>NC_139042.1:158489276-163636894 GCF_965140915.1 Aythya marila
AGCCACTCTGCGCCCCAGCCACTCTGCGCCCCAGCCACTCTGCGCCCCAGCCACTCTGCGCCCCAGCCACTCTGCGCCCCAGCCACTCTGCGCCCCAGCCACTCTGCGCCCCAGCCACTCTGCGCCCCAGCCACTCTGCGCCCCAGCCACTCTGCGCCCCAGCCACTCTGCGCCCCAGCCACTCTGCGCCCCAGCCACTCTGCGCCCCAGCCACTCTGCGCCCCAGCCACTCTGCGCCCCAGCCACTCTGCGCCCCAGCCACTCTGCGCCCCAGCCACTCTGCGCCCCAGCCACTCTGCGCCCCAGCCACTCTGCGCCCCAGCCACTCTGCGCCCCAGCCACTCTGCGCCCCAGCCACTCTGCGCCCCAGCCACTCTGCGCCCCAGCCACTCTGCGCCCCAGCCACTCTGCGCCCCAGCCACTCTGCGCCCCAGCCACTCTGCGCCCAGCCACTCTGCGCCCCAGCCACTCTGCGCCCCAGCCACTCTGCGCCCCAGCCACTCTGCGCCCCAGCCACTCTGCGCCCCAGCCACTCTGCGCCCCAGCCACTCTGCGCCCCAGCCACTCTGCGCCCCAGCCACTCTGCGCCCCAGCCACTCTGCGCCCCAGCCACTCTGCGCCCCAGCCACTCTGCGCCCCAGCCACTCTGCGCCCCAGCCACTCTGCGCCCCAGCCACTCTGCGCCCCAGCCACTCTGCGCCCCAGCCACTCTGCGCCCCAGCCACTCTGCGCCCCAGCCACTCTGCGCCCCAGCCACTCTGCGCCCCAGCCACTCTGCGCCCCAGCCACTCTGCGCCCCAGCCACTCTGCGCCCCAGCCACTCTGCGCCCCAGCCACTCTGCGCCCCAGCCACTCTGCGCCCCAGCCACTCTGCGCCCCAGCCACTCTGCGCCCCAGCCACTCTGCGCCCCAGCCACTCTGCGCCCCAGCCACTCTGCGCCCCAGCCACTCTGCGCCCCAGCCACTCTGCGCCCCAGCCACTCTGCGCCCCAGCCACTCTGCGCCCCAGCCACTCTGCGCCCCAGCCACTCTGCGCCCCAGCCACTCTGCGCCCCAGCCACTCTGCGCCCCAGCCACTCTGCGCCCCAGCCACTCTGCGCCCCAGCCACTCTGCGCCCCAGCCACTCTGCGCCCCAGCCACTCTGCGCCCCAGCCACTCTGCGCCCCAGCCACTCTGCGCCCCAGCCACTCTGCGCCCCAGCCACTCTGCGCCCCAGCCACTCTGCGCCCCAGCCACTCTGCGCCCCAGCCACTCTGCGCCCCAGCCACTCTGCGCCCCAGCCACTCTGCGCCCCAGCCACTCTGCGCCCCAGCCACTCTGCGCCCCAGCCACTCTGCGCCCCAGCCACTCTGCGCCCCAGCCACTCTGCGCCCCAGCCACTCTGCGCCCCAGCCACTCTGCGCCCCAGCCACTCTGCGCCCCAGCCACTCTGCGCCCCAGCCACTCTGCGCCCCAGCCACTCTGCGCCCCAGCCACTCTGCGCCCCAGCCACTCTGCGCCCCAGCCACTCTGCGCCCCAGCCACTCTGCGCCCCAGCCACTCTGCGCCCCAGCCACTCTGCGCCCCAGCCACTCTGCGCCCCAGCCACTCTGCGCCCCAGCCACTCTGCGCCCCAGCCACTCTGCGCCCCAGCCACTCTGCGCCCCAGCCACTCTGCGCCCCAGCCACTCTGCGCCCCAGCCACTCTGCGCCCCAGCCACTCTGCGCCCCAGCCACTCTGCGCCCCAGCCACTCTGCGCCCCAGCCACTCTGCGCCCCAGCCACTCTGCGCCCCAGCCACTCTGCGCCCCAGCCACTCTGCGCCCCAGCCACTCTGCGCCCCAGCCACTCTGCGCCCCAGCCACTCTGCGCCCCAGCCACTCTGCGCCCCAGCCACTCTGCGCCCCAGCCACTCTGCGCCCCAGCCACTCTGCGCCCCAGCCACTCTGCGCCCCAGCCACTCTGCGCCCCAGCCACTCTGCGCCCCAGCCACTCTGCGCCCCAGCCACTCTGCGCCCCAGCCACTCTGCGCCCCAGCCACTCTGCGCCCCAGCCACTCTGCGCCCCAGCCACTCTGCGCCCCAGCCACTCTGCGCCCCAGCCACTCTGCGCCCCAGCCACTCTGCGCCCCAGCCACTCTGCGCCCCAGCCACTCTGCGCCCCAGCCACTCTGCGCCCCAGCCACTCTGCGCCCCAGCCACTCTGCGCCCCAGCCACTCTGCGCCCCAGCCACTCTGCGCCCCAGCCACTCTGCGCCCCAGCCACTCTGCGCCCCAGCCACTCTGCGCCCCAGCCACTCTGCGCCCCAGCCACTCTGCGCCCCAGCCACTCTGCGCCCCAGCCACTCTGCGCCCCAGCCACTCTGCGCCCCAGCCACTCTGCGCCCCAGCCACTCTGCGCCCCAGCCACTCTGCGCCCCAGCCACTCTGCGCCCCAGCCACTCTGCGCCCCAGCCACTCTGCGCCCCAGCCACTCTGCGCCCCAGCCACTCTGCGCCCCAGCCACTCTGCGCCCCAGCCACTCTGCGCCCCAGCCACTCTGCGCCCCAGCCACTCTGCGCCCCAGCCACTCTGCGCCCCAGCCACTCTGCGCCCCAGCCACTCTGCGCCCCAGCCACTCTGCGCCCCAGCCACTCTGCGCCCCAGCCACTCTGCGCCCCAGCCACTCTGCGCCCCAGCCACTCTGCGCCCCAGCCACTCTGCGCCCCAGCCACTCTGCGCCCCAGCCACTCTGCGCCCCAGCCACTCTGCGCCCCAGCCACTCTGCGCCCCAGCCACTCTGCGCCCCAGCCACTCTGCGCCCCAGCCACTCTGCGCCCCAGCCACTCTGCGCCCCAGCCACTCTGCGCCCCAGCCACTCTGCGCCCCAGCCACTCTGCGCCCCAGCCACTCTGCGCCCCAGCCACTCTGCGCCCCAGCCACTCTGCGCCCCAGCCACTCTGCGCCCCAGCCACTCTGCGCCCCAGCCACTCTGCGCCCCAGCCACTCTGCGCCCCAGCCACTCTGCGCCCCAGCCACTCTGCGCCCCAGCCACTCTGCGCCCCAGCCACTCTGCGCCCCAGCCACTCTGCGCCCCAGCCACTCTGCGCCCCAGCCACTCTGCGCCCCAGCCACTCTGCGCCCCAGCCACTCTGCGCCCCAGCCACTCTGCGCCCCAGCCACTCTGCGCCCCAGCCACTCTGCGCCCCAGCCACTCTGCGCCCCAGCCACTCTGCGCCCCAGCCACTCTGCGCCCCAGCCACTCTGCGCCCCAGCCACTCTGCGCCCCAGCCACTCTGCGCCCCAGCCACTCTGCGCCCCAGCCACTCTGCGCCCCAGCCACTCTGCGCCCCAGCCACTCTGCGCCCCAGCCACTCTGCGCCCCAGCCACTCTGCGCCCCAGCCACTCTGCGCCCCAGCCACTCTGCGCCCCAGCCACTCTGCGCCCCAGCCACTCTGCGCCCCAGCCACTCTGCGCCCCAGCCACTCTGCGCCCCAGCCACTCTGCGCCCCAGCCACTCTGCGCCCCAGCCACTCTGCGCCCCAGCCACTCTGCGCCCCAGCCACTCTGCGCCCCAGCCACTCTGCGCCCCAGCCACTCTGCGCCCCAGCCACTCTGCGCCCCAGCCACTCTGCGCCCCAGCCACTCTGCGCCCCAGCCACTCTGCGCCCCAGCCACTCTGCGCCCCAGCCACTCTGCGCCCCAGCCACTCTGCGCCCCAGCCACTCTGCGCCCCAGCCACTCTGCGCCCCAGCCACTCTGCGCCCCAGCCACTCTGCGCCCCAGCCACTCTGCGCCCCAGCCACTCTGCGCCCCAGCCACTCTGCGCCCCAGCCACTCTGCGCCCCAGCCACTCTGCGCCCCAGCCACTCTGCGCCCCAGCCACTCTGCGCCCCAGCCACTCTGCGCCCCAGCCACTCTGCGCCCCAGCCACTCTGCGCCCCAGCCACTCTGCGCCCCAGCCACTCTGCGCCCCAGCCACTCTGCGCCCCAGCCACTCTGCGCCCCAGCCACTCTGCGCCCCAGCCACTCTGCGCCCCAGCCACTCTGCGCCCCAGCCACTCTGCGCCCCAGCCACTCTGCGCCCCAGCCACTCTGCGCCCCAGCCACTCTGCGCCCCAGCCACTCTGCGCCCCAGCCACTCTGCGCCCCAGCCACTCTGCGCCCCAGCCACTCTGCGCCCCAGCCACTCTGCGCCCCAGCCACTCTGCGCCCCAGCCACTCTGCGCCCCAGCCACTCTGCGCCCCAGCCACTCTGCGCCCCAGCCACTCTGCGCCCCAGCCACTCTGCGCCCCAGCCACTCTGCGCCCCAGCCACTCTGCGCCCCAGCCACTCTGCGCCCCAGCCACTCTGCGCCCCAGCCACTCTGCGCCCCAGCCACTCTGCGCCCCAGCCACTCTGCGCCCCAGCCACTCTGCGCCCCAGCCACTCTGCGCCCCAGCCACTCTGCGCCCCAGCCACTCTGCGCCCCAGCCACTCTGCGCCCCAGCCACTCTGCGCCCCAGCCACTCTGCGCCCCAGCCACTCTGCGCCCCAGCCACTCTGCGCCCCAGCCACTCTGCGCCCCAGCCACTCTGCGCCCCAGCCACTCTGCGCCCCAGCCACTCTGCGCCCCAGCCACTCTGCGCCCCAGCCACTCTGCGCCCCAGCCACTCTGCGCCCCAGCCACTCTGCGCCCCAGCCACTCTGCGCCCCAGCCACTCTGCGCCCCAGCCACTCTGCGCCCCAGCCACTCTGCGCCCCAGCCACTCTGCGCCCCAGCCACTCTGCGCCCCAGCCACTCTGCGCCCCAGCCACTCTGCGCCCCAGCCACTCTGCGCCCCAGCCACTCTGCGCCCCAGCCACTCTGCGCCCCAGCCACTCTGCGCCCCAGCCACTCTGCGCCCCAGCCACTCTGCGCCCCAGCCACTCTGCGCCCCAGCCACTCTGCGCCCCAGCCACTCTGCGCCCCAGCCACTCTGCGCCCCAGCCACTCTGCGCCCCAGCCACTCTGCGCCCCAGCCACTCTGCGCCCCAGCCACTCTGCGCCCCAGCCACTCTGCGCCCCAGCCACTCTGCGCCCCAGCCACTCTGCGCCCCAGCCACTCTGCGCCCCAGCCACTCTGCGCCCCAGCCACTCTGCGCCCCAGCCACTCTGCGCCCCAGCCACTCTGCGCCCCAGCCACTCTGCGCCCCAGCCACTCTGCGCCCCAGCCACTCTGCGCCCCAGCCACTCTGCGCCCCAGCCACTCTGCGCCCCAGCCACTCTGCGCCCCAGCCACTCTGCGCCCCAGCCACTCTGCGCCCCAGCCACTCTGCGCCCCAGCCACTCTGCGCCCCAGCCACTCTGCGCCCCAGCCACTCTGCGCCCCAGCCACTCTGCGCCCCAGCCACTCTGCGCCCCAGCCACTCTGCGCCCCAGCCACTCTGCGCCCCAGCCACTCTGCGCCCCAGCCACTCTGCGCCCCAGCCACTCTGCGCCCCAGCCACTCTGCGCCCCAGCCACTCTGCGCCCCAGCCACTCTGCGCCCCAGCCACTCTGCGCCCCAGCCACTCTGCGCCCCAGCCACTCTGCGCCCCAGCCACTCTGCGCCCCAGCCACTCTGCGCCCCAGCCACTCTGCGCCCCAGCCACTCTGCGCCCCAGCCACTCTGCGCCCCAGCCACTCTGCGCCCCAGCCACTCTGCGCCCCAGCCACTCTGCGCCCCAGCCACTCTGCGCCCCAGCCACTCTGCGCCCCAGCCACTCTGCGCCCCAGCCACTCTGCGCCCCAGCCACTCTGCGCCCCAGCCACTCTGCGCCCCAGCCACTCTGCGCCCCAGCCACTCTGCGCCCCAGCCACTCTGCGCCCCAGCCACTCTGCGCCCCAGCCACTCTGCGCCCCAGCCACTCTGCGCCCCAGCCACTCTGCGCCCCAGCCACTCTGCGCCCCAGCCACTCTGCGCCCCAGCCACTCTGCGCCCCAGCCACTCTGCGCCCCAGCCACTCTGCGCCCCAGCCACTCTGCGCCCCAGCCACTCTGCGCCCCAGCCACTCTGCGCCCCAGCCACTCTGCGCCCCAGCCACTCTGCGCCCCAGCCACTCTGCGCCCCAGCCACTCTGCGCCCCAGCCACTCTGCGCCCCAGCCACTCTGCGCCCCAGCCACTCTGCGCCCCAGCCACTCTGCGCCCCAGCCACTCTGCGCCCCAGCCACTCTGCGCCCCAGCCACTCTGCGCCCCAGCCACTCTGCGCCCCAGCCACTCTGCGCCCCAGCCACTCTGCGCCCCAGCCACTCTGCGCCCCAGCCACTCTGCGCCCCAGCCACTCTGCGCCCCAGCCACTCTGCGCCCCAGCCACTCTGCGCCCCAGCCACTCTGCGCCCCAGCCACTCTGCGCCCCAGCCACTCTGCGCCCCAGCCACTCTGCGCCCCAGCCACTCTGCGCCCCAGCCACTCTGCGCCCCAGCCACTCTGCGCCCCAGCCACTCTGCGCCCCAGCCACTCTGCGCCCCAGCCACTCTGCGCCCCAGCCACTCTGCGCCCCAGCCACTCTGCGCCCCAGCCACTCTGCGCCCCAGCCACTCTGCGCCCCAGCCACTCTGCGCCCCAGCCACTCTGCGCCCCAGCCACTCTGCGCCCCAGCCACTCTGCGCCCCAGCCACTCTGCGCCCCAGCCACTCTGCGCCCCAGCCACTCTGCGCCCCAGCCACTCTGCGCCCCAGCCACTCTGCGCCCCAGCCACTCTGCGCCCCAGCCACTCTGCGCCCCAGCCACTCTGCGCCCCAGCCACTCTGCGCCCCAGCCACTCTGCGCCCCAGCCACTCTGCGCCCCAGCCACTCTGCGCCCCAGCCACTCTGCGCCCCAGCCACTCTGCGCCCCAGCCACTCTGCGCCCCAGCCACTCTGCGCCCCAGCCACTCTGCGCCCCAGCCACTCTGCGCCCCAGCCACTCTGCGCCCCAGCCACTCTGCGCCCCAGCCACTCTGCGCCCCAGCCACTCTGCGCCCCAGCCACTCTGCGCCCCAGCCACTCTGCGCCCCAGCCACTCTGCGCCCCAGCCACTCTGCGCCCCAGCCACTCTGCGCCCCAGCCACTCTGCGCCCCAGCCACTCTGCGCCCCAGCCACTCTGCGCCCCAGCCACTCTGCGCCCCAGCCACTCTGCGCCCCAGCCACTCTGCGCCCCAGCCACTCTGCGCCCCAGCCACTCTGCGCCCCAGCCACTCTGCGCCCCAGCCACTCTGCGCCCCAGCCACTCTGCGCCCCAGCCACTCTGCGCCCCAGCCACTCTGCGCCCCAGCCACTCTGCGCCCCAGCCACTCTGCGCCCCAGCCACTCTGCGCCCCAGCCACTCTGCGCCCCAGCCACTCTGCGCCCCAGCCACTCTGCGCCCCAGCCACTCTGCGCCCCAGCCACTCTGCGCCCCAGCCACTCTGCGCCCCAGCCACTCTGCGCCCCAGCCACTCTGCGCCCCAGCCACTCTGCGCCCCAGCCACTCTGCGCCCCAGCCACTCTGCGCCCCAGCCACTCTGCGCCCCAGCCACTCTGCGCCCCAGCCACTCTGCGCCCCAGCCACTCTGCGCCCCAGCCACTCTGCGCCCCAGCCACTCTGCGCCCCAGCCACTCTGCGCCCCAGCCACTCTGCGCCCCAGCCACTCTGCGCCCCAGCCACTCTGCGCCCCAGCCACTCTGCGCCCCAGCCACTCTGCGCCCCAGCCACTCTGCGCCCCAGCCACTCTGCGCCCCAGCCACTCTGCGCCCCAGCCACTCTGCGCCCCAGCCACTCTGCGCCCCAGCCACTCTGCGCCCCAGCCACTCTGCGCCCCAGCCACTCTGCGCCCCAGCCACTCTGCGCCCCAGCCACTCTGCGCCCCAGCCACTCTGCGCCCCAGCCACTCTGCGCCCCAGCCACTCTGCGCCCCAGCCACTCTGCGCCCCAGCCACTCTGCGCCCCAGCCACTCTGCGCCCCAGCCACTCTGCGCCCCAGCCACTCTGCGCCCCAGCCACTCTGCGCCCCAGCCACTCTGCGCCCCAGCCACTCTGCGCCCCAGCCACTCTGCGCCCCAGCCACTCTGCGCCCCAGCCACTCTGCGCCCCAGCCACTCTGCGCCCCAGCCACTCTGCGCCCCAGCCACTCTGCGCCCCAGCCACTCTGCGCCCCAGCCACTCTGCGCCCCAGCCACTCTGCGCCCCAGCCACTCTGCGCCCCAGCCACTCTGCGCCCCAGCCACTCTGCGCCCCAGCCACTCTGCGCCCCAGCCACTCTGCGCCCCAGCCACTCTGCGCCCCAGCCACTCTGCGCCCCAGCCACTCTGCGCCCCAGCCACTCTGCGCCCCAGCCACTCTGCGCCCCAGCCACTCTGCGCCCCAGCCACTCTGCGCCCCAGCCACTCTGCGCCCCAGCCACTCTGCGCCCCAGCGACTCTGCGCCCCAGCGACTCTGCGCCCCAGCGACTCTGCGCCCCAGCCACTCTGCGCCCCAGCGACTCTGCGCCCCAGCGACTCTGCGCCCCAGCGACTCTGCGCCCCAGCGACTCTGCGCCCCAGCGACTCTGCGCCCCAGCGACTCTGCGCCCCAGCGACTCTGCGCCCCAGCGACTCTGCGCCCCAGCGACTCTGGAGTGGAGCAGAATGGGGCTTAGAATCCACCTAGGTAATTTCATGGAATTCAGACAAGGTGAACGAAGTACTCAAACTCCTCAACAGTAACCACTGCAGAACCCAGGAACGCTTACCTGCTGTCTTCTGAACTCGAGTCACTGCCAAAGCTCTTTGCTGTGAAATAGTGCCACCAAGGTTTTACTGAAGAAGGCTCCACGAATGTAACTAGCTCACAGAGTCTCTAAAACTATCTCACAGAGAGGGCAGAAAACAGGAAGGAAAAGCAGCCTACTGGGGAACGCTGAGCCCAATTCACCACAAGAGAAAAACACCCTAGGCAACCCAAGCCTCAGTCTCTCCCAGGGAAGCAACTCTCCCGCACCTCCTCAGGCTTCCTATATAGCAAAGGTCAAATGACCCACACCTGGCCGCTTTCACTTCACAAGGGTGGAGCCAAGATACCTCCTGGAATAAGCTCGTCTACCTGGCTTCAAAGTTTTAAGGTCAATTGCTCCTTATCACTAGTAGAAAGAACCTGACAAGGGGCTTAGTGGTTAGAGTTGACCTAATGAATTAACTACAAAAGGTGCACAAGGGTCGTATTTCTGTTAGTCATTCTGTGAGGAAAATTAGTACAGAGCCTGTTAAAAAAAAATAAATACTAATAAAAGATATGGATAAAAAAGAAAATGACCTTAAAGGCAAACTTGCCATCATAGATTTTCATCTGTCTAGTCATGACAGATAAAGAATTCAGCAATCAGAATTCCTTTTCTTGATATTAATGTTATTTAAATGTTCTATTCTGAGATCCCTTCTTTATGCAGGACTTTTCTAAATCTAGCCCCATGACCTCTGACTCCACTATTTATAGAATCATCGAATATCCCGAGTTGGAAGGGACCCATAAGGATCTTCAAGTCCAACTCCTGGCACCGTACAGGTCTACCCAAAAGTTTAGACCACGTGACTAAGTGCACAGTCCAATCGCTTCTTAAATTCAGACAGGCTTGGTGCAGTGACTAGTTCCCTGGGGAGCCTGTTCCAGCGTGCAACCACCCTCCTCTCGGTGAAGAACCTCTTCCTGACGTCCAGCCTAAACCTTCCCTGCCTCAGCTTAACACCATGCCCGTGGGTCCTATCACTGGTGATTACAGGGAATAGGTCAGCACCTGCCTCTGCACTCCCCCTCGCGAGGAAGTTGTACGCTGCAATGAGGTCCCCCCTCAGCCTCCCCTTCTCCAGGCTGAACAGGCCCAGTGACCTCAGCCGCTCCTCATACGGCTTCCCCTCTAGGCCCTTCACCATCTTCGTCGCCCTCCTCTGGACACTCTCCAGCAGTTCACTGTCCTTTTTGTACTGTGGTGCCCAGAACTGCACGCAGTACTCGAAGTGAGGCCACACCAGTGCAGAGTAGAGCAGGACAAACACTTCCCTTGATCGACTAGCAATGCCGTGCTTGATGCACCCCAGGATATGGTTGGCCCTCCTGGCTGCCAGGGCACACTGCTGGCTCACGTTCAACTTGCTGTCAACCACCACCCCCGGATCCCTCTCTGTGGGGCTGCTCTCCAGCATCTCGTCACCCAGTCTGTACGTATAGCCAGGGTGGCCCCATCCCAGGTGCAGGACCCGGCACTTGCTCTTGTTAATCTTCACGAGGCTGGTGATCGCCCAGCTCTCCAATCTGTCCAGATCTCTCTGCAAGGCCTTTCCACCCTCAGCCCCTCATCTGAGTCTACAACTCCTCCAAGTTTGGTGCCATCAGCAAATTTGCTCAAAACACAATCTAGTCCTACATCTAAATCGTTTATAAAAACATTGAAGAGGACTGGCCCTAAAATGGAGCCTTGAGGGTCCCCACTAGTGACCATGTGCCAGCCTGATGTGGCCCCATTTACCACAAGCCGTTCAGCCCTGCCTGTCAGCCAATTGCTCACCCATCGCATGATGTTTTTGTTAGGTTGTGTGCTGGACATTTTGTCCAGTAGGATCCCACGGGAAACCATGTCAAAAGCTTTGCTCAGGTCCAAAAAGATCACATCATCTGGTTTCCCTTGATCAACCAGATGGGTGATCTTATCATAAAAGGAATTCAGATTTGTTAGGCAGGACCTACCCCTCATGAACCCATGTTGGCTGGGACCAATGACTGCATTGTCCCCCAGGTGCGCTTCAAGAACTTCAAGGATCATCTTCTCCATAATTTTACCAGGTGCTGATGTGAGAGTAACAGGCCTGTAGTTGCCACGGTTTATTTTCTTGCCCTTCTGGAAAGTTGGTACGACATTTGCCAGCTTCCAGTCCACTGGGACCTCTCCAGATTCACAAGACCATTGAAAATTAATTGAGAGAGGTCCCGCAATGGCGTCAGCCAGCTCCTTAAGCACCCTGGGATGAATCCCATCCGGACCCACGGACTTGTATAGATCCAGGTGGAGCAGCAAATCCCGCACACGTTCAGGGTCGGTTGGGAGTTTATCGTTCCCACCGCCATGGTCCTCCAGCTCAGGACACCCGGGGTGTATTTACTTCGGCTGCGTAGAAGCTATGGCGCATACATGTAAATGCCAGGATCCGGATCCTCACTCACTATTCAGGTCAAGGACTGGGCTGCAAGTTTTGGCTTTAATTTGGTTACCTGCCTACATTGCTGTTTCCTGGTGGGTCATGGGAAGAAAATTTGCGGCAGCTTACATACACGTGGCTTTTAGGCCGCAGTCAAAGCGTTCCTCTCGATCTGGAAGTTTGAAGATGGTTGGAAAAGCCATCTGAGTGGTTAGAAAGCTGCCTGGCAGAGAAGGACCTGGGAGTACTGGTGGCTAGTTGACTCAATATGAGGCAGCAGTGTGCTCAGGTGGCCAAGAAGGCCAACAGCATCCTGACTCGTATAAGAAACAGCGTGGCCAGCAGGACTAAGGAAGCGATTGTCCCCCTGTACTTGGGTCTGGTGAGGCCGCAGACCAAGTACTGTGTTCAATTCTGTGTCCCTCGCTACAAGAAGGATATTGAGGGGCTCCAGTGAGTCCAGGGAAGGGCAAAAAAGCTGGTGAGGGATCTGGAGAACAAGTCTTAACGAGAAGCGGCTGAGGGAGCTGGGATTGTTCAGTCTGGAGAAGAGGAGGCTCAGGGGCGACTTTATCACACTCTACAGATACCTTAAAGGAGGCTGTAGCGAGGTGGGGGCTGGTCTATTCTCATATGTGCCTGGTGATAGGACAAGGGGGAATGGGCTAAAGTTGCACCAGGGGAGGTTTAGGTTGGATCTTATGAAGAACTTCTTTACCGAAAGTGTTGTTAGGCATTGGAACGGGCTGCCCAGGGGAGTGGTTGAGTCACCATCCCTGGAGGTCTTTAAAAGATGTTTAGGTGTAGAGCTTAGGGCTACGGCTTAGTGGAGGACTTGTTAGTGTTATGCCAGAGGTTGGACTTCGTGATCTTGGAGGTCTCTTCCAACCTAGGTGATTCTGTGTTGTGGTCTCCAAGCTGGGATACAACCACCTGTTAGTTTGGCATAACTGAATTTTGCGTTCCTTGCACTAGCTGTTCCTTCGCCTCCTCTTCCGAGACAAGGACATGCATCTCTTTCACGCTCCTTCATTAGTAAACAAACCAGGATAGATAAAGCCCCTTTCTTCACGTCAGTAAGATACCTGCCTTTGGTTTCAGTGAAAATTCAGGCCCTAGCACCTGAAGTTTCTTCTGGATGGTGTTTCTTTTGTATAGGGTAATTTCATTTCCCTGTTGAAGACTTACAAGGATGTAGTAACAAAAGCGAAGGCATAAAACAGTCCAGGAGGCATAGGCTGCTTTTGAGCCTGCAGCAGACTATAGGTATGATATTATCATTTCAGACAAATACAGTCTACGTAACGTGAATGGTTCCAGCATGCTTGCAATCTGCCAAAAGCCAGAAAATGGGACCTTCATTTTATGACCAGATGGAAAAGAAAAACAACAACGACAAAAATTAAGAGAAGGAACTTTTCCTTCACCTAAATTTTATTATTTTGCAACTCTTTCAGGTGTCCACAAGGAATTATCAACACCCTCCTCTCCCTTCCCGAACCCCCCCCCCCAAAAAAAAAAAATAAATAAATAAAATAGAGGGACATTGTGGCAGAGAGGTATAATTTCAGTTCACACCAGAAGACATTCTTCTTACTGAAGTACAGCTAAGCCCCACAAAGTGTCAAAACAAAACAAAAAAAAGAATGCCAACAAGGGATGTATCTACAAGTTAGTTTTACGTGCCGGCATTATTTCCTTGTCTGGTGTCGCATTCAGGGCAAGATCTATCTTGGGGGGGAACATGTAATGCCGTGCAAGGTTGTTTGGTGGTATGACTGACGTGACTTTAAAATTTTGAGCTGTTTGTATAGAAGCAAAGGACAGAAGAGTACACTATCCCCGAGGGCAACGTAGAAACTACCTGTTGCTTCTCAGATTTAATATTAAAAGGTGTAAGCAGCTGTTTGAGTACAATACTGACGTATACATGAACATTTTCCTCTCCAATGTCCAAGTTGGTGTGCAACATTTTTCATCGTGCTCTCAGATCAGGATTCTGATTCTAACAATGGTTCCTAGTGCAAACTTCCAGAGAGGAGGGAAGCAAACCAGTCCTGACTGCTTTGAATGAGATGAAGAGAGCAAACAAATGTAAATGAAGAAGATAAACCTGTAGGAATGTTTTCAGATAATTACCACTGTCCAAAAGCTTTAAAGTGGTTGAATCCTTGAAAGTTCATTCCTGAAAACTCTGGCTGCATCACTGAATTTGAAGGAGTAAGATAGACTTGCACCATCGCAGAGCCTCAGTCACAGTTTAAATGGGCACTGCCTCTAACTTCAAAAGAATGAAAGAGAAAAGGTCATCTTTCTACCTTGTCAGCTACTGGCAGACCTAGAGAAAGAAAAAAAGAGTTGTTAACATTAAGATGTAATGTGTTTTTTTTTTTTTTTTTTAGGACTTCTCACCAAAGGTGTAATATTGAGTAGTAAACTGACAACAAATGAAAGGGAAGATGAAAGAGTAGAAGGTAGTTGCATGGCCTTAATTTACGTGGCAATTGACAACAACCACAATCCGCAATGATTTCTAAGTGCCTTACACCATTGACCCTTGAGGCACAAAAACGGGATTCCCATATTAGGTAAGGGGAGTACAATCCCTCTCAAAACACGAGAGTCTGGGGTACATGACTGAGTACTGAAAATCTTAAGACTAGGTTGTTCACGTACAAGAAACAAAACTCACATTTTAGCACTAAACAACTATCTTAGAGACAGGCTGGGAACCAGTTCTTTTTAACCCAGGGTCCATTTCAGCATCTTCAAAGCTAAAGAAATGGTTGACTGCTCTGTTGAATTGTGTTCCAGGCAGAAAGACTCACGTTCCTATTAACATAAAGAGCTTAATACCTTGTGTAATAAATAGCTCAGCCTTCAAAATAGGACTATAATCAAAGTTTACAATTTATTAAAGGAATAGAGGTAAGCAAACAGCGCTGGGTGCACTGGGAGTCTCTGCTCCACCGAGACGCACACCAGTTACATCAAGCAGCTGATTTTTATGCTCCTAGGCTAATACATATTCATTACTACTTCTAAAAAAAAACAGGGTTATTATAATTAGATTCCGGAATCCAAACCCTCCTACTGGAACATGCATATCAGTCTCTGGTGGTCCCTCTGGGGGTCTCCGGGGGTCTCTCATGCTGAAGGCTCATAGTCTTCCTCCCTCTTGTCCAACTTGGCTGTATGTCAGAGACTTGTGCAACGTCCCCTGCAAGCTTTGTCTTTTAGTTGTTCTTCAGCTCTCCCCGTCTCCTTAATCTCCTGCCCAGATATCAGAGACTTGCATAGTGTCCCACGCAATAGTCATCATAGTTAGCAGTTATTCTGAAATCCCCCAGATACCAGAGACTTCAAGGAAAAGTCTACAAATACGTTTCCTTTCAAGCTCTCTATTGACACGAATTGCTAAAGCATTCCTTTGCAAGATACAAGAACTATATACATTAACCACTTTGTTTTTCTTAGACTTGTGGTTATACAAGGGTATGTAAGACAGAAGGTCACATTCATCATACAATGCGGCCCTAGCATTGTTCCATACTGACACGAATCAGATGAACATATCTCATGCTTGCTTCTGTCCTAAAGATGAGTTTTGGATTGAAATGTACCCCCTCCAAGATGAACAACTACCTTAACTTTGTGGGGTTGATATTCTGCATAAGACATTTGTAACGTCAAGCTTCACAGCTTCTCCTCTGGATGCAGAAAAGAGGTTACAGATGTAGAAAAGGGCAAGACAACTTCCAAAACTACATTGCATTGCCACAAAACTACTTTAACGTAACCCTGCAGGCACAGAAACTCCTTTGCAAGCCACCACAGATTAGACATTATGGCTAAAGAGCGTGGAAAGGATTGTTGAACAACTTTATGAGCAACTTCTGTGGCAGACTTCTGCGTGGTGGTTTTACCGTGCTGGGCAGCTAAACCCCACAACCGCTCTCTCACTCCCCCTCTTTTAGATGAGGAGGGGGAGAAGTAAAACAACTCACGGGTTGAGATAAGGATAATTTAATTAAAGGGAAATAATAATAACAATTAAATAAAGATTATTATGAACTAAACAATTTAACTAAAGGGAAATAAAAAGGGAAAGGGGAAAAGGGAGGGGGAAAGGGAAAAAATAAAAAGAAGGGAGGGAAACAAACAAATAAAATAAATGAAGGCTATATGGAAGTGCAGAGGAAAGAAATTACTCTCTACTTCCCACAAATGAGCGATGATTGACCACGTCCTTGAAGCAGGGCCTCAACGCATGTAGCCGGTGTTCGAGAGGAGGACCGACGTTTTCCCAAGGAGAGTCCACCCCTCCCCTCTTCTTTCTGTTTCCACCTTTTATTGCTGAGTGTGACATCACATGGTATGGAATATCCCTTTGATTGGTTTAGGTCAGCTGCCCTAGTGATGTTTCTCTCCTCACTTTTTGCCCACCCCCTAGGAGGGTTAGAGAAAGGCCCGATGCTGTGCCACTGCTGCTCAGCAGTAGACACAACACTGGTGTGATAACACTGCTGTCCCAGCTACAAGTGCAGAGTACAGCACTTTCCCGGCTGCTGCCGGGAAAGTTAACATTCCAGCCAGACCCAGAGAAGCACCACAATTCTACGCCAGAATTCACAGAATCACAGAATTTCTAGGTTGGAAGAGACCTCCAAGATCACGAAGTCCAACCTCTGACCTAACACTAACAGTCCCCACTAAACCATATCCCTAAGCTCTACATCTAAACATATTTTAAAGACTTCCAGGGATGGTGACTCCACCACTTCCCTGGGCAGCCTGTTCCAATGTCTAACAACCCTTTCGGTAAAGAAGTTAAGATCCAACCTAAAACTCCCCTGGCTCAACTTAAGCCCATTCCCCCTCGTCCTGTCACCAGGCACGTGGGAGAACAGACCAACCCCCACCTCACTACAGCCTCCTTTAAGGTACCTGTAGAGAGCAATAAGGTCGCCCCTGAGCTTCCTTTTCTCCAGGCTGAACAATCCCAGCTCCCTCAGCTGCTCCTCATAGGACTTGTTCTCCAGGCCCCTCACCAGCTTTGTTGCCCTTCTCTGGACCCGCTCAAGCACCTCGATGTCCTTCTTGTAGCGAGGGGCCCAAAACTGAACACAGTACTCGAGGTACTGCCTCACCAGAGCCGAGTACAGGGGGACGATCACCTCCCTAGCCCTGCTGGTCACACTGTTTCTTATGCAAGCCAGGATGCTGTTGGCCTTCTTGGCCACCTGAGCACACTGCTGGCTCATATTCAGCCGACTATCCACCATCACTCCCACGTCCTTCTCTGCCTGGCAGCTCTCCAACCACTCATCTCCCAGCCTGTAGCTCTGCTAGGGGTTATTGCACCCCAGGTGGAGGACCCGGCACTTGGCCTTGTTGAACTTCATGCAGTTGACCTCAGCCCATCGGTGCAGCCTATCCTCCTGCAGACCCTTCCTACCCTTGAGCAGATCGACACACGCACCTTACTTGGTGTCATCTGCACCTAACTTGGTATCATCTGGTCCTGCTAATTTGTATTTATAAATATTACGAACTGATTTCAAAATTTCTTTCACTGATACCCTCTTGCAGAGCAAAACTGGATGGCCAGTTTTCCCTTTCCCTTAACAGGTTTCCCTTTATGACTGTATTTATCTACCAGGGAAAACTTGCTTCTTCAAATTCACAGGGGATAGTGAAGCTCAGTTTGCTTGTTACCATCTCTCATACCTAAGAGATGCAATCAAGTTTGTGGTTCTGAAAATCAGTTTACCATTTTACACGCACCATAAAACCATCATTCACGCCATGTATGTGAAATAAGTGATAAAGATAATCCATGTTTCACATTTTATTTGAAATTATTAAGAAAACAAATCACTATAATAAAATACTGTGAACTACAGTGCAAAAAAAAAAAACTAAATCTAGTATAAATTTGTAAAGGCTGTCTACAAAGAGACTGAAGATAAAGGAGTCTAATTTTTATTTTTTTTTTGTCTTTCTTTACGACACAGAGAAGAGGCCTGAAAAATTATATGAAAAAAGGGACCCATTCTCTTGTTTCATATTAACAAAATGGGTTTGTGGAAGGCATGGCAAATGAGCAGTGCTTAACTTTTCTATAATGAAAAAATTGTTTTCTTTCTGAATATGTTTCAATATGAGTTTCAATATGAGTTTCAATATGAGTTTCAATTAACTAACTAAAAAAACAACACAACCAGCCCCTCCCCCTGAAAAAAAAAAAAAAAAAGAAAGAAAAAAGGAAAGAAGAAAAAAGAAATAATCAGTTAATCTAGGATAGGTATACATAATTTTTATTTGTATCAATGAAAAATATCTTGTGTGATGGTTTCTTTTCAACACCTTTATACACATAAATACTTGGAAAACAGTGTATATGAAGATCTGATGTCAACCTTTATTTTCAACGTTAATCAGTAAAATGTGAATGTAGGCAAAAACTTATTAATGAGTCTTTCCACAGGAGTTATATGACATTACAGATATTTTTATGGTTTAACAATAGCAGAGAATGAAAGCCTTTAGAGAATAATAGCAAAAGCTCTTTTGCAATGTCTTTATCAAAAAGAAACAAAGGTTACCTGTTAAAGAAAAGAAAATTGGGTTATGTGCTCTTAAAGTATAAATATGTGACAAGTTCAAATAGCCATTTGAAAATAGTCTTCAAACAAGTTTCCTGGTACAGTGCTATAACATTTTTTTTTTCCCTCTAGCTTTAGTTTAACAAAGCCTCTCAGTAAGAATTTTCAGAAAATGTGAACAAAGTCACAATCTATTTAACTACTGTTAAAAATAACCGCTATCTTCAGAAAAATCTTTGCTACTTGCAGATACAGATGAAATTTGCTATTCCTTAAGGAACATAAAAAATAATGTTGACTTATCAAAATCACTCTTAATCAGGACATTTACCTACAGCTAGTATCTCCATTATGCAAGAGGAGCTGAAATTTCTGTAATTTGAAATGTAAATAAGTAAATACAGTAGTAGGCACAACATCTGACTTTAATCTACATAGCGCCAGGTTTTTAAATGAAGTAAGCAGAATTTCAGAGTATCTCAAAAACAGGCATTTCAAGTGAATGCAGAGTTATGTCCTTTTGCTAACGACTTTTGCATTAGGCACTGTTTCTAGGTTGCCATAAAATCATACCAGTATTTTCCCTTACAGACATGATGTAGATGAAGTATTTCTAAGAAACCAGAAGCTGGTAAAACTATGAATTTACTCACAGGCATTGCTACTTCCATAAGAGATAAATACATGTAATAAATACATGACTTTAGTTTTAGATTATTATAAGTATAGCTACATTTATAACCAACTAACATGAACTGCTATACCTCTCCAATATCTTTTTAACAAAGCTTTAATGAGACCTTGCATAAATTCACAATCTTTGTTCATGGTTCACATTCAGGGACAGAGAATCATAAGACTCAAGTAGTTTTCTTTCATCAGGTACTGTTTCCTTACATTTATTAGTCCAAAAAAAAAGCACTTTAAAATAAATGTGAATCAAAGATGAGTTTTTTTTTTTTTTTTCTTGTCTCTCATCTTCTCCCTTAATTGTTTCTTTGTTTTCCTTGCCAAAGGACAGAAAAACTGAAGCCTTCACCTATTACCACATTACTATTAATCAAAGTGATCTATCAGGAGTGCTTACAACTGATGCAGAAGGACCAAATGTGCTCTTAGGTTGATCCCAGGAGGTGTGGTCACTTTTCATTTCTGTATTTCAAAGTACACAAGATACTAGATTGTCAACCAGTCTGTGAAATCCTTCTCTTCATATAGATTTATGCATCAAGTTCAACAAGCAGTTTGGTGGAGTGCTGTTTCTTAAAGGACTACTGATAAGAATACATTGGTATTTCTTCTCATGATGTTTTGTTATTACATGCCTACATTGCAGCTGTACCCATTCATCCTGATTGTGTTCCAGGTGTCCTTCTGCTGGGAGCTTTGTAGGGCCTCCATTTCTTGATCCTCTTTCACTGACTTGTTAGAATAAGAATATGGCATGCAGGTGTAAGGCTTTGTATTTTTGAAAATCAGTGGCTTAGTTGTCATTCTTTTCTGAAGTCACTTTTGTCCTCCAAGTGGCGCGTGTCAGCCGCACAGATGAGAAGATGCTCAGCAGACATATTTTGACCTTCCAGACCATCTTCCATACCCAAGATGGGTGTGTAGTGCTGGAGACCATTCCATATAACTCATCTTGGGATCAAAATAAGGAGAAAAATGGATAAAATCCAGGGCCAAGAGCAATTCTAGGAATGCACTGTTTCAGTGACTTCTCCTTCGATAACTGGAGATTCAGAAGTGTGCTCTACATCCTCATAAAGGGATTCACCTCACTTTCTTCCTTCCCCTTATAAATAGGCCATACAAACATAAATAAAATAAATAAAATAAAATTCACAAGTGCTCTTCTCTTTAACTGATGTAAGCATTTCTCCTTTGAAGAGGTCAGTGAGACATTTATATCCCCAAGAATATTGCTGTATGAATACCCTGGAAGTTTTCTACTAAATTTCTAGGTAGACAAATGTGCTGCTCATTGGTCCTAGATGCCTCTGTCAAGAGAACAATTCTACCAAGGCAAGCAAAGAGGCTTGTTCTGGTACAAGGTGACTGCTATGACACTATCATCCTGCTATTGCAACAGAAAAAAAAAAAAAAAAAAAAAAAAAAGTTTGTGGTTGTGAGATACTTTTTCCAAAAATTTTGGTGTTGGGAACTGGACAGAAAAGGGAGTGTGTTGCTGCTACTGAACTCTGTGCAGGAAGGTTGCACTCTCCTGAGGCTGCTGACTTATCTTGGTTGGAGCTTGCAAAAGCCTGTGCTTGCTGGCCAACCCACAGAAGAATACTGCTCAGAGTGGCACAGGGATGTGGTGTTTCACGTTGCAGCTGCAGATGCAAGGATGTTCTCACCAAAGGCTCTCACAAGCTTAGGATCTTCTAGAGTGCTCACCAAAGCAGAAAGTCCTATAGTCCTTCATAAGTTTATCACATGGCATACTGTAACATTCACTGCTGTGGTTAAAGAAAGCACAGGATATTCAGGAATTTGGCTTTGAGGGAAGAGCTTAAGGCACTCTTGCAGGACAGTGTGAATACAGCTATTGATTCTTTGGCATTTAATTAACATATCCACTGGTTTCTAACAGCTCTATTTTGGTATGTTATGGTATCCATTAACATTTTCCACAGTAATAACTCATGTCCCACATTCAGTGACTTATCTGCCATAGCTTTCTGTAGAGCTTAACACGTACTAATTCTGGGTGAACTACTTCTTAGACACAGGAAAGAAGTAGAAGCCTTATTTTCTTCATTTTATTGGAAGTTCCCTAGTGATTTCCTTTACTTGTGTATATTCTTCTTCATATGTACTAGACTTTCTTTTTACATTCTCAAACAGTAATACTATTTTCCTTATTGCAGCAACATTTATTTAACAAGGATGATTAAAGCATTTAAAATTACAATATGTAAGGAGATTCCTTAACCAAAATGTCAACTGCATTGCACCAGTGTAAAACAGAAATATCTTCACTGAAGTTGATGCAATTACAATATAAAACTAATGCAAGTGAGATGACTTAAGACCCAGTGTTGTAATTCCCTGAGTAATTAATTTATCAGTTTAAGCTTGTACCAATCAATCTCCATCAGAAGTCGAAGGAAGAGAGAGAAAAAGTGAAGTTAAATAGAATCATTACACACACCTTAGCTTAGTAAGCATGTGATACTATTACAGTAAATCTTATCATTTTTTTTTTTTTTCTTTTTTTTCCCCCTTACTTCCTTGTGTTTCTTTGGACAAAGAAATTACTTGTTTTCATCAAGTAAGTCCTGAGCATGTTCAGTTAGGAATTACTGAAAAGGAGATACTACTTTTTTTTTTTTTTTTTCCCTCAGTACCATCAAATACTGCAATTTGTGTTCCTCCTTTTCTATATAAGACACAGCTATACACATTTCATATCATGATCTTGTAAACCTGTCATATTTTGTTTTGATTATATAATGTTATTTTTTAAATCAAATATAAGACGTTTAGATGTAGAGCTTAGGGATATGGTTTAGTGGGGACTGTTAGTGTTAGGTCAGAGGTTGGACTCGATGATCTTGAGATCTCTTCCAACCTAGAAATTCTGTGATTCTGTGTAAATCCAACAAATTTTCAATTTCCAGTTACCCTCTTCATGCCACAACCTTGCTAACTTGCTCTTAATCTGTCATCCAATTAATGCTGCTTTTTCTGCTTGGTACAGTAAAAAAAACTGTTAGTTTGCTATAATCTAATCTGCCTACCTTTTCTCCATTGGAATAAAGGTTATAAAGGTTTAAATATATAGATAAATAATGTATCTAAAGAAAGAGAAACAACATAACAGTAATCCCTAAATTAGGTATACACCATGCCCTAAAACAGGAGAATACTTTGAATCATTTAAATAGTAAACTCCCAAACCTATTCTAAGTGCTTTGTTGTACTCCTAGAGGAGAGTAAGACCTACTGAATTATACTTTTAGAGGTGGGCTAGCAATACATGCATGTTCTTTTGGACAAGTAAAAGTAATCAGTGATACCAGTCTTTTAGAGAACAACTAACCCACTTTCTAAGTCAGTGACACCAAAGCAGTTTATCTGTTTTCTTGGAAACATGCCTGTGCTTCTGTCCCCTTCCTTCTTGAAATGTACTGTACACAGAGCAGCTGCCAAGCTGTATGAATCACTTACAGCTCATTGCTGTCAGTGACTTTTGACTACCAAATGTTTGTATCAAACAAAAAGAAGGTTTGCTTTAACTCCCAGCATTCAACATTCAAGGCCTTGTATGTGAAAGACCCAAAAGACTTCACACAAGTAGAGCATGAAGATTAAAAAAGAGCTGGACAGTCACCAACCGCATGAAGTTTAACAAGAGCAAATGCCAGGCCCTGCACCTGGGAAAGGGCAACACACTGGGGGATGAGAAGCTAGAGAGCAGTCCCCAGAGAGGGATCTAGGGGTTTTGGTTGATAGCAAGCTGAATATGAACCAGCCATGTGCCCTGGCAGCCAGGAAAGCCAACCATATCCTGGCATGCATCAAACACGGCATTGCTAGTCGGTCGAGGGAAGTGATCGTCCTGCTCTACTCTGTGCTGGTGCGGCCTCATGTCAAGTACTGTGTGCAGTTTTGGGCACCACAGTACAAAAAGGATGTGAAACCTTTGGAGAGTGTCCAGAGGAGGGCTACAAAGATGGTGAAGGACCTAGAGGGGAAGACATATGACATAAGCAGATGAGGTCACTTTGTTTGTTCTGCCTGGAAAAGAGGAGGCTGAGGGGAGACATGGTCTACAGCTTCCTCACGAGGGGGAGTGGAAGGGCAGGCATGGATCTATTCTCTTTAGTGACCAGTGATAGGACCTGAGGGAGTGGAGTCAAGCTGCAACAGGGTAAGTTCAGGCTGGATATCAGGAAAAGGTTCTTCACTGAGAGGGTGGTCGCACGCTGGAACAGGCTCCCCAGGGACATAGTCACAGAACAAGCCTGTTGGAGTTTAAGAAGCATTTGGAATAAGCTCTTAGTCATATGGTCTCAACTTTTGTGTAGGCCTGTGTGGTGCCAGGAGTTGGACTAGATGATCCTTCTGGGTGTCTTCCAACTTGGGATATTCTGTGATTCTATGATTACATCCAAAACTGACACTGAGACACCAATCAAGCACATCTCTGACTGTCCAGACACATTCTTCCTTCCTCCATAGGTAGCAATGTTGTCTCAATGCTGAGCAGCTCAATGGCTGTTTCACAAAAATACAAAAGGAGTTGACTTTGTCCTCAGACAGCTAGATAAGCAGTTTCTCCTAGGGATACAATTTAAGGACTCATCCTCGCAGCAGGAAAAGGCTTATTTCATCCTCTCGTCTATCCAACAAGATGCATACCTGTATTTTCTACAACTTCTGTATTTTTCAATTCTACTGTAATAGACCATTATGGGCACTTTAATGGACTATGGAAGAGAAAAGGAACATTTATAGTCTTTTTGTTTAAGCAGTATTCCTGTGCATAAAGAATGCAAAATTTATTGTTCTATAAATATAGCAAGACAAAACACAAAGCAAGACTGTTTTTTGTATATTCTAGCTTGGAGGCAGCCATCTAGGGTTCTCATCCAAGGCTTTATGAGGATTTAAAGAACAATCACTGTGTAAAATTATGCACATGTTGTTCTTGGAAGGATTAGGATCTAGTTCACATACTGCCAGTGTCTTAATCATTATGCTGTGAACCACGTTTGTACATTTTACTTCCTTTTTTTTTCTTATTTTTTGTTCTTTTTCCAACCCAATCAATCCTGATTTTTTTTTTTTTTTTTTTTTGTGTGTGTGTGTGTGTGTTTTTGTACTCCAAAAAAGAAGTGTCTCAATTTGTTATGAATATTCCAGCAATTCCACAATAATAAAATGAGGCTAGGAACTACATTTGAGAAGATAGTACCAACAATTAGAATTAGAATTTTCTTGTACCAATTGGGGTGTGCTTGTATGTGCTAAGGGAATGCTTGCCAAGGCATATCCATCTAGATATTCAGATGGCAGAGTGTCATGCCCAGACATGCATTAAACTTCTCATCTAAGTCAACACTGAGGGAAAGCTATGTATCTGTCAACTGTACACCATTGTGATTGGAGAGCAATGGAACTGGGGCATCCAAACTCATTGTTTGGGAATGCATAAGGATTTAGTCACCCAACTCAAATTTTGGATGCTTAAATCCTTCATTAGATCTGGTCCTAAATTCACGAAATATGCTTATGCCTCCAACAGACATGTTAGGCCAGGAAGCAGACTGAAATCTAGAAATTTTTCACCTATTATGTTTATCTTATTCCTGGGATTATTTAATAGTATACAGTTAGGTGAACATCTGACTGCAGTTTGTTCCCAACCTAACAGGTGGTGTCAGGATACATATAATTTGCCTTTACTTGATGGGGGTCTGGCAATATCACCCCAAAGAGAAGTGGCATATATGGTGGTCTAACTTAGACCCTCAGCAATCACATGACCATTTAGTGGTTTCGTATGTTTTCCCATAATTATGGATCAGATAAAAGATGTACCTAGATGCAAGCATGTGTCCTTACACATTTGGTTTACTGAAAACACACAGCTGTTCTAAATTCCATTCTGAAATATAATCTTGGTGAATTTGGCCTTCAGTAGTTTACAGAAGGCTTCTCCAGCCTCTTTGGTTAACAGATTCCTGAAAACAGGAATAATCAGAAAAAATAACATAAAATTAAAAAAAAAAATCTCCTAGTAACCATTGATGTTAATTTATTTTTGCAGTAACACAACTACTGTAAGAACTGGCCAGTTCTCTTGGCCAGTAGGAGTACAGGACTATTTATGTCACAGAGAGCTAGTCCTGGTCCTCAGATTATAGACCTTGCTCCAAATTATTTCAACAGTCTTGTTTGCTCAAACATATGCATTGTATATGCATTGTTTTTTAAGACTACAGTCCTTATTCATGCAAAACCACCCACAACTGTGAAAAATAATAGTGTAATTTGGCATCCAGTAACAATCTATTCACAAGTAGCATTATTTTCCTATCAACACTGTTGCTTCTTGTCTTGAGTAATTACTGTTCTCTCAGCTTTCTTCAGCTTCATTCATTCATTTCCTTTCCTTTTTCTTTTAATAAGAGAAACTAAAACTTGCCAAAATTCCAAGATGAGGACATAGCATTCATATAAAAGTGTTTTCATATTTCTTGCATATGCTAATATAACTGCAGTGGATAGTGTCGTATTTCCTCTCTTTCCTCTTCTTAATACTAGTATCTTAAGTACTTTTTGGATCCCTAGTAAATATTAGGTTAATATGCCAATGTGTTCCTTCAAAACAAAACAAAGCAAATCAAAACAACAAAACCCTTTGGGTATCAGTTCTGTATTTTACATCAGCAAAGAGCAATATATTTATTTTTAAGGAAGGTAACTTTTATGACATGAAAGCAAGCAAAGGACAAAGCAATATTATTAGAAATATATTTATCTGCTGCATATGGTTTTCCATTTTGAAAACCTTTCTAAAATCTCACATAGAGACATTTTGTACTTCAAATGTATTTTGGTGGAAAACAGCATTATAGACTTAGGCTTTTCCAAGGTCTCACTATATGCAAAGCAATATGTTTTTGTGATTATGTGTATATATGTAGACATGTTCCTATGTCTACATATCTATGTAGACATATGTGCAGACATACATATATGCCAATAGTTATAGAGTGCCATCTGCTGTCATATAAGACTAAACAGTGTTGTCTGTTACATTTTTAGGATCCATAAAGTTGTGGCCTTCAAATGTTCTCTGGTCAAGTTGTACTAACAGACAAAGAAATTTTTAAACTGAGTGAAAGTGATTTTGTCATTGTTGTTGTTGGTGGTGTTTTTTATTATTTCATTTTTATTTTTTAACCTTTGAATGCATTGACTACTTTATACTGTATTTTGCTTTAATTCATACCATTACTTAATCTTCCTGGCTGACCTGTCTAATCAAAATTTTTATATTTTTGGTCATAAATGAAAAAATAATTTTTTGGACATTATCGTGTAAAAACGTTGATTTAATTTAAATAATAGCCTATTTAGACCAACTGGTTGTTTTTATTGTTGATCTAGAGATAAATTACAGAGAGTATAGGCATAATTTAAATAATCCCAGAGAATAACAAATAACTTGTTCTTCAAGAGAATAGTCTGTGCTAAGAACTGAATCCATAGAAAGACTAAAGCAAAAATTAAACTTTACCAACTGTCACAGCTTCTTCAAAAAGGTAAACCCCAAAATGTTAGCAATATTGTATTTCATTTAAGACTGAAACCTTGCTCAAATGCCATGTCTCTTAGGGCTGTTTAGTGCTTCCCTCTGGTGGCTTGTCCCATAAAATATTTCTCAGAAATTTTTTATTGCTTAAACTGCTTTCAACTTCAGAAATTTTGTGAAAATGTAGATGAATATAAACCTGGGCCATTTTTCTGAAGTAGCCTTTAGGAGAAGGTTTACTAGAAGGTTTTTACTAGAAGATAAAAAATATTTCAATTATAGCAAGTTTTGTAGCTTAAACTTGGCTTCTAGTTTGGGTATGGTGGGTGATATAGACTAAAGTTTTCTTAACTGAAAAGCTCAGGAAAATCCTGAGAAGATATTTACTTCATTTTTTTAAGAAAGGAGGAAGAGTGAAAGCCATTCATGTATTATTTTGGTGAAGCTGACTGCTTCAAAAAGTAGCCAGGGCATCAAGCACATTTTCCTATATCTGATGTGATTGTACAACTAAGCCTTCCACTCTGCCATGGTATCTTTATGTGCTTCCATGGTCATTTTTGTTCTCCATGAAATATATTCTTGCAGAAATACCCCAGTCTTGACACTCTAATATTACAGCATTGTGTGCTTTTACTCCTTACGCATTTTTAAAAACAATACTGACTTTTGTTATCCCTCCCCTGCTTTTTTGGCAATCAAATGTAAATACATGCAAGCTCATTTTCAGAGTTACTATCATCAGCATTTTCAACATTTTTTTGTAATTAACATCTACAAATAGTCTCCACATTAAAAAAGAGGAGCGAAATAATCTAATAGTCATGGATAGGATTTGAAAAGTGATACTGATTTCTTATTCACTCTCCTTTTCCTGAATCACTCCTTTTTGTTTTAGACTGTGCTTTTCAACCCAAGTTACCTAGCATTCATATCGCTTCATATGACATTCTTCTGAGAAACACTTAACTTTTTTTTTTTTTCCCATTATGTTTTTGACTACATAGTCTTCATTATGTACTCTTAAAACTATACTGATTGTGGGAAAAATAAGTCTCAGAAAGATATAAATTTCTTTAAAAGTTTATATTCTCCTCACTTTTTCACTTTCTTCTGCAATACTATATTTCAAAACCTTATTTTAATGGAATATTGCTGTAGTGACTTAAATGTCAAAAAAGGTAAAATATGAGAACAACCGATCCTAAATTGGAAAACACATTCTGTTGGGTCTCATACAGAGTTGAGGTCACTTTTCAAAGTTCCTTGGTGCTTTCAAATTTTGGAGGATGTGGGATGTTTGTTTTTTTTTTTCATATACTTCTAAAAATGTATGAGGGTTATTATAAAAGTAAGTGATACTGACTTTAAAAATGTGTTGCTGTAAATAAAAAGTTGGGGACAAAAACACCTCATGTCCCCAGTTGTCATTGAACCAGTATCAAAAATTTATAGAATTTAAAGCTTTTTGATAACTTTCAGTACTCCAATATTTTTACAGGTATTCTGTCTGTTAATATATACTGTGACTTAATATGTATACACTAAATGCTGCTTTTCTTGACTTCTATTAAAAAATTAAAAAAAATAAAAAATCACCATCTCCTCTTTTGATGTGCAATATTTACTGTTATTCTTTTTACTGTTTATGTTTTAGTTTACTGGGTGCCTTTACCAAATAACCAGTATCAATACATTTCACTTTTTCTTGTAATTGAAATAGAAATACCTAATGAAATTTTTGAGGTCTACAAAGTGCAAATGAGATGTCAAAATGAAATTAATTTATATGCAAGACCATTCTGTAATTTTCCTGCAATCTCAAATACCAAGATCAGATTTGATTATACCAATAGTACAATGACAGGTAAAAAAACACTTAAGAACTTTTTACTCAGCTCTGTGGGACCAGGCCTTTCACTACAGACCACAAAACAGATGAAATATTATTTGCACACTTCAATGTGAAAACATTCCTTTCTCCCATTGAGTCTTATTATATTACTATTATACACCTTATTATTATACACTAACATCATCATCATATACATTAACATTATCAAAATAAAAAAAAAAAAGGATTCACTTTGAAAAAACAAAACAGACCACTATGCTTTCTAGAATTAGAAGATTTTTGAAAAGAGCTTATAAAATACCTCTAGGATTTTGGAAGGCCCTTCTTTAGTTCATGGAGATCAGTACTGTTCTGCAGAATTTTACTGCTAAAAAAAGCTCCCGTTAAATAAATTACTGTTGACTCCAGAGTAGAATTAAGTTTAATAGTGTAGTAAACCACGATATTCAAAACACGAGCATCATGTTACATAGCAGTTTCAAAATTGTCTTGCAACAGTAATTATCTTAATGAATTTTGGATTCTTTTTATTTATCTCCCACTTTTTTATACACTTGACAGATTTAGCTAAAATTTTCAGTGTTTTCATTAAAACATGAATTGGAAAGAGATAACAGTTCTTAATAGTTGTGTTTATTGTTGTGTAGTGCAAGTCTACTTTCAGTTACAAGAAGTGAGATCTAAGAAATGTGCTAGGTATTAGACAAGCCACAAAACTTTGAGAACTGCCAACCCTTGTATAGCTTCAGGAAGATATAATGTGCTTCATTTTGATAATAACTAACTGAATCTAAGGCCTAGCAATAGATTTCAGGGGACAATTACTAATAAAGATCTTTCATCTTTGAAATAGACTATTCTAAACATTATGAATCTGGTTGCCATGTAGAGAAGAAAGTTTCTAAACAAAAAAAAAATAAAATTAAATAAAATAAATATTCCAGGAATGGAAAACGGAATTGGAAATATGTTATCAAATACAAAAGATATAGGGGAAAAATCTATTTTAAGTAACTTAAGTTATTTCTAAAGCTAGTAGATATGAAAGATAAAGATCCAGGAATACAGTTCTTTCATGGCTTTAGAAAGTTAAAAAATAGAGTCTTAGGGAATACACTTATATTATAGCAGTCACTTTAAACATAGCCATTTGGTGTCCTATTTCAGGAGAGGAAAGGAGAGATGGAAATTTCCAGAGCACTGCAGTCCAGATTCCTACAGTAGGGTGGGAAGAATTGCAGTCTTTGAGGTGCTTGTCTTTCTTCTCTGACTACAGGCTGTCTTGAGCAATCATCTTATAATTGATTCCTAACATTTAGCTAGCTATAATTAGGCAAGATAAATTCCACCTTATGTTAAATACAATGAAGACAGAAACATGAAAAAGACTGTGAGTTTGAAGGTAATGCAATTATCTTCACTGCTTGTGCCAATGGTGCACTGAAGTCTTTTGATCCTCAGCTTAGTTCCTAGTACACAAGGTACAGTGCAAACACAGAACAAGAAAGCATACCATGCCCTTCAGAGCTTATTCATACCCCACTGTCAAAGCTATTAATAGCTCTACCAGAGCAGGAGTATCTTCCCACACTGGTCTGCTACAAAACTATGATCTCAGTCATATTTCAGTAACAAGCTTTCTAACACACGTAAGAAATGGAGAAATATTAATACACTATGTTGATGTCTGTGATGCTTAAGAATGGCTTATTTGTTGAGTTTCTTCACAGTAAAAGGTCAAACTTCCATCACAAGCTGACAATATTAAAAGAATCGAATATTTTAAAAATACAAAAGCATTCTTAACCATCTGGACTTCATCTTATGCTTATCAAGTTCTAAGATAAAGGTTTCTGTGTAATTACAGGTGAGCTATGGTGTCCCACTTTCTCATTAGAAGGTAACATCATCTTCTAAGAGATTTAGTTTAAATGTCCAAGGCTAAAATTAATTTTTAGGGTACATATTATAGCCATACTGTCCACCCTTATGACTTGTCTTCTTTTTCCTTCATATTGCATGCATGTAATCACTTCACAGACTTTCACAGAATATACAGAACTTCATGACAACGAACAAAATCTCTACAATGTTGGGATTTTTTCTTGTAAGACAGGTCACAGCATCTTCTTGTGGTGGTTTTACCCCGTTGGGCAGCTGAACTCCACCACAACTCATTCTCCTTTCTCAAAAGGGGAGAAAATATGATGCGAAGGGCTCAAGATCACTCAGTAATTATTGTCATGGGCAAAACAGACTCAGCATAGGGAGATTAATATATTGCCTAGCTAGCAAACTGAAGCTGTAAGACACTAAATGCAAACTGAAAACACCTTTCCCCCATCCACCCTCTTCCATGTCTTCCCCCCAAGTGGTGCAGGGGAACAGGTAACGGGGGCTGAGGTCAGTCGCTGGCGCTTTGTCTTCGCCACTCCTTCACAGTCACTCTCTGCCCTGCTCCATGTGGGGTCCATCCCATGGGATGCCATCCTTCCTGAACTGATTCTGTGGGGGCTGCCTGCAGGCAGAAGCTCTTCAAGAACTGCTCCAACATGGCTTCATACCACAGGTTCAACAGTCAGGGCCAAACTGCTCCAGCACGGGTCCCCCATGGGTGGCAGCTCCCCACAGACCCCTGCTCCTGTGTGGGGCTCCTCTCCACGGGCTGCAGCTCCGGCCCGGGGCTTGCTCCTGTGGGGGCTCTCCATGGGCTGCAGCCTCCTCCAGGCCAGATCCACCTGCTCCACTGGGGGCTCCTCCACAGGCTGCAGCATGGAGATCTGCTCCATGTGGGACCCATGGGCTGCAGGGGGACAGCCTGCTCCACCAGGGGCCTCTGCACAGGCCACAGGGGAACTGCTGCTGAGTGCCTGGGGGACCTCCTGCCCTCCTTCTTCACTGACCTTGGGGTTTGCAGGGCTGATTCTCACTCGTCTCTCCCAGATGTTGTCACACAGCAGTTTTTTTCCCTTTCGTGAATCTGCTCTCCCAGAAGCTCAACCAATGTCACTCACTGGCTCAGCTCTGGTCAGCAGTGGGTCCCTTTTGGAGCTGGCTGGAGCTGGCTCTGATCTAACATGGGGCAGCTGCTAGGCTCTGCTTGCAGTCCTCCCCTACAGTCCCCCTGCTACAAAGCCCTTGCCATGTGAATCCAAAACAGTGCCTCTGCCCAGTTTTGCTTCCTCATTTCTGCATGACACACAAAAATATAGAGATATCAAATCCTGCCTAATCACCCATCCAGAAGGGTGGCCAGACTAGATACATAGTATGTGTAGGGAGCGCATGCCAATTTCTGGTTGAAGGAAAGATGTTGCAACATCTTCCATACCAGGGAGTGAGTTGTATTAGCCGTGTTCCAGTAATTAGTCTTTAAAATCTGAATAATATCTTTAGGAATTAAATACACATTAAAACTGTATCACTGGAAAACAAGAAGTAGGTCATCCAGAATGCATAATAGCTTGCAACCCCAAATCTATTTATTATCAGTTTGCTTTGTAACAAGGTTTAGCACAAAGTCAAATTTTCAAACACACCCCACTGTTGTGATTGGTGGCTATTAATTTAGTGATTTTCAGCTAGGGAAATGCTGTAAACTACTTGTTTCTGTGAAGCATATACTGTTAAATCCAGTAGCTGAAGCATAATTGGACATACAGTAACATCTGAGATGAAACTTAGGGAGTAATATAACAACTGTAATGAATTAAGAGGTGAATTGAACTTGAAAGCAATTAGCCTGGTGCAATTTTTTAACTGATATATTAGTAGTGTAATTGTAAATTTTAAGAACTTCAATCAGACACTGCCGGACACCTCCAGAAACAGACAAAACTCTTATTAAAAGAGTTTAAATAGTTATGGTGGAAAATTAAAAGCTGACGATTCATTTTTCTATTACAGAAGAAATAACATTACTTGGAATTTATAAATTATTCTTTTTCTCATAGAATACATAATGAATCAGAGTTTTTGTTCATCACTTGCTTGTTACAAATTTAACAGGTCCAGGGATAGCATACTATATTTTCTCCAGTTCCATTTTTTATTCAAAGAAATCCTCAATTTTGGGTTTAGCATGTTGACCAAGAGGAATAGACATGTGTGGTAATAAAGGAGTAAAGAAAGAAAGTCTCACTGAATTTCATTTCTCCTGATTTGCGTAGCAGTATGCTCAACAAGGAAAATGTTTCTACTGCCCATGGCAGAACACACGTCTTGTTACAGAAGGGTACTGCATGCTGTTTTAATGAAGCTGCAGACTACGATGCAGGGATTGCGAATGACTCATTTGGGATGCAGCTGCTTAGTTGGTTGGAGAAACATGTAGGGGGTGTATGTATTTTACATCTTCTCCAGCTAATATGGTTAGGGTAAGGAAATTAATGATATTAATTTCCTTAATTTATGATATACCCACAATGGTTAGGGTAAGGAAATTAATGATATTGCATCAACAGTTGCACATACAATATATATTTATATGTATTTAAATACAAAATATCAGGCCTCTTTCTGTCCAATAACTGCCTTCATTCTACGACCTATTTTCATCTTTTCTCTTTCTCAGGAGAAAGCAATACAAAAATTATTAAATACAGAAAAAAAAAGTTTGCTAAATGTTCCTTTTTGAAGATATCAGTAATATATATTAATATATATTAAGGCACACTTGAAATATATTCCCTTGATTTCAAGATAATGCATCTATTATTTATGCTGTATTTCTTGTAATGAAAGCAGTGCAAGTCTCGGGGGTTTTAGAGGAATTCTGTATGGCACAGATACAGTGTGTCTGTATGGAGTGTATGTTTGGTTATAACAGCAACAAAGGAGATTCTGTTTTTTTGTCCGTGTTGCACAGCCATGGTACCCCTGAAGTTTTCATTTGCCTTTGAAAGGAGTCTCTGAGTGCTCACAGAGTCTGACTCTCCAGCACCTCCTGAGCACCATCAGGCTGAAGGAAACTGGCAGAAGGAAGCTGCCCTTTTGGTGCATGTCAGAACATCTATTTGCACACTGTGAATCACCCTGATGTGGAGCATGACAAATGCTCAGCACCACCATGTACAGGTGTCACCTGAGAAAGAGATAAGGGAGGAGAAGCTGCACCTATCAGATCCCTATGGATGGATCTCCATAAAGAACACCTGTGAGCTGTTCAGCAAATCCATACATTTTCAGGCTCTTCCCATCGCAAATGAATCTCTGGTCTCACGTGACAATCTCATATAATAAAGACATACCTGCACGCCAGGTATCCCAGGTCAGCCCTTTATTAGGAGCAAGAGAGGAGTAAGAGACTGCCATCCTACGGTGACAAAGACGCTATCAACATGGTCTCCTTGTAAACAGGGCAAACACAAGCTTCTCATACAGAATCCAGGCCTCACCCACTCACTTGTCCCTCCCTGGGGCTGAAAAATAGTCAACTCTCCTCAGCTTGGAAACAGGTTGCAAGTCCCCGTCTGGGTCCAGCCACAACCAGCACATCCAGTAAGAAAGAGGGACATGTCCCTTTTTAAGCAACCTCTTTATGGAGTGGCTCCCACAACCCTCAGATTGATTCATCTGCTGCTGATGTTGACACAGCATCAGGTCACATCCCTGAAGATAAGTCCTGTGGAGTGTATGGCACGTAGCCCCTCACAACTTTTTTTTTTTTTTTTTTTTTTTTTTTTTTTTTTTTCAGTGGTACTCCTTAGGACCTTTATTTTCTTCTTCCATTGCCTTTCAACTTCATTTGTGATAACTCGTGACACATAATAGTGCAGTTAGAACATTACAGAGATTGATGAGGAGATATTTTAGACTAAGTTGGTATTTTGTGTCACAGACAAGTTAGAGTGGGTAAACAGTAAGAGTGTCTTGCTAGACATGCTGTGAGAACCTCTTAGAGATGTCTGGATGAGAACACCTTACATTTTGGATACATCTGAGCTATTCTAAGAGTATTCCAGGAATTTAGTGCATCGATAATAATAAACTAGGTCCACTTTCCTTGATGCTTCCCCACCACCCTCATGCTTCTTACCCCCCATCCATCTCCACAAGGTACATCTTTTGTCACAGAGGCTGCTGTGCCCCTCTACCCCAGTGTTGCCAGCACTCTGCAATGATAGTTGCTGCTATGCCTGGCTACCACTGCTGCAGGCACCTGCTTATGCCCTTCAGCTTTTTTTCTCCTCCTGTGCTCCCAACAGGCAGAGATTTTAAAATTCTACAGAAGGCTGTTTTTATAAAATGTTTCTTTAGATGTGTTTCAGAATAATAGAATCATAGAACAGCTTATGTTGGAAGGGACCTTAAAGATCATCTAGGTCCAACACCCCTGACACGGGCAGGGATGCCACCAAACTAGATGAGGCTGCCCAGGGCCCCATCCAACATGGCCTTGAACACCTCCAGGGATGGAGCATCCACAGCTTCTCTGGGCAACCTGTTCCAGTGCTTCACCACCCTCTGAGTGAAGAATTTCCTCCTAACTTCTAATATAAATCTCCTTTATTTTTGTTTAAAACATTTCCCCCTCATTATCTGATATCTCAATCATTATCTGATTAAGCAGAGTCATTCTCCATCTTTCTATAAGCCCTATTTAAGTACTGAAAAGCCACAATGAGGTCATCTCAGAGACTTCTCTTCTTTAGACTGAACAGCCCCAGCTTTCTCAGCTTTCTTCATAGGAGAGGTGCTCCAGCCCTCAGATCATCTTTGCAGCCGTCCTCTGGACTGCTCTAACAGGTCCATATCCTTCGCATGCTGGGGACCCCAAATGTGGACGCAGTACTCCAAGTAGAGCCTCACAAGGGCAGAGCAGAGGGGGACAATCACCTCCCTCCACCTGCTGGCCATTCCTCTGCTGATACAGCCCAGGATGCAGTTGGCCTTCTGGGCTGCAAGCACACACTGCTGGCTCATGTCAAGTTTTTCATCCACCAGAACCCCTAAGTCCTTCTCTGCAGGACTGCTCTCAATGACTTCTCCCAGTCTGTACTCATGTCTGGGATTGCCCCAACCCTGGTGCAGCACCTGAAGTTGGCTCTTTCGAACCTCACTAACTTCACTTGGGCCCACTTCTCAAGTTTGTCAATGTCCTTTTGGAAGGCTTTTCTTCCTTCTGTTGTATCAACTGCACCACTCAGCTTGGTGTCATCTGCAACCTGTTAGAGATGGTGTCATCTGCAAACTTGCTGGGAGTGCACTTGATCCCACTGTCTATGTCGTTGATAAAGATATTAAACTGTACCAGTCCCAGAACAAACCCCTGAGGGATACCACTCATCACTGGCCTCCGCCTGGACATAGAGCCATTGGCTGCCACTCTCTGGGTGTGACATTCAAGCCAATTGAATGGTCCTGAATGGTCCACCCTTCGAATCCATCTCTCTCCCATTTGGAGACCAGGATGTCATGTGGGACCTTGTCAAAGGTCTTACAGAAGTCTGGGTAGATGACAGCAGTCATTCTTCCCTTGTCAACTGATGCAGTTATTCCACCATAGAAGGCCACCAAATTGGACAGGCATGATTTGCCCTTGTCCAGGAAAAAGACGGTACAAGAAAGCCCTTCTTTTGGAGCCGTCTCTCCTCTACCAACCATGGAAATTTTCTGGGAGCAGTTTTTGAGGGTTTATTCTGTCTTAAGAGGATTGGAAAATGTTGTTAGGGGAATTCATCTTTGCCTCAAAACCTTAATACAGCATTAAGGGAAATTACATAATTGAAAGACAGCAAAGGCCAAGTAGGGCATCCAGTGCATCCCAGCAGTGACATCTTGCTTCACTTAGCATATTTTGTGGTCCCTTTTTCCAGTCTATATATGACTTAAAGGGGATGTGGCTGCTTGTACTCCTCATTTTTTTTTTTTTTGACAGTTTTTGTTTTAACCTTTAGAAATTTGGAACAGAAGTTTTATATTTGTGATTTTAATTCAAATTATAATAAATTCCATTTTATATCATACTAGTTTCACTTATGTACAAAACCTGAAACATACTGTTATAGCTCTGCAGCAAGGTAAGTAAAAATGAAAAAAGGTTACTCAGTCATTTCCTCTTTATTGCTCTTTTGTAGTGAAAAAAGCTCACTCTTGCTATAATTTTCAGTATAACTCATCTGTTTTCAACCCTTACATCTGGTCTTCTGCCTGAGCATGTCTTTTTTTATTATTATTATTATTTTTTTTCCTCTCTCTCATTTCTCTTTTTACTTTTGACCTTTTCAGTCACTTCTTAATATTTTTTGCAGATGCTTTGGGAGATTTTTTGAAATACTACAGAGTGTTCTGCAAAGCGGTAGTATGCCTGAAGTTCACAGTAAGTCTTACTGATTTGCTATAGTGTGTGAATCACAGAATCACTGAATCGTTTATGTTGAAAGAGACCTCCAAGATCACCTAGTCCAACCTCTGACCTAACACTAACAAGTCCTCCACTAAACCATATCACTAAGTTCAACATCTAAATGTCTTTTCAAGACCTCCAGGGATGGTGACTCAACCAGTTCCCTGGGCAGCGTGTTCCAATGCCTAACAACCCTTTTGGTAAAGAAGCTTTTCTGAATATCCAACCTAAAGCTCCCCTGGTCCCCTAGCCCATTCCCCCTTGTCCTGTCACCAGACACATGGGAGAATAAACCAATCCCCACCTCGCTACAGCCTCCTTTAAGGTACCTATAGAGAGCAAAAAGGTCACCCCTGAGCCTCCTTTAAGGTACCTATAGAGAGCAAAAAGGTCACCCCTGAGCCTCCTTTTCTCCAGGCTGAACAAGCCCAGCTCCCTCAGCCACTCCTTGTAAGACTTGTTCTCCAGATCCCTCACCAGCTTTGTTGCTCTTCTCTGGACTCACTCGAGCACCTCCATGTCCTTTTTGTAGTGAGGGGCCCAAAGCCGAACTTGAGGTACAGCCTCACCAGAGCCAAGAACAGGGGGACAATTACTTCCTTAGACCTGCTGGCCACACTGCTTCTTATACAAACCAGGATGCTGTTGGCCTTCTTGGCCACCTGAGCACACTGCTGGCTCATATTCAGCTGACTATCAACCAATATTCCCAGGTCCTTCTCTGCCAGGCAGCTTTCCAACCACTCATCTCCCAGCCTGTAGCTCTGCTTGGGGTCATTGTGCCCCAGGTGCAGGACCCGGCACTTGGCCCTGTTGAACAGTTGGCCTCAGCCCATCAGTCCAGTCTATCCAGATCCTCCTGCAGAGCCTTCTTATCCTCAAGCAGATCGATACACGCTCCTAACTTGGTGTCATCTGCAAACATACTGAGGGTGCACTCGATGTTCTCATCCAGGTCATTGATAAAGATATTAAAGAGGACTGGCCCCAGTACCGAGCCCTGGGGAACGCCACTAGTGACCAGCCTCCAACTGGATTTGACTCCATTCACCAAAACTCTGGGCCCAGCTATCCAGCCAGTTTTTAATACAATGAATCATATGCCAGTCTAAGCCAAGAGCAGCCAGTTTCTTGAGGGGAATGTTGTGGGGAACAGTGTCAAAAGCCTTACTGAAGTCAAGGTAGACTACATCCACAGCCTTTCCCTCATCCACCCAGCATGTCACCTTATCATAGAAGGAAATCAGGTTCGTCAAGCAGGACCTGCCTTTCATAAACCCATGCTGACTGGGCCTGATTGCCTGCTTGCCCTGCAAGTGTTGCATGATGACACACAATCTGCCCCATGAGCTTCCCTGACACTGAGGTCAAACTAACAGGCCTATAGTTCCCCAGGTCTACCCTCCGGACTTTCTTGCAGATGGGCATCATGATTGCTAGCCGCCAGTCAACTGGGACCTCTCCTGATAGCCAGGACTGCCGATAAATGACGGAAAGTGGCTTGGCCAGGTCCTCTGCCAGTTCTTTCAGTGCCCTTGGGTGGATCCCATCCGGCCCCATCGACTTGCATACATACAAGTACTGTAGCAGGTCGCCAACCATTTCCTTGTGGATTATAAGGACCACATTCTGCTCCCCATCCCCTTCTACCAGCTCAAGGTACTGGGTATCCATAGAACAACTGCTCTTCCTGCTAAAGGCTGAGGCAAAGAAGGCATTAAGCACCTCAGCCTTTTCCTCATCTCTTGTAACTAGGTTTCCCCCCGCATCCAGTAAAAGATGGAGATTCTCTTTAGTCCTCCTTTTTGTGTTGAAGGAATTGCTGTTCCACTGAAAACAAGGATTTTGACAGAGATTTCACAGAGGTTCAAATACCACCTTGTTTCTGCTGTCTTCCAGCTTCACTTTCACTTCCAATGAAATTTTGGAATCATCACTTCTGATAACAGTGACTTGATATCACATTTTAGAACAGCAAAGAAGACCTGTCAGCTTGACTTTCAACAATTTCATCAAGAAAGATTTTGTTCCAGTAGGCCACAGTACTACAGATTTGCATGCTTAACTATACACATAAGAAGAATCACATTGACTTGAGCAGGAATACATGGAGGCACAAGTTCATCATGGATGATTGTGTGATGAAAGGTGTCATTGTACTCATGACATAATGTCAACTGTTGAAGCTTGTGTTAGTGCTAAGAAACCTTGGAAATTCAGGATTCACATTTTATCTATGAACTGTAATGAGGCAATTCCATCCATTATGTCTCTCTGTGCAATAAAGAAAGGTGAGAACCATACTAGAAATGGCATTGAAATAAAGAGATAGTGTGTTTATATTCTGAAGTACTTGGGGTGCCATTTGAGTTGTCAAATCTTATTATAGTGAGTACCATCCACACCTGTCACATGTATTGTTGAAAGACACTTCTATTTCTTTGCCAATATATTTTTGGACACAGCATAGCATTTCTTGATATGATAGTGAATGACAAGCTTTACAATTTAATTTGTAGGGAAGTATCTGCAGAGCATTGAGAGCTGAAATAAGTAAGAGATGGCCTCTCCTTGGAAGTGTGAGTATGTACTAAATACGACATTACCTGTCATACAACAAGCTGGGACTTATCTTCAGAATTCTTCTTTTTAAGTAGATATCCTACATGTTTTAGAATTAAATCTGGGTAAAATATTTGTTATTATATAATGGGTATTCTGGCTGGGATACCAAGACTAAACATGTACAAGTTTTTCCTCATTGTAATTTGATGTGATCTATTTTGAAAAGGCTCTACTATTCCTATTGGGTTGAAATATTCATTATATATATATATATATATATTTTTTTTTTTTTTTCAAAAACTGTGTTTGTTTTTTTTTTCATGAACCAAAGTGGAAACCTAGAAAATAGCTCAAGTTATAAACTATTAATCAAGCTGATAATTAGATAATATACTGCTATGAAAATAATGTCTTTGAGTCACCTTAAGTGACTCAATCCTTCTGGAATAAAGCATTGAATTTCCAGGCAATGATATTCTTCAAGCAATATGAATGATGAACAAGATTATTGTGATTAATGGCTATCATAATTAATACAGAATGAACTAATAATGACTTTCAACTTTGCAGTAATATGATGAAGATAACAGGTATCTTCTGTGATGCACTTACTCTGTGTCTATGAGAGATTAATATTTTAATGCATACCATTAAATGTTGTGAAACAGCTATCTCCATGAAAACAAATCTTTTGTGGTTTACTGATGATCAGGTTGTAAAAACTGATTCTTTTTTATCTCATTGAATTAGATATATTTACAGGGGAAGTAACACTTAAAATGAGGTGTAACTGATTTTCATATTCATTCCAAATTGCAACAAGAAACTTGCAGAAATAATAATTCCATATTTATCTTTGAAAACACAGCTTTCCAAACCTAAGTAGCAATTTGGAAACTGGAAAAGTATAATAAATAATTAGCCTGTATCACCAGATACACATTGACCGCTGCAGTCAAAGTCCCTTCTTAGTGCAGTCTGTAAATGCATGTACAGAAAGTCAGTTACCTCTACTCCTGAGAATATAAATGTTTGAGATAGAGCAAGGGAGACAGAAAATGGCAGGTTACCTTGAGGTTTTAAGGTAAAACCTCACTTGACTTTTAGTCGAGACCCTGACCACAAAACGATGCTTTCTACTCTTCATTTGGTGTATTCAGTGACTGAGTCATAGGGAAATGACATACGTCAAATTCAAGATTCAAAGTCTTATTGTAATTTGTCTAGGTACCTGGAGAAGTGAGGAGGAAAAAGGATGTTTAGACTATCCCCGGATTTAAGGGAAATGTCAATATTCAGGCTGAATGTCTTGTAATCAAATCCCAGTGTGCTTGCTACTATGTCTGTTTGATATAGAATCCCCATGTCCAAACACATGAAAATAGGAACATCTATAAATGTCACATCCTTTCACTGTTCACTGCTAAGAGTATAGAGATCGGTGAAAGATACCTAGCTGCATTGTTCAAACCAACACTTAGCAGATAGAGAGATTTGTAAGCCAAACATGTGCCTTCAAACTGAAAGACCACATATGGTACTGCTTATTTGTAAAGCTTTGGGAAAATCTCATCCACAAAAAATCTATCCATCAGGAGGGAAATCTATTTTTTTTTTTCCCTCCATTTCTTTTCTGATATTCATTTGAGAATAAAGGGCCTGTTAGCCCTCACTTTGACTTACTGGTTTCAGGAAGAAGCTGTGACTCTGTGTGGGAGCTGTAGGCAGCCAGATGATGTTCCTGGCTTTGGTGAGCCTCTGGGACTGCCATGCAGGCTCAGTTCTTCACAGTTAGTTCCTATGGATACTTCACTGACTTAGATGCCTTAATTCTTCAAAGCTTTTAGATAGATTTCTTTGAAAGGGCCGTTAAGTTTTGATTTAGTTGAAACCATTGCTGTGTGACCCAAATCTTAGGGACACTTTCTGAAGGGAAAAGTCTGCTGAAGCCTAATACTGAAACTCCATGCAGAAGCGCTAGTAAACAAGGTTAGTTTTGTCCTTCTTCTAGAGTTATCATTGACAAGTGGGACTTTTATTTTCATGGGTCCTTCTTGCTACACTAGGAAAAAATGTTAGTCTCTCAAGCACTTATCACCTTTCCCTTTGTTACTTAGAAATGGGCTGCTGTGCATTAATTTTAAAACATAAATGCAATTTTTCCGCCTCATCCACTCTCATTTTTTCACCAACTGAACAAGCCAGTCTACCATCTACTTCATCCTAAATAATTGTTATTATTTTTATTTATTTATTTATATTTATTTTTGTTGTTGTTGTTCCTACTGGGAACACAAGTAATAAATCACAAACTTATTTAAAGAGCACTGCAGTGGACTCATGATAGCTATTCAGTAGTAGTGCCACAGTAGTCTTTTTTGATGGCATATAGGGGGCGGTCCCAGTAGGTTTGAAAACATTAAAGATCTGAGGAAAGCCATTTTCCTTCTTAACAGGAGAGTCAATTGAGCTGAATAAAAAAGTCCAGACTGATATGATTAAATGATGTGTGCTAAGGAGATGGTGTTCATGCCCTATATTTTAGCATCTACAAGAGGCCTCTAAGTACTAACCAGCTCCGATCTTCATAAAAAAATTGACTACAAGAATACAGATATACAAAGGTGGTTCTTAGTGTGTGTGTGTGTGTGTGTGAAAGAACCATGTTACAAAGTACTTTAATTTATTTACTTTTCAGGAAAAAAAAAAAAAAACTCTAAACCTTAAATAGGTTTAGTGGGGACAGTAAAGGAACAATTTCCTTTATGCCCCTACAAGGTCTACTGAAGTAGAGACAGGATCTAACTTCATTGCCCTTCCTTTCAATATGGATGTGTTCAAGAAAGGCTGCATGTAGTGCAAGATGACATTGGCTTTATTGACCTCAGAACACTAACATGCAAAGCATGGCATTCTGTGATAAGGGAAATTCTTGATGCCATAGGTATTTGTGCCTTTTGTCCTTTTCCTTTTCCAATCCTCATTATAATTCGGTGTTGTGAAATGTTGTGAAATTTGGAGGTGCTTAACTGACTATTTTACCTTAAATCTAAAATAAACATTTTATTCTCAACATTAAATACTTAAAATGCCTACAAACAACAAATGATGTGATTATATATCACATCATGGGTACATATTTTGTACCCAGTATCTCATCTGTACATATACATTGTTTTACACTAGCAGAAGCTTTTGTGAATGTCAGAATGTTTGCTTCTCTACTATTAGACATGAGTCTCTTCAAAGTTTAATTTTAGATAACTGTGGTAATAATAATGCAGCTTCTGTTGCAATGAAATGTTGCAATGTCATTTCCATTAATGGTAAAAAATGTGAACTGTCCCACCCTTTCTGTTATCTACAGTGACCATGTGTTTTTGATCATTTATATCACTTCACAGAAACTGGAATTTCTTTTCCAGGAACTTTGCTTTTGACTCTTTGAAGGCAGTGGCAGCACTGCCATTGACTTCACTGAAATTAGAATGTAAACCTAAACCATCAATTCCCATTTAATCTATGTTTAATACACAGATTTATTTCTGTTTGTCATCTATTTGCATTTGTTTCATAATGATTGCTTTTTGGGTTTTGAAGAGTAATCTTTCAGTAAATTATTTATTTTCCCACTGGGTTTTCTTTATCTTCCAGATTCTTTTCATTCTCTTTCTCTTTCTCTCCCTGCTCTGTGGAAGTAAGCTTTTCATTTATATTCTGTTGAAAAGTGTTAAAGTGTTATAGATGACATAATAAAAGAAGTCATAAAAGTAAAGATTCAACCAATCCTGTCTACATTCTGGGTGGGTTATGCTGCAGTCTAATTAGAAAGTGGAATAGACTGAGATACACCATTCTGGAGTGTTGTTACATACAATTTGTAGTGGCTGTCATATAGTTTGCATGCAACATTCTTGTCTCTGGAAGAAAGTAATTCAGTTTATGGATTTGTCTTCTAGATTATAGATTATTGAATCATTACATTCCCTAGAAAAGAAGTATCTGTGTTCAGTTAAGTGTTCCTTATGTCACTAATCAGTAAAGTGTAAAATTATCATGATATCATCACAGTTAACCATACATCAGTGTAAAATCACATAGTCACTGAAACAAAATAAAGAAGGTTCCAGGGAGGAAAAAAAAAAAGTAAAAAAATAAAAATAAAATCCCAAAGTTCCTTACCTGGGATTCCCATCTTAGCCTGTTTTGTGAACTCTTTAGAGAAATAAGCTTGCAATGTTTGTCAAATTCTGAGCTCTTCAGGGAGGCAGTAACGTCTGCCAATTTCCATGGAGCCAACCTGTACCATGTGCACGACAGGCATACAGAGAACCCAGTGTCTTCACATAAAGGCCAGTCCACCTCTGGAGCATTATGAGAGTTTGCCTTTCCTGAGGGGAAGTAACATCAAATTCCAGAAGTATTGGTCTATATAGACTCTGAGAAAAAGGTATTCAAACTTATATCTGTGGCAGAAATAGAAAGCTACAAGATTTGGTGCACATTTTAAGCACTGCAGTGCTTATTTAGCTTGCAGACCCAGCACCTGCAGGGAAGGATTTGTTCACTGTGCAGCAGCATGTTTTTAGGTACAATGTGACATTACCAACTTGGTTTAAAAAAATAAAAATAAAAGAAAAATCAAAGTGTGGTACAAAAAAGGACCAATTTTTCTCTCAGAATTCAAAAGGCAGAGGAAACAACATGGAAAATAGTAAATAACATACTTATTAATCCTAAATTAAGCTGCAGTTTATTATTTTCTTTAGATTTGCTGGGCTTTATGTCTTCGTTTCTATGGTAAACTGCCAGGGTAAATGGAAGAAAATTACTAAGCAATGCTTTGCATGATGATCATCTCTCATACATTAACTCCCCCACAAAATACATATAACTCACTGTTTTGCTATGTGCTGACAGGAATAAGAGCACAATGCTTTTACTCCTCATTACAGACTACATTACCTTACTAGGATTGGAAATCAAGACTCACTGATCCACTGATTCACAGGATGCCCTGCATATCCTTTTTTCTATGTATGGGACTGATGTTGCCGTCAATGCAGAGTAGTCATTGGTCTTTCCTTCTGTGGCCTTATCATTCCCCAGTGCTACTCCTACATCTCCATCATCAAGTTGTCCAAACTGTTCTTTCTGCTGTCTGGTGGCTTTCTGCTTTTGATGTACTTCACAAATTTTCTACCATAAGTTTTTATCCTTTGTAACGTGGTCTTCAAACTTCTTTTTGCCCCTCTTAATACCTGGTTTATATTTGACATGCTATGCTTCATGAATTTTCCCATTCTCTATTTGGACATAGATTTTGCTTTTTAAACATATTTTTTCCACATATCAAATGACACTATTTTTCCGGGGCTTCTAAAAAATAAATAAGTAAATAAATAAATAAAAGTTTTAAATAGACTCTAGGTTGCTCAGAGGCATCCTGCTTTTTGCAGGGCTTATTTTATTTTGTTTTATTTTTGGAAATTTGACTCATTTACACAGTACCTTTTCTTAAACTGAATACCTATGTGATAGATTTATTTATATTACACGCTGGTCAATGGATCTTCCACACAAATTGGTTGAACTAAGTCCTATGCCCCACAAAAAAACAAATCTAGAAGAAAAATAGAAAAAAGTAATGACATTTTTTCTTGTAGATACTAAAGCTTCATATTCTATTAAATTCATTAATAAATGACTGTTGCCAGCAAAAACTGTCTCTACACCCTGCGCTTAGGAGGCATATATGCAATCTGTGTGTTGGTAATTGAGATTTTCTTACTCTTCTTAGCTGTCATAAATCTGAAATTTCTCCACTAAAGTCTTGCTTAATAGTTCCTGATTATCATCGTTGCCCAAGTAAAATATTAAGAATTCTAATCTTAATTAGTGTTTTACTTTTTTTACTATTAAGCATAATCCCATCTGGGATTTCTACCCAGAAGGATTCTGTAATAGTTTATATTCTATAATGTTTTTATGCTAGTAGGTTGTTCATTCTCTTATCATGTAAGATAACATTTTATTGCTTTTGTGGCTCTGCCTTGTTACATCACAGACTGAACAGCAAAAAGGACTGAACAGTCCTGACAAGCTAGCTATGTAAGATGAGACTGAAATAAATAGATGAAGGTTCAGTAAATGGAAGGCCAACTGGTAAACCAAAGAAAAAGCTTTCAATTTTTTTTTTTTTGAAATTTCTTTTCTGCTATGATTAATTCTAAATCCTTATATTATCACTACAGAAGCAGAAATGCTTTATGATACTGGCCCAAGAAGTCATCTAGACAATAATAATACAATTTGTCCTGTTATATTCTGAGGAGCATAAATTACTGTCCTGGGGTTGTGTGTGTGTATTTGTGAAAATACCGATTTTTTTTTCTTGCTAACAGGTTGACTTATTTGCAATTACTTTAGTCGGTGAAAGATTTGTTGGAAATAATACTTGACTAAAAAAGTAACAACTAACTATAGTAGTGAAATAAAATCCCATACAGGACCACAGCTTTCTGTGTCGTCCTTTAAATGAGCTGTGAAAATAAGACAGAAATATGCCCATGGATATATATGTATTTAGTTATTACACTTGTATCTAAGCCTCAGATCATTGTTCAAGCTAATCCCAAAAATCTAATTTCTTTATTAAAGCTTTGTAGAAAGTTGTACATGTGAAACAAAACAAACAAACAAAAAAAAAACACAAAACAAACAAACAAAAAAAGGTATTCTAAATTAATTCACACATGTAATCAGGCAAAAGAACAAACTTCCTCTGCTTGCTATGTTATGCCTGCTTTGTCTGAGGAGCTGTGTCCAGAAAAGGTGCTGAAGCCCAGTGTTGAGCCTAGATGTAACCTGGTGCATCTCCACCCTTCTATGACGTCCATGGCAGATCTGTCTACATCCACACCATAGGGCAGTGACCAACTGCATTCTGTTGGTTAGAAATCCTACCACCCTGGGGGCAGGCAAGGACTATCTCAAGAAACATTGCCTAACCATCAGGCAATGACAATGTCCAGCACCATTTAGCATTCTATTAAATTTTCAAAGATTTCTGTATGAGTTTAAGATATATGTCTTACCTCTGTCCTTCCAGAGTGACAGCAGGAGGTCTTGAATGCCAACAGAAGGCTATACTGAAGCAACTAAATATTGCCCCCCTGATGTCAGCAGGTGGGATAGCTGGTGTTGTCTGCTCATGGACAAGGTGAGTGCTTATCCACACTGCTGATAAATGACCTCTACCATACACATAAAAATACAGGTTTAAGCTTTCTAGTTTTCCTCCTTGTCACAGCTCTCCTTCTTCCATCGTGTTCTGGATGTAATACAGATAACTGTTTGGCCTTGAATATAGGTTCAGATGCCTACTGTTGGTTCACACCATGATAAAAGACAAGCTGTTGGTCAAAGACCAGCAGCCAGAATGTATGATCTCTGTGACTATGCAAAGAAATATGGAAAATTTAAAGATTACATTTAAACAAAAGTTAATAACTTTCAGAGACAGGCAAGTCTGGCTGGTTTTGATCTGACAGCTTAGAGAGAAAATGTTGTAGATAAACCATTCCTAATCCCCTGAATCAACACCCTAAAAGAAGATAAATTTTTTTCTTTAAAGGATGTCAAAGACTGTTTATAGACAATGAGATTAACTTGATTTAATATCAATTTCTCCAGTGAATACAAATGAATAGCATTCACTAATCATAGTTTACTATATCTGATAAGCTCTCAAAAGAGAACGAGCATTCTTGGGATTCAGTCATTTAAAATAAGTTGCTGTCAGACTTAGAAATAATGGCAAGACAAAGGAAATAATTAATTCTCTGATATCTGTGCATGGTTTTGCAACAGATTAAGGAATAACATTATCTGTAGTAGCAGCACTAGCAACAACAATAATGAAAAAACAAAACAAACAAAAAAAAAAACCAGCAAAATGACTTAAAGGACAGAGATTTTTGTTTACTTCACAGCTTTTAAAATGAAAAGGAGCTCTTTTAATATATGTCTATCACATCTGAGGGAAGTTATAAGTGCCTGCTAGTGGTTAGTCTTGGATGCAAAAGATTGTAGCAGAAAGGCGTTGTAGTCATGATGTAAAGAACTGTAGGCATTATAGTCGATGTAAATTCACCTCATGTAGCTAGAATTAACTTCACTGTCTCCAAATCTGGTCCATACTCTATCTAAACTATTCACAAACAGCACATAGAGAATATTTGATCAATCCCATTACTGTAATTATAGTTGACAGTGGGCCTATGAGAGGTAGAAGCCTGACAATTGTGCTGAGTCTCGACTTCCAAGCATGAGCAGATAAAGGAAATTTTTCTGGGGGGTGCAGGAGTGTGGAGGGAGGTGGGAGGGGAAACTAGAAATGCACAACATAGCATGTATTTCCTAAAAGAAAGCTTTAAACCAGTAAGATGGTGAGGGATTTAGGCCATTCTGGTAAAACAAAGAACCCAAGAAGTCTATGAGTACTCAGTGGTAGTCTGGTGGTAGCCTAGGAGCTACCCTTTTCCCAGGTTTCCACAACTGTTATGCAGTCACCCCTTCCTGAAAAACAGCCGGACTGAGCTGTTCTGTTGAATCACTGTTTACCGGTTGATATCCAGTTCACTGTAACTCCAATCAATCTAACCAGTCCTAAAAAGAAAAGATTTTTCCCATACTGGAGAAAAATGCTTTGTAATTCACATTAGTCATCATTCCTGCTTTTGTAAACCAATATGAAACAACTGAATATATTCAAAATCAAATCCTGCAGCAGCTCAAAACAGTAGCCGTGTTTGAGTCACTATACAATGATATGGGGAGAAAAGGTATTCCTGAATGGTACTAGCAGCTGACAAGACAATAATACAGTCTGTGATAAGAACATAATTACTTATTATTATTCTTGCCTTAAAATAGCATTTACATGGAGACAATTTATGTTTTATCTTAATAACATGCTGTGGATAAACAAGATAAAATATATTTTGGAACAACTTGTCTGATTGTGAGGAAATTACTCCCAAGAGTTATCTGATATTTTGTCTCAGACTTTTTGTAGCTATTTCCTACCACTCTTATCTGGTGTACATGTTGTTACCAGAAATTCTAAAATACATTATTATTATTAATAATAATAATTTTATATGAATGTATTGACAGTTTATTTACTTTGTTGTTGTTGTTGTTGTTGTTGAAGAATGCTAACAAATTGACTTCTTTACCTCTTTCATCCTGAGACCATCTACCATGTATAAAAATGGAAGTTAGTCAGAGCTGCCCAGTTTAGAAACACTGCTTTTAAGTTCATTTCACATTCATTTAAGAATCATCAGTAGTAAATAGCAGAGGGCCATTAATGACCTTTAATTTGCTTTAGAATTTTAAAATACAAGCTATTTTATTCCCCTTGGGTATACAGAAATGAAGGAAAACAAAGAGTGCACACATTTAGTCACAGAACAGTCATTAGACTTAGTCATTATTAGCTAGCAAATTCCTTTTTCAACTCAGAAGTTCAGAGAATTCAAAGCAGCCCAGGTAAGAACAATGAAAAGTACAGGGAAATGTGTTCTGGCTCAGAGGTGGGAAGCAGGTTGTCTCCATTCTGCTCCTGGCTTTCACAATGACTGAAACAAGCCAGTGAATATTTCTGCTCCTCACATGAGAAATCCTTTCCAGCTTTATAAAGGGATTCATATAAAAGGAGAAGAACACATGTTTCAAATAAATAGTAGGAATATTGATTAAGTAGGGTAATTAAAAAAAAAAAAAAGTAAGAGAAATTACAAAAATGCCTTACCTACATCACAATGTATGCCACAATCTCACAAGATAAATTGTAAAGCCCACTCCTCTGCAAAATAAGAGTATTAGTAGAAGTACAGTAAATAACCAAGCATTTATAAATGTAGTTGCAAACATTCAGTAAAAGCAATTCACTGTAAATTAAGAACAACTCCTTAGCAATCAGCAGAGTTATGTAAGTGTAAAATCAGCATGAGTGAGGTCAGAGCAGGGTCTAGGAATGTTAATGTATTTCAACTGGAATGTTAATGTATCTGAACAGGAATGCCAGGTAAAACTTTACAATGCAGTATCTGGAATCAATATTCAGTACTCTTCCCCTCTAATATACTTAAGTACAGTGAAAAATACAAGCACCTAAGAAGAAATCTCATTTATCTGCCAAAACCACAATCAGCAAAGCAAACTATGAACTGATAAACACCTGCTTCTCATTCTGATAAGAACAGAAAGAGCAATATGGAAATTTGAAGGCTGCAAATTAGGCTGTTTCACTTCCAGTTCAACTTCCAAACATCCCAGCACCTGATATTTGGACGTCCTTCTCTGGCTTTGCTTTGTTTCTCATTGTGTAAAGCATTTTAGTGCTCACTTGTATCTCACAAGTGAATACCAACAAGTGCTATGTATGTCACAAGAAATCAGTCATACAAATACAGTGAAAAAAAAAACACCATATTTTTGTCATTTCAAGAAAGATCTCTGCTCAAACCACACAACCAGAAGAAAAAAAAAAAGAAAAAAAAAGACTCCTACCACACTCCTCTCAAAGACGGCAGCCAAGCAACAGTGCTGAAAGAAAAATAGTCCAAAAGCAGCACAAAATAAAGAAAATGAGAAAGCAAGAAGGTTTGCCTGACTGATTTAGGATGGGGATGATTTGATGTTGAGGGCCAAGCTAAAGTCAGATCACAGCAGTCTTGGTTGGTTGATGTGATTCATTTTTGAGCTGTAAGCCTTTTTTTTTTTTTTTTTTGGGGGGTGGGGGTGGGGTTACAGAGAGACCGTGAATTGTGGTAAGAGATGCTCATTTAACTGAACCTTAGCTTTGAACATTTCACTGTTGTGTGCAACGATATGATTGAGAAGAAAGTTGTATCATTTCACTAACCTGGGAAACACTAAGACCATAAGAAGTCTGGGAGGTAAAACATAAAAAAAGGAAGCAAGTTTTTTTACTGTTCCTTTAAAAAATGCCGCTGATGTGATTGTGAGCAGTGGCTGAGTACTCTTTTTGCCTAGACCCATTTCTCATAAAGCAGCAAGAAGTACAGTACTAAAGAGAGCGACCACAAAAGGGTTAAAATGGTCTCCAGTCTGCAATGCATTCAAACCTACCTTTAACCTTGCTTTTTGCTACCAGGAGACAAACCTTCCTCTAACTGGTAGGACCTAGTAGGCCTTGAAACTCAATCAGGTCCGTGCCTCAAGGTATTTAAATTAAGCAGCTCCTAGTTGGGGAAATGTAAGTCAGCTGCAGTTAGACTAGGCACTGAGGGGGGCGACAGGGGATGGGGGACGGGGGACTTGCTCTTCTGGCACAGCTCCAGGCAGCAGCTGCCTTCAGAGACCAGCAAAGTCCCTTCCAGGGTAGAGCTGATGAAAGAATTTAAATCTCTCCCTGAGACATCATTTTCTTGATATCTGTTCCTTCGTGAATCCCAGCTAACTGATTTGGCAGATTAAGACTTTTTTTTAGGGCTGAAGAGGTCCAGAGTCTCCTGTCACAAAGAAGGACATCTTAACTCCTTCTGTAACTAGCCGGGTGCAGGGCACACCAGTGCAGTACTGTGTGCATGGTGGGACTGAGCCTAGATAATGAAAGTCTCAGAGAAGAGGGGGCACCACAGGCAGCAGCTGTGCCTCAGCAGAGGTTGCCATTCAGTGTCACCAGAGCAGTTCTACCACATGGATGAACATGCACAGAGCCCTGCATGAGCAGACATGACACTTGCAGCACCACAGGACAGCAATCCCACTCCTGCCACTGGGAAGGCCTTCTCAGAGCACATAATAAATTGGCTCTTTCCTGGCTTTTAAATGCATCAATATTTCAGCAATAAAGCACATCATTTTCTAAAGTTTCAGAACTACAGATAACAAAAGCAACACAGAAGTGGTATATTATCATCTAAAAAAGGTAAAATGAGGCATAGCAATAGCAGTAACAGTGGGGAGAGTTCTTAACCTCCTTCATTTAAGTTTAGTTTAGTTTAGTTTTATTTTTTTTATTTTTTTATTTTTTTTGAGAGGTAATAGAAATGGTCAGTGGTCAATTGACCACTTTTGGTCAATACAAAACATAAAAATGATTAACAGACGACTTTGGGATTTTATGAACGTGCTTTTCAGAAAATAGAGGGGAAGAGGGATGATGAGGGGAAAAAATGCATATAACTAAGGAAACCTCAGATTTTTAGGATTTAAAAAGCCAGATTAATTAATTCATTCATTTATGTATTTATTTATTTTCTACTGCCACATGCCCTATACTGTAGAGGAAATGGTGCATGGATCCTCTGAGAAATAGAGAGAGTTAATTGGTGCTGATGTGACAACCTTTACAGTGGGGCCACACCTTTGAAAAATAGAAGCAAAAGTTAATTTTCTGTCTAAAAGGAGGGCATTAGTAGTCCTATGCCATTTCGTATAACTTGCTCTTTTGATCTGTATATCTCTTTGTCTATCCTGTGCTAATTTACTTAAGTGTTTGCAAGGAGGGGCCAAGGGGAAAGAGCTTTCATCAGAGTTACAGAATTGCTGAGTTGTTTAACAGTAATTCTATTTGGAATTCATTTATTTAAGTACAGACAAGGTGGGGTTGAGGAATGATTTTTTTCTTGATACAGATAGGATAAGTAGTTGAATGGAAATGTGTGCATGGATGACTGGCATTGTACAAAACTTGCTTCTGAAAAAATGTTCACATATTGCTGTGCTATATGGACCTCCCTATTTTGTCACACAAACACATATGTACACAGGTCCTGTTTGTACTGTACATGGAGAGGAAAGGCTTCAGAAAAAAGCTTTACCTGATTTTTTTATCTCAGTGTGTCCCAATAATCTTAAGGGAATGGTTTAACAGAGACAGTATTTTATTCCCCAGAACTGTTTTCTGGCTTCCCTGCCAGAGACGACAGTCATGATGCTGGTTACTAAGATGCACTTATGCAGTGTACTGAGGTTGTACTGAAACGATCAACAGACTTTTCACCAGAGCAGCAGTCTCCTGGGAACAGATTTCAGTGACTATTAACCTAAGCTGTGTTTAAATCATTGACATGGAGATAAAAGGCTTCATATCTTGTTACCAGTTCTTCAAGCCATCTGCTCCTCCATTTTGTTGAATAAAGTAGAACTGATGGGAAATGTGGTGTTTGTTTTTTGTTTGTTTGTTTGTTTGTTTGTTTGTTTTATTTATTTATTTATTTATTTATTTTCCTTTTCAAAGGAGTAAAATGAACAGAATGAAATGTAACATGAGTTAAAAGTGATATCAACAGCCTCTCTCTGCAGACTAGTTTTGATGTGCATCTGTACATTTCCACAATATGCTTTGTACCAAGGAATTTGGTGTGGTCATTTCTGGCCTGGGTTATGACACTTAATAAACATAACAGAGATGAGAGACCCTGAACATGAGAACTGACAGAAAAGAAGGCTTTGAAAAAAAAAAAAAAAAAAAAAAAAAAAAAAGAGTTATATAATAATACGGAGAATATGCTACCACATGCCACCACTTTCACACAATAATAACTGAAAAAAGCAAAAGGATTTATAGTAAGCAAATTGAGTGACTTTATTTTTTCTCCCTGAAAGCAATATAAAGTAAGTTATAAAACTTTTTTTTTTTTCTTTTTTTAATATATTCTTCTTCAAATGATAGACAGGCTTAATCAAAAATTCATAATGCATTGTATTAGTAGCTAAAACTTAAAGTATCAATTCATTACAACTGGATTTAAAAACAAACAAACAAACAAACAAACAAAAAACGTTATGGATTATTCTTCTCTAATTGTAAATAAACTGATTTTATTGTCTGATTAGTATGCAGGTAAATTGAAATGAATATTTCCATGAATTAATTTGAAATAATGGTAATTCTAGAAATATTTCAATATTTCTTTTAAAAACATTTATATATATATATTTGGGAAAACTTAAATAATGATCTCAGTAAAAGATGATATTGAAGAATTGATAAGTGAAGTAAATGAAAACACTAACCAAACAGTAACTACATTTAAAGCTTTTGCCCAGCTGTAGATAAAATATATAATTTCTTCCAGATTATTTACAGAATATCAGGTTGTACTTTACACATATGCCCTGTTTTTGTGGATTCCAAGATTACAAGGCCCCTGATTTCCTTCAGGAACAGCAGTCATTAATCTTGTACGCCATTAGCTCTGTCTTAAAGACTTTGAAGTACATTTTCCACATCTGGCTGTATGGAAGGTCAGGATGTTCCCAGCTTTTTTTAACTACAACCAGATTCAGATCACTTTTTTCCAAACCATTTCATTTTCATGTTGTCTTTCATTTTACATCACTCCCAAGACAACATTAAATCTAAAATTGTTATACGGTTGCTGATTTGATTTATATAGTAAATTAAAATACAACAATACCATTCATTTCTATTCTGTTCCTCACAATAGCCTCAGACTAGTTTTATAATTCAGCTAGCATTGATAGGTGTAATAAGTGTAAGTTTCATCAAATTTTAACACACAAAGATGCACTCTCTTAGCAAATTTGCATGGTTGATGACAGTCTTTGCCTCAAATATCTTTTAATTAGATTAAAGATAAAATAGCTATTGACAAATCTGCAGTAAATAAGGCAGGTATAAATTTTACAGCAGAGGTGGTACATGGGTGCTACATCCATATTAGCCTTTGCTAATGAATATGCAGTTCAGCCCTCAACATGACATCCCATCCATGACATCCCACTTTTAAAAGGAGAATGTCTCTCTAGCTGAAATCATGATGCCAAAAGAGCTAATGTAAAAAAAATTGAAACATTTCTTGTGCAATTGCTTTTCATCTCTTTTCTTATATAATAGCCTATAACAAGCATGTTTTATATTTGGCTATATTAAAATTCATATATGAGGTACTAATGAAAGCTAAATGCCAGATTGTGACAAATAGCTTACATTGTTCCTTTGGTTCACATTTTATTTTTCTCTCTATATCTCTGTCTTTACCTTTGAAAAACTTAGGATATTAATCACTTCCCACAAAGCTGTTAGAGGTACTTCAAATCTAGCAGGGAGTTTACTTGGATGTTTGCAATCAGCCATTGTATTTGCTCCAGCTCTTTTATTTCTTTCTTTAAAAATGTGCTCCTTCATTTCACAGCTCAGTTCTCCGACTGTTTAGATGGACTCTATTGCTAAAACAAGTTTGTCTCTCCAGCATCTCCAATATCTCCAGCAATTATTTCTAACGACTTAACATGACTTACAGTTTCTTTTAGATTTCTTTTTTTTCATGGCATAATAAATCCTTCCTCACAACTAAAGGCTTCTGCCCTCTTTTCCAAATTTAATCTTCCATCCTGCAACTTTTGTTTGTTCTATTTTTCTCCATTATATCTTTCTATTTCAGCGTATACATAAATTAATTACATATTAATTGTTACTACAGATACCCCAAATTTTTCCATATTGCCTTTCCATCTCAGTGTTTCACAAAATATTTTATGGCTCACCCAACTGATGTACAAATTATTTGCAAGGGTTCATATTTCATTCATTCACTGCAGAAAAGAAAGACAAAAAAAGAAATCTTTTACAGCACACTGCAGCATTATGCAATGATTTAAGACAAGAAATGGGGAATGTCATATTAACTGAATCCATGGAGGAATGTGGAAAGACAAAATGTTGTTAACCTAGTTACAGTTTGGGGTAGAGACTTACATGTATTATAATTTCTCATTGGGATATAAAATATCTATGACTCATCTCTCCCAAAGCTACACATGATCATGTCCTCAGACTTACTGAAGTAACTGTAAGGTAATAATACTTACTGAAAAAAAAAAAAAAAAATCTAGATATATTGTTCATCAGGACAATGAAATTCAGTGTGTTTAAAGTATCATATAGTCTTTGTATAACAATGTTCTGTCATGCAGAAAAATATATTTTTATCAACTTCCTCACTAGTATCTAGGATTAAGAGAGATAACTTTGTCAGGAACATCCTTAGTTCCATTGCAGAATGGGAAAAGAACCTCTGAAAACAAGCAAAACAAACAAACAAACAAAAAACCACAACCATATGCAACAGAAAGTGACTTGTTCCTTCTGGAAAACTTATACAGTGGAGACAGCAGAAAAGATCAATACACAGACATCCTCAGAAGCAGAAACAGTGCTGGGAAAAGTCATAACTCTTGGACCCAGTAGCTGAGTTGCAATTCATGTAGGAAAGTAGAAGAATAAGTGAAAGACAGGGCAGGAAGGCACCAAAAACTGTGATTCTGAGTCAACACCAAAAAGCCATTGTTCATGGGTGGTGGACACTGTCTGGACTCATACCAGGTTCCTTTCTACTTGTTCCATGGCCGTATTACTTCATTCAGCCATATCTTATACGTATCTGAAACCTGCCCTGCTGAATCCACCTTTCACCCTAGGTCTAAAGCACCTTAACACACTATCCACTGCAGCCCTTCCAGAAGATGTGACAATTCACACAAGATGTGACAATTCACACAAAGGCTCAGAGAGGCATGAAGACAGAAGAGATGACATCTTGCAGTTTTATGCATTAACCTTTCCAAGAGTCATCTACTGAACTGGACAAAATAGTGTACTCAAACCTACTGGAACTGAGGTTTGGATTTGCTATGTTCATTAAACTCAGATCGATCATGTCACTGAAACTCCTACAAGTCTGGCTTGGAAAGCCAGTGAATTTCCCTCACCCTGAGACACGCTAGAGGGAGGCAGCTTCTGTGTTACAGTGAAGTTTGTTGGAGGTTACAAGGATTAGCTTGTTCCTTGTTATTTAAGTCATATTAAACTACAGAGGAGAAAGATCATCCCCCATCACTTCCAAAGCTTCAAAAGTGTGTGCAAGTACATTTTTTCACATGCTTTCCAGTTATGTCTCACCCATGCCTGCCTCCATCCTGTGCTCAGTAACCCCCCTGCCCCCAGGGTCACTGTACGATGCCATCTACTTAAGCAGTTTCAGACAGCTGCCATTCCTTTAAATCAACCTGCCAGAGAAACATTTCCTCATTCTTTCCAAATGTAAGCTCCCTCTCTTTCTCCCTCCTTCCCCAGTAAAAGCCATTTATTATGGCTTAATGCCCAGAATGGGCAACATTCGATTCTGGACCGATGACGCTTTTTCTTTATACATGAAAACATGTCTGAGTTTAGCATTTTCTTTCCTAACCACACAAGTTAGGAACAAGACTTTTATATGCGGGTAGAAGCCTTTTCCAGATTCCCAATGCGCCTGAGTCCTAGAGGATCTCAGGGTGTCAGATTTCAAAATAAAGTCAGTTTTATGAACAGAGCAGTAAATTGAGTTATTTCGTGGATTGGTTTATATTTATTCAATTTATTTTGCCTTTCTTTCTGAGACGTGCTCTTGGGGAGAGGAAAAGAGAGTGAATAAGAGGGAATAGTAGGCAGATGGAAACCCTTGTGGAGAAAGTTTCAGTAGAATTAAACAAGAGGCATGGGAAATGTGGCTTAGGAAAGAACAAATGTGAAGAGAGCTAGAAGACAATGTGTTGTGGCTAGGAGAAGAGGGAGATGGAATTTTCTGTATCTACTTGAGACAAAGAGGGACAGTGAGGCCCAAAGTCTATGCTGCATGAAAAACAAATAAACAAATAAATAATAAAAATGAATATTAAGGTTCTTAGCTGTGTTATCATTAACTTTGTGACTATGGGCCTTTCCTGAGGTTCCAATCAAAAAATAACTTGTCAATGATTCTCTTAGTCACTTCATTGACTATCACTTCTTAAATCATACCCCAGTGTCCTTTGTATTGGAATTAGAATGATTTCTTTAAGAAATTCCCAGACCTGTACTCTCATACTCATGCTTCTGATTATAAGCTGCTTTGATGATGCCTCCAGCTTATTTTCTTCACTCTCCCCAAAAACTGTTCATAGATTGGCTTTGCCAGTGCCCTCTCTGCACTGCCCTTGGGTGTGGGCTCCCTCTCAACACCACCAGGTTCAGAGTCAAACATGGTGTCTGCTGTATTTAAGACACTTTCTGGGAGCAAGTCAGGGAAACCCCCTACCTATAATCTTCTCAATGCACATAAAGCTTACATGGTGACACATTTGTTGACATCTCCCTATTATCATTCCTCCTGGGGTTTCAGTAGGGCCGGTATTCACCTGGCAAAATGTTTGGGTAACTGCCTAGAAGAGCCGCTATGTGTCTGGGGGATTTGTTGATAAAAGGTCACCCAAAATGACTCCTAGGCATCACTGCTTTCTCCTACATTCACCCATTCATTGGCAGCAAAAGCTCACAGCCTGCCAAGCACCGGCAGAGTCCAGGCTCACTCACATAACTAGAATATTCTCTCTCTGGGAAAAGTCCTTGCACCATTTAGGAGCTGCAAGTGATTTCTTTTGACAATGAAAGTAACAACCATGGTACACAGATGTTTTTACTTTCACTTTCTTCTTGGTGTCCTTCATGATAACTAACACACAAATAGCCTGCAACTGCCTCACTTTCCTGCAGGTCTTTGATTTCATTAAAGGCTATACAGAGTATTATATAAAGTGATATAAAACCTTAATGCAGAGATGCAGCACTGCCTGCTGGTAGAATTGCTATCTCTTTGGTCAGAACAATGCATTTTTACATGTTTACTGAATTAGATTAAATCAACTAACAATTGCCAAAAGAAACATTAAGGGAATAAGATCACAATGCACTTTTGTAACCTACGTTTATCAGAGTTAATCAAGTTTGCGTGTACGTAACAAACTGTTTAGAAGGCCTATATGACAGTTGTGTCAGTAGTGAAAGTCTTGGACTTTTGTTTTAATCTACAATGAAAAAAGTCACCTGGAAAATGTAATGTTAGTTTAGAGAATGCCTTCATTCCAAACTACAGAGATGGATGTGATGTAAACAAATCTGTTTTTAAACTCTTGTAATATCCACTCCACATTTATATCTGTTATAAAATAAATCATAGTGACACTGTTTATGTGACCATACTTATATAAGCAATATGGATCACTCTGGTGAATAAGATGATATAGAGTAAGAGTGTGCAGCACTGGTGGGTTTTCCATTTCTTTTGTATTAAAATTATAATCTTCATTTTGAGCCTCCCATGCAGATCATATTTTCTCAACAAAAATCAAAGTACTTAATTTGCTCATTTTGCACTGGTGAATTTCACTTGCTGATTCTACCTATTAAGGACATCTATTCCCAGAACATGTAATATTTAAAAACAAAACCACTACTAGCAACAACAAAAACAAACAACCAAACAACAACAAAAACCCCACAGTTTTAATGAAAGTTATCAAGAGCTTGGAATGAAAGTGCACAGTATGAGGCTTTCCATAATGATAAGAATAAGAAAGATGAGTTCTCAACTTCTGTCTCTGAGCTCTTGACAGCAACAGCGTTGCAAAATTAACTCTTCCTTTTTCAGTCCAATCTGTACATAAAAGTATTTGAGAAAGTGGGATTGACAAAGAACTGCTGAAGTATTATCTGCTTACTGTTAAGGTCAGTATTTTACATTTCTCAGTGACTAGTTTTATGAATATGGAAATGAATGATCATGAAATATGCATTTTCATGATGAAGATAACTTCTATTTTAGCCCAAGGAAATGCAGAAAACAAGGAAAGAGTAAAGTCAATAGTTCAAATCCTGGTCTTATCGAAGTCAACAGCAAAACCTGAATTGATTTTCATGGCCTGTGTTTCTCTTTTTATAGATGAGAGAGAGAGAGAGAGATTATTTGAGAAATTTTGAATTAAATGAAATTTCTGACACTGTATTCCATTTTGAACGAATACAGGACAGGGAAGCAAGAAAGAGAAAACATATTTGTCTTCTACCAACCAGCAAGATTCTTTCTTTGAACAGATACTGTTAAAGAGAAATAGGAGATTAGGGAAAGAAATTGAATTTAGATCAGAGGCAATTGTGTAGATGTCATGCTCACTGAAATGGTCACTGAGGAGCAACGAGGGCATAGCACCATGTTCTTCAAGAGTTGCACATCAGTTTACAAAGCCACTGTCAAGGCAGCAGAAGGGAAGCAAGCTCAGCCAAAGAGTCTATTTTGACAAGTAAGGCTAACTACTTTTCTCCTGTTTATCCGAGTACGTCCATGCTGGGAAATTGACTGTGCTTGTATAAGGTGAGAGAAAAAAAAAACATCCATATAGAGCATTCTGCCTTGAACATGATGATGTTATAGGCTCTGCCTTTCATCTGTGAATGAGTTAATGCATGAAGAACACCATTTCCCGGGGAAGCATAAAGGCCACTGCTAAACCATATGTACAAGATTTTGTTCTCAGAAATCCTTCAAGATATTATGTAATACCATACTGCAAGAGAAGCCACAGTATGCTTTTGTGTAAAACACTGTCATGACTGTTTCTTGATGTTTTGTCTGCATTCCTCACTTGTTTGGATTGCTAGTACCAAGGGCCAAATACTTTTAACATTTGCATTTGTTTCTTTGATGTTGCTTTCTGTACCATGAGCCAAATTTTTTTTGCAGTGACCTACTCTTAAATAGTTTACTAGAAAACAGTTGAGGGAGAATGCTTTATACAAATTTCATGAATAGAAAGGAAGATACAGCAGCATTCCAATGAAGAAGTAAAGTAGAAAAACAGCTTGATTTTCCACCATGTTTTTCTTATGTAACATGAAAGTAATGTACTATTATTAACAAAATATCAGAAAAGAAAAAAAAAAAAAAAAGATGTTAATGCCAATATTATGCAAATATACGATTTGTTAAGTGCTTTTTGTGGAGTATCAATCACAAAAAGGAATCTAGATGGATCAAAATTAATATTCAGATGTAAAACCAAGTTAACAATCCTAACAGCATATTTCATAGAATTATAGAATCATTAAGGTTGGAAAAGACCTCCAAGATCATCTGGTCCAACCATCCCCCTATCACCAATGTCACCCACAAAACCATGTCACACCAGGTACAACCTTTCCTTGAACTGTCCCCAGGGACAGTGACTCCACCAGCTTCCTTGGCAACCCGTTCCAATGCCTGACTGCTCTTTCTGAGAAGAAATGTCTCCTAATTTCTGACCTAAACCTCCCCTGGCAAAACTTGAGGCCATTCCCTCTAGTCCTATCACTAGTAATCACAACTTTCTTTCAGGTACCTGTAGAGAGCAATAAGGTCTCCCCTGGGCCTCAACCATTTTGTGCCTGAATCTTTTGTTGAGACAGAAACTGCTATTTCCTCATGTACATCCCCATTTTGTATTTCCTATTTACTAGGAATAGCACGTTCAGAAAAGGACAGCATTCAAACCATTCCCAGCAAGCCAGCAGTCTCAGCCTTCATTCCCTACTTTTATGTTTTGTTGCACAAGACTTAGATAAGGGAGAGGGGTCTTACAAGGGAAACAAAAGCATTAGGGCTTTCCATAGAGATTTACTCTCTCTTTTTTTTTTCTTTTTTTTCTCAAAAAACCCTAGTAATAGGTCCAGAATTACATTCTCTGGCAAAAGTGAGACATCAAACCTCATAGTATTTATACCATAACTTTAACATTAACTCTTTCTGGGAAAGTTATGCCTTGTATATGATGAGCTTTTTTTCTGACCCAAGGAGCTCACCACGCTTCAGGGCTTTTTGTGTTGCTTCCACACAAAAGATGAATTGATTATGTTTCAAGCAGCTTATGAGTAATCACAGCTATTCACAAACAATATATGAAATCTCAGTTTCCTCAGTGCAACAAGAATCAAACAATAGCACAGAGCTTCTTTGCTTCAACTTTAAGTCCATTTCATTCAAAAGGTCTTTCTTTATGTTTCTCTCAGTATGTGATTGCTTCAGTGCTTGTTCAGGCATGGGCTAAGTTTCTGTTCCTGCTGCGTGCTTTATTCTATGGTGTTTCTTACACATGCACACTTGTTACTAAAATTATATTCAGTGAAGCTCTGGTCCCCACTAGTTCAAATGCTAGTGCTACTTCACCTGTTTATGTTTAGGACAGTGATATATGCCTGCATTTTGTTCTGTGTACCACATCAGTCCATCTTGTGTCTGCATGCTTTTGTAGCACCCAATACAGGACTGTAGATTTAAATAAGGCCTTTGGAGCTTAATATAACATTAAATTTCAAAAAGTTATAATAAACATGATATGTCTGTGTTTGCAGCAGTGCAGATTGTTAGTCCCACAGAGAGCTTGCGGTGTTTCACGTCACCTGGATGGGTGCAGAGTCTGTGTGATCCCACCTGTGATTCAGCTCTAGCTCTCCCAGTTGCACCCACATGGAGCTAAGCTGGAGTGAGTCCTCTGGTCCACACAGCAAAGCCTATTCTCCTGGACTCAGTATTGCTAACAGCATGGCTTCAGAGCATCCACACCAACATCTGGCCAGGCTTGGAGCACTGTTTCATCCAAACATGCAACTACTTGCACCCCAGCAAGCAGTGAGGTAACCTGTTGTAGGACTAGCAATGATCCATTTGTGGCTTTTAATGCCATAAATTCACACTGAAAAGCCAGTCTCAGAAGCAGCAGGAGAAAATCAAATCTGTTTTTATATCAGCAAAGAAGATGATGATGAAATGCCAAGCCCTTTTGAAAAGTCAAACTGATTGTTTGCTTTTTGGGGTGGAAGGTTTTATTTTGTGTAATCTTTGGCAGGAAGGAGAGGGAACAGGGAAAAAAAAAAAAAAAAAAAAAAAAAAAAAAAGCAAGTTTCTTCAGCTGCAATTTGTGACTCACTGAAGAGTGATTGTTTTTGGTTTGCTGACAGCTGCTGCCTGCTGGCAGTTGTGGGCTTGCACAGGTTTCATTTCAATGCTTCACTTTTTTGCAAAGCAAATACAAATAAATTGGAGAGCTTGACATGAGTGAACTCAACATGTGTTTTTTCTCTTGATGGAATACTGAATTTTCAGTGGGGAAGAAGGAACTCGATGCAGTAGATGAAGAACGGTGAAGAAACACAAGGCCATTTGCTTGAAGAATTAGGAAAGGATTAAAAAGCTAAAAGGACGTCCTTTCTGTCACACATGAGGGTTACTGCTGACAAACTGGAACAGAAGAGCAGTAATTAGAGCATTAAGCCCATCATTTCATTTACCTTTTTGGTCAATGTGACAAAAATGAAAAGACAGGGATAATAATGAAGCATAACGATGGCTATAGTACATTACTCTCATTATAACTAGTGGAAAATATAGGACTGAATCCTCCAATTGTCTGAATTCAGTTAGCCTTCTTTTAGCACATGATTATCTTTTATGTATTGCATTATTAGTATAGAGCAGCTGGATACTGTCCCACGGGATTCCTCCCTATGTGCTGGGGAGCTGTACTGTTGTAAAGCCTCCTACAGCCAATGCTTCCTGTCCTGGACCTGTACTACTTCGCTTAAGCCAAGGGTTGAAAAGAGAAGGGGAGGAGAGGTGGAAAGTGCATTTAAACCCCTGGTTTTCTGTCAGCAATTTCCCAGGGGAATCATGTTGCGAGTTTGGGGAAACAGGAACGAGCTGATCCTCTGCATCTGCAGCCAGACAGTGGATGTCACAGGAGCAAAATGGAGAATAATTTGGAAAACAGCCACATTCAGGGAATAAAGAAAGATCTCGTAGCTGGGTTTTCATATGTGGAAAAAATTTCCATCAGTCAACTCTCAAGTCAGCTTTGTCTTCCCAGAAAAGTAGGATCTACCACACTAAAGGAATACAGATTCTACTCCTGCAGAAAAGGAACATTATACTCTATTGGAGCGTGTTACATTTTTATGTGTTGGTCAGATGTATTGCCCATATCCTTGAAATTGGTAATAAAACTGGCAATTCTGAACATGTGTGGATTCCAGTACAGCTGTGTCTTGTGAGCATTTTTGTTCCCTTACTAAAATTGTATTATTATTATTATCATTATTGTTATAATTATTATTTTAGTCAATTGTACTTGGTGTTGTTTTCCCATACTTAAAGGGTAATCTGTATATGTTGTCTCAGGCTTCTTTTTGGTCTTCATCTTTCTCTGCCTCCTTCGACTATTTTTGCCTCCAGTTTAAATTGAAAGTTTCCAATGTTTTATGTGGACCACATATATAAATATGTATATATATGTCTCACATTTATCTTACTGAAAACAAACAAACAAAAAAACAACACTGCTACCTGTTTCTTAAAACAAGACACATGGAGGCGTGCAGAAAATATGGGGATTTACATTATTAGAATTCAATTTACACATTCTAGGTATGGTAGATTTGATTCAACAAAGAATGAACGGAAGTTATAAAGTTATTTTTCAGTACCACCAGCTCTAAATATGAAAAGCCAAAAAATGTGATGCTGGTAGAGATAGTGATTATCTTTTAAATTTCTATTCTCACAGATTAAAGTAGCATAAAACTCTAATTTCTTCCTGAACGTATATATAAATGCTTGGGTTCTGCTAACTGTGTTTGTACTCAGTCTAAATTACAATGGTTGTTCGTTAACAAAATAAATAACTAAATAAACATAAAAAAGCTAAACAAGTAGCTGCATTTAAACACAGAGAGCATGATTGCCAAAACTTACTAGAAGAGAGAAACAACTTTTGATGTAAAAAAAAAATAAATTATTTCAGCTATTTCTCATTCTCCTGCCACTATGAGATCACAGAATCACAGAATCACAGAATTTCTAGGTTGGAAGAGACCTCAAGATCATCGAGTCCAACCTCTGACCTAATGCTAGCAGTCCCCACTAAACCATATCCCTAAGCTCTACATCTAAACAACTTTTGAAGACTTCCAGGGATAGTGACTCCACCACTTCCCTGGGCAGCCTGTTCCAATGCCTCAACCCTTTCAGTAAAGAAGTTCTTCGTAACATCTAACCTAAAACTCCCCTGGCTCAACTTCAGCCCATTCCCCCTCGTCCTGTCACCAGGCACGTGGGAGAACAGACCAACCCCCACCTCGCTACAGCCTCCCTTGTGGTACCTATAGAGAGCGATAAGGTCGCCCCTGAGCCTCCTCTTCTCCAGGCTGAACAAGCCCAGCTCCCTCAGCTGCTCCTCGTAGCACTTGTTCTCCAGGCCCCTCACCAGCTTCGTCGCCCTTCTCTGGACCCGCTCAAGCACCTCGATGTCCTTCTTGTAGCGAGGGGCCCAAAACTGAACACAGTACTCGAGGTGCGGCCTCACCAGAGCTGAGTAGAGGGGGACGATCACCTCCCTAACCCTGCTGGTCACACTGTTCCTGATGATAATCTCTGCTTATTTTTTTTCAGCAAATGTGAGCCATATCATCTCTGTTTATAGAGAAATGGATTTCAGTCTTGAAATGTTTATTCTAAGCCTCTGTTAGTGGACAAAGATTTCGTTGGGCAGTCTGGTGCAAAGAAATGTTGCCTCCATTACTATTCTAAACTAAGAAAAGAAGAAAAGATTGTAAGAGATTGTGATTGGATTGCAGTTTTGGGCACTATCAAAGTTGGCTTTGAAGGTTCATAAAATTTCATTCTGCCCCATGTGGACAAGGTAATGTGCATGAAGTAAAATGTAAACACAAATTCCTTCAACTTCACTGTCTTCATGCAACTGAAGAGTGGAGCAGTGTGACGTATATTTGATAAATTATTTTTCCCCCAGAATGTATTTAAGGCTAAATTTTTAAACACTGTAAAAACTACAAGGGAATAGAAATTACTTTATATACAAATGTATAAATATGTGTGTCCAGACAAATGTGTTCAGAAAAGAAGAATTAATTAAAATAAGAATGCAAAGATAAAAATAGAGTTCAAGTCATGTTAATAAGGCTCATTTCAATATTATTCACATACAAATAAATAAAATACAAATTAAAAAGACTGATGAGAAAATAGAGTGCAAATGTGGCCTGACACTAAAAGAGGGTTCTCACTGAAAGATTCCTTCATTTTAATCTTTATTCTCTCATTTAACTGTTGTGGATCAAACCATAGACTTCTGTAACTTCTTCCTACATCAGTTATCCAAAGTGATAAAAAAATTGAAAGGGGAAGGTTTATCCACATATTTTCTCATTGAGTGCAAAGACTGAAATGTTGCAAACTCTTAGGTGAATCTTTATCTCCATTTGAAATCACTGCTGAAGCTCTCTAATTTTTCAATCAATTCTTCTACAGTCCATAAGCAGAATGATAGCTAACACCATCACCTGCATATCTTATTCTTTTTATTTTCTTCTTTGTTTTACATCATTCTATGCTTTGTAAGCTTTATGCTTTATGTAAGCTTTATGCTTAGGTGAAAATAGAAGTTAAAACCCTTCAGGAGCTGTCTACTACTTGCTTTGCCTATTCCAGATCTCTGGAGAGTGACTTTTATTGTTACCTCCATTGATGGTCAGGTCCCTCTCTGAGGGAGTGGCCATCCCCAAGTAACGCAGGGAATTCAACAGAAACAGCAGCCTCTGTCTCCATGCTCTTGAGAAAGCAAACCCAATAAGCTCATCTCCCAAATGCTGACTAATTTTTTATATATCTTTGAGACAGCAGCATTCAGTTCTGACTACACTCATGCTAAAAAGCATTGAGTAGGCTTTACCTCTGGCTTTTGTTCAATGCCTAGAATCATGTGGGAAAGATTTAGACAGCAATTACTATTCTGCTTAAATCTCACTGAAGTCAATAGGGATGAAAAGTTTTCCTAAACTGAAGTTTGAACTTGTTAGGTTGAATATGTGACATCATTCTTTCTTTTACTATTAGAGACTAAAATGCAAAATAATAGATTTTAAAGTAATTACATGACTTAACAATTTCTCAAGGAGAATTAGTGTCACACTATTGTCGGTGCTTGTAAATTATTCCAAATTTCACAACAGTTTGTGTTATTCCCCAGGATATGGAATTGAATAAATAATCACAACAAACATTTAAATGCACTTAGGGATGTAGATATTTTCATAGTCTCCTTAACAAGTAAATTTAATTCAACATACTATTCAAACAGATGAATACCCTTTCTTCCTTAAAAAAGTAATTAATAATTAGTATCATTTGGACAATTTTTCTTTGACCAAATCTATTTCAAATTAAATATTGATCTGGTTGAAAATGATATATATTATAACACAGGCTTAATTCTGAGGATATCTTTTTATTTTCCATTTAGAAATGTTTTTAATCTTAAAATTTAAGAAAATTTTGAATTAAAGTTATAAACAAGTAATATTTAGAAAATTCATTTTACAAAAGACCAATAAGTTAATTTTCAAATTCAGCATTTTGGAATTCTGAGACAAGACTTAGATGACAGAAGTGGAAAATTTAGACTTAATTCAAGGTGGATAAATTTTGGAAAATGAGAACCCATTCTTCACTCTTAAGCAGTGACAACATTAGTTTGTAAATTTATGGAGAAATAAAAGGAAATGTGGCATGATTTTGCCGGGATAGTAAAGCTGAAAGAAAATATGAAATAAGACTTCAGGCTTCTGGTGTTATTTTTGGGAAATGTGATAGAGGTTTTTGACGTGTAAAAAGTGTGTTTGTATTACTTACAGTTAATATAACAGAGTACAGTAGGTCATTTTCACTGAGAAAATTCCTATATAAAAATATCTCCTTTATGAACGCCCCATCAAGGAATCAAGGTAATGAGTCTATGCTGAGAAGTTATTGAGAAAGCAGTATAACACATTATTATCCTCAGTAAATTTGCTGATGCAGTTTCCCAAGAAAATTCTTTGTGGAGTCCAATATACCAATGTGCTATATTTTTACAACTTTCATTACATTGTGAAGTACTGTGGAAACTCCAGAATACCAGATTTATACACTTATAAAGAGAAATTACCTGATCCAGATTGCATATGTGGATTGAGAAAGTAAATGACGTTTCAGGCATTCTGTCCGGAGTGGTTCATAACTTGAATATTACATACTTGGAAAGGCAGAGATAGTTGAGCCTCACTTTGTCCATGTAAATTCCTTATAATATAAGAACATATTTGATATGAACTAGATGATCTCTTAAAGTTCCCTAATCTTGATTTAAACCTAGGTGCTTAAGAAAATAAAGTCCTGCTGGTTGGCTGGCTGTAAGTTTCAGCTTGTGATTTCTAAACAACTCGCCTATTTGATGTAGGAAGATGTTACTCCAAAATGTGTTAAGTTCCTGAAAATGCTGTGAAAAGTCACAAAGTGAAGGAGATAAATGCATATTGGCGCCAGAGTACAAGTGAAACTCAAATATCAGCTATCTTCAAGTACTTCTGCAGTGGCTGGAGACTCATCTTTGGGTGGTTGGGCTGGATAGGGGGCCAGACAGACAAGAGTTTCCAGTAACAGCACATGGAGACCAGTGAAAGTGAGGCCAAAGGGATACTGAGAAGGTTCTTCAAAGTGTAAGTATTTTAGAGTCCCAAAGCATAAAGCATAAATAGTTTAGGGTCCCAAGAGGAGGACACTTTCTTCAAGTCAGAGGCTGAGATTGCCCCTGGAGGGAAAAAGCAACTGGGAGATGTGCTGTGTGGGATATTCCCTAGGCAGGAATACGTTTTGAAGCATCTCCCCCAGAGCCTCTTGAAAAGTATTTGAAAATGAATACTCGAACACAAGGGAAGCACTTCAGAATGGAAACAGTCCAGTGAAAAATGGCTAAGATATTTGAGTGGTAAATGAAATTGGAAGCACAATAAATTATTATAATTTGCGTTCTGCAGCCAATCATTCTGCCCTTATACATGAGTAAAAGCATGCCAAAGTTTGCAGTCAGATGGCAGAACTTTGATGTTTATTTCATATGTAGACACCGGTAATAAAAAAAATGATTGATATGTACAGGAGCACTCTTATACAAGCTCTGACTCCCTATATTTATACAAAAAAGTAACTTTTAAAGGTTGGTCCCAAGAATCTATATCTTTACGTAATTATTTACCATATGGAAATTACAGGTCTTAGTCATGACTTCTGATGAACCATTTTTGTTTTTCTGTTCAAAACTTTTTTTTTTTTTTAATTGTATTCTGCATTAAAAGCAAATATTTTTCTGTTAACAAATGTTTTGTATTTCGATGCTTAATGTGGATGAAATGTATTTTTTTTTTTTTCCGAAGTGAGTTTTTGGTATACTTCTCATGATTCTAAAAAAAAATGGAGGAAAATTCACTTCAGTTCATATCAAAATATTTTTTGTAGTTCATTTGATCTGTAAGCACACTAGTTAAATAATTGTTTTGCTCAGCACTGGATCAAAACTTGTCACAGACACTTCATCCCCCAAATATGATAATGTCATAGATACAGAACAGTTTACAGATGGTCTCAATCATTTTCTGTAACATGCTATGTAACATCATGTAACCTTGGGTAACATTATGTAACATCAACTAACCTTGAGTGTTGTTAATGAGATGAGGTTTGGGGGTGTCAGTGTTGCTGCCTGGGAAGGGGTCTGGCCCCTGTGGAGCGGCCACAGTGCTAGTGAAGAATGACCTCCAACTGAGCATAATTTGACGTTTGTTTCTCTTTTTCAAGCCCAAAGAAGAATCATCCATATATTGTCAGGAGATAACACATAACTTATTATAAAAGAGATCTCTTCTATCCACAGGCTGTTTTTTCTTGTTTTACCATCATAGCTAAAACAGCACAAGCCAGAAGAAACAGGTGTACCTTAGATGAATGTGTCTTCCTAGCCTGACAGGTTCATCTATGGACCATCTACCTGTGGGTCTACAAACCTGCCTCTCTGCTTCAGACCTCAATTCTTTTTCATTCCATGAAACATTTTACCTGTGAATGAGGTTTGTGCTAGACTACCCCTAAAAGAACAAAACCATTTCACTTCATTCCTATTACAAAGTGCAACAGTATGGACCCACTCTCAGTGTTAAGAGGTTATTGAGTATTAGAGAGGTCATTAGACAATTCAGATAATCTGGGCATAATTGCATTTTAATGCAGAAAGCAGAGATATATTAGTCTGTGACAAATACTAAGGTGAGCAAGTGAGTTACATGACTCATTTTGAATAGTTACTCTAAGGGAAATAAGAGAACTGATCAGCCAAATACCAAACATTTCTACTTAAGGGCTCTACAATTTTTTTTCTTCAGTCTATCAAAATAAACTTGAAACATTTCAGTAGAAATGCACCCCAAATACAAAAATGCTTAAATATCTACTGTATCTACTGAAAAATAAAAGAAGGAGGGAAGGAAGGAAGGAAGGAAGGAAGGAAGGAAGGAAGGAAGGAAGGAAGGAAGGAAGGAAGGAAGGAATGCAAAGAAAAACAAATACAAAGAAAAAATACAAAGAAAAATATACAAAAAAAAAGAATATGTAAAGCTGAAAATTGGAGTATTTGAAACCAAGACTATGAAAACCCACCTGAACTATGACCTGTCTTCACCTATCTCCATGCTCCAAGCACTTTTTTCTCTCTCTTTTTCTTCCACTTATCTATCATGAGAGTTGCAAGCCACAAAAGATCTCATGTATCTCCTGTCACTTGCTGCAATAAAGCTATTTAACGTTGTCTTCCATCTCGTGGCTAGACTGCTCTACAGAAAAAGGGGCTGGACTGATGACCAATGCTCTCAAGCATGTTTTCTCTTTGTCTGCATGCAGAGCACACATGACCTCATGGTTCCTCTCTCTTCCCAGCACCAGCACAAACCTTCCACGTGGTTTCAGGTTTTGCACAGGAAAACCTAATAGCCAACCAGCCAAACAAACAAAAAACAAACATACTGAATGGTTTAAATTCTAGATGCCTATGTCCATTATTACTCTAGTAATAGCTGCATAAAAATGTCACAATAGTTAGCCTTAATAAATGCTTGAAGCATGCAATGAAGCTGCATGCTTTATTGCAATAAAATGGAAATTGTAAAAGCCTTCTTCCCCTTCCTTTGCAAATAAACCCAGATGATCAGTGAAGACACATAACTAAGGCACAAATATTCATCATCACCCCTTCACATCTTCTATTTACAAGGAATTATTGCCTAGGAGATTATTTCATTAATCTAAACATTTGAGTTAATGAAACTGGTAACCAACAAAATCACTTTGTGAGTTACAGCTTTCTCTAGGTATCAGGTGAGTTGCAATTAAGGAGGAAGATGAGATTATAGAAATTTAAAACTGTCATATTAAATGAATGTTATTCATAATCCTTTTTTGGGGGGGAGGGATTAATTTTTATGTGCATCCTCCTGGATACAGTGTAGAAATTTCTAAATCAGGCTATACATCAGTTCCTAAGTAATTTTTAATATATCTTATGAATTTCTAAATTTCATGATTCCTTTTGCTTTTCACTTTTGAATGAGGCATCTATATGAGTAAAATCAGATAAATATTGTTATATTTTCTATGCTTGTATGTACTTTAAGCCTGATATATATACTGAGGTAACTTTCCACTATACTCCTGTTAAATGGCCTATTGATCTCTGCAGCTGTAAATATCCACAGCACACTCATTTATCAGAAATGTAGTTTAGTTAGAGAAATTAAAATGGTATAAATGATCCATCTGGAAATAACTATCTTCTTGCCAGAACACCATTCGGGATCCATTCTGTCTAGCCTGGCCCAAGTCACTGACACTATAAAACAGTCTAGGGAGTGTATTCATTTTGATATGTTTTATATTATGCCACCAAATTAGTCACAGTATAATTCATCTACAAACACATAACGGGGAGTCATGAAAGTTTGCTGTATCATGGACCAGCGGGGTAGCTGAGGAATCTTTCCATGCAGTGAGAATAGCTGTAATCCACCTTTCAAGCCAGTCTGCCTGACTCAGACCAAGGACTCACACTGGGTTTTCAAAACCTCAAGTGGACTAGCTGTTCCTGATAGTTTCTGCCTGTTCTTGTACACAAAACTATGTGTGTGTGTTTAATGCTTATAAAATATTTGCAGGATCCTACAATAAAGGATACTGAGATCTGACACTGCTATTGTATTTTATTGTATTTGTTGCTGTTATTAGTATTTGTGAAATCTAATTTTGTTTTCTCCTTCAGACAGGTTTTAATTTTGTTGCAATCTATCATGAAGTACATTAAAATTTAGACCCAACCCCAGAATACCTCTTTGAAGTTAACTTTGAAATGTTTAATTAATGAAAGCTGAATGATTTGCCTCATGAGAGTCATAGCTGCAAAGATAAGCCAATTTGCTAGGCCACTTTACAAGGGCTTGATGGCTGACTAGAAATTTGGGAGATCCCAGTCAATCATTCATGAAGCTTTTTTAAACAGTCTCTCACATCTTTTCAGAAGCTGCCTGAAACGAGAATGTTTTCCTATTAGCATGCTCATTAGAGTTTTGTGTTAAAGTTTGGGTTGATGGAAGAATATATCCTACAGGTATTTTTGAAATACTGCCGGTCCTTTTACCCCAACCTCACTATGGGAGCTCAGCTGACTAGAGATAATCTTACACGTAACATGAAAAAGTTTCAGTGGGACGACACTTTTGAAGGGTTTTGAAGGTATCACCTTCAACCAACGTTAAGAATACCTTAGCAACTACTTATGTGAAAAGTTTGGGTTCTGGGGAAGAAGACTGAAGGACAAGTACTGGAATCAATAGCCACTTCAGAACCCCTTAAGTGTTGCTTGCTGGAACCATCAGGTTTTGCAACATACATAAAGTTTTTACATTGAGTGTGACAGTCCATAGGAGAATGCTTCCTTTTTGCCAGTGACCACCAGGCAACAGTCATTGAGACGTACTTGTCAATAAAACAACCAGCTTTCCCTAAGGGCTCAGGAATGAAACTGTTGTCCTCCAGTGAGTTCTTGCTCTCTGATTCTGTTTTAGTCTAATGGTCAGGAACACTTTAGGGAGGAGTGAATTAACCAATATCTCTTGCATATCTTGGAGATGGAGTGAATGCTGTGCCAAAAATTTTGCACAAGGCTAGATTTGGAATAAGAGCTGGAGTCACTTTTTAAGGTTGCTAAGACTTCATCGTTCTCACTTTATTTTGTGATTAAAAAGTTCTGGGCTATCTCGCGAGATGTAATAAAGTTGTGCAGTGCAATCAAGCAGTGGAAAAAAGTGGTGTGCTTCCACCAACCTATAGAAATTCTTTAAGCTCATTCCATTTTAACACAACAGGCTGCTGTTTCACTGTTTCATTTTTGTGTGAAGCTGTAAACAAACTGAAAACATCTGAGATGTGTTTGACAGAAAGTTTGCAATGAAAACAGCGTTTGTTTTATTTCAAAGACAAAATTGAAACCAAACTTTCAGAAGGCACTGTGAGTTTTAGGGAGTGCTACAAAAGGTACTGCAGAATTATCATAACACTTCTTTGTGGGTGCTTCCCTTCCTCCTTTTTTTTTTTTAATGTAGGACACATAGTATCTGTAACTGTAAAGGGAAAATCTTTTTAGTACATTCTGAAGAGAGCAAAATTATACACAATCTTAGGTACTTTGCAAAGATTTTATGCCCATGAGACTAAATCATCTTAAAACACTTTGAAAAACTATACACATAGTTAATGTGTATAGTTATATATACATTATGTGTATATATTATGTTATGAGTATTTGTTAATGTTCAGCATAGTTCACAGTCCATAGAAATAACAGTACAGACACCCTAATCTGACAAAACATGTAAAGTTTTTTGCCCAGGCTCAGGCACACCTTTTATGGTGAAATCTATGTGTATAGCTCTAATGCAGAAAACTTGCCAGGAAAACTAATCTAGCTAGCAGGCAGAAAAGTGTTGAGGAGGAGTAGACGGAAAGACTGAAATATCTATTCTCTCACTTGAAAGTAGAAAAGGAAGGATCAAGCTACCGGAAGGAAGTGGGCAAGTATTTTGTCTACGGTTATTAATGAAATTACTACAAAATACCTTCATTATATTTGACAGGATGAATTTTTTCCTTCTTATTTCCTAAGTAATCACCTATTGCAGTTCTTTGAGTTGTATTTTGAATATGAACTTGACCTGAGACTGTGTTGTGCCATTGAAATGAATGACAGAACTCCAGAAATTACTTCAATGAAAACAAAACAAGAAAAATCAATTTTTAATGTGAAATTTAATTCCTATAAAAGGTTTCTATAGTATTAAAGCATGATTCAACTACTTTGAATTCATAATTATGTTTATTTTATTTATAAATTTATTCAATATTCCTATATCATCATGTCATACATAATAGAGTTTTGGAGATGTTCTTGAAATCAGACTATCACATGAATTACAAGTACAGACTTTTCTCACATAGCTGGGGTTTTTCTCAACTTTCCTGGAAAAGAGGCATATTCACAATATTAAAAAACAACAACAACAACAAATAGAGAAAAGCACGTGACTGAGCACAAAATTAATGTGTGCTGTGCATTAAGGAACATGATCTATCCATCCATCATGCTTCTATTTTCTTTTCAGATAACTTATTTTTGACTCTACTTGCAGAAATTAACACCAAGATTTTTGCTAGGCATCCAAATTGTGCAGATGAGAACATTCCAATGCAACGTACACATTTACCTTTGAACAAAGAAATGAAGAAAAACATCATATATGTTTAGAACTATTATGGCCAATAGTTAGCAAGATGTGGGAGTGGGCTGAATTAATATTTTCTAAACAATTATTTAAAAAGCCTGTAAATCTCTATATGCATTCAGAATCACAAGTAAAGGTTATCTGTAAAATATGCACATTTTTATTTTTCACATTTCTTTCATATGTTTTAAATCTAATTTAAACCAAGGAAGCTATTGAAGTTTCTTAATAGGCCTAAGCCATGATGAATTGGGACTTCCAATTGTTCTGCACATGTAAGGTCTGGCTGAATCCCTTCTGAAGTGAAATGTATTATCCAAAAATTTTTTCCAAGAAAATGAAATTAAATAAAGCCCATATAATTGCAAAACTTCTACCAAATATATCGTTATATAAAACAAATGAGAAAGGAGTTAGATCCAGATTTAATACATTGATACAGCACATAAATACTGAACATTCATGTCCTTTGATGCTAAACTTTCATTGTCCTTTGTGAAATGTGGTGTGGATAAGCTTTATAATATAGAGCACAGGCATGATTGGTATCTAAATGCCAAGATGTTACTGAGAAAAACGAGAGAAAACAAACCAACCAAAAAAAAAGACACACACATACCCCCTCCAAAGTGCAGCTCAGGTGTGAGCAGACCAAAGACAGTAAGAAAGAAATATTATCTCTCTCACCTTGTGCTATGGGTTCACATGCTTACTGACTGCATGGGATGCTCACATTCAATGTGTCCTATTTTTTGGGTCTGTGAGGGCTCCATGGGGCTCTGAGACCTGTACAGAAAATTTTCAGACTGACATGTTGAAGATTCATATAACACAAGATAACTGAATACTATTGATAGTAGAAAGAACTAAAGTCAGGTCTCTTTTTTTGGGGGGGAATAGATTTAGCTGTTCAGCTATAGCCATATAGACTTCTCCCGCAAGTAATGAATATTTAAGGATTTCCACAAAGAAGAGAGGCTCCAAAAGTTAAATTCTAGAACATACCTTACCTCATTGTATAAGTGTCCTTCTAACAGCTGAGATCATGAGATGGAAAAACATAGTTTCCCATATGTTTCTAGGCCAACAAGTAAAGGAAGGAGGAAGTCCTGTTACCTCTTTGTCCTCTCTTTTTCTAAGGAGTGCTTCAGACTTCTTGCCTTATGTCTCCAGACATTTTATGGGAGAATGTTGTAAGTATCAATCCTGCCACAGAGGTGTAGACTATGGGCTCAGCTTCTCCACACTCCTGAGGCTGAATATATCCTTCCTAGCCTCATGGCAACCTTGGGAAAACAAGGTCAACATTCTTTTGTGTGTGTTCTAGTTAGCAGATAGATGCCTACACCACTTGGGAAATGCTGCGCATCATAAGTGATAAATGTCTGTGGGTGCATTGTCCCCTTTTAATCCATTTTAAAATGTTTAGTTTCTATTAGGAAGAAACCCGTTTTAACACTGACCTTCAACCACGTTTTGATTCAAGTCTGGGATAGACTTCTCATAACTTTGAGGATTTATCCCATATATAAGCATTTTCTCCATGGCAAAGAGGCGTTTGAAATGGATGCAGAGTTACAGGGATGTGTTCCTTGTCAAGTCACTTAATAATTTATTTTTGGAACCAATATATTGAAAAAAAACATGATGCTGTTTCATAATTTGTTCCTTTTACATGGAACTTTACTTTAAAATTATTAGGCTAAGGAGACCAGATGTCTTGGCTTTACCAAGGCAACCATTTTTTAAGACCCTATTTTAGTGTTTCAACAATTTTTACTGCAATGATAAAATGGCTTTTTTTTTCTTTTTTTTTTTTTTTTTTTTTTTTTTCTGCTATTAAGCAACTCCCACCCTGAAGTACCATCTGCTGAGAAATGTTGAATCTCTTTTCCACTTGTCAGTACTTAAATATATTTATATAAAGGCAAAGAAATCATGGTGTTCATATGCCTGTGTGTGAGAAAGTATGTGGAAAACCAAGTGAGAAAAAGGAGGTATTCTGTGACATGCCTATAGGAAGTAGTTAATGATAAATACATCATGACAAACTCCATCTTTGACTGGAGCAGTCTGAACAGTAAAATATATCAACACTGAATTATATATTTAACATATCAATGATATAAATGATTTTTGTATCATTTGATAAATATCATGTAACCATTTATTATATTTATTATCATATAACCATTACCAAATTAAGTAACATGGAGATATTTTAAAGGGCAGGAAAACAAAACAAAACAAAAAAAAAAAAACACAGTACATTATTGGTGAATGTTATTCAGTGTGTTTCTCAATTACATTTTTGAAGACATTACTGCTACTAACCAATGTAATCAATAAAGAAATTTCAAGCCAGGAAGATTTTGTCATATATTCTTGTTTTCACTTTTCTCACTTTCTCAAAATTCCAGTCCTTATATTTTATTATTTCAATATTATTACTTGACAACAGAGTATAGGATAACACAAATGTTTAAAATCAAATTCAAAGTATTTTTTTCCAAATTTCATCAACCCCAAACAAGTAATAACAGCACATCTATCCATCTGGCCTAGTAAGAAATTTAAAGATGTACAGTATTGAGCAGAGATGAAATATGATTACCCACGTAGTCTCTGAGGATCTGTTCACACCAAGAATCAGTGAAGAGAGAACAAGATTAACACTACTATCAATTTATTTCATAGCACCTGACATCCTTTAGTTCAAATTTTTCATTTTGATGATTATGCACATAAATTAAGAACATTTAAGAAGAATTAAAAGGAGACAACTTATTGAACACACATAAACTTTGCCAAATTCTGAGAGTGTCATGCACTTATCAGCTTAGATTCTGATGTTTAGTCATGTGTTCCATGCACATCACTGTCTAAAATTATTACTTCTACCACTGTTTTTCCTTATAACTATATCTCTGCAGCAGCATATTGTATCTTTCTCATTTTAATGAATTTTTTGTCTTCCAGGTAGTAGTAAGAGTTAACAAAAATATATATTTTTAAAAGAATATATATACACAAAAACATGCCTGTACCATGTAATGTTTTTATAAGAATCAACATAAGCTCAGATACAGTTTTGCCAAAGCTTTCCCAAATGAAAAATAACAATCAAAATATGAATTTGATGTAGAAATTATAACAGAAAGTTCTAATTAACATTTGCAAGTGTTAATGTACCTGAAATCACGGCTTCATACACTAACCAGTTTCTGCTCATAGTTTAGCTAATATATATTTTTTGAAATGTTAGAACATAATAGACATGTATCAGTTTATATCATTCTTACAATGATGAATATCAAATGAATTAATATTAAAACATAAAGTGAACATCCTTTCATGTGAAGTGGAAAGTAAATTTATAATTCCTCTGTTTTCTTGTAGTATGATATTATTCTTGCTGATTTTTTTTCAGTTTATACTATGGCTCTTAATAGTAGTTATAACACAGATCTAAAAGGTTAAAGGCTATTGTTACAAGTGCCAGTTGAGATGGTTTAATGATTTTTTTTTTTTGCAAAGCATTTGAGAAACAGACAGAGGCAATTTCCTCATTGCCTGATAAGCAGGCTGCTAAGAAGTAGTTTGATTTGATTAAATGAAGGTGCAGATTTATATGTACTACCATTTGAATCCTTTCTATACTAGTCAATGGAGTGTAAGAAAGACATGTGAAGAGGTATATATCTTCTTTTTCATGTCTTTTCATGAAAATATACTCTTCACTTTTTAATTATGACTAGAGGGCTTTGAAATATCTTTGATAGCACTTGGTATTTCTGAATATTGCAGTTGAACTTAGTATCTTTATTTCGTAGCTAAGTGAAAACTGCAACATTTTAATCAAGTCTTTACTTCAGGTGCTTTCTGAGTTACTATGCAGTAACTCAGGGCCAAATGGACTTTTTAGTTGCTTTGTATATAGTTAGCTGAATTATTCAGGAAGAGTAGGGCACGGAACACCTCTTGACCTGGACAGGACTCAAAACGTTTGTTAAGCTGAAAATAAATAAATAAATAAAAAGAAGAAAATTATTAGGTTGCTGTGGAGAGAAAAGGACATCACAAGAGACCACAACATGTTTCAGCAGCACAACTGGGTTCACTGATTCATGCCTCCTTCAATCTCCTCTAAATAAACGCTATTCCCAAAATCCAGTACACCCCACCTCCCACTGCTCATCCAAATCTGAAACCAAATACAAGCTGACTCCAACTGCATTTTTCTATCCCTAAATAATGTATTTATTTACCAGCTGCTAACCTTCAGAAAAGTGAGGGTCAACTGTTTCTGCAGTTTTCTTTTTCTTTCCAAATGTGCTTTTCCATCTTTAGCATTCTTTAACAGGAACTTTTTATTTACAGTTATATTTCGTCTTATTCAGCAGGAGCTTTTGTTTTTAGTGGGTGACTGTTCATTTCAAGGAGTAAAGAAGTAAATACTGGAAAGCTATTTTTTTTTTTTTTTTTTAGAACAGAATCCTTAATATCACATAACAGGATCAGTTCAACTTGAAATGCATGGTGCAATCTGCATGAAGTTTATTTAAACCTTATTTTTTTTTTTAATTTCTCCCTTTTTTAAAAGAATTAAGAGGGACTTGGAGTTGGGTTTTGTTTTTTTCTGTGTTTTTGCCTGAACTGTTTGATTATCCCAAATTATATGATGAGCTACTTAGGAAATAAAAGGTACATTGAAAAATAGCTTGAAAATAATAAAAATAGCTATAAGGTTAATTATATTAAAAATAACAAATACTTGCAAGCATCTAATTAACATCTTAATGAGAAATAACCCTCATCTGTCTTAAAATAAAATGTTGTTTTCAAAAATTTCCTGCCTACTTTGTATATATTACACCCTGAAAGACATGGATTATTCCTCCTAACCAACTTTCCAAGAGCTTGAAGTGCAAAGAGAACAGTGAGGCTTCTACTCTGGCTGTTATTCTGTTTGTGTCCTAGAGGAAGATTAATTAGACTGAAAGGCTGTATATTAATAGGACTTATTAGAAAAATAGGTCTGTGAAAGACGGGATTGGAGGCTGGACAACTATGATTTGTAGGATGATTTGTCCCAAATGGCATCTAAATTGCTCTCAGCCTGCTCATATTTTCTCACTACGGTCTCTCTTTTTTTTTTTTTTTTTTTTTTTTTTTTTGCTGTGATATGGTTGTGTCCTGAGCCAGGCACATAAGAAGGATGAGTCCCAGACTAGTTCCTGGAGTAAGGGGGTCCCAAGAGTCCCAGATGAGGGTCCAGGTAAGCCATGTTCATGGCATCATTGATAGGAAAATACTTCTCCTGGGCTCTTGCAGGGATGAGAAAGGTGACATAGCTGTTACTGTCTGAAAACAAAAACAAAAACAAAAACAAAAACAAACAAACAAACAAACAATAACATCAGTCAGAATTTTACAAGACTATAAAATATCTTTATTCAGATATTGTGGTGCTGACATATTAACTTTTTGTTTCCCACTCCTTCTAGAAGCTGACATTCCCTCAAATTTTTAACATAGTATTTAAAAAAATCACTAGACTGCTAATGTATTTAACTAAGGAAAACCTTTTGAAAGTTCAGAAGGGTTAAATAAAAAAGAAGTCACATTAAAAACAAAGTATTAAATTTCGTTTTCCAAGTCCTGATTTGCATTAGTTCTTCATGATGTTAGTTGAAACTCCCTTTTCTACCACATCTTTCTGTATCTGAGCTTTTTCAGCCTCCTCATCTATCTAGCGGAAACAATTAGAGACTATAAAACAGTATGAGGGAATTAAGCTATTATTGTCATGAAATTTCAGTGTATTTAAAGATTCTGTCATCAAACATCACTTAAAATGATTGTGTATGAGAGGAGAGTATGCAGGATATCTACATGTATGTCCCTAGAAATGACATTGTTTCACTTGTTCAACTCCCCCCTCAAAAAAAAAAAAAAAAAAAAAAAAAAAAGTCTATAATAAAAGTCTATAATAAGTATGATATGTTTCTTTTTTGGTTGGTTGGTTGTTTGGTTGGTTTGGTTTAGTTTGTTTGGTTTTGGTTTTGGTTTTGGTTTCTGAGGAGGCCAAACCAGTAGGATTTTGGTTATAACTTATTATAAATACTTTTTGATCTGGAAAAATTATGAAAAGTCTTTAAAATATATTTCTATATCTTTTTTTAATCATATGCTGATATTATGTAGTAACCTTTGAAAGATCTGCAAGACTTGTCATCATAGACTTTGTGCTCTTCCTACAGAGAAAGATGAATTTTGTACACAATAAGTAACTTCAATATTGACCGTTACATGTTAATTAACAGTTCTAAATATTCTTACATCTCAAGAAGTAAAGTTACTAAAATAAAATTGTTCTTCTACCAATAATATGTCTGAGGGACAATTTTTCCTGAGTTTCAACCTGTAGCTTTTCCTCTCATACTTCCCATCACAAAAAAATTTTACTTGCAGAACATATGTATTTATAACTGCCTAACAGGGAAAATATTTCTTCTGAACTGTAATCTTTGTTACTTTAGAAAGCTAAATGATCTCTACACAGTCTAGTCATCTCACGGAGGAGCAGATTATTAGAGGGAGATTGTTCTTCACCTCAGTCTGTAGCTATGCCCTGGTATTAGCAGTTGCCTTTCTTTGGGATTTAAGGCGGCAACTACAAAAATGTATGTGAAAAAAAATCTGAATAAATTCATCACTATTCTGTTCCATTTCTTGAAAAGTTTGCTATCTTGTTGCAAGTATGTGGCCTGTTAGGTTTTATTTATTTGCAGCGTTACAAGTTTGACACCGCAGTAACAAAGATCCCACAAACTTTTCCAATAAAGACAGTATGACTTTGCCTATATTTTCACAACAATTTATCAGATTCAGTGTACAGGGAAGAAAAACAGGTGATGACAAGATTTTGATTTTAAATACAATTGAAATACTTTGATGGAGGAAAATGTTAAAACAAGAGTTAATAATGTTTAGGGTTACATGCAAGAATCCTCTGCTTAAAGTACCTGGTGGTTTGTTGTAGTTGTTGTTGTTTTCTAGACAATTCGGGCTATTTGGATTTTTTTTTTTTTTAATTAAGCAGCTTGTCGATAGCTTATATACACAAAGAATTCCACTACTAAACAAACAAACAAACAAACAAAAACAACAAAAAAACTCAATTTATTATATTATAAAGTGATACTGATAAAGCAACTCGTATATAATAATTACCTTGATCACAAAGCAGTACAATGTTAAACCATAAGATAAAAAATAAAATAAGATGATGGGACTGGGTTGTTTGTCTCTGTCAGGATCATGCAGGCATTCTGTAACATGCCTTTGGGGCAAAATCTTATTTTTCTGTACTCTACTGGTTCGTTATCATGACTATTGATTACCAAATGAACATAAGCTTTAAATGTATTTGTGGAAGGTCTCTGCAGTCCAGTGGATGATCTCTTAAGCCTCTAAAAAATACTGTAATGCTTTGAAGGGTTTGTGATGTACTAAGTCTGCATCCAGTATCTTTGCCTCCCTCTGAGAGATTTTAGAAGCTCACATAAAATGGTACATCTTATAGATAATGGAGACAGCTGTGACTCTATGCTGCCAGCCACTAAAAACCAGAAGTTAACACATCACTGTGTACAAGATGTCACAATTATTCTCTGTATTATGCAATTGAAAATATCATCTACTAGCTTTTTAGTTTTGACCATTGTAAGAATTCTTTTCATATACACATATATAATCGAAAATACATGTTATACATAATAATCATCCATTGGTAACTGATAATTAATATTTTACTCTGTCTACATATCTTTACAAGACTTTTTTTTTTTTTTTTTTTTTTTTCCCATCATTCACAGCACCCTACTGAGGCACTCATAGCTACCATTTAGACAAGCAACAAACTAAGGTTTTATTACTTTAATTTTCTGGACAAATTACACGATGGTAAATTACAGCGTACTTTTTGAAAGATGCAAAGGAGGCAGACTTTGTATTTTGATGAAATGAGCTACCTAGATTTCCAAATGAAAGGCTTACTTTATGTTCTAGCCTATTGCTTAATTGCTTATATATGCTTTTGGTATTTTAAATGATACAATGTATAGCTATAGTCAAACCACAAGATGCTCAAATTAAACTGGTAAATATCATAATGAATTTAGAATGCCAGTCACAGCCATTTATAATCTCCAGCAGCAAGTTTCCCAGCCTGCCAAGCCTTTCACTTTAAATGGAATGTCAACGCTCTATTTATATTTGTTCTTGAATGCACTGCAGGAGTGGAATGCATTCTTTATTTGCAAACTGTAGGAAATTTTCTGAGTAAATACTTAAATTGGCAAAATCTATCTTAATGGAAAACCTATTATTTTAATTACTAGGGGGTGGTGTACACTTTTGCTTTAGACTCTTTTGAATTAGTAATTAATGGCTTCATCATGAAAGGCATTTATTGTTTTGATTTCAGGGAATTCAAATGAAGATAACTTATTTTAGAGAATGTTCAACATTACCCCAGCCTTATCTGAAGGACAAACAGTACCATATGGGAAGGAGAGGGCAGGATGGAGGTTTAGGAACAACTTAAGCCAGAGAAAACCTTATGGTGAAATAAGATAGACAAATGTTTCTGGTTATTGGTATTAATAACTGTTTATCTTGCAAACTGCATGTCACCATGAAGCAGAGGTAATCCTCATCAGCAAACTAAATGTAAAGCTTGTTTAGCAGAGGGGAAAAAAAAAATAAAAAATAAAAAAAAAAAAAAAAGGAAAGTAGTAAAAGGAATCTGATTGGACATGCCAGGATGTCAGGGCTTGGATATTGTCATAAACAGTCATCCAGACTTTCTGACAGACAACATATTTTCAGCAGGCTTAGTTTAAAGCCCTTCCTTTTCCATGGTGTGCCCTGAGTCAGGGCAACACCAGAATATTCTAATAAGAAGATTTTTCACTTTACTTGAAGTTGATATAACTAGACTTTGGAGTAATAAAAATCACCACAGGTCTTTGTACTCCTGAAATTCTTTTGAGTAGCTTACACTTATTTGGATTTGTTATCTCTGGAAGGAAGAAAACGTTGATTCTCGTTTATCAAATTCACTGAGTTACTTTAAATACTAGACAACATTAAAATGTGAACAGCAAGATTTATCCTTATCAAGCAATAAGGATATCCAGCATTCTGGATTAAAAACAGGAAAAGATATTTATGAAAAAGTAGTATTTGTTTGTTTGAGAGAGAGAGAGAGAGAAGATCATGCTAAAATCTATCTGAAATCAATCCTTTCTTCCAGCAGTTGCTAGTCAGGGTTATGCTGATGTTTTTCTAAGATGAGCAGTTAAGGTACCAATCCCAAAGCATTCTTTCTCTGCAACAATTAGTGCTAAGCTTTTATGATATATGAAACCCTATGATTTTTTCAGCAGATAAGTAGATTTTTATTTATTTATTTATTTATTTATTTATTTATTTATTTATTTATTTATTTTTAAAGGAAATTTAATAGGCCTGTGTTTTTAGTTACTTTTATAGACACATCAGGAATAGTTCATGTATATTATTCACTGAAGTATTGTTTTTTAAAGTGGACTCCTGCCTTTGGATTTCAGTTCCTTATTTAAGTCTGAGGATTTTCATGGAGCTACTGAAAAGCAGTCAACTCTCTGTTTTTAAACCTTTCTGATTTTGTTTTGTTTGCTTTCTTATATATACATATCAATTTAGGGTACCTTGTTCACTGCTTAGATTGTGTTTAATATTTATAAGAATCATCTGAAAATAACAATTTTCTGAGGGTCTTCAAAGTATGACGGTTACTCATTTCTACCATTTTTCTCTTCAAAATTCAGTGGCATTTCAAATCAATACTTATTTTGATTTTTTTTTTTTGCAAACCATATTTTACATTTTGTAACTTTTTTTTTCTTAACAACAAAAAGTTGTTCACTTTTAGAAGACAACACAAAACTCATTCCTATATGCTGCTAGTTTTAAGTTGTTCCCGAGTCACAGCTTTACTTGTAAAGGCTGTCCAAACAAAGGCTTAATTCTTAGCCATTGTTGTGAAGATAGTAATTTTCCACCAGTGGAGAGGTGCAATGGTAGAAACACATTCTGATAGAACCTTTTCTCTCTTCTGGATTCATACAATGATGAAAAACTTTGCTTTTGTCCTTCTCAAACTGTGATGCTGAAACAGAAGATAAACCCAAACTGCAAAATGCAGTGATATGGCTATTTTTTTAATCTATGAAATGACAAAGAGCACTAAACTTATTGAACTCTCTAAAGAGAAGGAATAGCCTTCCTGATATTTTAAGCAGAAATCACCATGTATAAACATAAGCCTGGAGGTGGAGACAGAACCTGAAAAATTAGACAAACTTTTGTACACAGAGAACTTGAGTAAGGTCTCCTGTTCCTGAAAGCCTAACTAATTTTCCAAGTTTGTATAGCAGAATATTTGACTGTATTTATTTATCTCATCTTGTGTCCTTAATTTGTCATGATTCCAGCACTGAATTTTGGAAGAAAAGTATCTTTCACAAAGTCACAAAATGTAGATGAACAACCTCATTAGATCCAAGTGCAGCAGGTGGATCTTATTTTGCAAGATTGTCATGCTATTGTGCTGCCTATGGTATATTTCACTTTTACTGATGATTTGTCTCAGGTAGTGTCCAAAAGACTGTTTTTGCCACATGGCCCCCAAAATCTGAGGTTTACAGTTCTGCAATATAAGTTACGTGGTAAAATCATGCTTCAGTAAAATCATCCAGTTAGGCTTCAAAGGCTTCACAGTCTCTATCACAGTAACGTTACATTTTTTTCTTGGTTCAGAGATGGATTTTTCCCTTAAAAACTAAGTGAAAATAGTTAACAACTAATGTTTTGTTTGTTTGTTTGTTTGTTTGTTTAAAATATGTCCTAAAAATTCTATAGATCCACAGCATCCTTGTAATGATGCATTAGTTCCTGAAATGATTTGTAAAAAGTGACAGCAGTGAATAGGTTGGTCTTCCTCTCTCTGCATTTGTTTCCATGACCCCCAGAAACTTAGATGTCCCAAATTTCCAGGCAGCTAGTCTGCATAGATGGCCTGACTTGAGCTATCAGAGAGCCTTGGGTGAGGCAAAATATAATTCTAAACACAACAGTAAAATGACATACTCTACCAGTCATATTGGCATTAGTTTGGAAAATAAGACAAGTTGTTTCTCTTCCCCTCCCAACAAAAAAACAAAAACAACAACAAAACACACACACAAAATAAAACCAAACAAAAACAAACAAACAAACAAACAAAACCACCACCAACAACAAAACAAAACAAAACAAACAAACAAAAAACATTTCAAAAGTTTGATTTAACTCATTTGATTTAATGATTTAGCTGGAAAATTCTCCAACTACCACTACTACTAATTTGATCTGAATCAGGATCTAGCTGTTCTGAAATAAACACATACCTAGTGGTTAGAAAATATGTGATATTTTTACACAAAACTTTTCAGATACCATATTTGTGCCATACTTTTTTCAGTCTTACAAAGAATATGCAAGAAAAAATAATTGCTTTAACTAGAGTTCCACATAATTAAGTTAGATAGTTTTATTTGGTTTAAATTATCTGAATATAAGAAATAATATTTGGATTTTTTTTTCCCATGTGCACATCATTATTCATGAGACTTTTTTAATTGAGTACATACTTAATCAAAGACAAATTACACCCTGTGTGATCTTAATTACAGGGCTACTACATCTAAATGAATGCCTAAATTCAAACATCTTGAATTAATCAACCTTCATACACTGCATATTTGAACAGATTTTTCTTAAAATGACTGTATTTTTAAATAAAATGAATCAGCTACCACAGCACATTGCTCAAATTTATTCTAGAGAACAAAAGCTTTGAAAAAGTGGAATGATACCTTCCAGACTCAATGTCACACTGAACCACTCTAGTTCATGTGTGTCTTGCTACATGGTATTTTTAAATAAATCTTAACATAATTTGAGAATATTGTGACTCCCACAGTTATTCCTGAGTGTCACCCCAAAAATTCATCTGGAATATACAGCATTACTAGACCATTCAGCAAAGCAGATCCAGGCCTCAGAATAAATGGTTGTCTTGCAATCACATCTGCTGCTGCTCTTCCAATGTTCTTATGGACTGTTTTCCATCTAGGAACCAAAAGAAGACAGACTTTTGTTTGTTTGTTTTTTAAGATTAAGAATGAAACAAATTAGGCAATTTTCTGGCAAAAAGGATACAATTAAACTGTAATCTAATTCTTCTTCCAAAGAAATAAAAAAAAATGAGTTCAGACAATGAAAACTACATCCAATTAATATCAAATATGGTTGAAAAATTTTTAGTAATGTGTCATCAAACATGTACTGCTGAACCTACAACTGGTAACAACACAGTTGTACTAAAAAATGCTCCCTTAATACAAAGATCTTGAATAGTGATGTATTATAAATACATTTCTTGTAAGGAAAAAAATAAAAAATAAAAATCTGTGCATATGAAATGAGTGCTTATACAACAGGATTTTGCCAATTAAACTGAATCAGTGAGCCAGATCCTGAAGGCTTTTTAGTTTATAGGCCTTAAACACAGTGAAAGAATGGACCTGGCCTCCACACTGATGATTCATTGACAGCAGCATGGCCTACAGTATGAAGTCAGAAGGGATGTTTGGGGGAGCTCCAGGGGCTGCTTACATTGGAAATGCATGTCCAATTTCAGGATGTTGTTAAGCTCCTGGGCTGAGCATGAACCTCTGCTTGGGACTGCATCAAAGTGTCTATGTATCCTCTGGTTTGTGTGCCACCATATTTACCACTTTTTGTAAGACGTTACTGACAAAGTAAATCGGATCTATTCAAAGAGTTCTTGCAATGTACAGAAACAATAGAAACTTTTTTTTTTTTTTTCTTGTATGTAGTGCAGAAGTTCCAAGGAGATATCTATTGTTTATTGCCAGTTGTAGATACATAACTGAGATCTAGAAGAGACAGATAGATCAGAAGTAAGATATATGTACATTTAATCCTATGGAAATATTACAGTGTCTCAAATGGGAGAAGGGAGGTTTCTCCTCCAATTTCTCCTCCTACTGATACGAGAGAAAATGAGATCATTGGCAGAAATTAAATTTTGAAATTGCTTACTTCATTAGAAAATGAACATCTACACGTAGATAACTAAGCTTCAAGGATTCTTTAGGAAGGGATGAATTTTCAGTTTTTGTCTTCACTAAAACATGAATGTTCAGACACCTTTTCTCAAATACCATACCTGGAAGGAATGTCAGCCCCTTCTATGTGTGTGGGTACCTGTCAGAGCTCCCCAATGATACCAGGGATTGATTCTGCTGAAGTCATTAGTACGAGAAAGGAAAGATTGCTATTTCTCTTTCTGCTCTTAGTTCCATCTGCTGTGACAAGACATACACAAGCTTGGTTTACATCTGCTTATAGCTGCTGACCCAGTAACAGATATCTGAATTGAGGACAGAGTAATGATCTATTTGAATCACTTGTAATTAGAAAGGTGCTTCTTAGTTTCTCATGTTTACAGACTAATTTGATAACCCATCCTGTTTTTCCCAAGTGCAAAAACCCATTCCTCCATTACTTTTGGGAGAAGAATCAACAGTGCCAGGGGGTGAGGGGAAGGAACAGTTGTGATAGTCAAGATACGGACTGGATAATGTCCACAACTTCATAGGCAGCAATACACCAATAAATGTATTATCTGCCACATATATTTAATTGTCTTTTTGAAAGAACCTCTTAGAACATTTATTAATGTCACAGAATGCCCTCACTGTAGTTTCCTTAATAAGAATGCAAAGACCAATGATAAGCAATATAATTTTATTCTATTTTCATGGTGGAAATGCTCAGTCAGACTTCTTTAAGCATTCTGAGATCCTGGGTTAAATATGAGATCTGTTATTACACACAAAATTACTGTGGCAGTCAGGAGGGTAAGAGGGGCAGACTCATCAAAGGAGTAAGGAAAGAGAATATCAAATAATGAAAAAAAAATAAAATGGAGCATCAACTAAGGAAAGTTCACTTCTATGCAGAATTTTGTTTTGTTTTGTTTTCTCCTCATTCCAAACTCACATCTGTTAATAATTCATACAGCCAAACATTTCCTTTTATATTGCATTTCCGTGGAGCATTGAAAGGCAGAAAAACCTCAAAAATTTCCAAGTAATTTCCTTTCATAAGCCTCAATTAATCCTCTTGCAGTTCCTTGGCTGTATTGAAAATTAAAATATGTGTATATCTATGATTGTGTTCTGACTGAATAACAAATAACACCACTGATGATAATAAATGATATTTAGTCATTCCAATCTGCTAACAACTGAATCCTTAGCTAGCTGGTAACATTTGAGTTACATGAGTTACATGTGTCAAGAATGCCTGCCTTATCTTTCAGTTACAGAATAAAATTTCACAAAAAATAATCCTCAGGCTATTTATAGAATAGCTATTTCACAGTGAGATTCATATTTGTGACTATTTTCCTGTGAGAATTTATCTGGGGAAGCTGAAACAAAATTCTAATTAAGTGCCAATAATGATGTTCTGGGGAGAAAACCAGGGAATTCAAAGGGGTGCACAGTGAGCACAGAGGTGCCTGGTGAGGCAGTGCTCTGGCAAAACTTGTACAAGGAATTACAATACTTTTACTGCCAAGTACTGTTTCAGTGCTTATTAGCTCAGGAAAATACTTTAGCTTTCATTAACAAAATCTCTCTCTTGCTGTTGAAAACTAAAGTCAGCATTAACAATTGTTTTTGTGTAGAGGAAGACTAGAGAGAAGAATCTGCTACTCCAGAGATAGACATTAAATTTACATTTCATTAAAAGGCTGGGAGACAGCAGGCTTTCTAAAAGTTAAGCAAATGCAAGAAGTCACTGATCTAAATTACACCTTCCTGTCCCAGCTAAGCCATATGAGTTAGCCTGCTGTAGAGGCTGCTTTGCTATCTGAGCTGCTTTTAGCCCAATGCTAGATATAGCCCCTATCAGAGTGCTGCTGGTGGTCTACCAGAAAGATCTAGAAGAAACAACAAATACCTGTTTTCCCTGACTGCTTTTTCACCTGTAGCTTTTTCAGGCTCACTTTTTGGTCCAGAGCTTGCTCTGTTCACCAAAACTGATCAACCAGGCTCTTTTCACCGGTGCCCGCTGATGGGACTAGAAGCAAAAGACACAGTTGGAAAGACAGGAGGCTTCCTCTGAACATCAGGAAGATCTTCTTTACTGGTGATGAAGCACTGGCACAGGTTGCCCAAAGAGGTTACGAAGTCTTCCTCTTTGGAGATCTTTAAAATCTGCCTAGACATGGTTCTGGGCAGCCTGATCTCAGTCATGCTGTTGGAGCAGGGGATTGGACCAAATAATCTCCAGAGGACCCTTCCAACTTCATCCTTTCCATGATTCTGTGATTTGTCAGCACACGCAAGTGTAAGGCTGATTTGCACAGCTGCAAGCACATTTCCTTGGTAGACCATTGGCAACCAGGGACTCCCATCAGTGCTGTGCTAGTATTATACCTGCATCAATCCTTTCTTGCTTATATAGGGGTGAAAATACCATTGTAAAAATTGGTGAATATATCTGCAGTTTGCTCTAAACAAATGACGAAACTAAAGAGAACACATAACCCTGCATGGCAAACCCTGGTATGTGCAGCTTAAGTTGAATTGCTTATGACAAGTGAATTGTCAAAGGGCCGGATTGTGTGTGGCATAGGCAAGGAGAAGAACAAGTAAGTTTGCTCATCTGTGTCCAAAATCATGGCAAGGCATATACAGACTGCTGAAAACTCGGCTAGCTGACTGTCATAAGAGCACAGTGGTGCTAATTCTGGTGTTATCAGGGCAGAAACTGATGTAAACTGACAAGCACTGTGTTTGCCTGTAAGGGCTGATATTATTTTAGTCATGATAGTGATTTTAGTCAGGTCAAGTGAGCTCTTCCCCATATATTTGCATCACTATCTTGCATCTTACTTAGGGAGCACTGGGACACAAATTGAAGAAGTGGGTTTATTAATGACATGCTTTTCCTTTATGCTTCTGTAGAAAATTCACACTAGCAGAACATGAAAGGTGAGATATTGCTCTCGGAATATCAGATGAAGCAGCCATTACTTCTCCCCCTGAGATGAAGGCAATTAATGTGTTTATAATTATTGGAACCAGAATAGGTGTCTTTGGAGGTAATGTTGTGGTGCAGGTATTTGTACAGTGGTCCCCATGGTCCTGACCCAGCATATACTGGTGCTACATACTGATTTCCTGTGAAGGTAAAACCTTCATGTGCACCATCACCTGGACAGACTTGAGAGGTGGGCCTGTGCAAACATCATCATGTTCAATAAGGCCAAGTGCAAGGTTTTGCATCAGGGTCAGGACAGTCCCAAGCACAAATACAGGCTGGGTGGAGAATGTATTGAGAGCAGCCCTGAGGAGAAGAACCTGGGGGTGTTGGTTGATGAGAAGCTCAACATGAGCCAGTAATGTGTGCTTGCAGCCCAGAAAGTCAACTGTATCCTGGGCTGCATCAAAAGCAGTGTGGCCAGCAGGGTGTGGGAGGTGATTGTCCCCTGCTGCTCTGCTCTCATGAGACCCCACCTGGAGTGCTGTATTTAGCTCTGGGGCACCCTGGACAAGAAGGACATGGACCTTAGAACAAGTCCAGATAAGGGCTATGAGGATGATCAGGGGGCTCAAGCACCTCTCCTATGAAGACAGGCTGAGGGAGTTGGTGTTGTTCAGCCTGGAGAATAGAAGGCTCTGGGAAGACCTTATAGCAGCCTTCTAGCAATTAAAGGGGGCCTACAAGAAAGCTGGGGAGCTGACAAGTTCTTTTTTGGGGGGAAGTGTAGCACAAGGATTAACAGTTTAAGAAAGGGTAGATTTAGATTAGATAATAGGAAGAAATCCTTTACACAGAGTCTGGTGAGACACTGGAACAAGTTGCCCAGAAAAGCTATGGATGCCCTATTCTTGCAAGCACTCAAGTTGAGGTTGAATGGGGCTTTGTGCAACATGGTATAGCGGAATGTATTCCTGCCCATGGCAAGGGGGTTGGAACTAGATGGTCACTAAAGTCCCTTCCAACCCAAACCATTCTCTGATTCTCTGATCTTCTGATGCAAATGCATTGATTACATCCACAGAAAAGTGGGACAGCACTTTGCAGTGACTGTAGTATGCAAATTAAACTACAGAGGTGCTGATAAAAATCTTTCATCAATCAGTAGAGGTAATGAAGGTAAACATAACTGAATATATCCATTAATCCAGGAACAGGTTCTTCTGTCATGTGATCAGACCTCCACTACCAGTCAAATATTTTATAGCAGTGACCAAGAATGTTAAGGAAAAAATCCTATCCTTAACCAGATTAAATTTTTTTAAGGAGTCATTCGCTGTTCTGCAGAGAACTAATATGGGGTTCACTGTGTCATCTAAAGGTACAAATGGTGATGATCATGGTGACCCTTGGTGACTGCACGGGGGAGTTTTAGGTCAGTCTAGCTGAAGCCGGTGGAGAGAATCAGATGCAGATTGTTGCCAGAGGAAGACTTGCTGAATTTGTTGCAGTGCTGACTTTCTTCAGAGCTCTTTTAATACAGATGTCCTTCCTATGAACCATGCTCACCTGTTGCGTTTTCATCATTCACAGACAACAAGACACTATTTCACAGTTGTCATCAGTACCAATTCAGTCAGTGCTGCTTGTCTAGGCAAGAGGTTTTCATAGATGAAACCGTAGCTGCACAGAGCTTGCAGATCAGTTGGCTCAAAAAGGTATCAAGAGTGACCAATTAAAATGCCATACTCAAATCTGCATTTCTGTCAGAAAAAAAAAAAAAATGAGAAGAGGGATATTCCAAAGTCCTTCCTGTACAGAATCTGTCTGGGTCTGAGAAAAATAGTCCTTGAGTTTTCAAGTAGTTTAAGAAATTAATCTTTACAAGATAGAGGGAAAAAAAAATCCTTTTTTTTTTTTTTCTTTTCCTTTCAGTACATTTATTGTGGATTCTATGTAAATAAAGTGGGATTTCAACTCCTTACCTGGGAAGCATAATATATTTTGAACAGTGATGCTGTAAAAGGTAATGAGCATAGACCAGACAACCAAGTTGAGAGACCTCTTTCAACTTCATATAACAATGTGTTTCAAGTTTTGTCGACCCTGATCAAATGCAGCATCTCTGATTATCTTAGATCTTGCCTGTCTGAATTTCACAAATTTCACATTTATCCATGGCAAACTAGAATGCTATTTTAAGTTGTAATTGCATCCTTATACAAGCTTATCTGGGATTTGGCATGTACAAACAAATGAATTTACAGATTTCACAGTACAGTGGTTAGAAGAGCCTTCTCAAACTGCTGCCCTAATTCGGGTTGCTATGGAAAATGAGAGGAAACAACATCAATGACATTTTTGTAATGGGAGGAGAAAATGCAAAGGGTTGCTTAGTCACTACATGACTATTTTTACACTTGTTTAACCCTAATGATGTCAGTGAGACAACAACAATCAAACATTAGACTAAAGACAGGGGTCACAAATAAAGTCCTGGTCGCACACAAGTGAAAAACAAAACTCCAGCTCATCTGATGTCTTTTGAGGAGAAAAGGGGTGCCAGTCACCCAGAAAATATTCATGGTCAACTTTGACTGCCATTTTTTTCTCTACCTGTTGTATATTTCTAAAACCATTATCTGATATTTTACCATTTTGAGGATTCACACCCAGATTCATTCCTGACTGACTTCAGCTAAAGTTGGACTAGCTTCCAGACTGTCTGGAGTTCTAAATAAATTGGCTACCATTCATTTCCCACTTCTGCACAAATTGAAGTAGTTCTTCTAAATATTGCCTTCTGTGATTAGCTTATTTGTAATTGTTGAAATTGCTGCTATTTGAAATTTAATAGTTATTTATTCCCCTCATTCATATATTAGGAAATAATTCAGTTTGGTTGCTCAGACCTCATCTAAAGTTAAGGTTAGCACAATGACTCTTCTCTGTTCATGAATTTTAAGAATTCCTTTTTACTTTTTATATAATAGAAGCTTTCATTGGTATACACATAGAAACAAAGATACTTCACATTGGTATAAAACATATATATTTGCACTTCATTTGAATCATTGTTAAATGAAGTTGGAATATCATACATGACATACAATGAATTTATATATGCACATCCCAATACAAAGTATTATTAGAAAAGCTGAATTATTCATTAACAAGTCATAGAGAAAATTAACACAATCCCTTCTTTCCCTTATGACAGAAATACATCAAGCTCACTAAAAGAATGGAATAGGATGCCCTTTCTTGTAGAATTTGCACTAATTTCCATGATGAACTGAAACAACAATATTATTTGCATTTCCTTCAATAGTTTCAGGTTGTTTAAAGTCCTTCTAGCAATGTAATATAAAACCAAATCATAACATTAAAACTATTAGAAAACATTCATCCTCCATGTTTTATCTACTGCAAACAAGGGAAAAAGTTTTTAGCTACAAAGGGGAAAACAATGAAATTAATGGTGTATGACATGACAAACAAACCAAACATTACAGGAACTAAATTTTTTAGTGGTCTCAGCTTCCAGTAATTGTAGGTATCATTGATAATAGTACATTTTATTCATTATTTTTTTTTTTAATCAGAAAAGAGTTGATGTTGTTACTTTAAATAAATAAAATTTTAAAACTTTAACTTCAAAATTGTTCCCTTATTCCATTTAATTTTTGTCATAGGTAGATAAACAACATTTGGAGGCAATAAGTTGCTAGCAGCTCCTGCATCCACAGGATATCATGGATGCCTTCAGGTAATCCATGGTATCCTGTCTGACTTTTGATCACTAGGGATTTGCCATGTAGGCAGCATGGGTTCACCAAGGGCAATCATGCTTGACCAAACTAATAGCCTTCTAGCTTAGATGAGTGGATGAGAGAACAGTGGATGTTGTCTACCTTGATTTCAGTAAAGTCTTTGACAGTGTGTCCCTTAACATACTCAGAGGCAAGCTCGGGAAGTGTGGGATAGATTAGTGGACAGTGGGGTGGATTGAGAACTGGCTATAGAGTTGTGTTCAGTGGCACAGTCTAGTTGGAGGCCTGTAGCTAGCAGTGTCCCCCAGGGGTCTGTACTGGGTCCAGACCTGTTCAACCTATTCATCAGTGAACTGGATGACAGAATAGAGTGCACCCTCAGCAAGTTTTTGGGTGACACAAAACTGGGAGGAGGGGCTGATACACCAGAGGGCTATGCTGCCATTCAGAGGGGCCTGGACGGGCTGGAGCATTGGATGGTGAGGAACCTCATGAAGTCCAAAAAAGTGAAATGCAGGGTCCTGCACCTAGGGTGGAATAACTTCACGCACCAGTACAGGTTGGGAGCTGACCTGCTGGAGAGCAGATCTGCAGAGAAGGACCTGGGAGTCCTGCTGGACAGCAGGTTAACCATGAGCCAGCAATGTGCCCTCGTGGCCAAGAAGGCCAATGGTATCATGGGGTGTATTAGGAAGTGTTTCCAGCAGGTTGAGGAAGGTGATCCAGGTCCTCTGCTCAGCCCTGGTGAGGCCATACCTGGAGTACTGTGTCCAGTTCTGGGCTCCTCAGTACAAGAGGGGCGTTGAAGCAAGTACACCAAAGAACTATGAAGATAATTAAAGGACTGTGGCATCTCTCATACAAGGAGAGTCTGAGGGAGTTGTGTCTGTTTAGCTTGGAGAAGAGAAGACTGAGTTGATGAGAAGACATCTTATCAATGTGTACAAATATCTGAAGGGAGGGTATCAAGAGGATGGGGCCAGACTCTTTTCAGTGATGCCCAGTGACAGGACAGGAGGCAACAGGCACAAACTGAAACACTGTAAGTTCCAGTTGAATATGAGAAAATATTTATTTACTGTAAGGGTAATAGAGCACTGGAACAGGCTGCCCAGAGAGGTTGTGGAGTCTCTTTCTTTGGAGATATTCAAAACCCGCCTGGATGTCTTCCTGTGCAACATGTGTTAGGTAGCTCTGCTTGGCAGGGGGTTGGACCAGACGATTTCCGGTGGTTCCTTCCAAGCTCGGCCATTCTGTGATTCTGTGTGACTCTGGTAAGGTCACTTCTGGCTGTGAGATACTAGGGCCTAAAACCTCCATCCCTATTCAGAAAAGAATGACATGGGACAAAGTTCAGAGTGAACTGCTGTGTTACAAGGTTAAAGTAAAAGACATTTTGATCAGACATCACAGTGACTGCGTATCCCTGAAAACCTGAAATCAAGCAACATGAACCACCAAACTAATGGGAACTCTTCAGATTCCTTCTTGGACCTTTTCCTGGTGCATCAGTGGCATGCTCAAAACGGAAGTTCTGTATTCCGTCCTGGCCAAAAGCCATGTGTTACAACATGTGGGTAGGTGTTCTGCCTTGCTGTTTAGCCTTACCTGAATCAATGGCTTTATGCAACATGTGTCTGGTAAGGATTGTCTTTGATCAGTTTGCAGTACTGTTCTTCCTCCTAATATGTTCTGGACATTCAGGGAGCCAAATATCTCTCTAGACATGGGAATAATTCAAGACTTACCAAAGAGTGAAGTATCATTTAAAATCTATTTAGAGGTGATGAGTTAGAGTTAAACATTTTAAAGACCTTGCATGGAAGTATAAATCTCACCCTGAGGCTGTGGTTTGGTAATATACTAAATCTTGACTTGGCACCAGATCAATTGAGCTACAATAAAGTATTGATCCATCATCTTACTTTGACACATCAAATGCAATAAAAAATGCTAATTCTTTCGCAGGCTTTCTGTGAGATCAGGGACATCTGTCTATGCCTTGCTAACTTGTTCTTTGGTTAGCCCTAAGTAGATCTATCTATCCTCAAGCAGAGAGAAAACCTCAGTGCCATGTGAGCACAACATTAAGATTCCTCACTGTGGCTAGTAGTTAACTAGGCAATATTGCAGTTACGTGCCAGACCTGAATCAAGTCAGGTGGGGACAACCATGCCTAGTTTCAGTGTTGATGACTGTGGAAAGTGGAAACTTGTGATGCCCAAGCAAAAGCTTTGAAGAAGCCAAGTGAACTTGTAACATCGAAAGTCCCTCAAACAAAACAACAAAAAACAAAACCAACCAAACAAAAAATATGGCTGATTTATTGGTTCTGAAAGACTGGATGATCTAATTTACAAGGTAGGATCAGATTAGGTTGTTCTTTCTCCTCCTGTCTTTTTTATGCATGCAAATGTATAAATGTAATTTTTTATGCATTATGGAAATGTATGGTCAACCTGAAAATAAGATTTATGAAGAACACTTTCTCTGTTTTGAATTGTAAAGACAAAATTTTGGATTGTGCCCAGATAGAATTTTGCACAGAATAAAATGAACCACAGGGTGCTTCCTTTTGGTTTTCTCTAAGGCAGAATGCTGTTCACTACTAAATTCTGTGGCAGCTGATGATAGACACAGAGTGGGAAAAACTTTTCCATTCTCAAGTTGTGGTCACAGGTAACTTTCAATAGCAATTAGGCTGTCGACCATCTGCTAACATCAATGATGGTTTTCACCAATTCTGCTCAGAAACAGAGAAAAAAACTGGCCATGAATAAGAATAAGCCCTTTGTGCAGAATTTCTAAGGATTACCATGTTACTATTTAGATAGCAAAACATCTTCAGTGACAAATAAGGCATTCCACTTATCTGGAAATGCGTAAGAATGATTGGATGATAGATCAATATGGAGTATTACAGATATTTGCAGGAGGTATCCTAAGGGAGTCCATTCCAAATCCAAAATGATTTTCAGTGCATAGCAGTATTCCTTATTTTATGTAGAGAATTTTTCAAAAACTTGAAAGTTATGTGAATTTTAAGTGCAGCAACTCTGCACTTCTTCTGAGCTGAAGTTTCCTGCAAATAATATTTGAAAATTCAGACTGGAATCCAAGTATTGCCAGGGTTCACTCACAGATGGGGTAGAAAGCACAACTTGTTGTTTCTCTCTGCCCTTTCCACACATCTCTTTCACAGTGCTATTAGCAAAATGTGAATCAAGCTTTCTGTAATGAACCAAGTGGTGTTATTTCATCAATCTAAATTGGGGTATTTGTTGGAATGGTGAAGCAGTCCTTGCATACTTTGCAAATGACAACTGTCTTGCTGGTACACATGGGAGTCATCACACAGTGTCCTCTCTGTGTCCTCTAGTCTGAGAGATTCCCAGTTCCGGTTGCGTTCTGTCACCCTTTCCAAATTTTACTCTGCCAGAAATTCCCCTGGTAGTAGCTGAGCCATTTAAGCGGGGTTCTTTGCTACAAACGACACAAATACTGCTCAGCAAAATGACAGCTGAACAGTGTCTGCAGTCCTTGGTCCACTGACAGGGTCCCCTCTCATGGCCTGGCTCTGATGGAGCACATTGTTGCCTTCTGGCAGAAGGAAAGAGCTGCCTGTAGTCTCACGCTGAACTGTGCCACCTTGTCTGACTGGCCTGGCTGATCATATACAGGCATTCTTTTTTGACATGTTTCAAGTATCAAGGAGAAGGTATATGCCACAAGCAACCATATTTATATTTTATTTTAAAGGTGGCAGCCCACTGGTGTGCTACTTAATCCTAAGGCCTATAGTAACAAAGTTGTGTTTGGGTCTAGATCTTTTCCTTTAGCTTTCCTGTGTCCAGGCTGTGGAATAAGATACTTTTAGTCAGGTTTCAACATACTGCTCTAAGTGCTATGCCAAATTAACACAAATTAATTGATATTTCCCCTTCTGTTCAGTTATAATGTGCATGCCTAATATGAGATGTATATTAAAGAACACTGAAAGTCATCTGGAAACCTTCAGCCACTGACATCAAGGGCTTTAGTGACATGGACATTTGATGCCGCTTTTGACCCCATTTCAGTTAAGATGGGAGCCTGGGAAGGGACCTGTTTATTTTGATCAGCACCAATTGTTTACATTGTCATAGTTAGGTGAAATAACTCTGATGCTCTACAAATACATTATAAACATGTATACATATATTAAAAAGTATGATTTATTTATTTATTTATTTATTTATTTGCACAATGGACTAGGGACATGAAGAAGCTTCCTGAGAGAAATTATAAAATTATATTTGAAATGAACTAGATTTTTTTTGTTGTTGTTTTTCAGTTTTCGGCTTGTACTTTCAACTCTCACTTTTCCACTAAAATGAGTGAGTACATTTTTGAACCTTCATCTATTTACAATAAATAAATAAATAAATCCTCACAACCTCATTCTTGTTTCATGAAGTCATTTTTTTTTTTTTTTTAAGCAAGTACAACTTCTGACAAGGATTGAGATTGATGTGACATCAATCTCAATGTTTTTTCAAAAATGGACACTATGAAACCATAAAATTTCTTAGCTTACAGATGTCTTAGCTGTCAAAGTAAGTGAACCTGTTCATACCACATTTCTTGTCTGTGAAAATAACAGATGACTGATATGCAGCTTTAAATATCTCCTGTTATTTGTTCACTGGCTGGGATTATTCAGGTAGAAAGACGATTTCCATGGTAGGAAAATGGTAGGAAAACCTCCTCAACTGTTCATTGCTTTGGCAGTCACATACCTCTTCTTTTGATATTATCTTTGCTTATTTTGGTCCAAAGGCATGATTATTTTTATTATTATTATTAAAAATATTATTTCAGCAAAGTCCTTTTACTTATTTTTTTTTTTCTGCCTTAATAAGGAAAAAAAAAAAAGTCATTTATTTAGAATATATGTATTCTAATGGCAACCCAAATACAGAGTGTTTGAAACCAATATTATCTTCAGGTAGGTTATTTTAAAAATTTTCCATGTCATAACACATTAACAGAAACAGAACTGAGGGAAGATGGTTCAGTTATTCTGACTGTAAAAGAACTCAATATTTCCATGCTTTTTCAGTGTCAACAGGAATTTCCATTAGATTTCTCTACTCAGTTTTGGGACGTTACTATTTAAGGCAACAGTGGCATTGAATAGCTGCTTGAAGTGTAGTGTGTCCTTATTTATAATAACTTTAGAAAGATAAAGCATTTTACAGCATTTTCAGGAAAAAGATGCATGTTTACAATGGTAGAAAAGAAAGCCTTTCATTGCAATGAAATTTGCTTTCATAATATCTGTGGAAATGTTTATATGCAAAACGCCATCTCAGCCAGGCAGCACAAAGACTGAAGTTCAGAACCTTGGACTACTTTTGTCTGTTCTGTGCTGAGGACAGTATTTACTACAAGTCAGCTACAAAACGAGCCATTTTCTCCTCTGCAGGAACAGAAGGTCCTTCTATCAGTATCACTCTCTTTCAAAGAGCTAGCTACAATGCTTCAGAGAGATCTGTAGAGATCTGTAGAGATACAAAGAGAGAAGGAGGAGTCATATGAAAGCCAAAAAAAGTGCATCATTACAGGTCAAACACAAAGGGTAGGAATCATCTTTCTCCTTTTCACCATGCAACTGGCAGACATTTACCTACATTGTTTTTATATGCTCTGGTCAAGAGAAGGAGAGTTATCTTACAGTGCTCACTGGTCTTAAAATGGTGTGTATCTCCTTCTGTCTCTCCCTGGCTAAAGCACTTGAGAAAATTAGTTTTGGCTGTGTGGCTAACTGTAACAACTAAGGATCAATAATGTGGAAATGGTATAAAACATGAGCATTCCCCAATACAACACATTAAAATCTCAGCACCTCTATGAATTTGGTTGAAAGTATTGATCCTAATAGTTCCTAGCCTCTTCTATAAATACTAGGTGTGGAAACAAAGAAAAATAGCAGAATATGTTAATTTTGACACTCAATATTACAGTAGACAACAAATATTTTTAACCATATCACTTACGAAGAAGGTCTCATATTTAAGTAGAAAGTAAATAAGCAGAAAAGAACAGAGGTGGCTGAGAACCTGAAAACTAAGGTCACATTGATTTAATTTTTGGTTGCTTACAGACAAAATTTCCTTTTCTATATTCAACCATCTCCTGTGCTAATCTTGAAAAGTATTGAATTCCTGCATCTATTGATACTGTTATGAAGTCACGCTTGTTTTCCCACCTTAATGAAGAATGATGTACAATAGCCATTATCCACAGGATTATTTAAGTTTATAAGTTATTAGCATTTGATATTTAGTCATGTTGAAGTTTAGCTAACCTGAGTGAATCTAAGCTAAATTTTTTTTTCAACTTTGTGGTGGTTTTACTCAGGTGGGTAGCCGAGCTCCACCACAACCGCTCTCTCTCTCCCCCTCTCCTCAAAGAGGAAGGGGGAGAAAATACAACACAGAGAACTCGAGGTTTGAGATGAGAAAGGTTTAATTAAAGGGAAAGGGAATGGGGAGAAAAAGAAACAAAAGAAAATATAAGTCTGCACAGAAGCACAGAGAGAGGGGAAAAAAATTGTTTTCTACTTCCCATCAACGAGTGACATTCGGCCACGTCCTAGGAAGCAGGGCCTCAAAACACATAGTGATTGTTCAGGAGGAACAGCCCCCCCCCCACACCCCCCCCATGAGAGCCCCCCTTTTTATTGCTGAGTGTGACATCAGGTGTTATGGAATATCCCTTTGGTTGGTTTAGGTCAGCTGCCCTGGCAATGTCCCCTCCACATCACTTGCCCAACCCCAGCCTGCTGGCTCTTGGGGGCTTGGAAGGAGTCCTGATGCTGTGCCAGCACCATGCAGCAATAGACACAACACTTGAGTGATATCGGTGCTGTTCCAGATATGAGTGCAGGGCACGGCACTGTGTGGGCTGTTGCAGGGAAAAGGCGACTCCAGCTCAGACAGACCCAACACAAACTTCTTACGTATGTGCTAGCTGATGTTTGCTCAAAGACAGAACATCGCTGAGCTACCAGTATTAAAAATAAATAAATAAATACAAACAGTCAGAGAATATCACAGTAAAGTGGGTATTCCTTAGTTCTATTATGCAACTCAGTGACATTGCAAGCAATTTCTGGGTCACAGACCCAGTGGTGTGACAGTCCTGCTGTTGACAGAGTGTTTGTAACTTTCTTGATGTAGAGTTAACCTGGTTGTACGTATTTCACAAACATTATATAAAAACAAAACATTTAGGTAGTATTCATATTTTACTAGCAATGCAAAAGAATGAAATATGAGAAAAAAAGCAGGTAGAATTTATTTTTCCTGAAAAAAGATTAGCATTAACTTGCACCCTTAAAACAACCATATTGTTGACAAAGATCTAACAAGGTCCCTTTCTGTTACAACAGTAACTCTCCTCATTTTCATCATAACTTAAAATGTCCTATCTCATTACTAGTGTTTTTTTTTGTTGTTGTTGTTGTTGTTTTTTTTGTTGTTTTGTTTTGTTTTATATATATTTTTGGTAGTATGATGAAAGAAAAAGTTTCCCTTCCCTTCCCTTCCCTTCCCTTCCCTTCCCTTCCCTTCCCTTCCCTTCCCTTCCCTTCCCTTCCCTTCCCTTCCCTTCCCTTCCCTTCCCTTCCCTTCCCTTCCCTTCCCTTCCCTTCCCTTCCCTTCCCTTCCCTTCCCTTCCCTTCCCTTCCCTTCCCTTCCCTTCCCTTCCCTTCCCTTCCCTTCCCTTCCCTTCCCTTCCCTTCCCTTCCCTTCCCTTCCCTTCCCTTCCCTTCATCATGCCCATTCTGGCAGAGGCTTCGTTATTAAGATATTACTTGGAAATAAAAAATAAGCACCAAACCTTTATATATATATATATATATATATATAAAAGAAACACTTTTAAGCTTGCATTGCCCTTAGATAGTAAACAATGTTTTTCTTCACATCATTGTTTCTCTTACAGCAATGTAACAACGGTTGCATTTTTGGACTTTTTTTTGGTAAAGAACTTAAATGGAGGGGAAAGTCATTTATTATTCATCTCCTATGTATTCTTTATTTCTGTTGTAGTGGATACATGTTTGCATGCATGATGTGTCATAGATAATTTCATTTCTACCACAGCAGAGTGTTCACTGCAGATCCTTATCAATACCAGGAATGCTCTCCATTGTTTCAATGGACTGCACTGAGTACCTGAACTTGGCGGCCACTGTTCACATTTTTGTAGTTATTAGTTCTAGGGTGATTTAGCTATATCAGTATATGGTCATTACCAGATGATAAGCCTTCCACTTTGGGATTCCCCAGCTTCAAATACACAGTCCATGTAATTTCCATCCTTGTTTCAACATTCTGGATTAAAACCAACACAGCTCCAATTTGTCAGCAGATTCACAAACTCTTTCAGGACATTGCTAACTGTTTTAAACCAAACAAACAAAACAACCCTCAAAAATTATGAAGAAAAAATTGTGAAAATATTAAACTTTGAGAGTGCCTTGCTTTGGAAATTTCATATCATTAATTTAATGGGCATGGTTTATGTCAGTAAGTTTTTGTAAGTTATTAATTAGTATCTTTCACTCAAAGCTTTGCTTATGTAAAGGCAATCACCACGTACTTTTCCTCAAAAGGTACAGTTTTCTCATTTTCTACTCAGTTACTTATTTTTATTGTTTTCAGAACCTCACTGCATGTATATTTTTGTGTAGAAATGCAGCTTTCTATAAGAGAGAATAAACCTTCATATACTAGTATCTACTTCATGAATATGTTTGGTTTTCAAATTTTAACATATAGATAGATACAGAAAGATAGACTTTAAAAAATGTACCAGAACCTTTATCAACACCCCATCAAAATCTATCAAAAACTTCTCCAGGGCTCTGAACTGTTTTTTCATCAACTCCCAGTAAGATAAATATATATATAATATAAATAAATAAATAAATAAATAATATATAGCAATTCTAAGGCTTACTTAGGAAGAATTTTTTTTTTTTTTTTTCATATTAGAAACTAATACTAACCTCAGTAAAGAGGGAATTCATTTAGACAACTGCTTTATTACCCAATTGGCAGGGTACTCTCCAATTGACAGGACTACTATCTTATCCACTAGGATATTAAAGATTAAAATGAGTTTGATCATCTTATTCCAGTGCATAGTGATCATTTATTTTCATCTGATGACTTTCTACTATACCATTTAACATGACTGACTGGCATTTCATCAGAAAAGGTTAAAGACTTCACTTGGGTGATTAGAGACAGATTCGAGTTCCATTGCCAAAAAGATGTAGAGTTGCACAAACACTAATATGATTCATGGTTTCTGAAATTTAATTTATAAAGATCTTTCATTTACTGTTACTCAACAGCACCACTCATGTTCAAGAAACTGTCACCACATGAATGTTCAGGAGGAAGGGTTTTCCAAAAATGTTGCTTAAACACCCATGATCAATTTCAATTTCAAAATCATTGACAATAATGCCTTCTGGCTAATCTATGCTAACTTTATAGAATAGACTTGAGGCTGGGATGGTGGACTGCCATTAATGATGTATGATTTGACAGTTAATGATTTTCCATTTTGACTCTAAATAGGATTTCTGAAGATGGATTTAACATGCATCAGCTTTTACATTTTTTTTTTCCTCATGTAAATATATATAGGTATAGGTTATCTGCCAGCTCAGTCTTGTCTTGTCATAAGTCAAAATGGTGAGGTATATATGTCCTCACAGACTGGTTTATGACATGAACATCCACCAAACTCTAAACACAGACACACTATGAAATAACATAAATTTGCCTTCTCCAATAATGATGCATCATGATAAAGTTAGCTGTCTTGATTATGAAACACTTTTGCTATTATTCTAAATAAATATGCTTCACACTGTGTGGCATCAAATTTCTAAATGGAAAAATAGGATGTTGACACTGGTAACTCCTATTAATAATTGCCATAAGAACTATTGACAGAAACTACAAAAGACACATATGCTGGTCAAAGCAAGACTAACAGGACATTCTTATATTTCTAGGTTTGAACTTTAAATCAAGAAATTATCTATCTCTCTGAAACAGTTTATTGTATACATGGCAGAGGTAATGTATCACCCATTCTAAGTGAAGTCTCAAGAATTTGAGAGCAATGATATATTTACAGAACTAATGGACTGGAGATGAATAGCTACCATTAAAACAAGGCTGACTGAAATATAGTGGACTGCCTGTTAAAACTAATTTTCATTCTTTCTTTTCAATCGAAACCTTATTCTTTTCTTCATAAGTAGAGCTAGATTCATCATATTTGATATTAAATGACAAAATTGAAACTGCCTATACACTTTTGGCCTTATATTTATTCGAAGTATATAATAAAAAGTATACTTTCTTTACAGTGAACACATTCCTTAATCAATTCTATACTTCTTCCAGAAAATAAATATATAAATAAATAAATAATAAGGAACTGGCATCTAAAAGCATTGTTGCAAACTGTATTCTGAATATATGATACTCACCAGCATTACAGTAGATGAAATTATGTGGTGGTGGTGGTGGGGTGTCTGAGATATCACAGAATCACCTAGGTTGGAAAAGACCTCCAAGATCACTTAGTCCAACTTCTGACCTAACAATGACAAACCATATCACTAAGCTCTACATCTAAACGTCTTTTCAAGACCTCCAGGTGACATAACCACTTCCCTGGGCAGCCCATTCCAATGCCTAACAACCCTTTTGGTAAAGAAGTTTTTCCTAATATCCAACCTAAAGCTCCCCAATGCAACTTTAGCTAATCCCCCCCCCCAACACCCGGAAAAAAAAAAAAAAAAAAAAAAAAAAAGAGCACTCACACAACCCCTGAGAATCGGCAAGAGCTGCTTATTGCTGGGACATCTTGCAGGCAAGCCTGTGGGATGCCCATGGTGTTTGCTGGCTCCAAGCTAACACTTGCAATGGAGCCTGAGCACTGAGTAGGGGGCTCACTGGGCACGTCTGCGATGCTGTTGGTGCTCTCGGATGACAGGGCACAAAGACATGTCACAGTAGTCTGTTCTGGCCGAGGTGGATCCAATTACATTTGTTCCTCCACATCTGGTAGATCCAGCTCCATGGCCTCCATGGTGCTGGGCAGAAGGCTAAGCCAGTCCTTGCCTGGGACTGCCCAAACAGGATATCTTCTGTCTGGAATGTTCTCAGGTCAGGGTGCCGAACCAGGGGGTCATCCAGTCTGCCTTGTTGCTGTCAGGCAGAGGGAGGGCACCAAGGAGTTGAGGAGGAATAGAAACAGGTCCCTGCTCAACATCACAGGCGATGCCCCCCACATTGGTCCCACCTTCCCAGGTGCCCTTACGCAACAAGTTGGAGGCCCTGGAGCTTGAGAGACTGGTAGCTGAGGAAGAGGTAAAAAGTCCACCCAGGAGGATACCTAGGGCGAAGATGTCAACTCCACACCTCAGGACTGCCTCCACCAGGACAAAAAGAAGGGTGATTGTTGTGGGAAACTCCCTTCTCAGGGGAACAGAGGGACTGATTTGTCAAACAGACTCTACCCATAAGGAAGTCTGCTGCCTCCCTGGGGCCAGGGTCAGGGACATTGCCAGAAAGCTTCCCAACCTGGTTCGTTCCTCTGACTATTGTCCTCTTTTAATAGTCCAGGCTGGCAGGGATGACATTGAAGAGAGAAACCTGAGGACCATCAAACTTCCCAGACTTTAGGGGACTGGGACGGTTAGTGGATGGAGCGGGAGTACAGGTGGTGTTTTTGTCCATCCCTACAGTGGCAGGGAGGGGTACAGAGAGGACTCGGAAAGCCCACCTGATAAACACGTGGCTCAGAGGCTGGTGCCAACACAGAATCTTTGTTTTTTTCTTGACAATGGGGCGCTTTACTTGGCACCTGGCCTGATGGCCGCAGACGGGTCCCTATCTCGAAGAGGAAAATGGATCCTAGGCCAGGAGCTGGCGGGGCTCATTGAGAGGGCTTTAAGCTAGGTAAGAAGGGGGACGGGGCTGAAACAAGGCTTGTTGGAGCTGTGCTAGGGGGAAAAATGGCAAGGCTGGGAGAGAAGGCAATAGCCCAACTGAAGTGCATCTACACTAATGCACGCAGCATGGGTAACAAACAGGAGGAGCTGGAAGCCATCGTGCGGCAGGCAAGCTATGACTTGGTTGCCATCACGGAGACGTGGTGGGACCACTCTCCTGACTGGAGTGCTGCAATGTCTGGCTATAGGCTCTTCAGAAGGGACAGGCAGCATGGAAGGGGTGGTGGTATGGCTCTCTATATCAGAAAGAGTTTTGATGTCGTGGAACTTGAGGCTGGGAATGATAAGGTTGAGTCCCTGTGGGTTAGGATCAGTGGGAAGGTCTACAAGGAAAGCATCCTGGTGGGGGTCTGTTATAGACTGCCGAACCAGGATGAGGAGACTGATGAGGAGCTCTACATGTAGCTGACAGAAGTTGTAAAATCGTCAGTGCTTGTTCTTGTGGGGGACTTCGACTTCCCAGATATATCCTGGAAGCACAACACAGCTCAGAGAAAGCAGTCTAGGACGTTTCTGGAGAGTGTAGAAGATAGCTTTCTGACACAGCTGGTTAGTGAGCCTACCAGGGGAGGTGCCCCGCTAGACCTTCTCTTCAGAAACAGAGAAGGACTGGTGGGAGATGTGGTGGTTGGAAACTGTCTTGGGCAGAGTGACCATGAAATGGTAGAGTTCTCCATTCTTGGAGAAGCCAGGAAGGGGACCAGTAAAACCTCTGTATTGGACTTCCGGAGGGCCGACTTTGAGCTGTTCAGGTCACTGGTTGGCAGAGTCCCTTGGGAGGCGGTTCTGAAGGGCAGAGGAGTCCAGGAAGGCTGGGCGCTCTTCAAGAAGGAAATCTTAGTGGCACAGGAGTGGTCTATCCCCACGTGCCCAAAGACGAGCCGACGGGGAAGAAGACTGGCCTGGCTGAACAGAGAATTGTGGCTTGAGCTTAGGAGAAAAAAGAGGGTTTACAATCTTTGGAAAAGAGGACGGGCCACTCAGAAGGACTATAAGAATGTTTCGAGGCAGTGCAGGGACAAAATTAACAGGCCAAAGCTCATCTGGAGCTCAATCTGGCTACTGCTGTCAAAGACAATAAAAAATGTTTTTTAGAAATACATCAATGCTAAACGGAGGACTAAGGAGAATCTCCTTCCTTTACTGGATGTGGGGGGAAACTTAGTTACAAAAGATGAGGAAAAGGCTGAGGTTCTTAATGCCTTCTTTGCCTCAGTCTTTAGCAGGAAGAGCAGTTGCTCTCTGGAGACCCAATACCCTGAGCTGGTGGAAGGGGATGGGTAGCAGAATGTGGCCCTCACTATCCATGAGGAAATAGTTGGCAACCTGCTATGGCACTTGGATGTACACAAGTCAATGGGGCCAGATGGGATCCACCTGAGGATACTGAGAGAACTGGTAGAGGAGCTGTCCGAGCCACTTAACATCATTTATCAACAGTCCTGGCTATCAGGGGAGGTCCCAGGCGAATGGCGGCTAGCAACCATGACACCCATCTACAAGAAGGGCTGAAGGGCAGACCCAGGGAACTATACGCCTGTCAGTTTGACCTCAGTGCAAGGGAAGCTCATGGAGGAGATTACCTTGAGTGTCATCATGCGGCACTTACAGTGCAACCAGGTGATCAGACCCAGTCAGCATGGGTTTATGAAGGGCAGGTCCTGCTTGACGAACCTGATCTCCTTCTATGACAAAGTGACGCGCTGGGTGGATGAGGGAAAGGCTGTGGAAGTGGTCTACATTGACTTCAGCAAGGCTTTTGACACCGTCTCCCACAATATTCTCCTCAAGAAACTGGCTGCTCTTGACTTGGACTGGCACACGCTTCATTGGGTTAGAAACTGGCTGGATAGCCGTGCCCAAAGAGTCATGGTGAATGGAGTCAAGTCCAGCTGGAGGCCAGTCACTAGTGGCGTTCCCCAGGGCTCAGTGCTGGGGCCAGTCCTCTTTAATATCTTTATCGATTATCTGGATGAGGTCATTGTGTGCACCCTCAGTAAGTTTGCAGATGACACCAAGCTATGCGCGTGTGTCTATCTGCTTGAGGGTAGGAAGGCTCTGCAGGAGGATCTGGATAGGCTGCACTGATGGGCTGAGGTCAACTGCATGAAGTTTAACAAGGCCAAGTGCTGGGTCCTGCACCGGGGGCTCAATAATCCCAAGCAGAGCTACAGGCTGGGGGATGAGTGGTTGGAGAGCTGCCAGGCAGAGAAGGACCTGGGAGTATTGGCGGATAGTCGGCTGAATATGAGCCAGCAGTGTGCTCAGGTGGCCAAGAGGGCCAACAGCATGCTGGCTTGTATAAGAAGCAGTGTGGCCAGCAGGGCTAGGGAGGTGATCGTCCCCCTGTACTCGGTTCTGCTGAGGCCGCACCTCGAGTACTGTGTTCAATTTTGGGCCCCTCAGTACAAGAAGGACATGGAGGTGCTCGAGTGAGTCCAGAGAAGGGCAACGAAGCTGATGAGGGATCTGGAGAACAAGTCTTACAAGGAGTGGCTGAGGGAGCTGGGCTCGTTCAGCCTAGAGAAGAGGAGGCTCAGGGGCGACCTTATCGCTCTTTATAAGTACCTTAAAGGAGGCTGTAGCGAGGTGGGCTTGGTCTATTCTTCCACATGCCTGGTGACAGGACAAGGGGGAATGGGCTAAAGTTGCACCAGGGGTGTTTTAGGTTGGATATTAGGAAGAACTTCTTTACTGAAAGGGTTGTGAGGCATTGGAATGGGCTGCCCAGGGAAGTGGTTGAGTCACCATCCCTTGAGGTCTTTAAAAGACGTTTAGGTATTTAACTTAGTGATATGGTTTAGTGGAGGACTTGTTAGTATTAGGTCAGATGTTGGACTCGATGATCTTGAGGTCTCTTCCAACCTAGACAATTTTGTGATTCTGTGATTACTGGGTCCCGCACTGTGCTCTGGACTATGGGCACACCTCTGCTCCATACGGCTGTCTGTCTGATGCTCCCGCCTTCACTCCATGTCACTGTTGCTTGTATGGGAAGGCCTAGGCCCCCTGTCACTGGGTGTTTTAGGGGCCAGCCTGTTCCCCGCATCGTTGTGGTGTCAATGGTACCACTTGTATCTGTCTGTGGGCTGTGCGCCAGAAGTCCCTTGGGCACTGGTGTCTCTTGTGCCACCAGCTTTATCCCTCCACCCACGACACTTCTCCTTCTGATCAGGTACATTCCTTCTTGGTGCTTCAACGGACTGCATCGCTGTCCTCAGACACCAAGGAGGCCTGCTGCTCGCCTTGCTCTTCTAGTCTTCTTCCTGCCACACAAGCTGAAAGTCAGAGGGCACACTGTTTTACAGGGCCCGCAGCAATGGTGTGGCAGTGGTGGCCACCGTGACCTCAGCAAGCCTCTGCAGTGGAGTGGCCCATGTGTGGCCAAAGGCAGCTGTGTTGGGAGCAGCCTGGAAGATGCCCTTACATGGACAAGGAGGAGGGTTGGAGGGGTTGGGGAGGGGCTGAGGGCCCCTTTTCTGGGGCTGGCTCCCCCAGGTCATTTGGCTTGCCAGAGAGAAAGGCTGCCCCTTGGCCACAGGGACTGCCCTGCACCTCTCATCCTGTGCCCTGGGTTTATTTTTAACACTGTTTTTTAGGTAATTTCATATATAAAATACTTTTTAAGCATACCTGCAGAGCGAGTTCCTGATATAGAAAACTTGTATGTAATAATCACTTGACCTTTTCTAAGCAGCTTTTCTTTTCAGAAGGTATAAGTATCTTACTTAAGAGTACTTTTATTATCTGATCAGAAGTAACTTTAACGTGATAATTATGAACACTGATGCATGTTGATTTACAGGCAAACTCAAAATGTTAGGTAGACAGTTGGTATCTGAAATTTAGAATCTAAATACCAAAATACAAAACAAAAGTGCCTTCAGTGAGTCTCTATCCACTCTTCAGGACACATTGGATAGGCACAACAAAACTAAGGGAAATACTGCAGTCCTTTCTGACTGCTATTTATTATTATGTTATAATGGTCTCACTGCACTGTTTGCAGGAGTTGCAGTATTAATGTTTGTGTTTGCGTCAGACTTTTTACATTGTTAACTCCATTTTATTCACTCCAGTTTCCTATATGGATTAAAAACCTGTGATACTTTTTTTTTTTTTTTTTTTTTTTCCTTAGCTATGCTGGAGATAAGTAGTAAAAGAGATGCCTCTTTTTATTGTAGAAGTAGAGATGTTCTGGTAATAAAGTTGGTGTAATTGTTGGTTGTTGGTGTAATTCATACCAGAGCCCTTCAGGTTGCTCCTTGGAATTGTAAATATACTGGACTAAAACTGTTGAATTTGGTTTTGTGTTGCCTTTAATCTGTATTGCTTTATCTCCCTCCAGAATGGATTAGATAATTAAATCAAGGAGGCTGCAGCAGACTTTGAGTGGAGTACAAGAGCCTTCAATTTAGAATATGAATTTGGATATCCCTAGGCGGTCTTTCAGCCCCTTAGGGCACATTTCAGTCATGCCTCAAAACAGCTGCAAGGTTAGAAATGTTGATGTAAAAATGGCAAGCTTTAAGTATGGCTATAAAATGTCTACCTAAAACTTTGAACCTATCATACAAGATGAATTTGTGGCTTTGTTGCAAGCTGAACTTTGAGCCAGATATGAACAGGTTTAGCATATCTGGGCTACAGACTGTACTGGTGTTAAGTAAGCAGTATACTAGATGCTTACACTGTAGCTGGAGAAGACAATTCGTAACACTTTCTAAATAAGGATGGATCTTTGTATGCTATTGAGACTTTCATGGACTGATGCTGAAAAGGTCCAAAATCACACACACAAAAGTATTTATGGTCCTGAAAGACCCATGAACCTATAACATAAAGCTGACATTTTCAGCCCCTGGGGTACCATTCTATGTTCTGCCCAGATCCGTAAATTTAACATGCAATACTGTGTGTATATCAATGTATAGCCCACAGACTGATATATTTCAGTTACTTCTGCATACTTTTTATATGTAAGATTCCCCTCTGAGTTACAGGCCTTTCAGATCTCATTACTATCCAAAACATCCATAACATAGGCAATGTTAGCTCTGCCTTCCATATAACCACAGCTGTAACCCAGCAGAAGCAGTAGACTTTGAGATCAGATTCCTTGTGGTCAGCTTGATTCTTTTTCATAGACCCTGTTCCACAAAAATGGATGCCTAAGATGCCTGGGCACAGGTATCTTAGAGCAGTTTTGGTCCCTTCTCTTTTTCCCTTTAGCCAAAATAGATATTGGACTTTTAACCTTACTTACTACACCTCATTCCTGACTTTTCTAGCCAAATGGCACAACTCTAACTGCAAAGCAATGTTTTCTAACCCTGAAACTGAATGATAGTTCACAGCTCATATCTAATTGCTCAGATTCCCTTCTTACTCCAAACAGGCCTGCTTTATCCATACCTTTTACTGACCCCATATTGTCCCTCTGACCATGCCCACAAATTATCTGGGACTATGTTATTTGGCTCAGGCCACCTCTTCTAGTGAATGTGAAAATAATTAAGTAATCATGGTGCTGTGTTTGTTCCTGGACTTATTTAATATCTTTGTGAAGATAAGGTCAGTAATTACACAAACATCAAACTTAGTTTACTGGTTAAAAGTGAAGAAACAAACAAAACAAAACAAAACAAAACAAAACAAAACAAACAAACAAACAACTGTACCCCCCTCAAACACTCCCATGAAGAAAAGACTAGCTACTACAGTCAAGTTTGCTTTCTGAGTGTCATTGTTTTAGAACTTAGAAAAAACTGCTGTGTTACTATTAGTGATTCAAAGGAGAAACACAAAGGAGCAAAGAATCACTCCTGCCCTTCGTACACAGATATCTGGTTATGCAGAAATTACATGTGAAATAATTCCAGTCTACACATAAATTGAGACAGAAAGAAAATTCCCTCAGTTATTAACTTACTTCATAATCCAAATATTCATTAACATGGTTTTAAAAGGTTGATTTAAAATATAGGTCTAACTGAAGAAGGTGATTTTCTAAAATTACTGACCATTCAAGTTTTTACTATAATATTATCAGGCCAGTGTAGAAAGAAAATGCTCTAAGTATATTGGCAAACATTTTTTTTTTTTTTCTTTTTCACTTATTTTACTGGTGAATTTAATGGGATATCTATATTTTAAAGGTTAGAATCTCCAATTTGCTGCCAGGGTGCTACCTCCAGTAAAAGAGGCATATAAGTCCCTGATGAATAAGTGCAATGTTATTTTTGTGGTACCAAAAGTATCAATCACCAATGACACTCCATTAGAACAATCTTTCTTTGCAAACATGTGCTGTTTGGAATTGCTCATCAGTTGCTAATGAATGGATATGCATTTCAAGCTGCTTGTTTTGACTAACACTATCCTTAGTCATAATTTGTTCTTCCTTGAGAACACTTAGTAATATAGTTTCCTCCTGTTGTCTGCCCAGCGTGTGCTCCTGGTGAGCATTTTGGTTCTGATCCAACAGCTGTTACGGTACGTAGGTACGCTCATAGAGATGAGTTCCAATAATTCTAACTCATATTACTAGGTGAAAGATGATGAATTTTCAAGACATCCATTCAAATCGCCTCAGTGCAATGTGTCGTGGTTCCGCTCGAGTGGGCAGCCGAGCTCCACCACAGCCACTCACTCACTCCCCCTCCTCAAAGAGGAATGGGGAGAAAATATGTGAAAAGGGCTCAAAGGTTGAGATAAGGATGAGAAAATCACGCAGTAATTATTGTAATGGGCAAAACAGACTCAGCATAAGGAGATAATAAGATTTATTGCTTATTACTAATCACAGAATCACAGAATCACACAGAATTTCTAGGTTGGAAGAGACCTCAAGATCATCGAGTCCAACCTCTGACCTAACACTAACAGTCCCCACTAAACCATATCCCTAAGCTCTACATCTAAACGTCTTTTGAAGACTTCCAGGGATGGTGACTCCACCACTTCCCTGGGCAGCCTGTTCCAATGCCTCAACCCTTTCGGTAAAGAAGTTCTTCCTAACATCTAACCTAAAACTCCCCTGGCTCAACTTAAGCCCATTCCCCCTCGTCCTGTCACCAGGCACGTGGGAGAACAGACCAACCCCCACCTCGCTACAGCCTCCCTTGAGGTACCTATAGAGAGCGATAAGGTCGCCCCTGAGCCTCCTCTTCTCCAGGCTGAACGAGCCCAGCTCCCTCAGCCGCTCCTCGTAGGACTTGTTCTCCAGGCCCCTCACCAGCTTCGTCGCCCTTCTCTGGACCCACTCAAGCACCTCGATGTCCTTCTTGTAGCGAGGGGCCCAAAACTGAACACAGTACTCGAGGTGCGGCCTCACCAGAGCCCAATACGGGGGGACGATCACCTCCCTAGCCCTGCTGGTCACACTGTTCCTGATACAAGCCAGGATGCCGTTGGCCCTCTTGGCCACCTGAGCACACTGCTGGCTCATATTCAGCTGACTATCCACCATCACTCCCAGGTCCTTCTCTGCCTGGCAGCTCTCCAACCATTCCTCTCCCAGCCTGTAGCTCTGCTTGGGGTTATTGCGCCCCAGGTGCAGGACCCGGCACTTGGCCTTGTTGAACTTCATGCAGTTGACCTCAGCCCATCAGTGCAGCCTATCCAGATCCTCCTGCAGAGCTTTCCTACCCTCAAGCAGATACTTCTCTAACAAGCAAGAGAAGTGAGAAACAAAGGAAAGAAACCAAAAGCACCTTCCCCCCCATCCACCCTCTTCCACCTCCTTCCCCTGAGAGGCGCAGGGGAACGGGGTAATGGGGGTTATGGTCAGTGTACAGTGCTTCTTCTCTGCCGCTCCTTCTCGGTCACTCTTGTCCCCTGTGCTGTGGGGTCCCACCCACGGGATGCAGTCCTTGATGAACTGATCCGGCGTGGACTTCCCACAGGCAGCAGCTCTTCCAGAACTGCTCCAGATATGGGTCCATACCACGGGGTACATCCCTCAGGAGAAAACTGCTCCAACCTGGCTCCCCTGCGGGCTGCAGCTCCTGCCAGGTCACCTGCTCCTGCGTGGGCTCCTCTCCACGGGCTACAGGTCCAGCCTGGAATCTGCTCCGGCAGGGGTCTTCCACAGGTGGCAGCCTCCTTCAGTGCAGGGCCACCTGCTCCACCATGGTCTCCTCCACGGGCTGCAGCGTGGAACCCTGCTCCACCGTGGTACTCCATGGGCTGCAGGGGAACATCCTGCTTCACCATGGTCCTCACCACAGGCTGCATGGGACTTCTGCTCCGGCGCCTGGAGCACCTCTCCCCCTCCTTCTACACTGACCTGGGCGCCTGCAAGGCCGTTCCTCACTGCTCTCACTCTCCCAGCTGTTGTGTGGCGCAGCGTTTTTTTCCCTGTCTTAAATATGCTCTCACAGAGGCGCAAAACAACATCGCTTATTGGCTCAGCTCTGGAAAACAATGGGGCCCTTACTAAACATGGGGCAGCTTCTAGATCCTTCTCACAGAAACCACTCCTATGGCCCCCTGCTACCAAAACCTTGCCACATAAACCCACTACACAATGACAGCTTACATGAGAGCTATCATGACTCCCTTCAGTAAAACACTCTTCATGGAGAATGCATAAGAGCATATTAATCTTTCTAGTGCAGAATTAATGACCTTTATGACCATGTAATTTCTGATTCAGCAAAATTGCCTTGAAATTTACTTTCACATCATGACAAGAAGAAAAGTACTTTGCATGTCATTCTCTGGCACATCTGAATACAGTTGCCCCCAAACTTTCATGAGTTAACTTAATTTTCCTTAGTAGCTAAATATACTTTCAGTATGGCATTATGGGCCTTGAATTCAAACCCTTCCTGAAAGCTTATTTGAAGTCTCTTGTGTGTTTGTGCATGTGTCTGTACATATGCTACAAGCATCTCCATTAAAAGGGTAGCTTATCTTCAACATTTCTCAATACTAAAATGGAAGAACATAGTTAGAAGTATTTCCAAACAGCAAATCTCACATTATCTTTCCAAGAGTTCATGTTATAGCCTGTCCCTTCAGTTCATATCTCATTATAAAATCAAGGAGATAGAATAACTTTCAGGAAATCAACTGGAGTCATTGGTCTATTCCTTATTATGATGTTGTCTAGTTAGTTAAACTTAGCCACTTAACTTTGTCAGTCTGTAATTTTGTTTCATCTCCTCTCTCATCTGTGTAGATTCATCCTGTCAGTCAAATGGAATTCCCCAGTTACCAGTCTTTTTCTTGGTAGGATAATGCAAGACATATTACACTCCTTTCCAGTGCATTAAGATTGTTTATAGCTTCTGAACTAGCTCAGTGTCTTTATTCACCATTGTTCTTCTTGATACATAACTTAATTTTACCTCCCACAGTTTTGAGCACAGTTTGGCACGGAAGCCAAGCTTCTAAGGGTGAAATGCTTCTGCAAAAATGAATAATCTGGGAAACTAGGATCCTCCAAATATAATACATTCAATTATTTCAGTATTATGTGGTATTATCTAGCAGATGCACTATGATCTTTACCCATCCTGGAAACTAACTTTATTTCATGTTTTCCTCTATGCTGCTTATTAAAAAGGGATTTCTACGCTGTGTATTGTTAAAGTACCGAAAACTTCTAAAAGGAATATCTGAGTCTCTGTAGATCCTATTTTCAGTTCAACTAGAGGATATGTCATATGTGTTTTACTGAATCAAAGGCCATGTTACTTTTCTGAATTACAGATCTCTTTTGATGCTCTTGGTGAGTGGAATAATTTCTATAGCACACAATGAAGTACTATAGAAGGAGAGGAAGACATCTTGAGAATCATTCGTTGAAGTTAAATACATTTGATGAAGTTTCTCATACTTCTAGAAGCATGTTATTTAATATTACTTATAGATATAAAAAAAAAGATATATAACTACCTTCACAGAAATTAAATTAATAAGGAAAAATGTATTTAGGTATTTCAGTAAAATGCTAAGAATGCCTTGCAGGTTTTATGATTTATCTTAGTAATTAAACCACATCATTAAGTGTGATAATTCATATAATAAACTTGTATTTTATCAGTATGAAGTTTATCACAAGCAAAAATATCTGTATTTGTGGGCTTGAATTGATTTCGATGCTAATGAATATTTGAATTAATATACTCAACAAGCAAAAGTGTTGTAGTAAAAGTAAATTAATTATTTTCAATATTGCACATTTTTCTCATAATATATTAACCTTAGTATGGATCTGGGAAGTAGATATTTTCCTTAATATTTTACTATTACAACTGCTGAAATCATGTGTTTGTATTCAGAACAACATTACATGTGTGTTTAACTTTCTTTTAAAACAGAGGAATTTTGATATGACTTAAATTTAAAACATATATCAAAGATATCTAGAGAATAAAGATGGATTTAAGTAAAAGCTGAAGACTGAGAAAATTCTAACTCCCCTACAGAACTGAAGCTCATGATTTCCCAGCAAAAAATTATCTAAATCCATACTGTCACAAGAAAATGAACTACATTCGTCGTTACACAGAAGAATATCTGTCCTTACTCATCTCATAATTCATTTGGACAGTTAGGTGGTTAGGCCAGTATAAATGTAGCTTCAATAAATGCAATTGCATAAACCAAAGTAAAAGGGTACATTAATACTCCATAGGTTGGCAAGCTAATTAAAATTTTTAAACTCACCAGTGAAGTTTCCTGACAACTACAGAAAAAGACATGCATTGCAATGAACGTACAGTAGTGTTCTAGACCACAGCCAAGTGTCATAATCACTATAATACAGTACCAGGCATCAGCTTGCTCTTTCTTTTTCCAAAACAGTGAATTTTGCTGAGCTATTGCACAGAAATGAATGTTTCAGTAAACTGATGATGGATGCTCCAAAGCAACCATTGTCCCCCCCTCTCCTCTCTTTGTTTTCCTGTGCCTGGGTGACTAGTGCCTACATCACATGTAGGTGCATTCTAGGTTTACATTTCTATACATAGTGAAGGATCTGGAATTGCAGCTTAATATTTCCCAGGTGACTGACCTACCCAGATATTATACTAAAGGTATGCATGACTACCTACCTCCTCTCAGAAGCCAAGCTTTTAAGTAAGACTGGAACTATTGATTTCTGTGTAGAAGTGGGGTGGGTTAGATGTGCCTTGATGCTCCTAGTAAATCAAGGACCACTGTGATTTTAGGTGACGTTTGGTTGCTTTTCTGTTTATAGTTGATCAGCAAGAGAATTTAAATAGGAAACAGGTTATCTAACCTCTCAAAATGGAGGGCCTGTCTAAATTTCTATATTTGTGTACCTTCTATATTTGTGTACCTAGAGAACATGATTCAAAATGCCAGCAGAGCATATATGGCTCAGGAATTTTTTAGACATAATAAAGAGATTTTCAGAATTGTAGTGTTTTCTTTCATTGCCTAAAACACTTTCAGTAGTTACTTAAGATTCCTTAAATCTAAACCTTCTCTGAGTTACAATGAATTGGATGTAAAGCTTCCCAGATTCAAAGAGATTCTGTGAGACTTAGTATAGAGAAGTACATTAGTAAGGCCTTTGAGATCTATGGGAAGAAGGAATTATATCGCTATGGAGCTTGACTGAAAATATTTGCTTTTGCCTTTTAAGCAAAATATCAAAGTAATTTTTTTTTTTTAAACTTAAAAATATTTAAATAAAATGCTGAATATCTAAATGTAGCCAAAATCTCAAATATTAATGAACAAAGCACAATGGTCAGAGATAGTCACACTGTACATTCCAAACACATAATTTATGAAAGCTTAGGCAAGATATGCCCTTTGTATTATTAACAGCAACCTACCCTGTATATCCTGTATACTGATAGGCTGCTGTTATACTTCACAGATAATAGGTTTCTCATTGATGGCTGAATGTTCACAAGCTATTACAAGTGACATTTTTTAATGATGTAGGCACCGTTAGCAACATTTTTTAAAATTATTATTTTAATTATTTAGTCATTAGAAAGTTCTGTCTTCTTGATTTCCTTAATGTATACTAAATATTAAAAATATTATTTCTAGTGATTGATTTTTTTCTTTTTAATTTTATGATATTCTATAAATAACTTATTCTTTTTAGTCTGCATAGTGATGATTTTATACTGAACTTCAGGCTGGTAATAAGGTTAAAAAATGCTCCCCTGCTTCCAGAATTCATTAATTCCATACCTTAACTAATCTCCCACCCACCCAAATGTAAAACTTACTTAGGCTTCAATATGAAGGAGAAACTGCCATTTGCATTTGTTCCCTCAGCACAGTTGTACAAAGGTAGATTCTTCCTATTTTAATTTTGTAGGTGTTTTTTCACTTTTGGCGTGTTTGCTATACCTGTTTCTTAATTTGTTTTCACTGCCCATATGTGCAGGTGTGTCAGTGCCACTACCTAACAATTTTTGAAGCATATAATTAATTCCAGATGAGTAATTCCAATTTAATTTGATATAAAGGGAAAGTGTCTCAGAGATATTAAATTCCTAACAGTTCTGCAGAAGAACAAAGAACCAAACAAACCTGAGTAGTATTCTTATACAAGGAAAGACAGAGAAAGAGGTAGCCCCTTGCTATTCTATCTAGCAATACATGCCTCACCATCAAAATGTGTTTCCACTAGCTAAACATCACAGCCCTAACCCTCAGCCAGATATAGTATGCATTACTTTTTATCTTTATACTTTATGGAATTTATGATAATAAATGAAGCAGGAATACTGTAAAGGACAGAGGTGGAGCTAGAGGCCAGATTTAGCTGTATGTATAGGCAAAGGTATTAAAGATAACAAAATAGCCCTTGCATAGTTACTTAGTTTACCTGTTTAATATCCTGGAAATCCAGAATAAATGCAACTGCTAACATAGTACCTATTTAAGGAGTGACAGCTTCTATTGGTGAGAAGACAGCCTTTCCTTTGATTGCATCAAGAGTAAGGAATGTGAGTATGTAGGACTGTCCTCCTCCATTTGTGTTGCAGCCCCATGACCTTTCCTTTCTCCTTTCCTTCATGTTGTTGGATTATGTCAAATGCTCATCTGTACAGCAAAAACAACAAATCCCTATTGGCCTGCATGGAAGGTTTGGTCTAACTCAATGGATATGTCATTGTGAAGGACTGAGGAAGAAGGAAAAGATCTGAGTGTACTAAGGGGTTAGGAGGCATGAATAAAACCTCAAGAATTATGGGCTTTGGGTATATTCAAGGTGCCAAGAAAGTGGTAAAGAAAGCATAGAAGATATGGAAATAGTGAGGTTGTTGCATGAGAGGCAGGAAATACAGGGAGCAAACCCATCAGTAGTTAGGCTTCACCAGATTTGCTGTTTGGTTGGAGGCTTCTAAGGAAATCTTTGCATCCCAGTAGAATTCTTTAGGAATAAATCAGTGAGAAAATCTGTAACTGTTAGAGGACAGCAGCAGGAGGAGATATTCATATTGCTCTTCTTATTTTAATGGCCGTCATGAAAACTTGATAACTTTCATTCCCAGGTGGCAAGGGACTATTATTTTTAATGTTCCATGAAGGATAAAAACTTAAAAAATCAGCCCACTAAAGCTCTCTTAAGATTTATTATAGGAAAGTTATTTAACTCATTTAGAAACTGCCCCAGAGGCTTAAATTAATATTCATTATGTTACTTACTGCCCTTTTGTGCTAGACTTTAATATATTTTTATTGATACTGGCAAAAAGGTAATATACAGACTTAGTGATCATTCATTTTTCTATGTTTCTGCTGAGCCTGCTGAGGTTTACCTGAGCATGAAATCTTTTTTTTTTTTTTTTTTTTTTTTTTTTAACCATCACTTCCTATTACTTTTGATATTGTATCCCATATATATATAACTTGGTAATAAATATATTTCCTGCATGTATTACTAGTCTAGACATTGCCTGAGCAATCTGCAAGGTTGACATGTTGTCCAAATGAAAATGCATAAAAGAATACCAATGATTTCAATGTGTAGGGATGCTGTACCTCCTAGAAGGTTACTTGTCAGTCTTAGAAATATAAACATCAATATAGCACAAGACATTATGAATCAGATAGTTCCTTTAGTTCTTTCTAGATTCTTTAACTGAACAACCCATTTATGATAAAACCACAGAAAAATTTATGGATTATTCTGTGGTTGCAAAGATCTGCAGGAGTTGGTCTAAACTAAACTCCTCAAGGCAGGTTGAGCTTCAAAGCTGTACAAAGTTTCTCAGGACCTAGTTCGGCCAAGCTTTGAATTTCTATGGAGACAACCATGCTGGGAAATCTTTCCCTGTTTTTAATTACATTGCTTGTGATTTTTCTTTTTGTTTGTGTTTTGATTTGCATGGGAAAGCAAATGCATGCAGCAGCTTATGATCACTGTCTCCTGTTCTTTTGTTGTGCATATTATGCATATATAAGTTCTGTCTTCCCCATAACTACCTATTAGTCAGTTGTAAATAGAAAATAAATTTCCCTTCCTCAGAAGAACTATTTATAAGGATTTATTCAAGCTAACAAATCCAACTCTTAATCTTTCCATTTACATCATGTGCTTCCACCTCCTAACCATATTTGTGACCTTCCAGCAAACTCATTTGAGCTTGTAAATGTCATTCTTGTGCCAGGGAACCCACACCTATACAAGGTACTTCAAGCAACCTTGCTGAATCTGAATAGTGGGGAATGACCACTTCCCTTAGCCAGCTGGCTGTGCTGAATCTTATGCAACCCTAAGCATGTTTTGCCTAAATTGCTTCAAGGGGGTGCAACCTGTTTATTGCAGTGTCCATTGAGAGCAATTCATTGATGGGAGGAGGAGGAGGAGGAGGAGGAAGAAGAAGAAGAAGAAGAAGAAGAAGAAGAAGAAGAAGAAGAAGAAGAAGAAGAAGAAGAAGAAGAAGAAGAAAAGTGAGAATCCTTAAATTATAACTAAAACAGGTTAATGTTTCAATTATTAATTTTCATTGTGATCAGGGTCACATGGCACAGTAAGTACATTTTACCATATGCTTTGGAAATGCAATATCATGAATCGTATTTCTAAAAGAAATGGAATATGTGCTGATCTTGAAGAAGACTTAAAATTAAGTATAGCTAAACATAAGAGCATTCAGTGTGTTTCTTCAGATAAGAAGTTTAACATGAAGTCGAGATCCATATTCTGGGTGATATCAAACTTTTTGAAGGTGATACTTCTCCTGTAAATATCATCAGTGAAAGTTATTATCCTGCTTATGTAGAAGAAAAGTGATAAAATTTGAAAGTGGTCAGAAAAGAACTTTAACAATGCTGAATTTTGCTTTCAGTGAGATTCTGTATTTTACCCCAGATGAGATGAAGAGATGGCAAGTTCATTTTCCATAAGTATCTATAGAGTGAAGATACCATTGAAAACAGAAAGAATTTTGATGAAACTGATCTAGGTCTAAAAAGCAAAGCTGAAACTGAACAAACTCAAACTGAAAAATACAGTGTAACATTTTGGCATATTCTGATGTGAAACTTAACTAGAAATATGATAGATTGTTCCATAATAAAAAAAATCAAAAATTAAAAGACCCTCTCCTTCAAAGAACATATTGCCATTGTGAATTAAATTCTGGACCTAATACAAGGAACTTAATGAAATTCTGTGAGTGTTAGACAAGCTGTCTGAATAGAAGAAATTCAGCTCCCTATGTGGATTTGAAAGCCTCAGCATTCCCACATGTAGTTCCCTTGGAATATTTCATTTTACAAAATAACCTTGTCTGAAATAAACTCTTCAGATAATACTTGCTTTAAACACAAAATTATTAATTATTCAGTGTTAGTGTTCAAAGAGGTGTGTCAGTTTTAGTAGTTATCCTGGCTTAGTGCATTTTTATGTATCATTATTTATCTACTTGTAACCTTACCTTTATTTCATTTGCATTTGAAGCTGATTCTTACTTTGTATTGGCAGTATACAAACATTTAAGGTGTGCTAAACAACAAGTTCTCAAAAACAAAACAGAAAAAAAAAATCTGAGCCAAAGGTATGTTTTGGACAAGTGTTAAATACAGATTTTAAGAGACAGTTCTGTGACAGATTAAAAGAAAACAAATGACTACCATCTTAATAAAAATACAATCACATACATGTGTATATATATTTTTTTTTTTTATCTTAGTTCTCTGACACCAATAAATTTGGTTATTTTTATGAGAGCAGACATAGCTAAACACTTGTTGGGCTTTCATAAGAGTTTTCAATTTAAGTGTTGTGTATCGATTATATATATGGTTAAATTTATGTATATAAAAGATTGTACTCTTCTTCCTTACTCTTTGAAGATTGCCTAAGACCAGATCAAATTAAACAAACAAATAAACAAACAAAAACAAATAAGCAAAAAAGCAAATAAACAAACACAAAACCACCACCAAACAAACAACAAAAACACAAACATTTTTGTTAGAGGATTAGTAGGAGATCAATGCAATACAGCCAGTTTCACTTAATTATTTTTGTTGCATTGCTTTGCTTTCAGGATTACTCGATAGCAATTCATTGAATTGTATTATGCTATGTGATGAGAATGTTGCTGGACCAACATATTTTGTGATTGTACACTGACATACAGGGATTTTTCTTCCTGTCTGTGGCATGTTGGTGAACAACCAGGCTGATTTTGAATTATTTTTGGACTCAGTGTCTTAAAAGATACTTATAATAACTTGATTTAAATCAATTCACAAGATCCTCTTTATAGAGAACACCTTTAGGGAAAATAAGGGAATATGACCTTTTCTTTTTTCCTTTCCTTTCCTTTCCTTTCCTTTCCTTTCCTTTCCTTTCCTTTCCTTTCCTTTCCTTTCCTTTCCTTTCCTTTCCTTTCCTTTCCTTTCCTTTCCTTTCCTTTCCTTTCCTTTCCTTTCCTTTCCTTTCCTTTCCTTTCCTTTCCTTTCCTTTCCTTTCCTTTCCTTGTCTTCCAATACCTTCATCCCATCTTATTTTGTTACTCTTTTGAAAACAGTCACTTTCAATTGTTTCGGTGAGAGGGAAATGGACTGGGGGGCCCTGCTTTAGAGTTGTAATTATAATGAAATATGAAACCCCCCCAGATTAGAAAGAGACCAGCTGCTGTAAATGTGAGTGAAGTTACACCATGGAACACCGGTAAGATTGTCTTAATTGCTTATATTTTGTGATATGAAAAAATGCTGCATAACTGCTATTTGAATTTTGCCTTTTGGCAAGTTCAGTTAGCAAATATTTATAAATAAAAGGCAAAATTAGACTGCAAATGTATAGTTGTAGATTTCATTATGATTTTTTTTTCTTTTTTTTTTTTTTTTCTTTTTTTTTAAAAAAAAGTTTCCTCCATCTAAGGGTTTCTTTGGTTTCTTACTGTCGTGGTTTAACCCGGCTGGCAGCTAAACACCACGCAGCCGTTCGCTCACCCTCCCCCCTCCCTCTCTGGGACGGGGGAGAGAAATGGAAAGTGAAGCCCGTGAGTTGAGATAAAGACAGTTTAATAAGACAGGAAAATAATAATAATAATAATAATAATAATAGTACAATGATGATAATAGTACTACTACTAATAATATGTACAAACAAGTGATGCACAATGCAATTGCTCACCACCCGCTGACTGATGCCCAGCTTAACCCCGAACAGTCCGGCCCCCTCCCCCCGGCTAGCCACCCCCATATATTGTTTAGCATGACGTCAGATGGTATGGAATACCCCTTTGGCTAGTTCGGGTCACCTGTCCTGGGTCTGTCCCCTCCCAGCTCTTACTGCACCCCCAGCCTGCCTGTTGGCAGGACAGAGCGAAAGTCTGAGGTGTCCTTGGCTTGGTATAAGCACTGCTCTGCAACAATTAAAACATCGGGGTGTTATCAGCACTCTTCTCATCCTAAGCCAAAACACAGCATTCCACCAGCTACTAGGAAGAAAATTAATTCTGTTCTAACTGAAACCAGGACACTTACTTTGTATTACGTAACATTATTAAATACCTTATAGCGGTAACGTGTAGCTAGTGCTATGACTGCTATTGTAAATACCACTGACCTTTCAAAGTAGAGCTTAAGTGTCATCTACTATGATTTTTCTTGGATTTCCTCTTTTACTGTGAATTTGAAACTCTCAAACACCAGTAACAGCTGCCACTAATGTTTGCCCAACAGCAGGTGTGTGCAAACCTATTTGCTAAGACATTTGATACAGAAATAGGTTAGGTTTCAACCTGCATGAAGAATTGCAACATAATTATTGGCAGTTATGAGGAACCTTCCAGGAGTAATGTGTCAAACTTACTTTAAAATTATTGTAGTACATTCTTGCTGGTATTGGGCTACATCTCTTGTCATTGTCAAAGGTTTCAATAAATATTGTTGATTTACTGTTACGGGCCCTTATAGAATTAACTGAATCAAATTTAATTTCTGCACAGTTTTATGTATATATGCATAGAATATGTATGTATATGTATATATGTATATTTATGTATATAAAGTATATATGTATATACTTTATATTTATTTATTTATTTATTTATTGAGAAGTAAATACAATAAGGTGAATTATTTCTCATGGGGATTCAACTCAGAGAGCTAGAAGTTCTTTCCAAGACATTCTATAGAAGGAATTCTTAATGTTAGAAGTATAGAAGTGTTCAGTTAATATATCATTCTCTACTAGATATTTCTCAAGTGTATTGACTATGCAAGACACTGGAAATAGTAATTTTCACCTCCAAATCTCTTTAAAGTTTATGATATAGCTTTCCCATTTCCTTCTGCATTTCCTTTTGCTTTAGAGTAATTAGCTGACTTTGATCCTTTGCTGCCTGATTAGAGAAGACTTTGCTAAAAAGTATTTGTCCTGCTACATTTCAATGGTTACACAGAACAATGTATGTAAACTGTATAATACAAGACAATATACCAATTCAAATTAATTTAGATGATTACTCATGCTGAAAATGATAAAAAGGACTGCATTTTCTGTATCCATATGAATTAAATTTCTGGCAAGGTTTCATTTGTGAGGAAATTATTCCAGAAGCCTCCATGTAAGACATGCAAGAATACTGCATAATCAAATTCATTAATAACACTATCTAGTTTATAGACTGTTTCTAGACCCTTATTTTACTTTTCAGAGGCAAAAACAAATTTTGCATCTCACATTTCTTTTTTTATTTTTTTTAATTGTTAGTAAATATCTTGTATTCACAAATGAACGTAAATTAAATTCAGGCATTTTTCAATGATCAAAAGTGCATTTAGATTCATTTTATCCAAATAACTATTTTGCATATTTTAAATGAAGCCACTGTCCTTAGCTTATATCCAGATCATCTATTTCATCTTTTAAATCAAGTAGGAGGATGTACAATTAACTGGTCAATCTCTGACCTCTTCTATGCCTCTCTTAAAATGCAAACTTAAGTCTGTAATTTTAAACTTTTATGAAGCCACCTAGCTTATTTTTGGATTGAAATTATACAGTCTAATAGATTCAAAGCTAATTACAAAGTCATTCTGAGGCAGAGCAGAGACAACCAAACCAGATGGATTCCATTATCAATCATACTCCTGCGACTGTATGACATTATTAAAATGTATAATATTTCTATGTACCGGTGTCTGTTTTAATCAGTTTCTGTCTGGGTACCGACATCAGAGTTACTTCTTTAAGCTTTATGTAGAGGTCACCTCTACTCATTGCAACGGTATGTCCTGCCATATTTGACTTTTTCATCTCAATTAAATGGGCAACTCCGAGAGTAATTTGGGGATTGTAAGTTGCTTGAATAGGGACAAAGTCCCAACATTACTGGAGATATTCAAGTAAAAAGAAATACAAATGGCATGTTAAAGCTGATGGGCAAGACAGTGATGCTGTGGATGAACCAAGAAAGAATCTGTTTTTCATTTAAAAGTCTTAAGGAAAGCTTTGGAATGAAAAACCTTTTCTTATTAAAATAAATAAACAAATAAAAACTAATAAAAAAAATCACCTTTAGCTTAGAGAAAAGAAAGCATAGGGAAACAGGACAGTAAATGGCATTTATACTTTTAAGCTTCTAGTAGGCTGTAAAAATTCATTTGGGCAAACTAAAATGTACATCTTCATTTCTGGTTCAGACAGTTGTGTCCTCAAACCATCTGCATTCCAAACTAGCCCACAGACATTATCATGTTTTGAGTCCAAGCTAATATATCTTTCATGGCTTATTAGTTGAATACTATGCTAACCAATGCTATATCGCTTCCAGTGTAGTGTTGTATTGGGTCCGCAGGTCCAAAGCTCAAGGAGGGGAGCCTGTTTATCTGAAAAATTCTGAATTGACATAATAACACAGAAACAGGTCTAGATGTCTTTGCAAAAGGAAAATTTCATCATTATGAAATTACTTCTATTGTTTTGAAAAATGATCAACGTCAGATATGAAACTAGGCATAAAATTACAAGCTTAATCACGTTGTTAGGAAACACAGCCAACATGTTTACATGGCTATTGATTACTCACATTATTGTTTTAAGTTTCACAGGTGAAGGATAGGGGCTGAAGACATGGAAAATGAGGTTTATAATTTACAAATGAAGATAACAATGCCTTCAGTTTCCTGTCTTAACATTGTGTTACTTCCTGATGTACATCACTCTCTGTCTTACAGACACACATACAAACACAACGTGGATTTTAGCAAGATAACTTATGAAACTGTGTTTCATACAATAGTTCTCATTCATTAAGTTTTGAATTAAAACAGAAATTGGTAGCCCTGATTCCTCTGTTTTCCAGTCAGTAAAGTTACTATATATGTATATATGTGTGTGTATATATATATATATGAATATATATATATAAAAGTAATAAGGGAATGAAACTGATTAATCTGGAAAAAAATCTTGTGTGGAGGAATGGTTAAGTGAAATAGGACACGTGGATGTTGGGCAGTTAGGAGGCAATGGGCTAGTGAAGTACCGTACTCAACTCACATGAGTATAGGCACGTAAACAGCTGGCTGAGAGCCAATCAGGCTCAAGGACACGATGCCCTTGGGCGATTGGGAAAGTCCCTAAGGTGGGACGGTGGCTAAAAGAAGGAGGAACTACCTGAAAAGAGCGGGAAATGTTAGCCAATCCTGAGCTTAGTTTTTGCAATATGTATGAGTTGATTATGTTCAAACTAGATAAAAGGCAACTGAGCTATCCATTAAAGTTGAAGTTCACTGTTCACTCATACTGAGCGTCTGTGTCTTCCTTCCGTCGACAACAAATTGGCGCCCGAACAGGGACCGGTCTGAACAGGATTTGGACACTGCTGGCAGTGATCCTGGGCCACGTGTTCGACGGAATAAGGGAGGAACCGGTCCTGCAACGCAGCCCAGGAGGTGGAAGGGACAAGAATCCCCGCACACGCGTTGGGAAGGTGAAAGGGACGTGGAGTCCGCACCCGCAGCTCGGAAGGTGGAAGGGAGTCCCCGCACTCGGGATGAGCCTATAAAGGGTCCTGCCGGAGAAGCACCGCCGAGGTCTTTGCAAAGGCTGCAACTGTATATATAAAGGTACGAAAGACAAGCGGCGTATAATTTGCTCAGATGCTTTTTAGAAAAGCGGAGTATTTTAGATATAGATTGTAGAAAAAGATTTGCCAGGGTTATTAGCATATGCAGTAGCGCAGGGTTGTTTTACAAATCCTGATACAGTTTTTTGAACAAACAGAGTGGCGTAAATTTGGAGATAAATTGTTTGATGATGTTATTAATGATATTAAGTCTGCTAAAAAATTTATTGAAGCCTTGGAGAACAGTCACTAGCGCTTTAGCTACACATCAGGCTGAGCAGAGAGTCGCTGCTGCCGCTACAGAGCGACTGGGATTGCCGGGAAGTGCTGGAGCTGGGCATTGCCCACTGCCGCCTTCAGAGAGAATGATAACGCTGCCTTGGGGCTACGGGGCAGTGGGAGCCTCCCCCCCCTCAGTCACCGCCACGAGCAGCGCTGCGCTTGGAGCTCACCGTGTGGCGAGTCGGCACAGAGCAGAGGGACGGACATCAGGACCCTGCAGCCTGTCTGACGTAACCATGGAAGCAGCGGCGGCCGTGCTGCTTCTCTCCGGCATGTTTTTGATCTGTGGAGACCGTGCATGGCAAGGAGTACCAGCCAGTGCTTTTGGAGGACCGTGTTACCTAGGGCGACTCACACTTTTCGCTCCAGATTTACACTCGTGGCAGAACTCGACAAGGAGCAGAAGAATTAAACGAGAACTAAAAACTGTGGGTTCTGACTGTAATGATGATGTAGAATTGTGGGGTCCAGCAGAAAGATTCTTTGCTTCTTTGGTGCCTGGTGTGGGAACTGCACACGCTTTGACTAACATTAATAAGCTTGCTTGTTGGGCTGTTAAACAATCGAATGTAACAACACAAGTTCTTTCTGAAATGTCACAAGATATGGAGAGTCTAAGACATGCTGTATTGCAAAATAGGGCCGCTATTGATTTCTTATTGCTGGCTCAGGGACATGGGTGTGAAGATGTAGAAGGAATGTGTTGCTTTTATCTTTCCGACCATGGTTAGTCAATTCACGACCAGTTGAAATTGTTAAGGGATCATACACAAAAAATTGTAGTACAAGATAGTTGGTTTGAAGGTTGGCTTAAATCTGTTTTTGGGAACATGGGTGGATGGGTTTTCTTAGTTAAAGAGGGACTTCGCTTTCTACTTATAATTATATCGATTATAGTTGCTGCACGTATAATCTTTAACTGCCTAACTAAGAAACTAGAGCAACTCACAGAGAAGGTATTTGTAGCGCAAAATAAAAACGGGGGAATTGTGGAGGAATGGTTAAGTGAAATAGGACACGTGGATGTTGGGCAGTTAGGAGGCAATGGGCTAGTGAAGTACCATACTCAACTCACATGAGTCTGGCACATACGCAGCTGGCTGAGAGCCAATCAGGCTCAAGGACACGATGCCCTTGAGCGATGGGGAAAGTCCCTAAGGCGGGATGGTGGCTAAAAGAAGGAGGAACTACCTGAAAAGAGCGGGAAATGTTAGCCAATCCTGAGCTTAGTTTTTGCAATATGTATGAGTTGATTATGTTCAAACTAGATAAAAGGCAACTGAGCTATCCATTAAAGTTGAAGTTCACTGTTCACTCATACTGAGCGTCTGTGTCTTCCTTCCGTCGACAACAATCTTGTGCTAACAGCACTGGTATTTTTATTGTCAAAGATATAACTATGCATGTAGCTTGCTTGCATTTTTCCAGAGCACAACTGAATTAACACTGTCATGACTCCCACCTAAAGGTCCTTCCATGCCATAAGATCAAAGTGACCCTGGAAGCTACAACAGAAAGGAATTATAATGTACACCAAATTACTGAGGCTGAAAAAGAAAACACATTTGCCCTTCATGTATTTTAAATATGTTGTTTTTCATTATGATGACTAAATGTCTCTCCTATGAACTGTACAGATTACATTAAAAGTGCTCCCTGCCTCTTTTTGGAAGTCACCATGGCTCCTGTCCAGAGGATGCTAACATTTAAAGATCACAGATTAAGCTGCTTTACTTCCCTGCTTTGAGTCAAGGTCAAGTAAAATTGAACAGCCCCTGACAGATGTTTGTCTTGTATGTTGTGGTGGTTTTACCCAGCTAGGCAGCTGAAGTCCACCACAACTGCTCTCTCAAAGGAAAACATGGAGAAAATATAATGGAAAGGGTTCAAGGATTGAGATAAGGAAGGGAATCTCACTCGACAATTATCATGGGCAAGACAGACTCAGCATAGGGAGATTAGAAAAATGTATTACCTATTACTAATAAGTTAGAGAAGTGAGAGACACGGAAAGCAAACTAAAAACACCTTTACCCCCATTCGCCCCTTCTACCTCCTTCCAAGTGGCACAAGGAACAAGGAATGGGGGCTGCGGTCAGTCCCTAACGCTTCATCTCCGCCGCTCCTTCACAGTCACTTTCTGCCCCTGCTCCCCATGGGGTCCCTTCCATGGGATGCCATCCTTCCCAAACTAATCCTGTGGGGGCTTCCCACAGGCAGCAGCTCTTCAAGAACTGCTCGAACATGGGTCTGTACCATGGGGTCCATCTGTCAGGAGCAAACTGCTCCAAGATATGTCCCAACACTGTAGAAAAGTTTTTTCCTTTCCATTTGCTAAAGCTCAGGGAGGAACATAGTGCAGAGATAAGTGCTTCTCTGAATAATAATAAGAAGAGAAGAGGCCTAAGCAAGATAATGAGGAACAGAAGACAACACTTTGAAGACGCTTGGGTCAAAAAGCAAGTTTCTCAGATTTTTTTCCTCTTCCAAAAGTCTTGAGGTCATAATTCTGCTTACAAGTAGACTGTAATTGATTCACGAGGGCTTTGCACTGCTTGTTTTTCATTTCCATGACAGTGTTCCCTCTACTCTGCCGGCTGTTTCTATGACCATGACTTCACTAATGATTTCTACCTGCTGTTTCTTGAAAGATTCTTTTCCAGTAACCATAGAACCTATCGCAAGGTTATGTTGCCTTGTGTTCATCTCCTGCTAGATATAATTGTCAGGATAATATTGTATTTAGAAGCATAGAATCATTAAGGTTGGAAAAGACCTCCAAGATCATCTGTGCCTTCAAAATTAAAGTACCTTTTTCCTCAATCAATACATTATTTTACTTCCTTTCTTCTCTAGTTCTCAAATGAAAAGGAAGTTATCACAATCTGCCATGTACATGATGTATTTCCTTCCACATATTAACTTATTAACATTTCAATTGAATTCCTGGAAAATCAAAACCAACCAACCAACAAAATAAAACAAAACAAAACAAAACAACAACACAAAATCAGAAAAATGTTCAAATGATTTTCTTTTTTTTTTTTCTTTTCTTTTTTTTTTTTTTTTTCTTTTCTCTCTCTCTCTCTCTCTCTTTGCTTTTCAAGTATTATCATTATTTTTAATGTTCTTATTTTGGGTATTCCACTCTGGAATTCAAGCAACTGGAGGAGGGAATGAAAAGAGGCTGCTAGGCTTCCTTATGTGTGAGAAGCCATCACATTTTAGTTGGCTACTGGGTGCCAGAAGCCTGTATCTGTTAGATCTTTCTGAAGGTTAAGATATTTTTTGTTTCTTACAAACACACGTGTACATCTGTACATACATGCACCCATGCTTTCTCAGTTTGCTCCTGTCAGGCTGCCTGTAGTTCTCCTGATTTATTAGATTAAGTAATATCTCCACAATCTGTGAATGTTGCATCCTAGCAAGGTAAATTTTCATCCTTCGTGTCAGTTCACCACTAGTGAGCTTTTTGCTAATAAAGGTATATTTTCTTTCAATGAACATGTAAAATACTTGCCTACATCACAGACTGTCTCCTTGAAATGATATGTGATAACCCCCTTAAGCATTTTAAGCTTGAATTATATATTAAGGTTTAACATTTATTGTAAATTGACTTATATTCTGCTTCCCAAATTCTGGATTTTTTAAAACACTGCTTAAGAAGGGTATTCTTCTGCCACAAAAATAGGTCTAGTTTCTATTTATAGCCCTGAAGTTGTATTTAAAATAAAGAACACAGCCTTAAGTTCCCCATGATGGATGGCAGAAGTATATCATACTGAGAAGTAGGACACAGCATCACAAAATCAGGCTGCCAACCTTACTTATTTGTTTTCATCTTTTTAAAAAATAAGAGGTGGGGATGGCATCTGGGTATGTGGATTTTGCCCTGTGACTGGCTCATAACCACAGGCAAAAAGCACATCTGCTCTTCACTCACATACAAATGTTCATTGACATGGTGAAGTGATGAATCCTGCAGGAAAGGGAAAGTAAGTGTGAAAGTCCCACAGGAACTTAGAGAATCACAAGCAAGTCAATATAAGAAAAGTGTACAGTCTTGTAAGGGGAATACTTTAACACTCTTATTTTATCTTGATTTATGCAGTGATTTCACATTTGGTCATTTGGGCAATGACTTTTCAGGCAACAAGACAAGTAAATGAATTACATTTTCCAAACATTTGCATAAACAAACAAGCAAACAAAAAACAAACAAACAAATTAAAACAATGATCTTGTGACAAATGTATACATCATACTGTATAAAACTAGAGTTTCAGATTTTCTTGCCAGAACTGATTTTAGTCCATTAAAAAGAGGCAAACATGTAAGGAACAATTAAACTGATGCATTCATATGTTAGAAGAAGTCATATAAGAGTGATTTTCCCAAGGAAGATGTTTGTGTTGGTCTCTAAAGATTACTGTGGGTCATGTGGTAATCATAATCCTGTATTTTGCAGGAAATGATTTCAATCAATCTTTTGACTTTGTATGAGGTGGCTCTTTGTCCTTGCAAGATTGGAATATATGTATTTTCTCTCTCATTATCTTTATTGAAAAATAAGTAAGAAGTCATTACTTCCACTCCTCTCCTTCATGCATTTATATTCACTTTTTTGAAAACATACGCTACCTTGCATGTGTGCACACTCCCTTGCACAATACCTACACATTTTTGAGCTGAGAGCAAATGTAGAGCACTTCTGCCTCCAAAACTGTAATAAATGGCTCGGTCTTCAAAATAGAACTATAATCAAAGTTTACAATTTATTAAAGGAATAGAGGTAAGCAAACAGTGCGCCGAGAGTCTCTGTTCCACCAAGACGCACACCAGTTACATCAAGCAGATGATTTTTATGTTCCTAGGCTAATACATATTCATTTACTACTTCTAAAAAAAACCACAGGGTTATTATAATTAGTTTCCGGAATCCAAACCCTCCTACTGGAGCATGCGTATCAGTCTCTGGTGGTCCCTCTGGGGGTCTCCGGGGGTCTCTCGTGCTGGAGGCTCATAGTCTTCCTCCCTCTTGTCCTCCTTTGTCCAACTTGGCTGTATGTCAGAGACTTGTGCAATACCCCCCTGCAAGCTTTGTCTTTTAGTTGTTCTTCAGCTCTCCCTGTCTCCTTAATCTCCTGGCCAGATATCAGAAACTTGCATAGTGTCCCATGCAATAGTCATAATAGTTAGCAGTTATTCTAAAACCCCCCAGATATCAGAGACTTCAAGGAAAGAATAGACTTCTCTTTCCTTGACTTCTCTTTCCTTGACTATTCTTGGCGAGGCCAGGAAGGGGACCAGTAAAACCGCTGTATTGGACTTTCAGAGGGCTGACTTTGAGCTGCTCAGGACACTGGTTGGTGGAGTCCCTTGGGAGGCAGTTCTGAAGGGCAGAGGGGTCCAGGAAGGCTGGGCGCTCTTCAAGAGGGAAATCTTAATGGCTCAGGAACGGCATGTCCCCACGTGCCCAAAGATGAGCTGGCGGGGAAGAAGACCAGACTGGCTCAACAGAGAATTGTGGCTTGAGCTTAGGAGAAAAAAGAGGGTTTATAATCTTTGGAAAAGTGGGCAGGCCACTAGGAAGGACTATAAGGATGTTGCGAGGCTGTGCAGGGACAAAATTAGGAAGGCCAAAGCTCATCTGGAGCTCAATCTGGCTACTGCCGTTAAAGATAACAAAAAACGTTTTTATAAATACATCAACACAAAAAGGAGGACTAAGGAGAATCTCCATCCTTTACTGGATGCGGGAGGAAACTCAGTTACAAGAGATGAGGAAAAGGTGGAGGTGCTTAATGCCTTCTTCGCCTCAGTCTTTAGTGGCAGTACCGGTTGTTCTCTGGATACCCAGTACCCTGAGCTGGTGGAAGGGGATGGGGAGCAGGATGTGGCCCTCACTATCCACGAAGAACTGTTTGGTGACCTGGTATGGCACTTGGATGTGCACAAGTCGATGGGGCCGGATGGGATCCACCCAAGGGTACTGAGAGAACTGGCAGAGGAGCTGGCCAAGCCACTTAACATCATTTATCAGTGGTCCTGGCTATTGGGGGAGGTCCCAGTTGACTGGCGGCTAGCAAATGTGATGCCCATCTACAAGAAGGGTCGGAGGGAAGAACCAGGAAACTACAGGCCTGTCAGTTTGACCTCAGTGCAAGGGAAGCTCATGGAGGAGATTACCTTGAGTGTCATCATGTGGCACTTACAGTGCAACCAGGTGATCAGACCCAGTCAGCATGGGTTTATGAAGGGCAGGTCCTGCTTGACGAACCTGATCTCCTTCTATGACAAAGTGACGCGCTGGGTGGATGAGGGAAAGGCTGTGGAAGTGGTCTACATTGACTTCAGCAAGGCTTTTGACACCGTCTCCCACAATATTCTCCTCAAGAAACTGGCTGCTCTTGACTTGGACTGGCACACGCTTCATTGGGTTAGAAACTGGCTGGATAGCCGTGCCCAAAGAGTCGTGGTGAATGGAGTCAAGTCCAGCTGGAGGCCAGTCACAAGTGGCGTTCCCCAGGGCTCAGTGCTGGGGCCGGTCCTCTTTAATATCTTCATCGATGATCTGGACGAGGGCATTGAGTGCACCCTCAGTAAGTTTGCAGATGACACCAAGCTATGCGCGTGTGTCTATCTGCTTGAGGGTAGGAAGGCTCTGCAGGAGGATCTGGATAGGCTGCACCGATGGGCTGAGGTCAACTGCATGAAGTTTAACAAGGCCAAGTGCCGGGTCCTCCACCTGGGATGCAATAACCCCAAGCAGAGCTACAGGCTGGGAGATGAGTGGTTGGAGAGCTGCCAGGCAGAGAAGGACCTGGGAGTGATGGTTGATAGTCGGCTGAATATGAGCCAGCAGTGTGCTCAGGTGGCCAAGAAGGCCAAGAGCATCCTGGCTTGCATAAGAAACAGTGTGACCAGCAGGGCTAGGGAGGTGATCGTCCCCCCGTATTGGGCTCTGGTGAGGCCGCACCTCAAGTACTGTGTTGTTTTGGGCCCCTCAGTACAAGAAGGACATGGAGGTGCTTGAGCGGGTCCAGCGAAGGGCGACAAAGCTGGTGAGGGACCTGGAGAACAAGTCTTACAAGGAGTGGCTGAGGGAGCTGGGCTTGTTCAGCCTGGAGAAAAGAAGGCTCAGGGGTGACCTTATTGCTCTTTACAGATATCTTAAAGGAGGCTGTAGCGAGGTGGGGGTTGGTCTATTCTCCCACGTGCCTGATGACAGGACGAGGGGGAATGGGCTTAAGTTGAGCCAGGGGAGTTTTAGGTTGGATGTTAGGAAGAACTTCTTTACCGAAAGGGTTGTGAGGCATTGGAACAGGCTGCCCAGGGAAGTGGTGGAGTCACCATCCCTGGAAGTCTTTAAAAGACAGTTAGATGTAGAGCTTAGGGATATGGTTTAGTGGGGACTGTTAGAGTTAGGTCAGAGGTTGGACTCGATGATCTTGAGGTCTCTTCCAACCTAGAAATTCTGTGTGATTCTCTGATTCTCTGATTCTGTGAAAAGCCTACAAATACATTTCCTTTCAAGCTCTCTATTGACATGAATTGCTAAAACATTCCTTTGCAAGATACAAGAATTATATGCATTAACCCCTCTGTTTTTCTTCGACTTGTGCTTCTACAAGGGTATGTAAGACAGAAGGTCACGTTCATCATACCATGCGGCCCTAGCATTGTTCCATACTAACACAAATCAGATGAACATATCTCACAAACCCCTTTTTTTTTTTTTTTTTTTTTTAAATCCAAAATGTCAGTTGAAACTATAATGCTAGTTGTCATCTAAACCATTTTGTTTACTACTATGGGATGCTTGAAAGTAAAGCCCATCCATCCACAAAGGTTTCTAAACAACAGCTCATTCAGACATAACAGTAATGTTTCATTTGTTCCCATGGCTGTTTCTGTATTGTTCTCAGCTTGTCTGAATAATGAAAGCAGTAAGACAGAATACTGCCCAGCAACAGAAAATAGCAGAAAGGTTAGGAGGGCAGTTTGGAAAACAGCATTTCTTACTAGAGATTTGGGCAGATTTGATATAAAAACAAACGTGTAAGGGGAATAGAAAATGTAAAATTACTTCTGCAGAAGTAACTTCGCCACAGGGGAAGACAGTAGTCCAGCTGCCAGTTTTTGCTACAACAAAAGAGAATTATAAAAGTGATCAAGCTTTCAGATGTGTTCAGGTAAAGGCCATTGCTAATTCTGTGATTTCTTTTCAGTTTTAATGTTCTCCTGTGACATGCAGTGTTAATTATTTCTTGAATGTTGAAGTTTTACTGAGAACAAGGTTTACGTGGACTAAACAAATAGGTGCCTGCTGCTCCTATCAAATCCTGCAGTTATTTGTCAACCGTTTCTGCAAATCCATTACATATGTAATAGAAAGAACAACTGGCAGAGCAAAATAGCAGTCTAAAAAGAGAATCAAAGGTACCATTCTGGCAGTCCAACAGAATTAATTTATTTCCCAGTTATGGTCAGATACCTTAACTCCAAGTGTCTGGCAAAAGAAGCAACAACAAATCTGAGTCATAACTTAAAATCGTGTTCTTATATGACTATAGGAATACATGCAGCATTCCTCTTCCTCTTCCCCATCATTATCATCATCATCATTTTCCCTTAATGATTACATCATGACATCACATTATAACTTGCATTAAACCAACTTTTATTAACAGTCTCACCAGTGTCAAAAGTGTACTTTCTTTCTGAACTGCTATGGCAATGCGGTGAATGGACACATTAAATCTGACAAAAATCTGTGGTTGCTTTATATGACAGACAAAAGTCTCCTAGTTCAGCATGGTGAGATCATTAGAAGTCAGAAACATGAATAAATGGATTTATATATTTTCCCTAGAGTACTGATTTAAACATTTCTGGCTTACAATAAGAGAGATTACCATTTAGATGTATAAATTTTATAGGTTTCCACTATAGAGCAGTTTAGACTTAGCAACAGATGAAGATCTGAAATATCTACCATAGATTTTACAACTTGATACTCTATATGTGCTCAGTGTGCTAAACACAAGCTGAACAGTATTTTGTGAATTCCCCATTGCATTACCCAGGAATATTTATTAAAAATATTCCAAGCTCTTGTTAATATTTACAATGTGTTTTTACCCTATTTGCATCTTATAGCACCACCTTTTTTCTTCCTTCTGCTTTTCTTCCCTGTTTGAATGAATGTGCTATCTGGAAGTCTCTGCCATTCCACATTATATCCTTGTGTTTCACGTTTCTTATGCATGTCTGAATCTTAACTCTGGTCTTTTCTTGGCTTGATTCTCTTACAGTATTTTTCCTTTCTGTTTTAGGGAATTTTCTGGAGATCCTTCTCACTCCATTTGCATTTTCTGTAGCTGTTTCATGGACATGAAACAGCTATCATGGTCCTTGATCCTGTTATCCTTGTTAGTGTCCCCAAATAAGAATGATCTATGAGATCAAGTAGTGGCTGAAAACAGCTTGATATCTAACGCCATCTTAGCTGGCTTCTGGCATTACCTCATATGTCTGCTGTCCAATGAAGCTCAACATGATTAAAATCTCAGTGTCTCCCACAAAAATCTTTCCTTCTCTTCTCAACTGTGATGCTGTCTTTCTGCTGACATTTAAAATCCTCTTTGTCTGAGACAGTTTTCTCTTTCTTTATGCCTGAGCTATGTTTTATTTTGTCTTCTATGAAATCTTTCGTTCTTTCCAGCCATATTCTTTCTATTGTAAGTGTCTGATAGCGTAGCTATCCTTTCTCTGGACCTACCAATGTCTTATCCACCTTCTCAGCGTTTCATATTCAGACCAGAGATTGGCAGTTCAGTCTGGGTAAGAAGTAGGGTACAGATTTTCCATTAAAGAATGAATTTTATTGGCAGAAAAACAAGCAACCATAGGTTTTATGTGAAATTTGGACACCTAGCAGTTATCCAGATGATTATTGTATTTTAATACCTGTGATATGATCAGACAGACAATTGAATGTTAGGCAACTGGGAAAAAAGTATATATCAGGGCTTGCATATTAATGAAATATACGGTCACTCACTAAGCAGAGGTGGTTTAGACCCAGGTAGCCTTTCTGACTTTATCAGCTGGGTTTCTACTAGCCCTTTAATTTCTCTTATTGCTAATAGTGCCCTTCTTTGTGGCTTGGCCTAACAGAGTCAACACTTCTGGACAATCCCTCTAGAGAAAAAGCATTCTTCACAGACCAAAAGATTCTTCCTCTTCACCCCCACCCCCAAAACCAAACAAAATCGCCTTTAGAAGAATCTATTTCAGGCAATTTCTTCTTTTCATCAATATCAGTATTCCACTGTGTTGCTACTACATTGCTGGATTTCAAACACCATTCTAGCTACAAGATTCATTATTTTGTTTTCCATTAATCTTTAAAACTCTTCTTTTCTGTGACTCCATTCTACTTACCTCCAAAACAAAAATAAAGAAACATAACTGTTATGTCATTGAAGTGGTATTTTTCTCATCTCACTGTGTGAAATGCAGGCAAAGTATATGTGAGTTATAATGGCACTATGTTTGTCAACAAAGACATACAGACACTTTTAGGTATGATTCGTCTGAGTTGCTTTCTTCATCTGTGTTATATTCAACAAAGTATACCGTGGACTGTGAAGTCAGTCTGTGCTACTGTGTCAGACAAAAGTCTCCTTTGTAGATATTTATAACTGGTAAATTAATTCCTTTGTGCCCAGTACCAAAATTAGGGTATACCATGTTATCCATTCTTCTTCTGGATGCCTTCAAGCTATTTGTTGTTATTTGTTATCTTTATATTAAGAATCATTAGCTTGTTTTGTATGGGTCTTCTCACATTTGGCTATCTGTAATATAGTAACACTCTGCAGCGTGGCACAATAACTAAAAAGAAGACAACTGTTTAAAAGAAACTTAAGATTTGTAGAAGTTTTTTCTCAGGTTTTCAAAGTTTCAAGGAAAATACAAAGAATGCATATCTATAGAATATAACCACTTCTGTTAATTTCCAATATTTCAGGATCCAATAGATGGCTTTTACCAAAGTAAAACTTTAATTGATGGAATCACTATAAATTCATGTTACATTGTTAAATTCTGTTGCTATGAGCTTGCTGTGGTACCCCTTACAGACAACTGTTTAGTGTTAGACATGAACATAAGCTTGTATGAGAATGACATCATGCCAAACCACACCAGTGGCTTTTACAAAAAAATCACCAGAACTATTACAAATGGACAATACTTTTGTGGTGAGATTACCTTTTGCTGAATATATTACAGTTAATTTTCATATAACCTGACCATTTTGTAAGGAGTTCTTTGTGTTTAGAATATCACATCTAATAAAGAAAACATTTTTTTTTTTTAAGGTTCACCTCTTTTCATACTTTTTTCACTTTTACGGATGTATCAGTTATCATGCTGATATTATTGGTAAAGCTATGTAAAGTTAGCTATCAGGCTGAATGATCTTTCTAAATGCTCTGGCATATTTTTAAGCAAATCTATTGCATAGTAGTTTGTAGAAAGTTTTTTTTTTTTGATTTTTCAAGACTTGAATAGAAACAAACATGCCATGTTTTAGAAAAGTATCTAGATAAATAGTCATTATTTATTCTTGAAAACAGTTGCATCTCTGATGTGTTTATTAATGAAGTAAGCATTCTATATGTCTATTAACACAATAAGCATAAGGCCCAGCATTATTGCAAAAAAAGATTGCTCTAGTTAAAATACTGTTATCCAAGGTAATTGAATATGACATTTATCTAAGGTAAGGATCTTGATTTGTTCAGCTTAAGTTTTCTGTCTAGACATGTTTATATATTCTACAAAACTCAGACTAAATGTTTCAGTAGAACTAGGAGATATTACAGTTTATCATGTAAATGTATTCTTCTGTAAGAATCACTATGAGGGTGAATGAAGTAATAGTAGGAATGGAATTTCTGAATTCATTTGGTATTTACACAGTTTTTCAATCATATTGCAGTAAACAATATCTGCAACTTATACAGATGATTCCCTCTGTCCTCCTTCCCCATATGCACATCTTCATTCCAAATTTTAAGTAATTTTCTAATAGAACAATGAAGCAGAGACTTGTTTTTATGACAGTCATTAAACTGCTTTAAATTAGTCTTTGCCAAGGCTGTTAATGAGTTTTCACCATACAGTGAGTCACATTCAAAAATATAATAAATAAATAAAGGACAAAATAGGCCAAGGTAAAATAAACATACCAAGCAAACATCATGCAGCACAGGAAATATGTTCAAAGCCTCCTGTCACAGAAAAACAAACAAACAAACAAACAAAAAACAACACAGAATTCTTAACCTATGTTATTTAATGAAGTCATAAAAACAACAGCAAAATACAGAACAAACACACACACAGAAATCAGCTTGAAATACTGCTTCAAGCTATAGCAGTTTCTTAAATATTGTAGAACATGCATTTATGAAGAGAAAAATAATGATAAAGGTAGGAACATAATTGAAATACTTTTATTTGCTTTTAGATAGATGGTTGTATTGGGTTTATGTGGCAAGGGGCAGGTAGCAGGGAGGGGCTGCAGAGGTGGTCTCTGTGAGCAGAGCCCTACAGCTGTCCCATGTCAGATCAGAGCCAGCTCCAGACAGCCCCAAAAGGGACCCACTGCTGGCTAGAGCGAAGCCAGTGAGTGACATTACAGAAACACAGAATCACAGAATCTTCTAGGTTGGAAGAGACCTCCAAGATCACCTAGTCCGACCTCTGACCTAACACTAGCCAGTCCTCCGCTAAACCATATCATTAAGGTCTACATCTAAACATCCTTTAAAGACCTCCAGGGACTCAACCACTTCCATGGGCAGCCCATTCCAATACCTAACAGCCCACACATTTTGTGTACATTGGTTAGGCCTCTGGGAGAGCAGATTGAAGAAAGGGAAAAGCCTGTGCGCAAAAGCGGCTGGGAGCAGGAGGAGTGAGAACCAGCCCTGCAGACACCCAGGCCAGTGCAGCAGGAGGGCAGGAGGTGCTCCAGGCACAGCAGTTCCCCTGTAGCCTGTGCAGAGGCCCCTGGTGGAGCAGGCTGTCCCCCTGCAGCCCATGGGTCCCACATGGAGCTGATCTCCATGCTGCAGCCTGTGGAGGAGCTCCCGGTGGAGCAGGTGGATCTGGCCTGGAGGAGGCTGCGGCCCATGGAAAGCCCCGGGCCAGAGCTGCAGCCTGTGGAGAGGAGCCCACGCAGGAGCAGGGGTCTGTGGGGAGCTGCCACCCATGGGGGACCTGTGCTGGAGCAGTTTGGCCCTGACTGTCGAACCCGTAGTATGAAACCATGTTGGAGCAGTTCTTGAAGAGCTTCTGCCTGCGGGCAGCCCCCACAGGATCAGTTCAGGAAGGATAGCATCCCATGGGAGGGACCCCACATGGAGCAGGGGCAGAGAGTGACTGTGGAGGAGCGGCAGAGATGAAGTGTTACAGACAGACTGCAGTCCCAGTTCCTCTTTCCTCCTCTATGGGAGGATGTAGAAGAGGGTGGATGGCAGAAAGATGTTTTTAGTTTGCTTTTAGTTTCTCACTTCTTAATATTCTCTCATTTTTCCAAGACCATATGGGTCAGCATTGTGAATATTTTACCCTCTTTTACATATGAGCACTCTCTATAAGGCAAATATTGAGATTCACATGGGGCCACACATTAGACAATTTTTTAATGTGCTGACATGACATACCTTTTGCCTTGGACTTCCAGCAGGCTCAGCAATGGATAATGCTGTCAATATAATGACTTCACAGAATCACAGAATCACAGAATCACAGAATTTTCTAGGTTGGAAGAGACCTCAAGGTCATCGAGTCCAACCTCCAACCTAACGCTAACAGCCCTCCACTAAGTCCCTACACCAAGTTGACTGTCATCTCTCTCTTTTGTGAGTTATAAAACAAAATCCAGACATACATATGATTCCTTTTTCTTTTACTACACTATTTTACTTTTTACTTCAGGAAAAGCATTTGCAAGTCAGTAACCTCTATGATTAAATGTTGTCACTGTACATTCAAATTTAATTTCTCTCATGCTCTTATGTTTAAAGATGAGTCATAATAAATGGCTGTGGTTGGTTTTATTTTCCCTCCTACTCCTTTACATGTACTCAGTGAATCTCTACACAAAATTTGAATTTCTTCAAAGTCTGGTTGTGTCCCAAATCATAATACCAGAAACACAAATGAAAATTACAACTCATCTACTTTCACGCATAAGCCTTCTGGTCTGTTCCAGTCAAATGCAGGAACTAACAAGAGAGTTCCTGTTTATTGGTACAATCTTATTAGTGGGAAAACAATGGATTAAGTGATTATACGTCCCTTAGTTCAATCATTTCTAACAAGAATGAGGGAAGAATGACACAGTCATTCAATCAGTACTTTGTGGATGAACACTAAACAATGTAATTGTTGAGTGAATTTTGTTTCCAGTGTAGAATTCACACTGAAACAAACAAACAAACAAACAACAACAACAACAACAACAAACAACAACTTGGTCTTTCCACAAAACTAATTAGAAACCTCTGTGTTAAAAGATTACCCTTTTGCACTATCTTAAGAGCACACTGAGCAACATTCTGAAAGCAAAAGCTAAGCATGTAGATTTCTGTTTGAGATTTTGTTTGCTGAAATGTCATATAACACTGTAGTTGTGATGAGATAAAGAAGTGATACACTAAGGGAAAATGGAAAACAAAAACAAAAACAAAAACAAAGCTGGCCTTCATACAAAGCTATGTAAAACACAAATGCTTACTAAACATGAGCTATTTTGATTTTCCCACAAAAGTTTAGTCCATCTTATCTGCTTGGAAAGGTTTCTGAATATGTCCTCAAAACATTTTATGCTAGGGGGCCATGGAAAGCCATCACAGACTTTTGTAATTTTTCATGCAGGATGAGCAACCCATAAAGAAAACATTCTTTGTGTCCTTATGGGCCTTCACTGAATGCATTTCTAGTCTCATCAGAGGAAGACTTCAGAGGCCTAAGACAGAAATTGAATCAAACTTCAAAGTTAGAATAAGGAATGTAGAGAATCTCTTTGAGGAAGAAGTCGTCAGTCCCATGTCATGACTGATGCTTGAAGACTGAAAAAACAGACCAGAGTTAGGCAAAGTGAAAATGATGGAGAAAACTTTCCATCAGTGGGAATACTGTCTTCCCCCCAGCTTTTGAGAAACTGACCCTGAGTTATCTTTGCTGAGCTATCTCACTCTTGTGTACGTCTACAAAATACCTTTAAAACTGCAACATCTTTTTTTTTTTTTTTTCCCCCTACAGACTTTCAGCAACCACTTAAGCACTAGTGGTGCTTCAGACACATTGACAGAATAGCTGTAGTTTGCCTAAAATAATTGCAAATAATAGCCTACCTGTTTAATCTTTTAAAATCTATCTAACGGATGATTTTAAAAGGGGCAGTAAGTAGGATGTGTGGAGTCCATAGTAATCGTTCTCTAATGTACTGGCATCTACGTACAGCCTCTAAGGACTGTTCCCATGCCAGTGACTTCACCTGGGGTTCTCTTCTTTAATATATGTTTCTACACATTAAAGACTTTGAATATTGACTTTGTTGATCCTGGTTCAAGGAGGATGATGTCTGTATGTCCGTTCAACCTGGAAATATTCTACAATTCTGATCCTAGATATTACATAAACTTTTAAGGAAGACAGTAATGACTAATGACTAATACTTAATGCACCTTAAAAAAAAAGTTTTTTTTTTGTTTTGTTTTGTTTTGTTTTTCTGTGTACTTCCAGAAAAGAGTGCATGCAATACATTTCTAGGTGAGCTTCTGTCAGTGTGATTTTTTTAAAACATTTCTGTTGCTAAGAAATATCCAGATACAGAAAATGAATATTGTAAAATGATTCATAGACTTTTGTGTCTATCACTTGATTGTGACAGCAAATTAGTTTGTTAGTGGCCAGAGAGCATGACTACACTCACGAGAAGGAGCCCTTAAAGGGCAACAGAAAGAGTGACTGCATTCTCTCATCCCCAAAAGAAGATAATACAACCAAAAAAAAAAAAAAAAAAAAAAAAAAGGAAAAAATGATGGGAGTTAGCAGTTTTTCTGTTAGCTCTTCTTCATTCCAAGGAAGGAGTGTAGAAGTAATCTCTTCTATGGCACTTTAATCTACCTCTCCCTCTTTCTCAGTTCTGCCAAGATAATGCATGACATGTTTGAAGAATTTTAATTCCAGCCTATGCTGTTCTGCTCTCCTGTCTGTCTTTAATTAATACACATTTGCCTTTCCAGTGCACAGCCAGAGTGATGTTATCTTTACCCTGACTTGTTTTTAGGCTTTTACTGAAGTATAGAAACCTACCAATCTAACATAGTTAGGTATATAACTTGAGAAGACTTCAAATAAATCATTTTTCAGCCAAATGGATCAGATATTTGCAGGCTGTGACTGTGAATTATGGAAATAACAAGCTAATAAACAGATTCTCATACAAACTTATAAGAAAAAACTCCATGATCACTTCATCTTCTGATTCAAGGTCACATAATTTGAGAAATATACCGCAAAGTCTGGTTTTAAGATGTCAGATGAAAAGAAACTTACAAATGGAAACTCAGCAAACTGGAAGGGTCTGTGAGGCCAAAAAGGAAATGTTTACCTAAAAGTTACTAAAAATAAGTAAATGTTGCATATGGTCATTATTATTATTATTTTAAATTAACACAGAATTTAAGAGACACATGGGAGAAGTATTAAGTAAAGCACCTCATTTTTACCATTTTGGAATGCAGCAGCATTTAAAATTATTCCCTCTGACTTTTCCCAGGTACACAATATCAGAAAACTCATGACCCTTAAGTAACACTTCATTATTTCCATTCATTCTGTAAATAAATATACAGCTGTTTTTCTTTTCCTTTGTGCCCCAAAATCAACTGCAGAAGACTGTAGCATTCATTAGTTTACTTTAGGCATCCAGGACTACGCCTACACATCTGGAAGCTTAAAACTTAGAAACTCTATTATGAAGATAAGCTTTTTGAAGTAGAAACTGCCTGAGTTTCAATAGTGCTCGAAGGTACACAGCCTAGACCATAGGGCCTGTCTCCTGACAGATAATTTGCAGAGAAATTTTCTGAATATCCCACATTACAATCTGTGCTTCCTATCTCACAGTGTTACTAATGGATTGAACAGTGAGGCAAATTATTCTCATGTAAAGAAATTGAATAGCTGTCAGAGATGGTCCTCAAATGTGCCTTAACCCAGATGTCTCTATAAGAACTAACAACATTTTATTTTTTTGTACTACTTTTTCCTCTGATGTTAAGTCAGTCAACCAAGGAATAATATATATATATATATATGTTTATATATATATATATATATATATTTTTTTTTTCCAGAACTGAAAAGCATTTATTTCTGTTTCTTCACCTCTTTTGAGTGGTGCTTATATTGCTTTTCCTAAGTAACAGGAACTATCACTTTTTTTTTTTTTTTCCAATAAATATGCAAAAGAATATAATAATAGAGATGCTGTTTACAGCTTGACAAGTGGCACACAGTGTGGGGATAGAGCTTTTGTCCTGATACCCAGCAGTCAGACAGAACAATGTTTCTATCTTTTTAGATGTACTATTTTGGAAATTGTAGGACACAGACTCCCCAGCTTCAATGGCTTATTTTTAAATACAATATAGTTCAGCTGCAAGATATTTGAGAATCTAATGCTATCTGCACAGTCTTGTAGCCTCCTTGTGAAATTCAGGTTCTTAGATCTATTTCTAGAAAGACTGAATTATTTTTGGTGTTGTTCTGTTTTCTTTTTCCCAAAGGTTTGATAGATTAGTATTTGTGTTAAATTGTAAGTGCCGGTAGAAGTACATGATTACTGGATTCTCTCCCATTCACATGGGCACAAGTTCTGTCTGACAAACGGGAAAACAGAACTCTGCCTCAGAACTATGAAAGAAAATTTTGTAGGGGTGATAACATGAGACAACTTGCTTTAGGAAAGTATTGTTATTTAGGTCCTGTCTAGGGGACCTAAGGGAACCCCTTACTTTAGGGGAAGTAAAACTTCCTAAAGCATTTAAAATGTAGGAAATACATTAAGTTTAAGAAGAGGATAAAAGCAAACAAAAAAAAATAATCACCAGAACATTGTTTTCCCATTAGTGTGGAGTTTCTACTCCACAGAAAGTTCTCAGAGCAGCAGAAATTTTTCCAATATTCCACAGGATTTAAAAATAAATAAATAAATAAATACTCAGATAAAAAATACCCAAAGCTTTTCAAAGAAAGAAAGAAACACAAGAACACAAGAATCCTTCCATCCTGAAGTTTATTTTGTTCAGTTAAAATTAGTTTTTTTTTGTTTTTTTTTTTTTTGGTTTGTTTTTTAAGCATTCATAGAATATTTTTGGTGTTTGCCATATAGAGGAACTTACTTTTCTGACTTTATTTCATTCAGATTATCTGAAGTATCATCTTGGATCACAGCTATATCTTCAGTCTATTGTGTTTGTAAATGCGGTGACTCATTAAGTATTTTGCTGCTCCAGAATTTACATGCTATAAAAATCCCAGCTCCCCACTAAAGTTCTTTTCTCCGTTTTGCGTTATCATCTCTGAAGTTAAAAACCAAAACAGAACAAAGCAAAAAACACAGCTGGGCAGGGTGTGTGTGTGTGTGTGTGTGTGTGATACAATTTCAATAAGGGATAAAAGAATATGGCTTAAAAATTGATACAGTTTCTTAAACTTTGTGCTAGAGTTGTTTCAGTAGATGTTTGTGGGTGGCATCCCTGCCCGTGGCAGGGGGTTGGATCTAAGGTCCCTTCCAACCCAAACCACTCTATGGTTCTCTGATTCTATGCTCAACTACAGGTAAGAGCTGCTCAGCCTGTGCACGGTATGCATAATTGGTCCCTTTATTACTTTGCTTCAGTTAAGAGAACACAACTTTTGCAGTTCTTCTCCTTCCTGTTTCTGTGTATTTCTAAAATTACCTTGTGTTTGCTTCTATTCCTGTTCTCTCTGTTCACAACAGCTCTTTCAGCCTGTCAGCCTTTAAATGTTTGTTTCTAACCATGTCGATGAGGCATAGACTTCAGCCTGTGAAGTCCAAAGCTCTTTCAGTCTCTGCAGTTGTCAGCTTGGGCTTAGCTCTCACAACTTAGAGGTCAGATGTACATATCTGTGAATATTTGACATGTAAGAAGACATAGCCTCCATGTTTCTTACTGGACAAGATATTTGTGAGCAATGTATGAAATCAAAAAAGACGCTGTACAACCACTTTGTTCTTGGGAGTCCAACATTTTGATCTCTGATGTCTGAATCACATCTCTACTACCTATGATATGGAAAAGATGTGATGTCTTTAAGATGTGCTACCCAGCCCAGGTTGTCACCCATTAATGTCCCTCACTTCACTGTCTGTCACTTCACTGCACATACAGCACAGTCACAGCACAACTAGCACAGTCTATGAACCCCAGATTTCTCTAGTCCCCAGTCAGAATACTGGGACTACTGCTATTATGCTTACTAATCTGCCTGGCCTCTGTAAATCCTATGAAGATGAAGTCTTAAAGGTGTAAATCATACCTTAGAAAATGTGCAGGTAGGGAGACTGTCTTGGAAACGCATTCATGGCAACTTTCCCATGTGGAAGGTAAGCATTTCCAGCTTTGGATTTACCATTTATGAACTTCAGCCAATTTTCTTCAGCTCTTTATTCATCTCCTGTAGTGTAAACTGCTGCGTATATGTTTTTACAAAGCCATGTCTTGACTGGAGTTATTGCCATTAAACAGTAGAACTCCTTTCAAATCACAGATGAAACTACAAACAGCTTTGAGAAACAGTCAATCGTATCTCAAGGGAAATTAAAAAATCCCCCCGCCTCTGACTACCTACATTTAACCTATTTTGTATGGGATTTTTACACTATTAAGCACAGGGGAAATAACGCTGCCAATGTTTAAGACCCTCAGGCTTCTGTCAGAAATGGTCTGCTTACAAGAGTGAATTCAACAGTAAATATTTAAACTGTACTCAGATCATTATATCAGTATCACAAAATTAGCTCCCAGTGGAAGTCTGAGTTTTTTCTCCTAAAGAGGAAACCCCTCCTCAGTTCATTAGCTTCTTTTCCATATCATATTGCAATAAAACAAACAAAACAATTGAAAAAGCACTTAATTAATTTTAAGTTTCCTGAAATGATTTGTGTAATATGAGGCTGCTGGTGCACAAAATTTGTAAAATTTATACATTTAATGAGCACTGAAAAGAAACTCTAATTATTTTTCTCAGCAAGCTGAAAGTCTTTTAAATTTCAGAAATGCTTTTCATCTATCGATAACCTTCTTTGTGTATTAAAAGATAAAGTTTCTTCATAAAGATCATAACCTGACCTTTCTGAATTAAAATACCTGCTCTAGGGAACCTGCTTTCGCAGGGAGGTTGGACCTGATGATCTCTTGAGGTTCCTTTCAACCCCTACAGTTCTGTGATTCTGTGTGATTCTGTGATTGTTTTGAAGTCAGAAGTACCAGGGAAATTGACACAAAAGGCATACCCACCATAGTTGTTGCTAGTAGAAAACAGCTGGCACAGTTCAAAATCCATCCCGTTCTCTTCCACCACCCATGTAAATCAGCTCTTTTCACAAGGCTTCATGCTGGGAGGTGTGCAGAGGAGTTATCATGTCTGATTAAGCTGTCTGCAAAGTATTATCTGTTTGTTTATGAACTCACAAAGCAATGAGGACACAGCAAAATTGTCCAAGTCCAGTGCCTCATGCCTGTTATTGCTGCCCCCCTTAGACAGTGAGGGAAGGAGAGATGCAAATTATAAATGCAGATGCTGACTTCACTTTTGTAATACTCCCAGAAACATGTACTTGCTTCCTGGCAGCAATGGTAATTTGGTGCCAATTTTGGTAATTAGATCATTTTTACATGCCTTAATAACAACATTCAGCAATGTACATTAGGCTCCCGCGTGGACAGAGTCATTAATGCTTTGACTTTTTCCTCTTGAGGAAGCAGTGGGCTGAATAGTAAAATTAGGAATTAGTCATGTTGCCAGGAAGTAAGGGGTTTATATATACAGCATAATCTTTTCTGAGCAGGACTGTGATATATTATTGCAAGGGTTGCAAAAACAAAAGTTCTGAATGAAGGGTAATAAAGAATTTTCAAGAAAACTTTACTCTTTCTTTAAATTTCTAAATTATTTAATCAATAGAGAAATGTGATCTGCCAAACTAGGTATATTTGACATTAAAAACTAATTTTACATAAAATTACAAAAAATGTCATTAGTCTTTCTTAAAGCCATTTACTTCTGTTCTGTACCTATTAGCAAAGTTTCATATATAAACATGAAAGAAAATTTTAAAAGCCCATTATTTAGACAAATATCAAATCTGTTCTAAAGAACAATTACCCAATTTAAATTTTAGTTGTATGTATGTCCAATTAGCAAGCCTGAATCTAAACATTAGATCTGAACTCTGGATTCAGGATTTACATGTCAACTTTCTTTTAATTGGCTAACACTCTGTTCTAAACTCTTAAGCATGTAGTTTTGGAGTTTGAACTCACTGCTGTGCTTGGCTCAGAAATGTTTTTAAAAAGGTTCAGCCTAGAACATGGAATCCTATTCAGGTCTGTGTTTTCAAGAGTTGCTTTGTTTTATTTTCCACTGCTTTTACTGTTTGTGCCATTTGCCATGCCTGTGGCTGTATGATACAGTGACTTGTGTTGAGCAGAAGGATCAGATAACCATGTCATTTCTTTTGTGTTCGAGAAAAAGCACTACACAGCAAAAGAAGAACAAATTTGTTCTAAACATTGGTCTCACACTGAATCTTCATCAGCAAAGGATTCAAGCACCAAGCACCTAGCAACCTCGTCATGAAATCTTTATCGATTATAAAATATAGAGCTGCAGAATGCCAAATTTCACCTGAAAGTCCTAAAATCCCATTCCAGTCATTTTTCACACCCATCCTTCTTTAGGGTCCTAGTTTATAGTAACATTTTGGTCAATTTATCTCCTTCCTGCTCCTACTGAATTGTCTTTGAAATGTCTAGCAGGTGCAACATCACCCTATGCCTGTGGTTAAAAGCGTGATAATTTTTCCAACATTCAGCTTTTGTTGTATCCATAACTCTGGAGTCTATATTGTGAATTACAGATTTCAATTTCAGGAATCGCATCTTTATTTTAATGTATAATTGATGTTTATGTGTACTGTAATTCCAAGGTTTTGTGGCAGCCAGTTACAAAAACATTTTATATGAACAGGATGGCAGCTGACTTCCCTTTCTTTGGTTTATATCACTCGTATGGATATCAAATAGACAGGTATGTCAAAGACAGCCTCTAATTTGTATACTAAACATAAAAAGAAGAAAGCTTTTGCAACGCAGAGTGATTCTGTCAAAAGATTGCTATATACAGGTACTTATTCTGCTTCACTACTCATTTGCATATGAAATCCTTCTTGACAGATCTCTGAGTGCAGAGTAAATTAGAAAAGTTAACCACTCTTTATCCATTATTTATGTTTTGTGCAGTCTAAAATAACCAAGTTTTCTTCACATACAGTATGCCAAGGTACAAAATTGGTATAAAAACTAGATCCATAACATATTTTTGTATTCATTTTAAAAAACAGTGTTAGCAATGTTTTTCTGTTTAATTAACCACTAACATTTTAAAGTGTCAAGATGCACGCAGCAATGGAGAACTTTTGAAACTATACTGCAGACAACAGACAAATGATTAACTAAAATAAGTGAAGAGGATTTTGTAATGGACTCTGTAGTGCTAATTGATATGAAACAATAGAAAAGCTGGCAAAAGCTTGAAGGGAAAACATTCAAGCTGATGTGATGAGATCCAGGAGAACTGATAACAGAGGATATATTGATAAGTATCAAAGTATCATCATCTTAACTTAGACCAAAGAAAAATCAAAAAGAGTGAAATATATATATCTATCAGTTTCAGGCACTATCTATTTTATCTTGTTGTTATTGTTAAATTTGAAAAGAAGGCCAAGTAAACTAAGGTTTTGGCTTGATTCAAATGGTATACCCTCACTCTTTTTTTTGTCTTTCTTGGTTTTCTTTAGCTGAAGGAAGAAGACAACTTTTTATTTTATTTATTTATTTATTTTCTAATACAAGATTCCTGCTTTTCATATGCTCAGAACTGCTATCATCTAGATAAGCCTAAGTATTGTGTATTTGTTTGAAGACTTCTTTTTGATAACTTTTTTTTTTTTTTGATAACTTCTCCCATGTTTTTCTACTTTGTAAATGCTTCAGCTGAAGAATATTTTATGAGACTCCCACTCCCTTCTGCCTCCAGCTGGTTATTAACGATGTCCTCTCACTCATTATTATCTTCAGTTATGTAGCTCCCTGCGTAGCCATACAGTGAAAAATAGACCAGTGAAATGATCCAACCTAAAATAAAGCTTCTTCTTGAAAGTTGTTTCTTCTTTTAGGCATGGATCATTAAACAGAACTATCAGATGAACTATTGGACCCACAAAGTAAGGAGGATAGCAATTTCCAGTGACAAGGAGAGAAAAAAGGTTCTGGAGGCAGATGGGATGTGAATTCATGGTAAGTGCCCTTAGGATAAGTGATGGAAAGGGGACCCAGCAGTTGCATGATGAGTGGTCTCCCATGAAGTAAGATGTGCTGTTTAGCCTGAAGAAATTTAAAACACAGTTCTTACTTCCCATATTTGTATCTTAATTATCTGCATGTAAACTGCTCTGGCAGGCTGGGAAATATGGATAATTTCTCATTGTGCTGAAGACATCTGGTTCAGAAGCTCACAGAGACACTGAGCAAGCAAAAAGAATCAAAACTCTTTAGCTCAGTGATTCATGCATTTTCTTGAAGAAGGGCACCCACTTTCCAAGAATTTAAACTGTATTTTACATGTTTTATACTGTGTGTATTTTGTTTAGGTGAAATGATTAAAAGCTTTTTTTGTTGAGGTAAATACTTGATTTGATTTTCTTGAGTTGGAAAAGTCTCCTACGTCTGAATCACATTTCAAACTCATCACAATCTGGGAAATCTGCAGGAGTGCTGCATGGAATTTTCCATAAACTGGTGCCACAATAATGTGCAACTGTGTAAAGTTCAGTTTGCAAATATGCAGGAAAAATCTCAGAAGTTCTGTAGATATTATGCAGGTCTATCTCCTGCAAATACTTTTGGTTAAATTAATGTCATACTGATTTCTAGTAGTAAAGGTGTTATGAAAGAAAGACCTTGCCAATTTCTAGGAAGAACTATTTGATAATGTAGGATCATCTGAAAACTGAAAATTATTCATTTTTATTACTTTTTTTATTTCAGGAAATTTAATTAATGGACGTTTATGTAAGTTGAAAAAAATGTTCACAGAGCCATACATTGAAGACTAAAATGGATAACAGTATAGTAACAAATTCATAAAGGTATCATAGAAAAATTAAAAAGTACCCTCTGATCACAAGATAAGACAAATTTTCTAAAGTAAAGAGCAGACTATGAAAGATATTTTGTTACTGAAACATGCAAATAGGTGCATAGTGGGATTTTTTAGATGCTAAATACAAAAAACACTTGAGGAGGTTGGCTGACTCACTTGCATTGATTTCAAAGAGGGTAGAACTTCATTATCATCAGTGACATAAGAATATCAAAAATGTAATTGAAATTTCACAAAATGTGCATATACAGAATATGTGTCATGGTGTGCATATGTATCATGGTGGTGACAAAGAGAGATTTTTTTTCTTGATTACTTGAGTCTCTGAAATGCATGACGTACGTGTTTTCAGAATGTTGATAGACAAGTAATGCATCATTTATCTAAGGCATGCTTTTGCATAGGTAAGCTTTATCATGAGGAAGAAGTGGGTACAAGGAGCCTACTCCTTCCTTGCCCTGCTCCTTCAAGGCAGTGAAAGGTGTCCCACCATCAGTTAGCTGCCTATGGGTGTCTGGGCTCTAAAAGGAAACAAAGATTCATACCTGTGTTGGTTTTACCGTGCTGGGCAGCTGAACATCATAACCGCTCTCTCACTCCCCCTCCTTTGATGAGGAGGGGGAGAAGTAAAGCAAAGAACAACTCACGGGTTGAGATAAGGATAATTTAATTAAAGGGAAATAATAATAATAATTAAAGATTATTATGAACTAAACAATTTAACTAAAGGGAAATAAAAAGGGAAAGGGAAAAAAATAAAAGGGAGGAAAACAAATAAAACAAATGAAGGCTATGTGGAAGTGCAGAGGAAAGAAATTACTCTCTACTTCCCACAAATGAGTGATGAATGACCATGTTTCTCTTCTCACTTTTTGCCCACCCTCTAGGAGGATTAGAGAGAGGCCCGATGCTGTGCCAGCACTGCTCAGCAGCAGACACAACACTGTTGTGATAACACTGCTGTTCCAGCTACAAGTGCAGAGGACAGCACTGTATGGGCTGCTGCAGGGAAAGTTAACATTCCAATCAGACCCAGTAGAATACCTTTGAAGAACCATTTCTAGCAGCCAACTGTTCTTACTTACTGAGAGCTGGGTGTGAGACTGGGGCTCTGAGCAACAGCCTGGCTCATGAAACAAAAATGCTAAGGTCAGGCTTGGGCCTAGAGAAGGAGGCTCCAGGCATGTAACTATTGCAATCTGAAGCTCTGAGTTATCCAGCACTGGGGTACAGGGCAACATGGAGTGTCAGGAGATTAAATTTAACCGTTATTTTCTTAGGCTAGTGCGAGTCACTGGTGAAGGTGCAGGATATTACAGACCTTTCACCATATGGCTCTAACAATTTTGACTGAAAAAAATGAAATTGAGCATTTAATTTATAGCAGAATGGAGGCATGGCACTAGTTTGATATCAGGCAGAATGAGAATTAAGCTAATGGCAATTTAAAACCAGGCCCTGAATGAAGAAGTACTGTTCCAGATTTAGGTGTTTCAGGCTTCTTTGATTATATTGGGTTCCTTATTTGATTTTCAAAACAATTCATAAACAAAACAGATATATGAGCTCAATCTATTCATGAGAGCATCTGTAACTCTATGACAAAACTATTCTCTGTTGCCTTCGCAACAGAGAATCAATGGGAGCTTAAAGTGGCACATATGTATAAGCAGTATGCTGATCTGAAATCATAACAAGAATTCCATCATTTAAGAAGAAGCTCTGAATGTTTTTAAATATAACTTTAAAAATAATTTTAAGTAGAAAATTACTACTCAGTGTTCAGTGACACACATAAGAGCAGCCAGAAACAGTGTAATTGTACTTGTCATTTGCATAAAAATAATACTAAGAAAGAACGTGTTATGGTCAGAAAGATAGAACTGACAAGCCAATGAAAGCTGTAGGAAATAACATAATCCTTGTATTAAATATTTCTGGTTTGAGACAATGGATTTCTGAAAGAAAACCTAAAAGCAATTCTTTACAGTTTTAAATCTGTAGAGTTCAAAAACTGGTGAGATATTGCTCTTTAAAATCTGTCTCTAACAAGCCACATAAAGAAAACTTTGCTGAAGTAGGTATTGACAAAAGCAGCTAAGAGAGTACTTAAAACTGGGAACACAAGCAAACCAGTTGGTCCAATCAGTCTACATCTTAAGGGAAATAGCAAATAAATTCACATAAACCACTGCCAGTGCAGTTTTTAAACATCATGAAAACTGAAGTGATACAGGAACCCAGCAAAAAGAAATATCTGGTATTAACTTCATCTCCAATATTTAAGAAAAATGTCAGGTTGTTGTTCTAGCTTTTTCCTAGTTCTTCCATTAATGGCTACAATGTTCTCAGTTGTGTTCTTATACATTTTATCACAAACCATTGGCTATCTACAAACAGCCAGATTTATGAAGTATTTTATAATAAGGATAAATGTTCCATCTACTACGTATTTTTTCAGAAAATTTTAATATTGACTTTTGCAGTTGTATTATTAACACTTCGTCTTATTTCTTGACAACTTAACAGTTTATTATGCAAACAGCTACTGTGCAAATATCATGTAGTGCTCACTACTATGCGTATCTTCATTCCATAACATGATTGTTCATAGTACAGGGGAAACTCAAAGAAGTAGGTGCATTGTGGTTAATCCTGAAAGATTCTGAGTATTCTGGCTCTCACCCAGTGAGGCACCTAGGCACATATTTACAGTATCACTAATGGATTTTTTTTTTTTTCAAGAGATACTGAAATTAAAGGCTTTGATTAAAGCATGTGATTAAAGGCTTTGTTGAAGCTACTCCAGGGTGCTCAGGACCACCCATGTCTTATAATTCCATGTTTGCTGTCAATAGGTTTTCAGAATCTGGCCTGTTTCTAATACCACTTTTTAACATCAATATTTAAAATAAAGTTTTTGTTTGTTTGTTTATTTTTTAAAGTTTCTTTGCAGTTGTTTTGAAGCATGGCAGCTGTGGGAAGTGTCAGTGTGGTCTTCTCTTCTCCTCAAGATGTTGGTATTTACATGAAGCCAAATGTAACTACACCTTCTATCATACCTCACCTCTTTTTCCATACTCTCCTCCACTCCTTTTCCTACAGAGCTATTATTGATAATAACCTTCTAGTCCAGTGAAGTTACTATTCACTGGAAAATAAATAAATAAATAAAATAATAATTATAGTCTAGCTGGAAGTGCCATGTCTGAGTGCTTTCACTGGTGAGAAACTGGACAGATGCAGCATAGACCTAGTAAAGTCTCTTTAACTCTGTGTGTGATTCTCAGTTTAAAGGAAACAAATCCCACACCCACAACTCTGAATACTTGTATTTTGACAATGTAATGGACTTATTTTTGAAGACAGATTTTCACTGGTGACAGAAAAAATGTTAAAGTATGTACCTCATGTAGATTGTATATATTGAGAGCAGTTCTGAGTAGAACCTGGGTTTATGTGGCAAGGCTTTGGTATTGGGGAGAGGAAGGGAGGTTTACATGCAGTGGTGGCCTAAGTCAGACCAGAGTCAGCTCCAGCTGGCTTCAAAAGGAGCTGCTGCTGGCCAGAGCTGAGCTGAGAGCAATGCTGCTTGGGCCTCTGGGAGAGGCAGATTGAAGACAAGGAAAAAACCTGCTGTGCAATAGCAGATTGGAGAGAGAAGTGAGAACGAGCCCTGCAGATGCCAAGGTCAGTGCAGCAGGAGGGTAGGAGTTGCTCCAGGTATGCAGCAGCAGTTCCCCTGCAGGCTGTAGACAGGCCCCTGGTGGAGTAGGCTGTTGCTTGCAACCCATGTGTCCCATGGAAGAGCAGGGAGAATGTGGGAGTAACATGGTAGGGTTTTATTTAGCTGTCAGTGTGAAATCACCACAGATGCTCCAGCTGGCCACTGAGAAAGCCTTCTGAGAAAGGGCTTCTGCCAATGCCTGAGCAGTAGGGAAGCAGCAGGTGTCCTGTCAGCTCATCATACTGCTGTCAGGTGTAAGTGGACCAATAGGAAGGACAGGCACCATATTTCCTAGGGGACTTAATATTGAACAGCCTGGAATGCTTAGAGAAGTTATTTAGTTCAAGCAAACTGCTTCATGTGCCACTTACCTATTCTCTTTTATGTATCACACTGAAATTTCCAATTCTGTGAAGAAGAGAGGGAAGGATTCTTACGGGAAGGATTCTAACATGACAGAATGAGGAACAAAAGGGTAGGCTGCTAAGGTAAGGATGGCACGGAAAGGATGTGCTTATTTTGTTGTGGAGACTGAAACAACTTCCAGCCATCCTGAGGAATGTGCTGAAAGATCTTAGGAAAGACCCAACACTTCTCCCCTGAGCTGAAAATGTAATGTAGAGGCAGCCAGTCTAACTTTGCTGATTCTTCTTCTCAAAATAGATTAATTTACCATGATGCCATGAGAGCATTTATTGGTGAAAGGACCTCAAACTTAGTCTTGTGGTCATAAGGAAGATGAATTGAGTGCATAATGCTAAAGTAAAAACTGTTTGATTCTTTGCCCATAAGTAGTAATGGCAAATTAATCAGTAGGTAATTATCTAGAGGGAATACTGTCTTCAATGATGTGAGCATCAGTGTGAATTTCTAGGTGTTTTTTCTTCTGTTTTCATAAGAGAACACGTGTATTTCAGATGTCTAGTTTTGTAAGTGAACAGATGTGCATACAGGTGATTGATACTATTCACAATAAGGAGTAACTCAGTTAAAGCTAATTTAAGCATGGAAGTCTGGAAGATAGACATATTCATTGTGCGCCTCCCTCCTGTTTTCTCCTTTAGTTTATTTGGACTATTTCTGAATTCAAACCAATAAATCACCTAACTTTTGGAGAAACCTCTGCAGTCTTGACATGAATTATATGAAGCACCTATCAAATTTTGCTGCTGACTTGATGTGACAAGTGAGTTCTAAGAACTCAAAACATTTTTAATAACCAGTCAAAATCACTTACCAAAGCTATAAGAAAACAAACAAACAAACAAAAACAACAGCAACGAAAAAGTTGCTTAGATTAGTTGTGCCTTTGTTCACAATGCTGTATGTAAGTAGCATTGTTGTCACTAAATCTAACAATTTTGAAGAAAAGACACTCTAAATGGGTACAATTAAGTGCTTTCTAGACATGAAGAAATATGGTTTGTAGGTTATTGCTTTTCTTACAAAGTAAATGGACAAGTGAGAAAAATCCTATAGCAAAGAGATGGTTCAGCTGATTTTTATTCAGATTTTTTCACTGTAAGGCTTAGTTGACAGAAAAGGAACAGCTATGTGCATATATTTTACTATAATTAAGACTAGGTACCAGACATGAATGTTGAAAAGGCTACGAGGCACTATAAAATAAAATCACACCTGAGTAGTTCCTCTGGGTTCAGATAATTAATTCTCTTTTCTGAGTGAACAATTATCATGTGAGTTTCTGTGCCTGTATGTGTGTAGATGTTTCATGCTTTCAAACTGTTTTGCATTGGATGAATAAATAGCAGTACATTAATTCATTAAAAAAAAAAAAGTTAACATTTCTATGAGTTAAATATGCAAAGCCTATACAGAAATTTGCCTGACTACATTATGTTTGGTAGTATGTATTTTAAAACCATCTTCTGTCAGGAAGAATTAAACAAAGAGAAAAGGCCCCAAAGAAAAAAAAAAAAAAAGTGCAGTGCTTGTTACTGAGTATCTTCTGGTCTATGAAAGAATAATAGCATAAAATCAGTAGAAAAAAGTGTGAAAAACAGGTTTAAAAAATTATATATATATAATTATTTACGATATATACGATATATATATATATTGTTTTGCCTGGATGACAGCAAATCTGGTGTGGGTTGAATGACTAGCTTATGAATTTCAGCTGGGGAATTTTTGTCCCCAGTCCAGTACTTCATCTACATGAACGATGGCTTTCAACTTGAGACTGAAAAACCTAAGCATAGATGCACATGTAGCAGTCTAAGTTAGCTGAGCAAGCTAAGTGAGCCATTATAGCCGAAGGATATCTAGTCAGCACAGACAAGGGGAACCCAGGCAACAATTCACCTGAGCAGCTGAGGTCAAGATGGATAGCAGTCCATTGACATGAAGTGGGATTCCACTGCCTAAATAAATTTGGCTGATGACACTGCAAGTGCTACAGTATGTATCATGTTGTCTCCAGGGTGTTTCACAATTGTGCAGATTTCTTGTAAGCTCTGTGTTATATCAGGTTATATCTCTGCCTCCAATTTTCCTGGCATCCCAAATGGCACTAATGCTTCTGTTTAGAGAACTGAACCCTTCCCCAAATCTGCTGTGACTAAAGATTGGACACAGCTCGCTGGATTATCACTAGTACATATGTACATGCATTCAGGTAACTTGGTCTGGAGCTAAAGTCATCACAAATACCCCTAAATTGTTAGGTATGTCACAGGGTAGATGGAATTAGGACTAGAAAATTCCTTGTGTTGTCTTCCTTTCCCAAGAGCCCCAAGCACAGACTGTGCAAAGGAGGTGACAGTCTGATCTATCTAGTTTCATAGAACTATTCAAAGAAAAAAAGTCCAGGTGTAGATTTGGGGTAGACTGAGTAAGTCCACAAATTTGGCAGAAAGAAGAATCATGATTTCACTGTCAGAATGCTTCAAATAATCACCTAATAATTATAATCAAAATTAGAAATAAAAGAATGATCATGACTTTGATAAAGAAGCCCAAAGTAATCTGACTGGTTTTGGTAGTCTAGTCTTGATGCTAGTCTTGATAATATCCTACCAGAGATTTGCAACTATCTTGTTGTCAAAGCTGGATTCCAGTATGAAGCTGAAGAAATTAGAATGTGATTAATTTCTAGTACTTTCCTTCAATTTTAGAGCCACATGGTACAGAAATATTCCTATTAGTTTCTAGAATTTCATGTTCAGGTGCTAGCAAATTTAGCCAATATTTTAGTATAAGAGATGGAAATCATCTCACCAAGCTTTTGACCATATAAGGACTCATTTCTTCCCCTGAACTAATTTCTAGTTTCCATAAATTGCCAATGAAAAGAGTGATTCATCTCATTTTAAGGTAGGCATCAAACAGAAATTACAATTAGAGAAAACATCTCACTCTGTAAGTCGTAATGATGAGATCACTGAAACCTCCATAATTTCATGACTCCCCAGTCCATCTTGTAATGCTGTGGAGCAGAGCAGTGTTAATCTTTCAGGAACTTTGAAGAAAATGTGCTCAGGGCTTGACTTGCTGCACGTCACACAGATTTCCCTTGGGCATATCTGCAGAGGAGATTTGTGTCTCCTGCATCAACTGCTGTGCCTCAGGAGCCATTTCTGTCTAGCCGGACCCAATGCGCAACCCAGGCTTGCTGTGAGGGTTTCATCTGCTGGTGTATGGGTCGAGCTTTGCATTTCATAGTCATTGTTCCTTTCTGAAGATGCAGTTACTAATCTTTTGCACAGTAGTTGAGTAAATTTTATGCTTAATAAACATAGCACATCATTTAAACAGTTCCCGAAAGGTTGCGTGGTACTGAGTACATTAGATATAGTTTGTCTGTCTAGACATTTTTATAGAAGGCTGACTTAACAGGTCAATGTTAAATTTAATGGAAATATTTTTAGCAGAAATTACTTCAATTGCTTTCCTGCACTGGAAAAAAAAAAAAAAAAAAAAGCCTACTTTGCCAATGAACACACAGTCATTTGAGTCTCACACCTATTTCATTGCTTACAAAATACCTTTGTCTTTGAGAAAGTGTAAAGAAATGAGTAGTGAGCCTGAATTTACAGATGCTGTTACTACCAGTCAGGAAGTCCTGAAGATTTAAGCTGGGAACATCAAAATTCACGTTCTGAAAATTAAGTGACTGCCCAAAACTTCTCTCTGAATGGTATATTCTGTTGCATGGTTCATGTTTCAGTAACAGAAGCAAACAAACAAAACAAATAACAACAAACCACATAATCCTGGCTATTATCAGAAACAGCAGAAAGCTGGTGGTACGGAAGGCATGAGAGACAGAAATTAAGCTTGAGGTTATGAGAAGCCCATTATCCTAAGTAGCATAGGAAGTACTTCCAAAAATGGTTACTTTTAGGTACTGGGCTCATGTTTTTAGGACTAAGGCTTACATCGCGAGAAAACAGATATTACTAAGTATCACAGAAATCAGACACTCATTCTTTATTTTTTTATTTATTTTTACTGGGCTCTTACCTCTTTCCTGAAAGGAGTACTTCATTCTAGCAGGAGCTAAATGAGAAATTCAATGTGTGTGTAGATCTGCTTTCAGTGGGACTACACGTTACTAAATGAAATGTTGGAGCTGAAGTGTTGTGCTTGATTTGGGCTAAAATGCTTACCACCTTTGACACTGACTCAGCAAAACAGTTAAACATGTGCAGTTCTCAGCTTTTATTTCCCTTCACCTCAATGAGACATTAGTTATAGGAAGGTATGAATATCATAAAAAGAATTAAACACACACATTACTGTTTTGCTGGATGAAGGCCCAAATGCCTTCTCTTAAAGTATTTATAATAATTATTTATTAATTATAATTATAATTATTATAAATTATTTATAATCCCTAATCCTGTATCTTTGCAGTTTAAGGGGGTTCTGGCATTCAGCTGCATTCCTTTTCCTGTCCAAATGATTTCCAAAATTCAGTTCTACTTTCTAGGCTAAAATGCTTGTAAGAATACTGTAATTAAACACAATTACAAAGATGTGCACACTCAATGCTGCATAACCATAATCAATGTACATTTTAATTGTTGTTCTTTCCTCATCAACTATAATTTTCCTGGCTTATTGTTTATGGTCCTTAGTTATCAAATCAGTTTTGAGTGACCCTAGTAAACTCTTTGTAGTTTTGTTGCTGTTGCAGAGGGTCCACTGCACTTCTCTGACATGTAAACAAATACAAACTCAGCAAGGTGGGAAGGTTCAGTAATCTGTAGAAACACTTTTGAATCACAATTTCCATTTGCTTTTACAGTTTTTATTTAGGGCATTATTTATAAAATAGCCTAAGTAGACACACAAAAACAAACAAACTAAATGTGACCCTACCTAACTGCTCCCAGTCCATAATGTAATTGGTGATGGATTTGTGGGGATAATCATATGAAATCAAGGCTACATTTGGCCTGTTAATATTGGGAGATGTTGGCCTCTAGAAGAGCTGCACTTTAAACTTCATAAATGCAAATAGTTTCTAGAATGTTTTGTGAAATATGTGTGTGTGCTTTTTAAAAGATTTTTATTGTTAAATCTGCAAGTCAGTTGACTAAATATGGTTTTTGTTTGTTTGTTTGTTACAAAAATATAGTATTTTCATGTCAAATCCTTTAATGCTGTCCAGCAGAATTATTTTTAAAAAGTACACTGCAATTTTACTTTAGCTGCTACTGTAAGCAGTTTTTTTCACCTGTTGTCAAGCAGCACCAAGTCGTGGATCTCTTAGGAGCCATTCATGCAGAAGATAAATGTAATGAAGAGTAAATGCTATGTATGAAATGTAACGTATGACAGTCAAAACCACATTAACCACTTCAGAAACCTGATATACTTATTGGAAACAGCAATCATGGTGAAAAACATGGTCAAATTAGCAGGCTAAATAGTGGCTAAAAAGGTATAAAAATGCTGTGCTGAGTCCTTTATAGCAATGCTGCCATGGAGCTCTTAACTAATATGATGTTTGGTTTATTTATCTCAGGTAAGAATTAAGCTCAAGCCAAGTCTTTAAATGATGCTTTTCATGATCCAGGGAATATTCGTGCTCTACAAGATAAGGCAGTAACCTGTCATATGAGGAGGAAGCTAGTTTTCTTAAGCTCCAAAAACAGTTGGAAGAACTTGTTTTCTTCTACTCCAGTGGATAGATGGGCTTCTCCAAAGAGATATTCAGAACATTCACCTTGGTTTCTGCACTGAATCATCCTCTCAAGGAGCTCTTTTCCTCCACTGGTTATCTCTTTTCTAGAGAGAGAGGAAAAGAAGCTAGGATGTGTGCAATTATGTGATGAAACCATCCCCTGACAGTCAATTCTAACCCTCTGGGGCTCAGAGGGTTATTTTACATTGTTTACATTGTTTTACATTGTTTACAATTTATATTACACATATATTGTACATCAGACTGGAGAGAAGGAGAAAGTAGAAATAACTGCTTGTTGTCATTTATGAACTGCTTGACAAGCAGAAAGGAGGGAGGGGAAAAAGAGAAAAGCACCAATTCTTTGTCTACGGATAAGAGCATCTTCCATTAATAGGAGCTTTGTGAAATGTTCTTTTTGGCAAGGATTCAATTACATTATTTCTTTGGTTTTACTTCCCATGGCTCATTGTCAACTGTGGTGGGCTTTGCTGTTCCTTTTTTTCATTTGTTTGTTTTTGTTTTGGATTTTTTGTATAATGTCATCCTAATTCAACCACATAAATCCCACTGTTAATTAGATCTCAGGACCTCACACTCAGATTTGCTCAAGAGAAGCTCAAAATGGGAAGAGTGAGTAATAACAGATCAGGACTGTGGTACATAGTACTGTTTGGGACAGGCTGCCACCCACTGATTGCTGACTAGTCTCCAAATCTAGAAGTGCAGATGTGCATACCAAACATGGTTAGAAAAATCAGAACCAGAGGGAAAGGAAAAATGAAATAAAAATGAAACTCATCAATAGCACAGAGAAGGAAAGCATATTACATACCATACTAGGGAATCTGAAATTTCTAAACTTTTACAATTACATTAAATTTGTATGTATTACTACTCTTTTTGTATTCTAGAAGTTTTAGGACTTGTTCTTGCTTTTTCATGCTGTATGAGAGAATGCATAGCTGCATAGTTTGCATACTTGCACCCTGATTTATACTGGAATGCACAGTACCTCAGTGCCAGGGAAGCTCATGGAGCAGAGTGTCATCACGCGGCACTTACAGGGCAACCAGGTGATCAGACCCAGTCAGCATGGGTTTATGAGGGGCAGATGAACCTGATCCCCTTCTGTGACAAAGTGACACTCTCGGTGGATGAGGGAAAGGCTGTGGATGTGGTCTATCTTGACTTTAGTAAGGCTTTTGACATTGTTTCCCACAACATTCTCCTCAAGAAACTGGCTGCTCATGGCTTGGACTGGCGTACGCTTTGTAGGGTTAGAAACTTGCTGGATAGCAATGCCCAAAGACTTGTGGTGAATGGAGTCAAATCCAGTTGGAGGCTGGTCACTAGTGGCGTTCCCCAGGGCTCAGTACTGGGGCCAGTCCTCTTTAATATCTTTATCAATGATCTGGATGAGGGCATTGAGTGCACCCTCAGTAAGTTTGCAGATGACACCAAGTTAGATGCGTGTGTTGATCTGCTTGAGGGTAGGAAGGCTCTGCAGGAGGATCTGGATAGGCTGGACTGATGGGCTGAGGCCAACTGTACGAAGTTCAACAAGGCCAAGTGCTGGGTCCTGCACCTGGGGAAAGACAACCCCAAGCAGAGCTACAGGCTGGGAGATGAGTGGTTGGAAAGCTGCCAGGCAGAGAAGGACCTGGGAGTGATGGTTGATAGTCTGCTGAATATGAGCCAGCAGTGTGCTCAGGTGGCCAAGAAGGCCAACAGCATCCTGGCTTGTATAAAAAGCAGTGTGGCCAGCAGGGCTAGGGAAGTGATTGTCCCCCTCTACTCGGTTCTGCTGAGGCTGCACCTCAAGTACTGTGTTCAGTTTTGGGCCCCTCGCTACAAGAAGGACATGGAGGTGCTCGAGTGAGTCCAGAGAAGGGCAACGAAGCTGATGAGGGGTCTGGAGAACAAGTCTTACAAGGAGTGGCTGAGGGAGCTGGGATTGTTCAGCCTGGAAAAGAGGATGTTCAGGGGCGACCTTATTGCTCTCTACAGATATCTTAAAGAAGGCTGTAGCGAGGTGGGGGTTGGTCTGTTCTCCCATGTGCCTGGTGACAGGACAAGGGGGAATGGGCTTAAGTTGCGCCAGGGGAGTTTTAGGTTGGATGTTAGGAAGAACTTCTTTACCAAAAGGGTTGTGAGGCATTGGAATAGGCTGCCCAGGGAAGTGGTTGAGTCACCATCCCTGGAGGTCTTGAAAAGACATTTAGATTAGGAGCTTAGTGATATGGTTTAGTGGAGGACTTGTTAGTGTTATGTCAGATGTTGGACTCGATGATCTTGAGGTCTCTTCCAACCTAGAAATTCTGTGATTCTGTGAACTACTTTTCTTAAGCTGATGCCATGTGAGACAGCAATGGTTTAAAAAAATAAATAAATAAGAAGAATTAATATCTTCACAGTTATCTTTTGTCATCTATCAAATTATGACAGATACTGTATGCTAACAGATACACAAATGGTTCTAAAGGACTTCTGGAAAACAAAAAAAAATAAATCTGGAACTATGGGAAAAAGAACTATTTTCTTGTAGGTCTCATTCAGTTATGACAAAATGTTTAAATCATTATTCTGAAGGGATATTTCCAGAGAAGCTCTTCAGCAAAAGTAAGCATTCAGATATTGCCTCTGGCTTTGAATCATATACTGAAAATTTTGCTTCCTCTGCTTACATCACATGCCAGAAAACACTTTACTGAAACCAGCAGGATGACTCACGAATTAAATACTTTCTCAGTATGAGTAGAAGTAGCTCTTGATCTTTACTTAAACTCTTTTTGTTTACCCAGACAGACCATTATTTCTTTAGTCTTCAGTTAGTATCAATTAATATATCAAAACTTCTGTCTGAAGAGCTCCAGTGAAAATTATCGCTAATGCATGATCTTGTACATACTTTTGTTTAACTTAAATATACAAGTAGTCTTACTGGCTTCGGTGGAGCTACTCACATCAAGTTGTGAGGATATGTATGTTACTAGAATTAGAATCTAATCGTAGGAGATTTAATAGAGAATGAACTGGGAGTGCAGGGTGAGGAGGAATGGGGAAGGGAAGGCGGCAAACTGACACTTGTGCTCATGAGCAACAGGGAGGACGAGTGCACCTACCTAGTGAGGAATGCTCCTCAACCCTCCAAAAATGTCCTGTGAAGGGAGGAAAGCTAAACAGATGAAAACCCAAGTGAAATGCCTCTACACAAGCACAAGTGTTCTTTCTTCAGTTGCATTAAGCAACACCCTCATGGGCCCAAAACTAGTAGTGAGGGGCCCAAAATTGTACTCAAGGTGCAGTCTCAACAGAGCAGAGAACAGGGGGATGATCACCTCCATGCTCCTGCTGGCTACACTATTCCTGATACAAGTCAGGATGCCGTTGGCCTTCTTGGCCACCTGGGCACACTGCAGGCTCATGTTCAGGCGAGCATCAACCAACACCCCCAGATCCTTTTCCTCTGCACAGCTTTCCAACCACTCTGTCCCAAGCCTGTAGCATTGCATGGGGTTTTTGTGACCAAACTGCAGGACTCGGCACTTAGCCATGTTGATCCTCATCCCATTGGCCTCAGTGCATCGACACATCCTGTCCAGGTCCCTCTGAAGGGCCTTCCTACCTTCTGGCAGATCACCACTTCCCCCCAACTTGCTGTCGTCTGCAAACTTACTGAAGGTGCACTCATCCAAAATCATCAATAAAGATATTAAAGAGGATGGGCCCCAACACCGACCCCTGGGGAACACCACTGGTGACTGGTCCCCAGCTGGATTTCACTCCATTCAACACCACTCTCTGGGACCGGCTGTCCAGCCAGTTTTTAACCCAGCAAAGATTGTACTTGTCCAAGCCATGGGCTGCCAGCTTCTCCAGGAGAATACTATGGGAGACCCTGTCAAAGGCCTTGCTGAAGTCTAGGAAGACTGTGTTAACAGCCTTTAACAGCCTTTCTTGCATCCACCTTATGGGTTACCTGGTCAGAAGGAGATGAAGCTGGTCAGCTTGCGTTTCATGAACCCGTGTTGACTGGGCTTGATCCCCAGGCTGTCCCACACATGCTGTGTAATTGCATTCAGGATGATCTGCTTCATAACCTTCCCTGGCACTGAGGTCAGGCTGACTGGCCTGTGGCTCCCTGGGTCCTCCTCACCTTCTTATAGATGGGTGTCATGTTAAAATTCTTTACAAAATATTACTCCCATGAGCCTTGAAACCATTATTACAAATACTCTGTATTTTCTGGGCCAGTAGCTAACAAAATACCCTGGGTACAGTATCATCCAAGCACTGCAGAGACACTGTTAGAAGTTCTTTCTGACAGGACTTCAAGTCAGCTGAAGCTCTGAGGTGAAACTATCCGAATCTTGTTGCAGAAGTGAATGCTTTAAAAAAATGAAACGCATACTGCAGTCAATATTGCTTTCCTCTGTCTTGCTTTCTAAACCATTGACTTTCCAGCAGCTTTCAGATGAAACAAACTGTAGGGAATCTTTTTTTGGTTTCTTTGCGATATTTTCTTTTCTCCTCTCAAGATTTGAGTCTCTGCTTGTGTTAGACCTTCCCTTCCTGCCACATTTGTCTCATTTTACCTGCCCTACTCAGACAAGGTAAATGGCTCGTCTCTCGTACTCTGCTGTCAGCTATTATGAGCTTGCCTTATTGTAAATATGAATACACCTAAGAGTGCACTTGCATGTTGTTGGAATATGTTACTGATTATTTTTTTCACAGTGAGTATTTCATAAGATAAAGCAAAACCAAGAATTTTCATTAGTTGTATTTCAGACAAAAAATATTTAATTGTCCACAGCAGCAGAAGGACCAAAGATGGCAGTAACTTAGCTTATTGCTGACATCTTTATGTTAGTGCATTCCAGGATATGCTACAGGAAATTACTCTTAACATGCCAGTTAGCTGTGGTTTTACTGTACTTGCAAGGTGATAGGTAAGGATATAAAACGATATTTATATTTTAATTAATTTTACATTATACACACACACACAAAAAAAAAAAATTCTAGCAGCTATATTTCTCAGTGACATACTTTCCATTGTGTTTATCAGAAAGCACAGGTGTGTTTTGTGCATAACAGAAAGGATGAAAATACACTATGATTTAAAATAGCATCAAGATATTCTTGGCAGAGCCAGTGATTCTGAGAAAAGAACAATGTCTAATGGTCCATTAAACACAAACTGTGCACTGCATTGTAAAACAAGAAAGATAAAGGAACTAAGGAACTGCTTGAGCCATTAAATGTTTACTGCCCTGAAAAGCCTTTAACAATATCCACGTAGTATATTGATCTTTCTGAGACAGAAAACAAGCACCAGTATATATAACACCACAGTGGATCGGTTCAGTGAGACATCCATGAGTTACAGTGCAAGGGTTTTATCAGAACATTAACTGCACAATAAAATAGTTCAAGAAGTCAACAAGTACTTAGAAACCTGCATATTTTTTGTAAGAGTGATTATCTAACCCACAATTAAGATGGTCAAATCATGAAAAATGTTTCTGCCATTAGTTAAATGGCATTTGTAGTGAATCCCCTGGTCATGTTACACTGGCCTTTTTTTGTTTTCTGTCTGAACTTTCTGTCACAAACATTCATTGAGAGTGGAATTCAAATCGTAACAATGACTCCTATGTGAATAAAAGTGTTTAGTACATATGAATATGAAAGAAATTACTTGCAGTTATCCAAGTGCTGGAGGGAAACTATGCTGTAGGCATTCTTTAAGCAACCAACACACTCTCAATTGTAAATATGATGCATGATACATGAGCAATGTAAGAAATTTGCAAATATATTTATCAATAATTTTAAATGCTACTAATATGAATAAGCAAACAGTTAATCTGAAAGTATTATCTATAACCGTATCTAGGGGCTAAACTCATCAAACCAATCCCTCAGTAAGCATCATTTGCTTATTGCCATTCCAAAGCTAAAATTATGACTGAGTTGTCAAGTAGTTAAACCAGAGAAAGATATTTAGCATGTGAGCTCTCATGTTGCCAGATTTCAGTAACTGCCTGCCAGCTCCCTGCTGAGTCAAGTCTCTCTGGCTGTTATTGGAGGCTTCTTTAAGAGAGCAACACTCTTTTAAACTTTGACCTGTCTGTCTCCATCAACTCTAGAAAAAAAGAAAAGAACAGCAGCTTCCTATCTCAAATACCTATTATTATGTAATAGTAGATATGCCGATGCTGCAACAAGGAAAGGCTTTTCTTTTGATTTTGCACGATGGATTTGTCCCACTACACTGGGAATACCATTGTTCTCAGGATGTGCTCAACTAGGAAAGCATTAGATCCTAGAACAATATCAACAAGAAGAATTCATCAGACAAATCTGACAAGATCTCCGCAACTCAGAGATGTTACTGCCAGACACAGAATTTAATACCACTGATTAGATTTTGATGAAATGCTCTATGTTCTGCTCTGCTGAGGAATGTCCTTGTGCTCATGATCTAGACATACAAACATCATAGCTGGTAGCAGTGGTGAAATGTAGAAGACGTTTACCTTAAACCTTTGTTCTTTAACCTCCTAAAAGAAAATCTGTATTCTTTTCCCATTTGCATCATCTATCTTCATAGCATTGCATTTGTTGTAATTTCCTTTTCTATCAGGACTTGCATCATGGATTTAGGATATCTTAATGAGTTTCATACTAAAATGAACACACCTGTTCAGTAAGTGATGGTCTCTCTTGACAACAAGCCATGGCTACACAAAGGTTTGATTACAAGCAGACTCTGAACTAGGCATCTGTAAAAACTGCTGAAATTTGTGTTTCATCTAAGTAGCAAATAGAAGAATCTAAATAGCAAATAGAAAAATTTTACTACGGAAAATGTGTACTATGTTTATTTCATAATTATTTAATTATTGAGGCTTAATTTAAAATGAATATATACAGATCCATTGATCAGAGGATAAGGTTGTCTTAAAAGTCTCTGGGTAAGATTTCAAAGTTACTGATTACAGACAAGAAAAAGAAAAGTTTTGCTTTAATGAATTTTAGTGCTCATCATCTTCTTAATATTATTTTGTGGTGTCTGAAATTAGATTCTCAATCATTTCTGAAATGATTATTTCTTACCAAAGCATCCACTGAAATTAAATTGTAAGTTGCAGCTGATTAATACAGGTTCTCAGTTTTTAAATGCCTTTTGCAAAAGACAGATTTGAATTCCTGGAAAGTATTAGTATGTAATTTGTTTTCTAGGATCAGAATAATAACTGAAGTAATGGTACAAAAATCCTTTTTTTTTTTTTTCAGTTGTAAATGTTCAGTCATAGAACCACAAAATATCCTGAGTTGGAAGGGACCCACAAGGACTGAGTCCATCTCCAGACTTCATGAATACCAACATGCCTGGGGCCATGACCACTTCCATGAAGACTTTGCTTCAGTGCCTGACCACCCTGTCAGTGAAGAACTTTTGAAGCAAATATAAAATCTGAACTTCCCTTGATGAAATTTTAAGCCATTCCCTTGGGCCTATCATGGACCACCAGAGAGGAGAGATCTGCACCTCCCTCTTTGCTCTCTCTCATGAGGAAGCTGTAGACAGCAATGAGGTTACCCCTAAGGCTCATCTTCTCTAAGCTGAACAAACCAATTGTGCTCAGCTGCTCCTTGTAAGTCAAACCCTCTAGTTCTTTCATCATTTTTGTTGCCCTCCTTTGGACAGACCGAAATAGTACTCAAGGTACTGAGTGCTGTACCAGTGCCGAGTACGGTAGGACAATGACTTTTTTTCCAATAGCTGTACTGAGCTTAATGTACTACAGGATATTGTTGGTCCTTCTGGCCACCAGGACATATTGTTGGCTCATATTGAGCTTAACAGGAAAGAGGAAGAAACTGGATACATGTAAAGTTGTTGTTTCCACTTTCCTTGATTCCAGGATCCTACAGAAAGATATAAAACTGACTGAGCTATTTTAAAAGATCTTTTACATTAGATTTGAAATAAACTTTCAAAATTTTTTGTTTAAACAAATTTGTTTAAACAAATTTGGACTTCACATTCTATATTTCAGAGACCTGCTGCTCAGCAATGCAGATTTTACAGAGACACATAGCTTGGAACTTACTGATGATCTAATTAAATGAGGAATTATTGATGCAGTTATGCAAAACTTTAATGATGATATTCTCAAATTAATTATGAAAGGGGATCTCTGAAGGGAATCAGACTGATGTGATTCACCCTGTACCGTGCTAGGCTCATCAGCTTCTTTGTATCACTCCACTACTCTAAGAAGTCCATCATCCAGCAAGACTTGAATCCTTTGCATGTACATCATCCATTTCACTCATATCTGAAGTTTAGAGTTTTCAGAGCTACATAGCAACAGAACTTTCCTATCTCCTCCTTCCTCTTCATTTCCTGGGATTTGGCTTCTCTTCCTATGGAAATCTCTTCAACCAGCTCTTAAGAGACTAAAATATATTCATTTTAACAGGTGGAAATAGAAAAAGTACTTTTTTTTTTTTTTTTTTTTTTTTTTTTTCCCTGGATTATTGCTGTACTACTTGTTTCTAAAGAAACTTTCAGGCAACAGGAAGAATATTTGGTGGTCATAACAGTGGTGTGACATTAAACAGTAAAAAAGGAAAAACACGAATAGGATAAACACATTACAACATTCAGATGTATTTGAGCAGAAAAAATACTCTAACTATAGGTCTTTACATTTTCATTTGTTGACTTGAAGGCATGTCCTAAAAGAATAAAGAGAAGCCAGAATTAAGCTGACATGTGGCCATCATCATTCTGAACCTTTACCTTTCTGTCCTTTTCTCCCTTTAAGCTTGTCATAGATTTTAAGCATTTGGGAATAAGATTCATATCTTACTAAGCTTTTGCAGCAAACAGAAGACTGAAACATAAATCTTTATGATGATCTGTGGATACTATCTCAATAGAATCAATAATGCAGCCATGTTATTTGAAGACTTCTAGAAATAACCATGTGGTTTCCTGTAATACTGTCTTACCTTGATTATTATGTAGATTGCTTTCTTCCACAAATCTGTTTCCAATCACAGGAATGGAACATGAACCATGATTAGGCAAAGTAATAAACTAAAACTGAAAAAAAAATAAAGAAAAAATAGTATAAATCTCTTTTCTCAGTGCAAAAATCATCCAATGCATATCACAATTTAAAAGTGGAAAAATATAAGGCTGTATATTATGTCTGAAGTCTCATGAATAATTCAAGAGACAGCCTTATCATCAAGCTGAATGTGTCTTTATCTTGCTTTATATATATATATATATGCATCTGTGTATATATATATATATATATAAAGAGATAAATAAACTGATCATTTCTCTTGCAAGCTTTTGGATGAAAATTACAGGGAAAAATATTTCATTTTGGAATCCTTCTAATATTGGCCAAATAAACAAAAGGCTAAATTTACAGAAAAGGAGCAGAGGTGATCAGTCCTTATTGACATTCACAGTTGTGAATTCTCAACTGTACTTGAGGAGACTGGAGCCCAAAATGCCCAAACATTTCTTAATTAGTGGATGGGTAAGTTTGGGGATTTTTTTTTTTTTTCTCAGTCTTGCTTGCAATGTTCATAGGTTCATTTGAGAACAGACTGGAACACACCTTTCTTATAATGGCTCTAGAAACTGAGGCAGAGAAATACTCACTGTAGAGTTGGGCAAAGAGGAACAGCTCTGGTGAAGACAGTGAAAACTAATACATTTTTTTTCTGAAAGGTGGGAGACTGAGATGGGTCTCCCCTGTGGTGAATTAAGTCCCTTAGAATGGACCTACTAGTTAAATTAAGACCACCTCCTCCTGTGGGACTTTGGTGAATACTGAGCTGACATATTTTCTTACGTGTGTGTGTCTGGGTTGGGATGAAACCTTAAGAGAACAATTATATTCTACTGATTTTTTTTACATTATTTTCAGTACTATCTTTTGATGTAGGCTTTTTAATCAATAAAAATGGGTGTCTTTGGGTGAGGAATAGTGCAGGTGATTGTGTATGCCCACATTGGTTTCAGAATGAACACAGTGAATAACATTTAGTCTAAAATATAGAAAAATAAGTAATCAAGAATGAAAGTATGCCATCTTGTAGTTTTCTCTGGTTAACAATGTTCCTGCTCATTTGAAAAAGGGTGTGCTTTTTTTTTTTTTTTTTTTTTTTTTTAATGATTGCAAGTAACCGGGGATATGGCCTTACATTCTAGCTACTAGATGGCATTTCCAGCAGGGAATGTTGTCTCCTGCCATGCTGGAACTATCTATCAGCAGGTTCATAAAGATAAGAGTGACATCTGGTGAATGATTTTACACTTCCAATATTTTTTTTCTGGGGATAAAAATGGTGGAAAAGGACTCCTTATTCATCTCCCAACCAGTACTTATTAAAGAATTATTTACCCTATTAAAGAATTGAAGGATTTTCAGCCTGAGATATTTTAATAGTATTATACTGTAATATTAGATATTAAATAATTACATTAGGTATGTCTGGTATGTCTACATCTTTAATTATGTGGCATCTGGTATAAGGCTACATCTAAATACAAGGATCCTCTGCTAATTCATTCTTTTTCAATAACAGCATGACATAAAGAGCAAGACCTGAATTCTCTTATTCCTTCAGATTCATTTCACATTATTAAACAATAAAAACCCAACACTTTGGGTCTTATCACACATTTAGGCTCTTTTTATTTTCATGAAACTATAATCAACACATTCTCAATGTGGAAAAGAATGAAGGGCATATTTCTTATCGTCATAAACTGGGCAATTTAAAAATAATTATTTTGTAACACTGGCTGAAAAACAGCTTTAGTTCTTTATCCTTTTTAACAGGCTTTCCACACTATTCTCTGAATCTCATCTCTAGAATTGCTTTAAGATAAAATTTAAACAAACACAACTTTCATTTGCTATCTGTTACCTTAATATCATCAAAAAAAGTACTGGCATTTAAATACTTTTTGCGGTATGTCCTTTAACTTCTTGTCTGTTCAAAGAAACAGAAGCAAACAAAATCCATAAGTAGTCCAAGATGTTGATCTGTAGATTCCAAATCTCATGTTTTTTTGTTTGTTTGTTTTGTTTTGTTCTCTGGTGGATATTATTGTAAGAACCTATCTGTTTTTTTTTCTAGGTAATAAAGGTATCTAATTCTTAAAGGTCACCACAGAGAACAGGACAACTTTATTAATTCATGCTGCAAGGAAAGCAAATCTTTCAATTTTTTAAATCAAATACATATTGTAGTGGTTTTCCTGTGAAGACTGACACTTAAAATGTATTGAAGTTATCAGAATAAAACACTACAAACTTCTGGGAGTCAATACATTCATCTTGTACTGTCCATGTGATTGCATGTCAAAATCAGCAACATTGCTAAATTGACATGGGGTGCCAAATACCAGCAGGTCAGAGCACTACACCTATTGTAAAATTGAATTTGTAATAAAGAAATAAGTTTGTGACATAAATTCAAAACTAGTTAACAGTAAAAACAAGATTTATTCTGATTTACAGTAGTTAACATCTACCAATTAATTTTATCAGAGTTTATTATATGCTGTTCGGGATCATTTCTGGGTGGAATTTTCAAGACCCACAAGATACAAATGCTGTTTAGGTCAGTATGCACTTCACTAAAAACAAAGTAGGAAACTGAAAGCCCTGCATTACAACAAATTGAATACACAGATGATCCTGGGAATCAGTAATACATCCCTTCTTAAACAGTTAGAAAAGTTTTTGAGTGTGTGTGGTTGGGGTGGGGATAGTGGAGCATCACTATCTTTATTCCATTTCAAGTTTTGTTGGTACTCAGTCTTCAGAGTTGCAAAGTAGGATCCGCCTGCAATATACATATATTTAAATGAAGGCCTTAATGTACTTCAGAGGGCAATAAGACATTCTTACTGCCTTTCTTTCCTGCCTGTTATAGAGCTAGATTTGCTCAGCTGTAGAGTAACAGACAGTTGAACTAATATCTTACAACATCAGTAAAGACTTCTTAATAACATGACTTAAAAACTTTTATTAGTTTTTCAAAAGACGCTATCCTGTATTTCCAGGCTTCCCCTGATCTGGACCTGATCTTGAGTGTTTCCGTCTGTACATGGATTGATACAAATCCTGTAACATAACATAGCCTCCAGCACATTACAACACTCATTGCTAACCCTGTGGGGACTTTATGCCAACAGAGGCTATCACCTAAGGGATCTATAAAAGGAAAGTATTACAGAACTGTGTTCTTCAGGTTAGCATGGTTATGAAATGTACTCTGTCTCCTTCCCAGAATGAAACACAGGAAACTATACTGACAGTCATAAAAGAAGGGAAAGGAGGTTACTAATAAGCCTATTTATAAGTAAGGGTGTTTCTCAGTATCACAGTAGGAACATTAGTTCAACTTCTTCAACAATATAAGAAAATCCACCCAGAAGAAATTCTTTTAAGATTGTCTTAATGTTGAAGCCATCAGAAACACAACATCCGTCATATATTACCATGCAATAAATGCATCTTCTTTTCAAAAGACGAGATACTCTATACTCCCCAAAAAGCTCAACACAATTGTGCTCCAACCAGTACTAATTGCTAACCTCTTAATGCTGGCAAGGCATTCTTTTAAGAGGGTATATTTTCTTAAGCATTCATCAGCTAGGTCTCATAAAAAACGTAGTAAAGTACTTGTTGGACATCACTGTGCCTAGCTTTCAAGAGTGTGGCCCACAGAAGGATCAAAAACCTGTATGGTATCTATGCACGGGTACCTCTACTGAAGACAGTCAGCTATTCCCTTCAGCCAAGTTCTGAGCTCTGCAGAGTGTACAGCATCATGCAAACCCTGTTGAATGTTGCTTCAACAGTGCTGTTTTCTGTCTCACCATCAGAATGTAACTGGAGAGAATGAGCTACTGATTGCACGAGGTCATCTCTCATATGTCATATGCTTAGGAAACATTAGGCCCCTCATGGTGGAATAACCCTACTCATTGTAATAGTAAAATACAACAAGAGCTGTGCCTGAAATTCCAGTGCTTAGGAAAGACAGAGGTAAACACTTTCATGCCATGCAATTTTAGAACCCATGTCTGTCTATGGAGGTAGAGATACTTATTCATAGAAATATCTAAGCAGTGTTCACTTTTTTTTTTTTTTTTTTTTGTGTGTGTGTGTGTGTGTAATACAGTTAGTTCTATATTCATAAATTCCAGAACATCCCTCATTTTGTGGATCTCTAACTATTCTCTCTACATAATGAATTAACTAAAGTGGTTCTTCTCTTTGAAACTCACATCATCTAATAATCTGATTTCTTCTAATCTGCATATAGAAATTTCTAATTTCTAATTTCTGCAAATAGAAATTTCCTTATTCAAGTTCAGCTAAATACACACAATGAAAGATAAATATAAAATCTAAATTTTGATTTTGTGTGAGCTTTCTGTTTCTCTCATTATAGTCATTTCAACATTCATTTATTCATCTTCCCAGTATTGTTATAGGGTAGACAAGTATTATAATCCTTATAATAAATGAAAAACTTCAGTGCTGTCAAACAAGTTGGTCACTCACCTAAAAAATATTACAGTTCTATGACTAGAATCTGTACATCCTGCCTTGCAGACATGGCTTTTTCTTAAAGATTATCTTCTTTTTTCTGATATGAAAAAAAAAGAGAAGAGAAATACAGAAATAATATATACAAACGCCTAGCAATATTTCCTCAGTTATATTAGATATCGCTAAACAAGAAAGTAAGAGGTTAAAATAAACAAGTTTTGTGTTTTTTTTTTTTTTAATTTATTTTTATTTTTATTTTTATTGAAGCACAGGAGAGGCCCAGATGATATTTCATTAGTTCTGTCTTCATTAATAAGTATTGGGAACAGCTGTAGAAATCACCTGATGGTGCTGAGGATCTTATGTCCATAAAGCATATGTTTCAGGATGCTTTGCCTTGAACTGACTCCAATATGATCATAGAATTATAGGATTGCTTGGGTTGGAAGGGACCTCAAAGATCATCTACTTCATCTACTTCCAACCCCCCTGCCATAGGCAGGGATGGCACCCAGGTTGCCCAGGGCTTCATCTAACCTGGTCTTAAACACTTCCAAGGCTGAGGAACCTCATGCCCATAACTTCCAGGGATGAGGAACGTCATGCCCATAACCTCTCTGGGCAACCTGTTCTAGTATCTCACTATTCTCTTAGTGAAGAATTTCCTCCTAACCTCTAATGTGTATCTCGCCTCTTTTAGTTGAAAACCATTTCCACTTGTCCTGTCATTATCTGACCGAGCAGAGTTGCTCTCCATCTTTCTTATAAGCCCCCTTTAAGTACTGAAAGACTACAATGAGGTCACCCCAGAACCTTCCCTTTGCCAGGCTGAACAGCCTCAGTTATATTTAGGAGAGGTGCTCCAGCCCTCTGATCATCTTTGTGGGTATTCTCTTGACCCACTCTAACAGAGCCACATTCTTCTTGTGCTGGGGGCCCCTGAGCTGGACACAGCACTCCAACTGTGGCCTCACAAGGACAGAGTAGAGAGACACAATCATCTCTCTTCACTACTCATCTGTTGATGCAGCTCAGGATGCAGTTCTCCTGCTACAAGTGCATGCTGCAGGCTCACATCTAGCTTTTCATCCACCAGAATGCCCAAGTCCTTCTCTGCAGGGTTGTTCTCAATGAGTTCTTCACCCAGTCTGTGCTCATGTCTAGGATTACCCTGACCCAGGTGCAACACCTTGCACTTTGACTTGTTGAACCTCATTAACTTCACTTTGGCCCACTTCTCAAGCTTGTCCAGGTCCCTTTGGATGGCATCCATTGTATCGATTGCACCACTCAGCTTGGTGTCATAACGCACTGGTCCCATGCACTGAGTGTCCTCAACAGCTGCAGAGCTTTAGATGCACTCCAGGGAGGCACTTTCTGTCTTGGTTTTACCCAAAAGGATCCCATTTCATCCACTCTGAGGGCTCCCTGTAATAAGAACCTGAGACCAGCAAGTTGAAACAGCCAGGATATTTGCTTTATTGTGATCCACATCCAAGCATAAACTCTGAAGTGGACAAATCCTTTTTCTTTGTTTTACCATTAGGCACTAAGTCTAGTTTGCTTATTAGTAAGCCCTGGACCTGTAAGAGATTTGGAGAATTTCACCTCTCCTCTCCACTAACTGTAGGAATGACAGCTCTTAGATTTTGTGCAATAATGTATTTCTCTGAGCCTTTTGGGGGCTTGCATCCTAATTCCATTTATCTGGGAAAAAGAGAAACAGCAATTTGCCCTTGAGGTGACAGCTACCACCACTTAAACATTAGTATCTTGTAGCATTAAGCACAAAGGTGATAGGATTGAGGAGTAATCCCACAGTTTTATAGTCTACATCATTTGACAGTACTGAACATAGAAAATTAGAAGAATTACCACAAAAACAAAATGTTGAAATGGAGTATGAATGACAAGATGTCCAAAAGGGGCAGTGATCTGAAGGACGCCTGCTGTGACCATCCTCTGCAGCAGCCTGCAGAGACAGAGCTATTCACAGGGCATTGGTTCTTCTACCCAATAAACAAAATCACTGCTTTCTTCCACTTCAAGAAAAGCTGTTTCTGGAAATCTTTCTATAGGACCCCAATATGTAGGACTAGGCCTTTATGGGACAATAAAAAAAACCTTTATGGCACAACTAAAACATTGAAATCTTGGCTCCGAAGGATTGTAACAGAAAGATTTCACCTTTAAACTCAAAACTGTACTAGTTACCCATGGAAATATGATTTATATCTTCTTTCTCTACATATGCAAAATTGTAAGAAATTGTGGCAGGACTCTGCTATTCCTCATGCATGTCATGGATGCGCTAAGAAAAACACACTTGGAATTGTGTCCTTTTGAGTATTCTCTCCAGTATTCCTTGGTCATGTCCAAAATTAGTAAGGAATGGATGTAACTGGGAAAAGAATGGAATTGCAGGTTAGTATTTGCAAATCACTTATGTTTAGAGTTATTTAAAACAAAATGTAGCACATGAGAAAAGCTTAAGGAATGAGATGCAATTGCCATGTGCAGTGTGGAACATTGATTATAAAGAGATGGAAGAACATTTTTGTCTCTGTTGTCTGGAATATACAGTTTTATCATACTACCCTGTATTTGCCTCACTAGCACAGAAAATAACATTTTATTCTATATTCATTCATTCATATAATTCATTCTATATGAATGAATTATCCTGGGAAATAAACCCTTTTTTTTTTTGACTGTCTTCAAGTCCTGCAGACATCTACATACCAGAAGCGCAGGAAACAAGATCTTTTGAAAGCTGTAAGACTATTCACATATTACAGACATGTATTCTTATAATACTAGGATTTGTGATTTTAATATGGGATGCTGGGCTGACCTGGGAAAAATAATTTTGACCAAAACATCTGTTGGAAAAAACAACCAACCAAACAAAAAAAAAAAAAAAAAAACAAAACAAACAAACAACCAAACAAAATCAAAACAAATATTTGATGAATCTCTACTTACATTTGCCAAATTTGTTGGATTAGAAGACTTTCCTATGCTACTGAAAAACAAAAATGTCACCATTCTTATCTTTTGTGATGTGTAGCTTTTGGGGGAAAATTATGGAAAAAAAAAAAAAAAAAAAAAAGATTTCTGAAATACCTTGATTTTTAAAAGTTCAGAAATACTTTGTTTTGAGACTTAGTTTTATTTTAAATGTACTTACAAATAATTTTATATTGCTCTCATTTTTCTCATCTTGACACTATGTGAAAATAAATATTTAAAATACATGTGTACATATAAATACGTATTATTGGAAAATCACAGCTCTACTTATAAATGTTAAGGGAGGTGAAGGGTGACGAGTGTGGCCGCCTCCTCCAGCTGCTCTAGCCCAGTGCCGCTCCTGTCAGGCTGCTGGGGCCCAGCCCAGTGCCTGGGGTCACAGGGTCTCAGCCCAGGCTGAGAATGCGGCTGCTGCCTTCCTCTTTGCAGGTCCTACCAGCAGCAAAGCTGAGCACATATTTAGAGACACACGGGCTGCCTTCAGCAGCACTTACACACAGGCCTCATGTAAAACACAGACACACAGATGAGGCCTGCTCCTCCTCTCCAACTGGTAGACACAGAAGGTCCCTGGTGCAGGCACACTCACAGCACTCTCCAGGTTCACAGGCACACAGGTGTGGATCCTTCAAGTACTGGCATGGCTGCTCAGTCTGTCTAGCACCCATGACTGGATTCTGGGCCTGCTTACCCACTTTAAAGGTGGCCTACTGGCTGCTCCAGCCTGAAATCTGCTGCACACGTGCAGCACTCACAGACTCGTCCCTCATGCACACCGCATTCGCAGGTCCCCCTGGGCGTACCAGCACAGCTCCCCTGTCTGCCTGATACCCCGGCCTGGATCCAAGGTGCCTGTTACTCACTGCCTGGTCCAGCTTAAAGTTTGCTGGCAAATACACAGATGTTCTGTGGGAATAGAAATGTTGTTTTTGCAGTTACATTGTTTAGAAGGAGGGAATGTGGTACTGAGATATGCTTACAGTGATAAGAAAGTTTAGCAGGCGACCTTGTAAAATGCAGACAATCAGACTCCTTAGGACAATTAGGTGAAAATCATGGTGTCAAGTCAAGTCAGATAAGTGAAGAAACATTACCACTTCAAGCAGTAAAAATGTCAAAAGAAATTTGAAATTTAACAGGCCGGCGACTGAAGGCCATGCATTGTTTGTGAAGCATCAGATAGATTGTGAATCTGGATTACCCACTCAGTGGGGAAACAGGGGAGGGTCCTGCCATCAAAAGGTATATAAACTGTGTTTTGGAACTAGTAGATGCGCTCTCTCCTGCTTGTGGGGCGCCCGCCATTGCAATCGCGAATAAATTACTACTTCACTGTGATCCTCGCCTGAGCCTAAGTTATTGGCTACGAAGTGTTTCTCACAGTTCTTTATTTCTTCTATACCTTATATATTAAAGGTACTTTAAAATATTTTAATATAGATTGAGAAGAAACTTGCTGATTCTCGTAACTTTATCTTACCAGTCTGACTGCTACTGTGCAATGTGAAGTGACTTTTCATCACCTTATGTTGCCACAGGGCATTAGAGAGGAATGAATACATGAATTCAAGGTTCAGGGTGCCTCATGGGAAGCCAAGCAAATAAAATGGCATTTAATCAATAGAAGCAAAAGCAGAAAGCTTTTTCATCTGGTATAAAAAAGTCAGTGGGACTAGTATGTTTATGTTTCCTAGATCTAGGGTGGGGGCTGTTGACTGTAGCAGCTAATGGTGATGGACTATATTCTTTTTTCATTTTGTACTGGGTGGTAAGATCTTTCTGAAGCCCCATAGAAAAAATAAAGATAATGATGGTGACACAGTCCAGTAAATTAATGATCTAATGACAATGAATAGGAAAGATAACAGCAAAGTATGAAGTGTAACAAAAAATGTCAATAACCTCAGTGTTGGTCTTTCAGTATTAACTCTGTTGTCTATAGAAGCTCCATTTGGCACTCCATTGGAAATAGCTTATGCTTAGTTTTCCCACGAACTTGCCCAAAGCCTGTCTTACCTAGCATCAGCTACAGAAAGCTTAGCTCTTTGGGGACAGTTTTAGGAATTGGTAAAAGAAAATGGATAATTAGAATCATTATTTACATAGCTTTTTGAATTTACTGTACAGTCTGCTGTTACAAAAGCCTCTGGCCAGGAAATCTTACACTTAAATAGCATGAGCCTGAAACAATATGCTCAATTATGCAAATAAACACAGAGTGGCTCAAAAGGCCAGATGGTGTGAATAAGACAAGTACTCTACATTTAAGTGGTACTAGGGCAATTTGCAGCAACTGAGGATCTGCCCCAAGATCTCTACAGATGGGATGCTTTGCAGAACATCTGCGTTTGCAGCTGCTTTGTGAGAAAAGCATGAGAAGTCACTGGGAGAATGCTGTCCAAGCACACAAGAAAGAAGAACAACAAAAAATTCAAGCCAGAGAAAGTAAACAGAGCTCATATAGTGGAGAGGGGATAAATTCATGTAGGAATTTACTTAGTAACTTCAGATAAACTAATAAATCTCTGCTTACTTGCCAAGTGGCAGTTGATTTCAGAATCTTTTAGAAGTCTGCCACTTGAAGGAAAACAATTATAAATTACCATATTTTCTACAGTAGATTTTGGTTTCATTTTCCCAGAATGTAAACAAACTTTATCTTCAGATGTTTGAAAACTAATATGCTCTAGGGAAAATAATAAAAAGGATAACTGACCAGACCTTTTCTAAAAAGGAAAGAAGCTGCATCTTCCTGTTGCTTTAATGAAAGAAGATAACATGACTTTAAATGCACACACATGTAAAGCCATGCACCCAGGAGCAGTAACAGCAAAATGACATCTCATTGTTGAACAACTGCTGCATATTTTCAGTAGAAGCTGGCTCCTTCCTTTCAGAAGTCACTTTGTAATTCCCTGGTTACTTTTTAACCTAGCTGATGTTCTCTTGCTCTTCTGTGTAGTTAGTTACTTTTGGGTAAACAATCCCCCAGGCAGTGTTGGACATTGCATTCACACACACATTCCCACATTAACAGATGTTTCTGTACACACCAGTCTTCTAAAGGCGGGCTGTGTAACCATCCCGGCAGACTCTATCCAGGCAAATGTCTTCCATTGTTTCATAATGGTTGGACTTGATGATCCAAATTAAATGATTCTATGATTTTATAATCACTTCAATATGAGCTACCAATGTAAGGCAGGAGCAAAAGGGCTCAGATAAACCTTGAATTTACAAGTTGTTACTAAGAGAGACTAGAGAAGCTATACTATCTTGCTTTTGAGTTAGTACTCAAAAGCAGTTAGTACTCTGTACCTAGCTCTGCATTGCTTCTTAAATTCAAGAAAAATGGTGAAAAAGCTAGTGGGCTTTCTAACTTTAGCCGCAAAATGGTAATAGCATTGAAATACATGCTCTGAAGGGATTTCTGGAGTAACTATACTTGGAGAAGGATGATCTCAAGGTCTAAATAAATGTACAGATGAAAATGAAAATCTAGCAAATTAAAAAACAACAACAAAACAAAACAAAAACAAATAAAAATAAGTAAATAATAATAAAAAGACTTCAGTCACTGGAAGTTGAAGTTAGAAAAGTCCAGGTGCGATAAAAGGCAAATATTTCAGGGGAGTTTCACAATCCTTTCTCTTTAAACATTTTTTTTTTTCTTCTGAATAACAGGCATTGTCTTTTATACACCACATTTAATCATCAAAGTAAAACAATTTCCTGAAAAAGCATTGTAAAAAAATTGAATGCTTTATATAAATTTGCATTCCACTTTTTTTTTTTTTTTTTTTTCCAAATTTTAATTATAAATCTTAGTAGTATATATCTAAATTTTCCAGGCTGCAGATAGATGCACATAAGTAGCTTAAGTCACAGAAATAAATTTATCCTCGTGTATACAAAAGACAGTATGCAACTCCAGATGTTACAGATACTAGAGCTGGATGGAAAATGGAAATAAAGTCTGCTCCGATAACATATCACAAAAGAAAAAAAAAAAAAAAAGAGAGAGAGAAGGAAAAAAAAAAAAGAAACAACCTAAAATCTGTTAAACTTTAGTGACTCCTTTTTCTTATTAAATGTGAAAGCTGTTGTACTCAGCAACATGTCATCCATAAACCTTAGAAAAGGAATCATTACTAATTAGGAATATAACTGGTGAATACAAGTGTAATTATTTCAAGCCGCCTACAAAAATCCTCCTAATTGAAAAGAATTAAAAATTAGAGGGGGCTCAGAAGAAGATTTAAAGAGTTGATAAATAATTGACATATGGGCTGATTTGATTAAAAAGAGATTAACATTAAAGAACTGGAGCGACTAGATGAATGTCACTAACTAAACAGCAAATGGAGGAGGCACTAAATACCTGTAGGTATCAAAAAAAAAAAAAAAAAAAAAAAAAAGGTGGGAGTAAGACAAATGCTTGCTTTTTGTTCTGAAATCAACTCACTGAAGAAGCTGGGCACAGGCAAGTATAGCATGGCTGTTACACAACCTGCATATTTTTGAAGATCAAGAAAGATTATTCACCTCTTTCTCAAAGATAAAACACTCAGAGCTTTAGAGTTTACCTTAAATATTACTTTGGTGTGTTTTCCACTTATTTTTCTCAATTAGCATACAAACTTCTCTTCATAAATTATTTCTGTATGTGAACAATTGCATTCTTCATCAGGTGAGTGAAGTGAATAGGGAATACTGAGTTCCCGTAAATAAAGAGGTATTATGGGATACAGGCTGTAAAAGAGAGCAGCCATCTTTTACTCTGCTGGTTAAAGGACATAATGCCACTGAATACAGCCAGGGGAATTACACTTGTTTGAATCAAAAAGTATATGCTTTCCCACATCCTTCACCCTTCAGACTTTTAAGTTCTTATTTTCACAGCTGAGAAGTTTAATCCTCTACTCCATCATTGCATGTGATGAAGGTGAATAGTGAAATATCTGCTATGACACAATCAGTCATCTTCCAGCCCACCCTGTACTAGTGTTAACAAACCAGTACTAGTGTTAATTTGGTCTTAGCATGAGCAGGGAATAAGATTAAATATATATATACATTTTTTAAAAAGCAAACTTGAAAAGTTTAAAAAGTAGAGTTTAAAACAGTACTGTAAGTTAATAATGGTTATATTTACTTTTTAGTGAATAATTACGTTTCAAAAAAGGGCAATGACAGAGTTTTAGTATTTACAGAAAAACAACTGTTTGGCTATTCTGCAATGAAGAGGAATAAGAAGGCTTTGCGACTGCACAGAAGGTAAGTCCTCTGTGCTAATCATACATATGGTCTCATGTGAGCATATAACAAATGTGAGGTCAGCATACCTCACAAGTCATAAGAACCTAGAGGAGAACCTTCACCACAACCTTTTTGTTTGTTTGTTTGTTTCCCAGGAACCTATCTACAGCTCCATCTTCTAATGAACAAGTTCCTAGAAAACTGCAATCTTCAGTTCATGAGAAGTCCTCTCGAATACATGGATAAATCCCACAGAATTTTCAGTCTGTGCAACAAGTTGTATAGTGTGAGGAAACTATCATAAAAATATATGAAGGCGGGGAACAGTAACAAACACTATCAGCTCTAATGTAATATCATTAAAACTTCTGGTTTTGTGTTCAAATCCAGACATTGTGTCAAAACATCACTGCATGTCTGTTCCGTTTTTTTATCATAGGAGAAAATACTTTCTGTTTTTTCGGCACAGGCATATTTTTTTTTCACAAGCAGGCATAAAAATAAATCAAGGAGTAGTCTGAAAATTTCTCAAATAAAGATGAAAAAACGGAAGGGGTGTAAGGACGGTGGGGTGGTGGGGTGGTGTAGGAGAGGTGCTTTAGGCCATATGAGGAGAGTTAAAGACCAGAGGACTTCTGTTCACTTTCAAAACTTGTCAGCTGAAGTCTATCCTATCCCTCTGTCTCTCTGTCAGTCTATCTCTCTCCAGTGGATGATGCCTAACAGAGTGCTCAGCCTAAAATAGTCCACTGCCAACAAGTCTCTGATAGATTGCATTAGTGTAGACAAAGTGCCACGTGAGTGGCTGCTTAATTAGCCAGGAGGAAAAAAAAAAAAAAAAAAAAAAAAAAAAACAGATTCAGAACCACATGCTTGGAAAAACTGTGCTTGCTTACTTTAACAAAAACACTGCAGCAAGGTAAACACCCATGAGAGAGAAAAGAACATGCCTCGAGAACAATGTTGGCACAGCAAATGCTAATAAACAGATCTGGAAAGAAGAACAAAGCTAAAGATGAGACAAGATTTCCAAATAACCTTCAATCAGAGTAGCAGCCCTACTTCTGTGGGTCTAGTCTTTTCAAGGTGAAGCTTGATATATTTATGAGTGAAATTATGTGAAGTCTTTGAAAATGGAAAGCTGGACAAAATGCTGGACTAGAAGATTTTGTGAGTCCTATACAGAACTCTGCATTTGTTTAGCAAAGGACTTTCATGCCAAGTATAAAGGGGGACTTGCTAGAATTAATTTTCATTAGGCTGTATAACAGTCCCAAATTTAAGTTGGGGAAATGCATTTGCTTATGGTATTAAAAATGCTGCTGGATAAAGTACCACTGGGAGCTATTCACTGGAAACTGTTTTTCAGGATGGATTTCTGTTCAGATAAATATTCTTCAACTGGGAGAAAATGCTCCTTTTGAATTGCATGTAAGACTTATTTACAATCTCTATATTTAATGTGTGTTTATTTTATTTTTCTGTCTTCCCTGTCTTTTGCATACTGACTGCAACATAGTTCACTGGACTTTGCTGAAATTAAATGTTAAACTGTTTCTCTCTCTTTCCTTTCCCTATTATGCCCGTTTAGGTCAAAGATTAAACTTCCCCAAATCTTATTGAGGCATGAACTGTTGGAAATGAATTGTTTTTCTTCTGGAGCAAGAACCTTAAAATCTGACACACATGTGAGTCAGTATGACTGTAAAATGTAAACTGTGTGCCATTTGATTTTAATTATTTTTTAGTGAAAATGAATGTAAAAAGACTGGATATAAGATACCATTTGGGTGACAATTTCACAAATTATGCGTAAGTAGAGCTATGTGATTCTGTTATGAAAAAGAAGGGGTGACATCAGAAAAGAGTGATATAGCCTGTTAAAAAGAAAATAATAATGTGTTAAATAGGATTTACGAAAATCAGATTATAAGGCTTTCAAGTTAGGCAGCTTTCCAGGGGTACAAAGAACACTATCCCTCTTTATATCAAAGTAATCAACTTTTGCACTTACACAGAGTCCATTTACTGACCCTTGGAGGAAACATTCAATTTTGTTGCCCAACTCAGCTAATTACTTCAAAGTTAAAGGAACAGATTAGTAGAAAATACTGTAATGCTTACTAGCTGGCTTGAGCTTTGGTAAAGACGTAAGCCAATCATTAACAGAGAATAAAATACATTGTCCATTGCCATAGCATTAAAGGTTTTTACAAATCTCTGAAATAATAAAACAATGTTAGCAGTGTAAAACTGTTTGAGTTCCTGATAAAACTTAGGTGTTGTTTCAAACAGATAGTTAAGGATTGAAGATTATAATCTTTTATAGTCAAGGGCAAGATATAATAAGACTTCAGCATCTCTGCAGGTCGATGCTGCAATGCCCCTGAGCAGTATCCTGATCCCAGAATTAAGTGTCCAGGGCCCTCTACAAAGTGAATAGGAAGAGGCAGGCTCTTGAAAATGGCAGTCCTAAAATCCTGAGATGAAATCTGCCCAGAGTGAAGCGTTGGGAAATGCTAACTGTGGCTGAAATCTTGCCTTTTACAACTGAGGCGGAACTAAAGAAAAATGCTAACTCCTGATAAAGATCCTAAGCTTTGAGCCTGTAACCAGTGTAAATGACTCCAAAAAATCCTTCAAATAACTGAATCAGCTACACTGTTCACCTTCAAAAGAGGTTGTAGGATAAGGTGATCTCCTTTCATCTAGCAGCCTCAGTGTTAGAGCATTGCCCAAAGCCAAACCCTTTTATGAAAAGACCTTCTAATCTTCCCTATTGGCGCTACATTTGGATACACAGGACCTACTCGTTATCTTTTTTTCTGTAGTTATGTTACAAATTAGTGTCTTTACTGCTTGCTTTTCTAGGTCATATTTTTATTCTTTGTTGTTCAGGGGCAATGCCTCAGCCAGAAAGGTGGTTACAGAACAATAGTTTGACATCTGAAATGAAATTTTTCATATTTTAGCTATTTGAAATCATACAGTCTGAGGTAACTGTCTGGGATCCTTCTAAATTCAGAACAGAGAATAGCACTTTCCTTCCACATAGACATCATCTTGGAGATGCTCAAAAATTCTGCACGATGAAGCCTACAGAAACTGGACCTAATGTGAAAGCCAATTCCACTTTTAGCCGGGAGTCATACCAGATGGCTTTTTCTGGTCCTTTTCAACCTAAATTAGTCTGCAATTCCATGAACCTGGGAAGGGATTACCCACAGAGCATTCCCAGGGTGGGGCTCAGGATAGAAGGTCTGTAATGGCTTATTTCTGTTGAACTCAAAGAAAGACAAGATAATGTCTTAGACCAATCATTTACATGGCAAAAACAGTGAATTCCAAGGTAGTCCAAGGCTTCTCAAAAGAGTATCCAGGGCTAAATTTTGCTATCTGACAGAATTTGGGCCTCTCTACCAAGGATGCACAAGAGAATGGAAGAAATAAAGGTGTGAGCAATTTGTTTAGAGATCCTGAACCTGCTGGAGGTGGGATGGGGGGAGGGTGGAGAAGAAGACAATGACTTCTGCTTCTGAAAGGGGCTTCTCTCTCCTCTCCCGTAACGGCTGCCACAACATGTGTTTTGATTCTCAACTGCAGTGACAATCAGCTCTGTTTTCCAGGACCTGAAATTTGGCAATATGTATGTGGTTGTTTGCCACTAGTCAGCATTTAATACAGCTATAACTCCCTTTGTCTTCTCAGAGCTGGCCGTGTCTAAGCCCACCCTTAAAATAAACAAAATGTCTTTTCTTATGTTGAAGAGGAAAGGTAAAGGAAGTATGTAAATTCAGTAATCAAAACGCAGATGGAAGGGATACCTCCAAGTCCAGAATTTAAGTTGTCCTACAGATGAAGTGAAATCCTGGAGAGGACAGAGGTGCATGTGGATACTACTCTGCCCTAATCCAAAAAGCAGCTCAAGTCAGTCTAGAGCCCTAAAAATAACAGAAAATGAGTCTTGTGCTCCCAGTTCCTTCAGCTGAAGCCTAAATCCTGAACTCTGTCACCTGGGGATGCTGGAGTCTTTCAGTTCAGCTGCAAAATCTTTCAGATCTGACACCAAGCACTGAGATGTCTGCTGTGATCTTGAGCTCTACTGGCACAGCCTGCATTGTGTGTGTTGTGTACTACTTTGTCTATATGACTCACGTGTGGATGCAAATATGGCCACCTACTCAGCATTTAGAAAATCCTGAATATACACCTAGTGCCATCTTATGTGCGATTCACCAGGTTCAGGCTCCTCAAATTGTTATTTCAAAGGGGACGCTAATGACCACCTCCCAGAGTCTGAAAATAGGCCTGGTCAAGTCACAAAAGGGTTCTGTGGTTATGGTCCCTTCTGTGGCTGATCCAAAATCCAGCTAGTGAATGTTGAGGGGAATGTAAGGTATAATCACTCTAGAAAGACAATAACAACAATTACATCCAACATTTAAATACTCATAGTGTCTTTCTGACTTGCATAACTGCAGCTGTCATCTCCTCTTTGAAGATTAACATAGACCCAGCTCTTAGTGGTTTAGTAAAAAAATGAGATTCTGGTGAAATCTGGGGCACAGGCACTTCCAACTCACACTATCAGTAAGTTAGATTTTGAACAAGCACTTTGCATTTTTTTAATCATTCTGATATTTTAAACTTTTGGTTCTTTACAGTATCTTGATGATAGTATTTTGAAAGATCCTAAATTAATTAGGGTCCAACAGAATTACATTCAGAGGACTTTTAGCTTTGACTAGATTTTGTAGATTTTCCCTCATTACTCCTTTCAGATTTGTAATGGTTCGTGACATTAGCTTTGATTCCCTTGGGTTTACTTCTCATACGTTCTAATATTTGCTTAGCTTGTACAAATAGCTCTGATATTTGCCTTGAAAATTCCTCATCCTAAATTAAAATGGTCTGCTGAATCTTTATTTCACATTAAAAGCTTTTAAAGGAATTATCCCCTGGGCTAGGAAAATCCATGCAATTAACGTAACTGTAACCCCAAACCTTTTCAGAGGTTAGAGAAACTTGTGTATGTTTTGAGTTTTTATTTTATTTGTCATTTACCTGCCTTTGCAGTACTTTCTGCTTTTTGAAAGAGCCACAAGCAGTTGTCAAATGGAAATGAATCTGTCACTGAATTGTTCTGATTGAATTAAACCAGCAAATACTGAAATATAGGAGAAAGCCTGTTCCAGTGAGACATCCAAGAGTAGTTACTTGACAGAAATAATTAAATGCTTATTTTTTTATGTTTATTTTTTGTTTTAAGCACAGTCAGTCAGACTGTTAGGCACTTCTTTGAATCTCCTGGTCTTTCAAAGTTTATCATCTATATATCATAACTTAACTTTATTTATTTATCCTTTCCAAAACACAAAAACACATGTTTCTTGCAGGTTCTAAGTGCCTCAAAATATGTTTCAACTGTGTATTTGTCTATAGAATATATATGCATATGCTGCACCAACAGCATATTCCAAAGACAAATTTTAAAACTGTATAAAAAAAAATACTAAGGGCATAGAAACATAAACACTTAAAAAGAACTGCTTATTTTGATTTTTTTTTTCTTTTTTCCCTGTGGTCAAATTAAGTTTTAGCTGGATCTGTATCTTGATCCGGCTTACTTGTCAGGGACCTGAGGGCACTACCAGCCCTGATTGTCCCTGGACAATCTCTCCTGGTACCCTGGCTCTAGGGTGCCCCCAACACTCACAGTTCCCTGACATTACAATTCATCCAACAGACATCAATCACACTGACATGAGGGAGAAATGTAACCATTTACAAAGGTCATGCAACCAGTGCTTTAGTGTAAACACTTTTTTTTTTTTTTTAATGATTTACATTTATTTATGATCTTTCTGCTTGGCTGCTTTCCATCATTTTATATTATCACCAAAATTGACACTGTTATATGAGAGATAGATAGAGGGGAAAAGTGTAATCTTATAAAAGATGTTACTTCATGCTGAAAATATACGTTCACTAGTGATCAATTAAAAACAAACAAAAAACACGCTGTTTTTATTTCTTTATTTTACATAATGAGTTGAAGAAAGTGTTCTCTATAACACTGCAGGCAGGGAAGGAGGGGAGCAAAAATAGATAGCAGGAAGAGATTTATGAGAGACAATTTTAAAAATAGCTGTGGCTGAAATGGAGAAACAAGACAGGCTGGTTGTACAGTAAAGATGATGAAGACAACCCAAAAATGAATCGAGAGTCTTTGGTGTCTGCCCAAGTTTAAGGGCTTTGTTATTTTGTCATGGGCTGAGCTGCTGCTTTTTCCTCTAAAGTAATGTTTCTGTCATTGTGCTTTTCTTTAAAGATATCTGCCTGCATCATTTTGCCCAATGCCGCAATGAGCAGCTTTTGTTGATCATTCTCTCCCACAAAACACATGTGAATTTTTTTTTTTTTTTGTCTCAGTGAAGTCCAAACACTGACTCTGTCTTTGTGTTTTTAACAACAGTGTCTTCAAGGCCTCTGCATAATATCACTCTTGAGGACTAGGAATTTCTTACCTGACTGCTAAAGTCTTATGTCTAACACTTCTCTTCTGGACATGTAGCTTGAAGACACTCATTTCCAGAAAGTCCAGTCATGTAATTATTGTGATTTGGAATATACCTCTGCAAGGATACAGATTAACTGAAGCTCAGGAAAAGCAATTATCTCAACAAGTTATACTGTTTTTTTCACAATTATAGCCAGAACAGAAATAGATCAGAAAAACTATGCACCCTCTTTTTAATTATTTTTTTTTACAGGACTCCTAGTCCTGTAGGAGTCTTTGTCAAAAGATCTTCCAGAATGTACAGAATCACCCTCCTTACGTGACCCTCTCTCTCCACTTGTTACCCTTTCCTGCAGTCAGGGAAGCCGTCAGACTAGAAGGTCTTTCTGAAATGCCTGGTGAAACCTCCTTCTTTACATGGCAGTTTTTCAGACAATTCTTTAATCTCAACAGCTGATCAAAATATGTAATTTATTAATTTTGATTGGTCCTCTCTTTACCACATTGACAATATACCCTCTGTAGACCTATTCAAGAATGCATCAATCTCAGAAATTCACTCATCTGATTTGGATTTATCCATCTACCACCAATAGGCTAGCCTATTGTTTATCTATACCCTACTCACAGGTAAAGTAGACAGAAGGTGTTTGAGGTCAGATAACAGACTGAACAAGGCTAGAAAGAAAAGGAAAACCTAAATCCATACACTGTGTCACACTGTATATTGCACTAGAAAAATACAAATCTCTTCCTTTTTCTACAGACATTGTAAAAGTGATCAGAAAACTCTCCACAGCTGTCAGGGTTACTGCTTGTATGTTACAATTAAATAAACTGTGAGTTAAAGCTTATCACAATGATGAATATCTAGTGTAACATCAGGAAAGTTAACAAACATGAAACCTTTGCACCCAAAGTGGTAGTGGAGTCTCTCTCCTTGGAACTCTTCAAAAGCTGTCTGGACATGGTCCTGAACAACCTGCTCTAGGTATCCCTGCTTGAGCAGGGGGGTTGGACCAGATGACCTGCAGAGGTCCTTTCCAACCTAAACCATTCTGTGACCCTGTGAAAGCCCTTGGAATGCACTAAGACAGATGCATTCTTGGATCACGCTTGGATCAACGTAGGATCTTAACTGAAATTCTCCAGTACTGATGCACCAGTATGACAGCCCAAGTCTCTAAAGGTGGTCATCAGCTAAGAGAAGTTAGTTTCTCCAGACCAAACAAACTACTGATGGTTCATTGACTTATATATTTGTTTAGATACAAGATAGTACCCTGACTCCACTGAAGAAAATAAGTTTTACTATTATTTTTGCTGTGATTAAGGCTTTTTACTAAAATTTCAGATATAAGTGGGACAAGAATTATATTATTTTGGAATATGGAGATAGTAACAAGATACCAAGTTTAAAAAGGCACCCAGGTTGCCAGAGCGGTAAGTTTTCCTCCTTTGACAAGTAAGAAAAAATATCAACACGGGGACAGTTTCCAGTCTCAGCAGTTGGTATGAGGGAGAATTGTGGTGCACAGTTTCCCGATGGAAGCAAGCACCCCTCTCTCTGAGTCCTCTAGAAATGTATACAAGGTGGTATGGACAAGCGCAATCACAAAGTGGGTGAACTCCAGCCTATTATGAGCTTACAAGAGAAAGAGGAAAGATGGGCGAGAGAGCAAAGTTGCTTACATGGAACTTTGTAATGGCATGTCAAAATATATAGCCCCAACTGTGCTTCTTTGAAGAAATCACTCTACAGGCATCTCCATAGGATTATAATATTTACAGTACCATAAAGCCAAATATTAGTTAAGACAGAAATATTAGATATCAGGGATTCTTGTCTCCAAGGGCTTCTAACCTCAATTAGAATACATATAGAAAGGCAAGAAGAATTAATTTACTCCCAAATCTCCAGCATTACATTTTGATCATTGTCAAGAAAATGTTTCACAGAGCTCCTGCACCAAAACACTGCAGCTGAAAAAACACTGCAGCTATGACATGCTAGAATGAGATTCAACATATTTTTACTTGTGATCTAAACTGCAATTGCATGTTAGCCTTAGCATAATTTTTAGTCAACTTTTAATTAACTGATTCTTGGCAATGTTCTATTTCACCTCTTCCCAACATCCTGCTTCCCTAAGCAAAGCCTTAGCTAATAATCATAATGATAATTTTCTAAATTTAGCTCTCATTTGTTCAAGGAATTACTAGAGGAGACTGGAGACAGATTTTTAGGACAAATATAGAAGAAAAGATAAAGTCATGGTTAAACTTTCTGGAGGATAAAAGTTGCTTCAAGCTTAAAAGGCCATTAACAAAACTGTCACAGTGGTGGGCAGAGTCAAGTGACTTAGTGGGTGTAGTTGGTACAGTATAGACCCTCTGAAAGAAGACAAGATGAAGATTTATCCAGCAGCAGCTTGGTACAGAACTGCGAAGTACAATTTTGGCAAGGGCTACCATAAATCCGAATGTTCTAAAATTTTTCCATTTCAGATTTTAATAGCAAAACTTGCATGCACCACATCCATATACAGGGACAAACAAACAAAAAAAGCCTAAAAAAAAAAAAAAAAAAAAAGCCTATCTTCTTTGAAGTGAAAATAGGGCCATTGTTTTGCAAGAAAAGCTGCAAGTCTTTGGATGAATTTTCAAACGAACACCTAAAGTGCCTGCTTGGTTTCTTATCATTAATCTCTGAAAAAAAATACAGCAAAAGAAGTGAGAGGAGAAAACGGGGAACATTTGAATTTCATCTGCTTCTTTCGTCACCTTTTATCATCATATTTAGAAATTCCATAGGAGCTGATAACGTGCAAATTACATGCAACTGAGAGTCACAAAAGCAACCTAAAAAATATCTGAAATGGCAGAGATCCTCCTGGAAAAAGTCTTGTTCCTTTAGGGAACAATGGAGATCTTTCACGACTCTAATTGAGGTTAATTGGAGTTATAGGTGGTCAGCAGTTTTTGAAAAAACAGGCAGGAAACCTAAATAAGCATACAGAAACCTAGCAACTAACATTAAATTTTGAAATCCTCATCTTTTAGATGTATAATCCTCTCTTGTGAATTTTTGTAGGAAATCTTGTGACAGCAATATCTTACTATGTGTTTGGCAGGGGTTTGCTAGGAATTATTTCACACTGAATGTTCACAAAGCAGTGGCCACTGGTGTGGTACGGTGTATATTTCAGGATGTCCTGTATTTATTGAAAGTTAAAGATTCCAGTGTACTTCTTACTTAAAATACCTAAGGAGGAATGTAAGTATTTGGGTGGTATAGGATAACAACAGCAAAAAAGCTAATGCCTTAATTACATGAAAATATCTTCTAATAAAATTAAGAGCCTTTCATACATTACTAGGCAAGGACACTTAGAGGAAAGGTTGTGTTGTTGTGACAAAGTTCAAAACAAAATAGGGACCAGAGACTGGATTTCTTTAGTAGAATTTGTTTGGGTGACCTGAAAAACTGCACCAAAAATATACCACTGAATTCCAGAAAAACAAACAAACAAACAAACAAACCAGCAAAACCATAAAGAACATTAGTATCAGCAGGGCAGGATCTCAGCATTCTAGAAACTGATGCTCTGGAAGTTGAGTTTAGAAGTTCTTCTTAGAAACACAAATATTTCTACAAACCCATGAACGTAGTCTAATTTATGGTGGATCTGTGTCTTTGGATTAGTTATTTTTTATAATGAATTCACCCAATACTGCAGCTATGGTTTCAGTTTAATCACCCCTAACTAGGCATTAGAAAACATACATGATAGAAATAATACAATTACCTTCATTATAGAAAGGGGGAAAAAAAAAATCACTTATATTTTTTATATCTACATTTGAAACACAATTACTTTACATATAAATCATATTCTGCCCAGGTATCCTTATAACTATTTCCTTCAAAAGAGGGTACTACACCAACATTAATAAGCTAGTGCTGCCACCTATAGCAAAACAGATCTTGCCTTTTATTGTATGTCAAGCATGGTGAAAATTAAACTATCTTAGAAAGAAAAGAATATATAGAAATAAAAGTGAAGAAGAAAGTGGGTGACAGCTCATTGGAAATTGTAAATAAAACCTGTGTGCAACACGAATTTTACACATTATTTTTATACTTTTCTCTATAATTCGTTTCCCAGCTGTGTCACAGAAGTGAAATTTGACAAAGTCATATTAATCACATCCCCAAAAAATGACTTTTTTAAATCCTGTGAATCCCAAGCTGTGATCAGGGATCATGATGATAATGTCAAAAACATCCTAAAAATGACTACTTTAACTACATATTTCAGATGTTCTCCTGTAACTTACCTAGATCTGAGTTTAGAGAACTTACCTAGATCTGACTTTGGAGAACATTTTCTGAGTTTCATATACTTTTATTCACATTAAATTGCTTCTGTTATGGCCAGTTCTTCAAATTGACAGGCACCAAGCAGCTGGTACAATTAACATGTTTATTTGGACAACTGACCATGTTTCTACACTCATTCTATAGAGTGTTATTAATCCCTAGGGTAGCCCAATTTTCTGAGCTATAACACAGTTCATGACTGAATATCAAGCTGACAGGTATCCAATCATTAAGGACAACTGCCAACCACTAAAACACTCTGACATGATGCTTTGTCCAATGCTTCCAAGAGCTTCAGAGGTTTTATTCATTCTTTAAAAGATGCATTAAAATAGATAGTCCTTATTTCCTCAGTGCTGGCAAGGATGATATGTACACTAGTCGGTCAGAATTGCCCACTGGGATTTCCAAACCTCTGACAGAAAATACTTTTTTCAGAATTTATAGACAAAATGTTTTAAGGAAGTTATGAGATAGATGTTTTCTTGGCATAGGCCTAACTACTGTCCTAAGAAATGAGACATGACAGTTTCTCACCTGTTTTTGTAGATTATTTATGATTACATAATTTAGTGTTTGGACACTTCCTCCAGATATTTGTTTTTTCTTAACACAAAGAAATAGAAAGAGAGATGCAAGCTCCCATTAATGCCACAGTGAATACTGCCAGTACCAGGAAGAAGAATCAAACATGGCAGTTACTGCTGAAGAATCTTAATATGGGATGGAGACTGGAGATGAAAGGTATCAGTATACAGAACAGTAAGAGTAGTTACATGCTTTATAGGCAAGATACAAATGGCTGGTCTTAAATCAAGTGAAATATTTCTAAAGCTCATAATACTTTTTATGAGGCTTTAGCTCCATTATATTGTTTGCTCTATTGTTTGCTGTTTTATGTATATTAGTATTTGTCAGTATTTACATAAAGAGAAAGATAATTTCAGAAATCCAGTGCTTAGACCAATCTCAAAAATTTCTACCACTTGAAATCTTTAAGAAAGATCAGACAGACATCTGTCAGCCACAATCCTATCTTTACAAAGGGGGTAGACTCAGTGACATTCATAGGTTTTCTGTGTCCTTTAGCGTATGATTTCAAAAATTTACCTTCAAAGGTATTACCTCAATGCATTTCTGCTCCACTTATTGCCCTTTCTTTCTCCTTCCTGTCTCTCAGTCCCAGATTAGACAGCCATATTTTGTATGTTTGTATGGCCATACTTTGAACAAACACACGGAAACCTGAAACAAACAAAAGTCTTTGAAAATTGAGAATTGAGTTTTTAAAAGTAAATTCACTTTGAACTGCTATTGCTATTTACTATTTTGGCTTACAAAACCATGGCCTTAGGCTCTGTGACACAGTGATTTTCTATATTTTCATAGTAACACAGGAATTCTGAATGTATACAATGCATTCTGAGCCAATGCATTCTTGACACAAGGTTCACACTTACTGTTTACTCCATAAACAGCATGGCTAGGAACAGTAAAATCCAGCCTATAAAACAGAAACTATTACTTGTGAACCATTTGTACGAAGAACATTTATTGTATAGTTTTCTTGCATACCGAAGAGATAAGCAAAACAACACAGAAGGTCTTGTTCAGCAAAGCCTTTCTGCAGGGGTCTAATTTAAAGACCGTGAGCAGTTCCAGAGTCAAAGCACCTGCTTGTCTGCATAAGGATTTTGTTGTATCTCCTGCAGTAGTGGGAATGAAGTAAGGAAAGGATGCCATAGCAACAGTAACTCAGAAAGCTCTTTCTGAGATAGAGGGAATTCACAGCACTTTTCCATATTTAATGCAGGTCTCTGTTTTTATTTTGCAAAAGCAATTTGGAGGAAATTGACTGAGCCTTTTAATTAGGGTATTCAAGAATAGTCTTCCCCAACAGTCCTGAATTCTTACTGTGGAACCAGCAGGTCATAATCATTCATTCCAATGATTTTATGCATTAGTTATAAAGCAAGAGAATAAAGAAGTTGTTTTATTCTGAGTATAAATAAGCAAGGCACAGTTGACCGATAACCGGCATATTTAAACCTCAAACTGGTCATCAGTTTTAAGAAGTAATAGCACAGAATATTTCTTGGAAATTTGCAAAATCTAGGAAAGCAAGATGTTCGGTGTATGTCTTAACAGTAGCTGAATGAGAATGGTGTCTGTATACTATTGCTGTATTTTTGTGTATATTTGTGCGAGAATAGAAGGATGCTTAGCTTGTCAGCTAATTCACTAGACCATTCTTGTTACTCATGAATTCAGTAATGGGTACTTTTACCGTGTTGTCCTTTGGTGAAAGAACACAAGAATAAAAAGCTTATCTTTGATACATATAGCTGGTTATCCACTGCACCTAAACCATCTAAATAATTATCAGATTCCTTTTATAATAAATTAAAGATGAGAAATTTCAGTCCACCTCTGAATAAGTGTACTAGGTAGACACAGGATGACAAATCTTCAATGTGTCCCTATAGCTGCTGAAGATGAGAAACGGATGACTTAATTTTAGGCAGACTTTGTATTTGGATGTTGTTTTGGTCATTGCTTAGAATTTATAATGGTATTGTCATTGTGGAGAAATAATTTGCCTTCATTTACCTTCATTTTAATTTGCCTTCATTTTTTTTTTTTTTTTTTTTTTTTGTGAAATTATGAAAGTTCCCTAATGTACATTAATTGGATTTGATGATTCTTGTGGGTTCCTTCCAACTCAGGGTATTCTATGATTCTATGTTTATACAGACTACCTTCTTATTGGTGGTATTTCTTGAATACTTAGAGATAAATGATTTTTTGGTGGTATTTATTTCATATCTATGCAGGTAGATTTGTGCTCATAGCTATCAGCTATGTCTAGCTATCAGCTAGAAAAATCAGATCAAAATAAACATGAATACATTAATAAGTATATAATAAAGACCACGAGATATTACTTAAGCACTAAGTCTTAACACAGTTAGTCTTCACTAACAAAGAAAATTACAATGCACCTGAGTGAAATGAGATGGTATTTATCTATGAATGTCTGACCAGATCGAAGGCATGAATAACAGCACTACCACTTTTCAATATATCAATGAGGAAAAGCTGTCACAATGCCTTTACTTTTGCTGCTTTTTTTAACTTCAGGCAATCTGTTATTTTCAAGATCTTTATATTTTCTTTTGCAGCAGTTGCCGACACCATTAAACAAGAAACACAGGTGAAAAAGTATGAATTTACTAACAATGAGATGTGAAGTTCAAATCAGAATTACATTGTGGTAAAACTCAGACAGAAATAGTAGACAATATGATAAAATGAACTTAATGATACTATGCTGCAGGGAAAAGAAAAAAAAAAAAAAGAAAAAAAAAAAAAAAAAAGGAAAAGCAAGCTGCATTTAGCTGAATTAAACCCAGACCTGCAGAGATTTGTGTACCTGATTCCCTTCTGACAGGAGGGAGTCCACTGACTATCCATGTGAGTCGAGTAAGTATATGAGATTCATTGATCCAGGTCCTTCAAGAGTGGCTTTGTTCTATATTTATAAGTGTCATTTTCTCTTCAGGGAGACTGGCAGCATTTAAGCCTTCAAAATAAGTCTCAAGTGCTAGAGTGCCAGGCAGGAATTTACTGGAGAAGAGTTGGGATTAAGCTTTTTTTCTGCATTAATACCAGACAATTATTTACCCAATTTTCATAAAATGGGCATTGTCATCTCCTTTTCCACCAGTGCTGAATTTTCAGCTAAAGCCCCCTCCACTAGCTCTTTGTGTAAGAGCTAATTCTCGCAAAACACGTTTTTTTGTTTGTTTGTTTGTTTGTTTGTTTTTAAGAAATGTACCAGCAGTCAGCATGTCTGCTTTCATAAAGTGCTTTCATTCTCTACAAAGATGTGGAATCTCTGTCTCTCCTAGGCTCCTTTATTCTTGCCAAACAAGGTCTGAGAGTGTTTACGGGAAGGTGGAACTCAGAATGACAATGAGTAGTCTGCGTTCTAAGGGGGGAAACGTGAGTTGTGATCAATCTGTGCCAGTTTACAAACATGGGTCTGTTAATCTCATTGCTAGCTACTGTGTCCTTCTTAAGCTTCAGTCACTTAATAGAGAAGCAGACAGAAGAGTATAGAAGGCAAAGTTGTCCCAAACCACAGAAGTCAAACACGATGGTGTTCTGATCACAGTATGAGAATAATTGTTTTCTTCAACGTGTGTCTCCCCTAATGTGTCTTCCTGAAACTTTACATACGCATATGTCCTCCCCCAAGTCACACTATCAAGTAATTCCTGAGTTTGTTGGAACTTTTGAAGTCCCGTTGGACACTGCTTGAACCAGCTTTGCTGTTGTGTAAAGGACACATCATAGGTGTTTGCAGAATTAGCATCTCTGTGGGGAGACCATTGTTGTTTTTAAGCAAAGTCCATTTTCTCGTGGAAGCTTAATTTGGAAACACTTACTCTTGTTACAGCTCCTGTGTGGAACCCAGTAAACTATATTTAAGTCTTAAAACAACACACACAATTGAGGATGTGTCTGATCCAGCAAAACTATTTTTGACAACTGCATATTTGCAGTCTCTCTTCACTAAACAACAAAAAACGAGAGTTAAAAGGACATCCACACACACATATATAATATAAATCTTAAACATGAATATTTGAAGGACAAATTTTATTCATAAATGATCCTAAAATCCCCAGCCTGAATTCTTCACCCTTATTCAAAGGTGGCAAGAAATAAAGATAAAAAAGATAAATTAAGATAAGAGATCATTAATTAAGATAAAGAGTTAAAATAAATAGGATGAAATATCTATTCATCCGTATTGTTTTTAACCTGGTGTTCCTATTTCTGATTAGGTTCTCACAGAAAGCAGTGAACTGAAACTTAGTGCATTTAAGGAGTCTTTCCTTTAAATTTAGTATGTCTCATGTCTCTGTTTAATTCACTGCGGGTCTGACCTGCATCATCTGTTTAACTCTATGTAGCTTCAGGCACCCAAATGAGGCATGCATTTGCATATTGTACATGAATACTCACTTAGTCAAATAAGATACCAATGTAAATGCTAGGTATGCTAATATTCCCTCTCCATTTATTTTATAATTATTATGCCAGTATCTTAATCACATCAGTTAGATACTTAAAGTGAGATTGGATGAAAGAGTGTATGTAAACAATTCAATGCAAAACACCTTTACACATTTTCTCTTCCTTCTCTTCTGATTCTTCCTGCTCCAACACTGATTCAAAAATGCCAAAAATATGCTTTAAAAAATAATAAGTTAAGCCTAAAGATTGATAATAGAATTATCACACTAACCAAGACAATGCTGCTGACTCACAAGTTTTATAATATTTATCACAACTGGTTAAATGAACACATTTAAATCTCATCCATGTATCAAAACTGAAATAACAAAAAGTTTTTCTTTGGAAGAAGGAAATATATGTGACTCTCATGGTTTGGTGCCTTAAAAAATCCTTTCTGCAAATGTGATTTTATGTTTTCACATTAATGCTGAGTGAAAACAAAATATGAATTATCTAATTCCCACCAGTCATATCCTAAGATAATAAAGCCACCATGTAACTAGTTGTCAGGAAAGACCTGATCAGCCATACACATAGGATTTTGCAACACAGATCACTAGCCAGCTCACATGCTAGTGAGAATTCTCCATATAATAAGAATTACTACTTCTACTATTAATAAGCTCTATGAATCCACTATAAAATACAAAGCTGTAAAGAAAATACAAAACAAAAATATTATTTTTTCTTGCTTATAAGAAGGCGGAATGTTCTTCAAAATGTTCTGCTTAAAATGTCAACATGTGTAAGATCCTGCGCATTTGCTAAGAATATGAAATCTTATTTTCACATACAGCCTGCTTCTTTAATAATCTACTATCTAGTGAATGCAGGCATCAATTAGAAATTTGTTGTTCAGTTTGGGTGTGGATCATCACTCATGGTAACAGAGTAGGTTGATATGAGGAAATATATGAGAATATATGAAAATCACATGTTCAACATTTGTTTGCAGCATACATAAGCTATAGGATATATTTTAATGATGCAGTCTTTTATCCTGCATGTTAATTTACCTCCACCACAATAAAATAAATAAATAAATAAAGCTAATAAGACATAAACATACCTAGATCCATCTGGACTCAATCCTGACAACACTACTTTTCATGGTATTTAGGTTAATACTCACAATTTCACAATTTAGTTAAGATGTGAACTCAGAAGTACTGTACTTGACAAACAAATGAAGTTAAGGTCAGGTATATGCAAGCTTGAAGATTGAAACTTGTGTAGGTTCAAGAATATTCCTTTTAATATGTAGATCTGTGATAATGTGCCATTGGCTATGTCACAAAGCTCACAGTCTGAGCAATATTCAAAATAGCCATGATAGCTGATATATGACAGTTAACAACCTCCATTCTAAAAGCACTAATGAAAGAGCAACAAAATAAAAAGCAATCAATCTTCTAGACATCTAGAGATTGCAATGACTTTTAAACACATGGCATTATCTAGATTCTTTTTCAGATCTCACTGGTGAGTTTAAGTCAAACCAGAAAGCTAGTTTTCAAAAGAATTGACATCAAACATTGATCATTGCCTAGAGTAAAGATATGTAATCTCTCAAGCATATTTTAAAGACCTCTATGAACACTGGAACTATTGTTTAGTACTTCAACATCAAAATGCAAGTTAAGCATTCATACAGCTATTTGCACTTAGTCACTTATTTTAGCACATGGTTTAAGCTAAGAAGAAATATTTTCTATTCATCAGCTTTGGAAAAGAAAAAGTTCTACAGCTGATGCATCAGTACTTTCTCTGTCAAGCAGATGTCAGCCCATAAACCTATCCTAATCCTCTAGTCAGTGAAGGAATTGATTTTTCTTTTTTAACGCAGACTGCTATGGTGACTTAAGGGTAAGAGTGTCAATTGTGTTATCTTCCATATATATTCTCAAGAATTTCAGAAAAAGTATGAAATATGTTACCAGTTAGAATTCCCCAAACATAAGGATGTACATAAAGAATGCTTACTAAAGGCTAAAACACATCCTAAACTATACTCTCAACTGATGTAAAGAGTACATCTTTGTAGCTCATATATCAAAAAAAAAAAAAAAAAAAAAAAAAAAAAAAAAAAAAGAGTGATGTCTTCCTTGCTCTGGAAAACAAACAAACAACAACAAACCTTAGTATAAGTCAGAATGGTGCATTAACTTGGCTGTTGGTATTGTTCTAGGACATCTTCATTAACTTGTGAACTTCAGAGATATTACCATAAAACCATCTAAGTTTTAAAAAAAAACATTCAAGATCATCGAATAATCAAAACGTTCACGACCATCAACCTGATCTACCAAATCCTTGGGGTTGGATGCCCAAGCCTTGCCAGCACCTTGTGAGAGCTGCTGGCTCCTGGCAGGCCTCTCTGTTACCCTGGGGTTTCTCTGGCTCTGAAAACCTCCCTGTACACAGTGATGAACTGCTCAGCTGCCAAACTGCCTGGCTCCAGAGCAGCAGGCTGGGCCATGTGGCCATAAACACATCACAAGATGGCTCCAGGTTCATAGCTACTACTTTTTGCTTGTTTGTTTCACATTTTCCTTAACATAACTTTCTAATAAGTTTATGGAAAAGAATTAAGAGTCATGCACAGTTGAAGTAACACTAAGCAAAAGAATAACTGATGTGGTAATTCAACCCAGTAGAGAAAGAATGGGCCATACTGTAGGACAGTTCACTGGTCACTGGACAGGTTTGAAATGGGGGGATTTGTTTGCAAAAAAACAAACAATTGATTTCAGAAATGCAACCAGAAGCATTGATAAAATAACAGTCATGAGTTATCTATAAAAGAATTTGCCAAAAGTTTGTATATTCTTTTATCAGTCACTGGAGCTATATATCAGCTATTAACTGATTATTTCAGAATTATTTTAGAGTACAAAAGAGTACTTCCATTGACAGCAAACACTAGTGAAAACAGCATATATTTACTTGCTCTAGGTTGATTCTTGGTAAGCAGGTAATTCACATCAGGTCATTTTCTTTATTACCTACCTTAGTCCCTGAAGTGCCACTAACTGCAAGTAGTATTTAAAGTGATCCGATCTAAAGCTGTATTTTTCTCCCACAGATGTTTTTAGAAAATTTCAGTAAAGCTGAGGAAATTGACTGTGGTCATGGCTTTTAGTTTGCAAAAAAGGAGAGCAAAAAAGGCAATTTGTTTACCAGAAAGGGAATGTGTCTATACTAATACATGTTTCTTGAATAAAACTAATTTCATGTATCTTGTCAGACAAAAGATGATTTTGTTGTCAGTCAAACTTCTTAACCTAATCCTACTTTCCTTTACTATGCAGTATATTTATCTTTTAGTGAATATTGTGTTCATCCCATCTGCAGTTCTAAAGGCCTCTGCATTGAGGAGAGCAATACTTCCGTTTTCTATTGGCTAGAGGAAGAAATGAGGTATGAAGAAAGCCCTTATTTCCACTCAGTATGTTGAGGTATAAATAACTACACAAATGAAGACATTGGGAAAACAATCCCAATGTGTTATCTTCTTTTGGAGAAAATGAAGAAAGGCTCATGAAAACAATTCGTTTAAACGTATTTTTCCACTGAAACTCTACACTTTCATGGAAATGAGCTTTCCTGTTGTGAACTTTGTTAAGGGAGATGTTAAAAGATATGATTTTCAAATAACCTAGAGGTACCATAAAATTGCATCCTGATTTTTTTTCTCTATGAAAGAAAATGACAATTTACTCCTAATTTGTAGCTTAGTAAAATGACTAGACTCTTTATGAGTAATAAGCATAGAAGAAAAACTGCAAGTATAATTTGTTCAAAATTTGAGAAAATCAGGTTATATGTGCCAAGGTGATATAGTAATGCAAGTATATGGGTTAAAAATGTTGTGCTTCATCTAGATTGCTGGTAAATTCAAAATAGCTATCCAGTCATGGGAAGTGATTGTCCTGCTCTACTCTGTGCTGGTGCAACCTCACCTCAAGTACTGTATGCAGTCTGGGGCACCACCGTATAAGAAACAATAAGGACATAAAAATATTAGAGAGCATCCAAAAGAGGGCTACAAAGATGGTAAAGGGTGTAGAGGGCAAGATGTATAAGGAGCGGCTGAAGTCACTTGGATTGTTCAGCCTGGAGAAGAGGCTCTCCTGATGGGAGACCTCATGACAGCCTACAGCTTCCTCATAAGGAAGAGAGGAGGGGCAGATGCTGATCTCTCCTCTGGTGACCAGCAACAGGACCCATGGCAACAGCATGAAGCTGTGTTAGAGGATGTTCAGGCTGGATATTAGGAAAAAGTTCTTCACTAGGAAGGTGGCTGGGTGCTCGAAGAGACTGCCCAGGGAAATGGTCATGACACCCAGCCTGCTGGAGTTCAAGAATTGACAAACCTTTCAGACATGTGATCTGATTTTTGGGTGGTCCTGTGCAGACCTAGGAGCTGGACTAGGTGATCTTTGTGTGTCTCTTCCAACTCAGGATACTTAATGATTCTGTGATTTTCTGAAAATAAAATGTACATATATGCCCCTTGAAGCATCTCGTACAGTTGTACTAGACATATGCAGAGGAGATGCGCATTTTAGAAGCAAAAAAAAAGAAAAAAAAATGTTCCAGTTATCAAGTGGAGAATGAAAGTATTTAACATTAATGGATGAAAGCAAAAACAAACAAACAAACAAAAAAAAAAAAAAAAACACAACAACAAAAGCAAACAAAAAAAGCAACAAAAAAATCGTGTTAAAATAAGAATAACACCATGAATACATATAAGAACTGAAAATGAAATATCTGAACTGCTTATCAAATAAGTGAAAAAAAAAAAAAAAAGAAGAAAGGGATCATAGGATGGTGGGATGGAATTGTGATGGTAAAGATAAAAAAAAAAAAAGATTCTGAAATAATTGAAAAATTAAAAATATCTGCAGAGAACCTATATATCAAGAAAAGAAGGCAGAAACACTAAATAATACTTTTTGTTATAATAAAAGGATGACCTGCACGATCTAATAAGCAGATGAGAAGTACTCCATGAGGAGTAATTATTTTAGAATACAAAGCCAGGTTTAACAAAAGAACAACAAAAACTAAACCAAACCAAACCAAACTAATGAATATTTCTTATTGCCTCATTCTTTGAGGGGAAAAAAAAAAAAAAAGTTATAAAATAAAAAAGTTATAAAATAACTTAAATATGTGATGGGCTTCACTTCAGAAAAGCCACAAATAACTTGATGCATGGTTATGACTATATCTTGTACCATGAATAGAAGAGTACATTTGCCAGAAATCATTTTATGAAACAACCCCAAAGCAATCAAACAAAATTACCACAGGCTTTTAAAAATATGCTGTGAACTGACTTTATATGTTTGTATCGAATTACGAAACCTGTCTTTTGTGGATTAGAACATCTGAGACATTGTGCCAAAGGCCGCTGAACATCTTGCTTTCTGCAAAAAAAAAATATTTTCTTCTAGAAGGAATACTGAATTTCAGTGACTTAGTGAAGAACCTAACCACCGGTAGAAAAAAAATAAGGGATGGAATGAGGTGCTTTCTTTGGAAACTTAGGAGAACAGAGTGACAGAAATTGCTTTAAAGGATCATTTCCCTTAACTAAAAGAGAGAACAAACAATGGAACAAATCAAGAGAAGAATAAACAGGAATAGATTCCCAATGTATGTTGCTACCATCTTTTACCTCCCTTCTCTAAAATGATCTGAGGTATCTTCAGATTTTCCTGAATTCTCTAATGCCTTCCTGCTTCACCCACCAACCGCGCAGTGACAGACAACCCACAGTCCCTTATGGGCAGGCCTTGCTGTTCAAATTACAACTCCTCTGACTCCCTCTACCCTTTAGGTTTTTGTTATGTGGGTTTGCTTGTTGGTTGGTTTGCTAGGAAATGATGAGAGACAAAGGGAAGGGGAGGAGGCAGGGCAGAAAGTCGTTCTGTAAGCAGTTCTCAAGGTTCAGAACAGTGAAATGAGTAAGAGCAGGGGAGGCAGGGAGCAAAGGTGCCTGATGAGGGCCTTGCAGAAGGCCACCACCATGAAAACTTCCCTCCCTGCACTGAGCCAAGAGCTGCTTTTCCAGCCCCTTCCCGTCTGCCCAGTCAAGGCCCTCCTACACATGCTTAGGCCTTTGGCACAAATGCTTTAGCCAGAGAGTGACTAGACCTTTTCTACTTCCAGATAGACCATCAAGATCCCAAGGCCTACAGTCCTTGCATAGAGGATCCATAACTAGACCTCTGGTCTCTCCAAGTAACACTGCCTGTGCTTGCACAAAGCAAACAGTCACCTAGCCCTTTGTGTTCTCATCCTCTGTGTTCCCCTGCCCTGGCCTAATGCTAGATACTCAGTACCCACTGATCCACTCTGCTTTTCCCAAACTTTCACATGAAAACATCATCAAAACAGTTCATACAAAAGGAAGACTACTGCCTGGAAAAGCCAACAGCCTGTAACTTGTATGGAGGAGATCAAACAAAGGGGTAGGGGCGGGTGTACCACCATGGTTCAGAACTTGAAAAATCATGATTTGGGTAAGAGTTCAAAGACCCACATGGTGTCAGGAGAAAACAGATGAGCAGTGCGGCCACTGTGTTAGAGGCTTGTTATAGCCTGACCTATTAAGAGGAAGAGGATTTTTGTTGTAGACAAAAAAAAAAAAAAAAAAAAAAAAAGTGTTTTTACAGTGTTTTTCTGTGGAAGGTAAGTCTGATCTTCCCTGCCAACTCATCTATACCAGGCTGACTTAAAAGAAAGAGTCCTCCCCACAGCAAGAAGTCTTGCTGTCTAGTGGAGTGTACTTGATTGTGTGCCTAAGAAATCACAAGTTTGGAAGAAGTATCTTGTTTCTTTTGAGTTAGGGACTTTGCAGTAAGGTGTGTGAGGGAAGGCACGAAAAACGGTTTGCTGACATTTCAAAGAGGAAAGGACTGACCTAGCTTGAAAAAGCACTTATGTCCAAATTTCTAAGGGCAACTTGTTAGCTTGTCTGTGCTTTCCATTCCAGGCAGTGCCTTTACGTGATATTTGCATTTCTGCAATGCTCAATAGGAGACCAAATCCTTTTTTCCCCCCATGTTGTTCAAAAAAGGCTGTGCTAACTCATAACACCTGCCCTCCTGATCTCTCAGGATTGATTAAGAATTGGATCAGAACTGATTTGATTTTAAGGTGAACCTGAACCCTCCAAATTCACTCACTGAATTATGTTTTCATTATGTTAGTGAAGTCTTGATTCCATTTCTAAACACTATGATGGAATATCCTTTTTAATACTAGACATGTTTCATGAACTCATCTTCACATTTAGTGCCTGAAAGACTCATGATGGATCATCAATTAGTGTTTTCATTTCTTATGTCTTTTGGCTTGTTGGGTTGATGTTGATAATGCTTTTGTCATTATTATTATTATTCATAAAGGAAGCTTCTGCTACAGGAATGAAATTCTATGATCAAAACATCTCTAGAAGAATATCTAATGAATTCAGCTGCTGACTGAAAAGAAGTGTGTGAGCTATAGATGCATGAAAGGATTAAGAGGAAGGCAATGGTGCTTGACTTCCCTGATTCATTCAGTGACAGATGTTAGATTCAAGGAGGAAGAGGACGTTAGAAATAAGCATTTATTCATTCACTCCACAGTCTCCTGCGGCTGGAAAAATAAATAAATAAATAAATAAAAAGCAGTAGTGACAGTGTTCACCCACACTGAGTAGCTTAGAGATTCCAATTTATGCTTAAAAAAATAAAAAAGGCTGATTGCTCTATTAACATGGAAACCTTTCGTAGCACAATGAAGGAGAAAAATCATCCATCTCCAGGGGCTTGATGGTTACATGGTATGACACATATGATAACACATTACCACAAGTTTTATTTATTCCAACTTGATGGTCAGGATGGCAGATCTTTTTGCAAGGCTACAAGCCTAGGATTCACTCTGACCTTTTTTAGAGAGCTGATTGTGCCTGTTATGTTAGAATTTTCTATAAATATTATTATTTTCTATAAATAAAACTAGTGTTTCTTGGCAAAGGGGTGCATTTTATCCTGAATGTAGACATCTAGATGAATAACCCTCCCACCTCTCCAGTTTCTTTCTGGAGTTAAAACTGCCACAGGGTGTGTCACTGGCTATCCAGCCAGTTTTTAACCCAACGAAGCGTATGCCAGTCCAAGCCACAAGCAGCCAGTTTCTTGAGGAGAATGTTGTGGGGAACAATGTCAAAAGCCTTGCTAAAGTCAAGGTAGACCACATCCACAGCCCTTCCCTCATCCACCCAGCGCGTCACTTTGTCATAGAAGATCAGGTTTCCTTCTTGAGGAGCGCACAGCCTTTCTGCACTCCTCTGCCCTTCAGAACCGCCTCCCAAGGGACTCTGCCAACCAGTGACCTGAACAGCTCAAAGTCGGCCCTCCGGAAGTCCAATACAGCGGTTTTACTGGTCCCCTTCCTGGCTTCTCCAAGAATGGAGAACTCTACCATTTCATGGTCACTCTGCCCAAGACAGTTTCCAACCACCACATCTCCCACCAGTCCTTCTCTGTTTCTGAAGAGAAGGTCTAGCGGGGCACCTCCCCTGGTAGGCTCACTAACCAGCTGTGTCAGAAAGCTATCTTCTACACTCTCCAGAAACGTCCTAGACTGCTTTCTCTGAGCTGTGTTGTGCTTCCAGGATATATCTGGGAAGTTGAAGTCCCCCACAAGAACAAGCACTGACGATTTTGCAACTTCTGTCAGCTACCTGTAGAACTCCTCATCAGTCTCCTCATCCTGGTTCGGTGGTCTATAACAGACCCCCACCAGGATGCTTTCCTTGTAGGCCTTCCCGCTGATCCTAACCCATAAGGACTCAACCTTATCATTCTCAGCCTCAAGTTCCACGACATCAAAACTCTTTCTGATATAGAGAGCCATACCACCACCCCTTCCATGCTGCCTGTCCCTTCTGAAGAGCCTATAGCCAGACATTGCAGCACTCCAGTCAGGAGAGTGGTCCCACCACGTCTCCGTGATGGCAACCAAGTCATAGCTTGCCTGCCGCACGATGGCTTCCAGCTCCTCCTGTTTGTTACCCATGCTGCGTGCATTAGTGTAGATGCACTTCAGTTGGGCTATTGCCTTCTCTCCCAGCCTTGCCATTTTTCCCCCTAGCACAGCTCCAACAAGCCTTGTTTCAGCCCTGTCCCCCTTCTTACCTAGCTTAAAGCCCTCTCAATGAGCCCCGCCAGCTCCTGGCCTAGGATCCATTTTCCTCTTAGAGATAGGGACCCGTCTGCAGCCATCAGGCCAAGTGCCAAGTAAAGCACCCTATCGTCAAGAAAAAAACAAAGTTTCTGTGTTGGCACCAGCCTCTGAGCCACATGTTTATCAGGTGGGCTTTCCGAGTCCTCTCTGTACCCCTCCCTGCCACTGTAGGGATGGACAAAAACACCACCTGTACTCCCGCTCCATCCACTAACCATCCCAGTCCCCTAAAGTCTGGGAAGTTTGATGGTCCTCAGGTTTCTCTCTTCAATGTCATCCCTGCCAGCCTGGACTATTTAAAGAGGACAATAGTCAGAGGAACGAACCAGGTTGGGAAGCTTTCTGGCAATGTCCCTGACCCTGGCCCCAGGGAGGCAGCAGACTTCCTTATGGGTAGAGTCTGTTTGACAAATCAGTCCCTCTGTTCCCCTGAGAAGGGAGTTTCCCACAACAATCACCCTTCTTTCTGTCCTGGTGGAGGCAGTCCTGTGGCGTGGAGTCAACTTCCTCGCCCTAGTCATTGTTACAAATGAAGTCTCAACTCAGTCTGAATTTAGTAATATTTATAAAAGGAATATTTATAAAAGACAATTAAACAGTGCTTGGTGCACGGAGAGTCTACATGTATGCTCTACCAACACACACACACGAACACTGAACATTCTAAATATACAGAACATTGCTTTTACATACTAAACCCAAGTGCATCTATACATATGTACAATCAGAAAAGGTAACAAACAATCCTTTAAGTTCCATGACTTAACAGTCTCCATTTTCCATTCCTTTTATTGATTACAAACACCGGAGAATTCCAGGGCTAGTCGTGGGAACAATATGTCTCACTTTAAGTTGTCAAGCAACTTGGTCTTCGGGCCTTATGTATCCGATTCTTCCTGGATCAAAGGGAAACATATACATGTCCTTTTCAAGGCCAATAGGGCCTGGGTCAAAAGGCATGTTCAGGTTACCAGGGGGCCAAACTGCAAAGGCCTGTGATGGCAGTAGCGGTGGCGGGGTTGATGGAGTAGCAGTCAGATCAGTAAACGAGCCCGCAGCACCTTCACTATCTGGCAAACCACACGTTTCTGACTGTGGTCCCACATGGCTCTTTAAGGCCTCAGAGATTGCTTGCCAGGTGCCGAGCAATCCCACTGCAACCTCCACATATATAACAGCATCCTCCTGGGTAGACTTTCTACCTCTTCCTCAGCTACTGGTCTCTCAAGCTCGAGGGCCTCAAACCTGTTGTGTAAGGGCACCTGGGAAGGTGGGGCCGGTAGGGGGGGGGCATTGCCTGCGATGTCGAGCAGGGACCTATTTCCATTCCTCCTCAACTCCTAGGTCCCCTCCCTCTGCCCGACAGCAACAGAGCAGGGGGTCCACCCCCATTTGGGGTGTCTTACCACGGTACTTGTCCTTAAGGCCCTGCAGGGAGTTGCTCCACAAGTGTATCTCCTGCTCACACTCCATGATATCCATCAACCTCTCGATTTCCTCCTTGAGTTTTGCCACCAGGCAGACCAGGTCATCCACCTGCTCTCACCTCACGCACACAGTCTCTCAGCCCCCTGCAGGTGGTAGCAAAAGGCTCAGGCACTCCCTGGATCCAGAGACCTGAACTGCTGCATTTTTGAGCAGGCAGTCAGTCTGGGTGTGTACAGACTTCCTAGAGAGTGGTGGAGACCACTGCAACTTAGCTAACGGTAGACCGCCATTAGAAGAGTTGTTCATATGGGCGGGGGGGGATGCTCTGCCCTTCCTACTTGACCTACCCACGCGAACTTCTGCGCCACTCCCTACTGACGCACCATGCTGTGTTTGCCGTGCTCCCGGTCTCTCACGCTCCCTAGGGGCAGCTTTTGAACGGCCGGGAGGGGGCGCTGCTGGCTCCGCCTATGCCTTGTCAGCCTCCCTCGTGAGTGCTGCCGTGTCCTGGCAGCTCCCTCAAGTGGGCTTGACGCTGGAAAAAATAGCCCTGCCTGTCCGATCTCCCGCTCCCCTGCAGAATGTGTCTGACCGTAGCCGATTGCCTCACCATCACATTCCATGCCTTGTGATGTGCTGTGCCCTATTTTCAGCTAGGATACAGCTAATTTTCCTTTTAGTAGCTGGTAGGGTGCTGTGCTTTGGATTTAGGATGAGAATAATATTGATAAAATGCTGCTGTTTGACTGGCTGCAGAGCTGTACTTACACTAAGCCAAGGATGTCAGCTTCTCACACTGCCCTGCCAGCAAGGAGGCTGGGTGTGCAGTAGGAGCTGGGAGGGGACAGAAGCAGGACAGCTGACCCCAACTGGCCAAAGGGGTATTCTGTACTGTCTGGCGTCATGCTGGACAAGTACTGTGGGGTGGCTGTCTGGGGGATGGCTGTGGGGGGAGATGTGAGGGGAGGATTGGGAGGGACCATGGGTGGAACAGAGGGTCACGGGGATCTGGGGCAGTTGCGTGTACGGGTGTAAGAAGCTATGCTATGCAGCAATAAATTGGCACTTGAGCTAGACATGTGTGTGTCCGTCTCTGGTGTCCCTGCTTGGGGAGCAGACTACCAGGCAGCCAATCGATGTTGTCTCTTGGGCTGGGGTAGCACGGAGAGTAGCAACAATAATGACAACCAACTGCAGTCTCCTGTTCTCTTCCTTCCCATTTCTCCTCTGTCTTCCACCACCAGCCATGAACAAGTAGCAGTTCTTCAGTGAGGGTCTGCCTAATCAGGCAGAATTGTTCCAAAAGGAGAACTAATGCTAGGGCAATGTGTATGTATTTTCAGAACAACCACCTGTTCGTATTTAAAACGTTTAAATACTTTTTTTTTTTTGGTTGGTACCATCACAGTTAGGCACTTGATGTGTCTTCCTAGAAAAGTGCCCATCTTTAAAAACATGACTGTGATCGTGATTTCTTACAGGCAATCATTGTTTTTAAATCCAGTCAACATCCCTTTGTTGATTTCTTTCCATTACTCTTGGAGGGCACATTTCATGGCTGTCTCCTGTTTGCTATGTAGCTTCATTCTTCAATAAAATTCCACTATGTGTTCTGTGATTTTATATATTTATTATTACACGATTTGTTCTGTGACTTTATATATTCATTAAAGGTCTCTGAAACAGTATCAAAATGTCAAGCACCTTGTGGCTCTGATCCACGTCAGCTCAGCATTCAGAAATTAGCTTTAGCAAATCTGTGAACTTTTAATTGCAGCTTGTGCAAACTATCTGGTCCCCCTGCCTGTCTACAAACATACTTTTGCATTTCAAAGTTGATTGTTTTCTACTGTGGCATTTCCCTGACTGGCTGAAACTGCTGCCAGTGCCCCGGAGGATCGATTAGAAACTACATTTGTGTGACTAAAGAAAGAAATTCTGAACTTTTTCTCCAGAGGGGAAAATAATAACAATAATAAATAAAATAAAAAATAATAATAATAGTAATAAAATAGTTCTTCTTTCTGTGTTAATGAACTGTGAGCTAGGAGAGTTTTATTTTCATTTTAATTTCCCAGTCAGCCAATATGCAGTTGGTGCTATGACAGTATAGCTAGGAAGGCCTACCCTTTGGATCACTGGTATGAATGATGCACCAGAATTGTTTTGCAACATACCTAACCCTGGACCTTGTCTGACCTCAATACACAAGTAACAGGGAGTTACCGAGTGTGTATAACCATGTGACATAGCAGCATTAGTGTACATGTGCAGAATCCAGTGTCTCCCATCCCTTAACATATTGCGTTTTTGTTGTTGTTGTTTGGTTGGTTGGTTGGTTTGTTTTGTTTTTGGTTTTGTTTTTTTTTTTCAGCCTCAATGTATTTCATCAGCTATTCCTTTTGTTAGGAAAAAATGTCCAATTTAAACTAGGTTGGCATGCTCTTTGCTGTCCAGTCTCATGCAGAGACTGGAATATGAGTTTGTTTCACATAGAGTAATATGAGTTTGTTTCATATAGGGTAAATGTCACCGTACCTTCAATTTCCGTCTTGGAACATTGCAGTGCTCTCAGACCTCTTGTATGTAAGGTGTTCATGCTAGTGATGTATTTCATATATTCCTAAGTATTTAATTCACTCTACATGAAGGACCTCTGTGACTATAGTTCATTTGTAAATTTCACTCCTCAGACTGTGAGGAGTCCTCACAATCTCTAATATTTCACCTGTGGAGACTGCTTAGGTTTCTGGATCCACCTTCTGTCCATCCTTCTGCTACTGCTTAGCCACTGTGTATCACAGCCTGGCATATTCTCTTAAATCACCAACAACTGTACTTCATGTTGACACAGCAGTCTATAATGTATGGTAGTTAAGAAAGGACCTTCTGCCCTTTTCCTTCTAGCAAGAACAGAGCAGATAACTAGGGAGGCAGGAAAGGGTGCCACTTTAAACTGACACAGCATGAATCTATGAAAATGGTGACTTCGTCTTTGATTTTCAAATTTATCTGGTGGGCTAGTTAGCAGAGTTAGATTCTGGCAACTTATAGTGTCTCAAATACATAGTGTCAAAAAAAATACATAGTGTCAAAAAAAAAAAAATACACAGAGACAAAATATAGTGTCTCCTGTCTTCATGTTTCTTTATTTTATAATATATATTTCCATTCTTTACTTTCGTCATTACATTTATATATATGTACACACACATTTATATACATCTTCTGCAATGTGTCTAAAATACTCATTAATATTTTCCCGTTAAAGTTTCAAAGATGACTGTGAGCTGAGTGGGTTTATGAGAACAAGGTCAGACATGTCTATGATTTGACAATAAAAACTAATCATAGGAGGCTCAGAATTTGAAAACATGTATGTTCCTCTTTTGGACTGAACGTAATGTTGGGATAGTGTGTAAAATTTGTCCTCAGTGAAATTAAATGGAGACTTGGCCACTGATTTCAGTGAACCAGAGCTTCACACCTAACTTTGATATATAATTTCAATATAAATATAATACATATATATATATAATTTCAATATATATATAATTATATATAATTTTAATAAAGCTGAAAGAAAAAAGAATATTTATTAGTGTGGTCTTTCTAGCTGCTTATCTAAGGCTACTAAGTCTGCTTCCTAAATCAGTTTCATTCAGATACCTAATACACAGATAGTTTCTGTAAGGGTTGAATGATTATTTATAAAGATTTTTTATTGATGATCGAAGTTTTAATGTTTCAGGTTTGATACTGCTTTCTGACCAATACTAGGTGTACTATTGCTGCTGAAAGAACTGGCTGAAGAATGTAAGATGTTAGCTTTTCTGTACATAGCATGGTGATTACTGAATGATACACTTGATAAACCACAATGTCTTAAGGAATGAACAAGACATCTGTAGGCAATGCGTATTGACTGGAATTTAGGAAACCACAGAGCCTCACGAGACACACATGGAAATTGTGATAGAGCATAAACATGCCCAAGTGAAGCAGCCGCCCAGAAAGTATAAATGGTTTAATTATCCTCTGCTGTGTTCAAGCAGATTATTAGAAATAGCTACTTAAGAACTTAATTATTCCAGGCAAAATAGCAGCAGCTGGTTTCTCAGAAGAGAATTCTGTGGAGGAAGACTATATTGAGGAAGGCTTTGGAAAGAGAAACTGTCAATCACAGAAAATCGAAGACTAAAAAAGGAAAGCAAAGCTTCTTCAGGCTTTCCATGATAAAATCCGTAGCAATAGAGGACATATTGATTGAGAAAAGAAGGGGCCTCCATGTGATGTATTTTGAGACTGTAAGTTTCTGAGTTACAACTAGTTATCAGAGATTATGTCTGGTAATAGGTCTGATCTGCCAGAAGTGGTTTATGTGGATCCTAGCTGTGTCCAAGCCTCTTGCGTCAAATTAAGAGACTAGAATCTCCGGTTGCAGAATTGCTGTCTTTCAGCACAAAAGTATTCCCTCTCTCTGCACCGTTATGATTTCTGGAACAGTTTTAAACACTGATATTCTGAAGCACTTGTATGTTGGTTGAAAGGAGAACAAGATACAAGGAGCTTCTCTCATGGAACAACAGTACTGGAGTTAACATACAGCTCTACCAGCTGTTAGAGCACCTTAAATTCCTGAAATCAAGAGGAGAGGAGAAGAGGAAACAGGCCAAAGTTTGTATTTTTGAAGCTAATATCAAACTGTGCTTTGAGATGGTATGAGGAGTGACCTCCAATAAATAATTTACAGGTAAATAACACAGAAAACTTCTGCACTCAAAAGCATTCTTCAAAAAGGTAAACCATTTTTGTACTTCACAACAGTACTGAGTTACCCTCTTGCTGTTGTGTCTCAAATGCAATGAAATATAGAGGCTGAAAGTTTAATTACTCAGTTTCTTTTCCTGTGAATCTACCTTTCTTTTTGTTAATGTGCAAGCAGAAAAGTCCGAGAATCATCAAACCTAGCTAAGATAAAGAACTCTCTTGCAGTCAAGACTGCTATTTAAAAAAAAAAAAAAAAAAAAAAAGTCTTTTCACATGTAAAGCATTTAGTGTGAAAGCTAAGTCTTGGCAAGACTCCTGTTGGTCTCATTTATTTCAGATGCATGTACTAAGCAGGAAAAACACTTTTCAGTGAGGAAGGAAATGAAACTGAGATGTAACTTTATGAATAAAAGACTTAAATATTCTTCCTATGAGATGTTCCTTTTATATTCCAGGTTTTAGACTGAAAACTTTTTTCCTTCTCTAAAGAGTTATATTTGTTTCATGGCACTTTCTTCAAAGCTAGCTTCTGATATTTGAAAGAATCTTCCTGCAGACATTTTAAATTCAAACCTGATTAATTTGGTCCTCTTGATTTCTTTTTTTTGATTGCCTACAGGTATATGACCCACTCCAATTAACTGCTATAGAAGATAAAAATAATCATCTTATTAGCTAGCAGCCACAGCTACCATGGTACCCTTATTTAGTACACTACAAGCAAGTAATGCAAAAATTAGAAGTTTTAGAGAGATTTTAAACATACATAAATTATTGGATATATGAGATGAATTCTCAACTTTACAAAATCTCTTTTATAGCTCAGTTTTCTAATGTTTGAGCACTATGAGCTCCTAGAGGGGAGACAAGAATATGGAAAGGAGTTGTGCTATTGTACATAATTCATAGTTATCAGTAGCAAGAAAAGAACAAAAAGAACAGATAAAAGTAGATACAGTCAACAGTGAAAAGTAGATACAGTGAGATAGTTAGATGACAAATGGTTGGTCAAAAACAATAAGGAAAGTTTCCTCTTTTTTTTTTTTTTGTTTTGTTTTGTTTTCTGCTATTTTTAGAGAGGATTAAAAGGCCAACCACTCATTTGCATGTGATAAATTTCTACAAATTACAGTTCAAAAGTAAATTTGTCATATACATCAAAGTGTAGTCGTTTCTTTAATAACATTTAATTTGGGGAAAGGTTTGGAAAAGGAGGTACATCCTCTCCACCAAACAAGGGGAAAAGTTCAAGGTCTATGTCAGACAGCACGTTGCCCTCTCAGACAGTGAAGATTTTTTTTTTTTAGCTCATCCTGAAATAGAACAGAATTGGACAGTGGAAAATTTCAGAAATGTCATAACGTTGTTGTTGTTATCTTTAGAATGAGTCAGTTTTGAGGGTTTTTTATTTAGAATTTGAAAATATGAGAGAAAAGCTGAAAATAAGTTTAAAAGGTTTCAAGCACTTTGGAAACTAAGAGAATTCGTTTTAGTTTTACAACACAACATTTAAAAAAAAAAAAATGTTGCCACCAACTTGAAATATGAATTACTCTCAAAGCCTTTTGTGCAACAGAAAAAAAGATGAACTGAAAAGCTAGGGTAATGCCCATGAATTGAGAGAGCGTGTCTGTCAAAGAGCTCTGTCAGAGCTGCTGGAGAATTTCTACGTGTACATTGGAAGTCTAAAAATGCAGGAGGTCATAAAGGAGATGCTTTTTAGATTTTTTTTTTATTATTATTATTTTTAAAGCGATTCATTTTTTTTTTCCCCTTTTTAAGTACACAAAGCATCTTCTCTTCTTTGATTTATGGAAAGTATAAATGTATGTGTTAAGCAAGCTACAAGATCTGCTTTAAATTAATTTCCTCTTTCTATTCAAAATACATATCAAGATAATTATAAGTATTTCTAAAAAAAAAATAAATAAATATGTAGGAATCAAATCTATTAGCCTCTTAGGAAAGCTGCTTGACTTTAAATGCCCTGTGGCATTTAAATCCCATTCTCAAATGTAATCAAGGGATGTGGTGAGAAGTGATGGTTTTCAGACAAGGAATATAAGAGGTCATAGAAACTTTATTAAGGGCTGTGAAGGGATTTTCAGTATTTCACAGAATGTATCTTGAATTGCTGACTACCACTGTTTTTTAATTTCTTATTTTAACAAAAAAATGTTGAAGTGTTATTCCTTGTTCTTTCCACTTAATCACTAATAGCACAGAGTATGGTGACCTAAGGGTGTTTCTATTTTATACAGGTCAAGGTCAATGCTATTTTTCAACTTTCATAGATTTTCTAGAGGCTCCTGGAATGAAACAAAGTCACAATTTCTTCATATATCTGTAAGCTCAGGGCTGCAGTTGCTATAGTCTTACTGCATACCAGTAAGTATGCATACCAATACTTAAAAATATTTTATTTTTGAGCTACTTTATGAAGGGACTAATCTTTCCAAACCATATGAATACAATAGGAATATGTGGCAGATGTGTTTTGTGACTAAGTAAAGGTTTAGAGCAGTGAATTCTACAAAGAGACACTTGTGCAGGCAGTTCTGTGTCTGAGGGCTGAAAGTGATTACCCTGGTGGTGTCATTTGGAATACAGTGCTTGGAAACTTTCCAATCTCTTGACCAAGAGCACTTGCTATAACTTATGGACCACCTCAGAAAAATACGTCTTGCTTGACAGTTTTAAAAGCTCAACTGATTGGTGTGAACTCAAGGAAGAAGTATTTTAGTTTCATGTAGATGCGTTACCTATTCAATTACATTAAGGTACTGTCAATGCTTGTTATCTTTTCAGCTGTCTTCTACTGATGACCACGTTAAACTCCTCATATAAATCTTATTGCAGAAAAAAGAGCTATTTGAAAGAACACTTTTACAGACATTTTGTTGTTCATTGTGCCTTTCTAGCAGACATGTGCTATGTTTGGTATTTTGCCAGGATTTGAAAACATGTTGCCAAAGGAAAACAGATGTTTTTCAGTCATTTTATGTGTGCAGTCCAACTCACAGTCCTTGCTATTGTTATATTTACATGATGTTTCAAGTTGTACTGGGTCAAGTTCCAGTGATAGTTGATATTTTATTCTATAAATGTAGGCAGGTGCATTAGGAAGAATTATCACAAGAACTGTCTGTAAAGATACTTCAAATCTCTCTGAAGACATAGTGGAACTAATGAACTACAGATATTCACTGCTTTTCTGAGGCATATATTTAAAGCCATATCTCTCATGGATCAATACTTCAGAGAAACAAGAAAAAGGAGGAAAGTATTTTAATGATAACACCAAAAATCAATTGCTTTTTTCTGTCAGGCTTGATTTGATCCTATATCAGGGAGATCAATTGAGATTCTCCAAAATGTTGACAGAATATCTTTGAACGGAAATCAAAGCCAAAATAAAACGGTAAATTAACTAGAGTATGAAATATGAAGATGACAAATTTCTTGCTAATTGCCATATTAAAGTAGAGGAAAGACCTTTATTTTTAACTTTGTTTATATTTGAGCCTTACTTCATAACTGCACTTTTTAGTGGCTGCTCAACTGGACTCATTTAGCCATGTTCTTTAAACATGGTTAGATCAACATAAGGTCAAAGGAGAAAAAAAAAATAAATCTCAAATTCATTTTGGATTTGTAGAGATACGGGGTTGAGTGAGATTCAGTTTGTAGGTTGTGACACATAATTCAGGAATCTTCAAGTAGACTTTCTCAGATACATTGAACAAGGCTTTTAGGCTGTCATTGTACTGGGGAGATTTGTTTTACACTGAGAGTTTAGATGTCAGTGTGTAAACAGAAAGTGTAGGTGTCTTAATCTGCAAACTAATTTTAGTCATGTTCTTTTACTTAGCTTATTAACCTTGCGGATGAAAAAAAAAACCATTTGAGACAGTGATGCCTCTGGTTCAGTTAAGGAGAGGAAAATAGAAGGTTCCATGAAATTCTCTGTTCTAAGTGAGCCTGAATTTAATAATTTTTGGGTCACATGAAATTTGCTTACTTCATTATTTATTTATTTATTTCTGACAAGACAAAATAAAAATTGGCAAAGAGCTTGAGTCTTGAAGGAAAGACTCAGATATATAGATATAGCCTTTCAGGATATATATCAGACTTTTAGACTATATTAGACTTTGACTGATGCAAAGACTGTAGATGTAAGCATCCATCTACATGAATGAGCTGAATAGGACCATTCTGACCTGCAAAACTCTCTTCTAAGCAGATTGGCCTTGTAACTGCCTGATGAGAATGGTATTCAACCCTTGCTAACTCCTGAGTAGCATCCAGGAAGAGGTTGGAGCAGTGCTAGCTGAGTTGGGCTAAATCATCACAGGACCTGTTCTGACAATTTAGTATTATAAACTGATCACTTCAGGGCCTGGGAATAACTCCATGTAATTTTTAGTTTATTGCCATAGATACAGCTGATGTTCCTCTAGCAACGTATTTATAGAAAGTTAAATCTTTTATTCTGTTATTGAAGATACCTATTTGGATACAAGAAGACAAGCACACCAATAAATCTTTCAGATATTCTTTAGGAGAAAAAAAAAGGGGGGGAGGGGATTAAGACCCAATCTAGATGTACAAGATTAAATACTGTACAAAAATGCTGTTGATGAGGACGAAAGCTACAGAGGCACTAGTGCTATCAAAAAAGTAGGAAGAAATGAAGGGATCAGAATTTTGAGGGAAAGATTTGGAAAACATCTAAATCTTTCTTTGGATATTTTCCAAATGTAATTATCCAGTAAAGTCAGGATATCACTGCTATAATCCAGATTTTTCTGCAGTACTGAATTGTTAAGAAGATGCCTAAAATGTGTGTACTTTGAACTGAGTTTTCCTTTTAATATATCCAATAATTTCAGGAATTCAATTATAACATTTTTCACATTGATTATTTTTTCCACCTTTGAATGTCTCTTTATTTGATTTTTTTTTTTGTAAGTCTTTTAATACTTTGTTTCCCAAGTCATCTTTAGTTAAAAAGACGTCATACCAATCTCTCTTTTAGTTCTCCTGGAGTAGTTAAAACTTGCTGCAGTTTCAGTTTGTGTGCCTTAAATAGATATCAGTCAACATTACCTACCTGGCTTTTCCTTGTCTCTCCAGAATGTTTTAAGTGTATTTATTTTTCCTGTTTGCAGTTCTATGGGAATTTGATCAAGGTCTGAATGCTCAGGGGAGCAATTCTCTTTCAGGTTTCTTAATTCCAGACATTGAAAGCTTGACCTGCAGGGTCCTGTGCACTTCATAAATTCAATCATAAATTCAATTTTAGGAGAGGGATACAGTACCAAGATATAGCTGGGAGTATTGCTGTTGACCTCTGTGTCTGAATATGAAGTCCCAACAACTAGCAAACTGCCAGCTGTGGCACAGCCCTGGTGTATTGTTTCTGGCTTTGTAAGGGCCCATTCCTGCTATATCGGGGTCATGAGGTCCTGCACAAGGAGAGGTTGTGGTATTTCAGATGTCTGCATGCCTTGCTGAGTTCTCCTGCAAACTGATGGGTGTGTGGAAATTGTGAGAGCTCTTCTGGCGATGGCCAACATGTACCAGATTGACCTTCTTGATAGCTCTCTGCCATGAGCCTCAGCACCACCATGGTGGCAGGCTTGGTGGAGGGCAACACCAGCAGGTTAGAAGGGCAGGTCTTCAGGTGCTGGGCTGCAGGTCCTGGGCATATCTGTCACAGAGACACTTTCTTGGACATCTGACACAGGTTTGCAAAGGCTGCTGGCTGGGTCCAGCTAAGGCATGTGGCTGGGAGAGATTGTCCACGACACATTTCTTGTCTTGAATTTCTCCTATATTATAAACATGATGGTTGATGAGCAGTTCAGGATTAATAAATAAATAATAGGAGAGGAGCAGAAAAAGAATGTAGTCTTAATAGCAGTTTCAAAACATTTAGTTCTGTCAGCAGGTCTGGCCTGCTCTGATATACACAGGTGATATACACAGGTTCCTACCAGTTTGGTTTTGAACAGATTTTTTTATCTGTGTTCATGGAAAAAAAATAAAAATAAAAAAAAAAAAAAAAGAGAGAGAGAAAGAAATAAGAAAAAGACATCAGTATTGGGGTAGTTCTGAGTAGCAGCATTTTGTTTTTTCAGTGTTTGGTTTTTTTTGTTTGTTTGCTTGTTTATTTTTTATTATTATTATTTTTAATTAAAGGGACAACAGTCTGTGTTAAAGCTCTAATAACTAATCAGTGTATTCAGTGTGACACTGGTTACTGATAACTTGAAAGTAGAAATCTCTGTGGAATGCGTGTCCCCAGGTGAAATAAACAGCTCTAGCAACACTGACTTGATTGGATTTGGCAGTTTGTATTATCTAAGAATATCTCTGATGCATACATTGATATTGTATGTGACACCACTTGTGAAAATCATTTGCTAGAGCAAGGTGTTATTTTTCACATAATGCATAACACAGGTTTCTTTTTAAAGTAATGAAAAAGTAAATTAGAATTCATGGAGTGGAATGGAAAACAACAAGCTATAAATTAGCAGGAAAATAATTATTTATAGCATCGACAGCTCAAAAAGTAGTATCAGTTCTCAAAATCTCTATCATGTTAATGCTACCCATTAATTTGGCCAATTCTGAGAAGGCTAAAAAAAGTTGAAATATGTCCTCACAGGATCCTTTATTTTTATTTTTCATATACTAAAAAATGTATTCATATGCTCCATCTGTTACAAGTAATGGTATGTGTTAGATGGGGATTGCTTGATTCCTTTTTAGTCCCTCAAGTATTATTAAGACAAGGATGATGCAGAGACATTCAGCAACTATTACTTGTATTTCTTTTAAAATATTTTTTAATTATTATTTAATGATATGATCTTAAACTTTATAGTTCAAATTTCCTGAAGTTTTTGCTGAAGAAAAAATGCATGTAAAAATGAATAAAATGAATACCTTTTTTTTTTTTTTTTTTTTTTTACTTTATTATTTTCAAAAATATTTCATAAACAGCAATTTTGAGTGCTGATAATTGACAAAAAATTGCTTTGTCATGTTTTTAGGAGTATTGTCTACTGAGACATTCACTGGAGTGTGAGGATGTGCTTCAGGAGTTTTGTATTAAGAAGTGATTTAATATCCTACTTCCAAATCCTCCTGTCTTCAGTTCCTTAGTATTTAGAAAATTTATCCTATTCTCCTTATAAAGCAGTAGCAAAAAGATCCATAGTGAAAAGATCCATAGTGTAAAAAAAAAAATAATAATAATAATAGTGTAATGAGTTGGAAGAATTGCAAAAAAAAAAAAAAAAGCGTTTCTTAAAGCTGAACTTCAAGTTAATATTGTTTGTGAGTTTAAAGAGTTTTATGAACTGACTTAAACAAGTAAAGTTATATTGTTGTTAAAATTAACTACTAAATTACAGATTATGCTACCTGAACTATCTGAGAGTTGGAATTTTTTTTGCCTTAAATAAATAGTGTGACCACAGAAGTGCGTGGAAATTACCATTGTCTCTACGTTATGTTTAGTTGTTCCTTTACATTCCATGATTGTTTTGCTCTAGTGCAACACAGTCACAATGAAAAAGGATGAAGGAACATGATTTTGGAAAAATGTACCTTGTGACACAAGCAGGTGGAACTCCCTACTAATAAGTTTGACCATTTAACTTTACAAAATTTGACTGCGTAAAAAGTCATGGCACAGAGGGTGAATATTTCATGTAGCTTAAAAAAAAATAAAGCTGAATTTGGCCATTAGGATCTCAGTGTTGTACCAAACCCGTGGGTAGTACCTTAGGATTCTACCTAGAAAATCCTTATTTTCTGCATTAATTATATTTTATCAGTTTTTTGAATGAAAGACAGGTTATGTGCCAAGGTTTTTCCACCACCAAAGAGAAAGCTATGCAAAAAGAAAACTTTTCTTGGATTTTAAAGAAAAACAAACAAACAAAACAAACAAATAAACCCACAAACATTCATGTTGAATTAAAAGCACATTTTCAGAAAACCTGATATTTTGGAGAAGTCTCAACACTCGCCTCTAGTGCAGAAACACTTGTGAGCAATACTCCCATAAGTGCATGTAGGCACTGGTATGAGTGCAATTATCACATCAACATGGGAGTCTGATCCTTACTCTGTGTGTGGGAACATGTCCACAAGTGCAGCACAGATGGATCCCAGTATGCGTTGCCTGGACCTCTAAATGTCTGCCCTCAAAGTAATATCCCCAGAGTTGTGTCTAACAGGAAAACTGGGATGGGGAAATTGGATAGTGTACTTCCTAGACTTTCAAAAAAGGCTTTTAGGTCTTTGGAGCAGCCTAGCTTCAAGGGTAAAAAACATTAAGATCAATATGGAGGTGGAGGTATTGTACCAGGTTATGGCCTGCTTATAACAAGCAGGATATTGCCTTAAACATACACCAAAGTACCAGAAATTGACTTTTAGCTTTTTTTTTTTTTTTTTTTGAGGTAAGAATACACATGACAAACTTGTAATATATAGAATTGTGTTTACTTCACCAAATAATTAAATAAATAATTTTTGTTCTGCAGGAAATGCTATACATTTGTATGGTAAATGCTTTCAGACTTGTGTCAAATATTTTGATTTTTTATTTTAAACCCACATTTGAATTATGGCCTGCTGCCTTAACATATTAAGAATGAAATTTTTGTGGCATAGCACTCCACTAACCTTTCTCTGAAACATAATGTGCTCATTTTCATGTTCTCCACAAAAATCTGTCGAAATAGAAAGTTCAGAAGTGTTCCAGAAAGCCATCTTTCATCCTAGATCAAGCACATGTGAACACCTGCTCTTCCACGTTGGAAAAGTCTCAAACGCAAGAAAAGAGGCTCTTGTGAATTCCAGGATTACTCAGCAATGCCTGCTGCTGTCTTGAGCAAACACATTAGTCTGTTGCTTAAAACAGATGCAGGTCACGTTCTCTGGGCCAACATGCACAGACAAGGCTGTTGAATTGCCATCTGTGCTTAATCTGTCACTAAAGAGCAAACAAGGGTGTTCCAGCTTTCAAAAGAAATGCTGACTGGTAGGAACATGTGTGGCATTAGAAGGGCCTCCAGTCACATGGCTCTCTTCAGTTGTGCTGTCTGTTTGATTGCTTTGTTAATTCCTTCTCCAAGGCATTTTATTCTGACATTTTATGAGGATACTTATCTTATTTGGTGTCTTCCCTCTTTTATTTTTTGGTGGGGAGAGGGGGGAGGGTGAGAGGGAGGGAGAAGGAGAGTATTTTTTTGTTTTTATTCTTGAGATAAAGAGAGATCCATCATGTAATCCTCATTTTAAAATGAATTATTCTCAGAAAAATGATAATCCAAACAGTATTCTGCCCTGCTGAACCCTCATTTTTGAGCACTGAAGGAATGAATTTTAGTCATAAAATACTTCCAAATAATGAAGAGGTTTACATCTAATTAATCAAAAAAATTGGCCAAGGTAGCTACCAATTAAACCAGTATGTGCATTTATTAAAAAGATGAAATGCTACAAAAGAAAAAAAAAATCTTTCCCTAGTAGATCTCTTCTCAGTATATTGCAGAAGTTATGTAATTTCTGGACATGTCAGTTTTAATTAGCCATCTTCTTGTTCAAGAAACTATTTTTTATTTTTTTTTAATATGATTTAACAAAGAATTTGCTTAGGAATGTGAAAAATGCATGAGAAGTACTTTCAAGCTACTTTATTTTAATATATTATCTGAGGATTTTTTTTTAGAGACAATTCACACCACAATTCACATTTATTTCAGAATAAATGTTCTGCCAAAACTGTTAGATGCCAGTGGGTTTTTTAGTCTTATTTTCTACACTAGAGATACTTTTGTGGATTAAAAGTAGACTTTATGCTTTCAAAATCTATCTCTTTGAATCTCTCCTTCATATACACTAATTCATGCAGCTCTGTGTATCTTATTGCCTGTAGCCAAAGAAAGGATGTAATTTCACAAACCCTGTATTATGACTCAGCTACTGTAGCAACTAGAAAAACATATTAAATTACTTTGCCTCTAGAGGCAAGACATCTCTTTGGTAATTAGGCAAGGAGGCAGAGACACTTGGTGAAAACAAATTCAAGAAGAATCTCTCTGGATTTCAAATAACATGGGTGAGATATACATTTTTTATGAAGTGATAGAGCCCAGTGGATTTAAAGGACTCACTTACTAATACAGCCTGAGAATTAGGTTTGACGTGTGTGGGGTTAATATAATTTATCTAACAAACAATTTACTTACCTGCTATCATGAATGAGAAGCTGCAATATAAATAGCTGGGCAGTTCAATCCCCAGGCAGTTAGAGGATCTCCCAATGGAACCACTGAAACAGTCTTAGGAGAATAATTTTGTTGCACCTTCCATTGTGCTGGACAGCAGACTGGATAATTTGTTAGTCTTTAAAAAGTCTGTGTGAGCCTGGTTAGTTAGAAAAAGAGCAAATTTATGAAGAGAAAAACTTCCAAGGAGAATAGGTAGGTTTATTTGGTTCTGCATTCCACCAGTCAGTGCATGAAAGCCTCATGCATCTTTTGTAACCTTGTGAGTTTTCTTACTGGGCACCACAAAACACCATTTACAATATCTCAGAATACCTCTGTCTCCTCAGACAACTGATTAGAAGAAGGTCTTCTCCTTCTACCTTTAAGAGCAGAGACAACCCTAACCTGGATAACCCTAACTCTAACTGTGGCTAGAGGGGAGAAAATTCAGCCTTAGAGTGGTAACAAATTATTTATTTATTTATTTATTTTTGCGTGCAGCTTTGGTAAACTCAGTGTCATATTGCATCAACAGTAGGGCCCTCCATAAACATATTCCAATGTTTTTGGTTTGTTTATTTGTTTTGTTTCAAACTCTGTATGTAAAATAACCACTATACTTCATATTCAGGATCGTTTTGTGCCTTCAAATTCTATTCTGTACAGGCAGTAACATTAAAAAAAAAAAAAAAAATCTGTACGGAGATTTTTATGTCTTATTAAAACATTTCTAAAGTGATTTTATGCACTCTTTGTGGTATCTTCAGAAGACATAGCAGTGGGATATAATGGACTTTTTGAGCAGTCTTCTGGTCCATATGATGCCATTTCATCCCAGTCTTACCATATATAGACAATTCAATTTCACCAGATTCATACTAATAGAAATTAAAATACATATATATTTGGAAACAAAAATGTTCAATTTTGTTTTTAGCAGAATCTCCCTTCTGCCACCATTGTTATTTTTTAAAATGATGACAATTTGAAATTGTGACCCTGAACTGTTTCAGTTTTGACAAACTGTGTTGTCAGAAGGGAACTGCTCTGTTGGACTTTTTCCCTACCTCTACATATTAGGGCTGAGCAGATGGAAAACTACTTCTAGTACTCCCACCAGCAGTGGGATTCAGGGGATTGATGCTTTTGATGTTTTTTACTTACCAGGAACTTTAACTAGCTTTTTTTTTTTTTTTTTTTTTTTTTTTTTGTCTCCCACTCTCAACCCTTAAGGCCCTTTGGGACTGAAACCAGACTCTTTTTTGTTTGTTTGTTTGTTTGTTTGTTTGTTTTTGTTCTTGCTTCTTAGTAACAGTTAAAAATACATCCCATCCCAAATAAGAGGTGGGATGACCAAAAGATACAGAGACACATATTTCTTTTGCAGAGTGCAAACAGATTTTTCTAAGCAATTTGTGAATGGATCAAGTGCACATCTACTAATATCAAGTAAAAGATCAATGTCAGAATCAGCTGCCTATCAGGCAGCTAAATTATCATTCAGAATGCCAGGACTTGAGTACAGATGAAAGCTCAGGTTTTTATGTGGCTGTTAGCATATAGCATATTATCCATGCTTTCCTGAACTATTTAGTCTCTTAAAAGTAGCAAACTATTGAGGCTCTTAAACTGCATAGGACTCATCCTAAGATGACTATCCCTTAAGTGCCAAAACAACAGTAGTGCTCAGATGTCATTTGTTAGTGAAACTGGAAAGATATCTTGAAGTTGTAACCTGGTTGTTTTAAATTACTCTCACTTGGTGCAAAAAGCTCTGCTAAATGGAGAAGGGGTTCAGTGCGAGGAACAAAAGCATGGGTCTGGTGCAAAGGTGCAATCCAGAATAAATTGTGTTTCTGCAAAAGGACCACCACTGCAGGTAAAACACCAGTTAAGCCCTCTGACTGGAAATGTTTTAAACCTTGGCTTTCTGTTGTTTGCTCTCCAGGTTTGTTCTTACCTACATGACCGAAATTTTCCATGAGTATCTTGAGGAGTGGATATGTGAAGACTGTATACTGCTCAGATCTCCAAATACATGTCTGCAAAAATGTTGCACCAAACTGAACTGTGTAATGCCTCAGAAATCATCTTTGGCTCTCAGGGCCAAATCTGGCCAGGTTGTGACTGAGGTAAGAAGCTGAGCTCAGTGTGAGCATCGTGTACTTGCCTGGGCTAAGGCTCGTTTTTCCTTCCCTTTATGTCAGAGCCTTGTCATAGAGTCTCTGTAGGGGACAACTGACTGTGCAGGTGTCTGAAGGATGATTCCTGTCTCAGCTATCGGTATAAAAGCTTTGCCACAGACCAAAGTTTCTCAATTCCATCTGGTACACTGTTTTGTTCTTCAGAATATACTTTTCTTCAGGTATAAGTTAATGGGGGAACAGTTGCTTTTTCTGCCTTTGGGGGGGAAAAAAGAGGGTCTGGAAGGGGAGTTCACCATTTTTTTTGTATATTTCAAAGCACACCTAGTAACACTGCCTGTTATTAATGGTAATTCTCATTGTAACACCTGGTCTTCAGGTGTTTGTAACTTCCAGATTTTAAGCATGGAACTGAAATTTTCTGCTGGATTATTCTTCAGGTTTAACCTGAAAGATTAACCAAATTCCTTTTAGCTGTTTCTAAGAAGAAAAATATGAAAAAGAGTCATTTTCCTGTTAAAAATCATTATGAACCTTTTTCAACTGCCCCTGCTTTAGAGCAGGAACTTGTTTAACTAAAGAGTGACTTTGTTTTAGGGCATACCTCTTCTGTTGTGAATGAAAAAAAAAAAAAAAAAAAAAAAAGACTTCTAAAAGTTTGATTGTCTCAGGATTCCAGCTGCTCTGAGCTTATGTGCCCTCCAAGCTATTCACCTGTGTGCATACATAAAAGCAGATATTCCAATGTGGGGTTAGATCCTTCTAAGGGTTCAAAGGGATTTGGGCACCTCTGATCCATTTCAGGCTTTGTTGGGGCTAAGGTCTAAGGAGATCTTATTCTTTCCTCTGAAGAAAAAAATATTTAATTTGAATCTAGAGGAGAGAAAAGATGTATCAAAGAAGAAAGAAGGATCTACAGAATAGATAAAAAGGGGCTTGGATTGTTCTCTGGCCTTGCAACCAACTGACATGTCATGGTTTATATCTATCTAGTTCAAATCCCTTTCCACCCAAAATACATGTATGTTGACCACATCCAGACTGCTTTTTGTTTGTTTTGAGTGGTCTCTAGACCATGCTCACTCTGGGCATTGCTTGGAAGAGCATTAGTTGCTTCAGTCCTAAATGATGCCAGGCTCAGTGTTAATGGTAAGGACAGTTGTACAATAGTCCCCTGAGCACTTTAGTTTTCTGGTTTACATGAAGTTTTATGGAGGGATTGAGGTGGGAACAGGGAAAATGTTCAATTTCAGTCTGGGAACATTAGAGGAAAGACAGAGAGAGCTGGCTTTAGACAAAGTGCTTACCATGAATGAAGAGCTTCTGGATGGGGAAAGCTGGAATCACAAAGTAATTCAATTGCAGTATTTGTAAACAGCTATATCATTTTCAAACACTGCATTCTCATCTCCCAAACATCTGTCAGAGCAAGGTGCCCAAATCTCTCTTCAAGTGCAGCAATAACAGCAGACAGCAAACACAGAATGATAATCAGCCTACTGCTTGCAGTCCCAGATTAGATTTCACAGACTTTGAAGGATGTTGCATTTCTGTATTTTTGTAATGATATCAATATATAAGGGAAAATAAATCATTTGGTTGTCTCATTTGACAACTAATTTTATTACTTTTTTATTATTATTTCTTTTAAGCAAATTCCCAAGCTTCAAATTTCTTAGATTTATGTGTCTTAATTTGAAATAATTACAAGTATTGTCCAATGTTTACATTTCAGATGTATATATTTTTAGCCCAACATCCCATTTAAATGGTAACTAATGTAGAAACTTTCTTGATTTTCAGAAAGTTCATTTATCATCGTTAGGCTGGTAAATGCAAAGGAGCATTTTTATACAAATCATTAAAGGTATGGAACTGTGTTTTCAGTAGAATCACTTTTTTATCAAAGTAGAGGTCCACAGCAATGTTGCATTGCCTGAGAAGAATAAAACAGCCAAGGTAAACTGCTTACAGAATCACACAATGTCTGAGTTTGGAAAGCCCCTTTGGAGGTTGTTAAGTCTAACCCTCCTGCTCAGAAGAAGGTCAGCTAGAGCAGGTTGCTCAGTACCATGTTCAGTCAGATTTTGAAGATCCAAAGATGGAGACTTGACAGCCTCTCTGGGCAACCTGTTCAACTGTTTGACTACTTTGCTGTGAAAGATTTTGAAATGGAATTGTTTGTATTTCAGTTTGTATCCATTGTTTCTTGTCCATTCACTGGACACCACTGAGAAGAGCCTGACTGCCTTCTTCACACCCTTCATCAGGTATTTATACACATTGATAAGATATCCCTCAGCCTTCTCTGCTCCAAGCTGAACAGTGCCATGTCTCTCAGCCACTTGTTATAAGTCACAGGCTTCAATCCCTTAATCATCTTCATGGCTCTTTACTGCACTCTTTCCAGTATTTATATCTTCAGACTTAGCTTAGTCTGACTTTTGTCTCAACAGCTTTTTTTTTGTTTTAAATCTCAGACTGCTGTGGAAATGGAGTGAGGATGTGTACAGCCTGCTCTTTCTCTTTAACAGGCTCTCATGATAGTCCTATTCAATTTTCCTTAGCGGTTTTCTCAAGGGATCTGGAAGGCCCTTCAGAGAGCCATTCTCATACCCACCATAGAGTCATCCACTTGTCACAACTCGGTGTCTAAGAAACTGAGGCCCACAGCAGCAATGAGACTTCAACTGTCACCATGATATTAGAGCTGTAGGATAAACTACCTGTGAAGGAGACATCATGCTTAGCTGAATTATCCCCAATGATGTCATAGCCTTATTTAAGAATTAGCTAACTATCTCTCTGAACCTGTCAATAGCTATGGTCATAGCTATTGAAGAAACCAACTATCAGTAATCTAGATTTATTATGAATCAATTTGAGTATAGAGCACAAAAAATATTCCAGTATCTTTTCTAGTTATATGGAGTATTTTATGAACCTTTTTCCATTACTGAGATTGTTCAGAGAGAAAATCTGACAGGTCCTTAATTTGTTAGGGTAACCTGGTTTAAAAGGTGTTTAGGTTTAACTAGCATGTGGTCTTTGAAGAAAAAAGTGGAAGATCTGCACCTTTAGGGACCATACATTTTTGAAAGAAAAAGCAAAGATTATGAATCTTGGTGGTCAGTATAAATAAAATTTAATGTTAGCTTTGGTAATTTGGCATGCACTGTCAAAGGCTGCAACTGGTTTCCAGTACATATGTGCAAATAAGTTAGGCCTATTCACTGGTGACAAACTTTTAATGTAGATTTTTGTCCTTACAGAATTTACTAACTGTCTAGACAAATAATTATGTTCATCTCATAACAAAATCATGTTTCTCCATAATTCTCAAAAATAGGCCTTTTTAGTTCAGGAAAGCTCAGGATGTCAATAACAAGCAGCAATTTTTATTGTCTAATCCTTCCTCTATTTTGTAGGTATGAAATTTCATAGAAATTCAGAAATTTGCTATAGTCATAAATTGCAACAATGCCACATTTTGTTAAGAATAATGAAAATACTAAGTATATAGTGACTGAATTGTTGTATGATCTTCAATAAAATCAAAGGTATTTTACATTAATACATCTGTTGCCAACCCTGTCCTATACATGGTATACACTCTGTTTCTAATATGGTTATGCTACAAAAATTCAAAGAGGAGATTCTCAAAGTTTCTAAAGGTGAGGATGATGCTGTTTCTTCAATGTGTAATAGCTCAGTGATTTAAATACCTACTTAGGATTCAGGACACCTGAGTGTTCATTCTTCCTTTACCTAAATAAGTCTGAATTTCTATTTTCAACCATCTAGAAAATCAGCTCAAAAGGATTTGGAGACCAGACAGTGTGGCCTTAATCTGTTCTCTTGAGTCTATATGAATTTGTAGTAACATAAATTGCACACTGGAGTGGGGAGAGGAATCCAAATATCTTATCTCCCAGGGAGATAATACTCTAAACTAGCAGCTGTGAGGTTGTTCTCCGATTATTTTTGGTCCTTGTTTGCATAAAATACCTAAAATGAAACACAGATCTCTTGTCCCTGGCACACGAGAACATGGGACAGAGGCTGCATATCTGTGCTGCTTGTATGATACATTCCCAGGGAGAAGAAACAGAAGGTCATAATTAGTTCTGTGAATCTCACAGTTCTGGGAATCTCATATTCAGGATATGAAGAATGGGATTTTTTCTTCTAGCTCTGCTATCAGAAAATAAATAGTAAGAATTGCCTTGCTGCTTCATTAAACTATAATAAAGATATTGGCAGGTCTGTGTTGTGCTATTAATGGCATTCATAACAATACCCTGTTGTCCTCATTTACCAAGCTGAATATGTACTTAATTATACCCTCTAAAAATATTAGTGATTTAGATTTTTACATAATGAGTTTTTTATGTAAATGATATGTACAAAAGCAGCCCCTAGAGAGCACTGAGCAGCCAGGAACAGGGCAGCCAGGGCATGGCTCTGCAGTTTGCACAGCAGTTTGCGCAGGAGGGCAGCAGGCGAGCTGCTTTTCTCTATTCTTGGAGCAAGAAGAAGCAGCCTTCTACTGAAAGAAAAACAGTGTCCATCGCAACTGCTGGGCTGAGGCTGAAACCCAGGCAGAGGGGCCACAACCTCCCCAGGCAGACACCTATTCTCAAATAGACCTCCTGAGGACAAAAAAAAAAAAAAAAGCTGCCCAGATCCTCAGTTTCAGGAAACACCAGAATCTGGAAGTCCCCTTACGGCCTGCAGGCAGAGATGGGTATTGTGGGTACAAGAATGACCAGCTAGGCGAACTGTTAAACCAAGTTGCCTGTGGGAGGAGCTGACTAGGCAGTGTAGTGTCCAAGAATCTGAGCGAGAGATTGATGTATGATATTGATTGTGGACTGACCAGGCTGAGTGACAGCCCTGCCTTATGTCCTTGGAAGGGGAAGGTAAAATGGCTTCTAACCCTGACTCACAAGACAAGGAAGACTGGACCCTTGCATCTGCTGGAGCAAAGTGCTGCACCTGGGTCAGGGCAAACCCAGACATGAGTACAGACTGGGAGAAGATAAGGCTGAGAGCAGCCCTGCGGAGAAGGATTTGGGGGTTCTAGTGGACAAAAAGATCAACATGAGCCAGCAGCTTGTGCTTGCAGTGAAGAAGCCCAACTGCATCCTGGGCTGCATCAACAGAGTGGCCAGCAGGTCAAGGGAGGTGATTGTCCCCCTCTGCTCTGCCCTTGTGACCTTTAATGAGGGGAAATACTGATAGGACAAGGGGGAACAGTTCTAAAGTAAAAGAGAGGAGATTTTGATTAGATGTTAAGAAGAAATTCTTCACTTAGTGGGTGGTGAGGCACCGAACTGCCCAGAGAAGCTGCGGATGTCCCTGGAGATATTTATGACCAGTCTGGATGAGGCCTTGGGCAACCTGATCTGGTATTCCAGATCAGGTTGTGGGTGGTATCCCTGCCCATGGGAGGGAGGTTGGAACTATATGGTCTTTAAGGTCACTTCCAGCCCAAGCCTTTCTGTGACACTTGGAGGTACATGAAAATCAGCTTGGCACTGACATCAGAAATGCTTATTAAGATATCCCATGTTTTAGAAAATTTGTATTTCAGAAGGATTTATTTTTCTTTAGTCACTTAAAAATACTATACTTGTAGATGTTTCATATCCTCATTCTGTTGATATGCTTGACATATTTGAAAGCACATACATCAGCTTGAAATTATTAGGTATCGCTTGTCTAGAGAACTTGTAGTTTGACAAGCAAGATCAAATCCAAATGTTGCCATAAAGTTAGTGTTGCTCCCTTCTTACCTGTGAGAGCACTTAAGAGAAAAATATCTTGCTACATTACCCCACTTTAAACAAACAAACAAACAGAAAACCTACTGCTTCTTACTATGAGTTCCCTATGTTTGGCTCTTAACTTCTTGAGACAACATGTAGTTAAAATCCTTTAGCAAAAACTTACCAACGCTCTTTGCTGTTGTAAGAAGAGCTTCCGTTTTCTATTTTCTTTCTTTCTTTTTTTTTTTTTTTTTCTTTCTCCGGTGGAGTAAATTCAAAATTAATTTTTTCTTTGTGCTCTTGAATTAAATGATATTCATTTCATGGACATCACTCTTCTACATGTTGGCAGTGTGTGCAACTAAGTTGTAGTATCTTTTTTGAGTGTTTGCTATGTCATGTTAATTGTAATTTGTCGAAGTATTTCTCCAGACATATCCAGACACCCAACTAAAAATTAGGAGTAGGGAAGAAGAAAACCATTTTTCTCTTCAAATTTCAGACAGTTTTAGAAATCATCTTCATAGGGAAAATGTGCTTTTTTTTTTTTTTTTTTTTTTTTCTTTTTTTTTTTCTTTTTTAATAATCAGAGAAACCTCTTCTCATCCACAAGGGGGGGGGGGAGGAGGGGGAAGATTTCTATATTAGTCTCCAATTAAAAAAAAAAATAAAAGCTTTATATAGAAATGTTCTTAATGAGACTGAAAATACTTAAGAACTAAATCTGAAATACACTGGAGGTTTTTTTGTTTGTTTGTTTGTGTGTTTGTTTGTTTTTGTCAAGCTTTTATTGTCTTTCAAAGTCAGAAATATAGCAGTAAGGGATACAAACAGTGAGGCTACAAACCTTACACTTATTCAAACAGTTTTCTTCATGGTTAGCACTGCTTCAACTCATTTTTATAGACAGTAAAAAATGGAAAATTACATTTACTTGGGAAGAATTTTATAGTTTTCAAATAAGTCAGGGTTTGAGAAGTCTGCTATGAAGTAGAAATTTCTGTCAGTTCATTTATGACATACCAAATTTTTTCTTCTGGCTTTACTCCCTCTACATCATCCTCACCCATTAGAGTCCATAATAGCACATTAGCCATCTCAAGCTATGGAGCTAAAAATGAAGATTTTTGCCATATGAGTGATTTGCATACTTTTCAAGTTCTAACCTTTTAGAGAGTATATAGCTACTTTAACACTTAATTCTACATTAAAAAAAAAAAAAAAAGCATATTTATACATACAGCTCTATACATATACATGGTTATTTTACGCGGAAAAAATATTGAAATATATAGGAAAATTCTGATTAATATTGATTTTATTTCTCTTGTTGGTTGTTAGGGGGCTGCTTTGCTAGAAATACAAAAAATGAGTTCTTCAACAACCAGCTGCATTTTAGACCTTGTCTCAGCTCAGACCATAGTTGGAAAAGGCTTATGTCACTTTATTCTATCTTTGTCTGTCCACAAATATCTGTGTCAGAGACAAGATATTTGTTTTCACCTTGTTAAATACCCAACCCACATAAGCATCATTCTCTCTTAAGCAGCAACCAAGAGAAGTTTTTGAATGCCGCTTTTCTCTTTTGAATATATTTTTTTTCTCCCAATAGCAAGTGGACACATAAGGCTAATGTCTCTTTCACCTTGATACAAAAATACTAGTATGTTTGTGATGGTTCCCATGACTACACTTTGAGGCAGCTTGAAAAATGAAGTGAATATATATAAACAAACTTCATTCTCTTCCTGACCTTTGGTAACATGAAAATGATATGAGCGCTCATGACAGGTCAAGGTGTGTGCACTGTGACTGGGCTGTTGTACCCCCATTTTTTTAAATTTTTATCATTATTTTGTTCTTTTTGTCCTAATTTTGAGCTGCATTTATTATACAATGTATTTATGTATATACGCAAATACACACTTTAGCCATGGTTAAGCAGGCTTTAGTGTCAGTTTTCTCCCTTTTAATGTCCAAATTAAGCCTCCATTCTAATCTGTGTTTACATATATTCATTTTTTTAATCATATGTGTAAGGCCTCTTATTTCAGTAGGACATAATAATGTACTTAAAAGCCATCCTGAATGGGATATATGCACCTGAGGGGAATAGAGTCTCTAAAAGATAACTCTTCAAGACAGCTGTTTTGACTGCTTTGTCATATACAATACTAGGCTTTTTTTTTTGGCTCTTATTTTGCAAGCCCTATCTCGGTGTATGTGAATCACTAGGCAGTATGCAGCAAGATTAGAAGTGATTATATATATTTATTTAGGGAGCTGAATGTCAAAAGCTTATTGGCTCTTAATAGCTGATGATGTTACAAGTTAGACACTTTCCTTGCATTGTCACCCCAGTTTAGGTTTCATGGTGGATATCAGCTTTGCACTTCCAGTCTTCGTAGGTGAGCTGCATGCTCTTCTCCTCCTTGTCCTCCTCTTCCTTTGTAGAGATGTCTCCTTCATTCTGGGCTATGGAAGGGAGAGGGGCTGTGAGAGAGTTCTCATCCATGATGCTGTCAATACTGTTCTCTCTGGACATTGCCACTGCTTCTTCCTGCTCATTTTTCCATGCGTCCAGATGTTGATCCATAATGTACTGGCTGGTGTTGTGGGGCGCACACATCCCCGGCAGGCAGTACCCTGCCATGTTCATGGGGTAGAGGTACCTAGTCATCTCTTGCAGCAGCTCAGGAGGAATGTGGGACCTGTCTGACCCGCAGTGCTTCTTCACATTCCAGAGTGGGGGACTGCACGAGACTCTACCATCACTGCCCGCTGCTGGCTCACAGGGCTGCTGCACTCCCAAGGAGAAACTGTGGTAACACTTGCGGGCAATATGGATGGTCTGAGGCTGTTGATTTCTTGGGGGAGGCCTGTGCTGCAAAGCCTCTCTGGGGCTGCTCTGCCCACCTGCCCTGGCTTCTTGGAGAGGCTTCATGCAGCGGTGGTGTCTCCTCCTCCTCCTGCTGTCATGCCACCAGTGTGCCCCCCCAGACCTCTTGTGCCACAGTCTCTGTGTGGGAGAATTGTGTGGTCCCTCCTGCACCCAGCTGCCATTTGAAGAAGACACAGAGTGGTCCTGTTCCCTGTGGTACTTCTCTTTCCTTGGATTCCTTATCTTTGTCTCTCGGTTAAAAAAATGTTTCCTTCTGTGCCTCTGCCGCCATCTTCTGCCTCTACCAGCCTTCCTGCACAGCCAGAACAAGCCCCACATGTCCATCTGCTCCCACATCTGCCCTCGCCTGTCACCACCACCCTTGCCTTGCTGGGCCTCATGGTGCTGCTGCCAGTTGGCTGTGGCCAGCAGCATGGTGCAGCTGGCCAAGAAGTGCCAGGGGCAGCCTCCTCTCCCACCAGGGCCCTGCCTTGTAATGAGGATGGCGTCCCAGTCCCTAGGGGTGGTCTTTGGTTGGCAGGCCCATGAGGGAGCCCTTTGCCTCTTCTGCCCCATCCTGGCAGCCTGCACTCCCACTGCACTGTGCCCAGAGGTTTTCATCTGGAGTGGCCTGGGGGAAAAATGACAGACCCTCCTGGTGGCACTGTTGGGGTGTGTCTGTGTCACTAGGTGACACCAATGACAGGAGCGTCTCCCTCTGTGACCTCACATCTGGTCAGCTTGGCGAGGGCAGGGCGCATTTCCACAGCCCTCCCATGCATGCCCAGGCAGAAAACCAGGTCTAGCTTTAATGTTAGTCCTAATTTTTCCTTCCTTCAAAGCACCTCATAAAGTGAATGAACATTACTCTTGCCAAGTGGCAGAGAAAGACGCAGAAGGACTAAATAACTTTCACAAGTCTAACAGAAGTCCACCAAAACATCATTCTTGCTCTCCTGGCTGCAAATCCTTCATGCAGTCCTTCACAACACCTGTTGAAAGTATTTCCTGTCCTTTCATAGTGAAAGGAAGCAAGATACATAGCAGGCCTATCTCAAGATTCATTCCCTGTACATATTATATTTATAACACTCCAAGCACTCCGTGTAGTATTCCTTTTGTTGGCTTCACTGAGTGCAGAGGAAATAAACAAATAAAGGTCTCTGTTATGGTGCGAGACAAAGCCTTATAAAAGTTAGGTTGAAGACAGGTGTTAAACAATACATTTATTTCTGGGAAAACAAGTATTGTGTCCTTATTCTCACCACACAAAGATAAGGCTTTTTGTTTGCTCAGATTTTTTTTTATATATATATTTTTTCCTGTGTTTGTCTCTGTGAAAGTCCTAAAGGCTCATGCAGCTGGGAAGAAGTGGGTATGTATTGCTTTAGCCCCCTTCTCTACCCACTAATAGTGACAGGTCAGACTCATGTTTTTGTATTATGAGATGCAAATGCACATTTACATAAGGTTCTGTGTCCATCTTTTGCTGAGAGATGTTGTCAAGGACTTGAAATGATTTTAATTTTAATACTTAATGACTGCAATATCTGTACAATATACCCTGAGACATAAATTGCTCTGATGACATTTATATTCTACTTATTTATATACAAAATAAAAAATAATAGCATATTTTTAATATGTAAAATATTTTTATGTAATATTCCAGAGAAAATGATTTTTTTCTTGCTTTTTTCCTAGTACGATTATAAAAAAAAAAAAAAAGTACTTTTTTTTTTTTAATTATTTTCCTCTTGGAAGAACTTCCCCTTCCTTCAGCATTTATTAAAGATGTAAGGTAAAAAAGTGCATAGCATCAAGCTTAGGAAACATAAACAAAGAAGAGGTGAAGAGGTACACCTATCCTTAAGGTTAGGCTTTGGTATAATGTCCAGTGTTACCATTTATCAACGCATGATGGCAGTAGTAGTACATGAGATGATTAACTGATAATGTATGTTACTAAACAATCCCTCATGCATTTTTTCTACAGATAGCTACAACTTTTCTTTATGAATCTTGACCCTTACTGAGCTCAGCTCCATGGAAGACTGAAAAAGAAAATGAAGATTCATAGATTTTGTTTAATCAAAGTGTCTCTGTTACTCCAGATATAGCTTGCGATCTCAGTCTCACTGTATATAGTTGCAGTCTGATGATGTTATTAACCACAGTGACTTTTTTGAAATCTTTCTCTGTCTTACCGTCAGCTATAGAAGGTTCTGAATATTCTGTTATTCTTTATCTCTGGGTCTGATTTCAGCAGTTAGGGGGCCTTCTCAAATTAAAACGAAGATTACTTGGCAGCTAAGCCAGTTAATAGTGTCCCCTTATCTGTAATCAGTTTTGAGAAAGGGATCAAAGGTGCTAGGAGGGCAGATGTAGAGATGTCTTACATTGACTGAGCAAATACAACTTTTCCAAGCTCTGTTGTTGCTTCACCTTCAATATGTCAAGGAAAAGTCTTTTAGACATGCAAAAGTAATTTAATACTCACATTGATTGATTTAATTTGATTTGATGTCATTACTTATCTTCTTTGTGAACACTGATATCTTCAGCCTTTCTGAAGAATGTGTCTACATGGATTCCCTTTGGATGAGCTCTTAAGTAGAAACCAGACATTTAACACAAACTCCCTGTAACTTGAAGTGGTTGCACAGTGTTGAACAGTTGAGATTCCTATGGGTCTGCCAAACTGAGACAGATTGGTCCTGTGGCTTAAAGCACCTATGTTCTCATCAATGGGTTGTTACTGAGACAAGTGCGTGTCATTGTAGTTCCAGAATTTAGCAGCAGAAATAGCTACATCACCGCAAAAAGCTCAAGTTAACAGGATTTACTGAGAAGGGCACAAGAGTAGCATAGCTACAGTTTCAGACATCTGAAATTCCCCCAGCACAGTTCCTTCCCCCAGGCAAAGACAAGATTCACAAGTTATACATTCCTCTCACAGCAGTCCTTGCAGCAGATGTTCTGAGAAGATGTCAAACACACAACTGCTGCACTGAACAGTCTATAAAATGTAACAGCAATCTTTTTTTTCTTTTTTTCTTTTAAAGCCATCTCTCATTTTATTTTTTAATTATTTTATTTTATTTATTTATTTTCCTAAGAGCATGGACCTCCTAGCACTGAGGAACTTGTGGCAATTAGCCTTAAAAGAAATGATTCTATCCACTTGCAGGTGTGGTGGAAAACAGCAACAGAACAGACTGTGCACACAACTCAAACTCATAGCCTTGGCACTATTAGTGCTAATCTCTGAACTATTTTCTCAAGTGGGAATAATATCAACTCCTTTACCTCTGATAGTAAGGGTAGTGTAAGGCCTAGTCAGTTCAGGAATTCTGATGGAATACTGGCTTTCAGACTGTGAATGCAGAATGAGTGGAAATACCATCCTACAACCTGGAAAATAGGTTAAGGCAGGTCTGAAGGCTGGCTGCCATGCTCCTGGTCTCGTTAACTGTCTGTCAGGAGCTGCAGCTGTTTTACATTCCCTGGCACAAGGTCCTGCAGTGTGGAAGGAATGATACCTTGCTTGGTGTCTTTCCCTGCAGCCAGCAGCTCAGACACTTCAGGTGTTATCTGCAGGCACCCAAATTTTGTGTTTTTAGAGTAAAATTGTGCACAGAAGGCCAATGGAGATAGGTAAGAAACTGAATTCAGCGAAGCACAGCCGATTTCTTCAACTACAGGTTGCAGAATAGCTGGGAATCACTGTTTTTTTGGATTCGCTTCTTCATTCTTAATAGACTTTACAGGTTCTTGCCACAAGATTGAGTATTTGGCAAAGAGAACCTAGTATCTTCCATTCGATTCTCAAGTACTTAGGCTCTGCATACAAATAATGTATATGCTTTTCAGTCTGAGGTGGCAGAGAATTTAAATGTTATTGTTGTTTTGCTCAAAAAAAAAACAGTACACCTTTCTTCCCGTGTTGAAAATATACCCCTTTGTATTCCATGAATTCATTTTGAAGTAATTAGTTGATGCTAGGGTGGTCTAGGTCTGTGTCTGTTCCTAAAAACTTTGTCTGATTCAGATGCTGACAAGAATGTTTGAATTTTCAGCTTCAGAGAAATAAGATTCTTTCCTGTTATTCTGTCCCTCCTGCTTCCTTACTTTTTCAAATCCACCCTCTGTTCTCTATTCTCCTACACTGACTTGCTATGATCTTTTATTTTAAAGATTGCATACATTAACTGTTAAAACAATCATATGTATAGTTCAGGTGTAAGGATTATACTGCAGATTATACTGTGGATTAAAAAAAGAAATCTATTTCTGTAATACCTGCACGATTCTCAGGCCATATATTTAGTTCCCCATCCTGGTAATTAGTTTCAAAGGATGATTTATTCTTTTGTGTAAAACTGGGAAAAGCAATGAAAAAAGCCATTTTGGAGGAATAAGTTTTCTGACCTTTTCTGTGGTGACTCTGAAGTGAGGCTCAGATCTTGTTGGTTTGGACAATTCAACAAGTCTTAAAATCATACTTGAACTCAGTTTTCTATTTTTCTTCTTACACACCAAAAACTTTGTCAGAATCTGGGAGCTTTGGTTACTGAATGTTGGTGTCTCAACCCTTCCTCTGCTTAGGAGAGGATATCTCTTTGGAGAGAGAATTCACTGTGACACAGTATCGTATTGCCACCATTTTGGGGATCATTACAGGAGATTTTGCTATCTTGTAGAGCAAGACAAAAGGAAAGCTGTTTTCTACTATAACATTTTGTTTGTCAGACTTGAGCACCAGTGTATCTGCTGAGTATAAATTTTAATCTATTGGTTTATTCTATTTGTTACATTCATAGTTGAAAAAATATCCTAAATTAATATCTGAGACTTTTCTTTTTACCTGCTGTAAGTTTTCTATATTATTGCTTGAAATTTGGATTCACCCTCCCTTCTTTTTAATAAATCCCTAGATCTCATATATGTTGCTCTTGAAATAATTACAGAAATTCATACAAACATTGTTTTTAAATGCCACCAAATAAGAATATGGATAATGTTTTTGCAGGTGTCAATAAAATAAAAGGTGAAAGGATTCAGTGGCAGAAAGCAGAAAACATTACTATTTTTACATTAATGTATCCATTCACAACAATAAAGGAGATCACAAGAGGCGTTCTATATATGTAATGAATAAAATGTAGCTTTATTCACCCCCTAGAAGGCATGGCTTGATAGTATGAGCACAGCACTGAAAGCAGAAAATTTCTAAGGAGGAATACTTACTTTTCTTGGACTCAGCAGGCATTTTGCCATTAACATTTTTATAACTGGGATTTTATCCTCAGTGTCTAATGCTGAGTTTTACATTACACAGTTTTTTAAAGACTCTTAGTTCTTCTGTTTTTATCTATCTTTTGCTGAAATCAGTTAGATTCATGCACATTTGTTTTGTGAAGGCAGGGTGAAGATATCTCAAGTAGAAATTTTCTACAAACTTTTATCTTACAAAAGTCAGTGGAAAATAGTAGCTGTGGTGCTACTCACGGCTTTGATCATATTCCCTGTGAGTCTTCACAGTCATTGGGAAAATAAGTTGACATGAATAGAGTTGTCTACTTTCTGCATCTTCAGCATTATCTTTTTATTACTGGTGAATGCCAAGCATCACATTTCTAACCAAAGGACACATTGTAGAGTTTTGTCTGCTTTTCTTTTGGTGCAGTTCTGATACAAGTTCTCCTTTTGGTGAAAAATCACATTGACTTTTTGCCTGAATCACATATTCATGATTGCAAAAATCAGAACATTTCCCTGATGCAGGCATATGTATGGCATATATTTGAATGGAGAAGTTGCAAGACTGTTTGAAAGACGAGCACAGACTTTATGTTTGGCAATGCTGTTGTGGGATACTGAACTTCAGAGGAAGAGAAGCCAAGGTGGCACATGCCCTCTGCATGCTGAGCACTTCTGGACCTCTGAAGAATGAAACTTGGTAGTGAGCTTCAGAAGATCTGTTCACATGAAGTGGGTCTTAACCTGAGCGTCACAGTTGAGCTCCATTAGGCTCAGTCTAATTTATAAAGTGGGAAAAGTCTGATTTATAAAGTGGGAAAAAGTGGGAAAAAAGTTCAGAGAAACCACACAAAAAGAGAAATATATGCACAGAAACTGTGGACTCCCTGGCTAGATTTCTGCAACTGGTTAAGGTCTGCATTCGATTAGTATAGCTGACCACTATACAAAGGATAGGGCTCTTCTCTGTAGTTTTTGAGGTTTTTTCCAAGACAGAGTTTAAAGAGATTATGTTCTGTGTAGTATTTCTTGACTTCTGGAAGTACAATAGTTGATTTTTATCTACCATGGCAATTTCTGCTCTTATTTATTTATTTATGTATTTATTTATTTTTTCCTCAACATACATTTCCTTCTCTGTACTTGATTTGAGAACAGTTTGCAAAAACATCATCAAACTGCAGGTACAAGCTATAAAATATGTTTGGGAAAGGTAACTGAACACCCATATCCCCCATTATTTTCTATATATGGGGTGCATCACACTTGTCATGATTAGCAAGGGTTTTCCTCACCAACTGATATGTGTCTTGCTGTGATTAAGAAAGACTTGCTGTGATCAAGAGAGACTTGCTGTGATCAGTGGGTGTGGACAGAAAAGTGGGTGCAGGCAGCAAAGTGGGTGCTTGACCCCTGCTTGACCCCTCAGGGGACAGATGCAGCCTATTGCAGCAACTGTGAAAGGGGCTTTAGTACTGTCCTTCACTTCACCACCAGCCTTTGAATTTTCATCTTTTCCTGGAGCACATGCTCCACTGGGAATGTGAAGAGCTGCTGATGGCATGAGGATGGATGACCTACGTTTTGAATGACATGAATGGCTAGAATATCTTTAGCATAAAAATAGATGCAGCTAAGACTTCTGGGGGTTAGCTGTTCACCCTCCACCTTTCAGCAAGACAAGAAAGAACCAGAAGCAGAACTCTCTCTGCTCTCAACTCTGCTTTCTCCCCCTCTGGCTTCATCATGTCACTCCATATCCTGTCCTTGGCTTACCTCACCACCTTCCTCCCAGATTCATCCCCTGCTCCATCCCTTATTTGTGTAGCTGATTTGTATTTGTGTCTAAGTCATCTCAGTTGATGTAAATTTAATATTTTATTTTAATAGAAAAATAAAACAGGAAGAAAATAAATTGCAAGATATGGTGGTGTGTTCAATGAGGAAAAAAAGGCAATGTCTCATGTTCTCAGGACTTCGTCCTGACTTCAGACTTCATGCTCTATTACTCAAAAATTTTTGCTTTTTTTCCACTATTCTACTGTTCTGCTGGACTCTGCTTTTTGGGCAGCAAAACACACATTTTCTTTCATAACTACAGTTAACAAGAATAACAGCATGTTACAGAGATTTTAAGCAAGAGTGTTACAAAACTTATTGTACCATTCCAGTGTAGCTTAATCTCTAACATTAAAGTATCACTCCCTGTAGTCAGTGTCCAATAGAACATACAATCTTTTTCCTCCTCTATTTTAGTTTTCACTTGATTCACAAAACAATCTAAAAGTGGTCTTTATTTACATACAGATTGACAAGAACGGGGAAGCTGAGTCCCAAAGGCAAGAAGAAATAGCTACAGAACAAACCAGTATAATTTCTGAATATTTAAAAAATGTATTCTATGTTGTCCTTTTGAACAATAAAAACGGGTCAGATATTAGACCTGAAGCAAAGTCTGTAGCTGAGATTTCAATTTATTTATTTATTTATTTATAATCATTCATTTTTCAGCTACTTTTAAAGAAGAGGACTGAGAGGTGGAAAAATAAATATTGCCTCAACTCTAAGAGCAAATATATAATAAAAACTCATGTCTTTGGATGGAAATACTAACATGAAGAGAGCTGTTCTACAATTTGTTCTGTGTCAGAAAACAAAGAAAAATTGCTTTAAACTGAAGTGAAGCATCCAGCTATTACCAGTTTTTTTGGTTGATTTGTTTGTTTGTTTGTTTGGTAGTTTTGCTGCCTATTGGATTTCAAATAAGACTGCCAATTTGTTTGTGTCATAGTCGTAAAGGCATAGTCATTGTAGCCTGCTGTATTTCTTCAACTCTGATTTTAGCTTGTCTAAATTTGTTGTACACATTCCCAAAACATAAGGGTGAGGGTGAAGAATGTGGTCCCTGTGCAAACTTTCTATTGCCTGGCCCAACAGAAATATAACATGTCATTTGCACTTGCGTTTTCACTTAGATGAAAGAAAAGTTTGATATTAAACAAATGCCAGCTTGCGTAAGTGGAAGGGTTTGTTTTGTTTTATTGAGATTTTTGGTCTGAAATCAAGCATTTATCATCAAAGATGTGCAGGTATTATTTGCTGCTCTTCACAGTAGAATGGAATGATCAAGCACTTACACTGTACCCTGTGAATCATTTCTGGGGACTTTTTCGCTAGAAAAATATGTTAAAGTTTTGTGTTGTTCCCTCCTACCCCCCCAACAGGAGAATAGTTGTTCAGACTATCCAAAGGAAGAGAATTTCCTAAACTTTAACTAGTAGTGCTTTCAAACAGCAAAGCAGAGAAGCTCAGTAATAATTGGAAACCAATCCATGGCTCTTCAAGTATATTTGCTTCCATTATGACTTGTGTTTCTGAATTCTGGTCCTTAATACATTCAGCTGCAATATTTTGTGTGACTGTAGGTCATCAAGGGCCTTTTATTTATTTATTTATTCCCCACTTTCCATGCAGAATAAAGCTCAGTATTTCTCAAATAAGCCATTTAATGTGAGATTTTTATTTGCTAGATAAACTGATAAGTCAGTTTATCAAAGATAAAGAAGACAGCATCAGACCTTATCAGCTTTATAAAGACAAATTATTTCTGCAGACAATAACTATTTAATATACTTTTTCTGTAACCTGACACAAACTAAATCTCTACATTTCATTACTAATGAAAAGAAAGATGTTTTCTAAAGAAAATATGCCTTTTGGAATACTGTTTTTACTCTTTCAAAATGAAGGGATGTTTCAGGTAAGAAAGCAGAAAAATATGGGTGTCTCTATTGCAGGACATTTATTCAAAGCTTTCTAGAATGTACGGTGTAATAAAGGAGAAAAATATGGGTGTCTCCATGGGAATAAATATTGCTTTAAATGAAATGGGGATAAATATTCAATTGTGTACGTATATTTTCTTTTTAATTCTTTGTTTTCTATGTTACAGGTTTAACATATAAAATTATTTAACTTTAAAACTTAGCATAAAATTTTGCATTTACATTGATCATTTATTGTTTTCATCACACTTTTTACTAAAATACTTTTCTTGATATTACTATACAAATTGCAGTTAAGTAGATAATAGATTTGTCTTTTAACATTCCATATTATCCTTTGTACCTTATTAATCAATTTCATTATTATTAGAAATATTTCCAAAATTAATGAGGTTTGGGAAAAAAAAAAAAAAAAAAAAGTAAAAAAATTATCTTGCTTAGTGTAGCAGTGAGTTAATCACTTGTCTTAAAAAGTCTTGTAACATATGTAAGTATTACTTTCTGTCACAGTTTAGATGAGGTTACCAACAGGCAAACGGGGTAGGCACATATATGCATAAGGTGTTTTGCTCAGGTTAATGGGATTACCATCTAGTCTGATGTCTTCAAGAGCCCTACGTACATAAGTAAAATCTTTCATTTTGCAGAAAGTATCTTCATGCATCTCTTGAATGTTGTTGTTCTAAAAAAGAAAAGCCAAATATCTATCAGAATAGTTGCTTGAAAATACACTTTTAATCTTTGAATAAAAAGTTATAGATGTATTTGCAGTGCCCAGAGAGAGATTTGAATCCAGAATTGTGTCGGCAGCCGAGAAATGTCACAAGAGATGGTAAAATCCCTTGGCCAGTGCAAAGTTTCAAAACTCATAACTCAAATCATGTAGCAAAGACAGTTTTTTAATGGTAGAATAGAGCATTTTAATTTCAAGAATCATAATGAACCACCTTATTAATGCAACTTGGAAACAGCACAGGACAGTTCAAAAATCACAGAACCATAATTACCATCTTGATGTGCCTCTGCTTGTAAAGGCACAAATCTGGAGTTTGATCTGTGACAACTTACTTTCCCTCAGGCCCTCTCACATTAGCTTAACCCACATACAGGGAAAAATGAATCCTTTAGGTTTTATTCCTTTGTTGTGAGTTCGTCTTATATACCTTTTCTTCACTGAACATCATCTCTTTAAGTGAACCATTTTCAACAACAAATTGCTAGAATCCAAGATTTTCTGGAAATTGTGACTAAAAAAAGTCACCTTTAAAATGAGGACAAGCTGAAAATTCTTCCTTTCTATATTACTTTTCTAGTCAGAAACTGGTGTGAAAAGAATGCAGCTCACTAGCTTTGGACAGATAACTCAGATAACAGATAGCTCAGAATATTTAATTTACTGGCATGTGAAGGTGAAAACAATAGTCAGCTAACAGGCAGAATATTTCTTCAGATCTACTTATTGAAAGATAGAAGTCAAATTACTTATGGTAAAGCAGGACATGTATCCAAAGCTTTCTAGAATAAAAATAAATATATCTGATAAACAAAATTGGTCATTGGTACAAGAGGAAATAAAGAGAAAGAAGCAGAGATGAAAGTGTTAAAAGGAAGAAGGCAGAAACAAAGGTACAAATAATATCAAATACAAAAATTAAAAATACAGAAGGATGGTGAATGAGATATTCCAACATAGTCAAATGAAAGAGTTTGGAAAATGAAGGACTGAAATAATGATATAATCTGTGAATGACCTTTATTAAGAGAATGAAATATACCATGTGTAGATACAAACAGTATGTAACTTCCTTTAGGAATAAAAAGCATTCCATTCTTACAAAAAAAGATTTCCAAGAGCAGTCTGAGGGATTTCTGTCTCTTTTACTAGTTTAGACCAATTTTTCTCTTGACTCCTTAAACCAAACTTTGATAAAGTTATTATTTTTATGTTTTCAAAAGTTTTTTTAGTTCAAGTACATATACTTTTGGGTAAATAGAATAAAAACCAAACAAACAAATAATAATAATAATAATAATAATAATAATAATAATAATAATAATAATAATAATAATACTTAAAACTCCAGTTTTACTTGCTAACATGATGCATGGAACCACTACATTTGACTTTTGTAGCCTACCTGAAGATGAAGTGCTTGGAGACTTTCAGGAAGTGGCAATGGAATATGATCCAAACTATTGTCAGTGATGTAAAGATGCTGCAGTTCATGCAGATCCTGGAAGATGAAGAATAAAGGCAGAGGAAAATGTTAGACACTTCTGAAAATCATTAGCATGTAATTTTTAAGTCTATCACCACAATTAGCACCATTAGATATGAACTCCTTTTGTTTCAGCGTGATATGGATGAAAAGAGATAAATTCGAAGACAGTCAAAGACTTCCTTTTGTACAGGCTGAGAGCTATTATTGTTAAAGATAAGCTGTTTGGATAAAATAAAGGAAAAATGTCTTTGAAATGTCTTTAATTAGAGACTTCATTTCAGTGATGTTGTTCTAGCGTCAAAATACCACTTCTCCCAGTCATTATGCAGAAAGGCTTCCTATTCTGTTTTCTTGCTTTTGTGATAAGCTTATTCAATTTTGCAGAAGCTTATTGGTGTTAAAGAAAAATATAAATGCGTAAAAAATGCTTAAGCTAAAAATAAAATTCTCATTCCACTTGATTTTTTTTTTTTCTTCACACAGCTTAGTGGAAGAAGCAGCTTTATCTGGTAACTATAATAGTAAGTTATAAAGTTGTCTTGGTAGCCAATAAAGCTCAATAGAATGCTCTCATTTTGCCCCATTTTGCACATGAGTTACAGTACCTAATTACTTCTTTAAGTTCAGTATTGGAGTTTAATTCCTTTTGACACAGTTCTTTAAGATATCAGGGTAAAGGTGCTTGGTAAATGTGAAAGATAAATGCTAGGACCCCACATGCAGAGTGAGAAGAAAATCTGCTAGGCCACAGTCTCAATTCCAGGGACTAATATTTGCTCATCATTCCTATTCCCAATACTTTCCTTATGTTGGACTAGGAGAAAATATTTAATTCAGTAAGTGCTCTTGGTTGCTACATTTAGAAGCTGTCCTCCAAAGGAGGCATTGAGATGTCTGGTTAAAACTAGCTTCTTAGAGACAAATGAATATTCCACAAGTAGATTTCTGGCATGTGAAGCTAGTCTGTATTATATTTGGTATTTCCAACACAGACTAAAAACTTCAGATTTCACATGCAAGTAGGGGCACTACATCAGCCCACCAAAATTCTTGTCAAAGGATGATCATTCCAAGGTTCCAATTTCCCTTCTTTTCAAGGTGTGAAGAAAGTATGTACATGGAAGTAATAAATACTCTAATAAGTTAACATGTAGATACAAGATAGATAAGTAGATAGGTAAGTTTGGAGCAGTGGCATCCATAGCTTTGCCCTTCCCTCTTGCCTGCTTGCAAGAGGAGATAAAACAACATTCCAGTCTGTTCTCCCTAAGTATTAGTAATGTGGGTAGATGGTTGATAGATAACAAACATAGCATGCTGTCACATCTTGTGTGGATCTTTGTAAAACAATAAGAAATAAGGTTTTCATGTCCAGTTGATAAGGCTCATTCACCTTGTTCTATCTTTATTGCTTGCCTGACAACCAGCAAGGTCATGATGCCTATAATCTTAACAGATTTACCACTGTAAAAGGAACACTTTGGATGCTTTTTGGAATACATCCTATTTTAGTTTGGAGAAAGGAAGAAAAGATTTTCCCATAAAACCTAGACTTACTTTAAATGCCTCATTACGTATTCCATTGCGGCCAAGCCTGTTGTTACTAATGTCAATGAATGTCAGGGTAGCTGGTAACTCAGGAAGTTGCCTTATCCTATTGTCACAGAGCACCAGTTCCTCAAGTTGGGGAAGTCTCCGGAAGGCATCTTCATGGATCTCTGATATAAAGTTTGCAGTCAAATCAATCCTCTTTAAATTGTCTGGTAGAGAAAGAAGATGCAACAATAATTTCAAAATGTATTGCTTGAAAGTTTCGAAAAAGAAAAGGCAAACAGGTAATTTAAATTACAAGTGAAGAGTCTTGAATCAGACTAATTCCTGACTATGTGATAACCTTTTCTCTTTATATATTGCAATGATACACATTCAAATGGTTCTCTGAAGGAAGGGGATCAACATCTCCCTCATCTTGTTTAAAATTGTCTGTGTCATTGTACACAGTGTCTTTCAGTGAAGGATTTTGAAATCAATAATTTTAAAATATATGTGTGTTCTTGAAAACTTTTAAATGGTTATCCTTTGGGGAAAAAAAAAAAAAAACAAAACAAAAAAAAAAAAAAACAAAAAAAAAACACAAACATTTAAAGAGAAATGAACATATAGTTCTGCATGCTTTCTAGTTTCAATATTTTCCTACCAGAATGTAAAGTAAGAAGTTGTACACATTGAATGTTTTCTGAAATACACTCAAACTTTAAACTTTTTCCAATGGAAAAAATACAAGAAAATTAAGTTTACTTTTGGTAAAACAGAAAAACATATATATATATATATATATATATATATATAATCAGTGCATTAATATACATTAGTTTTAAGACCATTAATCTATGGCTTAATTGTGATTTTCATCCAGAACATTTTTCATCATTTTTAATTATTATTTTTTTTCTCTATTTTGTTCTTTTTCCAGCTGTATATTTTGACTTAAATTACTTTTCTCTCTTAGTGTTTATTCCCCATGTTTTATTTATATATGGTAATTGTGTCCCTTCTCGTTATATAAACACATTATATAAGTTAGGTCAGAAACACAAAATAGACAAAATATTTTGATATTCAGACTGGTGAGGGTATAGCAGGTCCTGACTATATTAAGTCAGGATATTCTTAATATTTTCTGAAAAATAAATAAAAATAAATCAGGTATCTTTAAGATATCTCAAAAAAAGAAACATGAAAATAAAATATCACTAATTTTGGATAGTTTAGGCCACAAAAGATTTTCTATTAGCAAGTTTCATTTACTGAAGAATTTTCTAGATATTGATGGAGGGAACATATGAATATATATTTATTTAAAAATAAAATCCCTTTCACACAGATACTTTGATAATATTTGAATGTACATCTATCTGGGAGTACATATATCTATCTTATTTAGAAAAAAAAAAAAAGTACTTTCTGATATAGTGCAAATATTCCATAAGGGTTGTTTTTTCTGCCCATCTGAAGTTAACAACTAATAGCAAAAACATTGATGAACTTTATTATTTCTACTAATTCAGAATTTTGACAGAGAACCTGTATTTGAAATACTGATCTCTAGGCAAAGCAAAGCACTTTTCCAAATGTTCATTTATGTGTGTAGTCTTAGTAGCATCAAACATAGTGTAAAATGAATCATTATGGTTTAGATCTGTATGAGCAAAAAATTATAGAAATTAAGGCTAATTGGAACATTACTGTTATCCATACTTAAGTTAGCAAAGTCATTTTTGTTGATCTTCTTGATTCGATTGTAGCGTGAGTAGAAATACATTGTTTTCTTAGGCAATGGTGGAACAGCATCAAGCTCGTGATCATCACAATAGACTGTTGTCCCTAAACATGTACACAAAAGGCATGTGGGAAGGCCTATGAAAGAATTTAGAAGAAAACAGTTTGTTACAAGAAAATGTACAAAATGATATGTAAATTAATGCAATGAATCACAGAATCACAGAATCACAGAATCACAGAATCACAGAATCACAGAATCACAGAACTGTAGGGGTTGGAAGGGACCTCAAAAGATCATCAGGTCCAACCCCCTTGCCAAAGCAGGTTCCACAGAGCAGGCTGCCCATGAAATGTTCACCTAAGTACTTAAAGGATTTTATTGATGATAAATTCTTATTCTGTCCTGATCACCACAACATATAAATGCAACAAAGTGTTTAAATTCTCTCTTAAAAGTAATCACTTTTATTATTATTATTATTATTATTATTATTATTATTATTATTATTATTATTATTAATTGCCTATTAGAAGGTGTTTTAAGTCTTAGCTTTCTTCTTCTGATGCTGTGTTTCTCAGAGTATAATAATAGAATATTAGGTCACAGCAGCCAGCCAAAGTTCAATTTCCCCATAATACGGCAAGAATTTACTTCCATCTAGGTGGAGAAATAACAGGTATTGACTGAAATTGGTTCTGTAAATAGTACTTATAAGTAATTTGTATGGAAATTAATATTTTCCTACAGAATTATGGAGAAAAACTTCAGTTTCTTCTTCATGCTTTTTATTTATGTTTTCTGATTCAGAAAATTAACATCAGGAAGAAATATCTTTCTATCAGTCTGAGTTAAGGTAGCTTGAAGACTGTGTTAACGAAACATTTTGTTATCACCAGAAGTTCATAAAAATTAAAAAAGCAGGCCATTTCATCTTAATCATAGACCTGTATGAAGGCAGTGTAGTCAGAAGTTTTTCCTGATAATACTGTTCATATTTAGTGAGAATTTTAACATTGACTGGATTGTCTGAAAGCCATTATGAGTAGAAAAAGTTGCTAGTTGAAATAAGTGTTGCATTTTTAATATATATTTATTTTTTTTATGGTGTAAATTAGTGTATCTGTTTCTCATCTTTTACTGCCATAGAAATACTCCTGTTTAAAGTTTTTCCCCTCCTTGTAGCAGATGGATGTTTGTTCTGATTAGTTAAAAAATAGTAGCATAATTAATGAGTATGAAAATGTTTTTGTTTCAGAAGAGTTTTTTTTCTCCAGCTCAGTTGTGGCTACATAGAAGATTTGCTTTAATAATATGTGTCATTTAACAACAATAAGCAGTAACTAGCTGAAAGGCAGGCTATATATGTGGTGTCTTTTCAGGCAAGATTAAAGAATTTAAGACCAGAATACTCTTTTGTTTGAGAATCTTTACTTGGGCATCCAGGGAAAATATTTCTGGAAAGATGAGACTCTTTATGTACTTTCCCTTACTGCCTCCACAGGACAATGTAAATTGGCTACAGGAATAAACCTCACACAGGGAGAAAATAAATTCTCACACCTTGAACCATTCCAACAATGATAAATATAAAGTTTAGTATGGCTGAATTTTATTTATTTATTTATTTTTTCAAATCATAACAGAGTACAGGAAGAAAATTCCTTCTTGTGTCCCCTTTTTTATCCTAAAGGGGTAATACTTGTCACTGGATGACATAAGCTGAAAAAGGACATGGATATGGGGAGGATTCAAAATTATGCCAAAAAGAAAAATTAAATTGTCTTGCTGTTCCTGAGCACTGTAGTCTTCTATCCAGTATGAAGCCAAGAACAGCAACAACATCTGGTAGGAAAATAGGTTGCTAAAAAAGTAAAAACACAAAATAATCTGATTTGATATGTTACAGCCTCTAGCCTCCCATGCATAGCTTCGGTTGATGCATTAGTTGGTTTGCATTCAGTGCTCAAAAAGGTTGACTCATAATATGCAATATTTACTTGAAATGTTGTGTAACATCCTACAGTTTTGAAATTTGAAGGAAATTGTGTGGGTTTTTCAGTACCCTCCTGGGAAATTCTCATTTCCATTTTTATTTGTTTTGACATCAGTATAATTTTGTTTGTCTGGTCAGTGCTCACTAGAAATACGTATAAAAAACAGACTTAGGAATGATTCATATTTCCTCATTGAACACACAATTATTTTGGAAGCATGAACTCCATTTTATTTTCAGTTATCTTCTATGGTACAAAGTTATACTTTAAGCATAGTAAAAGTGTTTAGGAATTATGTGTTATCTGTATTGTTTTTGTGTTGATCACCATGCAATACAGACTAATCACAGGAGTGAATAACTCTAGTACTCATCAACTACGAGTTTAGAGTAGCTGCTAACAAATCCCAATTATTAGCATCACAATGCAGGTGTGGGAGAGAGACAGATTGTTTTATAATTTAAATTCCTCAGTGAGATGTGTAAAGCTCTTCTTTGTCTAGACCTACTCAGAAGATCAGAAAATTAGCTTCACTGGAAATTTCTAAACTGTTCTCTTAAGTTTATAGTTTTCATGGTCAAAAATTCTTTAACTTTTTAATTATATTTTGTATAAAAACATATGCCACTAAATTTTGAGTAGCTGTTGACTCCCTGGAGAGTAGAGAAGCCTTGCAGGGAGATGTTGAGAAATTAGAGAGCTAGGCAATCAGCAACAATATGAAGTTTAACAAGAACAAGTGCCAGATTCTGCACCTGGGACAGAGCAACCCTGGCTGTATGTACAGACTAGGGGACAGAGAACAGCCCTGTGGAAAGGGATCTGGGAGTTTTGGTTGACAGCAAGTTGAATACGAGTCAACAGTGTATCCTGGAAGCCAAAAGGGACAACCATATCCTGTGGTATATCAATCGTGACATTGCTAGCCAGTTGAGGGAGGTGATTATCCTGCTCTGCTTTGTGTTGATGTGGCTTCACCTCGAGTGCTGTGTGCAGTTTTGGGTGCCACAATGTAAGAAATGCATAAAACTATTGTAATGTAAGAAATGTATAAAACTATTAGGGAGTGTCCAAAGGAGGGCTTCAAAAATGTTGAAGAGTGAAGACATATGAGGAGTGGCTGAAGTCACTTGGTTCATTAACCTATAGAGGAGGACACTGAGGGTAGGCCTCATGGCGGCCTGCAGCTCCCTCATGAGGGGAGCGAAGGGGCAGGCGCTGAGCTCTGCTCTGTGGGGACAGCAACAAGACCCAAGGGAATGACATGGAACTGGGACAGGGGAGGGTCAGGCTGGGTGTTGGGGAAAGGTTCTGCACCTAGAGGGTGGTTGGGCACTGGGACAGGATCCCCAGGGAAGTGATCACAGCACTGAGCCTGCCAGAATTCAAGAAGTGACAATGCTCTCAGAGATGTGGTCTGATTTTTATGTGGTTCTGCGTGGAGCCAAGAGTTGGATTCAATGATCCTTGTGGGTCCCTTCCAACAGAAGATATTCTATGATTCTTCGATTTATCAAAAATGTGTAACAAGTCATCATAAAATGAACATAGTTGGTAATTATGTTGAAATTTGTCAATAAATAAATACTGGTAACGTTTGCCAATTCACTTTTTTTTTTTTTTATGAAAAATATATTTTAAAAAAAAATCTTAATCAATGCACAGCCATTTTAATAGTGAAATAGGGTGGTAACATTTTGACTAGGCATATATCTGACTTCAAGATAGGCCATAATATACCTCTGTTTAGTAACAGAGGTACAGAAATTATTTATCTCCCTTTCAATAAGAGAGGTAGACATCCATAAGCAGGTGAAGTGGGCACACTCAAAAGCAAAGCTGTGCATGCAATGTTTGTTTCTCTTTCTGACTAACCGTCTTGAATTTGGGGCCCAAGAACCCCAGACCCTTGTGCTGAAGACACATCAATTAATTTTGGCATTGATGCTTCTTCTTCAGGTTCTTCTGTCAATGGTGCAGAAGAATAACTCTCCTGATTTATAGAAGGTAATGCTGTACCAATCTCTGCCTGGGAAAAATTAAGAAAGAAATGTTACTGTTTATGTTCACTGACAGCTCTCTTCCAGTTATTCATAAACTGCCACTAGAGGTCACATAAATTCTGAAGTTTAGTACTCAAGCTGCATTTTATCCGTCAGCTACAGTGAATTCTGGTGTTGTGTAAACAGTACATGAAACTCTAACATGCTTATGATTTTTGTCATGATTTTTATCTCAATTGTTAAACGTTTTGTTGTATACACACATGAATGCAAACTGCATATAGTTCTTAAATAAGAACATGTACTAAAATTTTTTCCCACTTTTATTTGAACAAATCATTTATAAATAAAACTGGATATGTCCTGTGTGATGACAAATGGAAATTTGCTGTACAGCATAAAAAAAAAAAAAAAAAAAAAAGACCTTTGGCCATAAAATTGTAAATTGTACCAGCATAAATCCAAATGCAATGTAGTTGTACGGGATTTGCACAACAAACAAGCAAACAAACAAACAAAAACAAAACACTAACATACTTTTAAAATATTATCCAAGAATTCACAAAGTGCCCACAGTAGTTGCTAGTATGTTGTTAGTACTTTGTCAGTATTCTGTCTTTTCTCAATCTGAATAACTGAAGTCTGTGGTTATCTTCATTCATCTGTTGATGCATTCGGTAGGAGGAAGAATTAAGCATATATGTAAAAATGTTGGATAAAATCTTGATTTGGAAAAAGTCTATAAATTTGGCAGATCCCCTCATGGGACAAGAAACAATTTTTTGTTTCAAATCGTTCATTCTATTAGTGTAATTAGTTATGTTTATTGTGTTAATTCTAATTTTGAAGCCACGTTCTGTTGATTTTGCTTTATGATGACTTCAGGATAAAAATGTAGCAATTTTCTTGTGTTATATCAACTAATAAAAAGAGCATTGCAGACTTGGCAGGCTTGTTGCAGAGGGGCCTACATTTGCAAAGAAGCAGAGCAGTTTCCTGTTAGGACCCGGCCACTGAAAATGCAGCACAGTTGTGCAACCTTTGCACATTACTGTACTGCTATATCTTGATTTCTCTAGGCTTTCCATTGAGAATTTTAAAATCTAGGACAATTAATTAATGTCCTTATAGTGCTTTGAACATCTGAGGTGTTGTTTAAAAGTTAGTTAATGCATCCACTCCTGTGAGTGTTGCACCCCTCTGCTGCAGTTATAGGATTTTTATCACAACATCTTTCTCTGATGTACAAAAGCATTGAAGCATAACATTAATTTTTATAAAAGATTTTTCTTCACTGCAGCTTTCTAGCACAATAGTGCCATAAAGCTATTGAAATCTAAGTTTTTCACCTGACCAAACCTCTCAGTTTTCTAGACCAGCCCCTGCTTACTGCTGGCTTTGCTGTCCAGTGGGGAACTGGTTGTTAAATCGCTCACACTAGTGCTCATAAATTCTAGTTGTAAAGACAGATGTAGATTGCTTCCAAACTGGGCAGCTCCTTAGGATTTTTTAAATTAGGCTGTACAAGCTAAAGGAACTAACACACATGAGACACTAGGTCTGGGTTACAAGCATGAACAAAGCTTTTGCTATATTACACCTGTATCAGTTAGATTTGGACTGAAAAAACATTAGTGTCTCTGTAAATTCTTTACTTATATTCCAATAAGCCAAATTTACGTATAAGTATGCCCTAATATAGATATTAGGATCATAATTTTGTAAAATGCATCGTCATCAAGTGAGCAAGATGAACTTCAACTGAACTATGACCTGTCAGTGTAAATAAGAGTAGGTTGTACCTTGTTGCTTTGCACAGACAGAATGTTCCAATCTGTATCACTGACAGTAAGACAGCTTAACCAGGAATGGACTTGGGGACAAATCAAAAGAAGACTTCGGGAACAAAGGAAATGGGGCAGATGGTCTCTGAATGGAGAAAGCCTAGAGGGAGAGATACATTCCAGACTTTTATTGACCCAGGCTCATACTGCAATAAAGTGCTTGCATATGCTCTCTACTTCTTCACCAGTTCTAGGGAAGTCGGTTAAGACTCTGCCCTGAACACAATCCATACATTTTCAGACCTACTAAACAGCTTTGTATACGTCTTTTGTGGCTGTTCAGCTGAAAACACCATTCTGGACAGCAAGCTTTTCAAAAAAGAATTCACAAATAGCCTATAGATGTAAGAAAATGTTCCTTTCACTTGTCATGGGATTTGGGTCATCTACACTGACTGACACTTCTCTAAATATGTGAGGGTTTACTTTATGGAACATACTAGCTTAGAATTTGTAATTTACTTTATGCTTTCTCTGACTTTTGCTGCTTAGTAGGTTAGTCACTGTAGCTGTTGGATAGGCAGAGATATTAACTTCTAGTAATTCTGTTTCTGGATTGTTCTCTCACACTCTTTCCTTATAGGACATTATCTCATTTTGGAGATGCACAGATGAAAGTCTCACCACACTTCTAGATGTACTATTCTGAGCAGTTAAAAATTACATCTATTCAGTCTCCTGCATTTGTTGTGACTGTCATAAAAATACCAACTATTACAGGGAATTTAATGACGTTGCCATTTTTACACTGGTAACAGAACAGGAGTTTGCTAGTATATATGTGTTAACCAATCCAAGCACATGAGCAATATTTTCTTGGTCTATATAGGTTGAACTTGAACCAGTAACCTAGAGCTAAAAGTCTGTTTCCTATTATTGGTCATCTGATTCATGCAGTTTTCTATCTTTTACATATTTGATAAATCACGCAAGATTGTAACAAGACAAAGATGTTTCATCAACTATATATTGTACAGAATGGTCCTTTGTCTTCCAGATGTTTGTTTGTTTTTGGCAGCATACACTTTATGAAAAAAATTAGAAAGAGAAACATTTATAGAGCATTTAATGGAATTATTCTCCTTTTTTGCTGTTGTTGTTGTTGTTTTATTTTGTTTTGTTTTGTTTTGTCTTTCCTTTGCTACTCTAAATAATATATCTTCTGAAGAATCACAAAACAGGAAGAATATTCTAGAGAATTAAAGGATGTTTCTCTTTGTCAGTATGTGAAAGCCTTCAAATCATAATTATCCTTCTAAGATAGATATAACACATGCCACAAGAAAACTGAAAACAATCACTTCACCTGCTTTTAGCCATCTAACTATGTGGTACATTTTTATCCTACCCTGCCTTTGGAATCCATCAAGAGATTTAGTGGATTTAGTGAATACCAGTACAGAATATTAGGTACAAAGTATGCTATCAGCAAAGTTATATCTTTACTAAGATATCAAAGTTATATCTTTACTAAGATATCACCTTTTCCTCCTATATTTATTGAATGTGGCTACATTTGCAAATGAAACTGCTTAAAGTAGATGGCCAACTTATAGGCACTTTCAGATCAGGAAATTATGAAAAATCAAAAGCAAAAAAGGATCTGAAAATACCAATGAGTAATAAAATACAATTGGTAAAAGTTAACTCATGTAACCAGTCATCCATGAGATAGATATCTTGTCTGAGCTAGCTTCCTTTCACAGTCTGCAGAGAAAAAAACTTTGAAGAGGAGCTACAGCCACCAATCACAGATACTTATTTTGGGATAGGTTCTGTAGGTACGCCTTTGTGTAAGGACGAGGTGAGAAAAAATGTAAAGCTTTAAAGATTAGAAAAGGCTTAGAAGGCTGAATTATATGATAACATTTCAGGGCAGGGGTAATAGTCTGTGTAGTATTAGTCAGAAGGTTTGGAACAGAGTGGAAATGTAGATGAGTAAGCTATATGAGAACTGTGGATCCATATAATCCAAATCCACAATGTACCAAAATAAAGAAGATTATAGAGATTTAATGAGGCAGACAGCAAGGCTGTAAGCCATCAGTTACCACATTTTACTTCTGAAGTTTTGTCTATCGTTTTATGCCTATGAAAGATTTTGATAATTTTTTTTAAGATCAAAGTTGATGTATTGCATGTAATAAGCTTAAACCCACTGGAGAATCTGAAGTTTGTCCTGTTTCAGTGCTTTAGTTTTAACTGCAGAAAATATGCTTAAAAGCACAAATTGAAGTTCCTAGCTTAAAAAGGACATTATAGCCTTGAAGGGACTGTTGTACCACACATTGGTCCACCAAAAGGAACTAGTTCCCCCACTGAAACTACCAAATGCTTACAAGAAAATGCCTTAATTATGGAAGAGGTTATTGGTTTGTTTTTCTTTCCAAAAATAGCTCATAATTGTTTCTTTATGAATTTTCCATTTAAGGCCTTCTTTTCTTATGTTGTTCTATATTAAAGATAAATCTGTGAGATTTTGCTGTGATAACTATTTAGGTTGCAAATTCTGCAGCTCAGATAAATTATCATTTTCTCTTACAGAACTTCAGAGATAACAGTTAGGTTGGGGAAATTATTGTAACAGAAATCTGTGTGAGATCCAGGGAAGGGGACATTTGTTTACAAAATTTCTAAGTAAATGGATTTTACTTGCTCACATTCATTCCCTCAGATTTTAATCACTTGCATGGTTATATGGTTATGCTGAGTGGTCTGGCCAGGGTCACTTTGTTCCACACAGAAAACAAGGGACACAAGCTATTGATTCCTCATCATGCCAATGTTCTTCTTGACCAGCATTGAAAACTAACCTTTGTGACTCCTTTAAGAGTCAACTGTTATGGGGCAGTCTTTTACCTTATCATCTTGGATGTGAGACCACCAAAGAATCTTATGCCAGGTTGCTGCAGACTGCCTGTTTTCCTCATTTTTAATGTGTTTTCGTGATGGCTAACATGGAAAAGAATAGTATGTTATATTCTAAGACGTTATTTCCTGCCTACTGCTGGTCTTCACTGGGAGGTTGTCTGTACTGCAGTGTTATCAGAGTGCAGGACCTTCAGTCTCGCTATAAAAAACACATTCTCAGTTTTGCTGCTTGTAACAGGGTTCTGGAACTGGTATAGTCTGGTACAATATCTTTCATTATCAATGCAGGCCATTCTTTTAAACCCTTAACCTTTTCTTTTTTCCCTTTTATTTAAAAAAAAAAAAAAAAAAAAAAGTATTTTTGTTGTCTAGTGAGGTTTACATGCACATATGCACATACACACATGCATTTCTATTCATACTTTGTTCAGAAAAGTCAATAACTAAGTTATAGAGCTCTGCACTTGTAACCCAGTTATATAGAAATTTATACCTATGGCTTTTGTCCTGGAAAATGTAGGTAGTCTCTCAGGCTCTTTTAATTAATCTTAGAAGGAAAAGTAACCTTATTATCATTTTAACCACAGAGTATCCTAAAACTTCTTGTATCAGTAGCAAGTGTAGCTATGCTATGTCTGATTTTAAGTGAGTAAAATATTCATGCTGCACAGCATTAGTACAGGGATTTTACTTACCAACTCTGTTGTCTGAGAAGGCAGAAATTTATAAATGGAAGTAATCTGGATTTCCATTAGTATGAATTGTCAAACTTTCTTTCCAACACTGTTTGAAATTAGATTTTATTTTACCTTTCTGGTTTGAAAGCTATGAGATTCCTAAGCTAACCTGCAGCAGACATTATTCTTTGGAACAGTGCTGAAATTTTGCAAGACAAATAAAAATGCAGGGAAATGTAATGCCAGTTTTAGAAATCAGAACAGGACTCATTGCACTATTAAAAGGCACAAAAGATCTGAAAACTAGTCCCAGCTGCTTAATGAAGTCTTCCGTAGGAGATCCTGCTGACCCAAAACACATACAAATAAAGTAGGAGGTCTCTCAGACAGTCGAAGTTTCTACTAGGAATGTTGTCAACTCTTGGACCTGTGGTGAGAAGCTACCTCAGCCTGACTTCCAGAGCTGCCTGTCATGGAGAGGGTTCAGCATTTCAAGCACATTGCCTCATGCATTTCAGGAAGATCAGGCACTGCTGGAGCTGAGCATGCTTTTGTTCAATTCACCGGCCTGGCTTTTCCTAAATGCACTGTGATTGCTTTTATTAACAAGGATTGTATTCTCTCCACTTCAGAAGTAGAATTAAAATGTCTGGTTTAGCTGATTTAGCTGTCTCCTTAAACTCCCTGTGTAAACAGTGAAAGGAGAATCACAACCAAAGTGTGGTTCAGCCCACATATATCATGGACCAACTTCCTGAAGTGCCTGTCCATCTTCCTTTGGCTGCACAGGAGACCTTATAGAGACAGTCATACTTTTTAGCAGATATCAGAGCCAAAGTCTGGTGTCAGATTTGTGCTTCCTCTCATTCCTACAGCTTACAATGCTAAGACATTTCATCTGAATATCTTCAAACTGGTACTTGCATGTAGCCCACCCACAGTGATACAGATGCAATGCTCACAAGCTGCTGCATCTTCAAATCTATAAAAGTTTCTAATTGTTCAAGTGCATCTATATAAGAATGTCCTGTTGTATGCAAAATCAGCTAACGATCATTTAGTGACATGTTTAGAACAAGAATATGCTGTAAAGAATATGTAAAGAATATGTAAAGTGCTGAGGAGAAAGGCACAGCAGTTATGCATTCCCTGCCATTCAGAGGGACATTCTACATGATAGCAATAGTTATTGCTACATAACTCTAAAAATAAGGGACACCAATGTCAAAAAGAGAATAGAGAACTTTTTTTTTTCTTTCCCTTTTTTTTTTTTCTTTTCTGCACATTTTTTAAAAATATATATTTCCTACTTCTGCTTGAACTTGTAGTCTGAGCTCTATATCCAGCATCAATTGCTGCCACTGTTTTACCCACAGCTACTATTTCCCCTTTTATTAATAAAAATTAATTTGGGACCGGAAGTTGAAAAGCAGAAACTGGAGGCTGGTTCAAGCTGTAGAGAAAGCCAGAAGCCATGAGGCTGGATGTCTGGGGGAAAATGTTTAAGTGATCAAAGATATCAAGGTAGCAAACATCTATTGTAAAAGGTATAATATCACTGTGATCTTTCAGCTGACACCTCTCACACAGAAATTTCAAATGTGGTGATAGTTATGTTTAAGTAATGACTCCAAGTTGGCCAAATTAGGTGTCTTCAGACCAGGACAACTACTTTGAGAATCTCACCCAGTCTGAGACAAGAGAAAGGATGCAGTTTCTCAGTTTAGCCATGTTAGTGATAACTATTAGCATGTCCGTTATTAAAATGTTAAGTACTTGATATTTTAGCTAGTATACCAGATATTTATATCTTTTCATGTAGCTAACCAGGTGAGACTAGCTCTTTGTGGGCTGTTGTGGTAGAACTTAGGAATTATTATAATATTTCAAATCCTTCCTTCTTGTCTTGTGTTATTTTTGCTCTTTGCTTTTGCTATATGGCAAAATACTTAGGTATTTCATAATAATTAATCCACAGAAAATTTTATCTGTTGTGGAAATATCTCCATAGACATGTATGTAATCAGTTATAAACAGCTGAGTAAAAGTAAGAGCTGTATTCAAAACTTTTCAGAAAGTAGACAATTTCCTATATTTGGATAAAGCTTCAAATTTAATTCCCTTACAAGCTTTGCTATTAGCTTATTATACCTTAATTTTACAAATTCATAATTATTTAAAAAGACTATATGATGTGTTCCTCAAAGATATAGCATATACTTTATAAAAGTGGATACTCTTAAGTCTCTTATTTAATCAGATACCTGGATCCAATCATGATATAAATATTCATTGATAATAATTTTAAAAAAATACTATGAAGGAAAGGGGCAAAACAGAAACTCATATTTATGCAGTTGTAACTGTCAATTTCAGAAGATAAATCCAACATAACGCTTGTACATAACCTTACAGTGATGATGTGCCTTTGCAGTCCCTTTCTCCTTCAGGACCTTGGTAATAGATCTATTTATTTATATAGATCTATTTATTTACTTATTATACTCTTTTTTTTTTTTTTTTTTTTTTTTTTTTCATTATCTGTGGTTGATATGGTTGATACTTTTCTCCTTAAAGTCTTTATAAAAATTTTCTTTCCAAGTGATGTGTTTCTAAGGTTTTCTTGGTAACAAATGCTCTTTGGCTGCAAAGTGTTGGCTAGGACTTCCATATCTCACTAAGCTAGAAACTTGGAAACCACAGATTTCGTAGCCTAAATTTGATGTATCTAATACATGATAATGATGTCAATGCATAACTTTGATTCAGGATTCAATACAAGTCTTCTAACTAATTCCCATCTGCAAGCACTTTCCCTTTGCAAACTCTTTGCACTAAAAATTGTGTTCCCTGTATATATATTGTATATAATGATAAGACTGAAAGAAATAGACATGCTGATGTTGACAAGCAGTGCTAGAGAACCTCTGATTTACATTGTTAAGTATAATTTTTCCAAACCCTAAAGCTGATGCAAAATTTATGAGCAAAAGAGACACAGGCAGATTTCATGTGGAAAAATGCAAACAACCATTATCTCAATAAAGTATGCTCAGATACCTGTTCACAAGCCAATGAAGTCTGTGTGTATATACATACACATAGACTTTAGTTTTGGCATATATATTTCATAAGAAAAAAACTTTCAGTGTGTCAGAAATATAAAAGAAGTCATGAACCCAAAATCACTCTCACCTAACTTTATTAATTTAAATTTTCAGAGCTCAACCTGAGACAGGTACCTAGGGTTCATCTAAAGTTAGATGACCAAGATAGATATCCTGAAAAAAATGATTTATCTGTATCTTGAAGGGTGGTGTTGGGTTGCAACATATAATTTTAACCACACAGAATGAGTGAGAGGAATCCTTTCCTAACTACCTCTTTCATTTTGCTGGTTGAACATCTTGTGTTGGATTACAGGACCCACCGGATAATATTCTGGAAAGGACGTAAATGACATCACTTTAGTTCAATTCTTTGAGATACATAGGCGTCTCACTTCTCTGAAATAAACAGAAGCTCATAGAACTCATTTGAAGTCCAAACACTGGTATGTCTCCTATGAAACATACCAGTTGGACATGAGCTTGGTAAGTTTGCAATTCTGTTATGAGTTTAAAAATGTGTTAGGAAAAGTTTGCAGTTCTGTGAGTCTAAAAATCTGTTATACAGAATGATTTATGTTTGCATGTCTTCAATTTAAAATCTTAAAATTCAGTTAGCAATGACAGAAAATGTTATTTCAGCCTTTCTCCGTTATTTTGGCAAGCTAAAGACTTGATTCAGAGATCTCTAAAACAAAATGCAAATCAGATGCTAAAGAGTTACTACAGAGCAGTTGGAGCAAATGAAGGCTTGCTATTTTTCTGGGTCTCTGTGGTATTGCTCATCATTTAAACTATGCATAACAAAAATTAACTCTGACCTTGCATAAATACTGATTTTTTTTACATAGAGCTACACATAGGGACCAGACTTTTGTATCTTTATAGTAACAGGATCATAGGGAGGAAAGTTGTAACAATGATCGAGAAATCAAATATATTGTGTTTAAAATAAGTGAGAGCAATACTGTTTAGAGTGTCTGAAATATCACTTTAAACACTGGCATGAAAATTAATAAAAGCTGCATGATCTCTACAACACTGACCACTCTGAATTCTCCTTTGGGTTTTGGGAAATTATGAATGCTTAGGCTTCTTTTGGGTGGTACATACTAAAAGGAATGTAAGCAAAGAAAGATTTTGGCTAAAGATCTGGGAAAAAAAAAAAAAAAAGCTCTCACAGGGAGGTCCATTCATCTGGAAAGTAACATTCCTTCCTACTGCTATGATGGATGACCTTCATTTGAAGAATTTTAAGAAGGCTGGCTAAAAAGCTCAGCAATGGGAGAAAATCCTCCTCAGGAAAAGAAATTTACAAGATAAATTAAATATTTATTTATTTATTAATCTTGTTCCATTTCTGTATTTTCCTAAATAAAGCAACCTTAGATAAGACCTGATGTATCTTTTTGGGTGTAATATTGATCATCTTGAATTTCCTTTCAACTGGAAGAGAACCACAGAAAACTTGCCTTATCTCTATCCTTCTCTAAGTAACTTAGGCCATACTGTCCCTCAAGAAACTCGGGCCATACCTTCCCTCAGTGTCAGAATCTCACAGAGAGAGCACAGGATAATAACACCTAATATTCAATATATTACTGAAAAATCCATAGGACAGGGTTCATTTTCAAATAGAAAGAAAAGCCTGGGAACTCTTACTTAATCACTGTCTCTAAAAAAATTAAAGCACAAGCATACATTGACAAAAGGTGACAGTTTCAGTGAGGAAAGCCCAGATGTATTAATGTGTTTGATTCTGCATGTCACTGGGAAGCAGACCAAAGGCACAATCATTCCTCTGGTCTGGAGTTCTTCATAGTCTTTCTAAGATTAGAAAATATATTTCCCCTGAAGAGTGAAGTTCTGATCTTAATGCAGCCTTTGAGATGATTTTTATTTTTCCAGTTCTTTTGGGACATGTTCACTCTTAAATGCCCTCTTAATACTTTGATTTCAAGGCTACTGCACAATGTTGAGCTCACATTGATGAAACACTCACCTTGATGAATCACTCAGAGGAGCACATTTTCACAATTTATGTACTGTTACGTGAGTGACTACAAAAATACTATTTGTAAAAACAAAAACAAAACAAACACCCCCCCCCCCCTTATTTTTATTATTAAAATGAAATATTTTTCACTCTATTATGAACATCCTCTTCCCACTCAGTCCAGAACCACACAGTGCATAAATCATTTTCTCGGACGTTTTACGCATGTTTAAGAAGCAGAGTGAGATTGGCATTTATTGAGCTTTTTAGTAATGTAGAGAAATACAAGAATCTGGGAGGGGAAAAGAGCATTAAACTCAATAAATTGAGTCATTTCCTTTTAGAGGCTCCACTGTCTTAGAGTACAACAAAATTTCAATGGTTTTTCTTCAGTAATCTCTCTTCTATTCTTGTTTTTCAATTCAAGTTCCTTCCCTTTTCCTTTCCTACTTTCTTTTGCCCACTTTCCTAATAGAAATAGAAATCACTGGTGTTTATAGACTGAAATAAATATGCATTTAACATATTTATTATTATGAGAAATAGCCTCAGGAAACAGCATTTCATGGGAATTCCTGGATGTCGTAAGTCAGCTGCCTCAGTCCTTCATCCAGACAAATAAATCACAGGGACAGTCTCTAACACAATTTGTGGCAAAGCAAGGAGATCAGAGGGAAGCTTTTTCTGCTCTCTTAAAGGTTACCACACACACAAACCAGAAAATAATTTGTTCACATTTGTAGGCTGGAGAAACTATGAATGGGCTAAAGTGTGTTATTTGTACTGTTAAAAGTATGTTATAAAAGTATGTAAAGTACTGCTAAAGTGTGTTATTTGTTAACTGTTGATTAACAAATGGCAATAGTAACTTCATGAGTAGGTTTGTCTGATAAATGTTTTTAAGGACAACAAAAGTCATCAGTAGCCACTGCATTTATGCACTTTGGAAGAATAGAAAAAAAAATATATATATATATATGATTACCTCTGATTGGTCAGACTGCTCATTTTCAACATAGACAAATGGGTGAGGCAGCTCTCCAAGTGACACATCATAGAACTCAGAATCATAAATTACAGTGTCCGTGATAGGCACAGCTCCAACAGTCTCAAAGATAAAAAATCCCATAAAAATATTTATGAAGGTTTTCATTCTGCTTTCTTTCCTGAATGAGAAGAAAATGGACAAAACGTGGGTAAAGTGGTAATTGCAAGGAATCTATGAAAATTTATTCTTACAATTGCAATGCTTGCAACATGATTTTGTATGCATGTATGCATTCAACAATGATTTTGATGTTCATATTTATTCATGATAACTCAAATGATTATTCTTGTTTGTTTCATGAAGAGTCCCTGGATAAGAGAATTTCTGCAGATGAATTTTGTCATACTACCATTTAGAAAACTGAGGAAGGACCTATAGAATTTTGCTATATCAGAACAGTATAAAAATAAACTGGCCTCAGTGAGAAAGGATATGAAAAGGTAAAAGGTATATTGATCTTTTTCCACTTTCCCCTTTCCTCTTCAACTATTTCATATGCATGATGAGAAAAGACCTTTTGAGAACCTAGCCAAAGTTTAGCTAGACATATTTTCTTCTCTCTATCACAATAAACCATCCTTTGAAATGTCCAGTATAATTTTGTCTTTCTCCTCTACCAAAATGTTAGAAGACATCAGTACCTCTTTCCTTGCTGCCTCTGGATGAGCATAATCAAAGTATGTTTTCACCCAATAGCTGTTCTGCCAGAATATCACTTTATGTGTTGAGAAGATGTGACATATTTGGAACATGACCTCTGCAAAGGTTTGGGAAAGAAAATCAAAAGTAGTCACTTTTCTTGCCATCCCTATAATTGAGAGTAGCCTTCCTTCTTTCATTGAATCAACATAATTTTTAAAGTAGTGAGTAATGGCAGCATAGTACAGTCACCTGTTCTCCTTGGAGGCCAGAACTACAAAAATGAATTGTCACCCATTAAGATGCTCCGTAGTTTAGTAAAATAGCAAAAAAATAAAATAAAAAAATCACACTAATCACACATATTATTGTTCATGCACTCTTTTCCATATAAGTGATGTATATCATATAAGCTGCCTGACACAAGGGTCTATTCAACATTCTTTACTTACACCTTGATTTATCCTAATTTCACCAAAAGTGCAGACAATGAAAATAAGCAGTGCATGTCTCATAAACTGTAGTCCTGTTGTGATGCCATTATACACATACATAAATATTTCATTTTAAAACTTAAAAGAGATTAAGAAATGCGTGAGACATTTTTTTGAAATGTGTGCTGAGCAAGAGCCTGAATTTTAGCTTTGTGAAAAGAGGTCTTTATGAATCTGGTTTAGGCATGAGGATATGAAATTCCTCTGGGGATGGTCAGCAACACAAGACGTTCATTTTTCCCTCGTTTGCTTTATTCAAAAAGACTTTTCAGTTGCTGCTGGGAGTAGTTTGAATCACATTGGCTTGTCTTTGAGCAGACTTAGCTGAATTGCACCTTTCAGTATTAGCTTCCAAGATTATTAAAGGTTTTCTGTTTCCTTACAATAAAATAAAATAAAATACATCCAATCTCTGAAACATACTGATATATATATACATATATATATACACATACATTTATCTATATTTTCTTCTGCCTATTTTTGACAGGAATGTTTTTAGTCTTGTTTCCTTTTTACATGTCATTTAACTCAAACGATCATATAAATATCATATAAATGATATTAATTCCAAAATATAACAATAACGTATTCAGTGTAATTTTTCTCTGAACAAACCCTGAATATAAAATTATCCATTATTCAAAATTGTTTACATTTTACATTTCCTTGGAATAAAAGATTTTAAAGGGCACATGGCTTTATAAGTATATAATTTTATAAATATAGACAAAATCAGCAAACTTAATATTAATCTCTGTAAAAAATATTGCTATGTATGTACACCTGTAGTATCTGCATTAACTTGAGCAATTTTAGTGTCTCTCTCTACTTCCCTTATGTGTAATATATTGGAACATGCTGTAATGATATTGGCATCTGCAGTAGCTGTAAGATCAAATATTTTGATGAAGATTGTGTTCCATCCTCACAGGAAGGAACATATCCAGGGAAAAACAAATAGTCTCCTCAGTCTGCAGCATTTGAATCTGTATTTTACATGATAAATTCAAACAAATACTATAAAATTATTTCCAAACTTAAAAATCCAATTAACTGTTCTAAGAAAGAAGTACCAAAACTTACCTTTTCCTTCCAATCTCTCAAATGACATGGAGTTACGCAGAATGCAGAGCCAGAGGTATTAGACCCTGACCAATGACAGTGGCATTCTGGGGTTGTGGGAGGTGGTACAGCTTCTACCCTCAACTGGGGACCTCAGCCCAGATAGTTTCTCAGGCTTTAAACACCTTTCTATTTAATTCTGCCGAACTGAATTTTAGTGAGATCAAACAAAGATCTATTGTATGCAAATAACATTTGTTTCACATCACAGATTTTTACCTCTTCCACTAAAATTTCTCACTGCTTCTACCAGTATCTTCAAAAACCTGACTAAAAAGAAGAAATATTTTTGTTTGTTTGTTTGTTTTTAATTCATCCATTTTCATCCATTATAGATTCTGTAATAACAGGAAGGATGAAGAACATATGTGCAATGTATGATCAACGCTCAGAATAGATGGGATGTTTTAATACATTAAAAAGTTTGCAATAAAATGCTTAGACAAAGAAGAACTGTATATATTTACGGTTAGTTTCTTTATTGCAGTCTCAGTATGCAGATGTAAACAATAAGCACAGGATAAAACTGGCAGTATAAAGGAATGTAACCAATTGGTAAGAAAATCAATACAGAACTTTGAGACTTTGAGACAACTCCCAATTTAACTTTCATGAATTTATGGTAGTTTCATCAAGGCTGACCTTTAGCCTTTTGTTAGCTAGAAAAACACACTGTTACTTAAAATATTAAAAATAACACTCTTAATTGCATTCCAGAAACAATCTTCCGGGTGTCCTGATCATCTAAAAATATACATTTTCCAACTTCCAAAATTAAGATTTGAACAAACTGAATCAAATATGAAATATATATATTTTTATGGCATTTTTTGAATATGATAGTTTAATGTATTTCCATATGCTGTTGGTAATATGTATTTAGAGGTACTTTTTTTTTTTTTACTTTTTTTTTCTTCCTTTTCTAAGTACTTCTGAGGCAATACTTACATGATCTACACTTTCCAGTATGTTTTTTATTTTGAAGGGAAAATAACACTTCCTTAATTGGTACAAACAGCTATAATATACTGTAAATAATAAGTATGTATTGTAGTAGCATGCACTTTATTACACCAGGGTAGGCTTTACAATCTTAGCAAAAGTTAAGTTATCTACCTCTTTTCTATATTGCTTGTGTTTTATATATTATCGCTTACTGCTTGATGCTGTGCTTACTTTTGTATTACTGTTAATTTGTACAACATACTCATCTGAAGTTTTTCATCATTCTTCCATGTCTTCTTTTAAATGTACCTTCTAATGTTATCAATATCCTAGATATATACTAGCATTAGCATATAGATAGACATTATAACATTATCCTATAACACATATATAGATATGTATATATCTATATACATATATAGATATATTAATATATATCTATATATGTATATATAGATATACATATAACATTAGCATATAGATATATACTATATATACTAGAAGTTCAGAAAAGCTAGAAAACATTGCTTATCTATGGAGGAATGTAATGGTAATGTAGAAGATTTCAATGTACTAAGGAAACCTTATTGCCTTTGCTTTCACCACATATATTCTTCAACTTCCACCGCATATACATATATACATGCATATTTCAAATAAGACTAACCTGAAAACCCAAATTTGTATGAGACACGGAAAACATGATTAAAATTTTAAGCAATCTCTCAATAATTTGAATGTCCAACATCAAACTTCTGATGCTAGTCTAGGCAATCTGAGACATTTGAAGTGTTTAGCAGATAGGTCAAAGAATCTGTAGAAGAGTAACACCTCTGTCAGCAGATAATTATAGATGTTGTGATATTTTAGGCCATGTGAGTATATAGTGAGGCACTAAGTATTATTTGTTGTTTTGTCAATTGAGCCAAGTCTGCAGTACCTTATAATACTATGACTACTCCTGGATGACAGATTCATTATGACATGATTCAATAAAAAGTTGGGCCTCAAATCATTAAATCAGATATCTTTCATTTCCTTCTTCACATTCTTTCCTCCAATAAGTACAGCAGGAATATCACAGTACTGTTTCCTGTTGCTATTTTTCTTCATGTCAATACCTTTGAGGTAGCTCTTGAGGTAGCTACTAAAGGTACTGTACTTTACTCCTGAAGTTAATGACCAAGTTGTTTTCAGAGCTGATGTATATTCCTTCCTCGCAACAAAATAAATAGTTATACCTTCTGCAGTAAAATGCATCATTTCATCTTCTTATTACTACTGGTAATTTTTATGCTTCTGCACATAGACAGGATATATTTTGTAAATGAAAAAGACATTGAGAGCCAGCATTTAGAAAGTAAATCTTTTAAATGATGAAGTACAGCAACAAATAAGATGCTAAAAGTATAAAAAAGATTTACTTTTTAAATACTCCTTTTCAATTTGTCTTTTTAATTTGCAAAATATATTGACTGTATAGGCTGAGTGTGCATTGATTACTCTTGTACAAAAGACTCCAATCTTATATTTTTGCTGAAGAAAAATTATCTTACCTGAAGCAACTTCAGGTCTATATTAATGTTTTTTGTTTGTTTGGTTGTTTTTTTCTCAATCCCTTACATAACTAAGTTGATTTAGACATATCATAATCTAGGGCCTGAAACTTTTGCATCTTTTGGTTTGTAGTTTTACTTATTTATTTATTTATTATTTAAACCAATAAAGTTCACACCACTTGGACTTAACAGATCTTAACTTAATCTGATTATTTATGTCTTCCTGTATTCTTATCAGACTACAATATGCTTTGCTGGTTGTTTTTTCTAGAAAAAAAAAGGATTCAAATAAGCAAATAAAATGAATTTGAAGGCAAATGCTAATTTATAAATATTGTTATTGCTATTGCTATTTTTTTTTGTTAGAGTAATAGAAGCTTACTTGAAGATGGTGACATTTCATACAAACCATACAGCAAAGTTCTGAACAAATGTTGCAAATTAATCCTTTGCAAATTTTTGCTTCTTTTTTTTTTTTTTTTTTCAAGTTTGGTAAATTAAAATAAAAGGATCAAAAATAAAAATTAAAAAAAAAAAAAAAAAAAAAGCTTGGGTTTGTTTTTCAGGAGGAACACAATTTATGATTTAAAGAACCAATATTTGGAGACTGAGTGGCATATCTATTGATTCAGATCACTGCCTGGTGATTTCTGATTTCTGTTATCACAGAAGATATTGAAATTCCTGAGTCTGACTGAAGAACATTTGGGAGTGATCTTCACATGTCCTTTCATTAGTTGCTTCACAGACATTTGTTTTTTCTCCAGATCCTCTGGCCTCATTGTGCAGTTTAAGTTACTGTCTTGCAAACTTATCCGATTGTCTCTAAATCTTTCTGTCTGACTTAGTAAATTGGGCTTAATTAAAAGCTCACTAAAGTTAATGAAGAGTTCCATTGCATTCAGTAGTTTTTGAAGCATGACTTGAGCTAGAAGCATATCCAGCTGCAGTCATTGCCTAACACATTCCCAGCTAAAATGCATTCCCATTGAATAATTGCTGGCAATGCTAAATGAATTAATTTATTCCCTTGGTTTTTTGAGACTGCTTTGTTTCCATTTCAGTTCTCCCAGCTCTTGGAGGTGCAATGACTCCTAACTGTGTTCTTGAACTCAGTGCCAAAGCCTCAGGGTTGTCCTACTCTTGTTTTTCCAAAACCTTGATTATAAAGCCTTTGATTCAGACAGTCAACATCCATTTACTATAAATGTATTTTTTTTTTTCTTTGCTTTGCTTTGGGCCTCACAGATTCATCCCCAGAAACTTGTGATAATGAAGAATGTGTGGGAGAAAAATAGTAGCTTCTCCATGGAATGAAAAATCCTAACTTTTCCTCAGAAACAGAGTTTATCTATAGTACTAAGATTCTCTATCATCATGTTTTCAGTCTGCCAGCCTAGACAGAAGTACAGATCTTTAGTCTGTTACTTCAATTCTGGTAAAATCTTTTGTTGATTTTAAACAAGGAGGGAAGGATGTCCAGCTTTGGAAGGAGTGACACAAGAGTCCCAAAATGAGTCATTCATTTGATTGCTTCTACTTAGTTCCTGACTAAAAGATACTCCCAGTATGAAACAATAGAGTAAGAACAGTCAATGAAGATGTTTATGTACCTTCATAAAAAACAATCGTACTAAATTGAAAGGCCACCTTCCTTTGGGTCAGGGACTAGTCTACATACAGGAGAGGAATTACGTGAGTGTTTATATACTGTTAACAGTAACTTCAACAGCTCAGGGTACACAGTCTCTCAAAAAGACATACTGGTTTTCCCTCAACTCTTCCATGTGATCATTTTCTGTGATCAGAAGTGCATCAGCCACATGAATAAATCCGGGTCACTTGCATTATGTGGTAAGCACATGCTTATTTATGTCAAGGGAGACACTTGTGTTTTACTCATGTGTGGAAGGTCCATAGACATTAATTTCACAGGATATGCTATGTTAAGTGATCAAAATGCAGGTAACATTAGCATGTTAACGTTAGCACTAGATTGCTAACATTAACATTAGTATAAGGAAGGGACTGTATGGCCCTTACAAAAGAAAGCAGAAAAAATAACAAATAAATAAAAAATCAGGTTGAATGATGTTGAGCACTAGGTCTAAGACAAAGGCTATAGGGTAGCCAAGCAAAGGCAAGAGACATCTTTTCTAAATAAAGTTACAAGTATGTCACCTCAGTGGATATGGAAAACATTGGTCTTAAACTTTAAAATTGATCTCTTTGGCAGATTCTTTATATATTTGAACCTATGCTTTTTTTCTTTTTTTCTTTTCCTAAAACAAACAACAAAACAAACAAACAAACAAACAACAACAAAAAAAACACAATAAACAACAACAACAACAAAAACACAAGTTTACATTAGTTCCCTAAAAGTTCTGTCTAATATGTAGCTTACTTTTCATGTACTAAAAGAGAAGTAATGATTGAAGTAATAAAATATTACACAGTGTATCACTTTAATTACTGATTTATATATTAAGCTTTATGTTTGAACTTCTCAGTCTGTTTTAAAATAACTGTAAACTGTTACATATTTATGTCAGGTTTCAGATTATTTGGTAGCACATGTACCCTTTATAATAAAATGCCCCCAGTGATTGCTTGTTCTCTTTAATTTCTGTATAGAGAAGAGACCATAAATTGGTGTAATTCCTTCTACATGCACTCCAGATTATTTGGAAAGACAGCTGTTATTGTGAACTTTAAAAATATATATTTTAAAATTCATAATATGATTTCTCAACCAATGCCCTCTAACCTGCTTATATATACCTCAACAAAATCCAATTAGACAGGTTTTAATTTTCTAAATGAAAGTAGTATTTGGCACTACATTTTGTTTCCACTGAACGTTCATGAAGAACTTTACTAAGGTGCATACTGTACTAGACAGTCTGCTTCATGTCCAAACAAATGTTTTCCTCTTCTTGTTCTTGTATATGACATTTTTATTTCCTGAATATTTGTTTGTTGTTTATTTTCAAATTCTAAATATGTGGTCAGAATTATATAGATCAAAGGAAGACCACAGCATGAAATCCTGGAATCATTGAAGCTAGCTGCAGTCAAAGGCAGAGCTAAAATTCAGCCCATTTTTCTTTTTAGAGTGTTCATTCATGACGTTTTGAATGCCCTGGCTGTCCTTTTTGTTTGTTTGTTCCAAAGGCATAGGGGGAGGATGGAGAGGTAGGAAGCTGTTTTGACACATCCTTTGCCTGTCTCAGTATCACTTGAATTTCATGAATTGCTGTACTGTGGAACCTCATTCACCCTAGGACCCTGGGAAAAAGAGTGCATCGTATGAACCTCACTGGGACTAGAGAACAAAGGCTGGAGCACAGAAAAACAAATGTCTAAGAGAGAAGGAGAAAGGAAGGAAATCATGTGTCTGCAGAAGGGATTAGCATTTCCATTTTGCTCATCAAAGTTAAACAGAGTACAAAAGAAGGATTTAGAGTGCTCCAAATATTTCATCCTTTGTGGAAATCACGATAAACATGAGGGAAAATAGAGTTATACATAAAATGTAAGATAGCTACAATTGTTTTTGCTAGTAAAGTCCTGTTTAGTTTTAATTATTTCTGCATAAACAGTCCATGCAGGAAAGGAAATAACTTTTTAATGAGTCATAGATACAACTAAATACCCATTATATATGTATTAATGTAAATGTATTATTTCTCACTTCATCATTCCTCATTTTTGGTCAAAATTTGATTCAAATTTTCTTTCAAGTTACATGCTCTATGACAGTTGCTAGTCTCTTCCTTTGAAGTTACTTTTATTGTCATCTCTTAATTCTGTGCTTGATGTAGGCAGATTAAAGTGTCACATCATGTAGCTTCTTCCTGTCATTCAAATCTTAATTTTCACTATTTTGTACAGCCTGTCCTGTTGTTGTTGTTGTTGTTGTTTTCCTTTTCATATAACTTCCATAAAAATAAAAATATCACGTCTATTTGAAAGTTGTCACTTGTATACCAAATATGGGTAGCATTGATTGTTACTAGTTAGATCTCTGAACATTTTCATGCAGTCTGGTCTGCCAAACTATGATGCTTGTCTAAATGAGAACCCAGAATATGGTTTTATTGCACATGTAAATATCATATCTATTTAGACCTAGAATTTCCTAGTTATAAACTGGCTTTAACAGGGACTATGCACATTTACTGTAAAATTAAACACTAAATCCATAATTATAATGAATGGTTCACACTTTTCTATTGGAAAGGATGATTTAGAACCTGCAATATCTAATTCTGAAATCATTAAATGTTCTTGAAAACTATAAGCATGGTCCAAAACCTATTAGTTTTAATCATCTTTAAGCTGGCTTGTTTGCATGACTCTCCTGTAAAATTCAAAGTTTGTCCATTAATTCCATTTCCAATTTTACCTTTTTGACATTTGTTCGTACAATCAGCCCATAAGTTAAATCCATCACAATATGCTATTCCATCTTTCTGTATGCTATAATTTTTCAAGGAGATGAAAAGCTTGTCAGATTATTACTGTATATTATATGTGAATAAACCATATGGTTAACTTAGAAAAGCACTTAGAAATGAGAAAGCTCTGATTATTCAAACTCAGCTAAAACAGGTCTGAAATAAGCTTTATGATAAATTTTGTATTTTGCATTTCTTCCCCTTATTTGACTCACAAGTCTCAAGAGAATATATATTTTTCAGGATATTTAATAATTTCAGTTTGGACACAACTGGCAAGTAATGCTGAAACGTAATCTATATTGAGATTGGTGCCTAAGATAACTGCACCATGGAAACTTTAAGAGAGGTGGAGAGATGCATTTTCTGAAGACTTTGCTGGATAAATCATAATGGTTTAGGGTTTTTTAACCTGTTACTAATCTCTTTGTGCTTTTAAAATTAATTAGGTGATGACAACAGTGCTTGTTGTGCTTAGTTTCTCTATCAGTTACATGTAAGCATACAGTCAAATGAAGAGTATAATGCAGTTCACTAATGAAAACAGTCTCAGAAAATCCTGCCGAGCCCAAAGGCTGGAGTCAGAGCTTCAGACTGACATACTTGGGTTATATTCTATTCACATTAGATAGGCTGCCTTTCTTCTAAAACCAAACTTACAGTTTGCTCTTTAAGAGGTATAATTTTCATCAGTTTTGAGGAGGGGTTGGGAAAGAAATCTCTGTTCTTTCTTTAATCATAGTTGAACATAAGATAGCACTGCTGAGTATGCAAGCATGTGGTGTAGCAGAATGTTTTTTATTAACATCCAAGCTATTGTCTGCTGTTCCAACCCAGCCTGTGGACTGGTGGTGTTAGACCCTTTCAGGAAAAGTCTGTTCCTGGCCACAGAGATGGAAAACTTTAGAATGTTTTTGCTTGGCTAAACAAGTACAGTTCAGAGTTGGGTTATCATATTTATCACTAAAAGATGCATAATGTTTTGCTTGGGATGGAAAAATAAACCAGAAACAAGGCTCAATAAGAGAAAGATTTGGATTTCAGTAGAGCAGAGGCTTTGTATTATGTATTTGTATTATGTATTAAATGTTGATTTACCCATTTATTCAAAAGAAATGACAAAAACTATCATACTGTACTTAAGTCATGTATAAAAATAGTAAAAGATTTTATATAGCAGAATGGGTGTCATATTGTCCTCAATATCCTGAGCAAATTTGAAATTGAGAACATTTCGTACGAGGAACGGCTGAGGTCACTGGGCCTGTTCAGCCTGGAGAAGAGGAGGCTGAGGGGAGACCTCATCACAGTCTACAACTTCTTCGTAAGGGGGTGTCGAGAGGCAGGAGACCTTTTCTCCATTAACACCAGTGACAGGACCCGCGGGAACGGGGTTAAGCTGAGGCAGGGGAAATTTAGGCTGGACGTCAGGAGGGGGTTCTTCACAGAGAGGGTGGTCGCACACTGGAACAGGCTCCCCAGGGAAGTGGTCACTGCACCGAGCCTGTCTGAATTTAAGAAGAGATTGGACTGTGAACTTAGGCACATGGTCTGAACTTTTGGGTAGACCTGTGAGGTGTCAAGAGTTGGACTTGATGATCCTTAAGGGTCCCTTCCAACTCAGGATATTCTATGATTCTATGATTTAAGTTTTTTCCCCTGATTAGCATAAATTTAACCCCTTTTCCTATGATATTTGGATATGAAATTGTAAATATGCTTCTAAAATATGCTTGAAAGTAGAATAGAATAATTGTTTGATTATTTGCATTTGAATGTTGTTATGTAACTCTGCTTGTAACATGAAAACAATCTCTGCTTTCACTGAATTTGCAGGAAAATGCATGAGTATTAATTACTTGCAGTATCTCAAATTTTACATCAGAACAATTCACTGGCAGGTCCCGTCTATAGTCATATAATAAAATAGCACTAGGAGTTTTAGGCAGTCTGTAGAGAAAGGTAACAGCTTCTCCTCCATGGTCCCTGGGATGACCAACAGCACCAGGAAAAGGGAACAGGGTAAGCAAGGGGATACACCAGCTTTAGTAGCCCTCCTTACAGCTCTCCCTAGCAAAAGACAGTATTCACAGGTTGGTTTGTGGACAGAGACAAGACCATGCTGCTTGACAGATGCGTGCAGGTGGCTTGAGTGACACAATGCATATATCAACACCTTCATTAGGTCATCTGATGAGGGACTGACCAGGCTATAACTAAAGATTTATTTCCTCATAGAACTTCAGAAAGACCATGGGTCCTGTTTGATGATCCACTCAGACTACAACAAACAGTTGCAGGTTCTCATCTGCTTCTGGGTGCCTGGTCCCAGCTGACAGCTGCCAGGCAGCTGGGTTGAGAGGTACAGGAGGAGGCATGGCAGTGTTCAGTGGGGAGCATGGGCTCCCCATGGGTGCTGTGGCTGGGAGTGCAGGTCAGAAGCAACTGAGCCAACTGTGCAAAATGAGACAGACATAGCCAGGCTGTGATGCGGCTAGCCACAGCCTGACTCCAGGACCTCTGGCACTGCAAATGAGAGACGCACCACCCGTCAGCCAATATTTCTGTTTATTTGTTTTTTAATTTCTCTTTTAAACTGTTTGTTTTCTGAGCAGACTTGGGAACATGTCCTGTGAGACACTAATGCACAAAGAATGTGAGAATTTAGTGTATCACACAAGATTTTTCTCATAGACTCTAAGGGAAATATTAATTTTCTTTAGCTGTTATAATTAGCATGGTGATTTATAAATTATCTGCAAAATAATGTAGCTGTAAACAAGAAGAAATATGTTAGTCAGACCTCTGTTTCTATTAATGAAATATTTGGAAAACATCTTAAAAAAAATTAGTTTTCAGAAATATCAGCCCAGATAACAGTTCAGCAAAAGTGCAGATTGCTATTAGCATGGCAGTAAAAGAAACTAATATTGGTTGAAGAGTGACTTTTGAATTTCTCTACCATTTTAAAGGTCAGGTATTAGTCATATGCTTAAAGGGGAATATTCCTTTCACCCTCTCCCCCCCAAAAAAAAAATAATAAAGAAAGAAAAACAAACACTACATTAATATTTTTGGTTATTTTTTGGTTGAACAGATGTATGAAAACATTGCTTTTCACTTTCTATTTGAAACGTATGTGGCATTTTCCAAAAGTCTATTTTATGTGCCACACCGAGACTCTTGCAGACTTAGACATGCACATATGGGATCCCAGTAGCTTGACAGAATTTCAAGTTTGTGCAATCAGAAGTCTTTTAGAAGTTTGATTTACAGGATAGTCTTTTGAGGGGCTTTTGTTTGTTTGTTTTCCTTCATTGCCTGCACAACGTGTCAGTGACTCTCACCGCTTAAAATTAAACCTCAGTCAGTAGTTGCTCAGCCCACCATCTGCAACAAGTTACCATGTGGTCTTAGCTGCATGAGCTCTGTCATCTCTGTGTTACCATTAACAGAAGCAGGATCTGGATTAACTGATAAATGACCTTTTATCGAGCATAACCAACACAGCTAAAATTCAGGTAATGTTCTTCATTGAACGGAATTTTAGTACTGTCTTTTGTCCAAAAGAGACAAACCTGAACTTAAACAACACATCTAAGCAAGTGTGCCAAGTGTTGGGTAAGTGCACAAACTGTAGATTAGACATGGAAGGGAAAAGGAATAATTCAGTGTTCAAAGTAACTGCAGAGGTAGTGTGACTCAGTGCTGTTTCAAGATCAGTAATGTTCTGTTTTCACAAAAAGCTGTGCTGATGAATGTGTAAAGGAATCATTCATGGGGAAGTTTCAGCTTGTGCAAGTTTCCTGAAGTCAGGAAACCCAGATTAATCCAGATTCATCCAGCTTTAAACTGAGGGAATTATTCCATCTCTGGTGCAGAGGAAAATTCTCCATGCAAGCACAAGGGAAACAGTGTCAAATTGCATTGTACAAATTGTGTGCTTTCTTTCTGTTTCTGTCCTTTGATGAGCAATGTGGTGATTACAGTGCTGTTTGCCCAGATGCCCACAGCTATTTTGCTGATTCTTTTTGGTAGTCAGAGGATTCACTGTAAATAACTAGGGGAAAAAAAAAAAAAAAAAAAAAAAAAAAAAAAAAAAAGCTAGCACCATAGCAAATGAGCCTAAATAGGCCATGTTTAAATTCAGGTGGAAACGTCAAAGTTTTCTAACTGTAAGAGAAATAGATTATGAAGGAACTGTCCAGTGAAACATGAGATAAAAATCTTTCCTAGTTTTTAGCACAAAATCACAGAAATATATGAATTTGATCATGTAGCTGTGGCTTTTGGTTCAAATAAATTAGCCCTACCTGAAGATCAGAATCTTGAATTCTATCAACTAGGGAAAGGGAGTCAGTAAAAACAATCAAATACAGTGTGATGTGTTCAAAATAATAGGCAAGGAAGATGATTTGAAACTCTAAATTTTTAGTGCATGAGGACATGCAAATGATCATGTGTGTCAAGAGATAGAAGGGAGAAAAAACAAAACAAAACAAAACAAAAAACCATGGAATTTCTGTCAAGGAGATCAGAAGGAAGATATTCTAATAATGAGCTTTACAAAGATCCTTACACAACTTATGCATAAGAGTAATAGTTCAAGAAACATAGGAAATAATATGGCATGCCAGAGTTCAAGAAACATTTGGACAACGTTCTCAGACACAAGATTTGATTTTGTGGGCGGTCCTTTGGGGACCCAGGAGCTGGACTCGATGATCCTCATGGGTCCGTTCCAATTTGGATATTCTATGATATGGTGACAAAATTCAGATCACAGCAGGAGAAAGGAGGGGCCCTAAAACAGAACTGGGGAGAAGTGAACAGCAGGAAGGAACAAGTATATATAGCACAGTGGAGAATTACAAAAGGAAAAGTTCCATATTTTTCCATTTCAAAGTGAGGTTTCTTTAATGCAGCCTTCAGTAGAAGGTTGGGGAATCCTCACCACAGAGGTTAAAAACCTCTGTGTGAACAAATTGATTTATTTAATGAAAAAGAGCAATGGGAGATTAGCAGGACATAGAAGAGACTGAGAGAAGCACTAAAACCTGCTGAAGAAGGACATGAGATGTAAGAGGAGTCCCATGAATGAATGGAGTTGCTAAAGACCAGAAATGAGATTTTCTGTGAGCAACTAGAATTTTAAGTTACTATCTGTTATGTGGATATATACATCTCATCTGTAATCTATAGCATTCATAGTTTATGGTTTCTCCTTAGTAAAAGCTGAAGGACACAGCCTTAGCTGGTGAAAGTCAACATGTTATCACATCAGAGTACAGATTAAATGAGATTTGGGAGTTGAACATTTTATGGGAGTTCAATGATAATAGCTAATATACAAGAATCTTATACCAAAACTAAATATAAATTAAAACACAGTGTCATGAGGCTTGTAACACTCCAGCACTGAACCAAAGGCAGCTCTGAGGTAAATCATTTAAAGACAGTGGTGAGTTTGGTCTGTTGGAGAAAGTCTTTTCATTTACACCTCTGAAACACCATTAACAAAGGCAGATTTCGACCCACATGCTACTTTAAACAGACCTTGAGAGTAGTAAAAACTCTAGACATTTCTGTCATTAAAAAGAGTCCTGCTGAGGGGGCCATTCTGTTTAGATTGCTACTGTGCAATGCCAGTGACTGTCACTGTATCAGCTGCTTGTGAGAAAAGTTTGTTCCTATAGAACTTTCTGTGACAGAGTTTGAACTATTTTAATTTAAATAAATTTGGGTACTATGTTTGTAACTTTGAATAAAGATAATAAAAGGGAACAAAAGAGAAATCCATAATATATTATCTGAAAAGAAAAATAACCAAAAGCAACAAAAACCCCTTTCCCTTTGGCAGTTTTTTTTTTTTTTTTTTTACTCCATGAAACATGAGAACTTTTATTATATAAAACTGCTTTCTTGTGCTTTTTCCTTTAGGCTTGCCAACAAGGGATGATGATTTAATTCTTTCCAGATATTCAGTTGATTTAATATAATTTATTTCATGTGGAACAGAACAGGGTAAATGGGCATTGGTCCTAGAATATTTATTCTTTTTCACAAATCTGTAAGGGTACATTTAATAGAATCACAGCATATTTTTGGCAGTCAATTATTAAACTAATTACATGGTGTTTGATTATAAGACTGTCTAGTGAAGATCATATAGTGTTTGTACTGTGTGCATAACCCTGGATTTTTTCTTTGTTTTAATGGAGAATGATGTATGCTTGAATTGAAAATGCTATTTAAAACAGACGTACTTGAATAACAAACCCCTTTGCCCAGGTTCTTGAGACACAGCTGTTACTATTGCAAACCCAGAAGCTTTCATGTACCTCATTTTCATTTCATTTCTCTTGGATTATTCCAGGAATAGCTTGAAGCATTTATTATAGTTAAAAGCTTTTTTTTTTTTTTCTTTCTCTAAGTAAAACCAGTTTGATGAAAACCTCCATTTCATACTTATTGTTGTTCTTTTTCCTCTACCATTTGTCTTATATGTATGCAGTTTGTGTACTAGACATATAGATAATTAGATAACATACTAAAATGAGCATATGCATATCTCTATTATGTGCTATCGACACAAAGAACAACCTTACCACTGTAGGATTCTGGCAATCAGATTTGTAGATATGAAGAGAGAATGCATGATCCAGAACATTTTTTCCCCTTAACTAGATTAAGTATTGAAATAAAAATGCTGTTGCATTAAGGCAGAGCCAAAAAGTAATACCATGGGTAGAGAGAGGTTTGATATGAGATCTGATGAGTCCATTCTTCTCAATTTTTCACTCCTGTTTGACACTGAAATTCAGTAAAGTTGTAGATATTGCTAAAGGAGAAAGGGACCTAGGGAAATTCACATGATTTTCCTTTTACCCGTTTATTTTCCCTTCATGCTTTAACAGGACCCCATAAGGTCATGCTCACTATCTGGGAATGACTCCTTCACTGACTTCATAGTCCCGGGTGACAGAACAGATATTTTGTTGCTATTGCTGTTCTGGCCATTTCACAGCACTGCTGTGAAAACTCCACCTATCCATGCAACAAGCAATTCACTTTTAGATTCCTGAAACCCTCAAAGATGTAAGAACATAGGTTTATTGACTGATAATAAATAAATAAATAAATAAAGCCTGAAAAATATTTATCTGAAAAGCTAACCAGTCCTCTAGTGAAAATAAATAAACATATAAATAAATAAATAAATATTCAAGAGGAATTTCTGATATTCTGCAATCTAAATTTCATTTTGAATTTGATCCATATTAGTCAAGCTTAACTACCCAATTATTTGCCTTTCATGATTAAGATAAATTTACAAATCTATCCTATTTACAAGAGTAGAGATGCCCAAAATTTTGTGATTAACTAATGTTGCGTCTGTACCTAGAACTTCTTTACACATTTCTTGTGTAGCTATCCAACGTTGACTTTTCCCATTCAACATGAAACTTTTTTTTCCCTCTGATATTCCTAGAAAAAAAAAAATGAGGAGTTTTCCACTGCGTGTTGTTAAGCAGAGACCAGCAAGAAGCAAAATGTTTCTTTACAGCTTGTAGTACATCTCAGCCTTGATTCAGCACCTGAAAGCATTTAAAGGGCCAAAGCACTCCTGTAAAAAACGTTAGAGGGCCACTGAAAATTAGTAGACTGTGAATCTTGTATCAGCCAGTGTCTGAAACATTAGCTGATAAAACGAAGCACATGGAGAAGCATATGGTTTACAGAATAAGGGCTAAGCCAGAGAGCACTGCGGAGTTGATTTGCCAGCTGACATTGCTTCCTCCCGTGGTTTCCAACAAGTCTTTAGCAAAATTCATAGTTGTGGCATATTACCATATTCCTTCTGGAATTCATTCTAAAAGACAATTCCACATCAGCATGAAACAATACACAGAATATAGTAATGCATGATCTGAAGAAAGCTCAGAGGTGTCATTTTCAAATCGGCACAGTTTCTTTGTGTTTGTACAGGGCTCAAATGTTGGATTACATATTAATCACAGAATTTTAGACATTATTGCAAATATGAGACACTGTTACTGAAAGCTATTGCTCTTGCCTTACTTCTCAAAGAAGTAAAGATAGACTACACTGAGACATTGTGAGTCTTAGGTTTTAGGAAAGACCACAGAACCACTACAGAAGTCCTTGCGGAGCAGGAGCTTCCAAGCTTCCAGGCTCTTGGTTGTCATTCCAGAAAGCATCTGAGCTCTTTGTGCCTTCTTCCCTCCTGCTTTTTTTTTTTTATTATTATTATTATTTTTATTTTTATGCAAAGTGGATGCCCAAGTAGGCATCTCTCAAGCTTTTTTTCTGTTCCAAATAATCTTATTTTCCTTCTCACTCTATTGCTCTCCTTCTCTTAAACACCTTCTCTTCTTTTTCTTCCTTAGTCTTCTTTTTCATTTCTCTCATCTAGTATTTGACATCTTGTCTTTCCTTTCCTTTCAAGCTGTGGTTATATTCATACATACATAACAAATACAGTCAGCCATAACAAAAGCCTTTTCATATAATTGGGAGTACTGGTTATACTGCTACCAACTATGCCTGAAATAACTGCACAGATTTTAGAGATCTCTAAGAATTATCCATAAACAGACAGCTTTTTTTTCCACTACAATTTTTTTCTTCTGCCAAAAATTGTCTTTTTGTCTTCTTCTGCCATAAAGCCATCAAAAATAACTCACTTAAAATACTTGGTTTTAGTTCTTACTTTAGAGGAAGGCTTCCTGTACCTTAACTTATTTCAGTAATATACTAAATTCTGAGTTACCTTCACTTTCTTTTTTTTGGGGAACTTTCCAAAATCAATGTAGGAATTCTCTAGAGTAAATGTATGCATTAGAAAATCATTTGAATGAGCTTCATTGTCCAACATCACATACATTTCTACTGTCAGTTTATGAACTTTTGGGGAAAGTGATATGTCACTTTGTATTTCCTCTTTAACTTATTTTCATTTCTGAAAATAGTTTCAGCTTGGAAAACTCTTTGCTCTGTTCTTACCACTGAAAGAGGATAGACAGAACTTTTCTTATAAGACATTTTGTTCAAAGGGCTTACTCTCTTGAAAGGCTAGGAATTTCCATTCCCAGCAAACAAATAGACTGAGGTCACTAGCTCAGGTGATTCCCAGTTCATCATACATTTTGTTGAATTTCAAACCAATCTTAAAATTAAAATATGTCTCTCTACACATACATGGATCAGGGATATAAATTTTACGTGTTTTCCTTTCAATGGGATGAAAATATTGAATGTGAAATGTTGCTACTAATATATTCACAGACAAGATTAATCTAAAACATTTTAAATTGTTAATGATAAGACAGACTTGCTCAAAGTTTATTTTCTTTTAAATAAGGCAAATGAATTAATCAAAACTATTTTGGAAATTCTTTCTGAAATGATTAAAAAAGATAATTAAAAACTGTAAATCTGTAAGAGCATTTGACATATTTCCCTTGAAAAGAGTAACAGCTTTCAAAGAAGAGATTTATTTTATTTTACTTATTATTATTATTATTTTTAACAACAGATGCTTACTTGAGCTTTCAGTGAGACTTAATTGCTGGTCTGTGTCTGAGCTATTATGTTTAAACAATTTCTGTAGATTTGGAAGAGTTGATTGATGATTATTTAGTCCTGATCATAATGGTCAGTATGAAAAAAAAATGCCACAAACTCACCCCTGGTCAATGACACTTCATGCCATCATGGAACAGATGCAACATACAGATGGGCATATAAATGCATCATTGAGGCGTGGGCTTGACCGTGGACACTATTGAACAGGTTATCCATGATTGTGAAACATGTTGCAATCAAGCAAGACAAGCAGTTAAAGCCTTTCTGGTTTGGAGTAGAATGGCTGAAATACCAATATGGTGAGGTCTGGCAGATTGATTATATCACACCCGCACAAACATGCCAAAGCGAGTGCCTTGTGCTTACAATGGCAGAAGCAACTGCCAGATGGCTGGAAACATACCCTATGCCACTACCCAAAACACTATCTGGGTCTTAAAAGACAAATTTATAAGACAAAATAGTGACATGGCACCCCATAAAGAACTGAGTCAGGCAAGGGGACTCATTTCCAAAACAACCTCATAGACATTTGGACCAAAGATCATAGCATCGAGTAGGTATATCACATCCCCCATCATACATCAACCTCTGTGAAAAACAAACAATACAATGAGCTGTTAAAGACTACACTGAGAGCAATGGGTTCTGGGACATTCTAGCATTGGGATACACTTTTGGCAAAGGCCACCTGGTTAGTCAACACTAGGGAATCTGCCATTTGAGCTAGCCCCAACAAATCAAAAACCCTACATACTGTAAAAGGTGGTAAGTCTGCATAGTGCACAAAAAGAACATTCTAGGAGAGACAGACTGGGTTATTCCTGTCTTGGAATCTGTGGGATTGCTTTTGCTCAAGGATCTGGATGCACTTGCTGAGTAATGTGGAAGGATGGGGAATTGTGATGTGTACCTCTAGAGGATTTGATTTACTGGGTTAAACTACAATTTGGTTCAATCTGTGTGGGCAGCTCCTTGAAGGAAATATGAAAACGTGTGAGGCACTTACCTTAGAAGTATATTTGCTCTCCAAAATGTATACAGCTTCCACCTAAATGTGACTATTTGCTGATATTTGTATAGATGAGGCAGTGGAGTTGTCTACTAATTTCCTCTTCTTAGCACATTAAGATCTATTGTAAAAGATAATGTATTTCCGGGAATAGTTCTGTATAACTGCTAACAGAAAGCAGTACAGATATACCAGGCTTTCTTTTATTTTTATTTATTTATTTATTTATTTTATTAGATAAAGTAGTTATAGAGGTGTAACGTGCCAAGCAGAATGTATCAGGTTGGCTTGTTAACTTTAGTGTTAGGATCCTCCAAGCTCCTAGAGCTTGAAATAAATTTAAAAACTTTTTTTTTTTTTTTTTAATCAGTGTTGATTCTATGCTAGACAGACCTAATTGTTGTCTGTTTTTCACTTATACAAGTAATTACATGTATTTTTGTCTGACAGTTTGACTCAATTACATCTTTGTCTCAACCTGTCTTGCACTAGATTATTTTCTGCTCTGAGTGTGATAAAAGAGACTTCATTTAACAGCAGAACTAATTTCTTGCCTTGATTCCTACCACTTGATTCAACTTATTTATAACCCTGAGCTGCTAGTCACCTTGGGCTCCTCAGACACAAGGCTCACGGGCTGATATTACTCCATAAGCCCAGTTTGCCCATGTTAGACACTGCCCAGTAGCAACGGGACTTATTGTGCTCCATCCTTCATAATACCAACACTGAGAAAAATCCCAGTATAGAGATAATATTAAACTTGGAATAAGGGGCTACCAAGGCTTCAGGAAGTAGGTGGAGGATCTCTGATAAAGACAGTTATTATTCTTATCCATCACCTATTACAAGAGCACAAGTTGTAAAAGAGATCTGCTTGGAGGAGGTAGCGGGCAACTAACTTGTATGCCTGAAGAACAGAAGCCCTTCTTGTGGGTACAACAACATTGTGACAGCTTGAGTAAGAAAGGTATCAAGTAATGTTAGGAAAACAAGGTCTCTTCACATTATTCTTTGTAATGTTTATAATGTACAGTCCACAGCAAGGAAGAGAGTGTATTTAACAGAACAAAGAAGTAAAATATGGATATGGAAAAAACAGGCACCACAGGCAGCCTTGAATCCTGGAAATACTCAGTTTCCAATGCAGACATCTTGCACAAACATTGACACCAATGACAGTTGAAACAGCACACAAAGGGGGATATGTATGCAGAGCTCATAAAAGTAGGAAAATACGGGCATAATTCATATTAGTGCCTTGAGAAGAATAAGAAGCATGCATAATATTGCTGCTAGAAATCATTCTCAATGTTCTTCAACACCTGAAAAGTCTGTTATGGGATCTCAGACAAAAAGAAAATGTTAAAAATAACAATGAAAGAAAAAAAAAAAAAAGAAAAAGAAAGCACAGAAATCCTGTGTAGGGAACAGTTTTTGTTGTTGCTTGTTTTTTTTTTTTTTTCTTTCAGTTGATTTATTTGATGGTCAGACCAATAAAAAAAAATTATTTGACTAAGAATTAAACATTTTCATCTTTTTTTTTTTTTTTCTTTTTCTTTGTTGAACCAGAAAATAAACCTCACACCATGTTTTTATGTTGCACTTTAAATCAGTGTTTAGGAACTTGTATCGAGTCAGTTCAAACACAAAAATTACTAGCTTTTTAAAGGATCCAAAACACTTTCATTCTCAGATAAAAGCTTCACCAACAGCTTTTTCTTTTGTCCAGTAAGTCAGAGACAGGGGTTGTAGGGGTCCTGTGCCTGGCCACTTTCTCAGACAAGGAATTTTAGGTGTATTCGAGCAGAGTAGCTCCTGCTTTTCATGCTGCTGGGCTGTATCTAGAAGGACTGCTATCATTCCTTTTCAATTGGTGCAGTTCCATCTGTTAAAAGAAGCAAATGCTCAGATTCATAAAATAGTGAACCTCCTGTCTGGTGATCAAAACAGCCTCCTCAGAGAAAAAAAAAAATCTACACTCCAGTTCACTCTCTGGTGGATTTGAGCCTAGATCCTATAATACCATGAAGGCTATCCTCATTGCCAGTGTAGAGTTTCAGTGGATTATTTCAAGTCCTGAAACAATGCAGAGAATCACAAGGAGATCACCCTTCTTGAAAATAAGCTTCCTAGTAGTAGGAGGAAAATTTAAGGCAAATTCCAGGGTTTTATTACCTAGAGAAGGGCACTAGCATGCTATTTTAGTGTCTCATTAGAGGATTATTGAGAAGCATGAACACTGTTATATTTTTTCCCTGTGGCTATTTGTGTATTTTTTATGAATTCACTAATAATTCAGAAAAACTGATATTTTCATGAGTAAATGCTTTATTGGAAAAGCCTGGTTTCACTGAGCATTGCTGATTGCATGTATGACTTTTATTGCCCCAGTCCCTAATTAGGAACAGATCTGTTTGTGGAAGATGTGATTCCAGTTTCTTCACAATTTTTCCTATAAAAGAAAAAGACTGGGGGGAACAAAAGCCTTGGAAATGACATTTCCAGATATACTCTCTCTGCATGACAGCATCAGCCTGGGTTCGTGCATGTGTGTAGGAGGAGGTGTGAGTACTGTGAGCAGTAGGGCATGTTGCTGTGCAGTGGAACATGAGCAGCAGTCAAAAAAGTGCTTCCCCTAGAGAAAAACAGATATGACTGAGCTGCCAGGAACCAGGCAAAATCAGAACAGCCACTACTGCAGCATGCATAAACATGTTTAACCTAAAAAACACCGAGGAAACAATACTGTATCTAGCTGATCAAGAGGCAGGTAGGCTGGTCAAATGTATATGCTACAGAAAGCAAGACAAAAACAGCAAGAATACCCATGCTATTTGTAACAGTGCAAGGATGTGAGAAACAACTGTATTGATAAACTCTTAAAATTCATTGCAGTATAGATTTGTTTGAACTAGCACTGACAGAGCAAGCATAGAGTATGCTTGCTTAGGATAATAATGCTAACTGTACTAATGAGGAAGAAAGTAAATTAGCTAAGGCAGAATATTATGCAGATGGGATTATATTGCTTCAGATGCTTGACGTGAAATGGCTAGCAATGCTTCTGTGTATCATTATTCACACAGGGTTTTGGCATGTAGACTTACCCTTCCTTACTCCCCAAAGTGATTCTGGGGAAAGCAAAACAAAAACAAAAACAAACAAAAACAAACAAACAAACAAAAACTTATGGAGGAGACTTTCAGAGAAGAGGAAGATATTTACTCGCTGACTTCAACAATGCCAAAGATTCTTTGTCACACATTGCAGAAATAGGATATTAGTTGTTCAACACCCAACATAGCAATTTATATGTTAGAGTAATAGAATTCCAGATAGATAATGTAACTAACTACAGCATAATATTAGGAAATATATTTTCTAGGCTGAAAAAAGAGAGCAAGTATATGTGACAAAAATTGGAAACCATTTGGGTGCAGCAAGGCACACTGAATGCAGGCATAACACTGGATATGTCTTGGAATTTGTAATCACAAACATGCAAATTGGCTTGCTAGTCATCTTCAAAAAATTTACCTCTTATTGTTTGTATTTTTTCCTTCTAGCTTCATACAAGCTTCTGTGGTCACTGGAATCTCTGCAGATGATTGTTGTTGTGGTGTTTTTCATTAAAAATGAAGAAGAAGAAAGTGGTAACAAACTGCTTGGAATAGTGAGAAAGAAACAGAAAATGCTAGAGAAGTTTATGAAGCTGGTCAACTATTCGTTTTTTGTTTTTTGTTTTTTTGTTTTTTTGTTTTTTTTTAAATTATGCTGGCAGCGTCTATAAAGGATTTTTATTTCTGCAGAGCCAGATACATTAAAAAACACTTACAGGCTTTTGATGAAGTCATAATGCAAACTTCAATCAAGTTGGCAGATATGTCAGAAATGTCTGGGTACTTCTCATTTCTTGAGCCTCACTTTTTTTAATGCTTTTCTTTACAGTGCAACCATCCATACGCTGAGCTGAGGTGTTAACACATCTGTGTTAACTGTCATCATTTCAAAATTAACTCATACCTAATATGCATTTCTGGCAAAGCACTAGGTATTTGTGGCTTGGTTAGCTATTGACCATAGTTGCAGTGTTATTAAGGTGACTTGACTTATTCTGTTTTACATACTTCTTCTAGACATAGTTGCTTCTATACATGATAATCCGTTCAAATCAGTTTGTAATGCACTTTGGTAATTAAGTGAAACACATGTCAACTTTATGATGGTAGTTGTGCATTCAGACTGGACAGATGAGTGGTCTGCTCCTCCCTCCTTGCAGTGGAAGAGGCTGCACTTTTTCTGAACCATAAAATATCAGTGGTGAGAGTTAAAGGAACCATGGGTTAGGAAAAATTAACATCAGACTTTCAAGCACAATGATGCTTTTTACATTGTTTTAGAGATCCTCTTCATAGGGAAAAAGGCAGTGTGTTTTACTGTTTCATTTATAGTCTTCTGGCATGACAAATGAATAAGGTGAGATGTGGCTGAAAGCCTACATCATTTAGTTTCCCATTTCCTTTATATTGTTTGATTCATCTGTGGTAGCAGAAAGATTTGAGCATGAATATAGTCATGTGATTCAAAAATGATGTGATTTAGGCCTGTTATTGGAATCTGAGAGGGAATTTCACCAACTTTCCCAGAATATTTAGAACATCAAGACCATTGCAAATAGAGTTATGAATGCAATAAAACTGCTCAACCCTCAACTAAGGTTGATTTATCTTGTGAAGATCAGTGCAGTAACAAACCTATTTTTCATTTTACATTGAATTATTTAATTCTATAGATATTTTTCATTCTACTATGCAATCAAGATGGGACAAATTAGCCTAAATGGGGATACTTGGGGTTTTCTTTTTGTTAAACTGTTTCCAGATATGAAGTCAGCTGGTTGTATCAAAGGTGTAAGACATAAAGCAGTTGGTAAGAACAGCTCTTCAACTTAATAAATTTGTCCAAGGAAGTATCGTGAACTTTTGTCTTCATTGAGACTAACTGGGATTTGCCAATTAAAAGTCCTTAGGATCAATCCGCATATGTACAAAGATTGTTCCAAAGACAGACAAAGACCTTTGAAGAATTCATAAGGCTATCCATCCTACAGTCATATGTCATCAATTGGAAAAAAATCTGTTGATATCAACCCAGCTGAGGGAAAGCAACCATTAACAACAATTTTATTATAGAAAACATAATGTCCCTACCAAGAAAACTCAGTACATTCACATTCCATTGTCCCTGAATGTTTTTAGTTCTAATAGATTAAATTATCTAATAGATAATTTTGAAATCTCTTTGGAGAAGGGTTAGTCTTTTTTGTTTGTTGGTTGGTTTTAAAACCAGATAGTGTCTAAAGTGTCATAATCTTTGGCTGGAACTTTAGGATGCTTTCCGATATTGCCCATTAGGACTTATAACAATGTGCATATATACCTCTAAATACCCACACTGTAATATGTATATTTTTTATTTGTTGTAAGTAGAAATTAATTTCCAAGTACAAGCAGATGATCGTTATAATTTAATTAGTAACACTGTCACACAAAATTTTCTTTTCAAAAAATAAATTACTATGTTATTACTAAATTAAAGAACATAGGTAAACATGCATATATACTGTAGAGAATTTTTAAATCTTCTGTATTTTTTCATATAGATTGAACATAGAGGAACAGAAAATATTTTGCTAAAATGGCAGAAGTTTCCCAGAAATCACATAAAATGAACCGCAATAATAAAGGTTTTCATAACAGGATTTCAGAAAAAGAGATTATTTCTATGTTGGGTTTCTATACTGGATTATATACAGAAGTGCACTGGAGGAGAACAAGGCCTGAGGCCTCTGAAAGGCCTTTGGGGGGAAAAAAAAAAAAAAAAAAGACTCTGAAAGTTGCAATTCTCAGCACTTTTAAGGACCTACTTTTAAGTAAATGTTTTATCTTCAAAGAAAAAGTATACCACATGCATAGTTTAAAATGTTTGTTATAAAGGCCAGTCTTGAAATGTTAAAAATATACGCAAGATGTTGAAGAGCAACTAATTGTTCCTATCTACAAATGCAAGAAGACTGAAATAATATGACTGATGGATAGTCTATTATGCTGGCTATCAGAAATAACAAAAATGTCATATTGTCCCAGTGAACAGTTAAGTCAAATATTTGAGATATGTATTAAAATATGTATTAAAATTTCAGTATATAATCCCAGTATATCTTAGAAAACAAAACAAAATAATAATAATAAAAAAACACAAAACAAACAAACAAAAAACCATAAACCTAACAGAGAAGAAAATTAATAATAATAATAATAATAATAATTAATAATAATAATAAAGGTGTCTGCTTATATCTCTCTTGTTAGTGAGTTGTGAATTTGCTGTGATAAATACCTCTCCAAAATTCTGCTGTGATAAATACTTCTCCAAAATCCAGTGTTATGTACATATATATGATAATTAAATACTGCTCTGAGTTTGTTGTATTTGCTTAAACTGACACTCTTCCTATACAAATATTTGGTTAGTTCAGAAAGTAAGTTGTGAGTAGCTGGGGAAGGGAATGTTTTCTCTTAATTTCCTAATTTTATATTTATTACTGTTATATTAACTTGACATTTTAATTTCTGTGAAGAACCTACTCTGTGATAGGGAATCATTACTTTACTTGGTTTTATCTCTAGGGAAACAAAATATAAACCAAATACTCAATGACAGTCCTAAAACTGAAGAAAGAAATTATGTCAACGTTAGAAATGGAATACCGAAGAAAGAAACAGCACAAAATTGTCACTTTGATAGAGTAAGATTTCATGTCATATTCCCTTGTAAGGATTTGAGCTGGATAAGTGTATTTCAATTTTGAAATCACACACTGAATAAGTCATATATCAATATATATTTGGTATATTGTTTTGGGGCCTACATCTCACACATTTCATGTCTTAAAATACCAATATCAGTCTTCCCATCTTCAAGGGATGACAACAATTTATGAATTATTTACATGATAAGTAGCTGTTCATTGTTAGACAGTGACTATCCTAAAGACTGACAGTTTTGATAGATAGTGTTCATGTAAAACATGATTATTCTATCAAATATTTAGCCAAGTGTATCCACATTCTTCATGCTAGTTACTAGGTAACAACTACATGGAGATATAATGATGTTAATAGGTTAGATATCACAGGTTTTGACAAGAGAGATAGAGTAGGTAAGAATTCTTTTTGGAATATTTTGAATAGTACTACAGATGTTTTTCAACATATTTGCATTAGGAATTCTTAGGTAAAGTATTAAGCATGTCTTATGTAGATCCAAAATCTCTTCTAAAAGAAGAACAATCTTTTCAGCTGTAGAAAAGATGCAAGCAAAGAACAAATTAAAGTCAAAATAAAACTGTTACTTCTTGATTTATGAGTTGGAACAAGTTTCATTCCAGCAAAACTTGTATCTTAGAGATCTCACAGCACAAGACTGACACTGAAATATGTTTATATGACAACAGCCTGCAGTAGTCGGAAACATATCATGATGTCCAATGGAATTGGAGGCTGAATTTCATTTCCATCCAAGCGTAGATAGCGGAGGCGAGGAATGTTACCATAAAAACCATAGTCTTCTGCTACAGTAATTGAGACTGGGCATATCTGAGTACCATTGACACCTGAAAATATAGATTAAACATGTTAGGTAATTTCCACGGGAAGGATTCATGAAGATAAAATGTGTTTAGAAGACAAATATGACAGCCTTTCACCAGTATTTTTATGGGAGTCACTTGTTGTCAGAGTTGGAAAAACACAGAATTAACAATTAACTACTTTGTTGTTAATGTAATAAAACATGTTAAATAACGTAATCCAGAACAGTGAATTGTATATTTAATGTTCTGTAATTATGACTAAAAGGTACTAGATACATAATTTTTTCTTGGACAGAGATTTTTCTTTGACAGAGACTAGCTTAGACAACTGTCTGTATTTATTGAGACATAGCTCTTTGACCTCAGAGGGACCAAAACAAGGCTAATGCTGAGGAATTTCAAACCTCTTACTGCAATTATACTGCACAATTTTTAGCAGATATACTTCACTGAAGATGTCATATTCAAACTGATAACAATATTGAATCAGAGGACCTGTTCATATGTCTGTATTTTCCTGTTCTTTCAAATTCCTCAGTACAGTTCTCTTTAATTGCAGTAATAAAATGTGCAACGGAATATACTTTTTCCTAATTTAAAAGCCAAGACATGCTTAAAATTCTTTATGAATCACACATATATTAACATTCATAAAATAATAATAAAACAATAATTTGAATTTGCTTATATTCATATGGGTTAAATAGATTGGATTCTTTACATTGTCTCTCCTAAATTACTTCCATCACTTAACAAAAATGTTTTTCACATCTTGTCTTCAGTTATTGTATAGCACAGCTGACCTATTTCAGCCTTATTCTAGAAAATACTGGCGGTGTTTGCTTATTAAAGATGTCAAATTCCTTGGACCAAATTACAGTCTTTAGTGATTAATCTGACTGCATGAAGATCTTGTTGGCGCCAGACCACCTGCAAAAACTACTTGAATAGAGAATGTAACAGATTTTTATTTTTTTTTCTGAGTACCCTAGAAATAGAAAAAGAAAAGCTTTTTGCATTTTTTCTCCCTTATACATGTATTTAGTAATAATAATATCCACATATTATATCAATAATAGTATATCCACAATATCTGATTACAAACCCCAAAATTCATTTAAAATAAAACATGATTTGATTTGATTTGATTTGATCAAAAGAAAAATAATATTTCTGAATAACATAGTACAGATGTTTGCAACATCTTGGAAACAAACATTATCTTTGTCATGGAAACTAGATAAATACATCTATTCAGGCAAGGACTGAATATTTTATCAGAAACATTATATCAAATCCTCTTTGCCTATGTTGTGAAATTTTATTAATTCATCAGATATTTTGGGAAGGCATTTGATATTCTTGGAAGAAACAAGGTACAACTTTTTTTTCATGTGTGAAAATGAAGCAGGAAGCTTGAGACTATCATTATGGAAATGATATTTACATGGTATTTCCAAGTTTTACAAATGAATCAACATTATGTAGCAGAAAATACATCTTCTCAAGTCAAAATGCTGTCCCTAGGAAACAAGATGGCTTCAAATGAACTCTAAACCTCTGTGTTCTCTGATCTAGAGAATATCTCAGTATAATAGTCTTCACTGGGTTAATTACTCCAACCTTAATGTGAGCAAGAAATTATGTAACAAGCAACCTGTGAAATGATTTCTTGATGGTGTGTGGTATGAAGAGGTTTGGTCTTTTACTGTTTTCCTCCTGTAAGTAACAAATCCTGCCAAATTATCAGAAGAGTAAAAGTCTCTCTTTCTTCTCGTTCAAACTTGGGGTTCATAGGTATATTGATAAATTTTACCAGCAGACGCAAGAGGGACAGGGCAATCCAGTTGTATGGAATGCATCCACCTAAACTGATCTATGCAGACAATAGTGTCAGCCTAAGCAAATCATTCGACTCTGTTTATAAACTTTGGAAAGATGGATACATTCAAAAGGTGATTCAGATCTCCCTAAGATGGATTGAATTTCCCTCTGGAATTGTGTATCACTTTCCATTTCCTAAGTTGGAAGACTGTATGACTAATTCAAAATAGATACTATAATCTGGGATGATTTATTCAAATAACATGAATCCATACGTGGTCAACAGTATTGATAAGTAGAATATTTAAAAATGAGGTTCTGGAGCTGCTATAGAAGAAAGCTTCCTCATTACTTACCAACACTGTGTATCTGCTGAAGAACCAGAAAGAATCTTATTTTTTTTTTTTTATCAATAAAACTCATAGCCTCTCAACATTTAGAAAATGAGTTTATATAGAAGATTAATCTGTTATGACATATATGATCAGGAAGATGCTTCTGGTTTAGTCTTGTAACCTACAGCTGCACCCATTGTGGTCTAGCTCAAATAGTTGGACTTCCTTTTTCCTTCTTATATATTAACTACAGCAGCCAAGGACAAACATGGCAAATTGTATGTTTCTGGGTTCTTTCAGCAAAGAAGCTAGTAGCAGTTATAGCTCAGGGGTCTGACAATAGGTCAGAATCTAGAACTTGAACCATTTTATCATTTTCTTCCAAATACTATATAATGGATTCTGATAGAAAAGTATTGCTGCTTGGCCCAAAGACTTCTTTTTTAAAAAAGTTTATTTGACCATTTTATACACAGCTACTTAGAGTAAATCCTCATTGGAAAAAAAAAAAAAAAAAAAAAAAAAGAGCAACCTTTCAAAGTGATTAAACAGTTAATGAATGTCCCATTTTGAAAAGTGGTAAACACATTTAGTAATGTAAATCTTGTAGAAAATTATTATGACAGACTAATTGGAAAATTAGTCTCAATGGGTGACTTTTCCTGGTTTTAACCTATTTTTTATCTTATTAAAGAAAATAAAATAATTTGGTAGGTTTTTCAGAGGGTCTGTGTTACCTGGACACAAAACACATCTTAATTGGGCAAGTTATATTCCATTGATCTTAATTTAGTATCCATTTAAAGAGACAGGAGATAAAGTCTACTCCTGAGGCCATTCAGTGAAACAATTAAGCTAAATCTCTTTGCTGCCAAGGCGGCAATGAAACATGTTCAGTGACAATGCATGTCATGAGCCCTAACTTTAATTAACTGTTAGGCTTTTTGCAGGCCAGTTAAATATGTTTGGGTTGTACAAAATTTATTTGTCTTTATGAGGTTTCATACATTTGATTTGCTGCATTCAATTAAATTATTATTAGTTATCTTCTGGTATGTTTTTCTTTGATAGAGCAGCCAAATTGTTATTTTTAGTATCTTTGTGAACTAAGTTAATACAACAGAGAAGTAAGGAACCATTTATTCAATTAAATCAGTGTAACAAGATGAAAAATGTGGAGAGGTGAATATATTCTGTGAAGTGATGATTAGAAAGTGATTACTTTGATTTTGACATGAAACAGCTTACTGTACTGCCTAGCAAAAGGCAACCACAGATAAGTAAACTAAGGGATTTAAGAACTTGGATCTTATAAGGATCTGCAGAACTTGTGAGCAGATGCTCTCTCTACCCTATATACCTAACTACCATGTTCTTGCTGTACAAGGATGAATGCCTGAAACATTGCTAGAAGCAAAATTATGTCATGACGGGCTTCTATTGCCTTGAGAATAAAGTCTTGTGTCATTTATACAAAGAAGACATTTGAGGAGATAAGCATTAGTAGAATGAAGTTTCTGTAAAGTTAGTTAAAAGAATTTTCAGGAAGAAAGGTTAATGATAAATACCAGCATTTCATACATAAAAAAAATAAAACATGGGTAGGATATTCAAGCTTGAAATATTCAATAGCCACAATGTTCTATTAGAAAAAGACCATTTTGACTGCAGATAACATTTTATTCTGCTTTAAGGGTCTCTCACATTAGGTTCCTTTTTTTTTGTTTAGGTAACAGGTAAAAGAGAGATGTTCAAATCAGCTGATATTTGATTCTGTTAGCTTAGTGAAGCTTCTAAGATGCTCATGAGCTTTGGAAAACTAGCAGTCTATATGTATATATATATGTATGTATATATATGTATATATATATATATGTATGTATATATCAAAATGTGAAGGGAAAAAATTTCCTTAAGCCACCTGTATTTCTGACCTTCTGATCTGCTTGTATTTTATTTTATTTATTTATTTATTTTCAGTATCAGAATTAACAAATCAAATGTGGTATTACTTACATAAATATATTTGGTTGTCATATTTAAAACTGACTTGAAAATTAGCCCATGGGAGGTTTTTTGCTCATCTCCCTATAGCCTGTGGCACATTTTTACTCTTTGTTTTCAAATAGTAATTTTTGTAGTTAAACAGTCATTTTCAAAGAATTAATGTTAATGACAATACACACTTACTTTTGATTCTGTTGTGATCAAGGTGAAGGTGCTCAAGACGAGCATTGATAGGTGGAATTTTAGTGAGCTGGTTATGAGACAGCTGTAAGTCTAGAATAGATGAAACATTAAACCCATTTGGGGGAATACCATCATCAGATAACTTATTGTAGTTCAGCCTAAGGAACGTCACTTTGGGTATTGCACTGAAGTAGTTTTCTGGTATCACTTCAATGGAGTTGTTGTCTAAAAACAGCTGCAGTGTGTTAGCTGGAATGCTTAAAGGCATCTTTTTAAGAGAATTTTTTGCTATGTTGAGTTGCATAAGACTGTTGAGTCCTTGGAAGGTGTCACTTTGAAGAGCGCTGTCCAACAAATTGTTCTGGTGCAGATCTAACATAGTAAGGTTTTCCAAGTTGCTGAAGACTCCTTCTGGGATTCTGGAGATTTTGTTTCTAGCCAGCCTTAGCTGTTCCAAGCCCACTGGTAATGGAGCAGGCACCTCTTCCAATTCATTATCTTCAAGGAACAAGTAAAGCAGCCTTTTCAGCTTGCTCAGCACACCACTCTCAATTCCACTGTTGGTAATTTTATTCTTGTTCAGATTTATCCACCTCAGATGAGTGGCATTCACAAAAGGCTTATCTGAAATTGTTTCAATTAGGTTGTTTTGAAGATAGAGGTACCAAATTCTTGCTGGGATTGCAGGTATTTCTTTAAGACCTTTGTTATCACAGTATAATGCATTGGGGAAACTAGGAGGACAAAAACATTCTTGTGGACACTCAAAAGTGTAGTGAGACCAATGTTCAGGATCCAGGTCATCATAAACTTGTCTCACAGTTCGAGTCCACACAGAATGGGCTAAGAATAAGAGCAAAAGGCTTGGACAGACTTTTAGAGTCATCTTTTGCCTTGGAAGGGGAGAAAAACAATTAGTTGTTTTAACACAATTCTCTAACCATATACCAGATTAACAAAACTGTATTACATTGCAAATAATATTTCCTTTATGAACAGCCAAATTCAGTTACCTATGGAATTAGTATAGCATGTTCAGGACAAATTTAACAGTAATACAAGTGTTAAATGTTAAACATTTTCCTGATTCAACTTAGTTTTTACATTTACTACCAATTTAACAGATGTTCTTTCAGATATAATTTCAAAGAATCTGGAAACACAGATCATTTCTCTGACAATAAATCATTACTTCTTATAAATTTATTTAAGTTTTCCTATACAGAGCTGTTTTGCATAAGCTAGTTAAGGAACTGTATTATTTTCAATAATGCTATCAATACTATGATGATCTTTATGCCTTTGTAGTAAGTGTTACTCCATTTAAAATTAATCATGAAATCTTTTTCTGTTTTTCCTCTGTCCTAAATTATAATGGCATCTGGATCAGATTTTCCAGGTCTTTTGTCATCACAGAAAAGTGAAAGATCAAAGAGTGTTTTAACAGCTGTTTGTTGGGCATGTTCTTAAACAGCTTGGACGGAATATGGAGTAATCCCTTCCCCTCCCTCCCTCTTTCAAATCCAAAGGTTTTTTTTTGTTGTTGTTGTTGGTTTTTTTTCTTTTTTTTTTTTTTTTTTCTCTAAAGCAAACAGCCAAAATAAATGCCTGATCTAAATTACAGAAAAAGTAAGTCCTAAAGAAAGTATATCATATACATTCATGCTTCTTGTATCAGTTTTACCTACTTAATTACTTGCTTTGTTTATACTCTTCTATCATTAAAAAATGAGCAACATTTTCAATGATAATTTACTACAACAGGACATATCTATGCAGCACAAAGGCTTCACAAACTCTGTTGTTTGTTGTTTTTTTTTTTTTTCTTTTTTTGCAATGAAGAGGTAAGAGAGAGCTGAGATTTCTGGTCAAATAAAGAGATTAGTTTTAGCAAAAATAATATTTAAATACAGAAGGAATTCTCTCATATGGTTAATGAAAAAGTAAGGTTAATAGCTCAGTTAATCTCTGCATACCATATGTAGTCATTTAATAGTTTTCATTTTTGTTATTACCAGTAACAAGTGCAGTATCCTACAGATCTTCCAGCCCTACATTCTGCTATCTGGAAATATTCCAAGTATTTGAAGAATAGCATATTTAAGTTACACAGTGAAATAGTACTTTAATAACATTTTAAAAAAGAAATATAAAGTAATTTACCTTGTTAGTCAAGTTCTTGGAGCTATCTGAAGCCAGTTAAAAATCAGTGTTTGGCTCCCTTTGGCTGCTAATCACTGTGTTTTGCTTCCTGTTCTTCTAAGAATTAATAGCATATAAAACTTGAAATGAATGCTAACATTCCCAGCTGCATTACCATACACACCTTATTAGCTATTGTTTCTAATTTGACATTGCTTCAGAATTTGGGCTTACCTCAGCTTTCTTGGATCTTCTTTTCTTTCTATTGGTCACTGTTGTTAGACCGTAATAGCCTGACTCAGGCTACAAGCTGTGTTCTATGAATACAGCCTAATATATACGCATCAGTGACTACAGCTTTTAACCCCTAAAATAGCTAAGGCACCTCAGCACCTAAGCAAGAAAAGACAGGAAATACTGGTTTTAATGTCAAACAGCCACAGAGCTGAAGTAGTTTGATTTTTATAGTTTAGCAGATGAGAGGAACTGGTCTAGATGAAACAGGTAACACAAAATGTACCTTTATTCAACATTTTTGTCAAATGATACTTTACATGCAAAGCTTGCTTGCATCATAATTCATTCTCATGATACCTGAACTGGCCACAATGAATGAAAAACAGTGCCATCTGCTCCTACGGAAATCTTTTATTTGATTTTGATCAAATGCAGATGCTGCCATGCCATTTAAAGACATAATTCTTGATTAAGAGAAGAAGATAGCAAAAGCATTTGTTAAGAATTTTTTAATAACATCTATTTCTATTTCTCTAAGGATTAAAACATGCTTTTTTTTTTTTTTTTGATATTTTTGCATATATTTCTTCAAAGACTTCATGCTCTCCAGTGCCTCCTGCAGTGATCTCTGTTTTTAATTATCAAGGCACATATTAATTATCTTGTTTTATCATCGATCTGAAGTAAACACTTTCCAGCCAACTTGCTTTCCAAAGCATAGACACATATTTCTGATGTTAAGTACTTTATTTTCTTTTCTGGTACAAACTTAAAGTAACAGATGAATATAAGAAAAACTAGACATTCAAAGACAGAGCCTAAGTATTTTAAGGAAAAAGCTAATGAAAATACTCTAAAAACAAAATATATCCTCATAACTTTGATGTTTATATTAGTTATAAAATTCATATAATGTATTAGAGTTTAGTCTAATTCATTTTAATAATAAAATCTCTAACAAATTATATCATAATGTTTAATACTTTGATTCCTGAGAATGTCTAAAAAAACAACATTTAAGAATAGAAAGAAATATCTAGTAATATAATCTTCATTTTAATCCTCACTCTTCTGTGTTATCTTGCAAAAACAAAACAAAACAAAAAGGTGTAAATCAACTCTTAAGTATGTGTTCAGCTTCCAGTGACTTCAGTAAGGTTAATGTTAAACACATAACAAAAATTTGTTCATGAGTAAATATTTGTGCTACTTTGTATAGGAATAAAATACATCCTCATTACCTGTTATTTTTACATAGTTTACATGTAAGTATGTGCTTAAAAACGAAACAAGTGTTTATGTGTTCCACCCTGTTAGAAGTCCAGACTTCTAACATACAGCATACAAATTATTAGGGCTTTCTTGTAAGTAAGGGATAAAACTGATTCCTTCATGAGTGCTATGCTGAACATTTCAAAATCTTAAATTATATGAAAACAATCTACACCTATACCTCAAAATTAAAGTTTCTATCTTTGAGTCGATGCAATGCCTGTAAACAAAAAATTATATGTACAACATTCCATTTTTCATTATGTGTGCCATTTTAAACACCTAGGCCTTAAAATGTTACCTTTGACATCCTGCAGCAGTCATGGTGCTGCATATTAATTACAAGAAAGATGGTCAGCTAGACTCCACAGAAGAGAGGTGGGTAAAAGCAGAAAGTGCTACTGTATTAATGTTACAATAGCTGTGAGTTCAGTAACAAATGATTTAAGGAGGCTTCAACATGAAAAGTGTATCTATGATTCTTGTCAAAGCCAGACAGTACAATGCAAATCTGGTTTGTATTTGTGCTAAATCTTCATGGAGTACATAGTGAAGATATGGACTTTCTGCGATCTGTTCACCATTAAAGAACAATCCAAGACCTTCACAAATGTTATACTGAAAGGTTTTAAACAGTGAGTACTGGTGGCAGATATCTTCTGTGACACACTTAAATACAAGTTCCAAGATGTTGCACATTTAAAAAGAAAGAATTTATCTTATACTTCAGGAGGGTCTGAATTTACCCTTTAACCTGCTAATCATGTACAGATGTTCATTATGTTATCACAGAAGTCATGGACAAGGGACTTTTGCCTTACCTTGTGACAGGTGGTGGTATTATTTGAGTGAACTACTGTTTAGCAAAGGAGAAGCAGGTCACTATGAGACCTTTGTGGATCTGGAGACCATAAATTTGATCCTTATCAAACACATATGTTGCCATCCCTTTTAAAGATGCAGTTCCTCACTAGGAGAAGAAAAGAACAAAAGCATTTGCTAAGAGATTCTTTATAAGGTGTATTTTTTTTACTGATGCAAACTGTAGGAATAAATAAATAAATAAATAAATAAATAAATAAATAAATAAATAAATAGAGACAAAAGTCCTCAAGATCAATAATATTTTCAAGAATATATCAAGAATGTGATGGCTGCAATATGTATTCTCACATGCACTCCCAAGTTTTGGAAAGAGCTCTTCAGGAACATGTGACTGTTTGGGTGCCCAAGCAGATGTTGCAGAAAAGCCTACTTTCCATGAAGCCATTAAGATTACCCACAAATTCTCCTTCATGCATTTGTTTTGTATGGCTCTCCATCATCTTTATTATTTAAAGGGTGAAATATATGGTGATAAAGTTTTACAGACTAATAAAAGGCCATAGCCAAGATTTCCAAAAATGACTAATGGTTTAGGAGGCTTTTCAATGTGAGTATCCAACCTGAGAGACTTTCCAGAGCCTTATTTTCAGTAAGAGGGGACTGAAAGTTTTGTGTTAACAAGGTCACTTTTAAGTTGCAAAGCTGAGCAATCAAAGACAAATATCACAAAATGTTTCTGACATCGTGAACTATCTCTAAAACTGTATTTCAGCATCACAGAATTGTAGGGTTTGGAAGGGACCTCAAGAGATCGTCGGGTCCAACCCCCTGTGCTTGCAATGTTATTGCATGACAATAAAAGGAAGTGCAAATATGAATATAATAAAAATCCTGAAAATACCTTTTCCATGGATCCTAGACGTCTTTTAAAAAATATGGCTGAAATTATCCTAGTTTAAGAAGAATGTCTGAAACTATTACAGAATTTTTGTTCCATATTTCTCCCACTGGTCCACATTGCTAATCAATGTCATAAGAGTCACTGTCAAAAAAAAATCAGAGATTGAGGGACACCAATAACCACAGAGGGCAATAAAATCTCCTTGAACAGAGTGGTGTACTTGTTTGGGAATTGAATAGCCCATATGATTAAGAAAGACTGGAATGGCTAAAAGGTCAAAGACTAGAAAGACCCACAAATAAGAGACATGGACAACTGAGACTGCTGTAAGAACAGTTGCTCTGTTTCAGTATCAACATTGCTGACAGGGAAGAAATGCGTTGCTTTCTTTCAATAATGGCTGCCATATGATTCAGATTTAGTATGAAGCAAGGTCTGTTAAACATCAAGCATGTGTATAGTTCATTACCAGCAAACCCAGGAGTACACTGCAAGCAGAGCTAATTCACCAGCCCTGTGGACTGCTCCATTTAACAAAGACTGCAATCCCGTGTGCCTAATTTGAGTACTACTTTACTAAAATTTTAGGTTTCTTGTCTAAAAGGAAAATCAGTTTGCCTTCCCCAAAATTCTCTTAAACTCTCTTCAGGGTGACTGGAGAAATGGTGATGATTCAAAATCTGCCGAAACAAAGTCTGTGCACAGTTTAAGCACCTTTCATCATATATTCTGCAGTTCCAGACAGCCGTGTGATCCATTTAATCCAGGTGTTTATATTTATTCAGGGTTCACTCTGCCTCTTTCACTTCTGCAGATTGGCACTTAGTGGTGATATATTTCTCTTTTTGCATTGTTGCTTAAAACATAGAGAAGAAGCTTTCATTTTCAGGCTGTTCTCAGAGTCAGAAGGACAAAAGATTACCCTGCATGATATATTGCAATTAATAATAGCTTCTACTTATCTTAAAAGATATGCAGTCAGGTTGGCAAGACCAAGCAGTATAAAATAAAGAAGATGGGTGAGGGCATCAGTATAGCACAAAGGACAATGCAGTTAGCCCAAGCGGCCAGACCCAGCACCTATAGACATGGTACTTCACATCATTCACATCATTCCTGGTGAAAAAAAAAAACACAACAACAAACAACAAAAAAACAACCAAAACCAAACATATATCAAAAACAGATTTAGGAGCAGGAACTCTGACCCTATCCTTCTCTTAAAGTAATTTCAAGACTTCGTAATTTTCCTCTCCGCAACAGTCCTTCAAACAGCCTTCTTGAACAGTACAGAGGTTCAAGAGAAGGCTGGGGCACTGGTGCCTACATTCCTAGCTACAGAGAAGGTAGGATCAAACTCCAAAGGCTAAATAGAACCTAGAACTGCCTGCCTAGACCTCTCAGTTAGGAGATATGTCTCTTGTTTAAACAGGCATTCTGTGCATATATGTTCAGATGAATTACACCAAGTTTACCTGGTGAGCTCTCAGGTTCAAATAGGAGGCACTGGTTAAGGGAATCCTGGAAAACTGTTGAGCTGGCTTATGTTGTGAAATGCAAATATCACCTGACTCTTGGTTTATATGGGATTTAGGAAGATCTGGTTTTATCCTAAAAGTTTGGAAAAATATTTTGATGGTTTACTTTCTGCACACCCTCACTTCCTTATGAAATGAATATTTCAGTTTAAAGAGATCCTTGCAGAGCAGCAAAATTCAGAACACAGTAGCTCAGCTTTTATTGAAAATATCAAGCTCTCCTGAATATGCTTCATTAAGGAATGATTTGTCTCTCTGTTGCTTTTCTCTCTATATTTTAAGCTCTTTACCACAGTCACACAACAAAAGTTCCACAACACAATGCCAAGATCTGGTATTTACCTTGGCTAGGTAAATTTAGATTACCTACCAGGTAAAAGTACTTGTTAATCTCTTACCTTAGTTTGTTTTCAAGTTTTCATCAATTTCAATACTGAGACAAATCTATCCTACATTAATAACAGGAACCTGATTTTTAAAATGTTAGATGTACAACACTATGGTAAGTGTATCTTAAATTGAGTACCCAAATTATACATTTATTAGTTAAACACATACACTGAGTTCTTGGCCCTCCATATGACTTTTTAAATGATTAATAGGAAAATAATGATAAAATAAAACATGAATTAGTCACTCAATGACTATTTTGTATATCTCCAGTTTTGAAAAGTAAGCTATCATTGATTAAATACTTGAAGGTATCACAAAGATAGTGAAAATAGATAGTGAAAACAGATAGAGAATCTTTGTAGTAGTGTTTCTTTCATTTCCTTATTTAATTCTATTGTTTAAGAAGTGCAAATTGTTTGAATTCTTCTACGTTTAGCTTCCCACAAGAGGGAACCTAATTCTGAGAAGCTTAGACCTATAGAAAGATTTGTCTTCTGAAAAGAATAACAAGAGTTTCAAAGAAAGAAAAATCTTTCTTTGAGAAAGCTTATTGAAATGTATATATATATATGTATATATATAGTAGTCCTCTTATAATAAAACCATACTCTACTTATTTTGCCAAATTAGAAATTCAAGGATCAGGTGATTTTTTAACATTTAAAAAGAAAATCCAGATGGTATAAGCTGTATGAAAATCTAGCCCAAATTTTATATTCCATTAATTGTAACATATTTTGGTCTAATTTTTAATGTAGATACTCCCTGGAAAATATTGAAATTAACTGTCATGATGATTGTAATTTTCCAGAACTGGCATTTCCAAAGGCATTCATGCTATCTTCCAGAGTCCTAACTTGAAGTTAGAATCTCACTCACCATGACCACTCCAGTTGTTAATCATCCTTCCAGACAAGATGTGTTGAAACTATATACTGTAGATGAAATTCCTCAATAAGTACTTTGGTGCCAATTAACAACATCTTCTTCTCTGAAGAAAGATGCACAGCCCAGCTCCATGCCAGAATTAATGCATCCTTCACTATCCAAGCACGCTGCAGCATTCCAGAGATCATAAAGGAGCATGGTCATGTTCCATCATTGCCTACTCTTTATCTTAGCTGATTTCCCACTCATCACACAGTTTCTGTGAAGTCCAGAGCTAACTGACTAGTTTCTTTCTGTACTATACAGGTATACGCAACTCATGCCATGGTTTTGGATACCTGTCATCCTGAATCTAGAGTGGGACTGAAAAATCCTGCAGGGGATGAATTTTCTTTCCCACATTTAGGAACCTGCATTAAATAAATAAATAAATAAATAAATAAATAAATCGATCAATCAATCAATCAATCTTATTTTTATACACAAAATCACAATTCCTTTTCAGAATAAACACAGAGTTGCATATAATTTTGGCATTCTTTTGAGAACTTATTAGTTTTGATGTTTATTTCTTTGGCAGTAAAATGGTCCTCATGGTGAAAACTAAATGTGAAGTTCACGAAACATTTTTTTTTATTCCATTTGGAAACCAGTCTATAAAGTAAGATGTACAACAGATTCACGTGGCGAGGTACTGGAAAGTTCATGAAAAAAAAAATAAAAATTAAAAGACATTGCTCAGCCTTGTTTATCTTCTAGATATCTTAATCTTACTAATAAATTGTTTTACAGGGTATGAAATTTATAAAAACTTCCAGTGCTTCTGTCTGTAATCTCATATATGTTTCAATAGAAATATATTTTTACAGATATTATACAGTACATTCCAAAGTGTCTTTATAATTTTTTTGGAATGTATTCTCTAGTCAGGCTGATCAGATAACACTGCTCTCTTGCACAACTTATCCCATGCTAGGAGACACCAAAAATGTTCTTTTGCACAGCATAACTGTCCATACAGTTAAATCTAACAGCCCATTTTCTTTGCATATCCAAAGGCTACCTGACAACTGTGCCAATCTCTGTGGCTGTGCTACTAAGTGATACAAGAACTGTTAGAGCTACAGTGGAAATGATACAAGGAGCTGCAACTTCCATACTAGCAGCTCCTGAAACAGAAGCTGTCTAGGTCAGTAATGTTGTAGTATAGTAGTGTCTTTCTCTGATGAGTGCTGGCAGAACAACTGCTGCAAGGAGCCCGTCTATCTATTAAGAAAATATATGATTAAAGGAAGGTTGTGCTACCTTGCAGGCAATGAGACTGTCCTCAGAGATGCAGCTAGCAAGCAGCTCCTCAAGGGATATTCTTAAGAGATATAAGATATGTGAGTTTTTGCACATCTAATGAATGATAGAAACCTAAAGTTAGCCAATGTCATATCATTTTAAGGAGGTGGTTATGTTTTCTGGAAAAAAAAAAAAGTAATAAAAAAAATAGTGCTGCCATTCTCATTGTTTTCCTAGACATTACTGCTTTCCCTCATAAAAATTCGTGCCTGTCTCTTGGGAACAAAAAAGACTAACAGAGTCTGAGTATGAAAAAATATTTGATTTTTCCAACCTCCATTGCAGAGATTCTATAGTAGGTAGTTTTCTGCAACAATAAAAACATGGCCTATATGATAACCAGAATAATCTATGTTTGCTTAAGCTCTTATGACTAAATATGACAGAAGGCACAGGCAACATTCATAAACCATTTTAAGTCATGTGTATTTTTTTTTTTATTAACAGCTAAAAGTATTATTAGTATTGTCTTAGTGATGAATTTAGACACTCGTTAAAAACATTGTTGATGATTGTTTTCTTGGAGAAAATAAAAAACTCTGTGATATGTATAATTTTCCTTGTGCAATGAGTATGATTTGCCTTCTTTTGCCAGAAGAACAGTATAACTTTTCTTTAAATAAAGCTTTTAAATAAAGCTTCCTCTCTTGTTTATATATCTACATCTGTCTGGACATTTAGACAAAGGCATGTAAATACCAGCCAAAAAAAAAAAAAAAAATATATATATATATATGTTTAAAAAACAAAACAAAACAAACAAACAAAAAAAACAACCAACCAACCAAACAAACAAACAAACAAAAAAAAACAGTTTGAACCTTAGGGTTCCACAAAAGCTATCAAAGTAAGATTAAAGTAAGATTAAATGAAAGAATTTAAAGAATGCAAACTGAAGTATTCATGGCAAAGTATTTACGTGATTCAGGGAAAAAAACAACCTTGAACTTGCTCAAGTTGGGCAATTTTGGAAGGTCCTTTTGCCTCAGAGAGAAATCTTTCTTTTGGTTGCAGCATGTAGACATATGGGCAAAATTGTTTCCTGTCACAGCCCATAACAGCAAACTGTTTTCCTTTCCATAATAAAATGCCCCAGGCATCCAATCTGACATTCCTTCATTCAAGGTGAATGCCCTGAAGCACAGATTTAGCTCATCTTTTTTTCCCTTGTGTCAGCTAGTATTCAACTATTCACATTAAGTAGAAAAGCTTTAAGAAAGATTTATCCATGAAATTCATATAGTTTCTTGATTAAGTTATTTTCTTACAATAGAGAGTCTTTTTATCCAAAATCTAAATCTGCAAAAAAAGTGAGAACCAAAATGTCACAGAATCGCGGAATGATTGAGGTTGGAAGGGACCTCTGGAGATCATCTAGTCCAACCTCCCTTCTCAAAGGGGGTTCCCTAGAGTACATTGCCTAGGATTTTGTCTAGATAACTTTTGAGTATTTCCAGAGAAGGAGACTCCACATCCTCTCTGGGCAACTTGTGCCACTGCTCTGTCACCCTCACAGTAAAGAGGTTTTTCCTTTTGTTCAGTTGGAATGTCTCCCATGAGCACTTTGCCCATTGGGGCAGTAGCTCTTAAGACTCACAACATTATTTTGTATATACATCTAAGCATTTTTGACAGTGCTGTCCCACATGTAAGAGTTAGATAGCCTGGATCCCTGACTTCACTGCTAGTGCTCAGTAGTTCACAAGTGTCAGAATGGGAACAGATTTGTACAAGCCAAATGTAGGCATCTGGCTATCAAATGAAAGTTTCCACAGTTCTTACCTATGGAATATATATCCAAATGTTAGCTGAGTTATGATTTTGCAAGTATCAGGGGAGTTTGAATTATAGACTGGAATGTGAAATGATAAATTTTCCACGTGAATTTAAAACAAAACTCTTCAACTGTAGTGATGATTCTTAAAATTGATATTTTTTCTCTATTATTTACCATCATTCTTGGAATCACATATTCTTATACAATAAGAATATGTTTGAAGGAAATTCTGGAGGTCATTTAGCTCCACCTCATCTTCAAAGCTCAGGGCAATGCCAACACAGGTTATGAAAACCTCCAAGGACAGAGAGTCCACAGCCTCCCTGGGCAATCCATGTCAGTGTTTATACGCTCATTTTGAAGCATTTGTTCATCTGTCCAGCCTGAATTTCTCTTTTTGAAATTTTTCCTTTGCATTCTTGTCCTTTGTGCACCCCTGAATCTGGTCCATTGTTCTACAGTGTTCTTTTGCCAGTGGAAGACTGAAATAGATTCTTGGTCTGAGGTATATAGTATATTCATGGATACAAAGGGAAGTGAACTCACATTGCTTAGAAAAAAAAAGTAGACTGAGGGACATTCTTACAGGCACTTTCTGTCTTAGTGGCTCTCTACTGGAATTTTATTTATTTATTTATTTATTTTTACAACCTCACAGCTCCTAGCCTCTTCACTGGATGTTTATTGCAGTTATAGGTACAAAAATTCAAGCTGCCTTTCTTAAAGATGTTTTACTTTCTTGTCCCCATTTTTTCAAAATAATTTAGTTTATGCTGAACAGACATTTATTCCCCTTTTGTTAAAACCGAGGGTTTTCTGGTAGATCGTACATACCTGTAGAAATGTACACAAAGTTATAACACCTTGAGAGAACGTAAAGAAGTCACAATAACCACAAGCAGTCAGATAGATTTGATTCCTTCTGCCAAGTGTATTGGGATATTTCCAAATAAATCACAGAATCACAGAATTTCTAGGTTGGAAGAGACCTCAAGATCATCGAGTCCAACCTCTGACCTAACACTAACAGTCCCCACTAAACCATATCCCTAAGCTCTACATCTAAACGTCTTTTGAAGACTTCCAGGGATGGTGACTCCACCACTTCCCTGGGCAGCCTGTTCCAATGCCTCACAACCCTTTCAGTGAAGAAGTTCTTCCTAACATCTAACCTAAAACTCCCCTGGCTCAACTTAAGCCCATTCCCCCTCGTCCTGTCACCAGGCACGTGGGAGAACAGACCAACCCCCACCTCGCTACAGCCTCCCTTGAGGTACCTATAGAGAGCGATAAGGTCGCCCCTGAGCCTCCTCTTCTCCAGGCTGAACAAGCCCAGCTCCCTCAGCCACTCCTCGTAGGATTTGTTCTCCAGGCCCCTCAGCAGCTTCGTTGCCCTTCTCTGCACCTGCTCAAGCACCTCGATGTCCTTCTTGTAGCGAGGGGCCCAAAACTGAACACAGTACTCGAGGTGCGGCCTCACCAGAGCTGAGTACAGGGGGACAATCACTTCCCTAGCCCTGCTGGTCACACTGTTCCTGATACAAGCCAGGATGCCGTTGGCCTTCTTGGCCACCTGAGCACACTGCTGGCTCATATTCAGCCGACTATCCACCATCACTCCCAGGTCCTTCTCTGCCTGGCAGCTCTCCAACCATTCCTCTCCCAGCCTGTAGCTCTGCTTGGGGTTATTGCGCCCCAGGTGCAGGACCCGGCACTTGGCCTTGTTGAACTTCATGCAGTTGACCTCAGCCCATCGGTGCAGCCTATCCAGATCCTCCTGCAGAGCTTTCCTACCCTCAAGCAGATCGACACACGCGCATAGCTTGGTGTCATCTGCAAACTTACTGAGGGTGCACTCAATGACCTCGTCCAGATCATTGATGAAGATATTAAAGAGGACCGGCCCCAGCACCGAGCCCTGGGGGACGCCACTAGTGACTGGCCTCCAACTGGACTTGGCTCCATTCACCACGACTCTTTGGGCCCGGCTATCCAGCCAGTTTCTAACCCAACGAAGCGTGTGCCAGTCCAAGCCTAGGGCAGCCAGTTTCTTGAGGAGAATGCTGTGGGCGACGGTGTCAAAAGCCTTGCTGAAGTCAAGGTAGACCACATCCACAGCCTTTCCCTCATCCACCCAGCGCGTCACTTTGTCATAGAAGGAGATCAGGTTCATCAAGCAGGACCTGCCTTTCATAAACCCATGCTGACTGGGCCTGATCACCTGCTTGCCCTGCAAGTGCTGCGTGATGACTCTCAAGAGAATCTGCTCCATGAGCTTCCCTGGCACTGAGGTCAAACTGACAGGCCTGTAGTTTCCTGGGTCAGTCCTCCGGCCCTTCTTGTAGATGGGCATCACATTTGCTAGCTGCCAGTCAACTGGGACCTCCCCCGATAGCCAGGACTGCTGATAAATGATGGATAGTGGCTTGGCCAGCTCCTCTGCCAGTTCTCTCAGTACCCTTGGGTGGATCCCATCCGGCCCCATCGACTTGTGCACATCTAAGTGCCGTAGCAGGTCACCAACCAGTTCTTCATGGAGAGTGAGGGCCACATTCTGCGCTCCATCCCCTTCCACCAGCTCAGGGTACTGAGTATCCAGAGAACAACCGGTATTGCCGCTAAAGACTGAGGCAAAGAAGGCATTGAGCACCTCCGCCTTTTCCTCATCTCTTGTAACTAAGTTTCCCCCCGCATCCAGTAAAGGATGGAGATTCTCCTTAGTCCTCCTTTTTGTGTTGATGTATTTATAGAAACGTTTTTTGTTATCTTTAACGGCAGTAGCCAGATTGAGCTCCAGATGAGCTTTAGCCTTCCTAATTTTGTCCCTGCACAGCCTCGCTACATCCTTAAAGTCCTCCCTAGTGGCCTGCCCACTTTTCCAAAGATTATAAACCCTCTTTTTTTCTCCTAAGATCAAGCCACAATTCTCTGTTGAGCCAGGCCGGTCTTCTTCCCCGCCAGCTCATCTTTGGGCACTTGGGGACAGACCGTTCCTGCGCCATTAAGATTTCCCTCTTGAAGAGCGCCCAGCCTTCCTGGACCCCTCTGCCCTTCAGAACTGCCTCCCAAGGGACTCCACCAACTAGTGTCCTGAGCAGCTCAAAGTCAGCCCTCCGAAAGTCCAAAACAGCGGTTTTACTGGTCCCCTTCCTGGCCTCGCCAAGAATAGTGAACTCCACCATTTCGTGGTCATTCTGCCCAAGACAGCTCCCGACAATCACATCCTCCACCAGTCCTTCTCTGTTTGTGAAGAGAAGGTCTAGCGGGGCACCACCCCTGGTAGGCTCACTAACCAGCTGTGTCAGGAAGCTATCTTCCACGCTCTCCAGAAACCTCCTAGACTGCTTTCTCAGGGCTGTGTTGTGCTTCCAGGATATGTCAGGGAAGTTGAAGTCCCCCACAAGTACAAGAGCTGACGATTTTGCAACTTCTGTCAGCTGCCTGTAGAGTTCCTCATCCGTCTCCTCATCCTGGTTCGACGGTCTATAGCAGACCCCGACCAGGACACTAGCCTTGTTGTCCCTGCCGATCCTAACCCAAAGGGACTCGACCTTGTCGTTCCCAGCCTCGAGTTCTACAACATCAAAAGACTCTCTAACATAGAGAGCCACACCACCACCCCTTCTGTGCTGCCTGTCCCTTCTAAAGAGCTTATAGCCAGGCATTGCAGCACTCCAGTCATGAGACTGGTCCCACCACGTCTCCGTGATGGCAACCAAGTTGTAGCCTGCCTGCCGCACAATGGCTTCCAGCTCCTCCTGTTTGTTACCCATGCTGCGTGCATTGGTGTAGATGCACTTCAGCTGGGCCATTGCCTTATCCTTCGGCCTTGCCATCGTTCCCCCTGGCACAGCTCCAACAATCCTAGCTTCAGCCCCATCCCCCTTCCTACCTAGTTTAAAGCCCTCTCAATGAGCCCTGCCAGCTCCTGGCCCAGGATCCTTTTTCCCCTAAAAGATAGGGACCCATCTGCGGCCATCAGGCCAGGTGCTGAGTAAAGTGCCCCATGATCAAAAAAACCAAGATTTCTGTGTTGGCACCAGCCCCGGAGCCACGTGTTTAACAGGTGGGCTTTCTGTGTCCTCTCTGAACCCCTCCCTGCCACCGTAGGGATGGATGAAAACACCACCTGCACTCCCGCTCCATCCACTAACCGACCCAGTCCCCTAAAGTCTCTTTTGATAGCCTTCAGGCTTCTCTCTTCGATGTTGTCACTGCCCGCCTGGACTATCAAAAGATGGTAATAGTCAGAGGGGCGTACCAGGTTGGGAAGCTTCCTGGCAATGTCCCTGACCCTGGCCCCAGGGAGACAGCAGACTTCCCTACGGGTAGGTCAGGCCGACAAATAGGGCCCTCTGTTCCCCTAAGAAGAGAGTCTCCAACAACAATAACCCTCCTGTCTTTCCTGGTGGAGTCAGTCCTGAGGCGTGGAGTCGACCTCCTCGCCCTAGGCATCCTCCTGGGAACACTTGCTACCTCTTCCTCACGCACCGGCCTCTCAATCTCTAGGGCCTCAAACCTGTTGTGTAAGGGCACCTGGGAAGGTGGGGCCGGAAGGGGAGGGCGTCGCCTGCGATGTCGAGCAGGGACCTGTTTCCATTCCTCCTCAGCTCCCAGATCCCCTCCCTCTGCCCGACGGGGACAGGGCAGGGGGTCTACCCCTATTTGAGGAGTCTCACCTTGGTACCTCACCTTGAGGCCCTGCAGGGAGTTACTCCAGAAGTCTATCTCTCGCTCACACTCCCTGATGGCCCTCAACCTCTCCACCTCCTCCTTGAGCTCCGCCACCATGCGGACCAGGTCATCCACCTGCTCGCACCTCACGCACACAGTTTCTCTGCCTCCCGCCGACGGCAGCAACAGGCTGACACTCCTTGCATCCGGTGACCTGAACTGCCGCATTTTTTAACGGGTAGTCGGTCTGGGTGTGTACCGACTTTCTGGAGAGCGCGCCGTGCCTGGTGGCGACCATTATCACCTAGCTAGCAGCTGTTGTTAAGGAGGTGTTGTTTGTGTGTAGGGGGAGCGCTCTGCCCTTTCTGCGCGCCCTGCCTGCGCGAACTGCTGCGCTAACTGCCGCGTCACTCCCTTCTGACGCACCACGCCCTGTTTGCCCGCCCTGTTCGCCGCGCTCCTGGTCGCTCGCGCTCCCTAAATGTAATAAAATTACATTTATTGTCAAACTACTGTGCTACTTAGAATAAATGATTCCAATATACATTTTGTTCCCTAGCCTAAAATTTGTTCCTTCACTCTGTCTCTTTTTGACGGAGACAACTCTCACCTCTCCCGGATTCAACATGGGAACCAAATTCACAGCCTAGGTCTAAAGACAACTTTTGCACTTGGACGCCTTTTTTTTCTGACCTATGATTCTTCTTTTTAGATTGCCTTTTTTTTTTTTTTTTTAATAAAGGCAAAAAAAAAAAAAAAAAAAGAAAGAAAATGTTAGTATCATTTTTATGAGTTTCTCAGTCTCTAAATTCATACTTATACTAGGAATTGAGTTGAGTCCAGCAATAGTAAAATTCAATTACAAAAATGTTATTATGTCATAACTATAAAACTGTAAAAGTAACAATTTATAATGGAAATATTACCACCATCTCAGTTATTGCCATTATTGGTATTATAAATAATGTTATTTATTTTTCTTTTATTTATTTATTTATTTTCTGCAAAACAACTTTTATCTGCTCTTTCTAATTTAGAAATACCTGGATAGCTACAGGAATTCATGTGCACTGTGGTCATTAAGGTAGTTATTTTCAGGAAGCATGATAGGCCCTTTAGGCTAATTTTCATATAGAAGGTCTGTACAATTATGAAGTTTCTGATCTTCTTATATTGAAGATAACATGGAGGCTTCACTGGTTTTCATGATTTCATAGAATCATAAAATATCCCAAATTGGAAGAGATCCACAAGGATCATTGAGTCCAACTCCTGGCTCCACAAAGGGCCACCTAAAAATTAAACCATATATCTGAGAACATTTCCCAATGCCTATTTGTAGTCCTAAAAAGAGTTTAGTTTAGGCTAATTTACAGACTCCATTATCTCCATACTACTGCAGCTGTGTTATTATCCATTAATGTCTGCTTACTTTTAAGTTATATTTGCTCCTGTACGTACATGTATTTCATAATATGACCAAGGTTAGGAGAGAAAAAGGGTGTATGCAACACGTTTTTCTGTATCCAGGGTGCTGAAGCCTGTATAACCAAGCTCCATCAACTTACTTTCCAGAAAGAGCAGAAATTGCAAGTTATAGTGACTCAGTTTCCAAGGCTCTAGCTCTGTTAAGGATTACTGAACACCTATATTTCTGTCCAGTGCCTACAAAACTATTTAATTTTCATAAAATGAGAACTAAGATACACTGATGCACCTTAGTATAAGGTACATAATATATATCATTGTATATCTGCTTCTCCTAGACATAGGGACTGGGAATTTAAACAATCTTTATAGTGATTAAAATGACCACTTAATGCAAAAGTATGCTATTGTGGTTTACAATATAAGAGCAAAGAGATACAGGATATAATGTCCTCTTTCTCCTTTAGTGGAGGGACATCATGTTCTGTATTTTTATTATTTTTTTAGGGAATTTCCAAATCATAGGAAAGAGCTATTCAACACAAAACAGTGCTGCCAAATACTATTTTCTCTTAATTGTCCAAGTGCTTATTGCAAGATAAAGGTTTCCCAGTTTCTGAGGGAGCTCACTAGTATCATTTGATAATTTGATATTTTGTCAGTGAGCTTCATTTTCTTGTGTCCCTTGAATAAAAGACCTCGTGAACATCAGTGGATGCTTTATATGTAACAACTGGCTATGCAGAAAGTACCCTCAGCAACAGGTTTTAATCTGTCTTGAGGTGAACTGTTTTCAGCCTCACTGTTCACACTGTTTCATTTTGCACAAAGAAAAATTACTCACTGAAAAAAACTGAAAAGATTTTTTTCTGTCCTGTTTGCTAGATCACAGCTGAGTGGCAATATATTTCAGTATTGGTTTGTGCTGCAGAAGTCCTAGTGTTCAGTGTTTTCCTTGAAAAAGACATCTGGGTTAAAAAATCTATGGAAGTGGTTGAATAATTGTCTCATAACTTTCTCTACTTGTTAATTCTTTAATATTTTTTTGGCACTCCGTTCTCTTCTCATTTTACAATTCCTAGGTTCTGTTCCATAATGATCCCCATTCTTATGTTTTACAAAACTCACAGATTTAGACTTAATTCTTCATTCAGCTTTAGACTTTTATGGAAATTCTAGCTTACTTGTAGCAAAGGTTATTTTCAATCCTTCCTGTATGTGCACATAAAAGTAATAACACTTATGAATTCCAAATGACAAAAATAAGTAGGGAAATGTCTCCTGCACCTCATTTTTTTTATTAAATTTAGTAATTTTTTTTTTTATTAATTTTATTAATTTTAGTTCCTTGGGATTACATATTGATTCTGAACACTTGCAACCGGTAAGGTGCTGACTAAGGTGTCTTGTTTGAGATTTTTTGTGTTATTTTCTTTATTTTATTTGATTGCATTTTTTCCATAGGTGATATTTTCTCTTTTTGCTATGGAAACTGTAAGTTTCTGTTGGAGTGCTTAATAGCCTAATAGTTGGAGGGGAAGGAGTACCTCTGGGATTATCTGTGTTTGCAAACAACCTATTTATAATTCTCATCTGCATTTATTTTAACGTGTGTTCCAGAATGCTGACAATATTTGGACTATTCATTCCCAGGTAGAATATACTACTGTTTATTGTGAATAGCTATGTTTACCTTTTACTTATTTTCTGCAGTTTCTGAAAGATTTTATTGTTCTTTTGACAATGTTGATGAATTAATTCACACTGTTGCATGGTTCTGTGACTCCCATACTGCAAACTCCATAAGACATTGACTTAATGACCAACACAAGTACAGTGTTAAACTATATCTTTACAAACATATTGAAACTTGAAAGTAGAGAAAACAGTTTATTTAATCTTACAATAAATTTTGCAAAATAGAATAGCTTAGATTATCATACTTTAACCTTTTTTTTTTTTTTTTCAATTTATAAAAGACTGAAACACAGTTGACAATGATATGGACACAGAAATACTATTTGCTATGTTTTATTTTCTACAATTTTGGATAATATTAGCATGCAAGTAATTGAATAAAAATACTTGTATATATGACTTATTTTGAAATAAGAATTTTACCAGCAATAGATTAAAATCTTGCCATGAAAACTTAGATGAAACATGACAAAAAAAAAAAAAATAAAATAAAATAAAAAATTTTTAACCTGAAAAAATATTCATCCTGTTATCTTTTACATATTCCATTAATAGTATATTGTAATGGTCTCTGAAAGATATTTTCATATATTTTAAACTGTTTTTATATTGTTAAATCATTTGTTTTCCCTTGAGATTGGTAATATGAGCAAGGCATGAATAATTAAGAATGCTGGATTGCTTGCAGGAGAATCTTCTATTTACACAGGCTAGCCCATACTGCTCAACGCTCTGATGAAACCCATCTGACTATGTAGTTATGTCTGATACCACATGGCACATACTGCATGCATGGATGTAGATTTCTATGAGGCCAAATGTTTTCCTTCAATTTAACTAACCAGATGAATGCATATTTTACACCACATCTGGTCAGTCTTGTGCTTCCTAAATACAAGCATTTGTAAAAGTATGCACACATTTCTTTACTGTTATCTTAGTGTTGCATGCTAAATATTAACAAAGAGAATGGTTAATATGCAGACTGATATTTTTTAAGGCATATTTTAATTTTAAAGAGCTATCTGGATGTAATTCATGTAATAATGACCACCTAGAAGGGAATCTAAGTTTCTGAGGCATCTCACTCCAGTGAGATCTCGGCAGCCACCCGAAGGCAGTTGTACATCTCCTGTGGCAGGTCAGCCCGAGTGAGATTGTTTCCATCCAGGCGCAAATGTGTGATCTTGGAATAGGTCAATGGTCCAACAACCTTACAGAAACTGCTCAGTGGGAACTCTGAAACAAAGGGGACACAAGTAAGAGAAAGCACAAATAATTAAGACAAATGAGATAAAAATATTATTTTTCTGCCTTTTCTTTTTAACTTAGAAATTGTGAGTTCTATTTTTTATTTTTATTTATTTTATTTTATTTTATTTCAATATTTTGTGTGTCTCTGCTGATACCATTCTACTTGAGCTTACTGGGACTTCAGGGGGTTTTGTCAGAGAGCTTCTTCACATTAATCGAGAAGTTCAGAATTTAAAGATTGGGTATTACAAGTGCTGTGTGCTTGCAGCATCTATTTAATTTTTAAGTCTTCAGATTTTATTTAGAGGCTCAATTGGGCATTTAAAAAAGAAAGAAAGAAAGAAAGAAAGAAAGAAAGAAAGAAAGAAAGAAAGAAAGAAAGAAAGAAAGAAAGAAAGGAAGGAAGGAAGGAAGGAAGGAAGGAAGGAAGGAAGGAAGGAAGGAAGGAAGGAAGGAAGGAAGGAAGGAAGGAAGGAAGGAAGGAAGGAAGGAAGGAAGGAAGGAAGGAAGGAAGGAAGGAAGGAAGGAAGGAAGGAAGGAAGGAAGGAAGGAAGGAAGGAAGGAAGGAAGGAAGAAAAGGAAAGAAGGGATAAGTTTCTGGAAAAGTTGTACATAATATAATCTTATTCGTATGAAGAGGCAGTCCCCTGAGTATGTTTGTAAAATATTATTTTTGGAATGTTTCATTTTGATTTACTAGTTTTAAAATGAAATTTGGGCTGGGGACATTTAAATTGTATAACTGAACCTTTCCAGAAAAGCAGGACTGCAAGGTAAATATAAAAGTAAAAAAAAAAAAAAAAAAAAAGTAAAAAAAAGTAAAAATATTTATATTTATTGCAGTTCACATATCATGCTATGTATAGCTTCCATCCAACTGAAATATGGCAGGCTTTGAGTGGAAATTGTATGTTATGAGCAGTATTAACTGTAAGCAGAAAAAAAATGCATGAAACAGAAATTCTGTGCTCGGTATACATAAATTCATATGCATGAATTGTATACCTCAGTCATTCAGAAAAGATTTGTCCTCAGGAGAGAATCTCCTGATTAACCTAATGTCCACTGTACACAGTGTCCATTGTGTAACTCTGCAAAGATAGTTTTTCATTCTTCTCCCTTTGATTCAGACACTGTCACCACTCAAGAACCAATCTGAGAGACTTGTTCTTCTTAAGTTTTTTGTCAGTGATTAAACGTTATTAAATGCTTTTGTGGCACGGAGGATCAGCTCTCATAATTTCTGAGAAATCAAGGTAGGATTCTCAAAATCAAAAACGCTTTTGACTACAGGTCATAGGTCATTCATGGGTTTTTGAAAATACCACGATATATCCTTTCTGCATGACTATCTCATTTAAGAAAACAAGATGACCTACATTCAGTTGTAGTAATAATGGAAGAGGAAGTGGATATCTTTCATATCTCTACTTTAAACTCAATTGGATTTTTCCAGAACTGACATTACAATAATCTTCTATAATTGATGAAATATTTATTGTGTAAACTAGGTATAAGTGTACACCCATCTCTAAAGGCAGATCTTTAAAGAATGACAGTGTAGTTAATTTGTTACAGACAGGGAGATGATGTCAAAGAAAGGGTAAATATTTGCATATCTTTCACAAAGTAAGGAATATTATGTGGAGATTGAGGAAATGTATTTCAAGTGTTAGATCTTGATCACCAAGATTTTTTAGACTAAACAAAAACAACAAAAACAAAAATCCTTGATTTTTGAATATTTTACAATCTTGTTCTGAAAGGGTGAAATAAAAAAGGCATCCTTAATGGAACAAGTATCGGGCAGTCCAAATTGGAATATTGTACAATATTAAACTTGTAGACCAATTCTAATACTTTACCAGTTAATGTACCCACTGAAGTGAACTGATGATTCTCATGAGATAGGGTCACGCAATCTAAGAAAAAGTTACAGGATTGGATCTGTATGGATTTTGTTGTATGAAAACAAGTTTGCTTGGCCTACAGCCTCAACCATTTATTATCTAGGCCAAGGTCTCTGGAGATTGTTTGGGTAAAATTTGTAAAGTGGTAAAAAAACATGAATTTTAATATATATGTTTTTCGTTTTCTAGTCTTTAATGGAAAATAAAATGACACAGTAAGTATAATTTTATTGAAGACCATATATATATATAAGTTTTCAAAATTTACTTTGTTTACCATATTGTTACTTTTGAGCACAAGTTCATATGTAAATGTTGTGCACGTAAGCAAGTTTATTAATGTTATCAAAATACCCAGCTGTGAAGATTGTTTATGAGATTGAGACAACTTTGCAAGTAGATTCAGATTTAGTCTTCACAGAAGTCAAAGGAACTCTGTCATGGACTTCAGTGATATTTGGTTCCATTTCTTGGTGTAAAGTGCATGTATTTGGGAATTAATTTATTATGCAGTTCATATAATTGTCATTTGTAAGAAGCATATTAAAAATATCTGTTTTCTAATTGTATCTATATTAGCAGAAAATTAGATAAGTGTTTCTTGGAAGTGCACCCAATGTGTTCTATATGTTCTGTATGGAAACTGCAATCTGTGAAGCTGAAGCAGGTAAGACATTACTAGTTTACTTCCTCCTTTATTGAAGTGATTCATGTTTCAGATGTTCCTGTTCAAATATCTTTCTGAATAAATAGTATTAAGGTTTAGAGGTAAAGAACATTAAATTCTGCTATTAGTATGATATTCATATTTTCCCTACTCAGAATTTCTGCATGAGTCAGACAAAGAGATAGTTACAAGGATTGGGTAAAAATTGGATTTTCACCTGAACAGTTATTTTCTCACTAAATGTGTCTGTTCCCAGAAGAAATTCTGTTGTTTTAACAATATTTAAATAAGAAATATCTAGAGAGAGAAAAAAATATAAAAAAGTCAGGAGAAGGTTTTGCCCTCTGCTCTCGTATACCCATAGAGAAAAATAGGACCATAGAAATATTTAAGATTTTTAGACAGAATTTATTTTGACTATATGCTAGGCAAGAGTATATCCCTTGCACATCAGGACTACAAGCAGCCTTAAGCTGAGGAAGATTAATAGTGTTAAGATTTTTTGTTCAGGTGTGCAATACAGCAAAGATTAATGGGATCAGCAGTCCTAGTCACCTTTGCTGGTCTGTGGTCCCATAGTAACTGTATCTGAGTCATTACTGTACAAGCCACTATAAAAAAAAAAAAAAAAAAAAAAAAAACATTTTGGGATTGCTAAAGTATTTCAGATAAAATACCACGAAGTATCTCTACAACTAACTGTGTTTAGAGTAATTAAAATTATGGTACAGCTACTGATCCAGCAGAATATTTTGTCTCCTGACTGTCCCTTTGAACATTTTCAAGTTTCCCCTTGTAATACTCTATTCATATGATATCTTCTTGCTAGGAATTTATGTGGAAGCCACTGTTTCCTTAATCCTTCATAAGTGAAATATGGAGAAGTCCATCTGTGGACCCTCTTCACTGATCCTCATTGATTTCTGTAACTACAAAGTGTATTTTTGCCTTGAGCAATCTACATGTATAATAATAAATATTACAAATATGTATTTAATCCCAATGCAATCCTAAGGCATGGGAGTAAACCAATGTTGTCATTAATCAGGAAACTCCACCCTGAAATTATTTAAAAAGACATACTAAAAAAGAAGATTCAATCTTATCCATTCTGGGTTTGAGGTATGAAGAGAGCAAAGACACTGGTCTTATGTTCGCTTGGAGATCCAACTAGCACATAACATCATTACATCATTACACTTAAACTGAAAAGCTGAGCAAAACCTAGCACATAAATAGTATCTCCTTAAAAAGAAATGATTATTGCTTGTCCCACGTTGATTATTAGCATATTAGGGAACACAATGTCGTTTCTGTGAAATTAGATAGTCAAGGAAATCTATTATGAAAATCTACTACATTTCTTTTTCAGGCAAAAGAGTAAATCAGAGCTCTCTTGCATTAGTCCATATGGTAGCAATGAAAGTGCAGCAGTAGCCTGTCCTACTCCTTACACTGTCACCCTCTCCTGCTGACTAGCATTTTGGAAATACAGCTCTCATTGAAAAGTATATTGCTGTCACAGTTGTTTAGAAGTCCTTGGAAACATGAATGGAAAACGAAGTTGGTACCTGGGTATCTTGCAGAAGGCTCAGAAAAGCCATTCTAATCAGTTAAAAATGCCTCATTTATCTTAGGATAAATTAAATATCAACAGCTTTTTTAGGAAAGAGTATCTGACAGAGTTCTACAGGTTGCTGTATGTAGAACCTCATGTGGGAAGCATTAATTCATTTTTTTTTTCCCTCTTCAAAACAAGGAAATGAAAGAAAATGAGATATAGGGAAAAAAAAAAATCATAATATTGGGGAACATGTGAAACAGTAAATAACAAACAAAAGGTCTTGCCTTCTCCCCGGTAAGATCTCCATTAAAATATTTTGCTGCAAAGGCTAAGTCTGTATTGAGTAAGGAAAAAAATGTTTCTTAGCTAACTGGTATCCTAGACCCCTGATGGATACAGATAAGAAGATGAGGATTTTATGGTTTATAGTTTATGCTAGCTAGCAGGATGATGTAAGTCTTCCAGCAGAAATGCTGTATTTGACCTTACTACCTCTACATGAGAGGACACTGCTGACAGAGATCCAGCTGGAGAGCTTCTAACATGAAGGTGGGGTTGGCCCAGCTTTATAGTATCTCCTTCCCATCCTAGGATTAGGACAACCTTCTAAAAGCTCTGTCTCAGTAGAAATCTCCATGATCTCGTACAAGGTGTGGCTGTTATTGATTTTAGAAGGAACTGTTTTAAAATCATGCTTGAATGGAGACAAACTTGACACCTAATCATATGATGTGGAAAATGAGAATTAAAAACAGAAAGCAACAGGATCAGGATCTGCTAGGTGGAAGGGCAGGAAATGGGAGAAAAAAAAAAATAATATATATATATGTATGTATGTATGTATATATATAAGCTGTTTCATTGTCTTTTTCATTATGCCTTGTGCCTAGTATCACAAGTGTTTATACTAGTATTTATTGTACTCTTGTTCTCTCCTCTCCTCCAGCACTTTCACTGACACTCTTCTGAAAGGTTGCACATACTGTAGTTTGATTCTCAGCTTTTTTTTTTTTTTGACTTACTAATTATGACTATCCTCCACACTGATTAAATTTTTCCCAGAGTTTTGTTTGTTTGTTTATTTTCTAAATTGTATATGTGCACTCCATTGACTTTGATAGAGGTGCTTCAGTGTACCTGAGATGAGTATTTGGCAAATAATAACCATATATGTATGAAAATAGAATATTGTATCTTTAAGATTAATTTGCATAGCTAAATGTCTGTCTTGTAATATCAATGCAAGCAACAGTAAGAAAAATGATAGCCAGTACCATTTATTTAAACTGGTTGAACTACACTTCCAGATACTTGCATCAACCATTAGTGTCTAGATAGTGGTAAACAGAAATGAAAATATGCAAATTTAACTCACTGTTAATTTTGTTGACTTGGAGGTAGAAGTTTTCAAGATTCTCACTGACAGTTGGAATGCTCTTCAGCTGATTGAAGGAGAGATCCAACTCAACCAGTGATGTGATATTGAAGACGTTGCCTGGTATTCCAGAATCTGTTAATTTATTGTGGGATAAACGTAAATATTGCAGGGTTTTAAAACCTTGGAAATACTCATCAGGAATGTTGGAGATCTGGTTATTGTCAAAATACAGCATAAGCAAGGAGTGAGGCAGTCCTGTTGGTAGCTTTGTGAGTCGATTGAAGCTTAAGTCAAGATACAAAAGAGAATTCAGGCCTTTAAATGCCCCAGAAATAGAATCTGCTTTCAGCTGGTTGTTCTGGAGGTGAATGACAGTCAGATTTGCCAGCCCCTCAAGTGCACCGGGATTAACTTTTGTGATCTTGTTGTGACTTAATTGCAGGTCATCCAGAGTTTTTGGGAGTGGTCCAACAGCTTCAGTCAAATTGTTGTAATTAATGTGAAGTTTCTTCAGATGCTTTAGTTTAGAGAAGACTCTTCCCTTAATTTTTGAATTTTCCAAATGGTTGTGATCTAGGATAAGCCATTGTAGGTCTGTTACATTATCAAATGTATTTTCTTCAATGCCCTCAATCATATTGTTTCGAAGATAAAGGTATTTTATTCCACTTGGTACAATTGGAATGGTTTTCAGTTTAAGATTGTCACAATACATTGCAGTAGGGTAGCTTAAAGGACAATTACATTCTGGGGCACAGACTGCTGAGGATGGCCCAAAAGGATCATAACCATAATCATCTGCAGGACCATAGTCATACTGGCAAAAAATGCCACTAATCAATACCAGAAAAATGTGCAGTGAGTTTAAAGTCATCTTTTCAATGTGTCTTGTCCCTGTATAGTGAAGGGGGATAAAAAAGTTACAATTCTGGTTTTTTTTGTTTGTTTGTTTGTTTGTTTTTTAATCAATATTTTGAAATTTTAGCACACAAAGACTATGATTCAAAGCTAATCAATTCAGGCTTCCCATATAAAGCTATTAAATAATAAAAATATATTCCTTTGTTAGTAATGCACAGTTGCTATTACAAATTTACAGTCCCTGTTTTGTTATAAACTGCTTTGTAGTGTGAAACTGCAGGTTATTCTGCTGTTGCAAATAACACATTTTTAAAGTCATACTGCAGCCATTCATCAAGTTACAATAAGGATGATAATGTCCAAGTTTTCTAAACTTGGCACAGAAGAGTTTCCAATTTTGCTGAAGGCCATGTTCAGAGATAGTTTTTCCATGTAAATTCTATCAAGCTTTCATTGCTATTACTAATATGTTAGAATTCCTCATTTTTAAATAACATGATGTTTTCAATTAAGTTCAAAAAGGTCAGGAAAGTTACAAACTGAGAGGGATGGTCTACTATATAATTTGTTGTTAAATTCCAGTAGCTTGAAATATTTTATTCTCCCATTTCCTCTAAAGAAAGGTAGGAAGTTCCACCAAGTTTCATATTCAGATAAACAAACTCATGGAAACATAGTGCATGTTCTCCTGGACCTGTCAACCAGTACTACATATAGTACTACATATGGTGCATGAGTATAATCTCTCTGTCTAACAGGGGTCTACAGTGGATCTGAAATGACTGCACTTCAGATAGTGCAAGTGTCCTTGCAAAGTTGATATATAACAATGAATGTGATAATTACATTGCGTTACCATTCTAAATAAATCAATTAATAAAGTACTTGCTTTGCATAGTTGGCCTTCTAGATCACATATAGCTAAAGGATGTTTTAGTGTCTTTGGGTATGTTTTATTGTGATACAATATACGTGATCTCACCTTACATTTTAAAGGCATACTTCATAAGATATTAATTTATTATTATATCACAATCTTCATAGATTAATATCTTGATAATATTTCTTACTACCTACATGGATTCTGTGTTGTAAAGTCAGTGAACTAATTTTGATTTTCACTGGTGAAAGTGTACTCAACTACACTAAAGAGTGAGACAATTAAGAAAATCCTTAGAAAAATCATGCTCTCAAGTAATTTGAGACAGCACGTACAGCCTTTAAACTGACCACTATGCATTGATCTCAGATCTAGGCAGTCTTCCAGAAAAGTCAGCCTTGCTATTGGCACTGTTTCATGTAACACAGAATACCTAAAGTTGAAATGCAGGGTCATTGCTAGAAAGTCTTTAATAAATTGGCTTGCTTTTATTAACTTGATAAAATCCACATAATCGCTCAACTAAAGTAACTCTAAGCAGGGCCTATTGATCTGGTGCAGAAAAAGGATTTATTTATTTTTTTTAAATTTAGTCAACCATCCCAAAAGCCCCTCTGCTGGATATTAAGCTGGATATTAAGTCTTCTGGATGAATAGGAGTATTGCATATCTTTTTCCATGGTGTTGGTTTCATCACATTTACCTAATTACAAAGTATTGCATAGAGAATCAATCAAATGTGAATTGTCAGTGTAATTTTCTTTGTTCTTTATTACTGCATGGGAACATGAAAACTTGATCTTCAGTCCCCTGCTGGTATAAGTAAGTACAGCTCCTCTGAAAGAAAAGTTACATTGACAAAATTCACCTCAAAATCTGGTCATATTTAGGTACTAAACATTAAGGACAGGAGACTAACTGCTTCTGTTCTCAAAATATAAAATACTGTAGAGAACTTCTTGGACTACGTTCTTTGGCTTTACAATGACATTTTTATACGTCCTCATTATTTTATAGTCTTACTGATAAAGTAGGGTAAACTTCCTATTTTAAATTCAAATTCTATTGCTCCTGTATTTATAAATTATACTCATAATTCTTGATTTATTACTGAGGCTGACATAGTATTATATATAGTCATTATATAGGCTGACATAGTTATTTTAAAGAGTATACAATGTTTAACTGCTTCACAAAACCCTGGAAGTAATTTGGAGTTAGACAGCAATTTTTTTTTTTTTTGAATGATTTTATCAAAAAAATTAAAATTAGATGCCAATTCCTTATTGCAAAGCCATAAGTGTATGTGTCTGACATAAAATAGCACAGTAAAGTAAATATTTAGTGTAGTTAATTTATTTTATTTATTTATTTATTTTAATTCATGGTTCTAAATGTTTCTCTGTCAGAAATGTAAGATGTAAATGGATCATGTACACATACTTGGTTGTTACACTGAACTATATGAATTCAAAAGATAACATCAGAATATGTTCTTAGATGTTTATCTTATAAATATAAGCATTCTTGAATGGATTGCTTGTGTTTGTTCTACTCAGTTATGTTATAAAATACCTGTGAAAACATTTATGAAGTTGCTCAGGTGACATGCCAAAACATACTAAATGACAAATCCACAAATTTGGAAAAATGCTTACTACAGTAGAGTAGACAAACTATTTAAATTATTTTGGAACCTATACTGCCTTATTTCTAAAGTTGTTGTGAAATAAAATAAATATAAATTTATGATCCCACTATAATTAATATACCTTAATTCTGCAGCATAATGTTTTACACAATTTGCATAAGAGGTATCATTAATAAGCTTCAATAGGATATTTCAAATATGTCTTAAAATTAACTAAATTATTCAAAGTATCTATGATTTTCCTCTTGTTGTTTACTTGATTAAATATTTCACTGTCTGGATGCCTTGTCTTTTTGTGAAATGAAGCAAAATGATTTAACAAACGGAGTGCTATGGAGCTATTACTAATAGACTATGAATGAATAAGTAAGGAATGAATAGTCTTTAAAAATATATTTCTACTGTACATCAATTCTTCTTTTGAAGTAAAACAAAACAGACTTGAAATGAGAGCAAGATTTATGCACAAAACATGTGAGGTCGTTTTAGGGAAACTAAAAAAGTAAATGTACTAAACAACTGTTGATTTGTGTTCAATTTACAAATTGGCAAACTTATCCTGACATGTTTTCACATTCATATTACAACTACATTTAAATAGCTGAACATTACAGTTAAAACATGCAGAAACACTTACCTTACTGCCTTGAAGCTGCTTTCGTTAATTCCCAGAGCAGATGCAATAAGGGACTGTATCGACCAATATATGCTGTAAACAGTGTCAGGAGGTAAAAGTCTGCCAGATCCTCTGTGTTACAGGAGGAGAAAAAAAAAAAAAAAAAAAAAAAAAAAAAAAAAAAAGCCCTAGTCACGCTGTTCTCTGAAGCTGCTATGTCATCATGGTGATCTTGTGGTGTGGCATGTACAAAAATGCAGCTCTCTAATGAAGTGCAGGTGGATACCATATTTTGTACAAGGACAACCCATCTGCTCTTCCTGTGGGATGAGAGAATGATAAGTGTTCAGAAATCTGAAAAAGTTTAGACCACTAGCCACAGCCTTATACAAAGATTTTTATTTTTTTTTGAAGGAAAATATTTTCCTTTATAAAACAAATTTTAAACAGACTTTTGTTTCCCAACTTATTTTATGCTGCTAGACATGAGTTAACAAATAGCTCTAAGACCTCTGTGCTGCTGTATTTCTTTAGCCAAGTGACTCATTCCTTTGTTTTTATTTTATTTTGTTTTATTTTTGTAATATGTGTACAATAAAACATCCTTAATACAACTTTTAGCTTAAGGACTAGATTAAAAGATGTAAAAATTATCTTTAAATTACAACCTTTTGCTCAGCATTAAATAATGAGTTCAAAGTTTGTTCTACAAAGCTTAGGAATTTACATGGTCTCTAACTTTTCTTTGGTGTCTAAATGCATGTCTGTTTAGTACAAACACATCCGAGGAATATTTTTTTTCAGCAGTTACTGTAAACTTTATACATTTGTTCATTTTTACACTTACGACTTTCTTCTGCTTTTCAGAATCTGGAACTACTCAGCTTTACATTGTCTGTTTCTTATTCCGTGGATGTAGTTCAAGAATGCATCTTACAGCTTGGAGGAGAATGTTATTTTCACTGGGAAATGCCAAGAAAATAATGCACTAAGACAGTAACTGTTTAAAATGGATCCTAATATTTCTGTGAGAACTTTCCCTTATCTCTAATTGGTGGATATCTTCTCTTTTTATGGGATGCAAGCTCTGTTCTAAAGTTGGATGGAAACAAATGTGCATATAGAACGCACATACATTTTAAAGAACCTTGGGTGTTTAATTACATATAGCTGTAATTATCAATTTTGTTGGTGGTAGTGGTTTGTTTGGTTTTTTTTTGCTATCTGTTATCACCTGTATGGAGTAAATTACTTTTCCATAACTTTTTGTAATCCATTCCTTTTACTAAATTTAGTTTTGTCTTAAGTCACATGATAATGCAGTGAATGAAACCAGTTACTTCTGTAGAAAGTCATGGTACGGTATTTATCTAGGCTGGAGAACCCTAGCAGTGTCTTGCAGCAGAGAAGCCTGGATGGGGCTTCCACTGCGATCTGATGATGATGTATCTAGGCCACCATGCTTGTGGGGGTCACTGGTAGCAGGGAAAGATTGGCCATAATTCAGTGTCCTTCACAGAGAATGGGAAAAAACACCACATAGTTACAGCCCCCTGGGCTACAATTCCTGTTTCTGCCATAACAAAATTGGCATACAAACTTACGCAAGACAGTGTAGTAAGTACCAGTTCAGTTCTGAGGGAGTAAATTTTACTCTTTTGATGTTCTGATGTCATGCTGGTCACTGTGGCATGGGAGATCCATTTATATATTAAGAAACAGAGGCTGAAGACAGATCATAGCTACACTGAATGATGTAAATCACCTAAATGGTTAATAGAATGTGAAAACTCCTCCCATTTAAAGCCATGGGATTGCCATAGTAAACTAAGCTAAGTAGGTGAAATGTGCATGGGATCAGGACTGGAAATGTAAAAGTGGACAAAGCTGTTGTTGTCCTGTGCATGGACAAATGGAGACCAGATGGAGTTTCTCATACACGGTATGATACTTATCTGAAAATAACTTCGTTAGTTTCAGTTGACCAGAGAAAACCTAAACTGTAGCCTTGACTGCAAATGGAACAATAAACAGGAGTATTGAGAAAATGATCTATCTGGAATAAAGAAAACATTCTGAGTACAGAAAGGGATGCATTGGAGTGTCTGGGGAATTGCTCTGGGGAAGAAGGTACAACAAACAGCAATGGTGAATAACATTTGTAAAGACAATTTAAAAATACACAGGAAAGGTACTGGATGTATTTTCTTTGATCAAAAACATATTTTGGAAGAAAAGCTCATTATAAAAAGTTAACAGATATTTTGATCTTTCAGTAATAGATATGGTTTTACTTCTGCAGTACAAACAGAATTGTACATTGGGTAGATATGTCGTTGTATGTTACATGTTAGTGTGGGCTCAACATGTTTTTGGCAAAGTTATATTTACGTACCAGTAGTTTATTACACTGATTTATGTAGGTCCAGTCTAAATCATTGGTGTCATACTATAAACAGAAACACAAAACATGCATATCTTTCATATCTGGTAGAAAAATCTTATTAAACAAACGTGATGATATTTTACAGTTAACATATGGTAAGATCTTAGGTCACATAAAGTTCAGATGAGATTTTTTTCATTCATATAATTCCCTTCTTGCTGACTGATTTAAATTAGCTATATAAATTGCACAGTCAAAATGAATCACATGCCAAGAATAAGGTATAAAATAATAGAATTTTCCTTTTATTCAATAAGATTTTTGCCTTCTCTCTATTCTGTGATTGAATGCTGTTCCTTCAACATCATTTTATATGCTTTCTTAATCCTTCTGCTCTAACTCAGGAAGCACACACCTCATAAACTTATGCTTAGGGGAGCAGGTAGGGACTAAAGTACAGCTGGTAGAGGTATGGTTTCTTCTGCAACAAAGGATGGGAAAATGGGTGGGTCATTTCTTCTTTCTGGGCCTTTGTTTTGTTTTTTTTTTCCCTACAGCTTTCAGAAGTTGTTAAACTGAATGTGAGTATAGTCTAGCTAATTTCCAATTAATTCACAAAATAACATGTAAATTCACCTATGACATATAATTTAAAAAGCAATGATGAATATGCTTTATGCCTGATGATGTCAGGACATGCAGATATTTCATCTTACAGTAGCTGTACTTCTAATTAATCTTTTTTTATTTTTTTTTTTTTCTTCCCCTTTCCACGTTTGTCTGCTTTATTTCCTATTTATTTCCATTAATGGAAAATGTGATCAGAACATACTGTCATCTGTTTCTCTTCAGCTTGTGATACATTAACAGAAATGTTCTTTTTACTAGATTCAGGGCTTCTTCTCCAGACATGTACAGGGCTGGAGAGGGCCAAGAAGTCTGGTAGATCTTAGTAAAAGGATCTGAAAGCAAACCTCACGGTAAGCATATCACTTTGCTGTAAGCCAGATCTAGCTTTCAAGAATTGTGAGTTACAATACCACTATTTTCTCCCTTCAGTCATTAGTGATATCCCTTCTGCCCTTCCTCTCTTGTGAAAAATACCTTCTTAATAACTCCTCCTAATCTGTGTTTTTTTGTTTGTTTGTTTATTTTTGTCCTACTTTTCTAAAAATATTCTAGTTGCTGAAACTTAATAGATATTACGTATGACAACTGCTTCTTTCTAGTCTTAAAACTGTACATATCTGGTACTGAGTAGAGTACATCAGTGCTTAATTGTGACTAAACTTCAACTCTATGAGTACTTATTCAGAAGCAAGTACCATTTCCATAAAAGCCAAGAGATTTGAGTGATTTAAGAATATGAAATCTGGGTTCTAGGACCATATAGCCCCAGATAAAGTGTTTGTGGAACTTTTCAAATTGCCACGTAAATGGAGTTGTAATTTTGTTCACTGCTCTCTTTTAATTTAAATATTTCTCTCAAAACAAAATGCAGGCCAGTTCATTTTAATTGGATATTTTTACTGCAGCAGAAGGTAAAGAAATATCCATTAAGGAAAAAGATTATGCCATGGGCCACATAACATAAGCCACAAATTATAAATAGATGGTACGGTGTTTGTTGTGAGTTATTGCAAATGTGTGATGTTTTCCACATCTCTATATAGTAATTGCATATAGGCCTGTGAGCCTATATGCAGATAATAAGCAAAAAATATTATATTGGCTCAAACCTCCAGTAATAATTAGTTAAATGTTTTTGTGAAGTTCTGCAGCACTTTGAAAATATTGCTTAAGGCTGACTCATATCATATGAGTTCCACTAAAAACAATTCAGCTCCAGATTCTGAAGGCTGTAGGTGCTTATTATTTCTTCATCTGAAAGCTTGCTTTCTTCCAAATTGAAATTTTATTTATTCAGCCTCTACAGTGCACTTACATGTTAAATGGAAATTTTTAGAGCACATACTATAAGCATTACAAAATTTGTAGTGATCCAAATCCTTTTTTCCCTTTCTCCTAAAAAGGAAATAACAGCTTTGGAAATTTACAAAAATGGTAGTAGCGGTACAACCTATTAGCAGACCACAACAGATATTTTAGTTGAATATGGATATTTGTTTTTGTGGTTCTGAGGAATTACTGTTTTACTTCAGACTTGACAGTGTCTATATTTGAGTACTCTCCATTGCTTCTCAGACTGTTTTTGGTACTAATCTGCACTTAATTCGACTCAAATCGTCAATGACAAAATTCCTTTTAGTTAATTCAAAACTTGACCAGACTTGTATGTTAAGAGAGACTAAGGTTATGTTAGTCTCTGTGTTAGTAGAGACTAAGGTTGGTAACTGTTTTATAAATATATAGAAAATCATGTATCCGTGGAACAAGAACCAACTCAGATAATACTAAAATATAGAGTATGAGAAGATAGAAGATATCTAGGAATTTTGGTGAATTTCTGGGAAAGTTGTGGTTACAGTTAAAAGTTACAAAGTATTAAACAGCACAGATAACTTATAGGGAAAGAAAGATCTAGACATGGCAAACTTGGTTAGCTCACTGACTAGCATTCAAATATAACAATGCTCTACCTTCATAGACCTCCATTAAAAGTCATTAGCTTCTTACATCTTCTTTTAATTTAGACATTAGCAATGTCTTTCTTCATTCAGATCACTACTGTTTAAGGCCAGGAGGGTTGTTGCATCGCAATTTGTAATATATCACAAAACGTTAAACTTTATCCTGTCTTTGCTGTATTAAATCCAATTAAAAAATAAAAATGAAAATAAAAATAAAATCATCTTTGGCTCTGGTAACTCTTTTTCCTAACAGATGAAAGAAGTTGTAAGGCTTGCCACCATTAAAGAATACCCTCTACCACATGGTCATTTCTTAATCTTCCATTAGATCATCAAGAAAATAAACTAAAACAAACAAACAAAAACAGATTAAGCTCTTGATCTTCTGCCTTCCATTTTAGCTATCCTCTCCATGAAGTGTTTTGTTTTTTTTTTTTCCTTTTGCTACAGCTATATGTGTCACTATTTTACACAAAGATGAAAACACCTTTAATTCCTCATTATTCTTTGTTATACAGCCAACATTTGCACAACATAAGTGGTTTTTTGTGACATAACAGTTTTAGTAGTTCATTTCTGAGCCTTTTTTTCCATTATGATTTCCCTACTGGAAACTGAAAATTTCCTTACTGAAAAATAAGAGTTCCTTACTGGAATTGGTTTCACAAGCTGGCACGTTATGATGGGATACTCAGCACTGTCCCGTCTGTGGGCAGAGAGTTGCTTTCTGAGGTAAAGTTGGACAATGAGACTGCCAGTTACATAAGTAAGTTTTGTTTATCAGAGATTTCACAGTTTTCATCCTTGTGTCTGGTAGCATGTACTTTCAGGTATCACTCAGCCTCATTCGCAGGCTGGTAGAAAAGAGGACCTGCTCAACTTGTGCAGACCCAAGACATCCCCAGTTTAAATATCAGTGTTACTCTGTTTCTCCTTCACGCATAAACATCAAGCAACTTTAGCTTTATGAACTTAACAGAGTTGCCATGTTATCCAGGAACAGAAGCTCCCAGCTCATAAGGCATACAGGGTGGTCCCGGGAATCTATCTACTTATGTTTGTGCATGTAGCTGCAGCACTCAGCACTTGCTGGCACATCCTTTTCTACAAGACCTCAGTGGGAGTGGGAACTGCTTCCTCCTGCAAAGCTGGCTAACTGTATCATGCTTCTCCATGACACACTGTCTACAACTAAGTTCCAACAGGGATTTGACAGAGACAGTCGAATCTGGTGAATAAAAAATAAATAAAAAATGCAGGGCTGGTGTTGCAGTCAGGAATTTGGCTACTTAGACCATTGGACTTGCTTTGAGAAACCTTGTCTATTGGGATTAGATGGGGTCCATCTGTATGAGGAGAGAAAGTACATCTTTAGTTACAGACTTGCCAATCTGGTGAAGAAAGCTTTAAACTAAAGCTACCAGGGTAGGAGAATGTTGATGCTGACATTAACTATTGTTGCCCATAAATGCAGCACAAAGAAATGCCAACCAGTAAGTCAGTTTCATTAGGAGCCCAACTCAAATGCCTCTATGCACACTCACATAGCATAGGAAATAAGCAGGGTAAACTGTAATTTTTATTCCAGTCTCAGGGCTATGATGTCACATTCCTCAGTGGGATGTGGTGGGATGGCTCACATGACTGGAGTGCTTAAATGGATGGCTACAGGCTATTCGGGAGAGATAGGAAGGGAAAAAGAGGAGATGGGGGTATTCCTCTACATAAGGGAAGGTCTGGAGTGTATGGAGCTTATTTATGGTGATGAAAGGGTTTAATGTCTCTGCATAATGTCCATAAGAAAGGCCAAAAAGGAAGATATTAAGGTAGAAGCATGTTATAGACCCAACCGAGCTGAAGAAGCAGGCAGAATATTCTGTAAGCATCTAGAAGTGTAAATCACTAGCACTCATTCTCATGGGAGAATTCAACTTCCCAGGTGTCTGCTGGAAATAGAGGAGAAGGAGCAAACTAGATTCCTGGAATTTGTGGAGGATTACTTCCTGACACAGGTGATGAGGGAACTGACTAGGGAAGGTGCTCCACTGGACCTCGTGCTTATTAACAGAGAAGGTCTCAAGGCTGATGTAATGTTTGGAGACTGTTTCAAGCACAGTGACCATGAGATGATAGAGTTCTCAGTCCTTGGGGAAGCATGGATGGCAGTCAGCAGAACTGCTGCTATGAATTTTCATAGGGTTGATTTTATCCTAATTAAGGATAAATTAACAGGTCCCTTGGAAGAGAGCTTTAAAGAGTGAAAGAGTCCAGGAAGGCTTAATATTTATTCCTCAGGAAATAAATCCTGAAGGCACAAGAGCAGGCTGGCAGGCTGTCCCTATGTGCTGAAAGATGATCTCGTAGGGTAGAAGACTAGCCTAGCTAAATAGAGAACTTATTTTGGAACTTGGAAAAAAATAAATAATAATAATAATAAAAAAAAGACCTTTGGAAGAATGGAAGAAGGGGCCATTATCTGAAGAGGACTCCAAAGGTGTTGTGAGGTTATGCAGGGAAGAAGTTAGAAGTTCCAGAGCCCAGATAGAGCTTAACTTTGCAAAAATGTTTTTATAAGTGCACAAACAAGAAATGGAAGATTGAGGAGAATCCCCATTCTTAACTGGTTGAAGGGGGAAAACATAATGATGAGATGAGGAAAAGGCTGAGGTACTTACTGCATTTTTTGCCTCTGTTTTTATTAGTAAGACTAATTCTACTCAAGGTACCCATATCATTAAGCTAGAAGACAGAGACAGGGAGCAAAATGAAGCACTTTCCATCCAAGATGAAATGGTTAGCAACCTATTATACCACTCAAATACCCACAAACCTATAGGATCAAATGATATCCACCATAGGGTACTGAAGGAGTGACTTTCCAAGGTTCCAGTTGACCGGGTGTTGGTGAATGTGACACCCACCTGCAAGAAGGTCAAGAAGGAGGATCCAGGGAATTAAAGGCCTGTCAGTCTGACCTCAGTAAAAGGGAAGGTCACAGATGGCATCATGAGTGCCAACACACACCATGTACAGGAGAACGCAGTCAGCATGTGTTTATGAAAAGATGGTCCTGCCTGACTAGCTTGATCTCTTTCTATGACAAGATGACCCCCTTAGTGGACAAGGGAAGGGCTGGGGATGTTTATTACTTGGACAGTAGCAAAGCATTTGATACTATTTCCAATAGTCTTCTGCTGGAACAACTGGCTGCTCATGGCTTGGATGGATGTACAGTTTGCTTGGTGAAGAACTGTCTGGTTGGCCATGCTCAAAGAGTCACAGTGAATGGAGTTAAATTCATTTGGCAGCCAGTCACAAGTCTCATTCCTCATGGCTCAGTTCTTGAGTCAGTTTTGTTTTACATTTTTATCTTTGATCTGGATAAGGGGATTGAGTGCACCCTCAGTAAGTTTTCAGATCACACTAAGTTTAGTGGAAGTGTTGATCTGCTTGAGGGCAGGATGGCTTTTCAGAGGTATCTGAGTATCTGGATAGGCTGGATTTATGCCCTGAGTCCAATCCCATGACTTTCAACAAGGCTAAGTGCTGAGTGCTGCACTTGGGTCATAACAACCCCATGCAGCAAAATAGGCTTGGAGAAGAGTATCTGGAAGGTTGCCTGGCAGGAAAGAACCTTGGGCTGCTGGTTAACAGCCAGCTGAGCATAAGCCAACAGTGTGCCTAGGCGGCCAAGAAGGCTAATGGCATCCTGGCTTTTATCAGAAATAGTGTGGCCAGCAGGACGAGGGAAGTGATCCTCCCTCTGTGCTTCTGTACTGGTGAAACAACACCCTGAATACTGTGTTCAATTATAAGCCCCTCACTACAAGAAGTATTCTGAGTTGCTTGAGAGTGTGCAGAGAAGAGCAACAAGACTGATTAAGGGACTAGAAAACAAGACTTATGAGAAGCAGCTGACAGAACTGGGGCTGTTTAGTATAGAGGAGATTGAGAGGAGATCTCACTTAACACTCTCTATAACTACCTGAAAGAAGGTTGCACTGAGGTGGGTGTTGGTCTCTTCTCAGATAACAAGTGACAGGATGCAAGGCAATGACCTCAAGCTGCACCAGGGAATGTTTAGATCAGATATTAGGAAGAATTTCTGCATGGGAAGAGTGGTTAGGCGTTGGAATGGGCAGCCCAGGGAGGTGTTGGAGTCGCCATCCATGGAGATATTTAAGAGACGTGTCTCTGGCTTTTAGGGACATGGTTTAGTGATAGACTTGTAGTGTTAGGCAGGTTTTTAGGCTTGATCTTAAAGGTTTTCTCCAACTTAAATGATTCTGTGATCCTAAGATTACTTATTTATTTGTACCTATTATAACATTAGTTGTTACTTTATTCATTAATTCATTCATTTTTACATTATTTTTACTGGGACTGATGGCAGATTAGCAAACTTGTAGCTATGGTATTTACCTATCTATAATCCTCAAATACTGCACTGATGTTCTGTTAGTCCCAGGCTGATGAAAATGGGCTTTGAATGAGCCAAAGATCTCTTACATAGCTTCATAAAACATTTAGGTACAAATTACTGTCACATCCCAATTTAAAAATGTTTATCACTAACAAATATTATTTATTTATTTATTTCCCCTTAAGAGTTCATTCTCATACGATGAAAGTACTTCAGCCTAATGAAAGTATGTCAGTCTACTCTTCTCCAAATGCAGAGGAACAATTTATACTGACTTTATTTGCATATTTAATTACTATGAATATTTTTGTGTCTGTCTAGCTGTGGCTTTATAAAATTAGTAGAATTTTTCTTGTCATAAACATCAGCGTCTTCTAACTATCTTTAGCCTTGCTATCCATGGATCTTGCACTGATATCTTCAATGCAACTCAGATTTATTTCTGTCTTATTGCTGGTATGAGCAAAAACACTATTGTATGTGTACAACATGTGTTTCCAGCTCAGAAAGCCAGACATATCCTGGGCTTTATTAAAAGGGGTGTATCTGACAGGTTGAGTGAGGTGACTCTGCTCCTTTCTCATAAGACCCCCACCTGGAGAGCTGCATTCATCTCTGTGGCCCCCAGCAAAAGAAGGACATGGACCTGTTAGAGGAGGGCCAGAGGAGGGCCATGAGGATGATGAATCAGCTGGAGAACCTTTCCTTTGAAGGAAGACTGAGGGAGTTGTGCTTGCTTAACCTAGAGAAGTCTATGGGGAGATCCTTTCAGTAGCCTTTCAGTACCTAAAAGGGGCCTACAGGAAAGATGGGGAAGGATGCTATTGTACTGACAGGTCAAGGGGCAATGGCTTTAAACTATGAGTGTAGATTTAGATCAGATATAAACAAGACATTCATCACTATGAGAGTGGTGAGGCATTGGAACAGGTTGCCCAGAGAAGTTGTGGATGCCCTCTCCCTGGAAGTGTTGAAGACCAGGCTGGAGGGGGTGTTGGGACTCCTGACCTAGTGGAAGGTGTCCCTGCCCATATCAGTGTCATTGAAACTAGGTGATCCTTAAAGGTACCTTCTAACCCAAAATATTCTATGATTTTATTATTCTCAATATACTTTATAGTTCCTAATTTTTCATGTCTCATACTTTTTTATATTCTTTCGCTTCCAATTGCATTTCACTTTTCTACTGAAACAAATATGCTTATGGCTAAAATTGGCCTTTTTTGGTTGCAAAATCATGGGAGTATTTAAGGACAATCTCTTAAATTCTTTTTAAGTATAGGTATTCCTATTTTTCTTCTAATTTTTTCCTTCCATACAAATTTGTTAATCCTTTTCCTCTTCAGGGACGTTTAGCTCTTCTGAAGTACTGGCTAGAAACATGCTTTTGACCATATTAAATGGTCAACTTTGGCAACCACCAGATTCCAATCCAGTGATCAACTTGTCTTTATTCATCATAAGGAAGTTCAAAATGGATTTACCTCATGTTGTATGCAATACTTTGTGTCTTAGAAATTGTACAGTGTTGAGAAGCTCTACTAATGCTTTATTATGACAACAGTTCAGAAAATAAAATTTCCTATTAGAAAAGATATTTATTTTAAAAGTTTCTTCATCTTGTACCTCATCAAGATTACCTCCATCTGTCTGTAAGATGTGGACTTTCTCTTTTATAAATTGTCTCACATGCTGTATCTCACACTTTAGCTTCTGAGAGACAGCTGATGTAGGTGTCTACATGTATGCTAAGATTGCAAGCATTCTTTATAGTCAATGAGAATCTAGAAAATAGAGTTATGAAGCCTAGGGAGTGACTTAGCTCTCCTTAACACAAACACCATGACAGGATTTAGTTACATAAATTCTAGTATTATTTGAGATACTCTAAGATATCAAGGTCATCTGTATAAGTTATGAGAAATGGCTTAAAGATCTGTTCTATTTTCAAATGGCAACTGATGACAAATCATAGTAATTCATATTACATAATAAAAAAAATACCTGTGTTCAGGCAATTGCCAATTATCAAGGTGCTTCATTTAGCTGGTGATATGAAGACATCTACTGCTGTCAGATATGTCCAAGACTGTCCAGCATATCCACATCTCCACATCACTGACAGTTATGACTTAAGATCATGAATTTTTTTGTTATTTGGAAACAGTGGCAGGAAATCGGGTATGTCTAAGTAATCTAAAATTACTTTAAAAATGTTTGGGGACCTGATACTTCACTTGGAGCTCCAGTCCAGGAGACAGCCAATCTCTTAAAATGAGGTAATATGCCCACTTTGTGGAAATTGTCTGAATGATATTCTCTCCAACAGTTTTCATTGCCAATTTATATTAGCTGAGTGTTCAGAACAATATCTGCATTCAAATATGATAGAAATAGTGTCAGGCAAAATGAGATGTACAAGGTACAAACCTGGAAACAGTAAGGATCTGTTCTGTTGTCCCAAAGGTATCTTTTTTTAAAAAAAAAAAAAAAAAAAAAAAAAAAAAGTATAGTTTTTAAAAGGGGTGGAAGGGGTCAAAGGTAAAACAAAAATTTAGAAGACAATATAATATTTCTATTAAGTCATTACTTGATTCCTCAGTGAGCTGTTTTCTTTTATTTTATTAAAGTCTTTTAAATGGATTTCTTATATAGTTGTATAAGTTAGAAAAGAAAGAAACAGTTTACAGCTTTTGAGATTTGCATCATAGGTTTTCACGGGCTTATTGTGAATTTATAGAAGACTGCTTAAGGTCTAATTTGCTCTTCATCCAACTCAGGAAGGGACAAGCTATACCAACATTTCCTTCATCCCATGTTGACGGAGGAAAATATATCACTTTCTAGGTATAGGTTTCTTCCTCACCTCCCATAGATCTTAGAGCTCTCTCTACTCAGTCTGACATATTTTTCTTTACCTCTTCATGTATTTCAAATTTCAGGAAACACTTCACAATCATTTTGGTATGATTATGCATCTGTATATTTCTATACATGTATGCCTGTTTGCTAAATGGTAAACAGATTTGGCCTCACAAATGGACATAATAGAAATCTCTTTGACTTCCTGGTGGATTCTTTCATGATTTCTTGCATATATAAATATATATTATGGAAAAAATTGAATTACATTTTCAAACACACTTCATGTTTTCAGAATAGCGGTATGTATTTAACCTAGAGGGAGTTTCTTTTTTCTCTCTTCAAAAGCTGGATTGCAATTTCTCTTGCATTTCTTCTCATAATTATGGAAAGTAAAATATTACATTCAAATATTGTAACTCCTCCAAGCTTTCAGTCAGATCAGAACTCCATGTTATTAGCTGTTGGTCAAAGACAAACAAAGACAGATGTAAACTTTGTCGTGAAGGGCTGAAGAAGGCATTACAAATGACTGAGAAAAAAATAATGATAAAGGAAAGCCTTCACAGAGCAAGTAGGTAACAAATTTGTCAATTGGCCAATGTAAAATATGAATAGAACCCCATTTAATATTGTTGACTATGAGCATGACACATTTCCCATTTACTCTCTACTTACAATAGTAAATCAGATAGTTCCTCTGGCATTGACAAATAATTTATTACAGTAAATTTATTAATTTATTTAATTTTATAATTTATCTAGCCTGAATTGAACAACTCATAGCCATGGTCTGAGACTTACTACTCTCAGCATGTTAAAAGGAAGCCATATAGTTTTGTGGAGTGAGATAGCCTTAGAACAGAGACCAGGCTAAGCTATAGTAGCTAGTAGTTTCCAGAGCTGGGAAATGGCATGATTTCACTTAATAGTAAAGACACATCTTTAAACTCTGAGCTATAATCTGGTCTTTAAATATAAAAATTAACATTTGGATCCTAAAGTCTGTTGACATTAGCCAAGCCACAATTTGACTTTTATCAAATTATTATTTCATTATTTTCATCATTTGCTCAAAATGTCTATGTGTTTTCACACGTGTGTGTGCATATGTCACTCTTGCTTTACACTGAAATTCTGAAGACACGTGGATTATTTGAAAAAAAAAAAAAAAAAAAAAGGAATAAATTCTACAGAAATAAGATCTGATTCCAAGTCTCAAGTCTTAACAGAGTAATGATTTTTAAATGGAAAAGCTGGTTTCACAGAGGATTGTAGACACAGACTTATAGACAGCAGTACTAATAAGACACACTATAATTTAGGTTATATTCATATCACATATATTACTTCAGTAATGGCTAGCCAGTTGTGGTATAGCAAAATCCATTGCTTCTATTCCAGTATCCTGAAAACAGAACGAGATCTTGTTACAATAATCATACATATTCATAATAGTTTTTTCTGGTAAACAAAAGTGTTCTACATGTGTTAAAGTGGTTAAATCTTTGCAATTGCTATGGAATTTTGATCACAACTGTAATGGAATAACCCTGAGAGTAGCCAGTAGCATAAAAGAGTATAAACACGGCAATATATTAGAAAGTCCCACACCATATTTAAAATAATACTTGATAAGTTCTTCCTCCATTTTTGTTTTGTTTTGTTTTTTATCCCACTGAGGTTTAGTTTGCCCTCTTTCTGTGTCTTAGTAAAGAAGTTTCTTGAAGCATGCAAGTGATGAAGAATGACTAAGACTAGTATTGAGCACAAGTGTGTGAGACTGCATCATGTCCTATATATCCACGCCCATCAGAGAAGACTTGTGTTGTCTCAAATTGTTAACTTTCCTAGGGAACTCAGAGAAGGAGCATTCTTTACAGCCAATGAGGAATAGATGGTAGGTAATGGCCTGTGACATTCTGACTCAGGACATGGTGATGTAAAAAAGGTGTTTGCTTTACCAATAACAGTAAAAGCTCCTTGAAAGCTCCCAATAATGTTTTGTCTCACATACACATCCCAAAACATTTTCAGAAAAGTATGTGCTTTTCTGAGTCTTGGAAAACAGGGTTTGGGCTACTAATTCTCTCAGGTGATGTTGAAAACTTGAATCTCTGCCTATGTGCCTCTAAGCCAAATAAAGATTATCTTGTCTATGTCTTAACTTCCTGCTAAACTTGGAGCTAAGAATGTCCTTAGAGAAGATCTCATTGATTTCCCATATTTCAAGACTGCAAAACACGCTGTTGGGAGTGACTGGGGGCTTTCCCAGGGTCTTATATGCCAACATATATGGTTGGTCACAGATGCCAAGTGTCTAGGCCCTCAGCACACCAGCTGGCTCTGATAACGCTGACAATCCCAATTCACATTCTCTGGCCATTTTGTCTCTATCTATTGACCCAGCTGCTGTATTTAAACTCAATCTCAAAACCCAGCTGTGGACATGCTTTAGATGGTTATCTACCTTGCCAGTCATCATATTGACTTGACATTTGAGTGTAATCATGGATATGCCTCCTATTTGCAGATCTGTCTCTGGACAGTTGGCCTGCCCTCTTTACAGTCACTGAAACACTTTTCTTGATCAGGTACAATGGGACTGCGTACCTTGCTGATGAGGATGTTGTCCTGCCTTGTGTGACCACTGGCTCCCAGCTTACCTTCCCCTGCACAGCTGCCATCTCTTGTTGCTCTTCAACAGTTATCTCAGGTAAAGCACAAAGAGCTGAGTTGAAAAAGCTTCTGGATGAATTGGTAGAAGATGTCTAGGTAGGTGGAGGCCCTGGAGGGAACTGGCCAAAACAATTAGACTCTTGTGGTATACTCACTGCCCTGGTACCACATAGGTTTGTGTACTACTGCACATGCTCTCATACCAGACCAAAAGTTTTCTCTAGCTGAAAGGCGAGAAAGTATGGGAGGTTGTGGTGGTTTTACCATGCTGGGCAGCTAAACACCACAACCGCTTTCTCACTCCCCCTCTTTAGATGAGGAGGGGGAGAAGTGAAGCAAAGAACAACTCACAGGTTGAGATAAGGATAATTTAATTAAAGGAAACAATAATAATAATTAAAGAAAGGTTATTATGAACTAAACAATTTAACTAAAGGAGAATAAAAAGGGAAAGGGGAAAAAGGAGGGGGAAAGGGAAAATAAAAAAAAAAAAAAAAAGGAGGAAAACAAACAAATAAAACAAATGAAGGGTATGTGGAAGTGCAGAGGAAAGAAATTACTCTCTACTTCCCACAAATGAGCAACGATTGACCACGTCTTTGAAGCAGGGCCTCAATGCATGTAGCCAGTGTTCGGGAGGAGAACCAACGTTTTCACAATGAGCGCCCACCCCTCCCCTCTTCTTCCTGTTTCCCCCTTTTATTGCTGAGTGTGACATCATATGGTATGGAATATCCCTTTGGTTGGTTTAGGTCAGCTACCCTGGTGATGTTTCTCTTCTCACTTTTTGCCCACCCCCTAATAGGGTTAGAGAGAGGCCCAATGCTGTGCCAGCACTGCTCAGCAGCAGACACAACACTGGTGTGCTAACACTGCTGTTCCAACTACAAGTGCAGAGGACAGCACTGTATGGGCTGCTGCCGGGAAAGTTAACATCCCAGCCAGACCCAGTACAGAGGTTTCTTCATTTTTTTTTTTCCTCTGTAGGGCAGGGCTTTGGTAAGGTGGCATGTGTCTTCTCCTTTTTCTGTTCTTTCTCTCAGCTCTGTAGAGTAGCCAAAGTCATTGAGCAGTTCCCTGTTTTTTTATAGTGTTCGCACATTCCCACTGCCCAAAATGTAGGGAATGCAACAATCCTATGAGTCAGAAATCTGCCAGTGAAATTAAAAGGAAATATTACCATTTCACAGTAATTAGTCCTGTGGCTGCTGTGAGGAGCCTACCTACTTAAGTTTTTCTAAAACATAATCCAATTATCTGTATTTGTTGTACAGAAATTCATACAACCTTTTGTATCTCTCTCTACCTAATGCATGCAGTGGTTCCAACAATATATTAAAATGACATGACTTCAAGAGCTTGGTGCTGGAAACATGTAATGCAGGGTAGAAGAAAAACAAAGCAAACAAACAATAAAACAACAACATCAAAAACACATTAGTTTTTGTTGTTTTTTTATATATATATATAATTTTGGTGATGGCAATATGAAATATTAAATTGCCTGAGGTTTATGATCTCTCAATCACTCTTGATTAGTCAACACTTCAGTGATGCTGTTTTGTCTCAAGAGTTCATTGTAACATATCCACTTTCTCCTTCCACATTAAAATGATGTGTATGAACAAACCTCTAAAAGATTATTCTCAGAAGTGGATAAGCCTTATGAAGAAATTCAGTTGTCTAGTTTTTCTAACAAAGCCAAATTTTTTTTTTTTTTTTTTTTTTTTCCTGGCATTTTAGAATTTGGTTTATTCTTTGAAATCTTTTGATTACTGCAAAGATCCAATACCTTTAAATCAAAAGATGAAAGGATTCATCAGCAGAATACTGTACAATTAGTTTAATTGGCTCTGAGTTTTCCCATTGAGAGGGTCAACAGGTTATTCCTAACATGTATTTAGCTCTTTCAAAAAGTTGGTGTGTGAAGAGTCACTAGCCTAATTGATCTTAATTAAAGTCTTCAGCTGGAAACAATAATACAATAATGAAGTTTGCAAAAAATATTAGTCAAATCATTAAAGCTTTTTCATTAAAATATAATTACATTAAATTATAATAATCAAAATTTTATAATTATTGACTTAAAATATAGTTATTTAATTTATTATAATTATCATAATTATAATATAATATTATATTATGTTATTATTTATATTATATAATATTGTATATATATGTATTACTATAATATATTATTATAAATATAAGGAGAATCTCCATCTGGAGATTCACTGGATGCAGGGGGGGGACATGACTAATAAACAAAAGCCTAAGGAAAAGGCTGAGGTTCTTAATGCTTTCTTTACATCAGTCTTTAATACTCAGACTAGTTATTTATCCTCAGGATCCTCAGCCTCCCAACCTGTAAGACTGGGGTGGGGAGTAGAAGAAACCCCCACAGTTCAGGTGGAAACAGTTAAAGATCTGCTGCTCCACCTGGACTGTCACAAGTCCATGGGGCCGGATGGGATCTGCCTGAGGGTGTAAGGGACTTGGTGGATGTGATTACTAGGCTGCTTTCCATCATCTATCAGCAGTCATTGTCATCCAGAGAGATCCCGGATGACTGGAGACTTGCTAATGTGACACCCATTTATAAGAAGGGTTGTAAGGAGGACCTGAGGAACTACAGACCTGTCAGGCTGACCTCGGTGCCAGGTAAGGTGATGGAACAGGTCATCTTGAATGCAATCACACAGCATATGTTGGATGACTGGGGGATCAGGCCCAGTCAGCATGGGTTCATGAAAGGCAAGTCCTGCCTGACCAACTTCATCTCCTTCTGTGACTGGGTAACCCATCTGGTGGATGAGAGAAAGGTTGTTGATGTAATCTGCCTAGAATTCAACAAGGCCTTTTACATGGTGTCCCACAGTATTCTCCTGGAGAAGCTGGCAGCCCATGGCTTGGACAGGTACACTCTTTGCTGGGTTAAAAACAGGCTGTGTGGCCAGGACCAGAGAGTGGTGAATGGAGCAAAATCCAGGTGGTGACTGGTCACCAGTGGTCTCCAGAGGTCAGTGTTGGGGCCCATCCTCTTTAATATCTTTATTGATGATTTGAATGAGGGAATTGAGTGCACCTTCAGTAAATTTGCAAATGACACCAACTGGGGGGAGGAGGGGCAGTGTTGATCTGCCGAGAGGGTAGGAAGGCCCTGCAGAAGGACCTGGACAGTTTAGATTGATGGGCAGAGGCCAATGGGATGAGGTTCAACATGGCTAAGTGCCGGGTCTTGTACTTTGGCCACAACAACCCCACGCAACATTACAGGCTTAGAGCAGAGTGGCTGGAAAGCTGTGCAGAAGAAAAGGATCTGGGGGTGTTGGCTGACACTCGCCTGAACATGAGCTGGCAGTGTGCCCAGGTGGTGAAGAAGGCCAATGGCATCCTGGTTAGTATCAGGAATAGTGCAGCAGGACCAGGGAGGTGATTGTCCCCCTGTACTCAGCTCTGGTGAGGCTGTGCCTCAAGTGCTGTGTTCAGTTTTGGGCCCCTCACTACAAGAAGGACATCAAGGCCTTGGAGCATATCCAGAGAAGGGCTACAAAGCTGGTGAAGGGTCTGGAACACAAGTCTTATGAGAAGCCACTGAGAGAATGGTGTTTTTATAGTCTGGAGAAGAGGAGGCTCAGGGGAGACCTTATTGCTCTCTACACGTACCTGAAAGGAAGTTGTGGGGAGCTGGTGGTCAGCCTCTTCTTGCAGATAACTATTGATAGGAGAAGAGAAAATGGTCTCAAGTTGAACCAGGGGAGGTTCAGGTTGGAAATTAGGAGAAATTTCCTCTCAAAAAGACTAGTTAAGCATGGGAATGGGTTGCTTAGGGAGACGGTGGAGTCACTGTTCCTGGGAGTGTTGAAAGAAAGGTTGGATGTGGTGCTTAGGGGCACAGTTTAGTGGGTGACTTTGGTGGTAGGGGAGGAGTTGGACCAGATGATCTTGGAGGTCATTTCCATTCTTAATGATTCTATGATTATATTTATTTGAGTATTGTAACTGAAAATGAATAATAGGTTCAAGTATGGTACACCTTATATGATACACTTTAATACTATTGAATCGATAACAAAAAAGAGCGTGGAAAAATACTGAACATTTTCTTGCTTCAATGTTGAATATGAAAATATAAAGTTTTCTGAATTGTAGCCATTTATGCAGAGAAAGCCATATATCTTCTCTTGTCCATTTTGCCAAATGCTAGAAGCAACAAAACACACTAATTCCAAAATATATTTGTGGATATAAGGACAACATCTTATCATGTATCAGAAATTATAATTTGCAAGTCCTTTCATCCAAGATTGGGCCAAATACACTACTTGGGACAAACCTTTGTGTCAGATTATTCTGAAGTGTTCTGGAGGTCATTTAGGTAGTTTTTTGTTTGTTTGATATTTTAAAAGCAGCTAAGGCCGTGCATGGCTTCCTTCCTTCCTTCCTTCCTTCCTTCCTTCCTTCCTGTTCTTTCTTCTCCTTTTTTCCTATAAACGTGAATTCCCATCTGTAGCTTTCTGGTCTTCTAACTGAAAACATTGGAAATGTTTTCATGTCAGTAAATATTTGTAGACTCAAGGCCCACATTGCTTGCTATTTCCCAAAAACTTCTTCACTGTGTTGCTTGCTGTTGTCCTACATGTGGATACAGAAACATGGCATCATTGCTTTTCTTTATACTGTAGATATTCTGATTTTGTGATTAGTTCCCTTTATTTCTTAATTTTATTTTTCAATATTCTGTTATAATCCAAAATAGTAAGTCTATATATATATATGTAAAAAATATGATTAAAACAATAGCAGTTTACATAGTTTTGTCCAATTCCATTCTTTGTTCCAGAGATTTAAATAAGTTCCAGTTTAAGGAGGCAGTAACAGAGCATTAACGTTCTTTTTTTATGCTGGTTTAAGACACCCACGTAGAGGCAATCTGCAGAATTTTAAGTGCCACAATGTATACACCAAGTAAGGGAAATTCCTGACAAAACAGTTTTGAAGGAAATCATACCACATCTTCCAAGTATCTGAAAAAGGAAAGTGTGGTGTTTAACAGGCAGGGTCATCAGCCTTCTGTAGTGCCTGTGTCCAGACTGATCATCAGGCTCTTAGGGTACGTTAACAGTGCTTAACAACCAGAGCAGGAAGCTGGGCAGGAGACTAAAGGCTCCTTATGTCACCTTAAATGTATCCATTGGTGAGTCTGGCTGTTAGAGTGTTTGTGTTGAGTTTAATTCAAACACTTAAGCAGTTTCCATGCCTTTTCAGGGAGCGCACAGAAACTTTATTCTAATTCAACTGGAACAGCTGGAGCATTAGGATCTGCTGCCTCTGCACAACAAGGGTGATATTTTATTTTAAAATTTGTCAACTACTTTTAGTTTTTCTATTACGTTTTGGCAATGATATACTTAGTATTCGATATACAGTCCGTGTTTTTCCTTTCACAATGTTTCCTGAAGTTGTCACAAGTACATTCCCCAATTATTTTTCTCATTATTGAATAAATTACTTCTAAGTAAAACAATACCAACTACAACACGTTGGTGTTTAAAATTTGTGAAGAAAAAAAAAATAAGCAAACAACAACAAAACACCAACACTTTGAAATAGTTTGATGATGATGGTGGAAAGTAAGATTCCTTTTTAAAAAAATACACAGGGATGTAAGCCAAGCCCTGCAGCAAAACTGATTTCAGAGCAATGCATACTTTAAGAGAGGATGAGAAAAAATACATCCACAAGCAAAACAAAAAGAATATTTGACTGTGGACTTGCAGAAAAGTTATTGCTTCCACAGCTAAACACTCTGATTTGCATGCTCTCCCCCTGCTCCCCAACAACAAATGTACCAAAGAAAACATCAGCAAAACAAAACAAGCAAACAAATAAAACCATCACCAAGAACAGCAAAACTCAGCAGTGAATTTTCATAAATCCTCAAGAATCTCTTTCCTCCTGGTTTCCACAATTCATGAACACCAACTTTGTTACTGTGCCTCAGTGACGCTAGGTGGCACTTCAGAGTAGTGCTAGGGTCAGAAAGACTTTTGTAATCTTTTCTGGGTATTATGCGTATGAAATTAAAGATGAATAAAAGTAATGCTAGACTCAAACAGAAATTTATTAAATAGGCTTTTTGGTTATTTTTCATATAAGACTAAGAAATAACCAATGCTATCTGTCTGAAAAAAAAAAAGGATTTTAACAGATTTATTCACTGTTTTAGGTCAAAAAATCTATTGCCAGATACTGTATTTAGAGGATTTGAGAAGCAAACCAGGGAGGGAACTGAAGAAAAACTATAGGCCTGGAAATCAGAGCAATGTGGTCTGTGAAGTATTTGATTTGATACTAAGGATTTAAAAGTTAATCCTTTCCTGGAAATTAAATTAGATTTAATGTCATCAGTAATCAAGTATGTGGTCACTGTCCATAACCAGGTGGATGTTAGAAGAGACAAATCAGCTTTCTTGTGTCCTATAAACCAAGCATTTATGAAGGGTTTAATTTGGATGTTTTCTTGTTAAGTTTTGAAAAATAAAATTCTTTACTATTATTTGGTTTTGCTAACATAAAAATGTATATATATCTTTGGAAAATCTTAAACTTTTGGGATATCATTAATTATAATGATAATAATAAAAAAGGGGGGAGGGTGACAAAGGGAAGGTTTCTTCAAAAGCAAAATAAGAACTTCAAACATTATTATCAAGATAAAGTAAGGCATTAAAAAGGTTGCTTCTTTAAGAATGTCTTTGTTTACATCTTAGTTAGTCAATTCAGTGAGAAATTAGAAAGAGATTTTTTTTTTTTTCAGTTAAAAACCTCCTGCAAGGATTTTAATGAACATTCTAATAAGATTAATGAATGAGGGAAAAAATTATTCATTTAAATACCATAAAACAGTAGAAAATAATGTCCATAATTGAAAAGTCCTTTGAATGGGAGGAGTTGAAATTGAAACTATTTTGCAGGTTTGTTCCTAAGTGCTGTAACAAATTATAGGCATCATTAATTAAAGATGACAAAAATGCATTGTTGTCTAATTTGATTACTCTGTCTTCTTCATTGTAAAAATACAGTTATGACAAAATATGTCTTTAAAAGCAAAAACAGGCAAGGTGCTGTTTTGTGTGTGTGTGTGTGTATTTTTTTATTATTTTGTATTCAGTGGAAGCAATAAAAAGTTGTACTTTTTTAAAAGTTGCTGTATTTTTTAATGCTGTTAAATCCTTACATCATTCTTGTAGCTGACCATCTGTCACGACACCTTCTCATATCTCTTGTTTTCACCAGCTTGAATTTTCAGATTATTAGGATATGTTTTTTGGATAGGCTTCCTAGAAGAATCTATCTAAAATCTGAGAGGTGGTCATCTGTTTTGCCTGTAGTGATCCTTCTGTGGTCCAGGGTTGCAGGAGGGGCTAGGATACCTCAGCACATCCCCAGAAAACAAGCATTTTATTCCTTTATGAGAACATTATGAGAGTAATTCCATGGTTGATGTGGTTGATTACTATCTTCATTATTTATGAAGGGACCAGAGATGGACTGTTTAGACTAAAGTTTTTCTATTTTATATGTCATTTTTTTCTACCTGACACTTTATACCCTATTGTAAGCCTTCCCCTCCCCTCCCCTCATTTGTTCTGTATTTAAAAAAAAAAAAAAAAAAAAAAAAGTTTTAAAAGTATTGGGCTTCCCACTTCTTTGAAGTCTTTGCAGATGTTGCATGTAGTTTGGACCCAGTATAGGATAGTTATATCTGTCAGTTAGATATCGCAGAGTTGGCTGCGTTATGTCTGGAAAATGAAGAGCGTGTTTGCATTCAGAATTGATCACCTACAATGATCTTGCTGGAGTCTCATGCTACAGGAATTACTTATTGTCTTTTATTATGGAGGACTGGGAATAACAAAAATCCTATTATATTTCCAGTCCTTTATTGATGGCAGAGAATGAACTATACGAGGAATACGTAGTGCTTAAGAACAGAAGGCAAGTTTGGTGAGTTGGTATTGTATAGCTATTACACAGGCAGAGGAGGACCAATTTCAGATATTTTCCTTTGGACTTAAAGTCGCTTCTAGTTTGAAAGAAAACCTCTGTAGAGGTTTTTAAAACTATGGAGAGAAAAAGGGTAAGTTGTATATACGTTCACATGAAGCTTTATGTAATAGGTTATTTGTATTATTTTTAAATACATTTCTTCTTGTAAGTTGTATCTGTTAATTTGAATCATGTGCATATTAACTGTGAAATTCAAGCTAAAAAAGGCCTATATCCTTTATTGAAATGCCAATGTTTAGCTGTCTACATAAAGTCTCTTTTCAGTAACATCTAAGAACCAAACATACAACTAAGAACCAAAGAGTAAAACCAACCCCCCTCCCCCCCACCCAAAAAAAAAAAAAATCTGCTGATTTTCTGGAGGGTTTTCCCTCCAGTTTTATAGATAACACTCAGAAAATGTGAAACCCAGAAGAAAATCAGATGCAAATGTTGGAACTCATTAGTTTCCTCTTTAAAACAAAGGTGCCAACATGCTGACACATAGTTTCAGAGAATAAAAAAATAAAATAAAAAAAAAAGAGAGAGAAGAAAAGAGCTTTCACATAACCTGTTCTTACTATAGCTATCACTACATCAAAGAGGTTTATTTTTCTGGACTTAATCATAATTAAAGTTATGATACATTATGTCATGCTGTCAAAACAAAAAAAAAATAAAGACAAACACTTTGGAGTTTGCCTGTATTACATTATTCTTTAATATAAATGACATATATGTTTTACAAATTAGAGAGATTGACTTTGGAGAATTAAGAGGCTGCAGAAGATTCTTTTAAGGTGATATTTTGATTGAGTATATGTTTAGCTTTGTAGATTGACAGTAGAAATGTGCAGCCTACCTTTGATGTGTTTGCTACCCATTACAATGTTTTGAAGAATCTCAATTTGCACAGCTTCAAATCATTCTCAGAAGATACTTCTACAAATGGTGTCCCAGCAAAGTCCAGATAGGCCTTGCAATTTTTATTTTATTTTTATTCTTATTATTTTTGCTATTCTTCTGTTTTTGCTCATAATTTAAATTCCACAAATTCATCAGATAGGGAGCCTGCATATCTCTGCTCAACAGTTAAAAACAGTGTTGAAGAACCCAAATCAGTAAACAATGATGACAAATGTACAATGTAGAACAAGTTAACAGGGAATTGTTACTATTTTTGTTTTAGATATATACATGGATTTATACCAATGGACAAACCCTAATACCTTTGTCTGCAAAGCAACCTCACTGAAGTCAGTGAAACTACTCTTGTGACTAAGTTAAGAGAGATTATCCCTAAGGAAATGTAGTAATTGAGCTCCAGACATAGGTTATAGGTTTTGTACCGCAGACCACTTATTTTGTTCACTAGGATTATGTTAGACTAATCCTGAATAGCAATGCTCTAAAAGAATGTCAAACTTAAAAAAACTATGTGTACAATTTGAATTTATTTTTATTTTTTTCCAAAATAATGACATTAGCAACAATTTTATTTGCCTTTGCTAAATAGATACATTCAGAATTAGCTTAGTATTATAGTGATATTTTAAAACCTCCAGGGCTTGAAATAAATTTAAAGGAGGTAACTCTCACCTTCTCAAGTCTCAAAATGACTTGAGAGTCCTTTTTTCCTCTATTTGTCTTGTGTGGCTATAAAAATATGCTCAATCACTATCTTTTTTTTTTCTTTTTTATATATCATAACTTGACAAATATTTACTCCGAATCTCATATACAGTGGAATCTGAAGAACTGTAGCATTCAGCAAACCAAAAATTACCACAGAAAGCATGCTGGAAAAGAAGGCTGAAATAAGTCAGTTTAAAGCACAGTCAGTAATTCTTTTTTGATGGCATGTTTTATCTTGTAGATCTGCAATGATTAATTTATTTTACATCAATGGATCATCTCCACTTTGAAGTAAACTTTCTGGTATTTGGCAATAATTGTTAGCAACAATTTTTTGAACAGGCCTATTACCTAAATAGGTACTTTAGCTGAAATACAACTGAACCCCATCTTTAGAAATCTATTTGTAATTTCCAATCTGTATTGCAGAGCGTTCATGGATACACCGGAAAGCAGAGGGCTGGATTTCCCAGTATTGCACAGGGTTGCTGAAGAGACTCACACCGGAATACGTTGCCTTTTTGGTGTTGTATCCAAGAGGGCAAAAGTCGTTGATACCAACGGAAGCAATTTTGTTGTTATGAAGATAGACCACCTGAAAAGTATTGAAATGCAGAAGTGAGAAATAAAGCTTCTGTGGCAAATAACATAAATCATTTAATGTCAAATACTTGGTTAGCATTGTGCAATACTATACAGACTGACAAAACACCCACTTTTCCAAACAAACATTTGATTCTTCTTACTTTTTGAAATACCTAGATTATACCAAATTAGAAATAATTTCTAGAGAAAAAACAGAAATCCTGCAAGGGAGTCCAGTAGTAATACTATCATTTGATTACACTGTAACTGAAAGGGAAGTCAAATGTTATATTATTAATATAGTGCTGTGGTTCAGAAGCATGTGCTGTATATAAAAAATGTATTTGGTGTTGATTGGTTTCTCTCCAACTTTCTCTCATGACTCCAAAATTAATTGCTAATAATAATTAAAAGAGCGGATGGTTAATTTGCTCCATAGAAACTATTTCTGATGAGTTTTCCCAAGGTAAACTCAGGCAGCAATTTCCATTTGGGAGTCTTCATTCTTGCGGAGTTTTCTTTACTGTAAAACCTCAGTTTAAGTGAAGACAGATTTCAGCTGGTTCTTGCAGATCAGTTACACAGAGCTTAAGAATATTACTGGTTTGAAATATATATTTCTTATCTTTGCCTTCCCAAAGGCATGGTTTTGTAGGGTACCAAAGGGATGGTTCTTGGGAAAAAATAAAAAATGACACTGAGTCAAATCAAACAAAACAAACAAACAAAAACAATGGAAGAAATGTTCTCAGTAAGCAGGTTTTCTGAGCAAAGAAGAAATAAGAATACACGAATAATTCCGTATTTGTTTTTTACCCTTAGAGATACAAATTAATGCCTACAGGTCTACACACCTCCATAGCTACACCCACACAAAAACCAGAATGAGTACCCCCGTATTTTGCAATTTTTCTATAACAATTCAATGGTTTACAAAACTTGAATCAAGTTACCTCTTGCACAAATACTTTTCTGTTCAAAACTGAATAACCATATATACATATCACACAGAGTCTTCCAAATATTGCTCTCTGAGGCAGTATAATAAACCATACCTGTATATATTTGTGTTCACCCAGCCCACTAGGTACTCTGACAAGTTCATTGTTATTCAGATGAAGCTCTCTCAGATGAGGTACGTTGTTAAGAGAGCCGTTTTCAACTGAAGAAATACTGTTGAAGCTGAGACCCAATCTGCAGAAAATAAATAAAAATACAAATAAAAAATGATGTCAAACTTGCCCACTTTATCATATTTCTTCGAGTGTTTACATCTATATACTACTGCAGTAGGAATGACCAGGCTAATTATGCATGAAGTTTAGACTCACCAAAAGAACTAGTTTAGAAAAGTACATTTAAATGTCTGACATCTGATAAGATCTATCATAATTATCACTAGTTCATTCAACCTTTGTCCATGGTACTGCATACTTTCATAACTTATATTACTGATGCCATTGTATGGCATCTTTCTGTGGCATCAGTAATATACATAGTAATGTATAACCCCATAACCATTGGCCTTTCTTTAAAAGCTGAATAAAAGTTTCTTGCAGGACTTTAGGAGCACTGGCTTTAACTTTCTTGTCAAAATACATAACCCATGGTGACCAGAACTGTTAATTTTAAATCTTCACCACATCCCAAAATACGCATGAGTTAAGAGCCATGTGGCAAACTGGAAACTGGAGCTGAGTCATATGTGATGATCTGCTCATCAGGACACAGAAGTGGGACATTACACATTTTCCTCATGTTCCAAACCAGACCTTTAAACACTGAATCATCCCTCCCAATTTATACTTCATGTTCTTGGTTTATTAACACAATTTATGTCCAGTTTGGAAAACCTAGTTCTATCTGCACGTCTCTGTGTTAACACAATTTAAATTTGCAATCATCAGACTGTGTATTTATTGATTTGTGTTTTTTTTTTCAAGACACTCATAAGTTACAATGTTCTGTGTTGCAGTAAGGAATTCAGTGGTAATTCTGCAGTTGTTGTCAGTAAGCGTGCTGTCCTTTGAGAAAATTACCTCTCTAAAAGCTAGATATACATCATCTAGTTTGGGTTATTTATTTATTATTTTTATTTAGGCAATCCTTTTATAATTTTGAGAAAAAAGTATGTGGCCTACTAATAGCTGAAACAATTAAATAATTTAATATAGGTGATCAGAATCCCTATGATAAAATAATTTGCTATGGACGAATTTAAAGAAAGTCTGATTCACAGCAATCTACCGTAATTCTTTGTAGCTTGTGCCTGTTTCAGAAGGCAGAATCTGGATCTAGTACAAAATCACAGAACTAAAAATTCTTTCTTGATATTTATAGCAGAGATGTTTCTAGAAATAGGAATGTACAAGAACAGAAACACATTTCAGAAATTTTCTTTTAGGGATAAACAGTCAAAGAAAGATCTTGCTAGCTAATGTTATGCATAAACAGTAATAATTTTAAATATTTAAATATTTTAAATATTTAAATATTTTTTATTATTTAAATATTGAAAAGTTATCATATTATTAAAAGACAAAGGAAAGCTTAATGAGATCTCCCATTCACATCAATGAGGATTTCATTTACTCGGAGATCAATTCACAGCACCCTTTATTTTTACTAGATTTTGGTAGGGAAAATTTTTTATTAATCTAATTTTAAAGTTATTAGAACAAAATTCCTGTAGAGAAGAGTAGCTTAAGTTTTAATAAAACTTGGGAGATTTGTTTCTACAGAGCAGTTTGCAATTTGGCCTGGAGATCCACAGAATTACAAAGGCTTTCGGGAGCAGATATAAAGAGTAAAAAAAAGAAAAACAAACAAACAAACAAACAAACAAAAACAGAAAAAAAAAAAAAAAACAAAGACAAAATTTAGGCAGAAGACTATAAGTTCTTAGTGAACACGTATCCGAATTCTCACTTTATATGCAGGTCTATAAGCAGATGTCTCATAACTAGGGAGAACAGCATGAGAAAAGCAGGACTGACTCTCATATTTGTCTGTTGAAGAAAAAGTAACCCATTTAGAGATATTAAATATGGAAAAGATCCAGCTCTGGATTAGCTCATGCAGGGAAAAGCTTTTGAGGAAGAGTAAAACTGGAGGAGTCTATACTAAATATAGACTCCTATTATTATAAATAAATAAATAAATCTAACTCATAAGCAGTGAAATTACGTGTAATTTCATCTCATCTAAATGTGAATGAACTATCAGTCACTTGGGGCTTTGTTTACAAATGAAATAAGACAAGATTCCTATGTAAAGCACAGGTTGACTAAGAATAAATAATTAATAGGAAATAATATGATCTTCATTCCTCCTCTCCCCCTACCATTTTTTACCCACATGGTAAAAATGGGAGGACATTGGAAAGTGACTCTTGCTTACTACATTGACAAATTTTATTTCCTTTAATGAATTGTTAACATAGTGTTTCAGCTCATTTAATTACAGCATTCCACATCAACAAAGCCACATCTAAAAATGGAAGAAATTCTCAGATCTTTTTCATATTCTTTTTTCTCCAACAGTCAACTTTTTGTTATATGCACTTTAAGAAACTGCATTATTCAAAGCTTGAAATGTATGCAGCTAGATCTTTTCAGTAGATTTAATAGGATCTAGATTTTAATAACAATATTTGTATAATGTGTGTACTCCCCTGTGGAGCTCCTTCCTCAATGAAACCAGGAAAGTCTTTGTTCAGTCTACATTCTTGAGATATATATATATATATATATACATATATACATATATATATACATATACATATATATATATATGTATATATCCCACTCCAGCATTATATGAAAACTTTTGAAAGACATAAGAGTATTTTTACAAGGAAAACAAACAAACAAAAGGAGAATTATTGGTGGTCTGTTAGAATGCAAGAATTCAAGAGAAAATAAATGGTAGATCTACACCAAGTTCATGCATGGAATAGTTTATGATTTAAAACACACACACGCATGAAAAATAAAATAAAATAAAAATGTTTCTCATAGGCTGACTGTATTTTAGGGCAACTATTAGACTCTTGAGCACTGTTGATACAATCCAGGAGAGTGGTCTCACGCATGTTTCTGAAGTCTTAAGCACATAAATAAAAATAATTTTTGGGTAACTTATTTTTGTTGAACTGGAAGAAGAATCATATTTTCCTTTAGATTTATCCCCAATGCTGTTCTGTAGCTCTCTCTTTGCTCCCTTCTTTCTACATGTCTGCTGTGTTATGTCCAATGCCCTCCTTTTTCACCAGGTCTGTATTTTGCCTTACTTTACAGCTTTGCAAAAGAAGATTTCTGACAATGCTTAGATTTCTTGCTTGACTGCAGGCCAGAGAACAATTTAAAAACTGGTGCCAACTCAGAACAGCTCCACATTTCCACACCACAATCAGCAGAGTATCTTGTTTCTCAGTACAGCACAACCACAATGGCAGCAGCACAGGGACAGATATTTTTAGCAGTCCATTAGCACTTCTACATGCTGCTTTATGTCTAAGGAAGGAATTCCAACAATATTACCCATGATTTCCAAAGATTAATGTCAAAAAGCAGAAAAACTGCATCATCTGAAGGACAGCACACCTCCCCACAGTAAAATAAATTACCGTCTACCTAAGAAATTAAGATGGTTTGTTAAGGTGGTTTGTTTATTTATTTATTCAAAGTTAATCATTTGTCTGATGGATTGGATCCAATAATTTGAGTAATAGTCTTGTAGATCAAGTACACCTCCATTTTCATAGAAGTGTTTTAAAGTATCATGGTATTAAAAGACCATGTATTACAGGCTCATTTTCATATTTTAGCACGTTATTTAATGTGAACGAATTCACAAATAATTCAGTATGTCTACAACTGTTCTTCAGGAATTCTCCTTATACTTTTCAACAACTAGAGAAATTTATTCAACAACAGATTCACATATTGCCAAGGTATAATCACCACGAAATATGGTGAACCTTTTTCATTTGCATTGTACGTTTTTTGTTTTGTTTTGTTTTATCATATTATTGGATTCATTACAAACTTGTCTTTTTTGAGAAACAGAGGAAACATTGGCAAAAGGTCTGTTAATTCTCCTGTAGTTTTTCCTCAGTTTCCAGAAGAATTTGCATAAGCTATGTCCCACATAAACTGCCTAAATTACCAATGGAAATACAATGAAGGAAGTATGACATAACAAACAACTTTAATTGCTTTCTTTATTTTTATTTTGTCGTTGTTGTTGTTTGTTTTTTTTTGTTTGTTTTTAAATCAAAGAAATAGTTGTCCCTGGCATACATCATTCATAACTGAAAATAATTGTGAAGTGTAGTTAGAAAAAGTGTTTTGATCTGTTATTTCAGTGCACAAGTCCTTAGGAGATTTTTGTGCTAAGCTATTTACTGCTCCAGTGATAATAATGCTGATGAAGCCCATAATTATGTTTTCTAAATGTATCTGTGATGGTTATAATTTCAACTAACATTTATATGTAAAAAGACAAAATGAATTATTACTTAGCCAAGTTGGTGAGTCCAGACAGGCCTTCAGCATCAATTTTGCTGATTTTGTTGCCATCAAGATGAAGTTCAGTAAGGGATGGAGGAAGTCCTGAGATAGGGAACATCATAAAATTACTTTTGATAAAACTGTATTTTATTTATCTATTCATTTTAATGGACTTGTTTTATGCTGAGGCTCCTTTTACAGTTACAAAAATGATTTTTAGCAGACTTGGCAAGAACAATGAATAGAACAAAGCACTTTCACAATCAGGGGATCTGGATGCTGCTAGTAACAATTTATTTGGCATGAAATAAGTCCAAGCTCCTAAGGTCATCAAAGTGCATTTAATTCTTAAGAAGCAGTTAAACAAAGTTTTTCATAGATATGAATTCTAGCCTTTCTGATTATATAAATAAGACATATACAATAGTGTAAGAGAGTCTTCATTTTAGCCAGACTATGCATGTATAAAAATATATAAACACTTCGTGCCTAGATATTTAATAAATAATAACAGCAGAAAATGAGATTACATAGATGAGGAAAAGCAATGTTAATGTTATTTTTAGTGGGGTACATATTAGTGTGCAAATTTTGTTTTTCAGGGAAAAAAAAAATGCTACCACATATTTTAACTATCGGAGTTTCCCCAAAGGAAGGGCCAAAACAGGAAATGTGGCAAGAAAGAAACAACTAGTATTAACTTTCAAAAAAGTAGAGCTACTTCAAAACATTCTGCTGGCTGAAGAATGAATAAATTGAATATAATGTCCTCTGTATTGGAACCAACCAACCTTCCTTCCTTCCTTCCTTCCTTCCTTCCTTCCTTCCTTCCTTCCTTCCTTCCTTCCTTCCTTCCTTCCTTCCTTCCTTCCTTCCTTCCTTCCTTCCCTCCCTCCCTCCCTCCCTCCCTCCCTCCCTCCTTCCTTCCTTCCTTCCTTCCTTCTTTCCCTCCCTCCCTCCTTCCTTCCCTCCCTCCCTCCCTCCCTCCCTCCCTCCCTCCCTCCTTCCTTCCTTCCTTCCTTCCTTCCTTCCTTCCTTCCTTCCTTCCTTCCTTCCTAATTTACAATGAAATGCTTTTAAAAATTGAAAACGTTTCTGTTTTACATTTGTTTCTGTTTTGTATGTCTTTTGGCTTCAGCTCCACAGACTCATGGAAGGATGATTTTATGCTTGTAGAGCTTCAGTTAATTCTGGGGGGGTTTACATCTGTATAATGTTGATCAGGTTTACAAACCAAAGTTGGAGGGTGAAAACATTCTTCCACTTTATTTTAAGCATGAGACAAGGAAAACAAAAGAAAATAAAATGGCTTACTTTTGACAGTATACCTCTTGTGGAGCTTCTCATAAGGGTAAAACAATATTTTTTTTTTCAAGCAAATAAAAGCCAACTGACCAAAAAATGAGCTGTTTTATATTTTATTTTATTTTATTAATTTTATTTTATAGCAGTCAAGTAGTGTATACTCTAAAGACTTCCATAATTTATTGATGTTAAAGTTTCATGAGCTGACTAAAAGTCACCATCTTACACCTATGTAGATCTCTCAAATATTCACTGAAGTCCTTACCTTTTGGGATGCTAGTAATGTTGGTGTCTGCGATACGGATATAGGAAAGCCTCTTCATCCCCTGAAAAGCTCCATTTTCAATGCCAGAGCTCTTGAGTGGATTTGTGCCTAGTTCTGCCAATAAAAGATGTTATTGAGCTGTGCTTCAGTTTATGTATCAACGTCCATTAAACTTCAGATCTCTAATAGATCAAAGCTAATTTGGAGGTACAATTCATTACTTTTCTTGGCTTTCTATATGTATATAGATTTTATGTATAAAATTACTGAGTGAACTAAGAACAACATCTTAATACACTGTGTTGATTTTGTTACAATTTATTATGCTCTTACCTAAGACAATCACTTGATTCAGTCCATTAAAGACTGCTTTCCTCAACTTGGAGATCTCATTTTCGTGAGCCCGTATCTCTTGAAGAGACTTTGGCATGTTTTCTGGAAGTTCCTTCAGGTTATTTTTGGACAGGTAAAGTCTTTCCAGTTTCTTCAGCGGAGCAAAAGCTGCTGGGCTTATTTTGCTGATTTTGTTGTTAACAAGGATTAATGCCTGCGGAATAATAATGAAGGAGATCTTACATGGTTACTGGAAAATTATCTTAAGAATGAAATATTAAAAACAAATACTTATTGTTTTCTGGTGTCTTTTGATCATTTTTTAGCCAGTCTAGTGAACTGAAGAAAATACAATGCAGTACTAAAATAAATAGATTAAGGACTACTGGAACAGTAAAAGATAAACAAGGCTTAAAAATAACTACAAAAGGTACTTCATTGCTGAGGTATATGCATCTTCTGTTAACACCCAGAAGAATCATAATTTATATCCACATTCATATAAAATTAAAATGTTCTATTTGTCTTAACACCTCACCCACCCCCCACCCCCTCCCTCACCCCTCCAGGCAGATAAGTGGGGAAGCAGTGTTGTTTTTTTCTTCTGTGTAGGAATCTAATTTATTTTCCCCCTAACTGTGATATATAGACTCTGGGTAACTGTAAGAAAATTAGATCCCTGTACAGTCAGGGAAGGGAGGCCTCCATGAAAACTCTGTTAACTGTAATAGGTGGTCTCCATTTTAAAATAGGTGATCTCCATTTTTTGAAATTTTACTTTACCACTGACTTATATTGATTAATCAACTATGACATAAAAGAGGCAAAGTCCCATTACTGCCAGAAATGTAATTAAGGCTAATGGAAAAGATTTCAGGTATAACAAATATGAGAATGAATCTTATAACATCTGTTTACTATCTACTTATAAGACGTACAGCTTTACATATTTGTGCAGTGAATTAGGTATAATGGACTATATAGATATGGATAGCATTATCTGTTTACACTTATTACTGGAAAAAAACTATAGAGCATTTTTGTTAACTAACTCCATCATGCCATTTTTCAGAAACAGAAGACAATAGTTGTTCATACACTCCCCCAAAATGATATTGCATATATTATAGTTAACATTCAGTGTATCTTAATACTTTTTTAATGTTTTCAGAATTAAACTTTTATTGGTATCTGTGTCAGCACCTACCTATCAAGAAAATTGAAAGAGGGGTAAGAAAATAGTATAAAATTGTATTTGATGCTTGTTTCTCCCCTAACGGACTTCTCTTGCAGTTCATCCTGAGCAAAGCAAGCTGTGTGTTCTGTACATGGTTTCTCTGAGTATGCATAGAGTTGAGCAGATCTGTTTTTAATTTTGAATGTTAGCTAGCAATGCCACATTTTCAAGAGGAGGTAGAAAAGGTCATTCACAGTTCAGCAGAGTATTTCACTAACAATAAACCTCTCCCAAAATAAATAGATTGGTCAGAGGAAGCTACAGCCACAGCTCTCTTGTATTTCAGACTGTTATTAGAACTTCCATAAGAACACATCAATTTTGGTTTCCTAAGAGAAAATTGTAAGAATTTGGAGACGGATGTAGCTTCTCCCCTTAGTGTACTAAAACTAACTGCAGGTATTAGGACACAGGAAACATATAGTTATTGTGAAGAGTACAACTTGAATTATACAGATTAATCTCTCTCGTTGTTCTTATTATAATAATGGAATAAATGAATGAGCTACTGCTAAATACATTCTTTTGCTGTTGTTGTTGATTTTACCATAGTTTTATTTTCCATAAATATTTAAACCAATATTCAATGAGTTTAGGCTTGTGAGCACTTGTAATTTTTATCCTATATCCTGCTTTGTAATGTTTATTTATTTCAGCTAAATATTTCCTTAACTTATTATTATTATTATTTCTTATCTGTTTTAACGTGTTTTCTTTTTAGATAAAAATCCTTTTGGTTTGATTATCACAGCTGATGTTCTGATACAAAATACTTCTCACTGGAAACAGGCAGGTATATATTCAGATAGGCCCTGTAATGTAAATATTCTGTTCAGAGAATAGCTAAAGCTCTTCCAAGAACAACTGTTAGTCCTGACCAAAACCAGAAACTGTCCATGTATTTAGGATTATTCTGTTCTGCTTTGCCAATGCTTTCCTGAATATGATCATGTTATCTTGCAGAAACACACAAAACATTTTTTTATTCAAACATTCAGAAAACCTATCTCATTTAGAAAAGATGATATTTCTCAAAGGTATACTTAAAAATACTTTCACTGTGGTAACATATCTATGGTGATATAAGCTGGAAAAGTATTGGAAAAGTATCACAAGCCTGTAGTTTTCAATTTCTTTGTACCAGAACATCAGTTCTCTCTTGCATCATGCTGCCTAAGACCCTGTTCCTCCTATTTTAAACCTACATTATTTTTCACACCACTGTGCTGATTTAAAGAAAAAACAAGCCCACACATCAGAATTTGCAAGAGAAGTTTTACTGTCTCCCGGAGCAACAGCAAATGATAACACACCAGCAGAGCACCTGGCCAGCCATGCCCATGGGTTTCTTTCCTACTTCACAATAACTCTATTATATGCAAGGCTTAAAGAAAGAAGTTATTAGCTTTGGAGTGCTGCTGTTTATTTTCCTCAGAATGTGTCCCGTATGGTTTGCATGTAACAAAAGTTAAAACAAAACACAATAAAATTAAATGAAAAACTCAGGGGAATTTAGAGGTCAGTGAAAACAGGAACTAGAGAAGAAAATCTGAGGGAAAACATCTGCAGGCAATGTTATTGAGGAAGGGATGTTAGACAAAAATAAAAAAAAAAAAAAAATGCACATGGACTAAGTTTCCTGAATATAGCCCAGATGGCATGGTGGGACGTTATTATATTCATTTTGCTATAGGACAGCTCCATATACTAATTTTGTGCAGGGCAAGCAATTCTCAGAGGTTAAAATGAGAGTCAATCTGAAAGTGCTGAAAGTGCTTGAACCGTAGCTAGCACTTGCAATGCTGCTAGTATGGAATAATTTGGCAAACCTAAGAAATGGAAATGTGACAGCTTAGGGTAATACTGAAATGGAGTCACAGGAACTGATTATTATTATTTTTTTAATCTATCTTCTTCCATGCTTCCTTTTCTTGGTGGAAGGAATAAAGATGATTCTTTTAAAAATAAATAAATAAATAAAGGGGGGGGGGGGGAGGGGAGGGATGACACCAGCTCACACTCTTATCCTATGGATAGGAAAACGCATATATAGCATGATATGTATAGCATAGCTTTTGCAGCTCTTATTCAGCTCTTACAGTATAAATATTGACTTTGTTATATTTATTACTATATATTGCAATGTAGTAATACCTATAGACTAGTTCATCATGATCTGCAATTTACACAGTGCTCAGAGAAGTAAAAAAGCTTTGTTCCAAAGATACTTTAATTTTTACTGAACTACCTCAGCAGTAACTATTGTAGCAACAATAACAACTACAACAAAATTGAAAAAAAATAGTAAATAAAAAAAAAAATTAAAAAAAAAGGAAAAAAAGACTGCATGAATGCTGCGCAATTAAAGTCCATGGGAGTCTGGCCATTTATCTCCCTTTGGTCTGGTTTCTGCCTCAAATATTTATTCCCTAAACAAAAAGGAGAGCTCACAGTTCATGAAGATTTTGGAACACTTGCTAGCATGCTCTTGTCAAAATATACCCTGACAAACTGCAGAGTGTGCATGTGGCAGTCATGTAGGAACTAGCATGGCATTGTTCTTCTTGGTGTTATCAAAATCTGCAATTTTTGCTCTGGCTGGGGGTGGGAAGAGGGATACTGTATCTTTTGGTACAACTTTATTATGTGAGAATCTCAGGGAACTGTTCTGTGGCTTTTGCATCCTTACATCTGTCCTTCTTGGTTTAGAACAGTTTGAAGTGAAAGCCTTGCCAAAAGCTAAAATGAACTGTAAAACAATCAGCAAATTATTATCAAGCATAATTCATGCTGATACATCTGTTTTGCCAGCTGGAGATGGTACTCTTACCTAACATCAAATCTTTCATGATGCATGTGGCCTTCAGGGTTTAAACTGAAAAATCAATCTGCTGACCCAATGGAATTTTTTTAATTTCCTGGGTTATGTACTATATTATTACCTGTTATTTTATTATAGTGCTGCTATGTACAGTAATGCCTTAAGAATTGTAAGCTGAGGAATCAGGTGTCCAAATAAAAATAATATTTATTTTTTTTCCTTATGGTTTCAGTTATTAAGACATATTCATATCCTGGACATATAGTCAAGTTTTGCCAAATTATTAGGAATGAATGTGCACATGTAGGGGAAACAAAAATAAGCAAACAAAAAACAACCAACCAACCAAACCAAACCAAATCAAACAGACTAAAATAAAATACAACAACCCCAAAAGAACTTTACTTCCTTCTCTAATTATGTTTTACCAGAAGATAGAATTTTACAAAATAAGCATTTATTTTTAAAGTCATTTTAACAATAGTAAAGACCGGTAAACTTGAAATAGCCAAGAGGCCCTGAATGCAAGAAGGTCTCTGAATTGAATTCCAGATGTTTTAGCTTCTGAATGGCCCAAGATATAGAGAGTTAAGACAGAAAAAGGCTAAAGGTAATAAATAAATAAATAAATAAATAAATAAATAAATAAATAAATAAATAAATAAATAAATAAATAATGGTGCAAGGATTCTTTTTATGTTGTGTCTTAAGATAGGTTTTAGTAAAGTGGATCCAGTAGACATAACTAAGAAAGGCAAGGAAAAATGGATGACATAGGAAGGAGATGGAAGAAATGGATGGAAGAAGGAGATGGCATTGAAACAAGCCTGCCACTTGAGGAAAGAAGGCTGTGGAAAACAGTTTGATCGCATCCACAGAAGCTTGTTGAGTAATCTCAGCAAGCTGAGGAGCCTGGTGTAGATCTAGTTTGCACTGAGTTTGAGCCATCACTAGTAAGTGTTGTGTAACATGACTTGCACAGATGACCAGAGAACTGCTGGCTCTACATTTTACTGCTCCAATAAAAATAATCCTTATGCTCTGGCATTCTAGAGCCACTTGCCCTTTCTTCAAGGGCACAACACTGCCCTTGTCAACTGGGGCAAATATTTATGTCATTTATTTTATCATAAATTACTTGTTTATTTTACTGCTTTATTCTATTTTTTTCCTTTAGTTTAACATTCTGAATCTCTCTAAAATTTTGAGGATGTCAAACTATTTTCTCCTGCTATTTTGCTCACACAAAAAGTTCTTTGTCCTCTGCAGATTAAAAAAAAAATAAAAAATAATGCTTTACATGCATGTTATGTGTTGCATATTGCTGCTTTAGTGGAAAATCTCATAGTGTGTTAAGCATAATGTAAAGGAGGAAATAGGATCTCTCTAAGGGAGTGTTGCATTTCAGAAAGATCAACACCTTTTTATAAATATATATATATATTATTATTATTATTATTATTATTATTTTCCTCAGAATAATTGTCAGACACCTACAGATTATCCAAGCTGGAAAGAGAAGTGTCTCTCTCTCAGTTCTATTAAAAATATCTGCTATAGATGATAGTGGGAATCAAGTTCACAGGAAGAACCTGGGCAGACATTTCCATCTTTTTTACAGTAAGCTTGTGGCTACTGATTCTTCATTCTGTGATTCGTAGATCAGTAAGTTCACTTAACTTCTCATTTGATTATGATTGGGAAATAGGTACTAAAGCTGTAATGAAACATTAGAAAACTGTGTTTCATTAATATTTTTTGATCTATTAGGAGTTTTTTTCTGTGTTTCTGGAAGATGTTCTTAGGCTTTTCCTCAGTTAATCTAGATGGTTGTCCTTCCATAGGGAGTCTTCTTTTGGTTAAAAACAGAGCAAAGCAAAACAAAACAACAACAACAAATAATAATGAGGATATGAAACATTTTGTCCACTTTTTTTTTTTTTTTACTAGATATTGTTACAAATATTGTTTCAGTTTATTTGCCCACACACTTAATATGATAAATGCTTATTTTTTGTATGGTTATAACTTTAAGTCCCAACCTGAAATCTTTATTTATAAAAAAGATTTGTGCAAATCTTTTCTTTAAGTATAAATACAAATAGGTTGAACTCTGTTGCACATGCAACTGTGGCTTTGCATATCTCTAACATCTTAAGCAACATTCTATTTGATTTCAGGCCAATAGTGCATTCGTCTTCTTCTGCTGTACTAACACTATAGCATTGAAAAATTCCTGCTGGGAAAGTATACAGTCACTATTTTGTTGTTTGTGTTGTTCTTATAGTGATCCAATACATTATCTCTTACCTCTTTTTCCAAGTGCCAGGTATCTTACTGGTTTGTTCTAGCTTTGCCACATAACATGTTCTGTTATGTGCTGTTTTTGTAAACTTTTCTTTCAATGTGCACAAAAGCTTACTCACATAGTATTTTGGATTCTTTAATATGTCTATGGGGTCAAAGTATTGTATTTTATTCAGAAGGCTTAGTTTGGCTGGAAAATTCTGACAGTTGTAAAAAAAAAAAAAAAAAAAAAAAAAAAATATCTTCTGCCTTTTTACAATAGCATCATCTCTGTAACTGTTTTGCCACAAGTCTAAATAAGCAAACCTTTTACACAGTATCAGACAATTTTCTTAAACTGTAAAACCCTGTCCTTAGCTCTAAAATGGTCTGTCTTCTATTTTTCACTTTTCTCCTGAGTCCTCTGAGTAAAAGTATATTTCATGTTTCATTTTTTAATAGTATGAAGTCTCATTCAGTTTTTGTAGTACAACTCTAATAGTTTAGTCACATTTTCATAGATTAATTGAAAGCTACAAAAATATCAGGTACATCACAACTATTGACTAATGATTTCTGGTTATCTTCCTTTGCAGGCATTTATTGCTTGCAGTTAAATATTCCCTTATTGCATACTTTTGTACCTGTTTGCCATATTCAATAGCTGCAAATTTTAACTGCTCTTTGAATTTTTAAAAAATTTTATTATTGACACAGAATATCTTTGTAGGTGTTAAGTCCTCTTGTTCTTCCATTTATGAACATAATCAGATAATTTTGTATTGAAAGAAAAGCCACAGACAAGGTATAGGTAGATCCTTTCTGCTAACTTCAGCTTTTAGTACAAATTGAACTTCAGGTTCAAACTAACTTGTTCATGAAAAACTTTTTAAAAAACTATTAGTCCTATGGTGAGTGATGTCTGCAGGATTATTTATTTATTTATTTATTTATTTATTTATTTTTTATTTCCAATACCAGTATGAGTTGGGATTTAGGGAATTGTTCCCTACTACAAGTAGTCACTTTATGCAAAAGACTGACTACAGTTTCTGACTATTTCAGATTTTGGATCAAAAATAGCTATAATATATGTAAATCTTTCTGCTTTAGTAGAGCTTAAGAAGATTTCATAATTTAGGAGTCTAGAAAATTTTTAACATTACACTGTCAAACACAAGCCATGTGTATTTGGGAATACGATTTTTAAAAGTATATATATGTGATATATGTACATTTACATCACACACATATCCTTAAAACAAAAAATGACAATGGACCTCTATCAACAGTAAACTTTCTCAAATTTATTTATTATATTGATTAAAAGCAATATTCGCCTTTCACTATGGCTCTGAATAATATAAGGGAGGAAAATGGGAATTATTCCCAGATCTTACACCAGGAGAATGATGCCTGCCTAGAATAAAGATGGTGCCCACTTACATAAATGTACTCTATGGGTAAATTATTATGTTGTGGAGGAGACAAGAGGATTCTTTTTCTGTCTTTAGTATATCCAAGAAAACCACATTGGTTTGAAGGTCATTTGTTGAAATTTACATTACTATTGTAAAAATTTCCACTGGTGCCTAAATATGCCCTAGTTAGTTTGGGGATTAAGATGAAGAAATGACTGCCCTGAAGTTACCTATTTAATTCAGTATTAAATTATATCTGTTGTAATTAGGAAAAGAACATCCATAGAATTACTCAATGAATTATTATTTGCAAGTGCTCAACTCACAGCACAAGGTATAATAAAAACCAGAGCTAAGTGACAAGTAGGCAGAAGTTATTGGTGCCAGTACTTTTCATCCTCAATACTATGTTCTGATTCATTTAATGCAGTGACATGAGGAAGGATTTCAAAATAAGTCAGGTGAAATAGGGTATAGAAACATCTGTTTCTCTTTGCTGACTCTATAGGCTACACAACTAGATCAGATGTAGATATCTATACAGTAGTTGCTAAAATTATGTGATGAACCTCATTGTGATTTGCTCATGCAGCTCCCTCCATTTTGGACAGACTGTCATTGCATCCCTAGTAATTGCTCAAATCTTTTCTTTCTGATGTTGAATTAAAACAAAAATTTAACAGAGCATTTGGAAGAAATTAAAGAGATAAATGCTTATAGGACTTTTTCTCCAAGTAGAAAGGGATAAATGTAACTTCTTGGTTGAAAAAGTACTTGCTTGGGTGATGGCATCAGAAATATGAACAGTTGAAGTGGGAGTTGGCTTCTTGGTAGCAAATGGGAACAATAGAATTGAAAGAGGTTGTGAAGTGCCAAGAAAGTGAAGTCAAGTGATTCATAACGCTTATAATCAAAAAGGATCAAATGAAACTATGCACAGAACAAAGAGACTTGGTGACAGGCTAGAAAAATAATTTCTGCTGCAGCATTTTGAAATATATCTGAGTTAGGGTATTACTTTCCAAGGCAGAAAAGTATTATTATTATTAATTATTATTATTATTTCTTAAGTCTGGAAAGAAAGATATTTTGACACAATTAAAACAGGTCTATGAGGTATGAAATTTTAAGATGTTGATAATAAGCAAAGAAATAAAAGAGGAGGACCTTTGATAGAAGAACACAAATTTGGAAGCAGAGGAAGGTTTCTGATGGAAACTTGGAAAATAGGAGAACCAGAAAAAAAAATGGGTATATAGAAAAGAGGGGAGGAAAATATTTTTAGCAAAGAGAAAGAAGTCAGTAGTGTTGGAAGAGACTGGAAGGTAAAGAAGGATGAGGATGGAATTTTGGTAAGAGAAGATATTTGGCAAAAACATAATTTTATTGTAGTGAAGTGGGCAGGAGGTTGGTTTGAAAGGGGAGTTGAGATAAAATTATTAAAGAAAGCTGAATATAATGAAGAATATATACAGCACTAAATATTTATATTCATAAACAGAATATATACAGCACTCCTTGAGCTCCAAGGTGGAACAGGAAGGCATACAGTAATGAATGACTGAGGCAGCAAGATTGGGAACGATTTTCTTTTTTACTAGAAATAACCAAACCACCGTGCCAAAGGGAGTGAAAACATAAGTAAATAGGTGAGAAAAGTTACAGTGGGGATCAAGAGACTGAAAGGGAGGCAGCTACAAAGAGATTAAATCAGACGAGGAACTTCCATGACAGGAGAAGAAAGTTTACAAGAGAGGAATAGGAAAGAAAATTAATAGGCAGGGCTGGTGGAGGAAGATCACAGAGCATTTCATCAGTTTTCCTTTTCTTTTTTTTTTTAATTTTTTTTTTTTTATTTTTCCCAAGTAATAGTTCAGCTATACACTTACATGAAGATTCTTCAAGTTTTTGAAATCTCCTTCTTTAATTTCAGTTATTTTGTTGTTCTGTAAGTCCAGCAGAGTTGTATCAGGGGGAAGGTCTTTTGGCACTCTTTCCAGTCCTAGGAACAGTGAAAAGAATAAACAATCGACTTTGAAAGAAACTTCAAATAGGGGTCAGTACTTTCCTTAGTATTTACCTTTCAGTAAACATTTCTAGAACTCATTTCCTGAAGTATGTTATGAAGACTTATTTGACAACATTTCTGTCTCCAAAGTGTCAAAGAGAGTTTTATTTTGCTATGTCAAATTAAAATGTATTTATTCACATTTCCATTCTTCCTTTTTCCAAGTTACAGAAAAGACTGAGTTTGTCAAAATTATTTCTAACACATTTAACTCTGATGAATTGTGTGAATAAAAATTGCTTTCAGAAGGAGGTATGGCATTTATTAATTTCACTGTGTGCTAAATTTTTTGGACAGAGAGCATTTCCTGCTATTTAAATCAATAAACTTTTCTTCAAAGAAGTACGATGGCTAATTATATTCATTTCCAGAAAAATATTATTTACTTGACAATAACTGAATAACTTGCAGTGAAGTCCACCTTAAAGAAAAAAAAAAAAAAAAAAAAAAAAAAAAAAAAAAAAAGACACAAAATCCCCACTTTTCTTTCAGTTGAAACTATGTGAAACTATGTCCAAGTTTTCTGGAGAACAAATCTCTTGGTTTCACTACAACTGCCAAAAGAACATCAGACAGTTTAAATTAAAGACTCTCTTTGGGACTATTTTCTGAATAGCTGATATGTAAGTCCAATGAAGTCATGGAAATGAAATTATTTAGTGTTAAATAACACTCACTTTACCCAGCTTTGCTTTCGTACTGTGACTTGGAATAGAGCAAATCTTTTATAGTCATTCTGATTTACCACAAAATTAAAATGTTCTTTCCTAACTAGTCTTCTTTTTTACAGAATACAAAATTCTAAATGAATGGCTAGTAGGAATAATTTATAGCCATTAATAAAGTCTCAATATGGTCATCTAACAGACGTGTTTTTTTTTTAGGAAGAATGGGCTTTTTAACAATAAAGGCTTAAATATTTCTGAAGGTATACTCAAACTCTCTTAAAAAGATCTATCCGTAAGTATCACCAGTGTCTCCCCAACAAATCCTGGAATTGAGACTTCTTAAGTTATCTTAATATGGGTGTAGCAGACCTAAACTTTTGAAAAGTGCTTCTTTTACACTTAGCTTTAACTGATGATAGTACTCTGTGTAGAACACATTCTGTTGTCCTGACATTGTAAGAAGTTGGTTTCTGAATTTAAAAACATCCTAGCCACTCTTCAAAATTTATCTCCCTCCCCCAAGTTCTCAAACATTAGCTTTTATGCTAATATAAATTTATTAAAACAGAGTACGATATAGGTTAACCTTGCTAATCTTTAATCCCATCAGAATCCAAAAGTTTTAAAATGCAGAATCTTCCAGCTCCAGATGAATAAGTAAAAGGATGTACTGTACATAAAATGACAAGAGTATATCTCATATCTCATCCTATTTACTTTACTGATTTTCAGAGCCTGAATAGATGGTACAGATTAAGGTTCTTCATATTACTTAAATATTTTTTTTTTCTCATTTAGGCATGAAGTTCATTTTCACTAAAGGCAGTTGCAAAACCCTAATTATTTTCAGAAATGTGGGACTAGAGCTCCACATAAACAAAAAAAAAATAATAATACCATATAATTTGCATGTTGTGTTTGGAAAATTTCTGTACTCTGCAGACAGCAGTGATGTCAGCAACTAAAAATTCTCTCCCCAAAGCAGTTTTTTTAAGATCATAATTTTGTTATGAGAAGTTTTCAGTCTAGCAAATTTTAATGGTATTTTTCACATATAAATGCAAAAATTGATTGAATTATTTGGATACAAATTAATATTACTATGTTGTGCTTGTCAGTGCTTGCATTTATATTAAAAAGACTAGTATTAGTAATTTAAGTGCTTGTGACAGAAACCAGTGTACATGAGAGCTATATAGCTGTAGGTTACAGAATGCCCTTGAAACATGCTTTGTAAGAATACTTGGATTGCCATTGAAGGGATAATTTGCTAGAGACTAAACTTCAAATTAAATTTCCAGCTGTACTCTTCAAGCTTCACACGTCAGATTATACAAGCTCAAGCATTTTCTGTGAATGAGGTAGAACTGATAATTTCACAGAGTAATGAAGTGGTGGTTCATATTATAGTAAGACAACTATAATCAGATAACCCTTTGTGAACAGCGATTTATAAAAGATTATTGTACTAAAATCTAGGAGGTACAATGCAATTACTAGCTCTGCATACAAGGAATAAAACTGTCATCCCTAAAAATATTGAACTTGTTTTATTACCTACCTCATGTATATTCTGTTATGTGTTTCCTGAAGCCATTTCTAAAAATGGTTTAGTAAACAGCTGAATTGAAACCATGGTATATGATTTTTCCTTGGCTTGTCTGAGTTTTGAACATATGGAGAGCAAAGTATCATGCATTGTGTATAGGAGTACAGGATACACCTCACGTGCCATAGAGATGTTACATTAATATTAAGCAGTACAGTACACCCACCAACTGACAGCTATATCAAATAGAACTCTCCAGTGACACAACAGTTTGTAAATGGGTGGATCTGGACACTGTCTTATAAAATTATCAACTAATAATTCAGGATTAAACTGTGTTTAACTTGTGGACTGGACCCAAGTGTTTCACCACTTGTCCGACCTACATCGATTTGCACTACAACAGCACTTCTACTTGTATTCTACATCTATCCTGGACCTGCAAGCTCATGAAGCCAGTCTCTTCTCTGGAGTTTTGTTGCCTGAGGAGCAATCCTTCAAGTCTTTCTAGTCATAACAGGTCAGTACATAAGCAGTGCACATGAATGGGGGAGTCTAACATGACAGCGTGACAGAATTTGAAATGAATCTAGAAAACTGCAATCCCACTAGAAGCTAAAATGGCTCTTGAATCTTAAATTAGAATTTCCAATACCCAGGATGATTCTTGGATTCTTCTGGCTGGAAGACAGAAGAATTTAGAGGGGAATTGTGGGCTGTACATATTACTTATTTCCCACGACTTAATGCCCATATACTTCTGAAAACCTGTTGTAGTGTGACTCTATGTCCACTTACTAATGCCTTTCTGCGAAATTATATAATGTCAACTGACAGAGGAGCTGGTACAGGAAAATACCAATTGAGTCACTTCTTAATCGTTTTTAAAACATTTTACACAACTATTTCAGCTTTCTTTTCTTTTTTTTTTTTTTTTTTTTTTTTAAATATATATACATTTAAGCTTGTGAATATAAAAAAGAAAGCTATATGGCAATTTTTCATAGAAGTCTGACTTTTTATGTGAATACTCAGTGATACAGAGTTTGGTATTCAGTTCTCTGGAAATATTTCAGGCCTCTGGTTTCCAAGATTAACATAAAACTGACTAAAGATTTTGATATTTCTGCCTTTCTATCTGTTAATTTGAAAGTGCATATTGTTTTATTAATTTTGATTGAATAAAATGAGATCAGTTATTATTTAAGTTGTTAAATGCATTAAAAAAAAAATCATGAATGAGCAGAAAAGGTATAGCCCCACCCTTACAAAATGCTTGCTTACACTGAAATTAAAAGCCTAAATATTCTGGAAACATAATTTTTATCTTTAGTCAGAAAATTATTGCCATTTGCACTAAAATAGTTCTCAAGAGAAATTGTGTCTTCCTTACAGAAGCTAAACAAGTATCCATTCCTGCAATATGTGCCAGATCATTCTCTGCAGATTACAACAAATGGAAATCTTCTTCTATCCTACATCATCAACCCCTAGCACTTAGCAATTCCCACCAGCAGACATGTATGTGTGTAAACATGCATGGATATGACAATACATAAAGAGTAGAATATACCAGAGAACATTAATAAAAAACAAGTAAATGAGCTTGAAACACTTCCCCTTGTTGCTCAGGATCAACTGTACTTTTATTTTCCCAGCAGAAGGCTTCCTATTCTTAACTTATTCTTACACTAGTAAATACATCACAGATTTATGGAATAACTAATATAACAATATGATCAAATGTATTAGAGGGATGCCTAGCAAAGCTGGATCATCAATGGTTTTCTTTCACATAGACAACAAGAACCCACACTCACTTTTGGAAGTACTGTGAAGGAAAGGCTCATCTAGAGTCAATTAGAAGATGTTCGGTAGAGAGAGGTTACCAGGACCAGGAATCTCTCCATAGCAGGAGGATGGAGATGAAGGTAACATTTCAGAAATCAGGCTTGTCTCAGTGGGATCCTACCTATGTGATGTGTAGTATTGTCTCATTATTTCTTAAATAAATTAGATTAACACAATTGCAATGTCTGGCTACTTATCTGTGATTACCTCTCCATTTGGAAAGGACTGATGGGTCTGGAGGTTTCATGAGACCAGAAACTAAGCACAAATGAGCCAAACTAATAATACAGTGAGGCTGGTATAATTCAGCCCTTATTGAATCCCTGAGAGAGCAGCAATCTGTGGCTAGTCATCTCCTGTGTAGTAACAGACCAGCCCAACTCACACATGCTGCCATTTAGCCAGCCAAACAGGTGTAGGAGATGTAGCAAGGATTTGGGAATATTGTGAGGACTAAAGAGGATTAGGGATTTTGATATACAAAGCAAGCTTCATTACTTTTGCAGCTCAGGGAATTACCTGATCAGCTGCGGGAGCTGTGATCAAGTGGCTGTTGAATTGTTTAACCCCCAAAATGTGAAGGGTGGAATTTGAAACCTCCCCACTATGAAGGGGCTTCAGTTCACTGCTCCAGTTTCTCAGAACTGAGAATCTGAAATGTGGCATGAAGCCACATTTCTGCTGAAGCCATACAATTATGCAGAAAAGGAATGCAAGATTTATGGGGCTAGTGTGAGAGATGAAGCAAAAAGGAGTCTGAGTCTGTAGTCCAGAGATGAGGACACTTCCCTGGGAACTGTATCCTTGCAATGCTGAGACCACATAGTCAAAATAAGAAATATGTGACTGGTGCCAATTGCAAACAACTTAAAGCAGCAGAGCCTGGTTTATTAAATAAATAAATATATACATACATACATATACATATATATATTTTCCCACCTCCTATCCAGTTTACAACAGACAGGAATGGGGCTTTTTCCCCTGAATAAACATTCCCTTTCCCAGCTTAGGAGAAAGGGTCAAAAGGCAGAGGGAGATCTGACTGCTGTAGCTCAGATACATGTGTTATTGCATTGCAACACTCACGATTATTATCATAGGGGCCATAAAATGGGGCTCTTTTCAAGTCTCCTTTAGTTTCCACTAACAGCTGCTGCCAGCTGAAGAATTTGGACTGAGTTACATGTAATTCCCAGACGTGGTCATCAGCGGCTGCTCTCCCGGTGGGGGCAGTCTCTCCAGCAGCTGTCTGTTCTTCCTCTGCTATGTGTTCTTCCCTGCTCAAAGCCCAGCTCTGCCTCATCTCAACAGTGGGCTGTGTGGATTCTGGGATGAATGGGGTGAATGGCAAACTCATGGGTTCAGGAGACTTAGTCAGGGAAAATACAGGACTCAAGGACAGCTTTCTGGAAGGATGGCAGGGAACTTAGCATAGTGTTGAATGCTTTGGAATAGAAGAGTTCACTGAAACTTTCCCAGTCCGTGTTCTTCAGTATTTACTGGAATTTGTTCTCTATTGTGTGGGATTTGAAAATAGGAGTGGTTTCACAATTTGCATCCTGCCAACCACAAAAGTAAGAAACAATTTTTTTTCTTTAGAGGAGTATCCACAACCTCCTTCTCCCTCCCACTTTCAAATGAAAAGTCTGTTCTTTACCTTTCCTTTTCTTATTATGAAATCATCAGTACTAATGGGAACATTAGAAGAATTGGAGAATTATTTTTTCTCAGGTGATTATTCTTAAAGATTTAAGAAACAACAACAACAACAACAAAAAGAGCAACACAGTTTCCACTGGAATCCATGAAACTCTTAAAATGCAACCATGACAACCATTTTTCAGATATTCTTCCTGCTCTTCAGTCTATAAGATGTTCCATTAAGATCTTTTTGGGACTTTTAATAATTTTCTTCACATATTATTATTTTTGTATACCTCTGACCCTTTCCATTGGAAAGAATGAGAAAATAAACTCCATTCCCTGCTGAGATGGCCTTTCACAAAAGTAGACCAACTGGTATACTACTACACTGTTTATTTGTTTGTTTATCTTCCCAAATTTTACAACATTGTTTTCCAGAACAGAGTGAGGAACACAGGAAAAAAAAAATAAATAAAATAAAGACACATTATGATCAACTGTGCAATTCCATTATGATAGTGTTAAGAATTGTAAAAACCCAAGGAAGAGTTTTAAAATGAATGCATAACTTATCTGCTCACTTCCATTTCCACTCACTCCTTGTAGTGACCACATATTTCAAAATATAACAAATATTGTAAACTACAGATTTTATGAATTATTTTTCTGTGATAGTCACATTTCCGATACAAATAGATTCAGCCTCCTGTCTCAAAATAATAATAATAATAATAATACCAATGAGTAATGATACATTCTTAAATCTTATAATCAAGCAAATACCATTTCTGTGTTCTTTCTGACTGACTTAATGTCAACGGTCTGGAAGATACATACCTTATCAAGAAGGACAGAATTCTTTTAGAAAGGAAGAAAAATATTTTTGAAACAATCATTAGTCTTCAGGGATGAAGACATTATGTAAAAAATCAAATATCGTGAGATTTCTGAGGTAACTGCTAGAATTGCCAACATTACAATTCCCACTGTCATGGTTACTGACATAAAACATTCTATCAGAGAACAGCAACAGTCCTGTGTGATTCATGCAATCTGCCAGCATGGTATGCGTCATGGCTTTAATCAATGTGGATGCAATGCAGATGTACTATGTATGACTATTCGTGCATTGAGGTGAAACATATATTTCTTATGAATATTCACAGTATTCAGAAGACAGTATTTCAATGTCTGGGGAAATTTCTAACATTAAATTATGAATGAACCTTTGGATATTTGATATTTGCCTGGTTCACAGTTTAAGCAGCAGGCAATAGATACAAGTCTACCACTCTAAATCTTTACTTTGTGATTTACCAGAATTAGCACTAACTCAAAGGGGTAGCCATAAAGAGTGGTTTGGTGGGATCTCCTGTACTTTCCAGTAAACTTACACTTTCCTGTTCTCACCACATAGTCATTGCACAGCTCTAGTTTTATTATGATCTGAGGGCAGAGGTTTGTTCCTGGTATTTTAGGGACATGAGCATTTTTCATAAATATTTTAGGATTGCTTTCAACTTCCTTTCATGCAAAGAAAGGAAGAGAGCCACTGTGAATATATCTGAACACAGTGAGTAACATTTAAATAAATGTTGAGATAATTTCATGAAAGAATTAGAAAGTCTGCAGAGCTGTTATCTCCCTCTTTCTAACAGATTATTTTAGCCCCTGACCCTGAAAGCTGCAAGATTTTCATTAGATTCCTATCTTAAGTTCCTTTCTCATTTTTCCTCACCTGTATCTGAAACTTACTATAGATCTCCTTTTTTAAACATTTCTTTCATGGCTTCCCTTGAAAAAGTGAGATTTTCCCTTTTGTGTTCATACCCTCCTTCTTAAATCTTTCCTATTTTATCTGTCTTCCTGTTTTTCTAAAGTTACCATGAAATCAGATGGGCTTCGAGTTTTCACTTCTTTTATATTATTTCATATTTATTACATTATTTTTCATATTAAAATAAAAACTGCCAACATCCTCTCCTTAACAGATTTTTGTAGCACTCTAAATAGTTACCAGGAAATGAACACCAGGCTAGTATGGGATATCTTCCTAGGTGTCTTCTCACCTAAGAGCATGCACAGAGTACACACATTATCTTTAAATGTTGATTTTCACTTTTTTTATTCTTTATAGAATGCCTGAGAAGTCTACCATAAGATTGCATGTATAGCAAATGTAACCCTGTTGACAATGTTGTACAGACCTGTTCAAACCATCAATCCCATGAGCTGAAAACTACTACACAAAAAACAAACAAACAAACAAACAAAAACCCTACAACAACAAAAAAAGCCACCCAGAAAACAAGCCATCCAACCAAACACATACAAAACAAAAGAACAAAACCCACAACACCTCCCCCGTGCACACACATTTGTGGGCATGGGCCTTGGTTTTAAAGCTCCCTGTGTGACTGTGTTCACTGTTTCCATCACTTTCCTTGCTGAGATGCCAAGGAGAAATTTCTGCTCTACCTATTTTCTTTTCCTAGTGTTTTCCTTTCCTTTTCTAGACAAAAATGCTCTGCATGAATGAACTTTTAAACATAATACAACAGAATTCTAGCATTATCTATTACTGTTAGTCAGGACAAGTATGTAAAACAGGAGAAGTAAGTTTCAAAAGAATGTACAATGCCTTGTAAAGCACATATTATTTGACCTGAACTTTATGAACAGACGAAAATATATTCAGAAAAAAATATATTTTTTTCCCCTGTAACCATATGGTAGATCCAGGACATGGATAAAGTGAAACATAGACCAGTGAATCCAAAGTTGATAAAGAAAGGTTAGATATTATACTCTCAAACCTGGGTTAGAAAGATGTTTTAAAGATACACTTAAAAATATAAACTTTTTTAAATACCATGGAAAACTGAACCATGTAAAAGTATTTTTCTTGAGTGGCTGGAGGCTGGTATTGGTAGTTTCTTGCTATTATCATTGGTGGCTTCAGGTAGGACTCAAATTCCTAGGCCACATCCCTACTGGTTGAGGGTTCTCTTTGAACTCTGGGAAGGAGCCTTTGGACTCCCTAGCTCTTTCTAACACTTGGCAAGGAGTTTTTAGCAGGTGAATAGCACAGGATTTGTGTCTTGAAAATATCAATAGTTTCTAAACAATTATATCTGTTACCAAATACTACAACATTTAAAGATGTTGAGAATTTAATACAAATATTATAAATGTCCATAACATCAGTAGATGTCAGTAGTGATCATTTAGTATGATTGAAGTGCTTCAGTTACCTGCTATGTTCTGTAATGACTTAACAGTTGACTCTTTTTTTTTTTTTTTTTTTTTTTTTTTAGCTATCTATTAGTTACTTATTTGTACTGTGGGATATTTTAGAAATGAAACCTTGTTCTATCATGAACCAGAAAACAGTCACTTCTTGTACCACCTGCATTTGGCACTCAAGATTTTCATTCCTGCCACTACATGTATGCTTTCTTAAATTGTATTTTCTAGTGTAAAACAAGTGAATAAATCTAGAAACAAAACAAAAACAACAAACAAACACACACAGGTGGTAACAGTTACCTTGGAGCAGGCAACAAATAAAGAGAGGATGTATTTGGAATGAACTAATTTTCACCGAGAATCACATCTATCAATGGGAACTGGAACATCAAGAGTTCAGGTAGTAAAACTAGTGGTTTATAACAAGGCTTGTCTTTTGTTCTTACAGTGGAGAAAGCTAATATTTCATAAGTATAGATCAGTCTACATCTAGCCAATATTTTTCTTCTTAACAACTTTTCAAGAGTGTTTTCTAATTATTTTCTTCTTAATTATTTTCTTCTTAATTATTTTTTTTTTTTATTCTTCTTAAAATTATTTTCTTCTTAAACCTTATCGCTCTTTTTAGGTACCTCAAGGGAGGCTGTAGCGAGGTGGGGGTTGGCCTGTTCTCCCACGTGCCTGGTGACAGGACGAGGGGGAATGGGTTTAAGTTGAGCCAGGGGAGTTTTAGGTTAGATGTTAGGAAGAACTTCTTCACTGAAAGGGTTGTGAGGCACTGGAACAGGCTGCCCAGGGAAGTGGTGGAGTCACCATCCCTGGAAGTCTTCAAAAGACATTTAGATGTAGAGCTTAGGGATATGGTTTAGTGGAGGGCTGTTAGCGTTAGGTTGGAGGTTGGACTCGATGACCTTGAGGTCTCTTCCAACCTAGGAAATTCTGTGATTCTGTGATTCTGTGATTAATTTAATAATTGTTTCAAGATTTACTGAGCATAGGACTTTCTTTCATGGTTTCTTTAACTTCCAAGATAGACCCAAAATAGTATGCAAACTGAATAGATAGTAAAATTTTTATAATCATGGTAAATTTATTGAAAAACAACGTTGCTATCCTCATTTGGCTTTTTCATCCTTTAATTTTATCACACATAGCTTAATAACTTAACCTAAAAGCTCAACAAGTAAAATGTAAGTTAACAAAAACATTTATTTTAAAATTATATTTATTAATATCTGGTCATTTAAGATAATGGTCATTCCTGTTTTTTGTTGTTGGTGGTTGTTTGTTTCTTTTTTTTTCTAATTGCACTTTTAGAAACGTATCAGATTTTGAACTAAACATTTAGCTATAAAAACTATGGTTTAGAGAGGATAGTAATGGTAGAGATTTAAAAGCTGAAGTACTCAGCAGTTTCTGCTTTTCCATCTATTTTCTTGGACTCATAAAATGACTGAGACTGATCACCAATAATGTAAGTATTATTTTTCTTTAAGAATATTTTATGTTGACAATGGAAATTCAAATCAAGGTATGTCCCAAAGGAGCTAATTTCCCTTAAAAGGAGAGAACAGGTTCCCAATCACAGATATGATCAGAAAGTGGATGTTTAGTTATTTTTGGAAGATTTTATACAAGGTAAATTGTCTTTTGTCAGCAAATAAATTAGATGTTTTCATGTTAGCATTATCCAGGTGTTGAAGGGCTATTAGTTAATATAACTTAGACGTTTTATACACACAGATAAACTGTCTCATGTTACTGGATCCCTGGAATAATGTTTTACACATCTGTGAGCTTTTCACCTGCTGATCTCAAAGTATTTTTCAAATACACACTCCAGCATCCATGCTGAGCTTCCATACATGCTTCTTTACAGCTGGAGAAACCCTGCAATTCTGAGCTGTGAGCAAAGCTCCAATTTAAGATGTAATACAGCTTGAACTTTAATTACTGACATTCATCTCTCCTGCACTTTTTGGAGACGGAAAAGCCCCCATGGATGCTCATGGCAAGATGGCTGAAGGAACCTTCACCTTCTGTGAAGTCTCTAAGGAAGGCGATTTCACCGCATACCACAGAACACAAACACTACTCAATGCATAACAGGCTGCTAGACTCGCCTGAAGGTAAAATAAAGTTCTATCCACCACCACTAAACGTACTTAGGGAGCATTCTGCATCTGCCACAGGGCTAAATAATTACGTTCTTTCTCTTGCCTACCAGGGTACTCTGAGAGGAACCTTTCCTTGAGACTCCCTTTGGGAGGCTGAGACTTTAAATTGAACTGTCAAATCTTCCTAGGGCTTTCACAGAGCATGTTTGCCTGGGCAGCTGACTTCATGTCTTTCCTATATTTGATATTTTGATACATGAAGAGCTGCCTCTGACCAGCTATATCAGCCACTCTGTAGTGCATGCTAATAAGGAAGACTACTATCTTTACAGAAAGCACAGCTATATTGTAGTAATGCCTATATTGAAGCATGATCAAAAAGTGAACCTATGGTTCTCTTTTTGCAACAGGAGCAAAATTCAGAAAAGGTAGAGCTTTCATGAAAATGCTACAGTGGTCTTCTTTGATGAGATCCTTGAGCCTGTTGCACAAAGGCAATAAATCTCATATGAGGTAGGCACACTGGGTCTTGTTCTTGATACGTCAGTAACTGCACCTCTGAGAGAATTCTTCTTTGGGGTGTGAGAAGACAGTATTCTCTTTCCTGCTAGTTCAGCTTTTGGCTCAGAGGCAAAATAAATTAATTTGAAGGTACATGTTTAGGAAGATGTGACTAAAGCTTGAAAGTAAAAGAATGCAAAAATTCAGCTGACACTAGTGTAACTAGACCACCAAGCATTTTTTTTCACTGTTTTTATAAAATTTAGATTTTTTTTTAAATATATATATTCTCATCGAGTACTCTTGAGATATGGAAACTAGCCCCTCCCTCCCCCCACCCAAAAAAAAAAAAAGGGGGGGGGGGCAAACCTCATCTCCAGACCCTCCTGAATGTTATAGTTCTCCTGTTGTGTTTTCTTTTCCACATAAGTCTGTATCAGGTAGTAGGCTCCTCCTTACACAGCAAGAGTTTACAAATTGTAAATGCCCCTTCAGGCACAAAATGAAGCATGCAGAGTAAGAGAAATCTCCATATGTAGCCCAAGTTAGGTCCCCCAGCTTCCTTGCTATCGCCTGCTCCCTGCACCCAGCTGAAAGGAGGCTTCCTTCCATGCCACAGAAAGAGAGTGGAAGACAGGATCTAGATTACAGCTTTCCTTTGTGGACAAAGATTTAATTTATTAAGTTCTTAATATATCCTTGGGAGGAGCCTTGTTATTGCCTGAAGCTTTTCTTCAATTAGTGCTCATGGGACTACATGAATCAATTTGATAATTCTGGGGCAGGGAGGTAGCTAATTAGATTGGGTAGGAAACGCCTGGAACTGCAAGGGAAAGGCACATCAGGAGCAGTGGTCTGCAGAGAGTTACAACACTCATTGCTGGTGTTACAGCTCCAGCATACACCTTGTCTCCCTGATCACTGTGCCCTGTGCCCTTCATCTGACAGCCAAGGAGCATGCTTGGTAAACTTGGCAGAACTGCTCGCAAAGAAATTTTGAGCTCTTAGAGTCAGTTTCTGGCTTTCCTCAAGTCTTTGGTTAAATCTGTCCTCAATGGAGTCTGAGTCGCACAGAAACAGACTTAAAGCAGGAGGAGTGTAGAACAGAGGCACACTGAGTTGTCCTGTCCCCACTCTCTGAGGTGTCCATTGGACCAGTGTCCTGGTGAGCTTCCTATCTGGGCCAGGCCCAGAAGTGGCTGTCATAGCTACACGTGACAGGGATAGACAAAACTTCGTGCCAAGGCTGAATAATGCTGAATGGTTATAACTTCCCTGAGCTCTGCCAGGGAAATATTACTTATTTTGCTGGACTGCATTTCTGAACTCAGGGAGATCTCACTTCCTTTATGCCCAGAGACTGGATGTTATCAGCCCAGCTGCTTCAAAAGCACTGGCTTCTCATTCCAGTATCTTCACTTAAACCAAGCTGAAAATGTATTTCTTATCATCCTTCTCAAAATTCTCTGGAAAACATAGACCTGGGGCTTTAATCATTCTACTTCTGAGACTCCTTGACATTATGGGACTTTATTAACCCAGAAGCAATTGCAGGCAGTGGATTGTAGTGAACCTCCTTGGAAACCACATGAATGTGAAGGGGAACTGAATGAATGTGGGAGCAAATATAGCAACAATGGGTTCCTGTGTGTGTATCTCTACTTTTTAACTGAGTGAAAAGTTCCTTACATTCTGCAGAATTGAAACAGACTGGGGAAAAGTTCCTAAAATAACTTAAATTCCAACAGCATTATCCAGTGTAACAACGATAAAACCTGAGGTCTTCATAGTATGCAGGGCAACCTCCTCCCCACTCCATGTTTGCTACTATCTGGTGTCTAAAGAGTGAAAAAGAAAAATCTTGCAACAGAGCCAATACTGTGAAAGTTTTATGAATGCATGGGTAGGTTAGTCTGTGCTCATTTGTGCAACTTGGCTTGCATTGTTCACTGGATCCTTGCCAAACATATCTGTTGCATAATTATGTGGCTTGCTTTTTTTTTTTTTTTTTTTTTTTTTTTTAAATTTCTAGGGATGTAACTAATGTTTTCCCCTCATTTCTGTACTTATACAACACCCACCACAGTGAGACCCAAGCCTTTTTTGTTAGAGTTGTGGCATGACCTATAGTAATTATAAAAGGTAATGTTATAACATAGGAAAATAGAAACACCAGAAATACATTCAAACATCTGAGAGAAGACTCAAAAAAAAAAAAAAGTCTATAAAATTATGTCAAGATATGTGTCTATCCACTGAATAAACTGTCTAATTTCCTTGTGAGGAAATACAAAAACAAACAGGAAAAAAATACTCTTTTTTTTTTTTTTTTTTCACTGACTGAATAAAGCTGCATAAACCAAAAGCAGTTACACTGAAGTCAACTTCATTACTTGTGATTTCTGCATGGTAAAGTCAGAACGCAGTGACGGCAGGCATGGCTTCATATCCTGCTGGCCTGACGATATAGACAAACCCTTGTACTTGTGGGAGTATGGGGATTTTGTAAGAAAAGTTCTCATGGTTTCAGCTTGAACAGTGTCTAGGACAGATATTTAATTAGGAACTCCAATATGTGTTCATTGTTTTGGAGTGTTTCCAAGTTATTTCCTCCAAAGATCTGGTTCTATGGTTGATTGTTCCATGATTCAGTGTTGGTTATTCCATGCTCATGTAATCCTATGGAAATAGGATGATTTTTATGTTGAGGTATTTGTCAGTATGATTAAGGGTGTTGGAGTCTGGACTGTGCAATTTAAGACTTTTTAAAATGTTTCCATACCCACATCTAACCTCATTGAATTTATTTAATACGGTTTTGAAGGAATAGCCTTGAAAAGTGATTTTCCCTGAAACAGAAATCTGTAGTGTTTCAAAGAACAAATGAAATGTGCATACATAAAATATACATAAAAGATCAAACATATTTTGTGGTCATGACTGGACCCTTTGGACACACTCCAGGGCTTACCTAGGTCAGAGCACTGCACCACGCGGAGATGGCACTGGCAGCGGAAGGGGCACACTGGCCCAAATCCAGATATGACAGGATCATCTGTTGGAGCCATATCAGCTGACCCCTCATCTTCCAGCATAAAGTCAAAGAGGCCCATCTGGTGGAATGGCTTGGCCAAGCATACTGGCAGTAGTAGGATGAAGAGGAGAGCCAGCCTCATGGCTTAGTTCATCGACTCCAGGCAGAACCTAGGATCCAAAGCAGGGAATTTAAAACAGAAGTAGCAATTTTTCCATAGCTGCACAGTTCCTGCTGAAGGAGGTCCAATACATCCACCAGTTGCATAACTGTTCCTTTCAATAAATGAAATCTAAATTTGAAAATAGGACAGTTATGCGATAGGAGTCCGGTAACTACTTGCCAATAGCCTTTTTTTTTTTTTTTCAGAGAGATTTAAAGGCAACTCTAAACACATCTGCTTGCACATTTAGAGTAATATTTATTAGGAACAGGCAGCATTGTCAACTTTGTTATGCAAAACAGTCAACACAATAAGCCATATTTTCCATGTGTCTGTTTTCTGCCAACATAACAGTCTATTTGATTTCATTAGCGTTTGTTTCATAGCAATGGTTTTGTTCCCTGGGGATGAACCTCAGGTTCCCAAACTCACTGTAATGCAGTCATGTGTCGAGAAACCTTTTTTTGTTGTTGTTGTTTTTAAAGTGCCAGCATGCTGTGTGTTTTAGATTATAGTAAAGCTGACTGAGAAAAAGTAAGATCTAGTGATGGGGTGGAGAGAGAGGGGGTAAGATCTTTAGCTATTTAAGTAAGCTATACTTCATTCTCAGTTAAACCAACACAATAAAATGGAATACAATGTTGTGTTATATTAGATATTCTTGGCTTTCTTTCCAGACTTTTGGCTAGGGGATTATACATTTTAACAATGCACTCTGAAAATCCTCTGCTTTGTAATGTGTAAGCATTTGAACTGATGCTTGTAGTATTGTCAGCACACTTTCTAACTGGACTTCAGGGCCTCATCCTGCAGTCTTTCATGCTCAGAAGCAACTTTACAGAATTGTGAATTACCACTGATTGCTACACTGCCAGATAAGCAAAACTGCCTTATATGTGTTTTCAGGACATTGGCTGAAATGCATTTCTACACACTGCACATTGTGCTACCTATGTTGTTGTGCACTAAAAAACTAAATAAATTATGAAACAGCTGTTTCTAGGTTTCGTATCAGGTCTGTAGAGATCAGAGAGATCAGCTAATCTTCTGAAAATTACTTTCTTTTATTTTTTACGTTACATAAGGAAGCTTATATTTTGTAACTTTTCATAAGTCTAAAAACAACACAAATACACACAAAAAGAAAATTGCCTTCAAGTCATCAAATGGTAGAAAGGCAAACTTGTATTTTATTTAGGAAACTTAACATATTCCTGAGTACAGATACTGATCTATGTAAGGAAAGCAAAAATATTCAATGGCTTCAAGTCAATAACTAGATCATCGAAATTTGCTGCTGAAATGCCTTGTCCGTATGCTAGTTTGGATTTATATTATCTAGAAGTTATCCAACAGTTAGGGGTGTGCTATGTCATTTCCTGGCTCCATATTGACTAATGAAGACTGGAAAAAAAAAAAAAAGTGAGGGAGGAAAAGGAGAATTAATGTCTCCCTCTCTCTATTGACATAAGGAACCTACAAGGTAGGACTAGATGACAAACATGGACAGCTGATATTAGGTGAGCATTGCATACTGAGGCCTCTCTAGAATACCACATCCAGGTACTCTAACAGAAATAGTCAGTATGAATAAATAAATAAATATATATAAAAATCACAGGCCTGGAATTAGATACAATCTGTATTGTGCCTGAGTTCAATTTTCTTTACAATTTTTTACCTACAGATGCCAAAAATGCAGTCCTGCTGAAAGCTCTGAGTTTCATTCTTAAGAGGATGATAAGGTTACCTTATCAACTATGATAATATTTTAAAATCAGTTTACAGTTCTGTCATCTACCTGACAGGAAAACAAGTATCTAACATCTTCAGATGTCCCAAAGACTTCAAAGTGAGTTCATGTGGAGAAAAACACTGTTTCTGTTATCTCTATAAGAAACATAGTTGGTTTCTTAGTTAGACCTGAAAGTATTTTCTATTCCTGGAGTAGACCATCATATTACCCACTATATGCACTGAGGAACTTGGCAGACCCTAACATCAGCTAGAGAGTCAAAGCCTTTTAGCCCATCTTGGTAGCAAAGCCCCATGCCATGCAAACTCTTGTCATGTAGCTGGGACAGGCCTAGGTGGAGCATCCACCTCCACTCCCTCCTACTCTGGCCCCTGATGACTTCAGGGCGGTGTCCCATGCCCAGCCTATACCCCTATAGTGCAGTATTGATGGGCAAGCAAGGATGTCACAGCAATGTCATGTTACCACATTGTGGTAAGTTATGGTTTAACTTAATGCAAGATTTGGCATACTTATTATTATATACAGATGATTATAGAATAACAATGCAACTTATTAATAGTTTGAAATGGGAACGCAAACCTGCTAAATCATCACTATTCATTTTAATAAGCTGCTTTGTGCAAATTATGAATTTAATGCTACCTGAGTACAGAGTATTTTTCAAAATGCTTATTAACATCAACAGACATTGGGAAAGCTGTTCACCATCCCTGGCATGGCACTGTCAGTCAGTAATTAAAAAAAAAAAAAAAGTTGTCTCAGCTCTTTCTTACATATTATTATATTTTTAAAAAACTGTTACTCTTTCCCCCCAGTGTCACTGCCTAAGCACCATCCTCCCCCAACCCCCACCCCTTTCCCAAGAATGCACAATCAGGATCTTACCCTGGAGTTAAATTACTAACACCCTCCCCTCACAAGGAGGAGGAGGAGGAGAAGGGGGGGGGGAGGGAGAAAAAAAAAAAAAAAAAAAAAAAAAAGGCACTCTGGAAGTCTCTTCACACTTTAGTACTTGATCATATTAATACTGATGAACTTCTCTTATCTCAGTGAAAGCCTATAGCAGGCCTTTTCCTTTGGTCCCTGTTTTGCCAAAACTATAAGAAATTCAGAAAGAATTGTGTATAAAGGAGGACTGTATGGCAACAAAGGATATCAAGGATATAATCTGATTCCAGCAGAGAAAATAGCAAACACAATTACATATTAATCAAGAAATAAAAATAGGTATGTGTATGCATATATTTATTTATGTATTTTCCTACTGCAGGCACACGTCTGTTCATATTGTTTGCGCGTGTAAATGAACATAAACAGATACAAAATATATACAACAATGTACTAGTAATAAACGTTTACATTTCACATAAAAAAAATAAGGAAGGAAAATAAACTGAATTCTTAAAGGTCTGTGACACAATATTTATGTCTGCAGGACAGAACTGTTTAAATTTGCTTTAATTATGTGTTTACAATGAGTAAGACTTTTCCACAAACAGAGGAAACTATAGCATAGACTTGGCCACATTTCAGTTCAAAATAGCACTTGAAATATGCTTCATCAGTTCACGTCACCACAGTATTGGTGGTCTTCTTGTCAATTTGCCTTAATATTACCTTTTAAATATTAATTCACCCACCATCATACATCTCTCAAAATGCCACAAATGGCAAGTTAAACAATACATGCAATTTCAAAGAAATCTCCTTCATTATGTGTTTTAATGTATCTATTTATTTATTTATTAAGTAAAGTCTAGATGTGGGAAAAAAAATGTTGGGAGTCTAAAAGAGACTAAAATTCTTTTAACAGGAATTTCAACTCCAAGAATTTTCTTTTATACTATTTCATTCACAGGCAGCTTCTTTAAATATTAAGTCCTTCATTTGTAAACTGTAATATAACACTTTCTAACATTACAGAGACATACGCCGATCCTGTTTAACTATCTACTACACATCTTTTTCTCTCAAATCAAAAATTACACACATTAAAGTTTGGAATATAAATGAAGAAATCTGAATAAAAAATGTATATCTCAGAGTGCCGTTTAAACAAGAAATACAAGAACTCAACACTTTTTTTTACACTCGCTACATCACAGATTCTAAACACTGAATTGCAAACAGAGAATATACTGCTGAAAAAGTTTACAGTACGGAAAAATAAAGGACTATAGTAGTGCTTATACAAATCAAAACAAGAGACAGAACAGTCAAATAAACAGTAGGAAATGTGCACAGTCCTTAAGAATGCATTTTCATGTTTTCAAGAAACAAAAGTGCTGGATACAACATTTAACATTGCTAAACATTTAGTAGGATTTTTCCTTGCTTCTGTTAAAATTCAACTACTTGCCGTAGACTTGCCTGAAGTTTTATTAGTGCAACATAGTTCAGCAGAATTACTGAAAACCATACCTTTTAATCCAGGGATTTGCAACAGGAGCTCTCAAAGCTGAGATGTAATTAAACTAAATATTCAACCCAGGCAAAAGGCTTTGCAGGTGTGGAAAGGAGGAGGGGGTAAGTTCAGCTCAGTGACTGTCACTTGGTGGAAAACCCTCCTGCTTCTATTCCATAGCACAGTTAAAAAATAAGGTTTCTCTCAATGAACACAATCCAGGCTGACACCCACATTAGATCATATGGTAATGATATGTCTCCTGTATTGTAGCCAGAAACTTTATCAGCTCTTTTGCTTTCTTTTCCTCTTTCTTTTTTTTTCCCCTTTTGCTTTATTCCTTTTTCATCTGTTTAGATTCCCGAACCGCCTGAACACTGTAAGACAGATGTGTAGCTGTAAATCATCTCACTTATTTTATTTCAGTCTCTAAAACATATATTTAGTGAAGTTTTCTTGGTTTTAACTTTTTTCTTTTTTCTTTTTTTTTTTTTTTGTTCCTGACTCATGGCTGAGAAAGTTTGGCTGTTCCTCTTGTTTATAATACTTGTAATTCAAGGAAAGGATATAAAATTAATCCCAGAGCTAGCCAAAGTGGAGATTAATATCAGAAAAAAAGGGTAGCTTTAGGTAAAACTATTTATACAGATATCAACCTGCCTCTGCTTATGCAGAGTGTAATAGTGTAATATACTACTATTATCCTGTATAATAATAGGCTTTTACGTATTTCTTCATTCTACAGCATGTTTTTGATATATATGAAAATCATGTTTTCATTAGTTGAATTATTGAAGCATTTGTGGTTAAAACTGTTTTATATAAACTTATATAAACTTTGAAACTTTGCTTTTTTTTTTTTTTTTTTTTAAACCAGGGCAGCAAAGCAAAGGGGAAATTAGATTCTTTTTTTTTTTTTTTTTTTTTGTAATATAGCATAGCTGTTTTTTTTTAAACATGAATGAAGCAATCTTTTACTCATTGTTCAGATTTATATTTTAATTAAGTAATCTCTCTTTTGATGCAAATTTCAATAGAATCTAAAATGCAATTTCTCTGTTCCTGCACAATTAAAAAAATCTAGAAACCAGAAAGGACAATAAATACAACAATTATTATTTAGTTAGTTATCCAAACACATTGTGAACATGTGTAGCTTCCTTGTGCTGTTAACTGTCCTGTCTAAATACTGGAGGCTTATGTCTCTGTGTTTTGACTTGTATCCTTTTATTTCTACCCCTAGGCTAGGACCAGGTGCAAATCTGAAATTAAAGCTTGTAAAATGTGAAAGTATGTTTAAAATAAGTCTGATTTTTTAGAAACACAATAAAATCTTGAAATTTTAGCTATTCTTTTAATTTGATTTTAAGATGAGCCAAGAAAACAGCTCTTAAAATTTTTCTTTGGTGGAAGAAAACATGGTGGAATAATTGACTGTTAGTTTTGGTCAGTGTAGCACAAAGATGTAATCAGCGATCTTATATTACAGCTTCTTTATATACTTCATTCTAAAAGTAAGGATCATTTATTCCTTCCCAGTCCTCAAGCCTTCCTCTGCCTTCTTTCTCTGCCTCACCAATGGATTCAATACTGCTAATGATTTTTGTTGCAACTTTTTTTTCTACATATGATTAGTAGTGTTCCAAGCTTTCATGCTTACAACAAAGCCTTATCTATGTCCAGAAGTATCTCCATGAGGCTTGCTGAAATCTTGGCTGCATCTTAGTAATGTCAGTTATTTGAACCTTGGTCACCAGCTGCAGATGGTTGTTTAAAAAGACATTTCAAAGCAAGACTTTGATGAGGAACAGGTCAGGATAAACTTGTTGTCAATTTGCTTCATAAAATCCATTCATATTTCCCAGTGAAACTGTAATATATTTGTTCTGATATCTGTTATAGGGTTGAAAGGTGTTACAAATTAATAACTTAGTCATCTCTTTGAAGGCATGGGAGAAGATGGAGAGCCACCTCTCTTTCTTTTCTGTCTTTGGCAGGAGGGATAGTTGAACAAAAATATTAAGATCAAGGTGAGAACAGGTGGAGCACATCTTCTTCAACTGGGGGATTTTCTTTCTTTTTCTGTAATGAAGTCCATCCCAAGAACCTCAGAAGGGTACAGATGTCACATCCTTTAGGAACTATGAAAAACCCTAATTCTGACTGTTGATACCCAGAGGTAGAGCAGGTATGTTTTATGTGTCCAACCCATCCTGAAATGCAAAGTGGAGAACCTGGGGGACTGAGGAACTGAGATGGTGGGGACTTAAAAGACCAAATATCAGCACAGTATCCTATCAAGTGTTAATGCACACTATTTTCTAGGTATTTTGTGTGCTTATAAGGGGATGTGGGATCCTTTCTGACACAATTAGTTAATTCCCTTTCTTTGCATTCTGCTACATCATTCAGAAAAAAATATATATATATGACATTGAAACAAAGAAGCACAATAAATAACATATTGACTTAATATTGTTTTGTAAAGGAACACGACTATATACAGGGCGTAGCACCAATAACCTCTCCTTTTCAGTTTGACCTATTTTGACAACAGCTTAGTCAATATTAAAAAAAAAAAAAAAAAAAAAAAAAAAACAATTAGAAAAATTGATTTCTATAAGATCTTATTCTGAATTAACCAACCTACATGCTGTTCCAAATACCTATTTCCAGAAAGTTACAGGCATCTGCATATCAATGATATTTACATAACAGTATTTTTATTAAATTTTGATGGATAGCATCTGCTTTGTTTGCTCATGGCTTATTTTGTGGACCTTTCATAGGTCAGTGACAGGAGAGCAAGCCAGACTGTCTGCTGTTGATGACTATGCCCAGGTTCAGTGGAAGTCTCTGCAGGAAGGGGATGAGCAGCTGCCCAGCAAGGAGCAGAAGTACCCTGGGGGAAGAGCTCCTGGAGTGTGGGGCTGGCCTGGAAGAAAGATATGTCCTGCAAGTATCAGGAGCTGTCAGTACAAGTTGTACACCTCCTCAGAAGAAGAGGGAGCTGACACAATCAGCTCTCAAAGGAGTGGAAAGAAAAACTGATTTTAGGGAGCCTGGGAAAGAAGAGTAGCATTTATTGCAATCCAGAAAGTTACTGGAATGAAAGCAAAGAAAGAGGACAGGATCTGCCCTTCAGGGACATGGTAGTTCAGAGATTCAGGTTCTTCCTCATTCTGAGTTTCCTCTCCTGAAAAAGGTATTTTCCTTGGGCTTCCTTCTAATAGACACAAGCTTTGATGATCAGCACCTGGTTAGAGTTGTTGTGGTTGCTGTTGTAAGGAAAAGGGGCAGGCAAATCTGCTTCAAAGTCCTCATGAAACAGCTAGTCAAGTGCCTGTCCCCAGCAGGGGATGGGATGAAACAGGATCTCTTGTTTGACTGCCCCTTAGGGGCTCTTGCCACCTCTCCTGTGTCTCATGCCTGGGCTTTACTAGCTCCCTAGTATATCATCCAGTGTTCTCTCTAATGTCCTGCTGGCTGTCTCTTCTCTTTTCTGTTCAGTGCATAATTTCTTCCAAGTACCATAGAAAGATGTTCTTTACCATAGCAGTGTAGTTCTTCTACTAAAAATGCAAGTAAATATTGACTCAAGTTAAATAAACATTGATCCAGGTAAATATTGACCAAGGCACAGCCTAAGAAAGCAGTTAGAGAGACAGAACTGCCATTTCTGAGTATTTTGAATATCAATTTTCCTTCAGTGTTCTCTGACCTCATAAATGATACTTATGTACTTCTTGATATTTCTACAGATCAAAAAGACCAAAATATCAGACTTTGGTCAAGTACTACCCCGGTACAAAAAAAGACAGGGGGCTCCTGGAAAGAGTCCGGCGTAGGGCCACAAAGATGGTACGGGGCCTAGAGCATCTCCTCTATGAGGAAAGGCTGAGGGACCTGGGTCTGTTCAGCCTTGAGAAAAGAAGACTGCAAGGGGATCTTATTAATGTTTATAAATACCTGAAGTGTGGGAGACAGAGGGATTTGGCCAACCTCTCTTCAGTGGTTTGCGGGGACAGGGCAAGGGGCAATGGCCAAAAAATGGATCACAGGAAGTTCCACACCAACATGCAAAAAAACTTCTTCATGGTGAGGGTGATGGAGCACTGGAACAGGCTGCCCAGGGAGGCTGTGGAGGTACCTCCTTCTCTGGAGGTATTGAAGACCTGTCTGGATGCCTACCTGTGGACCTTCTTTAGGGAACCTGCTTTGGCAGGGAGGTTGGACCAGATGATCTCTTGAGGTCCCTTCCAACCCCTACAATTTTGTGATTCTGTGATACTATCAGTAACATTATTTTTTCTGTACCTGTGAAAATACCTCCTGTACAACTGTTTGAACAAAAAGCAATTAAACTTCAAAAGAGAGATCTCTCTTTTTGGAGGAAGTCTCTTCTGTCAGTCTGTTTTCTCTCCCTTTCCCACTCACAAGATCATGTACTGTGTAAACCACCTCTCTGTCATCTCTCTGGTCTTCTTAACGGAGACTATGGGATTTGCATCTCACTTAATGAAACAAACTCAAATTGTCTGCAATTGAAGTATTCAACATGTGACCATGTCCTTTACCTCAGTCTCTTTTCTATGGAAATGGTAATCTGTTCCTGTTTTTCCTGACACCGTTTTTCCTTTTCTCTGGTCTTTCTATTCTCTCTTGAATCAAATTGTTCTGTTTAAGTACATCCAGAAAATGCAGCAGCTAACTCATACCAATATAGCTTTACTACTTACTGTGATTTCCAATGTTCTTTAATCCTTTAATCCTTGAGGACAAAGCCTGTCCTAACTCTTCCTCAAAATTCCGTGGTGTAGATGCACATTTTGTGATCACTCTTAACCTGTTTTCCTCAAAAATACAGTGAACATATAAAATCAGATTTGTACCTGTAGTCCCAGATGCTATCCATTCTAGTAGCAAGGAATGAGAGGAAAGTAAAAGTGATGGCACCAAAGACCCTAGAATCTCTAATTAGTGTAACTAATTAATAATATAGAAAACATATGCAAAACCTTTTCTTATCATACACACCAACATGCTTTTGTAATGGTATTGAGGTACCCCATTTACTTCTTTTCAGTGATAGACAACATCACATTTTTTCCTGCCTGACTTCTGTGTGAGTGCTAAGTCTTCTGCCCTGCAGAAAATCCCTCACATGAAGAAAATAAAGTGCAAGTGTATCCCCCTCACCAAAGGGCCCAGGAAGATACAACTCCCTATGGGAATAAACCTGTAGGAGTGAAGGCCACAAATGACTAGAGAAGAGAGATAACTAGCTTAGGTAAGAGAAGAAAAAAATTATAGTGAACTGTTTGATCAGACTTTGGCTTTTCTTTTTATTTTTCAGTATCCTGAGTTGAAGTCCAGAATTTTCAAGGTTCTAATGAAAAATCCAAACCTTTATTCTCATTTCAATGGATCATGCTCTGGACAGCTTTCATCATCCCAGCTGGATTACACAATGCCCTAGAAAAGGATGACAATAATTCATGCAATTGTTGGAACTATATGCCTTGCGTGTCCTTTGTTAGTCAGGGGTTATGAACCAGCATTCAAAATGAGACACATCCTGTGCAGCTCTGAACAGCCTATTCCCAGATTATGAAAAACATATGAATGGCCAGGTCATCCTTGTTTTCCAATTTAGTCATCACAGAGAGCAAACTGTTTCAGAGGAAGCTAGTGACTGTATTACTGAGGAAAGTCCTGAAACAAGGAGTGTAATAACAAAAGGAGGACATTTATAGTAGCATTCGTGTTTGTGTCTCTCTATATTAAAATGATATATTTTTTTTAATGTTGGCAATCTGCTGAGGAAGTAATTTATAACTTCAACTAAACATATAAAATAATGACTTTGAAGATATAAGCAATGACATCATAAGTTACTGTTTTTGTTTGGATTGTATTACCACACTACAGATAACTGTTAAGAATCTCAAGGTGGATGGTGATGAGTTAGTTATGAAGGAGCCAACCCTGTCTAAACAGAGTATGCCACATGGGGTTCTAATGAAAAGGATGTGTACTTGATAATTATTGAAGCTTTCAAGTAATTGACTGCATCTGAGAATATTTGAAAATATAATAAGGAAAAATAATGACATGGGAGCAGAGTTCAAATAACACAGTTGATATCTAGCATTCAAGGGGAAGAAGTGATTGTGAGAATATTCAATGTTTTACTCAAATTTTATCTGGTTTTAAGACACAGAAAGTAAGAATACAAGTATCCTCAAGAAAAGCAAAATGGAAATTGATACTAAAGGAAAATTTTAATTGTAGCATGTCTCAGAATTTAATAATTAGAAGTCATTAAAAACTTCTAAATCTTTTTTTTAATAATCAATGCAGAATTAGATTTCTTCCAATTCCAAGATCACTTGAAATTAAGATCATCAAGAATTAAATAATTCATTTTTAAATCCAGAGAGTTATACAATATGTATAGCATAGTGTATATAGTAAATAGGTATACTACAGGTAATAGTCTTCAAAATATCCATTGCATTTCATTAAGTATTTGAAGAATCAGTCTATTTATCTTGCCGTTAACTAGTGCCTTGAACACATGAATGGATTGACCAAGTATGTTTTTTGTTTGTTTGGCAGATTTTAAGCAGGTTCTACTTTTATTCTTATAAATAAACCCTTGTTTATATAAATAAGCTCTAACTATATACAAAAAAGATTACTCAGAGCAATTGCACTGATATTCCTCAACAGCAATTTTCCACAGTGAAGCTGGAAAAAAAAAAAAAAAAGTAATAGGAGTAATAGGGAAACATTGTTTTTTGTTGTTGTTTTGGCTTGGTTTGTTGTTGTTTCTTTTCTTGTTTATGAATATGCTTGGTTCGTATTTATTTAGCTTGCTGTTTATTATTATTACTATTATTATTATTATTATTATTATTATTATTACTATTATTATTATTGTTGTTATTAGGTCTGCATGTGTAATAGATGAATTTATTAACATGATGTGACAGACCCTTAGTGGACATGAATCATAATTGTACGATTGCACATCTTGTGATTTACCCCCTTTCAAAATAAGGCCACTGAATCTTTTGACTCATCTTGATCTCTCGTAATATACCGGGAACCCTGTCCCTTAGAGATCTAGGTTTGGAAAAGTGACAAACAGTTTTCCTCAATACATCTAATAGTTTTGATTTTCAGAGATACATTCAAAGAGCAGTTTTTGAAAACCAAGTATTTTATAAGGCACTGGAAAGAAGAAAAAAAAAAAAAAAAAAAAAAAAAAAAAACAGGACCCAGAGAAAAACAAAACAAAGAAACAAACTACAACAACAACAAAACCCCAGGCACCTAAACTAACTTATCACCTTTGAAAACCACAGTGTATTGAATTAGTTTGGATCTACCAACTACATTAAAGATGGAGTTGTTTTGCCTTACATGTAAAAATGAAACAGGATGTTTCAAAATAAATGTGTCACATTTTTATAACAAGATGGAAAGCTTACATCTGAAGAAGCCACACATATCTGTAAGCAAAAATCTGTTCAGAGCCTGCCCTTCATTTATAAAACCAAAACCACTGTAAGTTGGATCTTGAGACTTGGACAGGTTGGAACAGTTGTCTTGTCTTGTTGTTAAAGGTCTTCCACCAAAGGTCTTCTTGTGCATCCTGTCTATCCTCCAAATTGTTTGAATCACCTCTGTAGGAGGACGTACTTTTCTTTCAGTCACAGGTAGAAAATTCAGCTCTCTGAGGAGGAGTTCACACTGTATGCAACCCATTCACAGCCTGCAATGCAGTTACAGCCATTTTTCTGTCAGTTTAAAATGACATATTTGGCAAAAAAAATGATATGGAATGGAGTCACAAAAATAAATAACTTTTTGGTTTTAAATTGTAGGATATAAGATAGAAAAAATAGACTTTATAAGTACATTCAAGTAAATTTTAATATTTAGAGGATTTTGTAGGATCTTTCAAGGACCACAAATGCTTTAAATTTGTGGCTTTATTATTTTTTAGTTTATACAGTTATGGCTATAGCTTATATTGTACTTCATCCTAAAGGATAGTTATTGTTTAGCCTGAAGTGCCTAGTTAATATTCATAATCAAGTGTACTTCAAGTCAATCAAGTCAAGTGCACTTCCAAAATGAAAAATTGTGTGGTTTACAAAGAGTCCATTTTACAAATTTACTTCTCATTCCAGGTAGCAAAGTCATTGCATTCTCTTAGCTCTGACTTAATAAACCTCTGGATTATAGCATCCATGTGGGCCAAATTCCAATTTATGGTTAAAATTACATTAATATAGATTTATTTTCTTCTGTGGCCCTTGGAATACTAAACATGAAGTTACCTGAAGCCTCTAGGATTAACTATAGCCTTCCTTATAAGCTTTACCAAGACCTGAAGGAGCGAGCACTGCATCAAGCTGAGAGGCTTGAGGGTCTGATCTGTCTGACTATATTCAACTATAATGATAAGAAGTGCTGCTCTGTTTGTAGATATGTATTTCATCCCTTGCCACCACTTTACTTATACTCGTTTCTCAAGTGTTTACTGACTCTTCTCCACAAACTTCACATTATATATTTTCTCTTAATTTAATAAAGAGTTATGGTGCTCTACTGAAATTCACCTTCCTTTTCTGTAATTCTCCCCATGACCTCTCAGATTTTCTGTTCATTGAGATAATTTGGTTGTATTTTCTTCAGTAAGCAGCTGCTTTGTATAGTTTCTTTTCCAAATAGTAAATTGAAAATTCCTTATTGTATGTTTCAGATCAAAGGATGAAAAAATCAGCAGAACTAGAAAAGTACAGAATGTATGAAATGTTATTGTCATTTACACTGGAGACAGAAAAATATTTTTTGTAGTTTTTACAAATATTCTTTAAACCTCAAAAGAAAGTTCAGCCTGTCTGAGTTTGTTATTTTTATATGGCTTCTCTTATGAGATTACATCTCAGGATATTTTATTAAAAGAAAAAAAAAATAACATGACCTTCTGTTTATAATAAAAGGTTGGGGGTTGTAAAAGATGAAAATTCACATTCTTGTATTTCATGTCTGAATCTTTTAAAAATAATGTCAGATATCTTTCATCAAGGAAAAACAGTATCAAATTACTGCTTTATAATAAAATTTGTACAATATTTATGACAGCTTGAATTTAGTTTCCTTACCAGCCTTAGAATTAATCAACCTATTCTGAAAAAAAAAAGGTTGTGAATTTTTCCTTTTAAATATTCTTTTTTTTTTTTTTTCACCAAAAAAAGCATGTATTTGCATATTGTCCAGTGAAGTGCTCAAAGAGACTTAACTTTTTAAATTGTAAATAAAGAAGGAGTTGCTGTTTGATACCAAGGAGAGACAAGCCATGTGCTAAGTAGGACTATATGAAATACTGTAGTAGCATTTTGATTCCTGTGACTATAAACTCTTGAGTCATGGCAGCTTATACAGCAAACTTGTGCAAAATATGGCATAATAAAATATGACTTTTCAAGACATCCAGAGTGCTTTACCTATTTTTTTTTCCAATTACATTTTGTTTGTATAAGTCCAATGGCATACCGGCTTGTATCAGGAAGAATAGTGTAGCCAGCAGGACCAGTGAGGTGATCATTTCCCTGTACTCTGCTCTGGTGAGGACACACCTCAAGTGCTGTGTTCGGTTTTGGGCCCCTCAGTACAAGGACATCGAGGCCCTGGAACCTGTCCAGAGAAGGGCTACAAAGCCGGTGAAAGGCCTGGAACACAAGTCCTATGAGTAGTGGCTGAGAGAGCTGGGGTTGTCTAGAAGAGGAGGTTCAGGGGAGATCTACAACTGCCTGAAAGGAAGGTGGGGGGAGCTGGGGGTCAGCCTCTTCTCACAGGTGACTAGTGATAGGACTGGAGCGAATGGCCTTAGTGTTTGACATGGGAGATTTAGGTTAGAAATTAAGAGATATTTCCTCTCAGAAAGAGTAGTCAGGCATTGGAACGGGTTGCCCAGGGAAGTGGTGGAGTCGCCTTCCCTGGGAGTGTTCAAGGAAAGGTTGTACTTGGCACTTAGGGACATGGTTTAATGGGTGACATTGGTAGTAGGGTCATGGTTAGACTTTGATTAGATGGTTAGATCTCGAAGGTCTTTTCCAACCTTAATGATTCTATGATTTTATGAAAGAAATGACTGTTGCTTTACTAATCTCTGACCTATAATCTGACTTTACCCAGACTTTCCAGGCTTATTGTAAGTGTAAATTTTGTAGTTTTTGTTGTTGTGTTGTGTTGTATTGTTAGTTTGTTTGTTTGGATCTACTGTTTACTGAATTTTGGTTTAGCTTTTCTGAAGTCCTGGAGGTAGTTCAAGACTAGTCAATTAATGATTACATAGGACACAGAAAACTGTGCATCGGCTTTTAATTCATCCAGTCTCTTTGCTTTTGGAGAACAGTATACCCAACAGAGACTTTAAATGGACACCAAGATATTCTCTATTACCATGTGTGATGGGTTTGTATCCATATGCATTTTTATTTAGAAGTTTATAAAGGAAATTATTTTGCACAGAATATTCTTTTGCATGTCTTCATAATCACTAGGCTCTTTGAAGCAAAGAAGACCCCAAATCATCAGATAAGAAATCTGATTCTATGACTTGTACATATGTTTTTATGGAAAATTCCAAAAACATTTAACAAGAAACAAAATTGTTTTTGTATAATATTTTAAAACAGACAACACTATCAAATGGAAAAAATAATGGAAAATTATATTGCAGCTATAGAGCTCTGTCCTATGTAAAAGTTCTGTTGAAAGAATCTCATTTATTATTTGGTTCTCTTGGGTTTTGAGAAATTTCTATAAAAGAACATCTATTATATTCCTTTTTAATTCAATAAGATTTTTCCATAAATGTGGCTGTAAGCTGGAGTCCCATCTCTCTTGTATTTAAATGTACATCACCTACTAACTAGTTACATAACATAATAAATATGTGATAGTGTTTACAGGACTGCCAAGTAAAATGTAGTGGTTTCCTTCAGTCTTCATTAATTAAATATATATATGTGTATATATATATGCTATAACAAACTAAGATCATTAATTTGAAATATGTATCATGGGTGAGGACACTGACATGCTTTAGAGTTAATGACACAGCGCCTTTTTTTATTATTCTATCTAAAACAAAACAAAACAAAACAAAACAAAACTGCATGTTAGGTCTATGAGGCAGAAATTCTAACACACTCAGTAGAGGTATGCAACTGCAAGCTTCTGGTGAAGTGCAGGATGAAATCTTCATAGCTAATAGCAAAATACACCAAAATACAAAATAACAAAGTACACCAAAGACCATCTAGTTCATCTGTCTTCTGTGAGGTGGCATCAAGCAAAATACCTCTGAGAGATGTTGATTACTACTACTTCCCTTGAAGAATTGTAGACTAGGACTTCTTCAGTTTCTTTGGTGTAAATTTTACAGATTATAATTTAATATAAACCTATGTTCAACCTGCTATGACTGAGTTTACAGTAGTCGTTTAAATTGGCTTGATTTAGGTGGTTTTTTTTTACCCTTAGAGATTTCATTTATAAATATTTACTGGGAAGTGCATATTATTTCAGAGAAATATTGTGTCTTGTTTAATTTGACCCTCCCCCCAACAAATCTTATTTTTTCATATGTGTCTGAAGTCAGAAATTATGGATTAAAATGACAATGGAGTTAAGCCTGTGTTCTTCTCTTCATTAGTACAATAAAAATGTGGACTCAAATTTTATAGCCATATATTTCACACGAACCAGTAAACATCCAGAAATGTTGAACAAAGGAAGACAGTTGTTTTAATCTTTCTGGATTTCAGTGAAGCTTTTGATACTGTCTCTCACAGTATCCTTCTGGACAAAATGACCAGAATACAGTTGGATAAAAGCATAATAAGATGGGTGAACAATTGGCTGATGGGTTGGGCCCAAAAGATTCTTATAAATGGGGTTACATCAGGATGGCAACCTGTCACTAGTGGGGTTCCCCAGAGTTCCATTTTAGGATCAGTCCTCTATAATGCTTTCATAAATGGTTTGGATGAAAGACTTGAAGGTTTTCTGAGCAAGTTCATGGACGATACTAAATTTGATGGAGCTATTGACTCCATCAAGGGTGGTGAGGCCTTGCTCTAGACAGGTTGGATAGTTGGGCAATTACCAATATGAAGTTTAACAAGAACAAGTGCTGGATTATGCACCTGGGAAAGGGCAACATGTACAAGCTGGGGGACAAGATGCTGGAGAGCAGCCCTACAGAGGGGGGTGGCTGTTGACCTCAAGCTGAACATGAGCTGGCAGTATGCCCTGGCAGCCAGGAGGGCCGGTCGTATCCTGAAGTGTATCAAGAACAATATTGCTAGCCAGTCAAGGGAAGGGATTGTCCCACTCTACTCTGCACTGGTGCAGCCTCACCTTGAATACAGTGTGCAGTTTTGGGTGCCACAGTATAAGAAAAATATAAAATTGTTAGGGAGTGTCCAAAGGAGGGTTACAAAGATAGTGAAAGGTCTGGATGGGAAGATGTATGAAGAGTGGCTGAAGTCACTTGACTTGTTCAGCCTGGAGAAGAGAAGACTGAGGGGAAACCTCATCACGGTCTACAGCTTTCTTGCAAGGGGAATGAAGGGACAGGCATTGATCTCTTCTCTCTGATGACCAGTGATAGGAACTGTTGTGCCTGAAGCTGCAACGGGGGCAGTTCAGGTGTATCAGGAAAAGGTTCTACACTGAAAGGGTGGTTATACACTGGCACAGGCTCACCAGGGAAGTGGTCACAGCACTGAGGCTGCTGGAGTATAGGAAGCATGTGGACAATGCTCTCAGGAACATGGTCTTATTTTTTGAGTGGTCCTTTGGGGACCCAGGAGTTGGACTCAATGATCCTTGTGAGTCCCTTCCAACTAGGGATATTCTACGATTTTCTGATTCTATGAAATGTTAGTGAGAGAATTTTTAATTTTGAGACACACAATGATGTGATTTGTAGGCATGAAAGTATAGTAAAGCAACTTTAAAACTGCAGATCAACAGGACTGCAGAGTTCCATAGACAAAGCAGAGTTTTTTCTGGCAATGAAGGTAGTGTTTGCAATCCAGATACTTTCTTGCGAAAGACATTCTTGGAGGGTGGATATGAAAAAGGCAAAATAGTTATATTCATTATTTTCTGAACTAAACGCTCCTAAATTAAAGAAATTCCTATATGTAAAAACTGTACCCCTTGAATATCTGAAAAGATTATGCTCTAGCGCATAGTTTTATAAATGAGTGATGACTCAGAAGAAACATTTTTGTGAAAAAAAATAAAATAAAATACCACTTCAACACCCATATAAGCTTGGCTGTAAATAATTAGAAGTAATTAAATAAATTAAAGAGGAAAACAGGAATAAATCAGGTAGAAAAAGAGGGTAGGAGAGTGCTAGATGGAGAAAGGTTAAAATTCAAGCTATTCCTGCTGCTTGCCAGACTGAATCACTTAAAGTTTTCCTCCCCTCACAAATATTTTACTGACATCTTTTCCCATTTTTCACCAATAAGACCTAAGAAATATGTGCACTTGAACAGTCCCAGAGGGTTATATATCTTTTTACTTTCTCTCATGCTGAAAAGTTTCTTCAATTTCTTTTAGAAAAAGGACTTTGCTAGAAGTCTCTTCTAGTGAACTCTGTGTTCAAGGTTTCCTAATTCAAAGTTGTTTTTATTTATTTATTTAATTTATTTATAAATAAATATGGTAGGTAGAGTGTATTGAACACTGGAATACTATAATTCCTAGCTACACTCATTTCAATTTACTTGTTGCATAGAGGCCACTGAAAGCCTTTCAGCTCTGGAACAAGCAATCTAGCTGCTTATTGGCCACTGCAGGACCTATATATTTCAGCTGGCTTACTCTGGTGCAGTTCCAGTGTTACACAGAGTACAACAAGGGCAGAAGAGTAAAAGCTGTCACAGGCATGTCAGAAAGCTGGTGCAGCTTATCTAGGATAATCCCAGGGAGAAGGCCCATGGGTGTTTGTAAAGCAGTTGCCAGAATCAACTAATTAATGTGGAAATCTGAATACTAAATATGCATTTTTTATAAGGATTGTTATTCATATATTTATTTGCTTTATTTAACAATTTTTCTTTGCTTTATTTAATGAATAATTTTTCTCTTTGGAGCAAGTTGTTCAATATATATATACATATTTTTTTCCAGATTCATTCATCTTTACACATTTTTTTTTTTTTTTTTGGCAAGAAGTTCTAAAGTCTTTGTTAAGGAAGTTCTAAACGCTTATTTAAAAGAGGTCAATGAACACTTCCTGGTATGATGCAAAAGGCAAAAGTAAAATAAATATCATTCCATCATTCTCAGTCACATATTTTTAAGGCAGACACAATATAAATAGATTATATGAGAGGCCGTGAGAAAACATTCTGAATTAATAGGCTGAGATATGAAAATTGTTTGAATAATATTATTATAGTGCATTTGCTTGAGAGTACTTGAATTACTCTTCAGATATACCTCTTTTGCCTTATGACAGCTTTTGTTACTCTCCAGATATACATCTTCTGTCTTATGACAGAACACTGAAAAATAAGAATTACTTTCTCCCAAACAGTTCAGAAGAAAAATTTTGTGTGATATTTTGAGTAAGAAATATGCTAATATAGAGGCTTCTTTGATCAACAGTTATTTATCAACAGCCTTTTATCAACAGTTATTACAGTACTTAGAAACACATTTTCCAAAATAAGTGTTAATGTTCAGAAGCAAAAAATTTCCTCCCAAACAATTTTTTTTTTAATCAAATTCTGCTTGGGCATTTTTAACGTTCCTTTGACAAACTTTTGTTTGACTGGGTGCATAACATTAAAGGACTAAACAAGCTCTTTGATATTACTTCATGAAAGATTTTTTTTTTCCCTTTAACTCCAGTGGATGATGGATATGACCATAAATAAATAGGTTACTTTCATGTATCAACACAGTTGTGTTTGCTCGGTGGAAATTGTGGGAATTCAGCGTTTCTAAAATGAGACCACATATCTGAATACAAGTGTATAATTTTTAATTTGTATTAGAAATTTTAATCTACACCGAAACCACAAATTATTAAAATATTAAGGGAGAAGATACTTCACTTACTGAAAAAAAAAAAAAGTTGAAAAAAAAAAGTGTTGGCTCACTTACACTTTAATAAACCTTTCTATCTTACTTCTGTAGAACAGATTTAGATAGACCACTAATTTCACTAACATTGACTTGTCCATAGTGCATAGAAGAAACCCAATGATATGAAACCTTTTAGCATTTCCCAGCTCCACTATCTAATACTTCATCTTTCTGTGGAATGGGATTGGTCTGACATTCTTCAAGTAGGAATATTTGGGAAATAACATGCAATATATATAATATACTGCTTCACATTAATTACTTCACAGTTTTAGTTATTACCTAAATAGATAAATAGATGTAATTACCTAAATAAATAAATTGCAGAATGTTGTACTATCCAGAGTACTACGAATGGCTAGTGAGTTAATGTGCAGCGCATTAGCCTAACAGGATGCACAGGCTTCTTGGCAACGTTCCTCTTTGCTAATAACATAGAATGATAGAATGGTTTGTGTTGGAAGAGACTTTAAAGACCATCTAGTTTGAACCCCCCTGCCGTGGGCAGGAATGCCACCCAACAGAGCAGGTTGCTCAAAGCCCTTTCCAAACTGGCCTTGAACACTTCAAGGGATAGGGCATCCACAACTTTTCTGGGTAACCTCACCACAACACAACAGTGCCTCACCACCCTCTAAGAACTTCTTCATAATATCTAATCTAAATCTACCCTCTTTTACTTTAAAACCACTACTCTTTGTCCTAACACTGCACTCCTTGACAAAGAGCCCCCCTCCAGCTTTCTTGTAGGCCCTCATTAGATACTGGAATGCTGCAATGATGTCTCTCCAGAGCCTTCTCTTCTCCAGGATGAACAACCCCAGCTCTCTCAGCCTGTTTCCATAAGACAGGTGCTCCGGCCCTCTGATCAACCTCATGGTCCTCCTCATTCTAATAATTCCATGTCCTCCTTATGCTGGGGGCCCTAGAGCTGAATGCAATACTCCAGGTGGGATTCTCACAAGAGTAGAGTAGAGAGGCAGAACCACCTCCCTTGACCTGCTGGCCGTGCTTATTTTGATATAGTTATTTTAAAATATACTGATATTTGTTATAATTTCTGGTGAAAAAAAGGGGCTGAGAAATTACTGGAGGCAACATTAAAATACTAATTTGAAACAACCTCTGCATAAGTGGATGTACACAAGTAAATATAAGTGTACATAAGTGAAGTTAAAATAAATACAGAAATTAAAAAGAAGATAATTTATAGCTTGCTTGAGTGCTTGAAAATATTTTGTCCTCATAAGCACATAAATGTAACAACAACTCAGGAATCATTCCAGTTTAAATGATTTTTAACTTACAGTAGGTGTGTGAAATTTCCAACTCACATATTTCCATACAGAAATTACCATAGACAGGTGCCAACCTTTTGCTTAGGAACAGCTTTACATTTTCTAAATATTCTTGCAGATGTTTGAGATTTTGGATATGACTCAAGACAAGAAGTCTCTGGGATCCTACAGAAAACTTATTGCTTGCATTATTCTGGGTTAAAATTATACAGTATAAGATGGTTAAAAATATTAGCAAACTTGCTAACTGTAAATATTAATAACATGCAGGTCATGATATCCACTTTCAGGTTCCTTGTAGATACACCTTGTAGCTACATCTAAAAAATGTGGATGTAATATGGAATTGAAATTGTTAGGAGGGAGTAATTTTCTTCTCCAATAAAAGAAATAGGTTAAAAAAAAAAAAAAAGTAGAATGTATTTTTTTCAAATACGTTGTCTGAACTCTTAACTGGGTACTTTTTTGCTCATTAATAAAGAAATCAATGGACCAAACTCTTGAAGTCTGCTTCTTGAGCACAACAGCCAACAGCAAATAGTGAGAAGAGGCCAAGAAGTTATGGGGCCTAAAAAAACAACTCAGAAAACCTTTCTGCTTCAGGCATCAAAAAGTGTCCCAGAACTCCAGGTTATGAAATATATATCTATATCTCTTTATAACTAACTCTTTGGTATTATTTCCTAAACAAATACCATCACTTACCAAATAATCTATCTTTTGTGCAATGATTCCTGGCTCATGCACCTGGCAGGAATGGCAAAGACACCTATTCCCACGTGAAGCCAAAGAAAGAGTGAGTTGTAGCAAGTTCACGCATTAGATGCCCTCACCCAGCCCAGGGCACTTAGGGCCATCTACATTGGAGGTCCTACAGCTCTCCAGGCAGATGCCCTCAGCAACAGTGAGGTGACCTTTCCCAGCAGTTGGATATTTTTCCCACAGTCTACCCTGAAGCTTTCTTACTGCAGCAAAGCCCTTTGTTTCCTCTGCTATCACCACTGAGAAGGGGAAAAGATTGTCAATGCCGTAATCTCAGTAGTTTCGTAGACCTTTAACTATGCAGCTCTTGGTTTTCTAGCCCCCAGTTCTGGCAGTTTCCTAATAGACCATGATTTCTTGTTTTCTAATCATAGACTAACACAGAATCTTAGAATGGTTTAGGTTGGAAGGGAACCTAAAGACCCTGCCAACCCTCCTGCCATGGGCAGGGATGTCACCCACTAGACCAGGTTGCCCAAAGCCCCATCCAACCTGGCCTTAAACACTTCCAGGGATGTAGCATCAACACCTTCTCTTGGCAACCCATTCCAATGCCTCATCACCCTCTAAGTGAAGAATTTCCTCCTAACATCTCATCTAATCTCCTCTCTTTAGAATCATAGAATCATCATAGAATCATAGAATGGCTCAAGTTGGAAGAGACCTTAAAGACCATCTAACTCCAACCCCCTGCCACAGACAGGAATGCCACCCAGTAGATCAGATTGGCTAAGGCCCCATCCAGCCTGGCCTTGAACACAGTGTGGGGCATCCACACTTTCTCTGGGCAACCTGTTCTAGTGCCTTAGTGAGGCACTTCAGTGAAGAATTTCCTCCTAATTTCCTCCTAATGTGTAGTATAAATCTATCCTCTTTTAGTTAAAGACCATTCCCCATTGTCCTATCATTGTCTTCCCAAGTAAAGAGTCCTTCTCCACCTTTTTTATATGACCCCTTTAAGTATTGAAAGGTCACAATAAGGTCTCCCCAAAGCCTTCTCTTCTCCAGGTTGAACATCCCCAGCTCTCTCAACCTTTCTTCATAGGAGAGGTGCTCCAGCACTCTGATGATCTTTGTAGTGTCCTCCTCTGAACTTGCTTTAGCAGGTCTACATCTTTCATGGGCTGGGGGCCCCAAACCTGAATGCAAAATTCCAGGTGTGACTTCACAAGGGCAGAGCAGATGGGGACAATCACCTCCCTCACCCTGCTGGCCAATCCTCTGTTGATGCAACTCAAGATGCAGTTGGCCTTCTGGGATGCAAGCATGCACTGCTGGCTCATAAGCTCCCTTTAAGCACTGAAAAGAGTTGTCTCTGAAGCCTTCTCTTCAGGCTGAACATTCCCAGTTCTCCTAGCCTTTCTTTGTAGGAGAGAGCAAAACAAAACCCTGTTTGAATGTGATAATTAGGGCGCTTTCCCGGGGCTTACTGAAGATTTCCTAAAAAACACCATTGACAAAACATGCTGGCTTCTCTTTATTTTACCCAAGAATTGATGAATTATTCCTTAGGCTATTATAAGCACCTAAGTGCTGATTTAAAACAAAGGTGCTCTGAGGAAAGAATTGAATTTATATACAGGTCTTTAACATATAGATATTCCAAATTTTATTTTCCCAAGTTTATTTGAAAAATTTAAAATTTCTTTAAAAGAAAAATATGTATTTGGAAAATGATGAAATTGGAAATGGTTCTCCCCCAAAAAGTGAATTTCCTGGCTGTGCAAAGAGCAGACAGAAACTAAGACCTGAAGACTCCTTGGAGTGCTGATGTCTCATACCTATGCATTACACACAGGAATGAACTGGGACGGAGGCACATGAGGCGGGTGCCTGGGGCTGCCTGCCACATGGCTGTGTCTGCAGAAGGTGGATGGTGTGGAAGCTGCTGCATCTGCAGCTGCTACCTTGGGCAACCACTTGCAGCACTGGTTACAGCCATGGGACTAAGCCATGATCTTGCACTCTGGGGTCCCTTCACATGTTCAGAAGAGTGCAAGCTAAAAAACAGAAGATTAGAGCCTAATTCACACTTCCTGGGCAATTAGGAAGTTTCTGTATTCCTTTTTATAAGGTACCAATTGTTTTTTTGCGGCACATTTAGAATGATACCCTGTTTCTTTAGGCCACCCAATGTTATATATGGAGTGGTAATTCGTATCGAGAAGATGGTTGATATTAATAAAGAAGGGGGAGATTTGGGAGTGTGGCCATGGGGGTCGGAAAACCCTGTGGTTGATGATAACATCAGACTCTTAAAGATGAGGCCATCAGGAATGTAAAAGAGTTTAGAGGGAACAAAGAAGGGTGATTCAGGAGACTCCATGCAGTCTCCGGTTTCTTGTTCTCCAGCCGTTAAGGCATGGAAGTTTCTGGGTGTTTGCTGTTGCTGTTATATGCAAAGTTGTTGACCAGGATGGGAACAGGTACTTTGATTACCTCATGAAGATAGGTTCGGCCAGACTCAGCAAGCTGCTCAGAGAAGCTCGTACTGAAAGTCACTGGAAGTAGGTGCACCGGAGCTGGAAAGAAGCTCAAGCTGAGAGAAGCGGAGGCGCGCACACAACTGCCCCTCACTGGTAAGCAGTTGCACATTATGGGGAATCATACGTCCTTAGAAACAAAGACTGTCCTGGTAACTTTACAGCTTACTCTCCTTATTAACAATCAGACAGTTTATGATCCTGAAATATGGGACCAAATTGACTCTGCAACTAAAAATGACAAGGTTGTGGCGGGATTGCTCAGCACCTGGTGAGCAATCTCTGAGACCTTAAAGAGCCATGTGGGGCCACAATCACAAACGCGTGGTTTACCAGAGTGAGGGAGCTCAGGGCTCCTTTACTGATCCGACTGCTACGCCATGAGCCCCCCCACCACTACAGCCATTCGAAGGCTTTTGCTGTTACGCCCCCTGGTGACCTGGATGTGCCTTTTGACCCAGGCCTATTGGCCTTGAAAAGGAGATGGGTATGCTTTTCTTCGATCCGGGAAGAACGGGATACTTAAGGCCCGAAGGCCGAGTTTCTTGACAACTTAAAGCAAGACATATTGCTCAAAAGGAACAGAAAATGGAGACTTGTTTGTAGTCAAGAAAAAGAATGGAAAATGGAAACTGTTAAGTCATGGAACTTAAAGGATTGTTTGTTACCGTTTCTGATTGTACACATGTACATGTATAGGCGTATTCGGGTTTAGTATGTAAAGCAATGTTCTGTATATTTAGAATGTTTGATGTTCGTGTGTGCGTGTTATTGGAGCGTAGACTCACCGCACACCCAGCGCTGTTTACTTTCCTTTTATACCTTTTATAAATATTCCTTTTATAAATATTACTAAATTCAGATTGAGTTGAGACTTCATTTATAACACCAAGAACTAAAATCTGAACATGGAAAGCCAAAGAGAAGCCTGCAAACCGTTCAAATGAATTTCATGAAATATGTTATAAGCATAGATAAGTTCTGCTGATATATCTCACACATGCTAAAATGCTTGCTTTAACACCTTTATAACACAACACAATGAAAATGCTATCTATATAAACTTCCTCTGGAAATGTTCTGCTGTTAATCCTACTGAACATCACTTACAAATACACACAAAAGTTAAATGTTTGGGTTTACTAAACGATGCTTGGGTTTGCTAACTAAAGTTATATTAGCATTCTGTATGGTCTGTTAAAACTAATTACAGAACAGACAGGTGAGAAGCTAATAGTAAAGCTAAAAAAATGGGAAATACCAGCAGAAGGGAAATGAAAGGTAATTTTACTCATACCTACTACTGAGAGTCACTAAATACAACTAGCGCTGTGACAGTTGCTTAAATATTTAGTAAAATAATACAATTTAGGTGTAAGGAGTATAAGTGTAAATACAAGTGCAGTCAGGAAATCATAGTTCAACTTGTAAAAAAAAAAAAAAAAAAAAAAAAAAAAAAAAGATTTAAATTAATACCGTAAGTATTGAAATGTGCCGTTGTCCTCCTTCCCAGTGGGGTGTTGTTTTGCACATGCAGATATCAGCAGGGGATTTTGGGTTCTTTATAGATGGAGGGGTCTGCCCCATTTTGTCATTTTTAGGACGAGTGCCATGGGAAGTGATCTATTTCTTCGTTTATGCCAGACACTTTTGATACTGATTAGTGATTCAGAGTTTTCCATCACTAAATTCAAAATTTTATCATTTCACTTTTTCCAATGTATACACAGATGGCTTTCGACTGTTTTGTGTTGCTATGGAAAATGGGACAATTTCATTTTTCAACTATAGGAAAAGAGAAACAAAACTTTAAAGCTATCAAAAATGGTAGAGCATTGAAACTTACTTTAACTTCTTAAAGTTGAGTATAATTCATATGAATATTGTCTCTTTAAAGCCAACTTTATCTCTTTACATTGACAGTATCTCTTTACATGACAGACTGCATTTTCTGCTTAAACAAACACCAAAATTGCATTCTTTTGACCAAACAAACAAGAAATAACAAAAACACTTTTCTGACTGCAGAAATACTTCTTTCAGACTAAGACCAAGGACATTTCTGAGCCTGTGGGAGGAGGGGAATGCTGGCAGCAGTGATGACCATTGTATCAATCCCCTACCTGCCATTCCAGAAGGACCAACTTCAGTTTTCTTTGCAGCTATCTCAAGATTCATATTTAATTGCCCAACCTTTTCTTTCCAGAATAACAGCATAATATTTTGTTTAAAAAATACATGAGCTGAAAACAAATTGACAGCCTTAATTATGAATTTTCTGCTTGCCTGTTTATTGGCTTAAAATATTTCCTGATGAAGTATAAAGACATTTTGTGCCTCAATAGAATGAATACAATATTCATTGTTTTGAATTACTTAAATGTAGGAGGATTGTCTAAGCAGCTGTAATTTGAAGAGCATATGGAAAAAACACTCTCTAGGGAGTAACATAATATCTTTGAACAACAAATATGTTTCAAATGAAAATTTTAGCTGATTCCTCCATATTAGTAGTCAGATCCCAAGCCAGTCAGTATAATTCTGAAGGCACACAGTCTACTGAAGACAGCAACATAAGCACAATATTTTTCTAAATGCTATGTTGTCCAAAGTTGAGTGCAAAGTGGACTGTTCTTGCTACTTACAGAGCATTTCAACTCTTAAAAAAGTTAAATAATATTGTGGTTCACTTCCTGCACTATCATCAAAACAAGCTGGGTTTCCATTTTTTTTATACTGAAGACGGAGTTGGAGGTGTCTGTTTTAGGAACTCCTTGCTTGCCGTTTTCTATATTTGGTTACTGAACTGCAAGTTCTTGTAATGTTTTTGATGGAAAAGCATTGAGAAATAAAGGTAAAACCAAAGGAAAAAATAAATAAATAAATAAAAAGATAATACAAAGAAATGGGAAAAAAAAAATACCTGATAACTGAGGAATTCCTAAATTCCTATTAGTCTATTAGAAATTGCTATTGGTCTAAAAACAGTGAATTTTATTTTTTTCAAACTCTACTTTGGACTTATAAAACATTAAACTACCTTCAGCATGGGAAAATGGGATAACTGTGGCAGAAAGGAGCAAATTGCTGTCACAGAAGCAGACTGTTGCCCCATGTGTGAGTTGAGGTATTTGTTGCTGTAGCATGAAAAGGAGGAGGAGGAAGAAGATGAAGAGGATGAGGAAGAAGAAGAGGAAAAGGAGGAGGAGGAGGAGGTGAGGGGAAGGAAGAAGAGGAAGAGGAGGAAATGGATGCTGTACAGCAGAATGCCTCTCTCCAAAGGTGTGAAGAAGGGAAAGGTTAGAAGAGAAGTGTGGCCTCTAGAAGGACCAAAATAATTCTTGCATTCTAAGACTCTTACCCTGATGCTCAAAAATTATATTGAAAGCGGAAAGTTGTTAGATATTCAAATATGAGAATTTCCAAGGTGCTAAGCTGACTCCACTTGTAGATGCTTTGTGTTGTTGAGAGAGAAGTATTAATTAAATAATCAAACGAAACCATTAATAATAAAGCATATGCAATCCTCTGCAAAAATGCAGTCCCTTTACCTTTCTTGTCTCATTTTTCCAGGAACAAAAGGGGAATCATATCTACTGCTCTCTTTCACACAGATCAGTATGACTAAAATTACCAGAGATGTTCTTGAAAAACATTTGTCATTAGAAGAATGTTTCAGTGTCAGAGATCTTTATTCAGTTTCTAAAATTCCATTAAAGCATTTCCAAACAATGCTACTAGAGAGTTTGCAGGATCTGGGAAAAAAACAGAGCAGTGAAAATGAGCAAAAGAGTTTTAAACGTGCAAACAATCATACATTCATTATTAATTTAGTTCTTGTATTATAATTAATTTGTAATTTATTATGCCACCAACTACCATTTTTTCTCCTGTCAGTTAGAAATTCCATTCTTGCTAAATGGATTGCAGGAGCAGGATATTAGTTTACTCAACAGTATTCAGACTTGTGTTTACTAACCTCTTTCATTCCTTTTTTAACATATTCTACCAAAACCAGTTCTCTAAAATTTCAGATGCTAATGTCTCAAAAAGATGTCCGGTCTAGTAGTCTTGCCTTTCTATCAAAACAGTAATTTTGAAAATTATTCATATCCAAGTACCCAAAAATGGATTATTCTATAAGGATTAAGTGAAACAAATAACCCCTATTGTAATTAATAAAGTAATAGTTTTTTTTTTTTTATATAATTTTTTTTAAGAGTGTCCTGTCAAAGAGTTTTACAAGTAAAAAGAATGGTAACCACATATCTCTGTACAGATTTGGGCAAAGCTGCCTTCTGGCAGACAGTATACTAACCTATCTATAAATTGCAACATTTTTGCAATATTATTGCATCCTAACCTTATTATTCCAATGTGTTATTCCTGAGCAACATGGTTACTATGATTTCTTTTTTTTTTCTTTTTTTTTTTTTTTCCCATTGTGTAGCTGTGTGAGTACATACCCACAGGTATCTAGGCACATAGCTTACATTATTGAATTGTATTTAATAACAGCATTTTTAAATGTCTTTCAAAGTATCTTTGCAAGCAGTAAGGTAGAGGAAAAAAAAAACTACAAGCCAAAAGCTTTCTTAAGACTTTCAGAAGCTATATATAAAGTATTTTTTTTTTAATAAAAATAACTGACATAGGAATTAAAAAAGAAAAAAAAAAAAGAAAAAAGTTTTCCACAGAATCCCTTGTATAAACTGCAATATTTAAGCTGCTTGTTCAGATAGAAGAAATAATTAGACACATAACTTTAATTATTCTATTTCTTTAATACGCACTTTAATAATAGCAGATTTATATTCTTTCCTGTAACTTTACAAGATTCCACAACACAGTCTAGCATGCTGATATACAGAAGCAGGAATGTGGTCCCTAATGATTCTGTGGAGGAGACAGTGAGGACACTAACTTAAGCGTAGAGCAGATACTGGTTTCTGTTTAGCATCCAGGAAATAGTATATATAGAGATGCAGAAGAGGGACCCCATCTCCCAGAGAAGGCAAGTGATCTGCTCAGTGGTACAATCACTGAGATCTCAGATCCCTCATAGCTTTCCCACACCATTAAAAATGGGTTACTGAAAATCAGGAGTAGATCCAACTCAATATTTCTGCTAGTCCAAAGCTTAAAACAATGTCCTGGAAATCAGGGTAAGTAATTGAATCCTGTCAAAGAGCATAAATATAATTTTTCTACTTCATGGTCAACTGCAGTAGAAATAAAGACCTAAGTTTTGGTTGAACACAATACTATCTCTCAGGTTTGCTCAGAGCATGCCTAACAGCCAGTGTTTCCAGAGACACTGGAAATCTTTTTGCTAAGCACCAGTTGGGTTTAGGCATGAGGTAAGGTTTGAGAAGTCTTTTCAGCCAAGAATAACTCTGCTCAGGCAAAACTCATATTCTGAGGTACCTAAGCAACTTTTCTGTATTGCTTAGTGGAGGTTTTATATCTACAGTCATATAGGATGCTGGCCATGACAGGAAAACCAGTGTGAATGGCTCCTGCATTCATTTCTCTGCAGCCCAAATACTACTGATGCAATCAGAGTGAGGAATAAAATTACTTTCTCTTTTTTGAAAAATTCTTTGTGGTAATTCCAGTAAGCCATTTGACATCTTAATGTTATAAACACTTGTAACTCTACAACTAAAGAGATAGTACAGGAGAGGAATTCATGACCAAAGGCAGTACAAGAGGAGAGGGGACTTCCTCTGTTGGTTTTGCAGCTGTAGCCACAATCTAATGAATATATATTTTGGTTATGTCAATAAACTTTGCCCTTAGTGTTATCCATTTCTGTTCAAACTTCTAAAAGTTCAGATCCTGTGTGCCCTGTGAAGAGTTTTGGCACAGAGCAAAATTTTTTAGTGCTCTCTGTATGCTGTCACTGCTAATTAAAAATAAATAGGAAGAAAGATAACTTTATTTTCCCAAAACAAAAACAATCATGTATGCTGCAGCTGCTGATAGTCTAGTTTAATCAAAAAAGCATACATACCACTCAGCTGAGCCCATGTTCTTCATATTAATGCACAATCTGTCTGTCATTCAAATCCAGAATTTTATTTTCAGAAATCTCTGGAATTCCTATCTGCCATGTCCATATGTATGAAAACCAAATTTCTCAGCTACAGCTGCAGGATAATTGTCAGTAATTGTCTCATTAGTTTCAGGTGTTAGGAACCATTCAAGCCCTGAAAGGGGATGTGTTTCTCTGAGTAAAAGTATTTAAAGTAAAGATGTGATTGGAGAGATACTGTGTTTACTTCTCAAACGGCTGGAGCAATGTAACTGAAAATAATGATATGAATTGCATCACCTTTAGGTTTGAGCATGCTGGAAGTAGAAGAATATAGTCACAATTGTGACTATTTGGACATAGTTGACATTTAGAAGAGAGTAGCATATTGAAGTTGATCGTTCCTGGGATGCATCAAGCACAGCATTGCTAGTCGGTCAAGGGAAGTGATTGTCCCGCTCTACTCTACACTGGTGCAGCCTCACTTCAAGTACTGTGTACAGTTCTGGGCACCACAGTACAAAAAGAACGTGAAACTATTGGAGAGCATCCAGAGAAAGGCTACAAAGATGGTGAAGGGCCTAGAGTGGAAGACATAAAAGGAGTGACTGAGGTCACTTGGTTTGTTCAGCCTGGAAAAGAGGAGGCTGAGGGGAGACCTCATAATGGTCTACAGCTTTCTCATGAGGGCGAGTAGAGGGGCAAGCATCAATCTTTCCTCTTTCGTGACCAGTGATCGGACCTGAGGGAATGAAGTCAAGCTGTGACAGGGGAGGTTCAGGCTGGATATCAGGAAATGGTTCTTTACTGAGAGGGTGGTCACACACTGGAACAGGCTCCCCAGGGATGTAGTCATGGCACTAAGTCTGTCAGAGTTTAAGAAGAATTTGGAATATTCTCTTAGTCATATGGTCTGAATTTTTGGGTAGACCTCTGTGGTTCCAGGAGCTGGACCTTGATCCAGGAGTTGGATCCTTGTGGGTCCCTTACAACTCGGGATAGGACTCTATGATTCTATTGCAGTTTGGGATTTTCAGAAGTTGTGAGCCCAAGTAGACTCTAATGAGAAAAATATATGTGGGAAAATTAAGGACCTCGGATTTCATTACTTAAAAAGGTTCGAAATCTTTAATGTGAAGAGAGTGAGAAGTGAATAAATGAATGTGTCACTACCGCTTTTGTGCTCTTGTACATCCCTCCCTCCCTCCCTCCCTCTCTCCCTCCTCCCAGAGAGTTGAGTTCAGAGTCATTAAAAAAGCAAGAATGGCAAACGATGTGATCAGTCATGAGTCCCCTATGAGAATTATGCCAGAGATTCTAGTGAGCAAAGTTTCGGTGATGACTGCAAATCACCTTCAATTCCTCCTGCTACAGGACAGTAGCGTTTTTTGTTGACCTTGATTAATTTTGTCATTATAAAATGCCTTGGAATAATTATGTCCTAGTTGTTGAAAACAGCAGGTTAATTAAAGTCTTGACATAATTTGACACTATTTTACTGTATCCACTCTTAATATATTCTTAACAATTTTTTTGAGGTATCCTTAAAAATTATGAGATACATGATATTTGTAAGTACTGTATTGCCAAAACAACATTCAACATTAGGCTTGTAAGTATCAGATAGTTCAGAAGTGGAGTACAGATACGATATTCTGCCTCGTTCCCCATATCTGGGTAGAGAGCACAATATGCCAGAGGTCTCTGGAAGTTTCTACTTCTCAGAAAAAATGAAGGTTTGAAGCAAGGGTGGGGCATTTCTTCAGGCATCTGCAATAGCACAGGCTTGAGATTCCTCTAATTTCCAAGATGTGTAAAAGCACTTCTCTTCCAAGCATTCTCCAGCTATGTTGAGTTGGAGCTCTGGCCTTTATCTGTAAAACAAGTATGTGCTATTTGCTGAGGTCTAATACAATGCCCCAAACTGTCCATTTTCACCACTTCAGTTCCTAGTTCTAATCTCAATTGAACTAATAAATGAACCTGAAGTGATAATATCAAATATACCAGACACTGTAATTGTATCCTGTTTAACAATGTAGCACTGGACTATTTTTCTCATATATCTTGGCAACATAGTCATCGGGTGAAAGAGATCTCAGCCAGTGAGCCCTATAAATCCCAGTAGCATTGCCTGGATCTTTTGGTTAATATATCTTTTCCTTTAAAAATGAGAAGATCTCTAGACTGTTCTATAGGAAGGAAGTCATCACCAAACTGAGGTTTCCATGGTTGAAAAATATTTACAGTTCATTTGCCTATATTCAAATATACCAATTCTTCTCAAACAGAAAGAGATTCTGTACCAAATAGTAACTTTTAGTGATAACTCCCCAGGTATGCAACAAGAGCAACAAACTTATTGGAAAATGAAACAATGGGGAAAAAAAATGATTTCTTGTTTATTTTTATGTTAGCAATGGAGAATGATTATGTCTCAGCATCAGCCTAGAGGACAGCCCTAGAAGTATCACAGCTGCAGCTTGCTGCAAAAAGGCTTCTGCCCCAAACTGCAAGATAGAATGCAGTATGGATATGACACAACAAACAAGAGCCATGGAATGGCAATAGATGTGTTGGTGTTAGTGGCGAGGAAGAGGAAGAGGAAGAGGAAGAGGAAGAGGAAGGGTACTTTGGAAGCAAACACCAAGCAGAAGTGTAAGAAAGATCAGGAGACGGGAGACATTGAAGGTTACAGGAGATAATTGGAAGGGAAGAAGGCAATAGGAGAGACAGATGTGGCTTAGATTAAGGTAATGACAGGTCCAAGTGTTCTCCAGAAAGTTCTCCAAACATGCTAAGTACCCTCCTTAAGCTACATCTGCAGCTGCCCCTGCAGCTGGAGCCTCAGACTGGATATATTCCGAGTTTCATCCTGGAGGGTGGGTGGAAAAAGAAGAGACATGAATTTTATTTTTCCCCAAACAATCTCTTTTATGGCTCCCACATCAGGGTGATATTTGGGAGTGTAAGAGTTACAGCTGGACACCATCATATCCCTTCTCCTCCAGGACAGCTGCCCGTGCCATCTGGTAGAAATGTGGTTTCTACCTCACACAAAGTCTCTCTCTTACCAAGCTGTTACTGCAAGGCCTGTTTATTCCACTGTTGTAGTTTATTCCCCCCATTGCATTTTTTATTTCCACCCATCATTTATTCATAACAGATGATATTGCTGTTGGACAAATATATGGTGAAGGTGTATTTAGCCTGTGTAAAAACTTCAAGACATGCAGAAATTCCAATGGCAAAATCCTCATATTTATTAACCTAGGTTTGTAAAAAAAACCCCTCCCCCTCAGTCCTTTTATCGTTTCCTTTTGTTTTCCTTCCAAGTAATAAAGTCTACCTACTCCTAATGCAAATACTTAAGACCTCAAGCTTTCAAATTCAATACATCCCTGTTCATTTTCTTCACAGAAAACAAGGATGTGATTAGACATGAGAAAAACCTGTAGCTAATAAATCTGCTCCCAAGGACTGAGTAATCTCATTACAAGTGGGAAATGACAGTTTATTCATCAACATATGGAGTACCTTAGAAATGCTGGAATAGCCAAACTGATCTGGAGAAGCAGAGAAACCCAGCTTGAAGAAAGGAAGGAGTCTTCAATGATGTTTTACATATGTAGTGACTTCTGTGGGAAAGAAGAATTACATATCTCATCTCTTCTCTGAAAAATAGTTCAGACTATTTGTAAAAGATCTTTGAGATTCAGGGCCATCATAGCTGCTTCCCATGAGTATAATTTGAATGTTCTTAATAGAGATGAGAACATATGCAATATGTAGTGTGAAGGAGGTAAGTGTCCTTTGGAAGTATATTTCCTTTCTATTTGGAAAGATCAACAGATCTGTTTTCTGGCATTGCAATCCTCATGGTGAAGTGTCAGTGTGGTGTCATGTGAAATGCAAGGTTTTACTTCCAAAAAAAAAAAAGGATCTTTTTCTGAGCTAATTGTGTTTTAACTGGTGTAACTCAGTTTTGGTGAAAATGAAACCTTTGTAATTTTCCAGAAAATCAGTCTTTCTTCAGAGTTTGTTCCATCCTTTCATGATTCACAGAACAACACAATGCCTATAACGACAGTTGTTTCCATGGAGATGGAAATTAGAATATCAATACAAGAGAATTCCTAACTGTTGACACTCAGAATGGTTTTAAGAACCTTGATTGCAAACTAGAATGTTTAATTATCATATATTTTTTTCTCTTTTCACCTGTGAAATGTGTATTCATTTTTTTTTTAATTTACACAGTGAAATATCATGAATGAAAATCAGGCCCTAGATGTCTTTTATATGCTTTTTTGTATGACTAGTTTGAGAAGTTTGCTTTTGGTGCTCAGAGGTGGTATTTGTTCATCTGTTGTGAATGATTTAGAATATTTAACCTTTTCCACTTGAAAAAGAGATACTATGATAATCTCTTTTGGAGATAAATTATATGTCAGCTTTATATCTGTCTACCTACTCTACATCTTTTGTACACAAAGATGTTCTGGAGAACTGCCAGCAAAGAACTACATAAGTATGTATGTATATGAATTGTTCTTCATTCTGGCCAAATGGAAAAAGATGTTGAGTTTCTACCCAGACTAAGACAGCTGGCACCTTCATAGCCAGAGCTCCAGATGTAGACAATGTCTCAGCAGAGGTTAAGTAACATGGGTGGAGTTGTCTCCACAAACTGATGAGAGTACAGATCTGGGTATTTTTTGCTTTAAACTGTCTGCTTTGTCAGAAGCAGAGAGAAATTAAAGTCTGGAAGTAGGAAGAGAAACAAGTATGGCCCCAAGAATGTGCTAAAAGAAAAAGAGTGAAGATTTGGAAAATCTGAGCAAGGAAACAGTCTCTGTCTACCTGTCTACCTTTTTTTTTTTTTTTTTTTAATCCCACTGAAGTTTCAGAAGTTTGAAGTTAGCTAGATGCTCTTTGGTGTTGAGGTCCAGACTCGATCCAACTGAACACAAGAAAAACAAAAACAAAATAAAACAAAACACATAAGCTAAATACCATATGAACAATTCTCATGAGTGAAAAATCTCCAAAAGAAAGACAGAGCCTCATCTACAGACATTTTTTAAACTCTTTTTATTCATAACAGGGTAGGAAGCAAAGCTAGTTCAGAAACTGGGAGAGTGATTTATTTAGTCATTCCTTAAGAAAATTCTGAACCAGTACAAACTGCAAAAGGATATAATGGCAATCACAAATAGAAACTCTCTTGTTTATGCAAGAGAAAAATACTATAAATAAATGTCTGGGAAGTCCTGGTGCTTACCACTGAAATGCTTGGGCCAGCCTAAGCAATAAATAAATAAATATTGCTACTCTTTGCCAAGCTGACGGGTAAAATGCTCTCATAATATTTCCAGTACTTTATTTCTATGGCTAGGTCATAGACCACAAGTGAAACTTTTCTATGAGGATTTTGGATTTTCTACCTTGTAAGATGGGTAAATACAGAAACTCCATCAGCACAAGGAAAAGAGAGTGTCAGGAACCTTATACCAAGACTCCTGCATTGCGAAATTGCTTGAGTTTTTGAGTCATTTTGTCATCATACAGTGTGTGTCACCCATACCACTCTGTAGCTCATTATTATGACAGCACAGTCGCCATACTGTCTACAGTACTGTCTAACAGGGCAATCCTAAGGAATTCTACCCAGATGGGATCTAGAACATTCACAAAAAGAAAATATGTGACTGTTCCACCCTGTAGGATCTCAGGAAGTGGAGAAAGCAGGATGTGCCTGGTGAGCAGAAAGCAGCATGTGAAAAGCATGGGGCAACTCCCATGGCACAGTGGGAACAGGGGAGGTTTTTTTTTCCTCTGGCACTAGAACCTCTTGCTGGGAGCTTTGGTCAGCTTTCTCGGATAGTAGGGAGAACGTGGTCTTCCTCCTCCCAAAGAGCTTGCTTTTCACCATTTGGGTGTCTACAACCAATTCCCTCAGTGCACGGAGGTGGCAGGGGAAGCTGAGACCAGTGTGGGCCATGGGACTGCAGGTCAACAACAACCTACTGCTTGGCATGCCCATAGTGAGCTTCAGTACTGCCACTTGCCATAGCCAGATGGGCAGGTAGCACTCTGATCACCATCCTGACTGCTTTGGGTTACATGGTCTCCAAAATCTCCAGCCTTTTAGCACTCAGCCTTTTGATGGCTATAAGATAATAGTACAGCTAGAGCAACATCTTTAGAAACAAGACTCCTGCAACACTGGCAGGTCTTAGAGGCTGTCCTGGTAACACAATTTCATTAGCTACACTTGTCTGGGGGAAGATTTTGGAAGGATTGTGGCTTTCTCTCTTCCTCCTCTCCCACCACCTTTGCCTCCTCTGCTGGGTTACCAGCATGGCTAGCTTTCTAGACTATCTGGAAAAGTTCCCCTCTAATCTCTGCAAAGAAGTCAGACTGCAAAATAAGTCAAGAGAAGAAAAAGTTTGTTATTCCTTTTCTTAGGACAACATCATAGAAGTATGTGAAGGCAACTGAAGAGGTCAGGTATTCAGCCCTTCCCCATATTCAGGGGCAGCTTCAAGTGTACCAATGCCATACTGATATCTATGCATTTGAAAGAACATACATTAGATGATTAAAGGGATTCCACAATCTCTCTAAGAAACTATACCGATGTTTAATGACTGATCTAAATCTCTCTGCTGCAATAAAAAGACAGTTTCTGCATGCTCTGTTCACCACGATCTGAGAATCCAATCAGTCACTGTCTTCTCTGTAGCTGTGTTGGCATACCTGAAAACTGTTATCATTTGCCTTTTCAACTCCTCATTTCCAGACTAAACAAAGTCAGCTCTCTCAGTGTTTCCACATAAGTCTTATTTTCCAAATGTCTTTTTAGTAGGAAACCGCAGGACAGCTTACAGTCTTAACTTCGAAATCCAGGACTAAGCTTCTATTATATATGTACTACAAATAACAAGGTAATACCAAATATTGTAAGATATCTGACTGCAAATTTCAGAGGGGGAAATCATAGTTAGATAGCACCTAAAAATCTCTCTTGTGTAAAGGGTTTTAGTGCTCTGGAAAATCTCAAACTAGTAGATGATGAACATGCAAGGGAACTCTGGAAATACCATAGTCACTATGTTGAAAAATAATCTCTCCTCCCAGATTCCTGTCTCTCTCCACAGTCCTCCAGACAATTTCAGTTGCATAAAGTAAAGGAAACTTGTGTCTGAAAGCAGAAAAGTGAACAGGCTGGAGAAACTCACAGGCTCCTCTTCAGTCTGTCCCAATGCTTTCCATACTATAGCAAGTGTCTTGCTGAGTATTTGCAAGGATCACTTCACACTTTGAAACACCATTGGTCCTTTTGCTTCACAGAGCGTGGTTGTTGTCACTGATGTTGTGACCAATGTCAGCAATTAGTTGTACTACCAGAGAGAGACTTTGCTCTCTCACAATCCTAATCAAAATGTGTGATTTTTCCCATTTGAGCTCTACTTTCTCCAGTTTTTTAAATCTTATTCTTGACCATAAATTGCGTGCAGCAAATGGCATGTATGTCTGTAGAGAGACACAAGAGCAGACAGGAGCCCTCATATAGAACCATTAATGCATTGTTGCAGCAGGCAACTCACAGATATGGGCATGCTCACAGCCAAGCCTGCTATGTCAGTTTTGAAGATGGCTGCTTGTACTAAAACTGTGACAATCCATAGTGCAAAGTACAGTTTCTCCAGAATAGTGCAGTGGACAGCTTGAGTTTTTCAGCATTACCAAAGAGCTTTCTCCAATTCAAATGGAGCCTTACACCATTTGGGGCTGCAGTGCAGAACTCACGGCCAACTCTCCCATCTCCTCCCTGCACTGTGGGTTGCCTTCACTGATAGCTAGCAACGGTGCCACAGCGACAGCAAGATGAGAGGGTGTTGGCTTGCCAGCCCCAGATGACTCTTAGGAAGAGGGGAAAAAAGCTCCCATGAGTGTGGAGAAGGGCTTTTCTAAATCCATCATTGGCTATGAATTCCAGGGTTGTGAGGAGGTCTTACTGCCATTTTTTTAATGTATACGGTCATGGTAATTGCTGAAAGGTCATACAAAGTGCCTGGTACACTTAACAGTATTAAGGAGTTTGCAATGTAAAAAATTTGCTTGATCCCAAAAACTTCAATAACCATCATAATAAAACTTCCACCTTGCACATCATTTTAAAGAAAGTATGGATGTCTATGGCCATGGTCTGGACAGCACTCTTCCAACTCCAGAGTACTCAGTAAGCTAAAGGGAAAACTCTTATTCTCACTGGAAGAAAATTATGTGTTTTTTGCATAGTGGAAGTGCCTTCTTTCATGCTAATTCCCCTTTTCTTCACAGGTCTGGGTGCTAATCTGAAGTTTCTCTTTCTAAACCACATGGTTGCTAGTGAGAGTCCTAACTGCTTCTACATCTTCCAGTACATCTTTTATCATGACAAGAGGGTAAAGAAGTTACTAAATTTTCAAGTTTATGACAAGGTTTCTATGATAAATCACAAACTTATGTAGTAAATAGTAGCTATAACAAATTAAAATACTTGGAAGAGAATTGGTATGCAGGGGCTGCCATACTTCTGTACAGGATTTCCTGTACTGAATGAAGTACAGGTGTTATATGGTACACCCAGGAAGTGTTGGATCTCTTTACCATACACATTTTAAAATATTTATCTGTTCATATTAAATTTAGTGATTTTGGGAACACCAGAACTGAGCCCAGTTGCTCACCTTTGAAGCAGATACAAAGCAGGTACAGCGTTTCCCAGATCCATTTGGGTATATAGCACTATGCAGTTGCTTAGGGACATATCTGAGACTTTTAGAAATATGGCAGCCTGACTGGAGTTTCTGACCAAGAGCAGACACATCTCATCTGCCAGTGTTAACAGACAACCTCTACTCTGGTGCAAAACCAGAAACTCCGCAAGATCTGTCCTAACATTCACAAACTAAAAAATAGACATGGTTGTGAGAACAGAGATCAACGGTCTCTTTTCTTCTTTGCCTTTCTTTCCCTTCATCCAAGTTCCTGTAATTCACCTTTTTTTTCCCATGTTTTAAATTAAATCCAGTCCCTTCCTCCCTGCCCCCCTTTTAAGCATTCAGCTTTGTGGAAGTCAGGGAGCATATAACAGGGGCTTGTTTTTTTGCATATCATCTGCTGTGGAAGATATTAAATATAACAGCAGGTTTTCTTGACAGATCTGTCATTCAAGCACCTCTAGGATATCACTGAAATGAAATCCTGCATCTTTTTTGATTTTCTTCCGTGCTTGGCCTATCTGATCCGTCCACCTTTAAGGCCTTCCTCAGTTCCTGATATGCTGGCCAGTCCATCAGCACCATGCCTTACTCTTAAATGGCTTTCATTTCTAAGGATTAAATCCATATGATCTTTGTCTCTGCTTCGTCCCTGTCCCCAGTTTCTGACTAAACTGAAGACAGGATGAGGGCCCTGTTGACCCATGACCAGGATCCATGACCCAGAACACATCTGGGAAGGAAGAACAAAGTGATCTTTGGTCCCTGCCATGTCTGACATCCTCCTACCTGGCCAGCTTCCTTCCTCCTTCTGCTGTCCTAAACTCGCACCCACGTTTGCCCTTTAACTACTTCTTAACATCTTATTCTTTTTACTACCCTCTATTTATCTGTACTGTCTCCTTCTGTCCCAGAGTTGCTGTCTGATATTCCCCCGTCACTTTCCAGCCAGCATTCACATACTGCACTTTCTTTTCTGGTTAGCCAGTAGACTCTGATTCAATTTCTTCCATACACACTGCCTTAGCAGAGCTGGATTTTAGTAAAATGCCTGCAGACATTTCTCATATTTCAGCCAAAAGCAAGGCTCAGATTTACATTGCTTGGGTGTGACATGAAATCAGCAACCAAAGTATGTTTCCTTGAGCAATTAAGTTCACATAAACCCCAGCTCATGGGCAGATACTCACTAGGATATTCTGCCTGCTAATGCTCATTTTAATCCGCCTGGTGCCTGGCAGACAAATAAACCTCTCTTCAGAGACTAATCTTTTTTTCTTAAAAATAAATAAATAAATAAATAAATAAATATTATTTCTCAGCTTCGTTCCCCATGGAAATGGTGGATTTACACTGAGAGTACCTAAGGCAAGGGTGAAACCAGGCTTTATGAATTTCCATACAGAGTTCCATATCTGTACACACATAAGCAAAGAAGCAGATTTCCTCTAAGGAATTATATTTTATTCAGAAATTCATGTCTCATGAACATCTTACTGAATTTGAAGTCTGGACCACAAAAACAATTCTGCATCATGAGCAGACTTGTACAATTTTAGGCAAGATATGTAAAAGTTTATGTCTTATAGAAAAACAAAGCTTGCAAACAAGGAATTCTCTACCTTAGCTACAACAAAACTGGCAATGTGCTATAATAAAGTACTTGAGGGCTCTGGCAGTCACAAAGCAGGAACATAAATGCAGTCCTTCTCTTCTAATGTAAGCATTTTAAAAACAGTTATACTCTAGTGACTGAAAAAGCTGTTAGAAGAGAGTGTCTTTGATTAAGAAATCTTAGACCACATCAGAAAAGACTGTGGTATTGTCTTGTAACAACTACCTTTGGAAAACTCACAATATGGCCTGTTCATGCCAAGTACAATGCTCAAGATGGCCAGCCACTATCACTGTCTTTCCTTTGTGATCTGGAACAGGGAATACTGGACTCAACGGAGGCCTCCCTCTTCGTAATGACTCACAGATGACTTTGCTGGCATTTTGCAGTTCCTCCCCAAAGAAGTTTATGAAGTGTTTAGGGTTCAATTATTGCTGAATCAGTGCATCTTTGTACAACAGGAAAAGATAAATGCTCTTCCATTCTTGTCTTGCACTGAGGTTAATTAAAAGCAGATCTTCAGCTGGCTGTGGCTTGATTGCCAGTTGTGGTTTGACAAATATAATGCGAGTGATATCTGAAAGCAGTGGTTCCATATGTTTACTGGAGGGCACATATATATCTGGTAAGTGCACTTCCTCATGGAAGTGTTTAAAACAAATATGTATATGCATACATGTATGTATGTATACATGTATATGCATATATATGCATTCCAGGGCCTCATTCTTACATATATTGTAATTCACTCAGTCACTCACATCAAGGAAAATGTATCCAGCCATTGAACACGGTGGATGTGATTTCATTAATGGAAGAGATGAAAACCTTTCTGCAAAGAAGCATACTATGATAGCCTGATTTCAAAGTTGTGGCGCCTCAGTTTCTTCCAGAAAGCTACCTGTTTGAGAGAGCCTGGCTTTCAAATGAGATGACTGGTCTCAAATATTCTGTCAGAAACTATATTGTTTGAAGACAGATTTATGTTATGATGCCTTGCTGCTCTACCACCTGCTCAATAAACATCTTTTAATTCTTCTTCATCATTAATTCTTTTTCTGTAGCAATGAAGTCCTTTTTACTGGGAAATAGCAAAAAGGGAGAAGGTATTTACTGCATGTCTTTTGCAAGGTTACAGTCTGAGGTTTTTGTCTGTAACATCAAGCTGCCACATTGTTGTGGTAAATTTTTTTAGATATCCTGCATAGGAAACAAACCCCTTGCTTTTATATTTCCCCCAGTAACTTCTCATTGGTTCTACTTTTTCCTTGATTGCAATTGGATATACAAAAATGTCTGCTGAAGGTCTAATTATAACTGCAGTAAACATAAAAGATTTTTCTCACTAAAATTGCTCATATAACAGTTATACTTACCTTAAATAAAGTTCAGAGAATAGAGAAAGACACTGATCATTGATGTTATTTAATTCTCTTTGAGTAGCCAACTCACAAAACTATAGATGAGGATAAAGAAAGGCTACAGATATTCCACAAAAACGTTGAAAACAGATGCTTGGGCAGGCCACTGACCTAGCTTCAGTAGTTTGTATCTTATAGTTAAAAGCTATTGTTTGTCATTTCTCCAGAGGAATGGTTTTACAAAAGCAAGAATGGTGAAGGTTAGTCAACATTTATACCCTCCCTTCAAAGATGTTGATACTAATTTTTGCCCCTAAAGGGAATGACCAGCCCTGGTTTGAAAGTGGAGAAAGTCTATTACTATCTAAACTCATATGATGGAAGGTATGCAGAACACCAAGGGAGTGGTTTCAAGAACAAAATGGAAAAAGATCAAAAGGACAACATTTGAATCTGTCTTTAGTTGAGGCTCAACATGGAGGTTGTTAACAAAGAACTTCTTTGATCCAGATTTTTTTATTACTGCAGAGAATAAATACAAGGAACAAAATATTCACCTTAATTATTCTTCTCTTTTCCTCTCCCCTGCCGCAGGAAACCAAACAATTCAGAGCTTGATGTAGGTTTTTGAAATGTAACTGTGTACCATGTTTCAAAGTTCCTTTTTACCCACATTTCTAGCAATGAGCCACAAAACCTAAAGATTGTTTAAAAAGGATAAAACACACTAAAAAGGTCCTGGGTTTGGGCTTATGCTGAAATGAAAGACTGATTTTCTAGTGAGCTTTGAGGCAAATGAAATTGTGCCAAGTGTAATTTCACATCCTTGCTGATTGTCCTCTTTCTCCAGTGCAGTCATTCATTTACTTTGTCACATGTCCCAAATTATACGAACATTATAAAGTACATTTATCAGAAGGTTTCTGGCCCATGACTTTCAATGTCTATGTGGGTTTCTCTAGACACATCCAAGGTTTTTTTTCTTCTCTCTTCCCAAAGACTCATCTTTTATTTCTATTTTTAACAAGAAAGTGAAATGTTATTCCTGTAATTGCAGAGATTATCACTGTGTCTTTCATATTTCCCTTTTCATTGGAAAAAAAATACAGTATAGTCAGACAAAGCTAAGGTGATCATTTAATGAAAACACAGCTCATGCAGAACTGCTATGAGCTTACCTTTTTTCAATTCAGCAAAACCTTTGCCAAGGCTGGCTAAAACTGGCTAGTAAATCTAAATAGGAGGCACTCAATTTTCCAGGAGTTTGAGCAACACAAACTTGCACTTGAGGTTTGATTGGGTTATTGTTGAAGCAAATGCTCTACTTCACCAACTTTATATGTTACTAGTATTAATTAATCATGTTCTCCAGTATAGTTTCAACTTCATGTCACAACTTATCCTATTTTAATTTCAGAAATTCCAAGAAACTGTACCTGGACCCTTCAGTCTTTGTGAGACTAAGACAGATTGTGCAAGAAACAGAGAAACATCAGATGTATGATGCTTCCACCAGAACCATTAAGTCATTATATTTTACATTACATGAGGGGTTAAACAACTTTTAAAGTATTGCTAGGGAGGACTTCATCCAGTATTAAGACTTACCTGGATTCAAAATCCAGAGTGGGACTCTTTTTCTCTAGTGTGAAATATTTTTAAAAGTCCTAGTTGTTCTACAAAATCATGATCTTTTGGAAGCTTGTGTCCAAACTTTACTCCTTATTTATTCCCCTGCTGATTTTTTTTTTCCCTATGGTGGAGGACAAGATACCACCCCTCAATAAAGTCTGATATCTACAGGATAAAAACTGCTGACCAGAGAACTCTCATATCCTAGATCTTTTCAGGGATGATCTTTGGTATCAGGGAATCTCCTATTCAGATATAAATGAAGTATGTAGTAGGCTAATGAGGCAGAACAATTTAGTTTCTTACGTGTAACAGTGGAATATATGACAGGTAGTTTTACTATGTCTACTTTCTTGCTCTAATCAGTTACTGCCATTATAGGAACACAACTGGGGGGAGGCTTCATCCCAAGTCAGATAACAAGATGATAGAGGACACTGGAGAGCAGCCAGAAAGGAAGATCCTTTTTTTTGGGGTAATGCCTGAAAGGCAGAAATCTAGACAAATAGTGGGTTCAGATTCACCCCATTCTGCTTCAGACTTTGGCCAATTATAGTACTCAAATGAAATCAAATTTAGTTCTTATTCTGTGACTGATAGACATATTCCCTCTATAAAAACAAAACAGTAACTGTGATATAAGTAGTAAAGTTTAAGTCTTCATTCTTCTTATGCTGTTTATATAGTGGACATTTGAATAAATCCAATTTAAAAGAGAATCGCATGGATTGATCTTGGCAGTTAATAACAGGCTGTAAACTCAAAGGGAGCTTCTACTTCTAATACCTTTAGATTAGTAAGTGAATCCTATTTTCTAACAATTATTCAGCAACTACTGTCAGTGTTATGAATCAGGTCTCTTTGAAGAAAATTTCTCTGTACAAATTTTTGGGGAAAATGTGCTTCTTTCCTTTACCATGACTTTGAGATACTCACTGTAGATAAGTAAAACTATCTGAAGTCTCCCCAGAATTCCTGTAATGAGTATAAATTTTCCCCCACATGAAAAATAATATATGTTTATATTAACACGTGGGGTTCTTTCTGAAGTTAGTTTCCATGAAGGACAATGAATAAAGAGAAGGGGAAAACAAAAATTTGGAGGAAGTTTTACTCAGTCAGATTTGAGTTCGGGCTTGCAGAATGTTCTGTTTTTCCAAATAGAGTTTGATGGCATCATTAACATGTAGCATAACAGGAGACAGAGACCAGCTGTGCTTTGAGAGTTAATCTCATAAACTTCTTCCAGAGAAGGTCAAATTCAGAACCCTGAGGGCTTCCAATCTGTTCAGACTTGAAAGGCATGTCAAGGAGGAATTGATTTTAAACCATCCAATTTTAACTTGCAGTTGGGCCCCAGCACAGTGAATCCCTCATGCATGCAGCAAGATACCAGTACACGGGGTATGTAGAGAAGCAGGATTTCTGTCTGGAGTTTTGTATCTCAAGGAGAATACATGTAGTAATCAAACATCCACAAAAGTTGCTGATTTATTTGACACAGTACCTCCTATGACCTTTAAGATAAAAGGTGCATTTCCTCTCACAAAAGCACTATTGCTTGCTGTGTGAGTGTTGTGTACAGCCTGTAGGGCTCTGCTCTGATTTGTTAACTCTCATTTGTCACTAAAGTTTTCAAACAAAAAACCCCTAAAACTGTCAGGCAAAAGTTCAATTATCCTGCAAATACTTGTCAAAGCAAAAAGAAGGGGAAGGGAAGGGAAGGGAAGGGAAGGGAAGGGAAGGGAAGGGAAGGGAAGGGAAGGGAAGGGAAGGGAAGGGAAGGGAAGGGAAGGGAAGGGAAGGGAAGGGAAGGGAAGGGAAGGGAAGGGAAGGGAAGGGAAGGGAAGGGAAGGGAAGGGAAGGGAAGGGAAGGGAAGGGAAGGGAAGGGAAGGGAAGGGAAGGGAAGGGAAGGGAAGGGAAGGGAATTACAACAGATGGGAAAATTGAAAGTAGGAAAATATGTAGAAAACCAAGGAGGTGCCACCCAGCCTCCTTTTTTTCCTTGCTTTTAAATCCTTCAGAATTTTAGTAATGGTTGCTTTTTAATAGAAAAAGATAACCAGAAATACTCAGTAAAGTTCTTTCAAAGAATAAGGTGCTTCTTATTAACAGTCAGTTTATCTCATTTGAGCCAGAGACAAATTACTAGTAATGATATTTTTCTGTATGAGTCAAGAGGAGTCTTTGCTTCTTGGTCCATGTATTATAGCATTTTTTTATTATTATTATTAAATAAATAAATAAATAAATAAAGTAAGCCCATTTTCTTTCACTTCTGAATACGACTGAAGATGCTTAAGATTGAATAATGCTTACATGTTGCAAGTGGATGTTCTAAGTCTGGGTTACTAGAAATCTTAGTATTTTACTTGTTTGAGAGCAACAGTGTGGTACAATCAATGAATGCGAAACTCATACTGCAAAGAACACATACAATTATACATATGTATGTATATATATGTGTATGCGTGTGCTGATTGGTTTAAGTTAAACTTTTATTGTAGGTTGATTCTTAAATTACAGTTCCCAGCTGGCATCACTCAGAATTTATAGCCACAAGGATCTTAATATTTCCACAACATTTCCAGTAGTCTACACTTCCACACATTTACAGACTTTCTCTCCATATGTCAAAACTCTGTTAGAAAGTTGAAATGGTAGATTTCTTTGTCTATAAATGATAGGATGAAAAACTGAAGAGATGAACCAAGAGATTGGATTTTCTATCTGTGACCTTCTCAGAACCAGGTTAGAAACTGTGAATGGGGATTTTGCTTTGTGTATTATTGCTTATCACAGAGACTTAGACACCACAATCGTGAGTTACACAATAAGTACTAGATGGTTATTTACAGTGCTAAATGGAGAGGACTTTCACTTCATCTAACTTTTGTTATTTATAAATTAATCACCCATTGTAATCAGTTATGTGTGTAACATCTCTAGTGAGTGTAGAGGGACAGGCAGTTATAGGAAGTGATTCATACCATTAATCATATAGGATACTGTATTTAAATGAATCCAGTGTCATGTGGCTATGGAGTTTCTTTCCACAGACCATGGAAGGAACGTAGAGGATTAGCTGATATTAGATACATAGGACCAACAAATTTCAACCTAAAGTACTGGAAACCCTTTAAAATCTGTCCTTTGCACAATCTTGCCATCCAAACTGGCACTATGGCATTAAGCTATGAGGAATATTTACTATTTCAATATCAATACCCTGCAGCACTTCTCATACACACAGAGTTTCTCCCACATGCCGTACAAGCTCAGTGACAAGAACCATAATTTCACAGATTTATAAAAGAAAGGCAGCAATTATACAAAAGCAAAAACAATATCTGAATGTATATTTTTGCTTAGGGATACTGCGAGGCTGCTTCTTGTCCATGGCACACTTGTACCTGGGTCAGTTTTTCAAAATATAAGTATGCTGTAGTTAAGCTCCATTTCAAATCCGTGTTTTACGAAGGTCATCATAATGAAGATTCATCTACCAAATACTCTGGCAGAATCCAGAGACCTGCTGAGGTATTGGGCTTGCCAGATGATGCTGTTAGGTCTTCAGAAATTATAAAAATATCCCAAACCATCTTAAACTTTATGTATATATATTATGCCCTTAATGGCAAAATACTGGCTCTTGACTTTTCCTGTTTCCATTAAACAGGAAATTGCTCACCACCCACTGACCGATGCCCAGCTTAACCCCGAGCAGTCCGGCCCCCTCCCCCCGGCTAGCCACCCCTATATATTGTTTAGCATGACGTCAGATGGTATGGAATACCCCTTTGGCTAGTTTGGGTCACCTGTCCTGGGTCTGTCCCCTCCCAGCTCTTACTGCACCCCAGCCTGCCTGTTGGCAGGACAGAGCAAAAGTCTGAGACATCCTTGGCTTGGTGTAAGCACTGTCCTGCAACAATTAAAACATCGGGGTGTTATCAGCACTCTTCTCATCCTAAGCCAAAACACAACATTCCACCAGCTACTAGGAAGAAAATTAATTCTGTTCTAACTGAAACCAGGACAATGGCAGATTGAAAATCCTTCCAGTTCAGTCAGTGATCAACTTTTTATTTTATTTTATTTTATTTTTTAATTTTGCAATTTGCAAGCTTAGAAATGAAAATGAATGGAACTGAGTTACTTCACATTTCATAATGATCTTGAGACTTCATAGATTTTCTCCTTATGCCAAGGAACAATAGGGCAAAACACTATGTACCCAAATAGTCACTTTCTGGAGAGCTGAGGCAGTCACTTCTCATTTGATAAACTCAATATGAAGTATCAGTTTAGATTGGTACTAGCATGAAGCTTCCATTGCAACGAGTACCCTGACCACCAGGAAATCGGGTAAATGTGCTGTTTTTCAGCTTCTCTCAACAGCAACAACAACAACAACAAAAGAAAAAAAAAAAAAAAAAAAACACAAAAAAGGCTTTTGTAACAAATTTTTCTTGAATCATACATTCCTGTGGAAAGGACCAGTATCAGGAAACAGATATTTTCTGACCAAAGGGAAAAAAAAAATAAAAAATACTTGTTTGTCAAATAGATTTTCTTACAGCTCTATTAGGGAAAGGCAATCTAATGCCACTTTCCAGATTACACGACGTTATTAGGAGTTTTCACCTGGTATATCAGCTCACACTCCAACAGCTCCCCTCATCCATGCCTTAACATACTTCTTTGTGGGATCCCTAGAAGTAAGACAAAATGAGCATCATAGTTTTCAAGTATTGCCATCTTTCATGATCTTAATATAAATGTACAATACTTGATGGTGTCTGGGAAGTGTCAGTCACAATTATAATATCTAAGTTCTTTGGGGTATCATCTAAGAGTTGTATCATTTTTTCTTAAGGCATTTTTTTGATATTGTCACACAAGAAAAGAAGACATAAATCGTGACTCAAGATCAGTCTTAAAGGTCTGAAACCAGAAGATAAGCATGAACCTTATACATATCTTTGACATATTTTCTTCCTATTGCAATCTGATATGGCTTTTACCACTAAATAAATAAATAAAGCAATTCTATGTTTTTTGTTTTTTTTTTTTTTTAAGTGGATTTTAACAAAGGTCTTTTGTCTTTATGAACATTTTGTTCTTAACAGACCACCAAGAATTTCACAATGTTTATGAAATCTATGGACAAGAAAGCTTGAGGCAGATGCTATACTGTTATACTGCTTCTGTCGTAATTTCTTTGTGTGTTTAATCCTATTTGTACCTAATCTGACAGTGGATAGGAAGCCAGTTCTAAGAAGAAACAGCTATACATATGTACCTGTCTATATAAAGCAGGATCAGAGTTGTCTGATAGTGCAATACCACTTTTTCCATGCCAGTTCTATCAGTTTGTCTGAGATACTAGGTAGTTTCTGCTTAGGAGTATGTGGAAACACCTCTGCAATATGATTCTGTACCTGCGTTTGCTATGGATATACCACAGCATTACTGTCATTAGTCTATACTGAATCTGCTCATATAATGTTTGTTTGACTTCCTTAGGAGAAGATCAGATCCCAGCATTTAAATAAATAAATAAATAAATAAATAAATCTTTCTTACTGTCTTGGTGTTAGGAACTGCACATTAAGTGTGAGAAGGCTGCACTTGGTGGATGAAAGAGAATTGTGGAACAGCATACATTGTAATTTTCTGTTGCTTACCCAGTGCCATAAAATAGAGAAAATACCACTAAGTATGTGGTAATTGGTTTAGTAGAGGCACATATGATATCTGATGAGAATTTCCAGGACACTTGTGCCATTTTTTTCCCCAATCTAAAGAGCTTCTCCAGAAAACAAAAACAAAAACAAAACAAAACAAAACAAACAAACAAACAAAAAACACTATTCTGTGCAGTTGAAGGGTTCACGATTCATAATGAAGTACTTGGTTTTTAAGATCAAAAGGTAAAGTAATATACTGGGAGAAACTAAGAAGATTACTAGCTCTAAATAAACAGTAAAGGAAAACAAAGGCAAATAACACTTCATTGTCACTGCATTATGCAGCTCATTGTTTGTCCAGATGCTTTGTGTTGGTTGTTCCTTATTGACTACTGTCAAACCATTCTCAAAGCATTTTTCTGCCATGATTTTTTTTTCTTTCAATCTAAAATAGGAATATCTCTTCTTCATTTTCTGCTGAGATGAACTGAGTTCAGATTTTATGGACCAAGAGCAGTTGCCAGGTACCAGAACCAGTGAAGCATCTGGGAAAAAGGTACTATTTACTTTTAGCTTTAAAAACATGTATTTCCAGAAATTTTCATTTGAGCCTCCTAGGAAGCTCCTAAGGTCCAGGATGATCCAGTGCTATGCAAAAATGGAAGAACATTACAGAACCATGGAGTAACTCTGCTCTTGGATATGTGTCAGACCATGACATTCATTGCCTTTCATTAAAAGGTTATGAAGTGGAAAGACAGGAAAAAAGAAAAACAAATTTGTTTTCTTCTTCTTATTATTTATAAAGTTTTTCCAAGCTTTCAATATTTCTTTACTAAAATGTGTTTTCATATGTATTTTCCCTCTTCATCCTGTTTGTCAGGAATCCTTGACAACTGCTTTACATAGTCCACAGAAAGATTCAAGGAAAAAAGCATCTGTGGGCATGGGGTCCCCTTTAATCAGTTGTGGAGCTTTGCCCATCTTTTGCCAAGATTCTGACTGTCTTATTTCATTAATGAGAGAAAACAGTGAAGATTGTCCCAGTATGGCTGGTGAAAAAGACGGGGTCTTTTGTAGTGTAGTGAGCTGTGCTAAGGGTTGTTAAATAGAGAGGTTGTAACATGGGCAAGCACCATCTAAAGGGATACCATAAGGAGAAAAATGAGCCAGGGAATATGCTCCAGTAATCCCACAGAAGGCAACAGTAGAACATTTGCCAGAGGATCCCCTGCAATGTGCTTCTAAGTGCATGCTGCAGCTTTGGGGAGACTCCTCACATCTGTCTGTTTGCAATGCATCTGAGATTGTCTGCACACTGGCTTGCAAAAAAAAGCTTGAGTGCTCTGTGCCTGAGGTAGGAGGTGTCAACAAGAAAAGATTCAGAGCTCAGCTTCATGGCTGAGGACACACCACAGCTAGTCACCATCACAAAACATACTGCAAAGTCAGAAGTTTGCCATTGAAATTCCTGTTGCTAACAGAACTGAGAAGATCAGTAACCCCATTGCTTCTGAACTTGTGAGCAGGGTTTATATAACCATGAGGCATCAGCTCTTTCAGTTCAAGTACTGCCTCAGCTTACGTGGCATAGTAACAATCTGGCTTTGGTGGAGAAAAATGTGAAGGAATGCATTCCCTGGGGAGTAATGCAATATACAGACGATGTGAGTAATAAGGCGGCTGTGCTGGTAAATGATACACATTTCCATCCAGAACATTTTTATTACTCTTGGAACTAAATTAAAGCTTGTTTCTACTCTCATTTGCTGAAGTTTAATCCAGATTTCTGAGATGTGCCCAGATACAGATATAATCTCTTTAATGAAATGCTCTGCCCATTTAGATTTTCAGTTTTCTCCTGCACTGTTGTTACTACAGACATATTGCAAAGAATGAGAAAGGAAAAAATAACAATAATAAAAAAGATCAATAGTTACAAGTTCAATAAAGGGCAGGCTGTTTATACACTGGTGGTTAAAAAGTGCAAAAAAAAAAATTAAAAAAGATATGACTGTATTGCAGAAACATTTAAAATATTTTTTCAACCTCTTGCTTTTTGTTTCTTTACTTAATTAAGAAACATCTTTTGTCTCAAAAACTCCTTTAGGTCTTAAAAAATATATATTTATTTGCTACAATCTCATTTCATGTAGCAGCTGTTATTATTCAGCTTGTAATGTTATTGTCTACAGCTCAGAAAATGCATTATTCAGTCTTGCCAGAATTTCCAGGTGTATAACACTTATTTTCTCTTGAGTTTGTTAATTTATTCTATCATTTTTCTTTTAAACCTCACTGATCTCATGCTTAATCCTTAAAAATGTACATCTCAGGCACCATTTCAGCTGAATTATCACTGGCAAAAACAGATGTTAAAAAGCCACCTACTATACCCATAAAACTTGTTCCCCCTCTTAAAAGCTTATTAAGTTTCCTGAGACTCCAATACACCCGACAATTCTCTCAGACTTCCTGATTCTGAGACAGAAATATTTTGGTTTTGGTTCAGTGTCTTCAATAACTTTCTTAAACCCTATTTCTTTTCAGCAGACATTTTATGTCTCATGACATACGTTCCATTTCACTGACTTCATCTGATGGGATTTCCAATTTCTGGAATATTACTCTGCCTCACTGAATATTTTCTGTGCTCCCATTATCTGTTCTGGATTTGGTGTGCTCTTTTTGTATTATACTACAGAGTACGTCAGCAACATTTCTCTTCTTCTCATCAAGCAGTGCTCAGGACTAAGGCAACAGGGTCACTCCAGAGTTTAGCACCTCTGTTGGTAAGTGTACATCAGAAAAAAAAAAAAAAAAAAAAAGGAACATATTTCATATTCTTAGAATAGTCTGATTCTAACTCAAAAAGAAATCAGATCCTAGACCATTGACTAAACACCTACCCACGTGGTATTTACATGAACTACCACAAATAATCTGACAAAAATAAAAAATACTGCTAGTACATTTCAAGTGCACTGACCCAAATCCAGAAATTATCTATCATATGAAAACCACTAGGGATACTATAGTTCCTGCAAGAGTATTAGATCCTTGCTTCTGGTTAGCTTTTGCAACACAACAGATCCTGTTAAATCCACTGCTGTTAAAAGATGTAGCTGAGATTTCATTTTGCCTAAGCATAGGGCTTAGGGCAAAACCTTAGGGCTGTCTGTGGCTGTTTTTTTCCCACTGAAGTTGATGGTATCTTTGCCATTAACTCCAGGAGAGAGTTAGGTCTGATAGCAGACAAAAGCATTCTGCCTATTTGATATTTTTTGAGGTGCCTTACATTTTCGTAAGACCTCATATTTCCATTAAGAACATGGTGGGTATGTCATTCAAATGCAGCTGTATGAAAACCAGACATTTAGTCTGTTAATGATCTAGGTTCCTACTGTACCCAAAGGAAACAGAGACATGTCCAGTCATCTCACCTGTCCTAGAGATAGCTGTCCTAGAATAACATAAATGTGGGCATGGTCTCTCCGTTGATCTTGAAGAGAGACCAAATACCTAAAAGAAGGCACCTAAAGACATGATCCTACTTAAACAAAAGTGTCTAACTCAGGCACTACTGCTGCTGTAAATACAAGTATAAAAAAGCAGTTCAGACAAGATATCTTCTCTTGTCTTCCTGTAAATCCAATAGAGAAGAACAGTCCTACTGCCTCAGCTGGGCATCTATATTAAATGACCTAAATATGGCCTCAGCATTTCAGCCAGTACAACTGAGAATAGACCTAATGGCTTCACTGAATTCTGCCGACTGTGAACTGGGTCTGGGGGAAGAATACACAAGATATATATTCTTTGTTCTTCACCAAGCTCTCATGCTCTTCTGCAGTTGAACAGAAGGGCCTGTTGATGTTGTTTAAAAGGCCTCTTTGCTGTTTCCAGCTTATTTTTTTCAGATATTTTATATTTTCTCCCCACTCCTGTGCTAGCGTCTACTCAACGCTAGCCTCCACAAGAGAGTACAAGACATGAACTACCGTGCCAGTCTTCCACATCACTAATATCCCCTCCTCCCCCCAAAAAACCCTACTGATTTCCTATCCTTCTCCATATATTTTGCATCTCAATGCCTAGTTCCAGGTACTACAAAGGACCCTCCAAGGCCACAATGCCTTTAAAGGCTGCATCTGTTAAAAAGGGACATGGCCTACTCTTTGGCCCTGCTGGAACAACATCTGTAAAATATGTTGTAATAATTTGTACTGCTGAGGGCATGCAGCTAAACTCTCCCCTTCCACCCTCCCCCCATCCTGACACCGTAGATCCATGCAGACAGTTGACAGAGATTTTAGGTCAGAGCTATCCCACAGACTTGCATTGTTGGGGAGATGCTGGTGAGATCAGGTCAACACCAAACCTAAGAGACTGTCAAGCAAGCAGGATGAATGAACAGCTTTTGATGAGGTTTATCCAAGGTCCTGGTCCCACTTTGTTTACAAATATAGGCACAGCAAGTCTAGTAATGTCAATAATGCTTACTGAACAAGTTGTCAAATATACGTCTGCATCTTCTGCCTAAATCTATGAGTGCCATTTAAGTGTGAACAAGAATATGAGATGACTGCAACACTTCAAACCCAATGTCTACTATTTATACTAAAGAGGGACATTCTTACGTTTTTATTCCACATGTTCATTAAGATGTAGTCCAGTAAGTTCCTTGCCTTAAAACCCATATTTTTTTTCTGCAGTATCCCATTTTACAATGATAGATGATCAAATCATTTCATCCAGAATTTTAACAATAAAGGTATCAAAATTTTAAATGGAACAGCTCTTTCAAAAAATACAGCAAAGCAGAGAGAGGGACCTTTTTCTCAACAGGAAGACAAATTAGATTTAGCACTGTCCTGGTTTCAGTTAGGACAGAGTTAATTTTCTTCCTAGTAGCTGGTAGAATGCTGTTTTGGCTTAGGATGAGAAGAGTGCTGATAACACCCCGATGTTTTAATTGTTGCAGGACAGTGCTTACACCAAGCCAAGGATGTCTCAGCTTCTTGCTCTGTCCTGCCAACGGGCAGGCTGGGGGTACAGCAGGAGCTGGGAGGGGACAGACCCAGGACAGGTGACCCAAACTAGCCAAAGGGGTATTCCATACCATCTCATGTCATGCTAAACAATATATAGGGGAGGCTAGCTGGGGGAGGGGGGCCGGACTGCTCAGGGTTAGGCTGGGCATCGGTCAGCGGGTGGTGAGCAATTGAATTTTGCATCACTTGTTTGTACACATTATTAGTAGTAGTACTATTATCATCATTATTGTTATTATTATTATTGTTATTATTATTTTCCTGTCTTAATAAGCTGTCTTTATCTCAACTCACAGGCTTCACTTTCCCATTTCTCTCGCCCATCCCAGAGAGGGAGGTCGGGAGGGTGAGCGAATGGCTGTGTGGTGTTTAGCTGCCGGCTGGGTTAAACCACGACATGCATTCTTTCATTGTGGATAAAATGTGGACAAAATGTGTTTATTGTGAAACTTTCCATCAATTTAAAATAAATGTCAGGTTGTATTATGACCAACGTTTTCTGTTCCTATTGCATCACAATTTCCCTGACCTAATATGACAGACTACATTTAGAAAAGCCAACCTATTCATCAACACTACCAGGTTTGTCTCATCTGTTCTCTTTTCCCATTTGGATTTCTTCTTTTTCTGGAATCCAATCAACCTCTGACTCAGAAGTTTCCTCAGATTTTCGAATAATTGACCTTACGGTTTAATCAGGAGTAAAAGCAGAAGCAGGTGGGAAGAATCCTTGTAATTTTGTTTATAAGAACATATTTCCAGAATCCTTGCCTGAAATCACTGGAAACATAACTTTAATTTTCCTTCTATAAAGGTGGATTAACTGAGTTTGCAGGAAAATCCTTCACTTCAAATATTTAATTGTGTGCTCTTGCTGTCTGTTAAAAGTCTGTTAAGGCTATGGCAGCAGTACGACTTTGTGTTACAGTTCTTGCATTTGAATTTACATCATGAATATAAGGAGCTGGAGTCAAAACTGTGTCATCCTCAAACATTGTTTCAAGACATGTAAAGGCATCAAGGTCTGGAGAAGGTCACAGTGCTTGCTATCAGAAGTTTCATAAGAAAATAATAAGAATATCTGACAAGGAAACAAAAATAATTTAGACAATAATGTCCTACTCAAAAGTAATCTTATGAAGGATTTTTCATAAGCTTAGGTATGAAAACAAAAAAAAAAAAAAAAAAAAAAGAGAAATGTAAAAATGTGTCACTTTAAAAGGAAAATGACTATAGACCTAGGTGTTTGTCTTTACTGTTTAGATGCTAGAGAATGTTTCTGTTTACTTGCTAGAGAATGATTCTCACTGACTTCAGTAGGTAAGTTTTCAGAACTGAAAGTGGTGGATGATTAGGACTTACTGGAAAGGTGACTGTGGCTTAATAATAGAATAGAATAGAATAGAATAGAATAGAATAGAACAGAACAGAACAGAACAGAATAGAATAGAATAGAATAGAATAGAATAGAATAGAATAGAATAGAATAGAATAGAATAGAATAGAATAGAATAAAATAAAAAGAGCACAATGCTTAGAAAACACAAAGAGCTTATCAGAATATTCAAGGATAAGCTTTGGGTAGCCAGTAGACTTTGAAATGTTTACCTAAAACTGGACATTTGAAGTTATCCAACTGTTCTTTGTGCATCTACTTAAAACACAAAAATCTATACGATTTAAGAAAATAAAGAAAAAAAAAAATTTATTCACTGCACCATTCACAAAAAAAATGATTATTTAAAATGGTTTAAAGTACTTTCTTACATATTTTGCTATGTTATTTCTCCTCTATGAAGTCATTTTCCTAGAGCTATTTAAAGAATATTAGATTAAAATTCTAGAAAAATAAGGGAAACTTCTTTCATACACTGGTAGGGATGCCAAAGCAGTACAAAATTCTTCCAATAGTCTTATGATTATGTGAGTATTATTGGCCAGTAGCTAGTGTTGAGCTAGTTTGTTGATTAGGTCAATTTGTTGAATAAGGTATCACAAAGCACCCAAAAGGTGTTTTGAGCTAACAACAACAACAAAAAGTAGTTTTAACTTAGAGAAAATGAAAAAAAAAAAAAAATAAAAACCTTTTGTAGTGTTGTACATTCCTAGCTATAAGAAAAGCCTTTACCCTTACAGACTAAAACATTGGGTTTTATAGGTGTTTTCCATTTGCTCAAAGAAGAAAGAGGAACAGGCACTGAAGACCTAATTTACCACTTCATTAGATCAACTGGAATTAAAGATTCTCTGTGTGGTTTTCTGAGACACAAAAATGAATTAACTCTGAAAACTAACTCTCTACTTTCCATTATTACTACAATGGCTTTTTTCTTGTTTCTGTTTCTCAAATATGCCCACATACACAGGTAATGTCAATAAAATAAGTGTGTTCTTTCATATTCAGAAACAAAACAAAACAAAACAAAAACCCACAAACAGACAAAAACAGTATTTTCTGTTTTCAAAGTAATTGAAAAGCTAGCAGTATATAGTGAATATGAGTCTTTTATATTTTTATACTGCTGTGGCTGCTGTTGCTGTTACTGACTATTTACTAGCCAGTGAGGTGCGTTTATTTTATTTTCTTGAAATGAAACCTCAGGACTGTCAAAACAAAAACTAAAACTCAGAAGTTAGGGTTTTTTTAGAACATAAAATTGAACTTTTACTGAGAAATCTCAAAGAGACAGAACAGAAATAAAAGAATGTAAATCTCTCTTCTTCCAGCCTCCCTTTTCTTTCAGTGCAAGTCCTTTCCTCCAGACCACAGTACAGCACCTCAGGGACCTCCAGGGTAACATCAAACTTGTCCCCTTGAGTCCTTAAGAAAAGCCTGTCTTTCAAACCCTTCTCTGTGTGCCTTCTTCATATGCCTAGTTCCCAAGCTGTTCTAATTGAATAATTTTCTGTGAATTTATTCTGTTCCTACATATATTTCCTTACTGATTTTGTTGTGTCCACTTTCCGTTTTGTCCTAGACCTTTAATTCAAGTCATAAAATTCCCAATAAACACTGAAATACCTGCATAATGGCCCAAGTCTGTGTTTTTTTTTTTTTTTTTTTTTTTTTTTTTTTTTTTTTTTCCTGTGGACATATCATACATCTAATAGTCCAGTCCCCTGTGCAAGGGAACTCTGTACTAAGATGACTCTTCAGGTGTAACCTGTGTTGTCAGAGAAAACATTTGGAAGTGCAGAGGTAATATGGGAAAAATGAGATTAATGCTTCCCAGTTCTTAAATGCCTAATATTATATTTTGGCAAAACAAGCCCAGAGAAGCCTACATGTCTTGCAAGAAATGCTGAAAGCTGGGAATGTCACATGTGCTGCAAAAGAACTGAGAACTGAGTTTGTTCCTTAATTACTCCTTTCTTCCCCCACACTGGACAGAGTAGCATACGGCACAAAAGAGGAGCTGGGACAGGATGTATGGCAGTGCCTGTACACCTCAGCAGTAAAGGTGTGTACAGCTGTCCAGGTAATGTTGTCTGAAAGGTCTCTCTCCCTCTTTCACTGGTTGCCTAATTGCTTCCTTCCTTGTGAAACACTAAGGAATGAGAATGAATGGAAGACATTTATGAATCCACCAGCTTGTCTTGGAATAAAATAAAGCAGAAGAGTTTTTTGGAAATATAAGTTGCAAGCTTATAAGAATATAGTATATGTAATTCTTATATACAGATTGTGATAGGAAGAGGCTCGTGTAATAATGTGTATTCAGTTCAGGTGAAGTACTTGCCTAGGATCCTATGTAAACTTCATCAAAGTGCTGCATAAAAAAATCCCATAAGCAGTTGGGGTTTTATCTCATCTGTGCTTAGACTTCCTCTAGACAGTCAACAAGATACTTTCCACATTTCCCTTTGGGATCAATAAGAATACTCACAGTACCATCTATTCTAAAGGTTCTTACTATTTGCTTTGTAGTTTTTACCTTACACCAGTCTCCTTGCCACTAATGCAAACACCGTCTCTTATTATTTGGAAATTGAAAGGGTTCTTTTCATAGGTACAGACAAAAATTCATAGAAGATGAATGGTTCTCCTCCTCTGCTGTTACATTCATTCTCATTCATACATTTTGGCTTAGAGAGAAACTTTTATTTGGTCTTTAGTTTTGGAGTAGTTTTACCTTATATCTGCAACTAAACACTAACATCAGATAACTGGAGACCAGGTCTGGATAGTGTAATTGGGTGTATAAATTCATTGATGAAAACCTTACTGCATCCATTTGTGTGATCTTGTTTTACTGCATACCTGCAGAATTCTATGAAACCCTCCACTTCACAAACAATTTCCGAACAACTCTCTCTCTCTCTCCTTCCCTCTTGCATCTTTCTTTTACCAAAAATGCCATTCAACTGAAATACATGGCACTATGTTCCTTTTTTTTCACATACAAAACCAATTCCCAGGAGACTGTTAACAAATTTACAAATGAAAAGCTTGTAAATAATAATGACAATAATAAATAAATAAATAGAAGCAGTTAAGACCTTTGAAGCACTTTTCAAGGGCCTTTAATGGTAAGAAAGTGAAGGTTTATTTTTAACTGAAGGTTTTTACTGAAGCAGCAATTCTTTTTTGTTTCCAACCAGATGGGAGTGTCTGGAATGTTCTTTTTTATTTTAAAAATAAGTCATCATTTTCACCATCAGCACTCAGATAGGAGTTACACTGATCACAATGCTAGTGGTTGAAAGGTCTGTGTATTTTTGTGGTTTCTTGAATAAATATCAGTAATTTAATTTTAGTGTTCTCAAATTTGTGGAATGTAATATTTGGAAGGGTATAAGAACTGAGAATCATTCTACTCCAATAAACAAATGCTTTCGGTCTTATTACACTGGATAGAAGAAGGGCTTTTTGTTTTGCTTTGCTTTTTCCCATGGGGGAACAAGAACAAATAAAGTCTCAACTACACTTAGAAACAATTTCTAAAAATGATCTCACTGATTAAATGTCTTTACTTCTTTTAAATATGCTGATCACACTTAGCCCATCAACACTTTCTGTCTGTGCTTCTGTCCAAGGATAGTATTGTCATGATATCGTAAAATGTTTTCTATGAGTGATTTAAATAAAACAAGCTTACAAATCTCCTTCAATTTTTCTTTCTCCCCCCAGGAAGGGGACATGGTGTTTTCCTCACAGTCTCAATTATCTGTTTCTGCCTGGTGTATCCAGTTCATGCTGCAAAAAGCCAGTCCTAAGAACTAAGCCAATACTACAGCATTTATTTTCTGTGTAAAGTCTCTGTAGACAAAGAAAAGGTCTTTTTTAGATGCTGTAAAACAGAAAAAAGAAAAAAAGAAAAAAAGAAAAAAAAAAAGAAAAAAAAAATGTCCACACTTCGCCAGAACTGTTCTTACAGTTTTTGCTGTGCTTTCTGTTGCTCAGCTGGAGTCAGAGAAACTCAGCTCCGCTGCTCTACCTATTGCCAAATGGGACACTTTCATGAGGAAGCCACATCTGAAGAAAAAAACATCTGGGAACACTACATACAGTAACTGTGCTGGTCAGAGGCAGAATTTCTTCCACTGGATGATAATTGTCATGTAAGTGCCAGGAATGCCTGTCACTGGAAAACTGTCATATTGCCAAGAAACAGGGCAACTAATGTTCCTTTTGGTACTGTTTAAAGGGTCCAGGACCCCTGAGACCCCATTGAAAACTGCTATTTTTGGAATACTACCCATAGCACTTGACTCTTTAATTACATGTCACTATTATAAGTGTTGCTTATGAGATTTTAGTTTAGCCTAGACTACCTAGAACTGATGGTCCAAGAGAAAATGAAAGAAAACTGGAAGGATCTGCTACAGTCATTGAATTTGGTCCCCTGGTACTTTTGGTTACTCACCATGCAGTCACCTCTATAAGTCTCTCTAGAGACATTTATAAAATGATCAGGCTTTGCAGCCACTCCTACACCTCTAGAACATACATTCTTGTAAATATTTACATGGCATATTTTCATGCCCTGTTTTTGAGAACTTTTGTGCCAAGCAATAAAGTACTGAAGTGATGGAAGAAGCAGAGAAAAAATAACAGAGGAGATGAATGGATGCACACAAACACAAGCAAAGCAAAAAAAAAAGGGGGGGAGTGGGAGAAGAAAGAAAGGACAGAGGGAGAAAAGGAAACAAACTGCATTGAGGTGACAAGGAGCCCATATTTTCCCTCTGAATGAGGCTGACAGCTGAAGGAAAGAGTTCAAGAAATAGCAGTTATGTGAGATAAAGGCTCAGTGGATTTTGCAGCACTGAAATCTGCACAATGCCTGGCATCCTTTGGAGCCTGGAGATGGTTTGAGACATCCAGATGGGTGACACCCACCCTCCTGCCCACCAGCCATCACTGAAGTAGAAATGGGCACCCTCTTCTCTGCAGTGAGATGATCTGGATTAAAGAGTCGATCTGGACAACAGAGTGGTCGGTACAGTGATCCAATCATTTTTTCAGCCACAAACAAGCAATTGGCAGCTTCTTTCTGCTCCCTGTCCCTCCAGGGAGATCAAGGGTGAAATAACTGGAAGAGAAGATTAAAGAGCTTTGAAATTACATCTAACACCACTTCTTTCATCTCTAGTGCTGAACTCTGCAGTGTGGCTATCATGCTGTGAAGACATAACCAGACAAAAATGTCGACCTGTTTTCTTCCATCCTCCTTCCTTTAAAAAAAATAAATAGTAATATATATATGTGTGTGTGTGTGTGTGTGTGTGTGTGTTAATTCCTTGCAAGAGTAGGGGTCCTCTACAGAGTAACCAAAATCAATGTTTTTTTTCTTTATCAGTACCAGAACTCACAACAAAGTAAGTGGCTGCCTATATCCATTCCAACTAGGGGCTACTGGTGAATAAGCAAGTTAAAGGAAATCAAACTCAGCAAGACGTAAGGACAGGTATTAAAAAACAAAACAAAACAAAAACCTGAATGTTCAACTGGTGGGTCGATTTTTATACAGAAATAATTCAAAACAAAATGAAACAAAAGACTCTCTTTCTGTGTGGTAGAGCTCAAAGATTTGTGGGAGTTGTGGGACTTGTCTTCAGGAAAAAAAAAAAAAAAAGAAGAAATAACCCACCCTACCTAGCTGCATGGATTGCTCTAATTGTAATCTTAAGCAGAATTTATATGCAAGAAAATTCCTCCCAGAAGGCTTTTAGGGAAGAAAAAAAAATCTTGCAAAAGATAAATCTGGCAGTTGGTCAATCAGTAATAATAATATGTTTCAGGAGAGACAATTATGGGTGGAGAAAGATGAGATAGGAAAAGTCGGGGTAGGAAGGATTTCACAGTTTCTGGTTATTAAACAAAATTGGATTCCAGGAATAAGAGGATGACTGCATGGATGGATGATGTTTGAACTGATTTATTGAATAAAGGTCCAAACACCGCAGGGAAAAAATAAGGATTTTTTTTTTCTTAAATTCATCTCAGAACCATTTTTGCAACTAGAATATGCTTGATTGTAATTGTTCTTATTTATGTCTTTCATAATTTATTCTCCTTCCTCATCTTTTCTAACAGACTATGAGAACCAGGATAAACAAATGAGATTAAAATAAAAGCTTGATAATCTAAAAGTGGTACTGGTACACAGCTACACAAATTCATGTGACTACAAAAATACTGAAAAACAGATTAGATAGGAAGGGAAAAAGAAGGAGTATAAATGCATACATTGAAACTGATAGATATGATACTCCTGTCTTCAAATACGATCTTCACTGCTAGTGCACACATTCTAATTACAGTCTTTAGCATGCTCATTCATAAAAGAACTTATAACTGATGTTAAGATTCTTCCTACCCCTCAATCCACCTGATGAACAAATAAAATCTGTTTCACACAGAGATTAAATAGCTTCAAGATCCTCTCAACTCCCTCAAGCCCCAAAGAAACAAACTATGTGCAGGATTTGACACATGGGTTACACAAAATTACAAGTTCCCCTTCCATCCAAAAGCTGCTTTATTTGCATAAGGCAGCTGCATTGGACATGAAGTCTCTCATTTGTACATGCCACAGCAGTAAAAATACAAATTTGGAATTTCAGTTTCTTTGCACCATTGCAAAATCTGTGAGGAAGAACAACAGCCTATGTACACAGCTCTTGGGAGGAAGCTTGCAGCAATTTCACAGCAGCACTTTGGTAGAAAATCTTGTCCTAGAGGCAGCCATTGCTATTCTTACTATAATAGAAGTAGCAAACGATATAATTTTTATGCCTGTTTTGTTTAAATTTGATGATTAAGAACTACATAGTTCCAATGAACAAACAGTATCAGTGGCGACTGTAACCTTTGCACAAGGGCTTCTTTTCTTCTTTTATTATAACAACAAAAATGTGAAAGCAATATTCCTTTAGCAGCCCTGGCCTGCATGTGCATATGTGTGCGAATGTGTGTGGAACAAAAAGGGAGGAGAGGAGCTCTGGGCTGCAGTTGCTACTTGGAGTATGTCTGGTTTGTACTCACTAACCTCCTTGCTGCTTCCAAGAACAGTTCAGTAAATCATGCCTCTCCCAGTGAAACTGTGTGTACACCACTGTACGTTTTCAGCAGGGATCCAGATGTGAGCAATTAGGCCACGCTGTGCTATTATGCTGCTTCCCATATGCGAGACATGGCTAAATAAGAATAAACCATCTCCCTCTTAAAAATGTGCACAGTCCTTCCCAGACAGGCAGTGGTTAGCCCTCGCTGGCAGATCCAATGAGTACTTTCCAAACTCATAGTCTAAATACATGCCTAGACGATGTCCTGACTGTGTGTTGGGACAAGGCTCTATGCTCCCCTCTTGCTCCATGGATGTGAAGAGCTCTGGCTCTGTTGGGCAGCCATATCATGTAGCATCTCCTTCTTCCTTCCCACCCACCAGCCACATCTCCTGGAAAACCAAGAAGCATAACAGACCCTGGCTTTCAGACTGAAAGCACTGAGGAGAGCAACCAGGACTCTAAGTTTCTCTTGGGCTTGAGGAGCCAGCTCCTCAGAGGAGCTGTCAGTTATGTGAGGAAATCCCAGAAGAAGAAAAAAAAAAAAAAAAAAAAAAAAAACAGTCAAAGAAAAATGTTTAGGCCTTCAGTAAAGTCTGAACAAATGGCAACAGGCCACTTGAGTTAAGTTTTATTTCCTCGAGAGATTTCAGACTGTTCTGAATCCAGTAAACAAAAGTTGTCACTGGGGAAGGCAGATGTACTTTTCTTTTCTCTTGAGAAGTTGTGGATATTATTCTATGTTCTGTGATGAAGAAAAAAAATAAATAAATTCTTAAGTGACTGGAAGGTCCACATTAGTCAGAGGCTGAAAGAAAAGCTATATGATTGCTCTCACACTATAGACAAATGGGTATTACAGATAGACATTGCAGATAGACATCAAGACATTAAAGATACCATTCCAGCTCACTTCCAAAATTGTAACACTGGATTAATTATTAGTTGCTCACGGTGATATCTAAAATACTGTTCTAGTACTGAAGTATTTGGCAAGTCTGCTGGACCAAGCTGAGCTGACCCTAGTTGGTGGCTATGGTGAGGGTAAGCAAGCCATCCTACCTTTCTGTCACTTGTTTTTGGAGCATGCAGACTCATACCAAACTATGGAAGGGGAAAAGTTGTCTATGATAAAAGAGAATGAGGGGCAAGAGAGAGAGAATGATTTATAATAAAGCATGATAGTCATCAGCGCTGTTGAAGGCATTAAAAAAATCTTGGAAACCACTGAGAAGAAGGGAGCAGTCACAGGCTGGGATGCTTCACACTGCAGAAATGGAAAGTCCTCAAAACAATGATGCTGTCACTGATGAGCTGTAGAGGTGAAAAAAAAGGGCTGTTGGCCATATATACGTTGTACAGTTTAACCAGTGGAGTTCCTATGAAAAGTTCCTAGTGCCCTGGTCAAAGTATTGCAGATAAAGAGAAGATGCCCTTAATGCTGATAGGCTGTTCTGTGTAGGCACATGGAGCAGCAGGCTGCATGCCCTCACGTTACACGAACCACATTTTTTTTTATTCCAGACTGTCAGATGGAAATCCAGATCTTAAACAGCTAGATGAAAGGTCTCCAAGTCTGACCAGATCCCAGGCCAGCTCCTTCCTACTCTGTTGACTGTTGAAGTCACTGCTGGGAGCCTACTTCAAGTCAATGCTTCAGCCATCTTGCTGTCTCTATCCCAGTGGATGAGTCTAATTCAATTTCAGACCTTTTGTTTTCCTCATCAGACTCCTGACTTGGATCTGTCTCCTTTTCCTTCTTCCCATCCCCTAACTCTGTTCTAGGAACCCTACCCAGTGCCTGGCCAGGGCACTGGGTTTGGCTCTTGGTCTTCCACCTGTATTCCTGTTTGGCCTGAGATCTCCAGAAGCTCTAACAACAGCCCTTCTATGCCTCTGACTCAAGTAAATACACACCTGAAGTACACATACTTGTCCAGAAGAGTCTGCAATTCAGCTAACCAACAGATGAACCCAGTTAACAAAGTGATCACTGTACACTTAGAACAACCAAATGGGGTGGGGGTAGGGGGTGGAGGGGAAGAATAATTTACATGGATGTAATAACTTCAGTATTCTGGAAAACCTATACTAATGGACCTACCATATAATATCATATATGTAAGGGATATGTTTTGCCTACCCAGCAAAGAATGTTGACCCTTTAGATCCCAATGTGTTTATATCACTTCTGAACAGCCTGCCATCCACTGACATCCTATGCATTTCTGAAGTTCAGACATCTTATACCATAATCATACTTTTTTTGGTAGATCTTCAAACAATTGGCTGCAGGAGTGCATTTCACTGTCTGCCCTCATGGCGCCCTTGACAGCTATAGAACAGGGGTTTGGCTCTGCCTGCTGGCTAATCCACCACCTGTCAGAAAGCCCTTTCCTTTCAGTGCGGGTTGCTGGTGGATCCAGCTGAGCAGCAATGCTTAGTGTGTCATGGAGAGCTCTGCATTTCAGTTCCTCCACAGGAATGTCTGGGGCAACTCCTCAGGAAGGATCCTGCTCTGACCTTGCAGGCAGCTGAGGAAGCAGGGAATGTGCTCCTGACAGTCAGCACAAGTAAAAGACATTTTCATCTGCAGGTCTGGGTAGTTTTGATTGCTACTTTGATCAGTCTATGACAATGGCAGAGCCTTCTCAATAATTGTAGATGTCATTTACAGCACCCTTTCTTCTTCTAGATTCCTCTTGGCCTGTCTCAGCAAGGCCACTTAGCATCCCCAGCAATGTTTTTTTGTTTGTTTGTTTGTTTTTTTCTTGTGTGTTTTCTCATTTTCTTCTTTTTGTCTTGTGTATTCTTCTGCAGACTGTTATCTGGGTGAGGCATAAACAAATAACATCTACTTCATTTCCTTTTCATGGTCATGGAGCACCTACAGTATAAGACAGTGTTGCCAATTACTACCTCTTTTGATCCTTGAACTTTCCCAACATCCAGCAGGTAAAGCGACTTCACCTTCCTGGCTCCTGCACAGCACCCATTTCCAAAAATCCTGTTAGTCAGCAGCTGCTTCCTGGGCTGCTTCATTTTTCATTGGGTCTCTATTTCAGTTATCTTCCCAGCTACCCAAAGCTTTCCCTTTCAGTGGTCCCTGAGATGGATTCTTCAGTTTTTCATTGCATCTGCTCGCTTCCATGACACTCCCTCTTCCCCCCAAGTGAATATTCTTTTTGACATAGATGAATATTTGAACCCAAACTTCAGGAGTAAGCTCTGCCAAAAATTCTTCTTAAGATAAACATGACCGCCCCTCAGCTTCTGCTAGCAGCTGTTACTAAAGAACAAGATTCCTGGTGCAGGGTGAGAGGACAAGCTTGTGTTCCGACTCTTCTGGCAGCACAATGAAACTAAGGGTTGTTGTGGAGGATTTCTCAAAGAGCATATTTAATTACAGAGGGTTTTGTTCTCCTTTTTTATTTTAGCTGCAAACTAATGAATAAAGTGGTAGTTTACAAGCTCTCCTATGCTGAATGCATAAAACATTTCAAAAAAAAGAGTTTATAAAAAAAGCATCATATTTAACTCACAAAGTTATAACATGGGCAGCAATTTATCAGAAACCTTCCTCTGTCATTTCATGTAGAATTCTTTCCAGCCCTGCTACGTGGTATACATATATGGTTAACAATCCCTTTCTATCCAAAGCAGCGGTAAGACATGCTTCAGAACAGTGCGCTTTTTAAAGACCGTGTGTGCCCTCTCCATTCTGTAGGTCTTTCCAGAATAAAAAGATGAATACAGTCTATCTTAGTTGAATAAGTGGTCAACAATGTTTCTGTTGCATGTGGTGACTGTAAAGCCTACTATAAAATACACTGAAGGTTGTTGATATGAGAAGTTACAGGGCTGGTGAAACTAGACAGCTGTGGAGGCCTGAAAAAGTCTTCAGGGAAAAAAAAAATAAAATAAAATAAAAAGCCTGCAAGAGTACGTAGCTCAGATACCAATACTTCTAATTTTTGACCTGACTGCTAGACTGCCAAACAGGACACCAGCTGGTTGGGGAGGATGTCGGGGATGCAGCACCGGGGAGGACCTCGCTGCCCACAGCTTCCCAGTACCCATGGCCCAGCAGCCTCTGAGCCTCTGAGCTGCTCCTGGCCACCAGTGCCCTGAGCCACCTCGGCTTACGTTCATCAGCTCACTGAGTAGATGCTATGACAGGCTAGGAAAACTCTGCATACCTCAGGACACCATAGTTGTGTGGTCCTGAGTTTTAAAACAGCATTTTCTCCTCTTTTGGTTGACATCCATTTACTCTCTCCCCCTTCCACATTTCGTTTTGAGATCTGGTTTTGTTTAACCCTGAAATGCAAAGGGAATAATCTAGGTTTTAAAAAAAAAAAAAAAAAAAGGCACAGAAAACCAGTCCCTTCCCCACTCTATCTTTAGATGTTTCTGCAGCAGCAAACCTGAGTGTGTTTTTTCCATTCAAAGCCACAATCTGGCCTGAGTTTGCTAAAACCTGGGCAAGCACACATGAAACCTTCAGACTGCCTGTGAACTACTTTAGAAATTGAGAACTGGCCTGCCTATAAACCAAGGGTGGGGCTTTTTGGGGGAAAGGGGCGAACGTTTTCCCCCAGGAGTCCCCCCCAAAAAAAATTTGCTGCCGGCACCTCTGGAGCCTTTGCGAGCCCCAACACCGCCCCTTCGTGGCTGGAGCTGCCTTGCGAGGGGCTGGGCTCTGTGAGCTGCTGCATGGCAAAGGACACTGGAAAGGGATGGTGTGGTTTATGGAAAGGGGTGTGGGCTCCCCCCTGCCATCCTGTCCTTCCCTATGAAATTCCAGCAGGAGATCACACTGAACAGCGTCCCCCCCCCTCAAATTAAGACTTTGCCTACTCCACCCTGCACCCGTGCCTTTGTCCAGAGCAGGCAGGACTGCTGCCTGGTCCACAACTCCTTTAAGACATTTTGTCAGCTGGTATTTATTTATTTATTTTCTGTAAAAAGCAGAGGTCTCCTTAAGTGCATAACTGATTTCTTTCCCAGGCAATGTGGTACAGCAGACTTGGAGACAGGGGAAAAGGTACAGAAGAAGCAGGGCAGAAGTGGTTGTACCACACCTTTTCACCTCCTCACATTCCTGGCTTGACCCTGTTATAAATTAGAGCATGCTCACGGTTGCTCTATTCTTCTTTCTGCATCAGCCAAGAATATCCAGCACACAGCCCCCTCCCAGCCTGAGCGTGGCAACGACACAATCCCTACCCAAAAGCTTCAGGGGCTGTGGAGTAGAGCCATTTTCCCCACACAGGATCTTGCTCACCCCTTGGCAATGAAAGAATGAATCAAGGGCCACCACCAGCAGCCATACAGTCCCTTCACACTGCTGGGGGTGCAAACACTCAATTGCTCGTTTGGGGTTTCACTGCTCCATTGAGCCTCAACACACTTTGGCATGAACAGTGCAACCAGCTGTGGCCAGGCTTGGAGATCATCACACATCCCAGCACATCTCTTTTTAATGTAACAGGAATGACAGGATTAATATCTGAGCAAGCATGTAAGGAATTGGACTTGCCTGCCTAGGTGGGAACATTCCTCCCCCCTAGGTGCCTAACTGAGGACGTATTTCATGAGATTTCTACTCTGTGGCAGGCTTTTTAGTATCAGATTTACTCTTTTCCAAGCATTCTACCATTTCTTCTGCCGAGAAGCTGATGGCTCCTTTATCAGACCCAGCCAGTGCGAACTGCTGGGTGACACAAAACAGACGGCCCGCAACTGCCGAAGACCAGGACAAAAGATGGAAGCAAAAGATTGTAACAAAGCACAGCTGGCTGATAAGCGTGTTTAACTTTTTGCAGAGATTAGCTGTGAGAACAGGAAGGAGCTCCTTCTCTCCCCTCTGTTTGTTTAGCTTTCCTCAACTGTTTATTTTTAGGATGAAAAACATGCCCGCTCGGACTTCGCAGGCAAATCAAAGCAAGGCGCGGGGGGGGGGGGGAGAGACAGGACACAACTCTCCTCGCTGGGAACACGGGGGCCGGGCTCCAGCCGGCAGCGGGCAGCCCTTCTCCTTCCCAGCGCCACGTCCTCTGGTGAGAGCCGGGCCGTGGGTCCGCCTGGCTCCCCTGGCTCCGCGACAGGCCGCGGCGAGCGGGGCCCCGCGGGCGCCATCTCACCGCCGGCGGCGGAGCGGCGGCTGCAGGCCCGCGGCCCCCCTCGCCGGGGTCGGGTGCTGCCAGCGAGGGCCTCGGCTGAAGCTGGCGAGCCCGCCGTCCGCAGACGGGGAAAACAAGCGCTGGAAAAGAAGAGGTTTCGTGAGGGGGGAGAGCAAACGTAGAGTCTGCGGGGAGAGGTGCACCCGGAGGGATGAAGCACGCGGGTGTTTTCACAGAGTGCTGCAAGCAGGGCACAGGCAGCTCGCCGGCCGGTGCGAAATGGGGTGTTTTGTCGCCCCTCTTCCTCCCCGTGCCTTGTCCCCAAACGTGAGCCCCACTGCCAGTCCTGGGGCTGTGGATCCCCACTGCTGTGGATCCTCGCTGGCAGTGGATCCGCACCGGTGTGAAGGTTTTGGGACTGGGGTAGAGGTAGATAACATCTCCCCTCTCCCCCCTTTCTGACGGGAGGGTCTGCATAACACACTTTAAAAATATTAAAGAAACTCTGTCTGAGCCCACTGTTTTCAGCTGGTAGTGTTACTAATGAGGGGTGTCAGTGGGGCCAGTTGCACTCTCTGTGAGCCCTATGCCACCCCAGAGAGGCAAAGCTGAGGTGCAGCTGGGTTTCCCAAGTGCCCTGCATACCTGGCAGCCAGAGGTGTGACACTGAGTGTCACAACCCTTTGCTGGTCACACTAGGGCCTGGGCACTCAAAACACCACATTACACAACTTTGGGTCAGGCCTTTAGGACTATTTCTTCACAAGAGACTGAGATAACAGCAGACCAGGGGGGTAATTCAGTGATGCTCCCTTCCCACCTTACCTTTAAAACAGTACTGGCATGAAGTGGAAACCAAAACAGAGTTACTGTAGTCAGATATGCGCTCTCCCTAGTCATCTTCAGTGGGGAGGGGAGGAAGAAAAGCTTTGTGCTGCTTTTTAGAATATATAACAGCCTATTACTCTAATACGTGGACAAAGAAAGTACAACTGCTAGAAACAATGGGCTTCTTGTGTTTTAAATGGTGTGGTTTGCTCAGATGAGCCATCTTTTTGACTAGGTACACAAAACTTGTTTGCAGGGTTCACAGTGCAAATGTACAGAAAGCAACTGTACTCATAAAGCTCGTTTGTTATGTTGAAGCATGACGATCCACATGATCAGCTAACACTGACCTGCTGCTTCCCTTCGTGTCCCCCTCTTGTTGCCACTGCAGGAATTTTTGTTTCCTGCACACTTATGAAATATACAATTTTTGGGTAGAAAAAATATCCCTAGGAGTTGGATAATGTCTTTGGGACGCCTGTACTTGGCTCTAGGAGCCCCTTCAGTGCAGCTATGTGAACTTTCATTAATCCCAGGAGGGCTATGGTCCCCAGAGAGCTGTCTTGCTCGGGCTCCTCTGGCCACATTGCGGGGCATGAATGCAGGGGGCTCTGGCACCAGGCTGGGGAGGATGGACAGTTTATACCATTAGACCCCACAGCCCTGTACAACTGCCTGCAGGCTCCTAGCACTTCAGAAATGCAGCATGCTGTTTCTCTGACTTTGATGGCAGGAGTGTGATTCGGATGAGAATGATTTATTTCAATAGGTGTAGCCCCCTTTTACAGCTGAAGCCTCCTAGGTAATTATAATTTTGGTAGGAAAAAAACATTTGCCCTGAGAAGCTTCCTGTCTAATTATATATATTGCTTCAAAAATTATTACAAAGTATTGTATTGCACACTGAGTTCATTTATATAAATTAAAAGTATACTATAAAGTCCCTTAAATACATAGCAAATATTCAAATGACACAAGGTATTTCTAGTACTTTGTAGATGACTATTTTTTTTGTAAAATCGTGTTTTTATTATAGATCTTGTGAGATGGAAATACAAATACACCATATAAAAGTTATTTGAAGTCTTGCATATTCCAAATATACTTTCCTTTTTCTATATTAAAAAAGTAAAATGAGTGAGATCAAATTAAAAAAATAAACAAACAAAAAAAATTAAATGACAATAAAAATTCCAGACTGCAGACTCAGTTATAATGTTCCTCTTTCTTCACCTTCTTGGTGCCAAATCATACAATTACCTTCCAGAGGGACTTTGAATGAAAAGAGCTAACAGATGCCAGGCCAGGGCACTGCAAACCCAAAGGAAGAATGGTACACTACTGGTTGTTGTGTGCTTCACGGCCATTGCTGTGTCAGAACCCAGAATACATCAATTCTGGGATGGAGCGATCTCTTTATTTTCTCACAGGGGGCCAGGATGGAAGGAGAAGATGTGAAGGAGTTGAAGAGTTGAAGGATAGGCAATGCTACAGGAAAACAGCTTGAACCAAGAAAAGTAATGGTGGGTCAGCTCCATGCAGCTGCTGCAAGACATGGTTTATTGTCTTTGTAAGGTATGCGCTTCCACATAGGAGAAGCAGCAATACTAGCAGATACCTGTCAATCCAGTGTGCTGTAAGTAAATAATTGGATTGGCAAGATAATGAGGTACAATGCCTAATAATTGCATTTTTTTTTCATTATTTTTAATAGGTCACATCTTCTCTGACTGAATCAAATTTTCCTCTGTGCTAAGGGCCAAGCATGTGACTTTTTGTAGCTGTAAAAAAGAGAGCAGCAGCAGACCCTTGGGGTATAGAGATATTACAGCAGCCACGCAACACACTTCTGCATTCAGAAAAGCTTTTTAGCATTGGGTCAGGCAGCAGCTACTAAGCAGGAACATATGATTTTTTTTTTCATGTTGTCAGAAGAAAATGTGGAACTGATAAGAAACACCTGTGGAAATGGAAAGCCATCTCAAAAACAGGGTTTGTTTAGATGATGAAGAGATAAAATCTAAAGGCATGTGTTGCAAGGCAAGATAATCTTGAACAGAATGTCTGTTAAAAAAAAAAAAAAAAAAAAAAAAAGGAAGAAAAAAGAAAAAGGAAAAAATAAAAAGGGAAGAAGAAGCAATAGTACATTTCAGGTAATTGGCTTTCTGTGCAGAAAAAGGTCCTAAAGGATCATAAGGCAACATTGGTGCAGTATGTGAAACTGCGTGAGCTGCATGGATGTTGTTCATTCATTTTTCTTCATGGAAACATAATTCCATTTACATTTTATTTGCATCTTGTAAATATTTTCTTAGAACCCCAGCAGGACACTGAAAAGTATAAAAGCACACATTACCAGCTGAACATATGTAACCTAGGTTTTCTTTGCTCGCAGCTCAGCCTCTTCCATGTGCTCTGATTTAAAGCCCTGTACTACACTTACCACATAGGAATTTTGTTTAGCTACATTTAACTTTTTGAGGGAAGCAAAAGATTTGTCAGGTCATTTGTTTTATTTAATGCATACATATTTTCATGCCTTTGTCCTGCTTAATGTGAAATAAGCAAATAAGCATTTTTAAAGGAAGTCAATCTCAATATTTCTTTTCATAGTCTGGAACAGCTGCAGTAGTTAAATGATAAGTACTGAGAAATGTGCAGTTTGGTGTGGATTTAGTAAAAACATTGCCATGAATCTATGCCTCAGCGCCGTGGCATTAAATCAGTTGGAAGGCAGAGGCAGACTTCTGGTGCGTGTGATGCCCAGAGGAGGAGGCCATTCCAGCAATAATTTTAGAGACTGTAAAGTGGTTCTAAAATGGAAATTTCACCAGCAGTTCTAGGAGGGCCCAGCTAAACAAGATACACATGCACATGCGTAGTTTGAAGCACATAAGTAGTGTTGAAATCAATGAGACCACCCACAGGCTTACAATCCCTTAAAGAATTGAGCCTTTAATTGCTCAGTAACTGCTGAAAAAATACATCGAGTTTCCGTGCATTACTCAGTATTGAAACAGGCTTTGCCAGCATAAAACACTGGAGGAGCCCAACCCAAATAAAATGGATAAAGTGGGGAACCAAGGCAGCCTTGCAGGACAGCTGCCTTTTGCTAAAATTCTCCCCCATTTCAGCCCACCTTGAGTTGCACCTCCTGTCCATGCTCAGCTGCACTCATTTTAGGCAGAACTGCCGAATTACAATTGCCTCCCCTTTTGAATGACCAGTAATTGACAAGTTCTGGAGGTTGGGGATTTTTGGGGACATAAATTCATAATCAGACCCTTGTTAGCCAAAAAAAAGGCGACATCCATGGCAGATCTTTTTAAGACCTGCTTGAGATGCCAAACTGCTTTGTCTGAGGGCATTCCTGTAGCTTCTCAAAATGTGTTACATGAGTGATGAATTAGAGCTGATCATTTTGTACTGTATGGGATAGGGAAGTGTTAATATCTCTGCCTTACAGCCGGGCAGCTGATCCGCCAAGGGTCAGAAACCTCAGCCGCAAAAAAATCCGGGAAGCTGAGCTGACTTTAGTGGAGCTGTGCTGATTTATACCAGCCAAACATATGGCCCCAAAAGATGAAGTAGGCTGTGAGAGAAATCTGTGCCACATCTGGGACACTGTGGGGCCTGAGTCCCAAGATCTTCCTTCCTGCCCGTAACACTCGCATACACGTCACTACACCTCAGGAGCCTCTGCTCAGTTTTTGTAACTTCTTGGCAGAGCAATAATGAAATTGTTTGAATGACCGAGCCCAGGGAACCTTGCCATTAGCTTATGCTGTTGACAAAGCTGCCTTTCTCTGGTTACTTTGCTCATGGCATTTATTTGTATAGGTAAGCCAAAACTATATAAAATATAGGATTTTTGTATTTTCAGACTTTTTCTAAACAGAGACATAGCAGGAGGAATTTGCAGTCCAACATGGGGCAAGTCCATCAAAATCTTACAAAACAGGATTTGGTTTTCCTTTCTGCCTCCTCAGTCCTGTGCCATACTGTATACCTGTAGCTCAGCGCCAACACACCACTGTAGAGGTCTTTCCCTGCATATGTTATTTTATGTATCAAAGGTTTTGTGTAAGCCCAGCATTGGCACATGCACATTTTCCTAGCTATCTTTTGCCCAGACAAGAGGGAATTTTGGAAATATAAAAGGTCTAAACAAAATCACATGTTTACTTTAATAAACTATTAAAGCACAATCGTTTTGTAACTGGGGCAACAGCATTATTTCTTTGACTTGGGGGCAGGGCGAGGCAGAGACAGGACAACTTAATTATTAAACCTAGTCTAAACTTTATTCAAGTCGGTTTCCAAAAAAATATGTTGTGGTAGGGCAGCTGCCTGTCATGCTATAGTTTATAGGGGGAAAAAAAAAAAAGAAAAAAAAAAAGAAAAAAAAGAAAAGTAATAATAATAATAAAAAAAAACAACTACAAAGCCAATGACGTGCAGGATTTGGGAGTTACTGTGATATTCCAGGCACAGCTTCAAAATGCTATGATGTTAATTTGTTACAGTGTTAATGTTGCAATGATAATTTGAGGTAATGATGCTGGTGAGAAACAGAATGGCACCAATCAGTGAGAAATAACAGGAAAACAAACAAACAAACAAACAAAAACAAACAACAACAAAAAAATTAGAACTTGGTTGATTACTGCACTATTAGCAAAAGGCTTCACATTGACATCAGTATTGTAAGTGCCATGAAATAGTCACCAACAAATAAGTGACACTGAACAGTGCTCCTAACTCCAGAGGGGAAAAGTATGAAGTTAGAACTGAGCTGGAGATAACTGCAATTAAGGAAAAAAAATAAAAATAAATAAAAAATCAGGAAAAATCAGGAAAAATAGAAATAAAAATAAAATAAAAACGGAACTAAACTACTCCAGAAGTTAAGAAACACGAAGATTCCTTGTCAGTTTTCACAAAACTGACAGACAATATGCAAGATTTTTAGAGGACTAATAACGTTATACTGTGGGCTATATTTATCTCAGACTCTGGAGTATTTATTTTACAAGATTTATTTTTAAAACACACTTTCAAACATTCATTAAACTACCTACTGAAAAGGGGTGAACATTAAGTGACCCTCCAATGCTGGGGAGTGAGTTGGGAGTGGGGTTGAAGAAGGAGAAAAGTTTATTTAGCATCCATTTCCAGCCTGTTTTTCAACAAGGAAAGGAACATCTGTAGGCAGTTTCTCAAGTGATTTGTGCAACCCAGCACCACCACCTGCTGTTTGGGAAGGACAGTTCAATTTCCCTCATTGTGCACATTTAATTTCCAGTACAATAAAGGCACACAGAAATCACCCATGTCAAAGGTCAAAAGCAGAAGAGGAGGAAAAACAAAGGAAAGAAAGCAGAATTTCACACCTCCAGTAAGGTATAGGAGAGGCAGTTCTGCCAGTTTTAACCAGTGTGGGGTTGCTTATGGGGCGAAGAAGCTGAGCTGGGCACACCAGCTGTAAGAGACTGCCACTCCTGTGGTCTTGGCTCTGGGTTCCCACAAAAGGTAGATTTTGTGGGATTTTGTTTGTAGGATTTTGTTTTGTGGAATTTGTTTTTGTGGGATTTTGTTTGTGGACTTCAACAGTGCACACAACTGCACGCATCCTGCCTGCCTCCAGCGTGCTACCTGTCTTCCCCCAAATCCTGCAGCTTGCTAGCAAAATAGCACATACAGTCTAGTCTGTATTGAGGCTCTGCTGTCTGTGGAGTCCGCTGAAATTTCCATGCATTATGCTTTTGTGGGGAAGCTCAAATGAATACTGGCCTCCCACACTTTTCTAAGCATGAGATATGGTAAATGCCAAAGGTTTTCCTTCAGAAAACCCAGTGAGGAAGCCCCTCACCAGGCTTACAGAGCAGAGGAAGGGTCCTCCCCAGTACAGGTACCAGCCCCACAGCTGTCCCTTCCCATATGAATGGAAGGGAGAACCTAGGCCATTTCCCCTTTATTACTATCGGGCCAAAAAGCAAGAAAGATTGCACCCCAGTAGGCACTAAGAAAGCTGAGGGAAGTTATTCAACACCATTCTGCTGCCTGTATCTGAAGCTGCACCTGAGAATTTGACCTGCCTCCAGACCACAAGACAAACTGAATTATAACTGAGGGAAACAACTGTGGGGGAGCCGTGCTCTGTGCAGGCTGGTAAATCACAGCCCGAAAGCTGGCTCTGTTTTCTTTCCCTTTAGGCAGGTAAATCTCCAGCTGGCCATTTAAGTCTATCTGCATATCTAATTCTTTCCAGAAGCGATGCTCTGTCCTATATCTTATGCAGCCATGCACAAAGCATGTTTAAAAGGGCATGTCAGTGGCTGATGGCAAACAGTGTAGTTCTCAGCAGATAGTAAAACATCCCCCTGATGCTAATCAGTATTGTAAATGAACTGTGATGTTGCGCAAGTGCATTTCTGTGTCACAAATGTGGTGAAACTGTGGCTTGGGTGTGATGTCTACAGTTCTTATTCAACTCAAACAAGAGATTATATTTTTTTGGTTGGATGGTCTTTGTTATTTTTTAGGGTTTTTGTTGTTGTTCCCCCTTTTTTTTTTCCTAAATTAAAAAAATCTTTTATGCTTTAAAGCTGTTACTTCTGCATTGCCTGCTTCCAATCAGATCCTAAATTGAGATGATTAGGGTTTTATTTGCATGCCCAGTGCACACTTAAAAGTTGTAGAACTAAGCTTATCTTCAGGTACATGCAGATTACATTTTATTCCTCTTCTGGTCTGCAGTCTTAGTGCAGTTACATGAGGCACAGCACAACCTGACCATTTCTCAGCATCCAGACATTGGAAAAGTTCTCTCTCTCTCTCTCTCTCCCTCTATATATATATATATATATATATATATATATATATATATATATATTATTTTTTTTCCCTACAAAATGGAAGAAATACGGCCTCTGCATCATGAGAACTAAAGGCACTTCAGCTGGAAGCTGGACCAGCTAGGTGGCACTAGAGGTGAAGGAGCAGACACGCAGGAGCACACCTGCCTTACCCCTGGGGAGGACAGCCCTAGCACAGGAAACCTCTCTGAGGCTGAGAAGTATTGGACATGTGGGTTAGAAATCTCTTTACAACTCTTTTCTGTACCTGCCTCTGTGTTAGGGGTGCACTGTTTGCGCAAACAGCCATTGGGAAGAATTATTATGTGGGGGAAAAAAAAAAAAAAAGGATGTATTTTATATCCACTACTTCACTGATGCGGATTAAATTAATATGTATGTATATATATATATATATATACACATAAGGGATTGTTTTCCTCAAACACTGTTTTGCAGATACCTGAGCCCATGTTCACTTCCGCTAACTCCAGGGTCTTAAAGAAGCTGAATCAGGTTTTAAGTACTAACTTATTTCTGTTGGCTGCAGAAAGAGCTAAAGTCAATTATGTTTTACATTTAGGTGCCATGTTTGGTGCCCCTGCCCTGCTTGGTGTCCTGCTCACTGCAGCTGTAGTCTGTATTGCTACCAGCACCCCAAATGGCTAGAGCGTAAGAGAGAACACAGATATTTTGAAATAATTGTGTGTGAATATGAAACTGTGACCTAGAAATATATACATATATATTTTGTAAATATTAAATGCACTCAGAACAGGTCTAGAATAGTTCCTACTATAACATTTCTCTACTATTCATATATATATGAATATATATTATTTTCCACTAATATATATTATTTAATATATATTTAGTATATATTTATTATATTATTTTCCACTAATATATATATATATTAGTGGAAAAGCTGAAATATTATGTAGAAAATAGACAACAGTAAAAATAATCTCATGAAGCTTTGCAAAAACGTGCAACAGCATGGAGCTTATCAGTGACTTTAAGTCTGGGTATGCTGGGACTTCCCTTTTGTGTATGCTTAGCAATTTATTTTTTTTTTTAAAGAAAGAAAACAGGAGATGTTTTAACTGCAAATATGCGAAATGCCAATTGCATAACATGGATTGTAATCATGATGGAGGTCTTATTTCACTGAGCAATTAAAAGATCATGAAACTTTAGCTTTGGGTACCTCACAGAGACTCTGGATATAGAGATTTTTTAAAAGTACTACAACTAAATAATTTAAAATATATCTGGTGTTCTCTTACTCTTGTGACTGTGATTAACTTCATGTATTTATACTGTTCTTGCATTGTTCTGGCAGAGGTCAAAACCTAATATCTATCCACTCTTTCCACTTACATGAAATTCCACTCTCTGGTTTCTCTCTGTGCTCTTTCTCCTTTTTAACATATTTTTAATAAAATTGGACTTTGTCTCTCAGGCATCTGAGTGCATACACATTGTTATCGAGGTTCATCTAGTTGTTCACTAACCATACAAGAAGATGGCTCTCACCATTATGACTGCCACAGAAATAGTCCCTTGGTACAGACTGTATATTTGTACTGAACAAGAAAAGAGACTGTGATGTGATAGAAAGTTGAGGAATTTATTATAACTTGTTATGCCTTACATCTAAGGGAAAGCAGCTCTGCAGGCCCTCATATGTTCTGTGTACTATATGAAGTATTTTATTATTTTAGAGATCAGTCAGTCTGAGTGATATTTCCCAGTTTCAGAAATGCCTCTTACCTCATTAAAAACATCCTGCTTTTGTTGAACCTGAGTTCTTTCAGAGAGAGGGCAAATGCTAGAGTACTCCAGCAAGCAAATTCTCTGTCAAGCCTAGGCTTTCCAGTTCAATCATGTTACTAAAAGCTGCTTTCTTAGTGTCCTTCTCACTAATTTGGTTGTGACTGAGATCAGGCTATTCTAGCTCTGACCACTCACAGAAAACATCAGTAGGAAGTGCTGACATTTTGCTAGCTGTTAAATATTATTTCTTAAGGGGGAGGGGTAGTATTATGGGAATGATCCTCAGCTGATAGATATTCACCTTCATTATGTGCAAAGATATTAGAAAGAGAAACAGCCCTTTGGGGAAGGATCAGTGGCTTAACTGGTTACTAGGGATGTTCAGTACCACAAGTTCCTACATTGAGTCCAAGTCTGCTCCACTGTTGCTGCTTATGGTCGGACTGGATGATCTTGAAGGTCTTTTCCAACTGTAATGATTCTATGATTATCTTCAGCTCCAGGAAGACAGTGGGCACATGTCCTAAGATTATTGTCATCCACGCATAAGACTTTGCGAGCCTTCAAATGTGTACTTTATAGGTGTATCACTGAGCTTATTTTTCTTCAGGACCAAACTTTCTGGTGACATATATTCACCTGGGAGACCCACCTGGATGAAAATTGTACTGTTATTCTTAAGCAGTAAATATCTGGCACTAGTGAAGATTCCTTCTGGGATATCTGATAGCCCTTTACCAGAGCACTGGACCACTTTGAAAAAGATAAGAAAAGTGAAACTGCCATTGTTATCAGCAAACTAAGAGTTTCATAACTGTGTGTGTAAATTCATTTCAAATATCCATATTATCTGTAAGAGATATATTGTCATTTTCTTCTCTGTATCAGTAGTACATACATAAAATTTCTACTATTTACAGCTAGAGCACCAGCCATCTCTCCAAAAATATCTTTTGTGGATGAGCTTCCCTGGGGTTACATAATTATTATTATTGTTTTTTTCTTAAGCTGATTTTTTTTTTTTTAGAGTGGATATGATGTATGTTCTGAAACAGATATCCCTATTTAATTCTCTTTCTGAGCAACTGGATACTACATTTTTGCAATTTTTTTGAAGAAAGGGAAAATTATTATCCCACGGTTTGATGTATGATGAATATCTGATTTGTTCATTTGGTAATCACATGCATGTGATGTCTAATCACACAGGAATTTCATATTAATGTGGCTCTAATAATTTATATCCTATGGAACAACCATTACTTTGACTTTCCACCATACATCATCAACATGTGTAGTCACATTCCTTATGACAACTAATTTTAAACAGCTTACTATCAGAAAGGAACTATGCTGTTTTATATGGAGGGCTCAACTGCCAGAATGAGCACACTCTGGACAGCAGAAATGACCCTAAAAACTGTTGATAATCTGATTGTTTTATCTTCCACTTCCCTATAACATGATTGCTTTTCTTTATAGTCCTCTGCCTTTCACTCCCTTTGGTAGCTTGCCTCTAGTTTCTGACCTAATTGTCTTTGCTTTTCCTGTTTTAATTAAGAGTTCCTGAACCATAATTCCTTTTCCCTTCCCTTCCCTTCCCTTCCCTTCCCTTCCCTTCCCTTCCCTTCCCTTCCCTTCCCTTCCCTTCCCTTCCCTTCCCTTCCCTTCCCTTCCCTTCCCTTCCCTTCCCTTCCCTTCCCTTCCCTTCCCTTCCCTTCCCTTCCCTTCCCTTCCTTTTTCTGTTCCCTCTTCCATTTGGCAAGAGGAATGTTAATGACCCCTTTCCTGCCATTTCTCTCTGGACTAAAAACCTGACTCTCTGGCATGAAAACATCCATCTTGGCTAGGTTTGTGACTTATGCTTCTGCCAGAGTGGAAGAAACCTCCTTCTGCCCATGGGGGTGCTGAGAAAGAAGGCCTGCTCAGCTGTGCTTGGATGTCGGTAACACTCCTACCCAAGCGGATGTCCTTGATCTCTGCAGGGGCAGCCAGCAGAAGAGCACAAGGTGTGGCAGCAAACAGATCACTCAGAAATGCAATCACTGTACCCTCACATTTTTATACAGCTGCTGTGTCACCCGTGCATTTCAAGTCTGAGCTAGCACTATTGTGTTTCAAAGGCAAAACTGTGTTTTTAAACTTCACATTGAACTTATGAACTGATTGGAATGTCTTCGACGTCCTTTTTTCCTGTTTTCAGGAATTTTCCTGTTCCTCCTCCAATTGTCTCTATTAAGGAAAAGAAACAAACAGTTCTGGAAAATACAGATAAAACCATACAGCCTTTTAACGTAAAAGCCTGTGGATTAAATTTTTAATTTGTATAAATTAAGAAAAAAGTGCTTGATATCTCTGAATCTTTTCTGATTTATACTGGCTATGGGACCTGGAACCTCTGGTAATGGAGAATGCAATTTCTCTTCCATGATAAATGCTAGTGGGTTCTTAAGCTAGTAAATACATTTGTATTTCAACATGGATCAGAATAACACAGCTCTTTAAATTGCAAATTGTATTTAATCCACCTTTTAACCTATCTTCAAATCATTTCAATAGCTTTAGATATATGGCACTTGACTTCTTGAGTGACAGATTTCCAGGGGAGGTGTAGAATTAGTAAAACCTTGTCAGACCAAAATAGTTTATCCATATCTGCTGGAACTCTGTTTTTTAAATATATATATACACACACACACACACATATATATACATACATATTCTTTTTCTGCCTACCTCAGAAAATTAAAAACATTAACTTATGAGAGATAATTATTTATATTCATATGATTATAACTAAGCAATTAATTTCTGGAATTGACCCATTATTTCCTATCCCTCTATTTGTCTAACCATCCATCCATCCATCATTCACCACCAGACAGTTCACTAGGCTATATTTACCTTTAGCATTCTGCAAGTCTAGCAAAAGTTACTTTGTCCCCTTGTAATTTCTGAAAGCACCCTTGCCCCAGGTATTCAGACAGAAAAATCTAAGCTTAATTCCATTAAAAACACAGTCCTCTGTGTAGCTGAGAGAAAGAGGTGTGAGATATCCATAACGATCATTTATATCTTCGTCCACAGTAGGTCAAGGAAAGTATCTGCTTTTTGCTGAAGTGGATAGTCAAGAAAAGAGTTAATGCATCTTACAATGAAATTTGAAAAAGTAACAACAATATTCCTTACAACATTTTCCTTTAGTTTTATTCTTATATCCTGTGAGTATAATTTCCCTCAGGCTTTCACTTGAACATGGAAGTCAGTCAAATCCATGCTGAAGACTGCGGTCTGGCACTGCCCCTTGTCCCACATGCAGGCAGCAAAGGGCCTGTTGCATATTACCTTGGGCTACCCTGCTCACATGGGGTATTTGCCTGGAATTGTCTCACATTGATGTTGACTTGTGTCCTGGTTTTGGCTGGGATAGAGTTAATTTTGTTTCTAGTAGCTGGATTGGCACTGTGGTTTAGATTTAGGAGAAATATAATGCTGATAACACAGGGATGGTTTCAGTTGTTGCAGAGCAGTGCTCACACAGAGCCAAGGCTGTTCCTGCTCCTCACACTGCCCTGCCAATGAGGGGCTGGGGGTGCACCAGGAGCTGGGAGGGGACACAGCCAGGACAGCTGACCAGAGGGATGTCCCATATTTTATGCTCAGCAATAAAATTTGGGGAGAATTGTCTGGGATGAGGGAGAGGAGAAGACTGCCACTGCATGGGGACTGGTTGGGCATTGGTCATCAGGTGGTGAAAAACTGCACTGCATCACTTGTTTTGTATATTCTTTTATCATTATGATTATTATTATTTTCCATTCCTTTTCTGTCCTATTAATCTGTCTTTATCTCAATCTATGAGTTTTTACTTTGTTTTTCCCAATTTTCTCCCCCATCCCACTGGGGGTTTTGGGCAGGGAATGAGCAGTGGTTCTTAGCTGCTTGCTGGGTTAAAATGCAACAACTTAAATTTAGAAGTGAGTCCAAGAAGGGTCAGAGACTGAATAAAGGAACATGGTTGATGATGCCACCACCTCTGTAAGGGATATGTTTGATGCAGTGGTTTCCATTGCAGCAACAAGGCGGTAGTTACTGCAGACTCAGAAAAGAATTTGAAAAACAAACAAACAAACAAACAAACAAAAAACACAAAACCACCATTGTCTATACAACTTTATCATGAATAGAGAAACGCGCATTAATTAACCATTACAAACATTAAAAAAATGGTATTTAAAACAGATTAGGACATAGGATTTCCAACCAAACAGAGCATTAACTGTAAAATTTTCCTCTTGCAACCCATGATTTTGTTTTGAAAACTCTTTTCCCCAACTACAGTTAAGGTATGGTTAGGTTTTCTCACACCTTATAATGTTACTAAGTTATATTGACTCCAAGGAAACTCAATATTATTCAAAAAACTCACTGGGGAAAAAAAAATAAAAAATAAAAATCTTTCTGAATGGGTTAATTGCAATATCCTTATTTGTAAGTTTAGAAGGGGGTTCATTTTGTTAGTCAGTATGAAGTATGAAGGTTAGAAGGATTTTCACAGACTGTTTTCACTCTTTCAGTCTAACAAACCCATTGCTGGGTACACAGTAACTGCCTAATGGTTATGACAAATACAAACTGTTGCATTTCACAGAGATATTTCCCCAGCCTGCACCAAAGCACAGTTTTGCTTCATATATCCAACTCCTGCAGCATCCCATGGTACTGCCAGAGCCTGTGCCCATTGCATACCCCAGCAGCCTCCCATCTGTGCTGCCAAGAACGTGGAAGAGAAAAATGATAATTCTTGTGGCAGGAACAAGAGCACAGAGAAGCACTCCAGCTTGTCTCTGTATCGTCCCCAGAGTACCCCATCTCTAACAGGGAGTCAGTGATGGGTGAGTCTTGATGTGACATCTCTCTCCAGCTTTTACAGGATTTCAGTAAGTCTGTTAAGAGCAATGTTTTGCCAGGGAGGCTACCACTTACATTCAACATCTTCATGTTTGTATTAAGAGGGGATGAGGATGGTTTTCTGGCAAAAACAGCAGCTAAGGAGCAAGGACAAAATACTGTTACAACCCTGACAGGGACTTTCTGTGTTACAGGACACTGTAACATGAGCATCCTTGCCTGGAGCAAGACCTCTGCAAATGGCTGTGGACAGTGCTACAGACCTACAGATAGCAATGGGGCTGGGTATGGGAGCCAGATCCCATGGGGTTTTGGCCAGCTGCAAAACAAGGGTCAACAGCATGTGATCTGGCAGTTAATACCCTTAGCCCTAAAACAGAAAATTCTTTAGTACTTGCAAGCTCTTCTGGAATCACTGATCTGAAGGTCTGTGTAAGTGGAAAATGCTACAGATTTTATCTGTACAAGGGCTTTGATTTCGGAGCCTTCTTTGCACAGGCTGTCATTGAATTTAAAAAAGGAAAGTTCATGTTTTTATCAGTTGCATGTCTCCATTAAAAAAAAAAAAAAAAAAAAGACTGAAGTAATTATATCTCTGCCTAAACAATTTTGATCTCAGGCAGGTAAGATGAAAATCCAGCAGTCATTTTCCTCCTGAATGCTTGAAATAGGAAGGATTGCCTCAAGGTTTTACACTGCAATTATTCCACTGTGTATTACTTTTATAATCATTTCCAGTCCAACTATGTGCTGACATTTACATATTATGTTATAGGTTTCAGCATGTTCCGAGCTCAGCCTGTGTTTTGCACTGTAGGCTAAATTCTTCTGTTATTACTGGTGTTATTTTTCTAATGTCTCTGCCTGAGTTGTCCACATGGAAGATGTTCTGGTATGTTTTGTTGGGATTAAAACAGGCTAAAGTAATAATGTATAGTGATCAGAAACACTTCTCGGTTAGGTGGCATAGTTTAGCATGACAGCACAATTCTTCTTTTGTCTTTAACAAGTAACCTGTCCCCAAAATAACATATATAGAATCATAGAATCATAGAATATCCTGAGTTGGAAGGGACCCTTAAGGATCATCAAGTCCAACTCTTGACACCGCACAGGTCTACCCAAAAGTTCAGACCATGTGACTAAGTGCACAGTCCAATCTCTTCTTAAATTCAGACAGGCTCGGTGCAGTGACCACTTCCCTGGGGAGCCTGTTCCAGTGTGTAACCACCCTCTCTGTGAAGAACCCCCTCCTGATGTCAAGCCTAAATTTCCCCTGCCTCAGCTTAACCCCGTTCCCGCGGGTCCTGTCACTAGTGTTAATGGAGAAAAGGTCTCCTGCCTCTCGACACCCCCTTACGAGGAAGTTGTAGACTGTGATGAGGTCTCCCCTCAGCCTCCTCTTCTCCAGGCTGAACAGGCCCAGTGACCTCAGCCGTTCTTCGTACGTCTTCCCCTCCAGGCCTTTCACCATCTTCGTAGCCCTCCTCTGGACACTCTCCAACAGTTTCATGTCCTTTTTATACTGTGGTGCCCAGAACTGCACACAGTACTCGAGGTGAGGCCGCACCAGCGCAGAGTAGAGTGGGACAATCACCTCCCTTGACCTACTAGCGATGCCGTGCTTGATGCACCCCAGGACACGGTTGGCCCTCCTGGCTGCCAGGGCACACTGCTGGCTCATATTCAACTTGCTGTCTACCATGACCCCCAGATCCCTCTCTTCTAGGCTGCTCTCCAACGTCTCATCGCCCAGTCTGTACGTGCAGCCAGGGTTTCCCCGTCCCAGGTGCAGGACCCGGCACTTGCTCTTATTGAACTTCATGCGGTTGGTGATCGCCCAGCTCTCCAACCTGTCCAGATCCCTCTGCAAGGCCTTTACGCCCTCATTTGAGTCCACAACTCCTCCAAGTTTGGTGTCATCAGCAAACTTGCTCAAAATACCTTCTATTCCTACATCCAGATCGTTTATAAAAATATTGAAAAGTACCGGCCCTAAAATGGAGCCTTGAGGGACCCCACTGGTGACCGCCCGCCAGCCTGACGCAGCCCCATTTACCATAACCCTTTGGGCCCTGCCTGTTAGCCAATTGCTCACCCATCGTATAATGTTTTTATTTATATAAATGATATTAAAAAAAAAATAGAGGAAATAAATATATATTTTCATAATGGTACCATTAAGTAAACATACTTAAATCCCACTAGAGTCTTATCTATTACCTCACACACCAGCACATTAATGTCTGAAGAAATACCAGATGTGAAAAACAGAGTGGAAGTTAAATGATCACCCTTTTGCCTATTAAAAAAGAATATCCCACTTAGTATTCCCCTATGGCTGAAATATGTGTTTTTATGGTACCATTTTCACATAGGGCTCTGTGAAATGTTATCGATCTATGCATCTTGGAATGCTCACACACCTGTGCTCTTTCTCAGAAAACTTTCTGGTAAGGTACAGATTCTCAAGCCACCATGTCTACAGAAGCATATGTTAAGCTAGAATAGGACCAAACTTGGAAGCCTCTACAGGGCTTACTTGCAGATGGATGAAATTTTTGGTGCATCGTCAGGGTACAGAAGTCTGACTTCATATTTAATAGCACTGGAGGATATTAAGTATTATTTGTCATAAAACCCTGTACTTCAGTGCTTGAAGTTTTTCCTTTTAAGGTTTCTTTCTCTGAGATCAATATTATGTTAGCTCCCATTGTAGATCTTCTGAATCACAGAGAAAATAGGCTATGTTACTGGGCTTGGGGGCTAAGGTTAGGTTTGTAGTGGGTACTAAGTCTACTAAAGAGACGTTGTATATAGAGCTGGTATTCACAAGTCAAGGTGGGGATTTGAAAGCTAGAGAAGTCTGAGAAAACTTAAGAGAATAAATGAAAGATTTTATTTATTTATTTATTTATTTTTATGGTAACAAACTCAAACGGGTCAATCTGGTGAGACATATTTTGTGACATGATCACAAATGAGTCATAGAGATGGAGCAAAAAAGAAAAAGTGCTAAAAGAACATTTTACTATCTAGCAAACAAGGTCAGACAAGATTAAATGGCCAAAAGTTACTAACTTTTACTAACTCTTAATTTTCACTGACTTAGTTTTGTAAGTAATTATGCATTTTTTCTCATTCCAAGTTTTCCCATGCATATTTTATGAAAGCAGAGTGGAAAGATCTTTGCCTTAGAAGATGGCACAGTCTGTTGACATCAATACAGAGATCAGCAGAGTGAATGATGGGTCTACAATGAAGTTTTGTCTATTTGATGTATTCACTAAGGTTGCTTACATCTGGATTAAGCAATAGCACTTTCCTATCACGTGTGAAAAGCTGTTTCTTTAAAAGTAGAGGCAGAGCTGCAGAGAGGATCTTGAATTGCTGGTCCATGCCCGTACAAAGCATGACTGAGTTTGGCACACAAGGAAGGTGCTGTGTCACTTGAGGAACACTGCCAACAAAGAGTGCCAAAGCAAGATATTCTACTGTTATTTGCAAATGCACTCTCTTGCTGCATCTCCCAAAGTTCTCTAGTAAGGTTTTCTGTTTAGATGGCCTTAGTCTACCTTTATAATTGGTAAATATGCCCAAGAGTGCCCATGATTATCAGGCCAACAGTCATGGAAAGCACCCACACTATTTACATTTTCTTATCTTTTAAAACAGGTAAGACACCCTTCTTCAGCTAGATTGCCTGGAGGAAATGGGTCCTGGACCCAGCAATTGCCAGGGCTGGGAATCATAGGATACAGTGTGAGTTGGCCTTGGCCAAAACTGTGCCAAGAACTATTTGAATTATTTACAAATATAGTTTACAGTCCAATTTCATCTGAGAATTCAGAAAAGAAATAAAAGCAATGAGGCTGAAGATGAAAAAAAATCTAGGAAAAGTGAGGAAGCTTTAGCAGGATGCCTCCCATAAAACATATAAGAAACGTTAGTAAAATTTACGTGAACTTAACTATACTACTGAAAAGGTACTCAGAAAAAAATATTTCTGACCCAGTACTCCCTGTGTATGTATGGAGTATCGTGTTTCCAGTGAGACAAGAGGGGTGGGAGACACGGATTTTCTACTGATTTTCCCCAAAACTTAGTTTTTGGCTCAGGTCAAAATGCAGTTGAATGAATCAAAGATCAGTCATCATTTGTATTTTTGTGTTGTCATTTCCAGAGCATTCCTTCTAAAAACAGCTTTTCAGAAATTTGTTTATTTGGATAAAGTGCTAAGGTAGCTTATATAGTCAAAAATTAAGTCAAGCATTTGAGGCTTACTGGTTGAATAAAAGGTTGGAAAAATAGCCAAAAACATAAACTTCTTACTTGCTCATTTGTTCTTGTGTCAGCCACTTGTTGCCTCAAAAATCTGAATCATTTACCCTGAAGAGTTAAAGCATGTCTATATTAAATACCCAGTGCATGCATAGACCCAGAGGGGACTTCGCACAAAGTGAACAGATGCTGCTCTGAAGGTGTTACAAGTGTGTGGGAGAGCTGCAAAGGTGATTTTGCCTGGAGAGATAATGAACATTTTGGTGAGTTAGAGATGCTAACAGTAGTAGGGCAGTGCTACTGGAGGCTGGAAGTCGCTAGTGGTACCTGAAGTACACTGAGCTGCTAGAAGCTCTTGTGCCTGAGTCTCTACTTCAGGTCACCAAGGAGGTATGGGAGGCCACGAGTCATTACAAAGGGCAAGTTCTCATGTCACCACCAAAGCACTCTGTTCATCAGATCTGTTCATAAAATCATATCTTACCCTTTAGTTACAACGCACAGACTTCTCTCTGACTTTTAAAATGGGACCTCTGAGACAGATGCAAGTCTTCTGCTTTTGCACACTGTGAATAGTTGTGAATAGTTTTATACTGCACAGAAAAGATTTAAGACCAAAACTAGGAAAGAAGCCCATCTGCCAGCCTAGAGGCTCCAAAACCCTGGAGAGATCTAGCTGAAATCATCAGCACTCAGACCCAGCTCCCCCCACTGACCAGTCCTCAGAGAAGAAATTTTAGGCCTCTGCTTGCTCACTTTCCTCTCAACACTGACTACATCATCCTTGTGGGTCACTCATGGAAATGAAAATAAACAGAGTCCATGGCAACTCCCCCCAATCATTCAGTGTCTGCTTTCTGCATTGCAAATGGTGTGTTATACAGCTGTCCTGCCATAGCTGTCTTTTCCAGTTCTGAATGCTTTATCACTGCATCTTTTCTTTCGCACTCGACCAAAATTTACTTCCAACTGATAAATCTCAAAAAAGATTTTCTGGGATTTAACACCTCCTCAAGAGTGAGCTTTGGAGAAATCTACTGCTGACAGAAAGACAGAGATACTCCAGTGCAATTTCATGGGGACATTTGAGCAGATCACCACCTGTATTCCACGTTTGGTTACTCACTCTCCTCTTTTTTAAGCCAAAGAATTGTGTAATCATGCACGTCTGTGCAAATATAGCATGGAAAGAGCTCACAGTAGTCTGTGTCAGCTCTCTCTCTCCTCCTTGTGGTTTTGGCTGGAATGGAGTCTGATGAAGGACACATTCAGCTTCAGATAGAAGAGGTCTATCCAACAGTTTTGCATGGAAAGTCTGTACTGTCCTTGGGCTTTCAATCGTCTAGCTAGATACACACCTCATTTTGTTTTCACTTCCAAACCAAAAATAGTTGTGGAGGTCACACGAGTGTCTTCTGTTCTTTTCTTCACAGCCACAAAGACATGGTGGACAAAAAAAAAATAATATTATGGGTGTCTCAATGACTCATTATGAAGAAGTACAGAAACCTATCCAAAAAACTTAGGATTAGTTTACTTTAACAATTTATCATCTAGAGTTTATGCATCTGTAAGCAGTCCTGTGTGATGGGGAATAGGGAGGAGGAGGGTGGTATAATGTTCATGAATGAGTGCACCTACAAGGAGGTACATGTAGAAAGCTATTTTTCCAATATGGAAAGAAAAGTCCTGGAAAATTCCATTCATAGTACATGCAAGTGACTGTGGGCAGAACTGATGCAGAAGTATATTCTCTTAACTTAGGATGCTGGTATTTGTAAGGGAAGATGAACTTCCAGAAGCTGTTTGTTTGTTTGTTTGTTGTTGTTTCATTGGTTGGTTTGGTTGTTTGTTTGTTTTCTGGGGACTGGAAATGTTCCTTCTTCTGTAGTCTGAAGGTCCAGAAAGACTTCTAGGGTGTTTGTGGAGGAATGGATTATCCCTAGGACCTCTGCAGTACTGTGACTGGTGACTCATAAGCCGCAAATCTCCGAACATCAACGGCAAGCATTGGGTGAGTTTGACAGAAGTTCATACAACCACCCACATTCTTAAATCAGGAGACACTTGATTACTTTAAACATTAAATCTGAATAGCTGAAATGAATCAATCAAGCTGTTTTTGCTCTTGAAGCCCCTAATGGCTTATCTCCATTCAATCCAAACTTTTGCCACTTCATCATGCTTTCATTTCCATCAATATCCACTAAACTGATGGAAAATTTTCAAGCCAGAATTTTCAGTTTTCTCCTAGCCTCATCCTTGGGAAGAGTGTCCAGTGATTATACATAAATCTAAATCATTTTCCTTCCTCCTCAAAGCCTGCCTCTGCTTCAAAACCAGTTCAAGTATTGTGAATGATTGTGTTTGCTGAGGCCACCACATATCACATTACCAGGCAAGGTAACCTTATTTCACTCCTATAAAATAATTTATATTTTTATCTTGACTATAAATGTATCAGTGTGGGGACTTTCTTTTTGCTCAGTGTGTGATGTGCCCTACATTGCCTGGTCCAGGACATGGCTTTAAGGCAACAAAGAAAAAGAAATAACTATAAAGAAAAGTGTGAGTGTGCACATGTGAGAGTAGGGGAGTCCCACATTTGTTGAGTGAAGAGCAGTAAAATATATAAAAATAGCAAAATATGCTAATTTAAATTTAATTTAGTTTATTTATTTATTTATTTTTATCTGTCAGATAAAGAAACTATCTGAAGTTCATTTTTTTTTCCATTTTCCCAGTGTTTGTCAATGCCTTGCAAACAGTAGAAAAAAGGATAAAGATTTTATTTTTCCTCTTTCAGGTATAATAAAATTGCTCTCCAACAAGTAAGAACCTAAAATTTACTTCAGTTTCTTCCCTAGAAGGCAGCTCATTAAGCTTCCTGACAGCAGAAAGCAGTCTGTTAAATGTTGCTCAACAGCATGCCAGAGCTTCAAAGAGATAGCACTTTCCTTCTCAGAGGGGCCTTATTCTTAAAGTATGCACTCATAAAAAATGAGGATTTAACACAATGAACTTCTGAAGCTTTAGAGTTAATTTGAGCTAGAAAACGTAAATAAAATCTATCTGCTACATTTTGCAATCAGTTGATCAGTACACTCACCATTGAGATCATGTTTAAAGCTTCTATTTTTATCAGGCAATGACCAGAGGCACCCTGTGTGCTGAAGTTAGAGAACAATAATCCCATAATGGGTTTCCTTGCATCTATTAACTTAAAAGTAAAAATAAATAAATAAACAATAAAACAATCCACATCATGAACGAAAACACAAACTCCAGGCTGACTAATGAATGGATGCACAGAAACTCATCTGTTAACAATATTACCTTAAAAACCAACAGGTTCAATGCATGTGAAAACATGTAGGAAACATGTAGGAAGGATCATACACCAGCAGAGCTATTAAAATTAGAAAAAAAAAAAACAAAAAACAAAAAAGAACAACAACAACAACAAAAAAAAAAAAAACAAACAAACAAAAAAAAAAAAAAACTTGTGCTTCTAACAGAGGTATTTTTGAACTACGATTAAAAAAAAAAAAAAAAAAAAGAGAGAGAAAGAAAAAAAAAGATTACATTGGCTATAATAGAACTTTGCTATCAGATCTCATCTCTGCTGATACATTATATCATCTCCTGTACGTATGACATGGAGCAAAACCAGATCCAAAACATTAATCCAAACTTTGGGAAACTTAGCTGGAGATGCAGACCTTTCAATTTCACCACTTCTAATTGTCTAATTGTTTGTTTTTCAGGTTCTGGCTTTAGTTTTTACTATCTGAGACAAGAAAGTCTGATTTCTACTAAGTCCCTATCCCAGGCTATTAAGCCTGCCCTAGAGCAGTGATTGAAGACCACTAAGCTAATTCACTCTGCCTTCCCCTTCAGCCTTCTGCTTGATCTGATGTACTCTCATTTTCCTTCACTTGCTTTATTCTCATCTGCTTCTTACCACAGGAAAAGATTTATGGTTGTCTTACAGAACTGTATTTACATGACCAGTGCAACCTTTATAGTGACATCCTGAAACTTCCCTCTAGGCAGTAAATTCAGGTATGAGTCATTATGTACGATCTGAGGGGCCATCCTAACTCATCCCTCCATTTCTCTTCCTTTTTCATGTTTGTCAGCTGAACAGTACAAATGGTCCATCAAATCATTCCCTTGTTTTGGTCTACTCTTTGCCAAATATCAAGGCATAAACTTTGATTGTGCCTACGGTTCCAAAGTTGTCCAAATCTTTTTCCATACAATAACTACAGAAGACTTTGAAGCAGACCTTCCTGAATTTTCTCAAAGGACAAAAGATACAAACTCTCTGTGAACTACTCACACACTGACAGATTTGCCAGACATCTTTCTTTCATACCTGTTCTGAAAGCTGAACAAAATACCACAGCTTTCCAAACATGCCCGAAATGGCACCTCTTTGAGACTCAGATATCTGAAACAGCTTCTGCAACTGGAACTGTAATAAAACACCACCAAGGGGGTTGTGTCAATAAGGCATTTTGACTCTCAGAAGCACCATGCTATTTTTCAGTCAAGGTCAAGCAAAGAAATTAAGGAATCTATTAAAAAAATGATAAAAATTCCATCTTTCTGGAGAATACCATGAGAAGTTATGGGGAAGCTGTAAGCAAGTCATTTCAACTAATCATTTTGTTTAGGTCAGAGCCTTTATTCTCTTTTTCAGTGACATTTTCTAAGAGCTACAGTTGGATTTGTAATGCCATACATTGTTGTTCTTTTCTTTGAAGTTTGGGTAAAAACTTTCAGCAGTTTTCCATCACTCTGGTTTTAACCTTACATTGTCTTTTCTTGAACAAAACATTAATTTTGCAGAACATGATTCATTTTCCCTTTTGCAAGAGTAAGTAAAGTGTTAGTGCCAAACAAAAGGTGATGAAAGGTCTGCCTCCAGATGGCATTGTAAAAACTGTAAGTTTTGCTTTCTTGAAGACAAGCTCAGTTTGCCAAATTCACCAGCTGTACCTGATGAAGTGCTGTTGTACCAGTTTTCTAGAACTGGTAGGTTGTTCCAGGGTAGAAAGGATATATTTATCCTTCCTTACTTGTTTCAGTCTGATTGTCTGTTCATCCAACTAATGAAAACATGCATGGTATTTCTCATGAAATGTGTAATAAATACAACACTTCGCTGGCCCAGAGAAGCATCATGTGCTTTTTTGTGTACCATATTCTACCAAATCTTCACATTATACTGTTTTTGGAGACTGGTAAATTCAGGACACTCTTTGAACATGCTTGACACCATCTCATACTTGTGCATGCATTATCCTTTTTAAGCATTTGTGATACAACTTTTAGGAGATTGTTTCTAATGAGCCACACAAACGTGAGTTAAAGAATATGTAACTCCTGCTTATGTTAAGAGAGCCAATAGGCTACCTGTTTCCCTGGACTATTTTCATGACCTCTGTCTGTGTGTCAGGGCGAGGTAGCTTTTTTCTAAATCTCTTAAGAAATCAGTTACCTCTGTTCCCAGGTCAATTTTAGATGTGATGTTCTTGTATATCTTGATGCAAATTGTTCCAACCTGTTCAGATGGGAAATCTGGGTTGGACAATAACCTGAATCTTTAGTACAGAAACTTCAGGTAACAAGATAAGCAAATATAAGAAATATGACAGATCATTTGTTTGGTCTGGCAAATACACCTAACAGGTTTTTTTTTTTTTTTTGTATTTCTTCTATATGCTTCTGTTAGACTTAGACTTCCTCAGTCCACGGTAGCTTCAGCTTCTCAAGTGATAACTACTGTGAAAGAACTTCTGTAAGTACATTCATCTTTTAACAATACCTGTGCAAATTTGCTTTGAGCAGCACTGCTTAAAGGTAAAGCCATCAAGTAAGAAATTGGTTCCACTGTGTCTTGGTTCATGTAACAGGCTGTAAAGAATAAATGAGAGGGAGGTGGTGTTAGTGTCTCCTTGGATGGAGATCCCACTGATTTCCTTGCCAATGCTTTGGTCTTGCCAGTTACACTGCACCACAGGCATATAAAATTATAGCCAATGTCTGGAGCTACTTCTGTGTTACCAAATCCATCGCTACACCTTTGGAAATATGAAGATGTCATTAAAATATATAAATATATATCAACAGAAAATTATCTACAATATCCATCCAACTCTGACAAGAGAATTTGAATGTTTTTGTATTAAAGGTACATAATGAACTGAACATACCCAATACAGGCAGATGGAAAACTAATGAATAACAAAGCATACGTGTACATATTCTTAAGGTGGTCTTGAAGTCTCTCCAACATAAAATGAACTTCCCAGGAGTGAATTCTATCTTTTTCTCATCTGTGAATAGCATACCCAGGCACTAAATCAAGTCCAATTTTCCAGTTTGTGATGGTCAGAGCTTTAAAGAATTTGACTTCAACTCTTTTTGTTTCTGTTCTAAGCTTGGGGGCAACATTTCAGTCATCATGAATTTCGACTTAATTTCTATCTTCTTTTCAACAAAAACTTATTGATTTCCAAGAATTATATTATGGCTGCAGTCCAAAGGTATGACTCCTGTGTGGCAAAGATACTTGTAAAACTCTTGAGCAAGAAATTCAAGGTTCAGTAGGAAATCCCCTCTTCAACAGTTTTCTTCCTCCTATAATAATGTCATTTTACAGGTATACAAGCAAACTACAGACAATATGGAAACCAAGTCCTCTGCAGGATACTTTTCACTTGGAAAATTATTCTCTCTATATATGTTTAAAATATTAGTTGAAAATGATAAAGTAATTATTTTGACTTGGTACCATATACCATATACATGACCATATATACATGGTATGTCACAGTTCATTTATCTCAGTGACAGATACACCTTTAGCAGACTCTAAGAACTGGAAATGGAATTAAAACAAACAAACAACAACAACAACAAACATATCATCTGTATTTAAGTGCTCATGTGGCTCTCAGACTAAAATACTGTATTTTCTTTTCAGCTGGTGAATCCTATCTTCTCCTGATTTAAATAATATAATTTTCTTACTATGCCATTATACAATTTGCCTCAGCTTCTGTGCACAAGTTACAGTTCTTCTTCACATCAATCCAGGCCAAATGCAATGGTTGGTCAGTGGTAGAGCTACACAAATTAAATGAACTATAAGAAATGTATTGTGATGTGGGGAACACAGAACAGGGGAAAGGAAAGCATGGGATCAAGGAAATGCTATGTTTGGTGAAGTGTAGCATGTAGAGGAATGTTATGTCATGGATCTCATTTAATGTAGAAGTTCAAATGAAGTATGTCAACATTTGAGAGGTTCATGCTAAGTAACTTTCCTAAGCCAATGGATTCATTTCATTTTGAAAACAATATGGATCAACTTCATGGATTGTTGGAAAGACTAACACACTACAGGATGGATATTCTGGGAGACAGTTAATTGGTGGTTTTCTTACTGACTGAGTCCCTTCCTCCCTTTCCAATGGCACAGAATATTAATTTCACTGTGACTTTCCTTTCTTCATCTTCCTTCTTTTTTATCTTTAATTAATTGTGTTGATTTTTCAATTCACTCACATACAATTTTCACAGCATCTTGCAATTCTAGGGAGTGCAACAAAGACTTTGCACAGATAGCATGTGGGCTATGATATTTCCCATCGCGTCATGCCTGCTGGAACATGCAGCTGGTCATGCCCCATGGATTGTATTTCCTCTTGCAGATGTCATATCTCTTCCATTTCCCCAAGGCAGTGATGATTCACGATGATTTATTTTGACTCCTAAATTTTACTTTTCCCCTGTCTCCCACTGCTGCTTAAACCCCCTCAGTTCCATGGCTTGAAATTCATTTACGTCCATTATGATTAAGATTTATGGAAGCAGATTTCATTCCTTCATATATAACTTTTCTCTAACCAAGAACACAGAGCAAGCTTTAATAATGATGGCTTACACTTTCTTCTCTAGAAAGCAAATCTGGGCTTCTTTTCTGCTGTTCTCTAAAAAATATATGCAGAAATGGACACACAGTCTAAAGGCATGGGGATTTGGGGTAAAACAGACAATGTTTAAGACCAATATAAAAATAAAATATTTACTTTTTTCACATTAACAATTAAACACATCAAGGTATTCATATTAAATTTAGATTATTTGAAATCTCTAATTACAAAATAACATAGGTATACTGACATGGCCAATGAGTGATATTTATAAACAGAATGTTCTTCCAGTTGTAGAAAAGTTAAGATCTCCGAGTCTTTTGTGATTCATAGGTGAATTTTGAAGAAGAAGCTGTTTACAGCCAAAAAGAATTAACTGTGATCTGCTATATGGAGTTAGTAACAACAGGGCCTACTTGCAAATGCTTCTGTTTGGTTGAAATATTTCCATTTCATTTTCAGGTCTGTCACCAATATCTCTTTAGCTAACCATGGATGCTGCTACAGAAACTGATGTAAAACTAGTAGAGCTAAAGTGAATTTATGCTGCTGCAACTGAAAAATATAATGGAGTCCTTGATGCCTGTGACCTGGACTGAAATGATGAAAAAAAGCCACCCTGTAATTTCAGCCTTGAAAGGTGGATTTAAAGCTGGTACTACCATCTAGCGGGCAAAGGAAGAATTTGATATTACAAAAACAAATTGCCAGAATCCTGAGAAACAAAGTACTATATTGAAACAGGAAATATAAGGGAAATATATACCCGTTAAATGATTATAATATTTATACTATTTCAAATTAATGTGAAAAATATACTTAGTGGAAAAAAATAGGAAAAAAAGTTAAAGAATTTTGAATAATTATTTTCATTACTGGTAGCACACCAGCTAAATATGATTGCTCTATAGACTCTTTCTCATAATTTGTCAAGACCTATGTTCTAGCCCTTTAACTCTTTTAGGTTTGGACTGTCCTGTACCTTTGCATAGACTCATTTAACTTTGGTTTACATTCCTCCTTCTTTTCCCTAATCTGCATCATATTTAACATTACCTCATTCTTACATCAAGAAGAAGCACAGCAGGTTTGAGTTTTCAAATTTATATCGAATATTTTGTATATCAACTTCTGGTTTACCTATTTTATATTGCCTCACTTTGGGGCACCTTGGGGCTCTTGGATATGTACAGTATGTTACTTTTAAGAACTACCCTAAATCCTTACAGTATGGACTGCTCAGTACACTATGTACTGTAAAATGGGATGGTAAAATGTTATTTCCAATTCTTTATCTCATTCCTTGTATAACTTCGGGTGATTACATTTATCAGATTGTCCTTCCCTTTCCCTGTCTGTGAAAACTGATTAATTTTTTGTCTCTTCTGAAAAGTCAAGAGTTTTGATAAAAATTTCACAAAGTAACTTCCATTTTCCAATTTCTTCTGCTTTTGTTCCTTTGTAAAATACATTTATGTTTATGCATACAAATCACTATATAAAAATAATATTATTCAATAACTAGAATGCTGTTACCATAGCTTATTCTTCACTTCTAAATGTGGGATAGCGTCTCTCAAGCAAATGTGATTGCAATGTTTCATGTACATTTCTGTGTGCTGGCCAATACTCTCTGATCTTTCATTTCTGTCTTGCTGATGGTGAGTCATAAAATTACAGTTATCTCAAAGGGACTATAATATTTTTGCAGGATGATTTGAGTGGTAAGTAGTAATATATGAGTGATACACTTCCTGGGCCAAATTCTTAGCCCCTGTGTTTATCTCAGATAAAACTAGGACAATCTACAAGGTCTATGGATCATCCTCTTCTTCTCTGTTCTTCCAGAGAGTTTCTGCAGTGTGTTGTTAGCAATGAACATATAGCATATGCTCCTCTGGTTTATGGTACTCCTTGGCAGCTCTGAAATATAATCAGTTATGGTCAATGGCACATGGGACTGACAAGAGCAAAATTATTTGACAGGATGCTACTGCAGAAGTTGCTGAAAGAACTGTGAATATCTGGATTGTTGCTATTATATAGTATTTGGCAACAACAAGAAGAAAGCCGACGCAATTTGCCCTATAGTGAGCTTACAAGCTATTCACCTACTTTTACCTAATGGCAACTCCAGCTTCACTCCAACTCCAGCTTTAAAATGTAAAAGTTTAATAAAAGACAAAATCACTGTGTGGCAACTCTCTGTGCTGAAATGCAAATTTTATTTCAGTTAGAGTAGGTTCTGCAGACTCCAACTTCACAGTGCCACTTCAGCAGGGACTGTAGAAATAAATCAATAAACAGTAGTCTTGGCCTCAAATAATTCTTCATTTAAAAGGTAATATAAGCCTCTAATAGAAGATTTTTCACACATTGTGTATAAACTATCCTAGAAAATGCGTATTCTGGTAATAACCTGTTATTTACCTTCTCATACCACATCCAGGACTTTAAAATAACATTCTTTTACTGCTGTGTGTTTCTTTCAGGGGAGAGCAAGGGTGACATCAAGTGGTCTGTTAAGTTATCTGTACCAATGGACTTAGCTTTCACTCAAGTGAGATCTCTCTGACACTTTGGAGACATATCATGATGTCTGTTGAAGCTGAGATCAAATTGAGACTGCATAATTTCTCACATTGGTCTTTCACACTGTATCTTTTAATAAATCATTTCCATTTCCCCATAGACTTAGATTCAGAATTAGCAAACAGAGAGAGTTCGTAAACAACAGAAGGCTAAATGAATATTCTGAAAACTGTCTTTTCTTCGGAATAATAATGCTCCTTCCCAAATGCAGTAGCTTCTCTAGGGAGGATGTTCAAGGTAGAACTGTCAATGATCAAAGCTGTTTTTGGATGTGTATATTACTATATTACCCTACATTAGCAGGGCTTCCCCTCCCAGTTTTGCAACTTAGGAAAAAAAAAAAAAAAAAAAGTATTGTTTTCTTTCTTTTCTTCAGTTTCCTACTGTTTTTGTGTATTTTGATATCAGGGCAAGAATTATGTATAAGTATGAAACACACAGTGAATCTCTCAGAACTTATATCAGCCTAAATCACTTAATTTATGTCTTCCTAACAATACATAATATTGTATTATAGAAGGGAACTTCCTCAGTCATTCCATATTCACAGAACTGCTAGAACTAGAGGCACTGTACTGGCAAGTAAATATATATTTGAAACTCATTAGCTACATCTATCCAGCATTTTACTTGGGGAACAGAAGTAATCTTAACATTTCTCCTGACCTGCCTGCCTTCCAGCCTTGTTCATGCCTCAGGGGTAGCCCACAGCATACCAAAGACTGTTCAAACTTATATTACGGCATAGACAACTGCCATACATGTGGGGTCTTGTCTGTCTGCAGGGCATCTTCCAGCTACCTGTTGGGCTGTGTTTGGGAGTGCTCCAGCTGTACTTCTTAATGATCCACAAAAGACAGAGTAGGTAACACACAAGGAGGCAGACTGCTCAGCATTAAGTAATTTTCAAAAATGAAACTTAGGCCTAAAATCTGGGGGTTAAATGGGAGCTGGCTTTCAATGAGACCTAATACAGCCCCATCCAAACATTACAACTACCAAAACTACTGCTGTTACCTTCAACCTTAGGGGAGAAATAAATAAGAAAAAATTGGCTTTTATTTCTTAAACAATTTTTGAAAAATGTACAGTGATGCTATGATAGGAAAATTAAAAATATATACATCTTTGCAAGTAAGTTAATAAGTTACTCAAGGAAAATGGAAAAAAAAATGAGGTATATTAGTTCATTCAAAAATTTCTGCTTATATCCTTAGTTCTATAATTTCAGGATAAAAGTTTCTGTGACAAGTGGATTGACACTACCTCTCCTCAATGTAATTACTGATCCATGAATATTTAAGTTTGTACATTCATTCAGTAATAATCTGGTCTGCATTTGCTTTATCAAAATGTCTTTTGGGGTCATGACAACTTCTGATGTCAGGGTTGACAAAACCCGATTTTAATAAAACCAACTCTCCAATACAAAAAATGATTTTGCATCTTCGTGTACAATTTCTGCCTGCTGGTGGTATTCTGCCAAAACTAATTATCATCCAGATCAACAAATGTTATTTGTTTCCAGATTAGTTGGTATCCCTAGCCCTGATTCATACAGGTAGGACACCAATAAAGTGAGGAAGATTCAGAGAGTGAAGCAGCATCTTTTGTTCAGCTTTTCATTAGAATGAAAAGACGGGCCCTTCTTCAGACTAAACTTAGAGTAATGGTTTAGGCATCCTATGAACAGAAGCAAAAATAAATAAATAAATAAAATCATGGGTGACTGCGGATAAGCCTGCACTGTAAACATTCAGAAGCATTCTTCTCTGCAAGAAGGAGTTACTTGGGGTTGTCAGAAGGTGCCCATCTTGAGCTGATGATTTAGAGCACTGACCTCATCTTTGCCCTGCACACAAAGATGAACAGAGGAATGAGCATGCACAGCACAGCATTTCTCTGCCTGGCTCTCCTGGTCAGCAGGATGGAGACCTGGGCTACACTCCTTTTTGATGCCTGAAGGTCTATCTCAAAGGCAGCAGACAGACACTGTAGAAAAAGGATATTCTGAGTTACAGAGGACAGATAGGGCAGCTGCCTCTGCTCACAAGGGTTTTACGTTTAGTGCTCAATAGAGCTTGGGCAGAAGTCATCACCCCCATCCTTGTCCCCAGGCGATAGACTTATGCTTTCTCTGCCCTAATAATTACTTAATTATTGCCACATGGAAAAGTTTCAACAGATGGTCTGGAGCTGAATAAATTGTATTCCTGCAGGCCAAGGATTCAGCAAAATTTGGACCCCACACCCGAGTGGGCCCTCTAGCAGCTGAGCCTACAGAGCTGGCAGCAAGCCCTGAGCTTTTCACCAGATAATGCAGCCTGTCAGTGTTTTCTGTGAGCGCCTGTCAAGAGTGTAGATAAAGAGGCACATGGACCTGGGCAGCAGCTGAGCATGCAGTTTTAGGATATAAGTTTTAGACCTAGCAATGAGGTAAGACATTGGCACTTGTGTTCTTTTATTGCCTAATTGGTTATGGCTAAGGCATGGACCTAGTTATAGCTTAATTGATAGCATCTGCATAACTTCATTATAACAATTAATATGAAAGGCTTGTTTCATATCTGATCCTGTGATTATTTTCCCTCACTCCACCCATGCTCTTCCCTTCCTTTCTTCTTCTCCCCAGTTTTGTTTGTGGTCGTTCACAGCCTTGCTGCCCCTTTCCTGAGTCTGGGGTTTACAGCAATATTTTGGGCTGTGGAATAATGCTGTCTACTGATGTAATACTTCTTTCTATCTGTTTGCTTTGTTTGTTTGTAACAGAACTATCTGAACAATGCAGGAAGTTGATTAATAGCTTTTAAATCCTGGGAGGACACTGTGATCAGCTGGTTGTATTGAACATGCTAAAGATTCTCACCTGATGCTTTCTACAAAGAAATGCACAGACAAGGGTACATCATGTCCATCATGTCCTCAGCAGCGATGCAGGAATACCACAAAGATCCAAAGGGGCAAATGAGGCTATGGGAGGGCAGCCCAAGCTGTCAGAATAATACCATGTGGTAGTTCAGATAGGACTGACTTAAATATAACAGATCAAGAGCAATTTCTGAGAAAGGAAATGAAATTAATCTTACATGCAGTGATAGTGATCACATTAAAGAAACAGATTGAGTGCCCATTGTGCTTTTTAAATATGCTTGATTTCAGCAGTGAGCTGGGGGAAGACTGGGGAGAAAAATTTCATATGGAAACTTGCTGGAAAAAAAAATAAATCATCATGTTCTGTCTCTGTTGGAGTCATAAAAGTTACACAAGGTACAAGTGAAATCAACTCAGCATCACTGGGTAAGCACTATCGAATGGCTAGGGACTGAATTTATATAATGCATCCAAGGGAAAAGAAGCTTATTTTTAGCTGACTGTGTGTAACAAATAGGCCTGGGAGCCAAGACTGAAATATGACAAAACAGCATTACTCTAAAAAGAGAAATGTAATAAATTCAAAAATAAAAAATCAAATATTGAGCAATGAGAAGAAACTCAGGACCAACTATACAGAGCAGGAAGTCTTGATGCTTTCCAAATAGGGAAGAGGAAAGAGAGGGGGAGAATGAAGGGGGGGATGCTAAGACATGGGGACCAAGAGCACCCTGTGCTGCCTCCTCCCTGGTCCCCACCACCCCAGCCCTGGGCTCCCCCAGAGACCTACTGGCTCCAGCAGGAACAGCAGAATGCAAACATGTCTGCACCAAAAGGCCCACTTCTACCAACATTCTCCCTCCACAGGAAATTAATGAAGCATAAGCTTCCAGGAGCTGTTATCAGTTCAAACTCTCATGTTAATAAGAAACTTAGTTTTGGTTGTTGTTTCTGTGTACCCTTTCCAAACAGCCATAGATCAAGGAGAGAGAATTCATCCAGATGCTCTTGTGTAGCAAAATAAAACATGAGACACTTCTGACTTTATCAATCCTGTAACAACAACAAAGTTGACAGATGAGCTTCAGACTCACAAAGCTTTTGAAAGCAAGAAAATAAATCCAGTAGGGTTAGCCCAACATATATCAAGTCTAAAGCAATCATGTGAAATGTGCTTTTTCACATTATAGATTTCACTGGAACTTCTTTTCATATTCTGCTTAGAGCTACCCACGTAAGTAATGCATTAATTAGCTAGAGATTCATGTATATATACATGTATGTATATTATCACTGCCTATGTATTCTATGTAAATTGTCTATGGCATACAGCTTGACTCTTGTCTTTGATCTTCTGATAATCTCAAAGTGTGTGGATTTCATCAGGCCAAATAATTTTTATCTCTGCTGGGAGTACTTTTGGCAAGTTTTCCATCAGTAGGAAATGAGCTGGAAAACTGTGGTGAAACTTCAAAGCAGCAGCTTAAGGTGATCATTCACTTCATGAATTTCTGACTCTGTCTGCTGTTTAACAACATACTGAGTTTTTCCTCCCTCATGCAGTTTGAATAGGAAACTATGAATGGGATGAAAGATCCTGTCAGTTTGGAACATGGAGTATTTTCCAAATTATAAATATAGTAAGGGAAGCTTTAGAGACTTAAAAGCAGTCTTAGCAGTGTATTTGTTTGTACAAATAAATGGACTGTAAATCTTTTTACACCTCAAAGTCATATTTCCTGGGGTGGGAGTTGTGTTCATTTGTTTGATTGCTTTCTTTTTTTAGCACATGCTCTGGTAATGCCTTTGGGTATCATAGAAAGGCTTGGGTTGGAAGGGACTCCAAGGATCGATCACCTGGTTCCAACCCCCTGCCATGGGCAGGGACACCTCCCACCAGCCCAGGCTGCCCAAAGCCCCAACCAGCCTGGCCTTGAGCACCTCCAGGGATGGGGCATCCACAGCTTCTCTGGCTATACGCCTTACATGGCTACAATAAATTAGGGACACTGTGAATTTTTCTGAAACTCCTATCAGGAAGGGGACCGTTCTAGCCAGAAGGCACAAAGGCAATCTTTTCCAGGTCTTAAATTCAAAAGTAAGGCAAAACATAAGTAGATGTATTGAGGGAGGATGATAAGAAGTCTTACCATCAAGTTTCTACCATGAAAAGTCTCCTGGATTCAGAGATGAATGTTTGGGGAGAATTTAACTATGTCTTCTCTTGGAGTAACTGGTCCACTTATTGATTTTTGACTCATTAATTGGGGTTTTGCAAACAGTTTCACGTGCCAGTCATGGCCAGAATATACTTGACTTTTTGGACATTTTTTGCAATTACATTTCTCTTTTGCTTAGTGTAATAATTATTCTTTAAATAGGTTGCTTCCTTCCCAGAAACAACACTCACTTCACAGCAAAACATTACTAAAAGTCACAGAAAGAAGACAGCATTTACATAATTATTGTTTCAATTTTTGGCTAAACACCTACAAAGCAACACAGCATGGTCTGAACTAATTAGTTGCCACAGAATATGTAATGTATAATCCTATCTTGAGTGAGAGTAAAAACTAAAGCAAGCTTTGAAAATTACTAGTTTAGGAAAAAAAACCTATATCAATTTGAACAGTTCTAACATTTGTTCCCTTGATGATGGTAATCTTGAAAGAATAACAAAGAGATGACTAAAACTCTGGGAGAGCATTTATTTTTTCAGAGTGCTGGAAGAACATGGGATCTATTGACCTGGAATGGCAGCAAGAACAACAAACAAGTCCAACGACAGTGCCCCTGGCAGTGGCTAAAAGCTGATGTTTCAGGGGCAGGGGGGAGGACAGAAGCTTGCCAGACCCACAGCACCAATGGCAATAAGGGATAGATTTGGGCTCCAGCTCAGATGTTACAGCTGCTTCTTCCATATGGTACAGCATGATACCTCACAACCCACATCAGGTTGTGTGCCCTGCTTCTGTCTAAAGTCATCCACAAATGGAAGAAGCATACACCCAGGGATCTGATCACCCTCATCTTCCTTTCATAAAAGGATGCATGAAAGCATTGAGGAAGCAGGGAATAGATGCAAAGCAGGTTAGTTATTCTCTAGTTGAAAGAAAGAGAGGTAAGATCAGCTTTCCAAAGCAGAATCCACTTCTGCATGCCCTAAGCGAAGGAGGACAGAGGATGCAGCAGATACACCTGTAGGTATCCTCTGTAATGGAAAAAAGTTATCCGAAGTTGCTGTAAACAAGAACATACCCAAATTTCATTCCCAGTCCTTAAGGTAGAACACATTATTACACACTCTAAAACAGGGAGAGTTAGATGCTGACCAGATTGGCTGCTGTGTTCAAATCTGTGGGCTGTGTATCAGAGATGGGGATCGAACATGTATCTTTAGATTTCCTCAAATGCCCTCCCTGGCCCTCTTCCTCTTGCCCTCCAAATAACCTTTTTTTTTTTTTTTTTTTTTCAGGTTCAAATGTGGCACAGAATAGAGGAAAATAACTGCCCTGTTACTATCGCTCTGTTTCTACTACCAAAATGTCTGAATGATCCCAAGCATCCATCTTTTCTTTTGTTAGATGCTTATCAGTAATGCTTCTACCATTTGGGGCTGTTCATAGGCAGGGACAACCTGCAAGACAATTAAAATGAACCCAATTTGGTGAGAAAAAGCTCAAATATCAATTCCCTGCTGAATATGCACTTAAAAAAAAAAACAAAAACAAAAACAAACAAACAAAAAAACACGTTATCTATCTTCCAAGGCCTAGGATGTGGCTACTAACAAGGTCTCATGCTGAGTTGGCTCAGGATATGGACAAGGAAAGAGCCATTGAATTACTGCTTTGAAACTCCATCTTACCAGGAACTCCATTAGAGAAACCACTTTCACTCTACTGGTATTTTAAAGACAAACCATTGTGGGCTTGCATCAATATATATATATATATATATATCCACAAAGGTAAGTCGGGCTTACTCATCTCTTATTGCTCAACCAGGAACACCAATTAGGTGAGTTTGTCCTTAGATGACTGAAAATGCATTTTTGCCTGTGCAACCAGTTGCTATACTTCCATGGCAAAAATAAAACAAGCACAGAGTGTCACATCAGTTTAAAAATCAGTTTAAAAAATTTATGACACATTAATGTTTATGTGAACTTGAATTCCTTTTAAAAATGGCTTGGAAAAAAAAAAAAAAAAAAAGAAGAAGAAAAACAGCTTCTAGAACATTCAGTAGCACATCAAGTTATGTATTCTAAGCCTTGGAGCTTAAATGTTTTTAGCGTTTATGGCAGCTCTGGGGTTCCAGTCCTCATACTGAGCTAGCTATTAATATGCGACAGAAAGCATCTGTGATCTACTCAGAGGGTTCAAGCCCCAAAGCATCCAGAAAGCCTGTGCATAACCCCTCACTCACATGGCCGATCGACCACACCACGCGTAAGTCAACATGATGTACACACTCTGATGTGACAGCAAAATATACTGCACTCTATGTATGAGTTGATCTTAATTAGAAGAATGAGGTTCTTTCACATGGCAATTTTCTTTTAGAAAAAGGCATACGGCTTGGAGAGACATTAATGTTACCATCAGTCATCATAAAACACAGAGGCAAGATCTACTTTAAGGCTAGTGGATATGAAGTTCACGTTAGAAATGGGATTACACTACTGCTAATGGGAACATGATTGCTGTTCTAACTTCCCCCTAACCCAGACTAAGGCATCATTATGAATTTAACTATTGACAGTGAGAATAACAGCCCAAGCTTCTGTTGGAAAATGCCTGCCCCATTCCTTTGACATCCATCCAGGCTTCCAAGTATCCATCTGAGCCCATAGGCAAATACGGCGGTACGGGACTATGGCCAAGCAGCTGGCCCCAAGTCAGGCTGTAACAGACCGTTCTGAATCACACAGCCACCATCACGCCCATGAGTGTTTCTCCACCCTGCTTTGTTGTTTGGTTTGGTTTGGTTTTCTGGACAATTGGATCAAAGCTGTCTAACTGGAAAGAAATTTAATTCACTTCAGTCATCATTGGAATATGTCTGGTTTAAACTTGATTTTGAGGAGAGCATATATTCACCACTTTGGTCTTCTTTGAGTAATATGATTATTGTTTTTTACCTGTTGTGGTGTTGGTGCCTGCTATTTAGCAGCTTCCACCTGTTGGTGCAGTTTCTGCAATTAAGATGTCAAGCTGATAAGCAGGGAAAATTATGTAAATGGTGTCTAGGAGAACTCTAACTGGATGAAAAAAAAAAGTGAAAGAAAAACGTGTTATGACAATACCTGGCAGAAATAAGCACCTTTTAAGAAGAAAAGCGCATCTCCCTTTGCAAGCTTGTCTCAGCTCTGCATGGGAGAACAGGCTGCACTCAGATGCTCTGCCCAAGGAAAGCCTGGGCAAGGTCTGCAGCACAGCCCATGAAGTGGCTCCTCATGCTCCCCCTTGGTATCAAAGGAGCCCTCAAGTCTCACTCCTTGCTTCCACAAAAACACATCACATGGTTTCTGCTATTTTCACCTGTTCCAGTCTGCCTCAATGCACAAGCAGAGCCTTTGGGGTGTAGAGTATTAGAAACTGCACTAAAACAGTTTATAACTCAAAACATATTGGAATTAAAAGAGAAAAAAATCATAATCTTGATTCTGAGTGATCAGAAAGGAAATTGGGGTGCTGCCACCTATGTGTTTGGTCTGGCCTCTGTTTGAGCCTGAAGCAATGGCATTTTCAAAGAAACATGCAGAGCAATTCCAAATAGTACAGTAGATCATTTTAATGTCCACAGCTGTACACTGCACCAGGCTGCATCTTGTCCTAGTGACAATCCACATGAGTCCAGTTCTGATATTATAGTCTTGCAAATGCCTTTTTCTCCAAATGGATTGCTCAGCAGTAACAATTATTCAGAGAAAAGTGGCAGACAGGGTCAGGCAGCAGCAGAATGAAAAGTGAAAACTTGAAAGATGCTAGATGAATATTTATGCAGAGCAATCTTCACTCTCACATTATGGTGCATAATGGGATCAGCAAAGCTAACGGAATTCACGCTGCGTGCACTTCCTCTGTGAGAACTTAGTTTAATCTGCACATAAGACTGACAACCCGTGAACACAGAGAAAATGTTCAATGGCATGTAAAAACTTCACTGAAATAATGTTTCTGACTATATCAATGTTCTGGCAATGACAGAATAAAATTTTTTTTTTTTTTTTTTCCAGGCAGATTTTAAATCCACGGGCCACTTTTTTGAAATTACATCCAAACATTGTTGCAGCAGACTTTGTTCTTTTGTTTCGCTGCTGGTTCGGTATGTCCTACTGGCAACTGAAAAGCATCCATGGGGATGGAGTAATGAGGACCAGGATTTCAGCCCAGCCTGACACTGACCATCACTTAAGGGCTGATGACTACAAGGAGCAGCCGGGCCAATTCTGCTCTGATATTGCAAGGTTTGTCAGGGAGTACTTCTCACTACAAAATGAATGGCTGTTGGCTGACAGCCTGTATTATTTTGCAAGATTTTCCTCTCAAGGTGTCCAAAATTTGATCTCAGCACATACTGTCAGCGAAATCCTTTCCTGCACTGTAGGGCCAGCACAAGACCTGTGGCTCAGTTTACTCCTTTGGAGGGCTGCAGGTTCACTCCACACACGTCTGCATTTCACCCCTTCTTTCTATTTTTGTAAGCAGGATGCTAGAAAGCCCAAACAGCCATCTATAGTTATGCAAGGACCCCCCAAAAAATTTGCCACCTGTGTCTACACACCCAAATATTTAGATGGCCAACTAACCTCTTAAAATTTGTATCAGGGTCTTAAAAACTTGCTGAGCAAGCCCTGTAGCCCTGTTTTTGTTTGTTTGTTTGTTTGTTTGTTTTCCTGGGCATTTTTGGAATACATTGATTTACTCTTTTAAACCTTTGCCTAAATATTGGAAGAACAGTTTTCTTTATCATATTTTAGTCTTTCCTTTTCTAACTTGGGGGTGCTTCTTCACCCCTGCACTTCACTGCACACTGCAGCACATGCCTAATCCCACTGAATTAATGGGTAGATGAAAATGCTTTACAGAATGTTGGAACTGTGTGAGAACTTGGAAAAAATGCAGTTCAGGTTATCTGGAATATTTCAACCTTCCAAAATAATCAATGTATGTATTGTTTAGGAGTTTATGTCGAGTCTTGTTTCTCAGTAAATTTTAATTATTAGTGGCCAACAACCTATCAGAAGTACATCAGGTACAGCCAGCTACACTATGTGCCTTTATTAGACCAGTGGCTTTGAAATAAGCCTAAAAAACAGAGTATAGCCGACATTTATAATCCCATTTTGCTCTTTTGCCGATTTGTCGGGGACGCTGTGAACCACCATGCAATCAATACACGCAGTAATTTCGGGCGGGCAGCAGTCAGTTTGCACTCAGCACCTGCGCAGGGCGCTTGGAGGCCGCAGAAAGCCAGGCTGGAAGGCCACAGCCCTTCCCGGGGCTCTGACTCCGACTCATGTGCCGTTTTGTAGCCGAGTACTTCTCGTTTCAGCACCTGCCTGAGGCGGCACCGAGTGCTGTTGTTCCTCCCCTCCCCACAGCGGGTGTCTGGAGGCCTCCTCCCCGCCGCCCCCCCCAACCCGGCCGCCGCGGCCCCGCTCTTTGTTCAAGCCAAAAATAGACGGCGGCGCCTGACAACGGCCTTCCGATTGGCTGCCGCCGGCGAGCCGCCAGCCAATGGGAGACGAGCGGGCTCCGCCGCTGCTCCCGCCGGCCTCTGGGGGCCGCTGCCCGCCCGCCCGGCGCGAGGCGGCCGCCACCGCCCGCCCTTCCCGCCAGGGGGCGCCCGCGCTTCGCTGCCTCGCGCCCTGAGGGGCCGCGGCTCCGCAGCCCCCTCAGAGCGCCCCCGCGGGCTGCCAAGGGCGGCTGCTGCTGCTCGGCCCCTGCAGCGTTTCTGCCCCTACTCGTGTCTGTAAAACAGCCCAGCTCTGTGTGGCTTCGGCCCCTTCGCAGGAATCTCGGAGTGGTTTGGGTTGGAAGGGGCCCTAACCATCACCCAGTCCATCGCCCTGCTGTGGGCAGGGACACCTCCCGCTAGGTCAGGCTGCCCGCAGTCCCACCCCACCTGGCACGTCCAGCTGTTTTCATACATTTTATAGATGCTAGAGGCATTTCACAGAATTCTCCGTGTACTGTAGTACCCCAGGTGACACATTTCATGAACTGGGGAAACACCAGGCAGCTGGAAGGACCAAAAGGGAGTAGAAATGTCATTTTTCTATGAAATTACCAAGAACCGGTGTTAATTGCAATGGAGAATTGGGAAGGTATCTCCAAATCTTACAGATAAAGTACGTGTGCAATATACAACAAATGCATCGAACCAGTCATTCCGCTGGAAGGAAGCACCGCTTTTGTATATAAATCATATATAGGCATATGTTATATTAAAAATAGCATTTGATATTTGCTGATTCCCTATCATCATCGAAAGAGTGCTGGGGGAATTTGAAAGGCAGAAGCAAGAGCTGATTAGCAGGGTGCTGCGTCCTAATTTATTCAAGTGCTGTATAACACCTCTGGGACTGTTAAAAGATCTCAGTCTCAAGGAGTGGTTTTGACTCTTTCATATCTCTTTTCCAGAACCTCTCTTTTTTTTTTTTTCTTCTTCTTCTTCTTCTTCTTTTTTTCTTTTCTTTTTTTTTTTTTTTCTCGGGTGCCACACAGACTGAGCATCGCAAGGGTGCGAGTGCAAGCTTAATAAAGGTAAAAACTATAAGGAAGGGAAGTGAAAGAACACTTTCAAAGAAATTTGCATCTTCTGATTTTCACTGAGGCTGTGCCTTGATTCATGACAGTAGAAGGAGGCAACCAGTTTTATGTTCTGATCCATTTTAACTAAAGCTTTGAAACTTCTAAAAGTCATTATTTCCTGTGACTTTTACGTTAAGCACATATAACCTTCAGTGCATGAGCAAGTCATTCTTTGTCTTGTCCTTATGAAATGTTGGTATCAATTTATAACTTACATGCTAATTGCCTGCAGTCTTTAGCAGGAGAAAAGTTAACTGTCCATAATGCAAAGGATATCTTAATTATAAAAGGAAAGAACCTCATGGCAAAGAGTGTAGCCAATAATTATCTACTGCCAAAATGCATGTAAAATGCATGTTAACTGCTGGGAACAGAAGGAAGCTGATTTCCTGGTGTGGCAGTTTGAGGCTTCTAGCATGAAGAGAAAAAAAAAATAAAAAATCATTGTTTACATTTTCTATTAACTTCAGATGAAATGATGTTTTCTGTGTGCTGAATTCATTCAGGAGAAATAGCATAATAACTCTGGCACAGGTAATTAAAAGGTGGTGCAAATTACATACAGAGGGACCATTCTCCATGTGGGTATATACCCTTCTGAGGGCTTGTATCACCCCTTGCAGCTGATGAGACTCTTCCAATGTGCACACAGTCACCCTTCCTGTTTCTGTGCAGCAGTAGAAATGTGGTTTTTAACTAGTCCAACCCTCTGATCATAACCTAAACCTGTGTCATCACCTCAAAAAGCTAGAACGAAGGGGTTAAGGCTTTTTATCAAGACAGATAGATGGTCATGTTTCTCCAGATGTAACTGAAGGATTTCTCATGTGAATCGTGAATGTGAAACTTCTTTAGATTTGCCCTTTTGCTATATAAAAGAGTCCAGCTGGTTTGGTTTTGCTGTGTGCAGCTGCAGATATTTCTCAAGTTTAGGAAAGTGCAATAGCATGAAGATCCATGTATAAAGAAGTTTATACTGATGTTTAATATGACATCTTTACACTTTCTATATCATTTTTTTTCAGATTTATCACAATGTGAAATAACTTTTTAAATTTGTCCTTCAACAGGAAAATCTTCATCTTTCATTTTATACATTACTTAGTAAACTTTTAGCTCTTTCATTTGCAGTTCAGTCCCACATATTTGCCTGCTTAATCTTTGGATATTCTATTTTCATCTTCAGCCCTATTTCTTTTAATGTTATATACAGCTTCAGTCTCTTATCTTTTCTAAATTCTGAAAAGCCAATTTATGGCAAAAGACAAAAACATGTCTTGCTTCACATGCTCTGTTATGTAAATACAGTATTTCATGTTGATTAAGGTATACAGTTCTTAAGGGCATCTGTTCAGGGATGCATGTATAATTTCCTACAATATTTTATTTAGTCCTTTTCTGAGAGGTCTGTGTTACATTTTCTTTACCTTTTTGCACAGCCAATGCCTCTGGGCTGCTTTTCTGAGGGCTTTAATTATCCTGCTGTCTCTAAGAAATTACATAATTAAGTGGTTTTCATTTTCATTCTGAATTTGGTAATTATAACTAAAACACTGAAAAGTGTATCAGCTGCAATATGAAGAAACTCAATCATTAGAAGAAAATCTAGAAGAGAAACATGCTTGAGAAGATTCTACTAATAACCAATAAATGAACTGAAAATTAAATAGAATTAGGGAGAATTCAGCTTCCTGTAACCCTGTAACTCCTCCAGTCTGTTGCTTTAAATGAGAAACATTTTTTTAGCTTTGATGATGACAAAAATGTGATGCTGTAAGGAAAAAATTATAAATAGAATTGGAGTAGTTAAAAAAAAACATTTCCCTGAGTATTGAGGAATAGTGCTGAAAGGACAGGTGTTTAATTGTTTCATAATTTTCCATGTTTAATATTTTAAAAGTAGGTTTTCACTTGTTCTCCCTATATGCACTGCCCCAATCCTGTGGGTGTTGTATTAATACATACCTTCCATTCTCCTTTCTTTTTTAAACAAACAAATAAACAAACAATGATGTATCTCCCTTTTCATTGTTCAGGCAAGGGGGATCATAGGAAATATGATTACAATTATAAACAAGAAATATCTTTCTCATATCCTATTTCCTATGCACTTGTTTGTCTCTCAAGCAAGCAGTGACAGTAAACACTCAGAAATATGGAATACATTTCTGTTGTGGTGTTCTGGAAACCCTGCCCAGTTCCTTGAGTGTTCTTTGATGCTTAGTTCCTATGACTACCTATTTTTCAAAAACAAGTCTAAGAATTAGCAGCTGAGCTCCACTGAGCTCAACAGTAATGCTCCTACCAAAAACAAATGGAGCAGATCAGGCTTTTTTGTTTGTTTGTTTGTTTGTTTGTTTTTCCAGCTCTTTTAGAAACCTCTCCCCTAAATCCACGAGTCAGCTGAGGCTCACTGCTTCTACAAATCAGGTCATTTCTTAAGGCACCTAAGCATGAGTTCAGAAGCCTATTTTTCAGCTCTTTATTATTAAAAACCTTAGATGAGCTTAATTTCTGCTACAATACTACAGAGTTGAGGTTTCTAGAATTTAATATATGTATGTGTACTCCAGGGAAGATTTGGAATGCTATGAGTAAAATGCATTTTTCTAGCCTCTGAGTATATCATGCATATATGTATGAAACTTTATCCATGCAACCATACAGTGCAAGACTTGTGAGTGGAATGGTAGTGACGTCTCTGGAAGTCCAGATGAAAAAATGGCTCGAAGCAGTTAGAGGTCCTGATTCAGTCAGAAGTTTTACATACGGTTATGCCACCAACATCAGTGGGTACTTAAGCAAGCATTTATGCTCCTTGATGAATTTCCATTCTGTCCTGCAGGAATGTCTGTTCAAATGCAAGCTTGAGATTCTTACATTTCTGTCAGAGTGGCAGCCATGAATATTTTGAATTTAACATTTATTTTAACTAACTAAAGTAATAAAAGTTGCATAAAATGTACAAGATTCCTCATTCCTAACCTACTACTAGTGAAACAGATTTCCTACAGCACAGGGAATTTTGTATTTGTGTCAGTATGCTTGTGGATATGGTGTAGAACTTGATCATAGAGGAAATGTCATTTGTTTAAAATGATCCATTTTCCTCCATAGAACTGAGACTTTCAGAGCATGTTTTGAAATACGTTTTAAGAATGCAGTGATTCTAAAGCTTTAATTCAAATCAAAATATATGATAATAAAAATACAGAATGAGGAGCAAGGCCTAAGTTAATCTGTGAGTTAAACTGAAAATCAGTGTGAATCCTGTCCTGGTGGTCATGAGTTCCTAGCTTCTTAGGTCTTCATGTTACCAGAAACAGGATTAAATGTGTGAGGGGTCTAATTTAGTAAAACAATTCCTGTTTTCTCAGAGTTTTCGGGGGACTTTCTTGACAAATACTGGGTTATTTTGTGAGACAAAGCATTAGAAATTTGAGCTGGCAAAATGAAATGTGCATAGATTAGAGTTACTCTTCTCTAGCTGCAAGTCCTATGGCTTTGATATGTGGCCCATGGCTAATTGATGGTGTTCTGTTAAACAGACAAACAAACAAACAAACAAATACATATAGTGTTTTCAGTTAAAGGTTTTTTGAGCAGGCTATATGGCTATCTGTAAGAAAATTAGAAAGACTGATGCTTATCCTTTGGCTCCAAAACTCGGAGAGTTGGTTTGAATGACTACAGTCTTTTTTAATTTTCAGGACTCTCACCATGCATGTATCGGAGTACATTTCATGTCAGAAATGTAATAACTGCAGTAAAATGTTTCTTTAAGTTTTTCCAATAGCCACATTTTACTTTTTTTTTTTTTTTTTTTTTTTTTTTTTTCTCTTGGTAAACCATACTTCAAATATCATATTTGTATTCAACTTTTACCAGCCCACATTTGCCACTCAACTTTCAGTAAGCAGCCGTTGCAGGCAGAGTGCCAGAAGGGTGTCAGCACTGAGTCACATTTGAGAAGGCAGAAGATCCTATAGACATGTTAAGATTCATTATTGATTGGGACTTTGTCTCCAGAAGCTGAGGTTATTATTTTCACTGGAGTCAGTGCTTTGATGAGGAAGGCACTTGGACATTATCCAGCTATTGATATTTCTAAAGTGATGATCTGGCTCCAAATCTGGCCACAATGATGCATTGCTTCACCACACAGATCCTATTACATATGCCTGTCATTAGTAATGCTTCTGAGTTCGACTTTTGAATGCCTTGAACACAGAGCCTAGTGGTTTTAGGTTTAATAGATTTTGTGTGGAAGACTGTTCATCCTTTTACACTTATATAGTGTTGCCACTGGATTGCTCACCTTTCACAGTCATGTAAGAAAGTTGCTGGTTTTGCAAAATTTGCTGCCTGGGGAAAATGTGCAATAGTAGAATACTTTTATATAAAAGATAATCTGCGCTGATTTTCTCCAGGAAAGTTCAGAATTTAATATTCTAATCAAAATGACATGATGTTCTTAAAAAAAAAAAAAAAAAAAAAAAAATGTATTTTTCATATTCATAAAATTCTTTATATTACTCACTCAGCAGTGTTACAGGCCAGTAAGAAAATTTACTGCTGCACAGAGTAATCCTGAGTTGATGGTCCAAAATTTATTTTTAACTTTGTTAGAGCTCAAATGAATTGATGGCAATGTCACTAAGCTACAAAGTAGGTGATGAAACCTGGATTTGTTCTGGAGTTTTTGGCTGCTGAAGAGTGTCTCCCTCAGTATGCACTGTGTCAGCGTACTTGCGGATATAGTGTGGATGTAGCACCCATGTAGCACTGAGAGAGCACCCATATATGAGTTGAGCTCTGGCAGAGAAGTTCCTGCAAATCCAGTCATGCCTACTGCACTGTGAGACTGAAATGCAGTCTGAGCAAGGTCGAAGTCATGCCAGTTAGGCAGTAGAGATGGTCTGAAAGACAGGGTATTTTTCCCTTTTTTATACATGTGCACATGAACTACTATGAACTACTGTCAAATTGGTGCTCTTATGTGACTGCTGAGTCAGCCTATGCAATCAGATAAAATTGCAAGATAACAATCCTTTCAGGCTGTTTGCACAACACTAAAACTTGACTACTTGTCACTCTATTTTTTTGTCACTTCAGTCACTTCAGTTGAGCTTCTTCTCACTAGCTTTTATATATTTGCTTTCCAGTCCTAATCTAGGTCACAACCCTCTCATTTCAGTGTACACATCTAAGTTGGACAATGTCTAGTGTTGTAGACATTCGTATTAATAGTTTGAGTTCCATCTTCCAAACTAGTGGAAAATATTATTGCCGTACTCTTTGAATGGCACTTTACCAGGAGCACTTCATCTTTCCCAAGCCCTTTCCAAGGACTTCATCTTCAAGCTCTTCAGGAACAAGAGATGTACATGTGATTCTAAAACTGCTTTATAACAGTTGTGCAACGTAACTTGCTTTACAGTAATCTTGTCAAATCTTTACACTGGAAGTAATCTTTTTGATGTCAGTATTAATTCTGGTCAGGAAGTAGGTGAAAGCAGAAAATGGGTATTTATTCCTATTTCATTATTTAATGGTATGCACAGGCTTTCTTCTGTGTATTTGCAACCTTAGGATTTTTGTGTATTTTTCTTGTGTACATTTTTTTTTTTTGGTGGTAATAACAGTATTCTGGAATGCCTTTTGTTATTTGCCCTGTGTTCGTGCATATCTCATAAGTCAACTGGCAGAGTCATCAGTGCAAATGTAGTCATTTTTGCATAAGATTCTTATTTGGCATAAGAAACAAAATCCCCAGATATATTTCTAGCTTTATATACCTTTCTTTCATTTGGTGCCTAGTATATATTCAATATACCCTTTGGCCTGGTTGAAAAAATCTTCTTGTTTGTCTTTCTTTCGTTATTTCAAATTAAGGTAAAGTAATCTAATTTAAAACTGTTCATTAGGAATATTTATTAATGTGCATAATAATGAGACCGTCCCCCCTTTGGCTTTATTTTTATCTTTCTAATAGTACTGGAATATTCTTTACATGCTTTACTTCGTGGAGTGTTGCATGTCACACACTTCAGAAATTAGAATATGGAAAAAATAAAAATCTAATACCAATGAGATAAAACTAGCACAATGCAAAAGAAGATAATTACATTGCTCAGCTGTCACGAGGCCAACATTAAAAAAACAAAGTGACTCATATTCCTTCACATGCACAGCCTGCTCAGACATACACACATGATTATTTGTATGGTTTTGATTCTTTAGCCAAATGTTGCTACTTTATAATGTGGTTTAACTACTTAAGGATTTTGTTCAAAGTGTTCGTTTATAGTTTTATCATTGAACCACAAAAAAGCATTCTAGGCTCAAAACTAATTAAGTTGCATGCATGCAAGTGTTGTCTGTCATTAAATCTTACTTTGTATGAGTACATCAGTTCAAAGACAGCTCTCCAGCAAAGATAAGATACAATATGGAATGAACAAGGGCTGCTTTCTAGTGAAGACATATCATATTACCAAAACAGTTCATCCAGCAGGAGTGTGGTCATGACATAAATCTATAAAAAAAATCTTAATATAATATTGAAATTTTGACTTTAGAGGTAAACGGACAATTTACATAGACCCCTTTTTTAAGAAAGGAGCTAACATCTATAAAACATCAGAGAGCTTTAAGAAATTTTACCTGTGATCTTAACATCATCGATCTATTAAAATCTACAGCATACAAAAGTGCCTGACAGGGCAAATTCTTACTAGTCAAAATCTTTGACTAATAATTGTCTTTGGTTTAAAGACTTTGGCAATAATCCATTAGGCGAAGACTGAAATAAGTAAGAAAGATTTTTTGTTTTGGAGGTGTAAGCATAGTTTTATAGAGAGTTTTTATAGAATCCTCAAGTTGTACAAAATGTAATAGTTTTGCTTCATGTAACGATGTAAATGATAAGGCAGAACAAACACTATTCATGATAATTTGGCTTTTTATTCTTATTTTGTTTTTCTCCTGGCTGGGAGTTATTCCTGTTTGCTGGGCAATGTGTTAGTGTTTGCTGAAGTTTTAATTTTAATTTTAATCAGCCTATTGAACATAGTTAATCAGCATCAATTCCAAGACACCCAAAGCTTACCAGTGCAAATGAGAAGAACCTTCTTTCTACTCTAACTGGTATCAGGAGGCGCTTTGGCACTGACACTCTTCAGCATCCTTTTCTTCATTGAAACAAAAATGAAGAGGTAAACAGATTTTTCTTGTGATGTTAATAGCAAAACCAGAAAACTACTGCTGAAATAGGAAATTTCCTGAGCTGTATGAAAGTCAAACCAATGAAGGTGGTAGGACTACAGAGTGAAAGTAACTAAACAAAAACTTTCCAGCTGGTGCCATTTTCTCTTGAAAGATCTTGGCAAATACCAAGCCAAGCATAGTGACCTTCCTAGAACTGATTTTCCCTTCTTTTATTTTTTACTAATCTGATTTATTTTTTACTAAATTTTGCCTTTTTATTGGCATTTTTATATCCCACACTGAATATGTCAGAAATAAAGCAAAGTTGTTGTTGCCTCCGTGAATCATATCCCCCTAAAGAAAAACAAACAAACAAACAAACAAAAACGTTTCCATCCAAAATTCTTTGTTTCTCCAAAATACAGAACTCATCCCATCTTGTTGCCACAAAATAAATAAATGAATAAAAAATAAGTAAAGTTAAGAGGTTAGAAATGTGTACAGAGATCCAAATCAGTCCACTAATAGTATCATTTTTCTGGAGCTTATTTTTGTCCAGATAGCGAAGAAAGGCATATTATTTTTATGGCATCTCTTTAATTTCAATGTGAAAAACCTGGTATGGACAGCTTAACATACAAAGATGCTAGCAACACAAAAAGATGCAAGCATCAAACTTCAAAATAACACAAAATGCATTCTGAAGGTCAAAATCAAAGTGAGAGCTCGACTAGGAATAGTCCATTCCCACTTGTGCTGAGGTGAGTGTTTTCTGAGAGATACAGTGCACTCTTGACAGGCTCAGCTTCACATATTTACTGACAGCTGAAGAGTAGCAGATATAGTCTGGGCAAAAAGTGATCTAAAGTTTTATTTCTACCTTTGTTTCAAAGCGCAATGCACCTTGTTTCATGTGGGGGGGAGGGGGAGTATAATGGATGAGGAGAATGAAGACCTTCTTCTAGCTTTGTATTTTTTTCAGGGATAACTGTTGGGTTTTGGTTCAATGTACCAAGGTACTGAATCATGGTTCACAATTGTGACACTTTGGAGAAGGGAGAAAGAGTAGAGTTCTGGTTCTGTGAATACACCTGAATATTTGGCAGGACAATTAGGCATTTTACTTTGCCTATCTGTTGTCCCACTTCTACTTTTCTTAACTAGTTTTATAGGAATTCATTCAAGAAAGAGATGGAATCTGGTTATGTATGTATTGAGATCCTTTAATATCCTCTAAAATGTTTAAAAATCATATTCTTTCTTTTCCCCAAATCTAACTCAAGTCATTAAGACAACCACCGTTCTCCGCAGATTGGTAGATTTTAACATCAGCAGTTCTTGATGTTGTTGGCTTAATTTCTAATCAATATACATGAGTTTTTATCACAAGTGAACCGTGCTGGTTTCACATTAAACAGAAATTAAGCACTTAAGAAAGGCTTCAAGATGGTTAAAATATTTTTTTGCATAATGGCTCAACAGCTGAGTTTTGTAGTCAGTTCTCCTTTCAGTCTCTCCACAGGAACTGCTTTTGTTTATAGTCTCATCAGAGTGTTTTATGTGGAACAAGGCTCTTCTGAAAGTTGCTTTTGCTAAATCTGCAGGGATTTGTTGCATTTCATGGAGAAGACATTGGAAAAGGCATTTGGAAATGATGGTGAGGGTTACCTATTCCATATCTGATATTGAAAGCAAGTATAAACTCAAAATATTCTTTTCACGGCATTTTACATATCCTCTGTGTGTGTCCTAACATTAGCTGGCCAGTTTTGGTCTCCTTTTCTCATTACTGCTAATAGTGGGAATTACTTGGGGCTTGGTGCAACACCAACACATAACTGCTACATAAGGAATAGCGCCTTCAATAAAGTAACCACTGAAAGGTGACTTTAGGCCTAAAGGAGTACATCTGGTGGAGTGTCTGCTCCTGAATTAATCTTTTGGAGGGCATACTATTGATGCTACAGTGACTTCAGGCTCAATGCCTGCTGCTTTCATGCTTATTTGGATGATTAACATCAGAAGAGATTCTTTGGGACACATGTTCCCTAACACATGCAGTGAAGCTAAAGAATCTGCCTCTGCTATGCTTCCTCTCCATGATCCAGTGAAGGTATTTACACAGGGTACCAGTTCTGCAGGGGAAAGTATCCAGTGCCTGCTATGCTCCAAAAACATGTCTCAAGACAGGAGAGTGCAGCCTTGTCTCAAGGCTGGAGGTGCCCTGTCACATGTTCTGGTTCCAGTCCCATCCAGAGCTCTCCTTCCAGGTGGAGTCCAAGGCGGCTGGGGTCCACAGAGCCCTGGGAGGCTGCCAGCAGGCAGATAGGTGATGTTCAGATGTTGAAAGCAATTGATGTTGGGGATTTCTGTGAATCTTGATCTGTGGTTGAGAGGGTGTAAGCCTTTATTTCTGGCAAAGAAAACACTTTACCTCACATGAAAACAGAACAAAAAGAAAATAATAATGCTGTGAGCTGAGATATAGATCATATTTCTCTCACATCTGGGTTATTCATCTGGTTTTAGTACTTCTGACCCTTGGAAGTTAGGTTTTGCATACAGTGCCTTCAGGGAATATAGAAGTTTAAAAAATCAAATTGACAGAAATGCTTTGCATTTGCAATTCTCTTTTCTAAATATTGCTTACAGCTAAGAAAGGAAAAGGCATTTGAGTCAAATGACAGAAAGAAAAAAAAAAAAAAAAAAAAAAGAATAATAAAACACCTTGTTGATAAGATTCTTTCATGTTGTCCTTGTACCACATCAGAATTTTTGTTGTATTCCCAAAACCTCTTCAGTTACCTTCCTGTAATGAATTTAAGGTTACAACATTGCCTTTAAATCAGTTTTGTCCTTCAAATCTGTTACAACATGTCTGAAAGTTCAATTTAATATCTGTAGGGTTTCAGAAAAACAGAGAAACAAACAGGAAAAAAAAAAAAAAAAGAAAGAAAGAAAGAAAAACAAAAATAAGAAAAACAAAACAAAACATCATTAATTGAAAAAAAGTTGTGGAGTCATTATATGGGGAAACACAAGTGCAAATTGAAATTAGGAAATATAAGAAAATGAAAAGAATTGTAGAGAAAGAAAAAGGAATGTGCTAGTGTGCAGTGTCTGTGTATGTTACATATGGGAGGTTTCCATAATGTAAACAACACATTATCCAGATAACCAAGAGCTTCATGTTACAAAATGCAGTATTCAGCACTTGGAATTAGCCAAGCAAACTGATGCTGAGTATCTGCTGCAAGCTGAGGTTTCTCTTCTTTTCTTTAAATGGTTTAGCTGACTTTGTGAGAGTTTATTTTGGCCTTTAAAAATCCATACATACTTGACCGTACTGTAAACCTGGTAAAACTGTCTACTTTGCTCAGCCCTGCCAGACATTAAAACTAAGTTAGCTAGAGGGTTTGTCTTAAGCATATTTCCTGTCCTCCCTTCTTTCCACTGTAACCCCCACAAATTAGAAGAAAGCCATTTAAGTTGGATGCTTGATGCCAGAGATATCTGATCTAAACTGACTGGGGCAAAGAACTGGCGATAAAGTTGAGACTAGGTGTTGGTGATGCTGGAAAGAGAGGCTGGTCATAAAGGTTGGAACTTCCTGAAGATGGAAAAAAAAAAAAAAAAAAAAAAAAAAAAAAACTGGAAATTGAGAAGGAAAGTAAATAGCACTGGAAATCAACAGTGAGAGGAAACAAATATCACACAGATGAGCATATGGTGGAAAATGAAAGTAAATGTATGCTTAAGATTTGTAATGTCTGAAATAAGATGTCTTGTATTTCCTTAACCCTCATGAGCTTGAAATTGCACTGTTAATGACCTTTTAAGGTGGTTAAGTGAGCATAACCCCTATACACACACTAAAAGAGACATATTTTGTTTTTTTCACATATGTAAATGTGCATTGTATGTTAACTGTCCACTTCCACCAATCAAGCTGTAGATCATAGAATCATAGAATGGCTTGGGTTGGAAGAAACATTAAAGATCATCTAGTTCCAACCCTCCTGCCATGGGCAGAGATGCCACCCACTAGATCAGGTTGCCCAAAGCCCCATGAACCTGGCCTTCAACACTTCCAGGGACGGGGCATCCACAACTTCTCTGGGCAACCTTTCCCAGAGCCTCACCACACTCCGAGGGAAGAATTTTCTCCTAACTTCTAATCTAAACCTCCCTTCTTTCAGTTTAAAACCATTTCCCCTTGGTATGTCACTATCTGTCTGAACAAAAACTTGTTCTCCATTGTTTTTATAAGCCCCCTTTGAGTACTGAAAAGCTGAAACATGAAGCAGTCTTCCCCTGGTATATCACACAGACGACAGCAAAGAAAATACTCTTAAACAAGTGTTGGCAGTCATAAGGGCATTGTTGAATAGTGCTTTAACAAATGCACCATTTTTGTTTCCATTGTAGGTTTCTGTAGGAAGCTGGTAATACCTCCAGAAGTTGAATATAAATTAAAGATAAAAAAATAAAGAAAGATATATATATATATATATGCATGCATTTATATAAAATTATTAGCATTATAATTTGAAAGGAAACATAAATGATTTAGAAAGAAGGGGGAAAGAAATTTCACTACGGTATTTTAATAAGCCCAGATAAAATACAATGACTAATAGAGATACAAATGTCATGAACCCTTCTGGCTACAGAAATCCATAAGCAGCTCAGAAGTGGTTGATGTAATGTGTTTAGTCCCTTCATGTTAAAAAAGACCTCATTTGTTTTACTACTAGGATTTTTTTCATGGGTTCAAATATAACATTTGTTCCTTTTATTTTTTTATTTTTTTTTTTTGTCAAGTGCTTTGATTGCCAAAGGGTATCTCAAATGTTTCATTCTTCCAGAAGGGGCAAAAGAATGTAGAAGTAAATTCTGAATTCTTTCACTGACACTATTTGAAGAATCTAGGTGCACTGGAACTGGAAAATGAAAACCCAAGACTTCATTATACTTCTTTCACCTGAATTCAGTCATGTGCCAAATGATGGGGGAGACTCTGAAATCACAGAGTTGATAAAAGGCCAATTTGAGAAACTCTGGTTTACTGACCTACTTTTGGATACTATCATCTCAAAAATAGCATAAATCTGTTTGTTTAGTGCATTATCCTTGAAATAAAGAGATGGAGAATAAGTAATCCACTTTTGTACAAAAAATACTTAAATTTCCTGTAGCTTTGCCTACAATACTCAAATATTCTAGTCTTTTGCTACTTTGCCTAGTGTTTATTTCATAATTCAATTCAGACATTGCTGCTCTCATCAGAATTCACCTATAAAATGTCTTTTTTAAAAAGCACAACATCGAATACCTGGAAATATTTATGCCACTAAAGACTAAAAGATTTCCTACGCCCCAGCCTCTTCACGAAGCAACTCCAGAAACAGACCCGGTAGTGGGCCCATAACCATGCGATGACTGCCAGAGGGGCTGTGGCAGTGTGAGACATGGCCACCAGCTCCCTCTTTGCTACTGCTGCTTGGGTGGGCCTTGCTGCTCATGCAGGGAAGCTGGTGGAGCAGGGAAATGAAGCATTTTTTGCAAATGGTAATTCCTAGGCCACAGCTGATCCTGGAGCTGTGGACTGCAGCCCCTGTGTCCTGCTGGACACTCACAACACTGAGTGTCCACCTTTGTCTCCAGGTGCACGCGGTGCTGCACTTCTTCCACCACCTTCTCTACCCAAACCTCAAAGAGTTTCTCCCCAAATACCTGATGACCCAGTGGTTCAAGCACAGGGCTAGCAAACTCTGCCTGATTTATGGTAACTGCCTCGCTAGTGTTCATTTTACCTGATGATGTCGCTTATGCAAGAATTTCCACTGTTTTAAATTGCGTACAAGACCCTTGTAAAAGTAATCCACATTCTCGACCTAGCTCTCCTGCACAGCTTTGTAGTTGAAGTGTCAGGCAGGAGTCATGTACAGGTGCCATGTCCAGCTCTGCTGTGGGCTTCCTGACACCTTCCCACTGAGCCCTTTGTCCTATCTCAACACTCACTGTTTTATGTGTGCAAAGGAAAGGGTAGCCTATCTGTCACTTTGCTTCTCGAGTCCTTTGTCTTCTCTGGCTATACTGAGGGATCTTTCTGGCAGAAAGCACTCATAATAGATGTCTGAGATCAGATCTCATAAATGTCCCTGATTTTAATGCAGGTCTGTTTTTTTTTTTTTTTTTTTTTGTTTGTTTGTTTGTTTGTTTTAGTGATTTAATGAGTTAGAGCTAGAAACATCATATTTAGTATTTCTGAATAAAAACATAATGTGCTTAGTGCAGAGATGCAGGATTCGATGACCTTGAGGTCTCTTCCAACCTAGAAAATTCTGTGATTCTGTGTGATTCTGTGATATCATCAACAGCAAACCAATGCTTCCAGATGGCAAATGGTCAGTCATTTGAGCTAAAAATGTATTTTTTAGCAACCATCTTTTCCTTTCAAGAAATCAATATCTGTGTCCTCCCTGACCCACTGACATTTTTTTGTCTCTTTCATATTGAGACTAGGGTATATGAAATATGAACAGTATCTTTTCAGTCTTGAAAGGCCTTTTAAAACATCCAGAGACAAAATTCGTATTATTCACAGTGGCATTGGTCCTTGTTAGTGTGAGGGAAAAAATCTGTATAATTCCAGCTATCAACACTACTTCAAGAAAATAAGAGAAAGGCAATGTTGTGTATGAAGCTTATTGAATTGCAAACTGCTTTCTCAGCAATCAGAGCTGCACGCTGATGCAAATCAGATGCTTACATAATGCTATTATGAAAGGAGTGTGACAAAGAGCTGGAGTGATTAAGATACTCTTTGTGTGTTCATACTGTGTTGTCCTTTCACTCAGAAAAAAAAAAAAAAAAAAAAAAAAAAAAAAACAGTGACAAATTAACTGCTTGAAATGGACCATTATGAAGCCACAGTGTCAAATGCATCTGTGCTCTTCTGACTTTTCACCCAATTCTTTTTTTTTTTCTTTTTTCTTTTTTTTTCTGAGGTGCATCCCAGAGCCCAGTAATGATCAACAACCTCTTTGCAATGTCACATCTTGGGACAGCTCTCTCATCTCAGATGCACATGCATGTGCTGTGCAGTGTCACATGGCTATGATTAGGATACGGTCTTCTGTTTACATACTGATGAAAAGGCAGCTCCTAATTTAAGACACATACTGTACTTCCCTACATATTAAACTGATACAAATTGTAACATTTGTGTATGGCCTTGACGTAGCTGTTTTTCAATACAGCCATATCAGGGATTAGATTAAATTCTAGTCTATATTATTTTAGTTAGTTAGTATTGCAGTAAGTGTATATATATGCACTACACTGATCTAATATTGGTTTAAATATCTAAGTAGATTTATTTCCTCTTTCTTGTGTTCTTATGTTGTTTTCCCTTTGCTAAATTCTCTGGCAGTTTTGTTCAAAAGCACAGTGAATAGAAAAGGATGCTTATTGAAAATCAATTTATTTAGAACTGATAAATGTGATATCCATAGTGGAAACTGCAGGATTTCGTGTGTCTGTAAATACAGTGCAAACATAAGATGTGATTTTTTTACATTACTGCTATTGAATGGTATCAATGAACAGAACCACAAGAACAAGGATTGATGGCAGAGATGATAGGACTAATATAATCAAGGAATTAGAGATATATCTCCTAGTACCTTCTTTTCAGTTCTAGATGACATGCATAAGCATCAAAGCTAACTCAAACAGCCATAATCATATTTAACTAATGATTTTCTCCATGTTTCTTATTATAAGATTAATCTTGCTGAAGTATAAGATAAAGCAAGTAATATATAATAGGGAATGAATTCAGATGGAGTTAATAGAGAATTGAAATTAAGGCTTATCTGCTGCTTTGTGATAATAACAGAAATATAAAATGGAATATTCTGAGCTTTGAGGGAAAGCATGAAAGCATTCAGAGCACTTTTTTTTTTTTTTTTTTGCTAAAAAGTATGTTTATTAAAGGATATTTATTTGTAGATCTTTTTAACTTCTTTCAGCATACTTCTTTAAAAAAAGTACCTCACAGTGCTGTGAAGTTGCTACACATGTTAAATTATGATAGTTAAGGCCAAGTCACAAGCAAGTGAAATGGCAAAGAAGAAAACATATCAGTAATTTGGATGACCTCATTTTCCTTCTTCCATGTGTCTCCTGGCGTTGCCAAAAACAAGAGTGCAAAGTCCTTTTGATGCAAAGAGTGATGGATGAAACACTGGCAGTGATCCAAACAAGGAAAAGGAACAGGAGGAAGAGGAGAAAAGAGAAAACAGTTGAAAGGGCAACATATATTTCTCCAAATGTTTATACTATGCATTTGACCAATGTAGCCTGGAAAAGAGAAGACTGAGGGGAGACCCCATCAACCTATATAAATATCTGAGGGGAGGGTGTTGAGAGGATGGAGCTCTTTTCAGTTGTGCCCAGCGAGTGGACAAAAGGCAACAGGCACCAACTGAAACACAGGAGGTTCTGGCTGAATATGAGGGGGCACTTCTTTACTGTGAGGGTGACAAAGCACTGGGACAGGTTGCCCAAATAGGTTGTGGAGTCTCCTTCTGTAGAGAGACTAAAAACCCACCTGGATGCCATCCTATGCAATGTGCTCTTGGTGATCCTGCCTGACAGGGGGGTTTGAATGGGTGATCTTCAGAGGTCCCTTCCGACCTTGGTCGTTCTCTGATTCTGTGATTCTGTAAAGTACAGTATTGCTATTATTTGCTTCATGATGGTAAGTTTCATCTGAGATCCTGGAGTTGGCTGATATAAAAGCACATTTTTAGAAATGAGAATGTTTATCTAAAATGTTCTAAGACAAAGAGGTTTTAAAGGAAAAGCAGGTGTCTTAACATACCTGAGATTCTGTTTTTGATTGTGGAACCAATCTGGTTTTGATTGTGGTCTGACTGCAGGCCAGCAACAATAATTTTAAATGTCTATTTATATATAAAATGGCTCACCCAACACCAGAATTCAGACCTATAGCAGAGCAAGAAATAGAATCCAGGTCACCTGGGAAACTAAGTTATTTTCTTATCCTGAGGTTAACATATTATGTATAAAGTGCTGATAAATTAGCTGAATTAAAGCTAATTTAATCCTCTTCCACCTCCCTTCTTTGTAACTCCTTGGTGATATTAATTATATTTTCACATTATGTTACCTCCCACATTTATTCCAGTATGTTAACAGTCTTTCCAGAGAATTTGATCTCTGCCCCGCAGGAGAGGTCCATGTAAAAAAAGAAACAGAAACAAACAAACAAACAAACAAACAACAACAACAACAACAACAAAACAAAGAAAGAAACAAAAAAAACAACAAAACAACAACAACAACAACAACAAAAAACACAAATATATATATATATAAAGAAATGGCAAATAGAAAGAACTAGGTACCAGTTGTTTCCTCTCATGTCAGATACATTTTCTACCTCATAATGTTAGCTATTGTAAGTGACACTTAGATGGAAGACAGTCAAAAGTATAGGCATTACACCCTTTTCTGAAATTTATTATAGTAAAATCACAGAACCAAATGAATCAAAGCATTTTAATATAACATTTGTCTCTTTTTACATTTAATAAAATATGAATGATTTGCTTTGTTTATGTGAAATAGACAATGTGTTCAATAGTGGGTGACTTTTAACATAAGGTACTACTGTGTGTAGCTGCTTCTTTTGGTATGTTACTGCCAGGTATCATAATTTTTTTTTTTGTGTCCAGGGCATGGATGAAAACTCAGTTCCTGACTACCTGGAATATACTGGAAAATGAGTAAACACACAGCGTTTCTATATGTTGTCTAGAAGTGGGAGGTAATAAAGTAGCAAGGGCATAGCAAAAATGCTACTTTTGCATTCCTTTTGCAATGCTACTTTCTTTCCAATTGAGAAAAGAGAGGTTGCCTTCAGAGAAGGCCCACAGGGATAAAACTCAAAGAGTGGAGTCCAGCTCTGCTGTTTTACAGAGCCAAACAAGTCAAATACATGGCCTGAGATCCTGCTTCATAAATGAGAAAGACAATTTGGTACATAGATGAGCAACAAACTTAAATCCTATTTGTCGTCACTTATTCAAACTGAGTTTCTCTGACAGAGTTGAGCTGTGGGCAGGAAGGACTAAAGCTTTTGACATGTGGTTTGTATGGAAATTTCTGACCTTTCCAGTCCTTCTCCTTTCCATGTAAAAAACCAAGATACAGTATTTTTCTTGGGATTTCATTTTGCCAGATCAAATTGAACACACACAAAAAAGCTTTTGCTTCACACTCAGTCTGTCTGCATAATCTGTTTCAGTATTGGATTTTGTGAGCCAAGGATTTACCACATAAACTGGGATTAAGGAAGACATTTTGCAGTGGTCTGTAGAAACAATACTTCCTGAGCTTGTTTGTTTGCAGAATATAGACTGTCATTTAAGTATTTGTCATGAAGCTGCTGTTATTGATATAGCAATGATTGGTAGGAATTTCTGTCTGGTGTTAGGATAATTTTAACCCTAAAAACGGATCCTTTTTTTTTTTTTTTTCTTTTTTCTTTTTTTTTCCTTTCTCTTAACAACTTTAAGAATGTCATGAAATAGGCTATATTTTTTAATGTGCTTTTCTGTTCTTATTACTATCTCTGTCCCCTAAATGAGTCTATAACGAGAGTCGGCTGCTATTGCAGTGCTGCTATAACTCAGTATCCAAAGACAGAAATAAGAACTGACAGTGGCACAAGATGAGTCCGTTCCCATCCCAGCACCTCCAATTGTAATGGCAATGAAAGATGGCACCACGTTTATTTGTTCAGCCTGTGACAGAAATGAGAATGGGACAATGGTAGCTCCATTTTCTTCTGGTGTTTTGCTTCTAAACATTTTGAGTCCTGAAAATCTCCAACAGATGGTTTATAATGCTTTCTCAGCTTGCTCCTCTTTTTAACCAAAACACTCTCTCTAAATACACTTATCACTAGGGCTCAGTCCTACACAAAACTAGCTAAATTCTTGGAAAAATAGTGTAGGTGACAGACGATGTACAGAGAGGACACCCAAGACATGGGAGCATTTAGAAACAATGTGTAAAACTTCTCCATCTTTTTGCCAATGTAATTTAAAAAAAAAAAAATTAAAAAATGCATGCTATTCTTTTTCATGTTTTTCATGCTAAGAATAGTCAAAATTGGATTGAAATAAGCCCATTTGTGGTCCATTGTGTGAACAATTGTAAGGATTGTTGTGTGTCTTCATCATCTCCAAATCATTAAGTTCCAGTTGGAGAATTTTCCTGAGTGGCCACACCTTTGGAGCGAATTTATGGTGCTAATTTATACATACAACTACTGCTAAAATGTTGTCTTAGATCTGTTTTTCCTTGACCATCACCATAGTATATGTCAATACTCAGTGACAGAGCCCTACCCCCATACTTCAGCTCTGTTCCCTTCATAGACTACAGTTTTCTGTATTCTTCTTTCAAAAACATTACATTAAAAACAAAAAAAAAAAAAAAGAAAAAAAAATAGGAAAAAAAGTAAAAAAGGTTGATAAAAAGAGATGATAATAACCATACATGCCTCAGGCATCATGGTTTTAAAATGTCATGCTTACACAGAGAGCATTGTTTGTTAGAAGTCAGCAGTCTCAATAACCCATTATAGCTTTATTTAGTCAAGGGCACACAATAAGCTCTAATTTCATGTCCCAGCCAAACACTCCTTTGCTTAAACCCACATTACCCTATAATGCACTCAGGCTGCCATTCACCTCACAGGCATTGTTTCTGCACACATTTTCTATAATACAAATTTGCACCCCTTGCCAGCCACAAACCAAATCCATTCTCTGAAACAAATGCACAATCATTTTATGACTTTGGCCTGCAGTTAATAAGCCTTTTAGTAACTTTTTTTTCTGTTGCTCTGGATCAAGAGAGAAAAGCAAATGTTGTGCTCCAAGATGTTGACAGTGAGAGTGAGACAATGAAATAGCCACATTTTGTGAAATGTGGAAACTGTCCTTGTAGCAACACACTCTGAAGGACAGGAGAACCTCAGAAGTTGCTGTAGGTGGAGTGAATTATGTGGAATAATTTTGAAGAAGGATTTGTGCATAGAAGGGTATTCTCACATCTGCGGAAGTGGGATGATAAACCAGAACTTAGCCAAATAAGGTCCTTTCTTTCTTCATTTTCCTAATTTCAGGTCAAAATATAAGGACCAGTAGAAGACCAAATGAGAAAAAGTGCTCTTTTGTGCCTTTTTAGACTCCATCATTTCTTTGCATGGGACTGTCTCTGCACTGTGTGTTCTGATCATTCCTCTGATCAAGTCAAAAGTTAGATGGAATTTCAAAAGGTTTTGGCGGAAAACATTTTGTGTCATTCATATAAGTGCACTGAAACATGTTCCAGGACAGTTTTGGCACTCCTGCCTCTCATTCCAGGAACTGTAAAGAGGCATATGGTAATTAAAAAATTAGGAGAGTGATCTGAACTTGCTGAACCTCAGATGATGTTTAGTTTGGGTTCGGACCAAGTTTTGGGCAAACATACCAAGGACTCCTATTTAGTAAGAGCTCTTTTTAGGCTCCCTGTAATTTGGATCTTTGTGTGGAGATGTTTTTCATTTGCATTACACTAGATGTGTATATTAAATAAATATCAGGTTATGAATTTTGGCAACCTTGATCATGGCTTGCATTTGCAGATTTGTAGTTTCATAATTTTCATAACATTTTTATTTCACTAACTGCTAGAGGACTTTTTTCTTCTTTTTAATTTAATTAAGCTACAAAAAGAGAATTCTTCTCCTTTCCTCTGAGAAAATTTGAAAGGCAGGGAAAAGTCTGTTCTCATTCTCAGCTGTATAGCTGGATTCTGCAGTGAGAGAAGCAGTTATGGGACTGCACATGATGCTCCTTGAAGACATGACAACTGGTCATTTAAATCATGGATGACCTCTTTCTTGGGAATTCTTCATGATTAACTTTTAGGAACATGTTTGCCTATCGTTGTATTTTAGGAGAAAATCGTTGCCTCTCTTGGCCAATGTTTTAGTTTCTTGCCTCACTTTTTTATCTCTGGTACAAGTTTTCCCTCATAATTTCTATTCGGTGTTGAATTTAGCAAAGAGTGTCTTGTAAAACTTCTGCAACTTTCAAGCAAAACAAAATCAAGCAGGTAGTGGGTAACCCCATGCCAGAGTGTTTTCATAGGGCAGTAGTGGCACAGTGACCATCCTAACCCACTGGGCAAGCTACAATTGCTACTCGTGCATAGTTTACATCCTTCAATATATTCTCTACTTATTTGCTCTGAAAGACAGTTAATTACCTTCTTCACTCCTGCTCAGCTCTTGGTCTTTTTTATTGGCTTTGATTGAAGCTGAGCCATGTTAACTAGTGTATTAATTTACCTACACTATTTTTGATTAGAAAATATGGCTGTGGCTTTGCTGTTTGTTAGCTGAGTCTCCATGCCATTTCTCTGTGTTTTGTTGTTGGTGTTTGTTTGTTTTGTTTTTCATCTTTTTCTTTCATTTCTCCTTTTTTTTTTTTTTTTTTTTTTTCTTTATTCTTCCTAGTGAGAACTTGTGTTCTCACTAGAAGTTCTAAGTCATGCTGAGGTCCCTGTACACTAGTAAGGATCTACAAATAAGCATTTGGAGTAGGACCCTTCCCCACTGAGGGAATTTAAATGCCCATTTTGTAATGATGTTGAGTTTGGTGTTGTGCACATAAACATACCAAATGACAGTGCCTGCCCCAGGAGCCTACAGCATAAGAAGGAGTACAAAACAAAAGAAGTACACAAGAGTGCACTTGTCTCCTGTCTTGGAGCACTCTCCCAGCTCCCAGTACTTTGCAGCCTCAGAGCTTTCCATGTCTTTTTAGTCTTATGATTTGCCACTGCCAACTAAGTGGCCAGGTGTTTCTGCTGTGGATTTAGATAGAGAACTTTGAGATGAATTTAATTGTCCTTGCAGTAAGGGCAATTGCCTTATTAAATTGCCCTTTCCATTGGCAAAATGGCTCATAGGAACACTTGCTTCAGTGCAAAGATGGTCAGCTTAGGCAAACTTTTCAGTGAATATTCTTCTGAACATAACCAGCATGCATCATTATTTCTTCTTTTCTTTGTGACAGAAAGGCTTTTGGAAAGTCACCTCACTTCTTGTCACTTCCAACCAGGGAAGCACTGAAAGTTGGTCTCTGTGGAATGCCTGAAGACTTGCTCTACTTCTGAGAATACCCTTGGCAGTACTCCATTCTTGGGAGCTGATTGTAGGTAGTCCAGCAAGTGGGGTATGCTGAGGACAGTATATATTATTCCTCTGAGATTAAGCATGACAGGAATGCGTTTGCTCTCTTATGGGTGTGGCGGATAACTTTGCAGTCTCTTCTTGATCTGGACTCTCTTATGAGCTTTGCAGAATGCTGAAGCAGGGTTTTATGTACCAGGGTGTGAAAATAAACACAAGTTGGGAGAGCATGCATTTAATACATCCTATCTTTTGAAAAGGTATTGCTTTTCTCATTGACTTTCTGGCAGATAAAATGTTAATCTGTCAATTTCAGGAAGAACATGGAGGACAAGAAGAGGTTACAAAAGACTAAATCAGCACAGTGCTGGGCTGATCTTAAATTTTTCCATACAATACAAACCTAATTCCTTTACCTGGTAGGGGGACCAAAGCATTGCTGTGTGTCGCAGCTCACTGGGTATGACATTATGAAAAAAGCATCTGCTCTGCTCCTGGCAATGATTTTCAAAAGCAATTTGCACTTTATCTCTGTGAAACCAAAAGATCACGCATCAGCCAACACACTGTCAGGTATGAGGAGCAAATCAATGGCTGGCTTACCTCCCAAGGTCTGTCCCCAAGTTTTATTACTGCTGACAGGGGAGTCAGTAGTGTAAAGGGCAGTGTAGGATGACCGATTTGAAGATACTCTAGGTTTCGCACATAAGCTGAGTCTGCCAGAGCATGGTTTTGATAGTATCAAACAACTTCTAACATAAGCTTGCAAAGGGGTTATCCAGATTTGTGTGTCATTTGAAGCCCCACAAATGTTTTCTTAGACAGCAGGGTAAAAGACAGAAACAAGAAGAGTAACAAAACCAGTAACTATATACAAAATATAGCAAGAAGCAGTGTCCCAATTTTTTTTTATTATTATTATTTTTTATTTTTTAGCAACTAGAAGCAAAAACCAAACATAAACGCATGAATTGGCTATAAGACATGTAGTACTGGAATGTAATACCATATTTTCCATCCTCTTTAGGGAAGGCCACACACATTGTTCGTGAAGGAGAAATAGCTGGGAAGTAATCTTTATCAGTCTGAAATGTATACTGGTAATCTTCAGAGTAAGCTATATTTTGTAAATTACAGTACTTGCACTGCCAAGTGGAAAGAGGTTTAATGTGAAGAATTCAATAATGAAAGGATTTTAAAATAAAAATAAAAAATATATTATTTGCTTATTGTTCCCTAATATAGAAATATACATGTAAATACTTGTTAAGGATAGTTAATGACCATCCCTACTTAAAAAAAATTGTAGCTTTGTGACCTTATCTGATACTATTGAAACCAGCAGCAAATCCACTGATTTATGTCATCTTTCTGCAGTTGTCCTTCAGGTCATCTGAGTATAATATTCTGTCAAAACCTCTTTTTTTTTTTTTTTTTTTTCTTTTTCTCAAGCTATTCCATGTTGTAACTCTCTGTAGCTCATGCTCGTCTTCTCTTCCCACTTGTTCTTGAGGTCTCGTGTTGTTGGGATTTTGTTTGTTTGTTTCTTTGCTCATTTGCTTTTAAAGATTTGAAATTATTTTAGAACCTTAATCCTAAATAAACCTGAACACAAGCAGGGAAAGAAGTCTCTAAAATATTCAGCACAAAGTTACTTAGTCCCTTGCTGGTTATGACTTAAAAGCCTTTTTCAGTCCCATATGTTTTAGATGGATGAATAATGGGTATGGATTAACAGAGCTTGTGTTGGCTCTTTACTGTAAATCAGATGAAGAATGTGCAGTCAGGATGAATAAATAAAATAAAGTCCTACAAAACCACTCAGGTTTCTAAAAATACCTTGGACAACGGTGCTATATTTTCAATAAACTCATCCCAGTTTGATATGAGTTGTGTAATTTGTCATTGAAGGAGAGAGATATCTTTGGACCTCAATGCAGCTGCTTTACCTAAAAATGGAAATATGAAGGATCTAAGGTGAAAGAAACTGTTACTTATTTCTCCCTCAGCCCATTAGATGTTTATTATGTTGTTGTTCTTTGTTTTCCAAATCACTACTTTACCAAGCATGGCTTTAAAATAATGATTGCAAATACACAGATAAATGCATGGTGGCCATGACTGCGGATGGCAGATTCTGTGGGACTACATTGGGCTGGTGGACAGTCCTTGGGGCTCAGTTCTAGAGCCAATCCAGTTCAACAACTTTATTAATGATCTGAATGCATCCTCAGCAAATTTGCTGGTGACACTAAACTGGAAGGCACTGTTGATTCCCTGGAAGGATGTGAGGCCTTGCAGAGGGATCTATTAGAGCACTGGATAATCATCAGCATAACTGGACAACGGACTGGGAGATGAGTGGCTGGAGAGCAACTCAGCAGAAAGGGATTTGAGGGTATCTGAATGTGAGTCAGAACCCATCCAGAAATGCAGCTTACTTTCCATGTTGATAGCCTTGGGCTTTTGCTGAGTTCTTACTATCCGTTGTATAGGTATAGAACCTTTTTATTATTATTATTGTTATTGTTATTATTATTTTACGGCACTTTGTGGCTTTAAACAAATATTAGATCTAAAATCTAGGTCACCCTTCGTAGTGAAGGGCAGATAAGAGGTTTGCTCATTTCCTGGTGAAAAATCATTTTTACTGTTTAACTTCAAGATTTGAAAAGGAAAATAAGTTAAAATAGCGTAGATGAATGTAGATGCAGTTTGAATTCAAGAGTGAGCTCTCAGCGTTATATGGAGCATTGTTTAAATGTTGTGGATGACAATGATTAAGGCAAATAATTTATACCCTCTAGAGTGCTGTTTTTGTTGCCCAGTATTCTCCTAGGATACAGTCAGGTATGTGATAATGAGGAATTACTAATAATTTTCATATATTTGAGTGTATTGAAACCATGAAGGCAGAACTGAGTGCAGAAAATATTCTTTTGAAAAGTCTATAACTATTTTCAAATGTTAGACGTCTGATTTTATATAAACTGAAATTTCCCAAGATACATTTATTTATTTATTTATTTATTTATTATTTATTTATTTATTGCATTGTTTTGGTGGTAACTGGTCAGGTTACTTTGTTTATTAGGCATTTGTGTAATATTCAACCAATTCTTCACTGCTTAGTAGCAAGTCTTTTGCACGTACATATCTACTGTAGAATACGCATACTTTTTTTACACACATTTGTTCATAGTAGGAATACACATGGATATTTAAACTTTCTACCACACATGCTGACATTACAAGAAGGCATCACATACATGTATTGTAAACTACTTACTGTGTTTTCTGCTTTTTAAATCAGTAAAAAAAAAGTTTCTTTCAACAACAACATATCATTGCTGTTGTTATGCATGTGTACAGGACCAACCGAATTGTGAGCAAGTCAGAAATGTTTTAGGATAATTTGTTGCTGGATAACATAAATGTCTGTCACTTTAAAACCCTTAAACCCTTAAAAACACATGTAGGAGTGGGTTAAAAAATACCATTCTTGTCATCACTGCAGATGATTTTTCAGAAAAAAGATTTCACTCTGCAAGGATCAGTGCAACATGCTCTTTTAGAGTAACAAAATTTGAAAGAACTCTGAAGCTGTTTAGCTGTTTTAAATTCATTCCAAAATATCTTCCAGATGCCCTTGAGAGTAAAAAAAAATAGAAACTGGGTAAGAATTCGCATGTTGGAGGGAAATTAAAAAAAAGGGGGGGGAGAGGGGTAAATGAAGCCACAGCTTAATTGAAAATTCAGTCTGACGTATCAGAGGCTGCTATAAGTTCTGTGCATGCAGTCCCTAGAACTCTACTTTATTGATACCTAGGACAAACTGGGAGACAGTTTGAGGCCTCAGAACGGGCATCTCAAAGAGAAATTAGAGGTTGCTTTACAGAGGCCACAAATGTAAGATTTTGCAAAATGCCCAGTGGAGAACAGTTTGGCCAGGAACCTGTAAGAGGAAGAAACATAAAAAGCAGTGAAAAGAAAGGTCTCTATGCTGAATCCACATTTTAATTAACTCTGCAGAACAATAGTGACTCTGAAAAAGAACACTGCTGTATATTAATACTAAACCTTTGTGTTTTTTTTTTTGTTGTTGTTGTTGTTTTGTTGTGTTTTGTTTGTTTGTTTGTTTGTTTGTTTTCAAGGATACAGTTTCAGTGGTGGAAATAAAAATTCACACAAATGCCTAAAGTATTCATAGAATCACATCCCAGAACTGAAAAGCCTGTGCACAAAACATTCAGAACAAAGATCTTATTTTCACCATACCTTGAACGATATGTCTGTGTCCAGAAAAGTTAAAATTCATCATCTTGAAGGATATCTGTCAAAAGTCTAGACTCCCCTAATAGTCAAAGGAAAGAAAAAGACATTTCTGCTGCATGATTTCTCTCATCCTAAAGTGGGTACCTGTGATACATCAGATTAGTCATTCCCTAGGAGTACCCATTTCTCTCAGTTTTCTATAAAAGGAACTCAAAAGGAGACATCTGAATCATAGATACTGAAGCTTTCACGAGATCAGTCTCACCCTTACTGTCTTGGCAAGTCATGTAACTTCAGTGGGAATGTTTGTAAATATATCGGAGGGGATGTTTAGGATAACAGCACTGAAGATAGTGATGTGCTGAGATACTAAGTTAATAAAGTTATTAATAGCCTTATGTATAGTATTATTATTCAGTTTATTATTATTGAATTATTGAATGATATTACTATATATATTATTATAGTATGTTATAGTATATTATTGAATTATTGAATGATTACTTGAAATTAATAGCTTGAATATATCTCATGACATAACCTAAAACATTAATTGAAAGGTCAAGATTGTTATTTTTAGTTACTTTCTCAAGCAAGAATACAAAGTATGAGAAAAATGAACAGCATTTTCTAGTGTTGATGAAATTGGAAACTGAAAAATGGACACATGGACAAGTGCAGAAAATGGCAACTCAGCTTTCACACTTTCTTTTTCCCCTGGCTTGTGCTGTTGTAAAAAATAGTTAAAAGTGCTAAAAAGGGGGCAGGGGAAAAGAGGGGAGGAGGGGGGGAGGGAGAGGGGAAAAAAAAGAGAAAATCTGTCTTTGACCACAAAACTGAGATTTTTTTTTAATATATATATATAATATCTATTTTTATAGGTAAAATTCATATGAAGATGTCTCTGTTCTTTGAAGTTCCCTCCACACAGAGTGTATGAATTTAGGTTGTAACTTTGACAGGTAGTTCTCTTGCCTTCTTAATTTTGATACTCGAGTCTAATCTTCTGATTAAGATTTTGATTCTCTGATTCTTCTAATCAGATTCTGATTCTGAACTACCTTATTGATAGAAAAAGACAAATCTAAGCTGAAAAATTGTCAGAAAATCTTGTCCAAAGTAGTCTTTTCACTAAACTAATACAAACATGAACCCTCCCAAAAAACGTCCATAGCCACAAATATGACTTTGCTGTCTCAGCTTGGTTTGATTTCAGATCCTTCATATTTCCTTAAGCTTTTCAAAGTTTGATTTCCTTTCTGCTGCCAAAAAAAAAAAAAAAGAGAGAGAGAGAGAGAGAGAAAGAATCATGTTACCACATAAAGTCTTGTCCAGAGCCTGTAATCTGAGGTTTGTTTAATTTATTACATGAACAATATTCAAAAAGTACCTTGTCCACAAATTTTTCATATAAACCACTGACAATACTGTTTTTTTTGTGATCTTTCTGCTTGAAAAATATTGAATTTTTGATTCAGTATATCTGCATATACACAACTCTCATAATAGTACCAAGTATAGCTTGTATTTTGTTCTGAGACCTCAAGATTTCATAGCAACACCCAGCTCTGGGATGACCTGAGATATACCTTGTCCCTTGTCTCATGTATACACTGCTCTTGAGCCACGCCTTACACTGGTAGCAAGCCACCCAGTGTGAGAGCTCTGGGTGACAGCTACCTTCATGGCATTGCTCTCCATCTGGGTGTTTGGCCTCTGGTGGAGCCACAAATAAGTAAGGGTTGTGGTGTGAAGTACATCTCACCTGCAACCTAGACATTGCCTAATCCTGCTGTATCTTTAGACATATGAGTGATGTTTAGGATCACCCTGTGGATCTCTGCATAGACGATGCAGAGTTACAGAAGATTCACCTGTAATATGGGATAGTGGTTGCCCAAGGCTGTATTTCAAACATGCAGCATGAACGGATACCAGGCTATGATGTATTCTGTATGTCTCAGAGGTTCTTTGGTTGAAAAATGATATTTCAGACACCAGCTGGTAAAATTAATAGACTATAAATCCCATAATATAAATCACTTGTGGGAAGTGTTAAAAGATGTAGTTAGAAACGACAGTAATTCATCTGAGGTAATTGGATTAGTTCATAAATAAAATAAAAAATATAAAAAAATAAAAAGTGTGACCCATATTGGTTTTTTTTGTTTGTTTGTTTGTTTTCTCTTTAGATATAATGGCTACTGTTTCAACGAAAGAAAGAAAAAATAGCTTTTTATTGTAAAGTCATAGTGAGAGCACTACACAAGGACCTCAGCAGGGAACAAGATACTAGTGATCCAAGTATAATATAGGCACTTGTAGAATTTGCTCACTAACTTACTGTGCTGAATGTTTAACAAGATATACTTAACATAAAGCCACAACTCTTCTGTTTTCAGTTAATCAGCACAAGTAAATTCATCCTATTGTTAGTTACAACATACTTAATCAGATTTTAGTGGTAGTATCTGTACTGCAAAGTAGGTGCACTTTGAGATGTGCCATGCATTTCTGGTTGCTGATTTTGAAACCTCTTGGAGAATGTCAAAGCACTACTCTACTGTGAGCATCCAAATTTCCTGTTGAAGGACTGTGAGTATCCAAATTTCCTGGAGTGAGTGGAGTGAGTGGGGTTATTCTGCCAGCAAGATTTACATAAAGAATAATAGATATTCACATATTGCCCCGTAGTTTATGCACAGCTACTCTATCATGTAAAATAAACAATTTTCATGATGCTTTTGCTCATTCTTTCAACAATTTACAATTTCAAACTGAGTGTGTTACACTCAGTAATGAGATGAGAAAATTAAAATTATGCAAATATTTTTGGAAGTCACTCCATTCTCTAGTTAGAACTTGGAGAAACATGTATGTTCATGTATATACTCAAACTATAATATGACCAGACCACTTGCTTTATGTTAAGTTGATATAGCAACCTATCCTGATGGAATTGTTAGTAATCTGAATTACTTCTTGTTAAAAGAAAGAACAGGCAACTTAACTGATTTCTTTAATGTAAGGAGTTCTCTGAACAAGTCTGAATTTCAGTGGCAGACAGATCCCAGACTCTTTCTGCTAATAGATACTATTTATCATTGCAATTATTGAAGTAATGAAAACCTAGAATAGTAAAAAAAAAAAAATAATAATGATAATAAAAAAAGCCATTCCAAAGCAACAACAGAGCAACAATAAAACCCCTAACCCACACAGGCATGTTTGGCTTCTATCAATATTCTGTCAATAATTTTCAGTAGGCTTCTTCATGACTTGTTTTGAGAACCTTAGGCCTTTATGTCTAGATGCCTGAATAGGTCACCGAGATCTTGAGACTGTTTGAGAGACATGATGGAACTACTCAGAAGTCCAAATCTTAAATTTCACAATTCACATTAGCTAGAGCTCTTCCTACATTGACCTACTGAAGCTTATGGTTTGCATACCCAGTTTTATAAATTTATGATTTTTGTGTGAAAGTGAAGCCAGAGATACTTCATCAACATTTTGTCCCTTCAAGTGGCTTCTTAAAAGAAAAAATATTTTCATTAAAAAAACGGTTTTAATTCAAAAATCTATTCTTTTCCTTGTCCTACCACTCAAAGACTTAAAATTCATTTTTGTTGCAAAGTCAAAATTTTCAAGTGGACATTGATTTTTTTTTTTTTGCTTTTTTTTTTTTTTTTTTTTTTCACAGTAAACTTTTTCAGTACATGTTCATCTTCAGCCTTATTACCCAAGCTGCTTAAGCCGTTACTGGTAAAACACTTTGACTTTGTTAATTATGCAGCAACACAAAGCTTCTTTCTGGAAATTATTTTCTCTACTGGCTGTTTTTAGGCAGAATGCCCATTTTCACTGCCTCTGAGATCAGAAACGGTCAGAGACAAACCAGGAATCTGATTCCAAAACATAAACAACGTCTGCAAGAATTGTGATGAAAAATAGTGGTTTATCTGTGAATATTTTAGAAGAATTATTCCAGAGCTAGGAAGATGCTGTTCTGCAGTATTCTTGTAAATGATGTTTACTAATAATTCTTTCAGGACTGCTTCCTTCTAGATTCTATAAATAAGAATTAGTAATTAACAATCAATCTTCCGTGATTTTGTGCATTGAAACCTTTTGCAATGAAAGAAATATTTTGATCCTCAAAAGTAAAAGAAATACTTCTTACATCTTCCTTATTTTTTAGAGAACATCATTTAATCCACCCTTAAACAGAAACTTCTTCTGGAGCCTAAAACTTCTACCAAAGCCAAGAGTAGATAATAATAAACATGTTTATGTCAGTCATTATGAGCTAGTATAACCCACCAATGTGTGCTTGTTTTTACTCAGCCACAGACTCAGAGTGGTGAGACTCTTATCCAGCAAGACTGGGGCATGCAAGCAGGGCTTGCTGAAGGTCTACCATCACCTCTCTGGAGAGGGCTGGGGAGAATGCATGAGACCGGCTTTTACACTTGAGTTACACTTTTTCTCCAAGGTACTGCACCTTCCAAGCCTGGGAGCTAAAGGTCTCTTTAAAATACTTAATTAAGGCAATTGAACACCAAAGTCAGATCTACAGTACACTTGAATATTACAATCCCACCTCTCTTGCTCAGCTATTTGCCTCTAGGCACCTTTAGGTGCCTATCTGGGTAAAGAATAATAGAACCATAGACTATCCCAAGTAAGAAGGGACCCACAAACATCATTGAGTCCAACTCCTGACTCCACATAGGACCACTCAAAAATCAGACCATATGTACAAGCATTATCCAAGCCATTCTTGAACTCCAACAGACTCAGAGTGGTTACCACTTCCCTGGGGAGCCTGTTCCAATACACAACCACTCCCCTAGTGAAGAACCTTTTCCTAACATCCAACCTGAACCTCCCCTGATGCAATTTCACACTGTTCCCTCAGGTCCTGTCACTGTCCCCAGAGAGCAGACCTCAGCGCCTGCCCCTCCACTCCCCTTGTGAGGAAGCTGTAGGCCACTATGAGGCCTCCTCTTTGCATCCTCTCCTCTATGCTGAACAAACCAAGAGACTTCAACCACTCCTCATACATTTTTCCCTCTTGACATTTCACCATCTTTGTTGCCCTCTTTTGGACACTCTTTAATAGCTTTTTGTCTTTTATGTACTGCAGTGCCCAAAACTGCACAGAGTACTCAAGGTGAGGCTGCACTACTGTGTATCAGAGCAGGACAATCACTTCCCTCAACCAGCTAAAAATGCCATGTTTGATGCATCCCAGGGTAATATTTAAGTTTCCCCAGCAGTTAAAAATGTGCTTTCTACAGGATCATGAATGTTATGGTTGGATGTTTCAACACCTATCTTCCATTCAGACTTGAAGGGAATTCAGCAACATGGCACTTCTCAATGAGAATTCCCTTAAGGGAATAATCTGCTATATATCCTGATGACATGTCCAAAGTAAACGAACAAGATATAACTCTTCATAAAAGGTAGTTGCAACAACTTATCACTACAAAATACTTCTAATGCTACAGCTTAGTGGCAAGGGCAGTTTCCCAGAATGTGTAGGGATCCTGAGCTGGTCATCTCCACAGTCTAACAAAGTTTGAAGGTGCAGTTCTTGCTTTTGAAATGGTGGCCTTGACCATCAGGTTACAAGGATAGGGCAAGCTCTCCACCTCTTCTGAAAACTTTACATCCAAGACTTCAGAAAAGAATAAGAGGTCAGGCATCTAAAAGTTAGAAGTCTACAGTCTAAAATTTGTGAAGAGTGAAATCCTTTGCTGCATGTAGTTCCTGAATTCTGATTCCAAAATCTGATCCACTCAAGGCAATATAAAGTTGTAACACCATGGACCAGGATGAGGTTCTGGCACATGGCTCATTCCAGCCGTGGAACCTTAGTACGGCAGTATCGTTTGTTCTTGGAATTTTCCCCAAGAATGACACCTTTTCACAATATACTTTAAAAATGTTTCTTTCCTTAATTACAGTGGAAACATACTTAAGGAAAGGAAAAATAACAATTTCAGAGTGGGGAAAGCATCTGACAAACTGTGAATTCTTTAGAAATAGAAATCCATGTTGACTGCAAGCAAAATGAAGTGGATGAAACCAGGAGGTGGAAAAACTTTCTTTCTCAAAACAATTTTGCCAAAAGGACCTGATAGAAGAGTGAAAACTGCAGTTAGTTAAAGCTGAAACTACCTTTAGAGTACAGCACTGTTATTTTCTATATGTATGTTTTGTTTTGAACTTTTTATCTCAGATTTGCTGAGTGTCTCTTATAGTGTAGCACAAGTGAAATCCTGACAGTAAAACAATTCATGAGTGACAAGTCTAAACTCATTGTATCAGACAATTTTTTGGCCTTTGTTCTGTATTCATTGCAGAATATTTACTGTATTCTGTATTCACTGCAGAATTAAGGTTAATTTACATGGGATATAATCATCCGTTACCCTGCAATCCAGAAAAAAAGTATGCATATTGTGATCCCACTTTCTTCCGTCCCCCCCTCCCAAAAAAAAAAACAACACATAAAAATAGAAAATCATTATTCCTGTAACTTTGAGTAGAAATTGTACTTTTACTGTTGAGGTTGATTGAGACAATTTCTGAAATGACTTCATGCCTACTCTTACTGGCATAGGGAGACAGTCATTTTTTAATAATACTGTTTAAAAGCAGAGCAATAAAATGATAAGAGCATAGCCAGGTTAAAGGTCTATAAAAATAAATAGAGTGAAATTGAGATTCTAGTGACTGGATAATACATAAAGAATATGATTTTTGAAAATATGATTTGCAAGTATTTGCTGTCACTTATCAATTTTGTGCTGAAAAATCTAAAATTATTTTTTACCCTTTCTAACCCTGTGGTGTACTGAAAGCATTTTGGCTACTTTGTCTATTGTCATGAATGTACAGACTTATCAAATCAATCATCTGTAGAATGTCATCTGCCCTCTTTCCCATTACCACATTTGTACTATATTGTCCACACAGAAGCATCGGCCCTCCACCTTTCCTACAGTGAAACATAAATACCACTTCTCACACAGGCTGAGACACAAACACATGCTGTCAGTGAAGGGATTTTTATACTAAGCAACCCCTAAAATTTATTTTCATTTAGCTGTTGCTAAATGAATGACCTCCACCATGCAAAACTTCCAGTTTCATTTCCCAAAGTAGTTATAGTCTTGAGCTATAGATTTTTCATGTACCCCAACATCTGTTTATATTCTTATCAGTGGCATGAAGTTTAATCTAAATACTTTTCTGAGGCAAGATGGAGACTTGATTTTGATTGAATTACTGGAATCTGCTCTTAAACAAGGTCTTCTGTTTTTGCAGCTGGCTAAAATACTCTCAGGTGAAATCCTCCAAGAACCCCATAGCTTATATTTGATAAGCTTTTATTATTTTACAACTTATCTCTTTCGCATTAGTGCTCTCCCTGCATGTAGCACATCCAAAGGAGAAATCCAAGTGTTGAATTATGAAAAGTAATTTTAGCATAGAAATATGGACAATATACACAAGGTCAAAAAACAAGAGTAATTTGCAACAACTAAATTGCTTGATGTAATGCTTTAACTTGATAGTCTTTAAGAGGAGGCTTTACATAAGTCAAAGGTCTTTGGAGTAATATGCAAATCAAAATCCTACCACTCTCCTAAATCCTTTTAATCCAGTCGTTAATCTCAATAATGACCTAGTTTTGGGAACCTTTACCATGTTCAGCCACTTAATCACATTACCTAGCTTGCCCTTTGCTAACTTTTAGAGGAGACATAAGTGCACGTAAATAACATCCTGCTAAAATGTAACCAAAGCCTTGCTGAACAAGTGTATTTATATAGAAAATCTCTTACCACTTGCTGAAGTCTCATGTTGTCTCTCACTTTACTGTAACACTACAATTTTTAGCAGGTAGCATAGCTTTGAATAATGTAAAGAAAAAAAAAAAAAAAAGAGGTGGATACAGAATTCTTATACTTATTTGAGGAATGTTAGAGAAACATAAAAGTGAAGAAGAAGCAGCCATTATATAATCTGGATTTTTTCTGTTGTGTGTTGTACAGTGATTTTCATTATCTGCAAAAATATATAATGGACAAAATCACCAGATTGATGTGTCTTTAAAATGTAGAAAAAAAAAAAATAAATTACAAGCCAATCAATCATGAAAAAAAAACACACACAGTAATTTTTGTTTGTTTGTTTGTTCGTTTTGTTTGTTTTTCACCGATTCTCTTATGGAGAGTAAGAACTGTTTTACGTTTAGCAGAGGACACATCATTTATTCAAACTTTCCTCAACAAGAGAAAGAACTGACCACCACAGCACATACAGTACTGAAATTCTCCCCACTACCAAGCACAGGTGTATATTAAGGTGCGAAGTTCACTTATAGTGATTGTTTTGCTAGCACATATAAAAATAGATCTGTATATTGTCTGGGAAAACATGCCAGACAAGTTCTTCTACACAATAGGTGTATTTCAGTAATGTAAGGTCCTTTTTAGAGAAACTTTATTTTAATACAAGTAGGTAAAAATCATGCAAAAAAAAATGACACGAAGAAAATGTGACACTGTTGCTTTCATGATTGCAATACTGGGATTAAGTTTCAAAGTTATGATTAGTTTTCCAAGTGTGCTGGTTTTGGCTGGGATAAAGTTAATTTTCTTTCTAGTAGCTGATACGGTGCTGTGTTTTGGATTTAGGATGAGAATCATGCTGATAACTCAATGATGTTTTAGCTGTTGCAGAGTAGTGTTTACACACAGACAATGATTTTTCAGCTTCTCATGCTTCTGTACCAGTGGGGAGCATAAGGGAGCTGAGAGGGGACAGAACAAGGACAGCTGACCCAAAGAGGTCAAAAGGATGTGCCATACATCCCTCATGTCATATTGAAAAATAAAATGGAGGGGGGGAGAGTGATGGTGAGTGCTTGTTCGGGGGCTGAACATCAGTAGGCTGGTGGTATACAATTCCATTGTGATTGTGCATCAGTTTTACATATTCTTTTATCATCGTCATCATCACCATCACCATTTTCCTTTCCTTTTCTGTCCTATTGGACTGCTTTTACCTCAACCCATACGACTGGTTTTACCTTTTATTTTTATTTTATTTTTTTTCCTCCCAGTTCTCTCCCACATCGCACCTTGGGGGAAATGAGTAAACAACTGTGAACAACTTAGCTGCCTGCCATGTTAAAACACAACACCAGGTTTTCCACTGATGTAGTCTATGTAAAGGACAGATGTAAAAGAGACAGCAGAGAGACGATCACAATGAGTGTATGATAGTCTACCTGTAGCTTTTTATAAGAAAGATTCAGACTAATCAGTCTAGTCACCTTCTACAGCTAGACACTTGGAGGTGATTTATCTCATCCTGATGTAGTCCTCATGCAGACATACAAAACAGGTAGATGGACTTGAAATACAATCACTTTCATCTCCTGATTGACATGTAGGATACATGTATGTCAGAGCCTGAGAATTATGTGTTTTCTGTGTAATTCCATCAATGAGGTAATCACATACCTGCCTGACTGTCAAATATCTGACTCTCAGAAATATTAAGGACATTTTTAGATGATCTGGTAGAGAGAATAGTATTCTATTTTATTATTTCACTTTAATGTACTTTATTTGTGAAAGAAACTTCTTAAGCTTAAGACAGTCATATATTTTTTAAAACTCTTCTATCTCTGATCTTTCATAACCATTCTGCTGTATAAATGTTAAATAATTCCTGAAATTAAATGATGGTTTTAGCTGTTATGCCTCAAAGAGAATAGTGGAAAGCTAAAAAGAACTTCACCCCCATGAAGTGGGTATGAAAACAGACAGTAATGTATGCACTTTCTATAAGGTGTCACAAAGGCTAAAAGCATTTGTTAGTTCTCTGAGAACTAAAACACCATGACAGGTACAATGCGTGCTCTAATAAGTATACACAACAGCTCTGAATTGAGTTTATTGTTATTAGAAAATCGCAGTTTTTTCTAGTGAAATTAAAAGAAAGCGAGGAACAATAACAATACAATAAAAGAAACATTCACACTACTGTTGAGGATCTGAATGATATGAGGAAGCCAAGACTTCTATAGAGAAGTGATATGTTTCAATGAAAATTATACTAAAAGTCTTTCAGGTTTAATAGAAGGTGGTAATATTTCTCTAGATTTTCTGAAGTATATCATAGTATTCTATTAATATAATTCTCCATAAAATTGCATGGCCTAGTACAAAAAACAAATTGAAAGGTTAACATTTTCTATCACATTACAGTGCTTTCAGGAAATTCCTCTAAAGAATGGTTTCTTCAGCTGATATGTTCCCTTCTTGTTGCATGTCTTTTTATCTTTTATATTATTTCAAAATTGTTGTCTGTTTGTAAAAAGTTTCTAAATTTAATCACTTGAATGGTTATGAAGTTTTCTGTGTTTTTGCTTTACCTTTTTTTTTAAGGTAACACACCCTTTCTTCCTAGTTTTAAGAAGTGTTAGTCTGTTACACTGGTCAGGTGAATCAAATTGTTTAATGAGCATGCTGAACTAACTGAAATTATTTAGACAATGGTCTTCAATTATTACTTATTAGTAAGTACCTAATTTACAAGGCTTTAGATATAATTTCTTTACGATAGTGCTTGAGTTCATGACTAGACAAACCACTACTCTTGGATATATGTGAAATAAAGTACCAGAGAATAGCTGAGGTTGGTGGGGACCTCTGGAAATAATCTAGTTGACCCACTGCTCAAAGCTGGACTGGCCAGAGCAGATTACTTAGGATTGTGTCCAGTTGGGTTTTAAATGTCTCCAAGAATGAAGATTCCACAGCCTTTCTGGGCAAACTGTTCAAATGTTTGACCTTCATCATAATGAAAATGTGTGGGATTTTTTGCTTGTTTATTTTTTATTTCTTATAGTTAAGTTGAATGTCCAGTATTTCAACTCGTGAACATTGCCTCCTGTCCTCTAACTATGCACCATTGAAGAGAGTCTGACTCCATCTTCTTAACACCCCCACCTAGCCCTTTCAGGTGTTTACACATAGTGATAATACTCCCTTGAGCCTTTGAGCCTTCTCTTCTTAAGGCTCAACAATCCCAGCTCTCTCAGTCTTTCCCCATATGAAAGACGCTTCATTCCCTTAATCGTCTTCCTGTCTATTCACTAGACTCAGCCCAGTGTGTCCGTCTCTCTTTTAATAGGTAGCCTAGCAGTCCATCTGTGTCTCACAAGGTCTGGGAACAGAGGAAGAATTGCTTTACTCAGCCTGTTGGCAACGCTGTTCCTAATGCAGCCCAGGAGTCTGTTGGACTTTCTCACTCACAAGGATACACTGCTCGCTCAAGGACAGCTTGTGGTCCACTAGGATCTCAATATCCTTCTCTGTAGAGCTGCTTTCCAGCCAGTTTGCCTCTAGCATGGAGTTGTTCTTGCACAGAGGCAGGACTTGGTATTTGCCTTTATTGAACTTCATGATGTTCCTGTCAGCCTATTTCTCCTTCCTCTCAAGGATCCTCTGAATGGCAGCATGCTCTTCTGGTCTGTCAACCACTCCTCCCAGTTTTGTGTCAAGTGCAAACACACTAAAGGTACACTTTGTCCCATTATCCTGACTATTAATGAAGATTGTACACAGTATTGTCCCCAGTATTGACCGGGGTGCATCAGTGGATTCCAGATGGCTTTGTGTTGCTGATCACAACCTGTTGACCTTTGTAGCTCAGCCAGTCTACCCTATGGAACTACATCAGTTTGTCAAGAGTGACAAACCGGTGGCTACAGTCGATAAATTCTATCAATTGCTCTGCTTTCTCATTCTCTTGAATAAAAGATATATGTGTTATAAGGGTAAAAATAGACATATATGGATATATATTTTTTATGGGGAGAGCATATGCAGTACTTTACAATTAGCATTCTTAAAATTTTATGCATTGACATCAATACAGCTGATCTATCCTTTCCCACTGAATTTACATAAATAAATTTAACTCAGTCCTGCAATGCTCTGGAGACTTTGTCAGAGGCTGTATGGAATTTTACCACCTATGTTAAAATTTTCCATAACAGTTCACATAAATAATATGCCTCTTACCATCTCAAGCACAGTAGTAAATACAATTTGCGTGAAGTGCTCTCCTACATTAAATTGTAGGATATGCTACAATTTTCATATACAATGCTAGTATATGAAAATTATATCAAGGTAACATTTCAGCCTGTAATGACAAACAGAAAGGAGAAAAACAGCCTACTGATGTTTTCACAGTTGCATTTGCCAGTTCTAGTGACTCATCTTTGATGAGTTCTGTGAGCATCCAGAGATATTGTTCAGTTACCTTTCCTATTCAAAAATTGCCAATCACTTCTCAGGCACCAAAAAGGATGTCTTTTTCCAGTCATGTATTATTTCAGGATGTTTTCTTGGTAAGCATGGAAAAAGATCACAGATTTCTATTTATTTATTTATTTATTTTATTATTATTTCTGTGCCAGTGGTAGGTATATCTCTGCGGAAGCAAGAGAAAAAACAGAAAGATAAAGGACTATAGCAATATGAAAACATAACAATTGAAATGGGAGTTGGCAAAAAGAAAATTTAGAAAAAGAAAAAAAAAATTAGTGTCATAGGACTTAATTTTTTGAAACTTTTGTGGACAGGGGAAATGTAGGATAGAGAAAAGATGTACCAATATGTATTTATATATATATACATATATGAGTTCTGTGAATATGCTTAGTCTTATTCATACAAATGGTCTTAGTGAGGTCAGTGACCAAACACACCTGTAAACATTTCCAGGATAAGTACTACTGTAAAAAGGAGGAAGATTCAGGATGAGGTGTGAAGGCAAAGCACCTAAAATGAGAGTGTACAGAATCATAGAAAGATTGAGGTTGGATTTTGGCTGGAGGCCTGTAGTCCAGTCTCCACATTTTGGTCCAAATACATGCTCAAAGCAGTTCAAATTTAGATGAATTTGCCCAAAACCTCATCCACAGCCTCTCTGAACAATCTTACCCAATGTTTAACCATCCTCATTGTAAAAGAGGTTTTGTTACTTAATCCAAATGGAATTTTCTTTCTTAGGACTTTCAACTGCAGCCTTTCATGCGTTTCCTAAATTATCAGTGGGGAATACAAGCAACTCTAGAAGGCAATTCAGCACACATAAGTTTGACTTACTTTCCTGTCTTTCCTTTCTTTTCCCACTGACATGCAAGAAGGATCAGGTTACTGTTCTTCCAAGGCTGGTACTTCACAGCACCACTACTAATTCTTAAAAAGATAAATAGGTGTACTACCTCTAGGAATTCTGATATTTGCTGTATCTTATATAGCAGATTTCTTAAGCTCTGCATTTGAGATCCTTAGCCATTCAGCTGTACCTTTTTAAACTGTACTGCTTTCTATCTTTTTATATCTTAGTCAGTTCTTTATTTTATCTCAGCCATGCTTCATAATTACTTCATCAATACACCGTCCTATTGACTCTCCTTTCCAATGCATATTTTCCAGGCTTTATAAAATCAGAGTTCTGCATTCATCCGTGTCTTAAAATGTAGACACTCTTTGATGACCCCTTTAAAATAATAATATAAGACAAAAGTGTGCTTTGTTAAATAACATAGCATGCTGCTGAAAAATCAATACAGCATAATACAGGGTGCTACATACACACCCCTACCATGAGAATCAAAAGCATTTGCTTCCCACAGATGAAGTGGTGAGTCACCTTCAGATTCAACTGGCAAAAAGGTATCTTAAAGAGAAGTTGAATGCTGCTATATTAAAGTCTTATTTGTGAACCAAACCTAGCAGTCATAGTCAAATTTCCCCAAATTTGACCTCATTTAGTTCAGCTTTTCTCTATTTGCATCAATAATCTTGAAATTATTTTTTTTCTTCCTTATTTATCATAGAAGCAAAAATTAAATCAAACCATCTTTCATTCCATCTTTCCCCACATACATACCTCCTGTAAAAAAGTCTCAAATATGTCTGTGTCAATTCTGATTAGCATCAAAGACAGAGAGTAGTTTTGGTCTTTTTGCTCATATCCATTCAGACAATGGCAGCAAAACTTCCCCCACAGTGCAGCAGGTTCTGTGTCTCCACATAGATATTTGTGAATGAAAATGTCTGAGGCAGAAGAAGAAACAGCTGGTTAACAGCACAGGAGTCAGTCTGCCACTAATCGATAACCTGAAGCCCTGTACTACGTGATTCTAATGCAATCAGCCAGAACAAGAAATCTGTGCTGTCTCATAATTCAGACAGATATGATTCACACACTAAAAGAAAATAAATGGAGGGAGAGGGAATCAATATTGGGAAATCTCATCTATAGCTGTCATCTGCAAGTTCCAAAGATTGATCTTTCTGTAACTTGAAACATTAATCTTGATGATGTGCAGAGGTTGGGAAGATGAAAAGAGAACACTAGATAACAGAATGAAACCTCTTAATAATTTTATCAGGCCCAGCTTTCACTGTCATTCACACAAAAATTGAAAGGACAAGTGTAGAGATGTGCAGACTTTCAACATGTAAGGCCTTCAAAGTATATTGTTCAGGAAAGTTAATTTCCCTGGTCAGCAAAATAAAAGCTGAAGGAACCCAAAAGGAAGAAACAATTATCACAAACATCCTTCTGAAAAGTCTTATATGGAGATACTGGTCATTCCACCACCAATGCGGAAACACACAAAGCAGTTTGGTTTCAGAGCATTTAGAGAGTACCAATAAAGTGGTACTCTCTTCTTATCAGAATTCAGCACAGAATGAGCCTTAACGAGGCAGCTACTTACACAAAATTTGGTGAGAGCCATAGTGGTTTAATACAGAGACAAGATTAATATATTCAAAATATCAGACTAATTTAAAGTATAAAAGGGCAGCAGACCTGAATTTGTAATCATCTCAAATCTCTTTTAGGGTGAAAGTCATTCACTCATCGGAAGACTAATTTGAATTATCATTTGTTTGATTCAATTTTGATTGCATCAGAATCAATCATTATCATCATCATCAGGATTGTGTTTTTTTTATGTGAAATTTTTTCCACTTTGATTAGTGTTCCTCCATCCTTTGGATATCAACTATAAATCATAGAATAATGATGACAGAGTTTGATTTTGTTTGAATACCTATTATAATTCCAATTCTCATTTATACCCTAATCAAATAAATCCCATTGGAAGTTAGCCAAGGGACAGAGCTAAAGCAAAGGAAAGTAAATCAAGAACTGATATTCCTGGCATACAACAATTTAACCTTTGTGGGCCAAGTATTTAGTCTATAATGAAGGAGGAATGTAGCAAAAGAGAAGTTTGAGCTATGTGAGCAGCTTTGAGGCTGGAAGCATCTCCTTTACTTCAGAGTCCAATATCAACGTTGGCTTACACATTGCAAATAAGAAAGGATATGACTAGTTAGGACTTACAGTCCAGATATTTTCATGGAAGTGAAAAAAAAAATATTTGTGTGCCATTACCTACATGTGACAGAATGGTTCTGTGCCTCAGTTGCTTCAAGTGTCCTGGTGAAGGTATAAAGTTACACTCAGGTTCTGACAGGAACACAAACTAATCCTATAGTTGTCAAAGGTAGCACAGATCCATAGCCACGACTCTGCAGATGCCTGTGGGATCATTTAATGTGTGTAAGTGACCATCAATAAGTAAGCAATAGTAAATTGTGTTCCCCAGAAGAAGACTCAAAGTACTCAGCTTCTCAAGTAAATACTAAGCATATATGCCATCATAAATTTAATTACCACCATAAATTTCAGAATAATAAAATCTTTTGGTTTGGGGGGGGGGGGAGTGGGTGGGGGGATCAAAAATTTGTGTTGATCCCAGAAGTGAATGTAGGAATAATAAAGTATAATTGATCACTGGAGCTGGATGATAAAGATCTGTTTTTCACTGCAAAATATGCTTAATATCACAGAATATGCTAAAATATCACAGAAATAGCTAGGATGTAGATGTTTCACCATATGAACAAAGCTTTTTTTCAAAGGTAACTTGAAGCAGTGTCCATTGTGACAGTCTCCTGTGTGTCACAATGTAGGCAGTCAAGCCTACACAGAAATACATGTATGTTCCCAAAAGGTATTTCCATGTGAGAAGCTGTGTTGACTCCTTGTGCCAGAAGGGATGGAGATGCAAAAGAAGACTTGGGATTAGAGTCATTAGCAGACATCTGCAATGTTCTTCAGACATCTACAATGCAGACCCTTATGTTTTAGTGACCCAGGGTTCCCCCCATGCAGCAGTACAGTAGGTATTTTATGGCATGATTCATCTAACTGCTTTCGGAAGTTTATTTTAGGATAGGAAATATTGCTCACTAGCAATGACTATTTCTCTCAGTGAATCTTGGCAAACAGCCTACATGACAACTGTGCTGTATGTATCTGCTCTAGGTCAGGTGAATCCTCAGCCTTGTTGCTTTCTCTTCCCCTCATGTAGACAAGCTGGGGCTAAATACAATCAGATATTAAGGCTGGTTTACACATTTATGTCATCACCCAATCAGTTTAGATAAAAAATAATAAAAATTAATTAAAAAAAAAAAAAGAGAGAGAGAGAGATTAAATGTTTTTAATTATTCTGTGAGGGACAAGTCATCTAGTAGGTATTACACAGGCGCCTTCACCCCTTCTTGTGGCCCTGCAGCACAGTGCTTTACTTAGACCATATCAACAGCAAGAGGCTTTGGTTCCATAGCAATGCTTGTGTGGAACCTCAAATCTTCAGGCATCTATCCTGACCTCACTGTACTATCAAGTCACTGGTGATTGCTATACACTAGCCTAATGGAGAGAGGGAAAAAAAAAAAAAAAAAAAAAAAAGAGGGAGAGAGAGAAAAGAAAAAAAAACTTACTGTACACAGGCCAGGGAATAAAACATGGATTAATTGAAACAGTAATATCTAATAGCAATGGCAAATAAATCCTTCCTCATGTCCTTGTTCTGCAAGCACATAAGACTCTAATCTATTATTATTTGTCTTATTGCAGTACTATGGTAGTACTACTCAAGTAGCACTGGAGATTGAGACTGATAGGGATATATTAAATCTTTCAAAGAAAAAGGGTCTGTCTGAATTATAAACAACTGTTCCAGCAGTGCCTTATGTACCTAAACAGAAATACCTACATTTACCTAAGCATTTGAAACACCTCTTGTATTTGTTTTGTTTATGTGCAGCATATAGAAAAACAATTCAAATTAAAACATGGACAATAACAAATATGTAAGAAACTATTCAGAATAATTACTGTACTCAGGTAATTGAGTACAGTAATTATTATTAGTAGTAGTAAATATTAGTAAATATATTATAAATAGTAAATATTAGTAATTATTAGTAAATATATACTAGCATCTTTTTGTGAATGAAGATGTCTGATTTAATTTTGGGTAGCTATATTTCAGTCTAGCCACAAGTATTTCAGTCTAGCCACAAGTCATGAAAGCTAAAAAAAATCTGGATTAAAAAATGCTTATTTTGTGTAGAATTTGTTATGCACATAATCATCTATTTGCCTCACTTAAGGCATATCATGAGAAGAGGCTATTCATGTGAATTTAATGGCCCACATGGCTAAATTGTAAAATCCTTGAAGAGAAAAGTAAACAGCAACTGTAAAATGGTGTTCTGAGCCTTAGAGTAATGCAGTAAAAACTGGAGAAATGTTTCCAATCATGACTTTATTCCACAGGAAACAAACAAACAGTTTTATGGCATTTAAAATAATTCGTGACTTCGGTCCTGAACTGACTAGGGAAAAAAATATATATTTTTTAAAGAAATCAGTCATTTCATTCGGATGTTCTGTATGTAAAATATTTCATTTTCTTAAAGAAAATCCCCAGAACTAAATTTTATCAAGATATGAGATTACATTCTAACATTTTTTGTCTTGATTTTTTTCTTGTTTTCAGTCATCATCAAAATAATGCATAGTTCTCAGAGCTGTGCCTATGCTGCAATGTACTATCACAAGCATGTTTCTTTGGAAGGCTTGGCTTCCAAAAAAAAATTTACCAGTATCAGGTTTGATTCTAATATTTAGGGAAAATATATTAAGTATAGATCAAAAAGACCAGTACTATACAGTAGTATTTCTCTGTGTTCCAATGTTTTCTTCGACCTTTCTGATGATAGGATGCCTGTGATGTCATTACTACTCTGCAGCTTTGGCCTATTTTCTGCATAGCCTCCACTGGGATTCATTTGATGGAAATAAACATCTTACATAACAGTCCTGCTGTGCACTCAGCTTTTTACTTGCTTCATTTTTTATTTTATTTTATTTTATTTTTTCTCTGAAGGAGATCTTTCCAGCATGAATTCTGCACATATGATTAACTTTTGCCAAATTTCATCTTCAAAATCTGTCAGGGTTTATAAAATGATTAGGAGACCAAGCTGATGTGCTTCATCAACCTTCCCCTGAAATCACACAGCTTTGCACTAAGAAAGGGAACAAGAAGCAGGTTAAAATTGCAGTAATTCCCTTGAGATGAGAACTAAAATAGAAGATTGTGTATGTGAGACTTTGTACCACAGGGATTATTTAAACCAAACCCTTTCAGGAAAAAGCAAAGATCAGATACAGACTACACTCACAGGCATAAAGTACCCTGACTAGATAGCTTAGATAGCTTTTGCTGTTATGTTAATAGCAAAGATGAGGAAGAACAGTATTACACAGTAGAGCTGTTAACACTTTTTTGTTTCTATATTTGTTTTGACTGAATATATACCAGGTATGTTTATGAACAAGGAATGGATATGCAATCTTCCTGAAAAAGGGAGGATGAAGATTATATACAGAAATATATTTAACTAAATTTAATGCAGAAGTGCATATATACAAAGAAAAAAAAGAAAGAAGAAAAAAAAAAAAAAAGGCCAAAATATGTACAATGATTTGGCATTACCCTAGTTAAAAACATAGGTTTTTAAAACTGAAAAACTGTGCAGTGAAAATTTTTCAAAACTGTCAGAGTTGTTTACATTTCCAACTAAAGTCAATGGAGATACTGTCAACTTCTGCTTTCAAAATCACTGAATAGTTTAAAAATAATGACATTTATAACCCAGTATTTTTGGTGTTCTTGTACCTCATTTTCTGTTTTTCCAGCCTTATGATTATAATAAGATGTCATGTTTTACTCCACAAAACACATGTAATATTAAAAGCTTAATTAAAAGAAAATGGGGAAGATGAAATTTATAGTACTGATTGGGAACTTAAGCTAGGATTTAAAAAATAAATAAGTGCTATTTTTAATATTACTTACAATAAATAAAATAATAATAATAATAAAAATTCAGGGGTTGATTGCACAACAATAAGATATTCTTGATGCTCCATGGTGGAGCCACTCTTTTCCATGTAATTTGCTGCCAGTGCTGAAGGACAAGTTTATGTCTAATGCCACTGCTAACACCCATTTCTCTGGCCTGTACCACTTTCTCTTGCAATTCTCTGTCAGCACCCCATGCAATATGTTGAATCAAAAAAACTGTCTCTGTAGCACTGACAATAATTGTAAATGAAATATTCTTTAAAAAGGATTAGATAGGATGAAGCCTATATCCTTTAATTAAGCTAATCACTTGTGTTTCTGCAAGAACAGCCAGTAGTACAACAGAACTGTATTAGCAGAAGCTAAAACAAACTCACTCACTCTCTGCAAGTTTGAAAAGACTCTGTTTTCAACAAATGTAGTAAACTTAAAACTACAGGATAAATGCAAGTTGACTGCCTCCACTGGCCAATCTAAATACAAACAGCCATGTCATCAATTTACTATATACAAGGGTTTTGAAAACATTGTTGAACTTATTAGCCTTATCTGTAGGACATTATTATGTTTATTAAACCTCTTAAATATTTACTTGTCTCTGAAAATAGCACCTCTTCAACTCAACATTATGTTTACAGTCACAGGGTTTGGGTAATCATCCTTTACTAATATCCTTCCTGCCTTAGCGAAAGGAATGCAAGGTACAATTTAACCTAAAATCGTCACTATGCTAGATGATTTAAATGTTCTTTCTTTGACAAAAATCCTCTACTTTCTGCCTTCTTTCAATCTTTCTTTTTCAATGTCTCTTTCTGCAAATGACATGGTCATGTTGGAAACATTAAGAATCATACTGCAACAGAAATCCTCACCCATCTTCTAAATGGTCTCCCAGATTTTGTGTTAAATCAAACCAAAGATTTTGTAATGGAAATGTAACTTAACTTGAAGGCAAATTAGTAAACTGAAACATTATGTACATTTTTTTTTTCATAAAAATGAACATTTATAGCTGTATTTAATGATTTTATTTATTTATTTATTTATTTTTGTTATGGAATTTACCCCATTACAGGTTCCAAACCTTTGAAGCAAGAACACTGGATTAATTCTTAAAATACTATGTTTATTGCTTTGGATATAAGCCATGATACAAATCTTAATGTTGTCAGAAGATGGTAAAATAAAAAGACAAGTACATAACATCAACTGAGAATATATCCTTGAACTTCAGAGTTGTCAGAGACACTTTGAATTTCAAAGGAATAGCATTAAGTGAATGATCCCCCAAAAAAATACCATCAGATGAAGTTCAGGAAAGTAAACACACATTCACTTCCTATCAACATAAACTTCCTCCATGCACCATTGCATCCCAGCCAATAGGCATTACAAAGTTTTTAAACTGGATTTGAAATCACCAGGAGAAGGTATTCTAGCAATGTAAAGTGTTGATAACAGTTGGCTGTAATGAATTCCATTGGCAGAGTGACACAGCCAAGTAATACTTAAGTCAGTTCACAAAGGAACTACTTTTAAAAGGTTTGATTTCCTGATGAGAGTGAATTTGAGCAAATAAATTCTGGAAGAGTTTGGAAAGGAAATCTGACCAGTCCATGATGTGGGGAATCTGATCTCACCATTTCTCCTCTGATGAGAGGAAAGCTTTCAATTTTCTTCTTCTTCTGTGCATCTTTAATCATAGTCTAGCTTTAGTTTCTCTAAAAAATACTTCTGAAAGACAATAAGCTGAGTTAGAAGTTGCTACTGCAGCAAAGTAGGAAAAGGGGAAGAAAAACACGTACTAGTTGTGTTCAGGGAATCCCAACCCCCTGTTCACCATACCTCCCCCCTTGAAAACTTTGATTTCACTTCCACCTGCGTGCCTGTCTTCTTCAGTTGAATCCCCTTGAGACTGCATTCCTTGTAAGTCACATAAGTGAGAAAATGTCATGACTTGAGGTCAGGACTGTAATTCTGGAAATACCTGTTTAGGAAGAACAAGCACAGCAACTGACTGAAAGACTATCATTGTCCTAGACTGTGGCTGAAAAACCAACTACTTCTTGAAGCAGGAGGCACAAGCTCCACCCAAATGATATCTGTTAGAGCTAAGAATGCATGAGTACAGAATTTAAGAGGTCAAAAAAATGGGCACACACTCATTTATGTGTGAAATGAAAGTGCAAGCACTTAATGAAATCATCAGTGAAAAGTTTCTCATGTGTGAATGGAAATCTCTGGATTTAAACTATTACTATTATATAAGGCTTCAGCCAAGCTGAGGTTATTTCTCCCTGCAAAACCGTTACTTTCCTGGTGACTTCCAATTACAAAGCCATTGTATTAAGTATATATTAAGTGTTCAGTGAACATGGATAAAGGATATTTAATTTCCATTCAAAGAGGAAGGATGATTTTTTTTAAGTTCATATCTAAGAAAAAAAAAAAAAGGTTAATCACTTAATGCAAAAAGAAAGAGTGAAGTCTTAAATGCCTTAAAACAATGTATAAATGTAATATAAGCAGAAGTCTAAAATTAAAATTACACGAGCCCAAACATGAGAATGTATTGACAACAATTGTTTTTTAAATAAATCACTATTAATTTTAATCAAAATATTTTTGATTCACCACAAAATAACATAAATAAAATAAAATAAAATAAAATAAAATAAAATAAAATAAAATAAAATAAAATAAAATAAAATAAATACAATACAAATGCAATCTGACTTTGTGAAAACACTTTGATTTTTTCTGTGTTTTTATGAGAAAATATTGAGTTCTCAAAAATTTTACTATTGACCATTTTTCTTTCAGATATGCACTAAACATTAAACCTACATTTCAATATCCTGGTAAAATTTGTTGTTAGCATTGACTGAGATCAGCACTGGTTTATGTCCCATTCTTCCAGAGACAACTAAAATATCAGTTCAGTCCCCAAAATCATGGTCAGCCTCAATCTGTAGTTAAAGATCTTCCTGGTATGTTAGAATTATCATATCAAAGGTACATTCTTGGCATCTTGGCATAAAATTTCTTTTCTCTGATACTTATTTTTAAAATAACAGTTCTGTTTGGGCCCTTGGACCAGAGTTGTCAGAGCCATTGAAGTTTTCTAAGAATTGTCTAAGACATGAGAAAACTGATGTAAAACAAACAAACAAATAAATAAAATGAAAGAACAACGATGACACTGATGCACAAACATGCGCTCTACAACTCCAGCCGAAATCGGTGACATACAGAGTGTTTCAGCAACTTTCAAATTCAAATTTATACAGTTAAATTAGGAAAGTAAATCTTCCTCTTTTTAACACTATGTAGAGAGATATTATCCTTTTTACCAGTATCATCAAAGACATTGAAAAATCTGTCATGCTTAGTAATGCCTAGCATTCCAACAAAATGAATAAACAGATGCAATTCACTAACTCTTTATTATAAATCAGGTTTTAATGTTTGGTCTGAGATTTTATCAAAGTAACAGAAAAAAATGGAAGTGGTAACTGTAACATTATTAGAAGCCAGGTTTCCAGGAAATTTTATGAGCAGCAAGGAATTCATAAACCTTGGACATCTTGCCTCTTAAAACTGATACATACTGTGCATGATTTATGAGCAACACTGGTTAAAAATTGGATGCTAAATTGAATTTGTTCCTCAAACCAATTTTATGTACATGAATAAAAATGACAAATGTAAGATATAATGTCAAAAGGAAAGGATAAAGTAGCCAAAATTATTTACAAGATTTAATGCATCACCTCTCACTTTTTCAAGTACTGTTCAGGAGAAGAGGAAGACATTGAGTGGATGGGGATTGGTCTCAGGTCTCAAACTTTAACAGCACTTGGTTCCATGTAATGCTACACAACTTTGAGGCATATAAGAAACAGCTGAAACATGTTTACAGCTATTTTATAGAGAAGAGTACAGATATCAGTGCTTAAGGTCACTATGAAATACCATTTCTATGCCATGTTACCTAATTAATATGTTCATTCAATAAAAACATGGCCAGGTCAGGTACTGTGTGAGTACATGTACCTCATAGACAGTTCAGATACAGTTCCTGTACTAGGGGATATGCTTTGTTTCTGACCTGGGCCTCACAGACAAAATCTGTGCCCACGACTTTTGAGTTTATATCCTTACCAATGTTGTCCTAGCTTCCTGCCTAACCCACTTCTACCTGCCATGTAGTGTCAGGTCACTTACAGTAATTGTCACCTCTCACTTGCGTACCCTTTCCCTAGCATTCCTTCAAGGATTTAGGTGACTGTCTTGTAGCTTTTAGTGTATGAAGACATTTGTACACAGCTTTTAGATCAGGAAATCTGACTACCGCTGTCACAGACAGAAATTTATCTGCAGATATACACAAAAGACCTATGTGAGCTTTAACTAGGGCTCTGTGGGGAGATGTGTGCCACAAATCCACTGCCAAAGACAGCGTTTCGAGTGCTTTTCTCAATAAGATATTATTATACCAGAACATTTCAAAATTTTTATTTTATTTATTTATTTATTTATTGTTTGTTTGTTTTTTGATGGAAGGCTTAAGTTTCTTCCTGGTCCTCATTAAATTAACACTTCACTCTAGTAAAAAAAATAACTAGCTTAATGATGATATTCATTGTTGTGCCTATGACCACCCATACATGTCAGCAGCCTTGGGCTGTGCTGGGGCCTGGAAATTGACTTATAAGGGATCATACTTTAAAGACTCCCACATTAGCTATTAGTTGCTAAGTTACATAAACTCTTACATTACATGAAGATTCCCAGTTAGATCATAGATGGTGAGATAAGCCGACTCTGTCACAGCTATGAGCAATCATTGAATTATAAGAAACCTTGAGTATCATTTGGAAGGTTTTCCAGACCTAAAAGACACCCTTCTTTATCATATGCTGCTCAGTGGACTGAAATGCTGCCCAGGAGTTCTGCATCACTATCCTGCACCATTTTCTGAACATACCCCTACCATATCCAGAGCCTAAAAGTACTGCTTCAGACCATTTTATTTCAGTAGAACTTAAGCCAGGAAAATTATCCTCCTATGAAAACAGAGTTTAAGTGAAGCCTATATAACACCTCCTGATGCCTCATCCCCTTTACAAGATATGAAGAGGCTGGAGTGATGTGAAGCTCTTGTAATAAATCTTCAAAATAAATGCAAGCAATATTCTGAATTGTTTTTTATCCTGTTGTTGGTGGCCTTCCTTCCTTTTTTTGTGCCCTGTACTCATACTCATCACTTGAAAACATTAATGGGCTGGTAAAACAGATGCCATCACCCTTTTGAGTCACTAGGAATTTACACAGGGAGGGAAATTTACTTTATCCAGATTGTGTTACAAATAAAATCTTATTGTTGCCCCTTAGGTTTAGTATGAAATGATCTGAATTCCACTGGTTTCTTGTGCATGCTCTTAATTTACTGAGATCTAGGAAATATTCCAGGAAAAAATAGGATCCCAATATAAGCATTCTGGTGAATAATTCTGAAGACACAGAATATCAATAATTACAAGAGTATGTCTACTTTATGAAAAGCCTCATTTTATATGGCCTTTACCTGTGTGTGCCCTTGCTAAACATGTGCCTCACATTAATTCTTGTCATTGATGGCAATATGCCTACTTAAGGTTTTGTAGCTAAGTGAATTTTTTGATTGAGATCTGTGATTGTATTGCTTGCTTTTGTATGAATATGGGAACAGAGGACTTGAGAGAATCATCTAAATCATCAAATCCAATTATCTGCAATCTTAGTAAACATAGCATAACATGTGTCAGATTAGACAAAAAAAAAGTCATGCTTAACAGTGTTTCCATTGTTGTCACAACACCTGACCACTATGCATCACTTCCAAGACTCCAGAGTAAATCTCAGTCAGAGAAAACACAAGCACAACACAGCATGGGAATGGACCAGGAAGGAATGATGGACAAGGAGAAAATCTGGATATGTGTAAGAGCAGGAGAGCTCAAATCAGAGTGTTCAGGTGGGCCTAGTAAGAGTCTAACACTTTTTCTAACTAAAAAGCAGTAATAATAAAATTAAAAGAAAAATAGCATTTACCCATGGTGACTTGAGCCTGAATTCAAGTGTTCAAAATACAGAAACTAAATTTTATTGAATGAAGAAGAGATATTACTTATTATAATATATATGATTAACATGAGACTAGTTTGAAAGGAAAATATCTTTTAATGCCAGGGTATTTTTTTTAGGCTCATTGTCAGACAAATTTTTAAAGCTGTTATTTGAAGTTTCCCACAGATATCACTGTCGTGGTTTAACCCAGCTGGCTGCTAAACACCACGCAGCCGTTCGCTCACCCTCCCCCCTCCCTCTCTGGGACGGGGGAGAGAAATGGAAAGTGAAGCCCGTGAGTTGAGATAAAGACAGTTTAATAAGACAGGAAAATAATAATAATAATAATAATAATAATAATAATAATAATAATAATAATAATAATAATAATAATAATAATACAATGATGATAATAGTACTACTACTAATAATATGTACAAACAAGTGATGCACAATGCAATTGCTCACCACCCGCTGACCGATGCCCAGCTTAACCCCGAGCAGTCCGGCCCCCTCCCCCCGGCCAGCCACCCCTATATATTGTTTAGCATGACGTCAGATGGTATGGAATACCCCTTTGGCTAGTTTGGGTCACCTGTCCTGGGTCTGTCCCCTCCCAGCTCTTACTGCACCCCCAGCCTGCCTGTTGGCAGGACAGAGCAAAAGTCTGAGGTGTCCTTGGCTTGGTATAAGCACTGCTCTGCAACAATTAAAACATCGGGGTGTTATCAGCACTCTTCTCATCCTAAGCCAAAACACAGCATTCCACCAGCTACTAGGAAGAAAATTAATTCTGTTCTAACTGAAACCAGGACAATCACTAAAAGCTCTTTTCAGCACCAAATACCAGCACAAGCCTGAACAAGCTGCACTTAGATGTTCATTCCCACAGTCCATCATGGGCGTTTTGAAATGGGTTGTTGTTTACTTACTCTGTAAAGTAGATTTTTTTCCTTAATAAAACAGACATTGGCTTATCACACAGAAATCCAGTTTAAAATGAGCATAGGCTGGACAAGGATGATTCCTGACCTGTGCAAGCACAAAATGATTACACTGATTGGGTCAAACTCCTGCTGTCACCTGTGACTTCAAACAAAACCAGTTTGCTCACCAGGCCTTGGTGACAGCAGAGAACAACAGCAGATCTGCCATGGCATCACCTGACCTGCAGTGACTCCCACCCCAAGCTGTGGCAGCTGGCCACCCACAGACCCTCTTTCTTTCCCTCCTAGCTAATCTGCTTCTGTTCACGTCATTGTTTCTTATTGTATTTCTCCTACATTATTCCACTGGCAAACAAGGCCAGCACGGGAAGTGATGAGCATCAGTCACCCACTGTTTGCAATCAAGAAGTCAGTATTGTCATGGTGGGACCTGGAAAGCAAATAACCTGATTTATGCACTCCTTTTATTTAATCCTTTTATTTTTATGCACTCCTTCCTGCTTATCCATGACTACATCCTCTGCACTGGGAAGATCTGGCTTTCCTATAAACTGACTCTCCACAACATTGGCAAGTCAGGCCAGCTCTAATAAAGACTTATAATGCCCCAAACAAAAATACTACAGAAAAAAAAAAATCATAACCTTGAAAGTAAACATCATAGCTGCTAGTTAAATCTGGATGTGCCTGAGCTTGCTGGGACCTCTGCTTGTCATATTGTGAAGATAGCGAGGTGTAGAGAAATGTCCATACCCAGACTTGATGTTGGCATATGAATGGCTCAGCACCTCCTTGTGCCTAAGCAGGGCACAAGGAGGTGCCCTACTTCTGCTGGTTTTACTCAGTCTTCTGCAGAATAGTCAAGGCTATAATAGTATAAATTCTTGGTGTAGTCCCTTGAGAGAATGTGTCTCAAAATTAAAGTCATTTTATGTTCTCTGAAGGAATACTCAAGATTTACTATATTGATTCATGTAAGTGTACTATCAAAAGGATCAATAATGAATGTCTACTTTATCATTTTCATTTACATCAGGATTGTGCTTTTGAAACAGATTTCCCAGTCATTTCACCTAACTATACTTTGGTCTGAGTCTTGCTGTAGTCTTGGAGCACCTGAACCAGAATCTTTTAGAATGAAGATAAATGAAAAAATAACCTCCAGCAGCACCCCTACTTTACGTCAACTGTTAATGGGTATTCAGTCTATTGGAAAAACTGGCCCAAATTAAAATCCCTGTATCACATGCAGTAAGGGCATTTGCTCCCCTGTATCACAGTTTCTAGCCCACAACCCATGCTCCTACTATGCCTTGCACCATACTACTTGAAAATGTAAACCGTCTCTATAATATAAAGAGGAATGAATCTCAGCCACTGTGAGTCTAGGTTGCTCCTTTAATGTCAGTGAAACTCCACTTAAAGATCGGGGGCTGGTGAAATGTTTTTTGAAGGAATCTGAAAGATATGTCAGGATAAAAGGTGTTGCAGACACCGAGTTGGGCTGTGCACGAACCGTGGAACATTTCATTCTTTTGAAAATCAAGAGGTGATTCCTGTGGGGTTAAGAAAGATTTGCCTTTAGATCAATGGACAGGCAGGGAGGGCTACAATCTTGCCATTTTCAGCAGACCATGGGATGAGACTCTTACAGACTAGCCTAAACACACAGATGGCAAACAGAAGATGAGAAGGACAGGAAATAGCACTCAAGAGGAATTCAAGAAGATGAACACTTGAAAGCAGAGTAGCTGTTTCTGTTTCTTCATCCAAAAAAGTTATGTTACAAGGAAAACATACTTTTGACATGTGATTTGTAGGTTATTGCTATATACTGCTATCTACACATATATATACATGTACGTTATATATAGCATATATGTAGCATATATACTGCTGTATATATGGCTATATATACATACTGCTGATTCTGATGGCATTTTTCTATTAGGCATTCTCTTCAGATGGCTGAAGAGAAACTCCAGTGATAGCCACAAAGCAAGTGCTGATCAAAACCCTTCACTTCACTTCAGTAACTCAGGTCTCCTTGCAGGTCTAGCAGGTCTCCTCGCTAATGTGAAGCAGTGAATCCTCAAGGGCTTAAATGCTGAAACTAATAAAATAAACCAGACCAAAGTTGTGTACTGAAAAACGAAGAAAAGTTTATTTACAAGGTTTGCTTTATTAAATAGAGCAAGGCCTTGGCCACACTGAAAGACCTTTGAATCTTAAATCCCTCTGTTATACTTCCATTTTATCATTGTTGAGTACAGACTCTCAGATGTCACAGATTTCACAGATTTAACTTGAATGCTATCTAAAACATAGTTTAATGTAACCATTAAATTTCATAAAGAACTGCTGCTGAGTTTCTGAGAATAAAGAAATGAAAGGAAATCAAATATACTTCTCTTGCTTCTGGTGTTATTCATTACTGTTATTATTAGTGAGTGGCTAGGGGTTATGAAGTGAATGTGAAAGGATTCATATTCTCCTCATTAGTGATGAATGTCTCTGTTTGTCATATAGAAAGCCATCAAAATCCTTACACTGTATATTTCACACTTCTAAGCAAGAAGACTTGTATTCTCCTAATCTGTCATTTTGTTTTGGAGATCAAAGAGGGTGATTACAGTGCACCTTCTTGCTTTTATATATATTACTTGTTTGTATTACAACACCATCGAGATAAAATCCACTCTGCCAGACCTGGTAAAAGACACGTGATAAGAGACAGTCCTTGCCTCTGGAGGACTTGCCATCTAAGTCAATACATTCATTTTGTATTGTAAAAGTCAGCAGAGAATCCCCCTGAGGCTAAGCACAAAGTAGTCTAAAATACAATTATTGTGAATTGTTAAACAAAACAGCACTGGATGAATGTGAATTGTCACCATAATTCAGGTTTCTTTTTAGTTTGCTTCTTTGTACATTGGTAACATTTTCCAAACCATTAAAATACTGCTTGTTCAGCCTTTTAGTGTTTCAGAATAAGATGTACATTTTCTCTTCGATATTATTCCTTTTACAAATATGGGTTTGCTGCCAGCTATGTGAACAGGATAGATATTAAATACTAATTTTTTCCCTTATATCTCCTAATTTGGAACTTGAACTGGCGAGATCCTTGTCAGTCAGTGTGATGGAGTTGTGTCACTGAAGTGCTAGAAAGGAATATAGAATGGGTAAAAATGCAAACCGTGTACATCTAAAGCTGATGGTGTCCAGCCAACTAATGCCAGTCAAAATTTTCGATTAGAAAACCTGAAGAAAAGGTTATTTCTTTCCACTTACATTTCTTCCTCATTTATTTCTGCATTTATTCAAATGCAGTTCTGGAGAAATTCAAAGACTGCATTTTGCCCAGTTAATTTACAATCCTCATTTTTATTGGGTTACTACGAATTCCAGTTTTTAAAACAATATTGCTGTGTCACAAAAAGACATGGGTATACATCTTGTATGCAGGGCTAATTTTGTATGAAAGTGCTAGGATGAGGTGTTAGAATGCTAATAGCATATTTGTAAATTACATAGCAGCAGAGCTGACAGGCAAACAGATTTTGGCATGACATTTCAGACTATTTTGTCACAAAGTTAGCTTTGTGAAAAAGTTGTTTTTGTTGTTGTTTTTGTTTTCTGTGCATTTTTTCTTTTTCTTTTTTTTCTTTTTCCTGAAGTCTTCTAAATTGAAATTATAATATTAAAGTTTTCAGTTCTAATGAATCCAAATCATTTGTTCATAGTTTTCTATTTACAAATGTTTCGTAAGTGTGTATCCTAAGTGTGGAGGACTTAGGGTAGGTAAAAATTTACATTACAGGTTGGTAGATATATGAACTTGTTAATTATTTGTACCTAATTTCTGTTTTGATTTTTCCTAGCATCAATCTCTAGACTTTAAAAAACAAACAAGCAAACAAACAAACAAACAAAAACTTTCCCTTTTTGAAGGACCTGTTACTTTCTTCTACTGCAATAAGTGATTGCCAGTCCCTCACCAACCACTCATTTTTGGTCCAGTGTTTAATTCATATTTTATCCATTATAATGAGGTCCAATCTAGAGTCACCTTGTATTGGGTATAATATTTTTTGTCTGAGAAAAGACAGACAGGCATTTCACAGACATATTAGCCTGGAGACTGGATGAGCAAAAAAAGGTGGCAAAAAGCCAGCCACCTCAGCTGTGTTAGACAGATCTCAGGGGTGGCTGAGAATTTGTATCCACATGCTTATTCTCTCTTCAAATTGCTGAAAGCTCATAGGGAATTATTTGGAAAAGTTGTAAATGAAGACACAGCAGCCAACAATTAAGGTCTATTTTAGAGCAAGAAGCAGAGCCCAGTGTGAAGTCTACTCTCCTGAAGCTAATAGGGAATCTCATGATGACTTCAAGAGGGCTCTGATTTCTCTCTTGGTTACCTGCTTCTCTTTCTCTTTTCTCACTTGACCACCGTGATACTTCTTCTAAAGGTCCTGATTACTCTCCCTTCTCTCCCTCCTCTGCTCCATGCTACGGGGCCATGCTGCATGTCACAGAATAGCTAGGAGAAGAGACCCCCCCAAAAAAAATAATGATTTGGGGGGTTTCTGATTTATGATTTAATGATTTAATGTGACCCCACAGTGCTGCAGGTACTTCTCAGTCAGCGATAAATGAACCATGAAGTGGTGAGGGGATCATGGAGATCAGATGAAGGAAGCAAATGAAGCAAGATCTTCTACACATGGCTTTTCCTCCCTTATTAGTGGGCCATGGAATGACCCCTACATGAGGGGCAAAATATACCTAATGAAAGAAAACAGCATGCATGTATGAAAAATGAACAGCAGGCCCAGGATATTACTAATGAGATAAGAAAGTAAGAAAAAATAACTTTGATAGCTTCATAGAAAAAAAAAAAAAAAGAAAAAAAAAAAAAGAAAAAAAAAGAAAGCATAGAAACAAGGTGTAGTATCTTCAGGGCATATTATAAATATTTCATGACAGTGTGATAAAAGGAAATATTTAACAACACTGTTAAATTTCCATCTGATAATATATATCTATGGTAGGCAAACAGAAACAGTAATTTGAATCTGTGAGGTTTCTTAAGGAATTTAGAAATTACCTATGAGAGACACATAAAACTAAGAAAGAAAATGAAGTCTTTAAAGTTACTGTAGGGGGCTTTCATTAAATACAAATTCTTTAGTAAAGGGTTTTAAAAAAGATACTAATTTCATTAGCTTTCTGACAATGCATGTACAAAATGTGCTAAGAAATATTGCAAGTATCTCTAAGCTTAGCCAAATGAAATGTGTCTGGGACTTGAGCATTTATTTAAAAAAAAGAAAGATTGAGCATTATGCTTTCAGTTTTAACAAATTACTGAAGAGAGATGATTAAAAAATTAGGAAAAGCGTACTCTATCAGAAAATAGATATTCAAGGAAATTGAAATATTTTGAATGAATACATCAGTTCTAATGGAATCCTCTAAGGTAAATTTTTGCAAGGAGCTGTTCAGATATCACCAAAAAACAACAACAACAACAACAACAACAAAAACGACTTTTTTTTTCTTTATTTTTTTTTCCTTCTAGCTCCTTTATACGTCACCCTATAGTATACTCCACAGTGTACCACAGTATATCATTTCCTAAATAAAAAAGAGGATGTTTTTTTCATGGAAAATAAATTCTTCAATAATCTTTCATAAATATTTATATTTGAACTTCATATTGTTCTGGAATTTGCTGAGGAGAAGCAAGGCATATACAACAACCTTAAAATTCCCTGTATAATTGTATTTTGCGACTCCTGCTGTCCTTGATTCCACACACAGTCTTTGCCTTAGTATTCTGAGTGACATGATGAAGCCTGTTGTTTTTTACAATAAGCAGCTTTTTGAAGAAGCTACCTAACCACATTTAAGGGCCCTTCCATCATCAATAATTGTTGGGGAGAGGGAGGGAAAGGGAAAAATGAGGACTCAGCCAACTGAGATCTTTATTTGCCTGGGAACATAATTAAACAAACACATTGCTCATGACAGTGGATGGATTAACAGCCTTTCAGCTTGAATGTATTATGTCTGAAGACATACTGTGCTATAAAAAATTTACCACACTACCCTCATAATGTGATTTGGAAAACCACCCTGGGGCTTAAAAGAGATGGACAGTTTTTATGCCACTGCAAATTTTCCTCTCTGTAAAGATTACAAGTAACGTTAGTGGGGCGAATCTATGATGGGAACAGAGGGCCACCAAAACACAAAGCAGTAGTTTGCTTCATATAGATTACTAAAAGCTCACAAACATTTGACTGCAGAGACCTGCACTTGCTGCCAGCCAAGTGCAGTCAGGGTGGTTTCTTCAAGCCCTGAGATGTGAAGTTTTCCTGAAGAGCATTCTGCCAAAGAGGAGTGGTGCTCTTATCGGTTTGGGGTTTTTCCTGTCTGCATGTTTTTTCCTAGCTTTTGCTCAATTTACATTTCTTAAAGCCCATTTCACAAATATACTGCATCTGAAGTGATGAGTGAAAATGCCTCATTTGTTCCTGAGACTGGATTGTGGGATCCCATCTAGCAAAAATGCTAATGAAGAACAAATACTTCCTTTCTTCCTGAGGGCAAATTTAATCATGGAAGCGTAGCACTTCTAAGTGCATTAACACCTGCGGTACAGTAAAGAGAATTCTGTGGCATCCAACATTGCCTCCTAATCAGTCATGCAGAGGCGTTTTTGTTGCAGGGAAATGGTGACTACATTTACTAAAATCAATGAACTGTATAGTGATTTGACCTGAATGAAGATGTGTGTATATATGTGTATGTGTGTGTGTATGAAGGAAGTATATATGTATCCTCATATTCTGCATATATACATGTATGTACATTTTCCTACTTGGTCTGTTGCATGCTGTCTCTCTCTCTCCATATCATATATGAAAAAGCCATAATTTTTCTCCTTAATCAGGTGTCAAGGTATTGATTTTTTCACAATTACTGAACTTATGCTTAATTAATAAAAAAATCTTCAGAATATTTTTCTGAACTGTTTCCTCTCAGAATCAAAACTAAATTCTGCTATAATATATCTTGAGTTTTTATTACTGAAGCCCAGCTACGAGTTCTGTATGCTTTGGTACAGATGAATCTTTCATGATTGAAGGTTTGTGTGGTTATTAAATGCATTCTACTTTGACAGGAAAATGGGAACTGTATGAAATTCTAGATTGAGATGAGAGAAGTAAAGAGGGAAAACAGAAGTCAATGTAATACAGTTAGCCTGTAAAACACTTGTCTTTAAAATTATAACTTTGGCCACAGCAGATAACATAGAAAATGTTAAAGTAATAAGTGAAATAAATTCTATGACTAAAGCTGCAGTTCCACAATGGGGGTGAAGTCACAACCACAGAAGAATGATCCTTAGACCTGGGTCAGAAATTATCAGAACTACCTATAAGTATTGAAAAAAAAGGTTTTAAAATTTTATAGGACTATAGCTGAATTCACAAAAAAAATACACAAGGTGGACTAAGTATTTTATTCCCAGTGATTTCCTCAGTGGAGACCTGGGGTATATTTGGCACCTTAACATGTTCTTTAGAGCATGGATCTTTGAAGTCAGGGGGAGAATACAGGGAAAAGATCAGAGTCAGATCAAACAGCAGCATTGATAAAAAGTTTCAGAGTAGGAGAGGCTACAGTATGGGAAGAATAGTGTTCTTCCTAGTTCCAGAAACAAATTTACTCTTGCTTTAAATTTGTCAATATGGAATCTTAGAATCAGAGACTGGTTGAGGTTGGCAGATATTTCTGGAGATCTCCTAGTCCTTCTCCCTGCTCAAAGCAGGGTCAGCTAAAGCAGGTTGCCTGGGACTTTGTCTAGTTGGTTTTGAATATCTGTAAGGATGGAAATACCACAACCTTCTTAAGGCAACCCAGTCCAGTGTTTACACTGGGCTCACACTGATTTTTTCCCTATTTAAGTGAGTTTTCTTGTATTTCCATTGTGCCTATTGTCCTCTCACTGAGCACCACTGAGAAGAATTTGACTCCATCTTCTTTGCTCCTCCCCCATCAGGTAGTTATACACATTAATAAGATCCCCCAAAGTTATCTCTTCTCCAGGTTGAACATTTCCAATTCTCTTATGTCAGATGCTCTGAGACCTTAATACTCTGTGTGTAACATTACTTGCAGTAGACTCAATAAATGCACTGAATGTGATCCATGCCAGTTTTTTTAGGATCTGCATATGTAACTCAGTATTTTAAATTTGGCTATTTGTACTCAAGGATCTCATCTTTCTTCATTCTTGCTCAGATGTCCATCTGGGTTTAATGTTATTGTTACTATGGAACTCAGTTCCCTGGAGAATACCTAGTTAATGCAACAAAATGAACAGTCACATACCATTGTGCTAGTCTTCCAAATACGATATTTGCTCTTCCACTGTGATCAAAATTAATAAACAAGGTATTTAAACTGCTATCACTAAGCATCTGAGCTTTCATCCTCTGGCAATGGTATACACAGCTTTTGGAAATGTCAATTCTTGTAATCTAAAAACTTGAAAAGAAACACATATTGGGTGTAATAGTAGCTAGAAAGTATACTGACAACATTTTCTTTACAGCTGGAACAGCTGGAGACAAAAATCTGGCATTAACAGTTCCTGTGTCATTTTAATGAAAGATACAGACTTGCAAGTGAACTTTTTGAACAACCTAGATCTCGTAGCATATCCAGTTTCCATTTTTCATATGAGCTGTGGTAACTGCCCATGTGTATATGCTTAACCATTCCCCTTTGGGAAGTGAAATGTGATCAGCTAAAATTCAGCAGAGGTGGTTTAAGCTGATGTATATTCTTTTTCAGTTGTAACAGCTATGGCATATACAAAATTATTTATGCCAATTTATTAATCTGACATACTTTTACCCTATAAGTTTTATTTCTCAGTATGCTGACATACTGGTATTTTTATTAACCTAGTTTGACTAGGATGGACATAAGTTCAGTATCAAATGTGCTTACTCACGTAGTTTATTCCCCTCCTGGTATAAGAATATCTTATAGTGATAAGCATATAAACACACACATAATCATGTTCACACACCTCACTAACACTGAAACCCTGCCCAGATTGGGAAGAGCTGCTGCATTATTGAAGTTCTATAAGTATAGGTACAACATTGTAATTTTTGTTTTATCTGGTGCTTTTTATAAGAGAACAGTGATGAGAATGAGAAAATGATAGTAACCTAAACCACTGTCTACTAAGCCAAATTAAGACCAGTCTGTTCTTGATTAATAACTGATGAATGACAGAAGACAAGTGGATTCAATCTATGACATTGGCAGATATAGTTATTCATGTATGTTCTCCATATGGGAGCAGATGTGACTATTTTCCAAGCCTCCACTACAGCCAGCCCAAGAACAGTAAACCATCATAATAATATTTCCACAAGAGAGTCCAAACAGTATAAACAGAAAAAAATATATTTTTGCGAATATGGTAAATTACTCATCCCCGGGTAGTCGCTGTTGATAGCTCATGCATGGGTAACAGTATGGACATGGAAAGGACTATGAAGCATGCGGTTGCTGTTCCAGAGCACAGACCATGTCCTCTTTGTGTAGCAGTTCTGCAAGAACGGACAGACTCATCAGCAGTCCTGTGCTTGGACAGGTGTATGGGAAAAATTCAATTATGACTAAATATCATTTCTATTCTGCTGCTCAGAAGATGTATCTTGTTGGAGAGAAAATGAGGGAAGAGGAAGTTTTCCTGGTCTGTGAAATTACTGATCAGTAATTTAAAGCAAAGAAACTAACAGGCTTTCATTTTTCTTGGAGTAAATGACATCGACATGTACCTACAAAGGAGTGAAGCAAGAAAAAAACACAGCAGAAATAATAATTAGCAAATAATGAGCTTTTTCAAAGTACATTCTCTTAAATACACATTTTCACTTTATTCATGTTTGTTTAGCAACATGAATTATGCTGTTTATATCAAATGATTTCATCTGAAAGGATCGCTTTTTGTATAATGCTTAAGTCCTAATTGTACAAAGATTTATGTATGTTTTTAACTTAATGTACACTGGGCCTTGTTCTTAGTTAAACTAAAGAGTTTTACATCATTGTAAAGAATGTAAATGTACTCAATCCAGACCAATCTTGTTACCAGAAAATTTTAGAGAAGTCTCAGAGTAAATAAGTCATAGACCTTGTGAGTAGGTCCATTTATTTCAGTTATGCCATTCACAATGGATCACATTAGGATTGTGCATGTCTGTGTGCATTTGCATTTAAGTATTTATATATATGCATCTCTTTGTAAAAACAGGTTACCAGTACATGTCTGACCTCTATTATTGGCTGAACCTAAGTGAGAGGTCTTTCCTGGTAATCACATCCTCCAACTTTTCATATTAATCATTGTATAGTAAGTTGTCATTTCCCTTCCTTAATTATTAGGGATTGTTATTGTCTCTTGGTTGCATGATGAGAAGATTAGTTTTTATTTTGAAATCTATTATGTATGGTCATTACATTTAATAATGAAAAGCTCTGATAGTCTGTCACTGAGTATGGATTATCTCTTCCTGTGCCTAGATAGCTACAAATATTGAAGGTAATGCTCCCCATCTGTGACCCTTTGCAAATCAGTGAATACACCTTTTCATCTGCATTTCCAGTACAGTTAATCACATTGTGGGACAGATTATACTAAATATATTATCAAGACCAAGCCATTAAACAAATGTCACTCAGATGTGTAAATGAACAAAGGGTTGAATCCAGAGATGCATGTGCTTAATAGACTTTGAGATTTCTAGTCAATAGTTACTCTGATTCTTCCATCCATCAATATGGGCAAATGCTGTCTTTCCAAACAAAGCTTAGATCTGACAGCTCAATATTTGTATGCAACCAGAATTGTAATTATTTTAATTTGAATTGTAATTAATTTATTTGTTAACTCCCTCTTGGGCTTGTGCTCCATCTGGCCAAGTTTCATATCTCTTGATAATATTTTATCTGTGGTCTGATGATGAACACAAGGTGTGTTTATACACTTTGAAATAATGCTATTTAATGATGGGAGATGTTATTCTTCAGAATTTCTGAGGTAGACTGCCAAGCATTTAATTGTGAATCTATTAATTTCATAATCTGAATCTACATCTCTGTTTTTATTTGCATATACAGCTTGAAAATCTGGGTTAAGAAAGTTTCCCATGTATACCAGCACAGGCAGCTTTTTGAAAAATGTCATAGTCAGATTCATATTATTACATTACAGTGTTTCCACAGACAATTAGATAAATGAAGAAATATTTATATATTAGTTTAAATAAATAAAATTCAGTACAAAGATAACGGACTTACGGGAGGAACAACATAAACTACTCATGCATGACTGACTTTTAAATTAACAGCAAGCACCCAAGAGAAGTTCTGGAGCCATTGTGGACAGCTCAATAGAAACATCTGCTCAGGCCCAGTACTGGCAAAATAAGTGAACAAATGATCATTCAAGTCATCTCTCCCTTCTGAAGTTACAGAGCTGAAATGGGATTCAGCTCACTAACCTTAGCAATTTAAAAGCCAGACAGCTAGTGTTAAGTAGTTACCGAGGCTCTTTCTGCAGTCTATGTAGGAAGAATAACCTCTGGGGGACAATCCAGCTTGCTAAAGTATGTCTGAAGTAAGAGGAATTAAGCACCCTTTCAAGGTGTCATCTTTTCCACTGACTGCAGAAAGGCAAAATAATTTCTTTACACCAGAGACCTAACTTTTAAATAGATAAAGTCTGAAGGATGTTACTGACTGCATGCCTTGCTTCAGCCCTTAGCATTGCATTTATTTTGCTGAAAAAACAGGGGACTCAGTTACTTGTCCAATAAGATTCTTGCTAGGTACGAACATGTACCTACTCAGCTGTCTCCACATGTCTCGAACATGTCTCCACACAGCTGTTACAGACACTGAACTCAGGCGTTCAGTTCTGGAAACAGCAGCTCTCTTCAGAAATGTACAAGGAGTAAGGTCTCTGTCATTGTCAATCCCGTCAGCTTGGACTCTCCCATATTTGAGGTTCATTGCTGCAGGAAGCCAGCACCATTCTCCTCTGTCAGATGGCATTCCTGTTTCCTCCAACATCTCATAATTTAATTACTGGAAAACCCGAGGAATCACTTTTATTTCAGTTGTTGAATTTAATGGCAATAGTTGTATTCCTAAATCCTAATCTGATTTGGTGGATTGATTTAGTAGTTATTCACAAGTATGGTATGCAATTTAATAATTAATGGAGATTTAACAATAATTAGTGGAGACAGTGTTGTTGGTGTAACATTATTCTAGCAGAAAAAAAAAACTTCCTGTTTAGCAGAGTTAAGGGATTAACTCTGCTAAAATTTATTCCTCAGTAAAACCTTCATTCAGAATCATTGGGAGTTCCTTCCTCTGAAGGTAATAGTTTCCCAGTGACATCCTAACAGTGAACAATTCTTCATTTCAAATATACACCATTTAGAAGAAGCTTTATAAAACTTTTAAGTAGGTGCTTGGAAACAACTTTACTGGAAATTAAATTTTTGGTTTCTGGCTTGCCTATTCCCCATACAGGAAAAAAATATATGTATTATACATATGTATATGTATATGTGTATATATATATATATATATATATATATATATTTCCCCTAAACCTTAGTTATCTTTGGCTATTAATAAATGTTAACTGAAACTCCTGACTTTTATCATAACTTGGATATGTTACACGAACATATCAGGTGATACACTTTGTATGTTTCTAAACCTAATACAAATAAATCCAGTGCCTTGTGAGTATTGACAAAGGTAGAATTTCCATACTGAAGGATCAGTCTATTTGTTCTAGTTAAGCTATAAAAACTGTTATACAGTATTGCAGTTAGCATTGTTCTTCCAGCTGCTAATGGCTGGTTTATCTTCAAAAGGTTCTGCCCGTAGCTTATTAGGACTGCAAAGGCAAACTCTGTCCACGTATTTGCAATATTTTGTAGGGACAATGCAAATAAGAAAACGAATTTTTAGTTTTTATACCCTTCAATGACTTCTGTGGTGGAAGACTACATCAGCCATTTGAATATATTTTCATTTATTTGCACAAGACCTTATAACTATATGTATGCTTGGTTTAGAGTTACACTGTAACAGAAAAAAAAAAATAGGGAGGGGGGTGTAGGGACTCAAATAAGAGAGAGAAATTATATGTAGTTATGGAACTGGTGTCCATTTCTGAGAAATGTCATGAAATTAAAAATGAATATTATACAGGATGAGGAAATTTTCACAAGATGCTTACAGTTTCACTCCCATGATAATGGGTACAAACTGCATACTGGTTGTTCTCAGGTAGGCTGGATGAAGAGACAAAAATATCTAGTCAGATTTCTAATATACACTGGAAAGATATAGGACAGCAATACTACAAGGTTTTCAGAGGTAAAAATTAGCTTATTTTGTTTCCTCTGCAGTGGAATTTGCATGATAACTTCAAGCAACTTAATCAGCTCTGAAGTAGCTCTAAAATAGTCTCATAACAAAATTAAAATAGAAATTTTAATTAGAATTATGTCTCACAAGTCAATATGTACTTGAATAGTATAGAAATTAAGTAAACAAGAACTTCTAAATAGCTCTGCTGTCAGACTGCTTGTTAGATCCTTCTGGTAGCATGGCAGCAGAACTGTGTTTACTTCCTACCTGTGCAGAAGACCCTGGAAACTCAGGTTCACCATCTGGTATGCTATTGTCAATTATTCTTTTTAAGGCTAAGGGTACATTATCAGATATTATAATTATTCTTCTTAAGACTAGTGGTAGTAAATGTGAATATAAAGACTGACTGCTAAAAAACTTAAAACCTAGATACACTTTCTTCACATCTAAAATCTGATTCATCAAAAACCATCATGCTTTTGTGGTTATAAATTTTAAGCAAACTCATCCTTCCTTTTTAAGAAAAACTACAAGCAGTATATGAAAATAATTCTTCTTTAAGCAAAAAAGCAGACCAGTTCTGGAAAACCCAAGTAATCTTTATGGCTAGCACATTTGTATTTTCACTCATGGCTGTAATTCTGAATGAACTTTGAGGGAGGTGCACTTTGCTTTGTCAGCACTATGGATGACACAAGAGAATCGTTGCTTTTTCCTGTCCAGTATATATTCAGTGTTTAGCTCAAGAAAGTTGATATTGCTGGTCTCGACTCCAGAGCCCAAGATAGCTTTTACTGCAGTTTTCGTGCATTACACTTTTTTTTTTTTTTTTTTAGTCAGAGGTGATTAGACCTTTGGTCTTCTAAAAATGAGTCATTTATTTTCTGAAATATTAGGAAATAATATGGAAATATTATTAACGGAGTGTGTGGTAGCCTTGCAATCCTACTGTTATTCAACAGAAATGCGTTTTAATTCAAGAACTCATTCCCAGTGAGTGGTATTCATTGTGCATATTCTGTATGGATATTCTCAAAGGTAAACAATGCCTCTTGGTTGGGAGTCAAAGGTAGCATTGCATAGCAGGATATGACAAATGGAGCATGATGAATAACCACAGCAAAAGGTCAGGGATATAGACAAAAAGAGAAGTTCACACATATGCCATAAATTCAGATCTGGCCACAAATGAACTACTTGGAATTTTTTTTTATTATTTATTTATTTATTTATTTATTTTAACACTTATACAGATGTGAATTGAGTTGCTAAAGATCTGCAGATTAACAGGTCAGTATTTGTGATGAATAATTCAGCTGCCCTACTAACCAGTGTTCTGGTTAATGTATCAATTGAAATAAATAGAAATGTTTTGCATCTGTTGACATGTGGTATGTACAAGTTTAAAAAAACAGGAGATCACAGTTATGACCTAACTAGGGTCCAAGAGTATAAGTATAATAGCCTGGGAAAAGTTTAAGACATATTTCCTAAACATAACTATTGAATTTATTAATTCTCTGCTGAGGCTCATTCCTCTTATAAACTCCACATGGGCTAGAAAAGAGTCAGGTGGTGTTTGCAGCTGCCGATGTCTCTAATCTACACTCTGCTGCAAGCTCTTAAACAATTAGCTTAATTTTTGTAATTAGATTTGATCTGTGGTTTGGGGTCTGCAGAATATTAAGAGCTGTTTCAACAGGCATCTACAAAAGGGGTAAGCAATGTTATAGCTGGAACATGTGACTGAATTAATTTTCTCCCAGAACACCTGGAATCAATATTATCAGCCAGAAACTTTTTGTGTGCTGTATTTTTTCCATTATCTCTGGATTGCACTTTATGAACTCTGGGTTGTATAACGTTAAATATTGTGAAGGGAAAAGGATTTGTTAGGTTGATGTGACACTGTATAGTGACACACAAGACTCTTACACAGAGCTGGAAAGTTTTATATAGTTATTCATTTGTTTAATTTATTGAATGTATATATGTTGTAGTGATACTGAATTAAACTGTAGCTCTTGGTGAATAATTCCAACAAATGTTTCTAATCAGTGGAAATAAATTGTACCAAAAGTTCATGTTCTGGAAACAGAGAGAAGATGTCAGAGCCAAGCTTAATTTCCCATATTTTACCAGCATGAGAATCAGGCCAAAAATTAGGGATACTGGAAAATGTGGAATTTATTTCCCAATTCTTTATTAATTCTGTAATTTTAGATCTATAAATGTGAGAATTTTCCAGTCTTTTAAAATGTAAAGCCTCTCCTTGCTGATAAGTTTCCTGGACTTCATGTCATCACAATGAGAAGGAAAATAAAACAAGAAACCTTATATGAAATCAATTAATGGCAAGATATGAAAACATCCAACATCCTTTAAAATTGAATTCCCAAATCTACATAGGACTAATCAGTCCTATACAAATAAAGCAAAGGACTTACAGCACTTGTCTGTCTCTGTCTCATCCAACATTACTTCTCCATTATGCTCTTTGGATTCATTAGTTGTAGAAATGTTAAACTAATGCTTTAGAGAAGTACAAGATTTGTAATGGCTTGGAAGGTATTTGATGAGTACACAAATTTTCAGAAGTGTTGATGTTTACATTGAGTCCCCCTACCTTTTAAGAAACTGTAATGGCATTACTTGTTTGAAATGAGAGCTATTTGTTTTCAAAAGCTACAGGGAGATTTTGAGACTGTAATGATTGACATATCAAGCCTGCTTTTAATTAGGTTTAGAGTATGGAGACCTCTTTACAAGTAAAAATCACAGTAAGTCTTCATTAAAATGTATTTTCCAATGCTTTAATATGTCAAACATGCTTACTTGCAAGCTAACAACAAGCCCTGCCTGCATAGGTGTACCATGCATCAGTTCCTGAGCTAGCAATCATTTAAAACATACTCTAGTGGATTTACTATTAAACAGAGAGAAGCTACTCTACCATGTCTGAATTTCTTCAAAGGCTGTCCTAATCATGGTTTTCTGGAAGAGATACCCATTGCAAAAAGATCCCCAACCACATTAACACTATACAGCCTTAATGTTGGCCTTCTGCAGGCCATCACATGGGAGTATTGTGTTAGCGTTCCCCACTGTGCAAGGCCGGTGTTACCTCTCAGAGGTGTAACTTCAGAACTGGCATCAGTTCCATCACTAACATCAGCCACATGCCTGCCACTTCCCAGAGGGAAGGGGGCTGGACATACTTTGATATTACCCTAGGTTTGCCTGTTGGCTTCCGTGTCAACTGTGGTAAGAGTTTCAGAAATCTGTTAACATGACTTTGTTCCAGAAGTTGGTATGAGATACAGAACTGCATTTTTTTTTTTCTGAACCCACCTTGTTTCAGAAATCATGCTAAATTTGGGAATTTAGTAAGCCAAATCTACATGGGAAAAAATAAGTAGTTCATCTACCCATGATCTTTTAGAGTGGGTCCAGAGGAAGGCTATGAAGTTGATCAGAGGGCTGAAGCACTTCTCCTATGAAGAAATGCTGGCAGAGTTGGGGTTGTTCAGCCTAAAGAAAAGAAGGCTCTGGGGTGACCTCACTGCAGCTTTTCAATACTTTAAGGGGGCTTATAAAAAAAGATAGAGATTCACTTTTTGCTCAGGCAGACAATGACAGGACAAGGGGAAATGGCTTTAAACTAAAACAAAGGAGATTTACATTAGACATTAGTAGGAAATTCTTCACTCAGAGTGTGGTGAGGCAGCAGAAAAGGTTAACCTGAGAAGCTGTGGATGCCCCATCCCTGAAGGTGTTCAAGGACGAGCTGGATGAGGTCCTGAGGAACCTGATCTAGTGGGTGGCATCTCTGCCCATGGAAGGGGGTTGGAATTCGACATTCTTTAAGGTCCCTTCCAACCCAAGTCATTCTATGTTGTAAAGCACCTTCTGCTTTTGTAAATGAAATTTTGAAAAACACTTGCCAACTTACCACTGTCTGTAACACCCCAGTTATCTATCATCACTGGAATTAACAAAGGCAAAATATCCAACTGTGCTGACATAATAAAGGTGCTTCTGGTCCTCATGATTATTGCAGCTAAAGAAGTGTGCCTCAGCTTTTTTTTTTTCAGGCCTGTGAACCTCAGCTGCAGTGAACATATGCATAGTATCCACAAGTCACAGGGATCTAGCCAGTTTGTCACGTGGCAAGTAAGCATCCGTTCCCTGCTCTCTTCTTCCACTGTTGGTATATGTCAACATCTGTGATCCTCAGCAATGGCATTAGCCTCTACTGTCACAGATACCTGTGGGGGGAGACCTGAGAAGTAGAGTCTGAAAGCATGTTCCAGCTGTACTCACATGTCCTGCCAGCTGTCCAGGGATAGCACTGCCCATCAGAGCAGTTTTGTGGAGAACCTGATGTGATGACCTTCACAATCTGTGTTAGAGAGAGTGTGTCCCTGGGAGAGTCCATGCACCCTTGTTCCCTCACAGCATCATTATGAATGTTCATAACAAAGCTGTTTACCAGTAAAGTGCTAAATGGTGGCCTCCTAGTCTTAGTTTAAGTTCCTTGTAGTAAAGGCATTTTCACAACATGCCCCACCAGCCACTTTTGTTTCAGATATGCAAACTGAACTGCCTGTGACTTCATAAGTCTCCCTGTTCATACATCTGAACCTGGTTCTGACCATCTCTCCAGCCACAGCTATGTAGTGATAACAGCAATATTCTGAGTTTAAGTTTGCTTCCTTCAAATATTTATGAGCATCTTAAATGTCTTCTGAGCCCACAAGTATCTCCCCTGTGGAGAGCTGACACAATAGAGAAATTATCCATTAAATAAAATAAAATTGCCTTCTCTTGCAGTTCCCAGAACAAGGATTTTCTGGGGAAACAGCCAGAGGACAGAAGAGGAGAGTGGGCAATGTTCTATAATCTTTCAAGCCAAGAGTGTTGGGCAGTCCCTAGGCAGACTGCCAGAGGAATCCAAAACTGACCTGTGTGTCCTCTCTTCTTCCCTTAGGAGTTGAAGCACTAAACCTTGCTCCTAATATTGTTTCACTTCCTTCAAAGCAGTGAAATTGGTGTGTTGTGCAGCCTTCATTCCCTGTCAAGTATACAAATTGAAGTTTAGAGAAAGCTTTTGTCAGAAACAGGCTCATCCTCAATTTCCCATTTGGTTTCTCTATAGCCTAAAGAAGAAAAAAATCAGAAAAATACCACAGGGTAATTCTGGGTAGTGAAGCTGTAGCAAAATAACATCAGTGACTCACAGATTGCAGAAGGAGGGTTTTGTTGGTGGTGGTTTTCTTTCTTTTTTTTTTTTTCCTTCTTTTTTTTTTATTCTTTTTTTCTTTTTCTTTCTTATTTTCCTTTTCTCTCTGTTTTCCTTTTCTTTCTTCTGTTTTCTTTTTTTTTTCTTTTTTTTTTTTTTTTTTTTTTTCCCTCCCCTCCCCTCCTCACTTGTGGTTATATCCAGGCTCTGAGTACTGCAGGATAACCATGCAAAAGAGCAATAATTGCAGGCTTTGAGAATCACTATTAAATAACTCTTAAAAGTCTTAATGATGTTAAAACTGTTGTTGCCACACTGGTGCGAAAATACTATATTGTAGAAATAAATTAGACACTAGAAAACTAGATCAAAATTCTACATTCCAAAAACAAGAGAGTAGGATAACATACTCAGAAAATAAATAAACAAATAAATAATCCTTTATAGATTCTTGACCTACATTCAAGTAAAATCTTACTTTTCAACTGCTCTTAAATCTTTTTTCAGCTTCATTCTAGAAAGGATGTTGCAGTTCATAAGAAGCTTGACTGTTGGAGAACATCTGCTACATTAGTCTCTAAAAGGTTGTGATTACAGAATTCTAGACACTTGGTAGAAAATTCTGTCTTAAATGGTGACATTCTTAATCTAAAGAACAACCATATTTATTTCAGCCCTGGAAGAGATACTAAACACAGAGAAATTATTTGCAATTAAAATCAAGTAGCTGTCTTATCACCTTAACTACAGTACATTTTTTGCTTTTCATTTTCTGATCAATTGCACATTATTCCTTTTTCTTTCTTCCTGTTATCTTTACTGACATTTTTTCACTGGATCCAATTTGTTTTATTTGAATGCTGTCTGTTCATTCTATTTCATGTTTCCATTTTTAAAGTCTGTTAGTCCAGCATTCTAGAAATAAAATGTCAATATATTTACCTGTATATTCCAAAAATCCAACTAGGAGAATTAACTTTTCCATGTTTTAGGTTAAAACTGAATGAACTATTTTCTCTGATATGAGTCAAAATTTCTGACTCATTCACTCTGTTTTTTTTCAGACTTGCTTGGTATGATTCTTCAAACTCACTTTGAATTTATCACCATTCATATTTAATATTAATCCTTCCATCCTTTGTTGGCCAGGAAATGACTTACACAGCATCACAGAGCAAAGTAATTATTCAGCTGTGAATAAAATGAAAGAATCTAGATTGCTAGCTCTTGTAACTGTACTGTGAATCTTGTGATAACAAGTAGGTCTTTAAAAGTCCTTGGTCTTCAGGTCATGTAAATGTGTAACAACACAGATCCTTGACAGTCTACATCCTCATTGAGTGTGAACCCACTCTGAGTACACAAACAAGAGATAGACACACAAGTATACTTCCTATTGCATTTATTAATTCTTTTGAATATTTTATTATTATTATTATTATTATTATTTTGAGGGACCTGATATATAACATTTAGACACTGTGTGTAACAATTCTGACTCCAATTCCTTCTACTGTTGAGACCTTCAGTGTTTGGGTTTTACCAATTCTTCCACTTCTAAGACCCACATTCATTACAGGAACTGTGGGAAGAATCAAGACAAATTCTCAGTCTTAAACATTTTGTCTGAACTTAGTGGCAGGATTTTATTGCAGATTTTTTATACAAGTGGGGCTTTTTAGTGTTTGATGATGATTTATGAAGCCACAAAACCATTCAGCACAAACTTGTTCAAACACCATAGCAATAACTAACATAATTAACACATTTGAGGACAGCAAAAACTGCAAAATAAGCAGACATCAGTCACTAAAGCAATAGATTGATTTTTCAGTGTGCACTCTGAGTGTACAATACAATATCAATACAATGTGTTAGTGCTTTTGGACCATGTCATTCTCCTGGCTGCTCTCTGATGGGTAAGTGTCAATAGAAAGTGTAATATCTGAACTTATTAGTGTTTCTCATCAACTATAAATAACATACTACTATTACTCGGTGTTATTTGAGGAATTAGGACAAGGAATACAGACAAGCATGAAAAACTGCAAAATGTTAGTGATAAGAATGATACAGTTTATATCAAGCAATTAATTTACTCTTTTTTTCCAAGTCCTTTTGGTTTCCCCTTCTTTTTCACGTACTGTCTTCTTTCCTTCCCAGAAGAGATGAGGAGGTAGGCACACAGTACACACATAGATCATTTCCTCACTCTCAAAACTGCAAATTTTTTCTTTGAATATACAATAGATAATAAATAGTTCTTGCTTTGAATACTTGAATAATGTTCTCTAGTGCTAGCAAACTTTAACTAAACCTAAACAGGAACTGAGACATCTAAAACCAAATTCTGCACTACATGAAGCACATAATTTAAACCTCCTTCTATGTTGAAGTTCAAAATGGCGGGGTTTCTGTGTATGCTAAGACTAGAAATGTTATCATAGAATGGCTTGGGTTGGAAGGCACCTTAAAAATCATCTAATTTGAACTCCCCTGCCATAGGCAGGGACATCAACCACTAGATCAGGTAGATCAGGGCCTCATCTAACTTGGACTTAAACACCTGCATGGATGGGGCATCTACAGGCTCTCTAAGCAACAAGTGCCTCAATACCTTCTGAGTGAAAAAAAGGGAAAAGCTGGATTCAAGCTCTTATGTAGAGTATAAACATTTTCATGTTTTGTTTTGCTTAAATGCAATATATATAAAAACACAGGGGAGGGAGTGCTGAAAAATTATTCTAGGTGAGGAACATGTGAATTGTTCACCAGAATGCTGTTCCAACTGGATGTGAAGAAGGATGACCTAAAATTGGGATAATACACGAGACAGAGATTTTTCATCAAGTGAAATCCACAATTTTTGATTTCACAAGCTGGATGAACACAAGATGAATGGAACAGTCTGATAACAGCTTTTATATCAAACTGAAATAAATAAAAGCCTGATTTCACAACACAGAACTTTTAAATTAGTCTTCACTGCAGTCTTCTTACCAAACTATGATTTTCTTGTTATAACTTTTCAAAACCATGAAGAGACATTTTATATATAGTGAAATAAGCTTTAAAATAGAAAATAGCTTTATAAATTATTAGAAAGTCTATGAATTACGAAGACATGTAATACCCTCCCATAGTAAATAAAAAAAAATAATAATTGAAAACAAACAAACAAACAAACAAAAAAAACCACCACAGGCTTAATTCATTAATACCTAGATGATATATCTGACTTAAAATAGGTTAACAATACTCAAAACACATTATTTACTGACTATCTGAGCCAAAGAATTATTCTCAAGAGAATGTTTTCCTTTTTTAGTAGAGTTGGACAAGTGAAAATAATATTTAGAACAACCTTTTGCACAGCAAGTAAAAAGATGACTTTTGTTTGCTAACTGTTTAACTAAGTCCAGCTGCTTCTGTCACTTGGGAGCTGAGTTGCAGGATGGTAGCAGCAGCTTCTCTTTGAAGTAAGGCTATCAGACCTCATCAGGGACATCTCTGGTACTCAACAAACACCAAGAATGCTTTGGGTTTGTTTAAAGGTCCTTTAGTTTGAAGAACCTGAAATAGGAGCTATCTGGGGGTTCCTGATTTAGTTTCTGTATTAATTAATCCACAAAGGGCAGGCAGGTGGTGTTGCTTGTGATGACCAATTTTACTCAATTTTTATCAAGCCACCACTTTTCATTGTACAGTTGGATTTGAAGTGCTCTGGTGCTTGGACCTCCTTCCATTTATGTAAATACAGGCTAGCTTCATCCAGGCCCCCAGATGAAGCAGGCCCCCAGCAGGCCACATTGTGACTGTGAAGTTCTCATTGTTTTTTCTGCTGGGACCAAAACTGCAAATTTTTCACGGAAGATTGTAACAGGCTGTATTAGACATTAGTATTAGACAGGAACTAGAAGATGAAAACAGGGTACGAGAGATATAGTGCCCAGGTGGGTAAGTACGTATACAAATAGAGAATGTAATCTATCCCTTGTTTACAAGGTAGTTGAAGGAGGACTGGAATTGAAATACTTTATTTAACTTACTTCTAGCTGAAAAAGTAATGTCATTATTGTGGAAAACTGTGAATGAACTTTGACTATAAGAAATTTATTATTGTTGTTGTTTTATTTGTTGGTTTGGTTTGTTTTTTTCCCCTTCAACTTTGGAATCTCAAACAACTTCCCAGCATTTTAGGCTTTCCTTTCTTACACATCATTTTTGTTTAAAATGTGAAGAGAATTATTACAACATTTTGAAAGGAAAGCAACTGCAATAAGCACCTGATTTGTAAGTTTGTGTACCTTGATGTGAGCACCCATTGGGAGATATAGGAGATCTAAATATTAACTCATCTTTTTGGGGATATGGAATTCAAAACTTACTAAACATTTTTCTTTTTTCTTTTTTTATTATAGTTTGTTCCTCTTCCATTCTTTCCATATTTTCAATTTTAATAGGTGCCAGGAATATATTTTGAAAGAAAAACATAAAGAAAGAAAATATATTAAATATATAAAAAAGAGATTTCAATTCAATCTTTGGCTTGTTCTTCCCCCTTTTGTCCTTCCAAGTCAAGAAACAAAAACAAAAATCAATTTTAGGGGAAAAAAAAGTTTTTAATCTTAGGTCATGGAGACAAACATGGGTCATGTATCTAGGTACACAACATACATTGCTATTAGACAGCTTTCCAGTTAAAACATTTCATATCTGCAGTGTAAGATAGGGAAGTGCATTTTCCATCTTGAAGGTGAATCGTAAAGGTATGTGTAGACCAAGTAACTTGTTATATCTCATAAAATGAAGAAACATATGTACAAGACAAAAACAAAACATGTATTTAGAGACCTTCAACTAGATAAAATGGTGAATTCAAGAAACTCTAAAAAATCTTTATCCAAAGATTTTTTTCTTATCCTAATCTTTATCTCATCTCAGTTCTGTTGCATAAACAGTAGACAGCTTTTTTTTTTCCTTTTTTTTTTTCTGTTTTTTTTTTTTTTCCTTTTTTTTTCTTTTTTTTTTTTTAATTTTATTTTTTTTTTCTTTCCTATTTGATCCTCAAGTACCCAAAGTGATACATTTACATGTGCTCACAAATAACCCTATCTGAACACCTTGGTGCCCGTCTCATTGAAACCTGCAGAGAATACATAGTCAAGGACTCCCCTTTGGAGAGGTTCAGCCATGCACCACCTGGCACCTGCTTTAAGTGCAGGACCCCTACAAAATGCAGTTACAGGAATGGCTGACTTACGACGACTGAACTGTAATTTTCCAGTGTATGTGTGGTGTGTATATCCCATGACTGTGCTAACCTGGCATGGGTCTGGTGGTAGCCTGCATCCCAGCTGTGAGTGGAAATGAACTACTGCCAGCAAGATATCACAGCAAAAACACTCAGTTCTTGAAAGGAAGACTTTGAGCATCCATCTGGAGAAGGTGTGCTGGTGCCCCTGAGCAGAACTCTTTCATGAAGCTTGAATAAGTTCAAAAGAAGGGAATGTTTTCAGACATGTTTCTCAGGTCTGTGCCTGAACAGACCTGCAAAATTATTCTTATTTCTTAACTCTAGACCTCATTATATAGGTTTGATTAGATTTTGCCATTCTGAATCACCTAATTCTCCTTCTATAATGATTGCAGGCATCTAATTCTGTGTTCTCAGCTAGGAGCCAGTTGATAAATGTTAGGTAGTGAAGCGCTTAGCTCAGAGACAGCTCAGTACTGTTCTGGATGTGGCCAATGGGAAGAGCAGTCCTCTTCTTCAATCCCTGCGGGGCAGGCCAATAGTTCAGCCATGCAATTCATTTCACAGCCATGTAAAGATCACTCCTGCGGGGCTTATTGTAGAATAAAAGCAGAGATTAACCTTAAATTAGCTTGGCCAAATTTGACGATTTAAACAGCAGTAGGTTTTTTATTGTGCTTGGGTTTTATATCAATCACACATTTGTACAGTTAACTTAGGTATACAAGCTCTTCCAAAAAAAAAAAAAAAAAAAAAAAAAGGTAAAATAATCATGTACTGATTATGATCGATATGTTTACCACACATTTTGGAAACTTGAAATACAAGGGCATTAAAAGTACTGCGCTTATTCTGCTTTACTGAGAAGTCTTCTGAATTAAAGTCATTTCTGCTGGGAATTCTACTGTGGACTTTCCAAGGTTCAGTATCAGTGCAATATCAGTGAACTCTGGACCAGCACCAACGTGCTATCTCTGGCGGTCAGATTGAACCTTTGTTTTATTTATATTGCCTTTGATACAGGAATGATGTTTTCCATTGTGCTTTCTCCAGACAGGAAGAAATGAAACTCCCAGCCGATTTGCATTCACTAGCAATAAAACCACTTTTTAATGAGAAAATGAAATATTTGAACTTTACACATTAGCCAGCAGTGTATCATTTCTGGCAGCTGTGAGTTTTATTCACTTTTACTCTGACTGAAAAAGCTTCAGTGACAGCAGCCAGGATCCTCCTCTGCTGTTCAGCTTTTCCATACAAGGCAAAATGAGATAGATGTCTCTAAAGATAGGCCGATACTATTTTGAGTGCTTTCTTTTTCATGGGATCATGCTAATAACCAAAAGAAAAATACATTATTCCTACCTTTATCCTTTATGAGCCAAAGCATTTTTTTCAGAAATATTTGATATTTCTTCCTGCCATTTTCATCAAATTCACATTTTTCCTCTTTTCCTATTCTTTTTAATTTATCCTTCTTAGCTTCAGGCTACATTTTTTTTTCTCTCTATGTTAGATTAGCTTGTTGTTGTTGTTTTAGTGCCTTTTTTTTTTTTTTTTAAGCAAAAGGGTTTTATTTAACTGTTCTACTACAAGATTTTAAAACTAATCGTCCAACTCATGGGCAGTAAAACATCAGTGATTCATACTTTGAAAGCAACATTACCCCAAGGGCATTATGCAACTCTGGTTTTGATAGGGTTTTTCTTTTTTTCCCCCCAGGCATAATGACTCCATAATTATAGGAGACTGAACATAACAGTGACCAACTGGACTGCTTTCTTGTCCATTCCAGTTTTATACAATAAAGAGATCTGATGAATTCTTTATTTATTTATGCTTTAAGCAAACCTGGTTTGGAAAATATTGGCCTGTCCAGTAGACATTTCTGCTACTTGTGGGTCAGAGTAAATATACTGTTTCCCCTGCCTGAGACTGCGAGGCAAGGTTGTCCTTGGTGTAAGTGCACAGAAATAAGCAACTGTAATGAGAGTTTTAGCTTTTTCTAGTTAAAGCTAATGGGAATTTTGTTGCCTTGCGCTGGCTGTAATGGGATACAAATCAGGAGCTAACATTATTTGTTGACTTTGTGCCAAATCTAAAAGGTACTGTAACTCTGCACCAGTCCAAAGCTGCAAACGCAAAAAGCCCCACTTACCAGCATCTGCTTCTGTGTTTGTCTGACATGCTGAGACATTTTCCAAGTGGATGAAGGTCTCAGTACCCACAAATAGCCACAGTATGGCCAGGCCTGTCTAATTGAGCCAAAGTATGAGACCTGGCAAGTCCAAGTCCAGATTCTCTAGCCTGCAGATGTTATTGGGGTGAAAGGAAGGTCTCTTGGCATGTCTCTGCCAAAATGAAGCTGTGGTTTCCATTGCCTTTAGGACATAGCCAAAGAAAAGGGTGATGGTTGTTTTCCATATAGTGGTGGTATTGTTAAAGTATCTTATGGAAAACAACCATCACCACCCTTTCCCTTGCCTGTGTCCTAAAGGCAAGGGGAATGGACGTCCCAAGTTTATGTACTTTTGCTGTGCAGGAGATTTAAGCTTCTTTTCTAAATACTTCAGTGCCCTAATCAGTGAGCTGGAAGCAAGCAGTTAGATCATGATGTTTGAAAGGGGAACACCTTCATCTAACGCCTTCTCACAGGATTTTTCTATAAGCAAGATGGTGTCTGAATAGCATTCATTCTTCATACATTTTCTGACTATGCTTGAAAACAGGATGAGTGAACCTGATTTGGTTATTCAAAATAGGGCCTGTAGGTATCTGTTCTTGGGAAACTCCTCCAGATTGGGTCTGTGAAAGGTTTAAATTCCTTAGTACTATATTCACAAGGGAGACTAAGGCACTCTGTCACTCAGTTGGTACCAATATGGGTTAATGTTCCCAGGAGCGATAACCTGAAGCAGTTTTCCAAAAGGCATAACTGATTTTAAGATGCAGATAGAACTAGTTGTAAAGTAGAAACTCATCAGACCTATTTTGAACTTCTACTTTTGGGTAGGACAAATTATACCCCTAAGTGTCTCTTTTTCACAACTCATTTTCCATGGCTGGCTCATTGAGGACTGTAGGTTTTCAACATCTGTAGTTAGTTTACATAAATCCCATCCCAGATTCTAAATAGTAGCTTGGAAGGTAATCGCTAAGTATTATGCTAGTGCTGCAGTGTGGTGTCTCAGATTTTTGAAGATGGCAGTAGAAAATTGTGTCAGGGCATGTTCTAGTGATCATTTCAATATAAGTAGTTTTCTGCCTTTTTAAATAATGTATTTGCTACAGCAGTCAGCCATGCAAACAAGGGCAATCCTTCTGAAAGAGCTCCAAAGCCTGCTTCCTTTGGAAAGGATGAGAACTCAACTCTGAAAAATTCAGCAAGAAAACTATCTTTTTCAAAAATCTAGCTAAAAGTGTTATTTTCAGATGTGAGCTAGGCATCTTGATAGTTTGCCAATTTTGATTTTGAAGGCAGAACCAAACAAAATCAGACAGCTGATATACATAGATTTGTCTAACTTATTTTGTGGGGAATGTACTAGTCCTGGCTTAGTTTTGTTCCCATTTCTTCCTTCTGCCCTACTGTCACTTGTAAGCTGTGAAGTTCTCTGAGGCGGGGGCTGTTTTTCTATGTCTGTACAGTGTGGCGCTTGGTGTAATGGGGCTCCAATCTTGATTAAAGCCTTCTTGTTGAATTGTCACTTATGCAAGTAATGGTCTTACATAAAATTCTGGTATTTGAATGACATATTTGCTATGTGAGCTTTGCCTGTCACTTCAAATCCACTCTCACGTTTTATCTTGCTACTCGATGTCACCTTTAGGTTTAAGTGAATTTTTCCTGCAGCTATGCAGCAATTTCTGTGCATTAGCAGATTTTTTATATGAAACTGTGAAAGAAGCAGATTTAGAAAATGCCCCTTAGAAGAAAGTATTGCATGAGTTGATATCATTTTGGAACATTTTTCAAGGATGCATCCACATCCTTGAGGGAATTTAAATAAAAAATCCCTTAACTCTAACAGACTCCCTAACTCTGTATGAACTCTGTAAGTGTTCAAGACCAGGTTAGATGAGGCCCTGAGCAACCTGATCTAGTGGATGGCATCCCTGCCCATGGCAGAGGGTTGGAACTAGATGATCTTTAAGGTTGCTTCTAACCCAGGCCATTCTATGATTCTACGAGGAAGATTACTGTCAAATTATGTACATTATGCACCAGATGAAATTTGATTTTCCTGACTTATACAATGGTGTAAAGAAAAAGATTTAGTTTGTATTATTACTGGTATTATTCATGAAAGTGTTAGAGCTGTCACTTCAGAGTAAAAATGCCACTAAATATCCTAAGTGTGATTTTTTTCACACAAAGAAATTTTATTAACATAATGGATATACACACTTAGAGGCAGACACTTTTTTCCAATATTAAATCCTTAGACAATTTTACAAGGATGACCAAAGAGAGTAATAATAATAATAATATTACTTTTCTATCATGAAATCCATTTCATCAACATAGAAAAATTTGTAGAAATGTGCATTCTAAGAACAGATTTCCAAGAGAGGAAATTTTGAATTGAAACACCTAAAGAAACAAATATTATCATGGATAGGAAAAAAAATCACAACAGCAAAAACATACTATTGCAGTCTGCTCTAGTCCAGCTCCTTCATCATTGGCAAGAGATTTTCTTCAGCACTGTTTGTTTTTCTGCCAGACCAGGTTCTTTGTAACATGCCAAGGTATAGCTGACTTGAAAGTGAAGACATTATTACCCTGACCCCTGAACTATTCTGAGGCCTGAGATGGAATATCTTTGACCTACTTTAAAGGGAGTTTAGACTCAACAGAAGTCCAGGGGATAAAAATAGCGGAAGTGAGATGCAACTCTTCACCAGAAATAAGCAATATTTAATATACAAATGTTTTCCCAATACATTCTCAAGCAGCAAAAAATTATTGGAATTCTGATATGAAATGTCCTTATATTACTGGGCATGTTACTCTTCTGGTTGACAGCAGTTTTGGAAGAGGGTACAAACTAAACCCAGAGTCTTGTCTTTGCCCCCAGATGCAGTAACATGACTGCACACTAACATATGTTTTAAAAATACTGAGAGAGAGACTGGGTCAATAATCTAAAGCAATGTCCGAGGGCATGATTAGAGCAACCCTCAAAGTTCAGCTCACCAGCTTGCTCAGTTTGGAGCATCTGAAATCCTTTCTCACACTGTATGTTGCTTCAGGAAGTGACAGCAAAAGGCCGAAGTGAGGACTGGGTGAGGCTGTGCCTGTTCAGTATGGCTGTGGCTGAAGGCTAAAAGCCTTGGCTGCTTGTCTGTGGCCAGATGTGCAGCTGACATCTGTGTCCAATTCAGCTCACACTGCTGGAGTAACCCCAACGTCAAGCTCTCAGTCTGGGGTGAGGGAAGGTTTTCTTCAAAAAATTATATCCACAATAAAGATAAAGTGGAGTGTTTGTGTGCATTTGTGTCTGTGAGTGGATGCAACTGCTGCAAATGTTAGGAAGATTAGATATAGAATAAATAATTTTTCCCTGTTTTAAAATTTCACACTTAATTTAAAGCTATAAATTTTTATTTAAGGTATTTTGTTCACTAAGTGAACCATAAACAATTTATACAATAATGCGTCCTCTGAAATGGAAACTGTTTCTGTGAGAAGACTGGCATGGTGCTTGTGTGATCTGTGTATATACAACGTGGTTAAACAAATAAGCACATGTGCTTATCAAAATATTATGCAGAGATATCTTCTGCAGAAAGCATTCTTCTTTTTTTTTTTTTCTTGTTCTGTGTAATGACTTAATACCAAAATATTATTAGATGCATCAAAAAACACCTGCAGGTACATATTCTGCAAGTCAAAAGTATGTTGAATGCATTGTACTGTATTTACAAAAAGGAATGGTTTTACTCTGGCACAGTTCATGTTAAAAAGATGTTTCCTAAAATACTGCCTCACAAATGATGAAATGAGGATACATTTGAAAATTTTAGCTGAATAATTACATTTGTAGCATAATGTTACAAAAGCCAGAAAAGTTACAGATAAGACAGGACTTGCTTTTCTCTGCAGAACTTCCTGACTCTTTGATTTCTATCTCATCCTTAATGCTATCTAAATGCTGATTTAGGCTATGAATTGAATTTTCTTTTAATTTGAGCAGATTACATATTCATTTGTAGATGCTCTATCTTCATCGATCAATGCATTATGCCAAGCAACTTCATCTTCTCCTGAAAGATAACCTTGGATTATGTCATGGCTCAATTCTCTATTGCCCCTACAAAGATAATGAATTCGCACATGTAAGAGGATCATTTACCAATGGGGGTGGGATGCTGTTTTGAGCATATCATTTCCATCTGCCACAGGATAATTCCATTTGCACAAATCTATCTCCTGGAGGAAGCTTTGTTAGCTATGGTAAGAACACTGTAGGCACAGTGTAGCAGAGTGTGTCTCACAACAAAGAAAAAGGGGTCACCTACAAAAAAGGGTTGCCCTCAGAAAGTCATGGCTGCAGGAATTGTTTTGCAGCTCTTCACTCCACAGCTGAAGAAAGGATCAAAGACAGGGTAAACAAGGCCTTCCTTCTCCTAGCAAGGAGTTGAGAGGACAAGCATACTCACACAGTGAGGTGGTATGGTGCAAGCACAAGAATAGTCATAGAATCATAGACTCATGGAATCATGGAATCATTAAAGTTGGAAAAGACCTTCAAGATCATCTGGTCCAACCATTCTCCTATCACCAATGTCAACCACTAAACCACGTCCCTAAGTGCCACGTCTAACCTTTCCTGAAACACCTCCATAGATGGCGACTCCACCACCTACTTGGGCAACCCATTCCAATGCCTAACCACTCTGTCTGAGAAGAAATGTCTCTTAATTTCCAACCTAAACCTCCTCTGGCACAACTTGAGGCCATTCCCTCTAGTCCTATTGCTAGTTACCTGTGAGAAGAGGCAGACCCCCAGCTCCCCACAACTTCCTTTCAGGTAGTTGTAGAGAGTGATAAGGTCTCCCCTGAGCCTCCTCTTCTCCAAACTAAACAACCCCAGTTCCCTCAGCCGACCCTCATAGGACTTGTGTTTCAGGCCCTTCACCTTCGTAGTGCTTCTCTGGACATGTTCCAGGGCCTCGATGTCCTTCTTGTAGTGAGGAGCCCAAGACTGAACACAGTACTAGAGGTGCAGCCTCACCAGAGCCGAATACAACGTGAAACCATTTCTGAAAAGGTTCAACTGTGAAAAACTCTGTTAGATGCTGAAAAAGGCACAGCTGTGAGATGCATTCTTTCAAATAGCCTTAGGATTCAGTTTAACATCTCCCAGAAATGAATTGAGCTAGTATTTAATTAATGTGACTAAAATTATATCTTGTCAGCTGTAAACAATATTAATCACACATATCACATTGAAAAAGGATGTACTTCAAGCTACTTCACTCATGTGGAAGGGAGTTTGGCAAGAGGAAGTGCAAATGGTTTCCTAAGAAAGGCATTCCCTGCTCTTCAGGGGCTCTCAGGGTGGACCAGGAACATATCAGTCCCCTGCAAGCCAGGCATCAATAATCAAGGTAAAGTAGATCTTACATATTACATCAGTTATCATATGCCAGCAAGAACAATTATGAAAAAGGTGAAATGAAAGACAGCAATATCTGAGTGTCTTATGTGCTACGAGTATTTGCATCCCCTGCCAAAATTTGCAAGAATTGCAGTCCCTCTTCTTTCAGTTGTTGTCTCCCACCTTGGTCATGAGAGGCACAAGCAAGTGGTGACTTTGCAAGAGCTGGACAGCATGTCTTCAAGCAGCCTAGGAGCTACTTAGTGGAGCCACCTGACTTCCTGAGTGGCAGTGTATGTGTGTAGCACAAAGTTATGGGTTTAAGTACAGTTTCATAAGCTTCATTTGCTACAGAACTAGAGCTCTGCAGACCTACAGTGTGTTCCTTAGGTGCAGCCTGCTGTTGCAATGGCAGTTCCTCTGGCTCTTCTGGTCACACGGATTGTCACAGGGTATACAGGGTCAGAAGCAATCCTTGTCGTGATGTCATATACATACATGTTCATGCTATATATGTAGAACAAGGTGTTTCCATTTAATGCAAATTACTGATTATGGACAAATATTTCATTCTGTATATTTTCATGTTCGTATTCAGAAATTCATTTTTTTGTTTGTTTGTTATCTTCATTGATGATCTGGACGAGGACATTGAGTGCACCCTCAGTAAGTTTGCAGATGACACCAAGTTAGGTGCGTGTGTCGATCTGCTTGAGGGTAGGAAAGCTCTGCAGGAGGATCTGGATAGGCTGCACCGATGGGCTGAGGTCAACTGCATGAAGTTCAACAAGGCCAAGTGCCAGGTCCTGCACCTGGGGCGCAATAACCCCAAGCAGAGCTACAGGCTGGGAGAGGAATGGTTGGAGAGCTGCCAGGCAGAGAAGGACGTGGGAGTGATGGTGGATAGTCGGCTGAATATGAGCCAGCAGTGTGCTCAGGTGGCCAAGAAGGCCAACGGCATCCTGGCTTGTATCAGGAACAGTGTGACCAGCAGGGCTAGGGAGGTGATCGTCCCCCTGTACTCAGCTCTGGTGAGGCAGCACCTCAAGTACTGTGTTCAGTTTTGGACCCCTCGTTACAAGAAGGACATTGAGGTGCTTGAGCGGGTGCAGAGAAGGGCGACAAAGCTGGTGAGGGGCCTGGAGAACAAGTCCTACGAGGAGCGGCTGAGGGAGCTGGGCTTGTTCAGCCTGGAGAAGAGGAGGCTCAGGGGCGACCTTATCGCTCTCTATAGGTACCTCAAGGGAGGCTGTAGCGAGGTGGGGGTTGGTCTGTTCTCCCACGTGCCTGGTGACAGGACGAGGGGGAATGGGCTTAAGTTGAGCCAGGGGAGTTTTAGGTTAGATGTTAGGAAGAACTTCTTTACTGAAAGGGTTGTTAGGCATTGGAACAGGCTGCCCAGGGAAGTGGTGGAGTCACCATCCCTGGAAGTCTTCAAAAGACGTTTAGATGTAGAGCTTAGGGATATGGTTTAGTGGGGACTGTTAGTGTTAGGTCAGAGGTTGGACTCAATGATCTTGAGGTCTCTTCCAACCTAGAAATTCTGTGATTCTGTGTGTGATTCTGTGATTTACTGTCTTAATTTGGTCTATTGCATGTCACTGTTCAGTCCACATTGTCTAATGTTGTGATCATATCAGCTGTCATAAAGAATAAGCTAATATGACAAAAAGTGTCCTGATACAGCTTGACAAGATGAAATCTGGAAAAAATAAACTTGATTCCTGGCCAATACCCACTCGTCATAATAACTTCAGGTGTCCCTTCCTTAATTAATCACTAAACAATGACAGTTTCCTGATTAGTATTTGGCTGCCACAAACAGGGCACAGTATTGCTATTAAATATCTATGTGACATACCTCAGGATGGCATAAAGACATACAGAGATATTACACATATTCCATACAGTTCTTAACAGGTTATTCTGACTATTTTTTCTGGTTCTTGCAAGTAAGTAAATGTATGAATTCACTGGAAGATCTTTTTTTTTTTTTCTTTTGGAAGCAAATGAATCAATATGAATTCTTTGAAATTGCATTTTTTCCAAGTTAATAAATATTGAAGATATAATTTTTGTAAAAGATCCATATTTTATGAAAGTTTAAATTTGCATCTGAGACTATTACAATTTCTATGAAAAGAGAATAGATAAATTGAATGGATGGACTCTCATTAAACATAAAATTACTCAACAAGAACCTTTCTGAATCAATTAATCATAATGTAACAGGACTTTAACATTCTGGCATTCTCAAAATCAAAGTAAGTTTTTTGCATAATTTTTCATTGCAACAAATGTGATTATTATTGTTTAAAGCTGGTGAAATACATGACTTTCATCACAGTAATTAAATACTTTTTTTTTTTTTTTTTTTTTTTTTTTTTTTCTGGTACTGTTTAAATTTAATCTTAAGGTTGTCTAAAGAAGGATGTCTCACAAGAATGCCCTTCCACCCCTTAGTCTCCTCTCTACATGCTTTCTATGAGCATGCGCAAAATGAATCAGAAAAACAAATTTACATGACATAGCATGATAATGTAAGATGTATGTAATTTAGAGTAAGGTTTTGATCCAGGTCTTTTGCAGAGATATAGCATCATTTCCTCAATTTGTCATACTTTATATGGAACTATTATAAATATAATTTGTATTTGAAAAAATATATTATTTTGGCATCAATGTTTCAGATTTGTCCCCTAGTTCTTTGATTCAATGTTATTCACACATTCAAAGTTATTGACACCTGGATATGGCAGCTAACAGGACTGCAGATTATTCAAGGACAGGTGGGTAAATTCACAGTGAAATATTAGCTGTGGGATCGGAAGGGTCAGTTTTGACACCAATAGTATTTTTACTTGTGTTAATCAACCCAGCAAGGAATGTTAATTATCTGAACAGGTTGAAAGCTGGTTCTTGTTTATTGTCCCATTGAAACAAGTCTACAAAGCCTATTTCAAAAGAATTTTCTTTGTATTGTTTCAGATTCCAATTATACTAAAATTTTGAAATGTAAAATGGAAAGCAGAAGAAAGGGTTAAAGAAAGAAAGCAGTGACTGGATTCAAATTATATTTAAAAACCAACAACCAAACAAACAAAAACACCAAACAAGCAAACAAAACAGTTCTGCTTCTGACCAGACCAACTTACGTCACTTTCTGTAATAAATCTAATGTACTGAAGAGAACAACCCACCCACTCATGCCTGACACACATGTTGCTGAGGCAGCCTAAGGAAATGCCAAATGCAGATTGGAACTCTCTGACCAAAACATGGTTCTATTATACTACGCACTTAAAGCCTTCTAAGTTTGGAGAATTCAGGTTGTGAGTCAGTTTTAATGCAAGCCATGCCTAGTTACCCAAGAGTATCTCAATTTGCCAGACACAATGTTCTGCTTCATTAAACATGTAAGGCTACCCTTTTTTGGATGTGTGATATTGTTTTAGAGAATTAAGTAAGGACACTGTACCAGTTACATTATTCAGAGTTTGTAGTTTGTATCTTTCAGGGAATGTGACATAAATATTACTTATTTAAAACAATCAGAAAAGGCTATTTTTCTATTTTAGTGTGACTCATACAACAATTCAATTTACATATTTAAATCAAATGAATGTTTTTTCTCTTGCTAATTTCTTTTGACTTCTTCTATTATGATGTAAGTGGTTTGTTTTTATTTGTCCCAAAATCTAATATTCCATTTCCCTTGTACTGTTTGTGTGTATGAATAAGGCTAATATTTGCTGACTTTTAATACCTCCTTAGTTTATCATAACAGGCAATGTCTTACATCACAGCCAATTGCATTGATTATATGCAATTTACAGAATATGCAGGACATCTAGACTGGATTAGGCTGGGTTATGACTGTATATATATGAACACTTATTTCTCTCAGATTCCAGCTGCTTTAACAGAAACCATACCAAGTCCTGATTAGCCAAATTACAGTCTTGGATTTAAAAAGATACGTAAGGAGCTTTGTGCTCCTTACAATACTGCTCTTCAGTGAAATATCTTACTACCTTTGGAACTGTCCAAAGCATTATGGAAACATAAAGACTAATGGACTTTAAGCTTGAGAATGTATGAAAGAAATGCTGATATGCACAGTAAGTTAAAATTAACCCAGGTACTTACAATGGTCTTCTATCAGCACAAAGTTCTTGATTTAGAAGACCTTGAGGTAGACATTTAATTACTTGCTGAATCAGGTTGAGAATGCTTATACAAAAACCTTTCCTAATTTGGAGGAGCAAAAGTTCAGGACAAATATGTTGCAAGCTTTGAAATGTGTATGGAACTTGTGACAAAATGAATAGGGTAATTCCTATATCAGTGGGAGGTACCACTTTTTCATGCCTGTGTCCCAAAGGTTACCTTTTAAAAACATTCACACACTGCTCTTCCACCTTTAAGTCTTCCAAAGCAAGACTGTTTGTGGGAGGATAATGTAGGGAGCTTACCTGTGGGGCAGGCAGGGGTGGATTTACAAGGCGTAGAGAGATTAGTTGCTATTCATCATCAACTTCCTGCAACTCCCCCCAGATTGCAGAGTTTAGAGGAAAGGGGTAGCTAGGAGATTAAAAGGCCTTTCCACATATCTGCATTGCTGTAGATCCCAATACCTATTGTGTGGATCCTTCCCCACCCTTCTGACAAGGCAGTCTGAGTCTTATGCGTGGTTGGCTCCAACTTGGCTCCATGACCAGCCAAGTGCCAGAATGTCCATTCACCTCTCTTAAGGGAGCAGCTCAGCCTCTCCTGGGACACCAAACAGGTGCAGAGTCATGGAGAAGTTGGCTCCAATGGGAACCAACATGGAGCTGGTAGCAATGCAGCAGGGGAGAGGGAAAGGTTCTCACCCCAGGCAACCTGAGCTTTCCTCCTTGACCAAGAGTTGTTTTCCTGCATGGGCAACCCCATCATGCTGATAGACCATGATAGATTACCCAAGAACTTACTTTCAGGGAACAGCAGATGTAAAGGACTGTGGGGTTTTTGAGTTAATAGCTGTATACATCAGTGAGGCACCTCTCTGCAGGTAAGTGACTTAGTAAGTTAGAGAAAGGTGTTCACATGCTGCCAGGCAAAAAGCCCTGGTATACACAAGTGTCCTGCTATCTCCCATCACCAGTGATGAGGTCACAGTGCTTTTCCACATCATTTTTGACAGGAAGGAAGAGTAAAAGAAGGCAAGGGAAACAATCAGTGCAATTCTGGCCCCACTTAGTTCAATTGGAATTTAGTTGCAGAGTCCAAGGAGAGTTTCTTCCCTAGAGAACCTGGTTAGGTCATGCTTATTGCTCAGCTGATAATTCAGGATCCAGGGGAGTGTTATATTGATTAGCAGAAGATTTAATTTCACTCTGATTAAAAGAGAGCAAATGAAGAAGGGTGCTGAATAATTCTACATGCATGTATCTACTCTTAGGCAAACCTTTTAATCTACTATGCTGTACAACACATGCACTAAATTTTGACTTGACGCTTTTATCTGAAAGACTTTTTCCCATAAATCTCCAGATTCTTGCTTTTTATAGTGACATTGTCCTAGTGCAGAAAGAAAACAGCCTTGCTGCTGCTGTTTATTAGAATCTATATTTATTTATCTGTACCATCCAAATGACTTCATTTTTTTTTTCTCTAAATTTCCTATGAGAAATCCTGTAAATATGCTTTTAGTAATGACCAACTTGATTTTCAGGACTGTAAGTCATAAATGATAGTGATAAAAATTGCTTTTTTTTTTTTGTCAGTTTTAAATAACTGTGCACATTTTAACACATTGAGCCATATACAAATTTGATTAAGGGAGATATTATCTTCCTCTTGCTAGCAATATCACTCATGAATGAGAAGGCTAGCTTTTTTTTTTTTTTTTTTTTTTTTTTTTTTTTTTTTTTGGTGAATAACTGTTGAAAAAGCAGTTCATGTCAAAAGTTTGCTTTCCTGGTGTTGTCTGTAAGAAGTCGAACTCCAAGACACAACAGCATCAATGTGTGTTTATACATTTCCCATTCCCTAGTACAGTCACCGCCACAAGAAAATTGTTGAAATACCTCTGAGCAAAGATATATCTGACAGCTTCCAAGGGTTATAAAGGTATGTACTATTTTAAAGAACACTTTAGTAGACATAGAGCTATTGTTTAAGATTGAAACAACCCACAACACACAAAAAGATACAGACAACTACAATTCATGGAGTTAATTATAACTCCAGTTATAACAGTCCTATTAATGGGCTGTTCTCATACAACATTAACATTGACGTAAAGTCATGGACTTTAAATATTTCTATTGAAAAATGATTCCAGAACATTTTGTTGGAATTGGGTGAATGAATTTATAGAAGAATTTATACATGAACATAATCAGAGCAATGGTATAAAAACATATTCTCTAATAAAAGAGAAGTATACATGAATGTGAAGAAAACAAATGCACAATAGAATTTTGAATGAATTTCATCAAAGTCCCTTTGACTTCCAATGTCTATTCTATCATCACACTAGTCTGTAATCAAATCTGGGCCCAATTTAGCACCCCCATGTATTGGATATGCGTAGGTTTTCTTAATTAGGTTGTCTTAATAAAGCAATAAGAGCAGGACTTCCACCCTAGTCCATGAGAGCAGCTGAAAAATTCCAGGAAGTTCTGAAAACCATTCCTAATTTCTTCCATTTGCAGTCATTTCTTTATTTTTCCTTTTCTATTATCAGAAGAAACATAAGACTAAAGAACACTTGCAAGTAATAAAAACACACCTAATTTATAACACCAGGAAAAGTAAAGTTCACAAGCTCCATTCAGGAAATCTCACTCAGGCAGATGTTTGAGTTGTTTCATATAGTGTTGTGTTTTTTTTTTGTTGTTGTTGTTATTGTTTTTTTTTTTCTTCATCTTTTTCTTCAACTTTTCCCTTTAACAGTGGGCATTTTTCTTCATTGCTTTCTTATTGAACTCCTTTGTAGATGTGTTGCATAAGAATAGCTTGGCCATATTCATGATACCATGTCTTCTGTAGAGTTATGCTTGGAAGGAGAATAAAACTCACCTCTTGACTTCAGCCAGGAAGAAAAACACACCTCTAAGACCCTTTTGTGTATTTATAAACCAGTATGTTTCCATAATGGGTGTTATTACTACATTTCTCTCACACTGTTTTCCAGGTGGGACAAGAATATGAACGAGGTTCTTTAGAGATGTTTCTTCTCAGTTAAACAGGGGGAATATGCAGGTTGCATTCTACAGCATTTTTGAGTCACCCTCATTGTGCATCCCATGATCAGGAGCAAATCAAATTGTCTGGGGCTTGAGGGAGACTTTCAGCCCAACAGATTGAGGTCCTTCTCTAGCAGAGATTCCCAACTATTTGCAGGTTCAGTAAATCTCTTCATTAGGATCCTCCTCCCTGTTTACTTCTCTCAGGCATGCAAAGCACATTTGCAGACAATGTTGCTGGCTGGAGCACTTATGCCAGTGGGTGGAGTGGCTGACACAGTTGTGCAAGGCTCTGGGCCATGCCAGAAACAGCAGGGACCAAGGTCACCCACCATTGAGCTAGAGCAAGACTAGGCAGGCAGCTCTGCCAAACCAGGGGGCTGCAGTCCACAACAAGCTCTCATTTATATGCTATGGATTGGTTCAGTCATTTTCTTCTTCCCCACCCATCCCCACCCCATCTCTTTTTTAATTTAGCACAGAGGGTGAAATTTTGGCTCAAAATCAAAAGGATTTTCACCATTGATTTCAATGTGGCAAGAATTTCATCCAAATCCTTCATGCCTCACTGAGGACAATAACACAAAGAACACTATTTTAGAACACAGAGAGGCACCGTATTTGCAAGCTGCTTTGTTTATTGTGTTTGGGGGCTTCAGAATGTAGTTGCCCACCCACTTCTTTGTTAAATATTAGTTTGGCTTTTGAAAGTTTTACAAGCTACAGTATAACAGTAATTAAAATTTTGTATGCAATTTCCAAAGTTGGTTTTCATTTCTCAGGGAGTATTAATTCTGGTTTAATTTGTTTTTCATTTCCATTGTGCAACAAAACACAGTTTGTTTTTAAAAGGAGGATCAAATTGATACTGAAATGCATACATGTGTTGGCAGGAATTTCACAAGGAGGAATGCAGCCCATGAACTTGGACTTCAAACAACAAAAGTGCAGAGTGCACATGAACTTGAAGTTACCCTTTTATTTGTGACATCCATAAACATTTATGATGCTTTGTTTTTATCCCAATAAGTCTATGTTGTTACTTTGGGTCTTTTAATAGTGTCTATTTATATTGTGAAATCATGACAACTGTGTTGTCTTCCCATAAAGCTGAAGGTCAGGGGTCTGCTACAGCAAATACTAACACATGTGAATAACTTCCCTCATATGAATAATCCGACTGATTTTAACAGGGTGGTGTTTTTAGGGTCAGGCTCCGAATATTTTGACATACTTCTGAAATGTTTTCTAGATAGGAGCTGTTGACTTTCATATGGTGATAAAATGCTATGAACACCAAAAACCCCTTCCAAAAGATAGGAATAGTTTTGGGGTATCGAGTTATAACAATTACAGTTTTACTTGTTAGCTTTCTTTTCCTGGATACAAGAGTGTTGGAGGAGCACTTACCCAGAAGAGATCAAGTAGAATTACTGCTAATGATTTGTATAAATCAGTGTGTATAATATATTCCCCATGCCAGAATGTAACAACACTTGGAGATCTCTGTATTTATTTGCCTTCATCTTATGGCGAAGAATGATAGAATTAATTACTATTAGAACTGGGATGCATTGCATTTTATAATTTATACTGTGTATAGATCGTTCGTATATTGAAATTGAAAAACGTATATAAGAGGACACTCCTTTAATCATAAGAACTATAAAAAATCATGCTGCCTATGATAAATATTATTCTATTTTTAAGGCTATGCCTGGATGTGGTGTCTCAGTAGTGCAAGTGTTGTGAAATTAAATAAAAGACAGACACTCAATTATGAACATACGAAGTATATATAAACTTGAAGGTGTGCAGAATAAGAATCTTGCCTTAAAAAGAGAAATTGCTAGTTGTCTGTTGAGATATTACAGTGATCCTTGGAAAGGTTTTTGTGAATACACTAATCCAGTTTTTCCTGTTGTTTGCATTCCTGTTGATTCTTGCTGTGTTAGAATGCAGTTCTTGCAAAAACTTGTCTTAGAAAAGCATGTCAGGAACAAATTGTTCTTTGTTTTTACTTTTTATTGGAATATATCCTAGGCTTTGCCATATTGCCTTCTGAAACTTATTTTCAAAACGTAGATTTTATACCTGTGACTTAACAGCTACTGTTAAATGAGAGAGAATTTTTACATATGTTTATTCTTCCTAAAAAGGTGGAAAAGTTTTGGAAGAGCTGGAGTGCAGATGAAAATCTATGAATGTCAGTATCTCTTTAATTTGTAAACTTATATTATTTGTTTTATTTATTTTACCTTGCTAAAATATCCTGCTTGAAACACTTCTTTAAATAACTATGCCCCAAAACTTGCAAAGAACCTGCAGATAGGTGGCAAAAACCTGTCTGATAGCAAAAGGAGCATATTTTACATTAAAGGAGAATCATGTGCATGGTCTGTCCAGCGATACACAATGTCATTTAAGACATTTCATCATTCCCTGCTTGAGCACTCTTCTCTAATCTGATGAGGTACCCTGGGAAGAAACAATGATAGCCAAGGCATTAAAATGTAATCAAGATATGCAAATTCATATCTAAATGTGATTTGCTTGGAAAGAGAAATTAATCTAGGCATGGTCAAATAAACAGTGTGTAATATGGATAATTAATCACCAAATTAGCAGCTGTAGTCCCATGAGAAGATTATGCAAATGAAAAAGTCCCCCATCTACAGTCACTTAATACCAAACTCTAAACAAAACACAGCCCCTGGGAGCACCATAAAATAAGCAACTCAAACTTAGGGGGTAGTTCTCCAAGTTTCACAGACACATTTCAGAGGTGCTTTATTCTTCACAATTTACAGGAACTTGTTTTCCCACAGACACATCAGCTTCACCAAACAACCTGTAATCTTGAAATGTCACTGATGTTTTACAGAGGACTAAACTTCCACTCATACAGTCTAAATCAGCAGGTTAGAGAGACAGGGAATAGAGTGTGAGTCCTCAGCCCCAGAACCCAGAATAAAGAGATGGATACTTCAGAGTTTTATAGAGGTAGGAGCTCCAAACATATGTTAGGTGTCTTCTGTGCATTTAGAAATTATGTCCAACAGTTTCATTTACTGCTTTACACTTGCATTCCCATAACAGACCAGGCGAATCTCTTTCTTGTTTCTGAAAATAGTATTTTTCCCATATTTCCAATTACAAAGCTTCCTGAAGCATATTAATGTTTCAGGTTAATCCACTGGCTAATCCAGATCAATGTATTTCACTAGGATGCTTCATGTGGAGTAGACTTGTGTATAGTACTACCTGGCCCATGACACCAGATAGTCTTCCCTGAGGCTGTACATTGCGCTAAAACCACAGCCCCACCTGGAATACATAAAATATCAACTATTTGGGAAACCTGACCACTAGGTGAAGAGACCATTTGATGCACAGCTTCCTTGAGACACCATAGTAACTCGGATACATTCAGTTTGACACTGGCTTGACTCACACTGAAATATGTTGGATTTTCTGAATACGTTAGAATTTTTAAATGAAAAAATATAATATACTATAATAATTTTGTCTTCATTTAAAGTCAAATCAATTATTCAAATATCAAAATTGTCAAGGGAGTCTGAATTTGCATCTCTTGATGAACTCCATATCCTCAGTTCCATGGGAACAGCCTGTTTTGGGAAGGACACTGCAGGCAAGAAACTCCACAGTGCATCCTCAGCCAAGAAAATTGCTTTTCACTTGGGCTGTCTGGGTATTTGCTGATATCAGCACTTATAGGTGGAAGATACCTTTGAAAGCACAACATTGTGGCAAACTAGCTTATGGTAGAACTGTTCTAAACTGTCTCTGGAAGTGAATACAGGCTGAGTTCATAAAAGAGGAATTTGCTATTTTTCTGAAATGTTTGTATTCATTGTCTGATGTTCTAGACCACAAGTTGTTTTCTAGTTCATCTGTATCTGTTCAGGATAAATTATATAAATTTCGTTTAAAGTTTTAACTCCTTCTTGTGAAGCTATTTGTACATGTTTCTACATGCTGCATCAAGCAAAGTCTTTTAGAAAAGGATGAATGTGCATTTCTTGTCCTTAAACCCAGGCTGTGTCTTTAGATGCCAACCAAGATGCATGAACAGACCACAAAGTAATCGGTCAGTTTCATGCCATGGGTTCATCAGGCTTGGGAAGACTTGAGGGTTAAAGTACAGACATCTGATGATTGTGGACTTGTGGACTATTAACAAAGATATTTCTTAAGAAGCCATGAAGAACTGTGAATGAGGCTGGAATAATATGGTAAGGTTTAGGAGCCCTATTCATGAGCAGATGTGCTGAAGTTGCAAAAGCTATTTGCTCAGTAAAGTTAGCATTCTTAGTGGGTAATGGCAAATGTATTTACCCTGAAATGGAAAATTCAAGCACTACTAGAAATCCATGTTGATCAGGTGAGCAGTCAGAACAAAATTGTGACCTAGTGTTTCCTGGCCTGTATGAGCCCTGTCAGTTTCCTCTCATTCCAAGAACTCTTCCTACTTTGGGACAAATTGTTGGGCTGCTTGTCCCAAATAAACTTCATGCTGCCCATGGTTGACTTTTGAAATTAATAATTTCAAAGAGGGAGTACCAGGGAGTCCTGACAGAACCACTCCTTCAGTCACCCACCTAAAATGACAGTCTCCAATGTAGTTAATCAAGCAATGCCCTTTTCTGATTTATTATGCCCAGTGTTGCTGCAACTGTCATATTAGCAATTACGTTCTCGCTACGTAAGGATACTCTAACTATATAATGGGCCAAGTTCTGATCTCTGTTAGAACTGGCTTAAATCCAGAAGAATCCTTTCTGTAAGTGAGCATATCCTGCCATTTAGAAAGAAAACCATTAATATGCTAGTTATAAAAAGAACAGCAATTGATCAAACTGAATTATTGATTTTTATATAACTTTTTGTTATGGTTCAGCAAAACATAATTCTAAATGAAAGAAACCAGTAATGAGGACACAGCGGAAGAGGATCCGTATGGAAACAAAGTAGGTTAACTGGTAAGACACAGCGATTGACAGGATTTTCTTAAATTATTATTAGGAATATAATGTCACCCTGCACATCTGAGCAGTGATTTGAGAGAAAATGACTCTATCCAGGGAAATATTTTAATTAAGATAAAATTGTTAGATTGCTCTGAAATTCTTGGATTGACATTCTTTGTAACAGAGTTATTTTTCTGTTAATAGTGTACACAAGTTTAAAAAAAAAAAAAACACATTTCCAAACAGTCTGAATACTGATTCTAAATCTGATAAATCTATGAACATTAAATATTTTAATCCTTCCAGTGCTCCCATTTTAAGACAGTAAAGCATCAATTCTTGTATGAAAAGATTGGACCTGACGCCATATCTGGAAACTAATTTAATGGGAAATTGGATAGTGACAAAGTGATGATTTTTAATGTCAGATGCTTCATTAGTTATGACTTATTTAGGTGACCTTCTTACTCCTATGGTATTTTCCTTCTCTATGAACCCCACCCCTTCTAAAATCCTGTATACTTCAAAAAGAGCAAAAGTAAATATTGCTGATCAGGTCCCTGATTCTGTAGACCTTCACTTTTATCTATTAATTGCTTTGGTCCTTCTCAAGTACAGAATGAGCACAAGCCAGGCCCCCGGATCAGTATTACAAATCTATGTGTATCCCTCACAAGATGCTTATTATCAAGTATCCTGAGGCAACAAAATAAATTTTGTTATTTTGGGTTCTCTTTTTTTCACTTGGCTTATTTGAATTTTCATATCATGTTGAAAGTGACATTTTGTTTTGCTTGAAATGCATTGAAAAACCTCTATGGTTCTCACAGGAATTAACAATTCCATGCTTGAGTCATTATTTAAAGTGCACAAATTTTGATACTTTGGATTTCTTCTTCTAAAGAAATCAAGTTAATGATTGGTTGTTTAAACTGAAAGTCTAAGAAAACAGCCCAAGGAGTAATCTTAGTCTCTGTTAACTGATAAAAACAACAGAAATCTACCATCTTTGTTTCATGAGCCAGGCTAGTATGCTCATGGGTTAACAGAGACAGAAAAGGTCAGCTGCTCTTCACTGATGTCTCAACACTCTCCAGAGATGTGGCTCTCAGCTACTGCAATTCAGAGTAGTACCTTCTAATGTCAAACAACAAGAGGATTTTTACAGTCCACCTTTTAAAATAAATGTAGTTTTTAAATGTTGTATTTCACTATTTTTGCTCATCTGCTGTCCTATACTGTCAAAGGAATTAAACACATAGATTATGTCAGCATTTTATAGAACCAAAAAATAAAATTAAAAAAAAAAATGTAATCTCAGATTCAAAATGATCAATCATACTTCAAGTGTTGGGTTTTGTTTGTCTGCTTGCTTGCTTTTGCTTTTGTTTTTGTTTTTCTAGGATCTTTTACAGTGATTTCAGAGAGATATCTGAGAGTGGGAATTCTTAGTGTATTAACCCTTGCATTTTTCAAAGATATGATTTATGTTAAGTAACCCAAACAATTTTGCAGCCTTTCTTAAGCAAGCCAGGGTTAAAGTCCTCTGAAATTCAGATGGATCCTTGTTTTGATTACAAAAGTAGTCTACACAAATAATTTGTAACACTTATGAGGGAATCTGCTGGCTTGGGAGACAGCTCTGTATGCATTAACCACAAACAATTTTTTCTACTTGTTGAGGGTTGAGGTCTTTTTTCCTAAACACCTAATTTTTCACTTTTTATTACCAGTTTCTTATAGATACATTTAGTCAAACATTTTCAATACAATATAGAAGTTTTATATATATTCTATATAAATATATAGAATATATTTAAATATATATATATTCTATATAAATATATAGAATAGATATTAAAGACAATATAGAATATTTCTATTCTTTCACTAAGAATACAAACTAGTTGTCACAGCGTTACAGAGGGACATATGTCCTACAATATTAACCTAATGCCACCCAACTTTGTTTTTGGTTCCAGAATAGAATTCAGATCACTGGCCCAAATCTCTGCTGGCTGCAGTAAATGTCTTGCTACAGTTTTAGGTCCACAAGATTCCTTGGCTTCATGTGGTCCCTTGTGAGCACAACTGGTCACTCAGCACAGCAGTCATTGTGATATTAAATGCAATAGTAAACATGTCGCTTCTTGGTGTGTTGCTGGCTAAACGCATTGATGTAACTTAATCTCCTGTGCCAGGGAGCCATCTGGGTTCTGAGATAATCTGAGTACTTTGGTATGAGAAAGGCAAGCTCATCAGTCTGGAGCTTGGAGATGAGGAGAATGATGTGTCCTACACCTCATCTCCTTGAGCACACTTAATTGCTTGCTAAATGCTTCAGGGAAATGATTCTAGCTATTGAAGTTGGTCTCACAGATCTGCACCTGAAAGCAGGATCATAAATTCTTCCTTTAAAAAAATGAAATAGAGATGGTGCTTTCTCAAATCTATTTTTGCAGGTCATATTTATTTCTGCAGTGGGGTCAGGAAGCCAAGAATCCTTTTTGCCCACTTCTGTACTTATATACCAAGTTGAAGAGCTATGTTTTCTCTTGCTCACAGTTTTCAGGATCTTTCTTCCCCTAATGCTTTTTTTTTTTTTTTTTTTTTTTTTTTTTTTTTTTATCCTAATGCTTTGGTCAAGGGAAATTGTAGGATAACAGAGAACCAAACACAGGATCTCCTCAACTTTGGAAAATGTTTGAGCCATTATAGAATGGAACACTAAACTGTTCATTTATCAAGAAAATGACAAAAGCATTTCATATGGGGCTTGATCATCTCAGAATATAGAGTTTCAGAGCTCTTTGAATTTCTGAGATCACAGAAAAATACTTTGGATTTTGGCTTATGTAAAGTACGAGATGCTAGCTGCCCTCTGTTTCTGACAGAGTGTCAAAACTTGCACGTTCTTTGTTAAAATATATTTTTTGAAAGTTTAGTGTTTAGTGTTTAGCTTAGCAGATAGCTCATGAAACCTTGCCAAAGTGAAAAAAGAAAAAAAAAGAAAAAAGAAAAAGAAAAAGTTAGAAAATGATTACTCGGAGGTATTTATGTCCTTAATGCCCTGTAGAGAAAGAATTTTTTGATCAGGGTGTCTGACAACACAGACTTACCTCTTCTAAGAATGGTTGTGTCTAAATTTACCTAAACCCAAGTTTCAGATTCTTTTTTTTTTTTTTTTTTTTTTTTCCTGTGGAACCATGGCTGATAGATTCACTTGCTTTCCCTGAGGTTCAATGGGTTTCACTGTTTATCAGCAGTCCTTTTTTTCTTTGAGATTGTCTAGGGTTGCCTACTTCACTGCTCAACTCACCTTTGCCATTGAAGACACCCTATGAGCAGCAATATGTGAGAGCATCTCCTGAAAAGGAGCAGTGCTTGCTTAGAGCTGAGTTGCATGGATCTTCTGTAGGGGAAGCAGGCTCTCCTATCCTCTGTCCTCCACAGCTGGCATACCTCAACATCTCTTGCTGCAAGGCAGATGGTATAGCAGGAAGAACTATTCAGCAGGAACAGTTCCTAAAAAAAAAAATAGCCAAGTTATTCAGAGTGCTCCAGAAAAGATTGACTGCTTTATCCATAAGTATTATTGTTGTTTTTTTTTTTCTTGACTACTGTTTATTAAATCCCAGTGAAAAAAATATATATATATATTTAAAAAAAATTATTAATAACATTTTGCTATTTTGAGATCCAAGGTGTAGAAAGCACAATACATATGGGAAAGGATCTTTCAATGTGCATTTTTCCAAGCACTTCATGTTAAAATCAGCTTGCAACCTGAAACCAAACACAAACTTTTCTCTGGTAATTTGATAACAAACAGATTTAGTTTGAAAATATTACATGTAATCTTATTATTTTTTATCACTATTGAAAATGGAGCAACATAAATATAGAAACAAAGGGGAAAATGGAAAAAAATAAAGAAAAAGAAATACCTGACAACTAGTTCTAGTTGCAAAAAATCTGTCAGTATAATATAAAACTGACTATGCCAGACTTGAAAGCCAAATTGCTCTGCAGAGCATGCTGAACATTAACTATTAACATTGTTTTTCTCTAACTAGAGCCACTTTTCTTGCAAATGGCAAAACCATTAGTGAGCTGCCAAACTGTATTTTCCACTTAATTTCAATCTCGAAAAATCTAGACATGACAAAATTTGGGTTATCAATGGAATATGATGAAAACAAGAGCTCAAGGCTCTAATGCCATTTTTTCTCTCTGCAAACTCCCTGATCTTGTTTAATTTGAATAATTACAAGCTTCAAAGGGTTGACAAGGTTCACATACTTAAATCAGTGTATTATATGCTGCATCTGTAATCAGCTGAGAGGCCTTAAAGACACACAAATGAACATCAAAGTTTTGTCCACTCTCCCCTTCTGAAAGCAGGAGTGTCTCCAAGCATGAGCTAAAATTTTATATTTAGTATATTCTGTACAAGATCTATTTGGCAATCTCTTCCAACTTGATTTTTTTTTTCCTTTTTCCTTTTTTTTTTTTTTTTTTTAATGTGGAACATTTTTTTAACATGTTTTTATTTTTGATAGCTTTTAGGAATTTCATCTGAAATTAATTCATCTTCCTCTCATGATATGGCTGTGTGAAAATGCTTATCTTAAGAAGTCATCAAACAGTTCTTTTATCCTTTCAGCTGGATGTATTAGAAAATTCAATTTATTATACCAAAATGTAACGTCCTTCCATTCTCCAAAGATTCTTGAGCACTTGAGCAGCATATAATACTCAGCAGCCAAAAGACAACATTCAAGATGATTTTTTAGGTGCTGGAGAATAACAAAAACAGTTTCAGACTTCCTAAAGCTCAAAGTTACTTGATTATTATACTAATTTTTGCATAGCACTAGTAGTAGAAGAAAGACTTTTTGTGTGTGTGTGTGTCGGTGTGTACTGAATACAAGAAAAATATAAGCAACCTACGAATTTTGTGCTGTTTACAAAGAAATGTCTCATTAAGTTGAAGAATCCATCTGTAAAGTGCTGGGCAGAAATGCTGATGTTTTTGTGCATGCTTTTTCCAAGCAAGCTAGCATCCTATTGAATCAGCTCTAAAACATCCTGTAAAGAATGGGACGACTCCCACTGAATTCAGTAGGTTGTGGCTTTCATATATAGAAATACATGCATATGCAAGTTCACTCAAAGTGAACCCATAGAGACCACCACTAACCTAAGAGGACTCTGCTGTATGCATGTTGCTCAGTAGAGTGGGCCAAGCAGCAGTTTTGTTGTATTAACCCCCCCAGCAGGTCTTGTTATGAGAGACCTGCACCCCCATATCCAGCCCCAGCTATATCTCACATTGAGCAATGGGTCACAGTGTGGGACTGTTTCCTTGATCCTCTTTGAAGGACTGAAAATGGTTGCAGGAGGACTTCCCACACGCAAGGATACTAGCCAGACAAGGTCAAGTTACAAGTATTACCAGATCTGCCAGTGTTCTGTAATATTAATACAACTGTCTTCTGCCAATTCTTACATATTGTTTTCTGACATCCTGTAGAAGAGCTAAGTGGAGTGGCTGGGAAGTAGAACTGGGAAAGGGAAAAAAATACCTACAAAGTCTTATTCTGGAACTTTTCATGTGAAGTTCTTTGGGGAAGAAATGTTTGACCCTGAGAAGGCTGTGGGAAGAAATTCATTGATTTCTGATTTCCACCTACAGAGATGATCTGTCTCCCCACTCTGGGGATATCGGAATCATCTTCCTGCCCTCTCTGACTCTCTAATAGTTTAGCAACAGCACAACAGTTTTCTCAGCAGTTCTGCAATCAGCTGTACTGATACTGGGGACCAGATATCCAACCCTTCTTTCAGAGCTTGACTGTCAGCAATAAGGGCTGAGTCTGAATTTAAAAGGCTCTTCACCACAATATCACATTCACCATCACCCTGGATTTTGGAAAAGCTAGACAAACATAAAAGTCATTGAGTTTTCATTTCTCTCTCACAAACAGTTTACTGGACAATTTGCTTGTTAAGTGTAAAAAGAAAACTGCAACACAGTAGATAAACGTGTTAGCAATAATTCTTAAGATATAGATGTAGTAGCATTAATATCACAAGCTATTTTTCTGAGGCACAAATTGTTAGGCCCTCCCCTCTCTAAACTTCTGGAGATTTCTTCTCTCTTTCCTTAATGGAGTCACAGTTTAAGTCAACAACTCAGCCCAGCCTCATTCAAAGAAAGTTATCTGGTCTCAGACACTTTTACGTTATTTACAACTGTAGATTATTCTTCACTTTAAGTTCAAATAAAGTAGAAATGTCACCTGTACATAACACAAAGCAAGCAAAACAAACACATTTCAGGCTTGCCCATTTATCTTCCCTATCCCCTAGCACATATTAACAAAGCTACCTTACAGTTTTGAGAAACCTTTGGGGACTGGGCAGGTGTTTTTTTGTTTGTTTGTTTGGTTGGTTTGGTTTGGTTTTTATTTATTTATTTTTTATTTTATTTTAGTTCTTATCCAATGTCCTTACAGATGCTCCCAAGATCTTGAAGGACTAATGATAGTATATCCTTAGCCTTATATTCACTTCATATATATAAGCCTATAGTATAGTATAGCCTTATATTCACTTCAATGGGTGTAGGTCCTAGCATATGACAGAATCTTACTTTTGTATCCAGATGTTCATGTTAATTCCATTTCTTTTTGTTTGAATCATTTATCATTTGTATTCTTCTCAGGTAACAATGATTTGGGAGATGGAGGAGGCAACATGAGATCCTAAATAACCAGTCTTAAGTAGAACTTTCTGTGCATTTCATTTAAAATAAGACCATCGAGAACATCAAAAGGAATTTCAGTGTCTTATGTGCTATAAGAGATTAATGCTTCTTAAACAGAAAACTCAGATGGAGTCCAACTTCACGCTGGAAGGACAGAATAAGAGAAGTGATGAAAAACAATTCCCTTTCTGACCAACACCTCCAGGAGACACACAGCATTCTTCCCTCCAGTGTGCTTGCTCTCAGGCCAGCACTTTTTCGGTGGCTTCCTGTACTGCAGTAGCCACCATTTTTCTCCTTCAACTCACAAGGAAAATCTTATTTTCACTTTTCTATTTTTTTGTTTGTTTGTTTTCTAAGAGTCTTGGTGTCCTGGTTTCAGTTAGAACAGAAGTTTCAGATAGAACAGAATTAATTTTCTTCCTAGTAGCTGGTGGAATGCTGTGTTTTGGCTTAGGATGAGAAGAGTGCTGATAACACCCCGATGTTTTAATTGTTGCAGAGCAGTGCTTATACCAAGCCAAGGACATCTCAGCCTTTTGCTCTGTCCTGCCAACAGGCAGGCTGGGGGTGCAGTAAGAGCTGGGAGGGGACAGACCCAGGACAGGTGACCCAAACTAGCCAAAGGGGTATTCCATACCATCTGACGTCATGCTAAACAATATATAGGGGTGGCTAGCCGGGGGGAGGGGGACAGACTGCTCTGTTAGACTGGGCATCGGTCAGCGGGTGGTGAGCAATTGCATTGTGCATCACTTGTTTGTACATATTATTATTATTATTTTCCTATTATCACCATTGTATTATTATTATTATTATTGTTATTATTACTTTCCTGTCTTATTAAACTGTCTTAATCTCAACTCACGGGCTTCACTTTCCATTTCTCTTCCCCGTCCCAGAGAGGGAGGGGGATGGTGAGCGAACCGGTGTTTGGTGTTTAGCTGCCGGCCGGGTTAAACCACGACAGTCTTTTTGGCGCCCAACATGGGGCTCGAACCCACGACCCTGAGATTAAGAGTCTCATGCTCTACCGACTGAGCTAGGTGTTTCCTCCTTTGTTTGCTTGAAACACAATACAGCCCTGAGGATGCAGTCTAGAAGGTTCCTGGAGTGCGTGGAAGACAGCTTCCTGACTCAGCTGGTCAGTGAACCTACCAGAGGGGGTGCTCTGCTAGACCTGCTGTTCATGGACAGAGGTGGGAGATGTGGTGGTCGGGAGCTGTCTTGGGTAGAGTGACCACAAAAAGGTAGAGTTCTCTATTCTTGGTGAAGTCAGGAGAGGGGTGAGTAAAACTGTTGGAGTTCCAGAGAGCAGACATTGAACTGTTCAGGATGCTGGTAGGAAAGGTCCCTTGGGAGTCCGTCCTGAAGGGCAGAGGGGTCCAGGAAGGCTAGACAATCCTCAATAAGGAAGTCTTAAAGGCATTTGAGCAGGCTGTCCCCATGTGCCGTAAGATGAGCTGACATAGAATGCTGGAGCTGAATAGGGAAGTTTTGCTGAGTGCCTGGGAGAAGAAGAGACCTTATGGAAGAAGGAAGAAGGGGAAGGCAACTTGGGGACAGTACAAGGAAGTTGCCAGCATATGCAGAGAAAAAATCAGGAAGGCCAAAGCCCAGTATGAGCTCAACCTGGCCACTGCAGTTAAGGATAATAAAAAATATATTTTTATAAATATATTAGTATATTAATAAAAATATACATTTTTATAAATATTTAAATATACATATACAAGTATATTAACAGCAAGAGGAGAGCCGAGGAGCATCTCCACCCTTTACTGGACAAAGGGGGGGAGGTGACTACTGATGATAAGGAAATGCTGGATGGAACAGGTCATCTTGAATGCAGGCCCAGAGAGTGGCGAATGGAGTGAAATCCAGGTGGTGACTTGTCTCCAGTGGTCTCCAGGGGTCAGTGTTGGGGCCCATCCTCTTTAATATCTTTAATATCTTTATTGATTATATGGATGAGGGAATTGAGTGCACCTTCAGTAAATTTGCAAATGACACCAATAGGGGGGAGGAGGGGCAGTGTTGATCTGCCGAGAGGGTAGGAAGGCCCTGCAGACGGACCTGGACAGTTTGGATGAGCAGAGGACAATGGGATGAGGTTTAGCATGGCTATATGCCGGATCCAGCACTGTGGCCACAACAACCCCATGCAGCACTACAGACTTAGTGCAGAGTGTCTGGAAAGCTGTGAAGAGGAAAAGGATCTGGGGGTGTTGGGTGACACTTGCCTGAACATGAGCCAGCAGAGTGGTGGCCAGTGGCATCCTGACTTGTATCAGGAATAGTGTAGCCACAAGAACCAGGGAGGTGATTGTCCCCCTGTACTCTGCTCTGGTAAGGCCGCACCTCTAGTACTGTGTTCAGTCTTGGGCTCCTCACTACAAGAAGGACATTGAGGCCCTGGAACATGTCCAGAGAAGGGCTACAAGGCTGGTGAAGGGCCTGGAACACAAGTCCTATGAAGAGCAGCTGAGGGAACTGGGGTTGTTTAGTCTGGAGAAGAGGAGGCTCAGGGGAGACCATATTGTTCTCTACAACTACCTGAAAGGAACGTGTAGGGAGCTGGGGGTCAGCCTCTTCTCACAGGTAACTAGCGATAGGACCAGAGGGAATGGCCTCAAGTTGTGCCAGAGGAGGTTTAGGTTGGAAATTAAGAGACATTTCTTCTCAGAAAGAGTGGTTAGGCATTGGAATGGGTTGCCCAAGGAGGCAGTGGAGTCACCGTCCCTGGGGGTGTTTTCAGGAAAGGTTGGACATGGTGCTTAGAGACATAGTTTAATGGTTGACATTGGTAGTAGGGTGATGGTTGGACCAGATGATCTTGAAGGTCTTTCCCAACCTTAATGATTCTATGATTCAGGTAATTACTCCAGACTTGGCACACTCAGTTGCTCAGGGGGAATATGTAGTCTCCCTGCTTTTGACCACCTCATTGTGTAACAGGACACCAAGTAAAAAGTAAATGGGCAGTCTTCTCTTGCTGCCTACCACAGGGAGCATGCAGTCCAAAGATGTACATGTTAACAAATCTGTATAAGGGATACAATCTATCCATTTATGGTTTTAAAGAATTAATTAATTGAAATTCATTTTTTTTTAATGTGAAACTATGAGGTATCTGGAAGGCCAAAGAACAATTCTTCATTTATTGTTTCTCTTTATTATTTATATTATGATAGTTAAATACTGGGAAAAGGAAGCATCACTGATTGCTTGATCTGTTCTTATCCCTTTCTTAAGCATTCAAGACTAGCTGTTGGAGGTAGAGTACAGTCTTTGACAGTCATTTTTTCTAAGCTGGTATGGACACTTATATTCATGGCCTGTCCAGTAATTTCCCACTCTTCTTGCCAATGTATGAATAAGTAAGAAGCTATTGTCTCTTCCCAGTATGTGATTATACAGTAGTAAGATAAAGTAATGAAGAAATTTCTTATTAGAATCACAGAAAAGACCCCTAGAGGTCTTCTGGTTGAGTCCCCAACTCAAACCAGGATTAAGATTGTCATTAGAGTGTGTTGCTCAGCGCCTTGTCCTTGCAACTTAAAAACTGTTGTACCATTGTGGAGTTTACCACTTCACTTTCTTTACCCATCAGATTGAAGAGCCATGTAGATCAGCTGTCTGGAAATTGTTTGAGTAATGTGTTCTGAGCATGACTGGCATAATCTCACATTTGCTGAAGGTTATAATGGTGCTTTCCTATTCCTTTCCTCTCAGTTTGGTCAGCAGTTTTCAGATAATCACTATCTCCATCATGAACTGCACATATAGCAGCAAGAATGGTTATAGACACAAAACAAAGGAAAACAGTTTTTAAATTGTGATATTTTTGTCTTCAAGTTCTTCTCTTCTTGCAGTCTTCTTGATTTGCCATATGGGCAATTTTAAGTGAAAATGTGGTCTTTTTAAACATTCTTTCAGATAGACTTACCTGGAATTTATTCCATCTTTCTGTGGACGACATTTTCATTAAAGTTGTTTTACCAATGCTAACTTTTTTGCTAAAGCCTTCTGTGTTTATATCATCCATTCCCACCCAGGATTGGCAAGGATTTGATTCACTGTTTTTTATGATTTAAGTCAACTGTGTTTTGTCTCTATCTTTCTGTTATGCTGAAGTCAGTAGGAATACATGGGCAGTGTGTCTTATGGCAACCATCGTAAATATACACCCTGAAAGTGACTTCTGCATTCTTATTTTTGTTTATTTTTTTTTAAGTATCTGTGGAATCAGATTCAGGGATCTCCAAAATCCAACTCAAGTTGTGTAAGTGATAAGGCAGAGTGGACATAAAATTGTTGTAGTTTAACACTTTCCGACTTCAAAGCACTTGACAATTTCTAAAACCTTCGCTTTTGGCACATCAAACATGAGGAATGCTGGGAAAGAGTTGTACCACTTGAGTGGTAGCAGATGGTGATGTTAAGTTTGCAGATCATACTGAACTAGCAGAGTGCCTGGTGCCAGAAACACAGAGAAAGCAATGCAGATCCAGCAGAGACAGTTCTGTTACCAACTCAGCAGATGAGTCATCAAATGACCGAGAGCGTGACCCATGGGATGATTTCAATTACTTGTGTCCCAGTTCTTCTAAAATAAACAAACAAAAACCGTAAGAATGAGCATGATTTATAGCAACCCATCAAAGCCAATTGAGTTATTTGCATGTTAAATTTTTAACTATCAACATGCACATTTTTAAGATCACAACTATGAGCTTTCATTTTTGGAATTAGCAGCTATTTGTAAAGCCTAAATGTATAGTTACTTCTATTGTTTTACAATTATTTTACTAGTATCTAAGTAGAAATGATTTTTCTATTTTCTAAAATTTTCTAAATTTTAGAATTTTTTTGCCCATTTTCTAAAAAGAAATTGTGAATTGAAGTCCTTGTCTATTTTCTAAAAAGAAATTGTGAATTGAAGTCCTTGAAATACTCTGGTGAGCTCCTTCAGTGAACTACATATTAAAGAATTCTCATAATCCATTATTAAGAAGATGTAATTTTCAGAGTAATTTTGAAATCCCACAAAATAGCAACCTCTAGAAGAAAATATATTGTAAGTCTGAAAGAATGGAAACACCTATGGACACTTTGCTTTGCTATTTTCAAGCAGCAGCTTGTGACAGATATATACCACAAAAAATATAACAATTTAATTAAAACCATAGTGAAGGGCATAGTTTGGTCTATGGCATCTTCTAGGCCCACCTTCTGTTCATGAGTTTAGGCATTTCCAACGACAGCACAAGGGAAGAAGAGGGGGCAGTTACAAGGCAGAAATATATGTTGGTAGGATGGTCTACTCAATCAGAGGGAGTGGGTAAAAGTATTAGTAACTTGACTATGTGAGTATCTCAGTGCATCCAGAATAACCTAAAGATTATGACATTGAGGTTCAAACTAGAACCAAATGATAAAGCAGTATCTTTTTTCCTGTATAAGGACTGCTTTGGTTTTAAAGGTCAGAGACCATCAATATACACGAATATTTCTGTTTACTTAATTGGAGGGTACAAGCTGGTAAAGCAACTGGAGAGAAAATTTGGCAATAAAAATTCAATTTATTTTTCAGCAATCTATGCTATTTATATTCCTTTTAACATATTAGTCATCCAAAAAGTGAAATGACAATGCTGTTGCAACATAAGTCAGTTAAGTGAGAGATTTCCAAAGGGTGGGCAAAAATGTGCAGGCATTCAAACCCAGCCTGCAAAAGCAGAATGCAGGGTTGTGGTTTTGCAATTCTGCATTTCATTTCATTTCATTTCATTTCATTTCACCCGTATTTGTATACAGGCATACACAAATCAGCCTCTGCACCAACATGTGTCAGACATTCATTGGTTTAACAGACACTCTTGCAATTCTCTCACAGGTATTCCAGCTCTTGTGATGTATATAGCGACAAAACAACCTTCTTTTGATACAGATGTTGGAAGGAAAATAGAAAATATCTACACTTGAACTCCTTGACTTGAATTCTGTGTAATGTTTTCCTGAGAAATCAGAAATCTGTAGCTGTTATAAATGGTATACATACAGAAAGTGTTTTAGAATTACTTATTTCTAGAGAGTGTCTTGATTTTTGCACCGTGCAAAATAGGAATATTGCATAAATCCCAATTAAATACAGAACAGATTTGCTGAGCAACAATGTGTCCAGAAACTATTGAATCGAGAAAAAAAAAAAAATCCCAGAAGAGTAAACAAAAAATCTACCAATACATTTTAAAATTTCTCTGTGCTTCAGGACTATTGCTTGACCAGTACCCCAAACAACATTTTAGTGACTTCCATTTGAAACTGTTCCAGACTGGTGAATATTAGATGCATTCCCTCCTTCCTTGCAGAAATAAATTAGTGCAGAACACAGATGAGATGTTAAAAGCTGTGATAATTTATCATATGGATATCACTTCTCTGTGGATTGAAAGATACATTTGTACAAATTTCCTTTTATGGTGAAACTACTCAATTCCATCAAGTAGCACATATAATTTCTGTGCCTCTCCTTATTGAACACAAACCACACTATCTATTTCCAGCACTATTTTAATATTTTCACAAGTACCAAAGCAATGTAGTTGTGAAAAGCAAAGCAACCAATGGAAGCATACAGCACTCAGAGTTGAGATTTAATTCTGAAGAAACCTAAGCTTTTAAAAACATAAGCACCCAAACAATTAGAAAACTGCTTCTATAGCAATGATAAAAACTGTGAAAACATTGGCATTCTCCTCTTATAACAACCTTTTATCTTATCAGTGACTACAAACATGAGCAATTTTGCTCTTATTCATAAAACAATTACCTAAGAATTGACCACTATAATCCATATATCATTTAAAGAAAAACATGTTGCATAAAAATGCATAAAAAGGAAAAAGTTCTTCATCTCAGTAGTGTGAGCTGAATGAATAGCACTATTTACAAAGAAAACTGTGATTGGCTGAACAACTGGAACACCATGATATTGGTAATGCAAAGCATTTATTTAGCAGAACCCATGCAGTTCTAACAAAACAGTTCTAACAAAAAAATTCTAAAATAACACAAGCCAGTAAGATAAAAGGAAGATTAATACCAAAAATATCTATAAAAGTAAGGCAATATGAAATTTAACATTTTGGTAGAGTGGAAGGGAAAGAATCTCAGGCAAAAGCATTCTGAACATATATGAAGTAATATTGACCTGAAAAAGCAGAAACAAGTAAAAACTTCTGTCTTCTTTCTTAGCAAACCTAAACTGGATATTTTGAATCACCACGTATGCTCTGCAATCTTATGAAATGAGTATTTAATATATTTTTTATTTTCTTTTTTTTTTTTCATATTTAAAATGCCTGTCTTGGATTCCCTCAACCCTGATTGTATATATGTACTTTTTTTATATATAGATAGATATGTTGTTGGTTTTTTTAATCCCTTCAAATCTCATCTGTGTGAGATCTCAAAGACAGTTCTTAGTTGTTGAAATACTATTTTGCTGTATTTCTGAAGTGGATTTCATCAGAAACATTAGTCTGAAAAATCTATTTTAGACATTATTTCTTTCATAATTTAATCCTGAATAAGAATAATTGTTCTTCTTGAGATTTAAGATAAAATGTAGCATGCTACAAAACACTTGGATTTAAAGGTCTTTGGCAAACACAGATTTCTTTTCTATAACCTCTTGAATGTTTAGTTGTTTCTATTAAAGAATTATCACTGCTGGTCATGTGCTCTAACACAGGATTCTGATTAACCAAGAACTGCCTATTCTATTAGTATTATTACCTTATTTAAATTGATGTTCACAGCTAAATCATATTATACCAGTTTATAGGAATGCCTCATTTTGAAGATAAAATAATAGTAATAATTAGAAAAAAAAAAAAAAAAAAAAGTAGCATTAAATGTCTCAGCATTCCCTGGATCATAAGTTAATTTTCCTCTTTCTTGATTCAGTCATGGGTCTAGATATTCTTTTCTCATTTTTGCATTTGTAAAACTTTCATTTTCCCTTTTATTGCCTTTGCTTGTGACCAGCTTCACAGATTAACCTCTTTGACTTTACTCCACGTGTTTCCACTTGTAAGGAGAACTGACCAATGAATCACAACTGTCTTCACTGCTTTGGAAGATAGGGTCTTAGTGGTTTTTAGTGGATTTTATTTTAAAGTGAATTAATAAAAATAAAGTAGTTGTTTTACACAAACAGTATAACTAATAATTACAGTATAAGCAGGCGCTAACTCTGTGGTTATCAGAGGTAGCTAGTCAGGATTATCTTTTTAACTTTGTCCATATTTATTCTGCCAGGAGGCATATTTATTCTTCCTCCTGGTAATAGTCTGTTTCTCACAATAGGATTTTACAATAACATCGGAAATGTTTGTGAGCTCTCTTAAAGCAAAAATATATGTTTTGATGATTACCAGAAATCCTGTGCTTCTGAAAGGGACTTTGTTGATCTCCAGCAGATATGTTTCCTTTGTTTTTCTGCATTTGGTGGAAACTAATGCTGCCAGATTGCTTTACTCAGTGCTGGTCTAAAGTGCACAGACAAGGAAAGTTTTTCCTACTTACCCACTTGCTACCCATGCTGGAGCTTACCTCAGGTGATCATTAGAAATATGGAGTGTCCATACTGGCATGTTAAGAGGTTGCCTTTAAGAAGAAAGAAAAAAAAAAAAAGGAGGAAGAAGAAGAAGAAAACAAACAAACAAACAAAACACTTCAATATAATAAGGCCTTGCTGAAAGGAAAATATTAATTGAATATATAAGATCACAAGATAAAATTATAACATCTAGAATTAAGATGGCCACATTTTGCACATATATTGAAAAGCAATATTTGTCTTAGATATATGTACGTACAGTACTCATCTCAATATTTTCAAATGTTTCATGAAAATCATGCTTCGATTTTGGGGAAAAAAAAAGAAAGAAAGAAAAAAAAAAGGAATTATAGATCAGGTTACCTGGGGCACAACAACCCCAAGGAGCGCTACAGGCTGGGAGATGAGTAACCACTCATCTGCCAGAAAGCTGCGTGGCAGAGAAGGATCTAAGAGTATTGGTTGATAGTCAGCTGAATATGAGCCAGCAGTGTGCTCAGGTGGCCAAGAAGGCCAACAGCATCCTTGCTTGCATAAGAAACAGTGTGGCCAGCAGGGCTAGGGAAGTGATTGTCTCCCTGTACTCGGCTCTGATGAGGCCGTACCTCAAGTACTGTGTTCTGTTTTGGGCCCCTCACATCAAGGTGCTTGAGCAAGTCCAGAGAAGGGCAACGAAGCTGGTGAGGGGTCTGGAGAACAAGTCTTACAAGGAGCAGCTGAGGGAGCTGGGATTGTTTGGCCTGGAGAAGAGGAGGCTCAGGGGCAACCTTATTGAACTGTACAGGTACCTTCAAGGAGGCTGTAGCAAGGTGGGGATTGCTCTATTCTCCCACATGCCTGGTGACAGAAAGAGGGGGAATGGGTTAAAGTTGTACCAGGGGAGGTTTAGTTTGGATATTAGGAAGAACTTCTTTACTGAAAGGGTTGGTAGACACTGAAATAGGCTGCCCAGGGAAGTGGTGGAGTCACCATCCCTGGATGTCTTTAAAAGATGTTTAGAGGTAGAACTTAGTGGTATGGTTTAGTGGAGGACTTGTTAGTGTTAGGTCAGAAGTTGGACTCGGTGATCTTGGAGGTCTCTTCCAACCTAGATGATTCTGTGATTCTGTAATAGCATTGAAAGTATAAAAATCTCATCATCAAGGAATGATTGTAGTATCAATACATAGAATCTTCTTATTACATGCCTCTGCCAAGTCTAAAATTCAAAACTTGGAGTTGAATTTGATATTCAGTCTCAAGTAGAAATTTATTCCTTGTTAAAATATTAATTCTCAGAGGACAGTATGCTACCAACAGAATTGAAATCTGTGAAAAAGAAACCCAGTAACAACTAGCATAATAGCCATATGTAGGTCAGGAGCTGGATACACTGAGACTGTATTGCATTTGGTCTGTTCTAGTAATCCCTGTGTTCTCACACAAGAAATTCATCTAAATCTTTCTTGTTGAAATAATGCATTTGACTTAAAATAGAGACTCTATGTGGGAGAACGCTTCTAAACATAGAATTAATAATATTTCAATGCATTTATAAACCAGAAATGTTATTTGCATTTTTGGATGTTCTAGCAGTTAAAAATATTCATTAATTAAATGTCGCCTTTTTTTTTTTTTTCTGAAAACCATCTGTTGTTCTTTTTCAGCCTGCCAATGAAGTCAAGATACAGAAACAGCAATATAAATGGTCTTTCTTTTCCAAGAGATGATACCCTCAAAATCATATATTATGGCATCACTGCAAAGTTCACTCAGTAAGAAAGATGCTTACTCCTAAAATACGTTTTTATATATATATTTTATCCTACTTTTTTTTTTTTTTAATGCAAAGAGAACATTAAACTTTTCCCTAGACATCCACAAATATTTTACATTGCATGTACACAAATGTCCCCTTACTATTGAGACCATTTAAATAAAACCTTTAAAAGAAAAGTATTATGAATTGGAATCAAAACCACAAAGATCTGGTGTATCTGCATCACATTCACATGTGGGTTTAAACTATCTGAAATTGATCTGCTATTACTATAAACTGTCAAACTATTGTAGTAACACAGGGACACTTCATAAATGAGAAAGTAAGAGCTGGTGCCAAAATGTCATCTTGGTTATGAGGGTATAAATTTGGATTAGGCTTTAACCCTATATTAGCAGTGAAACTTCAATGGAATCTGGCTGACAAATTCAACTCTGTTGCCTATGTAAGCAGTACTGGACATCACAAATCAACAACAATGAAAGGTGCTGACTTTAGAAGTCTAGGTAAGACATCTTGCTTGGAGAAGCTGCCATTCAATGCAGGAATCAAAAGGTGTTTGGTGGATGAGAGCAGCAAAAACCAGCTTGCAAGACAAAATAGAAGTTTATTGCTCCTTTTCATTACTTTTTGAGGACTACATTATATAATATGTATTTGATATATATTATACCCCTTTTTAGTTTAAAACCATGACCTCTTGTCCTTTCACAACAGGAGGCCCTGGTAAAAAGTCTCTCTCCATCTTTCTTGTTAGCCCACTTTAAATATTGAAAGGCAGCAATAAGGTTGGAGCCTTCTCTTCTCCGGGCTGAACAACTCACAACTCTATCAGTCTTTCTTCAATAGGAGAAGTGTTCCATCCCTCTGATAATGTTTGTAACCCTCCACTGGAACAGTTCTAAGAGGTCCACATCTTTCTCTGGCTGAGGGCACAGAGCTGCATGCAGTATTCCAGGTGGGGTCTCAAGAGAACAGAATCCATAAGATTTTTCAGTATAATTTTGTTTATTTTAAAGAGATTACTGTGAAGTCTGTTAGACGTTATTTTTTTGTCTGACAGCATGAAGATGAATTTCAGTGATGAATCTTGAGACATTTCTTTCAGCTTCATGATCATGGTATGTATCACGTGTCCATGTGGGCTTGCCTCCTCTTATGCTAAGATCATTTATTTCTGATGGTAAGACATAGGCAGCAAAGTCAAGATTAGTGTCAAGGAAGAGTAAAAAACTTTTATTGTTTTTTGTTATTGTTCTTTATTATTATTTTTTATATTAGTTATTATTTTAATAATAACAAATATATTATTAATAATTAATATAATGATAATTATATAATATTAATATATAATTATATTAATATATTAATATGATGATTATATAATATATAATATAATTATAACATTAATATATTAATAATAATTACTAATAATTTTATTATTTTATATTTGTTATTGTTTTTATTATTTTTTATTATTGTTTTTTATTGTTTTTTATTATTTATTGTGCTTAGCTCCTTACATTTTAAGGTGGGCACAACTACATCTCAGGGTGTTTATTTTGTTTGTTTGTTGTTTGTTTTTTTTTTACTTTTATTCATGGAGATTTTTTTCAAACTAAGTGCTTTCCTGACTGACTTACAAAACTGTCCTGAGCAGGCTAACTGATTTTCACTGTTGAGTAATTCACATAAAAAGTTAATTAAGCCTTTGACCTGATGCCCCAATTGCTCCTTGGTAGAAGAAGAGTCTAGGCCACTTAGTTTCCTAGGAAACCAACAAGTCCCTGTTACTCTTAGAAATTATTTAAATTTCCTTGATTTTGTTCTGCAAAATAGTGTTATGGTGGCCATGTTATTTTCTGATGCCTTTTACATAAATGGGAAGAAAAAATTCTATTTGCCTTTTTCTGTGCATCTCTTGGAAGGCTATAGCTAGCACTTAAAGAAAAGACAGGCCTTCATTCTTTAAAGTTTTATTTAACCACTATGATGTGTGTTTTTCTTTTGCTTGTATGGGTAATGCAACTTGCTATGCTTTTCTTTCCAGTATGCCTTTAACCATTTAAATAGATACTGGCATTTTGCTGAGAGAGTCAATGACATAGTTGAGAGGTTAGACAACCATGAGATTTCATGTACAAATCGCTCAAACAGATCACATTTTAAAAATTGTGTAAAGTAGTATTTTCTAAGGCTGAGTTATTCTGTGTTGCATATCTGTGAACATCTGAAAAGAAATACTGAAGTACTTCATGCTTTAATTTGATGATAAAGAACTCAAAAGGTTAATAACAAAGGTAGATTAAAGCAATAATGTATGCAATCACAATGAATTTTCTATGAACTTGCTGGATCGAAACCTCAGCTGCAACAGACAGCACCATTGAATCCTGTAGATATCTTCAGTTTGCACTAGCTGAATTTTAGCGCTCTAGTGTCAAAATAACAGAAGGAAGTTTTTCGATGGGGATAATTTATACTTTCTTTTTTTTTTTTTTTTTTTTTTTTGATCTGATGAGAGTAAAATTAGTGTAAGTAAAATAGATTTTTATTCTGGATCTGTTTTTAATGCCAGTCAACTGTTATACATTGTGGCTCTCCACAAAAATAAAATGTGGATTTAAAGATCTCATGTGTCATGAGATAACTATCTAGCTAAATTTTGTCCAAGTCTCTCTTCAGCTGGTCATACCATGTAGCTTTAAGTAGCTACTATTCATCAGTTGAATTTTGTTGTACATCTGTGTGTCCCTTAATTAAATTTATATCAACTACATATGCACATAGTCATAAGGAAAACTGTATTACATGGAGAAGTAAAGTGACTGCCAGTAAAATGCTTTCTAAAATCAGTACATTTTAATGAGTTTCCAGTTACAGCAACAAATCAGAAAAATCAGCATCAGTAAATACTGCTCATATGGACTTTGATCTCTTCCAGAACATCACGTGTCTTTGATTAAAGGATGCAAGAGAAGGCTTTACATCTGGCTCTGACAAAATAATTAACCTAAACATTATTGACTCAAATGGGCCTGGTTTTCATGTGTTCATTTTAGAAAGAAAAGAGGTAGTCCTCTTGAAGAACTGATGAACTTACTTTATAGCTGTGGGAGTGTACATTTCCAATTGCAGTTCTAAGTGGTTCATCATCAGAACATCGTCATCATTCAAAGTTTGTGTTGTGAGGAAGAACTCTCACTATTTGCCCTGGTTAATCCTATTTATAACACACTAACACTTTGGTTTAACATATTAGAAAATGACATGAGCAAGAAATACCAAATACTTGTTTAAAGTCTTTGATAGGTTATAGGCAAGGTATATAGCAATGATGACCTGTGTTTTTCTACGCATACTAGAAAACAATAGCCGCTCAATAATCTCTTCCAAGATTAATGATTTCAAGCAGTGCTACTTGAAATATAACGTGCATCTCGGTCGAGACTGCTTCAATTTCTTGAGACTGCACCACTACTCAAAAGGGAAAGAGTAGAAAGGCAATTTTTGTATTGCTTTTATTTTCATGAGACATGGTTTATCTTGCATGTAACTGTACTCATGGTCTTAAGCAATTGGTATATGTTTTTTATAAATAAATGAACAAGACATAATGAATGGGACAAGTGCTGGCATCTGAGTTCTATAGAAGGTGTTCTCAGACATTTTCTTTCGTCTATGAAAGTGTATCCCGGTTCCCTCTACTGCTGTAAACCATGTTAGCTCTTAAAATAACTTTAAAATAAGCAGGATTATTGTAGTTTTCATCTAATGCTATAAATATCTTTCTGGGAACATTATTCATATGATTTACCACCACCATGAAATGTAGAATTTTATGAAATCTCTGCTCATTTTTTCCTAGTATGGTTTAAAACACTCCCAACATTCTGCTTGAAGATAATATAATTTGAGGAGAAAATGCACTTCACAAGTGTATGTATTCTTCAGTCAATGGTCTACATTAACTTTTCTTTTCTAATTGTGTGTAAAATCTTTGGATACGCTGATTTTTAATCTTGTGATATTCTTAGTGTTATTATGTATTTCTTCCCCTCTCCTCAGAGCAGCCAAATGATATTGTACATTCTAAAGCTTCATATTCCTGTATTTATATTTTGTGTCTTATATGGAGATAGGTGAGGGTGTGACGTTTTGGCTCAGTGCTGAGCCCTGGAGCTCAAAACATTTATTCAAGAATTGTTTGGATCTGTTGCTGTCTAATTTCAAGTTGAAGGTGGAATATGAAGGATTTAAAAGGTTTATCTTCATCTATCCTCCAAACACAAAAACTAATTCAATGAAGTTATTATAAAAACAAACAGCTAAAACCAAACAAGAACAATCAATCAAACAAGACACAATTCTTCATCTGTTAAAGCATCATTGTGAGTTCATGCCAGCAATAAGAAGAGGACTGAAAGAAGTGTAGAAGAATACTTCTCAAAAATATCATATAGATTCATAAAAGTGTTTCAGAAACTGCTCCTTAATGCTTAGAAGTGTTGTACCATAAGTGTAGCATTTATGAAAACCTTATGAAAAGTTTTGTGTAATCATTGATTTCATTTTTGTAAAGAAGGTTGTCATTATTGAAGCATGTTGAAAAAGAATGTTGCAGCTAATATCTTCTATGAAAAATGTATAGCAATATTTGGTAATATAAATGTTTTCATTATTTAGACACTTGTAATTTTATTATTAAATACAACAGATATTTAGAGCTTGTTTATTTGTTTTTATTATTATTATTTTTGACTTTCGTTCCTTTTATTTTTCTCCTCCAATTGCATTAACAGGTTTCTAGTTCTGGGATGTCAGGATAATAGAAAGTGAATTTGGGCAAGTAATGAAACAATAATAAACATAGCTTGGACTCAGTAGGAGTGATGTTGTTTAATGTCAGCAGTGACTGAAACTGCTTTCCAAGTGACTGAGGCTTTGTAGGTCTGTTCTACTTTAATTACTTTCTGCTTCTCAAAGGACATTGATTTAAATTGTATGTCATATAGCCAATGACTTTTCCTAGTTCACATCAGCATTTCTAGAGCAACCTGCTGGTGCACATTGTGGATGGTTTCATACTTCAGGGCTATTTTCTATTCATTTCATTTCATTATCCCTGACATACCCCTTTTAAAACAAAGGAATCTTTAAAATTTAAATGCTACTAAATCTTAAGAAAAGGAGACTGCTAGTTTAATTTTAGCCTCTGTGAGTAGGCTTGTTTGTATAAAGATTGTGGGAGATGGAAGAAAGAGGGAAAGTTGGAGCTCAGAAATAGTAACTGTAAAGAAGAAAAAGAATAGCACAGAGGTCATCTGTTCTTAGCAAAATGCAGAAAGTTAAGCTTTCATACTCCATCAGGTACTGCAGTTCCAGAGGTTAGGGGCCGCCAAACCCTCATATTTGCTTTGAGTCCTCCTCTGTTCTCAGGAGGCTTGTATAGAAACACAAGCCACTGTTTCATATGTAGTTAGTTAGCTTTCCTTATTGTCAGAGATGAACTTGAGATGAAATCCTGGCCTGAGTAAAACCAGTGAAAAATTTCTGGCAAGTGTGTGGGACAGCATGTATATTGAGGGTGTCACAGCACAACCTCTCCGTTACTCTTTTCCTTTTATCTTCAGCACAATCAATGTGTAAATATTTCCCTCTCTTTAATGAGTGCAGCTTCATGGTACAAGTAATATAACAGTATTTAATCATACAAGTAGTATAACAGTATTTATTAAAAACAATCTATTACAAAATGTAGTATACAAATTCAAAGACAAAGTTCTCAAAAAGTATCTATCACTTGATAGGGAAATATGTTGTCACCTTCATGAGGCTTTGCTTGAAATACAGAAAAAAACTTTATGTGTTGCCATCCATCTAACCCACTGAGCTTCCATGTTTAAATTTGCACAAAAGCTGCTTACATTTGCCGGGGATTTGGATCAGAAATCTCCTGAAGGCTAAAGCTTCCATGTATTATTACTATAAAAGAAGAGGAAGAGGACATGTTAATGATGAGTTGAAGGTGTCTTGTATGTGGGAGATACCACATTTCTCTAAATCCCACCTCCTCTTGGGACTGGAAATAGAAGTTAGCTATTTCAGTATATCTATCTGTCCTGTCTCTCACCAGAGCAGCCTGCTCTCTGCATCTGCTACACTAATAACTGGAGCCTACTCAGACCAAAAAGCCTTTTCCCTCAGATAAGACATTATTTGCTTTGAGTGTAACACCACTACTTACAGAGGAATTCTGTTATTGAGGTTACTTTGGAGTCAATAAATCTGTAAATGCAAATTATCTGAACTATTCCAATCTTCATGATATCAGAGTCAGTGATTCCCTATACTATACCTACTTGTATAAAAGATTTCTGATGTGTTTTTGTTTGTTTGTTTGTTTTTGGTGGTGGTGGTGTTGGTTGGTTGTGATTATTTTTGTTTGTTTGTTTGTTTGTTTTTGTCATGGCTACATTTTGTTTTAACCTTGCAGACAAAGTTCAAATTACAGTTCTTGTCCACTCTAATGATTTAATTCTGCATGCACTGGTCCTGTGTTCTTGTGTAACATCTGAAGTCCAGCAGATATCTTCTAGTAAAATTTTGCTTTAATTCCTAGATCATTCAAAACATTAGAAAAGAATTAGTTTTCAGTTCCCAGAAGGGGTGAGAGCATAACATGTTAGGCCACTCACTGCCTGTCATGATCTGATATGCTAAGGATTAGGCAAAACTTGAAATTCAGGCTTTTCCAGATAAGGCACATCACTTTGTGAAATACTAGCTTATATTTTTCCATGAAAATTGAACTGAATATATTGCCTAAGACTTAGGCAGATGAAGGACTATTGTATACAGTCCCCACAAATTCAGCATAATGAGGACGAAACATATTTTCCATCCAGTTAACTAAATAGCAGTCAGAGAAGAGAGTTTAAATCACTAGATTGCAGCTGCTTCATTTCTGTATCTTCTGTTTTGTTTTACTTCTTCTTCCTGTTTTAGTTAGCTAACATGCAGGAAAACAAACTTTGTTTCTCTGTAATAACCTGTCATCATCCCATGAAAACACCCCTTTTTCTCGCTTCACCAAGATTGCCTAAGATTTATTACGGTAATTCTTATATTTTAATGACTTTCCCCCTTACTACCTATATTTCTGTATTTCCATGTTCTCTTGCCCTTTGCATGGAACTTGCAGGTGAAATAAAAAGATAATGGAGTGGTGATAATACAGTTTTGCCAAAAGGCACCCATGGAGATTGAAGTGGATATTAAGCAGAAATTTTCAGTAAAGAAAGAAATAAAATAGGGCTGGAAAGGACATCGCATACCCACCTGACCTGTGGCAAAATCAAGAATATCTAAGATATTTTAATCTTCAGCAAAGACTCTACAATTTTGGCAGACTTTTCTATCCTTAGTGCACTTGATAGCCACATCTCTGTTAACCCTACTAATGTGAGCACTGATCAGCTGAAATACTAGTTGTTCAAAATGGTATCAGTAATATATTCAATATATGTCATATGGCCAATCCTTAGCCAAAACACCCCCATCATTCCTTGGAAGAGCATACCCTACATTTCCACTGTTCCTGCTCAAAAGGCTGAGTACATAGATTAATTTGCTCTGCCACATCTGCCGGTCAACTCCTGTCTTTCTTCTGTTCTCCATGCTGAAGTACAACATCCCTGCCTTGAGTCTCATTCACTATTGCTGCTAGGCTAAAGCTGGCATTATGTTGATTCATGATTTATGACCTGACTTCTTGCTGATGAAGTTGTTCCTATCTAGGCATCAATGCATGGTAGTAAATCTGTGTCACTGTGCAGAGCTGGGAGTGTGTTTCTTTGCCGGTCTGGAGTCCCACAGTGTTTTATGCAATGTGTTTTATCTCAACAGGAACCTCAGCCTTTTTCCTTTCCCTTCACCCATGACATGAAGCTTATTTACCCCTGCACGGAAATTAATGCTCCATTGGCATGAAAATTGCTCTTGAGAATTAAGCCCTTAGGAAAGACAATTAGCAAAAACAGTTGCTCATTTTACACCCAAAGAATGACCTGCAGTATCTAGGAAGCTTGGCAGATATCCATTCCATTGTAAACTTGGATTTTCAAAAATCCTAAATTTTCAAAAGTTCATTGTTGACTTAACTTTGTTCTGCTGAAATCAGCAGTAAAGGTCATGCTAACCACAGTGAGGACAGAGCTAAGCAAACCCTGACCACTCCTGGATATCTCATTCACAACTGTTGTCACCCTAGAACAATAATGGATAGAAACCAGCCACAAAACAATGGGTTGGGAAGGAGGACATTTTTGGGGTTGGAGGCCAGGACTTAGGGGACATTCCTCTTATGTCACACCAGGAAAAAAAAAAAAAAAAAAAAAAAGAGTTCTTAGCATCTCTAGCAGTAAAAGCTTCTCCATAAGCAAAACTGAGATGTGCATATTCAGGCAGAAGGGCCCCTGGGCCCCTGAGTTCAGGTGAAATCTCATTCATTGCAAATTGATTATGAACTTCAGGATTCCACCTGTGGTTCTTGATCAGCCTGCTTAGCTACTACACAAGGCTGTAAGTTTCCATGCCAAGCAGAAAGGCAAATACTATTCTTCCAGATGTAGTTAATTTCCTATGCCTACAAGTTTACACATAAGCATTTACTTTGACTAGTTTTGTAATTAAATCCTGGACGTACCAATATTCTCTAAAAGAGCTACTATTTGGTATATAGCACCCAGTATCTTCATATTTTCTCACATCATTATCGCTATAATTTGGGTCTCCTCCAAGAGGATATTCTATGATATGTACAACCTGTTTGTTTTCTGTTTTAAGCTAGTTGAGAGCAGCCCTTTTTCTATCTCCCTGGCAGTGATTTTTCCCCTGGTTCGGTAGCCCTGAAAAAAAATAAAATAAAATAAAATAAAAAAGTCTGTTTATATGGCAAATGTGTATAGATTCCCTTGTTTTCCCTGCCCCTGTTTGAATGATACGCACCTGATAAATGGGACTTACAATTGAAAGTGGGGAAATTCTCTGTTATATTGTTGTCACGTATTGACAGTCCAAGACTGTTGCTATAGGGAAAAAAAAAAAAAAAAAAAAAAAAAGAATAGAAGAGGAGAGGAGAGGAGAGGAGAGGAGAGGAGAGGAGAGGAGAGGAGAGGAGAGGAGAGGAGAGGAGAGGAGAGGAGAGGAGAGGAGAGGAGAGGAGAGGAGAGGAGAGGAGAGGAGAGGAGAGGAGAGGAGAGGAGAGGAGAGGAGAGGAGAGGAGAGGAGAGGAGAGGAGAGGAGAGGAGAGGAGAGGAGAGGAGAGGAGAGGAGAGGAGAGGAGAGGAGAGGAGAGGAGAGGAGAGGAGAGGAGAGGAGAGGAGAGGAGAGGAGAGGAGAGGAGAGGAGAGGAGAAGAGAAGAGAAGAGAAGAGAAGAGAAGAGAAGAGAAGAGAAGAGAAGAGAAGAGAAGAGAAGAGAAGAGAAGAGAAGAGAAGAGAAGAGAAGAGAAGAGAAGAGAAGAGAAGAGAAGAGAAGAGAAGAGAAGAGAAGAGAAGAGAAGAGAAGAGAAGAGAAGAGAAGAGAAGAGAAGAGAAGAGAAGAGAGAAGAGAAGAGAGAAGAGAAGAAAAGAAAAGAAAAGAAGAGAAAAGAAGAGAAAAGAAGAGAAAAGAAAAGAAGAGAAAAGAAAAGAAAAGAAAAGAAAAGAAAAGAAAAGAAAAGAAAAGAAAAGAAAAGAAAAGAAAAGAAAAGAAAAGAAAAGAAAAGAAAAAAAAAGAAAAGAAAAGAAAAAAAAAAAAAGAAAAAAAGAAGGTCTTTGGGCACCAATATATCCTGTGTATTGAACTATTCATATTTTCTTGTTAACCTCCACTAACATTTTTCTGTCACGCAGAGTTTCTCTGGAAGGCGTTCAAATTCTTTACCTTTTACATTTTTTGTTTTGGCTTAGTTGTTCTCTAAGTGCACTTTTTTCTTAGAGGGAATTAATTCCTTCTGTGGTCCCATTACAAATTCAAGTCAGCTATTCTATACTAGTTTGCCTTATTTTATGCTAAATTGCACATCTTAATTGTGATTGTGCAGTCAGTTATTTTAAACTGAATCAGGTGCTTTGCTCACTGCCAGGGTTACCCAGCTTTGCAAACTCCTTAGACTTGTGGCACCAAGCCTGGATGTATCTAGTCAGGTAGACTCCTGTTCAGATTTGCCAGGGAATATGTTCACATCAGAGTAAACTGATTGTCCAAATATACTATTTTTTAGCCTAGTTCTGTCTCACTCAGGCCCCTATGAACTCAGAAACTCTGGAAACAGGAAATGGAAAACAAATTGTCATTTAAATGCAACACCAAGAACGAAACCATAACAATACTATGGCCATCTCTACACAAATGACAGAAGTCAAGGCAATAGGATGTTTGACTTACAGTGAAAGCACTCGTCAGAGAAAACCTGGCGGAGGGAAAACAGTCAACAGGACACTGCATTATGAAAGCTGGAGTGAACTGTGACACTATGAGATTCATGCTATATGCTAAGGAGAGCTTAGAATCAAATCAAATTAACAGTCTAATTGCTTTGATGGAATCTGTATGGATTCATCTGTATGGATCACAAAATCTATATGGACTGAAACCCAAGGCCTAAATAGAGAGATATGATTCTGGGTCATTGACAGACAAATCAAGATGGCAACACTGGCTGTAATGTGTGGAGACAAATCAGGTCAAAGAGGCAGCAAGGGTAAAAAACACAACTTTATTGGATTACTTCAGTTTCCCACATCCTAACCAAAGAAATGTTGCAGGGAAACATGAAACAGAGGTTAAATGTTTAGGTGCTCTCTGTGATTACTGATTGAGCCATTGGCCAGAGAACACATGAGGAAGTAACACCCTTGACTCGATGCTGAAATATGTCCAAGATCTGGTTAAAAAAAAAAAGTTAATTGTGGAAGTGCTCCTCTGTAACAGTAGGCATGAGGTCACATCTGCAACAGGGTCCCTACAGATCCTCTGCAGCCATGCTCCACTTCAAGGTGAACCATGAGAGATGAGAGAATTTGTTTAAAAGAAAACAAAAAGGACAGCCAAAAATTAAAATCCTAACAGGCAATTCTAGAAGGACACAACACTGGAAGGGTCATTAAAAGGGGAAATGGAGAAGTTCTTGGAAGGGAGATACGGTGTTGCTTACAAAACAAGAATAGAAGAGGACCTTTCAGCCTGGGAAAGCAGTAGCTTAAAAGAGAAATGAAGGAGTCAACCAGAATATGCGTAGCACTGAGAGGGCGGGGGGAAGTTGACTGTTCATCAACCCTCCCAGTCAAAAGCTACTGACCATCAAATCGATCTAGCAGAAAACAGATTCAAAACAAACAAAAGAAGATGACTTTTCAGACGATGGACAGCCACTCTATTCACTTTCTCACCAAAGGGTTTTGTGGTTGCAAAAATTTTAATGCAGTCCAAAGGGGGGGTCCAGACTTGAAAGAGAGATTTTGTGGGCTAGCAAATATACAAATTATAGTAGGCTCAGTAGGCTTAGCTGAAAGTGACTGGAGATGGGAAAACTGTTAAGGAGAAGTATCATATATCTATTTTTAGTCTTCCTTAGGCATCTGTTTATGGTTACTATTTTTTTTCCCCAGATACAACATTTATTGTGCCAGGGAAAATATTACTTAGTTCAGGGAGGCCCACAGGATAACCAGCAAGTCAAAGGAAGAGTTTATTCTGTGCTATTTTCATAGAGGATAGTTGTTATTAGAGATAGTAATTTATTTGGTGTATGATTATTTATGATTATTTATTATTATTTAATTTATTATATAATTTATTAGAGATAATAAGTTATTTTTAGAGATAACCTCTTTTCAGTGGTTTGCAGGGACAGGATAAGGAGTAATGGCCACAAGATAGAGCACAGGAAGCTCCGCACTGACATGCGAAAGAATTTCTTCACAGTGAGGATGACAGAGTACTGGAATAGGCTGCCCAGGGAGGTTGTGGAGTCTCCTTCTCTGGAGATATTTAAGGCCCATCTGGATGCCTACCTGGGCAGCCTGATCTAAGGAACCTGCTTTGGCAGGGGGGTTGGACCCAATGATCTTTCAAGGTCCCTTCCAACCCCTTCAGTTCTGAGATTCTGTGATAAAATACTGGGCTACACACGAAGGAGAGGGCCTGCACTATCCCAAACCAGCACAACAATCTATTTTCCAAGCCCAGAGGGAAACCTTTTGCAATTGAGTTTAACACTGTGAGTAGGAGAGAGCAACTACAATGAGTCACCTGCCTATATGGCCACTACCTGAGACCTGGCCATGCCTGCCAGGGGTATTTTGGGATACCTGGGAGCCTTGGTCAACCCTTCACAAACCAAGCCTGGGTTCTTGAGACCTCAAATCAAAAGTCAGAGAAATGAGCAAGAAAATAAGCTTGATGACATCTACACAGTCTTACAGAAAATCATAGATAGATAGATAGATAGATAGAAAGAAAGAAGTTTCATTTTGATGAGTTCACAGTTGCTGGGGAAGAGAAAAACAGGAGAAAAACAGCTATATATAATTCACTGTGCAGACTTTCAGAAAGCAGAAGCTCCAGCAAAGTATGAATTACACAGTGCCAATCTCTGAATTCAGGGCAATAGTTTTAAAGCTATTGGCAGTCTTTCAAAAATATTTATTTAAATGAAGCAATAAATACAGACTGCTTCATAGTCACAGTTACAGTCCCATAGTGGTTGAGGTTGGAAGAAACCTCTGGAGAGATGTAGTTCAAGCCCCCTGCTCAAACAGGGTTACCTAGAGCACACTGCACAGGATCACTTCCAGGCAGGTATGGAGTATCTTCGGAGAAGAAGACTCTACATCTCTTTGGGCAAACTGTTCCAACACTCTCTCATCCTCATGCTGTGTTTCACCTTCATGCTGTGTTTCAAATCACTTCATATCAGAATTGCTGCTTAAAATAAAAATTATTCATAGATTCTATTAGATTTTCTTTGAATTGATTGATATATTAGTATATACTGTGTAAAAAGCTTTCCTACCTTTGCAGAGAAGTGAACTCAATAAGCCATGTGGTCCTCATCTTGCTCTTAGAGTATGGTATTTTTGGTGAACCATATAAATACAGTGAAAACAAGTTCCCAGATAACCTAACAATGTTTTTTAAAAGGATGAAATAAGTAATGTTCTGTAGAAATTAAATTTTTTGTTAGATATTGTAGACATCAGTGTCCATGCTACAGTATTATACAGTATTATATATTCATCTTTTTTTCTTTTTTTTTTTTTTTAATTTATTGTAACCTGTTGTGCTTTTCTGCAAGGGATTGTTTTACTCAATTTTCAAATAGCAGACGACACACTAATTTACTTTCTAACGTCTTACATTGAAAGTTCTGATGAAACAAGCACTGAAAATGAGTATTTACTTCTTGTTTATTTTACTTAATTGTTTTTAAGGAAGCAAGCTAATAAAAGCCTGACCTTTGGAATTACTTCAAAGACTCAATGGACAAGTTGGATCTGATATTTATGTTCTTCTAGGAGTTTACTTCTTTAGTAAGTGAATCATGAAAAGCTACAGAAGCATTCAACAATGAAATTCAGCAAATTCTCTTGATAATTATGTCGTGAATATAATTATCAGACTCTGAGAATGCATACATTTACATTCCCCTTTGTGAGAAAGTACTCAAGTCTCTGACCGTACTTTATAACATAATCTGTAGGACTCGTTTCTTCATCAATGCAGCTTTAAGTAAAACACCATTTATTACAGATAACACATTCAATAAGTGAGCTTCTCAAGAAAAATACTTCTATTTAATCACTGTATGCTGAAGAGAATACAAAGAAAATAAAGCTCTAAATCAGATTATGGTACTTTCATCATATGAAAGGAGATTCATATAAAGACTGTGACCAAAAGCTCCTCTGTAATCTTTATATGCCTATCCTCCTTGGAGGCACCGATGAAACTCACAGTAAATTCAGTTACATTCCTGTCAAAATCTAAAATAAAATAAAATAAATAAAATAAAATTAAATAAAATAATAAAAAATATACACTTGATAACGACTGAAGTTGCACTGATTTTGGTTATCTGTGTGTTCAAGCACACCTGGTACACAAAATAAAAGATGTTCTTTTCCCTCCATTCCAAAGAAAAGACACATTTAGTTTTTAACATACTTTCATATAGCACATTAGGAGTAATTGAAATCCTATACAAGTAAATGGGAAGGATTCCACTAACTTCAGTGAACTTGGACTGTTCGTGGTTTGACATCACTTGTACAAATATTGAAAAAAATTACAGCTATTTAATTTATAGCACAATATAACAAAATGGATATGGAGTGAAAAAATAAAATCATAAGGTCCAGATTCTCTCTCAGTTACTCAGGATAATTAGAAACTTATTGTTGAATAGGCACATTCGTTTCTTCAAGACTACTCAAGCTGTTTACAGTACTTCTCAGTAATAAAGGCAGCAGAATCTCCAAATAAAATTAGCCTGGAGAAAAGAACCTGCATTTTTGCTTTTATTAAATTAACTTTCCATAAACATTTATATGAACAGCATTTTGTTTTCAATGATGTCTGCAGCAAGAGAGTCTGAGGAATAATCATTTGGCTGTGCTGTCCTATTACAATTTTATGTAGGCAAATTTTGAAGTACATGAATGAATGTATGAATAACATCTACTTTGATTCAACAGCAGGTCTTTTGAGGACAGAAAGGTGCATTCATGACTAAAATACTAGTTGTTGTTTTTTTTTATTTTCCCTCAGATTTAATCAAATTTCATTCAACATAAAATCTGAAATATGTTTCTTAGTGAGGTAAATGATTTCTGTTAGATATATATATTTTTAGTGAACTGAATTTCAAAACTAATGTTTCAGATTTGAAATGTAATAATTTATTTTATTATCATCTGAGTGCAACCTACTATTTCAAAATAAGTACATAGTAAGGAAATATTTTCTATCTGAAGTACATTGTAAAACTCAAAACACCTCAATTTCTCTAAAACAGCAACAGCAACAACAAAGAAAAATGTAGCCATGGATTTTTACTGCTACTTATTTCACCCAGCTAACTTGGAAGCACTTCATGCTAGAAACCCAGAGGACTAGGCAGGATTTAAGAGACTTATTGCTGCTTCCAAAACTTGGCTTGCACAACGGTCCGTTCCTCACTGCCACTGAAGCTTGCTTACAAATGTATGTTTCTATGAGGATATGTACAGAGTCCGGAGGGATTTAAGGGGTCCATGTGCTAGCTCAGAGAGCTTGTTCATATCAATAGACCAGTGCTGTGCTGCAAAGAGGCAAAAGTTCGTACCCCAGGATGTCCTCAGCAGAGTTTGGTAGTAAAAGCTCTGTGTGCCCAGGACAGCTCACAATGAGGGCCATACCTTACCACCATGCTGAATTGAGTAGAGTGGACTGGGTAACACTTTTTGTGTGATGATGAAGGGCTTGTGCCGAACACTTGCTTAGGCCAATATGGAAAAAAAAAAAAAAAAAAAAAAAAAAAAAAAAAAAGGAAAAGAAAAAGGAAGTGTAATTGAACTAAGTTGTTTTGAAGTAGGTTCTCCCAGTTTCTCACTAGTCCAGTTACACTTATATCTACCCTTCCCAAAAGAACTTTTCTATATGTTACAAGATTACCATTCTTACCCAATCTGTGTTCCATCTACTCAAACCTTTTCAGAAAAGTTCCCACAAATAACTACTGATCACTGCTGAAGAAAATTCAGTTTTAAGTTCATGCAGCCATGCACTGTTGATGGGTGTGCTACAGACACTGTGGAAGATGTATGTAAACTTATTCTGTTTCCTCAGACAGGACAATCTTGTCTACAGACATTTGCATTAGTTTCTTGCAGATACATCAGTTCTGGCCATAGGGAACATGCAGTGATATTTTCCACATCAGGTGTATTTTGCTTCCTGCAAACTCAGTCTGGTTGTGCTTGTCAGATTTTGTCTTAATCTCTTTACTGTATCCTTGCCACTACATGTTTCTGTAAGTTTGTGGTTTAATAAAGCAGACCATAGAAGTGTCTTTTTTTGTCTCCAAAGTTTTCATTTTACCTCTGGTTCTGTTGTGTAGCCTCCCAGTCACCACTGTTTCTTTCAGAGTCCTTTTCTCAATATCTAGGTACTAACTGAAATCTGAAATTACTTAAAACATTTCTCCAATATGTTACAGGGGTTTCAGAAATATGTTTTGGTGTGCAGCTGATACCTTTCAAAACTTTATTTCAGGGAGTGTTATATTTTCATTAAATTATTTTCATAAGCACAATTTTTTTCCTGACCAAACATATTTTTCAGGAAGAACAAGAACAACAAATCAACTTTTTGTTGCTTCACTTTTCCTTACCAACTTCTCATTTTCTCCTATTTCTTCTGCTATCCCTCCTTGTGTATACAGTTTTTTTCTTAACAACACATGTTTGATAGTATGTCACGGTCTTAGATAGGATATCTTTAAACTAGACCAATATTTTAAACTAGACAAATAACCAACTTTAGTGCTTATTGTATCTGAGAGAAAATGAACAGAGAAGTACTAAAAACCTTTGTACCACTTTTCAGTGCCAGCACAGATGAACTTGCCCAAAAACTGCTCGTTTGAGGCAGATGTCTTCCAGTCTTGCCCAGGGCCTATGAGGCTGGCAAACATTTTCTGAATTTTCCTGAATTAGTTTCTTAAATATCTGGTTCTTTTTTATCCTAGGTAGTGCTGGGCAGCCCAGGAACTTAGGACATTTATGATTTATAAACCACTTAAAGGACGTAGTTCAGTAGCCATTTGCAGAGCATGGCTACAGGAATAGACCCTGCACAGATTGATATACAGTTTTTCCTCAAAATATGTTAAGAAAAGAAGATGTGAAGAAACAAAACAAAACAAAACTAACTAACTAAAAAATACCCTAACTTTCCTCATATTGACCAAATTAGGATTCCTTTTCTGTGTCACATAACTTTTGTCTCTTTTTATAGTGCAGCAACAACTGCAACATCCTGTCTGTGATTGTGTATATGCATATGTGTCTGTGTCTGTATGTATTCTCATGCAGGGTGAGCATATTTTGGCAAATTTTGGAACTGTTTGAAAAACATAGACTGCAGTTCATGTACATAAATCCTCCATCTGAGATGCATGTTTTATTTGATTTTAGCAAAAAAACAGATTCTGAGCAGCACGTTGTTTTTCTTGAAATTAAAGGAACTCAGTTTCTAGGCATTTTCTTGTCTTCAAAACATAGGCTCCTATTCATGTTACATATATATTTTAATTTGAGTTCAAATCTGGAAGAAAATGAATGAAATAAAGGAATTTTCTGTTTAATTTGAAATAAGATTTTTGCAGCCACAGATGTAGAGACTATGTATTCATGCCCACATGGCAGGACTCTTTTCTTTTTTTAAAAAATGGTGTACCAGCACAAGAGCAATATATAGCCACAAATATATAGGGGGAAATATATATATATATATATTATTATTATTATTATTACAAGCAGTTGGACTATCCTCATAAGAAACAATCTGGAAATATTACTCAGCTGTGTTTGAAATGTATTGATTAAATTAAGTATGTCAACTCATTCAGAGGAATACATACAAGTTACCAAATGCTTGTTTTGTTACTAGAAAACCTCATTAGCAGAGGAATAAAATAGCTCATAAGTGAATCTCATTATTTGTCTGTCTCCTTCTGCCATGCCAATAACATTTAGATTTGCAAATAACATATTCTGATGTGAGGCACGCAGCAGGTGTGTGTGTGATGGGACTACTTCTGTTGGATGTTGATTACTCTCTGTGTATGTGAAAAGCTTTCTATTCCCACAGCTTTGTGCAATATATCAATGGTAATGGATTCATAATCATTATCAAGCTTGATAGAGGCTTGACTACCATGACAGATGTCTTCTCAATTTTCCTGTTGCATATGTTCTTTTCCCTCTGGAACAATGCTTACATAAAATTCCAGTATTAATGTATCTCTTTTATGTTGTTTTGTATCAGTTGCTGAGTGCAGTGATCAATCTTTTAATTCAGATGAATAGGTAATTACAACCAAATGCCAAACACATCAACAGAAATTCAGCAACTGTCAAGCAAACCACAGTGACCAGAATTATTGGTCTGTGCTAGAGACAGCACACGGGTGTTTTTGCACAGTTATGCACCTCAATGGTGTTTCCATTGGCAACAATAATACTCTTCTGGTACTTATTGTTTTAGCAAAAGACAATAAGTAAACTTATTCTTTCTCATGCTTGTCATGAGATTAATTCAAATGAACGTGTAGTAGCGCTCACCAAGTGCTATCCTACCTTAACCAGGGTAAACTTCTTTAAACAAATAAAACAAAAAAAAGAGCTTAATGGTGCTTTAAGTCTTCCAATGGAAAACAAGAGAAAGTCATCTCCATGTTTTCTATTGACAACAGTATTCTGTACTGAAACACTTATTTCCTTGTATTTCCTGTGTTGATCACTTGAAATTTGAATTGAGTTTTCAGAAGTCTGCTGTGATTAAAAATAAATAAACAAACAAACAAATTAATTAATTAATTAAAAAAATTGATTTATTCAATTTATTCTACTCAAAGGAGGTCCTTTCATTTGCTGAGTTTGATGTTTTTCCCATATTTTCCTTTTGATCTCCATCCTGTATGATACACAGATCCTGGAGAGCTTCTCCAGGAGTTCAGAGTACCAAGCTCAACTTAAACCTTTGATGCCCCTTGATAGCAACATATATGTGCTCGTCATATGTGCACATATATTTTTTTCCAGCTTACTCACCACTTGTTTGGCTGTGGCTGAAATATCTTTTTTCAATTTAACAGCTCTGCTGTAATAAGAACCTCCTGTGACCTGTGTGGACTATGGACTCTTCTGCTCATTCTGCCGCTTAGAGCATGCTACAGAAAACTTCTCCTTGGGAAACAAAACAACCTTTTCTTAAAACTGGTCTATTTTAGACTAACAGAAAAGTAATGGAAGACCAAGGGCAGTGAGTTCAGTTTTAATAATAAAATCTATTCTGTTTCTTCAATGAGGTATAAAAGACTTGCAAAGAGCTATCTTTTCTATGTGAACTTGTTGTTTTGTCCTGGTTTCAGCTAGGATAGACTTCATTTTCCTCCTAGAAGCTGGTAGGGCGCTATGTTTTGGATTAGGATGAGAATAATGTTGCTAACACTGATGGTTTAATTGCGGCAGAGCAGTGTTTACGCTAAGCCAAGGACTTCTCACTCTGTCCTGTCAGTGGGCAGGAGGGGGGTGCAGCAGGAGCTGGGAGGGGACAGACCCAGGACAGCTGACCCAAACTGGCCAAAGGGGTACTCCATACCATCTGACATCATGCTAAACTATATATAGGGGTGGCTAGCTGGGGTGGGTGGGCTGGCTGCTCGGGGATAGGCTGGGCATTGATCAGCAGGTGGTGAGCAATTGCATTGTGCATCACTTGTTTCGTACACATTATTAGTAGTAGTACTATTATCATTATTTTTTTTTTTTCTGTCTTAATAAACTGTCTCTATCCCAACCCACAGGCTTCATTTTCCTGTTTCTCTCCCCCATCCCAGAGAGGGAGGCAGGACAGCGAGCAAATGGTTGTGTGGTGCTTAACTCGCGGCTGGGTTAAACCACAACATTAAACAATATAACAGAAAGGTAGGATCCCAAGAGGTTATCAATTACATTCCTCTGCTACAAGGCAGAATCAGCTATACCTGTGTAATTTCTGACATACAGTGATCTAATTAGTTAAAAACTTCTGCTTTAGAAAAAGTTTTTAGCCCCAACATCCTTGGACATCACTTGCAGTATTTCATATTCCTAAGGTTTTCTAATGTCTAACAGTGGCATTTCCTACTGCAATTCACACCTTTTCTGTGTTTTACCCATCCTTTACATGGAGAAATGATTATTCTTTTTCTCTCAGTAAAAATGATTACATGGTGAGTCTGCTCTTTTTCTCTATTCCTCCACTAGTTCCAGTTTTGTCTTCCTTAGGCTATAAAGACTGGAATATTTCAATCCTCCAGTTTATTCTACTAACTGAGAAATAATAACAATATCGAATGAAATTAAATCTGTTGTCTCAGGTTTTCTATGCAATCTCATGTAATATTTTTGTGCTGTTGTGTATTTCCTTAGCTAAATGATCTCTGGTTGTGGATATCCAATTAGGTCTGCATCTTCCTTACAGCCATTTCTTCAAAACTGAGTTCATGTATTCTCAAAAAGATGTATTTAAATATTTGTTTGATTGTTCCAAAATTTTCCTAGGGAACTGAAATCAAGCTGATCAGTCTTTAATTTCTTCATTGCTTTTTAAAGATATGCACACAGTTGTCCTTACCTCATCTTTAAATACCTCATCATTCTTCATCTTGTTTCAAAGACAGTAACTTTGTGATTGCTTCAGACAGTGCTTCAAATATTCTAAAACAAAATTCATCTGGTCCAACGAATTTGAGAACTCCTAAAGTTCTCAAATAAAGTACATATGAACTCTGTAACCTGTTTGTTTGTTTGTTTTTCTCCTTATTGTTCTCCTTATTTCCCTGTATCTACCCTTTGGTGAAACTTTACATGGGAAATATGGGAAATTTAGCCCACGCAGCATAACAGTATCAGTTCCTAGATTGCAATTTCTAGATTGTATGTACAAACCAAGTAGCACACCAAGAGAATATACAAACTGGGCAGGAAGTTGCATAGGAAAGTAAGTATCTCCAGGGATATGCAGTCTTTGGGAAGAGGTAGATGTGGTTCACAGGATGAGAATTACTTGCAATCTAAGCACCTAATTTCCATATTGGGCAAAATTTAAGCAGATTTAATCCTTGTATTTGTTTCTACAAGAAAGTGATTTTTTTCAAGGTATTTGCTAAGTTAAAAAGAAAAAAAAAAAAAAAAAGTGATCTCCACATAGGTGTCTGCCTTTGAGAAACTGTAGTCTTTCTAGGGACTGATTAAGTAAAATTAAAGAGAAAAAATATGACAGCTTTGCACTTGGAATGAACAAAAGATATTTACTGCTGGTAATCATTTTACTAGTATTAATTCAAGTGCACTAATATTTCCAGATAACTTCAGACCTGGAGAGGTTATAAATACTTTCAGGGCTGAATAAAGGTGCTGCTTTGAAGTGACTGTCGCCTTAAGGATTTTTGGGTAAGTAGGTGAGGTTTACTATCAGCAAATGCTAAACCTCATAGGCAATAAGAGCAAATAAAAAGATACAAAAGGAGGGGATATAAAAATGACAAAGTGGCAGTATCCATTCAATGAAATCAAACTTATTTTTCCTGTTGCAGCTTCTCTAGGCTGTTATTTCAGAGCACAGATAACTGTGACTGGAGAGGGATCAGCATTCAATTCCCATTGATTCAAAGGAGCTCAGATAGTCAGAGAGCTGGAGGCAAGTCATATTTCCACCTGTACCTGGGATCTCCTTCTTGCAGGGAAAAGAAGATTTGGACATGACTTCCAGCTCACAGAGACCCTGCTTGTGCTTGGAGAAGCTGTTGAAGGGCAGAAAGAGAAAGCACATAGTCCAAGCATAGCAGAGGTCTGCCAGGGGAGCGCCCAGCCCCAGAGCTGAGCTGTCTGCCTGGTGCTTACAGAGCAGTCACAGCACACCTGGAGTCACCTGCAGAGTGCTGCAGCTCTGCTGCTACTTTGCTGTCTAGCTGCCCTCAGCAAAGTTTGAGACTGATGCTGGGAAATACCCATGTAGGAACATCTCTTTTAAGATCTAACTCATAAAAACAACTGATTTACCAAGTATAATAAAAATAGTACATCTATAAACTCAAGTTTTCTAAAGCTTCCTTTCACTCAGTACTATTCAAAGTGCAATGGATGAAATTCAACCAAGAAACAACTCTAAATGCAGGCCTAGAATATTACCCACCAGAATATTGAGCTAGGATATGTAAAATGCAGTCATGCCAACACTGGCAACTCAGAAAGAAGTAAACCCAGTGCCTCTCAGGTTGGACCTACAGAGCATGCACAATAGACTTGATGGGCAGATGCCATTCAGACCACACTCCTGGATTGCCAGAGAGGGATCTGCCTCTTCTTGAGGAAGTGGCAAAAATAAATAAATAAATAAATAAGTTAATTCAATTTCTTTAAAGAACTGTTCAGAAGCTTAAAGGAATCTTCCCTTCCCATGACAAGAGCCCAGCACAAGGGAAACTACACTTCTGCATGGCATTCCTCCTCCTGCCTCCTCAAAACGGGAAAGTAGCTCCTTGCAGCAGGAGGGTTGGCAACATTTGCTCCAACTGTGACAAACCCATCATTCAAGAACCAGCAAGGATGCCCTCCATGCCTGGGAATATCTGGATGCCAGAAAGGAGGTTTAAATTTGTACTGCCCGAGTCTGTGCATATGTACATACACACGGGGCTCCAGGTTGTGACACAGTTTTCATTTAGTTAATGAAATTACAAGCCATACAGTTAATTAAAAAAATATACTTTTAAAATATCAAATGAATTTCAATGAATTATTCCTCTCATCTTTAAAGAGATAATGTTCTTCATTAATACAATCAGACTTTAGTTCCTGCTCAAATGTAAGAGGGTGTGCGCTATTCATTTTAGATTTCATTTTATCTCTTCATGTTTCCTAATCAGTAGTTCATACTTCATTAGGGAATCACTGGCATATTCTAAAAGAGGCTGGTGAGATAGACTAGACTTTAATGTTTGAATTGAAGAAGTAGTTTGTTTCATGGTTTAACCAAAAAAATAAAGTAAAATTAAAATAAAAAGAATGAAAAAAAATATATATCAGCCATAACTGTCAAGCCATCAGGGACCTTCTAGTTTTACTGCTATCAGAGACAAAAGATGAACAGTGAACTTTTCCACAAAGCGTCTAAATTGAACTCTAATTAAACTACTGGTTTTAAAATGAGAAGAAAATCTAAAATTTGCTGTATGCTGATACAACTGTTAGTAGACTGTCATATGTGTTGGAAATACGTAAGTACAGTCTTCCCTGGAGTCACATCACTATTAATTGAAAATGTAACTCTGGGCACTTTGCTTCTTTGTTTCTGATTAGCTGTTCCAACAGCTCTCTCTATATGTAGGGCCCCAGTCCCAAATGATATTAAGGATAACTGGAGAAAGAAATAAGATGCTATGATGTAATTCTTTTATACGGTTTTAATAAGTCCATGAGTGATTGATGTGATTGATGTTTTCATACATTTCCAGGATTAGGATTTTCAAATTTAAAATGATAGATTTTTTAAAATTATAAGCCATTTAAGATTTATTTTAAAGGAAAATAAATAAATAAAAAAAAAAGGATTAAGGCTCAATTCTGCAGTGCTCGAAAATAAAGTGTTGGCTTCAGATTGAAATTCAGAATGCTGCATATATTGCCTAGGGATGTAGTTCCATATTGCAATATCTCTGCTGGAAAAGCTGGTTTGAGAGGTTCATGGGAAACCCAGAGTTCTGTTCCCACCACCACCCTCCTGAGTTGTCCTTCTGCTTGGTTGTGTTGATTAAGCTGTTTGTAAAGATATACCACAAAGTGGTATGAGTGATCAAGTGGTAGCACAACACTACAGGGAGTTGCACATGTCCAGGTGCAGGAATAGACGTGCAGGAGTAAGGAAAGGTGTAACCTTCTTTAATCAGGTTTATCCCTAGAGGCAGTGGGACAGGGCACTACATAAGTGATAAGCACATGATAGGGGAGAGATTAACATATTAACATTTGGGGGATAAGAAATGTAAAATATATTCTGTTTGTATATATTTCTTTTTCTAAGAGGCATCTTTGGAAAGATCAGTTCCCTGTTGTGGTTTACATCACAGAAAGAGTAGCACAGTCTTGGATGAGCAAACTGCAAGGTGAATCGCTACCAGTTGTTTCATATTATGAAACCATGGGGCAGGCTCACCGTGGGAAGTGGGCAGTGTAGAGGACTGCCTAGGGCAAACTGGCAGGAAACACCAGCTTCACGTCCCAGCCCACCATCAGGACACTCGGCAGGAAAAGCCTACAGATTATCCTCCTCAAGACTCTTTTGCTCCCTGCTCCTGACTGAAGGAAGCAGTAAGGGGATTACTCTCCTGAACTCAGATGCCTAAATTCTGTCTCTGACATAGTTTGGGGGAGAGGGTTGGATCTAGCTATTATCAATCTTTAGAGATATTGACATGCTGACACAAGGTGTAAAAGTGGTTTTCTAATACAATAGGTGGGTGTTTGTGTTGTTATAGTGCTTAATCACAGTTTACATGACAGTTTATTGCACTTGGAACTATTATCTCAGATCCATAATTTAAAAGTGCCATATGTTTAGAAAGATTAAATTAGAATTTCATTAAAGTAAGGGATAAGGTGTGAGGTTTTGTTGTTGTTGTTGTTTCTTATTTATTTGTCATTAAAAATAAAAAAATATATAATTAGATAAAAAAAATGCAAAGCATAGCTAAAAAACAAACAAACAAACAAAAAAGGCATTACAAAGCAGCTTTGAACTATAGGTCTTTATTACTCAAACTTCTCACCAAGAAAAAAAAAATAAAAGAAATCAAACTCTTTTTTCCTCATATATCCAGGAAGTCACCTCCTCAGAGAAAATGAATGAATCCATCAAAAACTCAAACACAAGAGCTTATAAATGTTATAAGTCCAGATTTCAAACAAATACAGCCTAAGGAAATAAAAAGTTATTAAAATCAAATAAAATTTAACAAAATGCTGATATCTGACAAATAACTTGAAAACCCTCAGCCTCTACACTAAAGTTTGATCAAATACCCTGGAGAACAAAAATTATCTTTCTAATTGCTATTTAAAGAAAGTGACAAAATAGACAATTTAGTTAATCATTGGACTCCTAGCAGCTCTGAGTTTTCCTGGGAGCATTCAGAAACTTGGCATTTTTCTTTGCCAGAAATGACATAGGTGTCACCCTAACTTTTGGAATACTGTCTTGCATACATGAGTCTATTTTCTGTTTCAGGCACAGAATGTGGTCTTCTCATCAATGAAAAATTAATGATCCTTCCTCACAGAGATTCGTGGGAGATTTCTGTTTTGCCAGGGACCTCTGTGGAAACACCATATTTCACCACGGTTTTACTGAAATCTTTTGATACAGATGTGATATTTGGACCTATAGTGTGGCCAATATACTTGGTGGCACAGCAGATTCTTCTTCAGGATCAATCCCAAAGAAGTGTCTCATGAGAAGCTGGAAATGTCAGGTTTTTACTAATTTTCAAAATTAATGATCTTAGAAACATCTGAAACCATATGATCCCACAACTCAGCAAGCCAGTTCTGCTCAGCAAAATATTTGTGTACATGCTTAGATTTATACATATAATACAGGATCTTTGCCTTTCCTAGTCATATATTTTACCTAGATTCATTGAGTCAAAACCTAATAGAGGATGGAGGAGGAGCTAAAACAAAAAGACCAGAATGTTGAATTATCAAAGGTCAGATCTTGCAATTGAAATTCTTTAAACAACTTTGGCACAAATGCATGTGAATTATCTCCAGATGCACCAATTTTTGGCATGAATGATTATCGATAACAGTCCTTGGGATTATTTCAAAGATCCTCCATCTTGCATCACAGTTTAGCATTTTGTTGCATTAATACATTCAACAACATCTTTAAGCTATTTAAATCTAGATTAGTTTTGTCTTGATCCTTAATTATATCCTTTCCAAACAAATTTCCATCTGTTCTTCTTTAAATCTTCCTGCATCTTATCTTGGGAGAAAAACAGAACAAAATACAGTGTTTTTCCTTGATATTTAAATAATAATGATTAAAAAAAAAAAAAAGAGTATTTATAAAATATATCATATCTTTCTCCCAGATTCAGAGGAGCTGAATTTTCTCCATTCTCAAGAGATTTACAAATGGAAAGCCAAAGAATTTGTGATGTTTATGAGAATCCAGTTTTGACAACAGATGAACATGGCTTTTTCTCACACTGTTGGCTTTAGGCATATAAGTTCTCCGTTCTCCTCTTCTTCCCCACCCCCCACCCCCCCCTTTTTTTTTTTTTGGCTGGACCTAAATCGAGAATGAGCAAGTATCTAAATACAGTCAGCAAAATCTGCTAAAACTGATCTTAGGTATTACCATAGCTACTTCTAGCTTCCCTTTTGAATATATCTCCACAAAATAGGTCTAACTTGTAAAGAAGAATATGAATCTGGAAGGTAATAACACTTTTCACATTATGGATACTGAACCTTTATTTTTTTTACCACTGTTGTGATTTCCCTCTCCCCAATGAAAAAAATCTAACAGAATGAATGTTTATTTATGTATGTTAAATTATAACAGTGAAATTTAGGTATTTCAGTGACAAGGGTGAGATAATATTACATTTCATTAAAGTATCTTGAAAGATTCATCTAAGAATCTTGTTCTTCAGTGTTTACTATTGATTTTTTGAAAGCAAAATAAAAATAAATTACTTTCCTACATGACATTGTTTTAAGGAAATATCTAGGATCTGAAGATGGAGTAACCAATATAGAAATGCTTAGGGGCAAGTTCACATGTAGAAATGCTTGAGGGTAAATCTATATGTTACAACATAAGTCAGTTTTAGAGATACATGTGTTAAAGCTGCCATGCTGACATGTTGAGAGAGGATATTGAAATACCATGCAAAACATAAGTTTAAACCCTGGATGTTTGCATCTGCAATGTCCTGTACCCGCGTTAGTAAATTCAGTCTCCATAGATCTTTTTGTTATACATTAAACTGATTTAATGTATTAGCTTTCAGCATTAGAGTGACCCTAGTAAACATGATAAACAGGATATTTGTACTCTGTAGTCTGCTACAGACTGGCCTAGTACAGGTTAACAGAGGGCATAGCACTATGGTACTGAGCATCATTGACTTCCTCATTCATTTTGGTAAGGTCTTAATTCAGCTGCCTTGATAATGATCAAGGATTAACATTTCCAGCTGTTGTAACCTAGAGGGTATGGCATTGCTCTGCACAGTTTACAGTGGGCGAAGTCTCATTTTGCTGCCAAGTAGGGAATGTTTTGGAGAGGATCCCATCTATTGTTCCTCTTCCAGGAGACAAGCACATAAGAAGTCTCAAAGCCCAGGGAAAAATTCAAGATCTGCAGTGTACTGTGACCGATGTCTTATTTATTATGTTTTTAAGAATTTATATTTCCATTAAAATAAGCAAACTCAGGAAAAAAAATATAAGTCCTCATATTTCTCAAAATTTTAACTCAAAATTTGGAAACCAACAAAATTCCAGAAGAAAGAACTATCAAAGCTTACTGAAACTGAAAATAAAAATAATTAGTATTTTTCCAGCTATCTACTATACTTGTCAGCCACATTGTTTTATCTGAAGTATAGATTACAGCATTTAAATAATAGCTTGTCCAATTCTAAATATAAGTGTAGACTGTGTTAAATATATTTGGCAGAGAGTCAGGCATACTTCATGTGTATATAGTATGTCCAAGAGTGAAATTCCATTTCCTGCTAAAAATGCCAATCTATGATGCAAGTCATTTATTTACTAATGAATCAATTTTTTATTCCACTTTAATATATAGGAAATAACTGTAAACAAACACTCCATACCTTTCGGTGTTCAAATCAAAGTCATACCTGAAAGCAAAACAGATAGAACTCCACTAAAGTTTGCTCTTTTACAAGGCTCTAAGTCAGGGAATGCTGTGTCTGGCTCCCAAGGTAGGGAGGTATAGGTCAGCAAATTTACAATTCAGAATTAACTAGAAAGTATTTTCATTTTTGAAAACCCATAGAATGCAATGCATAATTAAAATCAGAAAATACACATGGATAGATTCTTAACTGATGTAAACAAACATTTCTCAGAGGAGCTGTACTGCATGCCTGAAGTTTCTAGGTTTGGTGTTATTTTTAAATTGTGCTGTCAAGTGAATTCTTCCTTGGACGTCCTCAAATATTTAAATAACTATCTCATTATGATGAATAACCTTTATGAAACTGTCTTGTGCTTTGAAGCTTACAAGACCTTGATGTATGGCATGGATTATGGCCGTACTACATTGACCAGTACCATTATGCTGGTATTCTGTAATGAAGGGAGATGTATATATACTCAGTGTAAGTCATCTATGTAAAAGTAAGGAATTGTGAGGTGATAAAGGTTGCTGATGGCAAAGTTATTCAGAATAATCAAATCTACATTGAGCTGTGAAGAACTGCAGAAAGCTTTCACATTACTGGAGAGACAGGGTGATAAAATTGCAAATGAAATTCAATGTTGATAAAAGCCAAGTGCTGAGGAAAAAATAACCCTAACTACATTTTCTAGTGTACTCTACCTCTACTTCAATGATACCAGCTGTCATTTTTTCAGAGATGGTCTAATTGACACATATTTAACTAAACTGAGCAATTGGTCTGTACTTGCCACTAGCTATGAAAGCTTCTGTTTCTCTTTCAGACCGAGGGGTCTTATGTACTCAAAAATTATTTATTGATTGATTGATTTTAACTTGCAAAATATGCGAGTTGTCTAATGAAAGATAGTTCTGCTTCCAGATCTCACCCTATGTAACTACATATATATAAAGAGCTTCTTATTGTATCCTTTTCAGGACATCCTTGTTTTTTCTAAATCCAATCAGAACTCAGTAATGAATGAACTATACACATTAATGATATGAGATGTTTTCTTTAAACAACAGCTGTAAACGTGCATGTTTACATTTCACCCTCCATAAGTTAAGAATTTCAGTATTCTGCTGAGATAAATATTCTGGAGAAGAAGGGCAGTTAATGGATTGGGGAAATACAGACCAAACTACCATTTAAGTAAGTCATAGCTAATGTGTGTTTCTGCAGGACACAAATCTACAATATATTGTTCCAGATATACAAAAACATATGAAAACATAGTGCCATGTCGGCTGCACAAGCCACTTGAAGGACTGGTAATAATGGGGTGTCTATGGAAAAGTCCTACATTTGCCAGAAAAGTTCTCTGACCACCAGCAATATAGTGTGGATCATAATTGAACCTAAATATTCCAGGAGAAGCTTATAAAAACTATAAAATTTCTTTCATCATATTCAGGAAAGTTATGTTAATGTCATTGTGAATTGGCAAAAGAACAGAGGATGTACTAGAGAGCATTGTTAGGCCACTGAAAATATCTGTTGTGTCAATATTTTGAAAACTACACACAGTTCTGCTTATCTCATCTGCAGTTGGACCTGATGATCTTTGTAGGTTCCTTTCAACTGAACTATTCATTTTCAATAGTAGTAGTTAAGTACAGGGAAGGGTGTCCAGAAAGATGAGGGATGTGGAACATCCATTAACCATTTTAAAAGCAGTAAGAACTCATATAAGAAATGTTTGAAGGGATGTATGGGTGCACTGTAGATAAATCCTTGCAGGACAGATTAAACATAATAGCCTGAATGTAGTATCGGACAAGAGATATCTTTAAATCGCTCTTTGTTGCAAGAAGAAGCAATCTTGTTATATTCAGCCTGGTTCACTCCTTCCCTAAGCAGACACTGCAGGTGAGTGCAGGAAACAGCTTTCTAGATCAGGATTGTTCCAGACATGATGCAGTTAAGATGTTCTTGTGCTAGCTTAGATCCACACCATTATGTCCAAACACAGAGGAAACGGATGGATTTGCTCTCATTTATTGATTGCAAGTTTGAATTCCTGACGGCTAGAAAAAAATAATGGATCTATTTCCAGAGTGCTTTATAAAAGAGGGGTTTAAGTCAGGGAGCACTTTGTCAAAGAACACATGCCCTTAGTGCATGACTCTTCTTAGTCAAGTCATGGGTAGGTTTTGACAAGTTTTGTTCCTCTTGATTTCACCAGCTAAAAAAGACTCTCTTTTACATGTCTTCATGAGAGATCTACTGCATTACTGGTGATCAGTTATGATACTAAGACTCCACCAGTGAAAATCAGAAGATGAACCCCAAAACAGACCTAGTACAGTTGCAATAACCATTGTCCTAGGAGTGGCCCAAGTTTGAATAGGCAGAAGAAAACTTTGATGGCTACCAAGAAACAGCAAGCCTTGTTAACTAACCAGAAGAAATATCATTTAGCAGATGTCTATTTCAGGAGTTGAATGTTCCTGAGAGAAACTATGGTTCTTCTTCACATTAGCTCCAACAAAGTTCTAATCTTTACTACCGTCATTATTAATGCATGCTTTGTGCTTTCCAGAAGAGTGTGGTGGTGGGAAGAATGATTTATATATGCATTTCCTCCAGCTTTGTGAACTAAAATAGTCCTATTATGCATCATTAACAAGCAGCTTCTGGTACACAGGAATAATAAATTAGCACCTGACCGAAAAAAAAAAAAAAAAAAAGGAAAGAAGTATGCATTGCCTACAAATATTGACACTGAATTTTACTGTTGGATAATATATAGATGAGCCACATCAAAGAGAAGTAGAGAAACAATACTCATAAAGGTCTGAGTTCTGTGATTTACACTGTCCCACTGGAGGCGTTTGAAATGAGACAGTAAAAAAAAAAAAAAAAGAGAGAGAAAAAAAAACCACAGGAGTAATTAAGGCTTCGAAATGTTGGAGGTTTATTGGTTGAACACCATAAAGAGTTCATTCATAAAGCTCCTGGCATTCATAGAATAGTCAAACTATAGTCTGTGAAATTATTTCACAATATTTTGCACATTTCTTGTTACATTTATCCTTGTTTATCCAAGATGTTTGTTTTTATCCCTTTGCCCACTGAGAAGAAGGGGAAGGTGAGTTACTCAGTTTATATGATATAGGTATGCTAGAACCGTGGAGGCAGTACTAACTTGCTCCCTACTTGCATCACTGCTGCAGCCTGACCTATATAAGGTGCAGACTGTGAATCTAAGCAGGGGTTTAGGTTTTTTTCTGCTTGCACACAGCACTGTAGTTACTGGAACACTGAGACTTAAATGTATTTTACTTTTTTCTTCAAATGCATTTTTCATGCATGTTAAGCTTGCTGTTTTATTTTATTCTTCCAAGCTAGAACTACAATGAACAAATGTCCTGACTTTTAAATTATAAAATAGAATAGTTAAACAGTACAAAATGTTTAGTCTATGATAATATATTTAGAGGTCACTTTTGCCTTTGATTGGTCTTCCACACTTGCACACATCTTGTAGGGAATCAGGAGGAAAATAAAGTATTTTAAATTGTATTACCAGACAGTAGGAGCAGGTTCATGTCTTTCAGACACAGGTAACCTCTACAGACTGACTGAGACTGAATGGGAGAGAGCTGCCCTTTGTTGTGTCTACACAGACTTGCCTTGAAGCAAGCTTAAAGTCAGCCTTGGCATGCAACCAGACACTCCAGGGCTGCATCCAAGCCTTCTCTCTTTTCCCGTTAGCTCTGGCCAGCTGGTGGGCCATTCCTGCCACTGGTGGGGCAGCTCTGGGAGAGGCAGGTGTGAATCACCAGCCTGGCCTGGCAGGCAGCACACGTCATGCTGGTCCGTGATCAACAGCGCAGCTCCAGAGGGTGAACGAGTGACTCCTGCTCCAGCCTGCCCCTAACTGCCCACCAGAGCTCGAGGGAGGTGGAAGGGCTCCAGCTCTGGACTGGGATCAGCGCAATGTCCAAGTGACAGGAGACGGTATGGGGGTCACTTAGGCTGCTCTGTCCCAGTCCTCTTGGAGCGTTACAGTTTCAGAGCACAAGTTTAAAAGACTTTTCCATTTTGACACACGGCATACTAAGAGCCATTGAAGAGCCACATAAGCTGAGCCATCCTGTCTTCAGCCTAATTTTCTCCTGAAGACAAATTCCATTCAGATTTTGAAATAATTCTGGACTGCACCCTTCTGCAGTGAAGCAAGAGCAGAAAAATTATGATGGGAACTACAGGGCCACCACTTTCAGGATTGAATATATGGTGCCTGGTCAGAGATGTACCACTAAAGATTTGTTTATATAAAATAATTTTCTTGCTCAAATTTAGAAGTTTTAGAAAAAAACTATAATGTTCTATCTATGGACTTCGAGCAATCAAGTTATAGAACTTAGCTGTTTTTGATTCAATGTGAATCATTACATCTCTGCAAATTATTTTTTCCAGAATAAGTAGGAATATCCTGAAAACTAATGGTCAGCTTGTTGCTACCAGGAAGACAACTTTTGTTGTTTTCCCCTTCACATTTAAAAACGGAATATGTCCCCTCTAAAGCAATTAATTTGCACAAAATATTCTAACTTTATAGATACAGTTTTTAAATTCTGAGAAGAAATCCTTAAAAATACTATTATTTGACAGATTTATGTCTATTATTCTTGTAATAAAAGTAAATGTAGTTATTTTATTTCATCTCTTTTTATGTTTTTATATTGAAATTATTCTCTATGACTCTATTTTAACTACAGGTGTATTTTCACCAGAAGATTCATAATGCTACAAGTATTTTCTACAAAGTTATAAATTTTAATTTTGAGCAACATGGCGGTCTTCTTTTCCACCAACACCTTCTTAGTTGTTACCAGAAAACAATAATCTTCTCCTGATTAAAACACAAAGCAAAACCAAAAACAAACAAACAAAAACTTTTATATTTTCTGTTGTATTGCATTTCCACTCCTCTCCTTAAATGTGCTAAGGATATGTTGTGTGTCTTGAAAGCTTTGATTCAAATGTCTATAAGTGATAAGTGAACAGCGTTTAGAGAGAATAGAGAGAAGCACTCTCCAGAACAAATCGTTGAGGGGAGTGCAGAGGGGGGATGCTAAATCAAACTCCCATGGAGGTTCATGAGAACAACTATTGTAGAGTTCAATAGGCTTTGAGTCATGGGGCAAAAGCCACTGGTACATGAATGAATAAATAGGGGAGTGATGAAATACATTGAAAATATCTTTCAAGAGTACTCCAAGGTTTGCTTTCAGATGTACCAGCCAGCTGGAATACCATGGAAGAGCCCTCAGGTTCTGCACACACCCAGCATTTTAAGAGACACCACCCTCGGTTGTTATTAAACACACAGTCCCACGGAAGAAGCTTTTAAATGCAAGAAGCTGATTAAGAACCAGATTGTGACATTTAGCTAGAGGCCTAGGTTGGTGGCTGTGCCCTTCCCAGGATAGCTCTGGACAGACTGTGCTCGAGGTAGTGCAGTGCCTTCCCCAGCTGCTCACTATGGGTTTCGAGCCCTGTGTGTGTGGATGAACCAGCAATCTTCCTGGTAGCTGGCTGCATTTTTTCTACACAAATTTCCAAATAAAGCAGTATTTAATGCATTTTTCTTCTTTTGCTTGGATTTTATACTGGATATTAATGCTCGAAGTGAGGATTTGAGGAATGCGTAATTAATTGTTCTGCCTGACATGGAAGGCTTTCCCAAGCTGTTTGTATTAAGGTTTCTACTGTCATGTTGAATAGGAGGTAAGAGGAAAGGAAGGGGCTTGCCTTTTCCATTATTAGCTTCCTCCATCTTGAGCTAAAACCATAGGCACTGACAGCAGAAATCCTTAGAGCTGTCATTAGGAGAACGGTGGAAGTTATTAAATCTCATGATTGTCCACTCCAATGAAACACACCTGGAGACAGTACCAACAGTTTACCTTGGAGAGAAAGGGAAAGAAGAGCAATAGAGTGTCTGGGGAAAAACTATCATCATTTGATAAAACTAATTAGGAATCTCCTAATTAAATCTCCTAATCTGATTCCTAAACTGTCACACTGTTTTAGAGAATAGTGGAAAGATATCAAAAAAATGAGAAGACTGTCTCAAAAGTTGAAAAAAATGTCTTCCAGAAAATAATTATGTGTTAAAGAGAGAATGTTTGTTTCCATACTGTCTTAATTGCAAGTAATAGAAAACCACTGGAAAACCAGAAGCAAGCAAATGCCTAATACTTTAGCATTTTCTTCAAAGTTATGTCTAGGATGCCTGATAAAGTCTGTAGTCTGGTTCAACTTCAACGTTCAATCCCTAGACTGAGAATATCTGTCACAAGAGAGGTGTGGGAAAGATTTCTCTGAAGTTGAAAAGAGTTTTGTGGGGAGGGTCAGATCTGATTCTGGGAGCCAAATGCAGGCCACAATTTATTAAAACACTTAAAAGAACCCTGGAAATGAAACTAAATAACCTCAAAACTAAAGAAAAGCCAAAGAAAGGGGCAGAACTGCAGCCTACTCAAGACAAAAAATGGTTTGATGGTGAGGGCCCTTGTGGTGGGGACCTTGACTCAGTAATGACAAGCTGGGGATTTCTAGCTTTTGGATCTAAATGAGTCCTTGCAATTCTGTTCTTGCTTCTGGCTAGCTGTTCATATACAGATACACAGATATTTCATATACAGATATACAGATATTTCTAGATCTCTGTAACTAGCATAGCAAAGCACATGAATGTTCCCATTTAGAGCATTGGAGTCTATTTGAATGTTTAAATGCTTTATTTGATAGGGTTTATGAACCCAGTCCAGCACTACTCAGTGAGGACAATGAAATTCTTTCCCCTGACATGAATGGATAGTGGTTTGGGTCTGGTAAAGGTAACTACTTATGCTTGCCAGGCTGTTATGGGAAATAAGCACCATCCTTTTATGAGAAGGAAGTACAATTATACCATACCAAGAAACCATATCCCTCAGGCTTTCAGCATTCTTCCCAATGAATGAAGCCTTATAATTACCACCCCTACCTGTGAGAGCTTGCATGGGTAGGACTCAGTTTAATATCTCTCTTTCAAAAAAGCAATAACAGCAACAAACAAACCCTTGTGAGCAGCCTGTGGCTTAGATCCTGTTTTCCTGACACTATTACCTTACATGCAAATATTTTTTTCTCCTTTGCTGTAGGTTTTTTTTCTTGGTTTGCTCAGCTGGCAGCATGAATATGTAGAGGATCTAATACAAATGGCTCAGCTGTACCTGTAGGCATGTCTCACCACAGCTTAGGGAAAAGGATCAGAAGGGGATAAAAAATATATATATTTACTCATTAAGAAGCATATTTCTTCACCTGGGAAGACTGAGTTGAGGACTGAGAAACTTTCTTAGTACTCAGTCAAGACAACCTTCCATCCAAATACTTTGGGAACATAATATTTTCCCTCACTGTCTGAAACAAATGCTGTAGAGATTATTCTTGCCTCTTAGAAGAGTTTTTTTGTGGATAAAGTATCATTTGCACAAATATATAGTAGATAGAATAAGGTCAATTTTTGTATCCTTATTAGAAGTATAGATATTATGATTATAGTCTTCTCATTATTTATTCAAGATTATTGAGCTAATTGTACTTTGGTGACATACATCCATAATTTTTGCTTCACTCCACATCTTAGAATCATGAATAAATTGCCAAGGTAGGGAGGCACATTTGGCAAGTTTGGTAAACTCCTCATTCTAGTGAATTTACTTGTTTTTACAGGCTAAGATTAAAATCTTAATCTATTCTACGACTCTGAGATTAGTCATTTTTGTATGGGCCAATTCAGAAATAAAACATAAATATGTGAGACGTGCTATTGACATAAACTATAGCTGCCTTGAAATCTCCAGTTGTTTTCCTCCCTTACTGATGGGGACCTTCTTCTCAGGTGTCCACCAGTGCTGCAGAACCAAACCCTCAAATGTACTTAAGTAACGTTGGCCAAAAAGGGAGTTTTGTTGGTTTACAAATGAAAGGATCACAGCTTCTGATGATTCATGGCTATAGCAGCAGCCACACAAACAGCATAAATTCTCCCCAAGATATAATGGGGCTTTTTTTTTTTTTTTCCTAAATTGGTGAGATTGTCATTTGTTGTTAGTGAGATTGTTGGTGTTGATTGTCATTGTTGGTGAGATTCTCATTTCTTGCATTAGCAGTAAGAGCACAACATAAAGCTGCCTGGTACCAGGCATCAGGTTTCCAGAAAGAACAGCAGGAGTCAGAGGGGATCAGCAGATGCTTTGATGACCTCAACAATAACTGGACCTGTAAGGGCAGCTCCTCCTGTACCACCCACCATGATCCTTCCCCCAGAAGCCACAAAGGAATGAGAAGGAGGGAGTCAGTGTTGCAAGGGCAGCCAAATGCAAAGGCTTTGAGTGCAGGGATGGTGGTTGCTCTTCATAACTGTGACCTGTGTGTGTATGCTGTCCCTGGCTTGTCCCACATTTGCCTAAGAAAGTTAACTAACACCACTGCACGGTGATTCCGTTTAGTTCTGGGGTTTAGTAAACCACGCGAATTTATCAGAACAGATGTTCTTGTCTGCCTTTATGCAGCAACTACAAAAATTGTTATCAGCAACTCTAGATTGTGGTGAGAAAAGAAAAACATCAGTAGGAATCTAACAATCCTAAATTTACAACACAATTTGAATAGTGTAGACAATAAGGGCTAGGTTCAAAGAATGATAAAAGTAAAATGCAGAATATCTGCCTGTCTTCTAGGGCAGGAATTTTGTGCAAAATTAAGTGTGTACCAATGATCTCCATAGACACAAACTAGTATTGCATTAGTAATAAACACTAAAATGCTAGAAACCCTACCTGTCACTTCTTGACCTATCCATTCTTGACCTTGTAGCCTTAAAATTTTTAGACTTTCTTTGTGTTTCTCTTCACTACTGACCTGGAAAAGCCATTCATTTTGGAAAAGAGAATTGCACGAGCATTACAAATTGTTAGATGTTTTTTCAGAAAAAAAAAAAAAAAAGTTCATACTTTTGGACTTCTGTTTAATGCCCATTACCTTCCTTTGATCTGCACAACATTGCAATTTAAAATAAAGTCAGAAAATATACTCTAGGGGTAATTTATCTTCCTTCTGGATAAGTGTACTGTCACGGATTTGTTTTCTTCTGATAGGTAGGTAGGTTTTCTTATTTTTGCAAGGTTACTAACGGCAGTTCAGCTTTACACTTCAGTATTAGTCTTCTGAAATATTGGCTGAACCACAGTTGCAGCAGCTAATCATACAGTGTCTGTGAACTACATTTGTAGGTAGCGGTAGTTTATCTGTGAAAAAAATACAAATGTAAAGGCTGTCATACCAGAGGTTCTTTTCTTCCCAATGTTGGCAAATACATCTAGAAAACAGAGATCTTCTTAAGCAAGGGTTTAAGAGAGTTTGTATGTTTTAGGAGAGAAGATTATTAGTATTATTGGTATTAGGTTATTTTCCTTTTTTTCTCAAAATTTCCTAGAAAATTGATGGATAAAAATGTTTTTATTACACTATTAATTGCTAACTTTTATATTATTTATTACTTTAATTAAAATTTAAAATATTTAAAGGAATTTTAAGGAGTTGTTTCCACAATGGAGTGCCTGTGCCAACTGTGTAGTTCATCCTTTGGCAGGGGCAATTTATGCTACTTTCTTGTCACTTACTGCTAAGGATTAGCATGGATCAAAAGGAGGTGTGCCCCTCAGCTAGCTGCAATGAGCCTGTCCATTGTAAGGAAGCCCATGTTCAGCTCAGGCAGTCCCAGTGAGGTGCCAGCTCTGCTGCCAATCCATGGGAATGCCAGACACCTAATGATCCTGGTCATTTGCTGGATGCTAATCTCATTTCTCAGCCTTTACCTTTGAAACAGTGGCAAACATCCAGGAGTTTCCCCTTTTCAAAGTGGGGAGGTGATGAGCTGAGAGACAAGGGACCTAGTCCTTAATTTTTGTTAGGAAGTGGAATAGAAATGCCTCAGTTCTGTGTCTCACCCCTTTGCTCTCCTGGCAAAATTATTCTTCATAGCAAAATCCCTATTCAGTTGTAAACTCTGATGCTAGCTTTGACTAAATTGTTTTTCTTTGTTTGATCTTTCTTTCCTTACAAGAAAGCCTGTTATACAGAAACCATATACATATGCCAGTAAAAACATCATAAAACCCCTTCCAAGTGTGCTAAAAGGAGGTGCTGGCAGCAATGGGAGGAGTGGAGGTGGAAACAGACAAAATATAAGATTAGGACTTTTTTATTATTCTCATTTATATCCACCATTCCACTGATATTGCTGTATTAACACCAATCCCCTTCCTATGGAGCAAGCCTGGCTTAGACCTGGCCCCAGGTTCAGTAGGAACATATTTTTAAAAATAACTATGCAGAACAACATTTATCCCATGATTTATCAGGTCTGAATCCACAGCTCTGCACCCCATCGCTGATGCTGGTGATGAAGAAAGGGAGGGCACATGATACTGGTGCCCCAGTAGCAGGGCAGGAGGGCAGTGAGGGGCAGCGCTGCCCCAAGCAGGCCAAACTGAAGAGTGATGCCAAGGGGTATCCCGCAGGGAGCCTCCACTCCTGCAGCCCACTCAGAGATGGACACCTCACGTCAACAGGCAGTGTCTGGTGGTGCCTTCTCTCCATCAGGAGAAAGGCATCATAAACTGCCCTTGGGATGGTGGAAAATATGTTTGTTTTTTGTTTGTTTAATTTTCAGCACTGCTGCATGTTTAATAAATCACTCAAGCCCTCTGTGTCCCTAGGAAATGGGTCACCCCAGCAGGGCATGGGTACTGGAAACCCCAGTCTGATGGGGAAAAGTCACAGCCAGCTTCCTTGTGTTGCCTCCTTACTCACTGTGGTGCTGAGCATGCCTCATTGCTCACCGAGCACACCTTTAAGCTAGAGATTTCCTTTATAAAGAGGCATGAATAAGCCAGTACAACTATATATATATAACTTTTAATCTCCCTCTTAGTCAAACAATTCCCCCCCCCCCCCCCGCCCTTTTCCAGAATTTTGCAAGGTATGCATTTTTGAAAGGTAAAAAGGGTCTTAATGAAAGGGTTTGTTCCTAACCCCACCCTGAGAAGCAGAGTTCCTTGTAACAAAAATAGGTATTAGCTGTTGTCCAACCCACTTGAAAAGCTCTTGTATATTCCCCCAGTGTGAAGGGTTTATTGAAGACTACAATAAGAAAACTTCGCAGCTTAAGCATTTTCACCCTTGGGACTTAAACTTCCATTTATGTTTTTATTTGCTACAACCCCAAAGAGCTGCAATGTCAGTGCCTGAAGAAATGAGGCTTGAGAGGTGATTATAGTTTTATGTGGTACAAGAGCTGTTATGAATCGGAAGACAGATGCTAAAAACTGAGTCAGATAAAGGTATCTATTTTGCACTTGCAAGATATCACAACGCCTTCTGCTGTGTTGCAATCTTTTAATCTCTGTCAGCACATCTTGTACTACAAAATAAGTGTGGATCATGCATATGGATATATGGGAAATATTTATTTTAAGAAGACTACAAACTGCCATACATACATGTAAAATGTAATTAAAAAGTGCACCATAAATAAATAAATAAATACTTCAGGATTAAAGAAGCTTAACAGTATTGAACTACCATTTGCCAAAAATATCTTTCTATCTTGCTCTAGATGACTTTCTGAATTAATTGCAAAGATATCAAAACATAACCCAAATACCAGTAATATCACATCTTCTTTTCTTTTTTTTTTTTTTTTTCTAAACCAGATCCTGTAGCCTGTGTACTCAATTTTAATGGATGTAAAATTTATCCACCTACTATGTTTTGATTACTGATCTATCAGCATCAGGTTTCAAATTTGTGCCAAGACCTAGCCAAGAGTAAGTTACACAAGGAGAAAATCTGGAAAAAGGCATGTATTCTGTATGTATAACAGAGGGTAAGGGGAGGAGTGACAACAGCAGAGTAGTCTCTCCCTCTTTGTATTTTCTGCACATGCACTTAGCAAAAGGCACATCTCTGATGCTGAAGAACTAGCTCATGAGAGCTGTTAAGGGTGATGGGGCACAGGACAGAAGGAATTTTGTTTGGCCACCAGAACCCAGAGAAAACATGCTGGGTATCAATTTAGTTTATAATCATTGAAGCTTTTGCTTGACTTAATCTGATGATCCAACAAACATGTTTATTTGAGGAGTGTGGAGTTGGCTGAAGACTTTTGTGACTTCATGCTGCTTCTACATGAGTTCCTTAAAATAAATCTTAATTTAATTGTTGCTGACAGTGCCAGACCTTTGTTACAACACTGTACTTGTCCAGCATCAGATGATTTCCCCAGTCTACAGTAACACTAACTGTATAGCTGATGAGATAAAACAGGAACAGTTCACTGACCAACATTTTCCATTTGCTATTAACCATGTATTCTGAACCCCTTCACTCCCAGATATCAGTGCTAGGATGCTTACAGATTTGGATGACTATGAAACTAATCTGTGAAAAGTAATTGCCAATATTTCTCAAAGAAAGATGTCTGTAAGATATCACCTCTTCCTGCCCACCCCTTCCCACAAGAATAATGGAAGACAAATCAGGACTAAATGTACTCCAAGTCTGGGAAATGACAAAGTAAATATATATGTGAATCCTCAATTTGGACTGGAATCCTTCTTGCAGTGTCTTTGCTATTGTCTACCATCCCTTTGTGGTCTCTTATTAGCAACTGGCATTTCCAAAGCACAGTGCATTTTCTCCTCACAGACACATTTGAAATGTGTAAGATAAATTGCCTTTTCAAAGTGCCTGTTTCTCTCTAGTGACTGTAAAGAGAGTCTAGACAATTAGATCAGAGACAGAAGTCTGCACAATAAACTTCTAAATTAAGAGTGAGGAATCTCACCCTTATATCTCTAGGACAGACTCTGCATTGGGCAGACCTTTACTTCCATCACCTCTCATCCCCCAGACACATTCAGTTGCTGCTATGGTTTATAAACAATAGTTGAGGTGAGATTTCCAGTTCTCAGGTGTCACTGTCCAACCTTAAATTCTTCTGAACTCCCACTTTGGATACCTGAAACCTTTTCTAAATCTGAACCTTGCAATCTCTGCAAACTACTGCACTACCATGTGAACAGGACAAGTGGCAGTCTACATGGGTGCACTATGGCCTTTATCTTGGTGAAATATACACACAATAAATTGCATTCCTTTTGAGCTGAACTTGGCAAAAAAAAGTCACATGAACAAGCTTCTATGAGCTGTGCAGTAACATTTTACTATGGTTTTGATCAAAGAGTTGCAAACAAGAGTTCTTTGTCCTGAAAGACCAACTATGTACATGTTTTGGGAAAGTTCTTTCAGTGCAAACACTGTTTTCATTAGCAGTAACATCAGTCCAGACCACTTTTTTGAACTTTTACTCCTCATTTACAAAAATGACTGGATTTCTACCAGAGTAGCTAGTATTATGAATCAGCTTATCATTATAAAATTCAGTGCTAGTGCAAGTATTTATCTACATCACACCTCTGGTGCTACATATGGTGCAAATTAAGGTATCAATGCTTTTAATTAATACCTTTGAAGCACATAAGTACTTATGTGATCAATAGGGATACTCATAGGAAAGCACAAAAATAAAGGATTTGTTGGAAATGCATCTGTATTCCCATACGAAAAGTTAAAAAAAAAAAAAAAAAAAAAAAAAGACAGAGGTCAGTGTATGAGGAAAATTTCTAAATTTCTTAAATTTCTAGCAAAATTTAAGCTGCAGAAATTCATGTAATAAGACATCACATGGTGACCTCTACACTGAAACACATTGCATAGCAGACAGATATAGTATTATGAATCCAATCAGAGATAATATAGGCAAGAAAAACTACTAGGTGAAACTAGGTGATGTTAGAAATAATTTCTGTGGTATGACTCACTGTAGTTAATAAATTACCAGACTCTGAGTAAACTGCATTTTTTATTTTATTACCAGACTCTGAGTAAACTGCAAAACAAATAGTACCAGGTACAGATACTGGCGTGGAAAGGAATAGCATCAGGGATGGAGAGCGAGACTGGATTGTGTGCAGAGCACAACAGGAAAGTACCATAAAAGCCACGGGAACACAGATTAGTAAAAATAGACTCAGCTGATGCTATTACCAAGGGGAAGACTGCAGATGGACAACATATATTACAAGAATCATCAGAGTTCTGCTATCTGCTCACTGCAGATAGACACTCTTTGTCATCCTCACTTTCAGAAAGATTTGCTGTCAAGTGGACATGGATGATTAATTTTACAGTGTCTGTTCATGCCAGATTTCTCCTTCTTGACACCACCATGTTTTTACACAGGTGGAGTTGCAAAGGCACTTTTTTTTTTTTTTTTTTTCCCAATATTATTCCTTACAGATTCAGAGAGACTGCTCCAAAAGCTAAAGTTAAGTGGCTGCACAAGTTTCCAGAACAAAGAGCTTCAGACATGTTTTACCGTGATTATTGATCTGTCACTTGTACATTTCAGCTTCTGTCATTTGGACTGCATCCTCCCAACAGCAGTATCACTTCGGTTTTCAGAATACATAGATTTGCAAGGGCTGATACAGACCACCTACATAATGTCAAGCCACATCCTTTGCTAATGATAGATATGATGATGACAAATAACTTTCAAACACTTTCAAAAAGGATGAATTACTCTGAGAAAATAGTGTGATACACAAAAATAAAAATAAATGAACGAAATAGTTGATTTATTTTTGTTTGTTTGTTTGTTTGTTTGTTTTCAGGACATCTGTGCTTGTGACCTTCCACAATGCCCCTGTGCTGCTTCTCAGTCTCTGATTACAACCAAGATGCAGAGATAAACATTCAGGTGCAAGTGGTTTTGTACCTCCAGGATGTGATGCCTGCCTTATCTGTTAGCTAAGGAGAGCTATGAGAAACAGCAAGATTGGCAGCATTGCTCTGGATAAACTAGATTATAAAATATACTTCTCTCCTACAGCAATGCTGGTGTAGTTCCAGTGGAACTACAGCTATTTAGGACTCTGATAGTATTACTGATGCATGGGAACTCCCAACTGAAAGTCAGGCTGCAGTCCTGGGTGCATATCTGTGGTGGGAAGGGCTGTCATGAGTGCGCAGGCCACTCGTAGCCATTTTACAGGCTCCTCTGTTGTGCCAGCACAGCTGTTCACACAGATGTGCTGTGACCAGGACCAGGGTGAGAAGCAGGCTTCAGCGTATGACCATGCAGGCACTGCCCTAACAAGGGGGGGAGGAGGAAGGAGGAGGTCAGAGGAAGGAGGAAACTCTGGAAATAAGAGAGCAGGGATTTCTTAAAAACTGCCATGTCTGGCCATATCTGACATGGCAGAAGAGATTTAGGGCTTATTCCTGCTCTTGCTGAATGAAAAAGGGAGCCATAGAAATCGGGCCAGTGCTAACTAAATATGATGAAATTTAACAAATTCAAGGCATTCTGGATCTTATTCCTTGAAGAGATGAACCTTTTTCTTCGTTTAACTTGAGAAATTGTCTTTTCAGTGCAAACAGACAACAATGCAGTATATGAAAGAAAGACATGTGTGTCACAGCTATTCTGTTTTCTAGTGATATTCCTTTTTCTCTTTGGTTGTCATCGGCCACTTTTGGTGTGAAATTGAAGATAGGCTTGTAAACAGCTGCTGATACGTACAATACGCTACATGGAGCAAGAATGCACATCATGAGTCATCCACACCCTATTTTGTCATGATGGTATTTGCCTCAGACTGTGCTGAAAGTGTAATTTTTTTTTAAATTCCCTCCCCCCCCCAAAAAAAAAAAAAATCTTTTTCAGAAAAAATAAATAAGTCCTGAAAATGTCAAGTGTTTGCTTAGGATCTGATCCAACACACCACTAAAAACCCTTTTTGAAATCAACTACATCCCAAACTGCCCATTCCTTTTGGTAATCTAGACCTTGTAATGGAAATTCTAGCAGAGCTGTAACTATTACTAATGCACTTAATACATTAAGAGCTCAATTTTGAATGCCTTGAGCACTTAGTCCTTCTGCTAAAGTGGATAGGAGCTGTGGTGGTTTAGTGTAACAGAGGCAGTCCCATAGTCTTTGTGACCTTTTGTGAGCAACTGAAAGAGATTGCATTTAATGATTTTAAAATGTCAAGGCCCATTTCAGGAAAAAAAGAAAGAAATCAAATTGGGTTTCTGCACTGTGTAAGCTTTTGAAACGAGTCCGTGGACTTTCTCAGACATAAGACATTGGGGCTGAAGTATCTTGGAGGCTGAATACATTATATTTCAGAATCAGGACTCAGATACAGTGATTTTTAAAAACAGGCCTGCAGAATAATAATGTTACGGCACATGCCTGCCATAATTTGCTTTTTAGTTCATTCTGAATTACCTCAGCACAACCAAGTAATTCATCAGTGCATAAAGCATGCAGAGACTGGAAGTGTGAATTATGCATGAAGGATTATATCGCTCTGATGTTCTGCTGGATGTGTATGCTTGTGCAGTGTACACTGGAAAGCTGCACTAACAGCCCATGATGACTGGGTGTTGGTTTGTGGAATATATGTGGTCCTGTGTGAAAGCATAGTCAACTGTGATATGGCACTAGTAATAAAAACACATCAACAGTATAAATAAATGATGGCTTTAAAATATGAATTATGCCATAAATAAATGATCTTTGCTTCCTCACATTCTGCCTCATAGAAAGCTAGTTAACCAAACACATTATTCACTATCCATAGACAGCCTGACCAATCAAGGTTATTTACTTCACTAATATGGACAGATACACCAAAGAGTGCAAACTTGTCATGTAACCAGTAATAAAATATGTGTTGATGACATAATTTGTCTGGCTGGTTCTGGCATGTCTTGGATTTGAATGAAGCTCTCCTGGGATTTAAAATAAAGATGCAAAATTAGACTTCTGAAGAATGAATCCAAGTTAATCATCATAATTAAAAACAATAATGAGCAGTCATTTCTCATGCATTATATAATAATCACGTAATAACATGTTAAGATGAAACTAAAGCTGCAGACATATTGGTGATGTGACTGCCTATTAACTTTTCACGAACACTAACAATGAAAGCAATAGAAAATACAGGAAATATAGAATTAACATGTTATTTCTCTAAAGAGTTACCTTGACCATCTTAATCGTAGAACTGGTTGAAGAATAGAGCTACTGTATGAAACGACTTGACAAGTTCAAAATTATTTTTGTTTTATAGACTCTTTAAATAATTATATTTTTATACAGTTTTAGACATATGTGAAAATGCTATTTGATTTAACAGACGTTTTGTTGCTTTGTCTGTATTTTTCCTTTTTCAGCTCTACGTTGGAAAGCAGAATGATTTACACAGAGAGAAGGAAAAGACAGCAAATAGATCTCTTGATATTTTGTTGATAACTGCATTTAGAAATGTAAGAAAATAATTTCAGGTTAAAAACAGGTTTTTCACAAAAGCTTCAATTGCACTTTACATAATTCTGACCTCCTAATGGGATCTTGTAAGAATAATAATAATAAAAAAAGTGGTAGATTTTCTTATCATATTTTAAGTCACTATCTAAACCTGAGAATTAGCGATGCCAATTTTGAGAGTAAAACATTTGTGTGAATTCTAAGGAGTGGAAAAAGGGTTTATTTTAGCAGTAAACAAGTCACTGTTTTAGTCATTCAACCGTTATTTTCATTCACTTTAAAAGCAATATTGTTTATTGAGTAATGTAAGTATAGTTATATTTTTAATCTGCTGGGGTGTTGGGTCCCAAAATGTGAGGTTCAGATATTCATTGTGAAAAAAATGCAGATTCCCAACTTATATGGCATTGGGATCACTGCCAGATGTAAAACTAATTCATGAGGGAATAGATGAGGCATGTTGGAAAACAAAGAACAGAAACCAGTGCTCCCCAACCTCCCAACCCCAAACCTGTAAGGTGCAAGAAAAAATATCCATGGGATCTGTAAAAGCCCATGATGACAACTACCAGAAATAACTCTTTGCTCACATGCTACCCTCAAGAGCACAAGCAACTCTATGTTTGAAACACATCCATTTCCCAAAAGCTCTCATTCATTTGTTCACTGCAGGAATCACTGCTGGATAGAGCCTGCCCATGAAGGTCACTCCAGACCCAGATAAACATCTCAGCACTACCATGGTAAGGCAGAAGCTCCTACATTGTTACCAATTTTAACAGGCAGGAAACAGATTACAGTAAGAAAAGGGGACACAAACATCATCCCCTATGTATACCCACATCAGCTATTGCTGACTGTGGTGGTAACTTCCTGTATGGGGACCAGAGATAGAGACCATTGCACTTTTTTCACCATCACCTCCAAAATAACTGACAAGCAGTTAGACAAATACCAGACTCTCATACATTTTTAGTTATTTAAGGCAAAGTAAGTTTCATCATTGAGCACAGACTTTTCTGGAAAGGGTAGGATTTGTCTCTCCTACATTTAGCTACCTGGTCATGAGGCTTGTGTGAGCTAACTGTCTAGCTACCATTCTGCACCCAATAAACAGACTTGGGCATATCCAGAAACTGATTCCCCTTGCTTACATGAGACATCCTTCACTGGATGAAGGTACCCCTCTTAGCTTGACCTAATGCCTTATGTTTGATTTCCTATAGATAATAATTGCCTAGCTAAATTCCCATCCTTATAATTCAGAATGACCTTTAACAAACAAACAAACAAACAAACAACAAAAAACAGCAGAAATATGATTCTAGAGTTCTGATGCATTTCTGAATTCACTAAGGACTCTCAGTTCTTAAAAGTGATTTTTTGCAAAGATAGTACTGCATAGGTGCCACTGGCTTCAAACAGCAACTGTAAGATTCTGAGCCCTTGCAAAAATTTGTATATCTTCTTTAACTGGGCCAATACATTTTCCAAAATTTTCTGAGAATCTCTCTATGATGTAAAAATTAGCAAGAGCATTTACAAATAGATATGGCAGAAATATTTTGGGGGGTCCTACACTGCTCAGTTAGATTCTGTAAGGTGGATTACTGTACTCTTGGTCCTCTAGCAAGGACTCGTATTAGATATAAGTGTCCCAATGCAGAGAAATCATAAACTGAGGCTGCCTTTTCCTTCTGCAGATGAGGACAGAGCTATCATTTGGCTACAGACACAGAGGAGGTTGCTGCTTCCGATGCTGAGAAGCAGCTTGATGTATGTTGGCAAGATGAAATTCTGCTCTAATTCCTCTATGCTTTAGTTTGGCCTATCAGAGGAGCAAGCAGGAGAGCAGTCTGTGGCTGCTTTTCCTAGAGGGATGATGCAAGCTGCTGCACACTGTGTTCCTGTCTGATCACCACCTTCAAAATATTTCTGCCAGCCGCCACTGGAGAGCACAAGTCCCCAGCACTCTGGACCCTCAGCACAACAGCCTGTCCATCATTTAAATTCAGAGGTGGTAACAGTCTTGCAAAGAAATCAATACATTTTAATAGGTATTTGCTGAGGTTTATTAAGTATCAAACAGAACTGAAACATCCACTTATTGCTTATAGCTGCTGTCATTTCTGCTTGTCTTTTTTTTTTTTATTATTATTATTAACGAAAGCAGATGTGAGTTAGTCACTGGCAGACTTCTCATTAAAACGATGTTCGTTGCCTCTTTTGTGGATTGCACAGGAAGGTTGCGATAAACAGTTCACTTTATGTCATCCATCTGATGCTGCCGTTGTTACTAATGAAATACTAATGCTCTGATAATTCAGTTGTATTTTTTATTTACCTCTTAGGTTTCAATGTTATCCACTGCATAAAAAGAGCATTTGGAGAAACAAGTTCCACTGAGCCATGACAATTTATTCCAACTGAAGATTTGCCCCCCTTCCTCCTGAGGTAGACTTGGACTAGAAAAAGGAGCTGTCTGGCTAATACAAGCATACTTTGTAGCCATTGTCAAAATAGTTTTTATTCTCATCCAATGCAAACCTCAGGCATTATTACAGGGTTTCATGGAACAGATGTTCTTGAATTTGCATAATGACAGACAGACTGCCTTTTCTTTATGAAAGGTCAGTAAAAACCAGTGCTACTGTTCAGTTAGCCCTGCCTTCATTAAGCAATTTGAGGACAAAACTGCTTTGTCTTCACTCACTGTTTTCACAACTACTGCTTTACATACTTTAATCAGATGAAACTGCCACCAAACCATTGGCTTATGTCACACCACATGGCTGTCTAGCTTCCCTTATTTCCTAAACTTTGGGCATTCTTGTATGATTGTTCAAAAAACAGAGGAGCAAATCCTTAGTTGTTGTTGGACTGTAGCAACATTGGTGAAGCCTCCCTGACAGATGCTGGCTAAGATAAACAGCTCTTCAAGATAACATCCCAAAACTGTGTGCTCAGCCTCAGTTTAAACACAATTCTTTAATTACTTGTTTTGTTTTGTTTCTTTTTTTTTTTTACAACAGAAAAAAATAAATTTGCATGAATATTCTGAACAGAATTGTTATTTCTCATAAAGTGGATTTCTACTTAATAGCATGTGTCTCCATGTACAAGCAAGCTAAGCTGTTTGAAACATTTGTCTTCTTTTGTTTGTGATGTATGGGCACATCAGATAGCTGATGGGAAAGTTTTACATCTTCTACATCTAATGTCCCCGTGACAGATAAATTCCATAATGGATATCCCCAAAGAGAAGTGCTTGTTTGCCTTCAAGGCAAAAACTGAACTTTGCATGCTAGACAGCATGCAGCTGGAGGGTTATTGAGAAAGTTGATAGGCAGTGAGTGTCCTCATGGAAGTGCACTGGGAGGGGCAAAACCAAGATAAACGAGCATCATTGCACTACACAGTACTATCAAATCATGCTGAGATGCCTGAGAGAGGAGATGGAAGCTCTTTGCCTAAATGGGATGTGAAAATAATCACAAACTCAAACAATGAAATTCCTTGAATGGCCAAATAATTGAAGGTGAATCAGAATCATTAGTAGTCTCACTTATTGCTGTTTTTATCTAGAATTTTTTATTTGTCTCTGAGTGGTGTTCCCTAGAGGTTAACACATTCAGGCACACTGGACAAGAACAGGAGCAAATTTATTGTGCTGGTCTAAGAAAACACTGTACCAGCATCACATCCTTGCATGCATTTACATATAACTTACCTACTTCAGTATCGATGTTTACAATGACTTGTCAGGATATGAAGCTGGGAAGAAAGGGTTCTTTTAGTGAGTTTAAGCTTAAAGCAGGCAGAGCTTTAGATTTCAGAGCCACTCATCATCCAACTAAGCCATGCCTGGAATTGAATTAGAAGATTGCTTGGAAGCTTGTTTGAATAGTGAGGATGATAAGGAGAAATGAATGGCTGTGGAAGGGTGAGAAAAGCATAATTCAGAGAAGAGAGCTTCACTCTGAGTCTCGCTAGTGTGAACTTTACAAGTCTGAGAAGTGAAGACCTACCAAAAAGGGTGTTAAAATTGAAAATCTGATTTTTGAGCAAAAAAAAATCATTTTCAAGTCCTCTCAGTGATGCATGATCATGCCACAGATTTTACATTTGGACAAGAAAAAAACAGCCAAGTTATTTGTACTTCTTTCTCTCCAGAGTTACATGGGGAAGGGAGTTTTACGTCCTCTCTGTTTCCTTTTAGCTTTAATGTTCCATTTAAATGCAGCACAGCCACTTTATCTGAACACAGAAAGATCTCAAAAGAAGTGAGCCTGACCTTCATGTCAGGAAGTGTGACAGATGCCCACAGACACTCTGAGGTGCCCACAGGCAATTGTGAGGCTAGCATCTGGGCAAAACTGAGGGAGGATTGATGAACAGTGGAAGAGGACTGAGATACAAAGGAGTAGATCTAGGAGTAGATCAGCCTAGCACTCCACAAGCAATGTCCTTGTCTGTACTGGAAGTACAGCCAGAGTGATGGCGTCTTCCATCCATGTTCTCTGCAAAGCACAAGTTGCAATTTGATGTCTTGCTAAAAGTCAGGCTGTAGCAGGAGTTATTCAACCCATGGAAAATATTAGTATAAATTACGTAAATTTGGCTTTTGTCAAAAAGGGATGAGGACATATCTATTTACAAGACAATTCCAAGAGTTCCATAACTTAACCAATGTGTCTTGCTCAAAAATATATAAATGCACTTTAAACCTTTTTACTCACTTAGCATAATTTTAATGTGATATAAGACTATTGTACAGTTTGACAGTCATTTAAGGATAATTAGCGCAGCTCTTAAATGTATGGCTGTTATGACTGTATTCCTTAAAGCAGGTACAGGTTACACTTGTTCTTCAACTACAAGTTGAATTTGTTTGTGCTACTAATAAAATAGATTCCAATAATAGATCATTGGTTTGTATGATAAAACCGGAGGTGGAAAACCTCAGGATTTTCTGGTTTCTGATTTAAAGGGCTGATATGGGAAACTGAAATTAACTTCAAAGTTTTAGATTAAATTACCATTGCCTATTAGATGATGAGCTAGTTTCCTTTCAGTATCTGTTTCCTGATATTTCTTTTCTATTAAAGGTCGCTTAATGAAGTGCAACATAGAAAGCCCATGACTACCAGTCTTCACAGATAAAATGCTTCATGACACCATGTTCATAATTAATATCTTCTGGCAGCTCAGCCAATGCTATTGGGGAAATATATATATATATATATATATATACACACACATATATATGTTTCAAGACATGGCTTTAGTCTGTTTTTAATTCAAGTCGAACTAGCAGTGATTATTATTTGTGTTTATAAACTTTGTTGTCTACTCTGAAGTCCTTTTGGTTACTGCAATAAAACAGACATCTCATTTCAGAAATAAAATTCTGATGGAAATGAAGCCTTGATGTCGATTAACACTTCATGAACAAAAGGAAAAATTTCAACAAACCCATTCACATTTATCACTAATGAATAAATTGTTCTCTAAACAGAAGCGCAATCCCATAATAAGGTACATCACTTGCAGCATGCAGAGCATTCTGTTGTGTCAAAGAAAATGCTAACTATAAGTAAAATATTCATCTTTATTATTATTACAATTTTCATTTGTAGATGATTCTTAAAAGTGCCAAATATAGATGAGCATTTGACAACAGTGGAGGCAAATAGCTAACTCCAGACAACTGTGCTTGTAGTATCTTACTGAAATTATTCCTAATCAGAGAAAATCACACACACAGAGACACAAGACAGCCTGTATTCTTGTATTCCCTTAATATTTAGATCTGTCTTCTTTTGCTGCCTGAAACTGTACTCTAAACTCATTTTCAGGCTAGAGATACCTAAATTATGAGTGCCATAGTAATTCTGTAGAAATTAAGAACTGCACTGTCCACTGGCAGAAGAAAAAGAAAGTGAAAACAATTATTTACATTTCATCATATGGCAGATGATCTTACAAGTTAAATCCCTTAAGGGCAAATATGAATTTAATTTTCCCGTGGCGATAATTTTTCAGGATATCCACTGACATTAGACTCCTATTTCAACTGCCAAATTTGTGCCTGTTTTCCAAGATACTGATGTCCCTTTGAAATCAAGCCCCTATAAAATTGCTTAAATTTCAGAAATGTGGTTTTAGACACACATGTGGAGAGTCTTAGAATTTACTTGTAATGCACATTAAGATCTAACTTTCAAGTGTCTTTTACAGTTTACTATAAATAAGATTTACTATTTAAAATGTAACAACAACAAAATCTTTTCATCTGAAGCAAGGCCTTTTGCCAGTAGCTTTGGAGGCTGAGCAAGATAGATAAAGATTTAGCATAACCCAAAATTCATCAGTGAGCTCTTGTTAAAAGTCAGAGGTTTGGAGGGCAGGAAACTAGGCAACAGACCTGCCTGGTTACTCATTTTGACAACAGTGACAGCAGGTATTCAGATGGGAAATAAAAATGTCACGTCTCATCACTAAACTCAGAGGGATGTAAAAATCATTTACTGTCATGGTGAAAGAGACGGAGAGAGGGGGAAATTCCACTGGAAATGCCATGCTACCTGATTAAGGATGAGATGTTTTTTCTGGAATATTTGACGGAGAGCTGGGGCAGGATGGGGGAAAAAATAGTGAAATGGCACTAACACAGAGGTAAGAGAATTTTAGCAATACGTAGGTATAGCCAAAAGTACTTGACAAAAATAAAGAAATTAAAAAAATAATAATCATGTACATGATCCTAGAACTGGAAAGTTTAATTTCAAATAATTTTTAATTGTAAAACCCAAAGTATTTCCATTTCCAAGTTTGCATTTGCATTTTTTTCAGGCACATGGAAAAAAAATGTACAAAGTATTTTGGGCTCTATGCTCATTCCAAAAACTTTTAACATAAGAAATTAAAACATTTTGTTTCTAACATGCATGGAAACTTAAACTGATACAAATAGGAAGAAGCATTTGACATATAAATTATCATCTACAAACAAAGTCATTTTAAGACTAGGTTGAAATATTTTGAAAATGAAAAACTCAGTACCCAAAGCATTTCAAATTCAGAAGTGTGTCTAGCAACTTCTTTGTTTATCTCAGTATAAAGGAAAAAAAAAAAAAGAAACAACAAAACACATTCTTGAATCAACAAAAATTGCAGGCTAACTTGCCATAGAAAATTAAGCTTAACTAAGCCTGAATACAAAGAGCAAAAAGCCCTAATAATCAATGTGAGAATGTTCCATCTATAAAGGTAGGACTTTTGATAATCTTGTACCCAGTTTCCAAGTTGTTTAGACTAAAACCACCAATGAACTGTGAGCATGAGCTTCATCTGAAAAAGCAAAGCTTTTCTGAGGACACTCAGGTCATTTAAACAGTGACTGATGTCCAAATGGCAGATTTTTTCTTGTTTGAAGGAGTCTAGATTGTGAAAGATAAAAATGAAAAATCAAGAAAATTGTCAATTTTTCTAACCTACCTTCTGCAAATTTTGCCTCTACATTGGCACTTTTCTAATACATTACTTAAACTGTCATTTCAAATTCACTTATTAACATTTTGAAGGATACCTTAATATATTGGTCAGGGAGCTCCTTCTGCCCTTAAGACATTTTTTGTCCAGTCCATGCTCAATGGCAAAATAGCCCATAAAGAATACAGAATTGCAGCTGATAATGCTGAGAATGGCCATCATGTCACATTTTATCCCCTTTCTGGTTCCTTGCAACTGTTTTAACTGCTCCCCTCGGGGAGCTGAGATTTTCTATGTTCACTTACTACCAGAAGGTCAGTATTTGTTGACTTGTCCTAAAGTTTAAAAAGGACTCTGTTAGTTGAAATAGCTTTGAGGAAAAAATATCTGCAGTCTACTTATCTTAAAGAAAATTAATAAAAAAATCAACAATAAAATGAAAAATAAGCTCACAAAATAGAGAAGTGTTAACACTAAAGCCAAGCAAGCTAAAGAGCGTAGATCTTCCACTGAGCTCTGGGCAGGATAGTGCGTGTAGAGGCAGGTACAGTGTCACTTACTAACATCGCTTTGAATTATTAATCACACTACTTATCTGGGTGCATCTTGAGACTGCAGTTAGGGAAATACCAAGTTCTCTCCTCTAGCCTTTTGCAAAACTGAAACCAGTAGAGAGGAAAGCTTCCTAAACACCCATCTGGGCAGTATAACAAAATATAACTCTCCACATGTTAAAAAGAAAATGATGTCTGATGTGAAGGATTGTTTTTCATTGTGGTTTAGCATCTTTTGTCTAGATATGCTCTCCTGACCTATGGTGTGTAGTGTATTTTCTAGTTCCTGGTGTGTGTCAACAACTTCTTCTTGCAGTTGTTTCAGCACACCAGCAGAATACAGAAAATTGTCATGTTGTTAATGGTTTTTAGCTGGCTCGCTAAGGTCTACGAACACAGTCCCCATCATGGGAATAATCTGGTCATGCACTAAGATTTTACAATCACTAATCTGTAGAAGGAAGTCTAATGCTATGCTGACTGGGAAAGCTGTCATATCTCTGTGATAAGAACATGCATCTTTAATGTATCATGGGTAACATGACACCACAAGATACCTTTTATTAGTCTGAATATGAAGAAAGCACAAATATGCTTTCTTAAGCAAAAGAGTGTCTTTTTTTATTATTATTATTTTATTTTCCTGCATTCCTTTGAGCACACAGCCTGCTCCTTTGTGAGCAGGGTTTGCTTCTCTGGCTATTTCTTCCCTATGTCTAGCTCTGGCAGGGACACTGACCTTTCCCCTGTCTTTTTCATCAGATTTCTCATTCTTCACTCTACTTGGTTACAAAGGCTTTTAGGCAACTATTTTGTTTCATGCTGCCATGTTCATCTTGCTATCATTCAGTAATGGTTAGAGAGATTTATTTTATGAAACTTCATAAAATGTGAGATGGTGGTCCCTATACAAATTTATTACCATCTTCCTTTAAAAGAAGAAAAACAATAACAAGATTACTATAGACAGGGGTGCAAAAACACATCAGGTAAGTGCTTTTAAATATGTCATGTTGTTATTGATCTACTGATATCTGGCAGATTAAATCGCAAATTGAAATTTCTGTTTATGTCTTAGTCAGTGTTAACTACTGTCATTTATCAAAAAACAAGCCAAAAAAGCCCCATGAACAACAAATAAGGTAGTGATTATTCTATAGCTGTATCAAGAGGGTTGCAGTGTAGCTAATTTAAACACTGGTAATGAAAGCATTTTAAAGAATTGTCTCATAAAAATATACAGAATCATTGCAGTCATTTTGTTTGCTGAAAAAGTTAAAACGTGCTGCAAGTTACTATTGAATTACTGCTACTTAGGAAATATATATATATATATATATATATATATATATATATAAACAAACAGCACAAATCAAATTCACTATTTCACTATTCCTGGGAAAAGTATTTTACTTCACATATGAAAGAGTTGAACACGTATGTCTCTATAGACAGATGTACACACTGGGTTTGCAGACATGATTGTGAATTGAGTAATTCTTCTAGTGTGACAGCAACAAAGCAGATCATTAATCTACTCATCAAAGAGCCAGGTCTTCAACTACACTCTTCAGTTATAGCAAGATTTTGTTCTTTGTTACCCAGTTCTTCAAAATAAAATGGCTGAAGAAATGGCCAGAAGCTAAAAGATCAAACACTGAGCAGGAAGATAAAAGCAGAACAAAGCTGAGTGCAAATGATAATGTACTCCAACGTGCACAAAAGCAACTAGTCCGTGTATTAACGTATAGAACAAGCTGCAGTAGGTATTGTTTTCATTATGGTAAATCCTCTGAGACCCCTCTCTTGTTGCATGCTGCTAGTGGCCACCACAGTTTTAAAAGCAGCAATATACCATCAGTCCCACTGGATTCAAATTTGAGCTGTATAGCTTTTATAGCAGCTATATAACTTCTTAAACACAAAGTGTCACAACTTACTTGTGACTATTCATGTAAGACAAGGGCTAGAAAAAAAAAGACCTAAAATCTTAAGATCAAAATTGAAGATCTCAAAGCCTTCATTAAATTGCTGCTAGTCCCCAAAGCACATAAATACCTACATGTCTGAAGTTTTCACCATTAATACGTTTTGTAAATACCTATACTTCTGCTACTTGGGGTCCTTTGCATATTCATGCAAGCCCCAACAAAGCTAAGATGTTTAATCATCTGAGTTTGGAGACAATCTCTTTTTCTTAATCCTCAAATAATGGCTCAGGCTATTCATACCCCTAGGTCAGAATCCCAAGACGATGTAGGCATCTTTCCAAAAATGTGAAATAAATTTCAAATTCGTCCCTGTCCTCAGAATTTTCTGCTTTCTTGCTCAAACAGGCTGACTTGCTGTTTTGTAGATTCCTCCCTGAGACACTCAGGCTTTTCTGGGATCAGCTGGATTCTGCTCAAGGGTGAGTGCTTCGCTTTTAGACAACAATAGGATAAAACAAATGCCTAATTTCCTGAGAGAAGCAGATCTTGACATAAATAAAACAGATTTTAAAATGGGGGGGGGGGGGAGAGGAGGGGGAAGCGGGAGCGTGTAATAGCAGAATAGACATAGGACTTACGTACTTACGTCCTATGTCTATAATCCTGAGTGCTTTGGGGTTCAGGTCTCATTCAGGTGATGCAGTTACATCTCTTGGTGGCCAGTATTCAAAGAGAGTTGACTGAGGAAATGAGTTACTACAGGAAACAAAAAAAAGGTAAACAGGAAGTCCTGACTCCATGGAATTTCAACATGGCTCTGGTTTGATCTTCAAAGGCTACTTACTCCCTAACACCACTTCTTGAAAAATATGAATCAATGCTGGGCACCTAATCTCTAGCAGATAGTCTTGTAATATATATCTTCAAAAACAGTAAAGGCAGATGCTTAGTTGAAGCTGAAGTGAGAGTAAACTTGGTATGTTTCATCCTCCCCAAAATCTGTCTATTGTTTAATAATGAGCTCTTTTGGCATTGGAAGCAATCATTTTGCTCTGAGTTATATACTACCACTATGTTAGCATTGCTCTGCTGACTTACTGCAGCTTTAGCAGTTTATTCAAACAGCAAATTTGGTCTGATGGTTTAAAAAACAAAACAAAACAAAAACACTGTCTCCTGATAATCTATAAATATGTGTGATTTGGGAAACAATTGACTCAGTTAACTGGAAAATAATTGTGTAATTTTTGTGTAAAGTACATGCTAAATTCTAAAAACATGTTTTATATGAAGATGTTCTATTTAAATCACAAAAAAGTTTTAATTTATTAATATAATGTATGCAAAAATGAATGCCAGTTTAGCAGAAGACATAGAACATAAATGAGAAAAAAAAATCTGTCCTTATGTATTTGAATGCACAGAATATATATGGAGATAACTGCTTTGATATATTTTGAAGTTTTATTTCTCACTTTATAAAATAGTGCTGCACTATACAAAAAATAAATAGGTCATAATGGTGCCTAGAGACTAACTTTGACAATCATTGCAACCTTCATAGATAGTAGTGCAAAAATATATCTTTCATAAATAGAAACTTGTTTCTGCTGACCTACCTGAGGGATGTACTTGCTGTGAGTATTCTTTATTTGGAGATTTGGTGATGTAGTCAAAACAGAATATGTTTTTATGGCAGCTAAGCCCAAAATGAAAAGTTTAGTATATTCCCTATTTGACAACATATAGTTTTAGGAAGTACAAGTTACCTCTGCTGAAGGATAACAAGTTGGGGAAATGTACTTACTTTCAAGTGGCTGTTGCTATTTTGTAAACTGTTTTCCTCTGAGGCTCAAAAGCCATACTGAATTGCATTTTAAACAGCCATTCCAATTCTTATTTGGATACTGTTGTAGACAAGTGAAAGAATAAATTAATTTTCACATACCCAAATATATGTATTTAGCTATGAATTGCAATGTTCCAAAGAACATTTAGAAAATAATTAACAATTTTAAACATTTTGAAGAGGAATAGGTTCTCACCTAATAAGCTCCCATCATGCTGTGAGTGATGAAATACGACTGTCCTGTAAAATGATGTTAAATACTGCAGGGTAGAAGAGACACAAAAGACACTAACCCATCTAACAATATGATAGAAGGAGAAACAAGTGTAAAACTGCTATATAGGATTATTTACCTTTATAACATCTCCTTTGGAGCTAAGCTCCTCTTTCAGTTTGCTGTCACACAAGTTTCAGAAATCAACATTCACAGACCATAAAATAATACGAATTTTAGCATATGAATCATGAATATTTAATTATTCTTTTTCAGGTCTTTTTTTTTTTTTTTTCAAGAACATTTGACAATTATTTCACAAGACAGATTTTTCTCTAAGTGAAAAAGAAAGTCTGCAACAGCTGAACTCAGATATCTGATGACTGCTGACAGAAGTGTTCGGGGATGCTCAGACTGCTATGCAGAAACGTTAGACGTGTCACTTTTCAGTTGTGATTCTGGATTCACTTGAAAGGCAACTTGCAACATACAGGTACCAAGCCTTACATATACCTTACACATATGCATACATACATAAGGAGAGTTAGACAGTTTCCAAGACTCATAGGAGCCTCTCCAGAAGATGAATGCTGCTATACCGAGGTAGGATGGATGAGGATGGGTGAGAAGTCTGCAGTGTTTTGACACCACTTGCTATCTCACCACTCCAAGTGCTCCAGTCTAGCTGAGGTTAGTGTGAAACAACTTGTAGGGCGAAACACCTCTACAGTGTGAAGAGAAGGTGCTGCTCCTGCAGGAGGTAGTGCAGCAGAGGCTGATGCTTTGAACTGAGTCTTAAGGCACCATATTTCTAATGGTAGCTGTATTAAAGACAGAGTCCCATGTCAACTTTCAGGGGTGTGTGGGAAATGTGAGCTGAAAATCCATCTCCTTGATTTAGAGAGTTCTGGTGAAATATTGAGAGAAGTTAATGAATGTAGGAGGTGAACAAATACTGTCCATTTTAGTGCTGTGTTATAAAATAAGTCTGGAATTACAGGCTGGATTTTTGGTTTGGGCTTTTTGCAGCTACAGAATAACACTAAAGGCTACAAAACTATATTAAAACAGATTCAGATGAAGCACTTTTATAGCAAACTGGGCTTTCAGTTAGCATGAGTAGAAACAGATCTGTGTATCAATTATTTTTGAAGCCCTGTGGCATAAAAGGGATGACCAGGGAGTTGGCCTAAATGCCAAGCTGGGCAAGAAGAAACTATATTAAGCTTTATGAAAGCAATTTTAGCCAGTCAAACAGGAATAAGGAAAATCTTGGTGGAGGAAAAGGCTGTCTTACAGTCTTGTTCAACCAAAAGACTGTTAGAAAGTTGTTCCTGCCACAGTCAGAGGAGCAATTTGGCAGCTGTAGGCAGGGCCAATACTTGCTAAAGAGGTAGGTTAGCAGCGATCCTTTGCCACTCCTAAAATGACACATTGTTGTATAAGATTCACAAATTCATCAGAATCTCATTCTGGGGCCCTTGAGGGGCCAATACCATAAAACATCCTTAGTGAGTTAGAATAAATTGATATTGTCAATATCCATCACCTCCCCACTCCACATGGTGTATAGATAAAGGAGGAAATGACAATTGCAGACATCCAGCTTGATCTTCTGCTGAATGCAGGCTGTAGGACTGCCCTGAATTCTTAACATCTATGTGAGTTTTTTATTATAAAAATTGCAACAGACATCCATTTGGCCCAATATATTGTTGTTTATTTGTATTATTGTCATATTTGTAAACTATAACTGCAATAAGGTGGCAGGCAGTGAAGAAGTTATGGGTGTGAGCCATCTCACCTAACTTTAGCTACCTGCAGTTTAATATCTGATTTAAAGTGTAGCCAATGGAAAGGGGTAGTGAGTGAGAAGTATGTCCAGAGACCAATTCATGTTATTCCAGTCTTAGATGAGTGAGATGAAGCATCCTCTGAAAGTGTCTCTTGGTATATATTAAATATACAGGGAGTCTGGATAACTAACAGAAATGAGATTTTAAGATTTTAGAAGACTAATGTATGATGAAGTCTTGCCTAATTGCCTACAGATTTGCAGTCTAAATGAGTCAGAGAGATGAGAAGTGATCTGCCTAGCGTAACACAGTTGCATCATAGGTGATTCTTCCCAGCAGTCTATTAACTGCTGGCCCACTCTGCCCCTTTATCAGGTTTATCAAACAATATCATGTAGTAGGACCTTAAAAGCATAATAAAGAGTCCTGAAATTTGTCACCTGTACAGTTCAGTAACAAGATAAATAATTAGTCTTTAAAAACACTTCTACAAAATTTTCAAATACAACTTGTTCATTTCCAAGTAAAAGAGTTTCCAGTTGAATGAAGTATAGCAATTTACCCTGTAATTTGCTGCAACCTTGTTAAACCTTTAGTTTTGCTATGTGGGGTTTTTAAAGTAATTTCTAACAGTTCCAGTTATACCGGCAATGATGAAAAAAGACGTAATTAATTCTGTTCTGACACTGCAGTCATCCATAGCCAATCCACTAGTTTTGTTAAATTATAAAAGAGTCCTAGAAGAACTTATATGTTTACAGTGAGTAATTACTGCTGGCACTCTGCTTTCTCACAGAATATTTAAATATAAAAGTACAGATTTTCACTACAGATGACAACCTCATTGTCTCAAGACCTCATCTAATGTTTAGTAAAGTAAGAAAAATACAAATAAAAAATAAGTCTCATATTAATTCCATCAAACTCTTCATGATTCTTAAAAAATTTCATTGTGTTCCTTATTTGAAACAAATCACAAAAGTTAGGGTGCCAAGCTTACAATACTCTTGCCTGGCTCCTTAAAATACATTTAGTCACCAAAATATAATTTAATTTTCAAATAAAAAATAATAAATATAGATATATATTTATCCTTGTTATGTTAAATAATAGCTTTGCCAGACAATACTAATGTCTCTGTAAAACAAAGAATTCTGTATTTGCTGAATGTGTCATCAAAATAAATTTTCAGGGTTGATAAACACAAGATTGAAGAAGGACGTCAGGGATCTAAAATAACTTTATACACCCACAAAGGTATCTTATCAGCCAGAATGAATTCTCCAGTAAATATGTGTGCTGAAGACATAACTCCATTAATAAAAACAAACAACTTCCAATCATATTACAAACAAAGGCACAGAAATGTTATCAAATGACTGATAATATTGTATAAATCAATGATGTGTCCTTGTCTGGAATACTATGTTCAACAAAAGAAACTGTAGCAAAAATAGATGGGCTTGCATGGAATATGAATGAACAGTGTTACAGAAAACATGGAGTCTGAGTACACAAGAAAAGAATGGGTGATATAATGATATCCCAAAAAGATACCCCGCATCAAGAATTGTTGAAAAGGTGTATCACTTTCTGCCTTGCATAAAAGAGGAATTCACTCCAGGTGTGTATTCCTGTAATGTTTGTTTTCTGCACATCCTCTAACCATTTAGTTTCTGTTAGACTTCTAGAAAAATAAATTCAATACATTATGTAAATAGGGAAAAAAATGAAAGAAAAAAAAACATGCAAATGTCATTTTCAGTTAAGGCAGCTTGTTTTTATCAGTGACATGGCTTCAATGGGAAGTTTCAGAATTGCCTGCATCATACACAGTTTACAGGTTGGGGTGTTCTGTAGAGACTTTTTAGATGGGGGTAGAGACATTTTTAGGCAGGGAAGAAAAGCCTTGTTCTTTCCTATACTGGGTGAGTGCCCTGACCACCAGACTAATATAGATTTCATTTCCTAACATTTTATTTTCCCTCCATTAAAAACAAAGCAGTAGCATTCTGAGCTTCTTCTTCCTCATATCTGTGTAGGTTTGAGGAGTGCTTTCAGGGCACCTTTGGAGTTTTGAGGAGGACATCTTCTATCTGATAATCTAGAAGAAATATTGGTCTGAATTAGTCACTGGTTTGTTAAGCTCTGTCAAAACTAAGGAGCAATTGCAGACCTCAAGAGACAATTTGTTGTTTACTCCTTACCAGTAAATGCTTGCATGCACGTGAGAGGTGTCTGAGAGCACGTAGCTGGCAGACTCATTAGGGAGTGTGCAATCAGATCTTTTTGCTGCTGTTTGCTCTGATAGTCTCTGTGGTCTGAGCACACCAAACAATGCAATGATGTGTTTGAGCTTATGGAGGTTTGCTAAGATTAGCTAAGTAAGTATCCAGATATAGAAATATCACCATTCATTTGCTTCATAAACTACATGCCAAGAGTAGTTTGGAGGGTATGAGCAGCACAGAAGAATTCATTACAGCTCTCTACAGTGTTCCCTCCCTCACCTGTGATTCACAGCTCTTGTTTTTGTTTTCTCATTCCCAGCAGCCAATTTAGAGATAAGTGACCTCTGACCCAAATGAAAGCCACTATTTCTAGCTGTTTGATGGCATTTAGCTACAGTCTTGTGCTGTTTCCCTCAGGCAAGAAGTCTGTGGGCTCTCTAGTAAACACTGCTTTACTAGAGCTCTGTACTGCTACTGAGCTCTCTGGATCTTGCCTACCTGCCCCAGGGCTACCAGTGGGATCCCAGGTTTTGTCCTCCAGCATCTGATGGAGAAGGGCAGTGATGTAGATGGGGGGGCAGCAGCAATCCTGCAGAGTGTGCGGGAGTGCCGTTTGGCAGGCAAAGCCAGAAACAGACTGCCTGAGACTGGTGCTGGACATCTTTCTTTCACTGTAGGTCCTGCATTTCTGATAGTGGGGACAGCCACTTGCTGAGGGCTGCACTGTAAGTGCACAGGCTGAGAGAGCACATTGCCATGATGGGCAGCGGCATGAGCCCCAGGGACTGACTGACCGAGTGACACAGCATTTAGGCATGTCTTTGCTGAAAAGCAGCTGTTTTTTATACACACATATATATGGGGAGGGCACTTAGGCATTTTTTGAGGGAAAGAAAGTCTTCTAAGCTTGTATTTTATTTTTAAAATAGGGAAAAACTACAATGTTTTGTATCAAACAACAAGTTAACTTATCAAAAAGGGCAAGGCAGCTCTCCTTTATTATAGTGTCTGGACCTCTGTGTTACATTTCATGAACTCAGAGGAAAAGCTGGAAGGAAAGCAATTCTTTCACAAAGATACACAGCCCATTATGTTTACGATAAACTACTTAGCTAGGAATTGAGCTTCTCCCTCAGGTAAAAAGCCAGATAGCCAGAGCAGGACAAAGTACAGATTTGGACATTCCTGTTGGATCCAGCCGTACCCTGGGGAATAAGATGAACCTCTGTAGGATGTGAGGTCCAAATAGTGGATAGCTTTTAGGCTGATACCAGCCCCATCATCTCACACACATTACTGTAGCACACACATTACTGTTTCAGCAATAACTGAGAGCCAGACAATCATTAATTTCAGAGCTGGAGCACTGCTTGTTGTTTATCTGTTGTCAGGTTTATTTGCTGTCGAGTTTCTCAACTGCCGTTCTTACAAAGCTCTGAAGACACATATGATGGTCATAAGTGATGGAAGTGAGGCTTGAAAACTCATAGTATTAAATCCATTCATTCAGTAGCCCACTTTTGTAATACTGTTTTTGAAAACAGTTGGCATTTATGCTTTACATCTATAAGATGTATGGCATTTACCCTCACAGTAGGCCTTATTGGTCACTGGTAGTTGCACTGCAGAGACAGAGAAATCAGTTCTCAGGAAAAGAGAAAAAAAAACGCTCATGGAAAAATGTGAACATATCTGCAATAGAAGACAGACCAGAACATGGTATTTTGAAACCTTACATTTAAAAACACAACTGCAAAGGCAGGAACCATTTTTTAATGAAGAACCAGGGTAGAGTTTTTGTATAATATCTTTCTTAATAGTATTTTTAAAACTATTTATTATGTTTTATATTATTCATTTTTTCTATGTGCCTTAAAGTCAGCTGGGAACTATTAACAATTACTTATCAGAGTTTAGAACAGTAATTAAGTTGAATTGTTTAACATTTTTTTGATGATTGGAGCTCTGACCTGTGTTCTAGGAATGAGTCACCCTCATCAGTACAGAAAAGGTTGTGCTAGAAAAAAAAGGTTGTGCTAGATATAAATCTACAATATTGTCTCATTATCTTTCTACCTCATTATGCCAGAAACTCATTCATATTTCAGATACTAGAGTTTCATTTCTATAGATTCTAAACGTGGTGTTTAGCTTTCTTTGACTCCTTGATACTTTGTTCTGTTACACAGAGAATTGCAAAGTGTGTAAATATTTAAATGTTCAGGAGAGTCCCATTTGCTGGCACGATGTGCTCAGTCCATATTGGTTTTATTGTAATGGAAGAGCAGAATTATGTACTCTTGATGACACACTACATTATTTTTGATTTTTTTACTTCTCTGTTGTATGTCTGTTTAGTCTAAAGCAAACTCATGTTGACTGAAAGAATATGGCAAGCTGTGTAACAATAGTCAGTATCCATGGCAGTTTCCTAATCTGTGTAATTCTCTTGCCACACTGGAACATACAGATCCCTTTCTTTCTCCTCCCAACCCACCTAAATGAAATTTTTAGTACTTGGACTTCATTAAAGTTAATTTCTGAGGATTGAACACTTGACTCATCTTCAAAGCCGTTAATAAATTTAGATCAAAACTTTCCTATCATAATGGAGGAAAACTCCCAATCTTTTTTCTCCATTTTTTTTAAATGAATTTAAATGTAAAAAAGTATCCTTTTCACATATATATTTTCTTCGATCTTCCTCTTCTTTCCTGCCTTTTAAAGGCAAAATGACAGAGAAGAGAGTAAGGGAGATTAACTCTGAAATAAAAAGTATAAATTTAGACAAAAAGATGGCAAAATATATTTCAAAATAATTCACTGTCTAATATTGATGAAAATTGAAAATGAATGCCTGTTTTCGTTATTTGCATAAATTAATGAGAGTTTTTTCTGATAAACTTGAATGAATTTTAAACTGTTACTGAATAACTTATCTTATTTCTTCTTGTTTTTTGGACACAGTGATGGGAAGAGGGTGATCAATTGATCATCAGCTACTGGTTTTCTATATAACACAAAAGAAGGTGGAAATCTGATTGTATTGTTTTGAAACAAATTGACAAAGAATCCTGAGAGCCCTAGAGTGTTCCATCTTGACCTTTGTCTAGAACAGAATGTCTGCATTTTCCACTGAAATTTCCTTTTTTTTTTTTTTTTTTTTTTTTGTGCGGGGGTCCCGAGACAGCAACCTCTGTTCTTCATCAGACCTGGCTTTTTCACATCCCAGGCTGGCCAGCACTGCTTTAAAGGCTGACTATTGGACTGCAAAATGATAAACACCTATACTTATTTGATTTTCATCTGCTAATATCTTTTTATTTTTTAAAGGGAGAAGGTTTCTTCTTGTATTGTTATCTCATAATTCAATGTAATCTCATAATCCTTTGGACCGTAATGAGAGCATTCTGCCAGTTACTCTATTTTGGCATGGTTTAGAGATATATGTGAGTAAGAAAGGACTTCTGTCTCTTCATCTGTTTGCCCCACTTTTTTTTTTACTTTTTTTTTTTTTTTTTTAAATAAAGGCCATCTGGATTTTATTTTGCACTGAAGAATGTACAGCATGTACAGAATTTGTTTTCCATGTGAGAGACAGCATTCAGTTACGACTGCTTGGATTGTAAGCCTGCAAATGTTTGTGGCAAAATACCTGGCTTCGAGTTCTGCTTTCTAAAAAGAAATGTGAGCTAAGCCTGATCTTGAGAATGAAGTGTGGGAGAGGGGCTGACAGGGGTAGGGAAATGCCATGTTGGAAAGCCTAAGAGTTTCATATAACCCACATTCAGACATTACTGCACTGCCCTGAATTTTGCATGCCCCATCTAAATAACATGTAGACTATAAGCATGTGGCATTTCTAGTGAGAACAGATCAAAACCTCAAATAAGACATATAATGGCTTTAAGCCAGGGGAAGAAAAAACAACTGAAAACCAACTTGAGGAAAGTACAAATTTAGCTTGTGGTGTACTGTGTACTCAGTGCACACTGTCAGAGAGGGGTGTGGTTCATTATTGTGAACTTCTCGCCTCACAATAACAACTTTCCCAGCTATCCCTGCTATCCCTGCTGTAGTGACTATTGCCATCATCATCATTGATCAGAAGGAACATCTGGGCTCTATGAGAAATATAGAAATAACCCAGGTATTATAAATTTTTTGCATCTGAATTGCTTGGGCACATGCACTAGCTTTCACAGAATATTGAACAATTTCTTGAAATGCTTTTTGATTCAGTTTTAGGACTATCATATTTTACTCCATACCCAAGGGAGAATGACGGAGAATATTCTCGCTCCTCAATAGTTTAACAAGGTTTCATATCCAGGAAGTTAGGGAATGTAGACACCAAGCTCAGAGAAGCTCTTATGTGACAAGGCTCATTGTACCTGGAGTTTTCAAGGCTGAAAAACACTGGTGATGAAGGGGGATAACATGACAACACTTCACTTATTCACTTGGGCTGTGCCATGCTCCTGGAAGCGCCTTGCACATGATCAAGCTTTTGAACAAGGGATCAAGTTGTGCTGGAGCACCTGAGCAATACGCCCTGGTTCAGTCTGGAAAATTATTTTATACCTGATAATGACAAAGGGAAGGGAAGGGAAGGGAAGGGAAGGGAAGGGAAGGGAAGGGAAGGGAAGGGAAGGGAAGGGAAGGGAAGGGAAGGGAAGGGAAGGGAAGGGAAGGGAAGGGAAGGGAAGGGAAGGGAAGGGAAGGGAAAAGGGTGTAGTTCAAAGAAAAGCATTTAGGCATTTCAGAGGTGGAACAAAAATTTCTAAGCTACATGCCTTCTGGATACAGCCGAACAGTCCTGAGAAGAAAGTCATAAAGTCTCACAAAGCAGCAGCAGTAAGAACGTGGAAAGCTGAAGTCTCTTACCCTGACTCCAATCACTTCTGTACAATTCCTACAAGCTGGGGACAGCATTTGTTTTGATTGATTGCAGCCATTCAAAATCCAATTATTCAGTATAAAACCGGTATTTGGCCTTACTCCTATAATCAAGAGCACTTCTAGAGGCACTTCTAGAGGAGAATTTAATTCATTCTGAGATAGGTGTCTGGAATAGATGGGATTTGTAATAGTCTGGACATTTCTTATAATGGAAATCTTGGCAGCTAGCAAGATTTAGTTTTCTAAATGTTAAGGAGTCTTCTCTCACAGGTACTCACAGGATGCAGGACCTACAAAAGAGATCAGGAAGTTCAGCTGTTTTTGATTATAATTTCTTTTGCTTTTTTCAAGTGTGTATCAACCAACTGCTTTAAAACCTCTTCATTTTCTTTCATCTACCACTATACATCACTGACATATGTGTTTCACACACTGTTCATATAATTTGTTTTTCAAACTCATAAAGCATTGGTTAATCTTCCTTCAGTCACAGAAAGAATGAAAACATGTCTCCCTCTATAATCTATTTTAATTTCTCACACAGATGATTTAATGCATTGGCAATCTACTATTTAATGTTTTCAGTCACTTAATATCTATTTTATCTCTCACAAATATAATCACATATATAATCAAAATTTCTATCAGGCTACATATTTTAAATATACGTTTGATCTGTCCCTTGTGGTGGGTTTCACAAAACTGCTGCCAAAAAATACTAAGGCAGTTTGTGGGAAGCTACAAAAAGTTCAGCCTGCACAGTCTGCTTCCTTAGGTCTAAGATTATATTTTGGTTTTAAACTCAACCAGTGCTTACTAAAATGCCATCAATCAAGATAATAAATGATTTCTTTTTAATGTGATATGTTCTCCAAGTGGAATTTTAATGAGATACTAAAGTATACTTCATAGCTCAGGTTATACACAAATATCTTAATGTCAAATATCTTAGTGCCATAAAAAATATTTGACTAAGGCAAACATATATATGAAGGTATATGTGTTGCTGTAATGGGAAACATCTTTACTGATGGAAGATAAAAATAAATTTATTTATTCTTCCAAGTACAGTGGTTCCTGTATAGAAGCCACCTCCTTTAACATTAAACTCATTTCTTTTAATAGTAAACATTAACCTGACAATGACTAAGTCTTTGTCAGGACTTAAGTCTGACTTAGTCTGATGACTAAACTAAGGTTTTTGCTTATTTCTGTGAAGAGTTACATGTATTTAATAGGTTCACTTTCATCTTACCTAGCATTAATAGTTACTCTTATGGGCAGTAAGATTTTAAAGAAAGGCACTCTGGTTTTCTATGTCTTAGAGCAAATTGGCCCTTCCTCTTATGGAAACATCCTCACTTTCCTCTAGTATGCATGCCTAGTAGTAATAATTAATAATGGCAATCAATTACTTGTTTCAAGGCTGGTGTTATTTATGCATTGGGAGCATTCAAAACCTGCCAAGTGTTGAACTGCCAGCCTCTCACAGGCCTCCCATTCCTGGCTGTGCTGGGGCTGGCTGCCAGGCCTGCTGGCTGGGGCAGTGGTCGTGCACTGAGCCAAGCTTGCACAGCAGCCCCCATCCTGCTTACAGTCACAGAGGGTATTTAATGGGGACCCCGTGTTTGCTTCAATCATGAGGGAGGAGCCAACTGCTACCATCTTTTCCCCACTGATTATAAGCTCCAATAGACAACTGTGGGAACTATACAACATCTTTCTGAAAGCAACAACTTATATCACAAAGAGACAGTAGAAATCATATCAATCACTGTGTTTACAGTAGTGTTCCTCTTGAGAAATGAAGAAAGTAACCATGGGAAATGTTCCAACAGACGAGAGAATTTTCTCCACCAGCAAGTAGACTTGTTTTGTCCTTGTGCAGTAAAAGCTCTTCAAAGTGCTTGCTAGGTTTGTAGTACTTCCCCCAGTTTCCCCACATGTTCTTAAGAGTTTAAATAATGCTGTAGGAAAAAATAGACAAGAATTTATGTTTGTTTCTGTACAAATAAGTTAGTTGAAAGAGTATATTTTTTAAAATCTGAAAATACAACAGTTTCATTGAATCTTTGATTGGGAAAATGAGCTCTCAGACAGAAGCTGGAAATTCAAGTGGGTAATGAAGGGAGGGGGCTGAAATAAAATTTACTGAAATAAAAGATTTAATGAAATAAAAAATAACTTTGTGATAGGTCATTCTTTCTATATGTGAAAAATCGGAGTTTATATCTGTGGCTGAAATCACAGAAAATTTTTCATTCTTGATTTGGGAATTACTTTTTGGTTTGATGTCTTTTAGCTTAGTTTAGGGAGGGTAAGGGCTATTGTTGGTTTTCTTCACTGAAAACCTAAGACTTAAGTCAAGATTTTGTCCTAAAAGGGAATAGGGAATGGGAGACAGCCAGACAGAGACAAACCAAGAGAGACAGAGAGAGAGGAGAAGAAAAAAAATATATAAAAAAAAAAATGCCTCACACTGGAAAGTTACATGGGACAGGAAAATCATTTCCTGCTTAGCCCAACTAGTAAGAGCTGGCAAAAACTCCACAGCTGCTCTGGAGTGTCTCGCTGGTACTCAGAGCTAAACGCATCAGAGGGAAAGGAACGCAGCATGAGTAACACGATGAATATTCATGTCCTGGATGTGGGTCTTGGAATCAGCAGAAGTGAGCTACTGCCAGATGTGAGAGTTCAGTCCAGACGAAGGAGACTTTCAAAGAATCCTGCGGAAAAACTGTTGAGTTCCTACTCACTGAAAGAGTTCATGTCTCTTCTGGCTTATGACTCATTAAAACGACTTTTTGCTTTAAATTTAAAAAGAACACAATTGGGTCTAGTGTGTGTGTGTACAATTTTGTAGAAGTGAATGAAACTAACTGGTTATCACAAGTAAATATTTTTCTTCATCCTTTGAGATGCTATGAGGTGCATCTACCCTGCTTTATTTTTTATTTTTTTTTCTTTTTTTCTTTTTCTTTTTTCCCCTGGTACTGACATGGTCCTGCTTGTAACTACTATGTTCAGTAAAAACTTTTTACTCACTTTCTTTACTGTCTACTTGCTATTTGTCATTAAATTGAGAATGTTTTCAGGCTAATCACAACAAAAACTCAGTGAGTGTGGAAAGAGCTCTGTAACTGGCCTCGAGCAGCTGCCACATCTCCATGCATGCACAAAGGCAGCCTTGAGCAGAGCAGGCAGCAGTGGGAACCGCTGAGCCACCTCCGCCTTGCCTGGCGGAGCTCTGCCTTCCCCCTTTCCTCATCGCTTCCTGCCCCTCCACCCCCTTCCAAGTGTGTGGGCCTATAAAGTACTGGCAGTCCCTCAGTTCATTGTATGTCTGGGCTACATATTATTTACATTACAGTAGCTGCAAACAGCTCCAGTTAAGACAAGCTCTTTTTTTTTCTTTTTCTTTTTCTTTTTCTTTTTCTTTTTCTTTTTCTTTTTCTTTTTCTTTTTCTTTTTCTTTTTCTTTTTCTTTTTCTTTTTCTTTTTCTTTTTCTTTTTCTTTTTCTTTTTCTTTTTCTTTATTTTCTTTTTCTTTTTCTTTTTCCTCTTTCTTTTCCTTCCTTCCTTCCTTCCTTCCTTCCTTCCTTCCTTCCTTCCTTCCTTCCTTCCTTCCTTCCTTCCTTCCTTCCTTCCTTCCTTCCTTCTTTTCTTTTTCCCTGAACTTTGAGCAAAGAACATAAAGTCTTGGTTCTGAAGAGATCACAATCATGAACCATGAGGGTGGTAATGGCAAAAAGAGCAAAAAGGAAAGTGGGGGTTAGATAAAAATGCCAGTAGAAAGTCTGTGGATCTTTAGCAGATGTGGGTCTGCTATTTAGAGCTGCTCTATCCATAGCATTTGGTTAGGGCTTGCTGTGGGGGACCTGAGGAAGCCATGAGGACTCCAGGCTGCTGAATGCCACCATGGCATGTAGGTTGCCTGTAGGCAGGGTCTAAGACAAAACATTCTGGGCCTACTGGTTGTCCTTTCTCATTCGTCTCTGTAACATGAGAGCAAGAGAAAAAGTAAATGAACAAGCACAAGCTTGGCTTTGACCTCAGACCTTTTCCTAATCATTTTTAATACATTTGGTGAAATTTAACATGCTATGCTAATATTTTCATCCAAAGCTGGAATCAACATCAAATATTAGAACTGTTTGATGTGTGGTATCAGGAATTGCAAGCAGAATAGAGCCATGCTTCACCTAATTTAGAATTTAGGCTTATGATTTGCCTACATAATCATTTGAACCATTAATAATGGTTCCAAAAAGCACATATGTGGCTGAAATGTAATGCATAGATAAATAGTTGCTGTCACAATGAGGACCTTGATTTTCTCAATATGGTGTTCTACTTTCTACTGGTAACAGGGCAGTACATCTTTGAAAAACAAAAATATTATTATTCATAGGCTTTGCTAACCTTATTGGGGTAGTTTTAGGGTAAACTGAATGAAACTTCTAAGAGGAGCCATCTATAATGACAGGATCAAAATAAAAACAAGAGAAAGTGCTGAAAACCTTGTATGTGTATAGACCACTGCAAGAATAATCAGAAATATATATATATATATTCTTGCAACATGATCAAAAATGTGATTTACCTGGCATAATAAAGACTTCCTGTAATTCATAAGCTGAAAAAATCCTAGAATACAGATTGCTCATTAAGGACATATGAGGAAAGTGAATAAAATGACTTGAAATCACAGGGTAAGCCTGATGAAACAAGTGCCAATAGAAAGTGGACCAAACACAGGAACTAAAATGGAGGACAAGGCCGACCACCATGAATAGATGATCAAGAGTATAAAGCTTTATACAAGCTTCCATCAAAAGATCAGGGTCTGCCTGGGGAATTTTAATCAGTCATTCATTGGGAAAATAAAATGGCAATATATGGACAGGTGATAGTTCTGGGTGTGTTGGAAACAGTGGAGGAGAGGAATTCTAGTAGGACAGGACTAATTGAGGATAAAAAGTTGATAAGTGACTTAGGTGAAAATCACCATGAAATTGTAGTTCAGGATCTTTACAAAGGGGTGGATGGGAACGGCAAAAACACCAGTGAAATTCAAGAGGCAGAGTTCAGTATATGTAGAGATTGAAAAGATAAAATCCCAAAGTTTACAAGAGACAATTGAAAGAACATTGAAACAACAACAACAACAAATGAACAACAACAAAACATGTAAGGACTGCAAGCAATTTCTCGAACAATTTTTAGGACTCAGATACAAGCTGTTTCAACATGGAGAGGGAATAAAAAACATAGAAAGAGCACTACTGGCCAAACCTTATGCTGTTTAATAGCCTCAGATCTAGTAGTGGCACAGTAAGAAAGTGGAAACTATGCAGAGTAATAAGAATGAATATGAAAGAAGAGCACAGACATGGGGGCAAGAGAATAAAGGGCACTGAGTAAAGAGAGGTGAGTCATAGTCATTTGGTAATAAAATCAGTAGTAAGAAGAAGAAAAGTTGACAAATGAATTAAGAAAACACAAATGTTTAATTTCTGTTTTGTTCCCTTCCTCAATAAGAAGGTCAATGGCAATCATGCAGATATCACATTTAACGTCAGAGATGATGGAGTGAAAACTCAGATTAGAACAGGGAAAGAAAAGGGTAGAGAACAGACCAGGCTAGAAAGAATTTACATAGGCTAGATTGCTTTACATCAACAAGTTCTGATGAAATTTGCCCTATGGGACTTAAACAACTGGCTGAAGCAGTACTCAGGGACATCATTTGTTATCTTAGACAATCTGAGCAGAACAGGTGTGGGTCTTGAAGACTGAAAAAGGTAAATTTTGAACCAGTTGAAGCTGGAAAATGAAACTAAATATGACAGTAGTGACCCCAATCAAACTTTGGAACAGTTTCCCTAATATTTTGGCAGATTCACTATTACTTAAAATCAAATTTAAGCATAGATACTTTTTCATAGATGCTTTTTTCTTTTTTTTCTTTTTTTCTTTTTTTTTTTTTTTCCTATAAGAGCTGCTACTGCTCAGACAGAAGTTATAGAGGAATCTCTGAAATTGTTTATGTAGAATAGAGAATTTTTTAACTGGGAAACTATCAAATATTTGCGGTGTTGCAAAAGAGGGAAAAAAAATCAGGGCAGTAAGTCAATGCAATGAACTAATCATCCTATTTCCATGGAAACAGCTGTGTTGAAGTGGTAGTCATAAAGTACAAGGTACAGCCTAAGATATTTATCATTGCTTAATGCAAAGATAACAGTGTACCGAAGAATGATTCATCTGAAATGGCAATGCAGTGATGGGGATGAGTGGGCAGAAAAATATTTAATACTGAATAGTATCTCTCTCTGTTAGAGACCCTCTTGATTTTGCAGAGTCATGACTGCACTCTTCCCATAAAAACCATAGCTGCAATGTCAGAAGATCTAGACAACCTTTTTGAGGGAGATAGTAGATCATCTGTAAATAATACTCAGATTTCTGAAGATCACGGTGCATTCTTCATGACTGCCTAGCATTTCTGAAAGTCTATGACAAAAATGAAAAGTCCTTAGAAACAATCTCTATTCCAGTTTCTTTGAAAAGTTCCATTTCTTTCCTTTTACTTTTATTTTTTTTAATAAATTAAACTTGAAGATTCAGACTGTGTTACTTTAAGATTTTTTTTATTTAAAAGCACTCATACTTTGGTAACATCCCTTCAGATATGACTAGCTATCTATTTACAGTCAGAAGAAAATCAGAACACTAAAATACTGGGAAATTACTTCTACATTACAGAAAAACAAATAGAAGTTATTTGGGTTTTCAGATATAATATGCATCTTTTTAGTCAGCCAAAACAAAAAGATTTCACTCTATGCAACAATACTGTTGTTCTGTTGAAATGGAAAAATATCCAGATATCTAAATTTCCTAAAGCTCATCTTGGGATGTAAAACTCACTTGGGTGTAAGAAATATTGAATAGAACTGAACTGTTTTATCATCCACTTTATGATTAGAATGACATTAGCAAAAAACAAAAAACAAAAAACAAAAAAAAAAAAACAAAAACAAAACAAAACAAAACAAAAAAACCTCCAGGTAGAACTATACTATAACAGACTTTCTGAATATACAAAATATATTATGAGATAGATCCGTTTTTTTTTATTTTTCTTTAAGTAGCTATCTCAAATAATTTTCAGCAAACCAGCAGAATGAAAATGTGAAAATGTTTAAAAAAAAAAAAAAAAAAAGAAGGATGGGACATGATGACACATGATCAAAAGTCTATTACAAAAGTCTATTACAAAACATGATTCTGTTATCAGATGTGATTATCTCTGGCTATACAAGAATATTATTATATTTGAAAAGGGAAAAAAACACTAAGCAGTCCGAATTAAGATCTACATTCTGCTGAAACCATTAGAGTTGCTCATAAATGCATTATCAAATAATTCTCCAAGTGGATATTGTTTTCACCAGGGAAAGATGCAATGCCCAAGTGTACTGGCTATATAGCTACAGTGTTGTTAAAACACATTATCTAGTTTATAGAAAGCTTTGCATAGTGAATGTATAGGTGTTTATCAGCAAAATATTTTCTTGTTTTCGTCAGCAGGCCTATTTTCTTTATCTGCAGTACGTGTGACTAATATTCAGATCCTCTTTCCTTTCAAGTAGCTTACCAATCTGTCAAATGTTTACTTGCCAGTTTAAGTTTGTTGATCTGCCATAGTGTTAAGTCTCACAAGATTTTTTTGGATTTGGATTTAATTTCTTCCCCTCACCCCAGATAATGCAAGCCACAAGAATGTACAGGAGATGACAGAGCTGCTCATGTATACATGTGAAAACACTAAGACATCTCAAAGATATTTTTGGTTTGAGGGTTTTATCAGTATACACCAGAACCATTTTAACCAGTGAGATTGTCTGACTCTACTATGTATAGCTAAAGGCATTTGCTAAACAGTGGAAGTCTGCTATCCAAATATGCAGTGCAACTGAGAGGACAAGTGTTGTAACAAAAAGGATTGATCAAACCTAAGCTTGGTGCAGACCCTAGTGAAAACTGTTAATCTTTATATGATTCTCTTGTGATTTTCTGTGCTAAGGCCTTCCAGATAACAACATTTATCTCCTTCTGAGGCCTCTGTTCCCATTGTCTGTTGTTTAAAATGTGTCATCTTCATCACACCCTTCCACGCTTGTGCTTTTTTTCATTTCTGTTAGCTGCAGTAATACAGTAGAATTGTACCTGGAGATTTCAAGGACCAGAATCGTTTACATCATGATTTAATGCTCTGGAAATCATATGAAAATGTCAATTTGTAGTTGCACATACTGGTTAATTCAGTTCCTGTTAGCCACGTAAGCTTTTCTTATCTCTTTTCAGTTTTACATGTAGCTGAACTCACTCTTCTTGATCAGATTTTTCAATAAGAGTGGAAGAACACCTGTACACGTGGTAGACCAGTTTTCAGCATTTCCTCTTGTCCTGTTTATCTAACCGAAACCAAAGCAAAAGAACCCCTCATTTTATGGACCCAGACTTACCTTAGAATAAGATTTTAAAAATATGGACTATTCAGATAAATTTATTTGAAAATAGAATTGTGAAAAGCATCAAATCTACCTTTTACAGCATTAATATAATGTGGGAATGGTAATGTTAAAATGGTGCAGAAATATGCTAATTTTTACTTAATTCTAAACCACGTATTTGCAGTTCAAAAAGCAAGGTTTGTCATACATATCAAACAAATGGTGTTAATAGCTAAGGGCTGCTCATAAAGTTTCCTTCTACCCTACCACAGTGTGCCTGGAAAATGATTTGAAAATATAGATAGCGGAGCAATATGGCTTCTGAAAAAGCTTAAACTATTAAAAAGTGTCTAGCTAGTGAAACAGTTGAATTTTTAGGCTACAATTACAAATGATGCAAACATCTTCTTTTTAAGACTGAATCTTTAAAAAAATAGTACTTCTCAGAGGGAGCACAAACTATCTCCCCAGGATTTCCAAACAGGCTGCATTAAAGAGGAATAATTACAGCAGTAAGAACAGCTTTCATAGTAGCTACAGTTGGTAAATTACATTTTTTATTTTTATTTCTTTTACTTTAGACATTCTGAGTTGTTTGTTTTTTTTTTTAATTTTAAAGCAAGATATATAGGGTGACTCTGAAACCAAATTCAGAAAGCAGGGGGATTTTAATACAAAGAATATTTGTTAGTTTTGAATATTTATACCAAATAATACTGATTTGCAGAAGTACATTTTCATATTTCTTTTTATACACATGACCATTTTGTACGATGTTTCCAATTTGTCAGCAAAAACATTTTCTAAAAATAAGGGTAGAAAAAAATCTAACAAGTAAATGCAGATATGAATGCATCTGTTTAGTGCTCTGATAGTAGCATGCAAAATCCTATCTGAATCTTTCTGGATTTTTGTTTGTTTGTTTCTTTCTTTCTTTCTGTTCTAGAAGTCATTTAAACTTGCAAATTTCTGAAGAGGGCCTGACTGCTGCAAGTCTATGCTGTCTGCTTGGTGGAGCAGCATTTGGTACACTCACTACCTGTGAGTGCAACTGGGAATGGCTGAGGAGTAATGTAAAGCTGTCTTGGGCCTTCCTCCTGTGCTGACTTGGAAATCCTGTTGTTTTCTTCCCCTGTTTGCACCCAGCTTGAAAAAAAGGACTAACCTGATTCTCTGGAGCAGAGCAGTAGGTGTAAAGGCCAGTGATAGTAGCCCTCTACCCCAGTTGCAATCTCTGCTTTGCCTTCTGGCAGTTTTTAGCTGATGTTAGGCTGGAATTTCAAAATAGTTTTATAAAGGACTGGAAAGTTTCTTTGCTTTCTGAAACAGGTAAAAAGTTGGAATGGTTTTCAAGCAAACCATTCCAATTATAGCCTACCACAGAATGCCAGCATTCTGTTTGTACTCAAGGCATGGTTTAAATATGCTGCCCCAAACTAACAAACCTATCAGTTTACACTTTACCTTTCCTTTCCTTTCAGCTGCCACTTTTTGTTTTATAAAATACTACCAAATAGCAGAGTTCTGATAAAATGTTTTGTCTGGCTAAGGTAATTTTCCAACGTATTTTTCCCGCACATTAAAACCTTCTTGTTCTGCTAAAGGCGAATGCAAAGATCTGCATTTTTGTGTGCTCAAAATTCTTCTATGAATTCTTTTCCTTTCAACTCAGCTGATGCATGTATTGCAATATCTAATGTAAGCCAAAGAGGAAAACTCCGTTATGGGAGAATGCCAACAACTGTAGACTGAGATAGCAGCTTTCTTCCAACAGTTTACTTGATTCATGAAAGAAGTCTTTAATATATACTTGCTGATCTTGGAGACATCAGAGATTTTTTGTACATTCAAGGGACTACTCCATATTCATAGGAAATAATCATAAAGAACAAACACAAAGAGTGAGTTGCAAAACAGAAGTAAAAATGAAATTTGTTTCAGAAATTCTGTTGATTTTCCTTCCCTCAAGTAAGGGGGATGAACAAAGTAAGAAAAAATCCATCCCACTTAAAAATAAAATATATATATATATATATATATATATATGGAAATTCCAGATTCTTAGAAGACCACTTATTTCCAGCATTTTGTCAGAATGAAATAATCTATTTACAATGCGATTATCTCAGAGCACTTTGTAATGGAAAAATTTGCAAGAGATACAGGTATCTGTGACATCCCAAAGTGTTGCATTCTGGGATGTCTTTAACAAGAAGGAAAGCCTGAGGCTTATTATAATACTTGAAGAGAAGGGGGAAAAAATAACATTGATTTAATCCTTAATCTTCCTGACAGTATGACCTGCATCTCCAAACAGTTTACATGTTTTTCACTGCTGCCCAAGTCCCTTGCCTCAGTTCCACAACTCCATGTAGGAGATTGCTGGAGATATCCTTGCCATTTACCAGAATCACTGAATTGTGCTATTTATTTTTCTTGTTCTGAATACATTTATTTACACTTCTAGAGGTTTCTTCAAGGGGTTGAGGCAGTGAAAGTGACAACAAATGTGACACCTTTGGGATGGAGAAGGAAGAATAGGATTTGTGTACAGCAGCGTAAGCTCTGTAGAGATGTTCTGTAAGAGGGATGATGAGAGATATAAGATATATATGAGTGAGTTCTATCAGAACTCTATAACTTAGTGAGTTCTATTAGATGATTGCTTCCAGAAACAGTCTTGGGTACAAAGAACAGACTGGAAGATCTCCAGTCCTCACACATGCCTCAGCCATTGCACCATTCCCTTAGAAAGGGTTCTTCAGCATCTGTCCTTTATGATGTCGTTTCCTGAACAGACTTCGGCAATCATGGTTCTGTCAGTCTACCACCCATTCAGATACATCATTGCATGTGGAGTTTCCAGTGGACTGGTAGGCACCTTGGTGTGTGTGTGCACAGAGAAGGAACTAATTTCCCAATACAGTAGGTGAGCTGTACTCACTTCAGGACTCTGGATCAGCCTTTGGAGGCACCTTTCTGTCTGGGCAGATCTCTAATGGCAATTTAGGATAGCATGATGTCTAACTTAGGCTGGCACAATCAACTTGGTGGAGCCAGGCACTTATTTCTTAGGAAACCCAGTAATGAAATGAGACATCTGAAGGGACAAGGAAAAATCTGGCTTAAAACCTACAAGAGAGAAAGACAGAATCCACATTCTCTTTGTAACTTGTTACTCACTGAGTTGTCTAATTTTCTGGGAGGAGAGAGACACCAGTGCCTCTTCATGAATGTAAACATTTTCTAGAATTATTCTACCTGAGGCAGAATGAGAAAAATCAACCCTTCAGGCCTCTATACCCCACTAGTTAGGGAGTTCTCCCTCCAAGGGAGAAGATTCACCTTCAAATGTTGCACGATTCTTCAAACCCTGCTCTGAATCATATTTTGTACTTAAAATGAAGGATCAGTCCTTCCTGTAGCCCTATTTATAGATGTATCTGGGTAATATATCACTGTTCAGAATCTGTTTAGACTCAAGCTGCTATTCTTAGATTACACCAGACAGTACATAAAAGCAGTTACTAAGTAATGTCATTTGTCTGGCGTACCCACACAAGCCATGCCATTACGTACAGCCGCTGACAGCGGAAAACAAAATTGTTGACAAATAATCAAAATCCAGGTAGTACTGAGAGGTGATGATCTGTTTTGTAATGGCAAATGGAGATCAGGCTTGTTTACATACAATCAAGCAAAGACACAGACTAACCACTGGGCGATACAATTTTACCTCATCAAATGCAGAAGGACACTAACTTTATTTTAAGTGACCATGTCCAAATTTAAATTCACCTTTATAATTCACCTTTTTCTCTTTTAATCAACTAAATGAATAAGTAAAGTTTCTCAGTATAAAGCACATGGTACCTTTCTGCTAAATGTGTTACACTTATTACAAACTTTGTTTTAAACCAGGTTGGTTTATTTGCTTTCCTGTAGTTCATTTGTGAATCTGCTTAAATATATGACTCTCCATAAAGCCAACACAAGCATATTATCAAAGTAAAATTAAAGCTGGCAATACAATGAGCATGCTTAAGAACCATTATGTGAATATATATATATATATTTGATTTTTTCTTTGTTTGTTTTCAAACAAATATGTTTCGGGTTCTTCTTGGTGACATCCTGCTTGCTGAGCCTTGAGGTCAAGTAAGAGAGATATTTTGATGCTTTCTTCATTGTTTATGGGCAAAATGATACTTGAAAGGAGAAAGGCAGAAGTAAAAATGAAGAATAGCAGTAGGAAGAAGAAAGAGCTAAGTCGAACGGAAAGACCTTGATAGATGTTCCCAACCAAACAGTGGTCCCAGCTGCTCTGAAAGTAAGACTCTTTCAGGCCAAAGGCCTTGATGACAGAAGGCAGTCTGGGACCATACTGCAGACTGGAGCATGAAGTATAAAAATCATAATTGCTTTCGGTTCCTTGAGGAGAGAAGAGAGACAATATAAAGCCAGGCTGAATGATGGAGGGGATTGATTCTGGGAATGCAAAGTATTACAGACTTTTTATGTTATTGCCAAGTCAGGGAGTTGCTCTTGACATACTCCTTTCTCACTAGGAGGCAGGATGCTCTCACCTCCCAGGATGAGGCTCTCTGAAAGGTCCCTGAGACAAGATAAAAGCAGCAAAACTTGAGATATTTTGTGCTTCCCTGCTACTATCAGTCAGAGAACAATTTATCCTCTACAGTTCCTGCATGCTCACTTGTGTGGCACTACTTCTTACTTCAGCATCTGCTTCAGAGGCCTAAGAGGTCATTTACCCCTTACTTTTTCTTTCCTTTCACTGGTGTCTCGATCCCCTGAAGATGGCCCCTTAGCACACCAATGAAGTCTGAAAATTGCAAGAAATTAAATTTCAATCTGTCACACAATGGCAGGTGCATCCTTTTCTATTCTGCTTGTGGAGGATGAATAGCAGCTGCCCCATCAGAACAATAAAACTACTTTCCAGCTCTCTGTGATTGGCTGTCATTGAACAGCCATGCATAAAAATAATCCATGGAGATCCCAGGGGTGGCATTTCTCATCTCTTATCAGCTCTGCAGCACACACCAGAACTTGATAAGACACCTAGAAGGATGATAAAAGTGGCTATCAATCTGTCTAAGTAGAAATAATAAGAGCAACACCAACAATATCAATAGATCTATAGAAAATCAGTGGCTATATGACTTTGATGTTGTTTTAATTATTAATTTCTAAAATCTTTCCTTCTCCTCTTTAAGCCTAGTGTATCTAACATAACAGGTCTGTATTTTTATATTAACTTCACAGATTAATATCCTTTAGTATCCCTGAATCAAGCTCAAATTATCTTCTCTTTAATTAAAAAATAAATAAAAAAAAAAAAAATCAAATATAGTCCTTCAAAGCAACCTTCCTGAGCCCTTTCAAACATCCACACCATTGTGCACATACACATACATATCTCACCCTTCTCATCCCAAGTATTTGCAAAAAGGTAGTACACATAATCCTGCTAAAATTATTTGGGGATTTATTAACAGTGGAATAGACTGGTAATTTGCCTGGTTCCATATCCTTTCTCAGGCAATGCTTTATGGCAGATGTTCCAGAGTAAAACATTAAATTCCCTGTGGTGTACTTGACAATTGTGTAATACTACTGCTCTAGGGGAAATCTAAAACTTTCCCCAGCTGGTAATCAGCTCATATATTGAAGTATGAGGACAGATAATTGTTATCCTACCCAGAGAGACTGAAAATGATATTTTTATTCCGGAGCCTTCCTCTCTGAATCCTACTGATTACTTTCTTTCAGTATAATGCCCTGTGACTGTGAGTTCCCATGGCTAACTTTGTATTGCACTTGGTTTTGTTCTTGTGGATGTAAATGAGTATGTTTCAGTTTCATCAGGTTTCCTCTTGTTCGTCTTTCTCTTTTTAGTTATAGGTACTGCAAAGAGGAGATTTGAGCTATTCTAAGCAGTCTCTATAATATGAATAACAGTAAATGCCTCTAAAGCATCTGCTTTTACTTCTCCAGTCCTCAAAGGAAAAAGCTCTTTTCTTTCAGAAACACTGATAACACAGATAGATACAACCCATCTCTTTAACATCTAAAGGAAAGCATTACATCAGAGCACAGTAATAATAACTAAAGACAACAGTTTACCTTTTGAAACTAAAGATGGCTATAGCATTACAGAAGTTTCTCCTCAGTGCATACTTTAACTTGGTTGACTGACACCTTTGCACGTCAAATAATTCCCCTCAGAGGAACAATACTACCTCACTGCAGTAGTTTTAGAATTGGTCCTACAGATACTTTACTGCAAAGTACATGGAGAACTATGTGCTCAGTGAAGCACATCCCTCTCACTGAAACCATATGGCAGTTGGAGGATCAGCCTCTCTTCTTTGCTGTGGTGTTCAGCGAATCGTCAGCAGAGGCTTTCCTTCAACATCTGTGTGAGACTGTGTGACTACAGTACCTTACACATAGAAGGGATGTTGGGATCACTTCCAATGAGCTTTTCCATGTCATAAATATATAACCACTAGTCTTAGATTTCCCCAGGTTGAAATCTGTTGACTGGAAGAGGTATCATTTGAATGGATGCTTCTGTAGACAAATGTATCCTCTGTGGACATATACTAATTATAATTGTCCAGTAAACAGAAAATGTTTTAAGGCTTGCTTATCCAAATGTTTTCCTTTTGTTTAGGAATATGTATATATATATATGTGTGTGTGTGTGTGTGTAAATCATATATAAATATATAATTATATTATATTATATTATTTTATTATTATAATATATTATATATAAATATATATTTGTATATATAATATATATATGTTAATATATATACATATATTTTTTTCTTATACACATTTAATGGGAAACTAGAAGGCAGAAATTCTCTCTTTCAGTAGGAGAGGAAAAAAGTAAGGTCTGCTTGGTAAATCTTCTTGATGTGTTAGGCAAGGAAGTACGCATGAAGTTTAAAGGTAGGAGGCATTATGAAACACCAGAGGGAATAGAAGTCAGTGGGGTGCACGGATGCTTCCTTTCAGAATGATACCAAGGGGGTTAATGTCTGGCCTGGTGTTAAAATCCTGGCATCTGTTACAGAAAACACAATGAGCATTGTTGTCATTGAGAGAATGGCTCTGTTTTTCCTGGCAAGAGTTGCTGTTTGGAAGCTGTTTTAAAATAGAAAAGAAAAAAAAAAGAAAAAAGAAAAAAAAAAAAAAAAGAAAAAAAAGAAAAACTCACTCTGAAAAATTAAAAATAAAGGGCTTATGCCAGAATTGTGTTCTCTGCTGTATTTCTAGGAAGTGTTGTTGGTTCATTGTTCTGAAAACATTATTTGCATACCTTAAATACAATTGATGTCTAAATGCACAGCAAACTGTACAGACTTTGACACAGACACCAACTGCTGTATTGAATGTGCATAGGCTCAGAAATACAATCATACCGGAGTCTCCCCTAAGGCTGGCTGCAGGCACATGGCACTGATCATAGTGGGTTTTCTCCTTTGCCAGTGGAGAGCCTGCCATCCCCAGTGCAAGATTAAGAGCATCCAAAATAAAAGCCTTTTCTGACTGTCCCTAGAAAAGCTTCTCAGCCCACTCTCACTGACCCTCATCCCACCACTGGAGATTAACCTACAGCTAAAGTTAGTCTTTGTGGAGTGCCCTTCCTTAACATGCCAAGTATTCACAAGTGAAATGAGATTATAGCCTGCTTCATTAACTGGTTGTCATTTTTATGTGAACTTTTCTCCAAAGATGAAAAGATTTTGTTTGCACCTTCTAGTCCATATAAATTAACCATTTATGAAACATGTCCTTCTATAACATAGTATCTCAGTTTATATTGAACTAGAGTATGCACTCACTGTTTTTGCTACCAGAGGCAGTGGAAGTGGGCAGCAGGCTTTTCATTTCCTCTGCTCACTGTTCCTTCCATGCTCTGCTGCTGCCTGCTATTTGTTGGCTAACTTCTAAATAAGCACAAGCAGGGAAGAAAGGTGAAAACAAACAGTTCCTAAATCTCATTTTGTGTGTCTCTGATTCACCTGACATGTAACTTTAGAACAAATGGAGAAAACAACCACCGTAGGTGCAGAGCAGAGGAGAAAACGTATGCTACTCCCAGGCTGCATTGCTTGCCTCTGAGCAATGCAGAGGATCATGCAGACAGTGACCGTAACTTGTAATGAAAACATTGCTTTCTTTCTTATTTCAGACAATGCCCCCAGTATGAGCCAACTACAGAAAGCCTAAGCACCTCAGAAGATGCAACAATCTGACTCTGTACATGTGGTCAATAACCCAGCACATATTGCCCAGTGCAGCCCACACTCATTTTACATACTGGGAGATAACAAAGGCATAAAGTTTATATATGAGGTTAGTATCAGATTCAGGGAACCAGAGTGGCTCTGCTGTAGCACCTTGGTGCCAGGGAATATTAGGTGTTGATGCAGCAAAGAGCTGCTGCATGACCATATCAGGTACAACCTCAGCAGTTGTAGCTAACTGGGGATCCATGGGGATCCATGTTGCTGGCAAATCTATTTCTGATTCAGTTAACCTGGTAGCTCAAACTGAATCAGAAAGCAGAGGACCCTTCCATGGTTTGTCAAAGCAACCATCAGACAACTTATCTAACTCCCAAATTGCCTCATCCAGAAACAATATAATGGGACTGATGGGTTAGTCAAGAATAGTCCATTGCATCTCTTCATAATTGGATTTCGGTAGAGTTAAAAGTAAGATGTCAATTAAACAAATTATAGGACAAAACAAACAAAAATACATTGAGAAACACCATTTGAAAATGGAAGCACTATTTTATATTTCCTATAATGATTTATTATATTTTATGTAACAAATTTCACTAAGCTATAATGCATTAGACAGCACAGATAAGTAATGTTATGGCAACAAGCCTAGTTCAGATTGGTCCAGTTATTCAGAAATAACTTTTTAAAGCCAGGAAGCTCAGAGTTATAATTAAATTTATGGGAAATTTCAAATACCAACTGCTTCATCCATTTTTCAATGTACAGAGTGCATAAATAACCCAAGTAACCTCAGGCCTCCATAGTTTCAGCAGTCTTGAAGGAATGCCACTGGAGGCACACTTCAATCTTCAGCTGAATGGTGTGTGGATACCTAAATGTGCTTTGAACAGTTTGGATTCATTTCCAGATTTCCATCCCTGGGTGTGTCTCTTTTGCCTTTGGAGACCTGGAGACTATTCCCTTCTACTCTGTGTATCCCATAATCTGTTGACAGATAAACCAAACCTCATTTCTAGCACTAGTAGAGAACTGTCATAAAACCTTAAATTACAGAATTCATTAATTTCACAGTACTGGATGGGGGATCACACAGCCTGTGCTGGCAAGCTATGTAACATCATAAGCACAATGTAGAAAGAAGTTGGCATCAGAAATGCAGTGGATTGAATTACATTGTCAACTAAGGAAAGAAACAGCACTGACTAAGAAGCAGCCTCAGTAGGTAGGTATCTGTGTCTACCCATTACCCTGCATGAGTCATAAGAAGCTGGTATGAAGCTCTCACCCTGTGCCACCTCTGTGTGACACATCTCTTTTTCACAAGAGACAATTTGGAAAGGGCTACTTTGACAAAGGTATTCCCACATCAGCAGTCATGGATGTATTTCAAGTCACTCCTGAATGAGGTCAATAAGTAGATTGGATCTGTTACTTACTGCTGGCAGCAAGTCTTCAAAGCTGCTACTACATGGTGGAGTTCCTTAGGATGGTGATCCCTACTAAAGAAACACAGTCAAAACAATTATTGTATCTTTTGGGAAAACAGCAAGGAACTGCCAGTCAGCTTACTGTGAATGATGAGAAAAGAATTTTTGATAGGGTTCAAAGTGTCAGAGGATTATGACTTGCCCAAGGACATTTGTTAGTCAATTTTTTTATTATTTTTTTTTTTCCCAGAAGCATATTCTAACAAAACAGGACATTACAAATCAATACAAGCAACCAGAGAATGTTTGGAGAACTATGAGAGATCTATTTTTCTCTAAAGTAAGTCTTGCCTACCTGCAACCATGCTCAGCCTAGCAGTCAATAACAGGATATTGAACAAAAAATTAATGAAACACCATTACATAATGAGCATTTCTTATAGCTGTATTCTGACTCCATGCACTGATTCAAACAGAAATACCTTTAATTTGAACCAATATCTCTTTAATAATCAAGTTAAAAACATGAGTTGTTTTTTTTCTTTAACCTAGGAAAATCATGAAACAGAAGGATAGAATGGAGACAGGACATTTTCTGCTAAACTAACTTACCCTACTTTCATTCCTGCCTCCTTACAGAAAGAAGTTATTGCCACTAACTGCTCTGCTGGGGATCTCACAAGTTGAGATACTTTTCAGCTCCAATCTAAGCTGCAAACTATCTTGAGTAGCATCTTTCCAGTCAGGGAATAAAAGGTTTCACATAAAAAAGTCAGAGGCATCCTCTCTGAAAATCTCACCTCTCTGAGATGAGCCATCATCAATACACATCATCTGTACTCTTCCAAATATTTAAAAAATTATTCACATACGTTTCATCTATTATTAAGAGAGGAAAAAAAAAAGGTGTGAGAGAGGAGGCCTCTGCTTTCCACATGAGCTTAAGTTTATGATGGTTTGTAATACCCTCACATGGACGTTTACAACAAAATCAATGAACAGTGTGTGTCAGGTCAAGACCTTGAGACTTCACCTTTCAGCTCTGCACAAAGAAGCCAGTGACTATGAGTGACTAGCAGTGACTAGTAGAGGTTCCAAGACTGCCCAATACTTTCTTAAGGCTGATTCTTGCTAGGCTCTGATTTTGTTTCTGTGACACCTCTGACAGCATAGGGAAAGGTTACTAGTATCTATGGATCATCATACACATGCTTCTCTTCCTGTGGACATTTCTGCTCCAACAGAGAAGATTCATTACATTACCCCTACATTACATGTAGTCCATGTAGCAGGGGCTCCCAGGACAAAAAAAAGGTTATGGAAATGTGCATTAACAAATAGCCATTGAATGCTCTCCTAGATCTGTAAGCAACCTGTCAAGCCAGGAAAAAGTTAGTAAACAAAGAATACAGCTGTAAATCAAATTCCCATCCCTATTATAGCTCCTGCACATTGGGAATCCCTCCTTTGAAGGTTGCCTCCCCGATGGGATAGCATTGAATTTTGCCCACAGTGAGATAACCTGGAGGAAATTGTTTAGAAGTGTTTGATTGTTTGTTTTCTGCTCTTCTCCTTCTTTCTGTCTCATTTTTTTCATGTGCTTTGTTTACTTTTTAGGAAGGATTTGTGTGACTGAAGTTGACTGAAGCATCATTTTTTGTCTTTCCCCAGATCTCTTCTTTTCTCTGTGTGCCATCCTTTCTTCCTGTGACTCTTCCCTTTGTGACAAAAAGCACTGCTAATTGCATAGATTAGCTTCAAATCCAGGATCAAAACTTCAGCATTTCAATTTTCTGCTCTTCAGGCATTTTATTTTCTTTCCCTCATTACGGGAAATTTGCTAAACTGCTCACTAGAGAATTGAATTGATTTTCCTCTGAAAGTTGAGTGAAAAGGCTAACCAGGGAAGGGGAATATTCTTACTTGACCTTATGTGGTATTTTGGGAGTTATATATATTACATTGCATCATTAAAAAGGCAGAGTGAAGATTTTCAAGTGTTTACAGAATACCTACTGTTGGAAGCCACACTAGAGAGAGGAGATGCTGCTACTGTGTCATTTTTGCCACTCCTGAGAATGATAAAACTGAACCAACTATTGGCATATAGACTGATTATACGCTGTTTGTTAGGTTAAAGGAAAAGATGTTATGTGTTCCTTGTCTATCAAGAATGTGTACAGCATTGAGAGTGGACAGCATTTTGAAAAGCTGTTCTGGGCTTTTCAAAAAGAATTCTTATTCTTTTTCAGAGAGCATGAGAGACTGGCGTTTGAGAGACCTCCATTTCAAACCTCGACAAAGTACAGTGCTTTTAAGAGAGCCTTGCTCCTGAGGGCTACAAGGAGTCAGAGTTCCCTGTGCAATTATGAAACAAGTTCAGTCCCACTTTCTCAGCTGCAATCAGATAAAACAAACAAACAAACAAACAAAAACAAATAAAAAGGATGGGTGGGGAAAGTATTCATATTTTAAATCTGGCTTTACTTATTTTTTGCCTTTGACAATAAATTTCTTCTTTGAGTCAGTTTTAGCAGTCACATTTTGCAAAAGTGGTTGCATGTAATTTGAACAACTGCTTAACACTATACCTTGACATTCTTGACATATACCAGGTGTACAGAGTAACACTGACAGTCAACCTATGAAAAGAAAACTGTGTACTTGAAAGTAGATATTACTGTGCTTAAAACTATTCCACCAAAGTAAAGAACTTAATAACATGGGGGTGGTGAAGATGAAGCTAGATGAAAGCATAGTTTTCCCCAGTACAGTGTTGGAGTTATTTTTCTTATGTACAACCATTACAGAGCTTTCCTTTCCCATAACAGCAGCCAATCAAAAAAATGCAAAAATGGTAGATGACTAAAGCATACTTAATGACAAACAACATACAGTTTGCTCAGTGTCTGCATTAGCTAATCAAAATAGAAGCTGAAAGAATCAGAAGCAGATCCTTTACGTGGTTTGCTTTTATGTAAGTGGGTTTTATTTCTGTTTAAGCTTACAGATAAATAGTTCAGTATTCAAGAAACTGCCTGTATGTACAGTCTGTCGATGTGATATTTTGTTTCTCAAAAGCTTCTCAAGATAAAAAATAATAATAATAATAATAATTACCCTTTCTATATCTACAACATTTTATCATCAAAGATAATGTGAGTGTGGAATTATGGTTTACTCACCCACGCACAGAAGAAAATTGCATGCCATTCCTACATTCTTATTGGCTGATGGTTGCAAGTGATGGATATATTTTCTTTCTCTCTTCTTTTTTGTTACTGGCTTTTAGGAAACTTGATTGCCCTCTTTCCTTGTTTTTCCATTTGCCCATCTGCAACCTCTAACAGAAATGTGCTTGATCACACTCCCAGATCATGGGAATTAATTTTTACTATTATTATTTCTGGTTTTGCAAATACTTAAAAATGTAAACATTTTTTTTTCTATTTTTGCATTTTAAGGCAGAAAAAAAAAAAAAAAAAAAGGATAATGAGCAAGCACATGGCATTAAAGTAAGAAAATATGAAGTGAATTTCCTCTAATTTTCAAGCTAATTATTTTTTCCGCTTTGGTCATGCACAACTGAGAAATGTTTAAAGAGATGCACATTAGACAACTGTTAATATACAACCTATAGCTGCATCTGCCACTCAAGCAGAGGATCACTCTTCCCCCTCAACCAGCACTTTCAAGTTTTATAGCTTAGCATAACCATTTTAATTTGGGGCTGGGGGGTGGGGGGTGGGGTTGTTGTTTCTGTTTTTGTTGTTGTTGTTGTGTTTTTTTTCCTGTAAGGCATGAAGATAAACCATGCATGAATCAATACATGAATGAATCAGCCTCTGGTCTAGCTTACTGATGTACTCATCATTTATATCCTTGCATAATTTACAGAAATTGAAACTGTAGCTGAGCTTTGCATTCAGCTGAATGTGGCTTGTTTACACATTTCAATAGGGTTTCATGTTACAAAAAAGCTAATTCTGTAAGGATCACTCAAGCAGGATGAAAACATCTAAGGCTTTGTGCTAAAATGGATGCAGTTAAGTGCCTAGGTGTCCCAGAGCTTTAAGCCAAAGCTTAGTTAGTTCACCAGCATCTTAATTTTGTCACATATGATCTCACTTAATTCAGAGGGAGTTTTGGCTCCCTGGGTAAAATGTGTTTGCACCCTAAACTCAGTAGGCTGAAGTAGCCTTTGGCTGTCAGAAAGAGTGGGATTCATCTCAGTGAACTGCAATTACCTAACAGCTGGGTAACTAATCTAATCTACTTGTCCAGGTTCTTGCAACTCATTGAGATAACTTCCCTACCCAGCTGTTCCCTGTTCCCCTACCCTCAAGGTTGTTGGTCACATAGCCAGGATTCACCTTATGGACCACCACCTCTTAACTGGCTGACTCTTAAATCTCAGCCTCTATTGTCCATTAACCTTAATGAGAATGAGATTTGAAGCCACAAAAATAAATAAATAAATAAATAAATAAATAAATAAATAAATAAATAGATAGATAGATAAATCATATTAACTATTCCCAACATTTTCAGAAGAATTCCCATATTATCAGCATGTTTCCTTCTGCTTTCTGTACCCACTCTTGCCACATGGATGTGTACATCCATCACATGGATGAGGACTAATAGGAACACAATCCCTGTCAGGTTTCCTCAGAGCTCTTCTCCTTGGGCAATAGTGTTTTTCCTCCATTCTCTCCCCTTCCATACAAACACACCCCACCATGCACTCCACCATTCCCCAAGGTATCAGTGGAACTGGGGGAGAGGGATTGGAAGCTGTCTGCTTGTGCAGCCACTCTGTTAGTTTGGATTTCATTGGCCTTTGCTGGGCCAATCCTGTTTCTATTTTCTCTCTTGGTTGTATTCTCCTGGGGATATATTCTGAATTTTAAAAGATTCCCGGGAAGGATTTCTGTCTCTCAAAAGCTTGTTATCTGTTTGAAGTGTTCGGGTTTACTAAAGACAATTACTAAACAGAAACAGTCTATATACGAGGAAAGATTTTTCTTGGATTGGAAGGATGTTTTCATTTTGGCTGTAACTGTCAAAGGGGATTTCACAGCCATCCACATTGCATCTCATCCCTGCAGCTGACATTAGAGCAACATTTGCTTGAGTAAAAAGAGATACAGGAATATACATTATTCAATTTTGTACAGAAAATGAAAAAAGAAAAAAAAAAAGTATTTTCAAAACCCATCTAGAACTCCACATCAGATAACATATGTATTTAAAAAGAAACATGGGATCATGGTCTTAATGAGATATTGTTATTTCCTAGAGGCTCAGATGAAGTGTTTAGTTCTGTGCAACTCAGAAATTTCAAAACAGCCCTGTCTCATTAGCACGGTACATCAAACACCACAAGCTGATTTTTGGTTCAGCTGAAGTCTAAGGATTTACACCACCGACAACAGCCACGCATCTGGTCACATACAGTCAGGAAATGAATAACTCTGCATGAACCGAAGAGAGCGAGGGTGCAATAAAAACACATCCTGCAAAGGGATCTGTGAGGGGAAATGGGAGGAGAGCTCAGTTCACAGGAGGAGAACAAAGCCTGTCTCACTCCAGACAACGCTTTTCTTCAAAACACAGCACAGGAAAGGCCTTGAGCTCAAAAATATCACCAGAGAGCTATTTCCAGGCCAGTAGCTCAGCTTGAATGTGGGTGGGTACCCAGGGTGCTGAGTGGGCACCAAGAGATCTTCCTTGCACCAAGCAGCCTGGCCTCCCAGCAGAGCCTGGTCCTGGGCCACAGGGTGCTGGTGAAGGTGTTTGGTTTGTCCATCACCCAAATGCCTCAAGTAGCTAAGCAGTCAAGGACATGGCCACTTGTGAAGCAGAAAACTTTATGTTTTATTCAGCTGTGCCACATACAGTTTTGGCATTTGTTTCTGTAACCACAGACAGCTTTTGGAAGAAGAGTTAAACATTAAGCAAGCCCAGAAGGAACAAGAGAGGATACAGAAGTGTGTTCTGTCTTGATATTTCTGATTTTCACAAAGCTAAACAAACACAGAAAAAGAAGCTGTGACTCTTTTTAACACATTATAATGAAGTGAGAAGGAGCCTAAATTCTGTTTTGTTTGGTTTGGTTTCAATACATTGCCCTCGATGACTTAACTCTTGCCCAATTCAGGCAGAAAAAACCTCCACCAATGTGTCTGGAAAGTGAGTATCCAGAAGGGAAGCAGTACCAATCAGTCCCTGGGTGGGTTAAGCAGTAAATGCACCTACTCGTGCTTAAAGAGCTTTTTGCACAGTGACACTGTGGTGACCAGTTGTTTTGGTGACGTGGTACATTTAGTGATACCACAAGGGTGTCCTTCCTGTTTGCAGAGAGATGTACACATTGTGAGACGTGCTTTGTTGATGTCTTGGCCGCCTGCTGCCTTCCTTTATCTGATTAATATTTTATCAGTTTTTCATGTAATCAGTGTATCCATTCCCACAGTAATTATAATCTGCACTGTTCTACTGTATGGATGTCTGACTGCACTGCAGCGTGACACCAGGTCTAGATGGTATACACAAACATCTTTTATTCATAGATTTTGAGACCTAGAACTAGAATCATTTTAAAGTACTTAGACATGACAGAGGAGTACTAAATCAGTTGATAAACAAACACAGTAAAATGTGGAATGGATTATTTCTTCTTTTAACATTGCCAATAAATGGCAAGAAACTTCAGTGTGTTTGGCAGTGCTCCACTTCCTTTCCTGTACACCTGTCTGAAATTAAAGGCGTTTTCTGTGATAATGTAGGTATACTATATGTAAAAATAAATACAACATGATCTCTCCTTCACCCAAGAGTAAATAAGAGCAAAGCTAAACTCACATCTTCAGAGGGATGTTGACAGATTGCTGAACACATGCAGACAGGAGCAGTGCTTGGGCCACTTGGGCTAATGGTGCTATTTGTGGAGCCAATTCAAAGTTCAGTCAATGACTACTTAATTGGCCTCACAGGCTTCAGATCTCTGGTTCCTGTGACAGAGGTAATGATCTGCTCAAACCTATCTGAGAATTTTAAGATTGTACTTAAGTTACAGCAAAATAGGTGTTATAGTCTGTACTTTCTTGTAAGTTATTGCAATTTATTCTTTGTAGACAAACGAGGTGGAATATTGTTCTTTAGATGCATGTGAGATGCATACTTCTTTTTGAGAAATCAAAAGTCAGCGTGCTTGAAGGCTTCTGATAGTAAAAGACAAGGGGAGATAAGTAACACTGCATACTGAAAAAAAAAATAATAAACAAACAAACTAACTAAAAAAACAGACTGTGACTATTGAAAGCAGGTATTTACTGTAAACATGTTTAGAAGACATCCTTGAAGAGACCTTAAAGACCTTCAAAAACTTCAAGAGACACAGCTCTGCAACTGAATTAATGGCCCACTCTGTTCCAGCTTTTCCTTAGGACCCTGGATAAATATGTTAAATACACACTTGCTTTTCTTGTCTGGATTTAGCCTCTACCTGTGACCACGCCTGTCAGGTAACCCAACCCGCTGAAGATACCTGTCCTCGTCAGGGAAGCTGATCTCGGCCCAACCTAGAGATTGGAAGGGAAACTGCCATCCACCACCTGGACAGGGCATTTCTCATCTTGGAGCTTCGTTTGCAAGAGATGGAAAGAGCCCACCTGACTTGTGAAATGTGGCACCAAGAGAGGGGCAGCACAGGGGCAGAAGCCCTTCTCTGCCCTGCTGCTGAGGATCATGCTGCAGCACGGAAAGGGTAACGGTGCCCCTAGTGCCCCTCGCTCTCATGCAAAGCACAGCAGATGGTGGTGATCTGATCTAGACTTGCTGACCTTGCACCAGCGTGGATGCAGAGCCGCCACATGGCCAGGACACTGGAAAGAGGCTTAAAATCTGCTCCAACTGTTTCCCAGCGGGTGTTTACTTCCTCCCAGCTGACAGGCACGACTGACTGTACAAACACTCTTGCCCCTCTGAGGACAAAGTCAAACAAGCATACCTTCGGCAGCAATTTGTGTGACTTTGCTCTCAGACACATTAAGGGTGATTATATGGCAGGTAACTGCCTCCTGGCTGGGAGGTAGCAACAAAGAGCTGGGAGTTCAAAGACAAGCCAGAGTCACTCATTCAGTTATGGTAATAACCCGGGTATAAATTACAACAGACTGTGAAACAGAATTGTGTTTAGATGTAACAACAGGTGGGCAATTGTTACCAAATCCTTACAATACTGAAATGTACACCTCAGTGATTTCAGCCCCATCTGAAGTGACTGCATTGGAGCTCTTTGAGGCAGGGAGCCTACAGTGGGGATCCAGGCAGAAGAGCAGAGAACAGGAATCTCCCTGAGCAATGGTGCTAGTGGGTAGGAGCCCTCTGCCTTTCTGGCCCTGCTCTGTGGGGGCCCATGCAGACAAACAGCCCACTCTGAACACTGAGCCCCCAGCTGCAGCACCACAGGGAAGGGGGTTGGGGCTCACCATGACAAAAAGATTGCATTCAGAGCTGCTGGGGGACCTCAAATGCTACACTGTGTTCCTTCCTGACAGAAATAATGGTGGAGGAAAACAAATTTAACAAAAACAATTATTTTTTCAAGAATGTTTTGGTTGAAAATCCCTTCCACTCTTACAGCTCTACCACTTATGTCTCAGCCTCAGGTCTGCCCCAAGACTTCCTGTAAGCTCTCCCATGAAGATTCACTACAAGTAAATCAAATCAAGAGAAGGTTTTCTTGATGTGAAATACAACTGAGAGATCATCTCCCAGGCTACATTTCCTGATTAAATGAATTTTGCTCCCAAATTTCCAGCACAATTTAGATTTTCACATGTTTCTCTGTTGCAAAAATTTTGCAGCATTATGCTTTCAAAACTGTCATAGTGTTGGCAGAAATATGGAATACCACATCAGAGATAATTCAGTCACAGATCATTCCCCTTCATTGGGTTTTGGCCACCAGGACCTAGAATCAGGTTGGAAGGGACCTTAAAGACCACCCAATTCCAATCCCCCTGCCATGGGCATGGATGCCACCCACTAAATCACTTTGGCCAGGGCATCATCCAGCCTGGCCTTCATCCAGGGCATCATCCAGCCATCCCTCTAGGGATGGGGCATCCACAATCTCTCTAGGAAACCTGTGCCACTGCCTCACCATTCTCTGCGTGAAGAATTTCCTCCTAACCTCTAATCTAAGTCTCCCCTCTTTTTGTTTAAAACCATTCCCCAAGAGTGGTCATTCATCTTTCTCTGAGAAAATACAGGAAAGCAAAGGTGTGAATTTGGTTGAGAGCAACCAGTTCCAATTTATTGCAGCTCTTAGCAGTCTGGTATTCCTAGCCAAATACCAGATATGTTATTCCATACTTATTAACCACCAATTTATAGACCAGATTTTAACTGGTATATGTCTGGACTGCTCTGTTGAGGTTGCTTCTTTGTATTACAGAAGCTAAAGTCTAACTAGTGTACTTCACCTTTCCTAACAGTCCCATATAAATAAATATGGTACTTTAGACAGACAAGAGCATTCTTCAAGGCTTTGGCTGGAAGGCAGAGCATGGTGTTCATTTCAGATATGTGTGTGAGAATGGTGGGGACAGAGGACAGGTAGTGAGCAAGAGAAGTAATGGTTTTATTTTCTTGCATCCATGCATAACTGAGACAAAGATTTCAGAGTTTAAAACATAAAGTATTGCTTAGTACTGACAAAAGCACCAGGTGTTAATTGACAAAAAGAAATTGGTTCAGAGTTGCAGAAAAAAGATATATCAAATGTCCTTAGGTTTCCCCCTGTGAAATTAAACACTTCTTATAGAATATTGAGGTTGCCAAATTAGCAAAACATTTCATTAAGGCAGATAGTTTCAAACCAAAAGGCCGTGATGCTCCGTCTGAGGTCACCAATAGCCATATCACCCAACACGCCCCATACAAGAATGAGCAAGTCACCTTATATGAGTCAGTCATGGGTAACTTTGCTTGTGACTTCAGATAATTTTCACAGTCTGGTTAGGACCTGTGGGTCCAATTGTTAGTACCCCTTAGCTGAGTAGAGTTTGCAAACCAAGACTTGATGGACCTGATCAACCAGTCCTTTGTGTTGCCCATGCACTGGTGAAACTCCACCAACACCACTGGCTATGCGTGGAGGCACCTGGAGGGGCTGCCAGGCTCCCCACTTTTAGTCAAAAAATCATTTGGTGGGAATCCTAAGCAACAAGTGAGGGCTGACTGTGCTCCAAGCAAAAGCAAAGGAAGAAAAAATAATGCAGCAGTAACTGTTTGGGTTTCAAAATACGTGTCATTACATGCAAATTTAGTCATGATTTTTTTTCCTCCAGAATACTCAGGTTTTTAATAAACCACGGTGTTCCTGCCCCTCACAGTGCTGTCAAAGTATTTGTCAAAAATCACAGTGATCAGATGGGTTCATTTCCAACCCCTATGCATGTTACTTTACCTGCTGGTTTTGCATGTCCTATTAGCTCAGATGGCCTGCATGACAAAAAGAGCATAATAACATTTCTGGGCTTTGCATTAGGCCAGTGATTTGTTAGTGTTTTAGCCATGTTGCTGTATGCAGAAATGTTCTGTCTCCTCTTTGAAATGAATCTCATCATCATCAGAGGACCTGGAAATTACATCAGCCTGGAAAAAAAAAAAAAAAAAAAAAAGATCCATGGCATAAACTTTGGGGATCAGCTACAAAATCCCTTCAGAGACACACCAAACACTTAGCTGTTTTTCAGAAGAACACAAGTGGCGTGAACAAACACAGTCACCTCCACAGCTCCTGTTCCCACTTGCTCTCCAGCTTTGGCAAGGGCAGGGATACAAATTCCTTCACGTTCCCATTTGCTGGGTGATAACAGCACTAATGACAGCAGTGTTGACAAGGCAGGGCCATTTATCAGTCTCTTGCCTGACCTTATTCCGAGCTCAGCTGCAAATGACGCACCAGGTGTGACCTGCCCTGGGGGACTGCCAGCTCAGGACCCCTGTGGACCCTCTGAAGCCCTCCAGAGAAGCAGAGCTCTTTCCATGCACCAGGCACATCATTTCAGATTGGCCATGGGTCAGAGTGTGACGCAGAGTGCTAAAAACCCTGAAGCTGTGCCTTGGGTGTCATTGCAGCCTTTTTAAGTTCCACCTGGTCTTCTCTTTCCTAGGGTGAAAAGTCCTCCCTCCATGGGCAGCTGTAAACAGCTGAGCTCCCTGCACTGCTGCTAACATGGTCCTACACTTTGCAGAACAAAGGGGGACTTAAACACAATGCATGTAGTATAAATTAAAGCAAAATAAAGAATGCAGTTGGAGCTACTAGTATCATCTACATTACTTGCTTCTTCTTATCAATCCTGTTTTTCGCTGGTTTATCATTTTTTCAGACATGGGGAGGGGGAATTTTTCCAAGCCAGGTGTCTCTCTTTGGCTGGACCTTTTATTTAATTATTTTATAGTTTCAGCAAAGTGGTTCAGCCATTTCCAGGAATAAAACTGGGGGCAGGGGAAGGAGAGGGAAATGTTGTCAAGGCAACAGTAATCCCATTATTTTCTAACTTCTGAGTGCCTGAGTAGGCAACCTTTATCTTCTTTTTGTGCCATTTTTGTACATAATAAAATTGGTAACAATTATTCTCATGTTTTAAGAAAAGAGCAAATAGGGATGGTGAAGGGACAGTAAGACATGCTTTTCCAAACAAAATAGACTGGTACCTTCATAGTGCTGGCTGCTGGATCTCCTGCAGCTGTGTTGAAAACAGATTTTCAGGGCCCGGCTGCTCTGCTAGCAACGTCTCTCTAAATTGCCCTCCATCCGGACAAGATCAAGAAGCTCATTTCCCTGGCTTGAAGTGCAATTGACAGCCTCCACGTGTTCTGGTATTAAAATCATTGAGCATATGTTAGTGTTCAGTAATCATTTCCCTCCAGATTTTATGGCTCATTGTCATTTTTCACGCAACAAAATGTTTTAATGAGAAGGAAGCCTCTGCTTTATGTTTTCGGGAAGGTCCCTGGGGAGAGAATTTTAATTTCTGCATGATGGGGAAGACTTTTAAATCATATTGCATCAGTTACAATTTGTCAGATAAGATGTGTTCTTAGCATAAACTAAGCCTACAGCACATTTGTAAAGCTTACTAAATAAAAGAAAAAAAACAATAAATAAATAAATAAACACACACACATTGTCCTTTCAGGAGTCCTTCTGGCTTTACATTCTTTCTTCCTTTTCCTCCTCTAAAGCAAGAAAAGTCAGTCAAAAAATCAGATTATTTTTTCCAAAGGAAATAAAATATTTATCTATCAATATTGGCAGAGCATATAGGGATCCATATCATGGATTATTTTAGGAAAAACAAGCAGAGTGGAATATGACAGTCATACTTGAATAGATAATTTTATCTTTTCATTCAGCAAATAATTTTATTCCAAATTTATTTTGTGTTTTTACATTTTTATTTTTTGCTTTCAGGTCTTTTCTGTGATTTTTAATAGTGTTGCTCTGTGTTTTTATATTTTTGTAGTGTAAAACAGGAGGCAACAATTCCTAGCAAATAGATCACTGGGATACAGCTAATGAAATTTAAATTCTACTCAGGGCTTTGCCACTGCACTTCTGTATGATAGACCACTTTATTTTTGTTTCTCAGTTTCCCAGCCCATGAAGTGGAAGTGATAGGTGATCTCTTAGATTAAGCACATTGAGGTTTATAATAACAGGCACTAGGGAAAAGCTGGTTTCATTATTTGTACTCTCTATATAAAATACATTGTATAATGAAGTATTTACCCTTGGATAAGAAATCTAAAGAGTGTGAGAAGTGATCAGACACATTACAGGAGATGTCAACATTAATGATTTTTTTCCTATTCAGATGGAAATATCTCCAAAGGTAGGACCTTTTTTTTTTTCTTTGTTTTTTTCTTCCCCCCCCCCCCCCCCCAGGAAAGAAGCCTTCCTTGGCTTCTGTTCATGCTTTGCACCACCAAGCAGGGCATGTGTCTATGATTTGCCACAGTGTTACCCTGCTGTGCTACCTCCTATATCATCAGAACTTGCCACTTTTCTGCTAGAGGAAGCTGAGCTCACATTTCTTTTTTTCAAGTACACTTTGACAAGCCATGTAGCTTTGTACCTAGCTAATATGTGCGTAGGTACTGAATCCCATCCAGCGCCATACACCAATTAAGTAAATGTACTTTGAGAACAGATGTGACATTTAAAAAATCATAGCAAAACCTATTTCAGCAAAACATCAAGCAAAACATTAGCAGCACCCTGAAGAATTTCTGAGAATATCAGAGACAACTTTACTTCTGCAACAACAGCAACAAAAATAAGCCCAAGGCAGGAACAGGAAAACACACTTGTTAAATAACAGCGAAATCAGCTGGTGTGAAAATCTGATGAGAAGTTATTGACTGCAAAGGAGTACGTGTGCATATACCACATCACCACCACAGAGGTACAGGATGTTATTAGTACAATGAGAACCTTTACTCAGCTGTCATTAAACCACAGACTGTGCTCACTCTTGGGCTGTTTAACCAATTTTCAGACACTTTCCATGGAATCAGCTGTTCTGCTGGTTAACTTACACCAACTGTTCCCGAGCTGACAGAGTGAACTAAGTCACTTCTTCCCAGGTGGTGGTACTGAAGAAACAAGGCTGCACATGCTATCTTCTCCTTCCCACCCCACTCAAAAACAAAATATCTGCATAGAGAATTTGGACCCCACACCTGCAAACGTTTGGACATATGCTGAATTTTACTCTAGAATCTCCCACTTTGACCTAGCACAGGGTTTAATCCCACTTTACTTATTAATAATAATCCCACTTATTTATTAATTAATAAATAAGTGGCAGGGTGCCCATTGGAAGGAAGGAAGCTAAATTCTTGTGTCCTTGCAGGAACAGGTTTTATGCCCACAGTATGGTTTTAAGCCCACATAAGTACTTTTGTACTTTTTTTTTTTTTTTCACCTCACTAATCATGCATTACTGAAATGCTCTGTTGTTCCAAACAGTAATAATAATTAAGTACATCACACTCCCATGAGACAGGTAAAATGATGCAGGCAAGGGTCAAAGCGGTTCACGCAGTTCTAACATGGGCAATGCTGAGTTTATTCATTGCTGGGTTTGGAGAACAAACAGGGATGTTGTTTATCTGTCATTTTAATTACTACTGTAGCACTGGCATGGTGGAGAAATGCACAGCTGTGAAACAGAAGCTGGCAGCCGTATTTCCTGCAGTACTCCTGTCCTCAAAGAACAAAGTAAAATGTGTGATACATTTACAGCCCTTCCAGAAGTATCTCCCAAGTTATATAGAAAAGAAAAGTGTTTTGCCAAGAGTAACAAAAATCTTATTATGGCCACACAAGTATATGCATGCAAACAGCAACTCTGATTGCTGAGAAGCTGAGGGTCAGACACAAGGATAAATTAGGTTTTTCAAACTTAGACAGTAACTGGAAAGATAAATGGGCAATGGGTGACCTTATTCAGCCTTCCTTTGAACATCAAGACACAGTTCAGGCAAGAAACAACTGTAAATTTAGCAGAACCAAGGATAAGTTGATGGGCTTTGCAGGGATGGGCTCTCTGTGAATTCTCAGCAGTTTTCTTGTCTGACAGGCATTTGCAACATGCTGAAATGCCCTGGCGCTGCTCTGTTCTCACCAAAGCAATGTATTTGACCTTTCCATATCAGTTCTTGTGCAACATGTGGAGCATGATAGCTTTAGCCATGCAAGACAAATAAAAGCCAACATACATGGTTGTAGTCACGTTATCTGTCTGGGTGGCTTTCTCTCAGGGACTGTCACTGATTCCTTTGCTGAAAAGCAAATGAATGGCACTTTTGCAAATTTAACCTTTGCTTTATGTTACTTCTCATTTCTCTGAGTCACAAGGATTTTATTCTCTGTTCTTCAGCTCACCTGCGAAAAACAGTTTCCTTCTGCCACAAAACATGCATGCACAGTGTAGAGACAGAAGAAACACTGTTATCATTTCCCCTTGGCTGATTTGAAGAGATCAGGCAGCTAAAAGCAGCAGTGTTTCTGCTGTGTTTACATTCCTGCTGAGCAGGTACAGACAGGGCACAGACCCAGATGTGCCGACCAGGGCACTGCTGTGCACACACAAAAACTCCTCGAGAAATTGAAGTTCAGCCAAAAAGAAACTCAAGGGTCTTTTCATGGTATCTAAGGTGGGGATTAACACCTGCAATTGTGTGAAGTTTTTAATTTCCTTGGGGCGACATTTCTCGTGCTGTAAAGGCATAATTCTGTGGTTCGTTTTGCTTCTAGGTACTCAACATACCTCTCATAAAAAGGGTAATAGATTATTATCTGACCTGCTCTTACTGTTTTACAGATCATATTTTGCCAGTGTTGCCTTGTCACTCTAAGGAAGCTTTCAAGGCACTACTCAGATAGGGCATCTTCCACATTTTTTAAACATGAACTCCTGTTTTTATGTTATTTTAATACATGACAAACTTGGCTCAAATTTTCCACATGCTATTTCTGAAGCTGAGTGCCTCCTCTTTGGAATATCTGATAACAATATAATTTTATTCAGCAAATGAATGTAAGGGCTTTCACAAAGTCTGGCCTCTTAAATATTTCTCACACTGGATTTAACCAGAACTATGATATCCCAAATAATCTGGCATTTTTTTTAAATATAAGCAACATTTTTTTTCACTCTTTCAAGAGATGTTTTATGATGCTAAATGCTTAAATAATGTCTTTGTCCCACCAGTGGGCCAGTGGGATTGCCCATGCAGTAGGTTTCAGAAGAGCTCTGTTCTTATTCCACCTTGATCACAGAGCTATCGCAAATTTTTCTACACATAATTTTTCACATCTGTAAAATAAGAGATGTCTACAGCTTCATCTGTGGTGTCATATGAAAGGCATTGATGAAAAGTATTCCTCAAAATTTAGTTGTTGTTAGAAATAGTTTGTTAGCTATGAATCCTCTCTGCTTCCCTTCAGCACAAATATCTTCAGCATGCAAAAGGTTTCTCCACCCGCATGCATGCACTTTGCTGTAGACACCAATAGGAGGATGTACTTGGGATGGTCCTGCTGAGGGACTGCTCTTTTCCTGTCACCAGCAGCTGCAGGAGCATGGATGGGCCATCTCTGATGTACATGCTGCATGTGTGAAGAATGCAGCCTTTGTTGCTGGGGAAGAGAAGAGGCAGGGAAGATCAGATCCAGCCAGGAGAGAGGAAATGACAACATACAGAGGGGGAGGGAGATATGATGTATTGGGAAACTGCAAAAATATTATCTTACGGGCTCCCAGTGTCACAGCACCACCAGCTTGGCCCACTGTTCCAGACATTTCTTCCAGTTGGTCTCAGTGTCACATGGCCCCAAATGTCTTCCTTCTTCCACTGCATTGTCGCTTGTCTGCTTTTCTACTGCAAGTAAGAAAACCCCAACTGCCTTCTTTTTTAGTGCAATTCTTGTGAATTGCTGATTCGTGCTGACACCTTAATTCCCTTGGAAAAGTTTTCAACATTTTAATCTAATTGCTTCTAGCAAGGAGGGCCAGAAACATTAATGCTAAATTGTTAGCAGCCCACATTGTAGTCACTGGTATAGACTTCTAAGATTTAAGTGGGAGAAAATCAAGGGGACATGATTTCCAGATATGTAACAGCTTCCAGTGAAATCAACAGTGGTTGCACCAAGCATGCTGTGTTGCACCAAGCTGAACTCTGCTTTTTGCTGATTAACTGATTGAAATTTTACAGTCATTACTGAGATTTTTTTTTCTCCAAATGATAATCTGGGTAACAATAGTGTCTTCATCATGACTTCTACTGTCAGACCTTCACATCTAAGTGGGGTTACTGTAGCAAATTCCACTGAAGCTGAGAGCTACCTACAGATTGGGAAGTGATGCCTGGATGAGCTGAAGTAACTTCCTGAAGTCATACATCAAATCTGTGGCTTGGTGCAGGAAATGAGCTCAGATCTTGCAAGTCATGGTCCACTGCCTGTGCCCACGCAGTTAGTGGCCACAAGTCATTCTGCAGAGTGGCAAAAATGAAGAGGAAAAGCCATTTCCCATCAGCAGCAAAACTCAAGCTCAAACATGCAAACTCAACTTCAGTGTCATAAAATCCTTTCATGGACAATGCAGGAAGGGTACCTGTGCATGACCAGGATAAAACTGACTCATGTAAGAGCAGTTGTCTGCAAGCTGCAGCACCCCACTTAGTTCTCATGGTGAGCGGAGCCTTGCAGTAGCTGTGGGCTGTGACACAAAAGCTTTGGCAGTTGTAGCTGTGCTGGAGCCAGCTTCCTGTTTCTGCTCCCTTTGCAAAGCCAGAGAGTAAGATGGGGAGGATGTCTGGCAGCAGCAGGCATGGCCACCCCCTGCCCTCCTGGCAGCAGTGAGAGCAGCACCCCACATTTCTCCATCCCATGTCCATCCTGTCTCTATCTCTGCTTTCTGGCAGGAGGCAGTTTTTTGTTCTTGTTTTGTCAGACATTGCCAAGAAGCCTTGATATGGCTCTGCAAAGCCCTGCTGAAATTCCAAAGAAAGGCATAAATGTGAGATTTATGTAAGCTTTGGCTCTGGGATAAATCTCACCTGCAGTGCCCAGATGGCCACTTTCTGCCTTCACTAGATCTACTGTAGTTTAATATACTTTGTCCAAAGGCACATCTGAAGGTAGCATTTGTCCAAACAGTAAACAAGAGTTCAGTTCATGCACCAGCAGAGATCCTATCTCTTTTGTGTCTGCTTCCTGGTCACATGAATATCTCTGTACAATACTTCTTGAGCCTGGAAAGCAAAGGGTTGTAGCAGCTGCCCCACTTTGACCCTGAAATCTTTTGTCCGAGGCCACCGTGATGCATTGCTCTAAGAACTGCAGATTTCTCTCTTCAGCTTGCCAGCTCTTGGCAGAGGTACAATAAATACATAACACGTAGTACTGCACTTTGACAGCTGCTCTGTCAGGGACATACCTTACTGTCTGATTGCTATTCTACTGTTCAGCTCAGTTGTGGCAAAAGTTGTCTGAGGAAGAACAGAACCAGGAAAGTCAGTGGGCACTGGGGTCTGCTGAGGATCTCCATCAGGACTCAGCCCCTCCACTGATTATGGAGTAACCAGTTCTATTTTTTTTGTCAACATCTAACATATTAGACAATATATATATATAATGGCTTGTTTAACAGCAACCAAAAAGACCAGAAAAAAAAAAAAAAAAAAAAAAGGCAGGAAGAACACTCTTGTGGTTTGTAACAATTTAAATTTTCAGTTCACCTGGTATTTTCCACTAGCTCTGTGAATACTGTGAGAATTTCATGAAGGCCCAGCCTTTATGAATACCTTCTTTTTTTATTATTATTATTTTTGAGACACATTTGGCTCAGAACAGTGAGCTACTCTCTTTTGAATTTAATTTCTCAAATATTTCTTTACCACATAGACATAAACCACAGACTATGATTTCTGCATCAGTGAGCCATAGACTAGAAACCACTATGTTAGGATATTTGCAGTTGGGATCAATGGCATATGGATTCATAGCTCTGGATTCCTGCTGAGAGAGGTAGTTGAATAGTGCTTGGCACTAGGCTGGATATAGGAAGCTGCAAAATCTAGGGTCTTTGGCAAATGTCTGAAAAAAAAACATGGCAAATGTTAAGAATCCAGACCAGCTGCACTGGTAGCTCACTGTATTGCCTTCAGCTGATCTCTGTCAGCAAACCCATGAGCATCTCACCTGAAATGAGCTTTAGTGGTCCCCACATATGCAAATAAACACAGTATCCAGTAAGGCAACCATGAAATCTACCTAGGAAACTGCACAACAACTGGCAGAAGATATCTGGCTACTGCTTGAAAGATTACTGGCAAACCACCAATATCCTTCATACCTAGCTTCACACAGCTTTGTTTATTATTTATTATTTATAGGGTAGCTGAGAGAAAATTCTAGGATGATTAACCTCTATTTAACAAATGTTACACTGCACATAAGGGAAAAGAAAAGGAAAAGGCCATGTGTACCTCCTATATGGAAAAAGCCTATAAACAAACAATTCACACTCCAATAGATCTCACACTGCCTATAGGATTCACATAAAAGAATAGTGTGAATTTATTTGTCCAGAAACAATGAGCTATTGCTTCTTCAATTCTGACAAGTGTGAAGTGAAAGGACAAAAGTCTGGAAATGTTTTCACAAGGCATCTGAGTAGTGAAGATTTTAACAGGTACTCAACTATTGGGCTACTTCACTCTCCAAGTTGTTCTTTTTGTCTCATACCAGGGATAGGCAACCACCTTTCACAGTGCTGTTTTGAGATTCAGGTTGAATGGCTTTTACAAGAGATGGCAAAGGAAAGATAAGAACTTGCAGGAAGTGTTATTAACCTACCAAAATTGGGGCAGGTACATGAAAAAGGGAAGGAGAACAGGAAGGAAAATACTCCATAACAACTTGTCTGCTCTCTCAGGGTACACTTATATCTGGATTTTATGGAGACATATGGTATTGTGACATCTCTCTCTTTACAGTTGAATGGTTTATGTGTCACTACTTAATGTTTCAAAACAATGGTGAGAAAACGGGGGAAAATCTGTTGTTAGTAAAAAATTCTCAGCATTTCCAGGAATGTTCTCCTTCCCTGGAAGGAAAAGTTCCAGCTACTATTTCAGTAATCCCTCCTGCCACACCATCAGCTTGTTCGTTTTCTACTTTAAAGAAGAGCTAGCACTGAAGTTTTCTTCCGCACGAGTGGCCTTCAAGCATAAAACCATAACAAGGGTCCTACTGAGTAAGATCACTGCTCCATGTTGCATGGTATTCTTCCTTGAGCAATGAAGAAACAGGTACTATTTGGGAGGTGCACATGAGTGAGGACTGAACAGTCCCAGGTTTTTCAGTCTTCTCTCTTAAAGTCATTGTTCCATCCCCTTGATCATTTTAGTTGTCTTTTTCTGTATCTCCTTCACCTACGCTAAATCCTTCCTGAGGTCAAATACCAGGACTGCACACGGAACTCAAGATGGGAGTACATCAGGTTTTAGATAGAAGAAAAACATACCTTCTGTACTGTTCCCAGCATCCTTCCTGATGATGCTGAACATTTAGTTGGTTTATTTGGCCGTGCGGCACACTGAGTTGATTTTGTCACAACAACAACTCTAATATCTCTTTCCTGAGTTGTAATGACCAGTTTCAAGTGCAGCGTCAGGTAAGCATGATTTAGATTATTAGATTACTAATGCAAATATAGAACACAAACATGTTTTGATACCACACCTAAAATTTGAATGCAAAAACAACCCTTTTTACAGTGTTGGAACATGGATTTATTTTATCCCCTGACAACTTTTATAAACCAAAATCTGATAAATACTTTCAAGGAAAAAAAAGTAATTACACAGTGGCCTAGAAAAATATTTGTAATTATTTGCTTGGGCATCTTAAGTGCAGCAGACTACTGTCAAAAGAGGTCTGCTCAGCTTTCAGGGCTAAAATTTAAAGCAGACATTCTTCAAAGCTGAGTGAACTCTGTCTTATTTTTGTATTGATATCTATATAATGAATGCAAATTAATTACAAACATTGTGTATTGATTGTATTAGACAATGTACTTCTGATAACTGTACAGAAATATCACCATACAAAATATATTCCTATGTTAGGAATATCCATCTATATTCCTTTAATTTAAATATTGTATATTTTAGCTAAGTTTTGACAGATAAATTTCAATGATAAGGTCAAAACCAAGGCAGGTCATGAGAGGAAATTTTCCTTTGTGCTGAAGGTTGCTGTAAAATTATATACTATAGATCTCACTTTTAAACTATAGTATTGGAGAGAATTCCACCTGATATAATCCAGAGCTATCTATTGCCTTTGCAGATATGTTTACCAGTGCACTGTACACATATACATATATGTGTATGGAAATCACCTGCCTCTGACGGGTTGCTCTTGCTCCAAGTAAACTCAACTCTTTTGCTAAAGCTGCTCTTTGTTTTCTACCAGGATGTTTTGGAAGTGGACTAGACAGCAGCCCTGCTGATTGCTATAAAAACAGCTTTTACCAGACAGAGGAACTGATGCTTGTGGATATGTGCCAAAAACAATTGACCTGGTTATCCTGAATGTGTGAATATCAGATTATTGGTTATAAAGAGTCTGAGAGAAGTGTATTCATGTCTTGGTTCTAAAATACTGTCCATTGATTCTTTTGCCAAAGGGAATGAAAAAATATATACACAGAATAGCCACTGTCAAAAATAAAATAAAATAAAATAAAATAAAATAAAATAAAATAAAATAAAATAAAATAAAATAAAATAAAATAAAATAAAATAAAATAAAATAAAATAAAATAAAATAAAATAAAATAAAATAAAATAAAATAAAATAAAAAATAAATAACCACTGGATGCTTGTTTTAACTTGTGTAAACTTCACGTTGGATTGGTTTTGCTGTTTTGCTTCTTTATATGAATTTGGTCTATTGAAATCTGTATGAGTTAAAATCACCTATTTGAAATTGCTGTAAAGGGTGGAGAGAAGATTATCCAGTTTAAAACAGTGCTCTTGGAAGCCCAAGAGCTTCGTCCCTGAAAGGAATCACCCACTGATTTATTTTTCATATATTTCCCCAGTCTTGAATAACTTCTTACCTTCCTCTGCAGGTGACAGCAACTTGCCTCCTACCTGCTCTATGGAGAGCCCAAGCAAGCCCAAGATAAGGCTTGTAGGGAAATCCTCCTGCATTGGTACCCTTTATATTTGGACCTGGAACCCTTGTCTATTCAATACTCTACTTTGCGTGAGCAGATCAGAGAAAGAAAATTAGATGCACATCTATAAGGCAACACACAGTATGTCTAAATTTCAGCCCTGACACTCTCAGTACCTGTCAGTGCCAGGTTATATCATACATATTCTTGATAATCTCCCACCCTCTATTTCCCATGAAGAGGTGGCAACTCAGTTTCTAAAGAGTTGCCCAACAGCAGAATTAGATATGAAATAATATGAGGAAATGAGGGGGAAAAATACAGAACACATTGTTACATTAAATTCTGCTTTAATGCCAGCAAGATAGGATTCAGGTGCAGCATTTCTGCTGCTTGTTTTGTGTATGGCAGGACATCCCTGGAACCCCAAAGTACATCTGAGCACAGTCATCCACTGACAGTGTAATGACATGGGAATCCCCCAGTTCCCTTTTCCTGTACTCCTTTTGCAGGTGAGAGGGTTGTCCCCAACAGAGGGGAAGGATTACAAGAAAGAGGTAATCTCTTCATATTCCCTTTTTAACAAAATAAAGTTTATCCAAGGAAGAACTCAAGACAATGCAGCGAAAATAAGGCACAAATCTCAAGTATTGAACACACAGAAAAATAATAGAACCTATTAACAACAACTTTTCCTCAAGTTAGTGTATTTTTCTTGAAACACTTAGGGCAGTAAGAGGGCCTGTATCACAGTGCCCATGCATACTTCAGCAGATGGTCCCTGATGGAAGCAGGTGGAAGAATGTCCTTTCCCTTATCCTCTGGTAAGCAATGGAAAAAATGTTTTGCTTTTGAACCTCCAAAGCCCTAAGCCTCAGTCCTAGGTCTGACAGAGATGGCTTGCTAGCTTCTTCCTAGAGGACTGTGTCATCCACCAGGACAGCAGGGAGAAAAGAAACATGCTAGGAGCTGGTATATGCCACTTTGGTTGATAAATTTGCCTGGACCAGCAGATCTGTGCTCTGCTTGTACCCGGGGCTCAGACAAGGCCACTCATTACCTCCCTGCTACATTAACAGGACATGTTTTTGTTCATGTCATGTGAAAATGGCCCCCTGCATGGGCAGGGGGGGTGGTCCAGATGACTTCCAGAGATCCCTTCCAACCTTAACTGTTCTGACATTCTGTGATTCTGTGAAGAAGAACAGAGACTCTGTCAGAATACCCTGAAATGTCCTTATCTGCAAATCAGTTTGAAAAATCCTGTATTTTAGGACAACATGGACTGCTCCAATGCCAGAATATCACACACTGAAAGAGTATTCTTCATCCCAAGGATAACCTACCTCTATTGGGAGAGTATCCGACAAAAATAAAGGTCGGACTCCCAGAGAAGTAAGATCATTCTGACTCCCCATCCCTCTTAACATGTGTGGGAGGATTTCTGTAGGGGTCTCCAGCAGTGTTATCCAACACATCAGTCTGCAGGGGCACCTTTGTGGCTGTGAGAGGAAAGAGCAGCTCTTTTAAGTTAGGATGAGATGCTGCTGGGAATCAAGAAGGTCATTTTCTATAACTGGAAACAAATTTCAAAAACAGGCTTATTCTTGTTTGATCTTTTCAGACATGCTAGCTTAAAGCTAATCAGGCAAAGTAATTTTTTCTAGTCCTCTGAGTTCTGAACTAATGTGTTTTGCTGGCTAAAGGACTTGATATTAGCCCTTCCGTAAACAGGCATGAAATCTGAGATGTCTTTTGCCTCCTTGTGATTCATGCAGAGACCTGTAGCATTTTAAGCCCAGCGACTGGTATAAAAAATTGATTTGATACAGATAAAAATGATGTTTTGTTTGTCAAAAATGAACAGGCTGCCAAAGAGATGAGTAAAGTCAAAGGGTTAAAGGAAACTGGTGTTGAGGGAAAGCCAAAGAATGAAACACCATTGCCATTCTCACTTCTATAAGTAGAGAACACATAAATACTTCCTGACTTATGTACTGTCACCTGATGAGGGGTGGCCAGCCTCAGTGCTGTGCAGGACTGCAGCACTCCTCACTGCTGTTTTCATAACAGCAGCATTTGATCTGATTTTGCTGTGAGCAAATCTGAGCACGAGTGTTCCAAAAGTACACAATGTGTGTGTGGTTCCTTCCCACCTGGCACTTGGACAAATACTTCCCCCAGCGTTAGCAGGACAACTTCCATAAGTGAAGTGCCAAAGATTTAGTTCAATGTTCATATTCTTTAAATTAACTTTCTTCCCGTATACAGAGATATATAAACATAAACATCCTCCCCCTTCCCTAGGAAATTAACATCTGTGTTCACTAATTTCCACATTCTTGCTTTTCAGGAAAAGCTGTCATCCAGTTACACTCACAGTCCTCAGCATTCAATTTCCAGCATGGTGCAGACTCTCAGGCCCTCACAGCACTCCTCCTAACACGTCATCACTGTCCATGACAGCAGAACCGAGCCCAGCTTTGCTCTCTGTAAATGCACACTTGGCAGGAGGGGAGAAGAAAGATAGGGAGAGCAGGGGGCTCTGCTAACATTGTAGTTGTATGAAAATAAATATGTGATTTTCCTCTCTCTTAGACCTGGATGGAAAATAAATAAATAAATAAATAAATAAATAAATAAATAAATTTTTTGGGTTGTTGTTGGTAGCAGTGGTGGTGGTTTTATTATTATTATTGTTATTATTATTATGGTTTGTTGGTTGTTTTGTTTGTTTGTTTCTTTCTTTCTTTCTTAGCTCAAGGATGTCCTTGGCTGGAATTTAAAGCTTAGGAATAAGAAAAACAGATTGGGTTTTAAGAAAACAAAAGCCTTAGATGTCATCTATATTTTAAGTATCAAAAAAGTGCACTCCTCTCCCAGTCCCAAGTTAACATATTGGAGTAATTTCTACAGATTGCATCATCCCAGGATACCTGGTTGCTGCTGCTCTAGTTGATATTTTACCAGCAGTCTGCTGACAGTCAGCTTGCATTTCTACTTTGCACAGTAACGAAAGCAGAGTTTGTGGGAATAAACCGAGGGGCTGGACACTGATAGGCAAACAGCTATTTAAACATAAAATATCTGAATAGCTCCAGACCAGGGGCTAATTTTTAACAACCTTTGTCAATGTGGGCAGGCATGAGCAAAACGTTGAAGCCATTTATATTTTCAGCCTGCAGGCAGAACAGTTGGTGATGTAAGACCTTTATCTCCTGGTAGGAAAAAAGCCTTTCAGTTAAGGAACAACAACTTTAAAAAATTCTCAGCCACTCCTCCTGAATAAGGGCCAAGTCCTGCTCCATCTAAGGAAATTTTGAAAGGGGCAGTGCAAGTACTGCTGCATTTTCAGGAAAGCAGACTCCTTACATGATAGTGTGTGGCAGCCAAACTTCTCTGGAGTTAAACAGTAACCGCCTTTTTGGAGGCGAGCCCTCTCTCTTCTCCTTCTTTTCCCTTTACCCGCTACCACCAGCCTTGCCATGATGTTAACACAAACAGCAGCCCCTCAGAAAATAACAGCTGCCACAGGGAGGGACAGAGCCTCCATGCTCTCAGAGCACAACTGCCCCACCACCAGAATGGCTGGGCACCCTCACAGGTAGGGGATACACAGATCACAGGCATGTGCCGAGCTGCGGCCAGACCATACCACAGGCAGCAAATGTAACTCTTTTTTTTTTTTTTTTTCCTAAGCAGTCTGATCATAAATAAAAGCAGTTGCTAAAGACAGGTGAGATGATCTCTCCTCTCCATAAAATAGTTTTGGATAGATTTCAACTCAGGTGCAAACTCCTGGCAAGAGAAGCCAGATGCTGTTTTCTACTATTTATTTTATTTTATTTTATTTTATTTTATTTTATTTTATTTTATTTTATTTTATTTTATGAAGGAACTAATGATGATGCTTATATAGATTTTTTTTAGCTAAGAGAAAGCATTTTTCCCCTATGGTAGTTTTCAGTTGTGACAGAAAGCCTTAGCATGGGGAGTGGGCATCCAGGAGCACAGGATGCTCAGGGCAGGGTGTGAAGCAGGATGGGTGTCATTGATGTGCAGTACATGGTGTCATCTGAAGCAGTTTTGCTTTCTGAAGCAAGCTCAATGAGAGACACCACTTCAATGGGGGGAAGGAGTGGGTAAGCAGGCAGGATCACTGAGGTTGTCCTATTTCCCAGTTGATTAAAGCAGCAGCAGCTCCAGACCTCTCCCACAGGCAGCCCATGTCCCACCCAGCTCCATCCCACCTGGAGAAACCCAGAGCTGATAGCTCCCCAACAGCAGCGGTTCATGCCAGACTCCTCTTGCTCCCTCCCTCCCCTTCCTTCCCCCCTGAACGCTCTTTCTGGCCATCAACAGACCCAGCTCTGGGTTAGATGTTGCCCTGCAACCTGCTTTCAGTAAAAGGTGGTTTCCTGCTGCAGGAAGTCACAGTTCCCCTTTGGGTGCACTGAAGTAAATCACCTCCTGTACTTTACCTGCATTTTCAACAAAACCACTGAGTTATAATTTGCAGGTATTTTTTCTTAACAAAATGATAGACAAAATACTACCCATTTATCAGGCTGTTCTTTCTTCCATGCCATGTGAATGGCAGAAAGAAGAATATCCAGAAACTCATCAAAAGAGCAGAGTTTGTTTCTCCTTCTCATTACCTGTGGTGCTCTATGGTGAGACAGGAACTGCCATGTCACCGCTGCAGAGAGCAAGCCCTCTCATTTCAGGGAAAAACAATAATAAATTGAAACAACATATCCTATCCCACATGTACTGTCCTTTCTCATTGTTTTTGTTATCACATAGTCTCACATCTCAGAAGTTTGAGTTCCACATTCAGATAATCCCTCAGAACCTTTACATCAAAATTAGCATTTAATTATCAAATTTGTATGCTTTGTCCATGTCTAGTTCACTGAGTTACTTCATGACCCCAGCTTTATACAAATGCCTTGTAAACTTTCCAGTAAATCTAAATTTTTGGATTTCTAGTGAACTCTCTTGTGTTCTGGTTTGATTGAATGTGCTGCACATGCTGTGAGCATGGACACCCTCACTGCTGCACCCAGGGGACATCTGCAGCCCAGGAACAGCATGTAGGAGCATCTCCCAAACCCCTGTTGCCTGATGGTGGAAAATGGAAATATATAAAGCTTAGCCCATTCTGAAACACCAGATTTCCCCTCTGGAACTGAAGATAGATAGGAGTCATTGGAACTAGACAAAGATGTACTACCATGTTGTGTCCACATTAGCTTTATTACACAGAAAATTAAAAATCTTGCTGTGCACAGTCAAGTACCCCAAAAATGACCTTGCTCTGAAAGCTTTTGGAGAGCCTGAAAGGAGGAAAGCAATTTTAAGGGCAAAATAGTTCTCTGCTCAACTGTGACTTCCTCTGCCACAAACACCGTTAAGTATGTACTGCCTGTAGCACCCCTTGGTCAGAGCAGCTTTATCCTCATAGAAAGTTGTCCTCAACTGCTTCTCATCTGTGGTTCAACTTCATCTCTGCCAGAAGTAGCTAACCACATTTTGGATGTGTCTGTGTAAGAGAACGTGACATCTGAGGTGGGGAAAGAGGATGGGGAAGGTATTGCACAGCAGCACAATATTGTGGCTATTCAGTTAAAACATGTGCCAACTTCAGTGGTTCAGTGGTTTCATTGAATTGTTTCCAAAAGAAAAAAAAAAGGGGGGGGGGGGGGGGGGATAATGAGAGTTAAAAATATGAGTGGTATTGACACTTGTAGCATGGACATTGTGTAAGAAAGGGCTTTTATGAAAAAAAAAAAAAAAAAAAAAAAAAAAAAGGAAAACACTTTGTTCTTAAAAGTATTAAACAATGACAATCTGTCCATAATATCAGTGCAAAGGCACTGAGTAGACCAGAGCAAGGAGAGGCTTTCACACCCATGTATACAAAGAGCTGTTAACAAAACTTCAGGAATACTTCCCTGGGAAAACTTGGGAAAAAGTCTGAATTGTAAGCACCCCACCATACCATGAAAATATTTTTCATTAGTGGGGAAGTAAGGTGTCTGGGAGTGAGAGCATCCAGTCTTCACAGCACCCTGTGATGAGGAACCAGGATGAATCCCTGGAAACCTCTGCAAGGTTAATGTTTGGTTCAGACAGAATAGTCATCCACATTTTTTGCAGTGGCACAAAGGGTGACAGCTTCTTATGGAAAAGACATGGATTAGTTTAGCACCATCTTCAAAAATGAGCTGAAATACTCCATTCAGAACAATACCAGCATAGCATTATTGTCAGAAAAGAGAATTACTTGTCACTTGGGGATGAAGGGAATGAAATCAGGGAAGTCTCAGGTTGCCAAAATACAGGGTGAGTAGAATGTAGGGTTCAGGCTTCCAATGATCATTGTGGACACTCTTTGGACCCAGTGAATGTAAAGTAACATGAACTATCTTAGCTCACATTCACTGATATTAGGAAAATATGCATGCTCTTGCCTAGACTGTGGCACAGAACATGCATGTGTACATTTACTGCAGTAATGATGATCAGTTAGTTAAGAAACAGCAACTAGATTGTAAGTCATTGGCATTACAATGAAAGGAAATTGGAGAAATAAGTCTAGTGAGTATGCATGGAAGAAAGAGAGCAGCTGGAGGAATTGGAAGAACCCCACAAGTGAGCAAATACAATGCCTCTAAGAAAGAAAAGAGATAAAATATTGAGACTGAGGAAAGCATGTGAAGGATGTCTTGATTTCGGTCCTTCTAGAATTTATCTATCAATGTTAAGACCAACAAAGAAGCTTCTGAGGAAGATATTAAGGCAAACCAAAAAGGCATGGAGGCTGCAAGCATAAAGCATATACAGAGGGAGAGGTGGAGGTGATAAACAAAGAAAGGAAGACGTGGTTGGATTCCTGCGCTTTCTCCAGACTGTTCTCATTGTATTTTGCTAGGAAGAGCTGATGTCTTTTGGACCTAAAGCACTGGGTAGGATGCAGACATACTTGTTTGCCTTCCACCCCAAAAAAATAAATAAATGTGAATTTTGGAATACACTTCCAGGTTAGAATAAATAAAGAGAATAATTGTGGGACACTGGGACAGTTAAAGCCACTTGTCCCATTTTCAGATAACTAAAGTCTGATTTGGAAAAATTCATCTTTATGAGGTCTTATAACAGTGCCATTACATCACTGTATATACCTACAATGCTGTAAATACAGCCTCAGGGCAGCATGAGGTTTTCAGCCCCAGCATGCAGTGTTGCAGCTCCAGGTTAGCTTACTTTATAAGATTAGGAGGCTCTGAAGCAATGTTCTCCAAGCTTTCTGCAATTGCTCTCCTCCAAAGTGCTGCCGGCTCCCAGGCGCTAGGCTGCCAGCCCTCCCGTTGCTTCTCCTCACCTCGCCGCCCTTCCCACAGCTGGAGCTGCAGGCCTTGGGGCTGAGCACGCGATGAGGGCAAGGGGGAGAGGGCCTACTGCTTGTGCAGTGGTCAGTGCTCGGTGCCTGATGCATGAAATTACATTATTCCCCAAATATGTAACCTAATCACATCACCATGTATCTCGCCGTAAGAATCTCACCCCTTCTTACAGATCTTGCTGTTGCCAGCCTGGGATGTTGCTTATGGTTGTTGTGATAAGCACCCGAGGAAGGATTTGTAATAGGGCAGCAGTATTCACCCACCAGAAGTGGGAAAGGAACTTTCTAGCTTTTAAACTGTAGTTATTGCTTCACCGTTGTTTACCCTATTCTTTCTTGTCAGTTTGAATAGGAATTTAAAAGCAGAACCGATTTTTTTTTTTTGTATAAACATTTGTGGTAAGCACTGAGCCACAGCAGTGTCGCAACCAAAACACAGTTGCTCAACGGCACCTGTTAGTGCAATTACTTTGACATAAAATGTGTTCTTTACTGTTGTCTACAGGGAAAACCAGCAGCAGCCTGTTACCCTGTAGCTCCAGCTGGCAACAAAATTTGTTACCTTGATCTTGCATAATATTGCAGATGAAAATAACAGAATTCCTGTGATCAAACTTGTTTTTCACTTATTACCAAGTGCAAACTACACCCCGCAACCCAATAACCTTGAGAAACAAGACTAAACCAAGCTGCTTATTTACAGATAAATATTTTCATGGGACTTGAATTTATATGCATCAAGGAAAGCATACCTGAGGGTATATTTTTCCTTCATTTCTTTTCCATCACTGAGTTACTGCTAGAGAGAAGGCAGAGTTTTAACAACAGTCATTTATTTCTTTGTATGTTCTCACAAACGCTTTTTCAGTCCTAAGTGGAAGACATACCAAAATGTTGGCTAAAGGTAAAAGAAAACAATATAATTAGGATCAGACTAGAAGTTCTGCCAAGTTTCTCCTAAAATTACTGTCATTGTAGAGTGCACAGTGCAGATGTTACCCATATATTCAGGGCTAAGGGTTTTTATGGTTGTTAAAGACTATTTCTTAAGTATCTGTAAAAGACAGTTCAAGTGGGCACGAAAAAGCTCAGAAGGTTCTAGTTCACTACAATGGGGCATGGAAAATATATTCAGGTTCATAGAGTTAAAAAAGTGAAACTAGCTTATTGAGCGTGGAAGCTCAGAGACACATTTTCTTAGCAGGTTTACAGGGATCGTGTTCCATAGGTCCTCTGGGGAACTACATGAAATTGAGAATTCTCCTTACACCGAGCTCTTGGAGCAGATTTTATGTACTGGTGTGGAAGAAGCAAAAAAGGGAAATACCATGGCACTCATGGGCTGTCCAAGGACTTCTGGAGGTCTTGGAATTGGCACAAGTCTCTACCTTCTATGCAAACAGTAGCACAAATATCACAGTTTGGCTCTGAACATGTCTACACAGTTTTGACACCATACAGCAATGTACAATGCCCTACAGTCTACAGAGCCGCAGAGCCATGCTAGAGCTACCTTTGTTGGAATGAAAGGTCAGAAAAAGTTGGGAAGCAAGCAGATGGATGGATAAAAATTTTTATCTCTCTGTGAAATGAAAGGGCATGAAATTGATGCTAAAGTTATTGTGAAAAGTCTTTGCTATCAAGATATGACTTCAGGCTGATGGTCCAAACACTGAGTCAACACTCAGAATAAGCATGCATTGAGGGCTTCTCTCACAGCAAATGCTCGATGACTCACAAGATAAGGTCTTAGTGTATGAATTATGATGGAGTGAGGTCTGCAGATAAAAGGCTCATCCCACCATTTAATGGAAGTGCTCGGAGCTGGTAAAATTTAGGTTTCACCCAACAGTGCCAAGGATAACTGAATGAAAGGGGAGCCCTGTAACAGACATAAAGGATATTCACAAAGAAATAAAGATTGAGAAACCTGTAAACAGACCCTCTAATCTATGTTTAACATCTACTTACAGCACTGAGTAACAGACTGGGAAAGTTTATCATTTATTTTTCTATTATTATATATCCATTTTACCTTTAAATTTGGAAAAAAAAAAAATCTCAAAAAAAAAAAAAAATGCAAAAAGCCCACAAAAGGACACCTGAGGGTAAAAGGTTGTTCTTTATAACTTGCAAAGCTAACATTGTATAATAGGAGTAAATGTCAAAAAAAAAAAAAAAAAAAAAAGTCTACAGTGCTAGCAAAAAGGCATTACTCATAGCCTGATATAAACAACTAACAACTCCCATCTGGCAACAAAAGTCTTTGCAAAGGGAAATACACTAAAACTACTGCCGTTGATAACTGAGGCCTGTTATGGGAAATGCCTGCAGGATCCAACTGTGATTGCAGCAAAGGGAGGGGAAATGACATGTTCATGTCCAAAATAGGTTGGAGTCCAACAGTATTTGAGGCATTTCAAAATAGCACACATTCAAAAATGAAAAGCAAGTAAAAGTGGACAGTGGATACAGCACAGTTCAGGCAGCTGAGCTCTGAGATGGCTCCTTGCCCCTGACTTTCTCATGTCTGAGCATCTGTGTTGCCACCAGCCCCAACACCCCTGTTTCAGAGCAGAGAGGAGCAGAGTGAGGTGGAAGTGGTTCAAGTGGAAAAATACAGGTAAAAATACATAGGAAAAGAAAAATAGAAACTAAATATTAGAAATTTTAGTTAATTCACAAGAAGAGATTCTCATTCATATAGAGCTTGAGCCAAAGCCTTCTGAAGCCAAAAAGAGCCTTGCTGTGAGATTCAGTGGGCTTTGGCTCATGTCCATAGGCTAAACGCTTTCTCTGGCAAGTCTACAGAGTGATTCAGCCCCAAAGTGCTCAGAACAGCCAAATTCAAAAGCTCTATTCATATTCTAAAAAAGGCAACTGGACATCATTCCATGGTCCCAGTTGCATAATTGTCTTCAAACAGGTGGCAGCAACAACATCCATCATCAGCCAGAAAAACAAAGAGAAAGTCAGAAGCTTGTGCTAGAACAAGATTTTACATCTAACACTCATATCATGGAACCAATTTATCAGTTTCCATTGAGATTACTGTCTTTAAAAGCAGTGTTGAGTCTTTTATTTATTTATTTATTTATTTTTCCCTCTGATTTCACTGCAGAACTAATATTATCTCACAGGAAATCATACAAGCATGTGGAACTGATACTCAAACGGTAGCATTGTGAGGAATGTTTTAACAATTCGTGTCCATAAAGAACAATTTTGTTTGAATCCTGTCTGCCTCTGGGCCCTGCACTGGCAATTTAATTCTTGAACCACAGATGCAGTGTGTCCCAGTCTCCCCCTCATTCTAGTCAATTTATCAAGTCTTCAGAAAATACTCCTTCAATTTATGAACTTGTTTGCTTTTGTTATTCCGGACTTCTATTTCTAACAGTTACAGCCTTTTTTCCTGTCTTCTTCGAGATTAACTTAACACTGCTATAGACGTGTCTGTGAATGGCTGGGGAAGAATGTTTTAATTACTCGTGAAGCCTCAAATAAGAAAGCTGTTCGTGTTTGATGTCTGGGAGTTTCAGAACAACTGATAACAACTAGTGACTGTTATGGGATACTATGCGAATCTTTGGTATCTGGTTAGATACTTTAGGATCTTTCCATTAGTAGAAGAAGAATGATAGCTAAATATTATATATTTTTGGATAAAGCCAAGAGGAGACTGGAGAAGAGTGTGTCTCACAGAACAGGAATTTCTGGTGGGCAGAAGAGAGTTATTTTTACATATTCCCCAGGAAGGGTGCAAATGAATAGGCACAAAGATACATTATTGGGTCCATATTTTGCAAATTGAGCTTTTTCAAAAGATGATAGCTTCCAGCCTTTACAAGACTAATACCCTAAATACCAAATCACACCATAACAAGCATACACACAGTGAAGAATAATGGAGAATGGAAGGAAGCAGCCAGTCCGTCACACAAGCTTCTGTCAGGGTCTTCTAGTATGGGTAAGAGAAAGTTGAATAATATGCAAACCACATCACACAGAGGCTAAAATGCAAAGAACATAATTTGCAATCCCCAAGCAGAAGATGCTTCAGTGGCTATTTAGTTTTATAGCTGGATCAAGTATTTGCGGTTAATATATTTCCATATCCCTACAGCCCTTAGGAAAATTAAAGGGAAAAAGTACTTCGAGTTTACCTATATGGTGGGGGACAAACTAAAAAGTAATTTAAAAATAATAATAATTACGATTTATATTTTCATTTTGAAAATTTTGAAATTGAAACACTTGTTTGGCAGAGCTGAAATGTCTATTCATTTTTTTTCTAATTTTACTTTTCCTTTCAAAATAGCATTATTTTGCTTTAAAATAATCCAGATGACAATGAAAAAATAAATAAATAAATTATACAACCCTCAAATTAAATTAGGTTTTGAATTTAGCTTAAAATTTGAATAGTTTCTCTTCTGCTGAACTCAGACTCTTCCCTCCTCACACTCCCCTCTAGCTTTTCAGATTTGAGCCAATGAACAAAAACATCTATTATAAACCCATGTTGTGTGAACAATGACATAGGGTGTATCTGCAGTGCAGTGATGTTCCAAGAGAACAGGCAATATCTTAACAGGGGAAGAAGAGATCCTTATGAGAATAACACTGCTAATTCTCTGTTTCTCTCTGCTTGATGTAAATTTGTAAATTCCTGTTCATGCACGATCAATGCATGAAACACACCTTCACTCTCTTTAGACAATATTTTTTAATCATTTCCTACTGTTGTGAACAAGTACAGGACAATACACCATCAGCACTATGGGTCCACAACATGAATAAATATTGGTGTTACAGCACAAAGTTCTCCTAGAAACCCCTGGATGAGAGAAAGAAAATAATAAAATTAACTTTCCAAAGAATTGAAAGGCCAAGTTTTCATTGTTGGTGGAGAAATCCTGGTTATGCTTTAAATCATCAAAAAATTACCAGAGACTTCAGTTGGAATGGGAATGCAAGTATGCACCAGCCTCACTATGGACAATTCATTTCCTTTTATCTTTAATTTAACTTAAGGTATTTTTTCTGTTGTTGTTTTGGTTTGGTTTTATTAACATTTCCTTTTTTTTATTCTTTCCTGGGCAAGGACACAAGAAGGAAATCCCAAGGGACCTGATATTTTTCCATCCCAGCTGCTCCAGCTGAACTACTGCAACAACAACAAAAAAATAATAATAAAATATCTAAGTATTGTTTCTATAAACTGTTGAGTACATTTTATAACACAATAATTCCCACAAAATCAGTAACTGCAGTTAATGACCGGTTTGTTAAGGCATTAACTGCACTCAGCTGGGAATGACCAATTTCTCTGGAATGGCTGTATAAGAACTAAGGATAATTCAGTAACACTTTCAAGTAATTATTTTGTTAATTAATGGTAAATTCTTTTGGAAATCCTATCAAAGTACTTGTGACCCCCATATTTAATATCCAATGAGTTCATTATGATTCATGTTTTATTGCCATAAATACCAGAAGAATCCATAATGACTAGGCCATTATTTTCCAGGGCTGCCCTTACTGCTTTAGGCCATTTGGCTATTCCACCTTCAGTTATAAAATGCTTGATGCTCAAAACTACTAGCGTTTGTAGGCCACAACTTTCTGACACCCCACCAAAACTTTGGTGATTTTTATGAACACATTTGGCAAAGAGCTTTTTTCATCTATTTCTCTTGCTTTTTCTGGTTAGTGGAATTATTGATGCCTACCATAAAAACCCATAAGGAAGCCTTTCTTGCAGTGTCTGCTTTTTCATGTGTGGCCTTCAGACGTGGTCACAAATAGCAAAAAAGGTATCGCTTCTATGCTTCGTAAAGTTGTTCTTTGGTGAGGTAATTGGCAGGGTTTGAAATTTTTGCAGCCATGTTTCTGAGCAATGACTTACCCGTGGCTTTATTCATCATTCAGATGAGTGTAAAACAAAACAAAAAGGTGATTTTGGCACCAACATGTTCAAGTCAGAGTCAGTAGCTGACAGTTGATATTTTGGGGAATGAAGCCCCAGTGTAACAGGATGGCATTTGGCTTATTGGTGGATTTCTTCAGTCTGTCATTTCCTACCTTTTTACACCATCTTTAGCCTGCAAGATGATGCTTAGTGTTCACAGCACTGTAGCTGTTGAATCTGTTCTCTTCCTAATTTTAGACAAAGTAGTTATGCACAGTTTCCAATCAACTTTCCAATAGGTTCTATGCTTCCTTATTGAGCACGGTATTAACAATTTGCATTAAATCATTGTGACTGTGCTAAAGAACAAGCACCTCTTGATTTTCCTGAAGTGTTTTATTCTTTGGCTCGTGAGTTGCCACAGTTTTACGTGAGAACTGATAGAAGTGGGAGTTTTTTTGTTGTTTTGCTTTGTTTTTTTTTTCTACTGAAGTGCTTCCATGGTGAAATTTAGGATTTCAATGCTGTTGTGTTACTGAGGTTAAGGAACATCTAATGACTCCCACCAGAGGACCCTGCTCTCAGATGAAGCTCCTAACTCCCCCGGTGAATCAAGCATATGGTTATAAGAGGGTGTACTGAAGGGCACAAGATGAAGAGGAACCTATGGAAGTGGATCCACCTCGGCAACAACAAACATGGGACTACCCCAGCAGCTCTCTCAAATGTGTCATCAAGGAACACTGCCAGCTGTGCAGAAGGGCTCGGCAAGCTCCATACTCATCATCGCTCAGGCTCCATTCCAGGCATTAGCCTGGAGCCACCCGGCAATAAAGATCTTTTGCTAGTTCTCAGGGGTTGTGTAAGTGCTTCTTTCCCATCTGACAGCCCTTGTGCGAGAGGTGGCAGCCCTTCTGCTCAGAGCCTCGAGAAAGAGCACAAGAGAGGACCCAGCTCCCTTCGGGCTGCTGCACTGGGGTGACAGGAGGAGTCCCCAAGGGCCACCATGTGCCTTTAACATTTGTGAAAATAGACCAAGGGATGAATATAGCAGTGTGTGAGCGATTATAGCTGGATAATTTCTTATATTAGGAGTGAGTTTCTATTTCTGAGTAATTGGTAATGACAGACATGGAGAAGGCTGAGGTACTCAGCAACTTCTTTGCCTCTGTCTCCACTGGTAGATGGGCTTCCCACATCTTTCATTTCCCTGAACCCATAGATGGAGGCTGGGGGAGCAAAGCCCCACCCACTGTAAGCGAAGAGCAGGTTCGAGACCACCTGATGAATTCAAACAGCTACAGGGCTATGGGACCTGATGACAAGAATCCCAGGGCCCTGAGCAAACTGGCTGATGTAGTTGCCAAGCCTCTCTCCATCACAGCAGAAAAGTCCTGGTAGTCAGATGATGTCACTGGTGAGTGGAAAAATGGCAACGTCATGCCTCTACTCTTCAACAATTAAAGAATTGAACAAAGAGCACTGCTCTTCAACAATTAAAACAATTAGGAGACATTACTTCTCAGAAAGAGCGGTCAGGCACTGGGACAGGTTGCCCAGGGAGGTGGTGGCATCACTGTCCCTGGGGGTGTTCAAGGAAAGGTTGGATGTGATGCTTGGGAACATGGTTTAGTGAGTGACATTGGTGGTAGAGTGATGGTTGGACCAGATGATCTTGAAGGTCTTTTCCAACCTTAATGATTCTATGATTCTATGATTCTGTGGTAATAGGAACATGTAAGAACTTGTTGAGGGAGAAACAATGAAGTACATTCCTTTTTGCATTTCTGAACTGCAATTTCACTGTTCACATGCTTCTAGCCCTAAAACAGAAAGGATCCTATAAGTACTCCCATTTACTCTTTTTGTTATTTGCCACTTGGAAAATCATCTTAAAGAACTTTCCTGATGTTTAATGGGGAAAAAAAATATCAGTGTGTGATAAACACTCAAAATTAATAGATTTTTTTACAACCCCTTCCAAAGGAGGAAGAACAGGAATTAAAAACGTTCTAGGTAGGGAAAGGAGTACGTCACACAGCTATGCTCCAAATAATCCCCACTTGAGCTCTGCATCAGCTTGGAAGAAATGAAAACAACTGGGTAGATCTGTGAATTGCTTCTTTTTCCCATCTCCCTTCCCCTCCCCCTCCTCCTCCCCCTTTAGTTAGGAAGAAAACAGACTAACAGAGAGGGAAAAACAAAACAACAATAACAACAACAAAAGAACACTCCCCTTGTGAACTGTAACTCACACTTAATAGTCTTGAGGCCAAATTATGCAACTGAATTAACATAGTCTAATCTCTTACTGTCACTCTTCTATTATAATATCTCACATAAATTATTCAACTTTGCTCTTGAAATTCATCCTGTTTCACTGTAAACATACCCATTTGTGGTCTGCTGTGGAGTTCTGACCTTGACTCTGAGATTCTACCAACCTGACAGAAAGTGCATCAACCTTGTCCAGGAAAAAGGACAATGGCAGGTTGTGCAGGTTTGCTTTCACATGCAATTCTAGACATACAATAAATTTATAACTGAGAAGTTTAAACATGTTGTAAGAATATAAACATGCTGATATAGTACATAGCAATCTGTCCTAACAGGAACACTTGCAGAAACTTTGGCGAACAATCAAACAGCATTAAAAAGCAGCCTTTCTTCACCCCACAATGCAATGTTTTCAATTTCTTGTTGCCAAATTAAGTGAATACATAAAATAACAAGGGTTGAAGGGAAAAGGTGTACTGCAGAGCCTCTCCAGTCATGAGCTATATCTGTAGATAATTAATTTTGACCAGCCACAAGGTCTATTGTTCTATATCTCTTGTATTCAATTCATATATAACTAAGGTGTATTAGAAATTTCTAAATTTGCAGTCAGCATTGAAAAAATGGAAATGCTGGAATTAAAGCTACCTGGGTAACACCAATCCAACCCACTTATGCGAATGCACCAAGATACAGACTTATTTATTTAACTACACATTTCTTCACCACTGTCTTCCATCCTGCCTGCTACTCAGTGCACACAGCAGACTCAACAGGCATGTCACATTTATTTTATACTTTCCTTGTGACGGTTGATTACACTAATGAAGAATGCACACATACTCTGGCAGAGAGTTTCCCAGATGTTTGCTGCCAGTGAGGAAGCTGGCATTTCATTTCAGGCCATAGATAGGCATACACAAAGGAGAAGACCACTGGCTTTTGCCCTGCCCTACCTACCCTGACCAAACTGTTCTCCTCCTGCCTGTATCTTCCCTATGCCTTCTACTTTTTTTCTCCCAGTCCCATCCTTCCAACTCCAGCCTTATCCAAGGCCTAAACAGTCCTTCCTACTGTATTCACAGTTGCAATCCTCCCCACATTTTTCATGGAAATGTCCTTCATTACCAACCCAGTTTTCCCTATTAATTCCCCAGGTCTCCCCACAGCCTCTCTTTTTGTCTTACTCTCCAAGCCCCTGACGTTTCTACTTTCTTTCCACCAACAAGCATTTCCATGTTATCCTTCATGACCCTTATCCCAGTAAGCAACTCCCAACCACCACCAAGCTCTTAGCTCTTGATCATACCTCACACAAAGCAAATTAACATCTCTTCCAGATTGCCCGAGCAGCCACAAGCAGTTTCCTAACCTTCCACAAGGCCTCCTGGCACCTGGTTAGCACCCTGCAGCTGGGAAAAGCAGCATCAGAGAAAGTCTTGGTTTCAGTAAGAAACCTTGGAGATAGCATATATCTGCTAACAACAGATCTCTTTTTGTTATTATTTTTCTCTCTCTTTTTTTTTTTTTTTTCCATTTTGCTTTGCCTCTTTTCTCCATTTTCTGCCAAACTGCAACAAGTCTTAGCCAAGCACACACTAAGAGATTTTTCAAAATGTTCACATTGGCCAACATCAGCCAATCTATCCAAAGAAAAAGAAGTAAAAAATTTCTTAAAGGAAGAAAAAACATGTCATGTCGTAGGATGTCATTTCAGAGCTATAGAGATGCAAAACATCCCCAAGTAATTCATCGAGAGATTAATTTTTTATTTTTTTTTCTTTTTACTAAAACATCTTTTCTCTTAAAAATGGTTTTTGAATGTCGCTTAACTATTTTGTCTTTAAAGTTTTTTCCAGAAATATTCCATCTTACAGGTAGCCATTACAGAAAATGTTATACAAACATATTTCCTAAGAAAGATCAGAATCTGAGATGTTCCACGCAAATGACCATCCCACTTCCACTATATTTCCAAAAAAAGATGTTTTGGTTTCATTTATCTATCAAATGCGTTTGTTTTATGTGTTTTGTCACAACTGGGTAAAGTTGGTTTGGGGGAGAGTGGGGCTGTTTTTGTTTTTTTCTTTTTGAAAGCATAGTTACTGGAAAATGCAAATTTGTCTCACTGTAAAGCACGAGATAACTCAAATAAAATCATATACATCCATCACAGTTCTGATACTCAGGAGTATCATCTGCCTCTGAGAGATGCAGTTCAGGAACCCCTCCCACAATCTACACACAATGGTTTGGAAACATTCCCTGATTTTTTTTTATTTTTATTTTTTATTTTATCTTTTTGCTGCAGTTTAGTTTGGCTTACATGCACTTTGGAAAAAAAGAAAAAATACACATCTTGTTCCTGCAAAGAATAACATGTTTAATTTTACCATTTGAAAAGTCAGTAAGTTTAAATATGTGCACAAATCTTTGAAGAGTTGAGGCCCAAACCACCTTCTGATCAAAGTACAGGAGAATATTTGTGATCTTGTATGACATTTTTTTCTCTCCAGATTCTACAAAGGATAAGTGAAACCTGCATTGCCTTACAGATTATCAACTCGACATACTCTATTGTTTCATTTCTTTTTTCCATTCTTCTTTTATCTTACAGCTGCTAGCTTTGTTTTCATTTTACAAGGGCCTGCATCTCAAAGAATGTTGCTTGGATTTTCTTGCAGCAGACTGCGTCTTCTAGTCAAACCCATTTCTTCTGGAGATAAGTCTAGAGATTCACAGAAAATTGCTTTATCAGACTGAATCACAGCAACAGAAATACCTTTGAGGAGTACTCCTAGAAGAGGCTAGGCTGATCAGGCTGATCAGGAGCACTTACAGCTCAGAAGCAATTACCAGATATTTCCAGGAGAAACTCTGAACTGGCTGCCCAAAGGTACACTACCACACTGCTGAGAGAAGATATTTAGGCTGATTTTAAAATTTAAAATCCCATGAAACCTTTTTTTTTTGAAATTATTTTTATTTAATTTTATTAATTACATTTTTCTCACTTTTTCTGTGGAAATAAACCACCTAAATGCATTGGTTTTGAAGAAGATTATCAAATGCTTTGTGGACTCCAGCAGTTAAGACATTGTAATACAATCACTCATAGATTTGCTGGTGTAAGCAAGCTAAATTTCCACAGAGGCTACACTGGTAGAAACACTTCAAAGCCAGTCCTACAGTAGACGTTGAACTTTACTCTTGAGAGGGCAAAAAATTGCTGTGTGTCTCTGACATTGGCAGGGAGAGAAAACTCATAATGAACTTAGAGAATAGGGCTTGATCCACCAAAGCAAACACAAGCATATCTTAGGAAACTAAATTTATTTAAGGTATTCTTACATATAATAATAAATAAATAAATAAACTAAATAAAGAAGAATTAACATCAAAAGCACTTGAAAGGTCAAACAACTCACTGTGCTTATAAACCATTTATTAATATAAACAGCTGTGGTGATTTGAAGAAACACTGCAGTACTGGATCCTGAAGTGGAAGGAAACAGAGGCTGGAACAAGCTCAGGCTTCAATCCAGATAGTAGAGAAGGTTTCACTAAGGGAAACTGTAGAGACTTTCACCACATTAGCTGGGAAAAACAGTGGGACACATGTTGTGTGTTGTTTCAGCAAGCCCAGATGCCAAAAGAATCACCACATTAATAGAGCTTATGATGAAAGAGCCCTGATTAAAATTGAAATAGCCAAAGACTAGCAAAGGATGAGAAGTAGATGCAAACCCAGAAAACCATTCAGCCTTAAGTTCAGAAAGAGCCAGGAGAATGATGAATGTTAGTGTGCCTTTGAAAAATGTGAGGCAAATACTTACACAGAGCTGCACAAAAATTAAGTTAAAAAAATGATGCAGAACTGAGAAAATAATATAAGAGTTTAGCCTAGAAAGAAAGAGAAAAGAAATGCACTGCTGTTACCTGAAACATGAAGCAGTGACAGAAATCGCGGCCTTGCTTAGCATATCAGGAGTGGGATCACTCAGGAGATGAGCACACCTCAATCAAGATAAACATACATTATCTGCTATAAATATATCTTAATTAGTAAAATACAATTCAGTAACCAGGGTCTCACTAGGTGATACATAACCATTCAGCACAGCATACAAACAGTTAACAAGAAAAATTGTTTATCGTCTTTACCAGCCCCAGCACATAATAAGCAGACACAGACTTTGGGCATGGGCACTGTTATCATTCTTTCCCAATAACTGCATTTTCAAAATAACCCACAGATTGTGTATCAGGTAATTTGGGATCCTAAATATTAGGCACTTGAGCGTTTATCATCAGCAGTGTTCTGCACTTAATTCTCTCCCCACTGAAGTTCCTGTTCCGAACATCCTGTCCAATTCCCAAAAATATGAAATGGTTCCAGAGCCCGTTAACTTTATTTGGCACTGTGGCCATTCAGCATCTTGTTCAAGCAAGGTCTTGGAGACATGAGTTTGACAAACTGAAACACAGTAACCTAAAATCAGCAAAAGAACTGGAATTTGGCATGAATAGGTCTTCTGGGAAGTTAGCTTAACCTATGGCAAATCATATTCCTTTTCTCTCCTCACTATCTATCCCCAAGCCCAAAATAAAAAGAAAACATTTTTTTTGGAAAGTATTAGTAGGAAGAAGGACCCACATCAGAGATTATTATAAGTAGGAGAGCTGGCTCCCCATTAGAGATATGGCATCGACCAAGCAATCAGCAGTAAAATGAAAACAGCCTGAAAGCTCAGTAACTGAGAAACTACAGAACTTTGTAAATCACCCAAATCAAGACAGAGGCCACTTTATTAGCAGATCTAAGGAGGAGTAAACTGAGTAAACTATAGTTGGTAGATAAAATTCAAAGAGTCAGAGCTAAGAACCACAACACCTTGGAAAGTTTAATGCTCAGGAAATACAGGATGCATGCATATAGTCCCACTGAGCTCCTGGCATTGCAGGGCTGAGACCTAAATTTGGATTTGAATTTCACACTCAAACTCTTGCAAATGTAAATTTAGTTATATTGGCAGAAAGACTGGACTAGTTTCATATGTCCTGATTATTAAACTCATTCTGTCCCTATAGCAGATACATCTAGACACACAAAAAATCCTGCCTGAGGTGACAGTCAAAGAATTAAAAGATATTTTTTTTCCTGAACTGTGGAATAAAGAATCTATTGTGAATCACTTGACATTTGGGGAGAGCAGTACCTGTATGGTTAATATGTTGTCTGGCCCACTGCAAAGAACTAATAAAAGTAAAAGCTGTGCAGCTGCTCCTGCTAATCTGAGAATAAATCATAAAGGACGGCATAAACAAAAGGCAGGTGAGTTCTCAACTGAACAATTAGGAGGAGGAACAAAAAAAAAAAAAAAAAAAAAAAAAAAGTTGAGCAATCCACCCAACCTCTTCACCAGAATTTAATCAGAAAAGCAGTTTATAAGGGGGCAGCAAATCTACTGAAAACAAAGTTTCAAATAGCAAACACCAATAAAAGTACAATATAAATAATAGCCCCGAGGCCAAAGTCGAGAGATCAGCAGAGCAATCAAAAAGAGCCAGAAACAAACAATTGCAAGTCTGTGAAGCAGTCTGTCAAGCAAACAGCTCTTGAAACCAGATTTAGAGAGCAAGCTCTGTGGAAGGAATGGTCTAAGACTGAGTGATAGAGCCAATATAACCAGCCAGGCTGGGATTTCTTAGTGAATGTCAACCTCATGAAACAAAGACTTTTCCTAAAAAGCAACTACACATGATAAAGGGTCATAAGGAAAAGATCAGAAGTTTGTTGCCATAATCTCTGTATTAAATACAGCTACTCCCTCTTGGCACTGAAGATTTTGGTGATGTTTATTCGTTCTTGGTCTTAGGAAATATATTAGAGCTACACTGTAGGATACTGTATGCATTAGCCTTAGAGACAATAACCAATATGTCTTTGGCACACAGTCAGTGAAAATACACATTGATATTCAGCGGCCTTGCCTTAGGTCTGCATCTGGGTACTTATTTGAGACAAGGTATGCAAAATGTCCATTCTTTTAGCCTTCTGTTCCCTCCTGAATTGATGAGATTTGGAGGCTACCACAGCTCTCAGGCAATTGTGGACTCCTGCTCTGGGATAAAAGCTTTACCATGTCTATCTGGTCAGAATGTGACTTTGCTGTGGCTTGCAAGATCATAACATCCAGGACAGCAACATTTTGGAGTAAGACAGCCCTTGAGACCAGGCAATTGGCAAGTTGTATTTCATTAATTGTGCATGAATATTCCAGAACTGAACTGTCAAAAATAATTGTTGCCTGCAGAATAATAAAAGCCAGAGCCGGTCTCTGTTTCCCTAAAATACTTACTCTGGGAGGTTCAGCCTTCACCACTCACTCTTTCTGTGATGAGTCCTCATTTCCAGCCTGGCACTGTACCTTTCCCACTGAGGCTTGCTGTGGTGTCTTGTGGCAGCGGGCAGCCCCAGGCCTCCAGAGCTTGGGCACCTCCCGAGCCTTCTGGTGGTGGGTGGTGGCACTGAGGGCAGCACAACTAGCAACATGCATGTCAATCCGTGCAAGTACAATCATGTATTTGCGGGGTTGGACTGCATTATAATATTATTAACACAGGATCATTTAATGGAGGAACAAGAAACTTTTCATTGTATCTGAGGAATAAATCCCTGACTGTTTCAAGGCTCCCAAACAAGAAGGGTTTTCATATTTGTCTGTGCCCGCTGTCTATTTTGGATCTTTGTCATTTACCCTGCCCCACATTTAGGCCTGGAGCAGCTGAGAGAAAAGCCTGGCTGTGTTTATTTTTTTATTGCCCATGGAGCTGAGCCATGAGGTAGTTCCCCCTGAACGGGAACGGCCTATGAAGGCATGACTGACAGATTACAGTAAAATAATACAGTGCACTTTAAAGTGTACCCGAGAGCAGTGGCTCTTCAAGCAACATGACCTTGTGGCTTCGTTTAATGTTTCCAGGACAGAGTCTGCAAGGTTAATGTGTTAAGACAGTAAAACTTTCCCTTTGCCTTAGGCACATCACTTCTATTCAGCCAGGCAAACAAGACCCAACCTACGGCCGCCTGCCCTGCAGCCCAAAGCTGCACAGCAACAAGACTCCGTTTCTTCCCTGGCTCCTTGTCTCCTTGAGACTGACATTGCCTGGGCGCTGAATAGCCTGGTGGGAAGAGTTCAATGCAGGGTTTGCACTTTCCCAGCCATTAGCCAGCTGCCACAGCATTTCATTATCTTAGGGGGGGCTTTTGTACATCAAAGGGACTTGCAAACAGTGTGATGAAGTGGAAGTAACCGAACTCAGTCCACGTTGCAAGTTGCAGTATTATTTATTGTTGTTATTTTTTGCACCGGTACCATGCCATCTGGCCCGCTGACTGTAAAGGCCGGTGATGGAAAAAAGAGTCAACACACCCCTCTTGGTTTCTTGGAGTGAATCCTGCAACACAGTCGGGCGGGCCAAGAGCAACTGCCCGTTGTTATCAGGCCTCACCATTGTTTTGCACAGGGAGCTCTCTAAAAAGCAAGGGGAGAGGGGGGCAGTAGGGGGGACACAAAGGTAGTGCACAGGATCTCATGTGAAAACAAAGTAAGCAGACCATGAAAAGCAGCGCAGGGATGGCTTTTTCTTTGCTTTCTTTCCAACACGGCCAAGAAAGAAAAAGAGTTGAAAAAGGTTTTCTTTCAGCCTTGTAAAGGAGCAGCCTGTGAGCAAGCCAAGGTATTGGGGTTTGCATCAGACTGCCTCGGATCGGTGTTCAGCTGGTCTTACTTCATCTTTTGTCCTATTACAGCTTTCTTTTAATAACAAAAGCCCATATGGTTAGTAATTCATTGTGCTTCTCCAAAGAGTTTGAAACCTGCATTCCATTACCTAATATCTCTAATCGACACATTCATAAAATCTTGAAAATTACATTAAAAGGTGAAATAAAAGTGAAATCTCTCTCTGTGTCACAGACTGCTTAAACAGGACTTGTCTGTGCATGTATGATTAAAGTTACGCTTTAGTGTGATGGATCTGTTTTACACTACAAAATTACATGGCACTAGTGTACACCAGTGCGCACTACAGCACGTTTCTACATTTCTACCCCTGCTGCATCTGCCTGTCACCAAAATACCTTGTTACCAGGAAATTAAAGTCAATGATAAATGCTCATACTTCCATAGCAGTATTTTATGGTATTTTGGCTAATGATTTATTTTACTGTCCTGTAGCCATTAACTTGAGGCTTAAAAACATTGTAGTTTGAGTGCGAATAGGACAGGATGGAATTGACTGTGCTACAACAAGGTACTCTGGCTTGAAAAATGCCCCAGACATGCAGATTATAACTTTCAGACTATTGGTTCTCTTTTCTACAAAACCACAAGTGTTTTGCATTTTTGATCACTTACTATGAAAATAAATATTTGTTATAGTGAATAGTGATATGTAAGGCCCTGGTTCTGTAAACCACATTACTTAAGTAAAATTTCTGCTCATATGGACTCCAAGGTCTCATGTGCATGAAAAACAGTTTACAGTGTTAGGGTCAGTTTCAGCAGGCTTGATTAACTTCATTTGAGGTTGACACATATATGACTGAGACAGTAAAAGATCCTCAAATCTGTCCTGAAATCTTCTGCTCTGTGCCCACTGCAGCTACCTGTAGCTGTGAGATCTCTTCCTGTAAGCTAACAATGAGATTGCTATCTGAGGCTGGTTTGAAAATAGTAGTCAGAGAAGTCAAGCTACTTGCAGCCAACATCAAAAACAAAAATTCCTGACCTTGACTGTTCTCAATACAAAAACACTTTTCCTGCTGCTTTTGGATGAACAAAAGAGTAACAGCCAGCAAATGATATAGCAGACACTTTCTTCTGAAAAGATAAAGCAAATTTGTTTTATTTCTATACACAATCTGCTGCCCAAGTACAAAGACGGGAAGCAATATTGGGAATTTTTTTAAAATATGATTTATGCTGGATAGAGTCTTTTCCTTCTCTTTTCTATCACTTGGCATAAACAGCGGGCCAAGAATTTCCTGAACTTTTGCAATTTGATTGGAAATTGTGTTCTCTCTTCCTTGTTACTGCACTGTGAAGAAAGCATTCATTTCTAGTAGTAGGTTTTACATTTCACTTAAAATAAACCCACATTTTATATGCTGTCCTCTGCCTCTACTCCTGCTATCCTGGCCTTCTTTGTAATGGGACTGAACATGTGCAGGTACACGGCTCCATTTTCAAGCTACACATGGATAATCTTCATTTTAGAGCATGGCAGGAAGTCCTGCTTGGGTAGTCAACCCAGTGCCACAAAAATGGAGGGAAGAGTCCCAAACAGAGAAGGTATTTGCTCATTTTTAGAAATATGAGCAGACTAACGTACCGTGTAAGTCTCCACCAGAGAGATTTGTGAAGTGTTCCAGATGATCTCACTGGACAAAATCCCTCTCAGGAAGGGTGAGGCACAGCCACGTTGCCTGGAACTGCAGGATGCAGGGCACTGAGCATCCTGCAGAGCAGAGAGAGGAGAGCGCTCAGCCTTGGCACTGCATTTGTCTGCGGGGACAGGCCAGTTTCATCCTCTGATAAACTGGATTAGGGAAAAGTCAGTGAATTAGACTTCTGGCTGGGCTGTTTACCCACTGCAGGCAGGTTGGGCTCTCCTGGTCCCGCTGGAGCATGGCAGCAGCTGAGGACACAGCCCCCAGTGCTTACTGCCCGTCGGTGGGCTCTCCCCAGGTAGCAATGCTGCCGGCCCCTCACTGCAAGCAGAGACACACTGAGGGCCAGATTGTAGCCTGCCCAAACACAGATTCCCTGGACAGCACAGTTCTCTCCATCCCCCACCTACCCCCTGCCACCCCGTGAGGCTGTCATATGGAGCCTTGTCCTTGCCAGCAGGTTTGGGGCAATCTGAACTGCTGCCAAGGCACAGCCCTGGCAGGGGAGATGAAGATGGAGGCCGAACCCAGTGATCCTTTGCTGGAAATAAGGAAGAACTGGAAAGAGAAAACACAAGCAGCACAGAGTTTGGAGCTATGTGCAGCTCTTCCCTCCCAGGATAAAAGGGAAAGTGGGAACAGGCGGCAGCACTCAGGATTGCTGTCACACTGTGCAGCAGCCCTGGCTGAGAGCTGGGCCAGGAGGTCCTAACTCTGATGATCCAGGGGAAAGGATTTGTTTCCTCTATGGTAGAATACCACTAAATATCCCAAAAGAAAAGATAAAAGATAATAATAGTCCTCACCTTGTTTTGGATGTGGTGAACTAGAAGTAGATTTCTTTAGCTTTGCATTTTGTTAAAGGTCACTCTGAGTTACGAATCTCTCATCTAAACTTCTCAGCTATTTCCATGCAGTGTCACTGTCTGGACAACCTTCCTAACACATCAACAGCTAATGAGCAGTGACAATAAGTTATGAGGCACAATTCAAGGAAACAAAAACAAAAATGGAAGGATGTGAATTCTATGGGGCATACAAAGAGAAATGGGTGGGATGCTTGTTTCCTCAAATTGTGTATCAACTTCATAAGCTAGCTACAAATTATCCCCCACTAAAGGATTAGGGTATCATCTTACATCCCACCTTTGTGTTCTTTTTCCAGTGCTCCATTGTGGGATGAGATCTTTGCTGCTTCTATTTGAAGAACTGCAATTTTTTACATTTCTGAAACATAGCATACAGTTGTTAAAATGATTTAGTGCTGATCTTGCAGCACATAAAATCAACAGATGATTTCAGAAAATCTGAAAGAAAGAAACCACAAAGCAAACTTACACTAATTTGTGTTCAAATGACAGTACTTAGACTATCTTTAGCAGGATAACAAATTAAGGATGAATTACGTCTGAATACAAAACAGAGATTTTTCATACAAAATTTTAGAGCACCTTTCTGTAGGTCTGTCTTCATTCCTGAAATTGATATTTTTATATGAATTTTGAAATTTTCTAATTTTAGTGTCCTTGTTACACCATTGTCTCTTTTTCCTTAAAAATAAATAAATAAATAAATAAATAAACACCACCTTTTCTCTCTCGCTTCTTATAACTTTACCTAAGAAATGCATTTGTTCATCCAGATATTTAGTTTCTACAGTGAGTTATTGTTTGTGTTTTCTGCTCCCAAAGAGAAGCATACAATAGCTAAAAATGTTGGTTTGCATGTACACTGTGTGCTGTACACAACATGTCAAAGATGTGTTTGTTTTCAATGCTTGCAGTTTTCAGTCATTAGGCTGACAGAACTTTTATTTATTTATTTTCATTTTATTTAGGAAATAAGGAAAATCTTGAATCCATTTCAAGGAAATAATTTCCCCTCTGGTATGAAAATATTTGAAACATTGGTAAGATGCAGGTTTTCCAGGGCACAACGAGCTATTCCATGAAAAAATACTGTTTTACAGACCTAATTTGTGTATCTTTTTCTTCACAAATACAATATCTTAAGAAATATACATATATACATAAGGTAATGTTTTCTAAAAAATAATTCACATGTTTAGGAAATACTGGATTTATGTTGCAGTAGGATAGATTCATTAAATACCACATCACCATTACAGCAAAGAACTTATTTGTTCACATTATTACATGGAATATACCCTTTGGCTAGAAGAGGAAGAGCTGCAAATAGATATAACAAAGAGAGTTTTGTGTTGAAAGATCAAATAGCAAACATATAACATAGTATTTCAAGACAAAGCAAAATGAATGAAACATTTTTTTCCATTGTTAGAATTTCACAAAATAGATGCAAATTCAGAGTTAAGCAAATTTAGAAACAAATTAAGCTGAAAGAGGATGCTCTGTACCAAAGCAAATTCAGTTTGACAATGTTAAACAGATAGCTGGGATCTGCTGGGAATACATACCTTAGTTTCATCTGATTGACCTCATATCATCACTACGTCACATAACTACACCTGACAGGCCATTGATTTAGCACTATGTAAAGTGGATCCTTAAGGAAATAGCTTGGCAGAGAGCAGCTTCCCATGTTTTTCACATTCCCATAGCAAAATTCAAGTCCCTGGTTGTAGTATTAATTACAAACAGAGAGAAAAGAAAAACAATTCTCTTACAAAACACTTTATACATAGAAAAGATGGGTAGCAACAATCCCATATGTCAATTAACAGATTTCAGGGCTCTGAAGACACACACACACACACACACACACACAAAGATTAATATTGATTTCAAATTTCAGAATGAAAAAAAACAATACTTTTTTTTTTATCTCTTTCCAGTCCAGCTTTCACCCCATAACTCCAGTAACCTTAACACTTTTCGTTCTTGGTCTTTGAAAATTTTGCCAGAAGTCTGCAGCACAGCCATGTGCACAGTAACAAAGCCAAACCAGAGTGCTGTTTATTCTGCTTCCACAAAGGCAATTTTACTCCACTTTGTGCCACCAAACGTACCACAATGTTTTCATCACCAAGTTAAAGAGAGTATGCCTAATGGCTTATACAATCTTACTGCACAAGAACCCTATTCAAACATTTGCTCAAGTCATGCGTGGTTTTAGTCACATGCATAATAGCCTACAGACAAAAGCACAAGAGACAAGGAGGGCTTTATGTATCAAACTGAAAGTAGTATTTCCCCGTGCTAATACTACGTAAACAACAGAGAGCTGCAGGATATCATATGAACGTGATTTTTTGGTGATAAAGAAATAATGATTAATTCATATCTAAAAGCTACAGTACCTGTACCTGGAGGGGAAAAAAAAAAAAAAAAAAAAAAAAAAAAAAAAAAAACACGTAAACAACAGCAAAAATGAGAGACAAAACATCAACTTAGATGTTAATATTAAAAAATAATGTTTACAGTAAACCTAATTACTTCAACAAGGATTAATTGAAAAGCTTTTTGTAAAGTTCTGAAAGACCCACCTTTTTGCTGCTTTATTAGGTAGACATGATTGCAATTTCAGAAAGAGACATAAATAGGTAAACCATCACTAGCTATTGAAAGAATAGTGTTGAGTGACAATATTTTTCAGTGCTCCAAGCCTGCATAAAGCCTTGTACATTAACATGGGGCTACTGTTCTGAAGTCAACACCACCCATAAGGTGCCAAGAGGCAAGAGTACAGAGAGGTAAATCATTAGGCAACTCATCAGTTGATGCAAAGTGACAGACCCCCCCTCATTCGCAATGGCTGAAGCTGCACTTCCCAGTGGCAAACAAAGACAACAACAAAACTGCGAGTGAAGCCAAAGTAATCTGATCATATTCATGGAATGGACATGCAACTCTTTTATAAATCTAGAGGATAGATCCCAGTCAACAGGCTTGTCACAAACCAGATGCCCACTCTGTAACAAAGGGTTGGTTTGGGGATAAACTATGCCATTTTCCAAGCAAAAAGCAAATGACCCATAGGGGATGTAGTACTATGGATTGAGTTCTCATTCCCAGCAAGAAGAAAATATAATGTGCCTCTTCCACATGGTTCAATTATTCAAGAGTGCCAATAAAATTAAATGTTTAGAAAAGACCATTCTCTGGATCTTGTTGAAACAAATGTTGCCTTGGAACATGCATAAAATGTACACATAAAATACACCATCTGTGGACCCTGAAGCATACAATGAATGAGATCAGTACCGGTACTCTCATTTTCAAAGAGGACAAGGGAGGTAAACTAGCCTCAGTCCCTCAGCAATCTGAAAATAAACCCAGAACTTAGACCCAAACCTTCTGAGTCCAGGTATAATACATGGAAGAATATATCAACTCCCTTAACACCAGAATGGGACCATAGCTGGCAAAGACCTCTCTATGGCAAAGGGCATAATAATTCTATGAAGTGCTAACTGAAAATTCATTCAACACTGGGAAAAAACTGTGATTAACAGAAGTGGAAACTTTCATGGAAATGGCTTAATTTTGATAAAACGTTGAGAATGAAATGGTTTTTCAGATTCAGAATAAAATTTTGACTCAAACTAAATAAAAAAGATCGGAAAAACAGCTTCATAGTTTGAATCCTCATGTACAGTGCATTTCCCAATGAATATTTCATACTCCAACAGTCTTCATGCAGACTTAGAAGGCAGACAGATGGCATCAGGTTAATGGAAGAAGGGCTTGAGCTTGAGCCTTCTGCTGCCCACTGAGTGCCTGATCACAAGGCATTAACTGCTCTGGTTTTTGTGTATCTGGTGTGTGTGGCCCACTGCTTCAGAGCCAGGAGGACTGAATTTCTGAAATGGTGTCTTTCAAATATTCTTCCAAGTGTTAATGCCAGGTGATCTTGATTTATTCAAAGTATCAGAATAAGAGGTCAATTTTCCCCAAAAAGAAAACCCTAGATAATGAACAAAACAAGCAAAAAAGCCATAAACCCTCGTCTGGTACTAGAATACAGGATGATGCACCCTTAGCAGGAAACATTGTTGCTGATCTGTCAGTTAGATACCAGCACCGCCTTTTGCAGAGTGTTTTGCAGGATAGCTATCTGACTGCTGCACACACACATACACCCTCTCGTAAGGGAACCTAACTATCCCAACATGGTGTATTTTTACTCCTCATATCTTTTACATACTGCTACAAAACCAGAGCCTTGTTAAGTGATTATCTCTATTAACCACTGCACATAGTATGCCTTATTGTCAACATATTTTTCAGAACATCCAACTGCGTGCACTAGCATTTCTAAAATTCAACAGAAAACTGAATAATGTATGTGGAGCAGCAATACCTATAGATTAACTATAAACTCATTAATTTAAAATAGTAGAAGGAATCAGCAATGTTACCAGCAAGATACCCCTGATAGCCTGTGCTGTCAGAGCTTGGTTGGGGAGGTTGTATGTGCATTGGGTATGAGCTGAGAGCAGAGCCTGAGTTGTGTCCCAGAGAGCCTGGCACTCATCAGAGCCTGCCCTAACCATCATGTTATTTTCCTTTGTTCTATTTCCAACTGGGAACAGTTGTGGTGCTCTGGCCACCTGGTACAAGGAACAGACATGAAGCAAAGCAGGAAAAATTTGCCAACACTCCGGGTTTCTGCTATTTCCTCCCATGCCAGTTTAAGCAATGGTTATACTGCATGTGGACCTGAGTCCTAGTTTGCTTCATAGACCTGGCCCTTGATGTTATATAATGAGTGTCATGACACCATTTGAAGGATACCTAAGCTTATATTTATGATTTGAATAAGGCAAATGGAAGGGCATGAAATGTTGAAACTAAGGTTCATGACAGCATGTCCAAATGTTTGATAACAGTCAGTGCCTTTATTTACCATCATACAGGGCATGCTGATGTACTAACCTTAAGATTGCTCTTTTAGTACTGATAGAAACAAATCACATACTAACGAGTGAAATTTCCCATCAGCTCTTAAGGCTACACTTTGTGGAATGAAAATAAAGTCTCTCTGAAAGTCAGCAATGATACTATCATAAACCTTATTGACTTGATCCTCAGGTCATAAGAACTACAAAGTACATGAAGAACTAGTTTTTCATTTTCTTTATGGAGTTATGGAAAATCATGAGAACACAGGTGAAATTACAAATGAGTTTTTCTTTGTTGTAGAGTTTGTTTCCTTTGTTTGAAGAAGAAAAAAAAAAAAAAAAAAAAAAAAAAAGAAGAAAAGAAAACAGAAAAAAAAAAAAGAAAAAAATGTATCTCTTTTAGAAATACCAAATCCTCTGCAGAGTTAAATTAAATTGAATGAACAAATATGGCAGTTTTATAAAAGCTTTTTTTATAAAAGCTTATCAAAGTTTTATATGACATATTTTATATCACATTTCAACATTTGCTAAACAATCCATGTAGGTTTCTGATTTTAGAATATTTTTGTTTGGAAACTGTTGAAGATTTTGAGAAGAAGCAGAAATTTTAGTAGATTTCATTTTGGGGCAATATGAACATTTATCAATTGTTTGGTTTGACCTCTAAAAATAACAGTTCTGTAAAAATAATTCTTTAGATTATTTGTGATGACAGTGATGACATAACACCTATGTAACAATGATAAACCAGCTAATTCACATCTGAAATGTATCTAATTCAGGAGAAGGACATACAATGCAGGTTGCTCTCTCTGGCATTCACACTTCTCTCAGTGATTCCTTAATGCTACTACAAAGGAGTGATAAACTATGAAACTGCCAATGGAATCAGAATCATGGAATGCTTTGGCTTGGAAGCGACCTTAAAGATCATCTAATTCAAACCCCACTGCCATGGGCAAGGACACCTCCCACCAGACCAGGTTGCTCAAAGCCCCATCTAGCCTGGTCTTGAACACCTCCAGGGCTGGGGCATCCACAATTCTCTGGGCAACCTGTTCTAGTGCCCCAACACCTTTGTATTGAAGAATTTCTTTCTAATATCTAATCAAAATCTACCCTTCCTTAGTTTAAAGACATTAGAAAGATCTGTCTAAAAAAACTGGGCTGTCCGGTGATGCAAATCTGATGTAACATTTGCGGTGCTGCTCACCAGGGCTTCTCCCAAGGCACATTTCTGTGGGAAGAGCCACAGAAAGGCATGGTACCTTGTCTACTAAGAGCACAAAGCCACCATGGAGGTAGCAGTGCACAAGCTTTCAAGTCGCTAAAGTGCCTCTAATCAACAATGCTAAAATCTTTCACTATTGCAATGTAAGGCCATTTTAAATGGCTAGGTTAGTTATCTTCCACTACTGCAGCTGCAGAACACCACCAACATGCCCCAACATGGATAAAAAAGAACAAGTTATATCAAAAGCATAGACAGGAAAGGATGTCCAGTGTGTTTACTTAAAATCTGTTCAGTGTAGGAATTATATGAGATAGCCTCTTTCACAAAAACAGATTTCTGTAAAGAAATCAACAAGAAATCTCATGCAGGTAACTAATTTGCTACTGTGAAGTGGCAACTGATGCTTTTGCACTTTTAAGATGTATTTGGGAGTCTAATAAATATTAAAATATGCACTGAAACAACTGTCACTTGTAGACATTCAGTCATGTTTCCTATATACACTCTGGGCACGTTTTTGTTTTTTTCCTATTTGTATTTACCTTATTCTCTGTTCACTGAACTATGAGCTCAAAATCATAACATAACACAATCAAAATATAGGCATCAAAGCAATGAACATGTTCTGTGTGAAAGGTAATGATTTTGAAAAGCATTTTGAAAGCATTGAATAAGCAGAAAAACAGCATTGCCTTTCAGATTCCTTGGGTGCCTCTCCTTCTCCTCCAGGCTTCCTATACCAGTTTGGGTGAACATATAAAAGACTTCATTTTCACAGTACTTCTTGCCACCAGTATGTTACTTTATGTCTGCCCAGATACTTCCATAGTAATAGAGGGTTGATTCCACTCATAAAAGCCTTTCAAAAGGCACAGTTTATAGGTAGAAAACAACCCTGTAATTTGTTAGAGGATCAGAATTAAAAACAACTTAGTGGTCCTTGAAAAGATAGGAAGTGTCTCTCTGAGAGTTTATGCATCACTGATGTTAATGGAAGGAGAGTTCTTCCACTCTAAGAAAAGGATGATCCCTAAATACTCTTATACCCTATCTAAGATCATGTTTGTCAGAACAGATGCAACAGGCACAGCTTAGGAAGTAGGTGCAAAAATATCTACATATCTTTAGTGGACCATAGGCTCATATATAAAGAATGGCTGCCAAGACAGCATGGTACAGCACAGGGAATGCAAGCAAAACTGAGAAAATTCTCAAAATGTGGAAGTTTACATATTTGCAAACTCAGAATTTAAAGACAAATAAAAAGTCTAATAATGTAATATTTTAATAACTGTTCTATTTTTTCAACCTTTCACATATCACAAGCCTCCACATTTCATCCAGTTTTTCTAATATTGAACCTACTAACTTATATTTAACTTTAACATATCTTCCAGAAAGGCACATGGTCTTGATTTGCAAACATCAGGAAATGGGGCCCTTGGTTCCATTGGTGGGCTGCTAGAAGGATGAAACCTTCTTTGTGAAAAACGTGATCTATTTCCAATACAAAAAATGCCAGGATCCAGGCATTGCCAAGACTTTGCTTTTCATTATCTGCCTCTCCATAGGGCTCTAGCATTCTTGGTCACTCAGTATTACACATTGAATAACCTCTTGCAGGCTGTAAGATAGATCCTCAGTCCTGTCTTTTTGATATGCTAACCAAGATAGAGAGCTAAGGTCTAAATCCCAGGAACACTTTCAAGCCTGAAACTGTTCTGGTGTCACTGCTCTGCCCTATCCCCAGTTTCTGAAATCTTTACTCTGACATTGACACTAACATGGGACACTGTCTTTAGGGACAAAGGAACTGATCAGAGCTGGCAACTCTCTAAGAGAACTCTTAACTTTAATCTTTAAGAGTAGTTTAGCACTTCTCTTTAGTAAGAGCTCTCCAACCCTACGTGGAGGAAATCAAGCAGGGAAGGCAGAAAACCAGCATGGCTAAGCAAGGACTTGCTGGCCAAACCGAGGCACAAGTAAATGCACAGGCACTGGAAGCAGGGACATGTGGCCTGGGAAGAGTATAGGGATGCAGTCCAGATATGCAAGGATGGGATCAGGAAAGCCAAGGCACAGATGGAACTGAGTTTGGCAAGAGATGTGCAAAAGATAAAAAGAAGGGATTCTAGAGGTACACTGGCCAGAAAAGAAAGGCCAAGGAGAGTGTTCCTCCCCTGAAAAATGAGAAGGGAGAACAGGTAACAACAGACATAGAGAAGGCTGAGGTACTCAACAACTTCTTTGCCTCAGTCTTTACTGGCAGTCAGGCTTCCCAGGTTTCTCTTTTCCCTGAACACCTAGGTGAGGGCTGGGGGAGTAAAGTCCCTCCCGCTGTAAACAAAGAGCAGGTTCGAGACCACCTGATGAAACTGAACAGGAACAAGCCTATGGGGCCTGATGACATGCATTCCAGGGTCTTGAGAGAACTGGCTGATGTACTTATCAAGGCACATGCAAAGCAAGGAGGTAATCCAAGACAGTCAGCATGGCTTCACCAAGGGTAAATGATGCCTGACCAATCCGGTGGCCTTCTATGATGGAGTGACTGCATCTATTGACAAGGGAAGACCAACCAATGTCATCTACCTGGACTTTTATGAGGCTTTTGACATGGTTCCACATGACATCCTGATCTCCAGACTGGAGAGATATGGATTTGAAGGGTGGAATTCAGTAGATAAGGTATTGGCTGGATGACCACATTCAGGGAGTTGTAGTTAAGTGTTCTATGTCCTGGTGGAGGCTGATGAAAAGTGGTGTCCCTCAGGAGTCCATCTTAAGATTGGTACTGTTTAATATCTTTATCAATGATATAGACAGTGGGATCCAGTACACCCTCAGCAATTTTGCATATGACACCAAGTTGATTTGTGCAGTCGATACAACAGAAGGAAAGGATGCCATCCAAAGGGATTTAGACAAGTTAGATAAGTGGACCCATGTGAACCTAATGACGTTCAACAAGACCACTCTAGAATTACCTTAAAGGAGGCTATAGCAAGATGGGGATGCTCCCAAGCACCAAGTGATAAGATGAGGGGAAATGACCCCAAGATGTGTCAGTGGAAGTTTAGGTTGGATATTAGAAATTTCTTTACTGAAAGGGTTATGCAGCATTGGAATAGGCTGCTCAGGGAAGTGGTTGAGTCATCATCCCTGGAGGTCTTTAAGAAACATGTAGATTTAGAACTTAGTAGCATGGTTTAGTGGTGGACTTTAGGTTGAAGTATGGACTGGACGTTCTTAGAGGTCTTTTCCAACCTGAATGATTCTATGACTCTAAGTGCAAGGTGCTGCATGTGGGTGAGGGCAATCCCAGGCATGAGCACAGACTGGGAATGTGGCCCTACAGAAAAGGACTTAGGGGATCTAGTGAACAAAAAGCTCAACATGAGCCAACAGTGCATGCTTGCAGCCCAGAGGAGTGGCCAGCAGGCTGAGAGAGGTGATTGTCCCCCTCTGCTCTGCCCTTGTGAGGTGCCATCTGTAGTACTGTGTCCAGGTCAGGGGCCCCCAGCACAAGAATAATGTGGTTCTGTTAAAGTCAGTCAAGAGAAGGTCCACAAAGATGATCAGAGGACTAGAGCATCTCTCCTATGCAGAAAGGCTGAGAGAGGTGAGGCTGTTCAGCCTAAAGAGAAGGCTCCAGGGTGATCTCATTGCAGCCTTTCAATACTTGAAGGGGGCTTATAAAAAAGATGGAGAGTGACTTTTTACATGGGCAGACAGGGATTGGACAAGGGGGAATGGTTTTAAGATAAAAGAGGGAAGATTAAGATTCAATGCTAGGAGAAAATTCTTCTCTCAGAGGGTGGTGAGGCACTGGAACATGTTGCTCAGAGAAGTTGTGGCTGCCCCATCCCTGAAGGCGGTCAAGGGCAGGTTGGACAAGGCCCTGGGCAATCTGGTCTAGTGGTGGCACCCCTGACCATGGCAGGGGGGTTGGAACTGGATGGTCTTTAATGTCCCTTCCAACCCAAACCATTCTATGATTCTTAAGTATATCCCTGGCATCAGTAATGCTATGTTTCAAAGTAAAATCACACTTTCCCTCCCCCTGATTTTTATACACCCAGGAGTCTCACTGGGCCTTTCTGCTATAACATTGTGCTGTCAGCTGCTCTTCTCATGAGCTGCAAATTCATTCCAGCCGCTGACTTCCAGGACACAGTCTTCCATTGAAATATAGAGGACCTATATTTGTTATTCCTCAATGAGTGGCTTTGTATATGTTTCAGTAAGGTCAAATACAACATATACATCCTGTTTATTGAGCAACATAGATTGTTCACAATCAGCACTTTATTGTCCTTTTTTTATGTTCCTCCAAACTGTGGCATATAGGCATTTTAAAAGCAGAGATTTTATAAGTATTTTCAAAGCAGTAATGAAAATTCTTAATAGCAGTTTTACAGTACCGGTCCCTGCAGAACTTCACTGGAAGCATTTCCATTCACTGATGAGTCTCCATTGACAGTCTTTTTGAGAACAGCCAGTTCTGTTCCATTTATTATGCTTTGTGATATGTTACAGTTCTTAACAAAGCTATTATGACTGGAAAAAATATCCAAACAAATGACAGTTCTGTATGTTAGAGTACCAGGGGACAAATTCTGTTCTCTCTGAAATCAAGTAGAGCTTGGAAATGTTCTTTGTTGAGAGCAGGAGCAGACCTGATCTAAAAAAATTAAACCACAACTCATTCCTATATTGCCACTAGCACAAAAGAAATTCATTTTCAGCAATCAACAGCATCTTTCCCTCTAGCCCAAGGTAACACTGATCTATTCCATGTAATCTGAATGGTGGTAGTCAACCGAGAAAGTTTTTACTGGATTTAACTCAAATGTTCCATTAGCATTCACAAGTATAGACAGCAAGCCAAGACTGAATGGCAGCTTACTTTGAAAAACAAAATGCAGCAAAACAAAACAACCCACAATTATTTATTTCTAAATGTATTAATTTACAAGTGGGATAAATTCACACCATGACCATATTAATGGATCACAATGCAAAAAATATGGTGTTGTAGAGTTGTGTACAGTCACTGAATATCCAAACACTCAGAGGAAAGGTGATGTTTACATTTCATTGTGCAAGAAAAAACATGGTACAAGACAAAAACAAGCAAAACCCTTCCTACCACTTAAAGGAAACACAAGTGAAAAAACGAGAAGCAAGAAAATCGGTGGTTTGTACGTGAATGTGAAGATGAGTCCAGAGCTTGACCCTTCTCACCATCACTGATCTTAGAAGTTTTACCTGGACAGATAACCACAGTAGGAGGCAACCTTATTTACAGAACATTAAAAGAAAGATAAGGTGGAGTACAGTACACCACCTAACAAAGGAAAACCTCTCAGAGCTTATCTATTTCTTTTTTAGGCTGCCCTTCCCTGTCAAGATTAAGCATCTTCTGTGCCATGAGATAGCCCTGTTTCAGAAGATGACAATTTAATAAGACGAATGCTCCTGATTTCTTGGAGCAAAACCCAAACAAGCACTTTGGAAGAGCATTAGTACAAGTAAGAGAACTTGTGAGCAGCTTCCATCACATCCAAAACCAGCTTGACAATTTCAGAGCAGCTCTGTTAGAGTTGTGCTGGCTCTCCAGCTGCCTCTTTGCTTTTTGTGGCCCAACAGCCTGGTAGCAGCATATCCCTCCTGTACAAAAAGGGGTGTCTAAGGTGTTAAAAATAACAATGACCTGGAATTGCATCAGGAAAAAAAAAATATATATATGTGTGTGTGTGTGTGTGTTTGTGTGTGTATTGGTATATATATTGGTATATATATTGGTGTGTATAATAATATTGGTATATATTTATATACCAATATTTTTGTGACTCCATAAAGTTAACTGTTGACATCTTCACCAATTGATTACAAAAAGGAAACAGGTATGTGATCTCTAGCTCCTAAATAAAATGAATGTCATGTAAGAAACTTAAGATCTCACAAGAATCCAGCAGTAGCGCTGGGAAAAGTGCTCCCATGGTGCACACAGCCCTTGCAGAACTGCACAGTACTACCAGCAGCATCTACTGCCCAGCAGTTTGACTCAGAACAACTATGTTAAAGTGCCAGCAGCAATCTTCAGCAGCCACCCTGGATGCAATGGAAGTATGTCCCTTGCATCCTGGTAGTGTTTCTATTCCTCTGGACCTACAACACTGCTTGAAAGAAGCAGAGAACCCCATCCTGTGATTCCTCAAAGGGTTTATTGGCTCCCAGCTTCTCCTCTCCAAGCACGGCACAATTGACTTGGGGCTATAACACGGCTGGGAAAGCAAAGCATCTGCCCACAGCCACTCCTGCTGCAGAGCAAGAGTCTGGCTGGGCTCCAACCTGGGGCTGCAGCTGAGCACCTGGCAGCTGGAACAAAGCCACGTGTTTTATGTGTAAACTCAATACAGCCAATACAAAAAACACAGATGTGTTTAGGTCCTCTTAGAGTGTGCTTTTTGAAAGGAAGCTGCACTTAGAAGCTCTAGTTTTATGTTCAGAGAGTTTTGCTTGGTTAGCAAAACTCCCTGTGTTTAGGAACTGACTTCAAAAAAGTGGAAGAGTGAAAAGAGAATTAAAAGAAATACTTACATTCCTGGGGAGAAGTGTTCATCTACATACCCCCTCTCCCCTCCCTCCCCCCCCCCCAAGAGTAGGTTGGGCAGCCCACGTTCACAGAGCACGGGAAGCTGCCATGAGACAAGCCATACCCTGCAACTTCTCAGAAATACTTTTCCACTGTTCCCACTACTTGAGTGCATGTTCCTGAAATTCAGGAAACATATTGCTGATGATTTCCTCTAAGGTACTTCAATTCCACTGGACTGCAAAAGAAACATGTGAGAAGGGCAAGCTATTCTTCTTTAGGGGTATTAACAGTGAATAAAGTAGTTGTAGGTATCTAATCAGTGCAATCCAAGTTAAATAATCCTTAAACAATCACCCGAAGGACTTTGTTCAGAAGACTGGTGTGTGACTCTCCTAACCTGGTGGAGTCAGTGATTTCTGAACAAGTTCTCTCACCTTCTTCCTATGAAGGAAAGAAACCAGTGCCTATTTAAGAGCACATCCCTTCTAGCACAGGCTGCTGCAATTAGTTTGAGGATTTTCCATAAAGAAAGTCTGTTTCTCTTTATTGACCTGAAGCAGAGCCTAGGAAAGAGGCCTCAAACTCAGGCATGGGCACAACTGGAGAGAGCTGATATTGGGAAAGAGAAGCCAACAGGCCTTGAAGAGGCATTCTTGGATGGGTGCAAGGTGCTAGTGAAAGAAGTGACAAGCCTTTCTGAAATTACTTTCCCCACCTGCAGATCAGCCTCTCCTGATAAAAACCAAAGAAATTAATTTCCACTCAAACTGATGATGTCAATGCCAAGTTAGTTCATAAGAGGACATTTATTTGTAGCTTAAGGATGTTATAACTTATAAGTGAGATTTAACATGCCCTAACTTTCATTTTACCTTCCACAGTCAAGTTTCTCCAGTTCTCTACTTTCATTCCCATTTTTTCCAAAAGCCAGAACTTCACATAAAAAGCTGAAATATAAGAATTCTCTGCAAGCTTCCAGGGAGAAGAGAGGGTGCTTTCCTGCCTTTGGATGTATCCACCACTATTGCATAAATATTATGCAGTAATCATTGTTTAACCATACCAAGGTATTTGCAGATTTTTAAAAAATATTTTAAGCCACTGCAAACTCCTCTTTCATAGCAACAATTACGCTTCTTGTACCAGTGTATGGGTGAAACTTTACATACATGCAGCATGTAAGCAACAGAGCTGGTAAATGTTTTTAGCAACCTGAACTTTCTGGAGAAGGTAAAGCAGCGTGCAGGTCCAACACTGGGACAGCCAACAAACCACAATTACCTCTCCCAGAGTAATTTGCATTGGAAGGGTTTGTGTTTTCAGAAATCATTAGTCTAAAAGTCCTTTTTACAGTTTATATTACTACCACTTTACATCCCGATAGAATGACTTCACCTTTTTTATCACTGCAGCTCCCCTATCCTTGACTGTATTTTATCTGCAACCCAGACTGAATCCACACTGCCCACAGCTACGTCTGGAAAGCAGGCTGTGGAGAAAATGGCCACTTGTGAACCTAATTCCTGGAAATCAGCACTGTCCTTTATCTTGGACTCGAGCAATATATCCTAACAGTAGATGCAGTCAAACACATACCAAACTCAAGGACTGTGAAGTTGAAGGATAGGATTATCCACTGAATTGTGCATGTGCCAAGTCAGGTTCCCAAGGCACCACTGCTGTGCCACCTAACAAGCAGGTAACATGAACGCTGCAGAGCAGCACTCCACTTTCCTGTATTTTAAGACACATAGGTGTCCTAAAGGCAGCTCTACAAGGCTTTCGTGATTCCTAGCAAACAGTTCAAAGAAAAATTTACCAAGCTTACTAGCATAGCAGCCCGAGGCAATGTGATTTAGAATAAATGGAAACTTTCACATACACATACACACACACACACACACACACACAAAAAAAAAAAAAAAAAAAAAAAAAAAAAAAAAGAAAGAAAAAGAGGTAAGCCAAAATTATAAGCTTGGTTTGGGGAATTTTATTTTATTTTTTATTCATAAATTCCCGTATTTGTCTCAAAGGACAGCATAAAAATGTGTATATTACAGCCCACGTGATCAGACACTCTCTCAAGGACTATAAACAATACGTCTGTGAGTCACGATTAGGCTGGAATTACATCCCGTTCTCTCCCACTGACTCACTGTATGGATTATTTGTCTGGTCTTTGCTCCCTCCACTCCCTTCCCTCCCCCACAGCCCATACATGACCCTTTCCTGACATCTCAGCACAAGCGTGCTTGCTTCATACGTCCCAGCTCTTGGAGTCAGGTGGCAACAGCAGCTTGCAAGACTCACGCGTCTGGGCGTTATGATCACATCCCCAACAGCCCAGCCATCTGCCAGAGGCCACCATCTCCCCAGCAGATGTGAGAGCAGCACTGGGCCCCTATCTCGTGTGATGGAGTCTAGAATGGCACAAAACTAGCCACTGTAACAACTTCAGCTCATGTTGAGCAAGAATCAGAAAAAAAAACAAGAAACATACCAGATACACTTTCTGCCACCCCTCCTACCAGAATGGTAATTTCTGGCAAAGCAGTGGAAAGTCTGGATTTGGATAGTAACATAGCCCACTGCAGCTAGGTCAGACCTATTAATACATCAGTCACGGCTTTCATCTTTCATTTAAAAGAAAAAGGTAAAGATCATTTCTAGTCTGCATAGTTGTAGAAAAAAAAATGTTGAAGTTATGACTTCCAAATCTTCAAAGGCAGATTGTAAATAAAAGTGCTGACATTTATTGCTTTTAAGTAAATCACATACTGGAGTGTGACTCATGAGCACTGGAACTGGCAAGCACCGAGGCAATCATGTTGAGAATGAGATCATGATGCAGTAGGTGTGCAGCATTCACTTTTCAGCCTATTCACTGTCCCTATTCTTCGGTAATAAGAGGAAATTTTCTTTTCAGTCAATAATAAAGATTTGAATGTGCCTTCCAGTGCCTATGGAAATAATAAAAAACACATTTTCTGCCTCACTGAGAAGGCTTTTGACACATAGCTGATCTCATAAAATACTAAATGGCAGATGACGTATTCACATGAGTAAGTCAGGAGTACTCAGAACAGTGAAATTAGGGATGCACAAAGGCTGGGGTCTTAGATTTGAAAAGTGCAAATCCCATTTGAAATCTTCCTTTTATTGATTGCAAACTGATTACAAAAGGATGTTGCGGTAGTTAGGAGCATGTACCAAGAAAGGGCAAGAAAAGGAAATCAGCAAATTTGAATTGCAGAATTTATCATAGGGTTACATCAGTTTTATAATTCAGAGACATTTTGTACACACATCAGCTTGGCTTGAAAATAACTTCTTCAACTTCAGTAAACTCAGCTAGTAGTGCTTTCAAATTTGAATGACAGGCACATATTTTTCTATTGAATAACTGTGGAAAATATCACCGGCAGTATTCAGAGCCAGTGTTCTGATGTTTGTGATGCAGGACTTGTCATTTGTGGAGCACCTTTGATTCACAGGAACATTTGCATGAACAATCAAGACGATATATTTGTTCAGGTGTCCCCCTGAAAAACACCTCTATATTTGCAACATGCTTTTCCTCAGTCTTATTACAAAAGCCTCACCCAGGTTAAATATGTAAAGTGTGATAAATACCATCAAAATTTATAGTCTGGTACCTTAGTCACAGAGAATCAGAACCTTTACAAACACAGCACTAAATTTATCATTTTCTTTAATGTCATCATGATTCAGACTGATATTGCCATTTCCACTACCTTATTTTTCTCTACTGATCTTAATTCTACAAACAGAATGATTTTACACTGACTGCAAGCCAGGGAGTTAGACTATAGGTGGTAAATGAGAAAGGAAGCACACAGTTAAGGGCTAAAAAACAGATTAATAACAAGTTAAATTTAGGGGTGCAATTGCAAAGGTTGGTTAATGTCAGTGGTATAAATTTATAACATTAAGTGTACCAAAGATGGATTGCTTGATTTTAGTTTGCACTTATGATACAGAGCCTTTCATACTTGTAGACCAATTCCTAATTTACACATCACTGAACATAAATGTTACTGAACAGAAGCAACTATTCTGATGTATTCATCTAGGAAGGGTGGTAGGTTCAGCTGAAATGGACCTTTTGCTGATAACTGCTCACCACGAAGTCGAGAAATCTCTCTCCTGTGTTACAAAGCTTTATCATGAATACAACCAAAATTCTAAAAGCAACTTAGTTTTATCTTCATTTAAATTCAACCTTGTATTAAATTGATTAAAATATTGCAAATAATCCCTTACATAACTACAATTTGTTTTTGTTTTTGTTTTGTGTTTTGTTTTTTTTTTAAACACTACAGAAAAAAATCATGAAAATCTGCTCAACTAATAAGCAAACTGATTGAGCTGCAACATCACATGTATAAAATTGGAACAGAAAAATAGGAATACACTTTCCTGTTAATACTAATGTATTAAGGAACCAGAATTGAATAAGGGGAATCATTCCCCCCCACACACACGCACGTGTATTTCAAGTCTTCAAAACATCTGCAGTGACCTGTGAATTAAATCACAAGAAGCAGGGACTTACAGTGACCCACTGAAAAGACTTTAATTATTAAATAAGTATATATTTATATAAGAAATTTGTGTGCCTTTGTGTATATGTATACATATATTAGAACTAGTTTAAACTTCAAGATGGAAGGAAGGAGTGCAAAAAGGGAATGTTATCTTTCAGAATTCTTCTCATAGTACTAAAAAGCTTGTTAATTAACCTGTTAATTAGCCAGTAGAACACCAAGACAGACACCAATCATTACTTGGTTTTAGGTTATAAAAAGTGAAACTAATGGATTTTTTTTAGAACACAGAACAGCAAGGGCACATTGTTGGAGTTTCTCAGTTGCAACCCATGTCAACCAGTGATACTCTCGGCACTAGAAACCCATCTTTAACTCGATCTTGGAGTTCAAAGCTGTGCCCAAGTCCTAGCTCCATGTTACAGCCGATTTGGGCGAGTGCTGAGTCTTGGAATGCAGCAGTAAAAGCTGAGCAGCATCCTCCAGCCCTGCCCCTATTGTTTGTTGCAGACACTGCTGCTCCTTGCGTACATTCAAGGTTGTTCCAGGAATGCTAAAGTTCTCTTCCCTTGTGTCCTTACAATCCTACTAGATTAAATAGTTGTTTATAATTTTATTCAGTTATACCATCAGCACATAACACAATCATACTAGCTTTTACAATGCCCCAGAGAAACTGCAAAGCTAGAGGCCATTTCCTGACATCCCAGAGATAAAAGCATCAGATAAAGCTACACCTCTCAAGAAAACTTTTAAAAGGTCATTGCAAGCTATGATGAGACATTGAGCAGCTGATCACGGGACTCTCAAGGTAAAAGCACTTCCCTGTGCACGTATTATTTTCTCATCCAGTATCATCACAGTCCTACTCCCTTCCCTTGTGTTTTCACAAGTGGGTGACTTTCAGTGAACACGTCAAAACCCAGAGATGTGGGATTTTACTTGTTTTCATTAGCTGAGGCTCATTTCTCTGTGCCAGCTTTGCAGTTACTGGATTACAATTATTACAAGAATCTGTTGTCACACATGCAGTATTACTACTTGTGTGGATTTCTTCCCAGCAGCTGGGACAAAATGTTCTTGTTTAAACAAAAACATTAAATGGTTAGGAAATAAGGAGTTAGGAAAAGCTGTACACAAGGTTCACGCTTCAAAAATAGGAGGGCACAAAAGATTTAACCACTAAGAAAGCTCCACTGGACACGAAGTTGCAATAATTTAGATGTGTTCATTGATGGTAAGTCAGCCATTTTACTGTTGACCTACTTTGTATCAGCAATAATTTGTCACAGTGCATTCTCCAACTGCTACTGAAAGAAAGGTTGAAACCATACATTAAGAGCACAGTGTCAAAGCAACTGATGTTAATTATAGCCTGCAATTCCTTTGTTGATGAAATTGTCACTGCTAACCATTAATACAGCACTTACTGTCAAAGCCCAGCTTGCTCTACCAACCTTTGAAAGCCACTGAATTAACATCCTGCTTCACAATGTTCGCTTTATGCCACATTGGAATGTAAATCTGAAACGTGTAAAAATAACCTCTGCTATTACCCCAAGAATGTGTAAATATACATTCCTTTTTAGGAGAGCTATTTATCTCCAGTCTATATGTTTCACTCTTTAAACTAAAAACGGCTTTAATGTTCTTCAGTCAAGTGGCAGCTTCTGCCAATATAAACTTATTTTTGCTAAAAATTATGGCATCAAGTAGAGGAAACTTTGGAAAATGTAGAGTGCTGCTTGATTTATGGAAATTCAGAAATAAGCTTTACATAGATACACAGCAAAGAAAAGAAGCAATGTTCCTCTTTTTTTTTTTTTTCATTGCTAGCCTGTGCAATAACAAGCGATCATATTCTCAGGGCATAAGTAAGGTTAATTAGAAGGACACCTTATGCGGATTTGGTGTTCATGTTCAGTGACATCTGCTTAATTTGGTGACAGAAATGTTTACAAGCATCAGCACAAACTAACCACTCTAGGACCATTAACTGGATTCTTTATGGTTTGCACATCAGTAAACTGTTTTGTAAGGTCTTACTGCAGTACAGTTCCCCCAGCTTCTAAATCATCTCTCAGGCCACTCTTTTAACCATTTTAAACTAAGGCAGTCAAGAATATACACGTTGTACAGTATTTAGCATCCAGAATTGTCATCACGAGCTAGGACACGAGACAGCACAATATGATCTTCTGCTCCCAAAAGAACATTTAGCAAGGACTAGAAGAGATTTTTTTATCTTCTGAACTATGCAATATGATTAAAAATGGACACAAGTAGATGCCGATGATGGTATTTTCACATCAGAACAGTGCCCCACGTAGGTTATTTCCAACTTCTCACGTAGACCAAGAGAACAAACCAATCATTAGAAAATCCTGTGGCATGATGAGGCCCATCACACAGATCTACCAGAAAATCCTCGCATATTCAGCAGTAAAGTAGAAAGCTAAACTCAGTATTATTAGAAATCCAATGAAGCCTTTACTTCCTTGTTCAGACCTAAGAATGACCCTAAGAACTACAGGAGGAAAAAGATGGTGTTTTGAAAGACTGCTTAAGCCAGATGTACATCTCTGGAATAAGCAGGGAAAAAAAAAAAAAACCTTCAAGGAGAAGTGAAGAATGGAGATTCTTAAAGAATACACACAATGCAACTTGTTATAGGAGCAGTATTACTAAACATGAAACAGAAGTACACTCAAGTGTGCAGGACCTGACTCCACACATGGCGCAGTGAGGAAACATGCTGTGAGAAAAAGAAACATTTGCTCACCTGGAATGAGCTAGGAGGTGACTGCACACTTTAAAAAGAAATTCACTGAATGGCCAACAAGTTTTAGCATATGCTAAGTAAGACTAAGAAGAGCTCTAGTATTAAAGTTTCACGCAGCCAAGCATTCCCTCAGAACACCAACAGAACAAAAGGATTATTCACTACTTCACAAAGAAAGTCCAACTAATTTAACTAACGTGCACTTGGCAAGCAGGTCTTGAATGTGCTCTCTCATCTCCAATATTTGTGTTAAAATAAGAGCATTGCAGGCTTCATACTGGCACCTTAAATGAAATCCTAGTGACAAACATTTAGCTTTCTGCACTGTTTGTTCTACCTGAACCAAAACATAGGATTGGCAACAGCACTGGCAGTTACTCCATTTCTCTCTGAGCCCTTCCTATGCCCTGCTGCCACAGCATGTTAAGTATTTTTAAAATCAGACAAGGGCACATTGTGTGCACATTGGAGGTATATTTAAATTCGAGTTGGAAGAAATCCCAGTAACTGAGGACACAGGTTGTACCAATTACTACTTACAGCTGCAGTTAAAAAATCATGGCATGAATGAAAGCACCTTACCTTAAAAGGACTAAAATGTTAACCATCTAAGGGATGGCACACTCATTCTTAGTTCAGTGTCACATGCCAGCCTCACAGATGGAATATTTGTTGGCTTGTAAAGCTATGCTTAACTTATCAAAAAGAAAGCACCAACAGCTGATGCTTCCATAATTTGCATAGCTCATGTCAGAGACCAGCCATACAGTTAGCCTTTCTGCTGCTGCTCGTGCTGTGCAGTAGCAAAGACATCAGAAACAGAAGCAACAGAAACATCTGAGTAGTTCCATTGCTTGAATAAGTCTTAAACACTTCACAAGATTAAAGCAATGTCTTACAAATGGGATTTTTAAGGTATACAGATGTGAACCTATACTTGACTCTACGCAAGAGCAAGTACTTCATAGCAAGCTCATTCTGAAATTTTGATCTCTATTACCTCCAGCACTGGGTAACAAGTAAGGTCTTTAGAGTTCATAGTTTCAATAGCCATTACGCTTGCACAAGTCTACCCTAGAAATCAATGTTGCTACACAATACTGTTGGAGTTTTACTAGCAAGAAAGTGCTGACAGTTGACATACTTATTTTATCTATGACCTGAATATGTATTTGTAGAGCTGAACTTTCAAAAAAAAAAATAAAAGGTGGAAAATAAATTAATAAGAAAAACTAGACAGTTCAGTCTTATGTTTTGCTTACAAAATCAGCTAGATCACAGATCAGAAGATTTAAACGGGAGACGCAACGGTACTATGGCCGCACTGTAAAGGGTCATGCTTTAGCAGGAGTTGCTGAAATACGTGGTAAAACTGAAGTCCAGTCCTACCCGCAGCCAGCAAGTTCTGGTGGCAAGTAATGATTGTTTTCCTTCAGCGCAACAGAATTTTTCTCGTAACAGAAGTGACTGAGTTGGGTAGGCCTTTTATTAAACACTCACAGAACAAAGTACGTAGGAGATAAGGAACAAAAAGTTCTTCTCAAGTTTTACTCCAGCACTTTAACAAGTGTAAATAAAGGGGTAAGGAATTTCTCTCAAGTGTAACTAACCACTGTGCAGTATACAAATGACACTAGTGTAGTGCTTAAGTGAATCACATCTCTACATCATTCACTAACTTTGAATACACATAAGTATGGGCTTCTCACTTTACCTCAACCAGCCTTTTAAGTTTGGGAAAAAAGATCTACATACCTTTTGTTGAATCCCATCTTAATGATTTCTAAAGTGAAAGTCTTGCATCTGAAGAAAGCAAAAGGCGAGCAACCTTTCTGTAGAGTGGTTAACCTGCTCTTAAGGCTAAGGGACGTTTGTCCCCAAACTCTTACTGAGCAGGGAATCCATCAAGGAAGAACTGAGAGCTCGTGAGCAAGTAGGTCAAAATGGACATTTAAGTTTGCTATATCCTTCATCAGGAAGCCAAGTAAATTTTAATCCTCTGGATTTATTCAAGTCATCTTTGGTGGATGTTATTTCTGTACCTTTTCCTCATATCCTGGAATTATTGGCCCTGGAGTTACTTCCACACGGACTCATTTTAAAAGGTTTAAAGTGACATGTAAATCATTGTGTTCCCCTAAACTTCCCAAACTTATGTACAGCGAAGTCTTCATTAATCCATGTCTGTAGCAAGTGTTCCCTAGTGTTGGGGTGCCATTCACGTTCTTAATCCTTTGTAGTACCTATTTTACATCTACTGTGAGACAAAAATAGTTTAACTGATCCTATGTAATCACGACAAGAGATTAATTAAAATGCCAAGATAGGAAACAATTTATTATAGAGAGAAGAAAAATTTCTCATCCAAAATATAGAAATCTGTACAACTTTGCCACAATCAATATACATGAACTGTACAAATTTACACCAGTTCATAATTTACCAAATAAAAGATGACTAACAAAGTTCACAAAATAGATGGTGGTTTGTGGAAAAGACTTTTACCCAATTAAGAACAAGGAAATTACAAACCAGACCTCCACTTTCTAAAAATAAGAAGTTTACTCAGTCTTAGAAAACTACAAGCTAGCAAATGTACAGATAGCTGGCTGGTGCTAACACCACAGTTCAGACAGTGTCTTTATATGGTCTTTTTAAAGCCTGTTGCCATGGCAGATTCTGATCACTTGCTACTTTTGAGGCCAATGTAAAGATTTGACCATTTCCCCAGGTCATACTTACTAGTTTATCTTATGTACATTTATACATATCTGTAAGTGCTAGGTAAAAGTCTGAAAGATAAAATTTCCAGTACTGTTGTGTCCATAACAATAAGTCTTGTTACTGAGCTGCCAAAAATGCTAACAATTAATAAATGTAATAGTGCAAATTTACTCTGCAAGACTTACTGCAGAGACTCGCTTTATAAATACAGATTGGGGTTGAAAGAATTGGTGTAGAAATTAAGTAAGATGTCTTGGAGAAACTGACCCTCCCTAGATCTTCTTCACTCTCTAGCAAGTTGTAATCATTTTGACTCACAGGCTATTAAATCACTGAAAGGTACTGTCCAAACTATGGCACTGTCACTTTAAAGTATACCACTCTAACGTGTGCCAGATCTTCACAGCTGTGACATGGTTTAAATTCCATAATCCATCCCCAGAGGTGCCCACCCAAAGTAAAAACCAAATTTATCCATCCATTTTAAGGTGATCCATCCACAGACTATATCTTAACCTGATACAGTCATCATATTGTAGCTTTTGGAAGGGCTAGTTCTGCCCAAGAGAAGTTCCTCCTTACAGCTTATTCTGCTGTCTACCATTTGCATGTTGGTGTTATTTTGGCTACCTCCTGCTGGTGCAGCTTCGTACAGCACGCAGATCGAGCCATCCTCTCCAATACGATAGGACACTTCATACGGGTCAACCCATAGAGTGAGTTCGCTTGGAAGAAGCTGGAACAGTTCCTGACTGCTCAATCCAATCCGCTGTGCTGCCTGTCCAATGAGAGGATCCATTTTATGGTTGATCCGGATACATCGGTAACCTGATCCCTTGCATGGCTTTTCTGGGAACCAGTGGTGTTTGTAATGTTCTACAAAATAAAAAAATAAAAAAAAAGATTATCCTCCTTAATTCTGTCTTCACAAGGCTGTGCAGCAATCAGTGTTCTCTTGCATAGTTTCACAATTCTAGATGTTGAGATGCTTATTATTTCAGAATCAAGTGACCTGAAAAATCATCGTGGCTTCTATTTTGCTGATGATTTACATGAACACAGGGTCCCTTGGGGACCACGCACGCACAAAGTTATTGTTTCATTCTACCATACATGGAGAACAATGTCTGCCTTAAGAAAGGAGTGAAATGTAACTTCCTAGTATTCATAAAAATAAATGTAACAAAGATCTTACATACAAAGCAGAGAAGTTTGAGGGCTTTGAAACACCACGAACCAAGGTAAAAAAAAAAAAAAAAAAGTGCCTTTTCAGCATAATTTTGGAATCACAGCCAGGCTTAGTTCCTCACGTCGTAAGAGTGACTAAAAATAACCAGGGAAGCGGCTGGGCAGCGTTTATTGACTCAAGCTGTATTTCACCAGCACTCTTCCCGGCCAGTTTTCCGGGGCGAGGTACCCACGGCTTCACTTACCTTTGGACTTTTACCCCTCCCGACACCCCAAGCTCGGCGGTACCCGCGGCACAAGGCACCGGCCCCTGCCAGGAGCGCCTGCGACCCGCTCTGGGCGCTACAGAGCCTCAGGGGCAGCCAGGATCCGGGCGCCACCGACCCCAACCGGAGCCTGAGGGCGGCCGCGCGGTGCCTCCAGAAGAGGAACCGGGCCCCGTCCTGCCCCGACGGCTCCTCACGGGGCGAAACCAGCCCCGAGAGCGACCCGGGGGCCCCGCGGCCGGGCTTTGTCTGCGGAGCGGAGCGGGGCGGATCGGATCTGGGGGGGGGGGGGGTGGGCTCCGCGCACAGCCCGGGGGGCGCCCGCTGCCCCTCGCTGCCGGGCCGCCCTCCCTCACCTGCCAGCAGCTCCTGCAGGCTCTGGCTGAAGGTCTGCAGCTGCCGCTCGTTCATCAGCCCCTTGGTCCGCAGGAACTTGGAGATGAAGCCCACGGCCGCGGCGATCTCGCGTATCATGCTGGCCCGGGTGTACAGGGCGGGATGCATGGAGGCGGCGGCCGGCGGGGGCGCTCGGTCGGGTCTGGTCAGGACGGGACGGGTCTGGTCGGGACGGGTCGGGTCGGGGCGGCTCAGCTCGGGCCGGGCCGGGCTCGGCTCTAACTGGGCGAGGCGCGGGCGGCGGCGCCCAGCTCACATGGCGGGGGCGGCAGCCTCCGCCTCCTCCTCCTGCGGCACGGCGGCAGCGGCGGCGGCGGCCGCGGCAGCGCTGCCCGCATCTCCTGCGGCGCGGGGCGAAGGGAGCCGCCTGCCGCGCGCCGCCTCTTATAGCCGCCCGCGGCAGGAAGTGGCGTCGGGGAGCCGGGGGCGCGGCGCCGCCAATGGGGCGATCGCACCATTGTGACGGAGCCGGGCGGAGGGAGGGGCAGAGCGGGGAGGGGAGGGGAAGGAGGAGAGGGAGGGAGGGAGGGGAAGGGGGGGGTGGGGGTGACGTAATCGGTTGTAAACAAATAGAGCGGGGACGCGCGGCGCGCGGGGGCGCGCAGGGCACGGCGCCGCGCTGTATCCGGGGAGAGCAGCGACACGTCAGCGGCGCGGCCCGCGGGAGCGCGCCCCGCCGCGGCCCCAGGCGGGCTGTTGCCGGAGAAAGGTGGAAGAAGGAAGAGGGTAAAGCACCCCCACGAGTGCAAAACCAAAGGGGGGATGAGAACAGCAACGTGTTTTGTGGAAAGCTCGAAGTGCAGCTATTTTATTTTTTTTTTAATGTGGAAAATTCGCTCTTCCCCTCGGTTATTGCACACCCTGCTCCTACGCGAAGGTGCAAATGCAATACAGCCTGGTGTTTACATGTACGCTGCTTCCAGCCGGAGAGCAGAAACACAGCCACTGGAGGCACATTTAAAAAAAAAAAAAAATCTTTTTAATTATTTTTTTCAGCAAAAGTAATTTAATAACGAACTACATAAAAATAAATCTGTGAAATAATTTGAATAAAAGGTGAAAATACAGCACTTCGGGTGGTGTGATGTTGGAGGTGTACCTGAGCAGCGCTTCCAGCCTTCTCTCCGCACTCAGGAGTGATTCTATCCCAGGCACTCAGCCTCAAGGGACTCTGTCTTTGACTCTCTAAGCACAAGGGAGATCTGCAAAATACCTTCAAAAGATAATCTTGGGAGCTTAAGTCCACAGCTTTACTGCATACTAAAAACCCTGGTGTAGTTTCAGAGCGCGGTCTCATCTATTGTTCCGCCACCAACCTCTGAGTATATCTCATTAGCGATCACAGCCTGTCCTGTCCTGTGAGAAGGGAGGAGCTGGCAGGCTGACCCCTTTTCTTGCTGCTCCACAGGTATCAGCCATCCCTTCTTCCCCAGTGCTTCCCCAGCATGTGTAAGAAACAGCCAGAGCAGCCATTTCTGATCAGTGCATAGGTTGGCATTTGCTGTTTCCTTTCAGACCTCAAAGCAGCAGATGACTCTCTTTTACAACAAGGTCAGTCAACCTACAGGAAAATCCCACTTCTCTCATACAAAATTGACCTTACTGTCAGAGCTTCTCAATTACAACAAAATAACTACTGGAAATACGTTACCAACAACAAAATAATAATGAGTGTAACATGCATGTGGCACTTGCCACCTCTGCTTGGATCCAAGCTTCATCTGGGCCAGTTTCTCATCTCCCCTCCTTAGTGCCAACCAGCATCAAACACTCAGAAGGAGTTTTAGGAACTCCAAAGTAGATAAGTGGTCTTATGTAGGAGCACCCTAAAACAGGTTTAACAAGCTCTCCTCAGCTTGCCACAGCTGTTATGGAGAGCAAGACTGTTCAGATCAGATTTGAATCATCATACTTGAATTTTACATGAAGAAAATGGCAGCATGCACCTTGTCCCACACTCTGTGAGAGAGGGAGAAATTTCATTTTTTTCATTTTTATTTTAAACTTTATCAAAGGTCTTCCCTCAAATGTCCTGCAATTCAATAAATTCAGATCATTTTGCTGATCAAGAAGTTCTGATAGTTTTGATTGCTTCCAAACCATTACAGCACCTATAAGGAGGGTCTTGTCTGTGGAAAGGATAAATGACTGTGCACATAGATCCAGTCTGCTAGTGAGGAATGAACTCCCTTGGTGTTCTTACTGCAAAACAGCAAGCAGTTCACATGTAACTTTGAGGCTAAGGCTCGGTGAGATACCTGCCAGCAGGACCTCGTCACTGGCCGTGGGAGGGAGCAAGGCAGAAGGAGCTTCTGATGCAGAGAACTGTCTTGTTTTCCCAGTCTGGCTACGTCAGCCTCAAACTCAGTGCTGCAGGGGGATAGGTAAGGAGCTGCTGCCACTTCCTGACTGTGAAACACTCCCAGAGAGCCTCATCTTTAATGTGTGCAGGCTCTTAGTGATGATGAAGTGTTTGGCATACAGCTCACAGGATCAGGAAAAGCTGACTTTCCTTGATAGGACCTCACTGGAGAATGCCAGAGAAGCCAGTTGTACCTTAGGATGGCTGCTGGTTTGTACCTTAGCTTCCTGCCAGAATGCCAATGTGTTTAAGTGATCTACTATTTTGCTCTGAGCTTCTTTGGCACCTTTGCATTTTGGGGAAGACAAAGTGCTTCTTCTTTTCTCTGGCCAGGTCTCAGCTGTGCACCCCTGTCCTGGCAACTCCAGGCACAGAGGAGAAAGCTTGCCTGGTCAATAGTGCAAGATACCCACTGATACCTTGACAGCAGGGTGCTGAAGAGGAGAAATGTAAACATTTAACAACTGCCTTATTCAGCCCATCTGATACTTTAAATGAAGCAGAGGCCCTAGGGAGAGAAAATAAAGAACAGAGTTTGTGATCATGTAATTAAAGACTGTATCATAATGAATATGCACAGAAGGGTTGAATTAAGGTTGTACTGGCAACCCAGCTTCTGATATTTCCTAACTTTTAAGCAATACAATGCAACCTTTACAACATTTCTTTCATGTTGTTTTGGCAGGCACTGTTTCTCACTATTGGTTTGGAGAGAGCCTAGCGCTTTGTGAGTTCTGTCATCATGGAAACAAGTAATAGAAATACAACTACTTTTATCTGTGCCACACACACACATACACACCCTGTAACTATTGCAACACACTCTTTTCCCAGCTTTTTCTGAAGGAGGCTACTGCATGCTCTTCACGGTAAGTGGGAAGATTCAAGAGTTCAAAGGAGAAGAATGAGAAATGTTTGATTTTTTTAATTTGTTCTGGTCCTAGAGTCTGAATTAATATATACCTGTTTATGAAAATAAATGCACTGCATGTGCAGCATGGAATTTTTTTTTCCTATTTGAGAAAATATTCCTGACAGAATAAGGAAACACAGGAAAGTGTGAGGATGCTATAGGATTTTTTTGTGGTATTTTCTTGAAGTCTTTCAGCACAGAAAAGAATTAGGTCTCTTCTCTTCCCACTCCACTGTGTTTCTAGCTATGATTTTACAGTGTTTAGCGTTGACCTAATAAAGAAGTAACAGCTGAAAAAAAAAAAATGTTGTCTCCAAAAAGCTGTATATGTGCCTTAGCTTGACATAAACTTTCTCTCACCTGTTAGCTGAAGAGTACTGTTTGCAGTACTTATGATATATCATTAATCCATTCTTTTATAGAGTTTATTTTTAGTGTAGGTTGATGTTATGAAAACACCACATTATTTTTGTCATATAGCAAGCATTTGAAAGCTTATAGCAAAACATTGCCTCCTTGTTTTTTGTTTCTGCAGAGAAAAGCTCACCACGGGTTGCATAAAACATTTATTAATGTTTTAGCTCTCTCTAGCCTTTGCTCTGGATACCCAGTCACAGTAATAGAGACATTGAGCTGCTGTTCTAGGAGGCAGCTGAATCCCGGGGTGTCTGTGTGCAACCCTCTGTGTCCACACTGCTCCCCATAGCTGGGCTTTGAGTTCCCACCTTGTTCTGCAAAGTTTCCAAAGAGACATCTCAGAAAGTCTTTCTCAGAAAGACTTTGGTCACAAGGCTTGTGTTAAAAAGGAGACAGAAACATTTGGGCCACCTCACTGCTGAGTTCACTGGTGCTTAGCTTCCTGTCAAGGGCTATGTTGGGCCTAGGCTGCTTTTGTTGTTTGCTTTTTTTTTTTTTTTTTTCCTTGAAAGCAGGCTGCTCTTCATCTTGTGTTGCCATAAGACATGTCTGGATTCGAGCTTGGGCTCAGGCTCAGAAATATTTTATCAGTGGAGACTGCTGTGAGGAGCCACTGTGCAGCCGGGGACAGGACTCCTCGGCTCTGGTTGCAGGCCTTTCTCTCAACCCAGCCTTACGACATTGAAAGTAACCACAGCGCTGTACTAATTAGTGTTTTATCCTGAAAATGTCTGGGGGTGAAGAAGCCTGTCAGTTGTTCTTCCAGAATGGAGATGTTGTGCTATTGAAAGCTTAAGCTAGACCGGTATGAGTCAGAGAAAGGGCAAAGGTCTTCCCTGTGACCACATGGGGAATCCCCCTTTCCTTCCAACATGCTCACATGTGACACACACACAACTCTATGTTTCTAGGCTGGTTTATCAGGCACCAAATCCCTCAAGACATTTTTCCCACAAAGCAGTCCCATATTTCAGCTAGTGGGCTGAGTCGGCTGAGCCAGAGTCCTGTTCTGCACTGCAGCGATCACCCAACAAGCACCTCCACCACTGCAGGGAGACTGAGAGGGATGGAAAGACCTGGAGGTGCAGGGGGAAGCAGTCAGTGTTGGTTGTAATTATTGCACATTCTGCAAAACTAATGGCAAGAAAACCAACTTGTGGTGTCTGAAAATGACATACTGCTACATGTATTCTGTACAGAAAAAAAAAAAAAAAAAGCTTGCTTTATTGGAGATAAAGTCTGATTTTAAAAGGTACTGCTCACAGATCAAATATTCCTTGTGGTGTAAGCCTTAAGTCACAGAAACCAGAATCCAGCAAGGACAGGTTCAGGAGAAGTGTTTTCCAATTCTATTCCTTTGATTTCAGCAAACAACTTGTGATAGCATGTACATGTAGGAGATAAAAAGCAAAATCAGAAAATAGTAGTATTCTGTTTGTGTTATAAAGAAGATTTTTTTTTTTTCCACATGGGATAATAGGTGTGGCAGCAAATGTGGTGCTTGTTTTTAGTAAAGCAATCATTGTTTGGATGCAATAACAACAAAAAAAAATTAAGACAATAGAAGCAGATTATTTGAAAGCTTGTCAATAGAGAGCTCCTCACAACCCAGAGTTATACATAACCATTATTACACATCCATTTTTTCATTTGTATGCACTTATGAATAAAACAGGAGAGACTAATATAGATGAGATAAACAGTCAGAGATTGCAGTCCTGCATGGGAAAGTTATTAACAATAATATTAAGCGAAAGGAGCTTTTAAGAGAATGATTTAACCATTTGTTGCTGTGCTCTGCAATCAAATGATGTCATCTCAAACTCCAGGTTTTTGCCTCTTTTATAGCTTTTCATGTAGCAGCTGGGATGGGAGCCGAAGTAAATAGCTTTATAATTCGCTGGTTCCCAGAGCTTTCTCTTCCGTCCTGCAGTATTGCCTCAGGAAGGCCTGAAATTATCCCAAAATCTCCATGTCTGTAGTGGCTGTGTATGGGCTTCTGTGCTGTTGACTGCCCAAACTGGCTGTGCCAATCAGCAAGGGGTTTTCACCCCCCTGGGGTCAGGCAGAGGGAGATCAACAGGGGCAGCCTGCTGGGAGAAGGATATCACAGACATGAAATCATCAGCAGGGACACAATATTACAGCTGGATGAAGCTTATCAGCTACTGTGGTAAAAGCAGCAAAAATCATTATGGATTATAACATGATGTTCTCCATAATGCTTGCCAATAGAATAGGCATCTAAACATCTGATCCATAGAAACACATCTCTGCATATTTTTTAAAAAGGTATCAGTTCCAGAATGGAGCTCCATGCTGTGAAGGGTCCACCAGCCTTGCTATGTTAGTCAAATAACATGGATTGAATGATAGTTTTGTAACAGTATTTCCAGTACCTTAGAATTAAAACTAAGATTGTCTGCAGATTTCAATCATAAGCTTCATTAAGATAGTTAAAGATATTAAGAAAACAATATGTTGGTCCTGCTACTGTATTCATATTTCCTTAGTATTTGCAGCTTGTGTACTTCACTTAATGATGTGGTAAAAAAATAGACAGATTTTAAAAAATCCTTAAAGATATCCAGAAAAATAATCTTTCATTCACTTATGTCATAAAAATTGCTTGAGCAGCTTTATTTATGTTTGTGATTTGGAAACCAGATAGATTTCCAAATGGATGGCTCATTTGGACCAGATTTGATGTACAAACCTTCAGCCAATCTGCCTCTCTCAAAGATACCTCAGAATGGCAAAATGTGGAAACCTTGTGATGGCAACAGTGGAGATTTTAGGCCAGGCCTGCACAGACCACAAAGGACATTACCCCCTATTCACTTTAAAGACAGAAGAACCAGTAAATCAGTGACTGTAATATACAGATAGACATACACCTCTATCTCACAAACCCATAGCATTTTCTGACACAAGCTAGGTAGGAAGTAAAGAGCAAAATGTGAGAGGAGATAAATGTAGCCATATTTTTCCTTCTGCCAAAGCTAGACATGATTTTTTTTTTTGGGTTGTAAATAGGGTGCTCCTGAAAGTGTTTCATTCAATGCAGGATTTGGCTATAGAGGACAAATGATTTCAGATTAGTCACTTTTGTATTCTTTCATTGTGGTCTGTCATATCTAAATCCTGCATATCAATGCAATGAATACACTGCTGTAAAAACAGACACTTATCAATTTTTTTCATTTTTCCTAGCCAACACTTACCACAACTTATTCTCTCTCTCATTATCATTTGTAGTCATGGCAGTGCTCTTGTTACAGCTTTTTCTTTTCTTTGCAGTGATATTAACTCAAGCATTTTAATCAGTCTCAGACAGAAATTTAGCCTGTGAATTCTCAGGGAAAAATTAATATAATTAGTTCTCTTGGACAGATTTGGCAGTCTGAGAGAACATCGCATTGAGAGTTTGCATATTACCTTGCTTTCAGTACTAATAGATCTTCTGGATATGAGCAGATGGAAAAAAATATTTATTAAAAAAGTCACAGATAACCTCCTCTTATTTAGTTGTGTAACTGTATCTGTATTGTATTCAACTGTATTTATGTATGAAGACCTAAAACACGCTTGTGTGAAAATGTAGTCATTGTTGCCTTTAAATTGATTGTATTATATGTTGCATGCCTAAAATTATTTGCCCAGTCCCCATGCAACACTCTCCACAGAAGCAGTGAACAAACCTTCTTGGCTTAGGAAACCTTACTTTCCTAAAATCACTCCTGTGACTAAACTGCCTGACTTTGATGAATTTATCCATATAATTGCAAATGAACAGGATCAGGATTTTAGGACTCAGGACTTTGCATCTCAGAGCTCACATTGCATGCTTTTTCTTCTTTCTGAGAGATGTGCTATAAACTGAGGAGCCTTTTTTGTCCTATATTACCTATAAATTGCCAATTCCTTGGGGAAAAAAAAAAAGGATTTATAATGGTAAAATTTTTACAGACATCTAACTGACTTAATATAAGTCTCAAAACATGCTTTATAACACTAGAGAAGAGGGCAGAAGGTCTAAAATACAAGCACAAGCAGTAGTTTACTTTTAACTAATTGAAAATAAAATGTTTTTTTACCTCTATTGTTAAAAAAATAATAAAAAAGAAAATTAAAACAAAAATCTTGACAGCAGAGCAGAGCAAAAACATACACCTCAACAAAATCAGGCCATTAGTTCTGATTTAGATTAACCAGATGTCTCAAACAGTCTTGTGATACAAAAAAAAAAAAAAAAAAGGGGGGGGGGGGAAGAAAAGCACAGCTTTTTAATTAAAAAAAAAAAAAAAGTGCATAGTATTTTTGAATCTAATAAAAAAACAGCCTTGTGATCTTTTCCTCTCCTGCTTCCACCATCACCTTCAACAGTGACCATTTCCCCGCCACCCCACCCTCCCTCCGTGTTTGTCTCTGATGTATTTCCAGAGACAGAGGAACAAAAAGCTGCTTGATACCCCTCTTACAATAGAAAGGAGATGCGACTGGCTGTGTGGGAGGAGCCGCTCAATTCTTCCATGTAGTGCTGGTACACATGCTTCGAGCGGCATTAAGTGTTCCTCAGAGCAGGGAACAGAGTGTTCCAGCAGGATCTAACACAGGCAAAGATAGAAAGCCATTTTCTTCACAACTACGCAATGCATTAATACAAGAGCCTGAGCTTGCAGGAGATGAACCTACTGTTTCAGTACTTTTTCCTTTCTTTTATTTTCTGCATCTTAATTTAATTTTGAATTATTTAAGCAGATTTCTTGATCATTTTTTATATATATATAAATTTAGTTCTTCATGGGAGCCTGATTTACAAATAATTACATGAGAGATACTACAGTTGCATAAGCATCCTTTAAAGTTTTGCATAAAATGTCTTTGCAGCAACAATTGCTTCACCTTGGGTTTTTGTGTCCAATCATTCAGCTAGGAGTCAGTAGAGAGGGAACAAGTGGAAATTCATATGAGATAATGAGAGAAGAGAGACATAAAGCCATGCCCATCTACATGGAACATGAACACCATATGTTCCTTGGTGCACAATGCCATAAGCAGGTGGAGCCCCACCAGCTGTCTCAGCCCCACTCTGGTGCCACGTAATTGCAGCCAGCTCAGGGCCCGAAACTGTGCTGCTTCATACCAAGAAAACAACATGTGCAAGGCCAAGACACGGAATGTCTGCAGCACATTCCTGTCCTCCGCATAGACATGCCTTCATTGTTTCCACTCAGTTTTGTTACCCTGGAGCTGTAGGGTATTTCCTGCAGAGTCATCTCCTCCCACCAGAGCAGAGGTTCAGTTTCATATGGTATATGTACATATGTAGGCAGTAGGACCATACCAGAGCTGGTGCTGCCAGCACCCAAACACTTCTGTTGTATACTAAATATCAAAGCAAACAAACAAAAACAATAACATAAAATTCCAGGAGAATTGTTCAAAACTACCTTCAAGTGCGGGTACATACCCCCTAGATTTTCTATATACATATCACATTATAAAGAAATGCTCAGGGGTAAGGGATGTCCAGGAGTGATCATAAGATAAATAAGTAAGGATGTTCAGGAATGATCATAAGAAAGCTCCTTCTGTTGCTGTAGTCCTAGAGGAAATGATCTGGCTGTAAGTCATGCAACTTCCTAATTTGTATCAAAGGCAATGTCATTAGTTTATATAAAGATGGCTTAGTAATAACTGATATTTCCTGAAGATTGGTCATCTTTTTCTTTCAAAGATGGTGGAATATACAGTAAGAAATAGTGATTGAAAACTGTATTTTTAATATACATTTTAAATTGTTAGACTACTGCAGAAATTTGGACACAAAACAATCTTAAAATGATAAACCAAACCTTACTTTTCTGCTTTATTTGTGTGACCTCAATGTTACAGCCAATGACTAAAAGTACAGCAAGGATGAACTTCAATTGATCAAGATTGTAGAGTAATTACAACCCTCAGACTAACACAACAGCTATGAGGGCTCAATATCTGAGAGCTTTGATGGTGTGAAGAATCCCATGTCCTTGGGGTGCAGATAGGAATTTCGCCTGCAGCCAGCTCATGGTTTGTTTGATACACTGTGAATTCAACAACTGTGGATTTCATTTCATTTCATTCTGAATCTAATCATCTCAAATCACTTTGACCACATGTTTGTAAATGCCAGAAACTTGCTATACCTTCGCCACTCCAGCTATAGAGAAGTTACACTGGCCACAGATATGCTGATGCCATCAGTGGAGGTTTTGGAACAAAAACAATAGCAGTTTTACTATTCCTGATAAAAGTAAACACCCTTCTCTATGAAGATGAAGAAATAAAAGATTACCTATAGCAAATATCTTTATGGATGGTCACATAAAAATTCATTAGTGTTGTTCATTAGCTCCAAAAATTGGAGAACAAGCAGATATTTAATCTGTCTGGAGGAAAATTTTGCGTGGACTCCTTTTTGAAGCAAACTAAACAAAGGCAGAGGAATACTTTTGTTTTGTAACTGGCATGAGTCTTCTCCAAATATTTTTATAGTTATAATTTTTAACCTCCTCATGGTTTATATATCAATTGCACCAGCTCCTTGAAAAGGTGATGTTCTTGAAGCATAAGGTCAACTCAATACTGTGCACTAATGTGAACCATTCACTCGTGTATACACTTCCCAAATTCATCAGGCTTTCTTCTGATACCAGAAGAGTTTTGCCATGGAGTTCTGTAGAAAAAGGATAAGAGTTTACATTTTTCACTGTGGTGAGTGGTTTAATAACTTTTCCTTTATAAACTTTAAAGCCAATTTTATTTTTCTTCATGTGACTTCTGACTTGTTGACTGATATTCACAGTTGTTGTTTTTCTCGGTTTTAACTGACAAAGCTTTAAAACATTGGGAAGTAGATGAATTGATAGTAAGAATTGAAGAATTTTGAAAATGCTTTGAGTTAACAGACTTTAAGGTTTACTATTCAATTGGGAACATTCCATTTACACAAGTCCTACTCTGCAAGTGAGATAAATCCATTTCTACCTTAAGTTTCGTATGCACAGGTAGTATTTTGAAGAGAATTAAGGACATCCCTTAGGAAAAATAAAATAAAATAAAATAAAATAAAATAAAAAAGATTAAATTGTAAATGCTCTCCATCTTACAAGGACGCAGAACAGGAAGCAAAGATAATGTATACCTGAAAGTAGTGGAGCATTTCACATTTATTTGGGTATATCATTCATACATTCCAGAGCTCATGAAAAATGAGTAGTTGTTTTTATCTCTGCTTAGCATAACCTTTTTTGAAAAGGAAAATCAGCTGATGATTTTTGCCTTATTTGTTTGCAGAGCAGAATGGCTAGTATTCCCACAGAGGTAAATAGAAATTGAAAAACAAACAAACAAACAAAAAACCAACACTAGGGGATTTTAAAAGATGTGTTGGCCTAGACAATAAAGAAGTAAAGAATAGCTCAATTTTTTGAGTGATTGAAGCATTGGCTCTGGCCTAACTAATTCCCCCCCTGTACACTCTCATCAAAATAGAGGCTTTTTTAAAGCATAACCTCAAAAGTTTGAAATGGCTGGTAAGAGCAGCTCTCCCAAGCTATGGCCAAGCCTATGCTGTGGATCAAGGGAAGCAAATTTCCAGAGTGAACATTTGGTGCCGAGGACCTAACAACCACACTATACAGTTTCTGGGGGTTCCCTTCAGGTCACTTCTAGTCTGGTCCCATGGGCTATATGTGTATTAGTGTCTGGAGAGCTCCAGGGTGTGCTTCTGGGTCACTTCTCCCAGTTCAGCTGGTTCAGCTGTAGCCAGTAGCAATCCAGTTCAAGCACTCGGGACCACACTGTGATGGAAATTAAAGCATTGCCAAGCGTTGACAATGAGGAGATTCATTTCCAAAGAGCCCTCTTGAGAAACTCGGTCTCTAGTGCCCATGCACCCCATGATGCACTCTAGTCAGGGACAGATTACAGTCAGTCCACCCAGGGTACCACCACCAGCTTGCAAAAGCTTGCTCCATATGGTACTGGGAGAAATATGATCCCAGGGACCGTGGAGAGTAAGGGCTTGCTGAGAAGGAAGGATAGCATGTGTCTGGCTACTTATGCTCTGTAAGCATGAAGAAAGGTGTTACTGTGGTGTTAGCAATGTGATTACAGTGTGGGGCCCACCATAGAAAGCCCCAGAATCAACAGGTCAGATGGACACTAGTCATCTCAGAATATTTTTGCTGCCTGCTTTATGGCAGCTATACCAAGCAGAGAGCAGGCACAATGGAGGGTCTGTGCTTTTAGTAGCAATCAGGTCCACCTTACAGCTGATAATGTGACTCTAAATATATCAGTGATTAGGGCTACCCTGCACAGATTAAAGTCACAGCTCTATATCTCCCATCTGAGGCACAACAGTTGGCCTGATGACAGGACAAACATGAACTCTATGACCTGTTTTTCCAAACTGTTTTTTAAAGCATGCTTTAAATATACTGGGTCACTGTCTGTGATAGCAGATTGCAACAACTGCAATTCCTTCTCTAAGCATGGCTTCCTTAAACTTCAAAAATTGCACTGGGGTGGAGCAGCCTGCATGATTAAGAGGTCGTCTCATTAATGGTTTCAATGCCCCTAATTGTGTCACATCATTAAAAAAAAAAAAAAAAAAAAAAAAAAAAAAACCACAAAAAAACAAAAACCAAAAAACTAAAATTGTTGTAAAAAGCATCAGCATAAGGTTTAAGCAAAAGAAAAACACATATACAAGCATTTCATTTTGTCAGCACTATAGTAATGTATAAAATACCTTTTTTTGACACACCTTTTTATAAAGATGCCTCAGTTATCCATTTTAACACATTTCAGGAACAAGAAGTGATCCTGTGACCCTGAACAAGCCGTTCTAATTGCATGTCTGTCCAGAGCTGAATTTAAGACTCTGCTGCCTTGACAAACAAGACTCCCTTTGCTCTGCCTCAGAAATCCCCAATATAATTATAGAAGATTCATTTCTTTCCATATTTTTCCCTAGGCAATGACCTGCTTTGCTTGTATGGCAAAATCAACCCCGATTCTATCATCCAGAGGATAACAGAGTTGCCTTATCTTTTTCAAATAAATGCAACTGGGAATTGCAAAAAGGAAAAAAAGACCTTATTCCTTTAATTGTTCACCATTTTAGCATGAAGTTACACACAGGGGAGCCTTGAAACTTCTTTCATGTTCTGACCCTTTAATTCAATTAAGGCCCTAAGCTAAAGCAAAGAGCTAGCAAGAGTCAGATACTATTGCTCCTGATAATGTAACTGCCAAAAAAATTAATGGCATATAAACAGTCCAAGTAGCTGTTTTGTTATGAGATTTCCCCTTCTGAAGTAGGTTAGTTTGCCTATTAGATGACAAAATTATATATGAATTCCTTACACACTCCCTTCAACCTTTGATTTAAAGTAGGCCAATGGATTTAGACACTTGAGGTGTAAAGAAGTATTCATATTTCCTAAATGGCCTTCTGTGATCTGAAGAGATCAATGGTATATATTTTACTTGCATTGCCACATTTGGAATCCTAGGGGGGGAAACAAAAGGACAAATAATGGATTGATTTAGATGGAATTTGAGATTACAGCCTAAGGATTTCAAACACATTTTGAAGACTTGTGAGAGGTCATATGAAGAGCCAACCATGTGTTGTGTTTTGCTTTGTTTTGTTTTTCTTTCCCCTATGGTCAAAGTATTGGCTGCTAAATGTGTAACTTTGAAGAAAATGGAACTTAGACTTAAAATCATTAATGTAGTCAAAGGGAAGTATCAGGGGTCTGATCTTGAGCCTTAAATAAATAATTAAACAGAAAACCAGGAAACGGGAAACCAGGGAAAAAAAAAGAAAAAAAAAGTTTTACTGAAAAAAACTGACACACTTTCATGTGTTACCAAATAAGGAACTCAAAACATCTATTCTGAACCGGGGGGGGGGGGGGGGGGGGGGGAGGGTACATAAAGTGAAAAAATACTCAGAAAAATAAGTCTTAAATATCCCCCCTAAATCTGAGGAAAATACTTTAAGTGAATTTCATGATCAAGCAAAAATACTGAAATGCTTGAGAGTGTGTATTTGGGGATCTGCATTTTCCTCAGACATGTTGTTATGGCAGAAGCGTTGATGAGACAAAAGTAACAAAGAAGAGGATCATGGACAATGTTGGCTGTACACAGTCAGAATGGACTGGGCTGGAAAAAGGCATCAAGTTCTCACCTCCTAATAGGAGAAGTCAGGTAGCAGCTGTATCTCAAGTATCTACATACAGATGCTCTCTCACAACAGGCGTTTTTAAGAGCATAGCTCTCTCTGCCCTTGCTTGAAGCTCTTGAATGCTGCTTTGAACCAAGGTGACCAATAAGTTCTTGGTGAAGAACTGTAAATAGACTTGAAGGCAAAGAGACACTGCCAAGCCTGTTTGCTTGCCATCTTCTCCCAGAAACTCTTGAATCACAGAGTATCTCAAAATAAGGGTGAGGTGAGAAGAAGCTTTCTCCCTATGCAGTACATGCAAATGCCCAACATCCAATTTTGGAAGGACCTCCTTAGGAAACCAGTGTCTCATGGACTTGGCTCTGGGTCCTGTAGCTTAGACGAGTTTCTCCTACAGGAACAGTTTATAGGGAGTAATCCACCTCTAGTGAAAAAGCTGCCTTTTGGACTTCACTGCTCCTCCTTAGGATGGCCATGTTGACTGACCTCATTAATCTTGTTTTTCATGGTCACTGTACTGTGCAGTTATTCCATTAACATATTGTATTGCCTGAGGCTGCATTAATGTATGCTCTGTTCTATATTTGCCTAATTTATTTAGGCATTTGTAGTGCACTGACCACTGTAGGGTGTCTCTCTCTATGGGCAAATGAGAAGAGCATATGGCATGGAACTCCAAGCTATTGACTGTGCTCCTGGGAAGCCTCATAAAAAGGCACAGATACTCTGATGCAGTGGCTTTACACATCTCTGCTGTGGAAAAAAATAAATCTACATAAGGAGCACTTTATATACTTTTATGCCTATGCATAGTGTGCAGTGAAGGAAGGGAAGGGAGAATGTGCCTACAGCCTGTAACAGATTTTTAACCCCCTGACAAATCTGGGATCCAACTTAAAGAGTAGATTTTGCAGAGCTTAGTAGCAGATCACATATGGCATTGCAAGGGCCAACACATAATTCAGACATTCTATTTTCTGTCATTTTTCGAGGCAACAATAGAACTGGATAGAATCAGCAAAGTGAAAAAAAATGACAAGGCGTTAATAAAAATAGGACTTCTTTCCATGAGTTCATCTCTCCAGCATTTAACATATATGCATACATTTCCTTGCTTGGAAATAAAGGTCATCATTCTTTTTTTCTTTTTGCTCACCAAATGTATACATGACCTTTTTCTTTAGGAATGCAAAAAAGCACAAGATAAATGACATGAGAATACTTTTATTTTTTTTATTTTTTTTTTTTTTTAAGTTTACTAAACTCAGGCTTAAAAGACAGCACAAGTTGTGAATCAAATATAAATTAATGTGTTTTGCAATAATACATACGCATCATCTAATACTGAAAAAAATAATAATTTTTTTCCAATATTTTCCTTATTAATATTTTATTTTTTTATGATTAACTGTATTAGGTGAACAAAAGCATAGAGAAAGTGTTATATGCTAAAGTTTCGTGTTTTTACCATCAACTTTTGAATCATATTCCATTTTTAAAGGCTGGTCATCAGATATCTGTAGTGCATTCTGAATTGCTTTTCTTATGTTAAGAAAAATATTGCAGATTTTTGATGACGTATTCCAGAAAGGGCTAGTGACTTTAGATGTCAGGCTTGAGACCCCCCTTGTATCTTTAACAGGTGTAGCCATGGTTTCTGTGAGTACTGTTCACACACTAAAGAGCTAGAATTATAGTAACAGTAAGAATGAGAAAATAATTCACTCAAAATCCAGAAAAATATAAGAAGGAGTTGGCCTTTTGTTTAAGCTTTAAAACATCCATACCTCTCCAAAGCAAGCAGCAATTGCACTGTTCAAAATAATGGAAAGCCAGCCCAAGCTTGATCCAAGTGCCCATCATCCCTTTGTCACAGTCATTACAATGCTGTCCAATTGCTGCAAACCCAGAGGAGACATGCTTTTAGGGGAGGGAGTAGATATCAGCTCATAGCCCTGCCTTGACCATTTGTCCCTTAGTAATGGCAAGGAATAAGGCAATTGGGAGAACAGAGCTGAGTGCTGCTGGAAAGGTAAGAATATCTTTAAAGGCTCAAAGGCTTGTTCAAATTGTTTTATGGCAATAGAGTAGCCATAAAAAATAATTTGAATTACAAACAGTGAAAATTTATTGTTAAACCAGTTACTGTGTCTGAGCCACAAGCGGCATCTGAGCAGAAAGGAAAGACCTGGAGCCGGATGGAGGAGGAAGGAGTTTCTTACCAGCATGTCACCCACGTGGCATCTCAGGCAGCACAAAGAGCAGATGTCTGCTGGGGGATGGAGAGCCCTTACCTATTCAGTACCTATTTGTTTACCAGCACTCGTCAGCCTTGTCCTGGGAAGCAGGTAGTCTACAAGAGGAAAGGAATACCATAAATATGAGAGGAGGGAGGTAGAAATACCTTCCTCCATCCCCAGATCCATGTTTATGTATGGTATGACACATAACTTCATCCTCCCGTGTGCTTTTGAATTCAGTTCTAGGTGGAGCTTCTGAAGGTGAGGAAACACTGAGGAAGTGTTGAAACTCAGAAAGTGGTGTTTACACCGTGTGTGTCATGAGGGAACTTTGTTCACCTCACAGTTGTAAACCTTGGGAGAAGAGTTGTCAAGTAGATATGTGTACACCGTTTTGCATGTTCCCTACACCGTAGGGTCATATGGAGGTAGTTTGCTAGAGAACTGATCCTTCCCACTGAGTCAGAGCAGGAATAAAACCATCCTCCTGGGGCAAAGGTCCAGATTCCAGAAATACAAACTAAGCTCTGCCCATCATACTGTACAGAGAAAAGACATTTAAAAGCTGCTGCACGTTATAGCTCCCCTAACATAACCAATGAGGTCTTCATAGCCAGCCCACAGTCTCATCTGCAGTTCCTGGACAGATCCTGGGTCATCAGAGACCCCAGATACAGCCAGTTGTCCCACTGATGGTGTTGTATTAGCATTTGGTCCCTGACTTTATCCAGAACAATGCGTTCTTGGAAAATGCAAATATATTTACTCAAAAACTGATCCATGAAAAACCTGCTATTCCCAAGTCCAAATGGCTACAGCATGCCTATGCTGAGGGGATCCTTGAGGAATACACCACAAATACAATTACACCTTATTTCAGCAAGCCCTCCTGCCTCAGAACAGCTGAAAGTACATTATCAGGGCAACAAATGACAGCTTCAGCTGCAGATAAGATGAATTCTGTAAAGAAACCACCTCTGTGATGAAACACAGGCAAACCTGTATAACTGCATATGTTGCACAAAGTAAATTAACAATTTATAACTCATTCACATAATGCAGTTGCTTGCAGCAAAAAGCCAAGAACTGTACCCTATTCAATGGAGCTTTAGGAAGACATTATTTTCACTCTGCTTTCAAAAAACAGTTGCTGTCAGAGGCCAAAAGGAAATGGTAGGTGTTAGCTAGCCTAACTGTTGTGGATTTGACTGTCAGTTCTGTATCATATTGAGGCTGTGCATGCTTGCATGTGCATCTAAATGTCAAACTCCACTGCAACTCAACTAGGTCATGTTAACGAGATCTTCAGAAGTGTGGCTTTAGGTGCTCTCCCAGCCAAACCAGCTTTAATCAAAGCCTTTCCTCAGTAAAAAAAAAAACAAAAAAACAAACAACAAAAAAAAAAAACACACCTGTGCTTTCCTCTTAACCTTGGTGTTGTCAGAGACGATAGTAAGAACAGAGAACAAGCTCTATCCCTATTTACATGGATTTTATTTTTTTTTTCCACCAGAAGTTATGTGATTCCAAAATAAAAGAGAGGTATGCAAGATGAAACTTCATTCAAAAATAAAGTTTGTCTGTTTCCATGACGTTATTATTTTGCAGAGTATTTGAGATACTAGATTCACAGCAATTTGGACATTTATTCAACATTTACTAAAAAGAAATACTTGGCTGTTTTTTTTTGTTTGTTTGTTTGTTTTCTTTCTCTCTCTTACATTCACTGCATAGAGGAAATCATTTTTGACCTGTATAAATGGCACACAAAAATGCTCTCCCCTGCCTTTTCCAAAGTTTAATCTAACAATCAAAAATGACAACAGCATAGATAAGCACAAATGTCAGCCAGCTGCACACTAGCACAGACATGTTTCATGGAGGAGGTGGAAATAACTCTCACTTTATTAAAGAAAGAAGGCTGATATAGTCGTTTGCTTTCCTGTATATATTCTTAAAAATTCATATTCCTAAGCTAAAAATGAAATAAAAACAAGTGCTGCTAACATGGAGACACATTTCAAGTGATCCTTTCAGTTTTCTAGATCACAGTATATTTTCTTGAAATAAAGTACACACACATACATGCATTCACACACACAAGTAAACTTTACAGAATACCAGCAGATTTTCTAGTGTTCATGTGTTCTTGTTAAAAAGTGTGTTCTCTAAACTGGAATGTCTATCTCAAGTTGAATGCAGTGATTTTTCTTAAACTACAGTGAAACTTTCCCCTCAAAGTCCAAGCACAGGGAAGGCATGAAAAGTAAAAAAAAATAAGGGCTGCTCTTTGGGGAGGGGGTGGCTGGCTTCCAAGGGCACAAAGAAAGTACATGTCAGAGCAGCTGCAAATGCTTGAGCTGGGATTCAAATGCACAACCACAGCCCTCATGGTGATTAAGGAATAAGTTAACTCTCTGTAGAAAGATCTATTATTTGTAATGTGCAGTGCTCAGCACTGTACAGCCAGGGAGGGAAGCACCAACACAGCTCCTTTACTGCAGTCTCACATTTATCAGCAGCACTCAGATCATTCCTAGCACACACTGCACTTGAAGCTCATACACCTGGTTATACCAGCTTTCTTAATCATGCATTTTAAAAGGATTCCTCTTCTGATTTTATATTTTCAAACCAGTTCAGCTATCACCTGATTGTAGTTTACACACAACCCTAATCAACATATTAGAGCTTGGGAACTGCTGTGCCATGTCATTCCACTAAAAGGAAACAAGCTGTTCCTATGATGCATCCGATTGCCTGTTCACACAAAATTAAACCCTTTAAAAAAAAAAAAAAAAAAAAAAAAAGCATTAAGCACTTTTTGAACTGTGCAGCCACATGAAGTTGAGCCCTTCCCACCCCCTGCATAATGCTGCTTACATTAAGCCTTTGGAAACCTGTCCAGGTGTGCTTCCCACTGCCTGGAATCATGGGGTTGGAGGAGGCAGGATCTTGAAACCGCTGACACTGGCTTTCAATACACTCCTTATTTCCAAGTAAATATTCTGCAAGCTTGTGATTTTTTGGCACTACCTTCACTATTGTGGCATTGCCCCGAAGGACAGACTAACCCAGTTTAAAATAAGTATATTTAATAGTGCAGAGCTCTATAACCTGTCTAGTAGGACTTTAACCATTGCTTTGTAAATGATTTCAAAACCAAGCTCAGTTACAAAAGAAAATGAATTTTCAGTTGACTAATTTTTTTTAGTAATAATTAGAAAGTTGTTTTGCAGGTTTTTGTTTCTGGAAAGTATACAGGTTTACCCAACTGTAAGCACATTCGTGAAGGAGAGCAGCACATTTATTTTTTGCTTTTGAATCAGAACATAAGTTAATGTTTCAAGACAGATTTCTATATTGAGCTTACTCAAAACGTGCAGCCAAGAAGAAGACAGACTGACCAACTGACTGACGCTCCCTCCTGCCCACACACAGAAACATGTATACTATGGCCAGATCTAGTAAACACTGGTTCAGGGGGAGTTCATTTCAACTTTAGTTTATGTCCAGAAGGTTTGCTGTGTTTTATGTCAGTGGTCATGTACTACTGGACAGGAGATTCCAAAGAGTAATGGAGAACACTTAGCTGTGAACAGCAGTTTAGTCTATGTACTAGTAATGAAATGTGCTGTTAGCACGTGTGTTACTCTGTCCATTTTTTTGACATAGTAAGAATAAATAATTATCTTCAGCAAGAAAATCTTGTTGCATAATTTCAGCCTAACAGAAATTACCCAAATGAAGTTGTAAGACAGTTCAAAGGGTTTCATAATAAAACCAAAATCATTCCCAGTTAGGAATTTCTCCCATGATCAACATTTGGACTAGGTGTGCTACAAGGCCTATCTACCTCTTTCAAAGATACCACATTTGATTTTAGCTGTGCTTCTTGTGAGTTCTAACAAAACAATGGGAAAATGTGTTTTTACAGTGTAAGGAAAATCTGGTGATTTTGAAAAATGATGAGTCCAACACTCCAAAAACCGACCCAGAGTCAGTCTCCAAGCACAGAGCATTTAAACCCAGCATACTGCTTCTTGCTTGAGACATATTTTCCTTCCTTTCTTTTTCTGGTACAGGACAGATTAAAAGTGACTTTTGCAGCTAAATTAGAACTATTAAATATTGTGTTCATCATGGTAAACTTTATTCTCAACCATTTTGTTCTGGTGCTGATATTAGTCCAATTCCACCTTTAATCCTGCATTTTTGTTTCACATCTGCTGAGGAGACAATGAGGTAACCCCAAATAACACATAAATATGAGTTTGTACTTGCATACCACAGTCCTTTTTGTCCATCATTATTTTTTAAAACAGAAAAATATTTTTCATTTGTTAACATATTAATCTTACAATGTATCAGAATATAATAACATTGCCAGTATTTGGATTATATAATGAATTATATAGAAAACATTTTTAAAATGTATGAAATTGTCTTACGTACGCAAGATATGAACTAAATTTTGCTCTTCTTAACTGATTGGCATCTTACATCTTCTTTCAACGGGACTTCTAAGGACTGTCAGAAAATTACTCATTGCACAGAATAGATTACACCAGTAAGTAAAGGGAAAATACAGTTGTTCTCCTTGCAGACTCACCTCTGACGTACCTGTATTGGACTAAGTACAGCCCTTGCAGTAAGTTTCCTCTGCTAAATGAGCATGAAGTTTTTGCCTCCATTTGCAAAAGCAACAAAGTGGCAATTGAAGTATCAGAGCTCTGGAGCTTGCAAGACTATCAAAGTTTGTTCATGGTTATAGAAAAAATAAATACGACGATAAATTGTTTTCCCAGTGCATTTGGATTTTTAAGGAGAAACAGTTCTCAGCAGACAGGCTTCTAGACCAGGGAAACAGCATTAAGTAGCCTAACATCTGACAAAGGAGATAGCACAGACATAGCCCCCGTCAGGTCAGGCAGACAAAGCTTCACAAAATCCAAATTTTGCACCGTCAGCAAGGCATTGTTTATGTCAGGACACAGCAAAAAGGTTGTGCACAGATGGAAACTGGGTCAATCAAAGGTGAAGAGGCACAGGAGGAAGAGTAGCTGCTATCACTTCTGGAAGACAAGGTTGTCTGAACTCTTGCTTTTTCAATTGTTTGTAGATGCATCATATTATTTTGTTCAAATATTTACTAGACCCCATCAAATAATCAAGCAAGTGAGATTTATTATTGTTGTTTCCAAAGCTGATTACAGAGGGGAGATATCGCTTGGATAATCAAGCAATGGGAAAAGATTAACATTTAGAGTATATGCTCCCACATCTCTTTTCAGAGCACAGATGCTAAAACTGCGGGACATCAGTTTAATCCCCAGGTATTGTCACAATCATGAATCCAACTGGTTTTATTCCAGGTAAACAATAGCCAACCACTACATGCCTACTTACAAAACCATAATTAGGGGAACTGTCACCTAAGCCAATAATGCTTCAGCTGACCATACACAAAATAAATCCCTTTCATTTAGATATTAAGCTTATAGCCTTCTATTGCCTTACATGATGGGAGATAGGGACAGTCAAGGAATTCTGCCCTTTTTTTTTTTTTTAGCCGGACAGTGCAGGATTTGTCTGTCTTGAATGGAGACAGTCTGACCCTAGCTAACAAGCAGGAGGACACAGCTACTGGCAGAGTTTCAGATAATTCCATCATTTAAGCTGTGAACTCTGAGGGAAGGGGAAAAGGGGAAAAAGGGGGGGAGAGGGGAATGAGGGGAAGGGGAGGGAAATGTTTTAGACAGAAAGTTTTGGCCCACAAAGCTGTAGTAAGATTCAAGTGTGCTGAAGCAGCCAGCTTTATCTAGTGATAGAGAGCAACTACTTAGATAGTAAATGAAAGAATGCAAGTGCATTTAAAACACTTCAGTTTGGAAAGGAAAGTTAAGGCACATCTTCTATTCAAACCTTTAAAGGAAATATTTGTGGCTAACAACTGCAAGTGGATAGGACATCTAAAAGCATTTCTTAAAATAACAAGAGGGAAGCAGTTGTTAGACTGATTATTCATTAGCTAACAGGGCCCTGGGAATAAAGGTATTTGCCAAACAAATAATTAAAAAGTATTAACTAAAACATTTTCGGAACACAAATTATTTCTTGTTTAAAACTAGTTGATCACAAAAGGTGACAAGCTATATTACACCATCCCAGACACAACACTGCTAAATTCATGGAGAAAAGTGAAGATTTACAGTAAGGAGCAGCTGAAGATGCACATCAGCCACCTGCACACCTGAACGCTTTTATTTACTTTCTGCTCCCACAGATGTTCACAAATACTTTTTCCCACAGCAGCAGGCAGAGAGGGGTGAAACACTCTGAAAACTTCTGTGGTCATGTATTTCTGTGTAAATGCAAGTTGCACACAGATGTACGCTGGCCAAGTGTACAGGCAGGCCGGCCTGTGCACACACCAGTCCATAGCACTGGTTTGGTTCAGCATCAAAAACTGGGCCATAGTAGCCCAGGCACTGAAGTGTGGGTTCAGCACATCAGGCACCCAAACAAGGCCTCTTCTCAGTTCCCCGTGCTACAGTCCTGCAGGCAGCAGCCTTGTGCAAACACCCAGTTACGAACATCACATACCTTGTCCATTAGTCACAGTGTGTTGCGGGCTAGCATGTGTTCACGCAAATAGCATAAAAGTCAACAAATGCATAAAACCCTGTCATCTGGTCTCAAGTGAGCATAAGCAAACAGGAAGATGCATTTGCCATGAGAGGAAGGACTGCGGAGCAGCTGCCAGGCTTCATCTAGCCACCCGGATGCTGAGCTAGCTGCCGTCGCCAAACCCTCCCTGCTCAGCTGACGTTCAGGAAGGCAGGTCCCAAAGCCACCCACAACCTTCAGCTCCAAACTCGCCCTAAATCCTTAGGAAATTCCCACGGGGCCAAGACACAGAAGACAGGGATGTTTCCAGATAGTTTTCCCTGTGCTATTCATTGTGCAGAGGCATCCTCCTCCTCCTCCATGCAATCACCACCTGCATCCAGATCACACGTCTGCACCCTGTTTCTTCCTGGTTTCCTTTCAGTCCCATCAGCATTGATTTATCTCCTTCCCAACACGGGTGGCTTAAATAGCTTTTCATGGAAAATTCCACAGCAGAAAGAAATTTGGATTTCTCACAGGGTTGCTAAAGTCACCCAGTTTTACTCCTTCTTCTACTGTAAATCAACAAACCCTGAAGACCTTGGAGCAAGAAGTGCATACTCAAGAGATACTTTGCAACATTTTATTGGTGTGGAGTGTTTGCCAGTTTAGATTCCTCCTGAGGAATGTTAAATATATATATACACATATACATTAGTTTCCAAAAGAGGCTTTATTCAATCAGAAAGCCATAAGAGCCTTTCACTAGCCTCCATGACTTGCTTCTACAAATTCTACAAAGACTGATGGTGATTCACCCCGTAGGAGAGTTGTGCTTAAACACACTGCTGGTATCACACTTCCAGCCTCAATGCAGCCAGTCCGAGGACTATTCTCATCACAGGAGGCACCACCTGCCCAGACACAGAGCAATACAAGTTCCTTTGTACTCGAAGGCTGGACAGTAAACAGGCTGCCAGTACAAGGCAGTTGGATGAAAAGAATCAGAAGAATGCACTTTACAGCTGCTCCATTCGATGATCAGGGAGGAGGAGGAAGAAGGGAGAGGTAACTGGGCTCTGGTGTTTGCATTAAGGTCAGCCCTTTGTCTTAACACTTTACAGCTTACTGTGAGACCATTCCACTTAGACTCAGAGAGGCATCATCCAGCAGGTTGTAGTCAGCCATGTAGTCATTTAATTGTTAGCACCAAAATCACAGCTGTGAGAGCTATGGCCGAAGAGCCAATATTTTAGACATATGCCTTATTTTCAAAAGAGACAGAAATGCTGTCCATCTCTTCTGAGAAAACAGAAAAATCTTTATCTGCAGAAAAAAAAAAAAGCTAAAAAGACTTACTCGTGGTTGTACCAGCAGTGATTTTATATACTTTTAAAACATTCCTGTGCTTTTTGCAGGATCAGTACAGAGATGTATTTCACATAACTTTTCTGTGTAAATTAGTTCAGAGCAGAAGCAGGGAGAAATGGCTGCACGCACAACAGTAACAAAATCATGTTGCTTCAGAAGAACATTAATTAATTTTGTGACCCCTCCACTCTCTCTGACCCAGTTCTGAGAAGCTTATTGCAGTTGTCAGGTCAGAGCTCATTTCAAAGAGCCAAGTGTTAACTTTGCACTTACAGTTTATGCTGGCTGGAGTCTGTCTGCTTGCATAGGATATGTCCTTGGTCTTGAACTGCATTATTTCCTATGGTTCTGTAGTGCAGAAATAAGGAATTAGCCTTCCACCACAATTTACAGATGGCATTGATCAGTGGGCTAAAACTCCACAGCTGATTAGTTCTGCCTTCTTTAGGAGTTAATGGGAAAATAAACCTTCTCTTTAATGAGATGGACAACATAAAAATGTTTTCTGGAAAATAGGCAAAATGCCTTATTGCAAAAATGATACGTACAGAAAAGCAGCAAAGTGCCAGAAATCCCACAGATGTGATAAAGCTCAATAAATAGGGTGGATAAACAAAATAAAATCAGGGAACCATGGAATTCTCCCACAGATTGGGGTAAATTTGTTCTCCTTTCCATACCAGTCCTATACCCAAGCTTATTTTATCTAAGAATGCTAAAACAGCACTGAAGAGAGTCAAGATAACCATTAACACTTGTGGTGGGTAGTGTTAATTTAATCTTTATCCCATACAGAATATTAAAGAGGAAAAGCACACTTGTTTGTTTGTAGAGCTTACCCCTTAAGTGGGAGCATCAGCTGTAAATAATTGAAGCTAATCTCAAGTGGCAGCAGAGTGATGCATGCACATGTAAAGGCACATACCAAGTACATATATTTTTAAAGAACACAGTTATATGTTACTTATACCACAATGCCTCCACAAAATAAAATAAAATAAAATAATAATAATAATAATACTCATAATCATTTTGGCAACAGTTGAGCCACTGCTTCCAGAGTAAGCTCTCTGCATTTTCAGACATATTGAGCTCTCTTGACAAGTGCCTCCGTTTGGATCCCAGAAACTGAGGCAGTCAAAGTTACAGATGTTATTGAAACATAAGCCATGGGTAACTTTCAAGTATAGTCTATCCTTTTTTTCCCCTCTCACACCAAACAGATTGCTCTAGATGTGTTGTTATTAACTAAAATCTTACAGTATGATATGTGATTTGGGAAAGTATTTTTAACAAAACCGTTTCTTATTATATATATATGTATGTCAAATTTATAAATGCTGTTGATAAAAAGCAATTGAAGTCACCCCAAAAAATTCAATGGTAGGATATGGCAAAAATACATCATAGGTCAGTTTTGCTTATTATTCTATATTGAGGTTTGCCTACATACATTATTTTTGTTCAATGAGTCAAATATATTTGCGTTACTCTTAGGAATTTGTACTTTATTCAAACCTGGAAGTGAAAAAGTTCTTTTCTGCACTTACTTCTGAGGGGAACTTGAAAAACTAGGATGCTGCACAGCAGCTGCAGAACAGTGTGATGTTTCAGAGAGCTCAAAGCAGGGGAGAAGAGATGACGGAACTTGTCTTAAGTTCGGCTGCACATCCCTCCTTTCCAGGGCATTCATTTTACGAAAGGGTATAATGAGCTCCTTAGATGTAGGAGTGAGATCATGCACAGATGCAATAGAAAAGCTGTTACTCTCCTCCAAAATGGCAATCTGTCTTGTCACTACTATGGTTTCAGCTTCACTTAGTCCCTTTTTCCTTTTACATATATGTATTTTTTTAATTGTTATTCTTAAGTACAGTTTCTGCTTCACTTGGGTTCAGTAGGAAGTTGTACTGTCAGCCTTTTCAGCTTTCATGTCTTTGGCTGAGGAAATGAGCTTGATTGTATTTACTCCTCAGGGATTTTAATTATGATGGAGACCTGAAGAGCTCATTTTCAAGGGACATCCTTGCAAAGCCTGGCTGCCTGACACAGCTGCTACAGAACACCAAAGAAATCATGCCACTACTGCCACTTCTGGGTGCACAGAATATATATCCTGCATGCAACATTGCAAAGATGATGGAATGGCATGTGGGGATAATTTTTAAGTCCACCTAGACAGTAACCAGCTGTCCTCTCCGGAACATAGGGCACATCTGCATCTGTGTCTTGCGGCAGAGTATAATGGGGAAAGGAGCACCAAAACCAATAATACAGGAAAATAACATCATTCTTTGAAAAGAGACTTTCCACCCTATATGGCAGTGGGTTATTGCACTACTATCATTGGAGCCTTCTCTGTACTGTTTGTTCTGATGTTATACACAGAAAGAAGGGAAAGGTCTGAATCAGCCAAATGTGGCACACTGTTCGGTCTCAGAAGCATTACTAATCTTGTTACAATATCAATTGTGAGGCATCCCTCAGTAGTAAGGGGGAATGGAGCTAAAACAAAGGGAGGAAGGATCACTAGCACAGGACTGAGGCAGCAAAACAAGCAGGACTAAGGGGCAGAAAATGAGGACTGGAGAGAAAGATAAGAAGGTGACAAATCTGAGAGGGTACAAAAGTAAGCACAATGAAAAAAACTCAATTTTGCACCAGAGTAGAGGCCTTATGGCATCCCAAAAGGCCCCTAGTTCTTTTTGCACTTTTTTGATGATAGTAAGGCTAACTCCTGTGGCACACCAGTGTTGAACTGCATCTCACAGAGACTTCTAGTCACTGACACCTCGAACTGAGAACAGCACAGAGAGTGAGCACCAAGAGGTCTGTGCATCATACAGTGGCCATAGAAGGACTTAATCATCTTCCTCTGGTGAATTTATGAAGCAGCTGCTCTATAAGGCCTCAGTGCTTAAGGATGAATGATTTGTTTTAAGGAACACTGCTTGGTGTTGGGGAAGATTACCATGCATGTCCTTAGCCATGAACACCAGGAGACAGATGAGCTGTTCTGCTTGACCTTTAATGTAGAGGAGAGGGGATTTTGGAACGAAAAGTGTGATTATTTGTATGTCTTGTCTTATAGCCTGCACTTTAACTGCGTTTTTCTAGCTTATGCAGCTGTGTTTGACTGTAGGAGAGAAGAGCTCTCAGACTTTATTCTAGCACTATTCATACCTAAGGGAATGTGATGTTAGTCTTCCTGGTGCATTTTTTTTCACTAAAAAAGAAATTACCAGAGCTTGCTTGATTGCTTTTTTTTATTTTATTTTTTTTTCTCTCTCTTAAGTGACACATTCAACAGAAGTTTTAGGCAATATGTTTATTGCCTATTATTACACACTTTTTCACTGTTCTAGTTATTATCACTTAGGATCCTTCAGAATTAGGGATTTATTTAGGCCATCTGGGAAAGGAGCAGAAGTCTTATATGTGAAAAACAACCTGGAGTGAAAGAAACTTCTTCCTTCCCACATAGTCCCTGGAGTTTTGTGTTTACCCTGGATGATGCCTGCATCTCTTTAGGGCAGGAAGAGGCGAGATTGGCTTGGAGATCCAAGCCAATCTTAGTTGGCTGGAGCAAGAAAAAAGAAAGATTTACCTGAATGTTTATGAATACTGAATTCTTGTTCTGTTAGAGAAATTGCTGGAATTAAATACATTGAGGATTTTCTCTCTCTTTGTTTTACTCCGTTTCATATTATGCTAACATGTACTACACAGGAAAACAAATCAGGAACATTTTAGCTTTCTACTGGACAGACAAAGGGAAACCTAAAAAGAAGCATCCACCAAAAGTATATCTTGCCATGATTTGAGATTTGTAAGGATCAATATTACCCAAAACCCCAAACCCAAAGATACTGTTTTTAAAATACTCTAACAGCTTTAGTACAGATATTACTAAGTTGATAAAGCAGAACACTGAGTGACAAGGTCAATCAGACACTTAAAATAGCAGAGCAGAAAGTATTTAGAACATTGGGAACAACATATCTTGAATTTAATAAACCAAGGATTCTGAAAGCCCTATTTGAGATATCTTAATTGATCTTGATTTTTGGAAAATGTTATTTTCTGAAAATGTGCTCTTTTGAATGATTAGTAATGCAGCACTCATTTTGAGAATTAAAGTCACCTTTTGTGTTATTGCTGTGTCTAAACTGTGTAATATTGTTAAGACCTTTGTATTTTAGTTGCAAAATATACACTGAATCAAGCTTTGCAGTCTCTTAGTAACATGTCGTCTCCAATTTCCAAAAGAAATTGAGGGTAATGAAACTATTTACTGGAGGACAAGTTGCAGGAGAAAGTTTTAAATTAGAAGGTTCAGTAACATCTTAATAATTTTTATGCTGCATTAAGCCAGAAGATTATTCCTGTTATTGTTATGCTTAACTTATAGGGAAAGCTTCAATGCATATCCAGCATAATAATAATAATAATAGTTCTAAAAATATGGGTAAAATGAGAGAGTTCATGATCAGCCACTATTAATGATTGTCTCAAATTAAAAAATAAAATAAAATAAAATAAAAATAAAATAAAATAAAAATAAAATAAATAAAATAAAATATAAAATAAATTGATTTTTAACTTCAAAACTGATATCTTCGAAACTGATATCCACAACTTAAGCCCAAGTTAAACAAAAAACTTTGCAAACTGCAAAAAATAATGTTGCTGCATTTTGTATCTGTGGATGCCACTAAGAAAAGAGAAGATTAGGTCTCTGTACACAAAGAAACAAAGGAGTAACATCTAAAAACAGGCATACCTATGTTATGAATAAATGCTGGCAACCTCAAAAGAAATTTGTTGCCTCAGATTTCACTTTAGCTAGAGCTAGCACCTCTGCTCTAAATGAAGATCTTTCTAATACCTCCCATTTTGGGATAATCTAATATGGATACCATTTGGTATCCATAGTACCATGTTGTTCACTGAAAAGGAAGACTGACATTTTAATAACTGAGTCATCTACATGATGTGTCAGTTCCATGTAGAAACTTCCCTGAAGAATTTCCCTGACCAAATATTAGTCACAGCTGAGCAAAACATTTTGTAATGGTCCAAGCTAAAACCTTGTTCTAATATCAGACGTCTGGATGAAGCGAAGACCATATTTGTTGTTGCTTGCTTGAAAACTAAACCAAACAAAATCAAAAAAAAAAAAAAAGGGGGTGGGGGGAAAGGATGTCACAAGGGGGTTGTCGTATGTGCTATGTATAGAAGTGTCATGGTAAATATAATCTCCAGCCTGTCAAAAATGTTGTCACTCTACATTACTGGTGGAATCTTGCCATAGAGTCATCAATCTCTACAGAGTTGTGATGATGCGTCTAATTTGTTGGACTCTCATTGCTACAATATTTTGTCTATTATCCATGCATATAGACAAACAAAATCAATGTTGTTCAAAAAATAAAATAAAATAAAATAAAAATCATATGATGTACTTTGGATTCAATTTGTAAACACTTTTCTCCTCTTCAAGTTACATATGGAGGGCATTTTCCCTGTATTCAATCCTTCTCCAAATATAAAGGAGTTGTCACATCTTACACTCAAACTTGCATGGGTGACAATCTTACTGTGATTGATTACCCTAGAGTCACACTTAAAACAAAAGCAATAGAAGCATTTGTTCATACAATGACATAAATTTCCATTCTTTTTCATCTTCCTGCCCTGTGAGCATTCTCATTTCCTTCATTAGCAACCTCTATCTGTGATTACCTCTTTCACTTTGCAGTCTGGGAGACCCTTCTAATGTGTTAGTTATCCTTTCTTTCTAATAGTTATCCTTTCTCCTCTTCTGTTACTCAGAAATTATATAAATAAAAATCACACTTCCCAAATAATACACAACAAAGAAATACAACAGACTTCTCACTTAGTCATTGAATTATTTGCCATCTTCAAACTGTCAACAACTTCTTGATGGAAATATTTTATGACTCATTTCTTCCTTGTCATCCTAGAGAATAATTTATCTTTTCACTTTTACCTTAAGATACAAAGCTCCCTTGTTTGTTTAGAGGGGCTGGTTAGCTGGTTAGGTTTTGGATACCAGATCATTGAAATAGGCTTGTAAGTATACAAGGTGATAAATGTATATGAAGAAGCATGAAGTTCATCAATTTAAAATATTCTGCCTTGAGGTCAACCAGAGCTTACAGAGGGTCATCTGGTGTATGCCCGGGTGCTGAAGCCTGTGGGGTAGAGGATGGCTGACAGGGATCCCAGGTAAGGACCAAAGTAGACACTGCGGTTCAATGTCTTCTCCCATTTATTCCCACATCTTGGTGCACATTCACCCCTGTGCTTTCAGTAGTTATGCCAAACACACTCAGAAATCTTCCCCCCTCCCAGATATGTGCATGTGCAACTCCCCATCCATTTCAGTGGAGCTTTATTCACATTTGCTAAAGTTTTGAAGATTTTAATTTTGAAATGCTTTATATGCTTCATTTTAAGAACGATCCACGTGCATTCACTAATCAGCAGTGAACTCTTTAGTGATGACTAGATCTTCACAGATTTTCACATACTGCCATTTGTCTGCTGTTCTCTAGTGTCAATAATATCCAGGATAAATCATTCACCTATAAATATTTTTGTGCTTGTCTATATCCAGCTCCTGTAAATCAGTCATTATGAACACATTGCAAATCTTTGTTTTGGACTGGAGAAGTTTGTGTCTGCCCCTGAATATTCTTTGTGGGTATAAATCCAGAAATTTCCCTTAGATAAAACCAGACAATTATTTCAGTGAAATCTCTATAAGAAAGACTCATTGGAGATTTGTTTTATGAAAGCAACTACACACAAACCCCCATAACACCAAATATACACAACCCTCCATAATAACAAATAGATTTTTCAGTTATTATCTACTGAACACAAAGAGCACATTTCCTATAATAAGGGCAAAACACAATCTAATTTTTCTAAGTACAACCTACTCCCTTGTTGATTTTTTTTTCAATAGGAATGACGAGAGCAGCAGCAAACAGCAGCACACACCTAACAAAGCCTGCTGTAGCGCTAGAATGTCTCTCCAGCTGCTGCTTTATTGAATCTTCTCTTTATGAGGTCTATTATCCATGCATTATACTTCTTGTTTCCCCTTCTTCACCAGCATCTTCCCTACTGCAGGTGGCCACTGCTGGCCCTGAATTGAAATTTTCTTGTGCAATAGACCCTGTAACCTCTCCTTTAAACTGCACAGCCCCCATTTCCTTTGCAATATATGAAGAATACTGCTCTTCCTTTCAATTATTGTGCCTTCAGCATTATATCTGGTCATTATTTTCCTCCTTTTTTTTTCTTCCTCTTTGTTACTTTAGAATCAGAAAATAATGTCTCTGATCATTATAGACATGTAATCAGGATAACCAAAGGCAGCACCTGAAGGATGCAATGATAAAATTTATTATAAAATGGAACACCTAAATGTAAAAGTCATGGATTAGATAGTTTTAGAAGTGTTTAGGTAGGTGCTTAAAAGCATGTGTCTTCAAATGATATAAACACAGATCTCAGCAGAGCTTTCAAGTGTCGTGTTTAACATCAGTTCAGAACATGGTAAGACACAAAATATAATATATCCTTATACTGGTAAGCATGATAATAATGAAATCTGTTGGAATAAAAACCAGAAAACATAATGCATGTGCAAGGACACCTGTTGCTACATTTTTATTTCACAAAAACTTACTGTGTTAAGATAGTGCATCTAGTACACAGGTAGAGCTTTCAGGCAGCTGGGCAATATTTAGCTTCAAATAAAAATTGCTTTTCTTTGCAGAGTTTTCTGGTCCAAATCCCATTGACTAATTAACTAGTAGAACTGAGTAAGAACATTTTTGCCTTTGCCAGTTTTTTTTAACTTAAATATCTTCTACATGTTGAACGAATAGAGATTATGGTTACTAACTTTCCAGTTTCTAAAGGAAAAACAAGCAGAACACATGTAAATAACAAGTATGTTGAATGACTTAGTTTGAAAAAATATCTAATCTGCCTTGTGAGGTATCCATTCTCACAAAATAAATAAATAAGTAAATAAGGATTTCCTCTAAAACATTATTCATATGGGACTTCTCAAATTTCATCAAATCGAAAGACCAGAATTACTAGGTTTTGACTAATACAAACACAAATGAGGGAAAATATTTTAATCTGGGACTTCCATTTGCTAAACTCCAATCTGAGCAGAACAGAGCCCTGGACTGATTTCTCCAGCTGTGGTCAGTGAGTGTAATGCAGTAGTCCAGCTGTAAGACTTGCAGAGCACTCCTCTGCTTGCACTGACCAGTCATGGGAATATAAGAATGATGCAACATCTCTCTGACAGCTTCTCTGTCCCACTCTGATCATCACACACACACACACAAGTTTGATGGCAGTGTCACCTTGCCTCAGCAGACTTTAATGGATAGCTAGCCACTTTATGTTGGCAGACATTTTGCTGAACTTTCAGCCCTAGTTTGGAGAATTGATTGACTGTACTTTGTTGTGGTCCTCACAAGGCCAAGAACAGCTCTGAGACTGAGTAGGAATAAATGTGAAAACACAGACTAGGCCTGCTTGACTGGAGACAATGACTCACAATCTTCTTTTTGCTAACCTCTGCAAAATTTCATGTTGCAAGATACGCACCCATGAGAGTCTCTTTCCCCATATTTTTTTCTTCCCTGTCCTTCTCTTGTTCAAGATTAGCTAATACATATTCCTCAGAATTGTCAAAATAAAACAGTTACCTCTAAACTAAGACAAAACACCAACACTTTCAAATCAGAACAAGACAACTTGGAAAGGCTAAGTGCAAAAACAATAACAGATTCATATGCATTGCTTCAGTATCTTAGCTGCTTTGCCAACAACACTGTTTATTTAACAAATAAATCTAATTAAATTTTGACAGAATCTAGGATTCCCAGTTATGGCTGGGAACTCACTGTGTTACATTTTTATATGTGCAGGAAAGAGATTGAGAGAGAAAGAGAGAAAGAGAGAGAAAGAATTCGTTTATTTAGATGTTGGAAATTCCATACTTACACATAAATCCACGTATGAAATATCGTAAACAAAATATAAAGACAGATTTTGTCAAACTACTGCTTTTCAAGATGTATGTTAGTTTAATAAGATTGACATTTTAGCAAGCTGAAGATCATAAGACATGTTTTATGGTGCATTAAAATCTCATAATAACAATTTCAGAGAGTTAGCATAATATATTATTCAGAGTTAAATACTGCCTTGAATGATAAGGGCTATATGCCATCAGGCTATAATAAACTACAGCTTTGAAATATCAATTTTAATTTATCAGTAAAGTCATTTACATAGCTAAAGCAGGAATGTAATGATGTATTTTCTGCCTAACTAGAAGGAAAAAAAAAAAAAAAAAGCAAAAAAAAAAAAAAGCGTGTCTTTTCCAACATCCAGAAAATATGAAAATATTCTGAGAAAGCCATTATTAAGTCATTTAACCTTTCATACAAAATAAATTGTTATGGATTAGTTATAAAGCTGAAAGTAAACACATTCTGATTTATTTAATTATTTTTTTTAAGTAAACTTACATAAAATCTAGGGGAAATATTGTATTCAGGCACAAATGTATTACAGTAACTGGGTTTTTGACAAATTGCAACTATTTATCTGATATTTCTGTAAGTGGCACAAAAAAAGCCATGCAGCACTCCTCTACAACTTTACCCTGAAGAGGAATTTATCAGAGTGACTTACTTAGAGCTGCACATTGATTTGCCCTTCATCCACATCTGAAATACCATACTTTAAGGCCTTTAAGCTGGTAAAAGGGTACACTCATGCAGTTAATAGGGTGGAAAAGAGGGCAGTTAATAGGGTGGAAAAGAGGGCAGATAATATGAGACAGTGAAGGAGACACAAGATCAGAAAGTACCTTTAACCCCAAATCTTACTTCTCAGTTTCGGTTGAGAGCCATAGGAGTGTCCACAACTATAGAGAGCTTCAGGCTACATTTATCTGATTTGATGGCACAAATTTCAGAGCCCTTCTTTCCAAAAACACATGGCCAGCAAAGTGGGAAGTTAACCAGGAATGTGTCCGAGCTGCTTGTGTGCTGTGAGCCTCCCAGAGCTCCAGTTGCCCCATTTCTCATGCTGTCTATGTATATTTAACAGTAAACTTTTGACAAGTAGCAGCTTAAGCACCTGCAATTCCTCCTCTGCCTTCAGCACAGCTATACGGTCAGGGCAAGCCACGGACCAGGTATTGCACACAGCCTTGAACGCAGGTGCTCAAGCCATTGCTATAGGAATACAAAGGGCAAGAGGATAAGTCTGGTACAAGGAGGTTTATCTTGGCCTCCCACACAATGCTGTGAGAGACGCAGAGCACCAATCCAGGAATATACTTCAACCTGTTGCCAGAAAAGATCAGAAATTCCTCTCCACCTGACTATCACGGTCTTCCTTGACCATGAGGGACAGTCAGTACAGAAGTGCCCCAGAAAATGCAGCTCTGGAAGCCACGGAGAAACACCTCCTCGGCACACCAGGTCTGCACCTTTAGGGTAAGGGGAATGATGAGGCCCCCCAGCCACAGCAGCACACTTGACCTAGGTCAGAGTAATGAATCCCAGCCACTTGTGCCTGGATGTGAACTACTGCAAGTAGTTCTTTATCCATTGTCCTCTATGACATCCTCTGCATTAGGACTAACCTGTTATTTACACTACAGTCTTTAATCACAACAGCAGGCAGATCAGGTCCAAAGTACTCATTCAAACTGGCTTCAGGACTTAAAGCTTTGGAGTGGGCTGTAAGAAATCATAAATTTTATCAATTACTCTGAAATATGCACCAGAAAACAAACAAACAAACAAACAAACAAACAAAAAACCACCATGCTATCCTGTCTGGCTCAGCATAGTAGAAATCCAATGTGTGTCACAGGCAGTGTTGATTTTATAATGCAATTTTAAAAACCTCTCAACTCACAGGAAGCAGTCTATAGTGTGTGAGTAAAGTTTGGTCATTTAAACAAGCAGGACACTGGAGTCACCATAGCAGTCCACGGTGCAGCACAGCCTCTTGTCCTGAGTTTTGTTAGTATGCTAAGCTTAAGTCTTACTGCAACGCTAGCTATGTTTTGTACCAAGTTTAATTTAATTCTAGAGTAGGTAATCTCTCAGAATAGGAGTTATTTGCCCTTTTTTTTTTTTTTTTTTTTAATCTTACAGAATAATTGTATGTTTCAGTCACTGTGCACATACCTCTGTGGAGGTGACAAACTGGCCTGTAAGAGTACAGCAAGTATAAATCAGTATTTAAAAGACCTGTACCTTTAAATCTCTAAACTTTTCTGTTTCTCATCTCCCTTGTTCCCCTCATACACACTAACACTGCTGTTGTTTTGGTTTTTTATATGTCACTGGCCTTATTAGCAATGTAGCAGAATTAGACTGTGATGAGCCTGTACAGAATAAAAGGCAGGTGTCAGGCTGATATCAGGTCCAATTGGACTTTGAGGAAAGAATCAAACAGCCTCCTTTCAAAATGATTGATGCCTTCTCCAGATTTAGCTTAATAACTTTGTGCATTTGTATCAACAGCTTTGAGGTGAAATTTCCAGAGCTGCTCTTGTCATCCCTGCCAAAGTAGATTGTCAAGATCTGCAGGTGGCTGAGACCAATACAAGGACTGAGATCAAACCTGACCATCAGTTCCTGCAAAGTCCTTCCAGTGTTGCCAACCTAAGGTGAAACATGCTGGGAGCAGACAAAGGGAACATCTCTGTAATAATAAGTAACCCTGATTTTAAAACACAAGGATGAGATTCACGTCCACATATAGTTCAGTGAGCAGCTTGATTTTTAATAGTGTTAAGAACTGGTAGGTGTGCAGTACACCTGGGGAGGAAAGGAAGGAAAAATCGGAGATGTAGGAGCAGAATTAGGAATGAGATTCCTGCCAGTATGGTCAGACCAGAGCTTCCCCCATCCGCGGGGGAATGATATGACATGAGCCTGACATGAGCCCTAGACAAGTGCCTTCATGCCACAGGTTTTGATTCCACCACATTTGTTTTCAGACTCATTTGTCAACAACAAAAGAACAAAGTTCAAGCAAACTGCTAAGGTATCATTTCTTACGAATAATGAACAAGGCTAAAGACACCTCCTGCAGATTAATGATGGGTTGGAACCAGTTAATCACCTCAAGCCATTAACCCTAACTGTTATTAAGCTCTAGACCTAAACCAAGTCCTCAGTCAGTGTGGCTGCTATTCACCCCTCCAATTTCTACACCCATACTTCGATCTCTCTCCTAACTCCCACCCAAACAAAATCAGTGAAAAACCGTATGTGAGAATTTGTATTACATGCATGTAGAGACAGACGTCAGCTACATAGATTGTGGAAGTTTTCTATTTCTGAGCTATTTTAAAGCAATATTTGTTCCATGTCACATACAAGGTATTTGAGGGCATTGAAAACCTGCCATGTTAGTCAGTCAGGGCTCACCAGTCTTTCCACAAAGTAATTTAGTTTATAGCATGGCAGGAAATAGGGCAGGGAGAAAGGAGCTGAGGGGAAGGGAGGAAGAAAAAAGGGGGGGGGGGAGGAGGAGGGAAAGCTGAGGAGATAACTGACATCTTTCGTAAGAGGAATCTATTCATAAATTAATTTCTTGATGTATTCTAATAGATTTTTGTTTTGTATTATTTTATAACCCTATTGTACAGTAGCTGCCTGTTATTTGCTCTAATCATCTGTTTCCATGACCTTCACCTTTATTGATTTGGCTTCTCCCGAAGTTTAATGCAGTCTCTGAAATTAAAGTCATTTTTCTCCAGGCCAAGTTGTTTAACAGAAGATTTGTTTTTAAGAGAAGTAGAAATCATTGTGATTAGTAAAAAGTGATTTTGAACAGAGAAAATATGTTTAAGTAAATAAAACCCCTTTACAGAGCCAAGCAATAGAAGGGGGCTCCAGCTCATAAACGATGTCAGGTTTTTTTGTTTGTTTGTTTGTTTGTTTGTTTTTTAAAAAAAAGTGAAAAATTGAGTGAAAAAATAAAAGTAGCATTGCTTATAGTATATTTATGAGTGCTACAAATCCTGCAGATTTGAAGAATAAGGTACATAGGATTTTATTTTCTTCTCCCAGATGTTACTTTAATCAGGTTTCTAGTTGCAATAAATAGAGAATCATATTATATGCAGTAATGTTCCCCAACAGATATAGTAACATAACTCAACATTTTGCAATTGTAGCAGGTGAGATTATAAATCAAAGACAAAATTTACTACAAGAATATAATAAACCAGATCCCATTTTCCTTAACAATTTATAGTTCTGATTTGATTATGCAGCTTATTTGCTTAATTTTATTACTGGTTTAAACTCCTGCCTCCTTCATGATAATCCATTCTCCAATGTCAACCTTCAGTTACATGTTTCAGTAAGAAAAGCACACAGTTGTTTCTTATATATAATACATCAAAAACTGCAGGCTGCCTTTCCATAGTCACACATACAAGGATTGGATTCTGCAGCCCCTTTACCTCACTTGAGACCATAATGAATTACCAGAGATAAACAGACAGATCCAAACCCACTGCAGTAAATGGAAAATCATCTGTTGACCTCACAGGGCTTTGAACCATTCCTGCCCTGACAGCAGACATTCATTTCCTGTTCCCAGACTCTGCCAGGGTAATAATAAATGTATTACCCAACTCAGCTCTAGTACTCAGCAGCAAAATGAACCAGAGAGAACATGCAGTACAAACAAATATACCTAATTTTTTCTATACCATACACAAAATTCAGAAGGACAAAAACCCAACATATAATTATCCTCATGTAAAAAAGAAATGAAAAACAAACTGCAGATAAATCTTCGATTGCAATTTTTCTCATTCTCCCTCTCATATACTTTGTCACCATTATTTTTCATTACCACAATATCATTTCTGATGAAGAAAAAAAAAAAAAAAAAGACACTCATGAATTAATCATACATTTAGCTCATAAATATTTGAACCACATACTGGTTTCTGTTAAAATGGTACAGATTTACTGGAACAGAAACCAAACAGCAGCTACAGAAGCACCACTTCCTGTTGATAACTAAAACTGAGCTCTGCAAGCTCACAAATTAGCATCTGTTGTCTGGAGTTTCCCCTATAGTGCTTCAGCTGTGTTTTCCCTAGGTATTGTTTTGTTTTCATCCCTTGCAGTTTTCTAAAATTCCTCTGAAACTGAACAATCAGGAAAAAAAATGTTGAATGTTACTATGGTAACTAAAAAAAAAAAGAAAAACACTTCAAACAGACCGATGACTCAGGGCACAGCTTCTCAACAGAAACCAACGCACTGGTGCTTTGTCCACGAATAGAGCAATTTGGGGGCCTATTTAAAGGTGTTGAACTCAAGGAATATATTAATACTCCACTCTTTTGTTTATCATAGAATATTTTTCTCTACTGAGCAGCAGTACGGCATTATGTGTGGCATTAATTAGCACATATATCTTTGTATCATACATGTCTTCCACAGAAACTATTTCAAGCTACCATTAAGGTCAAAGCATTACATGCAGAGAAATTAAAACCAAAACTTAAAAACAACAACAGAAAATCAATTACAATTGTACGTAGGCTCTTTCATCCCCTCACACATGAACATAAAAGACTTTAACTACTGACTCAGTGTCATTTCTTATACTCTTATACATCTCTTATACTTCTTATACATTTCTTATAGAAGAAACTTTCTGGGTTAATGAGACCAATCCTCAGCTATTACAGGCAACCACATTGTGTAAGCCAAGCCATGAAAATACCAAACTCCTTAAAACTGCTGTGATTTTTGCAATTATGACTCCCATCAGGAAACTGTCCCAGAGTTTTATTCCTGAGAGGTCTCAAAAGCACACACACCCCATTTTCAGTCAAGTTTACTTATTTGTTGCTAGATTATACCCCTCCCCTTTCCCCCTATTATATATATATATTTTTATTATTATTATTATTTATTTATTTATTTTCCCTAGAGCAAGCACTGACTGTCCTTTAGCTTAAACTGCTCCCCTCCCTCTTTGGTTTAGAGAATACACTGACATATTTATAAAGAACACTATTTTCCCTAGCCATCCTTTGTTACATGAATATATCATTTGGCTTGCTCATCTTTATTTTTAAGACAGACTTTTCTTTCATTTGTTAATTCCTGTATTCATCTTCAATTGTTATTATGAAATTTCATTTTCACTGATCAGTGAGAAACTCCAGATTTTGTCTTACCTGGCTCTTGTATGATAGGATTAATGCTTCTTTTTCATCACTGGAAATCGCTCCTGATACACCCCAGAAAATATCATGACCCTACCATATCATCATACTATCCTTCTCCTAGGCTATGTATCAATGCATGTGAAAGCACCATGCTAAATTCTACAGAAAAAGAATATCACAATTTCATCTTTTCATGGAAATTAGGATTAAAAGACTCTTCTAATTTTTCCCACTTTTCTTTTTTCCTTATAAGGCAATATGTTTTATCAAAATATCTCTACCAAGTCCAATAACTTTTGTGAAACCCAGTGTTTTTCAGTCCTCAAAAATCCTTAATTAATCTGAAGTAGGTCACATAAGAGAGAAGACATTTTTGATTTTAAAGTGATGGCCGCATCATGGAGCCCTTCCAAATAGAAAATAATAAATCTAAAAAAAAAAAAAAAAAAAAAGTTTTTTTTTATTCTAATTTTTAGATGCTTTGTTCACTATGTATTCCTAATGTGATACTCATGTCCATAAGCAATGGATGAGATAGTTATTTACAAGCCCTCCAGTCTGTAGGAAAATATGTTGGACTGAGAAATAAGTGGACTCAGGCAGAAGACAAAGATGGGATGTTTGGGGTAAGCTGAAGAGTAAGAACTCAGCAGAAGCGATGGTGACAGATTGTTTAATTGGGTAACTGTCTCCATCATCTTACTTGCAAAGAAAGCAAGCAAATAAAACCTTGGGAATAATAGTCTATAAACAGCTTGCTTTAAAAAGTAATTGACAACTTCAACTGCTATGATACTTCAGTCTCAGGGGAAAGAGGCTGTAATATTTGCTGCAAAGTCTTGAAAGCCCTTTTTCCTTGTTGACTGCAAGAAACAATCAAAAAAGTATTTTCTCCTGGTATTGCACATAAATATATGTATGTGCAAAGCAGAACAAAATGCAGAACAAAATAAAGTAGTAGGTTTTAGAAACCAAGAGTAGATTTGTTAGTTTTTCACCATAAAAGCAAATTCTTAAAACAAGTGTACATTTACACCACTGCAAACAACCACTTTGATATGAAGTTGATTTAGCTATAAATGTGGTCAGAATTTTTGCCAACAAAAAGATTTTTTCTTTTGGTGTTGCAATTTCAGAATTGTGCAAAAGCTACAGGATAAAATATGATCATTGTCCACCCTTTATTTTAAAAACACAGGTCAATAGTTCAATTTCTCCTTGAAATAACACAAGGCTATGTGGAGTAATGGATCTGTATATTTGCAGTGGAGAGTTTATGTAAATGTGAAACTAATGTCATTTGCAAAACCCATGCAAAGCATCAACAAACACACTAAGCTTTCCTCTCCTCAGTCAGGGTTTATTTCACCCCTATTACTGGAGGCCTGGGCAGAGACTGCCAGATGTGTCAATGCTTCTCACTATGACAACAGTTTCTGATGTTCAACAAAGGGTTGAATATGAAGCCGGACTTCTTGCTGTCTCTCGCTGCTTTAACTAGGATTTGGGCACATGTAAACAAAGAGGAAGCCTAAGAGAATAATGACCAAGTATTTCTTGGCTACGGAAGTAAGAGACTTGGTCTTAAAACTACTGAGCCTTTGCTTCCCATCACTATGACATAATTAAAGAAGTATAATAACATTTAAAAACAACAACAAAAACTGTTGTCCTAACTATACAACACAACAGTAGGACTGACTGAAAAATGCAAACTTCAGTCCAAAGATGCAGAATAAGGTGCATCCAATAGGCTACTCCTGCAGCCTACAATTTAGAAGAAAAAGAAATAATAAAATAAAGGCCTATTGCAATGCTTGGTAGTGACTTCAACACAATATAAAGAAGAACTGACTTTATGAGGCTGAGCAGAATGGCTTTTTCAAAAATTTAATTTCTTCAGAAAAAAAAATAACATATATATATATAAATAATAATTAATAATAATAATAATAATAATAATAATAATAATAATAATAATAATGATAAAAACACCTAAAGCTACAAATCATTTTTTTTTTGTTATTCAGGCAATTACTGTTTTGAACATGAAGAGTTATAAAATTCTTCCACAGCTACGTAGGGAGACAATTAAAAGAAACTTAACTTTTTTTTTTTTTATTGTCATATGTTAACAAGCCTTGAACCAATGCATGACACATACAGAACAGTCCTGGGGAAGCATCAGTATTACTGTGAAAGTGACTCTGTGATTCTGTGAATGTAGTCTGGGTTACATTTGTCGTATACTTGTTTGTATTACATTATTTATCACAAGAATAGCATTTTAATGTCAACGCAGACCTGTTTAATCTGTGCCTAGCTTATCCATATGTCTGGCTAGCTGAGAGACTTAAGCAGTAACTAATCTAAACAACATATGTACTACTGATTTACTCATCTTAATTTTACGTTAATTCAAGTGAAAAATGACCTTAGCAACTGTGTTGGATGAAGCAGGTCTGATTAGAATTCTGTGAAAAATAGAAATAAACTGCCTTAATTTAAACACTGATCTAATTTGTTGGTTCTTATTGTTTTATGCTTACAGATTCCATCCAGGGTAGAAGAAAAGGAGCATATGGACAATCAAAGCACAAAAAGCTGAAAAAGCCTGTTTATATATACATATATATATTCTCCTACTGTGAGAGGCAAAAAGCACAGATTAAATTACATAAGTGATACATTTCCATAGCTCCATCATTTGTTTGAAATAATGCACAAGGCTTTGCTGCTGATGAAAAAAGAAACCCTAAGTCGATCACAGAAGTGTACTGAGCAAGGAAAAGCTCTTGATCAGAGGAATTGCACAGAATGAGACCATTTCCTGATGTAGCAAATGCTGCTAAACGCTAATCTATTCCCATGGAGATGAAAATTGAGGATGCAGGGCAAAGTCAATCCTGCCTAGATTATGACCTATGGCTCTAGGGAGATTAGTCATTTTAAACAGGAAAAGCACCCAAACACTATTATTCAGTATCTTTTTTTCTGTGTTTACATTTAAACCTCTTCCTCCTCTCCCCTTCTTCTCCCACTGTCCCCCCCCCCCCAAAAAAAAAAAAAAATGCTTATTATCCACTTTGCCCCTGAATTTTTCCCTCTTTCTTTAGTCCTGTTCTTTTTACATACTTCAGATTCCTGGTCCACAGTCTCAACTAGGGTTGGTATAAATCCGGTTTCTGAGGGTGGTATATCTGGTCTCTATGGGCAAACATTCTTCTATTTCAAAAATTTGAAGAGTCTCTTGCCAAGTAGGTGCAGTATTTGGAGTATGTACATAAAATTGTATTAAAACTGTTTACACCCACAGCTTGAGGTGGTTAACTATTTTTCCCATCACTCAGTTTTCCTATACCTACCCTACTTCTATCAATGTTACTGTTGAAGAACAAGATGGGAGAGAGAGAAGGCGAAACAGTTGGTATTTGTCACATCTTTCAGGTTATACGGATCATACCATATATGCGTTTTTTGTGATTCATGAACAGGCATGTCCTCTCTACCTTTTCGCACATTCCTCTCCCTGCCCACCCAGTCTTTCTTGACAAAAACTTCTTCAAACTGAGCTAGGAGTAAATATAAGCCTATATTGCTGCAACAGATCTACTTAGACTTGGTATGATGAACTTCAGCTGACCTAGATGCAGAAATATATGTCAGAGTGGAAGCCTTAAGTGCCACCCAAAACCAATTACTTCTAAGGTCATTTATCAGCAGAGATAGTACCAGAGAAGCCTCTTTACTCCTAGATGTTTCCCCTGATCTGGCTCGTTGCTGAGGCTGGAGACATGGGTTAGATGGACATATTGCCACCTTGTAAAATGTCATTCAGGGCAGCTGCTCTACTTTGGGTTTGTCAAGACCTGCACCTAAACCACAGTGACGTTATTTGTTATTTTGAAGCCTTGTGGAAACTTTTGGGGGAGCTTGAGGATACTGCCCAAGTCATAGCACAGCACAACCCTCTCTCAGTGAGAACCTTGGTAGCCCCCAGTCCCTCCCCCGGAATTACTGTAGTCCTCCGAAGGTGTAAGCTGTTCCTAAGGAGCAGGACAGAAAATAAATGCAAAGCTGTTCCAGGCCAAGCCATAACAGATTAAAATGAGTGTTTTCAAATGGAAATCCCTCATATTTTTAACCCTCCATTCTTGAAAATACCATCTTCAGTTTGCCTTAAGATTTCTGGAAAAGAGTAGTATCAGATTGTGAAATTCAGAAAGATTTTGCTGGTTAGCTAGAAGTGAAGGATGAACCAAAATCAGGAATGAAATTGAAAACTCTTCTCACAGTGATAAGGAAATAAGCTTTCAGATGCCTTGGATGAAATACATGACCTTGCAGCCTTTCCATCTCTAATTTCATTGTTTAAAGTTATTATTAACAGTTTTCTTAATTATGCATAATATTTCTGATTTTCTGTAGTCCTTGCTTTGTCCCCATCAAGTTCTTGCAGATCAATTTCATCTCTCCTTAGTTTAATGCTAGATTTTAAAATAACCAATTCAAGAGATAATTAACTTTATAACATGATTATGTAGTGCCAGCAACACAGCATTTGAAAAAATGTACTTATCTAAGTAGTATTATTAGCAAATGCAGAGGTGATTTTTCTGATCTCAGTAACAGAAAAGGATTCAATGGATGTACAGCGCATATATACGCTTTTCACAGTTACCAGTCAGGGAAAGCAACAGTTGAAGAACCGTGGCTGTCAAGACATGGGTCAGAGTGCTGCATAAATCCCTAAACCAGCACTAACCTGAGCGATTACATTCATGTCCCATGGCTCAATGACACCAGTGTCTCCATAGGGCCCCAGCAGACATCCAGTCATACCAAGCCGGGTACTGCATGGAAGGCCTTTTCTCATCTGGGAATTGCAGCAGCATTGAATGAATTGTCACAAGGTTTGCTGTATTTGCACCTCAGCAGTAGGGGCAGTTAGCATCCCTCTGCAGCATTGGTGCCAACTGGGTGCCTGCCTGTCTTCAGATGTTGCCACAGGAAATCCAGCCCCACAAACAAGAGCAGGAGGAGCCACATATATTTGAAGCTGTTATTGTTCCTATAGACTCCACGTATGAAGCCAATGATGTGCTGCCTCATGCAACATGCAAGGACGTTACCAGGACTTGGTTTCTGTGGTGCAATCTCTTCAAAAGTTACAAGGACAGGTAAAACAGAAGATAGGAAGGAAGGGCAAGTAAACTCCGGAAACTGGAGACAAGCACAAAGACACAGTCTTTCCTAGAGAACAGATAAAATAAGTAGCATTATTTTTAATAAATACAAAAATACATACATACATACAGTTTAAAAGTAAACAAATAGTGTGGGGATGTTCATACCCAACTTATAAATATATACGGGCTTAATGAACTTTGGCATTGATGTCATCCTTTGTTAGCTTTTGTGTTAGTCTAGATAAAATGATGGGGAGTCTTCTGATTCACCTACTCAGTTAAACTTAATTTCAAATATATTTTAGAACTGAATGTACTTTAGTCCTCAAAATTCCCATGGTTAGTATATAATATGGATTCCATGCTCCATGCTTTGTTTATGTAATAAAGTTGGCATGCTGTATAGGGATATGTCTCTAAGGTGGATGCTAGCACTGACCCACATTGTTTTTAAAATTAGACAGGTATAAATTAAATTATTGAGTGGTCATGTCCTTTTCAGAGACCATTGAATACTCTCTCTTTTCTATGAGACAAAGTCCATTAACAGCCCCCCACTCAGAGTTTAGAAAAATGTTAGCCAGTACTTGAATTCAATACATGTATCCTGGTACTAAGATTATTCTGCTACTTACTTTTCCTCATTCTACCCACAGATTTACCTCTACTTTTGGGTGGAAGTTCACTTTAGTAATTCTTACTTTTTTAAGCACAGTGATAAGGCAGTGTAAACATATAAGGATTTTCCACATACAAATCAATAACAACAGTAAAGTCCCTATGGAATCTCAGGGTCACTGCCACTTTACTGTCTTCAAGTATAAAACTCTGCTTGGGTTAAGGATTTTTGGAAAATATAAACTTAGGAATAAATCTGAAATTTTGACTGTTCCATAAAATGTAAATTATTTACCATTCATGCAAACATACGGTCAGCATTTGTATCTGCATGATTTTTATAGCCAGGCCCTTCCATAGCAAACCCTTCTTTCTCCACCTTTTTTCCTTTCCCAAACAAATAAATCTTTATATTTGCAATTTGTAGTCTCCCAGATGTCAGAGATATTTGTTCTTTTACATAGATGAAACTCAATTCATTAGTTGCTTTTTAAGTTAGGACAAAAACTATAAACTGGCATCGACAGCTGACCAGAGTAACTGAAACACTTCTGTAAAGACCTGTTATGTTCACAGTGGGCCAAACGACTGGATACATGGCAGTACTCTTCTGCCTAATTTATGTACACTCACCTTTGGTGATTCCCTTGGAGAGGGTTATATACAAGGGTGGATACAATGATCCTTTAAATGGAAATTCACTAAACTTCTATTCACTCATACTCCCACTATCTAGAAAACATTATCTGTTCATCCCAATTTCACTAGCTGATAAACACAGTTTCTTCATCTTCCCAACACTTTGTCACACATTGACAGGTAATAGGTATATGCCTTCAGTGGTGAGACTGAGAAGATACTCTACCAACTTTTTACCTCAGTTCACTGACCAACATTTCTTCAGTTTTGCCCAGCTATCTTTCATGCAAAAACTGAATAATCACGTTCATCACGCCATTTTCCTTCTGTGAAACACTGATTCCAGGAAAATGCCTTCTCCATTCTCTTGGCAGCTAAGCCTATAGCACGTCATCATCTCTTCTACTTGTGGACCCCTAGACTTTATTTTATTGTACTACCTCTTGGTTTTTCATCTGAATTTTTTGGTCCAAAGTTTGAACAATATTACTGGAGATACCATGGAATATTCTAACACTGCAAGGTGAAGCATGACTTTCCATGGTATTGCTTCTTTCTGAATACTGTTATTATACTTGCAGTGGAAATTAATTACTTGTCCATGGGTCACCTTAAGATAAAATGTTAGTCTGTAAATAAGTGGCATGAAACTACATAGAAAGATTTGAAGGTATTTCTGGGTAAATATTTTGCTTTCAGAATGTGTCAGATTGCCCCACTGTCAGTAATTTCAAAACAACTTTATAAGAAAGGATCTCCTAGCCTCTCTTGCTCTTCAGACACTGACTGAAATAGTAAAACTAGGCACTATACTGTTCCATCAGCATATTGCGTTTAACTTTCAGATGCGAAGCATAAGTCTTCGCCTCAGAAATTTATATTTTTAAAGTCTATTTACAGAGTGGCATCACCCTGTAGAGCAAATGTGAAAATAAGAAAGATTTTGCTTAATGAAGAAGTGAGTGAAGGTTCCTCTTCCTCCTCTTTTTGCAAACATAGGCCTGCAGGGACACAGAACACACTAAGGGCCTTGAAATACAGAAATGTCTCCCTTTGATGATGTCTAAAGGTCCTAAGAGAGATCTGGGGGAATCCCTTATAACTTAGTTTGTCAGTATTTTCATCTTGGTCTACAGATTTTAGTACTTTTTTTTGTTATGGTTGTTGTTGTTTTTCTAATTTTATTTTCTCTGTCACTGGTAATGAAGAGAAATGTAGATGATAATAAGCAGAATGGATACTGACACTATAATAAAAACAAAGCTAGAAATGCTTCAAGAATGGCAGCTGTGGCAGGGTTTTTAAATGCAATTGCCATGCTGTAATTGCCTATTTTTTTAAAACCCAGTCTTAAAAAGTACTAAAAAAATCCATTCATTGCATTCGAAAGCAGAAGCTGCATGTGAGAAAATAAACAAAAATGGAATAGCAACTTACCACTCTTGAGTTATCCTCTTTTAGAAATAAATAGGTGTATTCTCAGGTTCAGCTAAGAGGAAGACAATGGGCAAGGGAAAACCAGATTTTTTCATTGTGCTTCTTGGCATCAAAGCCCAAGTTTCTCGTCAGAGAAGAATAAAGATAGAGACTACCTAAGGAGAAAAATGGCAGGCTCCCAGCATACTCAACGTGCTTCTAAAACAAGACCCTCCTCCCTACAAGCCACTCTGCACTGGTACATTGCATCTCTCATAAATAGGCTAGGAGATGTAAATAATGCAGAAGCATAACATGCTGAAGGGAAAGCATACAGTTTGCCTCATCCTGGCCCACCGAGTCCCAGGTGAGGTAAGTCCATGACAAAGGATATTTTTCTCCACAGAGAAAAAAAGCCCAATAACATTATTATTACTAGCCTACTTTATTGGAAGTCCCTGAAATTCATCATAAGTTACATTTAATTGTTTACTTCTACCTGTATTTAAAACTTTTTATGATTATATGCCACATTAATCAGCATAGCTGATTATACTTCAGTTTTAAACAGTAATGTATTTTTGAAAGAGTCTGCTATGAAGTCATAAGTATGGTATAAGAGCCTGGCTTAACACTGCTCACCTCAGTGACCCTGAAAATCAAAGCCAATATCTCAGTCTCATCTCAATCACTTACTCTCTGAGTGGCCTTGGGCAACTGATTATCTCCTCTGTATTCTCCTTAAGACATCCATCCTTGAAGGGAATAGCAAACAGCCAAGCTTCAAAGTAAACAGCTAAACTCTATAAAACAAGAAAAAAACAAGCTAAGCATTAAATGCTACCATGCTCTACTGAGGTTTTCCTAAATCTCGTTCTTTAACTGTTTTGATATACACTAGACAATACTTATCTTCACTATCTACTGCACGGTTTCTTAGTATTATTACATCTTTATTACAATTTACTACTAAAACCTGTAGAATCACAGAATCACAGAATTGTAGGGGTTGGAAGGGAGCTTGAGAGATCATGGGTCCAACCCCACTGCCAAAGCAGGCACCGTAGAGTAGGCTGCCCAGGTAGACGTTCAGACATGCCTTGAATATCTCCAGAGAAGGAGACTCCACAACGTCCCTGGGAAGGCTGTTCTAGTGCTCTGTCACCCTAACCATAAAGAAGTTCTTTTGCATGTTGGTGCAGATCTTCCTGTGCTCCATTTTGTGGCCATTACCCCTTGTCCTGTCCCCGCAAACCACTGAAAAGAGGTTGGCCAAATCCCTCTGTCTCCCACACTTCAGGTATTTATAAACATTGATGAGATCCCATCTCAGTCTTCTTTTCTCAATGCTGAACAGACCCAGGTCTCTCAGCCTTTCCTTTTAGGGAAGATGCTCCAGGCCCCATAACATCTTTGTGGCCTTCCGCTGGACTCTTTCCAGGAGATCCCTATATTTTTTGTACCGGGGAGCCCAGAACTGGACACAGTACTCCAGGTGAGGCCTGACCAGGGCAGAGTAGAGGGGGAGGATCACCTCTCTTGACCTGCTGGCCACGTTCCTTTTAATGCACGCCAGGATCCCATTGGCCCTCTTGGCCACCAGGGCACACTGCTGGCTCATGGCCAAACTGTCATTCACCAGGACCCTGAGGTCCTTCTCCTCAGAGCTCCTCTCCAGCAGGTCACCCCCCAGCCTGTACTGATGCCTGTGCTTGTTCCTTCCCTGGTGTAGGACCCTACACTTGCTCTTATAAAATGTTAGAAATATAGAAACATAGAAATGTTACCGAGAACAAACCTAATCACTCAGTAGTAACAGAAAAAGACAGCTTAATTTTAAAAGTTTTATTTATACTATGTTCCCCTGGGTGGTATTTACTGAGACTTGAACCCATATATGCATTTAAGCTTAACACTAATTTCTACACAACTGCACTCTAGAAGATGGAAGACAGGACATGGTGTCAGCATGTTTGCTAAGGGGCAAAAATTTCCAGGGACTTCAAATGGAAAAAGTCCCATTAATGACACCTGTGAGAGACAGCTAGAAAAATAGCTCCCTGCCTCCCTCATTTTAGTAGCACTGGAGCAGATCAGATTGAGTTGCCCTTGGAGAAACCTATGTAAGCATGTGCAATATGAATAAGATTATCAGAAGAAAAACAGAAACTGAATGCACTCGGCAATAAAGGACATTCAAAGACCACTCACAAAATGGTTACTTCAGAGTGGCACGTGCTTCTCTCTGTTGAATTTAATTGGGCCACCTTACAAAAAGACACACTGGGAAGACTGCCAAGTGAAGCTTGAGGAAGACTAAGTTATTATTACGAAAAAAAGTAAGAAAAGGACTATTACATAGGGATTCAAATTTTAGTTATAGTTTGTTTACAACTCGTGTTGCAAGCAGATATTGCAAATTACCCTATGGAGGGAATAATCAAAGTCAGTAGGATTTTTTCTCACCTTTTCAGACTAAAAACTTTACATACTAGGCACACATCCATTTGTACATTGGTGACCATTTATAATGTCAGATAACTGAGCACTTTCCTTTATTTTATCAGCTATTTTCCTCCTGTTGTTCCTCAGACACAGGTAACCCAATGTGAGCTTTTCTTTCAGGGATGTGTCACTCGTGAACTGGTCAAATCTGTTACGGAAAAGACAATTCTCCAGAAAGGAGCAGGAGCACCAAGACAAACAAATATTTCAAAATTTGTCAGTCTCTTGTCATGAGCACATAAAAGCATAATTTAAACATGTGTTAAACCAAAATTTAAATAAGTAAAAAACAAAACAAACAAACAAAAAACCCTGTAAGGAGTCAAATCGATAGTAGGCATTGTAGAAACAGCAGTTTACAATGAGACGTAAGCTTAAAAATGTTTCTAAATTAAAGAGATGCCTGGGATTGGGCTCAAGTGAAATGACTGTCTTTTCCAAGCCAGGGAGAAAATCAAGGGAAGGCAGCTGCCAAACGTGGACTGCACTAGAAGCAAGGCTATTTACATCTGAATAATAAACACCTTGGAGTTCACTGAAGGAGCATTTATCTACTGTTGGCTGCAGTCTATTGTCCTTCATCAATTGTTATGCATCTATTTTTGGGTCTGTTTGAAGAAATTTCTAATTTCCTTTAATTTGGAAAAAAAAAAAAAAAAACACTAACAACAAAACACAACTTGCAAAAGATTATAAGCCTGATGAGAAGGACATGATGCATTGCTTTCCTTTTTGTTTCTCCCTGTCACTGTGATCTCAGGTCACATACATAAACATCTGAGAAGATAATTCACAGGCTTCCCTTTATCCAAGCCTTCCAACCATTGGATTGTTGGCCATATTCCCTCCCAACATCCAGGGTAACTGCTGTCATTTTTATATCAGTATCATCTTGCAAATGCCTCCTTACTTTTGTCAGACTGTTCTCCCTGTTTTTATAACCTTCTTCCCATTTCACTAACGATTTCATAGCTGCTGACCTGACTTCCTCTTCAGTCCAGCCAAGATGCTGCCTTGACCCTGCTTGGCTTCTTTTTCCAGCCTGCCTAGGTGGCTCACACAATTCCACAATCTTTCCATAGGAAATCAGCACTGTGGCTTAACTCCTGTTGCATCACATGCAAATCTCTTGCCTTTAAATCTCCACAGAATGTGTTTCCTCCTGCCCTTCCTGTATCCAGGCCCTTAACTTTCTCATTCTTTTCATACTCCCTTCAGACCTTTCTCCCACAAATCTCTCTGTTGCAGAACATGTGCCTGAAATGTGACCCCAGTTCTGGGACAAAATTGGTTTCTGATCTCCATCTCTCATAAAGGAATCAAGTCCTTTCAGCTTTCTGCTTATGCCATCACCTCCATTTCATCACCTCCATTTCATCACCTCCAATGTGCTATTTCACATTAATCTCATGAGATATTTAATGGATAAATCTATTAAACACAGGAAAGTATGCAAAATAAAAACTCGATCACTTTGTGGACAAATCAGACTAGTACTTAGGTAAAATTGCTCCAGACTTCCTCTAGAAAGTCCACCAGGCATTGTTCCACATACATGATAATCTCATCAGTGCAACAGTTGGTTATTTATATGATTATTATATACAAAAACATCCTCAGCCTCTGTATAAGAAAAAATCACCAGCATTACAAAATATAAATCATTGATATTAGGGGAAAGAAAAGATGCAATTGTCAAAGATTCAGGATAGAAAAAAAGTGTAATCAGGCAAGATGACAATTGTCTGAGATTCAGGGGTTTTCCAGTCAATTCAGGTTTAATGTAGATATAAAACCCTCCGTGTGCCTTGATGAGCTCTTTCATGTTTCCACAGATCTCTGTAAAAGGAAACCATTCTGTTTCCCTGGGACCTCTGTTTCGCCATCTCTCCCACTTGCACTGTAAACTCCTAAAGGCAGAGTTTCCCTGGCTACACACACGAATAACGTCTGCAGCAAGGGAACGCCAATCTCATCTGGGCTCCTGGGTTTCAACATGTTATAAATGCTTCATTAAGGGTTTATTATCAATGCAGCAGTTATTGGTAATGTTGGAAAATTCCTTTATTTCTCTTTTTTCTCTTTCTCCCTCTCAAAGACATGGGCACACACATACCGTTCACACAGGCTTTCTTTGGCTGCCATCGTCACCACACACTGACCTTTGAAATATGGAAATAAAAGTGCTCAGAAATAAAGCTGGCAGCAACAGCAGCCCGACTGTCGTCATTTAGAATCTGAAACAAGTGGGGCCATAGTTTGCAAGCTGTCTTCATAATTACTTGAAGCAGTTGTCACTCTGGCTCTAGTTTGTTCATTAGACCCCAAACAAACAGCTGATATTTGTTAAAGCACATAAGCCACTTTGTTGAAGCAGGGCTCTTTATTGTGAGGAACCCTGCAGCTGCGAGTCACATGCAGTTCATAGTATTTCCTGATTTCCTTTGCTTTATTTGCCTGCCTACATTCCCCTTACAGTAATGTCTTTTTACCAGAGAGAGAGAGAGACTGAGAGAGAGTTAAAAAAAATATAATACAATAAGGTAAATATTAGCTAACATAAAGCTTGATAGGCTTAAAGTTTATGACCCAAATCTGGTTCCCATTAAAAAAAATACTTTTGCTGTGGTAAAGAATGCTTAGCAATAAGAAAGTCATGGCTGGAATTTGAGGTTGCTGCACTCCAGTGAAACGACTGCTGCTTACAGTTCAATGCTTTCTCCCTGAAGCAGTCTGAAGGGGAAGTGAATGGAAAGCATCAATCTGAGCCAAGTCAGAAGGCTTCTAGGAAGGTCTTTTCTTTGCACTCTTATGTCTTCAAAATTGAGGTACTGGAGAGTGTTCTGCTGTATTCTACAAAATAAATAAATAAATAAATAAAAATGGTGGTTGATGGTCACGATCACCTCTGATGAACCACTGGGTGGTTGTACAGATCCCTTTGGGTCTGCAGTGGACAGGTCTCTATGACTGCTGGTGGAGATGAAGGACAAAATGGGAAATGTATATGGAAAGCAGAGTTGGTTTCATCTGAGCTCTACAAGGAAAAGAACATCTTGCCTGATGACACTTTTTTTCTATCCTGCTCTGACAGCATGATTTTGAAAGGATAAAGACAATGAATGATCTCCACAGGCCAAAGAAGTTGACACAGTCTTGTACAAGACTAAACTATTAAATAAGCTGTAGATGTGTCATCAGAGATCTCAGCCTCATATTCACAGCAACGATCCCTGAAAAGAATAATGTAATATCTTTTGAAAATAAAGGTACAGAAGAAAAAACAATGAAACTATTTTAAATGTAGTGTATTTCATTTTGATAGCATCCCTTATTCCCTTTCCCATTACTTGCAGGGAATTTTTATGTGTGAAAAATCCCTGTATGGCAATCTTTCAGGTCATATGAAATACGTCAGTGATTGCCCTTGTTGGAGGGGAAGAATCAACTGAGGTGTTGTTACTGCAACTCTTTAAAATGTGCATAAGACAAATAGTTGAGGTGAGAAAAGACCAGTAAAGACATAAAAAAGTGATTTATTTCTATCCTGTTGAGTTGCTACTCTAAGTAGACTGCTGTGGAATCAGGAGCCCAGCACATTGTCTTGTCTGACATCTGCACAACCAACAGACTTGTACCAGAGCTGAGCTATTCAAGATAACGTTATCTACAGAGCAGCTGACAAAAGATACACTCCGGGCCTGTTAATCAGTCTTCCCATTAAATGGGAGACAATGAGAAAAGAAGGAAAGTGAAATGCAGTGCAAGGAGATATCAACTGGGGAGAGAAAGGCTGTGTGTTATATAAGAATTTCAGCAAAGCCAGGGAAAGAGGTGAAGATTCCTGAGGCCCTGGAGAGTGTCCAGAGAAGGGCTATGAAGCTGGTGAGGGGCCTGGAACACAAGTCTTATGGGGAGTGGCTGAGGGAACTGGGGTTGTTTAGTCTAGAAAAGAGGAGGCTCAGGGGAGACCTTATTGCTCTCTACAACTACCTAAAAGAAAGGCTTTTGGGTCGGCCTCTTGTCACAGATAACTAGCGATAGGACTAGAGGGAATTGCCTCAGGTTGTGCCAGAGGAGGTTTATGTTGGAAATTAGGAGACATTTCTTTTCAGCAAGAGCGGTCAGTCATTGGAACAGGTTGCCAGTGAGATGGTGGAATCTCCATCCCCAGGGATGTTTAAGGAAAGGTTGGGCCTGGTGCTTAGGGACATGGTTTAGTGGGTGACATTGGTAGTAGTGTGATAGTTGGACCAGATGATCTTGGAAGTTTTTTTCAACCTTAATGATTCCATGATTCTATGATTCTTGGTGGAGTGAAAATGGGTAGTGGGTCAAACCCATGACATGAAGTTCACTCTTTACCATTCAACCACTTTCAGTTTTCTTCTGAAAAATCTATAAAATGTGTGTAGAACAAGCTACCCTTTCATTGCTCTATTCATGGTTTAAGCCTTTAATTTCTCAATCTCTTTCCTAGCTAGTGACATCTATGTGTTACTCTTAGAGCTATCCATGTGTTTCTTTTCCTGTCTGTGACTGACTTTTATACTTGGCATGTAAGAGGCCAAGTTAGATCTCTGCTATTTTGCCAAACACAGAGAAGAAACCCAGGGTCCAGAGAAAAAGGAAATAGATAATTGGACAATCCATAATCTCAGCACAGAGTATTTGTCACACCGATCTCAGTTGAGAAATGAAAGTTATACCTATAACACATCCTTACAAGAGGAGCTGGGAGTACTTTCCAGGTCACAGCTCTCAGCTCTGATTTGTGTCCTGATCACTTTCTTGCTCCATAACAAGATGAACACAAGCATGTGAATCCCATCATTCCATGCCTGTGCTTTCAGAAGAAAGAAATGAAAGCATGAGGCAAGAAGTAGAGCTGCAATCTGTACAATGTTGTCTAAACCATCAGGAAGAGGACTGACGGGAATGCCTTCATGTGTGTCTGCTCCAGAGGCTGGACATAGTCACCGCAATCTTTTGTCTGTGATAGCACCAAGACAACGGTGCTATGGGTTATATGCCAGTATGTTCAAGGGCAAATTGTTTTCTGCACTGATGGCAGGTTGTTGTGATTATGCCTCATCTGAAAGATTTTTTTCATTTTTATGTAAGTTAAACCATGTACAGCCCTAGCCACACTATAAGGATGAAAAAACAGCAATAGCACCACAGGAAAAAAAAAAATAATAATAATAAAAAAAAAAGTTTGCATGTTCCCTTCCAAATGGATGTGAATTTTTTGTGTGAAGGATGGGGTAGATATATGATGCTTCAACCCAAGGTGGGTCACTTATACAAAGCATGTGCACCCACCTGCATTCAGTCTGTGTTTCCAGGTTTATTTTTGTGTATAAATAAAGTAAGTTTCATTAGAGCTTTGGCAAGTCTGTTTTTCCCAGCAGCTTTTCACATTATTTACCCTGGCGCCACTTCCAGTAAGCGTACGCACTGAAAAGATAACAAAATGTTTATAAGGAAAAGGTGGCTTCAGAATATCAGTCTAATAATATATTTCTACAAATGTGTACTTCAAAAATGAAAACACTTTTTATGCTGGGAAATTTTAAAAGAGGATGGAGCCAAGAAATCTGGGAGGGTCCTTGCCAGTGTAAGTGTCTACCAGAGCAGAGAGGTACCAGGCATCGAATGAATGACCAAGCTGAATCTTCTGTAGAAAGTTTAAGGTTTATGGATAAAATCTTTGAAGCAATACTGTGATTGTATAAAAAGCAAAGCTAAAAGGTAGCACTGAGGCTGTGGAAGGCTTATATATCTTGACTGGGAAGACATCTTTCTAGTAAAGACTGTCAAATTTCTTTCATTTCCATAGGTGTTTCCTCCATCTCACTTAATAATGAGAAATACCTGCCCATAGTGAGACAAGTGACATCAAGCCTGTTTTAATGCTAGATGGACTGGGGTTGGTCAAAGGGTGGTAGATGGACTGGGGTGGAAAGCATCTTAATAAAATGATAATGAAACCACTATATACTGCACTCTTAGTATCTGTTTTGCCACAACAAAATAAATTTTAGATGGGAGGCCGAGTTTGAAAATGAAATATCTTACAAGGGATTTGTTTCCCTCCTTTCCCACTTTCTCTCTGTTTCCTGAACATGTTCTATTATTTAAATATTTTACAAGATAGGCAGTGTTCTCCTTCAATTTAAACCCTGATGAAAGAGCATTAGAAAAAGTGACAAGACTATTATTCAAAGGAGAGGGTCACACTAGTGGCTTGTTACTTCATTTTCATGACAAAGATTGCATCTGACATTTAATACCCAACATCTTTCAAGAAATATAGTGAAGTGATCTGCCATTTTGACCTTTTCTCAGCTCTTCATTTCTGATTGGCCCATCCATTCCACTCTTTCCTAGGCATTATAGCCCTATCAATCAAGGAAATAGAGATTACACTCCACTGAGAAACAAATATGCATTTAAAGGAGACACCATTAAGGTTTTTAGGTCCCACACTTTCTGTAGTTTAGCATTGTTACAAATGGATCATTAGAAATGAATTTATCATTATTATTATTATTACCCATCTTCTTGCAACAAATTAAGAAAATAATGAAGTCTTTGGCATTGGCAAAGACACTGTGGCCACAGCACCTAGAAACATCCCTAGACAACATGTTTGCACAAGCAGCAGATTTGGCATGACTAACTGAGGATGCTCACTGAGAGGCAGAGATTTTTGCTCATTCCCAGATCAACCATTGTGCTATGGGAGCTTTGTTTCTCTGTCTCTTTTTCTCACTCTCTTTCTGCCCTGTCTGGGTGTATTTTGGGGAATGAGCAGGTGAACTTTAAGCATGCAGAAAATGTCAATCTGTAAAAAAACAGTAATCACAAAACACCCAGTTCTTCAGTGGCACTTTTCAGCTGCAGACTTCAAAGCACTTCCCAAAAGTGGGAAGAGGTATTTTTAGGCATACCCTATGTTCAGCCCAGAGTTCACTGTGGAGCCAGGGATGGAATCCACTCTTCCCTAGCCCCCATGTATTCTCCTTCCTAGGAAACAGGGAAAATGTACAGGTAAACACACACTTAAGGGCTTATAGGAGAGTAACACTACAAAAGTGGGGAATACTGTAGAGCACCACCTGCGTCTCCTTTATTTGCTGTTGTTGTACTTTCTCACAAAAGAAAGAGTGATTTGTAAACTGCAATTCATGGCAATGACGAATACATCAAGGAGTTTATGGCTGCTATTGACTGACATCAGCTCTGAATTATGCCCTGTGGTGACCAAACTCTAACTCATGTTACTGAAGATATAGTGGAGTAACCCTTGAAGTTGCCATGTAGTTACCGCACTACCAGACAATGCACTGTTCAAGCAGCTCAGCAAACAAAATGAATCACTTTCATACAAAGGAGGAAAGTAAGGTAAAGAAAGTAAAGAAGATATGCAGTAGCCAAATAAGAACTTAAGGTAAGGTACTTTCAAAAACACAAAGAGACATATAGCAACAGTCTGATTGAAAAGAACTTGAAATCCCATTCGTGAGCCCATCTCAGTAGCACTAATTATTTGAGTGAACTTTGACCTCTGCTTTCTAAAGAACTGAACTAGCATCACACGCCTTAATAAAAATTCCCACCAAAAGTGGTACTTGATTACTTTGCCACATCTCTGTACTATAATGCATGGGAAAACAAAAAGCAAACAAACAAACAAACAAAAAAATCAATCTAAAATGAAAAAAAAAAAAAAGAAAGAAAAATCCTGTTCTTTTCATTGTTGCTGACACAAGATCAGTAGCATGTACACACCCTGGATACAGTTTTGTACTGAGGGCTTTATTTGCTCTGAAGTGTAATCATCTATTGCATGTTAAACTCAAACATCTTGTGGGGTTGAAGGAAGCAGAATAAATCATATCAGCAGACTGCAACATTTCACAAGAACTGGATGTGGTTATGCTGGGGGGGTGAAGGTGGCCCTCCATCACTTACCATGCTGGGCCATGCTGGTGGGGGAGTTACTTCTCCTCAGTTCTCCCCATTTCAGTAAGTCTTTGCTAGTCTGGTAATAAAAAGTTAGGTAATAAAAAAAGCATATGGTCCTTCACCAAATGGCAATTGTTGTAGCTGCTTTCCTTCTCATCTAGGGTCAAGGTTCATTAAGAATTATTTTTATAACTTGAATTTTATTACAAATTTAATTCTTTAAAACTGATCTGTTCGTGGAAACTTATTGGTTTGGATGAAAATTTCATCTGGAAAAGACTTGTAGAATTAATTTTTGAGAGTTCAAGAGTTTCAAGAGTTCAATAGCCACTGTGTTGTGTATAGGGCACTCAACTGATATCCTGAAGGTGTTAGTCCAAGGGTGCTAGCCCTGCTCCAAAAATAGAGTCTTGTGCTTAAATCATGGAGTACAGGCTAATCCCCGGTGATGTGTTCTCCTCCCTTTACCCTTCCCCACCAAAAAATAATATATATATATATGTATATATATATATATAAAATAATGAAATAGTTGTACAAAAACTTGATTTCATACCAGCAAGGAATGGAAGGGTAAATAACTGTGCAAAAAAATGTTATGATATGAAAATTCCCAGCCCAATTTTATGAAAAGGGAAATAGAAGCAGGTGAGAAAAGCATCCTTCCCAGATCTGCAGTGCAAGCTTCTGACAGACCAAGGGTTAGAAAATGAGGAGCTGTAGCTAGTACTTGCAGCACAAGGCTTATTTTTCTGGGAAATATATTTACTGTTAGTCAGTCATCTCTTGCACCAGAGATTTCTTCACAGAACACATATACAGGGAAACCTCCCATGCTTCCCTTAGGGCCCCCTCTGTCCTTTCTGCCCATGTTGGGAATCCCTCTGGGAACAGGATGTCAGAGGGACACTGGGCTCCCAGCCCTGTGTGGCGAGGACAGAGAGGGGACACTCTACGAAGGTAATCTTTTCAAGCTGTGCATGGTGGCAGGACCAAATGGGGCATCACTGGGAAGCGATGGGATCTCCACACGTGTTCTGGCTGGGCCCTAATAATGAGGATAGTGTAGGCTAGCAAAGTCATCTCCACCCCTGCCACATTACTTTCTGCTGCTTTTGTCACTATTCTCCCTCATTACCTTTTACAGGGTTTTTAAATAATGTTTTTTACATTTCTTTATTCTACAAAGCAGGTGTTCCTGGAAATTTGTCTTTTGCCATCTACAAACTGGACAACTGCTGATACATTAGTTCTGGCTGCTGCTAACAGTCTCCAATTTTAATATCAGATTTATATTGCATCTGTCTGTATATCTGACACCCACCTTCTTTCTCCCTCTTTGGCATCTGTTGTTTTCCTTCCCCTTTCAGCTTTGGCTTGTGGTGCTAATGGCTTGAACCTGAAGGGATCTTGTCCTGACTAAAAGGTAGCCCTTTGAAATTTGCATGACCCAGAAAGAGCTGAGACATTTGGAAAAGTGTTATTAATTGAGCAACACTCTTTTTATGATCTGGGCTGAAGTTTGAAGCTTTACAAAATTTCAGTAATTAGAGGGATAAATGTACTTGAAAAGCTTATCTTATGGACCTACTTTTGTTTAAGTTGGTGGTGTCAGGAGAACCTCCATAGATTCTAGTCTTTGTTAAAAAATATGGGTTATTCACGTGAATTTTATATGAGATAAATATATTGTCAAATGTAGGCAGTTTGGAGAGTGATCAATCTGTTTCTACTTCGTTGTGTGCTTCATCATTAGAAAGAAAAAGATACTTAATCTGTATTTGATGAGAATCTTAAATGTTGTTTGGGAAGGCTATTTAAGGTGAGGTTCTGATACACTCAGAGCTGCTGAACGGCTTCTTATTCTCTATTCATTTAAGTGCTACCATGTGGCTATTATTGCTATCTAATTTTCAATGGCCACTAAGGGGACCTTTCGTTGCATATTTGGAAAAATGTTCTGCTTGCTTACTCTTTCCTCACTCCTTATCCAACTTAAGCTGAAGTTTCAAAAAACATTCCAGCCTTCAACTCACAACCCTTTCTGTCTTCTCGCTGTCTCTGCTTGACCTCCAAGGACTATATTTTATATTATTATATTGCTTACTGTTCCCCAATATAATAATATCTCTGTCCCTTCCATGTAAAATCAGAAGAGATGTTAAAACTCTTCTTGCTTTTTAGAGAGGTTCTGCCTTTTTCCTATTCATGTAAAATTCTGCCTGAGAAATGCTTTAACTTTGTTTTGTGGGGGATACTTGTTTATTCATCGTTGCTTTTACACTGTCTGTGTTTCTCTGGTTGGTTGTTTGAGATTTTTTCTGTAGGTGGTTTTCATAGTGCCTTTTTCAGAGTATTTTTCAGAGTGGATAAACAAAGCAGTTGATGTAGTGAGTGACATCCCTTGTCATGAAAAGTTTTTTCTCAGAAGAAGGCTTATGTCTTTTACTAGAGATGGGATTTAGTCTACCAGTGAGATGCAAGTTAGTCTCAAATTTCAATTAGAAATTCAGGTAATCTCCATGAGAATTAATTCAGTAACCGGGTCCCATCAACTAAGCATGTTTGTTCCTAGCTCTCATCTGTTTCACTGTGTGCATTTTGAACCACAAATAAAGTGAGAATCAGACATCCCAGCATTTACCCTGCACTAGGTCCATGATTCAGCCTTTTGAGGCCTCATGCTCCCTGCATTTTGGGTACCACAGCTCCTGAAGAAGCATCCTGAGCAAAGGAGAGGCTCAGTGCTCAGGAAGCCGCAGCATGCCTACACCTCCTCCTAGAGCAGGGTCAGTGAGAGCTTTCCCAAAACACCCTAGAGTAACAGATGCTGAGACTCTTCTGATGACTCCTATAGCCATTCCCAGTCAAATGCATCCCAGCAGAGGAGACTGGCTCTCTGTGGTGATCTCTGTAGAGCTCAAATCCCTATAGTCTCTCTATATTTTTTCTTTTCCTCAAGCAAACAAACAAAACAAAACAAAACAAACAACAACAACAAAAAAGAACAAGAGAAAAACAAAACAAAACAAAACAAAAAGCAAAAACCACATAATTTATGTGAAATATTATGGGACTTGATAACACTCAGCCTTCAGGCTCATGCCTGAGAATACACCTAAGCATAAATTATTGCAATATTCAAGCCCTGTCTGGTCTTACTGTTTAATAAAATTAACATGGTGATATGAACCAAAACATCCTGAAGTAAAATTGCACTTTTTCAAGAGTTCAGATGAAAGGAAAAAAATGAACAAACAAACAAAAAAACACAACATTTTTTTTTTATGACTGGGACAATATGACTTTTTCATCTCAAGACTTTCTTTTTCCTTTTTACAAGCCAGCAACTTTGTTCCTTTTTGCTCTGTAAGTAATGTCAGACACCTTTTTCTGTGTATTCTGAGTTGTTTCATCACTCAGAAGCAAAGCAAAACCAGAAAGATGCGTGTGTTCCTGCATTTTATTTTTAATGAAAAATACCTTTTCCCCATTTTTTTTCCTAACACTGGCAGTGAAAGGAATAATACAGTGTTCTGAAGAAAATACCTGAGACAGGAACTTCTCTGTCATTCTCTTCTTGAAAAGTTCCTGAAGTAAAAGTGATGGAGGAGTTTCTCAGTTTCAAACCACATGGTTTCTGCTGCTCTTACTTTAGAATATGTGCGAATACACACCAGCACATAATGCAAACCCTACACCTGTAGTTAGAAAGAGTATGGGAAAGACTGAAGATTAAGAGTAAAGCAGTATTGGTTAGACTGACAGGAAGGCTTGAGAATTAAAGGTAGTACAGCACTTATGACAGTCAGCTTATTTGCTCTTAATGTCTGTAGGAATGTGGAAAAGCTGGCCTTCTTCTCGAGAAGTCAGCTTGTCACAGGATCCAAGTATACAGCCTTCTGCAGCTCAAGAAAATGCATCAGCCACACAGAAACAAGACACAGATCAAGTGAACGCTTCTCAATATGTATAACTTATACCAGAAGTTACAGCACTTAATTTCTGTATAACTTGGTTAGTTTTATGTTTTCAGCTATTCTATGAAGCAGATGCAATTTATTCCTAGGTTAAAACTTCGAATGTGTGTTCATAGTTCATTTTGCTTGGGATTTTTTTTTTTTATTTTAATTTTTTTGAGTTCTTTAATTGAGTGATCCTCTCCCCAAGAAAAACAGTGATTGTACTGCTCATACCAATTCTTGTCAGGACAGGAAGACTGTTTAAAATAGTCTATGTGATGGTTAATACACTAAACCCCTGAGTGGTGCCATGGAGATTATTTTGCAAATGCATAAAATCTCCTTACCATACAAGAAAATGTCTGAGTCTGAACACAGTTATTTATTAAGGTAGCCACAAGGAACTACAACATAGTAATTGCTGGAAAACACAGAGCAAATATATATATATATATATATATATATATATATATATATATATATATATATATATGCACCTAGAAGTGCAGCTGAATCAAAAAAAAAAAAAAAGCAAGGCTAGCCTTTGTTAACCTCCTATAGTTACCGGAATATAAAGGTGAATTTGAATCATAATCAAACACAGAAAATGCTGGGTCTGCTCTCTACATGCCTTTGAACTGGCCTAAGCATGCCTCAGTCTAGGCTGGGAAACATGCATGTACTAGTTTGAGGATTTCACAATTATGAAACTAGGGAGTCTTTTGTTTGTATATTTTTTAAGTTAAATGTAACACCATACACACCTTGTCAAAAAAGTTTTTGATCAAGTACTTTTAAAAGGCAAGTAAACAGATGGAAAGACACTGACTGCTTTAGCTCTCCAGCCAAAACACTTGGAGAGCAAACTTACTTTCTTTCAGGTACTACTTTTAATTGGGTTCTTTCCAGTGTAAACTCTATGGGAAAAGCTTTATGTGGGTTTGCAAGAACTCCCTTAAGTGGGTCTCGTAAAAGATCTTGGTCATTTGCAGGAGATGCCATGCTACAAAAGTCATCTTTTGTACTCTCTGCATACTCAGCTGTCCCTCAGGACTGGAGACAAGAGGAGCAACAGGGCAATCAATGCACATATCCCAAATTGGCAATACAAAGCAGAAATAAAAGGCACAGCTTCCACAATGAGTCTGATGTGAATAGCTTGGAAAACGCAAAAGCCTCGAATAGAATGAAGAAAATAATTAGGTCACTGACTCTAAGCCAGGAAAAAAATACACACAAGAGGAAATTAGAACAACAGAAGTATTTCGTATTAGCTCATCCAAAGACTTAACGTGCATGGGCAGTGGTATGTTCTGTCTTCTGGAAAACTATTGTGGGCAGGAAAAATTGTTAGGAATTTCTGTGCCATCTCGACAATGTAACCATTCCTACCCAACAAATTACATATGTGGCAGTATACATATGACATGAGATATCCTTTAAGCCTGGAAGCCAAATACTTGAGTCACCTTAATGAGAAACAGCACAAAGCCTGCTTCTTAACCCTATACAGTGAAAAACACTGTACATTCAACACATTGACAGAACATCATCATGGCTGCAAAGAACACCCATCATTCTTTTTCTCTCCACTGCACTTGTGGATATTTGATTATGTATAAACATTTTTTCCACATTAAAATCACTGCCTCAGATGAGCCATTTCCAGGTCCATGAAGGGTAATAACTGATTGTAAACAATCTGCACAGAATTATCAAAGGAAAATTGCATTTGTCCATCCTTATTGCCTACTGTGATGAAAGACTGTGGATGAGGGGAGAACAGTGAATATCATTTACTTAGATTTCAGCAAGGCTTTTGACATACTCTTCCATAGTATCTTCATGGTTGAGGAGATATGAGCTAGATGGAAGGACACAAGGTTGGTAGAAAACCTGACTGGACTGTTGGTCTTGAAGGGTTGTATTCAATAGTTTGAAGTACAGCAGGTGGCCAGTTACGAGTATGTTCCTTCAGTTTTGACTTGAGTATTGACTGGCACAATACTGTCTAATATCTTCATCAGCAAGCTGAGTGAGTGAGAAAAGGCACCCTCAGCAACCTTATGCATGACACCAAACTGGAGGAAGCAGATGACACAGTGAAGAGTAGGGCTATCATTCAAAAGGACCCAAACTTTTGGAAGAAATGGGCTAGCTAGAACCTCATGAAGCTGAAAAAGGCAAACACAGAATCCTGTACCTGGGATGGAATAGATTCATACAGAGGTTGGGAACCAACTGGTTGGAGAGCAGCTGTACAGAAAAGATTTTGTAACATAATGGAGGACAAGTCAATCATGTGCAAGCTGCTTGTTAATGCAGAAAGAAAAAAAAAAAAAGAAAAAAAAAAGGACCGCTAACCATGTACAGCAAGATAATCAGCAAGTCAAGGCAGAGTTTATTTCCCTCTTCAGTTTTATATTCTTCCATACAAGGGAAACTGGAGATAGTCCTCTGGAAGGCCAATGAGAGGATAATGTGTCCAGAAAATACAACAGGATAGGCTAAAAGAACCAAATTGATTTAGCCGGGGAAAAATTCCAAAAAGCATCTGTCCTCCACTGCCTAACAGGCATCATAGAGAAAATGGAAACAGACGGTTCTCAGAATTATGCAGTAAAAGGACAAAAGGCAATGAACCATCACACATTTCAGAAATGGACAGTTCAATGTGAATATTGAAGCACTGGAAGGAGGGACAATTAAAAGAATACATGTTACAAGGCCTTGAGCAACCTGACCTACCTTATGAAGTTGGCTCTGCTTGAGTGGGGAGATGAGCTAGGTCATTCTTGGAAGTCCAGTCTGACCTAACTTTTTCTAAGGTTCTATGAATTGAAATACCATAGGCTTAAAAAGCCTAAAGCCCATATCATACATGAACTCATCATCCCTACTCTTACTGGCATGGGATCCAGTAGGTAAACTCCACCCACAGATAGTATCTGGTGATAATGGGACCGTCCATGCTTTTGGAAAAAGCAACACCTATAAAGCAGTTGTAGCACTTGAAAGGCACTTTGAATTCACACCTCTGACCTTGCAGAAAATGTTATAACCCCTGAGCAACTCACCTTAGTTCAAAAGATGGTTGCTCAGCACTTCTTTCTCTGAAGCTTCTGGTGGATCAAGCCAACATACAGGAAAAAAAGAAAAAGAAAAAAGAAAAAAGAGAAAAGAGAATTGAGAATCATATGGCCAAGAGAACGAGCAGGTAGGGACTGACACAATAGTCAATTGATTAAGGCATTGAAGTGAGTAAGAAAGAACTGGTGACAATTAGAAAAGGGAAAGATCAGAGGGTGTCTGCTCCCCAGAATATTCACACATCTTATATGTGAGAATCATCAACTAAATGATCCAGGGAGAACAGAAAAACACCTGGGTCTTCTCTTCTAGTTATTTTTGTATCTGCTTCCCAGTGAATAATAACAGGAAAGAAATAAAAAGGGAGAGAAAGTGAAAATTTACACTGAGGAGGCTAGAGAAAAGAATTCTGTCAATTTTTCAGCCATAGACTGTCAATGTGGTACAAGACCAGTCACTCTAACCAACATTTCACATGCAGTGAGCCATAACAGGAGTCCTTTGTTTGACACCCTGAGGTCTAACACAGAGAGCACTGGTGCACTTCGAAGTGTAGCTGGAGCCAATGTAAACTGTGTTTTGGATATACTGGCTACAATTATTTAATATTCCAGGACCACTCACTGCTCCTGGGACCAACTGCACGGAGGGCCTTTGTCCATACTGCTCATCTCAGCTTCCAAAACGGTATGGACTTCTCCACGGTGTCTACCCGGCTTGACTCCTGTGCTCTGCAATTATCTGAGAGGAATTGCCATGAGCCAAAACCATGTCAGGAACTGGTCTAACAATTCAGAGCAGTGTTTGAGTGATCACCAGTGCATAAGACATAGGACTATGGACAAAACAATGAGAAAAATTAAGATACTGAATAAATGTTCTGACGCAGATTCTGTCCTCCTCACTTAGTAAACAATAGCTTTCCTCTGCTACTTTTCCAAATTAGCCCTTAAGGTACTACTTTCCTCCTTTCTTTTCCGAGCTATAGAGTAGGTACGGGAGATAAGACCTCAGCGTGCTGCTGATCAAAATCAGTGAGATTCCTACATTTCCTTTAATCCTTCTGTTTGTCTTATCTGTTGTGGCATTTAAAGCTTATATTCCAAACTCTTTGTGTAGTAACTCATTTCATCTCTTATTTTGTGCATGAAATCCAGTCAGCATCCAACCCAGGCTACAGCTGCTTTGTAATGAATAATACAGATTTCATAAAACGTTAAAAATTATTTTGAACAACTGTATGTGTTTTTAAGATTGTTTGGTAGCTTTAAATTATTCAGTTCTTAAATTTACACTTGGTTTTGTCTCTTAGTTCAGGTAGTCTTCATTAAATATTTTTAATGCTGATTTAGATTGTCAGATAGGAAATACCTTGCAGTTCCCTAGTGTGGTGGTTTCACACCAATGGGCAGCTAAATGCCACCACAACCACTTTCTTACTCCCCCTCCTCAAAAGAAGTGGGGACGAAAATATGAAAAAAAGAAAAAAAAATAAGTTCAAGGTTTGATATAAGGACAGGGAAATCACTCACCAATTACAGTCATGGGCAAAACAGATTCAGCATTGGGAGCTTAATGTAATTTATTGCCTATTGATAACAGACTAGAGCAGTGAGAAACTAAAAGCAAACTAAAAACACCTTCCCCACATACATTTTCTTCTACCTCCTCCCCCAGAGTGGCACAGGGGAACGGGGAATGGGGGCTGTGGTCAGTCCCTAACACTTCATCTCTGCTGCTCCTTCACAGTCACTCTCTGCCCCTGCTCCACACAGGGTCCCTCCCATGGGATGCCATCCTTCCTGAACTAATCTTACGTGGGCTTCCCACAGGCAACAGCTCTTCAAGAACTGTTCCAACATGGGTCCATAACATGGGGTCTGTCCCCCAGGAGCAAACTGCTCCAGCACGGTACCCCCATGGACGGCAGCTCCCCCCAGACCCTTGCTCCTGCGTGGGCTCCTCTCCACGGGCTGCAGCGTGGAGATCTGCTCCATGTGGGACCCATGGGCTGCAGGGGGACAGCCTGCTGCACCAGGGGCCTCTCCACAGGCTGCAGGGGAACTTCTGCTGCATACCTGGAGCACCTCTTGCCCTCCTTCTGTGCTGACCTTGGTGTCCGCAGAGCTGCTTCTCTCACATTTCTCACTCCTCTTTCTCCCAGCTGTTGTGGTGCAGTTATTTTTCCTTTCTTAAATCTGCTCTCCCAGAAGCACAACCGACATTGCTCTCTGGCTTGGCGCTGGCCAGTGGCAGGTATCTTTTGGAGCCATCTAGAGCTGGCTCTGATCTGATACAGGGCAACTGCTGGGCTCTGCTCACAGAGGCTGCCTCTATAGCCCTCCGGTTACCAAAACATTGCCACATAAACCCAATAGACCTCATTTAGGTGATCTAGGTCTGAGGTTGAGGTATCTCTAAAATCTCTCAAATTTCTATTGTTTGAGTAAGAATTACATGAGGCAAGATCAAGAGACACCACCTTCTTAGTGTCAGGCAAACAGATCTCAAGCCTTTATATTGCCTCCAGTTTTTCCCAGAATGTATTATTCTCGGAGCTGGCACAGGCCCTGCTACAATGGAGAAACTTACGACTACTTTACATCTCCTTTAAGCTAACCTGCAATGAGTATGCTGATAGGCCAAACATATGTTGAACAAAGGGGTGTCATTTCTCTGTAAAAGTCATGTTTTGACTGTAACTGTAGACCTGTCAAAACTCAGGCACTGAACATTGTTGATCCTGCTCCATGATTTCACGCACTATGATTTCACATACCAGCCTGGAGGCTTGAGAGACCTCAGCAACTGGTGTACCACAATGGAGGAGGAACTGTAGATAATTCACTCAGTCAGAAATACCCCATTCTGATAGAAGAATCTTTCATGTAGATGGCATAAAGGAAAATCCTTTTGTGGTAAAAAAAAAATGTGTCAGCTATTAAAAAAAAAAAAAAAATCAAAAAAAGTTTTGGGGAAAATCAAAGTAGATCTCCACAAAATCTTAATCATCTGGGGTGCCAGCTGCTGGAGAGACAAATGGGTTGTAAGCAAAGTAGCTGAGGAACCATCAGTTCCAAGAGATAGGAATGTGTCAGCCGCAGAAGCTGGGCATACCAGCGAATGCTTGAAAGGGAGAAGCCAGGCAGCTCAGCAGGCTCAGCTGGCAGAAACTATTAGTTTCTTTATCATCAACATTATTTTTTTTTCAGTAGGAAATATCTTTCATCAGATTTTCAACATAATTATTCTCAGAAAGCCCAACAATGATGATGCTAAGTCTCCCTAATTCTGCCATGTGTGAACATAGGAGGATGGAGCTCAGCTTCTTTAGGGAAGTGGAAGCAGAAGGCTGGGGAAAATTCCTTTTCTGTAAGAAAACAAGGTGTCATCTCTAAATGCCAAATAGTCTTTTCTACTTATACTATGGCAAAGAAAGTGTTTCTCAGTAGCAGATAATTTGTTAGCAGAGACTGAAAGGACTGTGATATAACAGAAGATGACTTACCTGGTTCCATTTGGCAGCCATGACCAGAACAGTCCCCTCCATTAGTAATGAAGCTGGACACTCCTACAAAGTCAGAGGCAGTTTGCGTATCATGCTGCACTGATCTATGAAGTGGCCTCATTGCAGAAGTTTGGGGCATTCAATACTCAGGGTAGATTTGAGTGAACAGATGTAGAACAACTGAGCTGATTTTAGTTGTATTCAGATTACATCCTGTTGCCAAGCTCACCAGTTTCTATGTCTTTCTTTAATAGGAGTTCCCTCATTTTGCATGTTGACTCAGAGATGTTTACAAGGGAAAAGTATTCTTTAGGATTATGGGCAGTGTGTGCCTGATAAGAGTGACTGCAGGAGGATATTTTTTTAATTTCACCAGGACAGAGGCAAAAACAGCTTTGTTGGAATCCTAGACCCACTGATTACAAACTTGGTGTTACATAAACTGCTAGGAAGACAGACTATCCATGACAATGCTTCAGTGGGATGGGACACAGATTTATCATGTATGACCACAATATGAGCTGGTCTTTCAAGGCTTGCCCTCACCTTCCTTCTTGCTGTTTGACCCTTCATCCTGCTTTCTCTTTTCTCCCTGACAGCCGATTCTCTCTAGACATCATATTCTGTACCAAGGACTGATATTCATCTTCATCTCACACTCAATCTCTGATCTTTCAATGGATGCAATCTCTCTGAATTCACTTATTCTCCATTTTAGGCCTAGGGAAGGCCTAAAGCTCAAAAATCAATAGGGAAGTGCAAGAAAAGTAGCACAATCTGGACCTAGCTACAGGCAGCTCCTTTTATCTTCTTGAGATGAAATGTCATTTCTGTATCAAGTGCCTTTTTATTTGGAATCCATCTTTTCAATGATGAAATAACAGTTCTGAAAGCACCACATCAGAGAGGATGGCTCTTTGGGGATACAGTGATAATAAGCATAGAAAGTGACAGAGGATAATCTCAGCAAGCATTTAGTAAGGTAGGAAGCACAATACCTATTCAACCTTTGATTAGGCAAAAAACTTCCAACTGGGATTAAGCCAAATCTCTAGCATCCGTGACATCTCTAAAAGAAGCAACCAGCTGTTGGGGCATACAAAGAGCTACCATCAGAAATTCAGAGAGCCCAAAAGACTCTGGACATTCTTGTAGAAAGACTTGTTCTGGACAAACTATTAGTATGAAATTAATTTTAACTGTTTTCCTCACAATTCGTAGCCTCTGACTTCCAAATCCAAGGAAAAAAAAAAATCTATTCTTTGAATTAGTACAATCTCATTCTTGGCCCTTCATCCTTCTGCAAGACTCCACAACACTATTGCCATCCACAATCCTTTAAAGCTTTGAATTTGTGTCTTTGCTCCAAAGGGGATATAGTCCCACAGCTGTCATTAACATGAGGAGTCATTATTTCATTGTTATTTCATTCAAAAACCAAAATTCTACTTTTTCTCTTCTCTTAAAAAAAAATAATAAAATAAAATAAAAATAACTAAAATAGAAGGAGCACAGCTATAAATAAAATAAATAATAATAATAATAAAAGTTTTACAGTAAATGAACAGTTCTGCCTCAGCTACCATCAAGCATTATGTTACATTGCCAGAGTCATGTGGCACACCTGGGTGACTTATGTTTCCTTTTAATTTGTGCAATTTCTGGAAAATAAAATGCCTCATTATGTTCTGCAGTAACAGTAGCATTTCTGGAAGGTGCCCCAAAGTATCTAATCATCACAATACTTTCCTTTTATTTCACCACAATGAACAGACAAGCACAGAGGATATTTAGCTTTTGGCTTTTAAGGGAACAGTTGGCGTTCACAATTTAAAGTCTTTCTATTATTTCAGCTAAGATGATTAATAGAAAACAACTGTTGTCTGGCAGATTGCATTTAAAACTGTACTATTGAACATATCCCCAACTGCTATGAAACAAGGAATATGCAATGAATATATCATTATATACATTTTGTGAAGGGAAGCATCTGCTAAAATTTAAGACAGGTAATTGTGTAAAGTTCAAATAATGCTAGTAGAAAATCCACCCATTTTTCTAAATTCATCCCTTTGAAAATAGAAAGGCTGTTCTCTCACAGTAAAACAGATCTAAAAGCAAAATAAAAATACACTTGGCTTTTCTGTGATTTTTTTTTTCTGGCTTTTTTTTTTTTCCTTATGGAAAAAAAGACATGCTTTGAGATCGGGTTTGGAAACCAGCAGGAGAACTGTTTAAATATTGGTTTAACCAGTAGGAGGACAATATAGATATAAATATGACTGCATCCATTGTTCTCGGATGCAAATACCATGCACACAACTTGCACCAAAACAAAATTTAAACACAGTTTAAGCCTATATTTCAAACTGGGTCTGGAGTGCCACAGACTTAGACATGGAAAGGAGTTCCAATAGATGTAGAACAGAAACATGAGATTCACAAAGCCGAGGTGCTCAGCACAGCATTACATTCTCTGATTGTGCCCAGTGTTGCATCTTAATTTTATCATTATCAAGCCCTTTGCCCTCATGGCCTCCTACTCCCAGTGCATGAAAACAAGTGAGGATGCAGAGAAAAGGTGCTGCCTGCTGCTTGCTGTGGGTCTGGGGGAGGCTGGCTCCAGGCAGGCGTTGTGCTCTGCGTATTCCTGCTGCACCTTGGACCAACCAGCATCATGGAGCATGTTGTGGGGCTGTGCTGCATTTTATTATGTAAGAGGGGACTTCTGCTTCAAATACACAGAAAGAGAAGTGAATTTAAATAAGACACTGAAGGGAATTAGCTATAAAAATTAATGCCAGGCAGGCCGTTCTGAACACAAAATGCCCAAATCCCTTGTGTGAAAAACAATATAGCTGAAAGCAGATATTCATAATGTTAAATTACATGTTTGCACATGTGGTCTCTGCACTTAGCACATGTAAGCAGTCTCCAGCAATCACACACAGGTCACACACACATCACATCACATCACAGACATGCAGACACACATACATGGAGTCATGCAATTCAAATACACATATAATATTCTGTTCACTTTTCCCCCATCATACGTTAAATAGGTCAAAATAATGAAAACACATGCATGAGAATGTACATGAACAGCTGTACATGCCAGATATAGAGCAAGCATGTAAGCGTGATTATGATGCACAAGTCTGGATTACCAGAAAATCAAACAAAAATGCAAAGAAATTATATTTAGGATTTCACAATTTATCATTCAATATTACAGCTCATTCTTTTTTTTCTTTGTATGTGTGTGCGTATAGTTAGAGTTATTTCTAGATAGCCCAAAACTGGGTGTCGTGGAAGTGAAAAATAATAGCCAATGGAGGTACAAGAGCTATAACCAGAATCACTATGTGTGGATACTCATGAACTAGCTATGGTAAGAAAAAATATGTTTGCATGGGTTTATATGAAAATGGGCATTCTTAGATGGGATTACTTGTGACAATTTTATAACCTCAGATGTCATGCCAGGACTAATAAAACTGGCTGAGAAATAATCACCATGTTCAAAATTAGTTGCATTTTCTTAGTTTGTTTCTGATTATCATCCGTGAGCACATCTTCTTAGCTACTCAGCATGTAAACATGTTGAAAGAATATCATACAAACACAAAGGACAGATACTGTGATTTATTAACATAGTTTGTATGTAGACTCTAAGTTTCAAAAGGCATCACTCAAGAACTCTTGTGGGTAGAATTCATGTATACCTCTTAATGTTAAATCTCAGTACCTATCATTAGCCAGACAGAATGCGTGTTGAATTTATCCTTAGATCAAGCAAAGTACACAAATTCAGCTTTCTGAATTCACTGTATTAACAGACTTGTATGTTAATGCTCTGGAATTTAAAAAGAGTATATTTTTTTCTTTTTGACAAAGGACAAAGGAGTTGGTGAGATAACATTTAATGACAGAATTATTACTTAGGTCTACAGATTTAAGCTACATAAGTAATAAACACCACACCAAATATGTCTTTCTGAAAATCTAGTGCATGTCTTTCCTCTTTGACAAATGTGTTACACATCATTATTTCAACGTTAATTGCAGTGGAGACCAAATAGAGGAGCTCAGAGTGCCTACTGTGCAAGTGCAAATTGTTTGTCCTATTCAAAATCAGTAGTGCTTGACGTGGTAAAGGCTAAATACCGTGAAGAACAGTGAATGGCTTTCAGTCTTCAGTGCTGATAAACAAGTTTATTGTTGCTTTTCTTTTTTTGTTAGCATTAAAACCCGTTTCTGCTAACCCTAGATATACGTCAATCGGTAGCTATATGAAGAAGAAACTATGTCAGTCAGACCCACAGGAGAAAAAGACCAGAGTATTTAATCCATTTGGCCCTGAAAAGGAGTAGTTCATTGGACAGGAAAATTATTGAGAAAGCATGAGGAGCGTATCTGCGTATTGTTTGTGATTTTTCCTCTAAGGCAAAGACAAAGAAGAGATTCTGAAATGATTTATTACACTAGAGATTTATGTGGGATTGCTGAAAGCAAAGTTCTAACTAAGTGCTCAAAAGGCAGGCCTCCTTCCATCTAGATACAGACTATACCTGAAGAGCAACTCTTCGTGCTTCCTGTGAGCTATACCAGGACAACAAACCAGATCCACAGGCAGACTGAAATGAAGAAAACCACAGTCTTTGGTTTGCCACAACCCAAGGCTGGAGACCCAAAAGTAACACAGCACCCACAGCAAATGATAGTGGTGTTCAGATGCCTCTGCCTTTGTGAAAGAAGCACAGTACTGTATTGCTTAAGAACTAACCAAGACAAAGATCATTTTTATGAATGTCATCTACAAATTGTAGTCCAGTTACAAAGGTGAGTGGGCAACAAATTTGTACAGCCCTTTAGGCAACTTTGAAAAGGAACAAGACACATTTGAGAGGCATAAACCTAGCTGAATTCACCACTTGTGGACCTTTTGCTAAGCTGATCGCTTTTTTGTTGTTTTGCCATTTAGCAAAAATACTCATTTTTGATCAGCTTTTGGATACTCCTATACTGGTTTCTCTGCCCCAGCTTCCCCATTACTCTTGAAGTTGGATGGAACTGTCTAAGGAGTCCTAGAGTCTTTCTCTGTCTTTGCCCTTTTTGGTCCTGATATCTGCTCCGTTATACAAAGGTAAATACACATACATACTTTTCTTTGCTCAGATAGTATTCAATGCAATTTCTTTCTTTCTGGTCCCCCTAACTGACTACTAAATACCCTTCCTCCTCACAACTTCCCATATTTTTGCTGTGTGACACCCTCAACAGTATTGCCACATGATAAGAGTCTTTTGTCCTTGGCCCTTCAATGCTGGGAATGCTGTTTTGGGTGCTGGTTTGGCATCCAGATGATCATCTGTTTGTATACAGGTACTGCCATTTGAGTTGGTGATCATCTCCTCTTTGAGTTTCTTTTCACTATTAACATGAAAGACAGAGAAGGAAAAGTTATCCCAGCTGAAATGGGGGTGACGCTTACTGCAGCTAACAGCAAACAGGAATCACAGAAATAACCATCATTTCGTCATTGCTACAGTATGATGGTAGGGAGAGATTAAGTTTGGAGTACGTTAACAGAACGTGAATAACATTATTACAGCAACATGATATACATGGTTTCTACCTCAGCTATGTTATGAAAATGCTCTCATGCTTGTGAAGCCCCTATAAAGTATGAGCTAGCTTTCTCAGTGCAAAGGAAGAACTGATCTCCAGCAGAATTTGCAAAGTCTATCCTCCCAATAAAATTATATTAGAGGTAGCAAAGTATTTTTCAATTTCCTCATCAGACATTACTAATCCAAAGACAAAACAAACCAGCCTAACTGGGTCCAGAACACGAAATCTGGATTTCAGGGAATTTGAAACTTGAACTTTTAAAACCCTGGGAAATTCTCAATTCTGGGCAAGTTCCTTTTCAGTTTTTAGGTATGGGGATTTCACAGCAGCAGCAAGAAATTGTCACTCCTGTTATTTACAGGCATGGTTCCCTTTGAGCTAGGATGGGTGCTTTTGGGCCGGGCTTGCATCCATCTTCTCACTTCAGATTAAAACTGGGGGATTTTCCTGAATTACCACCAGAATATTATGTGAATTCATAGGTGAATCTCATAAAAACACTGCTTGTTTTTAAATCACCTACTATGTTCATAACTGTAATCAGAACCTCACACTCCTAGCATTCCTCTCTTACAGGTCATTAGGAAGGTCTTTCACTCACCCCCATACACTAGCTTCAGTGTAATGAGCCTTATGTTTCCTTACTGCTTACATACTTCACTTGAAATTCCACAGGGACCCTTTAATAAACAGTTTATATTCCATAACATTACAGGACATTTCTTTTCAACTTTTATTTTCCAGCTGGAGAGCATTTTTTCTAGGATTGCTTGCAATTTTATTTTCAGTTTACACATATCAAGACATCATAACACATCTGTACTTCATACTTCTCAGAAAGTGTTTTAATGGAAATAAACATGATGTCCTACAAGTGAAAGTTCTGGGGAAATGAGACAACAAAGGCCATCTCTGCCTGGGATGAAAAACTTCCCAGGAGAGATTTCTTTCTGTAGCCTCGCCTCTGCATTAACAGCCTCTCAGCAACCTCCACATAACTGAACTGAGGAGTCACCTCAGTGATAACATAACTGAGAGAAGTCACCTCTCTTCTACCTCAGACTTAATACTTGGTGATGGCTCTGCCTTACCAAAGGACCTCTAGCTCTAGCCAAGATGAATAACTGGTTATCAGAATTTTATTTTTTCATTGCCTAAACCTTCCCTGTACCTTTAAAACCCCACCATAACTTAGACCCCTTGGCTTTGTGCCTCTGCTAACCCTAAAGTTACTAACACTAACACTAACTCATAGAGTGATCAGAGACTTCTCAGGAAAACATAATTGGTTGCCCAAACCATCTCTTGGAAGCCCCTTCCAGCACTTCCTAACTGGATTCATATAATTTGTCCTTCTTCTAACCCTAAAAGTGGCTGAAGCTTTAATCCTAGGAAACCTTACCCTGGACAAAATGAAGAAGTCTTAGGTAAGACTAATTTTTTCAAACCTTCCATGAGCCGCACCTTAGCATCTCCTCTCTAACTGGCTCCCTACACTCTATCTTCTTCCTAATAATCATTCCTCAACCCTAAACCCATTAGCTAAGCCTTAGACCGAGATCCCAAGACAAAAAAAAAAAAAAGGCAGCCTAATTGCTATTGCACTTCTGTGGCCATAGGCCATAATCCATGGGAGGGCTGAACTGCAAAGAGAATTTTCCCTCAGACAGTCTTTGCCTAGGCTGGTAGTGGGGGTTATTTTCTAATATACAATACATACAAATGGCAAGGCTGAGGTTAGGAGAGAGGCAAAATCCAGGGCTCTAGTAGTATTGGCATTGCAGAGAGATTGCCAAGGAAAAAGTTGGACAGCAAAAGATATTTGTCTTTTGAGAAATTTTCTGTCTAACATGTTACCCGAAGTCCCAGACTATTTGGTCAGACCATATCTGGAGTTAGGGTAAAAAGAGGTACAAAGCTTAGGGATCCACTTAGAGTAGGGCTGCAAAGAAGATTCTCTGGGGAGATTTGGGCAACAAAAAGAATTCTGTCCTGATTTTGTTTATTTTTTTGTTTGTTTGTTTGGCCACAGATAGGTTTGTCTGGGGTTAAGTGTGTGGCCACTTCTCGGGAAGACAGGAGACAAAACCTTGTGATAGGGTTGTGGTGGGGATTCAAAGAGGCTGCCAAGAGAAAGTTTGCACAACAAGAAGAATTTGACCCTTTTCATTTTGGCAGTGGGAAGAATGGTAAATGCTTCAGCCACTTTTAGGGTTATGGTTAACACAAGGTGTAAGACAAAGCCTAAGGGTCCAGTTGGAGCAGGGCTGCAAAGAGGTTGTCTATGGAATGTTTGAGTAAAGAAAGGAAATCCTTGTGAGTGCTTTTTCTTTTTGCCCATGGCAGAGGTAGTCTGAGAATTTGTCTGGGGTTAAGACTGTGGCCACATATGGGGGAAATGGCTATCAGAGCAAAAAAGCTTTGTGATCCATTTGTGATGGAATTGCAAGAGGCTGCCAAGTGAAAGTTTGGGCAACAAAAATAACCTCCCCCTACAGATTTGGTATCTGTACTACTACCCCCACTACTTGGGGTCTGAGGCTAAAGTTAAGGTTAGGGCCATGAGAAAGAAAAAGTTCAGTAGCGGCTGGGCAGCCAAGGGGCCTGACATCAGGGAGCAGGAGTTGCAGCTCTGCTCCCTCAGGGCAGGTGAGTGGGGGGCCCAGGGCACCCCATCATGAGCAGAGCGGTGACCCCACAAAAGGGGCACAGTCCCACCATTGACTGATAGGCAGAGCAGGGCAGTTACTGCCATGGGTTCTACTGATAGCCCAGGGATCATCAGACCAGACAAGGGAACTGTCCAGGTCTGAGGTCAACCCAGGAAACTCACCAATGGCTGGGGAAGAAGGCTGAGAATATGTAGCAAGCGATTGGCCCTTGGCAAGGGCTAGTAGAAAGACAAAGCTGTGGGTCCTCCTGTGACAGGGTCACAAAAAGGTTGCCAAGATGAAAGCTAGGCAGCAGGAAGACTTCTGCTCTAAGTTAACAAAAGTTAATTTTAAGATATCCATTTACAGCTAGAGCTGGTAGTGCGCTGGTGAGATCTGTGGCACATCCAGACAGCAGGGAGGAATGAGAGGAGCTTGGAGAGGAGGGCAGCATGGAGGAGAGAGACTCTCTCATTAGGATGCAGCAAACAACCTTTGCTATCTCATCAGACCACAGGTTAAGGGTGACCTGTGCCAATCTAACACCAGCCCTGCTCATACCCCAGCTCCTGATGCGTGCGCTGCCCCCTTCCCATGTCTCTGTCACCTCAGCCTTGCACTGGTTGATTGCAGCCTCCTAGCCCAACACAAGGGGCGAGTTGTTTCCTGAAGGTCACAGAGTGAGGCAATGCAGTGAAAGGACAGAATAAAACTTGCATATCCCATGGAAGAGGGTAGCACAGCTGGGCTCAGGACACAGGATTACGGCAGCTTTTGGTCAGCTCAGCCAAGTCCACTGTGGTATCCCAGGCCAGAGATCCAACCCAAGGACTCTCACAGCAGGGACTCTGCCTGCTGCTCAGTCCATTTTTCACTCTCCAAGCTGTCAGCCGAAGAGGTTACTAATTGCTGAGACTTTTTCCAGTCCTCTAACACAGCTGAGCTCTTCTTGGGCTGCAAAGCAACTTCATAAGTGTCCAGGATACCACCTGATAAAAGACCCCAGAGCCTCAGCCAGAGGCAGTTATAGCTAAGGCTGGAAAGAAGCTGACTGGAAAATGTGATTTCTATCTCCTGAAAATGTCATTTTTGAGGAAAAAGGATCATCTGGGAAAGGCACACAAAGCAAAAACAAAGTTATGTCATGGGGAAAGAATTCTGGGAAAAAAAAATAATAATAATCTATTTGGGAATTGAAGTTCTTTATCTTGCTGAAAGTGGTATTTGCATGTCCATTTTCTCCTTGAGAACACCTTTTCGGACCAGCTACAGGGATCTGTCATCTCCATTTTCCTGATGGAAAATAGGGCTTACCTTTTCTTTTGGGAAAATTTCCATTTTCACCTTTGCGAAGAATACAATCTCTGCCGAAGGACTGCTCCCATGGGGCAGCCTGCTTCTCCTATTAGAGGGAGCCACCCTAACACACAGCAGCCATGTGCTGTCCCTGGGAATCTGCCTGGCCACACTGCTGCTTCTCCTTATCCCCAGCCTGTTCCAGGTTCCTTGCTGTGAAGAATGGATGGTGTAGGGAACAAAAGGTGACAAGAGGGGTATGAGGAGCAAGAGGAATAAAAAAGCATGCCGGACTCAGTTTTGACATGTTACAGAGATATACTGGGACCAAGGGGATACAAACTGTTCTTGGATTCAGTAACACAGACCTAGGCAGATAGTATCCTCCACTTTCATTGTGAGGCTCCCAAGTTCAGGCTGCCTCCTGAACCACAATCTGCCTCTCTCCACAGCTTTTACTGCCTGATGACAACAGCCTTGACCCCGTTCATTTAAAGTTGTTTACAAGGAGAAATGGTATTCAGACAGTATTTATATAACCTAACTTCTTGTAGAGTATCTCAGCAGCTGGCAATCAGGGTCCACACCATGCTGACCAACGAACCCACAATAAATAAACCCTTGGGCAATTGTTAAAATCACTGGTTTATGGTATTTTGGAAGCAACCTTATCTAATATGACAAGCATTAAAGGTGACTTAAATAGCTCACAATTCTTTAGAACATCTGGGCTTGTAGTCATTCATCACATAAACTATGAATAGGGCCAAATGAACTAAAAGTCTTCTGTTTTCCTTTTCCTTTATATATAGCTTTTTCCACTGGAAGAATACACTGTGGGTCTTTAATCACTTCTGCAATATCACAGAGTGTCAGTTTTATTTAGCAAAGCAATACACATTTCAGCAACAAGGTTATGTGGACAAATTTACATTTTATTTTTCTGTTTAACTAGATTTTTTTTTTGTTTTAATACCAAGGGTTTCTTGATGGATGATTTTTCATTTTGAGGCTAATACTGTTTTTTAAGGCAGTGACCAGCTAGCTTGGCTAGAATGCTTTTTTAAATATTCCTCTTTTTATGGAAGTTATTTTTGTTTGTTAACTGCTGCTTATGTGTTGTAGTGATTATTCTGTGTGCTGAATTCTTCGGACAAAGTGCACACTGCTATGTAACTACAAAATATATCATAACACATAGATGCAAGGGGTTGATTACAGCTTCAGGGAAAGAGATTGTTTTGACATTTCCTAGCTTTTCACTTCTTCTGTTTGCAGTCTGAGTGACATCTCTGTTAACAGAAGGTTTTTTAATATAAGTTCCTAAATTTGCTTTTTGTTCAATTAGAAGGTAGAACAAATTGTACTGTATACAGGGATCTCTTCTTCCCAATGCACATTGCCATCAGAGATGCAATCCTGTTTTTCAGCCCTGCAGCACAGACCTCCAGCACTTCATCTGCAGGACTAAATATGTCACTGGGTATCCTGGCTGTAGGGTGAACTGTGCCTTTCCCTTCCTTTTTTGCACACCCCAGAGAGGTAACAGGCTGACTTCACTTTATTTCTTTACATTTGGCATCCAGCACTTTAGACTAGATCTCTAATGAAACCTTCTTTTTTTTATTATTACTATTTTATTTTTTATACATGTATGATTGATTTGGCAGGGACAGCTGCATTTGCTACACAGAAGAAATTTTCATTTTGCTGTCCCAGGCCACCAGCAGCCTAGAACATGGAGAAAAATTGGGAATTAGAGCCCATCCTCTGTATCACCAAGCACTGGAGACCTCCCCAGACTCATGTATGTTGCTTCCAGGCCTCTCCCCACACAGGTGAGTTGCTGGGACCTACATGATCCCCCAAGACTGCTCCCAAGCCTGTTGTAACTGCCCTGCTCTCTCCAGAAGCAAGTTGGGCACCCCCCAACTAACCAAATCTCCCACCCACCAGTGACCCAGGCTATTGTATCTCCCCACAACACAGATTTTCAGGAAACTCTGCCTATAGACATGATGACAAGCTACTGATTTAAATGTCTTAACTTCTTACAGAGAAACTCTGCAATAGGCATGTGGTGAACAGGAACAACAACAACAACAAAAGCCACACAATCTTGGTACTCTTATTCAGTTTACTGTTCCTTGCACCTCTTGTGGTCAGCCCATAACGTAAGACCTGTATTTTGATCATCTCTACTGTATGAATCTGCTGCTTCCCGAGCAACTGCCTCTCCTTCACTCTTTTCCAGCCTTTCTCAAGTGAAAGTTTTAACTGATAAATGTTTGATTTTGATCCTTAGCCTTAGCAAGTAGCCTATGCAACTCTGCTTGGCACCTAGAATTAATATTTCCCCAGCCAATTGTTTGGCCATTGTTTTTTTTAACTTTTTGACGTTATACCCAAAGATGCCTTATCTCCTTGCCATTGTTCCACTTCCTCCTTGACATTACTTACAGTTCCTTTTGATTCAAGTCCATCTTGGCAGGAAGAATAGCAGCTTGAAAATGAAATGAGGCATGCAGAAGGAGCAGTCTAATTCACCTACTCAAGCAGTTTAAGTTCCATATTCAGTAAGCAAAGAGAGTAAGATGCCTTTAGAGGCCTGATGAAGCATATTCATTTCAGGCATACCCAAAGACCAGAGTTGTTCTTCAAATCACATATGGACTGGTAGGAAAGTAGCAAGTGCCTCTATCTAGCTGCATAGTTCACATTTAAAGCAGGGCACCAAAAGGTGCAGAGGAGGTGCCACTTACCCTTGCAGAAAGGGCAGTTTGAAGCCAGTAACTCAGGATGAGGGAGGCCTCATCCCTGCCTTCTGCTCTGCTTGGAGTTAATCTCCCATGCCTGATGGCAGTACTTTAGTGGTAGGCTGTTTTAAAGCTTTTCATTGCTTAAAGGGGGCTAATAAAAAAGATGGAGAGCAACTTTTTGCTCAGTCATATAATGACAGGACAAGGGGGAATAGTTTTAAGCTAAAAGAAGGGAGATTTAGATTAAAGGTGAGGAGGAAATTCTTCACTCAGAGAGTGGTGAGGCACTGGAACAGGTTGGCCAGAGAAGTTGTGGATACCCCATCCCTGGAGATGTTCAAGACCAGGATGGGGTTTTGGGCAACGTGATCAAGTGGGAGGTATCCCTGCCTGTGCCAGGGGGGTTGGAACTAGGTGGTGTTTAAGATCCCTTCCAACATGAGTCATTCTATGATATGATTCTATGATCTTAACAAATGGGAATGGACTGCTAGGATGAGCTCTTTCCAGCTGGGCTTCTGAGGCATAGAAAAAAATAATTTGATAATTTGGTCTTTTCTAGTTATCTTCCTGAGGCCATCAGCTTGCGGTTTCCATTCTGCTGCTGTTGTTTTTTCCTTTGGTGGTATTTTTTGACCCTAGCTATTTAAAATGTTTATCTGCACTTATTATGTGCAGGCTCTTAACATTGCTCTGAAGAACACAAGTAAGAGACAGGAAATGGTGATATCTAGCAGCTTACATCTCTGCTAAACTTCTTTGGAATTGCATGGGAGCAAGAAAAGACACATCTCTAGCCCAAGGCCTCTCCTTTCTAAACTTCAAAGTCTGTCATAAACAATGAATGCAGTAAGATTTTTTAATGAAAATTTGTACGAATGTTTTATATTGAGAATATAATTCTATATATATATATATACACACAAGTTCCAGTGTTTCCTGGAAAATTTCAGATTTCTAAGCTTTATTAAGTCAATTCAGCAAATGTTTAACAGGAAAACAGTCAGTTATTAGTTGGTCAGACAGTTATCTTTTAAGAGCTAAATAGACTCCAAGTAAAGTCAGAATTCACTATAGTGTCACAAACAGAACAAAATAAACCATTAGGTCACCAACACAAAAACTCTAAGAGTCAATACGTGGAGGTAAGCAGATGCAGAACACTAACCATGACACATGAAACACACTAATAGCTGCAGAGAGGCTGTCCAATAAAAGAGACCAGTGGCTTAGGGTCCAGGAGATTCAATCTGACACCATTCCAGGGATATCAGCATATGACTTCAAACACTGCATTAAGAGATAGAAAGCTTAATATCTGCTTTCTGGTTTAGCGCAATGTCTAGAGATAATATTCCTGAATATAGAACTCATAAAATATCTGTCGCCTTGAGCAGCAATATCTCAGTACTTTGCAAAGATCAAATCCTTTAGTAAAGTGTGTTCATAGGTAAGAGGCAGATGACAGTATGTGAGAAGGGACACTGCCTCCTTAGAAACCTTTATAAGAAAAGGAATATATGAGGCCAGGGGAGATATGTGGGGACACAAATAACCATGAATTTAAAAGAGATTTTCAAGCCTTCTTATTCTCTAGTCATACATTCTATGCACCTAAGTAGTGAATGGCCAAAGATACAATTGTTATATGTAGCACTTTCAAAAATGAAAGTGCAAACCCAGCTGACAAACATAGGCAGATAAGGAAAGCTCCATTCACCTGTCAAGGATGCAGGAATATAATGTTTTGCCAATGTTTTGATCTGCTACCTTGGATTATCCAAACAGTCAGACAGGAAAGAGGAGCACAGTAGCCTCAAGACCAGTACTTCTGAACAGAGCAATTTCCTAGAAGAGCAAGATAGATTTTTCTTTCACTCTAGGTAACAGTCCTATGCCGTAGCAAACAACCAGTAATAATATGTTTTTGCCTTGGAAACAAAACCTTTATCTAAAAAAATGTTGAGACTATTAACCTTGGGAGCCTGAGAGACAGCTAGAAAGTATTTTTCTGATTTATTTTCTTGCCTATTTTTGTATGAAAATTACTTAAGAGTTGAATATTTACAGCAGAAATGGCCTTTGAAGTTTAGTCCTTAAAGGCATTAAGTTATGAAAAATGGTTACCCTGAAAAAATGAGAACAATGGACCTTACTTATTCATTCTGTATGTTCTGTCTAATAACTCAGGGCTAAACCTCACCCAGCTGTGTTTGACTGAGGTCAAATGTAATAAAAGACTGATAATAAATACTGAATTGCTATAGGAGGACCCTAGCTGATGGCCTTCTTGCATGAGTAAACCAAAATCAAGACTATTCTTTGCACTAAGCTAGTAGAATGTGGAAGTAGAAGGTTGAGAGATCTGTGGAGATTAATTTGTTATAATACAACAATCTTCTTAAATAAGACTCTACAAAACAAGGTCACAAAGGACATCTCTCTTTGTATTCATTAACACTACTATTTCCTTGTACATGCTACTGTCAGGGTGGAGTACAATTTTCTGCAAATCAACTGGGAAAGCTATTAGAATACAATAAAATTCAAATGTCTACCCTTATCAGATCCTTCCCTAAGAACTAAATAGTTGCATTATAACTATGTTATGTCACATGAGTTAATTCCAAGCACCAAATTCTACCCCTCAGTATTCGCTATGGATCTTGACTCCAAGTATTTTTCTCTCATTCTCATATTGCATTCAGTACCAAAATCTGGAATATGCTCCCAGTTTTTTGTTACTCCAGAAACTATGCATGAAATAATCCCAGATCACCACTAGGTTAGCTCGGTATACTAGTTTTAGGGCTATGCTAGGTTTATAGTATTGCTTATAGTATTGCTTAGCCAGAATAAATCACAGCAGCAAAAGGTGGGAATAGCTTTACACCAAAGTGGAACAGGAGGTTGCCCAGGGTAGCATCCTTCCTACTTTTGCTGTTCTAGCCAAGAGAACAACTGTTCTGGAAACGTGAGCTAGAACATCTGGTTTCTGACTCCCACCTGCACCTCCCAACCTGCTGCTCCTCAGAGGCAGGCAGAAGTAGCAATCATTTCCCTAAACCTCCAATTGCATTTTAATCCCTGCACATATTCCAAATCCAGACTCCTTGAAAACTGACAGACCTTTTCTAGCCATTGTCACATCATTTGCTTTTCTGTAGCCTCTCTGTCTCCCCACTTTTCTAACCAGCTCCCTTGAACTTAGCTGACTTTCCCAGATCTTGTTTCACTAATTTCCCTCTAAGCTTGACTGTCACAAGTATGAGGACAAAAGGAAAAGGCAGAATTCTATCTAAGCTACTGAGAAGCATTAGAATAGCCTTGTCTAGACTGACCCAAAAAATATGGTCCATAAATGCAATCTGGATATATTCTGTCCCAGGAGTCACTTGAATTCAGTGGACAGGAACTCATAGACACTTCTGAATGTAACTATTTAAATTTAAACCTATTTTGTTGGTGGTGGTTGGTTGGTCTGGGACAAACTGAATTTATATATCACATTATTAATTAGAGAGCTGCCCTGACATATACTTACCAAGTTGCCATAGTATGAGTGATGGCAGCATAGAAAAAGTAGTTAGTGGGTAACAACCATATCTATTATGAGATGTGTGGGCCAGAACAGGTGCCTTCAGTGAAGCATGGAGGGAGATGTGATTTGCTTGAGAGAATGCATTGCAAATAATGATCTGGGTTCATGAAATTTCCAAGAAGATTATCTAATCTTTTTTATTATTATTATTTTTATGAGGAGGTTGAAGATGGAAAAGATGCGAAGGTTACTCAGTCCCTGTCTAGTGTTTTTTGTTGTTGTTGTTGTTTTGTTTTTTCCTACAGTGTATTATTTAGTGACTTGTCTTGTTTCATTACACATCTTAAGCAATGAAGTTGCCACTACTTCCCTTAGAGAAAGTCCAGAACTTGCAGTTTCTCACTTGTCAGGATATTTTCTCACACCAGCTTGCATGTTTCCTTTACTAATTTATTCCAGTTGTGCTAGCATTATCCACATCTACTGCTTTTATCAAGAACAGCAATGAGTATTGTTGTTGTTACTAGTCTTACATTATTGCAGCAGCTATGAGACAACTCCATGTAGCAGGTGCTGTATAACAAAAGTTCCTAAAATGATAAAAATGTAAGTATTTCTTTCAGAAGTGAATTTACATTTTGTCAATCTCTTAATAATATATTCCATATGAAAACTTTCCTCTGTTTTTCAGTAACACACAGACCCAGACAATGCTTAATATTTTGAAATGTAAAAGTATTATATCTTGTTTTTAAACCTTTGGTGGATTTGGGCTTCAATACTTCCAAAACATTGAAGTGAGCATTCCTGCATGCACTTTGCCTTTCAACAAGGGAGAGACAGACAGTGCCAGCTTATCCTCCTGGTAAGCCTGGTACTCTTTCTCTACCATAAAATGGAAGTTCCACTTCTTGAGTCAAGAACAAGACTGCCCTCCCTGTCTGAAAAGTCCTTGGGTACTCTGATGAGTCTAGCATTTTATATGAAGAGGCAAACTCAGCTGAGAAAATCTGAGTTTGACAAGCCACAACACAGCTGTAAGAGGTAAGGCAGTAAGACAGTTGCATTTGAACACAGTGTGAATACAGTGTCTTGCTGTGAAAGGCAAGATGTTGCAAACGATCAGATTTGAGCAACACAAATCCACTGGGTTTCTATTACCTTAGCAATGTGTTTCAGTTCTATGTTTTAAAAGATTAAAATTCTGAATTTTCTTTAGAAGAAATATTATCAAATGGAATTAGTACATTTTATTTTGCTGAAGTCAAAATCTTTCATTCTGAGTTAACCTCTTTTTTATCTTGCTGTAATGGTGTGATTTGTAATGCTGTGTACTCCTTTTAAAGTTTTGTTTTGAGTTCAGGACCAAAATCTAAATTACTGGGAGAGGAATGGTTGGAAAGCTGCCTGGCGGAGAAGGACCTGGGAGTATTGGTTGATAATCGGCTGAATATGAGCCAGCAGTGTGCTCAGATGGCCAAGAAGGCCAATGGCATCCTGGCTTGTATAAGAAGCAGTGTGGCCAGCAGGGCTAGGGAAGTGATCGTCCCCCTGTACTTGGCTCTGGTGAGGCCGCACCTCGAGTACTGTGTTCAGTTTTGGGTCCCTTGCTACAAGAAGGACATCAAGGTCCTTGAGCGAGTCCAGAGAAGGGTGACCAAGCTAGTGAAGGGTCTGGAGAACAAGTCCTACGAGGAACAGCTGACGGAGCTGGGCTTGTTCAGCCTGGAGAAAAGGAGGCTCAGGGGCGAACTTATTGCTCTCTACAGGTACCTTAAAGGAGGCTGTAGCAAGGTGGGGGTTCGTCTGTTCTCCCACATGCCTGGTGACAGGATGAGGGGGAATGGGCTAAAGTTGCACCAGGGGAGTTTTAGGTTGGATGTTAGGAAGAACTTCTTTACCGAAAGGGTTGTTAGACATTGGAACAGGCTGCCCAGGGAAGTGGTGGAGTCACCATCCCTGGAGGTCTTTAAAAGACATTTAAATGTAGAGCTTAGGGATATGGTTTAGTGGAAGACTGTTAGTGTTAGGTCAGAGGTTGGACTCGATGATCTTGAGGTCTCTTCCAACCTAGAAATTCTGTGATTCTGTGATACTCCATAATTTTAATGTAGTTTATTTATTGAGACATGTATGGACATGTCTCAATGCCAGGTTTTGCTTGCAGTGTAATAACATATGTAATAACATATCTCTATGCTATGTTGGAAAATTTTTAACTAGCTTTTTTTAATAAACCATTGTCTTTCCTTATAAACGTAACAATTCAAGATTAACAGGAATAAAGCAGGTTTGTTGTTTTCCTGAGCTAGAAATTTTGCCTACATTGTTCATTGCTCAAGTGAGTGACTCAGTGCCTAAGACTACAAATAATCTTGGTGATTTGTTTGCATAATTTGAACAGTTTGCCAATAACTTGGGTGTGAACTATTAAAAAAAAAAATCTATTTACTCCCTTTAAGTCCTACAGTCACTATTCCTGATGGGTGTGTACTGTGCATTCTTTTCAAATATATGGGATGAAAAAAAAATCATGAATCCTTGAGTAATATTTTTCAGGTGGCTTGTTTTGACCACCCTTAACATTGTGTAATTTATTTTTAAAAGTTTGTATCATATGATATGATTCAGAATTTAGCAAATAACTTTAAGCACTCTGCTTAAGGGTGTTTCTTTATCTGCTGTTGCTAGTAGTTCAAAGAATAACAACTCTGAATAGTGTGGGACAGAATCCAGAAGCAAACCACAGAAAAGCAGTGACCAGTTATTGTGTATGGAAATCTTCAGTCTTGCTTGACTGAGAAGCTTTACTGTATTTTTGCATTACATTTTTATAAGGTCAGGATTTAAGAAATTCCTAAATCAAGCTTATACTGAAAGTCTAATCTCATTTCTTTTGTTTTCAGAAGTATATGGTGCTTTGAAAGGGCCTTGTGGAATTGCACCAAGGAGTAACTACTTATCCAATCAGCATCCCTCTAGATGAATGGCAAAGGCAGCAAATTTTGAAGTGGAACCATTAAGGCTGAAAAAAAAAAGGGAGAGGATTGTAACAACGACAGAGGTATTATCCTAAAGTGAAAAAATTCTGTTCATGGGAAAAAATCTAGTCAGTTCAGTCTGACTTTGATCACTGCATTTCTACAGAGAGCCTGCCCCACTGCTGCACACAGAGAACAAGTCTGACCAGAGTCATTCAAAGAGATCTTTATGTAGGATGGGGCTTCTACTGCTGGGATGCTATCGCCTTCTGAATTACCTTACCCTAACAGCATTCATTTGAAGTAGTATGATTATAAGAAAATTTGCTCCAGGAATACTGGATTTCCTGGGTTTTCCTAAAGGCAGATTTTTTTAGATGAAACAGTAAAAGAGTAAAAGTATATTGAGCAGTAAAACATTATGGAAATCTACAATATCAAAAATAAGTCAGTTTCAAAATAACTTATTAATTCTTTTACTCAAAGACATAACATCTATGAGTCCTCTTCCTCTTCTAGATCTCTTTGTCTGGGTAGCACGTGCTTTGCAAACTTTCAGCTGGATTAAATTAATGTGAATGGAAATGGAGGGCAAATTCTTGTCTCTGATTCAGCAGGAAGCTCATGTATGTTTAATCCTAAACACCTGATTCCCTCTAATTCAAACCTTAAAGCACGAAGGATTGACCAGTCACCTCATGACTGATTCTGAGTAGTAATATTGCAAAAAGAGACAGCTTTCATGTCATGTAAGCGATGTGTATCACTGAGATGCACCAGCAACTTATAGTGAATTTTGATGCCCTGCTACCTTATGAAACAAAAATATGAGCATATAGTCCATCTAGATGGAATGGTACTGCAATGTCAAAGAGGCATCAGGATGTTTACAGCCAAATAAAAATTGATATGTTTGAAATTGCAAATAATGTGGAAAGTACAAACTATTACAATAATGGAAATAAAAAAGTAAATGAACAAATAAATAAATGTATAAACACAGAAGAGGAAATCCAGAGAAAAGCAACACTACAAGCAAGAAGATTAGAGGAAATAACTAAATCTTATATGCCAACATGTGCTGGAAATGGTAATCTGTGGTTGCTGGAGAAAATGTTAAGCTAAGTAATAATTGAGTAAGCCAGACAGATATGTGCAAAGTTCATGGGAAAAGTATCAATGATTTGAAAAGGAAATTGTCAACAACATAAAGAAATTGATAAGATCAGAAGTCTCAAAAAGACACGTGGAAGAGATAATACTTAGGAGTAAGAAAGGGTGATGTGCTACAAAGATGACCCAAGAGGAGGGCAATAATAGAAAAGCCAAAGACTTCACATGTTATCCCATAACCAAGTCTCTAATGCACTGTTCCGAGTCCAAGAAAGAGAACCAAGGAGGATTCCTGACACTCACAGAGCTGATGAAGAATCCATCCCAAAGCAAAAGTCCATCTTTGACACTTAATCTGTTCTTAACTCTTTATGCAGGAAAAAAAGACAAGGGTGTTCCAGTTTCAGTCTTTCCTTCACTATGTGGAACTCCAGAATGAAATCAGAAGTGGTGACTGCACCAAAGGTATTCTCAGTTGGGTGTACTATGCTAATTTTAATGCTTTCACTATTCACTTTGTGTTCACATCAAGAGAAAGTGAAATCTTGTTTACAACAAGTTTATTCCAGTATGAATTTAGGATGTGTGGCTTCCAAGCACGAAAAGTGCCTAAAATGCAGATGCCTATCTCTAACCTGGTAACATAGCCTCCTTTTTGGCCAGGAAGAGAAATAAGTAATTCTAAAGAATCATTAATTTAATCTATTTATACTTCTTGTGAAGAGACAAAAAACATACACCAGGTGTACGAATGATTCTCCATCAGCCACAGGCAGGGCTGTGGGTGACAACCCCTGATGGAACTCGCTGTGCTGCAGGTGTCTCTCACTTTGAATGAAAGTAGCTTATATCTCAGAACAGTGCCAGTGTTATGTGATTTAAGTGAATTTTCTAACAAACATCATTTTGATACAAGTAAATCAAATGTAAATTACCTGAGAGTAAGCTGTGTTGCAACCAGATTTCATCCCGAGCATGAAAAAAAATGGAAGAGGGAATAAAACTTAACTGAATTATTTGAATAACTGAGAGCTGGACAGCTAAGTCTATGTAATATTTAAGCAGTTATTTCACCTCCCAAATGCCATCCTTCTACATGCATGTCCTCAGGATACGGACCAGGAGCTTTGCAAGGCTGAACCTGACCTTGTCCAAAGTAGAGTAACCATCAAAAAGTTCCTCTGGTTAATTCTTCTTGCAGCTACTTCTATACTTAACAAAAACTAACAAAACTCCGTGTGTCTAAGAAATTCTGTATCACAAAGGAAGTTTAGGAGTCCTGCAGTAGGCAGTGGTACCTACCAATAAGATAATTTCTAATCCAAGTGCCATGAATTTAGCGATGAGCTGCGTCAAGACCAGAAAGATATAGAGGCATGCCTGAAAGAAAATGGGGAAGCAGTCTAATATTTTGTATGATCACATACACTCATGGTAGTCTGGTTCCCCAAAGAGAGTCCCCCCTCTTTCTGCTCTTCTGTAAGGACGGGAAAAAAAGGAAAGAAGAAAGGGGGATTGGGGGGGAGGTGGAGGGGCTGGGGGGATAAGATGTAATGCCAGAAAGTCTTTTTGAAGTATTTGTACTCTTGTTTGAGTTCTCTGTTTGGCAAGACCTAAGTCAAGATACATCAAAGAGGGTTCAAAATAAAGAGCAGCTGAATGAAAATGTATGAGATGACAGAAGGAATAAACAATAATAACTGTGCATATGTTCAAATCATCTGAAAGTGATTGCAGCAATGTGTAAAATATCTGGAAATAGACATTAAAATAGCATCTTAATTCCCTAAGGAAAAAAAAAATCTGCTTAAATCTTAAATAAATCCTGTTTAAACTAAACTACATCTATTTTCCCCTTTACTTTATGACTTCAGGAGCTTCCCAATCTCTCTATTTGGTTATACATTCTACATGTATAATGTAGACACCACTACCATTCTCTGATTTTCTGCCATGATGGTGATTTTCTGTAGGTAAATGTATTGGCAACACAGGCAACCAAAATAATAATAATAATAATAATAATAATAATAATAATAATAATAATAATAATAATAATAATAAAACTCCTCACCAATTATAACTGGTTTGGAGGGGATGAAGAAGCAAGGATTTTATACACACCTTCTCTTTACTAACATTTCTCCACGGTTGAAAAGACAACATTTTTGTTTGTTTGATTTGTTCTGTTTTTCCAATAGAAGTTTGTGTGGAGAGTATGAAGTTATGAAGGAATTGTATAACACTTCACTCCATGATAGCTTAAGAGTTGAAGAAAAGAGCACTAGAAACAAATGAGAATGAAAATAAAGGACAAAACTCAGGAAGATAACAGGCAGCAAATGGCAATACTAGAGTAATAACATGAAGATATCTGTTTTGGTTTCCATTTTTCAAATACTCCTTGTTCTGTTACCTATAGAAATAATCTAAAACAATCTGACAGTGAGGCATCTCTAACAAGATTACCACAGATTTTAACTCAACATCATATCTCAGCTTCAGAATAGCCCTGTGTCTTATTGTCCATTTATTTGCTTCCAGTTTAAAACCTTGAAAATTAATTTGAAAAGTACAGCTTTTCATAAAAATATTCCCAATGGATGTTATTAAAAGTGAGCTAGTTCTCTGCAGTGCTGTGACTTTGCACTGCCTGTATATCCATTGTGACACCGTAAACACTTCTGAACAGTACCACCAAAGTTGTATTTTAACAAGGTGACAGAATAATGGCCTTTTTTCTGTTGATTTTTTCAAGCATTCAGACTTTAGGAACCCTTGCAATAAATGGTTTATAGCTAACAAGTGCAGATTAATTTTTGGCTCCAGTATTATCTGACAGGCTATCATTATCAGTCACTAATGTCTTTCATGAAATGGATAAAAGGTCCAGGATATCACTCATGCGGCTCTTCTAAAATGCCCTGAGGTTTTCTGTTTTGTTTTGTTTTTGTTTTATCTCCATCTGAGTGTGACAAAATGTGGCAGACAGGAGGGCACCACTGAATACTTCTGAATCATTTCACATATGTTGAACACAAGGTGTTTAAAGATAAGGCTGCAGAAATCAGTGCATATATAAATGTTTTACCCCACATCAGATTCTGTAACACACTAACACCGCAGCTGTACAGGAGCAGCTAAATGCAGGTTATTTGATCCTATATTTACATTGCTGTACTTCATAAGGAAGTGGCCTGTGTATGTTTAAAAAAAATAGATGAGGATTTTGATTTGAGGACCAGTTTTGCTTTCTGCATTCAAGTAAACAAAAGGGAGTCATAAGTGTAGAATATAGCACTGTTTGTGTTGGTTTATGATGCTTGATAATGTACCAGGTGCCACCAAGCTGAATTATACCCTCCTTATCTCCTCATTCGGTCTCAAACAACCAACGAGGAGATCATGAAGCAATGGAGGGGTTCAACAGGCTGGCTGACATTAGATCACAATGGCTGTTCTCCCTCCTCTCACTCTCATGTACTTCTGCTTAGCCATTCCTAGAAAACAGAGATGTGATCAGGCATCTGTTGCCTCCAGTCCAGTTATAAACCATCCCTCTTACTACATGCTGCTAGATTACCTTCAGTCATCTTCAGTCCAAGGCAAAAGAATAGGTGGCCTGAGACTGGCCAAAGTGAAGAGTACTAATTAAGGAGCTAGCTGACCCCTTTTCTCATCTTTCTGCATATCCACTAGAGACAAACCGAATGATCAGTTATATAATAATGAGGTGTGCTGTTATTTGCTGTCTCCTGCTAGTAGAGTTGATTGTGTAGTATAATATGAAGCCAGAGCAGAAGGTGCTCCCGATGGGTATCCCTATGGATGGTCATGCACATGTACCCCAGCTAATGTGGATTGTGGCCTATTGAAGAAGCATCTTACCAGGGCTGGCAAGTAACCTAATGGCCAAAGCAACTTCAACTCTGTTAAAGCCATACTGAGCTTTTCAAAGCTACTTTCCATCTTCTCCTCCATTCAGCCTTCCTTTTCTCCCTGCCTGTAATGAAGCCAGACCTTACCAGGAGTGTCCTATTGTCTCCTGGATTGGTGTTTTTTTTTTTTTTTTTGGAGACTTTCTACCCCTTGCTTGCACTGCCCAATGGTGGTGTGTGTTTATATCAGCTTGGTCTGCCAGATCAAAGTTCATCTGGAAGAAGATAGTTTTTGTTTAATAAATAAATAAATAAATAAATAAAAGTTTCTTGGATGAAAAATTCATTGCAAATTGAAAACAGTTTTATAACACTCTTTTTCAAAACTGATCAGAGAATTCCTACTGCCTTGAAACTGTAACAGGCTAGGGTGTTTGCCAATTCACTGTTTGCCCTAAACACATTTCACTCACAGCTGTAGTCTCCTCATGTCAGCTCCCTCCTCTCCTGCCATTCTCACTGCCTTCTCCCCTTCTCCCCTAGAAAACAAGACGTACAAGGAGTGGCTGAGTGAACGGGGGTTGTTTAGTCTGGAAAAGAGGCTAAAGGGAGACCTCATCACTCTCTATAACTACCTGAAATGAGTTTGCAACAAAGATGGTGTCAGGATCTTTCCTCAAGTGGCAAGTGATAGAACATGAGGAAACGAGGATATCAGTAAGAATTTCTTCACAAAAAGGATGGCCAAGCATTGGAACAGGCTCCCCAGGGAGATGGTGGAATTGCCATCTCTGGAGGTATTTAATAAATGTGTAGATGCGGCACTTAGGAACATGGTTTAGTGGTGGACTCGGTAGATTTATGTTGATGGTTGGGCCTGACTATCTTTAGGGCCTGTTCAAGCTTTAATGATTCTATGACTCCTGTGCATCCTCTTGTCCTCATTGCCCTCAGAATTTCCTTTCAGTAGTTTATACTCCTTCCTAACCAAATCTCACCTCTCCAAAACAGGACAAAAACAAAGCCAAAAAGACTCCCAATCCCATTGCAGCACAGGGATCCCATTCTTTGTTCATGGCATTCCGGAGTTATGTCACATCGTGCTGCATCTCCCAACTTTGTGCACAAGCATGGCACGGCTGCAGAGGGACGTTCCTCTGGGAGAGGAGTGTTACATGCATGGTTATTCCACTATAACTGCGGCAGTAAGCAGGGAATGCAATGGTAAGAACTTCAGGGCATAGACTGTCTACTCTGTACGGCATCTAGCAGTGAAGAGCCCTTAGGCATTATGGGGCCAAAAGTAATTATGGGTGATTCCTTTTGATATATCACCATAGGGCATTAAAAACACCTTTATGGGTTTCTGAAAGTCTAGAGGGAGATGCTTATTTAACAAAAGGACTTCCCCTCTAGCTCAGCCTGTAAATGCAATAACTTCCATATTATTCCCTTAAAGAAAAGACCTCTTCTTACAAGACATGTGCATAAGTCTGTGAATAGTTTCCTTCCCTATGTGGGACTAGTCATAACCATAAAGCTAAAACTGGGTGAATGTCTCTTTAGGATCAATATCCATGATTTGTAATATACATGTAAAGACTGTATTAATATTCTCAGCACTGCAGCCAAATGTTAAGCTCTACAACTTTATGTTAAATATTTGTTTTTACTGGCTGAGTTTTAATGAATGAATACAAAGACTAGGAGAGAAATCCATATTTTCTTTGGAAACCAGAAAATTATTTTGGAAACATTCTCATACCACTATAAAAGCCCCAAAGTGTATCTGGTAGGATGCCAAGGTATGAACAGTGTTACTGAATATAAAGTAATCACGAAGAAAGTTTGGCTTAAATAGCTGAGAATGTTCTGGAAGATAAATGAACTTTTCAAGTTTGTAGTATGTCAGAAAGCATAATTTCCCCCAAATTTGTGATTCTGAGTGTCAAGAGACCAGCATTATGTGAAAAGAGGAACCCATCAAGTACAGTATGTGCAGCTGCAAATACTAATGCTGGATGAATGACTGTACACATAGCTAGTAAGTCTCACTGGACTCATCACAATGTTCCCTATTTGTAATAGTAAATCAAATTCGTTGTCCAAAAAGAGCCACCACTTACTGCTAAATGGAGTCATATGATTGTTTCTTAGCCACATGGTATTGACTTCTGTTTGCTGAATGGCTGACCTACATTCAGGAGATACGCCTCAGAAAATAACTGCACTTCAAATTCCACAATGAAAAACAATGAGAAATCATTTTTAGAAGAGAGTGGGAGAAAGCAATTTTATTCACGAAGAACTGTAAGACACTTGAGGTATTTTTTGCCAACATCAAGAGGAAAGTGACATGTAATTTGATTAAATGGTTACAGACATCAAATTTTTAAGCAACTGGCTTCTCCATCACCCTGTTTACAGAAATAAAAGGAGAGATTTGCCAGTTCACAACTATGTTACTTTCAATTTTCACTTTTTAAATTAAGAACTCATCAGCCCTCTTTCTCTGGGACTCTATGGTCTCCTTTCCTCACCTTTCTAACAAACGACCCATGAGAAAAGTGTTTCTTCTTCCTAGGTTTCAATCCATGACAATAACACTTATTTACACCAAGAGGGTCTTTACATTGACAGCTCTGTACAGAGGGATTTCTGAAATTCAGGTAAAAAGTATTTTTTTCACTGACACACACTTTCCTTTGTGCTATATGGTTTCTCTGAGGTTGACCAAAGGTAGGCCAAGATATTATGCAGTAATACAGCGTTGCACACATGCTTCACCAGACACAGTTTTTTAGCTGCTGTGTTCCTCATGAACTACAAATGAACATCTTCATATCAATTTGCCAGTTATCTGAATCAGTCCCCCGGCAGTATAGGTCTTGCACATATCTATTCAGCCTCATGGCTTCAGTTCCTCAGATAGAATATCCTTCTGCACAGTTTGCAGATTTTCTTTTCTGAAGTTTTACTTTAGCATACCAAGAATAGACAAATTAGTAAGGTAGGATGCAGAGCTCCAAAATAGACTCCAAAACATTGTTTTTCTATACAATTAAGCACGAAGAGTAAAACAATCTGTAATTTCTCATTTTTCAGAACTGCCAGCTATAACAAATCTGATTAACTAATTATATTAATACCAGAATTGTGATTTTGCTTTCAAATATTTGTGAATATATGAGGATGATAGATATATTCATTTAATGTGCTATGAAAAAAAAAAGGGGGGGGGATTTTAAAAAGTTGCAATACCAACACAAATAAAAACCCATAACCTGGAATAGCATTCAACGTGCAATTCAAACTGAAAATGTAGTTATTGAACAGAAAACCAGGAGCCAAGAAATATCAGGATGGAACCATGTCCATTAAGTATACAAACCTGGTAAATACATGTTTGGGAGTTCAATAAACTGAAAGTTAAATTTCTGTTTAATAACCACAGCATTGCAATAGAACTTACAATTTCCATTCTTCAGTTCTAGACATAGAATACTCAGAATATCAGTGTGCTAACCCCTGTATGGGAAACATTTTTTTGGAGTTCTAAGACTGATAGCTTGCCTCCTAACTACAGAATTCTCTGAAGTCAGAAAAAAAAATAATAAACAACAAAAAAAAATCTGCTTGAAGGTAGGTGTGCAGAAGGAAGAAAATAGGAACTGGTAGATGATACATAAATAATGGTGCCAAATTCAAAAACTCTCCAGGTGTTTACCATTGGCTAACAGACAGACTTGTAGAAAAGACCAGATTGAGGCACCAGGCAGATGATGGGAAGGGAAGGGAAGGGAAGGGAAGGGAAGGGAAGGGAAGGGAAGGGAAGGGAAGGGAAGGGAAGGGAAGGGAAGGGAAGGGAAGGGAAGGGAAGGGAAGGGAAGGGAAGGGAAGGGAAGGGAAGGGAAGGGAAGGGAAGGGAAGGGAAGGGAAGGGAAGGGAAGGGAAGGGAAGGGAAGGGAAGGGAAGGGAAGGGAAGGGAAGGGAAGGGAAGGGAAGGGAAGGGAAGGGAAGGGAAGGGAAGGGAAGGGAAGGGAAGGGAAGGGAAGGGAAGGGAGCATCTTAGTTTTTTGCAAGCATGGTTTGTTTTTCAGAAGTAAATGAACTGTTTGAATCTTCACATTCTTCCACTTTTATTTACTAATTCCAGGCTGTGTCCCAGTTGTGTCATCTGCTTAACATGGAAAATTTTGTTTGAACTGAGATTCAGGTTGCTCACTTCCATATATCTTTGTAGAGTGCATTGATTTCTTCCCATGTATTACAGGCAGAATGAGTAAATGTGAGTAAATAAAGATTCTTCTGCCTTGACTCTGGTAATCATAAAGGGTACTACTCATGGGACTTTTGCACTCTTATACTGAGCTATCAAGTCTTTTCCCAATATTTCCATATGTATATCCACATTTTGAAAAATCTGCAATCTTTTCCTATCCCTTTCAAAAGTTTTCTTGTGCTAGGGTATTTCCTTATTTGAATGGTGAATTTCACTGAAGTCCTGCAAAAAATGGTCTCTGGGTATTTATTAAGAAGAAATTAATTTCAGGGATATATGTTCTTTTTCAGGGAACTAATAGGAGAATGTTTCAGCTGATATATTTTATATCACTTGTACATAAGTGATGACATATAAAAGATCACTTATAGTGTAAAATTATAAGTTACAAGTTTAGATCTGACTATCAACTGTATTTCAACTTTTAGTATATGCTAATTTGCATTATCTTTGAGACAAATTAAAATTACAGCATCACACATATACATACCATGGGTACTTTCTCTGCATTTTACACTTGGAGACAATAGTAACTGGTGCTGCAGTAGTCCTGGTAGTCAGGACTTCAGAATCCACTGAGTTCAGTGGAAGCTTTGCTGTTTGTTTTATAAGTCCCCCAGACGGCACACACTCATACGTGTGTGTATATATGTATTCCATACATATACATACAAGCACTGCAAAACCACATTATGCATTCTATGCAAAACAACTTCATACAGATTACAGGCCAGAAACATGCTGCTCTCAACATAATCTCACAAACTGATTTTTTTATTATGGTTTCATTTTCTTGAAATTCTGAAGGGACAAAACCCAGAAAAGAATGTGATGATGGAAAATAGAAGTTGAATTGTTTTTCACTGTAAGGTAGCTCCTATCATAAATAACTCTGTTAACCACCTTAAGCACTACTGAAATATTTGAATAACATATAATGGAGAACATACACTGTATAAAGTCTGTATGCATATGAGCAATTGACTTGTTAACTGCATATAACTCTAATGAAAGCTAATCATGCATTCCCCCATTTTCTGATAATTAGCTGTTGTTATCTGACAGACACCATTTTCTACACATGCTTTTGCTCAGAGGTAAGTATGAGAAAAGTTTGCTGAAGGCAGGACTATTTTTGGCCCAGTAACACTTATGTTGCTATGTGATCTCAGATTACTGGGTAGATAGGTACACAATGAAGTCAAACAGCTGATCTGCAAAACTGAGAACAGTGCGGTTTCCTCTACTGGTGCTTGTTTGTGTATAAATATGCACATGTGCACAGACTAGGGGTAATCAAAGGTTATTTTTTTTCGAGATATGCTTGTCAAAGAAAGAAGCCACATCCTGCATCCTGTTAAGACCTTCTGTTAAAATGCAGCTAGAACCCCTTAGCAAGCTGCGTGAAGTCACTCTGTACTGTGGTGCCCGTGACAGTTTGTACGTTCTTTTCATTGAGTGATTTAAAGTTGATCTTAGTTAAGATAGAGAGACCATGTGCCAGTGCTGCTGCAAACATTACTTCTTTCAGTCAGTTGATAATGGCAACATTGAGAGCCTTTGATCATTGCCATCACAGCAAAGCTGTTGGTGGCAGCAAATACAGTATCTCTTTCAGTTCGGGTCAGATGGGGGATTCTTCCAATGTTAGTGGAAAAAAAATAGCAGCTACCTTCTGCATAAGTCCGGACTCAGTACCTTTCACCTGTCTTGTCTTTCCCCTCAGCCTGTGTACTGGGCATCTGGTGAAATTAAAAGCCAAGCTGTCTCTGCAGGATAGTTACAAGAAGCACCCAAACTTCAGCTCACATATTTTATTAAAGAATACCACATCCCCTTAGGCAATGAAACTCTCCAATAAGCATGATGGGCTGTTGAAAGGAAGCTGTGGTATACAGGTACATTGGCCAGTACAGAACACATTTAGGTCTGCAGTCATTACCATGGTAGGGATTATAAAAATCCCATAAGTACACACAGTAATGACAAAAAACCCTATATCAGGCACTGATAAAGGTATGTATTCTCAACCCTATGCCTGCATTGTGATTAATTTTCTGCGGTAGTTATACAAAACTTATGTGGATAAAAGTTCTACATCCTGACTCACTTACAGAAATAAATCTCTTTGTCCGTGTTTTCAGTTACCACAAGGATCCACAGGACTAGGTGCACCTGGTCTCCTTTTATGCTCCCCAAACCCCTTTCTGCAGAGGGGGCAGGAAAACATGAATCCTATGTTGGAAACACAGCCTATGGTGTTCGTACATGAGCATAGATGATGGAGACAATCTGTTCTTGTTTTCCCTGTATGCCCTGCCTTCTTCTGTTGGGATATTTGGGACAAAACAGGTCACAATTAGTGACGATGAGCTACGGCTACACTGTCATGTATCTGGCACCCCATTCACCATGTTCTGGCCTCATGTGATGTTAGACACATCTCCTCCAGATGAAGGGATGGGGAAGGGTAGAAACCTGCTACACTTCTTTAGCAGCAACAAAGATTCTTAGCCTGGTGTGTTTGGTTTCCAAAATCCTGTTAGAGGGCTGAATTACAGCTATGATGCCACTTTCTCTGTAATTCCTTTAGGATGCATATTTTGCCCATGTACACATTTCTCCTCTGAATTAGACCAAACTATTTCGTAATTGTTCTAATTTGCTTTGAACTTTGCTTTGTGACAGAATTTTAAGACTTTTTTTTTTTTTAATAGTCTTCCTTCAGAATGGATGTGTAGTCATAAACTTTGATCCTGCTGCAACACAGTGTTTCACTTTTTCTTCCTTCAGATTAATAAAATCAGGGAAAGAACACAAGTTTCAGGTCCTTTCTTCCAGTGAATCCAATCCCACCAGTGTCATATGACTTAAGTCAGTGCACTCTTCATGCCATGATTGAACTCTCCCTGGCAGGGTCCACCCTTTACTAAAGATGGACAGGTACTTTTAAGAGAAGAAGAAACAAGCCTTCATTTCAGAGACATGTACTTTGGATTTTGGTAGTGTTGGGATCTATCAGTTCCCCAAATGGGGCATACCTCTTACATCATTTAACACTGGAAATGCTATGGTTTTATTGAGAGTGAAAAAGGGAAAATCCCAGCTTCGAAAGTCATCATTACTTAAACATATCTCTTGGGCACATTAAAAAAATAACTCTTTCAGTTCAAACTTTACACCAAAAAGAAATGGGAAAAGAAAGGGAATTCCCTAAGAAGACAGAAAAGGAGAACCTGACATTTACTCAGGATTCTACAACAGAGGTAATTCTCAGGAAAATGTTACTCAAGCTGGGGAACCACAAGGTTCAACACCATTTGCAGAATATTAAAGAGGGCAGTTGTATGGCCTAAATCTGTCTGAAAGTTCCTTTACCTTCAGATTAGCCCCTGAATCTGCCTTTTTTTTTTTTTTTTTTTTTTTTTCTCCTTTTACCCCCATTGCTAGTTTTATAAATCATCTTCAGTGTTTACTATGGGAGACAACAACTGAAGACAACAATGCCACCTTATGAAAACCACTTTTCCTTTCTGCAGTGCTAAACAAGCCCAGTGGGATAATGTAATTGTCAGGGACTTGCTACTGCAGCAACTAAATGTCAGTCAGTGGAATATAAAAAAAAAAAAAAAGTTATTAAAGTAGAAAACTGATCACCAAAACCAGATGGGAGAAACACACACTTTGATCTAATGCATTCTTTAATGCCAGCCATATCCAAGTGTGAAGAAAAAGTTTGGTCTCTGTCCTTCTCGTTAGTGTGTTTCTGTTAAAGATATGGGAATGCAAGTCTATTTAGGTATGTGCTAAATAAAGACAATGTGTATGTTAAAAATAAATAAATAAATAAAATCCCAAAGAGAACAGATAGATACTTATTTTTAATAGTTATGATTTAAGCAAAATTTTTCATTGTGTTGTCAGAGAAACTAGAGACAAGCTAAAAAATTTCCCTGACAACATGAAGCTGAGCAGTGTTGGAAACATAGGAAGAATGTAGATACATAAGAAATTCTGTGTGTCTTGGAGAAATGAGTTGCTGCAAATGGAAAGATATTTAGCAGTAGAAGCTGTGATTTTGATGTAGAGACATCACCACTTGCTCAGATACCAGCAGATACCATCACTGTCTTTTGGCTGTAGTAAGACAAATGGAGCTGTAACAAGCATCAGGCAAAATAATTTTAGGTGGAGCAGGTCAGTTATCATAGTTAACAGAGGTGTACAGGGCAGCGGTGAACCCACCTGTGGGGTGCTGTGTGTTGTTCTGGTCTCACATATTGGATAGAGCTGAATTCAGACTGGAAAAGAAAGGATTACCAGAAAAGCTGGGGATTTGAAAGTTTGTCATGCAAGAGTCTTGTTTAGCCTGTGAAAATGAGTGCTATGAACAGATCAGATTATTTAGTATATCCCAGAGTGCATTACTGCATGAGAGGAGATTCATTTAAGTTAAAGGACAATGTGGTATAAGAGCTAATTGCAAAGGATGGTGACAAGTAAGTTTTTGACTTGAAATTAGCATCTTTCTAACTAGTAGAGGACTGAAATTCCTGAACAGCCTTCTAATAGGAACAGTAGGGAAAAGCAACCCACCTGACTTTGAGTTAGATCACTCTGTGAAAGGGATTACATGGAACAGTTGCCTGCACCAGCAGGGTTTTGTGTTCCAGGAAGTGCTTGTCGAAATAAAATAAAAACAAGATCAAGAAGACAAGTGCTACTTAAGCTACTGAAAATATACCTTGCAGCAGTATGTGAATTATTATGTTTGCTCTAACCTGAAAACTATTATTCATTTAGCTTCATCATGAAATCAGGTAGGTAGAATACTCACGGAGTCTTCTTTTTTATCTGTACACAGCAGCTTTGCTTTATTTTCTATAATCACCAAGAGCTTTGCTGGCAACGCATTGGAAGATTTAGAAACCAGGGGCTGGGGGGGATCTTTGCTTGCTTTGTTGAAAACCAGATAAAGGCTGAAGTAAAAAAAAAAAAAAAAAAAAAAAAAAAAAAGGATTCTTGTGAGATTGGGTGGTAAAAGACTGCCAACAGGCCTAAGATTATCTTGAAGCAGTGGGCAAACATTTCTCATCTATCATGAAACCGTGCACTTCCAAGCGCAATGGGATGACAGTCACAGCAGGTCTGTGTGGCACCTGCTGCAGAGGCTGACTGCACGGGCACACCACTCTTCACAGTAAGCACTGCCTGGCAATATAAAGCCAAGTTGTGTGACATATATCCTCACAAGAGATATACCAATTACTTTAATGGAAAGAAAACAGTTTGCATGCATGATTGAGCTTTCATGTTTTCCTTATAGAGGGCCTGGGGAGTGTGAAATGACTCATGGGTAGCTTCTTTTTCAGAAGATTGCTGAATAAATTATTAGACAGACAGCTACCCTTGGGCCAGTATATTGGGCTGAGGGAATAGGTAAACAGAGAAAGAAAAAGCAGAGGAATTAAGTGTGTGTGAGAGACAGCAGTTGCTCACACAATAGTGTCCTGCTTTCAGGCGAATACTCTTTCTAGTGTTTTAAATTTCTTCCTGTGGTAACAGGCTGAGGGCTGTACTGAACTTTAAAGGCCTTCATTAGTTGCTAAGTTATACTGAGACCAACCACAGTGCAGCTATTCAATAAAGATATTTCATTATTTTACTAGACTGCTTAGCATCTCAGTACCAGAAAGAAACAAAAAGCCCCAAAGACCAAGCACAAATTAGAGCTGTTAATCTTTAAAGACAGATGATTCTTCTGAATATTCTGGGAAAGACTTTTTTCTCCCTGATACTAGTAGAGATTATAGAAGAGTCACTCTTGTATAAATGAGAAGTGTTTGATTGTTTTGTTTAAGTGAGGATTATTATTTTTTCCATAACCATATCAAACTCAGCCACATGGAATTAGCTGGCATTTGTTCTTTCCCAAGGATTTTCCTTCCCAGCAAAGATATTCCTGCCCAAGGTTACTGACGTAACCAGTCATACAGTCATTCAAACATATGCAAGAGTTTGTGTAAGGAAAGGAGGTGTTGGTACACTGAAGTGCCTGTGGGCAGTTGAGAGGTTACATCCATTACATCCATTTAAAAGGACTATGACTGCAGGAAAAAAAAAAAAAAAAAAAAAAAAAAGAGAGAGAGATCTTTTCTTCAGCAGTTTAGTTCAATCTGCAAAACAGAATGGGATACTTAGATACTCAATGATTTATTTTAAACAAAATGGTATGACTCATGCTTGCTCCCTATCAGAACTAGTGTGGTTTAAATGCAGTCTCTCTCCCAGACCATGTATTCCTATTCCAGGAAAAGCAGCAACAGCCTATTGGAAATTATTATTTCCCTGTTCTGCCATTTTCTATCAGTTTCCATCAACATGAAAACAAAATTGCCATGCTGTATAAATAAGGTAATATGAAAATATGGTCATTGAAAATGTACTAAGTGGTGCTTTCAGAATACAGGAAGACTCTTGCTTTGAACTTATTTGCAGTTATCATTTAATAGCCAGAAAAACACACAGACTGCTCTCTCACCCCACTCCAAACTCATCCCTCCAACATTTGTTTTATTGAAGTCTCATCAAGTTATAAACACCAGCTCAGAGATCTCTTTAATTATGGTCTAAGAATAGGATTGTGGTGTATCAACAAAAGTTGTGTCTACATTTTAGAATTTTTGTTTCCAAGATTATTCATAGCCTGAGAAGGAGATAGGGTACAAAATTGCCATCTGATTGAATTTCACCATGAGAAAGTTTGCAAGGCTATTCAAAAATGGAAAAAAAAAAAAAAAAAAAAAAAAAAAAGCCTCATCCAATTCCCTATGCACAGTGGGAGTCTCATCATTGTAACAGGGGATATAGCCATGCAACTGTCTCTCTGAGTAGATACAAGCTAAATACATCTATCTACTAACCACGTAATGAGAGTTGTCAGGTCCACAGCTGAGTGCCCTGGTCTTCACCTCATTTTTTGAGGTTAAATGAGAATCAGATTACCCCCACAGGAAAGTAAGAGAGACTGGAAAACAATATGAAGTGATGAAATAGAAGTATCTCAATGATAAAATTCTATTCATAGTAATTATATTCAGAAGTAACTTCTATTAGGACAAACCATTTCAAGACCTCTGTTGCCAGGGTGACACCTGACAGATAGGCTGCTGCATCTGATCAAGTATCCCACAAGAAGGAACTAGAAAATTTTCAAGGATTGCTAGTGAAATTCAGTTCAGATGTGTACCCAGCTATGTCTAAATTTATTTTATATCTTCTATTCTTTATATTTAACTACTATCTATTCATTGTCCTACAGTTATGTTAGAAATCTAATGTCAGCATGAGATGAAGTTTTATTTAAAAAAAAAAAACAAAAAACAAACCAAAAAAAAAAAAACACAAACAAGCAGCTAGAATGCAGTACCTCAGTCTACTCTACACTTCCACCAAAACTTATTTCTTTGTTAAAACTTAATAATTTTTTTCTTTCTTATTCTTTTAGCACCTCCACTTTTTATCAATAATCTAACTAGAAAAGCTATTGCTGCAGAGCTTCCTGCTGAGATCATATTAGGAAGTAATGGGAGTGTCACAAAGGAATATGTTCTCATATTTTCAGTATCACCTTTTTCTTTTTAATTTCCTTTCTACTCGTATGGGAGGAAAGGGAGAGTCCAGAATGCAGTGTCTAAAAGACTTACTAGCTTATCTTCCTGCCATTCTCTGCTAATACAAGATGCTTCCCTGCATGTCATCAGCTAGTGCTTTGCCAAGTCATCAAAGTCCCAAGAAGACATTTTTCAACATTCTTCCCAGGAAGACTTATGTCTTACTATTGTTTCATGCTTAGCCAAAATAGTCCCTTTAAATGTCTTCCATATAGATCTATCAAATAGTAACACCCAAACTATTTTCCTTCCTTGGAATTTAGCAGCCTTCATTTATACACAGATTTTTGTGAGAAGACAATTTGTTCTTCGAGCACCATGAGCAGTTGTTACATCACATATTTACTCCAGAAACCCAGTGAATTTCAGCCCCAATATTTCACCGTTCTTCCAGATAACTGGAAAAGCTCTAAGAAACGTAAATGTGCAGAAATGTGCAACCTTAGCTATAGATTTATTATAAAATTCAGCTATAATACTTAACAGCTTCACAGAGGTGAAAGGTTGTGACAGCTTGTAGTTGTGTGGACCTTTGAACATAAAATGATTGCAAGTTGATTTCTCTATATATACATATATATGATGACTATGTAAACAAACTGAACAAGAGCCTCTAGAACTATCTGAATTTATAAATTTATAGCTGGTCATTACACAAGACGGGATTTCAGCAATAGCCATTGGGATTTTTTTTTTCCAAATCTGTTTCCTACAAAAAAAAAAAAATCTTAAAGAGTTTTAATGTTAGAAGCCTACGTAATTTAGTAATTTAAAATGAAAATTATTCCAAGAATTTGATACTTACATTTAAATATTTATTTTTAAATTAATAAATTCAAATTTAAATTCAACACAGAACATAAGACACAGAAATATTAAATTTCAAAATAAATGTTTCCAAGACATATTCTTTCTCATATGACTAGAGGGAAGATTAAAATATTTAAAAATAAGTATAGTTAAATTTAAAACTACTGATACAATATTCCTTATTATTTTTATTCTTTATTATTACTATTATTATTATTGTTTTATTTTATTTTTAATTATTAATGATACTAATAATCTAGTCCTTGAAGTGTTTAAATCTTGGAGGTTTTCACAAAGCAAAGTGCTAACATTACTCCAGGTTTGTAAATGAGAATTAAACACAGAGTTTAAATGTTTTACCACTGGAATAGTAATGAAACACAACACCTCTGCTCTGTTCTCTCAGTCTTATCTTAGACACCTCAAAGTTTCTGGGTCTCTCTATTCCAGAATGTTTTTTGGTACAACTGGAGAAATTCAGTCTTGCATGCTTCCTTTCTAGTAAATTGTCTTGACAAATTTTTAGTACAAAACCAATTACAAAAAAACAAACAAACAAAAAAAAACTCTTCAGGTCTTTCTCTCTATGTTCAGATTTGTAGTTGCTGTTATTATTATACTTAGAAAATAAGAATCAGTTCCTCTTTGGAAGGAGCACTGTTTCAGAAATTAACTTTTAGCAAGGCTACTTCCCATCTCTTCAGTTGCTACATACCTAACAGATACCTCAATATGCTTCTCATTTTACCTTCAGATCAAAATAAATAAGTTTAATGTTGTAATTCCTGTAAAAAGAAATGGATTTTTAATATTTTGCAAATTAGTATGCAAGGGAAACAGAAAAGCCCCTGGTTTGCATTGGTCCTATACATCTGATAGAAAATTCCCGCCAGTGACTCATGCATTGTATAACATCCCCAGTGAACCCACATGATCACTGTGATGATTGACTTGCAGGAAAGAAGGAAGTATGGGGCTTTCCAGACCACTTTTACAGAGCTAAATTATTATTTCTATCAATTCACTTACTCTAAATTAGGGAGAGAACAAGGATTGCAGATAGAAGCACCCTGAAGGACAGGAGTTTCTGGTGACAAGCGTGAAGCAGTGCAACACACAGAGTGTGAGTGAATGGGGAAGTTGTAAGTATCTTAGAAAATGGATAGGATAGACTGCAGCCAGCGAGTTTAGGACAGCTTTAACCCCCTGGTCATAAATCCTGGATGTGTCTGAAACTATTATAGCCAGGTTTGTGCCCTCTTACAAGTTTCCCATTATAACTTTCTTCCCCTTGGAATTGGCTACATCATTTTGGGGTGAACTTCTACCCACATTTACTTGTGCAATGCAGAACAGATATTCAGTGAAATGCTGTTTGACGTATGCAGTGTACACCATGGAGATCATAGATCTGCCTGAACATTATAAGGTGAAAAAGACTGTCATGAGAAAATGCCAATACACCAAAATCTAAAGGTGTTTTATAAGGCTGTGGATTCACAGCCTTCTGGCAAGTGCACGCAGGGTTGTGTTGTGATGACACTTGACTGACCACTGAGCATCTGTGAGCCTCATGCTAGGGCTGCCTTGGGGATCTTAGGGCTTTTGGTGGTTGTCAAGTACAGCTTTCTAGACTTCTGATTATTTTTTTTCCAATGGTGATGAAGTCCTAGGATCTCAATCCCTCCTGAAGACTTCTTTTCCCCTGGTGGAGAGGGGAGCCTGGTATCATTAAAAACCCTGATTCATGCCAGGGCTCCAAGTTCTGCCTCTCATGCTCATTGATCTTGGCTCCTACCTGATGCTCCTAAACTCCCTGATGTCTTATTGATTTTACTTTCATAGCCAAGACAACAGCTGCAGTGGTTAGCTTCCCACTTGCATTTTGACTGAGAGCTTCCTAAGCCAGCTGATGTGATACATTTTTAGTTTTCCACATGCAGGCATCTCATACTCCATTTTTCATTTCAAAATGGAGCATTTGCTCCAGCTTTGTTTGCTCATCTAATCAAGCCACCTCCTACAGTGTTACAGGCTCCACTAATAAAAACATGATTCTGACAGAAAACATTACACCTATATGTTTTCTTTTTTGCACTAACATTTTAGGGATGGGGATTTTTAAAGTCATAATATTCCTGAAGCAGCTAATATTCCCTCATGATATCCTTGTCTCTAAATTGGAGAGACATTGGATTTGACAGATGGACCACTCAGTGGATAAGGAATTGGCTGGATGTTCACACTCAAATGGTTTGCAGTCAATGGCTCAATATCCAGGTGGCGTTCCTCAGGGGTCAGTATTGGGATCAGCACAGTTTAACATTTTTGTCAGTGACATAGACAATGAAATTGTGTGCGCCCTCAGTAAGTTTGCTCATGACACCAGGCTGTGTGGTGTGGTTGGCATGTTGGAGGGAAGGAATGCCACCCAGAGGGACTTGGATAGGCTTTAGATATGGGCCTGTGTGAACCTCATGAAGTTCAACAAGGCCAAGTGCAAAGAGATGCTCTTAGGTCGTGGCAACTCCAAGCACAAATGCAAGCTGGACAGAGAATGGTTTGAGAGAAGTCCTGAGGAGAAGGACCTGGGGGTACTGGTTAATGAGAAGCTCAACATGAGCTGTGAATGCATGCTTGCAGCCCAGAAAGCCAACCCAAACCATTCTATGATTCCATGATTCTATGATACTAGCATGCTAGCTAATCATTCACGCATGCCTCCTGCACACTGGCCAGACTCGAGCTGAGGGTTACCCATCCCTATATTCTAATTCAGTTTTGTGGGAAGAAAAGCCCTCAACATACGACAAGTGGCATGTAATTAACCAAATCTAATGTTGGTTTCAGATTTCACAAACAAGAAGTTCACATCACATTGCTAAGGGGTTTCACACCTTAAGCCATGATGCACACACCACCCTACTGCAGATCAATAGAAAACAACATTTAGTTTCACACTTCCAATTTGAGTGATTCTCCTTTGATGCTTAAAGTTGCCTGTCCAGGTTTCCAAAGAGCAGTAACAAAAACCCAAATAACTTGAAGACAAGTCCAATATAAAATAGTTAAGGATAGCTGCAGGTGCTAGTTCTCCACTAGCTTCTCTAGTTATTGTGTCTATTAATTTGCAAAATACACTTTATTTATTTTTTTTTTCTTCTGTTTTTTCTTTGATTTCAGTGAAGACCAAAACAAAGAAGGCAAAAATCTACACTGGAACAGACAGATTTTGTGTTATTTTACAGTCACTCAGAGGCCCTCAGATCACAATACTTTAAAACAGTAACTACCAAGTTTCATGTGGCCTGGGGTAAGTTATATTATGCAAATTATGTATTACTGAACCGATTCTATTTTTCCTAATACCATACATATAGTTCATAAACTGAAGCATGACATCAAAATCTGTACCTGTCTTCCACATTATTTCATATAACATCTTCACCGGTTGGGCTTTCTTGTAAAGGGATTTCAGTGTCATATTAGGATAAAAGGAAAAGATATAGAGAGTTCACAGTAATTGTGTTACCTCGTGATTTTTTTGACAGCTGTGAAAAACAAAATCAGCACTGATATTTCACCAGTAATACAGGTTCCTATTCCCAGATAATAATAGATCAATGACCTTTAAATTTATTGCAGAGAGCACATTTTGTAGAATTCTTTGCAGGTCTTTGAGATTTCCCTACTTTCCTCATGCCCATTGAAGTTGCTGAAAAGTCACACATGAATTGCCTGTTTAAAATCAGGATTCCAAACATTAAACAGATTTTGTTTCAGTGTGAAAATCTTTCAGGGTCAGTCAGCAGTTCTCTGGATCAGCATCCATACACACAGCTCCTTGGAGAGTTTCACTCTGCAAAGTTGCACTCCATTCCACCCTTCTCTGCAGGAGCTGGGGCCTCTGGGCGGGGGGTCAATGGGGTTACAGTTCTCTAGGCTGGCCAGTTGTCTCACTAAGGCACACTAAAGGTTTTGCAGAACTAATGTGGGGGCTGGTCTCTTTCCAAAAGAGGTAGAAATCAGGGTGTCCTTTAAGGTATTTCTCTAGTACAGTGCTTTCATTTTTTATATGTACTACCTCTGTTTTACACCTTACTGCTGGAGACCTAACATAAAATCATAGCATCACTTAGGTTGGAAAAGACCTCTATGATCATCAAGTCCAACTGTTAACATAGTACTGCCAAGTCTACTGCTAAACCATGTCTACATCTACATCTACACATCTTTTGAATACCTCCAAGGATCGTGACTCAACCACTTCCCTGGGCAGCCTGTTCCAATGCCTAACAACCCTTTCAGTTAAGAGATTTTTCCTAATATCTAACCTAAACTTCCCTTGGCACAACTTGAGGCCATTTCCTCTTGTCTTATCACTTGGTGCTTGGGAGAAGAGAACAATCTCCTCCTCATTACAACCTCCTGTAAAGTTATTGTAGAAAACAGTAAGGTCTTCCCAGAGCCTCCTTTTCTCCTGACTAAAAAAAAAACAGTTCTCTCAGCCACTCCTCATAAGACTTGTTCTCCAGACCCTTCACCAGTTTTGTTGCCTTTCTTTGGACACACTCCAGCACTTCAATGTCCTTCTTGTAGTGAGGGGCCCAAAACTGAACACAGTATTTAGGGTGCGGCCTCACCAGAGCCAGATACAAGGGGAAATCACTTTCCTAGTCCTGCTGGCCACACTATTTCTGATACAAGACAGGATGCTGTTGGCCTTTTTGCTCACCTGAGCACACTGCTGGCTCATATTCAGCCAACTACCAACCAATACGGCCAGGTCCCATACCCATGGGGTTGTTATGCCCCAAGTGCAGGCACTTAGCCTTGTTGAGACTCATACAGTTCATCTTGGTCCATCAGCCCAGCTGATCCAGATCCCTCCATAGAGCCTTCCAACTCTCAAAGATATTGACACTCATGCCCAACTTGGTGTCATCTGATAACTGCTGCACTCAATCCCCTTGACCACAGAGCAGTTCCATCCAGCCTAGTTCTTCATGCCAGGGAACAAGGAACAACTTACAAACACAACAAATCCAGCTGCATTCCTCCTCCCATGCATGTGTCACCCAGCGCAACCCACCAAATTTTTCCTGCTACCAATGTGTTAGAAAAGTTGAAGGGCAGATGCTGAAGTTGAGTGAGAAGGGAGAGGAGTAGATGACAAAAACACTGATCTAACCTAAAGACAGGATTTAATCCATGGTTGGTTGTGTAGTTATGGAAAGTATGATTCAGCAGAATACCAAGAGAAAACATGCAATAATTAGTTCAGTTGAATTCATCAAAATTCCCCATGTTCTCAGAAGTACTTCAATCAAGACAGCCTTGACCAACCAAAAACAATGGGCATTTGTGAGACATATTCCTTACACAGTAAAAATTTCAAAGCTCCCCACATTGTCCAAGCATAATCAAAACAGATCAATAATGCAAATACTATCTCCCCAATTGCTGTCACTGTTTGCATCTGACTCTGATATACCACCAGAAATACACCAAGTTTTAATAACCATCTTTTTGATGTCAATGATTTCCCAGGCTGATGTGAGATATTATGCTGACACATGTATCTGTCTTCCTGTTATGTACAAGGCAGAGTATTTTGTAAGAAAGAGCACTGCGAGAGTGAGAGCAGTCGATAATTCTCTTGGCTTACCAAAGTCTATTAATTTTAAATTTCTGTCATATAACCAATTGCTTGGCACTTACATTGGCTTTCAATATGTCATTTCAACTAACTTAGAGGATCTTTTAGGTTTTAAAGATGCTATGAAATTCCCGCTGAATACACATAGCCATTTTATAACTATCAAGGAAAATTGTTATAGATGGTTACCCACAAAATAATATGCTTTTTCAAAACCAGTAATTTACTGACTGCTCTGCTACTAAATTCCTTAACTTGTCCCACTAGCTTAAGTCATTTTGCATTCATTTTTTTTGTGCTTGGCATCACCTTGGCATTATTCTTCCTTATTTCCTATTTATGGAAATAAAAATACATTGTCTGCAGTTTTTTTTTTTAAATGCAAAGAATCTGATAAAATAAAATGTTCTTGCACTCAATCTAATATAAGAGAAAGTTTTTTACTGAAGAAGGGTCTGCTTTGGGTTTTATGATTACTAAATCATCCTCCCCACTGAGATGCATTCAATCTTGGGTGCCTATTTTCTTTTGTTCCTTTGATGATGGCCAGCCTACAACTTTACTTGAATTCACTGAACTACTGCTACATGTCTTAAGTATGTAGTTACATGCTTGTCAGAAGTGAGGACTTCATTACCAGTATCTCTCACCATTAGGGCAACAAAAGAGTAACTAGTACTCTCTGCTGAACTCCAGAGTCCGGTGGAGGACATAGCCAAAGACCAACCTCAAAGCCATTGACTGACTCCCAGCAGCAGATGCTAGAACGTATATGCAGCTCCTTTGCAAGGCAAAGGTAAGCTTCAGAAAATTAGTTTGTGTAGCGAGGCATTTAAAATCAGCTTTTATTGTGAAGCAGCTCTGTACACAATGAAGACAAAGAAAGAAAAAAAGAAAAAAGAAAAAAAAAAAAAGAAAAAAAAAGAAAAAGCAAGCTGTTTGGTGATATGAGTCAAAGGCAGTTTTTCCAAGGCAAGCAGGCGGGTGTAGAAAACATTGCTTGAAATCTTCTGACCCTTTTCCTCCTGCAGCGTGAGCCTGCAGCAACGCAAAGCATGGGCAGGGGAAGGGTTACAGCTTTCCCAGCTGTTCACACAAAAGGACACTTTGCACCTGTTCCCAGTGAATGAAAGTCTGCTTTGTGTGGTTGCAGTTCATCACCCTGCCGGCCTTGGCGTGGGGCCTTGGCGTGGGGTCTTGGCGTGGGGCAGGCCAGCCTGGGCCCGCTGGCTGGAACCAGTGCCGTGGAGGAAGAGGGAGGCCAGTGGGCAGGCCCCTTGCAGCCTGGCTCCATTATCTCTAACGTGCAAACATGCCCCCACCTGAAGGCCGACGTCACAGCCAGTGCAAACAGCAGGGATGGTCAGCTAAGCGTGAGCAAGGGAATATGTACTTTTCGCTTTAATCCCAGCACTGTTTAGTTAACCATGTTTGCTTTGCTGGCATGCTTTACACAGTACCAGTGAGCTATTATTCTGAAAAAAACCCACTGCACTGCGCCTGTGTGATTATAAAGAGATGTACTTCGCACTTCCTTTGATGTTGTCTTAGATCTACATCTCCTCAGTTGTGATTTCCCTCAGATGCTGCCATCAGATTTGTGCCAGGCCCTCAGTGGGGGTGGATGAGCCATGGCACTGCGTGGGGCTGCGCCAGCAAGGCCTTTGGGCTGCTTGGGAATGGCCATCCCTCTGGTGAAACCGTGGTGGCAGAGGCATGAGCTGTGGTCAGAGCAAGGACAAGATGAGGAGCTAGGCACGTATTTTGATATTGAGACAGAGACAAACAGACAGACAGACAGACAGAGAGAATTAAAACCAAAGTCCCATAACTAAAATAGCAGCTTCTCCTTTTCTCGTGTCAGTTGGTGACCCAGCACTATAAACGCTTCTCCTCCTCAGCACAGGGGTCACAAACAGGGCATGCAGGCCACCCATCTGGGCCAGTGCAGCATCAGCAGGATAGACCCAGATTTCCTCTCCATCTTCACACTCCGACCTTCAGAGTATATCTCCCCCAGCCCCCACTTTAATCCTGGGGTCTTTACTTTGGAGCTTATAATAAATCAATAGACAGTAAAAGAAAATCCCTGTGGGAGCAGCAATTGTGGCTCTATTATAAAAGCTTAAATTCCCCACCTGCCACTTGACCAGTAAAAAGCTTGGATTCCCCACTCCAGACCAGATTATGTAAAACTATTCAAATCCTGAGTGACAGTATTTATGAAGACAGCTGTTGGATTCTCCAGCTGGGGGAGGCAGGGGCAAATGCTGCGGAGTCCTGCAAGAGCTGTCCTGCTATTCACCCTCCCACTGATGGACTTTTTTCACTGATGATGAACAATACCTTTATTTTTTTCTTTTTTCCAGGTGGAGGAAAATGAATAATAAGTCAGAGAAATGAACAACTCCCAAGCCAACAGTTCTCAGAAATATCTTTAAAAAACAGATATTGATTCAGAGACTGTTCTCATTCTCACGTCTCCCTCCCCCTTTCTCTCCCCACCATGTCTGAGCTGGGTTGTTCATCACAAAAACTGGCAGGAGGTGTGAACTGGTCATTTGTCTATACCATTCAGCTTAATACATTTCTGTGGAAGGATGCTATCGTTTTCAGTCAATCAAATGTTTAGCCACTCCCCTTCATCTCACCAAAGCTCTGACATTGACAAGTATTGCCATTCCTGTTGGTATTTCAAACTACTGTTTACCAGCAGGGGGTTAAAATCCAGCCAAACGAAGTGGTTTCCCGTGGCAGTGGTTACTGTGCACTGAGAAAGGCTCAGACAAGAATCCCAGCCACTCACCATTACAGTCAATAGTGAAACTCCTGTGGACTCCCCTGCCTCCATTGGGTTCTGAATGCCAACATCACAATTACAGGAGTAATTGGAGAAACCCATCTTTTTACATTTCACCTTTTTCAAGTTTGGGGAGGACCTGATTCTGTTCCACGTATAAATAATCTTCCAATAAAGATTGTTCTTTTACCACAAGGTGGACCACACCAATGAAGTTTTACTGAATGTGCAATGTTCATTTGACCTATATCACTTCTGAGATCAGCTCTAACAATATAGCATATCAGCATTTGATAAAACCTCCAAGACACATAACAAAAATACATATAACAAATCTATTGCAATATGACCTTAATATATTCAGCCTTGTCTTTAGTTCTGATCTGGAGCTTATTTCTTATCTTTGTTGCATTTATACAGTTACATTTTTCATGTACAGACCGTGGCCTTTAATTTGTTTGGTTTGGCAACAGAGGTACCATAAAATTGTACCAAGAGGAAAGTCACAGGTTCCTTTGCACAGAGGCCACCCTGTTGCAGTCAGTCTAGACTCAAATTCCCTTCTTCTTGCACTTCCAGGCTGGTGGGTAGCGCGGGGCAGTGCCATAGTCCTTGTATTCCCCCTGCACCTAGATCAGCATCAAATTTGTCTCATGTAATGAGTCATTGGAAAGGTAGGTGTCTAACTGAAGCTAGTCATCTAGGCCTAATAACAACCCTGAAGGAGAGATGTGTATTCTGCATAGGAGGATTGCCCCCTCCCAAGCTTGTCTTTGGAGGAAGGTTGGATGAAATGCCCTCTGGGGCTGCTCTGTCCTCATAGGCTACAGAAGGCTAGCTGAGCCCAAATACCTGGCATTTATATGGCTGAGGGTAGGTAAGGCAAATCTAGACATAAAGGGTCATCACAACCCTGAAGTTCATGCCAGGATTTCATCTTGCCATAGAGCTGAAAAAAAATAGAGAAGTTGTTTTCCATGATGCGCTTTATTCTGTACAACCAGTATCCAAAATAGAAACTGGTGTGGAGATCTTGCACTTTCAATTATTATTTTTTTTTGCAAAAACTCTTCACTTCCTCCCATTCTGAACAGACAGAATTGCACTCCACCCCACATCAGAAAATTAGACCCTCACAGGGGCCAAAAAAAAAAAAAAAAAAAAGGCAACGGCAAACAAGAATATTGATGTAAGAAATGTAAAGAAAATTGTCTAAAAAGCTTTCATTTAATGAAATAAAAATATATAATTTTAAACTTCAGAATTCATGTCACTGTATTACTGCTTTGTAATGAATGCTCCTTTCTGACTGGTTATTGGCTGTGAATTTTGAGGCAGTGTCTGGGCAAGTGGAACTGATATACCCCTTAAAATTAAGTGAATAATCCTGATCCAGAAAGACTGTCAGTTTTCTTTGCATGACTGAGGAATGTGTGATGGAAATGAGAATGGAAGCCACACAATTCTTCAAAGAAAAAATTCCTACATATGCTGCTTTATTGCATATAATATGCAATAAATATAAATATAAAATATATTTATAGTAATTTATTTGACCATATAACAGTTCATAGATGCAGGTTTCAATTATAAATATTTGTGCACATGGCAAAAAAATAAATAAATAGCAGATATAAAGTGCTTATCCTTCCCTAATTTGCCTTGCCAAAACATACACATTTATTTCTTTGTTTGTCTTTTCTTCCCAAGAAATATCACTGTAATGTATTAAAGAGCTTTACAGAGGAAAGGAAGCAGGAGTCTCCAATGGGCTTCAGCTCTGCCCCACTGATTACCCCCACAGAACTTCCTCTGACAAGGCCAGGACAAGGAAAGAGAAAAGCTAAAGTCTAATTTGAGAGAGTGGTCTTTGGAAAGGTAATCTCCTTGCTGGAGTTCAAAGTACCCTCAGAGAGACTTAGCTGCCGTTCCCACTGGTGTTGCCAGTGGACAAGATCTGGATAAACACTGGAGCTGTTCTTCCTGCACACATTCAGGACAGAGTCATCCCCCCAGCACTGACGTCAACAGACTGTCCCAGGCACCTGGCACATCCTGGGATCATGCTCCAACCGGCTGTTAACCCAGCAGATATGTTAAATGGAGTGAACTTGGCAGTTTAAGGTCAGTCCCAGAGATAACATTATCAGAAGAGCCATTTGTTTCCAGTGGGAGCAAACACAGGCATCTATCAGGCTCCTTCTTTCCACAGCTCTTGCCAGAAAATGATAGAAGACAAAAATAAATAAAAAAGAAAGAAAGAAAAAAATATATACCATGACTTCTTGAATTGGTGTTCTTGCTACCTTAATTGATGGTATTTGTTTCGTTTTGTTTTGTTTATTTTTATTTTATTTTACGATATGTCTGGTTATCTGGCCTGTAGCACCAGCAAGGTAGCAATAACTTTAACCAGTAGAGCCCCAGAAAAAATAAAAAATAAAAATAAAAATCATGTATGTAAGCTTTCTTTCAGGCTGCAACAGCTTTCTGATCTGGCTGTACTAGCACAGCAATACAGGCACTGTTACCCAGAACATGAAGCCATACAGTTTTCCCCTTTATCAATTCATCTATTCTTCCCTTTTGAACTATTCCAGACTTCAACACAAGCCAAGTTCGGAGAGAGTTCAAGCTTGCTGTGTACACCATGAGGGCTGAAATATTCGGTTTCCATTTCACAGGAATAGTTGCAGGTTCATAGAGCGGGTAAAAAGCGACACCTAACATTTGTGCCAGCCTGGCAATCACTCTGTGCTGCTCAGCCTCCCAGCTCTGCTCTGCACAGAGCTGGAGTGGAAATCCATTCGCAGCTAGAAAGGCTTGGCACGTCAACGGGATGCTGTCAAACTGGCAGGCCTAAAACCTTATCTGTCCTCTCTTGTCTACATTTGTTTGCAAAATCTACATTATCTTTTCAATATAGAAGTGCTTTATTTCCGGGCACAGCTTGGAGTGAATACTTTTCTAGGTCAGTATCAATGTCAGAATTGGTAACTGTCCTAGTCCGGTGAGTACACAAGGGAAGAACAGAACAAAGTGCATGCACATAAAAAGGGGGAGAGGATGAGGACATCTTAGGCAAGGAAGAGTTTCATTTGGGCTTGCAGAAATGATGATAAGAAAAAAAAATAAGTTAGGGAAATTATGTCATGTACCTTCTCAAATGCAGACTTCAGATTTTGTATTTAAGAGTAGGGATAATATACTGTTTTAGCTCATTGAGTTATTTGTGGCCTGTGATAAAACAATGGATCATATAACAGACTTCATGTATTACACTGCGGTGCATTCTAAAGGGGGGGGGGGGGGAGGGGGGAGACATAAAAACAAACAAACAAACAAAAAATTCATTCCTAGAAATTGAAATGTTTATGATAAATGGAAGATGAGACGATTATCACTGAACAGTGTATTCCCAATATTAGAAAGTGCAACACTTTTTAAAAATCTTTTGGGTCCTATTGAGACACCTGTTTCCAAAATAAACTGGTGGCAGGAACAGTAACAGTACTGCTGCTGAATTAACATATCATTTTCATTCTCTACTTTAAAATATGTTACATCATTTAATGTTATCATTTTGGTTTTAGCAGATTAGGCGGCTGACCTTTACCACATCAGTGTGTCCCTTCCTGCTTTCTCAGAGAACATACAGATCATGGGAGGGCTGGGGTGTCTTTTGCCAGACAGAGGACACAGCCCTTTATTCTGGGCTTGCAGGAGCTTCCAGCCTGCCAGGGGAAGGTATGACTTTTACCAGGTAGATGCAGTGCTACAGATAAGCAGCCACCAGTTTCATAGAACTTTGCTTGCTCTCCTCAGCTCTGACCACCGTAACATGGCCACTTGCCCTTCACCATGCTACAAACAGCAAACCAAATCCACCTTGACATTCCTCCATCCTGTGCTTCCCCCCCCCCCCCCCCCCAAAAAAAAAAAAAAAAGGAGGGGGGGAGAGGGGAGAGGGGGGGAACAGCAATGACTTTTGAATGCATTTGGGTGGCAGACTTGCAAAACTGGAAACTTCCTATGGACCCAGTAACAACTTATTTGCCTGCACAGGACCTAGCAGAATGAGACCCTAAATCTAATTAGCAGCCCCTAGGTATTACAGACAACAGTAATATCACTAATTTAATACAAATGACAATGAGAGGAAGGGACAAGCTATTCACAATACTGACTTCTTTCCATCCACAGATGCTTGGCAGGACTTCAGATCTGAATTTAGGGAGTGTGTAGACTTTGCTGAAATGGCCATTCTTTATACAAATATGTCCCCAGTCAGCAATAAAAAGAAACAGATGCAGATTAACACTAACAAGTCACATACCCAATGTACTATACATCTAACCTAACACATGTGAATAGTCCTAGTGACCTTACAGCTGTTAAAGAAGCACACCCGAGTTGTAGGCATTGTCCTCTCTCACAGTGCAAGCTCTCTGCAGAAGCGAGGAGTTTGAAGGCAAAAGGAACAGCACCCACATAGTAACTGATGGACACCAGAGAAGAGCAAAATGGGGTAGAGCCGTCTTTACATTCCCTAAGAAGATCTCAGAATTTTAGACATTTTGTAAACTCTTGCCTTCTCAGCTCCCTCTGCTCCCCATGGGGAGATGAAGAGGGGCTGGACTGACTCATGCCATCCTGAGGCCTAAGGGGCCTGTGGTGAATCGAGGCAGCTGCAGGACAGAAAGAGCCCGGATGACTTGCTTACACTGGTCTCCAATTTTCAGATGACTAATGTCAGGTGAAAAAAATCTCACTTTGATGGCTGACTGAGCTATCCTGCCTCTTGCAGTGTCGAAAGTGAAGTGGGAGATGAGTAAAACCCCTGCTGTCTGGAGCTGCCAGAGCTCAGACACTGTGGGAAAGTGGTTGTGACCTGTAGGCAAACAGACTACCTGCAGTGGGTGTGTGACTTTGGTATTCGCTCTCCTTCCCCCCGCTGATTGTGCAGTGACAGGGCCTGGCAGTTCCAGCTAGGACAAGGCTCAAAGCACTTATTGTTGTCTTGATCTTAGACACTATCACAGGTGTGACTCCTAAATCATTTACATAGATGGGATGGCCCAGCATCTCCAGCAGTTCTCATAAGAATTATGCATTTTGGAGAAGAGATTCAAAAGTCCACAGAGGGCCATCCAAAGGCAGAGGTAAAACAGAGTCTGTAAATCTATTGTGGCCCTAATCTGTTGTGGGGAGGGGAGGGGATGTGTCCCTATAGCTTTCTGTAGGAAGTCCCAGAACCTTGCTGCTTCTGTCTGTTTTTGAGCTGCCCTGTTGTGTCTTGTGATCAGGTGTTTTTGAGCAGTGTGAATTCACACCACCATTCGTCTGCATCCTCTTGGCATGTACAGAGACTGAGAGTCAATGACCTTCCACACTACATCCACCACTCCTCTCAAAGGATCTATTATGTGGCTCAGTGGAAGAGCACAAGCCGGGTTCTGTTTGAGTCAGCGTGACTCTTACAGTATAAACACTGCAAAAAAACTCTCCACGTAGCCAGTCTCATTTTGCATTAGTCAGGAAAGGTCAAGGCAAAATTGCAGTCAGGATAAAAGTGGTCAGTGTTTGGAATCAGTCCCACTTGAGATTGATTTCCTGCCCTCCCTTCCCCCTCCTAAAAAAACCTACACTGCCTCCCATTACCTGAATATGGAGTTTATTGAAAGTTGCTATACATGCCACACACACACATTTCACATACAAAAATTCCTTGAGTGCCCTCTGAAACCATCCACATGAGTAAGGAAACTCTTAAACGTGCTTGTTCTGCAGCCACCAAGGAAAAACAGAAATTTGAAAACCAGAGCCTGTATTCTTTCCTTTACTGTTTTTATTATAGTGTTGTTTTTTTCAGAGAATTGCCTCTAAAATTAGTGGCAGTCCCTTCTAGAAATACAGCCAGGCCAAAAGAAGAAACCAAACCAGTGGCTTTCCGCCTAGCACCCAGACCCGCTGTTATGGATTCAAGAGCAATCCAAGCATTCTCAATTTCAGACTGGAAAAAAGTACACAAATCTGTCTTGATGTTTTGCTGATCAGACATTAAAAATTAAAATAAAGTGCACCTATGTCCATCGGAATTAAAATAATTAAAATATCAGTCTCTAGGAAGAGAATAGTTAGATGCACTGTTGATTAAATAGCAGTCAAAAATGACTGTCAGCTCTCTCTTTTTAATGGGATATCTGTCAAAGTTAGAAATTTTATCTCCCTAGTCCCTTCAGCACTCTCCTTCCATTTGACAGCAAATCCTAACAGAAGAACCAAGAAAGAACTTAAGACAGACAAGGTAAAATACTCCAAGATTTATGGACTTGAAGGTCTGGAGGGACAAGAAAGCATTCACTTCAGAGTTTCAGCATTGTATATGCCCAATAGATACCCACTACTATCCCAGAGGAGATTCTTTCTTCTATAATATTAACAGGCAAATATGATTTTCTTGATCCCCGTTATTCCAGCTTCAGTACTTCCCATCAGCTTTCTGGATCCCCTTCTTGAATATTTAATTTACAGTGCTTTCAGAAAGATGAGAGGAAGATTTAGTTCACCCTTTACTTACCTTTTTTGTTTGACTGTTTTCTTTTGTTTTCACCTTCCAGTAGTAACTCACTGTCCTCTACTCTGCTGGACTATTTCTGGAGTGCTCTGCTCATTGTACATAGATATGATATTTTACTTTTTTTTTCTTAATATAAATTCTTCAGTACATATTACAATTGAGATTTCTGTAACAGAAGTCTGCTTTTCTCCAACTGAAGTGAAGGGTCATCATGGCTCACATCTTTCCAGTGATCATGAGGTGTGAAATCTTTCAGAAATGCAATGTACAATAGTTTCCATGAGTCAACCATGGACCTCTTCATCACTGCTTCATAAGAGGTGCTGTATTCCTCTTCACAGGAACACAGATGCTGCAGGCAGTAAGAAGACTTAAAATTAAGCCATTTTATTCCAGATAACACCTTTGATTCTCCCTGATTCACAGCCATGTAACCCTTCATCTTCAACTTCCACAACTCATTGCCATCCTTTGGTTTCATACCTCCAGTTACTGAAACCATGATTCGAACTCTGTCTCCCCCATCACCACTGAATGTATGCCAGTATAATGGGTATCGTCTCCCACTCTCTGCCATACACTTTTCTCTCCTTGTTGCCAGCTTCCTAAAGATGTTCATCCTGTGTCCTCACCAGCATTTACCCTGGCACAGTTCTGTCACTCTGCAGTGCCTTGAGGTACCCAGCAGGGCAGACACACTTCATGCAGTAACACATTCCTACACATGAATGTGTGAATAAGCTGTTACTCCACAGCAACTGGAAGATGTAACATAGTTCGGAGAGAGCTAAAAATTCAAGGTTCCTGTCCCTGGAGGAAAAAATTTGCCAGTCCAGATGGGCCCTGTCACAAATCTTTCCTCCTTGTCTGAGCTGTCCTTCCCCTCCATGACTGGGCACAGACCCCTCACAGCCTGGCTGGGCCCCAGGAGAGAAGTTACAACAGCCATGAGGAACCTAGGGAGAGACACGTCTGAAAAGTCTCTCTGCTGCCTTGCTCAACCTTAATCTCCAGGGTACTGAGTCACAGACTAAATGAAAGGACAAGTTCCTGGTAGACCTGCTGCCTCAGCTCCTACATCACACTCACAATATTGAATACAAACTGATTGCACTCAGCAGAGGATAAAGAGTTCGTGCCATGGAAGGGCAGTAAGCAGTGCGAGGCCAGCAAAAGTCTTACAACTGGTTAATTTTCTCCGGGCATTGTATATGCAATGACAAAGGTTGTACTGTTCCTACTCTGAGGTAACAGGGATGTGAATGACACCAGCTAGACAGCCAGGGGTTATGGTCCACGCAGCTTCAGAAGTGGCGATACTTTGCGGTTCTGTGTCAAGACCTCAGGGAAACTTTTGCTGATCTTAGTGTTGACAACTTGGAGCCTTTAGGCTCTTTGAGAACTGCAATGGGATATGGGAACAAGGAAGCTAAGGCTCTTCATTGTTGCCTTTTCCTATTGGACTGGAATCAATTTGCCACCCCCTAATTATAATCCTCTCAGCTAATCACAGAGAGTTGCCTACAGGCAGACACCTCTTGTTGCCCTCTTGCTGGAAGACATATCCCAGCTGGCAAGTGTGGCACATCATGATGCAACATAGCCAAGCCAAGTAACAGGGATGCACCTTTGCCAGGGGAGCAGGAGCACCACCCCAGGGAGGTCTGAAAAGTTTCTCCAGGGCTGCAAATAGCACTTCGGAACACCACTAGGCCTTGAACTTTTATGGCCTTAGTTTAAAAGTAATAGACTGAGCTAAATAAATAGACTCCGCAGTGAATGCAGCAGAAGGTGTAGGAATGTCTGTGTTTGCCTTTCAGACAAGAGCACGTTCGCTTTCAGACAAACTTTGCCTGAAGTTTCAGGCACAAGTGTTATTTCCTCTAAGTTTAGGTGTAACAGGACCATTATTTGCATCATCACTGTGAAACAATGAAGAATTACAGAATTACAGAATTACAGAATTTCTAGGTTGGAAGAGACCTCAAGATCATCGAGTCCAACCTCTGACCTAATGCTAGCAGTCCCCACTAAACCATATCCCTAAGCTCTACATCTAAAGCCATGGAGGATGCAGACAAGAGCAGAGAAGGAAAGGCAAATGATGTGTAGTAATACAGTGATTCAAAATCTGTGCAAAGGCTAGTTACCAGAGATTGAAATAGTCATAAAACAAAGATAAGACTTTGGAGTTGTGAATGTGACCAGAAAAAGTAGTGGATTGTTAAGATGCAAAAGTATGATTTGGACAGAGTGAATGTCAAAGGACAGCTTGCTACCATGTATAGCATGGAACAGAGTACGTTTCTCTGTTTTCTCGGTCTGCTTCCTCACAAATAAATGTTAGAAACCAATGCTAAGGAAAATAGATCCAGCTCTGGGAGAGTAATTCCCTGACTTCTGGAAGTTCAATAAGTTCATTACTCAATAGGTGAAAAAAATGAAAAGAAAAAAAAAAAAAAAAAAAAAAGTATCAGTAATAGAATCCTACTTATAAGAAGAGCTATACCATTTAACATTTAAAGAAATGGAAGCAGTAAGACAAAACAAATATTTCTGCATACATTTTAAGAGATTTTTGAAAGCATATCTTAGATAAATCTAATAAAATACACACGCCAACATGCTGTTTGGTTGGTTGTTGTTGTTTTTTAATACTGAAAAGACAAGCTAATTCACCTAACTTCTTATAGTGCAAAATAGAGAAATTGCCAGCAATTTATTATCAGGAACTTTACTTCTATTGCTTCTTTCAACATAAATTGCTAAATTATTTAAACAATCTACCTCACAATATTCAGGCAGTTTAGTTTACAAACTCACATAAAATTGCCCTACTGATTTGACATATAAATGACTTCAGAATAGAATTTAAAAGCATTAACACTTTAACGCTTCCTCTTTTTATTCTGTCTTTTTCTAAAGTAATGAACACATAGAGGTAGTTCTCTGTGTAGCAGTCTGACACCCATATTTAACTTCTTTTATTCTGCTGTTCTTAACTTCTTAACATTATTTAAGGAGTTAAGGAAGTATGCATAGTTTCACAACATATGATATCATATTGTGAAATATTCCTTACATAGGTGTGTGTATATGTAATATATGCATGTATATATAAGTAATTTCAGTACCTGGGAGAATTTTCAAAAAATATATATTTAAATTCCTTCTCAATAAAGAGGAAGAAACATGATGAAAAGGACTAAGCTGACATAATTTTGATCTAGGTTTACCACTTCACAATTTTCCTATATACAGCATGAGAGGCTAGTGGGCAGATTAGAGTATCAAGAAATATCTTCTCTTACAGGATACTGTAAAGCATAAATTTGTAACACATAGGGCATATTTTAAAATATGATTTAAGAGATTCTCTGTCTTTTCCAATAAATTTCTGGTGCAGAAATACACACACAAAATTCTATTTCAAATACATCTAAGAAACACCATGCAAAGACATTTTACAAGCTTAAATAAAATGAACTGAAGCCAGAGTACTGTTCTGTCACACTGTACCTCAGCTTCTTTTAAGGAGGGTAGATAAACCGTGTCTTTGACATTCAATTAAGTTCAAGGATGGCAAGCCTCTTGTTTATGATGCAAAGAACTAGTCTGATTTGTCCAACACACACACACACACACACAAAAAAAAAAAAAAAAAAAAAAAAAAAAAAGCCAATTCAGCAAAGTTCTTCCTCAGCAAAGAGGAAGGAACATGATAAATGAAGAAAACACACCAGCTGTAGATCAGTACACACAGATTCTGTGCTCAGCCTCCGGCCATTCTCTCACGCATTGGCACTATCTGCAATTTCAGACATATTCAATAGTAAACTCCACCTATTCTGTATGTCTGTGACACAAGGCAGCTGAGCACTTGGCTTAACTAATGAATCTGGTCTCCATCAAAATGGATTATTTCAAATGTAATGAGATGGGGCTCTCAAGTACAGTCTGACATTTAGACCCCAATTTTTGTGTCTGCAGATGTCTGTTAATCCTCTAAGCAGTGGAGCTTTATAGTCAAGTCAGGTTTAATGCTCAGTTCTGTGCTCACTCATGTCCTAGGAGACCCAGGACATCCACACAGGCTGGCAGATATGGCACAGAGCCCACAGGAGATCCATCTCTTTCTGGAGCCCCAGCATGCCATCCCAGGGCACCTGCTATTACACCAGATACTGGCGTGTGCAGGCAACTGGATCAAGTGTGTAAGCAGTACAGCCAGTGAAGTGAAAAAGCTACTCAGCTCACCACACAGTGGGAGTTCAGTTCAGCTGTGTGAGACCCATGACTTCTCTTGTCCAGCAGCTAAAGGCAGGGTGGGTTTCCCTGCTCCCTTTCCAAAAGCTCTAGATGGCTATGGTTAGGCATCCAAACTGAACCTAGAGTCTATCTTAGGCTGTGATGAATCACTTTCCAGATTATTCCTGCTGCATTGAGCTTATTCCTGTTGACAATACAGAGAGCTTATACACTTTCCCTGCATACAGATACTTCCCTGTACACAGTATATTTAATTTTTAACCTGAGTTGAATCCCATCCTTTACAACTGCAATGAACAGACACAGCAATCAAACCCTCCCATTGTCAGCACATCTCTATTGTTAATATCAGAAAATAGAGGTAATGCATCAATTGATGCATTATTGATGCAATTGATCAAAGATCATACAGAGATTTACTCTGAGAGAGAAAGCAAATTTTACTGTAAGGGATGAAGCTGGAACCAATGCACCTCATGGTTTTGTCTGAAATATTAATCTGGGGCAGGTTTACATAGTCGAGGAGTAGGTTTCCTCGTACCCTGGCAAAGAACTTTTATTCCATTCTCTCCTCTGCTGGAGGGGATATGGGCCCACATTTTTTACTATTAGGATAGTAACCTAGGAATTTAACCATCATGTGTGCTATTCTTCCTCGCTCTTCCCAGACAAAGTTGTTTTTCCAGAGGAACAGCTCTTTGTATGGATGCATTGAATGCTTATTGATCCTAAGAGTAAGAGAAGAATTACATTTAGCAGTGTTTGGGGCAGACAGTTCACAAATAAAAGACTATTGCTCCAGCTGTATCAAGCAGAAAACAACTTTGAACTTAATTCTGTAGACAGAGAGCTGAAACTTTTGTTTTCATTTATCTTTTAAAATGCAGGTATCTGATTTATAGATAACACAAATCAGCTTCATTGAAACTGCAGACAACACTATCACAGAACCATAGAATGGCTTGGGTTGGAAGGGACCTTAAAGATCACCTAGTTCCAACCCCCCTGCCATGGACAGCGATATCACCCACTAGATCAGGTTAGACAAAGCTCCATCCAGCCTGGCCTTGAACACCTCCAGGGATGGGGCATCCACAGCTTCTCTGGGCAACCTGTGCCACTGCCTCACCACCCTCAGAGTAAAGAGTTTCTCCCTAAAGTCTAACCTAAAACTATTCTCTTTTAGTTTAAGACTAAATTATCATTATCTACCCAAGTAAAGAGTCCCTCTCCATCCTTTTTACAATCCCCCTTTAAAAACTGAAAGGCTGCTGTCAGGTCTTCCTGGAACCTTCTCTTCCACAGGCTGAACAGCCCCATCTCTCTCAACCTTTCTTCACAGGAGAAATGCTCCAGCCCTCTGATCATCTTCATGGTCCTCCTCTGGACCCACTCTAACAGATCCACATCCTTCTTGTGCTGGGGGCCCCAGACCTGGATGCAACACTCCAAGTGGGGCCTTACAAGGGCAAAGCAGAGGGGGACAATCACCTCCCTCAACCTGCTGGCCACTCCTCTGTCAATGCAGCCCAGGAAGCAGTTGGCCTTCTGGGCTGCGAGTGTTTACTGCTGGCTCACATCAAACTTTTCATCCACCAGAACCCCCAAGTCCTTCTCTGCAGGGCTGCTCTCAATCAGTTCTTCTCCCAGCCTTTGCTCATGTCTGGGATTGCCCGGACCCAGGTGCAGCACCTTGCACATGGCCTTGTTGAACCTCACGTGGTTCACATGGGCCCACTTATTCCCATTGTCCAGGACCATTTGAATGGTATCTCTTCCTTCTGTTGTATCAACTGCACCACTCAGCTTAGTATTGTTTGCAAACTGGCTGAAGATGCGCTCAATCCCATCATCTATGTCATTGATGAAGATATGGAAAAGCACTGGTCCCGAGACAGACCCCTAAGGGACACCACTTGTCCCCAGCCTCCACCCAGACATAGAGCCATTGACTACAATGTTATGAATGTGACCTATTCATCATCGCTTTGACCTAGTGTTTTTTCAAATACATTTTGTTTGGCTTAGTTGCCATGAAAAAGTAGCTGAAGCAAAATTAAGAAAAAAAAATCAAATAAAATTCTCTACTGGCTGCTGTCAACAGTGTAGTCAGCAGGGAGTACTATATGTTAGTGAGATTTCCCATATAAAGACTCAATTCACACATGGAGTGAAGTATAAAACGTATTTTTAAAAGTTCCTTTTGAGCCAGCAGCAAGGTAGTATCAACAGCCTGGGATAAAATATTACTGATAAAAACAATTACAAAACATTAGAAATATCCACTTTTCCAGGATAACCACTAGATTCATTTATGATTCATCTGGTAACATGTACATTTTAAAGATAAGACCCTATTCAAATTATTGGGAGAGATTGGGGAGTGTGAATATTTGTCCACTCAACATATCAAAATAACACCTATAAAATGTAGTGATCTCTTTTCTTTATGCATATGCAGTGAGGTAAAAACACAGTAAGTAAAACAATTTCACATGTAAAACAAATGAAAAACAACCTGGCTTTTGTGTACAAGACCTGTATCTTAATTCAAGACATAACACCATAAATGATATGTTGTCCACAAATGTAAAATAGTCTTACACAAGTGAGAGTCTTCCACCTGAAAGCTGTCCTTACAATCTCTGTATTCATCAGATGCCATGAGGAATATGTTTGTCCTTCAGAAAGAATTATGGAAAAGTGTTGAGAAACTATTGAAAAGCTTCAGCAGGAACTACTGCAAAGCACTGCAAAAAGGGTAAGTTTTCAGTATCAGCAGAAACTGACTTAGAAAATCTAACTTGTTCTCCAGGTTGAACAATGAATATGTGGTGTACACACACTTTGTGTAGGGAAAGAGTGTAAAGATGGAAATCAAGTGCTGGGTGGAAAACCTAGGAACAGATCTCAAAAGAATAACTTTTGAAGTTATAGTAATATAGACAAAGATACGCTGCTATATATGTAACAAACATTTCTATCATTTGCTTAGTCAAATACTGAAGGGAAGTGAGAAAGCAAATACTGTGCACCTTGCCAAATACTTGATGGCAGATAGAAATTTTATATTTTTCATTTGATGATGAGTGAGTGGATCCTCAGAAAAATAAGGTGGTTCATGGGTCCCATAAATGATCAAGAAACATTTACTAAGATACAGGGTTATGTGACAGAAAAATCCTGGGCTCCATCACTGAGTCCCACTAAGCATTTCCCTGGACCCTGTTTGATTTTTCTGGGGCTTCATTAGTTACTGATGAACATTTGCATATTGATGTATGATGCACTGAAGGTGCCAAGTGTCATTGCATAGTGTTCATGCAAATGAGACTGTTCATTGCCCTGGCTTGTTGATGAAGGCTTGCAGCACAGTTTGTAAGGGCTTTGTTCCCAGTTTTACACCATTACAATGCAAGTGATTTCTCTAATTGGAATCCCCTTCCTTTAATTGAACTTAATTGTGAAAGCAGTAGCTGCGGTGATCTACAGAGCTGTACAAAGTTTAGGATACTGATTATAATTTTGGCTTTTTAGTAAAGTGTCCAGATCAAGCAGATTTTACTGCAGAAAAGGAAGAAAAATAAAGAAATCTAGCTCTTGAAATACCAAAGAAACATTCAACATTCATTTCAAGGTCAAGCCAGAAAAGGTTCTGCTTTTCATGCCCATTGGCCCCTTTTATAAAACTGCTGCTTTGCATTTGCCCTCTCCTTTTGATGTCTCCACCTCGATGTTTTGGCTGAAAGCAGGAAGTAGAGCAGTGGGTGAAAGCTCACACACACAGGAAAAAAAGTTTAAACATTTTCCATGGTCAGAGGGGGGTTGGGGTTTGCAGGGAGGACAGAGAACTGTTTAATTTAAAATGTGGTGAATCCAAAACCAGTCGTGCCCACCTCTAGGCGTAACCAAAACAGAACAAGCACATTAAGTTCAGTTCCACTGAAAACACAGACTGAGCACAAAATGGAAAAGGGCTACACAGGATGGCAAGGGCTTCAAGTGATGCGGGGAGAAAATTCCACAGGAAAGTATTAGTGTGAACATAAGCCAGCTGTGTTATTTAATGACGGGAGGCAGGTCCTCTGTGTGCTCAACATTTTATATGTTTTCTTGTAACAGCCAAGCATTCCATTCAGGCAATATTCACAGTTTGCAGAGCCACTCACATGGCTGCAGATTTTCAGTGAAAAGCCATAAAAGCAGTGTGGCTCTCACTTTGCAATAAACTCAGCTGTTCTTTGTCTCTTGTTTGCTTGCACTGTACATCTCTGTTGCAGTTTCATGTTCTTTTAATTTGATAGGTTCTGATTAACCACAAAACTTAAGAAATACAGCTGGAACAGGCATACAGCTCGTTTTGATACCTCGAATCCCCTTGACACTCAACAGGCCTGCAGAAACTCCTACAAGAGACATCTTCTGAAAAAAAAAACACTACCCAGTGGCCCACAGATACTGTCCAGATTCTGTACTCCTCTCTCTTCCATTTACAACACTTAGCATGTACAAAGACCAGAAACCAAACTCATCCTCCAGCTAGGATTGGCTTCTCTGAAGGCAAATCTCTGGCACTGTTGGCACTGACTTCACTTTCCTGTCCACCTCTGTTGCCTGATAATGATAGAGGTCTGGCTGCAGACTGATAAGCATGTGAGAACATAAGGAAATCTCATAATTTGGGGACGTCAGGTGAATTAGTGCACATGCTTGCTTCAGCCGTAATCTGTCTGCTCTGCTGTGAGCCAGGGGTGCCACAGCTCACTCTTTGGTGTTCAGACAGACAGAAAAGGTATGACCTGTCCTAGGTTACACTCAACTATGAATGCAGCACTGTGTGCGTCCACACCTGGTGGATGCCATGGCAATCAGCCTGAGTAGAAAAGAAATACTGTGTGGCTTCAAACCTTCTTTGTGTTATGACCTCTTTTTTTCAGGTGTTGGCTTCTATGATAAACAGCTGCCCACAAGGTAGTTTTTTCCAGATAAGGTCGTTGTTCTAAAGGTAAGCTGTTATTTTCAAAAGTAGGAAAAAAAAAAAAGAAAAAGGCAATGCAGAATTATTGTTTGAAAGATGAGAGGAGACTTGAACTCGATGATCCTTATGGGTTTCTTCCAACTCAGGATATTCTATGATTCAACAGTAAATACCCCTTCCTCACAATAAAAAATTACCCAGACTCTATTTGACTAATTTTATAGCTGAACTGGCTGACACTTAGTTCTCAGTATGTTTATGTAACACATACTTAAGCCCCTAAACTGAACCTCAAAAGGCTAAGGTATACATTGAAAAGAAAAATTTATGAACTGTATACTGGCAACGGTAAGAACACAGATACCAAAAGAAGAGCTTTGATAAAACAGCAGACATTGTGCTCCAACAAGTATCCTCCTGATGTAGTGACCCAGCCTGTACTGGGATGCAAACCAGTGACCATCAGTGGACATTTGGCAGAGCCTGGAAACACCAAAGTCCAAGTCTGTGACTGCATAGGGTCATGACTGCAACAAAACTGGGAGAAAAGCCTATGTACGGAGCTGCAGTGCTGATCAAAGCCTGCAGAACACTTAATTTCTGAATTTCTAAGAGCTGCAGAGGTTAAGGGAGGCCCCTTCCCAGGCTGGGACAGCCCCTGCCCAAGGGTGCCAACCCACGACAGGCACTTCTGCAGGCAGAATCCATCAGGGTCTGAGGTAATGGTTTTACAGTGCACCCGCAAGCACAGTACACAGTATTTCTCCAATTCTTTCTAAATAAAATATTGAAAGACCTTTGTCAACACAGGTGAGAGGGACAAAAAAAAAAAAAAAAAAAAAAAAAAAAGGCCACAGAAAGTAAATCTGGGCCCTGAATATCTCTTGGTAGCTGGAAGGCACACAGGAAATGGCTCATTCAGTTCCCAGGTTTGAGAAGAATAATCCAACCAGCATTCACGAACAGTTGTGTGTTTGTGTGTGTGCACGTGGTTTTAAAACATGGCGTGTGAAATTTGCATTTTTCTATTTAACATCATACCATCAAATTTCCACTCTAAAAGTTACAGGATGTTGTATGTGCATGTTAGTGGAGAAATTTAACTCTTCTTGCTTGTTGGCTGGAATGCATGCATGCTGGAAGCAGTAAAGAATTGCTGAGGATCTGACAAGGTTAGGGAACTTTAACTGACCTAATTAGTTACAATACTGCCCTCTCCCCCCCTTTTTTATTTCCTTCCCAAGGACACATCACCTCAGGGTAGGTTCTCTGATTAATAAGTTCTCCCAGCTTCAGAGATACGGAGATTGTATTTCTATCTGAAAGCCTGAGTTACTAGGGAGGCTGGAACTAAGACTTGTTTCAGCTTGTAAATCACAGGGCTATGTGCCATGGGCCAGGCTCTGTTTTGATTTGGTACAGTGTAAAGAGATCCCTATCACAGTACCCCATATAAACATCCAAAAAGATCACGTTTCTAACCTCACAGTAAGGAGCAGAAGTAATTTTCCATGATTCATTTACGGGTTAAAAAAGTCAATAGGAGTGTTACAAAATGTTCAGTTCAGTTCAAAAATAACTACTAGCTATACATTAAGCAACCCTCCAAATACATGATAACTTCTGGGAATGTCAACCCAAAAGAGTACAGGCTGGTTGGTAAATTGCCTCTGTGTCAAAAATAACGAGTGTGTTTGTTGAGCAAGGTCATTACAGTAGTTCAAAACTTGTGGTCGGCAGCAGCATGCTGGATGTTGCTGAGTCTGCAATTTCATGGCAATACAAATATCAACAGACTGGCCAAGTAGTGCAGAGTAAGTTTTTGTAACTGAGCACTGAAGGATGTGTTCAGGACTCTGATTTATTAGAAACTTCATCAACAATTGAGTTAGGATTTCCCCATATAACCTTTTGAAGTGTAAATGTGCACAAAATTATACTACATTGCAAAACCAATATGTTTTCTCCAAAGCTTTACATATGATTTTGATTTAAAAATGCACAAGTCTGAACACATTAGTTGGAATGTTTGTTTGTTTTTTTCCTTCTGGAGATACACTCAGATCCAAGTACATCAAAAGATAAAGTAGCTTCACTAAAATTTCTCCAGGGAAAAGACCCAGTAATTCCAACTATTGAGAGAAACTGGTAATTAACATGAGATGAGGTGTATTTAGCAGCAGCAGAGAACTTTCCTGGCCCTCTATCATATCTGTATATCTCACAGTCATTGCTGAACTTTATTATTACAACAACCTTACAGAGAATGGCCTTATTTTGCTAGCACAGTGCATGCTGTAAGAATAGATAAAAAGTTCTCAAAAATTATCAAGCAATAAGTTTAGGGGATGATGAAGGAGAACAGCATCTTATGTTTAATTCCACAGAATTAAATGCAGAAAATAATAGAATCCAGTCAATTACTGATTGTGCAGGATTCGTCCATCTGTAGCTAAATAGTAGTTAAAATGTAGCAAGTTTTACAACTAGACAGGAGTCATCACAGGAGCATCTTTCTCACATCTCCACCCGTTGCTCACTTGATCCTCTGGAAAAATCCAGAAGATATAGAATTGTACTTTTTAAAGTCAATATAAAATGAAATGGTGTTTTCTCTATAATTAGATATAGCTGACTATATATAAAATGATTTTAAATTAAACAATATTCTTTAGGTAAATGTCATTTATACTGTAACCTTTCAAGCTTCTGTAGAATACATCTCCGTTCTATTTTGATTTTTCCACAGAAGTATGCACAACACAAGTACCAAATTCCCCTATTTCCATAAAATGTATGTTTCTGACAATCATTACCACCAAATCAATGTCTCTCCTAAGTGTCAATCAAGTGACTAATATCTTTTCTTTCAGTTCCTTACTCTGCTGGCTGCCTGTTGTAGATTCTTCAACCACCTGAGTTTATTTTAAGGGATTCTCAGATGAATGGTGCCTTAACAAATATAAGTGCAAGTAAAAATTTAAGTGCAGTATGCCTTCCCCTGTGGTCTAGGCCATGAGCTTTTGAAGGCTTGAGGGGTGACTAGAAAGAGCTGAATGACAGGCTGAGACTGGAGGGAGTCTCCATGGGCTGGTGATAGGACTAGTAGGGATGCCTGTCCTGTTCATGGGACCTACAGTCACAGCAACAGTGTACCATTGTCTATTCAGACTGGCTCATTTAGCTTACTAAGTAAAACTGCCAGACAAGATTTGCTGTTTTTCAATTATTTTTTTTTCCTGCCAGCATATAGAGAATAGCTCTGTCCTCACCGAACCACAAACAGTACCACCCAAGGACGATGCCGAGGAAACTTGATATGTAGGAAGGAAAAAAAAAAAAACAAAACCACATTTCAAGAATTTTAATTTGAGGCTGAGACAATTTTCAGGAGTATGAATTACCACTGAGTTAAGAAGGGAGAAGGAAACAAAAGGACATCAGTGGTCAAAACAAAAAATGTCATTCTGACATTGCTCTTAGTTTACGGGTTTGGAATTGTATTATTATTATTATTATTATTATTATTATTATTATTATTATTATTATTATTATTATTATTATTATTATTATTATTCCTTTTCAAAAACTAAGCATGAAAGTTCTTCTTCAAACAGTCAGCCATCTGGCCCTTGCTGGATTTTAATCCAGCTCCTGAAATTTGATCTGAATTCATATAGGCAACAGTGTCCTTTGAAGTTAGCAAGCACATAAACACAAAAGCTTTATCAGTAGGACCATTCATACTGCAGCAAGCAATTGCAGGGTAGATTCATCCAGCCACAGCCTGTCCCCACACAAAAACCATTCCCAACAAAGCATCAGTTTTGAGGATGGATTCCCACTCACCAAGCACACACAGTCCCAGCTACTCATGTGATGTGTTGGGTGCTAAATAGAAACAAGAGTGGGCCTGACCCCGCAGCCTCCAGGACAAGCTGCAGGGCTTTTACACAGATGGCTATGGCCTGAATAGCTCGCTGACTATATAGCAACAGCAGTGCACTAAAGCTTTAAGAAGAGCTAAAAACAAGGTTCTTGTTGTGTTGCTCAATAGCTGCACAGTGCCAAGGAGCCTGGCAGGGTCTGCTTCACAGGAAGGGTCAGGTCAAACGGATCTGTGGTGTGTAATTTTAGACCTCTGCCCGGCACAACGTAACAACAGCTTCTAGCTGGCTCTTCTGAGAGACACCCTAACCACAATGTCCTTCCTACAGCCCTGAATAACAGCAGTTTCTATAAGCATTAACATAGTTCAAAATGTCTAAATGATATGAAGTCATATATGATAACATAGAATGACAAAAAATGTCCAAACACCCTATGCCATTAGGAAACCTGCAGGTTTCCCCTAAGTCTTCTGAACGTTATTGGGCAGCTGGACAACTCACAGCTCTGCTTGCTTCATCTGCGAGCTCCCACTTAGCCTGTCAGGGTTGTCATCTGCTTGAGACATTCTCAGATGAAGCAATTAGCTCAACATCCTTATTTCCATCCCCATCTCCATTTTTCTATCTTTTCCACCATCACTGGACATGTCACTGTATAAAGAAGAGAATCACAACTTCATTAAACTGCAAAGCTGATTAGATCCCTGCTGTCTGAGAACAATATTTCCTATCTTGTCTGGGCATGGCATAATTTACGTGAAATTGTGGCAGCTCCAGGATCACATCACGTTGGATTTTCATACAGCTTTGTTTGTCTTCCTGTGTAATTGCAATTTCCCAGCAATTGCAATATGTTTCTAACATGGCAGGCATTCTTATATCTAGGTTTCTCCTGAAAACATTGTCAGCAGGTGATAACTCATGATTCATTAGTGCAGTTCTGCAGTTTTGCTGTTCCCATCTCAAATCACAGTCTGATTCAGCAATCTTCTATGAGGCACTTTATTATTTTGATAATATTTTCCAACTACTTGATGGGAAATAATAGGGTCTAGTGGTTACTCATCTAAAGCTGTATTTCCTTCCAAATGACCTAAATTCAATTTAATGTCAGACATGAACTTTTCATGAAACTTCTGTCTAGCTACCTAAAACTGGATACGCATGGCGGTACCTACTCCTAAGAGTATCTCAGGAAAATGGAAACAGCTTAGGACAACTCCAACATTCATGTTATATCTAGCTAACAAATTGGTAATTATATTTTTTTCAATAGATCAATAACTTTTTTTTTTTTTTTTTTTGCCAACAAGTAGGCCCCTTTGCTTTATTTGGACTGTATTTCTGCCATAGACATCATCTAAATAGTTTCCAGTCTCTCACTGTAATTTTAAAACCAATATAAAGCATATCCAGCCCTGCACATGGCTTTTTCCCATTCTTAAATGAGTTTCATATGACATGTTAACATATTTTTCTGTTGCACATTGGTAATTACAAGATGTGCTAAAAAGAAAGTTCTGTCTAGGATTAAAATGAAGTTGATCAAAAGATCTGAGAATACACTGACCTGGGCAACTTTTCCTGGAAGAACTTTGTCTCAGTGACATCTCCTATAATCATTTGTGTGAGACTTGAAGAGGATGTTATAAACTTGACATGCTCAAAATACAACTCTGTAGTTTCCCTAAAGGCACTTAAATACATCTATTTGTTGAAACCAAGTCTCCCAAGTCTGTATTCAGTTTGTACTTGAAGAAAGTAACCTCTATATCCATGAGAGAAGTTTACCAGGCCCTTTTGGCAAAGGAAAATGGGAATTGTAGACATTTTAACCTAAACTCTTACCAAAGCAAACGTCTTTTATATGTATATATATGACATATATGTCTTATATACATATATACATATATAATGTCTTATATATATAATTTTTTATATATATATATATATATAAAATTGCAATAGCTGTTTCAGAATGATGTTCCAATATTGTCTTTGAAGTTTTCCAGGGCCAAGTTCCTTTTTTTTTTTTTTATTCCATATTGTCACCTTTCAGGAAACTCTTGAACTGACTCCAATTTCTCAAAACTTATCCATGAGAGAACTCTGCCACACAGCAATTAGATACTTCTGCACAGTAGTACCTTCAGGTTGCTGATTTCGGCAGCTGCATTAGGCATAGACATTCCAATATTCTGCTCCAAAGAACTGTTGTGCCCCTTGCTTCCTGCAGGTACAAGTATGAGGTGTTAGCTTCAGCTTTATAGTTACCTACTTGTACTCTGTGGCATGATATTTTTTCTTCTAGGTACCTTATTTTTGCTACAGAGAATGTACATTTTTGTTCGTCTAGGTTTAGTCCAGCCAATGTGATTCTTTCCAGAGCTGTTCAAAGCCTCTGATCATGTTCTTCCACTACGTTTGCATAGATTAAAATATCTCTTTAGATCATCAAGGATTTCTTGCATTTTCTGCTGAAACAACTCAGATGTGAAAACCAACATAAACAGGAGCTTGAAGAACATGTTCCTTCCCAAAGGTGTGCTGAATGTGAAAACCCTCTGCTCTAATGGCACCTGCCAGCAGCCTTCCAGTACATCCACCACATGAAAACATTTAGCATCATCCTTTTTGAAAAAAAAATTAAAAAATTAAAAAATATATATTGCCTTTGTAGATAAAGGTCTAAATCCCCATTTATTATGTATTTAAGTGTTTGGTGCCTTTAAATAAGCAGCTGTTTCCATCTTTCCCTTCTCCTGGCCTCCAGTTCTCTCTTCATTGGGGATATACCCAGTAATTTCGAACACTGGTGGACTACACACCATGAAGATAAATGTTCCTCCTTCTACTCTTATAAAGACTTAGCTGTACAAAAAAAAATATATATAGTGCCTTTAAGGACTGGATCTTAAGGAGCCTAGTGACCCTGTTCTTCCCTTTGAGGTGTTTGTCATTGCCAGTACTCTTATGTTACTGATGCCTCCTTACACTACTTTGGAAACTTGCTTCCTTGCAAAAGCCAATCCTCACACATACTCTTCACAAGATCCTGACCTTGTCATTGATCATCATTAAGCAAGGTCAGATCTGTTTGGTAGGAATAACTTCAAGTATTACAGTTATCTCCTCCCTGCAAGGACTGGTTTGATTGAGAGAACGAGGTGAAGTACAGACTGAGGGACCTACAAATGATTCTGAGCTGTTGGCTGCAGCCAAATATCAACTTCATTTTAAGTGTTCAAATTTGAAGTTCAAATGCATGCCCGCCACTTTCTCAAGCACTACCAGCACTCTGATTTCACAGCAAGGCCACCTGGACACACAAGCTGAGCCAGAGCTGCAGGACACAGGAAGGAATTCATCATTGGAAGGAGACAGCAAGACCAATATTAAAGGGAATTTAAACCAGTTTATTTCTGAGGTATTTCCTTAAGGGAGATGAGTACTCTTGAATTAAGGCTGTAAGAGCACTGAAGTTTACTGTGTTTTAAGAGTGATATGCCTTTCTCTTTCCCATATCAGGCTGTATGGGAAGTTTTGTGCTGGTGACTCAGCACCATCTACAAAACACTTGGGGCTTTCAAAATGTGACAAGACCATTGAGGGAGAGGTTTTTAAATAGCTTAGAAGGAAAAGTGATGAACTCTGATTCACTGCGAGATCCAAAAATCAGTGCTGATTTGAAAACGCTCACCAGCATTGAAAGCTAAATACAGACAGTTAAGGCAAAGCTGACAAAGCACATTCCAGTGCCTTTTCCACCTTTTTTAAGCTGGGGAAAAAAAAAAAAAAGAAAAAAAAAATCTGTGGTGCTGAACATCCCAGGCAGAGGTGTTCTGCTTCTTTCTGCATGCTGAAAGCATACAGAAGCATGCACCACACCAGCCCCCTTCCACTGTGTGTCACCCTGTCATCAGCCTGATGAGACTGGAGACGATGGGAAAATTTGTGTTTTTAATGCAGCCCAGCCACACAGCTCTCCTTGTCCCGGAGGACATCTTCCACCAGTGACATGACGCTGCAGCCACACAGGAGGCAGAGCAGAGGTCCTACAACTAGCTTTGTGGTGCACTGGGAGAGGTGGGAGGGAGAGCTGTCTGCCAGCTCTGCAGCCCACAGCCTCGTGGCAGCACCCTGTCACCTGTCTTTTCCATGAGCAGATTGGGACACAAGACAATTTTGCTCAGGATGTAGATACTGCATCTTTTTTACACATCCACTAATGTTATAGGGATCCACAGCCCATGCTGCGGACTTGCACCATATGAGCCAGAGACTTCTATGTGGGGATGCAAGATAGTTTATGGTATTCCTGGATTTTGACAGAAGGCTCAGCTGTTATACAAACATAGCCAATATTTCTCAGATGTTGGCCCTCCAGGCTGTGGAAAATATCCTGACCTGTGTTTGTGGGGAGTTCAGCATGAAAAGGGCCTCTGTGTGAGCCAAGGCTTCAGGACACTACCATAACAAACAAAGACCCAGATAACAATCACAGTGTGTTAAGGCATTTTCCTCACCACTATGAGAAACATGTATACTTTGTAATGGTAAAAATCAATTGTTACAAGACTAGAAATAGGAGAGCTGCCCATGGAGCTGGCAGAGCCATCGTGCAGGGGTAGGAAGGTAAGGAGCTTCTCCTTTCTCCAGAGAGGCAGAAAACTTTGCATCCAGTGTGCCTCCTGGGTCATTTATAGAAGCTTTGTGTAAACAGAACCATCAGATTGTCTGATAAACTCCACTAAAAGTTATTTCTTCCTTTTCTGTATTTATTGTAAGGAGGCATGAGCTTGTCTGAGTAATTTGTGTTACCAAGAAATAGAAGCTGTTTACCAGGTACATAAAACTTTCCAAAGAAGCAATATCCATCAAGCCCAGCCACAGTCCTGGCTACCGGTGTATAACAAATTCTTCTTTTTTTTTTTTTTTTGCCTGAAAAGCCTTTCATATTTGTGTGAATTCCCAAAAGCAGGCCATGAATAACGTTAGGCAGTGAAGCCAGGTACAGAGTTTTCTTCTTGGAGACACTTCAGAGTCAATCTTATCATTACAGCGGTACTTTACCAATTACTGTGTTTCAGTCTCTAGGTAAGGACATAATCGTAGCTCAGTCACTCCAGTAACAACACCCCAGAAAGTACCATAAGCAAAACACTCACTAGACACAGCCTATAATGTTGGCAGAACAAACAGAAATGAAAGAAGACAAGCACTAATATTTTATTTTCTTTTTCTTTCCCTTTAGTGAGAGTTTGTGGCGTGTGTGTGTACATGCATGCCTGCATGTGTGGGCATTTAGATGTCCCTGAGAGCAGGGGGACGACAACTACCACTTTCCCATGGGCAGCCATGGTGCCAAAGAAGGGGGATAGGAGAAATAAGCAAGCCCACATCCTGGACACTCCCAATCCAGGAATGCAGCCTGCCTGTGAACAGGACTGGACATATTTCCTAGTCTGTAAAATCTGGGTTTTTTCTCCCCATCTTCATCAGCCAGCTGTTTGCAGGATCAGAACAGCCCCAAGGAAGGCAAGCCCATGGGTAAATATTCACCGTCAAATAGTTCAGAGGTGTATTGACATCAAATACAAACACCTTGATTCCTTGACATGGAGTTACATGATGGACTTACACCATCAGTTCTTACTGATGCCCAGTTTCTTCCTGAGAGAAACTTGTGATCAAAGTCGGTCTCAACAGTCCAGCCTGACACTGCCTGCCAAGGAGACCATTTAAATACTGCACTTGGAAGATGCTTATTTGCAGATTCCTGGCAATGCAGGAACAATGGCTCTTGCTCTGGCACTGGGCCCACACACACACCACCCAGGCCATGCAGAAGAGTTTGAAGGTGACAGTATAACACAGCAGAAGGCAGTACTTGTCTCTCACCCAGCAGACATCTACATTCAGCTCACTCCAAAAGAGCTGGTTGTCTTGTTGGATCATTGCAGTCATGCTCCTCTTACTACAAGCACTATTTCTCTCCAATTGGGATACTATCTCAATCATATGACAACATGTAATTGCAGAATCCTGTCATCATCTTTTCCTGAATACTTGATTGGAAAGCATTTGTCACAATCCCTTTCATCAGGATTCAGAGGTGAGGGTTAAAGAAGTGTGAAGTCAGCCATGCCATAAACCAATATGAATCTAATAGCTGGTAGAGAAGACTGTGAGGAAAGTTTGACAAGAGTGACCAGAGCTTCCAAAACAGAGTAAAAAAAAAAAAAAATGAACACATACATTGCTATTCAAATGAAAATGTTTCAAAATCCTGTGCAAGGGCTATTATAGCTGCCACACATATAAGGAAAGAAGATTTCGATTGATATGTTTAGGACTTGATTATTAGCTATCTCTTACACGACCTGCAGTCTGCAGACCCATTTAAGCTGTTTACAGATCTTAAATGTCCTTCTAAAAAATCAGCTCATGAATTCTTGTGACAGGAGAACAGATTGGGAAAAAAAAAAAAAAAAAAAGTCATTTCAAAGATTTTAGGAATACTTAACATTGTCAATATGCCATCTAATTTTATTTCTGATTTAATATTGATCCTTCAACATACACTTATGGTACTAGAAATTGAAATTATATATGATGGAAAGGCTTTGCTGTTGAGTTCCTCTCTGAAAGCATCAGAGCAACCTAGTCAACAGATATTTTAGTTAAATCCCAATCAAATGACAGAGAACACCCACTGTACTTGGCATCTATTGCCACTATTAATCAAGACTGCCTTTTCTAGATATGCAGTACAAATGGTATGAGAAGCATATAGGGTAATGAAGAGGTAGCTTTAAAAACCATGCCTGATTGCAAAGGCAGAATTACTCCAGGTTCTCTGTGTTCATGTAATAGAATAATGCCTCTCATATGTGGGTCATCTGTAGACTCCAGCACCTGGGTATAACACTTTCATTTTTGGTTCTGTGATTGTGTATTTCCCCAAGTGGCTGTGTTAACCCATGATAGGTTTCTTTTCCTGTTTATAAGGACGTTTTCAGACTCCATTATGAATTTACCAGTAGACGTTAATTTTTGCTACTGTTTAAAGTGAATAGCTTTCCCTTCTCATGTCCTTTCAACACAGTTGTACTTTGCTCCAAATACAGTACAGCTATGACCCAATTTATAGCCCTAGGTAGTTTTTGTGGTATTATGGTACTCTTCCAAGAGCACAGAGGCTCATGAGTTTATAGGGGATGTGTTTCCTTACATTAGCATGCAACTCTGTTGTTACAATAACATGATTTCTGCACTCATTTTTTGTGCTTTCATGTTTACATTGGAGAACGTTCAAACTTCTCCTGCAGGTAGGTGTTTTTCAGTGTTCCTTTCCTTTTTTTTTTTATAGAGAGAACTGTGAAAGGTGTATTTCCAGTTGTTTAGCCTGTGGTTAGCTTTTTTAAGTAGTTGCATTCTTAAAAGAAAGCTTTTGTCTATGGTTTCAGTCTGACAACAGCTCTGATATGTTTGGGTTGTGGATGCTTTGGGTTTCAGTGTGTTTCACAGATCATCATTTTTCTGAAGTAGGTTGGAGATGGGCAGTGGTTAAATACAGGTGCATACACTAGCTGCTTTAAGGCATTCAGAATAGATCAACACCTTTGGTACAGTCTGATGCCCATTTCCTTGCATATGTTCTTTCTCACTCTGCCTGTCCCAAGTAAACTGTACTACAACAACCATACTTCCTCTGCCTTATGTAAAGATGTTTCAAGATCACGTAGTTCACAAATGAGAGAGACATGTTTGGGGTTTGGTGGTTATTTTTACTTTTTTTTTTCATGATTCATCTCTAATTTAATAACAGAGGCCAGAGAGCACTGATTACCCCTTGACAACCAAACTGTAGGTGGAATGCATCGTAGCTTACAGGACTAGCTACTTATAAGTATATTCCCTTAAATGGCTATGCAAATCTCCATTAAACAGTATCTTTTCCAATTCATCTACCAAAAAGGAAATTAAATAATAGTCCAGTACTGCCACACTGCACTAGTTGTGTTAGCTGAAAGAAACCACAATACACTGGATGTCTTCAGAGTCTTGGTCTAAAGAAGTCTAACAGGTTAATTGATGCTTCCTATTAAGCATATATAAAGTTTAATTGTTGTCATGCCAAGTGTTTATACTAACTAATCACTAAACTGTAATTTACTTGTTTTTTAATTCTCTTGAATTTGCCAGATTAGAGACTGATTTTGTCAGACAGTCTAAACCTAGTGTTCTCAAACCCAGGGACCCATGTTAAGATGAAAAGATGCAGAGTATCGATCACTACAACTTCTCTTCACATTCTACATCTCCAGTTCATCACAAGTGGCCAAAAAAAAGATACACTTTGTTTTTATTTCAGAAAACTATCAAAGTAATTGCCAGATATTTATTATATATATGGATATAAATCTTTTGAAATATCATCTCAGTTTGGAGGGATCTGTGTTCATGGCTGATTTACAGAGCATAGTTAATGCCTAATTATTTCATTTTGCCTTTTGCCAGGGTATGAATAATTCATGACCCTTCTTTAACAAAACCAAGAACAGGTTGATTCATGATCTTGATCCACAGCCAGAATTATGAAAAATGCATGAATATTGGAAGAGTTCAGGACTGGGAAGAAGAGGCTTCAATTTCTACCTAGATTATTCACGTTAGCATCCAGAGGTTATATAGTAACTATGCTGAGTAAAGGTGGAAAGAATATGCGATGTATTACTCGCAAAACACTGCTGAAACCTTTGCATTAAAGCTATCCATCAGGCTCATAACCAACAGGTCTGTCTTCACAGTACCATTGCTCAGCCATTGACCGTGGATTTGTTTTTGTTGGTGAGTCAAAAAGGTGATCATGATCCAAGGAGACAGTATCTAGAAGATAAATTTATTGCTCACATTGCACCCTCTACTGTCTTATTCCTATAAATGCTCTGGGCAAGGTCTTCTGGCAGTGTTACAGTGGTGTGAAACACCACAATGTGCAGTAAGACAAGCAAGTAACCAAGGGAGAAGATGCCAAAGTAAAGGAAAAGACCACACAGAAAATCTGCATGAGAAGAAACTTATAGAACAAAATCAGAAGTAAGGAATGTGCTCATTAACTGACTGTCTGAAGAAGTGTTAAGCCCTAGCCTTTAATCCCGACTACATTACAGTTCAATGGGAAATCCTTTTTAATGAAGTCAGCAGGACAGTGCCTATAAAAATGCAGTCCATAGTATTAGGAAGCCCATCTGCCTTCTTAGACCATCAGATATATTTGAGGTTCAGATGCTAAAAATTTGTCAATGCATCAGAGCAGCTCTGTGGTGTACAGGGGTCATTGCTATCAAGAATTAGACAGCGGATCTGGTTGAGTATCATAGGTCAAAAAGATCCATCTTCCAGGTTAGTAAGATGGGTATAAGCACTGGAATAGGCTGGAGACTGGCTAGTTTGTTACCTTACATTACAGCCCAGCCAGCAGCATACAGTGACAGGGTATATATCTCATCATCGGCACACACTGTCTTGTTAATCAATGTGCCAACCAGACACTGTCCTATGTTTAACCACTGTACGTTACTGAATACAAAACTCATCCTAAAAAAGCTCAGCCTGCTCCTAAGATCCTACTCCCAGCTCATTGCTGGTGTCCTGAGAGAGAGAACTTCCCGCTTAACCTAGCTGACTTCTTAGGCTCCAACGAGCAATCCAGAGCATGACACCACAATTTACACCCTGATGTCAAGTATCTGAAGTTATGCTACACAATATAGAGAAGAATCCATCTCTAGAGTCTGCCCACCCTCACTGTGGTGTCTTAGCCAGGCGAGTTGGCTCATCTTGCCTAGTATCTGACATACCTTATTGACTATAGAGGGAACACAGTTAATAAGCTTAGACTAGAGGGCTAGATTTCAGGTGGTTCACTTGGGGAAGAATTGATCCCACTCATAAGGGCCTACCCTGCAAGGCTTGCAATCCAAAAGGACATGCTATTACAAGCACGTTATAAGGAGAAAAGGCAGCAGGAAAAGAATGGAAGACCAGATCTGCATATAGTTATGTTACTTACAAATGTAGCTGATAAGAAATATGCAAAAACAGAGAAAATATGAAAGAGATTAAGTCCATGGTGATAACAATTATAACTCTGTATCATGAAAGAAAGGTGCATTCCAATCTTCATTTCACTTTAAAACAAATAAATAATTTTTAAAAACAAAAAAATTACCAAATGTTCTTCTGATCCCACTTTAGTTATTGTAAATATAGTGTTATTCTATACATGCCATTGGAGAAAATATCCACTGGAGTGGGAGACATGGCTCTCAATTTCAATCTCCAGGCAACATTACAGAAGACTCAGCAATTCCAGAGCAGTGGTTATCAAAAGGCAGTGGGTGACAGCCTACATAATCCTGTTTGCAACTGTACCCTCAGAGTTATCTTTCCACAAAAAAGGGCTTAAAATGGAAGCTGGCTCAGACTTTAATTTATTGCAGCCAGACATAGTAAATAAAATCAAAAGTGTGATCTTCTTGGAAACTGAGCAAATTGGCAGATGTGCCACAGTTCTTTCAGAAGCATATCTCAGGATATCCATTAGTTTTGCATCATGCTCTGCTGCTGCTCAGGGATACTGTGATGGACCAGCAAATGAACTATTTGTTTCAGCTGCATGCTAAGGGAGGAGACATGAAATTCCATTAACTACCATGTCTTCATTCAAGCTCGAGACACCAGTGTCCATTACCCTGTACAGAGCAGGCTGTCCCACTTTCTTTTTCAGACCCTCTGTAAGGTGTGCCATCCATTTAAGCATTTACTGGAGGAGGTCATAACTGCTAAACAAGGAGTCATAGTTTAGGATGGTTGTCGGCTGAGATTTTTTAAACATAAAACTTGTCTCTCAAGAGACCCAGCAAGAACGTGAAGCCCTAATAAACAGTCTGTACAAAGCACCAGGCAGTGTGTAGCAGGAGACGACTCTGCTGTGCTTGGACTTGACAGGCAACCTTATCCCTCTCTGACTTCTGTTATTTTAGGATGATAATCTGCTGTTCTCAGACCGCTGTCCTTGGCAGAGACTGAAGCACAGCCAACACAAGGATATCCTTGCTTATAACTTGAAACACAGGGTCAGAATGACAACTCAGAGCCTAGATTAGGTGGAGCTCACTGCAAAAAATATCCTTTCCTCTCATATTATCCTCTCTGCTTCACAGTATTTGGCATCAGCCTCAGTTTTTCTTGATTGCAAGTGTTGAATATGTTGAAGGTAATGGAAAGTTCAACCAATTAGCGGTACATTAAATGTTTTTTCTGTCCTTTGAAAAAGGGTTAAACTTTGATTTAGGAACAACTATGTAGAGTTCTTGCTTTTGTAAGAGCTTCTAAAGGTGAGTACAAATGGCTGTTCTTTAGCATGGCTCACACCAGTCAAAATACAGTGTGAATAGGTATTTGACAAGAAAATCATGGATTGCACAGGGTATGTGAATCACATACAAATATTCATGTAATCTGTTCACTTAGGTGTCAAAATATCTAACGCAAACTGACATTAAAAAAATAGTCTAAAGGGCAATGCAGTTCATATATATATAAATAGGTTGCCATCTAATGAAGAATATTCAAGAATATAAGAAGGTAATTCACACCTTCTGCAGGAAAGCATTCCCCCCCATGTGTATAGTAAATTTTAAGAGTTGCTTCAAGAGCAGACATGATATTAAATTTGCCAGCTCTCCTAACAGGAATAGGCTTGAGATAAGGCATTCCCTAGGAGAAATCTCAAGAAATCTGAGCCTTCAAAATATGGGCTTTATCAGGCTTTGCCTGCCCTCATAGTCTGCACGTATTGCAGTGGCATCCCCTGTCCAAGTCCATGCAGATGATATTGTCCAGGATACCCAACAATACCTACCAGCAAATCAGAAAAGATTCATACACGGTCTGAATCTATGAAGAAATGGGGGTGTTTGGGATTGGTCTCAGGAGGACACATGGCTGCAGGCAATTTCCAAAACTGCCAGCACAGCAGCTACAAGTGCCATAGGTATATCCAGAGAAAGCCACAGCAAATTTCAGGGCTTAAATCAGAAGTTTACCTTCTAAGTTAACCTTCTAAGTCAGTTCAACCTGATTATCCCCAAAGTTGGGCTGTACACCCTGTGTTAGGAAGGTACCACCATAACAAAGCATAAAAATAAATTATTCTCCTCAAACTGCATCTTTAGTAAATCAGCACAGCAGAGCCCAGAAACACAAAGTGAGTGTTGTTTCAGTAGAGCAAAGCGACAGGGCCAACAGCAGATGCATTTCTTGGCACCAAGCGCTGCAAATTTTGTAAGCAGCAGGGACAAACCTGTTTCACCAAAGATTAAGTCTACACAAAAGCATCTCATTCAGAACTGGTAAAGAGGCTCATCTATTGTCCTGGCAAATGGCACCAAAGATACAGTACCCTGGAGACAAAATGTGAGACTAGCTGGAAATGCACTTGCCAACCTGAAAAGAAAGACAGTCAACACAATGGTAACTAGTGAAGAAACAGCTGGGCATGGTGGCACCAGACTGTGTCTTTCAACCCATGTTATCAACACTTCTTCATATAGCCAGCATGTTGTGAAGAAGCACTTGTCGCTTTCCATTTGGTCACAAAGAAATGAATGGGGCCTAGTGTCAAAAGAGTCTGGTAAGGGGCATTAATTTGTTTTCTTTTAATACTTAACAATATTGGAAACGGTATAGTTAAACAGTAAGGGCAGCCATGTGAAAATTTGTATCACACTAGTGACTTATTGCTGACATTTGAGAAATGCCAAGGCTCAAGGAGATTTTGGAAAAATATGGGCCATCATCAACACAACTAGTGAGATAAACGCTTCTAGCACACTTCACACTCACACCAAATTCAAGGGCAAAAAGTGTGACTGTCAACCCATTCCATTGTACAGCAGCCATAATATGGATACTGGCTCATCCCTTCCCATTCAGAATTTCATCCCTTGGAAAAGGGGGTGTCTAGCATCCATTCCTTCATCAATTTTAATCTCTCTTTCGGTATTTATGGCAGAAGCTCACTTTTGCAGCTGTACTGAGAAAAACAAGGCAACTATAAAGTATTTCATTGTATGAGTTATGTGCAAGTTTCAAACTAATGGAAAAAAGCGAATACTTTTGTGAAAAAAGTTTTATGCCTCTGCTCCAAATTATCTGAGACAAAAATGCTTATAATCTTTCTTTCCCCTGTTTGGATCCCACTCAAAAGGAATCTAAGAAAATATTCTTAATGGCAACAGATGAAACACCATTATACTGGCCAACTCTTTTATAATATATATATATATATATTTGGTTTAAAAAAGGCTCCTAAGGCACATACTATTTTAATGATCACAGCAAATTGTAAGCTTTTAAATACACTTCCTCAGACTTCTTCCTAGGAGGAAATCAGGAGCTGTAAATGATCCAAGGATAATAACTCGTTACAGCAGAGGCTGGCTGCTGGGGAAGGGAGTAGCTGGACTGTCAAGAGTATGGTTGTTTTCTACAGGACCTGTGTTGAAATGAAGCTATGTTCTTGGTCCATATCAGCACCAAGGGTCAGTATTCTCAAAGAGCAAACACATGAGGTGGAATTTCTGACCTGTTTTTATTGTGACTCATCTTTTCAGATGCAGTATATTTAAGAGCCACCAAACTTTATCTGCTAGAACTTCATCCCCCTTCTACATCCTACACCTCAGGAAGCTGCTTTGCTGTGCCACTGTCCACTTGAGCAAAGCACCTCAGAGTAAACATAATGAGAGCAAACCAGGATTTGTGCCAGCAGCTTGTGAGCATGCAAGGAGTGATCTATTCATACAAAGAGTTGACATAGGCATATTTCGGTGCAAGGGCCTCTTCTCTACCCAAGACATTAACAGAGATTATGAAGGCAGAGCAAGATGTCTTATAAGTGGAAGACAGTTGATTTTTGTTAGGACTCAGTAGCTTTAGGGTTTCCTCAATATTCTAAATCAGAATATCTATTTCAGGGCATGCTACAAGGTTCAGTCCTTCTATGCTCCCCAAAATTTGAAAATGAAAAAAAAAAAAAAAAAAAAAGCGCTTCCAGAAATGAGGTAACTCTAATGTTTAGTTTGCCAGTCTTGATGCCACTGGAGAATATTGCTGGACATTATCTGTTTTCTTATTTCAGACTTTATCTGTTACATCATGACCCACAAAAGCTATTGAAAAACACATCTCCTTTCTGAAGCATTTGATGGTGAATTATGCATTTCTGAAATATTCCAAGGTTATAAGGAAATGGCTGTAGTTCACAAGGCTGAAGCAGCTCCATCCAAATTTACATCTTACAAAAAGCAAAGAAATCACCCTTCCAGAATAAATAAATAAATAAATTTAAAGATGAATCTACACATATATTCAGATAATTTCTTTCCATTCTATAAGACTATCCAAATAGTTTCTTTCATTTAAGCTTTTAACTGTGATAGAATAAGTATTTTTTCTAGTGTTTACACGCATGCTTGGGGTATTTTTGTCTGGTCTAAGAGGGATTTTTTTCACAGTCTATTCAGGGAAGTAGTATCAACTAGTTCTGTTAAATTAAAGGTCAGCTAATATTTTCAGTATGGTTACTTTCTAGTGCTTTCAAGTCAAAACTCAGATAGAAAGATAGATATTCCTTTAAAACTGCTTCTTTGTACTGTAGGCCTATGAGGTCACTGCTAGAAAGAGAGAACAAAGTTTCTTCCTCACATACCATAAAAATAAAAAGAAAACAGAACTGAGAGAAGCTCATAATGATGAGCTTTTTAATAAAAATTTTCCTTTAAAAAAATGAAACTTCTAACATTTCTTCTGAATATAATACAACTTAGTCAATAGGTTTGGAAAGAAGGTGACACATACACAGTGGGTTTTTTTTTTTGGTTTGTTTGTTTTTTTTAACATCAAATTACCTGTGACAAGTAGAGAGGGACACTCTATAACCCATGTATCACAGAAAACTGGGGAAGTTTCCTAATTGTCTGAGATGCCTAAAAGAAATTTGAGAGGGATAAGAGCCATGACGCCTTGCACCCCACTTTCTCCTAAATTAGGCTCCAGCCTAGACTGATTTCTGAGTGTCAGTCCCTGAACCATGCTTGCAGCCAGGGTCTATCCCTGCCTGATGTCATGTGGAAGGTGCAGGGAATCAAGCTGATATGGGCACATGCAGGATCACTCTGAGCCGCTGGCTTGTACAAGAGCAAGTGCCTAACACAGCTTGTCCCACCAGAGGGAACAGACCCTGGCTCTCATATATGCTCACTTTATTTCTTCTGTGCCATGGAGACAGAGCTGAAGTTTTTTTCCACAAAACCAACACCTGTGCTAAAATCTCTGTGGTTACAAGACAAAGTATGGATCTGGTAAACGAGTTCCACTTCAACTCATGGTGCCTTACCTGTAGTATATGAGATGCTGGCACCAAGGCCATTGTATGGAAAAAAGTCTTCCTAAAAAACGTTTTCCTCTATGGATCATTGTCTTTCTACTTAATAAAGCCTCATACTTTTATGTTAAGCTTAATTTCTAAGCACACATGGTACAGTTGTAAGATTAAGTGTGGGTATTAGACACATAAGAATAACTCCCCCCCCCACCTCACCCCCCACCCCAACACTCTCAGACACTTTTAGTTAGCTTCGTTGAGGCCTTTGATAAACTAAATACATACGCCCCTTCCCAGGATGTCATAGGTTGCACCTTTAAATTTCATTTCACTGAAAAAATAATTGAACAGACTTCACAGAAGATATTTGAGTAAAGAGAGTGGAGTACTGGTAGTACTGGTAATAAAGATTTCAACTTGGGTAATGCAGTATGTTGACACAGATTTATTTATTTTTTTGCTTATTTCTTATTGCTTATCATATTGCTTATTTCTTTCTCTTTTCTAAGATCATTTCACACTGACAAACAGCAGGAAAAGTCATTAGGAAAAGGCAGAGATATCTTTCTAACAACATAACACAAATGAGATGAATTGCAAGATCTTGGTGTTAAAAAACATTTCAGTTACTCTTAAAGAACCAGTATATAAAATTTCATGAAATAAAAATTATCAGACATTTACTTAATATTTTCCTTTTTATTTTTAAGGTTGGTAAATATGCATAAATACAAACTCTTGCTGTTAATCACCCCTTTTTCTCCCACTGATCTACACCTGCTATTAAGAATGCTATGCATTTTTCAACAAGTGCTGACAACATTTCATAAAATCATTAAAAATCATCATCTTGCTTTTACAGACAGTGTCACAGAGGTGATGTGATGTGTGCAAAACTCCTCCATAAATCTTTTGCAGAGTCAAGAGCAGAGTCTACTGCTCTGTGATCCCATCTCCCTGTCCCATTCATTTCCTGCACTACAAAATAGGAAGATAATGGAGATGTAGGATGTAGATTCTGTAGAACTGCCAAATAAATCAAAAATCACCTCACCCCCACTCTGTGTGTAACAGATCTGTTAGGAGTCCCAAGAATGGCAAGGCAAAGGTGAGTTTGCTTTGTTAAAAGGGAAAAAAAAATGCCTTTGAGCATTCTGGTGCTAGGGTTGTGTACATCTGCATATGCAGAGGCTGATCTCAGAGGTGGCCACCCAAGGCTAATTAGAGTTGGAGGCATCTATAATTATAGAATTCTCTAATTATAGAAAGGATAGAACTCCCACTTTTGTACAAATGCATGGCTAATTGTTCAGCAATGATGAGAAGGAAAAGAAAGAGAAGTCCTATGACTATTTAATGAGGTTTCTGAAAACGTATTACATTATTTAAAGTGTGTTTGAGTGCAGCTGAATCTTGTTAAATTGCCACTCTTCCTTCATTTTTCAAGGCAGGTAACCACACGGCCTTGGGCTGAGCACTGGCGAAGCTGCAGGCTGGGAGGTGGCCTTAGCTCTTTGCTCAGACAGAGGCGGGTGATGAGCAGCTATGGATTGATGCCTTTATGAAGGGCTCAACATTCAAGATAGGCATTGTGCTACCGAAGCCAGACGGGGGGATTATGCACATCTTAACTGCTCTTTCAGGTCCCTTCCAACCCAACCCATTCTCTGATTCTATGGCTGTGAGCCCTAGCAGGATTTTGTTTCCCCTGATAGAGAAGCTGCTCTCCTTTGAGGAGGTGGCCAACAAGAACCACCAGGTGCCACGAGGATACTCAACTGTCACCCTAGAAGAACTGCCAGCCCTTCCAGCAAGAGTGGGAGCATTGCAGTTTGGGAACCTGGGCCTTCTCAGCAGGGATACTCTGTTCATCAGTGAACTCACGCTCTGCCTTGGTGCCCTTGCACCAGCCAGCACATCAGTGTCACTGTTGTTCATTTCATAACCTGGTGTTAGTTAAGGGCTTTGCTGTCCACCTGGACATGTTGGCTGGCATCAAAACCGTTGATGACTGTCATCATGTTGCCATTTGGAGAGGTTAAGAATTAGTGCCCCATATCTTTATCTAGAAAAATAATTGCTTGCTTCTGTACCCACTGCCAAAAGCACACTTTGAAACCACCAGCAATGCTGACTGGGACAGAGTCTGGGACTGGGGATAAAGGCATCAAGATCTGAGACTGTCAGTGAGGGTGAGGTCAAAAGGAACCACCTACCAAGAGCTTAAGCAACACAGCTCCCAAGGGGCAGCCACATCAGAGGGGAGCAGAGCTCTGCCGAACCAGTTTCAGCAGCAGAGCTGGGGCCCAGATGTGCTGTGAACAGCTAGATCTGCTAAGCCAGCACTCAGCAGCCTCAGCACAGCCCTCCTCATCGCTCCTTTGCACTTCAGAAATGCAGAGTGCGCTGAAAGCTTCTTTTCCTGAGACTTTTTCTCTGGCAGGATATCAATGAGCTGGCATCTCATCTAGGTATTAACACCCCAAGTGGGCACTGATGAGGAAAGAGAGGGGAAAGGTTTTTCTGTTAAGGAACAGTTTTTCCATGTAATACATTTAGACCAGGAAGTTTCCATGACAGTGAATATTATCAGAGCTGACGCTTGATCATCTTTTGCTGTAAAGTTCTTTCCAGCTATTTCTGAGTGATCTTATACTAACAGAGATATGAGACACCAGGCCTAACCTTCATTTATTAGAAAATGCACGGGCAAGCAGAACAGGTAGCAACACCTAACAATGGAAAATACAGAAATGTAACACAAACTGGTTTACAATTCTCCAGAAAGTATTAATGGAAAAAGAAAAAATATCGCTTGACTGTTTACATTTATCAAGACAAATTTACACAGGTTTTATTTAGGCTATAGGATCCAGCTGTGACACATTTCCTTATTTCAGAAACATTCATTGAGTTTGCAAGACAAAGGAAAGGGCTAAGATTTGAACTGACCTCCCTTCTCCACAAGTTAAAAATTAAAAAATAAAATAAAATAAAATAAAAATCCTACAATCATGTTAAGTTCCTGTGTAGGAACGTTTCATACGTTAGCATTAGGCTTAGTGCTCTTGAGGGGTTTTTCACAGTAGTCTTGAACATATGGTTCTATATGCTTTATTTAGAAGAATTTTCTTTTAAAATTGCTGCCTGAGTCTAATTCCTCTTGGCATCTGAAATACTGCTCATGAGGACTGCTTGCCTGTAAAAAAACAAACAAACAAAAAAAAAAACATACACAAAGCAAACATGTTTAGAGGCAAATCCGATCTCTGCCTCTTTTGAAAGGACAGCATTAGCATACCTTGCACAGGATATGCTACAAGGCATTTTTAAAAGAAGTAGACTGTTCTTTCCAACCTGGGCAGGAGGCAGACAGAATTTCCTTTGTTTTTAATAGATTTTAAACTAACCATATTGTTTAGGGAAGGACTGCAAGCTAACAAATGCCCGAACAATATTATGTTTTGTCTGTGCTACACCATCTGTGTTTGCAAAGCTACCGCAATATTAGAAGTTTTCCTGCATGGCACTTCATGTTTTATGTATACCGTGATATCTCTTCATAGCATTAACTTAAATATTTCAATACTGTCTCCAGGCTTAAAGAAAAATCCTCCTCCCTCCACTTGCTTCCCCCCACCAGACATCATTAGGTTTACTAAGATTCAGTAATTCAGTTGGGGGGACTGTAGTGCACTTGTAGAGCTTTTTCCTGATAGTGTATATAGAGCATTGCTAAACATTTCAGACAGACCAAAGGACATAACTAAATTTCTGGCAGTGTCTTCCTGGCTGACAGATGGCAGGACAGACATTCTCTCTCATCAGGAGTCTCCTATGTGTCTCATGGGGTGAGGTAAAAATGGGCAGAAATAAAAGATTTGTCATGGAAATGTACATAATAGTTGTAAATCAACAGAAAGAGTAGAGATGAAGTCTCATGAAACCCTGAGAGTGTGATACAGTTTACATTATCTAAGCAAACACCAGAAAATCTTCCAAATCACTGGAATTTATTGAAGAATATAGGAAGAAGAGACTGGAATTCTAAATGTGTCTACACCTAGCTTAAAAGGCCAGAAGTCACCATGAAATATGGTACTAGGTACAGATTGCCTCTACCAAACCCCTGGCTACACAACTAGGGCAACAGAAATAGGCTCAAAGGCATCATCATTTCTAATGAATTAAGTAACCATGCCTGGTGAAGACAGCATGTAAGTCACTGACTTCAGTAATTGTTATAGTACTTATCCCAGCGTTGAAATCAATGGAAAAATTATTTTGAGCAAATGGTAATAAAATATATATTTTTAGAGCTTTGCAATGCAGGGTTTTAATACCTTTTGTATTGTTCTTAATATTAGCCTGGCATTTCAGATACAACTACAGGGTTTTTTTAATTTTTCAAGGCAGTAATCCAGTTCCACAAAAGATGTAATTATCTACACCAAAGGGATGTGGATTATTACACATGAGAAAGCACTGTGAAGGGATGGCTAGTTCAGCAGGATTTTTTTTTAATTGAGAAGTTATAAAGGTCACAGGCACTGAAATCTGAAAGAAACCAGCTTTCTTTTGCAGGTTTTCCTTCACATTCACCTTTCAAGCACGAATTTTTTTTTTTTTTTTTTTTTTTTTTTTTCCTTTTCAGGGAGAGGAAAGGTAGCAATTCTGCATGCTTTTTCCTTAATGAGGAGCTGCTCTGTATGAACAATTAAACCAAGAATAAATAAAGTCTTTTTCTATCTGGGAACACAATTGAGTCAAACACCTAACACATAGTCAAAACAATGGTCTTTGAAGGCTGGAATAACTCTAGGGGAAAAAAAAAAAAAAAAAAAAAAAAAAAAAGTTCAGTTTTGAAGTGTGTTGAACAAAGCAGAAAATGAAAAATTCTTTAATTTACATCACAGATTTTTTTGTTTTGATCTAAAGTTTTTCAACCTCAACTCAAAAGTAAAGTTTTGTTTAAAACAAAGTGATGGTACAAGGGAGTTACAGAGAAGCAACAGAAAAATGTCACTAACATCGTTCTGAAAAAAATCCTTCAAGTTACCAAGAATAAACAGAGTGGAAAAAAATAAATATGATCATCTGAAATTATTCATGCTTCCAAGTTTATCATTCATGATAAAGCTTAGAGAACATATTATGGATACAGAAGCACCGCTTTCACTGTTTTTGCAAAATAAACAAAATCAAATCTGAAGACTTAGAAAGGAAGAGGAACAAAAATAATTTATTTATTTTTCTAGAAGAAGAAATCTTTAAAAATATTTATTCAACACTTTAAATCCAGTGGTCCCCACATTCAGGAAAAATGGTCTTTTGTATACCCAAAAACATTTTCAGAATTTGTAATATTTTGCTTATTAAATTCCTTTTCCAGTATATCTTCCAAGGGTTCATGTGCATGCCAGCTGCAAAGCAGTTGTCCACAAACAGCTAAAGGGCCAGCCATGAGTTGTTTTATATGTTTTGCTTGGTTTTTTCTCCGCTAGCGTGGAAGCAAAAACGCATTTAGCATGGACATGATATGCCATGGACGCTATATAGCTCAACACACATCAAGTTCAAGTTTGCCAATGTTGCCCTGACACAGAGCTTGAGTTTTCATTTTAGGTTAAATAAGGATAATGACAGGTCACCGTATGAAGAAGAGTTTGATCTCTGAGAGGATCAAGGAAATTCCTAGCCTGAAGAACTTAAGAAATGATGTCTTCCAAGGCACCTACACTTTTATGCTAAGGTTATAAAGGTCTCTGTGGAGATACCATACATAACATAGTGTTGCAGCTAACATGCAACTATTGGCTGACATATGACTGCTCTGCAAAGTCATGAGTTGTTATTTACATTAGCGGCACTACCAAATTTTCTTGACTTCTAATGAAATTTGATAAACACTGTACTAATTTTGCACTAACCAACTGAACTTTCCTCTTTTTTTTTTAATCCAGTTCACAAATATCACTGTATTATCCCAGTGCTTACCTCTTTGGGAACTTCTTAAGCAGCATAATGGCATGAGCACATAAATAGGAATAAAGTGGACTGTGAATATTTGATGGATTTGATGCAGGGTATAGTGGGATACAAATTTACATCAAGAGAGCTACTCTGCAGAGCTGGCACTGTGCTTGGGCCACTGCTTTCTCACTGCCCAGTAAGCTGCACTTTTGCCTGGAAGATACATCATCACTTCTCCTCAAATTTTCATAAGTTTGTTGATAAATTTGAAGTAAATCTCTTATCAACTAAAGATTATTTTTTTTTAAGGAAAAAAAAAAAAAAAAAAAAAAGAGAGAGAAATTTTCTCTAGTAAGAGACTCAACATTTCTCAGGAACTCCATGCATAAATTATGTAATAAGTCAGAAGCCTTTCTAGTGCAATAGTTTAGTGATGTGTATGGGTTTATGACATTATATTTTTGTTGTTAATTAAATATACACTTATTGCTACCATTCACCATAAACAAAACCTCGTGCTGCAATCTACCTGCCGATAAAGTGGTTCACACTAACTGCTTCCCTTTTTCAATGAGGTGTCCAGATGCTTTTGCAACGCTGTTAGCAGAAATACTCTGTACTGCCTCCTCTTGTAGCTCCACACAATGTGAGCTACCTCTTGTAGCTCTTGAGACTTAGCGAGCATAGGGTGCAGGAAATGTGTTTTCCTGTGAAAAGACATTTCAACTGTGTTGCAAAAGGAGATCAACAACGGATGTACTCTTTTGGGTCATGTTAGGATTTGCAAGAATCTGTGTGCCCTCTATCTCAAATCATATCTGTCTTTGTAGAATGGCAAAGATAGGTCTTTCTGCACTGGTGATGTGAGGAAGGGGAAAAGCTAACAGCCTAGCTAGAGCACATGTAAGCACTGTGTGACATCACAATATACACTATTGCAAACAGTGGGCACATATGCACATTGAGGAGCAGAAAAGACATGCTAGAGATTGCTTTGATTTTTCATTTTCTTGGGGCCAACTGCAAAATTCAAGTCAAACTTCTCGACTGGGTCCCCAGAAACTACACTCTCTCCTTGGAGGACAGAGGAATTGAATACAATGATCCTTGTGTGTCCTTTCCAATTCAGGATGTTCTATGATCCTATGATTCCTTGAGCTCAGTGGTGCTGGTAGGAATGAATAAACACATTTCTTTTCTTAGTGTAGATCTATACTCCTGCCACTCTTGTTCTGCAGAAACTGCCCAGTGGAAGATGAGGTTATTTCACAATTTTTGAGAAAAGCACCTGGAGTCTGCATAAAATAATAATCCTGATCAATCCATGCTTATATTAACATTTTGAGCATCTGAGAGTACTGCATGTGCATGTAAACAGAAGATGCTCTGCATGTGTGCAGTGCTCCAAGCTCACTCTCCTACATGTGGTATCGAATCTCTGGTATGCACACAAGTGCATAGTTGTGACACAGTACAAAGCTGACCAGCTTAGCTAGTCTGCTCAGAGCAAATTCCTACTTCTCTGGGGGCTTCCACCACACAGAAACCTAGGCACAATGCAACAGTGGCAGCAGGAGCAAGCTTGTACCTGCGCAGCTAATGTTGTTCAGGAAGGTAAGACAAACAGAGATATCTCCATCAGCATGAAGTCATCTGCACTGCAGAACTATCAACTCACTCGAGTATCCGAGTACTACAGTGTTAACCCGGGCTCATTTTATGTATTTTGGCACTTGCATAATCTCCCATTCTCTGCTTATTTACACTGCAAATTGCTCAGAGCAGGGAATTTCTCTTATTGAAAATGTAATAGGGTATATAATATAAGGATTTGATTTCAGCTGAAAGCTCTCAGCTTTAAAGTTTTAAGGCCTATGTAATTTATAAAGTTACAGGCTACAAGAACACATATGTGCGTATAAGCGTGTACTCATACAGGTATATATTTATACATGCATATACACAGATCTGTATATACAAACACAATATATATTTCTGACATAAAATATGTATATAGCTTAGATTTGAAAATCTGTATCTAGAGTTATCATGTCTGACACCCTTCAGGGGGATCATTTCTTATTTCTCTTCTTGAGAAATAATAAATGATCTAGTCATTGAACTGCATCCAGCAGCATTACTCTATGGTCTGGTTTATGCTAACACCATTTCTCAAAAACTTAGCAGTCTAGAGAAAGTAGAAGGAATCATATTAAATGTGTAACAGAAACTGAAGCAGCCCCAAGTCTTTTCACTCATGGTGTCACACCTTCGCTGAGTCTGCTGCATTTCAAAACTCATTGCAGCAGACTGTCACTAACACTATCTAGGGCTACTGGTGCAGTATTTCCATAAGAGGTAATAACTTCCTGCAAGCTGGAGATATTGATGTTGAAATACTCTCTAATTAAATGAATTTTGTGTGCATTCAACTTCAAAGAGTAAAAACAGTCAGAAAACAGTTTTTGTCTTTTTTTTTTTTTTTATCAGTGCTTATGTGTCATTAATGGAGACTGACTTAGATGTGCTACCAACAGAAGATGGTTTTAAGAAGCTCTGAACTAGAGATTTCTTCCAGGAGGAGTTCAGGGCTTGGGGAAGTGCTCCCAGGTACAAAGAATCTCTGATTTGCAAATCTGATTTGCAAATGTGCATAGGGTAGAGGATGTAAGGGAGGAGAGAGAATAACCTTTGAGAATGGGAAAAAGATTAGTTCAGCTAATATTTCTGCAAAAAGGGCCTGTTTATGTTCCACTTGCCAATACACCCTTTAGTGAAAAGGACCCTGAAACATTTTCTTATAATATATGACAAAGAAAGTTCATGCCAGAAAGATCTTATGCACAGGATAAGTAAATCCCTTTCCCTGATGCCAGGTACAGTGTGGGCATTCCTACTGCAGTATGACAGTGTTTTATTTGATTATTAATTTCCATCTGAGCTGTTATAAACTGCCCTGAAGAACATGAGATGCTCTTGTTGTCAATTCGTGGCCCTGAGGAAGCTAAGTGCAGTGGTTTAATGTGCCAGCATTCCCCAGTTCTCTGCTCTGCCCCTCTGCTTGAGGTAAATGCACAGCAAGAAAGCAGGGCCTGGTTTGCACCAGCTCTGTTTGGCACAGGATCTTTAGTCACCAAATATTAAGCATTCAGATCATGAAAGGGATGAGGGGGTCAAAGCTTTAAAGGAGATGGTCACATCTGGCTGTGCTGGTTGTTTGGCAAACATGGGTGAGAGCCTTAGACACATGCACATGCTGGCACTGTAGGAGCATGTCTCTGTGCTTTCACGTCACACCTTGTGTCCTGAATGGCCTGCTGGGCTGGCAGGCTCTCAGACATCCCTCCCTCCTTGTAACTGAGTCTGAGATAACCCAGGAAATCATGTCCTGGGGTCACCTAGGAAAGAGGTCTTCTGGATTCTGCTACTACGTGCAAGAGGAGGAGTAGTGTTAAATCAGAGGAAGGTCTTCAAGTACTGGTGGGTTAGCTTCACAGAGCAGCTCTCCTGACTCTGCCCTGAAAGGGGAGATTATGGCACAAAACTGCAAGAATCAGCAGGGAGTGGTAATTGGGATAATTGGCTGAGATGCTGAAGAGATGATCTAAAATGTTTGCAAATGTGTTGCAAACTGTGGCACACCTTTTGGTTCCACAGGGCTGTTCATGAAGTACAGCGCCCATGACGTTACCACAGCAAGTGATCTGAAGTAGATCAGACCTGCCAGACACAGCAGCTTGGAAACTTGCTACAATCTGAATTCCAGATTGTTAACTCCACTTGGAAAGCATTACCATCTAAAACTGAGGATTAGGGTGAAGAAAAAAATAATAATAATAAAAAATAAATAAATAAAAAGGATGTTTTAGTGACAAAATGAAGAGGAAATGACTGCTTGGAGACCAAATCCCAAAGGGCAGGCTGCAGTGTTTCTGGGAGCAGACCTAGGAGTGCTGCAGGGGGCTGAGATGGGACGAGGTACATAGCCTATTTGCTGCTGAGAACAGCTGTGGTGATGTTACAGACCATCTGGGGTCCGTGGGTGGGACAAGGTTTTAATTCAGAAGGTTATTGGTAGGCCATGAATTAGGCAAATGCATGCACACACTCACAAATAAGACCAAAGGCAAAGGGAGCAAAGTGAAAGGCAAAGAGTCACTGACATCCAGGAACTTAACTCTGAGGAGACTCTTCAGCCCTGGGGATAGTGTTTCATCATCAACCAAAATGTCAAGTATTTTAGTCAGAAAAATATACTTATGCCAAGTTACCTAATATTTCCTTTGGGAAAGCAATTCTAAATGAGTTTTGAATTATCTCATGACAACCAGAACATTTTTTGGAAAGCTAACAGAGAAATTTAGCACTCTAATCCTTTATAGATTCTTTTACCATGCATCCCTACTTTAAATGAAATTTAGCACCGATACAGTTGATTACTGCTTTACAAGTATCTTGTTACAGCTTTGGCAGATGGACCAGCAACAGCTAGAACAGAGTTCCGTTTATCCCTTGTCTTTCCCTTTCCTCTTCTTCCTTCCCTCCACCCTACCAAAGCAGTACACAGGATTTTCCAAGCCAATTTATAAAATACACTCTGCAAACACTGAGATATTTTCTATCCAGATGCTCCACATCATTGAAGATTTGTTCCTTAGCATTGGGTAATGCTACTAGAAAATAACACCTAACTCAATGATTAAAGTTGAAAAAAAAACAAAAACAAACAAACAAAAAAAAACATACAGTCAATAATGTGGGAGTTTCCTGAATCAGTAAAGCCTTCCATAGAGCCTGTTAAATCTTACTTAACCATTTTCTAGTGGAAGTGAGAAAATGAAGTAACTTTCCATTTGCATTTATTGTGAGTGAAGCTGTAAGTGGCAGTGGGTGGGTGGGCAGGATACTTTCTGAGAGCTGAATTCCCACTCAAATTTGGATCTTGTTTCTAGTTTACTTGCTTAGAAGGTAAGAAGGTAGAAGGGGAAATTAAAGTGCTCCCTCTTTCCTCTCCTCATGAGCCAGCTTCTTCAGGGCAGATAAGTATTAGGGCAGAGTAGAGGAGACAGGAATACTAATTCTCATTGAGGCTGCAAAAGGATGCTGGCAACGCACTTAGGCTGCTGCATGGAGATCCTCCTGGATTCTCTTACCATGGGCACAGAGTTTGCACTGAGCCCCAGAACAGGAGGGCAGGGACTATTGAGGCAGCACTGATGTCCAGCCAGCTTCTACAAAGAGCTGCTCTATCTAGAGACACTTCTACACCTACACACAGAAACCCATCAGAAAGGGCATTGGGGTGGTTTGACTCCCTCTATGCAACACCCCCACGCAGATGTAGTTCTCCCCTGTGCTTCTTGTTCTGTGCTATACCTTTAAGAGAGGCAATAGGAAACCTCATCCTGAAAGGGTGGGGAAGAAAGAAATACATAACTAAATTGCAAGTTCCATACATATGTAACATTTACCAGACATTCAGTTCTGCTCGTCTCAGTTACAATATATAATAATATAGGTTCCACATTTGCCAAAAGAAAGAGAGAAAAATTACCTGTTTTCCTAGATAGAATTAGCCTTGAGTTCAAAGTGCATACTAGAAGAGTTTGAAACTTAGGCTATGGTTGTGAAGCAAAAAATAAATCTGCTGGAGAGGTTTGCAAAACCTCACACCACCAGGTTCACCAATCTCTAATTGAAACCTTTCCCCTAGCTCCAAGGGGGGAAAATTATGTGCCCTAGAAGTGCCTTCCCTCCTGCTGCTTGGTAAGTGGATTGCCTTCCTGCCTCAGGCAGCTTTTGGAGTATATCCACTGTCAAACAAAGAGGCTCATCTGGCACTAGAGCTTGACCATTCCTATTCTTCAAGTAGTCTAAAGCTTTCCTCATTTGGAGTTTTTCCATTTGGTTCTGTAAAATCTGAACATTTTTTTCCATCCCTCTGTACCGTATGCCACACTGGAATCAAGATGTCAATATGAAAAAAGCATTTTGACCAATGTTACATAAATGCCAACATGGGGAATTTCTAGTGCAGCAGCATCAATCAGAGCATGAGTCACATGTGGAGGGATTGATTTCATTGGAACTTAACAAACCAAGCCAGGAACAAAAACCTCTCCATTCACAGTAAGGATAGGATCCTCAATCTGTATTTAAAAATTTATTGCACCTCCTTAAAAAATTCCGGGCTTAGTCAAAAATGTCATTAATTTAGTCAAACTTATTCTGCACCGTAAATATAAAGCATTATCTTTGAAAAATAAACTCACTGAAAGGTTCCCTCAGGGTAAGAAAATATCCAAATTTGCCTATTGTTAAATGACTAGCTATATTTATTTAAAATGTTTAATTAAACACAGCCAGAGATTATATTCAATATGGCTTAATTCTCCTGTTCATATCTATTCAGGGCTTGGTACAACTTATACGCACTCATAACTATTTCTGTACACATTACTGCAAGAAAGCTAATACAACAAATAAAACTAATAATTTAGTTTTTAGCTTGTAGCTTTCCATTCAGATGAAACATTTTGTACATGAAAATGAACCAAGATAAAAAGTAAGCATGAAATTATAGGGGAATACAAATGGAAAAGATTCAGCATGTTCTTCACAGAGCCATCCTCCAGCTGAGGCAATAGAGAGGGATGGAGGAACTGAAGTTTGAAGGAGTAAAAACTTGTAAGAAGTCTCAAAGCATATTTGGGTGTTCATGTGAGATATACTACCCAACTTTGGGAGCATTTCTGCAAATGGCTGCTTTAAGAGAAAACCAGCTTATGATTTGTTATGAACAACATCCTTCCATGTTATCACCTGGCACATAGCCTGTACAACAGTAGCTTGATCATTTGATGATTTTTTTTCTTCTTTCTAAGACTTCAGCCATCTCTGTTTTTAGCTTTACCAAGCCTAATTCTGCTACCCTTACCGTCTCTTCTTTGCCATGCATGTCTTTGCCACCATCAGCTTTAACTAGACTACATGTTACCATGTGCAGGGTACAGACATCGAGCTCACCCTGCCATGTCAGAGACAGGTCTGCTCCAGCTCCATGGTTGCCGCTTCCCACGTGGGAAGCAACAGGTGAGTGCTGCCGACTGAAGTCTGCCTCAGCTCCCTGATGCATAAAGAAAACATTGATCCTTGTGTTTGCTGTGAATGCCCAAGAGGGCCCAGATCCCCACACAGGACCTCTGGGCGTTACTGCACACACGTAGCTGGGCACACATCAGGCCTCCCTCCCCTGGCCCCCACCCAAGCAGGAGGGATCCATCCTCAGGGTGGGGCCGGGCTCCTGGGAGAGCGCTGGAGGCAGGCTTCCCAGAGCAGCAAGGTGCTCCAGACACTTTTCCTCCAGCCTGCCAGGCAGAGCAGCAAGAATGGTCTTGCCTGGCCCATGGCACGAGACAAACATGAACGCCCTCCCGTGCCCATGGGCAGAGAGACGGATGCCAGGACTCACCGACATGGCACCTGCTTTTCTTCAGCAGGCGGGGGAAAAGCAACACAAAGGCTTGCTGGCAGAGAGATGTAATAGCTGGATGTAAGTGAGGTGAATGCAGTTCTGCTGCTAATGGAGCAGCAGGGAAGCTGCAGCAAGGCGTTTTCACCTCTGCTTCCCCTTTGATGAAGTCACAGCTGGTAAAGCAGTGTTCTCGCTGATTCATTATCTGCAAATATTGGTGAAATACAGATTTAGTCCCATCACTCAAGCATTTAATAAGTTAATAAGTTTCTGAGAAGGCTATATTATAACAATAAGAGTTTGTCTTCCTAAGATAGCTTTTAACTTCTAGCAAAGACATTCCTGTTTATCTTCATTACAGTTTCAAGCACTGTCTCCAGTGAAAAAGAAATTATTCTTTACCAAACTGACTCAAGAAACACAAGAATGTGTACTTTGGTATTTATGATGAACTGTATTGTTTTCAAAATGGGTATGCTGGGTACTGATGGTACAAGCTAACACTCAGCCCAAACTCAAAAGATTCTAGAAGAGTCCAGACAGCTGAAAAGGCTGTGAGGATGGAACAAAACCACCTTTTATTTTCTTTTCCTTTCTGAGAAGGAAGGAAGGAAGGAAGGAAGGAAGGAAGGAAAGGGGGAAGGGAAGGAGGGAGGAAGGAAAGGGGGGAGGGAGGGATGGAAAGTGATCTTTATTTTTTTCTTTGGTTTATCCAAAGCCAGGCTTCCTTTACAGTTAAGTATAGTAAATTTATAATGAACTTTCTTTCAAAGTCTGTTATTAACAATAAACAAGTGTTATCTGGCTGGTACGTATGCATTTATCACAGCTCAAGGAAGAGTAAAAATAGGTTCTCCAAATATGCCAATGGGGGAGTGAAAGGGAAGGAAAGGTACCATAAGGATCAAAAAAAAAAAAAAAAAAAAAAAAAAAAAAAAAAAAAAAGCTGATGTGAACATCATTTATGACTGTGGCTGCCTGTGTAAATATTTACCCACATGCTACCTGGAAGCCAAACTACAGGAGGGTAACATTTCAGAGCACTGGCAGACAGGCTGTCAGCGGCGTCACTAGGGCTCAGTGCCTGGGCCTCTCCCCTTGCCAGGCTCACAGGGGCTTGCCAGCTCTCCCAGGCACTGGCACTGGCACTAGAAAGGACAGACGTCTGCCCTGAGGTGTGATGGGCTGCTGGGTATTCGGACACAGCACAGGCACACCCATACTGACAGCCCCATCTAGGCTCTGCTGTAGCTCCAGCCCAGCACCTCATGGCCCTGCTACCCTTCAGCAACCCCTGAGCCACAGCAGAGGCAAAATACCTCCTCAGCAGGTATACCCTGAGATATGAGAGAAGGAAAGACGCAGTGTGAGCTTGATATAGCTAAACACCCTGAACATAAGGAAAGAGGTTCAAGGTCTATGCTGTGAGCTGTTTCCATAATACGACTAGATGGCTTATACAGTTATTGTTAATAATAGCAATAACAGAGAGTACCAAGTAAATGAAAAAAAAAAGTTCATTTAAAAACAGAAAAATGAAATAGTACAGTTAATGGTAAGATTATTATCATAGAATCATAGAATCATAGAATATCCTGAGTTGGAAGGGACCCCCAAGGATCATCAAGTCCAACTCTTGACACCACACAGGTCTACCCAAAAGTTCAGACCATGTGACTAAGTGCACAGTCCAATCTCTTCTTAAATTCAGACAGGCTCGGTGCAGTGACCACTTCCCTGGGGAGCCTGTTCCAGTGTGCAACCACCCTCTCTGTGAAGAACCCCCTCCTGATGTCAAGCCTAAATTTCCCCTGCCTCAGCTTAACCCCGTTCCCACGGGTCCTGTCACTGGTGTTAATGGAGAAAAGGTCTCCTGCCTCTCGACACCCCCTTACGAAGAAGTTGTAGACTGTGATGAGGTCTCCCCTCAGCCTCCTCTTCTCCAGGCTGAACAGGCCCAGTGACCTCAGCCGTTCTTCGTACGTCTTCCCCTCCAGGCCTTTCACCATCTTCGTAGCCCTCCTCTGGACACTTTCCAACAGTTTCATGTCCTTTTTATACTGTGGTGCCCAGAACTGCACACAGTACTCGAGGTGAGGCCGCACCAGCGCAGAGTAGAGTGGGACAATCACCTCCCTTGACCTACTAGCGATGCCGTGCTTGATGCACCCCAGGACATGGTTGGCCCTCCTGGCTGCCAGGGCACACTGCTGGCTCATATTCAACTTGCTGTCTACCACGACCCCCAGATCCCTATTAGTATTTCAGTATCTTTCTTGCCTTGAAAGCAGAGCCTTACCAAATCAACATGAAGCTCTGGAAATGCCACTGTGGGCAGCAGCAAGGATTGTGGACTTGATGCTGCTCCATATCCCCTCAGCTTCCATGAGAGTGCTGTATGGATCCATGCAAGGAGGCAGAGATAGTCAGCACCCCATTACTATATTTATAGACATCCCCAAATAGTCAGGGATTTGTGGGTGACTGTTGGCGAACATGGCAAGTCTGTTCTGTTTTCAAATAATATGCTCGTAAAACTATAGTTCAAGAGCACTGAGATGACTTCTACTTTATTGACCTATTTTTTAGATCTGTTTTATTAGCACTATTTATTAGATTTATGAATGCTATTTGATTAGAACCTTTGGACCCTGTCATGCAGAGCTTTATTTTTTCAAGCAGAGAGACCATGAGGTAAATCAAGGAACTCAGGTGATAGATAGAAAATGCTTTCTCATTAATATTGTTGTTTTCCATTGTGAAGGTTTTTCCTGTTTTGGGAGGGATAAACAGAGAGGGAATTTTCAGTAGTTTGGGATACAAAGAAAGTATTATAAATTTCAAGCAGTTTCCCAACACAACCCTGCTTTTTGGTTCTTCTTTTTGTGTCTCAGATGCCTTCCTATGCACCTCCTTTTGTCCCTCTGCTACCTCTGAGCTGGCAGAAGCTCTGCTCCTCCAACTCAGGAAAGGAAGAACAGGCTGTCATTACTGGATGCAAGCATAAGCATTCATTTCCTGACCCAGGGAAGTACCATGCTGCTGCCAACTAACTCGACATCTTCCAGTATTTTGCGGTCTCTTTTCAATCTTTTCATGACCTCCTCTGAGTCTCTTCGTGACTCCCTACCATTTGTGACCGCAGTTGGAGAGAAGCTGATGTAGCGCAGAAGTAAGAAGCAAAGGTACACAGATAGGAGCAGCTTGGCAGAGCAGTGCGACTCAGGGGGACAGGTGGCAGCACAACTGAAAGGACTCACAGGTGCCAGCAGTCCCCCATGAAGAGTATCCGGGTACACAGGGTAGTGCCAGGCACTGCTACAGCCTGCTTTGCAGAACAGCTCCAAGAAATAGCCTGACCGATTGTAAAGGAAAAGTTATACTTCCACAGTGCACTAGGGATGAGCAAGGTTATAAAGAGATCTGATTCGTCAAGAGACTAACATGAAAAACTGCATTAAAACAACTCCTTGCTAGACCAGAAAACTACACGTGTCATTTACACATCAGCCTTATTCTGAGCGGTTTCTTTCCTTTGTCTTCTACCTCTAACACAACACTGGCCTAGGGTTTACATTAGCAATAAATGAAAATAAAATATTAAACAATTATTACATATTTTCTCATGGTAAGACTTCTACAATATCAAAATAATTTATTATTGGCAAGTAGTTGTCACAAAACTTATTAAAAAAGGCCAGTGATCTGAAAATAACCTATTTATTCAAGGCTTTCTTTTCATGATGAATTCTTTTTCAACTCTTTTTATGGTCATGTTTCTGCCCCTGGTTTAGATTTTTATAGAGAACAGCATGGGCTCAATGGCAAATAAAACAATGATTGCTTTGGTACACTCCCACGTAAATAGCTCTTCTGTCAGGAGGCAGTTGCTAAAACTTGACAGTTTTTGTCATATAAAAGTAGACACATGGAAACAAATACAAATACTTAGGCCAAGGAGAGGTAACCTCTTGCACCCAATGTTTTCCCTAACTCACAAATTGTTACTAGAGGAAAAGTGAGAAGGAACAGTCTCAAACAACTGGAACTGGCCTTTGAACAGATGTGTTTCATAAAGTGAAAGAAATTGTGCAACACTTTTCCTAGTGTTGAACTGAGGGCTCTGATCCAACAAGCACAAGACTCCATTCAGCAGGTATGTAGAGACTGCTGGTTATATATGTCATCTTTGTACCACAAAAAAAAAAAAAAAAAAAAAAAAAAAAAAAAGTATTCTGAATTATTAGGTAAGAAAGAATTTTTAGAGGATCTTAGAAGAGGCATACCTGAAGTTTCAGAATAATTGCCAAGTCACTTTCTAATGTATGGCCCTGAAACTGAAGGCATAGCAAGGAAATTCTCCTAAGTTGGCACACTTTCTGTTTGTTTTCTCTGCTTTGTAACTGATGTACTGTTCTCTTACTGGTGGCACTGTGCCATCCTCTCCTCAGCTTCTGACATGTTCTTGCATCTTGAACCTAGTCTGGATATTTGGGCCCTGTTTTCTTAATGCTGTGGGGACTGTTAAAGGAAAAACAAACTCTCTAATTGGGAGATTTTCCAGCTGGAGAAAGCATAGTTCCAAAATTATATATTAAAAGAAGTGAGAACTTCCCCAAATGTCAGGGACTGCAGTAATAGGTCACGCGTTATACAAGTATTGTACTTTAAGCTTTTAAAAGGCGCCATTAGAAAATTGAAGCTTTTAGAGCTGGCTGCACTGTACTGTGCAGAATGCTTTGTAATCTTTGCAAGTAAAAGCAATACAGTATCATTTTATAATTTTTTCATCTTTAAATCATCAACCTATTTACTCTGGGTCTAAGGGTTATTATCTCCAGTTATTGTGTGAAGGACTGTGATGAAGAGAGGTTAGGTTGCCTTACTGAAGGGCACAGAGCAGCCAGTGACGAAGTCAGGACTTCTTGCAAGTGAATACTTATGCTATGTTTCCTTCAGTGCATACGCATTGCCACTGACCAGCTCTTGTTCTTGCCCAGAGATCACTGTGTTTCAGAAGACATTCTGCAAAGAAAAAGGCTTGGCATCATGAACTATTGCTCACTTTTCTGGGTATGCTGAGTAAAAATGCATGTGTGTACAAGAGATGGACAAGTAGAGACACATAAATATGTAGATTTAAATGAATAGTGTCATTGCAAATTTATTTGCTTGCTGAAATATTGTCTGACTCTCTTCTGTGAGATTAATGCAGAGTACCACAGCTGAACCACAGCTGAAGTCACTTTTTTTTTTTCTTATTTATTTTGAACTCTCACCAGTGGCCTAAAATAGGGACCTTCAGCCTTGAACCTCCAACCCCTGTAAGTCAGTTGCCAGATCATTGCAACCTACACGTCAAGACAACTGAGCTGGCAGCTCGCCAGCAGAGGTCAAAGTGGTGACACTTTCAGTGGGACAGGGTTCCTCTGGGGAGGAGGCAGGACACACCTGTGACTATTCTGTGGCCATGACAAAGGGCTCTGCACAAGCACTGGCTGCTGGTATTCTCGTACAAATCCTGGAAGCTAAATCTATTAGGAGCAAGAGGTCTTTAGCAGCTAAGGTCTACAGTGGCATGGCACAGCTAAGGCAAGAAGGGATTATTCAGGCAGCAGTGGGCTACTGGACAGGGAAACATCTCTGAGTCACTGGAAGAATAATGTACCTGCCAAAAGGACCTGCCATTTTCCATACTTTCCTCTGCGGCTGAAGCCTGACTGCCCTCAGCAGAAGGTAATAGGTTTCTGGGTTGGCCACAGGAACTGGCAGAGAGAAGAAGAAGACCATAAAATGTGACCAGAGACAGGGTAGAGGGCAAAAGGCAAACTGAGATGTTGGGGAATCTGGTACAATGAGTAAGGAAGTACCCTGTTAGGCAATGAAGTAGAAAGCGAAAAATTGAAGACAAAATACAATGGTCTAACAGCCTGCTGCTGCCAAGGGAGTGGTTCCCCTTCCCAGACCTCATCTACTGGTAGTGTTTCTTCTTTTTCCCCCTTTCTACCTGCACTGGCACTTGGCACTGTCTCAGTGAGGCTTTTCAGCTCGCTAAACCATAGAAGGCAGTCAGCTCATAAAACCCCAAGCTAAGTCTGTTTTCTGCTGGACCACCAGGCTCAGACGGGGCAAGGTGACTTTATGAGAGCTGGGAGTCAGGGCTGAGGCAGTACTGACATTTTCTTGAGCATTCAGATTGACTCAGTCCCCTCCTGAAGCTTCTCTCTGAGCACAGACACCCTCAGACAGAAGCAGGCACATGTGCTGTGATGGCACATTGTATCTGTAATGAATTCCCATCCAAGCTGAGGGAGGAAGGATAGGTGCTTGCTGGCCTGAAGTGTAAGAGAAGCTCTCAGGGAGGCAATATTGCATTTAATGGATCATACTTTATTAAATCTCATGATTCAGAGGGTCTGAATCATTCTATTTGTTTGATGCTGCCATTGCTGTGACTTAACGTGCCTAAAGAAAACGCAATTACAGATTCTGAGAATTTATTTAATCCTTTCAATCAGATCATGCTTGAGCACAAAGTTATTTAGCAAAAGAAAGCTGTTTAGTAAAAAGTGCTATTGCTACATTATATGTGGATATATCCCTCATGTGCTGCTATTATAAGATTCTCCTCAGGTTCTGCCCCACAAACATTTATTTTAATCTCATCCATTGAGCATTAACCAGCTTTTGTAAATATAGGGCAATGTCGTTACAGCAGAGTGACATACACAGGCATGTTCCAGCTGATATTAAGTTACAAACTGTTCTGGCTGATTATTAGGTTACAACCACTTCTAGCATTGCAAGGCTTCACACATCCAAATCACACACACAAATAATAATAATGATTAGGAATAGGAATACAAATAATATATCTTTAACTGCTCAATCCTTTAGATACTGTTTAATATGTTTAGATACTGTTAATATGTTAAGTTCAGAAGAGGGCTGCAAAAACAGCTTCTCAGGAAAAATCTGTCTTACAGAGAGTCTGGTAAGCAAAATGGATTGAACCTTTCTAAGGAAAAGGTCAGAGGGGATCTTGCCATGATAAGTGAGTAACTGTATGGGGAAGAGATTTCAGACAGACTGTCCTTTATGCCTGCAATGTAAGTGCACAATTCACTGGCTGTAAGCAAAAGCTAGAGAATGGTTATCACTCCCTCCTTCTGCCACATTTTCCCAGCAACTCCCACAAGCATCAATTTTTGGGGTGCGTTTTCAATAATCCATCCTGTACCATACCCAGAGTACCAAAGGGTGGCTGCAGACAGGGAAGGAAAACATCAGGAACACCTGGTTCATGCAGTGCTCCAAGAGCCCCTAAAGCCTGGATGCTGCCAGCCTTGGAATACTGCTTCTAGAGCACTTGAGGGCCCCCATATCTCCAGAAAACCATGGCATGGGTGTTCTCATGCATTTTCATGTCATACCTGACAAAAATGATGTGCTCTTATACCTCACAATATGCTATTGTACCTGTCACCTTGCTCCTCTGGTCTCACATCTCTGTAACTCTCATCTTCCCCCTTACCCCTTGTCTTTTCATACACTGCTCTGTGGTATTACCTTCCTCTGACTTACACGTCTGGGAGAGAGGCATCTGTGCACATCTGTGTATAAGGCTGGTAGCATTTTACAGGAGGTGGGAGAAGAATTGCAATGGTAAAATACGATTTTCCCTCCACTGGTAACAGGAAACCAGGAAAACTTGTTTGCTTGTTTTCATGTAAAGGGCTCTTTATAGCATGGTAAGTCAGGGCCCTCTGTCATAGGCTGACTATCTGCTGTAATGGCTGTAATGGCAAAGAAGGGAAGAGTCTGTCTCATAAGAGGAAGAGGGTTTAAGGAGGAGAGAAGGAAGTTGTCTAAAAGGTGGGGAAGCTAAAAAGGGGAGGGATGAGACAGGAGCTAAGAATTTCGAGGTGAAGCAGAGGCATTGTTGCTAAAAGCAGTAATACCTGCTGGGCTTTCCCCTTCACCTCTCATGACCACTTGATGGATAAGGAATTGGCTGGATGGTTGCACTCAAAGCATTGCAGTCAACAGCTCAATAATCAAGTGGAGATCAATGACAATTCCTCCGGGGTCTGTATTGGGACTGGTACTATTTAACATCTTTGCTGGTGACATGGACAGGGGGATGGAGTCCACCCTCAGCAAGTCTGTGGATGACACCAAGCTGTGTGTTGTAGTTGCCACGCTGGCGGGAAAGGATGTCATCCAAAGGGACATTGAGAGGTGGGCCTGTGTGAACAATATGCGGCTCAAGAAAGCCAAGTCCAAAGCCCTGCAGCTGGGTCAGGGCAATCCTAAACATAAATACAGGTTGGCGTATCCTAGGGGTCAATACTGGGTCCAATCATCTCTTCATTTAAAAGACACCTTTTAATTCAGAGCTGTGAATCCTAATTCACTACAGTACACCACAACACACAGCTTGTTGATCAGCTTGTCGATTTGTAATATGAACTTATTACAAAAAAAATATTTTGTAAATGTTGCTAAAAGTCTCCCACAACTTCCCAAGGAAGAAAAGAAATTTGACAAGTTTTCATAAAAATATGCATCAATCTAGCTGATCTATCTGCACCATATTCCATTAATAATATCCATCATAAAATGATTTCCTACTCAGCTCAACGCTGTTATCATCGTGGTTTAATGCATGCAGCAGCAAGACAGACATTTGCATTTTATTTCCATTTTAACATGAAAGTCTGGTTCAAGGACTGTACTGCTTCCACTGTTTCTTCAGTATTGCATATTGCTCACTTGTCTTATCAGAAAACAAGAGGCACTTGAGCTGATAGCATGAAGTGCCTCATATAAAAGAGCATTTTTAAAACACTTTCTTTCATGTGCTTCTCTGCAGTACTTTTTATGCAAAGAGCAAAAGCTGACCCTCTGTACTGTTGTTGCAGGAAGGAAAGGACGTTCTCACTTTCAGAGGCTTTAAGTTCTCACTGAAGATGTGATCATCTTTTCCTGGTACCTTCATACATCATCTAACATAACAGAATGACATTTTTAGACAAACACCTTCAAGCAGTGATACAACATGATCATTTTTTTGTAGCGTGAGGTAGGCCTGCCAAAGTTAACAGTCATTTACATTAGTTAATCCCCCTGTGAATCTACAGAGAATTGGATCTCTAAGGGCTTCTGTCGATTCAAAGCACATTTTATTTTCTCCTCAACATGATTAATCAATCAGTAAATAAATAAATAAATAAAAGCATCCTACCATTATACCAGTATACCTTCATTTTGTAAATCCATCTATGAGGGATAGATGCCTGATTCAGAGAATTAACCTCATTAATGCAAAGTATTAGACTGCAATTTTCTTCCAAGTTCTGTTATTGACCTAGAATTTAATTCAGGAGATATCTCTGTAACTCTGTCACACTCCAGCTAAGGTAGGCATGTGCTTTTTTCTTCTTTCCTTGGTTAAGGGCAGGTACCAGCTCAATGCTGTGGAGACACAGCAGCCATTAGGCCATCGCCCTGGGACCTGCAGACAGTCAGCACTCAGCTTGAGCAGCACCCAGACGGTCAGAAGGGCTGACAGGGTTGCCTGACACCCAGGAAGCCAAGCTAAAAGCCCTGTGCCTATACTGTCAGTTCAGATGTACAAGCTAGTTAATAGAAAAGATAAGGTTTAGACAGTGGGTCTCCACAGTGAATCTGGAACCCACAGTTCATTTTTCAGGTCCTTATTATAATATAAGGGTAGCATTAGAGCTCACAGACCCAGAATCTCCCCTTCCGTGTAGTGAAATATGTAGAGGTAGGTAACTGGGAATGGGTTCCCTCTGAACTCACACCCCTTAAAATTTTGAAACTTGTACTTTAAAACTGGCACAGATACATTTTCTTTGTTTGTTTTTAACCTATCAGATGTGATAAATCAGTACTTTTAACTCATTACACAGCAGTACGATTTCCCCAGGGAAGGCTTTTAACATCGCTTCCAGCCAAGAAAAAAAGTGAACTTTTGAACCAGGGCTTCAAACTATTCAAAGTACTGACAACAAAACTACACATTCATACAGCTCAATGAAGCCTACTACAGACTAGTTTTGTTGCAGTGACCCATCTAGAGCAATCACAAGGCCTCACATGGAGTTTCTGTGGTCTCTCTAGTGCCAATAATAACTGCAAAATTCTGTGTGCTACCACTACTGAAGTTTTAATAAGATCAAAAATCTCTGAAGCTCAAAGCTTCTGCTTTGGCCAGCTTGTTAATGTTTTTTGTTTATGTTTTTTTAACACCATTAACAAGCCAGAATTAAAGGTAAAGTTCTGGGGCACTGCTACGAGGGGAGACAAGAAATCCATACTGCTCTGTTCTCTAGCATGGACCTAACATCCACAAGTTTCTTGAAAACTTAACAGGTTGAGTGGGTGGATTGTTATAGGAGGCCTTAGTTCTTTCTCCCTGTTTTCTTGGTTTATTTAAAACCAAGACTTTCAACTTGTGGGCATGGTCTTCATGTAAAGCCAATAAAAACTCTAACAATAGTGTGATACAACAGAGCAAACTTCATGACCTCTTCCTACTAGAAAAATACAGATGAAAAATTGAATGGAGTAGCTGACACAAGGACAGAAAACAATAATGACAGTCATTAATTCCTGGAGAAACAGCCAAATGTGGAAAAAGCTTACCTGAACATATAATAAGCTGCTTAATGAACCAGAACATAGACTGATTTGTTCTGTGAGAACAGGGATTTTAGTCCTAGATTTGGGCATCTCATTAGAGTTCCATGTAAAATATCAATGGCAACCTCAGTCAAATCTAGCATTAATTTTCCTCCCCTGCCACAAATAAACTTTTATTCTTGTATACCCAATTCTCTGCCAAAGAGTAAAAGGCAGGAAAAGCTGAGAAAATCTAATCTCTTTACCTTGAGTCTCAAACCAAATCCCCAGTTTCTTCTGCCCTCCATGTCAAGCAAACCTTTTGATCTTTCAAGTAACGCAGGTGAAATCAAATACAGAGTTTCATTTTCTTGGCCTCAGGCAAACAAACGTACCATTTTTTATTATTTTTTTTCTCAGAGCTCAGTAACATTTTCTTGATTTCCTGTTTTTCAAAACAGAGATACTGAAGACAAAAGTATGTCTATGATCCAGACCAAAAAAGAAATTACCTTGACGTGAAGGAAAATGCCCTGGTAATTATTCTTGTCATTCACATATTCTCTTCTCCCTCCTTTGCTTCTCGCTCTTAGAGATCTTACTCTTAGGAATTCAGTAACACAGAATTGACAGGGATAGGAGTCCATGTCCCCAGAGCAGTTATGGAGTCTGATCCTTCCTCAGAAGATTCAGCCTGGGCTTGCAAGTAGGTACCTAAATCTGTTAGCAAGACTAGGCATGCCAGTATCTCTAACTTCAACATTTCCTATGGTTACTTCAAGCATTTTCCTTTGCTCTCCTTCACTTCCTATGTTCATTCTAAATCCAACTGGAAATACCTAAAATATTTTATTTATTTATTTATTTATAGGAATTATAGGTTTCTAATCTTGCTAGTCCTTGCCAGTCCAGGAAATAAGCAAGGGACAGAGATGCTGGAAATGCCACCATTGCATAAAGAAGCCACATTTAGGAATCTTGCAAACCTATTTTGTGGATTGAAGTGGGTATTTGCTGGGTGGTGTTATCTACATGTTTCTACAAGAATGTTTACATAGTTCAGAATAGAAACAAATGTTTCATAGGGTAAAATACAGGATCTGAAACCTTTTCTCAACAAGTCTCCTTAAAATAGTTTGCTCTAACAAACAAACAAATGGGAATCTAATTCTATTACTTTTCAGCCAGAGCCACTGACAAGATATCACTGAAAAGATGGAAATGGCACTCAGTGTGGGTCTAAGATTTTTCTCTCATGAAAAAAGAAGAAATCTATGTCTTAGTCTTTTCTGTTCTCAAACTGTAGAGGATGAACACTGCATAGAACATGAGGAGTCCAGCTCTCAAGGATGAGAAATGAGCTTCAGAGGATACAACTCTGAGGACCATGCATTTCATAGCATGCTACAATTTTACAATTCAACTTCAAAGTCCCTTTTGTCATCCTGGGATAATGAACTCCAGGATCTGCACTGGGAAAAGTCTATGTCTTTCCCTACTTGTTTGAGGTTTATTTGGCTTCATGACCTACTGTAAGAACAAAAACTCATCACAATTCCTCCAGCTTTCAGTTAAAAAATACTTAAAATTATAATGTTTTTCTGTGCATGGAGAACTTGTGAGTAAAACTTGGCCTGTAACCCATGAGTCCAGCTTTATAAAACAGAGTAGTGACTGCCGGCAAAAGTACCATCCCACTATTTAGCTGCTTGTTGGCCACAACCCTGACTTTCAAAAGAAAAGCCCCACCTCTGTGCAGGAGGTGAATGCCACGATAAGCATAACACATTATGATAGTCCATACTTCATGCCACACCAAGATACAGACTTATAATTAGTTACTTAATTGGACACTCAGAAAAGAAAGAGGTATAATTGTTACTGGGTTCCAGAAATTACTAGTGTTTAAGCCAGAAATCTTTTCAGACTGGTTTGCCTTAAACTGCACAGCTACTCCTCTTAATAACATGCTCAAGTCTGAACTCAGCTGTAACTAATAGTTGTAGTACCAGCTTAATAAGTGTGGGAAAAGAGCTAGAAAATAATGAGTTTGCATGAAAATAGAAGCAACTGAGTGAATTAGAGGCAGAAAGCAAGAAATGCTTCAGAACTAGTAGACAGGCCTTGTTTATGTAGACAAGTTATCTTGCTTTCAAATTCCTTGAAGTATCTTCAACCACCATGTTATCCTGCTTCTCAGTGGAAATCACGCTGTCTGTATATCATGTGTGTACAAAACATGGCTTATGCTAGAAAATTGCTCAATATGTGGAGAAGCTTAAGAACAGGAAGCTGTGTGTTGTTCATGTGAAGACCACAAGCAAGTCTGCAAGAGGCACGGCTTATCCGTTCCAACAGAGCCTATCTTGACATCTTGTCCTTGCTTTCTTATTAAAAAAAAAAAAAAAAAAAAAAAAAAAAAAAAAAAAAAAAAGAACCCTTTTGATGGATATCCACACCCATGAACAGATGTACAAGTGGAAAGCCAATACAGCAGTTGGCCATGATAAAGCCTCAAGAGGGATTTTGTAACCCACAATTGGCCAGGATTGTCCCAGCCACGTAGTTTGTCTCCCATGAAAACCATTTGACCTCCGATTTCTTTCTTGGAGCATGCAACTGTTTGTTTTGGTGTGTTTTTTTTTGTGTATGTGTGTGTGCGTGTTTTTTTTTTTTTGTGCATTTTTTTTTTCCATGTTTCTCCCTTGGGCATTCAGTGGAATAGCACTGTTTACTAGTGTTTCAGCCATTCCAAGTATAATGTAAGAGTGACAAAAATGTAATGTTATTTTAGGTTTACAAGCTTCAACAAATGGCTTGTTAAGTGGCATGATTAAAATAAAGACAAAGTAAAAACTTCAAAGAAATGTCAGCAGATGCTAGAAGGGGAGACCTCACTATTTGCTGGAGATTTTCAGAGAAGGTTCCTTTATAGAAGAGCTCACATTTTACATTTCACATTTCAATCTACTAATCACTCTTCCATCTCAAATTTGTTGGAGTTCCATCCAAGACAACTGCAGACATATATCAAAGCAGAAACCCTGATTCCCTGTAAATAATTATCATGTAGTAGCAAAATAATGTAGCATTTATCATCTTTATTTCTATAAAAAGAAGACATATAGCTTGTTAGTTCAGCACCTCATGTTCTAATAATAACAATACTTAACATTTTACTGATTTTCTGATGCAATCAGAGTCATTAAACTGATTTTATGATGCACTCAGAATCATGAAACTGACACAAAAAAATTAGGACAACATTGTTCTTGGACAATAGATAAAACCTAAGAAGATTTCCAGAAGAGTCCTTTTGACCCACAATTGTATTATTATCTCAAGGAATTATCTCAAGGCATATTTGATCAAGCTGATGAGTTTTACTGTTTGCCATGTTGTTACTTCACAGCATATGCTTGTACATGAATTACACATTAAGAACAATGTGAATACCAGTTTAAGAGTGCTTTGTAAGGGCTATTATTTATAGTGGAAGTCAATATAAATTCATGATCATATAGTTAGGAGTTTCCTTTCTGAAAACTGTATTATTTCAAAAGCCATTAATTCATCTCATGGTGGCAAGTATTCAAAGAGAAGTATAACAGGTAAGCAAAGGAAGAGGTAGGTCTACATTGTCATCTAGCAGTCTTTTAACAACAGAAAACTGCTATATCTTTATAAGATTCTAAGGGATACTTATTCTAAGTTGTGTGTATGACTAACATGCACAGGAGCTCACAATACCAATAGTGGCAATGTATTTTAGAAGCTATAAGTAAATCATTCTGAAGGAAAACAAAATAATAAGATTTCTGCCAACCAGTTCTTGGAAAATAAACCACATGTGTACAATTTGTGAAACAAGAAGGCAGAGTTTCCGTTAAATCAGCTCATCTGAAACATCTATAATTTTTGTTTGGCTCTCAACAAGTACAAGAGTGTATAGAGAGGCTACAGACAAACCAAGTGGCCGCTGGGAGGTTACGGTCATCCTGCTGAAGCTCTATTTTAGGTGAACAGCCAGCCAAAATCATGATGTATAAATGCTTTGTGGTATTCTTGTATGCTGGGAGTGAGATGGACCTAAAATACAATAAACCATCCCACAAGGATGAATTTTAATCACATTAACATGTTTGGTAACTCAGCCATGCTTTGAATCTACTTTGGGCTTGCCGGAATTATGCGTATGAATATAAATAAAAACAACAGCAGCTACATTTGCAACTCACTGGTGTGCACTTGAGATTGTTACCATATGATCTATATCTGCCCAGAACAAGAAAGATCCCTCTCCTAATAGCACTTCTCTCCTCATTCCTCCCTCCCCCGGCTTTTCAAAGGGAGTTCATCTGTGTAGCTACTATTCAATTCAGTGACACTGAGGGGTTTCTAGACAACAAAGAACTGAAGTAGAAAGCTTTCTCCTTTCCAAAATGCAGGATCTTAACAAATATTGGGAATATTGTTAGATTAAAACTTTAAACCTGGTAAATTTCCCCCTTTACCCTGAGAAGCTTTTATTTAATGTGCAAATACAAAGGAAACAATAACAGGAAGAAAGAGAAAGAAACGCAGCATTTTGTGATACTGTCCACAGTGTTATACAATGTGGCTTGCTATAATGTAATAAATTGTTTCAGATGTTAACTGGGATGTTTTCTTCATCTATGCATCTTTTTTAAATGTCTTATTACAAACTCTTTCGCTTTCAAAGTTTATTCATAAGGAGAGCTTTTATTATCTGACTGATAAGTAAACAGGAGGGAAAACATCAAGAGGCCCAAGCTATTGTATGTCACTGGGCAATGTCTTACTGCCACCTTGTGTTGAGCAAAAATATGAATAGCTCAAATTTCACAGACTTTTCAACAAAACAAAACAGAAAAAATACTCAGAAAATAAGCATGAAGGAAAACCTTCAGAAAGGTATGCATGTCTGTAAGAATACATATATAATGTTGTAAAACTGGTTTTGAGATCATAATGAGAAAAATGCTTGATTTTCAGTTCGAATTCGTCTTCACAAACATGTGGCAGATGTCCACTAATGATTAACAGCCTTTTGGCTCTTATAAGCTGAAAAAGGGCAATTATTTTTTCCTGGGAAAATTAATGGACATTTATTATTTTGTTCCCTGTGCAGATTTTTTTTTTACAGTTACATCATGAATAATGGGATTTCTTACAAGCTAGAGAGATTTTATCCTACTCTAAGGTTATTTTTCAAATATTGCAAACAAGTTTTCACACATCAGTACGTCCAAATATTGAAAAATTCCTACAGTGCTGCAGCTTCTTACATTTTGGAATAAATCCTTGTGCTGCAGACAACTTTCCCACCCACCAGATAAATCATACACAATGACAGGATTGGTCCTTGCACTTTAACAACTTTCAAAATCATCACTCAGAGAAAACCTCTCTTATGGTAGCTTCACAGAGATCAGTTTTCCTTGTGAAGCAATCACCACAGCAACATGTATATACACTCACACACATGTAGACATGTACAAAGCCAAGAGATGGCAAGCTGTTCTGCAGCAAACACTTTACCTTGCAGAATTATGATCAAAGAACACAGTTCATCAAATGTGTATTAAAGATGCTAGCATTACTACAGTTCTGCTCTCTGTCCATCGTTAATAAACACTGCTGTCCCTGCTGATGGCTCACTGGACACTCTCCTTTATGCTTTAAATTAGTTGTTTGCAATTTGTCATTTACAGATCCACAAAGTCCTGTGGGCTATTTCTAAGATGTCTACAAAATAAGAATTTTATGAAGGGCATGTTAATATATTTTTTTTATAATTAACTATATATATACAGTTTTCAGAAACTTCTACATCTACATTCACTATCCACAAACTCCCCCTGTACTCGGCTCTGGTGAGGCTGCACCTCGAGTACTGTGTTCAGTTTTGGGCCCCTCGCTACAAGAAGGACATGGAGGTGCTCGAATGAGTCCAGAGAAGGGCGACCAAGCTGGTGAGGGGCCTGGAGAACAAGTCCTACGAGGAGCGGCTGAGGGAGCTGGGCTTGTTCAGCCTGGAGAAGAGGAGGCTCAGGGGCGACCTTATCGCTCTCTATAGGTACCTCAAAGGAGGCTGTAGCGAGGTGGGGGTTGGTCTGTTCTCCCACGTGCCTGGTGACAGGACGAGGGGGAATGGGCTAAAGTTGAGCCAGGGGAGTTTTAGGTTGAATGTTAGGAAGAACTTCTTTACCGAAAAGGTTGTTAGACATTGGAACAGGCTGCCCAGGGAAGTGGTGGAGTCACCATCCCTGGAGGTCTTTGAAAGACATTTAGATGTAGAGCTTAGGGATATGGTTTAGTGAGGACTGCTAGCGTTAGGTCAGAGGTTGGACTCGATGATCTTGAGGTCTCTTCCAACCTAGAAATTCTGTGATTCTGTGAAATTCAAAGATCTACAAACTGGAAGGGATTGGAAGGCACAGTATTAAAACTCTGACTTGATCTCAAAACATTGGGGCCCACTCAAAAGCACATTATCTCCAAACTTATTGAAACCACTAAACATCCAATATCAGCTTTACTGCTTAGAACCCGGTCAGGCACCAGATATAGACTGCTTGATTATTTTTTAGGTGGCCATGCCACCGTGGCCATAGACTTTATTAGTACAGTAAATAACGGTTATTAGTCAAGTCTCCAGTAAATCAGAAAGTATCTTGTTGTGGTAATACTATTTAGTGAGAAGTGGTTCAGCTACTTCCATCATCATCAAATAGTTGACATGTGCATCACCTCCTAGAAAGGCAATGCTGTTGATGCCATGAATCCCAGCACAAAAGAACAGAACTTCTATGGCTTCGTGCAGTATGATAAATGAATGAACTAGTTACTTAATTTTGTGTGGATGGTAAAGAACTTTTTCAGACATTTATGACTATTGCTAACCCCAAGTCATAAAAACAGGGTTGTTTAATGTTCTTGACTGAAGCACAATGCTGCATGTGTTGAGGGTTCACTGACTTCAGTCACTGCAGTGTCTGTCCTCAAGGCATTATTTGAAGGGCTGATGAAAGTGTTTCTACAGCAATAAAATAAATAAATAAATAAATAAAATAGAACTATAATAAATTAAGTATGTATAGTATAAATTACCACTCATGTTTTGATGTCTGTGACTAGAGTGTCACTCTAGTGACACTCTATTATTGACTCCTCATAATAATAAATTTTTATCTGCAATTATTATGTCTAACTAGCAAAAGCTGTGCTGTAGGCAGTCATGAGAACATATTAGCAAGGTCTATGTATAGTGAAGTACACAAAATATTCTGGCACAGCTACAGAGGTCCAAATCAAGGGGTTGCTTTATATCAAAGTGAGCAACCTAAGTCACACTGCCTGCGACTGCTGACTGCTGAACAGAAAAGACTGAAAAAAAAAAAAAAGAAAAAAATAGAAAAAAAAAAGAAAAAAAAAAAAAGCTCAAAGACAGGAATATAGATAAGAGAATCAGAAAAGGGGAAAAAATATATTATTTTTGCTGTATATCATCCTTCCTGCTAATAGCTATGCTAAGAGAAATTTTCAAATCAGACTCGTAGTCTTGGGTGACTTCTTGACTTCTTACATGACCCATGCTGGGTTTCCATTAAGATCTGCAACAGCACTTCCACTGCTACAAACCCTCCTTTCTTCCTAACCATCTCTGTTTTCTCAGGAGTCTTCCAAGATTTAGGGACAGAGACACATCCTCCTGTTTCACTTCTGTCAATCAAGGAGACATTAGAAGGCTGAGCTCCTATTACCACTGCTTTGCTACTCTCCTTGCCATCATTTCATTTTCTTTCCTCATCTTCATCCTCTGCACTTTACCTCCTGTTTTTGATACAAAGGAAAAAGCAAGACACATTCATTTTTTAGCCCTAAAAGAGCTCAGGATAGGTTAAATCTGAGACCCCTCCTGGCCACAGGCCATAAAGAAGGTAGTAATGGGCAGGTTTCTCAGACTTCATTATCCATGACAACTTCCATTCTGTCATTCTCTAAAGTCATTTGCTGAGCTCCTAAATAGGTACTATGGCTACATATGTCTATGAGTATCTCTCATAGTGAGCCTTATTCCCTGTATATGTCTGCAGAAATGTCTCATGGTCTCATTCTAGATCCTGCAAAAAGTACATTTTTAGTTAGTGTGCCAGCCTATAAACACAAATATCTGTGAGGCCAAATACCAGCAAAATATTGGAGGTGTATTGAAATCTCTTTAAAACAAAACAAAAAAAAAATAAAAATAACTGCACCAACCTCTTCTGTCACAGCATTGTCAAGTTAACAGTGTTCACCTAGCTGCCATGATTTCCTCTGGTAAGATGTGGGTATAAATACAATCTAGTGAAAAAATGGTGGCTTGAATCTGAAAATGTTCCTTCTTTCCACCGTACAGGGAGAAAAGTCATCCATGCCAGGGATAAAATGTCCATCAATACCAAGGTTCTGTGGTATGTATTGGGATTACAAATCCACAGGAAATCTTACTGTTGGTGTCTGATCCCAGCAAAGTTGACTGCCTTGAAAGTAGTCCTTTAATCCCTCCTGCTGCTGTTCCCGGAAAAGTCTGGCTGCAAGCCCTAGCACATGAACTATGCTTTTGGAAGTCAGCCTTGTTTTATGGTAGCCATTGGTAACTTTTAATGGGCTAGTATTTTCTCCTAGTTCAGTCTGCACAACCAAAAGGTTAGAAGTCATTCATTTCGTTATGAAAATGAGTTTCAGCTGCTTTTTCTTACAATAATTTGAAGGAATTCTTTGTTAAATTCTTAATTCCTTGCCCAGGATTTGTGGCTGAAATGGCTCTATATTGTTTTTAATTGCCCATGCTAAAGAAAACACAAGAGAAAATGTATGCTCACACAGCAGCCCATTGTGCTGTGTAGATTTATGCACACTATCCTGGACAATGGCTGCTCAGCTGCCAGTATTATACAATAAACAAACATCAACAAATGATATTTTTTGACAATAAATGTAGTTGCTTTGGGGGGAGTTGGTTTGTTTTCTGCCTTACATAACACCAAGGAAGAACTTGTTCAGGAAGGACAGTCGGTACTTCAAGCAGAGGAACAGTGCAAAGTAAATCATCAGTGGAAGGAGAGCCCCCCATCTGGGACAGAGGATAAAGGGGAGCCAAGCAGCCAGCAGGATGCAAAATGACAGCTGATTAAACCACATTTCTAACTGCTGTGGCCAAGGGTTTGATATCTCCAAGGAACAAGCAGTCAGCCACAGGGGGGTAGGACACAAAAAGACAGAAAAGATCAGCATATTATTATTTTATTGTGACCAGACTGCCACTTCCTGTCCAACTTCTGTAATAGCTTATTAGCAATTGCCCCATCCAAACATCTGGCTACCCAGGCTTTGCTTTCCTCTCTCAAGATCTAATGAATTTTAACATGTTTGAATAAGCATTTCCCTCTGGCTTACCGAGATAAAACAAGAGAGAAACAGTCCCTTTGGGCCTAGCACATCCTCTGCTCAGTAGTGTTCCTGAAATGGCTTATTCCCCTTTCCTCCCAGGCAATCTATTTGTCCATCAATCGCTAGCTCCTGACTTGTTGGTAAAAGCATCTGGTGAACGACATGAAAGTTCATTTGTCCTCAACTCTATGCCTAGGGGATAATACAGATAGTTTGCCATATAGCTCCTCCATCAATAGATCCTCTAATGTTAATAGGAGGATGGACATTTCTCCCAGTCTGTCCAGGAGCAAGAACAAGTCTGCTGTTGATGGTTCTTCTTAACATCAAATACTGTGGTGATGCTTTAGAGCAACGGAGGATCATATGTCCTGGCTCTGATACTTCTGCTCGCTACCTCCATCCATGACAGAGCACACCTCTCATTTGTGGAAGTCAGTCTATGAATGCCTCCATCCTCTGACTCTATTTTCATATTGCTTACATAAACTAGACCTCCACTGTTATTTTTAGTAAGAGTCTTAATACATGACTTGCCTCCTCTAAAACAAAGGGATGAGTATTTCATGTAAAATCTGCCTGTCTGACAGAAGGAGGGTGGGAATACAGCTGACAGTCCCAGTAACTGTTATCAGAACCAACCTTCTAGGAAAACATCAATGTTAAATGTCGAAAGGAAGGAAAGTGGATGAAAATGACCTGCCTCTCCAATAATTCCTGAAATTACTCCAAACAGGCTTCACAAGTGTCCAATTGAACCAGACACCCATCCGCCTTCACATGATACATCAGTCCTTTTGTTCATCCAACTTCTTATTCCAAGTACCCAGAATACCTCACAGGAAGGCAGACGGCGTATAAACTGGTAGTTTTGTACTGTCAGCAGCTGGAAGCCAGGAAAAATTGTGCCAGTGAAAGCTTCCATCCAATTTCGGTAAGGTTCTTCTACACTGGGAAGTCTTGCCCAGCTGTTCATTCACATTATCTTACATTGAAATCAGTTGGATAAAGGAAAAGTCTGGCTGTGGTACCATATGCAGGGAATGATAGTAAGAGATATATTATGTTTGACAAGGTGTCTGATGAGAATTCACAGGGTAATGGATTAAGCTGTGCATTTTTTTGCTCTTTGCACAGAACTACCACATCAGAGAAAGAGAAAGGTGATGGTCTTTCTTACACAGCCCTGTAAGACTGCTACCCGATCTATTGAATTCTCTCTATCAACGACAGTCTGAAAATAAGGAAATTCAGAAAAGAAGAGAGAATGACTACAAGGCTGAAGGGTGGATTTTTCTGCATCCACATGCTTCAGAGCATGGATGATGACCACAGATACTGCTCCTATGAGTTCCTGTTGCTCCTGATTCCCAGGCTATTTATGTCCCAGATTTGCAGTGCCCTGTCTTCTCACAACAGCTGCCTGCCATGAAGTCTCAGCTATCTCCCTCTACCACCTCCCAGATGCTGTTGCATGTGCGTCTCAGACATGCCTATCCCTGTCCCTGCTCTCCACATATGCTTCACTGCAGATCCAGCTATGAGAACAAGGCTGAGGAGCACAGGAAAATTGTGATTTACACCAGTACGCACTAGGGAAGCTCCTTCCCTGTTCCAGGTTTCACAACTAGAACTTCCATTCTGGTCAGGTGAAAGTAGAAAGGATTTTCAGGAAGTTGCAGGTGAGAGATTCAGCTCAGTGAACCTTCTGCAGCCTGCCAAAATAAAACTGGCATAGAAGGAAGTGGCTTTGACTGAAGCAAGAACAGATACAGAGACCCGTATCAAGTGTGAACATCATGTGGAAATCTCATGTGTGGTCTCAGCTGGAGGCAACCTCTTAAGTCTCAGCTGCTGATCTCTGAGGCAAGATCTCAGTTTTGTGTATCATGTTAACTTCTGACTTCAATTTTCTAGGAAAAGCAACACATTCACTTGCAATCTGCAGAGAGCTTTTCATACTCCCTCAATTTAATTTTAAGGTTATATCCCAGACTTCACCTAGAAATCCCCTTACAGAGGCCTTCATGGAGCTTGAGGTGACAGAGTTTTAACTTTTATTTTATGGGGCTTTGATTACTCTTAGTCATAATTTGAATACCTTCCTATCCTTTAATTTCACATTCACCAATTTGCCACTGGTTACTGACAAATCTATAATGAACACGGAACACATGCATAGGTTTGTATCTGTATGGGGCCATTCTATCTGATAGATTCTGTCTGAGGGACTTCAGACATCCATGTAATCAGCCTGTGAGATAATGACACAAAGCAGCAGTAGCAGCACAAATTACACAGCCAGACCAAACTGTGGCATTTCATGACGTTTAGTGGTTAACTCTGTAAATGTACTCTTGAGTTAATGTCAACTTTTGTATTTGATTCCACTTGGATTTGTTGTTTGTACTTTTCCTTTGAGGATAACATTTCAAAAGGCTAATCCCTACTGCTTCAAAGCTATGCTATTTAGACAATAATTACAGAGCAACCATGCAAAAGTCATTGGTGTTTGACTAGACGCTAGTCCAATCCTATCATTTTAATTCTACTTCGTGGAACCAAGCTGCCTTTAAAGCAATATATGATGGAATTGTGAATACTATCTTTCATTACTGTGGACACCCATAAATATTTTTTTTAAAATTATGTCCTATCTAGTTTGTAATTGTTTTAGAGTTCAGGGAGTTTGGTTTATAGTATGCAAGCGCACAGTACTTCTTTCAAAATAGCAACTAATTTTTTTCTAGTAGCATACTTTCCAAATGTTCATATTTTAGTCAATTAAAACTTAATTTTCTTTACAAAAACATAATGTTCTGCAGTCCAAGGGGGACAATTACTATATACCAGTTCCAATATATTTTTTTTTAGATTTTTTTTTTTAAGCTTAAAAATAATGTACCTTTTCAGTTGTAAATATGTGTGTTGTTTTTTGGTGATATATTTTTTTTTTGGTTGGTTGGTTGTTTTTTTTACTCCATCCAATATCACTAGTTGAGGCAATATTTCTAAACCTTTCAGAAGCAATTGCCTTTTCACTAAAAAACTACGGTGTGGTATTAGATGGTAGAAAGTTTAGCTCTGTGCTCGGGTCTCTAAAAGTGAGGAGTAAAAGGGTATTGATAAAATATATATATGTCCACTAGGCTGTTTACTATAATGGGTTTGGGTGCAGGGTTTTTTCATGTTTTTACTATTATGATCGCCTGGGGAGCTAAATACACTTTGGACCCCTTCCTGGCTATTCAATGATCTCTAGCCATTGGTTTTGCTTGGGCAAGAGTTAATACCACTGTCCATTCAGGCTAGGAATGAAGTCTGTAAAATTCATGGTCATCATCCTAAAAACAGTTTAAGCCAAAACATGACAACTTTCTGTTTCCTGGCAAGGCAAACTAAGTTAGCGAGTGAGCAAAAAGTTAGCTCAAAGCACAGTCTTATTTGTTTAGGATAAATGCATCAAAGAAAAAAGATATCGTAAAACTGTAAACACTGTATGAATGCCAGGTCAACAAAATATAAGTAATGTCTACATACAAAGCAGCTACATGACTCAGAAAACTTTTTCCTGCTGTAGGGTAGAATTTTAGGGATTATTCCCCAAACAAACTGTAGTCTTTCTGTAATCAATGGAGAAGGAGGGACATCTCCAAGGCAAATCACTATGGCATAAGTAGTATATGCAACAGACTTGGAAAAATAATTTATTAAAATAAAAATTTTAACTCTTCTTTAACTATAAAGATCTATAGCTATCTATATTATAATAGTAATAATCTATAGATAATAATCTATAGATAATCTATAAATCTATATCTATTATTATCTATAATAATCTATAGATAATAATCTATATTGATCTATAGCTATCTCCTTCATTACTTATACTGCATAATATTCACTTTTACAAGACACTTGATAAAATTTAAACACGAAGTCAGTGGAAACAGTGACCCATAATTTGAAAAGTATATACAGTGACAGAGCTAATTATGACCACTGAATACAGTTTGATTACTGAAAGTCACACATATTACAATAATAACAACATATTTCTGGCCAGAAAATTTCCCAAGTTTTCACAGTATGTATCCATAGATACACAAAAATATACATACAGAGAAAACTTGTACAGTCATGTATGTGGGTATTGCTAGGTTGGGTTTTACCTCCAGAGCACAGACAAATCTTCAGTGTCATGCATACATGAAATAGTTACATCCTGCAGACTAGTGCCTCTTGTGATTATTTGGCTCCTACGTTAATTCACCTGCATGCTTTATAAGCCCACTGCTATAACTAGCTATATAGTCAAGCAATAGGAAATGCAGAAGAGGTTTGAGAGCCAATAAACACAAGAAAGAAAAAAAAAAAAAAAAAGAACAAGGATTTTAACTGGACAGTAATATCTTCATCGAATGTAGTCAAAGCTACCATTTTCAATAGACTGAATTTCACTGTAACTTTTTTTAAAAAGGAGGTTTCAGACAGCATATCTACATATTACTCCAAGATATATTTTATTCTAAACTGCAATTATTGTGATTGTGTGCTTAACCACTCCTTTCTCACAAGGAGTTGTCTCCCTGTCTTTTGTTCATGAGAAGAGAAAAAATTGTCCTTATTTAGGACCTCGTGCTTTTTCCCCTTGAGTGGCTTTTCCATTATTTTTTTCATTAACATATATATTTTTCCTATATTCACCAACACTTGCATAGTTTCTACACAAATTCTTTGAGTGAGTCAAGATATTTACCAAGTGTCATGGAAACAGTTGAATTGTCCATATCACAAGGCAGAATGAGTAATATGCATACAAGGAGTGAAGAATATATAATATTCCTTGATCAAAGTCAATTATTTCAATAATTATTTCAAGTGAGGGCTTGAACCAGATAACTTCCAAGTGTTTCATTTAACTTAAATTATTATTTGATCCTAAAAGTTTACAGTGTTACATCATTTCTCAAAGAGAGTAATAGTTTGGGTACACAAAAATTCATTTGTTTATGAAAGAAGCTACTCTCTTAGTGATAACTTTTTCCAACCCCCTTAAAGGTTGATAGATAGTATGTGGAGGAAGACTAATGTCTGTTTTACAGGGATGTATAGATCATGAGGCTCATCCAGATTAAGAAGAAAGCTCAGTGTAGAGTCAAGCAGTCAGAAAAGCAAATTCCAATCCAAATTTGTAATACATCGCTGTCCCTCCTGAACAACTACTATGCATTTTGAGGCCCTGCTTCCCACCATGCCTGCTTACCACCATGTATTACAAGTCCTACTACTGCTCTGAGAAATGCTCTAAACCAGGAGAGAGAAGGACTGACATGTGAGATGTTCCAACACTGTGTCTACATCCAGGCTATGACACACAATCAACATAACCTAAATAGTAATACGAGTGCAAGAAAACCAGTAACAATGTGTGAGGCTGCTATAGACTACCCATCCTGAGACCTGGCTGTACTTCAGACGCCACTGTGGAACAGTGGGATCTTTGGAAGTGTGATATTTTCTCCCATTTGTGATCTACTTCTATATACGATCTTTTCCATATGTGATCATGTCTTTGTTCTTTCTGGCATACATGTTTTCTTTTGGCATACATGTCTGCTGGCTTGTTGTACATGCAAAGGTTCATAAAGCTTGATGTTTTCCTCTGGTTTTAATCCTAAATAAATAGAACTTAATACTATTTTCCTCTTTAGGTTAAAAGCAGTTTTTCTTTTATTTCATTGGCTTACAAAAATTCCACCCAGCTTTCAAGCGTAATATCTTTTCACCAATTTTAAATAAATATAATGGTTTTAATGCAGTGGACTGTCTAAACGAATTAATGTCAAATGTACTTAGACTAGTAGGTAGGCATTTTAATAATACGGCAATTTATTTATTATCATTTCCATTATTACAACTGATTGTTTTGGCAGTTTAAACAGATCTGTGTGGTTTTTTTTGTTGGTTTTTTTTTTTTTTTTTTTCAGCAATGAACATGGTGCTGGCATGCTGCAGATGGCATCATCTGCCGACTGGAAAATTTATTCATGAGATGATCTAGAACTGAACCGTGCTTCAAACAGCTTTCAGACACAATTAGATAATTATTGAGTCTATTTTATGAAGATAATTTTGAGAGCTACTTAGGTAGTATTTAAAGAAAGCTAAAGGGCTACTTAAAAAAATCCTATTAAAGAAAGCGTAAATAAAATACAGATTAAGTTACTAAAGACTTACCACCTTTTTTAATTGAAGCACTCCTTAGTTTCTGCAGAAAAAAAGGTTTTCTTTGGAAGGAAAATTTCACAATAATCATTTTCAACTATTATAACTTTTTAGAGAGGAATTTCTTCAGAAATTAAACACTCATGACATATTTCTGTTTCCTATATTGAAGTGTTCCTCATAACATAGAAGCAAAGGAAGAACTGTTTACCAAGACAGATTGTTTAGCAATGCAGAAATATTTTGTGAAAATAATACTCATGTATCTCATGTTTTTTTTAGTGACTGCTTCTGGTTTCTGAAAACTTAAGGCACTTAAAGATATTTCACAGAATTTGAAATTTCAGTCCTAAACATAAAAAAAGAAAAAAAAAATCATTTACCCAAGGTTTTTACCAGCTCACATTCTATGTTAAGAGCTAACAAGCTAACAGAATGAAAGAGCAAAGTATGAAACAAATTTGGTAGAACCAAAAGCTAAAGGACACCGTGATCTGAAGACACCACCATAAGAAATTGTATTGACTGATATGTTCACACCAATTTGGGCTAGGGAAGCCTCCAGCCTGGCAGCTTCACAGACCCAGGATCATTCTCCTACAGAAACAGAGCAGAAGGTTCATACTATTTCAGATGATACAAATCCAACCAACGTGTGGTTCTGCATCTCAGGAAAAGCAGACAATACCAGAAATGAGTCATAAGTAATCTTCCATTAGCCCCAGATTCAGTTTTTCATCCCTGACACAAAGCAAGGTGCCTTTCAGAGGCAAGGACTGATGAGATCCCAGGAGGTCTTATTTAGCAAATGGATGGAGTGAACACCAACTGGAAAATATAGAAGTTATGTTACACTGGAAAGTTTCGTTCTAGGCATTATTTTCAACCCAAAATATCAAGGCTCACTGATTTTAATGTTGAGACCATTGCCACCCTCACTGAAATAAGGGTTTCAGTCCTTTTGTATAGTGGAAAGCAATCACTTTTGTATGCAGAGGATGTGAAACTAGCCCATGAGGCCACTGGTGACTCAACAATATGTCAAAGAAATAACTTAGTAACCATCCTATTAATTTATCTGAATATTTCAAATTTTCAAACAAATTGAAAAAACTTACTCTTTTTTTTTTTTTCAATAAAAATCTATATACGGCAAGCTTGCCACTTTATACTTACCAATAGTTCTGTTATTAATCTGTTTTGAATATATATACAAAACTCCAGCTCAAAATAAAGATAACCTTTCTTATTATTACAGCTGTCTGCTTGAGGTATTACTCTTCTGAAAAATAACAACTTAAATATCAAGGATAAATATTTTGTAAGTATGGTTATCAACTGAGTTCTATTTACTTTTTTTTGATAATCAATTGTAAGCTTGTTTATTGACTTCACTCATTATTTTTTATAAAATTTTTGTCTTCAGCACTGCCCAGTATCTTCCATCAGAGGATATACCCATCTGTATCTGCATTGGTTTTTTGCTGATCTCTTTGGACTTTTTCACCAAGTATTCTTTTCTTGACTTGAGTCCACCTGGCAAACCCTGACTTTCACTAAAGGGTTGTGGAATACATTCTGTAACCATCACAGCTTTTGAAGAAAAGAAAACCCAGGGCAAAAGTAAAGTCACTTGATGCACTTACTCTGTTCTTTTCCCATTTAGGAAATTATACTCTGAAATATTTAATTCTTTCTGCAAGTGAAGAGAATAGAATTGCAACTGTACTAATCTTTAAATTGTGATTATATTAATCCATCTGTTAGATTAACATGTGTGTGAGGGGGTGGGTGCAATTCTGGTCTAAGCAATACTGCTAAAATTCCACGTCTTATTCCTAAAACTGATGTGTAAATCACTTAAATGTGTTGATTACCAAAATAGCTGAAATCAAGTCCATGGGAATTGCTATTCATAGTAGTCTGTAGCTTTATGTTATCATGTATGTAGTCTGTACCTATATGTTATCATAGGGTGCCATCAATAATTTAAAATACAGAAATGCATGTGAATATCTTATTGAAACAATGAATCTGTGGCTTTTTCCATTATAGTGGAAAATCGATAACAGTTTCTATCTAACATATCAAAAGCACAGCAACAAGGAATAGACTTCCAGCTCTAGGGAAGTTGTTGCCTGTTTTTCTGATGCTCTCAGATGGTCAGTAGCACCTCTGGATTTGTTCTGCAGGACACATGGATGCAGATCAGAGATTTTTAGAGGTGGTCGTACAATAATATATTTAAGTCATATATGAACAAGGCTCTTTTAATAGGTTAGTCAAAGTGTGTTTTGCTTTATGTTGAGAATGAGTGTAACAAAAAGCTGCTTTCTTTTGCCTGTCTTTGATCTTGCAGTCTGGAGAACTAATAGCTGCCTACTGACTGTCAACACCAAAATAAACTCTAAAGTCAGTTGTAGCATAATAAATTCCAAGGTGTTTTTAGGTAGTTAAAGAGGATGGTAAGGAAATTGCCAGGTGGCAGAAAGACAAAATATCACAACTATTTTACATTTACCTATGTTTTCATTGTAACAAATACCATCCCTATTCTATTCCATTATCTTTTCTCCTTAAGCTAAAACTAAAAGAAATAGGCCATATGGCTGGATGTAGTCATGGTAATTCACAGGTGAAATATCTTATGAATTTATAGTGGAGATGAATTTTCTCTCATCTCCATGAACATCCATCAGGAGCAATGATCTACATTTCCATCATTGAAGAAAAAAAAAAAAATCCAATAACATATTAAATTCTTTTAAAATTCAGAGCAATGGTTCACAGTTTTGGGGATGGTAAGTTTCATTGTACTTAGGTAACACCACATATGGTTGAGTCAGACAAATAAACATTACAAATTCTCAGCCAGGATAGCACAAGATAATCCCAGTTATTTTGCTGAACCAATGCTGACTACATCACTTGAAAAATTTAGAAGTGTTCAATGCTCAGTGCTGGTTTTATACCTTATACTTTCTAACATAAAATCATATTCCACATTCATTTCTTTGAAAACATGTGAACACCACCTTTTAATGTTTCAAATGTGACTATTAAAAACTAATGATCCATCATCTGTATGTCCAAACAGCAGACTGATATGTCCTACATAATCAAAAAGTTGTGAAGAGGATGAGTTAACATTGTGTCCAACTAACACTAGGGCAACATCTGGCAACCATCTAGGGAAGTGCAGCCAAAGTTCTCTTTAACTCACCCTTCAATTGTGCTGATACATTCTTCTCACAGAAATTTGGTGTATATGTTGAATTTCTATAATAAATTTGAATTAGCTTCATGAGAATAGATACAAGTTTTTAGCTTTACACAAAGTGTTGTTTTATTGTTGTTGTTCTACAGTAATCTCCCCTCACAGCACATTAGGTCCTAAAAAGCATACAAAGAATGGGGAAATATCTGTGTATATTTGATTGGAATCCTGTCATTTTCATTACTATGATTATCATGTGAGAAGCCACTGATGAGTGAACAGAAACAGATGTCACTCTTTACAGTATGTATTGTCTTGGCAGGACTACTGTATCCATTAAACCCAGCTATCTGGATAAACCATTGCAAAAGCATAACAGTGCTGTAGGTTGGAGGTGGAGGCTGTTTCAAAACCTTTCTCTACAGTATTACATTTTCTGGTGGTATGCCAAAGAGGGCTGCCCAGCAAAATAAAAATAAAAATCCATAAAGCTAGAGTAAAAGCCAGTTAATGGATTGTTAATGGAAAGTTATGATTTTCACCTACAAATTTATCTTGTGATTTATCCCATAGATGGCCAATCAATACCTGTTACAATAAGAGCCTTGTATAGTGCTCATGGTGATAAGAGTGCTGGGTTCTTCTGATTCAGTGTTACTCTTCTGCCTATAGCTTTTACATTAAGATGCAGAAAAGATAGCTATGAGAGTAACTGGGAGAAAATGTCTGCAACTTTCAATTTTATGACAGCGGTCCTGGGAACCACATTAAAGCAAAAGAATCAGTCTCATTTATCAACACTCAAGCATACAGATTTCAGCTCTGTACTCCTGACTGATGATTTGCCAACTGATTCCTTTCTCCGTTTCAATGCTGCTTTGCCTTCAGCCAGAAAACTACAGCTCTCTTCATTCCACCTTTATTCCTGCAACAGCATGAACCTGTTCAACACACAGCTGGCCAATTTGTCCATAAATTTACTGCAAGGGTTGGTATCAAAGGCCTTACAAAAATCCAGGAAGGTTGCATTCACCACTGCCTTCTCTTCATCCACTTAGTGTGTGACCTTACTGTAGAAAGAGATCAAATCACTAGGACGGGACTTTCTTTTCATAGGAACCCATGTTGACTATGCCTGATAATAGCTTTGTTCCTTAAACGTCTTTAAATAGCACTCAGGATAATCTTTTACATAATTTTTCCTGATACTGAGATTAGACTAGCATGTCTGTGGTCTCCTGGATCTTCTCTCATGCCCTTCTTTTAGATCAGTGTAACACTGGCTAGCTTCCAGTCACCAGGGACCTCCCCAGACTCACAAGACTTTTGGTAAATTGTTGAGCAATACCCAGCTATAGCATCTACTAAATCCTTCAGCAATCTGGGGCAAATCCCATTGGTCCCCATCTACTTCACAGAATCACACAATGGTTAAGGTTGATAGGGATCTCTGGAGGTCATTGGGTCCAGCCCCAAGGGACACCTACTGCAGGTTGTTCAGGACCATGTCCAGACAGCTTTTGAAGATCTCCAAGGATGAAGAGTCCACAACCTCTCTGGGCAGTCTGTTCCAGTGTTCTGTCACGTGCACAATAAATTTTTCCTGATGTTCAAACAGAATCTCCTGTGTTCCAGTTTGTGCCCACTGCCTGTGACTGGGCACTGAAAGGAGCATGGCTCCATCCTCTTTTCACCCTCCCTTCAGGTATTTATAGACACAGATGAGATTCCCCCAGCCTTCTTTTCTCCAGCCTGAATAGCGCCAGCTCTCAGCATCTCCTCTTAGGAGAGAGGTACTCCAGTCCCTTGGTCATCTTGGTGGTCCTCTATTGGACTCTCTCCAGTACGTCCATGTCTCTCTTGTACTGGGGCAGAGGGGGACAGAACTGGACACAGTAGACTCCAGGTGCAGCCTCACCTGAGTAGAGGGGAAGGATCAAAGGATCACCTCTCTTGACCTGCTGGTGATACTTTGCCTAATGCAACCACAAACATCATTGGCCTTCTTAGCAGCAAAGGCACATTGCCAACTCCTGTTCAATTTGGTGTCCACCAGGTCTCCTAGGTCCTTTTCCGCAGACCTGCTTTCCAGCTGGGTGACCCCGGCATGTACTGGTATAGAAATATTCCTCCCCAGGGGGCAGGACTCTGCACTTCTCCTTGTTGAACTTCACGAGTTTCTTGTCAGCCTCCTTCTCGAGCCTCTCAAGTTCCCTCTGGATGGCTGCATGACCCTTTGGTGAGTAAGCCACTCCCCCCAGTTCTTTCTCATAATATAACATTTCATAACATATGAACATTCAACAGATAGAGCTGGTCCCTTAAAATTTTGGTGGCCACAAGTGGAAAGTCACTACTCCACAAGTCATGGTCCAACAAATCAGAGGACTGGGCAGCCCAAGGTCTACCAATAATATTAAAAACTAATAAATACTTAAAAAAAGAAAATAATATCATCTTCTTGAGATCCTAGAACAGATACCTAACACAGGTCAGATGAATTATCCCATGAATCACATTGTGTATGTAATAGGCATTACCACTGCCACAAGGACAGTTGCTTTAGGTGCATGCCTGTCTAAACATGGATGAGATGAATTACTCTTCCAAATAACTTGATGTGAAATTGAAGAAAGCAGGCCAAAAGCTCACTGATCTGCCAGGTGAGATTCAGACCTGATCCTTTGGCCATTGTTTTCTACCTCTGTTTCGGTATTCTAATTTGCATGATATGATGAGTTTTTAGATTAGGTGCTGAGAGATGAAAACCAGGCACAGTATCTGACAGGAAAGGCAATTACCTAGATTGCTAAGAGCTATCAATGCTGTGATTGAACAACTAAAGTTCAAGCTGACCCCCAAGGCATTCATAAAGAAACTCCCAGGAGAGAAAAGGAAACATAAAAGTGAGTATAAATAAAGCTGTCTAAAGACTTCTTAAAAACAGTAGATTTGATGAATTATATAGTTTGGAAGTAACTGATATTATGTGTAATTGTATTCAATAAATGCTTTCTTCTAAATATACTATTAAGAAGAAACTCTTCAAATGGAAAAACTTTTTTGACTCTTTAAGTGACCTGTCTTTAAGGTCAAAAGCATTACCCATCTGAAACAATGCTTCACTAGGCCCAGATCAAAATTAGGTAGAGTGAAATTTTGCTAAGACAGTCAAGTCATTTCTGTCCTACTTCAGCCCGAAACAAAGCTGCTCCTTCATTATTTGTTTACATATCATTAGCCTAATACAAATTTCTAGAGATGATTTCAAATCAAATAAAAGATTTCCTACAGAAGAGTTTGAGAAATTAACAATTCTGCGCCTCCCTCTGACTTTTATCCCTTTTGGCTATTAGTTATATTGTGGGTGTTACTTATTTCTGAATTTCCATTTCAGAAGACAAAGAAGCTTTTCTCCATTCGCTGTTGGATATGCAGAAAAATTACCATTTAAGTTCCATGGGGGTTCATTCTAAGAACAGAAAAGGCCTCTGCTTTTCAGAGTATTTTAGAGAGCTTTTCATGAATACTGTTTTTGATCTTTTGCTTTGTTTATTTTTTTAAATGCATCATATTTTCTTTTACTCCAAAGAAAGGTAAATAATAAATGCTTTATACAGAAATCATTGTGTATTGGTAGGAAGGTGTTGCCTCTCTTATTAACTTCTCTAGAAGTATTACTGTCCACTGTCAGCACTATAAAGGCAGAACTGGCAATGCATGTTAAATTGGCCCAGAACTTGCTCTCATGATTATTTTCCCATTTGCTTTGTCAAATTTTAACCATTTGACAGAGATTTCATATAATGGGTGTCTGCCATTAACTAAAGATTTTGAAACTTCTCAGGCAAAATATTCTGTTTTGTTTTGCTGAGAGAGAGAAAATCTAGAGAAACAAAATATTTGTATCATAACAAAATGGGAATTTCTTCTTTTATAAGTTTGGTTTTGGATTAGTTATTCGGAATTTTGCTGGAAAATAGTTTTTGTTTGTTTGTTCGTTTTTATGGAATTCATACTGGTCCAATGAAAGTCTATCAAATTCTGGCTAAGGTAAAGCCTTGGAAAAATGGTGAACCCTGCATCTCTTGCTAAATTTCTAAAGGATTCTGTCCACACTTACAGAGATGTTCATCTGAATTTGCTTGTTCTGTACCTGCAGCTCAGATACAAGCCACAACTTTCCTCTCTAACTGAGAAAAGGAAATTTATTTTCTCTTTAATTAGAGATGGGAGAAGGCTGTAGGAATTTAGAAGACCAATATTTTTATTGCAAAGCTAAGTGCCAAGAAATGAGAAAGTGTCAGAGCATAAATCCCCTTTAGTAGCCTTTTAGGCTTCCTTGGGGAAGAAATGGGAGGTGGGGGGGAGGTCAGTTCAAATGATAGTGCTGGTTACACCAGTTGCACAGTACCTGCATGCTGTATGTTGGATGGGACCCTTCTTCAGAGTACAGGATGTCCTAGCTCTGGGAATGAATCAACACTAAGGCACGTAGGAGACTGCTGTCTTTGGACCACTGCTCTTTATTTGTTAAAAAACTGATAAGTGAAGGTGACGGATGCTAGGGCTCATAAGGGAGAAAAGGGAGTTCTCATGTGAACATTTACCTAGAGAAGTGTTTCTCCATCTATTTCATGGTTTCTTTGTGGTACTGCCCAAACTGAACTTTTCACAAGGGGTCACTAAATGCATGTTCCTTATTATCTGTGTCCTTGACTTCAGACCTGAAGTCTCAAGGAGTCCCAAGGGAGCTGAGTACTTACAGCGGCAGCTGATGTCAATAGCATCTGTGCTCTGACCCTGTTATGAGCTAATCAGAACTAAATATATTGAAAGCCAGATCTCAGATGTTTTGAATTGGACAGCAAGAATGAGTTATTTTTGCCCAGCAACTTTCAGTCAGCGTGACTACATCTACACTGCCTTGTGCTGAGACCACAACTGCTGACTTTCTCCCCACAGAAATGTTCTTAGAAGAGTCTCACTGACAGACCAGAGAATAAGACTACAAGTGTGTTCTAAAGTGTTAACCCCTCATTAGGATACCCACACACACAGCATAGACTATGTGACCTTAGGACCGACTCGTTCTAATTATGACTCGGCTTGCGCTACAGCTCCCAGTACTGACTTGAATTCTCGCTGAACTGGTAATCTATCATGCTTGGTCTGTTCCTTCAAGAGTGCAACAGACCAGGGAGAATACACAGCCTGATTTTTAAGACCAGGTCTTACTGTAAAGCTGCCACAACCCACAGGGCTACTACTAGGATCACAAAGACATGTCATTTGCTTCACTCACTTTGGAAGGGCTTTGAAGCACCTATAAACATGTCTTATGAATTCAGAAGCATGCATCTGTTCAAGGGACTAAAAGCAAAGCTGGGAGCAGTGCTCAAAGAGTATAATGGCTAGGTGAGTATGTTCAGCATACACCAAATTCTGAAAGTCATTTGAAAGAAAACATAGTAATGCCCATTTCCAGATAGCTCTATCAGTGGAGGACTTGAGGAAGAAGAGTGGGGCACAGAGAGCTTTTTACTTCAATGTAGAGAACATGCAAGTTTTTGAGGACAAATGGACAAAGGTTCTGCCCTTTTTACCATAGTGATCTTATGACAAAGCCATCATCCCACATTTCATACATTTCTGTTGGACTAAAGTCCAGCTCTAACTCAAACCCAAATTCTAGCCTCTGCTTTGGCCCTTTCATTATGCAGTCCATCAGCCAGCATAGTGTTTCCTAAGCTATTCAAATGCATATTCCTCTGCTTAGCTCTGTGTTAATTCTGTCTCTGACAGTAGCAAAATGCATATATACATATAAAAATATGTAAAAACTTCTTGATGTTCCATGAACTATTAGAAAGTAAGAGGTTAACCCTCTTCTACCAAGGAAGATGTTGAGAGGTGAGAAAACTAAACATGAAGTTGAAAAAGGAACATTTGCAATACTTACTTTTCATTGTATCCCTTTCCAGCACCAGTCCACAATTTAGGCTTGTCATTTTCCTGAAACAGGCACAGTTTCCTACGTACCAAATTGACTGCTCAGTCCTACCAACAACCTTCTTTCATGCCTAACCATTTCTGTCATCCTCTGAGTTGCATGTAGGCAAAAAGAAAAGTAGTATTTGAATGTTTAGACATTTGGAACCTGAGGCTAGATTTAGATTTAGAAAGAGGTTTCCTTGAGCAGTACTAAGGTCTGGTCTGGTAGACCCTGTACTGATTTGGGGACTGGTGCTTGCAAAGGGCTACCTAAATACCTTCACATAAGAATGCATGGAAGTAAATTCATAGTATCAGCTTTAAAGTACATTCTAAGGATTTCAGTTAGGCAGTGGACAAGTCTGCTTATGCACTACACACAACTGTAAAGAGTGCCAGGCACAGGGGATATATGAATTATGGATGTTAAGATGAGTTCTTAAGTACTCCAGTGCTAAAATATGTCTGTGTTCAGAATTACTCAGACGACACACTTGCTTAAATAAAAATCTGATTGTAAATAATGTAACCAAAGGATATAACGTCACCACTATTCTTCCATGAAGGATGAACAATGCATACTAAGATCCAGTTGAATGAATCAAGACAAGCAAAAAATGTGTTATTGGAGGGGTGGAGGCATTTCATCTGCCCTTTCAGTTTATTATGTACTTGACTGACATCCCTCTTGCCAAACTTAAAATATGAAAAGCAAAATAAGAATTAATTAGGGAATTAAGTTTAATAAAATGTATGGATCATGTTACCATTTGTAATTGGGCATTGATCCTGAAGCCACTTCCGTCTGACCTGATAAACAAATCCCCTAGAAACAACTCTACAAGAAGAAAAACTAGTTCCCTATAACTGCATTCAGTAAGGAGGCTTTAAAAGAGAAAACACTGTCTCTGCTCCTAAGCCTAATATGCAGTTAATCAAGCACTTGTTGGAAATTTGACTTAATTGCACACAAAAAGGACGTGACATTCTAGAAGCTGGTAAATCTTCACCTAGCTAGCTTGGTAAGTTTAATCATATACACTAATTTTTCTGCATGTGTGGGGGATATTTCTGAATTTTTTACACTGTATTTTCTTTACAAATATTTTGCTGCTGAGACATTTAAGAACAATTTCTTGAGTTTCTACTTTAAAATTATTATTTTTCATTACCTTTTATCTTTGGTATTTTTTGTTTTATTTTTTTAAGTTTAATATGAAACTTCCATGAAAATATGTCTTTAATCTTTTCTATTTCTACAACAGAATTCTACATAAATATCTGGAAATTCCATATCTGTCTATAAAATTCTGCAATCTCCTTTCCTTATTATATCTAGATGTAATTGCACTTCACAAAATAGAAGTCTTAAAAGATCACTTAGCAATAAGGTGTTCACAGCAATGGTATGCAATTGTATCTTTACTAAAAATTGGAATATAGTAATTGTTACTCATTATTGTAAAATTATATATTGATATATATTGAATGTGATTTTATGTCCATTTTAATGAGCATATGCATTAATTAACCTTTATTTATTAAAGGAGAATGAGCAGATGCTAATGTATTTGTGGCTATTCACTACACTTGTGAATGAAGCCATTTCCATCATAAATATATGCTTTTGCTTCCTGTAAGCATTTGAATGACTGTCTTCTACTGGCTGAAGAGTTTGTAAATAACAGTATTTTGAACTGGCAAACCTGATGAAAGCATTTGTTTCTCGTCATTTGACAAATCCATTTTAGAGGACTACAAAGTCACTCAAAATTAATATTCAACATGTGATAATAGCTCAAGAAAAAAGCCAACGTATGTGTGAATAAAATCATTCAAATAAATTAATAAATAATAGTGCCCAACCAAGCCAGCAATCATGAACAGCTTTTAAGATTCCTCCTAGCAAAAGAAGCAGATGAATTAAAGAAGCTGAAGAGGTTTAATAATCATCAGTTATAATTTGAAATGTCAGTCCAGTTTTAGAGAGACTAGTCATCAAAATACCTTAAAATAGAGATCCATGAGTCATAGAACATATTTACTCATCAATCAAAAGATAATTTTATTTGATAAATTGTTTTTTTCATTAGTTTATTACATATACATAATGTTTACTACAAAATACTTTTCCTGAAGAAAATAAAAGAATGATTGGACTCACCTTACATAAATGATAAATTGTATTTGCTTAATCTTTCAGCAAGTAATTAGTATTTGTATGTAAACTGTTTAGCAACCAGTAGGAGTCTTGAGAGCTAGCGACTTCATTTTTATCCTGTGTACAGCAGTGCTACAGCCTCATTTAGGGGGAGTAGCAACAGGAAATTAGGTGGCTGCAGCACCAGATGAGCACAGTTCCTAAATACACAGCTAGTCTTTACAATTTAATTAGTTCTGCTGACTGATGCTGACACTGCTTGCACACTCACAGTTCACTGAAATACTGTTCTGGAGCTGTTGAAACCTGCATTTAAGCAGGATTCGAATTGCAGGCAATAGTTTCTGTATTCATGCACATACCTACGTTATCTTGTTTAGACTTTTTCAATTTATGTATTCTCTCATTAAAAAAGAAAAAAAAAAAAAAACATACAGCAAGTTTCTAAAAACCTTTTCTGATCATTTTTGCTTGGTGCACACAGCTATAAATCCTCATGCTACAAATAAAGATGCAACAACAAAGTTCTGATTATTCTCCAGACTTGGTCAAAGGAACCTGCATCAATATGGAATTTCTAAAGAGTGAAAATGAGCTTCATAAAGAAAATATTGTTTTGTGTAGAAGCAGCAGTCTAGAAGATGTCTTCAGTCCCTGTGAAACACAACCAGTATCAGCTTGTATGGACACCACCATGCCTACAAGTGACTTCACTCGAAGACATGGGTATACTGAGTCTTCTTCTCTTTTCCTGAAGCTTCCCACAGAGGAGTGCACTGGAAGTCATCATGCACCTTTCCAGTTTGACCGGCATGCTCTGGCCAGAATTTCCACCTCTCCAACTTTAAGGCGTCTACGGATGGCCTCTGCCTCACAAGCACCAACATTTCAGGACTCCACTAATACAACTCAACTAGTGAATCAAAAGGAATACACCAGCTCTCTCCACCACATTTGTAAAAGTCCACCCCGGTGCATTAAATCTTCCTCACTGTCTTTGCCTTCTTGCGTCCATGCAAAATTACTGTCTTCCAAAGCAAAGTCGGAGACAACCATAGCAGATCCAGAGTCTGCCAGCTCTGGATTAAAGTTACCAAGGCAAAAAGATCCTCTAAGAAATGGCAGTCCCAATGAGATGCTCCAAAATTCTTGGCAAGCCAACTCTGTTACGCTGCCTAGGAGACTCCCCCACCCCAGCTGTATGCCACAGGAGGCTATCCAGGTAAGAGGAATGGTATGATGTGACCTCCTTTGCAGTCTTAGATATTTGGTGTTGAGCCATTATGGCCTAATTCTTAGCCTGAGCTGCCACCCAGCCCATATTCCATTTCTATAACAGACCAACTTCTACACTCACCAGTAAGGGAGAATTTTCTTTCCAAATCAAAAAGAGAGCACAGTTCCAGCTATTAGTGACCACACTGGCCTAGTCTACTGCTAGTGGCATGGCCACTCCTTCCTACCTCTGTCCATTCACCCTGGTGGGCCAGTGTAACTGCTGTGGGGCTATGAAAAAATAAGACTAAGTAACTTATCCAGGACAGGCTTGAGTTTCAGAAGGTTATATTCTTTCCAGAGTCCTACAGCAGGGTTCTCCATAAGCCATGGCAGCTCTGTATTCTGTTTTACTAAATAGCATTAGTTACCCCAGCACAACCGAGAATTAAGTCACTCAACACAATTGAGCTCAATTTGAGGTTTGCTACTACTAAAGCAAACCTTAAGGTTTAAGAAAGGTCCCATTTCCTTTCTTTGTGTCCTCTTATCCAGTTCTGCCATTCATTGCCCCCTTCCATTTATATGCAGCCAAATGTGCAATCTTTTCTGAAAAAAGAAACGCCGGTGTAGCGAGTACCAGAATCAGTAAACAAGAAGAAGCAAAAGAGTAGCTAGCCCTCTTCCTTTCCTTGTCAGCTTTTCCTGTTCAGCTTTCCCCCATAACAGACCCTAAGGAGAAAAGGAAAGGTGCTACACAAGTCAGCTTTGCTGCCAGATTCACCGTCAAGGGCCTTGCACCCCTTGCACAAGAAGCTATATTGAGACAAATGCTTGACTCCATCCTCATGCAAAGCACAGACAGGTTGCAATGAACATGGATGGTGTCAAATAGGTATATGTCTCTTTAATACCTAGTCAGTGTTGTTCTACAAACCAAAGGTACTTGCTCCCCATCAAATATATAAAACATTTTGGATATCAAATGAGTTCTGCTCCTTTATCCACAACAATGGAAATAATTAGCCAGTGTCTAGGTGTATGTAGTATATTTTTCTTAACGAATCAGTACTTTTTTTTTCCACAACATTAGATTACTTGCTTGCTTTCTGACAAAGTAATGAGGATATCTTACTTTTTTCTTTCTTTTTTTTTTTTTTTTTCAGAAGAGTGGACTGCCTATACAAAGGTATGCATATATTTGTTTCATCTCATTTTAAGCTTCACTTCTGTATATTTTGATTAATCAACTTCACTAAGACAATCTGAACAGTGAGGCATGTATGCATAATTCTACTTTAATTTATAGATTTACTTTGTGACATGCCTGTCACCAGCGTGTTATACTAAACTTTTTAGTGAGATTTTCTTTTGAAAGTCGCCCTCCCTCTGACATATTTCACACAATATTTCAGCTGGATCATGAGAGAGCTCTGCACTAGGAACTAACTGCCAAAAGGTCTGGCTGTTTGGATTAGTAGGGTCAAATTTCAGCCTGAAGAATGTGAAACATCTCATAATCTTGAGTGGCATTCTTCAAAACTTTGTGGGAGGGAAAAAGGAGCAAAGAAGCTAGCAGAACAGCTCAATATTGTTCTCAGATGCAAGGAAAGCAGCTCTAGGACTGCTGCTGATCATTAATCCTACAAAATACCTCTCCCACTGATGGTGCATTGTTCACCTTACTGCATGATTCCCTCACAGATTTCAGGTGAGGCATGCAGGTGAGTCAGGTACATTAAAAACACTGATGAGCAAGGCTTGGAGAAGACAGAAGGAGCCTCACAACAAACAGCAGTACATTGGTTTTGTGACTCTACTGTAATGTGTTTCACTTCTTAAGGCAGCAGATATCATTATTTGAGCTGTATCTCCTCTTCTTCCCCATAGTTACACATTCTTGAGGTACAAGCTCTTTTATTACTAGCAGTTTGCCAACAGGTTTGTGTATCAAGTCTGTTTGTGTTTTGGACTGAGGGGTGAAGAGGGCTGGTACAGTCCGTGAATCAACATGCAACACAGTTCCCTAGACAAAGTTTAACAAATGTGTGCATGCACCTGAAATAACACGTTCATTGTAGAAAAGGCTTCCTAGATTTTCTGAATTATTGCAATTTTCAAACCACTCTTTAGCCTTTTGAATTTACAGTAGAAAAGGGGAAAAGGGGATGGGTGGCAGGGAGGGGTGAGAGATCTTTTTGTCTAATTATGAAAACAGTTTATCTGCGCCTATTATAGGAACAGCCTGCGCTGACCCCATGCAAAACTATAAAGCATTCGGATGGTTCACTGATAGGGTGAAGATTTGCATGATTAATAGCAAATCAGGTGAAAATTTGAAGAATACCAACTTTAAATGGCTAAAAACAGGAGAATATGAAACATTTAGTGCACACACCTTCTCTTGGTGCCATTTGCCTGGCAGGTTCAGAGGGAATCCAGTACATACCAGCATGCCAGCTAGGATATTGCCTCTGGGCTTTCATCCAGACATTCAAAGAAAAAAATCAAGAAATAACACAGGGAACATTTCAAGCTTTATTCCTTGGCTACCAGCAGGAAAGAGAAAAAATAGGTTTAGGTGATGTACTAAAACTTCTATTTGTTGTTCTGACCAATGTTTGAATGTGCAGAAACGTAAAATAATAATCCCTATTTTCTGCTTTTAACTTTTTTTGTCAAGTTGAATTTGATCCACAGTCTGGGCAAGGACTGTATGCAGCTCCTCCCTTACCCAAACCATTAGTCTAACTTCTTAACAGCTAATCCCTTATTATCACAGCCAGAGAGAAGTGCTGAAGTGTCAGATTATTCCCTCGGTCTAGAAGAACTTTGGGACAGATGGCAACCCTCCTCCGACACTGCCTCACATATCATCCAGGGTAAAAACATGCTGCTGCCCCTCAGTTTTAATGAACATCTCTTCTCCTCACTCTCAGGTTGTACTTGTAAAAGCCTTTCTTTAAGCAGCAGTGCTCATTTTAAGCAGCCTTCCCTCACACAGCTCTAAGTAATGGCAGTACATCTCTGTTAACATAGCAACATGCTGAACTGATGCTGATTAAAAATAATCAGCCAAAATAAACAAACCGAAGAACCAGAGGGGCAGCAGAGAGAGAGGTGCATGTGGTGGAGACAGGGTGAGAAGCTAAAGTCAACACTGCAGTAGAAGGTAATGTTGATTTAAAAAGTCTTAAATTTACTCTGAGCTCGTTTTCTCTTTACCCTGTTCAGTATATCAGCGACTGGGTGCAAAACTGGATCAATTTCCTACAGACATACTGCTAAGGAAGAGTCTTCTCAGTACCTACAGGTCATTTTCAGTGAGTTGAGACAGCTGGGCTCAGACATCTTGAAGTACTCCTCTTCCTCTTTCAATGTCTCATATACCCATAAAGTGTCCTGCAAACACTTTAAAGCAGGGAGTCCAAATACCCCTCCTGAGCCATTTGGTTAACAGTGTCATCGACTGACAACTGCCTCAGTACCATGGTCACCCTAAAATACTTCGATGTGGTATTCACTTATGTATGGGGATTTATATAAATGTCTTTTCTCTGGGACATTTAAAGGTCTTGGTAGGCTAAGATTATGAACATACTGGGACACACACCTCTAAAAAGCAGTCATCTGAAACTCTCCATGCCCTAGGAACAACTATACCCAGGGTATTTATTTTTCCAGACAATGAGCTGCTTCAGCATATTTAACTATTTTCCATATCTTTGTAACATGAACCCATAACATTATCTTGTTTCACAAAACAAGTAGATTTAAAGGAGGAATTATTGCACAGATGATATCTCCTCTTGCGATCAAATTCATCCCTAAAGTACAAGCATTCCTACCAATCAAGCACCACAGCACCCTTCCCTTAGTAAGAAAATCAAACACAAGCTATTGAAAAAAGGCAAAACTACAGGGTCAGCAGGCAAGAAAAGATGGTAAAACTGACCCAAACACTGATAAATTGTATCACGCAGCACTTACGTATTTTCATTTCTCCAGTGAAAATCAACAAAAGCACTTAATATACCTAATATATCTACAGGCACCAGGCCAGATGATCACAGATACCTGTATCTGTACCTTAATCTGTGAAGGGTGAGTACATAATTTAGGCATGTAAATCATTAATCTCACCAGACATGTCAGAATGCAAGGGTATGTTGTAGATACACATCCAAGTGACCTTAGCATGCTCCCACACATCACAGGCTTGCATTCCTACATGAAGAGCTTGTTTAGATGTGTCTCTGAAGTTCAAGACCTTTTTTATCTAGGGAAATAACAAGATTTAACTCCGTTACAATGAAACTGTGCTTCCCATTATTCATCTACATAAGTGGTCAACCTCCAAAATATATTATGAAATTGCAGTAGGCAAGATACTTTAAAGATCAGTAATACACTGGATTCACAATAAAATTTTGCCAAGTTGAAATAAGTCTCCTGAATTTCCCAGTACAGGAGTGACAACTTTTGGGATTATCTTTGTATTATATTGCACCATCCAGTTTATATAGTAATCCAGTTGACCAAGAGATTACATAGTGGAATCACAAGTGGTTTCAGAAGTATCTTAATACAACTGTTTCCAAAACATAGAATTGCAGTAGATAGTACTCAGAACACCTTATCAGGAAGCAGTCTCCACTGCACTGGTGCAGGCTTGCAGACAACCAAGAAACAGACCCTATCCATAAAAGCTCTTAAACCATGGGCTATGTTTAATTTCATGGGGAAACTCATAGAAGATTCACTGCAAATTCCTCAATATAAATAAAAAAGATGTTATGTTCCCCATTCAGAAGGACTATCAGAAAATGAAAAGCTTTTAGAGAAGCCATAGATTACACATTGTAAACTCCTCAACTCTTAGTTTTCAAGCCCTAAAATGCTGTTTCAAGTGCTAAAGTCCCAGACCTGGCCCTCCTGACAGCCTGCAGCTGTCAGTTATTAGGAGTAGACCTTTCCTTTACAATGTACAATTTAGCTGGTTTATCTAAGGCAATTGCAAACAGTGTCACCATCAGATAATTTAAAAACAAACAAACAAACAAACAAACAAACAAAAAAAAACACCAATCTCCCTTTCCTACTATGCAAATAAAATAGCAGTTCTCTACCTTAGAACCCACGTGCCAAATGATAAATTTTTAAGTGGCTATTTGTGCACTTGGGGGTGGGGGGGTAGAGGGGAAAGGAGAAGGAAAGGAGAGGAGGAAAAAAATTTTAAAAAGAAAGAAAAAAATGCCTGCAAGGTTTCACATCAACTGTTGGCAAAGCGCTCAAAGGGCCAAATGTTCCCAGTAAGACAGCTGCCTAGGCAAAGAATATAAAGGAAAGATACTTAACTAACCAAAATTACTACACACAATAAATGGAGACTAAAAAAAGATCATTTTTCTATGTGCACACACACTTCACACCTCCTTCCTCAGCTACTTTGTTACCAACCCTTTGAAATCATATGTGGTCTGCTTGCATCAGTCAATGGTAGACAGTAGAATAGCAGCTGCAGACGCCAGTCGTTCTGCAACCATATGCTAACACCGTTAATTAGGTATGGGCGTGAATTATTAGCAAAATTCAATAAAGTACTCAATATGCATCAATAATTTCTGTATTTGAATTTAAGCAGCCTCTGGCACAAACACACCATTGGATACAAAATGCCTGTGTCATTTCACTTGATGGATGTACATCCCAGACAATGCCCTCCATTAGTAACAACAATAGTTGGAGTTACTTGTTTCAGATCAGCAGGGCTGCTAAATCACATTATATTCAAAATACAACATATCTGAATTAGCAGAAAAATCTTTAAAGATTTAGAAGGAGAATGACACAAACTAGCTAAAAGGTTAAATATAATAAAACAACAACAACAAACACTAAACTGTAAGACTCTACTGTCTTTTCCTGATGTCTCCTGAGTCAAAAAGTCAAAAGTACTGGCACGTGTCAGTAGAAGCATAGTATGTAACTGCTCCTTTGGACTCCAATGCCAAAAACATCCTGAAATGTTTTTTGCTTGATCTTCGAAGAACGCAGAAATTTCTTATATTTAAATTCTCTGAGTACTCCTCTTCTGAGGCAGGTCGTGACTATGAACACCACAATCTCAGCAGCACTGTGTAGTTGTAAAGATAGTGGGATATCTGCTGTTGATCACTGAAGTTTTCTTCTCATTTTTTCCTATAATACCTTATGCCATAGCCACTGTGATTTAGATTTTAGCTCATTTCCTCCTACATCAGGAAGTAGCACTTCAGGAATTTCCTCTGCAACCACAAGAGGAGAGAGTTGACACGTGTTGCTGTTGCCTCTTGCAGATCAGCCGAGCGCCGGCGTAGCTCTGTGGTAGTGAGTTTGCCAGGACTCGAGGTATTCCCTGGAGACCTCCTGGTGTCAGACAGTGCCTTGGACTACCTGCCCCACGCAGCCCTGCTGCTAAACGCAGGTCAGATACAGGGTGGGGTTTGCTCATCTGAGCCCTGTAAAAGCTGCAACAGGCGTGTGTGTGCGCGTGGGAAGGGGGGGGGGGGGGGAGGATCGGTGCAGCAATGACACACAAAACAACAGAGCCGCAATGGGGGATTCTGTTAAGCAAAACCAAAGCACCTACAGTGCTCATAAAAATGTCTTATTTTTTTTTTTTCTGCATTTTATTGTTGAATGCAAAATGTAAGAGAAAGTTGAGGAAGGCAGGACATATTACATCCCTCCTCCACAGGAGCAACCAGTGGCCAGGTCAGGATTTCCATCTGCAAGCAGTCGAGTTACAAATATATCATAAAATCATTAAGGTTGGAAAAGACCTCCAAGATCATCTGGTCCAACCATCCCCCTATTACCAATGTCACCCACTAAACCATGTCCCTAAGCACCATGTCCAACCTTTCCTTGAACACCCCCAGGGACGGTGACTCCACCACCTCCCTTGGCAACCCATCCCAATGCCTGACTGCTCTCTCTGAGAAGAAATGACTCCTCATTTCCAAGCTGAACCTCCCCTGGCACAACTTGAGACCATTCCCTCTAGTCCTATCACTAGAGTTACCCGTGAGAAGAGGCCAAACCCCAGCTCCCCACAACTTCCTTTCAGGTAGTTGTAGAGAGCAATAAAGTCTCCCCTGAGCCTCCTCTTCTCCAGACTAACCAACCCCAGTTCCCTCAGCCGCTCCTCACAGTACTTGTGTTCCAGGCCTTCACCAGCTTCGTAGCCCTTCTCTGGGCACATTCTAGGACATTGATGTTTGAGCAGAGGAAAGAGAGAGCCCCACGCTACCTTTTCAATTAGTGCTCTAATCACAAAGGTAGCAAACCCAACTCATCGCTACATGTTGTTCATGAAAACTTCCAACACAGAAGTATTGACCTGAGAGCAGTTTCTACAAATCTCTCTTGTGGAATATGGTATAGTGCACAGGTGATTGCCAAAGACTATAATATGCTGGTGACCAGAGATCAAAATTTTCCATAAATGAATAGGGTTATAACCATCAGTTTCTCAGAAACAAATAACCTGGCCATCCCCGGAAACAATGGCCAAGGTCTTCAAAATTCAAAAGAAGGTTTCAACTGCAATTCCAAGTGACATATAGGCCTGAAGGTAGGTACCATAAATTCAGAAAATCCTTCCATATTTCTTGCTGTACAATCTTAGCCATCTCTAGCCTCCCACCAGTGCATTCCTACATCTGTATTCCCAGCCTTCCCTGGGCCTTTCTGAGGACCATGAGTTACAGCCTGCACCACTGTGCTAGCCCCATGACAGCTCCGAGGCTTGGGGAATTTAGGACTGCTTATACATGGATGCTTTACAGCTGTGATCCCATGGACACTACTTTCCACAAAGATATTCCTACTGCTGCAGAGACTACTCTGTACAGACAATGATACTTTTACAGTGTAGCAAATTTAAAAGATTCATACAAAGTACCATAAGTACCTGCATAATTCCAAGACACCACTAATGAGAAGATGTAGGCTAATTCTTCTTTCAGAACAACGGATATCTTTAAGAATTGGCCTGAGGTATGATGCATTTCCCCATGTTAAAAATTGTCAGTCACAAACTGATCATCTGCAGAAAGCAGGAAAGTTCAGCATCAACCAGACACCATCCCAACAGCCTTAATGACTTTTAAGTCTGGTGCACAAACTGATGAAACAAAAATACTAAATTTGAGCCAAGTAAAGTATGGTATATCAGTCTTCATTAAGGGGAAAAACCATAAATAACAGTTTTATTTTTAGCTATTTGTTTCTTTACTGATAATACATTTGTTTTACCCATTAGAGTCCAAAAAGCCAAGGTGGCCATTTGCCAGAAGGGGAGTTGTGAGTATTTCACCATGTTTTTTCCCTTGCACTGACCTTGCTTTCTCACACAACTAACCTGAACCTGGGTAAAAAGAGTTTCTTCACTCTACTGCCCTTGAAGAAAGGCAGCCAGCAGGCAAGCAGAGCATGGAATTCTAACCTGCCTCTGGGACCAAGCACCTGCTTGGTCGTTCGTCTGCAATAAAGGTAGGGTGACTCCAGCACAGCCACAGGTGACACTGCACGTAACGTGTAAGAAGACAGCCAGCACACTCACCCCCAACCCCAACAGGGTGAGGGAGCACATGGTGGCTGTGGCAGGCTCTGCCATGGGTAGTGTCGCTAGGGTCATGATCCTGCATCTCACCCACCTGAGCCGCACCCCTGAGAGGCTGCCCCAGGGGTGCAGAATGTGAAAGAATTACCCTTGGTAATTCTTTCACATTCTTGCTTTAAACTCACTGTGTCATGTATTTTCTGCATGCCAGCCCAAATTTTACTTTGCCTGATACGGAAGGTATTTAAGCTTCACCTTTCCAGCTGGCTTTTTAGATGCATTCTTACACCTTTCCTGTCCTCATGGGTGCCCTGATTCTCTCCAATGAAAGCACATACCAACACCCTTCAGTTAATTTCCTTTTCTAACACATTCCCTTGTCTTCTGTTATGAAAATTTTCACTTGCAATGGTATCCAAATTTCTTTTCAAAACCATTTGCAAGTGTCTTGATAACTTTCTACCCCTAAAGATGTATTCATGAACCTTTCCTACCCTTTTTTTTTTTTATATTTTATTTTCTAAATCTTTACCATCAAAGAAAAGTTTATGCAAGTAAATCAAATACTTGGATTAGCATATATGAGTTCCCACTTCGTTTGACAACATTTATACAGAATTTCAAGGAGCACAGCCTAAACCACAGTTTAGACTTCAAAATATTTGAAATTTGCAATAAAATACAGTGAATATTTAGTCAAGTGATTTCTGATATTATTACATGGCATAAAATTTAATATATATAAATGCATTTTTAGTGTATTGGTTAAGCATGGTGCATTACATCCACTCCTTTTCAAGATATCTTGCAGAACTAAGAGTTCAGCTTAAATTGTGAATTTCAAATATTATATAGTTAAATACATATTTCAAAGTTGGTTTGAGTTCAGTGCCTAAAATTCCGACAATAGCAATCCATGAAGTATGTGTATATAGTTCCAGAGAGCAGATAAAACTTAGTGACACTCCTTATAAATCTAAGTTCACAGAACTAAATTTGGGATCCTAAACGTTGCTTAAACTTTTTACATGGCACTGCTGGCCTGAAAAATAAAGCCAAACCAAAAGCAATTGTTTTTCTTTCATGATCCCTTACATGGACAGAACCCAGTTGCTCTTTAAGCTTTCTAAGAGCTCATTTTACAGACGCTGCTATGCAGCTGACTAGAGGAGTTATTTTTAATACAAAACTCAAATTAAAATAAATAAATAAATAATCTCTCAAGATTTATATACCTAAGATGGCAGGAAGAAGATTTCAGATACGAGTTTGCTGTCCCATAATTCTGGCTGTGCTGAAGGAAACAAAATATTTTATTTGTTCCGTATTGTGGTGGCAGCCCATTGTCTGTTGCCATACCAATGATCTGCCCTGCCTAAGACCGTTGTGTTACATAAACAAGATCTTACACACCCACACCTCAAAGCCACCTACACACACCACCCATAAGTACAAATAAACCTGCCATTGCTGTCTCATCTCTGAGCAGGAGAGCATGGAAATATAAGAAAATCATGTGGTTAAGGGCAAGCTCCTTAGAGATCAAAGCAAGGTTATTCAGCTGAGTAAACTTCTTACTGGTCTTCAAAACACTGCATGAATCAGGGGTGATTTTTTTGTTGTTGTTAAACAGGGTAAAGACAAACAGAAGCAAGATCTGGAAAACTGTCTTTCAACTGTTAAGATCATAGATTGCGGCACATATGATTTCTGCTGTTGCAAGGTATCAAAATACTCAGTATACTGTACCATAAAAGCTATCTGTTAAGCTCTAAGAGATGGAGATAAAACTTTTGTCTTACTTTCAAGTTACCATACTTTATTACATTAATCTGGATATGAAATGCATTTCGAAAGCCTCTGAAAGCCTAGTCCTCTGATACCTTGATTTTACTATCTGAAAAACAGGAGGCTATCCTCCATCTCTGCTTTCCAGCAGCACCAGTACAACACATCACATTCATTAGCTTTTGCAAGCTGCCCACTATTTTTTGGTACAGCATCCTACAAACATAGGCTATTATTCTGCACTACTTTCAAGTTCGGTGTGTTTATGTTATGAATATTTTAGAGGAAAATGTCAGTTTTTTAAATATTTTTAATGAAAACTTCAAGCTTTCAGCAGAAGAATTACTAATACTGTCAGACAGACTGTATATGGGTAAATAGATATTAGATTCTTTTCATATGGTCTGAAGGAGTTGATGTGGCAGTCAATTATTTTTTCTTCTTCTTCAATCAATAGAGTAAATCTTGGCATGAGTTTATAAAGGCTCAACAGACTGAGCAGAAAGATGTCAACAGCCGGTTGGAAGTGAAAAAAGAAGAAGCAGTGTGGGAACTTTTCACAAGTGAATGCACTTACTTTCTGGATCATTTGCTGGTTCTCAAGATGGTAACTTAAGATTTCATTTCTCAAGAATGATGAAACATTGTTTGCCCTGTTGACAGCACAGTAGACATAAAGCCATCTTTACCCTCTCCTTTGGCATCTACAGGGGAATGATAGGCTATTGCTTCCCAACCCCTCTTTCCCTTTCCACCCTCCCTCCCCTCCCCCCCCAAAAAAAATATTTATATATTAGTATTAGTTCAAGGAAAAACAGAGAAAATGCTTCACTAATCTTATCTGTTGCTGAGTAAGTAATCTAGACAGTACAATAAGTACTGCAAAGTAAAGGGAATAAATAGGGAGCAGGTTGAATTCCTCCTTGGTGGAGCAGCACAGAAAAGGATGGGAAAGGGAACAATAAGTCCAAGGTAGGATTTAAGTGTCCTTACTTACAGACTCTTTGGTTAGCGATCTGAGAAGGTAAAAAAAAGTGAATCCTGGGAAGGATGAGAATAACAGGAGACGTGCAGCCTCCTTGCTAAGTCTTATATAGGACTTCACAGACAAACCTTCACCAGCCCCATATGACCCATGTTCAGTCCACACCAGTTTCCCAAACTCTGCTGCCAAAGAAATACACTGAATTTAGGTTTCCAGTTTTACAGATACTTGCTATTCTAAGTATTTCCCAGCATTCAGGTATTTCACTGATTTAATGAATACCCATAGGGGACTTAATCACCATAAGCCCCATCTAAGTTCTCAGGTCAACTGTTTGTGGCAGTTAAAGAATTATGCAAGGCTAAGCAAACACTCTCACTAGCTCTTCAATCTTAGCACACGGGTGATGGGTTTTCTTTCATTAATGCTTTTCACACACATACTAAAAATTCCACTTAATAATCTACATTTCTTTAGCCTTTTTCAGCTTTAGGCCAGATTCAGCACTGCTCCAAGATCACTGTCAGAGCTTAGGTAAAATAGCATCCTAGCAGCCAGTCAATACAAATGCAGTTTTCACTCAACACAGGTTAACAGAACAATCCAAAGAGATGAAAGCCATCACAAGTCCTTTGCTTATGCTATTCCAATAATTTTTCTCTCTTCCATAGTAACTCCAACTTGTGTAGCATGGGTTAAGAAGGAAAGCATTTAGAAAAGTCATAGAACTCTGTAACTCTGCAATTCTGATGCTATCAATTCCTACACACTACAACTCTGATGCTATTAATTCCTTCACACAGACCTGCACAGATCAGCAGCCCCTGGCAGACAGAGAACATGGCAGGGACATTGCTACTTATGTGGTAGCTGCAAAAGACCCCAGAGCCAACCCTCATACCCTGCTCCTTACACAAAGCCCTGTTTAGCCTTCAGGCATGGCAGAAAAATTTTCTCACAGCATCATCTTCTGCTCTCTCCAAAATCAAAAAATCTTTTCAAAAGAGTTACATGTTCTTTTCATTAAAATATTATATATATATATATACACATATATATAAAATTACATATATATAACAGGCAAAACTGCTAAATAGCATGCATTTGTTTTGTTTTTAAAGATATTTTTGAACACTCTAAAATACCTCCAGAGTAAAGAATTTCTCTTGGATGTGGATTTATGGAAACTCTTTGCAAACTTGGAGGAGTTAAACAAGGTGAGTTTAAAATAAATAAATAAATAAATAAATGGTGGGGAATCTTACTGAGATTAGGAACCAATCAGTCCAATAAAAAGAGATGAGGATCCATCAGTAAGGTCTTTATTCAGACTCAATGCCCAAGACAGGAAATGAGTTAAAATAATTAGTCTTTTCATCATTTCTGCTTGGTATTTCTGTGGGGGTCTTTAATGCAAATTCTCACATGCCTCCAGCAAAAGATAAACAGGCATGGAGGAGAGTTCATTCAACAGTTGTTTCTGAAGTAAACACCAGTTTGAGACAATTTCTCAAAAGCAAAGTCCTTTTAAAAGGATTTGTGAAAGCAGACAGCAACTACACAATTCTTACTGCAAAACTAAGAATTATAAAATAATTCCAATAACAAGCTTCCTTTCTCAAACTTATGGGCACAAAGACCTTTTTATCTACTAAGCCACTCTTGCAGAACAAGGAAAAAGAAAATGCTGACCATCCCTCACCAGCCAGGGTTTCCCCTGGTGTGGCTACCCCCAACACCGAGCTGATGCTCTGCATCCATGTACTACTCACCCTCCAGCTTCCAGGAAGAAGGAAGAGGAAGACAAGGCTTGGCTGTGATGATCTCTGACTCTGCCACTTGTGGCCAGTTGCTTGGAGATCATTTTCAGCTCCTGAAAGTTAAAACAGACAATAAGTCCAGAATATCTTTCACAAAGCTTCATTAGCAATGTGGAAGTTTTTCTTGTCTTTAGAGCTCTTTTATGGGACAAAAATAAACTCAACATCTCAACCTCAGCAGCAAAGTGATTTTTGGAAGGGGCTCTTCAGCTTCAAAAGTGTAATGTCTGCTCACAATCATATCATGTCTTAAACAAATTGGCTATTTCAAGTTCTTTCCTTTACTGTTACACCCTTGCCTTAACCACTAACATCTCAATTTTTAGGCAAAACAAGAAGAGCAGGAAAGTTCTTCAGAGCAGGAACAATTAAGTAGAAATACATGAGCAAGTCATCTTTGCTCAGTAGCTGACCACTCACCAGATGACCATATTCAGAAGCAGAAGGAAAGAGATTTTAACTAATGCATTTGTGCTCTTGTGCTTGTCATGGACAAAAATCATACATGCAGATATCTAGTAGAGTTTAGCTGATGTGTAATTTCTAACCTATTTCATTCTTACTTAAAGAAGGTGTGCCATTCTGGGAACACAAATGCTTTGAGCTTGGCTAGAGCTTGATCAAGACTTGAGACAATTATCTTTAATGTATTTTCCATTTTGTTTTCTTATTTTGTTGTCCATATTAATGAGGATGAGAAAGGATAATTTATTGTACATAGTTGTACATAAAAGACTGGACTAAGGTACAAAAAAGTAGCTTCTCTCACTGCCTTTTATGCCTTTTTCGTGCACTTTACAGCATGCATTTCTTCTTGACAGCAGGCTGAATCCAGGAAAAAATGCATGCTGTAAAAGGTGCAAAATGAACCCTTGTTAAAATGAAAGAAACCCTGTCCTATAAGCAACCCTGCCCCCGTAAGTACATCAAACAAAGCAATGCATACAGCTAAAACAACTCATAGCAGTATCACAGAGGGCAATGTTGCCTTCTGGTCACAGGCAAATACCAGGTAATGCAACAAGGTAATATATGCAAATTTTTCAGGAGAACTATGCCTGAAGAAAATGACAAAGATAAAGACCTGGGAGATCCTTCAAACACATCTGACACTTGTAGTATGTGCAAGGCTGCTGTATGCTCTAACCATGGGCAGTGTAGAGTTTGGGTCTCTGCCAATGTGCTGAACGTATCCAGCTCTCTCTTTGAGACTGACCAAAACGTTGGCCCAAAACTCAGTCTGGTCATGAACATGAGTGTAAACAGTTTGGGAGGTGAGCAGGGGTTTAGGAGCAGGCCTTCCCCCACTTCTGACTGATAGTGTAAGCACAAAGAACTTTTGAATTTAACTTACAAGGAATATGGGGGTTTCATCTTATAGCATTTTATAGAAATTTCCCACACCTCCCAGAGCGTGAAACAAAGTCAAAGTATGAAAGATGGTGTCCCCTTCAAAATAGCATGGTCTCCTCCAGTTGTCACAGCTCTGTCACACACAACGTTTACAAGTAGATACCTTTCATCCATTGTAATTTACTATGTTGATTCCTATCAAATACAGCTGCTACTGTAAAATAAGTTTAAATGAAAAAAATTAAAAAACAGAATCCTGTTTCAAAGCTTTTTTCATATGGCACTATCATGACATAACTGGGTGTTTGTAGATATTTACTTTATCTTCTGATTGAATAAAAAGCTCTGGGAGCAATTCTGATGCTAATTCTAGCAACATCAGGGAGAGAAGCATAGGTGTCTTATGAGGTTTGAAGCCTTTGAAAAGACCAGGAATGAGAAATAAAGTTGTCTTAAACTTAGGCAGATCAGACATACTAATATATATATATTTTTTTCCCTGTTGCTTAGATAAGTCTCAGTTTTGTGGAAAGTTTTTTTGAAATTGTGAAGGAACATGTCAGCGAGTCAGGGTCGCCTACGGATTTCATCTCCATACTCAGAAAGGTAACATAATCAGAAGCTTTTTTGTTTAATCTCAGCAGATCTTTGCAATGTACCATTTGTCATAGCATGTAGGTTACCTTAAAGCAGTCAAGTCAGTCAAGGACATGCCATCTGTCACAGGCAGTTTGGTCTTAGCCTCAAGTACCTCCTGTCAGTAGGACATTTTTATTTTTATTCATTGACATGTCTGAGGTGGTCATGGAAAGCTGCCCTGTATGTGGAACAGAGCATGGAAAGATTTTCCATTTCTGGGGAACCACAACCCAGGCCTTCTGGAGACATTGCCATCAACAGAGCCAAGCTTCTAACTCTGTGGGAAAAGTTTTCCTAAGGCCAGATCCTGACCCTGTCTCCAGCTGTACCCTGCTTCCTTTCAATCCATCGTGTAGATCCTTCCTTTACTCCATGGACCAGATCCACAGATGTATTTAAGTGACTAATTAAGATCTCAATGGGATATGTATTTTGGTCTGTGCCTGCTAAGTGAGAGGCAGGCACAGACCCTTTCCCTATGTACAAGGAAATCTAAGGTAAAACCATGTTACAAAACGAAAAGGGTTGTTCCTGCCTTTGTTGTGATATTTTTCTTTCTTGACAAGATTCCAAGCCTCTTTTGCAGTTTTTCCAGGGTGACCTCTGCCAGACGCACCAGATTTATTGCCTCAATTATACATCCGCTGTCTTCTACTTGGAAAACCTGAGACAGAGAGAAGATTTTGGCATCTACCTGAAAGTAAAGTGATGGTTTTATTGTTGTTGTTGTTGTCTTCTGGCTTTCTGTCTTATGAAAAGATTTTAACAGCAGGCTAGAAAAGTTCACTGGAAGCAAAACTGTTAAAGTAGCATTTTACACAGATAATTAAACTGCAGGGGATAATCATGCATATGAAGTCACCCTTCAGAGTATATGTTTCCCTGTGCATGTGAAAGTCCGTATTTGTAATTTAAAACAGGCAAGAGTGGAAAGCTAAAAGGGAAAATCTGGCTGCATTTTTGCAGGCAGAAAATACATACTGCCAGCATCGAACATGTTATGTTTTGCTCATAATCCATTGACATGGTGACCTACACTTTAGCAAAGTGAAATGGATTTAAAAAAAAAAAAAAATCAAGCCACTTTGTAAAACCTCTCTAATGGATTTTCCTTTGATACATGTCCAGTGTATCAGCTTGGTTTAAATGTTGAATGGGATCACAGCGTATAGGGTATTGCATGCTCTAGAATATGACCGGGCTCAAGGGTATTCGCTAATCCACATCCCCTCAGAGAGGAAGCAGCATCCTGGACACCACAGCAAGCAGACACTCTGCAATGGCAGTGATTTAGCCCCATGGTTTGGCTTGACTACAGATAGAACAAATGTAGAACTTGGTATCAAAACACTACCAGCAGATGAATGTTTACTTCCCTCATATAAAACTGAAAAGAGCTATTGGGCAAGTCTTTGTAAAGTTAAAACAATAGTGCAGGCTCTGTCTCTGCTGACACTGTGTCTGCCTAAAAGCAGTAACTGCATCCAGGGTAGCTGCAGAGCTCCTGGGGAGGGGGCTCTGCTATTTCTGACCAGTGTAAATGCTTAAGACTGATCTTCAATGTTACAATCTTAGGAAGAAAAATCTAAAAAAGGCTTTTCTTTTTGTAACAGCTGCAAACGCTGCAGCTTTCAGGTACATCACTCCCTCTCTGACAAGGGTTTCAGACACTCATGTCTAGGAGAAAGGTCACTAGTGGAAAGTAGCAGTTGAACATAAAAAATGGCCCTCAAATGAGACTAAGGTTTTCCTGATGAAATTAAAATGGCAAACAAATAAGAGCACGGCTTTATCCACCAGCATGGCCACAGTATCTGAAATAGGAAGGAGCAGTGTGGATCCCCCTGTACAGAGGTGGAGCCTTTACACTGCACTTGCTCTCACTGTGTAAATAGTTGTTCTTTAATTAGCCCTTGTCTCATTACAGCTGATGATGCATAAAGCTGTTTGTTTGACGTTTGCATAAAGCTGTACCTACATGCCAGAGAGCAAAAGGAGGCCTAAAAGCGATGTTCTTTGTCTTCAGCAGTGGTGTGAACAAAACGAACAGTGCAAGAGACTGCACCTGCCGGAGCTGCTGGTTGCTCCTTTGCATCGACTGACCCGCTATCCCCTCCTCCTAAACAATATCTGGAAGAGGAGCACTGATGAAATGGAGAAAGCCTTTATCTGGTCAGTGAAAGAGAAGGTGGAAAAGTCCATACGTAAGTAGCTAAGGTTAAAAGTCATTAAAAAAAAAAAAAAGTCATTGCAATTAACAATTAGGAAGCTATGTGGCTTTTTGTGCATGTGCTTTGAGTATAAACAGATCCGGTCTCCCTGCAGAGATGCAATGAGGACATGCATGCCTTTCTACAATCCTGAGTCCTTCCTCATTCTGTAGGAAATGATTGGTGCCACCCCTGTGCTCTCTGAGCAAGGTCACAGGACTCCCAAATCAGTGAGTCACTTGTATTTGCGCAGAATCATCTGCAGTGACATGGAAACAATTAAAAGCAGATCACAAATTGGAACAAATAAAGAAAAATCTCAAACAAAGAAGTCTTTGACTTGGATTTATGTCTAGGGAGGATTTGTTGGGGCTAACCCTTAATAGGATGAAATACCACTCACAAGGGGGATATTATGCCAGTGACCTTTTGCTAAATGACAGGGTCCTACCACGTAAAGTAGCAGAAGAGCTATTGCAGCTACAGATTTTTCCTACTTACTGTAGAAAAAGGAGGGATTGGTCCAGGCAGATTTTTCTTTCCTGGATCCTGTTTTAAGTAATTAAATTATTAATTCAGTCTTGTTCAGGAAGCCATAAACACAGCTGTAAGTGCCTTATGGTCTCCTATCCGGAGACAGGTTTATTCTCTAAAGTCATATCGCAGCCCATGCAAATCAAAGACAAGACAAGCAGTGGGGAAAATGCCCACCCTGCCAGTCTTGGCAGGAAGAGGTGCCTGGCAGCACCGTATCCCCACCTGCAGAGCACGGTGCTGCATGCCCCAAAGGAACAGGGAAGTACACGGCAAGAGGTCACTGCTGCCCAGTCTGGACCTCTCAGCTCCTCAGCATGACCTCCAAGTGCTGAACTTTGAGCGAGAGAGGGTTCCTTGCTCCTACTCTTGCTGAGTTTTGTGGAGGAAAAAGGGCAGGGTTTTTTTCCAGGTGTTTCCCCAGTACCCACCAAATTTAAGTGGGTCATTGGAGCAAGGATTAAAGCTCTTGTCCTCTTTGGGTCCAGTCCAAAAATACAAATAAGGACTGCTCATGGAGCAGTGACCCTGTGAAGGATTGGACGCTGCTGTTCTTCCCCCCATCCTAGAGGCTGAAGGTTTAAATGTCTCTTTGGAAGATGAGACAAAGCGCATGTCTTCCAGACATAGATAAACCCGCTCCTGCTTCCTGGATAAATACTCCAATGGCAGAATTACCACCTACAAGGGACTTGAATTCTTTCTCTTATTGACAGATTTTGTGAGGAGCCTGGCCTTACAGCCACACAACAAACAGACCCAGCACAGAACAGGTCTCAGAAAAATAAGGTGGTTTTCGTCACTATACATGTATGGTGTGGGTCTGCTGGGAAACTCTGCTGACCTAAGAAGAGTTTAGTCATTGATTTCAGTGAGGTGAGGACTTCATCCAGGGTTTCGTATATGAGAATTTTTGGCTTCCACTGAAGAAAATCAGTATTCAGCGTCTTCTAGAAACAAGCCTATTTTTGCCGGTATTGGCAGTAACTGATGCTTTACGTATTTCAGGGGATCTGGAAGGCAAAGTCAAATGGCTGGACAACTTTCAGAAGTTCCGGCAGCTGCATGAGGTCATAATTTGGCCTCAAATCTGGGATCGCGACAAGAGATTCTTTGTCCCAGAGGTAAGCACTTTAAGGGCATTTTTCCTTGTGGAAAGAAGGCAGTTTCCTATCTTTACAGTGTTATCTAAAGCTGTCTGTCTGCCTATGCTCTAGCTGCTGTGGGTGACTCTGCTCTAGCAGGAGCAGCCTGTGCACTGCAAATGCTGAAGCTGAACGTGCAGGCTGCGCACAGTCCCCTGGATGGCAGCATGGCTTGCTCTCTGCTAGCATCAAAGAGAGTACGACCAGGAGGACTTGCCAGGGTCTACTTTTAGAGGGCAGAATGAAATGGGATAAATATAACTATTAATACCTTTTATGAGCAGCACAGCAAACATAAATTATTTTCCTCTTCCACTCCTCAAGATGACCCAAAGAAATTCCTACTTGAATACCATTACAGAAAATTATAGTGTCCCTGGGAACAGATGCACCTTTCTGCTGTGGTTGCTCCCTTACCCAGACAGACATACTTTAACCAGCATTACGGTAACATCATCAAGTGGGTCTTACCTCAAGGATTACATCTATTTGTGTGCAGAACTGCAAAAAACATTAAACTCACTCCAGAAATGAAAAAATACAGCTTAATATTTCAAAACCTTAAACACATTTAAAGAGAAGCACTGCTGAAGAAACACAGCCATGATCAGTTATCAGCTATGTGGTGAATTTAGGCTGATATAACATGACATGTTGTCTCTGTTTAACTGCTGGGTGCCTCCCAGTTCATAATCAGATACGCAAGATTCCCTGTTTTATTTTTTTCCTCTCTCTCTCTTTTTGGGGTGAAGTGCTTGAAACAAAACCTGAGAGAAAATAGCAGTGAAAACATTTTGTCTTCAGCGAGCAGACTTCTCCTCCATGAAGGGAGACTAACACTAGCAGGTAATGGCCATAAATGTCTCTCTAGTAGGCGCTGGCTTAATAGAATTACGCTTTGTTATGGCAGGGCTGGAATGAACCTCTGTGATAGTATTCAGGCAGATGCAGGGAAGAAAAAGCAAACATACGGCTTGTCAGAGGCCAAGAAATACCCGAACTACCAAAAGGATGAGTAATTTGCATGATTGTTTCTTGTCACATCTGGATATTCAATCTGCCAGATGCAGAGGAAATCAGACTGACTTGCCTACATCTGTCACTCAGAGGGAGAGTTTTACTGTCAAGCTCAAGAACGTGGAAAAAGGACATCAAGAAGTTTAGACTGTCTCATACAAACTGCCCCACATACCTGGGGACTGATGTCAACAAACCCCACCTCTCTGGCATCACATCTGTTAAACGTTGTATTTAAAATTACAGGACAGTCCAGACAGTTTTCTTTTTTCTTTTTTTTTTATTATTATTTTTTTATTTTGTACTTATCTCTGCCCAGACTGCTGTTGTGACGGACATCTAGGAACAAGATGGTAATGTGTAAACAAGATGAGTGCCTTCCCTTTCATTACCAGCAGTCTCCCAGGACATGCCCCTAATTCCACGTGTAGCACTGAGGTCCTACTTGGGCGTTGAAGCAGAGCCTGGGCAGTTTGATTGCTTTCCATGCCTGGAGAAGACCAGCATCCAAGAGGGCACTGGAAGCAACAGGGCTATAGCAGGGCCTTGGCAGAAACGAGCCCAGCTCTGCCTTACAGTTTCTTCAACACCTCAATAGGAGCAGAGGCGAAGGGAGTGAGCACCCAAAATTTTCTGCCTCCCACCATCACTGTCATAGAGGGAGCAGCCAAGGGGCACAGCCCATGGATCAGTGGGTTTGGTTTTCCTCCCATGTGAGGAGATTTATAGTGGCAGAGGTGAAGATACAACATCAGGCACATGGAAAGCAGAAGATAAGGTTGCTACTGATGTTTAGGGGATGGTGGGCAGAGAAGGAAGAAAGCCACCGAGTTCTCTTCTGCCAGTGCTCCCCTCTGCACTCATTGGCCTTCTGATGAGACACCAGCACATGATCCAGTGAGGTAAGGGTAGCCTTCAGGGGGCTACATTTCTTCCTGCAGTACATAATTAGAAAATGGAGAAGAAGGTATAAGCATAAATCTTACCCAACAAGACAGCCAGATGCCTGCAATCTGCAGTATAAAAGTGCCTGGCATTTGTCCGCCTGTCCAGATGAAATATCTTTCAAGACAAAAATGAAATCACTATTCGAACACAGTGCTGTGCAACAAAAAGTGTGTCCTAATGTCACACTTCTGAACAGATTCAGACAAATTTGTCTTTGAGGTGAACCATGTTTCTTCAAATGAAACTGCAATCTCTGAGACCACAATTGCATGTTTTTTTGGTAATCCTAGCATCAGGAAGATAACACAGGAAATGCTAGAAATCTTGTTTGAAGAAACATTAGTGCTTTGTCTGAATTTTCAGGAAGCAAGTGTTTCTGCTGTCTGCTTCTATTTAAAAATAGTGCAATCAAAAATTGATGTTTAGTGGCACTGGGAGTCAGAGAGAAGACAATCAGAAAGCTCCTAATCAGCATTCCACCAGATCAAGCTGTCATGTCACTCTGTGAAAAACATGGAAAGTTTTTGGAAGTTAATAGAGTTGCCCAGTGAAAGGATGGGAAGTAACAATGCAAGCTGCAGCATAGGGTATTCCCATTAGATATTTGGATAACCTTACTAAAATTAGGGCGGTCAAATATTGGTGCAGCAGACCAGAGTGGTTGCATAGTCTTCATCCTTGAACATATTCATAACTTGACTGGATAAAACACTGAATGACCTGCTCTTGGAGCGGTGGATTCAGCCAGGGACCTCCAGAGGTCTCTTTCAACTGCTGTCATTCGTTGGTTTTCTGAACACAGCATAGATCAAAGAAACAGAAAATTTGGTCTGCAGCAGTAGAGAGAGTTTGCAACAAATAATTCTTTCATGTGTAATGCCCACAAAAGCCTACTGCTGTATAAGAGATGCTGTGGAAAACACCATACCAAGTTTTTGACTTCACAGAAACTTACAGAAGGGCATTTTTCAAAAGACTTCTAATACATGATAACTGGTCTGTTGAATCTCAATTAGCACGTAAGTTCTTCAAGGTAGTTCCTTTTCATAGAAAATGTTTTAATCTTAGTGAGATGAGTTTTCAAGCCAAAGCCTTTCTGAACCAAGCATGCAAGAGAGCATTTTATCATCCTGCAGATTACCTGGAAGCAATAGCTCTGAGCATCCCTTGCAGTGAACAGTAGCTAGGCTTTCCATGCCCAGAGATGCCCTATCAGTACAGAGCAGTCAGAGGAGATATTACAAAGCATAAAGCCTGCAGCAGAGAGAAGAAGTGATTCTAGAAGTTACATAGGGCAGTAAGTTGAGACCAAATAGGGAGATGAAACATAGGTTCATGGAAAGGGATAGGAGGAACTGTACACAGGGAAGAGATCAAAGGACCAAATTCTGCAAATCCAGTTCAGGAAAGAACTTCCTGGTAACCCTAAAAGCCAGATTCCCAGCAGTACATTGTTTAAAAGTACTCTTGCTTCTGTTAAATTATCCCCTTATTTATATAATAACAATACTTGAATTTTCATCAAGGCATGGAGATCAACCTTAAAAACTTAGAACCTTTCTCATAGACATCTGTTGTTATATTCCTTGCATCCTCACAACCTCCAAATTAGGAAGAAAAGATAAGCCAACTCTATTTTGTATAGTTTTTGAAAAGCCTTTGTGATATCATCAGTTAACATTTCATCAGTGTGAAAGTCTGTGCAGAGGGCTGCAAACAAATATCTGTAGGTACCAGTACTTCACTATTTCTTTCTCTCTGACATTTTCAGAAGTTTCACTGTTTACTGGTTAGAATTTGCTGATTTGTAGCATGTCAGCTGTTGTATTCTTAGGAACTGCAGGTGATTCAGATCACTTCTACTGGAAGGCAAGTAGTTATTCTTGCATAATGAAGTGGTAGCTGCTACAAAGTACAAATATTAAGAGCCAAAATCATCAAAAGGCGTATATGACTTTCAAGCACTGTATTTGAGTGAAGACCAGGGGATGAGTAGTTGTGTACTATGCTGAAAGTCATGCTTCTTTTTTTAAAAAAAAAAGTATTGTAAGATGATTCATAGATGTGCCTCAATTTAGAAATTTCTTAGCATTCCTTAAAATAATCATGCCAAACTGACTTTTTTTGTTTTCTTCCTCAGAAAGCACAAAACTCCTTGATGTCTACCTCTTCCTATTTGATGATTTCCTATTAATTACCAAAATTAAACGTAACAAAAAGGTAATAATGGATGTTGTTGCAGACGTTATTGTATTTTCTGGCTTGGTAAATATTTTGAATGTACTTTGGAAGGCTGATATTCAGCAAGAAAAATACAAGATGACTAATAGGCATGAAAGACAGGCAACATTTCCTTATGCTAACAGTAAAATAACTTCCAAGAAAGGGAGAAGAGCTCCTGATATTGAAAGAATGGGGCTGGGGGGATCTTTGAACACCTTTGACTGTTTCCTGCCTGTGTACCTATACTGTGTACCTATCATGTTGTTTTAATACAGGCCATGACCTTGACAAGCGAGTTCCGGATACTGATAAGTTTTTCAGAGAAAAGATTTCTAGGGTTGCTTAGGCAAATAAGCTCTCTGAACACCTTTGATAAGACAAAGTACATAATTTAGGGCTGTTTATTGCCTATACTTCATGAGCAGATGGCATACAACCCGCTAATCAAGTTCATTTTCTATTCCCAGAAATACGGGGGCTCAGATACAGGCATAATCCCTGTCTGTCCTTCCCTCACTCCTGAGCTGCAGTCACTCATAAGAGAAGGTGGATTTTGCTCGGTCCTCGACCAGCCCATCCCACTGGACAGACTGATATTGAAAAATGTTGACCCCGTCCACGTAACAGGTACGTGCCTGGGTGCATTTGAATGTTTTCATAAATACCATCTTCATCCATTTGTGTATGTAGCAGTGAAAGGATTAGACACTGCTTGCCCACAAACCACCCCCAGAAGCATGGAGTGCCAATGTCTCAGCACCGGTTGGCTTCACAGATCCATTTGTACTGCAGTGTCTATAACAGTGACTTTCACATGCATACTGGCAACTTTCGGATCTAGATATTCACCACATAGAAGGTATGAAGACTCCAATGACTTCTATCTCGTGAGCCAAGTATTTTCTTGCCCTAACCACCTTACCATGCTATATCAATCCCTGGAGCTATTTCCAAAGGACACTGTCAATCCCACCGTAGTTATGAAACATTTTTTCAGTTGTCCCAATTGCCAGCACTACAGTGCACTACTCTCCTTGGTGTCCTTATGTGTACAGCAGCAAAATGTGAGGAGGCTGGAGAGATGATCTACCTCCTGCTGCTGCACTGACTCACCTCCCCACTGGCCCTTGAGAGGATGGAAATCACCCACCCTAAGTCAGTGCTTCCCTGCTCGTAGACTTCCAAACACATTGACATGGAAAACCACCTCCGGTAACATCTGGTGTGCCCTTTGGTGAAGTAGGAATGAGGACCAGCCTCCACAGAGAGTATCCAGCTTTGCCCTATCTAAGGAGCATCCATGCAGTCACCAAATAAGAGGTTGAGTCAGGCCTCCAAGCCTGATCCGCTGGGACAAGGTCTCACACACCTCAGTGACACTTACCTGACACTGTCAAGACCCCAGGAGCCTCCTCTCTATCAGAGAGAAATAGAAATACAAAACTCTGGGCTCCAGGGCCTGCCAGCCATCCTAACCCCAAGGACAGGGAGGAAAAGCTCAGGAAGCTAGAGCACTCTGTAGGAAATCAATAGACGTGGAAAAGAAACCTAGAGCCCATAAAATTTATGATAACCTATTCACTTACGGTAATTACCATTCAGCATCAACACTGACAGGAAATAAAGGTAGGCAATAAGAGGAAACTGAAGAAAGATGAGAAGTGGATGAAAACAGAGGAGAATAACCTTGTTTTAAACGTCCTCCAGATGCCATTTGCCTGCCTGAGACATCCCCTTGCCAACCCAGCATGAATCCAGTGGCTGCACCTCACCAGCAGCGTGGCAGCCAGGGCAGCCCCGACAGCCCCATGGCCCTGCCCAAGCCCAGGCCCAACACAGGATCAGCAGCTTCTGGCTGCTGCTGGGGACATGGCAGCAGCCCTCCGGCTTACATGTACAGCACCATGCATAAAAGCCACACAGGATATGAGAATAATATCTGAGGAATTTTTCCTAGCTGCCATTTGCTATATTCAGGGATTTCTAACCAGGCTCCCTGTGACCTAGCCACAAGCAGCAGAACAGACAAAATCACCTGCTGCATCCCAGCCAGGCTCTAAACACTGGTTATGGCCTACCCCACACTCTGGACCTCATTGCTGGTTTTCTTCCCCATATGTTCCTACCAATTTTCTTACTGTCTGTAGCCACACAAGTCTCCATTATTTACTTGTAGTCTTGAGGTCTGCGATCTGTGCTCTCTCCTGGCTGTGTGGGTCCAGGACTGCCACTTGCAAGGGGGCAGTCTCTTACACATTGCTCACCGTTGCTTCATTTACAGCAGTGTACATGTATACTGGCCACAAAAAGCAATGCCAAATGAGTCTGCTGCATTGCAATGGGTCCCTGCACCCTGCACACACTCCAGGGAGAGACCAAGCCCTACACCAGTGTGAGAGCACAGCCACTTCCCTACATAGCAGCCTTCAAATGGACATATTTGAAATCAGATAAAAGTTGTCGATACCTGTTCTTCTCTAGCTTCAGTTATGCTTTAGTCTACTCTGAATGGAAGCTTCTTTTAACAATCCTCAGCAAGACTCAAAAGCAACTGAGCTACACAATGGTTGAGTAAAAATTGTATTAAAAATAAAACTAGTACAAGCAGAATTAACTTTCTGAATTAACAAAGTTTCCTGCATAACAAAAATTAACCCCAGAAGGGTGCCTTGCCCTATTAAGAATCAGGAAAGATGACATGTATCATATTTTCAGTCATTAGTAGACCGTGATATGAAATTGGAGTGGCAGCTGCAGGAGGAAATTTATATAATTTCTTCACTTTTTTTTTCAGTCTTCAGCCTGAGAAATGCTTTCCTAATACAGCATGAAAATAGGTATCGGCAGTGCATAGCAGTCTTCTTGCTACAAACACAAACAGAGATTGCCAAGGTAAGTAATACATCTTTTTTCTTCTGTAATTACACAGCTACGCTTGCCCTAGAGGAGGACCTCAGCCTGAAAGTGGCCATGCTGTGCTAAGAATCTATTAAAGTTGTGACATTTGACCAAAACCAAAACAAACATACCAAAAAAAAAAAAAAAAAAAGCGCTGGTTCACACATTTTATTTGCTACAGAATTTTTACTGTTGAACACGTACCAACTTTCTATCAGGGTTGATAGCAAGCCATATCTTTTTGAAAAACAACATCATTTCTGTTTGCTTAAAAAAACCTGACACTTCTTGCATAACAGAAATGAAGACAGTGAGCTCCTCCAGAGAAGTCAAAAACAAAACAGTCCCCCCAATTCATATCTGTAGTATCCAGATCAGAAAATTGTGTTCATCTATGCACAGCACACTCTTGCAGTTTCAGATGGAACAGATGGTATGATTAATTCCACTGTTATATAAATTTACCCCTCACTTTCACACCATATCACACTTCTACCAGCAGTGCTGTTTTTAACATCTGAAAGTGTGCTAGGCACTTCACAGCTTGGGTGTTTTTTTTTTCCTGTAAGTTGAATTTCATTCTCTAGTACCTAACGCACAAAAATCTGACTACCACTAATACTAATTCTTAAAAATAAATCACAGTAGACAGGCTTTTTCAGGGAAAAACAATAAGTGAATTCTTTGCATTTCCAAGCCACTGGTTCCTACTTGGAATAAATATCTACTTAAGAAGTAGTTACCATCTCCTGTGATTGAAATATTACCATTCCCTTTTGAAGTATTCATGCCAGGTAACAACCACCTTCTCAGTGTCTCCCAGTTTCATTTTATCTATGTACTGAAAGTCTCTTTTCACATGGATGTAGTAACATAACAGCATTTTGACTTGTCTCCCTGATTCTTCAGAAACGTAGACCCCATCCATCACAGTTTTGGATAAACTACTATATTTCTGCTACTAAACCCAATCCCAGCACAGTCAGCATGTTTTTTAAAACAAACTTTACTAATTTTAGCAAAGTTTTAGCCTCACAGTTTTAGCTGATAATGATCTGCAAGACAGAAAGGACGATGATCTTCCTAAGACAACCAATATTTTTGAGGGCCATCAGATCAGGACCTTGAGGTAGATAGAATTATAGAATGGCTTGGGTTGGAAAGGACCTTAAAGCCCACCCAGTTCCAGCCCTCTGCCATGGGCAGGGACACCGCCCACCAGACCAGGTTGCCCAAAGCCCCATCCAGCCTGGCCTTGAGCATCTCCAGGGATGGGGCAGCCACAGCTTCCCTGGGGCAACCTCTGACAGTACCTCGCCACCCTCTGAGGGAATAATTTCTTCCTAACATCTAAACTAAATTTATCCTTTTCCAGTTTAAGACCATTCCCCCTTTGTCCCACCATTATCTACCCGAATAAAAGTACCTGTAGAACCCCTTCTTGTTATTCTTTGCACAACTGTCCAAGTTTAGTTCAGTCGGTGCCTTAGCTTTCCCGATCCCATCCCTGCACATCCAGACAGTGTTTCTGTACTCTTCCCAAGGCACATGGCCACGTTTCCACCATCTGTGCACTTCCTCCTTTTGCCTGTTTGACCAGCAGGTCCTCATTCAGCCATGATGGTTTCCTACCTTCCCTGGAATATTTATTACACATGGGAGTAGAGAGCTCTTGTGCTCTAAGAAAAAATATCCTTAAGTGTTGCCAGCTCTGATCAGATCCTTTAATCGGATAAACCACATCACAAGAGAGATGGTAAGCTGAATGAAGACGTAGGTGCCATTTTCCCATTGAGCCATCCCAAGCAGAGGCCTGCTATGCTGCAGGCCACCCCCAGGTTTTCCCAGTGTTGCAAGGGGCCTGCCTGGGCTCTGTGTTCGCTCACAAGGCCCATGTTCACTGGCTTACCAGAATACAGCTCCGCATTGACTGCACACAGAGCACATCTTCCAGATTTTGCTGCCTGAGTATTCACCATGTACGTAATGGAGATGCGTTGGACACCTGTCCCCACTCCCACCTCCCTCTCAGACACACAAAAACACAGAACTGAAAATACGCTGCTCTTACTCACTCAGCCCATCCATGCAGTTGCCCCACCCTTCTTCCCTGTCCTCCTCTCTGAGCCACAAAAACCTAAACATTTGAAACTCTGAGTTGTAAGGGACCACTCCTGCCCGGCCAACCCTGTGCAACCACCACTGCACAGCTCATCATCCCCTCTTCGGCTGGCAGTTCTAGAGGGGCCAGAGCAACCACCCGTACTGAAGCCAGCATGCAATCTTTCTCCTCTGCTTTCTGTTTTCCAAAGTGATGCATTTGTCTTGTTTGGGGTTTAAGCACACATAGGAAGCAACCAGATGTGTCAATAACAAAATTTATGAATCCTAAAGTAGCACGAAGCAGAGCTGCCTCTCATGCATTTCTATGCCCTGCATCAAAGCCCAGTGACTCTTTGTGCCTTACAGCAGGGAGAGCAGCCACTGAATAGGCAAAACAAAAACCCTGGGGTGGCAGAAGCACAGCTAGACCTCCAGCTTGTATTGCTGCCAAACAATTTGCAATGTCTCATCACAGCAGTTCAGAGACAGCTCAGCTTCTGTGACCCAGACCATCTGGACTAGCACAGAGAGAAGTTACGTTTATGTATTTAAACCCCTCTCTCCAGCCACTACCCCCTGCCTTCGTACCTGGATGATAGGGGATGTAGAGATGAATGCTGTCAGCATGGTGCAGGAAACAAATTCATGTGGCAGCACATGACAGACCTCAGAGGGGCCAACAACTTGCAATATTGATAGCACTGGAGCTGTCTTAATCAGGGTAGCAGGGAGCCCAAACTGCAGGGACAGCATTAAATTAATAAATGCTACACAAAAACAGGTGAAATAGCCTGCAGCAAATTTCAAAATTTCAAGCAAACAGAGCATTAAAGTCCCATCTTCATAACAAAAAGTAAAGTTTCATTGGAAATCTCTGGCTCCAGACAAAGATTCTAGTGATGTGCTGTGGCCTTCGCAATGGGGAGTGTTGGGGCTCAGGGAAAACTCACTTTTGTTTCAGGAATTATGAGCAAGGGCCTGAAGAAACACCAAATACAGCTGAAAGCTCATGGGTGTTCATCTGTCTGAATTACTAGAACTTTGCAGATTGCCTGGGTTTACAGATTATTTTTCTTGTTACAGAAAACATGGATGTCGCAGATAGAAATGGCAATCTCCAATTACACTAAGCAACATGAAACCAAGAAAAGCACACTTTTTTGCTCCCCAGCTGAATCCTCTGAAATTTAATAATGCCAGCACAGCATGGACAGATCCCGTGGAATACTATTGTGGTGATAACATAGTTATTTCTTCCAGCATGCCTTTGCTTTCTGACACTAGCAGACTTCTGACTTGACTAGACAGAAGTGATGAGTTTTGACCACAGAATATAGGAATACATCGGAGGGGGAGAATGAGCCAGGTACCAAACACATCACTCTTAAATGCTCCTTTGCTTCAGCTAGGGGAAGGCTCTTGCCATCCAGGGAAGTGTTAACACAACTTCTTTCCTAGAAAGCAGGACAGGGAATACACCTATATTGATGAGGAGAACTTATTCACCAGAAGTCTAGAGGGGTCATTCTGAGCTCTTTCAAATTGTATTAATAAATTTCACAAAATTAAAATTGTAGGCAACTAGTCATAGCTCCCTGTACTTACTGCCTTTTTACATACTAAAGTAACATCTCACACTCAGCTTGTGGGGGAAGATCAGTAAAAACATATTTTTTTGAGTAGCAATTAATTTTCAAAATGAAAAGGTTGCTTAGTGCCCTGTTTATTTGAAAATGGTCATCTTTACATCTAATATTCAGATAAACTACAGATGCTACAGAATATATAAAAAGAACAGAAGTGCAATGATGTCCCCCTTCTAATGGGGACTTTTTTTACCCAAAGTTTTTCACAGCTTTATTATCAGCAGATCCGTCATTATGCATTATTTACGCTTAGTGCAGCCTTCAGAGTTCAATTTTGCAGTCTTTTCAACTTTTCTTCAAAAACTCAAACATTCTTTTTATATTAAAACATTCAATACTTCACTGCAATCCCAGATCTGTGGTCCATATAGTCAAGTATGTGTATGTTTTTTTCTTTTTTTGAGGTGCCGGAACAGCCCCACATAACAGTCTGAAACTGGTTGACACAACGTTACTCCTGTAGAGGGAGGGTGCTCTCACCACATTAGCCTGGGCTAGTCTGAGATTAGCATAGCAGAGGAAGAGAGACTTCTCTAAAACCAGTCTAAATGATCCTGCCACTTCTCCCACTTCTTGTGCCCAGTCAGTCTCTCCCTAAGCATGGAAGCAAGCCTTTAGAATATCCCTTCAGTAACAGAAATTATTTCAGGGTGAACTGAACAGAGAAACCACACAGATGAAGACTATGCTGAAGAATTTGGGAGCGCCGTTCCAGTTGTTTGCATTACTCACGGTTAAGTCAGCATACCTCCCTATCTTTTGTCTCTGCTCTGGCATCAAATTAGTCATAAATTCAAATGTTGTGTCTAATCCAGTGATCCGGTTCCACCCATCAGGATGTTATGATATGTTTTCTCCACTTGAGTGGTTTACATCTACACACAAACTCTGGTCTGGAAGCTGCGTGTACTTGCTTGGTCCATCGTCCTCCCAATGTCACTGCAGCACATGCTCCTGCTCTTCCCTTTTATGCCCAGAACAGGCAAGTTTCTGTCACAGACTAGTGAGAAAGGGACAGCTACCCAGGCTGCATGCCTGGGGTAAACGCATATGGCAGAAAAGCAGAACTGAGCAGACACAGCAGAGCTGCTCCAGGAAGCCACGCAAGCTGCAAACACTTGGCCACAGCTTGGCTTCAACAGCTGTGCTCTATCTCCACTGATGCCACACTCAGCTGTGTGCTGTGTCAAACTCTTCCATCCCCAGCACCTCTACAGAATCTCACAATATCTTGCCATCAGTGATGATACCAAAGATTTTTAAGCCCAGAAAAGTCACACCTGTCAGATTAAGCCCTGTGCTTCCTGCACTGGCAGAAGAGAAGGGGGTGTTTTGCACCTGTGTTTTGTTTTTTTTTTTTTTTCCTTCCAGAAAGATCTTTAAGATAGGTCTGCTCAGTTTACCAGGTAACTAAATAGTCCTGGAGATTCAGTACTCCCAGATGTCAGCACATCTCTAAGGGGGATACCCTAGGGGAAGGAAGTACTTTCACACAGGCTGTCTTTAGGGAGACAAACTCAACGGGCTCTTTTGTGGTCTGGAGAGGAAGATGCCCCAGAAAACAATCAAAGCAGAAATCAACTTCTCAACTTGAATCCCCTTTCAGAGAAAGCCTCTCTCAAACTTTTTCTACTGTCTACACACCAAGCCTCTAGGAAGATCTACTTCAGTTTTGAAATGTAGTTTTTTGTAAATGCCCCCACAATGCAATAGTGGCTTTATCATGGGGCACATGCTGATTGCCTGGATTCTCTCTGCACTGCAGTTCTGCTCTTTTAGAGGTTTTCATTCAATAAGTGAAACCTCCCATAACCTGAAGAACTAAAACAAGCACTAATTTTGAGCCTTCCAGTTATGTCAGTTGTTAGACTGCACTGAACACAATGTAGGAATGTGGTCAGTGACAGAAAGAATAACTGAACCCAGTATAACCAGCAGATTTGCACAGTTACTAGGAAAGGAAAAACCACTCTGAATTTAACTTGTGAAAACCAGTCATTATCACATCCTCCTCATGAAAGCGAAAGCTTTTGTTGCAGCCTCCAACCAGTCTAAGAAACTGAAGCATTTAGTTGTTCCCACATGTGTGATTTCCCAAGAGTTCCCTTATATTATGATATATTCCCCAATTCAAAGTAGCTTTGCTGTCTGAAGTGAATGACAGAAAGGTCTGTTAGAAAGGTCTAATTTTTTTATTGTCATTCATCATTCCTGTAACAGGTTAGAAAACAAAAATTACATTTCAATAACATTTCATCATAGTTTATACAGAACTGGTTGATGCATGGTGTCATTTACTCATCCAAATCCACAGCCACCTTCCAAATCGCAGAGTTTAGCAATTACAGTGCACGCTGGACTAAATTTTTTTCACAATGTAAGGCACAACTACATGATCACAAGTAGTAAACACAAACACTGAAAATAGAACTTAAGAATCAAACTCCAATGAAAAAGAAACAAAATCCAAACACACTCATGCAAAATTTATCTACACCTACCAAGATGGTATGATCCAGTTTAAAAGAAGTGCAGTACTCTGTAGGTAAAATTGTATCATAAGGCTATTATAATACATTACCTCTAAATACTGGGTAAGAACTTAAAACTTCTTCCATTTATATTTTATACAATTCTACAGAAAATAAGTTGTATGTGTGATATTCACATCTGCAATAATAAACCGATCAATAAAATGCTGAAAAGAGGCAAACAGCACAATGCTACTTGTGGCACGCATCCATTACAGAAACCATTCATCAAGTTCACATCTTGCGTATTGAAGGAAAAAAATGCTAAATTAATGGTACATTTGGTGAATGAGGTTATCCATACTCAAATGACAAAGCTGTATACAAAATTGTTTTTGCCCAGCAGACCATGATTATGAAAGGTTGTGGTTATGATTTATTTCCTGTCCAGCAGCTAGTTTGCAAGATTGAAATTACAGAGGTTAAAAGAATTCAACAGAGTTTACAGTAACTTGAAACTATTGGATACTTCCAAACATATAAAAAAAAAAAAGACTTTTTTTTTTGGTGATAAACTTTTGCAATTTTGGCTTTCACTATAATTTTTACATAACGTGACAGTGAGCAAATCCTATTAAACTTACCTAGTGTTTGAGTTTCACACTGAGAGGTAGTTCAAATGAAATCTTAAGTAACGGCATCAAATGGTGGGGTTTCATGATTTTTATTTTTTTTTCTGATTTTTTTTTCCTTTTCTTACAAAAGTGACAAATCCTATACAAGCAGCATTTTGGACACATTACTATAAAAAGTTCTGGTATTTGCTAACTCAGCGAGACATTCTTCTAAACATCCCTCCTGTGCCAGGATTCAAGACTTAGCGTGATACAGCAGAGCACTTTGCCATAAACCCAGCAGCAGGAGCCCAGACCTGCCAGTGCTGGCCTGTCGACATTTAACACTGAACACTGTTCCCAGCCTTCTTTACCCTAAAAAGGCAGGAAACGGGTGAATTTGTTTTTTAGTTTAGGTCACAGGGGGAGGCAAAGTCGGAAAACATGACTACCAGGCTTCTGCTTTCATAGTAACGTTGATCTAAAGGGGTTAGCAGGGCTTCAGTAATCTCCACATGAGCAGGTACTCCTGTATCTGCTGCACAGCAAGTGCATAGTATATGGCACACTGCAGACAAAAGGCAGAGTTTATTACATTAACCAGTGTCTATTCTCTTTCTTACTGTGATTCTAAGTGGCATCTTGTGTTCTCTCTAAAGATACAAAGCTCTTTATTCAGTGCCACTTTAAAAAAAGAGAGAGAAACACAACTGAGTTTCTGTGGAGGGACTTTACTATCCAATTATTGCTGGTTTTTGAAAAGTAGACCACTTAGTGTTTTCCAAGAGAGGCTGTGGTCGGACAATAATTTTAAACTTATCCTAAAAGGGATGGTGAGGTCAATACTTCAAAAATGAAGGACTAGACAACTGGCAAGAACCTTGAAAATACATAAAATTAATGTATATTCACGTTATAAGCTTAAAATGAAGCTCTACAAAGACAACGTGTGAGTGACTACATGAATTTTCTTGTTACATGTGCTCCCAGATGATGACCTTATTTTTGGTACAAAGTAATTATGAGTGCAATTCTCCTTACATAGCAAGGGGCCAAATGTAATGCAGTGAAAGTCCAGCTGAAGATAAACCTTCTGCCCACTGATTACAGCTAGCACACGCAACGCCAGCAGTGCCATTCCGCTTCTTGGAGATTATATTCAGTTAGACAGCAAAAAGTGCATAGTGCAAATGACAGTGTTATTTCCTAGTCCCACAAGAATATGAGTGGAAGGGGTGGTACTTGGAGGAGTAATTTAACAGTTTTAGCATACTCAAACCACGGTATCATTCTTCCTGACATAGTTCGTGCTCTATTTGAGCTCCAGCTTCAGCAGTTTTCTGTCTGCCACTGAGTACTGGTCATAAATTTTTAAGTTTTGCAAAAAGCATTTGTTTCAACTTTCCATTTAACTGACATTGAACAATCTAGAAAAATATTTTTTTTTCCAGTCCCTGCTTTAGGAATACAACTTCTTTTACATCTAGCATAGTAGAAACAATTATTCTTGCTAATATGTGATACAAACAGCGAGGTTACTTCATGCTTCCACTCCCAAGTACCCTCTTGCTTCACTAAGAAAGGTTTTCTAGTGAGGATTCACAAATAAACCTAATGGCCCCAAAACCAACAAAAACATTCATTGCTCTTGCATGCCTAGCACTCCACACTCCACAACAACTTGGTTACTTAATACTTTCCAAAAACAGAGGAAAAAAACTGCACTCTGTGGTAGAGCGCTGAACTCTTGTGCCAGAGCAAAGCCAGACGAAAAATGAGATCCCTCTAAACCTCTTGTCTCTGCTGGAAGTAGCAGCAGAAACTTCCCTTTGCCTCTTTATCTGCAGACAGCAATTTTTCCTACTGTGACTCAATTTTATAATCTTTGTTAAACCTTTGCAGAAAGGGGAAGGTTATTGGAGGGAAGGAATACATGGGGAGAAGAAACAACAGTGAAGCATATCCCGCTAAGATCAAAAGCTTGCCACTGAACCCTGCAGTGCTCTCTGCCTACATGGGGACTGCAGTATGAAAATATGAAGTATGCATTGTTGACATGAGGCCGGAATAAAACAGTGGGGATTTGGCATTTTGGAGACAACAACCCAAGGGATTGTGGCTGTTTGACTGGGAAGAGATGCAGCATCTCCAAAAAGTTAGAAGAACTTCTCCCCATCCTTAACAAGACCATCTTTTATGCTTCTCCAAATGACTTGGTAGATTGTCTCAGCCCATGCAGCAGTTGGTGTTTCAGATTCTGCTTCACCAGAGATGCTGAATGTGCCCCTGAAGACACTCTATCCACTCTATCTATATATCCACTGTTCAATTTCTGATGCCATGGTAATGGCTGGCAATTAAAGGCAGCTCGGGGATCCCACATACCTTCTGATTCAAGCATTGGTTTCACCATTTTTCCTCTTGACATCTTACTCTACAATGGCCTCTCCTTGGTGAATCAGAGCTATGTGGTTCTTGCTAAAGGCTGCTAAAACACATCACCACACGTTTTCACCTTCTTGTTCCATGTTCTAGTCTCTTCTGCCATTTTTTTCCTCTGTTTCCATGTTTGTAGTCTGAAAAATCAGTGCATTTAACTACTTTGTCCAGAGTCCTTTATCTCAGTGTGGTAAAACCCAGCAGACTTTTTGCTAGGTTTTCCTATTATTTATATTTGAAAGGAGTGCAACAAAAAACCCACATCTTACTGACAACATACCCCTCAAAGCAGTCAGAATCTACAAGCACATTTACAAATACAACACTTTTCACCTTCCAGTTTTCCTTATATAAATAGTAATACCCTTAGGTCATTTTACTGAGCTTGAGCACAACTTCCATCGTGGCAGCCAGTATTATGTGGTCTATCATACCAACAAATTGTCAGAGAATACAGACCTGTACTAAAAATCATAAACACAAGAGTAGGAGCATAAGATTTAACAATGAAGCCACTAATTTATTCCAGTGAAAAGCTGCAGAACTCCTAACTTTGCCTCAGTCTCAAACATCAAAGTTTCTACCTCAGCACTGCTCCTCCTGATCTTAGCAATCCCTCTTTCTACAATTGTGTGTTTGAAAAGTATTTCTGTCCCCTCAAGAAGTCAGTCACACACATCAGTCAGCAAAAAGAAGCCTTCAGAAATTGAGCTGGTTTCACCTTGAAGCTGGGAAGCTCCATCCTGAGTTAGAATCATAGAATATCCCAAATTGGAAGGGACCCATAAGGATCATCAAGTCCAACATCCAACTCCTGAGTTGTCTGGTGACCAACCAAACACACTTATTCAGCAGCCAGCTGAGTGAGATGACTTTGCTTGTCTTTACAGCAAAGCATCCCAAAATCAAGAACAATGATAGCAGAGCTTCTACCATTTCCTCTTTGCTGGAGAGCTCTCTCCTCTGTTCAAAAGTAAAACATCTGAACACAAGCGGATCTTTCAACCATTTCCCTAGTTCCCCCTGAGAAACTTCCATCTTCATTCACCACATACGTTTTGTCCTTCATGCAGTTGTGGGAGGTTTCTCTCTTCCCTCTTAAAATCCCCTCCGTTCTACATGGTTGTCCTTCACCCTGAAAGCTGTACACTCTGTGTTACACAACCAGATGGTGCGTACCTAGGCAGAAGCAAGACTGTGACATCTTTACCTTTGCCAGATTTCTGAAGCCACGTATCAGACAGAGAAAGGCTTGAAAGCAAACTCTTTGGATTCCATCAGTAAGTAATTGAACAGAAAAAAATCCTAAGAGGCAGAGATTCTGTTCATACTTCCCAGTCAAAGAATTCTTATTCCAATCAGTTACCCTGACAAGGACAAGCAGCAAGCACACAGGATCTATTCATACAGAATCATTACAGCACTTGTTTCTTTCAAGCAAACAAACCTCAGAAGTTCGAACTAGAAAAGCTGGTAAGTACTGCACATAACCACGCATGTATTCCAAGCATAAGGAATAATAAGAATTAAATTTTAAGATGACTCCTTGAGGATGCAAATTTAGAACTAGATAGGTAAGCTAAGATGGGATATGAAACATATAGATCATTACAGGGGAATAGGGATTAACAAGTCTTTTCACTTGAGAGTTAGTCAGGACTAGACATTTTTCATAAAAGAGGCTCCTCTTCATTCACATAAAAAGCTGTCAATACATAAAAGTAAATAAGTCTGCCTAAAGATGGCTAAGCATCTATCAGTGTAACAGAACGTGTTTCCTTACCTTGGAAGGCAAGGAGGAGAGGAACTGAGGACATAGTCCTTTTCTCTGAACAGCTGGCACAATTTTTTAAGACAGAGAAGGGCTTGGGTTGTAGAGAGTTTACTAGGATAATGAAGACTAAGGGTCCCTAAGTATTGGAAGGCATAATCAATGATCAGAAGAAATAACCTTAATGGTTTTGAGGCCAGTTACCAGATACTCCTTTCAAAGGGAGGAAAATTTAGACACAGGCAGGCAAGAAAAAACAGGTGTAAATAAAAGCACAACAAAAAGAGCAGTCTATACGAACTCAGCAGGAAACCTCTGTAGTAAGTACAGAAAAGGAAATACGAACAAATACAAGGTGATGAGACGCTGGAGCAGGTTCCCCAGAGACACTGTGGCTGTCCCATCAATTTCCATTGATGTTCAAAGGAAGCGTTCAAAGTCAGGCTGGATGGGACTTTGAACAACCTGATCTAGGGTCCTGTGCAGGAGGGGTGGAGTGGACGACCTTTAAAGGTCCCTTTCAACCCAAGTCATTCTATGCTTCTATGCTCTAGAACCATATATGTTGGCCTGTATATTTAGAGTTGTGTGCTTATAACTAAGCCAGCACCAGGAGAATTAAACCACCATCCTAAGCAAACTAAATCATAGAATTCACACACCATTTAAGAACCCTTAGCAATGGGGGACAGAAGGAACAATGGAAAAGCGATGTTTGTTAGGGCTAGCAGGAGTTCAACTTGTTCCACCAAAAGCTGAAGGAAGGGATAGGAGAAAAGGTCAGCTAAACTGCAGCACCCTCTAAAAAAAAAAAAAGAGCTTTTCTTAGTAGGATACCTAGCGAGGCATTTCTGGACATCCCTGAGAACCACAAGGACTTCTTGGGGCTTCCAGAGTATGGGCAGAGGGTCAGATGGGCTATAGGCTACTATCTGCCTTGTTTGTTTACTATTTAAAACCTGCATATAAAGGGCTTCTGGAATATTAAAATCCATTCATCAAACATGTAAAAGTGAAATCGATTAATATGGGAGAGCTTTGTGTAGTACTCCTACAATGCCCACTAAACTTGGTCACATCATTAATTCACACATACAGACACACAGACACACGCACACACACACAATGCAGTACAGAATGTGTAAAGGTATTCCAGTATCCAAGTGCTGTAGCTGGGAAAGAACTCAGGTGCTGACACTACAAGTTCTAAGCAGGCAAATAAAACAGAGTTGAGTCCAGCCCATTACCCTCACTGCGGAGTTAGAACTTCAGAGAGAAAAGTCCAAGAATCAGAGAGAGAGAAAGCAAAACAAAGGGGTTATAAAGAACATGAGATACGTAATCAAATGCAACAATTAGTTATGCTATTACAGCAACATTTGATACACAAAATCCTCACAAATTTTTGCATCCTCCTTTTCCATTGAAGGAAACAAGAATAAACTGCAATATCACATAAACGCGTTTTCTCTTGAACAAAAAAAATAAAGATAAAAAAATACATTGTTACTCCTCTGTTTAAACTTTATTTACAAATAACTTGGTATTTCTAATCTAGACATAGAAGCTCTTTCCAGGATAAATGGCAATAAGCTATGGGTGATCTGAGCCCATATCTCACAAAAAATACAATAGTTTTACTTGGTATCAATAAACATTTTAAAATATACTAAATTTTGCCAAGTGTTACAATCATTGTCCAAACTGAATAGTAGTCTGAGTGCAGAATGAAGTGCATCAACAGAAATTATAAATTTTAGCGTAACATTTTTTTTGTCTCTCACGATAGCCAGTTATCCTTGCAAGTCATTAAAGCAAGTATCACAGACCCGAACAGGCTTCTTAGAGGAAGGAGTTAAGGCATTCTTTGCTGAGCACTCAGCACAGAAAATATTTCCACACTGTCTACAGTGATGCTGTGAAAGAAAAGAAAAAACACACATGGTGAACATCAATTACAGGCTTACGGGTGTAGATTAATAATGGAGATAATTACCATGTCAAATCAGCACTCTCATGTTTCAGATTTTTAAAATACCAGTTACAAGTGCTGCTTCACTGAGAAGGGAGACCCATACCAGTTTCAGATCTGAACTGGTTGAAATTCATTCTCCTTTTGAATTTTTCCTCTTGAACTTATTTTGTTTGCATGAAACACATTCATCCGACATGTAACTATCTGCTTTCACACTGGGAAGTACACCCTTGAATCAAAGGAACCAGAAGCCTTTGTTCAAAGACTACCCAAAGGACATCACAATGCAGGACAGGGAGAGCCACCTAATACCAAGTCAGGAAGCACTGCAGAGTGAACCTCACCAACATCCCTCACCTACTTCATTGCCAAGTCACTTGGTGGAGGGATGATAATCTCTGGATGAAGGGCAGGCCCTGCCAAGGAAGGGATGCTAACATCTTAACTGACCACAGCTGTTTTTACAAAGAAGGTCTGACTACAGACCTAAAACATACCCAGTTGTTTCTTCTGTTCTTTGTCTACTTAGCATTTACAATCACAAAGCTCCAGATCTTGCTGATGTCTTAGATTTTCACATATATGTGGTTTCAACAAATTTACCTTCCTTTTTCTCTTCAAAATCCATTCCAGACTGGTTTTAAATACGTTTACTGTAAGTACCCTTAAAACAGTATCATTTTTCTTGCTTCGGGGACTGAGCTATTTAACATTATTTATAAAATGCTATCATTAAAATGACAAAAGCAGCATGACTGCAGTAAACCCCACAAACTGTATTTTTAGTATTTAAGGCACCATAAGCAGTATTTGTATTCTGAGACGTCCCAAGTATCATAGCACTTTAAAGCCATTTTCTAAAGTTTCATCTCATGAAAAACAATTTGAAAACAATAGAAAAAGAAAATCCCCACAGATACAGCGAAAGACAAACCTACCCTTCTCACTGTCACTGAAAAGCCTTTTCCACAGGCCATACAATTCTGTACCTCGTTGTCTTCTGCCCATTTCCTGTTGAGAGCTTGGGTGTGTTTGATCTATTTAATTAAAAAAAAAAAAAAAGCGTATGTAATTCTTACTCATTTGCTCTATTACATTGCATACACTACCCAATGCTGTATAAAAGCACCAATTCTGCCATGATACCGAGAGCTTATAATTCACAGAGAAACCTAAAAGCAGAGTTAACCTACAGACAGCATTACGGTCCTTGTGCACCACAGGAACATCTTAATCACTGTGGAAAGATAACCTGCCACAAATATGATGCAAACTTACAATTCTGACAAGACCCACAAAGAGAATCAACAGGTTTGCTTCAAATCAAATGATACCTGTAATGACTGGTTTTCTCGGCCTAGCTCCTGCATTGCAGCAGTAGTGTTGTCCAACTTTTTCTTCATTTCTACAAGTTTGGCTTGAAGCTTTTCAATTTCTCCTTCACTTTTTATACACCTGAGGATAAAGAGTGAATAGTCAGTCCAAAGGCAATGTGCTCTGCCTCCTTTGGGCAGGTTGTCATGACTGAGAAGAGTTAGCCTCATAAAATCCGTCTGAAAATACACTTGCTGTGAAAGTTCTTGGCTGGAAAAATATTCTGTTGTAACAACCAGTTTAAGATTATCTGGCATTGCTCCCAAATATCTGGGGCTTTTTAATACCTGGAGTTACTCCCAGCACCAGGGACAGTACTGAATGCAGCCCATTAATCAACACGCCCTGATGAGCATCACTGTGCAACAGAACACTCTCACAAAGCATCTGCAGCAAATCACTTCAGACAACAAAGCAGAAAGTAACCTTTTTCTTTTAGCAAGGCCACCTCTCATCAGCTGAAATTCAGTTAACTTGAAACACAGATTTTAAAGGGTGTTTTTCTACTAAGCTGTAAAAGTGTTACTGGATGAGTTCAGCACAGTATGACAAGGGATAGCCAAAGAAAAAGAATCTCATTTGAATTGATCCCATCCTTTCCCAAGGCTTACTGCTTAAAAGCCAAGCAGCAAGCTTGACAGGACGGAATAAAGTTTTCCATTCTGCCTTCACCAAACATCTCAGGAAATAAGGATGGAAGAAGTTTCCAGTCTCACAGATGTTGTAAACCTTATAATCTCTACGTTCAAGCCACTCCTGCTGGTTTACATGTGTCTCTTGCTGCCTGAAGGAAAGCAGCTCTGCTTATGTAAGTCTTAACGACTATGTCGTAAAGACAACAGAAGAACTGGAGAAAGGAAGATATTAGCTTTTTAGGAGGAAGAAAATGCCTCATATGAACCTTAGAAAGTCTCTCTAAGCCAATTACATGTTCAATACCCTAATGATGAGCAGTGGGCACACCTAGAAGTCCATAACCAAATTCTGTGTTATTGGAGGCACTAATGAGTCTGATCCAGGTTTCTGGATGACTGCTGCATCTATTCTGATTCATTCAAATGAATCGAGTTCCAAGGAGTCTCAGAGTGACAGAGAAGATAAGTTTACTGAGGTAACAGAGCCAGGCCTTGCATGGTTCATGCAACAGATGACATGAAAAGCCACAACCTACACACCTTAAAATTCCAAGGCGTCCAGTAGGGACGGACATAAATCTTTAAGCGGAGGCACAGACATGTGGCTTTAGTGATAAAGTAAGGTTCTGATATGCCTGCCTGATTTCCTACAATACGGTCACCCTGTAAAAGCTCACAGAGTACAGTTCATTCACAACACCGCTTGCTGCGCTTTGGCAGGGACAACAGAAGGTTCCAGTTTGGAAGCCACAGCCCAGACAAGCATGGATTTAAGTACAGCATGGACGCAGAGCTTGAGTCAACTGAAAGTAGTTTTCAGTGCAAGGCTACCCATTTCCCAAACTACACTTCCACCTCATCATGACCACTGCTCACCTCTCCAGCAATGCTCTTCTCTCATCCTGGTTATTCTGCACTGTTGCTTCCAAGACAGCAATGTCCCCACGTAAATCGTCCGTCTGTTTCTCCAGCTCGCTCACTCGCCTCTGACTGCTTTGCCACTCTTTCTTCATGGTAGCCAGATTTTCATTCAGAGCTGTTACCTGCATGGTGAGCTTGGCCTCCTTTTCCTCATGTTTCCGGTTTTCTTCTTCTTTCTCTTTTACCTCTGTGTGCTAAGAATATCAAGAAATAGTGAAAAACAACCTTCCAAGTATTCTTTCTGTATTCATTAAACTCAAATGAGGCAAAGAGTCTTTACCATACTAGAATCATTACTTTTAACCAATGAACCCTATTACACAAGACTGTCATCCTAGTGAAACTTCCTACACTCTTAAATGCCTCAAAGATTTTTGATCTTGACATTTAAAAATTAGTGTGATGTAAAACGTCAGACAACTCTATGCTTCCTCTCTGCCCCTGAAAGAAAGAATCCAAAGGCACATTCACAAAACAGTCTTACAGTCTCTCACATACTAACCAGTTTATCTTGAATTTCAACACATTCTTTCTTCAGTTCTTCTTCTCTCTTTTTCAGCTGATCTTTGACAGCTTGTTGTTTTTTTTTCTCCTGCTCCAGAGCTGAATTCATATGATCTATTTTGCTCTGAAGCTCTAATTTCTGTTGAATCAATAGCTGTTTTGCATCCTTGAGATTTGATACCTCCTGTTAGGATACAGAGCTAAACGTTAAAGTGGCAACATTGAAACTTTTGCTGACAAATTCAAAACTAATGCAATTGCTTTCCAGGGAGAGCACAGCAATAATTTTTCATTTTATCACTGGAAGAAAGGATGATTTTACAGCATAGAGTACCAATGATTTTCATGATCAAAGACTTTAAACTTATACAATTTTTATGAATAATGCTCAATTTTTAAAATAAACTTAAATTTACTGTATTTTTTCTACTAAACTAGCAGAAGCTGTGCTGGATTATTTTTTTACTGTTCTTTGAAAATAAATGACTGTTGTCATTTTCTAGAGTCAGTTCTAAAATTTACTTCACTTTGTTCTTTGGTTGTAGTAATCAGGTTAAAAGCATAATAATGACCAAGTTAAAAACAAACACGGATGGGAAAAAGCTGGCTTCTCTTAGTCTTATAAGTATAAATATATGCACTAAATTTTATGCAAGCAGGATGATACATTTGATTTTAAACTTTTGTTTGTTTTTCTGTAATAAAAAATATGAAAAAAAATCTTGAGGTAGAATACTCAGTTAAATTTATAGGAATCTCTTTCCTTAAAATTATACAGCCAAATGTACAGGTACTAAGAGCCTAACACGGGTTGCCAGTTTTCCAGAAATCAAAGTTTTCAACAAAAACTAAAGCCAAACCAAAGACAGAGAGAGAACATAACCTGAGGACAAAAGGATGTCCTATAAGAGTGTATCTTATAGGATAAGAGTCCATTCCCTGACAAGAAATGGGAATTAGAGTATAGGCCTGTAGGAGACAATTTCTGTTTTAGTCTGAATCCTTGTATGTAGATCAAGAGATGAATGTATTAAGCCGCCGTTGGTGTACACACATTTCATAGTGTGAAATAGTTTGTTTTACTGAAGATTTAAAGTTATTTAATTGAAGTCTACAGATTTTTACCCTTTAGACATCTCATTTGACTGTTATGATTTTGGAAAACAGTCTTTTATGAGGCTCCCGATGTTGTGTCCCTCCCCCCACCCCAAGTGTGACTTTTTAAGACATTTTAAAAACCACAGCATATCAAGGAAGTTTCACACTCTACCACACATATTTGAGAAGTACCAGATGTTCCTAGAACATCTGGAAAAGTTCGTATTCATGACACTTTGGGACATCTTTTCTACACTTCAGAATTGTCAAGCAAGTGTATGTGCAGTGAGTCTACAGTAAAACAGAAAAAAAGCCCCGAAACTAAGACAAGTCATGTGATCTACCTGGCCAAGCACACTGGTAATTGGAGCTCCAGTACTATCACTAATCAGGTCAGCATTGCTCAGGAACCCCAGTGAAATCTGTGCTTTGGTTCCCTTATCTGTAATACTGATATTTACAGCAACCACCTTTGCGAAGCCATCCCAGATAATTTCTGTATTTCTGATCAGATAACTGAGCACATGAAGATTCATTTTGTTTCAATATACCTTCTCATATTCTTGCTTGCAGACTCTGAGCTCTTCACCCAGCTTGGCACTTTCTTTTTCAAGTCTACTCTTTATTTCCTGGAGCTCTGTTGTTTTACATTTTTCATTAGCCAAGTCTTTTTCTTTCAAAATCTTGAAGAAAAAAATACATATACAGATATATATACATACTTAAAAGGTGATAGAAAAGTGACTTCTTCCAAGTCCACAAAAAAAATAAAATAAAAAAAACACCATCTAGTACCCCAAATCCTTAATTACAAAAGCTCTAAGAAGGAAAACATCCGTCACATCTCTCTATCCACAGTTAGCAGGGCAAACAATTAGCAGCATGTTTACAGTTTTATATTTAAAATTAATAATGTTTTTCTGCATGTCTAACCACTTAGTACAAATTATCAGTCTATTTTAAAGCAAATTCATTTCAGCTGTCTGTTAGCAGTCTTCAAGCAGGAGGTTCAATAAAATTGCTGTTGCTATGCTCTACAACAGTGGTATGCCCCCAAAACAACCCCTGTTTAGAGATGTACCAGGAATTAACGGGGTGGGGAGAGGGTGAGAGGCTGTGTGTTTCTGTGGGAAGATTTCAAAAGACAGAGACATTTACCCTATCATTCTGAAGATCCTGTAGCATTTTGGTCTTCTCACCCAGCTGCTGCTCCTTCTTTGATGCATCCTGTTCCAGTGCAGACTTTGCTTTCTTCAGTTCCTGGATCTGCTGATTATTATTAGCAATTCGATTTCTGCTGGAAACTACCTCTTCTTGAGCAAGAGCAAGTTTTTCTTCTGTGGACTAATTACAAAGACAACTCTGTAAATTATCTGTCAGTATAAGAGCTTCAGATACTTGACAATCATTTAGTCATTTTCCACAGAAAAACTGTCACATAGCATGCAACATTTTACTTCAAATGTTGACAAAGCATAATTACAGGAACTTCTGGGTCTTGAGGTTATGCCTAGCAAAAACAAAGTACCCCAGAAACATTTCCAGCAGCAGTACCTACTCCATCCTTCCACATACAAAATGCGAAAACATCCAGAGGGCAAAGAAGGAAAAGTGATTGTTTGACAAAAAGAGAATGAACTTGAATTGGCTTACACAAGTTGATTTATTCTCAAGGTAAATGTACTACCTTATAATTCTATACAGCTGGTATTTAAGCAACAGAAAAGCTACACTGTGAAGTTTCCAGGAGTGATTCATTATTACTGTATTTTTTCCAATGACTTAACAAAACTAGCACTAGCACAGTCAAGAAATTTTTGAAAATCCTGAAGTGAAATGTGCAACCTAAAAAAGCTAGAATCAGAGCAAAATGTTTCACAGTCTCATGTGTATCAGCATTTCAATTCAATCAAATCTTAAACTTCCAATCAGAATCTATTACATACCATAATTTAACCGGCCTCCAACTCTCTTTATTTCCAGGGTGCCCTCATTGCAGCTTTTCAATACATAAAGGGGTCTTATAAAAAGGATGGAGAGGGGACTCCTTAGTTGGGTACATAGTGATAGGACAAAGGAGGTATGGTCTTAAATTAAAAGAGGATAGATTTAGATTAGACATTAGGAAGAAATTCTTCACTCTGAGGGTGGAGAGGCACTGGCACAGGTTGTGGATGCCCCATCCCTGGAGGTGTTCAAGGCCAGCTTGGATGGGACATCCACCTGATATAGTGGGTGGCATCCCTGCCTATGGCAAGGGGAGTGGAACTGGGTGATCTTTAAGGTCCCTTCCAATGCAATCTCTTCTATGATTTTGTTATACAGAAAAAGACATCTCTATACAATAGGTCACAGAAACCCAAGTAACAATCTCAAACTCACACCCAAGACTCATTCTATTTGCTCACAGCAAAGGCAAACTTTGAGGCTCTTCTTAATTTAGTATTGTGGAAGAGAGGGTGTTGTGATGTTTTTAAAGCCTTTGGCTTAGCCATGGACTAGCTACATTTAGGAGCATGTCATTTCACAAAGAACCAAAATGGAAAAAATAAACAACTCATCCACTAAGTCACCAAAATCATGGTACTTGATGGAAACATTTTATGCTAAGATACACAGTGTGAGGTGGGGAGATTTATTATTAACAATTAATTTATTACCTTCTGTGCACCAATAAGGATTTAAATTCTTTCAGAATAAACTACATTCTTTTAGCTGTTACTCCTCTTACTTAAACCCTAATTAAACCTCTTGTACTTGTTGTTCCTTTAAAAAAAATCACTAAACTTCAACAACCTTGACTTCACTTAATTGTACATCTTTTTTAAGCAGCTCCTGTCTTCATTTAAAAACTGATTTCTGTTTCCTAATCCTTACTTGTAGAGTCTGAAGTGTTTTACTGGTAGAATGAGATTTAGTTTGAAATACTAACGTGATGGAACACTGCTGATCCAATACCATTTTCTACAGCTTCAGTCACTTAAAAATTCAAACTGCCTTTTTGAATTAATTTGCAGGCCAATTATTTGTCTTCTGATCTGTAAGTTTACTATTTAAAACTTCACAAGGTTTTAGCTCAAGAAAAAAATGAAGCAAAATAGTAGGTGCTTTTGCAATTTCAAGGTTGTAGCAGAGTGGGTCCTTCAGAAAAGAAAATAAGCCCTCTCTATTTCACTGTGGGTGGTGGAGTACAGTATTTTCCTACAACTGAGAAAGGATGGGAAGTATAGCATCATCACAAAACACCTTCACAGGAAAACCCAATAGTTTTTGCAAATTTAGAATGAAGACATGTCTTCATTCTGAAGACATGGCTTTTATTCAGATTTGCTTCTTGCAGAAGTATGATTGTAGACAATTTTGTACAGGATTGTAGACAATTTGTACAGGATGATAAAATTTGGCTATGGAGTGGGTAGCCCAACAAAAAGCTTCACCTATCAGATACTCTTCCCTCAACCATCTCCAAAGTGTCGGTACAGGACAGGCAATCTGACTGTGCCTATGCCCAAGCTAAGACAAGGTGAATGTCCTTAAAAGAGGAGTCAGTATTCAGCTTGCTCTGCAATGTCTTATATATAAACGTTTGCAATATAAGGGACTCTGAATTTTGAGCACAATTTATCTTACTACAGCTAATGCACAGCAAGTGGCTCTTAACTGTGTTGTGATTAACAATAATGCTACTGGCCTTAATTGAGAAAACATTCAATGTAACTTTAGCAGTAAATCCACCTTCTATCTATCTGTGCCTTTCTTTCTGCCTTCCTCAGAAGTCCCTCACAGCACCCTCTGGAAATCAGCAGAAATCCAGCACATGGCTAAAACATTCCAGTTATTGTCCTTGCTCCTGGCTCAGTCTCCAACTAGTTCAGATGGATTCTTTTGGACTCCTGAGGAGCTCACATCTTTAACAGAAAATCACCTCTTCAAAATCTGATGCCATTCACCTTAATTATTGTTCAATTTTGACATCGCTCTCCAAAAGCGGTAATATAACCCCAGTCATGAGATTACTCTTTAGGATGACAGAGAAAACCAAATGCAAGGAAAACATACAGAACAAAAGAAGTCAATCTGGACTAAGTGTAAATAAAACCACATGTTAGGTTGACTGGCATAACTAATTAACCAATTAAAAGGAAATCTCAGCCCAGTCCAGTACAATTGGGCTGTTGCACTGCAAACAGGCCACATGGAGCCACCAGCAGAACTAGCCAGGTGCTAGGTCCTGGATTCATTCCATCGAAGTGAGGTGCACAAATGAACAATTTTAGTCTGCATGCCCCTCTCCCCCCACCCAGCTCACAGAAGGGGCATGCCGTTATTCACAGATGATAACCTAATGTCGCTTCAGTTCCTCGGCAGTAGGATTAGACTGACCGTAGGCAACTTAGGCTCCTAACTTAGAGACTTGAGGTCTGGCAGCACAAAGAGCATCCAGAACATCCACTGAAGATACATGGAGAGTGGTGCCAATATCAGAGGCAAAGAAACTTTCTTTTGAGAACACAGAAGAAACCAGGACTGACTACAAAAAGCACAAATGCCAAGACCAAAGAGTATTTGGCAGAGTTCAGGAGAGCAAGATGCACAAGTATGTTTGCACTAACTCAAAATCAAGGCAGAAATAATAACAGCTCTTCATTTTCAATAAGTCTTGTAAATAAAAATAGGCTTTTCCACAAAAAGGAATCCCATTTATAGATATAAATGATATATATATAAATATATAAATAATACTATATAACTTTTACAAGCACTCAAATCTTGCCCAATTTCTTTTTTTCCATCAGAGACAAAAACATGAGTTTATTTACTGTTACAGAAGGCAGGTTTTTTAAATTAAACTGAATGTGCAGCATATCGTATCCATAAGACTCTAGCTATGTTCTCACTTTAGAATTTGCTACAACACTTCTCACTTTTGCTCTGGGAGACTTACAGCTTCACAGTTTGCATCTGGCTAACACTACATAACTTGGTCCTTCTGTTATTGAACCAGAAACTGAAGTGTTAAGGGGGCGTTCAATTTTTCAGCCTGTGCTGCTGGTGTGCCAGGCAGCTGCCCGCTTACTCTGCCTCTAGCTAGGCATAGCTAGCTCTCACGCAGTGCTGCATCCCCAACTGCAAAACTTCATGTAAGCATTACTCACTTTTTATCACACTCCAGTCTCACAGCTCCCTCAGCCCGAGGTGACCAGCAGCCAAGCAGCCTGGCAGTGATATTCCAGCCAGAAGCCAGCAGATGGTGCTCTGCGTACAGCCCCGCTCACTGGGCTTCAAACCATGCTCACTAAACACAGCTGTGCAGGGACTTCATACTTCTGCTACAAATCCTGCAATAAGACATCTAAGCTTACCTAATACACAAGTTCTAAAAAGTTCTTCTACTGTCTACCAATAATATCAAGACCATTCTGGACCCCAGCCCTCCTTGGTTCCAAACCATCCAAAATTTGTAGCTCTGGCTCAAATCATCTGCCTTCATTAAATAACTCCCCTAAGGACAAACATAATGCACATAACTGGCTTGACTATGAATCTTTGCCACAGAGTTCTTCTGATTTGAGTGGTACTTTTGTGTTCAGCTCTCCAAACTAGCATTAGTCTTCCTTGACACTTTTTATAACTAGTCTGAGAAAGCAGCAAAGAATATCATTACTATTTTAGTTTAACATTGCAATGAGACGGCACACTTGTGATTAAACATATATTGGCCCTGTCCTTTTTCCTCTCCTGGATTTTACAGAAAAAAAGCAAAGCGGTGCCAAGCAGACCTCACCATCCATAATTATTGTAAATAACTATAAATAAATAAACAACCATGCAAACAGCCTCCAAACTGGTACATCACCTCAGCACCGAGGACACCGATATTTCGCAGGCTCTTTAGGCTCCACAGATATTTACATAATAAATCGTGTTACCTGTTCATATTAACAATCTTATTCTCCTGTTACTAGTCACCTTATTTATATATTACAGGTGTTGCTGGTCACCTGTTCCTATCACCTTATTTTACCTTTTTGCATTGATGTTCCATCTCTCCCTTGTTACCATCCCAATTCAGGTTTAAAAGCACATGGGAGACCTACTGTCCTATTTTATATTTGTCAGAACTAGAAGTCATCTAGCTGGCTTAATAATACTTATTCAGAGCTATCTTTGCAGCAAGCAATATTTAAATGAACATTCAATGCTTGTACAGGTCACTGCATTACCAATTTAAATTATACCATAATTACCAATGTGTTGATCTAAACACATTCTGGGAAATTAACTCAGAAAGGAGGTTAGCAAGCTATAGTAACTAACCGTATGTTTAAACCACCTTTGCTTGTTAAGCAGGCCAAAGTTCTTTATACCCTTGCACAAGGATTCAATCAAGCAGCACCAAAAATAAAGCTAATCTGACGTGCAGGAAAACGTGGCAGGTAATCTAATGTCACAGAGGAAGAGTATGATTAAGAGAAATCCAATGATGTACACATAAAGGAGCTACTTTTCTTTTTCTTAAAGGAACTCAAAACATTGAGTTTGGCGAGGACTCCACAGCTCATATGGAGCTATCTGAAATAGCCACAAAACCTTTAATATTTCAAGGATGGGACTGAAAAGACTACACTGGGAGAAGTAGAAGGGACATATTAAATCTAACCAGTCACCAAAAGCTCTCTTTATATATAGTGAAGGCAACGGAAGCCAGCATCTAAAATGGATTGGATGACCAGTTCTCCAGAAGCACCTATTTAACTCGAAGAACTTCAGGAAATCTTAAAACAACAGTGTCACACAGACAATGACTCCCTCTCCAGCTTTGCAAGTGAAAAGCGCCAAAGCCACACATCTCTGCAGCATAGTATGTCTTGGAACAAACCTGAGCATTTGTTTAGCACTGACATGAGGGGATGGGGCGGGGGAATGGAAAAAGGATAAAGAAACACCTGTTCTTATCGACTCAATTCCCAGCAACATCTTTTTGAAGGCATTACATCTGAATACCAAACCAGGTAAATTCTGCTTAGGAATAGCAAAATCTTGGAGGATTACATTCAGACATCTGCACTCCAGGCAGGTCCCTAAACCTACTGTTTTTATCAGTATAACATCTCTCAAAGTCTGTAATGAGCCAGGAAGAAGCAGAAGGGGCAAGGGCATAGGAGCAGACTGGCAACTACAATTCTAGTTAAATCGTCTAGAAGGCAGTGGTTACTCACATGCTGTCAGTGACTTTGCCCTAATTAGCTACACTATTTAAATTAGTTGAAAGCTACAATATATACCACCATCACCACCACCACCAACAAAAAACTCAAAAAAGAATATGAAAATAAATCATCTTTCACTTTGCACCCACAGGTCAGATTGCCATTGCAAAAATGGAAGGGTAGTTCAGGTAAGGTGGCAAATACGCTTGGCTTTCAATTAGTGTCAGTATGTCCTTTGTCCCAGGGGAAAGGATTGAACAGCACTATATTCTATATATAGAAGCAAAGAGCTTTTTTTTTTTTTCTTTCCCCATACAGTTTTTGCACTGTTTCTGTATCTTCAAAATGGATACAGACAGGTCTATTAAGTCACAAATAACATTAAAGTGTCTCTAAGTACCTTAAGGTCCTGCCTGGTCGCCAGCAACTCAGACTCTTTCCCGTAAAGATCCAGCTGCAGTTTTTCCATGTTTTCCTTATATTTTTCATAGGTCTTCTGTAAGTCTGCTAGTTTTCCTTTCTCTGTTTTAAGCTCCTGAGCTGACAAAATTGTCTGCTGTTGCAGCTTATTCTCCAGTTCTGCCTGAAACACAGGCATACAAAGTGTCAGTTAAAGTTACAGATAGTATGCTTTATGATGTCAATAAATCATATTGTTACTGAAAAACTATTTTTACTGAAAAACACTTATGAAATAGCAATTAAGTAACCTAACATAAACAGTTTTTATAGCAATATTTTGTAACTAATTTCACAACAAAATTAAATTCACTTTATAAGACTTAGTAAAACACAGCAAGACCAAACATTTTAAATTTAAATTATATATATAATATCACACAGAATCACAGAATTTCTAGGTTGGAAGAGACCTCAAGATCATCGAGTCCAACCTCTACCTAACGCTAACAATCCCCACATATATATATATATTTATTTTTTTAATCATACAGTGTCCCTAGACAAGCTAAAGCAAAAGTATGATCATATAGTACAGGGCAGCTGAAGCTGGCAAAACATTTAATAGTGCACAGCACACAACACAACATTCACTAATGTAAGACATTTGAACTATTTCCACTATAGTTTATTAGTTTCATTCTGTCACTCAGATAAATTATTTTGCTATAATGAAAGAGAGTTTAAAACTGCCATGGACATTCCAAAACACTGCAGCGTTTGTCTAAACTGCTCTCACAAAACTGTCTACTGCTTTACAAGAAAACAGCAGCTCTTACTTCACAGTATCCTCCTGGGTCAAAATAAAGACATACAATCTAGCCATTTTTACCAATTTACTGAAACTCAGCTCCTAGAGAGTCTGTATATTTCAGCAATGGCCATTGAAGACTTTGTTTCCACATCCTGATCTTACCCTTTCCAGCAAGACTACAGTAAATAGCTGTTTATTCCAAAGACATTGGCATAAAAGCCACAGCACATATCAAATTTATATTAATTTTCTTACACGAGTAAGGCCAGCCTTACCTTTTCTAAAAGGGCAGTTTTTAACTCAGCTTGTAGTGTTTCACTGTGTTTTTTCTTCTGCTCAAAAGATTCCTTTAGGTCTCTCAGCTTTCCCTGAAGATGCTGCTCACTTTTTTCTTTGTCTTTCAGAAGACCCTGAATTTCCAGTACTTGTGCACGTGCTGAATCAAGTTCTATCGACAACTGCTTAGAGATCTATATTCAAAAATATTAAATAACTGTATATAATTTTAATTTACATCATTATTTGCACATGCTGTAGTATGTAAACTGTGTGTATGACAAATTGCAAAGCTCAAGAAGTGAACAGACAAGTTGACAAACGAAAAAACTGTTAAAGCTGAAGATAAAGTCTCTGGTCCAACCCCCAAAGGACTGCTCGAAGTTGGGGAGTGTCCACTGGTTGCAGTAACCTGAGAGGCTTGCCCTCAGCCTGCTATGCTCTGGGCTGAACAAACCAAGGGGCCTCAGCTGCTTCTCATACATCTTCCCCTCAAGAGCCTGTACCATCTTCATAGCCCTCCTTTGGATGCTCTCTAATAGCTTTATGTCTTTTTTATACTTTGGTGCCAAAATTGCACACAGTGGTCTTGGTGAGGCTGCACCAGTGCAGAGTGGAGTGGGACAATCACTTCCCTTGACCAAGCTAATAATGCTATGCTTGTTGCACCCCAGAGTACAGTTGGCTCTCCTGGCTGCCAGGGCATATTGTTGACTTATTTTCAACATGGCAAAATTATGCAGAAAACACCCAGACCCCTTTCTGTGGGGCTGCTCTTCAGCCTTTTGTCCCCCAGTCTGCATATATAGCCAGGGTTGCCCCTTCCCAGGTGCAGAATCCAGCACTTGCTCTTGTTAAACTTCATACTGTTTGTCATTTCCCAGCTCTCTAATTTGCCAAGATCTCTCTGCAAGGCCTCTATGCTTACTAGGGTCAACAGCTCCTCCCAATTTAATATCATCTGCAAACTTCCTCAAAACATTTTCTAGTCCCACACCCAAGTCATTTATGAAAATATTGAAGAGAACTGGCCCTCAAATGGAGCCCTGGGACACCCCACTAGTGACTGGCCGCCAGCCTGATGTAATCTTGTTTGCTATAACCCTTTGAGCCCGATCCCTCAAGCCAGTTGTTCCCCCACTGTATTATGCATTTATCTAACTCTATGCTGGATATTTTGTCCATAAAGTTACCGTGTGAAACTGTATTGAAAGCTTTACTGAAATCCAAAAAGATCACTTCAACTAACCGGCTTCCCTTGGTAAACTAGGTGGGTAGAAATTAAGTTCATTAAGCAGGACATTCCCCTCATGAACCCATGTTAGCTGTGACCAACGACCACATTGTCCTTGACGTGTTTTTCAGTAACTCCCAGAATAATTTTCTCCATAATTTTATACAGCATTTACCTTTTGCCAGGCAATTTTATATCACCTAATTTCAGTGTCCCAGATGGGTTACAATTTGAGAACTGCAACCTCTTTTTTTTTTCCTCATTAATCCCAACATATGAGAATGAAAATGAAAATGAATCTTTTAAGCATTTGTTATTATTCTTTTCTTGATTTTTGGAACTCTGCAGACGGCTTACCCCCTCCTTTTTTTCCAGTGAGTTTTTCAATTCATTCCTCTCTTTAGCTACAGACTCTGTTTGTACCTGGAGCTGTTGTTTTACTTCTTGGTAAGATTTTTCCTAAAAAAAAAAAAAAACAACAAAAAAACAGAAGACAAGCAAGTATTTATGTGAGTTTCTAAGACCAGTGACATGTATTTTCACAGGAGCTACAAAGCATTCTAAAAGAATGCTTTTCTTTCTAGTGAAAATGCTTTTCTTCTCAGTTGCAGACATCTTCAGCTAAAAATATCTCTAGCCATTAACAGTGATAAGTCTAAGCTGAACTCTGCTGATATTTAGTACTTCAAGGCAGACATGTGCCAAGAAGTTTTTCTGATTAGGAATAATTGCCTTGGTTGAAGCTGCTGTTGGCAGCCCTTCTTCTTATGGCAAGCAGTAGGCTTATTGCTCTCCTCAGGATCCATAATTTCTTGATGTTCTAAAACTCATGAGTAAATAGATTTGCAGAATTAGTACACAAACATAGTATTTGAGTATAAATTGGAGAGAAAATCCTTCAAGCTTTTAGGAAAAACACAAATGTTTAAACAACAATATTTAATCAAGCCTCTAAGCAAAAAGGCTTATCTTAAGAAGGTGAAGTAGGAAAGGAAAGTGTTATTTTTAAGTATTAGGAGGGTTGTTTTTGTTGTTATTGTTTTGTTGTTGTTTGTTTGTTTAAGAGTAGGATAAAAGCAGCTATACATGGATTCTGGGAAATACTGAAATACTGACATGCAAAATAGGAAGGGAATGAGAAAGAAACTCTACCACGTTCTGAGGGTAGGGCTGTCAGTAAACCTGTATAAGAAAATTTATAAAATATATACTTTTATAGTAGTCAGTCATGTTACCAACAAAGCAAAGGGGGAAGGAAAAAAAAAGTACATTCTAAAGCTACCGGGAGTACACTCTTCTTACCATAACAGGTTGCTCTGGTCAAGTGTTTGTTACTATACTGTCATGTGTGAGACCTCTCTGAAACTCAAATAGTTCTAGTACTCTTATAAAACCTTAAGCTAGGCATCTCCCAAAAAAACAGCCAGTTGGATCTTGTGTGATATGAACTGATGTCTACCACAGTAAACATTGAGACAAAAATTCAAGTTAGGATAAAAATTCAAGTTAGGACACAAGTATAAACAACTAAAATCAAAATCTGTTTTTCCTTAAGGAAATTAACTTTCTTGCACTTATGTGCACTGTTTTCAGAACAAAAATAAAATCTTAATATCACGTTGTAAATACCTCAAACTTAAGCTCTAATAAAAAAAAAGTCTACTAACCATTTCTGCTACAGCTGCTTTTTCTTTTTGTATTTCTTTTTCTAATTCTTCCTTCTTTTTTTTGAAGGATTCAGAACTTTTTGAGAGCTTCTCTTTGGTAGCTGTAAGGTCCTTTAATAGGGCATCCTTCTCTGATTTCACCTGTTGCAACTCCGATGTTGCTACTTGCATTTTACAGTCTAACTCCTTGAGTTGTTTACTTGTATCTTGACTTGATTTCTCAAGGTTTTGTTTGAGGCTGGCATTTTCCTCTTCCTGCTTTGAAATTTGCTGTTTTGCTTGTTCAAGGGCCTCAGATTTCTTCTGTAAATCCAATTTAGCACTAGACGTGCTGCAAATACAGAGCAAAATAAAGAAAAATAAAACTTTTTTAAAAAATTCTCCTTCACAAGATTCTTTATATCATTAAACATCTCTACTTAAATATATTAACTGTAGAATTAATTCAAAGAATACATTTTCCTTCCAGAATACAGGCATTTGTCTCTCCAGTGAAGACATATAAGCTACTATAAACACTATTCTAAGATGGATTTTCCTTCCTTAAATATTGTGAACAGAAGCTACCCCTTTGCTTCTTATACATAAATTGAAAATTAATCTTTGAAAGTTACAGAGCTATGGATAGTTAGAGACGGACCTTAGCGTGTCAGCCTACTTAGATATTTAGCTGACAAGCACAGTGAATATATCAAAGTGTGTTAAATCACTTCAGCCAGTGATTCACAGAAGATGATGTGGCAGATGGAGTCTGCATGGCAGGTAAAGTGCAAGAAAACAGATGAGATATAACTCAGTTCTCATAGCAGAGGGAATACATCACTTTTATTTATGATTTTAAGAAATCACAGGAGAGAAGAATAAAATTTCAACTGTAGTCCAAACCACTCTAATTTAGCTTTATATCTAACTTTGAAAAGTATTATAGCACAGGGTATGCATACACTTCTCTTTCCGCTTCAAGTTGTTTACTCAGTTCTGCTGTTCGGAGGTCTAATTCCGTAGATTGCTGTCGCTGCTGCTGTAATTCCTGAAGAGCTTGTTCTTTGCTTGTTTTAGCATCAAGAATGTCAGCTTCAAGTTTCTGAGATAGAAAAACAAAAAAGTTAGAGCCATCAGAACAGAGACAATAAAACAAAACAACAATAAAAATCAGAAGTCGTCCAGTAGTATTTACTGTAAAACGTGTTTACTGTAGAAAGCAGTCACAGTTCTCACACACAGTCTATTTCATTAGCTGGCCACTTGTCTTTCATTATTTAGTTCCTGCAATACTTTTGCTCCCCCAGAAGTGATCCGTTTTGGTAAAACATTCTGAAATCACCTTTAAGTTAAATGCCAAGCAGCCATTTTACTGCAAAGTAGTAAATAAAATGCAGAAATCTTTAAAAGGGCATACACAGTGTTCAGCTTTGGGGCCCTGTTCTCAGCTCCCAACAAGTAGTTTCAGCAGTTTCAAATGACTGGTGATTTACATATCCCCCAACTCTGCCATTCTGTGTAAATACAAAGACATGAACTACAGCTATTAAAAAAAAAAATAAACAAATAAATAAAAACTGTGCTTGTTTGGCAGAAGGTTTCTTTTGTTTTGTTTGTAGAAGATACTTGTTCATTTGCATGGAATATAAAGAACACAGGAGTCCTCAGCAACCAGGCACTGCTTGGACTCTTCAACACACTGGCTGTTTTATAGATGCTTCTGCTTTCATGCAGTGGCCATAAAACACCATGGTCACCATGGTCAAGTTTCTAAGAGAACATTCCTGAGGGTTTCAGCCTTTTTTTTTTTTTTTTTTTTCCCTCCTCTATCATTTTTAATACCATGCATTCAACTGGAATAATCCTAAAGAATGGTGATGACACCAAGACTTGTACACAGAATTGCACTCCTGTTGACAGCATCAACAACCCTGCTCAGTTTCACACTTCATTTAATACAGACCTCATAAAATCTTGGGGAAGCAAACAGCATATTCCTGTATTTGAGCATTTAAGCATTTGAGTACACTGGTTACCTGTGATACATTAGCAAAAGAATGAAAAATAAAAGCACAAATGAAACCAGGCAGAAAAGCACATAAACAAGAAAAAGCACCCAACTCACTTTAGACAGCTGATCTCTTTCAAAACAGATACACAACACTGCAAAACTAATTCTTCATTGCTCCCAAGACCTATATATTACATGATTTTATATACCGTGATTTTGACCACTAAGAATGCTTAACAAGTATTGAACAAAATGTAAAGCCCAAATTTAAAAACACTGAAGCATTAGGAGTAATTCATCCTTAATGGAAAACATTAACGTAGCAAAATAACAAAAGGTTCTGCAAACCTGGCAGAATTATGTGCAATTTAAGAGAAAATCCAAATCCAGAAATGGAATATAAAACTCATGATCAAATTTGTGGAAAAATATTTCTCACACACAAAAATCACAATAAAAAGCCCCCAGAAAGGCCTACTGAAAGGTTCCAGAATTAAATCAAAACAGACAGGTACTATTAACTTGGGCTAACCAACGTAACACATATTCACTGGTACCACTTGTAAAATATATAGACATGGAGACTTAATTTCAAGAAGTATTCGTGCTCCTTCTCATAGTATTTTCCAGGTAGCATAGAGGTTGGTAAAAGCACACATAGTGGAAAGTGACAGCATAAGGGCAACATCCTAAATCTTAGTATGATATACTAGCACAGAAGAGAATAGGATTAAAGGGCAGATCAGGAAACACCGGTGAAAAAGAAAACCTTCAGAAGTCATATTGATAAAATCCTTTCACTGTAATTTGAGCACAGCTTTTATGAAATACTACCAAGCAGAGGAGAACATCAGTTGCAGTAAGCTCATATACTGTGCTCAATACAAACCTTAAGCTGTCCCTCCAGCTCTTCGGTTTTCTGTTCTAAATAAAGACATTGCTCTTTGTGCTCTTTGAGATTGGCTTCCAGCTGAGCACAGTATTCCTGCTTATCATTCAGCTTAGTGGTAACTTGATCCAACTGACTGCTGACCTTGTTTAACTCCTGGGGTAAAATAAAAATAAGAGGGTTGTTAGCTTTTAAATAGCTTCCAAAAATGACTAATGTCCTCTGAATAAATGCTTTAAATGATCTAATGTGTTGAAATTAAAAAGGAAAAAAATGTTTTTTATTCTGAGAGGCAGGAAATTGAGTGGGAAAAGCACAAATTCTCTATGTTAAACATATCCCTCTCAAACTCTACAGGCTGTGAGCTAAACCTTAAGAAATGTGATTTTACTTATAAAGAGAAGAGAAATTGTATGCAATAAATGCTCAAGATCCTTGAGCATGCTGTTAATACAGCAATAACTAGAAAGTAACACTACAAAACTTTATAGAAAATGTTGCTGTCTTCCTGAAATCAAGGAATCACTGAAGAAGAAAGCCAGTATCATGGGAAGAGTATGCTCTTCACATACTAAAGATGATTACAAAGCATTTTGTTCAACAAATAACAACATAATTTCTGCAAGAGACACAAACGCATTCACTTAGTAACCACTAAGATGACAGTTACATCCAACCTCCTTGCTCTCCAAGCAAGTTGATTTGTTTAACTATTAGGTATTATGTATTTAATTAATAGCTGCAAAAAGAGGTCTTCTGTTTATAGCAAATAATTATATTCCCACCCGAAAAAACAGTGCTCTTTAGAATTGCTGGATATTTCCACTAAGATTGGAGCAGCACTAATCCTAACAGTACAAATGTTTGATTCAGTACCTGGTAGCATGCTTCACTGGGATTAATGTAAAATAAAACATGCAGTTTTAACAAGCACCTTCTAGCTTTTGTGTCAGTTGGCATGCAGATAATTATTTCTGAAAAAAAGACATCTAATTTTGAAACTATCTGGATATGCAATACAAGTTAAGAGTTTTCACTTGTACCCACTGCATTCTATAAACTTTTTTTTTTTCGTAACATAAGGATTAGAATTGAGTTGTACCCCAATATGGAAACTGAGAATACCAAATATGGTTTCCAATACGGAAACCATAGCCAAAAATACAGCAAGGATTGGATTCGTAATTAAGTTCTTTACACTATAAAATGTATCTGGTCCAGATTACAGCAAAAAGAACTGAATACCTATCACGTGGTTAAAATATCCTACATGATTATTTTCAAACGCATAGTCACATGTTTAGTGTGTAAGCACATTATTCGTAGGTTTGTAAGTAGCTTTTTAGGTAAGGTAGAAACATTATGTCTGTATGTTGCTCCTAACCTGTTGTTTATCTTGCAACGCATGCTGGGCAGTGTCCAGATGATTCTGAAGGTCGGCTCTTTGAGCAGCTTTTGATGCTTCTGCTGAGAGCAGCAATTCAGTTTTTGCTTTTACCTGAAAGACAAGTCATGCTTCACTAAAATATCTCTTTTACTGTAGCTGATTTTATTTTTTTTATATTCATAATTTGATGTGGTTTAGCAGAGGACTGGTTAGTGTTAGGTCAGAGGTTGGACTAGGTGATCTTGGAGATCTCTTCCAACCTAGATGATTCTGTGATAATTAAGTTTAATAGTAAAATTAGCAGTTTTCATGTGTTAATTTAAAAAGATTTTTTTTCAAGTTTTAGCAAATAACCAAGATGTTAAGCCACAGTTCTTTCTTTGATATAAAAACACAAATTTAATTTAAAAAAAAAAAAAACAAAAAAAAAAACAGTCCCACTCATTCTCCTCTAGGAAAGTGTTTTTATTCACAAGCAAGGAACAATGGGAGAGACTTACTGCATTCACACTCTTGCATGCCTTAGTAACCTCAGACTACATGCACATAAAATTGTTAGAAGATGAAGAAACAAGTAAAACATGCTTCCACATGTATATTTTTCTCTGTGCCTATCTGCATGTCAGGGAGCAACTTCCTACTCTTCCCAAAATAGCTAACTAGCTAAAAATTTATAGGGCAGGTATGAATGCTGCTGGTGCTTGCAAGCAATACTCAGGGTCAGATACTGTAGCATGAGATATACAGCACAGCAAAAGTATCAGAGCTACATCAGAAGAAGGTCCTGAGTAACACTAATTAAAAAGACATCACAGTGTATTAATCCAACAACAGCAGTACTATGTGCACCAAGTGTATTAATCTAGGAACATAATTGCTAAACGTCTGAAAAAGTGTTGTGTATTCTTTATGATATCTGAATATAATTAGCTGCTTTTAGCTTAAGCAGCAATTAGGAGAGACCACGTTGAATCCATACTTGGGATTTCCCTTGTTTAGTTCAATTAAATTGACAAAAAGGCAGCCTGCAATTTTTTGTTTGTTTGTTTTTGATAAAAGCCACCAGCTTAGGAAATTTCTAGGCAACAGCAAGATCTTACTGATTTAACAGACTGACTCTGATGCACAGAATCCAGGACAGCTAAAAGCTGTTTCGTGGATGATTAACCATTATGAATACAAAAAAGATGCTCAAGGACAAGTTTGCACAACTTGATTATAAACTCCGACCATCACCACCACAAAACACCTACCCATTAAAGAAGGAAAAAAAAAGAAATCACACCAACCTTGCCATCTATTCCTATTCTGAATCCACTTACATCCTCAAGTTTATCTGCCTTATTCTACTTCATTTATCTGTTAGTAGAAACATGCAATTCTTCCCCAATTGCTTTGTACATTCTCTGGAGAGAATACAGAAATCACAGACAGGATTTATCATCACCAGGCAGAACAGAGTTCCATTACCTGTACATCAAGTTGTGATACTTTCTCTTTACTTTCATTTAGCTGGCTGCTCAGCTCAGTGATATTTGCTTCCAGGGAGAGTACACGGTCTTGAGCAGCTCTTAAATGTGCCTTCTGCTCCTGCACTTGCTCATGCAAATTCTCTTGGGCTTGTTTATGACTTTCTGATTGATTCTTCAGCTTCTCTGTCAGCTGAGTTACCTGCAGTGAAAAAAGGAGCTAAATAGAAGACTGGAACAGGATGACCAAAAAAGTCATAAACCTGTTGAATTCTGGGGCATCTTATCATGGCTTTGAAGTCCCAACTTTAATTATTACAACGAAGCTCGTGGCATCAGTTTGAATAGCGTACGAGCTGAAAAATGAAGCAAAGTGACTGGTCAATTTGGCCTTACAGCAACAAAAACAACACACTGAAAAAACAACAGACTGAATTTTGGTATTGAAAGCTGGAATTACACCTATTTTTAAGATAAGAGAAACAAACACGTATGTAACCATTTTTTAAGCGTATATTGCCAGCATGTCTACATAGGAAACATCTAGGAAGTTCTTCCTCTTTGCTGATAGCAAGGAGGTCACCAAAGCACAAATACTGTGAAATGTAAGAAGCAAAAACTTCACAGTATCAAAGAAACAGCAAACAAAGTATAGAAAAGACCAATGCCATGCTTAATGAAACAGAAATAAAGAAAATAAGATGCAATAATGAGAGAAAAAAGAAAGAGATCTCGAGTTTTTACCTGTATCTGCAATGCATGATTTTTCTCTTGTAGCTGGTTAAGAACTGCAGTTTCTCCTTCACCAGCCTGAATTTTTGCATACAAGTCCTCTCTTTCCTTTTCAAGTAGAGAGATATTTTCCTTGCTCTTTTGAAGCAAGGCCTCAAGATTTTGAATTTTTTGGTCCTTATCTCCAATTTGCCGTAGTACTTGCTCCAAATCATTCTAGAAAATCACATAGTAGCTTCCTTAATTATAGCAACCTTAGAAGTTATTCCTAACGTATAAAATGTTGGATACATTTATTTAACATCCTCTGTATATTCTGTTCAAAGTTTACATATTAAATTATTGAAACTACTATAAAGTCATGCAAGCTGATTTTACAAAGAAAATGAATTGAAAATAATGAAATTCTGAAATACACTTTCATGTGAGGATATATTACTATGTTACCTGGGCTTCTCGTAGCTTTGATGTTGTGTTTTGTTGAAGTGTCTGGTGTTCCTGGTGCTGTTGTTTTGCCTTATCTAACTGATGTTGCAATTCCGTGGAATTTGCCGCTTTTTCCTTCAGCTGGGAAAAAAGGAGGCTAATGAATGATCAAGCATCATTCAGTATTTTCATAGCACTCAATGTTTACTCTAGTGTCAGAAGGGTCTACTCTAAACATGAATATTTAAAAATTGGTATAAAAACAGAACTATGTGATGCTAAGTTATAGAATCAAAACCTAACTGAAGCATTCTTTATTATTAATAGGTAAGATCCAATATCATAAGCGAGAACTATGACACTATCAGACATATGTAATTTAGTTCTCAAAAATATAAAAGATAAATAGAGAATTTAGCATGTTTTTTTCCAACAGTTAAGATATAACAGGACTAACAATATAGGTATCCATAAAACAAACAGCATTATTATTATTAGCAGTTTTAGTAGAAATTTCAGTTTAGTAGCATTTCCACTTTTATACTGTTCAAGGCTTTACAAATTAGCTACAGAAAAGCTTTAAAGCTTTGACAACATACCACTCACATATTTGGCCAATCCCCATAGAGGTAGCAGAAAATCAGCAACATATACAAGATGTTCGTTAAAATAAATGAAAAAAAAAAAAAATAAAACAAGCAAGTTCTACCCATCCACCCCACACAGTTTATTAACTAACAATGGTTATCATTTGGTTTTGGGTTTCATCCCACAGCATCTATACACCAAACATTACTCCATATGGGCTTAGGTGTACCTATGTCTTTCATAGAACACTTAAACAAAGCTCATAAATTGCAAAAGGAAAATCTTTCATTCATCTCTAAAGCACCATGAACATACATGCATGAGACGAGCATTTAGCCTTACAAAATCTGTAATACAAATGATATTTAGGCAGATTTTCACAATTTCACTGTAGGATTTCAGCAATATTAGTCGAATGAAATCCTCATAAGGACAAATTTTATAAATCACAACAAAATAACATGAGTATATAAAGGCTATTGTCAGAAACTGTATAAATCAGAGCCTGCAGAAAATGTCCTACCTGCTCTTCAGCACGAGAAAGCTTTAATTGCAGATCAGCCACCTGCTGTTCTTTGTCCATTAACTTTTCACTGGAGAGCTGCCTCTGTTCCTTAAGCCGCCCATGTGCCTCCCCTAGCTGGCGCTCTGTTTCTAGAAGTTTACTGTGCAACTGCAAATAGAAATCCATTTTTTCACACAGAGTCTAAAATACAGGACTGTTGGCTATGTTTGACATAAATTTTCATTACCCAGATTAAAATAACTCCTGAATTCATGCACATACATCATAGTCATCAGAAACATAAGTCACATTATAGAACAGCATCAACTGTACAAGCATAAACAAATATTCAAAGCAGCAGGTAAGGGGGACCCAGAAAAATCTTCATTTATCTACAAAAGACCTTCTACATAGCTACAGAGATTTAAAAAAAAAAAAAAAAAAAAAAAAAAAAAGAGTAATCCTTCTAATACTATCAAGGAAAATAGTAATGCTTAAGCGATCACATCTTACATCTCAGCCATGTAGATCCAGTGGCAGAAACACTGTGCCTTTACCTGCTGCACTGGCTCCAGCAATACTGTTTTCTGCATTGCTAGACTAGTAAGAGTTGTTAGGCACATCAGTGGCATTCATGCTCTGCTGAGAAGACATGCATGAACCTTCACTGTAGGGTACACAGTAACTTGGGTGGCTTATATTCCAGCTCCTCCCAGCAACAGAGAGTAATAAGGGGAAGTGCTCTTCCAGCTGAAAATAAACTCCCTTGTAATTTTAGGGGTCACCAAAAGCAGTACTGCGCCATCTTTAAAGTGCAAGAATGGCCTTATACAATTTACTATTATAAAAAGCTTGCTTCATAAAATCAATTTTTGTTCCCTTTGGGTAACCTTCTACCTACTTCCACACTAACAAATTTATGGATACACAAATGAACTTTCAACTTAATGCAAAAACAAGAAGTGAATCAGACCCTCCATCACAGCAAGTTTCTACAAGCTGTCAGGATTAATGAAGCTTGGTTTCCTATTAATTTATGTCCAAGACCTTTGTACCATTCATCTTGTACCTCCTGGCCCTCCCTCTCATATTCCTAAACCTTTTTCCTAAGCCCTACCTCAAATTCTTACTAATACCTAGGCAAAAGGCAGTGTGACCTTGTTGCTTGCTGCAAGCTACCACTTGTTGACTGGCTGGCCATATATGCACACCAGCTGGCTGCCTACTGGGACAGAAAAAAAGGAACAGTGCTCTCGGTAACATTAAATCTCCCCCGAGGCATGGAGGGGGTGAGACACAAACATAAATCTCCTTCCTCCACTCAGCTGTTTGTTTCCACAAAAATTTAACACTGAAGAACCTAATGCTGAAGACCTTTGCGCCAACTGTCAAAATTGGCTGAAGTTATCAAACAGTGCAAAAGTTACAGGGGATAGAGATGGAGAAACAAATTTGTTTATATGTCCACAACCACCAACACTGCAAATGAAAAGCTGTTTGGCATGCAGCTGAGATGCTGATTCCTAACTGTGACTGCACAGTTACAAGAAGTAGAAAAAGAGAGAGGACAGGGCATGGAAAGAGAACATACCAGTAATCAAGAACATTTGTCAAATGACAGATGTTTTTTTGACAAATTTTGACCAAAAAAAAATTGACAAATGAATTTGTCTTTTTCTGCAGGAATTGCTGAATTATCAATACTTCCTCACTAAAAATATGAACAAGAGCAAAGGAAAAAAATCTATCAAAGGAAAAAAAAAAATCTATCAAAGGAAAAAATCTATCAAAGAAAAGGCGCAATGAGATGGCTACAGAGTTCACAGTTATGCTGATACTGAGAGAGAAAATATTTGGCAAGGAGAAAAGGAAATCAGCAAACAACATTCTACTAAAGTCACTTTTACTGTAGGTACACTAAGAAATAACTTGCAATCAGTCAATAAGTTAACAGATGAATGTTAAGTTACAGATGCTTACAGATGATACTGTGTGTTTTAAATTGTTACTGGCCATATATATAAGTTATGACCTCAAAAAAAGATAACAGCCATTAACCACAAATAACTTCTCTAGCAGGTCATTTATGAAATATAAGAGTACCCATAAAGTCTTGTCATTTTTCCCCTGTGAAACGTTTAAGCAAAATACTTAAACTAAACCAGAATATCATATATCATAAAAAAAAAAAAATCTGCAAAAGGCAAGTACATGTTTGTAACAACAAAAAAAAAAATCATGAGGCTCTGAAGTCTTTTTAATGACATTAAGTAAACAGAACCACGAAACCCAGAATTACCTTGTATTACAGAATACAAAAATGAGATTTAACTATAAAGAAAGGAATATTTAGGCTTTAAAAGATACAATCTTGAAAATATTAAAATTTGCCTCAACAACAGTAATTGTATTTATTAGCAGCTAACAACTCTTCTAGATCAAAGGAGTTCCTATTTCCCTGTGAGAGCCTCTTCCCATCCCGGTGCTGGAACCAACGCAACCATCAGAGCTTCCTTCCATTGTGAAGATCATTTCCATCAGGTCACCCAAATTCTAAAATCAGCACTCAGAAAGGGGCACATAAAACTGAAAAACTATTCCATCTTTTCAGAAAAAAAATAAAATAAAATAAATGCATCGCACCTCTTCCTGTTACTCAAAGAATCAAAATACAAGTCTGCTTTTCTTGAATATGTATCAACTTTCTTACTATTACTTAAGACGGGAAGCCTGTGAGCAATGACAATTGCTCAATGAAGACTGTGGGATAAAAATTGTTAATATTTAGAGAATCTCAGCTGCTGCCTAGAACAGCAGTTAGGCGGGTTAGCACTTTGCAGAAGTACATTGGTACCAGGACCTGCATTTATCTAAGGGATTTTTGAGAAGATGGCAGCTTCTTTGAAAACATGGTTTGACTAAATACCTCTGTATCTGTCTTCATAAAAAACATTTCACTGTGACAACATAAGCTATTAGACTACATCTGTAGAACGGTAATTCCACTGAAGTAACATGTGAACAAATAAGAGAAATTTATTTTCTCCATGATAATAGTTACTTGTTTGGAGGGACAGAGGAAAAAAAATGTTGCTTGGTTTCAATCCTCATTCTACACCATATAAACTGAATGTGTGAATGACTTTTTTCTTTCCTCAACTGTTCTTTTACAGCACAATTCTAAAACACACCCTGAGATCCAGCAGCATATTTGGGTTTTCATTCTTAGACTGACTTCCTTCCCAGTGGTATCCCCAGAGAATGTGCGAGGCCTGCATTTCCTTCCAGAGGAATTCATTCAGCCATGCATCATTCACAATCTTTCTTCATCTGCTCACCTCAAAAATCCCTCTCCAAATGCCCTAATAATCTGAAGCCGCATTTCAGCACTAATTCTTGTATTTGCTTCTGAAGCTTGCATATGTGTTGCCTAGACAGACTGAGGCAGTTTTACCAATGAAGATTCCTAAGCAGATGACTAAGCAGAATACAGCTCTCTCTCCCTTCTCCCACCGAAAAAAGACTGACGGGATAAGGAAAGACATTTTGGGGATACATAAATGAAGTTCTGTATAGTTTATTTTCTTCCAAAATAAACTACACATGCAGAGCTTGCAACTTTGACAAAGGATTGAAAACTAAGAAACACTCACTTTAAAGTAATAAAGTTATAGCAAAAGTTTAAAATGAAGTGCTCCATCCTAATAAATAAATAAATAAATAATTCTATCTTAGAACTGGACTCCTGATGTGCAAATTTTCTTCAGTTTAATGTATTACTCCCCAAGACACTAGATAAAACAACTTGAAGGCAGCCTCAAAAGTCAGCATGCTCAATGTTGTATGAAAGTCTTGCTTCCATAACTCATTGTACACAGCAGAATAATATGGAGATAGTGGAGGCATGACTGTACTGGGTGTTCTCTTAGCCACAGACAACATGTGTTAGTGGATAGGTTCAAGGGAAGCAACATTAAGACCTTATTATCCCTGCTCTTCACACTAAGTATTCTCTACTACATTCACTATTCAAATTTTAAAACAAAACAATTGTTCAGTTCTAATGTAACAAGAGGACTTTAATTTTTCACACTTCCTATGGAGTAGTTTGACTTCAAGTAGTAATCTTACTATTTCTGATACTCTACTTGATTTTTTTTCATAGCCTCAACTCTTTATAGGTTCAGCTACATTACTGAACCAAAATAAATAATCTTGCTGACTTCTTAGGAATTGCCCATTACCATATTTTCCATGGAAACTCAATATTCTGGGCTGCATTCTCATTTGACAATACACCCCTTATTTCAGGGAATTTTATGCCTTTTTCACCAACAGAAAAAAGCAGAGGAAAAAAGATGGAGGATGAAGGAAGAGTTCATTTAACACAATAAGAGAAGGAGAATGAACAAGAAACCTGTTTCACTAAATAAATAAAATCTTATTTATTAATACGCAAGAGAGTCCTGTAAATTCTCAGAACACAAGAAATAAGCTACATCTTCAAAACTGAAAGCTATTTGTGTAAAGACAGGTAATTAGAACAGAACTAGAACAGAAATGTAGTTTCCCCTTCTGAAAAAGGTGAATTATACTACAGATATCTAGATGTTATATTAGTATTCCCAGAAGTAAAAATGTAGAAACATAGCTGGAATTGTAGATCTCATTGAGTTTGACTGTGCCACGGGGGCTACAGCTGTGTTCATTTGCCCTTGATGAGCATTTGGGCCTATGAAAAGGATTCGTATGACATACAAACAGCAAAGGCTTTCAGCACTCATATCACAGGCTCTTCTTTTTGCCTGTTTTCTTCTTAAGTCTCTAAGAAAAAGTGACTTATTGAAATACCAGTTACCTACTTTTCTACTCCCCTTCAACAAGGAAAAGCACAGCTAATAAAACCTAATGGTATGGTTTAAGGAATGGTCCTAATAGGATGATGGTCTGGGAGGTTTAACGACCTTACCTGACTGAGCTCGCTCTGGAGCTGCAGGCCATACTGTTCTTTTTCCTCCCTCTGCTGCTGGAGCTGTTTGCATTCTGCCTTGAGATGCTGGTACTTTGTCTCTACTTCAGATAATTCTTCTTTAAGCTTCTGGCTTGCTTCTCCCTTCTCACCTAGCTCTGTCTGTAATCTCTGTATCGAGGCTTCAGATGCAGACAGCTTCGCCTGAAGCTGTTGGCAGTCCAGGTCCTTCTGGTGAAAGCTTGCCTGCACGTTCTTTTTGCTCACAGATATCTCATCATGTTTTTCTTCTAGCTGGCTGTATTCCTGCTCTTTCTTCAGCAGCTTCTCACTCAGACTCTACAAACAAAGTTACACAGCAGTTCAATTGCAATTCTGCTTACACCCATTCAATACATTATACAAATGCCTTCTCAAGTGCCGATGCAGAACAGCAAAGAACTCACTCAAAAGTCTTATTAAAGGAAATTCTGATCTCTATTTCATATTACAGAAGTTAATTCCAGAGCCCACAATGCCCAGAGTTTCACCTGGTTGTATTGGTTTTCAAATTTTCACATGAATCCACCTCCTCTTACTGAGAACACCATACATGCTCCATTCATGTATCCTGAAAAATAATTTGCTTTCCCAGAAAGTTCAAGTCACAGACTATTACAACTGCATTTGCTTGGAGAAAGCACACATTGACACATGCCAAATATATATATATATTTATATATATTATATATATATATTTATAGATAAATTTCAGCTATTACATTTTTTTTAGCCAATTTTCATGACCTAATCAAAACTATATTCAGATAGAAATTAAGTATCTTAAGGGGAAATATATAATTCAAGAAAGTTTATGTTTTCTCCCAAGCTTAGGTTAACCATTAACTTCAATTTCAGAGATCTGCAAGCATGACAAAGAAGCCATGAGAACGATTTCAAACTTCCACTGGAATTTTCTGAAGCACAGAAATGCAATTGCAAGGAGGCCCTGGTCACCATCCAGCTTGGGTAATTCATTCTGTCTTCTTGAAATGTATTAGCAAGTTCCATTTAGATATTAGTAAGATACTGCAGTATCTCAGTGGAGCATTATTATGCACACCTTTCAAATCCTTGTGTTCTTCCTGCAGTTTCAATGACTACTACATTCTCTAGTGACCCTTTCAATTAAAGCACAGAAAAAGAAAGAGTATTTCTAACATGTCAGCTTGAAAAAATGCCAACGCTGAGGTCAATCTTATGCATGAAAACTTCAGACAGTTCTGCAACTCTGGAGCAACACTGTTCCAAGAGAAGACAGACAGAGCTGTAATTCTGGCTACGCTGAACATCTTAAAAGCACACTTCCACATAGTATCCAGGGATGAAATCTGTTTTGCCAGAAATAAAAAGGCATTATCCAAATAAGTTGAATCTGTTCTTTACAGATTTTAACGAATGACAGCTATACTGACCATTAGAAACCACACACTTGTATTTTACACTAATGATAAATGGGAGTATCTTTTTTAAAAGAGATGTTAGAAAACAACAATAAATCTTTAAAATGGCAACTCTGGCAGTTTAGCAATCCAGGTGAGAACAAATATATTTAATACCTTAAGTGTCAATTTAAAAATATATACTTTCTAAAGCATAGTTCATCCAAGACCTGAAGTAGTGTATTTTGAAGTGTTTCTTGAAAAACAAAACAAATTGTTGCTGTTACAGGTATGCAGAAGTTTTTGTACAGGCATATATAAATGTACAAAACAAGAAGGAATAAAAAACTTCAAGAACATAATGAGGTCATTTGTCACCTTTACCCTCCTGAAGTCAGTGACAAGGCTCCTACTGCTTTCACACTGAATCTAAAATAAAGTTGCAATTCCCTTTTCATTACCAAGAAACGGCCAGCCAGGATCATTAACGTTTAGGCTGAATCATGTTCCCAAAATGCTAACACACCACAGTAGCTTTTTCATCAGAACTCGACAAGTTAGAAAAAAAGATATTAGTATTACTAGTACTTCATAATTAGATACGCATGTCAAATGTAGAACTGCTGTGAGTTATTTCATCATGAGTCAGTGCAGAGCACACAAATTTTCAAGTAAAGTTGGGAGGTAAAAAAAAAAAAAAAAAAAAGAGAAAGAGGAATAACCAACATTGTCTTGAAGCAGTATGAGACTTTGGGAAGCATTCATGGGCATTACTTAAAACAAAAGAGAAGCAAAGCTTCTTCACCATCTCATTACAAGTTATTCAAAGGACAGCCAAGAGCAGCAGCTACACATGGTTCAAGATGCTGCCCTGTATTTGGCGCTTCTCTTCCCCTCCCTGCTCTGTTGAGCAATAGAACAGTGAATATTCATGTTTAAAACTGCAAGGTCGAGTTAACAGGCTGCAACTCAGAGCCTCTGCCCCTGAAAGCTGAACACCTTCTGCAGTCACAAATAGCCTGACAAAGCCACAAACAGTTACTGCTGCTTTCTCAAGACAAGAGCTGTGTTTGCCTGACAGCCTTCTACCTCTGTTTGTGTCTGGAGCCCACAAGTAAACTTGAGGCCACAGAGCTGCTAATGTATGTATCATCATTCAGGTTTTACCAGGGAACCCAGTAGCATTTCCTGTTTGGATGCATGTCCCAGCTGCATCCCAGATTTTAAAAAAAGGCATGTATCACATTCTCTTCCCCATGGCTTGGGTTTCATTTCCACAGAAAAGAAAAAGGGATTGTCAGTGTGTTCCAGCCCGCAACAAAGACCTGAGCCTTCGAAGCTCACAAGATATAAGCTGAAACACAACTCTGATCCCTTCTTTTATATTGCTCCATGGAAACATGCAAGAAGAATGTAATACAAACTGTGCAGTCACAATGGTTAGGCATTAAAGAATGAACACTGTGGTAACCGGCTGAATTTCAGAACAGTTATGTCAGTAGTAAGTTGGAAACTAAGCATTTTTCCATGTAGATAATGCATCAAAAATTTCCTAAAAGAAAACAGAAAACCCACATGCAATGGGTTGGAAATTAAAGCAAGTTTTATACTTCAGCAGAGATGCTTTTTTTTCACATTAGGTCTCCTCTGGGCTACAGGCCATTACTAGCCTCCAAAGCATTGCCTGGCAGTGCAAAGCAGGCCAAGCCCCATAATTACAGAGTTTTATAAATGAAGGGAAGTCAATTCCTACTGTTCTCAGAAAACTGATCTTATGTGCTTGTCATCTGCTCTTCTCAGTATAGCTTCCAGAAATACAAGAAATGGCTTGCTTACTTGAGGTTGTACATGATCTTGGAAAACTCTGCATCAATGCACAGAAATATCTTCGTGCATTAGAATGAAATTATACAAGGATGTACACAGCAAAACATCATGTATGGATGCAGCTAATAGCACATCCTGCCTTCCTGACAGCTTCTTCAAGGAGCACACACTGAAGGTAGGGCAATTTCTGTTGTTTGGGAAGCTAGTCTTACCTTTTCCTACTCTAGGACCAAGTCCTCCAAGGCCAAGGTTCCTTGGCTAGCATACCATAAGCTACATAAGCTGTAAACTGCTTTAAGTCACTGAAACAAGAAAAGTAGCTTCTTTCAAGAAAAAGTTTTCTTTTCTTCTTTCAAGAAAAGTTCACTTCTGCTCTCTCTGTTCCTCATGTGGTGTTTGGTGTTAACCTGACATGGCAGAGGACACTCTCTTAAAGTATAGTCATCTTATTCATCAATCTGTTTCACTTCATGCTGTAAATGCAACAGCAATACATTCAGGCAAGTGCCTTGTGCTTTATAGAAATAATTTTGCCACAAGCTTTATTCAGTGTTGCTGGTCTGTGGAAGGAACAGCACGATAATTCTCACCATCTCAGTTCTGCACTTTATTTTATGAGCTAAAACAAGAGTCATACTACCAAAGCCAAGTTTAATTTACCAAATTGTACTCTATTATATCTTTTAAAATGGTTTTTAAATATTAAATTACTTTAAATATATACTGCTTGGTCCCTGTCCTTTCCGTTTTTTCCCCCAAGATTGACAATGTTGCTGTTAAATACAAATGTAACGTTCACAGTATATATACGGTATTATATATACACGCACAACAATAACCAATATACATCTTTTTCCTTGTCTCCTTTCTTTCCTTATCTCTATTTATTACCTAACACTACATGCTTTCTTAATGCAAATGCAAAATGCAGCAAGCTCACCGGGCTTTGATAAAAGCTCTCAAGAAGTACTTATCAGCTAAGAAGCTTCAGGAGCTTATTTCAATTTTCCACCATTCATGACTCTAATAAAAGGTCAGAAAATACAACACTAGTACAACACTGATATAAAGGCAAAGAAAGTGTAAGACTAACAACGAGATCTCAAAATGCCTTCTGAATGTTGATTTTTACAGAAACATCACAATATTTTGATCGTTACAGCTTTATTCTTCTAATGTGTGAGATGGCAATGCTGTATAAACTACAGCAGTTAGAAACCTGCAAACACAAGCCAGAGGAGCTAAGTTGAAATGTACTGATGATCATTTAAGAAACACTGTTTGCTTGTACATTACAATATCCTTCATATGCTAAGTGAAATGGTAAAGGAATTCTCAACTTCTGCAACACCAAGAAGTGTTTTGTTACAGTCTTCAACACTTCCCAAGGCAATGTGTGGTATGTTTCCATTTTAATGTGAACTGACAAGTATAGGAAATAACAGTATTCTCACCTGGTTTTTCTGTTCTAGCTCCTTGACTGAACTTTGAAGTTTTTGCAGCTCCTGAACATACACTGCTACCTCCTGAGGTCCTTTGGCAAGTTCAGCTCTTAACTGATTAATGGTAGCCTGAACAAACAAACAAAATCCACATTTAAAGCAAAGTTGTGAATAACCCAAACCGAAGCAATATGTTTGGTAGCAAAATAAAAGGCATCTTGTATACACATAAACAGCTAAAGGAAGGGAAATAAATAAATAAAAAACTCCTGAAAACTCAACTCATCTCAGAGCACCATCAGCTATAGAAGTACCAATGAGCATAATTTCCCAGTAAAGATTAATTCACATGCTATTTCAGAAGACAAAAATTTTTCCCAGCCCAACAGAAAACACCACGTTGGGCCCACAAGCATTGAAAATCACAACAGATTATCCATTAATCACTATCACAGTTCTAGCTCGAGGTGAAGCCCCTCCCCTCCAAAAATCATTGGGGTTATACTACCAAAACCTTTGTCTGCCTTGTAAGGATAAAGCACTGGAAAAGGTACTAGAAGCTTTGAGTCTGGCATCTGATGCAAACTTGGTGTATGACTTTTGGATACATTGACCTTGCAGGTCAGCATAATCAGGATAACAAATACTAACCTATCAAACAGGATTGGTACAAAACAGAATATACCAATGACCACATAGTATTTGTATACAGTAAGAAAAACAAACAAAAAAGACTTTAGATGGGTAACAAAAGCTGCCCTAAAGCATGTTGTGCTCATTTTAATGGCAAATAATATCATGTATTTCAGTCACCCTGTGACCTTCTGCAGATACCAGAGAATTTGTAAAAAATAGTAAAAGAAAAAGAAAAGAAAAAAAAGGATTCTTTCAAAAGTGGGATCTCTCCATATATAATTTTAAAAAGTAAAATCTGATTCTTATGCTGGACAGAATAGGTAATTGTTTTTACAGAAGGTTAATGAATACTGAGTTACCTAATTAGAACACATTTTTAGTACATTACCAGAAGCTAGCAGTTGATGTACTTGCTATTAATGCTCAGCTTCTTTTTGACAAACACACCAATGAAGTTTCCTTGAATATTTGTAATACAGAAAATGAAATGTTCTGTATGAATCCACTCACTTTAAATACGTCATTTCAATGACCTTCATTTTTTTCCTATTGTTCTCACAACCACAGATTAAGCAGAAAGATATAAATGCTGAATTCAAGAATGAACTAAAGTAGAAGATCAGAAGTAGTAGACAATAAACATATCATGACCTTCCTATGCAAAAAGGATGACCAAAGAGAAGATACGAACACATTTATTGTGTGGCTACATATCATTATTAATACTGAGTTTCTGTAATCCTGTAGTTTACAAGGCTGTTATATTAAATAGCTATTAGTTAAAATATATCCTGGGCAGACAAATTATCTTAGACAAATACCTGAGACAAATATCTCGAATATCAAATATCTCAGACAAATATCTTAGGCAGACAAATATTCCAGGATGTTCTTAGAAAACAGCTTTCACTACTGAGAGAAGATGCAGAAAATATGCAGAACCTTGCTAAGGTTGCCACTGCAACTGTTCAAACTAGAACCATGATTTATATGCATTAAGATACACTTCTCTCAATTACAAATCAAAGAGCTGTCCTATATTTCATTCTAAAAATGGGAATACATCATGGATGAGTATTCATTCCAGATATTGTCTGGTTGATGTGTACATATGATTAATGAAAAATTAAGCGATAGAACAATAAGCAAATAGGAACTCACCTGTTTAACAACCTCCTAAAATTATCTCGGTAAGACAGAAAACTAATGTAACAATAAGAAGTTTTCAAAAAAGTTACCTCAAATGTAAGCGTCTCCATTAGAAAGCAGAAAAAAAAATAAAATGGATGGATGAAAGATGGAAACAAGCAGTGACAAAAGCTGTTAGCAGATAAGCTTCCTCAAATTTGTCAAACATTGCTGGGTTTAATGCATATGCTTAGTTTAAAAAAAAAAGAAAGAAGAAAAAAAAAAACAGTCCTGTCTTTATCAATTCTTTCCATAACTTAATCTACTAATCTTGTTTAATAACTTAGACATTCAACATAACAATCTGTAGGAACATTTATCAGATACTGAAACAAATCCCAGTCTGCAGAGATTCATAGAAATGCTTAGCTCTACAACAGTGCAGTTGTTTTCATAATGTGTTCATTATACAGGATTCCCTATAGTGAATCTATACATGGAAGGAGTATCTCAGAATGATCGTTCTGAGGTAGATAACCAGACACCAGAGTTTCACCAGAGCTTCAGGCACAACTCTGAAATAAGGGTGTAACACCCAACAAAATGAAAGAACAATAATGAAAACGTCTGGGTGACAACTGCAGATGTATACTATCCTTCATGTTCTCCCTTTCCTGTAGTGTTTAAGATGCCCATTTAGAGTTAGGAAGACCTTTGTTATTCTCTTCACCCAGACTATAAATCTACCTTATTTTAAAGAAGTGTCACTTTGGAAACCAATATTAATATACATTGTCTCACCCATCCCAGCAAAATGGCCAAGGATGACACAAGAACCATTTTACTCTTTCAGCCTTGAAGTTGACTTAAAGAGCAAAGCTGAGGTGTAACACAGCCAAACTTTTATGGACAAAACTGCACTAATTCTGACCAATGAATTTCCACTTCTTGTTTTCTTATGGCTAATACTTTTCAAAGATGTAGTTTTGTTTGTTTGTTTTAAAGTAGAGTTTTCACCGCTATGAACTCAGTTTTGTTTTGTTTTTTAAAGTGTAACCTACTGACACTTTGCATCGACAGAAAAGCTTTTATTTTGAATATGTCTTGCTACCTGTGCCTTAGACTATTGTTGTCCTATGTTGAATTAAGCAGAGAAGACGGTAACTTTTCTGAGAAGAAACAGACTGCCCCTGCATACCATATTCTTTCATGCAACAGCTCATACTGATGATACTACATAGGTACCCAATTTATAATTACTGCACTGTGCTTTATAAACCTTCTATAACATCTAAGACTTCTTAGACTGTTCTTCTGGGAGCAGCCAGGGTTATCATGCAGCCTTCTCCTCCATTTGCCATTACTCCCATCAGGACTGAAAAACCTTCTTCGTTTGTCTTTTTTCCTGTTAAAAGCTGCATGTTAAAGCTAAATTTTAAAATGGCTAGTTATGTCAGAAAAACATACCTAATTTGAGGAAACAGGAACAACTCATGTTGCTGTGAGTGTTTCAAGTTGATTTTCATTATGCCTCTGTCACTATGTCATTTTATCTTCACATGAAAACTAACTACGATATCCAAAACCACAAGAGACTACAAAGACTGTATTTTGAAAAGAAATTTGAATTCTGCAGCATAGTTGTGGGATCTCACAGTTAAAACCAAATTACAATTATGCAGCAACTTACATGGCCACATAACCACATCATATTCCTAACTCCAACTGTGATACTCCTTTTTTCATGTATGATGAAGCTCTTGGCATACATAATTTTAAATTGAAAACAATGGTAGATTCATTTAGTTCTATCCTGTACACTTGTACAATTCCTGGAGCTCTGCATATCTGTTGGAGTGTTCAGGGGAAGGCAGGATGGAAAGCCCTAAGGAGTTTAAAATAATACAGGGCAGAGCTTCTCTGAAGTTCTTCAGTGAAAATTAAGAACTAGAAATTTAAAATTGCATTTCTGAAATCTAGGACACATGAAACCCCAGGACAACAAGATGTCAGGAATTCTTCATGTTCAGAAGTCTCAGCAGGATGGAGGATAGTATAAATCCTACAGAAACTCTACTCATTTCCTCACATAAGCTGAGGAATTCTGCAGTGAACATGTTTAACTAGGGACCATAATTCTGCATCATTTTGCTGGCCTTGTTGCAGTGGTGGGGGAACAACAGTTAGTCAAGTTACACCAACAACAAGTAAGATGCAACACCTAGTACAAGAATTCTTTTGCAGAATAAATAAATTATGTTAGACAAAGCCTTCTTGGTGATAGCGGATTTTTATTAGGATTTCTTGTCAACAACTCTTCCCTTACTATTGTGTTAAACATCAAACAGGCCTTAGCCAGGAGAGATGTGACATGACTCTATCTCAGGACAGTTTGAGGAGTAAGATTCCACCTAAAAAATCCAAGTCATTGCTTTTACTCTAGCCTGCATGGAAATGGAAGCTTTCAGTACTGGAAAAGCAGAGGAACCAAAACCAAGAAAAAACAAACATACAAACAACAACAAAAAACACACACAAAAGAAAATCCACAAACATTTGCTATGGGAAAGCTAGGTAGTTTTGCGTCCTATACAGAGTTCTCATCAGTTGTATATACATGAATAACAGAAGTGGACAAATGCTTTCAAATCTCCCATCAGCAATTTAAGACATCTTCTACTGACTCAGCTAAAAGAGAAGCAAGCCTTCAGAAAGTAATTCTGAGAAGAAACCAGCATATTCCACAACTCAAATAAACAAGTGAGGTTCCAATTTACAGATGGAATGTAAAAGCTTTAAATCCAAGGAACTATGGAGAAAAAAATGCTAACAAAAAAGTAACTAACTCAAGGAAAAGAGCAAACAGGGAAGAAAACTACAATGCTGTTGCCTGAAACAGACTATAAGTGACATACTGCCATCTTGACTTTAAGCCATGGTGAGAGGCCTGGGAATCACTCACTTTCTTGTATAGTGAATAACAAGCAACATTTGGAGGCTATTATGTAGTAGATTTTGGCAAGGAGGAGAAAGAGATTTGTATCTTACACACAAAATATATCTCCAATAAATACTAGCAGTAGAAAGGTTTCCAAATTCAATAGTAAAAGCTAGATAAAGAAAAATGAAAACCATATATATACATAACATCCATTGAGATTTTTTAAATCTTCAGTAAGCTTAAGAGTTACATGTCCTATAATTCCATGTCCTCAAATTATCTACTTTGTATTAATAATTCTTCTCATACATTTTAACACTCTAGCATCCATTTTCAAACACATCAACTCTAATATTAAACTAAAGCCATAATTTTCAATAACTGTTTTTATCTACATGTAGCTCACTATCAGAAACACTTCTCTGAATCACACAAGTACTGCTCTATTTCTCTCTCCAAGCAGAACACAGCTCTACCAGAAGGTCTTTTGCTCTGCTATTAGGCTCTTGTAATAACTTTTCTGCCAAGAAAAGGTTTTGCAACTGTAGTGGGTTTACGTGGCAAGGTTTTGGTAGCAGGGAGACATAGGGGTGGTTTCTGTGAGAAAGATCTAGAAGCTGCCCCATGTTTGGGAAGGGCCCCATTGTTTTCCAGATCCGAGCCAATAAGCGATGTTGTTTTGCGCCTCTGTGAGAGCATATTTAAGACAGGGAAAAAACGCTGCGCCACACAGCAGCCAGGAGAGTCAAGGGAGTGAGAGAACAGCCTTGCACCAAGGTCAGTGTAGAAGGAGGGGGAGAGGTGCTCCAGGCGCCGGAGCAGAAGTCCCCTGCGACCTGTGGTGAGGACCATGGTGAAGCAGGATGTCCCCCGTCAGCCCATGGAGTACCACGGTGGAGCAGGGTTCCATGCTGCAGCCCATGGAGGAGACCACGGTGGAGCAGGTGGCCCTGCACCGACGGAGGCTGCCGCCTGTGGAAGACCCCTGCCGGAGCAGATTCTGGGCCGGACCTGTAGCCCGTGGAGAGGAGCCCACGCAGGAGCAGGTGACCTGGCAGGAGCTGCTGCCCGCAGGGGAGCCAGGTTGGAGCAGTTTTCTCCTGAGGGATGGACCCCGTGGTACGGACCCATATCTGGAGCAGTTCTGGAAGAGCTGCTGCCTGTGGGAAGCCCACACCGGATCAGTTCATCAAGGACTGCATCCCGTGGGTGGGACCCCACAGCACAGGGGACGAGAGTGATCGAGAAGGAGCGGCAGAGAAGAAGTGCTGTAGACTGACCGTAACCCTCATTCCCCCGTTCCCCTGCGCCACTCAGGGGGAGGAGATGGAAGAGGGTGGATGGGGGGAAGGTGCTTTTGGTTTTTTTTTTCCCTTTGTTTTCTCACTTCTCTCGCTTGTTAGTTGTAGGCAATAAATCTTACTATCTCCTTATGCCGAGTCTGTTTTGCCCGTTACAATAATTATTGCGTGATTTTCTCGTCCTTATCTCAATCCTTGAGCCCTTTTCACATATTTTCTCCCCATTCCTCTTTGAGGAGGGGGAGTGAGAGAGCAGCTGTGGTGGAGCTCGGCTGCCCACTCGAGCGGAACCACGACAGCAACAAAAAGCATGGGGGTGTTTCGAGGGTAAATACAGTAAATTGCATAATTCTGTTAATATCAAATAAACATGTCTCTCAGATAAATTAGAGATCCTATTAAGAACAAAGCTTTTTCATTACTATAAATTCATATTTTCCATTTTCATATGAAAAAAATATCATCAAAGGTAATACACATGTCTTTTGGTATGACTATTACCTCTGAGTTCGCCTGCTCTGCCTGTAAGTGCTTGCACTCATCTTTCAGCTTTTCAGATTCTCTCTCACGCTCCAAAGTCATTTTGTCCATCAGCGTCTGAACTTGGACCAGCTCCTTTTTCAGGACGGCCACATCTTCCACACCAGGCCTTTGTAGCTGGAAAGTAGAAAAGTAGGAATGAGCAATATGACATTGGCAGACATTCTTCCAGCATCAAATTTCATCTCTCAAAATCTTTCAAACCAAGTTATAGACAAGGTGACATACATAGTATTATAGCTGGAACAACAACAACAAAACAAAGTATGTATTGTTCCCAAAGGAAATAGGATAATGCCTGCTTGTCAGTTCTTGCCTTCTAAATTTTGAACTTGTTTTCAACTAAAGCTGACAAAAAGGGATAAGGTCCCAGAGACTGAATTCCTACAATTTTCAAGTAGGTAGATGGCTAAGTATAGGAGGTCTTCACTCAGAGAAAACACTGAAGTGACAAGGAATCAATGCAATAAATTTATCTGAAGTCATAATGCCATGAGAAGTAGGTTACATTGATTCTACTACTCTACGGAACAAATTACTGTATATGTTAAACTGCTGTAAAACACACAAGCCCCTCTCATGACTGAGACATATAACAATCCAGTAGAAGACAGATTTAGAATGATACTGTTTATGTCTTCAAGAACTTCTATTTCAGAAAACAACAGACCAAAAAAAAAAGGGCAACTGAAGGAGATATTTGAAGGAACTGTCAGACACACTTCACTCTAGACCCATACATAAAATTTGCTGGTAATTATATCTAAAGCACCATGAAGTCCTACCAAGAGAAGACTCATGGAGTGAAGGAATGTAGAAGGCAATACTGAGCAGTGAAGAAAGATGAGAAAAGTGCTCTCAGTTTGTAGAGAACAGGTACAGGAAAAAGGGTAGGAATGTAGAATCATAGAATGGTTTGGGTTGGAAGGGACCTTAAAGATCACCTAGTGCCAACTTCCCTGCCATGGGCAGGGACACCTCCCACCAGACCAGGCTGCCCAAAGCCCCATCCAGCCTGGCCTTGAACACCTCCAGGGATGGGGCATCCACAGCTTCTCTGGGCAACCTGTGCCAGTGCCTCACCACTCTCCGCATGAAGAATGTATTCCTTATATCTAAATTGAATTTACCCTCTTTTAGTTTAGAAGGAGAAAGGAAGACAAAACTAAACAGGTAGAGAGGAATAGATAGGTCCAGTGGCTGGTCAGTGCCAAGAGGAACCAGTAAACACTTGAGGACAGCTGACTACAGGGAAGAAGGGGAATAAACACCATCCTACTGTCCTCCGGAGTCTTTGCAGTAGTTGAGTGGAAGACAAGCAAGAATTTAGGAAGTCCCTTAGCCACTGCTTTGGAAGCAGCACAACTTCTGAGTCATGGAGATCATTCCCAGAAGCCATGGCTATCTCTAAAAGTCACCATGAGCCAAAATCTTGGAATATGCACATATCAGTATCATCAGCCAAAAGCAAGACGGAAAACATTAACAGACGACAGCTGCCAGACATTTAGCCACCATGTCATGGAGCACATCTGTGAACACTCCTTATGAATGCAGCTGTCCAGGGACAGTCATAGTGTAACACCTCATGGAAAAAGGGTGATCTAAAGACAGCTCCTGAAGTCAACAACGGCATTCACCAAGTGCAGGACTGCGTAACATATCCAGAGCTGTGATACTCTGAAAAATTATTGAAGTGCAGAGCATCAAACAAGAAGACTACAACATAACTTATGGTAAATTTTAATATACACTGGAAAAATGTTGAAAATTTAAGTCACTGAAAAAGAGCAGAAACAATGGTGTTCTGAACCTCCTTTTAACCCACAATCAGATGTCTGCAATCTCAACAGTTTGTCTAATTTAAAGCTGTGTTTATAAGGTAGATATATTTCCCCTTGACTCAAAAGTTATAAAAACATTAATAGTGTGATATGAATACCAGCTCTGTCTTTAAGTCTTCTATTGTACTTCTCTCCTTCAGCAGTTCTTGTGTTAGGTTTGTCAATTTCTGTTCTGCACCTTCCCGAAGGCTGATTTCTTCATCATACTTTGCTTTAAGATCTAATTAAGAAGGAAGTTGAATAAATGATCACTTGCACAAGCTACATAAGCAGAGAACAGAATCAGACCTCATTACTCACCCACAATTTCAGTGGCCAGTTGTGCTGCTTTTTGCTCAAATAAGTCTTTCATTTGCTTAATGTTAAAATTTTCTACTTGGATCTCTTCTAGTTGTCGTTCTAATGATTCTATTTCCATAAAAAGAACAGTATTAATTTCCAGAATTGCTAGGACAAGGTTATACAGTTACTCACATCAATAACAAACCACAGCAGATAAAAAATTAATCTAAGTTCACTTTGCTAATCCAATTACCTTAATAAAGTGAGTGACTTTACTCAAGTTAAATATCTATGAGCATGACAGTGGAACCTGCTACTAGTAGAGTACTATGCAAAATTAAGTACATATTGGTTTTCACCAGTCACAAATAGTCCTTCAGATCACTGTAACATGGTGCTGAAGTATGAGCCCTGAACTGTGATTAAAAGCTCTTTAATCATGATCAGATACTTTATGGATACGTTTGAAAAAAACTTATTCCATGAGTACCTCATGGAAAACAAACATGGTGCAAAAATTATTGGCCTGGAAAACAAGTAAAACAACAAAATTCATCGTTTTCTTTGCTAGCAATCAGTACAGAAGAACACTGAATAAAACCAGCACTGACAAATGATATAGTTTAAATGTATACAGCCATGGTCTTTCTCTGCAGAAGACTTGAATACATTAAATGATTTAAAACAAGTTTAAAACTACTAATACAGAACTGCTTTTACAGGCAGGAAAACTCTCACTTTTACAAATCACAGACCCCAAGCCTCTGTAACATTTCCCTACACTATAGCTGTCTTAAAACAAGTAACACAAGCAAGTGCTTCAGTAATTGTACTAGTTCAGCATGTTATATTTTTAGCTTACCAAAACTGATTTTTCATCAACCCAAAAGCTACACTGAACAAAACTTCAGAAAACCCAACATAATTCAGAAATTAATACGATAAAATGTTAGCCACCTGTAGATGCAGATGTTGTCAATCCATCAGACTTAGAATCCTTAAGAAAACAAAAGGATAAATGCTTCATTATACAGAAGGTATAAAAACTACTACTTCAAAAGTTCATCCCACTTTTGGAAAAGACAAAAATTAAGATTTCTATGCTCATATACTGCAGTATAATTGTTTGAAATCAGGTATTTTTATATCTGGAAGAAAAGGATTTTCTATTTCTTGTATTGCTATCAAACTTCCAGACTTGCAAGACTCTAAGCCCCCTCCCCTTTCTTTTCTTTAATATTGAAATCTGACCTAAAACACAGGTTACAGACACTATTAAATACATCTGAGAAGGCATTCTGTCAGAACATAATTTCTGAGGTTCATAGATATTCAATCCAATATCTAAGTAGCTTGTAGTTATCTAAGTAGCTTATCTAAGTAACAAAGTGAGTTTCCTTAGGGCACAACACACAAATTTGTTTTCAATCGTTTGTTCAGTTCATATAGACTTGTGAAATCACACTACTATTCTTCCCCACGTTTTTTGTTTGTTTTTCTGTTTTTACAAGAAAGACCCCACTGACTTTTCTCATTACAGGTGAAACACTACATTCAATTTGTTGTCTTCAATAAGCTGAGTTCTGAAGAAGCTCAACAGAAAGTCTGAACTGAACATGTTGTAAGCAGTATGGAAGAATCATTATCTTCTCTTAGCTTTTTTTCTTCATATTTATGTAAAGTTAACACTGTGGAGAGATAACTAGCTTTATTTCCAAGAACATGTCAATATTCAAGTTATGGAACTAACTAAATCAGGCCACGTGCCTTACAAAAAAGGTATTAATCTTCAATGTCAATGCTGATGATAAACCTGCTTCAAGTATTTTAAAGCAATTACTTGCTGCCGCTGCCCCTGCAATTTTTCTAGTTCTTTCTTCAACTCTTCTGAATACCATCTCTCCTCCTAGAAAGAAAAAAAAGAGATGGGGGAAAGAGAACTGTAAATTAGTTTAATCAAGATACTGGAACATCTTAATTTGTAATTTGAAACAGAGAAATACATGCAAGTAAAATATCTTTCCAACCTTCAGTGAAGCTTGCAAGTCTTGTACTTCTTGTCGGAGCAGTGATACTTCATCTCTGAATAAATATATCCATGGAGTGGAGAAAATTAATATGCAGCCATTATATTTTTGTCAATTATGTACAGGTTATAATGTATATTAAATAACTGCAAGACAGTTACAGGCATATACTACATAAGTATAACTTACATAAATACAGTTATATTTTTTGAAATTTGGAACAAAGTGCATAATAGATACTTATTAGTTCATTTTGCACATCACCCAAAAAACGCTGAAACATTCACTGGCTAAGCAAAGAAATAGATTTGAAAAAAATCTCATGAAAACAAAACCAAAATGCAAATCTAATTCAGTGCATCAGGTTGACCACAAGTTCAAAATTGCACAGCTGTGCACTGGGATGTTTAACACGCTTTGTCATGAAAAGGACAGGTCTATTCTCCTTCATTTCCCATATCACATAAGGAACAATGCTAAGAGACAGCATGCTATTTTAGAAACACGTAGTTACATAATTTTTCATTCACATAACAATTCATATACACTCACTTAATAGTTTGAATGCCTAAAGTGATGGGATTTAAAATTCTCAAATTTAATGTTCAAGCCTCCAGCCATGCAAGAACACAAGATGCAAGGCTAAATTGTGGTTTAGACAGCACCTTTCTAAATCTCAGTTCTCCTTACAGAAGGAGATAGCAATACACACAATTATAATGTTGCATCACTGAGATATGGCCACTTCAAATGTAGAATATATAGATCATTAAAACCATGCAAACAAATCCTTTCCTATTGCTTGTATGGTGGCATAACTGAGGGGCACACAGAATATGTATATGTGGGCGACAATAGCAACATATTCTCTCTGTTTTACACCATACAATTTTATTGTTCATGTGCTGCATTATCCCCTCCTCCACGGGTGTTCTTTTAAATTGTCTCATACTTTGGAGAAAAAAAAAAACAAAGTAAGTTATTTCTTAGCTAAACTGCAAAGGAATAGACTCAACCTACAGTTCACATTAGCAACAGGTCAGGGTCATCAAGAAGCAAGCAAAATATGTTCACTTGAATGAACAATAAAGAAACTCCAAGAATTGCCGATTTTAATGGTGAAATGAAGATGTGATATTGGGAGGATATTTTTGTCAGAAGATTTTTTGCTTTTTACACGTTATTTGGCCTGTGTGAGATAAACTGGAGGTTCATAAATACAATTTTAATGAGACAGGTGTAACTGCTATTCAAAACCCATACGTTGCTTGGGGGTGGAAAAGCAGGAGCAACTTTCTCACCAGTATTAAGTAAATCAGCTAATATTCACATGGTAGATTAGAAATGTAATGTCAGGCAGGTGAAACAATTAACTACATTAAAGCCTGGCCTGAACACATGCCAGATCTGCAATTCTAAACCATTTAATATGCTCTGTTCTTTGTAAGTTTTTGAACTGTTGAAAAAATAGCTCATAATATATGGGAAGAAGAAGAGGAGGAAAGGGGAAAAACAAGAAAAAACACCCTTCTACCATAGTTGCCTCAATATTCCCAGCACTGTCTTGCTTGACATTTATAAGACAAAACCTAAATTTGGCTTAACTGCCCAGCAGAAAATGAACAGGAAATAAGGAAAAAAGCGTAACTGATCACTTTAGACTTGTAACTTTGTTTTTCTTACTGCCATCCAAATCCTCACTAAATCTCCCTTTCCGCTAGTGCTGTTAGTTTTGTCTTCTTAGCACATCTCCTGCATCTCCCCATCCAGCAAACCCCTGTTGCCTTTCCCTTACACTCCTCTCTATTCCCAAATGCTAACGCTGCTGCCTCCATCCAAACACTGAGTACCAGTGGCCTAGCTCAACTGCTCTGGGGAGTTACATGATTTGTTCTTGGCCCTAGTTACAGTACTTGACTGAAGGTGGGGCGGGAGGACACAGGGTAATTCATCATACCTGTCTCTCTCTCTTGACTAAATAAGGAACTTCACAGACCAAACTTAGTTTTATGAATCATGTGCAGACTTTGCTGCTAGACCACTAGCAGAGTGGCCCCCTGCTGCAGGTTAGAATACTTCTTTAATGCAGTATTCTGAGTATTGAAAAAACATGTTTATGTTGAACGAGAGTTTTCTCAAGAAGACATGCAACTGAGAAACATGTGAAAATGCCACTAACAGGAAGAAATAGCTTGTGTGTTACACAACAGCTCTCAGACTCCCTTCACTCCATCCAAGCTCCCTGACCTTGTTCACTTTTTCAATTATACGAGAGAAAACAAAACCACTTGTTCTTAAACTGTCAAGAGTCAGAAAAGATATATATATTTTGCCAGCCAACATCTGGTTGACATTGGAAACTTGCAGGCATAAAAATAAATCTTTCATAAACTATATAAACAATATAGTTATGACCAATAATTCCCCATGTGAATGCTATTATTCTACTACAAGTATTATTTTGGATCCAAGTTATATCACTCTGAAAAGATTTAAATCAAAGAAGAAATACTCATTCTTGAGTAAATGTGCACATAGGAAACCCAAAATAGCTCTGCTAGTACCCTACTATTTCCTCATATATAAAGCCTAAATTTCGATTTCTTTTGTTCTCCCCAAGCTACACAGTTCCTTTTATTTCAAACTATCCTCCACATCTTATTGGCTCTTGTTGGCTTTTCATACAGTTGGAGAACACTGTGGATAAAAATGATCATAATAATAGCACCACTGAAAAAAAAAAAATAAGAAGAAAATTCTACTCCCCTCGAACAGTTAGGTTGCAGCATGCTCACTTTAAGAAGTATTGCAATTTACTTTTTCAGGGAGCACAGCCAGAAACCTACAGCAACTGTGAAAGAACAGAGCTCATAAGGAAGGGCCCATCCGTGCATGAAGACAAGACCTCTGATAACATTGGCTCTAACTGGCTTGGTCTGCACAACACTGGGGAGACAAGGATCTTCACTTGGGTAATTACTAAAATAAGTTGCTTTCCACACACTTTTCTCACCAAAGTACCAACCTTTCACGAGTTATATACTTGCATGTATTTTTCAATGTGATCATTTATCATTTTGGGTCATGTTTCTACTAGTTACAAACGTCTGAATGGTTTACTTCCCAGCAGCAGCAGAAGCCAGCTCCATTATTAGGGGATAACCTTACAGGGTTTTAAAGTGGGTACCCCTGTTTGCAAAGTGAGGCCAGTCAGCTGCTCACTGCGACACTGTTGCATACAGACCAAAAGAGAGTTTGGTCAGGGGAGAAGGGGGGACCAAACAGGAATGTGGACTGTCATTTACAACCATCCACGATAACCCCCAAATAGAAAAAGAACCAGCAGGAAGGAAAATGAACCCTGTGTAAACTTTACCCGTAAGAAAAAGTTCCCCAAACCAACGTGAGGGATTACTCAAACACAGGCAGCTACTCTAAACTGTTCTACCAAGAGTAAGGTTCATCTCATCAGTGTCTGCTGGTCTCAGAAATAAAACAGACTGACATATTTCCTAGGAATATATTCAACACTTTGCTTTTGACCAAAGGGTTAAACAAAATAATTTAGAGAAAATTTCTGCAAATGAGGATGGAGTTTCTGGAACGTGGAAGGGGACTGAGTACAACAGAGACTTCTCAGATTTGCAGGTAGCTTGGTAATATGGGAACCTATTCAGGCAAAAACTGATGTTATTTTTACCCAGTAACTCTAACCACTAAGGGACAAAATCAGGTTTCTCCTGTATAGTCAGGGTTGTCCTCGCCCCAAGCTCAAAAGATGAAATTTCAGCTCTATGATGCAAATAAGGATAAAGCAGTATTTTTCTGCCACACTCCTAAAAATCGTTCCAGCTTGTTACACTACATTCTCAGATGCATGAAAAACAGATGCATGAAAAACAGAATTAACAATTTAAACCTAAACAAGTGGTTTTCATTTATTGTCAGATTAATATCAACCAATGGAAGTTTAAAGCTGCTTTTTAATTATAGTTGGAAATAGGACACGAACATTTAAATACTTCAGTACGTAATTAAGTCTTCAAATTAATACTGCCTTCAGTGTAATTAGAAGCAGCTCAACACTGACACAAAAGCACATGCACAAATGAGTAGTGTTCCACCTTTCCGGTGACAGATGACCTTCCCCTCCACGAGTTGAATCAATGCCAGAATTATGAACCGCTTCATAGTGCTTGAACAGCTCCTCAGCTGATCCATGAGACTTCATACAGAGAGGACAGATAAAGCCCTATTATAAAAAGGGGGGAAAAAGAAAAAAAAGGAAATGAGAAGTAATTTTTTTTTTCCATCACTTGCCCAAATCTATGTGCTTTTTGTGCATCTAAAAGGTAGCAGTTACAATTGTTATTTAAAAAAAAGATTCATACTATTTATTTCCTGCTTTGATAGCAGCTTTGGCTATTAAAAATTTAGAAAATGCCTAAATAATTCATGTTTCATTATTCAATGCTTTCTTTTCCAGCAGCATTACATACTAGTAATGAGGCGTTTATTCAAAAAATGAGAAGTTATAAGGACTGCACTGCAACTTCCACCATATTTAGGCTACTGATTTCAGTAAAGACCAGGAGATCAAGAACCACTTTTTACATCACATACAATTAATTAGTATTTTTCTGAATTGCACTTACTATCTGTAGGAAATCACGTCTTAACAGCCTAAAGAAGCTGAAGTTATCCACGTTCATTCCAAGATATTTACTACAAGCTGACCAGGGCAAAAACTTATCAGAGTAATACCGTCATTCCACCCATTAAATGACAGCCAAGTGAAAACAGCTATTATTATGAACTCCTAAATATTTGTGGAGTGTCCAGACTGACACTTACCATAAGTCTCATCCATCTCATTTTATCTAGCAACCTCCTACATCTGGTTTTAGGGGCTGGATTTTGTTTCGGTTCTTCACTCGTTTGGTTATCATGCCCACTCCAAGTCTAATTCTCATTTATACCATAGCCAATATACACCACGGTGACAAAACAAAGAAATTTCAGAGTGCAAGCAAACAATTTAATCTCCTGTTAAAGGCTCCTTATCATTCCAAACTGTGTAAAGAGAACCTCATGCAAGTGAAATTAAGGTCCCCTGGTTGCTAAGTCTTAAATAACCAAACATTGGCATGGATTTATTGCAAGAGAACTGTCAAGTACAGGTATTCAAACATGGCTGAAGCTCCAGAGCACTGAGCAGAGACTTCACAACTGCTATTATTTATTTACTGAAATTAATAATTAAATATAGCTGCTTTTCAAATCCAGCATATTATTTTGAAGACTAATTTTAGCACATTATTTTGAAGACTAATATTATGAAGACACATATTATTTTGAAGACTAATTTTACTTATTTCCAGAACTGGTCCGCACTGTTCCACTCCAGATTAAAACAAGTAATTTATATATAGGCATACATACTAACACGGGTACAGAAAGATAGTTAAAGTACTAAATTCCCAATAACATTAACCTGACGGCAGTGAAAGTACCAGAGGGAAATGCTAGGAAATTCCTGGCAAATAGCAGTGGCAGTGAACTACAGAAGCGGTCAAAAAGAGCAAGGAATGTATTTTAACTACCAGGTGAAAGCAGACAGTCTCATACAATGACACTGCAACAGAATATTTCTGGATGAAAGGCTACCAAGCGATTTTCAGCATTCAGTTTAGTCTCCCAGTGGCAGGAATGCCTGCAGTTCTCAGAGAAAAGCAGACTCCTCATTGCACAATTACGAGCATCTGGAAAGAGTAGGAAACTGCTGTCCTCTCCTTCATTTTGCCCTTTATTTCTTTCCACTTGAACAGCAAGTTCATTTCTTTGTTTGGTTGGTTTTGGGGTGGATGGGTGTTTTTTTTGGTGTGTGGTCGGGTTTTATTCTGTGGAAAGAGGGGCCCTGGAGAAGAGGAAAGAATAGGTTATGTTCACAATTAGCCCAAGGGGACAGCAATCAATCATTTGTCTTGTTATTAAGCAAAGCCAGCCTCAGACTTCCCAGAAAGGCAGGCAGAAGTGACTGCAGCCACTGCAGGGCTGAGGGGCCAGATGCAGAGGAAAGCTGCTGTCCAGAGACCAGGCCGAGAGTGAAAGCCCCCACGGTGGACAGGAGCTCCAGCTCTGTAGAGCCAGGCTTGCTGGCAACAGATAATAACAGCATCTTCTAATACCAGGAGCCACCTTCCCCTCCCATGGGCTGAGTGTGTCACCCACCCGTCCCAGCCTCCCCACCGGCACTGCCATACCCAGGGTTGGCCTCGCTTTTGAGGGGCCTGGCACTGCTGGGGTCAGTGCTGGCTACAGCTCGCATACACGCCCCTACGCTAACACAGCACTTCCTAAAGGTGCGAATCACGAGCTCTGAGAACGATGTCCTTCTGCAAAAGGGCAGCCTTGGGGAAGGATGGAAGACATCAACCTTCCCCCTGTTTCCAGAACTGGTATGGGCAAGACCACCAGCTGCTACTGCTGTGTGCGCCCCAGCTCCCACAGCAGAGCCTTACGCCTACACACTCGGGCCTGGGTTGCTTCTTGCAGGCTGGTAACACTGCTGAAGCCAGGGCTGACATCTAAATGTTAATTCAGTTCTCTTTACAGTAAGAAAAGCAGAATCACCAGGACTTCCCTGGGCATCAGCCAGTAACTGCCAGCAGCATACAGCCTTCCGGGGCCTGCAACTGTTAGCCCCAGGTGAGAATCTTGTCTGGGGTGCTGGGTCTCCCTAACTTTTTCTTCTTTTCAGTGCAACCGTAAAAAAGCTCTTTCTCAGCATTGTCTTGAGATGTATTTTGAAAACATACAAAAGTATACTGCACTAAATTAAAGATGAATGAGTGAGAAGGAAGAGGAAGCGAAGAAAAACTCATGGTCTGAGATATATAAATCTCATAAGCATTTTTGTTAGTTTCCAGCAATTTACATCAAGTTGTGAGGCCTTGTCCTGGATAAAGAGGAGATTGCACAGTTACAACCATGAGGTGCACCCTGGTCACCACAACTGGGGAGAGGAGGGCAGGGAGGTCTCCATTCCAGTGAGTCTACGCTTTGCTTCCTTAACTAACAGACTCCCTTGCTGAGAAAGTACCAGAGCACTCTTTTTGTATCTGAAGAAGATAGCTACCACACCTAACAAGCACAATTACAGTTTTCAAAAGGTTGTATTTGCCAAAAGACATTTGGTTGATTTCATTTAAAAATGCATTTACGAGTTACTTTGCATAAGGCACAGTCATGGAGAAGTGGAAGGCGTTTAATATTCTTCATTTAATAAAAGCAAAGATATCACTTATAACCCCTGCAGTGCTGCACTGTAAGTTTTAACTCCCTAACTGATGTTTCTAATGGGGCTTTATCTTTTGCTTTATGTAGGGAGAAAAGAGCCTGGAAGAAGTTAAAGGATGATTTGTTGCTTTTTGTTTTTATAAATAGATAAAATACAAATATAAGTGACAATTTTTTGAATCCAAAATGTTTTGCAGATGCCTGTTAGTTAAGGAAGAAGAAAAGTAATATCAAAACCACCACATTCACAAGCTTTCATCAGGAAACAGTTCTTAGAATCACTGCAGACCTTCTGAAGCAAGATAGAACAAGAATATTGAAAAAAGAATAAGTCCAAACCAAAACACCATATACGTGCACAAACAGTCCACTAGGAATCAGCACACAACTTTGAGCTCAAAGTAGATGAGACAGGCACTCGATTTCAAATCCCAATTTTCTGATCTAGAGGGAAAAGCTTCTCTTCCAGGCAGATGCTTCTGAGCCATGCATAGCACCAAGCACCTCCACAGCACCACACTGCTCGCTGTGGGATGGGTCCTCCTTAGTGCAGACTTCAAAACAGACAAGCTCATTCAGAGCGGAACAGACACGGCTTTTTAAGAAATTGCCTAGGAAGGTGTCTTCTCTCAGCTTGGGTTATAATGCCAAATTTTACTAACAATTTTGAAATCCATGGAAGTACCAGATGCTCATTTATTTGCCTTTTTCAAGAATGACTAATGACCAACCCTGTAGAGGGGAAAAATAGCCACAAAAAATCTTCTAATAGTTAAGATGTACTTTCAGACCTGATAAAGTTAAGCTTCTCTCTCCTAAAAGACATACAAAGCAAAAAATTTCTTGTAGGTAACATTAGTATTTTTACAACTCGTTAATACAGCACTTCTGGGGAACTAAGCCCGAATGCTAAAAGTGACACTAGAAGGGAACTCTTGCAACAAGAGCTACCGTGTTTATTTTTATCGTACCAATATAATTTACAGGGCAATTAGCTGTTTGAAGAACTTTGGCCTCCCACACAGAAACCCTCCCCTGCAAGAGCTGGGGCACAGTCTCGTAGGCACACTGAACATGGCCAGAGTGACTCCAGACAGCCACGGAGCCCTCCTAACCCTCAGCCTTGTTAGATCTGATTCACAAGTAGTTTATGTAACAGAAAAAAGCACGCATAGAACTGAAAGGATTCTGGTTCTCTGGCTCCTTGTATTACTCTGTATGAGTAGAGAGGGAAGTAAAAATATATATTTGAAAATTTCAAACTTTTCAGAATATTACCTTTCTTGTAAATGTTTTTCCTCACCATTCTGCACAAACCTGATCTAAACATGAAGTTATGTTACGTGACAACACATTCAGATAAGCAATATTTTCCCTACTCAGTAGCAACGAAAGTTGAAGATATGCAAAAATATTTCTTCAACAAACTGAAGGTTTCAGCGTGCAATTGAAAAAAAAAAAAAAAACACATCTACACAGAGGTGTCCAACTCTCCAATCACCATCAATGGAGAGCTATTCAACACAGATAATGGAGCAAGAAACTCATCAGCTGACCTAACAAATGTGTACATTGTAAGTAGGGTCAGCGTAACAGCTCCCTAGGCTCCATCACTGATAACTGAAGCTTGAACCAACTCCACATATATGCCTTAAATCTAAATCTAAACTTCTACCAACTGCTTTTTTCCTCCCATCTTAAGTAAATCTTAAGTAATTAATGAGTAAAAACACAGCAAACTTTACTCTAGGCTCCTTTTTCGCAAATTAAAAATTGGAGCTATCTGGCAAAAAGAAGCCACCTCTTCTTGAGGGACAGTCCCATGGGCAAAGACAGCTTTTACAGAATGGAATTCAGATTCGCTTAAGGAGTTGGCGTACAAGAGAAAAGGCACTCTAGGTAAGTTTGGAAGTCATAGCTACCCTGCTTCCTTAGTATTTTCTTTAAAATTGGGGTAACTTTCTGTTCTCCAACGCATTGTAATACTGCAAAGAACTAAACAAATGCCTGCTGTAATTACTGCTGATGTACAGCTGTCTGTGGTAGAGAGCCATATAACAGGAATAGTGCACATGGAGCTCTATTTGTTAATGTAAGCACAACTTCTGCAACATCTTGCATTTTTATCCCAGCAATTACGTCATGAGTCAAGCTTAAAGAACCAATGAACTTTGCTATTTTCCACTGAGAAGTCGATTTTGTTCCATAAACACTCTTCTTGGAAAATATTTAAGTACTGTGGTGAACAAAAAATAAGCAATAACAACTAAAAAAAAAAAAAAAAACACAGAATTGCAGTATAATTGCTACTTTTACCAATTTGGAAAAGGCGAGTGGATAGTCCACCACATGCACACTATGGAGCAGCTCAGTCCAATCCAGTACATATTTTAGCATGTTTGGCATTTACATGACCAGGTTCTAGTTTACATAAATTTGAGTTTTCTGGGCTTCATCTTTGACCCTCCAGAAATACTGGGCCAGCACTCAAGCCTACAGCCTATTTACACTGAGCCACATGAACAAAAAGTGATAGCTGTGATTCAAGTCCAAAGCTGTAATACCTCCCAGCCATGATCTATGTTTGCCAATGTCTCAGAACTGGGATTTACATTAAAAACCTTCAGAACTGTGTTGGTATGACAAGCTGATGCTGTGAATAATGTTCTGCAGGTTTAAAAACTTTCTCAGCACATTCAACAACCTGTTCATGTACTCAGAGGCATAAACACCTTTCTGGAGGTGATTTTAGTTTTTAACTGTGCCAATTATTTGGAAAGATTCCAGATTCACTATTCATGTTTTTCCACTGAAGCTGAACCTCCTCAACCTTCTCGGATACTATTTAAATGCTAAGTGAAAACATGTAACTCTAGACTAAAATTCAGATATTCTCCAGTTACACAGCAATTTAAAGGCTGAAACACTTTACAGGACAGAAGGTTAAGAACTGTGTACACTTAGGGCCAGAGGACAAAAATGCTTCAAAGCTGAAAGCTGTATCATGTAGTTTCTAGGTTTTGTTTCCTGAATACACATTGAAGCAATTAACTGAATCCTCAGGAAGTTCTCAAACGCAATTTAAACTGCCTGCCTAAAGAGTAAGGGCAAGATCACACCTGTAATTTATTTCAGAAGTCTGACATACTGACAAAAAATAAAAATAAAGTATTTTAAGTTAAAGAACAAATAAATAAGGTCATTCCTTTTATATATTCTTAAAAGGAAAATACAATTGACAGATTTTTTCCCCCATCTTCCACCAGAAAAAGCTCTTTCCCCTGTGTTTACGTACACACTAAGATGACATCTCTCTCTAATCATTAGAAAAGTGGGTTAAAAGGTCACATTCCATAAAATTAAGATACATCCATTTCAACTTTATAAGCAGGTATTTAACTTTCGGATCAAAAAAAGGAAAAGGGTGCCTTGCTACAGTTTATTTTATAACATACTGCAGACTCAATGTCTTTCCACAAAAGAATCTGCATTCTTCTTGACGTGAAAAGAAACAATCTCTAGTTCTGTTCTCTTCTGTTTTTATTACTATTGACGAGTAGGATTACAGTTCTGTCACAACCTACAAGACTACAATTTTGTCATGAGTTAGAAATTCTAATTCAGTGGATTATCTATTTCTTAAAAGAAAGTCACATGAAATGGCCAAGTCAAATCAAATCAGTATCTATGATTCGTCATTCTCTTAGTATTCTTCAGATGTTGCAGCAAATTAATATAGTAATGCAGCTCAGCCAATTATTTTTGTTCCTGTGCAAAGCAGACAAGTACCAGCAAGGTGAAAACTGCAACCTAACTGGAGAAGCAGCTGAAAGAGCAGCCAAAAAAGAGGATAAAATATAGTATCAGCATGAAAGCACTGACACAATGCTCTGTTGAAAGGAAGGAAGAAAGGAAGAAAGGAAGAAAGGAAGAAAGGAAGAAAGGAAGAAAGGAAGAAAGGAAGAAAGGAAGAAAGGAAGAAAGGAAGAAAGGAAGAAAGGAAGAAAGGAAGAAAGGAAGAAAGGAAGAAAGGAAGAAAGGAAGAAAGGAAGAAAGGAAGAAAGGAAGAAAGGAAGAAAGGAAGAAAGGAAGAAAGGAAGAAAGGAAGAAAGGAAGGAGTCTGCAACATTCCAATGGCATCCATAAAAAAAGAATATGTAATCAATTGAGATAAGAGACAAGCAGAAAAAAAAAAATGAATGAGGTATTTTCAAAGACAGAAAACATTCTTGCACAACTAGTTTTCCAATTTACACTCTAGGCAAACGAGCTATAAAAAGCCTTTTCTAAAAACAGTGTCATATTTTGCTTGTATTAGCCAAGAAATGTGTATTTACTAAGCATCTGGAAAGTCATGAAAACAACCCAAGAACAGTTTAAAACTGCCTTACATTTAGCTGCATTGTAGCTAAGACAATAGACATTAACAGCCAGCATATCCTAAACACTGCAAAAGTGCCACACAGTGGTTTTCTGGATGCCCCTGGAGAAACCGGGAAGTCTGAAATTAAGCTTCTCTGGTTTACTGTTTAAACATCATGAACATCCAACATAGGCAGTCAGGAAATGGGGGAAACGGTTTAGAAATGTATCATTCCTTTAGGAAAAAGAAAACAAAACAGAATGAACCGCACGGCTTTTGTTAGCGGCTCCAGTGTATATATAAAAGTTGGGGAACAATGTCCCTGTTTGGGAACGTGGCGATGCGTTTCACTTCCGTAAGGAATTTGTTTGGCCAAGCCGACTATATATGGACAAATACACTTGCCAACGTTATGGTGCCTGTTCCTGCAGCTGCATAGGCCTTACCTTTTAGGGTAAGGCTTCATCAGTGCTTGAGGAGTGGGGAAAAGTATTTCACTGCTATTTTCACCAGTTATCATATGGAGCAGTCCCTAGTTTGAAAAATGAGGGCTGCACAGAGAGCTATTTAAGGGAAAGACCATAAATCACACTGCAGGTGAGCGGCGAGGACCCTTTCCTGCAGCAGGCCATCAGACACGTTCAGAAGGTCCAGGGGAGAATACCTCTGCCTGAAGAATGGCACCAACTCTCCTTGCACACAGGGAAGGAAGGGCAAGGAGAACAGCGTGGCAGGCGGCCTGACTGACTAAAATTTTGATCAGCAGGGGGGCTGAATCAGCAAAAGACAAGTTAGCGAAGAAAGTAATAGGCAAACTTAAAAGTAAGGTACTAATTAATGCTCTTGTCAACCAACGACCCATTTTGTAGATCACACATTAGACTAAACACTGGCATTTTGATGCTTCCTGTCTCTAAATTTGAGGACAATGCACTGGCAAAAATAAAAATAAAAATAAAAATAAAAATAAAAATAAAAATAAAAATAAAAATAAAAAATAAAAAATAAAAATAAAAATAAAAAAGATTAGGAGCTTCTTCATCACTGTTTCCAGCAAAATGTACCTGAGCTTTTCACAGTAATATTAACAAGCCACACAAAGCCATATATCAGTCTGAGTAAGCCAAAGTCAGCAATGTTTCATATGTCTGATACAGAAGATGACTCTGATAGCAGATTATACTCTTATAATGCTGCCTCAGGAATGGCAATGATGCAATGAAGGGTGACAGCTTGGTTGTGTTCCTGTTTCAGGATAAGAACGTGCTTGTTGCAAATACAAACCATCATTTTCCATCAACAAATACAAACCACCAGCTTCTCAGTAGTCAAGTATTTAAAATTTTACATTCTAGCATTGATAATGATTAACAAATACCCCACTTTTTCAATGTTTCTATGAACGCTGATATAATAAAGGTGAAACTGATAAATAACTCCCTATATATTAGCATTCTTTGTTTCTCACCTCTCCCAGATATTTATCAAATCACTAAACTAATACAGCTTACAGCAAACAGCAAGAGTTAGAAACAACTGAATTTCCCTTTCGCATGCCACACTTAACACACAAATGTTATTAGGTTAAAAAGTTGTAATGTGACAAGTAACTGATGGTGGCAAAACAAAAACTCTTACTGGGCAAGAACCCACAGGCAACTCTCAAAACTATCTTAAACACAGCCCAGATTAAATGGAAGAATGATTTCTTCAGGTAACCAAGGCATCTCTATTGGCTCACATCCCATTATCTATTGATACCATTGCATCAGGAATGCCACAGTCTGTCACTGTTAGTGACAGCTTACTCAACTAAGGCACTAGCATAGTGACCAGAAAATTGACAAAATAAAGGCAATGTGACCACAAACAGCACTACAGGTGGCAGTGATGAATTAATCAGAAGGCAGTTCCCACTTCTACTGGCTATGAGGAAGTCCCTCTGTGCACCTGGAGAGCAGCTGCCAGTCTTACCACAGCTCTTGCTCACTGTAACAGGTGACAGTTTGTCCTTTACAAGGGATCTCAGGTGACTTTGAGATAATCTCTGTAACGAGGGCATTCAGTATCTTTGGGAATAAAGTCCCACACTTTTAAGTCTTCCCTTTAAAAATGCAGCATAAATACACGTTAGGTTCTAGGTTGGAAAAAAAAGCACTGCTTAGCAAATGCATATAGCAACAAACAGGGTAAAATCACCCAGCTTATACAACTAAGAATAAACACTGATTCCAAAACTCAGAAGATCATCAAAAGGAATGCAAAACAATTTTTATCTCCTTTCAGACTCATTTGGTGCATGGGAAGTTGCCTTCCCTTAGAAGTAAAATCTACTCTCTGAAGGTTCCCAAGGGGGGGGGGGGGGGGGGGGGCGGAGATCAGATAGCTGAAGGCTTTAGGCTGTTATTTTATATTCTACGACCTACAACTGGAAGAATTTAGAAACACACTACTACTTACAGTCTATTAACAGAAACAGCCTTTGCTTTTTGTTGGAGATATAAAACAATTCCAGTATGATGTGGGTGTTGTTTTTTTTTGTTGTTGTTGTACCTATGAGATCTAAAAATGTTCAAGAAGAGACACTTCTAAATTATTTTTGAAATACCTATCTTTAGTTCCATCCTTTATGCAATGTATCTGTCTCCCTCTAGAAATCTGCTTTAAAACATTAGCTAATAAAAGCTTAAAACATGTATTTTCACAAAGGATTTACAAGATTTAATACTATATTTATCATGAAACTGGCTCTAGTATATCAAATGAAGTATATCAAATAATGCAAGCCTCATTTACAAGGAAGCCAAGTAAAAGCTGTTTGAAAAGAACACATTAGTGAATGTGAGTCTCCCAATACTGCAAATGTTTCATGTGAGACAAAACTGTAAACCAGAGAGCTAAACATAAATGAATTCTTCTGCTGAATGTATGCTATTGAATCCTGCAAAGAGATCAACTATTTTTTTGTGAAGAATCAAAAGAAACACACTTAAAAAAAAAAAAAAGAAAAAAAGAAAAAAAAAGCTGATATCCACGCCATGAGAAAAGATGCATGTTCATTTATAACAGTCCATTACCAAAGCTATTGAAACAAAATAAACAAGACCCACAGTAACAGCTGGAAGGTCACGAAGCTCCTGTCTTCCTTCTGTCCCCATGTGCTCATTCTGGTAATGTTCACACAGATCAGTAGAAGTTACACACACTTTCATACAGAGTGGACAGATGAAGCCCTGTGAAATGTATATTGGTCTTTAAGAAACTAATAAAGACACAAAAAGATCTGGAATCAAATGATGTTCAAATTTTTATGATGAAAGTTCTTACAAGCACTAAAAGCAAAGTCTGCAGCTACTTCCTTTTGGAAGGTTAATTTTTGCAAACTGCATATCAATTCCATGGGAAAAAAAAAAAAAAAGAAAGAAAGAACGGTTATTAAGAACATGAAAATAAATCTAGAACACACTTTAAAAGCTAGTACCATGCTGCATATTATTGTTTTCCAGACACCCTTGGGACCCCCTTCAAGTGGCAGAGGAACATGCAGTGTAACAAATCATGAATGGACCATTAAAGGCATCAGATCAGATCCATCATGCAGTTTCCCACAGGCGTTTTCAGATGCATGACAGAAAGAGACCAGGATGGTACACCGAGACTGCAGAAATATCTCTGTAAATTAATAAGCAAATTTACAGCAGAATGAGAGGCATAGGTGCTAGTGCAACCGCTCGTCCAAGCAGTATTCCCACTTAGGGAAAAAGAAGCGTCTTTCTTGGTAGAATTAAAAAAAAAAAAAAAAAATGGAGGTGGGGGGGGAGGGGAGATTAAACATTCTCAACCAGGGATTCACCAAAGCCAGAAGTTAAATGAGATTCTGAAGAACAGCAGCTTTAGATGCTCAAGAAACATCCTTAACCACCTGGAAAAAAATGGGTGTAGCATAACCTGCTCTGGGTCCCTTTGCACACTGCTGGCTGCAGGATGCCTGCACCTCCTTGGCAGACCACTGAAGAGGCAGAGAGAACGGCCTGAACATAGCCCCTGCAGAGGTGCACGTCCACAAAGGAGGTCTGCGGCAGGTCTGTCTAACCACTGCAGCCACGGTATACACTAACAAAAGTGTACATCACAGGTGGAATGCAAACATGCAGTATTTAGCAACCCTTTACTGCAGATGGAATTGCACTGGGACCTAAGGTACAAAGAAAGAAAAGGCTCAAACTTTTCCTTCTTAGACTGCACAGTAAATAAAATACATATTCAGAGCTAACTACAGGTCCATGTGTGACATAGCCCCAGGAGGGACTCAAACAAGCTTTTTTGTTTATTGCTCTTGTTGAGCAATAAACAGTTTGAATTTAACCAACCTTCGTCACTCCTTTTGTTTTGTACTACAACTCTCAAAAGTCAGGAATGATTTCAACCAGGTTTGAAGGGAGTAAGAAACATGAGAAACTATCCAGATTTAATGATTATTCTCCATTTGAATCTTACAGAAATACAAGTTAGAAAATCTAGTTAAGAAATTGGAATGAAAACTAGTCGACTAGATTTCTGGTTTTATGCAATACTGGAGAACCAGGTGGGATTGTAACTATATGAAGGACAGAAAACATCCCGCAAAGCCTAGCTAAGGTGCTTCTGGTGAGAAAGTTCTCTCAAAGAGAACATTTTAGGACAGCTGCACAGGAAAAGGAAGGCCAAGAGAAAGGCTCAAGTTGCATGCCAAAATGCATGAATCTCAGGAAAATGAGAAACCATCACCAGCTTCAATGAATTCAGTTTTAATCAGATTTGGAAATTGTGTGCTAAAGAGAACACCCTACTTGTAACTAATGCAGCAGATGGTGGAAGTATTGACAACTAAAAAAATACTTTTTAATATGTTGTGTAGTATCAACTGAAAGTGACACAGCAGCCTTTGGCCTGACTTGAGTTTAAACTCAGTAGCAAGAAAAACTAATGGTGCAGTAGGGCAGGCACACCAACACTGTTAAAGCACATCCTACGTCAAGAAGATAACCCTACATTAATACTGAGGTACCTTGTGACACCCACCAGCTGTACAGTCAGTGGTATTACACTCATGCTAACAGAGCTGTGCAATTTTAGTCAAACTTTGGAAAGGAACAGTTATCTAATTGCATATTTTTGTGCCATTGTTAACTATAAAAGTAATGAGATTTTAGTCTGTAAAGTAAGAATATTTATTTGCTTCAGGGACAGTGTAAATATGCATACAAACTAGAACTGAACTCACAAATGCATTACATGTATAACATGCAGCAATAAATTAATGAATGTTTGATTATACTGACTCTAATATGGCTTTGAGAGCTAAGAATTAAGCAGATGCACAGATGGAAGGCAATTAGGATTTTAAACAGTACAGTGAAAAAAGTTCTCTTATCGGTTATCGTAACAGACATAGGAGTATTTGAATCATCGCACACTTCATTCAGTGTAAGAAAGGGCACTTTGCTCCCTTTAATGCTGTAATAGGAGTAATTAACCTTGCACTGCAATTGTATGTCAAGCTTGATACATATTTGCAAGCCAGGTAATCAGGCTATGTTAGCACAAAATAGCTTCAGCAGCCAGTGAAGTCAGCTTGCATTTTTAAAAGTTAATATTTGACAACACTGTAAATCTAAAGACATCGTAATATTGGATTGAAGCAAGAATAACAACTTATTCTGCTGGCTAAGCATGGTATACAACACATTAGAAAATAGATAGGACTTGTAACTGGTAGCTTTTTGAAATAAAAAACAGACAAAAATCAACACATTTTCTATTTTACATGGAGAAGGAAATTTCCAACATACGTTACAGCTAGCACAAGCAAGGTAAAAAGGAATTACAAGTGTGTAAAAATGTTGAGCCTTGTATTTCCAAACTCATAAAACATTTATAAATGAGGAGTGTTAAGCTGTGTCTCCTTGTTTTTAATTTTAATGATTCATCTCTATGATTACAGGAAGGATTACTTGTGACCATTTAGATTATTTTAATCAAAAGTTACACATTTATGTCATCTACCCTCACTTTTTGTTTAAACAAGGACCTATTCTTAGGCAATGACACTTGCTAGTATCTACTTTGTACAGCTGTTAATTGAGGTATGGCATCAAAAGGAATGCCCACCAATTTCATGGACCCAAGAAACAAGGTTTACAACTCCAAATCCATGTATCAGTGCACAGTACCTCAGAGGAGCCTTCATTGTTGACATCCACAGCATTTCCTGGTGCGGCAGATGAATCAGAATCAGAGCTCTGAGACCCAACTCTGCCTGGAGTCTAGAAGAGAAAGGAGAGGAAAGATGAAATGTCTGCTGACTGCATTTAACAAAGCATGGCACGCAACTTGTGGAAAAGCCTCTCTTCTATTTACTAAAACAGAGAAGTATTTTCCCTCCACAGAGTAATGAAATGAACAAGCTGACAAACCAATTACCTAATTTTCAGTGCAACACTTCAACAAAGCTTTTATCCAAGACTCAATATATTATACAACAAGAAGACACCAAATGCAAAGGATTTTAACTCACTTCCTCTTATGAACGCTCAAAATGAAACAAAGAATTAAGCTAAAGCCTGCCCTTACATCACTCATTCTGATGTTAAATTAGGTCTCTCTATCAAATAGAACACCAGAAATTACACAATAAACATTTTCGGAGTGGCAATACCATACTGCTTTCTTGACAACTTATCTACAACCTCAAAGACAAAAAATTAAAGACAATTAAAGAGCAAGGACCCTGCTGATGTGATAAGCAGACATGAAGGCACACTAGTGCTGTAATTTGAAATAGAAAAAATACCCAAGTGTTAAACTTATGGCTAAGTTAAACCATGTTTTCAGTAAGACAACCTACACAAATAAATTCCCATGAGCATGCTGGAAATGAAAACAACATTACTGATTGAAACCATAGATTCAGAGAAAATAAATTCCAGATAAATTTGAAGTACTACTTGATTCAAAAATTGGATAGATGGATCACTGCTTATAAACCTTATTTAAATCTAACTTTGTTTCAAATTAAATTTAACTTCTCTTACTTGTCTCCGCAACTCCACTGCTTGACCAATGACAGAAGGTTTAGCATTCATAAAGCAAGCACTGGTAAATAAATTATCTTAATACTGATACTCAATCCTAGTTTTTACAAAGAACAGAAATTCATTATGTAATTCCGTGATGACAACTGAAAATGGGATGAAGTAATGTGACTTCAGCATTTCCAGCCCATCTGGAAATACATGTAATGTTATAAAGGAATTTCTAATTTAATGTAGGGGGATTAAAGACATAGAATTTAAAATATTAAGATTGAAATCCACAGACAGAGGAACAGAATTTGATAAATAGTTTTAGTTTCTAAATCTTGGTGTCTCCAAAATTCTGGTTTACGATTTTCCTTCTGGAATATATCCTTTCTTTTCAGACAAATCAGCCTGATTTACAACATACGTACAACACGAAAGCTTTTCCATACTTGGAAACTGAGGTACATTTTCCTGCTGTGTTTTGTAAAGAAGGTTCTATTTTTCACCTCTTATAAAGACTACAGCCTTGTAATCAAACAAACATAATAAAAACGTCAAGTTTACTGATTAAGGACTTCATACCCAGCGAGATACTGTTAAATTTTAGAACGGCTCCATAGGCTGACCCAAGGGAAGTGAGCAGGGCTGACAGAAGCGAGCTATCAGGAGCTAGTGACAGCAACTACGAGAACATCTCTCCTCATTCTGGTCTTTCCTGGGGTCATCACTGAGATGGGAGGTTCCCACTCGAGGTAAGAAGAAGTTTCTTCACAGTGAGGACAGGCCTTAGTGGCCCACTCTGACCTCGTAGCCAAGCCTGCCCACAGCAGGAGGTTGGACTGCATTTGTGAACCCACGTTGTGCGAGGACAACAAACCCAAAGAGGATGTATATACATGTCTGCATAAAGAAACACAACTAAGTCAGGTGCCACAGCTTTCTCCCATAAAGGAGCTGAAATTTCAAGATATCAGAAGCAGTTTCTTAATGATAGGAATTTTTCAAAAGGCTTTAAAAATCTGAGCATGATGAAAAGGGTTTTGTATGGAAATTAGCTACAAAGGATCCTCTGTCCCCCAGAAAGCTGAGAAATTGAACCCCTATCTGTCCCAATACCTACATCCACACGTAGAAATGGGATGAGAAAGTGTCGGCATTAACAGCTATGCACCTCTGCAGTACATGTAATCCTTTACAACAAATGGAAGCCTTTAGCTCCTCTCTTCAGTTCCAAAAACTGAAGAATATACCTTTACATACCTAGCCTCGGACAGCAGAAGAGGGAAACTGAATAAAAGTTGACAGCCTGGACAATGAGAGCAACAGATGGTCTGACCATCTATTGAGGCAGGCAGAATATACCTCTGCTTTTGCAATACCTGACAGCATGCTTTCGGTATAGTGAATCAATCATTTCTTCCCCAAACCAAGAACCTCCCGTGACAACTAAGACAGAAGAACAACATTTTCTTCATTTTATATTGTGACTTCTTAGACAACACAGTAGCACAGAGTTCATCAGCTATCGTGTGGCAGGACTGTGTTTCACAATGAGACTTGCATATTAAGTTCTGCTAGTTTTAGCACCACAAACTGGAGATTATTACAACCTTGAGGATGAAAGATGATATATTACTGTATTATTACTACAAGGTTGATTAAAATACTTGCTGTATGAAACACCTCAGACATGCTATAATCACACTAAAAGGCACTGCATGGTTTGTCTGATTAGATGTAATATGAAAGAGAGAAATTACTAAACAGTACCTAGTAAAATCCTTTTAACGCTTTAAAAAACCACAATGTGCTCATTTTAAAATGGAAAGCATGATTCAAAGCTAGATTTAGAAAGGTCAGTACACTTCTCGTGAGTGGCATGCATAAGAAAGAAGGGTGGGAAGGAAAAAGGTCATTAAGTACCTTTCCACATCAGGAGAAATGCACCACAGCATCCATCTGATAACTAATACAAACTGTCAAGAAAAATTTAATACAAATTTGGAAGGATGTTATGGAGACCAAGACCATAAATGCAACTAACTTATCCTTTAAAGCTGTACTGTAATTTCAATGTGCTTCAACAGACAAATAAAGAATGGGAGGACCGATACATCAGGACTTTTTCCTTCTATTGAGCACCCCATGATGAAATACATTCAGAAACATGTTTAAGCTTGGCTCCCACACCACTGCCATGCCCTGTTCCATTAAAAAAATAAATAACACATTGAACAACATACCAAATGGGATGCACACTTTGTGAACTAGGGAGAGACCCAGAATGATGTTCTCTGTTTTCAGTTACCTTTCTTATTCTTTACTTAATAAAGCTCTGGGCTATATAGGGGAGCAGAAGAATGACTTATGAATCACACAGGCTTCTGTATATGTATTTTAACATAACTAACATTCGATCCCTAAAGCCACGCATGGAGATATAAGACTGACACAAAATTAGTCTCTAAGCCAACACATTTCTTTCCTAGTTGTCCAAGTTCTGTTTGTTTATTTTGCTGAGAAGCATGCATTTCTACTCATAGCGCTATAGCTGTGGAAATGACATGCTAAACTTCATCATGTTGTTCTCTGTGTTTTCTCCAAACTGCAAGCTAATATAAAGAAACATCATTAACAACAGAAAGCAAGACGAGTGCAGCTTGTTTTCTGTAAAGGAACAGAAAATTATATAATGAATGAGTTGAGTTAATACATTAAAATGACAGAGTATAAATATGGATCTCTACCATCTCATTTTTGCACAGTCATTTATCTGTCTATAGCTACGCTCCATTCACTTGTGAAGCTCTTTCAGCAGTTTTAAATTCAGAATAAATTAAACCTTTGAAAAATATGTTAAGCCTCAAGAATGTCTTAACAAATATAGATTTATATAGTTTTTCCAGCACGGGTTTAAATACTGCATAAGGGTATTACTGCCCAAACCTACTATGGTCTTGAAGCAACTAGCAAGATGCAAGAACAAAAAGATAAGACAGCAAAAGCCTCTGGTATTAAACAACTTTCAGTGCATTTTTCATCCCTCTGTTTTGCTTGTGTCTACCCTTAAAGACATTATAGCCCAAACAAACTCAAAATATTTTTTTCTCTGCAGAAGCTTCCCAAGAAAAGAGCAAGTTTTTTTATTTGGATAGATTCTACTTCACACTTCAAAACAATGTTCTGCAGTCAACATCTTTTCAAGGCCTCCCTACGAGATTTCCAGCTCTCAAAACACTGTAAATCTAATTAAGCACACCTGATAACACCGTCACTTAAAAGTAATTAGCTCGCATGCCAGAATCAGAGTACACCATGTGTACAGAACAGTAGTAGCGTTTACTTCTTCGGAAGCGTGACAGCTGTTTTTCGGCTGCGTTAAAGGCAAGGACTCCCATGCTCGGGGCACGAAGCCTTCCCCCCACCACACTGCCTGTCCCGTCCCTCGGAGCAGGCCTCCCCACCACCTTGTGTGAGGGCACCGGCACGGCCATGGCTCAGCACCCACCTGAGGAAACGCGCCAGCCCTGTAATTATAAACGTAACAAAGAGAATCATAGGCACTGTATGAGACGCAACACACCCTAGACACGTCAATATCTCCAGTCCTGAGGATGGAGAAAGAGAAAAGGCAACCATGCTACTTGAGATACAGAAATGCCTGCAAAACCTGCCAAGAACCTAAGTGTACCAAGTAGTGTTAGAAACAAAACATCTTACCACCCAAACACAGCACAGTGGCTAACAGGTAGAGATAGCCTGCTAAACACGAAGGATTAAGGCAAAAACTAATGTAAACATTAATCACGCCGGCCCACCAGAGGCATTCTTCACCACAAGATAGGACAGCTGAGAAAGAAGAAGGCCTAAGTAATTAGTTTTCCAAGAACTAAAAATAAATGCCTCCTCCCTACAGAAATGCTCACCCCCATCTAAGTTTTGGTATCTGGTGAACGTAAGAAGTGGGCTCTGCTCTCTACTTCAGCTGACCAGAGGCAGCGGTCACCAGCTCCACCAGTAAATGCCCAGCTGGGAGGGGAAGCACTGGCCACACAGGGCCTTCGGAGCTGAACGTAATCAGACAGCTCTCCGGGGAATACGTGTAAGTAGGGCTGATAAAAATCAAAATATCTGGGCAGGAAAGTTGTCTGTCAGTCATTCCACACAGACCTCTTTCAGGAAGGACTACCTTCTCCCTAGATCAGCATGACAAACGATGCCTGAAACTGAGGAGTGACAAGAGCCTAAATGAAAGACTTTTTTTTTACAGTGCAAACACACAGAACAGATGGATCTTTGAGATACTACGTTGAAAACACATAAAATGTAGGAAGAGCCTGCAGCGAAAGGACCTAAAAGGAGGTCCTGGTTCAAGACAGCACTGAGACTCTAACTTCAAAAAGAAACTGAGTGATGTTCAGTAGTAACAAGTACATAATACTTTCTGTTTTAGAAATATGCCAAAGTTACTGAGGGTATTCTTCTAAAAACAAAAATTAAACTGTGGAGGAAATAAAAAGGTCATCAGCCAACAGGAAGAGTGTAAAAAGAAGCATCTGATGTTTCAAAATGTCAGGAACCAGAATGTCAAGTAAGTGACTGAAACTGCAAACAGCATCTTTTTAGTTTTGGTCTTCCTCCTTTACAGCTTGATGCCAGTCTCTGAACCACAAAAAGACACCTTAAGGGAGAAGTTTACTTGTTGCCTACAAGCCAATAACAAAACAAAAACTTATGTAAGAAACAATGTTTCAGTGACTGCAAGGATTGTTTTTTCAAGGGTTTGTTTTTTCTCTTTTAACCAGTTACATTGATGCCACACAGGGAAGGACCAAGAGGAGGATCCCCCCGCTTTCAAATCACTGCTTCAGAGATAGGAAAGATTTTAATACTTATTTTCTCTGTGCACAAATTTGACAGCAACCAGAGGCTCACTTTTAGCACCAAAGCACATCGGAAGTTATCCTCCCACTTTGCCAACTGCAGACTGTGGGTCACAAAAGTATGTGTGAGGTTATGCGTACAATCACTACTTCTACTGAAAAGGTTTTTTATGAAATAGGGATTTTTTAAAAGCATAGTTATTTGCACCAATCAAAAGGCCCTTGCAAATTTTGCCATTTCCTTATTTATTTTGGGGCAGTTTTGTTTCACCTCTGTTAGCAATTGGCTCTGCTATAATCCTGCAATTTTGGGAACCCCTGGGGGACGGTTATTTGTTTAAAATTTCCATTGAAAACGGCTGTTTCTAATACCTGAAAACTTTTATACCGACTTTAGGTTTTCAGCTAAACTTATCACTCAGGGGCAAATCTCCCTTGTACCGAGGTGTTTTGCACATCGCATAACCTCTCCTCAAAGGCCTGCTACATCTCAGAACCAACAAAACACCTGGTTAAACGCCAGCAGCATTTAGTGAGACCGACGCCGAGGTCTCCCTGCTTCCTGGTGCGCCTTCCCACCAGCTCTCCGTGCACACCGGGGGCAACCTTCCCCCCGTGAGGCTGCACGGAGCAGCCAACTTGGGACACGTGCTTGAGGCCAGCAGCCACCGTGAAGTCCCCTGGGCCGCCCGGCAGCCCCCGCTCCTCCTTGCGGCAGCCGCGGGGCGCAGCCAGCACCCAGCACCCGGCAGCCGCCCGGGGAGCCTCCGGGCCGCGGGGCTCGCCCTGCGCTCAGCCGGCTCCGGGGATGCAAGATGGACGCGGGCGGCTCGGGAGCCTCCGGAGGAGCCGCGGCCTCTGCCCAGCGCCGGGCGGGGACCCCGCAGGCCCCGACCCGGCTGGGCTCGGCACGGAGCCGCCCCCGCGGCGCCGCCAGGCCGGCGGGAGAGGGAGAGGGAGCGGCGGCGGCCAAGCAGGCCGGGCCGGTGTCCCCCGCCCCGAGCCCGGCCGGCAGCAGGAAGCGGAGCCGAGCCGAGCCGAGCCTCTCCCCGCGTCTCCCCGCCGGGCGCCTTACCCGCTGCAGGATCCGCCTGAACATGGTGGCGGGGCCCGGGTGCCGCCGGGCGCTCGCGGTGGCCGCCACGCCGAGGGGAAGCCGCGGGGCCCCGCGCAGCGCCGCCCCCGCCCCGCAGGAGCCCGGCGCGGCCCCGAGCCCCGTGACAGCCGCCGCGGCCGGGAGGCGGAGCAGCAGCCGGGGCGGGACCGCACGGCACGGCACAGCTCGGCACGGCTCAGACCGCCTCGGGGAGCGGGGCCCTGCGCCCCGCACATCCGTGGGGACGCGCTGCGACGAAGGACCTGAACCCCGTCACAGCGCGTGTGGACAACCGACAGAGCCAAACCCGCTGGGAGCTGAATTCTGGGTGCCCCCGCGCTGCCTTACAGCCCCGGGCTGAAGGGCTGCCCCGTCACATAGCCCCTAATAACCCACCAGGAATTAGTACTTTGCTTACACATAGCTAAAAAAAGAGTGGTTCTATCAAGGCAGAGCCTGTGCTTATTGGTGCTGAGGCAAAAACCCGTATGAGGCTTTTAGCAGGAGAGTTGCTACAAAACCAGTAGCCTCCAGAATGCATCTGAACACATTTGTCATTTCCTTTTCTGTTCTAAAGCTGCAACTTTTACATACGTGATGCAAGGCAAAGGGTCATGACCCATAATACACCTGATCAATGACACACTGTCCTGAGCACAGAAAACACTAAATGCCACTTGCGATACAAAGATTGAAAACATTTTTCCACTCAGGAGCTGACATTTTTCTAAGTATCCTAAAATCCAAGGGTTAGCATGAGTTATGAGCACAGGGCAGGCAGGATTCAGCTGCAGCAGCTTAAGACTTGAAGCACCGTAGTGTTACGTGTTTGAACTGAGTTCACTCCGGCTCCAGGTGCCAGTTTGTTCCCTGCTGTTGTAAATCCTCAGATGGGGCAAGTTAAGAGCACGCACTGAGGTGGTGCTGGCTTCAGCTGCTGCGTGGTGACTTCTTTGGTCACATCCATCAGATCATTTTCATTTCTGTGTCCACAGTTTGAAAGAGCTTTAACATTGGCTGTACTATCTGGTAATTGCATCTGTTTCTGAATTTTCTGCTTGGGATTGACAATTGGAACAAAATTGTTCTTGCACAGCTGTACAGTTACTTAAATGTCTAGCCAAGCTGCAGATGTTTACTCTAAATCTATTCAAAATGACTGCAAATTTTAATACGTCACTCCCTTTACTAGGTATTTCAACAAGAGCACTTGGCAACTTAGATGATGAACTGCTGGAGTGCTCAGTTTGCCATGCCAGGTAACTTAAGCGGCCCGTTTGTTACTCTCCCAAGTTAGCAATTCTTCCATCCTCAGAGAAAGGTGACAGAAATTTGAGGACACTAATGAAAAGTGTCCATCAGAGGAAGATTTTCTTAGATGAGTAGTGCAAGGAAATGCATGACCGTTTCTTTGTGTGGATGTTTGTGTGAACATGCACATCTGTCTCCCTGTCCATTCACTCAGTAACTTCTGCATCCAATGGCCAATTTCAATCAAATATGACAGAGCCAGATAAGGCTCAAAGATACTGAGCTCCTACAAATTTCAGCAGGCAACCAGGAAGAGGACAGAGAGCCTACTCATTTCCCCTTGTAAAGGAAAGACTGCAGCTCGACTACCTTTACTAAATACCAAGAATGCACATAAGAATTCACCCTTGGGGCAGACATGAAGAAAAAAAGAAAAAAAAAAAAAAAGAAGAAGAAAAAACAAGAAAGATTTCATCAGTCCCGTTTCCAGTGGAATTCCTCACTTTTAATTATTATGTATATAGTAATGCTTACGAATTAATAGCTATAGCACTCTCATGCTGTTTGAATATGGTTTATGCCCTTGGGCATGGGAGTTGCAAATTTTAGTTTCATCCAGCCTCATGAACTCTGCAATGGGTTTGGTGCCTTTTTATGGAGTTCATTGGTGACAAAAAGAGCCTTGGACCAGAATCATGGCAAAGACTTTCATGGACGTTCCAGCTGGAAGCGGGTACTTCATCCTCTGAACAGAAGTCAAAGGCTTAAAGTCTGAACTCACATCAACCTCTTGCATACCATTAGCTGCAGAACCCAGCAGGCCTTTATTTCAGCAAACAATCAAAATCAATCTTTTGACTGTATAAGCAGTATTCAGAATGGCCCAGCATGCAGTAACACCTCACAGACATTCCAACAGAGAGCTGCCTTTTCTTTTGGTTTTGTTTCTGGTTTTATGGCTACACATACAGCCAAATAAAAGGAATGATTCCTGGTCTGTGGCACACAGGACACTATGCCCATACAATCTTCTGCCATCCCTGAGAGCCACAAGGAGCCACCAGCACGTTGCACAAAACAATAGGGAAAAAGTGCAATAACATCAACATCACATACACTAGCTTAGACCTGTGGCCTGTAAATTTTCAAAGATTCTGAGCTGCTGTCCTGTGTATTATCAGTGTTTATATGGATGATTGTTTTCAATCATGTCAGGTTCCTGACCTCAAAATCTCTTGGTCACAATTTCATTGGGTTCATGATGTGCTGCAATAGTAAAGTATCCAATTGTTTTCAAGATGTTGCCTTCAAGTTTCCAATTTATAAAGGGAATTATAAAGTCTCTCTCTTTTTTTTTTTTTTTTTCTTTTTCTTCCTAGCTCTTAAGTTGTACATTTTTGACTGTCACTGTATGCTGTTCATGTATTTTCAGCAAGCATCTTTCAGATTTGCCCACATCTTTTTATGAGGCTCTTTTCTTTCAGGTTAAACTCTATGAATTTAAGTTGAATGCACAAAACAGATGGTTTAAAGGATTTGTATGCTGAAAACCATAATGACTAGCAGGTAAAAGTAATATGTTAGAAATCCACATCACAGACCATAGAACAGGCAAAGACAAATAATAAGATTAAAGATTAAGAGTATTAAAAACTTGCCAACCATCTGTCTTCAAAGATTAAAAGTTTCCATAACCTCCCCTTTATCTTCCTCACCCAAGTACCTCCAACAAATGCATGTTTGAGGTAATGGGAAAAAAATGGATTCTACACAGAGTTTAAATATGTATTAAAAAAAAAAATACAGCTTACAATATGGAAATTATTGATCAGGTTAAGTCTTTTATCTTAAAATACTTAAACAAATAGGCACAATAAGTTTGTTAGCTCTGGAAATTGTTTAAAAGGTTTGCACAACTACTGTGCATGTTTATTAAATGGCAGCCAAGGAGTCCAGATACAGATAAAGTTTACAGCCACCATCTTCCATTTAGTCCTCAATGATTTAGAAAACCTGTCATCTGGAGGTTGGGTTCTAAAATGCTAGATCAGCATCGTGGAGTGTTTTGCCATGCTAATTTGGTCACTTGTAAAAAAAAAAAAAATATATATATATATATATATATATGTTAAGTACATAACATTTCATAAACAGATTAAGCTAGTAAATTTGTGAATAGAAAAGGAAGGAAGCATTGTAAGTGCAGAAGTGTAATTCATAGGTGAGTAGTACATTGTAATTTACAACATTGCTGAAACCAGGAGAAACATCAGGAATGTGCAAATTCACCCAAGTGGTTTAGGAGCATGTATTCCACAGAAAATTATGGATTTGTGTATTCCTAAGTGGAAGCACCATTCCATCAAAACGCCTACTCAGAATTGTCATTTAAGAACATGGCTGGACAAATTAAAATTTAGGAAGGAAAACCAACCCTGAAGAACATTTCAGCTATTGATACTCCTGTCTCCCATTAAAAATATTTGCAAACTAACTATTCACAGTGCTGTTCAAATTCATGTTTTCTTCATTTTGCTGAGAAACTCCAGTTGTAACTTGTCATTCTTGCAGGTGGCACCAATGGTAGAAAACCAAAGTTCTTGGTGACATTTGCGATATGGAGAAATAAGTGTTAGACAATTGGGCTAAGACATCAGGGAGACTCACAGAACATCAAGAAAAAAAAAAAAAAAAAAAAAGTTTTAAAAGTGACACACAAAGTTAAAAGTCACTCCACAGGAGACATAAGTGCTGTGGTCAGTCCAGAGCTGGTGGAGAGCAGAGGCAAGGAAGTTGAAAGACACACGAGGTCCTCTCTGCTTCCTTAAGGAGCTAGGCAAAACCTCTAGGGTGATTATAGGCTGTTCAGACTGCTCACCTGACCCGTTCCCTTCTCACTACAGAGAAAAATAACCACTCTTCAATTCTTAACTTGAGGTACTGTAGAAGCTGGCCAGAGCATCAGTACTTCAGCCTGCATGTGCCAGGGTGAGCGTGTTTCCCCATCTTTTTCAGAGTCAGGCTGAATATGTGATGAGGTCTGTAACAAAGAGGTGACTACAGGCCAGGTCCTGTCCTAGAGAAAGCCTCTTTCAAGTCAGTACAATTACTTGCATGAGTAACAAGTGGGTGTACTAAGAAAGATTGCATGGCTAGCATTAGTAACAAATTCAACAGCCTTCCAGATTTGTACCTGGTGTTACAGAACCTGAACATTGAAGGATTTGCACTGTTCTCCATGGGTAACCCAAAATTAAAGACAGACAGGATAGAATTATCTGTATTTACAACAACAACAACAAAAAGGCTGCAGTAATTGATTTCTTTTCCCATCCCCCAGGACTGAATGTGGAGCATGCCATGTAGCTTTGCTAGAGTAGCTGGAGAGAAAGGCATTGGAACAAGAGAAAGCCCAGCAGCATGAAAGAGAGCTGAAATGATAAATATGTATGAGTTCAAGTAAAAAATAAACTTGATATTAATATGACCAAAATCTGAGATGGAGATCTGCTGCTGAGTCATGCAGAGTGCTCTGCCAAATGCCTCAGCTAAGAAAGTATTCTGCATAAAGTTGAAAGCGTGCCACGAAACAAAGACTTCCAAATTCCACCCTAAAAAGCTGCAGTGATACCATGACATTCTGATCCTGTTACTTCAAAGAGATGTTAGCTCTTGCTGGCAAGTTTCCTAGGCACTTTCAAGTAAATGGCACAGAAAATGAATAAATAGGAAAAAGAAAGGGGATTGGTGAAATTCCACTGCAGAGTAAAACATAAATATTTTAAAGAACACATTCTTTGGGCTTACTCACCTGCTCACTTTGGTATGTGCTTTTATATATATTTATACATAAGCATATATGTATATAATTTCTCTTTCTTGGGGTGTTAGACACAAGCTTATTCTCCATTATTCTAGGCATGCTTGAGGCTATTTCAAAGATTTTTCAGCAAAATACTTAAAATTCCAAATGAAATAACCAGAGGAGCTCTTGGTTATGCAGATTGTAGGGGATGCCAGTACTACTGATCATTTACATTAATCTTACTAGGGCTCATTTACTTGAAGCTGAAACAGAAGATGGATTTTCAATGTGATATGTAAAGATTGCAATAATAGTTATGTGCATTGTTTTGATAACCCTTCTGAATAATTGTAAAAAAAAAAAAAAAAAAGCTGAAGGTCTGCAGTAGTTTTCAAACACAAAATTAAACAAACATAGTAGCAAGCTTTTTCTAAATATATGGAGGTCCATATAGCACTGATTCAAACACTGTCCTCACTCTCTCTGAAAATTAATGCATGATTTGTTCATGGCTTTGTAAGTAAGCAGTTGCAATAAATGTTGGCTTTGTTGGGAGTCACTGTGTACATGCATTGCATCAGCAATTCAGTTAAATATTTTTTAATGGTCAGAGTAGAGGCTGCTAAATAAAGAGGGCAAAATTTGACTCTAAAAGGAGGTTTCCAGGCTTTCAAATACTCCTACAGGCCTAGAGTAACAACACAATGCTTCGTGGCATCTATTATTATAAATTTAACCTCTCAAAGTCTTTCAGAATTTGTATTTTAATGTCAGAAATTTACGGCATCTAGGATCCAAAATGCTGTTTTTAAGATGCACGGTGTTACACTGCTAAAAGCCCTGCTGACCAACCCTTGATTTTCTTGCAGTACTAGCCAAACCTGTCTGTGTAGCAATGGTAGCAATGATTTAGATGAGGAGAAGGATGATGGGAATAACCAAAGCAGGATTAAAAATCTCTTACTTAATCCTTCTTTTTTTGTTAATGTTAAAATGTACATACTAAAAGAATAATGAAGTGGACCTTTCATTCTTGATCTGCCTTTCCTGGCATGCAGCAGGTAAGTTTTGCAATTTCATAAACACTACATAAAGTGTGGGGAAGAAAAAAAAAAAAAAAAAAAAAAAAAAAAAAAAAAAAAAGCTAAGTTACAAATGAAAAATTAAGAGTGTTTACCGAAGCCTAGGACAAACAGGCACTGGGAATCAATGAAGGGAAAAGTAACAAATGCATTTCCTGTGGGATGATGAAATTCTACATCATTCTCAAGAATCAACCCTTCAACAGCTGAGGCTTTCCTTTCATTAATGCCAGCTATATGCATTACTGGGTCAACTGACAATACAATTTTAATCTGAATCAAATATATGTGCACCAATGTGCTTCTGTTTCTTCTGAACTACCAGGAGTGTGGGATATAGTGTTAAAGAAGTTTTATGCTTTTAGCTTACTGTAAGTTGATTGCAAGCAAAATAAATAAATAAATAAATAAATAAAATGAAATCATCATGTCCATTATAAAGCTGGCCAGAAAATAAATAAATAAATAAATAAATAAATAAAGCAAGCTACTGCTTTAAAACAATGTTAAATTATTAGGTCGGATGAGTTTGCACCAGACTTGTATTTTTTATAATTCACGCTGGTAACTTTTCTAATCTGCATTTAAGTTCCCTGAAGCCAGATTTACCACCCAGTGGAACCATGGCCTGGCCTCCATACCTGTCCTTTCTTGGACGGCTGTTAGGTAGCTGTAACAGCAAGAACAATGCAGGAGAAATAAGTGATTCTTGAGAGCACTTGAAGGAATGGCATTGATACATATGCTCAGAAAATAAGTGTTCACTCCTTATTTACTGCTTGGCATTGTAATGATACTAAAATGGCTCTTCCAAAACTGGATATTATATACTATACAAGTCCATAGCATGGGCAGTCTCTGCCTCAAAAAAAGTTTATGAACCAAATAAGCAAGAAAAAGCATATTCTAAAGAAAAAATCTTTTTAAGATTAAAGTTTGGAAAATCAATTAAAACCATCCAACCTGCAAAATGTCTCAGTGGTGGTGGTTTAACTGGCTAGAATATGTGCTTAGAAAAACAAAATCTCTTGTAGAGTTCGAGAGGTGATTTGGAGAAGTAAGAAGTGGAAACAGGTGTGCTGTTTGAAGTTGGCATATTTAATTCATATTAGCAATTTCTGGTCAAATACTGAGATTTCCAGTAATGAGTAATGAAGACGCTCTGTTCACAAGGAAAGGCAGACTGTAGATGTCACAGACTGTGAGAGGCCACAGCAGTGGGCCTGGATGAGTGTGACAGCCAGAGTGACCCCAGGGTCCAGTTCTGAGGTCTTCCAGGAAGACCTGGGCCTGCCCATAGACATGCATGGGATCTAGGAGGAAAAAGCTCAAGTCTATTGAGAGTCACCATCTTACACCTTACATACTGGGATACCAGATGAGGAGATATCTCAATCTCACTGGGGGGCTGCAGAGAAGGCCACTGAAACAGAAATGGGGCCTTGTGCAGTGCTGGGCAATTAGTTGTACTGAGTAATTTAGTGAAGTGATCCAAGAGTCCTGTATTATAAAGGACCCATTGATGCTTAATTACTATTTTTATGAATGTAACTAAAAGCAAGTATTAAAAAGTACTCTCAGATCTGAGCAGAAAGTACGATGCTGAATGATGTTCCTAACCAGAAGTATATTTTAGGAGTATTACGGAGACCTTAAGCTGAATTTGCAGTCAGGAATTCAAACATCACATTGCAGATTGCTATTAAAGATGTTGGTTTCCTGACATCTGCTACCCTACTTACAAAGAACAAGTGCTGGCTACTGTAACTGTTGCTTTGTCGTGAAAACATTTACAGATGATTAAAACAGGTCAGTCCATTTTTCTTTGCCAAGAGCCAGGTTATTTTCTACTGAGAGAAAACTATGTAGAGGCTGGAACTTTGTACAGTTACTATTTGGTATTTCTCACTGACCACAGAGGATGGCTGGGATTTGTAGCTCTACCGGAGCCTCTGCACCCTCTGCACCCTCAGGGCAGTCAGACCTTGCAACAACTCTGGCAGCCTGTGGTCACTGGGGCTTTGCTCCAGAGGTATCCCCCAGTCATTTCTTTCTTCTTCCAGAGGCTCCCTCTGTCATTTCTTTCCTCATGATACCACTGGGAACATCTGCTTCCTGACGGCAGTTTATGTCTGAGAGCTGAGCTGACACAAGGGCAGGTCCCGGCAGCTGCTCCCCCATGACAGCATGCATCCATCCAGTGACCACATCCATCAGGCAACCTGCAAGGGGAGTGAGACTGTCACTAGACAAATCCCATTTCCATTCCATATAGCAAAGGATATTTCTTAGATGGAAATAACTTTTGTAGCAAAGGCAGCCCAAGAAACAAAACCACAATCATCCAATGCCATGCAATGCCAATTCCAATCCAATGCAAAGATGCTGAGAGAAAACTACGATTGTCTGATCTACAGATCAAGCAAATGTGTCCCAGGGGTCCTGGCTAAAGCACAGGATCTCTGAGCCACTCTCACCTTTCCACCTCTACCAGTGCAACTCAAAGAGCAGACCACGTGATTGTAACTAGAGCCTTTATTGAGTACCTTTAGTATGCCATTTATCTGGAGATATTTTTTCTCTGTTTTTCCCCATCATCATTAGCAATTTACATTTAATGAGTAGCCTACACTTATTTTTTATGGCTGATGTTTCACAGCAGCAAATCAAAAATACTCTACTGCATTTGGGCAGCATGCAAGTGGATCCTAATCCTACATTGAACTGGTCCTGGAGGGAGTGCCTCCTGTCCTTTCTCCTCAGAGAGCAGGGATGGAGCTGCCAGAAAGGCCCGCTGAGAAAATAAAAGGCCATCAGCCTTTGTGGGTGAACGTGGTCCCTTTGAAGAGACCTCTTTGCTGTGGACTTCAGGGACTGAGCATACTCTGCCCTGCACTTGTTTGTTACAGAAAGCTGTGACAGTTGAACAGCGCCCAACAAATCACCGAGCTGCTGTGTCACCAACCTCAGCCTACCAGACAGCACAGGCGAGGGGGCATCACGCACAGCATCCAGGCACCTCCACCCCAGCCGCTTGTGTCAGCAGTTTCACATCACCTTTGCCCCCAGCTACATTCAAACATGATGAGGTCTTGTCACACATGCATTTTTGGTTACATGAGCAATCGTTAGTTCATCGGCTGCCTTTTTACCCTCTTCCTGCCTCCTGAGAGTCTGCTGTCAGCAGAGGCAAGCTGCGTTTTCCAGCAGCTGAGGAAGGCAGCGGTGGGACAGCGGGGACCTGCAGGATGGCAGCGTGTCACTCGGTGTCAGAACTGGGCAACAAATGGGGGCAGTCTCTGCACAGAGTGAATGAGAAGGGCTGTTTAGGGGAAATAACAGAAAGCGTCAGTAAAAGCAAGCATCCTTTCAGGCACTGACAGTCAGAACTGTCCTTACATGCCCCTAGTGGAGGCCCCAGATCTTCCTGTGCATTTGTGGAGCAATTAACAAGTTCAGGTCCTGGCCTAATAAATAACCTGGTTGTAATAACATAATTCAGCCAGATGATACTCATATAATACATATACGTGCACAAAGGGGCTGATTTAAGAGGATGTGGGCTGTCTTGATTCCTGCTTTCCCCAACAGCTGAAAACTTGACCATTTGGCTTTGGTAACAATCTTCAGTCCTTCAGTGTGGTATTTTCTATGCATGGAATGCACAAGTACCTCTATCAGTACATCTGTCTATATTTGAAACAACAACAGATATGTTTTTTCCCATCAGGTTGAAAAGTTTTTCTCTATTTACTTTGTTTGCTCTGCCATTGGCAATTCCTAGACAACAACAGAGTGTATTTCTCACTTCATAACCATTCAGTCTCTTTCCAGGAAGCTGTCAAGGACTTTTAAATGTATGCTTATTAAATCTTCTTCCTCGTTCCACTGTCTTGTTGATACATAGTCCTATGCTCATAAAGCAGGATGAACTGCTGCACGTGTAGCTTGTCCATCAGATGTGCAGAACTAAAGGCAAAATGGAGTGTACCATTCCTCCAGTTCAGGAACTGTTCTGCTCTGTTCTCACTAGAAGTCAGTTGCCTACCTAAAGTACATCCCCTCTTCAAACTTTGGTGTAAAGTTCAGTCCAAATCTGTCTGCAGACTAGAGATCCCTAGAAAGGTACAAAGCCAAGAAATCTAGCATCTTTCAAAATTATAGCCATACTAGGAAGACACAAAGAATAAGACTCAGGGGGCTTCTATAACTAGCTACAAATCTACTGTAGTCATTCTGGGCTTGCTGCAGCACACAGCGAGTGTGAGTCAGAGTTCCCGAGGCTTACAGTTAACAACATCTCTAAAAAGGAGAAATGATCAATATCATTTTTCTCAGTGAGTGATTAAGGCTGCTTTTAACAATGCAGTCATGCATGCCATGTACTAAAAGGGATGATTCATTAGTTACTGGGAGCATTTCTTTTCTCAATTCAAAAGCCAGAGGGATTAGCCAGTGTCCCATTAGCATGGCTGATTAGCATGTAGAGAGGAGAGGAAATACTGGCTACTTTTGTCCACGTCCTCACATCTGCAGTGCTCCTCTCATCAATTCAAGAAAGAAATGTGGGTATTTTCTATGCAGCAGTGACATGGTTTGATTTGTGTAAGTCTGATACCAGAGGTGGCTGCTGGCAGCTCCCTCCTCTGCCCTGCAGCCAGCGCGGAGCGTGGTCCTCTTGGTCCTGCCGAGTGGCCCAAACAGCCACACCAGCTGCTCTGCACATCCCGCTCTGATGTTGCTCTGGCTCATACACAGGAAACTTGCTCATTCTGCTGTTTGTGGGGATTGCCTCTTCTGAAATGAAAGAGAACAGTTACAGGTAGAAGTGGCAATGAGGACAATGACAGTAATGGTTTTCTTCTTATTTGAACCACATCATTGCTGAAATTAAGTTCATAACAACTCTTCCCAACTTCCCATCACCTCTAGCATGATAAGCACAGTCTTCCTTTTTGAGATGGTGTCATGCGTACAGTAAAGAATATGTCACTCCCAAGCCTTTTTAAGCCTGGGTAGCTTCGCATTGTACTGTACTCTGCAAGGCCCTGGTGGTGCAATACAGTCGCATGGTGGCATAACCATTCGAAAGGTAACGCTGGAATTTCTTAACATTCTTTCTCCCATGAGGAGAAATGAGGTTGTCAAAGCCTGCATGTTAAACAACTCCAGGAGGTGGAAATTGATGTTACTGTCTCTTCATCACAACACAAATTTAATCTATGGCCAAGTACAAAGCACTTTATTTATTTATTTATTTATTTAAAAGACTGATCAAAATTGTCACATGTAATCTCCTTCCCCCTTTCTTTGCCCAAACATCAGTTGCAAGTATGACTTACATGCAGCATGCTACATTTTGCATGCTACTAACTGCGATCTCATGTAATAATCCTTCGGACACACTGTACTCAGCAAACTGGCAGCAATTCCAAGACTGATATGTGTGGCAGGCTTCTGGCATCAGCATTCAGTGTCTGCAGTGCACATATACATACCATGCCCTTGCATCCAAACATAACCACCACTCTACTCCTAAGCACACTTACATCCTGGACTCTACCCATTGCATAAAAACCCTGCATCATTCATCCGTGGGCTAACCTCTTGTACCTATGCTTCTCTCTCTGCTTTTACTCAGTCTTTACTCTGACCTAATCCTGGTTATCCTCTATGCCTTTCACCTTTCTCCCCTGTCACTGGTTGCCTCCTCGGCTGCCACAGCACCAGCTATTTATGCAGAATTATTTATCTTCTTCTCCCTTACTTATGCTTCTCTTTTTCTTGGAGCAGTCTGGGTGTGATGAAAGGAGATACAGCTTTCATCACCCAGGACAACGCTGGCCCATGTGAAGTGGTAGCAACTCTAAGGGGTGGATCAGCTACCCTTACATATGAGCCCTTATATCTCTATCCCTAATGTACAGCCCTTCCCTCCCCAACTATAATTATAACTATATACTGCCCTGAATATGGTCCACCCTTAAATCTCCTGTGATGGCTGGTATTTATTAGCAGCCTTTCATCACCCAAATCCCTTCTTATTTTGCCTTGTTGAGTGCAGAGCATGCTTCCCATATTGATGGAGTTGAAGAGTCTCTGCAGGTGTCTGTCTAGCTGAGTTCTTGTTAGAATAACTGCTTCAACACCACAAGGACTTTGTTTCATATTATTAATTATGCAAGCGTGCTTAAATCCTTGGCTACACAAATTCCATACAATTCCAAACATCCAATCTGAAGCAAATGTATTACTAGGCAAACAAGACGATCTTTGGAAAAAAGATATATATATATATCAATTTTTAATGAATGTCAAGATAATATGCTGGTTTAAAACAAGGATATTTTTTGTATGTTTGAAGGTCAAAATATGTCTCTTGAAAACCAAACAATTGAATTGAAACATGACCAAGATTTCTTTTAATTAAGTAGTGGAATATATTGACCAAAAAAGGCTCTTCTGTGAATGTTTCTTCTCTAGTCAAAAAGCTTAATCTCCTGAACATATCTGGTGTCCAATGTGCACTGTGCATAAAATTATCATCATTATATCTACATATATAACCACTGAAGAACATTTTTTCCATATTAAATCAGAGCATTATAAATTCCGTATGTGAGATGTTATGTAACTTACATTATTTTTTCTTTCATTATGCTTCAGCTTTCACCAGAAGCTTCAAAGACAAATAAATCATTAGTCATTTAACTGGTGGTATATAGATTTGTCATCTTTGGCAGGGTTTTGCTTTTAAGCTTGAGTTAAAGCCATTCATTTGTGTCCTAAGTGACATAAGTACATAAACTTCGCTGCAGCAGATTTCCAATAGTGCTCAACACAGAACAAGGTCAGACCTGGAGAAGGAAAAATGAGCACAACACTGAATGACTGCTAAGATTTTTTTCTGTAACTCAAGCAAGCTTGTATGTTACTCTCCTGACATTTCCTTGGAAATGCCCTCGACATCCTAGCTAAAACATTTCCTGCCTTCTCCCTTCTGCTCCCCACAAGAAACAGCCAGAGCTATCTATTTATCATTGAAAACTTCTGAACAATTTATTTACATTTACAAAAGTAAGAAGGAACTGAAAATGGTACCATTCAACTGAAAGAGTTTGGCAGTATTTTCCTAGGTGTTAATATCTGTGCTCTGCATAATGGAAAAAGTGCCATTATTTTAATCAGTAATTCAGTGAGATGGTTACTCTGCCACCCTCTGAAAGTCACCTGTGACTGTTAATATATAACTCACAGATGTGCAGTTCTTCCCTGAAGTGTTATTTCAGGCACTACAGGGGAATTCCCTCTGATATCCATGCCAGAAAAGAAGCACACTGGCAGGTGTACTTTCAAAGAGGGGGAAATCAGTTGCAACACCAGCTTGGGAACATCATCCTCCTCTCCCTGCCTTGCCTCAGGCTGCTTCTGCACACTCATGCAGCCCTGCAACTGCTGCAGGTCACTGAGCTGACCCAAATTACAAACCATCTTTTTTATTTACAGGATGTTCTTAATCCAGATTGCTTTTGTTATCAGAGTGACACCAGAAACTGCAGTGCTGGTGCAACTGAGGAGGTCGGGCCCTGGGATGCAGCGGGGAGAAAAGCAGTCAGGATTGCTGGCACCACCAAGGAAGCATGCCTTGGTTCAGATGGTCTCTTTCCTTAATAAAGGTAGACTGCAATCAAAAGTGTGTTGTCATAATGCCATTAACAGAAAATTCGTACCAAAAAAAAAAAAAAAAAAAAAAAACACTATAATAAATTGGTTCAAAAAAGACTAAGACTAAACAGTAAAAAATGTTCCATATGTGGCTTCTGCAGGAAAAGTAGCTATATACATGGGTGTTAGCGAACATACATAAATAGAGAAACATGTGTCCAATGTATACATATAAACATGCAAAAATCATCTCTAAATTTAAAATAAACGCACTCACGAGTTTTCACCACCCTTCAAAACCTGCATGTGGCTCTGATCCCCTGGACAGCCAGCTCATGAGAGCAACAACCAGAAAAGCCAATAGAGGGAGCATGTCGCCCGCTTTTCCTGAGTGACAGCCGTTTTCAGCTTGTGATAACCCTGAGAGGACAGCCAGAGGATGAAAATGTCTTAGGGAGCAGCCCTAGGGCTAGATCGAGTTACCCTGCAAAGAGGAGGGGCAGCAGCAACACCTACCTGCCCAGGGCATGGGCAAGAGGGCTGCAGCTGCCCATCTGCCTTCTTTTCCTCCTTTACACATCTTCAAGTTCACACCTGAGCCCAGGAAGGAGTCAAAAATTGCTGTGATTTCCCTCTTCTGCAGTCATTGGCCTTTTCCATCCCATTCTCTCTGCACATTGCAGGATGGAGATTTCCCTGGAGGTCTTTAAAAGATGTTTAGATGTTGAACTTAGCAATATATTTTAGTGGAGGACTTGCTAGTCAGAAGTTGGATTCTATGATCTTTAGGTCTCTTCCAACCTAGACAATTCTGTGATTCTGTGATTCCTTGATTTAGAAGAATTTCATCCCCCTAAGCAATAGACAGCTGCCTAGAAATGAGGGAAGAATGCAGTAAGTAAAGCCTACTATTCTGTTGAACAAAAAGAATAATTAGAAAATGAATAATTAACTGTATGTCACAGACAACATAAAGGCAGCAGTATGAAGCAGAATCAATATTATTATGGCATTCAGAAGACAGAATATACAGAAATAGCACAGAGTTGTTCCTGTGACTACAGCCTATATGCCTGATTTTCAACAGATCAAATATGTTTATTCTAATTTACATGAGAAAAAAAAAAAAAAAATAGAAACCTTTAACCCGTGGATATAGTTATTGTCAGCCCAGAAAGTTGGTAGTTATTTTTTCAACTGCAAAGCCCAGAAGGCCCAGCCTAGTCAGAATTGCATTTGCTGAGCATGATACAGATCTGTATCAGGAGACTTCACCTCACTTTGCATTTTATTGTTCAAAAAAGAGTGGATAAGGCATTTTTATATTTGAAGGAGATGGGGGCTGTAACCAAAAAAATTGACAGAAAGTCGATCTTAGCAAACAACCCCAGATTTGATTCAGCCTTTGAAATCGAAGGACTAGCAACTGAAAAACATTTGTTTGGAAGTAATGACTTTTATAAGATGTGTAACTGAGTATATGCATCCTCAGCTTAAACATAACTATGAATAAATGAGAAATTGGCAAACAGTGCATGGCAAACACACGTGCTACTTACTGTGTCATACCTGTGAGCTCCTTCTGCAGAACGACTGGCCACCAGAGTGTGCACCAGCTAACTTGTGTGTCTGTAAAACTTAACAGGCACAGAGCATACAATATTTATACATTAAAATTATACTAAGAGCTCTCCCCCACGCACTAAGGTCTAATAACACTTCAGTGTTTGTCTCCTGGGGAGCAAGAGCAGGTTTTAGGATTGCAGCATAAATAGTTAAGCAAGGGTCATGCAGCAGTGGAACAGAAGAGGAACACTCTATGCCCTTCAACTCCCAGGCACTGCAACACAAGGCTTTAAATAAAGGTGGTATTATTTTTATTTAACTAACCCATGTAAAGGGTTTCATGTCTTGATACGGGTTTGCCTTTTTTTTTTTTTTTCCTTGCATTACTGGAGAGACACAATTTGAGGAACATATTCTGCACAGTGATGTGATTCAGCAACTTTCTGGAAAACATAAACGCAGCCTTTTTTCAATGCACTAATGAAACACAACTGGCAATAATTTCCTTCGAATTGAGCTTAACTGAAAGCAGGCAATGTACCACGTAACCTGAAGCTCCGTGGTCTTGGATCACAGTGTCATTTTTCATGTTCTTTTATATGACTGAGTTTGAGCTGAACATACCCTGCTGCTTGTACCAGGCCAATGACAACAAACACATTGGTGTAGGAGCTGTTGTGTTACCGAGAGCAGCTCAGCAAACACATTTTCCTTTTAGTCTAGATTCTAGGTAGCTTTTGTCCATACCAACATGTGAGGCTGTTGGCTCTCAGTATCTCCCAAGGGCATATCCACAGAAAGGTTATCCTGCAATTCTGTGAGGGCAAAGTCCACTGCCATGAGGTTGCCTTGTCATTATTTTTTTTTAATTTTTGCTCAAGGGCACAAGATTGAATGGGGCTTAGTAACTCCACTGTAGAAGTACTATATAGTTTTGCATATTTGGTATTCTTTACCCAGAAGTGCTCCAAGTGTGAGAAATCAGATGAGAAATCAAAAAAAAAAAAAAAAAAAAAAAATTGCCTTAAAGGAACAAATCCCCACTCTCTGATTCTGTGACATGAAGAGCAGTAAAAAAAGAGTTTAGGAAGCCATAGCTGTGGTACTTCAAGGCCATATTTCCCATGTAAAATATCCCAAGACATGCTTGTCCATAGGATAGAGGAGTCCTACCTCCAGGTGGGCACAATGCGGTAGCTAGCCCTGGTAAGTGCTGAGTGCCTGTGCTGGGATGCGCTGTTCTTCTTCACACAACACGCAGGAGCGATGGGCAGCATATGTCCTGCATCCCACCACCCCCTTCCTGCCCTGTACTACCAGACAGCTGTGGTGGCAGCTCTGCAGCACCCACAGCTTTGTGCAGCGCGGGTGCCACCACCGCTGTGATCGGCTTGACAAGGAGAAGTGCTGCGCAAGCATTAGCCGCTATTGTTCCTGGCAGAGCTGCATGGGGCGTTTGCAAGCAGTGCCCGTGGGGCTGGCTAACCACTAACCAGCTGGAGCCTTTGCTCTTAGAAGCACCAAGCAATATTCACCAAACATATTCCCATCTGAAAAAAAGAAAAAAAAAATCATTCTGACAACAAAGTCTTCCAGTGACTAAGCGACCAGCGCGTTCCTGGCATTAAATAGCTGGCAGAATTTCTATCATAAACACTGCTATCAGGCCATTGCAACTCGGCTGTAAAAACTTGCTCCAGGCTGATATTTGGCAAACAAGAGCCAGCAAGATAATCCTTTTTTAAACACATTATCCTACTTGAGTAATCTACAGACATGGGAATTGAGAAGTCTGCAGACGTGGGGCCCACAGACACCTTTACTGATGGTCCCTGCTGATGTGGAGAAGGGCAGCAGAGGAAGAGAGCACCTGGCCATCCCAGAGCTGTGGCACCAAGGCTTTCCTTTTACCTCCAAATGCCATCAGTGGTTGAGACACAGGTGCTGGGGAGGCACAGGGCAGACAGAGCAGAAAAGCTGCAGCCAGTGAGGAGACCCAGAGACTTTTCCCAGGAGAAAAGCCCATCTCCCAGGGACGCACACATACAGAGACACGGATCACCTTTTTGAAGAGAGCTGCTGGAAACCCAGAGTCCCACCTAGACATAGACATGCTTCCTCCTACATCTGGTGTCACCAACTTTCCCACAGAAGTGATGGAAAAATTGCACCTATTTCTGTGTCAGAGGAAAGGCTTGCTGTTACTTCAAAGCAGCTTCTTGGTCATAATGCCACAACTCTACACTGGTTACCACAATCCTCTGTTATTTCAAAAGGTTTCCTGGACTCTGCCACATCTGACGAACGATTTTTGGTTGAAAAAAAAAATGTCATGCACCAGCCCTTCTGAATGGGTTTTGGCAGATCTGGGCAGAATATCCTCAGGACAAAAATGTGGTTAAATGCAACAGGGCTAGAAAACTCAGCACTAAACAAATGGTAATGATGCTTCATGTGTCCTTCTTAAAGTGTTCAGGATTTATAGTCAGGAATACTCCTTTCATTGATTTCATTATTAAAAGTCTGTTATAGCTAAGGTTTTTTTAAATGCCGATTCTCATTTCCAAATGCCCTGAGGGAGCAACGGCCACAACAATAAAATTAGGAACCCATTACTGAAGATAAAATTAGAATAACTAAGCCCAACGCTACGTTGGGAAAATGCAGCGTTAAATGTATGAGGTAAAATGCTTTCTAACTATCACAACATTAAACTTCATTTTGTCCTTGGAATGGGCAAGGGCAGAAATTTGTGACAAGCTACCATGTCATTAAATGCAACTGCATTTTCTGCAAGTTATGAGTTGATTCAGTGTTGTTTTTTCTCAGCATAGCTAAAGCCAAAGAGGCTTAAGATGGATTTCATTCATTTTTAATTAATAAGACTTTTTTCTTAATGCTTTAAATGCTTTTAACCCTTCCTTCCTCCAGAATTTGGATTCAGGGAAATACTGAGAATATAGATGGTTTCGCTTTCAGTCCTGTTTACACAGGAGACCTAGAGGGATGTCTGATGCGAAAGCAATTCCTTGCTAAGAGTGGAGAAGCCTTTGCTATCACAGCCACCTCAATGGCAAAAATGCAGAAGGTGCCAGATATCCACCTATCTACACTGGGCAAGAGCTCAGATAGGTATTTTGTGGTGAAATTTCCTTATGTAGGTAGGAGTGTGTTTCAGACCAAAACCATCATCGTGCTCTGGATTAGACTTCCATTGTCACTCCTGAACAAGTGCCTCCATGAGACAGCGTTACACTGCCTGCATGTAGCACACGTACAGGTTGGGCAGGATGGAGAATGATAATTCGTCACAGTGAAAAATGTATTGCCTTTTTTTTTTTCCCTTGGAGAAAAAAAAATGAAATGGCATATTTCCAAAACGCAAATTGTGTCATAAAATCTGAAGTGGGTTGGGAGAGGTAAGTTGCTCCAGTATTCTCCTTTATACGCGAGGTAACTCCCTCCTTCCTCCTCCTCCTCCAGCCTCAAACGTGTGGCTGTCACACACTCTCTAAGAAAATATTGTGAAATGCATTCACCAAACATTCTGACACTGATGAAGAAGAATCACTGAAATGAAAAAATATTGAAAATATTTGATAATATGAAAACACTGTTGAGAACATTGCTTCACATAACGAACAGCTCGTTTGCTATTCCTGGCTGTTGGAGTCTAGCTCAGTGCTTTTGCAATGGATATTTTTAAATAAAAGCTAAATAACATGTTTGTCTTATATTACATACTTGAAACATTTGTGGAAACAAACAAGCACCCTCTTTTCATGTGGTGGTGTCTGTAGGTCTTGAAACTAGTAGATAGACTGAATACGTGGGGGTTTCACAAACCATTCCCCAGCAAAAATCTGCACATAGGAGCTGACTCCTTATCTGCACTTCAATCAGCTGAGCTTATTGTTAAAGTTTTACAAAGCAACCCAGCAGCAAGGTGAAAGATGAAGAGATTATTGAATAATAGATAAGAATATTTTTAGTCAGCTCAGACGTATTCATGTAGCTGAGAACACACCGGGAAAAAGCCCGCAGAAAGGCACTGGCTGGATTCCAGCAGAAGCAGACCTGCTGTCAGTGCCCAACGAGGGCCGGGGGCCTCCTGGGGCTGGGGGCTCCCCGTGGCTCCACCAGGGCAGGGCCTGTCCCATCGCCCAACCAGGAGCAGGGCACGGGGGCACCGGACACCTCCTCGGGGATGGGGATGTTTTTGCTTTCTTTTCATTCGGAGCTTTAAAGACCCTGCAATCCTGCTCTTCAATTTGTAGCAGCTGGAACTGTAAACTTGTTCCCAAGGCTGTTCCTTCCCATCAGGTTTCATCAGCCAGATGCAGGGGCAACGCAGAACTTTTAATGTTCAGGAAAGGACCCTCCCAAAGTGCAAAAGAAAGAAATGAGCCAATGGTCTGATTCTGGCACTGCTCTGCTTCTTGCCCTGCATCCTCTACCCAAGCTGGGATATTGCTCAGTTATTATGGCCTGAAGAGACAAAGATTTTTAAAGAACTTTTCACTGCCTGAGCCAGCCCACTCCCTATTGTCTCTCCATTTTAATGAAGATCACAGAGCAGTCGAAATCTTTGATCTCACCACAGATCCTCAGAGCCTCTGAAGAAATGGAGGTATAACAACATCATTCACTTAAAAGATAGGGAAGTACTGACTGAAACTGTATCTACTGAAACAAAGTGCCGGTGAAAAATGAGAAGTCACTTGGATATTCAGAACTTCATTTATTACAAACCATTTCCGAAAGGAACTGGCTCTTGTGTCCCCGGGAACAAAAATAGAGGAACCTCTACACTAAATCAGGTTTGGCATTCAGGCTAAGTCCTTGCACAGGGCCCATCCCTCCGCGACACTGCGCGCAGAGCAGAAATGCCCTCACCTCACCTCTTGTGTAACTGTGAGGTTATACACAACAGGGGCCTGAAAATCTTTTGAAAGACAGTTGTAAATGGGGAAAACTTATCTCTACTTACTACGTGAGAAGCACTGTCCTTCACAGCATAATGGACTGAATGCCCCACAAACACTGTGCAGTGTGGAAAGACCCAATTTTGGGGGGCAGAGACAACCAACAACCCGCAGCACCAAGGAGCTCAATGCTGCTTCATTCACCCAGATGTTCTGGTAGGAATTTTTCCTGAACTCTGTGCTGCCCTATAGCTTTACTTCTGAGTTAACAAGTTAGCTTGGATGTGTCTAAGCTGTACTTTGGGTCCTGGAGAAAAAAAAAGCAAGTATGAACTGGAGCCTGAGACTGCAGCAGAGATGTAGCCCAGCATTTTTACTGCTGTCCTGTCCAGCAAAGCCTTTCAGCACACAGAGCTGTAAGGCTCTGAACAGACTTGCCAACTGCATTAATTTAACAATGGTGAAGTGTCTTTTGAGCTCCCTGCTGGACTGGGAGTTATCTCCGAAGCATTTTATAACACAGTAGAGCTTCAGAAAGCAGAAAACAACAGTTACTGAGTTTCTTTCCTCTCCACCCGTATGCCCTGGAACTAGGATGTTTTGGCATAAAAACCAGACATATTAAAGCAATTGCCAGAGGACATCCAAAGTCCCAGCAAAGTCTTTTTTGAGAGGTATTGACAGGTACAGACAGGGCACCTGTCCCAAGGCCAGAAAAGCCCAAGTGCAAGGTGACACAAGGCAGGGTGTACAACTGCAGCCGGTAGGGCAGGGAGCCCCACGTCATCTTCCCATGAGGGCTCAGCCAGGCTGCTGTGCCAGGCACAGAAGGCTACTGCAAGCAGCTCCACCTAGCAAGAAAATTGTGATGAATAATTTGTAGGTGATATTCTCCCATAGGATCTCACCACAGCTCTTGCAGATCACAAGGGAGTGTAGGACTCATCTGCATGCTGACCCACTGCTTTTGCAGCTGTTTTGATCCACCGTCTGCATCTTCTGCTTCCCAGCTCCCTCCAAGTGAGGTTTTGGGATGGATGAAATACTGAAAATGTCCCTGCCTGCAGACTGCACTATTTGAAATGGCTGTGCTAGCTGATCTTCACCTCCTGTAATTGCACCATTTGGCATTTGAAGCTGTGTTTTTATTTCTGGGGAAGAATGCACATGCCTCAACCCTTCTTCTCAGATGTGTCACCCCACTACTTTTCCTTTCTTCCTTAAGCTACAATTTGGTATTCTTTTAAGTGTGCAAGATTGCCAATAAAGCAGCCCCTGATTTCTCCCACTCCCACATCACTCCCAGATCATCTGCTGTACTGTGCCATCATAAATATTTGTGTGGCCATGTGGTGAACCAGATCAGGGAACAGATCCAGCTGAAAAACAGCCCTTGGGAAAAAAAAAAAAAAAAAGCAATTTTTCCAATATAGTGTGCCACAGGGTCATATAAATGCTTGTGTTGGGATTGTTAGGAGCTTTCTGTAAGAACAGGAATGGCTGACTGCAAGAAGCAAGGGGAAACAGCCTGCTGTTTTAAGCAGTACTGCTGGCCTTAATGCGGTGCCACCTTTTGGTGTATGCTTTCACCAGCATTTGTCTCCAAATAGCATGTAGAAACCTCTGTTTTGGGAACATATGCCTGTGAATAGGCTACTCAAAGTCAATAGCTACTCAAGGTTCCCAGCCCCTCCTGAATGCCTGGGGAAAACTTCTTTGCACAGTGATATCTCATTCTTGCCTTGATTTGCGGCCAAGACCATAATCTCCAAGACAGGGTCCTTTCATCTAAGAAGAGCTTCCTCCTATCAACAACAAGATCAGGGATCCTTCAGAATCAGCCACTAGCATTTCAGAGGCAAACAGAGCATTTCTCCTTATCTTACTCTCTCCAGATTTGAGGACTGATGTAACAGAATGCTGCCTGGTTACCTATTCCACAGCCCTACCTTGTAAATTGGAGGAAAAAGTCTGGAAGTATTACCCTTTGATTCCATTTTACCAAGAAGCCTTTTGCAATTAGCTCGCCTCCCCATTTAACAGGTTCTAATATACTAAGCCTAAACATAGAGACAGGAAATCCTGACATGAATTCCTTCAATTTCACTTATTTTTGTCTCGTTTTCTTTGCTTAAAATAAAGCGACAATTCCAGTGCTGATATTTCTCAGGATAGCTGTGGTAATGTTACGTGAAACACTTGAAAATTGTAGTGAAATACAAACTTACTGCTAAAAAATAAAGCTGTGCAGAATACAAAAATGTCCTTCCTTTGCCTCCTCTAATTCAAAAAGGAGTCAGGAACTACTGTTTCCTCCCCGTTGGTTTGTGGTGTGAGACAGCAAGGATATGAAACTGGCTGATCCCATGAGTGGGAGGACTGACTACAATGAGAATCCTTTTTTTTTTCTTTCATTGTTTCCAACAACTGTACAATTAACTTAAATTGTGGCCGTCTTTTCGGCAGTGAGTTAATATATTCAGACTAAGGATAGTGTCTAAGTGAACGTTACAATTTCCTGAAGAGTTTGCAGATCAGCAGTCTTCCCTGAAATCATATACCATCACTTACCCTGCAGTAAACTAGAAACACGAAGGCAGTGTGTTATCATACACTAGGAGACTTCCTTCACGCAGTGTTTGTACCACGGCCAGCGTTGGGACAGAGCCATGACACATAAGTTGATGGACATATTTAGCTTGAGGAGTTTATGCAGTAAACAAAAAATTTGTGCAGGAAATTGTGCATAAAGACAACAGGAAGGGACCAATCCTGGTCATCTCTACTATTTGAGAAGCCCTGCTAATTTTGGAGAAAGCAGAGCAGGATCTGGCTATGTAACAAACAGGCAAGCATTTTTAGATGATAAACTGGGTTGAACTCTAGGAACTACAGAGGATGTAAAATCTACTGCTGGGCAGAGACTGCATAAGGAAGGTTTGTTTTTCACATACCCTTGAGAAAGAGCTGCTTTTGAATTTTTCCTCCAATTCAATTGTTGGTGCCCCACATTTCATTCTGTCTCTACTTCTGCCTGTAATAGCATTGCTGTTGGAGCTATGATGGTCTCAGGGTAGAGGCAACATTTGTTAGGAGAGGTCCTCTTTTTTTTTTGATTAAGTGGTATATTTGGGGGGGGGGGGGGGGGGGGAGGGGAAGCAGCCAGATTTTCAGGTCCACAAGTCCATCTCTGCACCACTGAAAAGTTGATGTGCCTAGAAATGTCTTTGAACTTTTCCAAATACATCTAACAAAAGATAACAATATTCTTCCAGTGCTCCCCTCCTTGACTTGATGCACAGCTCTCCCTGGAGAAGCTTCCTCTTAGCCCTGTCTCTGTTCTGACAGCACTCACAGTCTTGCCTGGACCCACTAAGCTGTCACACACTCGTTTCCACCTTTCTGGCCATTCTTCTCACCCTGCCCCACCATGTCCTTTAGGCCTCTCTGAGCAGATCCTGTGGATCTCCCACCCTTCGTACATTGAAGCCCCTTTGACAGACTCCTTTCAGCCCACAAAGCTTTGTCTTCTGCAAGACAAAGCCACCAGGCAGTTTCCTGTCCACTACTAACTTCACCATGGGGCTGTGCCACTGACTCTATCACAATCAGGAGTGTCACCAGGAGTGCAACTGTATCACAATCAGGAGTGCAGCTAACCATCAGAAATAAAGTTCCTTTTGACTTTCAGCAGTGCAGTGATAGGGTTTAATCTGCTGCTTCACACACAGCTGCAGAGGCAGAGCCGGGGAGATGAGTAGGGGTGGGAATGAAAAGGGATTTCACTCAGTGAGCTATGAAGAAATGAAGACATACAGGGGTTGGCAGCACAGCAAGAGCCCACCAGAATTATGCTCCTGCGATTGCAGACCCAAGAAAGTCCCTGGCAGAAGGGTGCTGAGGTGAGCAGGAAGGACTGCCAGCTGTGCTCTGCAGAGCAGTGGATCCCCCTGTACTCAAATCGCCTAAGGGCTGCGGTGAAGGTGCCCGTGCCTTAGATGGGACGAAAGGTGAAAAGTAAAGCCCCAGCTTTCTGCCCAGCCCAAACTGCGTGGACATTTGAGCTGCTGGTGAATCGACATGAATCAGCCCTCTTCTACCACAGAACATAACCATGATGTAAACTGAGGTGATGCAGCAGCTGACTCAGTCACCTTGCACGTCCAGGATGAGGCACAGCACCGGGGCAGCAAGCTGTCAGCCACCCCCAAATAAACTCATAAAGCCTGGGCAGCAGGCCCAAGGGATTTTGCCCTCTCTAGTTCAAATAACCAACACATATCATGCCAACCAGTAATTAGTAAAGGCTCACTGACTTCCCTTAAAAGAGCAAGTCCTCCTTGAGGATCGATTTCAGTCTCTCCGGTGAGGTCACTGACGATAAGCAAAGGCACTGCGACATTGCCTGGCTGACCATGCTCAGAGAAGGAGCTTGTCACGACTCCGTATCTCCTCTGAGGAGCGGCTGAAGGGTAGCCAGGAAACATGCAAAGACCTGAGTCACCAGCAAGAATGACTTGACTGGACGGCAACAGAAATCTAATGGGGGGACAAAAGTAAGATACCTGGTCGGCCTCAGATACTCTCTCACTAAGCATGTTATTTGTGCAAATAATGTTTACAGGCATCAGACCTTTCTTTCAAGCAATTCAAGAGCAATTCATTCCAATGGGCTACACTGAGCCTTTGAAAAATAGCTTTGTGCAAGGGTTGTTGGTTGAATCTCACCACGGACAACTGGCAGCAGAGCCATTTAAGACAGCAAACAACACGGCAAAATAATAAAGAACACATTATATTTCTGTGGCATCAGTTTCCCAGTCTGCTCTCCTACATGGTGATATGAACAGCTGTGCTGGCATGGAGAAGGCCAACTGGCTAGAGATTTTGGTTGGGATCAGGTCTGCCACCAGGGAATTCCTCTTCAGACTTCATCCCTGAGCTGCCCCTGAGGTCCTGACCCTACACGATACTTCTCTGAAACACTCTTGCTCTAAAATATCCTTCACATGCTGCAGATAACTTGCTGTCAGCTTCTGAGCAATGCAACTTACGTGCCTCACTCTGGGTCAGAAGCAGTGTTTGCTGGCATGCAAGAAATGCAGGCAGAGCTGTCATAAAAAGTTTTAGGAGCATCCCTCTCCCAGACCAACCTACTGCAGTGCTTCTTCCTACCTTTCAGATGCCACCAGTGACCCACAGATCCTGTGTCTGGGCAGCACCAGCTACTGACAATCCCTTGCACGTCCCCCTGCATGGATGCTCCCCACGTTGTGACAGACAAAATTCATGAAGCCCTTGCATATCTGATGGCCCCCTGCCTGCCTCTGCCATGGCTCTGCATGTCAGTATATCTCTCTCTCAATATGGCTAAGATCCAGACAGAGCTAACATATTCATGTCAGTAGCAGGATGAGGCTCTCACATCCCCAAATTAAAGCTGGACATGAGTTAGGCCTGCAGTAAACCAGGGGTGATATTCATTTCACTAAAACTTTAGATGCCTTTTAAGTAAACAGGCAAATCTGAGCTAGTCATCTGGACAACCTTTTAAATGTAGTGGAGAGGCACTTCTGGAGTACAACTTGTATGAATTAATCTATATATCTACTTCAGAATGTACAACTTGTATGAATTAATCTATATATCTACTTCAGAATGGGGTGACTAATGTATTAGAGTACTTATGCCTCTCCATTGAATCCATAAATGGATCCCCTTCTGGATGTCAAACAAGCAGAGCTGTAGTTGCTTGCACCATTTCTTACAAATACCCACTTGGATACATTTACATGTATATCACCCTCGAACTGGTTCATTCCAGTTTCCTTTGCATACTTGGAGTTGTTTCTCACTTAAGCCACAGAAAAAGTTTAGAATAAAGTCTCCCACATATATTTTCATGCATACTAAAAAGATATATATATTTTTTAAAACTGAAATTGTGCAGACTGCCAAAAAAGTCAGGCACAGCACCTTGAGTGCTTAGACATAGTACTCATCTTTGGCCTTGGATCTCTGTGCAGTAATCTGTGGTCTTCTTGAGTGCTATCCCATTGGAAAATAGCAGGGGCTGCCAGAGCTGCAATACCCAAGAGGATGCATCAGATGTGTGGGATCTCCAGGTACTTTCAGCACTTTCTTTGATATCTGCATTGCTGCAGCTACAGTGAAAGCTACGCTGTCTTCTGCTCCCTGCTTTGTGCATGAAAATAAACATTGGTCTCAACACCAGCATCACAGCACAAAAAGGAAACAGAGGTAGGTATACAGTCAACATGCCCATGCAATCTACTTCCAACACACGGTGGCCTTGAACCAGAGAGCTGATAAATGGCTGTCAGGGACAGTCCTGCACCACTGAAGGCACTGCCTGCTTTGCCACTTGCTATGCAACAACAGGCTCAGAAGCATGGGTATCACAGAAAGTGACAATAGAACAGGTAGGGGGTTGTCTAATGTTTCTGCCTAGACAACATCCTTTCAGCTTTCACATTATTTACAATTAAGCTGTAACAAATCAAAATACAACAGTACTCAGTGCCACATTCGCAACTCTTACTTAAGAAAAAGGTAAAAAAGAGTAAAGGAAAGTCACAAGTGTGTTCCTCCTACTAAGGAAAACAGGGATGGATGTGTTCTGGCTTTTACTATGTTCAGCATACCAGATGGTCAGAAGGCCTCTACCTCTTTTGAACAGTAGTGATCTTAACTCTGTATTCATCTCTTGAAAAAATACAAGTGCAAAAGCATCACAGATAAATTCAAAAGATGAGGTGCCAAATTTAGAAAGCCAAAGGATGTCTGAAACAGGACTTAAGTTTGTATCATGGAACCAGAAAATATTTCAGGTTGGAAGGGATCTCTGCAGGTCATCTAGTCCAATTCCCTGTTCAAAGCAGGTCCATTGCCAATAGTCTATCAGGTCACTTGATCAGGTTTGCCCTCACTCTGAGAGTACTTTCTTGTGACTGAGGCTTTGGCAGCCATGATGTTTTTGCTAGCTGAAGCCATTCCTACTTCATGTCCAATCCAGCTTCTTGCACTGCCCTCCCAGCACAAACATTTGTGTAGTCTCCTAAGGAAGTGATTCAGCTGAAATATAATCTGGACCTCCAATATAATAATCTTTTTTTAGCTGGACCAGTTCCCCAGTCCAATTTATTCAGCAGTTCTACTCACAACTCTGCTAGCATGGTGGGGTGAGATCCAGACAAGGACAAGCAGCCAAGTGGAGGAAAGGAAAGGAGGAGGAAGGAGGGAGGATAATGCCTGCCTAAGCCAGAGCTGCAGATTAATGAATTCTATGCCAAGCCCAACCCTCGGAGAAGCAAGAATCAGCTCCTGGTCCAGCCCCTTCACAACTACAATTTCCTCTCTCTAAAAGGGGAACTTCTGTACAAGGACTTAACAGAGTATGCAGATATAGATGAAAGACATAATAAGTACTGCTTATTTTCTATTTTCACATCCATTGAACTCAGGAGGGGAGTTCTCTACCAAATATATAGGAGCCAGGTGAATCTGCACATCTGTTAGAAAGCAGAAGCTAGCACAAAGTTGGCCTGAGCAGAAGCATAAACGAAGCAGAATTTTCCAAGTGAAATAGCCAGACTGGCTGAGCAGCAGAACCCAGGGTGTCTCCACCCAGCATCTTGTGGAAAGGCACTCTCTTCAGATTTAGATCAAGCCTGAACAAAGCTGGAATCAACTCACCTACTTTGGATCCAGCTTTCCTATTTTTCACTGTATTTCTGTATTTGTCAAAAAAAAACCTCAAGATGTTATTCAAAATAACTGACAAAGAGAGCAACCCCTGATCAGAATATTCTGAGTAAATTCCATAGTAGTTCTTGATTGGTACTGATGTGCTGAATGTTTATTTATGCAATTGATCTTCATTAGCATTACTGCCAACGTGAAAAGAAAAAAAAAAAAAAGGAAAAAAAAAAGAAAATAAAAAGACCTCTAGCAGTAGGTATTTAATGCAGACCTCTAAGTTGGAATCCCAGTCACACTAGTTTTTCTGTGTAGTCCATGAAGAATGATAAGCACCTGAGTGATAATTCATCCTGACACCTAGCTTATCAATTCTGTATGAGCCCAACAGAGTTCAAGACTGCCCTATGAGCACTACTCAGCCCCTCATGCTCATCATAGGTCAGTGAGAGGCTAGATGCAACCTAAAGAAAGTCTGTGAGTCCATTTGAGTCCATTCTCAGTCTCTCATTTCTACTGACTGGAGTTGAAAACATAATTTGTAAGCCAAATACAGAGTAAACTAAATCTTGAGGTGCCAGAGACTATGTTTATTAAAATCAGCACAATAAAGAAGCCTGAGCTGATATTTAGAACCGCATGACTGACACTGAACAGCCCAGATTTGAGGATAATATTCCTAAACAGAGTAAAATATTCCCATATAGACTCAGCAGAAGCTGAAGTCTCCAATTAGGCCAGACTCTTACTGCTACTTCAACTTTAACATTAAATGTATCCCTGGAAAGACTTCCAGTCCTACCAAATGTGGAAGAAAGAACAAGTTTGTGGTTCTTAATTGTCAAAATTCCTAATACATTTCAGCGGTTCCACACAAGCAACACAGAAAAGCTGCCTTACCAGCAAGGAAAGGCTTTGACTAGAAACCTGTACCAAACTGTCAGCCTCTAATCACAGCTATATCACTGATTTCAGGTACAAATTAAAGGTGGTTACAAGAGCCAAGGCCCATGGATCAAAAATATCTAAGTACATAATAGACTCATCGTACATATGTTATACACAGACCTACACAAACCAAACTCTACTGACAATATTTCTCAGTTAGTATCAAGAACATATTTGCATTTCCTTTTTAATAGAATACAGTATTTAAAATTAATATGTTCCCTTCTGAAAGTATTAAGAGTAACTTAATTTTCTAGGATTGATGCTATGGACAGGATCTATATAATTAAGAAAAGGGACAATATCTTAATTCTACTTCACTGCTAAATCTCATCCCACAAATTACTGCCTTATTCAGAAAGTCAAACTCACCCTGCTAATTATAAATTTGTCTCCCCCAATTAGGTAATGGAAATAATAACAAGTGACTTAAGTAACTAATCACAGCTAAATAGCACAGCTTGTATTGTGGATACCAAGTATTCCATACTGCAAACATACTTACAGAATATGCACAAGGAAAGCACAGTCTCTTTGGATGCACTCCGTAAGTGGAAGAGGCTACATTCACTGAGCAAAACAGAGCCAATAAAAATTTTAGTTGAGGCTAATATTAAATGCAACAAATAAGCTGTAATTTAGAAGCTTTCAGCTCCAATGTGTTACTTTATTTTCAAGGTGTTATATGAGCTGTTTACTGCCTTTGTACTGTGCTACTAGAAGATTTTACAAGTGGGTAATTAAAGAGACCTAAGCATAGGACACTTCTATCTGACTTACTATATATACATGTGAACTGGCACGTCAGACTGGAAGTTGGTAACACTGCTTTTAAACACGTCCCTGAGTGTCATGTACAGTCTGCACAGTGGCTTTTAAGAGTGTCACATGATTATTACGTAGAAACAAGTTCATCTTCAGGACATGTTACCTTAGGACTTTTAAACAGCAAGACATGTTTTCATATCCCCAATCCTGACAATGAAGGAAACTCCATTTCATAAAAACTCCAGTTAGAAGCACTCCTGCATATGAATATGCTAAACTTTGCTACACTTTGAAATACTTTGCTACACTTTGAAATCCAAGTGCTAGCACATTTAGCTTAGAAATTAGAAAACTGTTGCAGCTAAACAGATACAGAGGACCACAGATGCTCACTAGTCAGTCTACAATGGGGCAGCAACAAATGGAAGGCAACTTCCATTTTACTTCCTAGCTGGCAAGATTATTTGCAGTAGTTCCATAGATAAAAGGATAGGATAAGGATTCCAAACCTCTGCCTTTGCAGCAGAGTATTAAAATAACTCTGTATGCTTATAAGCAGACATACAGTTAGTATGTAAGAGCAGGAATAAAGACAGAGGAGGAAAGATTGGTTGCACCGCCTGGTAAAAAGGAATGGCCAGGGGTTCAGGCACTCACCTTGGGTTTGCAACACCCAACTCCAATTTCTTGCCATGTCTCAGCTCATTCGCTTAACACTGGAACATTCACTGACTATGTGTGCTTCACTTTCTCTCCTGTAAAATGGCAACCACAGACCACAGACAGAGAGGTGCTGAGATGCTAAGAGTACAGCTAGATGCACAGTGGAGAAGACAGAACAGCTGGTTGCATTGGGAAGTGATGGTCCTGCTCATCCATTTTCCCTTTCTCTCTTTTTTGTCTGTATTCCTGTTCCCAACAAAACAGCCTCAACTCCTCTCTTGTGTTACTTCTGATGCTCTGACTGTACAATAAAGCCAAATCAAATTGCTAAGCAGTAAAAAGCTCCACTTAGTTTTTGAGTTGGGGTTATTTTACTGCTGGGCTAACATGTTAAGTCAATTCACTGTACAGTCAGATGAGTAGTAGAGATAATGCAGAGGACAGCCAAAGCTCTGCAACAAGAAGAAGGAGCAGAGTGAAGAGGTGGCATGATCTTCCCTCTTCAGCATCTAGTAATTCACTGGATTGGGAGCTACAGCATGTAACTGCCATTATCTGATGGGCACCTTAGGTAGCAGTGCACAAGTACAGAGAAAATAGGCAGCTGTTTATTGCAGGGAATTGTGTTCAAAACCTGATCCAGAACTGATGCTAGAACTCCAATAGGTTTGATTGACAGAGGTCACAAACAGAGTAATGGAGCTTCAGCCTGACATTAAATAAATAAATAAATAAATAAGAGAGAGAGCGACTGAAACTGTAGCAGCTCAACAATATAGCCAGGGAGGTTTAATGCCAGCTAATGAGAATACACTTTCTCTCTTCCTTAGCACAGAAGTTGTGAAGTCTTGGTTTTGATTGACTGCACAATACTAACCTACCAGGTTAAATATTATTATTGAGTTTGCTTGCAAATATTGCCATTTTCCTAATCTAGTTTGCTTTTACAGTAGGTTCCATGGGCAGCTTGTACATCTGAATAAGGGGGTTCCAGATAGCCATCTTCAGCAAGACTAAGATTTTGGCCTGTGCAGCACAGCACAGCAAAGACTGTATTGGTGACTGGATGCACTTAATAATATTAATATTGTGAAAGATAAGGTTGCCACTGCTTGAACCACAGAGGCTTTCTAGGTATGAGGCACACCGTGAGCCTTGCTGTGGGGGACTGATAATGGATTTCTGACCACTGCCGACTCTGTCCATAAGAGGGCAGTGATATGCATCTACCAAACACATCCACCACCCACCAGAGTCTTGGGATGAGACCCAAGAGTCTAAGTGCAGCTAAAGCATCCCCACTTCTGCAGAAAACAGCAGGAACAGTCATGAGGCTGTAGGGATCACCCCTGCCCACTTGCCAGCCTGAATGACTAAGCCTTCATTCAAAGCAGGATCCCCTGGGAAGCACTGTCAGCACATATACGGAGCAGGACTCATGCGCACCATTCTGGCTCTTTGGCCAGGTGTCCTAGTTGCTCTGCTATCGGGCCCCTGTGGGCTGACACAAATTACATTATCCATGGCTGGCTATAGCTGTTGAAAGCCATGAACCAGGGTTACTAAACAGATAAATGCACCATCTCGAAGAATAATGTATACTTTACCTTTCACAGCAGTTTTCCTGCAGCATTTATCCCCAACTGTGGTGGTGAATCACATTACATGAAGAAGGCAATCAGACAATAAAATCTGTAAGTATTCCTACCCAGTGTGATTAACAGAGGAAAAGAATTGCAGTTGTTCATGTCTGTTATATACATTTTTCCAGATGCTCAGAAAGAATGGTAATTACATTTTGTTGTCTCATTTTAAAAAGATAAATAAGAATATTGCTTGTCAAGCTTCAAGAGTACATCAACCAGCTTTTCAGTCTCATGAGAACTCCAAAATATCATTATTCAAAGGGCAGAGAGCACACCTAGCAGTATGTGCTGCACAGCTCCTGGTACGCTAGAAGAATAATGAATAAATGATCATAACAATAATGCTGTCTTGCATGTTGATAACAGCTTGCCTTGATGTTTAAATTTAGTAAGCACTATTTCTCACTGTATATCAGTTTTGATTCTCCTATGATAAGGCCAAACCACGAAGCATTGTTTTCATGATCTTAAGGTAGCAGTACAAGGAATGGGAAGTGAAAGCTAGATAAGGACAATTTATGAGAAGAAAATAAAATAAAATACTATTGGTTAGTGAAGCGAACAGAAATTATTTGACTCCATGATATTTCATAGAGGACTTGAGGTAATGTATTAGTTCTTTAAAAATTTACATACGAGGCATAATTGGCACCATGTAATCTTAGGCACCTCCCAAGCACATATCTCTGATGTCCAACAGAGATGGGAGAGTTTCCTTTGCCAGTAGATCAGGACTCTCTTGACTCAGGTGTTCTCAGTTGTTTTGTGCAGGGGCCTCACTCACTGCTACCTACAAAGGAAGCCTAGGCAGCCTGGCTGGCTAATGCAGAGGCTGAGGCCACTGGGTTCAACCGCCAGCGGTAGGCTGGCTACAACCATCATGAATGTGTATCTTAAGTATCTAATGCTGAGCAAATGTGCCTTCCTTCCTTCATCTCCAATCAAATACTGCATTGGTCTTCACAGATTATTTCTCCAATTGTTTTTGAAATTGTCTTAGCTGTGTTCCTTTGTTTGGTTTGTTTTCTGAAGATCAATACAACTCGTTAATACCCAATGAAGAAAACAGTCTAGTTAAATGAAAGGCAAGGTGAAATTGGTCTTTAAAGGATAGCTATATTTTTCCCTCACATAACAGCCAACAGGATCTAGGTCTTTCATAGCCTCCCATCAGGCAGTTTAAGAAACTTCAGATACTTTCCAGAAAAAAAGGAAGACAAAATGCAATGTCATTTTCAAGTGCTAAATAATTTCAGAAATTAGCTTAATTCATTATTTTTCAGAAAGTTTTAGTTTGGTTATGGAACTTACATTATTCAGGGCTCCATTTTAGGACCAGTCCTCTTCAATCCTTTCATAAGGCCAACCATGCCCTGCAGTGCATCAGGCACAAGCCCTGCCAGCTTGGTCAAGGGAAGAGATTGTCCCACTCTGCTCTGCACTTGTGCAGCCTCACCTTGAGCACTCTGTGCGGTTTTGGGTGCCACAGTATAAGAATGATATAAAATTGTTAGTGTCCAAAGGAGGGCAACTAAGATGGTAAAGGGTCTGGAGGACAAGATGAATGAGGAGGGGCTGAGGTCCCTTGGTTTTCTCAGCCCAGAGCAGAGCAGGCTGAGGGGAGGCCTCGTGGCGGCCTGCAGCTCCCTCACAAGGGGAGCGGAGGGGCAGGCGCTGAGCTCTGCTCTCTGGGGACAGTGACAGAACCCGAGGGAATGGCATGCAGCTGGGACAGGGGAGGCTAAGACCAAATATAGGAAAAAGGTTTCTCACCAGGAGGGTGGTTGAGTACTGGAAAAGGCTCCCCATGAAGTGGTCACGGCATCGAGGCTGTCAGAGTTCAAGAAGCATTTGGACAATGTTCTCAGACACATGGTCTGTTTTTTTGTTTGTTTATTTGTTTGTTTTTGAGGGGGTTGTCTTTTGGAGGCTCAAGAGTTGGACTTGATAATCATTGTGGGTCCCTTCCAACTCTGATATTCTACAATTCTGTGATCATAGAAATTCCACTTACTGCCCCCTTCCAGTGCTCTGGTTTTGCAGTATTATCTATCACATTGCAAAACCATGGTGCAGATAGGAAAAACTAAGGTTTTATTCTATTGAAGCTGGACAGTTTGGTGTGTCCTAGGCTTCCTGCTCCACTGGGGCTGAACACACAGCTTTAACCCATGTGTACCAGCACATCTCAGATATTTCCATCTAAATCCCAGAAGCATGCACGTCTAATCTTTGGAAATATATCAAACCAATTACATAGAATAATGTCCAGTTTTATAGCTTGAACTATCACACAGAAACAGCTAAAAAAACTAAGGGTGCTGCCAGAAGATAAATGCAGTCAAAGTCGAAAGAGAAGAAAACTTGACAGGTCTAGATGATCAGGGTGGACAGCATATTGTACAGGAGCAATAGAAGTGCAGCATTCCTCCTCCCCCTTCTGTTTTACAGCTGGTTTAGGTTACTCTTTAATTTATATAGTTTCACTTTCTAGAGTTCTGTACTCCCTTTCATTCCTGGGAATACTGAAATCCAACAAAATGAAACAGATGCTCAGGTAATGGCCTAAGCAGGCAACCATGTAGAGCCACTAAGGATTGCTATGCTCTTTAGAGCAGGGACAGATGGCAACACAGGAATGATCAGAAACACAAGCCTTTATATTCCCTTCTGAGCGCTACTCAGTTTGGCCAGTTTGTAGATAATTCCTGTCCAAATCAGCTAAATTTTCTGGATGTCACCTTTTGCCAGATGTCACCTTTTCCAGATAGTTTCATTCACTGTTGTCACTGATTATCTACAGAAATGTGTTCTGAGAAACTATATATTTGATTTGTTTTTACCAATTTTATGCCATTTGTATTCTGCTAATAATTGCTCCAAGGAACAATATCTAGCAGAATAGTTTTCATCTAATATGTAGCCAGCAGAAGCTGCTGTGTAATGTTGTTAAAGAGACACTACTATGCCTAAAACAAGGGTTTTCATCACCAGCTTTCCATTTAGCCATTGCTATTGCAAGAAAGACTAATTTCTTGTTTAGGTTTAAACCATTACCAGTTTAATAATGCATATGAATTAGTGCATTAGTTGCATATGAATGTAGCTGGTTTGTTTCTCCAATTTAGATTCTCCTTTTTAAGAAACAAAAAAGTAAACAAAAAAAAAAATACTTTTTGGAACATTCTTCCTGATCTCTCCAAGTTCTTAAGAGCAACCTATTTCTTAAGAACAACTTAAAGAACAAGCTATATTTCATGCATTTTCAGACTAGATAACAAATGTGTTCCAACATCAGGAATGCTTTTTCTTAATTTTGTACTTTCTGTATTGTGTCCAAATTAAATATATATGAAAAAGTCTTTTAAGCCTAAAAACTCACACTAGCACTGAACTGAAACTGAAGTAGAAAGCTTTTCAATATGCTTCTCAAACATTGTTTAAGCTGGAATCATGACTACAATGTTTTTCTTGGCATAGCGTGTTGCCTTTGAAATACACAGACCACTATTCTTGATATGTTCTTGTTTTCCTTGTATTTTATTTTAACAAGATGTGTCCCTTGGGAATGCATGGTGAGACCCTTTTCATAGAGTGTCTCTGTCATCTAACTGTGGCATCTCTCCACTGCTAAGTATGAAATGTATATTTTTGTGAAGTGTTTATTTAAGTGGGGTCCAGAGATTTTCAAAGACATAAACTAGTGTCATGGAATTTGACACCAGATGCAACATTTAGTGACAATCACAATTATTTTGTTCCAGGGGAGCCAGGTAAACATGTCTTGGATTTACTCAAATAATCTAAAAACCTGCTTGAAACTACCTCACTGAATTCAATACTTAACCTCTTCATTACGAGTTGTTCAGAGATATTCCAAGAGCCAAGAACAAAAGTCTGCTCTAACAAAATTTTACAAAAAGTAGTTTTACTATTGCAGCCAAAGTTGGTTGAGAACAGATACAGGAACTTGGAGAGGGAAGCAGAGAAGAACAAAAGAAGAAAAAGTAGTTTATAACTATAAGCATGTCTTATCAGGTGACAGTAACAATATCACATGGCTCACGAAATTCGTCATAAAACTGCTGTCCTCTACATTTTCCAATCTCATGATTCTTAAAAAATTAAAAATAAAATCAGTCTGCACTGGCAGAATATTAAAACCTTGTCAGGAAAGCTCCAACGCATTCAGTGGATGGGACGGTCATGTCACGCAAGCAGCTTGCTGGCAGCTATGGTCCCACTCTTCTGTTGACACTCCTCCATTATTCCTTACTTAAGTTTCTCCTGAACAACAAATAAATTAATTATTAAAAAACAAAACAAAACAAAACAAAACAACAACAAAAAAAAAAGAAACAGTTATTATGTTAGTGTCCAACTGTACTTACAAACAATTCAGATTCTCTTTCCTTCCTTCATCCCATGATCCAAATCCAAAGCACAGAGTACTACCATGCAAAACTATATCTTCAGTTTCACTTTGATTCAGACTTATTGGGCACCTGTTCCATCTAGAAATCCTGTGTGTTTCATTGTGTATCAGTCCCCACATATAGATTCTATTGGAATTTTAAAACATTTAATAGAGAGTTGTACTTTTGTATTGCTACAATTCCTCAGTTCATTTCCCCTTTTTTTTCCTTCTTCTCCTCCAAATGAACTGAAATTAGTAGTTAATGTTGCTAGTCATGAAGAAAACAGATTCCAGGGTTATATGATATGGCAGAAAACCAGAAAAATTGTCCCACTTCTTGCATATATTATTTAAATTTGTTACAGAGAAAGCAAACCTTCCAGGTTCTTGGCAGCCTAATTCCATCACTGCTTTCACAGATGAAAAGTGATGACTACTGGTGGTAGGAGGGCAGGGAAGAAGAGTGGGTATTAAATTACTCACACTTGGTAATTCATTGCAGAAATTAAACCTAATAGGTACAGCTGCTTCGTGGACATGGGGACATTTCAAATGGCCAGAACTGCCCTTGACAGCAGGTGGTGTTTTGTATAAACAGCATCAGGAAATAGCTAGAAAAAGGCAAAAGAAACACACTTGAAAAAACTGTGCTGGAACTTGATCAAAATGTTTACCAGACAGTTCAGCTCCTAAGAGACATGCAGATCATTTCAGATCAAAAGCAATATCCAGCTGGAGAAAACCCCCAAAGACAAAAAATAAAAAATAAAAACCACAGAAGTAATACTTGGTCAAAAGCGTTTGCGCTCTTCTTGGGTTACACATATCAGATGCTGCTTCAGCTTTAACACACAGATTTGAAGAGCCAGTGTTAGACTTCAGCCTGAAGAAGCTGGAAATGATAAAGGAAAGGTGGGGACAGATGTCTCACAGCAACCCACTTGCTAATAGTGGGTTCTTCTGGGATTACTGTAACCTCAGTCCTGCTGTCCTCCTCCCTGCAGCAGAACAGAGAATAAGCACTACAAATGTGAAAGGACACCCTTTTGCTGTTGTGAGAACCAATTCCGAATGAATGCAGGTGTAAGTGATGTATTTAATCAGTTTTGCTTTCAGTGTTGCGTCCTAATTCCTAAGGCACTCAGAAGTTATAGACCTTGGACACTTACATGAATGGTCACCTACAGGGAGAGACAGGACAAGGAAAAATATACAGCAGTTTCATTGCTCAGTCACAGCAGGATTATCCATCTCCCAAGAAAAGCTGTGCAGAAAACAGAGCTTTCTCAGTAGGCCAGCCTAAAACTTTTGGATGAGTTCCCACTGGAATTATCCCCAGCACAAAGCTCACAATCTTCTACTCTGTGAGTCACATAAATACATACAGAACAGTGTTCAGACAATGTAATAACTATTTTAAAAGACACTGAAAATAAAAAGAGCACAGAAGTCACCTTTGGAAAGAAGGGGAGAGAGAAAACCATGTGTAGCAGATGATAATCCCATCACTTCACTTCTGGAAGCCACTCAGACCCTGTGACGTGCAGCATATAAGAACCTAAACAAAACTTACATAACATTGCATTACATTGACATAATTTTCTAGGTACAGTCACTGGCTGCAATTCATATAAACATATCCATGGAAAAATAATATCTCATCCACATGTACGAGATTTACCAAATAAGAAGAAGTATCACAGCACTTGACAATTATCATAGCATGTGTTTCATAAAGAGTGGCTATGAAAAACAATATCCAGTGTTTCCTAACAGGAAATACCTAATGTGGGTTGATGTGGGTTTTATTCAGTTGTTGTCTGCCTTGCAAGGTAACAATCTTGCTCCATGGATACTACACAACACACTTCTGCAGTGCCCACTATAAGTCTAGGTTGATAGCACTCCGTATTTCCATTTTGATGCAACACCAGGACATATTTCACATTTTCCTAATTCTTACTTTGCTTCAAGTAAAGCTGTATCAGCAGCATTTAAACTTCAACATCCATAGTCGAAACCCCAATTAACATTTAAGCTATGAAGACAATTTAAAAAATAATTACAGTGCAGTTCTCAGCCTGCTAGGCAAAAACTCAGAACATTGAAACTGTATGTTAAATATCATCAACAGCCTGCACTGTAAACATATTTAAGTATTTTTGTTCTTGAAAAGTAAAACTAAACATTTGTTTAAAATCTAGCCCATATGATAACTGTCAGTAAATTTGCACATCAGCTTGGAAAGAGGATAAATAAGCCTAACATTTTGCTGAGAATTTAGAAGCATAGCTTCCACTGTATTTCAGATTCTATATACTCATAAAAAGAGTTCTGCATCAGATCATAGTAAGTTCAACATAAACCCAGTGAGCAAGAGCTGAGCACTTCTTTTCATCTTTTTCTTCATGTGATGTAACAGAAGACACGAAACACTTTCAGACAGCTCGATCCAAGTGGATAAAAGGAAGGAGATGAAGCTGTTTCTGCTATTACAACACACTCACAGTACAATTATATTTATTCCCCAGCCCTTGATCACTTCTATTCAGTCCAGATACATACACTACTCTTGGCCCTCGTGCTGCCTCAGCTATGTGCTCAGAGCATTCTTTCAAGTTATGTCTATACAGGGGGAATCAGCAGTGTTTTGCAAATCCCAGGTGTAAGTGTGTGTACCTGGCATGTCTTGTCTTGACCTGTGGCATACCAAGGCTCAGGGCATGTTTTGGCCACTTGTTGGCATTCCAGTTTGCAAGAAAAATCAGTCTTTACAGATCTTGTCATCCTTTTTCCTCCATAGACTTTATTTAATATAGGAAACAAAAATATTTAGGCAGCATGGGAGCCCATCAGAATGTGGTCCACCAGTTGCTCTCATTCAGGTCTCTCAACTCACCTGAAAAGAAATGGAGTAAAATCCAGCCTGTCAGATTAACTATGCCAGCTATCAACAGGTATGCTTTTAGACCACCCCAAATATGAGGTAACAAGAATCACTTAGATATCTTTCAGAGGCTTAAGCAAAGTCACATCGCCTCACAACTGCAGTGGGCTAAGTGTGCGTACCCGGACAATTACCAACCGTCACTAAAGGTTTTCTGATGTACAGCATCTTTTCAAGCCACTGTAACCCAGACCTTAGTAACTGAGTTCAGGCACAAATAATGTCCATCTTCAGCCATGCAAGTTACTATTTATAAACTGGACTAAGAGTCCAGGGGTGTAAAAGATATACATGTACAAGTATGCCAATACTGCTAAGTTAGGGATAATGTCATTCACTTTGGGATAAAAAACGCACTTCAGCTTTTACCAACAATATGTGGAGTTCATTTTAAGAATTTAGATTGCTGATAAAGCAGTAATTCTGAGAACATCTTTAAGATATGAATCTTAAATGGCATTCATAATAATTACCATCAAAGGTGAAGTGCCCACTCGCTTACATCATCTCTTACAAAGCACAGGCACTCAGAGGTCTCAGCTCAGCGCACCAGCTGAGAACCATACAGTGCATTCTGCGTGCAGAGTGCAAGACTCTTCCTCCTGCTGAGCACCTTGCACCATAGGTGAAAGCTGATGTATATAACAGCCTCAACACACAGCTCTCCAGTGCTCTCTGTGCTGCCTGCACCACGGGTAAAATCCATAAATTCCATGTTGCTGTTTTTCCAGCAAGTGAAGGTGGAAAGACCAAGTGCACTACAAAGAGCTTTCTGTAAGAAAGATGCTCACACACACAGGAAATGGACATAAAACCCAATACCAAGCCTAAGCTTTTCTAAAAGTCACAGAAAGTTAACCTATGATGAATATTGTTGTAAACCATCTCTCTGTTATTTGAGGGAGAAGGTGGATAGAGGTTCTCTTGGAATGCCCATGCTTTTTGTCTAAATTCTGTATTCTGCATTCCATAAAAATGAGAAATATTTTCACTCAAGGCAAGAATCAGTTGTACTTACACTGGGAAGAAACACGCTGTGTTTTTTTTTCCTTTAAAAAGGAACATGTTTAGCAAGCTTAACTATCAGCAGCATTGTCTTGGCAGCTTCTAATTCTATACCACTAGCTTAAAACAAGTCGTCAGCTGTTGTATTTTGGATGTGCGCTAAAAAGCAACCAGGTACTTATCACAGTAATACGTCTACCACACAGTTAGCAAACCCACCTACATAAGTGCTCAGCCTGCTGTTCCTACAGTCCCCAAAGTCCCCACCCACAGTGCATGAAAGCTTTGTCATGTGCCTTGGGTGTAAGTTTTGGCTTACGTAAGGGGGGAAAAAACATACCCATACAACTCAACTTGAATTCATGATTTTGCACCACTGTGGCCACAATGATTCAAATTCCAGTGCAGACACATATGGTCAGATTTATTTTGTTCAGATCTGGACATCTGAAAGTTATACATCCAAATGAGATTTGTGTTAAGCATCCTGTGCAGCCAGTGAAGAGGGAATCTCCAGGGTGCTTTCTCTGATTTGTCTCAGATATTTTAGATGTGTCTACTGAAGGTGCTATTTCTCACTTCGACTAAAAGGAAGCCCAGGATACTTGATTAATTTGTATGTGCCTACATTTGGGAAGATAGGCCCCACATACAGCATCAAAGAGCTTTATGCAGGGAGCATTTATTCTTCTTCTCAGACTAGAATAAAATATGCCAGTATAAGCATTCCCATTTAAGAATAAATGCATCCCACTGGGAATTAGGCTGGTTAGAAGTACACTGCTCTGAAAAAGATGTCCAGTGCAAAAAAATTCTGTGGTATTTCAAAGTGCCTGTAGCCAGCCTCTGCCACTGGAGGAGGAAGCAAATACCATACCCAGGACTTTCCAAATCCCATTCGTGAGTAATTTATCATTTGAAAGAAAGAATTTACATGGCCCCAATCTACAATAACACAGCCAACAAATGTAGCTTGCACATAACAGGAAAAAAAAAAAGTCACAGTCCTTCTCTGTAGGACTCCCTAGATCCAGCTCCTTTTTCTCTCTTTCTCCATATTACTACCTTTTTTTCTTGGGATCCGTCAGAGTTTTTCTACAAGCACTGCACCTTACCACAGTGTCTTCTACCATTTTACTAAAATACTGTAACGACTGGGGCTGTAGACATCTTTCCTTACTAGCTCAGAGGAAATGGCGATGTAGTTATAAAATAGCAAGCTAATAGTCAGAGTCCTCTATCTACTGTATCTGGGCTGGTCCCCTAAGAATTTACTTATGTCTCCACTGCAGTGATTGATAGGCTATGATTAGGGTCATCTCTCCTGCTACGGGGAGAGACTCCCTAAGGTTCCTGGTCTGGCTCGCCCAGCTTGCGGTGAAGCCCTTGCCATTGCTGCATTGGTGCTACTGCACACAAGTTAACCAGAGTGCAGTTCCCTCAAGTATGGACACCTGACTCATTGTCACTCCTCTGGCCACTTCCTATACATACCCACTTTTTCAGCCTGTGAGGTGTACATTTCTGTAGTTCTGTAGTTTCCAGTCCTTCTCTTTCACCACAAAGAACCAGGACATAATGCTAAGTACCCCTAAGGTAAGGAACTCCACTGCAGAAAGGTCTAGGTCCTTTCTTCTTAGGCTGTGAAGGCACTCCTTATTTTGTTATGAAGTAGCACCTGAGCGTAAGTCCTCTTGTTGAGTTCTTACTGCTTTCCCACCGTGACACTTTTGTTCTTCTTCCTCTCACAAAGGTTTCTCATTCCCATTCCTGCCACAGGATGCCCATGTTCCATCTGGGAGACATCCAGATCCCACTGCTCCTCTTGGGCTAATCCCCTGCTAGCAGTTCTCTTTTTTGTATTATCCCAGCCCAGTGAAAGTGAAAGCCCAGTGAAATCTCCATGAAAACACAAGCCAACCAGATAACCAACAGCCATTTTGCACTTTGATCTTCCTCAAGGCCAGTGGACCAGCAGCTGCTCCTTGATTTTTCTTTCACTTCTCAGGAACATGAAGGAAAGAGGAACTGATAGACTTAGGTTATTAAGCAGAAAAGCAGATTGTCTCCAGTGTGATGAAAAGTCTGGTATGGGCTGTTATCTCTGTGTGGGCTGGATATTTGCCTCAGAGACCTACAGGTGTTTCAGCTCCCTAATCCTACTCCTTTCTAAATTACGCACAGCTCATAAAACCTCTAAATAGAAATTGCACTTTCAAAGTGTTAAAACAATTAATAAGTGTCTGAATAAAGAAGAAAAATCCTACATTCCCAGCAGCAAACAGCTGTTTGTCATACTGTACTACCTGTTCCATTGCCCGCTCCAGAAACCAAAGACCTTATTTTATTCATATTTCTGAGGTACTTTATCCACCATAACTTAACATTGTCTTAGCGCATAGCTTTGTGAAATACGTTCATTCTTTCTTTTCATCCCAGCTGAATGATTTTTGTGTTTTGATTAGTCTGAATTGAATGATGCAGTACTTCGGTTATACACAGTTCCCATATATATATATCAAATTTAACCAAGACTTTGGACTTAAATGCAATCTGTTTTTCTCATGGAAAATTAACAGATATGAGAAGCATCAGGATACTTGTATCATCACAAAAGAGCAAAAGATGTTTGTGACAGGAAGTGTAGAATTCACCCATTCTAATCCAGGAGTTTAAAACGCAGATGCCAACATGGCAAAGTGGTGGTCATTCTTGAATCTAAGGATACTTGGTGAATATAAATGAGTACCTTTTCAAGACAAAAGCCATCTTGCCCTAGCACACATCTAATGTTGGATTCATTGCTCCCTGGAGGGCATACTCTCTCTTCTGACTGCAAAGAAAGCCCAGGAAGACCAGTTTGGATATGAATGTTTAAATTTTAAGTATCTAAAACAGAGTGAGATTTGATTTGATTTGATTTGTGAGCAAATAATTCTAAAGTTACAAAATTACTAAGAAAGTGACCAAGGCAAACTTACAAATCCAATTACTGGATTTGGATTAAGAGGATTACAAATCCACTTAAAAATTTATCTGAAATGAGATAAGAGAAAACGCCTGCAACATATGGCTGAGCAAACATAATCAGACAGTAAAAATCTATTATTATCTACTATTATATCTAATCTCAAGATCAACTAACAGAAATGATGGTATAATGCTGGCTCTAAGACAACAGATTTCATGTCTGGAGTAGCAACAGGAGTGCAACAGGAGGAACAGTGAAGTACAAAGACCCGTTGATTTTGGAAATCACTTGAGTTTTCCATATCTATATATTATTCAGAATTATGTGATTTTTAATGAAGCTTTCACAAGCATTTAGGAAACACAGTTCTAAAATGCAGTTTATAAAATTGTCTAGATCATAACCAAAAATACTGTAGGTATTTTCAAGACATGAAGGATAAAGTGATAGCTGTGCCACAAAGCACCGTTTTTTTCTTAAATCAGAGGAATGCTCCACAGAAGAGGCACTGGCTTTGCTTCCTGAGAAATGCCTTACATTATGTATCTTAGGTTGTGAAGGAAGCAATGAAAGCTCCTTATATAAGAGTCAAAAGTAGGAATAAAGATCATAACTCCCTCAACATAGTAGACAATCTGTCCAAAACTCTGTAAAAATAAAATATTTTAGGAACAGAAGGCCCAACACTTCAAAATGACACTTAATTCATTTCAGTGAATCCATTGAGATGAAAGCTTCCAACATAATGTGGGAGCTAAGTCATCAGCTGGAAATGCCTGAGATGCCTGAGACGAAAAGTTCCCAAGAAAATCTAAAAAGGACTGGCAAAGCCAGCTCTCCAAATTTGCCAATGTAATGCTAGCAGCAGCTCTATTGCAACATAAGGGACTTTAAAGGTATTCAACCATTTAAATGAAAGGCTCTGGAATTATTTTTTCAGGAAGACTCAGAATTATTTACTGTCTCATGATAGTTCCAAATGTGGGAGAATGTTAATTAAACAACATGTTTCAGCTATATGGTTCTGATTTCAGTCATGACTAATTGCCCAGCTTTATGTGCTGAAAGCCAACTGTTATCTTACAGAAAGTTATTGAAGCAAGTTCAAAAATATCTCCATTTGCTCAGCCAACCTAAATATCAGATTTTTTCCAGAATCATAAAAGTTGATTTAAATTACTTTCCTGGGACTGAAAAACAATGCTGTGAGCAAGCAGGGTATTAAACATGGTTTAACTTCGCAACAGGAGAATTACACCTCAACCAGCATAAGACTCTTGTAGCACTACAGAAAAACTGATTGTGTATTGTTCCTGCCCAAAATTTTCATTGTTTGGAACTTTTTCAGCTCTGCACAGCATTCATTTCTGACATATTTCAAAAACGATGTTATAATACTTAGTTCTGCGCTATGATTAAATTTATCCCCTTCTAATGATGTGCAAATATTAACCTATGTTCTAAACTGTTATAACACCATTATTTTTGAGGCAGCTAAAGACTGTCAAAGGCCACCAGTGCCTGTGACCCTGGGTGGGTTCCCATACAGTAATGCCTGACTTCTTTTCTGGTTCTACTGTGAACATCAACATTTTTAGGATTTTTTCTGTTTCTTATATTTGAGAGAGAGAGATGGTGATTTTCTGCCATTCAAAATATTATCTACAAAATTCAGTGCAGCTTCCAAAAGAAATATAACTATCACTACATTATATCTCTTTCTTTTCCTTTCTCCTTCCCTTTCCTTTACCTCTCTCCTCTTCTCTACTGTCCTCAAACCACTCCAAACCATGTTGTTGCCTTACCTTATTACTATAATGGACTGTGATAGTGTTTTGAGAGTGACTGTCACACAACACATCCACACAATTTTTTTCATGTTATTTACTCCATTCAGATGCAATGCAGCCTATTGTTATGGTATCTGGAAGTGTGTTGACTTTAAAGTAAACAAACTTTTACTGACAGTTGACCCAAACCTATCCCTGTCTATCACTCATTCTGGTCAGTGTGATAGGATTGCTCTGATTACAGGACTATTTTAAAAACAATGAACTAATATTAAATTATTACTTCTTGCTACATCCTAAAACTTACATAGGCATTTATGAGCGGCTACACAAAGAATCTTTGAGCTTTGAGGTCTCTTTCCCCAAAAAAGCTGCAGAAGCTCCAAATGAACTTCATATGCAGAAGGTAGAGTCCATATGATGGACTGAGTAAAAGGATCAGGAAGGATTCAAGTACTAAAGACCAAACACAAATCTTTTTATATGAGGAACATAGATTTTGGTCCAATACTTCGTGGATAGACTTCCTCTGCCTGCCCTTTATTCAGAGAAAATACTGTAATTCAAAAGTAACAGCTGATCTTCCTCATCATAACTTCTGGGATAGATAGCACCTTCTCTGAACAGAACTGGAACACCATGTATGTTTGTTGGTAGGTTTTATTAGTCTCTAATCATAGCTCTTATTTATTTTCTCTTGCCCATTCTTGTCATATTTGCTTCTTCAATGTCATCTTTTGCATCCTCCTCCGTTCCTATGTTCCTTACACTCCCTGACATTGGCTTTATCCACACACTGACTCTGCTTCTTGCTCACTGTAAATCTGTCATCCTACATCTGTCTGTGCACCTACTGACTCTGCTGGCGCTGACACTCTGGCACTCTGTCCTGCTCCACCTTCTCCCCCTGCTTTTCCTTCCTCTCCTCCCTCTAATGATTGCTTTCCCTAAATTCCAGTCATTGGAGAGGTCAGGAACAGGCAGCGTCACAACCGCATGGAAAAGTGTTTCCTCTAATTCCCATTTTAAGATAATCTCTGTTCCAGATGGTAACAAGCATTACCTGGTTGAGAACTGCTAATGTGTGTTTGCTCTAAAATTAGGCAACAGAGCATAAGAGCATTAAATTGCAAAACAGAGAGGGAGACAGCAAAAATTGCCGTGTTGGTTGTTACAGCTGCTTGCCACACCTATAATTAGCATTGTCTGACAATTCCCATTCTACGGTGTTTTTTTTAGTTCTGAATACTTTGCCAGATCTCCATCACTATAGCTTAAATTTTCCAGCTGGACATCTGCTTTAAGAAACTATCAATCAGAATAGAGCAACAATGTCTAAGAATGAATTCAAAGAAAAGCCAGCTTCATTCATATTTTGCTAATGTTAAAAAAAATGCAGATTAAATTTTTATTTGAAAACCTTTATGTTCCCATATTTGGGGACAGATTTTGAAGCTTTACAGGGAATAGCCTGGTGCGAGAGAAGAGCCTTTTTCACATACACAGGAGGAGAGGAGATGGGGAAGACAGTAGGCTGGGACAGGAATCTTAAGGATTTAAGTTTGGAACTAAGACAAATGGGCCAGCATAAGAAAAGTTAGGGTGAACAGGAAAAAATTGTCCACAAAGTGCAGAAGGATCTAACTCTACTAGTATATAGTCCCCTTCAGAGAAGGTATCTTACCATTCTCCTGCTGTAGGAAACCCCTCAGCTCCTCTGAGTGCATTTATTAAGGAAGTAAGCACGTTCAATTAATCTAAAGGCTTCAAATAGTTTACAGAGGCATCAACATCATTGTCATGTTGATGAAATAGCTTCTGAGTGTTTAAAAATTGCATAAAGTAGACCTCGTACTGTGAAATATTTTCTACTTGCATTTCCAAGCACTAGGAAATGACACAAAACAAACGTATCACAGACAAATAAATAAATAAATAAATAAAACCTGATGTTTCACAAAAAGAATTAGGAAATAGCACAGTTGCTTGCATTACCTTATTTCATCCCCACCCCCACCCCCCATGACAATATATTTACTCTACAGTATAACTTTTTGGTGCAGACACACACACCGTTAATTTTGCAAAGGCCCCTGTGCCTTGCTCAGCGCACACAAGACCCAACTCAGAGACTACTGGCTCTTCGGCCCTGCTTCTTTTTCTCCAGAAGTTGTAAAGTGTGTGGCAAAGTAGATTTATAACTTCCAGAAGAGAAAGGATCATTCCACAGATGAGCACTTCCAAGAATAAATGGATTCTATATTTGTCTTTGTTACAGACTTCCACAAAAGGTACTTTACAGGCCTGTGTTGCTTCAGAGATATGTATAACTGCCCAGGCACATGTAAAGAGCAAAGTGCCTGCGGTTAATAAACCCCCTCAACTGTGTTTTTCAGCCTGCCTTCTGCCTTGTTCCCAGACACCTGAACTGAGACCCTGAGCCCCAGCTAGGCAGAACATGCGGCAGCCAGAAGACTGGGAATCAGAGGTGGCTGGACTGCCATGTCCAGCCTCCCGAAACTGTGGGAAGGGCTCTGAGCCTGCAAATTCTTCAGCCCTGGAGCTAGGAAGAGCAGCTCCACTGAGATCCAGATGCTTCCAGTGAGTAAAGGTCTTCATGAAACCATAGCAAGGAATGCACTGTGTACTTTTATCTATCTAACTGCAAAGTCATAGCTAGAGACAAAGTACTCTTCTTATTTCCTGCAGACAAAATCACCTCTATTTCCTCCTACTGCTAACACTGGATAGACATTGCACATGAGTCATCCTGTAGTAAAAACACACCTTTTTCTGCCCGTGTCAGTGCCCTGAGTCTACCAATCGATGTTGATAGGTGCTGATGAACCTCACTAGGGGCCTCTGCCCCTGCCTTGCCTGCGGCACAGGACACCAGCTCAGCTCAGACATCAGTCCCTACACCAGTGATGCCAGAGGAGTGACAGCCTCTGTCCCTGCCTCCTGCATGGGCTTCAGATCCACTTTGCAGCTTTGTCTCCATCCCTGTCTCTGGTCCGTTCTCCTTTTCCCCCTGGATGAACACCCTGGACCCAGGTCTTCACTCCCCTTCTCTGGGGTAGTTGACGGAGCCTGGTACCACCACCCGGCTCTGCTCACCATGCTCGGACCCCATGGGAGAGTGCCCCACCAGTGAGGGCACAGCCTGCACTGTGGTCGCTGTCAGCCCCAAGCTCCCCATCCCCTCCAGGGAGCCCTGCTGCTCCTTTGCACAAAGGAAAACAGTGCTAAGAAACACACCAGGCAGCCAACATTTGGATTCACTTATAACACACGTAGTCTCCAGGCAAGAACTAGGTCAAGCTGTGACAAGCAATCATTCTCCAGAATACCAAGTTACATAGGCACTGCCCCTGAGACACGGGGTATTTTAAAATCTTTTTTTTTTTTTTTTATATTCTTCCATTTCATAAATGCTGTTCGCCTTCTACTATAATCCTCTGGTGACTCAACATCCATGATGGTCAATGTTCCTCATTCATCTCCCACATACCTCCCCATTTTGCAGAGCATGAAGTACCACTAAAGCACCTTTTACAACACACTTTGGCAGTGCTTCAGATCCCTCCACCCCCCAAACACCTTTTGCTTTCAGAAACTGTATCTGAGTTGGACACTGACACCTATAAAAAGCACTCTCTTGAGTGCCATCTGTCAATGAGTCTTTAGCAAGGCTATAAAACAAGGGCACTGACAAACACATGCCAAAACACAATGCACGTCAGTTTGAGTATTTACAAAAAATATTCCAGGTTACATAACCAGAGCAGCAGTCCTATACAGTTCCTCAGCCTCTTTTGCGTCAGCCTCCTATCAAAGCTGGCATTTGCTGTTGGCTTTGCTTCTTTTTCCGTCAGTTAGCTTTGACAAAGGGGATATCACCTGCCCCTTCGCCAATTTTAACACCAGAGTCAAGATGCTGAGTGGCCACAGCACATGCAAACCCTATGCTGTGATGTAGTTTGAGGTAAGCAGAGATGATGTTTTCTAGGAAAAATGTATCCAAAGCAGATGTAAGCCCTCTGAACCTAAAGCATGAGGGAGTCTGTGGATTAGGTGATAGGAAAAAGGCCTGATTAATTAGAATGCTTACCCCAGTTGTGCTCCTAACATGCTGTTTGACCTTGAGCTATTTGTCTCTCTGCTCACCTCCATCCTTTTGTTCATCTCAGCTACTCCAGTTAGAAACCTTACACTTTCTCCAGATACATTATTTGACCAATCCTGTTCCCATTCCCAGCATTTTTTACATGGCACGATAATCTCTGGTGACTTGGCACACTCCTGAGTGGCAAATTCACATAAGACAACACCACACCACGCTAACATGTGCAGCTTGGTGGTGGTGGCTGGCTCCTGGAAAGGGAGTTGTGCTGTTCCTTGGCAGCAGCAGCAGTTCATGACTCTGTGCTGGCCAATGGGCAGGTGCAAGAGGAGATATCTGGGTGTCTGACAGTTGCCAAACTATCTGCTTCCAGTCATCTCTAGGACAGACAGGAGGCTGGGTTTTGTTGTGCATACCACTTGGATGTAGCTGCAGCACTGCTAGCAGCTTCTAGCTTGAGGATGCTGGTGGCGGCTGACTGCACCGGTACCTCTCTGTCAGACAGGTCACTGCTCTGGAAGAAGACCTGCCATGTTTCTAACATCAGTCTGCCCCTGTCCCACCACACAGGACTTGTGAGCCCAGTGCAAGCTCATTTGGCACTAGCCCAGGGGTTCAGGCACCGCCTGGCACTGCATGGTGTGGCAATACTCCCACCCTCACCTGGGAGGCCCTGGAAAAGACTATTCTCACAGGGATCAGGCAGGCACAGAGGATGGGGGAAGCCACAGGGGGAAAAGCTACTGTAATCTCAGCAGCAGAGCGCTGTGGGGAAACGTGCTACAGAAGTGGCAGCTAGTGACAGCAGGCAGTCAAGTGGCTGAAATAGTCAGGAAATTTGACTAATGATCTCGAGTGTTGAATCCATTTCCAAAAATCCCATGGGAAACTCTTAAAAATAACTGTCTTGCTGAAGACAGTGAAGAAGACAGTTGTGTAGTTCCCTGTCTTTTCTGACTGCAAGGAATTAATGACTTCATTTTTATTCAGATTCTTAATACCTAATGGGCAAGGAAGGAGTCATGAGGAAGAACAACTGTGAAAGCTGCCTCTACAGAAACATTTATTACCTATATCATTTTCTCCACCGGCTTCACAAGGAGAAAAGCCATCACTGGGAAAAAGAGACAAATCACTAGGTTGGCACCTGCAGGTCCCAAGACCTTTTCTCAGTGAAATGAATAATGCTAGAGAGAGGATATTATATGCAATGACATGTCTCTGGCTGTCACTATATCCAGCAATTCATGTCTGGGAGTAGAGCAGGGATGAAGATAGCTCATTCAGAGCAAAGCAGATGAAAAACTTGAGTTTTAATCTGAGATTTTAGGCCATATAGTGTAAAATAACTATTCAAAACAGAATGGGCAAGTAATTACAGCACATTCTTCCAATGGACTATTTTGCCTTTATTTCAGAGTTTCTCTTTCCTTAAATAGAGCTTCCAAAATACTTTAGATATTTGAGGATTTACAGCTTTTTTCATCCCCTGTTTTATTTAGAGTCTTCTCAGAAGAGCATCAACAATAAAGAGTCAAAAAGAGGAGATTAACTGGGAATTTAACCATGATTCCCAAAATGGAAAAGGAAGAGATAGTAGTCTGGTTTCCTCACATGAAAGGTCCCAGGAGGGAAGGCAGTGGGCTTTAAAAAGAAAAAGAAGGAAAAAAAAAAAAAAAAGAAAAAGAAAAAAAAAAAAAACTCTTCCTTCCAAGACTTTTTTCAGTTTTTCCCTTATTTTTTTTCAGGCCAAAATACTGTCAACATCAAATCATTCTCCCCAGCATTTTTTCCTTAAAACAGCATTTTCTAGTGGAAAACTTCTTCTGTCAAAACATCATGACCAACTCTATTCAGTGGCTTCTGTTGCTGTGGAGACCTTCTCCAGGTTATAAACAGAGAATTAAGAATAATATTTTCTCAGCCAAGCTGCTCCTTGCTTACCCAGCAAAGGAGCTGGTCAAATCACTGCTCCCAAGAGCATTCACCTGTCAGGCGGGAGGGGCAGGGAAGTCTGAAGTGGGGATTGCAACATTTTCCAGCCAGATTGAGTCACTTCGTGAGATTCTTAACCTACTTACAAACAGTTATTTCTGACTTTATTTTTTATTTTTTCTTCCTTTTCTAGATAAAGATATCTGGAACTATCTAGGCCATGAGTAAACATTTGATAATGTTTTCCTGTAAAGGTAACGTGCCCAACTCTCCACTCCTCTGCCTGCATTTTAAGCTGCACCTTTGCCACTGCCATTTGTGCAGACAACACCCTTATGCCTGTCTGGAGTCCCACACACTGTATAGAATTATTGTTCAGACTCAGAGCTGTAAGAAAAAGTCCACATATCTGTTGATTTTTCCCCTGGAGAAAGAAAAAAAAAAAAAATCTTGTATTTTTATGCCTTCAGTTTATATGGCCTTTATCTCTGTCTATTTTTAGAGAGCAGGGAACGGCTGACAACAGACAGCTGTTGATACCAGGTGGTACTGGGTGAGAACCAGGCTCCAAGGATGACATTTTTTTTTTTTGGAGTAGTGCTTCAAATCCAAACCTTCAAAGCATAGATCATGCCTGTCTAGACTCTTAGATATTAAGTTTCTCAAACAATGACACAGTCCTGCCTGTGTTTGTACACGCTGGTGTACACACCTCTTTGCTCAAGTAACAGTCATGAGCTGCATCACCCCTGACCTGATAGAACTGGCGAAGTGGGGTGTTCCGTGCAGTGTGCCCAGGAGGAGTTACTCTGGGACAGATCTGCTCTACAGCAGGCAAGAGCTCTCTTCACACTGCAATACAGGACAGACTCAGCCTCTGCTTTCATCCAGTAATAAGAGACTGTCTTACGGCTGCCTTTCTGAATCCAGAGATCCCTTGTTCTCTCTCTTTCTTCACAGCATAGTTTTAATGAAGATTCTTGATTATCAGCTCCAAAAATAGCTCCTTTCCACCTGCCAGAGAATTGTCTCCAGCACTCCTTGCCCTAAATTCACCCAGTCCCACTCTTTCTGGTCTACAGTTCTTCAAAAGTATGGTAAATTCTCATCAGACCGAACAGGAAATGGACCAAAAAGTGCCATAGGACATTAGGCACTCATCCGGTATAAATTCACTCTGCTGGTTCAGATGCGATAAAACATTTTTTATGGCATAATTTTGCACGGGCAGATTTTATGCCAGATGAAGCACTACCCACCTTCGCATGGCCAAGTAAAGCCTGAACAAACACATGAGGCCGGCACCCACACGAGATGGCACCCAGCAGAAATGCTGTCTTGTGCCCAGCCACCACCTGGCTTGGGCCTGTACTGCTGGCTGACCCGGGGGGCAATGTGGGGCAGGAACAGCCACAGTACCAAGGCCTGGGGGAATTCATTCTCCACACAGAAGGGGAAGGTTCTCCCCTGGATTATGGGATTATGACTTGGCCTATGGAAACTGACACTTGGTGGAGCAACTTCTGCTTTTCTACCCAGCAGCAGCTTTGGTTTGCTTTCCTCCCAAGGGCGCAGGGCAGGGCCCGCACCCCAGCAATGCAGGCTGACTGGTTGTACCTTGAGGGTTTGGCCTCAGTCCTCTGAAGTAGGGCAGTTTCATCACCCTAATGAGGGGTGGACTGGACCACTCCTTAGTGACAATATCTGAACTCTTCAGAGCAGACTACTCACAATGATTAACAGAGACTGTCATTCCACTTGCAAAGCTATTGATGATAGGTTATCATTCCTCAAACATGTCTTTATGTTGGAGAATTTTTAGCTACCTGTGGCTTTATAGCTTCCCCAACCTTTGGCCATGCTATGCTTAAGCAATTCAATAAAAATGACTGCTTCAGCAACAACTGAAGATAGGAAGTAGAGAATAATCGGTTTGCTTTCAAGACCTAAGTGCCCAATAGTGGAATAAATACTTTAATCAGCTCACAGAGTGCACCTGGAAAGCTCTCACAGTGGCCTTACTGAGAAAAGCATCAGTTAAGCAGTGGCTGTGCAGGTCTCAGGTTCCTTTTAAGTAAGGCCATCAGGAAAACGGCCTTGCTCTTTCTAAACAAGATGGGAAATCTGAGATCATGGTTCCAGAGTAACAAATTTTTGTAACAAAAGAGCTCCACCTTTACCTCGCATTGGCCAAGCAGGTCCTTCACAGCTGCCCTGTGAAATGCTACCCCTGATCCATGACTTCTGACACTCTGCTGTGACCTCCACCAAGGAGCCGATGCCAGTTAAAAACAAAACAAAGGTTATTTTTTAACATGTGTTAGTTCTTTGATCTAGTTTGTGATTTCTGTGTTGGCTGACTGAGGGACTAGTTCTCTGCAGCACAGGGGAAGGAAACTGTATCTGGAGGTTGGAGGGTTAGGAAACAGCAACCCCTTTATGTGGCACTACCAACAGATGCCACATATTGTGGAACCACAGCCTTAACCTCTATGAAGAACCACAGTCTTAACCTCTATGAGGTCTTAGTTCTTGGGGGGGGGGGGGCAGAACTCTTAAGAAAAAAAAAAAAAAAAACATTTTGTGATGTCTTGATATGTTTGAATGTTGCACCCTTGCTGAACTACTAAATGCTTCTGGTTGTGTTGCTTGGTAAATTACACCTTCAATTTGTAATGATTTTGAGAACTGTCTCTAGATCAAGACTTCCTCTGTAAAAGAAGAGCTTTTCTCTAAATTACAAGTACTTATGTCAATGGGAGCAATGCCAGGGAAATTGTGAGGAGAAATCAAGAGATACTTAGGAGCAGCTTGAACACGATGGAAAAGGAGATCATAAAAACCTAACTAAGTTTATTTCAATAAATAATGATAACAGAAAACTGTTAAGCAAGTAAATCAGGAAAGTGATTCAAGGAAATCAGCATAGTGACCAAAATGCTCTTCAAACATAACATGATCTAGGAAAACCAAATAGGTAAACTGCATGTACAGTCCTTTCTAAAATCCCCAAACTACTGGGCATTAGTTTATCATTGTTCATCATGTCTGCCTAAAGCTTTGAATTCAGCTGTATGATTATTATAAAAAGGCACTGATCTGTAATGACTACACTCAGCAGGTGATAAATTTTGCTGCGGGATTTCCTATCTCCAGTGTATGTCATTTGACTAAGGTCAAGAAAAAGAGATTTTTACACCAGCCCATCTCTTTCACATCTTTATTGAAGACATAAATCTGCCTTTAGCTATGTGTACCTGTACTCAAAAACACAACCAACAAAACCGGGAAATCAGTCTTCAGTGTTAACCAATAAAGAGTATCTGCTTGTTCAAATCTGTCAGTTTTTGTAGACCACTGAAAAATAATCAGGGAAGTGAAAGTGTAAAAGAGCGAGCTTGTGTTCTGAACATGTCCTGTGCATTAAATTCTTTGAACATTCCTGCTTGAACTCCACTCTGTAATAGTCTTGTTAGAATAGTTTATGAGTCATTAATTCACCTTGTCAATATTGTCAGAAAAGTTTTCCTCTGTAGCTTGCCAGTCATTCCTTGTTCAGAGAAAAGAAAAATGTGTCACAGTTGCAATAACCCCACTATGTGGCTGTCAGTTGCCTTCATATCAGTGCTGACAATTGCTCTGTGGTTTGCCCTGCAAATTTTCCTGTCAGCTGCCCTGACCATATTTCTGAGATATGGAAATTCTTGTGTCCACATAGGACTCTTCAGGTGGAGCAACTGAGACTTGCAGACAGACTAGTGTGAAATATAAGAGCAGTGCTTGAATCAAGGATGAGAAAGAGCCTTCCCTGCAGGCAGTTGGCTCCAGCCATCCACAGCCTATATACTGATTTCTAGGTACCAGTGGCCACCTACTCCATTTTTGAAGGGTGAACTTAGGTTGCTAAAAAGAGGGTATGAAAGAAGATGTGAATTCTCATTTGGTCTAGGCACATTTCTGCAACCCAGCATTAGCTAGGAGAAAGAAGTGGGGTTCATACTGCGCAATTCGCCACTTCGTGTTTGATATTTTAGGTAGCTGCAGAGTGCTTTGCATCTTAATCTGAGACACCTTTCCATGCCTTCCGTGCCTTTCCATGTATTGCACCAGAGCCATGGGGGCAAACAGCAGGCTGTGAATTCCATCCTGGGAGCCAGGACCCTACAAGGTAAGCATCATTTTGACAGTGCTGAAGTCTCCCCGTAGATGTAGCCATCAGGGCCTAATTTGTGCCAGAAATAAATTACTATATTACTTTCAACTGGCAAAGCTGCAGTAATATATCCACAAGTTATTTTTCTGTTAGTTGCGTCAAGTAGCTTACAGCTACTCCCTGTGCTCCCTCCAGGCCAGATTTGTTCCCTTTTGATACCAAAGCATTTGCAAGTCATATTCTTCAGGGTCATAAGCTTTCCTAATGATTAAATTAACAGCATGAAATTCCAGTGTGTAGGACAGACAAAACTGGACTTTGGAAAAATACTGTCTTTTTTTTGTCCGTGGGAAAAAGTGCTATAGGCATCATCACACATGGAGTTGTTTTCTGGCTCATTTAGTTGATCTGTCTGTCTAGCTTTGTGATTATTGGATAATATATATATATCATTACAGAGAAAAACTGTCATTCAGAACAAACTGAAATACTTTGGTTAAGGATATGAATTTTTTGACCGTGTTACATTTCACACTAACCCAGACAAAAAAATAAAAGCCAGTCTGTGCTTTCCAAAGATTACATAACCTTGCAGAGATAAAAGAAAAGATGTTACTGCACAGTTGAGAAATAAATATGTGAAGATATACCTCTAATGGTGGATATGAAAATTTTTACTGTGTTTTATCCATGTTCAGTGATCAAACGATTTCCTTCCATTTCAGAAGAGCACCCAGCAATAAGAGAAGGAGACCAACCACGCTCAGAAGCCCGCGTCAATCTTTATACTTGCATATGATAAAGACAGCCACATGAAAGGATAAGGGCATCAACTGGTTGATGATAGAGACTTAAGCCTCCTAAATCACATGGCAAAGATAAATTAGAACTATCTGCCGCCTACATCAGATGGTGAAGGAGGCAGGAACACAATGCTCTGGATACCAATTAGTAGCATAATGGAGCCAGTATCTCATGTTCTAGTGTGTCAAATTCCAGCAGTGCCAGCGAGATCAGAACAGAAGTCACAGCAAGGTCACCGCAATCTGTCAGCAGGACAGCTTCAGCTAAGTACCACATCCTAATCCCTGTCTGTTGAGAACCTAGTAGAGGAGAATGCCTGTAGTTAGAAAGAAACCTAAAATGATACCTGCCAAGGGCATCAGGCTGAAGATTAATTGTGCTATAGAATACGGTAAAACACAGTTAATTTTAACTGTTAAATGAGCACTTTTTGTTTTGAAACAGGAACGGCTGAAGTTTTTTTATCCATGGAAATGGCAAGGGCATCAGCAGTACAGCAGAGGGAACACAGACACCTTCAGATGGCAAACAACTTTTTCTAGTTCCTGCTTGGAGAAGCTACCTCTCTATGGAAAGTTGACTGTGCCCATACTCACCTCTTTGGTGGCTCATCCTCAGGAGTTAGTCAGTTCAAGATGTAGTAATTGTACTAAAAGTACTGTACTTAATGGGTTTATCCTCCTAGCATCCCTTTCAGGCAGAGAAATATTGCACCTCCTGTGCAGTGCATGAAGCACAAAGCAGAAACCCTTGTATATTATTTTGCCAGTCCTCGAGGTAATTAATCAGAGCTTACCCATGTGTGTTAGCCTACCCTGCTACAGTATGGTCACACTCATAATGTTAGCATACTGTTTCATGCCTACCCTGAGGCTGCATGTAGCCACAGCAGGCAATACAGCTGCCAGAGCAAAGACAGCAAGGAATACAGTTTCTCCAACACACTCAAAGTGCCTGGAAAGTAGGATGAAGTGGCATGTTTGGGCTGCGGTTCTTGGGTTGTTGCTTTGTATGCAGATAGAATCCTTATGTGCATGTTACAAAAATAAACACTTTTTTTTTCCACGTGCACTGAAAATCTTTGATGCTATAAAAAGTAGCTTCCCTAATTTGGTCAAAGTATGTGCAAATATAATAGAGAGAATAACCCACTCCTAGGGATTAGAAGTCTTATTAGTTCCATCTTTGTTTTTCTCGAGGTCCATTAGCTCCTGTTGTTTGTTCATTCTGTTATTAATCTTCTGCCTGCTGAGAATTTTTCTTAGAGGGACTTATTCCCAGGGAAGAAGTTGGGAGTTAATTTTAACTTATTCAAAACAGTTGTTGAAGGAGGTGGGTAGGTCAATTATTAGAAGACTCAATAAACCAGTGGTGGTAATGCTGTGCCTTTTCCAGATTTCAGCAACCTTCCAGCATAGTATCTCATTCAGGTAAAGTTTCACTTTGCAGCTGGCCTGATCCAACAGCATACTGCTGCTACAGGGGGTGGGCTGCCTCCTCCATCATTTGTTTCTGTGCATTTCTGCTCCATACTTTGTATGGCTTGGCAGCTCAGCTGAACTGATCTGGCTCACCAAATCCTCAGAAGAATATTTGCTTTCTTGGGTTGAGTTAACTTTTTGTGGGCTCGGTGAGGTGAACTGGCCAAGGGTAAGCAAGTGCCAGAAAAGAAGGTGGTGGGATCTGTGCAGCTCATGATGGGAGGTAAAGCAGAAAAGGGGAGAGAGGGAGAAGTGAAAGAAACTGGTCTTTTTTCACATGACAGTGACCATCACAATAGCTGAGCCATGCTGCAAGACCTCATCCTTATACAATAGAAGAAAGAACAATATATCTGTGGTGTGACACCTTCCATTGGTATCGTGGAAATGTTTCTTTGCTTTACACTGAAGGAGCTCAGTTAATTGAGTGACTAGACAGGGACTGCGAGCTACAGAAGCAGATGAGATGTTTGTTTTACACAAGAACTACTGCCTATAAGTCTTATCAAGTGAAAATTCCTGTCTTATTCCTCTCCAGAAAGAAACTAAAATCAACCAAGCAATAATCTGGTGCACAATAATACACAGGATGTCTAAATGGTCAAGTGGTTTGAACAGGTAGGGACAACATGCAACCACCTGGCAGTTTATATCTGATCAAGGGGTGACCACTATGTTTTAAGTCTACAACTAATTCACCTGATAAGAAGTGCAAATCCCCTCTTTTTTCTCCACTTGCCAGCTATTTTTAAGTGCACAAATGAAAAACTGATCCCAGAAATAGGTAGAAAAAAGTATCACTTAAAACCCTAGCAAAGTCACACTTCCCTTCAGCCCCTTGATCTCTTCTTCACACTGATCTTTAGATCCCCCAACCCTCTGGTCAAGCAGGAGCAGGTTGATATTTGGTGTTCCTCCTGCACTGTTAAAGTAGCAGGTTTTGCTCTCTACAGCTCAGACCATCATCAGCTGGGCCCCTGATGGCTTCCTGCAGTCAAGCAATTGGTATGCAGACCTCTGGATTTTTAAGGGCTACTCAAAATGTAGAGAAGAATGAAAATGAAGAGATTAGAGGCAGGTCCTGATAATATGTGCTAAGCAAAGGTTTTACATCTCCCATTTCTAGCCAGTAATGCAAAGAGAGAGTCAGCACAGGTAAGCAGTACATAGGAATGAGTGTCAGAAGACTTCTGGAAGGTGTTAAAAGACTGATTACCTCAGTGTGAGTACACTCATTCACTGAATCCACCTGGCACTAACAGCTGATACAAAGCCACCTCGAGCTAGCTTGTGACAGTGTTTTCATTTGTGGCCTCTGACAATGGCAATAGATTCAACAATGCATCCCACGTGGAAGGGGAAAACCCAGGTTAAATACAGAATTAGCACATAATGAAGAAAGGAGCTGATGCTAGAATCTCTCCCAGTCGCTGAGTCTTCCCGTATTAGAAAGGCAGAGGAGCAGAGCAGTGATATTCCTGTCACAGTGCTCAGACTAATTGAAAAGTGAGGCAATCAATTGTTAATTTCATAGCTTCTCTAGTTCCTATAAAAGGACAACTTTATCATAATCCATTCAGAAGAGATTTCTCACTTCACCAGCACAGATCAATTCTTATGCCATTGCACTTTCACAAGGAATTAAAATCAGTAACACAGGAAGTCTGAGTAAGTGAGTATGAAAAGCCATCAATAGCAGGGATAACACCATAGCGTAACGCTCATCTGCCGTGAGCAGCTCCCACCAGAGGAAAGATGTAATTTATAGCTGCTTCACTCTCGATTATGAAGACTGACGAATGAAGAAAGACTTCCTTCATTTGAGCTAGAATCTCTTTCCTGATGAAGCTGTTGGAATCAAATACCGATCACTTGACAGGCTCTTCGTTAGACATACTCAGCAATTCATTTACTACTTAAAAGCTATCTGATGCTGCCAAAATAAATGAGATTTTGGCAAATAACTTAAGACTAAGAATCTTACTAAGAATCTTCCCTCTAAGTTTAGTGAGCACTCTGTTCTATTGTTTACCACAGTGGACATTTATTGGATGGACTAAAATCCCAATATAGTAGGAACATATTTCAACATAAAAAGCCTACCATAAAGTTATTAATATAAACCTATTTTTGAGAGGCTAAGGAGACCAGACAAGCAAAGCCTTCTGAAAATAATGGATGACTTCAGAGTGTGACACCAGCTATGTGCAGCTCACTCTGGTATATGGTTACATGAGTTATGTATTTTGCACAATAGGTCTCATGATAGGTAAGAGGATGGATCCACATTGAATGGTGTCACTTTTGGCTTCTGCACCATTACAGAAAACTGCTCAGCTGACCAGAATTATGTTGTTTGTGTAAATCAATCCATCAGACAGGATGCCAAAAGACAAATTACTTTGTGGGTAGCAAGTGTAAGTGCACCAGTATCCCACTGATCCATAAACCTCCCATGTTTCCCCTGTTCACAGTCTGTCATTTTAACCAACTGCATTAGCAGGTAAGCAAGATAACTCCAGGACAGAGCCCAGAAATATGCCTGAAGATGGAGAAGTTTAAATCCAGGGCCGGGGACCAGGAATTCTCAGCCGTATTTCCTCTTCTACTGCATGGTGAAAGGTCACATGGCAAGTCATTACAAAGCACCATGCCTCCTGAAAAACAGATAGCTCATCCTCCTGAAAAAGAAAGCAGTTGGATTGCCTAGTAAAGAAAAGTACTGAGAACGTTAATTAGGGAACTATTTTTTGATCTCGATTTCAGTCTACTGTATTCATTATATGATGAGTCCATTACTGGAAAAGAGAATTTTACATAAGTAAGGAGAAAGAATATTAGAACATAAAGCTCAGTTCCAAATCATAGCCTTTTTCTTGTGTTTTCTTCCCCCCCCCCCATAAGATTAACAGAATCCAACCGTTGTAGTTCATGGATGAGAGACTTAAAATACTCCAGAACAGAACAGTTCACATGTTTCAGTGAATGAAACAAAGTAGAAAAAAAAAATAGAAGACTCGTATATGCCTCAGTAGAGAGAGTCAGAAGAAACACAGCAGCTATAGAGGAAAATTAAAAATAGCAAAGAGAAGCCCAGTGACTAAAAATGTGAGTTATGAAACAGACTCTCAGCACATATGAATGAATTCTTTGGCTTTCATAATAAAAAAAAAAAAAAAAAAAGAAGAAGAAGAAGAAGCCCTTTCACTTCAAGATGCAGTTTTAGAATTACTGCTTTTAAAAAAATATGTTTATATCAGTAATTACTGCCTTCCTCATGTGAGCAAATGCATTTCACCTTTAGTTTGCTGATCTTTAGTGACAATGCCAGCTTAAACAATTCCTATCTTCTTCCCACCAAACACAGTTTGATCCTATTCTCTTCTTCTTGAGGGTGCAGGTTTGGGAGGTCCTGGAATAAACAGGTTTGAGGTTGACTACACCTCCAATTCCCATCTGAACCCTGCTTTTTTTCAGCTGGATCATTCCACAGATGGAAAAAGAGCAAACTGGGAGACTAGAATAAGCTTCCTGGAAGATAGTTCTGGTGCCCAGAAGGTGCTTAAACAGACTTGCTATCAGATACCTTAATTCATGCTAAAAATAATAAAATAAATAAATAAACTTTGTTTTAGCATTACCTTGCTCTGCTTTCCTGAGAAGCAGTCCCAAATATCATGGGTCCACCTGCTCTTTCCCATTCTGAGTCTCCATTTCCTTTTAGCAGAGAAAGATGTTTTTTGTGGCCTTACAATAAACAGGATTGGGGAATTACCCAGATGAAAAGTAGATTTTGCCTTTGTTCTGCTCAAGTTAGTTCTTGAGGGATGCACCCTCCATGTATTGCACCACATATGCACAAAGGCAAGGGCACTTGCAAGTGCCTGAGAAAAGGACCCACAAGACTGAGTCCGTCTGAGGCTGGCTCAGCCAGTTTGTGTGGCCATCAAACTACAGTGCTGCAAGCCCAAAGCTGCTCTTTGTAGCTGTGCAGCCACTTGTTTACTTTAATTGTGTACACAACAAGAATGCAATGGAGTGAAGTAGCAACCCACAAATAAATAAACTACCTCTCATGTTTACTCCAGTCACTTCCAATTAATTTGATGATTTCTTAATGTGATCTTCCACTCTGACAATAGACACCTGTGGAACCTTATTGCTCAGGGTCTCTTGTAATTAAATGGACTTCAGTCAACAAAAACACTCAGGTAATCCAGTCAATTCAGCTATAGAAAAATCCGTAAGGAGACAGAATTTGCATGAAGCTGGAGAGGATGACCCACCACTCTTGCCTTTTTTAATGCTACCATCTCTCTCTCTAAAATCCAGAATTGGGAAAGCAAGGAAAAGTTCCCTAGTATGCTGATAGAAAAGACCATTCAGGAGAGCCTGTCTATCAGCCTGGCATGTCAAAGCACTAAGAATTCGCAAGGGCAAAATAGATGCATTGCTGAAAAACAACATAATTCTTCACAGTTGGCAGAGGAGTCCATCCAAATGCAAAGAGAAGAGACAGAAAAGCTGTTCTTTGATCTAGTCTAGGTAAAGGGAATTTGAAAATATGAGGTGGACAAGTTCCCATGATCTTATGAAAGCAACAGCTCACAATGTGTTGGGCAAATGGGACAAACAGCTCTGCCAGTGCAGGGCAGAGAACTGGACAAAGCAGATAGAGCTGGCACAGATCCTGCAGCCCGATCTGAGCCAGGTCGTGAGCCTGAGGTCTCGCACCCAGTCACCATGACAAGCTGCACTCTGTGTCCTCCAAGGGTGCCATCAGCCCTTCCCTCCCAGTCTGCTCCTGCCCTTACATCAGCTGTCGCATGCATGCAGCCAGGGGCTAATTCACAACAACGGGATGATCCAAGTGAAGGCTCATCAATATATTTGCATGGCAGAACCACTGTTTTCAACAGCAATGTGGTCTTAAGCTCACTGTGAAACCATAGCTGAGTCCATAGCAGATGTCTGAACACCAAAAATAGCCTATAATATTTACAATATGATTGCAACTTACTCTTCCACTGCAAGGAAATGATCTGAGATTTTAAGAAAGGCAGACTGCTTTTTTCCTGTAAATGTCTAATAATGGTAAGCTTCTCCTGTCCTAAAGCCTGATGATCTGAAACCATAGCATACATCTACCTTTGGACATCTACCAAAGGACTGATCAGCCAGCAGCCTGACTGACTTAAATTTGTGAGCAATCTGATGGTGACTGCTGATGTCAGAGTGGGGACAATTTGGAAAAGGACACTGGATGGAAAAACAAAAATTGCTCAAGTTATCTCAGCATCTGAAAGATCTTCTATGAAATATGTGAGTTTAAAAAAATAAAAGGAGGTCTACTATCTTTGAGTACATTCCTGTTAGTTTGGCTGCTGAACGCTGGGACCCCTCAGGGTCAGCAAGGAGCTATAACAGCAAGCAGCCAGCCAGGGTGCGAGTCCTGGGGGACCCTGCAATCTGCCTCCTGCCTCGGAATGTTTCACCAGAATAAAAACTGCCAGGAGGCAGGGAATGAGGGCCAGAAGGCTTTAGGAGAGGCATATGCCTCTACCTCCTGGAAACTGGGGAAAAATAAATATTAGTGGGTGCCTCCCGACAGGAAGATTTTCCTCATTTGTGCACAAGAGCAGAGGTTATCAGTCCCCCTCTGTTGTGTCATTCTTTATTTTAGCAATAAAGAAAAGATTACCACCGATCAGCTGTGCAAAACTTAGGCAGTTTTGCAATCTGTCCGGGCAGAAAGCCATCAAATGAGTTCTAGCACAAGCTGGTAACTGTCAACTGCACCTGTACCTGTTCCTTAGGGGCACTACCACAGTACTTTCCTACGCTATTTTCTCATCTCATTTTTCACTAAAACGTAGCCAGCCTTAACCTCAACTTAACTTAGCCTCAAGTGCAACACTCGCTGGTTCCCAGAACAGAGTGAGAGAAGAGAGAGGTGCAAGGAAAAGGCTAATGGAGGGTGAGAGCCGAACCTGCCTTCAGAGGCTCAATCACGTAGCACTCGGAGGTTCCTGCAGTCACTCATTTAGAAGCAATAGCTTGCAGACAAGACTTCAGTTTCAGCTGGCAAAATAACTGTTGGCTCAATGCTGACAACATCACCAACAGCTCCACAGCAGTACTAGTAATAACACAAAGCTTAGATCTGGTAACTTTTCTGGGCTGGATTTAAAAGACAAGAAGTATGAGACAAGCAAAGGCTTAGACCTTTTCCCTTTACAGTAACCTTTCACGTATTTGAAGATTGTTATCATATCCCCCTTCAGCCTCCTTTTCTTCAAGCTGAACAAACCTGGTCTTCTCAGTCTTTCATCACAGATTGTGCTCTGGAGACTTCTGATCATTTTTACTGCATTCATGTTAACCATAGCTCTAAAAAATAACCTTAGTCTAAGGAAATGTTGCAACTGATCTATCAGCCTGCTTCACCAATACAGCAAAAGCCTTAAGCAACCTCTAATTTTACTGCCAAACAAACTCTGTAGCAATCAAAACTACCCAGTGAAACAAATCTTCCTGGGTTTTATAACAGCAGCTCCCTGATACAGTGCTGTTGTGGCACCAAATCAAATGTTTCTGGCAAAGGGCTTGGAGTGGAAGAGGAAGAGATAAAAGGATCTAATACTTTAAATGTACTGCAAATGAAAATGTTTAAAATGTCTTTGAACCCACAAAGATGTGAAGTTAGGAAGATCTAACTATGAATCTTTCACCATAAGAGTCTGGAGAGGTATTAAAAAAAAAAAAAAAGAAAATAAAAGAAAATAAGGTGGCCAGGTCAGTCTATCCATGCTGAGGTAGGAACCAACACTGCCTGCCACCATAAAGGGACTTCGCATGTTTCCAGTAGACAGTTTTTCACCATAAAATTTATTGTTTCCACTCAGATAAAATAAAAATAAACAAATAAACAAATAAACAAACATATCAGCCTACTCACACATGGAGAAAAGTTGCAGACAAATCTATCATTATTGAAGAAAATGTGTAGCTATTGATATTTTATGGCTTAATCTGTATTGCAGAATACATTGAGTTCAAAAACCAGGAATATATATCTTTTTTAAGTTACATATACATAATACTCCTCACATCCTGATAGTCAGAAACACCAACTATCTACTTCTTCTACAATCTGAAATTCAAAATTAAAACAACAGGAGAAATCTAATTCTGGTAGTTACTGAAAACAAAATCCTTGTTCAGCGTTCTTCCAAGATGCCTCTGAAACAGGGAATTTGTAATTACTTAAACATGCCTTGTAACATCCCATAATCCAGACACATACAATTTGTAACTTCCTTTCTGTTTGGTAGGAAACAACCTATATTGTCTTCTCAGAAACCTCAAAGTATTTACTTCCAGGGGAGATCTATATTTTGCTACACCACCAGCTTTGAGGGCATGGCGAGGTTGAACAGTAGGTCAAAAGTGAATTTTATTTACTGAACAATTTGGCTTGTTCCTAAAATTTTAAGCAAATAAAAATATGCATTTGAACAAAAACTTACATTTTGTTCATTCTAGCAAAACCTGCCTATGTCAACATTTCTATTTTCAATAAATAGCCAGCTGAACTGAACAACAAGGAAAGAGCAACCATATTTTTAGGATTGTTAGAAGGAAAAATACTTTATGGCTGTAGGAAATACAGCAGAGATGATACAGCCATCACTTTAATAAGGCTTTTGATACTGTCTCACATGACATTCACATGACCAAATGTGCTACAGATTTTATATGATATGTGCAAAATAATTTGGAAAAATGTATTGAAAGAGTAATTTTCAAAGCTTCTTTATGATACTATAAGAGTGCATTAGATAGCTTTGTGTTAGACAGAAGTATATTGGTCTTATTCTGTGCTTTTATTACTCTCTTGGCTGATAAGGTAGAGAAGACACCTTTCAAACAAAGTTTGAACAAAACAAAACAAAACAAAGTTTGTTTGAAAAACAAAGCTGCAAAGCGTTGTAAGCACCACGCAGTAGAAACAAACAAAATACAAAATGACCTTGAAAAACCACAGGACAGGTAGTATGTAATTCAGTAATGGTTAAGTTCAAAGTGCTATACTCAGGGATAATTCATTGCACAAATTCTTAGTGAGGAAAGAATGAACAGAAATTTTGAAAAATAAAACCTGGAACTATGGGAAACCACAAACTGAACTTGAAGCAGTCCATTGCCATGACAGGAAGAACACCATAGCTGTTGCAAGTTCTCCTCAACAGTGTATATGATACTAAGTAACCACCATTTTTCTTAAAACTGCCTTCTGACACAGGCTTTTAGATAGACCTGCAACAGCTGAGATCATTTAAAAGGGAAAAAGAAACATAAGCCCACTTATTTCTTTTAAAAATAATCCATTATAAACATAAGGAGTCCTTTCAGGGTTAGCAGGAGAGAAAATACATCTGCCAGCTTGTGCATGAACCATCTTTCTCCCTTTTCAGCTCGCCAGCTTATTTCTGAAAAGCCAATGCATTGTATTGAGAATTTCAGAGCACAGGACCCACACTGTGCAAATGCCAACCTCCTCCATGAATATAAGTCTCACATTCATGCAATAACAGTATAAACAAATGTAGTGCATGCACCTGCAGAGGTAGCTGGTGTTAAGTACATGTCTGAAGTTGCTTAAGACCAACTGTTTAAAAATAATGTCAGAATATCTCATTTAATTGGACAAGCAATAGGCAGAGGTCAAACAGTGTTAATCATGGAGATATTTTTTTCTTAGTCAATCAAACATAAATTTGTCTAAAAAAATACAAGTAAAAAGAAATCCAGGGGTTTTTGTACGTCAAGTACAGTATATGAAAAATAATGTTTTTCCATTATTCGCTTAGTCTCTTGACCCTAGAAGCAACTACTTCAAGGACAATTGTTTTACTTGTCATATCTGAAGTCTAAATTTCCACAGAGATCAGGATGACAAGGGAAAAGAAGATTTTCAAATGAAATTTGTGCAGCTGAATATATTACTTTCAGAAGTGTTCACGTAAGACAAAAGTAAGAAAATGTTATTTAAATTAATTAAATATTTGTACCTTATTTGAAAAGCAATGAAGGGAATCAAATTTAAGACAATCTTCTCTCTTTCCTATTCCACTTATTGTAAGCTACTGAAATGCATTTTTTATTCTCTCCACTTAGAATATTTTCTTTAGTTTTGAAAAATAATCACATCTTTAAACAACTTACCACTGATCTGAATGATTAAACATATTTCTGATGTTGGAAGATATCCTCAATCTATCATCTACTTCAATTCGAATAATGACTATGGGCCAGAGGGAAAGCAAGACTGCAACTTAAATATCCTCCAGTGTCAAAAAGCTATTATTGAAGTGACTTCAGTTCTGCTTACTGGGAAAAATACAACACGACAAGAGAAACCAAGGAATAACAGAGGATATAGCCATTCAGCATGTTATCACTTGCCACAAAATTCAGAGCCCCCATCCAAGCAGAATCATCAATATCATCCAGTAGCTCCTCTGCCAATACCCCTTATTCATCTCTTGTGGGTGGATTCTCCTGTTAACAGCAAGTGCAGGAAGCTGGCCTGAGTCTCTTGGGCATGGTTTGGCCATTCATTAAAGGGGGCTGTGAGAAAGTTGTCACGGTTCTTTGGAGGAGCAGGTGATATAATGGCACTCTTAAAAACATAAACCAGGATTTTTTACTCAGTCCACATTATGCAGGACTAAATGATTTAGGCAAAAGGACAGCAAGATATGCTTGTGGTCTAAGCACTTCATGGCCGAGCAATAATGGGTGGGTTTCACCTCTGCCACCAGTGCTGCTTCTGCTGGTTTGAGTAACTTCTCCACCTTACCTCCCTCTCTGCTCTGCCAGCCAAGCTGTTCGAGCAGCTATGCAATGAACCTGATCAAAGAGCTGATCCATCTGTAAAACAACCAAGCAAAATAAATGGTCATTTGCAGATGGATCCACTCCCAGCATTATTGGGCATTCAACTGCCCAAAAAGACCTGACAGCACAGTGGAAGAAGAAGTGCAGTGACATGAATGGGAAGCCAGGAGCAGTAAAGTTGGCAGTGGCACTAAAGAAATATACACAACAACAGTTAAAACACCAGATGGATAAGAAAGCCTGCACAGTCACACAAATACAGGTACTGCAACTCTGATCCAACAGTCTCATAACACATCAAGTCCAGCCATGAAGTCATCTCTGGAAGTCCCTGTCCCTCCTGTGACTGCCTGTCCCTCAAGGGGGCTGATCAAGCTGTTTCTGAGTTGAACTTAAGGCCGATTCAACAACAGCAACTGGAGCAAAAATGATGTTAGAAAGAAGAGGAATCTAAAACAGGTTGTTGGACATCAAGGAAAATTCAGTCCAAGAATTATTTCCCATAGAACTTTATGTCAAAGCAGCTAAAGTAGTTGCAATTCACATTTTCTACTGTGTGGTGCAAATCTGTGTGCCACTGTGGACTTGTTTTAAGTGAAAAGCTCCCAAATATGATCTGGCTTAGGTTCTTTTGTATTGTTTTGCAGCCACATAAAACTGGAAACTACGGAGTAGAGCCAAGCAAAATAAGGTGGCTATGAGGTACTGTTTCATCATGCCCAGGGAAAGAAAAACAAGCCCTGGTACATACATCTCCAACACCCAGTCATTAAAACAAGCATTTTTCTTTCTCAATTCTGTTTATTTAAACAGGTTTGGGAAGCTGTCCATTTCATAAAATAGAGAGGATAACAGGAAACCAGTTCAGACTCCAGAGCACTTATCCTTGGTTACCCCTGGAATACTGTACATGGTTTAAAGCAGATGGCATGCACTGTTTGATTAACAACTCACCACTCTGCAGGACCAGCCCAGATGAGAACAATAGTTCTGATTAACACCAGAAAGAGATCACATGAGCATGGGACAAAGAAAGCAAAACTACATGAACTCCACACTTGTGTTTGTAAAAAAGCACAAAAGAAAGTTATGTTCACAACTTTTTCTGAAAGTCAGTGGGATTTAGACATCTGGCTTCCCCACCCTGCAAAATCACCCTTTTGTGTAATCTAAATTACAACATTAAGTGACACCCAAGCTGGCCTAAATACACTTCAAACATGAATTCTGAATGATGTTGCAGCAGTCCAATAGCCCAGATATCACACTACCATTGTATACTTGCAGAACTGAAACCTCATTTAGTCCCTGTGAGACAATTCTGAGATCCCATGGATTGCATATGACAATCAAACAGTTATTTAATATAATAAGAATACTGAATTTTGAAAAGAAATTAATCCACAAGAAGCTTCGGCTAAATATGAAGTATTACCAACCACTTGAATTCTGTCCTGAAGTACAAGAAAATGCATTATAGGACACTCTTTTGTCAGAAATAATTAACTGTTCCTTCTTATCTCTAATTTCTATGAACTAGAAGACAGCTTCTTTAATATATTGCAGCTTTTCAATACTTAAAGGGGGCTTATAAAAAAGATGGAGAGCAACTCTTTGCTTGGGCAGATAATGACAGGACAAAATGGGATGGTTTTAAACTAAAAGAGGAGAGATTTGGATTAGGTGTTAAGAGGAAATACTTCACTCAGAGGGTGGTGAGGCACTGGCAGAGGTTGCCCAGAGAAGATGTGGGTGCCCCATCCCTGGAGGTGGTCAAGACTAGAATGGATGGGGCCCTGGGCAACCTGGTCTGGTGGGTGGCATCCCTGCCTATGGCAAGAAAATATGGCAAGAACTGAGTGGTCTTTAAGGTTCCTTCCAACCCAAGCCATTCTATGATTCTATGATAATACCTACCAAATGCTATTCTCATTGTATTAAACAAAACAATTTTTTTAAATACTGTCCTTTAGTAGACACACAGTGCATATGCATCATTCAGAATGACAAATAAAGAAACAAACACACATTCCAAAAAAAAAGTATATATATAACATCTTACTGACCATGATGTAAAAATAGTATTTTAAAGCACTTAAGCATGTGCCTAAATCCTGTCCTGATGCTTCACTGAAATCAACTACAAGACACTTACATTCAAAATTAATAACTCTTAGATAAAGTTGTCTTGATAGATGTTACCAAGATTGGCATCACAATTGTGGGACTTGATTGAAAACAGTAGCACAAGCACTATATGAAAGTTCCCTTCCAGAAATAAAAATATTGATTAAAACTATTTGAAATTAAGTACACATACTGCACAAGAAACTTCATCAAGTTGATTATATTTGTCAGCATTTAGGTTGACTGAAATACATTTTCTATCTAGGGATCCAACCTGCACATGCATATAGAGTAGGTTTGATTTATATGACTAATTATTTCACAAAGAATTCCCTGAATCCTTTTCCTCCTAGCATCTGATACAATTATTTTGGATAATGTCTCTTTTTGGTTAAGAACAGTAATTCCTTCTGATCTTCTTAGCTGCAGAAGACCTCTTTATTTAAAATTTTTGTTATATATTGAAGAAAAAGGCTGTAGCCACTAAAAAGGCTGTAGTCTTTTTCTTCAATATAGACTCCCAGACAATGGGAGTCTAACAGCCTGCCTGCCTGTGCACAACGCAGCCAACATTTCTCATCAGACCAGCCACAACAGAGTCTTGCCAGTCCTTTTCCCACAGTTTATTCAGATCAACCTCTCTATCAACACTATCTACAAGGGCCCTCAAGCCTTGCAGTCTACTGTCTCTGCTCCAGATTACAACCAGACTTTCCTAATGGTGATCTACCCACGACAGCCTTCTGTCTCCACTCCTTTGGCATCTGTCAGCCCTTAATAAGGAAGACTTCATGATTTCCCATCAAAACCAGATAATTTGAGAGGGCTGGCTGGAGTCTAGCTTTTATCTGGTCATCCTGTTGCAGGATGCCTGTGCTGCATTTCCAAATATTCTTGGGTCTTCTTTCATTGCTGTTCCTATACATAAGTAGCAAGATGCATTCACAGTCCTTCAGTTAACAAAAATGATTTGGCTGTGCCAAAAGCTGATATTTGCAGCACAGGGTTTGGAAAGAAGCACTTTAAAGTGCAGGGTCCTCTTACCTCCCGTCATGCTGACATTCAAGGTTCTGCTGCAGAAGTGAGGGACCCACATGCAGAGCACCAGCAACTTGTATTCACCATCAAAATACAATGAGCTCTGTCCACTGGAGAAAAAGGATGGTTGGAGGGAGACCAGGAAGAAGCAGGCCAAGCTGTGCAGACTGTCCCTGCTTGGGCTCCACCAGTTTACCCCTACCCCTTTACAAGAACAATATTGAGCGCTGTCTGGGACACTGAGCAAATAGCTACCTTCAGTGACAGCAAATGTCCAGTCTGTGCTCTGGCACTGCAGACACACAGAAACATCCTATAAAAGGATGGGGTGTCCCATATGAGCAGCTTAGTGTCATTAGATCTCCGCAATACCAAATATATTAATCCAACTGCACTTAATCAGATTAAGAAAAACAAAAGAAAGCACGCAAGTGGTTTGGGGTCTGGGATAATTTCTTGTCACACAACTAAATTGTCTTTAGTAGCAGACAAGCCACAAGACAAGCTCTGTTTGTTTTCCATCAGCACATGGACCAGACTCTTCAGGTGTCTCCAGACTTCCTGAGAGCAACAAACTGAACTGGAAAATGGAAAGGTCAGCCATACCAAAGTGATGCCAGCAGCATGCTTTGTTCTTCTGCTTGAAAAGTGACTCCTTCAGTGTTTTGTTTAGTAGTGCCTTTTTTTTTTTTTTTTTTTACTTGACAGCACCAAGATCCCTGAAAATGATGGACAAGGGAACAGAAGAAGGAAGAAAAGGCCCTAATGTAGCTATACACTCCTCCTTTCCAGAACTAGGCCTACTACAGTTTGGGACAGATGTCCAGGCAGACTATTCTTAGTCACTGCATGCCAACCTACAACCATCTTGTTTCATGCTGTTTTGTCAGGGGCTGGACTCTTTGTATTAGTCACAGCCACGCTCCCACATAAGCTGCAGCATAACCCCACTGGAATCCTGTCCGATGATCTTGCCAGGACGTGGCTTCTCCTCTGTATCCCACTGCTGCCTCACCTGCCAGCCACGCTGCTCCCAGAGCCACCTCCATGCCCACCTGAGAGGTGTCTCCATTGCTGGTGGGTGGAACAGCTGCTGTGCTACACCCACCTCGTGCCTCTTATTGGTATGCACATACTGCATGCAGTTTAGTGCATGCAGACTTGTTTTGCTCAGACTTCAGGATGCTCCAGCTTCACTACTCTCCATATGCTTTTCACATGGCTTACGGTGGGTCTGCTTTTCATTTTTTTACTGACAGTCACAGCTGAAAGGTCTTATTTGGAATTGTAAAGTTGAAGTTTTTTTCTGTTAATTTTTAAACTTCCCTTTACTCCCCCCTGCACTCCCCTCATATCAATAAACATCTGCCTTCCTTCCTGAAGGCCACCCATGCTAGTGTATTCCAGCAAGATCCTGTTACAGGTCACAGCACACAGCCCAAGCAATGCACTTGCTTTACCTCCACCCAAAGGGATTTAAAGAAATTTAACCTCCAGACAATCTGGAAAATCTAAGTTGATCATTTACTGCTATTAACCCCGCAAAAGATTACACCGAGTTGATATGCACAGGTACTTGCAGCATTTGCAAGCACAGACCTCATCACTTACCTGTGCCACCTGAACAGGATGTTTCCAGCAATTTTAAGTCAGCACACACTGCTTGAACTGTTGTTTTGTCCCCTTCCCCACATTACCCTTCTCCCCTTGCAGACATTCCACTTCGTCTTCCTCCCAAGACAGAACAACAGGCTTGATCACTCTCACATCAACATCACAGCCTCAGAAGCTGCCCACTGTACTCAGAATCACAGAATTACAGAGCGGTTTTGGTTGGAAGGGTCTCCAAGGATCACCTGGTTCCAACCCCTGCCATGGGCAGGGACACCTCCCACCAGACCAGGCTGCCCAAAGCCCCAACCAGCCTGGCCTTGAACACCTCCAGGGATGGGGCAGCCACAGCTTTTCTGGGCAACCTGTGCCAGGGCCTCACAACCCTCTGTGGGAAGAATTTCTTCCTTATATCTAATTTAAACCTACCCTCTTTCAGCTTCAAGGCTTATCCCATCACTACACCCCCTGACACAGAGTCCCTCCCCAGCTTTCCTGCAGGCCCCTTTAGGCACTGGCAGGCCACTGTCAGGTCTCCCTGGAGCCCTCTCTTCTCCAGGCTGAACAGCCCCAACTACCTCAGTCTGTCCCCATAGAAGAGGTGCTCCAGCCCTCTGACCAGCCTCATGGCCCTCCTCTGGACTCGTTCCAATATTTCCATATTTCCATGTCCTTCTTGTGCTGGGGGCCCCAGAGCTCCAGAACATCCGCACTCTGCAAGGACAGATCTGCAGGCACTTTCTGCTTTAATTAGAGACAGGAATCCAGCCCAAGACACCTGGTACTGCAGAAGGCCTAGTTCAGTGGCATCAATCAGCAATGTGTTGAGGAAGGCTGACGCACCATCAAAGGATCATTACCTTTATTAGTGAAAATCTAGAGCAAATGAAAGAAGATACTGGCAGTCAGGCACACTGCTAGACACTGCACACAGACCCTATCAAGACAGAGAAGATACTGAGACTAGTGGAAGTCAAAAAGAAGTTGTGATATACCAGTACCTTATTGTTCACTGACACTCAGCCAAGTACTACAGTGTGGAAATACAGTCAAAAAAAAAAAAAAAAAAAAAAGAGAAAAAAAAAAAAAAAACTATTTGGACCTCAGGATTCACTTTGCCAGCCATTGCCTTGGACCAGCACTCCTCACATTTTTTCTGTCATTCCCCTCTCTGACTCCTCCAGTTCATCTGTAGTGAGTGGATACTTCTGCCTTCAGTTCCACAGGGAGCTTGCTCCACTTGTCTGAGATTATTTTGGCACACTGGTCAGTGCTGTTTCAGTTCACCTCCCCACCCAATCCAAGTCCAAAAGCTCAGCAGCAGATTGCCCCATGTGTTTTGTCTCTCGCAGTCAAGAACTATGCAGAAGGATGAACAAGGGCTAGGCTGATAGGCATGAAGGCAAGAAAGGTTTTACACTCAAAAAGCAATTGAACTGCCTAATCTGATCACATCAGAGAGCATTTCAGATAATGGCACAGCCCCTCCACTGCTTTCCTGGACACCTCCAATAAAGGAAGGAACAGACTTCTGCCGGCACAACAGCTGGGACGAAAGGGATGAGTGAGGTGCAGACAAGAAAGTGGCCACACCTTCCTTGTCTGCTTCCCTGTGCCCTGACACCTTTTTCTTCCTGACTCTACCAAAGCGCAGAGGCTCTGTTTCCGTCATTAGCAATTCCATTGAAGTGCCTCCTGTGTCAAAAAGCCCTGCTTCTCTTTCCTTTTGAGCCCTGAGACTTACAGCCCTTACCCCACGTCCTGCTGGACAGCTTTTCTCTGCCTCTCCGACATGTCCTCTTCCTGCTGTTAGGTTCTTGCTGCTCCACTGTTAGGATTTTATTGACCAGTGCTAGAGCTCGCACTATAATGCAGTAGCTCCTCAGTCACTGCAAGATCACAGCATTTCAGAGCACAGTTAGAGGAAGAAAAGAGCTCTTTAGCAGAGCCGTTCCTTGCAATTTGTAAAGAAAGGAAAATCAGGATGAATTAAGATAAAAGGTGGCAAGAGGAAAGCTGCAGTAACAGCCTCGTCTGTTCAGCCAGTACCAACCAGTCTCATCTGGTAACTGGAACGAGCTATGCAGTGCATTGTACTGCTTTACCCTCCTGTCAACGCGATCAAGCAAACTTAGCCACCTGGCCAGGCAAAGCTGTTGTGTTTTCAAACTATCTGCTCCCACAAATGCTTGGCATTCTTGCTAAACTTGTATCCTCTTACAGTTATTGGAGAGCTGTTGTTAATGTCTGTAGTATTTGGGAAAGGCTTATGTGCATCAGCTGCACATAACACTGCAACCTCGCATGTGCAATGAACTTGAAAAATGTTTGAATCCTCTTCTTAAATCCCTTCAAAACCAGGATTTCCAATTCCTAACATAACAGTGGTTCCACCTGTTTCTAATCTCTTTGTTCTGGTACTTTTTCCTGTCCCAGAGACACAAAAGGGAGGCTAGTGATTCTTTCCAGAAGGTGGAAGTGAATTTGTCAGTGCTACAGACGGCTCCATTGCCTTCCCTGAAACACCCCGCAGGAGGGGTGATAGCCTCAGTGCTGCCTGCACTCATCAGCCCTACTTCCTATGTGGACAGAAAAAGCTGAAGAAATATATCAGTGCTAGAGAGGGTTATTATTTATAAGGTTTGACTGCTTAGCTGTTGCATACTTACTGGCTATTTTAAATGGTCAGAAATACAAATAACCCATTTATTTCTTATCTTCCACCTTGACTGACAGTTGTGATGAATACCACACTTCTTCACCACTTACTGGCCAGGATTAATCACTGATAGCTGTCATGCTGCAGTGTTAGGGAGCAGCATCCCTAAAGTTGCATCCCTAAAAGACAGGACTCGCCTGCCAGGGCACGCTGCCACAATGTGCTGTGCTTCCATACAGCTTTTTCTTAGCAAGGAGAGAGCAGTGAGCATCCAGCATGCTGGGTCAGCCCTCGGTCCCCAGGTTCAGCTGATACAAGGACTCCTCACCTTTTACGATTGTGGTCCCTTGAAGCCATCACAGGGCAATACCTACCAAGCTCTTATAAAGGGCCTTTTTGAAAAGGAGACCATGATCTTTAATCTCTGTTGTTTGTGCTTACTTCTACTGAACAGTTACCCAGAGGCAATCTCCTACCCCACTTCTATGACATTATGAAAGCCAACTGATCTTGTGGAGTGCCAGAAATAAGCTATGAATTTATTGCTCTTAAATAAAAGAAGTGGTAAGATCCAAATCCTCCCCCTGATGTTTTCAAAATATATCTCACCTAAAGTCATTTTCTCTGTGAGTCAAACTCAGAGGAGTGTTTTAGGTGAAGTAATTTCCAGCTCCCAGGAACATTACGTCACCTTTGTCTGTCTACAAAAGTTTGGGCTCTGATCAAAGCTAATACTCTGGTTAAAAGGTTCCTGCCCTCATCTCTCCGTACCCGAGCTGAGGTTCCCATTCCTTTGTGCCTGCTTATCTGTACATACTCTGCACATAGTTCAGTCAAAATAATCCTGTTGAACCCACATCCCCTTTTCCACCCACAGAAATGGTATTAAAAGGATTCGCACTAACGTAGGCAGTTCTCACAGAACCACAACTTGAGCGCAATTCCCAAGAAAGGCAATCTGAGTATATCTCACATCTTATGGCAACCAAAGGAGGGTGTCCCAGCTCCTTCTCACAGTATTCTGTCATGCGCTCTTCCTTCTCCCTTGTGCTGCCCTCAGTGAACCAATTCAGCTTACAATAGAGGCAGAAAACTAATCTAAAAAATAAATCATTAAAGCACACTTCTTTTCTGTTGCATTTGCAAGCTGAATCAGCATAGAGTCAGCTAAGTACCAGGGCCCATACGAGGGAGGAAGTGGCACTGTGCAGCCAGGAGCAGGAGAGAGAAAATCATCAGAGACGCTTTTGGCAGCAGTGTGCCAGCAGACCCCCACCTCGAGGCATCCCACTCCAAAAACACTGGGCAGTCTAAAAAACACAGGGCCTTTTGGCCTTTCCTCCCAAGCAGAATTGGAAGTCCAGAGATGGACACATGGTAATAAAATAAGACAGAAAACTGACTCTTTTACTAAGTTTCTTGCTATTTTTTTCATGTTAATCCATTCAACCATTCCTAGAGCTATTCACATTTTTAGCAGGCAGTTCCCTGATTTCAAGCATTTCATGGGTACTGTCACAGTAGACACCGTCCGAGAGCTGAACCACCCTCAGCCATTGTTCTGGGGAAGGGACAACAGCCTGAAGTTTCTGCAGGACTTCAGGCCAGGTACTATTTCCTATATAATGCCTGACTCTGGGTGATACTCAATTTCTACGATGAATCTGTCCACTGGTAAGGTTTCATCCTGAACCATAGTAAGTATGCCTTTCCCAGCCTCTAGTAGGTTAGTTTCCAATGTGATTCAGATGAAATCAGGAGTCCAGCACCTACACATCAGCAACAAATTCTGTATGCTTTTCAGGTTTTGATACACTTGCTACCCTTTTTGTAAGTTTTTGCATAACAACAAAGTCAAATTTAAGGTTTAGATTAGTAAAAAGCAGGGTGCTTACATAGCCAAGCACAGGACTGAGAAAAAAATAATAGCAGAAGAAAAGGAAACAAGGGAAGTAACATTGGTTACTTTGGTTTTCCTGCTCACGCTCTCTGTTTCAGGAAAACCTGAGCTCCTGGCCTGCCTTTCCTCAGAAGGCACAAGGCAAAAACAGACATGTATTCCCCTTCCAGGCTCCTGCTTACAAAACATCTTGTACGTGTTACTCCTTCAAAACATCTGTTTGCACTCCTAACATGAGAAAAAATGTTGAGACTTTGTGTGTTTGATAACAGGCTGTGACCTCCGTCTTGGAATTTGGAATTTGGTCAGACACAGCTTCTTACACTTCCAAAACCTAGTCACTTTGGAAGCTTCAATGAATTAAAGTCTAATTATTGTAAAATGAAATGATTCCTCCTCTGTTTCTGTTCAAGAGATGTTCACTGAAATTATTAAAGAAGTCTCATTAGCTTTGCCTCATTTCTTTTTACTTTTTAATTACCCTAATAGATGAAATCCTAGCGAATGAGTCAGAGTTTTTCAGTGCAGGGCGGTGAGCTCATGAACTCACTGAATGGCTCAGCCAGGCTGCAGCCCCGTCTCAACACCACCTTCTGGAGAGCCTCTGGCATGTGAGCCAGCAGTAAGCCACAAGCCATGGGATGGGCAACCTGCATCCACATTTCTTCTGAGGGCCTCACAGCCCTTCCACCAGCTTGCAACATTCATCTCCTCTACATCCAGGCGGGTCTCCCCACCATGACAGACAGACACAAGGTGGGACAGCACATGCTAGGACAGATGTACAACCCCTGGATGTACGACACGTTGTGCTGTGAGCACGGGATGGAGCTAGGCTACATCAGCCATGCAGCAGGACACACGCAGCCTCCAGTGAGGTGACTCATTTCACACATACCTGGAGGTGCGGCAGGTAGATTTTGAGAACATGACATGTACGCGGCCACTTATCTAGCAGGGGAAGGGCCACACCTACCCTTATCACACAGCTATCAGAAGCTAGGAGACTGCCCTGGCTGAAAGCACAGGCACTGCTGCCTTGGGGCAATGCCTGTTATGGAAAACCCACTGCTGCTCCTACAGTCACACTATTTTTCTCTTCCCCTGTTTTGCAGATATTCTCTATTACAGGGCATAGTGGTCTGTATCTCGAAGATAACAAGCTAGTCCATTTTATTACACATTAATGAGGTTCAGTACAAGGTTTCCTATTATTTTCCACCACTTGTCTGATAGCGAACATTCTTCACATAGCCAGGCAGAATGCCTCCAAGACATCCCAAGTCTCTGTTCATTCCTACAAACTGCTTATAAAATGATGATGGAGTAAAACTGCCAATGAAGAAGCAAATATGAAAATAATAGCTAAAGAAAGAAATATCATTGTTCTCCTGTCAGTATTGTTTATTTGTTTACTTGCTTGTCTAAAGTGTGATCTTTATTCATGATCTTTCTTAAGGGAGGGGTCTTCCTTAAACCATGCAAAACACCAAGAAGAGCGAAGATCACACATCAGACACGGGAAGGGTTGTGAAACAGCAACCAGCCCTGCTAAGGATACAGGTGTTTGTCCTCTGCAAATATAATGTGGCATCTGGCACAAAAACACATTGACAGGGTAAATTCATGCCCAAAAGTTCAGTGGCTGGAAAACAACTGCAGAGGAAGTACCTCCTAGGCAATGATCACCTTCCTTCCCGTGCAGAATGCAGGGACTTGAGTGGAAGATAACACTGATAATTCTGTATTTGCTACTGCTTTACTGAAGTGGCTCTGGCTCTAAGTTTTCTCATTGTTATGATGAAAAGCTGTGACTGGAGAATATGCTTTAAGCTATATGCTTCACGCATCCCAAAGTTGTATCAAAACAGTGGCACCAGCCTGAAGTGCAGTACCTGCAGGCAGGTGAAGAAAAAGAGAAGGCCTATTTCTTTCCTTCAGGACAGAATGTCACTGTGAAATCCAGTTTAGGGCTTAGTACTAATCATTTACCCTCCCTATGCAAAACACTAATTTTCAACAATGGCACTATAGATCCCAGGAGGTTTGTGGACCATATCTGAAGAATCTGAGAAAGGCAATGGTAAAGGCAAGATATTGCTAACAGAAATACTAACCAGAAGGCTACATCTCCAGGTGAGAAAAAGGAAGATTATGCATGAATCAGAAAAAAATAGGACTCCTGAGTTCTCTCTTTTTTCAGTCTCCTGAGGTTTTAATACTTTACTCTCCCTCCTCCTCTCTCAGATTATCCTATCTCTGCCACTCGGTCCAACATCTGCTCTACTATGTCTCTTCTGCTTCATAAAAATAAATCCCTTCTCCTCTCCTCTCCTCTCCTCTCCTCTCCTCTCCTCTCCTCTCCTCTCCTCTCCTCTCCTCTCCTCTCCCTCTCCTCTCCATGAAGCAACTCTATAAAATGGCTAAAATGGCATGCTACCTGGTTACTCTGCTTGTCAGCTTCCAGGGTGTTTAGGAATTATTTTCTAACTTAATTGATGTTAGCAAAATTTTGTTTTTGGTGGAATGGCAGAGATGAATCAGCTGGAGTGGAGAAAACTTAATTCTAGTCTTCTGCCTACAATAACAGGCCAACTGCCATAACTCCAACCTCAGACTTGCAGTTCCTGTAAGAAAGAACTCCTTCCACCAGAAGAGGCTGGGAGATGTGGCTGATTCTCCGACTGCATCAGGTCATGGGACAAAGCCCACAGCCAGTATCTTGCCACAAGCAAGACTATGTTGTCCACTGGAGTGAGGTCTGGCAATGTTCTGAGGAAAAACATGATTTCTTCAGATGTTTTGCAGAACTACCATTCCTCTCCACTGCTCAGGCACCAAGCCAGCCACATGTGGCACATGAGGTCAGTCACACGTATCCATAACAGCATACAGGCAACCCAGGCCCCCAGAACAATCTGGGCACAAATACATAGGCTAACACTCCACTTCCAGCAGCACTTGTCCAGCCTTATAAATCCCATTTCGGGATGATTCTATAAGAATATTGCTTACTTTTTTATAGCCCAGGTTGAATATGCTGGATTGGAAGCAGATACAGTAGTCATTGTGTAAATTGAACACAACTGACAAGAGAGTAATAAGTATAGAAAACTGTGAAGTCAGGTGCAGTCATTTTTTCTGAATATATTTAGACCTAAAATGCACTTGCAAAATAAAAGCAGAGGGTTATGTCATTATTTTTTGTTCCAGTCCTGCAACGGCAGTGGCATCAGTGAACAAATACTAGGACGTGGCCTAGTTATCACAAAACTGAAGCCAAATTATTAAATCAGTTTTTCTAATGGCTTGGCAATCTTTGCCAACCTCCAAAACCACCTGAGTTTGTGACATGATGCTGTGTATAGGATTATCTGTGTACAGATTTTAAGTCAAGGTCTTAAAATACATTCTTACGTAAGGTTTTTGGTAGGGCCCTTGCCTTACTCTATTTACATCAGTTTTCTCTGGGACCAAATCCAGATTATGTACTGATGCAGGCCACCCTTTCTGGACACTCTTTTTTTTTCACTATATTGTTCATTGCAGAAGTTGGCAAGTGATTAAAAGTGTACTTGAAGAAAAGAGAAGGTATCACAACAAAAGCAAATGAATGTGGCTTTTTGCCATGGGGTTCGTCTGCAGTGCCAGCCAAGCCATTTAAATTATACTTTTCATTGTTTTTTAGCAATTGCATATTGCTCTCTTCCCAGCTGTGGCTTGAGATTGTGGGTTCTAAATTGTAGGAGAGCTGAAGTGGCGTTTTCCAGTCGATTTACATGGATGCTTTTATTTGAGTATCTGCAGTAATAAACAGAGAGTACTCTGAAATATCAGCTCCTGATCATCTCAGTCTTAATTTATTCTGGATAACAAAAAAAAAGAAAGTACTAAAGTCCCATTCTGTCACAGAAGTATTATGGAATAAATTCAATAGGGATAAACAAGAGGAAGAAAAAAAAAGTGTATTAGCGAATAAATCACTTGTATATAATTTCCAAGGCTATTCCAAACTACCACCTGAAAAGAAGAGGTATTCCCCACTACAGCAATTCCCACGTGCCTCTCCTGAGTGCCTACCATGCATCCAGGTTTTCTGACCCAAAGCACAGGTCTCTGTGCCCGATTCGTTTAAGCTGCCTTCCTGCTAGCAGAAGAAATTGCAAGGCATTTACTTTGTCAGGGGGTTCTACCAAAATTCGGTGATGTATACAGTAACTTAGGGAGAGTGGGTTTCACTGAGGAAGAAGAATGTGTTCTGACAGGTAACATTCTCAGCACTCTTGTATTTAACTCACAATGCCCAGCCCTTCCTGTCTGTCCCTATCCATGCATAAATATTTTTGTAGCAGCTCCCTGTTGGAGGTCCCCACTTTTGCCTACCCACCTGTGTCCTCCTCTTTCTCCAGCAAGCCTCTTTTATCAGCCCCACTGTCGTGGCTATGCCAGTCTCAGCTCTATCCCTCTGCCTTCTCTCCAAGGTCACTGCTTCAATATCAATCTCCCAACAGCCTCAGTCCTCTCAGTCCTGACATATCCTCCCAGTTTCTTGCCCAGAAATCTACTAAATACCTCATTCCTACTTGATCTTCCATGACCCTTACCAACGTGCTTCTCTTTCAGAGTTTTTCCTGCCACTAGCTCCCAGGCCTTCTCCACCCTTCACACTTATATGTGTATACATCTCTACCTCCCCATGTTTACTTAATCTCCTTTTTGCCAGCCCAAGTCCCGGGTCAGCTGTTCTTCTGTCCAGCCATGGTTTACTTTCCTCACCTCCTCTCTCTTCTTACACCATCTCCATGCCTCCTTCCTGTTCTTCATCCTGCTGCTTTCCATTCCTTCCCCCTCTCCCTGCAGCTCCCAGGCCAAACTAGAACACTGCAGGGACAAATGCCAAGATAAATGCCAAGACAAATGCCATTTTTAAAGGAACAAACCAACATATTTTTTTCCTTAATCTTCTTTTCAGAAATGTCTTGATCACCTGGCTGCTATTTGTCAGAATTTTGCACCTCAGTCAGAAATCAGCTATGGAAAAGTGCAGCCAAAATGGCCAAAGTTTCTCAAAATTATGAGCAGCTGGATACAAGGACTCATACTGGTACACGCTGTGCAGCCTTAACAACACACACTGCTATCCACCACTCCTGGAATCTTAATTATATACAGGTGTAGTGCTTTCATTTAGAGTATTGGCTTGAGTAAATATCCATTAGCTCCATTAATTTCAACTTTGCTTCAGTGAAAAGTACTGGCCCTGGTTAAATAAAGAGGGTGGTCAGCTTTAAGCACACAGAGTTTGCTAAAAATGTTTGCTAAAAATTCCACTCTTATGCACCTACCTAAGAGCCACCTCAAAACAAGCAGCTAAGCATAGGTATCAAGTTTTAGATCATGAATGCAGCACTGATAATTAGATAACAACAGGGTTAATGCTTTTGCCAATGTTGTACTGTCACTCAGCAATCAAATGCTTGTGAAAAAATCATGCTAAAAAGAACACATTTAAAGACAGGCGTTTGATTCTAGTATGCTTAAAAATCACATGGTCTGACATTCCCAGTATGATATTTGCTTGTTTCTTTGGGCTTGTGTTTTGTCTGTATGCAATTTCTTGTATCTTACCAGGAACCTTCAGTTAATTGCTGGTAGCTATAGGAAACCTGAGCCATGTGGGAAAAGATATGTGTACAGACAGGTATGTGAAATTCTAAGTATTCACTGACTTTCATTAAACAAGGACTATAAATGAAGTGCAAAGATATTTACAGACTGCACAGCAATAATGTTTTAAGCAAAAACATCCAAAAAAACTGTCAAAAAGTAAAGAAGCACATAAACTCTCATATGGTATCATTTAAAAAAAAAAAAAAAAAAAAAAGTTAATTCTGCTTGTATTCTATTTTCTCTTGGAAAAGTACATTATAGAGAATTTAAGAGTTTTCTTAAATCTCTCTGTAGTCTTGGTAAGTAAAAACTACTTTCTCTTCAGATTTCGACAGACATAATATAAACAGTGCAAGTAAAATGCCAAGGACAGTGAACTCATTTTATAAATAAAAGTGTGAGCATGTACAATATATAAAATATATGAGTTCATATTTGGTCAGCTAATGTTCTTACACCTGTTCATTCAGGCTTTGGACCAAAGCTAGTGAATGATATTTGAACAGAGCTGGGTAAAAATAGATCTGTTCTTGTAACATTATCAAAAGGATCTGACCTAACAAGTGACGACATCTTATGGGATAAATTGTCTAAATTGGATGTTTCCTCATGTTTTAGGATTGGTTAATATTACTCAGCATGCATAAAATAGCTGACCTCTACTACAGGACACGTATTTATGGATCCTCACCTACATCTTCAGTCCTACATCATGTTTATATTATACTCCCATATTCCTGGTTTATATTATACACCAAAATTTTCACTCTAGTTTTTTTATTTGCAACTTATTTAAAAAGTAGAGTCAACATAAGTTAAGTTACAGTAGTACTGCAGATCTTTGGTAGACAGTAGTCTCTAAGCTGTCTCCTGTTTTCTGAAAATCTAATGTGTCCAATGCATGTAGCTATACAGATAGCTAAGGAGAGTACTCTTCCCTTTATAGCTCTTTTTCCTCCCTAGATAAAAGGAAGGTTTTATTTTTATTATTTTTTTAATGGTAAAAAATTAAGACAATATCGAATGCATTTTAGCTCTACAAGCCTGCTCTGTTACCATGGTTGCTTCCCATTTAGCTTTATTTGCATGACTTTGGACCATGCCTCCTCTCCATAAATATACATGGCCCTGACCACTGACCAGAGCCCTTGTTGAAATGGTTGTTCATTGCAACTGGAAAGATTAAACCTATTCTCCATAGTCAGGGACACCAAGGAAAATAGCTTTAGAAACAATTTAAAATCATGCCACTGGGGATAAAAGCTGTACACATTTATATCAAACAGGAAGGCAGGTGAGATGCTTGCAACTGTATGCTTATTGACAATTAGTGAAAACACCAGCTGCCCTGCTGAGCCACCCTTAATTCATGTTTGATCAGCTTTTGTAGGCAGTGGTGAAGTCTAGGGACACATGCATTAATAAAGCAAGGGCAGCAGTGTGCCTAATTTGCTCAAAAAACACCACATTCCCTGTTGACTCTAGTTTATGTTTAGTTTCACTGCATGCAAGACTTACCAACCTTGGCTTGAACCTTGGGTTTTGTCTATACACAGAAAACAGCATCAGCATCATTTAAACAGCTTGTCAAGCCAGAAAAAAATCTGGTGGGGCACAGATGACTCAAGAATGACTTACTCATATTTGAACAATTCTAGTTGCTAATCAGCATAAGCTAAAGCAAAGCTAGGGCTTTGCTCCTGGGCCATTCATTGAGCCACAGCATACTGCAGAAGGAGGACTCATAATTAAAGATTGGTATTTGGGAAACCTCTCAGTTTTATGACACACTTTCTACATCAGCATTTTTTAAGTGTGCCAGTGTTTTCCATTTGTTTCTGCAGGAAAGCTGGGCTTCTGCTTTATTTGTAATTTGGGCTGTTTATAAGTAGGGCAGTGAAACAAAGCATTGTTACAAAGCTTAATATTAACATGTCTCCTGCTCTTTTTCCTGCAGTTGTGACCAAAATAAAACTGTTAATGATTGTACAAGTACCTTAGAAACTCCCATAGAGAAATGTGTCCTCCCTACTGTATCCTCTACCACAACACCCCTAATACGTTAAGTAGCTAACATAGTAGCCAACATATCAGGTACTGTGAGATTGCTAGCACAGTATGGACTTTCCAGTAGCCAAGAAGTAGAAAAATATTGTAGGCTTTTCAGAGCAAGTGTTCAGGAAGGAATTCACAGAAAAAAAAAAAAAAAAAAAAAAAAAAAGTTGAACAAGGTAGAAGAAAAAAAATGTTAGGTTTGACAGAGTCGAGTAATTAAAACATGACAAACCTTCTAGCATGGGAGGGTATTATTCCTGTCATTTTCTTATTTAAACTGTGGTTGTCAAAATAAGTTTGTCTCTTTTTCCTGGGGGGGGGGGGGGGGGGGGGTGAGAACTGCTCCCAGAAGAGCCAAGGGCAGAACAATGTGGGGTGCTGACAATAACCTTTTGCAACGTACATATCACCACAGGCTTCCTGAGCCTGGGATGGAGGGTGCTTAAACATCCCCAGTTGTCTCCACTGTGGAGCTAAACCAAGTGCCATGTGCTGTCCTTCCTTTGTGATAAGTAGTGGTGAAACTCATTTTCCTTCTTTAAGATTAATATGCCCCACCAGAGAGATCCCAAAGGCTCATATATTTATGTTTCATATATACGAAACATAAATATATATACAAATAACACGTTTAAAAAGAGTTAGGATAATGAAGACTCCTATTATGTGTGATAAAGGGACAGGAAAGCAGAAAGCTCTTGCACTGCTTGCTTATTTGCTATGCAAGCAAATATGACAACGTCAGTCATGTTTTAGCTTTCATCTCCCAGTGAGAAGGCATCTATACAGTAGCATATTCACCTTGTAGACACTTCACTAAATTTGTAATGGTGGGTAAATACTAAATATAGCAACTGCTTTAGAAATATGGTAACAAGAAAATGAAGAAGTTAAGGAACTCAGTTTGGTTTATTCTGTAAGTCATTGGTAGGAAAGAACAGAACAACAAAGCTTTTCCAAATTCCCTTCCAGCCGAAGGTTAAACTAGCAAGCTGTAGGCACCTGCCATGGTCTGCATAGGCTCCTTGTGGAAGAAGGACTTGCATATGGCCACTGAGCAGCCTTGTAGCATGGCAGCCTGATCCTTTCCACGTATTAACAGCTGCAACCTTTTACATGAAGAGTTTTTCATAAATTTAATTTGAACTTTCACTACCCTTTCTATCAGCAGAGCATTTAGGGGAAGACTGCCTTGCTCTTCAGGAACTCAGGTGATCTTTCATTTTTAGTTTATAGCCTTAGATGTGATACTGTATTACAGGCAATCTGAATGTGTGCAATACTTACTGTACACAAAAGTGCTAGTCGTGCCACTGGATGGGCATGATGCCAGCCAAACTCATCTGTCAGGCTGTCAACACTTTACTCTTTTTCTGTGGTGACCTATGTGGAAAATTTTCCTACAAACAGCTGTTCCGATCGTAGGCAGACAACAGGTTGTCTTGAATCCACTTTCAACTGTGCATAAAGGTTTTTGAATTTCTAGTTTCATCTACAAGATAAACAAGATCAGGATGTTCTTTTGATTTAAATTTGTGATTTGTTTTACATTTTTCTATTTGCAGAAATTCTTCTGGACCTCCTAGCTCTGTTGCCAAAAAAAATAAAAAAATAAAAAAATAAAAAAAAAATTGTAGTTCACTGACCTTTTCCAACTCTTTTTTTTTTAAAAAAAAGAGAGAGATGTGATTCCTGCAGGCATAACTAAACTGAGTTCTCTTCCCTCCTTGTTCTTTTGTTATTTTTTTCTTAAGGGTTCATCAGCAGATGTGAAAAGATCGCCCAGAATCATGTGACAAAATCTCAGCAATGTGTACTGTCAATGTGATGAAGACTTGTGCTTCACAAAACTGAAGTCTTGTATTAAGTGAAGCAGTGTCTTTTTCAACAGCACTGAAAATAAACATTCTAAAAGTGCCAGAGTGACTGAGGACCCTAAACCTTTAGACTGCCAACAAGACTTAGGTCTTCAGCAACAGGCCACATTATTTAAACATTCCCTATGTCCTTTGCATGTTTCCTTCTCAGCAAATCAAGGCTTTAAGAGGTGCCAAAAGAAATAACTGATTGATCCAACATTAAAAAAAAAAAAAAAAAACAAAAAACATAGACTACATTCAGAAATTCATCCTGCTTACTCTTTCTTGCCGTTTCATGTGATTCCCATGACTGCACTTGATAACAGTACTTGCAATGCACAGAACGTTCCTTCACAAAACGTGGGGGCTGGTTTTGTTTGTTTATCCTTTCCTTTACACAATTCCAGAATGTTAACTTTGACATTCCATATTTTTGCTGAAATTTTTCTTTGTGGTCTCAGAATTATGGACTGCAAGCTTAGTCAGAACTGTAATTGAGACTGAAGTTAATCAAATACAAATGTTTATAAACCAGACTTTTAAATGCTATGAATAAAAACATTTTCCACCCTTCTTCAGAGCTCATTCTGTTCTGTGCAAACGCCATGTTGCTGATTCTTCAGCTATTGAAAGCTTTTCTGAGTCTTCTTGATGTAAAGTTGTAGGCCAGTGGTAGGGGTCAGAAGTTTCCGTTTTGTGTTTTTACAAATATGACTTGAAGAAAGTCACAGTCTGCCTGAATTTCCATTCTCCCAAGTGCATGATGGGGATTATAATACTCTCCAGAGTCCTTTTCTTTCTTTTTCATAATGATTGTACAGAAAATCATTATCAAAAGAACTGATGTCAACAAACACAATGGTGTTAAATCAATTAGAAAAGCTACTGTGTCAGCATGAACTCAAGTTCATATCATTAAAAAACAAAACAAACAAACAAACAAACAAACATGAGCTCCATTAAGAGATTGAGAATATTGCAACGAGAGAGATTAAACCACCTACTTGTTTTACATGTGCACCTTTCATTTCTATATTTGTATACGTTGTGTTTATAAATTGGGCTAGTTGCTAACTTTCTGGCTTAGTGGATAATACTAAATAAGCTAAAAATATGTTTTTTTTTTTTCCTATTTATGGAAAAATGTCTTGAGTACATGACAATAGTCATGTCTCCTTAGGCAAAAGAATGTGTACATTGTCATTTACGAACATGTAAAACTATATATGACTATAAAATTAAAGCATGCATATTTAAAGGAGCTAGGCATGGAACAAAGCCACTGAGTTACTATTGGGAAGTGGAGCTAAATGAAATGGAGCAATGGATCAGCTGCCTTAACTAGTCCCCATCCTTTTTCCCAGTTAACAATTGCTGTCCTGCACTGCAGTTCACGTCCCCTCAGTCGTACCCATACAACTGTTCTGGAGCTGGATTGCTGTTGTGTAAACTGGATCACTTAACTGATCCAGGCTAAGAATAATTCTGCAACTGTTTTTCTTATTTTTCTTAATCCAAAGCAAGCAAAGCAAGGAAGATGTCAACCCTAGCTAGGAAGGAAAGGTAGTGCAGAGAGACAAGATCTTTTAATAGAGTAAGTGCTGCTCTCAAGAAAAGCAGATAAGTTTTCAGGACACAAATCTTTCTACAAATCCAAAACAGAAGTAGCAGACTTAATCCAACTGCCTTTTGGCAACAATCTCACTGAGATTTTTCCCAGTTAAGTTAACCTATTTGATAATATCACAGCAAAGAGTAATAGGATCAAGCAGATTAGATGGGGAATATAGCCAGAGGAATGAGGATAGGACTGCATGGTGAGAAATGAAAGACAAGTGATACCTCTGAACAAAGAAGGGAGCACTTAGTGCAGAGGAAGTAGAAATGGGTGCATTAGTTTTGCATTTGTTGCTCTAGCACAGTTTGGTTCCACTAGTGATACATCAGCTTTGTGGGATGATTGTTTCTGATGATGAGTTTGGGGTGAGATAGGAGTTATTTGGTGCCTTGCAGTTAGGAGTTTGGGGAGATTATCTTTCAAAGAGTGATCTTGTGATAAGCAATCCAGTATAACTGGAAAGAGATTAATAAAGGCCCAAACACAACAGTAAGAGTTTATCAGCTAAGCCGCAAAACCAATAAAATCTTAGCCTTTAGTAAAACAACATGATTCACTGTCTGCTAAAATTAGTCAATTACCTTGTGTTTGTTGATACAAACGGGCACTTCTGTGAGTCCTGTGTTTCAGCAGACCTGCAGTAGCTTGTGCCCGGTCTCATGTTTCTGACTCCTACAAGCACCAACCACCTGGGCAGAGGCAGACCCATGCTCCACAAGTGAGTGAGACTAATGGTAAGATACTTGTGCACATCCACTACATAAGGATAGTAACTTCAGTGCAGATTTTCAGGAGAAAAAACTCAAGTTTGGGTGCCTTCAGAGGGGTTCCAGACCACTGCTGGCTCTCTGGTGTGCTCACGCATGGTGCCAGCTTAGCCTGCCAAATTCTTATCAGCTGATCTTTCAAATACACAGAGGATCCCTTGTAACATGAAAAATACACTGTTCTAGCATGCTAGGCTTATTCAGGTAACCTTTCATGGAATGGTGTGGAAATAATTGAGTAGTCCCCGTAAAGAGCATTACTTGTCTTTGGTTTGCAGTACTAATTGCACAAATGTTTATGCACATTAGACAATACGCTCAGTGTTTTCAATATCTAAGAACCATGTTAAGAATAAACACTAATGACATATTTTGTAAGATACATAATCTGTTTGTTTATGTGACTCAGTGTGTCTAAAGAGGAGATTTTGATTATTTTAATACAGTCCTGTGGTGGCTATTGTTGACTTTCCAATAGGCAAATGGACAGTCTGACCGTTAAATACTTGAAGAGGTTCCATATTTAAATATCTCCAAGAGCTGTAATTTTCCAAGTCAATTAGATCTTACATTTGGGTTCAGGTACATGATAATCTAAGTGATATATTGGTCAAAGAAATATCTTATTTTGCTAACATGTAGGGAGCAGCTGGAAAATAAGAAAGTATTGTCACCATGAATTTGTATTTTGGTCAATGCAAAATAAATTCCTTGCAAAATGTTAACAAAACATACATTCCAAGTACTTCTGTAGTTCAGCTTCTTTCCTGTGAACCCCCACTCCTCCATCAAAGCAAACAAACAGAAAAAGCAGATATATTACTATTTCAGAATGCACTTTTTTTAAAAGCACCTCTTCATAACACAGAAGATTTCTAATTAATGTTCACTTTTCAAAAAGTTTGAATTCTTACAGGTAGACAAATTTACAATCATGCTGTCTTATCTTTCCACCTCCCTAACATCATGATACCAGCGCCTATGCCAACATCCCATACACATATCATCACAGCCTAGCTTAGCACCCAGACAAATGAAAGCAGCTGTCTAATTTTTCACTCAAACGTCATAAATCGCACCGATTTCATATCAACATCTTAAATAAACATCTTCTCCAGTCTAGAGGCACATCTCAGGACAGTAAGATATCTCTCCTCTTCATCAGCCATCTTGAAGTGACTCTAGTTATACCCATAACTATTTCATTCCTAAGATACAAAGGTGGCATTGCCACCCAGTCTGTAAACAAGGACTAACTCACTGAATTCTGTGACAAACTCAGCACCTACCCTCCTCCCATCAGACCTTTTGTAGAAAGCTTCTCAACCAACATCAACTTTCTAGACAATAAGAGGAACATCACTTTTGCAGCTTACAAAATGGCACACACAGGAAAAAAATCTCCAAATAATATTCCTACCTCCCCAAACTGGCAGCCTTCCCAAATAATGTGATCTGATCTGTGAATTGATTATATGCTGAGTAAGTACAGTATGAGGGGCAAAACATGCACTGAGTGGAAGGAGAAGGAGCCTCACGGCACAGCTGAATGCTTCCCATAATGTGCTTCATATTGTGAGTGATTGGTTTATTTTACATAACATCTGAGAGAGAAAGGGAGAAAGTTTCACTGCTAGTGGTTACAGATTTCTGCAAAGGGAAATAATATCTGGCAGAGTAGGGAAGCAATACCATGTGTGTATTATTTGTTTGTATCTATCCCCAAAGTAGTACTTGTAAAGAAAAAATATACTGCTAGTAAATGTTATGTATTGTGGTTTTATTAAAAGCTGGTAATAAATTAGATATTACTCAGTGAAATTTTTAGCTAAATTTTACTAACCAAGCTTTACATAGGTTCCTCAGTTAAACAAAAATGTAACACAAGCATTGCAGTCAAGGGAATTGTAGCATGAGGTGGTGCGGGAGTACATACAAATTTGAAATTGTATGTCTTCTTTGGGAAAAGGGACTTTATGGAAAAACTCTCTGCTCTCTGTCAAGGGGTTTAGATTACTTTTTAGCATAATATCTACAACGTTGAGAGGGGTTGGTGAAGTGGTTGATACCCTTTGCAAATCTTTATCCTTTGCCAATGTACTCAAACTACAGGCAAGCAATGTCAGTTTTACTTAAGACCTGCTTTTTTCCTCACTAAAGATAAAACAGCATGCCATCATTCTGTAGAGAAGCCCCTGCCTTTCTACTTGCTATGTGAGAAAGACTTAATCTGGGCTACTTCTTAAACTTATGCAACAGAATTGTATTTAAATAATTGTATTTAAATAATTATACACAAGTATGAGATTGGAGTACTTGCAGGCAGAAAATGGGTAGGCTGCACTCACCCATGCTCAGCACACTGAAGTTTCATGTCTTCTCAAAAAGTATTGCTTTTTTCCTTTCACACTACAGGAAATTCAGTAATTAGCATGCTGTTGGTACCAGCTGTTGTGTTAACTGGGAGTTTTAAAATTAGATTAGATAATGGAAAAAACACTGAGGTAAAGAAGATACCTTGAAATTGCAAGATGTGGACTCCGTGATCTATCAAAATGTTAATGATTGAAGGGACCTATAATTAACAATGATAGCACTGCAAAGGATTTGAATGCTCTGTTGCTGCAAGACATGTCACAGACACCAAGTATTAATCATGACTTTTTAAATTCTTCTGTCCTCAGTGACCCATTCAAGTGTCACTGAGGAGTACATCTCCGAGGGTGTCCTCACCCTCATCATGGCTCAGTCTCTTGCAGAACTCACTGGCATGATTTCCTTCCTACAGCAAAGTTCAATTTGTTTTTCAATGCTGCCTCTTCTCAGTTTGCAGTAACTGACAAGCCTTGCCCTGGGTAATTTTGCTCACTGGATATGCTCTCTCCAGGACAGTTTTCATTCGGAATCTTTCCAAGATGTGTCACCATGAGTTTGGCTTGTTTTCGGGTCTTAGGTAGCTACTAAAAATTCACCACCACAGCAGTGTTTGTTTGTTTGCTTGTTTGTTTCCTGTATCTTACTAATGAAAGTTGTACACCGTAACAGGATCCTGTCAATTAAAAAGAAAAGAGAAGCTGATCAACAATAATCACAGAGCAGCATTGTCTTCTGGACTATAAAAGGGCAATGAGGAGCAAGACAATCAATTCTTTTAACTAAACATGGGAGAAAGAACTTGAACAATCCGTATGACTACAGCACAGTTTCAAACTCACATAGGCAAGCCAGTATATGCCTTACAGAGGAAGATGTAAAATGAAAGATCTCCCTTTCCACAAAACCACAATGTTTTAATAAACTACCTTGGCTTTAAACTGCATCTTGCATTGAAAGGGTGATTCTGCTCATATTTTCATCCACAACCAAACTAATAAAAGAAACGTCCTTTGTCCTTGGCAAAATGTTATTCTTACTTGTGCTATGTGACTACCAGGTGGGATTGTTATTTAATGAAATATGAGTTGAACTGTGAGAACTTAAAATAAGGAATGGGAATGGCTTTTCAACCTGAATTATTTCACTGATCAATTTATAGTAACAAAGACTCCAACAGCACCACTGAAAAAATAGTCAACTGCAGCACAAGGGTAGGAACAAGTGGCTTACCCATTTAGATGAGAGCTGAAGGTGAATAAAGAAGTTACTTTCATAGTTCTCTGTCTGTAGGCTGATGACAAAAGACCTTCAGAGGCACAAACAACAGTGACACAGCTGTTCGTTCCTGCTCTGCCCCTCTTTGGTTGTGCCAGTGCAAGTCTTTGTGGCGTTACACCGAGCAACAGATCAAGGAGCTGATCTGTGTTACCAATAACACCTTCACACAAGCTGGGTTTTTGGCACCACTAGGAAGGGTGTGCACTCCCATAAAGCTGTGTTGCTGTCAACATCCTGTCTCATCAAATCACATTCTTGTGGTGAATTTCTGTGTATCAATGTTTTGTTTCGTTTTGTTTTTTCAAAACATGTCTGGTCATATTTCATCGTTTGTCTTTAATGTACATTGCAAATAATCAGAAATTAGCATTATGGGAAACACAGCTAACTGAGGAATTATGTTCTCTATCCATAAAACAATCTGAATGTCTCCTGCAGACTTGTCCAGTCTTTAACTTCTGAATGAAATCACCAGCACGAATACTGATCATAAATGGACTGTGGCAATGGCACGGAGAGTAGTGAGCTTAATTAGGCTCTGTCCCTGAAAACCAGATTAAAGCCATGTGTTCACTTTGAACAACACCAGGCAGACATAAACTAGCCATGGCATTTTAGTTACTAACTTAAACTGGTGTCTGTTAACCTCAGAGTTTAATGCTTTCTTTTTACTGACAATGTGCTACATCTGCAGGACTGAAAAAGTCCTAGTTACATCCACACACTCCTAACTCAGTTCAGTGTGCTGGGGGTAGTTTGCTTCCCATAATTAAGCAGACATGACTATAACAGGAGAGAAATTAAGTTTGCTTAAGTACTATGAATTTAAATCATGCAGCTGGTCCATTGGTGATGGTCCCTAGGGGGCGAAGACAGATCATCAGAGTCAGAAGAACAAGATCTACACACAGAATGCATGTAGTGAAACCCAGCAAGGGCTGGCAGTCTGGTCACCTGTCCATGATGTTATCTGGAATCTGTTATTAAAATCAGAAATAAATGATTTTCTAGGCAGTGATAAGATAAAGAATCATTCCATAAGAAAATCTGAATTTTATCTTTCCACTAATAATTGTTTTTAAAGGGAAAAATATCCATTTACTTTGCAATCTCCATTTGTTATTTCAAACTCAACTCTATATTTCTCACTAGTCCTACAACTAGTTCTAAATAAGGCACTTCAGGTTTCCCTTAGTTTTCTCCAAACCCTTATCTCCTGGTTTGTACACTAATACAGCAAGACAAGGGCTGCCTTTCTTCATGCTGAAACCTCAGTTTCATTATACAAGGATTTTGGTAATGGAATTTTTCTCTTCCCCTTCTTCCAGTCACTTGTTTTTCTCAGCACTGGAGCTCTCCCACCCCACGGGTAGTGACACAATTATTTGCACAGGGTTTCCAGAGGTACACTAAGCTAAACTAACAGCTCCTTGAACCTATAAGCAGGAGAACGTACCTCTGTTGTTTATCTCCTACTAGCTCTGGTACTCACTGGATCTCCTACTAGCTCTGGTACTCACCAGACCCTCCTTTGAGCTACTTTAATAGGCTAAAATGGCAAGGGAGGGAAATGGGATTAATAGTTTTCTGCTGCTCTGTGTAGTGAGCAAAATGAGCTCTCAGAAGGGTCTGACAAATATTGAAGCCATTGTCCAGGATGGGAGGAGAGCCACTGCAAAGCACAGATCAGAGCAGCGAAGAACTACAAAACCCCTCTCTTTCCCCATAAATAATTCGGTACCTTCTCCTGCCTCCTTTTTGTTTGCATTATTTTTAACCTTATCTGGTTCCCTGATCCAGTTCACAGTCCCCAAACAGTTGTGTCAACAACTGAGCGAGTGACAGCCTGACTGTAGAACTTCTTCAGTTAGTTTCTCTCTAAAGGCCACACGTTGTCTGAGCAGTATTTTGCTTCAGGCAAGTCTATCAGGTTCATTTAAATAAGACTATGCGTGGAGGTGTTACCAGACATGAGGAAGATGAGAATCTGGTGCTTTCATCTTATAGAAAGGTTCTATTAGTCTACTGAACTCTGCTCTACCAGAACAGAAAAAAATATCATTATAAATAATAGGTAGCTGGGATTGTGTGGTATATTCCAAAATTACCACTGTTCTCAAGTTTGTCTTCTTACTTACAAGGTTTAGTCCCTACAAAATGCTGAGGTAAGCTTATGTTACTTATGTTACTCAGGGAGTGAAACCAATCACTTTGGTGATTTCACTTATCAAGTGATTGGCACTTCCAGAACTGCCCGTCCTCCCCTGGAGCTTCAACATGCAGACAACACAGCAACTACAATTTTCTTCCTCCATAAGCAGCAGGACAGAAGGTGAAAGACCTAATGGTAGGCCTTCCCATAAATCTCGTTACAGTGGGTGGTTTTATCTCTAATCTGTGGAAGCAAAGATAAACTATATATAACAGAAGTAGCTATCTTCTATAAAAAAAAAAATAAATAAATAAAATTATTTTTTTTAATGCTTTTAAAGATCACTTAATTATTTTAATACAAAAAATATATAATTTTACTTCTTTGAGGTACTCCCACTTAAGTATTTATAGACTGTGAAGATCTATAGTTTTAGAAAAGAATGAACTAATGATCTGAGCCAGAGACAGGCAAGTAGAGTCAAAGCTTCATTTAGGTCCTATTGCCACATTTCTCCCATTAAATTTTCTCTGACCTGCAAAAAAATATACCTGTATCCTCAGCTATTCTAACTCAGATGACAAATGTGGCCCTGTACCTACTAAAGTGAGATATTGTATTGAGAGATATTGTACTTTCAGGTGTTCCTTTTTAATGCAAGCTGAGTACTGGTAATACTGACTGGATTAGCTCTATGCAAATTCACAAGCAAGTCTGACTGCTATAAAGTTTTCATATAAAAGCCAGTAAAAAGCTTGAGAAATCAACCGAACATTTTGGGAAGTAACACTGCAAACTGACACTGAGCAAGATCTGCAGTCATCACCATCTCTGACAGCCCAGCTCAGAGGGAACAGTGGCAGCTGAGGTGCAGCTGTCACTCGACACTGTGATGAAAATGCAGATTGATTATCAGACCTTATGTGACACTGACACTTTATCCTTTCAGTCTTTATGGATTTTAATGCTCATTTAAGTGGGACTTCTCAAAAGCTGTGAAAATTTCATTCAAACTGTGATATATATGACTATATAGTTCCAGGGGTGCTTATCTTTCAGGGTGGCACTGCTGATCCTCCCCATTCCTGTCCTTATTCCATCCCTGCTTTGTCCCTGCAATGTCTGATCCAATAAGCCTAATTTCTGTTAAGCACCTCTGTGAACTTTTAAAATTGGATCTGCTAAACATGATCCTCAGCTCTCCCAAGACTTTTCCTCGCTAAATTACTATCATTCACTCATCCAATGTGTTCTTCAGCAGAACTGTAATACAGCCAATGATCTCGAGAAACCAGCAGCAAACTTGTCCTCCAAGCAGTGCAAAATTCCCAGTTGCAGCCAGACAGACAACAAAGACCATGAGCACAAGGATATAGACAAAATTCAGACCAATAGCCATGTACTAAGTGTAAGTTGTAGTATCTAGAAGAAAGAAAAGAAGCAAGCCTTAGGTCAGACATCTGTATTCCTAACAGGTCAGGAAGCAAGAAATCATTTTATACTATTCATCCCAGACAAGAAAAGAGCATCCCCCTAGAGCATATTTGCTCTAACAGGGCATACTTTCTACTCATTCATTCTACAAACAGCACCCAATGGGATGATGGAGTTGAAGAGGTGTGTCTTTTTCTCCTCTAATACCCTATTTACAATATTCTGGTGCAGGTAAGCATGAAGCACAAAAGAAAGAGCAGAGACTGGATACCAAAAAAGTTTATGAGTTTACAGGTTTTCCCTTCTTGTGGTTTAAAAAGAAATACAGAAGAGTGGGCATTTATTTATTTATTCATTTTAGTTGTCTCGCAACAGTCCCCACATATTCATCATACAATGCAATATCTCTGTGGTAACTCTAGAGAAAATATCTAATTATTCTTCCCATAAATACGTTTGCTTTCTTTGGTTTATGTAGCCATTGAAATGAACCAGGAATGTTCTGGGTCTGTTTATCTAATTACCATTGAAGGATTAGCTGCCATACATGCAAAGATTGTCATACTTTTTTAGCATAGGCTTCAGTTTTGCTTTGTCAGAGATTTGCGAAAGTCTTGTCAAAATCATGCTACTCCTGCTTTGACTGGATATAATGATGTTTTCACAAGGGCAAAGTTTAGACAGACAAAGAGATAAAAATATAAGGTCACTTCAGTGAGGCAATCTGAGCTGGAATGTACATTTTGAATGACCAAATCAGTAGACTTTGTACAAGGCTTTTCTCTCAGCTCTGAGCCCTTCCAATAGAGAATATCAGCCTGGTGACTAAAGGACAGACTACAGAGTTGGTTTTTATTCCTGGCATGGATACAGATTTGTTGTGTGACCTTGATCGAGTAGTTTAACCTCTGCATTTCCTTATTTGTAAACAAGAATAATCACCATCTCTTACCTCATAGGTTTAATTCATGAATACTTGTGAAAAGCCTTGAGATTCTTGGCTGAATGTTGCTATAGAAACAAGATGCAAAACTACAACACAATCGTGTATGATACTTTATGACCCCAGTCACTGTAGTACTCAACTATTTCAGACTTTCATTTTAATACAAGTGGTAATATAAAGAGAGAAATAGCAGCCATGTCCTATTTCATCCATTTTTAAAGATGGGGAATTCAAGTACAGACATTACACCTACACAACATTTTGAGTTCAAAAGTGTGCGTTAGTATAACTTTCAAATTCACTTACATAGCTGAGGTAGATATAGGAAAGACTGGGAAAGAAATCTCGGATCTAATCTCCCCTTGACACGGGTCCAAATGTACACATATACAGACCATATGGGCATGGTGACCATGCTGCATTTAGCTGGCCACCAACATTTATCCCATCTACCCTTCTTGCAATATAGCTGCTAAGCACTTCCTAGGTGAGTTCATATATTGTCCATTGCAAAAGCAGATAGTGGGATTTTTAGGCAGCCTAAGAGACCCACACACCCTTAGCAAAGGAGTATCCAGTGGCTTCATAGAAATGGGTGATGGATCAAACCAGCTTGAGATTTCTCAGTAGCACAGCCCGCTCATGCACAGCATAGGCACAAATACGGACACATCCTACTCTACTTAAGTCAGGGACTTAATCCACTTTGACACAAGCCAGTGAAGGTTCGTTCAATGGTTAAATGACCAACTCAGAATCAATGAAGGAAACCAGCAGCAAGTCTCTCACCTTAGTCCACTGTCCAACCAGTCCATCCTTGTCCTCTATGTGTGGAAATGCCAACAACATTGCTAGGAGTGCTGCACATTTAGAAGAGACCAATAAATCTGAGATCATCACAACACATGGAAATACTTCTACATAGTGCAGGTGGTTATACTTGACATTCATGAACCAAAGTCAGTCTGTGCAGCAACCATGGAAATCATTTTGTTTCAGAAACTTGTATTAAATAGTTGGAAATGACAACTAAACAGCATTATTTGTTGTTATTGCTCCTCAAAATTTGATACTGTTTGAACTATAAAAAGTTCTAATTAAGCCTTGGAAATTAACACATGACATTTGTGATAAGATTTCTATTAATAAAGTTTGTTTACTGACAGGCTTTCTGCTGCTCCTCCCCTGGCCACCAACATTACATGCAGCCAGTTTAATCATAACACTGCTAGCTGTGAAGTGGTGAAGTATCAATGCTTTAAGCCTGCTTATCATCATATGGCTTAACTTATTGACATAAAAGCCAGTATAGAATTATATGGTGAAAGAGTGTTTTAGCATGCAAGAATTTATACAGCGACTCATTTCTTCTGATGTAGACTCAGTCACTCACTGTCAAGATGCTCAAGACCCATCTGCACCAACAGGAGTCAAGCGTGAAGGGACAACCTATGTCATTAGGTTATACCATAGTCGGCAAGCATTCTGTATTGCTGAGAAACAGTTTCTAAATCAAGATCATCATAAACTACTAGATTCTGAAGTTAAGCATCATCATATGCTAAGAAATTCTCCTATGGCTGTGAAGTGTTTTGTGTGTGTTTTTTTTTTTTTAATTATATGTTGTATTTTCTTACAATACTTAGGGAAACATTTCAAATTACTTTAAATTCTATTTTAGAAAAACAGCAACCATGCATAAAACATCTTACATAAAGTCTTCATAAATATTTTCCCTACAGTGATGGAATATAAGTGTTTGACCTAATGCTCCTTTTTCTTAGATTAGACCAAAAAATCCTTGGCAGCAGTTTCTGGACACTTGTATACACAGCTGGGCTCCCCATGGGCCGGAAGATAAACTTAAAAAATAAGAGTCCATTGTAGATAATCGTCTTCCAGACCTTCTTCAGAACGTTCATTCTGAATACCCCAATGATGACAAAGAGACCATACACATTAGATGGGTCTCATAAAAAGACCTTTCTGCAAGCCCATCTTAGTTTGGCAAGGCCAACTCTTAGTATTATTTTGTCTGTCTGCCAACACTCAGCTTTGCACTGAATGATGACCTTCAGTACCATAGCTGAGGAACAGTGCAAATGACATGTTAGCAGCCAACCCCTACTGAATGGCATGAGACTTCAGCAGGTTTAGCTGGCAAGCTGCTGCTTGCTGGGTTAACACATTTGGGGTATTGTTTGAGCTCTGTGGCTGTGGAGTAGCATTTGTATGAATCGGGAAACACGGAAATATCTGTATAGATATGATATGTATAGAAGTCAATATTGGTCACTTTTATCAGGCATTATATCTTGGTTTTCTTTTGTGGTTTGAGTTAGATTAATCTGCAAGCCTAGATTAAAAAGAATAGTGAAATGCCCTTCCTTTAGGGATCTACTGCTTATTGCTTTCTTCCCACCAAAGCAAAAGCAGGGCAGAGACAGAGATTGAATCTTATTTATTCAATCCTACATGAGAAAGGAGAAATAGGGTGAGTGAAAAGAGGCTATGAGCTCTCCTTGTTGGGATCTTGCCAGGTGTCTCTCACACATCACCAGATAGTGGAAAGACCAATGCCGAGAAATTCCACAGCCAGGCTCACGCTACCTCCACTCCTGCCTGTAAAGATGACCCATTACTACCACAGAGATTGCCATGAGTGATCCTGTGCTTTTAGCACAAGAGGGGACTTCCCTTTTCCCACTGCTTTTCATGTCACTTCTGGAAAAAAATGGGTCTTTGGTTTCATTGTATTCTTTACATTTTTTAAAAGATGTTTTTAATACATTAATAAAGAGGCGTTCTGCTAGGAAAGCAGAAGAAGGGTCCTGACCTGTTAGTGTTCCTTGTTTGCTAATAAAACTCTGCAGGTCAGTGTGATGCTGCTAGTTCAGAAATCAACAGTATGCCAAGCAAGAGTTTACTGGATGGAATCAAGGCACTAGGATGAACTCAAGGCATAACAATATGAATTCAAATGAAAATTTAAAAAAAAAAAAAAAAAAAAAAAAAAAGTTAGTCTTTCTTGTACACATCTAAGGCCACATGATTGTTAAAAATATAATGGATCAGTTTCTTACACTTTGTTCATCATATAAACCACCAAATTGTGGGTATAGATTGCCATGGTTCCAATCAGGAAAAGTGCTGAGACAGGGTCAGACCCTTTCAGTTTGTATTCATTAACTCAGGCTTCAATAGGACAGCCTCACGGCAGAGATTCTACATCTGCAGTGCAGAGTTAATGTCATGGAAAAAGATGTAAATTATCTGCAGTGCAAAGACATTTAACTGATAGATGCAAATGAAGCAGAATCATCCTCCGACTCTGCCTTCTTTCCCACTGCTGAGTGCTAGTATTACCATTAGATGTCTAAGGCAACATCAGCCATTTTAAAAAGTGCAACTAGTATGTAAAGTTTTAGTCTATGTTTCACTTCAACCTATCCTGAACTGAAAAAGAAAACAAAGAGGTGTCACCTCACAAAAGCAGCTTCTCTTGACCCCTAAAGAAAAGCTACAGTACAGAATACAACACTACCTGTTCTACTCCAATGTAGAAACCTCTAGTCACTAGAGGAAGCACTTGTCCCCACACCCAGATATCCTTTGGCTCCCAAGACTGCTAGTTAGCACTTTGATCCTGTTTAGACTAACCTGTAGGTTAGTCTAAAAGCAACAACCAATTATAGAAAGGCCTTATAAACACCTGTAAATTCTAATGGCTTCAGATGAGTTAGGTGTTCTACAAGGTGGAAATCTCCATCTCTCCTGGTCTGCCCTTGCTTACTGCCCCTTCTTACTTCTGCAGACTTTCTATAGCCCAGTCTCAAGTTCAGGTTTTTAAAGATTTTGTGAAATCTGCCAAGCACTTCACTATCCAAGCTGTGAAAGCTAGCTTGGATAGGGAGAGGAAGGAATGGTGGAGACAGGCAGCACCCCACAAGGAAAGGGAGTGTGGGCTGCACTCTAGCCCTCCCAATGTGCAAAAACATTTTCCCCTAGGAAATTCAGAGGGAACACAAGCTATTCCAGCTGCCTTATCTAAGAACTTCTGTATCTTAGATGACTGGCACAGCTCATGCTTTTAGCTCTGGCACATTGACCAACAAACAGGTCTGTCATCACATCAGCACTGCTCAGTGTACTAATTAGTATGTTCACATTGTCAATGTGTCTTATTGCCTAATTATTTCATAACTGAGGGCTATGTACTGCGCCAGATGCAAGTGCACAGCCCACACAGACTTCAAGGGCTCCCTTCATGCACAGGTCTGCTGGAATCTACGTTTTTCATAACTTTATTTATCTGACCTGTAAATATTTTGAAGAACACAATGGTGCTTTTGAACGTTTGCATATTTACCTTGACTACGCACTGAAGCTGTACTTACACATGTATCTCTTGCAGAATTCATTCATGAGGAAAACCATACAAGTTTACAAGTTAATCATTTTCCTGAATGTCAGAAGCCAGGGCAGATCAGGATGTACATTGTGTTGGCAGGGCTGCAAAGTAGGCTGCTTTAGTATTAATAGTAAACTGCCAAGCCTCAGTAAGATTTTTAATAGTTTTTGTGCAACAGGTTAACAAGTAGCCACGGATATTTCTCATAAAGAATTTCAAATCCTGGGTAAAGGGCACAATCATTAAGTGAAAGCGTCTTGAGTTTTGAATTCAATATGAAAAGTGTCCAGCACTTCCTGCCTCTGAGTTGAACAGATATTTTGCCACAGTAAGAAAGTACAGGGATTTCAAAAATCCATTGATCATCACCCATATGTTCCAAATCCACCTCCTATAAGATTTTGTCATAACTGCTAACTGAGAATGTGGCTTAGTAGTTCACTCTACATGGGCTCAAGCATCAGCTACAGGATCAGTGAGACCAAAAAGGCAACACTCAGCTGCACAAAGCAGTATGCCTTAGATGCTCCACCTTACCACCTGGCAGATAAATAAAACCCACCTTGTAAACCAAACTGGTGGCTGGGATGACTGACATACTGGCTGACACACATTGTACCATCCTTGTTTGGGGAACATTCGGCAAGGGGAACACAACCACCTAAGTAAAAAGCTTTTCAGAGAAGACAGACTACTTTTTCCAACCACCTTACGTAGAAAGCAGTAAGATCCTTGCAATGACCATTCAGACCCATCTGTCTCCGCATCAGGTACTGATGATAGCCAAGAGAAAGGGATCACTCCTCTGGGCTTATGTTTCATCAGACAGTAGTATTCTTTCATCATTCTCCCTCACTCATGTTTTCTCCTGGTTACAAAATATGAGATTTAAAACACATGAAAATTACTTAACATTCTGCCTCTGTCATCTGTCCCTCCAACTGCCCCTTCTTCTCTCACCCCCAATTTTGCTTCTTGTGGTTCCTTACAGAGTGTAAACAGAAAGTAGGTCAGACAAATGGGCACTGTCAGATGACTAGTTCCAATTCATGGACATGCTGTTGTCTCTGTAGTACCATAGCAAGTTGTTGTTACAAATCCTTAGAAGTTTGTTTTAGCCTGAAAGGTTATTAGACTTACTCAACTGGCAAAAGAGAAGGCTTTCCACAGGAATTTTGTCTGGTTAAGTCAACAGAACTCTGCCTGCAGAGCACAGCTTCCAAACCTGAGGCTCCGTTTTGTATAATTAATTCTTCCCTTTTTCCTGTTAATAATAAAAATGTTATTAAATACCTGAACAACTTAACAACTGGTTTTATTTTCCCTTCTCCCCCAGTCTTTACCCACGCACTTCAATCCCTTAGTTTCAATAAGTTACTTTAGTTTTTACTCATAGCCAGTACTGGATACATGTGCTTCAGCTATCGATAGGCTTCACACAGCCACATGACAGCGCCCCGCCGTGTGATAAGGACTACACCAGAAGGTGCTAATGGGAGAGGACTGGGGATAAAGCTCTCTTAACTCCCCAGGTAAAAGCACCACCAGACAGTTACAGTGGCAAGTAAAATATTCTGACAGATGCTTGATCTAAGCTGACAGTGGCCCTCCAATGGTGTTCACAGTCTTAGTGAATTAATGGCAAGAAAAACAGTATCTGCTTGATTAGCTCCATGTTCAAGTAAGGCCTGAATGACAGTTTTAATAGTTTGATATCAAACCACCTGTCAGAACAACAGCCTGGTTCCCCCAGATTCCCATCATATGTGAGAAACATGGTACAGTAAATAACCCTAGGTTGGTACTCTGTTAGACTGTATCATTACATATTACAGCAGTAACTCTAATCAGAACAAATCCCTATTCAGATTTATTGCCCTAAGTAAAGGGGTAACCACTTCCTCTTCTTCAACAAAAAGAAAAATAAAAATAAAAAACAAATACAGCAACACATCAGGGCAGAAGTGCAGAGAAAAGAACACTCAGCATGACCGTAAACATACCACAAGTGAAACTCTAATACCACTAAAATCCATGGCTACAGGGTTCAATGGGACCAAAACATAACTCCACATGTCTGGTTTTGTGTTGCTTGGTGAAATTAACAGAACAAACACTGGTCATCAGTCCTCCCATTCATGAGGAAATCCTAAGTTGTGGCAGGCCAAGAAAAGGGAATAAGTTATTAAATTGGGATCAGAAGTGGGAGGAAGTCAAAGTATAAAGTGATCCAATAATCTGGCCTATTCAATTAGGAAAAAATTCCTAGGAAACTGTTTTAACTGACAGAACACAGAGCAAAACTGGATGCAAAAACATTCAAATGGAATGATGCTCCCTCCCCATTTATATTCCACATGTTATGCCTAATGTAAAGTCTTACATTTCCCACTGAATATATCCTATAAATATAATGATAATAGTAATAATAATAATTAAAAATATATATATTTGAATATATAGTAAAAACCTATCCTAAAAAATAGAACACCTCCTCTTCAGAGAAGATACTGAAATTCCTATGGTGGCTACTACTTAGGATTTCTTACAGAAAAAAAAATGCTAATTTAATCACTAAGGGTGGAACTAATCTGTCCTGAAGTATCTGTCTAGCCATGTGGAAGTTAGGTACCTGTTCTAACTACGTGTAGACTCTACTAAAGGGAGGTGTTCTAAGGCTTCAGTGGGATAATTCTTCCCATCCTAAAATAATGATCTATAAGGAATGGCAACTCTGGAGGACAATTCAGCCCATTGACTTTACATTATTTGCAGGAAAGAGAGCCCAGATGACTAACTTGTATCCTCTAATTAGATAAGATTATATGAGAAGTATCTCATCCCAAGTCTTTGAGTTTATAGCATAGAGGATCCAGGTTCTTTCCCCTTAAACTTCTTTTAGAAATTATTTTCTAAGTAAATGTTGAAGTGGCTAACATCATTAACTCTTGGATTCAAGTATCTCATAGATCCAAGTAAGATCTTGAAACTGAGGATCACATCTAAGAAAAACAGCTCCAATACTATTAAGCTGCTACTAGTTTCTTTTGGAACAGCACCTTATAAATGTTCTGGCTCATAAACTACTGGCACTCAACACCTTTTGCGTCTTATGCTTTATCATAACGTGGATATTTCTAATTTATCTGTGGTTGTTCAGTACGAAATTCTCAACACCACTTGGGGGTATCCTCAAAAATTTCTTGGTTATCTAATAGCACTCAGTTCAGAAAACAGGGTTATGTGTAGAAGTCAGCAAGAGACTTTCCAATTTAAAAAGGTCATCCTTGTTAATTAATTTAGACTATTAGTCATGCGCCTTAAGCAGCTATTAAACTTTTGGTTGATAGCTTTTCAATACTGCTCATTTAGTGCTTCCTTCCTGAACACAAGTATCTTCTCTATTCTAAGGCAACAAATGTTACAGACAGATCTCTTTAGAAAGTACAATGTTAATGGCAGGAAAGACAATGAGTGATACAGATGTATAGTTAAAAGCTTATTAATTTTGCAGTAGTCAACAGTCCTGGATGTGTACCTCAAAATTTAGCCCCAGTTGTCTCTTTCTAACCATTGATGTAAGTGGTATTGCTTTGCTGACACATTCAAAATTTGACTTCAGTGTTCACGTCTGGTTTTGTGCCATTGGAACCTGGACTTACTTCCATAAAACTGGTCTTCCTTCCATAAAACCCCAGACACACAAAAAAAATCACATAACATATGAGCTATACTAAGCATCTCACAGATATAGTGAGATGGAAACCAAGCTTATTCTGCTTGCTGCTGTATTGTCTAATAGGGCATGCCTGCCATGATTTCCAGCAGGGTGTGACTATATCTTATGAAAGTATGCCCAAACATGCAGACTGTGAGCAATGTAGCACTGAAGCTACAGATCTTGGTGCAAACTGCAAAGCCTGCCTGAGAAGCAAATTCAGAAAGCAAATGTGCTGAATTCTATTTTGCTACTGAATCTACACTAGTAGTAGTATTTGACTGGAGTTAATTAAGTCTAATTTGAGTATTTTTAGGTAATATGATTAAGGTGATTGCCATATGAATATCTTCATTGTAATACATAGTACTTTCTTGTGATTGACAGAACTAAAGAAAGGTAATGTCATGGGAGAATATGGACAGAGTGAAGTCAGGTGGCGTCCTTAAGTTACTCCTAAAAATGGCATTCACATACTAATAAAAACTGCCTGGCGTGAACTATATTGTATGGGTACAGGAACAGATCATTTCTAAACTTCAGTCTTGACATACTTCAGTAGCATTGGTTACGCCAGCCCAACATACCTCACTTTCCTTTATCAGAACAGTAGCTGATAGTTCCTGTCAACTTCGCAAATTCACTCTCCCACTTCTGCAATCTGAAAAACAACAATAACTCAAAAGTTAGTAAAAGCAAATGTGGCAATAGTATTAATGACAAATATTTACCTCCTTATTAACTCACTTTAAGGGCTATGGAAGAGCAGCAGTATCTAAAGAGTTATTTTTCTAAAAGTTCCATTTTCAGAAATCTTTTTTGTCTGCTGACAGCTAGAGTTCCCCTCACACCTCTGCACTGCAGATTGTGTAAGTCACTTGGAAAATGACATCAGATCTTCACCATAAAATAGTTGCAGCATCAAGCAATAGCTGACTACTGCATCCACATATACACATGAGGTCTTAGTTATACTGTTGTTGCTATAGTCCTCCAAATTTCTTACTTCTACACAGAATCTTCTGATACAGTTAATATCAATTTACAGAGGCTTCAGGTCAAGCCAGGGACTGAAAGAGAAAAACATAATGCAGTTGCAAACACACAGTCAATTCAAAAATGCAACTTTTGAGGCTCTTTTGCTTCTTGATTCTTTTGTTAAATCTTTCAAATGACTCAGAAAGTCATAACCACTAATACTGTCTTCAGACTCTACAGTTGAAATGCTAAAATTCCATATTTGAAAAACAAACCATGGAAAAGTAAAATTGAAAACATTCTTAAAAGGTTGATTAAAAAACTGTTTCAACACAGAGTTTACATAAAGAGCTCAGAAAGAAAAGCAAGTAGAAAAGACAGGAAGACCGCTAACAACCAGAAATTCATGTTACATCATGTTTTGATTTAACAATAAGTTGGCTAACTCTAGCACATACAAATCTGAAGTTTCCAAGTTTTAAGATTTGAAAAAGTCACACACTTTCCTCAGTCCTGTCATGAAATACCCTTTTAATTTATGCCCTGCTTCATAGAAGTAAGTTGAAAATACATTCTCACGTGTATATCCAATGCTACTCTGTTGATAAAGGAACCGAGAAAGAGCAAGCAGAAGTATGTCAAATTCCTCCGTCTGGCAGAAGAGAGGAGTTCAAACAGGCATGTAGCAAACCCAGTATTCTAAGCACCAGTGAGACTTTGACCTGGTTACTGGATTCTCAAGGGTATGGCACACCCTTGGGTGAATCCTATATAGTGAAAACATTGTGTTTAATGTCTAAACATACAGTTCTAATGTTTAGGTCTTGAAACTAGATGCAAACTTTTCATACAAGGGAGCTCAAATCAGGGTGCTCATACTTAGATACTGTTTTCAAAATGCACATAGCAAAGTCCCTGAAAGTCTATTATACCATCTGCTTGTAGTATTGCCACAAGAACTCAGTAGGACATCAGGGAAGAGAAGACTTTATACGGTCATTAAGGTTACAAAATTGCTTCTATTGCCATAGCCCTAATTCCTACTGACTTCTGCTTTGAACTGGAACAAGTTCAAAGCTCCTAAAAATCAGCTGCAATAAGTGACTACATTCAACTCCCCCTCTGAAAACTGTTGAGGTAATCTAACAGCAGATGAGCAAATAACATCATTTCAAAATACATACTGGGTATTTGTAAATTATTTTGTTACTTTAAGTCCTGAATGGCAATGGAAAGAAAACAAAACAACAGATATTGATACTACCAATCATTCAAAACCAATGAACTTAACCAAAAATTCCAAGACTGTTTGAGAATTTGAGAGTTTTGTAAAATATATTTATGGCTTTGTTTCTTTCTGCTTCAATTTTTCAGGTTTGCAATTTCTGCAAATACAAGTGTTTGAAACTTTCTATCTTAAATACAGGATCTAACATCTAGCAGTTAATACTCACTTGTAAAATCTGAAATCCACTGAACATGGGGTACAGTAATGTTGGTGGTCACACAGACTCAAATTAAATAAATTCAACAGGTACATCTTGTACAGAAAACTTAAGTGGGATCTGTTCCTTCCTTTTCTGCTGTAGCTGCCTCTCATGCCCTACCCATCCCATTTATCTAGTTTCCCATATCTCTATCCTACAGCACAAGGTAAATAGATCCCAACAGCTTGATTCTTAGATACTTACTTTCATTCACTTAGCCCATTGTTTCCAAAAACTAAGAAATGAAGAGCTATCAGCGCTTCTCTAAGAAAATAGAATAAAACAGAGAAGATGTCTTGAGAAAGTGAAATCCAATACGTCAGAAATTAGGCAGGTCACAGTGTAGCCGTTCAAATCCTGGAAACAGATAATCTGCCAGTAGCATCTTCTCCAAAAATACCTACTGTGTATCTGACTGTGTGAAGTCTACTTTCCTAACACTGAAAGACTCAACTCAGGAATACAGGTTAAAATACCGAAGACCTTAGGATAAATTTGACACTTTATTCTGGAGCAATCGCTACACAATGAAGAACTGTTAACCAGGACAAACAGCTTTCAAATAGCACATCTCTGTGCATTCCCTGCTCCATTTCCAGTCCCTCTGAGAAAACCAGGGGCAAAAAGCTGGTAAGACTAAACCAGTTCCCCCAGGCAATGCAAGTTCTCTCATGGCCTGCTGCCACTAAAATAAAAGGCAACCCATTACAACCAGCTTTAGTCAGCTGCCGCACACATAGTTAGAGCTGAAAGAGTCATCTCAGGCCTCCTTTAGAATGAATGGAGAAAACAGGCATTTAGGGACTGATTCATCTGGTTTATTTTAGTGACATTAGGATGAGATAAATTGTTCTGCAAAATGAAAAAATAAAAAATAATAATAAAAAAAAAAGCCCCAGAAATGCCTATTTTCCTCCATAAATGAAGACCAGACAAGGAATTGCCTGCATTTGTTAAGATGAACTCCACCCAGAAAAGCCTGTGGCATACATTCACCCCTCTCAGAGACCTTTTGTTGTAGCTGTTAAAGTTTCTGTAGCATCCAGAATACTGGGCAACCAGGTTCCCTCCACACTACATGGACGGGGGAGTCACGGACACCCGAAGATATTCTAGGACTTGGAAGCTACCAGATCCTACTGGGTGGACTGACATGGATTTGGGTATGACTTACGATGTGGAATAGTCTATGTGGTAAATGGAAAAGAAACAGACCAGAGAAGCCATCTTTCCTAAATCGGTGAGATAAACTCCCTCCCATTGCGAGTCTTATAACAGCAAGAAGCAGCATAGCTGCCCAAGGAAGGTCAAGGAATTGTTTTATCTGCACAGAAAACTGAGTTAGCCAGGCACACAGCCTATCCACACAGCAGTCAGGACACTTCTGAATGAGCTTTAAAACTCCAAGCCTACCAAGTATTTTTCCTGCTGGACAATCATATGTTTTCATGTGTCCCTGGATTTAGCTCTGACAATGCTCTAACAAGTGCAGAATGAATAGTTAATGCTTTTGGCTTCGAGACAAGCACTGCGGAGCACTACAGACACAGTTACTGCTACATATATTTTGTCAATACAATCTGAAGCCATGAAGTATACTGCCAACAGAAGCAGACAAATGTGAATGCATTCTGCCAAAAGAACTCACTAGCTGCACTGTGCCAACAGACTGCCAGCTACATATCCTCATGCAGGAAAGGTCTTGGATTTCCACTGTCTTTCATATTTCCTGCCAGGTTCCTGTATTAACTGGATGGATTAATACTTTACAGTCAAGAAGTTGACACTGGTTATCTTCACAACTGGTTTTAGTCACTACTCAAAACTAGACAACATCAATTTACGCCATTATCTGTACTGAACAATGTAAATACAAGGCTGTAAATATCTGGGAGTGCTTAATGAAATTATGTTAAACTCCATAAATGTGGACTTAACTGAGGAGTCTGTGAGGTTTCATATGCTTATACTACAGGCTTAGGATACTAGTCCAGCCGGTACACCCAGCAAACACCATGCTGAAATAGCTTTATAGGTTGTGCATCAGTACAAATCAAAAGGACAGATATACCAGAAAAGGTAAACTGTTGCCTATGTTTCAGACTAGGATTTTGCTTTTTGCAGTCCCACCAATTAAACTATCTTGCTGGAAAACTAACTGGTTATTCAGGGTATTTGAGTGTTCTTTGAAAAGATTGTAGTTCTCTGTTGTTCACTGATCCAGTGGTTAAAGAATTTTGTGGGAATGTACTGATTCTGATTTATTTTTTTTACTTTTTTTTTTTTTTTTTTTTTTGGAGAGTTTGAAAATCCCTCCAAAGAAAAAGTAAGATTAGCCTAAACACAATCCAGTGCTGAACCACAGAGAAGATTAAGAAGAGATATCTCATTTGCTATTTTCCTTCAGTTTATGGAAATGCCATGAGGTCTTCAGCCTTTCAGACTCTTTCCTTCTCTTCCTCTCCTCCAAAGAGCACCTGGCTCAGAATGGTTTACTTCGATCACAACATATCCCATGACTATTATCTTACTGTGTGATACCCTTCCCTAGGATGCAGGAGATCTAGACTGAAGCTGAGTGCAGACTAGTTCATACCACTACCTTGACACTGTCTCCTTTATCCACTGTGTGTACCCTACTCATCAAAGTTGTCTTGGAGCCAAGCTGCCTGGTTTGCACTGGGGATTCTCAAATGATCATTAAAAGCTCTTTCTGATGAAATGGTTACTGAAATCTGCACATTCCTATGAAGTTTTATAGTTTTCATGCACCAGCACCAAATGAAATGTTCTTGCACATTATCTTCACTCCCCCTAAGGAGAGGATGAGAAAGGAAGTACAGGACAAATATGTAGGCAGATTAGCCAACAGACTACAGGAGGGCACTCAAATACTGTGATGATTTGTATATACTAAAATGTGGGCTCTGTTGAAATAACAGAAGAGCCAGTGCCAGCCATAAAGTAGCAACTGATTATTTATGCAAAGAGAAATAAGAAACTAATCAATTACAGATACCATTTATTTTGCCTATACTAGGACACAATCAAACATGCAAAAATTCCCATGACGCCTACCAGAAAAAAAAAGCAATGTATTGTAACAATGTCATACCTATTGTAGTGATGTCATATAGAAGTTGATCTTGCAAGTCACACAAGCAAAAGTAATCATTTATTCTCCATGGTAAACACTACACAGTGTTTACAGTTAGTATTAATACTGATGTATGAGAACTATTGTCATCCTGTAAAATTGATACTGCACAGACATACTGAATACTGAAATTTTTCCATCTGACTGAGTTACAGTTAATGGGTCCCACTGCAATGAACTCCACTTAGACATTCTCTGTTCAGGATCACACAGCCAGGAAAGCTCTCCCTTTTCCAGATCTGTTCTGAATTAGATCCCATCAGTGAGTAAATCAAGTTGATCAAGACTATTAGGTAAAAATAAATAAATAAATAAATAAATAAAATAAAATAAACATGAAAGCAGGTGATGACTTAGACAAACTACAGTCTACTACCTCTATGGTGGCAAGATGTTTCAGGAACTTTCATAATGTGGTAGGAGAAATTCTGCTTACCTTAGGAAAAAATCTAAAAGAACACTATTTCCAGGATGCACTGGCTAAGGAAGTCTCACAGCTAAAAATTACTCGGATTTCCTGCAGTAGCAACCTTGGCAAAAACTAGGGTGAACCTAATGATTGTCTTGAAGCCATTCAGTAATTGTTGAAGAAACATGAGGCGTCTGTCCACCACTAAACTGCCTAGAAAGAGCTCGTTTAGACATTTAAATTCCAAAGGTTATATATACTTTGTAGCTTTGAAAGATGAAGAAATCCCTTGAAAATCTATGCTATTTTTTGAAGAGATAATTCAATTGTAATAAAGATATTTACCAAATACCATTTGCTTTCTGCAGGTCTTAGTTTTTTTAGAGGCATCAGCATAAAAAACTAAACTATTTTTATGTTTCTCTCCAAGTTTGTTCTGCAGCAAACTAGCATTTTGAAGAGAGCCTTCTATTTCTATTATTCAATATCCTTCTTTTACATGTTTGTACATATTATTTGGTAACCATTTGCAAAGCCCCTAGGTAATTAGAAAATAAGGTTAGGCAAATGTTATACTTAAAATGTAAATTGAATCACATTTAGCATTTAAAGCCTTTCAGAAAACCTCTTTAGCCACCTCATTTTACAAGATAATTAGAATTTTGCTTTTGACTTTAATGCTTACAGGATTGGCTCATCTTGACATATTTTAAGACACCCATATTTTAGTGGATCTGTTGCAGATGCACACACACTCACTAATGCTTGTATCTTCACTGAAATATTTTTTCTTAAAAAAGCACTTACCACACAGTCATATGGATCATGTAAAAATACCATCAAAGTAACAGTTAAAGCTAGCCCTGTGACTCTTCAAATCATTGAGCTTTGGTGTAGTTCTGGCCAGAAACATTCAAGTTTCATGTTGTTTAGATCAACAGAGATAGATATTCTTCCCACCTCCTTATTCTTCTCACTTTAGTACCATTGTGTTAAAGTCAAAGGAGGTATTTCTGATCTCCACCTACGACACGGAGAATCTTGTTTACAGCCCTGCTAAATCTCAGTACTCCAAAAGATATTTTCAAATGATAAATAATGTAACTGTGCTTTTGCCTCAGAGAAGCAGTTTTCCCATTATGGCATTATTAAATTCCAAATTCAAAATGTAGGATAGATGAGGATATTTTGGAAGACTTCTTGGGGGTAATGTTACTGTAAAGCTCCACCTCCTCTGAAATATTATTTAGAGCACTTCCTAAGCAGGTGCGTGTTAAGATGAGATTGAGACAACTAGTGTGGTATTTGTTCCGCATGCTTTTTGGCCTGGGGGTGGGCATATAGTGATGGCTTGGTGAATGATTCCTTGCTGAATAGTACACACAGAAACTGCAAGTTCTATTAGCATTGTCTTGAACAGACATCTCGTTAGCTGAACTTTTTAATGGGTTATTCTGTGAGTACAGTCTGCAAGCTTTCTCAGAGCCTACAGGCTTCCTCTTTTGTTCTAGTTTCTTTGTAAGGGAATAGGCATGTTATAATACATATCTGCATTTCTGTCAACTGAAAGCTTGTTTAGGCCTCAAGACATCAAGCTCCGGATGACATAATTTGAGCATGTGAACAGCCGAACTGAATTTGTAAGCAATTTCTTTCTCTTCTTAGAAACAATGTCTTAGACTGGTTTTTCTTCCAAAATTGCATACTTCGGTAGAAGGACCTATTTTTACTAACTTAATCATTTGAGAAACTGTTCTTCCCAAAATGTAATGGAGTAAGTCTGAAACATTACTCAAATGATACAGAAAGCCTCTGTTTTAAAATGGCATACTGCATACAGCTGTGCTTTAATTTTGCTTTGGGAAGATGAACAGAGTTGTTAACACCTGTTCACGCCTTGTAGTATGGCATCTGAAACTGGCAGCACTAGGTTAAATTTAATTCTGTCAAAACTATCTAGCATAATTGGAGTTGCTACACAATACTATCTGTGTGCTTATTCTTTCCAAGCTAAAACTCTGAAATCTTCATAAGGTCAAAATATTTGTATTCCATAAAGGTTGGAAGAAAAGATACAGTTTCAAATCAGAAAATGGCATACTTATTCTACGGTGTAAATGAGCTCCCTGTGACTACTTTGTCTCAGGGACTCTATGAGGAGATGATTTACTAGAAGGTTTTACTCGAAGTGCCTTTTCAAAGCAACGAAAAATAGCTGCGAGACTCCTTAGGGATCTGCAAATTTTGTACCACCACTTAGGTCTTTAATCCACATTTCACGTTTTCCAGAACAAGACAGATCTGTGTTTCTTTTTTGCTGTTACCCAGACTCTTAACCATGGGACAGTTGCTTCTCCCCTCAAGAGCCAAGCTTTATTTTGCTTTTTAATTAAAAAGTTTTGGCAAAATTTAAAAAGTTCGGATCTTGTACTAACATTGACCCACATCATTTCTAACACCATTTTCTAAAACGATGAAATATGTTTATTGTAGAATAATTACAATCTCTTTAATTAATGTACTGTTTTCTCAGTGTTTTCTTATGATACCATCATTAATGCTTTTTTTGTACAGGCATAAATGTATGCTTAAACACTTAAATCTAGAAATCTGACTTTAGTGTCATCAGTAGATCACAGTTAAGACAAAAGTACACTCGTATTCTGTCTGTTTCTGAACTGTCTGCAGAATCAAATATTACCCTGCACTATTGTTTTAGTTCCTCTGACTTAACTACAAGCATTCCCTCTAATCAAGTGATTTCTTAGAATCACAGAATTTGAATTTGGGTTGAAAGGGACCTTAAAGACCGTCTAATTCCAACCCTACTGCCATGTGCAGGAACACCCCCCATCAGACCAGGTTATCCAAGGCCCCGTCCAGCCTGGCCTTGAGCACTTCCAGGGATGGGGCAGCCACAGCTTCTCTAGGCAACCTGTACCAGTGCCTCACCACCCTCATAGTAATGAATTTCCTCCCAGTATCTAATCTAAACCTACCCTCTTTTAGTTTAAAACTGTTACGCCTTGCCCTTTCACTCCACTCCCTGACAAAGAGTTCCTCACCGTATTTCCTGCAGGCCCCCTTTAAGCACTGGCAGGCTGCTGTAAGGTCTCTTTGGAGTCCTCTCTTCTCCAGGCTGAACAACCCCAACTCCTTCAGCCTGTTTTCACAGGAGTGGTGCTCAAGCTCTCTGATCATCCTCATGGCCCTCCTCTGGACTCATTCTAACAGCTCCATGTCCTTCTTGTGTTGGGGGCCCAGAGCTCTCCAGGTGGGGTTTCATGAGAGCTGAGTAGAAGGGGAGAATCACCTCCCTCACCCTGCTGCACCTGCTTATTTTGATGCAGCCCAGGATACGGTTGGCTTTCTGGGCTGCAGGCACACATTGATGGCTCCCATTGAGCTTCACATCAACCAATACCACCAGGTCCTTCTCCTCAGGGCTGCTCTCAACTCTGCTGCTCTCTCTCTGCCATTCTCCACCCAGCCTCTTTCTTTGCTTGGGATTGCCCCAACCCAGTTGCAGGACCTTGCACTTGGCCTTGTTGAACCTCATGAGGTTTGCACAGGCCCACCTCTCAAGCCTGTCAAGATTCCTCTGGATAGCGTCCCTTCCCTCCAGCATGTCAACAGGCAGTTGGAGGCAAGTTGGAGGTTGTAAAGAGCAGCACAAAGTCCAGTTGGAGGCAAGTCACTTGCGGTGTACCTCAGGGGGGTTAATACTGGGGCCAGACCCATCCAAGACTCTCATTAACAATCTGTACAATGGGACAGAGTGTACACTCAGCAAATTCACAGTTATTACAAAATTCTGTGGCATGGCTAATACAGCAGAAGAGTGAACAGCCATTCAGAGGGACCCACAGAGGCTGGAGACATGGGAAGAGAAAAACTTCATGAAGTGCAACAAAGGAAAATGCCAAGTACTGCACCTGGGTACAAATAACCCCTTGCACCAGTACAGGCTGGCAGCTGACTGGCTGGAAAGCAGTTTGGCAGAGAAGGACCTTGGGGTCCTTCCAACCAACCACACATTGACCATGTGCCAGTAACGCACCCTCACAGTAAAGAAGGTCAATGGCCTCCTGGACTGCACTGGAAAGAGCATTGCCAGCACATCGAGGGAGGTGATCCCTCCATTCTGCTATGCACTGATGAGACAGCTGGAGAGCTGGGTCTAGTTCTGGGCTCACCAGTACAAGATAAAGTCTTACTGGAGCAGGTCCAGTGAAGTGCCACTAAAATGAATAAAGGATTGAAGCATCTCTCTCAGCCTCTCCTGAGAGAGAAAGTCTGAGAGAGATGGGACTCTTCAGCCTGGAGAAGAAAAGGCTCAGGGGGATCATATCAATGTGTGTAAATATTTGACAGGAAGGGAACAAAGAAGAGGAAGCCAGACTCTTCTCAGCAGTGTCCAGTGAGGGGCAATAGGCACAAACTGACACACACAAAACTCTATCTGAACACAAGAAACACTTTTTTTTTTTTTTTTTTACACTGAGGATAATCAAACAGTGAACTAGGTTATACAGAGAGCTGGTGGAGTCTCCATCCTTGGTCTTACTCAAGACATGACTGGATGCAGCCCTAAGCAACCTGTTTGAGCTGTCCCTGCTTAAACAGCCAGAGTGGACTAGATGGTCCACAGAGGTTCTGTTCAACCTCAACCATTCTGTGAATTGTAAAACTGTGATACAGGTAATATTTAAAATACTGTTTCTCATTGTAAGAGTTACAAGAAAATAGCATGGAGAAGAATCACCTCAATACTCAGGTTGTCTTCTTCTAGTGTTTTCTGCACTGCCTTCTGAAACTAGTCAGACCTAAATGAAGTTAGGGCTTTCATTCCCACACCTCCTACTTGAAGGTTAGGTAGTTAAAAACCTTGTTTTAATTTACTTCAGCCTGAATTTATTCATGACTAGCTCACACCCACATGTTTCTATCTCCACGCTGTTCTTCAGCCTAAGTATATTCTCCCTCCTATATATTTATAAATATGTAGGCTTATTTAGTGTATGAAAACAAAGCCTTTATGGGCTCCTATAATAAACTGTCCACTCATCTGATCATCCTCATAGCCCTTCCCTGCACCTGTTTGAGTTCATCCTTTGTGAATACAAAAGAGCAAAATGGTTGAAACATTATTCCTCAAGAAATTGACACTGCTGTCTTCCTCTGTATTCTGTCCATTATAAACATTTTCCTAACTCTTTGTAGGTAGCAGATCAGCTGATTACTCCTACCTGTCCAAATATCAGAAATTAATACAATAGAAGAACCAGGTCCTTACCTGCACTGTGTTTACAGTCCATACTAGTGCAGGTAGCAGGCTGGGTGGTAGATACAAGGCACCTTTCTGTATCCTTATCACAAGATTCAAACAATCCTCATCACAATCGGAGAGCTAAGGCATGCTGGTTGCAGCCGTTTCATTAAGATCTAGCTTCCAGGCAAAAATAAGTTAAAGTCTTTATTACTGTTTCATTTCCACCTATGCACATTGTCTGATGCTGCAGGCTGCTTTTCCTCAAGAAATATTCAGCAGCCTCTGTAAGATGTCCTAAGTAGTACAAAGATCTTAGCAATGGGAGGATCTGACTCAAGTTAGTCCAACACATACCAAACTACTCGGCAGAGAGTAAGTGGGTTTGGCTTTCTTTAAACGAACAGTAAACCTGCATTTTAATACTTGTAATGAGAGATTTTTCTAAACTTGTTATCTATCTGTACCTAGTTCTCCATGAATTTTCAAAAGTTGCTGAAGTGACTTAGGCTTGTAAGACACTTACGAAAATGAGACCTCACAATTTAAAATTTCCACTGTAAATAAGTTTCTAAATTAAAAAAGACATTGAAATAGAGATTCAACAGTAGACAGAGTCATTGGATAAGCCAAAAATAGCCATTAACAAAACAAATATAACTCTACAGAGATGTAGCCCAGAATCTATTTAGGAGAACTTTGGAAGGTAGAAGGTGATGGAAGGAGGGGAAAAGCTAACACAGAGATCACTTATAACTTATGATGTAAATGAAATATGATTCCATGGCATCTTGAAGCTTGGGATATATTTGTTCATGAGATACAAGCTCATCATCTTCTATATAGAGTTAGGACAGCCTTGTTGTATTACATTTTTCTGCCCACCCTCCCTGGCCTCTTGAAGGAGAGCGAGTCAAGAGTTGTTAGAAAACAAGGTGGGAGAACTTACTCTCTTACCCTAATCAATCTACCAGCTGTTCTGTGCTCTTTACTCCTATTTTCAGTTACATTTTTTCAATGAGACTTTATTTCTCTACTAGCATTTTTCATGCCACTAGAGCCATTAATATGTGAAGGCCTATTTTAAAACCCCTATTGCTATCACTTCTCCTACCTTCCATTTATTGGAGAGAATATGTGATGTGAAGTATGCTGGGAGGTGATATTTTTTGTTTGAAAGTAATGAAGTCTACAGAACTGAAATAGGTTTAATAAATAATTCTCATTTTCTGTCTTTTCTAACCACAATTCCACCCGATGACTCAAATATTTTGCTATTTGGAGTGATCATTTTTATTCATAGGAAGGAAGCAAATTACAATCCAATATTAGGTAGACTTACTGTAGTTAATATTACAGCGTAATGATCCATTCACTGAAAACTTACCACTGATTCATTAGCAAATCTTATCGTCAGTATCTTCATATATGTACATTGCCACTTATTTTTCTAGTTCTCAGCAAAAAACCTTTGCCTCCTTTCTTATGTATGATTTTTCATTAGTCCTCCATAAACATACAGTCACTGTAAAGAAAGGGACGCTTACCCTTTGCTTTAGATTATATTTTTAGCCTGTCAGTTATAAAGATATACTAAAGCAGTAGCTCCCTTTTACTTGATAATAAACATAGCCCAACAGCTGAAAAGATATATTTACAGTCTTCCACCAGAATCCTCCCAACCCCTTACTGCTAAGAAAAACAAGTGGGCCATTGCAGCATGTCCTAGAACTATTTTGGTACTGGGGGAAGTGCAAGTTCCAAAGCAGTGTGGAAAAATGCCCTGCCAGCTGCTCCCCTCTCATACAAACGAAGGCTTAAGTGTCTTCCCTGATCAACTAGTAGATGAAAGAACCTTCAGATAAATTGTTTCTGTATCATTAGTGTTGCATCCACAAAGATATTTAGATGTCTGAAGGCTCAAAGGTTGAAATAAGTTGCTGGAAGCTAGTAAAGTACCACACCTCAGCTGACCTACAGAAATTGGCTGTGCAAGTCAACAAAAAAAATGCAACGTGACTCACAGCAGCTCAACCCCCTTCACTATGGAGTATGCTCACTCAAATTACTTGTGGCTGCCACATATTAAGAGTACAGAGTATACAGAGCTATTGAGGCACAGAAACTTGTTACCTCATACCAACTGGCTCTGGTCTGAGTAGTATATGTATTTATAAATATAAATCTGCTTTCAAAGCTCTGGCACCTGAATAGTCATTGGTGCTTAAACTTTCACCAGTGAAGATAACTGAGAGCCAGAAGGTCTTCTAATCTGCTGCCAAGATCCTGGGTTAGCTGAGCATTTCTAGGTCCTATTTGATGCCTACAGCTACTTAAGATTCACAGTCTGTCATGCCTGTGCTTCATCTCCTGATAGCCAATAGACAGGCTCATAGTACAAGTGCCATACCAAGAAGATCAGACTGAAGCACTGAGTATAATACACACACTTAGAAGCACATTCAAAGTAGAAAGTGGCACCATCCATCTTTTACGTAGCTGTGTAGAGGCTGAAGAAAGGGAGGAAGTAAGAGAATATTCAGCCAAGGGGATTCTTGGAAGCATGAGATCATCAGCATTTTAAAAGGCATTTATAATGAAGTCCATGTTTCTAAAGAAAAGTTTTAAAATGTGAACCTCCAGTGAGTCAAAACCTTGGAAAACAAACAGAAGTCAGGTGCATGAGGATTTTTTCTAAATCTCATGATTTCCTGGAACATGATTCATATATGTGGCACTAACAACAAGTGGGTTACACATGTTGCATTACTGTTGATTCCTGGGTAGAAGTAGCTGACACGCAACATGTTGAAATTAGATTAGTCTGGAGGTAAAATAAATAAATTAATTAATTAATAAAATAAATAAATAAAAATAATTGGGAAAAAAAAAAAAAAAACAATGAAAAGAGTTAGATGATCTATATGAACTACATATTTTCATAGCTTCTTGGTCAAGCTGAGAACAAATGCCAGTCAGAGATGGTCTGGCTGCTGATGCTGCATCCTTAGTGATAACCTGTCAAGAAAGCCCTAAGATCAAGCAAGTAGACCAAGATGAGATGCTGCATCCTTATTGATAACCTGTCAAGGAAGTCATAAGATCAGGCAAGTAGACCAAGATGACTGTGAGGTCATCTCTTCAGTCTTGACTATTTCTGCAAGTAAATAATTTTCATTAGTATTACTACCTCACCTTTCTTCAGAATGAGCTTCAGGCTACATACAAGTTGTAATCAGAGGTAGGACTGAAGCTAACAATGCAAAATCCCATTAGCTGTAAGTAGAACACAGCAGAGGCCTCAGTTATCAGATAGTACCAGGATCCTGCCCAGGTTTGTACAGCTGAAGCCAAATTCAGTGCTGTTGTAACTTCGCTGCTGTCACCTAGGTTAGTTGGACCAACATTTGCAAAGCAGTATCTATACACGTTGCCATCACACCTTTGAATGCAGTGTAGATACAGTCACAGGTAGCTGTCATCAATGCTCTGCACTCACATAGATACCAAAATGGGCAATTTGCCTTCTTGGTTATTTGAAACAATAAATTTTAGGAAGCGGGCGAGGTTTTATTAGAAACTATGAATCACAGTTGGAAGGACATTGCAAAGAGGTAAATGAGAAGACAAAACAGAGAAGCAGTGCAGGAATTAAATCTACATCAGTGTGAAAAAGGATTTCCAACAACAGATCCCAGATATTCACTGTGACACGTTTTGATTACCTAACCTAATGCTCTCATGAAATTACATGAACTGAAATTACACTGAAACTTGAGGGGAAGCAGATAAGTCACGAGAAACTTCTATTAGCCTGGCAACATGAATTTTCCATTTTGATGTACACAATAGTCTTGAACTTTTTCTGAAAGCAGTATATTATATCATAGCTATGGGTAATTTTACATTGCAGTGCAAGTATGTATTTAAGGTAAAGCATAGCGTAGTATATACACATAAAACCATACCCAGAAATTGTCTTTAAATAAACAAAAAAAAAAAGGGGGGGGGGGGGAATAAAGAAACACCTTCGGTGATCCAAGCATCCAGGAGAGAATGGAGGCTAACAAAAAAGCACCTGAAATGTCTTAGAATTTCTGGAATCTTCATCCTCTATTCAATTTCAGCCCTGATGCTTTTATAAGCAATAATCAAAAGGCTATCCTGCAGATGCAGAGGGAAGAAGTTTCAGAATAGCAGTGCCACCTTCCTATCACCTATCCCTGAGCACACATCCCCACGAAGAATAGCACTATCAGAAGAGCCACTGCCTTTGTATTACCTTTCACACATCCAGATCAGTATACTAAATTTCTTTTAAATCTAGCCCTGGCTGTTCTCAAGGGTGGTGTTTGTGGTTTGTTTTTTTGTTTTTGTTTTTCTGCTAATACGTAAATTCCATCTTCAGTTTCCACTTTGAGGTAGAAGGCAAAAGCTGGGAGCTTGTGCTACAACTTCCATCTGCAGAACCCCTTGTGAGTCAGCACCACAAGAAATTCTTCCAGGCAAATTGCAGCCCAGAAGATACTGATGGCTACGTTTGCACAGTGTAGTGACAGTAGATATAAATACTGCCTGGGCATGTTTTGCATGTAATTTCAGTACACGTGAACTACGTGCATGCAGAAGATGGGACACATCTCAGAGAGGAAGATCTAGTGCCTGTCACCCCTCGTTTGCAACAGCTCTGGTTCTCGGTAGCCCTGCAGTAAAACCAGTTGGAATTTTTACATCACAGAACCCCCCAGCTACATCACTGATAGGGCTAATGTGTTTTTCCACCTTGCTAACTAGGTATGAATAATTAAACCAATATCAGCCAGGACTCCATCTCCAGTTCATGGCTGAAAAACATTGCTATAGTCCCCTTTACAAGTAAGATCATTGTGCTGTAATATGTATGGAAAATCAGTGGATAAAAATTGCATGTATGTTTGCTAAGGTTTGTTAAAAAGAACTAGGGAAAGAATACAAAAACCTCTCATGACATAGCTACAAAATATGCTACCACACAAATTCAGGATTTAAGCTTTTTCTCTTTTTTTCTTTTTCCTTTTCTTTTCTTTTCTTTTCTTTTCTTTTCTTTTCTTTTCTTTTCTTTTCTTTTCTTTTCTTTTCTTTTCTTTTCTTTTTAATGGGAGAGAGGGGAACAGTTAGATTTAATGGCACACAACTGCACACAAAAATCAAATGAAAAATAAAAATAAAACCAATAAGCAAACATCTCTCCAAAACGTGCCTTTCTTAAAAATTAATGCATGCTATTGGTTACAGAGAGGATCTTTTTAAGTTAAAAAGTGAGAAACAACATACATCATACACCAAAACATCTGTGGCTGATGTAGGAATTAAAATATGGAAAGATGACACAGAAAGTAAGGAGTCTTTGCTCTGGGCTACTGTCAATGGAAAGCTCAACTTGACGGTCACAAAGAATGAGCTGTCGGCAAACTCATCACTGATGGTGGTCCAAGGGCTGACTAGTGCCCTTCAGACAATGGGTAGCACCAACATGAGAATGGAAGTGGAACCCAAAACGTGCTGGTTGATCCCATCCATCTGCAGTTCCTCCCAATAACATTGTCATGCAGCCTACCCAGAAGTGCAAGCCGGAGTGCAAGCTGTGAGTGCCCTTAGGCATCCAATTCCTATTGATTTCAGTGGGAATCAGGCTCCTGATTTGCAGGAGTTTGTCAGGCATCTGTCACTGGATTTTACTGTCTTTGCCTTCCAAGAGCAGGGAGAATCTTTTCTACTATACCGTTTCTGACTCAATACCTTGTCAAGAGAAAGGGGGAAAAAACAAGACGTGTGCTTCTTAGGCATGATTCATGTTCTTTTTGCAAGGAGATAACAACAGAACCAGCACAAAAAGATATATCATTATGTTTGGGTTTTAACTATATGTGACAGCACTGGTTAGTTACAACCACATTATCATAACTCTTCCAGAAACTCTGACAGCATAGCCCAATATTAAGGAAATTCCTAGTTCTCCTTCTCTTTCCTTTGGACATCTTTGAAAATTAGCCTTAAGGCTCCACATTTGGGTTATGTTTAACAGCTGTTTTATATGCAAAATGCATTAGGATAAACTTGGGTATAGCTACCACAGCCGTCAAGCAGTTTGTTCACATCAATTTATAATACCACAATGGAAGCTGCAGAACTGTATTTAAGGTGCCTCCCTTTAGAATTACGTTCTGTTAGTGTTCAGCTCCATTTGTGAAAGGATATGACTGAGGAAAAAGACAAATATCATGTGTTAGCTATTACCAAAATATACAAATATTACATCTTGTTCTGAAACCCTGCATTCTGTGCAAGTTTCTGTAAGAGTAAAAAGATCTAAAAAATATATTAATTACATTTATTGCCTTCTGGCTTTTTTTTTTTTTTTTTTTTTTTTTTTTTTTTTTTTTTTGCCTGGCAACAGGACATCCTTGCTGGCATTATAAAAAAAAAAAAAAAAAAAAAAAAAAAAAAAAAAGTGCTAGAAATCATGAAGGTCAAAGAAAATGGAGAATGCTAGCACATGCTGACCCTTGTTCTACGGCATATTAACAGAAATACATTCCAATAACAGGTTTTAGTCTAAGAAACTCTGATTTGGAGCAGAAATTCTTCCTGTTATGGCAACAGAGAAAACTGTGCTAAATGATAAACAGTATTTATAAGACTTTTAGTCCTTAAAGTTTTACATGGTTTATGGACAAACAACCATAGACACCACTTATTTTTACATTCCACACTGTCATCACAGCTCTCTGGCAGTGACAGCTGACTGACAATTTATGTCCTTTTGTATAAATGAGACACAGCTACTGGTTGGACTACTCTGTTCCCAAGGGCAAAGAATCAGAAAAGTTCTTTCTTTCTACAACAAGGACTCAAGAAAGTAGGACTTAAAATGTCATCCAGTCCATTCCTCTACTTCAAGGCAGGACTGTAAGGTTTTATACCATATTTTGGCATTTTGACTCCGTATCTAAAACAGCCTGTATCTGGTAACTAGAAGACAGCAATGAAACCAAACCTTCCCCACCCCAGAAGAGCTTTCCACTCTGCAAGCTAATTATGGAAAAAGATATGACAAGAGATACTCCAGAACTTGCACTTGAATTGCATGGTTTGATATGGGGCAGGTTATTGTAATCTGCAGTGTTGTGCTTTTAAAGTGATGCTTTTAGTATGAAAATTGCCAAATGCGGGAATGTCTATGTCTGCAGGCTTTGCCATTGACCAACAGCAAAAATACTGTAAACAAATCAGAACAAGTAACAATGGTCTGAGAAAACAATACAGACAATACTTGTTTTGTTTTCTACAGAAATATTGTACAAAGTACAGATATCAGATATAACAACAGACATGTCTGTCTTGCAGGTAAGCAAATATTCTTTTGTCACTAATGAATAAGAGAAATTAATGTTGTTTTTCTACCACCCTCAAAAACTTGATGCTTCATGTTCTTCCTGAAGACAATGTACTTTTAAGCCTGTTTATGTACAATGCACAGAATGAATTTACTCCCTTTTGAATAGATTTGTTTTGTTGCTGCATCTCTACTGATGGCTTCTGTGTAACAAAACCCCCAAAGTGTATAAAAAAAAAAAAATTCAGAGGCATTCTTCTGTTCAGTCATCACTAGAACAAAATGTTGGCTCCTTCTTAAGGGGGAAATATCACAAATACCATAAGCAACAAAGTTCCCAAAATGGTAGCTGGCAGCAGTGATCTGAAAGCAGCAAACTGCCTTCACTGATGAAAAAAGCTATATCTCAATCCAGATGGATAAAGAAAATATAACTTTTACTAGCTGTGGCTGCACTATAAAAACATATTTTTTCTCTTTTTTTTCCCTTCATATCTACCTTTCCCTTTCACCATACCTTCCTTCCCTTTATGTTCCATTACTTTTCTTGATGCTCACTCTTATTTTGGTTTTCAGAAATTCTTTCTATAATTCCACTTGGCCTTACTTTTAGATCAGCCTAGAACTCACTGCCTACCTACTGTTCTCAAATTATTTTGGTTAAAAAGAAAAAAAAAAAAAAAAAAAAAAGGTTAATTTACAACTATTTCAAGTCCTCTTTTGCACAGCAGCAGGAAATTTTAGTTCCTGCCACTGGAACAGCTGGGAAGGGACTTGTTAAAAGAAAGTTTGAAAATTTTGGGTTTTTTTTCAAAACAAAGCAAAAATTGATAGTTTTACTTAACCACTGAAAAATAATTGTTTAGAATTTATTCAAGCCAATCTGGCCAGGGTTACTGTTTGAAAAATACTTGAAATGTTTGAAATTTTTCCTCACTAGTAGAATCAGCATCATTGGTTAACATGAGTCTGCAAAACTACTTAAGTCAATTTGTAGCTCTCTTCTATGTAAGATTACCACTGAAGTCATAGAAATAATCCTACTAGATATGCCAGTGATCCTCCTCTTCTGCTGTTTCCATGAGTACTTGTAAAAAAAGAACTTTTTCAAAGGAGGTTATAAGAAGCCCTGAAGTAACAAATTCTACAGCGGTCTACTCATATGGGAATTTACTTTTTAATTACAGAGAATATTTATTTTTACATTGAATTTTCAGACTTGATTTCAGTTATTCTACGTTTCTTCATCTTCACCAATATAGCAAGACACATTACTGAAAACAGATATGTTGAGAACAGAACACTTAATTTTACTTAAACTTTTATAAGATATCCACATTAACTTTGCTAAGTAAAGCCCTTCCAAAATACAGATCATAGAATCATCTAGGTTGGCAAAGACTTTCAAGATCAAGTCCAACCATCAACCTGACCCACTAAGTCTCATAACTAAGCCATGTCCCTATGTGCCATATCCATGCACCTCTTAAGTACCTCCAGGGATGATGACTTAACCACCCCCCTAAGCAGCCTGTTCCAATGCCTAACCACCCTCTCAAAAAATAAATTCTTTCGAATATCCAATTTAAACCTCCTTGTGCACAACCTGAGATCATTCCCTCACATTTGCAGATCCCTCTGCAAAGCCCTCCTGCCCTCAACCAGATCAACAGTGCCACCCAACTTGGTATTGTCTGCAAGCTTAGTGAGGGTCACTTGTTCCCCTCATGCAGATCACTGATACACATTAAAAACAACTGGCACCAAGACTGAGCTGTAGGGAATGCCACTGGTGACCAGCAAGCAATTGGCATGAACTCTGGACACTTTCAGTTCAGCCATCCAACCAGCTCTTCACCTAGCAAAATGTACACGGGAACCAGATCTGGGGACCAGGACTGGTTCTTTTTAACCCAGGGTCCTTTTCAACATTTTCAATGCTAAAGAATTGGTTGATTGCTCTGTTCCAGGCAGAAAAACTCATGTTCCTATTAACATAAAGAGCTTACTGTCTTGCTTCTGTCCTAAAGATGAGTTTTGGATTCAAACGTGCCCCCTTCAAGATGAACAACTACCTTTACTTTGTGGGGCTCATATTCTGCATCAGAGATTTGTAACTTCAAACTTCATAATGTCTCCTCTTGATAAACGGATGAGGTTGCAGATGTATAAAAGGGCAATACAACCTCCAAAATACATTGCATTGACACAAAACTATTTTAACGTATTCCTGCCAGTGCATAAACTCCTTTGCAAACCACCACAGATTAGACATAAGGACTAAAAAGTGTGGAAGGCATTGTTTAACATTTTTCTGCATACTTCCAACTTTGTGAGCCAGTCAAGCTGAGATGACAGCTTGAGATCCCAGCTGTGGCTTAGGATATGCTGTGCACCATAGAACTTGCTCCCCAAAGGACGCCTTGTTTAGGAATTGCATACTCTGTGGCCACCTGACTATAAAGTTCATTCAAAATATTCATAGTGTTATGTGTTAAATCACACTGCCTTAATCCAGACCTTTTTCAGCCACTGTTATTGACTAGAAAATATTTAATTTGACAATTTATGGGATCTGGGACAGATAAATTGCAATTTATATTCACAAAAACAGGTACTCCATATTGATCTGACAATGAAATTACATTATCTAAATAGCTGGATTCCCATCCAGCTTGCATCTTCAAGTGAAATAAGTTTAGAAGTTCATTTTCTAGCTTATGTAAAAAAGCAGATAAAAAAGCAGAGGGGAAGTCAGTCTTCCCCTCTCTTCCCCCTCCCCCCAACTTCAGTTTGCAGTATACACTGATAGTACAGTAGGAAAAGACTTCTGACTGTGATCCAAATTTTGCTGCCCACCTAGTGAGTTGTCTTCAAGCACATCAAAATCTGACTTCTATTGTTGTCTTATGCTGGACTTCATGTGCGGAGTAATATATTTGTCTACTTTTCTCCTAAATGTTTACTTCACAAAACATTACTCAAAAGGAGAACACCTGAAGGCACGGTTTCTTTAGATCACTTTACATTTGAAACTGCATTTAGTATTTTAAAATACTAAGTCTATTCACTCAGAAATACTGTGAGGTAATATATTGTACATCAAGTTATAGCTCATAAGATGCCAAATATTCAAAAGCTATATGCAGGTAAGATCTCTTAAAATATCTGCCAAGAGAGCAGTTCTGTGGTTTCATCTGTGGAAGTACGTGGTCCCTTAGAAATGAGACAGAGACAGTTTCTTTGCATGAATCAAAATCATTGCAGCAGAAGTTGGTAAAATAACTTATCCTATCTTAAAATAAACTAACATCTTGGTATTATGCATGCACATTATATTTTAAAACAGTTTAGGGCAAGCAGTGTCAGCATAAAATTGAAACGTACAGCAAAGTACTGGAACGACATGTTCATTCTTTGCATTCATTCCTTTTTATTATATAAGAGGTCTGTACATTGAGTTCAGTTGAGGACAAATGGAATGGCAGACATTACTTCATAGTTAAATGGGACAGCTTCACTTTTGTTGAACAGGAAAACATACAACTGGAGTTCACATAATACAATTAGTTTGCGATTCCGCAATGTTTGGGAATGAAGCAGCCTTATGATCCCTAATAGTGGGGCAATGCTTACATACCGTACTCACAGAACACTTACAAAGCATAATCCCAATTCTACAATTGGATTTACTCAGGTCACTTTCATATATATGAATTCCCAAAGAACTTTACCAAACCTTTGTTAAAAGTCCACCAAGCAGGTATGAATAGGACACAAAACTGACGCAGAGAGGTAACATTTTTCTTTTTTTAATCTTTTTTTTTTCTTCCTTGAGTTGTCATTGCGATAATCAGAGAAAACCAGGAAAGGAAAGAGGGGATAAAAGCCAAAAATCGTTACTCAGCATTTATATTACTGATTTTACTTTATGGGTTCCGTTTCGTTTATTTTACTGGACTCTGATGTCACTTATGATGCATCTCTTGAAATTATCTGCACTTAAGTCAACAGTTTTAGTCTTACTATCAGGGGAAAACTAGTACCCAATTGCAAACTGAGTATCCAGTTGCAAAATCTGTTTAGACCCACATTCTAAAACAGGCATCTTTACTCTAAGAGATGATTTCAAAAGGCACGTCACCACTTCAATAGTGACAAATTTGCAGCTGCAAATGCAACTGGTCTTTTAGCATTTCCATAATCAGGATATGAATTGCAAAGCCTACGCCTTCTATCCATCTAAACTTGATTCATTCTCAGTCAAATTCTAAACCCTATTCCAAACTTAATTTAGACTGAAATATTCTCATTTCTATTAAAATGATAATATGTATAGCCAAGTTCTGCCTTAGTGGGTCTTTCTTACAACTTTCCTGCTAATATGAGCAAAATCTAAACATTTTTAGATTTTTATATTAAAACATTTTATATTAAAACATTAAAACATTTTTTAGATTTTTATATTAAATATACATTTAAGGACCACGGTATCCTTCATTTCTTCCTAAGATGAGTCTTTACTGTTCAAGCAGAAAGGAGGTGCAATAAACAATGAACCAGAGAGACCAGGTCCTTTATTGCCATTAGAACAAAAAAGGCTGTTTGTGGCAAGTTTTACATTTCCACTGATGCACTGCTATCATCAGAAATTTCTCTTATATACATTATATATACAATTATGTATATACATGTAAATATTTATATAATTATTAATAATTTAAAATATTAATTTTATATATAATAATGTATATAATTATTATTTATAATTTATATACAATAAAGATGTTTTATTGAAACTTAAAAATATTAAGCACTCACTCAGAAGGATCAACTTTAATTTCATCAGAAATACTACTCATTTCATCAGAAATATTACTTGTTCATCTCAGTAAATGCAGGTTCTAAACACAATGGAAAAGGAAGCTTTTAAAACTAAATCTTAGTACTGATAAGATGCATAACTGCTGAAATTTTGCAAGTTCTTAATAGTCCCACATGGTCAATTGAGAATGAGATGGACTCAGCACTGTCTATGAAAATCTGCATGCACTCCCATGCACACAAGTGCATAGACAAGACTCTTAAGATAAAGCTGAAAACAGTGTTTTAGGAAATCTTATGACAACCATGGAGCTACAATATAATAACATAAGTCAACTAAGTTTGTATGAACAGTTGTATCTAATTAGGTCAGCGAAGTAAAGTTAAAGCTTGCACAAGCATGATGAAGGTTTGGAATTTGTTGAACTAATTTAATTTAATAAGGCAATAAATGAAGTACCATAGCAAAAGTTTACTAAAAAAGCAGTCTTCAGATAAGTGAAAATACAATTAAAATACAATCACAATGTCATAAGCTACAGACTGAAGAGATAGTCTATCAATACTAGCAACAGAGAGATCAGAAAAATCCTAAATCAATAAGATTTTCCTCTTCCTAAGAAAGGCTTAATCACTGCAATAAAGAACATTTTTTTCTGTGGAGGAGTCTGAAAGAGCTGGCTGTGTTCCCAAATTCAGGAAATGGCAAACTTTAGTAAAACAATGGACAAACCAACTGTTATTGTGATTCATCTTTACAAGCAGTAACAACGCAAAAGGTATTAATTTACAGCATACTTACACTAAATGCCACTCCCATCACTGTTTTAACAGTTGTCATCATAAGAATAGTAAAACCAGAACCTCATTAAACTGAAAGAAGTGAAGCTGTTAATGCACACCTCAATAAGGAGTTGTATTCCAGAATCAAACACCCTTAGGCTTTGAATTAAAGTTACCCACATTTGTTGTCTCTTAGGACATAGTCCAATAAAACCGTTTACTCAACCTCTATTGGAAGCAAGCAGTAGTTGTAATAACGTAGAATAACTAACACCCAACTTACTACCTTTGGGAGGAACTCTAGGAGGAAAACTTGTTTTGAGTCCATATCGCCACATTTTTTTCATTTATCTTCCTAAAATTTAGGAGAGAGTTTTTAAATTTCTACCAAGAAAATGTCTGCACAAGTAAATGCATTCTAAAGACTGCATATATACCTGCATATGTATACAGGACTCCCCTCATATAATTAGTATGAGGGTTTACAAAATCTTATGAAAAAATAGACAACTTTACACATATACTTATAAAAATATACAATTTAAATAATTTAAATAATAAATATGGATTGTTCCATAATTAAAAGCACCTCATTCAGAGCACTGTCCCATTGATCAGAGAAGCAACTAGAAGCTCCCCACCTAGCTTTTGCTAATTTAGAGCTTCACTGGTCTCAATGCTCTATAGTTCTGTCTACTCTGATGATCTTTCCCAAGTACCAATTTTATCTCTCCGGACCTGGAAAGTTCTCCAGAAACAGTTTGTCAAAATAAATACAATCCTTCAATAAAATTTCCCTTTCTTAAAAAATAAAATAAATAAATAAATAAATAAGTTGAAGGACTCCTAGCTCTCCTAGCTAGCTCTAATACCATTTTTGTTAGATGCCATCCCCCATATCTATGCCATTTCATTGTAACCATACAGGGAAAATACACTCTACCTGCCCAAAAGCTGAGCATAAGAACCCCAACCACATGGAAATCACTAATCTAAAATCCAGAGCCACCATAGTGACTCCCTGTTGCTATCAACACACAAGTTTGCATGTTTATCTTCTGATAGCCCATAAACTTGTGCCCTTGCACATTTCTCTACATGCAAAAGGGAAATATGCACACATCTGTGCTTTGACCCCAGCAGAGCCCCTGTACACAGTTTAAGTACTGTATGATCAGCTTGAATGTTCAGGTGTCTTCAAGCAACCCATGATCAATCTTACACTTTTGTAAGGGTTAATAAAGATGATAATGACTATGATAAAAAGATTGGTGGAGTGCTTATTATGAGTCTTCTCCACCCACATTGACCTGTAGATCTGAGCTTTTCTAAAGGGTGCTTCATAAAAGAAAGGTTAAGCCTGACTAAACACATCAGGGTCAAAAGTCAACATTTTGGAATGAAGACTTCAGATGAAAACAGCAAAGGGAAACAGTCAGGTTCTTTTATTGCTTTCTCTGCCACCACACCTTTGCATTAATCACTTTTTCCAATAACCTGGTTGGATCCTGCAACATAACAGCACTCAAAACATTGTTCAAACATCTAAGAAATCATTATACTCTACTACCAAGATTTACCTTTCAAATCCAACTAGACATACAAGAGTAAAATCTAATCACGGTTAACTTCTCACATAGAATTACCATTTCCTGTTACAGAGTGATAGCATTCCACCCCCAAGATCACCACATTTCTGTGATTCTAGTACTCAGCTACTGTCAGCAAGATGTGGACAAAAAGAAGAAGGAAGAAGGAAATGCCACACCAAAATCATTAGGTTAAACAATACACAACACTACATCAATACTTGGTGTCAGTGGATTCATCTCAGTGACTTATATCTGGGTGGTGAGGCCCTGGCACAGGCTGCCCAGAGAAGCTGTGGATGCCCCATCCCTGGAGGTGCTCAAGGCCAGGCTCATGGGGCTTTGGGCAGCCTGGTCTGGTGGGAGGTGTCCCTGCCCATGACTGGGGGTTGGAACCAGGTGATCCTTAAGGTCCCTTCCGACCCAAAGCATTCTATGATTTCTTGAACTCATAGCTACACAAAACAGTCTCCATTCCTATTTAGGACTGCTCCTCATAAAGCATAGTTTGTTCAAGCCTCCAATATTTTTTTCTGCCACAAGTTCCTATTTATTTTTTTTACTACATAGTCAGAAAAAAGATGGGCATTATCATACTAAATACTATTCTAGATTTATATAGTGTCATATCAAAAATAGGCTAAAATAGTCAGTAACCTAGCTACACAAACATACCTAAATAAACATAATAAATAAATGACCTATTCTGTGGGACCTGGGTGGCAAGTCTGGCCAAGTAGATTCCTGTTAGATTAGGAAGATTGCCTAAATGGCAGCCTATCCTTCCATTTTGATGCACCTGTTAATAATACAGCGCAACCACCGACTTATTATAAACCAGGCTTCTAGCATACAGAAAGAAACACGTGGTTTTGAGGTAATCCCATTACCAATTTTTTGACTCACACCATTGCTGGAGACTATACTCCAATGTGGAAGTAACTGAACAGAACATGTGCCAATCTTTTGGGAACCTAATTCCAGTCTGATCTCCTCTGTACCTTAAACTAGGGCTTTGGAGCAGCTGATCTTTGGTACAGCCTTGCTGCAGCTGTGGGAGTGGTAACACAGGTAACCAAAGGTAGACTTCCAAAACAGTTCAGGTATTTGCTCAACTTTGAGTCAGTGAAGTCCTATTCTCACAAGAGAATCAACTCTCCAAAAAAACTAGGTATATTTTACCCTATTGTATTCAGGAAACTGAAAGGGGGTCAATGTAGAGTCTACTTATAATACTACAAGCTTCATGGAAACTCACTATTAATTCTAAATGTTGGCTGGTAAAGCAAAATTTCACTGCAATCACTATAAGGCACAACTTTACTGTTGAACAAGTCTAGTAGTTTATACAGTCTCCCCAAATGATTACTTACTGCAGGAATAGTCTCCTACCAGAATTAACTCAAAATTTGAATAATAAGAGAGTTATAACAACGAATTAATAACAAAGGAGGAGAAAATACTAAAGATCTAATCATAAAATGTATTGTTTACGGGAAGAATATTTATGAACACTAGGACATTTATTAAACAGTAGGACATCCTACTAACAATGCCCTACAGGCTAAAGGGCTTAAACCCAGGTTTAAGATTAAATAAACTCACAGAGAATGTAAAACACACAATGATCTTAATTCATACTTACATGTTTCATGAAGCCTGGCAAAATTCTTAGGGTTTCAGATCATCTCTATTAAAGACAGAAGAATTTTTCATCTGTTAAAAAAAAAAAAAAAAAAAAAAAAGTCCTCTTTAGGTACTTTTAGGGAAGTATCATCAATCTGGTTTTATCATAGAAGTTCAACAAAATATGCTACATAGTTGTGTAAAATACTACATTTTATGTTTTGCTAAAAGAAGCTCAATTTTAAGCAAATCCAAACCAATGACAATCCACTTTTCCTGAGCCCATGAAATACACACAAAAGCGTACAGTACTCTTAACATATGAAAGCAAACGTGCTTGTGGGTCGCTCCTCCCAGGCATCAAAGCAACACTAGCTCTACTTTTTCATAAAAGTCATGATTATCAAGCTGGATTGGCAGACAGTATAATTGCATATAGCTCATGCAATTTGTTTGACGAGAACAACCTAAGGAAGATATTTGTTGGCAGCTGTAGCAGTGCTGTAGATTCACCTGAAAAGAGGGGAGCCCTGTGGATTGGGAATGCAACCCTGTGGTGAGCATGTTTGCCTTTTCTCTTTAAAGTTCATTTTACAGCAAATGCAGGTGAAGACCTGCCTCTAAGGGAAAAGACACTGGGGCATACTGAAAAAACTGCTTTTTGCAGAAGCATGATTGAGAAGCCTGTTCCGTTTTTGAAAGTTAGTTCTTTCTGCTCAGTGTGTACCAGAAGAGAGTGTGTATTCAATTTGGCAAGCTTTTGCCACTTAAAAGTATTTTAAGATTAATGCTAGCATCTTTGTAACTGCTAAATCATTAGAAATATGACATTTTCTTTTTGCAGGGAAGTTAGCCTGGCACTGCTCTCATTTGCTTCCTCATAGCTAACCACAGAGCAGCACGAAATCTCAGAGCATTCCCTTCTGTTGTATCACCTCAAATGAGAAATAAACCAATGAACACTTCTCTTCTCCTTCATATATACATTCAAACACGTGTAAGAATTTTTTCTGGTTTTTGGAAAGATGCTAATCTGTATGGCTGCAGGGTTAACCTCACCAGCCTCAACGCTATTGTAAGCTCTGCTGACACGATGACTGGGCCTAGAGCTGCAGGCAGCCTTTCACTGGGCTACAATGCAGCTGAATGAGGATTTACTGTTCCAAAAAGCCACACAATGCAGCACTGGAGGGATGCTCTCTAAATACACTGTTCACTCCTGAACTTTTGGATTTTTGTGCTGGCTTAACTGCTGTATAGCAAAGAAATGTTTTAACCCTGGCAGAACAAATGATCGTCCAAAACGATAACTAAAGGCACGAGTTTCCTTCATATAATTGATTTGATGTGCTATTTGTGGACATGAGAAAAAAAAAATAATAAGTGTATGTTTCTCTCCTGACTAAATGTTAAGTAGAGAACTGAAAGTTCCATCAAATATTTCATTTTTATTAACCATAATAAACCAAGAGTGGAAAAAAAGTTACATAAAACTTGCCAGAACATAGTTATTGAACGCTGCCGTTTCTAATCTGGGCAATAAATGTAGGTCAAGGGAACTGGAAAATCTAATTACTCTGTAAATTTTTAAACCTGTTTCTTTCTTCTCAAGGAAAAGAAAATCGTTCCCTTGCATTTAAGCAGACTTCACTTAAAGTGTAACTACAGTGAGGCGGAGAGTTATTTTTGTCTGAACGTAGAGGCTTTTGAACTTCCTTTAACAGCGTCTCTGCATCTTGCATGGCTTTCTCAGCTGTGGTTCACACTTGTACTCAAGGTATCATCAGTTATTTCACAATTACCATTGCTATCGTGGAAATTCCAGGGACACTCTTCACATAAAAGAGCCACCTCTGAACAGAACTGACCTTTGGTACACCACTGCAGCAGTTCCTTTAGGTAATATCCTATACAATCATAACTTGATACCTAGTATTCATAGACTGCATAAGCTAAACATGAGGCAATGCATCATTGCAGAACTACTCCTAATATGAATGTGATAGCATTGTAAATGTTAATTATTTACTGATGATTTAACTGTTTCCATAAACTGCTGTTGCTGACTGCTGTGTCTAGATAGCAGTCTAAGACTTACAAGAGGATCAAAGAATTAAAAAAAAAAATACATACAAAAACTTGAAGATTCAAGCCTTTTGCAGAGTCCAAAACTGGGGTCCATTGAAGAATCACAAGGCCAAAGAAAAACTACAGTTTCAGGCATTTAATTCCTAGCCTAATTAATCTCAACCTTTCTAAAACAAGTTGTTGCTGTTGTTTTGTTCATAAAAAACCTCTCAAAACAATCCCTCAAGGTCTAAAAACTAAAACAACCTACTGCTTCACTTCTTAGATTCATCTGTCATTATTTTCTTTGTCTGTATTCACAAAGGGTTGTTTTCCTTTTTTTTTTTTTTTTTTTTCCCTAACCTCTGATGTAAAATAAAAGCCTCATTACATGTAGGTAAAAGTTAAGGCTTCTAGAAAAACAACGAGAGCCCAAGCAAACTTACAGATCATTGGAGCTGTTACTGTTTGATGATACCTGGATGAGAAAAGGTAACTATGGACAGCCTACGTTTCTTATTGACTGGCCCATCTTGCAGAGCTCTCTCTTCCAGCTCTTACCTCTGTGATACGTGACGAAGAACCACAGAGTTTCACAACGGAGAGAGGATTTGTATGTTGTGTTCTGATTTGGCAGTCAAATGTTTTGTTTGTTTTTTGGGGGTGGGTGGGGTGAGTTGTACAAAAGTGGAAAATTTGGCCTGAGCTCATGTGATCTTTGGACACTGCTCTCGTTATGTATAAATCCTAGTTTTGAACTTCCTCCAATCGCGTTGGGAGGTAAAACCTCCCAAACAAAAAAAAAAGGTAATTCAAGAACCATAGCAAAGGCTTAAAACGTGTTTGTCGTAAAAGGTAAACCCTGAAACAGCAGCTCAAAGAACATCCCAAAGTAAACGAGTTGTATGACAAGGGTCTTTTTTGAAAAGCAGACCAATGGCAAGATTCTTTTTTTTAAACTACACGTGTTACTTTAATACACGTTTATGTTGATTGTACAGATGTAGGCTGTGAGGTGAAATCTAAGAAATATTGGTACAGAGACTATTAATTTGTAGCCCTTGAGTGTAATTACACCATACCAGACTGTTTTCTGCATCATAGACAAGTTCATGAATACAAGCATCAAAAACATGTTTTTTTAATCTATTCTTCAGCATTCTCTAATGTTTAAGACCTCAAACTTTTAACTTTTGAACTAACAATTTCAGATACTGATAGGATATTTTTCCTTACTTTACGTATAGATGTATGGATGTATGTATGTGTGTATACGTGTATATTCTGGTTAGAGAACCATTCAATAACTGCTAAGACTGTATGTAGCCTAAGGTCTGACTGATGACACATGGCAATAAATGAGACTCGGATCTGACTGAATGAGAAGGAAAAGAGCTAATCTGCCAGACCTTTTGCCAGGTGCCTTCTAGAATAAAATGCATTTATAGAAGTAAAATAATGGGTAAAAGCAAACTAAAATTGGAGTTTCTTAATCTTTGTGTGTTTGAGCTTACAGCTTACAACTTTAATACAAAAATTCGATAAAATTGTGTTTTCCCATTTTTATCTTCCATGGTTTTCAAGCGTGGTACCACACAGAGTCATTGCACGTGGCTTGCACTCTGAAGAACAAAAGCTCCAAATTTTCCTAACAAGCAGAATAGGCAGCGATGATGAACCACGGCCCTTTATGGCATGCCAGAAAACACATATACGGGTCTGACCTGTTACGTATCAACAGGATTTAAATATGTCTATGTAAGGATGAAAAAGCAGGTGTGTTCTGGTGCAGGGAGGACAGACTTTTTAAAGCAGGTGGTCCACTCCGAAAGCATAAGGCCTTTGTTTGCATACTGTTAACATCAGGTAGGATTCGGATTAAGGGGAACGCTTATGCAACGTCGTGGATGGGGGGTGTCTGCCGGCAGAGGTGCCCAAGGGCAGGCTACCGGCGGCCACCTGCCACCCTGAGGCGCGGAGCTTTCCCCGTTGTGCTCCGGGCAGGGCGTTGCGGGTCCCCAGGCCCGGCAGGAGCTAACACCGACAGCACCGGAGCCTCGGCATCGCGGCGGGGCCCGCTGCCCGCCTCCCCCTGCCCTCTCAGCGGCGCAACCCCCGCCCACCGCCGGCACCCCCAGAGCGCCGGGGCCCCACCCGCCGCCGCCGCCGCCCGCCCGCCCCCGGTCCCCCCCGCCCCGCCCGGCGCCTGCGCGGAGCGCGGCGGCGCGGCGGGCGCAGGAATGCGCGTTGGGGTTAAATAGTGGGCGCTGGGCCGGCCGCCGCGGCGATCGCGGCCGGGCGGGGCGGCGGCGGCGGCGGCTCGGGGGGCTCCATGGCGCGGCGCGGCTCCGGGGGCGGTGGCAGCGGCGCGGCGCGGCTGTGACAGGCGCTCGGCGGCCGGGCCCGGCCCTCGCTCTGCCTCTCGGCTTCCCTCCCAGCCTCCTTCCCTCCCTCCCTCCCTCCCTCCCTCCCGCCCCAGCGCCCAGCGGGGGGGGCGCGGCGGCGGCGGCGGCGGCGCTCGGGTCGGAGTGAGCCGTGGCGGCGGCCGGGGGCTGCCGGCGGCTGAGCGGCTCTATGATGAAATTGAAGCCGAACCAGACGCGCACGTACGACCGGGAGGGCTACAAGAAGCGGGCGGCGTGCCTCTGCTTCCGCAGCGAGCGGGAGGACGAGGTGAGCCCGCACGTGGGGGTCGGGGACGGGGCCGGGGGGCGAGGACCGGGGGCCGGGGGCCGCCGCCCACCGTTCCGGGGCGCGGGCACACGTGCGCGGGGCGGCGGCGGCGCCTCCTTTGTGCGCGGCCCCGCCGGCGGTGGGAGGGGGCTGGGGAGGGGGGAACCGGCCCCGTGCGGTGACCGGGGGGCGGATTTGGGGATTTGGGCACCCCCCGGAGCCCCGCCAAGGTCACGGGCCCGGCCGCTCTCTGCGCGCTCGCCCGGCGGCCGCGTTGCACAACGCGCGGGGGGACCGGCTGCGGGCGTGCGCCTGGCTGCTGGCTGCGCCCCTTTATTTTTTGGGGGTTTGGGTCGGGTTTGGAACCCGCGGGGGGCTGTGGGTTGGGGTTTTCCCCTTTCTCTGCCGGCCGGGAGAGGCCGGCGCGCTCCGCGTGGCGAATTTCTCGCGTGTTCGGCGGGGAGAGGCCGCGCCGGGGGGCACCGACCTGGCGGCGGCGCCGGGGGGCAGCGGGGGCCGGGGTCTGCTCCGTGGTGGTGTGTGGGGTACGAACACGGCCCCGGGATCGCCCTGCCCGGCTTCTGCGAGCTAACAGCATCTGCCTTGCTTTATAAGGAGGAGGCTGCCCGGCAGCAGCGCTGCTCGCGCTTGCAGCCGCTCTGGTTTTTCCGTGGTTTCGGCAGCTCCCCTGGCTGCTCAGCACGCCTCCCTTTGTATGAGTGCAGTCTCCGGATGCCGCCCCCCATCAGGCTGCTCCTGGAGTTCAGGCACCCGTTTTGTGTAGCACCAGGGCTTGCTCGCAGCAGTTGCAGTTGGAAATGCATGGCCGGGGTCACCTTTGTCTGTGATTTCCATCCTTTCTTCATTTCCTGCTGCCGCTTCTTATATCATCCATGAATCGTCTCTTTGAATCAGATGTGACCCCTGGCTATTTCAAGCATTGCCTGCTCATAACACCCTCTGAGGGTAAAGGTGGCAGCAGCTCTGCTGCACCGTGTAGGAAGGGTGGATGCTGGCACACACTGCAGGTGTACGGCTGGCACGGGGCTGGGCTCGGGCGTTGTGCAAGCAAGCACACTTCAGGGTGAAATGAATGGGATAACGCAGAATCTGATTCAGGGCATAAATCAGATGTGTTGAAACGGCATTGCCTTGTGGTGATTTACTTCCAGAAAAGAGTGGTAATATCTTAAATTTGTTTAGATGTTCCCCAAGTGCCAGCGCTGCCTGTCTTGCTACAGAACCTGTTCCTCTCTGGTTGCTGTTTGTGATTGACTTGTATCACCAGCTGCATTCCCCAAACTGGTTGGATGAGGCTTGCTTCTGATGTTCTCGAATACTGTTGTCTTAATACAGCTCTGTGTAGGTGTACTTCAGACTCCACGTAAATGTCTTCAGTGTTTTTCCTTTCCACATCTCTTAGAGATTGCACTGTCAGCTGATCTGCATCTTCAGGGATCTATCTCGGAGTGCAGGGTAGCCTCTGCTTTGAAGGAGCAGAAAGGCAGTAGTACTTGGGAAACTGGAGGGGAAGGAGGGGAACAGCAGACTCCTACGGAAGCCAGTGGGGAAAAAAAAGTAAGCTTTAATAGTTAGATCCACAAGGTTATTACCCCATAGGCTGTGAGTTGCTTTGCGCTGGAGATGAAACAACAAAGCAGGTAAATGGGGAGAAAATATTAAGCAACGTACTCCATTTTAAGAGGCTTAAGCTAGAAAGCAAAAACTCAAGCTGTTTGAATGGATATATTGTCTGCAAGACTTTTGAAACAGTTCACATTCAACCTTCTAAACTGGTTAGCTTCTTCCTGTCTAAATGAATATCTGCAGCAATCTTCTGATACAAACCTCAGAATTAGCTTGTCTTTCAACTTCTGCTCTGGCTTTCTAAATGGATAGTTCATATCCAGTTGTGGTTGTGCTTTTGCTAGTTTTTTCTTCCTTTCTGGTACTTCTGACACATCTGTAGACAGCAGTCCTTTCATTCTTAGCACTCCTTTGGACACTGAAATCTTACAGGCTCTTACAGACTCCTCTCCTAAAACAGTTTTGCCATTTTTCTGATCATCTTTCATGTCCTTTAGTTTGATACCCGTGTTTCTGGAATGTGGGCAACAGTAATGCTGGTTTTGAATGGAGTCTTACAGTGTTATGTAAAAAGTTACTACTGCTTCCAGGAAGAAATGCTACAATAGGACCTGTCTTTATCATGATTGCCAAGCTGTTGTGTAGTCATCTTGTGATTAGCAGTGATATCAAATCATCGAGTCGGTTCCACCTTCCGACCTCTCAACTTGAAGCAGAAGTTCTTGGTGTCCTGCACGCTGGATTCATTACACATTCCTAACCAATTACCCTCTTCCTACTGCAACTTTGGAATACCAACAGGGGATCTTGTGCTGATCTATGGATGCTGCCTATCAATTTGGAGACTTAAATATTTCAGTAATAGCATGATTTCATTTAAGACTGTTAACAAAGGACGGTAAACGCACTATTTCCTTTCCCTTTCTGTTTACTACTTTATTTTTTAATTCAAGACATAGGTGGTTTCTAAAGTACCTCTGAGGCCAAATCCAGTCTGGTGGCCCTTGCAAGCAGTTGGAAATGGTTGCTGAACTCCTGTGCTCCGGCTACAACACTGTTCATTAGAGTTACCAACAATCCTTGCTGTGACAGACTTGAGAAGAGCCAGTTCTCCTCAGTGTGAGGGGGTGGAAACTGGCCTTGCCCACAGTCCTGTAACCTGTCAAGAGCTGCTGCTCTGTCCTGAGAGCCAGTGTTTGCAGTATGAAGCAAGTACTCATGAGAGGAGTGAAGTTTGTCTAAACGGCTGCACCACTGCAAAAATCATTTGTCGTTGCATCATCTTTCAAAGGACCCAGTGTATGCCAGTTTACTGGTAAAGCCCTTTTTGATTTTTTTTTTTTTTTAGCTTTCTTGCTGTGATATTGTATGATTATAAAACAGAAAAATCTTGGGGGAAGCCTAAACAGTCAAGTAATATGGCCAGTTGCTTTAGAGATTTTTGGAGTGTTTTAAAAGAACATCTCTTAGACTACTGTCATTAGTGTTGCCTGTTTTGGTCTCTTCCGATACTGTCATTGGGCTGAGGGAGCGAGATAGCTGGACATGAGATTAAGTGCTGGCTCCTACTGTCATTCTTAATGGAAATGAAGCAGTAATTGCAGGCACCGTCTGCCATTTGAACAAAACAAATTGCTGTAAAGGAAGCAGGAGAAATCCAATGAAAAATGAATCAAGGCTACGCAGGCATGAAGTGTGCGGGGGCTGCAGGCTGTCTGCGTCGAGCAGCCAGAAGCTGTTAGGTGCGTGCAGAAGGCTGAGGGCATTCAGCAGACTGGGATGGGCTGGCGGATTTGTGCGTGAGGAAATGCGAGTCTCTCTCCTGAGCAGCTAGGAGATGTGGACGGCACCTCCAGGATAAGCCCCAGGAGAGCCTCTCCCAGCACTGTGAGGGCTGCCTGCTTCCCTCACTTGGAATTGCTTATTCATCCAGGGCTGTGTGAGCACTGGCTTCACATAGATGCTGCTGGCACAGGGTCTGGGCAGGCTGGGCAAGGAAATGCTTACCTTGCAAAGTGCAGAACGAGGCAAGGGTAAAGTAATAAATATTTTTTTTCTAGTCACTTGGATAGCTAAAACAACTTGAAAAGATAATTTAATTTTTATTCCATCAGCTACATATTATACAGATAAATGAGCAGTTATGCTGAAATACCTTGAGTGTAAAACTTGAATGTGTTCTAATTATTTTGGCAGCTGCAAGCACTGCTTTGTGTAATTCAATATAGCATTGAAAGCTCTACTTTAGTGTTCAGCCAGCAGTTAGTACTGACAGATCTAAAAAGTAGTTTTATATGAATTGTTAGCAAAAATCGAAGGAAAAACACCTGTTTTTTCAATTCTTATTTTTTCTGGTTTTGTTGGTCAGCCTTCTAGAAGAGACTTACTACTGAAACAGTAGTAAATATGATATTGTCACATATGGGAAATGTAGTTTTCCCTCCTCACTGTACCAGGGTGTACACTTCTGTGTTAGTTATTGCATCTTTAAGTTAATGCTAGGGTGCTAGTATTGTTTATCCTTTTTGGTCCAGTTTAAAGGTTTTTATTTCTTGGGCTATAGGATGTCAATATTTAAAAAACCCTGGTTTAGTCTGTTGTTCCTAGCAGTCACTATTTTGCTACTTAAGTAGTGCTCTTTAATTTCTTTAAACCTTTTCTTGATATTAACAACAGTTTCCTTAAAGGATAAAAAGGATCCAGGAAGCAACAAAGCATTTTAATTTACATTGGTCTGTATCATCCACTGGTATAAACTGGTGTAATGTTGCCCAAATTACAAGCTCAGAGCCCAGGAGCATCACCTGGCTATGCTGGCAAAATAGTGGTGTAGGAATTAGTTGAACTTTAAAAGTGATGAATATCTTTTGTATTTGACTTATAACTTATGATTTGGCTTCCTTATCCTGCAGCGCAAGCTCCCAGGTGTAAACACAGCTGATGTGTGCTTCCAGGTGTGACTTGAAGTGTGACTGTCACACCATAGTGGAGGCTGGTATGCTCTCCAAGCTGATGTATGGACTGGAGCAGGTTATGTAGCTTGCTCTATGGTTGTTTAATACAATACAGGCAGGTCTTAAAATACTGGGGAATACACACTTCCATATATGCAGGTGTGCTGTAGCTATCACTTGTTCTCTGTCATGCCCTTGCCCAGCTAATGTGCAGGAGGAATAACTGACACAGCATGGTGGCCTGCTTAGTTCTGCCTCAGCATTTTCCTGGCATTAGGACATCATCTGTGTGGTCTAGGAAGGAGCATATCAGCTCCACGACCTATAAATAGCTTCCACCATGGCCCTCTTTGAGGAGTCCCAAGTCTCCTTGGTTATAATGTGTCTACAGAGACAGCATCTGCTTGTGTTGTGTCCCTGCAGGCCCCTATGGGATTCTGCAGAGGTTTAAGTTCATGTCAATGTAAAGAAAAATAATTGAATGTTAGGTCATTGTGGTAGGACTCAGATCAGGACTGAGAACTTACTGAACACAAATGCCTTGTTATTCCTATTTCCACAGGAAAAGCAGCTTTTTGCAGTCATTGCGTATCCAGCTTGCCTTAACCTTGGGATCTTTTCTGACAAACTGTTTGCCAGCAGTGGAAGTCTGAAAGCTGTGCGAAGCTGCAGGAGTTCAGCTGTCAGCCAGGGATGAAGCTGCAGTTTTAACTCATGCCTCTTTAGATGCTGAAGTCAGTCAATTACCAGCTGCTTTTTAGTGGGAAACCTGGATTCCTGTTTTTTCAGCACCCGTGGCATTACTGATCTCAGTCAGTGTGAATGTGTTTAACAGGCAGATAGTTGCTCAAACTGGGCTGAGGGCTGAACCTGCTTCACATCAGGCTAACATGTTGTGAATCAAAACCTGTTTTGTGTTTTGCCATGTTTAGAAGAGGCTTTCTTTCCGAACTAGTAATACTCGTGTTTAGACACTTGAGAAAATATCCTCTGTAGCTTACTCTCACCATGCTAAGTTTACTTTGAGGATTTAAACTGGTGGCTACATTTTCCTTTGAGTCACCACAGTTAATTCAAGGGTGCACAAGCTCTCAAGTCACTGATCCCTACAAAAAAGTGGCAGACTTCAGAAACTTCATGAATATGTGTATATGTATGCTTGTATATATTTGCACACACATGTGAGACACATATAGAGACATATGTCTCTAGCTGGAATTTGAAGGCATGTTTTAAATATTTTCTGTAGATAAGAGTTCATTGGCCATGTGTTGATGTGTGGTGTTTTTTGTTGTTTTTATGTGAAGTGTTGTTTGTAGAACACTTATGAAGCTTATTTTAATTAGGTGGCTTTCTCCATCTATTCCAGCTTGAAGAAAGATGTGCTGGCTTTGTCCAGATACTGATTTCACAGCACACTGCAATGTGATCTAGTGCTAAAGCCCTTCAGTGGAACCAGTCCTGCAAATGTAAATATTTTGAAATAAAGTTATCTTCAAAGATGTATGGTTTGGGTTTTGTTTTTGTTTTGTTTGGGGTGGGAGGGAGAAGGGGGTGTCAAAGGATCTTTAGACAAAGAAGGCTACAAGGTAACTGGTGCTTGTCAAGAAGTAACCTTGTTGTGTCTGTATGTAGAGCCCAGAGGTTCTCTGAGACTTGGAGCTCTTGCTGCTGAGAAGCAGCTGGAAGCTGATCCCTTAGTCAGACGGATTATGTTGCTGAGTAACCGGTAAAGCTGAGTTCTGCTGCTCGAGATTAGGTCAGGGTTTCAAGTTGCAAAGAAATGGGCAGCAAGATGAGTTTCAGCTATTCTGCTGCTACCTGTCTGACATGTCTTTTTCCTTGCTCCGCATTTGCCAGCAGAAGTGGGGAAGGGCTTGCTCTGAAGTGGGTTGGGGAAGTGACCCTGCCTGGGAAGTGAAGCTTACTCCTATGGGTGTTTGGGGAGGGGAGGAGGCCCTTGTTCATTTGCAGGGCTTTGGGGAGGCCAGAAATCTCACTTCTACACGTGGCTGGTCGCAAGATGCATACCCTTCATTGCACCTAGGTGCTGTCAAATCTGCTTCTCAGAAACTTAGTGAAGCTTAGGAGGAGCTCTGTAGTTACAGGTGACTTGAGTGCTTGTTGACATGAGGAAACATGGTGTAACTGAAGTGCTGCAGTACTATAGGGCTGCCCACTCCCGATATGAGCACTTTAGCCTAAGAACAGAACAAAGTACTTCAAGCAGTTGGAGAAAAGTACGTGAATTCTGATCTGCCATAACAAGATGTCACCCATGTGTGTGAATTTCATGTAAAATAGAATTTATAGAATAACAATTTTAATTGCAAGTAAAGGCAAAACCTTTCTCACGGAAGTCTGTTCTCTTCCTTATTGCCGTATCTGAATGCAAAAATCACTTACAGATGTGGTTTTGAAGTGCTGTAAAAATATGTATATATTAGTTTTCAATCATTCATCTTTTGAATGCCAGTAAAGTTGTGCTGACTGATTCACTAACTGCCTTGAAAAGTGATCTTGACATAAAGTTAGGAGGGTATTTCAGACTTGGATGTTGTACAGACAACACAGCTTTATGGGTTGCTTTCAAGATACTTTGCTCAAGTTACTCAGTTCTGAGATTAATGTACTGTTAGTTATTATGCCATTTCTTCTCTCTGTTTGTTCAGTGAGATTAAATCTTTTTAAACCTGCCATAGCTGGGGACACTGCTTTTCAGTGCTTTTTCTGTAAAGTACTGTATGAGAAGCTCTTGAATTTGGGTTGATCAGGAATCGTGTGGCTACAGTCATGCATTTCTGCCCCAGTTTGTACAGCGTTGACCCTTGTATAGCTGTGTACTCCTCAGTGTTGAGCGTGCTCAGGCTGAAAATGAAGCTTTAAGCTACAGGTTGGTTTCTAGACACATCAGCTTCCTGAACTCCTTGCCTCAGTGTAAGGGGGAAAGTAAAGATGTTGCGGCCTTGAATTGAATTGTTTTTTTTAAATGCTGTCAAGTCTGATCCTAAGGTTTTTCTTTTTAACTAATGTATAATTCTTGAACATTACATCTCCAGTTTAGGGCAAAAAAAAATCATTTTGAAAGTGATAGCAGTAAAGAATGAGAACAATAAGGAGTCAGTCTACCAAGAATAAATGCAACCTGTGTGGTACTGCTGCAGCAAGTTGTAAAGCTCCACTGCATTTTTCAACTTTCTGGAGTCCAAAATGAGATATTCTAGGACAAGGATACCATGGTAACCTATAGGGGAACTGAGAAACTATTTCAGAACTACTGAAATGAGGCGAGGAAACTTAAAATAGCAAAAAGCGTCAGATAAAGGAAATCTAACTACAACAGCAGGTTGAAATGTGCTCTCTAACTTGAAATGCATGTGTTTTACCCAAATTCATACAGGGAATCCTGCAAACGTGATGCAAGCATCTATTTTATCGTTTGATAGGGTTTCTTTGTAAGAGATGCTTTTCCTTGCTTGGCAGTAATGTTCCTGTGTTGCAGCATTCAAGTCAGTTTCCCAGTTCTTCTAAGGAACCTCCTGAGCTAAAAACTATTAGAGGTCACAAGTTTGGAGGAACAGTAAAATGCCCTGTTTGTGTTCCTACCTGAGCATCTGCTGATGGCCATGTTTAAACAGATTACAGGTCCTGACTGACCTTTTTGGCTGTGTTTGGCTTCAGCTGTCTGTGCCTCTAAGTTGTTTGTTACTGGCAGTCCAACCACACAGGTCGAAGTTTTCCATGTTGAGTGTGCTAAGCTAGGCTGTATTGACTTCCAACGAAGTAGGATCTCTTCTTACATTAGGGATGGCTTTTTCCTTTAAAGATCTTTCCAAAAGACATGAGAACATAGTGTGTTAGTCCTCTGTAACAGCATTTTGATAGGGTTTTCTACCTCTTGCCCTTAGTTTTTTCTTATACTCCAACCAGTTTAAAGCTTCTGAAATTGTTTGCATGTAAGCCACCTCACAGAACTTGGGACCTAAATTCCTTATCTTCCTTGCACCTGCCTTGTCCCTACCTTCTCTGTGCAGGGTTTATTTAGCCCATGTGCCCAAGCTGTGCTCTGGACTGGAGCTGCATGTGCTCAGCAGGCATTTGGGGCCAAGAGGGTGATTTTTTTTTTCCTCTCTTGAAAGTTGTTCCTTTTAATTGCCAGTTTTATTACATGTGGAATGAAAAAAGGGCAAACTTAGCTAACCCTGTCAGGTAGCTGAAGCAGCAGGGTAGACTTGGTGGCTTGGTGGGAGTGACGGGAGAAAATGGGGAGTGTGGTGGGGAAGAGAGGGGAATCGACATAGCTAGGCTGGGAGGACAGTTTACAAAGACAACTAATGACAAGTAATTCCTGTGGAACCTTTTCAGCTATAGGGCTTTCCTTGTGAATAATGCATCTACTATGGAAAAACTCACATCTTCTGGTCGGCTTATAGTGGCTTCCGCTTCTCTCTTGATTACTTCAAGTTGTGGGCAGTCGTGCTTTGAAGTCAAAGAATCCAGCCGTGTGGGTTTGCTTGTTCTGTCTAGCAAGCTTCAACCTTAACCTTGATTCTTTCTTTTTAAAGTAAGCTCTTCTTAATGCAATTATTTCTGTAAGCTACAGTGTCTCATGGTTAAGGAAGACAAAAAAAAAAAATATTTTGTAGCCTTAAGTCAGTTTCTACCTCTTCAAATGCTTGATAGGGGAGAAAAATTAAGGAGAGTAGCTTTTGATTGTAATTTGTATTACGTTGAGCTGTTGCCATTTTAATCTTCTGGAATAAATGGCTGCTAACTGTTTCACAGGTTTCTTTTTGACTTGAATGTTAAACAGGCCAAAACTTTGGCATCTGTCTCTAGAAACTTTTTCAGTTGTTTGTCTGCAGGTTTAACATTTATAGTGAGCGAGTCCCATGATGCCACATGCTCTGCAATTACCTTTGTTTTTTTGGTTAACCATATCTTGGTTAAGCATACTGATAGCTGCTTATTACAAGTAGGCTGGCTAGCAGTTTCTCTTCCTCACTACGCTCAAAGGTCATTGCTATTCCTGGACTTGAAAACAAGGTAAAAACTTGGTTAGTAAGGCTGAGTGGAAGAATCCTTCGTTTTCTTCTCTTAGCTGAATTTTACAGCTTTACTGCCTCACTTGGCAGGTAGACAATGATAGAAAATAATACCTCTAACTTAGTCTTTGGGGTAAGTTAACCTTAAGAACATAACTAGGCAAGCAGATTTGATACCACTACTCTGTATTTTGGGCATCTTTTAAAGAAGAGAAACAGTCATCTGTAAGGCGTTTTCAGAGATGGGAAAAGGGAAGTGATCACTGGCAAATAATCCAGTATAATAATCCTGCATCTGCATTCAGAGAGATGTGACACACTTTTCCCTATGCAGAAAGTGCTCAAAAGTACAAGAGTAAAACTTGTGCATAGGCCAGGAAAAAGAAAGGTGCATTAGGTACTCCAGTCTTGATTTCAGTAGAGTACTGCTGTCTCCATGAAGATGAATGTCATCAGATGTCCAGGTGACCTGGATCACAGTTGTCCTGTTTTGCACCTCTGATATTGAGGGGAGGTGAATTGATAGCCTTATGCTGCTGATCTTGCACCTTTTCTGCCAAGCGAGTGCGTTCTCAAGCAGCCACAGCTTTCTGGTACATTCATTAAGCAATCTGTCGAGTCATTCGGGCACTGTGGGGTCTGTCTTTGGGCCAGTTACAGATGGAAACACCTGAAAATTAACTTGCTATATGGAATTGAATCCTTCCCCTCCCACTCCCCCCCAAAAAAGCAAGTGAGTGCAAGAATGTCTGGGGTGCTTTTTAGCCTCATGACCCGACCTTACAATTGGCAGCTATCAGGTCTCACATTGTGTAGCAGTTGCCTACCATTGAGTATGTTGTTGCCAGCATCTCCCAAGATGGGTGTCTCGTGCCCTGGTGGCTTCTGGAAGGTGTTACTGGGAGGGGGAAGTTGTGCCTTTGAAGGTCCCAGGGATGTACCTTAGATTCAGACTACAAAAGCACTGGGATCACAGGAGACTGAAGCACACAAAAACGATGCTTGAGAAAATACTTCAGCTGCAAGGTTAGTGGAGACTTTTTGATAACTATCTTTGGGTAGTTGCCAAAATGAACTCCCAAGCACTTCGCAGTTGATTGTATGTATGGCTGTAAAGCTGATCAAGTAGAGTGATGTATTTTAATGCTGATTGCTTGCTAGATGTATTTGCCTCTGCTTTTTGAAAGGGTAATTTAAAACTAATAGATACACAAACCCAGCACAGTAGACTATTGATTGGGTTAGTAGTAGTAAACAACTATATATTAAGGCATAAAAAGCTCTTGGTTTTATGCTACAATGCCAGAACCAGCAACCTGATTTATCCCTTAATAGTAATTAAGAATTTTATATTTAGCCTTAACTAAACAATGAGTGCTGATTAAACTATTTTATTAAGCTGGGAATGATTTAATGTGATATAATCATCCTTTTGTTCATCCCTGTTGCTGGCTTTCACATGACTGCAGCGAGTGCTGGTTTGATCAGCAGAAGATAATGTGTAATGCTGATGTCTGGGATCCCACAAGCGTGTTCATAAACTCGATTTTTACAACTGCTTTGTAAGCGTTTTCAACGTGGTTCTTCCTTGTAGTGATTAAGTGCTCCACCTATGTGTTTAAAAGCTTGCTTCAAGCTGCAGTTAGCTGAGCTGTGCACCCTCTGCGGGAATCTGTTGATATCAAAGCATGCTAGGAGACAAAACTGCTGGCTGTAAGGGTCAAGTTCAGACACTTGTATCTAACAATGTTCCTTTTGCTGGCTGTTAGTAGATTAGGTAGCCAAATGAAATACTTCATTTGACTGAAAATCTGAACATCTAGATCAGATATGGAGGATGGTTTTGTACTAAATGATGGTCTCTGCTGTGTTTCTTCTTTAGTGTAGGAAAAATCATGGGCAACTGGTGCAGCAGAGAATCCTTTGGAGTAGGGTGGTTCTTGGTTGCAATGAAATGCTGCAATGAGAAAATACCTGTCTGATAAGGCTTTTCTACGTGTCCATCAGTATGAATGTATGTTTTTGCATTCACGAAGATGCAGTCACTGTAATTACACTGCCCAGTTGCTGTAGGTGAATCTACAGCACATTTCTGTGAGTGCTGAAGGGACATAATATATGTGTTGCACATATCCCTGTTGCCTTCATCACATAATTGTTCTTCTAGTTAGTTAAATAGGAGGTGAGTTTAGAGACCGTTAGAGGTAGTTGGTGAGGGCTCGACTGTAACTTCACTCGTCTACCTGTGGACAACATTAAACCTTTAGTATGTCAACTTAGTCTTTTAATTGGTTTTCAAGACTTGAGTACTGATCCTGTACTGTTGCCCTGTGACTTCAGGGTAGGGTTTATCTAAATGTTGCCTAGAATACAAAGTGTTAATCTAGGCACCTAGATGATGGAGTGTATTTCAGACATGTCCTTCTAAGACAAGACTGTTCGTTGCTGTGTAGTTGTGAATCAAGGTCTTACTTTCACAGTCTTTTACTGAAAATTACTCTAGACATGAGGCATCCTAGTTTTCAGTATGTGAGGATGAATGTGGAGATGTTCTCAGCTCCATACATTGTAAAGTACAAGTCCTGTAGGCAGTGGTTTGTAGATTGGTATATATCAATGATATTACCAGGTGACACAAGTTTTAAGTGAAATTAAAATGTTGTCTTTGAAAACTTGGTATTAAGCTTAGAAATTGTTTAAAATTCAATGTTCCATTTTTTCCCTCTTAGAGAAGTGTTAAAAGAAAACAGATTGAACAAAAGCCAGTGAAATACTCTTTATAATTTAGTTACGCAATGTTGTAAGCTTACCGTCCTAATGTCATGTTTCAGTTAGTGAAAAGAAGCTTGTGTAGGACTAAAAATTACACATTTTCAGATGATCAGTTCTTCAGCCAAAAGTTGCCATTTCTTAAACAGTTTAACGTGTGTTGTCTTAATTTTTGTACTTTGCTGATTAGATGATATTAAAACTTGGTATTGTTATCAGTTTTTTTTTTTACAATATGTCTTCATTCTCATGCATATTGTATTGTGTACTTTATCTTCAGATGCTTAGACACAATGAAATGTATGAGCAAGATACTCCAATAGCGTCTTGGCTTTATATTAAAAAGGCTAATGTTAATAATTCTCTGTTTGTTTTGTGCTTCTTACAACTCCCGGCTTCCTGTTGTGCTTCATTTCTGAAGTCTATAATCCATTTGTCTAGGTGAATCAGTGCATTGCAGGAGAAATAGGTAGTACCAAGATTGCTGAATTGTAAGCTATACTTAACAGTCACTTGCAATTATTCATAGGTGCTGTTGGTAAGCAGTAGCCGATACCCAGATCAGTGGATTGTGCCAGGTGGAGGAATGGAACCAGAAGAAGAACCCGGGGGAGCAGCTGTCAGAGAGGTGTATGAAGAGGTAACAAACAAAACAAAAATCATCTGCTTTATCACAGAATGGCTGAGGTTGGAAGGGATGTCTGGAGTCTCTAAGCCCCTGCTCAAGCAGGGCCTCCTAGAGCCGGTTGCTCGGGATCATGTCCAGATGACTGTTTAATATGTCCCAGGAGGGAGATTCCACAACCTCTCTGGGTAACCTGTTCCATTTGTGCTGCTGCTATCATATGGAAATCAAGAAGAAAGAGGGAGCTCTACCTCCTTTATCAAGGATTTGATCAAAACTTCCATGATTGTGAAATTCAGTTCTGTATGTTAGGATCAAGATATAGCGTGGTGAGGTGAACTAAACTGTTTCCCAACACACTCTCATTTCATAGTTGAACTTTATAAACACTTACCTGGAAGCAGAACTGTTACTTCATGCCAAATGAGATGTAGTGTAGCATTTCTGTGTTAATGCAGAAAATGTACGGTTTGCAGTTCTTCTAGAACAGACTGAAGGTGAACAAATCATGAAGTACTTCTATGCAAGAAGGATAAATAAGTAGACCTCTGAGGAGTTTCCAGACTACAGTAAATACTGGAAACTAATATGTCTGAGCAGTTGAGAATTCAACAATAAAAGGACTTGTAAGTACATGTGAGGTTGTTTATCTATAAAGAATGTACCATAGGTATGGTCTGCATTTCTAATCCTGCTCGTACCCTGAGACAAAGCAGTTATAAGTCTAAGTCTAGATGAATTAATGCAGTTTCCTTACTCTAGTATGGTATTTAAATTTCAGATGCAAAATTTTCTAACTTGCTATTTATTTTTCTTAGGCAAACTGTTAAAAATGGTAGATTAAATACATAATAATTGGTACTGTAAGCCCAATAAAACTTCTAGAAAATCACACTGAGTTAACTAATTTAATTGGAAATTCTGTAATGTGCAGTTGACCACAGATCAACTCTAATAATTTACATCATGTTTCTTAAATAGAAAGTACAAGGTTTTGCAGAAAGTGGATGCATGCTGGGAAGTAAGTGAAGTACAGACCGTCTGGTAGTATTAAACAGCTTTGTCATCCCACTATGACAAAACACATTAATGTTGTTGTTAATTATCAGCATGCATAATGTTTTTATTAGAGCTTTTCTCTATTTTTGATTAGCTGTACTACTTGGTGTTTTAGCTTGCATACCCTTCGGTCTGATTTTGCTGTGTTGTGGAGGCTTGGGAGTTTAATGTAAATGCAGCTTGCCCAAAATTCTGCTTGCTTTTTAGTGTCTAAATGAGTTCTGTGGTCTCTAATTCACTGAGCTTGTTTCCCCACCTTATGTGGGGAACAGACCAATATGGTATTCAGCGCTCTTAGCAACCCTCATGCAACAAGATGCAAGAATAAATAAGCCTCATTTATACAAGGTTATTCTAGACTTCTGGGCTGTGTTCAGTTTTTGCTGTGGGGGCCAATTTTGAGCTGCCCAAGACACATCCAAACAAGCGCTCCTGTAAAGGAAAGTGAAGGAAACAGCCACAAGGCAGTCAAGTGCCATTTGAAGGGAGCAGATATCCAGAACTGTATAGACAGACAGTATAGGTACCTTTAGGGAAAGTCATGACACATCCCCCATCTTGAGGGGACCTGGCTGCACTTAATGTCATCAAAGTTGCTGTGGGGGCTTGACCAACTATTCAAAAGTTAACAGTGGTCAAGCATCTGTTTGCAGACAGTGCAGTGCTAGACACAGTTGTCAGTTTAACTTCACAGCCAAGTAGTATCACAGTGGGAGTTGTAGTACGGAGGCTGATAATTAGTTTTCTGCTACCCCAATTCTGCTCAGAAAATATTTTGTGTACTTAAAGTTGTGGCCTTACTCACAAATTTCTGCGGTGGCGTGGTGAGAGGGGAGCGAGTGGGGAAGGTTAAGCAGCATAGCTGCAGAATATAGTTAGGGGGTACATTGTGGAGCATACATGTGGTATGAATTTCTGTTAAAGTCCAATCAGAGTGCATGTGCTGCCCAGACATTGCAAACTTTATGGCTGCATCATAAAGATATACTAAGACATTGGTTACTCCTGAAGAAAAAATTTTGCAGATGATGCATAGGAAAAAACAGGATACTGTTTTTCAGAATGCTGAAAACATCTGCAACCTACAGATTCAAGTGTGAGTCTTCAAAAATTGTCTTGTATCCATTGAAATTTGACATGTTACCTTAACTGCAATACTGCTGCAGTCAAAATTTTCAGTAGGAGCCTTCATGATAGAAAAGCTGCATGTTATGTGTCTGAAAAAATGTCTGTATTAGTGTTTATACACTATGTGAGAAACTTTCTGAAGTTAGAGAACCCAACAGATCTGAAGTTCTTGACTGGTGCTAACAGGGTTGTTTTAGTCACAGGCTGAGTTTTTACTCATCCTTATTATGGTGACTACACCTTTTTTATGGTATTCTCAAGTAAGGTGTGACCTGCCAGCCATGCCTCAGCTCTTATCTGTGCTTAAAAGTGCATAAAGGTTTTTCAGAAGCTAGGGGCTTCAGTAAGCAACAATTATTTGAAGATGCTTGTTCTACAGCTTCAGGATTTTCAGCATTTGATGGCTTGTGTATCCGATGAACATTAAAAGTTCATGTCCTAATTTAAAGTATTATTAAACTCTGGGCTGAATTTTGTGTGCTGCCTTGAGACTGCAAAGGAAAGTGCCACTTTTGATCAAAAGCCAGCATGGTATTCAGGGCTTTGACTTGAACCATGGAAATTCATACTAACCTTTCTAGAGATGGATGTCCTTTCTATTTTTATACTAAGGTCAGTATCACCTGGCAAGCTGGTTACAGTGCAGTGAAGTGAACTGTTAAGGATTTTGTGAATGAATAAACTTCAAAGCAGGCACACTGTGGCACTGGTTTGAACTGTGTTTCTTCAGTCTTGGGTCATGCATAAACTAACCGTCAGTTACCATTAATTTATTAAAACAGAGAAACAGATCGTGGGTGTTGTAGTGGCAGTTCCTAGTGGTAGGAGTGTTAATAGTTCACAGTACGAGAGCCCACTGGCTCTAAAAGTCCCTTGGTTCCCCACCAAAATGGAGTATTTAAAATCATTGTTTTAAAATACAGACGAAGATCAAATGTAGTCAAATCTGCATGCACTGCGGTCCTACAGTCAGATTGTGTGACTTCAGATTTTTTTATCCTTAAGCTCTGTTTGTATGGGGGTTTTTACATCTAGTAAATAATGTTTCTGCTTTATCATTGTTATTTACTATAAATTGAACATCTGTCTTTTATGGGTTACAGTAGGTAAGATTCCTTAGGTAACAATTCCTTTGGTACAAGTTTGTACAAACCTGAAACTAGGATACCAAAGTGAAATTACAGTATAAAGCAGTCCCAGAAACATATTAAACCTTGTTTAACTGTGGAGCTACTTTGTTAGTGAATTTGGAGCTTAGTCTTCAATGAGGTAGTATGAAAGGTGGAAATGGGAATTGCTTGCACATGGGGTGTTCAAAGAGAAACACAACAGAAATAATGGTGATTAAATGATGACAATCTTCCTCTCAAAAGGAATGAACACCCTCTCATTCCCTTTTCTTCCATCTCAGTAAAAAGACTCTTGCTCTATTTGTACCTAGTAGTATACTGAATTGCCAGCCAAAAAAACATTCAATTCCTCCCTGACCTGTGGGAATACAGCTTCTGAGAAGAGGAGGCAGATTCTGATGGTTAATCTGCTGCAGCAGTGTAAGTGCCAGTAATGTTATCTAAGACCTCTCAAAGGAAATAAAGGAATCTGCTCTAGTGAGCAGCTAATAGTTGAAAAATGGTTGGGTGTTCCAGACTGGAACTATGTAGATACTTAAAAAAAAAAAAAACAACAACAACAAAAAATCCTTTCAAATTAAAGATTTTGACAGGCACAATGAAACACTGAGTTCTATAAAAGTGTGCAGAAGAGAGCAAGGATAGCCTGTCACTGTCTTTTCAGGAGAATAGCCAGTAAAGTACTATCCAACGGATCCCACAGTTAAAATAAGTCTTCTGTATTGCAGATTTTAAGCAACTTTCTGCCCTGGTAGACTGTTAGCCTAAAAATAAAATTCCAGTGTGACTCTTGCTCCATCTACAGGAAACCCAAGGCAAGCATGACTGCACCTTCTGCAGGGTAGCGTATCAGGATTGGCCATCAGTGAGGAACCTCCAGGCCAAAAAAAATACAAGATAAAGTGACCAGTGTTTACTCCTGCGGTTGGATTTAGTCTTAGTATTAAATACATGTATACATTCAGATCTAAGGAATCTGAAATATAAGAAATCTACCTGGTGCTTATAGACATGCAGTAACTTGTCTGATAAAGGAAATGCTGTTTATTCAAACTTCCTCTTGAAGTTTAGTATCTTCAAGTAGCCTATTGGATTTTTTTTTATTTTTTTTTTAACTTAAAAAGCTGTGTTTTGTTTTAACAACCATGGGCACATAATGGCTGTGGGAAGAAAGATGAAATTGTTCAAACTCTAGAATTTGCTATCGTGTTGAGTTACAAGCTTAAAACTGGGAGTGTAGGAACTTTATTTGACATTCCAGGAAAAAAGATAAAGCATTTCTTGGTCCTCTAGGACTCACTGATGATTTATTTTGAAGTTACTATGTAAAGGAAAGAACCTGGAGGAAATATTTTTGTTAGCAAAAATACTTTTTAATGGTCTGTCAATTTAATGGCACTTTTTAAACTATGAAGATGATTCAGTCAAGGTCAGAATAGCTTATTTGCAGAGGAAAAAAGTTATGAGACTTTTGTCTCTGTTAAAAGTTGCTGCCTTTTTATGTTTTTGGGTATGAAAGTTTTGAAAAATCCTTCTATCTGAAGGAATGGTGCTACATTTTGGAAGCATGTATCTTTTGCCTAGAGATTAACTAGAAATCAGTGAGAGATCACATCTACGTGACACCATCTGGTTGGGCAAAAGCTTCATTCTGAGCTTTGGGGGATTTTTACACTTAATGTCATGGAGTGCAGCTAATTGTTTCATTCACAATTACTCGGTTGAGTATTTGTTTAAACCACTGACTTGTATGGAGGGAGAACAGAAGCTGTTAAAAAGTAAATTCCTTGTGCTCCTTGTGAAATTGATGATAGATTCACATTGTGAATATGGGACACTAAGAAATGGAGAGAAAAAGAAAGCTCTGCAAGAAAGCTATTTAGTATTGGTAATGGTGTTTGTGCCATGTGTTAGTTAATTTTGAGACTCCCACTCACTAGTTCAGAGAAATTCTCCTGCGTTTCTTGTGATTTTTTTTGTCTGTCAGCATTCTTGCCAGAGTCCTGCCAGTGATAGTAGTGGATGTAAATGCTTTCCCAAATCTTTGATATAAATAAGGCCTCAGCTAATTCTAAACTCCTGAAAGCTTGGGAGGATGTTTTTGGGTGGCTTTCTTTTTTTCATTTATTTCAAGTAGAAATCTTGAAGAATATAGTGATTCCTAGATTTTGCTGCTTGAGAAGAAGGGCAAAAACTGAGGATAGGCATTAACTTCTGGCCTCTTTAAGTTCTGCTGCTTCTTCAGAAGGTACTATAATGCTGAAGAAATTAGGAACAAAAAGCTTGAACACTTACTTAGGGTGTTTCTCTAGGCTACTGAAGTCTTTCATTGCTCTGTGTGAAGCACAAGCAGTCTTTGGTGTCTCTTGGGGCCTGTCGCTTCCATAATTAACATGCTGCCTAATCACTTATCCAACAGGCACAGTTAACATTTCAACTTCATGAGCTCGAACAGGTATCCCTTTCAGCACATGACCAGAGTAATGTATACAGTTTTGCATCAACTTTAGGGCTAGTTTTTGCTCTAGATAAACAAAATGCTTTTTTTGTTGCAGGGGCTGAGATCACATTTCTTTCATCAAAACTGCTTAATAAATAACATCAGCCATCTGCTTTCTTTAAAAAGAGAGACACAAAACATTCACTTGTGAGATCTTGATTAGACTTATTGCCAAAGCCTGCCCAGTTGTCTGTCAGAGTTGCACATTAAAATGTAAATAAGATCCATATGGTCCTTTGTATAAAGACACAAGACATCAGTAACTTTCCTTGATTAAAGCTGGAAACAAAGACTGAACACTAGAAAATGGCATCTTAGCACTAAGAAGCCCTGTTTCAACTACTGGTTATACAAAGCAAGACAAAATGTAGATATGGCTTAGTGTACCAGTAGACTGCATACATGTTCAGATCTTTGTTGGATAGACTCTGGTGTGTTTAATATAAATGGATGATCATAAACAACTTATCTTGGAAGAGGCATTGTATGTTACTTCTGTAAAAACAAACCCTGGAGTATTAGTAGGATACAATGACCGCCTTAACTGCTGAAAAGATTACTAAGCACAGGATGACATACGTAGGGGTTACTTAAGAAACTAGGAGCAAATCTCTAAATGTAAATTTCTTTATAATGTTACTAACTAGAAAAATAATTCAAAGCTGTAGAGATTTGGAAATATAAATTTAGTTTTTAAATGACATGCCAGAAGTTATGCTTTCATATGAAAGCCAGCATACCTTAATTCATTATGCTGCAAGATCCATCCTTTTACCTGCAGTTCAACTTGTTGCTTTATTTTGAGGACTTGAACTTGAGTTTCTGTAAGAAACAGCAATGGAATTTTGATAATTCTGTCTCTAGATAAGCTACCCTACTACTTTAACTTATCTCTTAGGCTATCTTCTTCCCTGGATAATTTTTTTCAGTATTGGATGTCTCTAATAAAATACAATTCACAAAGTCCATGGTAAATAAAACAGTATTCTGGTCTGGATGGCAGTGCTTGAAAGAATTATATACTCTTTAATCCACAGAACACAAACTTGTCCTAGTGTAATATTCCAAAGCTAGAAACTCCAGAAGCAATGCAGCACTGTGTAGCTAAAACCTATGTTAAAGCACTTGCTGAAATGTTGCTATAGTATATTGCAGTTTTTGAAATTAAAAAGCACATGTTAATACTTTTTTTCCTGTCTTTTTTTTTTTTTGTAGGCTGGAGTAAAGGGAAAACTAGGCAGACTGCTTGGGATATTTGAGGTGAGATATTTCGTTTACTTCATAAAGATATCTTTTTTTGGTGGGGCTGGGGAAGGGGTGGAGTGTCTGTAGTTTGACTCTCATGGGAAAAAATAAAATAACTTCCATGCAACAGTCAGACTTAAGTGTTACTTGCCTGTACTTTTGCTGTGCAGCTTTGAATACTGCTGGAAGACACATCAGACAGGTGTTTTTCTTCTGTTGCTACATGAGGGGTGAAGGTTTGCATAAGAGTGATACTTAGAATTTTTCTGGGAAATCAGTATCTAGCAGAATAAAAAGAACAAAAACTGTGGACTGGCTGCAGCACAGTGACCTTTCACTGTGTGGATTACCTCTGTCAGTTCATGTATTTGATTTAGCTTGTTCAAAAAAAGTCAGTGCTTTCAAAATAGGTGGTTAGTGCTGCTAACATGGCAAACCTATAGAGGTAATAGGAGTTCTGCATTTGTCATGATTGGAAACAGATGCTATTGTACTTGTACTTACTGAGTGAAACTTCTGAGCGTTGTATAGGTTATCAGGCCACATTATATAGTGGTCCCATCTTGACAAAAAAAGCCTTTCATATAGGAACTTGAGTTGTGAAAACAGTTCTAGGACACGTAATTAATCACAGTACAGTACAACACATGTAGAGGATATGTAGTGGGTAGTACTAATGGGCAACTGCTAATACTAAACAGGGTGACCAACAACACAGAATACCAGTTTCCCATATATCGGTACAGATGGGTAGTCTGAAAATAAGAGCTAGGGTTTACTGGAAAATATTCTCCAGGGTAAGTAGTTGCTAATCTTACAGTTGTGGAAAGTCTGTAATACTTAATTATTTTTATTTTTTTTTGCTGCAATTAAAACCTCTACTTTAACATTTAAGCAGAACCAGGATCGGAAGCATAGGACATATGTTTATGTTCTTACTGTGACGGAAATACTGGAAGACTGGGAGGATTCAGTTAATATAGGTAAACACATTCTGTCTTCATACACTATACTTGAAATTATTTATTAAATACATTTTACTTTCCGAAGCAGTCCTTGTAATCACTGGGTAAAATTCCTGATTCTGTTCTATACAGTGAAATAAGTAATTGCTAGTATTTACTTTCACCTTAACCTTATTATTCAGAAGTGACAGTGCTGATGTTAAGGTAGCTACTTGTGTATGTACATCTATGTACAGCTGAGGTAATATCATCCCAAGTCTGTGGGGAGTGCACTTTGTTAATTACCTGCCAGGTTCTCTGTACAGCAACACTGAGCGGTCCATTACTTAAGAAGATTGAGGTTGGGGGTGGTTTTCGTTACTTTTCATGCCTGGAATTGTGCAAGGACTGTGAGGACAGCACTGGTTTGTTCCTGCTTAGTGCCAAGCTTCAGGGTAGATGGGAGCATCCTGCCCTGGGGCTGCTCCTGACTCCCCTCTCCTTGGAGTACCTCTGGGGAGCACTGCTGGCAGGGGTGTGCCCTGGGGGGGGCACGTGCCCTGGTCTCAAACTGGCAGTTCATAGATGTCTTAATAGCGTTCAAAAAGGACTGACTTGTATAAGAAAGAAGGTATTAGGTCTATTTTACCAACATGTCTTAGAAATTATCTAAACATCTCTCTGGTATAAGTTAATTATTTTTGAAAACTTAGAGTTAACCTTAGTAACTCTACATGGGTATGCTTTGAGTACGGAACACTGATTTCCAAATTAGACCAGGCTACTCTTACTCTGTAACTTCATGCATGTTCATTCTTCAGATTGGTTCAGTGCTAGACGTGACGGTATAGGAGGGTGGTACTCTTAAATATTATCCTTTCTGTTAAGGACTAGATGTAGCTTCTGTAGCATACAGACAGTTACGTGAGCTTCTGTCTGGTACCTGCTTTAAGAGATTTATCTGAAATGCCTTATTATGAACTATTTCAGTAAGCTTGAGTGACTTTCTTGCATTCATCAATATTTTTGATGTCTCTTTACTGTCTTCTGCCTGAAAACTTGAACTTCTAAAGTAAATGAGAAAAAGTAAGTTATCAGATAGCAACAAATGGTGCTGGTAAAAATTTGTAACTCCTTGTTTTTCTTTGTGGATTGTACTCCTTCAGGAAGGAAAAGAGAATGGTTTAAAGTAGAAGATGCAATCAAGGTCCTTCAGTGTCACAAGCCTGTTCATGCAGAGTACTTGGAAAAACTGAAACTGAGCTGTTCACCCACTAATGGAAACTCTGTGGTTCCCCCTCTTCCAGATAGTAACTCCTTATATGTCACTTCTGCACAGACTTCTGGGTTGCCCTCTACTGTGAGATAAACGTTTGGATTACCTCTTTATTCATGTCATCACAAGGGGAGACATCTTTGATCACACGTAGGCATCTGTATAAGTGTCAATTCTAAATGAAATATGTGAATGTGTCATAGTGTTGAGTTTATTTGAACACGTCTTTCCTTTTCAACAATGTAAAATAGTATTTCAGCAAACCAAAGCCATATGGATTTTTTTAAGATGCCTTAGTAGGCCATTTTTAAAAAGAAATAGGAAACTTGAGTATATAAATTTCCTTATCCGCTAAAATGAAATATGCATCTCAGTGGTGTTCAGCTTATTTAAGACTTGTCAGTTAGCAGTTCTGCAAGAGTACTTGCTATAGAAAAGCTTGAGCAAATAGTCTTATACTAAACTCTTACCTGGTATCCACAAGTGAAGCGCTAAGAACTGAAGATGGCACTGTTGGGGACATGAGTGTGGTGAAGGCAGAGATGCGTAAGTGTGACTACAATAAAGCACTAAACCATGTCGAGCCTGTCAAGAGCAAAGGATACCTTCCTAAAGCACTGCTTGCCTCAGTCACCCGAAAGGTTGCCTTATCCTATGCAATCTTCACGTAACGTAGAACTAGAGCAAGGACGGTGAACTTGTGTCTTGTGACTACCAAAACCATTTGCTGTACTTTTGTTATTTGGTCAGCTGATGAGCTGTCAGAAGATACATGCAGAAAATGCTGTGGATTTCCCCCCCCTCACCTCCTGTTTTTCCTTCTAGCATTTGGATATACATCCTGTTCATGGTGCAACTGCACTCCAGGTTCCAAAAACTTCTAACCTTCAGTGACAAGCATCTTACTTAGTGCTTGTGCAGTTCGTTGCCCTTTAAAAATACTTAAAGGAAAATAAGACTTACTCAGCGGGCACCTATATCTTACAGAGGTGTCTGTTAGCAAGCACGTGTTGAGGTGTCTTGCTCAGCAGGAACCAGTTGGGGTTCCTCCTGGGCCTTGGAGGCACGTGGGCTGATACTTACACTAATGGAAGAATAATATTCCTTTGTCTTATTCAGAAGGTATGCTGAAACCCCCAATTTTTATTTTTTTTAAGTTAGCTCTTAAACACTTCAATTTTACTGTTTTAACATCAATTGCTTTAGCTTTTTTGAATTAAAAGCTGACCTCTTCATAAAACCTGCCTGGCAGAAATGAGGCACAGCTGACAACTTTCTTGTTTTTAATTATTCTCTTTTTTCAGCCAAAAAGATGAAACCTAAATCCACTGTAGGTCTTAATGTTTTTACTGTAGGGTTATTCTCTGTCTCTTGCGCTCTCTCCCTCTTTCTCTCCCTCTCTGTGGATGTATGTATGTTTGTGTATGGTTTTCTTCTACAGGAACACAACCTAATTCATACGAACACCCTAATTCTGATTTTTTTGTAGGATCTAAACCCAACTATACCTCCTCTCCAGCCAATCAAAACAGAGGTTGAGGTAAAGCTTTACCTCGCATGTGAAGTTTATTCTGGTTATAGCTCATTCTCTTCATAGCATTGGAACCTTTGTAAATAGTCCAACTAGTAAATAGTGAGTGTAAAATGGAAAATAAATGTAATTTAAACCTTTTGTTACTCAATACACAAATGGTTAACTTCTACTTTTTTAACACAAATTGTGTAAAATGCTGCTATAAATTAAACTTTTTTGTGCTGTTACACTTTTTTAGGAAAAAATGTTGTTGCCAGAAGTTACTCCTTAGAAAAATAATCTTGTGCCATATGTAAATGCAGTGAAACTAGGGAGACAGATGTTCTGATCTCTTAATGCTGCTCTCTTTGAAGAGGCATAAATACTACTGACAAGAGGCATGAGCCACAAAGCTGAGGACTTGTGAAATGGTGGTAGGGTGTGTGTTCCTCATCCCTCTGTCCAGGTCACTCCCAGAACTGGAAGGAACACACAACTTTGTTCAGGCGCATCTAAACATGGAGGTATTTATTGCAAGTAGCTTGTCCTTGCTTTTAGTCATGAGGTGAGAGGCTGAACTCTCAGTGGTGTCAAAAGCAAGGTTTTGCTAGGCAAAACAGAAGGTGGAGTTGAGCATTTTGATGAATGTCTAATCTTTGTTAAAATTATACCTACGGTGTGTAAGGGTACCTCTGGCTCTAAAGCTGCCTTTAAAAGAGTGGAAGATTTAGCTCTCTTTTTTTGGTCACTTACTTTTGATGCTTTATTTGTTCAGTAGTACTTTTAACACTTTAATTTGAGCAAACTTGTACAGGCTTTCTTGTAACAAGATTCTATAGGATATGTGAAAGCTACAAGAATCCAGAGAATTCTTACTCATAAAAATGCTTCTGTCTCGGTTTCAGATTCTTGGAATAAAACCAATCCAAGCTTATATAAGACTTAGTGATAATGCATGATCTTATTTTGTAACTCTTGAATTATGTATTTGATAATAATGTAAAAATGTACAGTATTGCTGTTGCTAACAAACTCAGCTGATTGCCTATAAATATTTTGGTTATTTTTTGGTCACACATTTGAGCTGTTCAATAGTGCCAGATGGATTTTTTTTAGCAGCATTCATTGTATAAATCTCTTCAGTCTCTATGCAACCTTCAGAATGAAGCTCTGTACTGCTTAGTTTGACTTCTACTCCCTTTCAGAGGAATGGTCTGGGAATTGTACAAACCTTGACAGTAAAGGTATACTGAAAACACTTTAGTTTTGCCACAGGAAAACTGCTTTAGTAAGTGAGCAGTGGTATGGCTTTAGTCTAAATGAAATCTGACCTAGACTTCAGGAAGGGTTTGTTCAAAAATCAGTTGGAAAGCTATCTTTTTTGGTACCTACCACTTTAAGTGTAAAACCATTCTGCTTGTCCACGCATCTCTCTTTAGATGGACTAAACCTGTTGTGTAAGAGCAGATGGGGAATTGTTCTCATGCCATAAATTCTGCACAATGTACCCAGATCTGCTTCTGCAGAGTAGGGTTAGGGACGTGAATCTGCAGATTTCAGAAACCTAAACTTGTACCACTGCTTTTCCTACCTGTTAAGTTGTGAGATTATTATAACTTAGCTTATGGCAGTATCAAACAAATAGCCTTAAAGTTTCAAAATGTGTGAAGCCAGAACGAAGGGGAAGGGGTATGTTGTACACCAGAAGAAATACTGAAGTACTGCACAGAGGCTGTTAAAGTGAAAAATCTTATTTTGGTGCTTACTGCACCCTGACTTAACCTTTCAGTGGTCTGTTAACAATGTGCTGTAAAAAAAAACAAAAAAAAAAAAAAAAAAAAGCAAACACTTGGTTTAGTTACCAACATGGTTTGTGAAATGAAAACTGAAGGGAAGGGGGGGGGGGGGGGGGGGGGGGCAAAATAAGCTGTAAACATTTTGACCTGCTTGCATGGATTTTCTTTAAAGATTGATGTAAGAATTTTGACTTTTTATATTTGAGAAATACCAAAATAAAATCTGAATTAGCCCTGTAGAGGATGTAATCATTTCATCTCAATTTAACCTCTCTGAACCTCGCTCCTATCCTATCAACATTTGCTGTTAATGCTGAAGCACACAAACGGGTGAAGTATGTGTGTGCCAAAGCACAACATACACTGGGGAAAGATAAGACTATTTTTTCTAAGACTCTAGAAGCCTGGAGTTTTTGTTTTATTATTATTGTAGGGTTTTGTTTTTTAAACACTGTACCTCTTTAAACACCGTGGGCTGCTAAGGGCATATTAAGCTAGGTACTGAGCACCCCACATCTGCTGAAGCTTCGTCCACACTAGGACAAGCGTTCCACAAGAGGAATGGGGCCTTTCTTTAATGTGAGAGCTCAGCAGCAGCAACACTGACCCTGCTTGTACCAACCACATTGTTATGGGCCAGTGGGACCAATTTTGTCAGTAATCTGTCCCTCAGTAAGTAGGAAATGCTGGTCAGAGAGCTACTTCAGGAAAAGCAGAGACCGTTCTGTGAGCGGGGTATGTGATCAGCTGCTCTCTGCTTGATGGACCATGGTGGCCTTCCCCAGCTCGCAACACCAGCCTTGGTTCCTGGTGATCTGTTACCACCAGTGCTGAGGGACAATATTAAGAGGCACAGGCAGAGGAGCAGGCACCTGGCCAAAGATGCCATCACCTTACCCCCTTCCCCTGGCACTTACCTGTGGCCTAACATCTGCTGCAGGTATCCAGACTTCATAACAAGGTCCTATGGGCCTTCTTGCTGCCATTCGACTCAATGCTAAACCTTTCCTTCTTGCCTGCTTCCTGGGTGTAATACGAGCAGAACCCAGCTTTCAACAAGCCAGGCCAACTTCCATAGCAAGCAAAGGAAAACAATATTAGACACACTTAATATGTGTCATATTCCTATGAGATTAGCCAGCGTTTAATGCATGGAACTTAATGCCACAGCCACCCCTCCATAAATTTCTCAGTACGCATCCCATGCTTAGTGCAGTTTGGCATGTGCATGTAACAGGCTCTGGGAAGGCTCCCGAGGCGTAATCCACAGTTACAAGCACTCCTAGCTCTCATCTGAGGAGAACCCTTCGGCACCCAGTGCCTCAGTGGTAGGCCAAGCACAGGTGACAATGCCCTAGCATCAACCTGGAGTAGCCCCAGTAGTCGAGTCAGGTGCGCTCTCAATCCCCACCCAGGTCATGCTCTGGACACATCAGCTATCAGCTGCCACCCCCGCCACCCATCCAAACCACAGCAGTTTTTATTCTTAGTGTTCTGTCCTGCAAACAGGTAGAAAAAAAACACTTGCTCACACCTCACCACTTCTGGCTTTCACCTGTAAGTGTTGAGGGGAGGTTATCAAGACAAATACCAAGGATAAGGCAGTCAAGCTGCTCGCTGCTACTCCTACTGGACCTCAGTGCAAGGTAACAGTTACGTATTTACCCTAAGATCTTCCTGCACGCTTCTTATTGAAGTGTTGAAAACCATTGTAGCAGACACAATTAGCAGCTGTGAGCTACACTCATTATGTATCGAGCATGGCTAAGCCACCTCACCTCCATCAGTTTGAGTGCCCTAGAAAGCACCCAAACTGACTACTTAGGTGCACAAGTCTTGCACTAACACAGGCCCATTGAAACACAGGAGGAAAAATAAATAAATCCCTCTGAGCTTCTAACCAGAGCAGTCCTCTCTGATAGCTTTAGGACCAAAGCATTGCCCCATTTTTCTCCCCATATATAAGAGAGGAGGAAAAAAAAAATTAAAAAAAGAAAAAAAAAAAAAACAGCAGTTGTTAGTGAGTTATAAGCGAAGTTAACATTTATCTTCCTTATTTTAACAGATGTTAAGAACTGTTAAATTGTATTGCAGAGCAATGGCAGCCCACTACAGTCAAATGAAGCTCAGCATCTCTACAATGAATAATCACTCTTCCTTTTATTTCAGTGTCATATTACATTACAGTCAAGACATGTTATTGACAAAACCTACCAGACATTTTTACTTCAAAAGAAACCCTCAAAAAGAAAAAGATACCCCACGGAATGTACACAGATTGAGATGTCACAATTTTTGATGTTTCTAGTCCATTTAGATGTTTCACAACAATCTCCATGTGTCAGAAGTACACTTTCTTGAAAGCTATAGAAGCAACATTTCACTTGTTTTAGATTGTCAGCTACCAAACAGAGGAACTGCTGCGTCAGTTCCCAGTGATAATACACTTCATACCCATGAAAGCAATGGTTAAGTGTTAAGAGACAACCACTGAGTGTTTATGCAAAAACAAAACCCTCCCAAGCCGCCTTGATCTAAAGGAAATTTCTGCAGATGTATTTTGCATGTGTGGTTTTAGAGTCTATTTGATAATCCAGGCTTAACAGCTGCAGTTACTATCCAGAACCTAACGAAGCAGTAGCAACACTCCTGTTGAGGATTTCGGGACATTTGACACATAGCACCAGTAATGCCAGAAGAAACCCATTTATTGTAAACTTGGTGTAAGTTTATCCAGTGGTCATCCGTAACAAGGTGGAGACAAAACTAATACTCCCTAAGAGATAGCTGCAATTGCTAACCAGCTGTAAAGGTACGTGGAACAGAAGCAACCTTGAGTTTCAGATAATGCCTGTGATCATATCCATCTGCTCAGCTGAGTTTAAAAAAATTTAAAAAATAAAAAATAAAAAAAAAAAAATCTGTATCTATCTGGCTTCAGAGAATTTAGTCTATTTAGTCTAAGTTTCACACATCCCCCAACACAAGATAGAATAAAATCCCCAGCTTTACTTTATACAGAACTCTTAAGTCAGGTTTATTTTTTTGAATATATATATATACACATATACACACACATAATGCCAAATTTAAAAGGATTAAATATGCCTGAATAGACCCCACAACAAACAGGTATTTACTTTTCAGGAACCCTATTTAAAGTTTGCTTTCGTTACAACTATCACTTGAAAATATTCAAAACAGTTCTGAAATACAGTATTTTAGCTGTCCTTTTATACCACTAACTTCAGATATATCCTTACTATGGACTCGTACATTCAAACTCAGTATTGACTTCATAAAGTCCCCAATTTGTTGAGATACTTAATTAAAATAAAATGAAATAACCCAGACACGTACTGGCTACCTTGTACTCAAACCGTTCCATAATCCACTTTATTCAGTCACTACCAAATGGGGGCAGAGGATTTTTTTTTTTCTATTTATATATTAATAATATTCCATCAAGAACTTACTCATAGCTTTAATTACATCCCCGTATTAGCTACCAACTCCAGCCAAGTTTTAAGCCCTGAACATACGAACACCTAGCCATCTGCAGAACGGCTTTGGGCCTGGATTCATCCCACCTGGATTTAAGCTCGATTCTGTTCAGCACCAATTCAGATCCCGCTTCTCTGCGGAAGGAAGGGCAAGCCACATTCAAAGCCACATCCCTGGACTGGAGAGCCAAGGCAAGCCCTACGTGCCAGGTAGCATCCGTTTAAAGCTTTAAGAGGTGGGCGAGGTGAATCCAGGGCCACAGTTCATGCATTCTCAGCTGCCCGCCCCAAAGTTGCCCGCATCAATAGCGCATGGGGGATGTATGTCAACTGAACCCAAGCATGTGCTCATCTGTAACAAGGAGGTAGGGTTAATGGCACACACCCATCCTGAAGAACAACCCACCGCCAAGCCCCAAATGCAACTTTAGCTTACATTCAACATAGAAACTACTTTTAGAACAGGTTTTTATAGCCCAATGTCCCAAAGTTGGGTTCTGAACCAAGCTTGAACCACGTTTCAAGAACTGCAAGGGACAATACCAGTTACTAACCACTGAAAGCACTGTCTGTTGGAAAAATGTCGTTTTAATATTCATCTTACATAAGAGCACAATAAATACACCACATTCTATAGAAATTTCAGATGATGCTAGAGTAAGAGGTAAGAGAGGGAGAATACCAACAGACTATACAACCACGGCCCTGAATTGCACGGCGTAACACTCCCCACTGCAACCACAGCAAGCTGCCATTTACACACTCCAGGTTGGCTTTGTCAAAAGCTTTTAAGATTTTATTTGGGGAGTGGGGGGTAACACAGGAAGAGAACAGGGATACAGGAACTTTAAGGGAAGTAATAAGATGGGTTCCCAGAAAAGATGCTGGACTCCCAGACGAGATGCATACACTCGAGAACAAGGACAAGAAGGAAGTTTTTCCATCAAAACTTTCCTTCCCTCCAATAAAGAAGCTTTGTTGCTATTTAAGCAGACTGGCTCTTCAAGCAAGTAGCTTAATAAGGCTTGTAGAGTAAAACCAGTGGCAAGAGGCGCTAGCTAGAAGTGGTTAAGCAAACATCAGTCAATATACAAGCTGGCTGTAACAGTGGTTTCTACGCACACTGGTATTTCATGTTTATAGAGGATGGGAATTAAAGAAGTTAGAAAAGTGTGTAGCCTAACATTTGATGATAATCAAAGACAAGTTATGCAGATACTCACAATTAGTGCTGTCATTTCCTCTCAGCCTCCTATTTGATTATGCTCAATTTCCATAAAAACATGTATCAGTGCATTACTGAAATTATGATTAGTGGTTACAGAGACTTCTTGCCCCAAAAAAGTCACTCCAAATGTAATTTTGTATTAAATTGGGCAGGTAAGGGCACCCACATTACAAAAATTAATAAGTCAGCAAACAGAAGCAAAGAATATTGTGAATTCCACCTCTTTACTCTTTAATCTGTCAGACTGGTGGTGAAGACAAATTGTCAATTCTGGATTCAATTTTTCTTTTTTTTTTTTTTTTTTAAATACGATTGTCACATTAGAGAAATGAAAACACAGCAAAATAAACTGTACAAAGGCAAAGTAGAATAACAAAAAATATTTTACTAAAACATAAGATTTACAGGAGATTTTCCAGACAAGCCATACAAAATGGTCACAAGCTTTTTCTTGGAGGGATTTTTTTCTACACTTGACAGCAGAATCACAATATTATTAGTGAAGGTGATGGATGTTTGTTTAATGTTCCCATTTTTTGTTCAAACAATGAAGCTTGTCCATCTACAGCGTCTAAGTTAGACTGGGCTAGAGGGTATATTCTAAAGTATAACTGGTTAGCTGCTTTTACCAATGCAATTAGCATCACCATAAAAAGGGAGGAGGAGCCCACGAAATTAAAACAAAAAGCCCCGCAGCTAACCCTGCCTACCTTCATTCACAGTGCTTATACTTAAACCATGATGGGATTAAAAGCAGAGATGTGCTGCTGCTTTTAAACAATTTCACAACAATCCAGATGATACTTCTAGCCTCTGCTCATGCGTTACAATAGTGAATTAGGACAAGACACAGATTCGCTAATGTGCATTTAATCACCAAAGGACTGAAGATGTCTGGGCTTTTATTCTGTAATGTTTCTAAGACTGTGTCCATTAAATGCAAACAAAAAAAGGAAGAGGTCTTGGCAGAACAGGAGAAGTGATGCACACTTGATGTTCAAAGCGCATTTAAATATTATTCATGGCATATAGCCTAGTCCATGCTCTGGCTGTAAAGAAAAAAAATATACATTTAAGAAAAAAAGTATTTTTCAAGTTTTATTAAAGTCATTGATTATTTTATTTAACACCACTTTTACACTGCTGCTGCAAGTGTACAAAATATCAGTTTTGAGACTTCATGTGCAATTTTGCCCCCCTATAATATCCAAGATATAATGCACAAACACTGACAGCTGCTGAAGCGGTCTGACTGCAGTGAAGCCAACAGTGAGAAGGTGTTAATGTAGTAATTCTTTCTATCCATTACAGCCTGCAACAGAGGCAGGTACGGAAGAGATGTACTTTCTGAACTAAATTTGTTTCTTAAACTTTACGCTAAAAATACAGATGCGCACTTTTATTTTACTATGAGTGCAAATTAGACACCCTTACAATTTAGGAACGTACAAGCTCAAGACAAAACAGATCTGTGTTCTTCTAGAAGGCTGCATTTACACTCTTGAATAGAGTGCTGCAGGCATTTTGAGGAAACTTGGACTACAACCACATGCAATAATTGCGTCTGCACATCGCAGGCATGGAACAGGAGGTCGGGATTTAAAACCCCAACCACTTAGTTATCAGCTCAATGTATTTCCTAAAGTTAGAAAAATAGTGTCAGATACGTCACCTGTTTCTATGGCTTGGGCTTCATTGGTCTTCCATTGCTCAGCTACATCGTTTGCTAGTGGATCATCTGGATTGGGAGCGCTTAACAAAGCCTGGATTGATAGCAGAACTGTACGGATCTGCAAAGCTGGGGACCATTTATCTAGAGAGACATTTATAGCAGTATGAAACACCACATTCACAGTCTACAGGAAAAAAAACACAAGTTTTCCTCTCCCGAATTAAAGGGTAAGTTAAGTATTCTTGTAAACAAATTAGATCTCTTTTTAGGGTCAATCTACAAGTTCTGTACTTTATAAGATAAAAAGGGAGAAAATAAGGTCACACTTACCTTTCAAAATATCTAAACATATTCTTCCCAGCTTGTCTACGTTAGGGTGATAAATTTTGGTCATGAAACGTACTTTAGGAGCTGCCATTGGATATTCTTCTGGAAGGAATAGTTCAAGTTTAAATGTCCCACCCTCAAAGGGGGAATCCTGTGGACCTGCAATGACCACGTGAAAATAACGTGCGTTGCTTTCATCTGGTTCTGCTTTTATCCCAGGGACTGGCTCTGCCAGCAAGCGCTGGGTTTCCTAAAAGAAGGAAAAAAAAAAAAAAAGAGGCAATGTAACAAAGACACCCTGCTTAATATAGATTGTACAGGCTGCATTTATTTTAGAAGTATTTATCAGGAGTTATTTGACTACACCCACTGAAATTACCACATTAAATGAATATCTTAAAGTCAAAGAGCAGGATGTGGTGAACAGGTAAAAAAAAAAAAAAAAAACAAACTTTTTCTGATCTCTCAGCTGCTGAAACACCTCAGCACACCTCAGCAGCACCAGGTAATAGATAACAACCTGTCCTAAGCAAACCTCTTAACTTCTGATTAAACTGCTGCCAAGCTATTTTTTTTTCCAGTATACATAAAGGCAATTTAAAGAATACCACAGTGAAGATGCCAAAAGCATTTCCCATTCTACCTTGACTAGGTAGAAGATTTACCAGAAGATTTACTCAAATATGAGTGGACAGGGTTATTAGGATGAGTGTTTGTACTGGAATCAGAGCCAACTTTGAAGAACAGAAACTACTGCTCTGCTGCAATATTAAAGATGGTTAATATATTTATACATATACCTGTAAATAGCTTTTGTCCAAGCACATTCAGTCTACAAATAAGCGCATTTGAAGTTACTCTAACAACCAGTTGGAGACAGACAAGCTGTTCTGTAAGCAGCAGACTTAGGAGAGGCTGGTTTCCTACACAGATTTGGTTTCTTTGTTGCTCAACTCTTCTGCCTACAGCACTAATCCTACCCCAGACAGCGAGATGTGGCCATAGGCAAGAGCTGCCCACGTCCTGCCCATCCTGCTAATGCACCGAACAGACTAAGCTCTGTACGTCTTTCCCTCTCCCCTGCTGCCAGTCTTCACAAGTCTTGTAGGCACCTTTCCACTGTTATAAAAAAAAAAAAAAAAAAAAAAAAAAAGCTGGAACTGGCAAAAGGACACTAGGCAGGGACAAGAAGTTCTGCAGAAACCTCATTTCCTCAGGTAATTTTAGCCCCATTTCCTGCTTTTCCTCCAGCTTGTTTTCACTGTGTGCAGTTAATTTTATCACCACCTTTTTCCATGTTGACTTTCACAACGAAAAATCCTCCTGTTTCTGCTGAGGAAAAATGGTAACTTGTAGGTGTAATAGTAATTTATTACTCTAGTTTTATAGCATAGTTACTCCGTGGCTACAATAGCACTAAAACCAGCACAAAAAGCCTCTACTTCAGTTCTTCAAATGTAACTGGACTGTTACAATATTTGCATTTTGTTAAAATAAACTCGCACAGCACTCGTGCAGCTGTTCTGATGCCGTTAAATAACACCTCATTTTAGCAAAACATAATGGATGTATGAAGCAGGGAAGCCACAATAATTAACACAAAAATCCAAATAGTCATCTCAAATTCAACAAGTTCCCACAACTCCTAACACTGAGGTTATTGCCATGCACAAACACACAAAAAATAGATTTATTTGGTCCAATTCCTTGTTGTGGCTACATGCTGTCTTCTTATCTGCACAGGCAGTAGCTGCCAATGCCACTTATACACATTACTTGAAGGGTGTCCACGCTGCTCAAAGCTTTCTACATTCACTCATGCAAATATATTTTAAAGGATACGGGTGAATTTACTGCATATTCAGACTGAGAGCTGTTGGTTATTTCCCTGTACAGTAGTTTTGTAGAAGAGCAGTTCTAACCAGTACTTAAAGCTCTACTTTTACATGACAGCCAGCGAGTAAGAAGCCATGGATTACCCCTGGAAAGGGGATAACAGTCTCCACATCTTTGAGCATGTGTTTTGTAAAAGGGCTGCCGCAGGTAAATGCGCTAATTCAGATTTCCACCTACAAAGGATCATATACTTATGGCAGTTTGACACTTTTGGAAGAAGAAATAGCATCGTATGCTAAGTAAATGATTACAATGAGCCAGCTTGAAATTAACAAAACTTTATGAAGGAGGTCCGATTTTTTCAGCTTCTTCACAGCTGCTACCACCTGGACTTTGCCACCAGACATGCTAATTCCCATCTTTCTTATGGGTGTGCCTAAATTTTAGATGGAGCCAAGGCTCTCAAACATATATATAATGGTGATTAAAGTCTTAAACATAGGAAGGCTTTTCAATAGGCGGGCTGACCTCAGCAGTCCCTAGCCCCCCCTCAGTCGCTCTGATCTGCCCCCTGCCTCCCCAGCTATGGCAGCATGCTGACGGCAACCGTACCACCGAGCCAAACCTGGCTTAAAATAACCCAGAATCAGCAGTCCTCTGGCAGCAGCATCAGCACTTCTACCTGCCAGCAGAGCTGGGGGAGCGACGTCTGGCTGTGAGCTGCACAAACCACCACGAAAAGCCATTTGTCAGTAAACAATGAGAGCGCCCGTGTACGAGAAAAATGGTTCCTTTGATAGGGCACGGCATCGTAGGGAAGGAGCTATGCCACTGCTAGCGTGTCTTCACGTTCAGATAGCCCTTCACGCCTCTACAGGATGTGGACGCGGTCATCTTGCTATGAGGTAATGCAGAAGAGGTGAGTATGAGAAAAATCATGTATGTTACATAGAGCTACACTGGTGTCAAGGCTGTTTAGAGCCCGTGCAGAACATGGATATGAGAGGAAAAGCGCTTTGAACAAGCACGTCTTGCTTCCTGCACTCCACACGGAGCTCCAGCACCAGCAGCACAACTTGAACTGCTTCCAAACAGAGCCGAGGAGGAATACTTGCGAGGAGCCTGCGAGGGAAGTGGCTGACGCTCGTCTTTCACAGCGGTGGGGCTGTGACGCAGCCACCTGCCCAGCACTTCTCCACGGCACACACAACGACAGCCGTGGCTCCTCTCAGCACTCCCCACTTCTCTTTTATGCAGAAGCTGAGAGGTATCTCTGCATCAGAAGACGACTTTTTAAAACTCTATGCACAGACAAGCTTGCTAGACCATGGAAAAACAACAGAGATGATGCCACTCATTGAGAGAATGTGAAGTGGTTTTACTTAAATATATAGACACCTGCCAAATTCTGACAGAAAACAAGACTTCTGTCCTTCAGTTATGAGAAAAGTTATAATATCCTTAATACATATTGGGCAGAGCCATAGAAGAGTAGTAGAAAGGGGAAAATGAATCAAAATGTTTCAAAGCCTATGCACATAAAGTCAAAAACAAACCCCTAAGTCACCCACAGAAGAGTCACCAAAAGTGGGGCTCGATCTACAAGAAGGAAGCGTTTAATCTCCTTTAACACGATAATCCGATTTTGTAACTTTAGGTTACTTTCCCCTGGGGATGGTTCCCCCATGAAAACCAGTCTCTCAAACACCAGAAGAAAATAATCACCTCCAGTTAAACTTTTAAACATGCTACGTTTTTGAACTTAATCGGGAAGCTCAAGCGCACTCGATATTTCTCTTTCCCGTATCTCTTTGGGCAATCAGCTTTCTAATACCTTTTCAGCTGAGCAAGCAGCTCTTGTGCAAGCTGCTACTTCCCCCTTTCACCCCAGAATAGTTTTTGAACCTTTTGTCCAATTTCAGCTAGTTTCTTTAAGCTCTGTAAGATGTCAATGGCTAAGACAGAAATCACGCTCCGCGCTACTGATGGGAACGTCAGGAAAAGCCCTGATGTGACTTGTGGTTCAGCCACTTCAAAGCACATCCTGCTTCTTGCCCACCAAGGAAAGTGCCAGTAGGGATAAAATTGGAGCTAGGATACCCACATTTCAACCTGTAAAGAAGCACAAAAGGATCAATTCACAGAAAACCAGGTTTTACAGTTCTGCTGCTAAGACAAGTGTGTTCGCAATACAGCGATTCATTTTGTCTTCACAGAAATACAAATTTCCATCTAAATAAGTGTTTCAGAACAGCATCTTACAGTGTTTCTTACTAGCTCTGCTCTAGCATACTGAAGCTTCACAGAAAGCATTAAGACGTATTTTGAGCTCTAAAGCATTTAACAAAGCACCCCATGCATCCGTAAGTAGTTGTTGCTATTTGCCATACTCCGCAGCATTTTTAGAATGAGATCTCTTCTCCCTCTTACTTTTACTCCACTTTTTCCAGTTGAAGTTAATCTCACAGTTTTCATTGACTGAAGAAAATGAATAAGTAAGTGGAAAATGAAGATACATGCCAGTCAGTGCCTCCATAAAAAACCACTATCATTCACAACTGGTTACGCCCCCCCACAATTTTCTTTCTTATTTTTAATTAAGCACTTAAAAGAAACACAGAAGTGTTGAAGGTGTTTTGACAAGCAGAAGTAAAGCTTTGCTTATTAACACAGGTGGCCTGAAGTAGAGTGACAGCTGATCCGGGTGGGACAGATGGTGGAGCTGACATTCTCTGCAGCTATTCTTCTATGAAGACATTAAACGGAAGACTAATTGTACCCGAGGGGGGAGAAAACCTCAACCTGTTTCTGCAGCAACCTGTGAGGATGAGGCAGCCCAGAAGAGCTCCGTGATGGTTAGCAGAGAGAAGGAGGGGAGAGAGGGGACTTTTTGGGTTGCCCAGAGAGAGCAGCCACACAAACAAGATACTGATTTCAGTGTTTGGCTCTTTGAGCAATAGCCTTCATCATCCTGCTTTCAGTGGAAGAAGAAAAAAATACTGAAAAGCAGACAAGCACCAGGATACTCCTGCATCCACACCCGGAGCAAGACAGAGCCCCTCTTTAAGGGAGCCAACTGAACAAGAGAGAAGATGCTGCCACACAGACACGCATGAAAATCAAAATGTAAAGCACATGGAGATACCACTGTAAAAGAAGGAATCCATTAGAAATACACCCTTATTTTCATCCATTCTAGTCCTACAACAGTCTTTATAAAAGCCTCAAGTTGCCAAGACCTGAGCCAAAACAACAAAAAACAATATCACTACATCTACAACTCTGGAAGACAAAAAGCTTCGGTAGTGTACTTCAGAAGCCTTACTTGCTATCAGCCCCGTGGCAGCACCAAACGATGGCACACTGGCAATCAGAAGGCTTGTCTGGTAAAGGCCATTCCAGCAGAGAAGAAAGAAATTGTTACATGGGATTAGACAATTTTTACAGTTTCTTCATTGCTTTTTATAATAGAGTGCTGTATTCTTTGCTTGGAAAAATGAGTGCAATTCCCTTCCCTGTACTTTGTCTGTAGTTAACCAGCACCAATTTCATGTTGCCTACCAAGGGATGGTGGCTAAAATAGGTAATAAAGGAAAAATCAGCATCTGACATCTACAAAATACAGAAAAAAAAAAAAAAAGAAACACTAAAACAACTGTCTGAAGACTTCCAGAATTTCAGAAAGAAATTGCAAAGGCAGCACAAACTACCTCAATGAAGAAATCCAAACTCAATGTCTTCAGCCAGAGTTGCTCTGCTTTGCAATGTACCTGTCTGATGCTCAGCTTCTCATCACCCCTGTTTTCTTCTTTCACATTCAGTATTACTGCTATACAGGTAACGCTGGTAACAAAAACCTGCACATTAATCCATAAACATAGCTAAACACAGAAGATTTTAGAGAGATGTTACAGTTGGAGGAATACACTTGGGACACAACTTACTGCCGCCCTTTGCTCTCCTCAGTCCTTTACTATCAACTGTTAGATCACCCAGCGAAATTCATCCAGTCCACTACAACAAGAGGAACCTAGGGAAATCCAGACACCATACAGAGCCTGAACACTTTCAGCTGCTGAGTGAGTGGCCACCAGGGGGAAGGAACAAGGAAAGCTGTGGGGTTTTCCTACTTCAGCCTGTTGGGCACCAACACTTGCCTGCATGGCGGTCTCTTGACCTCGTGGTGAAGCACAGCCTGTAGCCAAGCCAGCCGGGGGGGGGAAATAAAAATAAAAATTACAAGAGAGAGAAGTCCGTGGGCTGTCCCACCACATGCCCATGCAAAGGAAGAGCTGTGCCGACCACGAGGAGGGGGCAAAGGCACGGTGTCAGAAGGGTGGGAGAGGAGACGGCTCCGGCCGTGGCAGCAGGACAGGCAGGTGACAGCCTGGAAGGAAACACAGAGGCTCCTCCTCATCCCAGAGGAAGAGGCTTAACTACCAGGAGTGCTAATTTCAGCACCAGATGGCAAACGGCTACATTAAAGCATTCACCCATCTCCGGGGTCCTAAGCACCAAGGGCTCTGTGTATCTTCTTACTCGCTATCAGGTTATCTAGCAGCTTCTGGCAGCACCAACGGCACAGGGAGAGGATCCTCATGCCTGGCAGCTCAGTGCCAGTACCGTGAAGATGTAACAGCACCGAGCATCCCAGAGTTCAACACAGCCATGATAAAGCTGCTCTGGAAGATCAGAGCAGAAAACATCACCAAGGCCTCTTATCCAGGAAGAGAACGCTGTGGCTACCACAGCTGTTCAGTATTTAGGCTTCTCGAGTGCTGCAACACCACACCTTCATGCAAGGTCTCGGGGGAATTACTTTTATTTTCATCAGCACAACTCCCTGCACAGCCGCCAGGCCATTTCCCTTCGCTGCCACCCAGCAGGATGGAGCTTACAGCCCTGAGGCTTTCTCAGGCCAAGGCAAGGCACAAGCCCTCTTCAATCCTCTCCAGGCAGTGAAACATTTTAGCTACTACCCGCCCCTACCTGCAAGTCCAACCTACCCTCAACGGCTGCGTCCAGGGAGCACAGACGATGGATCCACATCCTTCTTTTAAAGGATCACCTGCAACAGAAGTTCCAGCTCCCAGTGCTACTGCTGCCCCCTCGCCAGGCACTGCCATCCCTCAGCCCTACTGAAAAGCACATCCCGCCAGCACACCTTACTCCATGCTGTATAAGTCAGCTGGGCTCTTCCCTGCAATTTTAACCCAAAAACGTTGGCTGACAGCACAAACTCTGCCATCACCTAGCAGAGGACAGCAACTCCCAGCAGAAGGAGGGACAAACAGCTGGCACTGGCTGCAGACAGAGCTCCTGCCACCAAAACGCCGAGGCCAAGGGGCAGGAGGAGGCACCGCAGGCACCAGGGCACTTATCCCGGGTGGCTCACAGGGCAGCCCACAGAGCAGGCTCGAACTGCCACATCCAGAAGCACTTTGGAGAGGATGTGGTGGAGAGCTCAAGTTTGTACTGGGTCTGGCTGGGACGTTACCTTTCCCTGCAGCAGCCCACACAGTGCTGGGCTCTGCACTTGTAGCTGGAACAGCAGTGTTATCACACCAGTGTTGTGTCTGCTGCTGGGCAGTGCTGGCACAGCATCGGGACTTTCTCCAGCCCTCCTAGGGGGTGGGCAAAAAGTGAGAAGAGAAACATTACCAGGGCAGCTGACCTAAACCAGCCAAAGGGATATTCCATACCATGTGGTGTCACACTCAGCAATAAAAGGGGGAAACAGGAAGAAGAGGGGAGGGGTGGGCTCTCGTTGGGAAAACATTGGGCCTCCTCCCAAACACCAGCTACGTGCGTTGAGGCCCTGCTTCAAGGACATGGTCAAGCATTGCTTGTTGGTGGGAAGCAGAGAGTAATTTCTTTCCTCTGCACTTCCACATAGCCTTTGTTTTTGTTTCTTTTTTCTTCCCCTTTCCCTTTTCCTTTCCCTTTAGTTAAATTGTTTAGTTAATATTTCCTTAATAATTATTTTTTCCCTTTAATTAAATTATCCTTATCTCAGCCCGTGAGTTGTTCTTTACTTTACTTCTTCTCTTCCTCATCTAAGGAGGGGCAGTGAGAGAGCGGTTGTGGTATTTAGCTGCCGAGCACGGTAAAACCACCACAAAGCTCTACAGATGACACTGCGAGTTAGAGTTGAACAACAACAAAAAGGGACAGAAAATGAAAGCCACCAGCTCCACTTTCTGCCGTAGCAGAGAGAACACTTACCACTTGGAGGGCACCCCACACCCCGATTTATGTGGGAAAAGGAAAAAAACAAAAGATATCCTTCAGTTTAGCTAATTGCTGATCAGTCACTTGTCAATATTTTCTCCCTAGGGAAGAGCCAACATTTCCCATCAAGTTCTCCAGGAAGATTTCTAAGGCAAAGCAAATAGCAAAAATCTATTTTTGCTATATGTTACACCAAAGTTCTGCTCTGAATGACTGGGAATCAGTGCTAACCCACTATCTTGGTTCCTCGTTGCTCCAGATGTTGACTCTGCAGTTAAGTCAAACCCTTCTCCCTGCTACTTCAGCCCGCCAGTCCTTCTTAACCAGCTCAGCTCACATCTGTGCCTGTGTCCACCTTCCCTCACAACCCACGAGGGTCTATCTGAGTGGGAAGCCGTACCCCGAGCAGCAGGGCTCGTTCGTGCAGTCACATGCAGCCCTTTCATCAGCCCGAGCAGTAGCAAAGTCAAACAAATGAGATCACAGAATGATTTGGCTTAAGAAATAACCTTTACTGCAGAGTTCGGAGCCAAAGCAGTCCCTCGGTCCAAGCTTGCTGCAGCACCACATGCTTTTTTGTGCCAGCACAGCCCAGGTTAACGCTGTTTACACAGCACAGCGGGCCAACGAGAACCGCAGGCTGACCACCTTGAGAACTTCTGGTCATCTGACTTCACAGGGTGGCAGCTTTCCCACCTCGTGCTGGCTGCCTGCAGAACCACAGGAGCACAGCACCAGCTCCAGCGCTTCAGTTCGGAGCACATACAGTACATGTTTATTTCCTATCTTTACTCTGATCACAGAAGCCCCTTGCCAGCTACCACTACCTTTATGCTCCAGCTCCAGCGAGTAGTTTGGCCTCATTTTCTGACACGAACCAGAAGCTAACGGTTTCAGCTGCACAGGGCTAAACTGAAAGCAGCACACTGGCACGCGGACAAGTTATAATTACTCGCTGAATGGCAACTCGTTCACGTTCTTTCAGCGTGGGATAGAGAGGAAGATCGCACTTCACCACAAGCTGATGGCTTGCACAGAAGAAGGTAAACTGCACGCGTGTTTTCGCTTTGAGAAGGCAGCAGGAGACATGAAGAAAGTTGTCAGTCAAAATTGTCTTCTACAGACACGGATAAAGCTGCATCAGAAAACCACAAAGACTTCACCCAGTAACTTTTTCTAATAGCACATCGCATTTTGGCACAGGGTCTTCCAGGCTCTATCATTTCATTAGCTACAATTAAGAAAACAAATTTGTTACCCAGGCGAATGCCTTGCTGCCTGCCAGATCTCAAAATGTTTAGATGAGAATTGCAACGCTGTAAAACAGCTGCGTTGGAGAAAGTCTCCTGAAAATGCTCTCCGTCTTTTAGGAACCGAAGAATTACCAATAAAGCCCATTAAACTTTAACGCAGAGGTCAGACATCGTAAAGAGAAGGCTGTGCTCGTGGTTTCCAGCAGCTGGGCTGCACGCGGATGCCTCTGCTCCTTGCCCGGGGTGCGGGCACCCCACCTGCCTGCTGGGGCTGCTGCCCCCCAACACTCACCTGGGGAGGGCACTGCGTGGGTCAGCACCGCTCTCCCCTGACAGCATCCCCAGATTTTCTGCAGCAGATTACGGGATTTTGGAACTGTGAAGCTGAGATCCTATGCAAATTCCTCGAGGATTATCTGGGTGCTAGCACAGATCAAGCTTTTTACGGTGCATCTGCAGCTACAGTAGAGCCAGGCACAAGTGACTGCAGTACGCTAATAGCACAAACCCTTGCAAACTGTGTGCAAAGTGATCATAAAACACTGCCATCAATACTAGAAGTTTATTTTACTACATATTTGTATCTCAAAGGTGCTCAATGACTATATAAGAAGGTACTCCAAACAAAAAATTTGCCTCTAGCTGGATTATTTGCCATTCTTTCTTCTGAGTTTGTCCTCTGGTTTCTACCACAAGCTTCTGTAAAGAAAAGGCTACAGAAAGTTAGCGGTGTTCTCTCTGAGACCTTTTATTAAGGCTTCACACTTTCCATTTGAGGCCGGCTCCTTGGTGAAACTTCACCATATTCTTACCCTCTGGGGCTGGGTCTCCCTCTCAGCCTTCCCCAACCCCACAAAACCCATCCGTGCCAGCAGCCCCCAGGCTGCCACACCTGCCTCAGCACCCTGCACTGCCACGGCCAGCCCAGACTGTGCTCGAGGGCTGGCAAAAAGACTCTGAGGGGTCACGAAGCACAGAGCGTATATCACCCTCCTACGGCTGCTGGAGATTCAAAAAAATTCTGAAAAATTCAAAGTTTCCATCCTTCTGTCAAATGTGAAGTTCTCCACAAGATCCTAACAGCATACACGGGACAAAACACATTTCAAAGACCAAAGATCCAGCTTCTCTGGTGAACGCCAAGGAACTGCTCTGACCAGAAGTGATCTATTTTCTACACCACGCCACCACTCAGACTCAAAATACCACTGAAAGATATTAAATAGAGAAGACTGGACATAAATTTTAAATTGTTTATCCAAGAAACAAAGAAAGGCCCAGAAGCGTCAGAGAAATCAAGAAGTAATGGCAACCTTAAACAGCCTTTCTTCATGGGAAAAAGTATGCCACAGCAGTCCATAGCTTTCAAGATCAAGCAAGCAACTTCTAGCCAGGCAAGAGGCCGTCAGTGAACTTAAGGACCCCTAGATAGTTTCAGAAGTTGCAGGCTGAATACCTGATTTATATTAAAAAAAAAAAAAAGACACACAGGTAAAGCAGATCATACTTACCTCTAGAGCAGAGTTCTGCACGTGCCTGTCTCCACATACACCACCAGAATCTCTGTAAAACCTCCCAAAAAGTTTACTTTCCGAGGTAACGTTTTATAACTGCAGTCCAAGCGTTACCCAGACTCTCAAAAAAATACTGCAAGAAGGAGCTCACTGGCAGTGATGAGGAAATGGCTTCTTATGCTAAACAGCAAGGAAGGAATATCTCAGAAAATAACATTACCGTGCAGGGGAGGAAATCAGAGCCCAATAGCTTCACACTGATAAACTCCTTAACAGAAAAAAAAAAAAAAAAAAAGTTTGAAGAAACGCCACATACTGCTTCAGCTGTTTTGTTTCACGATAGGAGCAGCTGCAGTGATTTCACAAAAGTGTTTCTAGCAGCTGGTTACACAGTTAACACGGACCTGGACACCAAAGCATGAATGATGAGATCACTGCAGCAGCGAAAACGGCAGAGAAAAACATTTCAAAAAGATGACACAAGGCAACATTGCCCGTCCCATTCAGATACACTGACTGCACTTGACACAGAAATGAGGTGGTTTGAATGTCAGCCAAAAAAAAAAAAAAAAAAAAAAAATCAGATGCAATTCAACTCCTTACTCCACTGGAGCTACGTGACTTTGCAACACAGGAGATAATTGGTGTAATAAATGATTGAAAGTACAAATTTCTGGGTTTATTTGTTGTGTACATTGCAAAGAGTCACTTTGAATACTGTGCAGTAGAACAGCATGCAGTCCACCACAGAGACACAGCTCTAAGCGAGCACACCACACCACGTCTTCTTAGATGAACAGATTTTCCTCACAAACTGACTCCCCAGAGGACCCTTGGCATTAGGCTACTGAAGAAAATAGAGATACCTGCTCTCTATTCACAACAGAAAAGTTTCTCCAATTCCAGTTATACATCCAAGGACTCAAATGTCATTTTCTGCTCAACATTTGCTATGTGTTAACGCTGTAAGCCATACCTCTAAAGCAAGTCATCTCCTGAGCTTACAGATCATCCACCCCACTTATTTAAAGCCCGTGTTCCTAAGTAATTGGCATATAGCGAGCCAGGAGTGATCCTTTACCTTCGGTAAGGAATACTTCACCACGTCTACACCATCACCTTTCAAATGAGTGTGGGGCAGCACTGCAAGTATAAATAGAGCTCCCTGCTGAGCCGAGGAGAGCGCGGGGCCGCCTGTCACCCCGAGGGCCAGGCCGTGTGCCAGCAGCACGGCACCACCAGGAGCACCTCGGGCAGCTGCTGGGTTCTGCATCCCGGGCTGCTGTGGGCAGGGGCTCCTCCACCCAGCTGGCCACTGCTGCGCCTCCCCCAGCTCAGGATGTGGATCAAGGCAAAAAGGGCTTCTGCTAACAGGATCCTTAGTGAACTGGAGAGAGAAATGGCTTCTGATGGAGCATCTGGTGACTGCAGCTCGTTTAGCCTTCAGTAGCCCTTCGCTGTCCTCTGACCCATCTTTCTCTTCCTTTTCCTCATCTTTCAAATTCACACTAGCAGTGAAGCTCATTTACTGCCCTCCACGTAAGGCGACCAACACTGGGATACGTAACTCCAACATTAGGATAGCAACCATCAAATCCACCCTCATCTGAGACTCCTGAAGACTCAAGCGGACTTACTGCTCGCCTGCAGCTCTGCAGCTGTGATAACACTACTTTCTGCATTCAGGACTGCAATGACTAGTCAGATTCAAACCCTAGACCATACACCCATCTGATGTCCTAATGCACGCACAGCATGAGATATACAGCCATCCAACACAACCAAATCAAGACTCAAAAGCTCTGGTCTGCATGCAGACGACCCATAACGCATACACAGGGCACAACCCGCAGCACACGCCGCCCTGTAAGAGACACTACTCCTGGTGTGGTCTAAGGAAGACCCCTCGGAAGGAAACCTGGAGTTCCTAGGACTCTGCTGGTAGGAGTGTGTGTCCGCCCATCCATCTCCAAGGATGGGATAAAACGTTCCTGTGCCATCATCTATATAGGAAAAAGAGCTGTGAGCATTGCTCTACGCTTTTTTCCTAAAAGAAGCTGAAAAAACAGAAGTGCCAAGAAGGAAACGTATGTACCAGCTTACAAGTGGGTGCGCTTCTTGGCTGCGCGCAGGAAAATTGTCAAAAGCTACAGAAAAACCTAGGCATCAGCTCCACGAGTGAGCTCTCATCACATCTCTGCGACGAATCCTGGTTCTGCTGTATTATGAAACTGCTTTCTCGCACCTGAAATACGTTCAGCATTGTACATGTATGCTGTGCACCAAGGCAGCTGGATGACCACACTCAGATCTGTGTTACAAACGCTTCGTTTCTGAGCAGCAGAAACCGCTTTGACACACAACGAGTCCTAAGCCAGTCTTATTTTTACCTCGTCTCCTCTGTCACCTACCACACAAATTGATCTTTTTAACAACGATCCAGTCTTATTTTTGCATCAGTTACCCCCCACACGCCGCGTTACGCTGTTTCAGGGCGGCCGGCCGCTTTGCCTGCCCAGCCAGGAGAGCCTCGCAGCACCGCCGGCCACTTCTGACATTCATTCATTCGGCGCAGAAACGGGGCGCTATCCATTTCCCCTGACCCTAACGCAGCCAGCCGGTAACCCACCTACAGCCACCCACCGACCCCGGCCTGAGGGCCCCCAGCCCCATCACCGCCGATGGGGCAGGGCCGGGGGCGCCCAGCCCAGCGCCCACCCACCCCCGGGGGCCGCGGGCCGGCAGCGGGCCCGGCTCAGCCCCGGTGCGGCTCCACCGGGCTCGGCCCACGCCGGAACCGGCCCCGAGCCCGGCGGGGAGCGCCCCGGCGGAGCCCGAGCCCGGCGGGGAGCAGCAGCCGCGGGCAGGGCCCTCACGGCCGGGCAGGGCCGCGCTGCGCCGGGATGGGGCCGGGCCCGGGGGGGGGAGGACGGGGAGGGGGAGGGAGGGGAAGGGAGGGCGGGGGGCGCGCCCCGGTGCCCCCAGGAGCCGCTCGCCGGCAGCGGGAGGGCGCAGGGGGCCGGGGGGGAGCCGCGGGGGGCGCGGGCGGCGGCACCTTGATGATCCTGCGGGGCAGCCCGGCCATCTTGTCTCGTCGGGAGCAGCCTGGCGGGCTCGCCTCCGCTCGCCGATCGCGCACAGCCGGAAGCCGCCCGCGCCGCGCTTCCGCCAGCACCGCCCTCGGCGCGGCACGCCGGGCAATGTAGGCCCCGGCCGGCCGCGGGGGCCGCGCCCCGCGCCCACAGGGCGGGGGCGTCCTCGCTCCTGTTGGTCCTGTTGTTGGCCCTATTTCGGCATCTGGAGTGTCACAGAAGCACCTCCAAACATAATACCCGTGTGTTACCAAAGCCCCTCTAAGTGAATTTCCATCCTTCTCGATAGGTCACTCGCACAGACACCATCACCTCCCCAGCGCCCTGTCCCGCCCAGCCCCACAGCTGCAGTAGCGCCAGCAGCGACACCCGGCGCTATCGCTGCTGCACGGGTGGGACATGAAAGCACCGAGAGGGGAAGGCACCGCCAGAGGTTAGCGAGCAGCACGGCCGGGAACAGGATGCTGCACGCACGGCTCCCTGTCAAGTGCTGTCTCCCGGGTCATAAACAGGGCTCGTGGGTGACCCACGCCGTGGTGGAAAGGAAAGGTCTCGGACACTGGCAAATCCGGACTGCATAACTGCTGACACACTCCTATCACAGATACTACAAATGTGGTCTATGTCCTAAAATTTAAGCATTTATATCAACACATATTGTGTGGCTGCAATAAGACGTCAGATACGGTGTGTCCCCCTCCTTAAGATTAATTACAGAACATCCTGAGTGGGAAGGCCCCACAAGGAGCATCCTGGCTCCCCACAGATCAACCCCAAAATCAATCACGTCTGAGAGCATTGTCCAAACGCTTCTCCAAATGCAGGCTCAATGCCGTGACCACTGCCCTGAGAAGCCTGTCCCAGTGCCCAAGCACCCTCTGGGTGCAGACCCTTTCCCTAACTCCCAGCCTGACCCTCCCCTGTCCCAGCTCCATGCTGTTCCCTCGGGTCCTGTCACTGTCCCCAGAGAGCAGAGCTCAGCGCCTGCCCCTCCACTCCCCTCCTGCAGGCCGCCATGAGGCCTCCCCTCAGTCTCCTCTAAGCTGAAAACTTCACCCTCCCCACAATACTTCCCCCAAACATACCTAGTTTTCCTTCTTTATCCTTCACGCTACAGAAGGTAACTAACAACTACATTGTTGTTCTATGCTATTTGATCTCCTTAGCTGTTGAATAGATGAATAGAGCAGTAATTCCAATAAATTCATGAATGAATTCATGACCAGAAAAAAAAAAAAACAAAAAAAACAAAAAAAAAAACATAATTGCTGTACACTCTCATGTACATCTTTGTCCCTTTAAACACTTTGTTGCTCTCCTAAATTAATGGATATAACTTTCTATGAAGTCAATAAAATCAACAATAACATGACATACAGCAAGAAAAGTGCATGGAAGCACATTTGCAGAATTGGAGCTTAAAGGACTCATCAATAACACACCCTCATCCTGCAGTGGAGAAGGGTGAGTTCATTTGCATTCATTACTGAGCTTGTGAAATGGCTGTGTTTAGATGTGGTCCTTCAGCAAAGGCCGGTCTTGCTAGTTATACCTACCTTTAATTGTGGATTTTCCTTTTTACTTTACTACAGCTTGTTGCTACTACTTAACTAGACTGAGTGTGTACTTCTGTATACTCAGTGACTTCGTACGACTTGCCATCTCATCTAAAAAAGGTGAAATGGTGATCTCTACCCAAAAAAAAAAAAAAAGCCTTTCTAAGATATGTTTCTTCAGTTGGATGTTTGCCTTTTTTTTTTTCCTTGCTTCATATATTACAGTATCTATAGCATATCTGGTGCCTAACAGCAAATTATTATAACCTAGGCTGTTAGGGCTCTCCTTCTGAGGATGCACAGTGCTTTCATGTTTGATTCTGGTGGCAGCAGTCTTGGTGATTTACTAGTTGGTTGATTTTTTTCACACAGAGATGTGGAGTCCCTTGCAAATGACTGTAGCACAGCTTCCTACCCCTAAACAAAAAATACTGTATTCAAGATGTTCTTTGCATGGGCAAAAGTAAACCTCAGACCTGGGATGACGTGGATGGTTTAGATCCTATGTGGTACGATATAGCTCTTGAGCAAACATTGTTTATTTTGAAGAATTTTGAGGCTACATTTAAGAGCCACCTGTAGAACTCATATCTTCACAAATGAAGGATTATTTAGCAGTAAATTATAAAAGCTATAAACGCAGTAATGTCTTCTCAAAACATCTGCCCCTTGGGAAAGCAGTGGCATTGGTGCAAATGACTTAACACAATCTAGTGATGACCACAATGTAGTGCTGATCTGTATAAATAACTGCTTACCACTGAGCAGTATGAGAATGGCTTAGAGAATCTAATTGCTTTTGAGGAAAGGGATTACAGCAAACTTTGCTTAGGGAGTCAGGAGAGAAAACTGAGGACAGAAGGTTATTTAAAAGAGGACATTAACATTCATATAATCTTGCAGCTTCATGAATAACTGCACATATTTGTAATCATGTTGCTATGACACCCAGTAATAACGAGGAGTCTTCATTTTGAATTAGCAGGTATGCTGACATATACAGAAGGAATGCATACGTTTAGGTTATTTTAAAAATTGTTCTCTCCATCTTCTGTAAATTTCACATAATACAGCGGACAGCTAAGGGACCAAATGGTCCCATTTCACCCTTCTTTCCTATGCCAGTAACCCAGAAACCCAAGTATGCACTTGTCAGCATCAAACAGATATCAGGATATAGCTGGAGAAATTAAAGGCAGCAATTCCCTGTGAATTTTTCAAAAATGGGTGGGCAAAAGATAGAAATGCTTTTGGTAGTCCCAGTGGGAGAACCACTCAGTGACTCCAGTGCTTATTACATGTCAAAGAACCTTCAGTGGGAAATAACTTTGAAGTAATTAGAACTGATTTATCTTTCTACACTGCTTGCAGAATTACACATTTTTCCTTGTTTCTGTCTTCTCTCTTTCTCCACCCCCCACCCCTCTTCCACCTTCTAGCCTTCTCCTGCAATACTGATCGTGAAAGGACTGGCATAAATGGCGGAAAAACACAGGCCAAAAGGTGCTTTTAGGATCAGTGTAAGTAAAAAGCCACACAGCTCCTTGAAAGTGCTGGGACTTCTGCTCTGTAAACCTTGCCCCATGCCTGCTAGATGCAGCAAGAGTAGAGCACAGTTGACTTAAATGCTGATGAATGTTGTATGTGGTGTTCTCTTACAAGTGTTGCAGACCAGGAATCTCACTTGAGCTTGTGGCTGCAGCAAGTTGGTCTGGCAAGCTATTACGTTTGAATAGTTTTCATTGCTCAGCAAGTGGCCTGCCACATCCTGGGGAAGCTGCAGTTTTCATGATGCCTCTCTTTCTGGCTTTTAGGAAGATGTTTTTGTAGTCCGCTTGCTCCAGAAGTAACAGGGAACAAAAACATTATTTCTTTATTGTCATATTGACAAAGATTTAGGTCATACCCCTAAGTTATTCCGCTCCTAAAAAGACTGCTACGGAGGTCCCTGAGCATCCATATGGGTGCAGGAAAAGCCATCAAAACTGGCTACTCCAGAATCCTGGCTTTAGATTTTGCTTCTTTGCACTCGCTCTGAACAAGGGATATCTTCCAGGAGAGGCTATAGTTAAAACTGTCCTTTTATTGCATTCTAAAATTACAAAGAATGCAACTTAATCCTCTGAATCAGAGCTGGAACAAGACATGTAAGTATGTCTCCTCAGCTAGTCGCAGCCTGTGGGGAGGTTCTTGTACCTTCTTGGTGCTTTTCCACCCCAATAATCTTCCAGTGTCCACCCCAGAAGGAAAATACTTTTCCCACTCAGCCATTGTTGCCACTGTAACTGGGCTCTGGACTGCAGCCCACATAGCACCGTGTGCTCCCCCTCCATTTGGCATGTCTCTTGGAAGGCTTCCTTGGAGAAGAGCCACTGGTGATCCAGCCCAGCATGGCTCTGCTTTCTGCTTCCGCTGGTGGAATAGTTCTCCAACACTCCTACTCCAGAATTCAAGGTTGACCCTAAAATGCTTTTATTCATCCCTTCTAGATTATATATTTTGAGCGGTATGGCACAGGAGTTCCTCATCCACACAATTTTTCAGTCACATATAGCAATACCATTAAAACCACCTAAATAAATGTACAAGCTTCTTGAATGGCATGGGAGGGGGAGCAGACAGAAGAAAAGAAGAGAAGAGAAAGTAGATCTGAAAAACTAGATTTTCACAACACTACCCAGGTAATTTGTCGAAATTTGTAAAGTGTTTCAGCAATCCTTTTTTTATTTTTCTTTTTTTTCATTTTTTTTTCAGTAAAATAAAAGTTTATTGGGGGAAAGATAAAGCTTTACTTTCATCCTGAATGTTGTAATTAATGAAGTCACACATCTTCATTCAGACAGCCGCCTTCCCTGACTCAACCTGGTATTTTTCTTTTTGTGGGTTGAAAGATAAAGATGCTATGTGTTTGACAGTCATTGAGATTGATACTTTTGTTTAAATTAAATTGAGATTTTTCATTAGACTATTGCCTGGAGTTCTGTCTGATTGTCTTGTAGAGCTGTCAGTTGCTGTTTGCTTCCCCGGTATCCTTGAAACAAACTCCACAGCTCAGGCAGAATGGTAGAATCACAGAATATCCTGAGCTGGAAGGATCCCACAAGGATCACTGAGTCCAACTCAAGGAACGTGGTAGCTGTACTGCCCTCAGATGAGTAAAGACCTTGTTACGTGGTATTTTGACTCCACAGCTGTGTGTCAGGGCCCTGAGTGCACAAATGGACCTTAATTGCTGTGATTGGCCTCAAGTGGGGCCTCCACCCTCACCATCTGAAGGATCAGGGTGTTCAGTCCCTTCCTGAGTTACACCTCAGGGTGCCTACCCTGGCCCTCTTCCTGGGTTTCCTGGACCCACCTTGGACCTGGCCTGTCACCCTGGCAGGCCTGTTGGTTCCTGGATGAATGACAGGACAAGTTGTGGTGACCACCCTGCTGTGCTCTCCTGCCTCTGGTGCCACAGGTGGGCTCTGCTCCCACCGGGGTGCTCTCAGCTCCCTGGAGGGAGCAGTGCTGCTCCCTGCTTGATGCCTTGCTTCTGAATGCAGCTTGCCTGAAAATGCAGGTTCAATGCAGAAAAGCAATCTTGCCTAGCTACTGCTGCTGTTGGTTGCCTTTTATAAGGGGTTACAAGCACAGACATTGCAAAGCAAATTCAGGTAGAGTGCTTGTTAAAATTATTGTCACCTGTAGTCCCAATTCAGATCAGAGTTCATTCCTACAGCACAGCTCCGACAAGGCCTCCCTCAGCAGTGGTTATTTAGGGTGTAGTTTAACATCAGGGTTACACCACCTTGTACTTGCACCCCTACTGAAGAGAGATCCTGCCCTCATCCTCTGCCACACACTGCTGCTCCCTTAGCTCACTGGTCTCAAAGAAGACCAAATAGTTCCTGGGGGATCTGTGGACTGAGCTGAACTGCTTGCAGCCATACAGCTGTGTAGTTCTGGCACAAGAAAGGGGACAGGAACACCTGGGAGTATGAGAAGGGAACAAACTGTATCTCACTGGATTAGGTGAAACTGTGTATTTGGGGTCACGTTACATCAGGCAGCTGAGTCAACCTGTCAAAAGGAGGAGACCTTATTTCCTCTTCCCATCCCACTCCTACGCTCCTTCCTCATCCAATGTGTTTCCCCACAGTTCACTCCTGGATCTTGTCAGATTCTACTGACCTGACTCACCTCACTAACCTGGCAGAAACACGGCCGCTTAGTCCAGTCTTCTGCTGGAAGGGTGAATTGATTTGCCTTACGTTGTGGCCTAGCAAGTACCAGAGATACCAAAAGGTAAATTTCAGGAATGGGAGTGAAGTTTCCCCTTTTAGTATCCATGAGTTATTAAACCAATCAATTCTGATGTCTCTTACCATTTTGACAAGGTCACTCTACCCTGTGTTCCTGACCCCCCTCCTTCCATAGGTGCTTATCTGCTAAGAGAATGGGAGGAGTGAGGGATTATTTATTTATTTAATTATGTATTTTTGACCCATTTACCTTTCTGACTAGCTCACTGAGGCATTAAAGCTGGCACAAGAGGAACAGTAGGACCCACAATAAGATGCAGCAGGAATAGGATCAGCCCTTCCAGCAGCAGCAATGTGTCCTGGTGACTCAGCCCGTCTTGTCCCGCTGCACCTATGTGGGAGCCAGGACAAGGAGCGTGCTCCTCCTTGCACAAATCCATGACAGTCATGTCACACCATCCCCAGGATTATGGCAGTTCTGAGAACAAACTTAAGCAACCACCTTATTTACCAACGACATGCTCTATAATGTCACTGTAGACAGAAAATGTAAACAAATGATTGCAATTATACAATTAATACTCCCAGGACAATTCAACACAGCTGCTGACCGTCTTCCTGTGACAGCTTTTCCTGTCTTCTAGTTACTCATTGAGTGGGTGCATCCATACCAGCTGAGCCTGTGGATGACTAATCTTACTCCTCCTCCTACCCCCTTTGCAATCTCACAGAAGTCCTACTGCAATTACAAATCTTACAAAACCTTGAGTCTTTGTTTTACATAAAGTCATTTTGACATTTTTTGTTAAATATTGTAGAAAGGATCAACATTGTTCAACAGGATGTTCATCAGGATGATTAACAACAACAACAACAACAAAAAAGTATACATGTACACATACTGAATGAATCCTCAAAGTAATATCTAGAGTTTACATTAAAAAATATTCCTTAGTAAATGCCAGTGTTTTAAAAGAACTGTTGTTATCCTTACACATAAATGGGGAAACTGATGCATGGAAGTGCAGTTTTGCACATGGCAAAAATCACAGTAGTCACTGAACAACTTCAGAATGATCTTAACTGGCAGCTGAAGCTGTCCTGGGAGAAGAAATCAGTTTTATAGTTTATCTATACAGGACATCACAACGGGATGCTGAGAGTCCTGAGAGTCCAAGCCTAAACTGTAGGAAACGCCCCTCTTTTTTTTCTTTTTTTTTTTTTTTTTTGTAAAGTGGCTGCTAGAATACAAGCATAATATTGTTTACTTGAACTACAGTAATTAACATAAGCACAAATTACTAATATACTACAAGCACTGATATACTACAAGCACTTTAGTTGCATCTTGACTCCTTAACGGTACCCAGATGGACAAGTGACAGGATGAGATGAGATTTACGAAAGAATGAAGATAGCCCATTGACATAAGTATTGGAGTTGTTTCTGGGTGTTTACAGATTGACTTAAAATATAGACACCTCTCTGACTACAGTGTAACATGAGAAGACTTAATAATTAACACCCTAATTACTTCCTGCAGTGCATTATTAGAGATTTGTGCCCTAAATTTGTAAAATAACTACACAAAGATTAAGACACATTATTTCAGGAGCAAAGGCTTGTCCATCTCCGTTTTTAGGAAACCTTCCTTGCAGTAAAACAAGTCCATGCATTCACAAATTCAGTTTCACTTCTAGATATGATTATATAGTACCTTTCTACTCCAGATTGAATGGAAACAAAAGAAACCAATTGCTTATTCCTTGAGAATTTTGAAACATTGGTTTCTACACACAAAAAAAAAATACTTTCTGTGTTCATTTTGCCAATGAGCAGCCCAAACAAATGTACTAAGAAACAATTTCCTAAATATACCACCGCAGCAAGAGAGCTAGAACCACCAAGTCGGGATTTTCTATTTCCCACAAGGCAAGGTGGAGAGGGAGGGAACAACACAAAAATAAATAAATAAATAAATAAATAAATAAATAAATAAATAAATAAAATAATTAAAAAAAAAAAAAAATGACCACATCAATCTAGATACCAGCTCTGATTTATGTATTTGTTCCTCTAAAGCAGAGCCAACCAACACAGCCCTGCCTTCATTACTACATAGTTTGTTGCCTAACTGTGAATCAAGTGTTCAGTCAGTTAAACTATTTCCTGGAGAAATTTATGACTGACAGCTCCAGTAAGATCAAAAAAAAAAAAAAGGTAACACTTTTTCTTCAGGAAGAGAGCAATCTAGAAACTATGCTTTCTAGGTTTTCAGAGACGTGAAGTCCCAGGAAGAGGTCAGCAACTCATGGAATTACCATTGGTGCCTTCACAGTATCCTCGCAGTTAACGGGCAGAGAAATCTCCTTTCTGCTCAGCCAATACAGACCAAGCAACTTTCCTCTTTGCTGCCCACAATATGCTGAGGCAAGCAATGCAGTTGGCAGTTATTAATAACCCCATCTCCAGACATACTTGAGAAGTGTGTAGTCACGCTTCTGAGTGTCCTTAAGCAATTCCTGTCTTGCTACCAGAAAGTTGTAATCTGTCAGAACATGCTTCTAAGAATAGACTCTCAGAACATTATGTGTCAGGGAGGGGGTAGACCTCGTATACTGTCTCCCAAAACCTTTTTTAGAAACCATCTAAAAATAGTCTGGAAACCTAACAGGGAATGTGGTATAGTTTTTAAAAATAAAGTTCTTCGGTGTCTTCCATTGCAACCTTCTAGAACTGGGATTTAGGTTACAAGGTTTGCCGCTACAGTAATCTTCGAAAAGAATGCATTTCCAGAATAAGAAATACCCACAGGTTACCTCTAATTTAAAACTAACGAGGGTATGAAATCAGGGAATCTGAAAGCCTAGTGGAGGCTGTTTTGTGAATCAAAATTTGAGAGGGCTGTCAAGTATTCCCAATAAGTTTATACAAGACACAGAACATTACTATGGATTTCTAAAACGCCCTGTAAGTGATATGCCATTGTCACAACATGAAAGACAAGACTAAGGATGTGATAGTGCCAGTAACAGATACCAGTAACCCTCCTGGTGGCTTCCCTCCTGTGTGGAGCCAGACATTCCCTCCTAAGAGCCACATAGCATTGGCTGTGTGGAAAAAAAAATAAAATAACTAAAAACTTAGATATATGTACGTATATAAGGAACTACAAGATCAAGATCTTTCGCTGTTCTTTATAATCCTGTTGAAGAATTAGCTCCTTGGCGGTTAATAGCTGAATACAGTTGGCCTACAAAATTTCCCAGGTTAGGAAACTTGTTGGTCACATTGACCAGTTTGTACCACGTGCAAGATCCTGGTAAGAAACCTGACAAGCAGTACCCACGTTGTGACAACAGCGAAGTTTATGTGCTCATAAACTCAGCAAGATGCAGTTAGAAGTAAATCATTTTATCTCCACCACACCTATGGACAAGGTATTCTAGAATTCCACTCCTTAAACACGACTTCACTTCCTTATAGTAATTTCCAGACTGCATTTCTTTCAGACACTTTATAATCATTTATTTTTGTCAACACTGTCCTTGAGCTTAAAATCGTCAACATGTTCTCTTTTGTCATCAGCAGAACCGTTCTCTTGCTTGCATTCAGCTTCAAAAGGCTGTTCTTCATCCAAGAGCTGACCTCATCCTAGCACAACAATTTCCTTGTGGGAATAACGAGCTGGTACGTGGCAGAAGATACACAGAACTGTGTGGCTTCTGTTTGGTGCCCGAGCGCAGCTCAGATCACCGCGGCTGTACACAGAAACTTGATGGGAGCGATGGAGAAAGCGCGGAGGAGTCTTGCAGTGGAGATGCAGTGTCTGATCCTGGTTGCATCTTTCCAAGATGCATTGTAAAGCATTGTGGCACCTCTCTGCCCCTCTCTCTATGGCTTACTGACTCCAGCACTCCAAGCCTTCCACCTCCCACTGCCAGGAAAAATCTCCAAAAAGAGACATTGGCTGCTGCTCGTGGGAACGATCTGTGGCAACGAGCAGCTCTTGACCAGAGATTTCTGGCTGCGAGTCTGCTAGGCTCCTGGAAGCATCAGCATGGCTGACTGCTCTGCAGCTGCAGAACAAAGCCAGATGTTGCCGAACCCGTGAGGTTTCCACTGATGAGTGCGGGAAATTCCAACGCCACAGACCAGAGAAGATGCAATTCCCTCCCCCCCCCCCGCGTACTACATTTCCCAGCAGGCCGCGGGGCGGGCGCCGGAAGCGGAGCGGCGCGGGGGCGAGGCCCCCTTCCAGTGCGGCGGGCGGGCGGGCGGAGGAGGCGATGGGTCGGTGCGTGCCCTTCGGGGATCCTGGCCCGTAAATTAATAAATAATCGATAAACAACCTCGCTCAGGCCCCTCTCGCCCAGCACCGTTTTCCTGGCTGCAGCCAGCATGGCAGCGCCGCTCAGAGCCTGGTCCCGCGTCCTCCTGAGGCGCTGGGGAGCGCCCTGCCCGCAGGCCCCGCCGCAGGGTGAGTGGGGCTGGGGCTGGGGCTGCCGTGGGGGTTGTTCTGGGGGAGCCCCAGAGCCCCTGCCCTGCGCTGCTTGCGGCAACAGGAACCTGGAAGTGAATTATTGAATCAAGTCCGATACTCTGTTTTCTCCCTTTAGTTATTAAAGGATGTCTTGGTTTGCTTTTTCCAGTGCCCACATATGATGCTCATCTAACTTATTAATTGGCGTGTAAATAACACTGCTGCAACCTTTAATTAAATTATGCTTGAAGATTTAAACTTAATTTTTCAGACTTACAAACGATGCTGAGAAAAGTCTACACTAAATCATAACTGTAGGCTGAAACAGCCTTGGTCCCGCAGCATCTCCGCACAGGGCAGGTGTTGCAGCCCCTCGCTATTTTGGTGGGCCTTTGCAGAATTTATTCAATTTTTTCTTTATTAGAGGGCCCGAATGTGGCCATGGTGTCAAGATGTGGTCTGACAAGTGCTGGGTACAGGGAGATAATCACTTCCCTCATTCTGTTTGCTAGTAGAGTCCAGTATGCTACTTTACTGCTTGTAATTCTTGTGATTGCTTTCCTTGGAGTAACAGGAGTCTAGGGAAGGGATAAAGTTCTCTAATGTTACAGCAGGCAAGACATTTTAGTTCTGTGTAGCTTGCATACCAGTTTCTAGCACAGTACAAATTTGTTTTTCCAATGAATGCTGCTATGAATTAAAACAAAAAATCAGATCAGATGATCTGACTTGTAAGCCATATGGTAATGTTTTTCACCCTTTAAATATAGAGAGAGTCAGGGTATATAAAGAATATACGCTAACAGTGAAATCTGTCAGTATTTTCTAAATACTGTGATGTTTCTCAGGAAAACAGTACAATGGAAAAGTAAAAGTAGGACATGGCTACCTACATACAATGTCTATGATAGCACTAGAAATCATAGTAAAGTGAGCTTCTATTCAGACCGTATTTGGGTTATATTAATCTAAAAGTGAATATGATTATAATCCCCAACTGACTTAGATTGGAATGAAAATGTAAATATTCTTACGTTTGGCATAGCTCTGCTTTTTTTACATCAGTGTTTGTGACTTTTATTTTTTTGCAGATGGAGCTGTATATCATGCTTGTCGTAAATCCACGTACTCGATTCTCCCTGAAGACTACAACTGGTACCTTAACGTGCTTTGATGTGTGACCTTTACATTTGATGCTTATTCCAGGCTACTTACTCTGTCATGGCGTTGTCATACAATGCTGGTTTTGGAGACATATATATTATAATTTAAACTAAAATACTATTTCTGATCTTAATGATTGTAAAGTTTATATATAAAGTTTTAATTTTACAAGTTATATTATTAAAAATTGAAGTTTTAATTTAAAGATAATATTTCAAAAATAAGCATAATGAAAAATCATGCAGGACTCACTTTAAATTCAAAATGTGTTGATGACCCCAGTACCGCTACAGTATTGTTTGTGGAAGAGCACTGACAGCAGTGATTTTCACCGATGCTTATTGTTAAGACAAACTCCAGAAACTGCTGGGCTACTGCATTGGAAACTGGAAAAGGTGGTATGAGTAGAGTAGAAACTGGAAAAAGTGATGCAAACGGTGAGAAGCGCAACACATGCATTCCTTAGGAAGTTCTTAGGAAGCTACTACGTCATAGAAGTAAGTAGGGAAGGAAGGTGAGAAAAGTCATACTCCCTCAAGGAAGTTCTCAGCAGAACTCCTTGTTTATTGTGCTGACCACCCTCTGTTACCAAATATAAAGGTTGAAACCCAAGAACCTTATTTTGTATTCCTTCTTACTGGTGCCACACTTTTTATGAAGGTGTGTTGTCCTAGATATTACAGACGTTTGTTATCCCCATCTGTTGTTAGTTTTATATGTAATCATTCAACATCTTAAAGACTTTTTTACAAACCATGTTTCTAGCTATTTGAAGTCCTTCATTTTAGCCCTTTCTTCTTTTCTATCCAAAAGAAAAAAAAATACCACCAAGGTAGCTGAAAGAAAAACAGATGGGAAGTTCAGATAAAATATTTGTGACCCTTTTTTAGGTATTATTTTACAGAAGATTGCTAAATAATTCATAAATTCAGGATGAAATACAGTTTTCTTTGGGAATTGAGTGCTCAGTTGCCTAGCATTTCTGAAACTTGGATATTTTTAAGAAGGTAACTTTTTATTTTTACAGCAAAGTGGAACTTGCCTTGACATCAGATTCGAAGACAATTGTCTGCTACCACCCTTCGATTGAGATTCCATATGAGTATACAAAGGTATGTCCAAGCATACACACTTATATTTCTTAGTCATGTAAAAGCATGGCAGGTCTGAGTTTTAGGGCATCTTTTTTTTTTTTTTTTTTTTTTTTAAATTTGAAAGACTGAGGTAGTTCTTATGTGATCAGCGTATCTGTGCAGCAAGTGAATGGTGAATGTAGCTGCTGCTATGAGGACGGCATTTATTTTTAATTAAATTGAGGGAAAGTTACAGAGTAAGAAATGCTCAGGTATTACAGCATACAGTAACTAACAAAGAATTAAATGAGATACTCACAGTTGAGTGCTACAGAAAAAGCGAGCTTCTAAGAGCATGCTCCACAAAGAGGATGTTTGAAATTCAGACAACGGTTCACACATCCTGCTATGCACAGATGCAGCAGTCTGGGCAAGAGGATATGAAGAAGTGCCTCTGCTGCTGCTATTTTCTACTCAAGCTTTAAATTCCATTCAGCACTGTGGGTTCATAAACTGCACAGAAAAATCTAACTACTGTTTGTTTTTTTAATCTATCAGTAGTACTGTTGGTGTGTTCTTTACACTGCAGAAAGTGAATGCTTCTTGTGTCAATTTCCAATTCTCATGTGCTAGTAAAATATTGCAAATGGTAGCTGCGTTGCTGAAATAACTCAATGTGAATTTTTTTCCACTGAAAACTTAGTTTAGCACTCATTGCCTGTAAGTTAGATATTGGTATTTCAAAATTTATTGTTTACATGTCTCTAAGGAACAAAAGGTTATAAACCAGGGAAAAATACTAGTAGCTGTGGTAGTAGGTAAGTTTTAGGATGGGAACAAATATCTTGGTGTTAGATGATGCACGATTAGGAAGTGACATTCTTCTCCAAAGTACAACCCATTTAAAGATTATTTTTTTTAGCAGTGTGACTAAATGCTGATGATCAGTATGAATAAACTTATAAATAGGAATAATATGAGTATTTCTGTGTCAGTAAATTGATGCTTATGATTCAGCCAGTGAATTGTAAAGATCAGCCATAGTGATGACAGCAGCGCTGATTTTAGGGGCACAGTAATCAGCTCCAGCACCTGGGGTAATGTTTCCAGAGATCTGTGGTTTTCACTGGGGGATGGTACTGGTGTTGTAAATAGCCTTTACTTTCATCAGAATTCTTATTTATTCCTTGGTTTCAGCTAGTAAATGGTAATGTTACTAATGTAGCTTGACTTCTTGTTTTTCATCAAAGAGGAGAAAAAGGAAATATATGCACTACTGTTTTTATAGCCCATACCACGGCCAGATCCAGTGAACCATAAAGAAGAAACCCTTGATCAAGTTTTGAAATCCAGATTGAATGAAAATGAGCTAAAGGATGATAGAGGTCCTACAATTGAAGAGCTCAGCAAAATGTTTTACACAACAAAACATCGGTGGTATCCTGTAGGACAGTAAGTAATTTTTTTTCTTTTCAGCGTTTTTTCTTTTTGGAGGTAAAGGGAAACACGGGAATAATTTATGACCAAATTCAACCTAGGATATGTCTTGTGAGATGAGATACTGTTAGCACATGGGCTACTGCATACCACTTGAAATGCAATGTTATGTAAATTGAAGCCTGTATTTTTTTTTATTTATTTTTTAACTCTGCCCCTTTGATACCCTTTGTGATTTTGGAAAAATATCATGGAGTAGAAAATTTTCATACTACCCATTCAGCTACTGGTCCACGTTATTTGTTAAAGTTTCATAAGTGAAGTTACACCTAATACAGCTTGAAAATGTGATCCTCAGACTTGAGAACAGTGATTTTTCATTTGAAATGAGGAAAGGTGTGCCTTGGTGTACCCTGCATTCAGAAAGCTACTAGGAGAGGTACAAGCATTCCCAACTGAGCTTAGAGAGACTATGTACACTCAGACACCCCACTAGAAACAAACAGCATTTTAGTTTGTGTAACTCCTTTCCAGTCTGTGTTACTACACTTAATCATAACTGCTAATTTTATAGTCTTGAAGACCTGATACAGAGAGAATGGGAGATTTTTATTTTTTTTTTCTGGTCCCCAGCACACTTTTTAAATTACTGTGTTTTGGGAACAGGTGAAAGAGATGAAATGGTAGAACTTCTATGACTAAAGGGTAGCTGTCACTTAATGAGCATCAAACTGTATCTTCCTTGTTTTAGGGTGGGTAATTAAGAATGTAGGAATCTAATTATTTTTGTTGCAAATATATATATATATATATATATATTTTAGTTTGCAGAATATTACACTATTTCAAGTACAGTCTGCTATAACTCCTGTACCCCTGATTATTCTGTAGCAATCATTTTAGCCAGAGGAAAATCTGACTATATAATAAAATTAACTTCGTATAAAGGATTAAGAATAAACAGCAGCCTTAGTACCTATTCAGCTGTAGAACTGATTGGATTATTGTGTGCTTGTAGCAGATGTAGCAATAGAAATGAGTAGTGTTATGTAACTTCATGAACAACAGAGATGACATCTAATGAATTGTTGTGGATTGTGCTTGTGTATCTTGTGTTTTGCTTACTTGTGTAACCTCCAGACTACTTGCTGGGCAGAATACTGTCAGGAAAATCAAAGACTTCCCAAAGCTTGCATTCACTGCAGCCTCTCTTTCTTCTAGGTATCATAGAAGACGGAAGAATCCTAATCCTCCTAAGGACAGATAATTAAGATAACTTCTTGTTCAGCAGCAATTTGCTATTAATCCTTATTGAAAATAAAAATTGCAGAACGTGAGGTGTTTGTCATTTCTACATGAATGTTTTAAATAAACCATGTTTAACTGAATTTGTGGGTTTTGGGTGTTTTTTTTTTGTTTTGTTTTTTTTTTTTTTGCTATTTCAATTAGTTAAGTAGAAAAACAGCAAAACTGCAGTAATGAAGTGAGGACTCAGAAGAATATGGTATGTGCAGGGTCAGTAAATGTGCCAGTCTTAGAACTGGGTGTAACGTGACTGGGAGATCTGATTAAAGCAGGCCAGAGGCTTAACATTAGTAAAGGGAATACATAGAAGCAATATTTCAGAATGGGAGTTCTAGAACTGGACGTGCTGGGATTTGGTGTTTTTGGAAATCAAGTACCTGAAATGCAGATAAGCTTTGAGTGCTGACGTTTAAAGAATTTAAGGCTTGCCATGTACTGGAAACTGTCCAGCTTGGTTAAACTTCAGCTTCTACAGCATCACTCATCCTTCTAAATCACCTGGCATTCCCAAAGATTTGAGATGTTTCTGTGTACGTTTTCTTTGTTTTTTGTTTTAAACTCACCCCAACTATTGTTCAGTGAGATTGCAATGTTCATACATACATTGAATGGCTGTAGCTCAGGGCAGGAAGAGTTCTTTGCTTTAGCCAGGTAATCACTGAAGACACACAGCTCATTCCAGCTTACCAAGACGGAAGAACTGGCCCTTTATAGCATCAAATGCTTTGAAGAAACATGGTTTTATTCTAATCCATGCCTTCAGTGTTCTGTAGTGCTTAAATGTTTCTGCTATCTAAATATTCTGTGATGTACCATTTTTCTCAGAAATAGGAGATCCTTTACTCCACTCTACAATTTTAGGCACCAGCCTTCTTAGAGAAAAGGCCAGCATGGAACATTGTGCTTCTGCAGAGATCCCAGTGATGACATTAAGTCATCTTTGCACATCCTAGTAAATAATCAAGAAAAAAAATCCCATGTGTCACATATTTTGATTGTATTTCCTTTCCAAGGCAACTTGAATAAGCTAGAAAGGCACCTGTCTCTTGCATTAGTCTGGTGTCATTTTGCATGTGCTATCTGTATGTTTTGCTAGAAGCTGAGTACCATAAAAGGGTCTAGTTCTGGTCATTGTTAGTACCGAGTACAACCACTTTTTGTGGAGTTATTTATTTTCCTTGAGTGCTTTAATTGTGTAAGAGTAATGTCAGATGCATGCAAAAAGGCTGTCATTAAGTACTTCTGGAAAACTATGTTAAGCTACTCTAAGTCTTCATTTTGGTAATACTTTTCAAAATGAATTTTTGAAACCTAATGCCACTTAGCCAATAATGGTTTACCATGGCACAGCATAAAACAGTTTTGCTTCTCTCTGTTATGCTTGTAAATTAATCTCACTCCATGTTTAATCCTACATCACCCTACATTTTGGCTCAATGTGATACGATGTGTTGCTCACGTGATAACAAAGATGCTATCGTGAAGGTATAACTATGAAAAGGATGGCTGCTTCCTTTGCAAATTCAATTGAATAAAAATATTTTTTTCTGCCTATGACATCACATTTAAAGATGTGATTTAGTAATTAGAGATATAGCAGATTTTAGTATTTACATCAATTCATGGTGCCTGGTACTGAGGTACTGACATTGGTCCATAAGTGAGAAGCTTACATCTTATACTTAGTATTGTTACATTCCACTGTGTAAAATTGAACTGCCCTTCATTTTGGAAAGCTGAAAACTAATTTGTCACTGTTTGACTCCATTCCAGTTTAAGAAAATATATTCTTTCTTGGATTAAACTTTCAAGCATTTATTTCCCTCCCCACACACATACTTTTGCTTATTCCTGCCTAATACTATAAAGGCTGTTCCTGCCTGCCAAACTTGTTGATGATCAAACACCCAGTCACTGTAGAAATGCTCAATTCCTGAATGTTTCTTAAACACTTTTGGATGCTGTTCAGGTGTTTTGAGGGCTAAAAATCCATTTTGTGCTGGACTGCTATCTTTAAAGCACTTACTCTTCTGACCAGTTACTGGAAACCAAGTATAAAACACACCACAAGTATTCTTTGCTATTTTATTTATTTTATTTTATTTAACTTTATTACATTAATCCATAAAGTGGGAATTTTTAAATCTTTCCCTACATTTCACTGCCATTCAATCTCCCTGTTCTGTTATACTAAATCTGCTGGGTCAGTTGAAGCAGAATTTACTGAAGTCCTACATCTACAGTAATTCCGAGCTGTCCTCCTGATTTTCTGTCTTAAACAGCTATATAAAGCTGTCTTTAAAAAATACTTTTGAAAGGTAGTTTGGGATTTCTGGGTATTGTTGCCTTTTTTATTTTTTTTTATTTTTTGTTACCTTTGTAACTGAGAACTTGAGTTGCACAGAACTCACAGGATGGTAAGTCTCCTCTGGTGCACTTTTATCCAAGTTTCGGCACTTAGTCATTTGCTTTGTATTGAGTAGTTACTAAGTGTTTCAGACTTTGTTAGCCTCATTGCCGTGGATAGTGTGCAATTGGATACATCTTACTGATTTTTTTTTTTTTTAACATTTCGGTAAAATTCTGCTGAAACTTTGTTAGTATGCCACTAGAAAAATGTTTCAGTCAAATACCAAAAGTTTTGTCCTCGATTCAGGCCATTTAAAATCACACAAATTTATATTGGTGTTCAACTGAGAGGAAAGTTCTTTCACTTTCTCTGGTTAGACCTGAGTTTAAAAAGGAAGCATTCTTTTAAAACAGGTTTTTGCCTCGTCTGTGTGCAAATTATGTCATTCTGCAGATTCTTGGTACCGCCACCGGGAGGCAATCTTGCACAACAGCTCTACTGGATTTGTCTGAAACCATAGACAGTTTAGCTATCTTGTGAAACTTAACACTATGATAAGAATTAAATTAATTAAATTTGTAAGAATAAGGAATTTACTGGCAGGTCTGAAAGTGCTTGGATTCAAAAGGTAAGGGTTCATTTGTAGGACTTTTCCTGTTTGCTTTGACCAATTTTACTTTTGTAATGTGTAGTGGAGATGTACCTGTCTTCATACTTATCAACAACAACAAGAAACACATCTCGAGGTTTTGAAAAAAAAAAAGAGTCAACGCTGAAGGAATAATGGGACCCAACTGCCAAATATGCCCCTGACAAGTTTCGTGTCTATGTTTCAGTTCCTCATGACCAAAATGGAGGTATAAGGATTATCCATCCCTTAACTGCAGCCATACACAGCTGTGGAGAAGCTCCCTTCTTATCTGTTGTTGGTTGTAGTAGGCCTGAATTTCACCTGACATCTCTACCTTCTGCTGTACCATGACTGAATCACTGCTGTATCTGCTGCATTATTAATAGTAATTTCTGTTTAAAGTCAATGCTGTTTCTTGGTTATTCCAGTCTTTGTGAATTTTAGCATGCGAGCTGCTCTAATTTCTCACATGCTCATTCTGTTCCCCCAAAGAGCACAAGGCTACATAACAAAGACATTTAGTAGCTGTAGGCTACCGTCTTCTGTGATGGAGGGTGCACGTTTTGCTTTAACACTACAGTATAATAAATTGACTATAAGCCATTGTTCCAGTCACAGATTCATGGAATGGTTTGGGTTGGAAGGGCCATTAAAGCCCACCCAGTGCCAACCCCCTGCCATGGGCAGGGACACCTCCCACCAGCCCAGGCTGCCCAAGGCCCCATCCAGCCTGGCCTTGAACACCTGCAGGGATGGGGCAGCCACAGCTTCTCTGGGCAGCCTGTGCCAGGGCCTCACCACCTGCTGAGGGAAGAATTTCTTCCTAACAAAATTTCTTCCTAATTTCTAATCCTAATCTCCCTTCTCAGTTTAAAGCCATTACCTCTACCACTACACTCCCTGACACAGATTCCCTCCCCAGCTTTCCTGTAGGCCCTTTAGGCACTGGCAGGCCACTGTCAGGTCTCCCTGGAGCCTTCTCAACAACTCAAACTCCCTCAGCCTGCCCCCCCAGGAGAGGTGATCCAACCCTCTGATCAGCCTCGTGGCCCTCCTCTGGACTTGCTCTAACAGCTCCATGTCCTTCTTGTGCTGGGGGCCCTGGAGTTGAATGCAGCACTGCAGGTGGGGTCTCACAAGACCAGAGCAGAAGGGGACAGTCACCTCCCTCAACATGCCGGCCATGCTGCTTTTGATGCAGCCCAGGCTGGCTTTCTGGGCTGCAAGTGCACATTGATGGCTCACGTTGAGCTGCTCATCAACAAAAACCCCCAGGTCCTTCTCAGGACTTTTCTCTTTCGCTAGAACAAAGTTCAGATTATTTGTGTACCTACAACGCATAGGAGCTGGACCTGTCTCTTAACATTGAGACAGCAACCAGTTAGACATCCAAGACTGATTTAATCTTTGCAGGCTCACCTTATAGTTAATTGACACACACAAGACAGTACCTCAACAAGGCAGTTAATCCCATTTTGAAATGAATGTCTAGAATAAGCTGTACATTGCTTCCAGGAGGTGCTTTTTCTGTTTTCTATGAAGGGAGGATGGAGCTTAGTGAAGATTTAGATGTCTCTATCATGGCAAATAAAAGTATGTTTACTGTTTGTTGTTTTGCTTTGTTTTGTTTGGGGGAAAGTCTGAGAGCAATACAAAGTTGGCAAAGTCAGCAGAATATTTTAAAGAATAAGCATTTCTCTCTTGCTGAACAGATGAAGTAATGTGTTTTGCCTTCACTGCAACAGATTTCTTTTATCTTTCTGCTTTTTGTTTTCTCTGTGGAGTAATGCACACACATTTTATTGATAATTTCAATAAATTATCTCTCACCTTACATCTAACTAGCCTTCCAACGCTGAGATGGTAGTTAAGCCGTTGCATGTTTTGTTTCATTTTATTTAGTCACTGAAGAAAAAAGATAGTTGCTTATCTTTATAACATCTCTTCTAATGCACTCATGGTTCCAACTGTTACCTCTTGGTAGTTACAGAAAAATGAACACAACAAATGATAATTTACTGGGTAATTTGCACAGAATTCTCTGAAAATTTAAATACAATTTACAAAGAATGGCAATTCCACTTTATGTAACTACAGCCACTCAGCCACTGCTCAACACCCAAAGGTGGTAGGAGCTATGTGGGAGCTGCATCAACAAAGAGCACAATTGGTTTGTTACTGCATTTTGTGGCTTCTAGAGGGGCAACAGCTCTGGCCTGGAATACCAATTTATTTAGTGCCATGATGTATGTGAGAGATTATAATCAATGTATCACAAAGTCTTTCATCACCTAGAAGCAGTACAGGGGGTTGGAATGGCCAACAGAACTGAGAAACTTTGCCAACTAGTCTTTCTGAAAATCAAATAGGTAATAAATACAGAGAATAGTTGTGCTTACACTCAGCTTTATTGCTTGTCAAGATGAAACAACGGTCTTGGATCAGACCCAATTTACTATTTTAAACGAGGCCAGTTTTGACTGCTACCAAAGTTTACAATTCCACAACGAAAGAATCTTTCTACCAGCAAAATGAGATGTCATAGAAAAAGAATTCTGGACGAGCTGATTTTTGTAATCTCTTCTGCCAAAACTAATAGAAGTTTAACCATGTAAGTATCACAGAAAATTTAAATGAACAATGAAAAGTGGCTGTGTTAGATTAGGCTACTTTATTAAGCCATTATCCTGTAGGATAGAAGCCTAAATAAAAGTCTAAACCATTAAAGCAAAGCCCTGCTGTACAGACATATTTCCTACTCACTAAAGCAGAGCTTTATAGTTTCATGTAAAGACTAGTGCTTCTTAAACACTGCTAGCCTTTCTCATTACTCAAATGTTCAAGTTAATGTATTGTTTCTTTTCAAAACACACACATTTTTCTGGTCAGGATCTGTAGGAGTTGTACTGGATCAGAGCTGTGCTGCAGCAGTGCTCTTCAACTCCTACTTCAGTTAAGACACTTCGAGGCTTTCAGTTAAAAAATAAACTAATGGCAGAGAAATTTTTTCCTTGAAATCTAATTATGTTACAATTTGTTTATGCTAGTATACAGTATTATAAAGGTTCACATCTCTTTTCATAATTTTGGTTATTTTGTAATTTTTAATCCTGACTTTAAGCATGAATTCACTTGTCATTTTCCAAGAATACTTTGTATTGTTATAAAATTCCCTTTCCTTTACCAGAGTACAGGTACAGTGCAGCAGGCCGATACCTTGGGCCCCTCTAAGCATGTCCTTACTGCTGCGGGTCAAGCTCTGGGCCGCTGCTCACCCTCCCTTTTTCCCCAGTTCTCTTTCAGTCCTCTTTAAGGCCACACACCCTCGTAGAGAGAGTCCCAAGGCTTGTTTCACTCCGCTCTGTGCTATCTTCTAGCTACCCAAGTGGGCCGTGCACCCTCAAGCCTAACCACATCCCAGAATGTGCAATACGTACCTTTGCTTTCACTCTAGGAAAGCACTGTTATAGCAGGCTGCAGGACAGTTGCACATCATTTCAGATACTTTGAACTGAAAAGATACACAAAAAAAAATAATAATCATAATTACATGCTGGGTCTGTGGGGGCACCACAGAGAGCCCAAGGAGTGCTGAGGGGTGTGGAAGTGGGAGCCCTCTCTAGAGGGAACTAGCCCCAGCCATCACGAATATAAGTCAGTCCTCCTGGCATCAGGAAGTTTTTTAAATTTAGAAATACAAACATGCCCTCTGAAACCAAGTAGCTGGAACCCATGTTGTTTTTACAGACAACCTGAGCTCAGATCGTCTTTGTTCTTCCTGCTTAGTTTAAATGACTCTGGTACAGGCTTGTTGAGACATGCAAAAGCAACAACTCACACACACAATCGTTGTTCTCCCCAAACAACTGAGTCCTCAGCATCATCCGATCCAGTCCAGAGATGCCCCAGTTGGGACTGCAGTAAACATAAAAGTATTTTTCTTCTGGATAAACAAAATTACAGATACAGAAAAGTGCCTTTCTATAACAAATAATAATAATAATTAAAATGAAAAATCTGGGTTTAGGAACAAATCTCTCTTCCAATAGTCCACATCAGAGTAAATTACATGAACTGAAAGTCACTAAATATTAATATTCCATAATCCTCAGCATTCAGAGGATCCAAGGAATCTAACAAAATAGTTCAGGTTGAGGCATTTGCAAAAATACAGAGATGAAAGGCTTTCAAACTTTTCTGGACAAAAATAATAAATGGACATTAATTTCTTAAAATCTCCATTTTATAATTTTTAATTAAAATGCTGTATTTTCATTTCAGGGCTAGTGAAATATCAACAAAAGAAAGTAGTCATATCAAAACAAATTAAAGAGCTGCTTTTCTTCTCAGGATGTAATAGGTTAATTCATTTAAATAGCTGTGACACTGGCAAATAAACTTTTTGCTATAAATGATTTGCCATTATTTTTTCTTTTTGGCTACACTCACACAATAAATTAATTTCACTAGAAATGCTCCACCAGTTCAGCACAGTTATGGCAGTTTCTCTCCTTACCTGGCACACCGTCACCTGCTTAGAAATGATGCTGAAGGTGCCCAAGGAGGTGAAAAGAGATCTTTCCTTTCCTTGTTGAAGTATGACCATCAGAGGCGTAACCAATCCATCCTGTTCGGGGAATTTCATTGTTGCTGCTGTATCTTTTTTTTTCCCTCAGCTAGTCCAGAGGGGATTCATTAACATCTCCCCAGTACCTCTGACTAAGTAGGAATTGTGACCAGATTGTGAAAGCTTCTAGAAATAATCTATTTTGAAGTGTTAAGTATATAAATGCAAATTGAGTGGAAACAGCTGTTATTTACATACTCTGGATGCAGGATCCCACTCCCTGATGGATAGAAAAAAACTGCCACTGCAAGAGCATGAAGAAATTGGAAAAATACGGATTTAGTAAATATACATGCTACGGAGCATGCTGTCAGGTGGTATAAATCAGCACAGCTTTGCAGGTTAGCCACCGTGACAACATACAGCACACCTACCAGAGAGCTTCATGCACTTCTGTGAGAAAGGGGGAGTTATGAGGACGCGAACGTGCTGAAAACAAAAGCATCTGGACAAATTTGTGTTTCAGCCTCGTATGCAAAGACGAACGGAGAGCCAGGAGTCTTCAGAAACAGTCTCACAGAACAAAGACCCCATTCACAGCAAGACTTTGCTGCAGACTTCTGTGAGCTTGAGATTGTGTTCTGGAAAAAGAAAAAAGAAAAAAAAAAAAAAAAAAAAAAAAAAAAGAAAGCTCCTGAACAATGTAGGCAGCATATTCTACACCCAGGTGGCTAAAAGGGGAGGGCGGGAGGGAAAAGGGAGCGTAGCGTGAGAGCTCGCCCCGCCGCTGCACGCTGGCTTTCTCTTTCTGCCAGCCTGACAGAGGATCCTGCACGTCCCCCTCGCCCGTCCCCTCGCCCACCTGCAGCGGGTCCTGCGGTCATGTGTCCCATCCCATCCCATCCTGTCCCATCCCATCCTGTCCTGTCCCATCCCATCCCGTCCATCCCATCCCATCCCGTCCTGCCGGAGAGCTGCTGCTGCTCCGCTGTGCTGCCTGCGTGCCGCCGCCAGCCCCCTACAGCACAACAGGCTGGCCTCGGGAGAAGTAAGGCAGCTTCAGAAATGTGCACAAACGGGGGCTGCAGACTTCATACAGATCAAACCCGCTCGCTCACATCTGTGTCAGGAAGCAGGCTGGGGAATTAGAAGTGCTCGCCTGGGTTTTCCTCAGGGGAGGGAACGGGAGCTGGTGTAACAAACATAGCGAAAGCTCACGCACGGCAAAACCACTCGACTCTTGGAGCCTGTCGAGGGATTCCCTCCAGGATTCGCTGTGTTCGATTCGGGATTGCTGTGTGCCTGCCAGCACACAAAAACTGCCCTAACACAGGCAAGTATGTGGGGCAGAAGCATCACTCTTGTTCCATATAGATGCAGACTCCTGCGTGCTGGCCTGTCTCATGCAAAAGAGGCAGCCAATTGCTGAAGCATCCCTTAGCCCCTACCCCAACAAAGCCTGACCACAGCGGCAGGTTTCGCAACCTCCTTCCATTTAGCACGATGGGGCCTGAAATGCCAGGGAAAACCTCTGCCGGGCATCTCTCTGGGCCAAGTTAATTCCCCGAGGGACCTGCTTATCTATCAGTTATCAGAGAAGTGAGGTCTGGAAAGAAAGCTAAAAGTAATGCTAAAATTTTAAAGTTCAGGACAGTGGCACCAAAAGGCAGAAGAAACACCCAGTCCGAGGTTACCCTTGACAAAGCTTTGCATGTTCTGTGGTAATTCCGGATTTTATTTCCCCTCCCCTGTTCGTTTACAAAAACGGAGATAATAATGAGCCTCCGCAAACCCGAGTCTGGTTACGCAGAGCCATCTGTTAATTCTGGTACATGGCAGCAGAGGGCATCTAAGGACTTCGAGTCGCATATGGCATGGGATTGGAGTCAGATGGCGGGGCTCCTGCCCTCGCCCCCAGCCCTGGGGCAGAATGAGCCCCCTGTGTCCTCTCCCCAGGGGCCCAGCACTGAGCCCACCACAGCTGGGGATGGTGCCCACATCTCGCACTGAGAGCTGGAGCTGCTGGGGGGGAGATGCGAGAGTTAATCTCTCATTCCTGCTGCCGGCAGGCAGCACGGATGGCTCAGGTACAGGGTGAGAGGAGACAGAAACTGCTTCAAGCAGCCCATCCGATTTTATCTGCCACCGCTCTGGCCACCAAAGCTGCTCGCAGAGGGGCAACCCTTGTGGGGACAGGCAGGCAGCGGCCAGGGGAGGACAGCTGCGGACCCATGTGCTGTCCACAAGGAGGGAGAGCAGCCTGCTGTTAACGCTGCTGAGCCCCCAAACGGCGGTCTGTCCGTCTGGCCTGTGCTTCAGGTGATTCCTAGCATGCCAGTCAAGATGCCTGGAGCCTTCCCGAGGCAGAGGACGGGCACAAGTCGGCAGCTGGCAGCCAGCAGGTCTCGCAGCCTGGTCCAGCTGTGGGATGCTCCCGTGCCCAGCCTCCCCGTGAGGTGGCAGGGAAAGCAGACGCCTCAGTCACCAGCCAAAAGCAGCATCAGAGGCAGGTCAGGTCCATTTCCCGATGCTAACACTAAATGCACTGATATGAAAAACATATTTGAGGTGAGCACCATACACACATACCACGGGATGAATATTTTCACTGACTGTGAGAAGTTTAAAATCGTAGGAGCACATTGATCCCCATCGATTACCTTGTTATTCAAACCCCTAGGTGTAGCAACACATCAGGCCTTACCCTGAAGTCCACAATAGCCTTAGCCTGAAGTTTAAAAGTGGCTTGAACCCAGGAAAAGGTTCTACTACTCTCTTAATTATTCGCAGTACTCCTGAAATGATATTCATCTGTCTGCTTTCCATGGCAGCACTTTCAATCATAAACACTTAATTGTAGGAATTCATCCTCAGGGCCAAATAGCTCTGGGTGAATTAAACCATCTTCAATACAAGAACTACAACAGAGATTTAAAATTAATCTTATTCTGAAGGGAGAAGATTTATTCAGAGGCATATAACCCAGCTTCTTCTCCAGCCCCATTTTACTTTGCACTCAAAACTCTCTCCTTTGGAGATAGCCCCTGCACCACCTATTTTAATTTTCCTTATTAGTCCGAGAGATGACTCCTTGCCAACGAATGAACTTTAATTACTTACAGATTGGCAGAGCCCAGGAGAGCTGCCTGCACGCTGTCTGTCAGAAAAAAAAAAAAAAGAAAAAAAAAACCTTGTTTCACAGACATTACTTCCTCTCTCTTACTCGGAGAAGTAGGACTCGCAACTGGCAAGAAAACATCTCGAGCCTCCTCAAGTATAAAAGGCTTGTTTTTTCTGGCAGCAGCTAGGACAAGAATGCAAGATTTCACAGTGCTTTCAGCTGTGCTATCTCTGGGGTTTTTCTGAAACAAAGGCGAGGGTGTACGTTTCTCCAAACATCCAGAACTTCAAAGACGGTGAGTGCAAACACATGTACCCATAGGTGTGCGTCTGTGTACACACCTATGCATTCTTTCTCAGGTATATACACACTTTCTCAGCCAAGAAACAAGCAAAACAAATAGTACAGTCACACCATCACAGTCTGTAGTCTGAGTATTTTAAATATTTATATTTAAGTATTAAGTATTTATATTTTAAGATTCACAACAAATACTCTCCTAGCAGTTGTTGAAAATGACTTCTATCAACATAGTGTTTGCTAGCAGTCGTCTTGCCTATTGTGTTGATAAAAAGGAAGCCTAACAGGGAAGAAAATGCTGTCAAAGCACGAATATTTACAACTCATCCCCAGGTAACTCCCAGCAATATTTAGCTCATCCTGGTCAGGGCGACACTGCGTATTCACGGGACAGCAACGTGACAGAGCAGACCTGCTTATGAAGGAGGTCTAACACAGGGTAAGGTGAACACGACTGTGTAAATTCCTCTTTTTTATACTTAGTGCCCTGTGCCACTACATGCCAGTTTTCCTTAACAAGTAAAGCCAAAATATTTTTGTTACTCTTTTAATTATTATTTTTTTAAATTTAAATAGTAAATTGGAGAAACTCTAAAAGCTCTACATGTAACATGTTTTTAATTAAAGATCCTAAATGTGTCTACTGAACTTCTTACTCGATGCAGCTGAGGCCTCTGGATGCTACCGTAAGTTTTAAGAAGTATAAAGCACGTAATGATAAGGAGAAGGGTTTAACTGCCACCTCGCAGAGTTTCGGGCTTGCTGCTGGCTGTTCATCTACCTACCCACCGAACCAAAGGAAATGATCCTTCTTTTTCTCAGCCGTCTCTGAAAGAAAATAATCTGGATGTTATTTCAGCATACAGCTCTTAGTGCTATCTCCTGATGGCTTGCTTGTAAATTACATGTGCTGGATTTCTTTTAGAACACCACTGATTCATAGAAACCACTCACTGAACTTTTGATTATTCTCCTTTGGCAAATGTATATTCTTAAGAAAGATAAAGCATTCATATCCGAATGGATAGAAATGGCAGGAAATAAGGTGGCAGCTGGTTAAGAGTAAAATTGTTTGGTATACATTATAATTTATTTCATCAAAACATTCTGTTCCTCGGGCAGCTGGAAAGAGCCGTGTGATCCCATTTGTGAAAATACTTGTTTTCTCTCTGCTCTATTTGCTACGTTTTAGGAACTCTTTGTGAAGCAAGCAAACCTTCCTCCTGGCTGCAGGCTGAGAAATTCTCCAGGGGCTTTCATCGCAGACTTTGTTCGTGGTGTGTATCCACAATTAACTTGCTCTAATTTGCTGGAGGGAAAGGCTCGATATTCCTGCTCCCCTAGCCGTGCTGCCTGACCACCGTGACCACAGGGCAGGGCAGTTACATGTTGCCATTTACATCTGCTCAGGTAAACGCTTGTCAAACTCTGGTCAATAAGCAGACGTGTTTGATAAGCAATATCGAGCCTTTTAGCTGAAGCAAATTTTATCTGACCAAAGAGCATGTCATGGATTTGCTACACAGCATCTTTGGGGCACAGGGATGCAGAGAGCAAGGAAAGGCCCCTTTTATTCTTTCAGGTAGCTCAATAAATCAGCTTTAAGCCTTTTCAGCGAATCAAAGCAAATTCAGCAAAATCAGCCGGGCCAAAAATGCATTACCCCCTTCTCTACTCACGTCATATTATATAAATAAATCAGCGTGCTAGCTCTCCAGTAAATTTGGCATACTTTTCAGGAACAAAGTGAAAAACATTTCTAGCAACAGGGACTTCACACTGTTGGGAAAGTTCTGCTGCCTCCTTCCTTGGTCATGAGAAGGATTTTTGCCTAAAGGAAAACTGAAAAATAAACCCACTCGTCCCTCCCTTTCTCTTTGTGAACATTTGAGAAAAGTCACAAATGTAACATATTCTGCTATGGTTTTCAAGAATTCTTAATGTTCATTTCTTCACTATTAATCTAAATCTTGATTTTAAATATCTACTATATGGATGATGCACTGCCCAAACCAAAATGCTCGTGCGCGGTAGAAAGGATCTGGAAAAGAAATCAGAGATTTCTGCAGTTTGTGCTTTTCATCCGCAGATGGACGAAATGCCTCGAAAACTGGCTCAGAAGATTCATATCCCTATAGATCCAGTCAGTATTTGTCCCAGGACTGCTACCCCAAAACATGCCCACCAGAAATAAATAAAGCACTCAGTTTGAGTTGCACTTACGAATTTAAAATCCCTGTCTATGCAAAGTAATTCTCTCTTTATATTACTACATATTACTAATTTGAAGAATTATTGTTTGTAACATGGTAAATTAAAAACCTGATTTTGTTTACATGATGGAAAGCTTAGTTTTCAGAGCCTGAGATCTCCCTGCTGCTCCTTTTCTCTTTTTTCTCTCTATTTCCCACCTTTCTCCTGCTCCGTTCTGCTTTCTTATCCAGTAAAGCACTAAAGGCAGAGCAAGTATGTATTAAACATCCTAATGCCAAAGAAGCTAAAAAGTAGCTTAAAGTAGTTTAATACACCACATGTGGCCCATAATCCCAAAAGTAATTTAATTTAATCACCTTTTCTTACACTAAAAAATTATTTTCTTCTCCCCTGTGGCTGTGTGAGAGACTCGCACAGACAGAGGAGGAAAGCAGCTAACTAACAGTGCCGAAAGAAAAAGTGAAACGTCCCCTTCTCCCACCGAGCCTCTGCAGCTCGGGGGAGTCTCAGAGCAGAGCATGAAGGCAGCTCTGCCCCGAGCTACTCTTACGAGGTGCCAAAAGCATCATTTAAAGATCGATTTGCACTTTTAAGGTTTGAATTTCATTACTCTTGCAAATTTATCAGACCTCTAGTATTATTTTTAAGAGACATTAACTTCCCATGGAAAAGTTAACAGAACCCTAGTTAGGAAAGATCCTGCTGATATACTGCCTCTTTAATTTTTATTCTACCTTTTTCATAACAATATCTGAAGTTTTAAGTAACAAACATTTATTGCATTCTCCTGTTCTTGTTTCTTGTTCGCCACATAAATCACGGTCTTCCTCTCCGTGCCTTTCTAGCAGCCAGCTGTGGTTTCAGAAACAAATTATTATGACTTCAAGCGACGAATAAACAGCAAAAGCAAAGAAAGTCCTGAGATCCTATCCACGTTAAAAAATGTCATTAATAAATAACATAGGAAAAGAGGACTACAACAGCTGCGAAAAGCAGCTCTGGATCGGGACAAGACGCACTGCATTTCTCTGAGATAAATTTGTGAACTTTAAGGGAAGATTCCTAATTTGAGAACTGTTGTAGAAAAGTTATATATTTTGGAGAAAAAGATTTGTAGTTGCACATGCATATGGAGAATGATTTTAGCAATAAAAATAAATCGGTATTCCATTAAAAAAAAAAATGTTTTGGACATAACGAAGCCAATGCAGTTTTGAAAAAAGTAAATCAGACTTTTTGCAAGGTCTCTCATCACCGGGAGCAGAAGTGTTAACTAAGCTGCAGAGGACCCAGACCTGTTCTGTCCCCTCCTCACTTCTACCCGGGGAGAAGCCAGTGGGCATTCCACAGGAGCGACTGGCAGCCGGACCCGAGGCTATCTGAACTGCCCCGACGAAAACAAGGACAAAACTGACCTTCAGGACCTGTGTTGTTTTAAGCCATTTCTGAGAATGCTTAAGTAAGAAAGACCGTGTTTGCCTTCCAGCCCCCATTTTAAACCTGCTTTGTTGTCGGTGCTTAAAGCCACCTTTTTTTCAGAAACAGAACAAATTCAATTCGAAAGCACCCAGACACGACAAGCAGATGAAACCACGCTGACCAGTTCACTTAACAAAGAATTATTTTTTTTTTCCCTGCAGAGGAATCGCTTCAGCTACCAAACTCAGCGGCGATTTCTAAGAAAAAGGCGAATTATTAACTCCGACGCTCTTCACCCACATCCTCAAGAATCGCGCTGAAAAATCACGGCAGCCTTTCGGAGAACTCCTCGGTGGCCTCGTTATTAAAAAAAAAAAAAAAAAAAAAAAAACTGCTCGGCTCCACGATTTACTAGGGGCACGGAGCCGAGGCACCGGCGGGGCTGTCGCTGTCGCAGTCGCTGTCGCTGCCTGCCGGGGCTCGCCCCCTGCCCTGCCCCGAGCCCCCCGCCGCCGCCGCCCGGCTCCGCACGCCCTTTGCTGCCTCCCCCCCAGCGGCGGCCGGCCCGCACCCCCCCGTTTTTTTGGGGACGACCTCGCACTGCTTCCCACCTCCTCGGCCCCCAAACACCCCTCGTCTCCTCCGCCTCCCGAGCCGAAAACGTCGCCTTCCCAACGCCGCCGCCGGCTTTGAGGGCGCTCCCGACCTTCTGCCGGGGGCCGGGGCGGGCTGGGGCCGCTTTCGCTTTGTTTCTGCCCCCTCCCGCTCCCGAAACCCGGCTCGGGGCCCGGCTGCGCCCCCCGCGCTCAGGTGCCCGGCGGCTGCGGGGTGCCCCCCGCCGCCCCCCCACCCCCTCCGCCCCCCCGGGCACTGACCTGCGGCGGCTCCGCGGCCCGGCCCCGGCCCCCCCGATGGGGTCGCGGGGCCGGGGCTGCGGGGGGGGGAAAGAGGGGGGGGGTCGGGAGGCGGCCCCGGTGCCCCGGAGGCCGGGCGCGGGGGGAGCGCGGAGGCCGTCGGGGGCCGTCGGGGGGGCGCGGGGCGCTGGCGGGCGGTGCCGCGGCTCCGGTGGCGCGGCCCGGGAGCGGTGCGGCGGCGGCGGAGCGGGGCCGTCACATGATGCGGTTCCTGGAAAGTTCCTGGAAAGCAGCCTTTGTATGGAGCCTGCCCGGGCGGGGGGGCGGCCGGGGGGAGGATGCCCGCGCCTCCGAATCAAAGGCGGCACGGACCGCTCGCTCCTGCCCGCTCCCGGCGAGGAGGGGGGCGGGCGGGCGGGCGGGGGCTGTTTCCCCACAAGGACCATCCTCCTCCTCCTCCTGCTGCTGCCTCCTCCCTCCTCCTCCTCCTCCTCCTCCTGCTGCTGCTGCTGCTCTCGCAGCGGCAGCCGCCCGCCCGTCCGTCCGTCCGTCTGCCCGTCCGTCTGTCTGCCTGCGCCCCGCACCGCGATGCCGCCGCTCCCTTGACACCGCCGGCGGCCGCAGCGACCCGACCGCCCCGCCTCCGGGGGCATCGGCAGCACCGGCAGCAGCACCGGCAGCAGCAGCAGCACCGGCGGCAGCACCGGCAGCAGCACCGGCAGCAGCAGCCCCGTCCCGTCCCGTCCCGTCCCGCCGAGCCCCGGTGAGTGCCGTGCCCCGCGCTACCCGAGCCCCGCCGCCGGGCCGCGCCTTCCCCGACGGCCCCCCCGCGCTCCCCCGAGGACGGGGAAGGGGAAAGCTGGCCGGGCTCGGTCCCGCTGCCCCCGGGGATCCCGGGGAGGCGGCGGCCGCACCTGCGAGGCGGCGGCGCCCGGTCCCCGGGGCGGCTCCGAGGGGGCGCCGCGGGGGGGGGGGGGGCGGCGGGCACGGCCGGGGGCTCGCAGCGGCAGGAGCCGGCGAAGTTTCGCTGGGAAAAGTTGCCGAGCTGCGCCGCGGGGAACTTGCGGGGATGGGAGGCAGCGGCCCCGCCGTAAGACCGGCGGCCGGTGCGCCCGCTAGGTAGAGGGGAGGCAGGGCGAGGGGGCTGCGAGCCCGGCGAGCCCCCCGGGCCGCGTGGGACCGGCCCCTCCTCGCCCCCCGCTGGCACCGCCCGGCTCGGTGGCCCCGCGGGGCCGGGGCTTTGGTCCCCGCGCGGGGATGTGGCGGAGCGGGGGGCGCGGGGGGCGTCCCGCAGCCGTCGCCCCCTCCCCGCCGCGTCCCCGCCGCTGCCCCTGGCGGGCGCGGGGCCGCGGGGCGCGGCTGCTTCGGGCGGGCACCGAGGCGAGACCCCCGCGGCGGGGAGGGGGGCGGCGGAGAGGTCCCTCTGGCCGGGTCCCCCCCCGGGGGTGCCGGGCGGTCCCCGCGGGCCGGTCCCCGCTAACCTCGCTCTCTCTCCGCTCGCAGGCGGCGGCGGCGGGGGCCGGGCCGGGGCCATGCCCCCTGCGCGGCGCTGAGCGCGGCGGCGGAGCCCCCCGGGCGCCCCCGGCCCCGCGCCCCCGGCGCCCCCCCATGACCCTGCGCTCCGCCGAGCCCCTGGAGAGCGCCGGGGGTCCCCGGGAGCGCTGGGGGCGCCCCGGGGAGGCGGTGGCGGCCGCGCCCGTCGCCGAGGAGCCCCGGGAGGCGGCACGGCTGGCCGCGGCCATGGAGGAGCTGCGGCGCGCAGGTAAGCGGGGCGGCCCCGGGGAGGAAGAGGAGGAGGAGGAGGAGGAGGAGGAGGAGGAGGAAGAGCGGGGCGGCGCGGCGCAGAGGGGGCTCGGCCCCGCGGTGCCGGGGGGAAGCGAAAGCGGCGGCAGCGCCGCTCCCCGGCGGGCGCCCGGAGCGCCGGGAGGGGGAGGCCGGGGCGGCGGCGGGGGGAGCGGGGCCCCGGGCACCCCCGGTACCCGGAGCTCTGTCCGCCGGGAGAGGGGGCCGCGGGGACGGGGCCGGCATCGTCGCGTCCCCGCCGGCAGCGGGAGAAGCGGCTCGGCCGCCCCTCCGTGCCCAGAAGCCCGTCCCGGTGCGGGGAGCGGAGGCACCGTCAGGCGGATCGCTCCCGACAGCGAGCACGAAGGCTCCGTGCCGGCAGGACCCCGGGCTGCTCGCAGCGAAAGGAACGGGTGCTGCGGCTCCGCCAGGCAAAGAGCAGGCGGCTCTTAAACGAACAGGCAGCCGGCAAGAAGTAAAACTCTGCTTTCTCTGCTCTCGTGACAGGATGGTACTGGGGCAGCATGAGCGTTGCTGAAGCCAAGGAGAGGTTACAGGATGCCCCCGAAGGGACTTTTTTGGTTCGGGACAGCTCGCATTCAGAGTACCTGCTGACTATTTCGGTAAAGACATCAGCGGGACCGACCAACCTACGCATCGAGTACCAGGACGGCAAGTTTCGGCTGGACTCCATCACCTGCGTCAGGTCCCGGCTGAAGCAGTTCAACAGTGTGGTGCATCTGATCGAGTACTACGTGCTCATGTGCAAGGACAGAACCGAAACGCCCTCCAACGGGACGGTTCATCTGTACTTGAACAAGCCTCTCTACACGTCGGCTCCATCCCTGCAACACCGCTGCCGGATAACGATAAACAAGTGCACAAACCAGATCTGGGAGCTGCCCTTGCCAACCAGACTAAAAGAGTACTTGAAAGAGTACCGGTACCAGGTATAGCTATCTTTTCTCAATGCCTCCAACTTAACTCCAGAGTAACTTTTAAATGCAATTCTTAAAATCAGCCAAAGAACTGAGTAACCAGTTGCACGGCTCAGCATGGAATTCACTATCAAAACAGTGGCAGTTCTGGGGAAAGGCTTTTATTTCAGATGCCACAAAGGGAGGCTTTATGTAGGATAATCCCAGCCTGCATCCTCGGGGGTTCGGCAAGGTGGCGTGCTGTCCTTGCGAGGGGCGAGAAGCCAGGAACCCCTCCGGATCGTGTTGCTTTGTCGACGGCATAAAAGCTGCACTAACTGCAAAGTGCTAACTGGAGCGGTGGGACGGGGAGAGACCGCAAAAGTGGTCAGAGACGTACGAGAGCGCGGAAGTTGTCAGTGGTCTGATTCCGAGATTCATTTGGTGCTGGTGTTCATATAATCCTGAGAGCTTAACTGGATCACACTGTGATAATCTTGCCAAAGTTATGCAACTAATCAAATCCAGTCAAAAAAGCGATCATCCATTCAGTTTTTATTGAACTCTAATTTCTGTGCTTTTCTGCAAGGAAAGGGGAACTGAAAGCAATCACTTTAAAACATTGTTTTTCAAAGTTCTCTAAAAGCTGATATTAAGGAGAAATGCCACATCTTTCGTAGGAACCCAGTATGTTGCTGATTATACCAGATTGGTATCCCAGAATCTTTGTTAACATGTTAACATCTTCCCGGTGGTGATATATCCATGCTATTACTGCTAAGCCTCGTTTGGTTGAGGCTTCAGGACTCCACGCTGCAGAACTGCAGCTGCTCGGTTCTGATGTCAAAGCATGGATATCAGCAGTTACGGCTGTCTTCTACAGTGTAGAATGTTTTCTTCAGCTTCTTTCCCAAAATATGGGGAAATCTGGATTTTTTTTTTTTTGAGGGATTGTTTTTTTGTGTTTTTTTTTTTTTCTTTTTTTTTCTTCTAATTCACCATTGTAGCTACCAGACTATTACTCAATAAAAGCAATCAGATTGCACACCTATCTCAATCGTTGTACGTATGGATTTGCTACCATTTAGGAGACAACAACGTTAAGAACCTGTAGCATTTCCCAGCCAACACTTCAACAAGCGTACCTGCGCCAGTGATGGTGAATACCCCGGCTTTGCCTTTGTGGGGCTGCTCAGAGGTAGAGCTGGTTTATGCTCAGATTAGTGGTTTGGAGGCTGCCTGCCGAATTTCCGTGGTTACATATTAGCACGGGACATTGCTTTGTGCGTTACAGCAGTCCCCCAGATGGGAATATGGGGCTGAGACCCTCAGTACCCATTCCTCTCTCTAAATGTAAAGTATTTAATAGAAGAAATATCCAGGGTGGGGGTACTACGAGAGCAGTACAGAGGGAAAGCAGGGCATAGATGCATTCTCAGTCAACAATTTCATAATTTTAACTCTTTCCCTAGCTTACCTTAATTAAAGCAAATAGACTTGTGTTTGAACAAGGAGGGCTGTCAAGACTTGCTGTAGTCTAGCCCTGCCCAGGCTGAAATAGAAACAACACAAACTGATCTTGTCTTCCCTGTGACTTAGCCGCTCGGTGGTGCTACCCAGGTGCTGTGTCCCTCTCCTCACCCTGGGGCTCTGCCCCATGCCTGGTGGCACTGGGATTTCCAGCATCGTGCACTTGGGCTGTCCCAATTGCATAGGCAGAACTGAGTGGCACGGCTGCTGAGACAGGGAGGATGCCAAGGTGATGGTCCCTGGGCCCCTTGGCAAACGCTTGGTATGCCAGCGTTGCTGCCCCTGCAGGAAAGGTGGCTTTTCTGCCTCCTCCTCCTTGGTTGCCATTCTCTCTCCCCGAATTTCATGCGAGCAGTCGTGTAGAGTTGGGCTGGGGGCAGTTTTCTCCTGAAACACAAAACAAAAGCTTTTGTTACGTAATTTTTTCCCACGCCCTGCCAAAATGCAGCCGTGCTGGACGGCTTCCACCCTCCACTTCCCACCCCAGCAGAGCCCTGGCTGGACGTGCCCGTGCCACCGCCGTGCTGAGCAGCCTGTCCTGTGGGCCGAGCAGGGAAGGAGCTGAATTCCTGGGAGCACGTCACTTGGCAAATCTGCTTTCCTACAGCTCTTGTCCCTCACCCGGCGATGAGGTAGCTGCTGGACAGGACAAGTCACCTCTGTTAGCCACCCGTGGTGGAGCCAAGCTCCTTCCCAAGCAGCCCCCCTGGCCTAGGGGTTGGCAGTGAGACCACCGATGGAAGAAGCAGCTGGAGAGGAGGCACCCATCGGGTGCCAGAGGCAACGGGGCAGACACAGGGCTCTCCATGCAGCTGCTGCGGGTGGGCTGAGGCCAGGCCTGCCCTCAGCAGACACGGGGCAGACGCAGCGCTCCTCGGGAGGGCTCCAGGGGTGCCCCAAAATGCGTGTGGGCGAACCACAGGCTGAAGATAGCAGGGTGAGAGGGGGCAATGAGTGCCACAAATCAGCGGGGGTGCCCGGGCTGCAGCATCGAGGCAGGGGACGGGCGGCCTCCTGCCGGGTACGGCGTCCCTCGAGGTCAGTACGGTCAGGGAGAAGCAGGGGCTGCAGCCGGGCTGTGCTCGGAGCTACGAACAATATTTTGAACAGACTGGAGGGGGAACTAGTCCTCTTTGTATGAAAGCAGAGCTCTTGTCCTCATTAGGATGCCAGCCCCAGGGCTGATGCATTACACTCGTAAAACCGAGCTTTACTGGAGCTCGCTGCAAGCTCGGCTTCACCCTAACACAGCACGGAGGGATGAGGGCTCTGGTACAAAAAATGCAAGGATAGCACATGATTAAGATTACAGGGGTGAAAAAGTCTTGCATGTGGACCCCATGAATTTTCAGGCACAATCATGTGGTCCAAACATTTTAAAGAAAGGTGCAGTGCTTTTTTTTAATTGTTGTTTTTAAATTTATTTTTGACTTTATGGATGTCACTGTGGCTTGCTCACAGCACTAGCTTTTAAATTGCCGTCTCTTCAGATTCCCAAAATTACTTTTAACTGATGTATGTCGTCCTGAATTGCTAGCATGGAGTGTTCAGTGAAGTCAGTCTCACAGGTTCAACACCTGTGAGTCAACGAAAAATCATGAAAGGACTATAACAATTTTTACATTTTTTTTTCCTTTTTCCTCCATGTGTTGGTCTAGCTTTCCATTTTTAAGTCTTGACGTTTCAGATTTTACAGTCTAAGCCTGGAATGTTAGTTTCTGAAAACATCTTTGTTTTAATTAAACAAAAGCTGAGAATCCCACAATCGTAAAAGTGGATGAATAATTTTTATTTTTATTTTTTTTTCCCAAGATGGATGCTGAAAATGCAGTTTGTGGCTGGATTTAGCTGAGCACTAAACCCAGCAGAAATGTGATCCATGTTTCCATTTTAGCTGCCTGGGCATTTCCCTGGCACTGGTATTATCACCAGGGACAGAAAATGGTTCAAGCACAAGATGGGTGGGTAGAGTGGGAATGCAACCAAGCAGCTGCACCCATCGCATTAGAAGCAATTTTATTTTAATCTGATCTCCTCAGTATTGTCCTAATTATAATTTATGTAACCACATTCTAGATAAACAATATCTAATTATTCGCAAAAAGAAAAATGGTTCACAGAATATGGGGTGGGGGTTGTTTATTTTTAAATCCTAGAACAGTCTGGAACTTAGTCCTCACTGAAAACTGCAGGGCTCTGAGATCTGAGACTCTCACTACATTTCATCACCTTAAGAAAGAGAGTCTCATTACAATAGGAAGGACAGCGTTGTGCAGTTGCATGAATTCCTATTTCTTAGTTACCTCTCATGTCTTAGAAAAGTGCTCCCATGGGGGAATGACCCTGTCACATGTAATTGAAAAGCTCCATTTACTCACATTTTCTATTCAAGAGCTTTTTCTTGTATCCCTCATAAGATTCCTATGGACTTTTCCTTTGGATATAAGCTTAGGATTTAGCAGAAAGTCAGTTGAGTTGTGTCACTGCTTTGTTCTTCTTCGTCCCAAGCACATGCTGGAAATGAGGAGAGACTTTCAGATGTGGGTCTACCCATCATCTGAAGTAAAGCAAAACAAAACCTCTGCTGACTTTGCTATCACTAAAATAAATCTAGGTATCAAAGTGACTGCTGGAGGAAATAACGGCTTGAGGGATGCCAAAGTGTCTGTTACCAGTTTTCAGTAGTTGTAAGAAACTTCCCTGTCAGAGGGGGGATTAAAAAACTGAAAACTGCAGGAATAAAGGAAAGGTTTAGTAGGTAAAACATACAATTTCCAGAATAGCTAGCAGTTACTTAGCGGGGTCTGTATGCAAAAGGCGGTGGGGATGACGAGCTCCGGGGGTATCTCCCGGAAACCTCCTCTTCCTCAGTGCTAACCTCAGCAGGTCCCAGTATGCTGCTAAGCCCTTCGCACGGCTGGAAGTGCCTGGAAACAGCATTCCTCTGACACATAACTTCAGATCACCCAGACCCGAGCTCACTTTACAACACCATGGCGGTTTGCCACGGTATTGCTCAAACGGGCTCTTTTCCACAATGGGCTGAAGATCAGCCAAAGACACTGGAAGGCAGCGCCGCTGTTACAGGGCTGCGAAGGGCGGTGGGGCCAGACACCGCCGGCCAGCATCGCCCCCACGTCTGACCGGGGGCACGCTGCAGGCAACAGGGAAGGGCACAGCACGTGGGGACCCTGCTCTGACAACGGGGACAGAGGGCAGGAGGGACAGCTCCTGCAAGAGGTGGCACTTGGCAGGAGATGTGTGTGAGGAGCTAAGCCGCAGGAGCGCAGACGGGGCTATGGTGCTCTGGTAGAGATCAGAAGTCGAGGGAGGGGAGGCAAGTGTCAGCACACGATTGTAAAGCACATACAAAGAAAGTCTGGCTAGCTAACTCAACTTCAGGGGAAAAAAAAAAAAAAAAAAGCTAAAAAGCTTATAGCAAAACCAGTCTGTCCTGGTCCCAGGGTTGCCAAGGGGATGAGGGATTAACTGTGTTTATTTATCAGGTTATCTTTAGGGGCTCGAAGTAGCCAGTTCCTCTGAGAAAGTCTATGGGAATGTAAAAACACAGCACAGGAATTACTCTGTTTAATCTCCTTGATAAACTGTGGCTTTTATTCTGCTTAAATCCTATTTAAAAAAAAAAAAAAAGATTGCACCCTTTTATTAATATTTTATTTTATTTTATTACTATTTGTTGTTGGTATTGCTTTTTCCCCAGAGTTGGAGCCACTAGCTCTCCAGGAACTGAAATACCAAAATAATATCATTACTTTCTGTGACACAAAGGAGGAAAAAAACTGCAGGAGCAAAAGCTGCTTAGATTAGCATAAGAAAGAGGCTGGCAGTTACTTGAAAAGAGTTGCAGTAGGAAATACTCAGGAAACTCAGCGTTGCTTGCTGCACAGAACAAAATACATTAAAAAAATCCCCAAATTCAATGTGCCTGCCTTAATTTCTTTTTCATCAGCAGGCAGGGTTTATGCAAGTCAAACCTTGTGTTTTCAGACCAATTGCTACATAATTGGTGTTTTGTAGCTGAGGACTGCAGTTGGGTGCACTGTCAGTTAGCAAATGGCAACGCAGAGGTACGGTAAACGTGGGAAAGATTGAAAGCCCAAATTCTTCTGCAAATTCAAGCTGCAAATTCTTCTTTCTACTTTACTGAAGTTATTGTTTCTCAGACTTTAGATCAGGCTTGGTAACCAGAATTGTAGCAGAAACAGCTGCGAGATGGACATTTGAAAGCTGTAAACTCGCTTTTCACAATGCTTCGTTAGAAGTTAATTGTATCTCTTCAGGTTGCAGCCCCCAACCCGGATCTGTCCAGCTGCAGCTCTGCACCCACACTCTGTCTGTCCCAGTGGCAATGCCCAGCCTGGAGGGGTTCCTCTGAATGCCTCAACTCCACACCAGGCAGTTGCTTTTTTCTCTCATTTTTCTCACCTAGAGCATTGCCTATTGACAGTCTGCAGGGCAGGGGAAATTGGGGATCAGCTGGTAGTGTTTATGGAAATTTTAGCTGCCTCGCCTGCTTTTCAGAAGAACAATATTAAGTGTGACTGAGCCTGTACTAGTTGCAGTTCCCATATCTACAAAGCGGGAGGCGAGCTTAACATTTCGTAGTTTTTCAGTGTGGGGCGAGGAGTTGCTTGCCTTTCAGTTACCACTGACAGCATTTAAGCCACGGCGATGGTGATATCGCTGAGTGGCTGCCTTGCTCAGCAGAGAGAAAAGAATAAGTTAGGGAAGGCAGCTTCTTGTCTGCCTCCACTGCGGTGGAAGTGGCATCACAGCTCCTCTGGGAGCTGAAGTACTGCAGGCGGAAACCGAGAGCGAGAAGATAACTGCTTTCTGGAAACTCATCTGTTTCCTTTACGTCCCCCGATGGAAGATGCAGTGCCCACTTCAGGCGGCCGAGCCAGCCCCCCGTCAGCACAAATGCCACAGGTTTCGTTTTGAAAGGGAAGAAAATCGAGTGCGAGGACTGTTAATCGAAGGGTATTTTTTGTTTGGAAACAGGACATATGGAAGAAGTCTGAGCAGTGGCAAATCCTTGGATAGGCTACCTGCAAAAACTTTCCATGAATCATTACTAGCTCGTCAAATGCTTAACCTGAAAGTATGAGCCTTTAAAAATAGATGTGCTCTATATGGGCTTGTCCAGCTCAAAGCCTGGGAAAGAAGCAGTGGATGACAAAAATCAGTAGTTATTCTCCTCTCAAATAAAACCAATCTCCCTGGCTTTATCCAAAATGCTAGACACTCATTTCATATGCTGTAATTTGCAAACAAAAGAAGTTCATTTTATGATAGGGTTTCAGGCTTGAATCTTAAATTCCGTTTACTTATTTGTCAGTATTTAATTTTCAGAATAATTTGTTAATTTCTTTGTTCTCCCATAAGTAAAATGCTTGCTTTACATAAAAGAAAAAAAAAGAGTTTCAAAAGTCTGGACTACTCAGAGGCTTTCAGTATTTCCAACTGTCTCCTGAAAGCATCTTTAAATTAAACTTCAAAAACAAACAGAGAACTACATTAATTCATATGCTTCAAGAAAATGGACTAAAAATTCCTTGCAGGAGAAATACTGAGTCACATTTTGCAAATATGCATCGCAGGTTTTTTATTCCGATTCACAGCAGAGGTTCCTTTTCTCTGGAATGAATGTGCCGGTTTCACATTTGATGCCTGCCTCTTTTCTCAGAGCTATCCCACGTACAGCTTTTGGCCAGGGATTGTTAGCACCAAGCAGCACTAGGAGCTGTTAAGGCAGTACTGCTAAAAACCACCTTTTTTCTTATCGAAACGAATGTAAATGTATGGGCACTACACGGTCACTTCAGACCCCAGTGCTTTAATGGTTTGAAACTCTCTGTGCTACATTTCACCTCCATGCTGGATGTGCCTTTTAATAAAACAACACTTTTAACAATTTTTGTGACGTGTCACCTCTGTTTTATGCCCATTGCTCTCTTTGAAGTGCATTAGTTGGAAGTCTTTACCATTTCAATGAGGGGGAACTTAGGAAGAGGTGTGGGTCCAGCCTGGCACCCCCTCGCAGCAGCGAGGAGCTGCAGGTGCCGGCAGGGAGGTGAGGCGCTGCCGCTGCCCCCAGCACCCCGCCGGGCACCAGCCTGGCCTTTGGTGGCTGGTGCAGGACAAGATGCTGACATTTGGGAGGGTCATGAAGCGGGGTGAGGGGGAGGAAGAGGATGGGGAGGAAGAGGATGGGGGAGGAAAGGCAGGGAGCGCTGCCTGCACAGGCAGTGGGTGGCAGTGCCTCACAGAACCTTCTTCTGCCTCTCAGGCCACAGAGCTTGGGCCGCCCTGGCTCAAGTTTTAACAGTGCTCTTGAGATGCATCACAGTCAGAAATGTTCTGTGCTCGTCTTTCCAAAGACGACAGTCAGCCATATAATATATGTTTCTTTTTTCCGTCTTCATTTCGGAGGTTTTGTGAGAGATTTAGCCAATTAGATGTGTTTTTAATAAACAAATCTAGAGACTCATATTTCTTTTCTTTTGTCCATAAAGTTGGAATGCTGTCCTACAGACAATTGGAAACAGCATAGTCCTAATAGATTAAATCTGGTTGCACGAGTTTTAAAAACACAATTTGGCTCTCGTTATCAGCAGAAACAAATTAGTATGCAGAAAACAAAGAAAATGCATACATGCTACGATGGAGCTTAACTCTAATTAGCATAGAGGATCCTCTCAAAAGCTTTTTTTTTTTTATTTAATAAGCTTATTATACTTGAACAGTTTCTAAAAAGATTTGGGATTTTTAAGTGAGCTTTAAAATGTACGTGGTAAATTTAAAAATGTGTCATTCTGATCTGGAATAAGACACGTGTACAAAAGAATAGCGTTGTCAGAAGATACACCACTTAGCGTGGCTTCCACAGGTTTGGACTCACTACACTGATTCAGCAGTCCACAGAAGCGTGGCCTGAAGCCCCCTGGTGATTCCCCCCTATGCAGAACCACAGTGAACAAGGTTTTAGGTCCAAAGTCTGATGTGCAGGATTGACAGTGGCCCATTGATCTACACAGGCTAGGAAATACTTCTGTAGTCTGCATGTTTAGCCAAGTTTAGTGTTCAGATCTGAGCAGAGATAGCGGGGAATGGAGCTGAACCCAACCTGGCTCAAGTATTTTTTTCCCCTAAAACTGGAATGGAACTGAACCATTCTTTTGAAGTTTTGTTGAACTTGGACCAGACCTGGAGGAACTGTGGACAGAGCTGAACCCAAGCAGAACTGAAACAAAAAGTTTAAGAGCTTGTCTCCTCAGACTTGAGGTGTTTACCTGTGTGCATCCTTGTTCTGTAGCTGCAGTGTAAGCACAGAGCATAATGAACACCTGGCTTGTATTCATTGATCAACCTGAACCACTGGTAGTGCATTTACAGATTCCATCACTCACAAACCAGTGGAAGGAAAAGGAAACACCAGATTTTCCCTTTAATGAGACTTGGACCTCTGCTGCTATCCTCTTCCTTCCGAGGCTTATCTGTTTCCTTTCACCACTCTCCTTCTTTGCATGTTTAGACTGCAAGCAAAGACGTGACTAATGCTGGCTGCACTAAAGACAACGAGGCTGCGGCTATTTATGTGAGTGGGAACCGGAGTTGCTCCATGCATATCCATATGTTTTGCTAACTTTCTAAGATATTCTTGGACAGTATAAAACAAATAATAGTAGCTGCCTCATCTGGCAAAAAGACGGAGTAAATGCAAGTGATGTAACTGCTTACATTTTCTGGTTTAAAATGTAGGTGCGGTATTGGCAATTAAGTACGGCTGCCAGGTGACATCTCAAGTCTCCAAGTTTGGTCACTCCAGGTCTAGAGATAGCACAGTTCCTTAGACGGTGACTAGAAATGGGGAAAGAAAAAATCCAAACCTTGGCAGTCAGAGAGGCAGTAAGTTAAAAAGCAAACTATCTGTAGCGATGCAGCCTGCGCTGAGGGATGATCTTATAGATCGACTGCGGTGCTCCCTGCTCCCTGGTGTCAGCTCGTATCGTTTACAAATGTATTTTCTCGCAGCCAGCGTTACAAACCGCCCATGACATGAAGGTTTAAAGGCTGCACTTTGGCTACCGCAGCACAGTTTGTTACCGCTGACGGCGCGCTGCGTGCTCCCGGCGTGCACTACGGACACAGCACACAGATCCAGAGCCCGTCTTCCTAGAAGACCAACGCGTGCCCGGGACAAAAGCATTTACCTTGGCTTAGCGGATGCATTGGAGTAAGATACAGCCCATCAATTATTGAATAAGATGTAATATACCAGTTATTGGATAAGGTATAGCCCATCAATTATTGAATGAGATGTAACCTATCGAATACAACCTATCCGATATTCAGTAAGATACAATCCAGCGATTACTGAATAACATACAATCATTTAAAAGCCGCCCAGAGCCCTCGCACGAAGTTTATTACCTGACACACACACACACTCACACTCACACTCACATGTCAATTTACCCGGTGCCTGCCCCCGCCGCTCAGGTGCCGCCCCACACCCCGCAGATCCCCCCCGGCGCTGCCCACACCCCGGCGGTCGGTGGCCGGGCTCCTGCCGGATCCGAGCCCCAGTCCCGTCCCGTCCCGTCCCGTCCCGTCCCCCCTCAGCCTCCGGCCGCCCCCGGGGCCGGGCTCCCCGCCTCGCCTCCCGCCCGCCCGCCGCGCTGCCCACAACCGACATGGCGGCGGCGGCGCCCCCCCGCCCTTCCCCGGCCGGCCCGCGGCGCGGGAGGCGGTGGTGGCGGCGTCTTCCGGCGGAGCCCTCACCAAAGATGGTGGCGCCCGAGCGGGCCCGGCGGGGGCGCCGCCGGTAGCTCCCCGCTGCCCTCCCGTAAGTACGGGGCGGAGGCGGGGGCGCGGGGCTCCCCCCGCCGCCCGGGGGCCTCGCTCCCTCTGCTCCGCCGCGGGGCCGTGCCCTGCCCTGCCTTGCTGTGCTGTGCCGTGCCGTGCCGGGCGGCGAGCGGCAGCTGCTGGGCGGGGGGAGCCGCCAGGGACTGGGGGGGGCAGGTTTGGGGCTGGCGGCCCCGGGGGGTGCGTGAGGTGCGGGGACGGGGCGGGGGCTGTGCGCGGTCCGCGTACTTGGCAGGTGTGCCCGGTAAATGTGGCCCTGCCGTAAGCCGCTGGGCTCCGCGGTCTGTAGGAGCGTGCAGGGGAGGTGTGAGCAATGTCCCCTCCTGGCCACGCTGGGCTCTCGTCCCTCCGTGTGCCCCCCAGCACCGCAGTCTCCAGGGGAAATGTACCCGGGAGCTCGCTGTGGGGCTCTAGAGGCAGCCGGTGATTGATGTTAGCCGGAGCCGTTTCCCTTTCGCATTAAACTCCGGCCCTACACTTAGGTGCACCGAAATCCCGATAACGCCGCCCTATCTGGCCCTGCGGTTCCTGAATCAGACACTTCCTCCTCGTGGCAAACACACATCAAGAAGCACTTAATCTTTTAAAAGACCCTAAATATCAAAAACGCCGCATCCTGGAAGGTGTGCTGGGCCGGTGGCCTTGGCGTTGAGCAGCCCCGCAGGCTTTTAACACCTGGGCTGGGCTCGCTCTGAAGCCCGTGGGCCAAATGTCTTTTTCAGCAGGAATTTCCACCCCGCTTTCATAACTCAGCAGGCATTGCCCGGCGCGTGAAGGTGCAAACTGGGACGCTTGAGAAGCGCTGGCCACGAGGAAGAGGAGCTGGGCATGTGTTAGGCAGTGCCCAGGGACCTCGTTTCTCCTCCCTCAGTACCTGGGTGAGGCTCTCGGGCTGGGACTTTGGGTGGCCCATGCCAAGGGTGAAGCAGGAGGGTTACGTAGTGTTGGAAAGAGTTTCCTGCCTGGGTTTAGGTAATGCCGTCTGAGCTGTGGCTGGGTGCCGGGCTTGAACTCTGCAAGCACTTTGGTGAGCTCGCAGGCAGACAGGGAGTTCTGGAAAGAAGAAATTGCAGGGATCTGCTTTCTGATTTTATTTTATTTTTTCTGATTTTGCTGTAGTCTGGTAAGTGCCTCCAAAAGGAGCTCATGTTAGAGACTGGAATCTTGAGTTTCACCCATTTAAAGTGAGCATCCTAATGTCAGATGAGATACCCAGTTCTCTTTTTTTTTGCCTACTGTTTTTCTGTCTCCTTGCTTTCACTGTCATCTTACTCTGTGTCAGAGTTTGGTGTTTGAGCTATGCCTAGCAAACCAGGCCTTTTAAAGGTCACGTGCCAGGAAAGCTGCTGTTCAATTCCGAGATGACCCCAGACAGAAGGTGAGCACCTCAAAATTCAGGTCAGCACAGAAAAAAACACTGGGTGACCTCCTGGGAAGCTGCCATCCAGCATTGCTTTCAGCACTCAGGGAAAGCATTTTCAGAAAGTGCCTTTATCAGGGGGAGCCACAGATGGGGTTTTCCAGTCTTTTTTTTTGGCTGTAGGCTCTTGCATTCTGTCCAGAATGCCATTTATGCGCCTATATGTTCTGTTGATTACCTGCCCTAAATTTCAACAATCAGGCCGTGTAGGCTTGTCTTTCATGGGGTCTTGGGAGTCAGTAGGTATCTCTGACAATATAAAGACTTTAGGTCTCTTACAAAAGCTTTGAGAACCTTGATCTCTCCCTGTGTCCTTAAGCTGAATGAAGTGCAGTTCCTGCAAGGTCAGGCTGTCAGTACAGCAGCTTCTGGTTTAATCACCAGAAAATCTCTTAGTAATCACATTCAACACCTGCTACTTTTTTTTTTTGACTTCATGATTTAGTCATGAGAAAGTATTTAATTGTATTACTAAGTAATTTTCCTTTTCAAGTGCCATTAATGGTCCTGGGGATATGTTTGTCATTAAGGACTAGACTAGACATCTTGATTCAGTTCCTAGCTCTGGCACTGAGTCCTGATGTGATCTTGGATGAGCTGCTTGGTCTCTCTGGACCTTGATTCGTCTTCTGTAGAGTGGCTATAAAATGCATCTTTTCCAGCTTTTGTCTAGTCAGTGTTAGTCAAGTGAAATGGAAGCTGGCAGACGGCACCCGACTGCTTCCTATAAACACATTAGAAGGGCAAATACCAGCGAGGGAGAGGAGCTGTCTAAGCTAAAGAACAGTATTGGCAGCAAAAACGCCTATAAATGGAAGATGAATAAATTTAAGATGGAAATTTGGGGAAGATATCTCACCATCAGATCTGTCGATTCCTAGAACAGCCCTCCAGGATGAGCGAGGGGAGAGGGCAACCTGCTGCATGAGGTCCATTTCCACCCTGGCTACAAGTAAAATGTCTTGCGCAGGCCAGGGCTACCTGCTGGCTCTGCTGCCGGCTGGCTGCGCTGCGCCTCACCGTCCTGCTGCTGCGCACTGTGGCAGCAACGGAGCAGCCGTCACGTCTCAGACACTGGGGACAGGTCGTGTGGCATCTCTTTAACTTCCTGGGGATAGAGTCTTTTTTGGACTGGCAAACGTGCCAGCTGCTTTGGTGTGGACCTTGACCAGGTAGCGAGTGGGGTGTTTTGGCAAGGTTTTTGCTCCAGCCAAGCACTGGTCTTCACAGTGCCAAAGGTTCTCTCTAATATTTCCCAGAAGTGGCTGCATTTTAGCTTGTCAGACAGCGTAATCTGAGCAGAGAGAAGATGGTGGGGACCATGAGCAATTTTCCCAGGTTGGTGATTCTGAGTCTGGCATATTTTTTTTCTAAAGGTTTTTGGGTATCAGACATCACTTCTGGGTGTTCAGGGTTGTATTTTAATCTCCATGCCTTGCCCTTTACTCATGCTCCAGGTTGCCAGATGGATGCCAGAGACAAGCAGCTTTTACGCTCCCTGCGCCTGGAGCTCTGTACGGAGGTGCTGGTGGACGGACTGGTTATTCAGTATCTCTACCAAGAAGGGATTCTCACAGACAGTCACGTTCAAGAGATAAAATCCCAAACCACAAGTCAAAGGAAAACCATGATGCTCCTTGACATTCTCCCTACTAGAGGACCTAAAGCTTTTGATGCGTTCTTGGAGTCCTTACAGGAGTTCCCGTGGGTTAAAGACAAGCTGAAGGCAAAGCGTAAGGAAATGACAGTACAAGATCCTGCAGGTAAGGCCAGGGTTGTTGTTGCTGGTGTTTTCTAGCTTATTCTCAAGCTGTGGCTTTGAAAGTATTGAACATACCCAGTAATTTCAAGTTATGCATCATACAGATACAGAGCGTGATAGCACCACGGGGCACAGCCTGAATTTCCTGGAACCAGCCAGATGCCAGGAAGCGTTGCAAAGTTTGGGGTGTGAGCAAGCCTGAGTTTCTGGATGTGGGGAGACAGCAGCTCTTCTACAGCTGCCTTTGGAGAGTCTGAGATGTAGGAGGACCCAGGCTCCGTTACTACAAAGGGAATGGGCTATAAAAAGTAATTTTCCTTAGCTGAACAGCGGTCTCTTCACCATCCATACCTGATTAATGTGTGCTTTATGTATGTTTTACGGTGTTTTGTTTCTGGACTGACAGAATTTTTATTTACTTAACTTTATTGTTATGATTTTTATGTTGTTTTAATTTATTTAGCAGCATATACTAATTAAGAATTATGTGCTTTACTGTGTTTATTGGAGTGCAAATGTCTAGTGTTATTATCTCCAAAATTACTAGCTCTTGCTTAGTATTAAAAAATAGTTTAGGAGCTAACCTAGTGGATGTTTTAAAGTCTTATTTAGTCAAATCCCTGTTTTTCTGATATTTAAATGTAGTTCTAAAATGAGTTTTCTGGATTGATCTTCATTCCAAAGTGGTTTCTTTACCAATATGTGCATGCAATTATTGACCTGTTTTCAAGTCAAGAAGACTGCTTAAAATACTTTCTTCTTGCCCTATTTTCTTACAACATGCATTAGTTGTTAAATAGGAGTAGGTAATGACAGTTAAATAGTGAAGTAGTTCTCATTTGGGAACATTACTTCTCACTAACCTTCCTTCCTTCCCCTCCAAACCTCCCCCCACCCCATTTGGATTTGGTCACATTAGGATGCACGTGATGTGTGATTTTTCCAGTGTCAGTGTGCTTTGCGTGAGTCTCTAAGCTTGGGAAGGAAGATGTGTGACTCAGGACTGTTGAACATCATGTGCACCTGCGTCCGAATTAGCTGCACACTCAAGAATGTTTTGTCAAGATCTGCTGGACAAATGTGGCATGATTTTACCTTAGGACATTTTTACAGAATATCACCACAGCTTGTTGCTCTGTTGGGCCTCTGTGGAGGTTGCTTTACACTTGCTCCACAGCTGCAGGGATGGTAAATAATCTTCAGAACTTTTTGGAGACCAAATATTGTGCGCTGCCCATGGGTGAAAACACCGTGAGCTGTCAGCACAACGCAAACTTGTGGTGTTGAAAGCTGTTGCTGTTATGACAGATCCCGTCATGCTCATGCTCTTTATTTGCCATACAAATCAGTGTGTGTGTTTGCTAATTGCCGGTTAAGCTGTTGAATAATCCTTACAGTTCCACAAAAACACACACAGCCATCGAGTACAGTCAAGGTCCTGTATTTTGTTACTCGAAAAATTGTTTCTGCTTTTATTCTTTCGACTGTTCTGTGGATTGCTTGTTCCTGATATATTGTGATTAACGTGCTGTATTTATGCATATCAGGTTCTCTGGTTTCGAGTGGGTTGACTGTACTTGATGTTGCCAAATCTTGTGTATGAATTAGAGAAGATTTCCAGATTAGATCAAAGGTTACTGTTATTTTTACTGTGGCAATGCAGAGTGTAAGAACAGGATAAGAGGCAGATAGCCAAGTCTGTTTTAATATTTGGGCATATTCTTTAGAAGCCAGAGAAAGAGAGCACCATCTGGGTCCTAATAAATGATGAGTGTGCCCTGAAATGAATTGGAAACTATGGTGACATCACCGCGGCTGATTACATGCAAGAAAATGTGGTTTGGGATAAAAAGCCTCGCTTTGCATTCTAAACAACAAACTTGTAAGCTTTTGTCTCACCAGAGTACTTGAGCATATGCTTGGCTTTAAGCATGGAAAAAGCCATTGGCTCTAATAAAACTGTAAGCATGCTTAAAATTAAATGTATTCTTTAGTGCCATGCTAGATAACTTCTACCTTATTGGAAACAGTTCTTATAAATGGTGATTTGTCACTGGCAATTTGTTCTAAAGAATCTATTTGTAATGAGAAGAGCCTTCTATGTACATGCTACATTTTTTTTAAACCAGAAGACTTAAAAAATTGAAATTGGTTTCATGGCCCCAGATTTTTAAGTCTTTATTCCTTCCAATCATGCATACTTATGGAAATCACATGCCTGCTGTTCACTTGTTTATGCTCAATTAAAATTCTGTTTACTCAAGCAAAATATTCTCAGTTTTTGCAGATCTTCTGCAGGATTAAGGACTGATGGCAAGTTGTTCCTTGAAGGAAGGTTTTATTTTGTAGTCTTTCACTTCTTACTGACTACATGCAGTATTTTTAAAGTCAATACAGGTATCCTATTACTTTATCTGTACGTGAAAACTCTGGCACATGCACAGTGATTTTTCTCTGTTGGCCTTTGGATTATTGTGCATTTGGTTCAAACAGCTCAGGCTTTCTGTCTTTTCTGTGGATCGGCTGAGAAATATACTTTGTTGGTTCCCATTTAAAAAAAAAATCACAACTGTAATTGTTAAGAAGCTTTTAATTTATTTTCTTCCCCTAGTAAAAGCAAAACAAACAAAAACAACCAAAGTAAACAGGACTTTCAGAAGAACAGAAATAAAAACATTTTTGGTGATGCAGTGCAATTATGATCTGGTGGACTGAGAGCTATGAAATGGAAGCCAAAGTCTGAGACGTAAACAAGACGCTGCCACTGACTCATCGTGAGGCTTGGGCATATTATTTTAAGACGATGGATTTGTCGATTCACAATTTGTGCAACGTGGTGTGATGTTCATGGAACAGCACAGAGCATGACTGTAAATTGGCCCACGGTTCAACCCAGGGTATGCTGTTTGGCTGCTTGCAAATAAATGAGCCTTAAAAGCTTTGACATGCTGAGTTTTATTGCTTAATATCAGTTTGACTAAAAAATAATAGTTCTATATGCTGTTAGCTACTGTAGTTATGAGGAGCACAGAAGACACCCTAATTCTGCAGAGCATGAGGAACAGTTTCCACTGGAATCAGGAGCATGACGTGCAGGCAGGTAGGGCTACTTCTGTCCATATAAATGCAGCAAAGAGATCCCCGGTTGCTTCCCCTTGCTTGTTTACTTTATGCATAGAGCAGCCTTTTGACTAGGGGCACTTTTCTCCAGTCTTGTACAGTCCTGTCAGATGGCAAATGGCACATCTTGAGGAAACCTTTTCTTAAGGTAGGGAAAACATAACTCTAAGTCCCAAAAGTGTCAGGAAGAAAACTGAGTGTGCTTTGGAGGTAAATATTTATGACTTTAATCGATTTCAATAGGATAAGGGTGTGTTTCTAGCTTGTTTAAAAACCTGTGATAAAACAGTTCACCCTATGTACAGTGTTATTGCAAGACTTACGAATCATCGTAAAGATCAACAACAGTTGTGAGCGTCTGTTTTTGAAGGTCATAACTTCTGCTGTAGTAAGAGTTAACAAAAATAGCGTCTGGTTCATTAGAAGACCATTGTTTTTTCTGCCCTAGTTTGGATAACTTTATGCCTTTGTCAGGAACATAAATCTTCAATATAGTATTATAATTCCTCTGATAAACTACAGCTGTTGGCAACAAAATTCCATTCTTTCTAGGAACAGCACACAGTTACCCAATATTTTTTGCACTGAGTAAAATAATGTAAGCTTTGAAGGCATTTGTTTATCGGAGTGTTTTTCTAATCTCTCTTAGCTCAGGAATTTCTTCACTCAAGTATTATATTACTATATATACTTTATGTTGCTGTAAAATTATTTACTTCTACAAGTGTTAGTACTGCACCTCTTTGTAGTATAGATTATTTCTCCACTCCACAGGAAATCACAGCATATTGAGAAAGAGAAAAATGTGAGATACAGCATTTGCCAGTGGAATTCTGCAGCAGCCGTTGCTATCCTGGCAAACATTAGTGAATTTGGGGCATGGAGTTACAGAATCATCTTGGAAAAGCTCTTTTGTCACAACAAGCAAGGAATATTTTCTAATGCGTGATTTCTTTTTCTTTTTCTTTTTTTTTTTTGTTGTTGTTGTTGTTGTGGTACATACTCAGCCATCTGCATTAGGATCCTGTTAGACTTGGGTGAGGCTTTTTATTTTGAACAGATTTTGGTGGGACTGGGTCTTTCCCTGGCTACATGTGGAGTGCATGTTTTTGTATAGCTCTGTAAAGCTTCGTGTTGTGTAACACTTTGGATGAAGCATGCAAATGCAAAAGAAAGCAGAACAAGTACTTTCGCTGAGAAAGCCATCCCCCCCTCCCCCCCAGCTTTACCAAAGTCCTTTTCCACATCTGGGTTGTAGATTTCTAAGAATTCTGATTCAAATGCAGCAGCTTTAGGACATGGGGAAGTTTAACATCTCTTCTTACCTTTTGTTGGCTGCTTCCTGACCTCTTCCTATCCTGCTTCCTCTCACCTCTAATGCAATGAGGAAACAGCCTGGTCTCTTGCCTTTTCCATTTGGATGTCAGATAGGAGAGCAGCAGAGAAATTCCTTTTCTCTCTCTAAAATGGTGGACAGAAGAGGGTGTTTTTTTCTTTCTTCTCTTTCCCTCCCCTCTCTTGTATAGTCCAGTGACAGAAGAGGGAGTTTCCTCCCGTGAAGGAAAGGGATGGGCTTAGCAGTCTTGGCCGCACTGGACTGACCTGGAGATGAAGGAATGCCCCTGTGCCACATCCCAGTGCCTGGAGGCTGTAGAAACTGTTCTCTGGTTCTCTTGAGAGATTCAATTCCATCTTTGTAGGAGAATTTCCCAAACACTTTTCCATATTCCCATCTCCCCTGAAAATCGGGTGTTACATTTATGGCTTTGGCTTTGTTCGTGACCGCAGTGAGGTCTGTGAAGTCTGGCATTAAAGGTCTTCACACACACTCAATAAACAGCATACATCGTGATATGGACAAGTAATCAGCTCCCTGGTTCTGCAGAGTGTTCTGCATATATAGTTCGCTTCTAACGTGCATATGACTGTAAGATTTTTATTTTTTTATATACTTTAAGGAATATTTTCTTTGTTGCTTTTTTGCCATGTTCATAAGCAGCTGTGTTTATGCTGCTTATGTTTAAGTTTTTCACTTTGAGAAGCCTAAGTCATAGGCAGCGCTGATAAGAACTGTAGTTTCCTGCCTAGTCTCTTTCATACAAGTTAACAGAAGGATATAATCATACTTGGTGTCATCCTCAGTAACACAGATACATGAGGCTAATAATAATAAAGATTTAATAAAATGTATAGTGCCCTGAAAACAGGAGAGGAGGAGTGACTTCTGTCGAGAGAGGTGTTTGGGCCAGCTGCACCTGATCAACAACTACTCATAACCAGTGCCACTAGGAGCAAGCAATGGCTAACAGGGAATGGAGGCGTCCATCTGCTGACCAGACCTGATGACTTCTGAGGCTTGCTGCTTCCCCAGGGGCTAGATCAGGGATATCAGAGAAATCACCAAGGCCTGTCTAATCATCAGACTTTGCTATTCTTTCATGTGGGCACTAGTAAAGTGAGAGAAAAAGAGAGAAAGCTTTGGGGGAACCTGATAGCAGCCTTCCAATGCCTGCAAAGAGAAAAGACATCAAGAAAAGACAGAGGCGGGATCTTCTCAGCAGTGTGTGGTGGGAAGATGAGAAGTGATGGGTGTTAGTTGAAAGGGGAGGTTCTGACTGGCTATGAGGGGAAATTTTTTCATAGTAAGGACAGTCAGGAAGTGGAGCAGAGACCCAGAGAGCATGAGCAGTCTTCATCCTTGGAGGTTTTCAAGACCCAGCTGGATAGGATGCTGAGCAACATGGCATGATCTCAAGCTGACCCTGCTTTGAACAGGAGGTTGCCCATGAGACCTGAGGTCTCTTCCAAATTGAATTTTCCTAATATGCTATGAAGCCTTCTTAAAAGAGCACTTTTGTTGCAGGCCCTGGTTCTCAGGGAATTTTAAGCACCCTGATACTTACTGGAAATGTGACACAGTAGTACAATGCAGAAGGTCTTTCGAGTGCAGAAGGAACAATATATTGATGAGTGGCCTAGATGGACTAAGGGAGGTGCTCTGCTGGCCTTGTTACTCACAGATGAGCAACAGTTCAGGGCTCTGCTAGTTAATGTCAGTCTTGGCTGCAGTTACCACACAGCACTGAAGTTTAAGATCCCGAGAGAAGTCAGGAAGGCATGTAGCAGAGCAAAGATCACGGACTTCACCTTGTTTGTGAAACTAGTCAATTGAACACTGTAGGATAAAGTTCTGAAGGACAAAAGCACCCAGGAGACCTGACTGATCATCAAGGAAAACGTCTTCAAAGCACGAAAAGAGTCCATTCCTATGTGCACAAAAAAAAAGAGCACAAAAACCAGGCATGGCAGGAGGCTGGTTTGGCTGTAAGGGGAACTTCCAACTGAGCTCATGATAAAACTACTACCTCTGCGGATGACAGGAATAGATTTTGTTTAATTTGAGTTAACCAAGGCTTTCCACATGGTCTCTTAGCATTCCAGTTGGGAACGTATGGTGTCTGAATGGGTGGACTGCATGGTAAGTGGATAAAAGCTGGACCACTGGGCTCAAAGGATGGTGGTCAGTAGTTAATTAATCAATTCTCTCTCCATTTTCCTCCTTAACTTGCATCATGGTATGATAAAATCATGCCAGCGTTTTATATTTCCAAAACCATGCATAGTTGCAGTCCTCTATGATCCTTGAAATCTTTTGTTAATTATTGCCAGCTTCCCACTGTTGGTCTTGTCTCAGAATGTGGCATGGGAACCACTGAAAATGCTTTGTGCAGACAATAATCATTGTTTTCCAGAACAGAGGGGAAATGCTCTACTAAGGGCCTGATCCTACAGCTTGATAAAGCCAGTTATAAACTTAAAAAACAAATAAACAAACAAACATGGAGATGTAGCTGTTATTTTTGCATTATGTTACCAGTATAGGCATTCTGTTGATACTAATTAATGCCTCTTGGTGTCTATGGGCACACACTAGTATTTACTTCAGAGTAACTGAGAGAAGTTCCTACTTAAGAATTATTAGACTTCTTTTCACAAGATTTTTCTTCATGGATATTTTCCTTCAGAGCTGTCCAGCTTGTATTTTAACACCTCCAGAATTGCCTTGGAGCTTTATCTGGAAATGCTTGTATAATCCTGGTAGTCCCGTTGTGGGGGGAAATCTATTGTCTTTTATAAAATAAGACTGGTAAGTCTGTTTTTAAGAAGAAACTGAAAAACAAACACACCCACCTTAGCCTGCATGTGTTGTGGTGGCTAGATGGCTGTCCAGAGTCAGTAAAAACATTAACTAGTGCCTCACAGGGAAAGCCTGGCTTCTCTAAGGTCATGGGCCAGGCTCCTGGTGACTAGATCAGGGCCGCTGATAACTTGATGATCAAGGACACTTATGATCTTACCACTGATGACTGAGATGTTCTCTCCACTGAAGGAGTGGATACACTGCTCTCCTCCCTACGCTGACACTATGTCTCGTCCTTCAAAACAACGTCACTTCTGCAGCTGAATAGCTATTACTAGTTCAGACCCCATGTGCTGTGGCATTTTGCCTGTTGACTGAGAAGATCAGCAGTGATGTGACTTCCTTCTCACTTGGAAATGTCACTTGTATGACAAAGGTCAGAAAGCTTCTCTAAGATACAGTTAATTATTTATGGTTGTTGTATCTTGAAGTCCTCCCTGCTTTGCCATACTTAAGTAAGCTTTCCTCACAGATTTGTTCACTTGGTTTTGGTCATATATGTTTATGTGAATTAGAATTAGAGCAACCAAGCAGCATTCATTGTAACTTCAGAGGGATGCAGCTGCACTTTATCTTGTTAGATTTAAGATTCTGTACACAAGACTTTTAAAGCCAATTTTTATCTATTTGGCAATTGTCTGTGTGAACAGAAAACCAGTCTTGTTGCTTTTTTTAGCCATTGAACCATTGTTCCATTATACAGTCAGATTTTCTTTTTAAAGTTTTCTCCCTGCTCTCTTTGTCTGTAAATAGGTTTGCGTTCCCTCACATGTTGACAAGAAGTTGTACATGTGTTTGATAAACATCTCTGTTTCACAGTGCTATGAACTGAAGTGAAGCTTCAGTGTTTCTTCCAATCTACATTTAGAGGAGGAGTTGATTTGATTTATATTACACGGTTTGTGTGTTCGGGAAATAAGCATTAATGCATCAGGTCAAGGGGAATAAATTGCCATTAGTACACCACTTCTTTTGGCAGCCTTCTTAATCTTAGTGTTTCACCACCTTGCCTGGGATTTGCAAAAGTGCTCAAACTTAACCCAACCCTCCACCCTTCGAGGTCAAGGGTAAGCTCCCTTTGGCTTTAAAGAAGGCAATTTTAGTCCTGTGCTGATGCTTTTGAAAGTCTTACCTTTCATTTGTAGTTAATGATGTGTTGAGCTTTTTAATGAACAGCCTGTTTCAGGTTTTGGATCTCTGTAATACATGTGCTACGGCTGGGTGGAAGGGCTTTGTGTAACTTCAAACAGGTAAAGGGTTAACGGAGTCCTCGCCAGCCCTGGGGCATCCAAAATGGGCAGTGATGCTGCCTTTATGCAGGGGTGTGGGGATCCTCAGCCAATTGACTGCTGAGAAAGGAAAGCTGGAGCAAAAGGTAAATCAGTACTTTCTAGTAGGTCTGTGTAAAGGAAGTATTTCTTCCAGTGTGATTCTGTTTACTGATGTTGATGGCAGTATTTGGTCAGCTCTTCAAAGAGGTATTTTCTTCATTCTCCACTCTTGCTTAGCTAATAAGTCATGTATTTCTCTGTGATCCAGTTATGGCACATCCCGTGAGAGATTAGTTTCTTCTTCCTGTCCTTGAACGGTGGGTGATTCCTGCGGTCACGGTTGCAGAATGCTCTCATAATCCCCTTGTTCCGTGTGCTCACCGGGGGCCTGACACATTCATCTGCAAAGCACTTGTTTTAAAGGCAACCTGAGTTTATGGCTAGAAATGCTAGTGGGCTGTTTGTAGTAGAACCCAATGCAGGATGACGGGGAAATAGCACTTGGCAGGCACCCGGATCCCAGAATGGGAAGCCTGCAGTCCTTCTCGCTTGGCTGCTGGATGTGCCCGCAACCAGGTCCATGGGCGCTGCAGCTTTGGCCACCTGAGTCCCTGCGGCATGCAGGGCATGTCCCAGGCCTCCTGCCTCTTGATGGCTGCTTGCCTCGGGGCATATGGTGTGGCAAGGTGAGGTGTTTCCCCAGCTATATCGCCTTGCGGGGCCGCATCTGCTGGGCATTCTCTACGCTACCTGCGGGCCCAGCGGCCTCCGCCAGCTGCTGGTGGCGGGACGAGGAGCCCGTGCCACCATTTTGTCCGGTGGTGCTGTGGAGACGGTGCCTCTTGAAGGAAGGGGCCTCCAATCCCTCGTGTTGTGGCTCCATGCTGGAACACTTGAATACTCGCATGGCCTGGCTGTGGGGAGGCTGCCGTGTGGCTAGCCTCATAGATACTGCCCTACACAGTGCACCTCTGCTGCATGTGACCACTGGGCCCTTCAACTTCCTTACATTTGTGGCACTTTGAGAGAGAGACTTGAGTTTGTACCAGATTAAAGCACTTCCTAGCAGTTGAAAGAAACATATCTAAGCCCCAGGAAGAGAGAGGATAGGGCTCGAGTTCCTCTCCTCCTTGCTCCTCCTTCCTCCTATGGGCTACTTTAGGCAGCTTCTCAGTTGGCGATCTGGCCTCTATGAATCCCATTCTTAATGCACCTAAATTTCCCCAGAAATTGTACATGGATTTTAGGGAAATAATTCAGACCTGTCCTGGGAGAAAGGGATTGGTGATAGTGCCGTGCTTCTGCCTTGTATCTGACACCAGAAGAATTGACGCTGTGAGTCCTATATTCATTTATCACTACTTGCTTATATTTTGCATTTACCCTAGTTCTCTTACATGGCAATATTTTTGTACATTTAATTTGTTAAGTAAGTGCACGGTCTTTCTTTTCCTATGGAAACTGTAGATGCATACACCTCACTTGTCTTTTTGAAGTTGTTACACATGTTAGGGTTTCTTTCAGCTCCCAGTATGATCAGTAGGTGGAATATAGGTAAGAAAAACACACTAATACCTGCTTGGCACGAATGTCTACCCTTTTATTAAAAGGCTGTTTCCATACTTTGGTAAAATTGAGTTGGCCAGCTACTGGTATGGCACTGCATTGGTCTGGTGCTTTGCACAAGACAAAGACTTGAAAGGTCATTTTACATGGCATCCATATCCCAATTAGTGGAAATGTCTATTGCTAAAGTTGGTTTAATTGTAATAGGTAATTAGAGGCTTGAGTGAATATATTTTCTTGTTAGACTGATCCTGTGGACATTTGTTTGCGTGCCTGAATGCATGTAGGCATGCTTGCTGGCCTTGACTGGATTACGTGTGTCAAATCTTACTTCAAGTGTCTGCAGGACTGGGCCACAATGCTTAAACAGTCTGAAGGAGTGAAAGCAACTGTGACTGAAGGATGCACAGAGTACAGGGGGATATTATAAGGTATTGTGTGTCTGCTTTGGATTTTTTTTAAAATCAATTTGTGACTTACAATAGTGAAAAAAAAAACACAACAGAACATAAAAGTATTTAGAGAAAAAGGGAATCTCAGTAGTGTGGTACCTTCCCTAATATCAGGAAGAACTGGCATGTAAACCTGCTGTTCACTTGCGTTTCATGCACTAGCTTGCTACACAACAAGGTGTTTTCATGGCTAATGCTGATCAGAGGCATTCCTAGTGTGATTATATGTCGACTGCAGCGTTCATTGTGCCTCTGGTATGTGCACCCTCTTATAAAATTCTTTGCATACCAGGCTTGAGTTTAGAAGATTTCTTCTTGTTTGTTTTGTGAAGCCAGATAAGAAAGGAACTGTGATTTACAGCCTTGAACTTACGATTGAACAGCTTTCACTTCCACTGCTCAACAGCCCATGCACTTGGTAACATTCCTTCTGTATCACGGAGTATTTTTGTTGACAGGGATTACTTTTGGCTTAAGAAAGCAGTGCACTGCGTTTTTCTCCTCTTGTTCTACCTGTCCAAACGTACTACTACTTCCTCTCCAAAACCTTTTTGATAAGTGCTGAAAACATTTTGGGATTTTTTTTTTTTGCATCAATCTCGGTAATATGAGCAATGGTAATATGTTGAGATTCTCTGCGCGTCTGTAATCATCTGTAAATGTTAGAGAAGTCAGAATTAGCCTTTCGTTTTTGTGCATAGACCTTCCACGTGGGTCCTCAACATTAGATTGTGTGTACATGTCAGTGTCCTTCCCTTTTGATTGTGTCCCCCAAGATGAAGTTCACCATCGTACACTTCTTGACCTTTTTTTTTTTTTTTTTTTTCCAATTTAAACATTTGGAATGCTATCAAATATCAGGTATTTTTGTCCATAAAGCTTCAGAGGCCTCAACTAAGGAAATGTATGGGATGCCTGTATCTTAATACGACTTTGGGATCAGCTGATTCCTCCTGGTATGGACTGAGGAAAAATTGTGAATTATTTCTTCAGGATACAGCATTATCAGTGCTTCTTGTACTAAATAATTTGCTGTCAGGTAAAATTGCAAACCCTCTGGTTTATGTATAAACAGACGCTGTTTTTTGTACTTACTGTCCTTACTTTGCGGGTTCATTCTGGGAAACTGTCAGCAACATTGTCTGAGATGTACATATCCAGACAAGTTTGGAGCTCTTAAGGCTTCATCACTGGCTTGCATTACTGTCTGTGGGATGATCGTGAACTCTTTCCACAAGCGGCTCAGGAGTGCTGGAGAACACCATTGCACTAACCAGAAGTCCTGGAACTGGGGCCAAATAACTGTTAATCCTGGAGCATCTGAGTGGGAACACAGTTGCAAAACATCCGTATTCCTGGTTGAGGAGGGGGAGGTGGTAAGAGACTGTACTGCCAGGTGTTAATTAGCTTTCTGATGTAGCACCAGCTGATGTTTGTGAGCTTATAGGCTTTGCACTGATAAACATTTTTTTTTTCTCCTGTTGCATGCCTGAAGTGTGGCTTTTTGCTTTTTCTAGTGCTCAGTTCCTATTGACTGTACAAGTCATTGCTGTAGCCCGATTTCCTCCCTTAGGGCTACCACCATTTAGTTACTCAGACTGCCAATTTCATCTTGTGCATCAAGAAAAGCCTTTACAATACCATGCCATTAATGAAGAGTTACTCTCTGAAAAGATTAAGTCCTTTGGTTTATTTAGTAAGCTAACACATGAGCAGGGTGTAATATCTGCTGGAACATCACCTGTGTTCCTATACCACTTCCATGTGTGCCTGATTCTAGTTCACTTCTTGACAGTCCTTGCCTAGTTCCAGTCATTTGTGCCTTTTCCTCATTCTGGATAGCTTTTTCCTTCTGATTGCACTACTTCCACATGCACAGCCCTTGCACGGATAAGTTAGCATTATAATATATAGCTGATTTAATTCTGAGACAAAAACCACATTGGTCATACATATCAGTGAAGAGTTCAATAGCATTTCTGTGAACAAACTGAACATCTTTATTGCATCTTTTTTAAAGATCAAAAAGCAAAGTCATTACTAGGACCTTACCTTAGAATTGAAAGTTCTGCCTCTGCAAGATGTTTGGAGTATTTCTTGTCCTTTCTCCCAAGTCCACTGGTATCATGAGGTTACAAACAAAATTCCCTTGGCACACAGAATATACAGAAAAAGTATTGAGAATTGACTGGTTTGCTTCACCATAGGGAACTGCTATCAATGTGCTTATTTTCTTCGTTGCACCAAGTAGACTATTACATTTGGGTTTTTGGATGTCATTTCTTCCTTGGTTAAAAATTGTCCATGCCAGAATAACCATAAACTATCCCTCTACTACGAAAGCTGTTCATCCTTCTTTTGCAGTAGTAACATTCATGCTTGCCCTTGCCATCGTGGTCTTTTATCTTTTCCAGATTGCAGTGTATCTGCTATAAATTCTAAAGTACAGTTGTGAGTCCTGCTTCGTCTTTAAATCACTGCAGCTGTGTAGCAGACACTCACCGATGACGGGATACTATGCTTTATGTATTTCCTTACCTTGGTTTTAAAAAAGGGGCTTTCTCAAGACTTAATCATAGTCCTCTCCTATCCTTGCAGAGCACACATTATGAACTTGTCGCTGTTTGTGACAGGCAAATCTTTGCCTCACCTTGGAGCTGTAGAGGCACATAGGCTTTGATTTTTTTTTTTTTCCCATCTGTGGGATGCGTTATGTTATTAGGAATATTCCTGTTCATATGGAAGCCTTGTAGCTGCTCAGAAAGCTTCCTTACCAAGAAGTCTTAGCTGAAAAGGGAGGGATGGCTGAGGTTTTACTGTGCTGCTCAGTATATCCACTGAGTCAAAGAACTCACCATTAACCTTTCCTAGGCTCTCTCAATCTGGACACCCATTACAGTGAAGGCAGCTTCACTGGGAGAATCCAAACAGTGGGGTAGGAGTCCTTTCGCTGTCCTGTTTCCAGACAGAGAGGTGCCAGGTGGCATCTGCTAGTTCCCTACATGACTTTGGGAAGGGATGCCAGGGATGCCTTGTGTGGGCACTCGGTTCATGCATTTTTGAATCTCTTGACCCTCAAGTCTCTCTCTTTCTTCCTTTTTGTCATATGCAGTCATTTCCATGGCTTCTCCCACACCTAGCCCTCTGATACTTGCCCCAGGTGGGCAAGCTGGTCAGAACTGTGTTCAGGAACAGATGTCCACAAACCCCATAAGCTGAGGGACGAGCGTTTCATTCCAGGGTTTTCGGTGACTGCCTTTTTAGGCATAGGTTTTTAGTGCTCGGTTTGATCTTTTGATGTGACTGGGAGTAGCTAGTCAAAGTTCTATCTTTTAACACCACAGTCATAGTTATTTTCATGCAAAGTGATAATGCAACACGTACCTGAAGAAAGTGCATATGCCGTGTCTGGAACACAGAAATGGATTACCTCAGAGGAGGTGGAGGCAGAACGCAATCACTCAAAACAAGCTATGATTTAGGATCAAGATACGGGAAATGTGCTATCAGATAATCTTCCCCCCTCATTCCAGATTTATAAAATAAGGATTGGCGTCGGCACACAGAGGCGGTTGGTGCTTTAGGAATGCCAAAGAGGAGGTAGTTATTTGACAGAACTACTACCAACTCCATGCTTGTTTTTGCCTGCAGGTTATGAGAAAGTGTTGAGAGCTGTTCTCAGCTTTTAGAGGGTCACCTTTCTTGGTAGCTTGAATTCAGAATATACATACATAAAAGTAGTTTGTTTCCTATGAGAAATTAACCTGGTTAAGTAGATGAAAAGAGTTGGCTCAAGAGAATCGGTGCTACTGGCAGACCATGATTCTCTTACCTTGCGGAGCACCCAGCCTGCCTGGAAATGCTTGGTGCTGGGAGGAAAAAGAAAAACAGCCAAATCTGATGCTGTTCTTGACGTCGTCTTATGTGGAAATCTGCGTGATTGAATTATATTCGGTACGGAAGAAAGCTAAATTGCTTGTCTTAAGAATTGTTTTAAATCATTTTCTCCTTTTCCTCGGTACAAATTGGGAGTGTTACACTGTAGGCAGCACCCAGCTGAGCAGGCTTCTCAGAAAAGCTTCTTGCCCTTTGAACAAGGAGTACTTAGCAGCTGGAGCTTTGCCCCTGTACAGAAAGTGTGAGTGTTATATTTACATTGTAAAATACACCAGCACTTAATTCCAGGTTCATTTTCTTCATGACAAAAGCCAGAGGAAAAGCTGAAATTTGGTTTTTGTCTACAGCTGTTTTTTAGAGTTTCAATTAATCTTCCAAGCCTTGTAATTGGTTTAGTTTAATTATGAAGTCTTGAAATGGAGTTATAAAAGATCACTGCTGTTTGGAGGTGAAGCCAATTGTAACTCTTTTTGCTACAAGCTGAAGATTCAATTATTATTATTTTTTTTTAATTCTGAACACAAATCAACTCTTTGAATATCATGAAAAGTTAAGGTAAAGGTGCTCTTGATGTATGCAGTCCAGTCCATTCTGTGTTATCACATTTCTTAGTATTTGTTTTCTGGTGGACCATCTAAAACAGGAACTACATAGAGGTGGAATATATTTTTTAGTAAAGATTTTGTAAACCAGCAAACTTCTGGGTTTGGCAAGATTGTGTTTTTATAGCTTACTTGTTCTTTACATGATGTGGGTTTGTTTATTTGCTTTTTCTGTGGTTGGACTGTAATCTGTAAAGAAAAATACACAATAGGACCTTTAAACAGTGAGATGAAAATAATTTAATTTGCTAACAATTTATTTCAATTGATGTAAAAAACCTCACCTATGAAGTAGAAGTCATTGTATCACCTGCTGACTTTTACAATTATACATTTTCAGGTGAAGGTGCTAGATTTCTGGTCTACTTTGTGACGTGCCCTGTGAAATATACAGGGAAAAGCTGAGCTATAAACTGAGTTAGTGTCAGGTCACATCTCATGTTCCTCCCAGGCACTAGGACTAGTGAGAGCTCTTTTTAATAGGGACAAAACTCCCAGACTTCTTGAAGCCTAACAAAGGTATCCTTTTTTATTAAGAAGTACATAAATAAAATTAAAACTAAAAAAAAAAAAAAAAAAAAAAAAAAACACACACACACAAAAAAAACTTGAAAGCCTTGATTTTTGCATAGGCGCTGTACTCATAGGCACTGAAGCTTTTGCAGTAGTACGTGTTTAAAACTCGTAAAAGAAGATACAGCCGATGGGTGTAATGCTGAAGATATTTAGGCCCAGGGATGCAGAGGCATGATGTTTTAGAGCATGCATTTTCCAAAGATTCAAAGTTTTTTTGCAAGACACTTTTCAGTGCTGGAGGGGAGTTTAACACTGGGATGAAACCGAGGTGTGCCATGCATTCATATCTCACCACGGGAGACATCTGTGGTAACTACATCAGTTTTTCTAGCATTTCAGCAGATTGTGATCAGTACGTTGTATTGCATTTGGAAGAGAATGGTCTGAAGTATATGTAGTCGTTCAGCTGAGCTCATGGTTTCAGTAGCTGCAAAAACCTCAATTTTCCTTTATTTAACCTGTTTTGATTTGACTGCACGATGTTATCCTTATCCGGGTGTTTTTGTCTTGTGCTGCTCCCCTGGAACTGAGATAAGGCTCGCTGCTGGTAACGTCTGGCGCATTAATTGCCATGTTCTGCCTCGACTTGACTGCTTTAAAAAATGACACCACACAGTTGACTTTTCAGGAATAGTTGCTTTTTTATATGGTTCAGTTTCCTCTATCAGCAAGTACCATTGCTGCTTTACTCAGTTTTATTTTCTTCAGAATTTCTCAACCAAGTGATTTGCGGCCCTTGAACTTCCTAAACTATTCTGTAATTTACTCTGCGTGCATTTTAATCTTTCTGCAGGACATGCTGACTGCCCATAAAATGTTTGGAAAACGAATTTCCCCTTTTAACTCAATAACAAAACCGATGTAAGAAAGCTAATGTGACTGTCTGCGAGCTCCCAAGGGTGGCTGCGATGGGCCGCGGTTACACATGCCATCCTATTGTTCTCCTTCCTAAAACAATGTCACCAGAGAAAATGGGGCTTAGCTGGTTGTTTACATGAAGTTGTGCCTGCTGAAGAGAGATTCAAATGGAAGACTCTGGTCTCGATCTGGACCATGACTAAATTTCGTCTGGGTGCCAGCCCAAGAGCCTGAAACACCAGGTCTTTGGAGGCCCTGTGTGAGATCCTTGCCCCTCCCGGGGCACCCCAGGGAGTCCCTGCAGCCTGGCCGCTGCGTGGGGTGGAGGTAACGCTTGGCTTTCATTTCTTAGCCATGGGGGTCAATATTTTCAAGCCCTCCCCCATTCATCATGAAGAATATATATATTTTTTCGTCACAATGACCAAGAACAATGTGACTCCCTCCACACGGCGTCGGGCTGGTTAGTTTCTGAGCAACGTGCAAGGATCCCCGTATTACTGGGTGAGGAGAAAAACCTCTGCCATTTAAAATTCCTTCCCTACCTTCCTAGGGTTAATGGTCGCATTTAAGTTGCGGAGCACGAGAAAGCTTATTTTGGTATTTAGGACAAAAAAAGCAAAAAAAAATTTCCTCTGTCTGTTGGTGCCCCCTTGGTTTCGGTTTGATCTCGTGTCAGTGCAGAGCAGAGCCCCGCAGAGCGCTCGCCGGGCAGAAGGTTGTTTTCTTAAAACATGTGCAGCATTTTCACTGTATATTCTCTTTTAAATGGATTTTAAAGATCATTCCAAGCAGCATGCCAGGGCTTTGAAACAACTCTCCTGGCCTATTCTACCAATTCCTCCCGTGTATTTCTAACCTATATTTGCTGTCAAACTCGTGGCTCGGACTTTCTGTGTTGCACCGACTCCGGCTTCAGGCAGGCACCCGACCCTTGCTGTCTCGGCTCGTTTCCATCCCCAGGTCAAGCACCGCGGCCCATTTGCAGTTCTGCCCTTGCTGAACTAGCACGGAGGGCTGCTGCTGCGTCCCTGTGGGTGCACACATGTACTTACTGGCAGTAGCAGGCTGGTTACTCTTTCCTCAGCATGTTAAAATCCTGCCTTTTTCCTGAGTAGGCACGCTGATAGTGCCCAAATCTTTCACGATTCCCCACTTTTCCTTGAGGTTTATCAGCCCTCACGTTTCAGGCCGGTGCTCAGATTGAGCCCAAATGCACGTTGTTCAGCTGCTGCTCGCCTTGTCACAGCCCTCCTCCCTTGCAATAATTTTGCCTTTACACCCAGCTGTTAATTTTATCCATGTGCTTGCTTGCCTTTGTGCTGCAGTCTTTTAATCATGCCCGATCCAGGCAAGCAGGATGGTTTGGGAGTTTTATTCTCAGTTCCACGACCCGTTTTAAGCCTGGCCTCGGGGAAGTTGGCCTGCTTTGCCTTGTGCTCAGGGCAGGTGGTGGTGGTGGCCACGCACCTCCTGCAGCCCCCGGCTGGGGCACGTGGGACCTGCGGCATCTCGGGCATCGCAGGGCACCGCTGGATCGCCTGCCTCGTCCCCGTCCCCGGCCAGATGGACTCGAAATTTATAGTTCTGAGAAGCTGGAGTCCTTCCTTCTGTATGGCTGCTTTTTTTGGTGGTGGTGTGCTTTTTTTTTTTTTTTTCTTTTAAACTTCAAGATGGGGGTACCTAATTTAATAAAGGATTCGATCAGCTGGAATGAGCACTTTTGAAAGCAGCACACGGCAGAGGCTTCCAGGAGGAGGCCAGATGCATGAGCCGGCTTTAGGAGGGAGGAAGAATGAGGCAACTGTAAAATAAAAGGCGTCTAATGTAGTTAACATACAAATACTGTGCTCAGAATGAATAGTCTGCTCTCTCTCTTCATCATGCTAGGGCATGGTGGTGTTTCAGACCTCGCCAGTCCTTTGCTTTGAAGATGTTTAATGCTTTTTGACAGGTGACTGGTTGGGTGGCGTCTGCTTTTCTCAGATTAAAAAATAATAATAATAAAAAAACCACCTGCTTTGCCTTTCACTCAGGGCCTGCAAAGGGTTAAGGACTGCTGAATGCAGACATATATGGTGCTGTATTGATATAATGTACTTTGTAATAGAAAACAGAACTATCCAGGTCAAATATCAATAACATTCTATAAGCCTTTCTAGGAAAATATAATTAAAACCATTCAAAGCTGTTTCCCATAACTGAATTTACTGTGTCTTATTGACTTCGGTCCCACGTCTACAGTGTGATATTATTATTGACTTTTAGAGTTCTGCCTATTTTAGAAATAAAGAAAAACACAAACTCAGGTGGTGGTATTCAAAAATCCATTAGAAAACCTGCCCTCCCTTTCTCCTTGAAGTAAGGATCACCTTGTATTGTTCGAACAGCAAAATGGTGGGGTTTATCCCTTGGTTTCATTTAAGCTGTCACGGTCCCACTGAACAGAGCTAAATCAGTGGACCATCAACCGAGAACCTCTCCCACATCCTACATTTAAGCAAGTTCCCAGTTTGCACCCAAGGCTGCTGATTACAGCACTGCCCCTGGTTTTATTATCAAGCTTCATTCACTTGTTTTCATATTGAATATCACGAATAGGATCTAGAGTAGGAAGTTCACTAAATTGGTTAAATATTTCGGAGAGAATGACTTTGCTTTTCTAATTCCGTCCCTCCCTCTCCTCAAAGCAAATACTTTGTCATATCATCTGCATTTAAATCATGAGTATAATCTTCCAAGCATATAATTTTCACAATAAATGCATTTTGTATATTCAGTAAGTTCTTAAAAGCTATTTGCTAGCACAGCCTCTTCAAAATAAAAAAAAAGTGCATCACTCCCAAAAATTGAGTAAAAACCTGATACTATACCATATTCACTAATTGTATTTATTCTGAAGACTTGCACAAAATAATGAGTATGTTTGTATTTTTTACACAAATCTAGTGGAATGATTTTTAGTTATAAATACTAATAATGTGGAACTGTTTCTGCAAGTATCCAGAGCCTAAGAAAAATCTTTTCTGAGGATAGTTTTGTTATTGTTGTTGGCTGTGGGTAGATTAGCACTCACTGGTTGTCACACAATCTTTAATGAATATTTAAGATTTTGGAAGAAGTCAGGTGTCCGTATATATGTATAAACTAGGTGTATGCCCACACGCGCGTATATGTGAAGAAGAAATGGGCATAGAGCCTTACACAGGGTTTAAATGCATGCTTCCTTAAAATTCAGTGCACTCATTTAACATCGGTCTGATTGTACTGAAATCAGGATTTTCCCAGAAGTTGGTAGGGGTTGCACCGTAGCAGTGAGAAGAATTTGGTCTGCTTCCTTCCTACTTGAATTGCAATATATTGGGGATGTTTGTGGCTCACCCGGAGCAAGCACCTAGATTTAACATGAGCTTGCTTTATAAACATTTAGACATTTATTGGTTATGACAGCCTAGAATATTTTTTTAGTCCAGTAATGTTTTGTGCTTTTTATGTTGCTAGAGCTTAATTGCTAAAATAAAGAGCAGCCCTCATGTCCAGGGACAGAAAGTGGTAGCACTCTGAAAAATCTCATGATTCGTGGTAAATGTGCTCCCAAAGAGATGAGCTAAAAGAAAATCATTCTGAAAGTAGTGAGAGCTGAGCAGGAATATTGTGTGTGAAACAACAAAATCTATTTTTTTTTCCTTCAGCAATTATCTTTTTACTTTATTATAACTTCATAGATGCATGTGAAGTTGGTAGAGAAAATGCTTCTGTATGAACCATAATTTTATTCCTTGTGCTGTCAAAATTGCTATAATTCTGTGGCTGAGTTTTTAAAATTACAAATTTAAAATTAAAGATTATATGAGCTCATGTCTTTTTGCTGTTTGATCTGAATGCTCAGCTGTGAATTCATCCGGGTGAATAGTACCTTAATTTCTTTTCTTGTTCAGTCAGTTTGTCTGCAAATTGTAGGCAGGTCTGAGCCATGCTTTTTGTAGTTAACTTTCTGGGAAAAAATAAAAACAGCACCACAACCCACCCTAAATAATTCAGTTTATGCTCTAGCTATTTGCTTAATATTGTAATAATTATTTTTATATCTATTTTTATTTTTTCCTCATGGTATTAGAAACTACATTAGTATGTAAAAAAGACCGAGAATAAATAATTTAAAAATCTTCAGGGCTCCGATGTGAATTTCGTTAGTTCTTCTCATTTATATTTTCCTCACGCCTAGCTTAAAAGGGGCTCTGCTTTCTGGTTTTGTTTTGATGTACATCTTCTCTAAATATAGGGGTGGCAGTGCTGAAGTACGTGCCAGGAGGAATCTGTAGGGGCTTTTGATGTGCTGCGCTGTTGTTCTCTTACTTTTAAAGCAAAATGCCCCCAAACAGTGGTGAACAAGCACCCAGGCTGGGCAGAGGCTGTAGATTTGCACTCACCCAGTTCCTTTTCAAAACGAGTAGTGCTGTGCTGTGCCATTTCAGGAGGCAGCATTGCTTACAAGCACTATAGGATCATGAAATGCTCTGCATTAAAACTTCCGTCTTTTAGCATACAGGTGGCAGTAGGAAGATTAAACCCCGCAGAAGAATGTTACTGCGAGACGGCAGGAAAAGCAGTCTGGGTCTGACCTGCATCACTTGTTTTCAGTGTAAACTTCCCCCGCTGCCCCCCCCCACTCCCCCATTTTTCCCATAACCGATGGATACTTGGAAAAAACATTGTTAAATCAATTTTTTACATGCGTGTATAAATTTGGCCAAGTCAATTACTTGTCTGGGCCTGCTACTTTTATATTTTTAACTCTGCTCTTACTTGCAATGTGAGAAGCATCACTGCAGTATGCAGCAAAAAATGTTGCTGCAGTAACATATGCAGTTGCCTATTTTTTCCAGCTGCAAATTAATTATTCCCTTTATCTTTAGGATTATTGTAGAACGTTGTGATTTTATGATTATTATCAGGCCTTTTGAGGTAGTTAGAATATCATGTAATTCTTTTATGAGTTCAGAGACCAGACTTTACTGTACAAGAGTGGTTAATGCGCATGGATACACCCCCAAAGTTTCCAGTAACAATTACATTCCAAGAAAGGTGCTAAATATATTGCTACCAAGAATCTTCTGGTTTTTTCCTCCCTCGATCTTTGATGTCATCTGGGAGTGCCAAGAATTTTCACTTCACCTACTTAAAACATTTAAATGTGAGTATAAAATTTGCTTCAGAATTTATTCTCCCCGGGACGCTTGGTTCTGTGGCTATCACCTAGCAAAAAAAAAAAAAAAAAAAGGCCCGCTGCATTAAAAGCGAGTCGTCTTTGTGTCAGGGCTGCGGGAATAGGTCCGCAGTCGCAGGCAGTCCTTCGTGGTGAAATGATCCTGCAACCGTGCGAGGCTGCTGGTGCTGTTCCTCCAACCAAAAGCTCAGCTACAACGGCACAGACTCCTGGAAGCAAAGTTTGCAAGATCGCTTCTGATCCCTTGTTTACATTTTACCATTCGGAGATGTAAACTGCTCGATAGTGTTGTGCTCCGTGTCTGTTTGAATTCGGGGAGATGTTAGCATTGGGGGGGGGGGGGATGAGTTCTTAATGTAACTTTTATATGCCCAAAGCAAAAGCTCTAAATGGGTTTGAAAGTATGATATACTTCTTTAGGTCAGCATTATACTTGCTGTACTGTCTCTACCCATGATTACTTTGCAAAGTGAGAGCAGATGATAATTGGGGTAGTTTGCAGGCAATAATAACCTGCATTTTCTCACAGGAACCTTAGTAACAGCGTGACATAATGAAGGTGAAAGCAAATTGAATTAGAAAAACAGCAAACATTGTGTTTTATAACCCAAAATAAAATTCTTCAGCAGCAACTAGCCCTGTAATGTAATCCAATCTGTTTTAATACTGAGATTTTTCCAAGAAAGCAGGAAACAGTAAAGGGTAAGGCTTTCAAACCTCTGCTGTTTCGTTTACAGATCCCTTGTGTTAATTTAATGCTTCTAGGGAACTGGGGCTCTTTCTTTTTCTCAGAATCCCTTCTCTAGGAAATACTGAGTGGTGTGGCGCTGAGAAGCAGTCATGGTTTACAACAGATAAGCCAAAGGACCTGGCTTCAAATTCCACACTTCTTTGAGAAAACAAAACACGCCAATGTGTGTTCTCTCTAAAGCTGGTGATTTCTTGCTCGCATACTACAGAAAATTTACCTTAGAAGGAGCATAGCAGGCAACCTTGTGGGCACCGACTCTCCTCCCCTTCTCGTGTCCCCGCAGTGCATGCATCAGCATCGAATAGTTCTGTGCAATAAGATTGTTAAGCGCAGAAGATAAATATTTACAGCTGATACTTTTGAGGCATTGCCCTGAAAGTTTTGCTGGCACAAAATTCACGCTCCTGCCGATGTGGCCATGCGAGCTACAACCCTGGCAGATGTTCTTGCTGCCCCTTCCCAAACCCTGGCCGTGTGTTTTCCCTCTCCTTTCCTCCCACCAAACCAGAGACGCCCACCTGGAAAACTGGATTTTGCAGAGAAAAGTAATTCTGTCTGGAAAAAAATAGAATGAGTCGCTTGCAAAAACAGTCTAGCTGACATCAGCTGCGTGCTTATTTGTAGGCTTGCTGTTTAGCAGGCTTTAGGAGATGCTGGGGCAGGGCATGTTTTGGCCTTTCCTGCTTTTCCTCGTTTTGCTGGTACGAAAAGAGGCTTCAGGGTGTGAATTCTGGACTTGGAGCAGTTCTGGCTTCTGGGGTTTTGTTGGTTAGGGGCACTGGATATCATTTGCAGGGTGGTGGGGGCTTCAGGGCACCATGGGGGGTGTCTGCAAGGTGACAAAGCCCCACCAGCCCCAGTGCTCATCCCACACTGCCTGAGGAGGAGCAGCAGCTACATGCAGGAGGAGACTCCTGGAAGGGGACTGCGGCTGGGGCTGCCCTCTGAGGGGCTGTGGGTGAAGCAGGGGGTGGCAGAGGAGAGGCAGTGGGATAGCAGGCAGAGCAGGAAGAGCCAGCAGTACACCAGCCTCCTGCCTGGCCTGCCTCTCGCAGGGTGTGTGACACACGGGGGAAAGGGGAACCGGGAGTAGGGAGAAGAGCTGCTGGAGCTCGGGGAAGGGGAAGAAAAGGTGTTTCCCCAAGCGTTTCATTGCTCACATCTTGTTTTTTTCCCTGCGATGTCTAAACGAGTAATTAAAATGTTGTGGTAATGGGCAATAAACTAAATTAAGTAAAATTTCCTGAGCTGGGACTGTTCTGCCCACGACAGGAAGGGAGAAGCAAAAATTAAGAACATGCTTTGTAAGCAACAGCCTCTCCTGTCTTCAGCTGCAGTTTGGCTGCCTTGGGAGATTTTCAGGAGCTTTGTTCTTGCTGTGACACAGAACATCTTGACAGATTGATGCTTTCCCTCTGGTCATTGATTTTTTTCATTATGATGTATAGACAGGGTGAATATCAAAGGCTGAGCTGTATCCTCTCACAGTCCCTGGGAAAGCCAAAAGGGTCTTGGACTCACATGCAGGGAGCAGAGGTTTGTCAGGAGGGAAGAGCTTTGCACTAAATCACACATTCTTAGTCCCGGCCCCACCTCCAGTGCCATACAGCTTAGGAAAGAAAATTTAGCAAACAGTCTTCAGTGTAACATCGGGAATCCTCCTGCCAAGCCGGAGTAGGTGCAGGTCCTGTAGGGGCACGCTCAGTGTTTGGGCTGATGGTTGTGAAATTGGTAGTTCCTGGAATCAACACCAGAGTGGGATGTCGTGGCATTCTCGAGATTACCCAAGATCAAGGAAGTGTCTTGGGAATCTTCTGCAGTGACAGCTGTTACTCCCACATAAGCAGAGGGAGACAAATCTCATGATGTGGCAGATAAAACACCCCCCTGACTTTCTTCTCAAATCATCTTTCCGGGGTTTGGTATGGGAGGGAGAGCACTGCATCCATTTCATTAGCAAGTTCAATTTATGCTTACGCTGTGTATTAGAAGAGCTAATATTGAGGAGTACTGTGAGCAAAAAAAAAAGTTCTGACTTTAGAAAGTAGTGGCATGCTTATGAGTGTGTGGCTCAAACTTGTAGCAATTTCAGAGCTTCTCACTTCATTTACCTTTTGCAAAGGTGCATGAATCCTGCAAATAATTCTCGATAATGCAGCAGCATTGTCCCTACCAATTATGGAAACAAACTTCGAGAAACAAATTGGCTACTGTGTCAAGAATTTGCAAAATAAACTTCCTCTCCCTGTCATTTCCAGATTTTTCTGTTGTTTTGTCTTCCTTGTGTGTAAGCTGTTTGGGGCTGGCAGTGTTGTACACTGTCACCGATTTCTTTCAGGCTGTGCGTTAACTCTTTGAAATATCACATCATGTGTGTATTTTTTGCATGAACAGAGGAAACAGGAACATAAAACGAATCCAAGGATAGCCAGACGAAGCCGGAACAAGGTCCATCTGTCTCAGCAACCTATTTCCAATAGCAATCAGTAGCCCAGTGCCCGAGGGAACGCTGCGAGAACGAGTAGTGCCTGTAGCGGTGTGTATAAGCCATACTCCTCCTGCAGGCAGGTGTTCAGAGGCTCTGTGAGCTGGAATTTGTGTCTCTCCGTTTCATAGCCCCTCATGGATTGTTCTCACCCTTAACTTGAGGAGGTGCATATTGGAGTCTGGCATCTGTGTCTGGAGACTGTGACAGATTTAACTGGTGGCCCACCCCATTCTGTTGCAGGAGCTGCATTTCTGTCCCCCAAACACTGTTCACTTGACACCAGTATACTCTGACTAAGGATGTAGCCCCTAATGACTATTTAATAAAAACAGGTACCTTCAAGCCCAAGGGCAAGTTCCAGCTCTGGAAATAGCTGCCCACAGAAAGGCGCTTTCTTTCTGGCCTTTCCCTCCTCTGGTACCTGCTCCTTCACCAGGGCTCCTCGCAGGCTGACACGAGCCATTTTTACTTTCACGGTTGGCACTGTGAAGTCAGCCAGTGGGACTTTTTTAGCCTGAGGAATGCTTCTGATGAAAAATACTGGCACATGACTGCCTCAGGGTGTCAGTTTGGTGTTACTTACGTAAAGCCTCGCACAAAGAACTGCAGCGTTTCCTTTTGTCGGTGTAGGATGCACGGCAAAGCAGCTCCACGTGCTGAAGGGCTGAAGGACGGTGTCTGCTGTCTGTCTGCCCACATGAAATAGTGCACAGCGGTGTTACGATGAGTGACTGCATACCGGCAGGCGCAGCTTTCAGCATTGATTATTTCTTTCCTGTGTAGGATTAATCTGCAGCCGTTGGTGTAGTCATTCAGCAGTAATGTGAAATAATATGTGGTGTGATGTGGAAGTGACTGCAAACTGGTGGTCTTCCAGAGCTGCTGAGAGCCACTCCATCTACTCTGTAGCTTCATCCCCAAGCTAAATTTCTTGGCAGGCAGAAGAAAGATAATAAAAATATGTTCCCTGCATTCCACACAGATAGAATTTGTTCTGTGTCATACTAATAGTGCTTATTATTTCATAGGTCCTGTGTTTTTGTTTTTGTTTTGTTTTGTTTTGTTTTTTAATGAATATTGAAGTTCACAGGAGCTAGAATGGCTTTCTGTGTTGCAGTACAGGTTGTAAGAATAATAACAGGCAAGAAAATTATGAAAGGCCTTACTACAAAATATGGATTAAAACAACTTTTATGCAAATATAGTAATTTGCAAATATGGTAATCCTTGTTTTTTTTATATAAGTGTCTTAGGGCCTGCAGTGGGATTTTCTGAGAGAAAGCCTGCAAGCAGGTTTTTATGTTGACAACATTTTTTTCTGCCTGTTTCCTTTTGTTGGGAGGTAGTAGAGTAGAATAAAGCTGGAGTTTCCAGAGAAAGACTTTTACACGTAGCATATGTTCTGTGAAGAGAAAAGCTGTTAAAAATGATGTTAATGTACGTTTCTTCTGTACTTAAATAGTAACAGTATGACTAAATATGACCTTCGAACTTGAAGACAAGGGTGTATTAATACAAGTGTTTGTGACTGCAGTTTGATACCATACGAAGTGTGGTTGTAATTGAATTGTCTCCCGTTTACATGTAATTCATTTACAAGCCAGAGCTTTGATCTTTCACGTTGATCCAGACCAGCACAGATCAGCCTATGAACTGCAGCTCGCGACACTTGGACAGTACTGGAAGTCCCGGTGTGGGGTAGTGGTGATTAGTTTATATCCAGACTGGATAAGTGCCATGTTTTTTTCCATCAGTCTTTGCGTTAATATAAAACGGGCCTTGCCAGTGCCACGACTGCCTGCATTCCCATTTCGGCGTTCCTTTGGTGTTCCTCTCATGGCACGGGTCACAGGACATGGCGGATAGAGGCGGCTCCTCAGCATGGCGATGGCTGGGCCGTGACCGGGCACTCGCAGCGCACAAAGCCCGGTCACGTCATGAGGCTCGTTTCCTCACTGGGCCCAGATTGGGATGAGATACGTGGTCTTGGGGGTTATGTGCACCCGTTTGTTTCCTTTTGGGACTGTGGAGCTTCCTTGCCCCCTCCAGCAGCAGCAGAGCTGGTGGTCTCGGTGACCGGGGGCAGCCTGCGGAGGGGAGCGTGGTTGACTTCTGCGGTTGACGCTCAGCGCCAGGCTGCTGCATGGTTTTACTTTACAGCTGAGCCTGGTCAGTCACCAGGAGCTGACACACTGGGAATAAGCCAGTGGAGCCAAAGTCATACTGTGATATTTACTCGCTGGTCCCAGTAATGTGAGAACGTAAAACGAGAACAGGCCCTGTTGTTCTCGTCAGTCACGGTCTCCAGGTGTGGAGGCCTCCAGATGTAGGGCAAGGGAAAAAAGATGATTGTTTTACTTTTACAGCCAGCAAATTGAGCAGCAGAATGAATAGTTTCCCTGAAGTTTATGGCAGATTCAGGAACTGAACTATTAAGTCCCAGTCCACTGTCCTAACCACAGACAGTTTTTCCTATCATCAATTAAATAAAGTAATTTTAAGTCTTTCAAGGCTATTTTTCAGGGGTACCTCAGAGCTGACTGCACTGGTCCTTCTTCACCTGTGAGTATTTTAAGGTCTAGTACCTATTCTGCTTAAGTATTAAAATGGTATCTACTTTATTAGCAGTAACTTAATTTCTGAGATTAAAATCTCCTACTACCTCACTTTTAAATCCTTCTGCAAACCCCCAAAAGAGAGAAACTGTGGTTTCCTCTGTAGAGAGTTACTTGAGGCATTATTTCAAAATCACGAGTGTGTGTGTTTTCTAGAAAACCTGGTAAAATAATTCTTTAAATTCCTGAAATATTGCTACCCTGTATTAGCTCTAAATACTTTTTCCTATCGTTCTTGCTCCCTTCCTTGTGAATCCAGGAGCTCTGGGGACTGGGCATTACAGGGATGAATGTGTTAAAAAGAGAGAGCCTCTTTCGCAGCACAGCTGTACATGTCTGAACGTTAGCTTCCAGTGGGCATAAAGAATAGGTATCGGATTATTTGCACTGAATTTTCACTTGGAATCTGGAATTGGATTTGGGGAATTTTACCAAAATGCATAACTCCAGAATGCATGAACTTTAAGCTGTTTCAGTAATTCTTCATTTTTATAGTTATCACTGCTAATAATGAATTTGCTGCAACTTTTTTAATAGCTTTCAATGTACTTGTGAGGATTCCAGGATACTTATTGTTTGTATATCATAAAAATACAATGCTGTCTTTCAACAGACAGGTTTTCCTTTTAACACTCCTTTTAAGTACATTTCATGAAGTAACAAAGACATCCATTAAAAGACAGTATTGAATAACTTCTGCCAAGTTTCAGTGAACAAATTTTTATTTAAATTAGGAATGGAAAAGATTTCCTGAACCTAGCATTCATTCTCTCACTGTTCCAGGCAACCTCCTCCTGCTATTCCATTTGCAAAGTGATCAAAATCCTGTTAAGTTCTTTGTCTTCACTACTGTTATTAAAAATATGTTCCAAAACCTCAGTGTGGTCAGGCTAGAAGCCTTCTTCTAACTTCAACCTAAATTTCATTGTGGCCTGTTTATATCCACTTGTTCTTCAGTTAACATTGTCATTTTGCTTAAATAGCTCTTTTACTTCCTCTGTGATGTATTTATAGAAACACATTCTGTAGCCCTCTCAGCCTACGTCTCCTGAGGCTAATCAAGCCAAGCTTCTCAGGTCCTCCTCTCTTGTATCAGAAGCTGGTCTGTTCCCATCACCGTTCTAATAACCCTGCTTTTCATCAGTTTGAGGCCAGTTTCCTTCAACGTGGGTAATAAAAACTTTTCTCAGTGCTCCATGTGAGCTCTTGGTTTCTAAAGCTTTACAGAATGGCAGTGATTTGTATCTAACAGAAACTCGTCTGATACACTTCAGAAGAATCTTTGTCTTTTATGATTATTTCAGGGGGATTATCTGTGTGATTTTATGGGTTTGTCATCTTTGACATTTTCAGCTGACAAGTTTCCAGTTTATGGCAGAAATTTTGCTTTTAGTCCTTTTGTTCATGATCTTCCTTTTTCAGTTTCATTTCTGCAGCTATGCTTCACAAGGTCAGTTCTTCCGATTTGATATCTCCTCGGTCCAGGTGATTATTTAATAAAGTGGTTCCTTTTACTTTATCAAACTTGCCCCTTTGAAGTCCTGAACTTTTATACCAGGCACGTTGCTTATCTGCTTAATTTAAACAAAAGCAAATAATGTTCTCTCAACTTGTAATTATTTTCTTAATCCAATTGTATTATAGATACCTTTGCTACTTCCAAATCAACCCTGAGAATACCAACAGGCCCTCCTGTTTAAATAGTTATTTGGTAAAGAAATAGATAGAATCTCACATCCAGAAATATCTGTTCCCCTGCTGTTCCATGTGTTCTGCTGTCTGTATCTCCTAAATTAAAATCATGTTTTCTACTAGGAATTCTGTCTTTTGAGCCTCAGGTGAAAAATTTCTTTGGGGAAAAATGAGAAAAAAAAATCTGCTGCAAGTGAACTCAGAGTCTGCTGCAAAGCTTCCTTCCCCTAAACAGATTTGGTATTATAAATACTATTCTTTTCTTATCATTGCCAGTGATACTATTCATGTTCATTTTTTTCCCATTATTTTACTTGTGTGTTCATCTTTCCTGAACATTGTTGTGTGTAGGTCCTGATTGCATTTTCTGTCATTCCTGCAATGTATTGCTTCACATTTTGCACCAGCAATTAAAATTTCTCTTTTTCTTTTCTGGTCCATGTCCTAAGTATTAGTACACAAACATTTTACTTGTTTCTCACTAACCACATCCATTTCCCTCACCGGATTAGGTATAATCCTGTGTTTCCTCTCAATTACTGCTCTCTGCAGTATTGAATCTGTTTTCTTTCTCATTTTTGTCCTTCCTTTCCCTCATTGACATTCCTTTTCCCATTGCCATACCTTTAAAAGCAAGATTTTTCAGGATAATTTTCCAGCCTAACTCCATATCCTGTATCCATTTGAAACACTGTTCTTTTTTCTTCTAGATCCAGTCTCATGACAGGTTTTGCAGATCTTCCTAACAGTCTCCCATCATGTATATGTATCTTCCTCCTGTTCCTGGTGTCAGTACTACTCTGATTCCTTTCTCTTCCAATCCTTCTGTCCGTGGATCATCCTGCTTTCTGTGCAAGCTGCAGTCTTCAGTACACTGTCAGGCTGTTCCTCAGTGTCCAGTCCCTAGATATTCTGTTCTTCTCTTTTTGTAATGCTGTTTTCCTCAGCTTACATGATCATCCTTATTTAGGGGCTTCTTCCGAGACCTTTCTGTTTTGTTTTGTTTTTGCAAATCTGTGCCAAGTCTGTGCCACGGTACTGAGCTGTACCAGTCGTCTTCCTGTATAGAAAAGGATTTGTCGAATACCCAGTCGAGGATAAGGGACATCTCACTTTCAATATCCAGTCATCTTTGTTGTCTTCGTAATTATTTGGGTCTGCCCCACCACAGGCATAGTCACTGTCATTGTTTTCTCATCCTTGCCTTACATTTATAACAACAAAAACAATGAGAAAAACCTTCCTCTTCCAAACTCCTGAACACTGCCCTCTTTTCTGCTCTCCGTCGCTGGTTCCAAGGCTGCTGGATCTGTTCCATGGTTACTGGCTTCTTTCTCAAGAAAATACATACCGTAATCACTTGGTGAATTGCTTAATAGAAAGACTTACATCGAGGAATTGCATACAGTGTAGTAAAAGTTGATGAATTTAATAGAGCTTGTTACTGTAGTAAAGAAACATCTGACTAGAATGCATACCAACAAAACCAGCACAGCAGCATTGCAGGAAAGCTTTTTAATATTGGACTGTATGTATTAACAGAAATACTTTAAAGTTGCAATTTCAGAGAATGTTTTCTTTTCCTGAAAAATGAAGATGCTTCTGTAAATTAACTTTTCTCTAGTTGAAGCTGTATAAAAGCCTAACTAATGGACTAAAGACACATATTTCTGTAATATGGCTGATTTCTAATAAGATTAATTCTCATCGTATATTTAAGCCTGAAAAAAATGCAGGCAACGTTCAGAATAATTTCTTATCGTTCATGTAAATCATTTACAGTAATTGGGGAATTACTGAATCATTACTTCAGTAAAGCTTGTTTGTTAGTGGAGTCACAGTCAGAGCTTTACATTTTCACTCTCTTGGGACTGAAGATTTTTTTAACTACAGAACAGCATAGTTTAAATCTTTTGAAAAATCAGTAAATGATCCTCCCTCTCCAGCAAAACCTATGTTAAAAGCATATTCAGATAGAATATTGATTAATTATTTCAATCTGATAGTTGAATAAGAGACCAGAATTTCTATTACAATTGCAGTTGTCTTCTGTAGTCGACTAAGAAATTAAGTAAATTTTAATTAAGTTACAGTTGCTATTTGTTGAGCTTTTGCTGTTCCTAGTTTTTTTCTCAGTTACTCTTACTGTTTTCCAGGAATTCTGGAACTAAGAAATGTTCTACTTAGAATTTGAAAACATAAAGCCTTCAATTCAGGGAGTTTGTTTTTAAGTTTGGAAGAGCAGTGAAATAGAGGTTTCTAATTTGTTACTCTATGTGCTATCTTGTAAACATGTTTAATATAATTTAATTGCACTTTGTGGAGCAAAAAAACCCACAGACAGTAATTGCAGATACATTCTTGCTACATTAAACAAACATTGCCCTCCAAAAGAGGGCGATTTTAATAACAAACCAAATAAGGAAGGAAGGGATATGTAAATAAATAATAAAAATTGAGTTTTTTTGAAATGCAGAAATTATGTAATAGCTTCTTGACATTCTCCTCTGCACTTGAATGAAACATATCTGATCTTCGTTCTTTTTAGCTTCTGTGAAAGTATTAAGTTCATTCTTTTCTACCATTTTCCTATTAATTTGTTTTTCACATTAAAGATGCCAAAACTTGACCTTTCTCTGATTTTATTCTCTTCCTTTTTCAACTGTTTCCTCGGAAGTATTCTGTCTTTAGTCTTTTTCTGCCTTTTTTATTTGTCCACCCTCATCTTTCACTTCTCAGGACCCAGCACCAGTGATGCTCAGTACTCAGAGGAAACCGTAACAGCTTTTTCCTTAAGCTCGTGGGACCAACCCTATTCTTAGTGAAGAATAGAAGACAACATCCCTCCCTTAGTCACCGGCAACAGATGCTGCAAACTGAAATTGATCATCGATGCTGCTTTTATTTTATTTCTTTTAATTTTAAATTAATAAAAAATGAGGAAGAAAGAAACACTAGGCTAGTAAGTGTGAAACACAGGTATCACATCAGCAGAGTTTAAGCTTGTTTTCAGAAACAGAAATTCACTTGCCCTGTGATTGCAGAGTGTTTCTCTCAGCTGCCAGACCTATCCTGTTTTATTTTTAATATCCATCGTAGCTCACCTCATTCTCTTTTCAGTATAACAATAATCACTCTGGGGAAGAGATGAAATAAGTAGTCTATGAAGTTAAATGCAGTTTAAGGTAAACAGGCCAGTTCCCACATGATGTAAACTGATACAGCTCCACTAATCCTGGTTGGGATTACAGCAGTTTCTGCCATCTAAGGGAAGTGAATAATGTCTTTGGTGAAAGACCCCGCGCTTAACTTAATTGAGTCGTCAGCTGAGAATACGAGTGCTCTCCCAGTACTCAGTCAGTGTACAGTCACAAATACTTTATTTATCACAGCCCAATTTTATTGTATGGGTAAGTATTACTGATGTGTGCAAGAGGAGCTTTGCTTTCCAACATTTTGTAAGGGGAAAGCAGCTCTGAAGCAGACAGCTGGTAGCAAAACTAGTTGCCACCACAAGCAGGAAACGTTAGTGATTTGAAGGCTGCTTTTCAGATGAGTTGCTAAACCTGACCCATCTCTGCAGTAGTCGTGCTGGTGTCCTCTCTGCTCCATCACATTCCCTCAGTGAACCATTCACTTGAGTAGGTGCAAGTTTGCAGGACCGGACCTGGCATCTTGCCCTTTCAAACAAAAACCTCCCATGGTTTCTGTCCCTGTTTTGCCTCTTCGCTGGTGGAGAATGGTGGCTCCCACACTCTTTCTGTCCCATTTTGCCTCTCCCTGATCTGAGAAGTGCCAAACACAACCAGTGCTGCTTCTGGGCAGGTGGATGGGTAATGCAGTAAGGGCTGAGCACCCCAGCCCTGTGGTGGGGAGAAGAGTGCCTGTGGCTGCTGTGTGCAGCTTGTGCCCTGCCCTGGCAGGGAACATGGCCAGGGGCAGCTTCTGCTCCTCCGCATCTCTGCAAAGGGCTGGTCATGGCCCTTCCCATCTGACCTGGGGCTCAGCAGCTTCTCCTCCAGCAGGCATGGCCAACACCTGAGCCCTTGTCTCGCCTCCCTACAACCAGCATGGTGGCAGCCCCCCAGGAGCTAAGACCTGCCGCCCCCCATAGCAGTGCACCTCTCTCCTCCTTGTCCTGACACGCATGCCAGGATGCGCTCCTCACTTCTCCCATCTCAGAGACAGCCCTGTACCAACGACTGGTGGTTGATAACCAGGCGAGGAATAAACCATGAGGACGTAACACCTGCATTTCTCTCAGGTTCTGTAGAAGACCTTTAGAATCAGATACACGGTTACCCATTTCAAGACTTAATGCGGCTCTTTTAGATTGCTGGGGCAGATAATTGATCTCATTGCCTTCTTCCAGTATGAACATTGCCTTGCAATACATTTTCTGCACTTGTATTTGCCTGGGTAAAAGCTTTTTTTTCTCTGCGGATGAGCTTCTGAAGAACCTAATGATACAATCTTTGACTCCAACTCCTTTCTTATAGCTGGTGTTTGCTTTACGCCAACCATAGTAAATTAAATTATAGCCTTGTCAGTGCTGAGAAGACTACATTCCTGTTGATAGGCATGTTTTTGCTTGACATGTTGGCACTTGTACCTGTGGGTGGAGACTGGCTTGAGTTTACTCTTTTGCAGTTGCAGGTGACAGGGGTGACATTCATTTTCTCACTTCATTGTAGCAGGTAATTGAGTGAAGCTCTATATTTTCAAGGCATGTTTTTGTCCCAGCCTGCAATTTTCTCCCTGCCTAACAGCAGCACAGTTGGCCTTTTAGCACAGACTCACTTAAAATGTTGCTATCAGTTGTGTTATTTGACTATCCTGCTTTTTGCAGCTCTTTTTTTTTTTTTCATCAGGATCACTTTGAGAACTAAGCTTCTAATTTTTATGATTAATTATTTAGATCTTAAGAGTTTTCTACACAGCATGATCTTGTTGGTAAGAAGTCTCTGGCTGCTGAAATACATAGAAAGAAACAACAAGAAAAAAAGAGAAGATCCCTCCGTAAAACATCTCTGGGTTTGTGCTGGTAGGACCAGGTGTTGAAATTGAGTGAGATAAATGCCTGTGCTGTCTTGGAGAGTAATCCTTCATTCAAATGACTTCTTGGTAGATAACAGAAAATAAGAAAGGAGAGTGTGTTCACTGGTGGTGAAATGTGTTTTAACTGTGATGCAATCTGCACAAGGCCTTCCAAGGGAGAGACGTGCTGGACCCCTGAAGCTGTGCCGCTCTCGAGTGCCACATACAAGACCCTGTGCTGGCTGCCATCACCACAGGCACGCTGCTGGAAGAGGCAGCAGATTGCTGCCCCTACCGTGTCGCTGTGCGGGCAGTGGCTCTGTTGGCACCTAGTAGGTCTGTTTCTAGCCTGTCATCCCCTCCTTCCAGTGGAGGAGGCTGGAGCCCTCTTTCTCTTGAACACACTGCAATGTTTTCTCCCATTCAGAAATATTGACCACAGAGTTGGTTAAGGTAAACCATCCAAAACCTCTTAACCCAGAGAAGCCCAGTGATTTCTCACACTGCCTGTTCTCTCCAGGACTGTCCCCTTTTGAGTGTGCCAGCCAATTCATCTGCCAGTCCCTGCTGCTGGTGGGCTTGTTGGGAAGAGAAACCTCTGTCCTGCAGATGGAGGCAGGCTGACTCAGGGCTCTGTGGTGTGGCTCATGTCACACCCCAAAGCCACACTGAGAAACTGCCTTCCTTCCCCCTTGTCTTTGCCTATCTGTAGAGCAAACTGTGCTGATTTAGCAGAATGCTAGATCTGGCTTCAGGGCTGTGGTGGCTTCTGCTGGACAGGGAGAGCTGTGCGAGGTCCTGCCTACATGGCAGCAGGGACTCCCCCGTCCTGGTGATACGGCGTGCACACAGCCCCAGCCAGGTGTGTGGTGCATAGAGTGGAGGTGCCAATTCTCTGGAGGGGAAGACATGGATGTGATGGATATATGCTTCAGTGCCTTCCTCAGAGAGCTCTCTCCATGTTAGTAACTTTTCCTGGTCATGATTCTCTTCTTGATTTCCCTTAGAAACCTCAAGCTGCTTACACTTCCACTCCCTGGTTTCCAAAACCTTGGTCCCTCCTATTAGACCTCTGGGCCATGTGCACAGCCAAGGTCTCCATCCTCACCCATTCCCCTTCTGACTGTTCCCAAAAGTGTCCACTTTGCTTTCCAGCGTGCACACATGCTGTCATGGTCTGGTGGATCTGTTTGCTTTTTCTTCCCTTTGCTTTCTGGAACGGGCTGACTATTCTGCTTATGAACGCTTTGTGTACCAGTAGGACTCTTCCCGGCATTCAGGGAGAAACCAGTGCCTGGGTTATCTTAGTACTTGAAGCAATTTGCAAAAGAAAAATCTGTTTCTTGTCCCCTGACTGAGGAATACCCGCTCTTCTCAAAAGAAGCTTCCCAGAGCTTCCTCGCACATAATAAAAAATGAGCTCTTCTTTTTTTCTGCTTAGCTGGGAGGCAGGCCTGAATGGTTGAGGAAAGATGTGGTCACCATCCTACATAATCCTTTCCAGCTCTTTTGAAGGAAGATCTTTGTCTTTACTTTTTCTCTCCCCTGCTGTTGCTGTGCCTACCACTCAGTGTCTCAGCTGGGCTTGGCTTTGCTCGGCAGCTTTTCCTGCAGAATCCTCCTGCTCTCGCATACCAGCCGCCTGCCCTCCCATCCAAGCGGCTTTTCGCACCGTATAATGTTTTGCTGTTCTCCTCTGCTGGCGATGCCGCGTGGTGGCCTGCCAGGCTGGGACACACCTCTGTCTGAGGGGAACGTGGGCTACATGGCGGGGCCGGGCCGTGCTGGGCCTCAGGAGACAGAGCCGAGGGAGGACTGAGGACGAGGGGACCTGTGCAGGGGTGGGGGAGCCTTCACCTGCTTGGGGAAGATAAAGGAGGGGGGCAGACAACACAGGGCAGGAGAAGCAGGAGCGTGTGGTAACTAGTGGCTAACATGGCCTCTGTCTTCCGTGATGGAGGCTGCCAGCCTGCCCTCCTCGCACTGTGGTCAGCTCTGTGGGCCTCCTCCTGCCATCCCTGCCCGCTCACTGCAAACCGAGTTCCCCATGGTTTTCCTAGCCAGGGTGGCCTTGTCCGTGTAGGACACAGCCTGCAGTTCCCCATCCCTCCCTTCCCACCTTCTCCCAGGGCCACCCGTTCTCAAAGGCAGGAGGGGTCATGAGGAATGTACCCCAGGAAAGCAGGGAGGGAAGAACATTGAGGAGCTGCTGCCGAAGCTCGCTCCTTCTCATTAGTAGGAGAAGTGACACAGTGAGCTGCTTGGGACTTGGTGGCATATGTGTCTGGGACCACTGCCAAAACATCCATTTGGCATGAGGTTCGTTTGATGGAGTGATACGAATAGCAGAGGGGTTTGCAGAAACCAGGGGCGATCAGACATGGTCAGTGCTGGGTTTTTCATTTTTACAGTACCATTAGGCTTCTGAAGTACTTATCCATGGTAAATCAGAGCTTTCTAAAGCCACCATTAGTAAAGAAATCCTTGAAACTTGGGTACAGTCATTGAGGTGAGAAAGACTAGAGCAGGTGGCTTAAGTGTTCAGAGCATTCCCCCTATTCCTGGTATTCTTTTCTCCCTGAGGTTTGTTTGCTCGTTTTAATAGAATCTGTGTATCAAGGCCAAAACACTGAATCTCTCTTTTTCCTCTCTGAACTGGGATTTGCTTTCACTGGAGTTAAAGGGGAACTGGAGGCCCCTTGGGGCTTTGAAGTAAATGGCAGTCTTTGACATCTGCAGAAGGTGTGGAATGTGATCGGTAGTTTTAGAGAATTTAATGGTGTTTGATAAGGAACCCGAGAGGTAGGAAAGCTGCACTTTTGAATTTGTGTGTTAAACAGTAAAATTCTTTTGGGGGCTGTCTTGTATTTTATGTGAAGGAGAGAGAGCAAGCAAGGGAAAAACTGATTCCTTCCATGTTTCTTTTATTCATGTAATAATAAAAAAGAGCTCTTTGAATGCGGTTAGGGCGTATTTGTTCACCAGTCCCGTAGGAAGTGGTATTTTCTGTGCAGCATAAAAACACACAGCTCTCAGGTATTTCTCTCAAAGTCGCCAAAAAAAAAAAAAAAAAAAAAAAAGCAAAAAAAGCATGCACACACACAAACCCAAAACAACACCCTAAACCAATCTTCAGGCAGAGTGGGACTCCCAAGGAACACCACTACCTTTTCTGAAGTTTTCTGTCCCCAGATTTTCATTTTATTTTCCCTCTAGAATAGCTAAATTAAAATGAGAACAAGTGGCTAAGCTGATTTCTTAGTGAGCAGTAGTGAAACTGGTTAGAACTTCCCTGTCTTTCCTCCCTCAGTCCTCTTGACCTTAAGGCCAATTGTATGTTAAAGAACAGTGGGCTACTGGTTATATAGTACATTAGTACATCATGCTTTAATATCTTCAGTAGGAGGAAGAATTACTGAAAACCCATAAGGGATACTGCTGCATTTGAGAATTCCTAAATTTGGCCTTTTTGGCTGATTTTGAACTGTAGACATTGTCCATATGCTGAGCAGAATTCGGGCCCTTAATCAATGGAGTTCTTAATCACAAACCTAACTCCAACCATATGGATGGTCCCACTTATCATGGGTGTTGACAAAGTCATCTTCAAGACTCCATTTGCTGACCTCTCTAAATATAGCCTGCTTTGTTTTCTGCTAGCATAAGAAGTGATATTTAACCATTCATCCTGTACTATCTTCCCCTCCATTCTTTTTCATCCCCAGAACACATTAGATTCTTTCAGACTGGAGGAATTTCATATTTTACAGAGTGGATGGGGCACAGAAAAAGAACTGTTAATCAAAAATGCCAAGGGAACAAAATTGCGCAGAGCATGGAATTTCAAAACACATTGGTTTGGGGTTGGCAGAGGCCCCTGGACATCATAGAGTCCAACACCCTGCTGAGAGCAGGGTGAACCAGGGCAGGTTGCTCAGGGTATATCCACCAGTCAGGTTTTGGATATACCCAAGGTTGGAGACTCTGCAACCTCGTCCAGTGCTTGATCACTCCTACAGTAAAAAAATATTTTTCTTGTAGTTAAGTGGAATTCCTGCATTTCAGTTTGTGCCCATTGCGGGCCATCCTGTCACTGGACACCACTGAGAAGAATGGCTCGTCTTCACTCCCCCTGTCAACACATGTTGGTAATACCCCCTTGAGTCTTCTCTTCTCCTGCCTGAACACACCCAGCTCTCAGCCCCTCCCCATGTGCCAGTTGCTGTCAGCCCTTTATCGTTGCCTGGACCTTCATTTGATGCAGTGCAGTGTGTCCATGTCTCTCGTTCAGTGGAGCCAGCTACTTTTAAGATGGGAAATGTATTTTAATTTAACAAATAATTAATAAACCTTTTAAAGATATTTTTTTCCTGGTTGCACAAAAGTCACAAAATCAGGGCAAAAACATTCTTCAATTTTGGATTAATTAGGTTAGCAGTAGCAGCTTACAAGGTTATTAGACATAAGAGGCAAGAAGGCCACATGTGCACTATTACAGCTTTTCAAATGTGACTAAATTCATACTGGAGACTCACAGTGAAATCTGAAGTTTGGTATTTTGTGTACTGTTGCTGTTCGTGTTGGCGTCTTTTTTTTCTTTAACTTTCTAACTTCTGTGCTAGTTAATCATTTATAAGTGTTCAATACTATACTAGATTTACAGGGAGTAACTTTGGCTTGCTGCCTGCATAAGTAGTGCTTTTTCTTTTTTTTTTTTTTTATTTTAAAGTTTTAATGTGCTGCAAGTCTGTGGCCACTGTTGAGTCATGCTGTATAACTAGGCCAAGCAGGGATGTCTCGCTTATTTCTATGTTTCTGAGGATATTTCTAACATTCTGCTCTAATTAACAGAATGAAGAAATGAGGGAAAACAAGTTTTTTTTATATATATATATTTAATATGACCTCCAATTACTTAAGGGGAGAGTTAAACTTAACACTTTGAGTTCTGTTAAAATGAAACTAAAGTGGTGGGTCATTTGTACTGTGTAAGCACATGGGGAGAAAATACTTGATGCTAAAATCGTGGGTTGCTAAAAGGTCACTTTAACAGGAGCAGAAGGCATAACAGGAATCACAGCCTGAAAACTGAGGCCAGAAAATTTCAAATTAGAAGCAGGGTTCACATTTTTAATAAGAGAGGTGGCTAACCTTTGGAGAAAATTGCTGGTTGGCAAATTAAATATTTCCCCATACCTGCAAGTAAAGACTAGAGGATTTTCTGGAAAATGCACTGTAGACAAACATATATTTGTCCTGTATTTGTCACACTTGTAAAGACTCTGCTTAAGTAGGATTAGATACACAGAAAAGCTTGGAGAGGGTAAAAAAAAGTGGATACAGTCATTTAGAAAGATGAGGCAATCTATCGCCAGTGAAATCTCAGCGACTGCAAGATGAGGGAGAAGCTCAGAGCAGCTGCTCCGGGGAGCTGCTCTTCACCACCATGGTGTCACCACAGGGGGATGGAGCTGAGGAACCCATAAAACTCCAGGATGCAGTGGTCCTGTGGTTAAGACCTAGGAAGGAAACAGGCGAGAAGAATCCTCTCGATGCAATTTTAAGGCTGGGACTGGTGGGAGGAAGCGGGGACTTGTGAGGCCCTGCCTGGCCTGACCTCCCACACTGCAGTTCAGAGAGGATCAAGCGGCTCACAAGTGGTCCTTCTGTGAACATGACTGCTGGTGAAGTCAGTCAGATCTTTCTAGAAGAACAGATACAAGGAGAGGATGAGCAAGGAGCAAAAGTGATGTAACTCAAAATGCCCGTTTTTACAACAGAGAAAACATTTGGCTAATTCACAGATGCCTGGCAGTGTGCATGGCGTACTCTCTGATCCTTGGATGGAAGGTACTACGAACACAACATTTTTTTTCTTGTGATCCAAAGTGTGTGTAAGGCCTTGAAGATGAGTCAGCTATGAATTAATAATGCGCTCAGCAATTAAGAAACCCATATAATTTAGTGAAATTATTTTCTTATGGCAGCAGAAGGTACACTGTGACTCCTGCAGCTAGGTCACAGTTCTGTCGCTCCTTATGATCCTCCCACTGAAACCAGCGTGGCCTCGAGAATGCTTCTCATCTGGCTGAATTGTGGCTGTGGGCCCATGACTCAGAAACAGCAGATCGCTGTGAACCGCGTCTGAGACTTACAAAAGCCTGTTCCTGCATAAGGGTTCAGCTCCCATCAACTCCACTGGTCTTCTCTAGAAATCTCTGGCATGAGTTGCTAAGCAGATTACCTGCTCTTATCTGACCCGCCTAGAGAAACTCCAAGAAAAGTTGTTTATGCAAATTACTGGCCTAAAAATAAGAACAGCATTTATAACGCATTCCAGAAATCAGTAAATCACAATTCCTGGGGAGCTGTGTTCAGAACACAGTAATAGCTCTGGTCCTTCTGCATAGGGCTGAGAAGATGATAGGAAGTAATACATCACTGGGAAATTGGTATTTGTTGTCAGATTTTTATTTTTTTTTTGATTGTGAAACATTGCTTTAATTAGTGCATTTTTGTTGTTATTTTTATTAAGGGCTTTTTGTTACACGCTAAGGGAATAACCAGGGACCATTATGTAAATGCAAAGTGTCATCTTCGTTTTACATACTGTTCCTGCTCTAAGTCATACTTTACATAAATTATCATAGCACAGAATAAATCATTTGGTACTTAAAGTTGTCAACTGGTGTAAGCAGAAACATGCTTTGTTACTAAAATCAAAGAGCGATTCTTAAAATGCATAACTCTCCTAGCAGCCTGAGATCTCTTTCATACTTATATTTTGGTGATCTTGCTCTGTTGAGATGAAGAGTTTTCATTTTGGAGGAAGCCATGAATACACATCCTTTTATAAATAATCAAGTCAGATCATCACATTTTGTTTTGGTTATATTTACCCTACTTGTGGATTTTGAATAAAATCAGTGTCACAATGACCTTAAAAATATCTTATCAAAATTTTATCTCAGCCCTGCCTCTCAAATGCCATACCCAAGTGCTCACATTGTCCAGCACCACATCACCTTTCCCATCTTCTCAGTGCAATCCGAACTGGCCAGTTGGCATGTTACACATTTCATTGCCTCCTACCTAATTTGAAGTATGCAATTCCTTCTTTTGGATTATGTAAAAATAAATGATTTGCCTTTCAGGCCAACCAACAGAGATCTTAATCTGCTGGGCCTCTCAGAAATCCCAACCTTTATTTACACCAGTGCAGTTATTTAGCAAGCAAACCCACTGTGGCCCACAGTACATAACAAAATGATGTTTGTCAGCAGCAAGGTATGTACTGAACTCAGCACCTCAGTGCTCAAAATATTACTGAGGCTTTGTAGGCAGCAAAAAAAAGCAAAGGAGAATTTGGGAGAGGCAGTTGGAAGGTGGTTATCTGAAGCAAACTACAGTTCTTCTCTCAAGTTTAGCCAGCTGCTTTAGGAATGGATACTGTCTGTTAGGAGATGCTGACACAACCTGTTAATAGAGAGAACAATTTCTAGAAGTTCTGAAAGCATTCTTATAATTACGCCAGGTTTTCAGATGATCTGGACTTGGTACTTTGGATTGATTAATTTATTATTTGCATCATAGCATCTAATGTTAATGATAGCCTGTTAGAAGTATTTAGCACCAACCTGAAATACCATGACAGCTCAGACAAAATGGTCAGGTATTTCTGCTGGAGCTTAAGATGAACCTCTGAAACCTCTGAACCATTGATGAAATTCGTTTGTTTATTTATTTCGGTGGAAGGCTCTATTTTTAATCATTTCTCTTTGTTAGAAAGGTCTAATATCTGTGGACTGGCTTGGAAAAAGCCTGCCTAGCACAGTACAGTATCTATGGAAGAGGCTGGTAGGAGATAATGATGGAGAAGTAGAGGACCTCAGTGTGTCCAAAGCAGCATTTGGATCCCTGTGTTTTGTAGTCACTGGAGATTATTTATCCTTGGAATTTTTCTAATCTATATTGAACCCAGTTTTACTTTATCCTCCAGAACATCCTGCGTCTGTGAGTTTGGCAAACTGTAGGGTGAGGAAAAAAAATAATTTTTCCTTACGTTTTTTTAAATGTATAAGCTGCCTGTTAACCTGGTAAGCACCTGTGCCCAAGGGTGGTTTGCATCTGTCTTTCTCTTCCTTTGTATTCAGAGAGTGTTGCTGACATGGTGATAGGTACTAAATAAAAAAATATGATTACCAAATGGGAAGTATGAGGGCAACTAATCTTTTCAAGAAGATTATGTATTTTGTGCACAGATGCTGGGTTTTTAGTGTCCACGGACTCACTTAGTGCCAGTAAAATAAGCACATGCTTTTTTATCATCTTTGGAAGCACTGTAGCCCACAAAGCAGTTTGTGATACTGCTGCTGTGAAAGCCCTCATCTTTGCATTGGTGATGCAGCCTCCTGATCCATGGTGGTGTGAGTTTGGAGTCATTGTTTGGAGTCATTGGAGTCATTTGTCATTGTCATATGACCCATTGTTAATGGGTCATACTCAACCTGGACCTTCAGCAAGTGGAGTAGCACCGGGCCTGTCCGGGGACGTGCTCCTTTTAATAGCAAGGACCTGGGGTAGGAGACTGCGTGCATTCACCAGGCCTACAGATGACATCGAGCTGGGGGAACCAGTCAGCATGCTAAAGCACAAGGCTGCCATTCAGAGCTACCTACACAGGCTGGAGGAAGGTGTCAGTGACAACCTTATGAAATTCAGCAGGGACAAATGCAAAGTCCTGCACGTGGGAGGGAAGGCCGCCTGGCAGCAATACAGGCTGGGGACTGACTGGCTGGGGAGCAGCTGTGCTGGAAGGGATTGTAGGGCTGTGACATGCAGCCAGCCAAATGTAGGACAGCAGAATGCCCCAGCAGCAAAGGGGGGCAACTGCGTCCTGGGCTCTGTAAAGAGAAGCAGCGCCAGTAGATAGATAACTGGTTATCTGCCCTAGCAGTCATCAGATCACGCCTAGATACAGTTATCTAGAGATAACTGTAGATAACTGGTTATCTGCCCTAGCAGTCGTCAGATCACGCCTAGATACAGTGGCTCGTTTTGGCTCCCTGAGTACAGGGAAGACATTGATAAACTGGAATGAGTTCACTGAAGGCCCACCAAGACAGCTGGGGCTGGAGCACCTGCCCTGTGTGTGCAGAAATAGAAGTTTCCAGAATGATGTGGGAGCCTAGCTGAATGTGTAGCTTCCAGATACGGTGTTTAGAAGACATCACATCCCATGAATGCTTTGGAACACTGACCAGAAAATATGATTCTGTATCCTCACTTTTACCAATAATCTACAGTGGAGAACTTGATGGACATGATCTTGGTGACACTTGACAAGAAAAAGAAGTAGGTGCCCCTTCATGCTTCTTTGGAAACCTGAGAGCTCTCGAACTCCTGAAATGATATTATCTATGTGGAGTGTCTGTTAGCTTTTCACTTGCGGGAGGTAAAGATAAACTTGTGAACTTGTAGAGCGGAAGAGCAATTCTTGAGAAGCCGATGCTGAGCTGATAAAGATCAGTGGGGCTTCCTGTGATCTATTTGCTGACAAAGGCATTAACAAAGCCAACATTTTCATTCCAGGAACACGAGTTCAGGGACACAGATCATTGTCTCGCTGCTTGTGGTCTCCTTTTCTTTCTCAATCAGTTCCTCCAGTTTCAACAAGATTTCCAAAGGCCAAGGAGAAGAAGCCATGACCACTTCCAGAGACCCAAGCTAGCTGGTGTAGAGCTGGCAATATCCACCCTCCATGGAGACTTCAGCAACTGGTGCTTGCTTCACAGTGTTAATGTATGTCAAAGACCGTAAGCAGTTCCACATTCTTTCCAGCAAACACGCAGGCTACACACACGACCAGAGTTACTGGTCCAGATCAGGCAGGACATCACCGAGACCAGCAGCTCTCCAGAGCCAGGCACGGACTGGGGAGGTGCCACGACAGGGCCCATGGCCATGGCCCCGAGCTCTCTGTCCTGGCACAGAACATTGCCTGTCAAAGGATGCAGAGAGAGACCCATAACTCAGTATTCAAGCTATGCTCTGGGGCTGCAGATCCTGAAGCAGAACCCTTCATCTTGTTAGTCATCTCTGTCAGAGTCCACCCTTGTGGTAAAGTTGTTCTCAAGCTCCTCTCACTGCTGGTGCTGCGGTTGCTCGTGGCCTTGCTGCAGAATTATCCATCAATGAAAAATGTGCCTTGCCCACGGCATCTTGAAACACACCAGTCCTGCTTTTGTTGCTTTTTTCTTCAGAATGCAGATTATTCTGTACAGTTATGAACTGTAGAAATAGAAAAATAGAAAATAGAAAAATTCACTGTCACTGAATTATCTCTTTTCTCAGTTATTATGTTCTGCCTTTGCTTACACTGCTCTGTTCTCTTAAATGCATGTCTTGTCCTGCATATTTGCTGTTAACCAGTTTTAATGTTTAAATCAGAAAGAGAGCAGCTGAGTTTCTAAGTCCTAGGCAGTCAGTGGGGCGGAGGAAAAAAAAGACTACAAAAAATTCCCCTCAAGCCTATGCCTTGTAAATGAAATTAATTTTATCTGGAAGCCATTGAGACATAAAACATGCAGGATTTTAATGTCATTTTGATGAGACACTTTTCAGAGCAAATCACACTTTAAAAACCCAAAGTTTTAATAGCTGCTTATGTTTGCTAAAAGCCAGCAAGTACAGACAGACATATTTTTAGAATGGAATAGAAAGAAACAGACCATTACTGGTTATTTAGAGAAAGTAAGGGAATCAATAAATCTCTGCTCTATATGGAAAGAGACCTCATGAGAATATTTCGGTTGCGACAAGAATTATTAAAAATTAAGACAGCAAAATTGTCTTCATTGTTTAACTCCTCGTAACTGGGTATTGCAAAACTCAAATTATTCTGTCATACATGTGTATTTTCAGCAATGACACTCCATCAGTAAAATGAATATTGAAATGGGTAGGAGACTTCTTAGGTTTTATTTAAGACTTCAAACAAAGGCAGGCAGCTTTTAAGCAATGCATGGTTTCCATGCAGCGAGTACCTTCACCTTTGTTATACAGGCACTGTACTGTACAATGGCTTTCCAGTGTTGTTTTTTTTTTTCTTTCTTTTTCTTGTTTTATTCTTCAGTTAGTCTTCACACTGAGCTGAGGAAGGATGGTATGTAATTTAATCTAATGAAGGTTATTGCAGAGGTAATTGTTGCATGGGTGATATTAAAGTAGCACTTTGCAGCTGATGAGCACTTCACTTCCCATTTCAAAGCTAAATAAATAAATAAATAAATAAAAAACACCCTGAGAAATGGCATAATTTAGATCTCTTTATAAGAAAGCATTAGAGCATTCTCCAGTATGAGGAATATTTATCATCTGTCCTCATATGTAATTTGCCAGCATAACTAATTAAGAAAAATAAGACAAAGCCACCAAGTACTGTGATTGCAGATCCTCCATTAGTGGCAGTGTAACCACATTTTGAAGTTTAGGAATAAAGGAGTAGACATTTTTAGATATTTTTGCCCAGTGGAGGCACTTGCGTGCCATAATTAAAATTTGCCTTTGTGTCGTTAGTTTTCCTAATCCTGCTTGCGTGCTTGCTGTCATGTACGTCCCATTGTGGGAGTATGGTCTGATCTGGGATTAATAACCAGAGTCTGGCTGTGCCCTGCTCTCCAGTTTGGACTCAGGCGTGTTACGTTCGTATGCACAGTGCTCGACTTGTGAGGCAGTTGTCTGGCTGTGACGAAGACTTGGATTGGTGAGAACAGCTTCGAGGTTCTTGGCAAAGCCTGCTGGACGTCCAGCATGACCCATTTGATTCACGCTGGAAGCATAAAAGGTGATCTCAAAGGACATAGCCCATCGGCAGCGGAGCAGATGACAGACCAGCCATGATGTTCATATATGCTTTAACAGCTTTAATAAGTGGAAAATAACTGCCGCCTGCTTGCAGAGCCAGATCACGAACTCCTTATCTTGTAAATCTCTATTGAGCTCATGGGACTGACTAAAAACCCACAATATTTTCTGTAAGAAGAGATGCCTAAATTCAAACGACACAGCCAAATCTCAAATTAATTAGATTTTATAACTTAAGGGGGAGTTTAGGTTATCAGAATATAAAAGATTGCAGTATTTCTCTTTACTTTTAGCTGTATAGTTTTCTATTTAAGAGTTGCCAGCTTTCAGCTGCCAAGTTATAATTCAGATGAGTCTGAATTTCAGTAATAGTCAAAATTATTCTTAAACACAGCTTGTTTGTAGAGCTGTTTGGGACACATCAAAGACCTGTGTAAATGTTTTCTCTGAAGGTAGAGTATTCAGGTCAGATACATAATATGTTACTGGTGCCTTAAATTTAGGAATTTTCCTACACTTCAGTACTGTCTCTCTCTTTCAGTGTATCAGGTTCAGAAATGCAACTGATAGCCAACTGGCTTTTCTTTTAAGAAGGCTCAAAATCCTTGAACAAATTAACAAGTTGTGAGGGCTTCCAAAGGGAAATTGCCTAGACTGGAGTTTGTCTGAGGAGAGTTTGTCATCAAGAGGAATTCTCTGCCATCTAAGAAATCTTTCACCAGCAGTAGACATCCCTTACATAGAAAACACTGCCAAGCACTTATGGAAATATTTGAACTGGAAATGACTGACTAATTGATTGACTGGGCTTTTTCTACCACAGCCTTTTTTTTTCTCCCCCCCCCCCCCTTTTTTTTTTTCCTCTTTTTCAATCAGGCAGTTTAGAAATGAAAGACATTCCTGGCCACGACTGCTTACTCAATTGACTCAATTTTCCCGTTTCCTCCCTGGCTTCCGCTGGGATTGCTGCGACAGGGAAGTTTCATTGTGCTCTGTTTCAGACTCATCTCCTGCGGCTCAGGCCCAGAGTTTTATTGGCCATTTGCAAACCCTCCTGAATCCACGGGTCTGAGGGGGAAATTGGCCCCGTAAGGCCTCAGACCTGCCTCTTTTATTATCGTCCTAAAAACTGTGCAGCATGCTGAGGGTCATGCGAGGGGTCAGGGTCATCGCAACCACGGGAGGTAACAGGCTGAGCACCAACACCCCCAGCACCGAGGCCGGAGGCTAGGAAGCCCCATGTGCTCTCAGTGTCAGAAGGCAGCCAGAGGAATGGCTTCACCAGCAGGGACGAGAGCTTGGAGCATCCTGCTGGGCACTGGGAGGTGTGGATTCAAACCTTAGGAATGAATGGTGGGTGCTGAGGGATGCTGGACGACCAGCGGCAGCACTGGTCCTCAGATCATATTAGAGGGGACTGTAACATCGCTTGCTTGTGAAATAAAGGGTTTGTTCAGCTCTGGAAGAGGCTTCTGGGCTGAGAACCCCAAACAGAGGCACCTCCTGGTAGCCCTCTGCGAGGTGCCCGAGGTCTTGAGAGGAGCACGGCGTTTCTCCTTCCCATGAGCTGTTTCTCACATTGAGGCAGTCTCACCATTCAGGAAGGCACGTAAAGGCCCCATCAAAACCCAGTCCTTGAAATCTTGCAAGTCTGCATTTCCCACTTTACCTTTGTTCAGACCTCTGCAGAGCCCTTAGCTGTTTGGAGCAGCGTTGGCTTTTCATGTTAAGCACACAGCACAATACCTTTCATCAACGTCTTTTCCCCGGAGCGCTGTTTACATGAAGCCTGTTCCTTTTAAGAGATGCAGAGCTTGCTCCTTTCAGCAGCCTCAAGTGATCAGCTTGCAGCACTTGAACAAGTTTCCCTGTCTGGGTGAACTCCAAAATAGAGAATTCATCCTTCCTCATTTTTTTCTCCCTTGCTGCTTTTCCCACAGGATGACACGTCAGGACGGGCAGGTGTCCCTCGCAGGGAGTCTCCCTCCAGCCTCAGGAGAGATTAATTTTTTCAGGCTTTGTCAGCACTCCCTGAGAGTGCTTCAGACTTTTCTCTCCAATTGAATAATTCTTGCTTTGTTGCTGCAAGTTGCTGGTCATTTCATCCTCTGGTAAGATCGCTTTTTTTCCTCGATGACAAGAAGTTTGGAATTGCCTTTTCTTTGACTAAGGCTTTTGCTTGTTCAGGCCTCCAGTGCTCTGCCCTTCAGGCAATGTAGTGCTTAACCCTCTGGCTCCCTGTTTAATGGTGCATGTCTTGTTCTCAAAGAGCACCTGGAGAAGAGAGAAAAGATGCCTTACAGGCATTTTGCAACACTTTGAGAGGCACGAGGGGGACTGCAGTTCTCCTGTCTGGGAGGATCTGCTAGGGGCAATGTCACTGCCTTCCATGGCCAGGATGCTTTCTCTCCCCTTATCTTCTTATAATTCATGGCCCCGTGAAATAGAGGTGAAATGAGACTATCGGCATCAGGATGTGAAGTCTGAGTGTTATCAAACATTAAAAAAGGTTAATTTCCTTCAGTTCAAAGGATCGCCCAGGAGAAAATTGAGTATTGCAATGTGTGAACCAGGCTGTTAGCTCAGATACAGGGCTGTGAAGACTTAACCTTACGGCTATAAATCGCTACCAAGGCAGCTGCCAGATGCCGTTTCTCTGGTCTTGGTGGCAGGCAGCCTCGTGAGAGCTTTGCTGAACTTCTCTGCCTGCAAGAAGGCAGCTTGGAAGTGCTAGGACAATGGGCTGAGGACCGTTCATTGTATTTCAAGTGTGGCATAATATTTGTTTAGTTTTTATAGTTCTGACTTGTCGAACTGAGTTAATGCATTAAAACTGACGTGACAGCTTTTTGATATAACATGATTTCTAAATGAATCCTATCAGTTAAAAAAAATATATATATATTTTAACATAAGTTTACTTACAAGCAGTAATACAAGCTTGGATTTCTAAGTCTGGAAGAATTTTAAATCTGCCTCTGTATTTTTCTGTTGGACTTCGCATGGATAGGTCGCTGTATTTACCTGCAGTCAGTGATGGCACCAGGGCCCAAATTTGGGTTTCATCACAGATTTTGCATTTCATGGTCACAAAAGGTGGAATGAGACCGGTCACTTTCACTTTCCTTTTTAAGGGCTATTTTGAATGTGCTTCATTTTCTGGCTCCCCTCCATTTGACCTGTGGTGTAATGTTTGGATTAGAGATGCTGCTGGGGAAACATTAAATCCAAACAAACTCCCTTCCACCCTGTTTTCTTGAAATCTTTCTTGGATAGTCACTAATACTCTATTTTTTTTCCATTACATTCTCTGCTAAACACAGACACACTCTAGAGATCTCATGATTAGTAAGTTCCCAAACCTAAAGCAGCTTTAATGCTCTTTTTGCCTGTTCTGTGTTGGAGGGCAATTAGAAACACCATGGCATTTGCTTGTTTGATTTATTTTTCTTTGCTTTATTTAATTATCTATTTATTTTTTCATTGTTTTTCCTGAGGATGGGCTGGAAGAAGTGAGGAATTAGAAACCCTGGAAATCCTTGGCACTCAACTTCAAAATAAACTTCTCCCCTTGGTAGCATGTCTGCATATGAAGGGTGTTGAGTCATTCAAGGGTTGGTCCCTTACACGGTGATGTATAGAAGCTTTCTGCATGACACTGCCTTCAGTCACACCTGGAGATGTATGAGTTCCTTCTTTCACAGCACATGGATGTGTTCAGGCTTCCTGAAGCCACGCAGCCCATGCAGATGCGATGCAGGCAAGCTCTGGGAACGTTTTGAAGAGGGATATTCCCATTTTGCAGAGAGCGTGGCGGAAGCTGAATGAAATATTCAAAGCTCACTATTAAGAATTTAATAAATGGATCCTCCTTGGCTGATTCCCCAGCAGATATTTGCCCAGCAGCAGAAAGAAGTGAAGGTCAGAAGTAGAAGAGAATAGGAGAGCGAGCGATCAGGGCAGGATCAATGGCAAGCTCTGCCGTGGCCGTGTTCTGTCTGAATCCTCTCCGAAGCCAAGCTTCCTGAGAAGATGCAGTATTTCTCTATCTTGCTTTATGCATCTTTTATTATTTTATTTCAAGTCTCGTAAAATCAGCAACTTGCAATGCAATAAAATCTCTGCTTGCTTTGTCTGTGTCCAACACAACTATATATCTTCCACCTTACACCCCACACCTGGGATAACACAACAAGGGTTCTCCTTCTCATGTCTTCACAGAGTGCCTTTGTTCTGGAATTTTAAAATCAAATCATTTACTTTGCATCCTGTTTTTGGATAAAATACATATTTCATATGCAGCTTTGGTAACCCAAGTAACTTATGAGACTTACATTCTTCCTGCTGCTGCAGCGTATTTTTTTCAAAAATATCTGGTTTGAGTTGATGAATCTGAGAACTATAATCTGTATTTTTATTATGAGCTTCTTGGCACTGATATGTAATAAATTCACTTCATTACCCCATCCAAGAGAAATACTGCTAAGTTGAGGGTCATGAATGTTTCATATCAATATCCTGTCTTTAATAAATCCTGGTCACTTCTGCAAAAAATCTGTCTGCTTTATGTTTTGGGATATTTGTGAGGAAAAATATGGAAAAATGAAATGTTTCAGTCTGCAACTTCCTTCCTTTTCACGGCCTTTGTCTCCTTTGTTTTCCTGATGGATATTGATCGTATGTGCTCACTAGTCCGGGCTGCAACTGCGCTCGGGAGTAGGAACTGAGTCAGTCCGTCCCTCCCTGTCCAAAATCTCTAACCACTAGCATTTTAAAGCTTACCGGAGGAAGAAGAGGTGGTTACTGGAACTGGAGCCATCTGCCATCTGAATCCTAAATTACTTGTATATAAAGCATTGCCCCATATTAAAGAGGTTCTAGCCTAAATGCAGTCACCATGCAAAAACCTCGGGTTTAACAGGGAGGAATTGGACTGGTCCTTCTCTGTTTAGCTTGGATCCAGCTGCTTTCTGTCCCTACCCCCCCTGGGCAGGCTGTCCCAGTTCTGCTGGCACATGTGGTGGTCAGGACAGCAGAAAGCACAGTCACAAACGTCAAAGATTGTCTGCTTTTAACAATTGCTGTGATGGCAATCAAAGAGCTGTCTCCGAGAACAGGCAGCGGCAAATTCCTTTGGAGGAACGCAAGAGCAGGACGCAGACAGAGTGACCCTTGTGCTTATTGTTCCTGCTTTCAGTAGTCAGCAACTTCGGGACTTGTGCAAGCCATCACTCATCTCTTCTGGGTCTGCTTCTCTGCCTGGTGGCGGTGCTTTGTGTGAGGGGGCCCGCTCACTTCGGCAAGAGCTTCCCACCCGCCACGCATTTTCTCACTGTGGCAGTCTGAGACTGGTAGGCTTCTGGTGTAAGGGAATAAACCCAGAAAACATTCATGATACGAAAAGGTGCAGTGCCTTACAGGCCTGACCAGCACATGGCTAGGGCTCACCGGCACTACTACATTTTTAGTAGTAAGAAGCCTTTCTCAGAATAGCATTGCCTGAACCTTGAACTTTGTTGGTGTCCCTGTCTTCCCAACGGGCTGGCATCTACACTGGCACCTCATTTGTATTTGCTTTGATTAGTTTGCTTCTTAGGGACAGACAGACAACATTGGAGATGATCTGGTGAGTTTGTGAGGGAATTACGTACAGTGAAAGAAAGTGGATGAAATGAAAATAAATGAAGCCTGTATATTCTTATTGTGGTGAGAATTGCAGGAGATGATCCTACAGGGCCCATGCTGGTGCAGAAACCTAGTTGTGGAGGAGATGAAGCCATATCATTAGGTATAAGAACAGTTGTTATCTACAAAAAAACTCAAGCTATGTTCTCATAACAAATGAAAGCATAGTAGTTTCCCAAATGAGCTGTGATACCAAGATTTCAGTTTACTTTGGAAGATGCTACCAGGATGTAATTTCATAGGTGGGTTTTCTGCGCTGTTATAACTTGTCAAAACACACTTCAGTTAGTCCAGTTACTGGAATCCCCTGGAGGAAAGCAGCCTTCAGAGGAACGAAAGCCACAGTTTACCGACACAAATAGTTTCACCATCTGTTGCATAATAGGGTGACTTGCTTGGTTATTCCATTGGTTTTTGGTCCTATCCATACTGAAAGGTATTTGGAAGCAAAAGTCCAGACTATGTTTAATGGTGTGATCTTTTTTTGATGTCAGGGTAAGGAAGGAGGAAAGAAAAAAAAAAAGTAAGGGAAGCTTAAGGAAATTCCTAATAATCCCATCCCCTCTGGGATGAAGGGGAAAGGAAGACTTGCTGTGTACGTGGAAGGCAGGAAGCATGATTTTGCAATTATGGTGCATGACCAAGACTCCAGCTTTTCAGCTCTGCCACAGATTTGCCAGCCATTCTCCACTCCCCTCAACACAGGCAAAATTAAAATAATCCTGGGAGAGCCCTGGTGCCTTGCAAGAAAGGGCACGTGTTTTTTTCTGCCTGATGCTGTTGCAGAATATCTGGCCCCATCGGCTCTGCAAGCTTCCTAGGTGTCCTCCCAAGAACAAGAGCAGGGTGGGTCCATATTCAGCCTGTCCTGTGGGGTGGCCATGGGGCCCTTCATGTGCAGCGTACATAAAGAGTGTTAGCACTGCTGTGAATAGAAACTGTCTGCAGCGTGCATAAACTACCCTTTGTTTTGGGAAACAGGACAAACACCAGATATAAGAACTATTGGCCTGAAGCTCCTGACTTTATTGCTCATTGTTTGGTTTGCTTTCAGCTCACAAAGCAATACTTTTCCACTCTGACTACAGCTTATCACACCGAGAATGTGCGGTGCTGCTGCAGTTGGCGTGGCAGACTTTGCTCCCAATGACACGATCCATGTGGAGAGCAGCAATTCCACGCGGTGCAGCTAAAGGCTCGCTGAAACCTGGGAGAACAGCTGGCTTGGCTGACGGATATATATACTCTGTGATGCTGTTATTGAATTGGGGCTGACACCATAAAATCCAGCCCATCGGTGCTTTATCACTTGTGCAGGGTTGCTGCGTTCCAGCTGCACTTTCTGGCTGAGCAGTTGCTGGTGGTCTGCTGAGAAGCTACGTGTGTGTGTGTGTGTGGTTGGGGTGTTTCCTCCGTCCATACCTCCAGGTGCAAGCAGATCCAGTCGTGGAGGAAAGAGTGTGAGAAGTGTTTGTCCCCAGACCTCATCATATTTCCCAGAGCTGATATTTTTGTTGGTTTGCATGGAGCTTACTTGTGCCAACGAAGGTTGCTGGACTTTCACTTATTTCATGTTTTGTAGGTAGTTTTTGAGCATGAGGAAGCCAACGCCCTGCTGCTGGTTGAGGGAGGCATTGGGTTACATCTCGCAGTATCTGGGAGCCCTTCTGCGCTGCGGGAAGGGAGCCTTCCCAGAGGAAGCCGTGCCGCCGGGTAGTTGCAGCATGCCCTTGAAGACTCTGCTGGCACGGGCAGCTTGGGTTAACAGCCAAAATTTATTGGAGGTTCCTGGCGAAATAATAATAATAATAAAATAATTAAAAAAAAAAAAAAAAAAAAAAAAAAACAGCTGAAGGAATGAACTAAATCAGTATGTGTTTCCGTCACTGTCTTTTCTGGTGCAGTCCTGCCTTACATACTTGCTAGGACAAATGAGGTCTGGGCTTGTTCTTGTGTCACAAACAGTTTTTTTTGTGGCAGACACAGTATGACAGGTCGCATTCTGCACCTGGTGCTGTAGTTCTCTGAACTGTGGGATTTGCCGGCTGGGAATTCAGATTTCTGCTGTAGCCTCAAAAAAACCCAACCACAAAACCAAAGCACCACCACCACCAGTTAAAGCGGGAAGATTGCTGTAGGTAGCTAATTAAAAATTGTGTAATGGCAATTATGTAGTCTGGCTTGATATTTACTCCTGAAACATGTGAAATAATAGTTTGAGGGAGAGAATTGGAGAGGAGCTATTTTTGCTTTGGTAAAGAGAGCAGCATTCTTTATTTCTGAAGACAGCCGGGGGCTGGTTTGGCAGAAAAATCTTAAACCAGCAGCCGTTGTGCTTGCCATCTGCTAAGACAAAGCAAGCCTTAAACAAGGTTGACTCCCGAGTAGAAACAGAGGCAGCGTGCAGTGCACGCACATGCTCCTCAGTGATTCTGGTGTCCCAAACTTGAGGCTCAAGCCTCTGCACATCAAAATCATTTAACTCTGTGGTCCTGGGGACTTTGCTGGTCACTCCTGTCTCAGCCTCTCCTTCTGCACATGGGAAATCTGCTTCACTTTTGTCCACCCCTGTCATCTCATAACTCACGGGGGCTTTTCTCCCTCCTTCCCTAACATGCAGAGACAGTGGGGATTACACCGGGGGTGTGTAAAGCCAACTGGCAGAAGGAAAGCAACACAAGCTGTGCTTCCACGCTGGGCTATGGGGTGTGATTTATACATCCTAGACCCCGAAAAACATTTTTTTAAAGATGCAGTTTAAGAGAAAAATTCAGGCTGACCTCTTGCCACACACAAGGCTGGGCTTTCTGATAAACAAAGCAGAGGTAGAGAGTTACCAGCTCCCTGCTGCCTTCGGTTCCAAGTGCCTGTATTAGCTGGGCACTCATGTAGGAAATTTTTAATAAAAAAAAATGGATTCTCAACTTCACTAAAAAAAAAAAAAAAAAAGAAGAAGAAGAAGAAGAAGAAAAATCTGTCGTGGTGGAATTTTTTCTATGTTTTTTTTTCCAACAGAAGCTGAGGAAATCGTTACTCTCCCTGTCGCTTTCCTTCCCACTTGAAAAAGTGGGAGGGGGAGGAGTGAAAAAGCTAGAGAAAGAAGAAAAAAAGAGAAAAATAATTCATTGTTTAAAAGTGGGAGGGGATTTTTATTACAGCAAAGCTTGCAACACACCTTTGGCGCAAGAGATTCCACCCATCTGGCCAAAGTACTGCATATTGGGCCAGCACGGACTGCGTGACAGACAACTGCATATTGCACATCTGTGACCAGGAGGGCTGTGTTCCTTGTGAAGGCCCGGGGGTAGCACGCTGCTGCAGCTCCAAGAGCCTTCACCAGCTGCAGCACAAGGCAGGAAAGAGAGGAGGGATGGATGAGACGGCAGGAGGTCTAAGTCAGTGCTAAGAGTGGGAGACCAGAAGCAATTCACACTGTGGATTGCCTGGGAAAATCTATTACTTTGTGTAAGTGCAGACGTCAGGATTTGGCTCAAAGGTGTTTTTTCAAATTAATCTCAATGTCTTGAATTCCACTTGATGAAAAACTAGAAGCAACTGGCAGCGTGGAGGCAAGGTGCAGACTTTGAAGGATGCCCAGGTAGGCTGTGGCAGTCAATCTTCTGTCATCTTGGCGTAGCTTTTCGTGAAGGCAGCAGTTCCTTTGAGAAATGGTCGTGACAGCACCTGTGTCCACAAAGAGAAGGTGCCAAAGACCCTCAGTTGCCTTAGGAAAACAAACCACCAGGGCTATCGGTGTGGGTGAAGCACTTCACCAACCTCCATGCAGCACGAGATGTGTCGCTCAGAGGGACCACTGTGGTGGTCGTGTATCAGGGCATTACCTGCAAAGGCTGAGCAGGGGGAGGAAGCAAGGAGCAGACTACTGGTGGCAGGAATGTCTCACAGACAGGAGATATCTCAGATGTCTTGATGAGTTACCAGTGGTCACTGACTGACCGAAGTTATGTGAAACATGGTTAGGTGAAACCTCGCTGTTTCCATCCTGCAGTTTAAGTGTGGGGGAGCTCCTCTGTGTAGAGCCTCAGCTCCATGGGTCAGAAGTGTCAGGCGGGCCTGCACTGGGCAGAACTGCAAGACTGGAGCCCCAGCCTTGTCACAAAGACAGGTCTCAGTCTCTGTATCATTTTAGCCCTTCTAGCTCAAAGAACTACTGGACATCAGCCTGCTCCCACTGGTTGTCATCATATCGCTGGAGTTTCAAATTCCAGTATTTTCAATTCCATACTTACAATGATTTGGGACAATTTATTACTGACATTTCTAGGACCCTGTAAATTAAGCTTTCTGATTAAAACAGCAGAGGCATACTGGATCTCCACCAGCATCTGAAGCTGGACACCTGTCAAAGCAGTGGTCATGAGCAGGAAATGCAGTGTGGGTGACCTGGCTTGCTCCTCGCTGTCTCTCTGATCCCTTCTGCTTCTTCTCCTTCTTCACCTGTGTAGGCCCAGCTTCTCAGAGTTGTTGTAACTCTCTGATGGCAATCTCTGCATACATAAATTCATACAAGCAAAGCCTTTTTCAGGGTCTGGGCCTGAGATTGAAAACTCTCCAGCACAGTGTCTGTCCTTCCTACATGCTCATATTTAATACAGTGAGGCTGGTCTCACTGGGAGTTTCCAGACAGTACAGTGTGGAAGCCATAAAATACAGTAGTCCAGATATCAGCAAGGCTAGAAGGCTGTTGGGTTAGAGTTCCTGGAAAGCCTGGGATGGTGTACAAGTGAGGTAATATCTAAAACATCTTCAAATATATTTCTAAATCAAATGTTACACAATTAAGTTAAGGCTTCAGAGGAATAAAAAGTAGAGGCAGATTTGCTTTTCTGTGGAACAGGGCAAGTGTGTCATATTTAATGATTCCCACAGAAAAATGTGAACTTCAAATTAAAGCCAAAGTTGTTTTGTCAGTCGAACAGTTTTATCATATTGGGACATCCAGAGCTGTAGGCCCTCGCATAAAACTAGAAGAGTTCTCACCATCTCTTTCTAGCAGGGTTTTGCCTTTCCCTGGGTTTTCTCTTTTAATCTAATAGGTATATTCATGCAGTAATTACACTTTTCCACAGGGTCAGAGACCGATGAGCACCAGGGCTGTGCTGCAGATTGCTTCAGCTGCCTCCTGCTGTCCCTGCATGAAGCTCTGATCTTTTTTGACAGATATTCTCAAGCTGTGTTTCTTAATGAAACTGTCTTTAAAATAGCAGTCTGTGGGGCTACAGAGCTATGATTTTTTTTACAGTTGTGTATCTGAAACAATTTTATATGTTGTTTGAAATTGCTTCATTAAGCTGAACACAGTAGTTCCAAACATACTTCTGCTCCCTGTAGGCAGCAGCACTTACAGATGCAGGCATCTTCGGTTGCCTAAGTTTCTCCAGTTGCGTGTGGAAATAATTGCAAGACACAAAGAACAATATTAAAAATTCCTCGTGCTTTCCTTGCTTGGTTTATGGCAGAGGTCTGTTGAGTCAAATACTTCGTATCTGGTTTGTTTAAAGATGACTGCTGTCTTCTTGTGCTGTTATTGAGATTCTTGTCCACAGTTTCACAGACTACCTGCACAGAATTTCTGGAAAACACTTTGCTGAAAAATCTTTGCAGTTTTTGTCTTGAGTGTCCCAACTCATTTGGCAATTTTGTAAGTGAATACCTTCATAAATCTTTAGATTCCAAGATGTCTATAACAAGGACTTTGCATGCTGTGGCTAAAGAGTTAAGACAATTTAACTACAGTATAAATAGCAGTAAATAATGTGTCTTAAAAAGCCTGAGTCAGAGGTACTTTCACATTCTTGTTGACCTCTTTCAAGTGGACAAGAAGACCTTATTTTCAATCTAAAAAACATAAATTAAGATGTTTAAATAAATCAGTCTTACATCTTTAGGACAGAACTGCAAGGCTTCATAATCACCTTAGAAAGCTGGGATCTCACAAACTGAGGGAAAACCAATGCATTTAAGCCAAATTTTCATCTGTCTTCTGCACTTGAACTTGTCAACTTTGCAGACGAACCCTCTGTACCTGTTATCATCATATTTATGCACACTAAAGTGCAAGTAAAAGGTCAGGTTAGGTAGCAGGGCTCTGTGTAGTTTGTTACACAGTTCACATATGCTGATGTGGTATGTTGTATTTCCTCAAATAGAAATTTGAGGATACTTTCTCAGAATGTGTCAGCCTTGCATCTCAAAAACATTTGGTTAGTCTTACTGCAACCCCCACACAAAATTAGGTAACATGTTTAGTGTGAGGCTCAAAATATTCAGCCTTGGCTAACACCAAAACCAATTAGAAGGTCATTGCTTCACCACGTGTTTTATTTCTGTATTAAAGTCAACCAGCACCTAGCAGTTCCTCTGAAAAAGGAAGGAAGAGAAAAACAGTGAAGTCTGCAGTTCTAGCACGAAAATTGTCAGCATTATAAAAAGCCCTTATCTCTTTGTTTATGAGTTTGTTAACTAGAAAGATGTTTGCTTAAGATTTATTTTTTTTTTTCTTCTTTGAGATTGCTTTACCATTTTTAACTTTAGGAGGTAGCTGTCATGACAAGAACAGTTGTGGAGCAAATAAGCAGCCCTTCTTGCTTGTTCGTAGCACAGTTTCAGCTTTGGCTCCCATGGGAATACAAGCATAGTTTGTATTTCTGCATCTCTGGGACAGAACGGAATTGTCTAGTTTCTTGTTTTGTCTTTTGGTTTTGTTTCAATCTTACTTAGGTTAGGCATAGTTATGTAAAATTCCCAAACCAAGTAAAACAAGTCTTTTATGGTCTGTCTGATCTCCCAGCCTTTTCATTTCTGATGTTAAGACATTTTTATTTCTGATTTGCTACACACAAAAGCCAAAGTGACTGAAATTTTGATACTGGATCAAAACCTGGCAGCTAGTAGACTAGAAGGCTGTGAGGGAAAACATTGTTCTGTATGCACGAGATAGGAAAATTAATCATCGGAGCACAAGGGTTTTTGATGTTTAAGTTTTGTGTAGGACTTGTCCCACTAATACCGGCATAAATCTTACACAAATATCCCGAGTAATACACATGTTTGCTAATAGCTTGTTTGATTTTGAACTTGCTTCAGTCACTTTGGCAAAATCCTATTCCTGAGTGAGAAAAAGAGTAACTGGGCCCACAGCCTTCAAGCGCACAGCTACAGCAGTGAGTCACCTCGTTGCTTTCAGTACTGCCTTGGGACCTTTAATGAGCGCAGTTGGTCGGAGTGCCGTGTCCCAGGACAGCCACGAAGCACGCCGGCGAGCAAATCCTGCCGGGTATTAGATCAGTACTGAGTCAGAGGGGAAAGAAATACTCACCAGCCCCCCGGTCACGTAAAGTGCTCAGTGGAATAGGTCCTCTGGGTATGCAATGGCTGCACCCACTGTCTTCTTTCCATCATTTTTCCTCACAGGGTGGTGTGCCAGTTCCCTAAACCAAATCTGTGGAAATGAAATTAAAAAGGGGGTGAATCTGACTTGCAGATACCTACGAGACTTTCATCTTTTTTATTAAGAAATTGGAAATGTTCATATGTATATGTATATGCACGTATGCACACACAGATATAATCTGTCGTTTGCCTTACAGATGATTAAAAGTCCTTTGACTGTGACCTTTTAAAATTACTGTCCCATCAGTCAGCTGAAATTGCTTTTAGGCAGTTCAGCAGTGTCGAACAAGTCATGAGATTCCAGGTTAATTTCTCTCAAATCTTCAAGTGACTTGGCACGAGAGAGGGCCGGTGGTGATGCTGAACCTCCCACTCCTTTGGCAATGCAGAGGAGCAGATGGTGACACCTGAAGCTGCCCTTCCCGGCACCTATGGAAAACCCAGCCTTGTGACTCGGGCTGCTGAAACCCAGGCTTGGCATGCCAGGCATAGTGACCGGCCGGAGCTGAGCAGTGTATTTTAGTACCAGTATCTGTTTTTCCTGTGGATTTTGAAATGTCAGAAACTCTACTAAAGTTCATAAGCCTTTAAGGAAAAAGGCCCTGACACAAGAAAAGGAGGGAAAAAGAAACAGGAGGGATCTAAGTCCATGTTGCTTCACGAAATTTTGTGAAGTCTTTTGCACCTGTGCAAAATGTTTATAAAGAGACATTCAGCTAACCTGTTGGTAGCACTTTGTTTATTTGCTTCTCACAGGTGTAAATGATTAAATAAAATGCCAAGCAGTGAAGGATTCAGCATAATGATAACACTGTTTTAGCTTGCTCTGCATGGCTTGTTCTATTAATATATGTTTGTGGTCAGGAAGGAACGCAGTCTCACTTCGCTAAAATCTGAAACTCGGTAAAGCATAATATGTGCAGTATTAATTTTGGTTTGACACCTGCCAGGCAAAGATCTTCACCAGCCAAAGGCATTCTTCTGAACCGAGTTCCATCTGTTGTGCAGATCTTTGATTCTGATATTTCTGACTTACTGAAGCCAAGGCAAAAAGAAGAGCCAGCTCGAAGAAAAATCTCTAGGCAGAATGAACAGTTTTATCAAGGCTAAGTATAATGGCTTGTTGTCATACTTGGTTTAAGTCCTGCAAGGGAAAAATGTGTGACTGGTTGTGTTACATAACAAAACAGCCCTTCATGCTGGCACTGTTAGTTTTGTTGTTGCAGGAGAGAAACATCTACAGCTAAGTCCAAGTGCATGATTTTATTGTTGAAATGCTGCAGCCTTTAGAAAGATTTCTTGGTAGGAAAGTTGCTAGGAAAAAAAAATTACTTACTTATTGTGCTCGGCAGATAAACATCCTGTAGATTCTGCCGTGGTTCTTACTTGCAAAGGAACAGCAGAATTAATACTTGCCTCAGCTCCTTGAAAGACAGCTCCAGCTATTTAAAATAAGCATTCAAGAGGTTTCTGTCACAAGAAGTTAAATTTCAATCCCCGTGACAAAAGTTGCATGATGAGTTTGTCACATAGCTGACAAAATAATCATTAATTGCTCCAGTTGTCTTTGTTTTGCACTTAGAGTGGGTGAGTTGCTCTGTCAGAGCTGCCCTGCCCACCTGGGTAAACATTTGCTTCCTATGGAACCACAAGAAGTCTACTGCAAGTATTAATGCGCTTTATGATCGTCATGGCTTCGTACAACCATCCTCTGATTGTTAATTATTATTTGTGATAGGATGGAGAAGAGACTTGATTGAGGGAAATGATGGCTCTGTATGGTTCAGACTGGTAATTAATGGTTGAATGTGTCATGAGTATTATTGAACTCTACTGAATTCACTAAGAACTGCAGAGTATTCAAAATTATATAGAAATCCACTGACATACTTTAGAATTTGATTTTCAGCATTATTTCTAGTCTTGATTCTTGGTGTGACGGATGGCATGTGAGCCAGAGAGTCTTGTCTCTGCTCCGTCACGCAATCAGGTAGCTTTGTGCTAGCAGATGGGTGCACCTGGCTTCTAAAAGCACGGTCACACCTGTTCTTCCCATATAACTTTTCAAGGCATCAGATTTATTTAAGCAGTTCTTCCAAATAATTCCTAAAAGCTCAGGTGTTCCTCAGAACCTTTCCATTAACTAGACGTTGCTTTTTTCTTTAGTGTGACGTTCCATGCTCGTTCATGCATTTATACCAAAGGTGTCACTGCAAGGATGCAGTCATTAGCTGTGGCTTCAGTGCTGGTGCACACGGCTTATTTACAGACAACAATATAGAAATCCATGGGAAATACCAGCAAATTTTGCTTCCACTTCAGGTACAGGAGCAGTCAGTATCAAATCCTGCAAAAACTAGAGAAGTATAAAAACACAGTATAATTCAATCCAATCTTGTCTGTAATGCTTAGGTAATCCTGCCTAAAAAGAGAGCAGATATTATAACCTCTTGTGTTTGTGTTGTCTTTGCACAGACATTATTTTCTTTGTATGCATCTGTAGCCACCATTTTATTTGTGGAATCGTTTATCTGATTTCATGGTATGCAACCGCAGAGAAATACTAGATAGGATTGTAATTCTTTCATTTTTCACACAGGTCACAGAATAAAATCCACAGCATTAACTGCTGAAACTTCATCCCTGCTCTTCCCAATAAAAAGCAAATGAAAAGTGAAACGTGGCTCTGTTTCAGCTCCTCAAACACAGGGGTTGTTTCCTACAGCTTGAAAAGGGTGAAAACTTAAGACAGCTTGGATTTATTTAGGGGCTTCCCTGTCAATCTGTTTAACATGGATTAAACATGGGCTGGTACTGAAGGTCATCAGTACTGCAGAAATCTGTGGAAGTCCAAAACGTGTAAGACACATTACAAAGAAGTTCAAGACTGGGCAGCTACTGAAACTGAATAGTGAGAATACAACTGAAAACTTTCGTCACAAATTCCGAATGTTTATGTTTCAGGTTTTAGCAGTCTGTTGCCACATCCGCAGCTACTATGCAGTCATTAGCAAGTGATAAAGAATACATGAACTAGCTGCTGCTGGTGTCGAGCCAAAATAGAAACATCTGCATTCTAGAATTGCCTGGAATTTTACAAAATTTTATGCTGCCTTCTTTTCATACCCCGGTACCAAAAATGCAGTTAGTGTCACAAAGCATGGAGCCTTAGAGAGCACAAAGGAGAAGAGAGTGCCAGTGAATGAAGATATATGGACCTTTTAATTACTGCAGTAATGCAGAATCCCAGGAGGATTTTGGCAGGAAGGAGTTGAACCATGGGTGAATTCTGGTACCATGGGTGAATTCTGCTTCACTTGAGGGAGACCATTTAAAGTTGCCGTAGATTTGATTATTGCAAAATCATGGCCACATTTTTTTTTCTGCATGTTGACTGCCATGGTATTATATTCAAATTTATTTAAAATAAGACAGAGAACTTCCTATCTTGCAGTGCAAGTTTTAAAAAAACAGCATGATGTGGAAGAACACAGCCAATCTTAATAATTTATATTTACTTTCATTTTGATTAGTGTCTTTGATAATTTAATTATGAGAAGTGGAAATGTAAATTACTATAATAGAAGTACACTTATGCTAAGTGTATTTTATGATCACTAATTGACAGAGGTTGGTTTTTAAACATACACATTCTGTATATTAATGACTGTGTGGATTCATCAGACCAGAAATTATCAATTTACAGAAACTTTAAAATCCTTCAGTTGTGAAGCATACCTATGGCAGATACTCAACATGAAATTCTCTGTCAATTTCGTTTTACTGTAGTAGTGTTGTCAGTGGAAAAAATGTGCAGCATTCTACTTTTTTTTTTTTTTTTTAATGTGCTTAAGGTGCAGGTTTCATTCTGTAGTTCAGTCTGAGTATTTAACTGACCAAGATTTGATTTTGATTGCATTAGAGGAGATAGTATTTATTCTGGATTTATACAGGCATTTTTGGGAAGCTAATTGGACCTGCTGTTCCTGCAAAGGTGTAGGTTTTCCATCCCCAGGATTTTCCCATGTTAATTCAGTTTTGTGGAAGGAGAGGGAGTTCCCAAGCAGAGATCAGCGTATACTTGGTTGTCATCATTCAGTGGTGTCCTCTGATATACTCAAACAGGTTGAAAGAGGTAGGCATGGCTGTCTCTTTGGTAGTGAGCAGAAACCTACAGAGGAGGCAACAAGCACAGAGAAGTGGAGCAACAACCACAGTCTGCGAACTTGACATAGAAACAGCTGTGCACATGCTAAAAGCAGAAGGCTATACATCTTCTCTAAGTCATTTTAATCTTTTTCTGTAAATTATTTTAATCTGAGCGTATTAACCTTATGTACAGAAAGATATCTATAATGGGGTCAGCTGTCAGTGTTCAGATTTTACAGGATACGGTTCCACTTTTCTCGCTCCCTGGTAAAACACTTTTTGATCCCCAGTGACCAGGGGTGGACCTTAGTGGTTTTGAACATACTTTGGATGGGTTGCATGCTCCATGTTGTTCACAGAGTTATAGAAAAAAAATAGCTTCACGGTGATATATGGAAGAGAAATATTTTTCCACGTTCCCTGGAGCATGATTATTTGGAGCTGTTACAAAACACCAGTGTTCTCTTCCCTGCCTTTGAATCAGTCTGGTGTTTAATTAGCAGCAACAAGAAGAAAAAACAACACCCAAATTATAGAGCAGGGGTTGTTTTCTGGATAGTCTGTTCTACTTTTTTTACTGATCAGTGATTTGAGCTAGTGTCTCATATTGAATGGGTCCTGAATCAGACCTTCTGAAGTTCACAACAAGGAAATAGCCTTATGCTGCTTCATTACCATTTTTAATTTGCACAGGACAGAATAAGTGCTGCACTCCCCATGCAGTGCTGCCAAATGCTGTATATCTAGCATGATACTTTCCCGTTTGGCACTCCAGCCATCCATTGCCGCAGGTTGGCTTAGCACTGGTGGATTTGGATGTGCTGTGCGAGGAGGGCAGGCATTTGCCTGCGTTCCGCCTGTTAGAACAGGGCTGGGAGGGAACAGCTGAAAGGAAAGCAGAAGAGCAGCGCACAAAAGGAGGCCCACTGTCACCACCCACCCCCTTTTCTAACAAATCCAGCCAACCCACCCCCTGCAGTTACCCAGCAGTTAACCTGTTTGTTCCACCCTTCCCACCGTCACCACCTTCACCTTCTGGTCTTTGACTTCAGTGAAGGACAGCACCCACTGGGAGCCAAGACTCGTAATCTCTTTCCCTTTTATCCGGGGTCTCTGGCAGCTCATGAGGGGCTGCAGCTCTCTGAAGTCTCAGCTCCCTCCTTTACCAGGGGCGTTACACCCTCCAGTTCAGGTTCTGCAACCCCACCTCAGTGCTCTCGAAAGCTTGTCCCAACCTGATCCTCCAGGTGTTGTTCTGCTCCATGACAGACCCAGTTCGGCTGTTGTGCTTGGGCCAAGGGGATTACACTTTAAAGCGAATCTACACGGTTATACGCAAGTTGTTTGCTGTTATGACATTTAGTCATTAAACGATTTCTGGAACATAATGCACCTGCCAAAATACACAGCACACAGTCTGGCAACCACGACCAGGCCCGTTCAGTATCCAGCAGTATGTCCATGGTTCACACTAGTGGAGTAAGTGTGCAGCGCTCGGAAGGGGCTGGAGGGAAGCAGAGGCTGGCACAAATTCTTCATCATATGTGTTTTCCTTTTGCTGAAGAGCTCCAAATGTGACTGGCTGCTGGTGCATTAGTGATGATTGTTCTGTGGAGCGTTGTCGCTGGGAGCTCCCAACATCTTTAGTGTGGTTTCCTACTGTAAGCAAGGCTGTGCGCTCCTCTTCTGAGGGCCACTGTGTGTATGGAGCTACCCTTACAAGCTTCTGAACCTGTTGGCCAATTCAAGGAAGCCTGCCCAGATGCTGTTGTGGAGAGAATTGATTTCATGAATTTCTTGAGAATTAGTGGGCAGCTGGAGAGGTCCTGTGAGGAACGTGGCTGAAGCAGGAGTAAATCAGCTGCAGGACTCACACCTGGGGTAAACAAGGCTTCTTTGGGTTGTTGCTTGTGGGACTGCTTGCTCTAACTTCAGCACTTCTCAGGGACGAAGTGTACTCCAGATGCCAGGAAAGTGGATTGAAGAGGACTCCGAAATGCTTGCTTTGAACTCTTTAGATATTACGAGCCAGATCTGGTTAGGGGGTCAAGTGAAAAATGTTAGGGACTTGAGTCCAGATCACTGAAGGACTCCGTACACCTACCAACAGGAGATGCTGAGGCCAGATGCATAACTAAGAAACTACTCCTTTCTGCAGTCTCATTCCCAGCTATGCAAGATATGAAGTCCAGAATCACCTGCCTGTTTGTGATGTGATCATACAATAGTTACTGTTTGCCTAGCTTTGTTTCAGCCAAGGACTCTTGCATTCAGTTTTGTTGTGTCTCAGTGTAACCCTTTCTTCCTAGGAGAGTTTTCTCTCTCTCCATCAGGCTCCATTCTGGAGGCTAAGAAGTGTTCTTGACCCTTCCCAGGGCAATCTTTCTATTTTTTTTCCAGAATGATTTATCTGGAGAAAGGAAATGAAGCGGAGCATGACTGTGCATCTCGGCATTAGGATGTGCAGCTCAGAGAGACCTGGATTCTGATCTCTTTCAGATCTGCTCCTTCCTTCTTATTCAGTGAGTGTGTAAGTGATCATTTTTAATAGATAAAATACAGAGGCAGTGCTGGGAGCAGAAACCAGTCCCCAGAACATCCTTTCCCAAGTGGCAAATTTAACCAGCAGTTATTAGATAACAAGTGGGCCATGTTATCCCTGGCTCCCTAACAGTATCCTGAACTGCTATGGAGTTGTCCTCACAGGATTAGGTGGTAGCTGATTGGGACTTTTTCAGCACTTGGGAATCAGGTACATTATTTCCATCAAAGTACCATTTACATAGCAGATGGCAAAAGCCAGAAAGTCTTTTTTTTTTTTTTTTAATATATATATATATTTCATTACATCATTCTATGATCATTACATCATTACATCATGTAAAAATGAATTGACTGCATAAGGGAGGAAGATCTCTGAAACTCTTACAGATGCTTTTTGCCACACACAGAGAGGCCATACTGCCATAAAGGAGAGTGCTTTGTACAAAACCGTGAGGCATTTTGGGCCGCTGGCAGTTCTGAGGAATCAGTTGGGTACTTTGCAGATCACCCAAAAATGCCTCGATGCTTTTCGCTGCTGTGCCCAGTGCAGGAGGCAAGCTCATTTGCTCCCCACTGAGTTCTGTCAATATCGAGAGTAAGTCAGTTCCTTGATGCTGATAAAGATTTTCCAGTGACACAAGACAGCCATCAGCTGAGATGATCTCAGCTTTTTTTGTCACCTAGATGATGATGAGAAAAGCAAAAAAAAAAAAAAAAAAAAAAAAAAAAAAGTTTTAAGTGATTCAAAGCCCATTCACTGGACTTTATGTTACATCTTCTCACTTCTGCCAAAGTGGGGCAAGCTGGAGTGAGTTCCTTTTCCACCCCCCTGCTTGTTACAACATCTTGTAGTCTCATGCTGGAAGCTGGAAATGTCCTGAAGGAAAAGAAATGCAAAAGTGGCAACCAGATGCCTTTGCCCCAGACATATCTTTGGCATCTGGGTTACTCTGTTTTGTCTGGTCCATATCTGTGATAATTTCTATTTATATCCAGGTCTGTTTCCTGTCCACACTCACCAGCATGGCCGTATCTCTCTGTCAGTGCAGCAGCCTGGAAGCACACATGTACACACAGGCCAGAAGTAGTTTTTTTCAACTGGGACAGATGGGATAAAGGTTTAGGGTGAATGAGCTTCCTTGAACAGCTAGAGCTGGCGGCAAGGAGCAGGTGAAGGGGAGAAACCTGTTTGTGCTGCAACTTCAAACAGAAGGAGCCGCAGTTCTTTCTCTGGGTCTGTTCCTACTCCAAAACCAGGGTGAATAACATCCTCCCTGCTTCCAGCCCTGAGGAAGGTGCTTTTCATGGTTCCAGTGCTGCACCAGCAATCTGGCAGGCAGGCCCAGGTCAGCTCCCTCCCCAGCAAAGAGCTGTCAGCTCGCCGTTTCTCAGGCGCTCGGTGGTTTTGGTGTGAGCAGCAGCAGGCTGGGCTCCCTCTCTCCATAGCACGCAGCCGTGGCACTTCACAGCACAGACCGTGTCTACAGCTGTTGTGGTCTTTCAGTTGGTGTGCTTACCAGAGGTAGAAATGCTGCAAATGATCTTCCCAGGGAAACCCCTCATCACCTGCCAGGTCCCTGTCTAAGATACACTTCAGAGCACTGCAGCAAGCCTGATAATGAGCAAGCAGCCCAGTGACACCCTGGATGCCAGTCACGTCACCTCTCCCCAGGCCCCATTTCTCCCAACAGTGCAGAACGAATTCTCTGAGCCTAAGCCCACGTCTGTTTTGTCATGTACATCTTCACAGGGGATCCACCTAGAGCTAGAAGAGGATATATGCAAATTGAGGTCTTGGTTTCCTAAATGTAGTTCTCAAATGTAGTCAGAGGATCTGCATAATTGAAACTTTTGCTATAATCTTGCTGCCTCCCTCAGCCTGTTCCTGACCAATGCAGACTATAAGTGAGGGTCTATAGTAAAAATAACTTAAAAAAGCCGTCTTAAATGTTTTTGCAGTGTGTCCAAAGCAGCTTGGGTGCTGAGGACTGAAAATGCATTTCCCTTTTACCTGAAATGCCCTTGTGTTTATTAAATTAAGGGTGTTATTAGTCCTAGATCATATCCGAACCTTTATGTGATTTTGCATTTGTCATAACGAAATGGTCTCACTAAATATTTCAGTATGCCTCTAAATAATGTTACCTGTCATGTAATACTTGTCTCGGGTTTTTCTCGGTGACTTTGTATGGGAGCTGAAAAAGAGCTACCACAGAAAATAAAATGGGCCTAAAATAACAGGCCTTTGTATTAAATTTAACATTTGGCTTCTGTCCCAGAATTTTCTGCATCCATATTAGAATCAGATGCTAGCTCAAGATGAAAAGATTTCCTGGATGGTTTTTATTCTTATTCTTATTAAAGGGCTGATAACAGGCTGAAGGCAAGATACTTGTTGTAGTAAAAAAATCTGCCTGATATCAAAGGCTGGATGGACAAGCTGACATGTATTGTTGTTAGGCCTCCCTGCTTGATCATATTTCAGTACCATAAAATCGTTCTGCTGGATGTAAAAATTCCAGTGTGAGAGCAAGAGGCTCGGTCTGGGCAGGTCATACTCCTTGGGGCACAGGGCTTCCGCCTAGTAGCTGACCATGGGACAACACAGGGATTTAGTATGAGCAGATTGGTGGCACGTTGTAGCTGTATTTGTTGTAAAATTTACTTGTTCTCCAACACTTGCGTTCATATTTGCATTCATAAAAGTCACTCGGCTGTCCTGGTGCTCCTGTGGGACTGGAATCATGTGTAATGTGGGGCAGGCCCACCAGTGTTGCTCAGCCGTCTTCAGGGAGTGGTGTTAGGGCTGACAGGGTCACCTAGGTCCTGCCTTCTGTGCCCCTGCTGACACCACCAGCAGTACATTCATCCTGCAGGCCATGGGCCCTTGTCTTCACAGATGTATCTGTTCAGTGCCTGCAGATGAGGCCTGCGGAGATGAGGTGTTCCTGAGCTCTGTGACATGGCCTGGGGCCGCCATCCCGGCACGCACCCTCGTGTCTCAGGATCCACTGAGGCCAAAGGGTGTTCTCAAAGCTCAGCCATCACTGTCATAGCTGGGACAGCCTGGGCTGTCTCGGTGACCTGTGGGGAAAGCGGTGCGTCCTGTGCCCTGCTCCCAAAGCAGCCACTGCCCCAGTTCCTTTGGCAATGCAGAGGCAAAGATCAAAGTGGCTGGAGTTAGCACCGGCAGGCAGCTCAGCCCCACACAGCTGCTCGCTCGCTGTCCCTTGGTGGGATGGGGGAGAGAATCGGGAAGGTAAAAGTGCGAGAACTCATGGGTTGAGATCAGGACAGTTCAGTGGGTAAAGCAGAAGCCGTGCACAAGCAAAGCAAACCAAGGAACCCATTCACTGCTTCCCATCGGCAGGCAGGTGCTCAGCCACTTCCAGGCAAGCAGGGCTCGTCACGCAGAGCGGTTCCTTGGGAAGACAAACGCCATCACTGCCAGCATCCCCCCTTCCTCCTTCTCTACCCCAGCCCTATTGCTGAGCATGACGCCACACGGTGTGGGACATCCCTCTGGTCAGCCTGGGCCACCTGTCCTGGCTGTGTCCCCTCCCAGCCCCTCACTGGCAGGGCAGCGCGAGGAGCAGGAACGGCCTTGGCTCTGCGCGAGCACTGCTCTGCAACGACTGAAACCATCCCTGTGTTATCACCACTATTCTCATCAAAAATCCCAAACACAGCACTGTGTAAGCCTCTGAAGAAAATTAACTCTATTCCAGCCAAAACCATGACACCTAGATGGTCTTCAGAAAGCGATTTTGCCTTTACTCACAGCATCTCTGTGCAGCACTCATGTGTGTCTGGGCTCAAGCAATATTAATGTTCACAGGCCCTGGGTATTCTATGCAAAATCATTTTGTTTTTGAGGAAATCAAGGAGTGGTGCTTTCTGGTGTTGCTGCTCTGCTGTGGCAGAGACTGTGAACATGGTATGGGAGCTATAAATTAGATTTTGCAAAGCAGCTCTTCTGGAGGGAGGCTGCTGCTTCGGATTGGCAGGCTATAATTAGCATTTTCCTGAGGATATTTTTGCTCTGTTTTGACGCAGTATCTTCAGTGACAAAAGTAGAGTAGCAATTGCAGCCAGCATTGACCGTTCATTTCAGCTTGTGATCTCAAAAGGTATCGGAGAGTGAAAATGTTTTACAGATACGTTGCTTTTCTAAATGCACCTTTTTAAAGCAACTGGTCTGTGGTTTGAATTTGCAGGCAGAGAACCATTTCACCAGCACTGGGCGTTTACAGCATCGACGTCAACATCTGAGCTTATACCCAGCAATCCTTTTATAGTCAACGGAGAGAAATGTGCGTTTTTAGAGGAGCAATTCATCTGGTCTATTTTAGACATCTTCTTTCCGATGAAATGGATTGTGTCCTAGAAGAGCCTATTTCTCTCCTTAGCAATAATTAATCATAGCATAATGAGTTCAGGAGGGGCTATCTACAGTTGGGTGGGATGGAACCCTTGCAGCATATTTCTGAAGAGCACTGTCGTCTCACTCTGCTATTAACACTTTTTTTAATTAATTTGTTGTTGTTGTTGCTGTTGTTTTTGAAATGACCACATTGCCATAGCGAAGAGATCACTTGTATTTTTAAGAAATACTTGGCTCGATGCCTAAGAGATTTTTTTTTACCAATGATAATTACAGCTACATTCATGCTTCATTTTGGGAAACGATGTTGATGGCTTGTTCATACGGGTTCACCTGAACCACGCTTATCAGTTTATTCAAATAAAAGAAGAAAAAAACAAACAAACACGGAAACAAAGGTGGATTTGCCATATATGAGAGGGCACAAAGGGGAATATATTCTGGTAAGTAGCATCTTAGGAGACAGAAAAATTTCTTGTGAACAGCCATCAGCAAAAAAATGGGGCAACACCTGGTAACTAAGGAATCAATTATTTGTGAAGTGTATAAACAGAGAGTCACATGACAGGAGCAATAAGGTTTTGCTGGTCCTGTGTTTGTCATTTGTCACTGTTTCATACTCGTACAACCAGACTGATTTCAGAAGGTGCTGACTGCTGGAAGCACGTTGCTTTTAAACCTTTCTTGTACGCTAACCCAAAATCTATAATTACTTTTGAAAGTTTTGGCTTTAGAGCAGAGTTCTGATATCTGGATTATTGACATTCAGAAGCTCCAGGCTCTCTAATAAGGTCCATTGAGCATTAGTTTTCCTCTAATTAATCTTCTGGTTGATTATGTAATTCATTTTTCTGGTTGAGTGTGCATTCTGTTTCTCTAGTTAATTAATTCTTTCACCTCAGCTTTGCTTATTCTCTCCTTTGTCAAGGTTTTACATTAATATTTGCAGCATTGCCTAGAGACGTGTATGCATGTTCTTTTTCTTTTTTGTTTTTACAGACGTAACTGAAATTGCACCATGTATTTTGAAGAGCTCACCAACAGATCAGCAGATGAACAAGCTTGCAAAGAGACTGGGACCTGAATGGGAGCATATTGTTCTGTGCTTGGGTTTGTCCCATACTGACATCTATCGATGTAAAGTCAATCACCCTCACAACGTGCAGTCACAGATTGTAGCAGCATTTGTCCTGTGGAGACAGCGTTTTGGGAAGAAAGCAACAATCCAAAGTCTGCAAGCCAGTCTGATGGCAGAAGAAGTGGATCCTTCTGTGATACAGTACATGCTCGAGTGAAGCCTTGCTGTTGATTGGGAGCTTTCACACACTTTGCTAAATTAAATAAAGAGGATTCACTGAGATGTATTGAAGATCTGGTGCATCAAACTAGAAGAACTGGGACTGAGAACTGTGATTTTATTAAGCTTATACATTCCAGTTTTCTGTGGCATCTTGTGATTTATAATTCCTTTCATGCCAGATTAATTTTTAGCAGGCATTAAAAAATGGATCACTCTTTCCTGTTCGCTTTTGTACTATTCCAACGGGGATATAAGGTGACACTTAAAGTCCTTGCAAGCAGGAGGCCCTGCAGTGAGTTCAGCAAGGTTTCTGGTTTCACTGCGGGCGCAACACTTGGTTTAACCTATATTCTGGACTGTGCAGGAGCCTCTTTTACTGCTGTTCCGTGCTAGTTCCCTGATATCCCAGTAAGAAATGAGAATAATCACTGTTACTAATTTAACAATTTTATAACAGTTATTGCAGGTGGCCCATTTCACATTTGTAGAAGTTTTAGCACATACAGTTTCTTGCTAGGCTAGATGGCTGCCACCTCAATCTACCTTTGAAACTGGCCCCAAGCGGAAGTAATGGGAACATGGCATGCCTGTGAGGTTTTTTCCCATTATTATTTAATGGATGTAGGTTTCTCCAAGGGGACAGGCACTGTGCTTGTATGCTGTCTCTAAGTGTAGCATGGGTGGGGAACTCTCTGGAAAGATATGAAGCAGAAAAGGGACCACAGCATGGGCAGGGGATGGTAAACAGAGCAAGAAGGCGCCTATGAAAAGAGATGACTTTTAGGTTGTCCATGTTTGTCTCAGCTAATAAACTGGAAGATAAGCTGATGTCTAAGCAGTCTTTGTACTATGGTATGTATCCAGGAGTGGCCAGCTGCTCTCTGACACCTGATGATAAGAGGCTGAATGCATTTAAATTCTTTCTGGATGCTTTCCTGTACCTTAAATTATGAACAAAGTTTGGATGCAGGGTTTCCAGGTCTATTTATGAACAAGTTCTGGTAGATCATTTAATCTACACAGACTCATTGCCAAATAAATTCCCATCTTATAGGATCTGCCCCATATAATTTAACAGATTAACAGCCTTGTCAGAATTCTATACTAGGGAAAGAATGAGCCTTTTTGCCTTTTTTCTAAAAATTCTTCCTCTATCCAGATTTTGGAAGACTTTTCCTGAAGATGAACAATTAGGAAAGACAAAGAAATTTCAAGGACACCCTGCCTGCCGTGTATTTCAGAAGCATGGCAACAGAGAACATATCCTGGCAAGATCAGTTCTCCTACAGATCCTGAAGCAATCTGATGGCATTTCAGTCTTCTGTACACAGATCTGACCTTCAGTAAATCATGATCCTGTTATACCTCACTCAGATCTTAACTAATTATATCCTATTACAGCTACTTACAGAGTTTAAACCTATCAACACGTCCAAAATAAACAATAAACAATTTAGGCCTTGTTATTTATTTCTTGCACTATTTCATGATGCTTTAATGCCAGCATATACTTTTTGTTGAAAACCATCATAGAGCAGGTGTAGAGACATCTGACAAATTCGGGTAGACAAGGCTCAGAGCAGGGGATGTGAGAACTCTGAACCTGTTCTGCTGGGACTTAAGCAGCGGAGTGAGGGGCAAAGCAGTGTCTGGCAGCAGCTTGGAGGAACAAAAGCTGGAAATAAGGAGCAGGAAGAACTACTAAAAGCCTGATTTACAGGAGGAAGCTCCCCATCACATAAATGCAAGTACCTTACCGTGTTCTGAGCCAGCACGGCCCTGGTCTGAACACAAAGGGGTGGCCAAGGGAGCCATCCCCAGTTAAACCAGCCTGAACACAGTGCTCGGGCATAGGACCAGTCCCGGCAGTAAAGCAATGTAATAATGTGTGTGCTCACAGGCCCTGGTACTTTCTTCTTTGGATTAACTTTGGATTTTACTTTCTGCTTTTGCAAGACCAATGTCAGATTACCCATAACTAGTCTATACAGAGCATTTTTAAGGAAACAGCTTGGAGTAGGTATGAAACCTTATGCCAAAGAAACCTTCCTAACAAGTAAGGTATCCTTCCAGGTATCTAATATGGACCACTGGAAGCTTGATGGGTCACTATCATAACGGGTAATTTCTATATAGTCCTTAAACTGGTCTTTAAATGGGCTAAATTCTGCATCCCAGCAGTGGTACTGAAATGACAAGAGCCGGGACTAGACATGGAATTTAAAACCTGGTCTCTTGTATTGTAGAACAAAGCGCTGAATTCATAATTTATAGTTACTTTCACATTCCCAGGCCCTAAATTAATGCTGAAATACTTGAGCTGCAAATATTGAAGGGAGAGGTTTACTTATTTTACGAGACAGTTTCCATTGCTGTTATTTTTAAATTCATGGAAATGTTCCTATTAGACTCTTCAGTTTTATTGAAGCTTGTTTTTGCACCACACAAATACAGGGACACATTTAACTTGACAGTAGTATTCCTTTAACCCAGTGTATTTTTCCATCCATTTAAAAATGTTTTTCTTCTGTATGTAACACTTCATTATACACAAGGATGCAATTAAGACAATTTAATTCTTCAGATGTATAGCAACGCCTCTCATTCTCTCTTAGGCCAGCCAAAAGATCTTAAAAGGCTTGTTCTTCTCTGGCTAATTTGGGAGCAAGTGTTATTCGTTTAAATGTCACTCACAGGCGATCCTGTGACTCCAGCTCTCATTGTTCAGGATGGAGGCAGCCCCGTGAGCAAGCGCCCGTCCCTCCCTTTGCTGCACATTTGGGTAAGGACGTGGGACTCCCTGCCCACCGTGCCTGGTGGCAGCTCTGGCACCAGCCCCCAGACCTGCCTCAGCCACTGCTTGTGGTGGGCAACGAGGCCTGTGCCCACCTCGGCCATAGCTTGGAGTGGGGGCTCAGCAAGCGGCGGGGTATGGCCAGCAACAAGTGTTTTCTGATGCACTTCTTAGATGAAGCTGAAAAAGCCTTTTGAGTGAAAATTGTGCGATTGCTATATTCTGGTTTGTGGCAGCATTTAGGTGGCCTGAGAGAGGAAAGCAAAGTGGCCCCTGATGGACCTTCTGCAGAATGGATGGCTTGACTTCTAGTCCTTGGAAAAAGCAGCCACCAGTTTTCTTCCTCGGTCTGTAAAGGAGAGGTTGAAATCCCACTTAAATTCTCTTAACTGGTAAGCAGGCTTTATAAAAGCTGTTTAGTAACCTGCGAGTAGAGGTGGACTCTTAGCACAGCGATAGGAAAGGACTAAGAGCACCACTTCCCACCTGCACCGAGCAACACGGGCTACCACAAAGAAGGGACCTCCTCGGGTCAACGAGGCTTCACGCTGCTCCAAACAGTGCCTGGAGAGTAGAGGAAAACTAAAATGCAGCTATCTTCAAGCTGCTTCTCCCGGATGATGTGGGGGGAGTTTCCATCTTGAGTCATATGTTACAGCAGCCATCGATCTATGGAATAAAACATTTTGCTAAAGGCTGGAAAAATAAACAAAGTCATATTATATTCAAAGAATATAAAAGGCACGCTGATCTGATCTAAATACAGTCATGCTGCCAATTTTGTTTCTTACTGGAAATAAAAACAATCTCTGAGAGCTAATCTATTTATAAGCTTCCATATTCTCAATAACCATAGACTAATCTCGACACACAGCAGAAGTAGAGCTGAAAAGGCAGTTCCTAAAAGGTTTGAGTATTTACAATGATTTTTATTTCTGTGAATTTACAATGAGTTTCCACATTTCACGAAATGAAAATAATTTTTACTTTCAAGGTGCCTTTCTATCACTTGGTAAATAGACCTAAAAATAAACCCAGTGATTTTCTTTTTTGGCCTGAATACAATATCTTTCTGAAAAAGAGGCATGGTTGCTGGAAACGGAAATAATCCTTCAAAATGTCTTTCCAGATTAAAAAAGTCTGTATTTTAGCAAAATTCACTTTTGAAGCTGGCATTTTAGTTGTGAGACAGATGAATTGGTAATTTCCCCTTGAAGCTGTCGGGGAGGGCTGAACGATCAGCGGAGCGGAGCGGTTACTGAAGGGCTGATGGCGCGGGAAGGCTCCTGGCACTTCTGTAGCAGTGACTGCATTAAAATGTCTGCACATGCTGCAGATGCCATTTCTGACATGGATGTCGGATCCAGGCCCCAGAAGCAAGGAGACAAAAAGTCTCTTATTGACTTCAATGCGCTTTGGATTAGGCCGTCTCTAATTGGAACCTGCTGAAGCGTGGTACTTTTACTACCTCCCTTTGAAAAGCAGTCTTTATGAATTTGGGGCAATAAAAAGTGAAGGCTTTTTGTGGGTGTAGGAAGCATTCTGGGTTACGGGGTCCTTTTTTCTCTGCCTTGCGTGCTACTTTGCACTATCCACTTCAAAATCAGCGCCATGAGAAAGGAAAAAGAAGAGAGGAGCAGAAAGGGGCACAAAGGACAGAATGAGCCAAGTCCTTGCCCAGAAGAGGGCCAGGCACTTAGACCCAGAGTGGCTGGCAGGGGCACAGTATCCAGCACGCCTTGCCATGGCCAGTGTTACGTCCTCTTGGGGTGTGCAGAGCAGGCACCAGCCTCACAGATGCCGCCCAGAGCTCTTCTGCACCAGCAGCAGGCTCATTCAGCAGAGAGGATGCCCAGGAGCCTCCTAGGAGTGCCTTGCAGAGCAGCCAGAGGCTGTGCCCGCCTGCTGGCTGCCTATTGCTCTCGGTGAGCGCTGCCGTCACCCTGCCCGAGCAGTGTGTGCCCACCCACTGCACGTACCTGCCCCAGGGGCTGCTGCTGCAAGGCACGGCCACCAGCACGTTTGGGGCAGGGGAAAGACTCAGCTGGGAGATGTCCCATCAGCAGTGCTTCTCCTGCAGGGTGTATTTTCAGGGCTACTTCCTGACTAGCAATGGTTTTTTTTTGTTTGTTTGTTTTTTTGTGGGGGGGGAGTCCCACGGTAAGGGTCCTTGCCATTCGGCAAGTGCAAGCCAGTGAGCTTTGGCTTATTTTTAAAGGAGCCACAGAGTTATCCTCACAAACAGAGCAGTTTCTTCACGCACGCACGCTGAGCACCGTTCCCTAGGAAGCAGGCACACAGAGCTTCTTACGCTCCGCTGACGTTCATTTTGATTTTTTAGCAGTACCTTCTTTGCCAGGAGTGTGATGCTTCCTGGCTCACACAGCACAGCCCCGTGAGCTCCAAGTCCTGCTCAGCTGCGGCTGGCAGGGCCAAGCTGATGGCCCCATCATCGTGGTGGCACCTCAGCAGGAACAGCACTGGGTGCGCACAGCCAAGTCTCTGCCCTTGAGATCCTGAGGGGCACTCGACAGCACTATAAAAAAGGATAGGAAGGCATACTAACAGGAAAATAGGTAACTTTCAATGAGCTGAGCAGGCAGACCCCAGTGATACTGTCTTCTGTGAGGTAATTTTATTATTATGGACACTTTTGCTAGGCTTTATTTAAATAAGAAAGCAGTTGAATAACTAGAACATGTGGAGCCTCCTGATAAGGATCCTTCTTTCAGGTTATTAAGCAGGCTGCATAACAAGTGCTCGATTATTCTTCAAAATGCTTAAGCAACACCTTTTGTTCAGATTCCCATCCCGAGCTACCTCCCGGTGCGGTGCCTCCCATCAAGTTCCAAGAAACAGCGTGCGATCAGCACACACCCCTGTTCTCCATAATAAAGACTTCTGAGAAAAAGCATTAACAAACCGGCCACGTATGGACCTGGGAAATCAACCCTTCTGATGGAATTTTACTCGCCTCATGCTGGGCTCTCTGTGCCATCGGGTCAGATGTCTGCATGCAAAATGCGTCTCCATTATTAAATATTCTTCCTCTCCACTGCCGGCCCTGACTTAGCAAAATTTGAGAAACCACTTCGGGCTACCACCTGTAGAACGATGCAGGCTTCCTACGAGAGGAGCCCAACTTAGAGCAAGTGCCGGATTATTTACCACATAAATGTTGGGGGGTTGCTGCCTGAGCGAGCTGCCCTCATGCTGCGAGCAGGGTGCAGCACAGGAGCCTCAGCAGAGTGGCGCAGGTTGGCGTGCACCTTCAGGGGGCAGAGCACGGGGCTTGTGACACACAAGGGTTTTCTCACACAGCACCAAATCTTTGGATCCCACAGAAGTCAGCACAAAAAATGACAGGAGCTATCATCCCAAAGTCACATCACAGAAGCACGTGAGAACATGGGCAGCCATCTGAAGAAAGCCAAACTAGAAGTGAAACCCCGAGTCTGGCTGAGCAGTTTGCTTTGAGTTTGAGGACTGTGCTTTTTTTTTTTCCAGTCAAGCCCTGAACCAGGCTGTGTGCCATGGGCTGTCAGATTCCCTGCCTCGGTGGCAGCTCAGGGCTCTGGTGACTCAGCCCCCATGGCTCCTGCTAAAGGCGGAGGGAAAAGCAAACAGGGCAGACAGGGACACGTGTCCACAAGCATAGAGGGGACAAGAAGCAGGGCAACAAAAGTAAAGGCAGTGGGAGAGGAGGGAATTAACTCCAAAGCTGAGGGCTGGCTCCCAGCACCTCCCTGCCCCTGCCATGAGACCTTGTGTCAGGCGAAGTCCTCCTGACCTCGGCAGATGCCACAGCAGGTAGCATTTGTCTTTTTATTCTTTTTCTTTCAGTGGGCAGACACAACTGACACATCAGATTTCACCCTGAAATCCAGCTGACAGACTGGGTCCAGGTTTAACGTGCTTTCCTAGAAGGGACATTGCTCACAGGGCACACAGCTGCCATATCCAAAAGTTAATCCCAGGAGGCAAGGGATCCTCTGAGGTGATAAACCAGGAGTGACTGAAGCACAGCCGTCATCCCAAAGAGGTGCCAGCAGGCACGCGGCCAAGCATGGCTGACAGCAAATGCTCCTGGCCACGGCTGTCACCTCCTAGTGCCACGTGAGGGGCACGCAGCCGTCACCACCATCTCGTGCAGGGACGTGGGCACCAGAACAACGCTGGGACAGAGACATGTGCTGCCCCGGCTCATGCAAGACCTCCTGCTGGCTTTTGGGCCCCAGTTTGGGGAAGTGTTTAACTTGCCCAGCCTTGTGGTGATGGAGGACATTATGGGAAGACCAGACTCCATCAAATGACAAAACCTCTCTGTTGCTGTGAGCACTGAGGGACTCGCCCAGCTCCAGTGTGGGACTGCGAGTCAATACACAGCCTGGCTCAGAGAAACCCGCACCCAAAATAGCTGGTTCCTTGGGAAACAAAATGAAAAGTCAACAGAAACATTGGCTGCTTCAAAGCCTCTCTCGAGAGTCTCATCTTAGGTTGTTCTCTTAAGTGTCATAAAAATAAGCATCTCCAGCAAGGAGAGGAGGAATGGGTAAGTGCAGGGCTTTATGCTTAGGTGCATGCTCCTGCCCCATTGGTGAACATGCCTGCCTGTGCCTGCCATGGGCAGCCCCGGTGTGGGCTGGAATGACACCTCAGGGTATGCACCATGGCAGCACATTTCAGTCCATCTTGCTCCTTCTCACCACTCACCAGCAGAGACCTCCCTCCGGGAGGGTGAAATCATTCATGGTGCCCTCAGCCTCCTCGCTCCCATGTGCCCCCTACCCCGTGGTGGTACCACCAGTGCTACCAGCCAGAGAAGTCCTGTGGGAGGACTCACACGTGGGCAGTGGCCAGGCCAGACTGGCTCTGCAGGCAGCCAGGGCTCCACCAGTCATAACAACATGGAAACTGGTGGCTGGAGGCACTGTGCTGGGATCAGGCAGGGGCACCCATACCCGGGCAAACACGTAGACCTGGCCAGAGAAACCGCCTCTGCAGTGTACTTGTGGAGGGCCCAGCAGCAACCCGGTAATGGAGCGTGCGGCCTGTTGAGTCTCAGTTGTCCATGCGGTGGTGAATGCCACTTCCCCTGGCAGACAGCAGAGTTTTTCATTAAAAAGCCAGCGTTTCTCCAATAGTGCCATTGTGTTCTCATGTACTTGAGCATGTTGGCAAATGCTTATGTTTTTAAGGGCCATTACAGCAACAAAGTAGGAGTGCTGCACAAAAGTAAGCCAGAAGTGCAGCTGATCAGAAGCAGCGGCAGTGTTGCCATGTTCGCTGCTGTGAACTCTCCTGGGGACATAAGCTTGGTAAGTGAAGGAGGAAAAGAGGAACAGCACCATTTGACAGTGGCTATAACTAACATGGTAAGAAAAATCCAGGCCTAGTTTATAGAAGATGATCATATGCCATAACAGAATTGCTCATCTGTTAAGCATTACTAAATGCTTACTATACTAAGCATTGCCGATCTCCAGGAAATGTACCAAGGTGAAGCTGAAGATTTTTAAATCTAAAACTGATGGCATAAATCAAACCCCTTTTAGGCTCCTGCAATAAGAGGAGAAGAGGAAATTGCTTTTCAGCCCACAAAGCATGCTCCTGGTAGCTGATAAACTGGCTGTGACTCCCCAGAGAAGGCACAATGAATAGCGAGAAAGCACATATCAGAACTATAATGAACCTCCAAAGGGACACAGGGAGTGACAGCAGTTGCTGCTGGAGGAACCTGGGGTCCCCGGAGATCCCCTTGAGATGGACAGCAGTGGGTGGGAGTGGGGGCTGCATCCTCCAGGTAAGGACCATCTCTTGGGGTGGAGCTCCTTATTATACAGAGGCTTTCCTCTGTCACTTTAACTGCTTAACCCTGGAGCCAGGAAAGATATCCCAAGAACCATGCAGGCACCACTGCATTTGTGACATGACAGCCAAAAGACATAATAAGGCCTTAGTGAGGTCATGGCCAAGGGTGTGATCCTGAAGCAAGGTAACCCTGCAAGATGGAGGCCTGGCTCCTTCCTGCCTGCCTTGCGCTATCTAAGGATCAGGCGTGCAGCTGACACTTCCCAGAGCCAGCAGAAGGAAGATGGGCCCCTCTGGACACAGCTCAGCCCACCTGCCAGATAGACACGAGGGACATCTAGAGGGATCTCTTTTAGGGCTATCGAGGGAACTTAGATGAATTGCTTTGGCGAACCATTTCGCTTTAGAAAGCCAGGGAAGGATTAATCTAACTTTAGTAATCTACAGTAGAAACGCCTACATCACAGCTGATTCCTATCACATCCTGCTATCGTCAAGAGAGAGCAGCGGGCCCCTTTTGGGTGCAATTTATCTGCTTTACCACATGTTTTTGCTAGGATTAGGTTAGGCCCCACCCCAGTGACTATAATTGATGCCTGTCTCAGCTGTAGGCGTGACATTTATTGAGCTGAACCCCATCACTCCTGTCAGATTAAATGAATCCCACCCCAGAACTTGGTCTTTGGAGACAACATGCTCCAACAGGAACTGAACGCTCCCGGCGGTTCTGGCTGCCAGCACGGACAGCCCCTGCAGTACCGCTGCCACCTCGCCCAACGTGGAGGTCCGTGGAGGCCCTGACAGCGTGGGTTTCAGGGAGGCCTTTCATGGGGTAATAAATGGCTCGTGTATCCAATAAAAGGAAATTGAAATTTGGTAGACAAGCTTCCCTGGAAAAAGACCTACTCAGTTTGTATAAACAGCTCACACACAGCAAGAGGGATTCTGGAACAAAATGCAGCCTTGTAATCCTAGTTCTAGTCTTAGCTGTGTATAAACACAGAGTGGATCTCTGCTGCAAAAATAAATATATCAGAGGAAACCAATAAAGATGATGGTGCCTAACAAAGGTGATAAACAAGCAAGCAGTACACCTTATGTGTTACCTTTGCAGACATTCTTCACTGTCTGCTTTGTGAAGCACCAGAGCAAAAATGTTCCATTTGCACGGTGAGAGGTTTGGTAGGTTGTTGGGTTTTTCTCTCTCTCCTTTTTTTTTTTTTTTTTTTTTTTTTTTTTTTTTTTTTTCCTTCTCTTTGTTGCTGGAATTTTAAAAGCTTGAATTTGGAATAGCCTTGCATTTCCTCATGTCTGTGTGTCTCACCTCAGTGCCATTAAAAGTCATGACACGTAATAGAGAAACAGCTGTGCAGGAAACTTCAGGCATCTGTTTAATATTAATTGCATGTATTCCTAAAAAGTCATAGCATGTTTTTAAAATTTCACTGCACATCTGGTGCGTCACTGCTTAGTTGTTTTTTTTTTTTTTTAATAGGTTTTATCTGTGAGTCACTAAGGATTATCAGCCACAAGCTGGCCAGACAGCAGAGAGATATATAAGCAAGTAAAGTGGAAGAGGCATTTCTAAATGGCTTGTTAAAAAAAAAAAAAAAAAAAAAAAAAAAAATCAACAAAAATGACAAAGTAACACTGACATTTAGCTGCTTATCAGAAGACACTGAACTATCGGGAATTTAGGTTTAGGGAAGAACAGCATATTCTATAAATAAACACTGTATGATTTAAAAGATACAGCTTACATGTGAATCCTGTCCTAGACGACATTAGTATTTCTTTCTCAGACAGAGAAGGATGAGTTCTCCTGTAGCTACTCAAAAAACAGAATTTGATCCCTTCTGCTCTACCCGTTCCTCACTCTTAGCCTGACTTATGTGTGTTTACCCATAAACTGCATTTTCTGTAGAGCTGTCAAGTCTCACATTAAAGAAAAGGGTCTCTTGAAGATCAGGTGAAAGACATATTCTTCAGCCTGACAAAATCCTGAAAAGCCTCCATCTCCAGGTGATCTTCCTCACCACTAGCTCAGTGCCAGCCATGGGGAGCATGAAGATGCAGCTTCCCTTCTGCTGGGGCAGGAGCCCCAGGCCCCTAGGGAAGGCAGGGCAGCTGGTCTCCCTGGTGACCATGAGCTTCTGAAAATTATGTGAAGTTGCTGAGAACCTCTTTCTGAATGAATAAATGAATGCTGGTTAATGATTTTTGCACATTTTTCTGTAAGTCATCCTGTTGGATGGAAAGGACCCCAACATTAATCAAGGTTTTGATTAATGCATAAAAAAGGATTAGAAGACATAGATCTGGAAAAACAGCTTTGTCAATGTTACAGAGCAGGTGCATCCCACAGTGAGCTTTATTTAGAGAAATATGGAAGAAGGCCCACAGTGCCTGCATATTTGAGGGTATCTTCAGAAACAAGAGGACTCACAGGGGGCAGGGGCAAGGAAAGGAGGGAAGGCAGCCCCCGTCCCAACCTACACCCAGGCATAAGAGGGTGTCTGTGGGCCAAGTGTTCCCCAGTCCCACTCTTTAGAGGTAAGGAGTTACTCATAACCAGATCAGATGTATTCCCATTCTCTTCTCAGAAGGGTTACAACTCTTTGAAAGAGTTTCTCCAAAATGGCACTGTCATTTCACACCTGCCCCCAGCTCTGGGGAAAGTCCCCATTTAGGGCTAAACTTCGTGGTTTAGCCAGCTTGCTGTGCTTGTAATGGTGTGAACAGCCTCAAGCACCATGGTCCTCTTTGGGGAGCTTCTTGTTTGGAATCGGTAACCTGGGGTTCCAGGAGCTGTAAGCATTGTAGCACCTCTTCACACCTCTCTCCACTCACCTGTGAAATAGGGCAGTGATTGTACTTTGTCCTTGCAAATTGCTTCGAATTTTCAAGAGGGGAAGTCTTACAACATCTAAGAGTGCATGGGAAGGTGTGAAGTGGGTGTGCCCCTGAGATGCAGGGACTGATTGCCCATTGCATGTTTGCCCATGTTTGCATTGCCAGCACAAGTACATTCCAGTCCTCATTTCTCCTGTCTTAAAATTCATGGCTCTTTATTAAAACGTATTGTACTCTGCAGTTATATGCTGCGCTAGTTTTAGGAGTTCACAGCCCGGACAAGATGAGCTCAAAGCCAAAGGGAATCAGGAAGGGGTCAATAAGGTGGAAAATCAAGCAGCAGTGCAATGTATCCATGATGTGAGAGAGGGAGAGGGAAGGCTTCTCCAAGCCTCTGCTGGGGGATCCAGCAGGTCTGATGCCAGTTTGGGCAACTGTCTGAGCCAAGCGTGTTTTGTCTTGATGTTTTTACAGATATGGATGCAATTAAATTCCTGGCAGAAAGCAAGTACATTATTTGTGGATAGAGTTGAATACGGAAAACACAGAACCTGCAGGACTTTATTTAAAACTCATACTTGTGAACAGCTGCATTCACAGACTGCAGAGCTGAAAGAATAAGAGAAAGCTCATGGGACACCAGGCAAAAGCAGTATTAGACCCTGACAATCACCATAGGCTAGACACAGAGGCAAAGGGGGCTTTTTCCATCATATCCTACCTTGCCAAGTACCTTGCCTGGCCCTCCCAGCCCTGACCCACCTCCTGCTCGTGGCAAGGTGGTTAAAGGCAGCCACTGCTTGTGCTCCTCTCATGGGACAGAGGCAGGGAGCATTGCGTGGCTGCTGCTTGTGGTACCGGCAGGTACTTGCTGAGCCATGCTGGTACAGAAGCAAAGACACTTTAATGCGAAAAGGTGCTCTCCAGGCCAGAATTAAACCCAGCCACGCTAAACCTCTCAGAACAGCACTCCTGGCACCTTCCACGTGTGGGGGCTAATGACCTCCAGCTGGGTGGGCCGGAGGACTCCCTGTCTGCAGCCCATCCCTGCTGGGGCAGCCTGGCCGGCAGCACTCCTTCGGCTATGTGGGAGTGCCAGAGAGCATCCTGACCGGCCCTGGCCCCAGACGGGCTGCCACCAGTGTCCAGGACCTTTTCCTCAGTGAGCCAAAGGTGCCAGGGTCCGCCCCAAAAGCAGCAAAGGAGATAGATCTCGCCAGGGTAATTACTGCCAGTAACAGGTTAAACGCACGAGAAGTGCTGAAGAAACCACCCAACATGGATCTTTGTTTTTTTTCCTCGCCAGCATTCCTCACCTTAAGCTACTTTCTCACAGCATGACTTCACCCCATGCTTTCTCACTGCTGGCAAACCCTGACATGCTGCAAAAGCAGCAGCCCGTCTCCAGCGTGCTCCTCGGCTCGGCGCGACGGCGCGGGACAAGCCGGGACAGGGCGGTGGGGCAGCGCGCGGCCGTACACGTGCAGGGCTGCCCTTGCACCGGCGCGTGTGTGCGAGCGGGCAGCGCTGCAATTTACAGTCTGGGGCCGTCCGCCTTCATGCGGCAATTGTTCTGGCAGCGCAGCACAGCCACGGCAGCTCTGCCAGAAAGGAAATAGGACTCCAAATATGCCGAGTCCTGCGGGCCCGTGCGGTGCAGGGTGCTCGTCGTGCGAGGCTGGTGCAGTGCCGAGCCCGGGGGAGATGGCGAGGTAGGGCTGTGGCGGGGGCACGGTGCCAGGGGGTCCCGGGCACGGGGTGGGTGCAGACGACAAGCAATGGCAACGGAGACAGCAAGCGGCATGCGGAGCGAAGAACAAGATCTGCTCAATTCCATCAGTCAGCACTCTCTTCCAGAAGATGACCTATTGAACATTTCCAGGAATAGCTGTGCCAAGCCTGTCAACTGTTTCTTGGAAATACACTCAAGAAAAATGGCCTCCTTCCAGTAGGGATCTGCAGAAAGCCTGGACTGGATCAAGGGCTGCAGTTTGGTGCTGGGACGGATGGATGGTGCCTGCTCGGCTGCTTGCTCAGGAGCGGTGGCCCAGGGTGCTCAGGCCACCTTCTCTCCTCTTCTCCTTTTCTGAAAAGCCCTTCACGTCACCCACAAATAACAGGGAGGGAAGGGGTAATGTTTTGCAGGTTGACTCAACCCACGGGCGTGCTCATTCCTAGCTGTCAGTCTTCAGAATTAAGCCCGTGTGGCAACCAGCCATGCTACAAGTGCCACGCCAGCACACCTGGGCTGTCCTACAGGCCGTGGTGGAGCCAGCTGCACAGAGCAGCCCAGGCCCCGGTGATCACAGCTTGCTCCCAGCGTTTCGTTCTTGGTTTTCTCTTGTTGTTTCACTGCTGGTAGACATAGACAGCCTGAAGTCATTGCTCTGGTACCTAGGCCTCTCACCAGGCAGCAACAGCAGCTCCACAGAGCCAGGTGTAGGTGGTGGGCTGGGGTTGAAATATGCCTTGGGAAGGCCACCTTGCACCGGCATGGCTGCGGTGGCCCTGTCCCAGCCGGAAGGTCCCACTGGCTCGAATAAACCACGAGGGCCACAAGTCACTGGGTCACTGGTGACAGGGATACCTGCTCCAGCTCATCCCCTATGGCATGCGCCAAGGCCTGTTGCCCCACCATTGCCAACCCCAGCACTCTTCTGCCAGCTGGAGCCTGTAAAGTACAAACTGGAGACTCACACTGAGCCTCCAGTTATAAATTATATTTAAGTTATAAATTTAAGACAGTTCTCTCATATTTACATGTGCAAAGTGGTACCAGTGCAGTAGATGGCTTTTGGAAGTTGGGTGTCCAAGCCCTTCTTCATGTCTAACCGGTCACTTTCCACTATCCTCTGACATATGTCCAGGTGAACAAAAACCCATAGAACTAAATATTTCCCCACTGTCACAGGCCAAATGAAAATAGCCAGGCGCCACTCTGTTATGTGAGAGAGATTGTGGAGCTGCCTTTTGGAGTTGTTCTGGATTGACTCCAGATCTGGATTTACATTGGGTCCTTCATGACGGGTTACAAATAAACCAAAGTAATGGGATCTGGCATGGCTTGGCAGATTTTTAATAGGATGCAGAGCCATTCATTTCTGGGTCATTAATTCAAACCAGCCCAGATCAGTAGTGGCCACATTTTGTTGCAGTCTAATAGCTGTATAATAACCTCTCTGAACAGAATTAGGGAGTCCATCACCACAATTTAAATTAATTATAATAACTTTAGTTGGCTATCTCAGCAAAGAAACCCAGGGGTGAATACTGCCCAAAATGGGGGCTCCTTCAAGAGATGGGGGCAGAGAAGTGTGGTGGTAGGTCCTCCTGCAGCAGATGAGTGCAATGTTTGGTGCTGGTCTTCAGACACAAGGTGAAGCTCTCTGGTGTGCAGATAGACCACCTGAGCAGTATGCATCTCTGTGACTATTAAGAGCTGGGCTCCAGATGTAGGCTCCAGCTTAAGAAAGTCCCCACAGCCCCTAATTGACTGTTGGAAGTGTCAGATCACTCTATATTTGATTGCTTTCTTATATTCTTTCCCAAGCATCTGTTGCTGGCAACTCTCTGAGTCAGGATACCGGGCTGGCCGGGTCTGTGTTTGACCTAACAGAGCTTTTTTTATTTATTATATTCTTATATTCAGAAACCCTCAAAGGGAATATTAATGATATGCAGTGCACTTGCATAGGATCCATGCACATGGACACATTTATCCCTAAATTGACACATGCCCTTATATATGCTCACTCACATTCAGCAGTTGTCTGCATTTTAGTAATGGCCCAGTAATTAAAGAACCCTTTGAATGATTTATAATTCCTTTGTGAGGAAGGAAAGCTATATTGCTTTTTTCTCTTTTTGTGTCAAATCCAGTTAGCTGGCCACCATCTCATTTGAAAAATTAACTAAAATAAGCTTTCTGTTTTCCTGGGAGGAATATTTTCATGTTTCTTTCTGGGTGTGGTCAGAATTTCTGGCAGCACTTTGCTGAACTGAAGCGTGTGTCTGACTAATGCAGCAAACAGGCTAGTACACCATGCCATTATTCATTTCATACCATCAGATCACATCATTTGCAATTTGCTGTAGTGAGTCCAAAGAGCCCCAGAGTTTCATACTAAGTCCACTTCACATGTAGATACTTTCAGTACAAGGCAGAGGAGACTGGGAAGAGAGGGAGGAATGCTATGAAAGTGATGTTTAAAATGCAGGTGGTGGAAAAAACAGCTTTGCCTGTGTCAGGGGTCTGTCAGAGAATTTATCTACAAGGACAACCTTTCATCCATGGGTTGTCTGCAGTAGAGTCATTTGTCAGAGCCGACAGTTTTCACTACTTTACGTCAGTAGCTATGTCACTGTAATTATGGTTTTTGTTCATTTGTTTGTTTTTAAAATTTACTTAGTTTATTGTTCTTTTGAAAGAGAGGCTGATGCCCTTTCTTCACATAATAAAAAAACACAACTGTGAGCATCTCCAGGCCACCTTGCAAGTGTCCTTCTAGGCAGCTAACTGATGCACCAGTGCCTGCTAGCAAGGGTTGCATTTAGCACTTGCTCTTCTAGTTTTCCCAGTAAGGAGGCTTTGCTGTAGGTAACAGTTTTCTCCATTTTATCTGAGTGGTCTCCAAGTCTTACCCCCACCCCTTGCCCTTTCTGTCACATGGTTGCTGGCTGTCCACTAGGGACTGGAACCCAACCTTGAGCTTTAACGTGTGCATGTGAAAATCAGAGAGCTGAAATGCAACGGAGGGGTGGGAGTTAGACCCTGGGCACCCTCTATTGAACACAGGGAGATTTCAGACATTCTTGTTTGCACTTTTTACCCACATACAGCTCCATTCTCATTACACTAATAATGGTGTTAATAGTCTTGTGGCATAGGGGACTGCAGTTTTGAAGGCCAGCTTTCCCAGAGAGGCAGAGACATTCTGAAGCTCTTTTAATTGCTGTATTCAAGCTGGACACAAAATAAAGCAGATCACTTGCAAGCAACTCAAACACTGAACACTCAAGCTATCATTGGAGTAGCATCTGCAGATATTATTTGGATAATACAGAGGTTTACGCATGGCACTGTGAATTAGGATAGATTTTGGAAGGTATTAATCAGGAGCTTAGGGCGGTTTGGAAACCAGTTGTAGTTGCCAGGCTAAAAGTAAACAGCTAAAAACCTTAGTACCATATAATAGCAATAACATACCTATCAAAGTATGAATGCTGCAAGGTGTATAGACAGATCACAACTCCATTAAGACAATCAACAACATGTCTGTGCCAGTGACAAAGAGAAATAAAGCTCTTCAGTGGACAAAAAGCTTAATGGATTTTGCAAAGCTAATGCAATTTATGGTGGAGGCTTCCATTCATATGCCAGTCATGAGTATGAAATTAAGCTATTACTGGAAGCTCTTCTGAAGAATCACAGCACAATTCCTTTGCAAAAGCATGATCAAAGTAGAAGACTGGTAGTTTAACCCAAGAATATACAAAGAGTTCTGTGCTAATTTTTTGGAAAAGTTTGCTAATGAATACTGCCCACAACCTCTTTCACGACCACCAAAGGAGCTGTGGACAGCTGTTGGGTGCACAGGGAGGAGGCTACATCCAGCCCTGGTATAGGTCCAAGCTGGGCAGAACCACAGCCCCACAGCAGGCATACTTAAGGGGTCTCTGAGTGGGGCAGAACAAGGCAGAGGGTAGCAGTGAGAGTCACACATGTGAGACCATGAGATGTGACCACTTGGAGCAAGGATGAGGCTGGACTGTTGAAAATCAGCACTGGCAGCTGTACTTCCAACTTCTTTCAGTAGCTGTTTCCTAAGGGTGCAGGAAGATCTGCCTTCTAGGACTCTCCGGGTTTTGATCTGGCTTAGATTTAAGCCAATGAGATTTTAAGTGGGAAGAGGCTCGAGACAACCCTTGGGCTCATTTCTGAAGCAACCAGCAAGAAAGCTAATTGTACTGACCTCAGTGACAGCATTGGTAATTTCTCTCATATTCTGTGAGAACTGCACTGACATCAGTGACTCATGTCCCATGGGTGATGAAACAGCCATCCTGGGAGAAAAACTTTTGGTCACCCCCAACAAATCTTGTCTTTCAGTCCTCCCTTCTGCCATCTGGTGATGTGACATTGCCAAATCCTCATGGGTGCCATGGGGCCATGCTGTACACAGCCTAAAAGATGTGTAGGCGTATCTAGCTAGGTCAAGAGAAGGCAACCCACGAAGTGTAACACCCATGTCCCAACACTTTCTTTTGACTTAGTGACTGTACAACACATTACCCTTAGCATATTGATCAATCCCCATTTAGGGAAGATGCAATATGGATGTCTTCCATGTTTCCTGCCAGCTCTTGTGCAAAACAGCTATTGTGTGTCGCTCAAAAGATGGTGCATTTTATGTGGATGCAGGAATGCCCAGCTATCTCTATTATTTTGACATCCTCAACTGATATGTACTGTAGAGATGGACTGTATCATTATTATTTGTGCACAGTAGTGAAAATTGTTTCATTGTACAGATCTGCTGGGCTAGACAGTTTGATTTTTTCCAATCAGTTAAAAGAGAAGAATAATTCTTTTATTCTGCCTACACCCCTGAATGGAATTCAAACCTTTATCAGACTCTTCCCTGAAGAAAACCACAAGTGCCAGACTGCAAATTCTTTACAAATGAAACCAAGTTCTTTATTTCATTTATTTTTATGTCTGGCAGTGATATCTTTTGTAGTTGATTTCCTAAGGTAATTTTATTTGTGCAACTGTGCTGTACCTAGGTGTCTGTTGCCCCCCTCTTTACATATTTGACCAACTTGACTAATTTCTACAATACCTAATAGTGAGGTAGAAATCTCAAAGGTTCTGCAAGTCTTGTGATAACAGAGAGGGAAGAGACACAGATTCATGGCCTTTTGTGAGAGGAAAGCTTCTACGTGAGTGAAGGAATTATCTGATCTAACCTGCACAGCTCTATACAGCATGGTATGTGCTGCCCTCTGTCCAGCTACTAACAGAGGGATGTTGAAAGGAGTTGATACAGAGAGTGGATAAGGGTGTGAGGGAAGCAAGGGATCTAGGAGATGTGGGAGGAATTCAAAGTCTTGTAGCAGGTGATAGTCTTGGGAGCTTGAAGCTGGGAGCTAGATCTGCTGTGGGCAAGGGGACGGAGGTGATGGAGGGACAGAGAACACAAATCTCCAAGGAAGCGGCAGGCCCTCCACCCTGCTGCGCCTGGCAACACCTGCCTCTAACATCCCTTACACTAACCTTCCAGTCCTGATCTCCTCCCTAGCAAACAGCAACTGCCTGTAAGCGCTGCTGTCATGTCAGAGGACTATCTATTCAACTCCTGTTAGCAGTTTGTTGTTTTCCAAGCACCCCTGCCTAGCAGCTATGGTTGTCAGCCAGTCATCTGCACACCCCATCCTGTAGACCACAGATGTAATTTTAAACTCTTCTTCACGCAGTAACATTCACGAATTCCTCTAGGTCCACGTGGCTGAAAGAGGTCCTCTTCATGCACATTTGCAGTTCTTCCTTGTGTTACAGAAGGCACTTCTGTCTGCACCGCCGCGCCTTTCTGGGCCGTCATGGCTCTGTCTACGCCAGCTCATGCGAGCTGCCGTAGGGCTGCCCTCAAGACCAGGCTTGCCTGTGCTGCACGGTGCAAGCTGGCAAGAACAGCAGCAGGTGTGGCCAGCTCTCCTCCCCCAAGCACACCCGGTGCAGCCCCGCAGTGCTCGGGGCAGGCCCGTGCTGGCTGCCCGCAGGGTGCCCTGGAGACCAAGGGCAAGGCCCCAGCCCTGGACCCTGCAGGGAGCAGGCCCCAGCCTGGGAGCTGAGCCACCAGCAGCTCCTGCCCCCAGCACCCCTCGCTGCTCCGCGCAAGGAATTGCCTTAATTAAAATCCCATAGTTTAGTCTGGTTGTCTGCTCCGTAAGTAGAAGCCACTTAATTCATGCACCCTAATCAAATAACAGTTGGGTCGAAGGTGCTGCTGGAACACGCTGGGCTCACGTAAGAGCCCAGAACTACAGAGTGAATGGCAACCTCATGTCTCTTTGTGTAATTAGGGCTTGTTTTCATCTTCTTTCTTTCTTTCTTTCTTTCTTTCTTTCTTTCTTTCTTTCTTTCTTTCTTTCTTTCTTTCTTTCTTTCTTTCTTTCTTTCTTTCTTTCTTTCTTTTTCTTTCTTTCTTTCTTTCTTTCTTTCTTTCTTTCTTTCTTTCTTTCTTTCTTTCTTTCTTTTTTTGGTCAGCTTAAAGGGTAGTTTTGAAACTCAGTTGTCTTCCTAGAAAGTGTTGCAGAAGTGTGCTAATAATTTTTTGTTGTTGTTTTGTTTTTGAACAAGCTTGGCCTGAAACCAGTGAGATTTGAATGCTGTCAGCGAGAAGAAGTGCGTCAGACCTGAAGATCACTTGAATATTTGTCAGCACACGTCTGACAAGGATTGTGCCTGGAATGACAGCTCTGTCTCACAGAAGGCTTCAAGGATAAAATGCTGGGCAGTGGCTTCAAGCTTTTGCTGCAAGTTGCAGCCCTTGGAGCTAGGTGAATGTAGCTGTCAACACCATGGGAGTGACGGAGGTGCAGCACAAGGGCCATGTCTTGTACGGCTGCAGGACACCTCATGCCAGCCTCCTGTCCCCTGCACGAGGCAGCTGGTGGCACAGGGAGTACACGTCCTGCCTGGCCCTGAGTAGGATGCAGGGCTCAGGGCTGGAGCAGGGGCTGCCCCCAGCCCCTCTGCCTGCCTCCACCTCTCCTGCTGGACACAGAAGATGCTGCACTCAGGTCCTGAGCCTCCTAAGGCCATAGCTGTGAGCTTTCTGGAGAAAGGCGTTACCAGACAGAGTGATTTGTAAAATTGTATTATTGACAGTGGTGTGCATATGCTCACATTGTACCACAAATGGGCAAAGAAAATTTAGACATCCTGACTGAAAAAATACATTTTTTTTCCTGATTTCCATCCCTTGAGATTTTCATGTTTTGTAACCCAAGAAGATGGCATCTTCCTGTTTCTGATTACTGACAGCCAGAATACCTGTCCTCCCCCTCTCCTATGCACAAGCCCCCCCACATACAGGTTTCTCATGTTTCTGTCTGCTATTGTTCACGCCACTTGAATTGCTGTATACTTATCCTCAAATTACAAAATCCATACCTTTACTCACTGAGACAGGTACCAAGCACAGTAAACAGCACAATGAATTCTTTATTTGTTTTGTTATTGATAAACAGAAATTAAAAGGAGACAGACAGAGACAACACATGAGGAAAAAGCAGTAACTGCTCCCTTACCAACCTAGACAGAAATGCAGGGCTGGTAGGAAGATTCTGCAAACTCCCTGCTCTGCTGACTCTTTCTGTCCTCTGTCCCAGGGCACACTGTAGGTTGCAGCAAATTTGCAAAGCCAGAACGCTCATCCTTTCCACTTTGCAGGCACCTGTATGGCTGATAATTTAGGATGGTGTTTATACATGACAGTGAAGATGTGAAGCTGCCGTGCACAAGGGCTTTTTATGGCACTTACTGTCTGTTCTCACATGCACTTGGCAAAATGCCTGTCTGTGCTCCTCGTCACTGGGAAGAAAAGACAATAGTTTTGATGGCCCTGTCAAGCAAGAATCTGAACGTCTGTGTTCACATCTAGCTTTTGCAAGGGTATTAGGAAAGAAGGTAGTTTGTGAAAAAATAGCAAACAGGTGAGCCTGGTTGACGGCCACAGGTGGCAGAGGGAAATCCACAGTGTTTCTGTGAAAACCATCAGGACACAAAGATGAGAGACCAGGAAATCTTAGAAAAGCAAAGTTCAGTGGTCTCCCCTGGGGCATGTCTTCACAGTCAGGTGCAAACAGATGCAAGCGAGTTCTTGATCAAAAGCTGTGCTGCCACGACAGTGTGCGGCTGCACTCCCGCCAGCTTTGCATGTTGTGGTCAGCGGTGTGCTGACACAGGACTGATCCCCAGCTGGCTTGCACCCACAGCACTGGCAGAGGAGCCGGAGTCTGTCTGCACCTGCTCATCCGACACACTTAGGCTGGAACAGGCATGCAATCTAACACACGCTGGGCTTGCTAGTCCGTAGGTCTGTTCTCATGTTCCACCACTGCTTTTTATTTACCTTCCCCCCCAACTCTGCTTTCACCCTGACCACGTTGGTTTGAGTGTCGGCATGGCAGTAGCAAAGTGCCACCCCCAAGTTGTGCCCAGGGGGGTAGCAAGGGCTGAAAGAGAGACCCTTGAGGGACCGAGTGTCTTGATAAAAGCCCACCACTGACTGTCTTGTAGCTCAGTCCTGTGGGAGCTGTCTCCGGCCTTTTCTAAACAGTACCCCTAACCACAACCAAGTAAATAATCCATATTGATCAAAAGTAAAGAAATAGTGAGGATCACAAGCACTGCCTTGTGGGCTTCCTGATTTTTGAGGGAGCCCTGTGTTTGAGAGACGCAGTTGTCCCAAGCTCGCACGGCACACAGCGAGCTGTGTCTCGGGGAAGGAGCTGGAACACATCAGGGGTAACTGCTCCAACAAGAATCCCCTATTCATTCCCAAAACCTGCTGGCTGTGCGGAGAACAGGAATGTTTTCTATTACACCCAACAATTATCCTCTCAGATAACACCATCAGTTATGCAAAACTGCAATAAAATTTTCCCTTTAGGAAGCTGGTAAAAACTGATGCTTTCACCAGGCAGGCTCCTCTGTTTGAAGCTGGCGCTCGCAAGGCAGAGTAGGCGCAGCCTGCAGTGGCAGCCTGCCCCCAGCCACAGAGCAGCCTCTTTCCCAGGGAAGCTGGGGTGGGCACACTTTTCCTAAGCCCTGGGTGCAATCCTGCCCTTGTTGTGCCTAGCCCAGCGTGGTGGCTGGCAGCGGGAGCTCTGTCCCTCTGAGGAAGCCTGACCTTCTGGGGCTGCGATGGCACCAGTCCCACTGAGCCCACAGGGATGCTCAGGCTTCCACCACCCACTTAACAGCCAAATCGCCACTGCACACCACAGGTTGCAGTTTGTGAGTTCTCACCATTTGTCAGCGGGGCTGTTAGGGTTGCATGTGTTCTCCAGCGCACTGCAGCTCTGATTACCCTCTGGAGTAGGTCTGCATGCCAGAAGCACTAAGAGGCGCTTGATGCTGTAAACTTGCCATGTGTATTCATTCAGAGATCATCTTTACAGTCTATCCCCATCTTGTACAATATGATGAGAAGTATTTATCTGCCTCTGAATCCAGCTGCAGCCCTAAATCAGGATTATTACATTTTGAAGAGCGGCAAGGAGTGGTGTGGTCATATTTCTAGGACCAGACTCCACTGAAGCTGTCCTGCTCTTGGCTGAAATAGGGTTAATTTTCTTAATAGTGCCTGGTATGGTGCCATGTTTTAGATTTATGAGAAATATAATGCTGATAACACACCAGTGTTTTAGTCATTGCAGAGCAGTGTTCGCACAGAGCCAAGGCTGTTCCTGCTCCTCGCGCTGCCCTGGCAGCGAGGGGCTGGGGGTGCACCAGGAGCTGGGAGGGGACACAGCCAGGACAGGTGGCCCAGGCATGACCCACACCGTGTGGCGTCATGCTCAGCAATAGAGCTGGGGGGAACTGGCTGGGATGGGGGGAGGAAACTGCTGCTTGGTCAGCAGCTGGTGAGCAATTGCACTGCATCACTTGTTTTGTATATTTTTATTTTTAAAATTATTATTATTTTCCCTTCCTTTTCTGCCCCTTTGAGTTTTCTCAACCCATGAGTTTTACCTTTCTGTTTCTCTCCCCGATCCCATTGTGGGGCAGTGAGTAAATGGCTGCATGATGCTGAGCTGTCTGCTGGGTTAAACCACAGCACAAGTGCAGGGCTTGTTTGGAGGAACTCATCAGCTGCCATAAACCCATTTCCCAAAGCCCAGTCCCTAAAGCTCGGTTCCCCATGGTGTGCAGAGAAGGCAGGAGCCCCCACCAGTTAGCAGAGAGGTGCCAGCAAACAGGGTGGGGTGGTCCTCTCTGCATGGAGCCATGCCCCACACGTGCCATGGGGCACGCTGAGCATGGTTGCATGGCACCCAGTGTGTATTTGGGTGGCGTTTCACATGCCACAGTCCTGCTGGAGATGTGAAGACGTGAAAGGAGACTTTGTCCCTTCTCCCCACAGGCACATGCCCTTCTGGTGGGACCAGGAGTGGCACCAGACATGTCCCCAGGTGCACTCTGGGTGCTGGTATGCAGGCACAAAGCTTGTTCAGATCGGCTGGCATCGAGACTGCATCTGTTCCTGAAGATTTCATCTTTCTCATTCATACTGATTGTAAGCATTGCTCTGTTTTGGCAGCCCGATGAAGCAGATAGCCCTGATGGTGAACCTAACAATGTTTTCATTCCAAGAGGGCCAGATAAGGGGCAGCTGATGCCAAAGATGCATATAGAGTTTCACCATCCAGCAGAGATGCTAGGGCGAAATGATTAGCATCACTTCAGTCCTGTTGGCTTTAAATGGAGGCAAGAACTGACCCCAGATAATCCTAGAGCCAAATCTTTAAAAGTAGGCAAGTATCCAATGTGTTCTGAAATCTGTAAGAGGTAGGCATATAAATACCTTTAATTTTCTTTGGTTCCAAAAGAGATTACACGAGATTCATTAAGAAACGCAGGCCTTCCTGATGTGATTACATCTCTCATGGTTTTGATTTCTCTTTCCTTACATATCTTTCTGTCAGTAAAAGCTTTTGCAGGGGCAGACTGTGGTTGTTATGCCTCAGTTCAGCTGGTCCAGCAGCCAAAACAGCCCATTTGTAGCACTCTGATACCCGTATCCAGTCGTTTTGATGAGTTTCCAGCTGAGTGAACACCTCTGCTCCTGAGATGCGGGCCTGCAGCTGGGGCCAGGGCACTCCTCCTGTCCAGACAGGGGGGACAAAAATTGAGAGGTCTCCAGCGAGCCCAGCAACCTGAAGGAGGGGGCACAGCAGCCTGCAAGGCAGCTCTGCAACGTGATGCAGATCAGGTACCCCTGGCTGACAGCTCGAACGCGGCCGTGCTGCTCCAGCTGAGGGCTGACACCAGGAGCTCATTCGTGGTCCCCAGGGCCCATTGTTGAGCGTGGCAGGGACAAAACTCAGTCTGTGCCTCAGCTCTTCTGGGGAAACGGGAAGGGGGGACAGCAGTGCCACTCGTTGTGCAGCAGCAGTGAAGTCACTTGGCAAGGCTGGAAGCCCTAAGGACATCCCAGGACAGGCGGTGTCCTGCAGGGCATCAGGCAGCGATCCCCTCCAGCAGCATCTGCTGGCCCTCACCTGGGTGGCCAGGGCCGTCTTCTCTGCCGCTGCTGCCCCTCTGCTGAGGCTGCGAGCTCTGCCAGGGGGGTTGCAATAGTCTGGGAGAGTCTTTTGTGTGCGAAATCACATTGAGAGCACTCCTTTCAATCGGATAAAGGAACCTTGGGATACAGAATTATTTTTGCCATTAGTTGTTTGGACACTTTTTGATCCCGAGTTATTTGATCACGTGCGCTCTTCCCAGTCCTCTGCTGTGTGGCATTCACTGTTTTATCCCTTTGTGCTGATGCCCAGCCTTGTGCAGTGAGTGCTGCGCTGATATGAATTAAGTTCTGGTGGGGCAGCAAGCTTCCTTGATGGTAAAATTAATGGCCACATTAGGGAGCAAATCTGAAACAACTGCACATAATAGAATTATTTTGGATTAGTGCTGGTGTAACTGGCAGCAGATATCAAAATGCTTCTGGTATCGTATCTCAAAGTTACAGAGCTTAGCTATTTTCTTTGATCACAAAGAACAGGGTATGAAAAACAATATGTAATATTTTTAGCATTCAGAGCATGAGTACACTGGAGGGTACTGTCATTTTGAAATTAGTTTTTCTTGTATAAAAACTTTGTAGAATTTCTATATTCACATTTTTATGATTCATGGTCTCAAGAAAATGCAAATAAAAGCAGGCAACAGAAATTTGGCTCCTCAGACAGTTTTCTACTTCTGTGAGTGTTTGTGTGTCTGTAGGAGAGAAGGGATATGTGAGTGCACATTTTTCTGCTCACAGTTATATTTCATTTATATTCATTTGGAGAAAACATTTCTTTTTTCAAATGCAGTGAAGTGCACAAATCAGGTTTTGTTAAAAGCAGCTGTGGATAAACGGTTCAGTTTTTGGAAGATGGAGAAATTAACTGTGCTTTTCAAAATGTATGATAATAAGGTTTTAATAATCTCTGGTTTGTGCACGATGGAAAGGTTACAAACACTCAGCTGTGTCTGCCTGCAGTGCTCATGAGAAAATGAAAATTAATACTATTTAGCATTTACTTGAAAATGCATTTCACAAAATCAGATGGATGTAACAAAGACTGGAAAGACTGACTGCAAAGCCTGAGCCTGTTTCGAAGGCTGTCTTTTAACTCCTGCAGGAAGCACCAGAGGAGTCGTTAATGTTTTAATTGCTGGAAGAAAGCTGGAGAAAAATCTGCTGAGAAGTATCCAAAGTGGGTTTTGTTATATTTTAATTGAAGCAAGGCACGTGTCAAGCACGTTTGGCTCAGGATTTCCTTTGCAGGAGAGGTCCCACCAATGCTTGCACCTGAGGAAGGTGATGGGGGATTAGTTCTCCAGTGCTTTTTGCAGGCTGGGATATGGGGCTGCGGGCAATGCCTCGCTCTAACGGGGAGCAGCCTGATTGCCTTAAATCACCACATCTGGGGGAGAAGGGAGCAAATGGCACATTACATGGAAAATTTCAGTGCCTATTGTAGCAAAGAGGCAGTGACATGGCCACTGTCGCTGGGTGCATCAGGCAGTGCTGGGACATCAAATTTTGGGGCGCCTTGCTCACCCCAGCCCTGCGTGCTGCCAGGGCATCCCCCTCACCCCCAGAGCGGCTCAGTGCAGAGGCACGAGCTGGCCCATGTGTCCGGGGGAAAGGCTTATGAGCTTTGCAAGACTCAAAGAAGGTGTCGGGTTTATAGTTGTGAAATCTTTCCAGTGAACTAAGGAAGTTTCCTAAACACTGGAATAATCCCTCATTTCCTCTCTGGTCCTTGGGAACTGATACTTTTTCTCCTTCGCTCTGCTTGGAATTGCCCTCCTATTAGATAGATCAGCTCTGCTGGAGACTGCTGCAAGCCCTGCTCTGCTCCTTTACGTGCCAGCAAATTATGTACCTCTCACTGCACGTCAGACGTGCGCATCAGGAATTTGGAATTGCAAAGCAGAAGTTGGGAACAATTGCATCTTTATTTGTTTCTCAAGACGTCTCCCGGTGTCTGCAGGAAAACACGGTCCTGAAGCTGTGTGCACAGCTCCCTTCCCAGTTCCCGTGTCAGCCACTGCGAGCCGCATGGCCCCTGTGTGCCATTCCCTGTCTGTGTGCCATCTACTTGAACAATTCACTGTTCTTGTGTGTTTAGGTTACAAATAAATAACAGCCTTTAGCCTGAAAACCAAGCCGTGCCCAAGTACAGGCTTCTGCACTTAAAAGCTTCTGTTTTTTTTTCCAGGGCAGCAGCATATTAGATTTTTAATCCCTTGAGTAGATTGAAGGCTCTCTGCAGAATCTGGAAGAGAAGAAGCTAATGCCATATGTCATGGCCCATGTTAAATCAAAGAGAAATACGGATATACTACTCCAAACTTAATTCCAGCTCCTGTTAAATCAGAATGGCCCCACTGTGTGATTACTAATACTTGATGATATTTGAGCATGGCACTTCAGCATATCTTCTCCGTGTCAGCTGCTACAGCTATAACACTCACGCAGTTTCTGAACAATGGTGATTGGGTGTGATTTGGCAGTTCGAACCTCAGGAAGCCCTGTATTTCCCCATGACACAATATTATCTAATATACTGGCTATCTCAGATTGCATCAGCTCTGAGAGCTAGCGTAAGGGTTATGATTTAAGGCAAATAATAAAATCCACTTATTGCTTATTAGACATGAAGCAGTCACATTTCTGGCATTCCACCTCCCCGGTCCCAAGCCGTCTCTCCTGAAGCAGAGGGAAGGCACGGTTTAGATTTCAGGCTCCTTGCTGGAGTTTTTGGAGGAGCACTTTATGGAGGCAGTGGGGACGGGGCCGGCCAGGGACCCTGTGGCTGAGCATCAGGGGCTGGGGCGGGAGAGGTGGATGTCGGGTGGCTCACGGCTGGTGGGCTTGCACGCCTGCAGAAAGCATCCTCTGGGATGTGCCATTCCGGGCACAAAGTAGCTGCCAGGGCTGGCACAGACAGCAAATGGAGGCTTTGTGGCCTGAAAGGCACCGCCACTTGTGGTAGATAGCCCATTCTGGGGACAGACACAGTCGGTGGTGCTGATAGCCTTTCTACCCTTAGTAATTGAATTACAGTTGTTATTTACTGTAGAAAGCTTTTAGGCATGTTCTAGGTATTAGAAATTAATTGTGGGCTTTAAAATCCCATCTCAGGCTATTTCTTTCTCATTGCTCACTTTTGTTCCTGAATTCTCAGAGAACTCTTTCCATTTCATTTCCCCCCATTTCATCACCTTTTATGTACCTGTTACACAAAGCCAAATTATTCCTGTGAATTTGGCATTCGTTTTTTTTCTTACATTTAGAAAGCATCAGAGAGTGAGACACCCACCCCACTAACACCCCCTTGCATGTGTGTGCTGCTGTGGGTCGAATTCTGCTTTCATTTACGCTGACATAAGCGGTGTTGTTTTATGACATCTAGTCACAGTACTCTCTATTTACATCAGATGCTAGGTCTGCTATCCCCGGTACTCCCTGATGATGTCAAAGAAAGAGCTTTTTGAAGGATAAGTTAATTTCTAAAAAATAAAAAGTACTTTGAAATTTGAATTTGAATTAAAGAATATTTTATTTATGTAACAGCACTTTGCCTTGATCTCCTTCTATATCTGATACTCACAGTGCTCCTGTGTTATCTGACAGTGCTGCTCTTGCCTGTTACCATGATCTTCCCCCAGCGACACAAACTGCTCAGGATCTGATTTTTAGGTTCAACACCTCAGATTGCCATTCGCAATGCCACACACAGTGTACATTTAAAGTGCCATAAAAGGGATTAATAATGCCTGAATCTGCAGAGCAGAGCATAGAGAGAGAAAGGACAGGAAAACAAAATATAATTCTCTCTCTTGAAATTTAAGTAGCACAAGATTAATTCTCCAGCTCTTGCGAAAAGTATCATGGGATCTTTAAAGACCACAGACAAACCAGGCCAAGGTCTTTAAGTCCCTTCAAGAATAATGCTCCCTTCACACCGTATAAACCAAATAAAATAACCACCGGGGGAAAGCCTCCCAACAATTTAAACAGCTGTGCAACGCGTAACCTGACGCCGGGAGGGTTTATGTGTCCATGCACCCGGTGCATCCTCCTGATTAGTGGTGAGCCTTGTGCAAGATGTTCCTGCCAAGGACAGATGGACAAGTGTCGCCGACAGCGCATAATGGACAATGCATGGCTGCCGGGCCACGCTGGTGGCAGCTGAGCAGGAGAAGGGACCGCCGCTTTACGGCAGCCGACTGAACAGATGTTAGAGGCTGCCCGGGCTGCTGCAGATGCATTTAATGAGATTAACTCCCCAAATGAGAACGTTTCAAAAGAAGTGTATGAATAGTCGCCTGTATTCTCCCCTTAACGAGGCAGATCATCTGCTCTGGTCTGAAACAGAGGCACATCAGCGCTGGCAGCTTTAGCACCACAGGCAGCAGTAAGCTTTTTCTCTGAAGGACTCTTTGTTGGCCAAGTGAGAAGCTGTAAGTGGAGCTGTTTGTCCTTCCTCACCCCTCTGGACAGGGGCTGGACCCCACCACAGAGGTCTTCATACCCTTTGCAGCGGTCTCCTCCTGCCCAGCGTGCACCCAGGGCTGGGAGGGAAATTACCGGTGGTGGGCGATGCAGACACAACTTGGTAGGTGTTACTGACAAATTGCCAACCTGAGCAAAACCCAGACATGTGCAACCTTTGAAGAGAAAAGGAAAGCTTGTAACATCATCATGAGCGCAGAGAAAAACGGCATTGCCATGTTGATAGTAACATCAAGGCTCAGCTACGTGTCTCCAGATGAAAGGAAGGACAGTGAGTGCCAAACGAAATGACAGCAGCAGGAGGGAAACAGCAGTGGTGGTGGAGCTCAGCAGCCTGCTCATGGCTTGGACAGCTGGCACCAGCCCTGGAGACACAGATTCTCAGATATAAGTATTGGGTCTTGGCATAGCTAGGCCAGGAACTTGCACATCAGAGGGAAAGCTATTCTTGATTCAGTATTAACACACAAGAGCTAATTTAAAGAAAATGACAGTAGCTGAACATTAAATAATTAGAGACAACCATATAATTAGACTCACAAAGGGAAAATAAAATATCAGAACGTTACATGGCTCTGGTACACATTAAAAAATGAACAGGTTAGTTTAAAAGGCTTTAAAATTAAAATTAAAATTAAATCCCTAGAAAGTCACCTAATCAAATCACCATTATATAGTGTCAGAAGATATGCATGGAGTTGAATAAAAGGGAACCAGACAGGGGCAGAGGAATGCCAAGTGGCAAGATTTAAGAGGTAATTTGAGCCAGTCCTTCAGCATTTGGAAATCTGACCCTACTGAGGGCAATAAACAGGATTATAAAATATGGTAGGTGATAAATTAGCAGGAAATCAGAAGGATCAACATAGATTTCAAAGGAATATAGCCAAAAAAAAAAAAAAAAAAAGTGAATATGAAAAGATGTTTTCATAAGTCTATCAGAAGTAGTAGATGGAAGAGAAACTTCACGGGGCTGTGAGAGCACTTGGGGGCTGAAGGAAGCAACTAAAGGAAAGCAAGGGCACTTTCAGAACTAAGGTTATCTTTTAGTGGAAGTCTTTACCACTGAAGATGTTGGTCCTGTTCTTAAGGATGGGATAAAGCTGCTGAGGAAATACCACAACCACGTATGTTGCCACATTTAGATTGTATATCTCAGACTGGGAAGGTGCTCTAGTCCTGAAGGAGGCTGATGGGCTGAAGGAAAGAAAGCTTTTTGTCTGCCTGAGCTTGCCACTTCAAGTGGCAATCTTACCTGGTAATTTATCCCCACATGAACAAAAAACTGGTGATGATCATTAACTGTTGCATCTGTACCTCAGAACAGGTTGAAACTATCATTGAAACAAGAGCAATAAGACATCTGGAAGCAGAATAAGCTGTCTGGATTTCTACAGAGATTTAGTCAGGTCTTACCCAGCAGCTAAATAATGAAGAAGTAAGAGAGCATTGTCCTGAGCCAAACATCATGCAGGAGGCAGAAATCAATGGGTGAGACTAAACGTTTATTTTCACAATGACAAAATGGGGAAATGCAGAAGATCCTGTCCTGGAGCCTGTGTTATTTGCTATGTTTATCAATGATTCTGAAATCAGGGAGAGCTGTAAGGTAATAACATTATGGGCAATTCAAAGAAGGAAGTAGTGAAAGATTAGTTAAATACATGTTGTTCTTGACAGATGTTTTTTGGATCTTGACAGATCCATTTTTCAAGAGCTCCAGTGATGGTGATTTCCCTGCCTCCCTTTGGCAGTGTGCTCCACTGCTGCAGTCCTTATCATCACAGAAATTTTCCTGATGAGTAACCTGTCTTCTTTGCTGTGATGTCTGGCATTACTCTTTATCCAACCCCCAGCAGACACTGAGAAGGTTTTATTCCTTTCCTATGACTTATCTGTTGCATATTTAAGGGATTATTTTTATGTTTAGTCACTGACTCATGTTTAAGGACTCATCATGAGAATGTACTCATCATCTCTCACCAGAGTCTCCTCCACAATAAGCCAAATTCCTCCAAACCTCCTCATTGCAGCCCCTGGAGGACAAATCTTTCTGGAATCACTGTGACCAAAATGGGACATATTCTCCCATTTAACCTTACTGACACCACACAGAACAAAAGAATCACATCATATTTCATGGACAGCTTATTTTTATGCATTGTATAAATCTCTTGACTATTTTGTATCTGAACTGTTGAGTCGTAATGAATTTGCAGACTACTAGACCCCCCAAGCTGCATTACCTTGTATTAATTGGTCATTCCTCTTCTGTGTTTCTGGAGTTTGATATTCCTTGTTAATTATTAACACTTTTCAAGTATCCTTTTTCAGTTGCACCCTATTTCTTCCAAGGCATTTCTTCAGTTTGTCAAGACCATTCTACATTCCCATCTTGTCCTCTGTCATCGTTGCTGCTTCTCCCACATTAGTCACTCATATAATTAAAGAGCATATGTCTGCTCTCTCACGCAAGGAACTGTTAAAAATCCAGAATAGTTCTGAACACAGTACCGACACTGCTGAACCTCAGCAGATACTTTCTGCTGTCTTGAGAATGAGCTTTTGATCACTACTCTCTGAGAGCAAGTGTTTGACGAGCTAAGGTACTTTCCAATGTTTATCCATTTTTTTCTATGCTTATTTATCAAAATATCATGCAAGGCATGGTGAAAGCATTAATAAAGTAAAGGTATGTGCCATTAACTTCGTTTTCCCAGTCAACAAGACCTGTTGGCCTGCCACAGAGATTAAACTATATTAGTGTGACATGACAGGTCCACGTTAGGTGTCATTCATCTGCTTGTTATCTTCCAGATTTTTCTATGAAATGAAGACCAGCTGATTGCCTTGTAGTTCCCCAGTTCCTTGACAAAGATGAGTACTATGAAGATCTGTTTTAAGGCTCATGATTTATCCACAATTGCTTCTGATGCTCCATTCTAGCCTTCCTCCTAACTGGGATAGCTCATGCTTTTGACCTTAGTGTAACATTCAGGGACTCTTCACTGTCCCTCGGTCTTTTCTCTCTTACATTTTTTTTCTGTGTTGCTTACCTGCTAGATATCTGAGTATTTTGAGGACTTCTTTCTGAAAGTTCATTCTCTTTATTCTGATGTTCTGTCTTCCTGCTTTTTCTAAGAGTCATATTGTGCTCACACTTGTACAGTTCACCTTCATTTCTGCATCCTTACATAAAACCAGATGTAGAAGACCCTCTCTTCTAGTTTCTTTCTCCACTCTCTGCACTAACAATGTTGCTCACAACATATCCCCAGATCTTGTGGCCCATCTCTATCCTGTTATTTTTCTTTTCTAGCCAACGACTGTGTAGGAGTTCTCTTTAATACCAGGTTTTATGTTTTGGGTGGTTCTATTAGTTGCTGAGAAAACATTGCATTCATCTGATCTTCCTGCTATTGCAAAAGCCCACTGTGCTCATGCCTGTGTAAATCTTCTCCTTTTGTATTTACTCTGCGACTTTATAGCTGTGAAAGTACAAGGGAGATCGGGATTGTTTATGTTAGGTAGAAGATGTGGGTAGTTCTTTCTCTCTTCTAATAATAGGTCACTGACACGTAAAAGACAAGAAATTTGAGACAGATAAATGGAGGCATTTTTTTCCACAGACTTATCATTAGACCATTCATTGCCATGGGAACTCTTTTTAACTGAGATGTAAAATTCAAAAAGCCACATGGGGCATGGATGTGGAAATGTACATTTCCAGATAGCATATATACTGAAAACAGTGTCAAAGAAAGAGGTTAAATCTTCTCCAAAACTCATGGTAGACTCTGACAGCAAGTTGCTAGGGTGACTCAAGACATGGAAGTGGCTTTCCCTCCCAAGGTGACCATTTGCCATGAAAGCTAACAAAGCTTTCTGAGCCTCAAATCGACTCTGGCACATGTGCAATGTTTCTGACTGCTAGTGACTACCAGGCCAATGCAGTCTGTCTGTTCCTCCCAACCTGAGCACAGCTGCATTCACTTCTTCACCCACTTACAGCTCTTACACCTTCCCCCGAAGCATCTGCTGCCAGAATTTATGGAGGACCTGACAAAGTTTGCAGACTGGATCAGAGCAGGGGCTGCTTTCCTGTTTCTAAACTTCAATTACTTTTTGGCAGCAGTTTTGAAACTTTTTTACTCACAGTCCCACTTCCTGTGTCACTTCAGCTTGCCCTTCCAGACGTGTGAGCCCTTCTGCAGAAACTGCTGCTTTATGGTATCATGTGCTCCCCACATTCCCTTCTTCCACATCTTTGCTGCACTCAAACCCCACCCTCTCTCTGTTCCCTTCCTCCATTCCTCTCCTCTACCCTTGCTCCTGAACCTCCGCTGTGCAGATGCTGCCATGCTTCCTCCATTTCTGCTTGCCTGAGGAATCCCATTTTCCACTAAAATTCACTATCCTGGTACTGTCCTCAGGTTATCATACATTATTGGCTTATCATGTAAGGAGCAATGGAGTAGTAAAGAGAAGTCCAAGGTTGATTAAAAGAGACTTCAGGACCTTGGGATGATTGTTTTAAGGATCAGGAGCACAGGTATTGTTTTCCTCTATCCTACCAGTAGCAGGGAATAGCATTGGAAGAAACAGGCAGAGCGAGCTGATCGATACGTGGCTCTGAGACTGGTGCCACCAGCAGAATTTTGGTTTTCTTTGATCATGGGATAACCTAGACAAGACCAGGCCTGCTGGTGTCTGACAGGATGCACCTTGGTCAGAGTGGGAAAAGGGTTTTTGTACATGAGTTATCAGGGCTGATTGAAAGAGCTTTAAACTAGATTTGAAGGGGGTAACCTTGTCATAAAAGAAGGGGGTAGATTTGAAGGAGGTAACCTTGTCACATAGCTGGCCAAGAGAAACCAGTAGATGTGATCTCTTTGGATTTTAGGTAAGTTTTTGATACTGTCTCCCTCAAAAACAAAACAAAACAAAACAAAAACCAACTTCAGGACAAAATGTCCATCATACAACTAGATAAATACATAAGAAGATAAGGTGAAGAACTGGCTGATGGATCAAGCTGAAAGGGTTGTAGCAAATGGGGTTACATCTGTCTAGCAGCCAGTCACTAGTGGGGTTCCCCAGGGTTCCCTTTTCAGGCCAGTTCTCTTCAACATTTTCAGAAATGACTTGGCTGCAGGACTTGAATGAATATTAAGGTTGCAGACAATAATAAATGAGGAGGAGATCTTGACTCCCTTGAGGGCAGAGAGGCCTTGAGGAGAGATCTTTACAAATTAGAGGGCTGCGTGATCACCAACTACATGAAGTTTAACAAGAGCAAGTGCTGGATTCTGCACCTGGGATAGGGCAACCCTGGCTATATGTGCAGAGCAGGGGATGAGAGGCTGGAGAGCAGTCCCATGGAAAGGGGGCTGGAGGTTTTGGCTGACAGCAAGTTGACTGTGAGCCAACAATGTGCCCTGGAAGCCAACAGAGCCAACTGTACTGTGGGATGCATCATGCCCAGCACTGACAGCTGTTTGAGGGAAGGGATTGTCCTGCTCTGTGCTGCGCGGCCCCACCTCAAGCACTGTTTGCAGTTTTGGGTGCCACAGTATAAGGGCAGAAAGGTATTAGAGAGCATGCAAATGAAGGCTACAAAGATGGTGATAAGTCCAGAAGGCAAGATGTGTGAGGAGCGGCTGAGGTCCCTTGGTTTGCTCAGCCCTGAGCAGAGCAGGCTGAGGGGAGGCCTCATGGCGGCCTTCAGCTCCCTCACGAGGGGAGTGGAGGGGCAGACGCTGATCTCTGCTCCCTGGGGACGGCGACAGGACCCAAGGGAATGGCATGGAGCTGGGACAGGGGAGGGTCAGGCGGGGGGCTAGGGAAAGGGTCTGCACCCAGAGGGTGCTCGGGCACTGGGACAGGCTCCTCCTTGCAGTGGTCACATCACTGAGCCTGCCGGAGTTGAAGGGTTTGGATAATGCTCACAGACAAATGGTTTAAGATTTAGGTAGTCCTGTGTGAAGCCAGGAGTTGGACTCGATGATCCTTGTGGGGCCCCTCCAATTTGGGATATTCTATGATTCTTTGGAAGCTGGGATTTTCCTAGCTTGTTTTGTTGGAGAAAATTGCAGGGACTAAAGAAACAAGGAAGGGGCACGGACAGTTAAACTTCATCATTTATTGGGCTTGCACTGTAGAGCAAGGAACCCATAAAACATATACAAAAGAGTAGTAAAAAATGAATGGCTGCAGCTGCCCAAAGGAAACTTTAATAAATTTGAAAGTGAATGATAAATTGTCAAGCTTCCGAATAAAGATGTTAAGGTAGGTTTGTTCTCAGTTGGCTCTTCATCTTTTTTACCACACATAGTGCATGATTCATATATGCAGGAGTGAGTCTAGGTGCAAGTGGATACCTCCCAAGTGGGTAGCATCTGAGTGCCACTGTGGGCAGCACTGGCCACGTGGGCAGGAATGGTGCCTATAAAGCCCCTTGTCTCTACCTCCTCTCTAGGTTCACCTCTGCATAGACTAACAGGTGTTGTTTTTTTGTTTTGTTTTGTTTTGTTTTTCAGGGAAAGGTAGGAATGGGATTACTTAGAAAATAGCTCAGAGAAAGGAAGCTTGCTGTATATTACAAAATAGTTTCGCTGGCTCTGTTCTTGAAGGAGAGATTTTTCCTGATTTAGAAAACACCTTCTAATGGCAACAAAGACAAATCTCTCAGAAAATTGCTGGAAAAAATGTGTAAAATGAGGGTGATTAATTTCCCAAGTAATTTTCTAGAAGATTTGTCTTCATTGTCATTAAAGGTGTTTCTAAGAAAGAGTCTGATTAATTTCCAAAGTTGACTGCCCTTGTTTAGACAGAATATTATGTTTGCCATGTTTCCACTCCGGTGATTTACATTTTTTCACTTTGGATATAGGCCAGAAGGATTTACAGCTTGAGAAAGGATCTTCCATCTTCCTAGGAAGTTAAATTATTGGCACTGCTTCAGCTTTTGTGAATAAAGGAGATTAACATCATATTGACGTATAAGGTTGAACGAACCACAAAACAGATGTTTGGATAGTCAACTGAACATTGAACCCAATGGAAAAATTCCATTTTGATCAGTTTGAGGTAGGCCTATTTGTCTTGTGGCTCTGAGTAAGATACTAAAATCTGGACTATATAAAAGAAACTCACATTAAATAAATAAATAAATAAATCTGGAGAAACACAAATGTTTCAGGCTTCTTATTTTATAATTTTTAAATTACAATAATCTCCAGCATACATGGACAAGCCCAAGTGGAAGATATTAACATTAGTTATTCTAATAATAATTACAAATTTTCAGATGACAGTCACCTCCTAATCACAGTTGATCCCGATCTGAAGTACTCCTGGTCCAATGATGTTACCTTTCTGGTGACTCATTACAGAGGTTGCTCTGGAAGTGAAGGTGGAAGACCAATAGGAACACTGTGGAGAGGTTTTAATTGCTGAATGTTTGCTTCATCCCCAAAGAGCACTGTGAGAGGTCTCTGCTAAAGCTGTGAAAGAGGACCAGGTTTCACCACAACCTGTTTTTACCAATCACACACACAACAAGCCATAGTGCAGGCCTGGACTGCTCATCATCTCAGCACAGGGATGCCTTCAAGTCGTTACAGTGAAGCAGCATAATTAGCTGCTGCTGTGGATGTGGTTTCCCTTTGTGCTGTATTGGCTTTTTCAGACAGCTATTCTAATACTTACCATTTTTACAGTATATGGCAACTTTCCATCCTTTCCATGCTAGCCTTTTTACCAAGAGGTAGCAATGAAAATCTAATTGGCTTTCTCTTACCTGAAAGGGGATTACAGTACTGACTTTTTTATCTCAGCTATGGGGCAAAGGGGAAAGGACAACCCCTCTACACTGTTATTAAGGATTTTGTTGTAAGCACACTTGTTATTGCTCATGTTCTCTAACATAAGGAATGCATTTACTGGACCAGCAAGAGCAGCACTGAGGCAAACAGACCTGTAGTGTCTACTGATCCTCACATGCTGTAAATGTCAGATGTTTGGGTCCAGTCCTTTCTCAGAGCCTGCGCAGGGATGGCAAGGATGCCACTACATCCTACACATGCCACTCTTTCAGCCAGATTTGGTCAGGTAAGTGGTGAGAAACATTGAACCAACAAGTGTTTGTTTTGTTTAACAAGGATTTTTAGAATATGCTCTACTGTGAATATCCGAGTGTCTCTGATTACATCATGGGCAGATTGTGTGTGCTGTAGGAAGCCTGGAGGTGAATCTGACCTTTAATCATTACTAAACTGGGCAACGGAAAAACCCTAATATAAGACTCTTAAAAGGAGCAAGAGAAGCGTTGGTTGTTGTTGTTGTTGTTTGTTTTTGGTTTTGTCTGTAATTTGACTTGACAGTATTTGTATAAGCAGAGGAAACGTATGATACAAGTTGCAATTTTCTACTAAGATTGTCAGTGTTAGCACCCCCATAAAAAGAAATGGTGCCTTTGAAGTACCTTAATAGGTTGAGGTACGTATTTAGACAAGGAATGTGGATTGCAAGATGGGGAGATGGTCAAAAGCAAGTCTATCTTTTTTACAGCAGTACTTCCAAGACCTGTTTTATTTGAGGATATTCATTTGAAGTGTTTTCTTCAGCTACAAAATTTGCAGATATGTTCAGCCTCATTGATCTCTGAGATACTTCTTCACGCTTAGGCTTACACCAGAGCTGAAGGTGGACCCGGTGCGCTCAGAATCCACTGTGAACATTATTTACCTTTCTTCATTTTGTTACTCCCTTTAGTTTGAGATTTGTCACCCCTGACTTCAGGTGATGTAGGTTAAGCTACTCATTGCTACAGTCAATAGAAGGAGAGAGACACTAACCTCCACAGGGTGTAATTCACGGCACTTAAATTTCTATCACATCACCCTAAATGCATCCTCTGGAAGTGATTTACTCTCTTCCTTGGCTTTGGACAGACCGCAGCTCAGGTTAGATGGCTAAATATAGATGTGATTAATGGCCATGCTAGTGCATGCTAATGTAATATGATTTCACCCTTTTTTTCTCCAGAAGTCAGAGAGCTGAAAAGGAGAGAAATGCTGCTAGTGGCAACCAAGAAACCCAAAGGAAAGTTCAGTCAGTAAACATCATAAAGGGAATTCATTTTTGCCTTTTCTCTTCTTTTTGCACTCTTCTTTGAGCTCTGCCAAACTTTAGTTTTTATATTTCCTGTCCCTCTTTATTTTTCTGAAAAAAGATACCTGACACTGGGGCAGAGATCTGCCATCATTTCATGATTAGTGAACCCTGCTTAAACAACCTAGCAAATGGCATTTCATCATCATCTAATTTTGGTTTCTACTGTCATTTTTGTCTTTCCCCACTTCAAACGCTTTAACAAGTACACATGTTATCCCAGCAAATATTTATTTTAGGTCCTAACTGGAAAAGCTCCTTTCCATTCCAGAGATGTTTTGGAAGTCTGGAGCTGGGTCTGGACATGTCTGCACAGGTGTGTCCAGACAAGTGTGCTCATCTGCCATGCTTCAAGCTGGTCGAATGGAAGCCAGTTCAAGTCTAGAAACCATCGAGCCATGTTCCTGCAGCTCTATGCCCAAGATAACATGCCTGCAGAGGAGACCACATCTGTCTGCACCCATCTGCATAGACATGAACGTAATTTTGGTTCTTTCACTCTCATTGGCTATTCTCTTGTTGCGTACACATGCACGTGTATTCACATGTGTGCACGTGTGCACTCCTGTTTTGCAGACCTCCTACAAGCTACAGTGGCTCGAGTGGCAGCAGAATAAAACTGGAATTATTTTTTGCAAATAACGAATACCCTCTTTTGAGTGAACAAGCAATTATATCTTCCATATTTTATCTTTGTGAAACGTTATACTGGCAGATAAAGTAGGTCACCTGAACATGCATTCCATCTCTAGTTTATGGTTTAGGGCAAATTGATTGAGAGTATCACACTTGCAAACTCTTTACTCCAAGCAACACAGTCCAGAAGGAATTAACAAAAGAGCAGTCTTAGTTCAAAAGACAATCTTTTCCAGCTACATCTGTATTTTAGGTTCACTCTGTGAACTCGCAGACTATATTGAAATGAGCAAAGGGAGCGTAGACGCTGAATTTACACACGTGCGAATAGCATCTTGCAATGCAGATGCAGATTATGGCCTGAAACCAACCAACATTTTTTATTATTATTATTTTCAAGTCCTTGGTGTCTTTGAATCCTTGGAGTAATCTTGGCTGGTGAAGACTTCCTCCTGGAGCATTAGCAAAAAGCAGGCTAGTCTCACTCCACCTTCAAAGAGCACTCTCCTGGCCCATGCACAGAGCCAGTCCTGACGCGGGTGTTCGCATGTCTCTCCTCCCCAATGGCCTGTGATTAATGTCTCCTGGAAGACCCCAGGTGTTCTGGGTGCCTGACAATTATGGCTGTGGACAGCTGCTTTGTGGAACACAACTGGGATGGAAAAAGTCTTGTATCCTTTTCCCCCTTTTCTCACATTAGTGGGAAAAAAAAAAAAAAAAAAAGCATTCAATTGTGCCTGAGAAATTACTTTTGCACACCATGTTCTTGTATACTGTGAAGGGCACACTGATATATGAATTGGGTGCCTACACATATATGTCTTTATTTCTGGCTAAACAAATGTGATGCATGCCCTCATTCCTAAGAGTCTACTGCAATGGCCATTAGTATTTTTACCTGCTTTTGTTTGCAGCAACCATTGAATTACTTCTTCATCTGGTAGCCTTTAAACAAACATTAATCTGTTCACGCTCTAGGAGGTGTCCCTGTTTCTAAGGGCTTGTCTACAAGAGGAAGGTAGTGAGCATTAAGATAGGCTATGAATTTACAGGACTCCTGGGGTATCCGCACTTGATAGAAAAGTTGTAAGGATGGAAAATGTGAAATTATGCCTAGTGGAATAGCTTGTTTAGCTAAATCTGTTTTAAATGTGGATAATGCCTTATTCAGATGGCAATTTTGGTCACCTGGCAGATGTTCATGTAAGTTCACATAGCTTTTGAATAATTATTCCACAGCTTCTCATCCCATTTTTTAAGGCATGTTTTCCACTCTCTCCAGCCGCTGTTTTTCTTGGCCTTTTTCCAGATGTGAGTGATTTGATAAAATCCCTCTTCAAATCTATAGTTTCTGCAGCTATAATCACTTTTGGCAGCTTGCCCAATAAGATAAGCTGATATCCAAATATTAAAAAGATTGGACTGATATGAAGCTTTATTCCATCATCCTTGAAAAACAAACAAAACCCACAATCCAAGTAGGGCTGTTCTTAGAAAAAGAACTAATTTTTAAACACAGAAAGTTGAGAGCAGTGAAAAGAGCCATGCTTATTTTCTCTTCATAGCATCAGTGATGTCATGACCCTGTATTTTTAAACCTAAATATTTCTTTAAGTTTCTGGTAGGACTTAAAACTATTTCTGCACAGAGGCAGACACTGAGTAGATGCATACTGGTATTTATATGTCACTCCAGCACTTCTTTGGCAATGTTATTATGATCTGCAACATCCAGATTTTCCTTTCCAGAGCTGCTGCCTTCCTGAATGTGCTCATAAAAAGGCTAAAAAGAGATCCTTAGGCTAACATTTACTCAGCAGTGCTGCACTGGAAATTCACTGGACTTCAATGCAAGTATTGACATTGATGATAAAGACTGAGGTAGTCTTATCATGTTAATTATTTCAGGTCATTACAGGCTGCAAGAGATGTCAGGATGCCTCTAGTCCGATCCCCTGCTCAAAGTAGTGTTAAGTCTGAAAATAAGCCAGGTTGCTCAGGCTTTCGTCTACTTTGGACTTGAAAGCCTCCAAGGATGCACAGCTTCTCTGATCAACCACAGTTTGACCATCCTAATGGAGCGGGGAAGTTTCTCCCTACATCTAGCTTGACCATCTCTTGTTTCAGTTTATGCCTGTTGTCCCTCACCCTCCCACTGTGCACAGCTGTGAGCAGGCTGGCACCCTCTCTTTGATAACTTCCATGTAAGCAGTCAGGGACAGTTATCAGGTCCTCCTGAAGCCAACTCTTCTCCAGGCTGTACCAGACCCAGTACCTCAGCCTCTCATCACAGGGCAGGTGCTCCAGCCCCAGCTGTCCTAGTGGGCCTTTGGTGAGCTCATTCCAGTTTATTAATGTCTTCCCTGTACTCAGGAGCCAAAACTAGGCACAGTATCTAGATGTGATCTGATGACCGCTCAGGCACACAATCACTTCTCTCAGACTAGTGGCCCTGCTTCTCTTGACAGAGCCCTGGATGCTGTTGTCCGCCTTTGCTGCCAAGACAAAATGCTTGTTCATGTCTGGCTTGCTGCATATCACAGCCCTACATCCCCTTTCAGCACAGCTGCTCCCCAGCCAGTCAGCCTGTATTGCTGCCAGGGTATATGACAACTTCTTTCCCAGTTGCAGGACTTTACATTTGTCCCTGCGGGATTTCCTAAGGTTCCCCTTGAACCATTTCTCCAGCCTGTCTAGGTTCCTCTAAATGGCAGTGCTGTCCTTGAGCATTATCAGCTGGTCCCCTAATTTGGTGTCATCTGTAAATCTGTTGAGCGTGCACCACCTGCTCCTCTGGGTCACTGCGTTATACAGTACAGGTCCCAGTACAGACCCTGTGGTACTCCACTTGTCCCAGGCCTTCAGTTTGAGTATGACCCATTAACCACGACCCTTTGAGTCCATCCAACCAGTTTTATACACATCTGTCCATGAAGGCCACAATGTCCCACCTTGTATACAAGGATATTGGGACAAGGATAGCGGGACAGAGAATTTAAGACAACATAAAATTACATCCAGTGCTCTCCCCTCATTCACAAATCCATTCATTTTGTCATAGGAGGCACTCAGGTTGTTCAGATATCCTTGGTAAACCAATGTTGACATTTCACAGTAATTTTCTTTGCTATGTGCCCAGAAATATAGAATGTATTCCAAGAGGACTTGCTTCATGATTTTTCCAGAGACCAAAGTCAATCCTAATGCTCTGTGGTTTTCCTAATTTTCCTTCCATCACTGGGGACCTCCCTCAGTCTCCACCACCTTTTTAAGATAACAGAAAGCAGCCTTGCAATGATATTAGTCTCTCTCTCAACACCCTGCAAGGTAGCCCATCGGGTCCCATGGACTTGTGTGGGATGTGTCCAAGAAAGGTAAGAGATATGCATATGATGGAGTGCCTCTAGCAGCAGCACTTACCTCAGGGCAGCAAGGAGCTGAAATCCCTGCAGGGGATGCCAGGTGCAGGTTTTCATTTCCAGTGCAAGCCTAGAGAGACCAAAAGAGATTGACAGCAGGACAGATCAACCTTGGTAGATTGAGAGGCATCAGCAGGACCTGAGTATCTCCAGCCTGGGACTGTCCATAGGGAGGGGAGGCCTCTTCTGTACCCTAGGTCATACACAGAGCCCATCTGGGCTGGCAATGGCCGCTAAAGCTCCAGTGAAGGGTATCATAAGGGCTAGAGGTAATCAAGAGAAATAGTTAAAAGCTGGCTGAAAGGGCAATACATCTTCCTTTGGAGTGGAGTGATAAAAGTCATCACAAAAGTGGTTGCATCTGCAACCCTGAGAGGATTTCCAGCAGACAAGGTAAATGCACAAGAATAATTCAACCAGAGGGTTGTAAAAGGAGAAAATTATTATAAAAAGCCACTCATGGGTGATTTTTTAAACTTTATAGCATTTCTTTTAATTCACTATCAATAACACAAATGCATTGAATGCCTTCAAGCAACATGGAATTTCCTTCTCTTGAAGCTCCTTGCTGACCTCTGCCTCCAGAGAGACAAAATGTCATGACCTAAAATCAAACAAGCAATCCTAATAATTATTCACCAATTATTGTACCTCTTTTCTGCACAACTTAAGGGCACCCTGTCAGCTTCACCCTTCATCTGGGGCAAGTGGAAGAGAACAAATTAAGAGATTGCTCATGTCTCACCAGAACTGGAGGGTAAATGTGTTGCTTTTCCATCCTGCCCTCACCCTTCAGGCCACACTGCTCCTATCAATGATTTGGTAGTGAAATCATAGTACTGGTATGCCTAAATACTCTATGGTCTTCACTTTTTTTAGCTATTGTAAACACCAAATCATTATCCTGGTTATATTAGCTGAGATGGTGGACAAATACAAGCACTTAGAGGGAAAGAAAATAACAGGGGTGCATAGTGTGGCTTCAAGAAATCACTTAATGACAGGATGTGGAGAAACTCAAAGACAAAAATATCAGAAGGAATGACAAGAATGGTGCCACAGTAAAGAGCAGCTAAAATGCAGAGAGCAGAGCGAAGCCCTAAAAAGGCAGGCTTGGAGAGAGCTAATACAGCATCTCACAAATACTGTTGTGAGCCAGGCACTAGAGAGATTTAATAGCAGTGGTGTTACCTTGATGTCAGAAGCAGGACTAAGTGCAAACGGGAATATGAGGGAGTGAAAAAGAGCAAGTGTATCTCACCCTTACTGCTCTCTGCAAGTGTTTTCTCACAGTTGGAGGTAATCTGCTTCCATAGAGATCAGCATGATCTGCACAAGGCATGTGTGCCAGGCGTGCACGCACAATGCCTGGCTGAGGAGGGAGTGCTGCTGCCCTTTGTGTTCACCCACAGTATATTCGTTGCTGACTTCTTCAAGTAAGCAAGCTCTGAACCAAAAAAGACAGACTGCATGGGAGAACCCTGCTCTCTATTATCAGCCCATCTCTTGTCCAAAACCTGCAAGAGTATGGGGCCAGTAGTGGGAACTTACAACTAAAATTAGAAAAGCTGTTACAAAAATAGGACTCTGTTTCCTTTAATAGGCTGGTTTTATTTTGAGATACCCTTCAGGGAACGCCCCAGTGAAATGTGATCTGAAGCCAAATCCTTGACTACACAAAATTTGCCCTATTTGTGCACATGGTTCAGTTACTTCTTTTTCTGTAGTTGGTGGTCATTAAAAGATCATTACACAAAAAATTAGCTGGTATATCCTGAAGATGCTGGCAAAATGAGGTGCTCAGGCTGTTAGCAGTGCTAATGTGCATTTTTGCCCTCTCTGGCACATGCATGTCCCACCAGTACTGAACTGATCATACACCATGTGCCAAAAAGTCCCAGCTGGTGTGTGTGTCTCAAGGAAACCTCAGCAGGGGATAACTCTGCAATGAGAGTCAGGCAGTTCCTGGACTGCTGAGGATTTATTTCCCACATTCTTATTAGCACAATTCTGCTGGTTAAATAATAATGCTCTTTGTTTAAATGAACCCGATACACATTAATGGATTTTTTTTTTTTTTCCATTTTCATCTGTTAGTGAAGTATTAACTAGTGAGTGTATTACTGACCCTTCACGTCCCAAATTTACGCAGATGCGATGCTGGCCATAAGCCAAGTCATAAGATGGCAGAACATAAGCCTCGAGAGCAGCAGGCTTAGGAAAATATACCATTTACAACCCCTGCCATGACGTACTTTTGAAGGACTAATTTTAGACATACACACTGGAATCAAATAGCAAAGGGATCAGTGGGGTGAGGAATGGAGGATTTTTTATTCATATGTCAATTATAATTAACCTAGAGCATGATGATATTCTCCTACCCAAGTGCACTCATGGTGGCACGTAACACCATCCTCGGAAGCTGGCAGGACATCCTGAAAAAGACGTTCCTCACCCTGGGCAATGAGACAGCCAAATGTTCCTGCTGACACTTGTCCTTGGAGGCTTTCTTTGCTATCCATCCGCTGGAAGCTGGCCGTAGGTATGAGCAGTCTGAGCGTCTGACCTGGGCCCATCCCACCAATCTTCTCACCATCGCATCCCCCAGGCCACCTTGGGGACACCTTCCTGCACCACCACCCAGACCCCCACCTCCCTCTTACATATCACACAGGTAGGTGCAGATCTCCTGTGCCTGGGGAGGAGCCATCATGCTCAGGGTGTGAAGAGGAGAGGCCCCTGGCTCAAGGAAGTCAGGAGGCCGTGGCCATCCCCAGCCTGGGGGAATGGTCTCCCCATGCACCTTCCTGGTCCCGGGGGCTGGCTTTGGGACACCACACACTGGTGTTGTGGCCCTGCCTGGGTCTGTTCTCCTCACGCTGGTATTTTTTCCTTCCTTCCCTTCGTTTAGATGGCAGTGGCAGCTGGTGACAAGGAGAGGTGGAATCTGCTCAGCAGCAAGGGGAGCAGTCGGGAAGGCACGTTGTGTGTTTTTTCTCCCTGCTCTACTCGTGCTGTATGCTGTTTCCTGAGTCAAACAACTTTGCTGTCTTTTGCCAATATACTGTCTAGTAGGAGACCATCAAACCTACAGTTATGCTGCAGCAAAGCGTACAGAAAGCCTAAGGCCAAGAGCTTCAAATCTGAAACCCACACTTTGGCTCATGGCATAACTATATGCGTAAAAATGGGAGGATCCCAATTCCTCACTCCACTCCAGTGGTTTTGTGCTAGTTTAACGCTCAATTTCCATGTAATGAGGCTGTAATAAAAGCAGCGTAACGGAGTAGAGCAGCACGGAACAGAAGGAGGCCTCCCTGATGGGGAGACCCAGAAGTCCCCCTCAGGGCTCCTTGTGCTCAGAGGTGCTGGCTGCCACCTCACCAGGTCCGGAGGCATGCTCCTGACCACTGGGTGACCCTGTTTCTGTGGGACTCCTGCACGGCCACCTCTCCAACAGACTTCACCAGGGCAGGAGATGCACCTCGCCATGGCTGCCGTGCCTTGGCCAGGGAGCCTGGTTCTCACTCAGTCCCACTTCTTCAGACTTGTGTTCAAAGAGGAGAGCCTGGGCCTGAATAGCAGCAAACTTCACTACCTGTTTTGATAGTTGAGACCAGAGTTTGGATATTACACATGTAAGTCCCCACCCATTTGTTACATTAGCTGAGGTGGAAAAGGTGTGGATCTTCCTCCCTTCCAAACATGCCTGGAGATGCTTTGGAGATGCTAACGATGCATGGCCTAAGCCATGCTGACCAGCTGGACAGAGTGGGATTTTTCTGACCGAACATGGACATCTGTAATATGGAAACCAACAACTGACACTGGGATCCACACTCATGTTATAGCCGAGGATGTTTTATATAAGCTTCCGGGCTGTGCTCCCCGCATAGTTGAGCAATGTCTCAAGAAGACCAGATGAATCATGCTTTCTCAAGCATGATTTCCTCAAGCAGCTCTCTCAGATGCGAGTATCTGCACTGGAGGAATCTAAAATAGGCAAGATGAACTCTGTGTTTAATGACTCTTTTCATACTTCAGTAAGCTTCCAACAAGTCATTAACTGCATTCAAAGCACAGTGCCATGTCCCAGTTTCCTGGAAAATGTTTAAATCACAGACTGAAGCTCCTTCTCATACAAATTGCATGTGCAATACATAATAACTTCCTGCTCCCAGCCAGGATCTGGGATTACCAAATGCAGCTGCATAAGTGCATTTTGCTTGTCTAGACATGACAGCAACAAATCCCTCCTAGCTGATAATTGGGTATGGAAACCGGGCCACCTTCTGGCTTCCTCTTTTAAGAGATACTGTGACAATTGAGTTTTAAACAAACCTAATTAAAAGGAGTGAGCATAGATGAGAGTGTCACTGCAGCTTGTAGGCTTCAGTTTTGCACAATTTAACAAATGTGGTCATGCTTTTTGACAGACTTCTGGCAATGTTACTGTGCTGTACTGTAGTTGTCAGTCATCACAGACCTGGTAGACTCAGAGCCTTTGCTTGGGCTAAAAGAAGGAATTATTAAGCATTTTCTAATGTAAAAATAACTGAAGCCATTGCCCAAAGAAATGGTTAGCCATCGCTACAAGACCCGAGCAAAAGATAAGACACCACCAAAAATTCACAGTTTTCCTGAAGACTGACTGCAAGCCCAGGATGCATCAGTCGTATCACAAGCAAAAAGCGGCAGCACACAAGAGCAAGCCAGCAATAAGGACAGATGTTGTTATGTCCCTGAGAGAAAGGACAGGCAGAGAGTGTACTCTCTGGAAGAGCAGTCTTGGAAATTGTGAGCAAGGAAACTGCCAGATATTTGTTCTTACTGTGTTCACAGAAATAGGTTTTGTATAAAATACTGCATTCTTTGTAAATAATCAGTACAGACGCAGAGAGCTAATAATTGACTTCTATGAACAATTCTCCTGCAAAGCCTGAATCCTGGCTAGTCTTTCTATCCAGGGAGCACTAATATATTGTCCAGGAACCTGAGTAATTAAGGACAAGGTAGATTTCTGTGTCTTGCACTGAAAAAGGCAGAACTGTCAGTACCTTGATAACACAGTGACCAGGACAAATTTTTATTTGGTGACTCACTGTTGAAAGACTGTTCTGTATGCCACTTACCCCTCTGCTTAGTTTGGACACACTGTACTCAGGGATGCTACCAAAAATCAATACTGTAGATAAGATTATAGACTTGGCTAGAGTCAAGGAGACGCTGCAGGGAAATAAAAAACAGTAATTTGAAAGAGCATGGCATAAAGAGTACCCTATTCATTTTCAAGCAATTAGCTACCCATGAGGAAAACTAAAAGCCTCCATCACGAATGTCAAAGAAAGTGTACTGAGACACCTTCTTTCTTAATAGATTTGAAAACATTACTCATGCAAAAGGACATAATGGAGTGAGGGAAAGGGAAAATTAAACAGTTAAAGGGATGAAGCAGCCATAAAAAGATGCTAAAGGTAACAGGCAATGATGTATCCTGTAGCAGCCCTAGGATGCAAACTGTGGATGCTGGGAAGTAACAGAAAATTAATCATTGAGGTCTCTACACTCTCACTCTCCCTAAGCAGTATCTCCATTGTGACTGTCCACTTCATTTCCCTATCAGGAAAAAAATAAAAAAAATAAAAAATAAAAAATAAAAAAATAAAAGAGAGAGAGAGAGAGAGAATGAAAGTGGAAAAACAAGACCCTGAAGAGAACACCCTGGCTGTGAAGGCAGGACGATGGCAGGCCCTGCAATGCCAGCTGCAGGACCTTTTTTCCTACACTTCAATGATTATAAATAGCCCTTCAGCTGAGACAAAACAACACAGGTCAAATCCTGGGGGACTGGGGCACATCTTTTCCTGCTTCAGAGCAGCGGCCCCTCCAGACCGTCTCCCAGGAGGACTGGCATGGGATGACGTTTGTGCAGGCGACCTAAATGGGGCATCTGGGAGAGAAATTTGTGATAGTTCCCAGTGGGGAGAGCAGGGCCTTCATCAAAAGGTGAGGAGCCACCATCTTCGGCACCTGGGACCACAGTGAGGGTGGCACAGAGCTTGCTTTCCCCATCATGACTTCTCTTACCTCTGCGTCTTTTATCTCATAGGGTCTCACCCTGCTTCTCAGTGCCCTCCAACCTGCTTTCCTAAAAAGCTGCAGTGTCAGGTGGTGAGGTGGCTGCATGCTCTGTGCTGATTTATGTGACTTTGCAGAGAACTTAACAGAGCAACCAAACAACCCCAAAACTAATCTAGAGTGCAGGGAGTGGAGAAACAAGGGCTGGCTGGGTTCCCTGAACAAGCAGGGCTATTCCCCATGATCTGTGGGTCAGCGACTGGGATCCCTCAGGAGCTTTCCAAGATCAGAAAGCAGTCCTCAGTGACTTCTGAGCTGTGAAAGGTCAAAGGGTCTGACTGAGGAACCAGCAGAGGTCTGCCGTGAAGTGGCTCTTTGTTTAAAGAGATTAAAAAGGGGAAATTCTGTAAAGTATAATAAATAAACTCTGGCAATCCAGTTTGAACAAGTTTCTTATCTGTGATATTAGAAAAGAGAAGAAAAACAGAAAGTTTGGATCTGTGGCTGCAGCAGCAGCAGACTGGTAACTGCACCTGCCTCAGGAGGTGGGTGCTTTGAGGGAGAAATTTCTACATGATCCCAAAATGTCAGTAATTCACAAGGTCTCCATGGTAGATCAAAGTGGCTTCGTGCATGTGACAAACTAGCTGCTGTGTTTTTCCATACAAACACAGAAAATAATGAAAAGTTTTGCTCTTTAACTAGTGAAGATTTGTCCTTTCTTGAAGAATGACAATCTGGTTTTTCATCCACTTCTGTAAGCATTACCACTGGAGGCACAAAAGTATCAGTGACTCCCCTGACTGTAACAGAGCTTCGGCTAAAAAGAGACAATTAGGCAGGACAGTGTAAATAATTGATTACAGCATATAAGTGCTTTTAGGAGATTGAAATACTAGCTACAAAAGTGCTCTCTGCTCTAATGGGAAATGGCACAACAAGAACAGTGGCTGGACACTGAAGCCATATCGAATGACAAATATAATTTAGATTTTGACCAATTAGGTTGTTTAACAATGGACTGTGCTGCCATGTGCATGGTGAGGTGCTCACCTCTTGATGTCTTCGTATCAGAACTGCCAGGCTTTGAAAATGGCATGTTTTAATCGAGTACTGTGGTGGTTTAATTCAGGTGGGCACAGAAAATCCACCCCAGCAGCCCCCACCACCAAAACCCTGCCACGTAAACTACAGGTACAAAAGTGATAGGTGGGCCAGAACAAAAGTGTGCACAATGGACTGGGGCACAGAGTGAGGCAACTGCTGGTCTCCTTGACTTCCAAGTCACTTCATGACTCTGCGAAGTTGGCTGCCTATAATAAAGTTCAACAGCTTACTCTTTTGAAATCAATATCGAATCTAATGACCCCAGAAAACATAATATCTCTCTTAAATGTATATTTTCCAAAGGTAAGGCCCAAGATAATTCTTCTAATAGCTAAGCATCTTTAAAGGCTATACAACATTTAACTTGGCTCTCAACAGTCTTTCTCTCTTATGGATATTTCAGGACCAGCACAGGCTGCACAAAAAGAATCAAAGACTTTGCTGCCCAGTGTGTCAAGCAGGGAAACCACAGCCTCAGGCAGGCGATATGCTCTTGCCCTGAGCACTCAGCTTGTTACAGAGCACGCTGGTTCTGCCTGAAGCAGCTCTGGGGCCGGGTCCTTGGCCAGCAAATTTCTCATGCTTTCCAAGGCAGGATAGCACTGGATGATCTGAAGTAACCTAATTTTATCCACAAATTGAATAATCCTGTTTAATTGGATTTTGAATTTCTGCTTGTATTTGGATTTTAGATATATTTTCCTACAGACGTTCTGATTCTCACTGGTTGGTAGCTATTAAAATATGTTGGTTTGTTACTAAAAGTAACCCATAACTAAAACTGGTATTTCCTTTTTGGTAGCCAAGGAGATATACTATACATACATTAAGTATGTAGCTTAAAAATACAATTCCTGTGCTGAATGAACAAGAAAATTTTTAATCAGAGCATGCTACACATTTGCAACAAAATAATACCTTAAAGAAAGAAAGCATTATTCACAGCAACAATTGAGCTGATGGGTTCTGATCACCATGTTCGTCAGAATTTTAGGCCCAATAGTTGTTAGCCCCTCACGCCTCATTTTTATAAGTAAATTAGAAGAACTAACCTGGCTTTTCTGGTTTTTTGTTTGTCTTTTTTTTTCCAAATCCCATCTGGTTTGTCAAATTCTATTACATTATTGAAGTAGCTATTGAATTGAATGAATCTGATATGAAGAAAATATCCTTCCAGCAGAAGAGACTACAAATTGCCAAAAGGAAATTTAATGTGTTAGCAAATTCTGTTTCCAGAGATCAGCTAGTAATTTCATAAGCTAATTGGCTTTTACATAAATTTCATTTAAGCAAAAATATACTGCCTAAATAGTGTTCCTTATATAACCTAAAAGCTTTTAATAGCATAAGATCAGGAGTTAATATAGGTCATGATAATTCTTCAAATAATACATTTAAACCAAAAGGAAAAAAAAAAAAAAAAAAAAAAAAGCAAAACACAACCAACCACCACCACCACCAACAACAAAAAAAAACACATTAAAATGCATTTATTAAAAAAAATAATAATAATATTTTTTTTCTTTTTATTTATTTATACTTTCATCAGCTCAGTGCCTATTGCTATACTGAAAGATCCGTAAGACCTTGAGAAGCATTGCTCCTCTGCATTGCTGACAATTTTATATGACCTTTTCAGCCATATCACAACTTTTGACTTACTTCTGTGAATGGATCACATAAGCACAACTCCCCAGTTGCAAGGAGAGATGAGCAAGACAGAAATATCTTTTTGTCTTCAAAGTCTATAACACTTCAATCTAATAGACTCAGGGAAATATACATTCTCTTTTTTTCAGTGCTGTGCTGGTTTTGTGGACGTTCTCCCCTCCTTAACATGTTAGTTCTCCTTTCGTGGAAGACTTCAGAGCATCATCCTTCCTTGCTAAAATAAGTAACAGCTAGGCTCACTTGCCACAAGTTTCAACAATTGTATTTAACATATTTCCCTGGAAAATGCCCATTGACTTTAACACAAAGCAACATTCTTTCAGCTTTCTAAATATACATGTGATTTGATTTACCTTTACCTTATAAAGGCATATTGACTGTGAAAGTGTTGCACTTAAAGATATATAGATATAAGAACATGTGTATATATGTGGTTATACGCAAACTTTTCATTTGTAAACATATACATATAGACAAACACAACCTTTGCAAGAGTAGCCCAAAATGAGCTAAATCCAGGAAGAGATTAAATAAATTACTGTAAATTAAGTGACATTTGGAGACTTTTCTTCAGACTGTACGAAGCAGGGAAAGATCCTTCTTTGTGATGCACTGCTTAGCTTATGTTTAATTTTTTTCCTCGACATTTTACAGGATTGATTATTTGCTTTACTGCCATTTTCTAATATCATTGCTGCTCTTTACCTCCTCCTGCTGTGCTCCATTACTAACCCAGTGCCTGGAAAAAGTTTATTTCTTTTTCTATTCTCCATTTCAAAGGTATAATTAGTGGTTTTCTGTGCATGAGGGCCAGCACACATACATGTGTGTGTTTGTGTATGCTTTAAATCCGCAAATGCATGTGTATATATATGCATGCACATATGTATTGAATATTGTTTTTCATTACTAATACTTTACAATTCAAAATTTACAGTGAAATAGCAATTATGTATAATTTTCACATTTCTGAACTGAGGAACCGTGATGAGAGCATGAGAAGTCATTCCCATCAGGAATGTCAACAGCACTGAGATGGGCTCCGACCTGCATGGCTGCATGGCACCTGGCTCCAGCCAGGAGCCACCTTCCCCAGCTCCTCGAGCCCAGCCTGGCTCCGTGCTGGCGCAGATCCTGCCTGCCCTGGATCAGAGCCATTAACAGGATCAGGGCCAGGAGCAGGAACTACTCTGCTGAAGTGAAGCTTCAGCTTCAACTAATCTCACTGAAGCTTTAGACACATCTCTCAAAGGAGGTTTTACTGGGTGTCTTCTTTGCAGCGATTAAAATTAAAAAATAAAAATAAAAAAGTGAAGGATTGTGGTGTACAAATGAACGGTTGGGACATATGATTTCAAGTGTAATTTACATTACCTTGTGCCCCCCTAATGTACTTCCATCAGTCTTTCCTACAATTTCTAAAAGACGTGTGCGTTTACAACGGAGTTCAGCACTGCTATTGCCGTTAATTAGGTTGCCCTATACTGAGAAGTTCAGATGTTATTAAATAAGGTCACAGAGTGGTCATGGAGAACATTTGAATTGTTACTAGATTATTGTTAGCCATAAATAAATCAGAAAAGAAAAAAGAATACTTGATCACAGAATGCAATTTCTACCCTTATTTGCAGAGACTGGTTTGAAAACAGACTCTCCTTAATATCAGCCTGATGTAATTCTGCACTTTGTTTTGCAAGTGAAATGAAGTTTAGGAAACTTCACTTTAAAAGGTTATAGATGTGTAAGAGTGAAGGAAAGATGAAAAACCAATGATCACACCCAACTAGGATGATTTATCTTCCAGAGGGGAAGAAGAAAAATTTCTGTCTTCTGGAAAAAGGAGGACACAAAAGAAGCCAATAAAATTACTGGGTAATAGTGGAGAACAGATATAGTCACGATCAAATAGAGCATACGATGAGAATAGAAACAAAAATGTATAATGCCTGTAGGCAAAAGTAAATGGTCTAAAACCAGAGACAGATGAACGGAAACACTCAGTTCTAAATGAAGATATTGTTATGAGATAGTATGTGAACTAGGAGGAAGGAAAGGAAGTCGGTGGGAATACTGTAACACCAAGGCAAAAAATATATCAGAAAATATAACTGTCTGTGCTGGTGGAGCAACAGTATGTGCAGTATGTGTATTAAAGAAAGCCTTGACAGTCAAATGATGTGATTAAGTCATCCATGTCAACAAGTGCTAGGGTAGCACTATGGATTGAAACTGTGGGTTAAAGGTTAGTAGAGGGATAATGCCCCACATCAGTGGAGCACAGTGGTGACCACAGTCTCCAGGATCAGAAACAGAACAATGATGACAATGAACAATTTTTATTACAAGCATCATATAGAGACAAAAGGTGTAGACATCACAAATGATTATGTTTTCTCAAGAAAAATGAAAAACAAAACAAAAGAAAATAAACAATTTAGGTGAATACTAGAGACATATAAAGAGAAAAAGCATGTTGTGGGCATTGTGCAAGATACTGTTCAAGATATAACTGTAGAAAAGACATTCTGGAGCACCTTCAAAAACAAAATTCAATATTCTAGCAGGACAAAATTGTCAAAAAGTCAATTACATTGTCATGGCACTTTAAGATGGGTGATTAATAAAAATTAAGAAAAAATTAAAATGAGATTTTTTTTTAGACACCTTATCAGATACTTACTATAAATGTACATTACCTACTAAAAGAACTCAAATCCAAACTCAGGCCTAAAAAGCAGAAATAGAATAGTCTTTACAAATATACATCTGAGTAAAGGACCTGCCTAAAGCTGAGCAATCCAAGCTGACTCCAAAGGAGGAAAACAGATAACAACGTATATCCTGGTAGTCAAATACAAGAGTAGAAAAGGGCATGCTGAAACCATTCTGAGAAGCGGAAGGGAAGGGAAGGGAAGGGAAGGGAAGGGAAGGGAAGGGAAGGGAAGGGAAGGGAAGGGAAGGGAAGGGAAGGGAAGGGAAGGGAAGGGAAGGGAAGGGAAGGGAAGGGAAGGGAAGGGAAGGGAAGGGAAGGGAAGGGAAGGGAAGGGAAGGGAAGCCAAATGGATTCATTGTGTCGGGATTCAGCACAGAAAATTTGAAGGAAGTTTGCACAACAAAGTCTTTATTTACAGGGGTGAGGCTGAGGGGCTGTGTCAAATTGAACTGTCAGTAGAGAGGTTTTAGAGCAAATCAATAAAGTGAGTAGCAACACATTGCCAGGAGCAGGTAACAATCACTCAAGGGACCTAAGGGAATTCAAATATAAAATTGCTGAACTTTTAACAGTAGTGTGTAACCTATCGCTTATGTTGGCCCAGGTTCCAGAGTAATGGAAGGTGGCAAATGTGGCCTCAATTTTTAAAATAATCTCCGGAGGGGAGCCAGGAAACCAGAGAATTGTAAATTTGACTTCCTGCTGAGGCAGACTGATGGAAGTTGTAATAATGAGCAGAATTAGTAGACATGAATATATACAATTTACTAGAGATGAGTGAAGAGAGTTTATAAGAAAAGAAATCATGCCTCACAAACACTGTATAGTTCTCTGGAAGTATCATTGAGCTTGTAGACAAAGGTAACTTGAGGAACAAAATTACACTTGAATTCCTAAACCTTTCCACAATATCCCTTCCCAAACAGTCTTACAGAAACCTCACTTCAGGGGGAGCTTTCTGTGCATTAATAACTGCTTAAAGGAGACGGAAAAGAAGGCAGAAATAAATGGTCAGTGTTCTTCCTGGAGCAGTTACCCGGAAATCCCAGGGGGACCTTGCCGGGAGCAGTGTTGTTCATCATGCCCACAAATCACCTAGAAAAGCTGAAGAACAGCAAGAGCAGAAAATTCGCTAGTGTTTTGGAATGGTTTGAGGGAATGGAAACTAAAGCAAACTGCAGAATTTCAAAAGCTTTCATCATGTTGAGTAGGTGATAAAATGAAAGATAAAATTCACCCTTGATAAATGCAATGTAATAGACTGTGGGAACACAGTCCTCAGTGTACTTAGGCAAGAATCAGATCCAAATTTAGCTGGTTTTGTTTTGGAGACAAGGGAGAACTTAGGACATTCCTCCAAAGACATCTGCTTGACAGCATTTAGTTGTCAAAAAGGCAAAGAGTAATAGGGACAGACTAGGAGAGCACTAGAGAACAAACCAGAGAACAACGTGATACAAATGATGCTGTCATATCTTAGAGACAAGGTCAACTTCTGTCTCAGCCTCTGTCTCATAAAGGATGAAGGAGAATTGGAAAACTTAGGAGAGAAAGGTAATAAAACGAGTAGAGTTTTCTATGCAAAGAGGAATTTAATGTATGAAGACTGCTAACACTGGAAAAAGAAGGTCTGAACAGGACTCACCCAAGACATAAAAAATCCTGAACGATTTAAAGAGAAAGGAATAATTCAGCTTTTCAGGCAGCTACATGGAGTGTGATCTGTGGCTGTTAAACACAGCCATTCTGCTCAGAAAGTTTCTAATCTCTGATTTCCAGAAAATAACCTCTGATTTCCAGGGAAATATAGCAATGTAAGGATTGCACAAGGCCAGTTTCTCACATACTCTGCTTGCACCTGCTGTGGCCAGGTGGGATAGTTGGAACCAGCACATCATCTATAAATTCTCCATGTGTTTTTGTTCACTTTAGCAATTGCTTGAGGCCAGAGGGAGACTGGGCAGGTAGTTGTGCTAATACTGAGGTGCATAGAAAATCTCAGGGTAAAAGTGAGGGTCTCAGACTTCAAAACAGCTCATCATAATGAATGATACTCCAAGGCTGAAGGCTCTCATGTTAAAAGGTAGCAATCCCTTAACCCAGAGAAATACACTGTTAGTAAGTTTGGGTAGAAAACAAGGCGTGTGATAAGTGAAAGGAGGAAAATGACTGACGTAAGCCTGAGCTGTTACTGGTGAAACTCTAATGACATCAAAGGATGAGCACCAGGGTCATTCACTGGGCACTTGGGATTCCCCAGCACTATATCTAGCATGCAGATTAGCACTTTCCCTTTCAAGCACTGAAGCTTCACAGGCTCAGAAAGCCCTAAAACAGGAGTTGGGGAAGGGGTTGTTGAGCTGACTCTAGTACACATAAAAATTTTAGTTGTCATAACGGTCATGGTCACTGTTAATAACACAAAATCTCATTTTAATCTAGAAGAGCTCGTTTGAACTGTGCTGATTTCCCAGACAGCAAGTTGCAGCTTAATTTCCCATAACACAGTCTACAATGGGAGCTGCTCTGCTGCTTGACAGCTCCTCAACTCCTGGGAGCTGCTGCTCCCTGGTGCCCATCTTCCAAACAAAAGTCAGGACAATTTCTTTTTCACTTCCTTTGCCCTGCATTTGATTTTTCTGCCGAATCCTATCATTAAAAGAAGAATCTAAACGTAGTAGCTTATCTTCAGATGCATATGCTCTCTAGTTAAGTGTTGGCAAATATTATGCACTCAATATATAAAATGGGCCTATGTAACATGTAAATGAGTTTGAGCAAATTTGAAAATTCTGTTTTGCACAGCATGATGTCTTGTAGGCATGTGACATGAACTGCAAAGAAAATTCTGATTTTGGTAGCAGGGATAGTTTAATTTAAATGTTCTCAATAGACAGTGTCTAGACTCCTCATTTCAAAACTATTTTTCAGTTTGATATTGAAGGAGGCATCTTGGAAAAAGGGGTTAAATAAACTAGAAGAGAAACTAAGCACTGCTTTTTAGAGTTGAATGGTTGAATCACCATTCCTCAAAGAGGCTGTTTGCTTTATGAGGAGAATAAATCTCATGTTGGTTCCCTATGGCCACAAGGTTCTTTGATGCATTTTTCAAGTGATGGATCAAATTCTGTTTTGATTTTATAGTACAGAAACTACATGGCTGAAATAATGAACACTTTGGTAATATATCCTTCACTATTTATTGCTCATTTTCATCACAGTCCTGTCATTTTTATTCCCTCTGGAAGCCAGTACATCTTCCTTGATATTAGAGTCTGGTGAACTAAATAAATTTAAAGCAGAAACTGTCTGCAATAAAATTTCTATTAGAAGTTCTCTCTTTTCCACTTTAAATAATTATGTCCTATCAACTGCACAACGGAAATAACAAAATCAGCCAGTAAATCAGAGGTAGTAAGTAGAAAACTGGACTGTTGATGGTGTCTTTAGCTGCTGAAAATGGATAGAAGCATGAAGTAGTAATACTTCAAAAAGTCATAGTTATTTCTGACTTTATTGAAATGACTGCTGTTCATTACAGAGATTTAAGAGGTTGATGCTATGAGGTATGATAGCTATATTTAATGAAAGTTGCAGCACTCTTGCTTTCTGGGCTACTGTAGTCATGTATTATACAAACTGTAGAAGCATCAGGTTCACCTTTAACTGACCATCAAATCATCCCCTGTTGCTATTCACAGTGATTTCAGCATTCATGGCTTGTAATAACTGTATGGAATTCTGTTAATACTTCTACTTCCTGCTTGTGCTATTTATGGTAGAAGTGCTTGTGTTTTAAAGACTATACACACTAATTCCAGGCACAGAAAGGCACAGAAAAGTGAAGATTAAGGGGTTTAGAGTCGAACAAAGCACCTAAATAGGTACTTACCTTTCTATTGCATGAATAGGTACATTGGTCCAAAAGCACTCTGTTTACATGTCTACCATAAGCTGTGTTTCAGAGCTTTGCTGGATTTGAAAGTGAAATAGTTTAAAAGCACTATTTGGAGACCCATACAAAATAACTCTGAAATATACATTTCCTCTCTCTGAATAGCATTCTTCTTTAGCTGCATTTTAACTTTAGAAAAAGATATTAATGAAAAGCTTTTCTATAGGACAGAATACCTACTCTGCTGTCTTTTTTTACCTGTTACTGAGCATATGGCCTGGGTTACCCTAAGCTACCCACTCTGAATTCAGTGTTTCTGCTTGGCTAACCACTGATGCACAATGAATATGCAAGGTAGAAGCATGCTGGAAACTCATATAGAGTCCTTCAAGAATAGCTGTACAAGGCTCAAGTGGTTTAGGTGCCCTTAGATTACCAAAGTACTCATTCATTTCAATTTATAAACCTCACTTCATAAATTAATCACTTAAAATTATTAAAATTATAGATATATAATTATATAGAAATATAGAAATATAGAAAATTATATATCCAATGTAGACTGTGTACACACACTGTGAACAAACAAAGAGAAGGATCTGTCTTCTTGAAGGAGGCTTGGAACTTAAAGACATTTTTCAAAAAGAGTTTGTCCATTTGCAGAAAATTTATTTAGGAGAACTTTGAAACTGAGTTTTTAAAGTCTGCAGCTTCCAAAGGGGAAATTTGGAAGCAATTTCTATACAGATAAATTTAGGTCATAAGCTACTGTCAAGCAAGCAAGAAGTTTGTCCAGATTTTATGGAAATGTGATCTGAAATAGTCCATTTTTCATTCTATTAAAAAAAAAAAAAAAAAAAAGTTTTTCTTATTTCCTGAAGGTTTGCTTGTGTGATAATGCCATGCACAGTAGAACTATGTTTATTAAAAGACAGTCAGTCCGGGATCAGGTATGCATGCTGAGGGCTGATGAACAGTATCTGAGGTAAAAAGAATTTGAGAGAAGTGTAGCCACTGTCCAAACCACTTTCTTCAAAGTGATGACACCCTTTCAGTGTGTCATTATAAAATAGTCAGAAATCTAAGCTATTAGAAAAAATATTTCCACATGAATGAAAAATCATTCATTCGGAGGCTGTTCTAAAGTTAATAAGCCTCATGGCTACATGTATCTACCATACAAAGAAGACAAAGAAGGAAAAAAAAAAAAAAAGAGGTGGCAAAAAAGGTAACTGCACTTTTGAAGCGTTTATGAGATTCCAGAAATTATTCTTCCTCTTAAGAATCAGCAAATTAACAGGGACCAGATCAAACAATCTTACTATTTAATGAGAAAAGTAGGGAGTTAAGAGCAAGAGGGCAGCAAGAAGTGCTTGTGCTGGCAAAGCCTGCCCATGTATACTTCTAAAAATTCAAAAATACATTTGTCATGTTAACCTTTCCTGATTGTAAAGTGTCAGTACAGAAGTATACTGTTTTATTTTGGTTTTCTTTTCAGCATACGGTCACTATATAAATAGCACTTCTCCATACCATACTTGCATAGTCATTTTTATTGTCTTTTGGCATCATGTGTTCCAGGATATCTAACTCCACATAGGTTATCATTATCATATCATTTGTAACTTACAAATGTGGGCTACGTTTTAGCTGCCAACAGCACAGGAATCTTCTGTGGTTATAGGTTCCAGCTGAATACTTCCAAGACATTTATATGTTGTGGTTGCAATAGAATTATTCTTCAGATTACCCAGTAAAATTAGGAAACTATGAGGTCATTTCCAACAAATAATTGCTACATAATTCACTGAGTGATTAGCGGAGGAAAAAAAAAAAAAAAGAAAAACAAACAAACAAAAAAGCTATTGTTTCTTGCTTATTGTGCATTCCTTAAATGAGCACAAGTTAAACATTGGTAGAATAGGTAAAGAAGCAAGATCCGCAACTAGCCCTGAAATATAAGAAAAAGAGAGGGAGAGAGTTCCCATTGGGAATTAAATTAAAGTTAGTAATTAAAGTTAGATCAAAGGAAACTGAAGATTTAAAGGATGTTGAGGGAAACAAAAGTGCAAACTCATCATTAAGATTTGCTAGAGTAGTAAAGGTATTGCACTACTCTGTCAATGAAGAATCTATTGTACTAGATACATAACTTCTGGCAGTTAATTTGGGTTTATGGACTCATATAAACCCTTCTCTGTGTATCTCCATGTTCAGATTTGCAGCTTGGGGGTTTATGAGGAGGAGAGGGCCATTCATACCTTGACTTGTTCCTTCCTGCAGCATGTCTGGCTCCAAGATGTGGAGACGTGCTGTGACACGATGAGTGAGGTTTGGCTTCATTTTTTACTCCTCTTTTCCTGCTTGCAACCTTTCCTTGTGTGCTGTGTGATTGCAGAAGCAATGAAAATAGTCTACATGCAGATGAAAGAGGTACTTAATCCGATGGCATTTTAGAGGATCTGACCTGGGTTGACAAGGGAAAGGTAAGAAGCAAGAGGAAGGAAGAGATGGGGGGAGGTAAAGGGCTGAGCTTCAGGAGGTGAGGAGTGTTGCCTAATGTTGCCTTCAGTGTCTCTTTCCGGGCACTCATTTCAGTAACCCTTTTACATGTATTTCATTGCAGCTGTGGACAGCTGTGTCAGTACCACTGCAGCACAGTGGTTGCTGTCCTCACACCACCAACTGCTGAGTCAAGGGAAAACAGCCCTGGTGCCCACTGAGTAGATGGCTGCGCCAAGTGCTAAGCAATATCTTATCCATGCTGGACACTCGTGAGGCAAAGTCAAAGGATCGGTCCCTCTGAGGCTGGTGGTACAGGTAATGGAAAAAACAAGGTTACACCAAGGCTGAATGGTTTGGAAAATCCTTTTGTTTCTGATCAAATCCAAGCACAAGCAGTGATATAAGATTTCTACAGAACATCCCTGGCAACTGTGTCAAGGCTTTTTGACTGCTGTCCATCATAATCTTTTACTAAAAAAAATAATAATGGAGAGAGAAACAGTTTGTAGTTTGCATCAAGTCAGCAGGAATGTAACCAACAACATATTTAAAAGGTTTCATATGTAAAATGTTTGGCTTTGAGGAACAAGGCCTGAGGTCCTTATACACTCTAAGATGATTCTGGATTTGGCTAAAGTTCAGAAGCTAGATTTCTCTTTGTACAAATAAGCCCCTGGAAGTCCACTCACGACATTCCTTAAACAGAGCTTCTTACAGTTCAAAATTAATAGTCAGTAGTAAGTCATTATGATTTTATGTAATAAACCAGCTATAAGGATTTGCAGCCAGTTCTTAAACTTCCAGGAACTGTGCTGCAGGATATAATGTTTCTATAGAGATCTTTTGTTGTGCCACAAAATAGGTCTACTACTGTACAGCAGGGTGTCCCTTCTTCTACAATCCTTCTTAAATCTCTCTGCTATATATTACAGTGGTGCCTCATGCAACCAGAACATGTCTTCCCATAACTCTGTTTCCTAAGGATGTCCTTGTGTCTTCCAAAAAGATGGAAAGTAGAGACAGAAAAATAATTTGAAATTTTCAGTTTTCTGAGGAGCAAAATCCAAGCTTTATAATCACTGCTTTTGTTTCCCTAGACTAATACTCATTTTCTATCCTTTTGTTCATGCACATACAGCTTCACTGTATTCTACTTCCCGTTCTACTTTGAGTTAAAAAAAAATCTGAGATTTAGGAATGAAAGGATATTATAAAATAATAATGTATTACCATTCACTCACATTTAGAATAAATAGCAAGGTACTATTTACATATTGAAATGGAAATACATTTTAAAATGGTGTTTTACAAACAATTTTTGTTCAAAGATCAGGGAACTGGCAGGGTCTCATAAGGAAATTTAATTTATTTGAAAAGTAAAGAAAATCTGAAGGAAAATTGCTTATGGAACAGGTTTTATATCAATCACATATTGACATTATAATGAGCTATTTTTTAAGCTGCTAAAAACAAATAAGAGAAGCCATGGGAACATCCCTTCAAATGACAATATTTCTTCATTCCAGTTATTTTGATAGATTTCTGTAGACTTTGTGCATACTATTGTGTATTAAATTAAATGAAACTCCAAAAAGACATTTTGCTGGGGATAATTGCTTAAAGAGACAGTGTATTTACATAGAAACTGCAAAGCATTTTCCAAAATAATTTTTCATGTATAAACATGAATACTTGAATTGGAAATCTGAAACAAAGGACAAAGTGAATTGTGAGAGAGATCCATTTTTATGTTGACTTTTTGCCTAGGCACAGTTAAGCAAAACAGTGAACATTTTTAATCAATGACTTATAACACCCTTATCAGCTTTTACAGATCAAGAATTATTCTGCAAATAATAATAGCAAGGGAAAAAAAATAGATTCCAGAACTCCCAGAACAATGCCGTACCAAATTAAAGATTTTAAATCCATCCAAAGAGTATTACGGTTTAATTTTTTTCCAACAGTACTGGGGAATATTGTTTCTGTAGAAAAAAAAAAAATAATGTCTGTTTCCGAAACCCAGAATTGTTGAATAAAAAGAGCTGATCTTGCAACATGTTTGTTGAGAAACCATTAACGTGCTTCCCCGTTTAAGAGCAGCTGGCGCATCATATAAGACTTTTATGAACATTCTGATTTTAATTAATCCCTTGGGGTTTTCCATTGACCTCAGGACAGTTACACAAGGATGAGATTTGTCTTCTTGTTAGAAACAATTCTGTTTATAAATATGTCTTTAATTTTGGTAGGAGCTGGGTGGATTCTCCACTCTTTCTCAGTAGAGCTCTGTGAGTACAAAGCAGCATTATTTGCTCTTTGTTCGCTTGTTATTTAATTAGGGTTCTTAGTTTGAACAAACTTATTATGGAACTCACCTGTTGCTCGGCTTTTGTTGCAAACCCAGCTTTCATCATAGACCTGCACACTTCTGTTTGTTTGCATCTATGGCATGTATTCTGTGTATTTTTAGAAAAAAAGGGTGAAAGTTGTGCTTTAAGACTTTGGCTAGCCCAAATGAGAGGGGCATGGTCTTAGGAGACATCTTTTTTCTGCTTTGATTTCTGAGTTCATGTGAGCTGAGGGCTGGGCACAAAGTTAGCTGGGAGCAAAACGTCAGAGATTAATATCGCAGTAAACCCTCCCGCGAAAACCACCCAGCTTTGCCCTGGCCATAATTCTTCCCATGGGACAACCTAATCGTTGATCACTGTCACAGCAGGTAGTTTTACAAAGGGACTTCCCAGTCCCTTGAGGAATGAGCAGCAAGAGCTGTGGTACAGTTACGTAAATACCCAGTTGGCATGGTTACGTAAATACCCATTCCTATGTCAAGAAGGTTGTTAACGTATCAATAAGGAAGGTGGGGAGAGGAAGGCACATGGGAGAAGAGCCACACACATGCCAGCATTACTCCTCCTTCAGGGGAGAGTGAGTCAGAAATTTTTGCCTTTAACATATCCTTGCTTTGAAGTGGCTTCACTCTGGCTTGATCTGACTGAGAGGAGACATTGCAAAGCAGCATTTGGGCTGATACTGTCAGCCCTCTGGTGTATTATGAATCTGGTGTAGACAGGCATCACAGCTCTGCCCAAAATATGTTCAAGAACATCAATCATGGGGATTACACAATGTATTTCATAGCTATTTACATGCAGAACTCTCACCTGCTGGGTTAATCTTGTAGAAGCAAGTACAATTAGATGATATTATGTATGTATTATACAGGCTGGGCCACGAGGCTCTGTGCCAAGCTCCTCTCTCGTAAACAGCAGTGTGAATCCAGAGCAACTCCCTCAAATTCAGCAGAGATTATATCAAAGCTAAGCCAGGATTCATATTCGAGGTTGCTTCCCACTGCCTACACATGGTGTGCTACCTTGCCTAAAATGAACCCCAGCTGCCTTGTTTTTTTGTACATTAAAGGAACGTTTACCCATTATAGAATCATACAGTCATTAAGGTTGGAAAAGACCCCCAGGATCATCTAGTCCAACCATCCTTCTACCACCAATATCACCCACTAAACCGTGTCCCTAAGCACCACGTCCAACCTTTCCTTAAACACCCCCAGGGACAGTGACTCCACCACCTCCCTGGGCAACCCATCCCAGTGCCTGACTGCTCTTTCTGAGAAGGAATGTCTCCTCATTTCCAACCTGAACCTCCTCTGGCACAACTTGAGGCCATTCCCTCTAGTCCTATCACTAGTTACCTATGAGAAGAGACCAACCCCAGCTCCCCACAGTTTCCTTTCAGGTAGTTATAGAGAGTAATAAGGTCTTCCCCTGAGCCTCCCCTCTCCAGGCTAAAATAGACACACACACATACACATACGTATACGTATACGTATACATACACAATATTTAATTTGAATAATTAGTAATGCTGGAAATAAGCCAACACTGAGAATTTCAGATTTTACATTTTGACAAATGCAAGTGTTCTTGTGCATGCATATACATGATGCTCATGCAGTCAATTTGACAAATGTGTATGCAAGACCCAAAGAAAAGGAAGGGAAAGGGAACTTTAGAAAAACAACAGACAGGGAGGTGACATGGAGATTTCAAGGTCGTCCTTCCAAGCTTACAGTAGCAACAAGCAACACTCAGGATGACTACACTGGAAAAAAAAATCAGCATTACATATTGTGGTTTGAACCTTTGACATTACTTTCAAGTCAGTTTCCCTGTTTCCTAGTGTAGTCCCTTAATGAGGATATCCTGTGGCTCGTGTAGGACATTCACACAGCAAGGGCTTACAGAGAAACTATTTATAGTCAAATTTCCCACAGATATCCGGCTTTTTATATGATTGCAGAGCCTGTAGGTCTGCCCTTCTTTCTCCCTGTCCTCTGTGATAACTTTTGGCCAGTTGCAGCTATATCAGAAAGAGAAGTATTAAAAATATTAATTCCCTGCAAGTGATCTTTTGACTGGGTGGAGGAGAAAGACCTAAAATAGGTCTCTTAGTCTGAGCTCTCAACATTATTACTAGACATTAAGGGAAGCCACCCAGGAGAAGGGGAGTTTAACTATTCCAGTCCTAGGAAATGCTTCAGCAAGAACTTGCACCTTATTAGACACAGAATGTCGTTAGTCACTATGGCACCAGTAACCAGAGCTCATCAACTCTTCTGCTAAAGGAACTGCTTCTTAAAACAATGACACTTCCTCTCCAAAAATATATAAAGTGCAGAAGGAAGGACAAAATCTGAAAGTGCTTCTAAGTCATCATTCTAGTAACTAATAGAACTAGTGCCCCTTAAGCAACTACTTCAAAAAATCTGTTCTAAAGTGATGTCATTAATTTGTTTCTATGTGCTGAGTTCCCTTTCTTTATGATCTCTAAAAAGAAATTTTTGCACATTCATATGTTTATGTATGAAACTCTAGTGAAACTCAAAAAGATTTGTTGTGGTCAGGTTTTAATTTGGAATTTTCCAGCCACCTTGCAGATAAAACCCTCACTGAAACAGGACTTCTGTCCTGCTCTCAACTTAACAGAAGTAACAGTTGCTGGATTCACATCCCTAGAGGGACTGGCCACTGGGAGCTCTGCCATTCCTTGTGGAAGCCCCCTGTGCCCATAGCACCATCCATTGCAGCTCAGTACTCACTTAAGAGAAAATGATCAGGCCAGCTCCCAAGATTTCAAAGAAATGCTAGAAAACACATAACCCAGAGCCTGAGCTTGCAGCTGGCTGTCTAGGAAGCATGAAATCCTAGCTTTGTGCCTCCTTGTGGTGGTTCAATATGAAATTTAATGTTGATAGTCTGGGCACTGAAAACAAACAAATTGTGTTAATTTAATTTAGAAGCATAGAAGCATAGAAGCATTTAGGTTGGGAAAGGCCATCAGTCCAACCTTCAGCCTAACACTACCAAGTCGACCACTAAACCACATCCTGTAGTGCCACATCCACATATCTCTTAAAAACCTCCAAGGACATCAATTCCATCACCTCCCTGGGCAGCCCATTCCAATGCTTGACCACCCTTTTTGTGAGTAAATTCTTCCTGATAGCCAATCTAAACATCCCCTGGTGCAACTCAGTGCCATTTCTTCACATCCTATCAGTTGTCACATGTGAAAAGAGCCCAACACCCTCACTGCAACCTCCTTTCAGGTAGTTGTAGAGAGTGATGAGGTCACCCCTCAGCATGCTCGTCTCCAGACTAAACAACCCCAGTTCCATCAGTTTCTCATAAGCCCTGTTTTCTGGTCCCTTCAACCAGCTTTGCTGCTCTTCTCTGAACACATTCCAGCTACTCAATGTCCTTCTTGTAGTGAGGGGCCCAGTGAGGGGCTTGAGTTTATTATTCAAGAAAATAAAACTGAAGTTCTTGTAGCTCATCTTCAGACTAAAGAAGAAAACAACATCAAAAGCTTTAGTTTTTCAAATGCCAACAAATCTTACAATTTGTATCTAAATGCCACAGATGGCAAGCACCATGCTGCAAAGTGTACAAAAGCATGAATTCATCCATTGGATCCTTGATGAGAGTGTACTATGCTCATAATCAGAAAATAAATGTTTGGTTCATTTCCAAGAAGTTAAACTTTCTAAACTATACAACTATGGATATAAACTTAGCACTTCCAGTCAACACTGATATGCTTTTCTGGCTGCTGAAAGAGACCCTTTCACTTCACCACTCTGTGCCTCCACAGCCCTTCCCTGCCCTACAAGACACACTATGCTACCACCCATAGTTGCCACCATCGCACAGACATACGTGTCCATATGGCTTTGCACAGCACTTCATGCTGCTCTACAGGCACGGTTTCTGCCCAAGCTGAAGTCATGCAGAGAAGAGGGGAAAGGAGGCTCCCTTCAAAAACACACAAAAAGACCAACAAGCAAGGAAATAACATGTTTGCTGACCCCTGGCCATGACATCTCTCCAGGGCTGCCAACGCCACGGCTAGATCAGCCAGGCAGCGTGCTGAGCTAATAGCTTCCTGACGCCTCTCTCTTTTCTGCCAGGCCATGCCCTTCATATCTTCATTCCAGAAGACACCATGCATGGGCAGCCTGAACCCCATTGTGGCAGCAGGAACCTCGGAGCAGGGGCAGCAGCAGCCACTCACGCCTGGGTTCGGCTTGGCCACTGTCAGCTGCGGAGCTGCTCATTATCCCAGCCACGCACGTGGCTAGAGTTAGGATGATTTCTACCAGCTTGAGGATAAAGCCCTAAATGTACAGTTTCCTGCCCTTAAGGCCCCAGCTTTCAAGAATATTTTAAATATGTGCCTCCCACTTCAATGAAAACGAGGAATAACGTGCCTAAATCTCACTCAGGTACTGGTTTTAGGCTCTTCACATCGCTTTCCAAATGACCCCTCTTAAGCAGGAAAATTTAACGAAACCAGCATTGCTCAGCTGCATGTACATAAGCCAACTAAAACTGAAACCTAAGCACAGTAGTGAGAGCAGAAATGGGGTCTGGAAGGCAAAGGCCTAATTAGCTGGAGTGAGTTAGAAGATTTGATAACAAATACAAAGCAGACCAGTTTTTTAGATGATCTGTATCAACAGGGAGGGCTCCTGTTGTTTCTTAACCAAGCAGGAAGGCAGTAAACCTCTTGCTGTGCTGGTTCGTTAGGACTGGAATGCATTGTAAGTAAAAGAAAAGCAGCTCTGCCAGTTGTTGCTGAGGATTTTTTTAATGGCACTAGCTGTTCTGACTCTAAAATGTTCAGTAGATGTGTGCAGGGTTGAGTGAGGGTTGCTTCATAATTGTAATGAGATGGCGATGTAAATGCAGACAAAGTCATGTGAAACCAGGAGAATGTGGTATGCTGAATTAGCGTGGAGATAACTGCACAGACAGAGTAATCTAATGAATATGGAAATTGGCTGATTTGGAGATAAAAGGGTGTTAAAAAATGGTTCCTTGGAGCTCCTTCTCAGGATCATGTTTTGACATTTCTTCTCCACCTTGTGTCTGCTATGCCAAGGTTCTTCCAGGAGCTCATTTGAATTCTGGTTTCTTAGTACTGGTTTTAATTTTAGTAATAGACTTCATTTGAATTTTGTCTGGTTTCTGCTGTGCTAAAACACAGCCACATGAAACCACCAGTTTTTAGTGGATGAACCTAACAAAAACTATCAACATTTACAACATTGACATTTATAGCATTTACAACATTTACAACAAACAGTGAAGAAACTTCAGCAAACATTCATGATCCTGCTCATGATTATCTCCACAGTGAGCCTTCCAAGTTAGAGCAGACCAAGAATGAACCCTGAAGAAACTAGCATACATAAACTGGAAATTTTAAACAGCAGTTTAAATCTACTTGTCATCTAAGGGCCCTCTGAGTTTCTCACTTACTTTGTCCAATTCAGGAGTTCAGTTTGTTAATTTGTACAGCTAAGCTTTCCTGGAGAAATAAAATGCAGAGGGAGGAATCACTCTATATCCTGGCATCACACCAGAGTTCAAAATGCCTGGGTTCAGTGATGAGAAGTAATCTTCTTTTGATGAACCACTAAGAGGTTTCTACAAAGACTGACACTGCTGCTGACAGTGAGATCTGCTGGCTGCAGTGGGTGCCACCAGCCCTGGAGCTGCCCCATCTCCTGTGCCTCCAGAAGGAGAAGTCAGTGACAACCTCTAGTTTTTGCGGCTCTTTCCTTTGCAGAGAGACCCTGCACGAGATGCAATGCAAATGCTTGTGCCACATAAGACCCTCTTGCCCAGGATTTGAAGAGGCAGAGAGGACCTTCAGCAGGAGAGGAGTATCTGTATGGTGAGACAGAGGACAGATGACAAATGGTCCATTGACTCAGCCTGTAGGTAGCATGTAGCTGCCAAACTACCTGTCCTTGCACGTCTGGATTGACTTCTAATGAAATGGTCACTTGTGGAAAATAATCTTTATGATGGAGCACATTCAGGGTGGAAGGGTTGGTTTGGCCCACCTGAGCATGGCCTGAGTGCTGTTCCTTGGGGCAGGCTGGACCAGCTCCTACCAGGCCGTCCCCACAGAGGCTGCAGCCCCATGTCCCCCCATGAGCCCCACAGTCCCTGTGGGAAGACAAGAGCCCGCCTGCACCACCATGACGCAGCAGGAGGGTTTGAAGAGTACATTTGGGGAACAAAAGTTTCCTTATACCTTGACAGCGGGGCTCCCTTCAAAGCCCTCATTCAAATAGAGCTGTGTTTATCGAATTCCTCAGCACTGACTATATACATACCTGGGCTTTTAATTCTTTCATAACTGTTAAACACTCGGTGATGTTTCTATCTGAAGCATGAAAGATGGGAATTATTAGATATTTGTGCAACTTTGGGTCTGTTTGGCTCAAGATTGGGCAAAAATCAAGTATGCAGGACTTCAGAGGTTCCCGAGGCAGAAAGGCTCAGGAGGAGGGAAATCTCCTGTCCCTAGTGGCCTGTTTTGTGACAAAGTGTGCCATAAAATCACAGACATGGAATAAAAAAGCCCACATATTGCTTTTGATAACTACTCACCCTGAGGCTTTCTGAACAGATGGGAGCACTAAACACCAAAATTCTTCAGCTTACAAACTGGCAAAGGGCCCGGCAGTGCTGCTAACAGAAGGAGTTGTACGAGCTCTTCATTATTTACAAATCGAAATTCTTCTGGAAAGAATTACTGTAATATGTAGGACATGATCCCAGGGTTTTGGCAAAATGTATTAGTAACATGAGCTATTGATCCTAGGAATTAAATTAGATCTTGGAAGGGTAAAGTGTGATGTTGTCTAATGTATCGTGAACTTTACCTCTAATGGAAAGTTGTTTACACCTGTTGTGAGTCCTTGAGTTAACAGATGAAATTTGGTCCCTGCACAAGGGAATAGGCAGGCCATTCATCTCGAATCGTGTCTGAGGAAAACAGGCGAGGCATCCTACACTAGGTGTGTGACTGTGGGATTGCTAGCACAGGGCTGAAATGCTAAATCTACGCCTTAAATTTGTCAGATGCAATCTTCTGGTCTCAAATACCTCATTGTGGAAACTTACTGCAAATAATTCAAAACGTAGGAAGTTCTTTATTAAAAGAACATTTTAAGAGTTTAATGTTGTTGGTTTTTTTGTTTGTTTAGTATTTGTTTCTGGACACTACCAGAAGAGTTGACTTTCAATGATTCAAACATATTGTATCAACCTAGACCTATAAAATCTTGCTATCATCATAGCACATAACCAAGCAGGGTTTTGAAGCACTGGAAATAAAATGGTGGGTGCGGGAGGCTCAGCTATATCGAGTGGTGTCCGTAATTTCAGAACACTAAGGAGTTCTGGGTCCTGCAGCTGATGGGAAGTGGGAGCTGCTGATCTGAAGCGAGGTGAAGCAGAAAAGAGAGCTGCTGGAAGAGGGACTGGAAGCATCTCGCCTTCTTGAGAGACAGACATATCTCCTGGTTCCCAGAGAGCGTCTGCCAACACGCTTCATCTCCGATTCTGCAAGGGAGGATGCCATCTGGCAGACTGTCTCTGAAAGCAGCATGCTCCTGGTGTATGTCCTACGCAGCAGCTCCAGCAGGCCAGGATGGAGGGAGACCCCATGTGCAAACAGAGCGTGTGGTGGTTTCGTCAGAAGGGAGACCCGTGTTGCGTGCCAGAGAGTGCCCATCGCTGTGCATCAGTCTGAAGTGGATGGGTCTCCCTTTGAAATACCTTCCTTGTTAAACTTTCATTGGCACTCATATTGTTTCTTTTAAATGTTTTGGTGTTGACATGATGTTTTGTTGAAAAATTCCTGTCCAGCTCAGCTCACTATCCCTTCCTTCAGCAAGCTGTCAGCACTCTTTGGTTTGCCAGGCTTATGGCAGTCACATCACAAGGAAACTTGCAATCTGATTCAGTGATATATGTGTCTCCCTGAGGATACGTATGATGGAAATCCCAGTTATTGGTTATTATTGGACTACTGGGAGCAAAAGGCTGGGAAAGAGATCATCTTACGAGTCTCACTGTAGTAAAAAGAGCCCCTTCTATGATCCCCTGAAGTCACTAATTGCAATGGCAGCTCTGTTCAGGCCCCAAACTTAGGTCCATCCGTAGAGAGCAATGGAACCTGTCTGAGGCATTTGGATCCTTCTGCAGGCTCATTTCTTTTTCCCTGAGCTTTTGTTGTTTTAGAGTCAGAACAACATCTCCAGAAGGCAGTCAGTCTAGGATTATTTCTGCAATGCTTTTCAGGAATATTCAAGCCATCTCTAGCCAAGATGCAGTAGCACTGATTTTTGCAAGAGTTGTGCAAGCTTCAGCTGAAGCCTGCTGTTGCTGTGCCGTGCTTAGAAAGCTAATAGTGGCAAGGAGGCTCAGACACCGCATCTTTGGATTGCAGCACAGGCGGAGTATTTGTTCAGCTGTGCACGTGAAGGTGGGCAGGCTCTTTCCCCTGCTGAGAAGCTTAGTAGGTCTCTCGCTGTTTTATTCTCCAGTCTTCACTACAGAAGACCACACTGCATTTTTCTGCAGGAAATCTTAGATTTCTGTTCCCGCCAGCTTGCCTGTGTGGGGCATCAAAAAAAAAAAAAAAAAAAAAAAAAAAAAAAGTGGCTGCCTAAATCAGGCCTCCTCCTCTGCATCTGCACTTTTGCTCCTGTTAGATCTTTTTTTGAAAAACAGGGTGAGTTTGACCAGTGCTTTAACCAGGACAAAACCAGTTGTCTTTGTTTAGCACAAACACCTACAATATACGAAACTCCGGCTATCCACCAGTTCTCTGGCAGTTGGGCTGTGTGACTGCCTCCTCCCCCATCCTTCTGCCATCTTCTTCAATAGTTTACTTCTTTAAATAAATATTGTTCTTTCCCACTGTGATGAATGCAACTGTCAATCATCTGCCAAGTGTATTAGCAACTTGAGCCCATTTCCTGAGACCTGTGAAAGCTAAAGGCACTGGTCCTGCATGCCTTTACACCTGCTGCATGCAGGCATGTGAGAAACAATGCAAACAGAGAGATCTTTATTAAGGGAAAGGGATTTAGGTATCAGTCTGGGAAAACACAACACCGATTACATCTGCAAACAGGGTCAAGTGCTTGTTCTTCTCTTCCAGCAGCTGCGAGCACCTCCCAGCGCCTGCCCTCACTGCCACCAGAGTCCCAGCACCACTGTGCTCACCAGAATTTGTTTGGAAGAGGATTTGGGTATTTTGGAAGGGGGGTTCCTCCTGCTGTGGAGCAGATACCACGTTCTCTGAAAGGAGGTATGGCCGTGGGCCACTTGGATCCAGCACCAGAGGCATCCCAGCTGCCCAGCTGCCACGGAGCAGGGCAGGAGGACGTATGTGCACACGTACATGTGCGCACTCACGCACACATCAGGCAGGAGGCTGCCAGAACCTTCTCTGAACTATTTCAGCAGAGTGTTTTTATTTCTCCAGTCTGACACATTCCAGCCATTTAATGAGAATCTGGGGATTTTTACTGAGCTCACATTTAGGGAGTCGAGAAGAATATTTCCTGTGGGAACATCAGTCCTGTACCTTGCACGGAAATGGCATGAAGCCACCCTTAATTTCTTTTATTTACTCTTTAAAATCATGGATCTTGCAGAACACAGGGAAGTGAAACAAGGTGATATATAAATAACCAAAAAATGTAAAATTCTTTTCAAAGGCTTGACATTGAAATGCATGCCTGAAACTCACTGTTGCGTGAGCTAATATCAGGAAAGTAAAAGCAAATGGCTATGAATAGAGGCAAATTTCTGTTTAAAATAAGAAATCCATTCTACAATCAAGAACAGCTCTGTGAAGTTATTTGTCAGGCTTTCTCAATGCTGCACTATCATAAATTGATTTTAGGCAGAGGATCAGTGAAATGATATCTGATTTGGCCAGAGTCCAGCAGCATTCAAGAAGTTATGATTTCCAGGAAGAAGTTATGAATTCCAGGATGAGAAAATGGTCTTTATTGCCTGCAGAGCCATGAAATCTAGGTCAGTGGCTCCCAACTGTTTCATCAGAGAGGCTCACTAAAGAAAATCAGTATCATTACATGCCCTCCCTCAAAGCCTGCTGCTTTTTCTTCTTGCACTTGTCCTTAGTGCTGCTGCTACCAACCCTTCCCTCTTCTTCTCAGGCCAGCCACCAAATCCTCCTCTCCCCATCTTTTGACATTGCCTCTCATTGCCAGCATCAGTGGCTTCCAGCTGGCACCTGCCCATCTGCTTTGGAGACATGACTTGACAGCATCACATTTTCTTCATGTACCTGAAGTTGCTGTAAAATGCTGATGGGCTTTTTGATAAGTAGTTGTTTATGTTGAGACATATGCTTTTCCCATGTAAGAAAATACACATTTTCCTAACTATTGAGGGCTGCAAAATAAATGTTCTCAAGTCTGAATATATCATTAGACTGCTGTGATTGGGTTACTTTACATCCATCAGTTCCTGACATAACAAAGGTCACAAGTGAGGATAATGTGAAGAAGCAGATTTTAAAAATCTGCAATCAATGAAAAACCAAAACAAAACAAAACAACACTGAAACCGAATTTTCTTAATTACCATGAAGGAAAAGTTTTAAGTAATCCATAAACTTTGGAATAGGATTAATTGATCATCTCATTTCACTAATACTTTTTATCAGTTTGTGTAACAGTAGAGGTGTATAGCTTATTTTTAGAGGCTTCATCTCAAATCATATCATAAGAATCAGTTCTTTTAACCCTCTTTATAAGCCATACCATTTTTATGAAATACCTCTTAAAGTTCTTTTTTACGTCCTGCTATTATTAATTCCACTCACCCATCACTTGTGCACTTTAATAAAAAGTCACTCTTTTGTGAAGAAACATCTTGACTGCAGCTGAACTGAATCCCTTCAGCGACTGCGAGGAGATGGTTATTGCACAAAACCTTTGGACAAAGGGCAGCCCCGCAAAACCTGGTGTCGCAGGCTGAGTTGTAACAACGCATGCTGTTAAAATTACCATCTCTTATTTGCTGAGGAAATTGCTTTTGTCACCTGAATGGGCAGCGGCACCCAGTGGCTAAAACATAAACTGCAAATGCTGACAGCCCCAAGATTTCCTAGCTGCTCTCTCTGTACCTGTTTCTGCCAGACAAAAAGCCCTGCCTGCCCTCCTTGCCTCCAGCTGAGCTCAGACAGAGCCGCTCAAAGGGAAACTGTTTGCAGCCTCTCTCACAGGTACTGAGAGTTTGGCGTTTGGGTGTTCGATTGCCCTGGAACAGGCCCTTTTTCATCGAAACAGCTAAATATACGTATTTTCCTGACATTATTTTTCTGTGCAACTGCTGCAGTTGCCATGGGAGACATATAACTGTTTGTGGGAAGGGATATGATCCACATAACTGCAACTAGGAAGCAAAGTGTCTGCAGTGAGTTCCTGGTTATGTGTAGTCTGTGCTATAATACAGGATAAACTACCCTGCCTTTGACATTATATATGTATGTATTTATACATACGTTCATGTTATATGTAATTATATGTGTGCACAGCAACGTTCGTGGAAGAAAAGCCCCGGATGAAGCACTGCCCCCTGCCTGCATCCACCCCACCTGGACATGAGGGCAGCCAATGTGCACACCCCTGCAGGCTTCATCCACAGTCCAGGACAGTAGCAGCAGCAGGCAGTGGCATGGGCTGTAACCCCAGTTAACCAGAGGTGTCCTCAGCAGCATGTCATCATGTGTAGGAAGACTTCTGCTGCCACATCTCCCCTGCTGCTGACAAAACTCTCGTGGAGCTCCCTGCTTGGCCTTGGCTCCTCAGGCTGTTCCCCAGCACACTTTCAGAAACCCTCAGGGCTGAACAAGCGAGGTGGACCCCGGGGTTCTTGTCCACAGAGGGGCACATACTCTGACAGCAGCAGCTAGGAACTAATATAATAATAGGAACTATAATGCTGTAATAAATGCATTTCTAAGTACCCAGCCAGAGCTCTTAGCGCACTACATAAAGTGCAATGCCATTTTCAGCACAGCACAAGCACACCACTGTGAGTGTGAAAACCACCAACACCCCCCTCGCAGCAGACAACGAGCGCAGGTGGTGTGAGGTGCAGGCAGTTGCAGATACGCAGCCAAGCGTGGTACTTCAGAGAGAACCTGGCCTGTGGGAAGCGGGGAACGAGCAGGCCAGGCCTCGCCTGCCGACTTGTGGTCGCAGCTACAGAGCTCCGCTCCCTTGCAGAGCCAGCTGCGAAGGTCATGGGGAAGCTGCCAAGCACACTCACCGAAAGAGCTTGAAAAACAAGCACTAACAGCTGGCAGGCTGTTCTGTCCCTTCTCCACCAAGATAAAAGGCCTGGAGGGACGGTTTCCAAAGCTGTTTTCCTTTCTGCTCCCTTCCCCCTAGCTGTTAAGTCCACTTCTAAACGGAAGCTGCAGGAATCAGCAAGAAGCGAGTAGCTGAAGACATCCCTGTCTCAGACCCCCAGCCCTCTTCCAGAAGCTCCTCCACCCACAGCAAAAATAAATGTGTCTCAGCCACCCACCTTCATAGGCACTGGCAGCCTGGTGGTGAGCTTGGAGCTCTGGGGCTTTCTCCATTTTGACTCTCCAGCTGCTGGGCAGACACCTCAGACAACAGGATGGGATGGGAAAACTTTAACAAGAGTTTCCTACCTAGCCAGAGAAGACCTGCCAGCGTTTATCCATTCAGGCTCTGCCTCTCAGTTAATGAAACTCAGGAATAGATCATTTGGGGAGGCAGAGGACTCTCCGTCGCTGATGGCTCTTACAAACCAGAGAGACAAAAATCTCTTGAGAATTATTTTCTTGGGGCTGTTCCTCAGTTATGAGAGAGGGAGGATGAACTAGAGGACCTCTTAAGGTACTGCTCAGGTCTATTTTCTATGATTTCTAGCTGTGGCTGAAATTTTCAGTCTCTAGAGATCTCTGACTGATGTCAAGGGACTTTCCACATTGATTGCAATACCTAACAACAACAAAAAAGTAAAAGAAATCTCTCGTATGCTAAGAACAATGATACTTCCTGGTAGCAAATGTAAAATCTTATTTTGTCGTAAGCCCATTAAGAGAAAAAAAAATACTTGATGATTAGTTTTGGTCAATTAAAAAGGTTCTGATTTATGCATGATATAAAGTTTGCATTACATTTAAAATTGTACTTTTTAAGTGGCTCAACATCCTTTTTTCATGCTTCAGTAATAGTTGTCTTTCACAGCTGAGGCAATTTTTCTACTTTTAATAAATATTTATTAGTGAGATATTTTCTCCTCAGTTTTCCTAGACTATACTTTGAAAATGTTCAGTCTGCAAAATCTTGCCCTCATTTTGCCTTGCTCAAGCTTAGCAGGGACCTTCCCCTTTTCCACAGTGATGATGAAGAGGTCATCATTCTCACACGGATTTGCCAGAGCCCTTTCCTAATCCCTGTAAAAATGCAAAAAAACAAACAAACAAACAAACAAAAAAAAAAAAAAAAAAAAAAAGAGAAGGAAATAAAAATACGGGGGACTAATAAAGCTTTAGATTTTTAGATTTAGGAGCAAATAACATCCTAACATCATACCAAATGTTACTAGCTTGACTTTGGGATAGAGACAGCAAACACAAATGCAAAACACATCTTCCACAATACATGGTGTCATCACTATACACATACACATATCTCCCTCCTACAGTTCTTTATCATCTTGCCTGCTCAGGCCCAGTTATTTTCAGCAAGACGGAGTCAGGACACTTATCTGACCTGGTGGGATCCTGGTGAACCACACAGGCAAGACCAAATCTGTTTTTCCTGACTAAGATTTACTTTCTTAAACACTTTCTAGTGGTCAGCTCTGTGAGACTTCCCTTTACTGGTGTTTCCTAATGTCAGACTTGAACCTTGCTGTAGTTTTCCTGTGATGCAACCAACCACGGACATGGGGAACAAACAGTTTCCTTTCCTGTTGAAGATCCTAGCAACCCGTCTCAATTTATCCTTTTCTCTCTCTCTCTGGAGAAAAATCAATTAAAACCAATTTTAATTAACCCAATCCTGTCTTCAAAGGCCCACTGCTGTTTGTGTTGCTCCCCACTGGTTCTGCTCACCCACGGAGGGTGATGCCCAAACATGGAGGCAAGCCTTCAGTGGCAGCCTTGCCACTGCTGAGCAGAGCGGAAGGATTGCTTCATGCTCTTGCAGGCAATATTCCTGCTTATGCAGAATTTTCCTCTACAAGTGATTTTCCACAGAAGCATGACACTGTTGACTCATGTTCCAGCTTGTGATAAGATACCCTGTGGATCCTTTCCTGTAAAACAGTGAGTTACCTTGTTTCTCCCAGTCTTGTGCCTGCAGCGCTGGTTGTCTCAGCTATGTGTTGAACATTATACTTTCAAGGAACTTGAATCATCTTTCGAGCCATCTTTCAAGCCATGTCTTTCAAGTATTACAGCCAAAAAAAATTATGTGTTTTTTTAGCCCCTTATTAAATTTTATTCTATTTTTCCCCCAGGCTACCTCTCCAATTTGTGAAGATCATTCTGCATTATAATCCTATCCTCCAAAATGCTTGAAGCCCCTCCCAGCCTGGTGCCTGCCAGCGCTCACAGCAAACAATAACCCCAGGAGACTTTTGAACACAGCTCTTATACCAACGTATACCAACCTACTTTTTTTTTCTGAGCTGCATTACCTATGAGGTATTTTCTAAAAGTATTTTACCTTTGTGTGGATTAAGAAACTCTAAGTACCTTGAAAAGGGAGAAAAATTATTTACTGCTCCTCTTCCAAAGGAGGAGACTAATCTGGGCTGGCAAACTATGTTAATCCCTCTGTAAGAAGCAAGCTTCTTGTTTTGCTCTTAGAGCCACTGTCTGGCCTTCACATATTTCTGTAACAGATCTAATTCTTGAACAGGCTTTTTGAAACCAGAGCTAATTGTCTATGCCTATTATTATTTTTTTTAACACAATGATGATTCAAAGGCTTTCAGTACATGTTGGATTTCATAGAAATACTTAACAGAAATGCACGTACAGAAAAATAGTACTACTTACCATGGTAAATGTTGGATCAGGATAAGCTCTTAGTTTCTGGATCTTTATTACCTTATCCTATTACAGAGTGGCATTTTTCCCAAGTAGATTTTGGCTTAACGTCATATTACCTGGAGGATTATTTGAATGGGATGAGGCTCAATGCATTATTTGGTGAACTGATGAATATAGATATTATGAGATAAAGTAATAAGTAGATAGAGAATATGGACTTATAGAAAACACTATAATCTTTCAGGCATTGATTTTGCAGACTAACAAACTTCTAGCTTTTTTCCTTTATTTCAGACTAAATATTCTCCTCTGTTTCAGATCCTCCTTTGGGATAAACTGCTGTTGCTTCATTAACCACAGCAGACTTGCGACATTTTATACCAGCTGAGGACCTGTCTCTGTTGTATTTCAACTAGAGTACTAAAAACAATATACTGTTCCTCCAGAAAGGAAAACATAGCCAGTATCCTTTCACGTAGATTGAGTCATGGAAGGTTTTAAAGCATGGTGTGCCTCAATAATTTAAGTTTAGCTGCAGACTGTACAGTAAATATTTGATTCTGTATAAGTGGTGTCATACCTAGAGGGTTGTTTGGATAGGAAGTCATCTAGTAGGTTCCCTGGTGAGTTGCTAAAGTTAGAGGATATGAGGAACATAGAGCATCCTCAACGCATATGTGGACAATGAGGAATGCCACAGGTATTTGTAACAGGAGAGGTAACAGAAGAGGTAAGCTATTTCTGCAGAAAATAAATAAGCTCAATGGCTTTTATAACGGGGAAGCAAAGTGATCTCATATACCCCAGGCTTTCTTGCTTCCACTGATCTTCATTCGGGAAAAGAATCTGCTGTTCCTATTTTTCTCTGACAATCTAGATGCTCTGACCTCACATTCACAATGTGGATTTTATTCAAGAAAGAGACAAAATAGGACATGCAACACAGAACTGTTGCCCAGAACTTGCAATGAACATCCCAGACTGAAAGGAGAGGAATGAAGGGGAGTCTGTAGAAATATGGTCATATAGCATGGTGTAAGCCACTTCCACAGGAGTGGGAATTTGTGAAGGAGCATGCAGCATTTTTAGGAACATGAAGAAAAAGGTACCTGAAAGATGGTGTGGTTAAGGGAGAAATAAGAGGAGAAAGAAAGAGAAAAAGAGGGAAAGAGAAAGAGAAAGCAAGGGAGTGGAAAATGGAAAAAAAAAAAAATAATAAAAGAAAGAAAAAGAAAGAGAGAGAGAGAGAAGTCAAGAGAGTAAGAGAGAAGGAAGGAAGGAAGGAAGGAAGAGAGAGAGAGAGAGAGAGAGAGAGAGAGAGAGAGAGAGAAAGAAAGAAAAAGAAAGAAAGAAAGAAAGAAAGAAAGAAAGAAAGAAAGAAAGAAAGAAAGAAAGAAAGAAAGAAAGAAAGAAAGAAAGAAAGAAAGAAAGAAAGAAAGAAAGAGAAAGAAAGAAAGGAAGGAAGGTAATCTAGCTACTAGTTTACTCTTCATTGCAAAATTAGCAACAATAAAAAGATTGGAGACAGGCTTTCCAAGTGGTATTCCAGGGGATACTACCACCAAATGCAAGCTCTTCTGCATTTACCTTTTGGTTAAATTTACTGGTGAACCATCAGAGACAATGACAATTCAATTAGGTCCTCAGAATTTACACAGTGAAGGAAAACATTAGAAGAAAGAAAAAAAAATCAAACAAAATCCTATCAAATTAAAGGGATTGCCCCATTTCTTCAGAGACACCACTGTTCAACAGCATTCAAGGAAAGGCAAACTCTTCCATCTAGTGCACGGCACTAATTAAAAACAATTATGATCCTAATTAAAATGCTTAATTCCACTGTTCTTGAGTGGCAAAGGTATTGTATATCTTGGGTCTTTCTATCAGCCCAGAGTGTAACTACTGAGGAGATAATTTGGCAGAAACTGTGTTTGTAGCCTCTGGACACAAAACTGAAAGCTGTCTACGTTAATTTCACTAGCTTAATTAATTCAGCTAACTTAATTAATTAGACTTTCATTAAAATGGTGAAAAGACAAACTAAACACTCCTGTCATGTCGATACTGTTTTTAAAAATGGCCAGTAAAAGACTGTAGATACCTAGAATACACCAAACAGCATTCTCTAAAGAACTTTTTTTTTTTTTTTTTTTTTTACATGTCAAGTTTGTCTAGCCTTCTGTTCTCTCTTTGACTCCTCTTAGATGACCACAGAAGAAAACAATATCAGCTTGCAGAGTGCAGCCTTTGGGCAATGAACATCCTGAAGCATTGGACTAATTCGTCAGCCCCTGACATCCTGTTTCCATGCAAAAGTCTCCACAACACAAGGAAAAAGGGGGAAGTGAGACTGAGATAGCTGATAAGCTATTGCCAGAATGATGATTAATGAGCTGAACTTGTGTCAACTTTCACCTTTCCTTGAAGATGTGGTCCCAAAAACCAGCCATGGAGACAGCGAGGTGAGAATGTATCTGGAAAGGTCAAGCACCAGCAGTGAGAGATCAAGGCTGGTCAGGAACTCCAGAAAAGTTTTCAGGTTACCCTCCAAGTGGAGCTAGCATCACTCATTGCCTTCTTATGCACAGCAAGTTGTGAAGTTCTTTTTTGCTGGCAAGTCATTAATTTCACAGCATAATTGCTGTGAATTAGACCTTTAACTTTGGGAAATGACACAGTTATTTTTCTTTCTCTCGCCAGCCATGTTTCAAAATTTGGAGGTCAGAATGCTAGGAGAGGTAGCTACCTATTTAAATAGATGCTTAGTTAAACAGTCCCTTAAATGAACAAGCATTTGGAAAAAGAAAAAAAAATGATTTATTTTCTGAAATCAACTTTAGTTCCATGTATCTTAATCTATCTAGCACTGGCATGTTGTTTACATGTTTAATTATAAAATAAAAACCCAAGATGCCGTTCTGCAGGCAGGTTGAGCCTCTCTCTGATGCAGATAAATATTTTAACATGTTGGAATGGGTCTGCAGAGGGCAAAACACCCAACAGTGGCTGGCTGTCCCGCTCAGTGTTTCAGAAGGGCTGTCTCCCACAGTTAGCACCAAGCAAGGCTGGGATGGGAGGGCTCCCAGGCTCAAGCAGGAGAGCGTGCAGAGGGCACTGTCATTTCTGGCACATGGGAGATCATGGAGGATGCTAGTCCAAAGCATGCCAGAGAAGAAGGCTCAGTACCCTGTCTTCTTTTAGTCCACATACTGGAAGTAAAGGAAAAAATGTCAGTGTTACAGTGCTGAAGGGTACATGTATACTTGGAATAAGATCTGAGGTTAGATCCAGCTTATATAAGTGGGTCTAACAGCAAAGAAAGTAGCAATTCATGTCATACGTGAATGTCAGGATAAGTGGAAGGGCATTCGAACACTATGGAAAATATAAATAATTAAGGCTTGTTGCTTTGCATGTATTGGACTTTGCCAACCTTCTCTTCAGATTAATTCCTAACTGCTACAGCACAACACATCCGTAATCTGATTCAATTTTTAAGTGATGTCTTTCTCAGATTACAAAATTCTGGCTGTGACCAGATTAACACAACCAAAAGACAGAGTTATAAACAAAAGTGAGTGTGTTTACACACATCTGCATTGGGAGTGAATGAAATTGATATCATTTAGAGAAAACAGTGGGAATAAATAGCACTTGATCCATTCAGAAGCCATTCTGAACCCTGAGCATTCCCAGAAATTACAACGTGACAATTCTTGCACCAATTCTGTAACTAAAGTGGAAATGACTCCAAAACAGTCATTCATTTAGTTTAACTCTGAGGAAGATTACAGTATTTTATTTTTCAATTTTGAGCACTTTTTTTTTTTTTTTTCAACTCCAAGTGAGAATTTTGATTTTAATTTGAAATAAATTTGATGGATGAATTTTAGCATGCCTTTTAAGACTTTCTAGGACTTGAAGGTTCTTATTAATGCAATGACACAAGCTTTTCAAACTCTGCTAGGTGAAAATTTCTTGAAAACAGGTGATAAAGCTGTATTTAATAAAAGAAAAAAAAAAAACTATTGCTAGAGTTATCTATTAGATATTGTTTATAAATCTGTGATGTTTGTTATGAGTAGGGTGAGGACAAAACTGAACAAGGGAAGAGCGCCAGAGATGGGAAAATATTTAGGCAGAAAATCACTGCAACTGTCTGTGCTGATGAACACAGAGGTTTTGGTGTTTTCACGCTGGGGTACTTTTAATGAGAGCTAATGAGTCTTTAATATAAAGGTAAGTTAAGAAACAGTCATGGTGTCTGTTAAAGGGATGTGTGCCTCTTGCTCAGCCTCACTTCGTATCAGCAGATACCAGAGATTTACCCGCACTCTTCAGGGGATGGCCACCATTTCCTTTGCCACTGCTCAGCCCATATGCAGCTGTTTATCAGCACAACCCTTTTCTTGAATTTATCAGCCCTCCAGATCTGGCAGCAGAAAAACTTGCACAACCTCCCCTCTATCTGTCTTATTTGGATCAGATGGGTCAGATGGGGTGGTTTAGACAGCTAAATAGCAAACATGATGATCCAGCAGATTTTGTTTGAAACAGTTTAGTAAGCTCTTAGCTGAGTATCTGCTCTGCAGGTGTCAAGAGTCGGTAAGTCCTGCCAGGGGAAGAATTAAAGGAGTTTGCAACAGGTTTGCGATAATATTTCTTTTCTGCTGGAGCAGTTAGATGTGGCAGATGACATCTGTTCTGCTTTTACTCAGGGCATGTTTGTCTGACACTGAGGAACTGGCAATATGGAGGTTTTGTGTTCGGTCTCACACAGGAAGGGACACATCACAAAGCATTTTCTGTTTCCTCATTTCATCAAAGTCGCTACTGGTTCAAACCCTGCTATAAATCTTAGACACTTCCACTGCATGATCATTATCACTTTCTAAAGACAGCCTGATCAAGAGCTTGGGTCACTCTTGAAAGCGTCTGTGCTACCAGAGGTAACTCATCCCATCACCACCCTTGCTGGCAAGTTTGGCATAAGAACGAAGCACTGGAAGGAGCCCTCTGGGTCATAAATTCCCGCAGGTTTCCATGTCATACACCCCGTGCCATAAAGTTAATAAGTTCCACACTGAAAGCAGTGTTGCTCTCTGTGGTTACTGCTCATGTTAAAAATACTTTCTAGGACCACATGCTGATAGTCAGAGCTTATCTCTACATTTCCAGCCACAGTTAGCTGGAGGGCAAGCCTTCTGTTTGCATCCTGCCAATCCCATGAAGCGAAGCATTATCTGCACCCAGACCACTTTGCTGGCGTGGCATTGCCCAGGGTCACACGCTGTTCATCAGAAGGGTGTACGTCCCTGGGCAAGGGGCTCAGATGCATTAGTGGGACCCTGTGAAGCAACAGTTTACCTGGAGCCCGTGGACTTTTTGCTGGTGGTTACACCACCCCATGCAGGTCCCCAAGGAGTTGTAACAGCATATATAACAGCTGACTGTTATCGGCCTCTTCTTCAGCTTTATCTACCCTCTGATCTCACTTATCTAAAAAGATATTGATCCCTTGCTCCCATCCGGCTCACATCCTTTCTTGTCCTTCGTGGTTCACCCTCTTTCCCTCAGTAATCCTCAGCGTTACCCTTACACTCTCTTGTGGTTTAACTGGGCTTGCAGCTCAGCACCACACAGCCGTTAGGTCACCCTTCCCCCTCCCTCTGTGGGATCAGGGAGAGAATCGAAAGAAATGAAAGCTCGTGCGTTGAGACAAAGACAGTTTATTAGGGCAGAAAAGGAGGAATAATAATAATAATAATAATGATAACAGTACTACTAATAATAATATGTACAAACAAGTGATGCACAGTGCACTTGCTCACCACCCGCTGACCGACACCCAGCCTATGCCCAAGCAGTGGTCCCTCCACCCCTGCCAGCCCCCCATATTAATTTTTCATCACGACTCCATAAGGTACGGGACATCCCTTTGACCATTTTGGATCAGCTGTCCTGGCTCTGTCCCCTCCCAGCTCCTGCTGCACCCCCAACCTCCCGCCGGCAGGGCAGAGCGAGAAGCTGAGAAGTCCTTGGCTTGGTGTAAGCACTGCTCTGCAACAACTGAACCATCAGCGTGTTATCAACATTTTTCTCATCCTAAATCCCAAACACAGCACCCTACCAGCTACTAGGAGGAAAACTAACTCTATCCTAGCTGAAACCAGGACATACTCTCACTTGATTTTCACTTGTCATACTCACAACACTCTTCCTTCACCCAAACCCTGGCCCCTTTTATTCAAATTCATGTTTGTTTGTTTTTTTTTTGTTTGTTTGTTTGTTTTTGCCTTCATAGATAGGCAGCACCAGAAGAATGAAGCAACAAATGTGTCTACAGAGGATGGAGGAGCCTACCATGGTTTTGTGACACCTTTGTGCCTTTCTTATTCTGCATTGCCTTGGATGTTGGGAAATTACACTGACACGCTAAACCCATCCCCAGCAGGCTGTGGACAAAGCTCTGTGTCCAGAATTCCTTGTGTGCTGTGTCCTTTTTGTGTGCATCCAAACAGTAGATGCAAATACAGAAGAAAATACAAGTTTCAGGTGTGTTACCAGTGTTTGGCCAGTAGCATCCAGTCACTGTTCAGCTGCAGCTGTGGGACAAGCCTGGTCGAGCTGCTGATGGACCCTGCCAGCTGGGGAGGGAAAAAAGGAGACTGATCTTGTTCAGCTCTCTTGCTTTGCAGTTACTTCATGGAGACATTATTTTGTTGGATGCCGAGGTACAAACACAATAAAATAAAATAAAATAAAATAAAATAAAATAAAATAAAATAAAATAAAATAAAATAAAATAAAATAAAATAAAATAAAATAAAATAAAATAAAATAAAATAAAATGAAATGAAATAAAATAAAATATACATTCTAGGTAAAACATAGCTGTTGATACATATCAGACATGGAAGTTATGATAAGCTAAGCATAAAAAACATTAAGTTGTTTTCACTTGTGATGTTATCTGTATTGCAAGTGTGCCTTCCTGTAATCCTGTAATTTTATTTCCCGTTTATATAGTGCCTTTCCTAATGTTGATCCACGGAGCTTCCTTGAAATCTAACTAATTTTATTTCTCTCATAAACACAGCAGAGAAACAGAGGGTTCAGAGAGAGATTTTTCTTGTCCAGTGTTACATAGGAAGCTTGAGGCACAGGTCATCTAGAACAAAGGTTCCCTGGTTGTGTTTCTGACACAAAATCAACTTTCTCAGTGTCATCTTGGTTTTGATTATGAGCATTTTCAAACACACAGAAGAGCAAACTATTTTTCCTGTGTGTACTCCTCAGTTCCTTCTCTGTAACATTGCTACTGTATCTCAAAATACATTTGAAAAGAAAACAAATAATGTGACTTAAAAACTGCATTTTAGTTACACAATAAGGGCTGCCTGCTTTCTTATCCACATTTTTATAGTGCTTGTAATGAAAATAGGATGAAAATCTGCTTCCTTCCTTGCTCCTTCTCTCTCTCCCTCTTCTCCTCCTTCCCTCCTTCCCTTCATTCCTTCTTTCCCTCCCCCTCCCACCATACAGGAAGCATTAATACCTGTGAATATTTTAATGTAGGCAAATATGACTAGTAGATTCATGAATTCAGGCCAATCTCCGCTACCTTCATTTGTATTATTTGCAGACCTTTCAGAGTTAATTGCTCATTTTTTGCAATAGCGGTAGGAATTTCCTCGAGGGTCACAAAGGAGTCTGTTCTTGAAGCTGACATTTCCTCGCTGTGAAGACCATCAAAAAATGCAAAAGGGACGGTAATTTTTAGACTAAATGATGCGTTTAAAAAAAAAAGTTAAATCCAACATTGCAAAATCAGTTTCAGTAATCAAATGCAGTTACTCTGTGAGGAACTGAATCCTTATCAGCAAAGATTTTTGAAAAGCTGCCCAGCATTTCCTTTTTATTTAGTCAACATTTAGTTACATTACAACATTAACTTAACTACAGAATGAGAAGTGCAGTTTTTTCAAATATTACACTGATGATAAAATGCTTTACTGATAAATTTACCGATAATTGAGTAACGTTACCTGTTATTGCTTTTTAAACAGCAGGTTATTTATCCTTTGAGAAAAAAAAAATAAAAAAAAAAGATTTCAGAACCAAGCTAAGATAACCATGTGCATTAAACGAACTGATCAGCCCAAATCTTAATTGGGTTTGGAGTTCCAAAACAGGAAAAATATCGAAGTTAAGCTAAATAAATTAAAGAACATAAATCTCATTTATTGACTAATATTTTGTCAGATTCTCTGTGTAGTCATAACTGCTGAGAAATTTAGCATGCAGATCAGAAATAAGGAGGGAATTAGGCAGCTGATCCACAGTGGGAAAGGCAATCATAAGTTAATTCAGGATGTGTTCTGCTAATATTGATGAAGGTCTAAGAGAGCTCTTTGGAGTGAAGGAGGCTCATTTTGCTTCCCTAGCTTTTTTAGAAATTTAGGTTGGAGTGCCAGAGTTAGCCAGCAATGCTTTGTAAAATGTAAGACTAACAGGCAGGTGCCCTTGTTTGCCCCTTCTGAGGTGACTGAGAAATAAAATGTAGCCAACAACAGCATACCTGTACCAACTATGAGACCAATGACCAAGACAGTATAGCAATATGACCTGCCATTTTCTGTTTAGTTTTTCTAAGAGCATTACAAACTAATTGCACCACTTTCCGGTCTTCTGTATTAAATAGGAATTATTACACTCAGCAACATTACGAAATAAACCCATAGCCTTGCTTTCTATTTCCATAACATCAGTAGGAGCTCAGCTCTGCTGGTGTCCTCCTGGGTACCTCAGGAAGGACAGGCTGAAGACAAGAGCTCCTCTTTACTTCATGGCTTTGAAAGGAACTGAGGGGACTCTGCCACTCATGGGCAAAACTTCATGCATTGATTTTCAGCATAAAGCCACTTCAGTGGCTCTCAGAAGTGTACACCAAATTCAGTGTTGCAAGACGAGGACCTGGTTCCAGCTGATGCTTCCCTGGGAAGAGGAAGGGAAGGACAGAAACAGAAAAGTGATGCAGGCAGGGATGAGTCTGGAGAATGGGGCTCCGAGTGCTGTCTGGGAACAGGGGGGATAAAGCCTCCTGCCCTGCCTGGGTAGCACCTGCCACCCCACACAGCCAGGCTGTTCTCTTGTGACGGCAGCCATGCGCAGGCTATCTTTCACGAGTCCTACAGCAAGCAAAACGTGAGGCAGAACATTGCTGTCTTGGTTGTCAGGGGCATCACCCATTTAAGCAAATCAGTCATTCGGTGAAGTACATGTGGTACGTTTTAAACAAAGATCCAGAGAAACAGGTCATTTGGTCAGCCCTGAAAGCCAACGGATGCAGAGCTCAATGACTTGTGACTGGAGGGATGTCCACAGAGGGGGACAATGCTGGACGTGCTCTGTGGCCAGTACCAGAGGTGCCTTGCAGGTAGGAAGTGGGTTCACTCTCCCTCAGCCTCACAGTTGTGAGCACGACAAGTCAAGGCAGCACATGGTGCACTCGTGTGACACGTTCAGCCTCCTTTGAAAAGCTGCGTAAATTGTGTTTGTGTACACAGCCTATTTTGGTGATACCGGCACGATGATCTGTAATGCTTTGTTTACCTGCTGACAAGATGACAAGAAGTTCAGTCCCGCGCAGGGAGCTGCAGGCAGTGTATGTTAGCAGTACACCTCGCATCCTCGTGCAACGATTCTCTTCCACACTCCCCGTGCATTTTGTAGATCTTTGACACGTTTTGTAGCCACTGTGATAAGCAAACAAGTTGTGCAGGGTTTTGAACTTGATGGGTGTGTGCGTCCTAGCCCCTGATTGCTGCAAGTTGGTAAAATATTTTTGCTGACCAGAGCACCAGCAATTCTTGCACAATGATTCTTGTACGGAAATGGAGAAAGAGGACACAAATTCGCTAACTGCCCCGGTGCTTCCTACTTGGAAATATGGTGCTCAACTCATTAGTACAGGGGATATGTTTGTTCTAGTTCTTACTTTGTCCTGCTGTAAAGCCACTTTGGGGCAAAAGCAGTGTAAATGGAGGGCCGGTGTTAGAGAAAGTGGTGTCGGCTTGGAGAACTGCGTCCTCTTCCCAGTAGAAGGGGCCGTGGGTTGTATGCCCATGCTCACCCAGACCTCAAAGGGAAACCCAACGGCGAGGACAGAAACGGGTCTCTGCCAGCTTCCACAGCCCCCTTTCCGTGCCCAACCGTGGCAGAAGCCCCTTGCCTGCCGGGCAGGGCGGAGCGGGGCGTTGTGCCCGCACCCCGCGGCTCTTTGTTCCCCGGCCGCCGGCTCCCGGCGGACCCCGGCAGCGACCCCCGCGGGGCTGCGGGCCCGGAGCCCTGCCGGGGGTGCCCCGAGGGGGTGCCAGCCCCGCGGGACGCCCGGCGGCGAGGCTCGGCGAGGCTCGGGGGGGTGTGGGCAGCGCTCGGCGCCCCGCCTCGCCCCCTCCCCTGCTTCCCCTCCCCTCCCCGTCCCCCCGCACGCCCGGCAGCGGGGCCGCCTCCCGCCCCTCGTCCGCGGCGAGGCGGGGAGCGGCGGCAGGGAAGGGAGGGAGGGAGCGAAGGAGGGGAAGCGAGGCGAGGCGAGGCGAGGCGAGCGGCGCCGCAGGGCGGCGAGGTGCCTGGGCAGCCCTCCCGGAGGAGCCCGGCCCACCGCTCCCGCACCGCGCCCCCTCCTCTCCTCTCCTCTCCTCCCCGCCCCGCCGAGGAGGAGGAGGAGGAGGAGGAGGAGGAGGAGGAGGCGGCGGCGGCGGCGGCCGGCCCGGGGCGCAGCATGGCGCAGCGTCGCCCGCCGCCCGCCGCCGCCTGAAGGCGCCCCGCGGCGCCGAGCCCCGCGCTGCCCGCGCCCATGGCGCCGCCGGCCGGGCTGGGGCTGGGGCTGGGGCTGGGGCTGGGGCTGGGGCTGGGCTGGCTGCTGCCGGCCCTGCTGGCGGCGCTGGCGGGCGCCGGCGGCCCGCAGTCGTTCGAGCTGCCGGGGGCCCCCATCGACAACATCGAGGTGAGCGGCGGCGGCGTGCTGGTGGCCGGCGGCAGCTGCCTGTACGAGCTGCTGCCCGAGCTGCGGCCGCGCCGCCGGGTGCCGCCGCTGGCGGAGGGCTCGGGCTCGGGCTGCGGGGAGCCCCCCGGGGTGCGCAGCAAGCTGCTGCTGCCCTACGAGGAGCCCGGCGGCGGCGGCGTGCTGCTGGCCGGCTGGACGCGGGCGTCGGGCAGCTGCGAGGTGTGGGAGCGCCCGGCCTACCGCCAGCGCTTCAACCGCACCGAGGTGGTGAGCTGCCTGCCCGGCGGCTCCACGGCCGGCGTGGTGTTCCAGCAGGCCGGCGCCTGGTACCTGGCGGTGGCGGCCACCTACTCGGCCGGGCGCCGCGAGGCCAGGGAGGGCTGCGAGCCCTCCGAGTCCGACCAGACCACCGCCATCACCGTGCGCCCCACCGACTCGCTGCTGCCCAGCGAGGAGCTGGGCATCATCAAGTACGACGTGGAGCCGCTGCACTTCGTCGACGCGCTGTGGTGGGGCGGCCACCTCTTCTTCCCCTACTACCGCTGGAAGGCCAAGTCGGGCACGGACCCGGAGCCGCCCAGCATGGCCGTGCTGCACCAGCTGCAGCCCTCGGAGCGCGGCTTCTCCCTGCGAGGCCAGGTGTACCTGGACTGCGGCTGCAGGAGCCTGATCGTGTCCTCCAGCCTCGTCCGCCAGGGCGCGAAGGGCTGGTGGGTGGGCGTCTTCAACCACAGCCACAGCGCCAAGACCTGGAACGCCACCGCCGTCTGCATCTTCGGGATGGAGGAGATGAGGGAGCAAGCCTGCGCCTCCACGCACTTCGCCGTCAACGAGAACCACTGCGTAAGTCTGGCCGGGGTTTTGCTAAGCTTTCGCCCTGCATGCCGGTCTTGTCGCTGGTGCTGCTTTTGCCGGTGCTGCTGTGCATGACTCGAGGGCTGTCCCCGGCGAGGGGACCCAAAGGTGTGCAAAGTTCAGGGGAACTTCAGAGCCGCGCTCGGCTTTGCGCATCAGCCCTGGCGCTGGCAGCCCTGAAGATCTGCGCGGCGCTTTCTGTTTCTAAAGAGACGATCCCTTAGCAGATCCTGGAGCGTCCTTCCCAGCTATGTCTCAGGAAGGATGTGTCTGAGGGAACACCTGAGGGCATGCTGGGTCAGGCTCAAGACTCGGGCTGTTCACTCAGTGCGCCCTTTTCTGCCAAGAATTAGTCATACCTCATTTTATTTTCCACAGAGCCTAGATAAAGCATCTCCTACCTTATTCTGTGCATTCACATCTCGTGTCATTGCAGCTACATCAGAAATGGAAAAAAAGCCCATCACTTTGACTCCTGTGCACTGGGCTGTGCTTGTTGTTATGCCCATTGCTCACGAGTTATTTATGCTTGCTTGCTCGGTGGCGGGTGTTCTCCAGACCTCCTGGGACTGGCCTTGCTCAAAAGGGCCCGCAAGCCCCCCAGACAAGCACGCACAGCAGACAGCAGTAGCCAGTGTGTATTTGTTGTCTCAGTGGTTACATTTTCAGAGGTAAGCGGTACCCCATGGAGATCCCCTGGTCAGCTCTTTCTGTACCACTGTCTCGTGAACTCCTTCCTCTTTTGTAGGGTGGCCTGTGCACATGGAGAGAGGGTGGGCAAGGCTACCTGCTTTGCTGTGGCCTTGGCAGCTCGTAAAGAAATGAACTAAAAAGGAAATTCGGGAAGCTAAAAATGTAATTCAGGACAAGAAGGTGCTTTTGCAAGGCCCATCCGTGCTTTCAAGTCACACTCAGAGTCTTTTCAGAGCTGTGGAGAAAGGAACAATGCTGAAAAGTACCAGGGGGAACCACAGGGGATCGAGCAAGCCATCGTAAAGCAAGCCGTATCTTTTTGCAGCTCCAGAGCCATCTGTGGAGTCTGCAGCTTAACCCCTGAATCCTTACACTGTTATGACAGGAGTTTGCTGGAAACTCCTTGAAAGAAGTGTAGTAGTCTCTCCTGGGCAACAAAATGTAGCCCACAGCAAAGCAGAGTGCCGAGATTCTTCCAAATAAAAGCTACCAGAGGGCACATATGATTCATTCTGCTCAGTTCCCTGCTGAATTGCAACACCACTGCCAGTGTCAGAGGATGTCATTATGAATGGGAACACCCATTTCACCATGTGGGTGAAACAACTGTGCTGAAGTAAATAGTGAAACTCTCACAACAGAGCCAGAGCCAGTTCTCTTATATCCAGTGCCAATTTGTAACTTAGTGCGTGATTATGGTGCTCTCACAAGGCAAACTTGCTGAATGAATCAGAAGTCTCATCCTCATCCCCAAATATCTGCTTGCTAGTTGGATTTGCAATTTGCATTCCTTATTTCTAATTACTCATGGGTTTTCTTCAGAAGGTGCTTTCTGAGCATGCAGAAGTAGAAAAATGAAACCTCCCTGGGCAGCAGATCCTTTATAAGCACTTTTCAAAGCCTCGTGCTACAAATTCCAGAGGAGTCCCTGGGAATTCACAGGGTAAGGTAGCACATGTCAGGTGAGGCAGATATGTCCCTGACCTGTGCTCCTCTCAGTCTCCTCTCTCCATCACATCCAAACAGCTGAATACAGAAAGTCAGTGATCCACTGATCAGACAGATCAAAGGATCTGTCTGATTTACATTGGACTTCTGTTACTCCAAAGTTACTTTCATAACCCCAAAATCTTGTCTCCCTCCTGGAAATGTACATTATATTTGGGCACGGTGCTGAAGAATCCCAACATTAAAAAGGACCAAAGTGATTGCCTGACATTATGTCCCTAACTACAGTGATGTCATTAATCATGGTATTTTGGCACAACAGTACGTACAGTTTACCACCGATGGGATAATGGTATTTTAATATTTTGTGTGATCACAGGACATCGGGGTGTTGTGTAGTAATACGACCTGTAGCGTTACATGACTAACTGTGTTCCCTTTTTTAAGCTAATGATATGTGCTTATAGTTTATAAACATATAAATAAATGCATCTAGTTCAGCTGTAATATGTTTTTTATAGTACAGAAGGTTAGGCTAGGCTAATGCAGAATGCTTTTGTAGATGACAGGCCCATATGCTGCTGCTTCTGGGTTGTTTGAGTCCAGATCCTTCTACTGTCTCTCACCAAATCATGAGTCCCTGCGAAAGTGGAACATACCCTTCTCTGACTCAGAAGCGTGCAGAGTACGGAGCTGGCAGGGAGATAGCGCGCAGCGCGTCAGACAGCACGCAGCATGCGAGGAAGTTGTGTGCCATCCCTGGCACGGGCTGTGGCCAGAAAGGGTGGCTTTGGAGCACAGAGCATCGGGAGCATGTTGTAGGGGGTGTGTAGACAAGCAGCAGTGCTTACATGTGCCTCTGTGTCCAGTCTTTTGAAGACGGTGTTGGGACAGAGGAAAAGAGTGTGCTATAACATGATGATCACCTGGAATTCAAGACCTGGATGGTGTCTGTGGCTGGTGGACCTTGTCAAACATGATCCTGACGTTTGTGTTGAAGATGTTAAGCACTGTAGTGTGCTGCGGGTCTTAATTGCCTTTGCTGGGTGCACTTGAACTGTCGAGTTCAGACATGATGTGATGAGGTGTGTGTGTGCACGGACACATCCTGTCAGTTTGTGTAGGGACTGCAAATACAATTTCCTCACTGCAGGAATATGGTTTTTAGTGAGAGTATGTCAGGGATCGGTGGCAGTTTATCTTCCTTCCGATCCTGTCATTCCTCACATTTCTGTAATTACTCTGATTACTCTTAGGCAAGACATCCTCATCCCTCTCTGTACCCACGCAGCTGCTTGTGCTTGCACTGTGTTGGCACTGCGATTCTGAATGGCACATTGCAAGAGGGGCTCACCCGGAGGTGTTTGTGCTCCTGACATCCCTGCCGTGCTATTGCTGCACGCCCTACCGTGAGCTCATTCCTGTAAGGTACCGAGCTTTCTGGCCCTATCCCAGTAAAGCACTTAAGAGCATATTTAACATTAGGCATACGAGTAGTTCTGTCATCTTCACAGGAGATGCCCATGCATTTAAGGTTAAGTGTGAACTTGAGTACCTCCCTGGATTGGTGCCAAACTGCTTACCGTCCTGCAGGAGCTCATGGTAGGTAGGTGTGTGGTCTCTGCTCGCGGACCACGACTTAGGCCCGCGTAGACATTTGCAGTAAGATTTGATGCTGGATTTGACTCTGTCATTCAAAATCAGTTATTTTTAAGATCTTTGCTTACCAGCTGTATCAAAAACTATTTGACTCCTACAAATTCTTTGGAATCTCTGCTTATGAGAAGAAGCTAATTTCGCTTAATTTATTGCAGTATACGAGAAATGCAATGCACAGAGCATTTTGTCCTACTTGGCTGTGTTTATTCTGGATGTATGCAACATTGTTATTTCCAGAAACATGATCTGTAACAAGCAAGAGAAAAGTGACGTCTTAGATGAAACTGTGAAAATATTTTGCAATTTTATATTCAACTTGTTTTCCTCTTATCCATATCTCTTCATTTTGAGTATATCTGCTTATGTACACTGTTGAGGTGTATGTTATTGAACTTGATAGCGTAAACTATGTGTACATAAGTACATCATCTTCACAATTTCCATAGTCATTACATCTGAAGTTGCCAAATCTTTTTCTCAGTTTCTTTTCAGAAGCGTGACTGAGCACTAACAAACATTTTTGGTGGATCATAATTATGAAGTAGAAGCTCCTTAGCCAGGACATACAAGGCATGCTGGAATCTTTCACAAACTTGTTCCAGAAGCTCATGAGCTTTAAGAAGGGCTTTGCTTCTGTTGTTCCGTGGCTGAACAGGAGCTACTAGATTCTCAGATCTCTCCCAGAGATCCCAGGATCTTGTGGATCACAGATAGGCTGAGACGGTTGCTAAATGATATTTCTGTTGAATCTTCATCTGCTATTTAATGCAAGTAAGGATACATAACAGCCTGTTCTTTGAATTTTTGTGTTATTCAGTGGGTGCTAAGTCTGTGAGTCGGTATGTGCTCCTTAATTTATCGAGCATAATTTGTAACCCTGGGACAAATCTTAGCTGGTAGATTCAGGTGTTGAAGTCACCGGAGTTGCATCAGTTTAATCATGACCATTAATTTGCAGGAATGACATTTGAATTTGTCTGGCAACTCATTCCGAAAGATTCATGATCTTTTATTTAAGGAGAGATTTACAGACTTGTAAATATCATTTGGTATCAAAAATTGACCCTGTAATTAACTTTCCGGTAGTAAAGTCATCTCCTGTGTATTACCAGGCTGCTAGTATTTCATCTGATGTTTGACAGACTTATCGAATTAACATTTCTAGAGTGAATATTTCCGCCCAGTTGCAGTGAATTTCCAGTTTCGGTTTGCCCATGTTTGGTGTGGGAAGTAAGCCACATGAGACTTCTAAATTCTCACATTACCAGTAAGAAGAAGAGTTGCTTTTGTCGTCTGGCTTCACGAGGTGTTCTGAGTGAGAAATTTTGGGAGCCTGGGGACTCCTGAACAGAGGACTTGCTTCCTTGGGACCAGAGAGTCATTCAGGTTGGAAAGAGCTTCAGAGGAGGTCTCCAGTTCAGCTTCCTGCATGGGTCAGCTCCGAGATCAGACAGGGTTGCACCAGGCTTTGTTCTGTTGGAGCTTGAAAACTCCATGGATGGAAACTGCACTACCTATTCTGCAAAATTGTCCTCATCAGGATTTTTCTTATTTAAAGTGTCATATCCACAGGAAACCTCCCCTTTTTCAGTTTGTGGACATTATTGCTTGTTGTCCTGCATGCACCTCACTAAAGAGTTTGGCTGTGCATCTCCTGTCCCTCTGACACCATGTATTTCTCCATGTTCTTGATAAAGATATTGAGTAGGACATGTCCCAGGGTAGGTTCCCTGAGGAATTCTACCCATAACTAATCTGTAGGTAGAGTACAAACCATTAACTGATACTCCTTGAGCCTGATGATCCATCAAGTTTTTGACCCATCCTTCAGTCCTGCTGTATAGCCTTCAACATCTCAACTTGGATACAAAAAGGCTGTGGGAAATGGTGTCAAGAGCCTGCTAAAGTCAAAGTAAATGACATCCACTGTCCTTTTTGAAGATGGGTTGCAATGTTTGCCTTTCTTCAGTTGTTGGAGATTTATTCTGATCTCCACAATCTCTGAAGTATGAGAGAATGACCTTGAGGTAACATCACTCTTTCAGCATCTTCCTACAGATCCCATCTGGTCCCTAGAAATTCTGTAAGTTGAGATTTCTTAAGAGACCCGTGGCTTAATCCTTTCCCACTAACCAGTTCCCTGAACAAGTTGAAGTCTGGTCTCCTGAAGTCCAGGGGTCTCTACTCTGCTGTTCGTTCCTCACTGCCCTTGGGATCCTGAACTCAGTTATCTCATAGGTACTACAGCAGAGACTGCCATTGATTGTCACATCTCCGGTCAGTTCTTCCTTGTTTGTGGGTAGCAAATCCAGGAAAGCATCACCCTTCACTGGCCCCGCAGGACTGACAAAACCTGGGGTCCTCTCTCCTTCACTTTGCCCCCAGAGCTTTGTAGTCCTGATTTGCTACAGGCAGTGTCTTAGGTGTCCATGTGGGTGTGCAACAGTGGGTGGTAGTCTAAGGAATGGAAAATCATTGGCAGTCTCTCTGCAATGTACTGGATCAGGGCCCCTAAAAAAAGAAACCCATTTTAACAGCAAGACTGTTTAGCAGATGTGTGCCTTCATCTCTCACAGAAGGGAATCTCCAACCACTGTCACCCACCACTTCCTCTTGCTCTCTCTGCTAGTGCTCAGTTCAAGCCCAGTTGGTTTCAAAGCCTTTTTTAATGGAGCTTGTTCTCCCTCACTGCTTAGTAGTGCGCTTCACTGATTCTGTAAATTCAGAACTGAGGGTGGAGTAGGAGCATTTCTTCTGCTGCAAGAAGTCACACGTTTCTAGCCTCCCATGTCTCAGGAGCCTCCATCAGCCTCTTCCACGAGGGTAGCCTCTGACTGGCCCTCCTGCCTTGCATCGTGAGGCTCAGGACCTTTCTCTGTGAAGACCCTCACATTTCCTGCCACCCTCCCTCACGTTTTGCAGTTTGCACACCTGGGTTTGTCCTCCAGCATTGCTATGCTATATACCACTTAAAAAAAATGATGGAAATAAATTTTTGGAACAGTTTGTCTCCTTGATTCTTTGTGATTAATAAAGGCTCACTGCATGCACCAGTATTTGCTACCCTCTGATGTAGCAGCCACTGATGGAAGAGTTTGAAGGGTGGTAAAGTTCAGGAAGAAGAATGAGTTTCCATAAGATTTTTCCCTCTAGGAAAGACATTTTTGTATTGTTCCAGTGTTGGCTATTGTTATACAATGCTCACAGGTTGTGTGCCCTTTTGTATAGCTGCACCCATTTGTTCACTATGGATTTGCAAATCCTTAATTTTTGCCTTTTGGCCAACTGCAATATGTTGAATGTTGAGTGAGCTAAAATGCTGCCCTTTCCTCTGAGGTGAGCAATGTAAAAGAATCAAGAGGAAATCAAGACAGAAACTAGAAGTGGGAATATGATTGCTGCAGCTGGAATCATTCAGAGATAAACCTGAAAAAGAGGTGCAAAATATGAAATGAGTATAAATGCCTTTCGTGCCAATAACCAAACAGCACAGAAGGGTTGATCTTAAAAGCAAGATGCAAGTTAAGTCAAGAGATCTCTAAGCTTACCTGCTTATGTGAAGATTTTGGGGAACAAAACAATAAAATAGAAGGTTGAACTGAAAAATTTACAAAAAAAAGAAAAAAGAAAAAAAAAAAAGTCGTCTGCAGCAGTATTTGTCTTTTCTTTTGCATTTCTTGTGTTTGAATGAGCCTGGAAGTGTTACAGCATAGATGACTGTGGAGATGAATGACTCCTCAAGTATAAGGGAAGTTTAGACTGTAAATATGTTTTAGGGCTGGATTTGTCTGTGAAAGAAAAAGCTTGGGAAGGCCCTACAGTGCTGTAACCCCATTAGTCACAGTGGAAGAAGTAAAAGGGCTTGTTAAAAAAATCAGTGCACTTGGAAGAGGGATGACAGAAGGGTGAAAGCAGCAGCTGCACCCTGGAGGGAATGGGCATGCTGGAGAAATAGGTTGCAAAGGAGAGAAGACTATTTTTGTTGTGACTGCCCACCATCTAAATTCCTCCTCTCCTTATCTGTATTAGCTCAATGTCGCAGTGACCCTCCCTCCAGCAAACAGAGTGAGGGGAGGAGGCTTCCACACTTGTCAGTACTGGTTCCTCAGTCAGATGAGGAGGATGCACTGATATGACACTAGTTATTTTACTAGTATGTGGGTCAAAATAAAATCTGGCAGCAAAGCTTTTCAGAGACTGGGTGAGTCCTCCCTTCTTCTGTGATGTTATTGTACAGAGTCTGCAAGGAACTTAGGGTGGTTTGTCTTCCTCACGCTGCTATACAGTGCACTAAGAAAAAAATCCTAATTCTCTTGGAAATCAAAGCCTGGAACACTTCATCTCCTCACTCCTTGGTCTGAGTGAGGGCTCATTGTCTGCACCAGTGCTGGAGTTTGTTACCCTCTGATCTAATAAAAAAGTGAGTTAGCTTTTTCCACCTCAAAATGCTTGCAATCATTTTTTTCCCCCATATATAAAACAGATCTCTGTGGCACTAAAGGCTCATACCAAACTGGGTTTTACTGGAGTTCTGTGCCACTACATGACAGTTCCTATGTCTTCTTCCTGTTGCATGAAAAAAAAAAAAAAAAAAGAAAGAAAAAAAAACTTTAAATATTAAAGTTAATCAAGTCTTCTTTTACTCCAAGTGACCGTTCTTGCAAGCTAATTAAAATAATTCAGATGACTGAAAAAGATTTTAATTGACTTAGGATTGCTGTTCAGAAAAAAATGTATTTCTATATGGAAAGGCTTTTTGGGGTTAAGCCATCATCCTAGCATGCAGGAGAGCTGGATTCAGCTGTTACCATGTTAGAGATTTGCTTCGTAACTTTGGGAAATGCATTCACGTTTCTGCAAAATGTAGATATTAAGGGTCCCTTCTTACACTGTGTCTTGTGTGTTAAAGCAAAATAAGGTCTCATACTCAGAGGGTTCCTGTAGTTTTAGGGATCTGTCCTTGAGGCTAAAATTCTGGGCATTTTATGCTGATATATAGGGCTTGTTCCCAAAGACCTGGTTCTGCCTGAGCTCTTCTCCCACTCTCTCACACAGTAAGGGCTTCCTTTCAAAACTTGGTTGTCTACAGTAAAGGTGATAGGTCTGGGTTATTTGGCTTGGGGTTTCTTATTCCACAAAATACAGGGATTCCCTACCCATTTTTTTCTTTCATGAGCTGCTTACATACATTTGTCTCTTAACTTCATCCAGTTTGGACAGAGAATTGCAGGTAACATTTTGATTTTAAAGTTCATGGAAATACTTTTATGCTCTCCTTGACATGAACTTTATGCTGCTTTATGTAATTTTTATATTTATGTAATAAGGTCTCAACTTCCTTTAGTGTAAAGCAGGAAACCATGCAGGCAGATGAAGCTCTTCATTTTCTGACACACAAAAAAAAAGGCTGTGTGTTTGAAGTCTGCTTTCTCCAGAACATTTGCATGCCTTTAAAAGTGGTTGCTGAGTGTATATGTAGCCTTTATAATACATGATGTCAGGTGATGGGAAACCATGGCTTCATTGAGAAGTACTGGCAATCCAGAATAGGTCTGGGGCCTTATGTCCCCCAAAAGAGATTTTTTTTTTGCAAAGCAATGTGCTGCTATTAGACTAAATTTGTGTCCCACTGAGATCAGTGGTTTAGCTGCAGTATATGTAATCCCTATCATGAATATGACCAGTTGCCATGTATAAAAAAAGTAGTTTTCTGTGACATTTCCAAAGATATGTTGCTCTGAAATTCTGCCAGAATAAAAATGTCACCCACACTATTTTCTGAAGTTGAGTTTTCTGAGAATCTTTCCAGGGATTCTCTCTCTTTTTTTTTTTTTTTTAATTAACATTTTGCATTACAGGTGAATAGTTTTGTAATGATTTTCTCCTATATCTGATTTTCAGGAGGAACGATCAATCAAGAAATCACCTACCTTGATTCACTCTGGATTAGCGGCTGTTTATGGCACAGTTGTTTTAAATCAGATAGTTCTCTTTCTGGGAACAGATGATGGACAGTTACTGAAGGTAAGTGGAGTGTGGGAATTTCTCCCTTCTGCATCAGCTACTACCATGCTCACATGCGGTATTTTTTCCTATTGTTTAGGAACTGGATTATAAACAGATATACCACCCTGCATCTCTGAATTTCTTTTTTGTTTGTTTGTGAAGTAACTGCTGCATTGTTACTTGGAGAACAAGATAACTTCCAAAAGCAATTATGTACCCTGTTTAGAATTCATGGAAGCATTTCATTAATCTGCTAATGCCCACGGTAATCAATTTATGGACTGTGGAGTTCTCATTTACTCTGTCTTTTGTTTACTTCTTTGCTTTGATTTTCTGTTAAGTGAGGTAAAGAGCGTGGCTATCCCCTGTAGTCGCTCCAACGAAGGACCGCTGGGACCCAGCCTGGTGCCTGTGGTCCCAGGGTCTCAGCCCAGGCTGGGGATGTGGCTGCTGCCTTCCCCTTTGCAGGTCCCACCAGCAGCAAAGCTGAGCATGTATCCAGAGAGACACAGGCTGCCTTCAGCAGCACTTACACACAGGCCTCATGTAAAACACAGACACACAGATGAGGCCCGTTCCTCCTCCAGCTGTTAGAGCCGGAAGGTCACTGGTGCAGGCACACTCACAGCACTCTCCAGGTTCACAGGCACACACGTGTGGATCCTTCAAGTACTGGCATGGCTGCTCAGTCTGCCTAGCACCCGTGACTGGATTCTGGGCCTGCTTACCCACTTTACGGGTGGCCTACTGGCTGCTCCAGCCTGAAGTCTGCTGCACACACGCAGCACTCACAGACTCGTCCCTCATGCACACTGCATTCTCAGGTCCCCCCGGGCGTACCAGCATGGACTCCCTGCCCACCTGATACCCGACCTGGATCCAAGGTGCCTGCTACTTGCTGCCTGGTCCAGCTTAAAGTTTGCTGGCAAATACACAGGCACACCCCACACACAGCAGGCTGGGGAAGATACAGACACGTGGGCCCCTCCAGCAGCCAGCACCAGGCACAGGGGCTGCAACCTACAGCCCCGCTCCAGCTGCCAGTGTGGAGCCCGTACTCACCTCACCCGCATTGGCCCCCCCAGTAGCTGATTTGGGAACATAGACCGACTCTGTCCCGTGGCAGGGAGCAGAAGACCCCACTCACTCCAGTATGTGATGCTAGGACTCCACTCTCTTCAGTTGCTGGCACCACAGGCTGGGGACATCTACACTCCCAGCATGACTCCAGCAGCTGGCACTGATGTTCCCTCACACACACACAGGTCTGGCCAGGAGTTGGCAAGTAGTCCTTGCAGCATGTACACTGAGGGACAGTGTGAATACGCACAGAAAGAGTCAAGGAAAGATTTAATGGGAAAATATGAGAAGATAGGACAGACAGTGGTGATCAGACACAGGACTTGGCCAGACAAGTGCACCGACAGGCCCTGTTACTCGTGACCGGCCCTTTTATACCCTTTTAAACCTTTCCCCACCTCTTTGTCCCTCCTGCCCCTGCACATCCCTGTGGGTTTGCAGAACTCTGCAGTTTCTGCACCCTCCCGGTCTCCATGGCTCTCACGGTTCACAATCTTGTCAGCTGTAAAGGCCAGATTGACCTTCCTGAAACCAGAACCTGCAGTTTGATAGCCCAGCAACAAGTGTGACTGGGATGTTTCTGTCGTGTGACTGTCTCCCAGATTAGAAGTCCTCTACCAGATAACCTTGCTGGAATAAAGATTCCCACATTGTCTCATGCCCTCATCGATTTCTGTTACTGACCAGACTTGGTTCCCATCACTGTCTCCCTTTTCCTTGTTGCCTTGGAAAAGGTCCTTGAGCAGGTACCGTTAAAGGAGCAGACACTCTCCTTCTACATACCCTTACATTTACCAGTGGAAATATTAAATATTGGTAGATTTGGGGAGCATGGCCAAAGAGCATATTTATTTGTTCGTTGGCCTGTATGATGTGAATGGCTGTCCATTAGAGAGAAAATTCAAGGCTAATTTTGCCTTAGCTTATATAGTTGACCTACGCTAGCTTAAATAAGTTGCTTAGAAGTGAAAGTCATCTTATCTCACTATCAAACTTTTCAACCATCCAGCCAGAGGTCTTTTATACTTTATTTTTTTCCGAGTTTTGCTAGAATGTACATTTCCTGTCTACACTGCAAAGGATGACTCTAATTTTTTGCTTCTATTGCAGACAGTTGGAAAGGAATACAATAGAGAGCTTGAAAAGCTTTTGTCTATTTGATCACACTGTGCTTTTGATAATGAAAAACAGAATTGAAGTCTTTCATGTCTCCTTAGCACAGCAGAGACCATGAACATGACCTTGTTTAGTCATGTTTATGGAAGAAACTTGTATCAGTGTTAGTGTGCTTATTAACTTGCAAATTAAAGTTTCTGTGGTCTCTAGTTCTGTTGAATTTGGTGAGAAGGGTGGTGGAAAACTACCGTTGAGCAGAATAAGAAAGAACCACTTGAGATGTATACTCACAGAAGCCACAAAGAAACTTCTGTCTTGAAGACTGCTGTCAATTATTTGCATAGATCCACTTTTACATTATGGGTACCTGGATATTAGTTTGTTTTCTGAGGACTACTACTCTCTTCTCCACTCATAGGAGTACTTAGCACAATATGACGGGGATATAGGTGTCTCTTCCACATTCAGTTTCTGTGACAATCATGAATATACTTGGTGAGTGGGATGTTTCATACACTAAAGCAGTGCTAGGTTCAGTGCAAAATGTGTCTGCTGTGTATGTTGTAGAAATTCTGTTCTGATGGTCTTCCATCTTTCCACAGCGTGAGACCCAGTGCAGTAAGTAAACAGTATCAAGGCATAGTAAATCAGCTCAGAGACTCTGATATAGTTACTGAAAGAACAGAAATTGGGCTTTTGGTTAAAATACTAACTGATCAATAAAAGGGTTTGTGAATCATTTTCTTTCATGTGTTTTAGGCTATTCTTAATGAGGATATGGAATCTAACTGCCCAGAGGTTTTATATGAAATTAAAGAAGAAACCTCTATTTTCCCCAAACTTCGACTTGATCCAGTAGATAATAACTACATCTATCTGTCATCTGCCAATAAGGTAAGCACAGCATTAAAAAATATAATAATAAAAAAGTAAACTGTTGCTCTAAGGATTTCTGACACTTTAGAGGTGAAGCATCAGTATGGGTCAGAGTCCAAACTTAAACATCCAAACTGCAGTTACCAGCTTTATATCTAAGATTGGGCTATGTTCTCTAAGTTTTGGTTGCATTTCTGCAGAGCTCTGAAGAGCTTCTGTTTCCATGGTGCTGCCCACTGTTGTTCTGATCCAGCAAAGCCCTTAATCCCATGATTATTTTATGTCATTCAATCAAGAGAGGCTTTTTTTTCTCTTTTTCTCCTGGAGGCTGGAATCATGCAGAATCAAGCCTGGAGGTTGCAAACAAAACTTGTAGGCTCTTTGGAGATTGAGTTCCTCTGAAGTGGTAATCCAGGTATTGGTAGGCCAGGGCTTGCTGTTCAATTATGCATTTTCTGATGTGGAGAAATCTCTTAATTTGTGAGAGATGGGTTTGAAGTCTTAGTCCTGATGAAGTCAGTGATAAAGTTCTCACTATCTTCAGTTAGGCCTAGACTTAACAAACAAATAAACAAAACAACCCCAGAATTAGAAGTGATTAATGTGTGCGCATAGTGAGGCCAAGGAGTCCGGCAATCCCTGGAAGCTGCTGCGTGTGGGCATCTGAGTCAGAGCTGCATCCCAGCAGTGGCTCCCAGGAGCCCGTGTAGTCGTTGCAGCATGTCCTGCAGCGGGGCTGCTGAGCATCAACTCAGCAAATCCCGTGGTCTCGCCAGCAGCTGGGAAGATGGAAGTGAAAATATAAGGGCTGGCTGTCCATCTTAGCCGGACAGGATTTTACCCAGCACTTGGTTACCTTCATTTACATTACAGTAAGATCCCTTCTCCAGCAGTGGACATACCATTTTAACCTGCCGTCTGAGAGAGTGGGTAAGTTGGTGGGACAACTCCTGACTGATACAAACCATCTATCACAAATGCAGAAGGTTTCAAAATTTCTGTCAAAAATATATGTAAATATTCAAAGGAAAGACTCGCGTTTTCTTTGGCAAGAGCAACTTGTTATAGAGGAGCAACGGCTTCTAGGAATAAATGCCTTTCTAATCATCTCTTGTAGCTTAAATAAGGCATCTACACTGTCTTTTTTTTCTACTTGCTAGTCGTCTAAGATGTTGTCTAGTTTCTGAAATTAAATCTCAAACACTTTCAGCTAAATTGAATTTTAAAATTTGTAGTTGGAAAAAGTAAATGCAGTTCTGCAGAAAGCTATATATCCTTCTTTCTGTTCACTAAACATAGAAACTTTTAATTTTTACAGATTTGTAAACAAATGGTTTGAATCAGGAACATTTTTCTTATTAAAAGTATTAATTAGCACTGTTATTAATAGCATTATTGTATTTGTAAACAGCTTTCTCTTTTTCTTTTTCCTTTCCTTTTCTGAAAATGGCTGACTAGGATATTCAAGCTGAATGTACAAGTATAGATATATACAATACAGCCACAATTATATTTGCTTATTGAAATAGCATTTGCTTGCATGCATGCTAAGTAGTTGCATGCGCTTGTTCCAGTGTGCACATGCAGTTACCTGACATGTTGATGTAAACACAGATGCATTTTGTTTTGCGCATGCATTTTTGGATGCATCTTCATCTATCATTTAAAAATTTCAGTTCTAATGAGAGGAAAACTATGCTGCTAAGCAGAGCATTATTTGTAAAATACGCCTCCTTTCTATTATTCCCTATAACTCACTATGCTAATCAGTCTTTCCTGCATTACTCTGTCCATGCTGGCCTTTGAGTAGTACAACCAAATTGTCATTGTCAGAGGAGTTTCATCATCTGATGACAAAATGCAGTGTGTGTAAAATAGGCCGCATATTTCTATCCAAAGGTCTCCTGGCAGAGGGGAGTCTGTAAGGAAACTTCCCTGAAGGGATCGTGCTTGGTTGCTGTCAGAATTTTAATGGTAACCCTCGATTTCCCTGTTTCTGGAGGCTATTATAATTCAGTGTATTATTGCATTCTTTGGTTTTAGGTGAGAAGAATACCAGTTGCAAATTGCAGTAGATATGTTTCCGAGCAAGAATGCTTATCTGCAAAGGATCCCTACTGTGGGTGGTGTTCTTTGAATCGAAGGTATTTTCTGGTATTTTAGCCTTGCATATAAAAGCAATGCATTATTACTCAGTGTACATTTTTACAGGCTTGGGGGTATTCAGCATCAAGATTGTATCTACTGAACTTTTATGAAATCAATCATAGCCGTAATTATGAGCCACTTTATTGTTATGTGCAAAGGAGCTCTGTACCTTTTACAGCCTATGTTAACCCTCCGACTTTTGAGATCTATCCATAAAATGTACGTTGGGCTAAAAAGAAGAAATTGCTCTGGTTTTAGAGCAGATGGTTTTGCTTTCTAAATTGATTGAGAGAGAAAACTGTATACTCATACTTGAATTATCTTAATAGTTGGGAGTCTCTTGCAGGTTAGTACAGGGAAAGAGCACTCAGTTGTCTTCAGTATTCACAATTCCCTGCTTTGGATCCACTGCCTTTGGTCTAGCCTAGAGGAGAATTAGTTTCTAAGTACTTCATCCTTGCATTTGAGGTTTGCTGCTTTCTTTGAATCAGGTTTTAAAGCTACTGCATGTCTTTGGCCTGGATTTAAACAATTCCTGGGTCATCGAGCCTAGTCTTGGCAATTGCAAGAAATCACATAATGTAAAGCCACCGTAAACTGATCAAGCTCCATCTTAAATTTAGATAGGATTTTTGTCCTGCTTGTTCTGATTGCATGGCTATCCAAATGTTTTATTTTTTTCCTGGTTAAAATCTCTCTGCTCATTTTCATCACACACGTATCTATTTGAGGGGTTATACTTGTTCTAGTGCCCACAGTGGTTTTCCCTGTCCCTCACATTAATTGTCTCCCTGGTTTTGCAGTCCCGTTCACTTTCGTAATGCTGTGCTGAAACAGCTCCTTTCACATAAGGCACGCCTTTCTTCAACTCCATTCCAGTAGATTTTCTGAGAAGTTTTTATGCATCCTTTTAAAATAAGGACGGCCTGGGCTGTCAAAGTGTTCCACAAGAGATTTCAGCTTGTTCAGTGGTCTTTAATCCCTCCCGGTCTGTCCAGGAAGCACCTTACTTACTGTGTCCTGGGTTCATAAATGTCTTTTTCATGACTGCATCATATTGATGGGCCACAATCATCCATGATCAAACAAAGCCCCCAGGCCCTTCTGTTTCTCTGTTTTCTTTCCAACTGATGAGTTTCCAGTCTATAGCACATATGGGTTGTGAGGTTTTTATTGCTGTAGGTACACGTTCTTGTACTTGTGCTTTGAAATGTCATCCCATTTCAAAGTTATCTAAGCTTTCCTGTGTGGTAGTCTCATCCTACTCTGCATGGCTATGTTCCCAACTTTCTATCATCAGCTGATGTTACCAGCGTATACCTTATTTTTATGCCAGTTTGTCACTGATTAAAACATGAAGTAAAACTGGTTAAAAGATTTATTTTTAAGGAATTCCACTAGTAAGCATCCTTTAAAAGGTTAATACAACTCATTTTGATTTTGTTTCACTGCTACCATGATTTTGCTGAAGATTTGCTTCTTTGTGTTTGCAAAGGTGGTTATCAGAAGAGAGTAGGTGTTTATTCTCCAGGGTGCTTTTTTTGTTTGTTTGTTCTTTTTTTCATATCCTCTTTTCCTGTTTTATTAGAGACTCTATAAGTTACAGCATTAAGCTTGTCAGGCATCTAGTTACCTTATAAAGAGCTTACAAATAACAGTTTTCAGTCAGTAAATCCCCTACTTAGTAGGGGAATCACCGTAAGTTTCCACCCGGTTGAAAAAGAAGTAGTTTACTCTTTTGGAGAAAAAATGGAGTACTATAATATGGATCTTCTTCAACACCTACATATTTTTTCATTGTTAGCACTTAGCATCATTAAATGTTTTTGTGAAGAGAGAGCTCTAATTAAAGTTTTAGAAAAAGAGGACATGTTTTTAACAGATACTTTTATCAAAGTTCACTATAGCAATATGTAATATTTTATTCTTTTTTGAAAAAATGCACATGGTGTTGTCACAAAAGTTTTTATTTTGAATTAGAGATCAATTATATGTTTTATACTCTCACTTGAAAATAAATTTTGTATTAAATACGCACTTATTTTTTTAAATAAAACTTAATAGCAGGGCTTCATTTTGAAGACTGCATGAACTCAAATCCAGTATTTTGATGAAAAAATATGCATATTTTATTACAGATGAAACAAAATGTTGCCAATCTTCCCATGTCTACTCTGTCTTCCATAGGGACAAATATATAAATTCCTCTTTTCCCTTAAAATCATTCAAAACAATTAGTCATTGCATAGTGTGATTTCTCCTAGTGTTTATAGATTTTTTATAGATGAATCAGATCTACCTAAAGTATGTTGAAATTATTCCAGTACAAGGCACTGATGTTTTACATGTATTTTCAATATGGAAATAACCCAGTACATGTATGTCTATGGGTGCCTGAAATCTGAACCTGAAGTTCCAAAGGGTATTTAAAGCAGACAGTGCCCCTTTGCCTCTCATGGAAGCCTTGGAATCCTGCTCTCTCAACTTGCTCTCTTCTCCCAGTTAATTAATTAACCTCACCCTCTGCTTTGTGTCTTGTCTTGATACTATGTCTAAATTCTCTTGTGTTGGACAGGGTCTGGGCTATTCCACCTTTCCAAGAAAGCCAGACTGCAGAAACTTTCAGCTACTTTTGCTGTATTGATATTTTTTACTTTCTTAGTATTTCTCTATAAATTTGGATGTAAATTTTCAGAACTGTGTGATTCACAAATAATATTTGTCTGTTGTATTCCTTACAGTGTGCTTGCAAACAGTGTAGATTGTCTCAAAATAGGAATACAACAAAATAATGTCATCCTTAAATGGGTGGACTTCTTGTTACTCTTGGCTTCTACAGAGCAATTGTGAAAATTTATGCTGAGAGGTATCAGATGCTCTACTTCCCCTTATGTGTCTGTTTCCTATGAAATGACTATTTTCCATTGCCAATTGTTTGAAAGTTAAAGATCAGCTTTTAGAGCAACAAAAGACAATTTCTTTCCTGGCATAGACAGTTGCAGACCTTGGTCATAGGTGATAGTACATTTTTTGCAATGATATTGTTAGATTCTTCATTGTAGTTTAGGGAGACTGGCTCCCTCCTTGTGTTGCTCTGTCAGTCTAAGAATGTAACTATCTTTGTCCTGAGATGGTTTTAAATATTCAGCTTTATCAACTGTTTTCTTTTTTAATGTGTTAATATTAGTGTCACTGAAATGTATGTATTTATTTAGTAACAAATTTGACAAGTATATTGCTTTGCATGGTCAAGAGTGTGATCCTCTGCACATCAGAAACTTCTGGATGTCTCTCTGCCATGCCTCATTCCCAGTGAAAATCATTTATGTATACATATTTGAGCATCTGGTTTGCGGACATGAGTTAATGACAGATCCCAGCCACCCTTTGTAGTTCTAAAGCTGGTGCTGATGGACCTTTGTGATCTCAGTAAGGTGAACAGAGATATAAACGAGACTTCAATTTGTCCTGATTGTTAGCCATTCTTTCAATTTCTGACAGTGTAGTTGTGTTTTGAATGTATTCAGATGCAAAGCTCCACCAGGCTCTTACATAGCGGTTTCCTCAGTTAGACCACAAAGGAAGTGACCCTGTGATTAACTTCATTGCTATTGCCAACATCTTAATTTACAGAGAAGGTGGCCTTAGGGTTTGTATTGTTTGTGGGGTTATTTGGGGCATTTTGGAAAGTGGTGGACATGTTTCTTGAAAGTCTTTTATGTGTTACTCCTTCCAAAGAACAAAAACATTGTGAATTATGTTTAAACAGTGAGCTCCTAATGGAAAAATTATATCAAGGTCCACGCTCTGCAAGAATGTCCACATTTCTAGTTTTTAGCAAAAGACTAGTTCCCTAATAAACATGTCACTGGTCACATGATTGAAGCAAGACATGCTTCTACCTTTTGTAGAAAAGTATTATTATTAAAGCATTAAGTATCACATTTATGAATATTCAAATTCATATTAAAATATTAAGTTATATGCATTTGGCAGTAACTTGTCCTTACTTGCTAGCTATAGGAAATTACTTGAAGTTAATCTATGAATTGTTCATTAGCTGTTCGCAACAGACAGTATTTTAAAGATTCATCTTTCAGACTCAGTGACTGTCTATCTAATTTGTATTCCAAGATTCTCTTTTTTTATTGCATGCTTTAATATGTATTATTCTTATAGTACTTATATATCCTGGTGTTCCCTCCTTCTTACTTAATTTTGTGCTGTTGTATAGTTTTTCTTTCCTGCAATTTGACATTTACAACATTCTTGTTTACTATTTGCCATCCTTCTTCTGAAATTAATTTATTACTGAAGATGGAGAAATCTATTTAGAACTACCTTTTCAAAACAGGTGTTTTTAACCAAGAGCAAAGTTTACCATTCACATCAGTGGACAATAGAGGTGATTAGGAAAAAGAATTCATCTCAGCTCTACACATTCAAATCCCAGCTCCACGTCTGAGTTTCATCCCCGTCTCCTCTTAGTCTTATTAGAGAGAAGCAGCAGAATCTATAGTGTGATTCATTTCATTTTTGTGTGAATGTCCAAAATAACTTAGGAGAATCTTACCCTGAAAGAGCATATTTCTCCCCATTGAGTCTAGAGTGAAAAGGGGTCAGATCTAGAGCTGTACAATGAAGTAGTTGAAAGTGGGGGTGATGAATTCCATCTCAGGCTACCACGTCCCTTGTTACTAGCCAAGTATCTTGTATATGTTTAAGTTCTGTTGACGTAATGAAGACCCTAGAGCATATATCAATGCAGAGTAATTTATTCTGATAAGCAGAAGATTTTGCTGGTTGTTTCCCTGGAGCTTTTTGCAGTTTTAACCATATTCCTGTAAAAAAATCAATAGTGTTGCTGTAAAAAATCAATAGCATACTAAATAAGTTGAAGTACAGTGTCTGAAATCAAAGCCATCGTAAGGAAGCTAGTATAATTTTATGTATAATTTTAGGTGCACATTAAAAGAAAATTGTACACGTTCAAACAGCACAAAGGGTTGGTATAACATTTCACATGCACCTGATAAAGATCTGAAAATCCTGCTAAGTTTCCCTGAGAGAAATCAGGTATGTACACCCAATTTTATGTGTATTTGTTTATTGTGACTTAAAACGTGTCATTTTGTCACTTATTGCCGCTTCCCCTCTTTTGTCACTACATTCCATATGTATGTCCTTCTTACCTCAACAATTGGCAAAAGTACTGGAAATCTCAGTATGCTGAATATGTAGATCAGACAGATGTTCTTTTCCTCTCCCATAAAATGTATCTTGAAGCTATACTTCATGATGTTGACTCAAAGATTCACTATGCTGACAAAGAGAACTTTTCCATTATATCACTATCAGCTATTTTCATATTCCCAGTGAATATGGATTGAGTGCATTATGTAAGTTCTGAGCTTTGTAACAAGTTACAAAACATTCACTGGGGCGCATATGCTAACACAAATGCGTCTTTAAGTGCTTGATATTAGTATTTACTCGGTATCTGTTCACAGCAAACATAGCCTTGAGTATTTGATTATCAAGTATTGTGACCGGCCACTTAATCTGCATGCTATTGTTTCTGGTTTCCTGATTGAATGCATTAGTGTGTTCATATTTGTAAAGCACTCTCAGCGAGAAACAAAGAATAATTAATTACAAGACAAATTCTGTTTCATAATTAAGTGCATTTTGGATATGGATGCAAATGTAGGCTCTCTGTGAGGACTTGAATGCTCTTGCTCAAATATTTTGAAGGAATTATAACAGCATATAATACTTTTATAGCAAAATTCTTTTTTTTTTTAGATCAAAAATATTCCCGAATGCTCCCCTCACATACCTTAGAGATCCATTTAATTTCCATAAGTAAGCAATGCTGTTCCTTTCAGGACTCTTTGTATTGTTTTTCCTGTTGGGAGAGGTCCTCTCCTTGGAGAGGCTACCTAATGAACCGTCTGCTTCTGCCATAAAAATTTTCTTTCCTGCATTTCATAGTTTCAAGTTTTCTGTTAAAAAAAAGATGACAAGTTAACAATTTTTACAAGAAATATGTTATATTTTTATGTTTTTATTGTTTTATAGGTCGCTGTGTCTACAAGCATAAGCAAACCCCTTACTTCCTGCATGATAGAAATTGTAAAACCTATTGAAATATTTTGTGAAATAGCACTGGAAAACTCATCCTGTGTCTGCACACTAACTAATCGGGTGACAATGGATCATGGTATGTTTTAATATTACATTTATTTAGTACTTATTCGCTGTCTTTTATTGCTGAGGAGAACTGAGCACAATTACTAGCCTTATGAGTATAGTAGTAGGTAATACTCTTTATTAAATGTCATTGAAAAAAAGTTCCTGTTTTGTCAAGTGATTTGAGTATGCTTACTCTATTCTTGATAATTAAATATCTGTTAATATGGAATCCTCTCTAGAAGTAATAAAACATATTAACCTATAACTAGAAGCAGTTTCTTCAAATAAGCCTATAGCAGTGCAGTCTCTCGGCTTTGGGGAGTATATTTACGTGGTGCAGTTAGCAGCTATGTAAGGAAACTTCAGGTAGCTTCAATGACAATCAAGCTGGCTGGAGCCATAGAAACAGTGTTGTTCCAGTGCCCTGCCTTGACAAATTAACCTATCTTAGCCCTTCTCTCACCTGCAAACAGAATTTGTCTTTGCAACAATCAGTACCGGCATAATTAAGAGGAGAATCTGTGAATGTCTGTACAATAAATAACCTCAACATTCAGTGAACCCCTCTGTCAACCTATCTTGGATACTTGTAAGAAAGGGATTTTCCCAATTAGATGTTCAAGGGCAATTTGGCTGGTATATCTTTTTGCGTTTGACTTGATTTCTTTAATCTTTCTGAATTACTGGTTGAATCCATTTGCTATTAATATTTTTTGTTCTACTTTGTTCACTGGTAGTTCTCAGAATTAGAGACCTGAGCCATTTGTACTGAATGCATGGATTGTGTCATCTGTTTTGTGCATCTTGTGGGTAACTTTGTCCTGGAGAAACTCATGGCTTGGACAGGTGTACAGCATGCTAGGTGAAGAACTGGCTGGATGGCACAGAGATCTGGATAGGCTGGATTGATGGGCCGAGGCCAATCCCATGACATTCAACAAGGCCAAGTGCAGGGTGCTGCACTTGGGTCCACCTCCCTGGGCAACCCATCCCAATGCCTGACTGCTCTCTCTGAGAAGAAGTGACTCCTAATTTCCAACCTGAACCTCCCCTGGAGCAAATTGAGGCCATTCCCTCTAGTCCTATCACAAGTTATCTACAAGAAGAGGCCAACCCCCAGCTCCCCTCACCTTCCTTTCACGTAGTTGTAGAGAGCAATAAGGTCTTCCCTGAGCCTCCTCTTCTCCAGACTAACCAACGCCAGTTCCCTCAGCCACTCCTCACAGGACTTGTGTTCCGGGCCCTTCCAGGCCCAAGGTGAAGGCTGGACACGCTCCAGGGTCTCGATGTCTTTCGTGTAGTGAGGAGCCCAAAACTGAACACTGGAATGGTCTTGATGATCTTGAAGGTCTTTTCCAACCTAAATGATTTTATGATTCTGTCATTAAGTAATAGAATGATGTGGTAAATTACTGATTATCTGGACTTCTTGAGCTCTTCTCTAGGTTATCAAAGTTCAGATGATAATCCTTCACAGTAGAGTCTTTTTGACTAGCAGGAGTAAAATATCCCCCTTGCATTGCTTCAGGGATCTATATAGAAGTACAGGGTTCTTTTATTAGAGGTTGTCTTTTCACCTTTTTTCAGTTGCCTATGTTAGAATACAAAATAGAATAGAGGCAGGTTCCCTGGAATATGGTGACCTCAGGAGCTTATCCACAGCCTTTGCACAGGAAAAACTCCTCTGATACCATATGTCTTTGTGTGCCATGTTCCTCTCTGAGAATCAAGAGGAAAAGACTTTTTCCCTAGCAGGTGACAGCTAGGCTGATATGCATTGGGTATTCTAGAGTATTAAGGTGGCTTTAGTAAACACTATAAATGGATTTTTAAGGACAAAAGCATTAGAGAAGAAAATATGTCCTTTATTGACCTAGTCCCAAATGCCATGCTTTCTTGTAGTTATGGAGTTCACTGTCATTTTGGTTCTGTGTCTTCCTGTACTAGGGCTTTCTCTTACTCCATTAGCCGGTCTTCAGAGTATACATGTAGTATTATGGAAGCCTGGTTGCCTTGCTTGTGTTTTGTGCCAAAGATGAATGCTTTTACAGTCTTAACCAGAAGACTGTGAGCTTAGCTCATGCCTGCCAGTGTTACTGCTGTTCACATGTTCCTATGAGTTATGTTAGTGGGTAATAGAAGTGTGAGAGTTATGTTGACTGTTTATAGCACCTCGTGTAAAGTGACCTCAGTCTCACCAGAACATGCATTTGCAAAACTGCTTCAGGTATCATTTCTTGAAAAAAACATCTTGAAAATATCTGCTACTCAATGCAGTCAGATGGATTTTGAAAGGTCAGACCAGGCCATGCAGAAAGCAAGTTTTTGTTTTGTTTTGTTTGTTTGTTTGTTTTTCTGTTATTTTCAACAGAGACAAAATCAGGAAACCATTTTTGACTGTGTCATTTTTAAGTATTTAAACTTAGAAGACAAGCTTTGCCAGAAGCGGTAATTTGCTTGCTTTTACTTATTACTCCTAGTAAAATACTGTTTTCCAGGAGTTTGTGGTTTAAGACTCATCTCATATAATGACCTAGGCAAGTGATTTGGGCAATTTTGTGCCCAGCATGTCAGATTTCTGCGGATAGGTAGATTTCTGGAGGTGCAAATAGGTGTTTTCATCTTCAAGCATTGTAATACCTTTAAAAATCAGACTCTTTGCTTTCCATTTAGTAAGGCATTTAAGCACATGAACAGTACCAAGGGTTGTTTCTGAAAAGTGGGCAGGTGACCTTTGCAGTAAGCACCCATGTGCCGTGCTGGCATGTGGAGCTAGGAGATGGTACTGATTTAGCAGTTTAGATGTAGCCAAAGCTGGTTTTCATCTGAATAAGCCAGCCTGTGGTAAAGATAAAGCTTTCCCTACCTTTACAAGGTGGGTATGCTTTAAATCTACGTAGCTTTCCTGCATTAAAAAGCTATCTGCTTCTTAGCATAGAAAAGCCAGAAAGGTCTGCACACATGGGTTTCATTTGATCTCAGACAGCCATTCATTCTGCAGACGTACACATCTGCAGGCACACAGATGAAAGAGACTATGGCTTAAGTGGTATATATCTAACTCTGTTTTTCGATGTGGTATTCTGCTCATGGGAGAAGATAGTCTTTCATTCCACAGCTGCCAGCGAATTGTCGGTATAGTAATTACTAGCTGAAATAATGGCAAATTGACTCATGCAATCATAAAAGATTTAAATAGGATGAAAATTGCTACTGCACAGATTACAAAAGAAGACTCTGAAACCAAGTGAGACAGAAAGAAATAGAAGTACAGTATGTTGGGGTGTCTTGCATTAGAACGGTCTGTTGTGTTAGAACGTTTGAATTCAGGGTCTGGCTGTGCCACAGGTATACTGCTTGCTCTTTAGGAGATGATTTTACATTCCCACTTTACGGTGACATTTCCTTATCTGTATCTTTACAATTGCATTACTTGTCTATATTGTGCATAGGTGGCATCAAGCTAAACTAATGAGTGTGTGTATAGTCTTTAAATAACTCAGCAGAAGGATGCTATGGAAGGATAAAATCTGGTTATTTTTATCAGTCAGAAGTGTGAGGAATATGTGTTTGAGAATACCATGTAGAGAACAGCTGAAGGCATATGAGTCTTCAAGTCAATTATTTTTTAACAGGTATTTCTTGTAATATCCAGCATATGTCTAACAGTCACATTTTTCCAGATTGTCTAGTCCTTGAAGCATCGCTGTCCTCGAGCTCTTGGAATATCTCACAAACATTTCAGTTGGAAAAGTAAGAGCCTGATTCCTATTGAAGTTCTTTGAGGGGTTTATGTGTGTGCGCAGGAAGGGGGGATATGAACTATGATTGTTCTTTTTTCTGGTATTTTGTAAGGAAATACATTCCACTAAAGATACCCGAATCCCTTTTCTTGGCCCGTTTCCTCCTTCACCTCTTTTTTTATTGCCCTTAAAGAGCTGCTTCTTTTGACAACTCTTTTATTTCATGGGACCCTGGCAGCTGTAGGAGAGGCGTTATAATAACTGAATGACAAATGTCTGAAAAAATAATAAAGGATGCCATAATGACATTAAAATCTTTTTCATCTGTATGAAAAAGGTGGGCCTCTGATACTCAGGAGAAGACCTAAGTCAGAGAAATCAAAGAGATTTTTTGAAAGTAACTTTATGGAGCTGTTTTTTAATTGAATAGGTTGTGATTTAGATGTGGTACATGGGTAAAATGAATACAATTAAAACAGAAAGTAACAACTAATCTCCTAACAGTAATAGTAAATGCCTATTGTTCTGTACAAACTATTTTTCAGAGCTACACTTCTTGTTGAGAGGTTGCAGTAGAAATCATTTCTACCCAGTATGTGACCTAACCCTGTATGATTTTTGTTTGTTAAAACTTAGATGTGACTAATGTATACTCTAGGTAACCGCAGCGTTTCACACCCCTGTCCTTTACATGGAGCCTAATTTATAGGCACCAGTGATGAAACTGATCTCCTGCGTTTTGGGAAGTGGCACATCACTGCCCAGTCCCTGTTGCAACACAGGAAAAGAGCTGTCTTCCTCTAAATCACAGCATTTCTCAACATGTGTGGAGAAAGCCTATGCTACTCTTCACTGTCCTCTGTGCTCATTGATGCATGGAAAAGCAATGAGCTGGTCTCCAACAGGCATTTTTTTTGGAAAGGGGAGACAACAGCAAACCAACAATACTTGCTAACACTACACACAAATAATAGAAGTTCAGGAAAGCTGTAAAAGAATCAGTGATGGTTTTCTCTGTCCTTTTCAGGATAGAAAGTACAATCTGGCCACTTAAATACCGGAAAAAACACATCAAAATGAAATCCAAAGTGCTCTGTCTGCTTCACGCTTTTTAGAAATGTATGACTTTCAGCATCTTAGCACAGATGATATTTCATACTAAATTTGTCCTCAGAATAAGCAGAACAGAACAATAGGCTTGGAGGGTAAACTCAGGTTATGTTTTACACATTTCATTACATGCTTGCCAGGTTTTTCTCTTGCATTTGTGCTTTTTTCTGTCACTTGAAATTTCACATTCATGACTGACTCTAGATTGAGTCCCTGTGTTTTACAAAACCTTGTTTTCTGTGTTACCAGCTGCCCACGGTGTATAAACAATCGGGATTGTGCCAGCTGTAAATGGACGCGGGTCTCTCCTGCCACTGCCTGCCAGGTGAAGTTTATGAGGAAAGCTGGAATCCCCTTTTCATAGTATTTTTTTACATCTGAGCAGTAATCTATCTCTTTCTTGTCCTGACATGAAGAAATGCTGATTTTTTTCAGGATAGTTGCAGCACCATAACTGCTTCCCAAGGGATCGCCACTGCGCAGAAATCAGAGGTAAGTTAGCCTTTTCAGATCAGCATTGCTGAAGTAATGTGAGTTGGAGAAGAAATTTATGTAAAATGAATGAATTTTGAGGGAAGAACTGAGTTATGGATGAGGAAACAGTTTGTTATACAAAAAGATAATGTAAAACTTGGATTAGTACTATTTTTCTTAGTGCTTGGATGGTGCTTAAAGATTCCAACTAAGTTTTGGATTTTGGATCCAGCCACTGAGAGCACTGCAAAAGTCATGGGCCTAGCTTTAGACATGGTATTTGCAATATTGCCTTAAATGCCAGAATCCATGTGTACTGTGTGTAGGTGATCTAGTGACAAAAGCCAGTGGATTAGCTGGAAATGGAACTACCCTCCATCCATCCCACCCAAGAAGGATCATTGGAAAGGAAGGAGTGTTACTGGTGGCAAAAGACCTTTCTGAATCTGGTCATTTGGTTCTCTTCTGAAATTGTATAGACTGTGTGAACCTATCCCTTTTTTCTCATAGGGACAGCCCTTTAACCATGAGGTTACCCCTTTGTTCTTTATGGTACCAAATGTACTTATTTTTTCATAAAACTGAGCAATCTTGTCATCAGTGGTTGCTCATGACATACAGGTGTTAGGAGAGAAATGAGTAGTGAAGAGAAATTTGACTGATGAGTAAGTGCATAGAGGTTTGCTGCCTACACTTCTGGGTTTCTGCTTTTCTGTGAATGATAACATGGTTGGTATAAATAGGCACTGCATTCTTACCTCTAAATGCTTCATTAGAACTACCCAAACTTTTACCTGTGAAGACAGGAATTACCTCTTAAACCCAGCAGTTCAGCTGAGGTATCTTAAACAAGATCACAAAATGTGTTTTGTTTTCTGCAGAGGTGAGTGGAATTGCAATACTTGGGCTTCTGAACATTAATATTCTGGATTTGGTGTGCATACAAGCATTAGTGCTGGTGAAAGAACAGAGAAGATTCTTCTTTGCTCTTCTTCCAAGTGCATTAATTTGACATTGGTAAATAGTTGGAATTGCCTGAGAGATGGCTTTCTTCCACATGCCTTATCTGGGAAAGACAGTGATGGACAAGGCTCTGAAAACACTAGAGGCAATCCAAAGACAGATGTTTATTTAGATGTGATTGACCCATTCAGAGGGCTTGAAATTGCTTTTGAAATCCTGCTTTCCTTTGGCTGCTGGTGCTTTAAGGAGAATGTGTTGGAGGGCTGAGAAGGAGGATTTATGTTTTCCCACATCCTCAGCTCCAGCCAAGCATTTATATAAATACACTTTATTTTGGGGATGGCAGCCCCACTCCTCCTCCCGATTCCAGCTGCTGGTTTCCATGCCCGCACCTTCCTCCCCTTGTGCTGCAGCAGCAGCTGGACTGGTTGTGCACATGCTCTCGACAAGGAAACTGATTTGGCTGGAAATAAATGTTTTCTTTTGGCAGGTTGTTTTTCAGCTGGGTTAGCTGCATGATCCAGGTCTTTGTGTGGCCTTGGAGTCCTGCACCAGTGCTGGTGGAGGAGCAGCGCAGGGACGGGGATGTGCTCCCCGGGGTGTCAGAGGCTGATTAAACCGGTCCACAGCCAAACATCTCGCTGTGACCTGCAGCCGCGCTAACCACAGCTCTGAGGATGTGTCTGTCACAGTTTACAAAGCCCCAGGGAAGCGCTGCGCTGTCCAGGGACGGGGGGCTAAGTCTCAGCAGCACAGAGCTCTATCGAAGCTGACAGGGTGGTGCTGATTTACATCACCTGAGGACCTGCTGCGCCCTTGCTGCGTGTCTCTCTTTCATCACCATGGCATCTGCATGCCTCACAACTACTGGTTTTTATAAACGTCCTTCTGCCTCTGCTGTTTCCCTTCACAGTGGCTGTGTGTGCAGGGGCTGAGGGGGCAGTGGGTCCCTTTGGAAATGAGCCCCGCAGGCCCAGCCAGCCCGCAGTGAAGCGTTGCCTCCCCTGCATCCAGTGATGAAATCCAGTTTCTTTGCTGCTGGGGAAGGTGTCGCAGACCACCACAGTCAGGTCAGGACTGTTGAGTGTCCAAGGCCAGCTGGCCCCAGAGCTGCTGGTGTCTGCCTGAAACCACAAGTCTGAGGTGGGGCCCAGTGAGGAGGCCGGCGGCGTGTCACCGCAGGGAAGGTGCAGCTGTGCGGTGAAACTTCTGGGTGAACTGTGCTCGCCGCAATTTCCAGCTAGCGTTAAAAAAAAAAAATAAATTAAAAAAAAAGGAAAGAAGGAGAACAAAGCATTCTGTACAACCATGCCATCGTTCTCTTTCTTGGCTTAGAGGCTGGCCGTTAGCTGAAGTTTGAGGAAGCCTCGTTTCCTGCCTGCAGCACCTCTGGGTGCCCTGTGTTTCCTCTCCGGTGCTCGCAGTCCCAACGTAGCTCTGGGGGTCCCTGTGTGCTTGTGTGATAGTGAACAATCCTGTCCTTCAGGGCTCCCTGCTGCTTGCCTGCAGGAGTCCATAAGCAGTCTTGCACTCCTTTATGTAGTATTTGGCTGCTGGGTGTGTGTGAGGATACTTGGGTTCCTTCAGTGCGCTGGAGGGACAGGACAAGAGATAGCTGCAATAAAGCACTGCTGCTTCACAGGCTTCAGCCTCTCAGATTTCTGCCTCATTCTTGCTCCTCGCTTACTAAGAGTTAATCTGATCCCCAGGTCAGGGTGGGAGTGAACTTTCCCCTTCAGCAGTTTGTCAGGCATTTCCTTTGCCCTCCTCCATTACTCCTGTCAGAAGTCACCTTGGAGCGAAAGAATTTCTTTAACAAACTCCTTACTTTTGCAGGCCCTTTGGCCCTGGCCTTTGCCCTCTCTTGCTCTTTCCTAAGGGAAAAGCTGTGGCTTTTGGTCAGCTGTGACAGGTCTCACATTTTTTCTGGAGTGTTTCAGTGTTTGTTGGGCCATGGCAGTGTGTGGGGAAAATGCCCCAGGGTCCTTTCTGAAACAGGCAAATGCTGTGTTTGCAGAGGACTGGAGAAGGGACGCAGGTGGTCCCCTCAGGCCATGAGCCTGAAGTCTTGATGCTGCTCTGGGACATGAAAAGATCAATGGGGAGAAAACCACTGTGGCAAGCAGTTCCCTAACTTCCCTAGAGGTTTTACACCAGCTCTGTTCTCAGTATCAGAGAAGTTGAACTTACCCATCGATGCATCCACAGGCAAACTCAACAGAAATCAAGACAATCACAAAACACTAAAAACTCAAACTGGTCGTATGGGCAGTCCAAAACCAAGCTAGAAATCGTTTGCCTGAAAAGGTCCCAAGCACTGTGATTTCAAATGAGTGTTTTCCTATTTGTTTGAAATGTTTTCAGTTTTCTCTTGATGTCTGAAAGATGCACAGAGAGGAAGCTGACTGTCTGATTATAAAACTGGGGAAGCAGCAAAACTGATTAAATGTGAGATGCTGTCAGAAGCATCAAGCAAATAGACTAGGAAAAAAAAATCTCTGTTCTCGGTAGCGTTAGTAAGTTAGAATAAGTAAATGGAAAGATACACAAAGAAAAGCCCAGTTTAAAAATTGGCTATGTTTCTTTAAGACAGACAGCATCAGAGCAACCTAGGGTTACTCTCAAATGCAGAGAGAGAGATTCGTGAACTTGTTTGCATCAAAATGAGATACCAAAAGATCCCCGCAATTGTGCTATACCTTCAGGTCAACGTATGACTTTGAAAAGACTTTCTAGTAAAGCTCATTCTGGGCTCTTTCTTGACTTTTCATTCTATGATTTGACACTGCTTCCCCTTTTCAGGTCAGGAGAGATGCCTTCATTTGTTTCTCAGATCTCTCACAGTGACAGCACCATGGTTTTTGTCTCGTGTTGTTTCGTAGTTCTTCAAGGGTCACGCTAAATGTGTCATTTCAAGCTGAGTTTTTCTGATACATACCTTCTAGCATGTCAGATTATGATTCCTTTTGGCAACTTTGTTATGAGATAAATTGAAATATAAATTATGTAGGTAAAAATAGTTGGCTTGTAAAGAAGTTGTGATTGACAGTACTTCCCAGGATCAAACTTAACAAGATCTGAAATTAATAAGAAAAATGTATCTCAGTGCTGTCAAACCCACATTCCTGTGCAGTGGTTGTTTTTGCTGCTGTTTTAACTGCCTAGCCCTTTTGTAAACAGTCTGTTTTGCTTTGTTTTCTAATAGCATATCAAAATTCATTCCATCGAACCTTTGTGGATTTCTACATTAGGCAAAAGTGAAATAACAGTCAAAGGAGAAAACTTCACACGTGCATCGGGCATAAAACTCATACTGACGGGCATCAGTGGCTGTAAACCAGACATGTGAGTTAGCACAGCTCTGAAAAGTACTACTTTTTACTTTGCATAGTGTAAATTATGTGTTTATAACCCAAAAGCCATTTTTCCCTAGCAATACAGTTGTGTGAACAGTTGTCATGGACCTCTCCTCGGTGGAGGGGGGTGCTCTGCACTCCTTTAGTTATTCTTCCACTTTAAATTCCTAGAGGATGGACATGAATGTGGTGTTTGGGTACAATATAAGGGATGGCGTGGGTGTGTGGGCAGTTCTCAGTAGTGGTTAGGACAGGTCTGCACCTGTGGCTCTCTGGTCTTGCATCAGGCAACAAGTTAGGTCACAGGAAAGCCTTGGCTTTTGTTTGGCTCTCCTTCGCTTCAGACTATCCCCCATATATTCTAGGATTTGGCTTGTGAAAGCACAGACACCGTGCCAGGAAGGGAATCTCTCATGCAACAGCTTGTACTTTTCTCTGTTGATGATTGCACAGTGTAAACCCCTAGATAATTAGGCTATCTTATTCTCAATCATTTTCAGGTGCAGCTGCAATGGCTGCCTGTGATTACCAACTCCTTTGTACATAGCTCGCACTTGAAAAAGTATTCACAAAGTACAGCTCAATTTTTACTTCAACCATGAATTTACCGGGGACCACAGAAAACAAAAGAAGAGAAGGAGAGAGAGGGAGGGAAGGACAGAAAGAAAGGGGAAGGGGAGACAAAGGGGCGGGGTGGGAAAGAGAGAAAGGAGGAGGGGAAGGAGAAAAAGACAAAGAGGGAAAGAGGAAGAGAGTGAAAAAGAATAAAGGAAAGGAAACTGAAGGTTCTCATTCTTGACTAGCTAATGAACCGTGTTGATAGAACAAAGAAGTTAAAAAAATAAACAGCAGAATTACACATTACGTTACATAGCCTTATCCTAAGGCTATGAGACCAATATCTGTACCATCTTGTGTGATTATTGTGACACACAGCAACTTCATTCAAAAGATGCCCTACTTTGTCTTTTCAACTCCCTGCTCTCTCTTTTCACCTCCATCTGGCAGCTCAAAGATTTATTCCTCTTCTCTCCTCATCCTTTGCTTTAGGTTATAGGCTTCATGCAGTAACACCAAATGAGTGGCTGAATCTGTGATTCAGCATCTGTGACTATTTTCTCTCTCCTCCAGCATTAAAGTTAGAAATGTGCTAAATGATACACAAATGACATTTGCTCTCCCACCAACACGTAAAGAGGCCAAAAGTGTATGTATACTGGCTGACGGGAGAAGGTGTTCACCAGCAATAACCCTGCATTATGTTTCACCGCCGTCATGTTTTGGAATCACACCAAATACCTCCTGGATCAGGTAAAGTGTGTCTTTCCGTACGTTTTATGTATTTAGTAAAATGTAGTTCCACTGAGCCAATATGAGCGTCCTTCCTTGGCCAGACTGCAGCTGATGGGAACTTGGATGACTGCAGTAACCTGTTGTGGAGGATGAATTTATATTGGTGAACTGGTTTAACATTTAACTTACAATAGTCACAATAGCTGCAAGACAGATCCTGTGTTTTGTAGGATTCCATAAACTTCCCCCTGTTCACCCCAAGTCTCCATCATAGAAGTTAAAAATAGTCTCTTTATACTGAAGCTAAATCCAAAACTTTGGGCATCACACACAAATTCAACCTCAGAATAACTTTGAATTCTTGGTATTAATATACACTTCACCTTCGAAACACCATAAAGTATCAGTGAATTGAAAATTAGGTGAAAATTATCTCCACTGAAGTGATAGGTGCAGACTTGCTTTAGGACGGGGTTCCCTAAAGCCAAACAAGGCCCTTTCAAGCCCCTGCTGTGTTCTGCAGGAGACATGCAGGGCAGTTTGAGACATTCTCAAGCACAGCTTTCCACCTGCCTGTCCCTCTGCCTGCACAGCAGAGTAGCAGAAGGGATTTTACTCACTTTCGTGTTCTCAATCTGACATCTTGGCATCAAACACAGGCAAGCGTGGGTTTGAGGTAATGGGTTGGTCTGGCAGCTGCAGCAGCTGAGCAGCTAGGACACGTGCCCTCACCTCCAGGTGAGGGGCAGTGCAGGCAGCTGGAAATTAATAATACCTTAAACCACTCCAACTGCGTTCAGCAGAGATGCTGGGCTAGAGCCCTCAGACACAAGCACCATTGTGTGTGCTGAGACAGATGGTCTGAATACTGCCAAGCATGTTCCCTGCGAGGTGCCTGGCACCATCGGTTTGTCCTGAGGAAAGCAAGAATTAAGCACGGCAGGACTGCTCTAGGGCAATGAAATACCATCATGTTCTTTCCTCCAGACAGAATATTAACTTGCAGTATAGTTCTTAGGTTGCATGAACAGAAAACAAGATGAAGAGTTCTTGAAAAGAAGTATGTGTTTGTGTGCTATCAAGTCATTTGGTTCTGTGCAAAAGCGTTTATCATAACATTATGAAGAAAGAATGACATTACACTATGTAGCTCAAATTATCTTGTCCTGCAGTTTGACTTTATTGTATTGCCTGCTACCAGAGCAAAATGCATGAGTAATTCATTCACAGCTAAAGCTTTAATGGGGGACTTACGTGTAGGAAAGCAGATAATTTTAACCTCGCTACTGCCTCCCCTTCCCTTTTTTTTTTTTTCCAGTGGTGGTCGCAAAATAACTGCAAGTGGTAGAAATTTTAATGTGGTGGACAGTGTGATTATTTCAGATGACCAGAGATCAAACCTCACCGTAAGTCTTAATCTCCTTTACAATACCAAATAAAGGTCTCTTAAGGGATTAGGTTTTGTTCCTAAGGCTTTAGGAGGATCTCAGTATTTTGCAAATGCTTATATACACAAAATCTGAGGCATTCTACTGAAATAAATATGACCACTTGTAGGATTATAGTTGCACATATCCTCAGTACAGGATCATGGATAAACATAAGCTACTCTTCAGCATGGTTCCCTGTGACATTTTCTGTGCTCTAAAAACTCGTTCCAAAACTGTCCTTCCTGAGCCACCATTCCCAGCCTCCAGCTGCAGGTCTGTTGGAGGAGGGGGTCTTGTACATCTCTCTGGTTTTGTGCTGAGAACACAGATGGTGCCAATGCCTCAGCAAGCAGGAGGTGACTGAAGCTAATGTTGAAATGAAATCTGAGGCTCTGAAGCAGTGGGCACCCCGTTGCTTCCTGGTCTTGCAGCACAAAGACCAGAAAACAGCAGCACCAGGCCATGGAGTTGGGCAAATGCAGCAACCCCCCCTTTAACAGGAGCAGGGGTGGGGAGAGGCAGTGCTCAAGGGGTGCTGGAGAGCTTGTCCTGCCTGTCTCATATGACCTGCATTAAGGGGAAGGAAGGAGAATTTGCTATCACTATTCCTGTCTCACTGCAGGAAATAGCTGCCTGAGCAGTGTGCAATCAGCCTTAAAACAGCACACGGAGAGTGTGATAAATGTGCTTAAAGGCAGACACTGGCTCAGTGCAGAAACTTTCTCAGGTGCTCCGCATGCAGCCGTGATCACAGAGAAGAGGTTTACCAGGTATCTGTATGAAGTCAGGAAGGCTTTAAAATGATTTTGAGTGCCTCTGTTTGTAATTGTACCCACTGTTGAGTGCTTAATGACTGTTACAGCTTTGCTATTGCTTTTCTAGGTCTCTAAGTGTTCTGGAAATGAATCTGAATATCATTACTTAACGCCAAGTCTGAGCCATGCAACAGAGGGTAAAGTTGTTGATATGATATTGAAAGTGGAAACTACCTTTATACCATGTGTCAAATTACACTATCACCCTGACCCCGTGTTCATTAACTACCAGCTGCACACTGAGCTGGATCCTGATCTGGAATTAAAAATATATGTAAGTTTGAAAGCAATAAACCACAATTCCTTATTTATAACATTGAGGGTCATTTTTTGTCTTACCATATTTAGTGACTATTTGTTATCTTAATTTTTTTTTTTCCCTCTAGAAAGAAAATGACAACCTGAATATTTCTAAAACTGAGGTAGAGGTTTATCTGTCATATATGAATGGCACACAGACCAAAAAGGTGTGGTTCAATGTCCAAAACATTACCAAAAAACCAGACCGTAGCACCATACTGTGCAAATTCAAAAGAGAAGGAACAGACAAGATTGACTTTTCCACTGTGAAAGTTTTTGTAAGTAGATTTCCCTTTTGTTGCAATTTAACAGTGTTTGGATGTTTATGTAGGAAATGTAGCATTACTGCTCTGATCATGCTCTTTTGGTACTTGGTTGTCGGGTTATATTTCTCACATCTCAGCATGCCTCCCTAGCTTAGGTACCTCTAGCAGCACTGAGTTAGCTTACTGCCTGGTTACTGCTGTGGTGCCAGAAGTAGTCTTTGCAGACCAAACTGAGCTCCCTGCTGCTGAGCTCCAGGAGAGCAGTAGCTTGTCACACCTCTGGCTGTAGCACAGGCATTGGTGATAAAATATTACTGGGATCAGGAGTGCCCCTCATCTTAGATCTGTAAGCAATCTGCTGCTGCAGTGTGGTCATGAAGAAAAGGATTCTGTCATCCTGTTCAGTTTTCCCCATTAAAACTAAATGAGTATCTTAAACTGTGCATAATAATCACTGAGACACAGGAGAGGAAAAAAAGGGGAAATTTCAATGTGCACCAAGGAGGCCAAAAGACTATGAACATATGGCACAAAGCCAGGCCCAAATATAAGAACATTAGCATGGATGTCAAAGCTAAATGGCATCTTAAGATATTTGCTCCATGAATAAGATGGAGAAATGTTTTTTTTAAATGCAATCATCACCATTTATAAGGGAGAAAAATGATGCCAGACTCTTACTGCAATGTATGGTGATATAAAACTGGTATAAAACTGAAATAACTCTATTGACTTCAAGGCATATGGCACACAGCAAAGATTAACGAAGCTCTTCTCAATTCCATATCACTGTTAACTGGTCCCCCATCTGTGGATCCTGCCATCTGAGCCAGTTATGGCATGGAAAAGTCTTTCTGAGATTGGTGTTGCGTTTTAGTATTAGTGTTGCCTTGCAGTATTACATGCCCATCCTGCAAGCTTCATAGGAGTAACTGTCATCAAAAGGTCACCACTAAGGCAAAGCAAGTTCAGTAGCTGTAATGTAACTTTTTACTTCTAGTGCCTTAAAAACACTTTTTCTAACACCAAGAAAAATGTAAAAACAGGATACATTAAATAAAAAAAAAAACGTGTTTTTTCAACCATATAAATGAATCATCATAGAAGAAGTAAGGTTTCTATGAAAAAAAGGATAAGCTAGGTACTAATGATAATCTAGGTATGGCCCATGAATAAATGTCTCTCTTGCCTGAGTTTTCAGTAAGAAAGAGGTTATTGAGTGTTGGCTCAAAGACAGGATGATCAGTCAGAGTGGAGGTGTCAGAGAAAATGCCATTCTCGTGACAGAAGCAAGATTCAGACAGATCAAGGAGCTCAAGACAGGAAGAGTGGGCTCATTCTTACCACAGCACTGACAAAGAACTGGCACGTGATATTATAGACTTGGTAGGAAAGACTAAAAAAAAAAAAAAAAAACAAAACGGTAGAGTTATGAGAGTTGGTGTAGGGCTGGAGAACAGCAAATGTACCATCAGTGTTTGAAAAGCAAACAAATCAAATCTTGATGTAGGTTTGTTGCTTTAATCCTATCTCTGTGTAAAGCTTTATAATGTATTTTGAATGAGAAGCTCTTGAAACACCTGGAGGAAAATGGAAAATGAGATAATTGTCAACTTCTTTTTAATAAAAGCAAGTTATGCTAGATATTTTTATTGGGTAAGATGAGTGATTTCCTCAGAAACAAAAAGCAGTGGTTCACATGTACCTGGAAGTTATTCAGTAAACTACTTAATGCGATCATTATGAAGACACTAGGGATAAGAACAACTGGATGCTGTGTATGGGGAGCTGCCCTTGGGCAATGCTGGTTTTCATACAGATATTATTTAATATCACTAGTGACTTGAGCACAAAAATAAGGCATGTGCTAATAACGTTTGCTGATGACGTAAAGCTCGGAGGCTTTACCAATCCAGAGGATGTTTTATAATATCATGCAGGAGGAATGAAATTAATATAGGAACAGGAGTCAGATGATTTCAGGTGTGCCATATTTAGTCTATGATTCATAAGCAGAATAAAAAGAAGATAAGGAACGAAATGGGGCCACTGACTAGGAGGGTTGTGGTGAAGATTAGAGATAATCTAAGTATGATCTGAAAATTAAATGAGTGTTTTGCCTCAGTTTTCAATAAGCAGGGATGAATAACAGGAATTTCTTCTTTAGGATCACTTTGGTTGGACATGACAGGAGGAGAAAGGCAGGTGTGTTGGTCATGGAATGACTAACATGTTTAGCCACCAGTGTATTGCAGTCTTACAAAAGGCAAATGGGATTCTAGGAAGGCTCAGACCAAAAGTAATTTGTGTAAGAACAGTGAAAACATATAAACAAACAAGGAAAAATACATTTGATGGAAGAAATAGACCTGTTTTGTCTTCTGCGCTTTGTAGCCCTAGTTTCTTTGCTTGCTCTTGTCCCTGTAGCTGCAGTGTGACTATCCAGTTGGCAGTCTCCAGCTGCCCTGGCTGCTCACATTCTGTGACAAGCCAGTGAATGAATCACCAGATCTCTGCATTCCCTGCTGTAACCCAAAATAATTTCAACCTAACTCTTCCTTTCAATTATCTGAGGCTCATTTCTATCCCCAGCACTTGGTGGTATTCTTTTTCTGTATTCAAGTGTATTTTTACTTCTAGTCTGTTTATAGTCTTAGCTACCCTTTATTTACGTGTTTTCACTGTCCTCTTGGAGATTCTCCTTTGCAAAATTTCTGCCATAATTATCAGTGGTGAATGCTTTAGTTCAATGTCTGGCAGACTTCTGTGTATTCCTAAAAACTAACGTCTGTCCTGCCTTTGACAAGGCCAGTGGTTGTTGGGGAATGTTGTACATGCTTTGTATGTTGTATTTGTTCTGCAACTGACCTTCGGGAACGCCCTGCAGTCCTACTTGAAGAGGTTGAAACATCTGCCAAGAAATGGGGAAGAGGACTCTGTGCCAGGGCCTCTATCACAAATGTTACTTCCCTCATTATCAGCTTGAGCCTTACCTTGCTTTTCTGCTCAGCAGATTAACACTGTGAGTGCAAGGAAATGCTTTTAGCTATCAACATGTGCCTCCCTCGCTGTAACATACCAGAACGTTTAGCTGTGACTCTAAAGTGCATGAGCCGCTTGGACAGCTGGAGGCCTCCTTCTGCCCTTCCTTATGTTCAGTTGAGGGCTCTTGTTTGCAGCATAAACAGTGGCAAAATTTGGTGTTTCATGAGGACTTCCAATTTTTTCTTTAGGCACTGCTCTGTTATCCTGATCAAACAACAAATATGGTAGAAGTTGTTTGTTTTGGTTCACATATTTTTTTCCAAATTGCTACCGTCTTCCCAGGTATCTGCAGAAACAGGGTACTTAATATGCTTCAAATATTCATTAAATGACATTTTAAGTATTGATGTAACATCTGTCCTCTACTAACACAGGCATTGTTTTTCTTCAGGTCAAATTAGGAAATTTTGAGCTTGAAGTCAAACCAACATCATCATATATATATTTATATGTCCTTATTTTGCTGCCTATTGTAGTGGGTGTCATTATAGGTAAGTACCATAATGTGTTTTCAGCTTTTGATTAGCTGCAGGAGATAATCACAACACATAAACACCTACAAAGAAACACTTCAAAGAGAGAAGAAGAGCCAAACCCCAAACTTACTTACCCACAAACTGAAATTTGTCAAAGATATATACACAAACCAAACTGTCTTGTATAAGACAGTCATAGTCAGGTGGTTTTTTGCCTGTTCTCAATAAGAGTGGACAGTTTACTCTGGTCTGGTAGTGAAGTCCATCTTCTACTACAGCATGTTATAAGACAGTAGTTTTGGCCATTCTGCTGGGATTATTCACCATCATGTAGGGAGGCAAGCCTTAGGACCTACATTTTTGTGTCACAAGTTAGGCATTTCCAGCTGTCAGAGCTGGGCTTCCCTCCCATACCTTGGGGCAGATGTTCTCGATCCAACAGTTTATCCACAGGCAGTGTTTGTGGTGTTTCTGCTCAGTCTCATTTGGATCATTTGTGAATTAATAGTTCATTATGAAACTGAGGAGGTATCATAATTTCATAATTATCCCATTGTCTTTTTGTCACTCCTCTTTTTCTAAATGTCATGACCCAGTTATGTGTTCAATAAATTTCAGTTTAATGTAATAAGTTTGGGGTTTGACTCTTCTTTTGTTTGGTTGGGTTTCTTTTTTAAAAGTGCATTAGCTTTACAACAACCTTATCTAGTGCCTTTTATTTCTCAAAATAAGCTTTAGGGAAGTTAACAGTTAGGAATTGGTTTTCCTGTTCAAAACTGCTTTTCCTGCTTAATCAGGGCTACCTCAAGTAGGTTGTTAATAGCAGAAATGCTTGTTAGAGTCTCTGACTCACTGTGCGGGTTGTACATTTATATATCAGAATATGCTGTACACTCAAATAAAGTTGGATTGACATGACCTCATTACAATAAATGTTTTTTATTAAACATGGTTTTGGATCCAGGTAACTAGTGCTCATGGGTACTATCACACTGGTGACGGTAGAAGAATTAGCCCTTCTGAAGAGCGCAAGTGTATATTAATCTTTCTGTTTCTTAAAATAATATTAAAATACGTCCTGTCAAGGAGTTGTCTGTTCTGAAATTTCGTTACTCTTTTTTTTTTTCCTTCCTTTTTAGTGGCATTCATAGTTACTAGATACAAATCCAAAGAGTTAACCCGTAAACAGAGTCAGCAACTTGAACTGCTGGAGTACGAGATTCGGAAAGAAATACGCGAGGGTAGGTCTAAAGAGCTTTATAGTGCTTAAGTACACAGTATTATTTCTGAAATGAAATGCTCAAGGAGAAGCGCACATAATATAAACATTTTAATTTTATAGCTATTAAAATATTTTTGTGTTGTATCAGAGTTTCTCTTTAATGTTGGTGTGCACTGCAGTAGCAGATAGCCCTAAGCTAATAGGATTGCATGTAATAATTTCCTTCAACAAAAGTGAAGATAAAAATGGATTGATACTTTCCAGCTCTTAATTGCTTTGCAAAAACAACCCCTCTTGCCTGAAAACTGCTCTTAAGGAACATCTATTGGATCCAAGTTATAATTGTGGAGATGATTTTGTGTCAACTAAACTAACCCTCTGGGTGGGGAGGGGGGCTGTTTTTTCAGGATTTGCTGAACTGCAGATGGATGAACTAGATGTGGTGGACAGTTTTGGAACTGTTCCCTTCCTTGACTACAAACACTTTGCTATTAGAACTTTCTTTCCAGAGGTAAATATTTACAAGTCTTTCAGTTGTCAGCCCTTCATAATAATAAAAAAGCTAGGAATATAAGGATAAATAACTCAAGTAAATACTACACAGTCATTGTACATTGTTTTCACAAGAAACTTTTCTTAAATCAAGAGCTCCCAGAGAACACTTAAGGCTGTACATCTCTATATTTAACCAAGCCTAAATGCTGTAGTTAAAGCACCACTGTTGAATTTTCAAGGGTTGTGTACTCATCAGTTTCTTTTTGCCCAGCCTCACTAAGTTGCTTGCCTTTCAGGCCATCCTAACAAAGCTATAATTTATCCATTGCTTTTTTGTTCTCATGTATTCACTTCCCATGCTATAGCTAATTAAAGTAACAGTCAGGCAAGCTAATATGCTAGCTAACATCATGACACTTTCTAATTAGACTTGTGCTGCTGACAGAAGTGGTAGGACCTTGATTCAAAGGAATACAGATCAAATGCTTAAAAATTACATAAGTACTTAAGTGCTGTCCAGTTTAGAAATGGGTATTTTCATTATTCTTTGAAGCAGTTTGTGCCACAGCATGATAAAAGGACAGGAGAGGCCTTTTCTTCAATGTTTTGTTTTTTTCTCTTCTCTTTTTTGGTCGCAGTTTGACAAGCTAGTAAGTGCACTTGCCACAGCTTTCAAAATTATGCCACGTTAACCAGCTCTTATTGGCATTTACTAATTGGCAGAAGCTCTGGTCTCAGCTGGTAACATTTTATTGTGTAACTGACACCAATGAGCAGAAACATTTGGTTAGTGTAGTGGTGTGTTAAGTTATAGCTGGTACATAGTTTATACTAGTCAACATATGTCACTTACCACTGCTGTGGCCCAGTCCTGCAGCCTTGTCTGCACACTGCTTCACTTTATTGCTGTGCATAATCCAATGGAAGGTTCATCGTGATAAGGTTAAACCCATGTGACGGATGCAGAATTGGGTCCCTTGCTTGTACCATGCCAAACAGCAGATACTAAATCAGATTCATATTCAACAAGTACATATATGTGATCTTCATATACTTGAGTCCAGTTCTTACACCACAGGAGGTTGGCAGTATCTCTCCTTCACCTGTTTTAATGCTCTGGGTTTATTTTCTATGGAGTCATTGCAAGGTTCAAATAAAATGGACCAAGAAAATCTGCTTTCTGCATTTCTTCATTTCACTCTGTTTTATTGCCAGGCATATTAGCATAAAATTGTGTTTTTATTTTTAGGAATGTATCTTTTTCCTATTGATAATCCCCTGTCAAAACAGTAACAATCTGTAGAAGCTGTCTGGGTGGAAATGCTTTGCAAATAAAATGGAAAGAAAAAAAAAGGCACAAAGTATGTCACTCTGTTGCATTATGTAAGGTCAGAAAAGGATGAAATCCTTTTTTTGCCTTAGGGAGTCTCATGCCACCTCGCATCCTGGAGATGTTTCCAATTAAGACTTAGTCTCAGTTTGAAACACCTGTAACATGGATGTAAACTTGCCACTGTTAACTCTCTACAGACATGCTGTGTCAGGCAAGTTATTAAATGTCTTCTGGATCAATTTTTCCTGCAAAGTAGTTATCACTTATATTGCAGGAGCATCCAAACATACTTTGTGCTATGTGCATGTGGCAGGAGAGAAGTGCTCTATTAAGCAGATACTGCAGATGAGCAGAAAAGGTTCGGGGACAGTAGATTACAACCTACGGTTAGAAAGGTTGAAGTGATAAACCGTCAACCAACGGTCAGAAAGGTCAAAGTGATAAACCATCACTTCCCTTGCTAACCTGCTCTTCTGGGCATCTTCTGTAGTCAGTGTGAGGACAGACAGCTCGATGTGATTCACCCCACTTGCCTGAGACATCTGCCTCAGGACAGGAGTAGTTGCTGAAGGAGGGAGTCGGGTAACTAGGATTAGGAGTGGGGAACCCCTTCTTCTTTGTGAGCTTCTAGCTTCCTGCTGTTTCAGTTTTCTGTATTTAGTCTGGCTCGATAGCTTGTGTTTCGTGCTTAATGCTTATAGGTGTTAAACAGATATTACAGCTATTCTTAAAATATTCCTTATGTTCAGCCTGATTTTTGCTTTACTTGTTAAATCTGGTTTATTACTTTTGTTTTCCCTCCATTTTCCACACTGTTTGGTTTAATGGTACCATGCTTGTTCCCTGTTTGCAACCATTTTTCACCTTTTATGTGGTTCCAGCTGCTTAAAAGGGGGGGAGAGACACAACATGACTAGGGAGAGGGAGTTTTACTGGCAGGTGTTGGTAGGGATGCTGAAGAAAAGTTATGAAAAAATGTGAATATAGCCAGTAGAGGAATATGATGTTAGAAAAGAAGAGAACAGGAGGCATGAGGAAAGGGAAGGATTAAAAAAACAGGGGCTGCCAGCACCACAGATAAAGCAAGCAATAGTAAATGTTACTAGTGTAAATGTGATGCTCAAGGATACTGCTTTGGGAACATGCAAGTGCACTGGGGGCCTTGCAGGCTGTGAGAGTCAGACAAGAAGCATTTGCAAAGTATTTGAGAACTGTGGGCTTCCTTTTGCTGTGGCAGCTTTTGCTAGGGCTGGGTGTGTGGTGGCACCTGTGCCTCTGTGGAGACTGACAGCGTGGAGACCTCCCGGAGAGTTCATTTGTGAACATCCGTAAAGTGCTTTGCAATGAATGGAGGCAGATGAACTCAAGTGTCACTGCATTACAGAAACTGTATATTTGCCTTCCAGAACAGTGCAGCCGGGAGGATCCCTTGCACACCAGCACATTGGCAGATGAAGATAATAAACAGCCCTTCCTGCAGGGCATTAGTTCACTGCTGTGCTAGTGCAGCTCGGCAGCCCAGAGTAACACACAGTAGTCCTGAAGTTAATATCAGGCCATCTTTCGGCGTTTATTTTCCAGTGAACCTGGCAGAAGTCATTGTGTAGAGTTTTTATACTGTAGCCACACTTAATGGAAATCCTAGGCTCTATTTCAAGTTGTAAGCCATCAGGAACAGGCTTGGCGTATTTAATGTGCATGTGCTAGAAAGTTGTGGTATACATCAGAATGATACATATGACCTGTCTTGTATTTTAGTCAGGAGGCTTTGCGTCCATCTTCAGTGAAGACATGCCACAAGTAAGTCGATGGAGTGTGATATGCCTTGAATATTTTGTCATGAGTGATTGCATCCCTTATCTGAGTGTTGTGCTATAACACATCAGATGGCACTTTCATTACATTCCTTGTCCCCATGGGGAGGGTTACATGGATTTATGTATAAAAGGAATTTGATGTGTAAGATTCTGTTACTTAGTGTATGTTATGACTTACTGAAATAAAATAAACAGAATCTAGTTGTGGCAGATAACAGGCAAACTGTTGGCATGATTTTGTGGGTGTACTAGAAAAGTGTGCTCTCTGTGTGTTGTACACAAACACAAATGCGTTTAAGTAAAATCATGAGACCCATGAAATAAATGCAAAATTCCCATGTATTTAAATGAGGCCAGGATCTTGCCCTGTGTGTTGCTTACCATTTTTCTGAGCATTAAGAATCCCTCATAGCCAAACTACAGCGTACTTACTTTTCTTTAACTGTTCCAGAGCAGAGACCAAACGCGCAAGGATGAAAGCTTCAACATGTTGCATGCTTTAATTTGTAACAAGAACTTTCTTGTTACTCTCATTCACACCCTTGAAAAGCAGAAAAATTTCTCTGTGACAGACAGGTATAGTATGATTATGCTTATCATCTTCAAGACAAAGAGCTAGCAGAAAAAAATCAGCATAGATTGTAGCACCCAAATGTAACTTCCACTTCTTGCAAAATAAGCTTGCACTACTCCAGAACATTTTTCCATGTTCTCCATCTGCACACACTGAGGAAGAAAAAAACATTGCCATTAAACAAGCTATTAAAGAAAAAACAGAAAGTTTGTGCATGTAAACAAAGAGGCAACGGAGCAGGAAAACTCACTTCAAAACTATAAAGACTTCCTGCAGTTACGTCAACAGTTTTACAGTTTAGAAATGTACTGTCACTGAAGCAGGTGTTATTCTGCAGAATTAAATGCAGAGACACAAATTTTGTGTTTAAAAAATAATCACAAGAGCAGATGGACTTGCATTTTTTTATATTTCTTTATACATCAGTGGACAGATTCAGTGCCCGAGAAAGGAAAACTTAGGATATGAACTCTGCTAAAGTGTGTTTCTTTTATTGAAGATGACTGGGAAGAGAAACTCCAAATAATACAGCATTGTCTCTTTTTTTTTTTTTCCTTTTCTGAACAGGTGCTTGTTTGCATCCTTCTTGACTATTGCACTACAAACTAAGCTAGTTTATCTAACCCATATTTTGGAAGTGTTGACAAAGGACTTGATGGAACAATCAAGCAATGTACAGCCTAAACTCCTGCTTAGACGAACTGAATCTGTGGTAGAAAAATTGCTGACAAACTGGATGTCCGTCTGCCTTTCTGGTTTTCTCCGGGTATCTGTACATTTTTTCACTGCATAAGATATACAAAGAGTATTGTTAACTGATGTCTTCCCTAAGTAATATTAATGGGATCTGTACTAAGCTGTGTCTAACATTTAAGGTACCCTCTTCTAGTTTAGGTGACATAGCTAGCTATCAGCAAGGGGATGTAGAAAAAGAGAAGGTCTGTAAGAGATGATTGTTTCATTTATTTGGCTGAGATTTGGGTAGTTTTGCAACTCTTGCATATCCTTTTCTTGTGTAAGCCATTATTGCATCTCTATGAGATGTATTTCAATAATAGTAAAAGACTGGTACACTTGTAAAATGCAATTTGTACCTTTCTATGTGAGCTGCTGAAAAGCTACCATGTAATGGAAGTTTAAGGCAGACCATCTTCCTTCCAACTTGTTAACCCCCAAACAGCATTGCAGATTTCAAGAGCTAAATGACTTCAAGTGGAAACAAAATAAGCGTTTTCTTTCATTTTTCAACTTGTTATTTTAGCCCACTTGGTAGCACTTCAATCTTGGTTTCAGTGCTTGGTTATGCTTCCTGTCTCACTGGTGTGATGGTGTCACACTTGGTATCAGTCATATCAATCCTTGCTGTACCATCGATACAGTAGCAGAATTATTTGGGGTTCAGCACTGGTTTCCTGAAACCCCAGGAGAAAGCCAAGGAGCTGTCAGAAAGATTTTTTCTTGACACACCAGTCATCTTTATGGAGCTGGGCTAGTGAGATTATTTGGGCTGTGGGATTGATGTTGCATGGAAGCGAAGATCTATCCTTCCTTGCTCGGGTGTTTACCTGGGCCCTGGGCTTCAGGCTGGACAGGAAAACCCCAATATCATTCCCTCTTTTGTTGATACCAGTGTATGTCCCACCACTTTGCTGCCAAGGCTTTTCTCAGGGGTCACAAGAGGAGAAACCAGTTTAAAAGGAAGTTAGATGTTAGCTTGTTTTCTCACAAGACTGAAAAGGAAGAAATAGTTGATATATGCATGTGAACACATGCACGTTTTCCCCACCACCAGCTCTTTGGTGGAACTAGGGAGCATCTGCCAGGTGGAGAAGGAGCAGCTTGTCTGTAGTGTACTTGTGCACAGCAAGGGGCTGTGAGCTCTATTGCCATACACTCCAGCTGTCTCTTGCTATTTGCATGAGACTTTCACACTGAAAAGCAAAGTCAAAGGATGGAGGTTAAACAAATAACTTGGTAAGTCTGCTCACAGGGATTTTCTTTCTTAATTGCAAGATAACAATTTAGTTAAAAGGAAATAACTCAATTTGTTACACTTGATTTTTTTTCTATTTATTCATGCCCCTTTAGTGACTACAAATATAAACATGTTCCTTGTGTTTGTTTCATATCCTAGGAGACAATCGGTGAACCTTTCTATTTGCTAGTGACAACCCTCAATCAGAGGATAAACAAAGGACCTGTGGATGCAATAACTTGCAAAGCCCTGTACACACTTAACGAAGACTGGCTGCTGTGGCAAGTGTCTGAATTCAAAACAGTGGTACGTTTGGCAGTTTGCATTACAAAACCAGACAGCTGCAATGGTTTTCTCTTTTTCTAGGAAGGTAAATTAAGGCTGTTAAGGCATAACCACACTAAGGTGATGGTTAAGTTTCCAGATAGAGAAGAACAACATTAATCGCCAAAAGTTAGGTTAAATGAAGTGTCCGGGTATTAAAATTCCTTCTTATTTTAAAGTGTATTACAAAAATGTAAACATAAGCTTAGAATTTTAACTAAATTGCACTTCTTCAGCGAATGAAGGAATGGAATGCAGAGGTTTTATTTTTCTGTTGTGTTTTGTTGTGGCTAATCTTCAGGCAGCTGTGGGCTTCCATGTTATTAGCTCCAAATTAGCAAGGTTACAGAGTGGTGCATTTTAATTAGCTGCTTGGTTAAAAACAAGCTAATTGGGAAACTTAGCTAACTTTCAGAACTTTACCATAGATTTCTTTCCCAAAACAACTGCAAAGTGCTTCCTATTTTACAGCTACAAAGAGAATTCTTTGAATACTGGACTTCCCTGACTGTCATTCTGAAACTGAGGGGAGAAGGGACAGCAAAGATTACTGCATTTTTAAGCATGTAAAATCTGTGACTTTTTGAGTAGAAGATCTGAAATACTTCTAGGAGTAACCAGAGTCCATTTTTTCCAGAATTTCTAAATGATTTTGAGGCTGAGAGCTTAAAAATCCACATTTCCAGTCATTTCCTCAGCTTCCTTGCTTCTCAGCTCCTCACTTCTTATTGGAGTTACCAGACATACTTAGGAGTATGGGAAGTGTGTCTGACAGGGGAATTCAGAGCTTGGGAGCAAAAACGGCCAGGCAAAGGCTGCCATGAAAAGGACAGTGCAGGTGCCAGTGGCTCTGGAGGAGAAATTAGGCCTTTCCACAGCCCAGATCTTGAGCCTCAGGTAGGGCTGGAGTTTCCAGGTCTGCCTGTTTTCCATGATTGCAGCAAGAACCTGGAGGTCCTAAGATGCCTTGTATTGGAGTAGGTTACATGACCCTGGAAATTGTGGCTGGTCAGCACCCATTGGACTGGCAGGGGCAAAAGTTGGGTCATGTAGGAAGCTCACCAAAATGATTGCTTTTCTGTGGCACATTTCTGAGTTGTCATTTTCAGCTGACAATTCTTGAACTACCAAATTTATAGTCAAATAGACCAAAGTTCTTGAACTACCAAATTTATACTCAAATTCTTAGAGCCATTTACAAAACTGCTGTTGGAAGCATCATTTGAAGATACTTCAAGCCAAGTTACCGCTGTGTGCATTTGGAAAGGACATTGGACTGAAAATTAGTTAAATGCATAATACCATATCTGTGTTTTCCTTGTTTGTGCACTGCATTTGGGATCGAGGGTAAGTTTAAATCCATTACTATACGTAGCCATAGGATACAAAACCCAGTAGTTATGCAGATAAATACTTTTCAGGCAAGCTCAATATGCCTGTTACTAGTAGACTATGCAGGAATATCTGGTCCTGTGGAATTGATTGTCTTTTCTTATTTATAGCACAAATCCACATTGAGAGATGACTCGGGGGATAGCTGACTGTGAACCTACAGAACATTGCCTTAAATACTTTTCCCAGTACTACTTCTATGCAAGCAGTTGTTGATAGGGTCTTGCAGGCAGCCAGCAGTGAAGAGAAGAGACGAGAAGTGGTCTGAAGGACTCAGTATCTGTGGGGAAGGCTGTCTGCAGATGGATGAGGAAGTGAGAGTAGATAGCTTTTCTCAAATGTTGGTTGCTGCCCTTGTACTTCTCATTATTTCTTATTTTATTACTTTTATCACTTATTCTTGCTTTTTAATGGTACTGCTTTAATAAATGATAGTGTTACAAGATTAATAAGGCAGCTTGCTATCCTGAGGTTCAGCAGTGTATTGGACTCAAGTGAGAAGTGGCTGAATATTCCCTTTAAAGCTGTCAGAAGAGGGGAGAGGATCCTGCAGTAGAATTATGGGGATGGAGCAGAAGGACTCTAGCTCTGGATGGACAAGGAGAAAGTTTTGTTTGGTGTTTTGTATAAGATTTATGCCAGAAATTAAAGCTGTACTGTGGAAGAGATTTAGGTGGAACAGAGAGGCTTTCTGGGCTGGGAAAGCAGGCCAACTGTGCACGTTTTCTCTTCAAGAATAGCACTTAGCAAGATGCAGAAGAAGTCAGCTTTTCTTCTGTCACTAACACCATTTCACATGCACTGCAGTGACATACAGGAGCTGTGAGTGTACAGACAGGGAACCGAGCATCTTTTTCGCCTTTCTTTGAAAGCTAATCTCTGCCTAAAAGATTGCATTTTTTGTTGTTGTTGTTTTCTGCATCAAATAAGTTCTGAGCTGTGTTTGCACATTTGGTCACTGCCATAGTATTCCAAGTCTTGCAGTCTTTTGTAAGGGGTTTATTTAGTGCTTTTCAAAGGTCCCACCATAGTGGTATGCTAAAGCATGCTTGTCCAGAGCACGGCATACAAAGCAACCCAAAAGTGGGTGTTAGGAAGTTACTGCAGCATGTCTGCAGACAGACAGTGTCCAGAGTTTTAAGGTATGTAGACACTTGAAGATGCAGGGAGGCATCTAGTACAGGGTTGAACTCTGAAATCAGTGGCAGGGCACAAACAAGGGTGTGGGCACGGGAGATGCAAATCTTTTCAGGAGTGAGACTTCCATTCCAAACCAATAAAAGCAGGATACAGCCAGGCTCCTGAAAATCAGGGGGAGTCTTCTCCTAAACACATCACTTAGGCCCTTGGGCAGGAGAAGGAAGAAGTGCTGGGTGTGCATAAAGAAGGACAGGAGAGTTTTTCTAAAATTCAGGCCATTTGTAACAAGGAAAAAAAAAAAAAGAAAAAAAGAAAAAAAAAAAAAAAAAGAAGTGCATTAGTTTTGAATTACATTAGAGCTGTTCCTTGGCTGGGCTGTGTGCCTCTTTTAAAAAGGCCACAGACCTTGGGATCAGCCAACCCCCTACTGTTACCACTCTCTGCTGGAAAGGGTCAGATATTGAATAGGGCTGAGCTTCTGAAGTCAATACTCAAGCAGAGGAATTGAAAGAAGGATGCTTTTAAAAGCGTTGGTCCAGTGTGAGCTGGGGAGCTGTGTGGTTTCATGCTGTGCTTATATTTGAGTATTGAGAAATAAAACTGCCTTTAAAGAGACCTGGATGTGTCACAGAGCCTTTCAGAGGCTGAGGAGGCAAGTCTGCTCTCTCACAGGCAAACAAGTGGCTGCACCTCTCGGTAGACAATTTGCTCAATGACTAATGAAAAAACACTGTCCAGCTGAGTGTTAACATTTGACTGAAGTGTTGTTTGTTTGTTTTTTTTTAAATAGAAAAGCTACACAGTGTGGACCCAGTCTAGGAGAAATTCTTGGTGGAATCTCTCCTGTGGGAAATCAGGGGAGGACCTGTTCATATGGTAGACTTCATGCTTGGGCATTTAAGAGCTACAATCTTCTCTTGAATGGTCACTACTTAATTTTAAAAAGGGATTTGGGCTGTTGAATTCTATGTGCTGAAATAAGTTTGCATTTTTGGGTGGGAAGAAACAATCTAATTCACCCATTCAGACGAGTCTTTTATCGAAAGTGAAGCGAAGCTGTGTGGTAAAAGGTTGTTTAAAGTGTTGAACTGCTTCACTAGTTAAAAGAAGGGTGTTAAAAGAGTGGGAGGGATGTCAGGGAGCAAAGCAGAGAGAGGGAACCCAATTTCCTACTGAGACACCATGGATGTGGTATTATTGGTCATACGTGTGAGAGATAAGGAAACTATTAAAGGCATGTGACACACGGGGATTTTCATCACAGGAAGGGACACAGCAGCCCTTGCTAGGAAGTCAGCAGTGCAGCTGTTGTCTACAGAAGAGCCTTCCGAGTTAGATACGGATCGAATACCGTACTGTAGTACAGTGCCCATCTAGCCCAAATTTAACTCCCGTAACATTTTCTGTGCCAATTTCTTGGCTTTTCTATAACCTTTTGGCTGCTGTGGAAGGATCATACAATCAATCTGATTATTCTTGTTTGCTGTATTTCATGGTCTGGGATACAAGAACGTAGGTTTAAGGCAATATTGTCTGTACATGATGGTGCTGTCTCCTTTACACAAATCTCTTTCACTGATCAAAAGGTTTTCATGTTCTGTTAGACTGTCTGATAAATGGAAATGTATGCTGTTCAGATGCAAAGCTGAACAGAGAACAGGGTAATGAATAAGAGCCCTTGAATTTCTGAGATGAATTTTCTTTACATCTAATAAAAAAGGTATAATGCATTCCCTTATTAAACCACATCTGATTTGTTATTTGCTATGTTTATTAAGAGCTTTACTGAAAAATTCCTTGTTTGAGATTCATTTTCAGGAAAGCTGCAAATCTGAAAAATCATCTGTAAACATTGTCTTCAAATGTCATTATTACTGTCACAGCATGAGTGAAAAATGTTGGGTTTTGTTTGTTTGTTTGTTTTTTCCCCCCTGTGTTTTAGTTAGGTTCCAAACTAGCTCCCATACAAGTAGTTCCAGATGCTTGCTTTGTTCTCCTGAAATAGCCCTTAACAATTCTTGCAAACTGCGTTGAGTCTTTGCTGAAGAGCACTGTGACTTTGTCTTGCTAACCACTAATTTCTAGTGCGCAAAATCTCAACTCTAGATATTGCCATGTTGCACCAGATGTCCTATAATTTCTTCCTGAGTCTTTCCTTAAGCTAACTGGCTTTTTTTGGTTGTTTGGTTGGTTTCCTTTACAAAGTTAGCAAGCTTAGGAAAGGGCCTTACAAGGTTTCCTCATGACTTCCATGTATCCCCCTGCTATTTCTCTTAGTGTTTTCTGACCTTCACAGCTGATCATAAAAGGCTTTCATAATTGTACGGTCATTTCTGATTCTTTTTCCTGTTCTGCACTTTGTGTCTAAATGCAGTGATTGTGACTGTCAGTTTCTGATTAACGGTTTCTAAAGCCAGGGATTGTGCTGTCAGACAGGTTGAATCTGATTTATGAAAACTTCAGCTACAGAGAGAAGACATAATAATAACTGGCTTTCTTAGCTCCTCATCAATTGCTTCATTTCTTAAGATTAACTTCTGCAGGAAATCGTATCAGCAAAACCGCCTGGCTCTCCTGGTTTAGAGACTTTTTATATGTGTTCAAATATTTCTTCCCATGTGACCACTTCTCTGAGTCATAAAGTATCATTGTCCTCACATTATGGATACTTTAGATTAAGGAGCCTGTAAATGACTTATATTCCACCTACCTAAAGGACTACATTTCTCTTTTTGCAGTCCAGTCACTCTGCAGTGAGTTGAGTGGTGCTGGGAGGACTCTCGCATGCTAATAAGTGAAGAGGCTGCACTTCTACGTGCGATCTATGTGAGAGCATGTGCTGAAAAGGAGATTCAGAAGAGTAAAGAACAGTTTCTCTTGACAGTCCAAAAAGAAAAAAAAAAAAAAAAAAAAAAAAAAAGGAGAAGCAGGAACGTGAATATTGCAATGTAGGAACAAGGTTAGGATGAAAGGATTGACTAAAGGAAGGGATGTTTCAAAGGATGTAAAGGCAAATCAACATCAGTTACAGAGTGAGCAGAAAGATCAGTTGACAAAGACTGATTCAGATGTAGAGGAGAGCTTCCCATTAGTCCCTGTCCACATTTTTATCCTACAAGGCCATGACCTCAGGGCAGTCAAAGTCAAGGACAGGACTGTTGTCTGTTCAGTTGGTCTGTGGGCCTAACCAAGCATGACTCCCTTGTTCCTATACCAATACATTTTTTACTAATTTTCTGCATGAAATCCTAACCTGAGGCAGGGCATCCAGTCTGCTTCTCCTTCTGCAGCCACCACTCCCACATCTCATTCTCCTCCATTCTGTCTGTCCTTTTGGTCAGCTCATTTTCATCACAATTAAGCCTCTCCGTGTCCTGATTAAGTTATTGTCAGTTACTTCAGGTATGTCCTAGTCTTCATTGAATCCTGATCTTCATAGATTTGCAAGCCTGCTTTTAATATTTCTTTTGCTTCTATAGAAACAGTAAAGTTAATTAATGTCTTATTGGACTCCTTTTCGTACCATCAGTGAGTGGGAATTTCCACTCTTGCTGGCTAGTAGAGCAGAAAATAGCACTTTACAGCTAATATTAATTATTCATTTTTCTAAGAAGAGAGAAAGTACGTCCCTGGAGCAACCTGGACAGAAGTTCTTTCCTTCACATGACAGCATGAAAAAAAATAAACATTTTTCGTTGCTTCCTCTTTTAACAATCATTCCTTTACTGAGTCATACCTATAGTCCTCACATTTCAGTCAAGAGATAATTTTTGTACCAGAAGTGTCCAACAGCCAGAATGAGTCAAGTAAGTAGATTTTCTCATGCAGGCACCTACAACTCTTACTTTAATTCTGTCCCCAGACATCTCCAGCAGAACGTCTGCATTGGTGTAGTGAACAGTGAAGCGGGGGGAAGCAGGCTGTGGCACTAGAAAAGATGAAAAGATTTCTCTTATCACCCTGCACTAGCTGTCCTGTGCTCATCCTTTTTTCCCCTACCTTTAGGAAGCAATTGATCTGCCTGACCTGCCCAGAAATACAACCTGACTAAAAAAGTTCCCCAGAGATGCTCACCCAGTCTCATTGGCACCTTCCTCTAGCCCATACTTACCTTATGTGTCTGCAGCCTGGCAGATGAGTTGTTTCCCAGCCAAGAGCTGCTCTGAGCTGAAGGGCAGGGGTGTTGTACCTAGACAGGCCGTGTTGGAGTATGACCTGGAGTAACACTGTGTAGGGTAAATCACTCTTTTCCGTGTAGACCTGGACCAGAGCTTTGGGTTCTGTCTCCTGCAACATGCTTTCCTTTTCCCCTGCTCCTGCAGTAGGCCCTGGCTCTCCTGCCCCTGGGGACATGGCTGTATGCAGTTGGACACTGACATATCCAAGGGAGGTGTATTTTTTGGTATGATACAAGGTACTCAGCATAATCTGCTGGTGTAAATATGTATTTTAACATTGCTTCCTCTCTGCTTGAAATCAGTCGTGTTTACCACGAGACTTACTTAGCAACCTTATCAGATCTCTAGTCAGTTATAGTTTTAAGGCATTCATTTCAAAAAAAAAGATCTGCTTTTTTTAGAACAGTATTTTTTCTGGTCTACTGTCGTTTGCTGTAATTCACTGAAGTAGGTTGGCGCAAAAGCAAAATGCAAGATGCGTTTTTGGAAATACATGTCTTTGATTCTTCAGACACAAGGAGTTCTAAATGCTTCATCATTTAGTTCCTTCAAATAATCTTTATTTGAAATAGCTTTAATAATGAATAAGTTGTAAATTTGTCAGGTTTGCTGTCAGGAGGTTTTCTATGCCAGGTATTCCCTGTAAGTCAGAATAACATGTGTTTCTACCCCAGACACTGAATGTGATCTTTGAAAAAATCCCGGAAAATGAGAGTGGAGATGCCTGTCAGACCATTCAAGTGAATGTGCTGGACTGTGACACCATAGGCCAAACCAAGGAGAAGAGCCTTCAGGCTTTCCTGAATAAGAATGGCTTTCTCTATGGTCTTCAGATGGATGAAATTGGTCTTGGTAAGTGTGTTACCGTGTTATATTTTCAAAAGCTTCACCGACAGAGGGTGGGCAGAGAATGGATTGAGAGCAGCCCTGAGGAGGAAGAGCTGGGGGTGTTGGTTGATGAGAGGCTCAACATGAGCCGGCAATGAGCATTTGCAGCCCAGAAAGCCAGCCGTACCCTGGGCTGCAGCAAAAGCAGCGAGGCCAGCAGGGCAAGGGAGGGGATTGTCCCACTCTGTGCTGCCCTCGTGAGACCCCACCTGGAGCCCTGTGTTCAGCTCTGGGCCCCCAACACAAGGACATGGAGCTCTTAGAGCGAGTCCAGAGGAGGGCCACGAGGCTGATCAGAGGGCTGGAGCACCTCTCCTGTGGGGACAGGCTGAGGGAGTTGGGGTTGTTGAGAAGGCTCCGGGGAGACCTGACAGCGGCCTGCCAGTGCCTAAAGGGCCTACAGGAAAGCTGGGGAGACACTCTGTGTCAGGGAGTGTGGTGATGGAACAAGGAGTAATGGCTTTAAACTACATCTGCTTTGCTTCTGCAAGGAGTTCAGCATGCAGTTACCAGCAAACACATTACCTTGTGCATCTTTCTTCTATGTATGACCATAATGCCAGGGCACGCTTGCGCGAACAAATAGCATCATTAGGTGAAAGCACCTCTGAAAATGCTGTCTTGACCAACACAAAATGAAGGACCAGTAGCTTCCAGGAAGCCATCCAGGCTGTCACCCCAGAAGAGGAATCTGTGTGTGGGATTGCAATACCACTCTTGTGTGAACTTGCACAGGGACAGAGAGAAAACAGAGCTCAGTTGGGAGCCACTGGTACTAAAATAATTAGGTGGTGTTTTACAAGCATCTGTACAGCGAGAATATGGTTGAGGTGTAATTGTTTTCTGTTGCTGTTGTACTGCAGAACTTGTGTCTGAGGAGCAACAGAGAGAATTGTTGGACATTGATGGTTCCTCAGAGGTGTTGGAAGATGGGATAAGGAAGCTAAATACCATCGGCCATTATGAGGTAAGCATGAAAACCATACCAGTGAGTTGAGAAGCAGGTATTTCCCAGCTCCTAAATGCTGACTGCACAGAAATAGCATGAATGATCAAAATCATGAAGATACAGCTGAGCATCATCAACAGAAGGAGAAAAATATGACACACAACTTTCTTGCCAGTGAGTCACATTTTCTGTTACTCTTCAGAGAGGTTTGCTTGTTGCAGGGTTTCTTGCAGAGAAACTCTTACTTCAGGCAGTCATTCAGTTAACAGATCATCAGATTTCCAGTTATGGACACTACCTTAAGCCTCTTATAGTCTTTGCTGCTGAGTTTTTGTCATGCCATGAGGAATTGTGCAACTTATCCCACCATGTATTTTCTTCTCTGAACTTTTGTGAAAGATCATTGAGAGCCAAAATAAAACAACGACTAGGCTAAGTTTGATCTTCATTCTCTTGAAACCTTCTGCATCACTCCTTCTCTTTTTGTCTCTTTCTGCTTCTATCTACTGTCACCATTTATACCCTATTTTTGCCCATCCACTTCCAATTGCAAACCAGTCCTTTCCAAAGCTGCAATTCTCTCTCCATCATTGCAGCTCCACGCAGTGCCATATCTAGTGGCAGAGCCCTTTCAGGAATAGCACGCTGCAAAATCATAGCAAGAAGCATTGCCTGTGTAAGGGATTTCCACTGAAGCTAGCCAAAATAGAGGGCGAGAAGCTGCGATAAGATGTACAGGAGACAACTGGCCTCAGGTGATACGGTAGCTCACATTTTGATGCTTACAGATAGATGCTGGAAATGGAGTTAGTGTGCTGAGTGCTTCTAGTGAGCTTTCTTCATGCTTTCATGCACGTTGAAGTTGAAAGTCTGGCTCTTGGCACAAACTCAATTTTTATTTATTTGAAAGTTTTGCTGCTAAGTGTAGGTCTGTATCCTGCAATGTAGCATGGTGCTGAGAAGCCCTGATTGAGCTGCTGCCTGCATGAGCAAGTAGAGCACCATCCACAGACAGGAGCAAGGACTCCTAGCAGGACTGTGGCAGCCTGAGAGCACAAGGCTGCTCAGGGCTGAAGCAAGCCCCTTTGGAGCCACTTCACAGTTTTCTATGGGAGGTTGTTGCCCTCCTTACATTGGAGGGAGGCAGAGGTGAAACCAGATGTCCCCAGTCCCAGTCCAGTGTCCTAAATACAGTCTCCTCTGTGCCTCTCTTGAATCATATCTGTATAACGTGGAACTTCCCTCCACTCAGTAAAGATTTTGTACAAATTAGGACATTGCAGTGTTGCAATCAGTGTCTGTGCAGCAAAGGTCATCATAGATTTGAATCTGATTAGGTACCCGAACTTCTGTCTAATGTGATGGTACCGACACTGCCAGCCCTGTTACAGGACAGGTGCTCCTTAACTCCCCATGGCAGCTCTCTGCAATTCTGAGCTCGTGGCACGCTAAGGCTCATGGCTGCCACACCTCGTGGCAGATGAGTCTGCTCCACTTGGTCACCGCCATCCCTGGGTATCTTTGTCCCAGACCTTGTTTTCATCTGTGGTTTCTGCAGGCAGATGCAAGCTAGATAGGAGGTTCGGTTGTTTTTGCAAAGCTGTAACTATACTAATTATAGCTTAGCAGCTGCCTTATGGAAATCGTGCTGGGTATCTGGTAGATATTTTAGTCCTTTTTTTTTGACCTTGACAAAGCTGTAGATTTTAGGCAGAAGCTCAGAGGCATTTCAGGCAGCGGCTTGGTGGCAGGTATCAGCAATTAGCATATCCAGTTTATTCTCTTGTATGCATAGTAATGCAAAAAGGAATGTAAAGCTGTCTAGTTATCAAGCAGAGCAAGAAAAGGAAACCTGCGTACAGAGTGTGAGCTTAGTAACATTGCCTGAGGATCTCCAGCTTACATTTCAACAGGACCTAGAGTTTTGTGGCAAGCCTGATTTTTTTCTTTTTGCTTGCCTGCCTTAAGCACTAAAAACTAACCAAGTATCTGGAACTGGGAAGTACCATCATGTCTTTTTAAGATAGTCAAGCATGAGGGCTGCATTGTAAAGGTGCCAGACTCATCAACTACTCTTGAAAAAACAGACTTATTTCCTACAGTAATTCTAAAGATGTACAAATAGGGGATGTTTGCTTTTTGTGTGTTGTTTCTGAAGGGAGAGAAATCACTACACCCTTCTTAAGACCTTCATGTGTCTCTTTATGCTCCTTTTGCTCTAAGTCTGTGCTCTTAATAGGGATATCGATATGATTATTTATGAAGTCTGCACAATTGTTTACTTGAGAGTAATCACAAGTCTCAACAAAAAAGCCAACAATTATCATGCAATCTTATTTCCCATGTAAGAAGTGAGATAGAGACCCACGTTTAGATCTGCTGTCCAGTCACAGATCTCAATTCCCAAGCTTCACACACTAGGAACAGACAGATCCTGTTCACCTGTCTTCAGGGAGGAGCAGGAGGACTCTTGGTCTCTCTGAGTGCTTGTGTCACACTACGAGATAGCCTTAGAACATATCCGCACTTGCTGCTGGGTTTTAAAGTGCTCTGTGCTATCTGGAAGAGCTCTGAGACTCTGTGTGATAAATGGAAACCCTGCAAAATATAAGGCTTATAAAATACATGGGATTTACTTTCCAAGAGCAGATTTCTTTGGCACAAAGACACAGCGTTTGATAGAGTATCTTAGTGTTTAAACTGGTTTCTAACACTGGGCTGGCTGCCAAGGTTTAAAAAATACTTAAATTATTTTGGCAGACATCCCTTCCTAGAACTGGCCAGTTGTTTTTGTAATTATAGAGGGAAGTATACTAGCACTTGGCAAAACCCAACGTGTGACGGCAGAGCAGTGGTGTAGCTCTCAGCGGGAGCTGTTTTGGACTTTCCTTTGACAATAAAAGCATGACTTGCCTCTTTCTTTCAAAGATAATGGTTTCTATCCTGGCAGCACTATAAATTCAGGCAAGGAGGGGGAAGATTTTTCCTAGAAATCACAAGGTAACTAGGTATGGATTTTGACCTTACAGTCCATGGGTCATAAATATTTTGGTCACTTTGGGAACTGAGGTTTGAAAATAGCTCTATGGGGAACTGGGTTAGGCCCTAACCATGACCTATTTCAGCAAGATATCTTTGGTTTTGCTTTCAGATTTCAAATGGAGCAACCATAAAAGTCTTTAAAAAGAAGACAAACACTCGATCAGGTAACAAAGAAACTGCGCTCTATTTAATCTTGTGTGGAGAGTAGGCTGGGGATGCAGAGAAGTGAGCTATGGCCAGTTGTATCTTGGGCAACAGGAGGGCAGCAAAATTGGCACTTCAGTATAACAGAGCCAAATGGAGAGCCACCTTACCCTGGCTCTGCGCCTCTGGCAGGCACAGTGGGCCTAGGAGGGAAGAAGGTGAAGGAAAGGACAGGAGGACTTGCAGCCCTCGGCTACTGAGTGATTCAAGGTGCAAACTCGCAGGCAGGAAAAGAGGGCAGGGAAGATGACAGAAAGTGCTGACTGATAAGATCGGCACAGGAAACGTGCCCTGCTCCAGCGCCCTTGCTGTGCATCAGCCCCTGGGGAGAAGCAGCTCCCGGCGAGCGATTCACCTCCCCGTCAGAGCAGACATCTGCAGCCAGGAGAGATGTGGCCCTGGGGCACGAGTCACGGGTGGCACTGCCCTCGCCCACAGCAAGAGCAGGGCTGTCTGTTCCCAGCCAGCTCTCAAGCCTGACCTCTGCCCGCCTGCAGAGTGTCCTTAACAGACCCAAACCAGGCGGCCGTCCCCTCTGCTGCCCATTGTCCTCCCCTCGGAGGAGCTGTGGTTTGCACCCGCCTCACCCAGCAGCGGATGACGACCATCAGCCATCCAGGTTGGCACACAGGGAGGGGAGCTGGGGCCTCTGCATTTCTGAGGCTTTCCCCCACACCACAGGCAAGAAAGTGTGACACCGAGGCTGCTCGCTCAGCATCCTGACGCACGCCGTGGTGCACAGCACGGTTTGCAGGCTCGTGGCTGTGTGTGTTGCTAATGCCTGTTTGCTTCCTGCTGTTTAGGTGTGGACTACTCCGACGAGCACTGTCATCTGGTAAGTTCAGTCCGCACACTGTTGCATGGTAGATTTAATGCTGGCCTGTATTTGTGTCTGTGTCACCTCTAATCTCTTCGCTGACAGATTTTACCAGACTCTGAAGCCAACAAAGACGTGAAAGGAGCAGGCCACAAAGGAAAGCAGAAATTCAAAGTGAAAGAAATGTATTTGACAAAGCTCCTGTCGACCAAGGTGAGCTGTGAAGGTCCTTTCTGCAGGGAGGGTTGGTGTCAGGCTTGACTAATTTGGCACAATGGAAACAAAATTTTAAGCAGAAATTATGCAAGCTTTCTGTATGTACATCAAATGTTAAATAAAAAACTTGTGAAAGGCACCCTGCTGACTACAATTTATAACCATTTGCAAAGATGACCACGTTTCAGGTTTTCTAATGCTCAAGGTCTACAATACTCCATTATTCAGTCTCCATCTCCCCAGTAAGCACAACTTTTTTTTTTTTTTTTTTAAGGTTAAATAAAAAATGTAGTTACTGGGGTTATAGAAATGAGTTTTGCCACTGGGCTCCACAGAGGAAAAACAGTCCCTTCTGTAGGAACAGCTCTCAGTCAACATTTTCCTTGCTTTCTGGTGGAGTTTTCCCAGCTTAAAGGGAAAGCTCCCAAGACCTGAGTTTCAGCAAATACTGCCCATGAAATCAAATAATCTTTTAGGGTCTCAAATGATATCTCCAAATAACTAGATGAATTTTAAAAACAAGGCCCTTAGCATTTGTAATACAGTTACCTAGTTTATACAGTACCCATTACTTAGGAATAAGCCGTGCTCGCTCCCTCCAGTAATGTCATCTGGTTTCTGACTTACTCAGATGGGATATAAACCTCTTTGCAGCAGCATATTACTTACAGTATTAATCAGTGCACAACACTGAGAGCTGTGCAATGCAAGACGCCTGAAGGGATGATGATTATGACCTTCTTGCATTTAAAAATCTATCAGTCATTATTTAATTAGATTGTTGATAGCTTCTGAAGTAATTTGGGACACTACTCAAAGTGAGAGTGAAGACTGGTCACTTCTCATTAGCCATGGAAACTACCATAAGCCCTCAGGAATTGCCGGGGAAAAACCATTAATATCTTACAGTGGAAGTCTGAAGTACCGAAGAAAAGATCAGCCTCTTAGGAAGCAGTCCTTCAGAGGGCTTTAAATGAATCATTTTTCTCCAAAGTAAGATAGTGCTCTGAACAACAGTGCTGTGAAATTCTGCCTGTGATGAGCCAGGCACTGAAGGAAATGGCATTAAATCTCTTTGCCTCTTCCTATCACATAGACATGCACACAGACACAATGAAACGGACAGTAACACATCAAGGCTGTGTGATACACTTAAATCCTTCTCATTAAATCCTTCTTCAGTGTCTGGAGAGCTGATGTCTTCCATTCGGGAAACTCAGCAGCTGATTCCCTCCACATACAATTTGTCACAACGTTTCTCACAACTCTCTGGTCAGCATCATGGAAGTGATATGTGAAAGCAGCTCGTTATGGTGTGTTTGCAGTTTCAATTTTGTTACTGACTGTCGTGTTTCCAGTAGCCTGTGGCCTAGATTTTTGCCACAAGCATATTGCAGTTTGTATGTGTGGTTCCCCGACGCACATTTGGCTCTCCGAGACAAAAAATATTGTTCTTTTCTTGTGTGACAGTGTAATTGCTCATTTTCTTTACTTTTCAGGTTGCCATTCATTCAGTTGTTGAAAATCTCTTCAGAAGCATTTGGAGTTTACCCAACAATAAAGCACCTGTTGCCATCAAGTACTTTTTTGACTTTCTGGATGCCCAGGCTGAGAGCAAAAAAATCACTGACCCCGATGTGGTTCACATCTGGAAAACCAACAGGTACATCCGTGTGATGGGCACGGGAGTGCACGCAGTCTGCAAAAGTCTAGTTGCAGAGATGGAGCAGGTCGCCTGTGATCAGAAGAATCAGATTTTGTTATGTCAGGGCGAAGGTGTGGTTCGGCCCTGTGGGCCCCCATCATTTTAGTAGATCGATTAGGTACTGATAAAAACCACTCCAGGACTTTGGAGTCTGCACACTGACTTCAGGTTCAGAAAGAAGTGCCTGCAGGTTGAGAGCGCTGTTTGAAGATGGAGGGGTGAGCGACTGATGTGTGCGCTCCGTAGCCTTTGTTCCGTGACCTCTCTTCTAACATGAATAAGCAGCACAAAATGTGCTTCTTTTCATGAGCACAGTGCAATTAAACTGCTATTCTAAAGCAGTTGTGCAGCCTCAGCAGTTAATTTTAAAGATGTTTGTTCTTTCCCTGTCTAGTCTTCCTCTGCGCTTCTGGGTGAACATCCTGAAGAATCCCCAGTTTGTCTTTGATATTAAGAAGACTTCACATATAGATGGCTGCCTGTCTGTAATCGCACAAGCTTTCATGGATGCCTTTTCTCTAGCAGAACAGACGATGGGGAAGGTAATGCTGCCCTTCGTGTCTTTTGCTATCTTCTCAATCACTTTTTCAACTGATTTGGGGGATGGAGCCCTGGATCTGCTGAAGCTGAGGACAAAACTGACAGTGGCCTCATTAAGTTGGGCTTCCATTCCTTGTTGCTCCATCTCACTAGATTTTAAAGAGTCCATTGGAGTAGACAGGCACACCTACTAAAATGCCATATTTATAATTAACTGCTGCTTGTCTTTTCTGCAGTTAGTTTCTGTTCAGTGTATAGAATGGGTGGAAGAAGGTGGAAACTGTAAAATTTTAATCAAGTTTTTAACAGTTTTCAAGCAGAGGTCTTAACAGTATTATCATTATTTAATAAGTAGTCCAGACTTTGCCTGCCAGACACAGATGTGCAGAAGACAAAAGTAGTAAGCTACTGGGATCTGTATGAATTCTTGAAAGAGCTCTAAGTTTTAAAAAATTCCTTTAATCTATATTAGCTACACCCTTTTTATATCCAAAATTATTTGCCGGAGGAACAGGTACAGAAATCTTAAATTCAGAAGTTCTTTAGTACAATATCCAGAACCCTGGGGATCAGAAATAATTAATTTTTCCTGAGGATATACTCGTTTCCCTTGGACCAGAGCAGCCAGTATGTGTTCAGGCTCATGGTACCAAGAAAAAAAAAGGCTAGAGATTTTTCGGTCTAAAATTTTATATAGAAAAATGGAGTAATATCCTATGTGGTCTGAAGCAACTGCTCTTCTGCTAAAGGTAAATAACAAATAATGTGCTTGTTTATCTTGCTTCAAGAGTGAAGTGTCATGAATTAAAACTAATCACATCAGTTGTTTGATGAAAACCTGCAAATGAGCATGGTCTGTTCAGCTTCTGCACTTGTGAAGTAGACACGGATGTGTCAACCTGGATTGTGAAGTACTATTGGTACAGCAGCTCCCCTTAGCCATTGGGAAAAGGAAGGGATGCTGAAACACAATGCTTTGTAACACAGTTCCCATCCTGTTAGATGTTAGTGAAATGTATTTACTGCCATGATTTTTAGCCCTTCATCTTAAAACATTCTTTAGCCGCTTAGAAAACAAAGATACTTAGAATCCTTTAGCACATAGTGGAAACAGGAGTGACAATGTATCACATGCTCGTGTCATTTATTCTCCAGAATTTAAAACTAAAAGCAGTCACAGGAAACTACCGGCCCCCACTTTTACATTTTGAAAACATGGTTTCCAGGTGGGGCTTTAGCTCCTGCCACAAACAGCAGCATTTTTTTTTTTCCTCAGCAGCCAAAAGCTGCCTGGTCAGTCAGTACTGACCTGGGTTGCTGAAGCCCTGGGGGAAAAAAATATCCCTTTGGCTGTGTATGCCTGGCAGTCAGCCCCCACACTGCTAAAGCCCTGGGAGGAGGGAATAGTAGGGACCAAAGTGTTTTAGGGGAACCTCTGCCAGCACAGTGTCTTACAGGGCTCTCCGCTATGTGACCCTAGAGGAACTTTCCCCAGCTCTGCTGTATCCTGTATGTAAATAGCTCAAGCCCTTTGCTTCAGCTTTCACAGTCTTTCAGGTCCAGAGAAGGGTGGGGAGGAAGTTAGAAAGAGAAGTTTGTCTAAGGGACAGATCTTCAGCACTCCCGATGCCACTGGAAATAATCACATGGCAACTGTCGTGAAGCACAATGCGCTGTTACTGAAGGCTGTTCATCTTTCTCTCATAACCTTGATTCCTTGCCTGTAACCACTGCAAAGAGAAATGAGTCACACAGAGACACAATTAGATGCAATTAAGTATGAGCAGGTGGAACCTCAGGAAATCTGTGCTGCGAAAATTGACAAGGCTTCAAATATTTTCTTTTAAGGAAGCACCAACAAATAAACTCCTCTACGCTAAGGACATTCCGCTCTACAAGAAGGAGGTGAAAGCGTACTACAAAGCCATCAGGGATCTGCCCCAGCTGACCACTTCAGAGGTTGAAGAATTTCTAACTCAGGAATCTAAGGTGTGGTCGAAAAGTGGGAACTTCATTTGCCTTCCCATTACTTTTTTAAAAAAAGGAGAACCATCTGACCAGGGCTGTTTTCTGTTTTAGAAACATGAAAATGAATTTAATGAGGAAGTGGCCTTGATTGAAATCTACAAATACATAGTGAAGTATTATGATGAGGTAAGCACATCTGCAGTTCCTGCTGCTTCCCCCCCCGACAGCCACTTGCCATCGCAGGATGAAAGCCGGCTTGGCAGACGGACCGGGGGCTGTGCTGTGACTTCCTGGGTGCCCACTCCAGAGGCAGCCGGCAGTGCTGTGCCAAGGCTGCGCTGCCTCCGAGCTGTGTAGGGCCGAGCAGCGCGGCCGCGGGGCTGCCCGAGTCCCCACCCCAGCCGGGCTCACAGGCCGAGGGTGCGTGATGCGCCCTCGCTGTTGCCACTGGCATTTGCACAGGCGATAGAAATGAAACTCCCTGCAGTTTTGGGGAAGTTCCTGTGTAGTGAACACATCTCAGGTTGCAGTGTATCTGTTAATGCCTGTCACAACTCCTGCGCTTGCCCTCTTTTTCCCTGGAGATTCAGAAAACTGATTAGACCGTAGCACCAGGGATCTCGATGTAACAGTAAGCACAAACCCCTCAGCAGGGCACAAGTGGCCTTGCAGTAAGACAAGTGCTCCTTTCCCATCACGGCTCTCTCATCCTCTGCTCCAGTACTTCCCCTTAATGAAAAGAAGCTCTAGGTTCCAGTAAAAAAGCTCTGGATTCCAGTCCCCGCGATTGCCAACAGAAGAGGCCTTCTCTCACCTGGATGCAGTTAGTCACAGGCTGCCTCTAAGCTGCTTTGTGAGACAATCCCTGCCCTCCGCTTTACCCTGGCGGATTCTGCACGCCGTGATGCTCGGCAGCCTTAACAGCGGCTGCGTGTGCCCGCGGGGATGCAGATGAGAGCCGGCCGCGTGTGCAGCCTGGGGGCCTGGTTACGGCTTGCAGCAGGCTGGCTGGGTCTCCCAGCAACGGGACCTTTTTCTCTTTCATCCCCAACAGCACAGCGTCAGCGCTCGCTATAATCAGCCAGCTCTCAGTCACCTGTTAGCTGGCTTGATGCTTCTGATCTCTAACATCTTGAACTATACGGCTCCAGCATCAAATCTTTGCCTCTTAAAAGAATTTTAGAGTAATACTTGGAGAAGGACTGCGATTCATTAAGCTCATTAAAATTGTTGACACACAAGAGCTCAGCATCCATTCTAATCCTAATGCCCCTTTTTGCTTTTTTGAAGGTAGCACCAGCTACGCTTGTCCCATCCTTAGAAAGACATCCCTGCCTCCCTCCCTCCCCCTGCTCTTCCCTGCTCTGGTATTTGATGAGGAGCAGCTAAACCTCACTCGTTTTTTGCCGAGACCTCAGTCCCTTTGTAGAGCTGCCAGCAAAGAGTTCTCAGACACCAGTCGTGCTCCTTCCCATCACCTGGTCCGCTGCCAAGTGGGTCGGCTGGAGGAGGAGAGGCAGTTCATTGCCCTGGGTTGGAGGGCAGATGAAGAGGAATAAGAGATCAATTGCAAATCTGCTCCGGGGTGAAACTGGAGCAGTGGCCTTGCCTCACACTTTAATAGCTGAACATATGTGGGGCTTGTTTTGGTTTCAGCTTGGTTCTGTCATTCTTCCCTCTGTGGAAGTGTTGCAAATCCTGTAATCATAATGACTTGAAAGGGAAACTACCAAAATAAAGTGTTAAAGTCAGAAGAGAATGTTTACATACAGGCGGGCATTCAGATGGATTTTTCTGCCAGTAGTCGCTGGAATGCAGAAAAGCGGGCTTTAAAGAACTGCAAATCAAATAAGCACTAAGAAAATTATTCTCTTTTTTTTTTTTTGCTAATTGTTAACAGATTGTCAGCAAACTCGAGCGAGAACGGGGGTTTGAAGAAGTCCAGAAACAGCTCCAGCAAGTAAAAGCCTTATTTGATGAGAAGAAAAAATGCAAATGGATTTGAGCAGCGCACTGACTCACAGCCTCGCTGTGGGGAATTTTAAATAAGCGCTACTGCTCCCAGAACAGCTTTGACTGACTTTATGTACAGGGTTTGAAACATTTGGACACTCTTCTCCACTCGGACCATTCCAAGTACAATCGAAGTTTGGGAATGACGTGTGTGCAGGGGTAGGTACTCCAGTGTGAGTGTGTGAAAGCGAAAGTGAGGCTGGCACGGCGGGGCCGGCACTGTCAGGTACCTGAGCGTGTACCTTTTTGTTCAAAGATACTGCCTCAGTAAGCGTTCTGCTTACTTAACAACAAGCTTGTAGGAGGTGCAAATGCACACTGCAAGGTCGGAGTCGCCCGTGTTAAGTTGCTTAGCTCTGTTTTTAAGACAGAAAGCTGATGTTTTGCCACATCCTTTCAGCAGCCCTGGCTGTGAGGATGAGCTCCGGTGTCAGAATACAGGTCAGCTGCAGTTTCCTTCCTTCCAGACAAATGTAGGCTGGCTCCTGTTTGAATAAAAAACAGCACCCAGGTGACACTTAGGACAAAGTCGCTTAGCAGAAGAAGTGAGCCTGAGGTCTGAAGTACAAATGGCACATGGCGGGACTTCTTTCTCTGAGCTTAAAAATCACAAGGTGGAGCCAACCACTGAGCAGGGGCGAGGCTTTTGGAGAAAGGAGCCGGACTGGCACCAGCCCCTGTTTGCAGAGCTACCTTTCCACCCTTACAAAAGCTGTGAAACTCCTGAGCAGCTTCACAGGTGAAACCCCCGTGCGGCTGCACAGCATCAGACCAGGCTGTGAGGACGGCGGCACAGACCCCTACTCGGGTGCACGAGGCACAGCCCCACGCGCCCGTCCTGCCGTCCGTGTGCGAGGGGCTCGCAAGCCGAATGCCAGCAGTTCCGTTTAGTTTAGTTTGATTTTCCAGATTGTCCAAACAAAAGCTTTGTCAAATGAGGGTTAGGTTAACAACGTGTAAGAGCAGGAGGCCTCTGGTGACCCCTGGTCGATGTGCACATGGTATAGCCAGGGTCTGGGGGCAGGAGGGGAACAGTCTGCCTTAGTCCTGCCGGAGCTGTTTTCTGAGGCTTGGCTATTTTCAGAGCCTGGGGGGAAGGGGAGGATTGCATTTGTGGCTGAAGTCAGCCCAGCTGAAACGCAGGAGTGCAGCCGTGCTGCTGCTGGTGCAGTGGCTGCGGTGCCAAGCCACAGAGGAACAGCGGCGGCGCTGGCTCTGCTGCTGCGCCAGCACAGCCCCCCCTCACCACAAACCCACGTTTGGTCACCACAGGCTCTGCTGCGACTGCCGTGGTGGCACGCACTAAGGCTGCAGCCGCCCTTAGAGTTGAGCCAGGGCTCTGGCAAGAGGCATCTCGTGCACACCAGCCACCAGCAGAGAGGCGCTGAGCTCTCGCCTCCTGTTCCCAGAGGGCTGTACCTGGGCAGCGCCGGGGGCACCCCTCAGAGGGTGCAGGTGGCTCACGCTTAGGGCAGGCAGCGTGTGCTGGGGCTGGGCCGAGACAGCGATGCCTGAGCACGGCCCCATTTATTTCTGCGAGCTGTGGCCTTGGAGGAGCCTGGAGGCTGCAGCACAACACGGGGGCCGGCCGGGTTTGTTGCACGTGCTGCCTGACGCTGGTACCAGGCCCAAGGCCGGCCAGTGCCAGGGAATGCTAACCAGGGCTTGGCAGCAGCGAGGCCGCCTGCTAACACGGGAAACGAAACAAAACAAACCAACACGTTGCCTACTGGTCTGCCCCCTCCCTACCATGTGATTGCACAACTTGTACCTCTTACATATCAGAGAGGGGAGCCACCAGTCCATACTGTGATGGCTTTTTAAAATTCAAGTCTTTTACTTGCTATTAAGTTTACACTTTATACTTGATGGAATGTATGGCTTTGTTCAGGAAGCTGCACTACAGTGTTGCAGTACTTTCAGCAGTTCTCTACCTGGCACAATATACATGTAGTATGATACGAATTTAGTTTTAATGGGGAAAAAAACAAACAAACAAACAACCCTAACCTATCTTGCTCTCTGTCCTAAAGGAGCAGACCATGGCTTGAGCAGCACTTAAGCTTAGATTACCTGTACTTAAGGGCTTTGATTTTTAACATTCTTAACCTAAACTTTTAAAGCAGCATCAAACAAACAAACAAACAAAAGCACAGTAATTAACGCAGAAGGACAGGCATAAGCAATTTACTCTTTCTGGTTAGACAGATGTCTCAGAAGTTCAGTTCCAATTCAAGTGTTTGCTGGAAGTGCATTTGAAGGAAATGTGGTCGTTTTGTTCAACAGTAATCTTCTGTACAGGCAGAAAAACAACCCAAATTTCTGCTTGAAAAGCTGTAAAATATAATCTGTTTGCGTGGGTCTGAACCTGTGAACCTCACTCTATGTGTTTTTATGATGAGAAAACAAAAATCAGTCCTATTCTGTATTTGTACTACTGCTTGTTTGCTACAATAGCGTTGATGATTTCTAGAGATTATGTGTTGAAGCAGGCCCTGTAGCCTTAGCCTACAGCCTGGAATAGGATTATTGCCTTTTATTCAAGCCTCCTAAACAGCTTCACTCTGTTCGTAACCCATTTGAAGTCATGCTGGGACTTTGTAACCCGTAAGGTGGATCTCACAAAGTGATGTGAAGTATAATTAAGTGATTGTAGCTCTTTTGGTAGGTTTGGGTCAGCACACAAAACATTGGCACACCTTCCACATTCGCAATTTGCTGTTACTTTGTTACACAGACAAAACAACCAAAGCTACCTAATGGCAACCCAACAATTCTAATCGCATTCTCTGAAATGAAAGCAAACTTCTTTAACTTATTTTCACATGTTTACAGGCAAACTGCTATTGCAAACAGCATATTTTCTAACACTAGCTTACAGAGCATTATTTTGCAGTCATTTAGTTTGAAGTCAAATGCTACTAATGTGTAAAGTAATTCCTGTTGTACAGAAGTTAACCTGTTGTTTAAAATGAATGGTTTAAAAAAAAAAAAGTGCAAATGACAAATACATGTTGGTGTTTGTATGGGTTTATCTAGAATAAAATGCCTTTGAAGGTTACTTTGATTAGTTCGTGTATTTAAATATGGTTAAGAGAACAAAGAGCTTGCAGCCACGCTGTGGTTGTACAAGACACGGGCTGGCGTCACCTGCGATGCACCACTGGTTCCAGCCCCTCAGGGGCTCCGAGGCACAGCCCCGTGTTTTACGGCCACCGCAGTGCCCCTGAAGTTGGGCAGTAGGAAAAGAAAGGCCTGATGCAGCATCAGGTGATGCCGCGGCTGGGGAGTCACTGGCCTGAAACAGAGCAGCAGCCTCCCTGCGGGGTTTGGGGTGGGAGGCACGTGGAGGGGGATTCCCTGCAGCCTCCCAGCCCCGGAGAAGCATCAGCAGGCTGAAGATGCAGCGCACAGCTTCATTTGCTTCAAGGCTCTGAGGATGATAATGGTGTTTTTTTTAAGTTAAAAAACTAAAAATGAGGATAACCTGGTACCTGTTATTTCAGGAGAGGAATTAACTCTTAGGAACAGAGCCTGAGACCAACTGGGAAAGGGAGCCCACAAAACCTGTGGCTAATCATCATTCTTCCTCCTGTTCCTAGCTGCCTTCTACCCTCCAAGGCTTCCCTAGTTTGTACACATCCCCTTCCCCGTGCCCTGACAGCGTGTAGAAGTCCTGCAGAACAATACATACCCAGTGTCATGGACAGAAACGAGACTGTTGAGCTCTTGGCAACCACTTTGCACGGTGCACCATATAATGATCAGCACTGGTGAGCACAACATTTGGCAGTTAGCTCAGGCACAGACCGTTACCTTTTCCAGGTTAATCCTCCAGGAGACAGAAACACCTGCCATGGCTTCTAGTGGTCACAGGCTAATACACTGCTTTTCTCAGAACAGTTTAACAAATTCCCCAGGAAAATGCAATACCACGCTTACATTGACACACGGCATGGAAAATAAAAATGCTGCATCAGGAGAGCAAAGCTCAGTCAATATTAATGACAATGTCATTAAATGCAGTTTCGTTCCTCAGGTGTCTAGTACTACAATTTAACAACAATATTAAAAACATACTGCGTATGTCACTAATACATTTTCATTGTGATATCTTCATAAAAACAGCAGATAAAATTTTTACACCCACAAAAGTTTTCACTATCAAATCATAAAGACTAATTGATCCTTTACAGTTTTCTGTTACTACAGTGATAATGACAGAAAAAAAAATAAGTAAATAAACCTTGAATAAATAGATTTTATTGTAGTAGAGTAAACAAATTACAGTAGCAACAACAAATACAAACATTTTCATAATGTGAAGGCAATTTGTTATACTTCAAGTCCACTACATTATTTCAAAAAAAATTATTATTGCTTCTGCCCATTATAAAAATACAAGAGGCACATTGACAAGAGTAGCAAAAAAAAAGTTTTCATCACTTTTTAAATTCATTTCATCCTGTCTATGTGCTTGGGAACTTCAAAATAACATTCCAAATGTAGATTAGAGCAACTGGTTTACAATCCAAATATCAACCCAGCAAAATTCCACACCGATACAATAACTTCTACATCAAAGGAGGAAGAGGATATTATCAACTACGTTATTTTAGGATTTTTCCAGAAAATTGAATCTTAATTTATATTTCAAATGTCAAAATTTCAGCACCACACAACCCTTGCTAAAATATTTTTTAAAGTTTTGTGCAACAAGATTATTTCAGGTTTTGACTTCCAAATATTTTTACACCATTTATAAAGATATTTTCGAAATGCAGTTACTCTTACAATGATTTTGTTTAGAAAACAACATTCTTGATAATTTAAACAGTCTGTCAAAAATAAATACAAAACTATGCAGAGTATTTTTTACGCAATTCAGGCACATACAGTCATGGTTTGGCAGAATACCAAAAGCATGTACAAATGATAAGCTACTAAAAACTAACACTACGTAGAATTCACAGGCTTTATTTGGAGTCCTCACCTTGTGCACCACCTTCCTCGGCTGTCTTGTTTCTGGCTAAGTCCCTGTATGCTCCCACTGCTACTCGCTCTCTAGATGGTGCAAGCTCTTGCAGCTGTTTTCTCTGTGTGGTTTCTAGTTCTTCCAGACGCTTGCGAAGCAGGGAAAGCTCTCTTTGATGCTGTTCCTCCTTAAAACCAATAAAAGTTGCTGTATTACATTTTGCACACCTACATGCGACCAAAATGAGCAATAATTTCTTTATTATTATTATCACTATTAATGGTTTTAAAATAAAAACTGTGAAGAACAGAATGTTTTTACTCATTAGATTCCACCACCATCCCAAATTTTAGTGGATATCATTCTGACATTCAAGACAAATAACCACAACGAGAAATGAGCGCAGGCATTCCTTCTCTCGGATGAAGATGCACACTAAGCTGAGGCCTTACGTCACTTACCAAGAATCAGTAAAGTCAGCCTGGCCAGCCTCAATTAGAGAGATTTTTCCACCCTCAGAAGCTCACCGGGGTAAATAAAATGCTTTTAAGCACACAAGAAATCAAGAGCAGCAATACCAGTGTTTAATTATGAAAGGATGGTTTGATACAAACAGAATGGGATTTCTTGTCCAAAAGGCGCCATTTAAAGCGTCTCAGGAGAAGGAGAAACTACAGAGAGCAGGGTTAAAATTGCCTGTTTGTGGCATTCTGTAACGTATCCTTTGTCTTTGAAGAATTCCTTCCTATTCAGAGGAAGGGAACACCAAAAATGCATTCCGAAGAGTTTTCCTCTTTTCAAATAGCTAAAGCTCCTTCCTTCCTTAAGACTAAGGTCTTCAATGAAGGACTGTTCTAATACCCCTCTTTTGTCATATTATTTTCTCACGTATACATGGTAATACATCACCACCTGAAGGAGGGGGAAGGACACTTCGGGCCCAGGAGGCAGGGCAGATGATGACATTACACCGGCTGGACCGAGTGATGGTATGTTAGGATTCAAAATTAAGCTCCGGAACTCATTGTGCCTACGTTGTAATTCCTTCAGTCTCTTCTGGAGGCGCACATATTCTTCATAGGACACATTCTGCCTGCAGAATAAGAGATGTCTTATTGCTCACAACCTTAATTATCACAACACAGAAGCACACCTCTCCGTGAGCACTCTGCTGTTCACTGTCTCTGTGAAGGCAAACTATGTACCAGAAGATCCTGAAGGTGGAAGATCGGTGTATATTCTTCAGCCTAAACACCTCAGAGTCCCTGCACACACCAACCTACCCGCTGCATTACAGACTAGAATTTACATGGAATAAATTAAGCTTTTAATAGCATTCACAGGAGTGAGCCACATTGCATTAATTATTTGAATCATGCCCTCCATGCTTGCTCAATGAGCAAAAAAAGAAAAGGAGCTTTTCTTTCAAAGAGGATGTTAAGTCTGTTTCCCTTGCCATTCTGAAGTCTTTTTTTCTTTCCGGTCTTCCATTTATTTTCACATACTGTGCTTTCAACTCCAACACTGCTTCACTCATACCTTTTCCTTTTTTTTCTTTTTTAAACATAAATTCCTTCTTTTGAAGGGATTCCTGCAACAGCATCTATACTCTTCAGATATTTTCCCTCCATTTCTACCTGAGCCAGCCCTACAGTTGTCTTATAAACTCTTAGCTGTCCACAAACACAACTGTCACAGACAGATTCCATCCAAAGAACTCTAATACTGAAAATGCCATTAGACTGGCTGCAGTTAGTAAACTAAGTGGCATAAGTACTCCATATTTCTAAGTCAGATTTGAGCCATATATAATTTTTCAAGGTAAGAAAAATGAATGTTTATTACCTATTTAACACATGATTTTCTTTTTCCAGTTCTTCTATCTTGGCTTCCAGAAGTTGTAGTTTCTCTTGCATCCTCCTTTGTTTATTATCATTGAGCGTCTTTCTCTGCCAAGCAGACATTTCAAACAAAGCTAAGTAACGCCTTGGTATATGAGCTTCTGTAAGAATTAAACCCAGACTGCACATGGTTTAATGCTGTGACAGTTTTTAGGAATTTCCCTTTCTTACTGCTATGCTCTTAGGAGGTTCTGAATCCCCAGGACAGAAAACAAAAGAGACGGGAAATAACCCAGAGCTATGACTGAAAAAGGCACAGTAAGTCACTCGTTGGTCGATGACTGCCTGTATTAACACTCACTGGCTGTGTAATTACAAGAATCATTCCTTACATGGCCATGTATAAACATGACAAAAACCTGTACACTTTATTCTGTGACTTTTTTTTTGCTCATATTGACCTCAACTTCTAACGAGCTTAGAAACTTTCCGTAGGTTTCACAATCAGTATACGAACAACAAATAAAATTGCCAACGAATCTTGAGTTTTTATAAACAATCATTTTTTTCCTTTCAAGCTATTACATAAAAAGCAAGCTTAGATTATGAAGGGTACCACACCGCAACACAGAACAGATGGGTCACACATAAGCAAGGAAAAGGAGAACAACATCTATCTGATACCTGAAACAACATCCTTACTAATCAAGGACTTAAAATAACACACAAAAATAACATTTAAGTACACACAGGAAACCCTTACAAAGTCTTTGATGGCACTAAAATAAAGTTGCCAGCCATAATATTCTTTTGCATATCACTTCAACATGTTTCTTTGCTAATCCTGAAGAACCTGATGTACTTTATAATTATACACAGTAGATTGCAAATAGACTTGTAATATTAAAACAATTCTAGCTGGCCAAAGCAACACTGATCTTTTCATAAACATGATCATTCATAAAGGAAGAGCCAACATGCCTTTTTCTGAGCAACAGCAGCTCGACATAGCTTGTTCTTCGCTTCATTGTATTTCTCCTCTTTCTCTGTGATGCGCTGAGTAAGCATGTGCTTCTCCTCCAGCCATTCAATACGTTTGTATTCTAAAGTCCTTAGAAAAATCAGGTAAAAAGATTAAAAGGTTATATAGACAAAGCAGTGTTTTGGGTTATGGCCTTAAGGCTCTTAAAATAAATGCTTCTTTTCACAACTCGTACGTTTATATACTGAAGCTTATCATTTAAATTTGTGTCCAAGATTCACCAAATTTCAACCTGTGCCTTAACGTAATCCTAGGTTTTGTTTAACCACGAGGCAAATTCTGCAAACTAATTCCAGTAAGCGAGTTAATTGTAGGCTGCTTGTTGGTTGGCATGTTGCCCAACTGTCCAGAGAACATTTCTAAATTCAAATCAAATAATCACACTGGAGCACAACGTTAGACAACTATGCCAAGTGTCAGTTGTCAGAAGGGCTGACAACTGCCTTCTGTGTTTGGGAGGTGAGATGTTAAGGGAGTAGCTCGCTGCCCTGTGTGCTCTACTCCTCTGTAACAGATAAGTACAGACTTGACTGCTGTGTGCTCCCAACCAGAACACCAATATAACAGGAAGCTCCCACAGATACGGTTCCTAGACAACATCCCAGCTGAACCCACATTGCCACCCAAATCTGTAATTTGTTTAGATTTTTGCATGGTTAGAAGATGTTAAAATGAGGCTGTGCTTTCTAGCAGTGCAAAGGAAAGGAGCCAGCTTCTCGTCTTGTTTATTGTGGTTATCTGCACTGTGGGTCAAAGCAGAGAAACAACTGTCTATTTGACTGTGCTAGTATATGAAAATCAAACAGTGAGATTCTGTGCAGCAATTTTTAAGAAATGCAGCCCAGGGATTGGTATCAGTGTATCCATACCACTCTGGTCTTGGGCTGATGCAGGTTCCCTGCAGGGAGTCTGAATGAATCTCCATAAATTTCTCACCAAACACCCTTTACCCAAGAGTTTTCCCAAAAAGCACTGCTTAACGTTAAAAGAATTTCAGCTGAGACAGTGGTTAAAGAGGCTCTGAGTTTTTGTTTGTTTAAAGAAATGCCACTAATATCGTTCCTGAAACACTAAACAAGTGCCTGCTTGAGTTCATCTCTCATCTTTATCAGTCTCAGTAGTTCGCCTTTGGCTTTTTTTCATTTCACATTTTCATTTCCAAGCCTAAGCCAGACCCAGCCAACTGCTTTACCTACTCATGGCCCAACTAGCATTATTTTAACTTATCCGAAACTATGTATCTCAGGCCTTCTTATCTTTTGGTCCTTACTTCACTTCCTCTTTAAGCTAAGTTGTTTTGATGCAACTTTACCCTTGGAGTTCAAGCTCGAAAGAATTATTGAACCAAGGAAGGAAGTTGCATCACCCACAGAGTCAGAAGAGAAATGGAAATGTACCAAGGCTCCCAGGGTAAGAGGAGGGCAGACTGGGAGGACTTGCATGTAGGCTGCAAAGCTTCTTAATTTCTGCAGTATTGGACTTGGTGCATCTCACATTACCTACAGATTTATAAAATCATCTCGGAGGACTGCCAAGCTCCTGTCACTGCCTTCCCAGGAAAACTGACTCCTGACTGATAAAAGATCTACATCCCATAAATGTGTAAATGAGTGATGATCTCACTCAAAATATGGATACTCTTTCCTGAAGTAAACATCCAAAGTATTTAACATGCTACTGACACCTGCACTGATGGCATTAAAACACAGCACTCTGTGGTGCTAATGCAATAATCTCTTCAAATGTTAAACTGAAAAGCAATACTTGAATCAGCGACAATAGTGCAATTGCATTAGCAACCCACAGCAAAGAAGGATTTTATATATATATACATACATATATATATATATATATATATGTATGTATGTATACCACGTGGCACCTCTTAGAAGTTTTCTATTTGATCTGGAACACTGACTCTCTTTAACACCCACAACACAATAATCCATTACAAGTTACACATCTATTTGGTTACTAGGCTAGGAAATATTGAACAGCTCTTTCATACCCACTGACAAATTAATCTTTAAATTCCAGGAAAACATTCATTACTGGAATGGCTCTGGACAAGATTTGGTTTCCTTTAGCAATTTTTAGCATGTTTTGATTGTATGTGGTCACGCATGTGTACTAAAGTAAAGTGATTATTTTTCATTTTGATGGGAGCAACTAGTAGGCACCCAAGAGGCTTTTTTTTTGCCTCGTATCAGCTAAAAGTATGTGGTGAAAGGGAAAAAACGTATATACACACATATAGACTGAGTCCCTGAAATCTTATCAAAGCATAATGTAACACACAACCACTTTTTTTTTTTTTTTACTCTTCATGCTTAAACACTCTTAACACTCTTAAAACACTGTATACAAAATTCTGGATCTACTCTTACGTAGTAAGTTTGACATTCACTCTTTATGAAATGTGATCCTATTTCTATTAAATTGTGTATTTCATTAGTCAATAGTAAATTGTAACAGACATGAATGGAAACAAACTCCTATTTTTGAAGTTACCACAAGCAAAGCTTGTATACATACTGCATAACAGATAACAGAAGTTATGGCTTTAAAAAAATATGCAGTTGTCTAGTATTTCCTGTTCACATTTAATTTCAGACTTTACTTGGAATCCACAATCCGTTCTAAGTAATCCATGTGAAAGCAATACAGGCAATATGAAAAGTTAAACCAAAAATGAAGAAAAAAAATTGTACTTCTCTGTTTCCAGTTGAGCTTTTTCTGCCTGAGTCCTGGCGTTTTGACATTCTTGTCTCAGTCTTTCTATTGTTTCCTTCAGCTTCTGATTAGAATCCAACAAATCATTTTCTGACTGAGAAAGTGAAGCAACTTGGAGTTGCATGTCTTGAATTTGCTATAAAAATGAAATTTTTCCATTTGAGAAGATATGCAAATAACTAACAATTAATTTTGAGATACTGAGAACAAAATGCAGACACCAACTGCCTGCATTAACTTACATAAACCTATCTCATTTGTTCCCTTTCTCCTTACTTAATGGCTTCTCCAGAAGTTTTACAATAAATTACTATTAGACAAGGAAGAAATTTTCTATTGTGGTTGAAATAAGAAAGAGAAAGGAAGACAGGAATCTTCAGTCTTTCAGTCTGAGAAGTCCAATCTCTGCAGTTAGCACACAGAAAGGCCGATTGTTCCCCTTTCATTTTCCCCTCCCCACTCACAGATACCCCAGTTTCTAGAGTGGAAAAGAAAATATTGCATTGACCTTCAGGTGCACGCAGGTTCCAGATGACTTCCATGCACACCCATATTGTTACCTACTAGGTAACAGTATGGGTGAGCAGGAGTTAAAAGAATTAGGTTTTATTTCCAACACTGCCATCAATTCACTTTGTGATAGAAATATACCACTTTACACCAGTTTATTCATTTATCAAACATCTGTTAAGCACTTGAAGAACCTCAGATGAGAGATGCAGTATAAATGCAGAGCATTACCTAGAAACAATTTATAAGTTTCCATGGAAACTGAATCTCCAGTTAAATAGTGCATAACCGTTTTCAATATACCAGTCCATAAACATTCAGCTTTGAAATCCTTGATACCTAAAAACTGCATGGAGCGAAAAGCTGTAATCCATTTATGAAGGTCCAAAAAAGCATGACTGATTCCTGTACACTTTTTTTTTAAAAAAAATAAAAATATATATATGTCTACTGAATACATTTTGTCCCTTGGGGGAAAAAAAGCTTTAAAAATTCAATTTGATCTTCAAATGCTGGACATGATCACTGCAGGAAAGACTGTATTTCTCTATAAAATATTACAATGCAATAAACTCTTACCTGTTTTAGATCGCCACTTTCACGTTTCTTCTCTTCTAGCTCCTCTGCCTGCATAGCTTGCTGTTGAATTTTTAATCTAAAAATTGTATGAAATACAATTATTTTAACCTAATTAAAATATTGATGTTAGAAGTCAGTAAAAATCAGCCTGGCAACAAAATATATGATATAAATATTTAGCAGCCTTTCAAATTAAGTGATTAAAAATCTATTTTTATTGATTATTAGGCTTCATATAGGATTAAGAAATAGGTTATTCGTTTGTTTTTTGTAGTATGACTTTTATTCATTTCCTCATACTGATCTTCATATAAATACTGTAGCAAACCAACTTCAATGAGAATTCTAATAACCATCTCAGAAAGATATCATATTAGGATTCCAGTTTGCCAGTTGATGATATGGTGCTATCATGGAAAGAAAGACAGTTCATTTTAACACTGTGTTTTTCCGAGCAGCCAACACGGACCAAGTTTTAACAAAGGTAATGCAAATTTACTTCTTTAAAATGTTCATTAAAATTGGAATTTTTGTTATGGTTTGGATGAAAAATGTTAACTCTTTACAAACAGCATATTTTTTTCTACTGCCATCTTTTTACACACTGCGCATGGTCATTTGTTTTATTTACCATAATGAACAATTATGCACCTGTAAATAGTTAACTTTTATACTGACTACTGTAAAGAAATTATGGAAAAAATTGAGAAATTTGTTTTAAGGTTAGAAAAACCACTACCGCAGACGCTGAAGTTCCTTTTTGCTAGATTCTTCTGCCAGCTGTACAACACGTAGCTTCTCTTCATACTGATCCTTTTCAGTTTGTCTCCAAGTATCTTGTTCCAGTTTCATCTTCTCTAGATCAGCTAATCTGTTCTCAAGTTCTAACCTGAGATATTAAACAATATTTACCAAAGATCATGACAAAGTGCCAAGAGTTTATTACTAGGAATGACATTTAAATAAGCTACTCAAAACATTCTTCCCAGCCCTTTTAGAAGTTGAGCAATTAATCAACAAACATACTTTTCATCTTGTAAGGCTGCAATTTTTTCAAAAACTTCCTCTTTAGCAGCTTGCACTTTACGAATTAGCTCTCGATCCTTTTCTACTAAAAGCACTTTATGACGCTCAACAGCTGCCTTAAGAATTTCGTTGTCTGACAGCAATCCTACAGTATACATTTAAAAAAAAAAAGTTAAAATGTCATTATTGATATCAACTTGATGAAATCCATTAATAGCATAACTATAAATTGCAAAAAGGGAACTAAAAATCAGAATTCACATCACTGAATGTAAATGAATGAAGGAAATTAAATGACAGATAAAAGAGAGAAGACATTTCGTGTAACAGCAACATTTCAGAAAACTTTTGAAGAGTGACCATTACACTGGAATCCTTATACAAATGTAATAGGTGGTATTATCATAGATTTAAGTTTGAAAGTTATTTCTAGTACACAGTTGTGTATGGCTAAAAAAGAGCCCCACAATAGCTAAGAAAAGGTCAAGCAAGATGTGTTATTTTCACAGAGGACATTACATTTACAGAAACCAGTAGCAGGTGACCATTGAAATTAATAACCCAGCTACAGCAAATCTCCCATTTTAATCCAGTCATATTACCAAATTCTTCACTTCTACAATTGTGACTCCACACAAAGGAACAATGGATGCACATGGTAAAAGGCATCTGGGTTCCACAGGCAAATAGGTAGACAAGTTATAACAATAACTCCTGGTTATTTAGCTAATTCGGTGATACAAGTCGGATTCCACAGGCAGCTTCAGGTTGGCTCTAATCTTGTCTGTACTTCACATTTCATAGGGTCCAACATTTTTAGTTTGCAATAAGTGCATTGTTGATACAGAAATCAGCACTTAGTTGCTCTTGGGATACTTAACAGTAAAACAAACCAACAGAAATAACTGTTCCAGGAAGAAGAAGGTACCATTTTGAGATTATGGTAAATCAGGGAGGACAGTCCACTTAAAAGCTGTAAAGTGATTTAAATTAGCAGCAACTGGTACTAGAAAGCTTTGTTCTTCTCACTACAGAAGAATATTACACATTGCCTACAGGCTCAGATATATTAGGTAGTTTAGACCATTGCCTATTTTATTTAAAGAACAAACTAGAAATTAGATTTTGTTTCACATGACAGCCTAACCCATTTTTTTTTTCCATTCCATGGATTCAGAAGCAGAAAACAAAACACTGAAGCCTTATAATACATTAAGGTTTCAAGCAGAGTGCAAAAGGCTGTAGAATTAGACAATAGAGGAAAAAAATGCCCTAGAAGGGACATGATTTGAAACAGATTACGTGCAATTTGTATCACAAATCCATTAATTTACATAAATGCAAGTTGTTCTGTAACTGTCCTTCAAAACCTGTGTGATAGATCAAGTGATAGGACACAGTTCAGATAACAAAATTCATTTTTTGATCTATCACCTAGACCAGAAGCAGAAGGTAAAGATTGCCAGGGAATGTTTAGAGGAAAAATAATTGAAGTATTCTAACTGAAAGTTATAAAAGAAACCACTAGAAATTAATTGCACATTTTACCATCCATTTCACTTTGAATCTTGTTTCTCTCTCTTTCTGCTTCGCTTTTTGTTCTTGCTGCCTCCAGTTTGACATTTGTTACTTCTAATTTGTGTGAATGTTTAAGTTCCTCTACCTAAGAATTAGAAAAATAAAAAATCCACTGAAAATAAATACGTATGTATTTGCAGCTCAAAGTTTGTCAGGCGATACTTTGCTAACAAGAAAATCTGTGAAATAAGGGTAATTACGCTTATTTTAAATACACCTTTGTAAATATTTTTCCATCTACTCCTTTTCTGAAAGCCATTCTAGAATATCCAGCCTTGCAGATAATTTTTAAATGGTGCTTATATGGATACTGCAGCACTACATCTATTGACATGATCTGTTTCCCCAAATGATGATTGGTATTATTACAGGCTAATGGATGTATTATCAGTTATCTTGAAACACAAACTTTGCATATTCCCTGACGAAGACATTAAAGTGCCCAAATACACTACCCATTCTGGGAAACAAGCTTTCTGACTACGGGCACGTATTTCATCTTTAACCAGCCAATTATTACAAGCCAGTTCATTACAAGTTATTACAAGTCTAGAAGATACTCTTTACAAAGATTTGCACACAAACGTGCAGGATTGCCTACAAAAACTCAGTTTCTGAGAAAATACTAGACATAGACATGAACATAGACATAGACATAGCTCCAAGCTAGCCTGTGACCATTGGCATATTTTTGAGAAGACTACTCATTTGAACTCTCTTGCTATGACACTGAACCAATATTGCATAAGACCCTGATGCCTCACTAACTCAGGCATTAGCATGTCACTTTGCTCATACCTCACTTCCGACTAAAAATCTCTGAGTCAAACTAAAATAAAGTTAAATGTAATCTCCCTGGAGTAAAACAAAGCAGGGATATGCAAAACCAGGGTATCCATTGCTTCCCCTAAGTCATTTCAATTTGATAACCACTTATCCCTTAATCACCCTTGACCTCCTGGAGTGCTACACTACTTTCAAAGTCAAAGTCTTCATAGATTTAAAGTGCATTTTAAATCAAATACTTCTCTGCAGCTAAGACATGCACATCAAACAGCCTCATAAAAGCAGTCTTAAGAATATCAAATCAAAGACAATTACTGCTTGCACAAAAACTTTTTTTTTTATAGTTTAGGCATTCATACACAGTAATTACACGGTCAATGAGAATTAAATACCTAGAGGAAAGCACTTATATTGAAAATCCATTCACAGTGACAAACGTAATTACAACCTGCTAGCACATGCAAGTGGCAAAAGGTTAAGAATGACATAGTAGCTTATTAAGTAACTACATGGTGGATTTGGTTGCTTATATATGATGTTGAGAACATCTGAGGGCAACTTGGAAAGATTTAAGGTGGCTTTTTTAAGGCACAGATTCGCAACACAAATGCATGCAATTGTTCAGCAATGAGTATGAGTGAGTACAGAAGTGTTTGGGGGGACAGGGATGTTAGTATATAGAAATTATTTCCTACTTTCATCCCTTCAAGAAACATAATTTTCTCCTACTTCTGCAGGTGTGCAGAGCTGTAAAACTGAGAACACCAGATGATACAAAAAGACTGGTGATGATTAGACATTCTGATAGGCTATTGATTTTAAAATGTTTAACAAAGAAGTTTCTTCCTCCAGTTTATTTTTCATTTAGACAAGCTTGAGACACTAAAATACCAGCAGATCCTATTCTTACGGGAAATTTGAACTTTTTAGGACAAAGGATCAAAATGAAATACTTCACATTCATAAATGTGTACTGTGAAACACATCTTAAATGAAATCCGAGGTTGCTGAAGAACAACTATGGAAGAAAGTGAAGGGTTTTTTTTCCTGTATGGTACCTTTTTTTTTGAGAAATATTATGCCAATGTTGTCTGTCATACCCATACAATGCACGTCAGTGTTAATTTGGAGAATATTTAGAAATACAGGATAGCTTTGAGTCAACACAGAGCTTAAAATAGTTCTGCATTCAACTATACATACGAGACCAAAACTACTGGCTTTACAGTTAGTTCAGAAATAACTAAAGCCTTTCTAGTAGACTGAGAAAACACAGGACATTAAGTTTGCTAGCAAAAACTGACAAATGTGCTAAAAATGATCATCCAATATTTTCTGCAGAAAGGGCAGAATGAGAAATAGCAGAATGCTAACATTTATCCAGGTACCTGTTTCATTAGGAATGAAATATGAGTGTGCTGACTCAGATTTACATAAAGCAATAAAACTATTCTGCAACATTTGAAGGTAAAACAATTTACTAGTGCTTCAATTTTGCTTATTCATTCAAATAACCACATACAAAATTACATAAAGGTCTGTCTTTTGTACATTATGTAGCTGAGGAGTAGATGCAACCAGATAAAACTCTGAATCTGGCATCCATAACAATCTAATTATTCTGAATTACTAAATAGCGATGCCAAGTTTCTTATTAAGCACTTTCAGGTTTTCCCTATAGTAGAAGTCTTTTGATTATTTTTTTTTCACCTAAGTATTTTTCTAAAAATTTCTCTAAGGTGTTGAGAAAAGGCATAGAAACAAAACAAAATCCCTTAGATACGGTGCTGATCCAACAGCTAAGATACTCAAACTTTGTAAAACAATAATCTACTTGAAATGATACAATGCAGCACTGTACAGAAACATTTCTGTACAAGCTATGCTGACATCAGCCCAAGGGGAGGGCTACACAACTGTCCCACTTCTAGCACAACCTAGATCTCAGCAGTGATTCTGATGCGGATTGCTGCCTCTAGCTAACATAGCCTGCTCCAAGGATACTTAAAAAATAATTAATTAATTAATTAAATCAACAAGCCATACCTCAACTTAAAGAAAGGAAAATAGTATCTATTTAGAGCTCCATTGCACTTTACACAGGTTATTAAAAAAAATAAAAATAAATAAAAATATTCATGGGTTAGAAATGCTTTTTTGCAGTCAAAGAAGTCTGGCTATGTTCATGAGTATTAAAAACCTGAAGACACCTCTTTGAGCACTGTTATGTTTAGAGAAAAGACCTAGAATATAAAGTTAAAAAAGCATAACCTCAATCTTTAGAGATGTTCCTAGAGATGAAGTTTTTCCTGTGAAGTCACATTCTATATTTTACAAGTGAAATTGGGGAAAAAAATTCCAAGCCTACTTTAAGTCACTGAAGAAAAATGTTGTTATTTTATTCTTAACGTAAAATATGAACAGAAATTTAAACATGGTATGAAAAATGTATATTTAGAATATCATAATAGCACTTACTTTAGCAGTTAAGGAATTGACTTCTCTTTCAGATTTGTGAAGTTTGCTGGTTAAAAGGATGTTTTGTTCATGACTCATCTGCAATTCCTTCTCAACTCGATCAATCTGTTGTTCAGCTGACTTCTTTTCTGCCTTGAATAAAGGAGGTGTTTGTTACATTTTTGGAGCAAGGCTGTTTCTAGCTACTCACCTGCATGTTTCCGTTGATCTGGGCTTCAAGATATTAATGACCTTTTATAATAATAATACCTAAAAATATTTAACTTCTGGTCAACAGCACGTGGTTTTATACTTTACTCAGAAGTAACAAAAGCTTTTATTAACACTGCATGCACAGAATCACACACATTGTCAATCCTACTTGAAAAGGCAAAGCTTAGTTAGGAGGCAGCACATATTCCTACCCGTAAATTCCTGCTCGGCTCTAAACACCGGTATCACCAGTGTGTAAGTATTATAGGCTCAAGACCGTGAGATTTACTAAAGTATCAAAAAGGCAGTATAACCTAGGATTTCACCTTACTTTTTCCAAGCTAAATTTCCTATTTCTGGCAGGGTCTTTTAAAGTTTTCTAAATGAAGAATATCGTGACACTTTTTAAGTTGGAATCAGAGTACTTGACAGAGATTCACTGCATTTTGTTACAAGTATATATAGCACTTATAAAGTAAAAAGGAAAATGAACCATGCATCTGTATGTTGCAGCTGTCCAAGAAGTCTATACAGAAAGACTCACTACCTAGACAGGTAGCAAGACCTGAAGACCACAGACGAGGAATGCAGAGGAATCCCAGCAAATATAACTGTTCAGAAATACCAAAGGTTCTTCAAAGGGTAAGCAAAAGCTGAGAACCAAATAATTATGGTAATATGTTGGAGAACGGAGAGACACAGGTAGATTGATTAAAAACAAAAGGAATTTTTAAAAATTGAAAATTTACTGTAGCAGATTATTAACACCTTGTCACCAGTTTCTAACTCCAACTAAATGACAAGTGCTGACTTGAACACCTTTTTGGCTGCGTATATGGTATTACTCAAATGTTTAGAAGGAAGATCAATTAAAATCTCTCAGGTAAGCTCTCCACCTTCCCAAAGCTAAATTGGTAGTAAGACTGCAATGTACTTGCACCTTACTTTTAAATCTGAAATTTACAAATTCAAATTGTGGATTCAATAGCAAAATTATTAGTGACCTCAGTGACAGTTCTATTAGGTTAAGTGTTATTCTCACTCCTCTCTACAAGGAGACAAAATTAAAAAATAAAAAAATAATACTAATCTTACCTCTAGAGACCTTGTCAGAGTCTGCATCTCAGCTAACTGTCGGACTTGTATTCTTTGAACACTTTCTGCTTGTGCACCACAGTTGTCTCTTTCAGCTCTTAGTTCTGCTACTTCTGCCTCTAAGCCTTTTAATTTCTGATACAGTTGTGCCTTTTCTCTGGAGAGTACCTCCACACGCTTACTGTCCCTCGTGGGATCAACACTCAGCAGCTGATTACGGAGTTCTTCTTTATCTTTCTCCAGCCTTGCAATCTGATCGTTGTTAATTGGAAAAAGAACAGCCTTTATATTGATTACGTGTCAGACAGCAACAAATACAGTGATTGACAATTCAGGAAAGTGCAGCAGTGCACATTTAAAAATTATGAGATTATATTTGCATTTGTATTCTCTCAAAATAGGACAATCAACAGCCCCAGTAGTCAGCACCTTTTTTGGCTTTAATTTTCACCGATAAGGCTTGTCCTCAGATGTCCGTGAACCACCTAGCAATCTGTGGAAGTAAAGCAGTACTCAGAGTAGAGGAAAAAAAAAGTTAGGGATCATTAATGCACTGGACACACATTAGTCGTTGGAATGCCCCCAAGCATTTTGAAGGAACTTGCTCATATCATCACAAGGCCATTCTCTATCATCTTTGAGAGGTCATGGCAACCCAAGTAGGCTCTGGAAGACTGGGAAGAGGCAGATGGCACACCCAGCATCAAGGGCAAAAGGGTCAAGAAGGAGGACCCAGGTAACTACAGGACAATCAACTTCACATCAGCCTCTGGGAAGGCTGTGGCACAAATCCTCTTAACATTGATTTTTAAACACGTGAAAGACAAGACAATGGGAAACAGGGTTTATCAAGGTCAAGACTTGCTCAGCTTACTTCTCTCCTTTCTAGGACTGGCATTGCAGAAAAGGAGAGCGAAGTAGATCTTGTAAAAAAATTGATTTTAGCAAGGCTTTTCATGCAATCTCCCATAATCTTCCCTCTCTCACCAAATTGGTGAGATATGGGCTGAATAAACACGATGCACTGGGTGGAAAATTGGATGGCTTAAGGTGTGGTGATTAGTGATGCAAAGTTCAGCTGACTACCTGTAACTGATGGAACCTTTCTGGGGTCAGTATAGGCTCCCATACCGATTGATGTCCCTATCAACGACCTGGATGACAGGAGTGCACGTTCAGCGAGCTTGTGGGTGACACTGAACTCAGGCGAATGGTCAATATGCTTGAAAGAAGAACTGCTCCTCTGACTGAAGGAATGTGCTGACTGGAACCTCAAGTTCAACAAGAGCAAGTACACAGCAACACATCTGGGGTGGAGTAACCCACCGCAGCTGTACAGGCTGGGGGCAGCTACCTGGGAAGCAGCTCCACAGGAAGGCAGCTGGGTGTCCTCGTGGACAGTTGCAGCATTAGGCAGCAGAGCACCCCTGCAGCAAAGACAACCAACTGACTCCTGGAGACTAACAAAATCACCATTCCTGGGGGTGTTCAAGGTTGGACATGGTGCTTAGGGACACGGTTTAGTGGGTGACACTGGTGGTAGGGGGATGGTTGGACCAGATGATCTGGGAGGTCTTTTCCAACCTTAATGATTCTATGAAAAGAATAGCCAGCAGGTCCCCAAAAGTGATCTTCTGCACCCTTCTAGCAGTTTTAAGGCCACACCTGGTGTACTGTGCCAAGAATTCAAGATAGTCAATGTGAACCATCCCTGTCAGACAGAAACCAAAGCAAGTTCCCGAGGCAGCATGATAGGTATGAACTAATCTTGAGACTCTAACTAGCAAACACTATAAATATGTAGATCCCAGAGTTTCAAACTAAGTTACAGTGGCAGAACGTTCTGTGCAGACCGGGGGCAAATGAGTAAGAAAGTAAGGTGGAAAAAGGTTCTCTCCATACTTGGAGACCACTTTCCCAACTCTGATCTGCAGCACTGTATTTATGAATTTAATCAGTGCTTTCTATGGAGCAATGCCAAATTCTGCAGCATATACCCACACAATCCCGTTTATGAACAGATCGAAGAGTTACTGCATGACATGTCCAAACCAGCATTTAGGAATTAGGATGTTTTTGTAGTACCCTTGCATTAAATGGCAGGGGAGGTTAAAAGGATTCTAAATAAGTGAAACTAGATTATATTGTGCCCTGGGCTCCATCCAGGTAATTCCATGTTCTCTAAGCATACTGGTTTGCAGCAGGACCAGCACACATCCAGCAAGCCCACAAGAGAGGCCGGCTGTAAAGCAGCACGGTGGGTTAGCTCTGTGAAGGACAAGTGTTCTGGTTTTGATGCACCACATTTGTGAATTTGGACTGATTTGAAAGCAATGATTGCCCTTAATTTGTACCTCATGTTGGGACTAATACATTCAAATCTAGCATCTTGTGATATACTCCCAGACAAATACTTAAATGAATATGCAAATCACATATGCAACACTCATTTACACAGCTGCATATATTTAAAACACAAACTGGCAATTTATTTAACTACTCATTTCAAAGTTCAGTTCTGAAACAAAAAATTTATGGATTGTTTATTCAAGAGTTAACACAACTGAAATAAAGATACCAAAGTTTTTAGTATCCTTTCAACGATCACTGTCCTGATCCCACACAGTTTCAAATTGTATCCTTGTCCTGTCAACAGTATATTCTCTTCTTTTGTGATCAGTTGCCATGGATATAGTCATAGAATGCTTTGGGTTGGAAAGGACCTTAAAGATAATCAGGGACACCTCCCACCAGCCCAGGCTACCCAAAGCCCCATCCAGCCCGGCCTTGAGCACCTCCAGGGATGGGGCAGCCACAGCTTCTCTGGGCAGCCTGTGCCAGGGCCTCACTACCCTCTGTGGGAAGTGAGGGTAGTGAGGCCCTGGCACAGGCCCTTGTTCCATCACCACACTCCCTGACACAGAGTGTCTCCCCAGCTTTCCTGTAGGCCCTTTAGGCACTGGCAGGCCGCTGTCAGGTCTCCCCGGAGCCTTCTCAACAACCCCAACTCCCTCAGCCTGTCCCCACAGGAGAGGTGCTCCAGCCCTCTGATCAGCCTCGTGGCCCTCCTCTGGACTCATTCTAACAGCTCCATGTCCTTGTGCTGGGGGCCCAGAGCTGAGTACAGCACCGCAGGTGGGGTCTCAGGAGAGTGAGGTAGAAGGGGACAATCACCTCCCGTGTCCTGCTGGCCATGCTGCTTTTGCTGCAGCCCAGGGTACAGTTGGCCTTCTGGCCTGCGGGAGCACGTTGCTGGCTTGTGTTGAGCTTCTCCATCAACCAACACCCCCAGCTCTTCCTCCTCAGGGATGCTCTCAATCTCCTCCTCAGGGATGCTCTCAATCCATTCTCCGCCCAGCCTCTTCCTGTGCTTGGGATTGTCCCAACCCAGATGCAGGACTGGTGCATTTGGCCTTGTTGAACCTCATGAGGTTTGCACAGCCCCACCTCTCAAGCCTGTCCAGCTCCCTCAGGATGGCGTCCCTTCCCTCCAGAGTGTCCCACCACACAGCTTGGTGTCATAAGCAAGCTTGCTGAGGGTGCACTCCGTCCCACTGTTCATGCCACTGACAAAAACATGAAGCAGCACTGCTGCCAACACCAGCCCCTGAGGAACACCACTCATCATTCATCTCCATTTGGACACTGAACTGTTGACCACAATTCTTTGAGTGTGACCATCCAGCCAATTCCTTACCCACAGAGCGGTCCACACATCCAATCCACGTCTCTCCAATTTAGAGACAAGGACATCATAGGGGAGCACATCAAATGCTTTGCACAAGCCCAGGTAGTTGGTCTTCCTCATCAGTTGCTCTTCCTCTATCCACCAGTGCTGTAACCCCATCTTAGAAGGCCACCAAATCTGTCAGGCATGATCTGCCCTTGGGGAAGCCGTGTTGGCTGTCACCAGTCACCTCCTTCTTTTCCATGTGCCTTAACATAGTTTCCTGGAGGATCTGCTCCATGCTCTTGCTAAGCACAGAGGCAAGACTGAATGGCTTGTTGTTCCCTGGGTCCTCCTTCCTTTTTCGCTTTTTAAAAATTGGGGTTATGTTTCCCCTCTCCCAGCCAGTGGGAACTTCAGACTGCCACAACTTCTCAAATATGATGGACAGTGGCTTAGCAACTTCATCCGCCAGTTCCCTCAGGACTTGGGGATTCATCTCATCAGGTCCCATGGACTTGTGCACCTTCAGGTTCCTTAGATGGTCCCAAACCTGAGCTTCTCCTACAGTGAGAGGTTCTTCATTCTTCCAGTTCCTTCCTTTGCCTTCTGGGACTTCAGCTATGTGCCTAGAGCTCTTGCCAGTGAAGACAGAGGCAGAAGAGTCATTGTGTACCTCAGCCTTCTCCATATTCTGGGTAACCAGGTCTCCCATTTTCTGCTTTAGTTTGGCCAGAAGCTCCTTTGTTCAACCATGCAGGCCTCCTGGTGTTTTTGCCTAACTTCCTCAATTTAAAAATTTAAGTTTCTATCACTTGCTCATAACTTATTAATTTAATGTCTCAAATTCTATCAAAAATATGATTTTAAAAAAGCATTTAAATGACAGCCAGTAGCTTTACTTATCAGAAGGCAAGTCTACTCTAACTTATAATAGCACAAATGATATTGCAACACATCACCAAACAAACCTAAAGAGACAGCCTTAGGGTTAAGTCATTAAAGCGTTTTGAGAATTACAAGATCAGAAACAAATATTACATTATGAAATGATGTCAAACTGATAACCCCTCAAGTGGTTTTGTCATCAGATACAATTTAAACTAGCATAATCCATGTACCTCTGCCTCATACTTTATTTTCTTCTCTTCTAAAACACGTGCATGTTCTTCCTTTTGATGTTCAAATTCTGACTTCAGAAAAGTATGTTCATAACGAAGTTTGTTATATTCTGTTCTGTATTTTTCCACTTCCTGAGTGAGACAAAAAATAAATCAGTCCAAAGTTTTCAGTTTTATTTCTCTCATCCATGCAATGCTCCTGTCACTTCGTAAGTTTCACTTGTAGACATGAATCCCTCCCTCTCCCTTTTCCAGGGTTTCAACCTCCACTGCCTCAGGCAACAGTAGCAAACAGTACCAGCCAGCCAAAGGAAAAGTCCTATTTTGCTCCCCCTTCAGTTTTAATTTCCTAAGGTTTTTAGAAACAATTAAACTGGTCATCACTACTCTAAATGAAATAAAATACTACTAAATACTCTATACTTACATTTTCTAGTTTCCGATAACGTTCTGTCATAGGAGATTCCAATTCCTGCTGTATTTGTGCTTTTAACAGCTCTAACTTTTGAGGAGTTAGGACCTTAAGACAGAAGGGTATCATAAATAACCAGTCTTATTCATTTATTTACATTGTGACAGGCCAAATATCCAGGAATAAAGTATTTCAAGCATGGCTTTAAGAATTCCGTTTTATTTTCTGTTTTTCTAAAGAATTTTTCAATGGTAGCTACAGAAGAAATGTGATATTAATGATCTAAAAATATTCTGGGAAGATAATAATGTTGACATTTAAAATGTCAGCATTCACTGGTAGAAGCAATACAAATGTCAATCAGTGTCTGGGGATCCTTTGTTAGATGCTGTGTTTGTTTCCTAAGAACTACGTCCTGCATTAGTTTAGGGAAACAAACAATTATAGAAAATGTCATCCAAATGATCTTAAATGTTTTTGGTATTTTTTTTGTTTGTTTGTTTGTTTCCTTTTTAGGATGAAGAAAGTTGCCACCATGAAGAGAAACAAACACCTACTTCTGTAACCACTTATGCTACAAGGCATCTAAGTTATCCAACAGGGCAGACGATTTTCCCCATAGCAGGAACAGAACATGCATGGACAGAGACTGAGGATCTTACTATTAACGTAGTACCGAACAGAATTTAGAATATTTAATTAAACAAAACAATTTCATCCTATAGTTAGTCATTCTAAGGAAGAAACATTCCTCAGATCGGGCAGGTTTCAAGATAGCTGAAATAGGTTCAAGACAAATGTATGCCTGTTACAGAAACATAAACATGGCCCTGTTCCAGGACTGAAATACATATTAAACTCTACTAGTAAATTGCCTCACCTGTGTCTTCAGTCTTTCCAACTCTTGTGTTTTACCCAACAACTCCTCTCTGTATTCAGCAAGGAGAAACTGGAATTTTTCATGTACAGTCTGCTTTTCAACCAACAACCGCTTCAGTTCATCTTGTAATTTTGTATATTCCTCCTGCAACCTGTAAGGTAAAATATTAATTTGGAGAGTAAATCTAAAATAAATTTAAGCTCAGAAACCTCATCTTCAGATGCAAAAATAAGAATATCAAGTTAGAACTAAGAAGTTAATACCCTCATCCTGTAACATATTGAAAACTTATTCCATATTTACAAACAGATAATGTGCTACAGAAACCTCACCTACAATATCTTAAGGTATTTTGAATTGTGTTTTTCTGAAGTGAACAATACTGAAATATGTCCTTAAATACACAAACAGCTAACACACACAAACTCCCTTCTACCTAAGATTTTGCTTCATCTTTTAACAGCTCTAATGAAGAAACCTGTTTAAAATACTGTACCTTATGTGTTCTGCCTTTAGAGTTTGATAATTTGCTTTATGGTGCTCACATCGCATTTTTTCATCAATCAGAAGTTTTTGTAATTCTTGTGAATTAGCCACATCACCACTCCCAGCCATGGGAGGAAGGAGACTGCCCAAAGCATCCATTTTATGGTGACTCTTCACGATGGGTATTAAGAGGACAAAAAAAATGAACTTATTACAAATCTACATCGCCGTGCACCTTTTCAGCTGACATCCCAGGAGATCGGGTCACCTGACAGAAATACAAACCCATGTAGTTAGCAATCAAGTACATTCACACTTCAAAGACTTCACATGCTACTTTTGCTTTCAATACAGAAGAATCCAAGCTCGGCTGTAACTCACGTTAGAAATCCCCTACTGAAAGGGCCACTCTTCTCTGCTCGTTCTACCTGCCCTGAGGTGTAGTAGCTGTCCTAGGGACACAGCATAAAGTTAAATCTGGAGATTATTTGAGCCAATACAAAACAAGCATCTTTAACCATCAGGCCACACAAAATGTTATTTTTACTAGCGCTGCACACTAAGAATCAAACCATGATGTTAATTATGCCCTGTTAACTAGGATTCAAGCAGGGGTCACAGACATCAGATACGAAGTAGTAAAAGCTGTTTGTATCACAGTCTGTCGCACTATCCTAACACACTGCACTGCTCCACACACCATCGCATCACCTCGAACAGGAGATAATGCTCACTGGTGAGCTCCTATCAGGCCACTTCTGGAAGAGTTACAACTTCACAGGCTGGTATCTTCCAGATTGTCCAAAGTTTACCTCTGAAACACATCATTGATACATGTCACTTCTAGTTTTTGAAGTTTTTCTGGTGGTTTCATGTGACCTTTCCAGCAAGAGTTTTTCTAAATGTGACAATCTCAGATGGGTGTGAGAAAGCTGCAGATTGCCAGATGCTGAGAAATGAGGAAGTATTATAACATGCGCCCCATCGGCTCTTCTCGATATTAGAAACCAGGCACTGCCTGAGACTGGTTATTGCTGGTGCTTCTAAAGGATCTGGGGGAGGGAGGACTGCAACTGAATTTTAGGGAAGTTATAAAGCTTTGAAACCAGCTACCCTGACATTTTGGGCTTTCGGCAGTACTGGACTGGTGCCTAAAAACTCCGTATTTGCAGTGGTATGCAAAAAAAAGTCAAATCTCCAGCATCACTGCAACTAGCTAGCCTCCTTCTCCAACACAGCTGTATACGTAACGCTTTCTAGTATTCCACTCTTAACATCTCTCATGGGCCTACCTTAAGCACTCACCATTTGATTCTATAAACCCTGAGCTACAAGCGAGATGAAAATTATCTTCCATACAGATAAATAAGCACGGCACATTTAGTGCCCATTTTCTTCCTCCACTACTAGGATGGGGAAAGGTGAGAGGAAAGTGTCCCAATACCGGCACAGGCAAGGTGGCAACAGCCATTTCTTTTATCCTGCTTTACTCAAATTTGCTGAGAGGATAAGGAGGAGGAGATGCTTCTGAAGCAGCATTATAGATACAAAGACTCCAGAAAACATGGAGTTTTCTGAGAACTAATCAACCAAAAAAAAAAAAAAAAAAAAAGAATGGAAATGCAACCGTTTGTAATTTCAGCCCCAAGCTGCTGAAGATGGGAAATACATCCACTCCTCACAGCTTTGGCTACTATCAGAAAGTCCACAGATTATAAAGCAAAACACATATCCAGTTGTGTGCGCATCTGTGGTTTACAAATCCGTCTCACACATTCAAAAACCTAAGCACTATGTAGTTAAGGAAGCAAAACTATTTGGGCTTGCAGGGACATCTAGTGGCAAACTTCAGGATTTACATTCCCGGTGATGAGAGAATCTACAGTACCAGAAATTTCATTACTTTGTAAGACCTCTTTCCTTGAAATCATTGAAGCGACTTGTGATATTTAGCCTACACACTTTCTTACAATAAAATTAAATAAAATACCTTTATTTTTTTTCTTCAAAAACAAAACGAGTCCTCACAGTGCTGCAAACACTCACCATTGTCTTGGCCCTATAGGGTAAGTACCCTACTAACATGAATCTCTTCTGTACTAGTGGCACTTTCTCATAGTCAATGATTAGACCTAAAATATTCTTCAAAATTATGCAGGACTACACTTTTTTTTTTTTTTTAAGTAATACTTTACAGGAACACTAGTTAAAACTCCTTCCCTTGTACACCTGTTCAAAAAGGTAGAAAACCATAAAACATGCTTGAAAGAAACTAAAACCCCAGCATATCTAAAATTAATTCTCCACCTATAAGATAACATAAAACTTGGTAAATTTACAAAACTGCAAACTTGTATCAACTGCCCCGAATCCATACTATGTAATCTTAACATCATTTTGTACAGGTACACAAGGAAAGGTATTGGTACAGAGTCCTGAAGCTCATGTTTTGCACACTTAATACCTGAAATTACATAATATACATATATCTATATATTGATATTGGTTAATATTTTTGGTAGAATATCCAGTCAAGTGAAGTAACTCGACTACATTTCCAAGAGTCACCTTTGTTCTGCCTTTCTCCTCCAAAGAGCTATTTTCATACACAAAGAAATACTTTTTAAAGATGTACTTCACATCTCTCTCCTTTATATCCACACATCATGAAAGGACTTTTCTTTCACAAGATTTTTGAGCTACATTATTTTAAATTTTGTTTTCTACAACCACTTAAAATTGTGAGAAAACTTGCATTTAGAGAAAAACATGAAGACGTCGCTATAATTTCTGACCACCACGGCCTCCTTCTCGCTTCCATGGCGTAGCCCAACTCCAGGACTCCAGCATGCACCAGCCTGGGTGACACAACTCACTCACGACTCTTCTTTGTGTCCTCTGACCATGCTAACACACATAAATTTACCATGGTTGAACATTAAACAGTTAAATTAGATAGTACTCTGAATGTAATTTTGCAACGACTGCTGCCACATCTCATGGAACAATAAGCTATTTGTCTGGAAGAATAAGTGAGACACTCAAAGGAAGAGCAGAGCCTCACCAAGTGATTCCAAACACTACTGCTCTGCTTAAGGGTCTGTGGAGTCGGAGCAGATAAAGAGCTAACAAGAAACCGTAACCCACTTGACAGCTCCCTGTCACCAGGAATGAGAGGTTGCCTTCCTCCCTCCTTCATCCTTATTCCTGGAACTGCCATTCATCAGACCCTTCTATGAACTGCTTTAACTCAAGAAGCCAATAGTTAAACGAGCAGAAAACACTCAATAGTTTCTTTTTCTGGTGAGGCCAGTGAGTCATTCCAGCATAAGGAAAAACCCAACAAGCCACAGAATCAGTGAAAGTAGGCAGCTGGTACTGGCTTGCACAAAGAAACGAGGAGACAAATAAGGTGGCGGAAGGAGGAGCACGCCTCTCTCCTTTCAGGAGCAGAGAACTGTCACATCAGGAGTTCAGACCTTCATGTGGTCACAGCCTTGGGCTAGACACTCAGCTTTTCAACAAAGTTAGGTTAAATTAGCCCTACCTTAAATGACTATGCAACACACCCGAGGTCACACTTCCCACGAACACTGAGCAAATAAAAAAAAAAAATAGCAAAGTTAAAAGCAAATTTATCTATCATTTGAGAAATTAGATTGTGTACTGCTCTAACAGTTTATATTTTACATTTTGCAATAGCCAAAGTAACCACACTTAAGAAATAAGAAATAAAATAAATAATAATAATAAAATACAAAATAAACTGGGAAAAAAAAAATCAGCAAAAGGTGAAAACCTTTATCATAGGAATCTCTATAGTCTGGGCAACTGCTCAGACATCACTGTTGAGAATCCAGTGAAAATAAACACTTACTGTTTGAGCATGCCTAAGTGCAGAAATAGGAGAACACCTCTATGATTTATAACTTATAAAAGACATCAGTCTCGTTTCAACTGTCACTGCTCTCACAACACTGTTTGAAGTACAAGTGTCAACAGCCAGGCATATCTGAGTATACCCGGTCTGGGGGTGGTGTCTGTGCCCCTGGCAGGGGGTTGGAGCTAGGTGATCCTTCAGGGTCCCTCCCAACCCAACCCACCCTGTGACACAGGATTTCGCAGTGCCATCCTCATGTATGGCACACGGGGTTACTCTTGCCATTTCTGCCTTATACAGAAATAGGGTTATAATAGAAATAGGGTTATTTTTGTTAGATAAAGAAAACAAACAGGGTTATAAACTAATCCAGGATTAAAGGTTTTGCTTTAAAAACATAGTAAGCCAAGCTGCTAGCACAAGCCACTGATCAAACTGAAATTTGTCACAGGAGTTACATCTGGTAAGTCTCCTAGCTGCAGTCCACAACAATTTGTCTGCATACAGCAGGTAGGGTTTGTTTGTTTGTTTTTCCCATGACAAGAGACCCTTAGATACAGACGAGAAACTTCTCACTAAAGCCTCATTCAACATTGCAGCTGGGGTTAGAGATGCAACAGCTCGCAGCCTGCCGCACACAGCTGTACAGCCCACAGCACTTCCCCTGCTGCTGACAAGACTTCACACTGACTCCAAACCGGCGGCGTTCAGGCAGGACTTACTCCTCACCTCAGCCTGCGTGCCCTACACAGCTCCTACAGGCGAACACGGCAGCATTTACCCTGCTGTGCCCATGCAGGCAAAGCCCGTGTGAGGAAGCGGAGCCCGCGGCCGTTGCGTTGCCGTTGCGTTACCGTTACCTTTCCCGCCGCCCCCGCGGGGCTCCCCCTGCGCCCGGCGGCCCCCGGCCGGGAGCCGTTTAAAAATGGCGCCGCCGGCCCGAGGGGCGCGGGGCGGCCTGGGAGCAGCGCGCGGGGCGCGCGGGGCGGTGTCGCCCGGGGAACGGCCGCGCGCGTGCGCGGAGGCGGGAGGGGAGCGGAGGGAAGGGGAGGAGAGCAGGAGCCGGCCCGGCCCGGCCCCGCTGCAGCCCGGGGCCGTGTTCCCCTGTGAAATCCCCTAAAAGGGGACGTGGGCACCCAGGCCAGCACAGGCACCCCCCTGAGGAGATCAGCAGTCCTCTAATAAGGATTAAAAACGGCTTCCGTGCTGTTGTGGAGTGCGGGTGTTAGCGATGACCCCCGCAGGAAAAAGAGGAGAAAAAATAAACATAACATAGCATAGCATAGCATAACATAACATAACATAACATAACATAACATAACATAACATAACATAACATAACATAACATAACATAGCAGTGTATTAAGGCAGACGGTATTGTGCATGGACCCTGAGCCCTGGTTCCCCCGTCACAGTGGCTGTAAGCTGCAGGGCGAGGATTGCACATCGGGATCACACAGCGGCCATCCACAGCAAAGGACATGAGAAATGTCGTCAGGAATCAGCATGAGCTCAGGGGAGTTTGGGGGGAGGACACATGGGAGAAAAATTTTAAAATATAAAATTATCTAGGTAACTAAAATCAGCAGACAGGGTTAGGTGTCTATTGCCAGCAAAGCTGCTCAACAGCCTTACAGTTACCATCTCCCTCCCCATCTCACAGCTGTGCAAGAAGCAGTACGGAAAACCTGCTCCTACCTCTGACTGCTTTTACTATAATGCTGCTGTAGGGACTCAGATGGGCCTGGCCTGGGAATCCTGCAGAGTGCAGGGGAAGAGGAGTGAAAGCAAGGGACCAAGGGCACGAGGAGGAGATGGCTGGGGGAAGAAGAACTAGCAAGCATGGGACTCGGGAACACAGCAGAGAGGCAAAAGGGTCAGACAAAAGATGAGCCTGGAGAACAAGAGGGAGAAGCAGCTAGAAAATGAAAATTATATAGTACAAGGCAAATGAGAAATGTAAAGAGCAATAAGTAAATATGAAAGGGAAACAAACTGTTGGGGAAAAAGGGGGACACATTGGTGTGCGTTTGTTCGTTTTCTCTTTGTGTCAGTCTGACTCTGCTAATGAAGTCAGTGCCTAAAGGAAGCAGGAATAATAAACACCCTTATAACATATTGAATTCAGGCAGTAGCAAGTTCACCTCTTGGGAACATCACCCAACACTAAGGTTTTTCATAGGAATAGAAATGTATGCGGCTACAGATGTCAATAGCTTATTTTACAAAAAAAAAAAAAAAAATCTCTTTAACATACACAATTTAAATGCACTGTGGGGCTCAAGTAAAAGTACAGATTTCATTTAGAGACCGTCAAGGTACTTGGTTGATACGGTTAGAGGTTATTTGTGTTTCTTTGCATGTCATCTCAAATTAGTTCTGGATAGATCGGCATTTCACACAGCAGCAAGGTTCATCCTCACACAAAGAAAACAACACACAAAGAGCTGTTAAATCAGTGTGGAACCCCAGGAAAATATTTAGAAGTGGTTTGCAGATACACTCTTTGGAGAAAGATAGATAATATTTAGGTATGGTCAGAAAATGTCTTGATGAGTTTATAGGCTTGTTTAGACTTCCTTTCTGGTTTACTTGAGCAAGCTGAAAATAATTGCTAGATTAGATAAATCCTCATCTTCTGTCACACAGTGGCATATCTTTAGAAAAGGATATTGCTGTTATGCACATATGCTGCTGTTCATACCTGTAGTTTAATCCATGCTTAGTTTCTGTCACCTTGACCTGAATCCAGCCTATCAGGACAGAGGCCAAATGGGGGATTAGTGCTAGGAGTGCAAGCCCCGTCAGCCTCTGAGTCAGCAGAGCCTGAAAGCATGTAAATGCTATCATCATCCCATACAATTGTGTCAGAAACATCTGTGTCCAAGTAGCATGCTGTTTGTGTTGGAGAGCTAAAACTGTACGTAGTTGTGTGGAGATTGCCTGACAAAAATAATACTTTGGCATTGCAAAATCAGAAGATGAAATTGCTTTTAAATGCAGTAGTGATTGCACAGAGGTGTTCTCTACTTTTCTGTTCAGCGTGTACATAGACTTTTGTTTATACAACACTGACCGTCTGCCTCCTTCCCCTCTAACCGCTTGTCTACACATGTAGCTATGGTAAAAAAGGATGTTTCCCAGATGAGTACCAAGTTATTAAAATGGTATTCTAAAAAAAATAAATAAAAATAAAAAAATAAAAAAATAAAAAATGCAGATGGAATTTATTGGTCTGCTAGGAGATATCACATTTAAGTACATTGTACTCATATTACGGGCTTCAGTTCTGACTGAGCTTTCCTTTCCATTAGATTGGCTCCATTCTGGCCACAACTAAAGAGTTTTTCCAAATTTTACACATACATTGTGGGTGAATAGAACCTCTCACTCATCAGCTGAAGACACCATGACTGCATCAAATGTAAGCTCAGCTCGCAGAGTTCTTGTCCAGAGAGTATCGATGCTTCTTTCAGCAACTGGGCACTGGCCAGCTCCAAGCTTGTTCTGAGGCAAAGGAGCGTGGATCCTCTGCCTTGTAGGCTGCACATGAAAAGTAACACAACATTGCTCCACTGAGTAACTTTGTAAAACTATTGAGTTTTCACCTACATCAACAGTCCAGATACAAATTCAGGAGGGCACAATGTGAATATTCCTCTTTTCAGTGATAACAACTCTATGCTAGTTGTCATAGCAGGCAAAACCCACCTTTTGATTGCTGTACACAGTACACTGTAGCACAAGTACAGTGATGGCATGCATGCATTCGGGAAACATTTATCTCTAAGTTTAAGCTGCACTGCTAGCAGCGGGTACATTGGTAGTTCAGCGCATTTTTGGTGTGTCTAAATGAGCTGCAGTTACTGTTCAGTGTAACAGCAGGTGGAGTCCTGGGTGCCTTCAGCTGGTTTCTGGTTCATTTGTAAAATTTTGCTTCTTGGAGTTACTTGCGGGCACCACCGTGAAGTGTTTTTGGTGTACAGTGATGGTAAGGGTCATCTGTCAAATGTCTCATCCAGCGATTGTCAGCGCTGTATGGAAACCACTGCTTGGCTATGCATGACACTTCTCCTCCTATGCTAAGTTACGACATTACCATTGTATTTTCCTCTCTGCCTTTCTGTTTTCTGGGTGCTAAAACACTCAGCCCTGGCAGCCAAAAGGGCCAACCCTACCCTGGGGTGCATCGGGCCCAGCACTGCCAGCCAGTCAAGGGAAGGGATTGTCCCGCTCTGCTCTGCGCTGGGCTGCATCACCTCAAGCACTGTGTGCGGTTTGGAGTGCCCAGTATAAGAAGGCCATAAACTATTAGAGAGTGTCCAAAGGAGGGCCATGAAGATGGTAAAGGGTCTGGAGGACAAAATGAATGAGGAGGGGCTGAGGTCCCTTGGTTTGCTCAGCCCCGAGCAGAGCAGGCTGAGGGGAGGCCTCATGGCGGCCTGCAGCTCCCTCACGAGGGGAGCGGAGGGGCAGGTGCTGAGCTCTGCTCTCTGGGGACAGAGACAGGACCCAAGGGAACGGCATGGAGCTGGGACAGGGGAGGGTCAGGCTGGGGCTTAGGGAAAGGGTCTGCACCCAGAGGGTGCTCGGGCACTGGGATGGGCTCCCCAGGGCAATGTTCACAGCATCAAGCCTGCTGGAGTTCAAAGGAGTTTGGGCAACGCTCTCAGACATCTGGTCTGATTCTTGGGTGGCCCTGTGTGGAGCCAGGAGTTGGACTCGATGGTCCTTGTGGGTCCCTTCCAACTGGGGATATTCAACAGTGCTATGAAAACACTTGTTGGGGTGCATTACGCACTCTTCAAAACCAGTTACAAGCAGCTCAGAAGCGACGATGATTCAGATGCCTTTTCAATGTCTGGTTAGTCAGTGTGTTAGCAGGGGTTATGCAGCCCATGTCAGAACCGGGCAAATGTTATTAGCAGCTAGGGGGAGCCTGCTGTTTGTCGAATTGAGTTAACTTAATACAGAAGTTGAGTTCCAGGCATCTGCGTGAAACTCAGCATGACGAGACCTGTCTGCAGGTGACACGGGACCTGCTGTGTGCTTCCGTAGGAGGAAATCAGAAAGGCAGCATGACTGCAAAGCAAAACACAGTTACTGCACTGTGTCTACTCTGTTCTTGGTATAAAAATAAGATCATTTCTAATGGCTGCCGGTGCCAGCTGACAAGAGCTCTGTTTTGTGAAAAATAAATGCAAATGTTTTGTGTTATGTCAGCTATGTTAGCTATTATGCATGCCTATATTCAATTTTTTGGCACATGACCAGGATCTCTGACAATCATGTAAAAAAAAAAAATCAGCTTTGGTTTCTAATTCAGTTTTCCCCAAAAGTAATCCAAAGCGAGTCCAACTGCTTGGCACACTAACATAATGTTTGCATAGCATGTTCACACAAGCTCTGGAGGAGAGCAGTGATGATACTTCATTTAATGTTTGCAGTTCTGCTATGTCATAGCTGTAAATAAAATCCACATGACCGATTTTGGTCAAAACTGCAACAGAGCAGAATCCTGTTTTACCAGTATTTTAAAGCTGGGGTTTTCTCTTGGTTGTACAACTCTGTTACTGACAAAGAGAAACTGATGTGGGACAGAGTGATAAGAAAAAGTTTAAGAAACAACTTACATCATCAAATAAATATAAGTATTTTTATTTAAAAAAAAAATGTTAATGACACCTTAAAGGCAGTCATGACTACAGAAAAAAATATACAAAAATTACTTGTTTGTATTTGCATCTTTCCACAGTGCTGCACAAAATGGCTATGCTATGAGAAACACTGTAGATTACACACTGAGACTATTAACTTTAGTCAATTAAAACAGACAGTTTGGGGTACAGTTTAATACTACACCAGGCCCAAATTCTCTGGGGGAAAAAAAAAGGAAAGATGACTGTGCAAAACTTTCCAACAACAGTGTAACTTCATATGCTAAACATACAGCAAATTAGTCATACAAGACAGTTTGACTAGTCCTCATGCAGTCTTTATATACAACATCAACTCAGTTTGCTTTTTCAGGGATAATATACAAGTCCATTAACTCAAATTATTTTTTTCCTAGTCTTTCATTGCTGTAATGTGAAACTGATTCTTTTTCCTGCATTCTACCCAGCATCAAAGAGACCATTCGAACTTTGTTTGAAAACAAATCTATTGCTTTCTAAAAGGGAGCAATATAATTAATTAAAGGACGTGTTTTGGCATGCTGGTAAATGGAAACAAACAGACAATTGATAGATATTTGCTTGATTAATAAAGAGGAGAGCAAACTTGTCTGATTGCTATTCCTAGCTGGACTTGCTGAAGTGATTAAATTCTGTTATCCAAATTAAAGTGTTTAATTACATTAATCTGTGTTTACCTTCTGCTGCACCACTGAATCCAGAAATAAAATGTCTATATCACGATGGAAATGGGCTTGGCTTTCAAAATTCCAAGCCAATTAAATTAACCACAATCATACAACACCCCCACCCCAAAAAAAAGTTTCTTGTTCATTGAATGCAACTCCAGAAAGCACTGCCTGTGATTATACAACTGGTTTTGGATCAAGCATAAGCCTGGACTGATTCCTCTTTGAAAAACACCGCTCAACTTTAGCCTAAAATTTTCAAGTCCTTGTTTATTCTGTAGCTAATAATATGCTCACAGCCCTTACGATTACTAAACTGAAGCTTGTACTTGCATTAGATTTGTCTAGCTTCAACTTCTAGTCACTGGATCTTGTATCTTTGCTAGAGCAAGTTGTCTTCATCTATTGATTTTCTAGTCCCCAGATAAACATTTACAATTGTGTTTGAAGAAAAACATTGGCTTTTAAATATCCTTCATAGAGCACAGACAGCAGGTCTACACATGATGTTCCTGCGCAGAGACACTGCATAACACAGGCATTTTGGTGTTAAAGCAGAAAATAGTCAGATTTGACAGGGCTCTTTTAAGAACTCAGAACAAGGAGACACCCTAGGACTGCAGTAAAATGGGAAGCTGTACAAATGCACATAAGGCAAACCAGCAGTGAGAAGGAATTTAAACTGGGTCTCATTCAGTGTTGACAATGACTAATTCCCTCATTGTTGTACATCGAATTAGAGTTAAAGCTAGTGGAGGGAGCCATTACACAGCTTTCAGAGGAACCCCTGTTTAGACCTTTATGCCTAAATAGGAGAGAGGAAAATTGTGCCAACCTTCATGAGAAACTAAGTCTCCAGAAGCTTCTGAGCAAAAAAAGCTGCCAAATGCCAATGGGGCATGTATTAATATTAACTGAAGGACTTTTTAGTTAGAGAACAAAGAGAAGAGAAATAATTCATTACCAGGCAGTATCAAACAGAGAAGACGCTGGTCACCATTTGGTTGGGTGGGAGTGTTTTAGAGGCTCACAATGAGTTAAGTGCAACAGGCATACTAAGAACGACACCTGATGTGTTGTAGGAGACCATAAAAGCAAACACTATCCCAACCAGACATGGTTAATTGCTTGAGAAGTTGAAGTTCTCATTAATAGAGGTTGTGCTACTGTTCAGAATGGCCTGGGCATACGTTCTCAGCAAGCAGAGTTCTGTGTGCAGCCCAAGCAGTGGAAGTGATGCTGATACTGAAGTCATTGGCCTGGCCGTCAGCCTGCTCTTGATGCTGGGTACAGAGACAGCCGGTGTGCCTGTGCTACCCAGTCCTGCTGCTGTTTGTCTGTTCCACGCAGGCAAGAGGTAGGAAGAGCCTTCGGTGCTGCAGCTGTGCCATCATTCCACTAGGGAAGCTGCCTAGAGCACAGTTTCAGGGGTTCAGATTCACTGAAGCAAAAAAGGAAAGCAGCTCATCTTCTTGTTTCCACTTCCTCTGCCAGTGCTGGCACACCTGAGACCTTTCTCTCAGCCCCTTCAAGTCTCTGGTGTGGTGGAGAACTACCTGCTCTTCTGCTGGTTCAGTTTTCTGCCAGCCCCGTGAGCCAACACGACACAGGGAAGGCTGCAACACACCAGTGTAAGGTGAGAAAGGAGTGAAGCCAGGAGGGGAGATCTCCCTCCCCTTCAGGTGGGAAGGAGCTTGGCAGAGCTCGCAGCACTGCCGCGTGTGCACAGCTACAGCAGTTTCACCCAAAGGCTGCCTGTTGCCCTTCACATCTTCCTTAATTCCTCGATGCATGTCACAACACCCAGAGAGTTAAATACAGCACAGAAAATAACCTAGAGAAGTGCTGTGCCCATTTACCAGTCAAGGTTTAATTTGCATAAATAACATTACTCAGAGTTTACAGCTTTCTCTGTGTCTTCTGCCAGATAAAATCCAACAGAGAAACACAAGGCCTTTCTGCTTCCAATTTGGACCCAGTCAGATTTTATCAGGGCAGACAGCAATCTTTCAGAGGCCCATTGATTTTATGTTCTACCTTCATTTCGCACTGAGGACATCTCTCGGCACTGTAACAGGATAACCTTGGAGCAGAAGCCTTCGCACTCCCAGGCTGTACCACACCAACTTCCTGTGATATACGACAACTGACGACTACCTGACATTACACGTTTAACTATGTACACTAGCACGGTGAGGATTCTCCCTTTATCATGCAATAGGCAAAGGAGTTTTTCCTTAAGTAAAATTACCATACCTTTCTTGGCCACGTGCCCTTCTGAACCCATGTAACAAAATGCCAGACAAACTGCGTGTTCTTGAGTGGCCAAACCAGAAGGGGGCTGTGCAAACAAAGTAGAACAAGGACTATAATAAAGATGGCAAGAGAGCACTACAGAGGCACAGATTTCTGAGGATCACTCCCACTGTTTGTTTGTTTGTTTAAAAAAACATCTTGTGGCCTCAGGAAATGAGGAAAAAAATCACAGTCATAGGGATTATTAGTGAAATACCTGGTGGAATTCAGCAAGACGACTTTGGACTCTGAATTTGAATAGAAGCACATTCATTAGCTAAAGAAATTGGAAGTACAAACTAAAAAGATATTGCATGCCTCTTGTGGGAACAAATTATATTAAAACAGTCGAAAAGACCAAGAGGATCTCAGGTTACTTAAAGGGCATATAAAGAAACCAAGGGCAATCCTTCCTTGTGATGTGAAGAACAAACAAACAAACAAAAAAGTATTTTTTTCCTTTCAATCTCTTCAGCATTCTGGAACAGACTTTCCTGTGAGGGTAGGTTTGTCAGTTGTATCCAGGGAAGCAATCTCAGTTTATCAACTGGCTAGTAAAGGAGGTGAAGTGCAGATAGTGGGAAGGTGGGGGTGCAGGCCTGGTGCTAGGCACGCACATGGTGCCAAAATGGGCTAAGCACACGGGAAGAAAGGTCTTCCTGAACCAAGCAGCAGCAGGAGCACATGCAAGAGGTAAGACAGAGAAGGTTAAGCACAACACAATAGCTATTGCCATCTTCAAGGGATAGTAGGAATACAGAGGGTAAAAACAGAGGAAAAAAAAAAAAGATTAAGGAGAATAAGAACCTGTCTGTACAATAATTCTTCCTGACACAGCCACGGAAAAGGCTACTGGTGAGTTTGGGCTTTATGCCGTGACACCACTTGCGGCAGGACTTTTGCCTTCCCCTCCACCTTCCTCCGAGGATGGGGCAGTGCAGGGTCAGGACAACAAGGGTGTGCCTGAGCTGATCCCCTTCCGCTGCCTGCAGGCCAGGCACAATCCTTCCTGATCTCTGTGTTCAAAGCTGCAGCGCACACAAATAATTCTTTAATGACCTTTACAGTGTTTTAATTTAATTTTCTAACTGCTGAGTCATATAATTATTTACGCAGTTAATTCTGTCCTTTCTTCAGTCCCTGAAGCCACAGAAGGTAACTGTAGTCACTGTTAATTCAATAGCAGTAAAAGGTCAAAAGTTCTTCCCTTGCCTCCCCTCCCCATTCCCCTTCCTCAGTATAAGGATTTCTGAATCCCTACACCAAGTATTACAATTCATAAAAAAAAAGGCAAACCCAACACATCAAGTAATCCCCTTTCCCCCTTCTTGTAAAACCAGTGTAGCAAATACTACAAAGAAAAAAAAATCCATCATGACAGTTAATTTAAAAGTAACCTTGAACCCCAAATAATGAGAGAGACTGTTTTTTTTTTTTTTTTTCCCATTTAATACAGAGTGGAGGAGAATTCTGATTTTCTTTTCCTTTTTATTAAAGACTGTTTCACATCATGACTGAGAGCCAAGCAGAGGACTTCAGGGATTTTTTTTCTGCGGTTCTTAAAATAAGTTCTAGTAGGAAAACAAAACCACCCGTCTCCTAGTAGTGGTAGTGTATGCTAATACATTATTTCAGGAATGTTTGTCAAGAGAGTCTGCACAGTGTTTGTATATTTACAGAAGTTTAACTCCCTGCTCCCCTAAGGACGTGTTCCCTCATACTTTTTCTGCATGCTTTAATCTGACATAAGAAAAAATTCCACCATACCCAGAGTCCCACCGCCTCTCTGCTTTCCATTCAGTTAGAGAGTCCCAACAATTCAGTGCTAACAAAGGTTAACCTGAGTGCTGCCTTTCTGTTTACCTCCTTCTCCTTGCAGGTTGCAGTGCTTGAAGCAAGCGAGCACTTTGGTCTGCATGACAACACACCCACCAGTTACTTGCTCCTTTGCTCCCTTACGAAGTGGCCTGGAGATCTTGTCATTTAATTCAGTTCTTCATCGTTGGAAGCTTTATGCCGCATTTATGTTTTTCTTGAGTGTGATAAGGAACAGTGCCAGGATAGAACAACTGCTAACTGTGGTCACTAGTCATCAGTGGTCTAATTTTTGAACAGTAAACTCTTCTTGCAAAGGGTTACTAGCAGAAGCATCAAGTTTTGCTGGTGCTGAAAACCCCATATACAGTTACTCGTTAATTTAGTATCTGAGACTACTAATAAATATGACTATATAATTCAGCTTATCATCCTAGCTGGACTCACAAAAGATAATTTGCCTAACACAGGTGATACACATCATGATGTACTCCCTCCTGACCACACTCTTTACACTCCGGTCCAGTAAAAAGCACACCTTGCACTTACAGTTCCTCAGATCCCTCCCAAAGCATCCTACCTTCTTTTGTTAGGTTTGCAAAGTGGAAAAACAGTGGGATTAAGGCAGAAAACTGACATAAGCAAGCAGTTCATCACAGACATACCCAATTAGACACAATCTGACTGAACAGTCTACCGACTGCCAACTAGTATACATTTATGTATTTACACCCCCTTGAAGTCCAAGAGTCTTTGTAGCCTTCTTCATTCAGTCTGCACATTTAAACTGACAAAAACTTGTATATACACAGCACTTGAAAACAGGGAGGAAAAGAAAACAAAAACAGAACAGCCAGACCAGCAGCTTCATCTTGGTATAATCATCCTTTCTATGGCGCAAATGATATGATCCCAGTTTTTACAAAATATTGCCAGCAGTGTCACTGCGAAAAAAGTGCAGATGATATGAAAACGGCTCTTCATCATAGGAGCAATGAACTTTGCAATAGTAGAAACGCACACTAAGATGACAGTCATGAAGGCCAAGATAACATTTATGCATTTCCCCAGGAGCACTTTGGCATTAACCGTTTCGGATTGCTGTGCCTGCTGTTCTTGCTGATGGAGCTCCAGCTTCGAAACACGGGTCTGGCATGATTCCAAGGCTTCCTGGAGATAGAAAACAAGAATCAGGGCAGCTGTATATCCACACAACACTTCCTGTCTTAGCAGCAGGACCATCCATCATTAAGATTAGAAAGTGTAATTTATTTTGGACTCCTCAAACTTCAATGAGCCACCAACTCTTTTAAAAATAAATGCATGTATTTATCTACTTCTATGTATCACTGCCTGCCCAGGCATAATTAAGTCTGACAACACTGTCCAAAATGTACTATTTCCATTTTTCATGCTTCAAAAAAAAGTATCATAGCTGTAATGTTCACAGTAGATAATGTTTCCTGCATATACTGATGAGATAAAATACTGGGAAAGCTGTTGCCATGGCAGCTTCCCTTGCATTAAAACAGCATCAAAGTTAGTTTCTTTGTATACACCACAGAAATCATTACAGTAGTAACGACTCGCTGTGATACTAATTAAATCTACCGTGCAACACGTACCATTTGGTTTACACCACCTCTCTGGCCTCCAGTACTTTTGTTTTCAAAGCCACAGCGCGGGGCCTGAGCTCTCAGTGACCTGCTGATGCCCTGCTCTGTCAGCGTGCAGGCTCATTCACCCGCACCCCACGAGGACAACATGCAGTGCAGGCACCTGTGGCGATGCTGCATGGCATTCCCTCTCTCTCACGATACGTTCCACTTCACCATTTGTTCAAAGCAAGTAGGCCTTCCTCTTCTGCTTGAGGGCGAACTAAAAACAGTCTTTGTAAAATGGTGGCTGAATCACTAACCCCACACTCTGAACCTTCGCATGGAAAGGTGAATTCATTAACCACCAAATTCTGAATAGCTGCTGAATTCACCAACTTGCCAAAACGCCCCTTTTTGCTCGAGTTGTGACTTGGGCACCATTGGGTGACACCACGTAAGGCTAGTTTCAGGAGATGGATCACTGTTTTCCATTGAACCATTTTCCTTGGATTCTTTCCTGATCACACAGCAAACCCCTTTAATACAGTGTTCTGTGTAAAAACAGAAACACTGCACAAAGAGTTATTATCTTTCTTTGGCTGGGCCAGTTCTCTATGGTTTTTGGTTTACCACACGACCAGCCAGTGTTTTAAAACTCATCTGCCCAACCCCTAAGGTCAGAGTGCTCCAAAGGTCGGTTGTTACATGAAATATCCACAACTTGAATGCTTTTCCGTTATCTTAGCTTATTTGCCAAACCCCAAATTAGATAAGATTAAACAGGCCCAACCGTAGGGAGATAACAGAAGCAAGCCTGTATCAACTGAGAGACTTTTAAAACAAACTGAAGTGCTGACTGTCCCCTCAGGGTTCAGCTAATGAGCTAACAAACATTTCATAGCCCATCTACTGGAAAGCTCTGGTCTCATTCTTTATTTACATCCTCAGGATGCCTACACAGAAAGGAGTCCTGTACTTGAGACCTCTTTAAACCTACAAAGGAACCTCTGATACGCTCAGATTCAATATCATCCATTTCTCACTATTCCCAGGGGTTTCCTAACCCTCATACCAGCCAGGAAAGAGCCTCATCTTCCTGCTGCTGACCTGCTGCCTCTGCTCTCTACGGTTAGAAATGTGAGCACAGGGATGTACTGGATGGAAGGTTTTTATTTACTATCTGAGCCAGTAAGATGGCAGTCATTGAGCATCCCCCAGTCATTAGTGAATGCAAACCCAAAGGTAACGCAAAACAATGTTTTTTTACCACTTCCTCAGATTTTGGGTAGAAACATTACGGATTATACTGATGCTTATGTTGCACATAAATGTTGAAGTACATAACTACATGCTGTTCAGGACAAACTCGTAGACATTACTGGCTTTTGCCTGAAGACAGATGAGACTTCAAACAGGTGGTTTATAGTCAATCTCACACTTTTTTTTTTTTTTTTTAAACCTTAAACACAATTTACAGTAAGCCTTGTCATGTGATACAACTACACACTGGGGAAAGTCTGAGCAAGGGGATTCTGTTAGGACACTGTTAATAGACTCAAATCCTTCCTCCTCTGGTGCAAGAGATTATAACAGTCCATTCTTCATCCACAAATCTGCCTAGATTTTATCATCAATTGCAGCAGATAAAATTCTGGGTCTACTGAAACAAATGGAGGCTGTCACTGATTTAAAGGTGCTGGAGTTTCACAGTAAAAAGCAGAAAACATGGGCTTACGTGTCTCTCCACATTTTTTCTATACGAAGATGTGGGAAGATGCAAGTATTTTACAGTACAATATTTTTACAGTACACGATTTATAACAAGTGTTAGAAGTTGGATAAGCATAAGAAAGTACCTGAACATCTCGTGATCGCTCGTATGCCTGATACGCCACTTTTTCCTCTATGCTGGCTAGCTCTTGTTTCAAGTTTGCTGTCTCATGTTGATGAAGATCAGTGAGGTCATTTAACTGGTCTTCCAATCTTTCATATCTTTTCAGGAAAAAAGGTCTAAATTTAGTGCTTTCTATTTCAGTAATGCTAGGTCACAAAAACAATTACACACTTAAAAAGGCAACTTCTCAGCGTACTATGGATTCATCTGACTGGCATTACCAAGCAGTAGAGAAATCATTAGAAATACTGGAAATATTCCATAAGCATTTATTCAACAAACTCAAATCCTTTTCTGAATCTCCCTTCCTGGCAGTGGGTTTTAAAGAGCAAATATTTGCGTATCATTGGTGAATCATATGAACTATAAACCAATGGTTAAAAGGTCTCCAATTCACATTTTTCCATTTCTCACTCTTCACTCAGTCAAGAAAATATGGTTTCATGAGCAAACTTGATGCAGTTAACAACTCACAGTAGTGAAAGGAAATTAACATTTCCCTGGATCCCCTCTCGCTCACAACGGCAATGTCCTGCCATTCTGGCACATCTCTACATGGTAAACCAGTTCAACTAAACCATCAGAAAGCTGGTTTTTCTTCCCCCTTTTTTGGGGGGTCAGTTTTTAACTTGGTTTAGGAGGCAAAGAGGGAAATGCTGAAGTTGGCACAAATGACGGAGGCAAGATTGTCTAGCTGTAGAAATGATGGCAGAAGGCCTTACACCTTAGAAAGTGAGCTGTCAGAAAAGGCCACTGCCTTTTCACGGACCCAAATCTTCAGAGCAATAGGACATTTGCTCTGTTCTTTCCTCCCTCACGTTACCGTCTGACATCCAGCCTTTCCTATATTTCAACATCTGTAAGCAAGGACAACACTAAATATTGTTTCATACTGAGGTTTTGCCCATTAGTGTAGAATCAATGCTTGCTTTAACAAGTGATAGGACAAATGGCATGTAGGTACAGCAGGTGCAAACCCCCTGCATAACATCTCACTTTCCACAGTGGATAATAAAAGAGCTAATTACAAGTAGGAAATGCAAGAGAAAGTTGTGCTACAGCAACTGAAAATTATACTACACCAGGGTACGCTGTGACATGGCATCCACTAGATAGCAATGTGTCTGAGAAGTATTTGCACAAGGTACCTGGGACTAGGGACGTACTTATCAGCTGTAAGGCAGCTGTTACACCACAGACTGATTGCCATTTTCCAGTCCTTACAGACCAGACTCCTTCCATCACCCACAAAACAACTGGCACCACCTATACGCAGTATTCACAGTACGCCACTACAGTATCAGATGACCGAGTGTTCTGACAGGCCTTAGTCTGAAGGCAAAAATAATGTTTCTTATCGAGTGATGTGACAGTGTTATGCATAGATGTTCAGTTATTGGAAGGAATAACGTTTTGGTACCAGAGACCCATTGGAATTATTTTTTCCTTTTGCTTCTAAGTTATCTCTTTCTTTCTTTCTCTCTCACACACACTTTACATTTCCAAATGCTCACATGCGCATACAAGTCATTTCAAGAGAACAGTTAAAAGAATATACCTATATCTTTCCTCCTGCAACATTTGAGAAATAAAGCCATAGTCTCTTTTAAATTGTGTTTTTAAATTCTCGATATCATCAGCTAATTGGGACTGTGTTTCCTTGATTTCCCTTAGTTCCTCCAAAATCATGGAGAGCTTTCCTTGGCTGTCCAGGGAGCCTGCCGCAGCAGGCCCAAATGAAGTGTTCCCGTTACTGTCTGCTGAGCCAGAGGTCCCACTCGAGCATTCATCATCACTAACGTATTTGGGTTTGGCAACAATGGTGGCACTGCCCCCGTAGGTTCTAGAACTCGATTCTGGCCGAAATTCATCGAGGGTGTTTTTGAGATGAGCGATGTTGTCTGCGCTACCAAATTTGTTTCGGATCAGATTTGCAAACTCTCTTGACTTGCTGAAAACAAAGACCGGTGGTGTCAAGGATACACCCGGCACACCCGACTTGCTGCTCTCTGCTCCGTGCCCGGCGGTACGAGGCTTTCCATGCTGAATATCCTTCAAGCTATCTTTGGAAGTATCCTTAGTGCTTTTGGAAGATCCATTTTGTTCAATATCCTTCAATTTTTTGTGATACTGCTCTAATTTCTTCTGCAGCTGAGCAATGGAGTGGGCGGATTTCTGGTTCTTTTTCTCAAAGACTTGTTTGATGCGCCCAGCCTGTTGCTTGTCTGCACTGTTTACCAGTTTCAAATACTCAGCCACATTTCCATCTCGAGCTGTTTGTTCAACTTTGATTTGTTCTGTAACCTTGAGGATCTTCTGTTTCAAGCTATCTGCACTCAGTTTGACTTTGTGAAACTCTAGGACCCCATCTGGTACATCAAAGTTGAGATTCGTGTCAGAGCCTCCGCGGCGAATGTTAAGGGGCAAACTGAGAGTATTCATGTCATGTCTTTCCACCTGAGGAGACAAAAGAGAAACAGAAATTGAGTTTTATTTTAGAAATCCAACTTTCAACTTCCATCACGGCACACAATTATAAAAACACAGAACATAAGGGAGTTTATTGTAGCAAAATAAAATGAGCCTTTCTTTAAAAAGAAGGAGCATTTTTCTTAACTTCCCTGGGTTGATAAACAGATAAGGGAACTACCTGTCTCTCTCAAAAAAAAAGCAGGACTAATTATGGTGAAAATTATGCAGGTAATCATAGTCCCTTGCATTTACAAAATCAGATCAATGTCTAGTTAGCAAGCATTCCGATGTATTTTTCCATTACTATTAAGAGTTTCAAAGAGTTCACAGCTAATAATCATTATTGTTTTCTTAGAAACGGTCAAATACTGACAGAGCTGCAAAAAGATTTTTCACTCAGTGACAGTAATTGTACAGTATATTTTACCAAGCTCCTAGCTTGAGATGTAGACCCATGTGAATCTAATGATGTTCAACAAGGCCAAGTGCAAGGCGCTGCACCTGAGCCAGGGCAATCCTGGACGTGAGTACAGACTGGGAGAAGAACTCACTGGGAGCAGCCCTGCAGAGAAGGTCTGGTGGATGAAAGGTCAGTGTGTGCTTGCAGGCCAGAAGGCCAACTGCACCCTGGGCTGCATCAACAGAGGGGTGGCCAGCAGGTGGAGGGAGGGGATCGTCCCCCTCTGCTCTGCCCTTGTGAGGCCCCACTTGGAGTGCTGCGTCCAGGTCTGGGGCCCCCAGCACAAGGACATGGAGCTGTTAGAGTGGGTCCAGAGGAGGGCCACGAAGATGATCAGAGGGCTGGAGCACCTCTCCTACAAAGAACGGCTGAGAGAGATGGGGCTGTTTGGCCTGGAGGAGAAAAGGCTCCAGGGAGACCTCACTGCAGCTTTTCAATACTTAAAGGGGGCTGAAAAAAAATGGAAAGCAACTTTTTGCTCAGTCAAATAACGACAGCACAAGGGGAAATGATTTTAAACTAAAAGAGAGTAGGTTTAGATTAGGTATTTGGAAGGAATTCTTCCCACAGAGGGTGGTGAGGCCCTGGCACAGGCTGCCCAGAGAAGCTGTGGATGCCCCATCCCTGCAGGTGCTCAAGGCCGGGCTGGATGGGGCTTTGGGCAGCCTGGGCTGGTGGGAGGTGTCCCTGCCCACGGCAGGTGGTTGAAACTGGGTGGGCTTTAATGGCCCTTCCAACCCAAACCACTCAGTGATTCAAATTCATCACATTTTGCACACTTAGCTGAATGATCCTGAAGATTACTGTATACTTCAGCAGGAAGCAGCTGCTACTTTTTAGTGCAGAGAGCACAGGGAAAGAACTGGCCCATATTTGACTTTCCACACTTGATGAAGGTGCCTAACAACTCGATCTGCTGTGACTAAGTCTGTTTTAATACCAAATTAATTGAGTGGGTTTTGCTGAAAGGAACTCAGGGGAAAAAAATGCATTCACTTAAGTGTAGGATGCATACACCTTAATAATGTTCTTAGCAAAAGAGAGCTAGCAAAAACAATCAGGCAACCTGGACACAGCACCAGCACAGATTATTCACCTTTCTCAGAAGACAGACAAGATGATCTGATACAAAACATACAGAGTATTTCCTCCGATAAAGCCAGAGCCACAGAGGATCCATGAGATGAGAATGACCTAACCAGAATAGCTTCATCTCTACCATCCCATGCCAGTCTCCATGACAAAGAAGGTTCATTTCATTATTTCATTAAAGCTGCTGCAACATCGCATTTAGAGAGACTGCTGAACACGCTTCTGGCCACGATGGGTTTTCACAGCTTTAACACCAGGGGGATCAAATAAAATTGCTTGAGCAATCCTGTTGCAGAAACAGGACAGACGCTCTATTAAAGCACATCTTTTAAAGATGCATTTGTGAAATGCTGTTCAAATGTGTAGCTACTCATTGCTGCAGAAGGCCTGACACACTGCATTCAAAGGTCGACCTCCAACCAGTGTTTGCTATTGTCTGTAGTACTGCAGATGTCCTTGCAAGCAAGACCTGCGTGCACATACCTGTCCAGTCATCACCATTCATTTTTTTTCTTGATGAAGAATGTAAAGACATCATTAAACATTGCTATAAGATTTGTTTTTCCAATCTTACACAGTTTTGGTGGTCCTCCTGGGAATTCTTGCCAGCATTCTTCCATCTCTCTTAAAATCCAGCCTCAGGAGCCAGACGTGGCATCCTACTGTTAACGGCATGCATCATGCACAGGCTGATCATGAGAACCATTGAGATGGGTTACAAACAGCCACAAACTGGATCTCTACCTAAACATTTCAGAGGCAACATCATCTCTGTTCCAACTGTATATTCTTATCCTTGTATCACTGAGGATTATAGAGGATTACAGGGGTTCTTTTTGTTTGTTTAGTTTTTTTGGTTTTTGGTTGGTTGTTTTTGTTGCTACTGCACTCATTAAAGCAGCAGCTTACAACTGCCTGGAAGTTTGCAAGTCTCCTTTTTCTTCTGTTCCTTTTTTCACAAATTTATCTGTAAGGACCGACAGCAGGATACCAAACTGGCCCCAGCCAGCAATACCTGCTTCAGAAATAAAGGAATTTCACCAAGCCTTGCACAAGCAGCTAGTGAAAAACACAAGACACCAAAACCACAGTACCAATTTATTGTGGTATCATAATCAATTATTCAAGGTCTAACCCCCAAACCTCCCTGGCTAACCCTTTTCTATATAAATCTACGAAGCCAAAACAGTCTGCCTCTTCCTTCCCAACCACGGCATCACTGCTGGGAAAGGGTCCTTGGCAGAGCCAGGATTCTGGCAGTGAAAAAAAGCAGGTAACATAAAAGTTCACATTCACTGACCTCTGAGATAAACAGACACTTGAAAAATGCAAACTGAACAGCTCCAGATTTGACAATTTCTTCTAGAGAATATTGGCTTAATGGTGACATTTAAGACCAGGAGTCTATTCCAAGGATTAAGCCAGTGCTGTAGCCTTAGCTCTGCACTTCACCAGTTTGATTAAAAGGATTAATATTGAACCACATGCTTATTGAAAAGGGATACAAGTAGCATATATATATATACATATATATGAGATTTATATGATATCATATCCAAGGTCATATGCATTTCATATGAAAGACACCTCATTAATGGGATCTCATTTTTGTACGTAGCACAGATGAGACACGGATGGCATTCTATATTTACTACATCTAATTTGAAGAGTGACAAAAATTACAGGTGGCTCAAAGTTATATATTTATTTAGAACAAGTCTTAAAAATATAACTCATGGCAAAAAAAAAATAGCTTTTGCAGATCATTTTTTAAAGTGAGAACACTCCTAATACTGCTAGGACAGCTAAAATTTGCAAAAACAGCTTCACATGGGATACTTGGACCTTTCAATAGACTCACACAGGTAAGAAAAGCAACCAAGGCAATCCTTGAAGAGCTTAGATGCTAGATCTGTACACCGTATTGCAGATATTTCTTTAAATGTATCTACTAGGCCTGGACAAATTCAGTAAAGAGAAAAAGCTGAGTGTAAACCAATAGTTTCCTGAAACAACCAAAGACATTTTTGAATAAGCTTTTTGGCCCCAAAGCGTACTCTAATAAATCACTGAATCACATATACACACGAGACAGCTCCATTGCTGGTGTTACTCAGGACAAGCTGTACGTACTTCCAGGAATGGGTGGCTCCGTCTGTAACCTTTGCACAGCATTAAATGTTTACTTCCTTAGTACAAAATACTCTAAAAATATATTGTAATAGTTGGATACAAGCCCAAAGCAGATCCCTTATGTCCTCTCCTTCTCTGGAGTCTCCAGTGGCTGGCAAGGTCTGTCACCTTCGTGCACCCTGTGCCTTCTTGGAACACCAAGGTCACAGCAGCAACAGGGGAAAGAAGAACAATACTGACAAAGGATTACATCAGCTGAAAGCTTCATTGCTTTTGCAGGCAGGGATAAGGAGAGCTGAGAAAATCAATTAGCATGTGGTGAGTCTACTTCCGAAAGGAGTAAAACCAATTGTAGGCTCATCAATTGTAGGTTCGGTTTAAATTCAGCAAAGTTTAGAAAAAGAATTATCTGGATTCCCAAAACACTGCTAGGAGTAGTGTTTTACCTTACGGGATTGAGAGCTCTGCGAGGGTACAGAAGAAGTATAACCAAGGCACTCCCCTGAGTGTGTTTGGCTGCAGCAGCAGTATTGCTCTTGCCATCATTTTGCCAGGTTATTCTAACAACAAAAGTTCTCAAAATATTCTGTTGATGTCAAACGTTCCCCCTCCCCCTCTTTTAAACCTGAAGCAAGCAGACACTGGAGGGAGGACAAGTGCCCTACCACCTTCTACCCCAACGAAGGGGTTGACCAGCTCGGCAAAGATCATTTTGTGACGGTTCTGTAGCTCAACTTCCACGTTACCCCAGGGGTCCAATTGCAAATTATATCCTAAATCCTGCTTGCTGCAGCATTCTTGTTTGGAGTTGAGAATTACCCCCTGTGTTAGTGAGAAGCACAAAGGAAAAGAGAATGCAATCACCATCCGTCTCTCTATCGCAATAGGATTTGTATCGTATTGTATCACAATAACAATCGTCAGGAGCTGGGGACTGGCAGTGGAGGAGAGGAAGCAGCCCTGAGGTAAGTGGTAACGAGAAAAGCCCAGAAATTTCCAAGGAAATACAAGAGACGTGTCCAGAGCCTGGCTTCTAGGAAAAGCAGGAAAAAACAATTTGATCATGGTTACTGAGACTGCCATATCTAACACTAGCCTGAAAGAAGCCTGGAGCTTAGAGACTGATGGATTTTATGGAGCAGGTCCCAAACGTTAGCAGCCTTCAGCCCAGCAGAGAGCTCCTTGTAACGCTTGTGCTCCTTAGAGAGCAGGGACTGAGGAGGAGAGCAGTGCAGGCTCCCTGCCCGCATCAGGGCCAGGCACAACAGGGGACACCGGGGGCACCTCTTGGGGGTAAACCAACTTCTTCCTGCCCCGGTCTCTCCTCCGAGGGCCGAGCTGCCAAACGTTTTGTTTTCCTTTTGCCAAACAGTCATAGCTGTGAAATCTAAACAAATGTTTACGATGACAACTTACATCTATTACGACCTTCAGAGGGGCATCTGATCAGTGCTTAGCAAAAAAGCCTGTAAGAAACATAAAATAGCATAAAAGCAGCTCTAAAGCTTTTCAGGGCTTAGCAAAGCAGCAGAAATAATCAGGGCTAATTCTTTTTTTCCTGTCAGACAGTGTATGTACACAAGAAGTACAGGGGTCCCTACGGGTAAGACAGCACACACAGGAGTTTCTGACTTTTGCAGCATGTTATGAAAGCAGAACTGTGCTTGGGAGGGGAGGTTCAGCACTGCTCACGAATTCGCTGCTGCTTTTAAGATCCACAGATGAGCCCTTCACAGAAGGCTCAAAACAGGGTTAGTGAGCATAAAAGGTTTGAAGTCATATAAAACCAGCCCACAAAATTATTGTTGTACAGTATGTCGCAGCAAAACCCCTTCGCTAATGTTTTCGTTCATGTTCTTTTTTTTTTTTTTTTTTTCTTTTAAAGAGCTACTTCACAGTAATACTGCGAAGTGCCTACGCTCAGCATGTCAAATAGCACCAAGGACGGCTCCTTTACCACCAGCAATCCCCCTGCTGTCTGTCAAGAAGATGAACACCGAAGCTGTAAGGATCTCTCACCCAAACACAAGGGGTTTATCCCAGGTGGCTGTCCAAGAGCAGATCCTGCTCCACAGCCCCGGTCCCACCAAAGCCTCAACCCGAAGCACGGCTCTGCCCAGGCTGTGTACAACTCGTCTCTTTAAAGGATTAAATCCACCTGGAGAGATGCTGAGGCAATGACACCCTTTGGCAGACACCTGTACTTCAGCATTCAGAGGCTGGGGAGCTCCAAGGCCACTCCACGAGCAAGGCACCAGACAGAGGGAGCCCAGCCAGCTGCTTCGGTACTTTCAAAGGTTTTGCTCAGCACAAAATATCCATTTTTCTAATTCCTAATTAAAGGAATGAACTTTAAAGGAATGAACTGAAGCCAAATTAGCTAGGTCACTGCTTGCCTGTAGGTAAGTCCCTAAATACAGCACTACTTCAGATTAAACCAACAAGGTGGAAGGGAACAAAGGAGGGAAGAGGCAGCTTTCTGCTTAATGACTAACACCAAATCCTTCAAAACACAACAGCATCCACTGAGAAGTCTCCTGTTTCGTGACCCACGACGAGTCCTGTTCCAGGCTGCTCTGCAGCATAAAACTGCCACGAGCAAAGCAGCGCCAACACAAACCACCTCCGTGCCCAGGCACTGCGAGCTCACCAGCCCCTTACAAAAGCAAGGGAGCCGCTCTCCGCTCAGTGCCCAGCAGCTGCCTGAAGTCATCGTCCTGCCTGGGGCAAAGACCACGGTGCTGAGCTACCACTCACACTTACTGCACTTATAAAGTTTCCTAACAGGGCGAGAGGTAGGCTCCACACCCTGTAATTACTTACTTCGCTTCGGGTCAGTCCCACTCATGAAGCAAGCACCGTTAATAAAGAAATAGTCATTAAAATGCTCTCTCCTGATTTCTTAAATTACAATAAGTGATACTTGTGTGTTCCTTTTCTCTCAGGTTTCCGTAGCAATGTAAGGAATCACCTGGGGGTCCCACCGCCTTGGGGTGCCATCCCACAGCCCTGCTCCCGCTGGAGGGAGGTGCCTTGCACCCTACACACGTCCCTCTTGTTACAGCCAGCATGAACCAGCAGGGGTGGCAGACTCCTGAAGACTGATGCATGTAACACACTCTGCATCTCTTCTTGTAAACTGATTATTCAACTCAGTTTCACTGTTTCTAACAAGCGCCTCCCCCCACCCACTAGCTCTTACAGATTTTCTTCCCTTCCCATTCAATAGTTACTTCCCTTTTCTAACAGTGTTTAAATAGGCGGCAAGAATGAGATTTCCCCTGAATACTGTGAAATACTCAGTGAAAAGCCAGCCCCTATACATGTCCAATTATTAAATCCTTCCCTGTGAAGGAGAATTTGATAAAAAGGCAGGCGCACCCCTGTATGACTGCCCCCTAAGCACCTCCTTCTGACTTCCCACCTCCAGGGACTTAAAGCACACCTTCCTTGGCATCACAGCTCATCTGTGCTGTGTGGAGGAAGCGCCAGCAGGCCACCTGCTCCCCCTACCTGGGTCTTTCTGCTGACCATCAGTTCTTTTGATTTACCTGCTAGTCACACAGCCTCAGCACCTCCTGAAATCCTGGCTCCTGGAAGCGTGCAATCATATGAGATACTCTCAGGGAATATTACTAAAAGTTTCTTGTTATCAGAGAGAAATAACTTCCACATCTAACTTAATGGTCAACAACCAAAGTCCTCCTTCCCCCAAAACGCAGACAATGTTATGGATTTTTTTTTTTAAAACTGATTTACAGATGCACAAAAATCTAAAGCTTGATCCAACACTCATTTTAGGAAGTCTAATTCATGATTTTTTATTGCTCTTAGATGACAACACTTGTATAAAACCAATTTTGTCACGGGACCATCAAGACTGAACGGTAGCAGGGAATTTGGCAGTACCAGCATTCAGAGACGAGGCACTTCAAACCCAGGCAGAATGAGCGTGGTGTGCAGAAGACCCGAGCCGTGGGTATTTTGTTTGTTTTAACCACGGCGAAGCTTCCAGTTCTAAACAATAGAACAATGGCTCCAGCACGCAGGAGAGCTCTTCGTTTGCGTTAATGTTGCAGCAGCACATCCTGAGCACATAAACAATCACATCTTGTCCTGTACGTGAACCGAGCCACTCAGTTAAAGAAAGGAGCCTGCTTTTTCTTCATTTTTCCCTCCTTTCTGTCTCAGCACACTGGGCTGATGAAGTAAAACCTCAGAAAAACATTTGTTCCACGTGAAGGTGTCATCCCCAGACTCAGTCTGCGTCACTACGCTGCGTGACTGACAGCCACGGGCTGCCTGAACAGCTTCGATGTCAATTTTCAGTGTTATGGGAGCTCCTGGAAAGCTTACAGATGGGGCTTTAATCCCACTTTAGGAAGAGTTTGCACATATCTGATATTTTTCTGACTTTCAGGCATTAGGGGCTGTAAGCAGCACTTGTCCACTAAGCCCCACAGCTGGCAGCCCTCCTCCCACATAGCAGCAGCAGCAGCAGCCAGCTAAACCTCTCTGAGCCCGTCAGGCCTCTCCTTCCACCCCTGCCCTCACGCATCAGGCTGCCCTGGTTTGAAGGGCACACCGTTTACCTCTCCAGAATAATTAGCACATATCTCAAAGCTTACTTACCTACATACACAGGCAAGCTGTGGCTGTCACATTACACACCCACGAAGAACATTTATTTTTTTCAGTTGTGTTCCCATCCCTGCTATCAAAGGCTTGTATTTGCACCCAGTACCGTAAGGGAGGCCAAGAGCTTTGAGGCCTCAAAACTGCAGGGAGATTGAGCCACCAAAATTCAAGAGCCTGGGCCACATTTCATGATCCACCTGTGCTGAAAGAAGGAAACGGGGAAAAAAAAAAAGGTGGGGGGGGGGAGACAACCCCAAAAAAGAGGCACAAGGCTTTATTTGAAAGCCTACTTAAAAGTTGTTTTAAACTCTTTTTAATTATCAAAAATGTATGTCATTATCGTGTGTAATGAAAACTAAAACTGGAATCATAGAGACTCATTATTATTACATGGGTCATTTGTTACTCAAACACACTGCTGCAATAAATGGCATTTTAAGCTACCACACGGAGCTGTTTAACAGGGCTCTGAATAAACTCTGGAGAAAACATCTGAATCGCAGCGCTGTAAGCGCCAACTTTCTCCGCAGAATTTAACCTTCTGTCTCCTGAAGACCACAACAGAACTTCAAGGCATTTTCTTGTTCACATTTCTTTTTTAAAGTGCCAAAATCTTGTCCTTTATTTTTACTGATGGGGCAGTATAAAACATCAGGCAACACGGCAACAGTTCCTCCCCTGGGCAGTGCTTATCGCACATCTCCTTCCTGGAGGGGTATGAAACGTCCCCTAAGTTAACATAAACAATGTGGTGGGTTTTGTATTTAAAGTAAAAATACGATGGAACAAGGTTTTCTGATGCTGTGACTCTGCTACTAAACAGGGTCACGAGCGACGATTAGTTCTCCTCATAAATGGAAATCATCAGACTTTGAGAGCAGCTTCAACTGTTCTTGAGCAAGTATCTTCAAATGCTATTTGTATGCTTACACATCTTATTTATATAAATGGATATTTATGTATAAGTATGCATTTATAAATATTTTATAAATATGCATAGACAAAATTATTATTATAAGCACTAGTCTGCAGAAAATCCCACAGAAATTAACACCGTATTTCAGCTGATGTGCACCTTCTAGAGAACCTGCCCTTGGCACATTATTTTAAGTTTACACCCTAACAATCAATTGAAACAGTCAGAACTAAACATGAATTCATAAAAAAGATAACTCCTTCCAGAAAATAAAAGACACAGCACACATTTTAAAGGTAAGTGTGCCCCTGCAAGTAGCTCTTCCTGAACCCCTCTTTTTGAAGGGGCTCAATAAGCACACATCAGCACCACAGAGCAAACGATCACCTCAGCTAGAGTTAGTGCATCCTCCATGAGCATTTCACTTGGGCTTGCATCCCCCAGTGCCGCAGAATGCCCGAGTTTGTCCCACTTTGCAACTGCTTTGCTTCCTCGATGCATGTAGGCAGCACCTTCTACCTTCCTGTTTCTGTAGATTTGAATCTATTCTCCTGGACTAAGATATTCAGGAAGTTTTACTTGAACTGATAAAGAGCGCTAAAAGTGATGAAGATGACAATTACCAGCCAATAAACAACAGTATTTCAGGGAACCATGATGGAAAATGATGGAAATCATCCTGCTCACTTCATATGAACTGCCAAGAGGGCAACACAATGACAGCAGCCTTCTGATTCCACACTCAGGCCATGACCGGCAACGTGTCAATCAGTACACTCTGCACCTATTGCCCACTTGGTACTTGCAATGGAAGAAAACCCTTGCAGAAGCCTACAACAAGTTTTAAACTCTTAGGTTACGTGTCTGGGAAGAACCACCACACATTAAAACACTGTTTATGGCTTATGATTTTGACAGATTCTCACACAGTGTTTCAAAATGCTTATCAGCTTGTACCGGCTTGAATCATGTCCAAGTTTTTTTTTTTTTTTTTTTTTTTTTAAAGAAAAAAAAGCTTTCCTGTCAGTCTTTTCTCCCAAAACCAAGTTCAGCTAAGACTGAATATCCAATAAAATTGATAAAACAATCTCATGAACTAAAATAACCTGCTACTAGTGCTAAGTGGTGGGTCATCTCCTTACTCCTTTCTTTGTTTTCTTTTCTGTATACACCATACACTGCAAATACTAACGTACATTACAGAAGATATCACAACCTGTAAGAAAAACTGGATGGCAGAAGTTCTACAAGGCAGTAGATAACATCAATTAATTAAAAAAAAAAAAAATTGAAATGCAGAAGGCCTGTTCGACTGAAAGGGAAATCAAAGAGATTCACCCAATTAGAGAGGAATAAAGCCCTACAGTAAAGTGTTTATCTAGTTGTGAAAATATTCATATCCTGAGAGGACACATCCCCAATTAGCCAGATTTATTGAACTGAATTAATTTGAGATAGCAAGTCAGACAATTTCAGAAGATAAACTTGGATTAATTATACTTATGCCACCGTGTTGTTTCTAACAAAAAGAGATAATCACAGCTTTTAAAGTTTCAGGGATAAAGGAAGGAACTATTGTTTAAGCAACTGGGATCCACAAAACTTCGTGAGCACGGTACAAAGCCTCCTGTGCTCGAGCAGTGACTGCTACACGCAGCCCGGGCAGGAGAGGCAAACCCTTTCTCACTGAGATGCTCATGAGCTGAACACACATCTCGCTCTGCTCGGCCAGATCTCAAATGCTTGGGGGAAGGAGCTCCCAAGGATACCAAAGGCCCGTTACAAAGCTCACTGCCTTCCTCCCCGACTGCAAGGCACGTTTCCTGAACAACTCTTTTTGCAGTATACACACACAGAGTGTATATTCCACACAAAATGTGTGCACAAACGCAGTGCTCAGCAATTCTGTAAAACCAAACAGACAAAACCACCCTGCCCTGCCCTCCCCCTGCCACCCAGCACAGGGCTGGGAAATCGGGGTCGGGGCACGTAACAGAAGCGACTTTGTTTAACCGACTGCTGGAAAGGGCTCAGAAACCACTCGCTTGCACAGCACATGAAACTGCACAGAGCAGGATATAAAATAGATGCAGAGGGAAAACGGTGTCCAAATTGGTCGGTCCTAATCTGCTAAAGCCATGCTGCTAATCTAGAAGTCAGTTAATACAGGGAAATTAAAAACACTTATCATAGATACTGAAATTAAGAAGGTCGATAAGATATTATAGACTAATTTGATGGCGCTTCCTTGCTACATTAATATAGTTAAGTGAAATTGTGCTCAGTGCAGCACAGATTTAGTCAAGACATACCACAGTGGGCAGCAGGGCTAAGAAAACAGCAGCAACAACCCGCTGTCAAGAGTCACAGAAAGAAACGATGAGCTGTGACGGCTTTGCAGCCTGTGATGCTTTCCCTGTCCTCTCTTGCCTTTGGGTGAGTGCTGCAGGACCCTGCCATATTCAAGGCCTTTCAGGTTTTTGTATTGTTGTTAAAAACTGTCCAGGAGGACAGAGGGGATTAAGGCCTGTTCAATGTTTTTAATTTGGATCTCGGCATCATGACGGATATCGTGGCTGGTTCACCCGAGCCCTCCAGAGGACACGGTGGTGTCAGAGGACTTCATTCAATCCAGCAGGGCAACGCTGCACAACGGGCAATTGTTCTGGGATAATGTCTCTGAGGTAGTGATAAGATTTCTGCAAATGATATTTGATAAAACATAATTAAAGTTTGGAGAGGGTGACTTCACCGAGATGTTCATGCAGCCAGGCGCCATACTAACTCTAATTTAGAGTCTAAAGACAAAACTGGTAAACTTGCCAATTTGTATTAGCAAGGACCACGAGCTGACCAAAGAGATTTGCTGGAAGAGAAACCCCCAGTACTTGCTGACTGTACTGTGCGCTATTCTAATGACTTTACAGAAACAAAAATAAATACAGCTTGCAGGAGAAATAGTATCTACATTGACAGTGACATGCTTATTCATGCTCTGAGTTAGTGCATTTTTCTTTTATCTTTCCACTTCCCATCTTGCTTGTGCCCTAACGTTCACAATTTCGTTATTTTTTTTTTCCTGAATTAAGCTTAATCGTGCTTTTTATCTGGAATATAATTTACCTGGCACAGGATTTGCCAGAAGTTACAAAAACTGCTAAACTACGTATTATTGTTTCTTAAGAGTTCCATGGACAGAGATAGAGGAAATTAAGCCTATCACAGAACAATCTGTCTTTTTAATGAGGATGGGATAGGGATAATTTACGCTACGCTACACAGATATCAAGTGTTTATTCTGGATACTACTAAATCAAAGCACATGACTTCATGCAATCCGTACATTTCAAGTTGAACGGATACTTGACACAACCGATAGCGTCACTTATAACAAAATGCAATCCTAAGAGAAGAGGCTTTGCTACATCCTCAGTAGCATCTATTACTGAAGCCACCGATTGTTAAGTCAAGTGGTAAAAATGCATATGAATTTTCAAGTTTGTCATTAGCGTAGACCTGTGTTTTACCGGAGTATCTTCCAGCATTGGAAGTAGCCTTCATTTGCTAGTAAGAAACTGAAAGCTACATGTATATTGTCCAAGGAGAAATGGTAATAATAGGTGTTATTCGTACTATAACACAAAAAGATATCACAGATTCTCGTAGAGCCACAACCTTTCTTAGCTAGGCCAGTCCAGCACGTACTTCAGAAACGAGAGCGGATCAGGCTGGTCAACTTGTCGCACCGACGCTCACCACCTGGGACTTGGACCTTCCAGGAACTGAGTCACAGAGCGCCGCGGTCAAGCTCTTTGTGAAATGGATGAAAGCAACAGAATACACAGGGTTTTCTTAATGGTTAACTTTCAGGTCAATGAAAGTCACCACTTCCCCAGCCTAACCAGAGAGGATCAGGAGAGCATCTTTCAAGCTCCTGCCACGGCTTAGCATAACAGTTGCACTCATCTCATTGCAACACGTCAGGACAAAGCCCCAGCCTGCCCAACGCCAAGTTTGTTGCCCGTGTTCTTGGTCAGAACCACAGTGCTTTCAGCAGGACAGAGCAGTTCAGTCAGACGATTCGGTACCACCTTCCCGAAATGTTGTTATTAAGCCATTAACCACCGCAATAAGCCCGATGGTCTCTTTACACCAGAGTGCAATCTTAATTCAGTGTCCAACACACATTAGCAATGGCAAATTGCATGTGTTCAGCATCCATTCAAGGTAAACACAGAGCGTTTCTCAATGCTCTATAGACATAAACACCAGTTTCCAAAAGGCTGGCTCCTACACATTAAACTTGCATTAGGTTTTTCTATTTTTAGTGCTGTGGAGATGTTTACAGCCTATTCACCAATACGATTTGGTTAGGAAGGGAATATTGGTCGCGGCTTCATTTCTAATCTGCCTGCCTCCCTCTCCTTCAAGCTTTCTGAACAGATTCATTATTTTCTTCCTCCTCTCAAGTTTCTATTCAGGCAGTCTAAAGGGATACGGCTTTATCACACGGCTGGCTTTGGTGTAAAAGATTCATAAACATATTACCATATTCAGTCACAGCAACGGCACAGGAAAAAAAAAAAAGGAACAAAGCGGAGCACAGAGGGGAAGGAAGCAGACAAGAGCCCTGCTGCCCTTGGAGGCCGAGCAGAGGCAGCAGCGGGGCGCTGGGGTATGGGAGAGGGGAGCTCAGCTCCGCTGGGCACCCGGAGGGAGCGGCTGGATGCTCGGCGCAGGAGACCTCACGCCGCTGGAGGTGGAGAAGCACCAACCCAACACACTGTGCTGATCCTCAAAGAGCAAGGCGGTGGGAAGTTGGCTGGATGTTGTTTTCTCTTCATCGCTCGTTTGGTTGTGTCCATGGAGTAATTTAAGCAGCATGAACTACGGGCTGTAAATGAAGCATGCAGTGCTCTCGACAGGCAGGAGAAGCTCTGCACACACCACACACCCTGAGAAATGCCCCTCCTGCCAGATCAGCCAGACAACCCTAAGCTAATTATAACTTCCACGGAGTCAGTTAATGCCCTACACTGTTACACATGGAGGAAACATTCTCCAGACACTCTTCCTAGAGAAACAGACTGATAAATACGCTCACTTTCTGTAGTCAGTTACTTGGCACATTTGAGAAACATAAATCACACCACAGCTCCTTCAGCTCCTTCGCAAGCCCACGGTGCCAACAGTTCCTCAAGCAAATCCCACTCTTTTCTTCAACTATTGCTCCTTGCTCAGCCAGGAGTCCATCACACCTTGACTTCAGTTTCTTTTTTTAGAAGATTTTTTTTAATTTTTTTTTTTTTTTTTTTTTTACTATTTTCCAAAGCTGAGATAAGTACTTGCTATTGGCATTAAATTTATACAGAAATATACTTTAAAAAGTTAGGTCCTGCAGGCTTAAATTAGCATTGCTTATAATAAACAAGGTTTGAAAGAGAAGTAGGTAGTAAACTAAAGCCAAGAATACCTGATGTTCAAGCTACTCAGAGGGTACTGGATGCCTTATATTCCACGTCAGCTAGCAGGGAAGCCTGCAGATTTGCAAACAATCATGAAATGCTTTGGGAACCTGTAATGAGTTGTAATGACTTGCACAGGCCCAAACCTTTCATGCAACAGAACACAAACACAAGGAGCAACCCCACTCCTGAAAAAAAAACAAAACAAAAAAACAAACAAAACACAACAACAAAAATACACTACACGTGGGAAAAAAAAAAAAAAAAAAAAACACAACAAAAGAGCAAATGACGAGTCCCTTAGTGACTTGACCTACTCTCCAAATTTAGACTTTAAAAGCCTGTCAGTACGTATGATGCTGGGACTACCCAGGCAACACTGCATCATTTTAGCTTCATGGAAAGGCTGAAGCACTTAATTACTTGTCCCCTTTGCTCTGTAGGCTTTTTACTTGCTTTTGGTTATCTTTCTTGTTCATTTACTGTTCTAACACGGGTGTTATAAAAACAAAGGTCAGTACAGAATTAAATATGCCAGGTGTTGTGTTCCTCCGAGTAATTAAAAGCTATTTAGACAACAGCCATACAGCCTGAAAGCAAGAAGATACCTTAAAAAATATTGAAAAAGCTTGTTAAACCTTTCTGCCAGCTGAAAGCCAAAGATTTCTCAAAGTAAACAAAAAAAAAAAAAAAAAAGCTGTATGTTCAAATGGTTTCAGATTTGCTTAGTTCATTGTGGGTCCACCACAACGCAGAACACCCATGTAGCAACTCTTAAGCACATTTAAAGCTGATTAAAATAGACCAGTAAAACAGCTATTTCCGAATCATTTAGCTGTTTACCTGAAAAGCAGTTTCACTGCTCTTCCTGTGAGGTAGGTCATGTTTAGTTACTGGTTTTGACTTCACAGTACAGGTTTTAAAAGATTTGTGCACAACGTATGAATTTTTATTTAGCACGCAGGGCTGGGGCCGCGGGTCAGCGGAGTGTAAATAAATTAAGAGCCTTATGATGTGGAGTAATACAAATTTTATAGCACTTCACCTCTGTTTCTTGAAATCTCTAGATGGTTTCTGGGTCAAACAAAGTGAATAGATAAGAGGAAAAGGTCTCACCATGTTTACAACACATTATGATATTTGGTTATCTAATGTACTGGGGTTGAAAGTCTTATATCAGAACCGATTTGAAGTTTTCTTGCAGTTTTACCATTATTTGTAGGGAAAGGAAAGGAATCTTCCTAGAAATACCTCCTGGGAAGAGCTTTGCTCCAGGAAGTCAGTAATTTCATTATACGTAGCAAAAACGCTGCAGGCACTATGTAAATTTTAACCCGAGCAGAGAAATTCTGTTACAGGCCGGATTGCTGAGCCCCAGCTCTCGCTGTCAGACAACATCTGACGGTGCAGCTAACGGAGGATCTCGTGCCTTCAGCAGACACCCTGCCACAGAGCGGCTGCGTGAGGAGCTCTGCGAGCGCACACAGTGCTGCTGACAGACTTGGCAGCCTGCCGGCATCCCTTAGAGTGAGCAAACCTAGCCCAGTCAAAACATTTTCAGAGGAGAATTGTCAGAGCTGGAGTACTATGTCTGTCTGATCACCTTCTTAACAGTTCTCATAGGGATACTGAAAGTTAGAAGTTGGAGCTGGCAGCCCCAGATAGCTGTCTCCGCAGTGACCTGCTGGAACGGTTTGGGAAGTACTTCTGACCTGCAGAAAGGCCAACCCTGGGACAACTCCACCAGACGCGAGAGAAGTTCCAGTGGGAAGTTATTTCTCAAAGCTTGCCCTGAGATAGTCGTGCCAGATATACTCAATGACCTGGTCCATAGGAATTTGTCTTTCCCCCTCCCCTCAAAGCGCACAGGGTGTGGAATCGGAGCCCGAGATGAAACGAACAAAATCTCATCACCGCATTGTTTCTTCGTGCCAGTCACAGGTTCCGAGGATTAAGACACATTCTATTTATTCCCCTTTTTGTCAGCGTTGCCCCCTGAACCTGCTCAGCATAAATTCAGAAGATGAAAAATTTGTGATCTCCTGCCCACAGATCAAGTGTCACAACTGCTTTCACCGTTGAAACATTCAAGGACTCCCGTTCGGCCAAAATTAAACAAAGCGTGGCTTTGATAACCAGACACTTGATCCATGCTCAGATTTAGATGCCACATGGCTCCTGCAGCCACCTCAGATGAAATTTCATTCTCAATCTGATACCGCAGGCATCTGACACCTTGCAAATAGTGATTCTGCTACCTGCAAATCCGAGCCTAGACTCTTCTACCCTCACTTTATCTCAGCCCTGGCATGGACGGCATCCACCGGTGATGATGGTACCCACCTTGGCAGGGGGAGGCTGAATCAGTCACTATTCTGGGTGAGGCAGGAAGGCCTGGAACTTCTCAGCGTTAAGCTTGGGGAAGACACTGCAGGGCCTGTTCTGTTCCCTCCTGGCACACAGGAGGATGCCGCACACAAGGACTTTGCTTCAAATCACAACTTACCAGTTAAGTGTAAATTCTCTTCAGCAATTCGAAGAGAATCTCCCTTTGTCCAAGCGCGATCTTTCTAATGGGTCATTCCCGGTCTCTCAAAAGATGCCTTACCAAGTGTGCAGATAGGCTTTAATTGCGTAGCTTTACAAGGAAGCAGCAGCAGCAATACAATGCAGCTGCAGAACTAAGAAACATGAACGCGGAGCTACGAGCTTCATAAGCCACGTAACAAGCTCTGGCACTCAGGCAGCCTTCCCCACCAGCCTGCCACTACCTGGAAGAAACTCTCCTCTCCCGTGTCCGCACCTTCAGTTATTAGAAGCGCAAAGACATATCAGAGGGATCGTATATTTTAAAAAACAAATAAACCCAAACCTGGAGGAATACATACAACACAGGGCAATACTGAAAGTTTAAGTGGGAGTCAAGCAAAATAACATCTGCCTTAAAACCTACCATTGTGCTGTCCTGCAGACACTGCATGAGGTAGGAACAATTTTAGTTGTGCTCTAAAACATACTTTTCATCTTTTTTAGCTACTCTTTTTTTTTTTTTTTTTTTTTAAATGCTTGCAGCAGCAATTACGAGAACAATTCTTTTTATTATACAGATACAACGGGACATAATTTAACATCTTTTTTCTCCCTCCGTGACACTCAGAGAACAAAGACTGGAAGGATGCTACATTACATTGGAACATGTTACTGGAACAGCAGCAGTTATAAGCGACCTACAAGAACTAACCCAGGTAGTCTGAAGGCTTTGTACTAAGGCAAATGTCACTGTTTCAAACAAGATGCACTTAGCCAGTCATTTCCCAAATTCTTTTTCTTTTATTTCACGTGCTGAAAAAAGTATTTTCCTGAGGAGTTTGTTCTCTCCTTTTTGAAGGATTTCTTTGCAGTGACTTCACACCCATCTACTAGCTGAAGCACTGATATCACAATCCATTGCCAGGATAATCAGTTCAGATGCACAAAGTAACATGACATCACTGCAGAAAGCAAGGGGGAAGAAATATCCCATCAAAGATGAATCACATGTTTAGTCATATATATATATATATATATATACACACACACACACGTGTGTGTCTTCAGCAACAGGCACAGGGGAGAAAAATAACCGGCAGACTTCCTTCTCAGTTAAGATTACTCATCGAGGAAGTAAGAGTTGGGTTCTAGGTGCTCGTCAGCTTCAGACGTGTTCAAACTCAGCTTTGGGGAAGGAAGCCCCCACAAGCACCACGCTGCTAGCTAAGGTGATGGCATTCCTCTCCCTCTCCTGAGGAACCCAGCCCACAGCACCCTGAGGCCTGTGGAGAGGTTACCCAAGGGAGCGGGGCAGTAGCTCGGCAGGGAGGACATGCCCTGGGAGAACACGCACACTGTGCTCACATCACAGATGTGCTGGGAAGAAATATGCTGCTATTGAAAGAGGGCAGCTTGAACGAGACACCAGGGAGCACACAAGGTGCCCAGCAGACTCCTTTCCTTGTATCGGCAGCAGCTTGCTCCAGCTGCTGAACTTCCATGAAACATTTGAGTCTGATTTTTATCCTATACCTGTAACACTGTATTTTGGACCAATTTTTCAGTACTTTACTAATCAGGAGTGCTTGAGCCACACATCTCTCCAATTAAGAAAGCATCGTGCTGTAATGCTTCCCACCGTGAGCAGAACGGAGTGTACCAAACCCCACATCCATCACTACCTGATATTGACAGGAAGAGCTTGAAAATAGGGATTGTATGCGAGCCAGAGCGCTTAAACGGACTGCAGGCAGAACCTGATCTCCATACGCTGTTTTTACCTCTCCACTAAATGCACAACACAAGTAATGCCATCCAATTACCTCTCAAATCATGGTAGGCTCGAATTGACTTATACACCTAAATAATTCACCACCGAAGCGCGGTGACTGCACTCCAGTTTGAAGTAAGCACCAAGGGCCTGTCTCTGTTGAGATTCCTCTGCGTGCATCTCCTGACTCAAGAACCCCAGGCTGTTAGTTGAAAAAAAAATCAACTGTTAAGACTGCACAGTCTGTGCTGTTTTAAAACACTGTTTTATTTTTTTTCCACCAAATATATTCATGAATGATTTTCATCAGTTAGTCAAAGAACAGCAAATACCTGCACAAAACAGCTTACGTCCTTTCTCACGCTCTCCTGGGCAATCCCGCTTTATATGCCAGGTATTAGAAAAGGTAGTAGACAGATTCGGAAAACAAGATTTCTGAATCACCTTCAGCATTAGTTCTCAGACTATGGATATTAACACAGATGCCTAAAACTTGGCAAGAAAACAAAAAAAAAAAAACCTGAGCTAGAGTTACCTGCAATAGCCAACCTTGTATGCAGCAAAACACTTCTAAAAAGCAAGAGCTTATTTTTTAATCAAAGCACACTACATGTAGGCAAGCCATTAAACACTAAACACTTGGTAAGACATTGTGCAACAACCCATTGCCCAAAAAAGCAACTTTTTTTTTAAAATGAAGGTCATGATTTTCTTGCTTCAGTGCTCATGAAAGTGAAATATTCGCACCATGCACAGCAATGAAGCATAGTCAGAAACTCTAGAGCTCTGTCAAGGCCCCTAGATGTGGAGTTTGAGAAGCAGCAACCAGAGGTCCTTCAACACAGTCTGCTAACCCATGTTATGTGGCAGCTACACAGTGCAGAAAGGAATATCTGACTAACCAATGACTTTTTGGGTTTTCAAGCATGGATGAAACCAAATTCCCAAAAAACGATCAGGAACATCACTATATCATGCAGCTGCAGAGACTGAAACAGTCAAAAATAATTAAGTGCACCTAATGAATGAAAACAAACAAAAGACCCAACACACTAAACAGCAGCGAATGCACCATGCTCCTGGAAACAATTCCGAATACGGATTGACAGCTTTCATAAAGAAAATATGCCCTGCCACATAAAGCACATGCCCAAACGTAGTTACACTGGTTTTCTGTGACTCTTAAATTAACTCATGAAACGTGCATGATAATAAACAAGACCAATGACCAATTGAAACCAAACCTAAAATTTCTGTTTCCAATAGCAAGTGTAACCACGAGAAAGGTCAAAGAGAACAGAAAAGGGAACTTGCCCCTTTCTAACATTTCAGTGATGGGTCCTATCTGTCCAGCCTGTCCTATCCTATCTGTTGCAGCACGTCCACCCAAGCCTTCAGAGCAGATCACTGCCAGAGCTTTCACCATTAACTCTGTCAACTTTTCGTTACTGACTGATGTAACAGCCTCATCCCAGTCAGCGTGTACAGCTGAGAGCACCACGGTACGGGCACGGGCACCGGCAGAGGCCACAGCCAAGGCCTGACCTGGGCCTGAACAAGCACCAGTGCTTCGTGCGCTCACCAGCAGGTGGGTAACTCCGTGCTCCTTCTGAAGAGAGCCATCACTGTTAGCCACACGATGCAAATAACACCACGGATAATTAACTATTCATTTCTGCAGAGAGATGAAAGAGCCCTTCTGCAGGGCTGCTTACGGGCAAACCGACAGGCAGCAACACCAGGCTGTGCTTGGGACCAGGCATCTACCTCTGGAGGTACCAAAGGGGCTAAATAGGAAATCTCGTGCCTAAGCATGGCCTTACATTACTCAAGCTGTCTACAGGTCTACAGTTTGAAGGCAAACATCAGTAACTGCTTTAAAGATGAGAGCAACACAGCTCTCTTGCACCTGAGAAGTGACAGAGGAACAAGTTCCCGTGACACACTGTGTGCGGCTTCCCATAAGCATCCCTAAATCACGGCTACAAACCACATATGCCCACAAGTTTAGCTTTTTTCTTCTTTAAATAATAGATTGGATGCCCTGGAACATAAATCTTCTGTTACACTGTGACTTAATTCCTGAACTGGCGAGCACTGCGGGCAGGCCCATCTTTCTGTTAACACAGCGTTACTGCTTAAAAGCAGTGATTTGTGGTTGGCTTCAGTGACCCGGGCTGCAGCCTCCAGCAGCAAACTGCCCATCTCCCCACGCTCCTTCTTCCAGCACACCAGGAAGGTACCAGGACCAGCAGCTGACAGACAGCGCTGCAGCAAACACGTTGTAGTTCAACACTTGAGGAAATTAAGGCTTTCCTATCATTGAATGGAGTGGACGGCTAATTGAGCAGCTTAACACAGGCATTTCGTTGTAACTGGCCAATGTGTGCGTGGATGAGCATGCGAAGTGGGGGACCACGGACATGTGGTACCACGTGGCCCTTACGCTCATTTCCTACAGCAACAGCATCTGCAGCATCTTCCCAGACCCCCTACCCAGACCACAATACCTTCAAGAGCCTCTTATGTCCCTAAAAGTTTAGAGAGTGATTTCTGCTTTCTCCTGCCATTTATAACAGCTCCTACTTTGTTAGTGTCCCTGCCATAAACTTTCTGGCCTGGCAGGTGGGCAAGAGGGCATGTTCTGTGGAGAATCTTCAATTTATCTACCTACTGACCAAACAGCATGTCAGCAAGTGGCTAATGGGCAAATTATCTCCAGCTTTCATGCCCTAAAAGGACAGATAAGTACCTGGTGAGGAGATGGAAAAATTACTTTCACAAAATGTCTGTGCTCGTTACCTTTGAAGCCTCTGTTCTGCTGTCAAATTTGGCTGAAGCCAGGCCAAATCCAATGGGCAGAATACACTCACTTCAAAGGATCTGAATAATGCAGAAGCCTCAGGAAACAAGTAAAATTATTTCCAGCACAGAAACAAAGGACTTAAAGGAATTTCCTGGCTCCTAACATTGAAAAGTTACGTTCATAAACTTATCAGGCTTCCTTTCAAAAGGAGTTATGTATTTTTCCTGCTACTCAAGTTAGGAAAGCAATTTCAGAACACCATCACTCCCAGGGATAAGTTTATCTTGATTCCTAGCCTGGCTTTCATCACAGCTAGGTCTGTCTCTTCTACACCCAACCTGATTTCAATCATTCCTCCTTGGTACCGGTGCACAGGTGCAGGCTGACACACAGTAAGTGACAGCTCATTTAATAGCTGAAACATCTCTGTGCTTAAAGGGGAATTATACCAGATGCTCTGCAAGACTATGAACCACCTCAATCTCCATCTCTCTTTTGTTTCCCCCTCCCTTGTGAAATCTCCAGCTTCTCGCACTGTTTATCCTGTGGCACCATAACAATTGTTTGGCTCAGGGCTGCGTATTCTCATATCCTAAGCAAAGGGAACTCTGCAGACTTGGTATTCACCTTTGCCAAGAAAACAGACCACTTTAACTGGGAAAATCCATCACCGGCTAACCCAAAAGTTAAGTTTATTTCATCTTCAGCTCACATCCAAGCCTTCAACTAAGCACTTAATTACTCTCTCCTTGAAAATTTGCCCAGGGATCCATTTGTTTTCAACCCCCCCCATATCACTTGAGTGATGCCAAGGGTTTTACTTACTTGGAACATCCCCTTTTCTTCCCCACAGAGGTCCCAGGCTGGCCGTTCTCCTGGAGGAGGTCAGCCCCACCGACTCTCCAGCACCAAGACCGAAGCTGAAGGTCTCTGTGTCTTCCTTTCACCTGGATTGCAAGTACCTCTCCTTTCCACACACCCTGATTAGCCAGTCTGCCTCCACTCTTCCACTGGTCTTGCTGAATACCCATGTCCAAGTTAACCATTTAGGAATCTATGCAGATAGCTAAACAGGCTAATCTCATTCCCAGTTAATCTCCCCTGGGGGATTTACCTACCCTCTTTATTTACAGGGTGGAACATACTGCTTCTAGTTCCAAGGGATTAAGTAAAATGCCTTTGAAACAAGTGCCTGAGTCTCTTAATAAACAATTTAAATGTATCCAAGAGAGATGAAGCCTAATGAGACCAAAGAGCATTAAACGTATTACTGCAAGATGAGATGGATGCAGAGGGAAGAGAAGAGAAAGGTTAGTACAGGAGGAGATTGGAAATCTGCGCTCCTCAGAGTGGAAAAAAAAAAAAGCTTAAAACATCTGAAGAGAGTTGCATTAAATTCATAGATCTCTGGACAGGATTTAGAGCTGTAACACGAGGATCTTTTGGAGCTGTTTAAAAGGTTTCTGGGTTTTCTTTAATGTTGTGAAAAACCCATGTGGATGCAATAGCACAGGCTCTGTGTTACCAAACACAAGTATTGGCGGCACTACAACCACCACACGCAACACAGCTCAAGATTTGTGGCTGAAGTCACAGTGTCACACGCAGGAGGAGGCACATTTTAGCCACAGAAATACAAACGTTTTACAAATAATTAATATGCACTGCTTTTATAATTCACACTGGCCATTAAAACCCAAAAGAGGATATGCCCTGAGCCAACAACAATAAAATTGCTCCGCTTGTGGTGGCTTGGAGATCGATAACGCTCAACAGCAGCTTCCCAATCTTCACGGCCATCACACCCCTCTTCTCCCAGCTTCTTTTCAGAACAAAGTCGATAAGCCAGAATTTTGACGCAAGCTCTCAGAGATGGAAAACTACAGGAACTGGTAGGAGCTACAGCTCCAGCTTCCACTAGTACCTCAGTCATTTTTAATTAGCGTCTAGCAATTTGGAAGCTCCACTTGGCAGCTGCAAGAGTATCCTAAGTACATGGGGTGTATCTGGTAAACCAGTATAGTAAGGATATGGAGTTGTGAGTCCAGGTAAATAATAACTTTAAGAAGTTTTCTTGAGAGTGCTCCGTTGCACAAACAGCACACACCTTGCCAGAGAAGAGCTCTATAGAGCAAAGAGTCAGCCCGTTACTTTGGTGGGGACAGGGGATGACTTGGCATAACCGGGAATAAGGAAGTTAAAAATAGAAGTGCATCTTCTGGGATGTTCAAACATCAGAACGCTGCAATTTTCCCATTGTCAAATTTGTTCACTCATGGAAAAAAGCTACGCAGGAATGTTGCAGAATACATAACATATACTTCCAATTTCAAATAATGCACGGACATCATCTTTAGTCATTGTTCCTTTTTAAAATGAGAAAAGGGCTGAACAAACAATACAAAACTTATTCAGGCAGAAGAAAGCTGAGCATAGTGTTAGCCTAAGGATTACTTCTGAGCATTCAACTTTCAGAAAAGCAAGCACATTTGCTGTGACAATGCTGAGTTTTTGTGTTTGGAAATGAGCTGCTGAACCGAGGACACTTTGTACCTTTGTTAACACGACTGTCTCCTAAATCTTATTGCTATTGCAAAGATAATGACAACAGATAGACCTGTCTGCCCCAGGAGGAAAAAACATTTCAGAGAGTGACGCAACTTACTTACAGGAGTCTTGGAGCAGCTCGAACCGAATCCTCCCAGTATGTTAATCACAGCACTGGATGACACCAGGTGCTACCCTTCTAAAATTAAAGCTTCCCCACATTTGGCAAAGAAGAATTACTCCAGAAGATAAAGGTAATGTTTTGTGTTTGCTAGCAAAACATACGTCAAGTTCACCACCAAGATGGAAACTTCAAGAACTCAGTTCAAACGCGGTACCTTCATGCCAGTTCTAACTCCGGCATTAAAACACACTGGTGCGATGACTCCGTTTATTAAGACATGAAACCATTCAAAATCATCTCAGAATGAGAATTTCATCCCATTCCACTACCCCTACTTTAATAAAAGCATATATTTATCACTCAGCCTGTTAGTCATCAAAACAGCAACAGCACAAGCAACATGTTTGGCCCCACACAGAGACAGTGACAAATTTTAACCAAGCATTCAGACACAGCTATTTAAACTTTGTCTCACTCAATCATGAGCAGTTCACACCCCTAAAATTAGCTACATCCAGCGAGCTACACTGGATGTAATCAGAGACAAAAGTTTCTTCTTTAAAATAGACATAAAGAGTCTACTGCAATTTGCAAGGGATAGTAATAAACGAATTAAACGGTGTGACACTGTAAAGTCAGCTTCTTGGGCAGCCCTTTCTTTAATTAAATCAACTGTTACTCTTTATTTTTCTAAAATCAGTCACAAATACATTAGAAAGAAACCAAGCAGTATGATAGTTCTGTTTTATGCATGTAACTTCTTTCTCTGCTTTTAAAAATGCATCTGCTAACCCAAGTTCTCAAGTAAGAATTCAGTGTGCGTATTAACAACTTCAGCATCCATAGAAACAATACATGCATGAACCACTTTTGCCTTCTCATTGCTAGAGAAAGAAAAAGTGAGGCAAAAGGACAAGTCAGGTGTATGTCTGCAGGAACAGGGACTGGTGCTGCAACTCCTACGTACCATCGGTCACAGTGACATGCCAGTGATCATCTACACGGTTACACTTGAAGAGTGATGAGCATCCAACCCAAATTTCCCTAACACCCACTTGAGCCACAGTGCTGTAGATGAAGCACAGAAAGGTGTCCCCATCTCCCTCCTTTACCCCATTTTCCTCAGGATGGGAAGGGCTACTCCACAGCAGCAAGAGCAGTTACATACTGAAGATCGCGGGGCACGTTCTGAAAAGATGACACAGCAGTTTGGGGGATTCATGGACAGATCGTGCTGAAGAAGCACTTACACAGGGAGCGACTGTATTCTTCCTCTGAGGATTGGAACAGAAGCAATTAGAAGATCATCATAAAAACTAAGTCTCAAAGGAATTAAGACACAGCATCGTACTTCCTCTGAAGGCCACGGTTTGTGCAAGTGAAGTTACGTATTTTATCAGGCAGCCTCTATTTTGGACCTCCGACACAGCAATTGATTACAAATCCCATACGTCCTTCGGTGTAACAGCAGAGCTCAGAGTTCAGCCTTGCGTGCCCTTCTGCCCTGCCACTGTGCTGCACGGGCTCCTCCTTCAGCCGGAGAAATCTTGTGGAACAAAAGCACAAAAATTTGCCACGGGCCCGGCATGCAGCACCCTCACGTGAGCAATGACACTGCAAACTTGCTTCTCGCCGCGTGGGGAAGACTTGCTGCATGTGCTCAACTGCTAGACATCTTTGTATCCTAGGAAAGCTGAGGGATGCTCCTCTGGGAGGATCCATTTTAACTTGGCACAACCTGCCCCAAAGTTTACAGGAGACCGAGGTCTGTTTGGCAGCCAGATGAGGGCTAACCACCCTACCCTATCGCCACATCTTTAGCCGCAGGTTAGGCAAGGCTGAGCTGAATTCCTTAAGCCAACAGAATTTTTACTGGAAAAAAAATAATAATTTCCAACCCAAAGTATTCCTGCATATACACAAAGACACCCTGTTCACCCAGAAGAAGCAGAAGACGACCCGTCGAAGGCAGTCCCCACCTGATTCCAATTTAACACACCACCAACAAAATGCCAAGCATTGCCAGAAGAAAGGAGAGCCCTACACACTTACAGAAGCCATCGTTCACTTTCTTGCAGTAACAAGTTAAACCAGCATTCCTCTCCCTCCTTCCAAGTCACACGTTGGTATTCCTTCACCTGCCCTCCTCAGGGGAAAAAAAAAGAACAGAAAAAAGCAATCCATCCACAATTTAATTCTGGCTTAACTACAGAGAGAAAAATTGTGCATTTCTGTACAGCACTCACAACAGGAACACTCTGTAATAACCATAATTGAGCCAAAACAGAGAGAGGAGGGGAAAAGGAAAGGTAACATCCTGTACTGCCAAGTGTCTGAGCGACCCGAGAGCAATAGTTTCTACGCATAATGGCAAAGCTGGCAAAATACAGAGATCGCGGAGGAGAAGTTCTATAAAACAGTATAATTAAGCATATGTGAAGTGAACATTCAGAATTATTAAGAAAGCACCTTGCAAGAGGGAGAGCCAGAAAAACGTTTTGTTTGTCGGCCTAACAAGAAGAACCTTAAGGACTCTCCCACTCAGGAGTCAAGGTGACTTGGCACAGATGCTGGGTATTCACCACGTCCAGCTAGTCCTGTAATACTTGAAAAATGGTGAAACTTGCACCTTTCCTGCAGTGTCCACTGCCACACAGCTGTTTCAGGTGGATTTAATCTAAATCAGCTTCAGATGCCCAGCTTCACGTGAGTTAGCTCAAGCTCCTACCAAATCTGCAGAGATCAGACAGGGCACCCGCAGGAGCTGGGCCCCTCTCGGCTACACAATGCCCCACACTACTGCCTTAGGAGCAGGTGGACAACCCTAAAGTTACACAAGGCTCACACTACTTCTGGGGAACAGCCACCTACGACAGGTAGCGTCCTTAAAATCTGCCTTACGTGGAAAGCAGGAGGGTGCTATGTATCCTTGGAGCACCAAAAAAAAAATTGTTTTGTTTGGTTTCATTCAGTTTTGTTGTTTCATCGTCCCCTTCTCCCTCCCTCCCCTTTAAAGGGGAGGGAGGGAAAAGGTCACTAGCGTCTGTGAAATGCTGAACTACAGACCCTGCACAGCAGTTACACTCTGTGCACACTGGGTGAAATCCCATCATCTTGGGAGGGGCGAAGCGACACCACCATTGCACAAGGACCGAGCACTGCCACAGTCTGCTGAACCCGTGTCTGCAGGGCCTTAGGCTGCCGTTGTCACCGCTGCTCCAGCCTTCGTTTCAGAACAGAGATTATCTCAAGCAAACCACTGAGCTTCAACCTTCTCTGACATGAACTGCCACGCCGCATAATGGCACAAAGCACACGCAGATCGGTCTGGTTGACGCTCTCAAGTCCAAACAAGAATAACCAAAGCAAGGGCTTGGCTGTTTGTTTCTAAACACCACAGGTAAGTGTAACCTCACTGCTAGAGTACTTCTTCAAAACTATACAGCAGTTGATACATTATATATATGCTTCAGTGAAATGCACACATTCATTAGTGAATGAGAAATCCACCTAAGTGCACGTGAAAAGTGGCAACACAGGTCAAAACATTTTCTGAAAACACAATTTGTAAACTATTGCACTCGATGCTCAAAGCCCTTTCCTAAATCTAGAAGAACGCGGATATCACAGCTTCTTGCATCGATACATCACAAACCAAGCTAGACACCAAGTTCTGTAAATAAGGCGCCACTAGAGATGCCACTTGATCACTTTCAGATCAAGTTTTGTCAGTACATTCCTTATTCATCCTCCTGAATATTTACCTGCAATCCAACACCTTCCAGTTCCTTGGTATACGTAAAAACTAAATTTAAAAGAAATCTTGTAGGCAAATAAATAGACAAACTAAGCACAAAGGAAGATGCATCTTTTTTTCTACATTAAGTTTATATTGCAAGAGACAGTCATGCCTCTCAGGTGAAACCAGCTTCCTGTGGTTTTACACAACTATCAGAAACAGATTTGCTTAGTGGGATCTGTCTGTGCTCTAAAGACAGAGAAGACCATGGGAGCCAGCTCTGGGAAGCCAGCAGGATAACCTGACAGTGGCACACATCCTTTAGTAGCGGCAGTGTGTCTAGCTCTGAAAGACAGCAATGCTCCCTGGTACTCTTCCCAACAAATGACATGGACTACGTCCATACAGTTTCTGGGAACAAAATGTGCAGGCGTCAACGAGGACGGCCTCAGAGTTTCTTGGATACACCTACTGGCAAACAGCGAGGAAACTCTCACCGACTGTCAGAGTTCTCCTTGTCTTCACCCTTCTCCTTTTCTTAAGGCTTGCTCAGACCTCATTAAGAACTGCTTTCACTCTCTCATCCCCCAGCCTCTGGCTCACGTCTGCCAGGTGCCGTCCCCTTGCACAGGACAGGAGGAGCACACGCAGGTCGCAGGCTCTCGTCGTGGCCAGGCGCACCTGCTGGTGACAACGCTTATTTTGGAAGGGCCTGAGGGTCACCTGTATTATGGATTCGTGGGTAAGGAAAGGGCAGCACTGCTGAAGGTCTTTACCTTCCCAAAAAGCTGTGGAGAAAGGCAACTCAGGAGTATGGCAAACTCACCATGAACCTTCTGGGCCCATTTTAGCACAGCAGGAGCCTGGCAGCAACCCAGTCGGTCTGCTGCCATTCACTGCCTGGCTCTAAAGAGACTCCTAAGATAAGAGTTAAGAGAGATACTCTGAGGAGCAGGCTGTCACTCTTCCTTTGATCATCGAAACTGATATCACAGAATTTACTCAAAAAAAAAGGGACTGGTTACAGGTGATAAAATGTGGCCAGATTTTTTTTTTAAGAAATGGAGAAAAATTGAACAGAGATAGCCCATTTCTATGGACATAGCAGGAAAAAGAAATCAGAAACTTGATGAGGAGGTAGGGAGGTACTTTGCAGATTTGGCAGTAAATATCAGGGACAACCATGCCACAGAATCATGTTATTCCTGCCAAAACCTCTCGTAAAACAGATTCCTAACATACTAAGAGCCACGTACCCATACTATGCACATACATTGATAAGTGGAGCAATAACAAGTACCAAAGCATTTTATTTTATAAACGTGTGGTGTCAAGAAAGGAAACAAGAAAATTACATCTGACCTTTGGAATAAGTTCTTAGTGTGATTCTAGCCAAATCCACATTTGTCACAGTTTCTCCAACACACTGCATATTCTCCTGAGTGATTTAAGTACAAAAAATAATAATAAAAAAAAGCCAGATACATAATTCAAGAAGTGCTGTCAAGCTTATTTTACCACGCCAAAGAGAATCCAAAGGCATGTGATGCGATGCAGGATGCATCTTCTTCATAAGACAATGTGTCAGAACGCTACTGGGAAGCAGTCGAACTGGTGCAGGCAAGAGAAGAAAGGGTTGCAAAAGCTGACATTTAACAAAGCTTCCATGTAACAAAATGCCTGACAAAAGATGGATCTCAGGAGAAATGCATGTTTCTTATCTGTTGGATTTAGTCACTCTCACACATTTTATTACCTTTTCCTCCTCTGCTTGTGCATGCCCCACCCCCAACACCAAGAAGCATTTCTTCTGTCCTTTCCTGTTTCCCATCATTTTCAGATGGGAATTCATGCACTCACATAAAAGGCTGGTGATTCAGTGACCAGGGTGCACCTACAGCACATAGACAGTCCCCCAAAGGAAGAAAAAAAAAAAAAGGTGAAGGAGGAGAGAAAATGGGAGCGGCTACACTCTGGGCATAGCGCACAAAGTCCCACCTGGATCCCCCTTTCCACCACCCATCTACCCCCCAGCCTCCCAATTCGGGGCCAGCTGCTGCCCCCCAAGGGAAGCCCTGGGACAAGGCGCGAGTTTAGGGTAAGGGGTGCTGGTACTGGATTTGGGATGAGCCCTCCTGGGAAGCGAGAGCGAAGGTGTGGAGCTGAGGCACGGTTTGCTCCCAGGCGGTACCGCACTGGGTCGCGCCACGCGAGGGGTCAGCGCTAACCGCTCTGCTGGCCCCAGCTTTGGGAGGCACTCTCGTGTCCGGGCACGCTGGCACAGAGCAGCACATTTTCTGCATATTCATGACATTCTGCATTTGAATAGTAAGTACCAGATTAATTGCAATGTCTGGATTAAATGCACTGGAATAACTCAGGAGAAAAGGAGAAGCACATGCTGTAAAACCAGAGAGACTTGCTGCATCCACTTACCCTAGCTGGGCTTCCCTTCCTGTCACAGTAGGCTTCAAGTACAGCACGGGAAGCCCGCTTATGTTTGAAAACTGCTGGTCTGCAGACCCCAGAGCACTGACTCGTCACGTTTCCTCCAAGCTGAATTACTTACCTGAACTGGAGGGCTTTTTTGGTGGTGGTAGGAAGCTTTTTTATTGTGAGAAAGGAGGATGTACACTTCTCCCAGCTCTGCTCTAAAGGATTGTATCACCCTTGAAAATCAACACCGTTTGCTCACATAAACTGATTTTGGAGCACTGCAGTCTTCCCAGTCTTTAAAACACCAGCTTCCGTCACAGTGTTCTGTCTTCAGATACAAACCATTGCTTTAAACACAGCATTAGCAGGTCAATAAAAAAAAATAAAATCTTATTTAATGCTTAAGGAGCCAGTGGTGTAGTATCTTGTAGATGTGAGTAGCCTTTTTGAAAGGCACAGCCTGATTATTCCAATGAAATCACATGACACAGACCATTACTTAATGTTTAGTTGTTGCAATCCTCAGCGTATCTATACAAATAAGTTAAAACAAACACACGCACGGGGGCTGCTCTTTTCCTCACAACCCCTGCCAGAAAGCACACATGCTTCCACACGTTTGTAGCCAAGCCTGCTACAAGGTGGTTTATTTACAAAACAAAACCAAAGACTAAAACCCGCCGAAACCATCCTGACTAAAGCCAGATGAGACTGGCATCTGAACAGACAGGAGCACCTGCTGTCCTGCAAAGAGCGCTTGCTTAACGCGCAGAAAACCTTCCATCAGGATGCTCTAATTCATCTGGGACGAGTTCCATAGGTTACTGCTGGCAGCGACAGGGTCCAACTGGAGCTCAGGACCGCGTGCGTCACGCTTTGATTTCGATTCAATAGCACAGCATTAGCGCTTCGCATCCCCTGCAACCTCTACGGGCAGGGCTACTGAACCGAAATGTATGAGGGAAGGGAGCTGTTAACAAACCACTACAAATAAATAAAACAAGTAAGAGGTGCCTACTGCACTAACAGTTAATCAAGATGACAAATATTTTACATCAAAGGTCCACTAAAGCACTCCACAGTCTGAGTATCCACTATAATGTAAGTAACTAAGAAAATACCAGGGAAACCACCTTCTATCCTCTCCAATTTTATGCTTTTGCAACACTAAAAACATGACAATAATAAAGTGGGACAAGTCTCAGTATTATTCTTTTATTTCCTTTTTTTTTTAATAAAAAGAAAAACAGAACAAAAAGCCTCATTCCAGCTTTCTACAGTACCAGCACCGCAGCTTGCCATTTGCAGATATTCTTTACAGCTCAGCTAGCAGGGACAACCCTCCTCTTCCATTCTTGTCCCTAAATTAAAGCTTAGATTACGTAGGACGATACAAAAAGTGCCTGAGCAGAGTTGTCGCTTGCTGAGCGAGCGTGCAGAAGGCGAGCTGCACAGGCACACGCACCCCAGTTGCATACCAGCCCCCATATGTCAAGGCTTTAGAGCAGCAGGGGTATTTCTGGCTTTGCATATTAATACTCCGTTCCTCCTTTGGACTAAGGGAAGATAGGCAGAAAATGCCTATAGTAAAAATAATGCAACCTTCCTTGCTAATGAGGATTTGCACTATTGCTAAAGCGACGCTCTCTGAAATATATAAGAGAGAAATGGGAATTGTCCCACCCCACCCCAACACTGCACGGTCTCCTCTCCCACCCACCCCACGCTCGGCTCCAGGGGCGAAGAGGAAAGCTGCACACTTGCTCGTGGTGCCAAGACCACTACAAGCAGACAAGGGGCAGCAGCAATCTTTTCAGCCTGGGCACTGACAGCAGGCCAGCGAGGCCAGGAGCTCGCAGGCTCTGCCTCACTGCTGACCCCGTGCCAGGGGGCACACAGCTGAAGCCTCACCTGTGGAGACGATGCCAAGAGGCAAGCCAGGAGCCGGAGCTGTTTGCAGCCCCTGCAGCACCGGCACCCTGATTTCCCACCAGGAGCTAAGTCGGTGGGGCTGTTTGTTTGACTGAAACAGACCTAACATCTGAAGAGCTGCAGTAGATGCCCCAGACCTGCAAGCGAGTCCAGCCACGGCAGGAGGGAGGGATCAAAAGCACAGCAGAGGGAAGAAGACAAAATCCTCAGAGACCCAAAGCTATGAAAGGTCTAAGTACCTTTCCAAAACTTCCAAACCTAGAAGTCACCTTAAACCCCGGAAAGAACATGAATGCCCACCTTCACTTGCTGTTTACATCTTGGATTGGAAGGAAGAAGATGGACTGGGTGAAAATAAAATACTTATGGCTCGTGACTCTACCACGTAGGTTCACTCCGCAGGATCAGGGGGAGCACGGCAACACCATGCTAAGCTGTACAGCAGCATTTGCTCCCCTTTATTTCATTTGGCAACAACAAATTACACCTCACACTGACCTTTAGCATTTAGATGTATTTAATCCCAAAACTCAAAAGTACACAAAGGAAAAAAAAAAAAAAAAAAAAAGAGAAGGATAGCTGCTTTGTAAACTTCCCAACAGTCCTTTCTAGCGCTAGAAAAAAAAAAGTTTCAGTTTTCCAAACAGCTCTACAGCGACAAAATATTAAAACCAGGATAGTTGTTTTAAATGAACGGGCTTGTCTTCAGTTCTATGCAGCTGATCAGTTTTACGGGGTTAATCCCACAATGGAGGCTTCCCTCCCTGATTCCCCGCATCCCTGCACCATGGAGCCTACTCTTTGACAGGCTTCGCGCATCTCTAGACACACTGTGGGTTTACAGCTGATATTTCAGAATATTCTGTCTCATCACATTATCCTCATCTTATGTCAAAAAAATGAAACAGCGACAAAACCATTCAGAAGTTCTTCGGGCACAAAGTATCTGGAGGTTTGGTTAGAAGCCACAAAAGCCCAGACCAAACATTTCTTCAACATAAGTAACCCTTGTATTTAGAGAACACCAGAAATACAGATTAAATCTCAATTTCTCCCGAAACTGTGGTGGATTTTGTTGTTTTGACTGTTTTTAAATAATAGTAATAATCTTCCTCCATCTCTTTATGCTATTTCCTCTAAACAGACTGAAGATTACAAGAAATAAAGGGAATCCTCGGCAGATGATGAAAGTGATTAGAGGCTTAGGAAGGCTTCCATATGAGGAGAGATTATTAAAAAGACTGCCTCGTGTACAGAGGAGATGAATGGGAGGGATCATAAAAGAGACACGGAAAATTAGAAGAGACAGGCCAGAGGACATTTTTCATCACTCGAATACAAGAAAAGCAGCAGACTTCTGTATTTTTTTTTAATGTAAGCCTTTTTTTGGTTGTGTTGAGGTAAGAATCGGCTCATCCACAGCACACTGGTTCTATTGCAAGTCTCACTAAGGCTGAGTGCCCAACAAGATTGAAAATAGGAATCCCCATTTGTTGATTAAAAATAAATAGCACATCCACATCTGTTCCAGGTGAGATTTTTCTTGATCCATAAAGAAATAATTGTTACTATTTCGGACGAGATACTAACGAAAAGTTCTGCATATGCTCCAGCGTGAGAGGAATCCTGTAGCTAGGACTTCCTGCATCTCCGTCTCAAGCACCTGGTGTTGGTTAAAAGCAGGCTGTGTCACTGCAGGGACTTATCATGGGGTGCAGTAAGGGACTCGTGGTTTAGTTGTGCTAGAAGAGGGCTTTCCTTCTACAAGGCCATGCACATAAATTCATAACCCTGATGAATCGTGGAGTACTCTTGCTCTGTAAGGGTTACGAGATCAAGGGTGAAGAGCAATGCCCTGATCAGCAGCAAAAAAAAAAATAATCAGCACCCAGGCTTCTCAGGTCTAAATAGGACAAGCTGGTGAGCTCTGAGAGGTGAGAGCTTTAATATGGCCTTGCCGGGTGGTCCTGAAGCACAGGTTAACACAATGAGGCAAAAATTAGCACAGTGAAGCTAGTCTGAGCATCAGGAGCATTGCTACTGTGATAGCACAGCCCTCTGCACGGACTTGCCCCATAAGGAGCCTGGTGTGGACAGAACCTGAGCACCTCTGGTCTCGTTTTGCAGTACCTGCTGCAAAAAATGAGTCCCTGAGAAAGCACCAAGACACTCCTCAGCTGTCCGGCAAGCTACATTCAAGTGAGAGCAGCACTTGGTACACAACAGCTGAAAACGCAGCCGTTGCTCCCGTATCTCGTTCTACTTCCTGGCTTCGGTTGTTTTTGAGAGATTTGGGTTAGTTTTCTGAGTGCTGCAGAACTGACCAGTGGTGGACACGAAGCGCAGGGAAGCTGCAGCCCGTGGCAGCTGCTATTAGCAGAGGTGAGCTGAACCACCCTGCACAGCTCCCACCTGTGCCCCAGACAGAGCGAGCTGCAGCGGCCCCTCTGGTGCTGGGGAGGGGGCAAGGCAGGAATAGCACCCCAGAAGGGCACCCTGACAGCTGGGGGGGGCTGGGTGACTTTCCAGAACCAAGGTAACAAGCCTAGCCCAAACACACCCCCGCCACGAAATACCACAGCAGGAAGGCACCTGCACCATTACGCTGCAGAGGTTTTATGCCCTGCCCCATGCTGCCACGCTCCTGGGACTCGGCCAGGGAAGGGAACAGGCGCCCGACCTCTCCCTCCGAGTACTTGACCTCCTTAGGCAGCACTAAATCCCCCCACGTTAAGAACGACTTGGCTGCCCCTCATTAAAGTATTTTCTTTCTTTCAGGCGCTGGGATCTTTGCACAAAACGTGACGTGGTTCATCAGAAAGTTGTTAGCACAGCCCAGGAAGCCATACTCCAAGTGGCCTCAAACAGGAAGGTACCGAAGAGACCCATTGCATTGTGCCAAAGGTGGTTTTTAACTGCAACACAAATTGTAAAACCTTTTCCCCTCAGATACTAATATTTACAAACTCAGAAGGCTACATTCACAGTAAGTCGCTCTAGCACTTCTGCAAACTGAATCTGGTGATGCCTTCTTACAGCTGCGGCACAGTCTTCTTCCCCATCCACAAAAGGCTTTACTTTCTCACGAGAAAAATCCTTAGAGGGGCATAAAGGACACAGGCAGCAAGCCACAGGGCCGGGGAAGTCCTTCAGAACCTTCCCACCCCAAAACTAGACTCGGTAGCCTGTTTTAGGCAGACTATGAGGCCCAGCAACTACTTTGCCGCTCCTTCCCCCAAGCTGTATTAAGTGCATCTCCCCCTATTTACTGCGTGCTGTCCCCATCGCGCCGATAAAACCAGCTCCAAGACCTTCTTCACCCTGGCAGGTCCCCCAGGTGTGCTGGGTTCCCTGAGCATCCTCCCACCAACCCTGTCCTGCTGCGTTTGTTCTCTGTGTTGCTTTTTGCCATGAATGTTTCAGAACAGGTTTATCTCCAGCTGCTCAGCTGCTTTTTATTCGGTCTGTAAGAGAGAAACAGCATCCTGCTTTCTTGCTTCTTTCCTGCGCAATACCACCGATTGTAGCCGCTCCGGAGCCTGGCCATTTCTATTCCTCTGGTTAAGGCATTAAGAGGAATGTAGAAGTTACCCAGGAAAAAATCCTATTTGTCCCTAATAAGCACAAATGGATTTAGTGCAAGCTCTTGCCATCATCTGGAATATACAACCTGCTGCTACCACCCCTGCCAATTATACTGCAGGTTGCATGAGATCTGGCACAACCTGTAAAGCCTAGACCCTGGAGCAACGCAATTATACGCGACTCTAGGAACTCTTTAGTGAGTTACATTTCCGACTCCCATGGCTGCAGAAACAGAAGGAGAGGCTAAACCTGATGAAAATAAACTCAGAACCAGACAGAAGCGCAGTGCTTTCATGAAGCTGTCTTAAGAGCGCGATTTATTTTTCAATACGCAGGCACTGCGCTGAATGTGAATCACGGTACCTCACACTTTTAAGCAGATCAACTAGACTATAGGACAGAGGCTTCTGTTTCATCTCCTAAGCATGTTCAAAATCAGCCTTGAAGGCAAGCAACTTTCTTCCACGGCCACATTAAGTTAGAGAGCAAATTACTCTTTCAGCAAAAGCAATGGGGGAAAACCAACTGGCTCGACTCGTTACGAGCAACACCAAGGCAACACACAAAACCCCTTACTGCGTTGTGGCTGTTGCACCCGGCTTGCAGGATGAGGAGCACCCTACAAGTCGGTCGTGAAGAAGCAGAAAGCCGAACCAACACCTTTTTCTTCACACACAGAGCTAATCCCCACGCTTCAAACTGGAAAAAGCTCGCTTAGCAGCGCACCCGGGCTCTCACCTGGGCACCGAGGACAGCGGGGGGGTCCTGCTGACCCCCAGCGGGCTGAGCGGCTCCCCCAGCCCCACAGCCCGCAGCAGGAGCCGCCTGCCCTACAGCCCCGCACCTGTGGGAGCCGAGCCCGGGGGCTGCGCGCTGCCTGCCCCCCTCATCCCCTCGCCTTACCCGCGTCTTGCGGCGCCGGTGCCGCTCGGGGTCCGAGTACGTCCTGTCCACGGCCAGCGCCGTGTCGCTGCCCGGCATGGCGGCTGGGGGGGGGGTCCCGCTACCCGCAGCCCCGCTCCCGGCCGCGCTACTGAGGGCTCGGGGCCGGCGCGGCGCGGGAGGGCCGGGCACGCCCGGGGGGAGGCGGCATGGCTCGGCGGCGCCTCAGCCGCCACACCCGCCTTAACCCCTCCGCACCGGGACGGGGAGAGCTGAGCTGGTAGCCACAGCCCCCATAGTCACAGCCCTCACAGTCACAGCCCCCGTCCTCCTGCCGCTTTGGTTGGGGCTCCTCAGGAAATCTCCGGCTCCTCACCCTCCAGATGGACTCCAGTGGCCACCTCGAGTCCTCCTCCTGTGGTAGATTTGCACTAACCGAGGTGCCGTGGCCGCAGGGAAGCCCCACAAAGCACAACCAAACCGTAAAGGTTCAGAAATCCGACATGAGGCACCACAAGCCCCAATGGTGCCGTTCAGGGTGGTTTCAGCGCAAGGTTTTGACAATTTGGGATGGGGTGAGGCGCTCTGGGCACGGCTGGGTGCCGCACCTGGGGAGTCCCCCACACGCAGGGCTTTCCACAAAGCACACAAATTCCGTCAAAGCCCCTAAATAATCAGTGCTCACAGTTTCCAAAGCGGTGGAGCATGACAACCGATGACATTTCAGTCCCTGTTACACATACGAGATAAACCTTTCAGTGTGCTAGCATACGGGAGCTCCAAACCATGCTCGTGAACACATCTTGCAGCGCATCACCCTCTACTTAAATTGCTAAGAGCTGAGCAGAATTCTTTTTGCATTTATTTTCAGAATACCTATGCCAAGAAGCACATTTAAATCAGTAACGCTGAACACATGTTAAACTCTTGAAAAGTAAAAGCTGAATACTCTTTCTATAGTCACTCAGCAAATTGTACCTGAGAAGTACTTTTCCCTTTCCTGGAATGAGTATAATAGTTGTCACCACTTCTTCTTTGTGACACAAAGTGAACATGGAGTTCCTTCCAAAGTGAATGAGGGCTTCACCTTTTAGGCAGCTGCTGCGATGTGTGTGCATGAGTCACGCCGCCTTTCTTCTCTAGTGAGAGACAGCAAGTGTCCCAGGGCATACGCATGTATAAACATATATACATGTCAACACAGCGAACTGCCCTGGAGGGGGTTACAGCAGAAAAAATAAATAAATCCCTGCCACTATTTACATTTTTATTGGAATCTCATGTACTGAGATAACACCGCTATCAGAGGGAATTATCTGACACAAGGGCCTCCTTGTTTTCATCAAATGAGGTTTTCAGAAATGAAAGAACTGACATTCCAAAGGGAAAAAATAAATCCTAGAACTAACCTTCTTGGCAGGTGTTTCTTCTTCAACTCTAACATCAGTCTTTTACAAAGTTATCCCAAATTCAAAGATCATTATTTGCCCTGTGCAGTATTGGTGTAACCCAAGCCACACAGGCTGCCTGCACACAAGTGATGCCTTGCCATTCTTCCTATACTCATGTAGCTGGACAAGACAGCTGAAGCTGAAAGGCTGTCGGGAAAAAGCTTTAAAATGGGAACTGGATTTCTTCAGTCCCTCAGTTCAGACATGAAAGTTAATTCATGACTCAAAATGTGCCCCACGGAGGGAAACTCTGGAGGTAAAGGTCAGTAAGAATAATTAAATAGGCAAATGTTGTGGGTTTGGGGTTTTCACTGAAGTGATAATTGCACATTTCCAAAGAGGACCGTGCAATTTCCAGCACCTAGGATGAAACGTCCTCACTTCCTCAGGAACTTTCAGGATTTTTTTTTAAGCCTTGCCAGATGTAGTTGATCAAAGCATAGAGAGGATAGGTAGACGGAAAAAGGGCACATAAAAGACTTCAGTTGGTTGGCTTTTGAGTAATAGAAGGCTTACTGTAAATCATAGTTGACTCAAAAATGTAGAGTTTTATTTAAATAATATCAGCTTTATTTAAATAATACCAGAGGCTAGCAGGAAGATCATGAAATTTCTCTTCCAAGACGGGGGTGTGTACCATATAATTAGAAGGAAGTTGTGTGCAGTTGGTCAAAGTGGTATTAACACATATACCATACACCAATACATAAACAAAGAAAGCACTCTCTTCTGCCACAGCTTCTAGGAAGAAAAGACGACACAGTCAGTCTCACAAGACCCAGGTGTGGCATTAGGTGTGCCTTCCAGTCAGGTTTGTTTGCTCGGGCACCGCTATTGGCGGTGGCAGTCCCTGCCGTGCATACCAGCTCCAGCAGCATCCGAGTGCTGTGCACTGGCGGCTTCCCGGAGGAGCTGTGAGCACGGGGCAGCCGGCTGAGCAGCTGGGAACACCTGCTGGGCACGGCAGCAAGCTACCGTGGAGCAGAAACAGCAGCTTGGGCAGAAGCACCCATCCCACAGGTGAGGAGAGCCCGTCCCACAAGCTGAATTAGAAGCTGTTGCCATCTCAGCAGCCTCTGCAGGTGCCACTCTTTGCAAGCATCTCCAGTAAAGGGCTCCTTGCTTATGCTGGATAGATCACCTGTGTCTTCAGAATGCAATCAAGTGTACACCAAACTGTGGTGCCACGCAGCCATCCGTCCAGCTGAAGGCTGCTCCTTTCCCCTCTACTCTTCCCCCTCACCCTTGTGCAGGTCTGTAGCAGGAGCAGGAAGACCGCTATCCTACAGCACATTTACTGAACATGTTTCATTTTGTTTGGCTGAGCACAGACAATTCCCTCTCCTCACACACACAGAGCTGCTTTGCACAGCTCTCTTTCCCCACTCCAAAAGGCAGGACTGCCCGAACACGGCACAACACTGCGCAGCACAGTGCTTCTGGCAGCCTCACCAGATATTTCCTCTCACTGTTATTTTCAGAAGCCCACAGACCTGGAATAAATGCTCTTCCCACACACTGCACCCATTCCCAACTGAACTTTCCATCTGCTAAAGCAAAGACTTCCAAATATTGGCAGGAACTTGAGGCTGAGCTCAAAGTGACATGGGTAGAAGTGGTAGCCCCTAGATGAATTCTCTCATCCCTTGTTCTTCTGACAAGGTAATTTTTAATTCATTTCTACGGTTTAAGTTAATGATAGAACTGTTATATCACCCCAGCCATCCACTGTGTCATTTTGAAGTTCAGATTTCTCAAAATCATTCATCAACTTCCCAGCCGTCCTTAGAGGCACAGAGGAACTTCATCCTTTTCCAATGCCTTTCCTCACTTCAGGACACTGGCACCACCCACAGCGATTAACTCCTGATGTTTACATCATTTTGTTGTCCTTTTCTAAGAAGTGACCTTTTAAAAAATGTTGCAAATTATTGAAGATCCGATTAAGCTTAGGATCGCTGAACAAGGGCGTACACCAGTGTATGCAGCTCCCCGTGGGACAGACGTCAGTGCAGGTTTGCCTGCATTGTCCTGTTTTGGGAAAGTAAGATCCCTGGAGGGGCAGCAGAGGCAGTGACCACGTGAGATTTCTACGGATGAGTCCCATCTCACGACCCTGCATGGGCTGCATCGCTGTCATCCATTTGATGATGACATCCAATGACCCTACTCTCCAGACGCAGCCATCCCATCTGGGAGCACGCGTTTATAAGAAGAGAACCACATCACCTTTCTTCCATGGAGAACCTTGAGCTTTCCAGAATTAAAAGTGCTATTATTAAATGCTGTGTTCTGAAGTTGTTGGGACAACTGATACATACAGTGCTAAGTATATATTGGCCAAGGCACACTCAGGAAGAAGGCGAAGGTCCCTTTTTCCACAGCGGTAACATCTGTATGCTAAACAGGATACTGGGGCTTTTTATGAGAGACTTTTTAATGTGCCCTCCAAACCTTTTTCCAAAAGCTTGTTACGACCGGTCTCCAGGGAAAAGTCCTACGTGATGAGAGACTGTCGGCACCGTTTCTAAATCTGACAGCAAATGGGACAGTGCTGAGTGACACTGGCCTTGCAGTCATCCACGAGCACGCGGTCACCGTTCTCAGTGTTTCTGCCAAAGCATGAGCCTTTCACACCCACAGGAAAGGAGATACTCCGTCTGCACCAACACAAAGTGCCAAGGGATCACTCTGAGATCTACAGACTGCATTGCCAGGCTGTGATGTTCGTTCAGAAGATCTGATGTTGACAAACATTCAGGTATCTAATTAAAATTTTAAATCAGCTTCTCTCCTCTCTGTCCTCTCCTCATCAAGAGGTTTTTTTTTTTTTTTTTATGAGCTTTCAGGATGTAACAGCCATGTACACTGTGAGTACCCATTCTGTACACCAGAAAAAGCTCCCAGCCCAGGACTGTCTTGGCCCATCAGTGCAGTGTACTGACAGAGGGTGAAGGACAGAGAAGCAAGTGAAAAATTCCAGTTGGGGGTAGCAGAAGTCCTTCCTCTTCTTTCCTTCCCCTGCTTACTATTTATTGTCCCTTGCTCCTTCGGGTCCCTTTCTTGTTCTTCCACAAACAAGGAAATTATGCTGCAAAGTTCCCCTCTGCTGCTGCTGGCAGTGACAGCACTAGTGCAAACTACCTGCAGGATGGCAGCAGTGTTTTGCATTTTAAGTGCTATGAGTAAGAGCCACCTTTTCAGCAGACGTAAATAACAGCCATGCCGAGAGCCTGCCTGGAACCCGGCTATTTACAGTAAAGATAACCCGTGTTGCAGAGGCAAGTACAGAAGCCTCCCTTGGGCGATGGGAATGGCTGCTGCTCACCAGCATACAATGTTTATTCTGCTTCACAGTATGCAATTCGGGGCCCACGGGGAATGGCTGGATATGAGCATATCCAACCTGTCTGTCCCAGATCAGCCTCCTTGCTGCTGCTGTGAGGTTTGCAGAACCCAGGCTGCAGCTGGCTGGCACGTAAAGCTGTGCCCCCTTCCAAAATGTGAGTGTGAACTTGCATCCAAACCATTCAGACTGCAGCCAGAAGGTACATAGCCTAAATCTGCATACCCTGATGGTTATATCGGTGAGATCATCTGTCCTAAATTAAAATAAACAAGGCAAAAGCGTAGACTAGATATAGCCCATGAGCAGAAGAATTGCTCTCAGGGCATGCCACCTCTACCCACCATTCAGAGAAGCGCTCGCAGTTGTGTGCAGCTGGGTAGCTGACACCTGGGCTCCTAAAGGCCCTGTAAGTGAATACAAGAGCACCACAGCTTTCACCCTACTGCTTTTTGGCTGCAGCTCCACAGGCACCCCAGCCCAATTTGTGGCTTCTGCTTGCACGCAGAGATTGTGCTGGGTAGGAACCTGTCAATTCTCTTTGCCTGTGAAGCGCACTGCATGGCTGTGACTCTATGCGTTATGTCACACTAAATGTGTGGCATCAATGATTTCCATACCAACAGACAATGTCAAATGCTGGAGCAGGACTTCTTTGCCAGTCAGCCAGAAAATACAGACGGGTTATCAGAGGACAGAAAAATTAATGATTATACAAGTAAGACTGCACCTCTTCCTGGTGAGTGTTGTTGTACAGCCCTGAAACTTGCTGCAGCCCTTCGGGTTTCACTACAGTCACTCTCTGTTTACAGACACCAGAATGAAGCTCGAGCTTCCTCACCACTATCAGGCGAGCACCTATGACTCATCTAACTGTGGTTCTGCTAAACCTTTTTGTACTGCAACATGAAAGCTCTCCTTTACAATCACCTGTGCGGGGAACTGCGTTACGTATGTTGTCTGATGGGTTATCACGCATTAATACAACACAGTTAAGCACAGTACAAACAGAAAGCTCCTTCCAGTTTACTTCTCAATGTGCCAAACCTAAACATATGACATTCATCTCTGATTTGGGTGACAGGGATGTGAAGTAACCTCAACTACGCAGAAAAGCCAAAATGCCGTTCTGCTTAATTGCAATAAATTTTCCAGGAGTATTTATTCTTCACAACACCAAACTGTAGCACCTGTTTACATACTTTTCTGGATCAGAACTATATAACTTTGACTATTGAAATAATGATTTAGATCACAATGTAACATTATTTCTATTTTTAAATCTGTGAGATAATACAGATACTAAGAAAAAAATACCTGAACTTTTAATGTCAACTCATGCCCTCTTGGACCTTTCAAAACCGTAAATTCATAAGCTATCATTTGTTATGAAATCTGGCGACAATTTTTGAAAGATTGAATTCTTCTGCTTTGTTCTTTTACAACAAATAAAATGTATGAGATATCATACGGTTTTGTGGTTTATTTTTAATCCCTGAGACCTTAGTTTAGCAGGACTATATAAACAGCAGCATACTTTGCAATGTTGTTGGAAACTGCAGCAACACGAGCTACAGTCCTAGCATTTCAGGGGAGTTCTCCCCTGAACTTCCATGAAAGGAAAATGTATACGTGAGATCACCTGAATGTGGAATGGTGGGGATACAACATCTGTCAATGAGAATTCCCGTTCTGCCGTATAGGAACATAATTTTCTGGAACAAAACTAGTAACCTTTTTCTTTTTTTTTTTTTTCCCCCAGCGTAACTTTGCTAATTGAGCTTTTCTTAATCAAGTTACATGAAGAGTGGGCCTTTTTCTTTACCTTTTTACCCACTAGAGCCATGTCGATCAAGCACTTTTATGCGAAGCAATGCCGAGGGACAGAAGCTCAGCCAGCCCCCATGCCCGCAGAAGCCTGGCCCCGCTGCAGAGCTCATCAGAGACACGGAGCAGCCGGGCAGCTCCGTGCCTGGAAGAGCCGAACGCCCTCTGCCCTCCCGCTGCCCAGAGCTGCTGCCCCATCCAACACCAGCTAGCCTCAAGAGCTTCTGAAAGATGAAGCTGTCTGTCCTCCTGCCTTAAATAAATAAATAAAATAAAATTTTAAATACATGTCAGCAGGGTTGGGGTTGGTCTGATCCAGAACGATGGCATGGAACTGTCTCTGCTCGAGCTACGAGCTCCCCACTTCTTCTGTATAACCACCTCAGGCCAATGATTTTCCAGACATCAGATAGATTTTTCAAGCCCAGTATAAAGGCATGACCTTATCAACAGGAAGCTAACAGGCACATGCTTACAAATCAAAACACGGAAGAAAACTGAAAATTATTAAAAATAATTAGAGTCTTATTAGTGAAACTGTTCTTTTACAATGTTCCCTTGAATTTATTTCTGTTTGTGTGCCTCACATGCACAACCTTATAAACAATTCTATTTAAATTATTATGAGCGGAGAAATTGAATACTCCAACTTTCCTATTATGCTAATAAAGATTAATTATTACATGTAGACTTTGAAACGTTTGTAATCACAAGTCTTAGTAGAAATCATTGAAGCAATATGTAAACTCTAATAGCAACATAAAATGTCTAATAGCAACATGGTATATATCATAAGTAATTCAGAGCTCTGGTGACCAGGCGTATAAAAGTCATGACAAAGTAAGACAGCTCGTTGTCCAGCAGTTTTAGCTGAGAAGTCATATTACAACAATAAACACAAACTATTCAGAAGCAACTGGCATTGCAAAGACCTACTGTATGAATGGAAAGTGTGCGTACCTCGCCACCTGCTCTGACACTCAAAAAATCCAACAAGTTTCAGCATCTCAGACAAACAGGTCTGCTACAGTCATGAAATGGTGGAACATAATCTTCATTAACACTCACCAAAATCTTGCATTCCTTACAATGAGAGGTTGCTTTTTTCCTAAACAAAGTATTTTCTCATGTTTTCAATTAAAAAAAAAAAAAAAGTAGTACAAACTTTTCACCATTTGAAATCTCAGCAGATAAAATAGTCCTGTGCTGGTTTTTTTTCTTAAGAGAAAAAAAAATATTTTTCATTGCAGTCACAAGTTTTCACAAAAAAAAAAAAAAAAAACTACCATTTTCCTTCTGTTCTGTTCTGCACTGTTGAAACTCTAGGCATGGCTTGAGGATTTGCTTAGGCTGAAAGGAACCGTTCTGCCTTGGCTGGGAAGCAGAGCAGTTCTGGGAAACATACCTGCAGCGCTGCTGGAACTGCACGGAGAGTAATAACACGCAGCTGTAAAAGGGCTCGCTATATATATGCCACCGCCGCGTAGATAAAGACTGCCTACACAAGAATGATCAGAGCTCCAGGTAGGTGCTCCCAGCAGGATGACATCAGTGGCCCTGAAATCACCGGCACGGGATGGTATCAGAGGCCCCAGGGCCATAAACTCAAATGGCCCATTACTGATACAGACATGGCATAAAGGCGTGCAGGCTGCCCTCGGGCAGTAACACAGGCGGAGGTGGATTTATATCACACTCTTAAGCTGCAACAAAAAACAGAGACTGCTTGGGTGACCCTGCTTCGGAGTTAGCATGCAGAAATGATCGATTCATTACCCTGTAATGCTACATACACATGTATTGTCATGGTAGTGGGATGTGTACCTATAATGCCTGTGTTTGGTCTAGTATCTTACCCTTGAGGCTGGGTTGTAATTTGGATACAACAATGTAGAGCAGGTCAGAGAGCTGGTCCAGGTGACAACCACCTCTGTCAAAACAAAGTAAATTATTAGATTGCAATATAGAGAGAAATTAGTTCGATTAGCATCTGGCTGGCTGCACAGCTCCTCAAGCAGCGGGGCTGACTTAGGCAAGTGGGCAGCCTGAAGGCAGGATGCAGAGTCCAGCAGAAGTCAGAAGTGAGGATTTAAATCAATCATGAAATCACATTCCTAGCTGCCATGCTTTTTGTTGTGTTGCAGCACGTTGAGTACGTTTGCATCCAGACCTTTACCACCAGTATACTGTGGATCTTTATAGAGATTTAATATCCTTGTAAAAGATAAGGAATGGGGATACAGACAAGTGTGAAGCCATCTAACATCTATGTATGGAGAGCTGTATGAGCACAAGCACCCCAAAATGGACTGCTTCCCCCTTTTCTAACAGAACTTCAAAAATAGTGTAGTGCATTCAGGCCTTGGAAATACCACAAGCAGCTTCATCCAAGCAAAAACCTTGCAGAAAGCTTCAGAATGACTCTTCTGGTGAACCTGAGATCAGCAATCATATCTGGAAAAGTCATCTCTCTGGGTATCACAATACCAGCTGCTGAAGTTTTGACAAGGGAGAGATGAAAACTAACAGGACTGCCCGAAGGACTGAGGAAAATGCAAATGTGGCATTAGAACATCTGTGGAGATAAAACATCTAAGGTAATAGTTCAAACAATTATCTGATCTAGGAAAGGGAAAGACTCTCTATATAACCAAAATAAATGACCCAGCAGGAAACCTATGCCCTTGTGTCATCTGTAAGAATGTGTCATCTTCTGGGGATGCTTCAGTAAATCTGTTGAAAATTTACTCTTGCTACTGATATGGAAATTTCCTCTAGTTATCTGGACTTTGCCTGGTCAGCCCCCCAGACCATAATGTATTTATTTTTCTAAGGCATCCAAAACAAGGGCACATCTGTACACAACTCAGCGTCACTGATGCAGAAAAAAGCAGATGAACTCAATGAAATCAGCAGAGATTTCTTGCATTCCTCTGTAGTGAATGTGGACAGGCGGCAGAGTAAACATCTGAAAGTTAAACAATGTCCCTGAGCATTTAAAATCCTTAAAGTGAGTTCTCTTCTTAAGACGAGAATAAAAACAAACAAATGTTTAGCAACTGTTCTCAGCAAGATATCTTCAACCCATCTATAAAAATCATGATTTAAAAACAGAAGAGATTAACAGACCCTAAACTATCAGGTTTCCCCCCCAGAAGGCATGTTCTCTAATTATGGAAAGCTTTTTCTTATTGCATGCACAGAGCTAAATCCTCAGCACCTTGTTTGCGTTGGGACAAACCTCATTTTGACTTGACACCTCTTCCCCCAAAACTTCTAGGTACAGCCTTCTTGTTTCCTTCTGTACCATCCGATCTACACACAGCAGATAAACACCTGCATGTGAGCATTTCCCCCTCCTCTGGTTTTTCAGTGTTCCTCAGCAGTCGTGAAGGATGCTTAAAGTGGCACGTGAACACCCACTATTTTCAACAGGTCCTTATTCTGCACTGTAGGAATAAAAATACTAGACAGAAAACTTGACGAGGTTAAAAATACATTGTGCAAGCTATCTTTTCTTTGCTCATTAGCCGTTCCACAGACACGCGCATCTATAAACACACATTATTTAGTTATGCCTCCCCCGGACTTCCTGCACTTCACAGGCAGAGCAGTTTAGCTGTGGCACAGGGCAGTGTGCCGGGGAACACACACATCGTGCCTTCCTCATCGTCTGCCACAAGTCTGAGCAGCTGTCAAGTGGGCACTGCGTTAGATGAAGAGTAAATAGTAAAACGGGGCAGGGGGGAGAAAGTTAGCTGTTTCAGGAGGGGTGTAGCAGACTCAAAGAGAGCATTTACCCCAAGAAAAAGAATAAATGGACTTGTTCTGCATGGCATGGCTTGACTGTAGGGGTTTCTGAGCAACAGATTTTTGTAAATGTCAAGAAATTGGGACAAACCTGTTGAAGTCTGAAACCATTACCAATTTACAACAGCTAAGGATCCTTCCAAATCTCTTCTGCTACCACTAATGGGTTTTAGTTCAGCAAAGTGTGGACAGCCAATAAACCACAGAAGAAATCAGTCCTGTAACTGGAACAAATTCTTCTCATGGTCTGCAGAACCACTCAAATAAGATGCAGCACCAGTCTGTGGCTAATTACAGCCCTACTGGAGACATGCAATAAAATGTTGCTTTTTAGTAAACTTGAAAGTAATTTTCACCACAAATTCTGTGACATATGGATACCTTTGAATGTTGGATACAGAGCCCTCAGTCACACTTCCTTGTGCAGATCTAGATAGCTCAAGTAAATATAAACATAAATACATGTATTTGTATATATAAATACTCATTAAAAAGAGAATATGCAATAACTTGTAAGATCACAGCATCATTTCTTGAATCACAAGTATGAGACACTCTATGAGAACTTGATTTTTAACACTGAGCAGCTACAGTGTTTTGTTATGTCAGTGAGGAAAGCCAGCTTTATAGGTGGGCCTGCAAGCTGGCAGGATCGCTTCCAGCAGGACAGTCAGATACTAGGGTTGAACTGAAGGAGTGCAGAAAAGCTACCTGAAGGCCATCTACATGACAGCAGTTTGTTGCTCATCAGAAATTTCAAAAATATATCCTAGGTTTCTGCATGTATGTTACCTCTGTTTCAAGTCTAATGGCAGTAATTAAAGTGATTTTGATTGTCAAGGATTTGATCAGCATACTAGTGCTGCTGCTGCTTAGACATGCAGGGATTCCTATGCATGAGAGGCCACAATTTTGTTCAACCTTGTAGATCATGCTGTCAGCACCGATCAGCGTCGGTCCCTGGAGCAGCCGTGGCAGGATTTACCAGGTAGGTGAGGCACTGACTGCAATGGATGCTCAGGAGGCATTCTGTGTACTCTGAATTTCACATAGTTTTGCAAGGACACTGATGTACTTATGCAAGTACTTTGAAGAATATGCTGACCTTGTCAGATCATGTGGTACCTGAGAGAGATCATGAAAGCTCTGTTTTCCAGGTAATAAAAATGGGCACATACAAGTTGTTGACTTGATTTACGGTCAATGCCTCTTCCATGAGGTTTATTTCAAAGGCAAACTGGTATTTTACTGAATTAATCAGGGTTATAGTATATGAATCACTTATTAAAACTAAACTTTCCCTGAATAATTTACTCGGTCTTTTTACTTAATTACTAATCTCTCTTTCCTGAAGATCTGGAGGTGAGGCACTGACACACACACACACAAGGGGAAAAAAACATGGCATTAACTTTCAGACATAGCCACAGCACTAACACCACTACCCAGGGAGTCTGAAAGCCCTCCTGCTGCAACCCTTGATTAATATTCAACCTTGATCTTTCTGCGTCCTTTGATTTTGTGGCTTTCTTGAAAGACTTGACACATACAGGGATCCTTCAAATACCAGTCTGAAGGGTATTTTAATTTATATATATGTATGTATAAAATTTCCTTCGATCAGTTGTGCTTAGCACAGCACAGACAGCTATACCCAAGTGGTATGTAGATGACACCGTTCCAGGAGCAGAATCCCTCTGCAGCTATCTCTGCAGCAGGCTCCATGCTCTGTGTCAGCGCAGGATGAATTTCACCCCTCAGATGGTTTCCAACTAATCTCATTTCTGTCAGCCTCTCTGAGAGATGGAAGGCAGAGGATGGATGCCTCAGACGGATGAATTTGAAATAAATTGTAAGGGAGATGGATGCCGTTAGCTGGGTCTCTTCTGCTGCTGAAGGCTGACGCCTCAGCTGTGTACGGGTGGAACATTCTTGTCAGCACAGATGGCTTGTTTTGACCGTGCTATGTCATTTAAATGTTAGAATAATAACAGAAATTGGGTTATTTTGTGGCAGCAGCCACTTTTCAAGGGAAGTTAAAAGCACGTGGGCACCGAGAAAGTTACAGCTAATACACAGTGTGGCAACACCACCCAGCAATCGGCTGTGTAGGGTGACACTGCAGGACGCACGAAAGCTTGCCTGAGACAACCCACCGCATCTGTAGTGCAATGGTACCGGGATTCAAACTCGCCCCGAGGTGAGAGAACTCAACGTAAACAATCTGCTTATATTTGTCAACACTGATATTGGAGACTGGAAGCCTAAAAAAACACAAAACCAGCCTGCCGTGCAGGCGTTTTAGCCCCAGCTTTGCCCATAGCAGAGCACCCTGAGGCAGTGCACGACTCCTTTCACTGGGGCCAGGCCTGCCCTGAGGCGCAGGGCCCGTGGGGCAGCTGCCGCTCGCCCTGCCCTCGAGGAGCAGCGTGCAGGAATATCCTGCTCCCACACGTCCTCCACGTCCTCCACGTGGCCTGGTGAATCCTCAGGCTGGGCTCTGCCATATGAAACCCGCCCCCGGCCTTATCTACAGAGATGGTTCCTCCAGATGAATGCGGGGACAAGTGCAGCGTCAGCAGCTCTGGCTTTATGGCGGTGGTTGTGGCCTTCCTATTTGGGAGGGCAGCGCTGGCAGTGATGGGGGCAACGTGGCTTGGTGACCATTCTCCAGGTGCATCTCTACAAGAGTGGGATGGTGGCGAGGGCAGGGGAACAGGACCAGCTGCTGAAGTTTGCTCTGGAGGCCTAAAAATAAGAGAGGAGTCCCGAGCAAGGAGCTGACAGACAGGAGAGCAGGCAGCGTCTGGCGTCTGCCGTGCACAGGATTGGGGATACCTGAAACACTTGGACAAAACCTTCCTGCTCCACAGATAGCCTATTGAACAACCTGCTACCTCTGCCTCCATCCATACAACACAAGATTCAAAATAAAATGCACAGAAAAAGCAAGCAAACAAACAAAACACTAAAATCTGAAGTAACCTTTTAATCCCCAGGAGTATGCACGAGCACTTGACCATGCCTTAACATTTTTATGTAACTTGAAATGTCTGTGTAACCTGCCATGGGTCATCTACCTCACAAAAATCTTAAATCAGTTTAAAGCTGAAAACATCAATGAAACTGTGAACCATAAAACCACTTCTATTGATATTTGTTTCCTGTGTTGTTGCTGTAAATACGTTTTTCATTCAAGAAGTCTTACATTTAACCCATGTGTTGCACCATTATCTTGGATGCACGGAGAGGAGAAAGCAGGAGGACGTGGGCCAAGAGAGGAGACCAGGAAAGTTTGAGCAGTGGCTGTATGCCTGCATTCTTCAGAGGAACAAGCATTTTTTTGTGTTTCGTTTAAAATACCTCACCATCACCCTCATGTGAAGCTCTCCAAGGAAGACACAACTGCTGAGAGAAGCCAGACAGACATAGTGGCACCATTTCATAGGAAACTTGAACTCTGTGACTTGCTGGAGGGTTGTTTGGTGTCCTGCATGAACCCAGCAGCATGTGCATAGGCTCTGCCCATGTTGTAAAACTGAGAAGCTGCCCTATTCTTAGAACATTACAGCTGGTCTGTAAACCATTGATCTATATTGTCTAGCATAATCATCATGGGTTGGGTGGCCCCCATGTTCCTCAGCAGTTAAATAACCTGTGTAACCAAGTCAAGTTTTAAATTCTCTCACAATCTTTTTAAAACACCGTATGAAAAAAGAAAACACATGCACAGATTTGAAGCATGCACGTACACACAAAAAACCTCAACCCATGACTCCTTGCCCAGCACTTACACGAGAACAGCAAAGGAAGTGTTTCTAAGCCTCTCCCCTTTTTTATGACCATTATACAACAAGATAATTAAGTTCAGCTGAGGTCATCATCCTTTCACTGAGTTCCCAGTCCCGACAATAGAAACCTGTGTCTGATATGTGGCTCACAGAAAGATTTTAAACCTTGTTTCTACCAACCACTACTGTTATAAAACTCCTCTAATCTGCGTTGGCTGCTCATTTTTCTTGACCTTTGGAGGCTGTAACACTGTTCCTTGCAAGCTTGAATTCTGAGACTCCCAAGCAAGCAGACGTATGTTACTGTATAGTTCAAATAAGTTAGGATCAATAATTAAATGCAAGACAAGCTCTAACCACACCAGTTGCATGCTTAGTCTTAACTATATTTTCCCAGACATTACACTGCTGAGTTCTACCACCATAAAGGATTCCTTAAAGCTCTGGACTATTTGAAGTTGCAGAGCAAGAGGAATTGAAAAAGAGGGATAAAATACATAGAGGAGAAAAACACACCAACCTCCTATTTAGAAGGACAACAAGTCGAGTCAGGTAGGGTGAATTACAGAGAGCTAAATCACCGCTGTGCTTAAAACTGCCATCACAGACTTCCCCTTACCAGCATGTGGGCAGCAATATCATCAGATGTGGAATTCTGGTTCTCAGCTACCGGAAGGATTAATGCCAACAAACCTGCCCTGCAAAGTAGGTCACGGAGTCATCACCTCACCTGCTGCTCCCAGAGCCACACCAGGCATGCTCTCAGTGGCTTTGATTTCATGTTAGTTTGGCACTTGCAACTATTTCATTATTTTAAATAACTCTCCGAAATTCTACACAGAGTTTACTTCTCCAACGTGTTCATTTTAGTCTGTGAATTCAGGTGCACAACAAATGGCCCCCAGTTTTGAGCTGATTAGCAGAAGAGCCTTAATTAAAATGCCAGTTAAAATGATAGTGCAATTACAGGAACATAAGCATCAACAATTTTCACTGAGTAATGGGGATTTACAGCTAAAGATAATGATTACATTTCTGCAAAAAATATTCTTTATTTTGAACTACTGTCACCCAGCAAAGCATTTGGAATGCATAAATTAGAGTCTCCCAGAAAACAATATTCTGGACAAATAGTTATTCTACTGGCATATACAGCTCTGAGTGGATATGTTGCTTCCCCATTTTGAGAAATTTAAGAAAAATACCTCCACAGACAGTGGGCCATAAATAGAGCTTAGATTTTTCTGTTCCATTAACATTGCCTCCTTTAATGCATTCTATTTGTGTCAAGATAGGATCTTATTTAATTTTCAGTAGGCATTTAAATAGCCCACCAAGTAATAATAATGATACAGAAGAAATACTGATGCAGACTGCAAATTAAGAACTCTGTATTGCTTCCTATCTGTGCAGTTGTTTGCAGTACTTCTGTACCCTTAGTTGGTCTTTAACCAACACTTATATATCCAATGCATCACCGTGCAATGACCAGCTGAGTTAGTGACTCCTGACACTTCAGATGCGTTGCTGTTCAAGCAGTGAGTTGCAAAAGGCATTGCACAACCGGCATGAAACCCAGAGCACACCAGCCCTTCGACTGCTGGCCCTGGCAGGGTGCCCCGCACCACTGCTCATGCTCCCAGCAGCCCTTCTCCCTCGGCTGCCCTCTCAAAGCTGCACAGGTGTTGCTATGCTCCCCAAATGCTGCCAGTACCCATCTGCACGACAAATTCATCTTGAAAGGGCATCCACAGGCTGGAACGTGGGCCCACCAACATCATCTTTTAATGCACTGAGAGAATGCTTTCATTTCATTTCATTGCAGCTTTTCATACTGCACACTGCAGTAATGCTAATGATAAAAGTGACACATCTCTCTCAGCACTGGCATTAAAAAATTGTGTCGGTGCCCCCAGGTTGAAAATAAATGAACAAATAAATATTGAAACAAATTTTCTAAAGCCATCCATGAATTTGCTTAAGCTCAGCAGTGCTGGGAGAATGGAGAACATGGTGCATTTTGGAATCCAACATTAGGGCCAGTCTCCAGTACCAGTAGTGCTACTTATTGAATTGGGATTGCAGAAAGCTAACTTGATGTTAACCTACTAATTAATAACTAACTAACTAACTAAATAAATAAATAAAAGGTATGATGTGGCTACAGCTACTGCGCTATTGCCACCTACAGGTATTCTCTTCCTTAATTATGAAAAATAATGCAGGGAAACTTGCTGTCCTTGCACTTTATCCTGATAAACTCACTTGTTACCATGTAATTCACTGATGATGCATCATCAACTCTCCTGCTACAAGCTACAATTGAACATCTACTGTAAGATTCAGTAAATTGCTACTCACCCAAATGAGGAAAAATGTTCAAAAATTCAGTGGAAGAATGGCTAAAATTAAAACTGATGTTAGAGGGAAAAAAAAAAAGCCTCGCTCTATACTTGCAATGATCAGATACCATCTCTATTCAGGTAACTTCTGCAGGCAGGCAGGAGAAACGTGGAGAGGACACGGGCTGCAGCACCCCTCTTGCAGCAACGCATGGCAAGGGGCAGGGCAGGCCGGGGCTGCAGAAGTCCTAAAAGTGAAGCTAGCTGGTGGCTCTGCCAAATGAGGAATCGGTGGTTTGGTTATCTTCATGCCACAGCTCAGAACACAAAGTTGCACAGCAAGGATGTGGTTGCTGTTCTGCCTTTCTTTGCTGCCCAGTTTAAGAGGAGGAACAACAACCTGCCTCAGTCCATGAGAACATACACTTGCAGGTGGCGAGCAACCTCTGTCAACTTGGAACTTTCTCCTCTTCAGCTGGAAATCTTTTTCCTTTTTCTTTAAAAAAAAGAGTTTAATCATAGTTAAATATAGTGGTGACTATAGTACTCGTTGCTCAGACCAGTCATTGTCTATGAGTAAGTCAATCAGAAAGATCTCCTAACAAAGTACTTCAGCTTATTTGAATTCCTATTTCTGTTACCTGCACTGTCATTTCCAGATATGCCTGGTATTTGTAAATACCACTGGAAAAATAAAAGAAGTTGTGAGTGCTAGCTATTCTGAGAAAGGCTGAAGAAACCAGAATATCAGCAAAACAATATAGTCAGAGTAATAGAGTAAAATGCTTCTGGCACATACTGGTCTTATCATTAAGCACAGTACAGAATGTGTTGAGAGCACAGAGACACCAGGGCACGTGAGGATGGGCACAACAACAGGTACAGAACGGCTTGGAAAACTGAAGGATATAGCTGTCTTTTTTTAGAAAGCCACTTTAAAAAATGTTTTTCCCTCAACATAAGGATCTGCTTTTAACAGGGTTTCCCAGTTTGACACCAGGGGATGGGTGCCAGTACTGACCGACAGATGCGTGTTGCTGTTTGGAAAGCTGGACACTCAGCACAGCTACAGATTCCTCTTCCCTACAGCTGCCCCACACCATATCAATATTCTGTATATTCACAACATTACCAGCAGAGCTAAAACACTGTGACTAACACCTCAGCCATTGCTGAGGCTTGTAATTATTTCAGAGTCAGAGAGCCATGACATACCTCTTCTGAAAACAAAATTAGTTAACATATGCATGGATACAGCATACAAATGATGTTGATATCTCTCCATCTTTTGTGTTAATGAATCATTCTGATCCAAATGCAGATATTTTGGCATGCCTTTTGTCATGTTTGAGTGCATAAAAAGAATTATGAGCTGATGAATGAAACACAACCACCACTTAAATACAACATGCTGGATAATCTGAATTGGATGTGAAGCTCCATGCAACAAGGTACAAAATAGATACTACAGTGGACATCTGCAAAGCACTACCTGTTCAGCAGAGATGTAGGCTTACACTATACAAATTACAGAAATTCCCTGATACAAGCACATGTTTCCCAGTGCTCCATTCAGGTTAAATGGCCAAGTTTTAAATTCACCAGTATAAAGCCCCGTTTACTGGATTTCAAAGAAGTAGGGGAAAAATTCTTTCCTTTTCCTCATTTTCTCATTCCTTCATTCAATACCATTTTGTGCAAAACTGAGTTCTAGCTGTACCTCTTCTCTGTGTAGGGTCTTTCCACAGCAAAATAGAAAACAGGTTATTTTTAAATAATAGAATGAGGAAATAAAAACAGGAAAAAATGATACATGCAAGCATCATCCTTGAAACAATTACCTCTGCTTTTGTAATTGACTGGATTTCAACCTGATGAAACTTTTTTTTTTATTTTGTTGTTGCATATACTTATGAGATTCTGGTGTTTTATTAGAAGGGAAAGAACAATAAGTTTTATAACGAACTAGGAATGTATACTAGGAAAATTCTGATTTCACTCAAGTAAAATGAGGGTTTTGCCTCTGACTTAAACTGTGCTTTTACCCACATTCTCTAGTACTGTAGTGGGGATGTTTCTTATCATTTAGTCAGATAAAATCTTAACAACATGGCTTTTGTCAACATGAAAGGAAAGTAGAAGTGCTATTAAAATTTACATTAACCTGAAACAGTTTCACTTCCATGTTTGTTCAAAAATAAAAGACATTTAGCCTTTAAAATAAAACCCTTTTAATTTTAACTGTGAACCAGAAACAGTACATGTTCTTGGAGCATGCAGCTTTTTTGATCAAGAACTTTTTTTTTGGAGATTGTATTACAGCTGTGTGAATTATTACAAGGAATTACAGTCTTTTACAGACAACACTGGACAATTCTAAGTGATTTAGGAGCTTCAGTCCTACCATCGAAATATCTCAGGAATTTAAGGACAGGATTCATAAAGATTCTCAAGTACAAAGCCCTCTGGAAGGATCTGTTTAATTCATTGGGCATTAAGGCTCTGGGTCATTAGCAGATAGAGCTCAGCTTAGGGAAGCTTAGAAGAATTTTCTGCCCTAACCATCTGCCCATTTTAGATGCCTCCCTCCCTCCTGGCAAAACTAGCTCAGCGTCTGGTGAGGGAGATGCCCTATGGGTCTGGTGTATTCATGCAGACTGATGACAGTCTGGGTCTTTCCCAGTGCATCCACTACGATTTAAGCAGATCAATGACTGCTGTATGATTAGGCGAGCAATCCTCACAGCAGGGGCAGGAAACCTTTGAAACAGGGCAGAGAGAAATGTTCGGGGCCAGGCGCGGTACTGCAGCCTTAGCATAAGTTGCCCCTTTGGAGGGCAAAGGCCTCAGGGGCGCTCAGACGGGAGCCAGAGTTAACTGCAGTTAACAGGGACCTACTCTCCCTAGTATCTAAGTAATCGTTAAAGATGACAATTAATAACAGCTGAAGAAAAGTTCTTTATCTCGTTGGACCATGCAGACTGTACAGGCCTGTACTTCTACTTCACAGCTGTTTGTTTTACAGCAGGCCATTTTTCTCTCTGCTTGCTAAGCTGCTGGCAGATTCCTTGACATTTTGGAGGAGAGATCAATCTGGATTTAATAAAGTGATCAAGAGGAAAGAGGGTAGAATTCTTTATCTAAAAAGTCTGCCAAATCAACGGCATTGTGCAGACTGACATCGTGACGGGCAGTAGCTTATTGATTCAGCAGCCATTTGCTAATCGGGGTGACACAGAGCAGCTCCTGTCTGGCATGCCACAGAATTACACCATGTGCGCATGGCCAAATGGTACTGCAGATCCAGCAGTGTCCTTTCCTGATTCCTCCCAGTTAGAAGCTCAAGGTTGGAAAACTTTAAAGTGATGTTTAACTAAGGGGTGAAAGGACTTATACAGATTTATTTTCAACTGTGGACACAGAAAATCTTGTTTTACATGTACAACTGGCAGGACTACCAACAACACAAAGATATTTAGGTTTGGGAGTTATTAGGTTTCCATTCAGAACTACTAAATTTGACTAGCGTCAGATCTAAATGTACAGATTTTTGACTTCTTGTTTTCCAGTTACTGTGAATCACAGAATCATAGCGTCGCAGAACATTCTGAGTTGGAACGGACCCACAAGGACCATCGAGTCCAACTCCTGGCTCCACACAGGACCACCCAAGAATCAGACCATGTGTCTGAGAGCGTTGCCCAAATGCTTCTTGAACTCTGTCAGCCTCGGTGCCATAAGCAGTGCCCTGGGGAGCCTGTTCCAGCACCCAACCACCTTCCCAGTGAAGAGCCTTTCCCTAACCCCCAGCCTGACCCACCCCTGTCCCAGCTCCATGCCGTGAGGGCGCTGCAGGCCGCCATGAGGCCTCTCCTCAGCCTCCCGTTCTCCAGGCTGAACAAACCGAAGTTTTGAAGTGAAGCTGTCCTTCCTTTGTCTCGCTCACTCTCTGACACACGTGTACCATTCCCATTTCCCCACTAGGACAAACTTCATACTGCTGAGTAATTATACATTTTTCCTCTCCCCACAGGTAATTTACCTTGGAGAAATTAAAACAACCCCTGGGTACTGTAAAAACCCCTGGGTCCTGTGGCAGAAACTTCAGCCAGCAGGCACTCAGGCTGAATGGAAGAAAACCAGCAGCAGGATGACAGAGATGAAGACAAGCTGCCTCTGCCTGTCTTCAGCAGACCCAGGCCGAGGGCTGCGCTGCTCCTGCATCTGGCCGGAGGGTGCTGGTAACCCAGGGCTCCATGCGAAGCCCAGTAAGCACAAATGGAAAACCCGATTTCAAAGCGCTCTGGGTCAGGCTTTCTGGTTTAGAAGGCAAACTCAGCCACAGCACCTGGATGGGTATGAGTGAGATTACACCACACACCCAGAGCAAGAACCAGGCTGGTAGAGACACAATTCCAGCACAGCATAACCAGTGCTGAAACAACTCCCAGGTACATGTAAGGAGGAGAAAATGGGAAACTGATGAAAACTGTTTCTAAGATTATGTGTTCCCTCTGTTACCCCTTGAAAATGAACTTGTGCTGAACAAGTAATTGGGTTCACCAGACTGCAGGATCAGCAATCACACGTTGCTCTAAGTAACTGAATACTTACAGGGAACAAAATTTAAGATAAAACACGAGTGTTCTATAGTTTCCAAAGCCTAATGACACTCACAGTGAAGTATACTGAGAATTTTTAAATTTAGGAACTGAAAAGGATTTTGTGGAAATGCCTTCTAAAATTGTGTGTTTGAATCACAGAGCTATAGAAGTATAGAATCAATTAGGTTGGAAAAGACCTCTAAGATCATCTGGTCCAACCTTTAACCTAGCACTGCCAATTCCACCATTAAACTACATGTCTGAGCTCTACATATACAATTTTTAAAGACTACCAGGAATGGTGACTCAACTGCTTCCCTGGGCAGCCAGTTCCAATACTTCATGATGTTTTCAGTGAAGAAAGTTTTCCTAATATTCAATCCAAATCTCTCTTGCTGCAACTTAAGGCCATTTCCTCTTGTCTTATCACTTAATGCTTGGGAGAAGAGATGATTACCACCTTGCCATAGCCTCCTTAAGGTAATTATAGAGAGCGATAAGGTCTGCCCTGAGCCTCCTCTTCTCCAGACTAAACAACCCCGGCTCCCTCAGTTACTCCTCAAGACTTGTTCTCTAGACACTTCACCACCTTCATAGCCCTGCTGTGGACACATTCCAAGGCCTCCATGTCCTTCTTGTAGTGAGGGGCCCAAAACCAAACACAGTACTCAAGGTGCAGCCTCACCAGAGTCAAGTACAGAGAGACAATCACTTCCTTAGCCCTGCTTGCCACACTATTTCTGATACAAGCCAGGATGCTCTTGGCCTTCTTGGCCACCTGAGCACACTGCTGGCTCATATTCAGCTGGCCATCAAACAGTACCCCCAGGTCCCTTTCTGCCAGGCAGCTTTCCAGCCATTCTTCCATCAGCCTGTGGCACTGCACGTGCTTGTTGTGCCCCAGGTGCAGGACCTGGCACTTGGCCTTGCTGAACCTCATACAGTCAGCCTTGACCCATCGGTCTGCCCTATCCAGATCCCTCTGCAGAGCCCTCCTGCCCTCATGCAGATCAGCACTCGTGCCTATCTTGGCATCATCTGCAAACCTACTGAGGGTGCACTCAATCACCTGCCTTCTGGAAGTCCCATTCTGCTAACCCCCCTCCTTACTTCCCCAAGAATCAAAAACTCTGTTAATTCATGATTTCTATGCCCAAGACAGCCTCCAGCCTTCATTCACATCATCCACAAGTCTTTCTCTGTCAACAAGCAAAAGGTCCAGCAGGGTACCATCCCGACTTGGCTCACTCACCAGCTGTGTCAGGAAGTTACCTTCCACACAATCCAGAAATCTCCTAGACTTTCCTCTCTACTGTGTTGTATTTTTAGCAGATATCTGGTATGTTGAAGTCCAAACACTCCCTAACATATAGGGCTACCATCCCACCTCTCCTTCCTAACCTATCCCTTCTGAAGAATTTGTAGCCATCCACTGCAGCACTCCAGTTGTGGAAGGTAGCAGCAAGATGCATTAGGACATAGTAAGGCATGAAATTGCCTCATAAAGACAATCACTTTTGAAAAACATAGTAATAAGCATCACAGCGAAATTACAGATAATGATTGGTATTCTTGTGCTACTTCACACAGCCTGCTCTGACACTTGTGCTGAGAAAATGAGTAATGAACTTGATTCCAGCTACTGAAACAAAGAAAAAAGAAAATATTGTGTTATCCTAGTTTGTTTTTCTCTGGTACATGCAGAGATGAAGCATGTGCCATTTTTGGATACACCTGAACTGACCAAGCTGGTGCCTCCTTTGGAGAAGGGCTCTCTGCAGCCTGCAGATTTGCGATCCTCCTGACTGATCATTGCGTCTTGTTTCTACCAGTCCCAAAAGCACCCTGCTGAGTTTGGCACATAGTGATTTTTTTAACTTGCAACCCTACTTTCTGAATAGGACACTCACCCCTCAACTGCTTGAAATGGGACAATCATCCCATTAAATAAAATGGGGATTTAATGCACACCAGTGTGCAAAGATGCTCTGGAAGAGGTCCGGGAACACCTGAGCTACTTCCTCAACTGAGCCAGATGAGGCTGAACTCAAGTTGCTGTAGAGCTCGTAAGTGGATCAGATGGGAGCAAATGGCAAGTTACACACAGTTATGGCTGGAAAAAATATTCTCTATGTACAGGTTAGAATAAAAGCTTGATTTGGTTTAATTTGGGACAGTGGAGTTTTAATGGCAGGAAGTACAGTTAAATAATGTTAATTAGCCATTAACAAGCACTCTAAACATGCAAAGAGCTCTTCAGTAGTTAGATACAGGGAGTCATTCTACACAATATCCTTGTGTCATATGCATTAGTCCCATTTTTGGTGGTGGAGATTGAGGTCTTCAGATGAGATACCCCAAATTACAGTCAATTATCTTATTGGCAGATGGCTTACCATTAAGTATGGGATGATCCGATGAAAAAAATCAGGTGCAATTCTTTGAGTCCATGACCTGGGCTCATCTTGTAAAAAAAAAAAATCCCACCCATGGGTTAGGAAAGACACAAATAAAGAAAATAAATAAAGAAAAAAATAAATATACATATATATATACATTTTAACTGAGACTCAGAAGGCTGGAAGCGTATTAGAAGCCAGCAAAGCGTCCTTTTGCAAACAGTGCACCTGTAAGACTCCTCACCATATGTCAAAGCTCCCACATAAACAAAGGGGTTTCCTTTAGCTGAACTGCCACAGAAGATGCAAATATAGATGTAAAGCTGTGGGGAGCTGCAAGGTTATCTCAACCAGCCCTATGTGATCCACTCTTCAGAAGTCAAATAGCTGCTGCAGGGTGGCCGACAGCAGCTAAGCTTGCCTTCAGACTCTCTAGATAGTTTCCCCTGGGATGTCAAATGCACAGGCCCACTCGCCATCTCCAGCTACTTTTGTGCTATGCCTGTGGGCCCCCAGCACAAGAAGCAGACTTGCCACCCGAGCTGTCCAGTCTCGTCTATGAAAGAATGCTCTGAGCCATATCTAGCACTCATCTGGCTTGGATCACCATGGGAAACACAGAGATAAATTATTCTAGTTTTAAGTGTAATCTAAATTGCTAAATTGTCCGTTCTCACCAGCTTGCCAATTGCCAGGATTCTTTGAGTTAGGTATGGGGACAGGAGGGAACACAGTCCTTCACCTGCACACAGTTAACAGAGCTTCTTCCCCAATCCTTCATTTGATGAAGATCATAGAGGAGCACCTGGTATTCTACCAAAATAATCAGCTTCCAGAAAGGTTGTTTGCACTTTACATAAGCAAATCAAATACAAAAGGAAAAATGACTAATCACTGTTCCATTAAAAAAGAAAAAAAAGAAAAAAAGAAAAAAAAAAAACAGCTACACAAATGTCATCAGTTATACTTGATTTTAAGTAAAACTTAGAAAATAAAATTTTTGCCAACTAAAGCTCAGAAAAGTCAAAGACCTGTCTCATAACCAGTACACCTCGGAATGCAGAATGCTAATGCATTCAAGACAGTTTGGCATATATAAAGCAATCCAATAATAAATAAATAAATAAATAAAATGGGGGGTTCTTCAATACTTCAAAATACCCAGAAAAGTCAGGTCCTGTTCTTACCAGCCTTAGCAGCCAGTGACTACTGAGTTCCACTGAGTTTTGAGAACAAAGATACGTTTGCCAGCCACTTTCAAAAAAATCCATGTCAGATATAACATCAAAAATAAAGTTACCTGTAGCAGGTTTGGTTCCTGATTTTATCTAAAGGTATCTCATTTTTTGAGAAGAAGCTGGCTTCCTTCAGCCCAACAGACCTCCCAATGTTTTGCCCAATTCTCCCATTTTTGCTCAGTATTTTCACTAGTCTTCTGAGATCAGATTGTCTTCTCCAGGATTCATACGGGGGTCAGTGAGAAATATATATAATTTACCACTTAGATATTCCTCTAGGCATATACCAAATATGATACCTACTGCAAATCTCAGCACAGGTCCAGATCTTCTCAGTTCCTTCATTACATTAAAGTTGTCATTGACTTAGCCTTCTAAGTCTTGAAAAAAAAAAAAAAGGCAATTTCTTGCATGTCTGATCAGACACATCTGGTGGAACTGAAGCAGGAGAGCTCAATGAGCTGTCTCTTCCTCTCACGTCCTCTTTGCATGCTGAGTGTGGTTCGTGCCTCCTGCCCTGGGCATCCTTCCATCCAGCCTACCACTTCCATAAGAGCCACGCAGAGCCTGGCTGTGAGCACGCAGACTGCCCGCGGAGAGCCATAGGAGCAGCACATACACAGTGTACAAGCAAGAGGGCTGATACGAAGCGAAAGTGTCATCGGGGGTGGGGAAATCGACCGTTCTGTACGGTCAACACATCTTGCTCTAAATATTCATGTCTCAACTTCCCCCAGTTCCAGAAGAGAGGCTGTGGACTCCACAGGGCTGGCTGGATCAAAGAGCACGTGTACATCATAACCAAAACGACTACGCTACAGGACATTTGGTTGCTTTTTTCTTCGTATGGTTGGCTTTTTAAATATGTATCACCATCTTTTAGACTGGTTGATTAAAAAGAGTATATCTGAGTCCTGCGTGCAAAGCTGACACCTTTCACTTGCTCACATCCAGAAAAAGGATGTGAGACTAATACAAATACTGAAAGGAAATGGTTTGATCACAGACGTGTTATTTTGGCCACTGCCTTCAGATTTCCCACAGGGTGGGAACACACCACGCAGCGTAAGACTACAGAGCAGAGTTTCAGCAATGAGTCAGGCTAAGTAACTCGACAAGGTAATGCTGTCTGGATCCTCTAGGACTAGATCTAGACTGCAGTTTATCAACAAAGGCTGTAACAGAGTTCTTGCACGTAATTACACCGCTGCGTTTCTAATATCTCCCATTCCTCATCCTTAGTATAATGACTTCTCAGCAGAACGCAGGCAGCTCCCAAAATGTGCATCACAAAACGATGCAAAAATCTTCCTTAGGATAAAATAACCAGCTTTTGGGATCAGAGGAATACATTAACATCTTATTTAAATCATGACAGGAGAAAACAATTTAAACTCTGATGCCAACAGGTAGAAATTTAGAGAGATAATCACTTTTTACTTAATTTCTGTAAAATACAAGAGTAATTTCTGTCTCGACATTTTCTCTAATCATTCTCCCATTTGGCTACCGCATAAGGATTACCCAGGGTTAACAGAACCCTTCTGTTTTGAGTTCCTTACTGGAGGCAGCTACAAAGTCTTAGGGGATCAGCATGGACAACTTCAAATCCCTATGGCTAATTTTAGGATTTATTCCTGTGCCCTTGTAGCACAGGCTGCAGTCACTTTGACAAACAGCTGGAAAGCAGAATGCAGTAAGGAGCTCTGTCTTGTAAACACTGTTTTTCTTCCATTGCACAGTTGTCTAAGAAGACCAAGTAAATCCCTGCACTCACTACCAAAGAGTAAATTCAAGTATTACTTCCTTTTCTTCAAGGGTAGATTAACACTGCACTGTTGTCACAGACACAGATTCAGACATAGGTTTGACCATGACCTTCCCTACACCAAGAGTAGGATTTCTCATGGCACGTAACTCAAAAGAAGCAGCTAAAGAGTGTTTCTTTCTACAGTACTGCTGCACATGGGCCAAGTAATCAATTTTTGACAGGGACTGAGTACAGCTGAGGAAGAGGTAGTTTCCTCAGCAGCTCATCCATGTACAGCTAACAATTCGGAGGACGAGGGCAAGCAGTGGCTAGGATCCTGCACAACCCTTCAAAGGAGACCACGCTCCTGCTCTGTGGTTCCTTGTTGTCATTTACTCATCAGCCGCTCCTGGCTTGTGTCCTGCCACAATAACAGGCCTCAGCCTCATGGGGAAAAGAAAACATGGGCTTCGGAAAAGCAATATACTGTAACTTTGGTCTCCTCCTGTCCCAGAGGGTTCTTGGGTCAGCAGGCACTGACCCCTTGATGTCCCTGGGAGAGGTGTGCACATCCTCAGCAGGCTCATAAGCAGGTCCTGATGAGGGCTCTATTGTCTTGTGGCAGCCCTGTCAACATCCATGATTTTAGCCAAATTTCCTGACATCTAGAGTTTCCCAAAGCTCCCAATCCCAGAATGATAAAACTCAGTGAGATTCTCAGCTTTCCTATTTTTTAATAGTGCAAATTTGTGATTACAAAGAGAAGCTAAAAATCTGTCAGGAGCATCACCTGACAACTCATAAAACAGATGGCAATGAAAAAAGTCACTGCCTGTAATCTCATTGCTCTGACTCAGGCTGCTCAGTGCTAGAGCTGGCAGGGGAGATGCAGTACATCTAAACACCGCCTCAAACAGCTGTGGATCCTGCCCCCAAAATCTGATGTAGCAAAAAAATGGATTAATATTGCGGAGCATCTTGGCTTAAACAGTTCACCAGAGTTACTACAAGTGCAGCTAAGCCAGGAGCTGGGCTCCTTCTGCAGCAGCCCAAGGAGATCCTTGTCTCAGCACTCGCTGACGAGCAACAGATGAGGCCTTTCAAAAGCAAAACTTCTTGATTGCTTTCTTATTCTCTGACTCTGGTTCTGTGAAAAGAAATCACTGCAGTTGAAAAACCCAGCAATTTGGCAAGGCCAAGCCCTAAGATGCAATTAGTCACAGACATTGTTGCAACTGCTTGCAGGGCTCCCCAGCACTCCCTCGCCTCCAGCAATTGGATAGTAACAACTTGCATAAAAATGGATTTAGAAAATTCATTAGTAACAGTGCAAGTTAATTATGGCATTAGTACAGTTCAACATTACCCTTCCTATTAAAGATGCCCAGTCTAACTAGGTCCTTGAAATAGCTTTAAATAATACACGAGTGTTTTGGGTATATGTTAGAGGCACACTGTTCTGGTTTTGTTGCTGTTCAGCTGTAATACAACTGCCTCATTTAAGATCATTTAAATGGTCATGTTTTTTTCCAGTAATACCAAAATAGTCACTAGAAAACATCTTAATCAAAGATAGAATCTGTTTATTGCATATTTATGAAAGGAAGGGATTTTAGGGATTCATTCACAAGATGCCCCTGTCTGGGAAATAGCATGCAACTATTCCATTGCTCTGTGAAAAGAAAAATGGGAAAACATGTGGCATGCCCGGCTCATTTAACCTTTCAGTGAGTAGTCCTAAATTTCCTAATGAGTGACCGCTTCACAAATCTGTTTTACCTGATGATACTCAGCCTTTCTAATCAAACCGGAGCTCTGACAGATGCACGTATTTCCCCTGTTTCCAGAGTAGTGTCCCCATGATGAAGTGGAAACTGATAACAGGACAAAGGAAACATGCTTATTTTATCACAGCATAGCTGGATTTGACGTACTGTAAGCAGGACAGTAGACTAATGTGAAAGACTGAGTCAGTATGGTAACAAAAAGTTCACTTGCAGAAAAACAGTGCAGATTCAGTTCACCTGGGAAGAGATGCAATCAGTTAGCATTCACTGAAAAGTTTTGGTTGAAATTAATTAGGTAAGTTATTTGTAAAACAGTTAATGTATTTATGTCCATGAGTATTCATTCTTCCAGCTAAATTCACAAGACAGTTACACACTTTCCACAATACTAATGAGGGGGTGGTGGTATCACATCCCATAACTGGCAAGGGGTTGGTTACTCTCCTAAAGAAAATCCAGAAAATGCGCAATTCACAGAAACAAAAAAAAAAAAGGAAAGAGTTGAAAAGATACAGAGCTGGTCCTGCCTTGGGGACCAGCCAGCTGCACAGTCCTTGGCAGGACTGATGGCTGCTGACAGAAATTCACACACCCCTCCCAAACCAGGGAAAGGCCAAAGGCTGCTGGACTCTGGGCAGCGAAGCTCTGCTGAGAATGAAAGCTTCAGTCAGAAACGCCCGTGTGAGTGACAGCCGAGTACGAGAAGCCCAGAGAGACAGTTTGTACCAGAAGAAACCTCCGGCATGCCAGCACAAGTGCAGCAGGGGTGACTGATGAAGACTCCAGAGAGCCTGCGGGAGCTGCTGGCTGGCCCTGGCGCTGCGATGGGAGCAGGGACCCTGCCCTGAGTCACCGGCTCCTAGGGCCCGCAGGGCAGAGGGATGTGGATGCCATTCTGTTTATTTACAAGAATGGACAAAAATACCCAATTCCAGTGCAGTTTTAGTTTGTCTGTTTTTTCCCTCCTAGCTGGAAAGGCTGACACGTACAGCCTCTGCAGCACAGCCAGCCTCACGCCTTGTACAGGTGCCTCCTGCAGCAGCACGGCTTTCAGTGCTCTGCTCTCACCTGCCGATAAATGCACAAACCAATACCCCACTGATGCAGGAAACAAAGTTCACAGCCTTTATGCTTAACTGTCCGATGGTCTGAGTGAGATCAAGCCCAGGAGTGGCAAACACAAGCAGGCAGTCGAACGGTTGCTGGAGGCTGGTGGCCTTCCAGAGGAACATCAGGCAGAAAAGCTATTTCCTCGCAGCCCGCGACACATCCCATGGCCGTCTGACAGAATCATGTTCTGAGAATACAACAGCTCACAAAGAAGTTTCCATCCTGCCCAGTTTGATGCTTGGTGGTGCTGCTGTTCAAGGTTATTTCCTGATCTGCTTCTTCCTCGGCTCCCCCGCAGGGTCTCTTTCTGTCCCCACCCTCACAGATCTCACTCAGACATCTTGTGAGCGCCGGGGCTCCCAGGGGACCGGCTGCCACCTGAATCAGCACAGACACCCAGGGCCTAATCTTCATGGTTAGGAAATCGCTTCAGAGAGGGGAACAAACAGGACTCGTGTGCCCAACGATTCTCTATCTGAACAGTCCATGAAGAATAGTGTGGGTAACAAAAAATAAAAAAAATGGAAATAATGTTCGAAAGTAGGTCTTCACAGCTGGGGGAGGGAAAGGGAGCAGACAAGAGGTTGAGAAGGTCGTTTTTGTGGAGACAAGTTATGAAGTACAGTGGATGCTACATTTCATTGTGCTTCCCTTTGATGCACTTGGTTGTGATCACAACTAGAGCTGGTGACCTGCCACGGTGATCCGGAGTGGAAATCCAAAGTTAAGCATGAATAAATGCTCCAAGTCCAACACGCTGCAAAAGCTATGTTCAGCAGCAGGTTTTGCTCCTGCCAGTTTGTGTTAAGACAGAGAACGCTAACTCTCCATTTCTGTACAGACAGTCCTGTTGCTTCCCATGTGCCGCTGTGCCCAGTCAAAACCAACCTCCTAAAAGCAACCTTCCCGTGTCTGGGAGTCTAACCGAGGCCACCAGTGGCAGATGTGTGTTAACGCTGCCTCTGGGTAAAGAGGACTGGTATTTTTCAGGGTATTTTTCCCAAGCCAGTTTTATCTGCTCTGAGAATGAGCCAGCTCACTCTCCTGTTTTCCAGTCTTGACATGATACTGAAAAACTCGCTCGGCTGCACAGTAGCCGTAAGCAATAGTAAGAAGATAAGTGTGGCACACCTTTTAATGAAGAAATCAAGAAGAAAAGAAAACCCATCTAGGGAGGACGGCAGACACTCGTCTATCACCTAACAATATAAGGGAAGGGAAACTTCCCAGTTCCCCCTTTGGGATCTCTTCACAGACCAGAGGAGAGGCTGCTTGCAGGAGTCCCCCCCATTTCTCACACTCCGCAGGAATGTCTATAACCCCCCCAGCAGAGATGGTCTGAAAGGCACATAGACACGCTGGAGGCGACATATGGGTAATTGATCCCTGTGCATCGCTAGGAAAAGAGTGTGAGTCAATGCACCTAGCAGTACGGCTCTGCCACAACCTGGCAGCTAGACAGCTGGGCTCCCAGTGAGGAAATCAGAAGCAGCTGGAGATGTCTCTCTGCACCACATTAATCCCCAAGCGATACTGTGTCTCCAGACAAAGGTAGATGGATTTGTCAGTGCTCAGCGTTCAACTCGAGAGCCTGCAGCACCCCAGCAGGAGTCAGCAGCCTTCCCTTCTTCTAGGAGGCTCCGAGACTCTTGTTTTTCCCCAGATTTAGCAACTTCCTGAGGGTTTCCAACAGCCAGGAAAGGCAAGAATCCAAAATGCAAGAGGAAGCACATGTGATCCCTGTGAAGCCATCCCAATCCTCCTGCCCTCCCAAACACAACCATGGAAGGAGGTGAAGGGGAAGAGAGGCACCAAGCAAAGGCCCTAAGGAGCTGCAATTCAGCCTGGGGGTCAGGCAGCACAAGGTACAGGAACACCCTGCTGGGGTACACAACCTCCCGAAGCTTGGCAAGAACCTGCTGCAGTCAGCTCATAAAACAAGCAGGGTGTGCACCGGGGCAAAGTGAGGAGATACATTCAGCACCGAGACAGCTCAGTCAGGCCGAGAAATTTCACATGTGTGCAATTAGATGTGACATGCTAAAAGGAGCTGATGATCTTTGGCAGCATTTCCTGGTAGGGATAATAAAGATATGTTTATTTCCCCAAAGATAGAACTTCAGATCTAAAAAAAAAAAAAAAAAAAAAAAAAAGGAAATAAACAAAAAGGACAAAAAATAGACTTCAATTTAGTAGCCAAATTTAACCTTTTAAGAGGGTTTCTCTTCTGCTTTCCTGTGGAGAGCAGATTGCTCAGTAATCAGACAGGAAAATTGGCTTGAGAAATATTGCTGTCCTGTCAGTGGCAGCCTCTTGCTTAAGTGAAGGGTTTTTTCCTTCTGGTGAACAGCCACGTTAGCATCTCATGGCTGTGCATACGTGTCTACAAGATAGTTTAATCAGTGCTATTAATTCCCCATGTTTACCTACAGAAGAGGCTCATGTCTGCACTTGGAGGAATGAGGCCATGATCGCTGCCACTGGAGGTGCTCAAGACTGTCTTGACCCCAGTTTCTCCAGACTGCTTAAACCCCCTTGGGTTTTGTGACTGAACATCACAACATTCAGCCACTCCAGTCGTGAGGTCTCCTCTGCCCTGATATCTGGATACGGAGCACCTACAGAAGGGCTGACACGTCCTGACTCCATCCACACCTTCCACAGTGAACACCGCCAGCAGTCCTCTAGGCCGCGGGGTCATGGACATGTTGTCCCACTTGCTGTCTGCTCACGATACACAGTGGTTTCAGCTCTGGTCAGCTGTATCTCAGGATGTATTTTCCTCACTTGAAATGTAAGTAAGGTTTACAATGCCACTGTGTAGAAACTTGATTTCTATAACTATCACTAAATTTTGTTCTGAAACACAGTGTAAAAGACAAGAGCAGAGTACGTATCATCCAGATCTGAAACTGAGAAGACATACGTTTTCATAACATACGTTGGAACACGCTAGAGCAATTTGTCAGCTATAAAAATCCAGAAATGATACTAAAATGTAAGTGCTAAATTATGATTTTTACATTGATGCCATATTTTAGCGCAGAGCATCGAAGCTCTTTAAACACATTAATGAATTAAGCTTCGTCACACTGAGATTTAAACAATAATTAGCTAGTCAGTATAGGTCAAACAATGAGAAATATGTAGAAAAAAAACTAATGCTGATTTAGTTGTGATATCTCTGAATGCTATCAAATTATAAGGAATAACTCATACTAATTGCAATGTCATACATGATTAATTGCACACTCTCAATCCGGAGATTTTTTTCAAAATTAATCCTTTCAGGTGTTTCTCTTTCTACGAAGATTTCCCCCCCAGATCTACATTTTTAAGACTGACTCTCACTCTGTTTTCTGACCCCGTTTGTGTGTTTCTCTGTGTTGATTTGCTCAGTACGCATGGAAAGTGAACGACTGTGTTGGAGGTAGGCTCCTGATTTCTATTTTTCTGATTCTGTGCTCTGATGCCTTCCTTTCTAATGTAAATATTTTCTAGGATTCCCAAATCACAGATGGAAGCTGCCTGCTTCTCATTTAGCTTTAATTACCCCTCGCTCAGTCTGAGCCTTTATGCAGAGTGGCCTTGCCCTCTGGAGGATTGCAGCCTTAAACGTTTCTGCTGCAGAACCAGCGACTGGATCTCCAACACCGCACAGCTCCTCTCCTGAGCCAGGCTCAGTGGGCTTCACACCGAGCATCTCCTGGTCGTGCTTTAGAAGCATAACGGGAAGCAAGTGCTCTAACAACAGAGCTGAGAAAGAAAATGAGAATGCAGACTATTTGTGAATAAATCCTAAGGGCATTCAAGGAAGATTTCTGAAATATGAAGCTGCCGCTCGTTTAGCAAAGCTACCCAACCTCTGATTAATGCTCGGAGATACTCCAGCCACTGGAGGGCTAGCACGTTACTATTCAGAGAGAAGGTACAAGCTGAGAGACATCAGACATTAGCTACAGGGTTCAAACACAGTACTTGTCCCAGTGTTTACCCAAACTTTCATGAAATCACGGTTCCTGTTATCAGCCCTCCATAAGGCATGGGCCTGGCTGTTTCCCAGTAAGACATCAGCAGCATTTTGCTTCTCAAAACCCAGTTCACATTTTCAGTTGTGGTAAATACTGCCTACATGACCCGTGTGCATACCGAGTGTCTGATCTCCGTGAAACTAAATGCAAATCCAGCCAACTACCTGGCCCGCAGGCAAGGCAGAGACTCAGCAACCAAGCCACCAGAAGGGAATATTGACCCCAGCACCCTCAGCCTGGGACCGGACCGTGGTCTCCATCTAAAGCCGCGTTTGTGTAACTGCTGGCCAGCAGCTATCCACGCAGGTCTGCACAACTTGTTCTACACAGCAGCGCTCGGGTCTACTCGGAGGCCTGCTGATTCATGATGAGAGAAACAAGCTATGCAACAAAAACCTGAGCAACGTCATAGCCAAAAATAGCCAGCCGTTCAGACCAACGCAGTAATAGCATTGTAATACTGGTACTAATTACAGGCCAACGATTGCAGACCTTAGAGCTAAGAGCCGATTTCTGAAACAAGCCAGAACAAGATGTACTCATAAAGACAAAACGCTGTGGGATGCTATCACGAAGATGGCTGCATCAGATCAGCCTCATACCGAGATGCAGGGAGAATCTCTTAAATCATTAGCAAAGCTGCAGCATCTCATTATTTTTAATAGCTCTTGAAATGAACACCAGTGCCAAAGAACCTACAAATATCCCCGCTCAGTAATCTCCAGGGTCCAGCCCTGGGCTCCACCACGCCAGGCTTCACTGAGGGGATTAGGCAGCCTAAAGCGAGCGCACAATTAATAACTCGCAGCACACCTTCCCCAGCTCCACCTGCCCCATCAGGAGCGATGCTCCCACCTCTCCTCCAGGTGATGTTGCCAGCTCTTCATCTGGCATTCGAGCTGTGTTTTCCTTCTTTTCTAATGTCACCACTCGATCTCTGAACCCAGCACCTCTCTGAGGGCATGACTGCACGAGACTCCCTGAGTGCTCAAACTTCCCTGGAGTTATCTCAAATGCATTAGAAAGTAACAGGGTACGATTTTACTGGAGGGAAAACGAGACACAAACATCAATGCTATAATATCCACCAATTTCGGTTTCATTTTGTACAGAACTTTGCACTTTGCAGCACTTAATACATTGTAAAGTGCACCTCTAATTGGTATGGTTTGCAGTAGGCTCCCTCAGTTATTCTGCAGATCTTCTAAGGAGACAGAAAGTTCTCTGAGGAGCAGGACTATAGTCTGGCTTCCTGAACTCTGGTGTGTTTGTGAACCCTGATTTAAGCTTTTCCCAGAACTGGCTTCCACCTGTCTGCTTTTTGGGGCCAAAATTGGTGTTCTGGAGCTATCTGCCTGCACAAAAAAGGAAACGTTCTCATCCTCCTCCTTCCAGGCCAGACACACCAGCATGCTGCAGAGCATCCCACGACCCTTTTGGGAGCTGCCCTCAGGGGAAGATAAACTCATCAGCACAACCCAAGGACTGTCTGAACCCTTGGGTCAGCAAGGGATACGGGATGAGCAGGATATCTGCGTTTCTGTGCTTGTGTTTTGAAGCAAAGCGTCTCAAAGACCAGCAAGCAGGCAATACCAAACTATTTTCCTTAATCTTGCCCTCAAAACAGATGAACTGATGCTCTTTTTCTCAAATTCTTGATGAAGGTTTCATCCCGAGTCAGCCATTCAGCATTATCTTATCTGCTCAAACACTCAAAGGACTGCAAAGCCACTAGCACAGGAACATGAGCCTTACAGCCTTACAGTGCACGGTTCCAACACCCATGGTTTTGTGATGAATCCCACACCAGTGCTAAAGGACCCGGCTCCTGCATCCCTGTCATCAGATGAATACAGCAGCATGAATAAAACAATGCAGCACTTCAAAGATTTTAGCTCTCCTAGAGAAAATGAGAAATGTGATCTCGGTACGTCTGAAGGCTCAGAACTCAAAAGACAAACGAAGAAAGCCTGTTTTGTTTGGCTGGGTTTTCCTGGTCAGTCTTCTGGTCTGGCAAAGATCGCTGCCCTGGGATTTTTTTTTTTTAACACTTGACGTTAGCAGTTCAGTTATTTGCCCCAAAATATCACCTCTTCAGATTCTAACTATAGCGGCACTCTGAAAAGTAAAAAAAGAAATAGATTACAAGTAGAGCTCGTCCTTAATATAAAAAATAAGATTAAAAAAAATGAATAAATGCTAATTTTACCTCCCTCCTTATACCCCCTACAATTTGAATATGAAAAAAGGTCTCTTCTGTATCGTATTTAATAGACTTTTTTCCACTACATGAGTTTGTAACGGCACATTTGAATCCTGCTCATGGAAAGTTTTTGTCCCATCACCGCTCACAAAGGCATACATTGAAAACAAAACCAGAAGTTGCCAGTGCAGGTCACACTTCAATTAAAGCCTTTTTGGTTACAAAGTAGGGTATTTTCAGCTTAGAAATGGTGTCAGAACCATTTTCTCTCTGAGAACTGTCCTGCAAGCATTCTTGCACCTGTGTAACTTTATTTGCATGAACGCACTGTGGTGTTTCTTGCAAGAAGCTACTTACTTGCTGAGCCAGATGTGAAATCTGTTTCTTGGACAGTGAATAAGCACAGCATCTGCATTTAGGCAACAAAAAGAAACTGCCACATCATTACTTTTGGCACTGGAGGCTTTCTGGAAGCATTCACTCCAAAAGGAGGGGGGATCCTTTATCCCTTCTGCCTGCCTGGCGAGGACAGCTTCATCAGTGGCTGAGCTGGGCATCAGGGGGCTGGAGTCCCAGTTCTAGGTGGGGAATTAACTTTCTTCCTACCCTTAGGGTTAGCCTTTCTGGAAAAGTGGCTTCCTGCTCTTTAAACATATTGCCTCCCTACATGGAAAGGCAGAATTCCTTGCTTCTGAAGCAGTCGGTATTAAGCCATGATAAAGACCATACAATATATATATAAAGTCTGGAAAACAAAACTTATGCACTCTCTTTTTGATCAGTCTTTATCCTATCAAAGACAGACGGTTTAAAAAGTGGGATGCCATTTACTTTCCTAAGGGTTTTTCTTGTTGACAGATTTCTTAAAAATGAACTGTTCATAAAATGCTTGGCTTATGGCAAATCTTGATTTGAGAAGAGAATGGGAATGCTCAGCCTATGCAGTTCTGACATTTACAGCAATCTTTAACATCTCTGCATTTCAGAATTTGAGCTAGCTTATGCTATGAGATTAGGAAAGCAAAAGAAGAGGTCAAAGCAAAAGGACATTTTTTATCAGTCTGATCTGAACTTCTCCCTTCCTTCCAAGACAATTGATTTACTGACATTTAAATATTTTAAAATGCAGCTTAAAGTCAACATTTTTAAAACTGGTATTTCAGTTCATTTTGTGATTTCTGGCTCAACTGGAGTTCAGGGGAGACTGAACCATATGGTAAAACAGGTTGCGGTCCAAAGAAAAATGTGGATCTATTTGATCCTAATAACTCTCTTTGTTTTCTCTCTCAGAGTGCTGTCCTTTTTTTTAGCATGGTTTGAGCAGTTGCACTGGTGGCATCTGAGCACAAGAAAACCGGGCACTAGACCGGAGCTCTGCTCGGCACCGCGGGAAGGTGGAAAATATGCAAGGAGGTTCGGGAGCTTTCCAGCTCCCTGGTCCTTAGGGCTCTGGTGTCCCTCAGCACAACCCCCAGAGGTAACCCTGCTCTGGCTGATCCGGGCACACCAACAGCACCCAAACGCTGGTGCTGCCACCTGGGCGTTTTCAGGGAAAGGGAAGGCTCGGCCAAGCCTTCTCAGCCCAGGTTAAGGCTGCTCGAGTTAGTACAAAGCAGAGTGCCCACAGCATGGGCATGAGCTGGGAAGTGACCAACCTGCAGCTCACTGGGTTGTCGTACATCAGCTGTGCTATCACGACTGGCTGCGTGCACGCTCCCTGCACAGCCCAGGGCACAGCACCGAACCTCAGCGTGCCCCACACAAAGGCAGGGTCTGCTGGTTTAAGCCACAAGATTGGTGCCTCGAGCAGGCACACACAGAGCTGCCAGGGCTCAGCTGCCAGGTAGGGATGAATCTGGAGAAAAAAAAAAATCAATCAATTCTGGTTTTGTGTTCATATCCCAACACAGGTAACTTTCCTATGTGTTACTAGGGTGAAATCAGAGCTACGAATGTTGTGGCGATGCTGCCAAAATGACAGGAAGAAAATGAATGCCGTGTTTTTTCTCCTGTACACCACAACCCATGTCAGGACTGTCCCTTAGGTGGGGACAGGGCTCTGGCCATGCCCTGCCTGCACGCAGAAGTGCCCGCAGAAACCACCTTCTAGAGACACGAGCAGAGTCACAGCTGGCAGAGTGAGAAATGCGAGCTAAGGAGAGTGAGCACCATATGGCACAATTTCCTCTTGTTTCAATCCACTCCACATCTTGTAGTTGCAAAAAAAAAAAAAAAAAAATCATCCAGTTTACGGGAGGAGAATCAGGTTACAGTAAGAGCAGAGCCTAACCCAGCAGCTCAGCACTCACGCGCTGCGATTAATAAATGTGGAGAGACACCAATCTGCGACTGGCACAAAAGATGAAAACGTACTGGAAAACATCGTGGAGAAAAGTGGCGTTCCTCTGTCAAACGAGGAGTTATTCATAACGCAGAAAAACAATTCGCAAGCTGTTCAGAATCACCTGTGCAGTACGAAATTAATACAGCAGTGTCGGCAGGCGAGCCCTGCCCAGGCAGGACTGCTGCCCCTCCTTTGGTGGCACCGAGCTCTGGAGCAGGGCAGAGCAGCACTGCAGGGACAGACCTGCCACATCGGTCAGAGGGCACTGCTGTGGGTTCAGTGCCATTTCACAGAGGCTAAGCAGACATCTTTTAATCAGTAAATGTCCCTAACTCCCTGAAAACAACATTTGCGGGAGGAAACAGGGCAAGGTGCAAGTAAATTAGTATTTCCATGGTTCTTTGGAAATTAGGAGATAAGCAACGCATTGCAGGCATCACCAGAAGCCTGTGGCAGAACGAGGAGGGGAATTTCCAATTTCGGATCAGCATCAGGCCTCTGCTTAGCCCTACACCTAGGCTGCCCCTTGGTGCTCTGGAGCTGGCCCTGGGGCACAGGGCTGTGAGAAGGGCAGCAAGGCTGGCACACAACAGGGACGGGGATGGGGATGGCCGGGCCACCCTGCCTCCTGTCACCCCAGGCACCAGCTACAAGCAGCACAGAGCACTTGGGAGAACCCTAGAGCAGGCCATTAAGCACTGAATTTCAATGTATTCGCCTAATTTCTTGTTTGTTTGTTTTTTTTTTAATACTATGAATGACTTCAAGTCTCCATCGCAGAACAAAGCCACAGAATAGCCTGGCGTGGTCTCCCTAATGGAAAGGCAGAGCCGAACAACATGTTTGTCAGCGAGCAAATCCCCCGGTGAAGGGTCTGACTCACAGAGTAATGAAACAATTACTGTTAGATGCTGTTATTTATTACTTATAACACAGTGGCACTTCCAGCCTAGGACAAGCTCCCACTGTGCCTGGCACAATACAAACACGAAGCAGAATACATAATTCAGGGGGCTTTGTTCAGAGAGACACAGCCTTATGCCCGATCCTAGTCTTTAAAGAAACGCAAACAAAAGTGATATTTATAACAAAATTAGCTACAGCAGCAGCTATCCGTGCTGTAGGGAGGGACATGGGTCATTCAGTTTGGGAGAGCCATCCCTCCCCAAAGCGCTGTGAGCAGTCCACGGGGCAGCACAGGTGGGGAGCCCTGGGGCTGGCACACCGCCTTCTGCCTCTGGCGGAAGTGGCTGCAAAAGCAAATTAAAAGGCAAAGGCAGCCCCTGACCTTTGCTAGCCTGAGAGAGCAGGGAGAGGATAATACTTTGAAACAAACCAGGCTGAGAGGCAGCAAGCCCTTGTTCTCAAGGGGTTCCTTGCAGCTGAGGGAGGGAGAATGGGTGCCGGGCGCCGGGAAGTCAGCGCTGTCACGCTGAGGACTGCTCTCCTCCGGCAGCTGGGAGAAGCTTCATTACTGAAGTGATTTGCTATCATGTGAAAAGAACCACATAAATACCACAGGGAAATTCATCGAGGAGTCACGGTAATGAAGAATATGATACAAGGGGCTTTCTCTCGCTCGTAATTTACTGCTCCCATTATTATTTTGCCTCTTAACATGTGTCCCCTGAAGATGAATACTTTCCTTTTAAAATATCAGCACGATCCAAAGCCTGCTGAAGTCTCCAGAAACGCACAATTCATCTGGACTTCAAATGAGGCCATAAATTTGAGAGAAAGGGCTCAGTTGTTTTTTTTTTTTTAATTATTTTTGCAACCATTTACACACTTCGCCATAAATCCTAGCGTATTCTAAAAGCCAGGTGCTGGAAAGCTTTTCTCTCTTCTTCTGAAGATTTTGGACATATTTATATACAGGCTTAGCAGTGCCAGTTAATGTGTCAGCTGCAGAAAGATAACCGTCCTTACTTTTTTCCCATGGTACAACTAAACCATACAGTAACTTTGCTTGAAGACATCACAGTCTCAGTTCACAAGGACAGAACTAACAGGGAGTGGAATCTGATCCAGAAACCGTATAAAAAATAAAGTAACCAAAGCACTTTGCCCATTAATAATGCAATCACACTGCAATATCCCAGTTTGGGAAAAAAATAAAAAAAATAAAAAAAATTTCTCAAAGCATGTATGTTCTCATTCTCCATTTGAAGTAAATGTGTGCAATGTTCAGCTCAGCTCTGCATGAGCGGAAGGGCATGAGGCAGAGGTCTCTTGTTTGAGGTAATGAAATCCAACTCAGGTCACTACACAGAGACGTGGCTATAAAAGCAGCAGTCATAAAACTGAGGAGAACGAAAAAAATACAGGAAAAATCACTGTACACCATCTGTATTTTAAAGTAGAAGAACCAACCAATGCTTTTGAAGGTTTTGGGTGCACAACCATGCATAATCCAGAAATGGGAGGTTTAGAATGAAGCGGGACAGGTTCGGAGTGAAAGCGTTCAGAGGGGTAATTTGGAGTGCGTGCAGTTAGCGCTGCTCTCTGGAACTTACCTACCTAGAAGACACAAAGAGTCAGCGGACCTTGAGGATGACCTGAAAGGAGCAGAAGTAACCAGAATTTTTGTTTCCATTCTGTTCACTGATGAAAACTTTGCCAGTGACACGGAGTGCAATACCTCAGTTACGAGAAACATCAGCTAAATCCTACAGCTCCAGAAAGTACAAACCATTCTTTCTTCTGCATTTCCCCCCTTACAAACTTCCCTTTTTCTGCCTCCTGTTTAGTAAGGACCCGGATCAGTTGGCCAAGTCATCCTGACTGGAAGTAACGCAGCCAAGAGCCAGAAAGCAAGAGGAAAGCAGTGCTTTTTACAGCTCAGGACTGGTGAAAATCTGCAAGGCTTGAGTGGCTGACACTTTGGGGGACATTTTGTGTTACGCTTTTAATTTTCCAGAAGAGGGCTACAAGTGCACATGGGTGTCACGAAGAAAATTCATCGGTTCAGACATCTTTATCTGCCTTTTACCAGTCCTAATGGAAAAAAAGGTCCAACTTTGACAGAGGTGCAAAAGCACCTGAACTGATTGTCTCAGGAAGACAGGCACCAGCTTAGGTCACCCAGGGACATTTTCCTGTGAACGCTCCAGACAGCCAAAATCAAAAGCAGTACGAAAACCTGCTGAAGGGAAAGCCATATTTAAGTCTTGGGTATCTGCTAGAGAATTCCTTCCTTTTTCCTTGGCCTTTTCTCACAAGGCTAAAAATACTCTAACAGTGAAAGCCATTAATAATGGAGATAACTTGCCACCAAATCCTGCAACACAAATAACTGTTTAAAGGATTAACAGCAACACAAAGGTCTGGATAACATCGTATCCCTTGCTGAACTCAAAATAGCATCCAATTAACAAGACACAGGGCAAAATAAGGGCTTGCGTTAAACCCAGTGCCAATGCAGTCTCTTGGCTTTTCTTACACACAACTGCACCACATTTCGCTGGTTCCTGGTTCACAGAAGCAGAGACATTTTAGAAGGCCACAACCTGCAACTCGGGTCTGCTGCATCACATGGGACACAGAAATCACCCAGGAATCCCCCAGTGGAGAGGCGACTTCTCCTGAGCCTCGTGACTGAACGCTGACCTCAGCTCACTTGTCCCAGGCCTGACTCTGATTCACGCAAAGGGTGGCCCACACCCACTCCAGGCGTTTTTACCCTGCTTGGACAGACTGGAGGTGCCACGGAGAAAACAAGAGTGAAGCCCTGTGCTTCTTGGGAAGGCATCTTACACTTCATGTCTCGACCTCTTCCTCTCTTAAACATAATTCCTTCCTTAGCACAGGCTCACTGAGGTGCATAATTCGGAGGAGGAGGTCAATCTCCCAGTGTGTTGCTATTCCTGACTTCAATCGCTATGTGAATCTCAGACTGGAGCAGTAGAAGGCTGGAGAACAGCACACCTCTCGCCCCAGGAATTACATCAGTTCATGCACAGTTTTATGGACACGGCTCCAAAGCCAGAGGGGAGCTGCTGCCTTTCAGGCAGCATGACTGGCAAAAACTGGGCTGAAATGGATGCAAATGCTACAGCACCCGTCTTCCCCAGAGGAACCACATTAGGTCAGGGGAAGCCAAGGGCAACTGCTCGCTGATATTTGCAATGATCACACCATTACATTACGTTTAAGAGGTTCAAAATCCAAGCACAAGTCAGGCCAGTTTCTCCCCAGGGATTTAATAGCCTCCCTTTACCTATATGCTTTTAACATGCATGCTGCATTACCAGTCACTACGGATAATCATCCCTTCCAGGGAGGCTGGGATCCCATTTCTTAAATCTCCTCCTGCTAAGAGAACTATTGGAGGACTTAAGAAAGAACCGAGACCTTGCAGTTTTCCTTCTTACAGTAAGGTAACCCTGCTGCTGTTCTCCTTCTTCCACCCACAGCTGGAGACCATCCACTACCCAGGGGCTGCAGCAACCTCGCCCGACTGCTGCATGTGTCCCCCATGAAACTTCACTTGTGTTCACCCAGGCTGCTCCGGCAAAGTCCAGGCAAACACACGTGCCCCACAGAAACAAAGAGTGATCACTGGAGCTGACCCAGCAGCGGGGCTCTCTGACCAGGCTGGGAGCACAGCAGCTTTGCCACGTCCCATCTGCACCACGGGCAGCAGCCGGGGAAGAGGCAGAACGAGGAGAGGCCTAGCACGAGGTAACACCTGCTGCTCTCCTCACAGTTACACGCGCACACACTACAGAAGCTCCTGAGCAGGAGATGTTCCCTGGGGCTGCCTCTCCCTGGGGCTGCCACGTGGAGCAGGGAGGAGCGGGCACAGCTCGGCCCTAGGTGAAGCAGCAGCCAGGGGCCTCCGTGAGCACATCCCTGAGGTGCTCTGGGCTTTCACCGACCGCTCTGTAGCCTGGCACCTGAGCTCTGGCAGAGGGAAAGGGCTCCTGCAGTGCCAGGAGTCAGTCTGTCACCCACATCCACCTCACCTGATCGTTTGAACTACCCTGCGCATGTTCACCGACGCAACCCAGAGGCTGCAAACTGCCTTATTTTTCAAACAGATTGGAAGTTGTCTTATTTATAACACTGCAAGGTGGCTGTAGTTAAAATTCCCTTGATTACCAGTGGCCACGAGTGGTCTGACCTGGGCTGTCCCTGTCTCAGACCCCGCTATGGAGAGGTAGGCCAGGTGCACCCTAGCTGATACCGTGATGGAGCAGGAATCCCCACGGGGCTTCCCAGCCCCCAGCGCTTTCCTGCTCAGCATTTAAAAAATAATAATAAAATATTTTTCAAAATCGATTTTGCTTGCCTGTGTGTTTTCTACTTCTGGTTTTCTTTCCCTGAACTGGGAAAAAAAAAAAAGAAAAAAAAAAAAAAGAATTGTTTTCCCAGCCCTTACTCATTTAACATCTGCTGCTTTCTGTCCTCTGCATGCATTTGTTGCTCACATAAACTACTCCCATTCTTCTTTGGGTTTGCTTGTAGAAAACCAGCCTTTTCCCACCCACAAAATGCATTTACTTCATGTGACCATGCTGTCAGGGGATACTGTAAAATAACTTGTTCCACTTTCGGTTAGTGTCCTCCCTCCGTCTCGCAGAACAACACCCCCACCCCCGAAGCACCAGGTTACTGTACTGTCAATTGCTAGTCAGGAATTAAAGTAGCCCTTAAATCCCAACTATGTTCTCTTTCTGAAGTACGAAATGCCATGTTGTCTTCTCGTATCATCAATACAATAAAAATGGAGTATCTTGACTATTGTAGCAGGTATCAGAACAAAAAAGAAATTACATTAAAAGGAAGGAATCGATAACTCTCAATGATTTTAACCAGCTTTAAAAATTAGTACTAGATAAAACAGGCCAAAACCCACTCTGATAAATTTGTTGCTCATTTATAACACTGTGTTCTGTATCTGGGCACTCAAGTCAGTGCCAGTGGAACTGGTCTCCTGGGCCAATTTTTCCAAAAAAATATGATAATAGATTCAGAAGCTGAGTCAACCGCTAACTTGAGCAATGAATGCTCAAGATGAGCCCTTGCAAAACAAGAGATGAGTGAGGAACATGACAAATACATACAGAACGTCGTAAATGCAATCTTTCTCTGCTTTTCCAAATGGAAGGAAAATTGTGAGGTACCTGAAGCCAAACTACTGCATTTGCCAGTAAGTGCTGCAAACAAGGACTAAAGCAATGCTGATTGACCTATTTTCTGATCTTGCATGAACTTCAAAAGTACAGCAACTCCCATAAATACTCGTATTATCACATACAGCTCGTGTCATACCATTAATCACTGGTAGCTATTACTGCCAAATGCCTGACAGTCGGGATGCAAACACAATCCGTCCTACGTAAGAGCCACCTCTGCAGGCTGACTGCTGCTTGTTTAGCACACACGGCACGGCTCACTGGTGAAGGCAAGGAGTAAGGCTGCTCGAAGAGGGCAGAAGGCACGGTCAGACTACAAGCTGTTGGAGGATCTGCACAACATCTTGATTCTCAGACCACCACCGCAGCAGACCACCTAGTCGTGGCTGGAAAAGCAGATAAAAGCAGTATCTAATAGAGAAAAGTTGTATTCCGAAAGCCAACAGCATTACCTAAGCAGTCCAGAAGGACACTGCTCCTCCACCACGGCGAACTGCTGGAGAGGTGGATGTTTTCAGCCTGGATGTAATGCTTGTATGAGTTATTCCCTGGAGAGAAATGAAAGCGTGAGCTGAGACAGTAGGGCTGCTTTGGTTTCTGGAAGTGCAACCCAGCCGTGGTCTGTCTGCTAAAGATAGCCCGAGAGTCTTCCTCAAAGCCAGACTCCTCTGCACACGCAGAGCAGGCGTGAAGGCAAAGCCTCTCGCGCTGCTGGAGCACATCCTGCCCGGCACCGAGCTGACACCAGCTATCAGCCTACTCGCCCCGGCCGTCCAGGATGTGCATAAGGTGCAGGAGGGCGTGCAGTGCCTCCACTTTATCTGAAGGCTGCTCTTTCAGAGCACAGGTGTGTGAGCAACCTTTCCTGTCTGAGTTTTGGTAGGTGAGTGACAAGGCTGGGGTCCCAGCAGGAGCACACCAGAGGCAGAAACTGCAAGAAGGAGCTGACTTTACTTCCAGTTGTGCATTTTTTCTTCGTAAACATCACTAAAAAGCCTGCAAAAATATGTAGACTGGTTTGAATTTCCACTGCAAGATTTCTAAGGCCAACGAGAGGAAGAAAAGCCCCTTGCTCCTCCTCCTCCCTACCCAGCCACAACCACTCGCTTGAGGACAAGCCCGGTGGACAGACAGAGTGCTCGCAGCCTGCAGATGCCCCGAGCTCTCGCAGGGGCAGGCCAGCTGTGTCTCACTCTCAGGCTATTACTCAGTTTATTCTTTTGTTCTTATAATTTGACTAATTCACTTCTAGATCAAACAAAAGAGTAAGGCAATCGTCAGCGTGCTGCACTGAGGAGCAAGCTTCTCTGGAGCAGTACAACCAGCAGCTTGTCTTTTTTTTTTCCTTTTTTATCAGACTATTTTTCTCCAAAACATGAATTTGTCCCTGCCTACTCTCTCCTTACTTGCACCACGATCGGGAGAGGTTCAGAGGAGCCTGCTGAGCAAGCCAGGGGGTCATACACCAGCAGGACAAGCAGGAGGGAGCTCCTGTTCCCCTCGAGCAGAGCCTCCACTTCCACCAAAGCAAGAGCACATGTAGATGGGGGGAGAGATCCAGGCTGCCCCACAGAGACGGGGGAGAAGTTTCTTCTGCGGTCACATCACAGGTATTAAAAATCCCTGTCCCTCCTGAGGTTACTGGAAACACCATAAATTTCACTCTTGATATTCAGTGTTTGGATCTTATCCTGCTTAATGAGGGTCAACAGGCTATTAGATACATCACTCTTTTCAAACACAAAATGGAAATCCAGGAGCACACATGAGAGAAAAAAAAAAAAAAAAAAAAGGCTTTTTATTTAAATAGTCTCTAACATTCAAAAGGAATTAGATAACAGCTCTAATGGACCCACCTACTCTTGATCCTTTCTGCTGCCAGAATGTTTTGTGTAATAAATCATGAGAGCACTACATTACTCTGCGGCTAAAAATGGAGCAGAGGCAGGAGGCGGCACAGAGCGCCGCACACGGGGTACAGGACCGTGCTCAACAACATCTGCACTTGGTCTGATTTTAAGCATCCTCAGGTGGGATGAGGAGCCCAAATGAGGGGGGAAAGGTTCATGGGGTGATTACAGCACAGGCTGGCTTTTAAGCCTTTTTCCTTTCAACCTCACTCTCGTCACATTTTGATTTAAGCTGGACTCACCCCTGGAAAGGTCCTGCTTAGCAGAACAGGGCGGAAATCATTTACATTTCCCCAAAGCCAAGACAGCTGTTGAAGGGCAGAGAGAGAGCAGCTGAATTACAGGATGCAGTATAACCCCCCCTCAGTTCAGAGGGGTTAAGATCAAACATGTTCCTCCAGACCTGGAGAGGAAGCTTGTGAAAAACTGGCCCTGCTAAAATCATGATTTACCAGTGATAACAAACACCAGGCAGTGAACGCAGCCATGGACTCGCTGGGGCATCTCCTTCCTGCCGAGGGCTGACACATTATTCCAGCCGCAGCCCTGCTGCGGTTTAACCCGGCCGGCAGCTCAGCACCTCCCCGCCCTCCCTGCACTCAGTGGGGTGGGGGAGAGAATCGGAAAAAAGCGAAAGCTTGTGGGCTGAGATAAAGGCAGTTTATTAGGACAGAAAAGAAAGGGAAAACAGTAGCGATAACAGTACTACCAATGTTGTGTACAAAACAAGTGATGCACAGTGCACTTGCTCACCACCTGCTGACCGATGCCCATCCCATCCCTGACCAGCAGTCCCTCCACCCCTGCCAGCCCCCCATATTAATTTTTCATCACGACTCCATAAGGTACGGGACATCCCTTTGACCATTTTGGATCAGCTGTCCTGGCTCTGTCCCCTCCCAGCTCCTGCTGCACCCCCAACCTCCCGCTGGCAGGGCAGAGCGAGAAGCTGAGAAGTCCTTGGCTTGGTGTAAGCACTGCTCTGCAACAATTGAACCATCAGCGTGTTATCAACATTATTCTCATCCTAGATCCCAAACACAGCACCCTACCAGCTACCAGGAGGAAAACTAACTCTATCCTAGCTGAAACCAGGACAATCCCAACGCTCAGCCCCAGGCACCCTAGACACAAATAACGCCTACTTGCACTGAGCAATGTGGCCACACGTGATGGCAGGCTTCCTCTGGGCTGCTGGACACAGAAACCAGGCTGCCTTGGCCATGTTAACCCAATGGGTCGGCTGAGCTTCTGCTAGGTGAAGGGCTGAATCAAACCATCTCAAGGGGAAGTTTGTAACAAGAATAAGAAGTTTTAGTGTCTGCCAGACACCAGTCTGGAGAATGGGCATGAACAGCTCTGTGAGTCTTTGTTTAGTTCTTCTGAACTTTGTTTAGTTCTTCTGGACGGTTTTAGTTAAGAAGCTGAATTTTGTAGGTGGCCAGGCAATCATCCCAGAACCCCAGCACGCGCTTAAACTTGGATAAAGCAGGGTGTTTCAGCTCCTGTCAGGGAAAAAGCTTCTGGGACAGATTCATACCAGGGAACCAAAAATAATAACAAATAGAAGTCTCGTTGGATTTAAGTAGTCCTACTGTCTAGGAACTGAACTTCAGTGAGAACTGAAACTCAGGAGGAGCAAACAAAAGTGAACTGGAGGCTGTTAGTGCTGGGAGTTGTAACAGCCACAGCTGCTGGTAAGCGCATGGACCTGCTATCAGATCTCTGGCAGGCTCTGCTGCAGCACATTAACCACGTAAATAACCCCGTGCGATGCAAAAACATCTTCAGAGCTGTCTCCATGTCCATATGGCATTGCTCTTTCGAGTCCAGTCTGCTGGATGTCAGATCTTAAGGCAGCCTACTTAGATCTTCCACTCAGATGTCTCCACACTTTCTCCTGTGACTGATTTACTGGAACAGGAAGAAATGAAAAGCAAAACTCAAAACTGCTTCTTGCAGATGTGCACAAATTGCAATTACTCAAAGGAATCAGACGGAGCCACCTCATTAAGAACAGATCAAAAATGTGAGTACCTCTTCTAAAAAAAGAAGAGGAAAAAGATGAACAGTTAATAAGTGACATGATCTGAATTAATATATATACTAATGCCAGGAAGACTATTATGCTCACCAGCCAGCCTGAACTGCATAAACCCAGCCACAGAAAGCCTCAGGACTCTTCTGTTTCCCCTGAATTATATTTAAGTCTACACAGAGGATTTCGTTAAGCACATACTGCATTATAAATGGAAACATTTATAAAACTACAAATGGACTTCAAGTTTAGATCCCAAGTTCCTCATTTTAAACCATAAAAACACTTCTAACATTCTTCAAGTCTGAGAACAAATAAGAACTCCAGGATCCCAAGACCCACACCCAGCTTGTCAATAAAGCTGATGCTAATTTCCAGCAAGGATATTGCTCAGATTTAGGAAAATACACAAGTGCAGTAGAGAACCAGAAAGCACAGCTGGGTGGTGGCTCCCTCTCGGTTCTTCCCTGCTCCCTTCCTCCACTGGTTGTCACCAGAGCCCCAAATACAGCAGAGGGTCTTTCCCCTACCCTGCACCCTTGCAGCTTTATTAGTTACGGACACAACCAAGGTGGTTTCATTGCCTACAGCTGCTATTTCTGCACCCTTCCCTGCGCTCTGCAAAACCAGCAGATTTAGAGAAGACCTGATCTGCTTTCTATCAAACTGTGTGGCATTCCAGCCACAAAGGAGCACCAAAACAGAGTCCCTACTGAGGAGACTCTGAGTGACAGCTAAAGCATACCAACGGGACTTAGCTCACTAGCACTTTCACTCTGTTTCCTACTCAGCTACATTTCCCTTTTTAGAAGTACTTTTAACTCGATTTCCTGTAAATACATTCCCTGTGCTGCTTTCTGTTGGGTATCCTAATCAGATTTTAACTCCAGGGTGACATAATGACTTAAGTGCTGCATTTACTCTCCAGCTAGGGACCACCTTGCTAACTGCTTCAGTCCAAAGCGCATCAACATTGCAGAGCACTCCCTTGCTTGAACTCTTAACACGTAACTCCCAATGAATGGATGAAGCATCACGGTCCACTTTGATTTACTTGCACAGAGTTCGTGTTGACACGTCCATCCATTTCCAGCAGGTATTGGTAACAAAAGGGACAAGGGGACTTCCAGGCATAGGCATTGCCCTGGCTGTGAGGGTGGAAGCAGGAGATGCAAAGCCAAACTGAGGCTCCTCGGACTGATAGTCTCTTCTTAGCTCAGTCCCAGGCTGCTGTGCAACCCAATGGTATTTCTCCTAAAGACCATGGGACTACAGAAATCCCTGGAGGTGCTACGATCTCCACACAGAGGCTAGAGTGGCTCCACAGCTTTGAAACCACAACGGGATGACCTGAGAACACAAACTCAGTTGTCAGGGTGAAAAATCTACAGAAATGGTTAAGTTCTTGAGACAGACTCCAAAGACTGCCAAACAAATGTAGAGTGCAATTCTTTTACAGATGCAGAGGAACAAGAGAGAAAAGAGCTGAAAGCCAGAGCTGAGGGAGGGAGGCAGGAGCTCTGTAAGGCTGAGGTCTTTGTAGGCACAAAAAGAAAGTTCATTAACTGAGTTCTGGTGCAGGAGGAACATGCTGAGTCCATAATGCAGTCTCTGCTCAAAGGGAATAGTTGCTCCTAACTTTTTTCCTGTCACAAAGTATTTGTTTTTTCTGTTATTTTGTTTTTCATAATAGGACTTTTAGCTCCTTAAGGCATTGCTCCAATTAAGAGTTGCGTTCTGCAACCTAAGGACATTGTATCAAGCATAACCCCCGTCTTAGACAGTGCTGGAGCATGAACTCAATCACGTACCTAAAATCCAGAAGCAACAGTGGGATTAAATACTGTCTCCATTGAGACATGTTTTACAAAATATCTTCTACTGAGGATGTATTTTGATTAAAATAAGACTGTTACCTCCATGCTATGGACGTCTGGTCTATTATTCTAAAAATAATTGAACTATTTTTCTTCAGTTCAGGAAGTTTAATTTTATTAAGTGACTGCAAAGCAATGTAAAATATTCATAAGCAACTCAAGAAGACTGCAGGCTAATATTGGCACTGCCAACTTGCACAATAAAAGGAGAGATTAAGCTTGCTGTCTTAATTGCACTTGTGTAATCAATTTATTTGGATACTGAAGAACAGAATAAAATGGTGCTGTCATTTAATTTAAACACTAACAAAAATTAACATTTGGACTTCTAGCTAAGCAGCCATAAATTACTTGCACTGCTCACAGTACAACGTTCGTACTGCTGCTAGAAATAAGTAGCTTAATGACATCCAAACAAACCAGTCAAAACAGGGAAACAAAATGAAAACCTATTTTAATACTCTTGCCATTTTAACACGCCAAAAGTTAATTAGCGATATTAACATTTGAGTCTTGAGGCCCAGGCCAAGGTTGGTTTCAACTGCTTTAGACAGCGTGAAGCTGCACAGCAAGGGCACTCAAGGCAGAATATCAGCATTTTGAGAAAAGGCCAAAGGCAGTCCCTGAGATTCAAGATATTGTTTTAAGAAAACATTTGGGATATTTTGGATTATATTATTTAGATATTATTTAGATTATTTAATTATCTATTACTTAGATATTTAGATTATTATTTAGATTATTATTTCCAATGTTTTTGTCTTTTCATTTATAAGTCTCTTAATTCTTATTCTCCCAGCTTTTTCCTGTATCTTCAGAAACTACAAATGGTATGCAAAGGTGAAAACTGAGTATAATCACCCCAAAAAGAAGTCAGTTTAGAGCCAGCACAGTGCAGTGGGTGTCCCCGGAGGTGCACGCTGCTAGTGATACAGCCATTCTGCTCAACCGATATATTTAATCTTCATGATGCTCAGTGAGTAAAAAAAAAAATGGATCTTGTAATAAAGTTATTGCATTTAATATTTCCCATAACATGATGCATATGATTTACTGACGCATCTCCGGGAGACTGCAAGAGAAAAAATCAGCCTCGGTCCCTCTAAATGCCAACAGCAGCCTTACAGACAGAGCTTCACAGGACAGGGAGGGAAGGGGGCAGCTGCCTGCAGTCCCTCTAGGCAAAGTGGGGCCCAGCCTCAAGAAGTGAGGAAGCTAAATCTTGAAAGAGGCAAGTTCTGCAGTCTCCTGGCCTGGGTTGGCACAAAAGAGGAGTCATCATTAATTCTACAACTGGGTCTTACTGTTCCTCTGGTCTTTCTGATCCCCTCAAACTGATTTCCGCAGCTGCCAGGGATGAAGGCTATCACCCCAGCAGGGATGGAGGCTAGCATCACGGCAGACTTCAGTTCAAGTGTCTGCTGAAAGGCTGTCAGAGCTGATGTTCTCCCTCCTGTTGGCATGCAGACAGGCTTTCAACTAAAGCAATGCCAAATATGCACAGAGAAAGCACCACAGTGACTGGATCAAGGCAAAGAACTCAGAAGCCAGCTCAGACAGCTCCATCAATCACCAATCCAAATGAACAACCCTAAAATGCAGCCTCTGCAGCAGCCAACAAAGGTAACAAAGAAATACAACCCGAAAAATTAATGGTAAATGAAGTGACCAAGTTAAGACTGGGTTTTCTCCTCGTCTGGAAAAACTCCAACAAGATCACAAACCGTATACACTAGTCAGATCCCAACTGAGGCTGTGTTAGGATGGAGCACATGGAGATCACAGCAAAGCCTGTCAGAGTTCTGTTTTGGATGGCATCTGCTCAACAGAGCTCTGTTTTGGCCAAACCGTGGGACAGGTGGTCCAGAAAGTCTGTGCAAGCTTAATCCTTGGAGGTACTCAAAACTCAGCTGCAAAGAACCTGAGCAAGCTGCTCTGTCTGCTTTGAGCAAAGGAGGGAATAGCGACATCCAGCAGTCATGCCCAACCTACCTGATTTGGATTCATCTCTCTTCTAAAACCAGCGAGCTGAATCTCTGCAAGATATTAATGTAAAAAAATAACCAAGGTAACAGTCGAAGGAGGTTATGTTTGCTAGGGTAACTGATAATTTGCTAACTGAAAATTCAGAGGACAGACGAGAACAGACTGAGGTTTCATTAACTCCTGCTCTACTGCAAACCAGACCAGTCATTTACAGTTCACCTTAGGCAAATGCTATTTTAAGAAAGAGGCTCCAAACTTTTAGACTAAGTATGACTTCTGAGCAGCAATAAAAACATTCTGAAGTGCCTCGTGCTTAGTGAATTCCTTTATCAATTAGAGCTCAATTTGGCTCTCATGAGGTCACAGTCCATCCATTAATTTTAGTGCAATTTGGATCACGACCTAAATTAGCTGGCTGACCAGCCTGTCTTCTTAGTCTCAGCATTCTGGATAGTCACAGTCATTATATTTTTGGCCCAAACTGATTACAGATAGAGACCCTGTCAGAGCATTCCAATTTTAGTGAGGTCTCCATGTTTTTTTCAGGAGGTTAAGTGATTGCATCAATGCACGCCGTAAATCATTGACTTCCAAATGCATTTAGTTGCTCTCTGTTGCCTGAGTTCATCCCCCTAACTTGTTTTATTTTACTGTGGTACCTAAATTGCTGCCTGGGTGCTCTCTGTATTCTGTGCAAAGAGAAATGAGTTAGCATTTAAAACTTAAAGCTACACAGAACTAATTTGGGCTGATGTATCTAGAACTCCCTGTAATGACAACCACAGACAGATCAATCCTTTTGTGTCACGGGTAGGACTCTGCTTTCGGACTCCCACTATTTTGAAAAGTAGACTACCACATTTTTCACTGCCATCATAATTCACTAAATAAAGGACACTGTATTCACTAGTGGTTATTGAAAGAAAGCTTGCCAGGAATCTTCCTGCCATCAGAAGTATAGATGGAAAAGACAGTTTGTATAGAAATGCAGATCATTCTGGTTTTCTGCTGTAAAAATAGGAATGAAATAGATTGCTAGTTAACTCCACGTAAGAGATGTGGCAGACTGAGCCCTGGAATTTCCATTCAGCAGAAAACTTGCTGTCTTTCTGGGAACAACAAATATGTTGGCTGATTAGCAATTTCCTGACCCCGCTCAACTTCACTTCACGGGAAACATGGAAACAGCAGAGGAAGCAAGCTGTCTTTGCAAGTACCCAGAAGGTTCTGCAGTGTTAAGAAAAAGATAATGTGGGTTTATCAGAGAGAGACCATGTCAGTCTTCCTCCAAGAGCAGGAAAAAGGCCCTCCTTGGTACAAGAGGACAAGGAGACTCTCTGCATGTTTGGTTAATGCACAGCTTTTCTGCACTTTGTCGCAAAAGACATCTCCAGCAAGAAAGCGCTTCTCGATGGTTCACTGCCAAACAGGAACTATGTGCCTTGTGATATTCTCCTAGGTCTCCAATGGGATAGCAACACGGAGAATATCCACTTTCTATACACAATACAGATAGCATCTGGAAGGGGCTGTAAGCACATGGGAGGGCAGAATTAGAATTTGAAAATATTTGAGAAATTGATGGAATTTCCATCAATTCCAAACACCACGCTATACAGTATGAACAAGGGAAGAAGAGCACACTTGAAAAGAAGCTATCGGCTGCACAATACAATGTGCAGAGCAGGTACATACGCAGCAGTTCCACCAGAAAGGATGTGCAGATAGATAGGGTCCTAAATATCCATCCATGTCATTCTGTTGCAAAACAGACAAGTGAACGATGACCCTAAAATAAACTTTACACTGGAGTCTATAAACCTTCTGTTTTACTTGTAGGTGTTAATGCTTCAGCATGAGTGCTGCACTCCACGTGGGCACCGCACCTCTCAGGAAGCATGGACTACCACAGAGTGGCCAAAGAAGGCCCAGGGTTCAACTCATCCCACTCAAAGCATCATGGCTTATCTCCTTCTTGCCTCCACCTTTCAGTACAGCCAGAGCAAAGAATGACCTTGAAGCTCTTCTCTCTGTCCCAGATGAACTGATTGATGCAGAAAGGACAGGGAGGCACAGCAGTGGTTCAGTGACATTACAGCTTCTATTGCAAAGTGACAGGGAGAAAAAAAAAAAAAAAAAAAAAGATGAAAAAGAGAAGGAGGAGTGAAAGTGGCATACTCAAAGAGATAAAGCAAGCAAGCCAGTGGACAGAGAGTTGCTGCTAATTGGAGAAAACCCTGCATCTGACAGTCCTCCAGAGTCCAAATGCACTCACTAGTGAGTCTAGCACCAAAAGCACTCTGAAAGAAATATAAAAGCATTCCTTTTAGTGTTAATTAGTATCAACCAGGCACACTGAAATCAAAAGCAGCAGATGTCTTAGAAGCAGAAAGGGACTTCACAGGGACCTGTGCTTCTTTGTTGTACTGCATAGGTGCGTGAAAAACAGAGAGATGGAAGAGATTAGCCTCGACATTTTCCTATTGCGAGACTCTGCAGTTAACCTGTGATTTCAGCTCACTAAATGCTTGGGAAACACTATACCTGAGAAGAAGGTAAGTAAGAGAGGTAAAGTGCTGGTTCAGAAACCTCAGCTGCTCAGGAGTTAAGTTATGGAAATGTCCGGAGAAGGTATGCTTACCTCTGACCAGAAAACACAAACCACCCCTGTTTCAATGTCAATGCCTGTAGGAAGCTAAGGCTACCACACACTGCCTCTGAAAATGTTTTATGTTTGCTGTTTTCAGGAAAACATGAAGCCTCTTTGCCATGGGCCGGTTCTCCACAGCAGCAGCTGCCTGCTCTCTCCAGCCAGGGCCCGGCCGTGGGGCTGGCTGTGCTCCCTGACCCAGGGTAGGGACATAGCGAGGAAAAGCCCCACAGCAGCCCGAAGGAGACCTACCTCCTGGTCACAGGCCAGCCACCACTGCCACCCCTGATCTGTGTTCATGTCGGAGCTGCCCTGCCTGCTGCCACGGCTCCCCTGCAGGGTGAGGGGCCGGCTCCCTCCGTCCTCACCATCCTCCCCTCCCTTACATAAGCTAAGGTGATCCAGAGGCCACGGCAATTTCAGTATGAATACATGTCATACAAAATATCTGCTGGCTCGCAGGCCCTTTTTGTTTGCTTCAGATACTGCTGCCTGATAAGGAAAGCAGAACCACTTTAGCCTTGAGAAAGGCCTGTGCGTACAAAGGCCTCTCCATCTCCCCGCGCCGCTGACGCACACTCGGGCTGCAGGACAAGCACGAGCCCTCCTGCAGGTCGCCGCGGGGCCAAAGAGAAGGGTTTCAACCTTCAGCGTAAAGCAGTATATTTATTATGAACTTGCCATCACTACACTTCTGGTCAACTACACAAAACTAAATTTCCTTATGTGTTTTCTATTTGGACAAACATTTTAAAGACAAATGAGGGGTGTACCAAGAAATAAAAAGTAAGTGAACATTAGTAAATTTTAAAAACAATTCTCTTTCTCGTGGTGTTTACCAGCACAGCCATATGAAGCTTTTATGACTACAGGATGAATATTGTTCACAAGGCACAGGAGATGGGGGAGACCACAAGGCCTTTTGTCTCTTTCGCCCCGTCAGTCAGCTCTGCTGCCTTGTGCAGTAGCTGCATGGGTGACACAGGTTTGGGAAGGAGGTCTGAAAAATTACAGGACAGAGAAACACGCAGAATCTGCTGGGATCAAAAGAAACCCAGTAATGACCTACCAAGAGCATGCAGATTCACTGAAATGAGATTATGTGCTGTCATTTTCCATTGGTCCTCGCAACCGATTGCAGCATTTGATATATGCAAGCAAGATCCTCAGACAGTGGCAGATGAACACAACTCATTCCTTCCAGCATTTGAAAGCCATTAGGATTAGAGCACTGCATGCACCAGAAGCATCAAATTAAACACCCTTCACCAGATCAGCCCCCACCATCCCCCAGGGTTTTGTGAATTAACACTGCAAATTAAGTATTTTAGCGAGAGAACTTTTGTCTTCTTGGTTACCAATGATTTAATTATGCCTCCCTTTAAAACACAAGATGGTCACAAGTTCTTTCTCTTGAATAGCTAACGAAACTGTACCTCAGAAAGAAATATTTTTCTACTCCATTTTATGACTGCAAAATTAGGATGTGAATGGAGGCTACTGGTTAGTACAGCGTTAGGTCTCTGAGAGAATGCTAAGCCTCTTTTTTTTTTTTTAATGTAAAAAAAAATGTTAACAGATTCAGACAGAAGACAAACCAGCCTACAGAGTCCAGGTATTGGAGGCAGTAAGTGAGTACAATACCTAAGGGTTGTTAGGTTTTGCATGAAGTTTTGTGGCACCACATTTAAGGAAACTAAAATTAAAATTAAAATTTATACTTCTCTTCTTTGTTATTAAGTCTGTTAATAATACTTATATTACCAAGGATTAGTAGAAGCTGTAGGAAAGTAGATCTGTTAAACAATCAGAAGTAGCAGGAAAGTGAAAAAATGTCACAGAACTGACTTTCAAATAATTGTATCCCCCTGAACTGTAGATCAAGAAATTCTCTAAAATCAGACTCCCAGCCTACCAAGCACTGCATATATTGCTAAATAAAAGCATTCAGAAGCACAACACGGTCTAAACAAACTTTTATGATATTTTGATGACAAAGACAGATAACCTAGAACACTGTGGCAGTAGAAGAACCAAGAAGCACAGGATAATCAGGACCTGTACGTTTGCCAATTCACTTGACAATCATCATCAACATAAATTGTAATATTCTGGCTTAGGCTTGCTGGACTTATTTACAAACTAAGGCAACTAACACCAGGAAAATAAATCCGGGGAATACGTCTCTTAGTTCAGTATGCCTCACAAAGACTATAAATCTTTTTGAAGTATTACCATGTACAGGAATATACACAGAATGATAAACAGAGGAAGTAGCAAAGCAGTCCACAGCGTATGATTTATGCAAATTGAAACTGAAGTCTGTGTAAGGAAAATGAGAACAAAATGTAACATTTATTGGATTCTATTCACTGGGAGCATAAAGCTAGAATGATAATAGTAGTTGTTCTCAGATACATTTGAATGCCAAGAAATTGCTCCAATATAATTTTTGTCTACTGCAAAGTACTTGTTAGCAATTTAGCTCAAAATTGTGTTAGCATTTCTAGATCCCCCACGTCTGCCTATTGTTCCAGTCCAGTTTACCTTTTCCTCCCATTCCACGTACTGTGCATGCAGCATCTTTTACACAGTACGCCACAAAAAGCTGAAAACTGCAAATATAAATGGGTAAAAGCAAATCTGTTAAGACAGGGATTCTTTCCCTAGATGGTATTAAGGATTAACACCACATCCCTCAACACAAGTGGAAAAAGAGAGAAGATAGATAGACCTAAATGATTTCCACAAAGGATTATTCCCTCCCTGTGCAAAAAGTACACAAGCAGTACAGAAGCCAGAATTATGTATTATTAGCCCCCTCATATCCCATACTACGCAGGCCCCTTCAGAGCAACCAGTACCTCTTCTTTCACAGCTGTGGATGATCTCCAAAGCAGCTGGCTGTGCTGATCAGATTGAAACACCATTTGGGAAGTCCCATTTGAACCACCACTGTGTTTTGGAGAAGCTGCAGCCTTGATTCAACAAGATGCTCAAGTTCTCTCCCTGAGCACCACTGAAGCAAGTGAGCCAGTACACACACCTCATCTTTTAATGAGTTAGAAACTTAGGAGGAATTATTATTTCATACAATTGTACTGATCTGCTAAAGTCAACTCTCATGGCTCCTCTACAAACCATATAGGCTGCCCTAATTACTTCAAGGAACTAAATTCAGTTCTGTAATTCTGAGCCAATTAATGTTTTGTTCTTCTCTTTTAAGCAGGGCTTTGATGCAGCGTGTGCAGCTGTGCATACCCAAGCACATACATTTGTTTATGTATATGTTCATGCTTCATAAGCCTTCTGCTAAGGTTTAATTCTCATCGGACCATACATACGTTCTAACAAAGATTCAAGTCAGAGGATTTTCACAGAGTAAACACTCTGAACCTTGGAATTGGATTTTATTTCCTGATGCTATGCAAGCAGTCTAAAGCAGTGAAATACACCCTGGAACTAACAAACGCAAGCCCCAGAACTTGTCACATTTTGATTGATGTCTTTGCTTTCCAACCTGATCGCAGATACCCATTTCAGCCAAGGACTGAATATACTTATCGTCTACCATTTTTTCCCAGTCTGTGGGCCAGACATGAATTACTTCCAATGTGAAATCAGACTTCTAGAGAAATGGCTTATTGTGAACCACTGTTCTCCAACAAAACACCTCCCTCAGGAAAGATTAGTCAATGTTTTAGCCTCCTCGTGTTCCCAGAGGAATGAGAACAGCTTCAGCTCTGCTTTGCAGTCCTTCAGAGCAAGCTGCTGAAAAACTCTGATGGACATGCTCCAGTCTCACCTTTCTCCAGACAGGGCTGTCTCCCTCAGACAGCTCTAGCAGAGAAAATTTTCACCTTCCTGATTGAATCCTGAAAACCTGTGACAGGATTTACAACCAGCAAAAGTTGCTATAAATCCAGCGAACCTGTGATGAATTCAAGCCTGAATCCAGCTCTGCAATCATTACACCTCTGAAGTTGTAGGATCACTTGCTAAAAGGATAAATTTCTACAACTATAAGAAAAAGTTGTATGACTAAGTCACCAGTTGAAGCTTGTTCCCTTCCAGAAGTATTTTCAGGAAGTTTGTGTCTGTTCATACACAGTCCCAAAGTCAAAACTCTGAAGCAAAAATACCAGAAGAAATATGTTCTTGTTTGGACTGCAAAAGAACAGCCAAATTCAATCCAAGCACAAAAGGAGGCTGAAAAGTAAAACAAGAATATAATTCCAGTGGAGAGTGGGTATCTTGACTCTGAGAAGTTTGAAAGCAAAAACATCTCAGATAAGAATCTTGTTTTAACTAAAATAGTCAATGGTACCTCCCCACACCGCCGTAAATCAGGACGCTGTGTATGCAACAAAGAGCAAAAGGCTCGTATATCAGCCAGCAAAACCAGCAAACAAAGGTTATTCCAGATGAACAAAAACTGGTGTTACCTCTACAAGCTGGTAGGGATATTTGCCCTCCATTTCACATACATCTGTGGGCCTGCACGCAGCTGAGCAAGCTCAGAGTGAAAAAGCCCAATGACTTGCTCCTCTGAAACACACTGGTGAAGACGTCTTCAGAAAGGGAGCAAGTAGTCCTACGTTTCTCATCTCTCCACTGCTGACACACCTTGGTGTCAGCCTCTGGTTTGGAAGGGAATGAAGCAGCTTGCAGGAGCCAGGGAGGACAACCAGCAGGGAGCACACACCCACACAACTTGATGCTTACATTCAAGACCTACAGCGGGCTGTGGCCACTATCAGAGACTTATAATTAATAAGGTTTCTTCTCATGGCTCCTGCTCTTGCAGCAGCAGGGGCCCCATACAAGCACAGCCAGCGGGGTCACAGAGGTGGGGCAGCTAATGGCTTGCCAGCTGCATGTGCAGATGCAGCAGAAATGTCCTGAGGTACGCTGCCACCTGGTTGTGGTCAGGGAGATGACAGCGAGCAGTCTTTCCACCTTCCACCTCATTCACCTCACAGCACGTGTGTGCTTTAGAGATCAGCAAGGTTACCTGGCAGGGAGACAAGTGTTGCTGTGGTTGTTGTTGCAGTGGAGATACAGGGCGATGAGGGAGCTGGCTATGTGGGGAGTCCTGTGGGACACCCTGGTTCTACTTGGGTGCACTGAAAAAAAAACACACTTCCCCCTTTTCAGCCCTGGTGTTACCAACATACTCAAAAAGCACGTATCACTGGATGCATTCTGGCTCTTCTAGAGCAATACGTGCTTGACTAAGTATGGGAACACTGTCTGGTAACACGCATGATAATGCAGACTGTCAGTAGGCTTAAGTCAACCTAAGGACTCCCTGGCTTTCTCAAAGCCTGTAGCTGGCAGCACGTTTCACCACGAATTAGGTATTTTTGCTCACACCTACATGTACGTATTAAGTGCTGCCAGGGACTAAAGCAGGCTTTCATGCCATCTTGGAATAAAGGATTAGGGAGTGAAAGTATGAGAAAGCAAGCCTTGCTCTTGCTCTTAACAGGCAGCACTGGCGATTTAAACAAAAAACAGAAGAGAAAGTTTAGTGGCCTTACAGCTCCTGCTTCAGAGCTGTGCTGCCTGAGATATCCCGGTCCTTCTGGCCTACAGAGTGCTTTCTGCCTGAGCATGGTGGTGGGGTGGGAGGGGGTGGTGGTCCCTCTGCAGCAACACATGCTCAGCTTCCTCTTTACATCCCTCCTCAAAGGCAGTACCTTAATACAGCCTGGAAACTGAGCTGGGGAAATGGATGGGAAAAGTTAGATTATATTCAAAAATGTGTACGCACCAACAGTCATTTCTTACAAAAAAAAAAAAAAAGGAATCTGAGAGTGATCAAGACGAAAAGCAAGGATCTGGTCCTGTTCTTACACTCAGTGAAAATCAGGACTGGCTCCAGCAAATTCAGTCCAGTTACACTAGCAGAAAGACTCTATAAATAGGATCAGAATCGAGTCCGCAGCTCTGTGTTTCATCTGATTGGTGATAGAAAAAGTAAAGCCTGAATGCACACACTGAAAATGAAGTGCAAGCTTGTTAAAAGATAAAGGACCAGGGTTGCAGGACTGGAGGCTTTGTGGACTGTGTGAATTCAGTAACACTGTCATTCTTCTCACACAGCTGTGAAAAGAAACATACAGCATGCAAAGGAAAGAGAGATCAGGTTCTCTGGGTGCACTGTGAGCCCCTGTTGACATATCTGTTTGTTTTGGACTTTATCTGCACACATCTGCTTGCCTACACACAAGTCTAATGAGTTCAGCTTAAAACAGCTATTTGAGGAGCTGACAGATGTTCTTGATCTGATATTGGCTTTACTGATTTAACTTGGAGCTGTATTTTTACCACATAATCCAGGTTAAAAGTGGTTTGAAAGTACACAGGCAGTCGCATAGCTCTATCACCACTGATAGAGAAACATTCCCTTCAATTGGCACAGCTCTCTCTCATGGTCAGTATTCACAGCTCTCCTCTCCAAATTACAGGTTTAAGGTGATTTTCTTTAATATTTCCTGCAAGCACTTGTAGAGCTTATACCAAGAATACCAATTGTCACAAGAGGGTAAGTTAATTAGTTGGCACAAAACTGAAATCAAACAACCTTGTTTCTGTGTGTCAGGAATGGGTTTTAGATGTTTTGTAAAAAAGAAAATGTAAGGAAATAAAAGCCAGTAAGACCTCAGAAATAAATTTTAGCACTAATGACTTGAAAGCTTTATTTTCTGGAATCAAGAACAATACAATTTAAAAGTGAGGCATTTGAAAAAGGTCTAGAGAAAGAAAAGGTGAACTGATTTTTTTCAGCTTAATTCATTTAAAATACAGAGCTTGGAGAATATGTTTAATTAGACAAAAACGATCCGCTTCAGACCTTTCTCAGTCAGTATCTTTTATTTTCTGTCTGTCACCAAGAAGCAAATGCTACCTTATGTCATACAGTCTAGCACTGTGAGATGACAGTGGTGTTCATCCCATCCTTTCTTTCCTTCCTCTTAATTAGAACTAGAGACTGCAAATTCATGGCTCCCAACAGCCGGGATATATGCACACTGCAAGGGAAACATAGCTGAGGCTGTGCCTGAGGGCGCTGCACAACACCTGTGGCTGTGCTCTTTCCTTCCCCTCTATTACAGCTCTTCTACCACAGCGTGTTGGGCTGTACCGAGCTGTACAGCACAGCAAAAGCTATTTATGAACTCTTACATCTGTGCACACACAGTGATAATCGAACAGGACTGTAGTAGCGAGGAACATTTAGATATGACGTTTTTCTAAAGGAAACCTTATTCCCTTAATTTCTGCAGGAAGAAGGGGAGGAGCCTGCTGAAAACTCTTGAGACGTGCATTTAAAAAACTGATGGGAGACCAAAGCATGTATTCAAAACCACACTAAGCTTCATTTTTGAAGACGTAATACCATTTTGGACACATATTTAAAATTAGGTTTAATTGGTTCGGATGTTGCTTGCCTGAAATAGTAGCTTCTGAGCAAAATGCTCAGCAAAAGGAAACGGAACCATCACCACAAGGTGAAGAGCTCAAAATAAGCAACCATTGATGCAGCTAACTTGGTTAGCTCATGGACAGTGTTGCCTTGACTTTTTTAGATGGGCTCTGCCTGGAGACGTCAACCAAAGGCCCTCCAGAAACCAGGGGTCATTCTTGAAAAATCCAGCCTTGTGCGATGGTCCTGAGGGACAGGAGAGACCGTGTCTGTCACTGAATCCCCTAAAATTTGACTGCTAGGTCACAGACAAGAGAAGCACGTCCCTGAGCTAGTTTCTGCCATTGGAACAAGTGAATAAATATTATTACTTACATAGCATTTAGTGGCATTTGTAAGTGACAAAAGGATTCTTATTGTTCCTTTTTTTCTTCCTTCTCAGAAGATTATTATTTTTTTACAGAGTGAAAATGAGCACTTTCTAAATTCCTAGCCAAAGAAAAATGTCAAAGTTTTCTCATGTTCAGCAAAATGATTATTGCTTAAAAACTGTAATTTTATTTAAAAATTTTAAATGGTGATTTTACAGAAAAGCAATGATTACTTTGCTTTTCAAAACAAAATCTCTGACTAATGTACCATACCCACGGAATGAGATAATGCCACAGAAACCACTTTTTCTCTTGGAAAAAAAAAATCTGTTTCATTTTATATCTTTAAAGATTTATTTTCTTTTTGTCCTGAAGGAATTATTGTAAGGTAAGGTGGAAGCAGATAGCACAGGCAGCACCAACCCTCAGCAATACTGCTTGTGTTGGTCTGCAGTCCTGGTCTCACAATGAAGGAGCTGCCAGCCCACCACCCAGTCCGTTCCCTTCCCTTCCTTCCCTTTCCCCCAACATTATGTCTGCATTTGGCCCTGTGGTGAGGACAAATAACGTTGCATATCTTGTAGAACTTGCTTCTGCACTTGCAAGCAACATGTAACATTTCATCTAGTATTAAAAACCATGCTGAGGTTCTTGCTGCAACTTCGTTTTCTTCCTATTTTTTCTGATACTGGGCTGTATCTTCAGAGTTTTTAGCTGCTTCTTCTAGATCATTTAATACAACAAGCTTGATAAACAGACCCAAGATAAATACGAAATGGAAGCTAATATTACTACTAAAAAGGGTCTATTTAAGCCATACAGTAGAGAGGAAACAAAGCACTTCAGCCACTCTCAGCCACCATGTGGGAAGGAGCTACCTGATTGAAGGCACACAAATAGCACACTCATGATTTGAATTTTACTTGCTATAGTTGCAGCAACTTCTAAGTTCACTGGAGCAAAAGATGCTAACAAAGAATAGCATGGCCTGTCTGGTTTTCAATTTACTTTGTGCCTTTGCTGCAATTGTTACACAGCACTTCCCCTTTCTCATTTGCCAAACCACTCTTAGAAATATCACAACAGGAACGAGCAAGGCCTTTCATCGACATGCTAAGAACATGATTATGAAACACATCTTCAAATAAATTGCTGTCCTCATAAAAAGGAAATATTTGCTGTGAATTGTTCCAACGGGTAAGACAACAAATGGTATTTTGATTTCTATTGCATTTCATTGGGCTTTTCCAGCGCTAATGTGCATAGCCTCCCAGCCCTCCTCCAAGCTCAGAAGCTGCTCTTCCTCCTGCTTTGGCAGGCAGAGCCACTGGGAAACCTCGCCAGAGAGCAGGATGATGGAGGGGGCTTGAGACAAGGCTCAGCTCAGTTTGCAGCCCTCCCCCTTGGTGGGTCCACGTCCTCAGCCAAGCCCAACAACCACACCTCCTAGTGAGGACAGTTTGCTGCCACTGATTGTAGCGAGAGTCTTCAGCCAAAAGAAGGGAAACGAGGAATTTTCTACACTTTTCTAGCCCTCTTGAATCCTGAATCCCTGATTATTGATGCAAAGAGATCAACCAAGCCCTCCCCGTCAAGCCAGCCGGTGGCTACCCAATAGCGCCCAACTTGCTCTGCACATTTCACCACCTAGCTCTACTTTTGTGTTGCTGATGCAACCACAGAACACTTTAATTTGGCAGGCTCCTCCTCTGCTCAGACCATGCAGAAACCTCACTAGCTATAGGAAATTAAAATCACTACCCACCTGCGACTCACCAAAAAATAAGAAGAAATCAAAGGGCTCAGGCCCTGAGCTAAAACTGCTGTCCTGTAGTGCAGAAAAAAACATTTGGCAATGTTTGCTGAGTTGTTTGTTACTGAATCACATCAAATCCACACGTATCCTAAGCAATCTGTTGCTAGGTGCTTATTTTTTTTGATAACTTAGCAGACTTTGAACATTTTTCCAGAAAGGAGTGCTGTACCTGAAGGTTTTGTTGCTATTTTGTTCAAATGAAGCAACAACAGCTGAAAAAAACCTCACATGACTCCTCAGCAGAGGTAGAGGAAAAAAAAAAAAAAAAAAAAAAAAAAAAAAAAAAAAAAAAACTCTGTTCGCAAGCTGGCAGACCTTGAAATCAGATCAAACAGCAACTGTGAAGCAGCCTCTCTTGAACTCCACAAACAGGTGTAAAGAATTATTTAACCTTGTGCTTTTAAGGTGAGATTAGATCCAAAACTTAAAGAGACTGGTTAAGAATAAACCCTAGTCAACAACGGTTTCAGAAGATGTATACTGTTCAAAATACAACAACTCTCCTTCGAACTAGCTGATCTTGGGAGTTTTATTCTCTCATAACTTTTGGACCAGCAACAAAACACCAGCAATTCTGTATCGTAAGTGAAACCTAAAAGACTGGTTAGGCTTTTGGCCGTAGCTAAATATAAACAGATCTTCTTTCATTTCTGTAGATCGTTTTACGTTTAAAGACACGGGAATACGCTGCAAAGCCAATTAAATGACACTCATCTTTGCATGGGATGGGGAGCAGACACTGCTCAGAAGACCGGAATGGCTTCCCGGAGAGCACAGAGTGGTGACATCCAGAAAAAAAACATTCCCAGCCCTGGGCCTCAGCGAGCAGGCTGCGGGCTGCCATGACCCTGGGGTGGCGGCCCCTCTTCGCAGGCTGAGGATGAGAGCTGGGCTGGGCGAGAGCTCAGCGGCCCCGTTGTGGCCCAGGCCATGGGGCATGGCGGTGACAAGGCCTTGCAGTGAGGCATGGCGAGCTGCGACCAGCGGGCCTCGGCACGCCGGCCTGCGCTGCTGCCGTGCTCACTGCAGTCTGCATGGGCCTGAACAGACCAGAACTGAAATTGCCTTAAGAATATAATAAGAATAATAAAATCCCACTGCCAAAACCACACAACAGCACTGCATTTCCCCATACACCTTTGTTGTTTTTTTTCTGTGCTACCAGAGGAGTCTTTGAGCAAGAATGAAACAAATATTTGCTGCTTTACTGATCTCAGGACCCACACAAAAGGGCAGAGGAGGGGTGAGAGCTCACTGACACACCGATCTTCTGAAACAGAGAGATGATTGCAGTGAGAGGAGCTACTTTATAGTCCCCCTTTACAATCACAACACATGGGTTTCTCAGCTGTATGTACTTATAGCTTTATCAAAGAAGTGCGATTCTGTTATTTTTACAAAATAAGTACTGTATGAATTTACAAGTTCGTAGCATTTTTAAACAGAAACCTGTATTCACACCTCTCTGAGGACGCAGCACCTGACTGAAATACCTGTGGCTGTGGGAGGCACAACCACGCACTGGCCCCAAAGGTGGGCCAGGAGGACCCCTCTTCTCCTTCATCCCAGCCTCCAGCAGCCTTCTCCTGCCCCACAGTGCGTCTGGAACTGTGCTCTCAGTTGCTGCAGCCTGGAGAAAGCCCAACCCACAACAGCCACTGCTTGTATTTTAGGGCTGAACATTTTCTGAGATCCCTTGAATTCTTCCTGCTACACAGGGATTTGCCAATGGGTGAATGGAAGTAATCCCCTCCTGTGGAGGCTGTGGATCTTTTCCTGGTGTTCCTGCTCTGGTGGCCACACATGGGCTTAGCCACACACCCCTGTTAACAAGGAACTCGCCCCTAGGACAACCATGAACTGTTGACCCTTTTAAAGAGTTGATCCAAAATCATGTTAGAAAAGATGCAGAAAAAATCAAAAAAAAAAATAATCAAAAGTTAGAAAAACTGCAGAAAAAAAAATTACTCCTTTTGACTTCAGTGGCTAAATGGGTAACCAAGGTCTTACTGCAACTGCATTTACACATTATGTATGCTATATATAACCATAGAGAAAGCAGAAAGTTGTATTACTTTCTCACACCACAAACTAGTTTTGGTATGAAAACACATCCCTTAATCTGAGGGGAGGCAGTAACTTTCAGAATAGGTGAAGATTGTGATTCACATGTTGTACCTTGCATAGAGATCCTGCTGATTCACCTACTTCAAAACTCTTTCTAATCTTTTGGCCCTCTGAAAGCCATCATTTAAGCTGGGATCCAGAGCTCACTGAAGTGACTGGGTACCTCATGTCTTTCTTGTAAACCCTGCATTTGGAGAGCAACGTATGCACAAAACCTAAACCTCTGAAAACTGAGTGTACAGGAACAAATGAGACTGACTGCATCAGCAGACACAGAGCTTGCGGCAGCTTAAAGTCATTTTGTACAAAAGGAATTCAGGATGCAGGAAAATACATATATATGCTTTGTTTCTGCAGGGAGATGGGGTTAACCATCTCTCGCAGGAAGCCTAGCTCCTAGTATGATCTCTCATAAATAATTCTTTTTCTCTTGCAGTGCTGTGTTAGAAGGACACAACAGAACTGGAGGCTGAAAGCTCAGCTACCGAAAGATCTCAGTTCTGATGCACTCCTGCTGAGCATGGCAGGGCCTCTAAGAAAGGAAATCAAGAGGAGAGTATTCAAGCGGTAGCATTTACTGCAGAGCTTGGAAAAACAAACTGAAAGACAAAGCTTTATATTGCATCTTAGACCCCTAAGCCTGCCACTTCCACTTCACAGGCTGAGCTTCTCATGCGAATTCACACCAACATCACACATTGATTCTGCAGCGGGATCCAGGCGAGCATGAAGTCCTACAGAACAGTAATAGCCCCATGCTCTTTAGCAGCACTGCTTTTTCCATACAGTTTGTAGCATCTGTAATAATTTTCCAGGGGATACAGCCAACAGTGTAACAAAGAAAATGTACTCACAGGAGAAACAACTACAGTACATCATTTTGTGCACTGCATGCTTAATCACTGTGCACAAACTTTGTGTATTTGTGCATCTGTGAGGGAAAAAGGGAGAGAAAGGCATATTGATTCTTTTTATGACACAATTTTAAAAAAACAACAACAAAAATAACAACAATTTCTTTGCTAAAAATGTGAGAACAATACAAAGGCTTCAAATGCATTAAAAATAAACAATATAAAAGTATGCCAAGAATATTTAGCACTGGTACAGTTAGGCTAGAAGCTGATCACAGTTTAGGTGTCACAAATAATAATGCTCTGACAGATGTAAAAAACACAGTATGGCTTTCAATCTTCTTATCTTGCACAAAGCTGGGAGGTTTTCTAATATAAGGAAATAAAACAATATTCAACTACATATGTAACAGTGAGATCTTGTATGTGAAATATAAGCAAACATTCATGATCTGAAAACAGTGTTGGAGGCAAAGGAAGATCAGCACATCTTTAAATCCAGCCATGAATACCAATGGCAGGGGTTGAAAACTAGTGTGTCACCACTTCACCACTTCACATCTGAAACCATACGCGCCAGAGAAAATTAAAACAAACAACAGTGACAAAAATACATACTGTTTTTGAGGTAAGAAAATTAGGGAGAGGAAGGGAAAGAAAGACGTAAGAAAACCAGAAGACTCTTTGTGGAAATGCACCACAGAGCTCTCACCAGTAATGACTTGCTGATGGCAGGAGTCTCACTAGACCTGTGAGCACTCATGAACCTGGCTAAGGCCAGCTGTACAGCCTCTGCAAGTTGTCTTCAGAAGAAAACCAAAAAACTCTTTCACTATTCATACAACTATTAGTCCTTTCTAAATGTCTTCTTCCATACCTAACATTAAAGAACCTGGAAGAATCTTTAAAAGTCTTGTTTCTTTGTTTCTCAAATTCAGCAACATAATATGGAAGATAAGAAAAACTGTATAAAACTGATCTTCTATCTCGCCTTAAAATGTGTTTAGGGAAAAAGAAGTCAAACTAACAACTGAGGTTTCTAAAATATATAAAACAAAATGAATTTATACACTAAAAATGCTAAGCAGTCAAATGAGAACTCAAAACAAAGCTATAACAATTACTCCATTAATATCATTAATGAGAGTATACTTATTTTTCCAAAGTCAGCTTTTTGCCTAAAACTTAAACCCCTTTCCATATAAAGAAAGGGGAGAGCAAAGCCATTCAATTTATTTAATATTGCAAAGAGTGAGAGTGCACAAATGCAACCATTCACATGCTGCTGAACACAATCAGCACTAGATACCTCTGAGTCACTGGTCCTATATGGCTACACATGTATTTCAAGGGAAGCCTGCTGAGCAGGGAGCTCTTACTTGCAGCCCTTGCAATTGCAGTGCTAGGCTGATATGACAAGCTATGCATGGTCACAGGCATGTTCGTTTATCCTATAATTTTTGTTTGACCTACCATATGTATCTACAACTCACCTGAACCTGGACTGAAATTATCTACTGGGAACGTCTCCAGCATTGCAGATACTTAATTCCCTAATCGTTCATCATTCAGATATTGAGTAGTTTGTACGACACCCATGAACCCATCATGCATCCAAACAAGAATATACATTATGAACAGACAGTGTTGTTGAAAGATTACGTCAAGGGCACAGATAAACATGTAAAGCTTCTTGTCAGTGAGTTCCCTCATTTAGGATAAATATTTTTATAACATTATTATATTTTCTATACAATCACCATTTGATTTTTAAAAAAATGTTTATTACAATGAAAGGGAAGTATCAACTATATAGAAAAAACATCAAGCAAAAAAAGTAAAATATAGAAAGGCCTGCCAAATCAGTACCATGTATAGAGTTGCTATGGCTGCCCCAGGGCAGAGTAGCACAGTTCTTCTGAAGCAATTCAAGAAATACTCAATTCAAGATATATTGCAAAATTGTTTCAAAATGCACTCCTCCTCAGTTGGTGTTCAGCAATGTGCTAGTGTGAAACTGCCATCAGCAAAACTGGAACAATTTATTCCCAGGCAGAAGATGAACCCAGAAAAGGAGTCAAGACGTTCAGAAGCAAAGTTTGCATTATTCCCCAAACCATGAAAAGCAGTGAAGTTTCAAGTGCTCTTACAAGGCAGCTAGAGTAGCATGACTGTTTCCTTATATCTCCGTACTATCATCATTTTCATTTTTATCTCCCATTGGTATTAAGTCCCATATTCTTGACATAGCATAGCTGGCCTGGTTCCTATGGAATTCAGATTGCCAACATCGGTCTGTGCATATATCTATAGTAAACTTTTAGTTTCAGACCAGTACAAGAGATCTCAACCATGATGAGCTTCCTATGTGTTTTTTAAAAATAGAGCAAGGAAAGGCCAAGTTTTTGATCCCGTTCACCAAATCAGTCAAATGAGGCAGCTTGCACGCAGCTATCAAAATATTTGACAGAAGAATGGCTATATGAGAACGAATGGGAATTTTATAGGGTATGTGTCAAGAATAGAAAATAGTAGTATAATTTAATTTTTAAACATCTAAAAGTGAATGTGCTCAAGACCATAGGAAACTGAGTTTCATTAGTTCCCCTGCTCAGGAACAACTTAATGATTTCCTTTAATGGTCACGGAAGGATGATTTACAATCTGTTGACTTTAGCATTCTCTGTAGCCACAGGACTTAACACACACACCTTTGCGAACTGTGTAGCTATATTTAAGCTAATATTAATGATATTTATTTTTAAGCTTTACTATCATCCACGATAAATGGAACTGTTGGTGGAATCCGAGGGGGAATTTAGCAGTACTGTCCTGCTGTGCTGTCCATCTCTGCAGCGCTTGGTGAAGCTGCTGTGTACTCAGTGTACCTACAAGGAAGAAGAAAGGACTGGATACAAATGAACTGGTCCAACAGAGAGAGGCTAGGTGAAGCCTAACTAATAGCTTGTATTTTACTTTACCCACAGTGCAGCTGATGGCAGGTTGACCCCAAGAAGAGCAACGGTGCTGTCTGATAGATTGCACTGAGCAGCACTGCAGTACGGGTTGAACATGAGCCCCAGCTGCTCCAGCCACAGGCCTGTGCCGCCTCTCATTCCGGTTCAGACAGTAATCTCCACATGAAATGGTTTCCTCTGCATTCAGCAGGGTGGCTAGGAAGCCCATCTTCCCTAATCCACCTTCTGGGCCTTAATGCTTTGCAGCTGTTGGAAGGAACTGCTACTTTTAAACCTAGAATTTAATTAAAGCATCCCCAGGACTTTTCTCATGTAATTCAGTGACCCTTTTCTCTCAGGCTAACTAGAATTATACAAGCTGTTATGGCTACTGCAGGCAAAAGAGGTCTCCAAGCTGTACCAGTAGCTGTAATTAACACATGAGCATATGTCAATTTGTAATTGACTTCTCAGAGAATTCAGTGCAGCCACACAACCAAACAGTTTTGACAAGCTTTTGGCATCCTGGCAGCAGCTAGTCCTGCCAGAAACTGGAGCAAGAGCAAGAAGAGCAGGCTGAGGGGAGGCCTCATGGCGGCCTGCAGCTCCCTCACGAGGGGAGCGGAGGGGCAGGCGCTGAGCTCTGCTCTCTGGGGACAGCGACAGGACCCGAGAGAACGGCATGGAGCTGGGACAGGGGAGGGTCAGGCTGGGGGTTAGGGAAAGGGTCTGCACCCAGAGGGTGCTCGGGCACTGGGACAGGCTCCCCAGGGCAGCGGTCACAGCACCGAGCCTGATGGAGTTAAAGAAGCGTTTGGACGATGCTCTCAGACACAAGGTTTGATTTTTGAGTGATCCTGTGTGGAGCCAGGAGTTGGACTCAGTGATCCTTGTGGGTCCCTTCCAACTCAGGATATTCTAAGGCCAGTTTGTTCTGCAAGGATTTTTCTAAGATCATCTGGTGCAGTGTCACATCCAGGCCTGTGAAACCACGTTGCCTAAAGATCAGGGATCTGGGCACTGGTGAGCAGCAGGCCTGCAATACTTCAAAACCTTTCCTCCTGCTCTTGACCAGTCAGTGACTATTGGCTGTGGTGTGAACGACAGGACTGCAGGAGTAGGTATGAAGAATAAGGGCTGCAGCTGTCAATAAAATGCCATCAACACAAGTAATGAAAAGTTATTGATGACTCCCGCATGTACCAGAATCCCATCAGGGTAACCAACAGAAACTGTCCCCTTACTCTACCTCTGGCATCAGATTTCTCAAGCACTCAGCTGAAAAGAGCATTTTCCATTATGTTTCATGGTGGCATCTATTGCTAGTTCACAAGGAGTGATTTAGAAAGGCCTGCAATCCTAAATCTGCCACCTGCCTCTTCTAAAAGAAAAAGGAGGTTTGTTTCACTGCCCACTACTCCAGACTTTTAACAACATCTTGCACACAGCACCCAGAGTTGGGAAATCTTTCCCTGTCCCAGCTGGATCACAGGAAGAAGCTGCACGCCTGCTGCCTGAGCAGGTGCAGGATGACAGCACAGCATGCACCTGGGACACTGTCTCAGGAGCAAGCAACATATGAGTTGACTAAGACTTCACCCTTATGTTAGAACGGCTTTGGAAATAGTTTCCTATGGAATCATTACTCAGAAAGGTATACTAAACATAAAATAGAGTTTTTCTTTTTTTGCTTTTCTTTTTTTTTTTCTTTTTTTTTTGTTTTGTTTTGTTGTTTTTTGTTTTCCAGAAGGGCCAATATAGGCATTCACATTAAAGATGAGCAGAATGCAGAAACCAAAGTAAATGATAAGGAGAAACAGCACTAAGATACTACTTTTATCTGTTAGTATTTTTCCTGTTTGTTCACACAGTGTTCAGGATGAAAGTCTGGCCTGTGGTAATGTGTGCTTAGTTACCTTTTGGAAATGCTGAACTCAAGAGCACCAGGTTCCCCTGCTGAAAAGCTAAAGATCTTTAAGGGCACATAAGTCGGTGTGCTTTTTTGAAGGAAGAGGAGGAGAAATGTGCATGGAGCATGCTTTCCCAGTAACACCCCCTTCCTAGGCTTCACAAGATACCCTTGTGTCTCTGATACTACCAGCTTCTGGCTAGCAGCCTGATCAGAGCACTTCTTCCTTCTGCCCCTCCACCTCCTCTATCCCAGCTGCAGAAACTACCCCCACTTCTGACTGCCAGTCTTGGTGGGAGAACAGCAGAAGGGTTTTTTGCACTCTTCTCTTCTTCTATCCTAAACTTGCTAGGCATTGCTGGGCTGAGAAAGCCCACGGTGGCCCAGTACAGAGCCTACACAAGGTGGGGGGAAAAGTAGCTCATTTAGTTTCCACAGCCTGAAAGACCTCACTTTTGGGAAGCCAGCCTTACAGCCACTTCCCTGTAGAGCAAAACTACGTGGAGGGAAAGTTATTTTCCATCTTATTCCTTCCCTCTTTGCCTTAGGTCCTTAGCACAACAAAACATCTTGCTTTCCTGGAACTCCTGCTGCAAACTGCTGGCTGCCATAGACATGGTCAAGTGATTTTGGCTTATAGATCATGACACTGGGTTGGAGCAAAATGTCTCAGCAGAAATTGGAGTCCTAAACAGTAACTGCACATGCATATCTGCAGGCACTCTGGGAAGGAGGGACCTAGGGGCAGGAGTTTTTGCCCGTGTGATGGTTAATTGTACAGTGGGAACGGCTCTGAGAAGCAGGACATTAATTGCATTTGTTCCCCCGCAGTTAGTCCTAATAGGGATAGGTACAGGCCACCGTTGCCTCCTGTGACCAGGAAACACAGAAGGTGACTATTTAAGGAAGTTAGAGAGCCCAGCTACGTACGTACACACGATGTTTTGCATGAGTGGGAGGCCACACATTCCTATTCTGAAACGTACCATTAGGTGGCACTGCCTTGAAGCATTACCTCCCAGGATTTTCCATGACTTGCTATTATCTACGCTCTAAGGAACACAGTTGCCACTGAAATCGAGTGAAAAAAGCCATCCTTCAGACCTCTGAGTATACTGAGGGCGAACGTTATTGGCATACATACTTCCACATATATTGTTGACTCTTAAATTGCTAAGTTTTGTCCCGAAAAAACAAGATGTCTTGGATACTTTAGCTCAAGTATTGTACCTCCAATTCCAAAGTGTATTTCCAAAGTGGCTGTACGGCTAACACCCTCACCCACCGCCTCCCCCTCCCACGCTTTGTACAACTGACTGTCCTCTGGCATCTAGCACAATAAGGATTCTGTTCCCTTTCTGTGCCACACTAACATCCAGCAAAGACACATTAATAAGTAATTTTCTCTTTCACTTCTCATGTGCAGGACAAGACTGGCACAGAGCTTGGGAAAGCAGGCTTGTGAGCAGGGCACCAGCAACTGGAAGTCTCTGGAAATGAACGATGGTTATGGCAAAAGGAACTGCAGAGATTCCCTGTGCTACTGATTTGCTGTTGTGAAATTGCACAGTAGAGCAGACACCACTTTAAATGAATGGTGAAAGGGACCTAAGGGCAGGTGTAAGAAGGAAGGAGGTGATGACAATCCATGAGGGAATAGTGCAAGGAGGTTGTGATGAGGAGGGGGTTGGCCTCTGCTCTCAGATAACTAATGATAGGACTCGAGGAAATGGCCACAAGCTGTGCCTGGGGAGATTTAGATTAGATGTCAGGAAAAACTTTTTCTCTTAAAGAGTGGTCAGGCACCGGAACGGCCTGCCCAGGGAGTGGTGGAGTCACTGTCCCTCACAGTGTTCAAGAAGCCCCTGGACAAGGTGCTACGAGATATGATTTAGTAGCTTAGTGGGTAGTATTGGTGATAGGAGGACAGTTGGACTATTTGATCTTGTAGGTCCTTTCCAACCTTGTGTTTCTGTGATTCTCTAAGACTGTCACTCATAGCAAATCTTCTCAAATGCAAAGATAAAGACCCCGCCTGAACAGCTCATATCTGCCACATATCCTGTGAACATGCCGAGGGTGAGACGCTGGTTGCGTGACAGTGTACAGTGCAAATTATTTATAGTGCAAGGAAAAGGAATGGGTCACAAGATAAATGCTTACCAACTGAAGAACGTTCTCAAAGGTTTTCATGTAAGAACCCAACTGATCTAAAAACATCAAGGCCACGAGTTCAGGCCTCCCTTGATCTTCTGCATCCAGCTGCTCGGTGGCACTGAAAAGAACTGCTCAGCTTTCTGGCAGCCCTGTGCTCTGAACATGCAAGTTCCTGAGCAGCTGTTATTTTCGCAGTCTCTGTCACAGAGCACGGCTTGCCCACCTCCAGCTACCACATGCCATGCTCACTAGGAACTTTCAGCATAACTACCTGAGCCCAGGCTTCGGCATTTTCTTTTTCACAAATACTTCTGATCTAGCATTACATCCCAGTAGTGGCCTTGCACTAGCATTCCTTTTGACTATCGTTTAAAGTGTTCAAAAAACCCTTGATAAATGGTCAGCCACAGACCTCCTCCCAAGAGCAGTATGAGGTGGAGTAATGCAGCAGTGTCAGCTACAGACTGACTTCAGGAGTGTGCGGCTGCCAGTGGATTGACCCAACTCCATTCCAGCTGAAAACCAACATCCGATCATCTATCTGCTCCCCGACCTGTGAGCATCCATCTAGTCACCCTGACAGTGGAGCAGAGGACACGCCCGTACACAGCCTGCAGAATGTAAAGCAGTGAAGTAAAACAGATGGAGAGTCACGGGAATGGCCCAACCACACAAACATTAAGATGAATTACTTTACTATAAACTTGCTGGAGTTTCAAACAGGAGAATATGTTAATTCGTATCAAGAATGTAAACACAGATCTCTCCAATGCGTAGAATTTCAGCTAATTTTTACTTAATATCTACTATTTACTAAAGGATTGCTTATATTCAGATGCTGGAGTTGCCTGAAAAATCTCCCGTGGATTTATTGAACAAAATGCGGAGACAGTGGGAGGCAGGAGAACGGCAGGAATTTGTGAACATCGGTATGCAGAATTAATAACATTCTATCAGTAAGATTCATGATGAGTTTTTGCCTTTTTTTTCCTCTTTTGAGCATCAAAGATAGATTGCCTGCATTTCAAATATCACCATAGGAGCAGAAATTAACACAAACGAAGACAGATTTACTCTAAATGAGCAGGAAAAATATTCCAAAGCATTCTAAGCTCCAAACCTTAGCAGAGAGAGAGACTTAACTTCAAAAAAAAAAAAAACCAACAACATTCAGAGAAAATTAAGCCTGTTATTTTTTCTTATTTTTTCAGTCAGCAGACACACTAACTGTGCAAAATTTTACATTGCCTTTCTTTGAGAAGCAGGCTATCAAATTCTCATTGTCTGTCCTCAGAAATAGCTAACTGAAGACTACCAGTGGCAGTGAGGAGCATTTGGACCTAGCTGGCTCTTACAGATCTTTTTGAGCTGGATACTAATACCAGTTACTGAACGGGAGCCCGAGCATTAAATACACTCTTAGAATCCAATACAGAAGCACTTCAGTCATCCAAGTCTTGTGCTAGATGAGGTCATGATTCTCAGCGCTTATCATGTTGAACAGTCATTCCATTTTCTGAAAGCTTGATTATCAAAATTATTCTTTGTCCCTCATGGCATATGGGTAATTGAGGTTTATAAATTTCATGCAAAACGGGGTTTGTTCCTCATTAAGCAGATCCATCTGTATCTCCACAATGCAATTCCCTAACATAATGCATGAAGTTTATATGCTGATGACTGGACAGCATGATTATGCTAACTATAAGGTAAACTGCTTTATGACTGAGCTGCTAGAAACCAAAAATCATGGGGCATGGCTCCAGCTTTTGAAGTAGATTGATTTTCTGTGCTCTGAAAAGGCATGCGAAATGGCACCATTTGTTACATTATTCAAGCTGTTTCGCTGAACAGCATTTTACTAATGTCTAACTTACGCTGGCACTGACTATCAGTTGGTTTTAGTAGGAGTGAGAGCCCAGAAGGCAAATCACACACAGCTCAATTAGTTTAAGCTAGTACTATGAAATGTAGCACAGATTTACTAATCCTTAGCCTGTTGTAGCCACGCAAGACACTCAAACACAGCGAGCTCAGCATATGCCTTCACGTAGCCCCTTTTTATATCCTCGTGACAGCCTGCACAGAACTCCACAGAATGAATTAATTCCGCCGTGTTTATCTCAAAGGCAGAAGAACACAAAAATAGCAGGGCACCAGACTCACTAATCACCTTGCTAGTGTCTGCCTGGCGTTCTTAAGAGAGGAAACAAAACCATGGGATGCACAATTAAAGTCCAGGGAGCACAGAGCTCTGTTTCACTACCAGGCACTCGGTGTTTGCAGGAAAGCTCCACATCGCAGGAGATGGGCTCTCAGGTAGCAGCACATCCTGCTAACAAAGAAAGTCTAAAAACAGATCGTGAGTGAAAACTGGGACATCAGTTTCTGCTCTATTTTCAGGAAGACAGGTTTACAGGTGATATATGAACCTACACCAGCTCTTAGTAGTTACAAGACTGAGTAAATCATTTAGCTCTTTCCTAGCTCATTGCCTTAAAGCAGCTGAACGGTGTGACATAGCTCAGAGGGACACATACACAGAGCACTAGTGGCAGGGCAACACTGCAAAGGCTCTGACTCGGAGGGGATCTCTTCTGCAAGAACCGGGATTCAGTGAAAGGAGAGGGGCTGAGAAATGCCCGGTACCCCTCCAGCCCAGTGATTCAGTTTAGACCGAGCAGCTCCCAGAGCCAGACAAGGGAACAAAGAAGAGCTAAACAAAAGCAATGTAGCAGGAGCTGGGGACCTGGGCTAAGGCAAGTCAGGGCTGCCACGTCTCCGGCAGGACAAGGAAGTCTGAGAGGAGGTGGCCTTGGTGGGTGAACTCCAAGTATTTTGGGGAGCAGCCCCTCAGAAGTAGGGAGAAAGGGAAGTGCCAGCAGAAAGCAGAGGTTATCGTGGAGCAACTCCTACAGCAAAAAATACGGCCCTCAGAGCTTCTGAAACTGCATTACTGCAAGCGAATGAACCCGGTCACCCTTTATAGGCACGAGGTGCAGTCTCAGGCCTGCGGTGCGCACAGCACATGGATTGCAATGGGCAACGAAATCAGCAGGGAAAACCTGCTGAGTTTTATGCCATTTCCATTACCTTAGGAGGGTTGTTTCGTGGCTATGTCAGTATGCAGAAGCTTAATTTGATAAGAAAGGAAACATAATTATCCGTGTCCTAGTTGTTCACGATACCTAATGTAATGTCTTATAAGATATTACTCCCAATGCATCTCTAGAATTGTTCTGTATGAAAGACTGGAACGATGGCTAATGACCGCTGTTAAGAAAACATTCCTGCTACCTTTGAAGTTGACAGTACTGAAATAGGTTTTTATTTCTACGTTAGCGTTTTATTTGTGAAAGAAGATTCTCACTCAAAAGAGTGGATTATATACAGCTACAAATAGTTTAAATCCTTTGCTTGAAAAATTTAATTCATCCTACTCATTTCTACCCTACAGTGATTAATGTACTTTTGCGTGTGTTGCACTCAACCATAAATTAGCCTGTGGTAGTTGCATCTCTACCCTCTATCTTTACTCTTCTACCACCTCCTTATATCAGCACCTCTAAAACTGTTTGCCAGAATCTGTCCCGTGGGACAAAAAGCTGACCACTGCTCCAAAGGAACCAGCCTGTCCGATGAGTGAAGTGCACGTTGCAGCTCTTATGCACAGTGAAAACCCAAGAACCCTTTAAAACCCCTAAAGCAGCAGTGCCAAGGAAAAAAATGCTCTTATGAAATCAATGCGGGCTCAAAATCAAGTAACTAATGATTGATACTTAGCTTTGAGAAAGTACTACTTTTTCCTCATTTGATTCAATGCCATGCTTCCCTCCAATTTAGTGATTTGTGCCTCTCATTTCTAAATCATATCCTGCCTAAATTTAGTTACCGGAGAGCACAGCAAACCCAGCCTGCACACCGGGCACTTGTTCCAGGCTGGAGATGGCAGCCCTGTGAACCAAAACCAACTGGAAACTGCCCCCAGCCTGGCTTTGCTCAAACTTCTCAGACAGGGCTGAGCAAAAAGGGATGTTGTACAGCAATGGGGATTTTCAAAGCTTCACGGGAGCAGAGAAGAGAACCCGTCCGCTTGTCAGTGCAAACACTAGTTTGCCACGGGAGACTTTATTTGGTTTCTCTGATTCTAACAAGGCATAAGCATATCTGCTATGAAAACATTCTGTCACCACCTGTCAGGAATAAATTCAGGCAAAGAAAACAAGACAATATTGAACTAGAAGGCAGGATCTTGCAAAGCACCAGAGCTGATTCATCCTTTCCCATCCCTCCCCCCACCCTACTCCGGGCAGCATGCCGAGAACAGGCTAACTTCACCTGCCTGGGGATTTACATTAGACTACTACCCGCTGCCAGTGATTCTGACTCCTTTAGCCTCCACCATCCCCGTGTTTCTGTAAGAGACATACCTAATAAAAGTAACTTTACCTTTTCCTTGAATTATTCCAATTTCTGTACTGTCTGTCGGCAGAGTGTCAAGTACAAAAGTCTTGACTACTCACTCTCACCTCTAGATCTGGCACGCCAGGCTATTAAGATATCAATCTGTATTTTTCTCTCAACATGTGTGAATTACCAGAGCATTATGTATGTAGATGGATATTCTTGCTTGCTAAAGCTGCACTCCTACTTTTAAAGATCAGCAAACAGTAGTTGAAAAAAGTCACCTGTTGTAGGGCTAAGCTGAAAACCCTCTTGCATCACATATTAAAAGGAGAGAGAGATGAAATGTGCCAGGAAAACGTAGCTTCTGTTATCACCCGAAGCTGGGGATGTTTCATTTTGCATACTGGCAACTCATTCAGCACAGTTACTGCAATGACAGCACTCAGTTATAGTCTAAAAAGCTCTCTTGCTACAGTTCTCCCCAGTAAAAACAAACACCAAACTTTATTGTTGCAATATACCCCACTGTAACATATACTGGGATTGCAATATACCATCCCACAGCAGGAGGGCCCCTCCTACCTGCCTGCCTTCTCCTCTTATCAAGGCAGCCTCTGTGCTGACCTGCAGAAGGCCTCCCAGTGCAGGTGCTTTGCAAGGCACAAAAACCTGGTTTGCCTCTGTGGTAGATGAGCTGGCACCAGCGAGTGGTGGTTACAGCAGACCTCTCTGAAAGGTTTTCTTTGTCTTACGAAGCAGTTAGAAAAACGCCTCGGTCCAGCCGAGCTTTCCCACAGACACAACAACCATCCCCCGTGACCGCCTGCTCAGGTTGCGAGAACGCGGCAGGAGATGGGCGCAGATCAGCCTGACGGCAAAAGGGATAAAGCAGCCGAGGGTGGACACGGCTTCTCCACTGCAAGGCCGGGCACCTCGACTGAGAGCTAATGCAAATGTCAAAAAACTTAGAAAACGTTCCCCGATTCTCTGCTATTAAAGGTCAGAGGGAGGCCGTTTGCTCAGATGGAAGACCAGAATTAAGTGAACCTAAATGGTAGAAAGCAAAGGGAAGAGTATCTATTCAGGCCTCCATTATACATCAAAGAGCAAGAAAAAGGACAAAAACCCTCTTTTAATTCTGAGCGAGTCAATGTGTATTATACATCCATTTGCAATCATTACCTCAAGTAGGCCAGTACCAAAGACCTGCCACTAGGGGATATTTCATTTCTAAACGGTTAATGGAGTTTTAATTAATTGTGTTACCTGAAAATATATCTTAACAAAAAGTAAGGTAATTGAAATGCATTAAAAAGTCCGTTTATTCATCTCTCCAGAAATAAGCAGGAAAAAAAGAAAAATTTAAAAAAAAAAAAAAAAAAAAAAGATGAAGAGAACATCTAATAGAACAGCTTTTAGTGCACCTGAAAAGGACAGAGAACTGTGAGGGGATTTGTAAATTCAGATACTGGCATGAATAATTACATGCTAGCAAATGTCCAAGATGAATAATAATAAAAACGAAAAAAAAAAAACAGATGTAAATACTTATTTACAAAACAGTAGGGTACCTAAATCAAACTAGCAAGCGTTATTACTATGTTGCTGCTGGGGAACAATACATAGTTTCCCCTTCTGGAAAAGATTTTGACTTTCTGCTGTGAATTAAGAGCTTTAAATCATTTTTCAGCTAGAGGTTAGTTTTTCAGGGAATAATCTATATTTTCAGCAGAAATACATTTTTTTTTCTTTGACAAAAATAATGTGGACCAGTGAGGCATTTTCTCTTAAAATGGCTTCTGGCATGCAAGGTCATGCTCCACTACGTTACACACAATAGCTTAAGACCAGTTGTTCAAATGCAGGGGAAAAAAAGTGACCAAAGAGCTGGTGTCTTCATTTTGTATGTCCTGAACCCACACCTGCCAAGCCAGGCCCGCAGCCCCGCGTGCTGAGCCGCACGCCCTGTGGCAGGGGGGCTGCCATCGTACCAAGGGCAGGCGGGTGCAGCCCGTCCACTGAGGAGGGAAAGAGCCTCCTTGGTGATGTGGAGGAGGTACCCTGAATGCCTGGCACTGCTTGCAAGACATAGCTGAGGCTCCAGAAGATGGTGCCCCGAACAGGGAAGTGTTGCGGTTTCCAGCTGAAAACCGATCAGAACAGGTTTAGAGCCCATAAAAATCCTCTGCCCTGAGACCTTCGGGATATTTGGCCTACAAGTCCTACCACAAAGCAGGCAAGAGAATCCATCTGTAAGCTGCAAATTACGCCTTAAGGAGCCCTCAGTTGTCATCAAACAACTTGGGAGCCGCTACCAAATGCCCTGGTCATGCCTGCAGCGTTCCAGGAAAAAGGCAGATTTGCTCAATCCCCGCTGAGTTGTTGGAAGCGGGGCGCTTGGTGCGTTGGGCAGACCCAGCAGGCAGCGCTGACCAGAGCAGGAGTCATTTTTCTCCAGGAGGAAACAGGCAGCCTTGGAGACAGAAACACAAAATACCAATGCCAGTTTCTAAATGTACTTCTGCTGTGTGTCAGCCTGAAGAAATCCATTTTTGCACTAATTGCTAACTACTGCAGGAAAGACTGACAGGAAAACACAGCGACACGTGGCTCACTTACCAGGAACTCATACCAAAGTGAACCTATTAACTCGATTTATTTGGCCACTCAAACAAACACAGGCATGCTCCCAAGCAATGGAAATGGAAAAAAAAATGTTAAAGGAGGCAAAATTTGCCCCTGCACCCTCACAAACAAAAAGGTAAGTCAACACATCTGTCCCTTTTTTATTTTCTTCCATGTCTGGAGATCTTTTTTTTCATACGCATTTTTAAAAGTTAAGATTTCATTGTTTTCTCACCAGGACAACATTCCAGCACTGGGGAACATCGAGAGGAAGAGGTGCTGACTGCCCTTTTTGGTACCTTTCATGATAAATTCTGCTTTGTCACAAGCTCAGAACAGGAGGTCCAGAAAATCTCAGTCCTGGCGTGGGCATCCTATGGGGAAACCTGGAACCAGACACTCTGACCTCCATCCCCCTGAACAGGAGTCACATCCAGGCCATTGAAATGACTTTAAAAAAAATCCTACTGTTTTTAGCTTAATGAAGCTAATACGTATCAAATATTTTAATCTTCCTCAATTTGTTGTCCCACCACTTCAGACATAAATTATGCACATTTTCTCAGCTTAGACCCATGAAACATTTCCCAGCTGACCTGCTTAACCAACAGTATGACTCCAGCGGGTTCAGCATCTCACAAACAACCTTTGGGGAAAACAAAGCTCAGTTTTTATGGTCTTTAAGGAGCACGCTGGCTCGCGTTAAATCCATACCTGTATCTTGGCTGAAACAGTGGCTGACATCAGATGCTCAGGGAAGACTCCAAGCCCAGGATAACGGAGTAATGATGCTCCCTAGAATACATGCCAGCTGCTAGGGACCTGCAGGCCGAGGGCTTTCTGAGACAGAAGTGTTAATTTTGCACTCAGGGGTTTTTGAAGTACTCTTCTTTCTGAATCTATTTGTTTCTGGTTTTTAATCTAGGGCAGCTTGTGTCCTCCACAACACCCAGTGGGAAGGAGCTCCGCAGCTGTACCTCCTGCTCTGAACCTGGTGCCTGACAGCTTCACGTGGTGCCCCCGGATCTTCTACTCGAAGAGACAGCGAACAATCAGTCACCAGGCCTGAATTCTTCCTCTCCGAGCCGTTTACTCCCTGCTCTCCTCTCTGCTTCCCCACCAAGGTGGCAGATAACAGCATGGCCAGTAAGCGTCACTCATTTAAATCTCATTTTCAAAAGCAAACTTGGGGACTACGATACATAAACCTCACCGTCATTCCAGCAGACAGTGGCTCCTTATTGCCCATCTTTTAAGAATTTCACACTATAATCTTAAGAAAATAACATTAAGAACTTTAAATAGATGGTAGATATTTTTGAGACAGCCCAGCAACTTTTACGTACACCACAACAACACCTCCAGCCTCAGGTCTCTGCCACTGGCAGGAATACCAACCTGCCCCTCGAACACCCCCCTCACGCTGCAGCACAGAACGAGTCGCCTTTCTGGCACCTGCTGCCCGCCACAGCACACACCGCCACAGAACCTGACACCTCAGCTTCACCGCCTTGGTCCCCCTTACCCCCTTGCTCCTGCCTCAAGCCTTTACTTTTTTGGGGCAAGAACTTCCCAATGCATGCAAACATGTCCATATTTGCATCATGTTCACTGCTGGTAGAGAGGTAGAGCTGCTGATCAGCTGAACCATAGAAAAAAAAAAAAAAAAAAAAAAAAGCAGTGATGGGAAAGCTGAACTCTTTAGCTAACAGGGGTACTGGAGGTAAAGGCAGGGGATCCTCTCACCTTTAGTCCTTCAAAATTAACACCAATGTCCCACTGAAATCCTCACTCAGAAATCCTGCAGTCTTTTAGGCACTTAAAGTCCTCCGGGCAGCTAAGTTTTCACTGACAGAATTGGCAAAATCCACTGAAACCCTCCCAGTGACAGCCTGCCCGAGCTCCAGGGGAAATCTGATTGCCCGCTTGTCCCATCTCCCCCAGCAGCGAGGCAGGAGACCTGTACTGAAATCCCCACTGCTGCGCTTGGAGCAGGAATTTACTCAGTGCTCCTGGGATGCCCTGCGTCTTACCCAGCCTGCATGTTAGCTGGGATAAATCTAACGCTTAAGCAAGTTACCTGTTGTCATGGATATATCTGGTAGTGTATTTTATATTCCCCGAGGGCAACCAACATAGTACAACCTCCAAAATAGCTGAATAAGGAAAACCTCGTTATTACCTCAACCCTGAAGTGTAGTTTCTGACTGGCAGTGCTCTGAAGACAATCTCTGAGCAACTAAAAGCACCAAAAGGGCACTTCTTTCCCCAGCACAGCTCCAGTGCCACCCACTCCCATTATCCCAAGTTGTTTCTGCATGTACAGCTTTGCACAGGTTGTAGAGAAAAGACAATGACGACTTGGATAAAAATAAGACTTTCATTCTGCTCGAATATCCGGTGACTAAAACTTACAGCAAGATGCGGTGCTGATCTGTACCTATCAAGATATGTATATCCCTCCTAAACGCCTGAGGAATTAAACAGAGCATCACCAAGCAGCCTGTTCTCTTCCCCCCCTCATCCGTACCTACAAGCATAGCTACTGATAGCTGAGAGTCAGAGGCTAAAAAGAAAAAAAAAAGGAATGTTAAATTACACCTAATAAAAACAAAAGTAACAGACACATTCACCTTCATTACACATTTTATTCAGCTTGTATTTTCAGTATATTCTCACTGCACTAATGACTTCCTTTTGCGGTCCCTAAATACTAATTTCGTGTTGATGTGTTAGACTTCCACTAATTTCCAGTGGTAGGTACATCATGCCTGAAAAAATAGCTCCAGCAGAATTTGACAGGTGAATTGGGCTTCCGTTTTCCCTGGTGAAAATGAACAAGATACACAGTGGTGATATTCAAACAGAGAATAAAAGCATCAAATGCAATTTATATCTAATATGTACTTCAGTGATCTGGTAAAAGACTGTCTAGGCTGAATAAATTACCTCCTAATATGATAAATTAAGACACACACATCTGGTAAAAGGAGCTGAAAAGAAACAAGTTCAAAGAGGTAAGAATGCTGAGGTTTGAAGGACTGGTTTTCCATTAGTTGCTTGGAAATGCAGTCTTTTGTCTCCTCTCCTACCTGTTACCGCCTCCCTGCACCGTCTAACAGCAGCTTGTCTCTGTTAACAGGAGCACTTATCTATTTTATTTGAACAGTGAGGAGGGGGAGGTATGTAAAAACAGGAGAAAACCTCGGGGATTTTCTTCCTGCTTGTATTTGCATCGGTATTTTCATACTAATGCAGAATTGAGTGAAAAGTGACGGGCACATGTGAGAAAAAGCAACAGGCTTTCCGCTAGGAATGAAAGCAAGTAGACCAACCCAAGCTATAAATCCTGCTGCTGCACCTAGATGCTACGCAATGGAGTTTTTAAAGATGTGTATTCGTATAAGCAAGAAAGCACGAGGAAATGCCTACGGCATCTTTAACTATTTTGGTCCACCTGAGGAGGGAGGAAGAGCAGCGCTGACCTGGGAGCTCTGTACATCGTGTCTCTCAAGTCTAAAAAGGGACTGTGCAGAGGCAATATATGAGACATTCTCTGGAAAGGTGAGACTCCTGTAAAGCACCTCAAATAAGAGGTTAGGAGAATTAGGAAACCTTGACCTCACGCACACCCAGAGGATCTTGAAAGCACTCCCTTCACGGAGAACACGTTGAGCTCGCGTAGCTGGAGGTGCAGAAGGAGGTTGGCGGCAGGCAGAGGGGTCTCAGCTGCTCCCTAGCAGGAGCGCACAGCAAGAGCTGCTTCAGCTAGGCTCCAGCTTCAGCAGAAAGCCCTAAAAGCAGCAGACTAACAGCATCACACCACTGCCTGTCCTTCCCTGTGGTGTCCTCCCAGCCCCACCGCACAGCTCTCGGCCGCACACAGCACCACACCTCAGCCTCGAGGCCAGGTCTCAGCACAACGCTGCAGGGCTCAGCTTCCCCCTGCCCGCTGCGGTGGCTGAAGCACGGGGTGCAGGCAGGCCCCCAGGCAGACCGGCTCACCCCAGGACCCAGGGGTGCCCCCACGGAGAGGTCACCGCACAAACAGCTCCGACACCACACGAGGATGGCACCGACTCCACCCATCCCGAGCCCACGTGCTCCATGCTGCAGGTGAAATTCGGTACACCCCCAGAGGGAAGAGCAAGGGTATTATTTCCTCAGCAGAATCATGTTTTTTTACTATGCTTACGAGATGTTTGAAACAACTTTTCTATTTATTGCTCCTGTATGAGCACAGATGGCAGCGGAGAACTCGATCTAAACAGAAAGCGTGGATTTAACACTGAGCTGCCGACCCGCACTAAACCCCGCGCAAGCAGTTCAGCTTTGCTACTCAGTGGCCCAGTTCTCTCCAGCTTAATTTATTTTTGAAGCAATCAATGAAACACCGAGTGCATTTAGTGACAGCGCAGTCGGAGAGGTCCCAAACACGAGGCTTCCTCTTGTTACCACAACACCGAGCAGCAGAGGAACAACAAAACCAGGGCTTCTCCCTGTTCTACCTCCCCTTCCCGACAGATCTAAATGCAGAACGGGGACCCCATGCCACAGATGAAAGAACCTCATGGATCTGCAGGGAATAACGAGTGTGACACTGCGGTTCCACACTTCAGCCACGGCACAAAATTAATTTTATCTGTTGGCTGCCAACACCATTTCTGGTTTACCAGGACACGCCAAGGACCTGATCCACAAACCAGTAAGAAAGTTCTCCGTTCGGATGCCTAAAACAGGATCTGGGCACTTGTGATCCAGAGTGAGGTCTGCAATTGTTCTTATTTCTTGCTGCTTTTTCCTCCCTCTCTCAGCAGACTCCCTCTCTTTGAAGATTCTTCGTCCAGCCTTCACTAGCCCTGAGGTGTCCCCTAAGAATTAGGGATTGCTATTTTTATCACTTCTGACCCGAAGTTAGCTTAGCGTAACTTCTCCTTGTGTCGCTCGACTTCTGCCAGAGCAGAGGCATTCAGCACAGGCGGCCCTGAGCTCACCCGGAGCTTGCTGTGGGACGGGCGGCCGGCCGGGCATGGAGGGCACGGGGCAGGGCAACCCCCAGACTGTGAATCAGCCATCGGGCAGCCTAGGAACTAAGCATGAAGAAGAAACAGGGCTCGGATAGCTATATCCGCGGCTCCTGAGGTCATTTTGACCTTTACGAAGCCCTTAGTTCCAGATCTCCATGATCCCTGCACCCCTAGCAGATAACGCCGCGTGGTGAGGCGTGGAGGGAGCATCCCCCCGAGCACCCATTCCCGGTTTCTCGCCGTGCTGGATCCATCAGCTTCCCCTTCCCCAGCCTGTCCACGCCGTGCAGCAGCCACACCACCACCACCACCACCAGCACCAGCACCGCGCTGCTCTGCTCTGGGATTATCTCTGTGAGGGGATCCCCAGCGCTGGGTTTTGGCCGCCGGGCTCGGCGCTGGGCTCTTCCCCCGGCCACAGCGCAGCGTCCCCAACCCCCCCGTGCTGCCCCCCTCACAGCTCGGGGCTCAGCCGAGGGGCTGCGGGCACCGCTCCCCCCTCACCCCCCTCAGCTCCGGGCACCGCCGGGTCCCCCCGCGCCCCCTGGCGGCCCCTCGGGGCGGCGCCCCCCGGCTCCGGGGTCCTCCTCGGCGGCTCTGCGGGGCTCCCCGGGCGCTTACCTTGCGCTGCATGCCGGCCGGCAGGCGCCGGGCGCTGCCCGTCCCTCGCCGCGCTGCCCCCGGAGCCTCCCCCGGAGCCCTCCCGGAGCCCCCCGGCCCCTCGCTGCTCGCTGCCCGCCCTCACGGAGCGGCGGCGCCGCGGCCGGCACGAGGCAGCGCGGCCGTGAGGGGGCCGGGCCCACCCGCATGGCCCCTCCCGCCCGGCCCCCAGCCGCAGCCCGCCCCGGGCACCGCGGGGGGAGACCCCGGCCCCTTCAGCACCCCCCGGGCCCCTTCAGCACCCCCGGGGTCCCTTCAGCACCCCCCGGGCCCCTTCAGCCCCCCTGGGGTCCCTGCAGCCCCCCCCGGTCCCGGCTGGGTGCTTCGGGCCGGAGGAGGCTGCAGCTGAGGGGGCTCCGCCGGGGGTGTGGGCTGAGGCTCGGTGCTGGTGCTGGTGCTGGTGCTGGTTCCCCGCACCCAAAGCAGCCTCACCCCCCGCGAACGGACCTGCTCCAGAGCTGTACCCGCTGCCGGAGTTGCAGGCTGTGCTCCGGGTGAAAGAGAAGCGGAGCAAACTGGCGTTACGTTTACACTTGTAGTTGGACAGATGTCTAGCCTAAGTGGCTGAGTATTTGCTGGCAGATGCATACAGCATTTATGATGATTATTTACCAAAGTCTGTGGCATTTCCAAGAACGCTACCTGCTGCAGTCACTGACTGTTCCCATCCACTGCCCAGTGTAAAACAGCAAGGGACAAACCCCTCTCGGTGTATGTGCTGTCATCCCGGTCCGTGCTTTCCTTTCTTCCAGACATTTTCTCACTGAAGTGCAAGTGTCCTTCTTGCATGAGGACTGATTGTGTGCGCTTGATCAAGTTACTAGTTTACCTATAAATGAAACTGGATAATCAAGAGGAGTAAAAACATCAGCAATCATTTTGGACCATAGGCATATAGGTATCTGGGGATCCATTCTGGGTATTTGGGTTGTTTTCTCTGTAGTTACACTCGTCAACAGACACACTCTCAAATAACTTCTTTCTGAAGGAGATCTCCGAGGCTACTTAAAAGACAGCTGGAACCGTAAGATACGAGTGTTGTAATGCTTAACATCCATGCGTTCAGTGTCCTACAACAGGTTTCATAGCAATCTACCTTCCTGATGAGACAAAACCCATTGAAAGCTGGCTCCTGTCCAGGGGTTTCCATAGAGCAGCCTGCTCCCGATCTCTAACAACAGGTTGTTGGAAAGCTGTTTCCCCTCTTCAGGACCAGAGCTTTTGTCCTCTGAAAGTGCAAAGCTGAGCCATTTGCCCTGGAGATAGACCCGGCACCCATATCTTTCAAAAGCTGTATTAGATCTCTCACCTCAGGGGGTGTTTTTTATTTGTCTTCTCATAACAGCAGGAATACTGCTGCCTCCTTCTTGCACTGTAGACCTCTGCTTTTTTCTTCTTTTTTTTTTTTTTTTTTTTTGCCTGGAGCTATAGAAGTTTGAGTCCATCCTTTTATTTTGAAAACGCACGCATTTTAGGGTAGATGAAAAGTTTGGATTCCAGACTTGTAGAGAAATGTGGTGGGCAGGGATTCTTGATACAACTCCAGGACCATCTGGCCAACCAGCAGTAAATAATTACCTTTGCTGACTTGTCTTGTCTTGTCTGAGATAATATCATTTCAAGGCTTCAGCACTGCTTATGTTTCCACTCTTTCATCCCATCACTGTCTTCTTTTTTGTGATCTTCATCAGTTGTTCTGACTCCGCGTGGCTCTCGGCACCCACCCTTTCTCCTGCCCGTGTTACCGTAAGCTATCTCTGCGTTCCTCCCCAGCACACTCCCCGTTATGTCACCCCGTGTGCCAGTTTTCTCCTACAGCTTTAGCCCATTTATCATGCTCATACAGTATGAGGCCTCTTCAGAGGAAGTCTGGGCACGAAGCAGTGCATGGTTTGGTGGGTTTGATCCATGATCTCCACAAACAGACCCCTGATCAGTTTCTCTTTACACAGAGAACAAGAAGTTTCTCTTTACACAGCTATGACACCTCAGTGCTCTGTCAACCTGTTCCCTCTAAAGTATTTCTCAATAACACCACTATTGTTAATGTCACTACTTTGCTTATTGGTGCCCAAAGACAGACACAAAAGGTGAGTGAATTTCCCATGAAAGTATCACTTTCTATTAACGATATAATTCATAAGATACCATAACATTGATTCTGTGTGTGCATTTCATTTGCAGTTCTGTGCTCCTGGGTGACTTTCCATCATTTTTTTCCTGGAAAAAATTACTGTGCTTCTGTGGTGACGTGCTTCTGTGTCACTGGTCTGTGTCCCTCCCAGACAATCTTGTTCAATCTTGGACAAGAACATGGAATTTTCCAGTTCTGCCTCAACAAGATTTGTACAGAGTGGGAGGGTTTGGTTGGTGAAACACAGGCAGACAGTAGCCAAAGAGGAAAGGCTAGTGTACACCACTGCCCTTAAAGATTTCTTTGAATTTCTTGTGTCCTGTCCTTCTTTCCCAGTATTTTACAAATAAACCAAAAGTCCTGAAGTGAAATCTGTTCCTTGTCTTGTTCCTCTGTCACCACTGAAGTCTAATTCCTTCTTCTTTATCCACTGCTATTGTATGGTCAAATTTTATGGTATGAAGTGCAAAGACCTGAACCTAAACTGGATTTGTCCTCCACTCTTTCCACGGGTGTATTCCTTCAGCAGATCCCTGTGCTAGGAAAGGCTTTTTGCTCCCACCCCATCTCACCATTCTGCAAGCATTTTACAGCCCTTCCCCTGCTCCAGCCCCGTGTCTCTGAGACACAACCTCCTGCATGGGGTTTGTGTTTCCCAGCCTGATAGCCAGTTCCCTCCAAACCAGTTTTCACAACGCCATGCTCAGCATTGTCTCAGATGGAGGTGGCAGAAGAACTCTTACGGAAATGACACCTGAGCTTTGGACGGATTTTTACCTGAAGTTATGGCATCTGTGCAGACAGCTGATAGTAAAGCTTCAGGGTTGCTTCTCTGTGTGCGTATTACAGGAGCAGTTGGAGCAATGCTCGTATCAGTACGATGCTGCGGACCTCGTATCAGCAAGCTGGAGTTTAATGTATTTGGAGGCAAAGATTTTTCCTTTTGTTTCGCTGGTGCTTGCTAAGCAATTGTCATACACAAAAATGAAAACACGTTGTAGAGTGCAAGCAGCTCTTTGGATGCAGCATGTTTGAAATGCCTCTAGGCAGCTTCATTTCTGCAGGCTCAAATGCAAAATGTTGCCATGGGAACAAAACCTTCTCTCCACCCGATCAGCTGAACCAAGAGGATATTTTCTTTTAAATTAAAAATTGTCTATATCTGCACTTCACCTAATCAGTCAACATGAAACAGAGAATAGTCATTTTCACAGCCAAACAGTGAAAAAACATGACTTGTTCACTGCCAGAAGGAGAAAAAAAAAAAAAAAAGAGAGAGAGAGAGAGAGGAGGGGATGGGAGGAAGGTCTTTTTAGGGAAAGGAGATTGCCATCTTATTGTAGAACACGAACAGACAATAACACAAACTGACACATCAATCCCATTTGGCAATGAAATCAAGGAAACAAATGGGTGTGAAGCTGCTCAAAACGTGAATTGTACAAATCTAAGTCTTAACTTGGGAGAGAAAGCATTTGCTTGAAGAGGTGCTCAAAGAATTTGGAAGAGGAAGAGTTGTAACAGGATGAGATTTACCGTGGTTCTCTGGTTGCCTCCTTTACCCCATGTCTGTACTGAGACTGTTTTTACGTGTCCATGAGCTTTTCCCTGAGCTGGCACCACGTACCCTGAGCCAGCAGCTCTGCTTCCCATCACACTGCAAGGTGGCCGGGCTGCTCTTACACAGGCTCCAACCAAGGATGCCATGGGAGACAAGGTCACTGCTGGCTTCCCCTAGGGAGCGGGGCTGTGTACGGCTGCCCCGCAGGAGCATTGACCAGCCCGAGATCCAGCAGCAGCCCCTCAAAAGGAGGCTGTGGACAGAGATGCTCAGTGAGGCAAGGCTTGCACCCCGTTCTGCCAAGTCCTTCACAGTGCACTCTGTCATTAGTCTCTGTCATTGAGGTTTTAATTAAGTCATTGGGAGTCTGAGACCTCTGACCAGGGCAAATTAAAAGTAACATAACTTAGCCTGTGCCTGCCTTGTCTGGAATGGTGCATTAGTCCTCTGGCTCAGCTGAGGTTTAGCAGTCTGTTAAACTACAGTAATCAAATATTTAAGTCCTGCCACGCGTCAGTCTGTAACAGAAAAGACATTTCCAAAAATGGAAAAAAAAAAAAAAAAAAAAAAAAACAGTAATTTTGTGGTATTTTTCAGACTAATTAAAATTCTGTTTATTGATAGAGAATTTTCTACAGTCAAGTAAGGAGAAAGCACTAAATCGAACTTTAATAATAATAATAATATCTTTTTAAAATGTTTTAGAATTTGACTAACACATACATGAATGAGAATACAGTAAGTCTTTATTAATGAGTGATGGAACTGTCAATCTTCATTCCTTCTTAGTCATTATAATGAATGAATGCATACCCTTATCAATCTCCGGTTCTGTTCACATGTCACACGCTGTCTCTCTCCTCCAGGAGCTGTCAGTTTAAAACTGAGACAGTCCATAGGAGAAAGGAAGTAACAGTGCGTTCATAAGATCCATGATAAAAATAAAATAACACCATATTTATAAATACAAACTAGAATTTGAGTATCACCCTAGTTATTCTCTTTTTATCTAGTATAGAAGAATGATCTGTGCTTTGTGGTTCTTACAGCTGGATAGGAAATTATAGTGACATAAATTATTCAGTTACAGATCAGCCTACATTCAGATCTCATATAAGCATTATTTAACTAAACCTTTTAAAATTAGACAAACCTCATTCACTAGTAGGATTTAAAGCAGGAAACGGTGATGGTCTGTGTTATGGCAACACCTCAGTGTCTCATGCTAGTCAGGGTGCTGTCCCATGTGGTCATCACTCAGAGTCAGGGGGCAGATCCTGGGCTCAGTCCATCCTGCAGAGACATTAAGAAATTCTGTCCTGTGGGAAGTGCAAACCCTAAGAACAGGAGAGATGCAATAGCTTTGCTCATGCATATGACGTAAACAGCCAGAGAAGCACAAGGAGTTTCTTGAGCAGACTTCAGCCCAAAATGTGTGGATATCATGAAGTCTGAGGGGGTGGTCATGAAGAACTTAAGGAGGGCTTGGAGCACTCAAGTGCTCAGCATGCTGAGGACCAACCACGGCTGCTGCCCCACCAGTTTCCCACCTTGGTATGAAGAGATGCCCAGTACTGCAGAGCGTGAGTCATACCACTCTAGCAAGGAGAACGGAGATGTTTCAAAATAAACACAGAAGAAGGTCTTGAGGCCTTTTCTATGCATCACAGTTTTATTAGCTCTGTTTCTCGGTTAGGAGTATGAGAGCGCTTGCTATTGCAGCTATCCAAGCTTAAAAAGTGCAGGTACAATAAAGAAGCTATTTGGTAAAGGACAATTATAGCAGGATAGTTAATTTTCTTTTCAAGGACAAGTATTTCCAGTGTAAGTACTTGGATTGTGCCTAAGCTTGGAGCATTTTGTCAGTTCAGTTCTTTTGCTGAATTTGTTAAGCTGATGTAATTATGTGCAGCACAACTGAAGGAAAAACCGTGTGGGGGAAGGAGGGCTGGAAAGGAAGTGGGAGCACGTTTTTTAAAGTGGTTTTACTACTGAGCTGCTTGTGCCATGGGCATGCAGCCTCAGCTCCTTCTGATGCATACTGGTTATCTGGCAACACCTGCAGAGGTGCCTTGATGACTGTGTTAAACGGTGGAACAGAAAATTGAATTTATTAAGGGGGCTTGCTTTGTCACTTACAATATTTCATCTTACTGCAATATTCTCAGCTCTTGCTATTTGCACTTTTCAAGCTGTGCAAAGCAACCTGAGTGAGCTGTCTGTTCAGTTCTGTCCTTTGCAGGATTTCCTGGGAGCTGTCACTCATAATAAAGAGATACAATTCCAAATATATATTTGTTTGCAGTGCCCTTTCTTTCTCCCTAGAAATCTGGAAGGTATGTGATGCTAATCAAATAACTGTTCCTGCCCCAATAAATGCTTCCATATGTACTTACACCAGGAATCTGATTATGACTGTAAAAATTAGTGGTATTCCTCATTCACAAGAGGAAAGAACCGGTTCATTCTTGGTAAGCAGTACGCTGCCACAATTGCAGTACAACTTTTAACTCGCTGTGAATTTAGCTGTCTCGTGTTCAGGCTCATTATACAGCACTTCATGTTCTCACTTTTCAGACAGCTATTTGGTTGGTTTTGCCGCTCCTACTGATTTGCCTAATGATTTTATGTACAAAAAGCCAAATCCTGCTATTATTTATGAACACATGTTCCCACCTAAGGCAATCCAAAGATTCATAATGCCAAGACACTATGCTGATAGCATTGGCTGAGGCAGATACAAAGCTTCTCATGTTAAGAGTGGATTTAGGATCTTGTTAGTTCCTAGAGCATCTGAAGTCGAAATGTAATTGCTTTATTTTAGACAGAAACTTCAGAGATTGTGCCTTTCCTCTGCCTGAAGAAGAGGGATATATGATAGCATATTCTTCCTGACTTCCGTACCAAAGGACATGGCAACTTCTAACAACTCCAGAACAGATGCCATGTGCATTCCTTAGTCATCATAAAGCAAATCATCTATCCAAAAAACATATGCTTGTGTGCACTCACCTATGAACTCCAGAGCAAATGGCCATCAGCAAGCAGTAGGGGAAGCAGAGCAGTCCCATGACTGCTATCCAGACTGACTTAGCTAATGAAGTGAGCATAAACAGCAAACATCCATCACCATAAATTATCCTCAAACTCCCCTTTCACATGCAGTCATCTCCTTGCATCTAATGCTTCTCAGACAACCTGTGACATCTGCGCCCTGAATCCTGCAAATGACTAGACTGAGTAGGAAATGTGCTCTGTAAACATGTTGTTCATTATAGCTATTTTACCTACTGCCAGATGGATTGATTTGAAATGGTTTATTGCTTACTCACCCTTTTGCATACTTGAATTAGATGAGTTAGCCAACTGCCTAACAGTCAGGAATTGAGTGCTTCAGTCCAGCAGAGATTTTGAATCTGCCCTTGCTTTTCTTCCTCCACAGACAGTGTAAGATGAAAGATCAGCTTTGTGAAATAAGCATCACATTTAAAATACAACTGGGAGAAACAGATATTAAAAGGTTGTAGCTAAATAACTGGTTATGGTGTTGTCATTTTGATATACTTTTAAAAACAGATAGGTAGACAGATCTAGATATGTAAGATAAATTATATAAAAGGATAACTTCCCCCAAACAGAAGACAAAGGAATAATAACAAAGATTCACATTCAATATCACTATTTCAATATCATCACCCAGTCCTGAGATGAGAATTATTACAGTGATAGCATTAGTACCAGTACCCAGCATTTGTTATTAAAGCAAATACAGACCAACGAAGCCACATAAGCCAGTATTTTAAGGCACTTGGGTAGTCTCAAGGACTAAAAACCTACTGAAAGAAACAAAATATTCTAGGCAGGTGGAACAGATCAGAATTAATGGAAATACTTTATCCAGTGGCTAAGAAAACAAGCTCAGCCAGAATTTATGCTTTTCTCCAGCACCTTCTTCTCCAGCAACATGGCAGGTAGCTAACCCTGCTGTTTGCAAGTTTATTGAAATGTAATTTAGTTGAACTCTGCATATCAGCTGCACTGGCAATAATTTCAGTAATTGCCATTCTGATTCTAGCCTGTAGACTTTCTAAAAGATAAAAAAGATGTTTGCACTGGGCCTTGCTTACTCTATAGATAAAGTAGATCTCCCCCAACTGCTGTAAAAATAAGTCCAAGGCCATGTCAGGTATGCTGCTCTGCACACTCTAACAAGGAATATTTTGCATCTCTTAACTGACACTGACATTTGAGAGTGCCTGCCCTCTGAAAAGCTGTCTGGGCTGCACATCATTTATCAAGCTCAGTTTTGACTTTGATTTTGCATTCTGCCTCTTCTTACAGATTTCTAAATTTTATTTAAATGATAAGACACTGGTTCTGACTCAGGAAAGCATTTAATATACTCGAGTCCCTTAAGCACTTGCTTAAAGTACTTACAGTTTAGTATGCATTGAAACAATTTCCTGAGCTTATGTTATATAGCACTAGACTCTCCTGAAATTACTTTATGTCTTCCTCAACGTTGCTTTCTACTGCCTCTGTAGAAGACATGCTGTTTTAGAAATATTCTTGCACTGCCTTCCTTCACAATCCACTACCATTACCTTCACTACTTGGAGGATAGTCTGAGGAACAGATCCTCTCTTGGTAATGGTGATAAAGGATACAGAGCTGAACAGGTGTGTACGTCTGCACAAAACTCTAAGTATGGGATAACTTGGTGTATGCAAAGCATCGTGCTCCACCTCGAAGTTGTAACAACAGCCTACTTTTGTTAGCAGCAGGGACTTGTGAACATAGCAAGTCAGGCTGAATCGAGAAGTATTTCTCTGCTTTTCCCAGTTTGTGTGTCTTATGGAGGGTATTCACACAACAGATGCTCAGAGTCTAGCTCAGCTGCTGGGAAGTTGTTTACCTCTACCTTGCCTAGAGGGAAGCTCTTTAAATGGCAAATTAGGTAAATTTACTTAAAATAGGTAGTGTGAATATCCCCTCCACTCAGCTGCCCACCTCAAGCCAATATTTGGAGACATTTCCTTTCCTGCAGAACAGAGGAGAAAATACTTTAAACAATAGCAGTAATGAGAGTATAAAATACAAATCTGACAAAGAAAACATAATATTTTCCAGAGCTATTTGGATATCAAATTGGGCCCCTTAATTACCAAGTACAAATAAAGCTGTCAGGCATTTACTGACAGGTTTTTTAAGTGATCTTTAGCACACAGCATGGAAAAAAAATATAACTTCAGCATGCAGTGTCAGATCAAACAGTTTGTCTGCTGTAGATTAGAGGGAAAAATATATTAAATCTCAGGATGACATCTGGTATTTCAATACAAAAATGGAATCTCTCAGACTTAAAAAGGCTTTCACCAAGATAATTTCCATTTAAAGCTGAGCAATGTAAACTGTGACCAGCTTGAAGACCGCAAGAACTAGTGCACTCAAAGCTAAGACACTGGAAAGATGACTTTTATTAATTGGCATTTTCCTATCTTGTAGCTCAACCCCAAATGTCATGAGTGGCATTTGGGCTGTGCAGAGCAACACAGAAAGCCACGAATGGCTGCGTTGAATTAGCCAAAGAAGGCAAGTACTATAACGTTTCCTCCTTCATAAAACCCATCATACAAAAATCACTTCACATCACAGCAGATGTTTGTATATATTTTGGCTGCTGAATGGCAAATCAAATGCTCGAACTGCAAGTTCAATATATAATGTATCCTGACATAGGATTTTTTGTTTGCTTGTTTTTTAGCAATTACTATACCCAAAGATTTATTTTTTTTGAACAAATTGAAATAAATCTTGTGTGGCAGCACATATTAAACTGATTTGGCTCTTGTAGGCTGGAAGGAGAAGGGAAGAGAAAGGACACATGCTTACTGCAGTGGCATTCAGTCAAGCTGTAGAAGGTCCGTACTTTCTAAATAGGAAAAATAGGTGGGATCTTGGACAGCATGGTAATGGTAAGGCAACCTTTCAGTTCATGCTTTGGTTTATTATTTTCCATAGGTCAGCTGTTAAATGTAGGTGAACACAAACACTGTTGCCGAAGTGCTGTAGAGAAGCACAGGGAGTAATTAATTTAATTAGTTCTCCTTCACCCAGCTGCTACTGTGTACAAACCTTGCAGGGGCTAGGCATCCCTGGCACCTTCACACCTTGCTTTCTGCTTGGCAGCATACTTTTCTCTGTGGAACCATGAGCAGCAGCCATGGTATCTTCAAAGCAAAAACAAATAAACAAACAGGAATTTTGACAAACAGCTTTAAAGCACTGTGTTCGCAGAGCCCCCCAAATGCTAAACGGTCGGTGCAACCCCCCCATCATTTTGGGGATGGCTGGGCACAGGGAGGCCTACAGAAGCAGTGCTCACGCTCCCCAGCAGAGCGCTCCGGGTGTCTGGAGCCTGCAGGGTAATTTTTCGCTAAATATACAAACAAGGCGTAATTTTAGCATTCGCTGCTTCCTACGCTCTGGCTTTGCTACAGCCGTGCAACACAGAAAAAAAATAGACCCGCAATCCCCTGAAGTTTTCGCTGATGCCAGTTAGAAGTAAACCTACTAAAAAGATTACCACAAAAAAAAAAAAAATGCAAAAGGAGAAAAAAACTCTTTTCAAACGAAACGTGAAATACAGAAAATATCACAGGAAACAGAACCTAATGAGAATCCTGGCTTTGATCTTTTGTTATTCCATTTTAATTCTAATTTCCTGTTTGATTTTAAATGGATGGTGATCAGAGCGATCGCAGTCCTCCCTGGTGATCAGGGAACACGGTGCCTGCATAGCTGTTGTGTTGGTAGAAATAGAGAGAAGAGGGAACACTCAGTGACTAACAGCAGAGCAGGAGTTCCCACTGTTCCTTAGGAGCCTGCTGCCTGCGGGGTGCGTACAAAACCCCACCTCAGTACGCAGATCTGGGGCCTGAAGCAAAGCCAGCTCAGTCAGGCAACTCCCAGCCCTGCAGGTCAGCCCCCTGCTCAGAGGGACGGGGTGCAAGCCTGGGGCTGGCAATGCCTTTACCTGTGGGTGCTGCCTGTTTCAGAAGGTAGGAGCACTCTTGTAGGTCGCGCTGCTCTCTCCATACCTGATGGAGCTCTTAAGTCAGCAGGGACTAAGTGTTGCTGATGGGGCTAAGCTTAGACCAAGGCCGAGCACAGCACAGACAGCTGAAGCATATCAGGCACCCAGCCATCACCTGGAAAGGCAAGCCCTGCTGATCTGAGCGTGGGGCAGGCTCTACTCAGAATCACTGAACCACAGAATTGTCCAGGTTGGAAGAGACCTCAAGATCATCGAGTCCAACCTCTGACCTAACACTAACCAGTCCTCCACTAAACCATATCGCTAAGTTCAACATCTAAACGTCTTATAAAGACCTCCAGGGATGGGGACTCCACCACTTCCCTGGGCAGCCCATTCCAATGCCTCACAACCCTCTCAGTAAAGGAGTTCTTCCTAGTATCCAACCTAAAACACCCCTGGCGCAACTTTAGCCCGTTCCCCCTTGTCCTGTCACCAGGCACATGGGAGAACAGGCCAACCCCCACCTCGCTACAGCCTCCTTTAATGTACTTATGAAGAGCAATAATGTTGCTCTTGGGCATTTCTTGAGCCACCCCTTCCATGCTGCCTGTCCCTTCTGAAGAGCCTATAGCCAGACATTGCAGCACTCCAGCCAGGAGAGTGGTCCCACCACGTTTCCATGATGGCAACCAAGTCATAGCCTGCCTGCCACACGATGGCTTCTAGCTCCTCCTGTTTGTTACCCATGCTGTGTGCATTAGTGTAGATGCACTTCAGTTGGGCCATTGCCTTCTCTCCCAGCCTTGCCATTGTTACCCCTGGCACAGCTCTAACAAGCCTTGTTTCAGCCCCGTCCCCCTTCTCACCTAGTTCAAAGCCCTCTCAATAAGCCCCGCCAGCTCCTGGCCTAGGATCCATTTTCCCTTTAGAGATAGGGACCCGTCTGCGGCCATCAGGCCGGGTGCCGAGTAAAGTGCCCCATGGTCAAAAAAAAAAACAAAATTTCTGTGTTGGCACCAGCCACGTGTTTAACAGGTGGGCTTTCCGTGTCCTCTCTGTACCCCTCCCTGCCACTGTAGGGATGGACGAAAACACCACCTGTACTCCCGCTCCATCCACTAACCGTCCCAGTCCCCTGAAGTCCCGTTTGATGGTCTTCAGGCTTCTCTCATCAATGTCATCACTGCCCGCCTGGACTATCAAAAGAGGATAATAGTCAGAGGGGCGAACCAGGCTGGGAAGCTTTCTGGCAACATCCCTGACCCTGGCCCCAGGGAGGCAGCAGACTTCCCTACGGGTAGGGTCAGGCCGACAAATAGGGCCCTCTGTTCCCCTGAGAAGGGAGTCACCCACAACAATCACCCTTCTTTTTGTCCTGGTGGAGGCAGTCCTGAGGTGTGGAGTTGATATCTTCGCCCTAGGCATCCTCCTGGGTAGACTTTCTACCTCTTCCTCAGCTACCGGTCTCTCAATCTTCAGGGCCTCAAACCTGTTGTGTAAGGGCACCTGGGAAGGTGGGGCCGGGGGGGGGGACATCGCCTGCAATGTTGAGCAGGGACCTGTTTCCATTCCTCCTCAACTCCCAGGTCCCCTCCCTCTGCCTGACAGCAGCAGGGCAGGGGGTCCACCCCCATTTGGGGTGTCTCACCCTGGTACCTGTCCTTCAGGCCCTGCAGGGAGTTGCTCCATGAGTCTATCTCCTGCTCACACTCCCTGATATCCCTCAACCTCTCGACCTCCTCCTTGAGTTCTGCCACAAGGCGGACCAGGTCGTCCACCTGCCTGCACATCACACACACAGTCTCTCTGCCCTCCGCAGGTGGTAGCAACAGGCTCAGGCACTCCCTGCGGGTGCCTCTCCTCACTGTCACATTCAGAGGTCTCACAGTCCCTGCTGAGGACTGTGTGCCAGCTGTGAGGCTAAGGCCAATACAGAGGGATGTGAAGAGCAAAACATCTTGCAGAGTACATGGTGCAGATTTGGATGTTAGAAGTGCTAATAATTTACTAAGTGCTAATTTAACAAGTGCTAATTATTTACTTTGTATCAGGAAGGAAGTAGGATTATGTATTTACATCAACTAGAGAGAAATTGTTCTTTGTCGGTAACTGAGGAGGATGTTTGGGATGGACACTACAAAGTGAACCCCGAGCGTGGTGAAAGAATTAGCAAAGGATCCTTCTTCTTCAGTGGCCTTGATTTTGAAGGCACTGGGGAAACTGAAGGAGACTGGAAAATGATTTTTGTTGTGCTAATATATAAAATAGACAACCATATATACACCCTAAGACTGACCAGGAGTGTGGAAACACATCCCAGTGGAGACAACAGGGGGTGACAGCACTCAGAGCACCGACGGTAGGCACAGAGTGTCTTGCTGTGACATACTGAGAATTGCCAGAGAGGTCTTATTTCCTCATTTCAGATTACAGGTTTGTACAGGTAAACATGGAGATGTAAGGCACCTGGGGGCTTAATTGTGTCCTGTGTGAAACCTGATGGAAAGTTAGCACTCTACCACATCTGAAAGCACTTACTTGGTTTAAGAATGGGTTAGTTCAGCAGCTCCCGTGAATGTATTTTCTATTTGACTCTTCCCGCTGTGTCTCAAGGGTATGTCCCATCGTGTCCTCGCTCTCAGGGTTTGCTAACATACAGCTATCATACAGCTGCTTCCCTGCTCCAAAACAAGTGGACAAACTGACAGACTTCGAAGTGTAATTGCACAGGGAGAGAGCCGCAGCCAAAGGGACAGGTTTCTTATGAGCCACCTGGTGGCTCTGTCTGAAATACCCTGTAAGCTGGATTCTGTGCACAGAATATCCATCTTTGAGCAGTCAGAAGTAAATGTGTCCCTCTAGAGAGGGTGCAGGCTGTGCTGCAAAACAGAGACCGGCAAGTGGTGACTCCGGGAGGGGCACAGTGGGTTTTGGTGGAAGAGTAATCCCTGCACAATCCTGCAGCAAAAAAGGGCTAATGTGTCCTTGACTTCTTGCTGCACATGAGGGAATAAATCAAGCATCAGAAGAAAGATATTTTTTACACTTTGTGTGCACGATTGGTATGATAAATAACCCTCATTCTGAAAAAGCTGATGAAAAACTGGGGAGGGTAGAGAACCGCAAAAATGACAAGGGAAAATTGCTTTTCAGTCACAGATGTAGAGTTCCAGCTGTTCAGCTTGTCAACAAGAAAAGTGAGAGGTGACTTGATTACAGCATTCAAGTGCTTTCCCAGGCAGAAAATGCTAGGCAGTCATCACTTCTCTCAGCTTGCGGAGAAAGACAACAACAGGATCCAGTGGCTGGAAGCTGGACACAGGCAAATTAAATCAGAAATTCAGTCCAGTTTTATAACCGTGCAGGCAACTGGTCATTACAACACATCACCAAGGAGAGATGGTTCTGTAGAGCAAGACAGGATGCTCTGCAGGAAGGTATGCTTCAGCCAGACCTGGGACGTTTCATACAGCCCTGAGAAAATAAAGCAAGTGAGTCATTTCCAGGGGCAGAGACTGAATGATCACTTTGTTTAAACAAAACAAAACAAAAAAGGCACACAGCCACTGGCAGAGTCTGATGTGGGAAGCAAAGGGTGGCACGAAAGCCCTTGGCTGTGGATAGGGGGAGTTGGCTGTGAGGCAGCACACAGACCCCCAGCCTGTGCAGCGAGGCAGCACAGCAGAGGAGCTGCCTTGAGCAGGAGGGCAGGTGGACGTCAGCATGCAGGAAACTGGAGGGAAGCTGGAAAGGTGCACGGAGCCACCTCAGAGCAATGGCACACCAGCTCGTCTACTGCTCTGAGGGAAGCAAAACAGCTGTAGCTTTCCCCTGCTTTCCTCTCAGAAGTGACTACAAGCACAAATGTGTGTGCTGCCAGCCCCCCGCGGCCTGCTACAGCCATCCTGCAGGAGCGGTGTGTCCTGCTGGGGGACAAGGTGCACCGAGAGGCTGCTCCTGGCGGCCACCAGCCATGGCTGCAGTGCTCTCAGCCACTCCTCCAGCAATCCAGCACAGCAACTGAGAAGCTTTTCAGTGCTCTTCACAGTTTCGCTGAAACATAGGCGCAAAACATTTATGTTCCCCCCAGGCTTCAGCTCTCTTGACCCACTGTGGCATGTTTTTTGGGGGGAAGTGGAGATGCAGGCAATGTTGGAGGTGAGACTGGGTCCCCTGTAGATGAAACGTATAGCTACCAAAAGACAATTACAGGCTCAAGCAGCTCAGGGGATAAGCACACGCATTCCATGTGTACATAAAGGCATGCGTGTTTATTGATCTCTGTTTAGGAGGTCGGTCTCTTCCAGGAGAGTTTGTGCATGTTTTTGTAATTGAGGCACAGGGGAAGGGCAGAAAGGGCACAGCAGAAAGGAGGGCAGGATGGTGGCACAAATTCACTCACAGCTCCCTGTTAGTACTGGCAAGCTGCCTGAGGAACAATATTGCCTAGATGCTTGTGAAGCATCATCCTCCCTGAAAGACCTATAGGAATTATAATGTGCAACTGCTAATGTGCAGCAGCTCTTACATGGCTGGCTCTAGGCAGCATATGGTGGGTGATAAAAGTTGTTTGTTTCCTTGATGTATTCCTGTATCAAGATGCTATTTTGATAATTGCAGCGCATGAAGGTAATTATACTGTATGATTACGTGTTGTGACATGAGGGCACGAGTAGCTGTGCATCATTTTGCTCAGTGTGGAGTTAGACAAGTGGGCAGAAGACCCGTCACAGCAATCAGGCCTGGGCTGGCACGCTGGCACCTACGACTTGTGTCTTCCTATTGCTCAGTACCAACAGCAATTACAATCCCCTTAATAGGAGCTACAAAAACAGGTAAGATCCCGCTTGGCTTTTAGAAGAAACAAAAGCTTACTCAATGTAATCTGACAACTGCTATAGTGCACATTAATTACTGCGCACCGCTCTGCTTTTGTAGGTACACAGTTGCGCTCACAGCTTGGATTTGGAGAATCCGGTCTGTGCTTGGCCACGAGGGAGACGTGGCTGTTTCCACGTTCATTTTCTGGAACCAGCTTGTGTTGGGTGATAGGGGCACCGCCAGCAGTCACGGCCCCACGCCCGGCACCGGCCAAAGCGAGCTTGTGATGTGTGGGACAGCACGGAGCTGAAAAGGGCAGGAATTCATCCAGTGCCAAATTATGTCTTGCTGCTACCAATTAGCAGAAATGACTGAAGAACTAAATTAATCATGGATTCTTTTTTCAGTGTTTGAAGTGGTTCTGACAGCATGCATTTGCCTCTGCTGCTGGTTTTCAAATGTAAACTGCAATGGCCAAACCGCGCTTTAAAACCCAAAGACCAACAGATGGTAAGACATTATTTTGAAGAAAAAATAATCAGAAAATATCCATCAGAAATCATTTGAAGTTCACCATTTGAAGTCCCTCAGAAATCATCTGAAGATCATAAAAGCCAAATTACCGTTCCCTGATAGCATTTACAGCAACAGCACAGCAGGCCGGAGAGCCCCAGACTGAAACTGCTCATTTACAGTGATGAAACCAGATCCTGCTGGAGGAGGATGCAAGCTAAACAAGAATTATAGGAAAGCCAAATAGTTCTCAATCTGATAGTTTGTTGTTAGTGTTGTGTTTTTTTTTTTTTTTTTAAATAGTATGAGCACCTTCAGGCTGAGCTCTTTCAGATAGGCTAAGATTGGGTCCTGTCCCGCAGCCCACGGCTTTTATCTCATCTCTGTGTCTGAGCTGGTATCACCTCCCTATGAATCTCCCAGGTCAGGGCTTTAACTCTCATGGCTGAGACTGTCAGCTCAGAAAGCTTTCTCTAAGGCAGCAGAAATAAAGCCAGATATTTCCCTTACTCTTCCTCTTTTAAATGTGTAAATGCTCTGAGTTTTTCACACCCCAATGTAAGAAATCTAAATCTTGCTTCACTTTTCGTGATTTAATTTCTTGCTATCTAAATACACAAACATCACTTTATCCCTCGATGTATATGCTCCCTCTGGGCAATCTGTAGCTCTGTAGCAGGCTTATTTTAGAGGATGTGGGTTTTTCTCCCTTTTAATAGCTATTCACAGCAAATAGAGAATTTTTGAATGGAGCAAATTGTTCTCTGACTGCCTGGCCAGGCTCCAGCTGGAGAGACTTCTGAAGCCACCACGGCTCCCAGATGCCGGGCAGAGCTCTTGGTGTCACCTCACGCTCATGACCTTGGAGATAGCACCACTCCCTTGTTGAATTTTCTATTTTCAGAATTGCTCTTCTGAATAGATTCACGTTGTTAATGGACTTTCTGGGCACAGACGTCCAGAAATTAAGTTCTGATATATGCAGAAGGCCAGGAGGGCTGTTGGCATCCAGCACCTTATTCAGACCCGCACTGATGAGGCTCACTTTGAGGTTTGGAGGTGACCTCCCCCAGCAGAGGCAGAGGGGGCTCTGTCTCAGGGTGGCTTTGTGCCAAGTGGCCAAAGCACCCCTCGGCTGGGGCCCAGAAAGACCTGGAGCTCAGGCTGGAGATGCTCAATGTCAAGTCAAGAGGTGCCACAGAAAAGAAACTTGCTGCTTGTGTCAACCACGGTTGCTTTGTGGACAAGTGACATGTACCTGAGACTCATCCTCTACCACCCTTGCACTTTACTTTCCACAGAAAAAAGCTAAGCAGCCCCATGAACTCCCAAATACCCATGGTAAACAAATGCTCTTTTCTTTTTTAACACAGCTGCCTCAAATTAAAACACATTAGTGTTTTCTTGCTTTCTCTGGACACTGTTTTGCTGCAAGGCATGGGGGAAGCGCCACACAGACAGATATTGCTGAATTTGGTTTTGCCTCATTGAATTTTTATGGATGGTTACCCTCAAAAAACAAACTATTAATAGGCCTGTGTCTGAATGCTCAACCGCATGAGACTTCATCTGTTAAATACAGGCTGTGTTTTGATGGATTGCTGTTCCATCAACTACAAATCCTTCGGGCTATGAAGGAAATAGAACAGCCCCGCAACCACTTTATCTAAAACTAATATTTAAAATATGTATCATAGGTAAAAATGAAGCAGTCCATTAGAGGAACAGAAAATATATATTACCCTGCAGACCAAGAGAAACAAATAGGTACAATATTCTAACAACATAAATCAATGTAAAACAGAAGTCTCTTGATTTACAATTTGCTTAAGTGGTGCTGACGGTACTACAGATCATTTCAATAGATTCTGTATCCATTGTTGTTATTACAGAGATTAGATTACACTAAGTACTTAATGCAGTTGTTTGTGGGTAATTTACATAAAGTAAAAGATAAGCTCCTAAAATTCTAATTTGCTGCATATATTTCTTAATCAGAACAAATTCTAAAACATTTTGGATTTTAGAAACAGTGTGTGAAGTTGCCCCTTAATCATTGCTCCTGATCTAAATACCCACTTAAAAAATTAGCAAGCGCTTCACATAACTCTTATTTTCACTCGTATGAACACAAAAGAAAATTTTCATTGCGGCATCAATGTCTTCTGCCTTACCAGGTTTGTAGTGCAAGATAAACTGATCTAAAACAAGATATATGAGGAGCAACTGGGGTTGTTTAGTCTGGAGAAAAGGAGGGTGAGGGGAGACCTCATCACTGTCTACATGTACCTGAAAGGAGGCAGCAGTGAGGGTGTTGGGCTTTTTTCACAGGTGGCAAGTGATAGGTTGCGAGGCAATGGCCTTAGGTTGCACCAAGGGAGGCTTAGAGATCAGGAGGAATTTCTTCACGGAGATGGTGGTCAAGCAATGAAACGGGCTGCCCAGGGGACTGGGGGAGTCAACATCCCTGAAGGTATTGAAGAGATGTGTGGACATGGCACTAAGGGACGCGGGTTAGCAGTGGACCTGTAGTGTTAGGTGGATGGTTGGACTCAATGATCTTAAAGGCCTTTTCCAACTTAGATGAGACTATAAATTTAAGTGATTCATGTTTTCAATTAACACATAAGAAGCTTTAATTTAAATATCAATTTTTAGCTTGTTTTACATAGACTCATAATTTCATGAAGTTTAGCTTCGTTAGAAACTTTGTAATACATATTTACAAATAAATATCTCCTTTATACTAAATCTGGTATTACTTTTTCATAGTAGAAATATATCTATGCACATTTATGTATACACACATTGCTTAGCACACCTGTAGCTGTGCTCTGATTTTTTTTTTTTTTAGTCTATTGAAATTTAATAGGAGAAAAATCCTGAACCAAAAGCTCTTAGTAAAACTTATATAGGAAAATATAAATGTAAGTCTTACAGGGCTCTTTAAATATATATATATATATATTTCATATATACATTTAAAAAAAAAACACTGCCTTTTTCTCAAAACATGCTTTGGTATTTGTCACATGTGAACAAAGCCAAGAAGTGTTCCTGAGCATTTACAAAACCCATTGTTCTGGGCCATGACATTAGGTGGGTTCAAGCAACTCAAAACCATAGGGGAAGGACATGGCCAGACCTGGCTCTGGTGCCAGCTGTGCAGCATCAGGAAGGCCCCCGGGGACCCCAGCCCCTGCACAGGTTGAGCAGGGCTGAGCAGCAGAGCCCTTCCCTTCCCCAGGCGCTCGCTGAGGCACGTCTGGACACCTGAGCTGCCATTAGCCTCCCTGCTAGTGAAGACATTTTGCCAAACAGGGCTACTGCAGATTCATTAGCTGCTTCCAGCATCAAAGCCCATATCAAGTTCCAAGAGAGCAGTGGGTAGTGTTGTACTCACCTACAGCACAGGACCTCTGTCTGCAAGGCAACCTCCACCTGCTCCAAACCTGCGCAGCCAGGGCGATTTTTGGTCCTTTAGATGAAAATCCAGAGGCCCAGTGAGCAGTGTGCTGCTGATGGATGCTGTTGATGGAGCAACTCTTTAATGGGAAGGCAGTGCTGGCCTGGCCTGGCCTGTTGCACTGCCAGAGCTGTGGGTAACTCCACAGGCAGAGTCACTGCGGTGGAGGGGCCAGGGGACATGGGAGGCTGGCCAGGACTGTAGGGACGCACAAAGGTACTCGTAAGGACACAGCTTCAAAATAAAAGCAAGTTTCGGCACTGCTGCTCCTGGAGGAAGTACTTGTCTTCTTAATGGGACACAGTTTGTGTGTCAGAAAGTTGCCTCTTTTAAAGCCACATTTAGTGTAAGGGGAATGTTCCTGTCATTGCCTCAGTTGCACTTGACTGCAGACACCATCTGCCGCAGCACTCAGCCAGCTTGGCATTTAAAACGTCATTTAAACCAGAAAGCGATTGAGCATCCTCCATCTACTGAGACAGATATCATCAGCAAAGGTGAACTTCCGCAAGTGAAGGAGGTTGCTGATAAAAGGGCTGAATCACAGGAGTGTTTACAGAGAGCCCTGTGAAAGACCGCTATTGTTCCTTCATACGTTCACTCTGTTTCCTGTACATATTTTCTGCAATCTCCCTTGAGGAAGCAATGTTACAGGCACTACCAGTGACATTCTGCTTCTGAAGTCCTGCACGTATGGTCCCTGTGGGTTAATGCAGGACCAGCAGGTTTCTGTGCTCTCCAGAAACGTGACTGATGGCATTTTCCAGACTGAACGGCCAAATCCTAGGTTTGGTTCAGCTCCACGGGGCAGGAGGAAAAGCTGTCTTCCTGCTGTTCCTTTCTGTTGGAGCATTGCTGCACACAAAGCCACATCAAACTATAAAAATTGCGCTCCCTCAACATCTCAGTCCCAGATGACAGCAAAGACCTGTACCACCTCTGAGCCTGTCTCTTCAGAAGAGAAGTTGTAGAAAGCTATTACATTACTGTCTGTTCCCTAAATGCAGGAAAATATTCCCAACTGCACATGCTGGTATGTGTTGAGGTTGCAATCTCAAAAAAGAAAAAACACACAAGAAGAGGAAGAGGCATGAAATAGGTAAAAACGCATTAAAAGAGTAGAGGCTAAAACTATTAAGAGTTAATTGCTCTACCCAGGCATGTGCCTGTAGGACAAATAGAGATGAATGTTGGTAATGAAGGTCTTAAACAACTCTGGGAGAAATTTGGTTCTCGAGGTCAACTAATTTCCCAAGTTGGAAGTATTGAACAAGTCCTTCCTATACATGCTGCTCAGTATGGCGCGATCTGCTTTTTGGTTGTGCTCTGTGCTTTTAACGTAAATTAAGCATTACCCTTTTCAGTTACGTTAGGAGCTCTCAAAGTGCTGTTTCCCGCTGTCAGAAATAGCAGTTTCTACAAAGACCAGGTAGGGCAATAAAAGAAGTTGTCAGGGGGCTGCGGGGCTCCCCTGTGAGGCAAGGCCAGGGTCGCGCTCTGCCGGGGCCACCACAGGGCAGGGCTGGGCCAGGAGCTAAGATGGCGGCACCTCAGTGACGGCGCCTCAGTGATAGCACAGGAAAGAAAGGGAAAACACACTACAGAGAGAGAGGAGAAACAGCAAGAAGCAGCAATGTGAGCAAGGTCAGAAAGCAGGCAAGGAGGTGCTCCAGACACTGGAGGAGATTCCTGCGCAGCCCATGGAGAGCCCACACAGCACGGGGCAAAGCATGAGGAGAAGGTATCATCAGAGGCAAACTTGCAAAATGACCGTAACCAGGCATTCCCAGATGTTCCTCGGGGCAGGAAATGGTGGAGGAATGAAGAAGTGAGGCTGAGCCTATGAAGCAGGGGCAAGAGGGAAGATGTTGTTTTGATATATACATGTATTTTTTGCCACAGTCCCATATCTCTTTAAATTGCAAATTACTTACTTTTTTGAGAATGGGTTCTGGTATACTTTGCTTCTCAATCTCCTGCAGTATGTACTCCGAAACTTCCACAGAACTTTAAGGTCCTGTCACAGCAGGACAAACATCCCATCCCACACCCTTCTAATGAAACCCAATGGCACAGAAGCAACCAATAAAATCTTTGTGACAGGGTCCAATCTCTGTACCTGCTCGAGTCAGCAAGATTGCTGGTTGGGGACCATACAGCAAGAAATTAAACACCCCTACAAGTCTACCTGACAGACAACGTTAACCAAGTTTTCTACTGACAATGCTCACGGGTGTGAGTCTAAAACCAGTACACTGAGTGGTCAGTGATGATGCACAGAAGCAGGGAACAGCTTTTGTGCCTGCTTATGGTTCTTTTCTTGGGGAACAGGATATAATTTGATTAATGTAGCCTTGCATGTTTTATACTACCTATCACACCATATTAAAGTACAGCAACACATACCCATGCGCAAGAAATTTATGAATAAAAACCATAATCCTTGATTGGCCTTAATCTAACTTGACTTGCAAATATTTAAACAGACTGCTTCCTGAAATAGTACAGGAAGTATACATCATATGCCATGCAAAGGATGTAATAGGATAAGGCTAAGATCATGTATTTCAAATTTATATTTGTAGTCTTTTGAGTGGTGAGAACAAACTGCCACAGGAATGATTAGCATGCTAAAAAAAGTTTGAGAACCACTTGTAAAGACAAGAGTCACTGATAATATGACAAAAAGCCCACTATCTTCTTGAAATGAAGACTTGCCATGTATTCTGTCCTCTACATCTTCCCAGTGTTTTCTCATTTGATTCCCGCCCCAGCTCAATAAACTAAACCATAGCAGTTATAGGAGGTTTTTATTTTAAACAAAACCAATGAGATACAATTTACACTGAAAGCCAAAGTTGAGGCAAATGATTTCCTTTTTTTGCTGTTATTTGCTGGCTGTAGTAGGTGGGATCCACTCGTGTATCTTCTTGCGTGTAGTAGAGTAAGGTACATACTGCCCAGGAGTACCACTCAGATTGAATTTATGGTTCTCCCAGATAAATTTACGAGCAACTGGTGGATGAGTAGTTGGAGGGTCATCCGTCATCGAGTGAAGCCAACGATGCCTTAGGAGGAAAAAAAAACATTGTTAAGACACATTAAGGAGCACTACATGATCTATAACAAGCCTTCCACCTGACTCCCAAGGGTCCTCTCCGCTGAAAGAAAGAATTTATTTTGAAGGGAGCCAGACAGAGCTGATTTTATTCTAGTATAACTTTGAATGAGACTACAGGATAATGATGTAAAATAATTTCAGCAATGTAACTGACAAATAAAAGTTCTGCTTCAAAGGAAGTGAAAGTACACCTGAATTTCAATTTCCTGTTCCCTTGTAGGCTTAGATCAAAAGGTCTCTGGGCAGGGAGCATTTTGTTGTTACCTTTGTATAGCCTTAACAATCCAGCTAGTTCAAGGCAAGCACTACAGAGGGCAAAACCAAGTGTTTGGGTTTTTTTTTGTTTGTTTTAAGCAGAAGACTATTCTGTACAACAGTTTCTATACCCATCTCCAAAGCCGTCACGACGCTGCCACTTGGGAAATACAGACTAATGATGCAAATTCACCTAGAACAATCATGTAAATGTTTACTGACTCCACAATGAATTTGTGTAATACCAGTCAGTAACGGGGTAATTACCAAGTCATTACAGCCATTATCCTTTACCTATGAACTAAAGGTCAACCCGCCCCTGTGCAAATAACATTAATGATCAAGCAAAGTACTTTCCATAATAATTTACTGAAACAAAACAGCAAGAATTGATTTCACCTCATTTCTATTTCAGTGACCAAAGCAACTTTCAAACCTGAATCACTTTTATTATATGCCAATTAACTATGCACGCAGCATGAAGTACATATAATGACAGAAGTGAGTTTTTTGCAAGCCTATCTATATTTTTACTGAAACAGACTTAAAAAGAAGCTTCTGCTAATCAGCTTTTGCCAAAGACTTCACCTAAAAATAAAAAAAACCCTCTAACTCCAGGTATCAGAAAGCATAAAAATTGTATCTTCAGCCTTTAGCAACCATTCCTGCAAACTTCATTGATACATCAATACAAAACCACAATAAAAGTAGTATGAAATAGATGCATGTGCTTGACTGACAAGTATATTTTTAATCCGAAGGGCTCTACAGAAGGCTGAATAATTTTCAGTCAAGTAGCTTCTAGACATTTATTTAGAAAAAAATCCCAACTTTGGATATAACTTTAGAACAAAATTTCATGTAAAAAATATGTCAGCCATATGTTCATTCTACAAGAAAAAAGAAAAATAAACAAAAGCCTCAAATGAAAGCCACACATTGTAGGACTAACAACTGCCAGGAAACTGACTTGAATACAAAACTGGATGGAAGCATAAGAACTTTTGAAAATAAGAAAAAGCTTGTTCAGCGGTAAAGAACCTCCTCTCATGAGAAAAAAATAATCCACTGATGAGTTTGAAGATTATACACAATTTCAGATTGACACAATGCAACATGGATAGGAGGAGGATCCCTCTCTTCCCCAACTCCCCTTTGTAAGTCTGCTATCACTTGAACTACACTTCTACTACTTTTATTAAAATAAAGATTGGGGGCAATGATTTCTGTCTGGAAGGAGGAGGCCCCACAGCACCTCCATCAGTCATGCTATGGCCCGAGGATATAGGATCAGGCCTTGCTTGATTTCAGATCTGGTATTACATGCCTCTGACGGTGCCCTGGCCACCTTACACAAAGCTCTGACCTTCTGTAAAGGCACCGTACCAGATCAAAGCCATTAAAAGGATTCTGCATGCTAGCAGGCTTCCCATTATGCAGGACATCACTTGTCCCATGAGGGCTTGCACCAAGGTCAGCAAAAGCACTGTAAAACAGCTGATTTGACAGAGGTGAGATCATAGACCCTATAAGCCAGCTCTCCAATGGTAATACAAAGAAACAGACCTGTGGCACAGGATGTAGGGACAAGATCCAAGTATCCATACGCATCCTGCCAGCACTGACTATTGACTGCATATCAAAATGCTTTGCATCACTCCACTCAGCTCTTCAAACTCGCTCACCGTAACATGCGGAGACAACTTAACCACGTACACCTTCACCTACTGACATTTCTGGTAATAGCAGATAGGAATCCTGCAAGCAAAATCCTATTTTTGCACCTGTCACCAAGCCTCACCATCCTCCCAAGCCTCCCACTCCCTTGAGAGCCATACAAATCACCAGGACAAAAAAGAAAATTGTTTTCTTGGCTAGAAATGCAGTTACAAAGGCCCTGAAAGACAGGCTGGGGCAGGTGGAGCACAAACATGTATGAAAGCTTAGTTTAAATTGACTACATTTCAAGCTTACTTGATGCCCAGCACTTCTTTCATTTCAAGGGTATATACAGCATACATGCACTCCTTGAAATGGGAAAGTAATTATGTTAACACTGAGTTTATTTGCCCATTTAAACCGGATGACAACACAGGATAGTATTATTCTGTAATTTAAACTTTGCAGTTTTTCTAAGACTAAATCGATGAGGTCTCTTAACACGCAGTATTTTGGAGTAGTCCAAGTATTACGTCATTAGTTTTCAGGATTTTCTGACACTAAAACATCAACATGAAATTGAGCTCAAGTTTAAAAGGATCTGCAGAAGAAGCCCCCTTAAAATTCCACTTTCTCACTGAGAAGTAGAAACAAAATTGCCTACCTGTGAGAAATGGCAGTACAGTCACAGGTACTGAAACACTCATCTCCAGAAGAGATTTTGTTGTAATCCACTCCCCATTTAAGCAAAACAAGAACTGAAAACTTTATTTTGGGAAGACTTTCCCCTTGACAACTTCCCTGAAAGAGTCCTTTGAAGCCCTGATGTCTCATAGGCTCTCCTCCCAGATGCTCAAGAAAAGCTTTTCATGCACTCGACAGAACAGCATGAATAAAGAGATCTGACATCTTGCAGATGGCCAGATTTCTATACAAACTTTACCCATAAATCCACGCATGGAAGAATAGGATTCAAAAGCAACTAATGACTTAAAACCTACAAAAGCAGCAGATGACTTACAGCAAAGAAAATAAGAAAGATAAAACTCTGGAGAGGCTGGAGCAGCTTCCTGAGCCTCAGAGCAAAGTAACTACCAAGCAGTCTGAGGAGAGTAAAGCCTCTCTCTGGTCTTTTGCTTGGGTGAACAGATGAGACACCCATCAACATACCTTCAAATGCTCTCTGCAGAACCTTCTCCCAAGTCTTAGACAAATATTTAAAAGCAAGGAGATTTCAAACTTAAGCTACAAGGGACCGGAGCCAATTGTATGATGTACAAGCTGTCAAACAAGCACCGATGCCATACAAACTGTGTAGCTACTACCATATGTGCATCTGCAAAGTTCGGGCACTGTCTACGTAAGTTCAGGAAGGCTGCCAGCTTGATAGCATCTCCTCCTTCTCCAGCAAGTTAACTCTGTTGTGTTAAGACAAAAGATAAGCAAAGATGTGTGTTATGGTCAAACGGCAGAACTATTTTGGTGCTTTCCCAAGTACTTCAAGTGAGCAAGAAACCAGGGGTTTAACATCAAGAGATCCTCTTAAGATGCTAGTCAAACTATTTTAAAGATGGTCCTCACTTATTTTTCCAGGTTAGTGTGTTGGAAGGGAAGTTAAAAAGGACAAGAAACATCTTTATTTGTATATATATGGGAGATACCCAATTTCTCAGGCAAGCTACCCTAAGATACCATTGTACAATGTGACTAACCCATTTACCTAAAAGCATTACACCAGCATTAAATCTAGTTAGAAAGCCCACAAGTTTATTGTAAATCTACTGAAGGGATGAAAATCTTATTTCCTCTCTCCCTCTCCTTCCTTTCCTGATCAATCTTTTTGTTCTCCTTGCAGGTACTCTTGAACAGCAGCGGTTTTACAGGAGAGTAGCACATTCTTTTACATTTCTTGGTGTGCTAGCACTGAGATGCCACATTCCTCCCTCCTTCAGCTGTCAGATCAGCTAACAAAGAGGATGTAGATTACTGAAATGAAGTTAAATTTGAAATTTTATTGTACGAAGTTAGCACTCCTATAGCTCCTTCCAAAGATGTCAGGTTTGCACTACGAGGAAACAAACACTGAAGTGCTGGACAAACACTGCACACACAGCGAACGATGCTGGCAAAACAAAGCGCTCCCAAGAAAGGAGAAAACTACTCTGCAATTACTGTGCTGCTTTCTCCACGGCACATAATGTATATTGAGCAAATCCAACACAATTCAAATTGCATTAACCAGGAAAATGGTTAAGAAAAGGTATGCAGCCAGTCACGAAAGGCTTTGAATGTGATACAAAGGAATCAAGCCTCCAGCATCCAGCAGGATATCAGGCCTCAGCTTGCATGGACCTTATGGACCTTACTCCTACGAAGCAGCCTTATTTGACAGCACAGCCCTGCTGAAACTGGAAAACTGGGTTCTAAGCTGCCCCTCCGCGGGCTCAGTCTGAGCCTCTCAGAATTCCCCAAATGCAAACTTGTGCTCTTCCAAATTCCAGCCAGAGCTTCAGGATGAGCTGATTGCCGAACAGTTAATTGCTATCCACGACAGGAACAGGCAGACGTGCAGGGAACTTCTGCATGAGAAATGAACACAGCCTGAAAATCAGGACTGATATAGAGAATTTGGGGAGCGGAAGAATAATGGTACTCTCTTTGATCCCAAACAGATTAAGGACAGTGAGATGCTTAGTCCTCTCCCCTCACCTCGTTTCTTTGGAAATAATGGAAAATGTCTTATCTGTGAGAAGCAAAGAACCAAGAAGTACAAGCCTGGAAGGGATTTAAACACTGTGCACAAGCTCTAGATCCAAGGAAGTATCAGCTGCATCCACATTGCTCCCAGCAGACACCTACTGAAGTTGTTACAAAACTGATGTGACGCTGGTTTAGTAATCTTCCCAAACCAAGTTACACCACTGAAGATGAGCAGAAGTTTTTAGTGGTAAGGATAGTTATGTCCAATCTGGACCTCCTTTTCTGCAACCTAAACCTACTACTTCCTACTCTACCCATCTATCTTTGGAAGACAGCCTGTGCCTTTCCCCTCTGCAAAAGATTAATTGCTTAAGGGTTATATCCATGGTCATTTCTCTACTTCTTAAGCAAACAATTCTTTTCAACCGTCCTTGGAGGTCTGATGGTCCTCGCTGCTCTTCCCTAAGCTTCTTCCACTGGTCCAGTTTGCTATGTAATCACATCCATGAAATAGCAGCACTGAGCTCTTTGACTCATTCACCTGTATTTTACAGCCCTGCTATTTCACCTCTCTGTGCAGCCCTTGATTAAGGGAGAAAGAGAAAAGCTAACGCTGCTTTAAGCACGCCTCCTTACTAACAGCTCTTCCCAGCACATTTCACCCAGGCCTCAGCTCGCCCCTGATCCAAACCAGCTTCTGCAGGGGGGTGGATAGAATTAGCAGAGATGATAACCCTTGCCTTAGAAAAGAGCAAGCTGGATTATTATCACAAAGAACACATTCAAGATAGCCTTTTTTTCCCCTCTCTTTTTACTACAAAAACTGTTTTGCCTGTGAAAATAGTTTTGGTACCCTGACTGGTGTTTACTACCTGTTCAGAGATTCATAAAGGGTCACATTAGGAAAGGTTCCTCTTGATCGTAACTATAGGATTTTCTTCCCTGAATACTTTCAAAAGCTTTTCTACAGAGGCAAAAGTACAAAATACTAAAACCTGAAAGTCATTTATCCTTACCAGCTTCTCGCTTTTCTTTTTTTTGAGCCAATAGAAGAAAGCTTTGCTTGTAATGAGTGAATCCATATGCCAAGTTAAGACAGCAAGTGAATGCCAGCACATGCCAGTTGTGCAAAAGAGCATCACCTGAAGGCTCCTGGAGACAATTTGCTAACCTTAATTCTTTTAGGTTGGGAGACAAATGAATGAAGAACCAAAAGGGATACAGACCTTCCTAAAGTAGCAATAAAATGGCAATGAGCTCAATACACAGGACAACAATTAGAGCAATTCTTAACGGCAACGTCTATGGAAGCACTAAATACAGAGCTCCTGTGCACTGGTATGAGCAGATACAACTTTATCACTGTATGTTCACACAATCAGCGTGTTAAAAAAATGGAGTTCCACCAAAATACACGCCCTGTATATTAGGAGATGAAACAAAGGTTTTGGCTTTCAAAGCTAACAGCATAAAAGACATCTTTATCCAGGGAAAAAAAGCCCCATATCCATATGCTGCACAGCACTACAAGAAGTTTCATACTAATCATTCCACAAGTATTGAAAGGATTTAAAAAAAAAAAAAAATCTAATTAACTTGTCTTGAACAAAGTAGATATAGTCATCTTGATTTTGATAAGAAAACCCAGAGTGAAAGAGGCTAAACAAGATAAATTAAATCAAAATAAACCGCAAGGCAACTTCAGAACAGCTGCATTCCCAATTCCCTGTATAGAAATCATGTCAAAACAACTCCTGATTTCCTTCACACTGTGATTTCAATGCATCCATTGTCAAAAATCTTACATCAATTATTTCAGAATACTGAACGCATTCAGTAGTTCACAAAAATGGTGCTACACTACATTACATATGAGATGTTTCTTCTTGCTGCTTTTTTCCTTTTCTCCAATACCTGATGGAATGTAAATGCTGGCTTAATTAACTCCTATTTTAATTTTTTTCCAAGACAGCTGTTCTCACAGTTTTCCAATATACCAATGTTTGTTTTTTTCTTTCCTTCCCAACTCATCATGCATTAAATGCAAGGTTCATCTGGCTGTATCTCAGCAGTTGTTCATATTCCACAATCCCGAAGGCACATCGCTGACCACAAAATCACCCTTCAGGATGGCACGGTGTCTTCAACAACCAGAAACATGGAGAAAACCTACCTGTAGTATGACTTACATTGAATAAAAGAAGAAAACGTTTTTCCTGCATATCTGCTGTGCTCTCTATTCTTCCCAATTAAAATAGTATGGCTATACATAGGCATACAGTAGGATTTTTATAAGAATTCTGCAAAATCATTATAAACTAGCTAGCATTATCACTAAAAAAAGGAAAATCTGAAATCTCTAAGTTAGTCTTGGTCTTAAACCAGGATTTTGTTAGAAGTGCCATCTTTAGTCATGACAATTGCAAAATATTTTCTGAAAGTAACACTGGCATAAACAACGCGATAAAACCTGCTTCCACCTGCAGAGGGTATGACAGCAAACCCATGCAACGCTCCACCAAGATGAATTAACTAAAACCCAGAGTCAAAAACCAGTGTTTAGAAGCAGCATTCAGATCACAGCCCAACTGTTATGATCGTACTTGATATACGTCTTCACTGACCCAAGGGTGACAAATGTTCAGTTTTCCATCTGTTGAAGGAAAGTGCTAATGCTTGAAGAAACATTTTTAAAAGTGGCAGGCCAGATATTAGTATACTATGGAACAACTGAAACTATTAAAAGAAGCAATTTTACACAGTTCAATCTCCAACAAAACTGGGGGTTCAAAAAAGTCAGTTTCTTGTGTGGTTGTACAACACCAGAGCTCCGTGCACAGCAACTCCTACAATGAATTAAGTCTCAAATTAGACATCTGTGCCATGTTAACAGTCTGTGATAGTATACTATCAGATGGAAAAAAAAATCACAATTTAAAAGATGTTTATTACGAGTCAAAATACTTCAATTTTGAAAAACTTATCTAAAAAGTGTAGAATTACAGCTCAATGATTTACATGCACCACAAAGCCAGGATTCCTACATAAGAATTAATAAATATCCAAGGTTGCCATGGGATATATGAATTTATCAGCAATTTTTTATGAAGTACTGCAGAACCTGACAAAAATATCTTGGAATGCAGGACTGCTTACCCTAGAAACCTGACTGATACTCAGGAAGAAATTATTTGTTGTGGTTTGTAAGGACACAACACATAAACACAAGAAAGAACAAAAACTAACAGCACGTCAAGATTAGGAGAAACTTGAGAACAGGCATAGTCTTACAGCTCGAAGGATAAAAAGTAGATCCTAAAAGCAGTTATTATGCAGTCAGTATGGACCAGCATGGACTGGAATGAATGTGCTAGTGGTGAAGATTTTAAATTTTAATATCATCTTTAAAAAAAAAAAAAAAAAAAAGGCCATCAAACTCTCATTGGAGATGAAAGAGAAAGTGTTAACTGCATTAACCTGCAAGAACAGGCACCTCACACCTGCACAGAGCACTCCTGGACACAGTAGCTAATAGCACCCTAGGTTTTAGATCAGCTTTGTCCTATTGCTCATTAACCAATAAACGGTTTAATCACAGAATGTCTTCACCAATATTTGTTTTAATTGAGGAAGAACCTCTTCATCTATGGAAGCACCCTATTGAACAGTACCTTCCTTCCACAACGTAAACCTCCAACAAAATCCCTTCTACATTAAAATTAACCAGTCTGCAGCCTTCTTGTCATACACAATGATAACGGCATCCACAAAAACTTATTACCAAATAATGGTATTTTCTTTTCTTCTGCTATGTAATACAAGAAAACGTACAGGCAATTACACAATTTGCCCACATTAAGTTAAAAGGCTTACCACTCAGGGGGCACCATGCTTCCATCAACTTCCCAAAACGTATTTTTGCCATTCATTTCAGTAGTATATATGACCCATCTGTGTCGACCTTAATTAAACAAAAAAATGCTGTATTAGCTTAAGAAAATAAATTATTTTCATATAAAGCAGAGAATTCATGAAAATGCAAAACAAAGTATTTTGCCTAAAAGAATCTACCATTATGGGCACTCATTTCAAGAGTACCACAGTTATGACCATGAAGCAGATCAGGTTTTTGTTTTTCTGAGTTCTCTGTATTTCTACTGTCACAGCATTTCTACATTTTTACATTTTACAGAACTTAATGCTCACACAACAAAGCAAATATAGCTATTATGTAAGTAAAACGAAATAGGAACTTCTAAGATTTTCAGACAGATTTTTTATTTTTTGTCCCATTAGAAGCCTTTTCCAAAAGGACATTGCCATTAGTACCCTAAGATTAAACTAAGTTTCAGCCATACAAGCATACTTTTATTGTTATTTTTAATCAACAAGTTTACCAGCAGCTCTGCTTTCCCCAGTGACCCCTGCAGCAGGTAGGGCTGTGCCTAACCAGTATCAATTGCTTACATGCCACCTTACTTGTTGCAGTTGCCAACTTTTGAAGAACCCTTCAGATATTATTTAAGAACCCCTTGCTTAAGGTAATAGGAAGATCAAGGTAACCTGTGCTTCTTTGCCCTGAAGTGATCATCCAAGTAGGCCCAGCTGTGAGGTGTTTTTTAAAGGCAGTTCTCTTTCTTCCCCCACCTGGTAAGCTTCCAGCTTTTGGGTCTGGGATCAAATCCAGCTCTCGGTCACGTTATCATAAAGACATACCTACATGTAAAGTACCTGACCAGCTTAGATGTATCCCACAGTTATCAAGTCAGAGTTTGCAAAGGAGTTGAGGGAAACAGCAGAGAAACAGAGGATGTCAAGGCATTTCTACAAGCTCCCTCTCTAAGGACTTACACAAGTGCAAGGAAGCTGGGCAGGCAATAAATCCTAATTCACTAGCCACCCATACAAAGGTGGGCAGCCAGTCAGGAGGTGTTCACATTACCACACATACCAAAGAAGTTTCTTTTGTCTTCATAGTATTTGTTTCCGTATTTGTCAACTCCTACCAGCGTACCAGTCTTCAAGTCATTGACCCTGTGAATTCCCAAAACAACAGTTTTAATTGACTTTGTCCTAGAATGAAATTGGATTTTTTTTTTTTATTATTATTTTTTACCAAGAGGTCCCAGACAGGATTATCCTCTGACACTGCTCTCCTCTGCCAAGGAAAAACTCAGTTACCTCTACATTATTCAAGCCCGAGCTCTTACCTTCATAAAAAGAATGGACATTTTGCTGCTGCTCTCCCTTCCTTCGTCCCTTCTCTAACTTGGAAGAGTTGTTATGCCCTTGTCCCAACTTCATGCCCTCAATACCGTTACCAAGCACTAAGCAGTATTTATGGCTTCCAGAGCAGGAGATGGCTTTCCCAGACAATTGCACTGAGCCCTGAGCAAGGAGAGTATTTCCAGGCATGCAAACCCTTAATAACTTGACTTCTACTGCATACAATTCGATCTACCTTCCTCAGTGGGACACCTATAAAGAAAAGCAAGGAAATTTGGCATAAAACCCTTGCAAAGAAAAATTCTTCTGACTTGGGTAAATCATTTTCCCAGTTACCAGTTGCTACTTCTTAAGTACAGTAATTGTTGCAAGAAAGATGTCTCTTGATCACTCCTCCAGTAAGCATCAACTCTATTCCTTGAGCTAGGATTGAGGATTAAATGGTTTGAAAGGAGATGGAGAGGCAGCAAGAACATTTGTAGCTGGTGCAGCCGTGAGGAACAGGTATGACTGTGCACCCTGCACACCTCTCTTCTGTCTTCATTCTTCCAAAAGAAAAAGGAAGAGCGCTGCCTCCAGCACTGCCTACCCCCTTTCTGCTTAGCGGATAGATCGCAGGCTGTGCTGGCACCTTTCATTCACAAACGCTCCCTGACAAGGCATTAAGATGTGTTTAGGAGAGGCACTCAGTTGAAACCTAATACTCCAACTTGCAAATATTTCTCTTTCTTTTGCCACCAGAAGGAAATTCAATGGCATGACGGTCACACGAGGTCATGGCACCTGGAGACTAATAAGACCGGCAGCACCGTGACTGTAAGGACAAGAAGAGCACCTGGGTGTCACAGAGCAGGAACGAGCTGCTAACTAAGTGACATGTGGAGGAAAATAAAACCCACACGCTGCTGCTAGGATTTATCAGGTGAGGCCCCTCCAGCGAGCAAAGCAAGCACGTACGAAAGCCGCTGCACCAAAACACTGCTGAGGCCTAACCAGAAATTGCAGAAACAGCTCAGAACAAACGGATTAAGCCACAAGAAACACCAGAGAAGGCGCTGTTACGATGACTGGGGGAGGCCCATAAAGCTCGGCTTATCCTAGCGCGAGTCCTTGAGGTGCAGCAGGGAACTCTGCAGCCCCTCGGCCCTGCACTGCCGTGCCCGCTGCTGGCAAGGAAGCAGCAGCAGCAGCAGCAGCAGCAGCACCAGCCCTCTGGCCGTGCAGTTTCACCTCTCGCACCTCTCCCACCCGCTCCGCTCCGTGCCCCGCTACAGAGCCGGCCCCGTCCCCCCCCACCCCGCGGGCACGGCGCCCCGGGGCCCGTCCCTCCCGTCAAGGTGACCCCGCAGGGGGCGGCGGGGCAGGAGCGGGGAGCGGGGAGCCGGGAGCCGCCCCCGCCGGGCGCCGCGGCCCCGCCGTTACCTCAGCAGCTGCCAAATGGCGCCGCGGACGCCACCGTGGCCGCTGAGGTGCTTCAGGGCCCGCTTCGCCACCTGCACGTACTCCGCCATCTTGGGGCGGTGCCGGCCCCGGGCCCGCCCCGGCAGGGCGGGGAAGGGAAGGGAATGGCGGCTCGGGGAGGCGCCGGGTGTGGGTGGGCCGGGGGTGAGGGCTTCAGGGCGTGATGTGGGTAGAAGGGGCGCAAATATCGCCTGGTCCCAGCCCCCTGCCGTGGGTGTGATAAATTAGTGGGGGGTTTGTTCATTGTCTTTGAGGAATTTGGAGAAACTGCTGAAGAGATAAGGTTGTACAAATTAACGGCCTTGGTAAAGGGGAGGATTAAAGCAAGCAGATAACAGGAGGGAGTATTGGATACACATCCTTGAGTGAAACCAGACATCCTGTCTGCCGCTTCATTACCCCCACCTGAATACGAGCACAACGTGTGAACACCAGCAGAGGAACAACGACCCCCCCTCTCAACAATAAACTGCGCAGCCTCAGCCAGTTCAATAGGTCTCGATAAGCTGGAACTCGACTGCTATAAAATAGCTACCCTGGAAAGGGAAGGTGCGTGCTGTTGCGGAGCGGAGACTCCCCAGCCGCCCAGCGCTGTTTTGCTTGTGTCTGCTTACTTGATTAATAAAATAATTACAATAGACCTGTAAATTGTGTGGTCTAACTTATAACAGTGGGCACGGACGCCTCCCAGCAGAGCGGGCTGGCTGTGTAACAAGTAAGACAAATAAGTAAGGCCAGACCATGTAGATTTTGCAAATCTGCCCCACAATCTGCCTGTAACTCTTTAAGATTGTTTTAAATGAAGTTTCAACTCAATCTGAATTTAGTAATATTTATGAAAGGAATATTTGTAAAAGGTATAAAAGGAAAGTAAACAGCGCTGGGTGCGCGGGGAGTCTACGCTCCACCAACATGCACACACCAACATCAAACATTCTAAATACACAGAACATTGCTTTACATACTAAACCCGAGTATGCCTATACAATCAGAAAAGGTAACAAACAATCCTTTAAGTTCTGTGACTTAACAGTCTCCATTTTCCATTCCTTTTCTTGACTACAAACAAGTCTCCGTTTTCTGTTCCTTTTGAACAATATGTCTTGCTTTAAGTTGTCAAGCAACTCGGCCTTCGGGCCTTATGTATCCCGTTCTTCCCAGATCGAAGAAAAGCATATCCATCTCCTTTTCAAGGCCAATAGGCCTGGGTCAAAAGGCAGGTCCAGGTCACCAGAGGGGCGTAACAGCAAAACCCTTCGATGGCAGTAGTGGTGGGGGGGCCGATGATGTAGCAGTCGGATCAGTAAAGGAGCCCGCAGCTCCCTCACTCTCTGGCAAACCACACGTGTCTGACTGTGGCCCCACACGGCTCTTTAAGGCCTCAGAGACTGCTCGCCAGGTGCTGAGCAATCCCACTGCAACCTTGTCGGTTTTAGTTACAGAGTCCCACACCTTGACCTCAATTTGATCCCATGTTTCAGGCTTATAAACTGTCAGATTGTTAATAAGGAGAATAAGCTGTAAGGTTACCAGGACAGTCTTTGTTCCTAAGGACGTACGATTCCCCATAATGCGCAGCTGCTTACCAACGAGGGGCAGCTGTGTGCGCGGCTCCACTTCTCTCAGCTTGAGCTTCTTCCCAGCTCTGGTGCGCCCATTTCCAGCAACTTTCTGTACGAGCTTCTCTGAGCAGTTTGCTGAGTCTGGCCAAACCCATCTTCATGAGGCGATCAGTGTGCCTGTTCCCGTCCTGGTCTCCGTCCTGCTAGCCTGTTCCTTTTAATTCCTTCTTTCTGCTTCTTTATTGATGACATAACTTCATCGTGTTGCCTTTTTTTATCTTGAGGGCAGGCTCCCCTCTTATACCCTTCTCCCTACTGCAGTCCTTTTCAAAAACAACTTTTCATTGGACAAACAACTTTGCATATAACAGCAATGGCAAACACCCAGAAACTTCCATGCCTTAACGGCTGGAGAGCAAGCAACCCGAGACTGCATGGAGTCTCCTGAATCACCCTTCTTAACCATGGGGCTTGCCAACCCCCATGGCCACACTCCCACATCTCCCCCTTCTTTGTTAATATCAACCATCTTCTGGACATAAATTACCACTCCATATAGAACAAGATGAAGCAGGTCATCTGTAGCTGCAGGTCAGCCTCCTGCCAACTAACTTCTGTGTTTAGCAACCTGGTGTTACCTGGAGGCTCAGCACGTGGCAGTTTGGTGCTCTGGGTGTGCAGTGAACGGTTCTGCTGAGTGAAGGGCGCCGTGTTAATGCAGGAGAGCCCGTGGGGGAGCAGGCCTGTCTGGTTTCTCTGTTATCATGGGCACTCCACCACACAAGTTTAGATAAGGGTGCCCTGAGCATTGTTCCTGTGCTGTACGCTTTTCCACCATCACTCCAACCAAGCCACAAAACACTCTTCTCTCCTTATTAGCACCTCATCCATCTTCCCCAGACCTCAGCCTAATTCATTTGAAAATGTTTTTGAGCAAGCATTGCTACAAGATCCGATTGCTATAAATAAATAAATAAATAGATCAGGAAATGCATCAACAGACACAAAAACCTTACGTGTCCAGAGGTAATGATATTGAACACGGTGGTGCTCTGGTGGTCCACATGACCTGCCTCCAACTCCACTGCAGTGACATGGGGACACACTCAGGTCCTACGCTCAAGCCAAAACACACAGCTCTGATTTCCCATGAAAGATGAATGTAATAGAAGATGGTATTACATGTTAGCAGTCACATATCAGAGTGAGGGTGGCACTTGAGAGCTCAGAGGGTAAAAGGGAGACTGAGGTGGCTGAACGGGGCTGTTCCATGTGTTAACATGACTTTGTATATTTACGAGAAAAACGGAGGAGCTCAGGAGAGAAGCATTCATATGATGAAGTACAAATGTTCTTTGGGATTATTTCGTACAGAAGAGAAGGAAAGGCAGGACTGGGATTTTTTTAGGGATGTTTGTTAAGCAGGGAGAAGAGAAGAAGGTACCCCAGAGTAACCAAGCTGGAGAGTTCCCAGTCTGTGTGTTATTTACCCAAAGAGCACTTGTCACTAGAGAGCTCTTCCTTTTTCCATCACAGGTGACCAAAAGGCTGTGGGAAGTTACTGGTATGAGGAGGAGGGAATACTTATTAGCAGCAGTCTGACTGGAGAACAGGGTACTGTAGGAGTGCTGAGAAAGGTAAGTTTTTGAACAGAAGCAAGAGAGATCCTGGAGTAAATGCTAATGCGGAAGACAGTCTAAATGTTTACTTCTTGTAAGTCATCTGTTCCCTGCATTATCCAAGCTTTATCTTTTATCTGTATCAGTGGGTAATTCATTTTCTCCATGATACTCCATTTACTGCATGATAAAGACATTTCAGAATTGAAACATGGAAAGAGTGGTAGCTCCTTTCTCATTTGGAATGCACTTATAGGTTGTCTGCATATTTATGTAAGTAGCACAATCATTTATAAAAGAAGACTGAAACAAATCACACTTTTTCAATTATCACTGAGAAATCAATTCTGGAATGAACCAAAACTTGTGATATTTTCACAAATTTGAACAAGAATAAATTCACTATTTATCCAGTAATATTTAAAACTGAGGTAATTCAACCTGAAGTCTGTATTTATATAAAAAGAAAAATGTATTCAGCCATATTTTAACTTTCAACCTAAAACCGATCCATAATGAACTGAGTAAACATTTGCAAATATAGATTATTGCGTTGTATGGCACAAAGACCTGTGATCAGAATTCATTATAGCAAATTTGTATGTAGTGTTTTAAAGGCAAAAAATGATGGTGAATTAAATTTTATAATAAATTATTACATTTCCAAATACTCAATTGCATTGAGCAGAAAATAGTAAGCACAGAAACAGAGTTAATAGCAACAAGGGCTAGAAAACGGCAAGATATTGCAGCTATCACAAATCCCAGAGACTGAAGGTAATTGACACTACTACATAGTAAAACAGAAGTGAAATATCCACAAAGTTTTTGTAATCATATACACTGCTTCAGGTCTATAGGACAGTCGGTATAAAACACTAACAAAGTGATAGGTTATTACAATTGTTTTCTATAATAGAAAGTTACAATTTATTTTAAAAAATACACCCAAAATAGAATTTTCAAAATTTAGTCAGTTTTCAATACATTTACAGTGATTTTGTTACACCACAGCAGACAATTACGTTCTAATGCTTACAATGAAACTGATGTGCTAGGAACCATAGAAGCTGAACAAAATAACAGACCAGTGGCTGACTTTTGATGACCCTGATGACCACAGAAGAGGCAAAATGTATGGACAGGTTAAGTTTGTAACTGCGGAAGGTATTGCAATTAAAGTACTTTTGGAGAAAAAAAATAAAAATAAAAAATAAAAAAAAAAAGTTAAAATATAACAATGATTTGTACCAGAAACGCCACCAGTATGGAATAAATAACCCAAGCCCATGTATACATGTACAACACACATTTTCAAGGAAAATGTTTCAAACTAGTCAATTCATTATGTGTAACGTTGCTCCCGTCTGAAGTGACAGGATTCTAAAATGTATAAAATAGTTTTTCAATTCATGTGATTTATATTAAAATGAATCTTCTTGCTCTTAACATTGAACATTTTAAAGCTATTGAAACTAAACTTGTTCTTTCATTGGCAAAGAAATTTTTTATTTTTTGGCTAGAAAACGCCACAGTTTGGTTGAATCCTGAATAGGTATGAAAATTGTCAGAATGCTGAAGATCAAAAGTTTAATAAAAATTTAAAGGAGAAAGGAGAATGTCACAAAAATAATGAGATATTTTAACATCCATGGTTAAGTGAGATTCACTGTGTACATTTTTGTTAGCAGAACAACAGTCTTACTAACAGCATGAAAAAACAGTAATATTTGTAATATTTGCCAGCTTTTCGTTCAGCAAAGAACATTTATTCACAGGACTAAAAATAATAAATCACACAGGTGGTAATGTGAGATCCTGTCACCATAAAAAATAGCTGTTCAAAACGTTCACAGCCTGAGCTGAAGGTAACTTAATATGCTCCATTTAACCGAGCAACAGTTATCTTCAGACAAACCAAACCAAACAAGAACTTCATTGTTTAGACCTTCCGTAAGATGCCACATTATTCTCAAAGAAAACTGCAATGGTCAAGAGCCAGAAATAAGAAAAATGCATCTTCATCCTTGTATTAATTTACCTGTTTTATAGCTCCTATTTCTGAGAAATCCCAGTTATGTAGCATTCCTTATCAAGAGCATGAACTCATCGTTTAAGAATCCAAAAGGATTAAAGAAAAAATCTTGATAAGAAAAGTGAATAAACTGAAGGAATAACCAGCACCATCTGGCTTCTTGATCATTGCAAAGAAAGGAGAGATTACTTGCTAAGCAGCACAGACCAGCCTGCACCTTATGTTTAAACCAGTACTGAACTTACAATGAAAAAATGTAATAAACTTTGGGGAAAAAAAGTTACTTACCAGTAGCCAGAGCTCTTTGCAATGCATTGCATATGTGCACATTATCTCTACAGAGGTCCAAATATCAGATCAGGTACCCAAGATCATAAAATGTTTTTTTGGGCCCTCACAATACTGCAGGTGTGCGCTCAAATCTCCCCTTTTGTTTCACTTGGCAGTGAGTGCAGTGCTTACGTATTTTGTTGGCTACACATAGAAAGGGAGAGGGTGTATGGTTATCGCACACGTGGACAACAAAAGCAACTGGAATCTCTTCAATATAAGAAGTTTTTCTTTATGTGCATATACATGGGGCCACACAACCCGTAATTAGCTGTCCCCACATGCTCAGAACAAGGTGGCTGGCAGACACGTCTTGGCAATTTGAAGATTTCTTGAACTCACTGTCCTTTTGGCAATGATGCGTACAGGTGTTATTCAGCAAAGCCCCTAATGTAGTTTGAGATATCCCGATTGCTGATGGTGACATGACCCTATTGTTCTCACACAGAAGTAATAATGTCTGTTACCGGGCTTGGAGATGGCTGTCCTGGTTGGTCTCTCACCTGGTCAAGATAACTAGATTCAAGATACCTGACAGTCTCTCGTCATGTGCAAGCAAGATGACTGACGATAATCCCTTGCTACCCAACATGTGAAGGAAGGGTAGACTCCGATCTGGAGACAGGATTTAAGAAGAAAAACATAAAGGGGTTGAATTCCTGATTTAAGTTACTTATAAAAAATCCCAGATGAAGCCCTGGAATTTGCCAGGAATACAGCAATAAGAGATGTGGGAGGGGAAAAAGTCAGCCACTGGGATCTGGATCTGCTGCTGCCAGCCAGAGGTGACAGGCATCAAAAAAGAGCAGCAAGGGCACGCGTAAAACACCTGAAAGTCTGATGTAAAACATGACTGGGGTTCTGGTGCTTTTGAGGTAAGACAGCCTAAGGAACCAGTAATCAGTGGTGCTGGCAGTCCACGTTTTGGTGAAGTTGGCTAACTTGTCTACGAGGCCACACTGGGCCACGAAGAGGAAGCAATAAAGGAAATCCAGAGAAAATAGGGTTCTGTGGCCATGTTCTCCAAAACACTGCTCTGTTAAAAATATACACGATGAGGAATTCAATCCCTTAAGATTTACACCTGTATGAACACTGGTGTTTTCTCAGCTGTTTCTGCAGCTAGACAGTATCATGGAAGAAGCCACATCAGCCAAATCTTTTGGGCAGCGGTAAACAAGAAACTGCTTATCATGCCTGAGGCTCAAGCTCTGGAGTAAAAAAAACCTGCAAAGATGTGAGAGATATTTGCACAGTCTGCTGCATTTAGAAGGAAAACAAGCTTTTATTTCCATCTTGCTGTTATCTGGGTTACACAAAGCTGGAGAAAACTGGCATAGAATGCTTCCAAGATTTGGGATGCCCAGGAAAACACCTCCAAAATGTTCAGGAGTAAACTCCTGTCAGCTTCCTTAAAAGGTTTAACAGAGGAAAATCTCCAGGAGTGGGTTAGGGATAACATGGGGCTGGAAAACAGGGTCCAAATTTCTACGAGCTGAACTGAAGAATGATGTATGTCCCATTTGCACCTTGGTCCTACAGATGGCAAGGTGAGCCCGTTACCACTGGGATGAGAACAAGCGCAGCACATTGGCAGCAATTGTTCACACAGACAGTGAGGCAGGTTTCCTGGGATACAGAGAAGACGTCTTCCTTCTTCATGAACTCCAGGGAACACGAATGAAGAGCCTAATCCTGCGCCTGCGACGGGTGAAATGTGGGAAGGGTGAGGCACCACAGCCAGCTCCAGCACTCAAGGCTGTCCCCCAGGAAGTCCTTCCGTGCCAAGTTAGAGCAGGGGAGATGGTTCCACCCCATCGGGGGTCCTCAGCACCAAGCGTTAGGGTCTGTGGTACTGTATATGGCTGATCCTGTAGAACAGCCTCTGGTTATAGAGCTTGGGCAGAGGAAGAGCCAAACAAACTGGTTAGTGGAATTAAAAAAAACACAATAATTCAGTGTCAGTGACTGTTCTCTGATGCTTTTTGGATGGTTGAGATCCTCAGGTGCTGAGAAAAAACACAGAACTCACCCAAGCCTCATCTAGTAGTCCTTCAATGGAGTGGCCTTGGAGCGGCTGGTACAGGCTGGGCAAAGGCCTCCCTTTAAGGGGATCTTTTGGCTAAGCAACTGGGTGAGGCTCTTCTTCACCCAGTGCTGCCAGAGAAAGAAAAGTCCTGGGTAAAGAGAACTGGGCCTTGATCCAAGCTTTAGATAATCCCGAGTGTCAGCAGTAGACCATCACTTTCACTAGGATCCTTCTCTAATTTTAAGCAACGGCTACTAAATGTGCTAGGGATGTACAGCTTCCTGCAGCAAAAGGAAGCAAGGAGCAACCATACGTTAGAGCATTACGTGGCAATGAGGCACATGCCTCGAGAGAGAAAAGCATTTGAATCCACCCTTAGATGGAGCCAGATTCACTCAACATACATGTATATAAAGCATCTAGACCCATTTCTACCAAGGAAAGGAAAAGCAGCAGAGGCCAGGCTCCTACGAGGAGGGAGCCTGTTATATTTGAATTTGTCTAATTCAAATTTAAAAAATAATCATATGAGACTGGTTGGAAAAAGATAGCTAGACAGCTAAAGGCTAACAACAAAAAATAATTTCCAAATCCTATGCAAGAATAATGACATGAACACATGCACAGAACTCTAAACACAATTCGTTTCTTAGAGTGATGGCTGAAATAAAATTAAGAGGCATCTTGAATGCCTCCATCCTCGTGTGCTGAGTATGGGCTAGTGTGAAAAAGCTTCAGCTTGTGAGACCAGTAAAAGCAGGAGGCTGCTTTTTGAATACCTGCAGTAAACACTTCATAGTTTTTCATACTATAAAACAGCTGATATCTACCAATACATAATACTACAGCACAGTATTCCTCGCATCTACACAGCAGTCAGTACTGACCCTTTGCAGCTTCACTTTCAATCAACTGCATCAAAATGTCAGCAGAGTATTTTTAAAATTTGAAATTCCTCTACCTTCCCTTCACTTGTAATAGTATACACTGTTTCATTCAACAAGAAATTGATTTTTCTTCAAAACAACAGCAAAACTCTAAGTTTGGTTATAAGGGTCTCATTTCCATGGAGATACTGGCCTTTTCGAGATGTTTGATCATGTATTTTCCATTTATTCATTGAGAAAGAACTAGCAGCAAAACACTGAAAACACAGCTCAGAGAGGAAAGTTAATTTATTTGTCTAAAACATCAAACTAAGTTGAGATACCTTAGTTCAGTCAAAGCTTCTTCAATTTCTTCACAAGCCTGGACTTCATAAACAAATATTCCAAGTTCATCTATCTACAAAAATAGGAGGGACAATTCTTGACTTTCTTCAGATATCAAGTTAATTTACAAGTCCTTGAAGATCAGATGAAAAATAGGAAGCGATCCTATATTCCTTAAGACACTCCACCACATTTCCCAAGTGTACTGGAAAGGAGGAATATTCGCCTTCTTTGGATAGGTGCATGTGAAGGCTTATTGCCATCTCTTGGAGACAGGGTATGCATTTACATCACCATGACTGCCATGGTGCAGAATCCTTGATTGCTACTTTTATACGGCGTGACCAATTATTTGAGAGTTATAGTCCGCTGTCTCCATGCGCAGGATATATGGGATGATGCTATCAATCTGAACGTTTCCGATTAGTCCTGCAAAGAACAGCTCCTCAGTGATGGCAGCACTCATCAGCCTAAGAGCAGGCAATCGGAGAAGGAGTCTAGACAGTCTGGAAAGTAAGTTTAGTAGAAAGTGTTACTTGGTCACACAGTTCGGTGTTGTTCAAGTATCAGTAACAGAAAAAAATAACAAGGAACAATACTGGTCAAAATTTGCTATATCTAGTTCATGAAAGGCTTAGATATGTAAGTCAGTGGAGTATATAGTTAGTCATGCCTTCAGTAGTACAAGAAATGCAAATATGTAAGTCTATGTGCATGGACTCTACAATGTTTGGACTTAGACTAAATGAGGAAATACTCTACACAGGTGCAATTCAAAATGAAAAAAAATACTTCATTAATTTTATTTCCAATATTTCATTTTGGAAATTAGTAATGATTAAGTAGATAAATTACATTCATAATATGTATGAATATATACATAGTATTTTAAGTGCTCTAAAGGTAATTTCTTATCTTTAAGAAGGTAAGAATAAAATGCACATATTTGTAACAAGAAATACTGTACGTATCAGTATCATTGGTGCTCTGAAAAGAGAATCAATCAAGTAAGCATGTGAGTTTACACACCTGTACGTATCATCTGGATATGCTTTTGTTACATAGTCTTGGAACTCCATGTAAGCCTTTTCTTGAAATTTCTCAATCTGTACCACATTTTCTAGACCTGGATGATCTGAAAGACACCCTATATTGTTATATCTGTTCTATATAAGGTGCATTAAAATCCCTGCAGATTATCTACTTGTAAGCATGCTGAAATGATTATTTGATAGCTGTAGCAACTTCAAGCTTTCCAACAGTTTTAATGAAGGATGCTGCTTTACCTCTTTTTTTTTTTTTTTTTTTCCTCTACATTGGTGTTTTCCTTCATTGTTTATAATACAACCAGACATTCCAAAGAGTTCAAATAAATGCAGTACTTTACATCATTCCTGTATCCTCCACATACCTCTGTTCTCTGTGTTGCATGGAACAGTATTGTTCCAATACACTGATATTTATTGGAATATTGTATGCATAAATAGCATTCGTGGAAAAAGAAAATAATAGCATCAGTCAAAAAAGCAAATTAAAAACTACGAACTATTTGTTTCCTAAACCTGTAGAATCATAGAATGGCCTGGGTTGGAAGGGACCTCAAAGATCATCCAGTTTCAACCCCCCTGACATAGCTTACCTAAAATATACCCTTGCGGAAAACACAGAAAATTCTTTTAAAGGTTGGATCAGATGATCTTAGAGGTCTTTTCCAACTGAAATGATTCTATGAATTTTTAAACTAACTTTTAACACCTTAAGTCTCTATAGTTGTAGAAAAAGAATAAATGTTTACATTAAGAATAATTACATACCAGGACTGAAGAGTACGATTGCTTTCAAATATGCATATTCATATCCATCCAGGCAAAGCTTAACCATGCTGTTACAGAACTCTTGCAATTTGAAGATATGTTCCATTACTAGTTTTCCTCTGTCTGTTGGCAGCTTATCTGAGTTGACACATACATAAAGTATAAAAACCCTAACGTCAACACACGTGCAAAAATGTAGTCACACTGGATTTTTAAAAACATTAATCATTTGTATTAGATCAAATAGTGGGGAATCTGTGCCATCTATAAACTCATGTACTAGATCTGAATAATCTTTACACCAACAGTTCCTGTCACTAAAGTTTCCAATAATCAGAGGTGGACTCAAGGTTGGAATATTCAAGGAAAGACTACTTATAACTAAAGACAACATTGCTATTGCAGATCTACACTGTATATCTAAGAGTCAGGTGCAGTATTTATATTTACTGATGGGTTACTTTAGTCAGTCAAAGACCATGCCACTGCATCTAGGGGAATGTGGTTGGTGCAGAGCTATTCCCCTTCGGTAACTGGAAGACATTGGATATAAATTTCTGATCTGTACACTCAAACTGAATTCCCAAATTAATAAGAATATACATTTGTAGTAATGATAAAACCATCATTAATTATTAAAGTTTTTGGTGAACACGCTTATAAATTATGTAGATTGATGTAAGTCCCCAGTCCGTTTCCCTCCTAAAGATATTCACAATTTGTTCATATTTATCTGATCCGTTATGTTTAGTGGTTTAATCAATTTGTTTTTATTACAAACTATTGTTTATTTTAATCAGGATCTCGCAGATATTTTTTTAAACCTGAAAACCCCTAAGAATGAACTCTTTAATCTCTTCATCATAAAAGGAGAAGAAAAACTTATAATTTAGAGAGCTATTTTTCTATGGCTTACCAATCTCTTTTTGCATTGCATTAAAGAGAGTAACAGCAAATAATCCTAACTCTAGTTAAACCTGAAAATGCTAACATTTTTGTATGTACATCTAACTTAAAAAATGTGCTAAACTATGAACAGATAAAGATTTTTTATGTTTATTTTAACTGAAAGACTCCCTTACTTCAGTTTGAGTATCACTCAGAAGAACATTTCCTTCACTGTAGAGTAAATGAAAGAGAAGGCCAACTTCATTTAATGTAAAACATGCAAAAGATGCAGGACATAGGATAAAAAGGAAGGAAGCATACTTATTGCAAATCTGCTTGGAAGACTTGTATGGAGTCTAAAACTAATATACAAGCCAAATTATGTACAGGAAGTACATCACGAAGGTGGCATTCGGCTGCTTTGTTTCACAGCTATGAACAGCAAGACCAGTTGGGTTCTTCTTTACACCCTTGATAGAGAGGAATCATATTCACAGTATACTTGTGTTCTTAAAGTTGAGGCTGCCTGAAATATTCCTATTTTGAGCTGAGGTACACCAACAGAACAGCAGAACACTATTAGAGTTCACACAGATATCAAACACGATTTAAAAACAAAACAAACAGTAAAAGCTAACCTGCATCAGAAAGATGGGCAAATTTTTATATTTATTTATTTATTTATTTATTTTTCTTTCTTTCTTTTCATTTTGGGGAAAGGAAGCATTAGCATAGCTGACAGCTGACTTCAGAAAAATTGCCCTAAATTTCCATCCTGTTAACTGTAGTTTCTAGTATTATTTTGTGTCAATACCAATTGTTAAATTCTATGAACAGTAATTTTTCATTAACAATTGTCAAAACTTTAAAACCATGATGTAATTCCCCAAGTCTGCAAACGTGCACAATATTCACCTTACCTTGCTGTAAACTGCTGTGAAGGTGATTAACGAACGCAGTTAACATAGTCGCCACATTCATAACTTGTGAACACTGTGCAAGACCAAGCGTAAAAAGTTCATTCCAGCAGGCTTTTACTAATGATATGCTGTTATCCTGTCTATTAAAGAAAAAAAACAACAACAACAACAACAACAAAACACATTAATTGCACTCAATAAAACCAGCCACTTGGCTTTACATTTTTTTAATTTGAAGAACACTTCATAAAACATCATCTAACTCAATCACTGCAGCCAGTACCAGAATAAATTAAAACACTAAAATAATTAAAACGCTAGGATTAAAACACATTTTAAAGTGACATTTGTGAAGAAATCATTTTTGATTTATTGATCAAAAAGGCAACAGATCTCTAACAGAAAAACAAGCTGAAGTTACAGTAAATGACAACTGTCTAGGTATATTCTATCATTTCCATCATGCTAGTTTTCCTAGGATTCACACTCATTTTTAGGTAAGATTTATATGCATGGGCAAAATCAAAGTTTGCATTGTTGCTGTATTCTGGTTGTAGAATAGACTCAAAAGTCTTTTTATTTATTTATTTATTTATTTATTTTTATTTTTAACTTGAAATCTGACAGCTTGGTGCAATTTCTAAGTTAAAAGTACATATGAAATGGAACATGTGAGACCAAGTTCCTGAGCTTCCTGACTTACATTTTTTGTATCCTTTTCATGTTTGGAATCAAGTTTAAAATACAGACTTCAAAGTATAAACAGAAGTCACGAGGATTTGTTTCTTGTAAGAATTAGTCCTCATATTAAGTTTAATTTTTAGTCATTTTAATATATTTTTAAATGCTGAAGCTTAAAATTAGGCCTATTAATATTCAGCCCTAATTAATAGGTTAATTAGTTAGGTTACTAATTAATATTAGTAACCTAACTTTCAGCGATGCCAAGCATCTCTAGCTTGTAGAACTCAACAGGAGCTCAGTACCTTATAAAAAGGAAATCCTACCACTGAGGAGTCAAATTCAGGTACCAGTTTTAGCCAGTAAATATAAATAATGCAAAGTTAAAAGAACCACATGACCACATGAAAGTTAACCATAGGATTTTCAAAGAAAACCATATTAAAGCTAATCCATTACTTTATGGATGATCAAACTTATACCAGAATTACCTGATCACACTTAAGTAGCCTCAAAAAACTAAGTGGCTGTAACCAGCCTGATTAGCATTTCAGTAGGAATCCTTGTGCACAAAAATGTACTAAGCAACATCTTGATTAAATTAGTATGTCTGAGCCAACTATCTTGCCGAGACTAAGGAGAACAGTGCTTGGGGAGGAAACCGCTTGGATACAATTATCTTACAAAACAATTAGCGCTTTGCTTTGGCTCATCAACTCCTCTCAACTGCTAATACCATGAATTTCTCTTTATTTTAAAATTGAAATATGAGTCACCCTTCTAAAAGTTAAAATTACACAGCACACAATGTTCTCAACTTTAAAAAGCTTCATTAATATATCAAATAAGCCTGATTAATATATCAAATAAGCCCGTGATCTTGACTGGGACTGCAAATGTTAGCACAGGTGAGTATTAACAACATTCAGAAAGCCTACTCCTCCATTTTCTTACTCAAACTGACAAATATATCGGGAAGTAACATATTTCCAAAAAAAATGCAGATTTTTTATACATATGTCTTGTTAAATCTTTTTAGATAGGCAGGTCTTTTGTAGATTTTATTTTAAGAAAACAATTCCCATTTGTTGTTATAACACTACTTTGCATTGTCTCTCTGTTGCAAAAACTTTTTAAATGTACAATGACACAGTTCACTGTTAATTCGCTAAGTATTTTGAAATCCTGCAGGACAACAATTTCTACTAAAATATCACATTTACCCACTTTCCCCTCCTTGCCATTTAACAGTGTTTATTCACAACATGAGCAAATAAGAGTAATTGAACACTTACCCTAAAGCTTGGAAACACGGAATGGAACGCGCCCAGTGCATGGACAAGAACAGCAGCCTGGAGGCAGACTCGCAGATATAGTGAACGTTAAGATATTCAGGCATAGGAGAAGGCATGGTGAGCTACCAGAAAATAAAATAAATAAAAAATAAATGCAAGTCAATTATTTTACTTTTTCCGTATAAAACATAATATGAAGAATAACTTTCAAGGCTTAAGAGAAGCAAGTAACATTATTTTTAAACTAAACTTGAGATAAGCCTGAAATAAAATTGAATGACTGTTTTTTGGCTTACTAGCCACACTGTGTATATCCCACAGTGACTACAAAGCAACAAAAACAATAAAAATTTTGAATCTAAGTTTAGATAAAGATTTATGTCTGGGAACCCTGGGGATGAAAAGTCCCAAATAAAACTCATCTTTGGAGGCATTATGTAAGGAATATAAGTTTTGGAAGAACCACTGTAATTAGAATGATGTTGCTTGCGCTTACATATAGATAAATACGTAACTTTCACCTGTGTATGTAAAGAAATTGGGAACTGACACGAAATTCCTAATTACAGCATATTACTTTTATCCTCAGAAATCAAAATTTTGTAATAAAATGGTTTGGCTAAGATAATTTAAAACAAAACTGACATTTACATTAGAAATATGTGCCATTGAGTGCGGCAACATTTAATGAAAACTAAAAGATAAGCAAGACATTCAATTTGTCCATGAATAATATATGATATTATATATGATATATAATAATATGATGAAAAAAAAAAAAAAGGTAATTCTTACATGCTCATAAAAGGAGAAATGAAGTGAGAAAATATTTGCCTCTCTAAAAAAGCAACCATATATTTCCCTTAGCTGTTAAAGTTTTCCATGTATATCCCTTTGCTCTGATTACCTACTACTTCTAAGGTAAAAAACAGTAAAATAAACAGTGTAAATAAACAACTGAGAGCTGTTAATTTTCCCAAGCAAACGGCTACCGGTGGATGGTGGACGAAAGCAGTGCATTCATCAGAAATGAATGCTGATACCTGAATAATTACTCTTCAAAGAGATTCAAAAGACAACGTAATCAGATCATTAATTATGTTGTACCACCAAATTAAAATGTTTATATAGCCAACAATAAAGAGTATTAAGTACCCTGAATGCTACATGGGCATCACTGAGCAGTGGCCCCTCTATTTCAACGAGATTCATGCTTGTTTCTCCCCCGATCAGCTGGACGCTGCCTTCAACACTGTCAGAGTTCTGGCACGCTGCGCTCTCTCCTGGATTTAATGCTTTTGCAAGGGTATCAAAGGCCCTGTGTGAAAAAATAATAAAAAAAATCATCTTAAGAGACTATTTCATTTTAGGAGGAATCTGCACATGTCTGAAACCTGTATTCTGATGTCTGTTTCAAATAACAAAAGAAAAAAAAAAAAAGAAAAAAAAAAAAAAGACTTGAAAAACAAAAGTCATTAACATGCTTTTTCTGCCACTCTACAAAATAAAATCCCTGACAACTGAAACTTACAGTGTCTCTGAAGCAAAAAATTAGCAGCAGATCCTGTTCGCACTAGTTGCCAACAGATTCACAGTTTTGACATACTGACTGTGCTGCTGAATCACAGTTTGCCTTTCAAGATCTCTTTAGTGATGTTTACTGAGAGTGCTGGCATAAGCATTTTGAGCACATGATCATCAGGCTGCTGTTAAAACAACTTACTGCACGTGTAAATTTTACAGATTTTTGCTGCTAAAAAGCACAAACAGAAGGAATAAGCTTCTGTAAGCCATAAAGTGTGGTTAGTTTATTCAACTTAATTTGAGAAGAGAGCTTCTAAATATGTAAGAGAAAGCACTCACATGCTTTCAATACCATCCTTAGTGTCCCTTGAGGTGGGGCAGCGACTCCTGTGAAGACCAAGGCATGCGCACTAACATTACTGGGGAGATGCCAGGAGGAGCACAGATGTATTACTCTTTATTTTCCTGCTTGATAACACATCCATTGTGTGCACGAACACACCTGAGAACCAAAACTGATACATCTACAGTCACAAATATACAGACTCGATTACTGCCTACAGACAGATGACATATCCTGAGAGCAGTATCATTTGTACAGTCACATGAAAAACTCACGCAGAGATCTGAAAATTTTACAGAAGCTGATTATGTGGACATGATTCTCTATTTGTTCAGATGTTTACTGCCATGATATCTAAAATTACTGATTTAATATCCAAGTCTGAAGTAGAACTCTGCCTACCTTTTCTTCCATACTCCTTTGCTACCTACATATATTAATATACTAAAAAAAAAAAAACACTACCCTAAGTGCATACTGTGTACAACATAAACATTTACAACCAAAAGAAACAACACAATAAACTAGCTGCTTACACTGCCTTAGGCTTCAGATGGTGAATTAGCTAGAACAGTTTTTGATCCTAGCCTAGGATCTAGCCTGCACACCTTTTTGTGCACACAGGAGGGTGACTGGGGAGTGCACAAGTGGACTACACAGATGTACCTGGCAAGTTTTCTGTCTCGCATGTATGGAAAGTGAGCAGAAACACAGTGCGCTCATGGGCAAGTTCTGAAGTTATCTTATCCTTCTCCTGCTAGGAAATCTGAGTTTCAGGCCCTATGTGGCTTCCTCTTAGTCATCTTAGGTATAATAAGGCAAAATCGGTAGCTCAATAGCAGCTGCTTAGGAAAATAGGATCTTTTCAGAGCTCTTGCATGTAGCAGGGACAGAAATGTAAGCCAGGAACAAGATCTCTCTCCAGCAGGTAAGGCTATATGCCTCTGCTATAACTCTGTTTTTATTCTAGCTTAGGTTGCAGCGTCCTTTTCACATAATGTTGGGCAGGTACCCTGCAAACCATGTCTGCCCATGGTACTTTGTTTCCAACTTATTCTTGGATGTATGCTTTCAAATAAATCTTCTGCCTCCTATATTATAAATTTGCAGAAGAAAGCTTGCAAAAGTAAGCAGAAGGTTTGCTTTTTAATGGCTCTACACTGTAGGTACTTTTCATGTATTGTGTCTCAACATGAGCAATGGTTGCAAGTTAAAACACTATGGAAAAGAGAATCCAGACCAGAGCTTGACTTGAAGTTACAAAAACCAGCTCACAAAGTAAGAAAAAATGTATTATCGACATTAAATACATCGTATTGATACCCTTTGTTAGAAACAACTTTGGTTCTCTTTTCGTCGAGCTCAGCCACTAACAGATATATAACAGGACTCCTGATTAGCTGTAAAATATGAACATAGATAATGAAGCCATTAGAGGACAAAGCATGTAACATTACAATATAAAAGCAGTGGAATACTAGCAACAAAGTTATACGCTAAGCCGGTGTCAGCAAAATTGAAAGCTTAACTACTGTAGCTGCAAGCAAGGGAATATAACAAAATACATGAAAAACACTGATAGATAAAACCTGCTCCTTGACACCTCTTAAGATCATTTTCTTCAGTGAACAACTGTGTCCATACGATCAAGCTGGCACAAGGTTTGGCACGGAAATCAAAGATTTCAACAGAAATGTTAGTTTTCTGTTTGAGTAACAACTTCCCTTTCACAGGAATATTTTCTGTGAAACTCCTTGCTGGGGATCTGTTAGGTGACCTACTAGACACGGGTACACGTTAACCTGAGCCAGAGCTCTTTCAAGCTCACTGGCTGAGAACTTGATGGATTTCTGTAGACAGATTTTAAAACTGAGCAGAAGCACTGAAGTTGGCAAAAGCAAGCATTTGAAAGTGCCAGGAAATAAACAAACAGGTAATCATGCAACCTTATTACTGCATCTTATTGAACAGCCGTATTACTGACTGATGTTTATCAGCACGTACAACAACACTCCTTACACTTCGGGTTCTTTACCTAGGAGAACACGGCAGAGGTCCAAATCAGCACCTATATTAAAGGTCACACTGACTTTCTAAGTAGCACATATGAAGAAACGCAGAACAAATGCATTCTGCTTGCAATTATACTGAGTAGTAGAGTGGAGTATTGGGGAAATCATGTATTTGAGTCAGTACAAACTACTTTACTATATACCAATCTTTTTTTCTTGATCAATTTACTCTACGTATGTATTTTCAAAACAGCGTGTATAATATAGATGGAGTGTAAAGAAATATTGTTGGGACAATTGTCAGAAGCCTGCATGGAATGACAATCAAGGAAGAATGTGATTCTGACTGAAGGAGTAACTAAGTACTACAGAGAATACCTCACATGTATGCTCACCAAAATGGCCCAGTTAAAACCAGTGCAGGACACAAGTTCATAAGATATATAACGAATGCATTTGTACTGACAGTGAGCATTCTTTGAGTTCTCCCATCTGGAAAGAAAATCCTTTTCAAGCTTTTAAGGCAATCAGCAGCTATGGGCATTAAACTACTTACACAGATGAAATCTTTAAGAAACAGTTTTCCAGGATGATACAAAGTACTATGAATATAGTAGAAGATCTAACACACATTGTTAAGGACAAACAAAAAGTATGAAAAACAGCTGATTTACACTGAAATTAATTCCAAGAACAGACAACTGTGAATATTTATTTCTCAAACCAAACTTATGATTTAATTTGGAATAATCTTACAAGATTGCTCTTCAACATGAGCTCATGCTCTTACTACTACTATTTTAGATGCAGATAAATTACTCACATTGTGATGACTTAATTAATGCTCTGAATGAACAGAGACATTCTTGAGAAGTACAATATTTTCAAGCATAATGTGCCTTACCTTGTAACATCACTACTAGCTTGTTCTTCTTGCTGGAGTTCAGATAATGACGCATCTCCATTACTTAAACTCTCAATCATAGATAGCTCTGTACTGCTTTGTGACATGTCTTTGGATTTACCGAGGTTTGCTAATGATGTCACCACGTTTGCCAGTGTACTTAAATCTCCCTGACAGGCTTCAACCTAAGGGAAAATTATAGCTTTTAATTCTTTCATATTGGCAGCAGATAACTTGTAATATAAGAATCTAACTTCTACAGTAATGAACTGAGCTTGTGAATAGACCTGTAAGAAAATTATTGTATTCATTAAATGCATAATCATAATGTAGTAATTAGACCCTGCACTGCTTCTAAAATATGAAATATTTGGACATTTACTTTTACAAGTAATAGCTATCTATTTCTTTCAGAAGGAATGCTACAGATGGCAAGCAAGTGCAGGCAGAAGTTTCAGCATATCCACTCACTAGTCACTAACTGGGACTGTAAGACTAAACTAGATAGCATTTTTATCATCTTTCTTTCTTCCTTCCTTCCTTCCTTCCTCATGTAAATGATAGCATAGTAATAGGAGAAAGTTTGAAGAGGAGGAACATACAAAAAGTCACCTTTAAGCAAGCAAGAAAATAACTCTGCTGCAGCCTTTTTGTTAGAACTTTATTTAATTGCAAGGGAACAAGCTGTTTCAGTAGTTACCAGTACTTCAAGAAGGCAGTTAAGTCATATTTCCCACCCTACTCCACAATAAATAAATAAATAAAAAGGAAAACGCACGTTCACAGGCAAGTAAGCTGCTACTAAAACCAACATGCTACATGTCACTTAACTCAGTCATACAGGTAGTGTCGGAAAAATGAAATGGAAGAAACATTTGATGAGGCCTTTTGCAGACAGAGTGAGGAAAAATGCACATAAACAGTGTGAGGCAATTTAATATCAGCTAGAAAAATACAGAAGCTTCCCACTGTGCATGTGTAGGGACATTATCACATCAATTTAGTGGATTAGTATGCGTAACAAAATGGAAACAAATGAAAACCAGCTCATAAACATATCAGAAACCAAAACTGTTTCTCAGACAGCGCTTATTAGATTTGAAAAAATATTAACAATAAAGGGGAAAAAAAATACAACTAAGTGTTTTTGAAATGCACTGTGATAACACCATAGCCATATAAGGTTTTACAAACACCTCACTGTACTGGAACAAAAGCAATCTCTAAGTGTCAGGATTACCACAGACAAAGTAAAATAAGGTGGCCTTCAAGGCTCTCCAAGAATGGGGGAGGAAGGCATTTACTTTGCAGTTTTTAGCATTTTTACTATGCAGGGCTAAAAGAATTCTCCTGAAGAGAAGGCATCTACAACACTGGGCAATATTGTAAATGAATGTTTTAAACATGAATTTATTAAAACAAAGGTACAACAAAACAGAACAACCTTTCATCCCTACATACACCATTATAGCAAACAAAAAGTATATGAATCAGCACTTTATATAGCAGTCATATCATTATATACCTTATCTGGAGTCATCAACACAGTAGGCTCACTTTTTATCCCAGACTGATGAATGTTAACAAACATTCCTGATTCCAGCAGACCTGTCGACCTGACACAAAACAGCACACATTTTAGTTTTGGGGTGATTTCCAGAAACAGAGACAGCTGCTTTTGGAGTAGAATATACGTACCTTGCTGTTTCATTGTCTGTTACAAAAGTTGGAGTTGCAGCTAATGGACTGCGAAGATCTTTCCGAATGTAGATCTTTTCTGTAGAAGCTGCACAGTTTGAAGACTTTTCTCTTGACACTTCAATAGGTTTCCTCTCACACTGCACAGCTAATAAAACAGTATGAAACTATTATGTCACATCACAAATCACCGTCTAAGAAACAATCCTTTTTTTCTTGACTTACTCTTCAATTTTAATAACGATTCTGAGTATGTACAGAGATTGTAACTTAGAATATATATATAACCAGTAAACTAATAGCTTGAGTAAAAAACAACAAACACACTTGTTTTGTTCTTAATGACATGATGTAGTAGTCGAAGTCTGAGATCAAATGTACACAATCTGAATAATTTTTCAAGTTACAGTTAAGACAGAAATCCCCTTATACCTTGTTTAGTTTGGGTCTTTAAGGGGAGGCTTACTGTTCCTCTCTCAATTTCACTAGCCACACTCTCAGTTCATTTTTAAAGGACAGCAGGTCATTGAACCACATGACTTCATACACTTAAGGAAGCTTCCCAAGTTAGGAGCTTAGAAAATAGAGGGGGAAAGGGACATTTGCCAAGCTCAGTTCAGACCATTCAAGATCTGGGTGAGATCTTTACCCAAAATCAATTATGTAATAAAACAAGCAGATTTTTAATTTGAATAGCTCAGTGAAATTAGGTGTAATGAATCTGTGTTTTATCCCATAGAAACATCACCTTGTCTTGGATGAATTAGAGAATATTAAAGTGGAATTTAAAGTATAATACCCCATGGTGATTTATCCAGCTCTCAGGAATAAAGCCAAAGAAAAACTTGTAAAATCAAACTGTAAACTCAATAAAAGGAAAACCAAATTTCTGGAAAAATAACAAACAGTAATGCAATGTTGTTACTGTAAAATTTAATTAATAAAAGGTATTTCCAAAGTAACTATTTAAAAAAAAAAAAAAGATTTTTTCTTCTACAATTTTAAAATTGTACAAGTCATTTTATAGAATGGATTATGATCCTGGAACAGTTATAAACCCAATCTGCACATAATTTAAAATGTGCATCAATTCACCAACTTCATAAGCACTGGCTACTGACTAGCAGAGCCTCTTTAACATTGTATTGCACACAGAAACAGTTTAAGCCTATGGAGAGAACCCTGAATGTTGATTATTTTTTAAAACAAAGGAAAAAAAAAAAACTTTCTTCTGTTACGCTGTTATGGAAAATGTATAATGAAGAAAAAAAAACCTTTTAAGATAGTAGTAGACTATGATACTATTTCAATTTTTGTAGTGATAATTATTACACAAACAACGATCACAGTATCATCAAGTATTGAAGTATTGTCAATGCCATTAAACCTACCCTGTAATACACAAATGGTGCTTTGAAAGGGTGGGCAAAAATCTTGCTCTTCCTTTGCTACCCCTGTACTCCCTACCTGGATCCAAGTTTGCTGAAAAGGGGCCAAGACTTCTTCAAGGGACAAAAAAACACTCTGAGGAAGCTCCAGCTCCAGACAGTACAGAGTTTTCTTTCCTAGAGTTTTCTTTCCTCTCCCTATTCCACTGAGAAATGAAACTTCTTGTCCCAGAACAATCCTTTCCTCCATGCAGTCTTCCCCCAGGACCCAGAGTTCCCTTTTGTGCCTTCTGACCCCTAGCCCCAGCTATTTTGTGCTGTGGAGGGACAAAGTCCTGCCAGCTGAACTCAAGTGTAACGGGAAGATCCACTTCATGCCCTCAGCTTTTCCTCCCTTTCTGAATTAATTTCCCCTGTGCTGGAAAAACATTACTGGCTTCTGCTGGCAGATGGGGGGCTGGAAGGACAACGTCCACAGAGGTTCAGAAGGGTCAGCAAAATACAGCCAGATAGCACAGAGCAGAGAACAGCACTAATACCATGAGTACAGCAGCAGTGTGGCAGTATTTGCACTGAAGTATTCTTGTATTGCTTCACTTCTGGTGTTTTTAGTATTCTGATACTACTGTGGTGTTAAGGTATCACTATGTCCAGTGTAAGGAAACCTAAAAAGTAACTTGAAATCTGTAGGAATTGGTAAGAACTGCACTCTGTATCACTATGGATCTCTGCCTTATGAGTAAGGGTCTCTGCAGAGCTTTGCCAGTAACCTAAGTTGTGGCAAAAGTGACAAGAAGGTAGAGGGATTTAAGAAGTTCAGTAGCTTAAAATACAGATAGAAAAGTTGAATTGCATGTGCAAAAAAAAGGTGGAGACATGCTTGACATTTGCAGCCTAGAAGCAATGAGTCATTCTCTTTTACCACATGCAACGGGTTTAAGTTTGTCAAGCAATAGACGTGCTTGAAGCATTTCAGGCTTCTGATCACACCAAACTTGCATAATTCTTTGAAGGAAAAATATATGATATAAAAATATAAAATTGAGATAACAATCTGTTGTAATATTATAAAGTATATATTTTGTAGCACAAACCTTAACACAGCTGCCAGCTAAAATGATTTACACTTATTCAGACTTACAATCTTGTTTCATTCCAAACGCTATGCATCTCTGCAGCCTACAGTACTGACATCGATTCCGGTGGTGTTTGTTGATAACACAGTCTTTTGTTCCTCGGCATGAATAAACCAAATTCTTGCGTATACTCCTTTTAAAAAATCCTTTGCACCCCTCACAAGTTACTGCTCCGTAGTGACGCCCTATTTACAAAACAACAGGAATCATGACATTAGTTTTACATTGTAATACCTCTTCTTTACATTTTTTCTTTACTCTTATTTTTCCCCATAGGTTACAGATCTTAAAATACAACTTGTGGCTATAGAAGAACACAAAAATGTAAGTGAAACACATTTTTGGTTTAGAGCACTTCAACAGGATACATTTTTCAAACAGGCAAATAACCAAGAGCTTATTAATTTCTTGCTGAATCTGTTGACGGCAGTGTTAAAAAAGCTAACAAAAGAGGTTATCAAGAATGCAGAAGAAACTCTTAAGTTATACATGCTTTAGCAACTTAAAAAAAAAATTACTTGACTTGTAATGAGGCAAGTCCTGTTATTACTGATTACAAATTCAGCTGTAGAAATTCTATGCGTTGTGTCTAATGGAAACACGGAAACTGCAAATATCACATTTGTCAGCAGTACGTATCGCTTCAAAGCCCTACTTTCACCTTTCATTTTCCTAAAAGAGTAATGCTACATCATTAGTTCTTTCAGTAAAAATCTTAAATGAGAGAACTAAAATAGAAAAGATTTTTAAAAATCTGTTCTGTGAAATTTCTAATACTAACACATAAAAATTGCTTGGATGTACTACAGAAAGAAGTTTAAGAAGTAAATTGTTTTGATTATTCTATAGCACAAATTAAAAATATTACTAAAAAGTACTCCTCTGATTAAGTTATACTTGGCAATTCCAACAGTTACAATTCTGTGATGAAAAAAAAATTAAAACCAAGATCACCGACAAACACTCAGCATACATACTGCAGAGACACCAAGGCTCCTCTTTGAACTTAGTAGGGCTTATTACAAAAATAAATCTCAAATATGAACTAATTGAAGGGAAAATATATTTTTAGATTCTTTCCTCATTCTTCTCAAACTTTTTTTTGGATACATCAATCTTGTCTGCCTGAAATTTCTGGAAATTCTGATCTCTAGGTTTTCTAGACTCCATTATCACAACCATGTTGCCACACTCCTGAATGTGAAATTTACACAGCATCGTACATATTAAGTATCACTAAGTATAACATTTTAATAGCAGCTGGGCTTATGAGTACTTCATCTGGCAAAGCACTCGGGCTGCTTCTTCACCTGCTCTTTGATGCAGCTTCTTGCACTTCAGTTTGGAGGTGTCAGAAAGCAGTTGGCACTCCACTTCTTGCCACATGGGAGGCTCCCCAGCACCTACAGCTGCACAGGGAAATATGGCACTGTCCCCACATTCACTGCCAGGGCTCAGTGTCCATGGGAAGGCCAGGATGAGCAGCACCTGGGATCACCAGCCTCTCAAGGTATGCTCCAGTCCTCCACTGGGGACCCAGAGCTGTCCTCCCAGCTGGAGCAGGCCAACCAGATCACCTTACATTTGTTTGGCATAAATTTCCCTTGATGTGGGTGAAATCTGACATACATTTAGAGTTCTAGGAACTATAATTCTTATGCTAAGTTTGGCTGCAGTAGAAATGTTAGGCGATTTCATTTTCTAGGCAGTTTGCTCTACATCCTACTACCTTTCATGATGAAATCCTACTGTTAACTACTTCCCTCCTCTGCCCTGCATTTTCATACACTCTATTTCTGTCACTTTCAAAAAAGAGTATTTAATTGCAGTTCCCATATGTTGATGTTATTGGAGGTCCATTACACAGATTTCAATCAGACTAACCACAAGAATCTTCTGAAGGAGCCATCATTTCCCTACTTAGTCTAATTTTAGCTAACTAACTACACTGTTCTTAAGCTGATTTTTAACTGGAACTATAGTGCATTTGTGCAGTTTTAATCATGGTTCTTCAAGTAACTAACTGTCCCACATAAACCTAAGGTCAGCAGGTTTGTTTTTTCAGATACCTACAGTGTCCTCCTTACCTACTGGTTTCATATTTTAAATAACAAACAGTTTTCTCATCTATTTTAAGAGAATCTGACAACAATAACATAGTCAGTTCACTGCATGACCTTCTTTTAAGAAAAAAAAATCTTACGAGCAAGTCACTTAAGTTATTCTGTCAGTCAATTTTTATAATCCAAATTAAAATGCATTAGCCTAAGAAAGAAGGGCAAAAATTATCTAGTAGGAAACATATTTAATTTTTGATGTAAAACAGCAATAAACAAGTCCCGCCCACAGACCCCAGAGTAAAATTTAGTGTAACTATCTGCTACAAAAAAAAGAGTGTATCTTTCCTGTTTGTGTATAATATACGCAAAGCATTACGTAGCTTGAGAAGAATTTTATACTGCTTTTATAAAATTGTACTACCTTAAAAAAAGTTAAATACCTGATGCCTTGTCTCCACATACAACACACAGATCAAACACTTTATTTAGGGCCTGTTCATTGGGAGAGTTGTCTGTTAAAATCTGGAAGAAAATAGGAAAGAATTTCATTTTTCTTTTTCTTACCATCAAGAAAGATTAAAATAAATCTCATGCTTGTGGATTTCTTCTAAGATAAAGGACTAAATCTACAAATTATGAACTTTTCTTGAGTATATTTTACAGTCCTCAGACAAAAAGGAGCTGAGCTACCTGCCATGTCACTGAGCTCCTAATCAGGACACAATGAAGTATTACTTGTAATACTTCCAGTAAGATTTCAAGATTTTGTTTTATCTAAGTATTACCTCTGCAGAATAGACTGATGTTTTGAAAAACATTTATCATCTGTATACTCATTTTGTTGAATACATACCTTTTGTTGAATTTTGGATTTACAGTGTAATGACTTGATCATAGTACAAAAGAGGTAAAAGCATTAAACAGAAAAAAAAAGCCTTGAAAGGGCTATTATTTCTACTTTCGTAATTGTTGATTCATTTTTACAATACACATTTTTAACAATAAATTGGTGGACCAATAGAAAACATACTCTGACCAGTATCATTAATTATCAAGTGGATAGTTTAGCTTTCAGTAACAGCTTGGCATTATCTCTGTATTTGTGTCTTGTCTTATTAATTTATTTCTGGAACCTGTAAAGTTTCATTAAGCACATGTTAGAACCACAGCACTACAGTGCAGGCACTACAGCCTTCTATTTGATCTTCTATAAAGATCTATTTGATCTTTAAGAACTGTAATCCACTGAGATAAATAACATACATTAAAATAAACAAAGAAATAATCCAAATGATCATGTAAGTAACAACCAAACACCATCTTGACAATAATGTAAAGAAGAAAAGAGAAAATTATTCTTTCCACTAAAAAGTGATATAATTTAGAAGTTTTACAAGTTTCTGACTTCCACAGTGTCTTAATAGGAATTCAGACACTCTCATTCTTGCTTTGCATATTCAAAAAAGGACCTCTGATAAGATGAAAGATTACTTAATGAAAGAAGAAAGTACCCTATCTTCTACAGAGAAAATTTAAAAATCACATTTTCAAAGTTTGGAAACTATTAGATTTACATATGGGAATGTGTAAGAAGTCTATTTCCTTCTAGTCAGTCTCTGTTAACAGCACTGTCTCAGAGACTTGCCTATTAAGTTTTCTTTTAATATAGCATCTTTTTAAGAAAAATAATCATGACAGGTTAAAAGAATGTTAACTTTTCGTTCCTTCCTGATTTCCATCATCACCATTATGCATATTCATGACATGATATAAAATATATACAAACAAATTTTAAGTCCTTCCATAGATGAAACCTTCACTGAAACTGGAAGTTCCAGATAAGGAAGGACGACAGAATTTGGCCCAGGAGGAGATTAAAATCCCAGACTCAGAGACCTCATCAACTGACCTTGAATATGTAGAATAAAAATCGATTATTAGAACAAAGAAGAGCCACTGAAGGTGAAGCACATGATCGGAGAAAGGATTTTGCAAAATGTGTCAACGTAAAAATGAGATGTAATAAAGGAGAGATTTTCTGTGTAGCAAATGAACAGGCATTTCAAGTGAAGGCTACAGAAGAACGACAAAAAAGACAAAACTGGAGATGAAAGATCATTTAGGAGAGAAAACATGAAAGGGGCCAAAGAATATGAAGTCAAACAACAAATGAATGGTACTCTATATTTCACTGACTCTCAGTGGAGAACAAAAACAATCTCTGCCACTACATACTAGCTGACAACAGAACAGCCTAACTCAACTAAGAGAATATTTTGTTGCCTCTCAAACTCAGCTACGTTGCCAAAATTGCCTAAGCACAACTAGAGCTTTTAATTGTCTGTCCACACTTCCCCTATACCCGAATCTTGTTCTTTAAACCAGTGTGGCACTCTTCTTACCTTTTAAACTTTCTTCTGAAAAAATCTTTCTATTAGGATTACTTCAAATCATATCCCACTGCTTTATATGTCTGTTGAGGACTACCTAAAATAGGGAATGTATGATACCACCACACATGCTGGAATTCCTCTCAGTTGGATTGACTTTTGATACTGCTTGCACATGTGGGTAGTGAATCGGAGCAGTGGCCTGGCTCCTAGAAAAGCAGAAACTAAAAAGATCAGGAGTGTTCACTTGGGAAAACAGATTACTTGAAGAAGGATATGATAGTGATTTGTTAAAAAAAAAAAAATCAATTGTTACTACTTTTACTGTATAGTTTTTACTGCCATAGGATATTATACTGACCAGAACAGAAATGGTCTATCATAAATAACAAGAAACGTTATTAACTTTAGTGGTAGCTATCAAGTAAGGTCTCACTGCATTCTCCAGATCAGGAGGTCCCTCTAAATCATGAAGTAATGGAAGTGAAAGGGTACACTCAGAAGAATCATTATTTATGTGTTCAGTTTTTAATACATTTACTCAAGCACCTGTTTCTGGCCATTTTTTAGGTGTGAGATACTGGACTAAATGGACTGTAGCTCTCCTAATGTTGCTTGGCCTGCCAGACTGGTGTAATATAATGGCAGAATAAATGTACATGGGTAAATCAACACTTGATAACTGTGCTTTAGCTGAAGTGCAGTAATCTTCTACTTCATGTAGAAGGATCTTGTATCTCCCAGGTCTTCTGGGCATGCTCTTCTCCCTCTTGGAATCAGTGCTATCACATGCTCGTCTGTTGAGGATATGGGGCAGAAGGCTTGAAAGTTGGAGCATAAGGACTAAGGAAGCAGCACATACAATGTATGGTGGAGTAAAGAGCACTGGGGACCAGTTTAGGGAGTTACAACCCTGACTAGTAACAATCTCACATCATTTTGGGTTTTGTAAATGCAGAATCTGTAGTGCTACTTTCCCACTGTCACTCCCTACTAATAGTCTCCCTGAGAAATTGCCTTGGAGTACAATTCACACAGCAGTGAACAGTAGTTACGACAGTGTATGAAAAGGAAAACAAGGAGAAGGAAATGTTAAGTGATGAGGACGAGAGAAAAGATTATTTTTTCAACAATATATGAAAACGGAGAATCAATGAAGTAGCAATAAAGAAGGACTGTTGGTACATCTAGAAATGACAAAAAAGTAACACTTCTTTCTAATCTCATGAGCCAGGATATAAATGGATATAAATCTTGAAAGCAGTAAGTTCACAAAAAAAATGTGTTCTTCATAATTTCTAAGTATCCACAATGCATCCTAATGCAAGAAAAAGTATAGCATTAAAAAAAAAAAATTGAAAAAGGAGAACCCAGACAGACATACTTGGAAATAAAAACATCTCTTCGTATCCCATTTGAACCAAAAGTATGAAATAAAGTGCATTATCTACCTGGATGTGTTGTGCAGATATATCAGGGGATGCAAAAAACAGTTGGTTGACACCTGCAGCATCTGGAGTTGCTAGGATTACTTTTCCTGGAGTGGAATCTTGTCTGGCAAGGATCACCTTGCTTGGGGTAGAGCCATCATGATTTGTTAAGATGAACTGCTTGCCTGCTGAGCTCTGATCAAGTGCTGTAACAATCTGAATCTTCTGGCCCGTCTGCTGATCTGTGACAATCTAATAATACATTTATCTCAAATTGTTATGGTAATGTAATCACCCTTGGGGCCCATCTGGGCTCTCGAAGAAAACGGGAATTTTGCCTTTGACAACTGTGAAGTAGGATTGTCCTCCCCTCTGTCACACAAGAGTTAAGTAAACTCAGGCAAAAACTTGGATTTTCACTTTCTTTTAAATGCACTTGAGTCACCTTTGTGTTTGAAGTCAAAACCTGAATTCTCTCTTTTTTTTTTTTTTTTTTTTTTTTTTTACAAAGGGCCCATGCTTTTACAAAACTACCAAAAACCCCTGACAATTCTAGCATCCAGAATTTGAGGTGTCTGTAACTCAGCCCTAGGGCCCATAAGCTTCTGTTAAATCTTTAACCTTTGAATTAGCTGCACACCATGCAAAGTGCTTAGCACCTCCTGTATTTGTATGCTTAAAAAGAAACATCCTAAAACAACAACCATAGACTTCAAAGTGAAAAAAGAAAGCATCAAACAGCAAGAAAAGCAATATTTTCACACCACTGTACAAACATTTTATGCTTCATTTTTTTGGGGTCTGTTTTTTACATGTATGTTCCTAAATAAAATAAGTTAAAATTCTGTTTTCTCTGCCATTTTTTCTTTCTTTTTTTTTTTTTTTTTAAGGAAAAAAAGATTTTCATGTTTCATTACTTACTCAAAATGAGACCTACAGGTTGTTTTTTCCATTTTTTTTTTCTTATTTTCAAGCACAAATACAGCAGACTTTTATTAAAAAGCCCCAGTAAATTCATTTTTTGCCAACTTTGTAAGAAGATTATAATTCTTTCAGAAAATAATCAAGATTCCATCTATCTTCCACTATAACACTTTTAGTCACTTCTTGCCTTTCTTTCCAAAAGCTTATACCAAGAACTGCCTGGTTTATTCTAGTGATTAAAGAGCACCATTATACAATGACTATTTCCTGCAAACTGTTTTTGAATTACAGATCAATCAAATTTGCTGTTAACATTTCAGGCATCTAACTTTTTTTTTTCTTTTTTCTTTTTTTTTTTCTCTGCAAAGCACAATTAAGACCTATTCAGGCCAGAAGGCCAGGTAATTATAGAATATCAGAGACTAAAAATACAAAGCAAACATCAACTACCATGAGAGCTGGGGGGCAGGATAGGAAGATAGGACAAAAACCCCACAGAAGTTACCAAGATGATAAATACAGTGTTTTCCGTTCAATTTTCTAAGATATACACATACCCAGGACCACAAATGACTACAGCAGTCCTTTATTTCTTCTTTCAGTACCTTTATAATTCCTTAAAAGGCAAAACTTCCTTGCCATTTTACATCCCTTCTTCCCTTAACTTTCTCTTTAGATTCCATTTGTCTTCATTTTACAATCTTTATTTTTCTTGTGTCCTTTCTGGCTATTTCCAAAGTAGCTGATGTTCCCTTCCCCTCTCCAAGCACCTCTACTTCACTGGGATTAGAAGAAATCCAATGCATGTGATCCTCAACTGCGTGCATAAAGACACAAAAGCCAAACACAGAATATTGTGCTGTTTCTTGAATACCCAGATGTATTCTTTAAAAGATACGCATCTAAAATCTGTGTCATTATCAAAACCTAAAAGTGCAACTGTATACATCAAAAGAAGGCATATACTTTATCTAGTTGGGTTTATATGAAGTATAATATAAAGCTAGCTCAAAACCTGAGATTTTCCAGACAGTGAAGATACAAATTTGAGCTAAGGCTGAAATTATTTTTTTGGATATGTATGCTAAACTATCTACTTAGTATTATAGTCCAGACCCTTATGTTTAAAAGGTAGGTATTTTCACTGAGTGATATAGTGCGTACAGTGTAATGTTCATGTCCATACAAAGCTATTCAATTTGCGCAAATGTTCTCTGCAGCTCTCAGGCGTTTGACAACACACAGGCGTAACAGAAAGCAGTTCAAACAATTAAGAGTAGTCTGTCTGCAATAAATCCTTATGGGCAGATAGCTGCAAAAACTCCACCTAAATCTCAAAGGGACTTTGGAAGTGGAGCGTTCCACCCAAGTACAACAACTTTGTAACAACTTCCAGTACCAAAATATTGAGATAAGAGAAAATAATCAGAGGGAAAGAGAAAACTACTTATCTTCTCAAGAAAATACATCAGGGCTCAAAGACAACAAATTGTGTTTCTCAATAATCTGAAATTCAGTGTTGCCAAAGAGATCATGCCATAAAGCAGGAATATATTACTTCAGGATTGTCTGCCTAAAAATATATTTCTCCCATGTACTTAAGTGTCCTGACGATAACAGAGGATAGCATTTTCTTTCATTTTGTTTATTGACTAGTCTGTTAACAAGTTTTGACTTTAATTTCAATATCATTTCAATAAATAATAATTCTCGGTTCCTCTTTTAGGAAAAAAAGGCATGTTTAAACATAAAAGGATGTGTCTACCTGCTGGTTTTGAACAGAAATGTCATTTAACAATGTGGCATTCAACTTTTATTCTATAGAAACTGTACTGGCTTTAGGTGGCAGGGTTTTGGTAGCGTGGAGGGTTTTGGAGGTGTGGGGCTGCAGGGGTTGCCTCTGTGAGCAGAGCCCAGCAGCTGCCCCATGTCACTTAAGAGCCAGCTCCAGATGGCTCCAAAATGGAACCACTAATGGCCAAAGCTGAGCCAGTGAGCCATGCTGGTTGCATCTCTGACAGTAGATTTAAGAAAAGGGAAAAATTGCTGTGCTACAGCAGTGGGGACAGAGAGGAGTGAGAACCAGCCCTGCAGACACCAAGGTCAGCACAGAAGGAGGGCAGGAGATGCTGCAGGCAGGCAGCAGCAGTTCCCCTGCGGCCTGTGCAGGGAGAGGCCCCTGGTGGAGCAGGCTGTCCCCCTGCAGCCCATGGGTCCCACACGGAGCAGATCTCCACGCTGCAGCCCCCCCATGTGTGGAGGAGCCCCCGGTGGAGCAGGTGGATGTGGCCTGGAGGAGGCTGCGGCCCATGGAGAGCCCCCACAGGAGCAGGCCCCGGGCCAGAGCTGCAGCCCGTGGAGAGGAGCCCACGCAGGAGCAGAGGTCTGGGGGGAGATGCCGCCCATGGGGGACCCGTGCTGGAGCAGTTTGCTCCTGGGGGGTGGACCCCGTGGTACGGAGCCATATTGAAGGATCCATATTGTCTTTGGGCAGCCCCTGCAGGATCAGTTTGTGAAGGACGGCATCCTGTGGGAGGGACCCCACGGGGAGCAGGGCAGAGAGTGACTGTGAAGGAGCGGCAGAGATGAAGTGCTAGGGACTGACCGCAGCCCCTACTCCCCTGCGCTGTTTGGGCGAAGGAGGCAGAAGATGGTGGATGGGTAGGAAGGTGTTTTTAGTTTGCTTTTAGCTTCCTTCTGCTCTAGTCTGCTCGTGATAGGCAATAAATTACATTAAACTCCCTTATGATGAGTCTGTTTTACCTGTGATGATAACTGTGGAGAGATCTCCCAGTCCTTATCACAACCCATGAGCTTTTTTTCATCTTATTTTCTCCCCCTGACCTTTTGAGGACAGGGGAGTGAAAGCACAGTGTGGTAGTCCTGAGCTGCCTACCAGCATGAAACCACCACTGAGACAAAATGTTAAATTTCCCTAAAAAGGGTGATTAATGAAACATGTTTTAAAGAACAGTTTAAATTTAACATTTACAATTTTTAATGAGGATTTTGTATTTCAAGATTTCAGATAATTCTCTATGTGAAAAAAAGCAAAAAATATTAACTGAAATGATAAGCTCAAAATGAACCAATCTACTATATTTTTTGAACACTTCACTGAAATGTATTTTATTTTTCCACCAAAATTCTTCTTTGTGGGAAGTTTTAATTACTAATTTTTATCCCATACCTAATTTCTTACTATTATTTACACTGCAGCCATGTTTGTAGATGCCTGTTGCAGGAAGGATGCTGTTCTACCGAGTGCTGTCTCAAACAAGAGACAACCACTATCTCAAAGCACTCACCATCCATTTTGAAGCAAGAATCAATGAGTGTGGTGACAAAAGACATGGGACAAAGTACCTGGGACAGAAACAAGTGGTACCCCAGCTACCCAAGATGATGAAAAACTAAAAGGACATTGAAACAAAACTATCCCTAGAAATACAGTTCTTCTATGTTCTTCAGATTTTCAGTAGCTACAGTCCTTATCTGAAAGCAGTTCTCTCTTCCCCCCTATACCCTCTCCAAAAGGGTTTAGATGTCTGCCACTGGCTCTGAATCAACACAACTGTCTTGCCTTTCAAAGGGTCACGGTTTTATATGTTGTCCTACATTCAGACCCTGATACTGAAATTATATTAAATGGCTTCCCACTACAGCATACAGATACTGATGAAGAAAACAGGATAAAGAGACATGAGTTAACTGGTTAATATAAATTAATTAAAGTTACAGCTGTACACAAAGCATAGAAAAGGAGTGGAGGTAGCTGAAAGAATAAAAATCTACTGGATAGATAAGGCTGACACCAGGACTAGAATACAGGCTGTGGTAAAACAAAACAAAAGATCATGTATGGGGGCACTAGTGAAGAATCTTGGAAGGTAGGACAAAGCTTGAATGCAATACACTGAAACGGGGGGAAAAAAAAAAAAAAAAAAAAAAAAAAAACAGGGAAAAATACTGAAGTCTGAAGCAGCAAAAGAAAAAGCAACCAAGATTATACTAACAGTTGGCTCACAAAATGGAGTGTTTTTGTGTGCAACAACATGTGTCTGAGAATATTTGTTAAATTTCTGCTATGGTTAGTATTTTTCTCCAAGAGGAAATTTTAAAATAGAGCATTCGCATGAGTTGGAGATTATTACCTCGCTAGGCTATAAATTAGCTTACTGAGATGTATAACACTGGTTGAAATGGCCCAAACCAGCATCCCTTAACACACTTCTCAGACTTGTATCAACAATATAATGCAGTATTTCCCCTCATCCCCGCTCCAAATTGTCTCCAACTACTTAGTTGAATTAATGAATCTCAAAAGTTTAAATCTAAAAGTTTTCAAAGAGCAGTATCACTACAGTGTTAGGGGAAAATCTTTATTCTATTCAGCAGTTATAATTTTTGTACATCTTAATTTTTTTTTGAGTAAAAAGGAAGAAAGAAAGCATTGGAATAATGTTTTATTTCTATTTATATAAAAACAACCCTTGGCACCCAGAACTGAATATTTACATTCTAGCAAATAACATGAGGCAAATGAAAAAGAACAATACATGAAAATTGGTGGAAATAAATAGCTCATCATTACTTTTAAAATATATTGGATGAAGCATACCTGTATACGTTGTGGTAAAGAGAGGCCTGAATCTGAAGGTACTATCTGTATTCGTTGTGCTGTCCCATCCATTAGTGTTTGTGTAACAGCTCCTTGGGAATGGGTGATCTAGAAAGAATATACAAATGTAATGGATTGACAATGGATATATTACGTTAAGGACTGATATACTAACTCAATGGATGAACTACTGTAAAGTTTTACCAACTTCTGACTTCCCTGCACAAGGCTATAGAAAGTCTGACACACTTCCTATATAAGGAATTCAAATGCTTGCAATCTAATTTAACTGCTTAATTTTGCTAGTTAGAAAATTCTGTTCATGACGAGCGTTTTAAAGCTATTTTAAAATACCTTCACTTAGAAATTTAGAAACACTAAGTAAAACAATCAACTGTTGGCAAATCCACTTCAGTCAATTAGACTGAGTATTTTCCAAATTATTACTGCTGATGTTCATGTTCTAAACTAAACACAATAGCTTTCATTATGGTTGTGTTGTGTTACACATAAACTAACGTTATTTTTACCTTAATGGCTTACATAAAGTGACTAAAGAAATTTTGGTGTGGAAACACAGCAATTGGCCTTTTTTGTTCTGCTGAGCCTCAAAGAAGTAAAACCAAAACCAAAGAACTCTACTGGGGAACTACCAAGAATCTTAGAGCAGATCAATGAAATGGACAAATTCAGCAAGCACTGTATCTGAAAACAAATGTAAGCCTCTGCTCTCAGGTAGTTTGTGGAGGTGCTTTAATAATTATCACTATTTTTAAAAAAATTCACATACTGTCGCCAACGTATATAGGTATTATTCATTAGATTATTTGTTCACAGAAAATGAGAAGTACAGCTGCTACATACAGAGGCTTGGTTCAAAATGCAGGACTTTTTGTAGTACAAAGGACGTTTGTCTTCACAGTGTTTAGATACCCTCAGACTAAATTTTTTGGCTTACATTCCCCGGGAACTTCCTAAATGTTTTGCAGCATAACTATTTATACAGATCAAAAAATGTTTCATCCTGCAATTCCTGTACTACTAATAATTCATAGCCTCTACACCATTTAAAAATGCTCCTATTCAACTGTGTATTTTTCCCAATAATTAATTTAAGTAATATATACTTATATGTGCCATAAAGATAATGTTTCATGACTGGTTGAGAGCTTTTTTCTTCCTCCTGACTTTGCAACCACACCACCATGTAAGTGGTAATGCCAGCACAAGAAAGGCAAGAAGACACAGCTGGAGGTGAGCAAGAGAAGGAGGAAGGAGTGCTAGGCAAGACTTTCCCTTACAGCAGAAATATAAATTCCAGTCAACCTAAACTGCTTTTGCAACTTCACCCCAAACTGCATTACTTTTGGCACCAGCCTCAGCTCTTATAACCTACTTGATTCTGTCCCTTCAGCTTGGTAGGTAAACCTGGTTGTTTAGTCATCCAGTGATCTGGAATAGGATATTGATGCAGGTCAAACCATAGTCCAGCAAAAGAGAAACATAGGCTGTTCTTAGCATAGGTCAAACCTTCAGTCCAGATTACCACAATGCTCAGAAGCAAATGCATCAGAATAAATGAGACAGCAGGATCAAGCCGCTGGAGGGATGGGGTGCTACTAAAGCTGCCTGCACCATCAAAAGAAATGGTTGTCAAATGAAGGCATTTGGAACACTGCTTTCTAAAAATACTGGATTTTTCAAGAATGTGAACAGTTTTAGTAGTTAAATAATTCATTCACTTTGCTTAAGTAAAGGAGAAAGAAGAGTCAACTGTAAATCAAGATTAAAAGTTTGAAGGAGGTACTTTCAAGCACAGAAATACTGCATTACTCTGTCAAATGACTTGCATGATGGGTGACTTACAGGCAATCAGATTTTTATGTGAACTTGTATTAACTACACAAAATAAGCTATGTGTTCCAGGACTGCTTTACACTTAAAGTGTCGCAATCTACATGTGATATAAAGCAAAACTGATCATCATCCCCACAAAATATTGTCAACTTGACAGTTTTGCTTCTATATAGAATAAAGGTTTTTATTGCAGTTTTGTTTAAAATTTGTTTAAAAATATCTTTTGTTTGTATATGATAGATTCTGTTTAGAAAAATGTGTAACTTTCCTCTGTTGCTGGTACTTGGCAGATTTGTGGAAAGAAACTGCCACATATCTAGTATACGGAACCACAGATAAAAGAAAGAAGATTGTTGTGGGTTCTTGACAAATTCCCTATGTGAATTAAGTAATATGACTCTCATGTAGAAATATGAATTATCTCACATTTAGCAAAATCTGATGAGAAGAATGAAAAGATAAACATTGCACAATGCTCCACTTAGGCAAGGCTATACATTCTTTTTTTAATGTTTTGGTTTTACGCAAAGAAAGTCCCAAACTGGCAAAAACACATTTTTGTGAAAACAATCATAAAATCATTTGTGATAATTTTGTATTTTGAAATGTTCCATATCAAGGATTAACATTACAAAGAAATCAAAACACACCATTAGAACTCTCCTGACTATTATATTGCAATAAAACATAGGAGCATTTTACATTTTCTTCAGAATGGGCACACCTGTTGTTTTTCCTTTCATGTTCTACTCATGTAAATTTTTCTTATAAATTCAATTTAAACTATTCATTCATTTCAGAGAATTACAAATGCTAGCTAAAAGACTGAAGTTCCGTAGAGCTTACCATATGGTTTTCAAAGCTCATATCCAGCATGCACATCACCAAGCCGATTACAGCTTGTATATCAATAGTGAGAAGGGATGTGAAATACTACATGAAGGCCCCTGTAAGACTGACTTTCCTTGCTGACCCCACCTTTCAGGCAGTGTGCTTCTTTGACAGTAATTTTCACTTATGCAATCCCACTTTGCGCAGCTCTAGGTTATTCTTTTCAGTTCTTTTAACCACATCTGCTTTGTGCCAGACTGGGCTGCACCTTGTACCAGATAAGCAGACTGACCACAGCCCAGAGGAAAAAGAGTCCTCCACTATGCCATATTTATTTATATTTTTTTTCCAGTTTTGTCTACCACACAATGACAAAGAGAACTCACGTGAACAAGACTATCATAGCACGAGATTAAGTGGCTAAGTGAGGACTGGGGAATGCTTAAGCCACACCGTTGCCAAATAAGAAATGACAATCGCAGGCAGAGTAAAACACTAAAACCACTAAAGGACAAATCCTAACCTACATGCTGACAGAAGGATCTCCATGAAAACTGCAAGGCTGCAGTTTCACAAAGAAAGAAACAAGCCAACAGCTCCATGCATACAGATGCATCAGTATCACACCTCCACTTCCTCAGCTTCTTCCTCTGCCTCTCTTCTTTTGGCTACCAGTCATCTCCTTTAGGCTTCAAGCTTCTCTGATCCTACTCAACTCATTAACTCAGCAGAAAAACTTCCATTTGTATTGGCTGGTGAAGAAACTGACTTATCTGATTACAAAGAAACAGAAAAAGGACCTTCCCTTTCCCATTGCAGTGAGACACCAGATAAGCTCACTGTCTCATGGAAATCACATTATGAAATTGAGAACAACTCTCACAGAGGCTAACACTGTCATTTGAACTCATCATCCTTTTTTCCGAGTGGCACACGCATCATCTAGCTTTGACTAACCCACAGTTTCCAAACAAAGAAACGGGAAATACAGCCCTACTTAGGCCTTTTTATTATATTAACAACATGAAACTATGCTAGATACACCATTCCCACCTGTGAACACAGAGAGAAAGAAAAACTGATACATCACATACACCACTCACGGCCTTGGAGATAGCCTTAGCAATTCTCAGATGCTACAATAACAAAACCCACAAGAATTTATACAGGATAGATTAACCATCCTGCCCCCCAACCTTTCTACTTCAATTCATGATGGAGAGGAACAAAAACTACTTGAAAAGTCATTCTATATTGACAAAATATAATGACAAAAAAAGATATTGACAAAAGTAATTCGATATTGACAAGAAGCTGAGTGTGAATATTTCAAGCTAAAAATATAATTGTTCTGCTCCTATCTTATTAGAGAAGTGCTACTGATGGAAATTCTAGATAAGCATGTATGTATACAGTTAGCCACACTTGCAAACTATCTGTGCATCTCTGGAAGCTGTATAGCTGCAGCACACAGATTCTGTACAGTGGTGTACAAAAAAAAAAAAACAAGAAAAACAAAGTCTGCAGAAACAAGAATTCGATCTTCCCCCTGACATACACCAAACACCAACAAATATTTTACAGTGATGAGCATGGCAAACCTTTACTTAAAAAAACAAATGACAAGTGAAGCAATTGCTTAGTTGGAAAGTAGAAGCTATGTAATGACAACTCCCTTGACTGTACGTTTTGTAAGTGAAAGTGAGCAAAGCAATTTGCTCAACCAGACAGCTCTCTGCAGACCACTATAGGCCCAAAAGGCACAGCTGAACAGCTAGTTACTTACTGGAAATACTGCTAGATTTTCTTTAGCTTCATTTCTGTGGGGTAAACTTTGGCCAAGAAAGATTTTGCTGTATAACTTTAAGGTGGACACAGTAAGATCTTCTAGTCTTCCATGGGAGGGTTTCCTGAAGCTTTGGGTATACTAAAACTTATTTTCTCTTGTAACTTTGGTTTTTACTTATTAGTCTGTACATTTTAATATTCAAACTTTCTTAAATATTTCTCAAAATGTATGTACCTCTCCCATTTGCTGCTCAATAATTTGATGGGCCAGTTCCTCTATGGTTGCCATGATCTTTAATCACCAGAATTTCCTGTCAAAAAAAAAAAAAAGAAAGAAGATGCTTAACATCTCTAATAGTAAAAGTATCTTGGGGAAAATATATTCCAGGTAAGTGAAGCACATTCCTAATTGTCTGAAGGCGACATCCCTGAAGAATTTAAAGCTCAATTATACTATACAATTAGTAATTTATTTTCTATTTGCAAACTTCTTTATCTTTATACTCAACTCACAGAGATGTGTTTTTCCCCTGCTGCTTTCACAAAGAGCAACAAAATAATAAACTCCCTGTGAGAATAAAAGTGTCTAATTGGCCCTGCCATCAGCAGGGACATAATTAACATCTTAAAAACTGGAATTTTGTTGATGTAAAGCAAGGGCAAAACCCATAACTTCTTCTGAATGCATACTAATCCTTTAGTGTAACAGGAGCACTTGAAGGTCAATTTTGTAATTAGTATGAGGCCCTACTTGGGAGGCAAAAAATATTTATTCCTAAAAACAGATGCTGGTTAGCCATCAATACTGTAGTAAGAAATCCAAATCCTCATGAGAAGAATTCTGTATGATTTTACAGACACTGCCTTAAAGCAGGATTAAATATTCAGATGTATGCCTTGTTTGTTTGTTTGGGTACCTAGACAGAAATATTTGCCAGGCAGTCTGTAAAAGGAACAGACACAAATTATGAAGCAATATACTTACTTTTCTGAAAAAAAGCTGTAATAAGAACACTATCTTATACAAACCTGTATACAAGTACTCTTAAAGGATTTCTCTATGTACACAATTTACTTTGCTTCAAATATGCAATATGCTTGGGTTATACAGCTTTCTCATTGCAGACAGAAGGATGAAGATGTTTAAAACCAACATATATACTGCTGTATTAACATATGAATAAATGGTGCCAGTATAAAGGATTTTTTTACACAACACAGATTTATTTATTTTATGTGCAGGAATAGTGTTGTTTAACCATATGAAAAGCGTTGATGAAAGTGGTTATATATGTAGAAAAACTGTATATATAGCAAATAAAATCAACTGACTTTCACTCTTTTACCCTCCTAGAACTTCTGGGAACTGTCTCCTACCCCAGTGATCTCTAACCTTTCTCAATCAATTTTACAAATAAAAATGTAAATCATTTTGGAGTCACAGAATCACAGAATTGAAGGGGTTGGAAGGGACCTCGAAAGGGTCCAACCCCCTGCCAAAGCAGGTTCCTTAGAGCAGGCTGTCCAGGTAGGCGTCCAGACGGGCTTTCCATTCTGCTCTTCTAATTGGAAAGAGAGGTATCTTTTGATTAAGGTAAGAACTGTAGTACTTGGAAGTATATGGTGTGGATGGGAAGAGTACAGAAACATTTGGTCCCTGTAGACAATTCTTACTCTCCCGCTAGCATTGTTAGTTAAATTAAAGCAAAAGATGACAGACGTACACAAAAAACATGAGAATGAAGCTTATATTGAAAAGCTTTATCTCCTCAGAAGATCTAATACCTAGCAACACCTTTGCAGTAGTACTCTGTTAACCTACTTCTGCATACTGTGAGCTGCAGCACAATCACTATTTAAAGATTTTCAAGTCAGGTAACACTATCAGATGTTTTCTTCCTTTACATAAAATACTAGCAACAAAATATTGCACTGCTTATGCACACTGCACCAGAAATTAGTACAATTTAATTAAAAAAAGAAAAAGTCTTAAAAGCAAATTAGAAAACCAATTAGTAATAAAGACACGCTTTTGGGTAGGACAGATGGACCGTTTGCAGAGTTATTTCAGAAGAAGAATGTGCTGTTTTGTGACGATTTGACATACCAGAACTGTTACACATATAACAATATTTTGCCAAAAATTTGGAGCAGAAAATTAAGAGCAAATAAAAATCTGAAATTCTGATTTCATAGCTGACCCTGGTTTGAGTGGGGGTTTGGAATAGACACCTCCTGAGGCCTGTTCCTGCCTGGAATATTCTACAATTCAAAAATGTACTAATTTCTTAGTTATGGGAACAATAAGAGTTGATTGCAATTAAGAAAAAAAAATCAAAATATTTTGAAAGCAGTTTGGTTTGAACATTAATTTTTCCCTCTTAACTAAGCGAAGAATCTTTTGACTACCTCGGTGGAGGTCCACTGTGCAGGTGTTTTCAAGGACACAATTCAAGATTACCTTCTTTTAAAGTTTTATTTCACCGAGTGTCTAGTTTAAATAGCTATGCACAAGAAAGCTTATCTTGAACAGTTTAAACCAATTTTATCCACCAATAGCAATTACAAAGGTTAAGTACAAGTGGAAAATACATTTGCTCCTACGTTAGCCTTTTGAGATTGCAGTAAGATTTTCCATTCTACAATCATTGTCTGTAGCATTCTCTGCATTGTTTTCCTGAAGGAAATTCGATTACATCAATACCATTTTCCCATCAGAAAAGCTAGGTCTATAATCCTTCCCGTAACAAAGCATGATTTATGACACTCAATTTTTGTCATATCTACCAACAGAGCCTAAGGTTACTTTAAGTTTTCTTAATGCTTTTCTGTAGCTCTTCATGTTCTGGCCTGCAGGATTTGCATGTTCCAACAAGAATACTGAATACTAATTACTGCTACAGCTGGTGCACCAGATCAGCAGCACATGGAAATCAACTACACTGCAGAGTGAAAGCTTAATTTATTGTTTGTAAAAAAAAATGTAATCATAATGAACTTGCACAGAAAGCAATATCTGGAAAAATAAATTTTACAGAAATTGACTAAGTAAGAAAAAAATCCTACCTATTGTATCTGTGGCACTTCAAAATTATAATTAAAGATTCTCCTTAATGTTTTCTGTCATACAATTACTTTAAGTTAACTTAGCAACACATTAATATTTTTCTCACTAACTCAGTAAATATAAAACGGAGAGATCTGTTATCTCCAAACCTCTGTGATTACTTTGTCCACTGTCTTGACAAGGTGGCAAGGTCTTTTCTTTTTAATGTCACAGACTCATTACTGGCCTCTGCAAATCCTTTCTGTCACCAAAAGGACTAGCCCTAACTACCTCTTGGCCTGAGCTTCCTGCCTCCCCCTGCTGCCAGCACTGGTGCATCTGTGACCTCACAGCCAGCAACAAAGTTTTATTTTATTCTGTGTTAGTTTGCAGCCCGATGAATGACTTGACTTGTCACATTACCATACAAATGCTACTCCAGCATCAGTGGTGAAGCGAAATTGTAGGGTCACCGTTTTCCACAGCAAGAGAATTTACATCCACTTAAGCCATCCGAAGTCTCCCATATCTTCTCGCAGCTCTATGAATTTTGAAAATTGTTGTGAGATGTGCCTTGGAGTTTTTATTTTTCGATCCTATGGATGAGCCTGGTGAAGAAACAAGAAACAGAGGATGAAAAGAAGCAACATACATCCCCAAGGACAAAAAAAGCAACACAGGATGGTGAAGTGGTCTAGTAGAGACTCCTAGTGCACAAGTTACATAAAGTACTGTAGGATCAGGAGACAGACAGAGATCTATCTTCTTGCCCCACTCTTTTTTCCTAGCAAGGGTAATGCTTCATAATCATGAGAACTGTAATAGTCGAAGTTATTTTTAAAAACAAAGCAAGTAAAGCACTGCATTTATAAAGTTTCAGAGGTAAGGTTATTTTCAGCTAACCCTCCTATTGAAATACTCTTTTGCACAGTCTTTTTTAGGTGTTATTATTTCATTTAATAGATACTGATCTTTTCAAGTCCCTACACAGAACTAAATGGTGGCTCATCTTTGCTCAGAACCTGAGTTTTGTTCCACATTTTTGCAGCTTCAGTATTACTTCTTAATGCAAATATTTGCTGGGTTTACTTTACAGTGTTACAGAGGTACCTGTCCTGGAGCTTGTATATGCAGAAAAATTCTATTTTATGAAATCTGAAATTAACAGATTAACAAATAATGAAGACTCTTATTTGATCATTCTCTGTGTTGCAAACTTCAGTTGACCATGCTCACCACCTTCATATGCATAGAAGAAATACTCTTAAGATTCTGGGAACCTGAAACAAGCATGATACAACACTGCTAAAAGTGGTGAGAAGTCTGTCGTCTTGGTTCAAAGGAGAATGTAACTATTAAAGCACTGTAATATCTTTATCAAACGATCATCAATTATTCAATATTGTAGGAGCTATTTTTCACTCTATACAATGCAAAGAGAACAAATTTTTATTCTCTTCAGTCACTGATATCCTTAAAATCAACTTTAATGTTGGACTTTACAGTCCAGCTGAATACAGACCAGAACCATAAGCTGATCCCTCGTGTGTCAGGACCATGACTGCCTCAAGAAGCTCTGCAATCTCCTCCCCTCACCTGAGGGGTCTGGCTGCCAGTGCCCACGGCCAGCCCTAAGATGGAGCCCCCCGAGGAGCCCCAGACCAGCTGCTGGGAACTGCTCTGGCATGAGCCAGACTGCTGAGCTTACCTCAGCTGAGCAGAGCCCAGCAGCTGCCCCATGTCACATAACAGCCAGCTCCAGATGGCTCCAAAGCTGAGCCAGTGAGCCATGCTGGATGCACCTCTGACAGTAGATTTAAGAAAAGGGAAAAATTGCTGTGCTACAGCAGTGGGGACAGAGAGGAGTGAGAAGCAGCCCTGCAGACACCAAGGTCAGCACAGAAGGAGGGCAGGAGGTGCTCCAGGCAGGCAGCAGCAGTTCCCCTGCGGCCTGTGCAGGGAGAGGCCCCTGGTGGAGCAGGCTGTCCCCCTGCAGCCCATGGGTCCCACATGGAGCAGATCTCCACGCTGCAGCCCCCCCATGGGTGGAGGAGCCCCCGGTGGAGCAGGTGGATGTGGCCTGGAGGAGGCTGCGGCCCATGGAGAGCCCCCGCAGGAGCAGGGGTTGGGGAGGAAGGTGTGTTCAGTTTGCTTTAGTTCTCAGTGCTCCACTACGTTTTGCTTGTGACAATAACCGGTGAGCGATCTCCCTGTCCTTATCTTCACCCATGAGCTTTCTTCATATTTTCTTCCCCTGTGTTTTTGAGGAGGGGGAGCTACAGGGTGGTGCTGTAGTCTTAGCTACCTACTGGTGTTAAACCACCACAGGTGCAGGCTCTGAACAAGCAGCTTAATTACTGAGCTATGTATATGCAAAATGCTATATACTTGTGAGGAGGAGAACTCCCACTAGCGTTAGAGGCTGCATTTAACATAAGAGGTGTTGACTGAATCCTGAAAAAGACACGTCTTCGGGGTAGCAAACTCTTTGGGAGTGTGGCAGGAGTTCCTATCAATTTCTCTTTGTTGACTGAGTTCCAAGAAGAGAGCATTTGAAGTACTTGATAAGCAAAGGTGATGATTTGGTGTGGATGTCTCTATTTAAAGGTATGTCACCTCAGGTAATGTGAAGCGTGGACTTTATGTTTTTGGCCATACTGTCAAATACCAAGAGCATGGCGAGAGTTTGCACCAGTTACAACACAATTCTGTACAGGTGCTAACACTTTACAGATCCTGTTACAGATCCTGTCTGTAACAGGATCCCTCTCTTGTGAGGAGGATGAAAGGCTGTAAGAGAGAGGTGTTTTTACATTATTAATTCAGTGTTGTCAAACAGAGCTAATAAAATATTGAAAATACTCAGCTCTCTCAAATCCAGAATTAGCCATAGGCTTCCTTTATTCCTGGCACTATAAGCAACAGAAGTATACATGTACTCTGTTTTAAGAGCAGGAGAAGAGGTTCTCTAAAAGAGATTCTGTCTTGACGGGTTATTTTGGCAGGAATTCTAATTTGCAGATGATAAAAAAGTAGGAAGTAATTTGGAATAGAATCGTGTGTTATGCAATCACAACCACCACGATGCACTCGACTGTAGCAGTACAGTCTAAACGCCCTAAAAATGAGCAAAATTGAAGAACAGCCAAGGGACAGCGGTAAGAAAATCCTTTGACAAATTGTTTAAAAACCAAACTGCTTTAAAGGTGATGGTTTTTAAACATAAAACTAATGAAATTACAATAAACACTAAGAGCCTGACTAGGTTACCGTTCCTTACACAACTGATGCTGCTATCTTTTCCCACTCAGAAGAATTTTAATGGTCCAAAAGATTTTACTTGTGATGTGATTCTTCAGAACGAAGAAAGAGAAATCTGTGCTTACAAGAGTTTTCAAACCCAGCTTTTTCTAGACTTCAAGAATGTCATGTGTCCATTCAAAACTTTAAAGAAGGTTTTTCTCAACAACTATAATCTTTAGAGAATAACTTGCAAACAGTACAGCTCTCAGAAAAAAAAAAAAAAAAGAAAAAAAAAGAAAAATCAAAAAAGCCTAACAAACACTTAAGTGTCCATAATTAAGGGTCTCAACCACCACACAAGGACAGCTTTTAAGAATGCTGGTTTTAACATTAATGCTTCCTCGTACATCTTATAGTGCATCTAAAAAAAAACACCACATCCATATATTCTTTTACCAACAAGTGATTTTATAAATATTGCAAAAATAAGGAGGAAACTCTTCTTGAAACTACATAAATTCTTGATCATACTCACAAATTCACCAGCTATGAGTTTGAAGTATAAATCCTACATGCACCTGTCACGGTTTCGGCTGGAATAGAGTTAATTTTCTTCAGAGGCTCACACAGTGCTGTGTTTGGGATTTTTGATGAGAATAGTGGTGATAACACAGGGATGGTTTCAGTCGTTGCAGAGCAGTGCTCGCGCAGAGCCAAGGCCGTTCCTGTTCCTCGCGCTGCCCTGCCAGTGAGGGGCTGGGAGGGGACACAGCCAGGACAGCTGGCCCAGGCTGACCACAGGGGTGTCCCACACCGTGTGGCGTCATGCTCAGCAATAGAGCTGGGGTAGAGAAGGAGGAAGGGGGGATGCTGGCAGTGATGGTGTTTGTCTTCCCAAGGAACCGCTCTGCGTGACGAGCCCTGCTTGCCTGGAAGTGGCTGAGCACCTGCCTGCCGATGGGAAGCAGCGAATGGGTTCCTTGGTTTGCTTTGCTTGTGCACGGCTTCTGCTTTACCCACTGAACTGTCCTGATCTCAACCCGTGAGTTCTCGCACTTTTACCTTCCCGATTCTCTCCCCCACCCCACCAAGGGACAGCGAGCGAGCAGCTGTGTGGGGCTGAGCTGCCTGCCGGGGCTAAACCACAACACAACAGTCCTTCTTGGCACCCAATGTGGGGCCCAAAGGGTTTGAGATGATTGACAGATATGATTTCAGTGTGGAGTGTGCTAGATCAAATTTATACATGTTATAGCAGTTAGGCTGCTAATTGGCAGACTCCTGTGCTTGCTATGGGGCCTGCTTGCCTTCCTGTATGCCAGAATCCAGTGCTTATTAGTGTCCGCTTTTCCTTCTGCCATTTGCTCTGCTCCTTATCGTTTTGGTTTGCTGTGCTAGGAACAGTTTGATAACAGGTACAGCCACGAGCCTGAGCTGGCCAACAGCCAGGACATCGCTGCTGTTCCTGCACTGCTGCAGTGGGCAGGCTGGAACTCCGAACTGAAGGCAAGTCAGAGGGGCTGTGACCTGTGAATGAATCCACATGGAAGTACGTACACCCTGAGGCATCTGTGGCCACAGCTGAGTCCACTCCAGAGCAAAGTACACCTTGAGGAATCTGTGGCCATGGAGAAGTCAGTGCTGCAGCAGGCACACCTTGTGGTCTCCATGTCCGTGAACAAGGCCATGCCACAACACCTCGAAGCGGCTGTGGCCGCGAATAAGAGCACAACACAGCAGGTGCCTGACGGGGCTGTGGGCAATGGAAAAGGCCACACCAGGGCAGGTACACCTGGAGGTGATTGTGGCTGTGGGTAAGTCCATACAGCAGCAGATACACCTCTGAAGAGGCTGTGGCCTGCTACTAAGTGCACAGCAAAACAGACAGACCTCAAAGAATCTGTGGCCATGGGTAAGTCCACAACACAGTAGCTAAACCTCCAAAGGTTTATAGCAGGAACCCCTTGCTGCTAGCCGAGCCAGGAGCAAGAGAAGGACTTCACTGCAACTATTCTGGCCTGAAGGAATGAGGGGTGGCTCTTGACAACTTAAAGCAGATGACAGCCCTGAAATGTATGTAGGTAATCAGTAAAAATATCAAGTAAACCACCTTTGACACTTAGTGGTTATAATCCATACACAGAGATCAGCTGCCTAGAAAACGTTACATGAAAATATGACAGCTACAGTTGCAACAGCAGGAGGTGAGCGCATACATGTCCATGTATATTTTTTGTATTCTGGGCGGTTAGGTGGGATTGCTGAGGCGACAGCACATATTCTTGGCATATCTTCACAATTATAAAAAATCCTCAACACACTAAGTGGGTTCATTTCTAGATACATTTCAAATTAGTACCAAGTGATAACTTACATCATGAAAGAGCTATGAAATAATTTTTTAAGTAGTATTTACAACTATAATTTATGCATTGGTATACTTTTTCTGCATTTTCATGCACTTGTAAGAACTCAACAATTTGAAGCCTCTTTTGATGCAACAATCATCCTCTTGAACTTGTTCTTTTAGAAAACCTGTCACTTGAGCAAGAAGAATGGTTTCTTAGCTGTTAACATTTTTATGTTGACATTTTGTCATTCAAAGCCATTGCTAAATAAGAAAAAAATATATAAATGAGTTTTCCAGCATGAAGCACCATCCTTCTAGTAAAGCCTTATTCACTTATTTCATTGCAAATTCAGTCTCTGAAAGTACTGAGCTTGTGATCGTGTGCTTCTGAGGGTATACTGCAAAATTGTCAAGTGCTTGATTTATAAATGCTACATCAGTTATGGAAAAGCTGTTAAACTAATTGCTTTGAGTTACAAGTTCTTTAACTGAATACAGTCCTATTACAGGAGTAAATGTACTGGTGCATTTATGCTGTTGTAACACTGTATTTTTAAACTTCTGTGCTAGAAACAAGCCTGTAAACAATCGAGGACTGCCTAAAATGGATAAATTCCCTAGCGAATTAATCCTCCATCTCACCTCCTCACTTCAAGTGTGCGCGTGGATGAGCTGCTTCTGAATTCACTGAATGACCGAAGAGTAATGCATCTTCCTGAAGTTTGTGTTAAAACACCATGCAGCAAACAGCAATGCTCAGCAACTGTTCAGCTGTACTTTGTCCGTCTGTGTCTTACAGGTGGGATGAGAGCTACAGTACTTTGTCAGGAGTTGCACTGATGTCCTTGATTACATATCACAGCTCTTCAGAACAGACTCTTAATTTTGGCCCGAGGAGCTGGACTTTAAGAAAAAAGCATGATTGCCAAGTGTCACCCTCAACTACGTGCTACAACATAAGCTAATGAAAATCAGGTTCCTCCCTCACTTACCTGATGTGACATAAGTCAAGCTATGGCTCACACTGGTGTACAAACTCCTGCACTGCAAACACCCTTTATAATCGATGTATCTTTAATTACATACAATGAAAAAGTGATACATTTTACACAATTATTCCTTTTTTTAAAATGTGAAATTAAGGAGTATTTTTGAGAACTGACAGAATAATCAATGCTTGTATTTTGATACTCACCATTTTAAGTTGCAGAATTATTTAGCAATGGGTGCTTTGGGGTTGGTTTCTGTTTCATCCTGTCAGCCCTCCTCCCCCCCAGCTTAGTGATCCTAACCACAAGGGACCTAACTGACCAACCAGTACTTCTAACAATTGTTTTCTGTGCTGAAACATCTTAAATCACCTCCAATGAACTACATGACTTTATTCTGAAGAGCATCTACACTAGCGAAAAGTCCACAAGCTTCAGTGCTTAAATTATGAGCTGTCAGGCCCCATTTGATGTCACAGCACGACTGTGAAAATTGCTAGCTGAAACCCATTCCTATCCCATTGCCCCATTTTTGCTTTATTTAATCTCTTGCTTGTGCTTACACACAGGTATACACCTAATGTTCTGAGCAGTCCATTTAAAGAACTGGACTGGCAGAAGCCTCTTTATTTGTGTAGTCCAGGTATAGTTTCAAAGGCAGTTTGAACAAAATTTCAGCTCTCCCAAGGGAAAGGTCTTGACCAAGGTCTGGCATTGCTGACTGTGGTAAGGCAATTCAACTCATTAAAAAGACAGAAAAACAGCAGAAAAAGCACCGAACATCTGTTATGCAAGCACACTGAGCTAATTTAGTTTGCATTCAGATTCGTCCCACAGCAGACAAGAGAACACATGGTTAGTAGTCAGGAGAGGGAGAAAAGGGGAAGATGAGAAAGGAGGAAGAACTCCCTTCCCACTTTCCGTGGCAGAGAGCTGTTAATTCAGTTCATCTGCACTGTGAAACTGTACCCTTTGCCTCTGGCCTGCTCAGCTGCCCCATGCAGCTCAGTGTGGAGTCAGACACACTCCATTCCCAGCCCTGCAGAGCTGCAAGACCACCTCTTTGATCAGTAACCACCTGGTAGGCTGTGCCTCCTGACACTCGAGACAGGGGAGTCGGGACAGGTCACGGAGAATCAGCTACCGACAAGTTCTAAACTGAAGTTGGGTCAGATGTAAAGTGCTTTGTACTTCATCTTTCGCTTACCTAAGGTACCTATGGTATACTTCACATCAGGTGTGCACAGTCACTCTTTAGAGATCCCTGCAAGCAACTGAACAGAAATAACACTTTAGCTGTTTTTCCTTATATTATATAAACTTACAAGATTAGGACAGTTTTCATCCTTTTAAAAGCTTTTCTGGAATTGCTCCAGCCAACAATCCAGGCTGAACTGATTCATGTAAAATAACAAATACTCTAAACTCAGAGCTATCCAAAACTGGGACATGTTCTTTAAGGACTTAAGGACTTAATACAAAATTTTAATTTTCCAGTACAGAAGATTCAAAAGAGATCTCTCAGTCTGAGATTCGATCTTCAGTAACTGGAAATAAAATCCAAGGTGTTTTCATCTAATATAAATCCTCCTGATTTCAAAGATACTTTCTTCCATTCTTGTCCAAGTTATGCCACACGCTTTCAAAGCACACATCAGGCAGCATATGAGAAATGTTTTTTATTATTCATATAGAAAAGTAAATTGATTCAAGTAATTGATGGGTTCTTGACTGAGTGTGTTTTGCAAAGGGAACAAGACAGATTAAGATAAACCAAACTTTATCCAGACACCAGTTAAAGCCAGCTTTAGGAAGGAAATATAAATGTGATGAGCAACCTAACTAGGAAAGGTGAGATCTGGAATTCTAAGAGATTAGAGAACACAACAAAAAAGAGCTGCAAATACTTCTGGAATCCTCTTTAAAATGTCCCTCAATTAAATATAACCAAAAGAGAACTGCAAACTAATAGCATTACTCGAAGAGGGGGAAGGAGTAGAGCCAAGACTCCTGCCAATACATCAAACACTAAAGCTGCTTGCAAGCACCAACCAATTACTTTTTACCTCATTGATATCTCCTTCTGAACATCCTTGCAAAAAAATATTTTTACTCACCGATTCAACTAGTGAGTCAACAGCTGAATATTGCAGTTACTGCCTCATTGCTCTACTGCTTTCCCTTTTTCACATCAGACTTAAGATTCTTGCCTTCATTTTTCAGAACCTTCAAGGTATAAAGAGAAATGGTAGGAAATGCTTTGCCCCACGACCATTTATTTAAACGATAACTTCTCCACTGAAGCTCCCAAATGACCTCTTGTAACTTCTTACAGATCTAGCATTAGGATTGGAAACAGTTTAAAGCTCCATGAAACGAATACATAACCTTCCTTCAGCTTTCCTTAAAGGAGATGTGTTGCTTAAGGAAAACTGACATTTGGACTGTCAACATGACTAGATCACTGCCTCTCTTCAATGCCCCCTTCTTTCTTTTTGTACCCTCAGCCTATGATGATCTGTCTGCATATTTGGCATTAGTGGTAAATTTCTGAGGCCAGGGACAAATCATTTGCTTAAGGGTAGATACCCAACACAGGAAGACTCTTCTCTTCACCTCAGTACAGAGTAACACAGGTATTAGCAGCTGTACTTTATAATGATTAAATCTACCTTACAAGTAAAACCCTTGTATTTGTTTTTGAAATTATTTCTCTAGTGCTTGTATTTTCCATATAATTAAAACCAAAGAGGGAAGCACTTCCAAAAGTGTAGGAAAGTAACCCAGAGAGAGATAATATAGCCAACTATTTACTTTTAAAAATCTCAGTCCACCAGCCCCATTTATTAAAGCCTCTAAAAGCAGGCGTTTTGACAGAAGACAGGCATCAGACCACTTTTCTATTAGTTACATGGCATTTATTGCATCTCTCTAATCTTCAGACTCACAAATGAAATGCAACTTTAATCTCTTTCTGTGTGTAAATCCTACAAAAATATTATTAGTTTACGCCCTAGTAAATAATCTGGCAAGCCTTCCTGGCAGGAAGAATCAAAATTATTTTTGAACACATCGCTGTCTTCAGTGTTAGCCCAAACTTGTCAGCACTGAAGCTGGCATCACAGCCCATGCTTTTCCATCGTTACTTTAGGCAAGCACTCCATGAGCCATGGCGCCAGTGGAAGATTTTCATTATCTTGCACTAAAACTCAACAACTCTCCTCCATTTCCTCAGCTCGTGCATGCCGTAGTTTTCTCAATGGTCTAGTCAAAATAACTCAGGAAAGAATCATTTAAACTGCTTGCTTTTGGCTTACTCCTACAAAAACGGGTAGGAAACACTCCCATGAGAACAGGCAGCAGATCTGACAGCCTCTAATCCCTCTGCTGGTACAGCTACACCCAGAAGACATCAAAGGGTAACTCTTATCCTTCTCCTGGGACAGAAGTTACACGACCTTAATTATCTTAGCAGGAAGTTTCTGTCTAATAGCATGCCAAAATATTATACCAGGGCAGATTAAGGACTTCAAAAGCAATTGCAGTAAGAGTATTTTTTGATGTTTGGACTCTCCAGTTAATACAAATGGTAACATCTCTTGTTCAGTTACATTACATTTTATTACTGGTATAGTTGCCCCACTATAAATTATCTCAATTCTGCTTTAACACCCTTCAGCTGAACGAGAACAGACCGCATTCAGTATGAAGATACAGCACGTGAAAAGTGCTTTCAGCCCAGAGATCTCCAGATTACTTCCCAAAAAAGGTCAGAAGCCTGACCCAGAGTTGTTTTAATGCTGCAAACACGGTGCTCATAAAATATGAGCAGTTTAACTGATTTTCCTGGCACCGTCAAACCAGTTTGACTCCATATATTAAAAATATATATTGAATGCATAATGATAGCAGTAATGACTCCGCAGACACATGGAAGGTGTTAAGACAGGGGTCTTTTCTGGATGAAATGCACCTGAGAAAGATACACCTGTAGAAGATAAGATGTGTGTTTGAACTAATAGTCACAGGAGAGCTTTGTGGATGCTTTAGAGGTACAGGCATGCTAACTAGCTATGACTGCAGAAGGTACTGTGAAATTTACTTCCTTAAAAAGAATTATAGGAAGACCAATGTGATTTTTTAGAAAAGCTCAAAATGTTAATAGAATGGAAAGCTAGTTAATAATCAATAATTCCCTCTTAGAAGAAACTGACTTAATCTCTTTCTGTAGTCATACTGCTTCAGTATGAAATGATTTCAACAAACCTCAGAAGACAAACTAAGGATATACTGGTCTAGCTCAGGTCATCACATGGGGCTCACAGCTGCACTGTACCTCAAAATGGAAACTAGGCCTCACTTCCCTTCCCATCGCATGCTAATTAAGAATTCAGCACAACCGATGCCAAACTTGTTTAATAAATACCTGCACATAAAACGGAAAGCACTTAATCCCTCTGTGATTAAATGTGCAGAGCCAGGAGGTTCTGTTACTTGTTCTAACAGGAGTTTGTGGAACTCTGGAGTAGTATCCTGCAATGCTCTGTGGATCATCAGCTATGCCAAGGAATCCAAACACATTTGTAAGACACAAGACGCTACTCTGCTCGATGCTTCAAACATGAAAAAGCTCAATGAACACATGAACCTAAATGATCTGTTCTTGGATTATCACTCTCTAAGCCATATTGCTCAAGATGGTACAACAGTTGGCAGGCTCAAAGGAGTAATATTCTCTTCATCGATGAGCCTGGGAATATTTATGTGGCTCTTGACACCCAGTCAGATAGCATTTATTGAATTTGTGAGACACCAAGTCTTAGTGAGCACGTATGTAAGAGACAGAACCACAGGAACTGCAGCAGCCAAACCTGCAGGCAAGGGAAGATGAGGTGCTTGTACACGCCCAAGGGAATAATTAGAAGGCACACAGCAATAGAGAAAAAGATGCACTGGCAGCCATGCCTGTGCAATTCATTTAGAATTATTGCTCGTGCAGCTTTAAAATTGCTGTGTTTAATTTTTCATGTAAGCAAGAGTTAGAGCAGGAGGGGGGGAGGAAAGAGCATTGCTAGGCTGAATTTTAAGGAGATTGCAGAGTCCCTCCTCCAGGTTAGGCCACCCGAAGGGGACAGCCTCACTTGCAGGCCTGTGCAGCACCTCCAGAAGCAGCCCAAGCACCCAAGAGCTCAGGCAGCTCACGGGACAGAGGCAGGGAGGCGAGGGGCTGTCTGCAAGCAGCAGAGCTAGGTGTAGGAAAGCCATCTCAGCAGGCCAAGCTGCCCGGCACACCTCCCGCCACAGACTGCACCTCCCCGAGGCTGGCAAAACCCTGCGCTGTCACAGGAAGAAAAACAAGCGCGCTGGCTCCACGGCTGGAGCTGTGCAACAAACCCCATCAGGAAGTGCATCTGGCTGAGTGCTTCCCCCTTCACCAGGCTAGTTTCAGCCCGGTCACTTCTCCTACCTGGCACACAAAGACTGCACCAACACCACACAGCAAGCACAAGTCCTTTTAAAAACCGGCCATCACTGTGCGATGGCAGCATGTCTGAAACGTGATGTGACATGCCTGCTCGGAGCAACCACACAACTGCAGACGGGTAGCTGATAAATGAAGGCATGCTGCAGAAAGGACTCGCAAACCTATTCAGCAGTACTACCACTTACTGCCCCCCTCACAACTCAACACACGTTCCTGTCTGCAGAAGTTTCCTTCGGGAAAAAAAAAAAAAAAATACTGAATTTATCTTTCCAGTAAATCAGTGTTAACAGCCTCAGAAAAAAAAACTTTATAAATATCGTAAATATAAATATCATCACTTTCTTCCTCTGCTGTTTCTTTTTCTTTATCAACTCTACAGAATCACAGGGTTAGATTTTGTTAACAGTTTTTTTGTTTTTAATTCCTATGAACACGTATGTCAAGCGCCCTGGGAAATACATTCAGACTAAGTAGTGAGGAGTGAAAGCATTAGTCACGCTGACACTTACACGGTCCTACTCATACTCCAGAATAATCATTACCAAAATAAATGGGGCAGTTTTCACACCACAAATTTACTCCCAAGCTATGATTAGCAACCTCAACTTATTCGGAATGAAATAACTGCTAATTATAGCTAATATGACAAAACAAGATGGTTTGGCTTTAGCTTTTGGTGCTTTGCATTTTTCAAGTTACTGGATTAACTTCCTACAACGGCAGTCAAATACTTCATTTGGCCCAGCCTGTCTTGATGTCAAGCTGAAGAAGTTTATTTCAAGTTAACACCTGAACAGCCTTCCACAGAAGGCCCAGCCAAACCAGGAAGATTAATTTAAGTATTGATACAGAAAGGCAATTTTTAGACCATGATTTTCAGAAAGGCTCATCCTTCCTTACAAAGTCTGCAGTACTTTATCACAAGATACACGGGACTCGCTCAAGTTCTTCTAATCTCCAAGAATTGAAAATGAAGAGTAATTCTTCAGAAGATAAATCCTTTGTTGCTTTGAGACTGTGGTTGGTAGAATTTAAAGCAGCATCGCTGGAATACAAGGCTGATGACTGAAAGGCATGAATATGGACAGCACAAGAATTTGATTAACTGCGCCTCCGCAATTTTATCCACCATTTTTCATGCTTATAAAGCGCTCTTTTGTGGCAGCTTACCTTACACCAATAATGAATTGGCACAAGTTTAAAATGCTGAAAGCTGGTTGAAACAGCACTGAAGAAAAGAGATAGTTCATTTAACTGTTTAAAAACAAACAAAAAAAAAACTTTAATGTGGATGTTTTGTATCACCAGAACACCCACATACTATTAGGTATCGTTCAACTTTCCCCATGGTCATTGGCGAGCTGCATGCTACGGCCTGTGTGTGCACCCAAAAAGCTGTGCCCATCACAGATGGCCACCCCCAAACGCATGCCCTGCTGCTCACTACTTCCTCGTGGTGGCTGTTAACCTTCCCTCTGCTCTGTGAAAGCAGATACTCACACGAGAGCTCCCCTACCCGTTTGAACCAAAGTAACTCCAGTTGACAAAGCTTACTACGAGGGTTGCTTAAGCCAGGATAGCTGCCGAAGGAGGAAGGGATGCACACCCTCTGCATCTGTAGTGCTGACAGAGGAAATCCATTACTTCTGCTAGCAGTACAAATGCATACAAGCTAACAACCTGACCCTGCTCTATCCCTTTACACATAGCTGAGCTCCCCATTCCTGGGCTACATCAGGAGATATTGGTTGTGCTCCTTACATTGCCAGACACGCAGTTGACCACCACCACATGAAAACACCTGGTCCTGTGACAAAAGAAGGCCTGCAATGTTTCTGGAGGAAGAATTACAGACAGAAGCAGGCAAGCATTTCAGATTTTAAGACTTCCCTCAACCAAGTATCCCTAGGGATATCTGCACAGCAAGGAGCAAGCTGCAGGCTAACTGCTCTGCGGGAGCAGGACATCTCATGGTGTAAGTATCCACCATGGACTAACAGGAAAAAAAATATATATGTTTATAGTTATTTTCATGCAGAAACTGCTGTTATAGAAAAAAAATAAATCTGAAGTTATAGAGAAGCAAGAGCCTGCAGGTGCACACCGCCTCCCCAGCACAGCACACACGGAGAAGCCCCCGCTCCTTTTCCCAAGCGCCGTGCCGTTCACACCGCCAACAAAACCCTCCCTGCAGGGCCGCAGCGCTCGCCCCCTGCCCCCTCCCCAGCTCCACCCCGAGGCCCCGGGCGGCGCCTCAGGGCCCCGCCGGGCCCGCGGCACGGAGCAGCGGCGGGGGCCGCCCCGCCAGGCCAGGCCCGGCCCGGCCGCGCACAAGATGGCTGCGCGGGGCCGCGGGGGGCAGCGCCCAGCACCCGGCACCCAGCGCCCGGCACCCGCCGCCCGGGGCCGCCTCTCCCCGCCGCGGGGCCGCGCTGCCCGGATGCGGGCGGCACAAGCGGTTCCTGTAGGTGAAAGGTCGGGGGGCGCGGGACGGGACGGGACGGGACGGGACGGGAGCAGCGGCGGAGCGGGGAAGGAGGGCGGCGGCCGTTACTGGCCGTTAACAGCCGTTGGCGGCCGTTACCGCGCGGCCGGGGGAGGCGCCTCACCTGCGGGGCCCGGCGGCGCTCCGGCGGCTTTATTTGGCGGCGGCGGCTGCCGAGCCGGGGGTCAGAGTTCGCGGCCCCGCCCCGCCCCCGCCCCGCCGCGGCTGCGCACGGAGGGAGCCCCCCCGCCACGGGGAGGGCCTCGCCCCGCCCCCCGCGGCCGTTAACGGCGCCTCAGGGCCGCGGGCGGCCGTTGGAGCGAGGCGCTGATGCCACAGCAGCGTCCTGCTCCTCTGCCGCTGTCTGCGTTTTTTCCCCCGTCCTTTTCCATCTGTTCAGTGAAGGCTGTAGCGCTGTGCTAACAGACCGGCAGGAACCTGAGGGTCACAGAGGCTGTACGCACGGCTTTGGTGTCTGAAGCCCGTTTATACGTTCAAACCGTTTTGCACAATTTGTACTGAATCAGATGATACAAGCATCAACCAAAGCAGATCTATGATCAGACACCATGTAACTTTACATTTAATAGGGTCACAGACTCATAAAGGTTGGAAAAGACCTCCAAGACCATCTGGTCCAACCATCCCCCCACCACCAATGTCACCCACCAAACCATGTCCCCAAGCACCATGTCCAACCTCTCCTTGGACACCCCCAGGGACGGTGACTCCCCCACCTCCCTGGGCCACCCGACCCAATACCTGACTGCTTTCTGAGCAGAAATGTCTCCTCATTTCCAACCTGAACCTCCCCTGGCACAACTTGAAGCCATTCCCTCTAGTCCTATCACTAGTTACCTGTGAGAAGAGGCCAACCCCTAGCTCCCCACACCCTCCTTTCAAGTACTTGTAGAGGGCAATGCTCTTATCTTGCCAGTTCCTTCACTGATTTTCCTTCCAGCATCCCACAGCTATAGTTGCGTCCAGCAACTCCACTTCAAGATCACTAGTTCAGTATTTGCAAGCATCATATTTTGCTTTTTGATCAAACACATCAAAAAAGCCAATTTTTTATGGAAAAATGTTAAATCGGAGTAATTAATTTGCTAAGCATTTCCTGCAAGCATAGAATAATATTACACCACTCTCAATTTATGGTACTGGTCAATTCCCATGCTAGCCTGACTCACACATCCACCTTCTAAATGAAGCTTACTGCAGTTTAATTTAATACCAAGGAGCTTGCACTAAAGCTCATTTCATACAGGCATTTTAATACCTGCAATAGAGCAGAAATGTCACTAACCAGTGAAAAATGTTTTGATTTTTTTTTAGCAAGTGACCCAATTCATACTTGGTCTGTATTAGAAAGGCATGCCCATGCAGCTGCGTCAGCCAGGATTACGAGACATCTCTATCAAAAATATATAGAAACAAAATCCTTTATGCTGTTACTGCAAGTTACCAAAAGAACTGCTTTCAAACATCCGTCAGAGATGTACAAGGAGGCAGCATAACTAACCTGACAGAAAAATCTCTCCCTTACAGGCCCTGCTGAAATCCTTGTGCCAACAGAAACTGCGTGATTCAGGCATACTTTAATAGATACAGCAGAATTGGATTTTGTGAAAGGATTTATTAATGCAACACCCTTCATCTATAGATGCAAATCTAGTTCTTTAGGATGCTTGTTTCTTAGGATCCTTTCTTTGCCAGCAGTATGTCTATTCCTAACAACGTGCTGAAGAATTAATTTCAACAAATTCAGAACAAAGCTTGAGTATCAGATGCAGTAACCAGTAAGAGGAGCAGGATGATGGGATTACTTTCTTTTGAAAAAAAAATTAACATTACCACAGCACCAGGAAAAAATCACATAGTTGTGACTAAAGAGGGGGAGACAAGTAAAAATCACGTCCTCACAAAAGTAAGAAACAACATGATTTCTGAGCAATTTTCAATGTAAGACAGGAGAATAGCCCTCGTATTCAGCATCTTGTGGTCCAGAACTGACTTACATGTATCTCCACCAATAAACATTCAGGACAATTGCATTAATGAAGTACTTTCTCTTTGGATTGAAGTATCCTCATCAGCTGTTGCTGCAGCTGCGGGTTCTGCTCACATCCCTGTAAATCACACTGCATTGTAGCACATGGGGCAGAGGGAGCCTCGCTCAGCCGTGGGCTGATGAAGCTCAGAACTGTCATTCCCCAGGGCTGGGGGTGGCTTCAGGAGATAAGGCCCCACTACTTGGTGTCCTACAAGGTGGGACTGTGCAGGAATGAATTTTTGTTGCAGTTTGCCTGCAAGCTGGGCTCGAGAGAAAACAAACATCACGAACTCAGAGGCTTTTAGTCTGAGGGGCTGGGGAAGAAGGAACAGTAAGCCAAGAACTACACAGCAAGAGGTAGCTAAGGAAAGATAGCAGGGCAGGAAGGTGGCAATAATTTTCATGGCAAACACATTGGCTTTTTAATAAGTGTGAGTAGTGTCTTGGCTGACGTGAGCAGGAGCGTTTAAAACCGCTGTGTCAGGTGGTCAGATCCAGCAGCAAGCTGTCTGTCTGTGTGCACAGCTTACACCTTTTTGTACTTTTTTTGTCTGTAAGGGCAAAGCATAGCACGGACTTCCAAGTAAGACAGATGTGCAGGATAATGGCAGCAAATTCTGCTGCCTGGAAAGCAGTGAATGAATGAATTACACAACACACGAAGCCCGAAAATATTTCAAAAACAAACACAGATTCAACTAACGTGAATTTATTTGTACAAAAATGATACATATCCACAGGAATATTTACAACAACTTTAAGTTGTTTTCATTTACAAAATAAAGATTCCATTCTTTCATTTAGACAGTACAGTTTGTGACTGCTCCAAATAAAAGCATATTTAGATGGTAAAATACAGGGGACAGCAGTTATGGCAAACATGCATTGAATGCGTCTTTCCAAACATCTCCTTACATTTGTCCTGGTTTCAGTTAAACCACAACAACATTATGATGGAATACACATAATTTGGCAATCAACTTTAAAAAAGAAAAAAATATTTATTAAGATGTATTCCAAAGCTGCTCAGCTATCCCTTTGTTTCAAGTCCGTTGGGGATAAAAGAAGGTTTTTAAGTCAAAGATTTCTTAAAGGCAATTCAGGATCCTAGACCTTTCAGTTACCCTAGAATAAAGATGCTAGAACTAATCTTCAATGCTAATGTTTGTCTCATACTCTATTAAGCAATCTTAAATTAAAAACGATAGATGCATATAAGAGGTAGCCAGGTGTTTAATAACTACTGGTCTTGTTTAGTGATTTTTCTGATGTAGGGGTCAAATCAAGAAGCGACTTTACTTCCAATGGTAAAGAATCAAAATGGAAGGCAAGGTGGAGAAATAAAGTAACACTTCAAAAAGCAACCATCTGAAAATGTTATGAAAGAAACTGTGTTTGGGGCTCTCCATATGATACAAAGCACTGGTGCTGGAGAAAGGGAAAAAGAAATATTCAAACATGCTCATAAAGACTAATTTGTTTCACACACAGACAGCAATATGTGCTCTATTGTTTTTTAAGGCTCTGTTAAAATCCATGCCTGTCATAGACGATCTGTGGATTGATCTCTGCTTCTGGAAGAAGTCCTCTGACTTCTACGCTATTTTCTTGCTCTGCACCTAATCATCAAGAGGTAGTTTGTCGCCACACAGGAGGCAGAACTTGGGCACCTTACTCAGCCTGTGCTTTGACTTTTATTGCTCTGTTTCAGTGTTGCAGCAGAGATCAATATCAGACCATAAATTAAAACTAAATGAAACTTGCTCCTACTCAAATTTCTTATTTATCTGCCAGTTCATGGCTTCCCATCTTAGCTGGTATGCAGTCCATATAAAAATATTAAGCTCTTCTCCTTGATAACATCAACTGGAACAGCTACAGCACATCTATGTTACACTAGTATCAGATTTATTTCGGATACAGTAAAAACCATGTCAGAAATCACCCTGAAGAGACAGATTAATAGCTTACTTGGCTTCAGTCAGCAGCTGGTTTTGAAAAACTAAGTAAAAGCCCTTTATATATAACAAAAGAATATTTATTTATCATGTTTGCATTAAAAAGAAAGAGCGAATAAAGGCTTTGATCCAACTCCTACTGAATTTCAAACACTGCTTGGTCAAATCTCTAGCATGCCTCAGAAGAGCCGGATCTACAGCCTGAAGTCCCTGATTCACAAAGGTTCTTTACTGAAATGCTCAAAGTCAATGAAATTATACTTGAATACTCAATGTTAAGCATTAGGCTCCAAAGCCCACTACTAACCTAACAGCAGCTCGGGAAAATCAAGTCTCTTCAGAGCTGTCTACGTTAGTATTTAGACCTTGAGGTATTTGAGGGCATACAGAAATTTTGGCTTGCATTTTCATTCATGGTCTTTACGTGATGGCTACTATTCTATCATCATTTCCTTTCCTTTGTGAGGCCTTAATATAGTTATTAGCATTTAAAATATTAATTTCAAAGTCAGTTGCTTTTAATCCCATTTCCACAACTAGTTTGATTAAGAGGACTACCAAAAAACGTTGCATACAGTAAAATCAACTGGCTACATGTGCATCGCTTTTGACATAAAAATGGCTTGCTTTCATGTGTTTTTCATAGTTCTAGTTCCATTTATGCTATTACAGTGATAACATTTTTCCAAAACTTAAATAGAATAAATGCACCAGAATCATCAGCAAGTATTTCCTAATGAGGTATACTGACAATTTTCTTAAAGAATAAAAAACAAAACACCTAAAACTGAACTGTGTTGTAAAGTGTCAAACAGAACAAAACATAGTGTAAACAAAAGGTATTTCAAAGAATGGTATACAATTTCATTGCCACCTGCACTAAAAAAAAAAAAAAAAAAAAAAAAAAAAAACAACTGTGTTTTCTGGGTACGGCAATTCCAGTTCAAGCATATTATTTAAATATACAATAGTTTCAGTTTTGGGGAGATGGGGTCCATATATATTTGTTTAGTGTTCTTAGAACAATAGTTTACACAGTCTTTCATATGGCATACAGAACTCATTCAACACAATTTTGAAACAAATAATGTATTTAATCTTTCTCCTGTACGCCAAAAATGTATTTTTACTCTGCTTTAAATTACGAATGGAAACATACAATAAAATATACCCTGAAATTGTTTGAAAGTAGCTCATTTAGTCTCTTTGGCATCTGTAGTACTGTAAAAGCTCTACTGCTTTCTCTCTGTAATTGCTAAGTCTGTTTTAAAATATTTGTCCATTTTCTCTTCTTTCATAATTGAGCTGTACTAGGTAATTGCTTCTGTGATACAGAATTTATTGTACTGTTTTAATTGGTATGCAAGATTTCAACTACCGTTCAAGAAAAGGAGCAGCATTTTATCATGCAACTTCTCATAAAGGAGTTTACATAGCCAACAAATATCCAAAATCTTTGAAATTCCTATTCTGATCTGTTTTTGTTAAACTGCAAGCTGAGTATCAGCAACTCAAGACCTATATACAAATCACGAGGAACTACACAATTGCAATAAATGAATTGTTGTTTAAAAAAAAAAAAAAAAAAGTACAAACTTTAGGAGTATGTTGACTCACAGACCTATCATTCTGAAAACAAGGGAAGTTTGGACCTCGATGCAGACCTCACAAACAATTTTGACCATTAAAGTAAACATTGAAATTTAATAAATAACACATTTTGTATCAACATAGAAATACACACAAGTCTTTTTAAAAATATTACCTTACACTAAAAATGCATCAAACCCTAATACTGACAAATATACATTTTTTTTGTAGATTGACATGGCAGGATTCATTTTCTTGCAACAGTTGCTGTACTCTGTTTTACCATCATCCCTGGACATTTTGGTTCAGACTTGCTGACGCTGCTACAATATTGTGCCTTCTTGAAAAGCTTCTATCCACCTGTTGGAAAATTAAACAGTGTTATGAAGATGCTGGTAAAACCACAAGTCACACTGCCCATCCCCTACAGATTCACACAGCAAGTAACATCCTGCTTCCATTACCAGTTGTTCTGTTAGTGCAAACGCCAGAAATCTATCCAACGAGTTCAAACCTACTACAGAGCTTGCTAAAAACATCAAGTATCAGTACAAGGCCAGGTGACTTTTTTTCCCATAATGAAGTTACATGCATAAAGAACAAATGAAGCTGGGGAATCAAGTGTTCAAAAAGCAGGAAAAGCCAAGGTTACATCAACTTTAATAACATGGTTTTCATAACATATACCTTTTTTTTAAAAATGGCAATATGCCCTTCTGTAGTATCACTGCAAACATGATCTAGGATGCATCAGGGCACTACAAGAGCTGAGGTAGCTGTCTGCATAGCCCAGGCCTGCTGCTTTTGCCCCTGGTACAAGGACAATCCTGAAGGCCTACTGGGGCTGAGGGAGGAAGTTGCAGGGAACATGGGCTGAGTGGAGGCGCGATGACAGAGTTTCTAAGAAACTTTCCCCACATTCACACACACAATATGTACTACTACTAAACCACATATTAACAGGTACCCTGCACATTGTATCTGTGAAAATACCAGTGTAAGGGAGGGAAGTCCCAGACTGCTGATGCCAGGCGCCTCAACCTGGAACTTCAGAGTTAACATTCAGACACTTCTACTTGTATCTATTTTAAGGATATGCTGGCAGCTCCTACTTGATTACAAGGGTGATAAACATCCTCACCTTCTGCAAAATCTGCAAACAATCAGTGTTTTGGATGCAAAAATGTTGCAAAAATCAATGATTCTGAAGCACTCTGATACTACACTGACAAATACAGTAAAAAACTTAATAATTTTAATTCTGTCTTTTGAGTGAGGGCTGAATTGTGCGCATGTGAAGTTAAGGGGCCCACATACTGATGATAGAGCAAATGCTGATAGCTCAAATCGCCATCCGTTACTTTTTAGGGCTCACTATGTTTTCCACTGTCATACATTCATTAAACATAACTAAAAGGCTCTATGGACTAAAAGTACAACAAATTCATAAACAGTTTCAGCACTGAACATAGTACAGGACTAAAAAATTTCAAAGCTCAGCAAAAATAAATATCCATTAAAATTTATTGCTGCACTTAAAAAAAGTGCATCAGATATTTCTTTGGCCCTAAAAGAAAAAAAAAAAAAACAGTATCCCCTAATGAAAACAGGCCAACAGAGTGTTGTTTTTTCTTTTAATGCTATCAAAACAGCATTTATTTTGCAAGTTTAGCATAAATCTACTAAGTCCATTAAATACTTGGAGAATGCTTGCAATCTAAGGTACCTAATGTAAAATCAGTAAAAAAGACCTCGTAAAACAGACCACGTTCAATTGCAATTTTCCCTTCTGATTGCAAAAGCCATTGTCTGATTTGGAAAACAAAGCTATTGGAGGCCTTAGGATTTTTTTTTTTTTAAATAAAAAAAAAAAATTAAAAATTTAATTAAAAAAAGGATTTTTTTTTTAATTAAAAAAATTTTTTAATTAAAAAAAAAAAAGAATAAGAAAAAACCACAAAGAATAGTTTTGTTTTGTATAGTACAAACGAGGATGCAGCGGAAAGAAGAAAATACTGCCTTAATGGAAAATGAACTATTTGCATGCATCTGCAAGACAAAACGCTCCCCCAACAATCTAATGAAGACCGTGTGTAGAGAAGTATCATTAAGTATGTTCTCCACTGTTCAAAATTTCCAGTTGTCATAGGTACTTTGGGGTTTGTTTTTTTTAGAACATCCCTATTTGCACAAAACTATACCTACAGCAATTTGAATGCATAAGTAGTAATAATGGACTAGTTGGCCAACGAAATCTATTTTATTAATGTAAAAGTCACTTGAGAAAATTGCATTGAAATCCATCAGATACACTAGGTATGTAGGCAAGACAAATGTATTGCTTGCATGCTCATTTTTTAGTTTACTCCATGATTCATATAGCAAATAGCGTGGGGTTTTTGGTTTGTTTTATTTTTACTAATTAATGAGCACATTTCAAGGTTACTTTATATAAAATAAACACAGTATATAAACTGATAAATATGAGTCCAAATTCAGACACAGCAGCAGAACTTAAAGCAGCTTGTATGAATGTTCTCCGAATGCAGACTTTTCATCCAAGCATATTAAGCACGCCTAGATGCTCACGCACATCTGCAAACACGGTTCACACTTCTGTACCTTAATTTTCAGGTTTCACTTATTTTAGTTCCATATATTCACTAAAAATAATCAAAATTTAGAGCTGGAAATAAAATAAAAACAGGGACAGACCAGTCAGCTTTTTGAACACATTTTGCAGATTTCTACAAAGGTAAAGCATTCACTTTTCACTTGAGCAGACCAGGTAAAGAGATCATGGAATAGGCTATGAAAAAGAAGGACTTTGTATTTTATCTTAGACTTTCCCGGGTCTAAGAAGCCTGCATCTTAATTTAAAGAAAAACAAAACCAAAACACAATGTTTTACCCAATTCCACTCCATTTTGATTGCCTTTTCAGAAGTGCTAATGAAAGCAGGACCTGTGTTTAAACACTTTATTTAAAAAAAAAAAAAAAAAAATCTGCTTATATAATATGCACCTACTGTACATATACTTAATCCATGAATATTAACATTTATGATTTCTAAAACATTTTTTCCTGGAAAAAGTAAGAGGAATTAATTCAAATAATTTCTTACTTTTGAGCTGAATGGGGATCATCTGCTTTGAATATGTAAAATAAAGTGTTTTTGTGCAATAAATGGAACACTCTAGACTCTGAGTTTTCATCTCTGACTTCACTGACTGTGAATCCCAGTAAAGGCTGGCTCTCTAGTGCTGCCACATCCTATTTTAGGGAGGAAAAAAATTGAACAAGACAAAATTAGAGCTGGTAAGATATATTAAACAATACATTTAGACAGCATTCATGCACCCTACCATTGCAACACATTATACAGCAAACAAGTTGTTACAAATACTCATGCACAAATTACTGGTTTTTTGTGTTGTTTTTTTTTTTTTTTTTTTTTTTTTTTTTTTTTTTTTTTTAAATAGTCCATGCAGGAAAATAACAAAACCACACAGACTTCAATACTGCTGTTGCTCTTTTTTTTTTTTTTTTTTTCCCTCCTTATAGCATCTACCTTGTCTGTCACTGTATAATCTCATCATTCTGCTCAGAAAGGACCTCATATATCATAAAATCAGGCACCATCTGGCCACAAACCAGAAGTCCATCTAGCCTAATACTCACTCCACCAACAACCTTAGTAAGTTTTCATGTCTTAAGAGGGACATGAGATGCTCTTAGCTGCATTAAGTATGCTAGAAGGAGGAGCAATGGATGTAGCTTATGGTCTCAAGTACTGTAGTCTCACTCCAGATGGTTTTGATGGCTAAACTCATTTTGCTTTATGATGCTGAAAGTTAAATGGATGGAAAAAAAGAAGTTGCTCAGTGTTCAAAAGTGATTGGCTAGGAAAAGAGTGAGAACAGAACTTATGCCTTTTAGCTTCTCTTCATTTAATTTAAAAACATGGCTAAAATGCAGCCTTTTGCCTTTCTCATTCATCTCAATTACTTCCTTCTTCAATGCGCTTATATTTTGATTAATAAAGACAGTGTGTAGCATTTTGGGGAAAAGAAATATTTTCATCCTGTGCAATTTCCAAAATATTCTTTTGCAATTAGGCAAGGTCTTGCAAGGTTTCTGCAGGACCTTACTCTATGTGTAATGTATACATAAAATAATCAAAGAATGTGCACAGACACTGATACATCATGTGAAGACTTTGGTAATGGCCTTAACACTAAAATGGTAGTATCCTATGAAAACAGCATTCCTTGAAGTTGGAAAACAGTCAAGTAAGGCAATCTATCTTCCTATCTATGTCCTTATGCCTCATAAAGTGCTCTTTTGAACGCTAATTGTTGTATCACTTGGCATCATTGCAAGTGGCTTAAGTGGGATTTCCTGGCTAAGACTATGTTGGACCAGCCACCACACCTGCCCCTGAGACTCTCCAAATAACCACCTTGCTGGAATGAATGAAAAAGAAGGACGGATATTTCTCAGTTTAAAGAAAATTGGAAAGAGCTGATTTTGTAATGGTTAGCTGCAAATTAAAGCTACTCTGGAAGGCTGGTGTCTCAGGGGAAGCCAAGCAAAAGACAATTTAAGGTGACTGCCATGGCCTAATATGCCTGTCTTCACAGTTGCTGCTGAGGTTTCCTTTGACTGTCAGAAGAGAGACAATGCTTTAAAATGTTTGTTGTTGTTGTTGTTGTTGTTGTTGTTTATTTGTTTTGTTTTGTTTTTTCAAATCTGTGCAAAAGGGATTACTTTGCACATAATTACGATATTCTTAGAACTACTTGGTTATTTACTATTGCCGATATCCTGGTGGGAGTAACATCACAGGCTCTGGACGTAGTTCAGAAGTGCTAAAATAAAGGTTGGCACTGGAGCACTGCAACCCAATAGCAACTCTGAACACAAATGCCCCCTCAAATCAGAAAAAAATACTGAGTAGGGCTGGAGTGGGGGTGAAGAGTAATTCCTTCTGTGGTCAGAATAAGTTGGGCCTTACCATTTAAGTGAGGGATGACAATACCTTTAAACACAGGGTTTGTATATTACAGCTTTCAAGAGTAACATCAAGCTATAACTTCTAATAAAAAATAAAAAATATATATATTTTAAAAGATTTTCCAGCCCTACTTGATAAAACTACAGCATACTCAGCACAAGCTGGGATGGACAGAGTTTATATATATTGGTTGAATTATTCCATTATTCCGTACTGCAGTAGAACTGAACATTCTAAATAAATAAGCAAATGCCATTAGGTAAGATGCGTTTCTTATTTTCTGCTGCAGCACTGTTTATTAAATAACTCCAGGCTGGAGGAGACAGTCTGAGGAGAAGTCAATAGATTTAGTTTGCTCATTTTCCATGCATTCAAAATACCTTACGGAACTACAAAACAAGGTATTTCTAGATGCTTTTATAATGTTGTTTTATAATGTTGGCTTTGCCATTCTTCCAGTGTGCTGCATCTGAACACATCCCCATGTATTCAACTGACTCAGAACATACCTATAACTGTGCAATGGTGTGCAGTGCAGAGGTACTCAAAGCTAAGTCTTGAATCAGAAACCACAGATTTATCAGTGTATTATGGCACCAAGCTCACTGGGCCTCTTCAAACTACTATACTGCAATCAGATTGATTACTAATAAGTGATCTAACTTTATAGCCTGTTTCTAGGTGATAAAAATAAGCGATTGTTACAAATACAGTATTATCACTGGATATTTGATTTCTAAGAGGTCAACTCTTACCTCACTAGCAGCGTATGTGTATAGCACCTTGTTTTTTATAACAAACCATAGGTGTTTCCATGGTTTCTTACTGCCCTTAGATCTGTGTAAGTAGCCACTCATTGTAGAGTCTTCTGTATTTGCTGAAACCTGAAATGAAAAGAAACCCCAAGAGGATGTATACATTTGTCCAGGTTTTTCCAGTACAGATTTTTTAAAAACAGACCTTCAGAACCCTGTCCTGTCGAAGACAAATTCTATCCTCATCTCAAGTTAATACTGGTAATTAATTCAGATGGCTGAAAGAAAAACAATTTCATTGGCCACCATCTCTCTGCCTGGAAGAGAACTTTCTGCAGTCACTAAGAATTGGAACTTAAATTGGATGCAACAGGATGAGAGGGCTGAAACACTGAGACCCATACACATCTGCAAAACACACGTTCCTATATAAGAAAGCAAATTACTTCCTCCCATTCCCAAGACCTCCAATGTAGGCTGGCAGTTTAGCTCTATATTTTCTAATTGTAAGCTGACAGATGAGTTGGTGTGGGAGTCTTCTAAATTACTCTTGGTGCAGAGATAAATCACACTTCTTTGAAACACGGGGAAGCAAGAAAGAAATTACAATTCCAGACTATCTAAATCACAGTCTTATGCAGTTTATACGCTCCATATGTGTATATGTAGTTTATTGCTCCATAGCTGAGGATCCTGTCGATGTAAAATTGAGGCCCAAATCACTGTTAAAAGTGACTTTTGACTTTGGATTCTAAAGACAGTTAATATATGGAATTATTTTCTGTTGTTAACATTGATAATGACTTTTGATCAATAAAGCACTTACTTCTTTGAGAGCTGCAGGAATTTTTTTCTGCTTTCTTCCAGAGGGAATACTTTGTAATACTGTAGACAAGGCACTTGATGGAGATTTATGGTTGACTGGAGATCCGCTTTTAGGAGTGCATTGGTTATCTGAAATGCATAGGATGAACATATTGCTTCCATATAACAGATGCATATACAGAAGCAATGATTCTTGGACTATTTGCTAAAAAATCAGCTGATATTGTATTCTGATTACAGGGTGTCAAATGTAACACCTAATCACATTAAATTCAGTGTTGAATTAACTTTTCAGTATTATCAACACCATGAGTTAGAATCCCCAAACCCACATCAGGAAGGAAAAATAAATAAATAAAACTAAACAGATTGGTCTTGCTTGTTTCCAAAGTCTGTTTTGTTGACGTTGATATGCCTTTGCCCCCATGCAGAGTAAAACTTCAAGTCTTAAAAAACACACCAAGTTTTTAAGGGAAGTCCTTTGCAGCTAAGTCTGTATTTTACCTCTGTTCCTCAACACTTTGTCTTCCAATTCTCTATATCTGGTATCTTCTGCCTTTTTTTAAATCTTTTTCTTTCCCCAGTATGGATGGCATGGATGCTGTAGAGCTTCTCTTCCAGCATTATGCTACCTCACAGGCACATGGTTCTAGCTCATTCCCATCTCCAGAACGTGTGCTATGCTTTTCTCCACTGCAGCTGGCAGTTCCTTCACTTCTCTTGGAAGACTTCTGCAACACTTCATTCTTTTAAAACCCCTCTTTCTATGGACACACACTACTATTTTCCAGTCCAACCTGGAAGGAGAAGGGCTGCCCTAAGCTTCATTAACCCCCTTCTTGAGTTGTCCCTGAACATGACGAGGCTCTTAACAAGCAGAACAGAAACGTGATTGGGTTGCCAGCTGTACCGCACCTGCTCAGCAGCAATTTTCCCAGAGAGAAGGACCTGTAATTGCCTGCAGCACAGCAGCCCCTAGTGCCCAATGCAAAGACCTGCATGCAGCCCAAGCAATCCACCTGCCCCATCCATCTTCACAGGCTCCCACACCCACTCCGAGGATTGGAGATGCTGCTTCCCACTTCCCCATAACAACGGACACTACCAGCATGCTGGAAGCCATGGCTTGTGCCTTTCACTAGGGCATCACTGATTTCCTCAGACACCATTGAAAGCTTGCGTTGACCTGGCGCTTCTGCCAGAGGGGTGGGCAGCGAACTGCTTCACTCCATGTTCATGCCTTATTTGTGTAACCTATACTCAAGTCTTTGAATACAACAATTTATCTCAAAAGAGAGATGGGACTGGGCACCCACCTCACTGGGAGGTGCTGTAACCTCTAACCTCAGATGGCTATAGCCTTTCAGGCCCTAGAAGAACTAGGCACTTAAATCCAGCAGTAGAGATGAGGCACACTCATATTATGTTAAAATGGGGCATAGAAATGAGACAGTTTGTGCAGATTTTCTTTACCTTGTTTTTGTAGCTCTCTGAAGCAATGATCACATACTCTTGCTGGCTGGTTTTTCATATAATCTAAACCATGTTTATTTGATGAGCAAGCTTGACAGACAATCTGGAAACAAATAAATGCATTACAGCCCATTACTGTACATGATATGCACCTGTAAATCACCTGTAAATGCTCGAAGATATTTGCTTCAGTAGTTAAGCCCATAACAGAACCTCTATTTTAGAACCACTGTTTTACGCTGAAAATGGTTTAATGCCTTGGCTTGTTCTTATGTTCAACATGCTGTTCTTTCCTCCTCTAAACTATAGAAATTTAGGAAAAAACACTCAATTACACAAGTCATAAATCATTGTTAATAATCCATGAAGAGTGGACTAAGCATACTGTGTTACTTAACTATTACATTCAGAAGCTTTTAAAGGAATAACTAAAAGTAGTCCTTACTGTTTTGAAAACTTTTCTGCAAAATAGCTGAACTACGTTGAATTATGTATTCCCATTTTGTTAACACAAGAAAACAAAAGATCATTAGATATGCCTGCATTTCATAAAAGATAAATTTAAAATGTTTGGTACAAACTTTAAAAAAAAAAAAAGTTAAGTATCTTAAAAAAAAATAGTGAGGAAGATATTTTTAACATTTCAACTAACATTCTTGGTTTGTACTACACAACTGCAGAAGCAGGAGACAAACACAAATAATATCCCCAAATGCAAAATAAGTAACACGTACCAGGTTAACTGGTATCTCGTAACTACTCTAAAAAGCATGCTGCTTTTGATCCATACAATTTTTTCATAGTACAGTGTTCCCTCAAACAGTAGCCATGGTGCAACCAGGCTGTATTTGTCATACAAAGAACTGGAATGACTAACAGAAAAGCTAATTACAAAATTGCCCAACCTTTCCACATGCCCTGCAGTGATGCCTTCTCCACGTCAACGTGAATTCACTTGTACAGATCATGCACATAGTGGCTCTAGTATCAGGAATCCAGATAGGAGCTTTTGATCCTAGTGGGCTATCTTCTTCCTGCTTCTCTGGATCTGCCTAAGAGAACACAGGCAGAATACCATTATATTCAGAGATGAAAAATAAGGTAAACACTTATCAGTGATTATATGTTAACTCTAATAACACTGGAAAGCCCTCTCTGATAAAATGTCATGGTCTTAAATGTCATCTACTATTTCACCAGTGACCACTATAATGCAAGCCTAATGACAGAGCTGTACTTAATTAGTTCAAAAAAACTGTGTGACTACCAAGCTTTACCAACCTATTTATATAGATAGCTGCTATCTTTAAAATGTTCTCATATCATCTTTCTGTTCTCAGGGTTACAGAAAGAATTGAGAAAACTGGTTTGGATTTTTTGGAAGTCATTTTAAATTTCTGAAGTAGATAATGTTATGAAACATCATTCTATTCTATCATCACCTGTTCTCTTATCAATTACTATTCTGTTTTGCTATTCATTATGAAATGCCTCTTGCATCTCTAGACATCTGCTGGGAAATTTTATATTTAAAAAGGAAACAAAACAATAATAACACTGTGATATACCTCTTCAAGACTTTTGCTAGGATTGAATGTGATTCTCTTTTTTGTATATTCTTCAATTGACCTGGAGATAGCTTCTAACCATTCATCTCTTTCTGTGGCAGAACTGTTGGGGTAAAAAAACATAATTAAAAAAAAATCAATACATTATTAGCATTTAAAGCTAAGAAGTGAGTGTTGATTCAGATTCTATCAGCTTTATTACACGTTGATTTAACTCTTGCAGTTTCTCAGTTTTATAGACTGTCTCTAGTTCCTGTTGAAACTCGTATTACCCTTTATAAATTATATACACTGCATGGTGTCAGTTACCTGTGTTAATATTAAAAAAGATATTTTTACAGATATTTTCTGTATCTGTTGTCATAACATGGATTCCTTCTTTCCTTTTCCTCCTCCCAAAATAGCATATGATTGTTTCAAGGTTTGATGTTGTTATTTCCACCTCCTCCTCCACCACAGACCCATGAACAGCTTGACTACCACTCGTGTAAATGGTACTCCCAAGAACACAGGCACGGGGCCTTCCTCATAAGAGGGAATCCGAAATTTCAGCAAGCATTCCTCCCTGGTGCAGTATGTTATACCTGGTCCTGTAAAACTCCAACATTCTTCCCTAAAAAATGCAGTTTATTACCCAGCTTCATACTCCTGACAGTTTGTTCCTATGAAGTCTAATAATTATGCTGTTTCCAAAAATATATATTATTTTCTTTTCAAAAATTTCCCATTGGATTAGCTAGCCCAAAGAGAGAAACGGTTCTCTGTCCGATCAGCTTCCTGTATCTCTTTACTCTGCAGTACTTCCTGAGGCTGTGGGCAGACCACTTGCATATAATACAAACCCATTTTGCTGCAGCAAAGCGCGGGTTACCTTTCAGCCCCTAGGTTTTATTTTCTGCCCTGTGCCAGAACACACATGTGGCCACAAAGTGGGCTCTGTGCAGTGAACTGGACCTGGAAACAAATTCGTACTGAAGCGAGGAATTGACCAGCCCTTCTCAGGATCAATTTGCCGACTGGGCTCATCTCACAGCTAAACAATTGCTTGTGCCAGCACAAAGGAGAGAGGGCCTGGAGGGAGGAAGGAGCAGTTTGTGGCTGAGGAATTGCTAGACTGCTTGTTTAAAATGGAGCACCAGCTTAGAAAGGGCTGCTGAAATCTAAACCAGAACTTGTTACCAATGATATTTTCTATTCCCCACTTCTTTAATAGTTTCACATAAATTACTATTCTTCTTTAAACCAAGAAGTTTAACATGATGCATATCTAAAAAAGACAGTTAGAAAAAAGAGGAAAGCAATGATTGAGGTGTGCAACACCCACTAGCTATTATTTAATGGCTACTGTAGGTGAAATTCGAAGCTTTGATCATTTCTGAACCATTAAGGAAAATATTCTGAGCTGAGGTTTTGAACTGGATGAAATTGGGTACTGAATAGAATCAGAGTGGACAAATCTGATGTGGCAAACACGGGAGAAGCCCATGAGGCACAAAGGAAAACACGATCTAGTACACACAGCAATAAAATCAGAACAAAAGGAAAGGAAATAAGATACAAGCAAGGGCAAAGCAATGTATTATTGTCTGTCCTAATATCTCACACTCTGAGTGGAACATTTTGTTCAGTTTATTTACCCTTGTTTCCTCATCCGGTAGGAAGGACTGGCCTGCATCAGCTACATAACATTCTTAATTCCAATCAACTCCTTTGGCTTTTTCAAAATCTGGTTGCATTTAATTAAGTTCTTAAAACTATTATTAAATAATTAGAGTTGGTTCGGTGTTGGAGATTAAGCATCCCCCAGTCATGTGGGGATTGTTACAGATGGGGCTGCTCACCCAGTGAGCTACATGGCTTAGGCCCTAACATTTTATTAGGGAGCTTGCACTTGGTAGGTCTGCTGGTGCGAGCCTTTAGGGTTGTTTATAACACTCCAGTGCTTGAGAGCAAAAGGTGTCTCCATCAGCAACCAAACTGATGTAAAGGTTTCCAGCAAAAAAAGGCAGCGTTTCCTCTGCTGTCCCTGCCAGCCCTCCCCCAGCTGCACAGCTCTGCCACTTCCCTTGCTGCAGATCCTGTGGCTGTTGCATCCTTCCAAAAGTGGCTTTGTTCACTAAAATCACAGAGTTCTCTTAGCTTTGCTTACCTAGTTATGTTTAAGATTTTAGCTAATAAACCAGCAGAAATCTCAATTGGACTGCAGAGAGCCCCAGCGATGTCTGTTTCTGGCAGCCGTGTGTGCGAGGAGCACAGTCGCAGCTGCTCAGTGCAGCCAAGCTGTTAGGTGGTCCCAGGAGGGCTCAGAGGAGGACAGGCCCTGTTGTTTGCAGGCTCGGAGCCCCAGGGCACTTCTCACAGCTGAGCTAGTCTTGCATGAGCTATCCTTATGTTAAGAGGGGAATACAGCTCTCTGCCTGGGGTGGCTGTTAGCTAGCCTTATTGCAGGAGACAGGCCAGCTGGCCTCAGACCACGTCAGGCTGGCATGACTGTTGTTTTCAGGACCCCAGCTTTACTTCTGCACAGTGCTTTATCATGCAGATGCACTAACTTGTTTTTATAATTAAGAGGTTTCCAGTACAATACCACATTGTACCATGCAAAACAATCCACATCCCTACGGACAACCCAAGAAAATTGAAGCCTCAACCCAGACTAGATAAAGCAGAATGCTAATGCAGCCAGCACAGCCAGCAAAACCAAACCTGAAGCAAGAAAGACTGTTGTTTAGGCATTAATCTATGTTTCTGATTTAACTGGCTTACATGTTATTACTAGCAATTTTTCACCAGCATAATTGCTCCTCTCCCCCAACTCTGCCCCCAGAAACATTTCAAAATCTTGTCTATGGTTTTGTAACAGATTTTTACTGCATAGGAGCCAAGAAGCTGTTAGGATGAGGTATCAAAGGGAAGATGCAGTCTGTATTAACAAGATACCGATTCTCTACATCTGCACTATTTATCCATAGGAACAGCGTCATAAACATATGCAAAAACCTACTGCTAGTATTTTTCACTTGTTTCCCTTCTGTACCACAGCAAACCCAGGTTTTGCTTTCAGATAAAAATCCTCATCTACACCCAGATCCCCCAACTTCTCTTTCACCCCAAGCAAATGCAACCTCTCTCTGTCACGGTTGTGTAACTTTGGGCTCTTGCACACACCGTTTCCAGTAAGTATAAAAATAACAGAGATGAATGTTCTCCAAAGATGCAAGGTTAAAAACACTAAAAAAGAAAGAGTAAGTCAGAGCAGCTTTAGTTGGTAACGTGAGGGTAATTCCAGTAATTTCAAGGACAAGACAAAAGCATGTCACAAATGACACTCACAGTGATAGGAACGTTATGGGTTTTGCCCCATTCACCAGCATGTATTTTGTAGGAGTTACTTTTAATCTAACAATTAATCAGCTCCTCAGAAAGAAGAGGTTATCCTGTTTTGTAGACAATATGTAGGTTGTATTTCAAGATGATAATCTTTTCACAAGTTCCAATTAATCTTTTTACATTACTTTTTTAATAACTCTGAAGTAGAAATGTTGTTTCAAGTCATGAGGAGATAAAAACACACAAGCTACTACAATTCCACAAATATCTTTATGTATTTTTGCAACACCCAGTCACAAAGGCACCTAAGCAGCAGAGACCAGCTCACAAGATAGCAGTATAGAACCATACCCTAAACTATGAAATGTATCTTATTCCCAATGTGCAAAAGAATCATAAGAAGCATTTTTGTTTTTGAAAATACATAAATACTCCTTTCCAGCCTGTTATAAATAACTACTGCTCAGACACAATTGAGCTGCTTCCTCTGGCTACTCTGACAAGGTTAACCTTGGTCTACCCCTTAGCTAATGATACTGCTATCTCTGAGCAGACATCCTAATGTCAGTATTTACAAGGTCACACAGAAAGCAGCAGTCTGCCCTTGCTCAGCTTTGCTGAATAAAAGAGAAAACATGTCTTTATTCATTGATATCAGCACTGTCACAAGTGACAGACCATATCAAACTCCAATTCAAATGCAGTAAAAACAACAATCCACAAAACTAGGTCTTTGTTAGAGGCAGCTTAGTGAAGGCAGACCAGAACAGCTCCATTTTAGTGCATGTTACATGGAGAATTTATTGTTCTGGTAAAGAGAAACACCATTTCTGTAACTCCTGACATTTCTATAGTTTCATGTTCCATTCTGCACTTCACTGAGATCCATTTCTTATCTCAATTGCACTGTTATTTTAGCTAGATGACTGACCACAATGACTCCTTCCAATTTATATCAGTTAAAAATAATGTCAAAATGTATTGTTATGCCTCATATCCTGTCCTGCTAATGCACTGACAGAGAATATCAGTAACTCCAGGGGAAAAAAAAATAGAGAAAAGTCTAAAATAAATTGAAGTGAAACTTAATTTTAATTCTTGTTCCTCTCAAAGAAAGGCAGTAAGAGGATAATATTTCAATTTACTTGAAGTTTTTAAAGGTGTAGCTAAGCTAAACAGGAAGAAAAATCAAAAGTTTTGTTCAATCTGATTAACAGTTAACTCTCCTGAGGACAGCAAAATCCCTATCAGCTGCAGCCTTAAGCCCAAATTGCTCAAATACCAGCCACATTTACTATAGATTTTGTGATTCTATCTCTCTCTTTACAACATGGAGTCTTCCTTACAGGTCAGAGTGAACTGTATTACGGACTACAAATCCACGTGATATCTGTGAAACTGATTATATACAAGCAGGCTTCCTTTCTGCCAGCCCATTAAAAAAAGACTAAATATTCCAAATCAAATTTTAAATATGAACAAAAGCAAATTGGAACAAATCCTACTTTATTTCCAGAAATCCACATGTCAGTGTCTCTACTCTTCTGTGGTAATTCTAGCCAGAAGTCACTTTTCATTATGTAAGTGCAAAACAAGCTATGAAGATCTTAAATAAAAAGCTTAGGAGATCTGTTTGAAATCACATACTTTTAAGATCATTAATTTGCGAGACTCACCTTGCTGAAAGAATGAAGGATCTCTCTACACTTTCTATGTTCAGTTCGTTCTGATAAGCTTCCTGGGTTGGCTTTTTAACCTTCATTTGAGAAAGAAAAATTTATATTCAAACTGACACAGTATGTTTATGCTGCTTTATTTTTATTTATTGCAAGGTCTCTTAGATTTTTACTGTAGAAGGGGTAAATTAGAGAGAAGATCTCACAGTGAGGAGAATATACACCAGTCTGTAGTGCTCAGCTGCAGTACAATTACACAGAGCCCACCATTTTACTTCACTTTAGCACCATAGGAACACTGGAGGTGTACAGGGGAACGAAGCTCAAGAGCTACCAGACACTTCCCACTGTGCTTCAGCATGCCTTGTAAGCTTCAACAACTGTGCAAAAAAGCGCACTGCAGCACAAAAATGTAGGCCACTGGTGTGCTCCACAATGGGCATCTGCTCCATATCTCCATGGGCTAGACTGCCCTGGTGATCCTTTTGAGCTACCACATTTCAAACACAGAGGATTTTGGAAGTTGAGTGGTTCTGAGCCACCCCAAGACATCTGCTGGCAGAAGAGAGGCTGCAGCCCCGCCCGTGAAAGCTCAGGCCTGGGTGCCAGATCTGTGCTCTAGCTGGATTTGGTGCTCTTCCCTGACAGGACCAGAGATGAAATACATGAGATGCTTGATTCCCGAGGCGATGCTTTGTTTCTCCCAGCAACTGTCATGTCAGGGACCATGTCAATACATGGCATGCATACTGCTTGTCACTACCCAGAGGGGTTCGGGGTTTAATTCTGGTGCTTTTCACAAAGGCTCAGAAACAAAAGCCGTATCTTCCCTTGCAGTTAACAGATCTCTATAACCCATGGAGATTTGATTGACCAGATGAAAATTATCAGACAGAGATACCTAATCTCTGGGCGTGGACAAGAAAAAGCATTTGCAAGGCAAAAGCTAAGCAGTTTAATACAAAACCAGAAGTAGGCAAGACTACTTCTGAGCAGGCCAGCTGAAAGGCATGTAAGATGACGCTGTGACAGAGTTGTTTAATAAAACACAGACAGTAATCCCACAGACAATATTATGCAAGAAACTTTACGCCTGCAGGACTGCTCTGTAACATAAGCATTTTTAGCACCACTTTCCAACAATAAACACAGCTACCTTTCGAAAACTTAAGACCTCAGTTTAAATACATTTAGAGAAATACTTATTTTAGCAAGCGACTTACCTTCATTCCAGCCAGTGACAGCATGTTGTTGAGTTTATACATCCCTGACTGAACTGGAGTAGTATACAACAGGGCATCATTGAACTGTAATGCAGAAGCAATACTTTTTAGTGACTAAAGACTGTTTAGAGACTGATAATTTCAGATGGCATTTTACAGAAAATATAAAATTCATACGGCACTAAGATCAACTGTCCAGAAGGACATCTTCTACATCCTATTATTCCACTTAGAACCCAAGAAACATTTTCATGTTATTAATTTAGATAACAATAGGTGTCTATTTATATCCTTCCTTGTGTAAATATACATTTGGCAATGAGTAAACAGTGCACGGATGTCAAAGAACAGCCTCTCAGAAAGGACAGAAATGTTTCTCGTGTACACAACTATATTGTATAACAAACTACTTTAAAAGTATATTAGAATTAACCCTTCCAACAAAGCAAAACATTCCAGAAACTAGGAGATGGCAGAATTAAAATTAGCAATTTATTATGATTATATGGACAAACTTATCCATATCAATGAAACCAGTTCAAATCTGTATCTACTGTTTATTTGCTGTTCTACCAGACTTGGCTTTATTTGATACACTTACTGAACAGCTATTAAGATGTTTTATTTCCTGTGTTGTTCAATGCGTGGATCCAGACTTCATTTATTGAACATAAACACAGACCTGAAGACTGAACTGTCTCGTGAGATTTTGCTAAGAGGTTCTTTGCAAAATAATCAACGGTTTCATGAGCCTTACTACATCTTCATAACATGATCTACGAAAATCACTACTTAATATATCAGTGCTCTGTGTGCTACAAAGTAATCTCCAGAGCATAAGAAAGACACTTCCAAGCTTAGAATACATACTTTGAGACTGCCTAGGAAAATATTTGTACTACAGTAACCAAAAGCCAGATTTCAGGCAAGACCGTGGGCCAATAATGCCACAAGTTACATACAGCAACAGTTGCTTTACTGTCTAAATAGAGGAAAGAAGCAAAAGGTTGAAGTGGCAAAAAGGTTTCAAAACAAAGCAGCAGCAGGAACAGGAAAAGAAGCTAGCACTTAATTTCCAGCTCAGTGCTATGCTCCACTTGGGATACAAGCAAAGGAGAAGAGGAAGGAGGGAAGGGTGCAGTATGAGCAGCTGAAACGTAGGTTTTACAATCTGGTGTAACTAACTGGGATGGAGTAGTTGCTGTAGTTTTCCCAATACCTCAGATAACGCCTTCTCACAACCTGCTCAAATTTTAAACAAGCATTGGTCAAAACAGTGCTTTTTATTAAGAAACTTGTTTTCTATTAAAACGTTATTGTATATGCAACAGATAATCTCCCTAAACTAGACTGACGAAGTGTAACAGCAACAAATGGTCATTTTTTCCCCTATCTGAAGTTACTAGTTAGTTATATTTGTGGTACTACCTTTCAACCACTTAAAATTACACCGTCACTAGGCACAGAGCAGTATGTACACCTTCTTACCAGAAAAAACATTCGTGGCTGCATGACCTTCCGAGACAGCTTCATCAGCGTTCCCTCTTTCAAAAATACCTAGCAAATTAAAACAAGCAATTCAAGACCTATGTTTTCAAGGCACAAGCTGTCCAAATCAGCTGATGCATTTTATTATTATTATTATTATTTTAAATTTTTACACCTGAACTGCTGCAGGACTTTTGGTTCCCTTCCTGAAAAAGGCTCTTCATCTTTACCTCTCTCTAAAAGCTAGAAAGACCAATTAGCTGCATTTGTTCTCCATACTGTGCTTGAAATCATAACAAATAAAACATTAAGCTTGAGGGAAAAAAATGCCTGCAAGATTTGGCAGAAAATCATATTCTAAAAATCACAAGTTTTCATCAGATAATTTTTCCCCCCAAAATAAACAAAATTATACATATGGGGAGGCAGTATTCATTTCACTGTCAACACCAAATAATTAAGTGATGGACCATTTTTCTCCTCAATATGTGTCAACTTCTGTACTTTGTTTGCATATCATCCACGTTGCACTTTTATACAATCATTTTAATGTCATCTGGAGGACTTACCCTTCCTGGCTGTACAATCTCATGGTGTCCATTTAAACTGTACTGAATCTGCATGAGTTTCTGAAAGTTATCCTGCAGGGAGAAAAGGAAGGCAAAGAGATAAGAAATTGCCCTTGAATCCATGTGGTGTTATTTCTCTCTCTCCCTCTCTCTTTTTAAATAATAGAAAAAGCTTTAATCAGACAGCTTCCCAAGTCAAAATACTTACTCCCTGCTTCATGATGTCATTGGCATGGTTTGCAACTTCTATGACAACAGCTAGAGCATCTGAAGGATGAAGAAATAATGTTTTTGTTATACAGATCAGTTAGAAGTGGTATTATGGAAAGGTACAATATTCCCTTTCCACACTGTGAGAAGATTCAAGGATCTGATTGAGCAGTCACTGAATTCAAGAACACTTCCCATACATCCCAGAGGCTTTCAATCATGGTTTAACAGGTGTGCCCTAGCAAGTTACCTCTCCAGCTAACAGTCACAGTGTCAAACATTTCCTATAGCTCATCCAAACAGTCTACAAGCAAAATCAAATTTTAAGTTTCTCACACAAAGGATCATTTTAATTTCAGTGTCTCTGCTTACAGCAGAAGCATAAACAACATTTTAACTGAGACTATACAGAAGTTAATTAAGCTTTTTCCGCTTTACACAGCTGCCTCCAGTGCCAGTCATAAGAAGCTACCCAGAAAAAATGTGATTTATTTCATCTGCCTTTAGTTTTGTTGCACTTCAAGGTAACAGGATAAAGTTCAAATTTCTAAACTTCAAACTTTTAATACCAGAAGCAAAAGAGAAATAAAAGAGTTATGAAAGACAAGAGGGATTTTTATTAAGTATTGATATTTAATAACTAGCAACTCAACTGAAATACATATTTAAGTGCAACTGCAAAAAGGGGTTATAAAAAAGGATTGAGTAAGCTACTGAACAGCAACTCTGTATATTGCATAAAACCCATCTAAGGATCTTATCCAAAACCTGTAATTTGTTTATGTAGGGGAAAAAAAGACTCAATTAATTGAAAGCAAGCACAATTGCTCTGATAAAATATAATTTCTACAGCATTTATCACCTTCTGAGTAATTCAAGTGCAGTCAAAAACCCCAAATAAAGGAAGCACATTTACTTTAAAGTACTCAGAGAAGCCTACCAAACCAGTTAAAACCAAAGCCTTGTGTGTTTTTTGTTTTTAATATCTCTACACTATTAGTACTTTAGACTATTCATACTTCCCTTACTGTTGAGTTCATATTCAGAAAGAAAGTAGTTTAAAAGATACAGATTTCTGAACTGAAGGGTTCAGGTCATGAAGCCATATAAAAAATAAACCAAAGTGTGAATAAAAATCTCCTCCTAAGTCAATCTAGTTAATTTTGTTCAAGATTTTTATGAAATAAGACAATGCAAGTACAGGAGTCAAATAGTTAAAAAGCCACAACACATTATCAAGCATTTGATCAAAAATTCAGTTTAGATATAGATGTCATGATGTTAACTGAGTCTGCTGAAAAATAGCTGGTGGTCTCCTATTAGGAAATGCTGGAGCTGCTCCAGCCAAAACAGTCTCCAGTTCCCATCAGCTTGAAAGAAAATAAAGTTAAGGGAAATTTAACTAAATTCACAAGATAGGAATGAGTACCTGATTTTGTTGTTGTTGTTATACTTTCCTTCATCTATCAGCTATTATATCTATTAAAACCTAAAATTGTACTCATCGACTTCAAAAAGACTGAAGAATGTTACAGGAAATTTGCTGGTTACTCAAGGGAAAGTTACAAGATCTCAGGGCTACTAATAGAGCCAAGATTCTAAACAAATCTAAACAACAAAACAAAATAATCTATACGGTCAAGAAGTCCATAAACAAAACTGCTTTTTGGAAGGGAAGAACATTCCACTTTTTATATCACTTAGCTGGAGCGATGTATTAAAATGAAGGTCATCAGGAAGAATTGTGTTGTTTTTTCCAAGAATGCTAATCATAACCAAACCTTTGTCTTTTTTTTTTTTTTTTTTTCCCAGAAAAAAAAAAGCCAGAAGGAACTTAATTATCACAAGAAAGATTTTGGTGAGTAAAGATTAGATTTTCTTACTCGGTTTCGAAGATTGACTACCAAACATGTCAAATGCATAAAATTAGCTTTGTCATTGTTACAACTAAGTTTCTGCTTTTACCTTCAATATATGCAGAGAGAGAAAAACTCTATGGAAAGTACCACTATAAAAAACAAAAGCTGGAGAATTCACAAGAAAATGTGATGTAAACATATTTCTTTTAAGTTGCTCACTTTTCAAGTGGTTAGTTGTTTATCGTGCAGTGCAAGCATTAGCTTGTTCACAGCCATGATGTGCAAAACAAACTTCTACATCTGTGAAAAAGTCATCTCTTAAAACACTTTCAGCTTATAGTTTCATTGCAACCTAATAAACACATATGTCTAAATGTCATAAGAAGGATCATTATTCGTTAGTTTTATGGCACTGTGTCAGGACATAGCTGTAAGAAAGTAAACCTGACTCAGTGCATCGAAGGCACTCATTTAGTGCTGTCCAACCAGCTAGATCTGTGTAACCCTCCTGAAGACAAAGGGTTTGCACAAATGTCACCAAAGAGAACTAAATAAATGATAGGGGCTCACATAAATGAAATGGAAACACCGAGTGGGAGCATTTTTAGTACTGTCAAGGAACACACAAGGAAGAAAGAAAACAGTATGAATGTGTACTGTATTGATACAATCAAATTAGAGCAGCTTAACCCCAAAGTAGCATGAAACATGTAGACCTATTCTTCTCCGTCTCCAACTATTCCTTCTCATTTCCTTCTATCATCTTTCCCTGCATACGGCAAGCAAAAGTGTTTGTGCAACTTGTCACAAGTCAAATTGGAGAAGCCCTCAAGTTAAACATAAGCCAGTGGAACTCCTTGATCTTTCTCACCAAGCACTTGTCCTGGCACAAAAGCAGAGCGGACAGAAAGGCTCAGAGGGCTGGGGAGAGCAGCTGGGGGACTGGACTGCCTGTCATAAAAGGCCGAGGGATACAAGGACTGTCTCCTCCAGCACTGCCCAAAATACCTGCTTAAGCTGCTTGGGGATCTTCACTCTTATCTCTTTCTTTGAGCTGATACCACTTATCACTGTAAGCTCCAAACATTTTTGAAACAAAAGTTTTAAATCTTTCAGTATCTCTGCCAAGACACTTAGAACTAAACAGAATGCATATCTACTTATCAGTTTAGCATTTCGCATGCATTTAAAACTTAGAAACTTTAAGATATTTACATGACCTGTTATTTCTTTAATCTAAAGAGACATTTACCTTGAGTATCCCTATAGTCTGCAGACTCTTCTAAAAGATTCTTTAAATAATCTGTAAAAAGAAAAAATAACAGATATTTTTGTTAAAGAAATAAACCGCACCAGAAACCAGTCAAAAACCACCATTTTCCTAGCAATCTGCTTTTCAGACACACCTATGCCACACAGGTCTTCTACTTCTCTGGTTTTATGATACCTAACTTTAATTTGTCCGAGTAATCGCATGAGGGAAAATAGCATTTCCACACTGAAAGTATATAATGATGTCTTGCTTAGGGAAGAGAAGCCTACAGGAGCACTGAGCTTCTTCCAAAGGCAAATCATATGTTGCACATATTGTTCTAGAACAAAACAGCCAGGTGAAAGACAAGTACGTACTTGCAATCATTTACCTTTAAGCTGACACAAGAAAGTTTGAAGATTACAGGTATTTTCCTGAGCCTTAACTCATCTACAGGAGCTGAGAAAAAAAGTAACCCAATACAGCAAATCTGATTATGATCAACATTTCTCAATAAAAAAGGTATTATAACCCACCTCAAATGTTCAAATAGGAATTGTTTGGTTTTAAATCTAAATTTAGTTAGTCAACCACGAGATGGCACCCTCGACCCACCCAACTCGTGGTAGTTTTTCATCTACTTCACTCATCTGAAATTAACTCCAAATGTCTGACTGCACGAGAAAACATTCCCTTTGAGATTCCATTCCATGGTCCAGTGTCCGCTTCACCAGAAAGTACCATATCCTGTCAAAGGCGACTACATGGCCGCAGTAAAAAGTCAATCTATACACTGCAATCCACAGCTCTGAACTACTTAAAATGGAAAGAAACACAACCAAACTTTCAAAGTAATTCAGATGCTAGGCTGATAATATCAACAAATACTGATTTACTTTTAAATGAGGTATTCAGATTCTGGCAGATCTAGAGAAAACTGATCATACTTGATCTAGGAAGTGTTCAATTCTAGCTTAGCAGTTGTCCAAGTTTCAAGTAAGAGGGAAATTATTCGACTCCCATCTGCTTGCCCTACCCAGATTCATCCTTTCACTCATGAAGGATCGGGAGCCAATTGTTCCTGCCTTCATAAGACATCTTGCTTAATGCATGCCCCTCAGAGACTGCTCAGTGTATTGTAATGGTTTCCTTATGCAAAAAAAGGGAATTATGAAATATGTTTCTGTCATAGAAACACTATGAAGAGCGAGAAAACTTGTCAGCTAATGAAAGCTTTGAGAAAAACAGAACTACAGGAAGAAAAGTATTTGGCTCTTACGTTTTATTTTTTGGCAAAGGCTTAAGGGAGGATCCAAGAGAAGCACGAAGAACAGGTTGGGGTGAAGGAACAGGGCCTTGCTGGGGTCTCCTGCAAGGAAGCAGGGGGTGGGAGTGCTGGGAGGTCTGCCTGGCTGGGCCATGGGAACACCCACAGCTTGCTGCTCCACTTCGAGCCTTGGCTGATCATTATCTGACACTGGCCAACGCCTGGTCTTTCATAAAAGCCTGACATGGCAACAAAACCTTTCTACACTCCCTAAGTATTGCATCTGTCACATGCCTCCAAATATTTTGCTGTGGGAGCTACCAGTCCTTTGTGCAATATTTAGGTGGACACATATTCCATTAAAAATGAATTCACCTTTTATCACTTTAGGTTATGTTTGTAACAAAGTGGCGTAAGAGAAGAATCAACAGGAGGTATTGTAAAATGCACTGAGAAGAGTTCACCTTGTTTTTAACTTGGCTTAACTTGGAGGAACCCACCTCACACACACAACAGCAGCTGCCCTCTCCTGCCCTGGCAGCCTATAGAGCCCTCAGGCAGGAGCTGTGCGTTACTACGGGGCAGGGCATCTTCAGGGCTCCTCCATAAAGCAGGCAAGTTAAAGCTTTACAATTGCAACTCAATCTTCATCACGTCCAGAGGAAAAGGACTCCAGCAGACACCTCACTATATAGAGGGATGAGTCCCTACAGCTTGTACACAAACAGCTTCTTAAAGCTGACAACCATGAGCTCACTTCTCTGCAAAGTGGGAACAGGAGGTCAGGCAGGCACAATTTACTAATCTGCAAATGTACCTCTGGTATCCCAAGAAACTGTCTCTAGTACATGGAGACATCCAATTTAATACCCAAAGTAACAGCACTGGAAACTTAAAATCAGAGACCCAACATGAGAACTAACTGTTTCTTGGCATATTCAGGCCTTATGACATTCTCCAACAGAACAACGCTTGACATCATTCAGTTTTTCTGTCCTTTTTTTTTTTTTTTGATGGGTATATACTAGCACTTCATGTCATATCATTAGTGCGTAATAGAGGGAAGATTAGGAAGATTTTAACATAACTGCATTCATTTAAAATCCTATATTCAGAAAGGAAGGCAGCTCTTGTACATAAGACTAAAAAAAAGGGAAAAAAACAATCTTGCAGCTGTAAAATCCTGAAAGTGATAAATACATAATTTTGATTTCTTTATTTATCTGGTAAGTAGACCTCAGTTCACAGTGAAAACTCATTTTCAGAGAAGCAACAGAATATATTATTTTAGTCTCCCCTGTGCATACACACTGGAAATTCTGTGTTTGCAACAACTTTCTGGAGGTACTGGCTTAAGCTACATGGACAAGAGGATTTCACAGACATGAATAGCATTACAGTAAAGTTTTAGCAAAAATATTCCTTAATAAAATAAATACAGAAGTCAAATATTAAGCTGGAATGGTATCTGCAGTCTTCGCCATTTTTTTCCTCCTCTGAAATGTACTTTAGTTGTTCAGACTTTTTACTCAAAGATAAAGTTATTCTACAGGAGACTCTGGTCAAAATAAAAAATAAAAAAGTGACCAGTAAAAGAAATTCCACTTAAGTAGCGTAAATGTATAACAGAGAACCTTTATTTTTCACCTGTTTCCTACTATTTCACTTGAGTCTAGCAAAAGGAATAAAAAACATAAATGTAATACAAAGCTGCTGCCAACAGCTTTCCACAACTGCAGAATAAAGCAAGGACTGTAATAATAATAATAATAGAGCTAAGGATACTGTCATACCCTTAGCACTGAGTTTTCCTTCTGTTGGTTTAAACATAAAGGAGGTAAACGGTATGCCTGGGGGACAAGTCTGACAGCAGGCTCCAAGAATGGATCTGCTTTAGTATAATACAGAACTAAGAGATGATCCATAAATAAAAACCAGCACAACCCTTATAATGCTAAAATTGAAGTTGAGACTGTGCAGGAGAATAAGTGGAAATATTTTTTAAGACTTAGAGAGCACTGAAAGAGAGTTACAACACTGTAAATGAGACAAAGGTCTAACACCTAAGCAAGGCACAGTCTCTGTTTAGCAACTGATAGCAACCTCCCAGCTGCAGGACAATCAAAGAAGTTTCTCATTGATCACAACACAACAAATAGGCCATCCCAGAGAACCCCAAACACAGAACTTATCAACTCATCTCCACAATAACAGAAAACCCATCCAAAACTGCTGGTTACCCAAATAATGCCTTTCATGCAACACAATGACTGGCTCCACGTAAACAAGCACGCTGCTGTGTACCAGGACTAATTCACACAAACCACTTCAAGAGGAACAGAAGAACCACATTACCAAAGGAAGGCTTTTTAATAGAAAACAGACCAATTTTTGTCTGACCCACTACTCCCTTTTTTTTTCAAGGCAGACCTTAAATATTCAGAAAGGCAGACTTTAAAATTAATTACTTCACTAGATACCCCAGACACAACAAAACTCAACACACAAGTACTGATTTATGACAAAATGTTCTTATGCCACACTTCCTCCTGACAGAGACCCATCAGTCTCTTTTCCTTCTTGCTGGGGGCCAGTGGCTATCACTTCTGGTCTTGACAAAAATTCTCTTCTGCCTCAGCAACTACTTCTTGTCTCAAATCATCAGAATTAATTAAGTTAAACTCAAAGCAATTGCTCTCAACATGTAATTGGCCTCAAGTCCAACAATTATATTTCTGAGCAGCTAAAGAGCAGTGTGCTCAAAAGCTAATTTTTCAGTCTCCCTCAGCTTCCCTTCACTAGACCTCAGCCGAGGACAATAAAAGACCTATCTCTCTCTGCAAATCTTATGTTGCAAAAAAGAGGAGGCTTATCATATGACAATGAAGAGACTGCTCATATTGTACAAGTCTCAAGTCTGCAACTCAAATCAGTGATTTTCAGGAGGGGAGAATCACTTCTTCATTTCTTTCTATTAAAAACCAGAGGCCTCTATTAACCTCCCCCAAAACCCATCTAATATTTGCTGTAGAAGAGCTCAGGCTTAGTATGTGGAAAAGTGGAAGTCTGCTTGCTGGATTGGAGAAGCTGGATAATTAAATGGAAATACAGCTGAGCTGTGCCTCTCCTTTCCTGATTTATAAGTCCACCTGCTCCTGCTTTTGTTAGCATAAAAGCAACTGCACTTCAAAGCACAGCAACCATCTTGTGATGTGACTGTGTAGCAGCAGGTTACTAGTACAAAGCTGTCCCACTGACACAGAGCATCTAAATAGGAAGAAATCCCTGCTGACTCAGGCCTTGCAGCTTCATTTCCTGGATTATTTTCACTCCTCTGCTCTTACCCACTGCCCCCTCCTCGACTGCCCACAGACGCCCATTGTCTTTGGCTGGGACTGCTGCTGCAAAACTGCAACTCTTGCCCGTTCTTGTTTTGCTTGCCTACTTGCTGTCTCGCCCACTCCAACAACAGATCCAAATATTTGTATATCCTCCAAAGGCTTTGCAGTACAAGTTTATATGGAGATTACTCAATATTACACAGAGCTGCTTGAAGGTAACAAAGTATACAGGCTGTCCACTGAGATATAGGAGAGTGAGAATCTCAAGAAATACAAAAGACAATGTGAAATAGCATGATCGATTGAACAGAGTGAAAATGAAGCAGATCCAAAATAATAGCCCCCTGGCCCAGTATAATTGAATTCTTAGTCTGATCTCTCTTATTTCTCCCACAGGACAAGACAAATTTATTTTTTCTAAATCAGCAGCCAGCATTGAAATCCAACTCATGTCAATAGCACTTGTATTTACGGATTTATGTAAAGCTGTGCAGCCACAGCCAGGGCTGCAGGACTGCGGACTTCCACAAACAGGGCTGCAGGACAGTGGTCTTCCACACAACCACCGTCAACACAGGATGAGATTTTTAGGTGTATTGTCACTGGTCTAAAACAGTTGGTTCCAGCCACAGTGACAGTTAGTTATGAAGAATTCCCCTTCTACTTCATAGTTTTGTTTCAGCACCATTCACCTCTGACGTCTCTTGCTTTGCTCTGTATATTGACAAAGGCATTTATTCCATCCTGCTCTGTTGTTCCGCCTTTTTACTTAAAGCCTTTGAACTTATCCAAAGCATCTGCACTGATTTAGGAATATATAACAAGCCTACACAATGCCCTGAGTCAGTATCCTTTGAAAATAAAGCAACTCCCCAATTGCCTTTTCATGGTTTTATTTTATCAATTAAAAGGCATTGAGATTTTCCCCTACAAAACAGTCTGTTTGGTAAAAGCTCTTCACCCTTTTTCCACCCCACCTGTCTTTCATGAGATGATTAAAAAGAAGACGGTCCAGGCTAATAACTTAGTAACTTCTGTATAACATTTCAGGCTGTATCTCCCACAACATCACTAGTCTAAGTACTTGCTGGGGAAATGCCAACAAGCTGCTAGAGCCAAACAAAGGGTCACAGAGCATTTTATTTTGCAGTTACTACATAAACAGAGGCTATTTTTAAATAGCTCATCAAGAAGCAATGGCTTTCAAAAACAATGCCTTAAGTATTTCCAAATCCTTACAGGAGCCATCCCCCTCTTATAACAAACACATCTCAAAATACTTCACAAAGGAGGCCTGTATCATTGCCTTACTATTACAGAAAAGAAAGTACTGCATTATGGAGATGACTTGCTCAAGGTCACCCAAACATGTCAGTGCCAAAGCAGGGTATGGAGACAGCCCAAATTTCCTAGTCCCAAACCAGTTCTTCAGCCTACAATGTTTCTGTAACAAGTCTTGAGCACTTACCCGTAAGGTATACTAAACCAACACTTTCTGCTTTTACAAGAGAATGGTTTTCAAAGACAAAACACCTGAGTGGTGGAAAAATGGAGAAGGTATTTTCAGGAGAAATTCACAGTTGTGTAGTTGTATCTTTCACTTCCTTCTCCTAGCTCTATATTTCCATACTATTTTTTCCTTCTTTAAAAAAATAAATAAAAAGAGAAGCTTTCCAACCAACCCTCTAAGGAAATTACTGGCTCTATTACTACAGAAACAAACAAAAAACCACCAACAATTTCATGTTTTCCAAGTAGCACCAAACGTACCATCAGAGAACACACACCAGTGTTGGGAATATTAGCATGTCACTTGCGTACCTTGTTGCAAACAATATTAACAAAGAAAGCCTTTAAATTCATGTCATATTAAAAAAAAAAAAAAAGTGTCACATATCTGAAGTCAGAAAAACATGCTTTACAGATGGATAAAACTGCCTGAGAACATGTTTCCTGGGACACATAAATACTGGCTGCTTAAGCTTATAAATGTGTTTGACTTTACCTGTCAAAAGGAGTCTGTACTGGGGAATCCTCTGAACTGGCTTGAGCAGATAGTGCTTGAGGGCCAGACTAGCACAGCGGGGGCTCATCTGAAAGAAATACACAAAATAAGCAACAAATCTGTGGTAGTCAAGGGTTCCAGTAAAAGAAAACATCACTACAAAGAGTTACTGATAACATCAGATAAGCTTTATCTTAAAGGTGTGACTACCATAGTGTTACACTGCACCAAACAACAAGCATTTCCCTGTGTGGAAGATGCATGCAAAATTAATCACGAGTTAGAAGACATCACTAAGCATTCATACTCTCGGTGGATTCAAAACAAGTTCTTTTGCTTATGAGGAAGAAGGGTGAATCTTCCCAGAAATAAGGGTAACACCATTTTTGCTCATTTGTAGTTGCTGCTGATGTCCATTAGACAGATAAGCGGAGAATAGAGCAGTGTTCACTCAAGAAGTTTTAATTAATTCAAACCTCTAAAGATAACATAGAATTAAAAGACCCATGCTTCAAAAAATTTAATTATCTTGAATTTGCATTCAAAATAATGCGTATCAGAAACACTGAGTCCTTAAAAGACCTCTTATCTTCTTCCTGTACTTGCTGACTCTAACTAAAGCTCTTCCTTTGCCTACTGTAAGTAGCCTTTTTAAGGACTTGTAAGCAGAGTAGGGATTACCCAAGGGGAAACTCACTTCATAGGAGATAAATTCACAGGTTGTGTGGATCATGTTCTGAGGAAGCTTGCACCTCCCCTCTGACTTAAGGGAATTATGTAAAAATCTGGCAATGCTTTTAATGACACGAATCAGATTTTATCTGATTGTTGCATGGACTGGACTTAAAAGCTTCAAGAAATATGCAGAGCAGAAGAATCATTTTTCTGTATTTCCAAATGAAATATGATTGCTGTGAGTAAGCTACTGCCCTATAATGTGGTGAAGAGATTGCCCTGCTTAAAATAAGACAGTTAATCACTGCACAGTATAATCAGAAGACAAAACCATAAAAAGCAGCTGGTGATTTTGTTAATATGCCTTTGATATAATTGTAGCAAGTGCTGATTTTTCTGAAAATCAAGGTCCTTTATCGTACTTCACAGTGGTAACCAACATCATTAGTTACTTTACAAAATCTGAATTTCTTTCTACTTTGAACCTGTCTCAAGCCAAGGCTCAGAGAAAACAGAGGATGGTGTCTAAAGCTTTATGGAAAATTACAACTGATGGAAAGTCACAAAATAGGAACATATCTTAAAAAAAAAAAAAAAAATTTACAGTACCTCGAAGTCTTTCACTACTGAAGCAAAACCTGTGTTCTTCTTACACTGTTCATCTAACAGTGCAACATTTTTATCAAATTCTTTGATGTAAGTTGAGTACATCTTTAAGTACGGACCCTTTTTTACAAATATGTCAGCGATTCTTTGATGTTCAAGCCTAGAAACAAGAACAGAGCAATAAGAGCACACAAGTGTGTACATCCTAAGCTTACAGTCCAGCAGATGGGCATTCAGCTCTTTAGCTACTCTGAAAAATCTTTCCAGCACACCTCCACACACTAGTTTAGGGTTAGATTACAATCACTTGACACACAGTCTGTTTAAAATGGTCTTGAACCATCTGAACACATTAACACGAGCTGGACTTCTGAGGAAATGGATCGCCAAACGCCAAACTTCAAAACGCGGTCTTTACCCCTTAATAGGAAGCATGGGATTACGGCATTTACCCATTTCAGTGCCTTTGTCTGTAGGCTCTCTTTAGCTGATTGAGACCCACCCACCAGTGTAATTGAGAATGGACTTCAATGGGACTGAGGCTGTCAGTCAGCGTTGTGGCTGGTTAATAGATCTCAGCTACCTTTAAAATGCAAACCAATCCTCAGAACAGCCTCCTGTTCCTCTAATGAAGGCAGCCCATTTATCGTGCCCGTGCACACGTAGGAACAAGAGCTTTCAATTAAAACTGAAGTTTTAGACAAAAAAAAAAAAAAAAAAAAAAAAAAAAAAAAAAGCGTGGTTGCTAAAAACATGTGCTGGCATAGCTTCTGGATGCACCTAAATGCCAAATAAAACAGCTAAAGAGAAAATTATCTCCCGTGCATGCAAAGTCAGCTCTGCCATTTAACAAGGCCCATGAAAAACAAACAAGAGTCAAACCACGGTCAGGCGGAGTCCCCCAAGCCCCACAGATAAGTTTTAACGACATCAAAGGAGTGGTGTTCCTTCACTGATAGTCACCAGTGAGACAGTCGCTCCTCCAGCTCCCTCAGGAGGTCCCGGTTGAGCTCGTACAGCTGAGGTAGGTAGTACAGGATCTGATTCAGGATTCTGTCCTCAATCACTGGCTTCCCAAGCTGCCTGGAGGCATGTGCCACCGCGTCCCGGAAATCCTGCCGGAGCACAAAGAGGACAGAAACCCCCACCATGAGCCAGCAGCCTTCAAAGCAGCAGCGCAGACCAGAGCGTGTTCTCTGCAGACATCCCAGGCCCTGCTCCCTCCTACTGAAGGCGAGGAGGGTGCAGCTGGGTTATGTTCCCCTGCAGCTTCAACTTACTCCTGCGGGACAGCCTTAATCCCCTTGGTTTGATGCTGGAGCTTTACTCTCTTGCTCCATATGCACGCTGTGGAAGTCATTCGTTATTTTTCTACCACACCCTTAAGAAATGCGCTGATCCTATAGGTGAGGAAACTATAGGGGGGGAAAAACCTCATATCTGCAAAGGTATTGGTAGCCTTGAGTATCTTCTTGCTAAGATTTGTTTCAAAAAGCAGAAGTGTTATATCAGCTAACGCAATCATAATATCGTATTTTAAAACCACACTGGTTTACAAATGCCTTCTAGGAAGACATGATGCCTAGATAAAAAATGTAGCATCACAAAAAGTTACTGTATGTAGCAGCTCTTACAGGAAAATGAGCATCTAACAAAAAGCTTTTGTAACAACACATTGGAAACACGAGATTTCAAATGTGAATGATCATCCAGACAACACTGGTACCTTTGAAACATTTACAGGGAGGAGGAAAACCGATCTTATCACCGAAGGATCTTGTGGCATTTTTATGTTATAAGCAGCTCTCAGTAGGACAAGGCTCAGGCTAATTGGTCCTCATTAAACTATTTAGAATTAAAATCTTGGCCCCATACAAATCAGTATGGCCAGGACTGCACCCATAAAGAACCTGTGTATGTGTTAGGCAAGGCATCTTCCCTGATCATATGCACGCAAAATTTTCAAAAAGGTTAGCAATTTATCATTTCCTTTGAAAAAATAATCAAGTACATAACACTACCTAAACTGAGAAAAATAAAATCCAAATTACCTGTATTGTCATCTCTCCCTTGAATTTGGGCATAAAGCAGGCACTATATAACAGCTCTTTTTAGTCTGCAGTCTGCTGAAACCTGATAATGAATGCACAATCTGTAGGTGGCCTGAAAAAGGTGACCAAACTGCATGTTCCTATGTGGGATGATGAGACATCTTAAATATGCATGCAGTGCACACCTGCCTTTGAGTTTGTAGGGCCCACAGGTTAAAAGTGGGGAAAAAAAAAATTAAGCTCACACACTCACAAGTCTTCTGCTACAGGTCTCGCTGGCTATCTCATCGGCCCAGCATCTGGCACTATTTAGGGTTTGTCAGACTCCAGTCTCAACTTTCTCCTGCCCTCTCCTCATTACATCAGTGAGCTGCAGACAGCTTCTTGCTCTGTGACCCTGGGTCGCAAAGGCTGCGCCGGGGCAGAGTTATGACAAGAAACTGAAAGGAGATACAGGGCGATGGCTGCGATGGGGGGAGGCTGAGAACTAAATGCAAGGGAGTTAAAAAACAGATGGCGTTATTCATATGGAAATGCTCTGTTTTACATCCTCTGTGCAGACTAGTGACACATAGGTTAACTACCAGCTGCATCTTATGGGTTTTCCTGACCCTAGGGCATTGCTTAACACTGAAATGATACATGGCGTTACAATGGCAAAAGCTCAAATGAGGCTTTCTGAAGAGCTTCATGCAAAATGCATCATCATATTATGATAATACCCCCCCCAGTCCCATGCACACACAATATACAGTATATGCTTTGCCATGGGATGAAACAAGAATTTTCTCCAAGGGTTATAAAGCTACTTGTACAATGAAAAGAAAAGCAGTGCTGTCTGTAACGTAATCAACAAACCCAGCTTTTCCCTGACCACACAATAAAAGGAGAGCAGGGAGTCAGGTTTAAGGACCAGGAGATAAGACAGGAATGTCACTTGTAGTTAAGAGCATTTATTTAACTTCTAGATATAGCATTCAAAGAGCCTGCAGGATGTTTTCCAAATGCAGGGGGGGGTTGGTTTCTCTATTGGCTTGATCCAAAGTCCATCAGCCTCACTGGGCTTTGGATCACGCCATGAAAGAGTGGTCACAAACGCAGCCAACCCAAACTTTATTTCATCGCCCCCTGCGTCCCCTGCCACAACCGAGCAAAGGGAGGAAGCCCTGCAGAGAGGAAACAGAGGGACTAAAGATAATGTGAAGCTTTCAAATGATACAAAACAGACTGCTGAACAACAAAGGCGATAAACTACAGCACTTTTTTTTCCCCTTTCTTTTTTGGAATTATCAAGTCTTCACTACAGTGAAAACTACTAGGTAGTGCAATGTATTTGTCACCGTAATCATATTAAGCTTTATTTATAACCCGGCAATGCATGTGAAGTAACTGTCATGCCAAGTTCATCTCGAGATAAAACTAGGAGGTGAAGCCAAAGGGCCCTTGCCTGAGGGCTGGGGGCAGGAAAGCCAAACAAATGGAGCAAGGTTACAGGTAACAGTACTCACACTTGAAGGTACTGGCCTTCTGAGAAAGGAATTCCTTATCTAAAAGGACTAGAACTTAGAATGGGTCTATTTGAACCACTAAACGTAAAGCGTGTTAACAAGTAAAACCTGAAATTTTACTCCAAAGAGCAGAAGTTACTCAGGCAAGGAACTTTTATATGTATGTATACATACACAATTAGGGCAGTGATTTAGAAATTAGAAATTAGAGTAATACCAATTCAATACACCAGCACCTAATTCCTTCTGAAACTAAATCTGTTCACTGCTGAATAAAACCAGAACCATTGTTGCAAATGATATATACATTGCTCTGATATCTATAAATACCGGCAAAAAGTGAGTCATATCACAAAGATGTTTAGCATACAGTACTATGTAACACTGCTGAAAAGCACTGCTTTCTTCAGTCTGTTCAGAAATGGTCACCCGAATTGTTCTACAAAATACTGTATTTGAAGCCACGTAGCAATCCATCACAGTGAATTTTAAAGAGAGGTTTTATAATTAGTCTTTCAAATACCCACAAAGAAATAAACAAACTTGCCATGCTTTGGAATTAATATGTTTATTTCACTGAAAACCACCATTTGCAACTCTAGACAAAGTGTTTCATATGCTGTGTGACACAAACCAAGAAATTATGCTCTACTGAATCATCTCAGTTTCTTACCAGTATAATTTTACCTTTCAGAAGAAGAGAGGCTATTGTATACTTTCTGAAAACTGCTTTCTGAAGTGCTGGGTTACAGTTTCAACATTATATTCTGGTCCAACAGTAATCTTCTGATACCACATTATAGTGCTTAGACAGACAATTGCCTTTACACAGCGACTTGAAGATGGCCTCATCACCACCTCTGGAAAGCACATTCTTTCCGTGCCAGAAAGAGTCTCAGTTTATTCTAGACTAAGACAGCATCTCACTGGATACTTGTCCATATCAAAATCTGGTTCAAGCAGTTTTAAAGGCTTCTCAGAGCACAAACAGTTGCTGAAGTAATGCCTGATTAAACATTCCCAACTTAAATACCTTAGGGAATTTTATTTATTCTATTAGTACACAGTCCCACCAGGGCTGTTCAGTTTTTAAACAGCACTTCAGGACGGCTACCACCATTGCTGCTCTCCCTTCCCAGCCCCCACCCTCCTTTAATGCAGTTTCCTTAAACAAGCAAATGGCCGTGATATCTGAAATAATTCTGACCCCGTCGTGAATCATCCGTGCTCAGCCCACACACTTCCCCTCTGCAAAGGCCCTGAGTCACAAATCCTCTCTTTCCACTGGAGGATTGCCGGTGCAGAGCCGAGCAACTTGCCCCCACCCCAGCTTAGGGAGCAAAGGAAGTTTAGGTGTGCACCACTGAAGGCACTGACTAGACCAAACACTCATTCAGCCACTGACTGGATTAACCCCACCTTCAGGTATCTAACAGCTGAATGAGGACAAGTTGGAATGGGTGAAGTTAAACCTCCTCACACATTTAACTGGAAGAGAAAGAATGACACGATCTAAATGTAGCCACATATTTCACTCCTAAGGTTTCAACCAATATTCATCTTGGATCCGTTCTCCTAGAGCATACCATCAGCAAAGCAAAAATAAGCCATAATCCCTTCCGCTGAGGTACAACTCCCAGCTAAATACACCTGCAGATAGCTCAAATATCAGTTTAATTTAAGGAGAAAAATATGTTTGCGCTTGGCCTCTTTTCAAGGAACACACACACACATCCTATGGGGGGAGGAGAGAGGAGAGCTGCACATTCTAGGAAACAGCCAGGCTGCCGTCCTGTGACAAACTGTAAACAAGGCTGCCAGGAATACACTTAGAGATTTCACAAATATGTTATTTAAAGCAAAAATCAAATAGGCAGTCTCAAGGATAACTTTATAGTTATTCAGAGACCGTGAATAAATGTGGATTGTGGCATTTTTCAAACCCATGAAATCGCTTCTGGAAAACTGACAGGGAATTCCACACCTTTTTCTCAGGCAGTAAAACCATTTACAAGTGTTTAATAACATAATATAGTTAATTTTTACAATAATTATTTGGCTGTGATATATTCTGGCAATGTTATTTCAAGCAATAGAGTGGGTCATAGACCAATGCTTGATTCTGAGCCAAAATTATTTCATTAGCCTTTTCACTAAGATAATGGCAACTGCAATTCATAGTCAAGTGCCTCAGGTCAGAAATTCTAAAGCACTTCACAGACTAAAAATTTATTTACATTTTTACCTTTGACTGGTCAAATTTTGACATTTACAATTGGAGAAAAAAGACTTGGGAGGTTGAGAGAATTATTTGCAGCCAAACACAGTTGGTAAGTAGTAAGCCAGAACCAGAGGTCAGCACTTCTTTTACTCCAAAACCCACAGCTATTTTATTTCTCTGTATGCACATTACTTTTTTTTTTTTTTTTCTCAAAACTGTTATGAATAATTCATTTGTCATAATATTTGGTTACAATTTAATATACAGAAGGCCTACTTTTTTTTTTTAATACGCAATTTTGCAAATGTCTTCTGAAAATAGAAACATTCAGCCAGAATTTCCCACTCTTATAAGTGCCTGTGGAAGGACACACAACAGAAAAAAAAAAGAAAAATGTTTGACCTCTGATCTGCCTTCTGCAATAAGAGAGTGATCTTGCGCCTGCAGAAAAGTTGCAGGTGCCTCCTGACAACATTGTACTGGCTCTCAGAGTCCTAATAAGGACAGAACTGGGGTGTAAGTCAGATGCAGAGACCTTGAGGCTCAGGCAAAAGCCTAAGATTTCCTTTTTTCATGCAGCACAAAGTCACACACTAAGCAGAAGGACCATCGTAAAAAGCACGTTCCTTTGCTGGACCAGAAACTTCATCATCCATACCACAGTAGAAGGGGAAAAAAAAATCAGAAAGGAATGGAGTAAAAACAGAATGGTGAGGAAAAAAAAAAAAAAAAAAAAAAAAAGGAACAAAAATGGGTAAAAGAACTGAGAGAAACTAAGCCAGGCAGCTTACCCAGCTCACTCTTACAGTGAGAGGGTGCTGCTGAGGAGGCCATCTCACTTGTGCAAAGCAAACCATGTCCAAAGACTCCACAAAGGGCACCAGTCCTGCCTTACTCCTGCCCAGGAACTTAGAGTATTCCCTCACATTTCACATCCAGTTCACAGGTCTCTTTTTTTTTTTCCCCCCTCCAAGTGCCCTTAGGGAAGGAATGTAATTTCTCACATCTCAACCCTCATTTACCCTGTAGAAACAGGGCCATGGGCCATCTCACAAAGATGCATACACAGAACTGGTTTGATGTAAGCCCCTTTGTTTTCAGGAGTTTCTAAGAGCATTTTACTGGAATCTTGTCCACTAAAACAGATTTACAATAGTTACAGAAATACAGAGAATTCAAGATTGCATCTCATGTTTGATTTGCCTCAAGCAAACCCATTTGAGAAAGCATCATTGTCCAAAGCCAGTTCAAGTTCATTATCTCTACTGTGACTGGCTTATTTCATGCTATAGAAATGTCCCTGAGTGTTTGGAATTTTCTAGACATCTTTTGTAATCTGTCTCAGCAGAAGCAGTCAGACGTACTTACAAAGTGTGACAGTGTCCAAAGAGGCAGGCACCCTGATACCTTTGAGGAGTTGCACCACCTAACTTGACTGTATTAATATAAAATTAAAAAACACTAAAAAAGTTCAGTGGTGCTTGTAACCAGCTTACAACCACATTTCCACCGTCTCAACTGCTTTAGGCTCCATTTCATTAGTAGCAACTTAAAATGTTTCTTACATCAACACTCTCATTGCATAACTGGCTTTGGTAATACAGTCTGGACAGAGTATTATTAATTTCTGATCTTCACTAATGGAATTAGGCACTACATTTCAGGTATTTACTCTGGAAAACCATCGACAGAGGGTTCAGAAGGTGTAATGGTGACTCATCTGATCAGCCAAGTCTTTGCTATGGGTAAAGTAGCCCAGTATGGGGAGAGTCTAGGTTTTAAATTCATAAATCTGCCAAAGGTTGCTTGTCTGGCAGTAATCCCATCACTGAAGCTGGTAAACCAGTGTGGTTCAGTGAGTATGAAATCTGATAGGTTGTTCTATCAACATTTACATCTTATCCACAAAGAATATATGATCAAAATAAACAGATTTATTAACATCTCTGATGAACAAACAACAACCCTCCTACCCACCACCCTGTAAAAAAGTTTCTGTAACCTTTCTCAGGTACAGCAATTTTGTTCCATGAAGATGGCACCCACACAGTGCCTGAAACTGGTGCCCACTCTGGCAAAGATGCTTACCAAGGTTCACCTTTGCAAAACAGTGGCAAAGCTGAGAACAGCCTAGCATCCCCTCTTAGACTACGCTGAAGATGTGCTGATTGTTACTGCTAGCCAGCAAAAACTTTTGTACCCTGTTTGCATCTGTCAGCTAGAAACTTGCTTTATACTGGCTTTATGTGAGTTATCCATTAAAACAAAGCAAAACGTATCTTATAACACTGCACATCTACAATGTGTGGACAACCATAAACTTATACCAGAAACTTCCTGAACTCTCTACTCTCTTCCCTTTCCCCCATTTTTCCCAATTTCCCTGCAACCCCTGCACTGACAGCTTCTAGTGGCATTATCCAGATGCCTTTTGTACACTGACAGGCATGAGGCATCAACCACCTTGCTAGGAAGCCAGATCCTATAAATACCATACATATTATCTCAAGATGTATTTTCAAGGACTGGCACACTGAAAAGTGAAAATACCTTTAAGACATAAGCTGATGCCAGAAATATGTGATAATTTAAGTCATATAGCTTAAAACTTGTTATTCTCATTAGGACGATTCTCATTCTTTAATGAGTAGTTACACTTGAGTTTTGTACTAGATACAATGTTGAATATAAATTATGCATTGGCCACAACTGCCTGATTTAGCAGTTAAAAATCAAGCCTGAACAAAGTTAAGAAAATCAACTACTAAGATGGAGGGCAAAAGAGGAATCTGCAAGTGGTGTGGGAATTTTTCTTCCCTTGAAGATCTCCATTTTACAGCTCTGTATACATCCATACATAAGAGTCTTTGTTCCTGGTTTCACAGAACATGCTTCTCAAGAGAGCAACATGGACAAATGCATCTGTTTGCAATGGAACTACTTCTACAGTCCAAAGAAAAATTACTGTGTTTGCACTTCACAGAGTGACAAAATGGTACAAACAGGTATCACTTAGAAGCTGACAGAAATCCCACTAAATCAAGCTAGAGAAAACAAAGCTAACTAATTTCCTGTTTTATCATCTTCTACACAGCATGTGTAACACATGATTGGTCTGCACAACCAAGGATTAAATACTTAACCCTTGCAGTGGACATCATGTTGTGTGTACTGCAGTCACAGCTGTTATCAGAAAGCAAGCATCTGTCAAAGAGCTGCAGTCTAAAAACCTATAATGCCATGTGATGGATGCAACGTAAGAGCTAATTATCTAGATTACCTAAGAAATGTGTATTTTTACTTACTATTTCTAATGATAAATTGATCCCTTCCTCTCGACTTTAAAAGTTATTCTAACCAAAGTTTTATTTTGGTTGCTATGGTACAAGCTGGTTTATAAATAGGATGCTGATTAACATAAATAGATATTATCCATTTTTAATATTCAAGCAGTACTCCCATCTCAGCTGGAAGATTGCGTACATTAATGAAGGAGCACCATACGGAACCACCAAAATATCCTTTATGAAAAATCTGGAATTTTTAATTTCTGCTTAATTAGATTAACTTTTATATATTGAATATGCAGACAATGCAGAAGAAAAAAAACACACATTCACTCCAATAAAACCTAAACATAGAACTTTAACAGAGATTAAACAAACAGAAGAGGTTTTTTTTTTTGTACTTACAATGTGCAAGAGCTTTAGCACATCCACAAACCTATCAGAAAAGCAAGAAAAAGCACAGTTATATTTCAATTGACCAATTAATATACACTGAGTAGCTTTTATGTTAAGTATTGACACTTACACTTTCTCTGAGCTCATGATCTCCTTGGCAATATGGTAAACTTTTGTCTTCTTTCCAGATGTCTTGCCCTACAAATAAAATTATATGTTATATTATGCACCTGATAAAACTCTTGTAAAGATCATTTCAGGCTAGTAGTTCCTCAAATCCAATGTAATTATTCACTAATTATTTCTAATAGAAGTGTTTTATATTGCTTTGAAATCTCCTGGCTTTCCAGGATCTGTGTAAAAAACAATTTAGTTTCTAGCTAGAAATAACACTAATAGCTAACAGTAGCTTTTTATATAACTATCAGCCTTTCTATTTAATTGTTACAGGAAGCACTTGTGCCCATAATGAATGAAGTACTAGGAAGTGATAATTATTGGTTAGCAAAAGTAGTGAAGTGTGGATAATACATGTGTATTATTCATTATCTCCTGTTTATTACAGCATCAGTAGTATTTGCAGTAAACTTTCATAAATACCTTAAAAGAAACAGAGACTTTATTGAAAAAGATGGAAGGAGAAAAAATATGACACAGAACAGAAAAGTCAGCTTCTGACAATCTACCAAAAGATTTCCTGGAATACATAGCAGCCATACTGTGAAACTACCCAAGTGTGAGCTTCATAATCTACCTGGGACACTGTTCAGATGATGTGTTTTTTGGTTTTTTGTTTGTTTGTTTTTTTTTAATTTATATACACACATATGGCTTCCAAAAGTCGAGGTTACTGTTCAACACCAGATAGAAGTGAACAGATATAGCAACGTAAAAGGGGGTAGGTGTCAAGATGCAAGTATTTTTTTTTCTGCTCAGTAACACCCATGTATAATTTCCTCAGTTAAAATGCACCTTTTTCCATTACAGCTCTCATGGTTTGCCATATGCCTCTCTGCTGCCAGCTGTCACTACATCTATTACATATTCAGGCTTCCATTTCAATGGGCTGCAAAGAAAATGCATGGAAGAGGAGGACTAAAACATCATAAAGAAGACAAATGCAACCGAAGCCCTGAGGACACTGCATTGAATATAGTAAGCATAGGCATTGAACAGCTTATTTTGAAAATCAGGTATCAGTGGCATTGCACATATGAATCTTGAGCACTAATGCTGCAAAATTCATCTACGGTTTTAGTTCTTCTCCCAACCTATCAACAATTCTCTAGTGCTGGGAATCAAACAGTGGAATTGATGATATTCATAGGTTGGTTTTAATTATATTATAACATTCAATAAATCCAGATTATTATTATTGCTTTTAATTTTAATTCAATTGACAGTCCCAAATTACTAAATTACTTTCTAAATTTAGTAATTTTGTGCTGCATTACACACATTCAAAATACATTATGCATTTTATATACAACTATGCACGGAGCTGGGATTTAACTTCTAAAATTATGCTCATGTCCAAAAAGTACTTAGATCCACCCAGTGAGGGTCAATCAGATGTAGGCAAGATTGTAACACCCATCCTCGGGCCTCAATCCCTTTTTAGACAGCACAGCTGATAACACTGACTGCAACTCACAAATGCTTCCATTATGCAAAGCAAGGTATCACGGTGGATCTGAGAGTTGCAAATTAGATGAAAATTAGTATTTTGAGAACAAGATGGTAATGGAAAACAATTACAAAATGAAACATCACAGTCCATTTTCAGCCCCCTTTGAAACACTTTTCACATACCAGATGGCAGTGAAAAGGCCATTTTGCATTTGTTCAGCCAGCAGATCCTCTGGGCCTAAAAGAGTCTAAATTGGAGACGTGAAGGATATGGACTGGGCTCCCTCTCAGATGTTCTCCTGGAAAGGAGCCTTGTGACTGCACTAATGGACAGAAAGCATCAAAACAGCCAGATGCTTGTGGTAGGGAAAAATAAAAACAAAAACAGCTGAGGACCCATGCATTGATTGCTTCATTCCCTTCCACAGCTGCAGGAGCTGTGAGGAAGCTCTAGGCGAGAGCAGGTCGCTGCTAATCCCCAGCTGCCGGCCGCACGTGCTGCAAGCTGGCTGGAGCAAGCTGACGAGCAGATGCTTCAAAACAAGCTCTGAATTACTTGGTGGTGAGCACACATCCCCTAAAACCTGTCTGAGAAGCCTCCTAACAGGGACTCTTTTTCCTGCAAAACTGCTGTCACAGAAGGTTGAGGGCATTTTTAGGGGCACACAGCTAGCTTCTGTACAGATGCAATTCTGCTAAGTAACACAGAAATAAGCTTTTCCCTCCCCACATTTATTCCTCTCAGATCTAGTACAGTCAAAATTCAGACCTGACACAACACTACCTAATCTTCCCTTCCAGCACTGAGAAGTCTCACTGCAGTATTTTTTTGTTGGTGTCATGGTGGTGTTTTTGTTTTGTTTTGTTTGGTTTTTTGTTTTTTGAAAGGAACCAAGTCTACCATCAAAGAAAACAAAGCTCCACTTGGAAGGGGATGAGTGCCACTAGAGCTGGTACTGAGGAGAGGCAATATTCTATAAGCATGCTGGTGTTAGGGCTGCCAGGACTAAAAAAAAAAAAACCACCCTTCTTCAAGATGCAAGAAAGTGTTTTCTTCTGTGAGAAGAGGGATGGGACTCCGATTTTAATTTCATTTTAAATAGTTAGCACTGTCTCCTTGTTCCTCATATAAAAAGGAAATAAGATTTAAAGAGGGGAAATCATTCTGATCTGGTGGTCGCAGATGCTAGCAGAAAGGCAGACCTTGACCTTCACACAGGTGACCATGACTCTCACTCCCTCCAAGGGCCATAGAGGTGGTCCTGCAGCCTTACAGTGAGAGGCCTCAGCACCAAAGGAGTCAATTAAGGAACCTATATACTGGAAAGCAGGTGGAGCCTCCCGTTTTTCAGTCCATTGAAAAGGAAGAATTAAAAATTGTTTTGGTCACGTATGTCCCGTGTGCCAAGCAGTGTTATGCAGTGATCACTTACATGTCAGTTAGCAGACCATGTGAACGCAAGAAAGCTGTTTGCACAGACAAAGTGGTTACTGGAACACAGCCTTCACTGCATGGCCAACCCCCTGAAACAGGACTATCCAGGCAAAACTACAGCTTCCAAGAGATTTTCCAGAAGGAACGCCTCAGACCTTGCAACCTTCATCTGATCCCTTTCCTTGGGTTTCACCAAGGCTGACAAACCAAATGATTTTAAACTCAGGGCATAAGAGACATTGCGCGCTCTAGGATCCATGAGGAGTAGGCAGCCTCATTAACAAGCTATTTACAAGCCTGACCATTTCAAAACTGAACATCTCTGAATACACATCTGTGCGTGTAACTTCTAGATGAGCACAACAGGGAAGTCTGCAGCTCAGCAACTCAGGGAAAGACTAAGAACAAATGTGCCAAGCAGCACTTTCTAATAGCATGTTTTCAAACTCACTCTATTAATATTAGGATACTGTTTACAAATCAAAGTTTTGGAAAAAATGCACTAAACAATAAGAATGAAGGTATGGAATATATAAAGTTACATTGACTCAATGCCTTTTATTTGAAAATATCCCAACAGGTTCTCATTAAATAGCGCATACAGGAGGGAGGAATAGCTCCAAAAGATAAGGATAAAAAAAATACCTGATCTTGAGAATCAGGCTCCCCTTTGCTGGAATCAGAATTCGTGTCATCATCTTCATCGGAACTGTTCACGATATCTTCTTCATCTGACTGAAGATCTCCCATCACCATGCCAGGATGATCATGGTGCTCCTCTAAGGACCTAAAATTAAAATATATACAGTTGCTAAGCATACCATACTTTAAAGCTTTCTGCTTTACCCCACAATAACTGGTGTGCTTGGTATCACAAGCATCAAGAACAGTAGTGTGTAATCTGAACACGATGACAGCAGTAGGATTTTCTACAGCGGACCCACAACTCTGCAATGCTTTATCTAAGCTGGTACTTGTACAACACTCACTGACAGCAGCCAAAAGCCTTGGGACGTTTGGAGTATTTATGTTATTCTTGTTCTTCAGAGTTTACCTGCCAGCAAATATGATAACTCTGTTCTCTTTTTGCTACATGCACGTATAGCATAACATTTGTACTGTGTGCCAGAAGGATAAAGAAACATCGTGTTGTTTTTTTTCTTCCCTCTCTCTTGTAACAACAGGACCTGCTCCAGATGCAGTGCTCGGACTGGAGCTTTCTGTCTGAAATTTTAGACGCAAGTACACATACAAGGCTATTTATCAATGCTATTTATCAATGCTATCAAAGCTAGCTAAACAACCGCATCAGGAATGGCAATATTATAACTGTTCTGCCCAATACTTCTTAAAAACAAGAAAGCTGAATCTTTTGATTTAAAAACCCTATCCCCAGAGACAGACACCTTGCAGGTAGCTGTCAAAGCCATAAAATATAACAGTGTTCTGCTGCTGTATGAAGATTACAGAGGTCTCTTTTCATTTGCTTCAGCTGTATTTGCAGCACAGAAATTGCATGAGACAGGCACACGGCCTTCATTCTCTAACTAGCCTTGACAACTTTAACAGATTTAAGAAATGCATTTCTAGAAGAAAATGAAATGGGGGTGGGGTGCGGTTTAGAGAAAGCTAAAGAAGAAAACAAAATGACTAGAGGAAACAGAGCCTGAAGTTTTGATAAAGTCACACAGAAACACAGCAAATCCCTGTGGTCCTAGTTTTAATCCTTAAGAATATCTAATCATTTTAAATTACACTTAAGCAGTGTCAAAAGTCACAAAATCCGTGTTCAAGGTCTACATAAAGATGCCAGGATGCCACAAGTTTATTGTGATATGAGACAAAAAGTGATTAGCTGTTCTACAAAACCAAAAGCAAATGCAGCAACCCCTTAACCCCATGGCTGTTGTAGCCAGCACAGACGTTATCGTGCTGACCAACACCTAATTTCATGCAGCTAACATCTCTCACAGCTACAGATTTCTTTCCACAGATGCCCAGTGCCTCCCTACACAAGGGATGGTTAAGACTTATCGAGTCACAAGCAAGCAGAGACGGAGGGCAATTCTTTACACCCACCACCTCCAAACGTGATAACTACCAGAAAGAAAGCATATCAGTGTGGATCCCATGGGAAGCAGCTGCCGGTCACCTTTCTTTGAATAGCTGAAATAAAGAACACCAACTGTGCAAGGATGCTCTGGCAGCTACGGCAAGGTGTTGATTATTCAGTGCTCAAGGCAGAGACTGAAAAAAACAAAACAGCAAACAAATGCTGATCCCAAATGGAAAGATATTTAGAGATGAAGACAAAATAAGCTGGCCTGTGGACAGACCTTGGTTAGCCATAAGACATAGAAAAGACCAAAATAGCTTCGTTCTGTTAAAGCAACACAGGAAGGACAAGGGAAACACCCACGCACTTATTGTCTCCCACAGCCGAATTGGGGAGGTGGGGAGAAGAGCTTGCAGGCTCATCACTGGGTCCAGACTAGAGACTGAGATGAGGCTGTGGTACCCTGGGAGCATGGAAACACCCAGGGATTTCGGTTTGGAGAAGATCAACCTCACACAGCACAGACAAACACGGAGAATGCCAGTGATGGCTCCTGCAGAAGCTCCACGAGTTTCAGGAAAGCAGAAAACGAGGCTTTCCCTCCTGCAGCTGCACTAGCCGGGCTCTAATATTTCCACAGTTATTTGTTAACTTCAGCAATTCAGAAAACTCCTCATCTAGTCCATTTAATTCACAGCCCAATGACTTGTTGGTCTGAAAATGTTTAATTTTAGCAGATGCCATCTCCTATCTTTTTATTTTATAGATGACAGACATCTTTATTTCATCTGTGACGTTACACAAGGTATATCTACCTCTCTGCTTGCAGGCTGAGAATCAAAAAAAAAAATTCCTGCTATTTCTTTCTTTTCTACATAATTATTTACAGTTTTACCATTTGCATCTAGCACTGAATCTATACTGATCTGGAATGACTTTTTCCATTGCAAAGTGCATTAAGAGCTTTATCTCTAACCACATCAGAATTCACTTTTTAGTCTCCTATTCATTAGTATTTACCTTTGTTAATGGACATTTTCTTCCCTTTTTCCTATCCTTAGTATTTGTTTTAACTGGTGCTTTAATTTCCTTTAAGTAGGATCTCTTCACACCACAAAAATGTTACTTTCACACTCGTTGAAATCATAGATCTTTCGCCTAAGCACATGACACAGGAATATTCTCAGATTTTGCTATCATTTTCCATCTAAATGCTTCCAGACAAGTGCCAACACATGAACTTGTTGAAAACCTGCTCTTTTTGAAGTCAGAAGCAAGCATATTTCTAGGTGAGGCTGTATTCTGCTTGCACAAACATAACCCAGTCGTCACTGAAGCATGAGGAACAAATCAGTTGGCCTGTGATAAGAATTTTCTAAATGCAAGAATAATCTGCTTATTTACCAGAAACATTTAGTTGAAAAAATTGAAGTTTTCAGTAACTAACTACTATTGATTTAGGATGTTTAGTAAGTCTGCAGATTAGAGCTGTTCAGTATTGTGTTTTTTTTTTTTTTTATTCCTGTGAATTACATTGATGTTTAAGGAATGAGCTCCTTTTCTTGACCTCATGGCACGTATGCACATTCCCATGCTATAAGTGCTGTTCCCATAAAGGAAACTGATCCACCAAATCTTTCCTGCAGCATCTGCCCCAAGAGCCAAAGCACCTCAGAGCAACTGCTGTTCATCTTCATACTGTGTTTCTTCAGCTCACAGCCTAACGCATCCCTCAGGTTGTTCCACCTGATGCTTTTATCTTTTGGCTGTTCTGTGTTTGTCTTTGGTTTTCTTTTCCTTCTTCTGAAAACAAATCCACAACGGATGAGTAGATGGATAATGATCAAAAGGCACATCACACCTGCACAATTTCCAGAATTGAACAAGCCGCATGCTCAGGGATGGGATGCAAACCTGTGGGTTTGTCCTCCTCTTCAGGGAAGGCTGTGACAGTGTCCCTAAGTTGACTGGCTTTTATCAGCCACATGTGGGAGAATACGTGACTCTCCTTGCACCTTTTGCCTCAACCTTTCATCACAAACACCATGGCTTTTCTGACAAAACAGAAAGTGGTTTTGTATATACGGATTATTCTCTCTGTACTTTTCTCTCTTAGTCCATCTGTATCACAAGTGTATATATAGTTCACTTAAAATTATCTCTAGACTAACTGAAATTCCTCATAGCCTTTAAATGAGTTTGGAAATAATAGTAAATCTTAAAATAAACAGAAGGTTTTTTCCCCAGATATCAATTCTCCTTTTTCAAAATACCACAGGCACGCAGTAGTGGTTATTTTTTAAGCACCTCTTCTGGCAGTGCACAATATCCCGCAAATACCTCCCTCTATCTTGTTCCCTCTTCATCACGATTCCTTGTCCTACCCACTGCGCTACTGAGAGAAACTTCTGCATTATCAGTCATGTGAAACACCATCACTGCCAGCTCACCCTACTGCCCACTGAGTAAGAATACCCTGTCATACCATGTGAGCAACCTACCTAAATATAGATGTGGGGCTTTTTCGACACGCAGAGCTAAAGGGGTGTCAATCTGCTTTGGAGTGAAGCAGTTTATGGGGTGAAGCGTTTGCATTGTGCCGGATGTTCCTAATGCAACAGCAGAACACTAATGAAACTAAACATGCCAGTCCTAGTCAGTCAAACAGGATGAAATTTTCATAACATAAAGAACTGCCACCAAGCTACTCCCAACAGAAAAATAAATCCTATCCTGAGCACCACAAAAATCCTTATTATATTCAAAACATGACCAAAACACCTTACCTCAAATACTGTAACTTGAAACTGCAAGTGTTTATTCCCACATGTATTTCTTTCATGTAAAAACTACATTTGGCAGCTCTACTGTTTGCAGCTTTATAAACTAAGGTATTCAGTGAGGCTTGTACAAGCAAAAAAACTTTCAAAAGCTAAACCACCAGCATAGTTTTTATTATTATTATTATTTTTTCTTTTTAGCAAATTGGTTAAACTGCCAGACTGGAACCATAGATTCACATTTTTTTCTGCTAATCAGAATAGGATTTATTTTTCCAGCTGGAAGAGCTTGATGGCTGTACTGTTTATGTGTATTAGTATAGAAGGTCCAAACACGCCTGAGGCTTTGCTTTCAGGCATTGTTGATTTAGATACTGCATAGGACACTATAGCCTGAAGTCACAATAAACATTTCAGTCTTGGTTCCCAAATCATTCAGAAAGCAATTGTTATTTTAAGCTTGACTGAGATGATTCAGAGATTCTCTGCCTTGCAATGTCCCCAGCATTAAGTATGTTAACAGCACCTTGGAATTAACTTCATATGCAGAATCACCATAACTATAAAAGCAAGTTTTCACAGCTTCAAATTATTTCTTCGTATAGATTCATCCACATTGCTCCTTTATACACATTTTCTTAAATTTTAAGCGGTATCTCTATTTCTACTAAATAATCAAAAATAAGTAGGAATGCTGAATGAACAAACTCAGCACACAATGTTCTGCTAAAAGCATAAAGTTATCTCTCATGCTTTTTGCAGGAGTGGCTCACATATTTATACTTCTGTCTCTTCCCTCAGTATTTCTTCTTTATGTCCTGTTTTTTTTGTTGTTGTTTCATCTTATTTTTAAGGAAGCCTTCAACATACAGGCAAAAATTACACAAACTTCGGTTTATACTAAACTAAAAAATACACAACAAAACATAAGAGAGCAAATAAGCTATCATGATATGATAGCTTAGTATCATAGCTCATAGGATCTCAACTCCTTTTTCTATTGATATACCATTTCACAAGCCTTTCACAGTTGCTTTCATCTCACCTACTGCTGTTCATCTACTTCTAGTTTAAATACCTCCAGCCCACACAATCAATTTAAACAAATAAGGAACATTCAGCTGTGTGGTTTGTTTGTTTGTTTGTTTTAATGACCTAAAAGCATATTGACTGTGGGTCTGTGGAGGAGAGAGCTGATAAGGCTGTTACATTTCTTCATAGCACTTCATACTTGTAATAGCTGTAGGTATGACAGCATGCCTCGCTGACTGACCCTACAGTGGATCCTAGGCGTACGCTTCTGACAATTTGAGAAGCAATTATATTTGAGAAGCAATTATATGATCTGGGCACTCAGGACAGCAGAAGATGCTCTTGGAATGCCAAAGCAGAAGGGAAATTATTGCCACAATTGTTTGATTTTGTTTAGTGAGCTTCCTTTTGTTTTAATTTGATACTTTTTATTTAATATACTTCAATGTTTTTCACATTTATTTGCTGCAGGTGTGTTTTGTTTTTTGTTTTGAAAAAAAGGAAATCAGCTGTCGAAAGCAAGTATACTTGGCAAAACACAAAGATAATAATGAATACTAGCCAAGATCACTAATGAGCTCCTGTGGAAGTCTTAAGGAAATCTATGAAGGCATTAGTGATCATCTCAAGATTAATAAAGGCATCAATTAATGTGCTTTTTGGACATATTACATTTTGTTTCAACATCTCAGCTCCACAACCATCTTGAAGATTAGCCTATATTTCCTTTTTGGGACCCTAATCCATCATAACCTCATTATTTAAACTTCAGATTCTCTGATGCCAGCAACTATTGACCATTTTAGCTCTTACTGAACTTCCCTCCCTCATCGTCATCTTCACATCTCCCTGCTTTCTGTGTCTCATTCAGACATACTGGACCAGCAAGCAACAAGTGAGGATGAAACGCAGCATGGACCAGTTGGCTTACTTATCTTAGTTACTCCTACAGCATTGGTCACATCTTGGCTTTAATGACAGTTGCATGGCTGGGAAGAGCTCAAGCTGAGACTATGACTTTCTTCTCCAGCGCAGAGGGCAGTGTCAGAAACACTCACGAGTATCGCTGCAGCTCTGGTGGTGCCAGCTTGGCTGCCAATGCTGGGCATTGGATGCCTTGTTGCAGACAAGCTAACAGGGCTTCACCTTCTCTGCCAAAAACGGTGCTTCTCTGCAATAAGAGCCACTTGGCAAGATGTCCTCTCAAACAGCATTTTACAAGGCAGCTTTAAAGTTATGCTTTTAAGGCTTTTAAGTTCTGCAATAAGGACAACTCAATGATTTCAATATGCTCTTGGTGTTATTTGGACTAATAGTAAGAAAAAAAAAAAAAAAAGGCAACAGACCGGGAGTTTTTATGGGTCTGATGCTAGGGAATGTGACAGACAGCTAATCTTGATCTCTCTTTTATTTATTTTATTGTTACAACCACTGAACAGACCATGCCTCTGAGATCCATTAGTTATTTTTGTGAGCTGTCCTTCCATAGTTGACATTGCTGAGGGAAAAAAAATCAGACATATATCATATTTAAATAAAAAAAAAAAAAAGGCATCACAAAACAAGTATCAAGCAAACTAGACCAATGAATTTATGATTATTTGCATCACTTATAGTTCCTCTGGTATATTCTCTCCAGGCTGGCTAGGGAACTTTAAGGATAGAATTACCAGCATAAACACTCCTCAGTTAGCACAGCCAGCAAACAGAAGCAACCTGCTTCCAGCTGAGCAACTCAAATGGAAAATGTTTTATGCAAGGCACCGCCCTCTTTGTCCTGGTCTTTACCTCTGGATTTGCCCCTGCTCACACCTGGATTTTCTGCGCAAGGGGCTCTCAGAGGCCCTGCTGCCAGCTGGCACTGCATTCAGCTGGTGACACCGGCAACTCTGCACTTGGTTGGGCACATGGCAAACTGCAGCACCTGACTTGCTGGAACCAGGCAATCCCAGCATTTGCAGCCTGAAGCGTTTATTTTTGTGTTTGTTATCCTCAGGTCAAGATAGTCATTATTGCTCTCCTCAACAAGAAGAAAAAATAGTTTGATTCTCATTTTAAGTAAAAATAAGCAAGGCATTTGCTATGTGTTTCACAGTTACAGTTTTGTCCTTTTTTTTTTTTTTTTTTTTTTTTTTTTTTAATTTAAACTAAACCAATCCATTCAACCCATTCTTCAGCCGCCCTACTTCAGGCACGCTATGCTCTGTACCGCTCGCTGTGCACGCACATTAGTGCACGACTTGAAAAGTGTGGCTCGGAGGCCACTGCCACATCCAGCACCGATGTCAGCAGCCGCCAGACCGGCTCCCACTGCAGGCAGCCTCCCGCAGGCACTGCATGCAGCCTTTCTCAGTTTCTGCTGGACCGTTTGTTGACAATTCCCCCGCTCCCTGGAAAGTTCAGCATAAACACACATGCATGCTTCAGATGCTTCCACGCTCACCACAGAAAAGCCTTATTTAAAAAAATAAATAATAATAATGAAAAAAAGAGCTCTCAGTTCTAAAAGTCTCTGAGAAAACTGTTCTCTGACCTGCGTTATTTATCACGTCAATGTGTTTACTGAAGCAACCTCTGCCACGCCACAGGTGGTGCACAGCACATCGATTCAGCTGCCCAGCACCACGGCATGGGTATGAAGAGCAGAGCACATGGCCCCATCACCCTGTCTCTGCCAGAGTTACTGCTGCACACCAGAGGACTTCATGTGGGTTTAACAAGCCAAAATCCATGCCGGTACCATGGGCTGGCCTTCTGCATTAGTACTAGAAAGTGAAACACAGCAGCAAATCACATGGATTTAAACCCTTGCCTTGAGACTTGCATAGGGGAAGGACTCTACCAGTTCTTCTCATCGCCACACAAAAATATGAGGGATTTCGCACCTTCAGAAGCAGGTAAAAGTATAAAGTCTTTGCAGAATTTACAGCTTTTTGCCTTCCCTTGCCATTAATGCTAGTTTCCAGCCCTATTTCATAGGGAGAGCTGCACATCCAGAATGCCCAGGGCCAAAACTTTTGGAAAAACTCCTGGCATGGAAGTGCTAACAAACAGTATAGAGAAGGCCCATGAACATATGGTGCTTATTTACAATCAGGACCTGCTACTCTAAATCTTCACTCCCCCCAGTGAGAAGTGTTTACTGGGAAAGGACAGCAGGACCAGAAGAGAATTCTAGAAAACTATATGACAAAATCTAAAACCATGCATTAGCAATTAGGAAAGGGGGAACAAAAGTTCCTATTAATACCCATTTCAAGCAAAATTGACTTTACCTTGTCAGGACTACCATGAAATTCCAGTGTGTAACTACTTTTCATCAACTAAAACCAAAGTCAATGGAAGGGCCTAAAACCTTATGTATTGACTGATCATTATCTTTATTACTTTTTTGGTGACTTAATCCCTGAAATCATGGCTGTAATGGTTTTCTTCAAAACGTTGCTTGTTCAATTTAAAAATAACGCACAGCCCATCGCACTGCAATTTTTACGTGGCAGATACTTAGAAGATGACGAAAGAAAACTAAATATCAGAGTACTCAAAAGCTAGTGACTTAGAGCTAAAGTAAACACAGAGTGACTTAACTCTTAAACACATGGCTGTCTGCATGCATGTTAGCTGGCAGAGCTTCTTGGCCAGCCTGCTGAAAAACAGTGGATGAAGTAGCTTGGTTGAAAGCAGCACATGCTCACTGCAAAGAGTAATCGAGCTGTTCTCAAGACCAGACTTGTGCTCTCTTCCTCTGGTATTTTGCATCAATTAGATGAAGAATGGGATTTAGATGCTTTTGCTGAACTTTTCAGCTCATCTCAAAATCAATATAGAACAACTGACTTTTTTTGTCCACTTCTGCTTGATTGGGTGAAACAGTTTCACATAAGCACAAAGACAATCATCTCAAGGAAAATTTAAACTTGTGTAAACTTTAAGTTTTTAAAAGAAATTTCTTGGATTCTAGTATCTAAAAACAAACCTGCATTCCTTAACCTAAACTCCTTAACAGAATCACAGAATCACAGAATTTCTAGGTTGGAAGAGACCTCAAGATCATCGAGTCCAACCTCTGACCTAACGCTAACAGTCCCCACTAAACCATATCCCTAAGCTCTACATCTAAACGTCTTACCTCAATGTCTAGGGCACTGAGACAACATAGCTGCATACGGGTCTGTAAGTCTACTCATTAAAACTACTTTCATTGGAACAAATGTGAATGTGGGGTAAATCATGCATAATAATATCACTGTTGGCATTTAAATAAAAACTGAAGTTAATATTTTGACTCTTTTCTCTCCCAACACTTATTTTATGCCAAAACCCCCTACTGTTTTACATGTACGGTTAAATTAGTCCTTGCTGCAGTTAAAATATCACCACACAAAACAGAGTACTAAGGAGCTTCACAAACACATTTCCTGAGCCAATGCTGGAAATAACCCACAGGAAAAGGCTGTTGTTGAGCACATAAATGGGTCTTTCATCAATTTCCATCTGAGATACTCTCTTATGTTATACATCAGGAACCTGCAGCGTGTAGCGTCAACGGCAAGGGGGGGACAGGGAGGCCCAAGCTGGAGGCTGGGAGCAAGGCCAGCATTAGGTGACAAACACACCGAGTTAGCTTCCCTCTCCTGGAGGAACAGGAAATATGCAGAAAGAATGCTGAAATCAGGAAAAAGCAAACATGGAACAAAAGAAGAAACCTTTAGAGATTGTGAAAATGAGGTGACACTGAGCTCCCGTACCCACAGGAGAGGGCGCAGGCCAAAGGAGGCGGCTGCGTGCCCTGCGGGGCCCCGGCCTCCTCCTGACACCTCGCTGCGCTGCCTCGCCTGGCACAACGTCATTGGGAGGAAGGATGAGGACATCCTTGTATTGTACCGGGGATCGATGGGAACAGCACAGCTATGACATTTTTGCCTTCTGCAGCTTGCACTTCTTTGGTGGGAAATGAACGATAACACACTTTATCATTTACTTCAGAACAGATAATGCATTTACACTCCAAATGGCTCTTTTAACGCATACGGATGGCACGTGCTCTGAGTATAACATGCCATAACTTGCTAGACCGTACAAAACAGTGACACAAGGAGCCACACAAAGCCTTTCTGGAAGCAGCAGAGGGATTCACCCAACAACCAGCGAGTGTCCCCCACCAGGCCAGTCTTGTCTCGGCTGCCACCGCCAGCGCTCTCCCCTCATACACACCAACACATCCAGCCCCAGCTGGACTTTGCAAAATGATAATGTCAGGAACTTCAATCACATCTATTTTTAAGTAGCACCTATAAACTTTGATACATTAAAAATCTTTTACTACTGCTTTTCTAATTCTAGAAAAAAAATTGCCATGCACCATACCTAGGACAATTTGCTTCACCATTTCTTTCTATCGACCAAGAGCCCTTCAAAAGAAGATGAAGGATAAATCAAAGCCACTCAGAAGACAGAAATTCTATTTCATGACAACTTTGGAGATCTTCACAATTGTTTTCATTTCATAAGGCTTTCCTAACATTTTCAAAACAGGATTGTATGCTAGAATGATGGACTTGGTTTTGGAAATATGCAGTTTTCCAATTCATTTCCCTCCCTTGGAGGTGACAAGAAAGCACTGGACCTCAGAATCTTTTCCAATGTCAAACCAAATGAAACCAGCACATTTCAAATATGTTTGCATGAGCATGTGTCAAAATAAATAAATAAATAAAATAAGTTCCTATTTTTTTCCGGTTAAAAAGAAAAAAGACAACAGCTTGGTATACTTCTCCCAGAGTGTTACAAGATTCAATTACTTTCCCAGAGTATGTATCTTCTTCTTGTAATACGTGAAATTATTTCAGATTGTATAGCAGACTAAATTATAAACCTGTGTGACTCAAAAGCACCCCAATACTAGGGAAAATTGCTCCTGCTATTGGAAAATCAGGCCACGGAGACAAAGACTTGCTTAAAGATTCCTGCAAGAAAAGAAAGAAAAAGACAACACACCCTACATGTTTTCTTAAGCAAAAAATTCACTGCAAATCTGTCATGCACTTTCATTGCACTACCCTAGCATTATAAAATAATTAACTCAACAATACAAAATAAAGTATTTCCAGGCCCATAGACAGTGATTTGAGCTGACCCTCTTGAAAGAGCAGATGGGCTCAGAGTGGTGTACAGCCACAGTGAGAAGGTCCCGGCATCCAGATACACCCAAATCCTTCCTGAAGTCTTCGGGTCTGAACACTGATATTTTTACCAATGTTACCATAGTTTTTCTTTAAACACAAAAATACAAACAAAATGCCTTCAATACCTAAAATGTATTTCAAGCATTCAAATCTTAGCATGCTCAAAAAATGTTTTTAGACGTTATTTAGACACTGCAGTATTTTGTCAATTTAATATTTCTCTTAAAAAGTTGCTGAACAGGAACCTTGAAGTTGTCTTCACAACCCACCACCACCCCCCCCAAAAAAAAAAAATCCCCCACCCCCCCCCCAAAAAAAAAATCACTAACATAGCCAATGACTAAACAGTACCACATTTATCTGGTGTAACACTACTCGTAAGAAGCATGCCTCAACCCTGATGAAGTTCAGTACATCAAAGAGGAATACCTATCAAAGCCAAGCGCTTAATCACACATATTTCAGTACTAAATTCACTATTCCAGGAAGGCTTTCATGGAGACACAATTGACCTCTTGAGGACTCAGTCGCTGAATCAGAATTTAGTCCTGGTAACTAAATTTACATTTTGCACTGGGGTGTTCATTTCTGGAAAATCAATGGACTAAACTAAATTTGCACAGATGGGGGGAAATAGGAAGTAGCCTATAATGAAAGCAACATGAAGATCTCAAAGCATCGTTGTCACACGGCACTCTCCCTCCTCCGACCCTTTCAAAAGGAAAATCCTAGCAGGAAATACAATGATGATGACACAGCTATAAATTTCATCCAAATCAATTAGTAATCATGTACACTTACAAAACCTTGAAGGAACAGCAACAAAAGTAGCCGGTAAATACAGTATGCTATTCCTGAAGGGTGGAGGAACCTGAAGAACAATTCTCCTGCCTCAAACAATACAAAAAAATGCAAAACGGAAGTCCATGAGATCCAGAGAAGTTCAAGTTACTGTTTTCTGTAGCATGACATATGTTCCAAATAATTTTTGCTTTTCCTCCAGACATATGTACACTCAAGTTTACTTTTGGTTATAATGAAGATCTTGTCATCTTCTTCAAAAAAAAAGTTATTAAGAATAGAAGGATAACATGTATAAATAATTCTCTTTTACTGGTAGGTTCTAAAAATCACATTACTTCAAAACAGCAATATTTTGATCTGCTGGTTTCTGATAATATTAAAAAGAATTGCTGTGTTGGTACCAGCAGCATGTACTTTTCTCCTCAGATTTCAGGCCTGGACTATTAGTTTCTCAAAAGTAACACCCTAAAAAAAAGCTGTTTTCCTTGTTGTTACCTGCAAGTAGCTAGTGATATTTAAAACTTACTTTACATTTATCTGTACATTTTTTTATTCCACAGCATCTACTCTTTGCTCCCTTTGTTTGCAGATTCCTCATAACAATGCATGCACTTTCATTATTCATTTTAATTTGGTGGTCAAACAGGTAGACTAGGGCAAAAATAAACAATCCTTAAAAACTGTTTAAGAGACTTTTTTCTACAGTGAAAACAAAACATGGATTATCTGCTATCAAGGTTCTGTCATTACTGTCTTTATTCAGTATATTCAGGTGACGTGCTGATAATCAACACGAGCCCCCAGGCTCCCACTGTCAGGCTCCATCCCCACTGTGTGGTTCACAGCCCACACCAGGACACTCACTCCCCTCCTTCTAAAGCCAAGCCCCACATCAGCAGAAGGGAAGCTGACATCAAATAACTCAAAACTCAAGTGGTTAGTGACAACTGGTACCCAAACCATTAATTATCCAGGCCTGCCATTCTAGATTTAAATTCCTGTGGGAAGGCCAAAGCAAATAAAAATTATCTGAATTTAATAAAACATACAAATTTAGGCTAAGCACATCAGAAGCTATTAACATTCTCCATTAAAGCCTACTGGTTTTACCAGATAGGATCAGGGAAAGCTTCTCAGTAGCCACTGGAGCACTGGATACATTATGGAGATTTTACACCTTCTTCCACAAAGAAATGTAACATTGGGGAGATGCTACTGAACTCTTCTAGTAATGCAAACCCTGTGTTCAGGATCAATATACTGCATATACGCTATTATTGTGACTAGACGTGTAGGCAATCAGTCTATGAACTTCTCAGAAGAAAAATCTCATTTATACCGGGTCTTTTATCATAAGATAACCTGCTTTGACACCCATTAGCAGTGCCTCACAGAAGTTTTATGTGCCATGATCTATGAAAAAGAGGTAAGCACATGTTCTGACAGGCTGGGGAAAATGCTAGCAGTAATTATTACAATAACATGGCATGTTTCTCTAACCAGTTTTATAATACCACTTGGCGCAGGGAATGCCAGAAGTTTCTTAAAGAGCTATGCAGAAAAGGGAAGATGGCATTGATAAAGAGGCTACAAAAGGAGCTAGGAAAACAACGGATGGGAAAACCAGAGAAACTGCCTGCTTGGCTCCAGCTGGGCTAGGATCCTGGCACCTTCCATGCAGAGCCAACACCAGCCCCTGCACCTGCTCCTCCAGACCCAGCTGGTCTGTCTCAGGAGACCACTGCCCCCCGTGTCTCCTTCTTCTCCTTGGGATTTCTTTGTTCCCTGAGACCTACTGAAGTAATTTCATATGTAAATAATTTCCTATGGTAGTTTCTGACTGGGACTCTATAGTAGTTTAACATAAACCCTGAGATGAAGTGTTCTGGTTATGTTTTTCTATGTGTGCTTTTTAAAGAAAAACACAACACAAACCCAGTTCTGCCAAGACCACCCAGCTTAGGGAGCACTACAGGTACAGATGTGCCAGGGTACAAGAGATCACTTAAACCCTTAAGTCACTGTTGGTACTGAGGAGGGATGCTGTGGAGAGGGAATAACCATAAATCTCATACACTCAGCCAGGTGAGAAAACTAAGCAGCCACTGCAGTCTCATGCCTACTGCGCTTTATTCAGCAAAATGTTCCTCTTCCTAAAACAAAGAGAAACACTCACCTGATTCATGACCACAACACAAACCTAAATAATCAAACATACATTAAATATATCCTTCTTTAGGTTTGGACTCACACTTCTTTGGTAAACCAAAGCAAGGAAATACCGAAAGAATGGAGTCAACAGCCCCAAAAGATAACCCAAAATTAGGTTTAAATAAAAAGCATACACCCGGTCTGGAATTCGTGGCACTTAAAGAATTCCATGATGAAAACAAGAAGCACCCTATTGTAAGCAAGAAAGATACTCAACAAGCATATAAGCAAATACATGTATACCAATACCAAGCCCGTAACTAGAAATCCTACTTCCCACAATAAAGTTTAATGCTTTCCATCAAACAGTCCAAAGTTAAGCATATCAACTCTGTAAACAATTACTAACAAAGGATGCCACTTAAAATGTAGCTCCACCTCTATAAGAGAACACGCTCCCCTAGAGAATAGAAAGACCCCTTGGAGCATGCATTTGCTGCTCACGCATCCAAAATGAAGCTTAGCTTATAATCACACATAACTCTTCTTTTTAATGGAAGATTTCTATCTCATTTGTTCTCATCAATATGCAAATACTCTCAAGAGTGTAAAGAAGCTTGCTGGGGACTATGAAATACACAAGTTGGGTATTTTGTTTAAATCCTTAACACTGGTCTGAGACAACGCTTAAGGTTCTGCAAGACCAACTGATTAGCTGAATTTAATTAGTTAAGTAATACCAAGTTGGGTCAAAACAATGTTTCACCCATTACAGTACTCTGACAGACACAGTAGGAAATGCTATTTCAGGAGAACGTGTTAGCCTGCCCCTCCCTGTGGCCCATTCCTCCTGCCAGCATCCACAATCACAGCACTACAGATGTTACGAGGTCTGCACCTGCCTATTCCATTTAGCATCTGTTTGGGACATCTCCGTGAATTGGTGCAATTCCTTTCTGAATCTGAGGACACTATCTATCGACCTCCACCACCTCCCTGGACAGTGTAACAGCCGTTTGCTCCTTGCCCTGCAGCGAGCGCTTCCTTTCTCCTACCGTGTCACAAACCCCTGTCTTTCCGAAATGTTTTATATGGGTCACGCAGGACTCATGCACTTCCACTAATCTTACTGCACCTGTTGGCACAGGAAGATACAGAATACCCAGTGTGTTCACGGAGAAGCAGTATCTTTTCTTATACCAGAAAAACTTTCAAGACCCGATGAAGAATTTGCATACCCAAAAGCTTGTCTGCTTTTTCCAGCTGTATCAGCTGATCTAAAAATATATTTATTTCTCCTACAAACCTAGCAACTGTGCACTCTATGGACATTTTTTCAAGTTGATCCTGAGACTGAGGTAAGGTTCATTCCTCCTTATTTAAGTATTCTTGAATACAAAAACATGACTGTATCTAATTGCTTTAATTTAAATTGGTAAAGCATACACGTGCATTTCCCAAATTTTGATCATGAATGAGGAATAAGTAGCTTATTTTTCCTCTTGACTCTCTTGACCAAGTGCAGTTTTCAGCACTTCAAAAGCAAATGCAGAGATATACAATAATGACCGTTCTGCTGACACTTAATGAAAGGGGTACAGCCTCTCAGCTCATCCCCCAAATGTGTTTACAACCACCAGAGCTGCAAGTGAGAGGTGTAGCCTCCCTTTCCGCTTTATGTTACCTGCCATGTCTCACACGCCTGCTTGCAGCTTGAAAAGTCTCCTCCACCTCATACAAGCTAGGGCTCTGGTCTTCCACACTGCTGGAATTCTGCCATTCCAAACAGAGATTTTTACCAGCACCCATAGCAAAAGGCAAGTTCTCATACTCCGGTATTTCCTCGTAGTGACGCACGTTCTCATATTCTGGAGCACAACTGCTGGTTACAGAATTCAAATGCATTTGGGACAAAATCTCTCCCGACACTGCGTGCCCATCTAAAGACTCCAGCCTCTGGGTATTTCGCATCTCAGGCTGGCTTCTGTTTCTCTGCCTCTTCTTCTGCACTGCTGGACTACTTATTTCCATAGAATGTGCCTTGGCAGATTTAGCTTTCCTTTCACTGCCTGCAGATGCCATATGCCGGCTGTTACCACTCCCATACCCTTCTCCAGTGGAAAGGTTAATGACAGAACTGTCCATTGACTGGCTGCCTTTGGACAGAAATTTTTGGAAGTCACTTTTCATTAAGCAAACCGACAGCTTCATGTTGAGAAACTTTTTCAAACTATTTTTCTTCTGCGGGTCTTTGCACGGTTTGTCTGTCCTGTCCATGTCCACAGAAGAGAGAGATTTGGCCCGAGGCTTTGTCACAACCGTCAAGTGGTTGAAGCTGGGAGCAACACTAGCAGTTTTTAATGACTCAGAATTTCCTGAAAACGGAAGAATAGGATGAGGTAACTTCCAGACAGGTTTCTCAGAGGATCGTTTAGGCATGTCACAGGATGACAATGCACCTTGCTCCTTGACTGGAGCGTGTGTGAAGTGAGATCCTTCCAGAAGGCTTTTCGATTTGTCTTCACTGGAGGCATAAGAACTTTTCTCCACAAGCTCTGCTGATGCAGCTTTCTTCAGCAGTCCTGCAGCTGGTAGGCTGTGCCGCTGTGGTTTCTTAGGAACGACTTTTGGAGAACTTTCATCCTTTATTTTCACTTCTTTATCTTCCACTTTTTGTAGGGAAACATGAAGACTATTAGAAGTAGGTGAGTGCTGACTGCCAGTTAGTTTGATTTGCTTTGGCAAACTCATGGACAAAGTATCACACCTGATAAAACTAGTCCTTTTGTCCACTGCATCTAGCATACTAGCATCATCTTTCATCTTACCCATGGAGTTACCTAAGTCATGGTCTGTATCTAAAGAACATTCAACATTTTCCACCAAATCACAAGTTTTGTGAGATAACTGAGGCAAAAGACTTTGCAGTGTTGACTCTTCAGTATCAGCAGGTTCCTTCACTGGATGCATTTTCTCTGCAATGCTTTGATTTATCTCAGATTTTTCAGGATGAAGCACTTCTGTATCATTGTTATAACAAACACTCTGACCAAGCACATTAATTTTTGCTGGCTTTTTAAGGCTTTGTTCAGCAGACCCAATGGGATCATTCTCTGAATTAGATGGTTCCTTTGTTCCTTCTCCTATCCCGTCTATGCCATCCTGCCGAACTAGACATGCAGCACGTGGCTTTCTTGGCTTAGGGATAGGGAGCGTTTTTGAGCACAGGATTGAACATGTTTCAGAGGAAGCTTTATCAGTGTCTATTTTCATACCCATTTCACCTGAAAACGTACTATTGCTACTTAAATGTTCATTTTCCAGGTTTTCCTGGTCCAATGGGCAGGAGCAACTGTGATGGTTTTCAGTCAAACTAGGACAAGTTTCAGACATCTGAAGCTCTTCAACAGTGTGCTTAATGTTAATATTTTGTTGCCTCCCATTAGCTACCTCAGAAGAAGGTGAAGACTGTACAAGTTCCATGAACTCTATTTTAACATCATCCCTGGAGCTGTTGCCATCCCTTTTGTCAAGTTTGTCTGCACACCTGTGCCTCACAGGACTGCTGTTGGGGAATACACCATGAGTTAGAACATCTTTAAGCTTCTCTTCCAAAATGCTGGCTTTCAGAACCACCTGATTTCTATTTGCCAATTTTTCATTGGGACTATCCCCCAGAGCTAGCACAGTTTTTTCACCTACTTTGATGTTCTCTAAGTTTTCAAAGTGCTCAAGAATGATCTGAGTTTTACAAGTGTTCTCCCCGTTTCCAAGCTTATGAAGGCATTCATATTTGCAAGATGATACAGGTAGAATGTATGCTGTGTTATCTGTATTCCCTTCCAAGGCTTCATTTTTAGAGTTCAAGTGGTCTAGTGTTTGAGAAGAATCTCCTCTGTGTTCCTCAAAGCTTTTGGTGCTTTTCCTTGTAGAGGATGGAGGCTTAACTTCTGGAACAGATGAGCTCTTGAGAACCTTCGGTTTTGGTGCAATCGCTGGCTTAGTTTTCTTTGCTGCTTGAATAACACCAGAAAGTACAACATCAGGCTTCGGTGCAACAGGTGGAGGTGTCGCCTTGTGTCCTACCACAAATTTTGGTTTGGGGGCCACAGGCGGCTTCTTAATTTCTAGGAAGGATGGAAAACAAAGAACGTTAGTCACCATCTGCCCACAGAACAACTTCACCTGCATCACAGCATTATTAGAAGTCTCATAACATTTAAATCATGTGCCCTACAGGACATTGGTGTGTATATGTACATATTTTTCTCTTAAAAGCATGCCTCCTTTCCCTATCTTTTTTTTTTTTTTTTTTTTTTTTTTTTAAACTAGTTGCTTTTCTTGCTTTTCTTAACGGGCACAATCAAGGGGATGAGAAATCTTCAAGGGTTTCTCAACTGTTCTCAACAAGGGTTTTCAACTGTTTGTTGACAAACAGTTTAACTTTATGAAAATGTATAACCCTCAGATACTGAAGTACGATTCTAATGAAAACAGAACAGATTAGCCTGTTTTTGAAGTTTGCACTATAGTAATACCTTTTAAAACTGTTTCAAATGTGTTAAGTGTTTAGTGTACAATAAGCCGTGAAGAGACAGGTGAACATCCAGGACAGTTCAGTCCCTTCCCCTACCACCTTTGGAAATGTGTAACCTAAAAATCCCCTTTATCTTCCTCTTCTTTTCAAACACTATTTAGATATTTAGATGGATTGCCGTTCCATCTGTAAAACTAGCATATGTCAACACCACCCGTTCAGCTAAATGAGCCTGTGGTGTAAAATTAGTGCAACAATTTGCAGCAAGTCAGTGTTTTCCTGACTTGCTCAATGAGTAAAACGTTATTTCTGTGCATCTTATAAAATTACTCTTCCCAGCATGCTACTGTGACCTAGAAACAGCCACCACTGCTATGACTTATGACCCACTTGACTGCAGTGGATGACGAAGCCCAGAGAGAGTAGAGGGCAGGAAAAGGAGCACAAGAGGAACTTGGAGACCATTGTGCTCTGATCCCACTCTTTTTTTTTTTTTTTTTTTTTTTTTTCAAGATATGCCTGAAGCATTTTCATGTTGCAGCAGATAATTTATGACCGGTGCATATCCTGGATAATAATTTCTACATGCTCAGAGGGATTTTGACATATGAAGGCTGACTTATATAATAAACAAGTTTCTCATTCTATTTTTTTAAATGTACTACCTCTGTATTTATTTGCTGTGTTTTGAACAATATTTTAAAATACTTTCAGGAAGTCGTAAATGTGTTATATAAAAATCTCAAGAAAACATGATAATTGATGTAACACATGCAAAGGGATTGGTTAAGCCATTGATAAAATGCTCCTTTCAACTTTGGGCATGGTGAATTATTATTATAGATGTGTGATTCTATCCAAATTCCTAGCCTAGAAACATAAGAATAATGTTTCAGTCTTGGGGATTTTTTTCTGTTTTCTGTTTGTCTTGTCTAGATAACTTAAAAAAAAAAAAAAAAAGGCAGATGCATTCAGATGCAAGCATTTCCCAAACACTAAGCCACTGCTCTAAGCAGGCAGCCAGAAACAATGTCTCCACTATAGAAACAGGAAAACGATGTTTTTCTAGGACATGAATCATTAAATGGTATCCAGACTGATTCTGCTTAGGCTTAGAACAGCTGCCCTTGCTGCACGTCTATTAGCAAAGAGGTAAACGTGATGGCAGAGACAATTTTTGAGCTGTTTTACAGGAGGGAGTGCAGGATTTCTTTTGAAAGGTATGGCTCTAGGTAGCCAAAGATGACGGCCAGCAGTGACTCAACTATCAGTTACTGCAAAGGATGTACCACCTTCGATTTCCTCTCCAAAAACAGGGATTTCCCATACAGTGAACTGCAAGTCAGTAGTTTGCCAGGGGAAAAAAATAACCCTTTGGATGGACAACCACTGATCCTGAAGACAGACAGACTTCTTGTACATTGCTTTCAGACACCGCAACTGCCCATTCGGGTGGGAATAAAATGATGGCAATAGAGGACCCTGCTTTCTGCAGTAAAAAGAGATGACCCGACAGGATGTCACAGAACACAGCGCTGTGGTAGTCCTGGGCCGTGCTCAGTAATATTTATTAAATTGTTAAAGCTCCCTGAAAACAGGAGAGAGGCAGTCTGCCTGGGAAGCCTTCCTGATCCCCAAATGAGAGAAGCAGATTGCAGAAGATCCAGGAGATTAAACACTGGCTAGGTAAGTGATATCCCATGGATTAGTTGTCCCACTCCATAAGCCAAAGTCTGCCACCCTCAGAAGATTCTTTCTCTGCTGTGGAACTGCCTAATATTTCAGAGAGCAATAGCCTGCAGGGCTTTCAAATAGTGTACATTAGGGAAGACACCGAGAAGGTACGGTGTACTACTATTATTTGACTGTGAGATTCAAAACTAAAACATTAACATGTAAACGGATGCGAAGAAAACAAACCCGTTGTTTATATGCCAATATTGGAAACCTGGTAACGAGTAGAGCCAGTAAAATTAACACCTGATAAGAAGTGTGATTTAGTAACATTTCTGAAGCCTACTAGAATTTTTCAAATGACTTCGATGTTAAAAGCCATTGGAGCAGGCAGAAGAGACAGACAAATTGCATGGTGTAACAAAGACCCCACTATCTGCTTTAACATGACTGCCAGTTGCATCTAAAATGGGTAGGGGTCAATGTATTAACAGGCATGTGACAGTCTCAATACCAAAACAGATCTGCAGGAGACAGCTGAATGAGAAGCCCTTTCAAAATACTTTTATGACGAGAAAGTAAAGAATCCAGGAAGAGAATGCACACCAATAATTTTCCTCAACAAAACATATTCAAGTTTCTGAAAAACACAAATGATGAACTTCTAAACAAACAAACAGAAAAATAACAGTAGCTAGGCGAGGGTAAAAGTGTATTAGATTAGAAATTGGTAAATGAAGTTCTGTTGATTATCAACTAATTTAATTCACAGTATAAGAATCCAAACCATTTTGACATAGTGCAGTGCTTTAAAAGGGACATTTTTTCCATCCTTGAAAGACAGAAAACTAAGTAGGAGGCAACTACTTATATATAAAGGTGTAAAGAATGACTGGAAGTCATGAGAGAATGACTTTTTGTTAAAGTGACAAGTGAAAGCAAGCCTTTTTGGTGAAAAACAATAATCAAACATAATCAAGGAAACACTATACAACAAAAGCACAGTGTGGTGACTTATTTGGATGACAGGGTTTTTCCTGGTACCAAATGGAACTGTTCACCTAAGAACAGAGGCTGTTGGTTGTAATCAACAGAGCTGAAACTGAAGAGAATTTGGAAATAAATCATTGTTGATACCTATTTTGTATGAGCTAGGTCTGCAGCTACAGTGGTAAATAATCCTCCAGATTACAAGAAGATAAACGTTAAAAAAAAATTACAGGCATTGAAAATATTTGTGTATGCAGCAACTGCCAGACTGCGAGTGGCATGCTGTGTCACTTCTGGCATTCTTACAGGAGAACTTGGGACGAATTCAAGAAATAACTATAAGGAGTATCTAAAGTATAAAAACCGTACCTCAAGACCCAGGAAAGCTCATCCTGCTTAATTTAGCCAAAAAAATTAAGAAGTGAGATGGTGATAGAATATATATTCATGCACATGTGAGAGTTTTATGATTATAGATGGCTCTTAATCAGGAAACAAAGACATGCAGAGACCCCACAGCCAAACTAGAAAGAAGAGTTGGAAGTTATCATTAAACCCCAAGGATAATTAACTACAGCAACACCTTGCCTAGGGTAGTCGTGGTGTCAGCAGTGCTTACAATCAAGCTAAACTCACTTTCTGAGAAGTGTAGTAATTTCAGAGGAAATTCTGGTCTGAACATTGGATTCGCCAGTTTGTGGTAGTTACTGAGGGAACAGAGAATCACTATCACTTCCCCTCCACCTCTCTCCAATCTTACCCCATTGCTTAGAGGATCTCTGCACCCAGACTAGCATGCAGGGCTACCAGTAAGAAAACCAAATGATTTCTTATAAAACATAAAGTTATATTTGAATAAATGGATTAAATGTTTAGGAGTCACGGAAGTGAGCAGAGATATCCTCTGGCTTGCTTGACTAGGAAAAGGAAGAAATCCATAAATAAAGTGAGTAACAAACCTGCCTCACCAACAGGAAATCTATTGCTTATCAGTAAACAGCCAACACTAGTGCTGGAGGGAAAAAAAACAAACAAGGATGATGCTTGAAAATACTAAAACACACAATGTTAAAAAAAAAAAAAAGGATTAAAAGGGGCATTATTTTTCTAACAATAACTAGCCAGTAGCGCTGTAGGCTGATGCACACACTCCCTCTTTGTCCATCTGCAGGTCACAGCACAGGCTGGACGTTTCTCCCTGGGGCGAATTATCTCCTGCAGTGTGCTGAGGAAGAAGTTACACCCATTCCCATCCTGCTGAGTCTCTCCGTGCCCCTCAGCCTTGCCTGGCTGAACACGTGTTCCCGTCCTACCTTCACTGTGCCTTGCAGGAGGATGGGAACACCCTGGAGCAGCTCGAGCTCTCAGAGCCTTGGCCTTTGCGCCTGTTTCTGTTCCTCAGATGATAGGGTTTGGCAACTGAGGGCCTCACGTAAAAATGCTTGTGTCTGTTCTACGCAACACCAGGAATGAACAGGAAAGCCAGCAAGACAATGCAGCCCTGAAGAACTGTTATGAAACAGCAATAAATCTTCTCCTCGGATTTTGACACCGTGCTATCATGCCCACCCAGCATTTATACGAAGGAAAAGGACTGGGGGAAAGAAGCTGTATGAAGTTGAACTGTGCCAAAAAACCTCAAATATCACTGCTGTAAACCTACAGCTAAGGGAACGTTTTCCCAAGTTGTGTTTATGCCCACATTTTTAAACAACTTCCACATTTGGGAACAGCAAAAGAACAAGAAAAAAATGATGTTCACCTGCACCTGGCCAAGAAAATGGGGACAAAAGGTTCCTGCTGCCAGAACACGAGTCTGGTCTACGATCGATCATCCCAGCCCTCCTTTACACCAACCTAACAGGCTACTGAATGAACACAGAAGCCTGTGGAGGAGTACAGGCCGTCGTGCAGCCACAGCTGGATATTGTGCTTTGTGAGCTCCCCACGCACAGAGGCCTTGCTCCTGGGCCCCCGAGTCCTCCACGGGACGGGCTCTGCTCACCCATGAGGCCACTCCTCTTGGGGCCCCGCAACCCGCCCTAAGGCAATTTTCTTTTTTGAACCACGAAACTGTAGGAAGGCAGTGAAATGATCAATCAGGGTCATGAAAGATTTTTACAGCAGCTAGGCCTAAATTTGGGGTACAGGTACCCAATCAAGTGACTATGGGGGTAAGCCAGGGCGTGAATTTAACGGCACTGTCACGCTGTAGTGGCTGACCATACACATACTCCTATCTTACCGTATGTATACAAGGGGTCAGGCTTTTAGAGACCTTCCAGGGAGAGATAATTATTGCTATGTGCTCAGGACACATTCAAAGATGACCGTGATGGCAGTGAGCACACTGCCAGAGAAACAGATACATTATTCTAAAACTCAGGTTCTCTAACAGCCTAAATTTCCACAACTGACAGCAAGACACTTCAGTTCAACTACTTTATTGTCAGTTACAGAAAGGTTTCATCAGATACACACCTCAAAAAAGTATTCCGAGTGCACTGATTTACTTCCCGTGAAAAATTGTTTGTTTTATTATGCAGACACTCTAATTTTTTCAGGTGCCACAATGTTAAAAAGCAAACAGAAAGAGGAGTGAGTCACGACATCCCGGAAGATCACACGTGTAGTTTTTAAAATACAAGGGAAGATGATGGTTTCCAGCCACTACATTTTTAGAAAACATCCTAAACAAACTGCAAAAGGAAAACATTAATTTCGAAATCGCAGGTTGTTCAGCAACTTGTTGAAATAAAACAGGAAAGTTGGGGATAACTTTAGAGTAAGTGAAGGGATAAATAAACAACCTTTGAAGATCGCATGTGGAGATAACGCCAAGCAACTCTAACAGGACTTGACATATCAGAGGGTTAAAGGGGCACTAAACCCTCGAGGCCTCATTTCTTCAGTGCTTGAAAGCAACAAAGTTTGATTGGAAAAGTCACATTGATTTTGTTTATTCTGTTCCTGCTCTAATTTTCCCCCCTTGATTTACATTTTTGACATTAAAATGCAGTACATAGTTCTCATTGCTGCTGTCAAATCAGATTTTGAATCTGAGCTATATGTTCTGCGCTCACCAAATAATCCGTACGGATTCGCATATAAGGGTTGTTCCTTTGGCAAGAAATAATAAATGTCAAAGTTGTAACTCTGAGCTTTTGTTTTTCCCTTTTAAAGGCAAAGCCTTTGCTTGAAGACAGCACAATAGTTCCAGGCAGAAAACAAGTAAATGTGCATTCATCAGCATCCTATATAAATAATACGCGGTACATGAGAAACCAATGCAATACTAGCTATAGCTGAAAGGTAAAGCCAACCCACAGGTTGCTCACTACAGTAAGATTGTAAATTATCTACAAGCATTTTAAGTAGGTGCTATCATTTCTGAGTTATGAAGAAGCACAGATTTACATACATGTTTTTGTATAGGAAAGCGTCAGCTATGAAAGAACAGTTTAGTCTGCCACAGAATTAACACCCCAATCTGAACTGAGATTTAACTGAAACAATTTTGTTAGAGGAAGTAGAAAAGAATTGCAGCAACAAACTGAAAAAGCACCCTATCATTTAGATAGGCAAAAGGCAAGCTAGAGTGGAGTTAAGGCTGGGCTGTTAATGTGGACCTTCTGCAACTTCTGGCAATGGACTGAAGCTGTATTCAGCATTTCTCTCCCTACCATAGTTCCCTCAAGTAGCACAGTCCCTCTTTCAAGGAGCCCTGGTTATCAATCTGAGGTCACTCATATCTGCAAATCGTAATCACAAATATTAAAGCGATACTGACGATGCTCTGCCAAACTGCATTGTCCTAAAGGTGCATTAACACAGGACAAGAGACGCTCGAGCCCTCCACGTTAACCTGAGTGCAGAGCAGAAGGCTAGCCAGGTGTTTCAAGCTCCACCTGAAGTCTTCACTCGTGCCAACATTTTTCATGAAAAGCTGCGTTTTCAAGCAGTTCTGAGAAAGCTGTTTCACACAGCACAACCCACTGCAGTACCTGAGTTAGCAACCCAAATAATTCCAGTACAAGAAAGAGCTCCTACAGCTCACTGGGCTGAAACTAAAACGCAGCAGTCGGACAGCCTTTATTTGAGCACCAGCCTTACAGAGCGTGTCTGTGTGTTTCAGGACCCAAATTCTGGGGCACTACGAGGAGGCAGACGCGAAGCCCAGGTCTCGGTCTCCTCGGTCGTACCCTGCCCGTGAGCTCCTCATCTGACCTGTCCGAAGCTGTCCGGGTTCTGCCAACAGGACCGTCAGATCCCCGATCCCGTTCCTCCTGTTCGCCCTTTACTTTCCTGTGCTCACAGAACCCACCTCACAGCACCGCTCGGCTCCCTGCCCCCCGGACAGGGCTCCCTGCGCCTTCCCGGCAAATCTCCTGCTAAAATTCACATTTTTCACGAATCCTTCACACTTTCTTCACACCGATTTTCCTCTGCACCCCTTTCCCTTTTCCTTTCCAAGGGGCTTTGCTGACCCCAGCCCCTTCCTGCCCACCTTCCCCACCACCACCCCAGCAGCAGCGGGGAGGCTCAGCCCCGTCCCGCCGGACCCCTGGAAGCCCTGCTGGGCACCGGGGATCTGCCCCGCTCCTGAGAACTTGGTGCCGTGCCGCACTCAGCTCCGGCAGCCCCGCTCCGCCCGCCCCGTCCCGTCCCGTCCCCGTGTCCCGCACTCACCGGCGGCGCTCATGGCGCGGTCCCGCCCCGCCGGGGGCACCAGGAGCCCGTGGGCCCCGCGCCCGCTCCCGCATAACGCCCGCGGCGGGCACCGCGCCGCCGGGACACGCCCCCCGCGAGGCCACGCCCCCTATAGACCACGCCCTTTTGCTGACCACGCCCCCACTGTCCACACCCCCTCTGTATGGCCACGCCCCTCCGTGCCCCCACACAACCCCGGCTGCGCCACCTGCCGGCCCGCCGCGCGGCCACGCCCACAAAGTGACCACACCCACTCATAGCCCCCCCCCCCCCCGCACCGCCTCCATGTATGGCCTCGCCCCCCCCCCCCGCCCCGCAGGCAGGAAGCGGGTGCTCGCGGCGCCTTCTGGGAGTTGTAGTCCCCGCCCCCCCGCACTCCGCCAGGCGGGGAAGGTGCCGCCGGCGGCGGGGCGGACTCCGTTTCCCGTCGTGCCCGCGGGGGGTGGCATGGCGCTGCAAGGATGACACCGGAGTTCGACGAAGAAGTGGTGTTTGAGGTGGGCGCCGGCGGCGGGCCGGGCCCGCGCTTCTCTCCGCCCCTCGCGGGGGCGGCGTGCGCGGGGCGGCGGCCGTTGGGCGCGGGGCGGCCGTTGGGCGGCCGGGCGGGGGCGGGGGCGGCCGTTGGGCGCGCGGCCCGGCCGTTGGGGCCGCCTCAGGGCAGCGCGCGGGGAGCGGCCCGGCCCGGCCCGGCCTTTGTGAGGCGGCGCCGGGCCCAGGGGGGGCCGGGGCCGGGCACTGCCCCCTCCCCCCCTCGGTCCCTAACGGGGTCAGCGGGTGGCGGGGGCCTCGTCTGGAGCGGCTGGGAATGGGCAATGGGGAATGGGGAATGTGTCTGCGCCTCACGATCGGATGGGTTCGCAGGAACTGACCCAGCGTGGGGGTTACGTGTTTCCTGGGGTACCCGAAAAAGGTATTTGTAGAGGGAACGGTCTGTAAAACGCTGCATTATAATCCAGTGTTATGGGTTATAACGACAAAGGATGTGGTTTAGCCAGGGTTTGAAAAGCTCCTCAATTAAGGAACGCAGAGTAGCATCAGTACCGCCTGTTCACGGCTCTGGCCTGTGCCACAAAGTTTTCATCCCCAATCAGCCTCGCACGCTATCAGCAAAGCCTGTCACTTGTGTTGCTGTCATCATAAAATCACTGAGCTTGGAAGACGCCTTCACGATCATCTGGTCCCATCGCTTCCTCAAGCGATGTAAATCCTTGGTGAGAATATTTCACAGGTGCAGTGCCTGCCCCCTGCGTGCACTTCTTCAGTAGCAGTGGTATTTGACCTGTAGCCCCACGGTTCTTTAGTTACTGCAGCAATTTCCATTTAGACTAAAAAAGAAACAGTTCCCCTATGTGGGGAGTAAGAGATCTCCCTGCATGCGTGTGTGCACTTGACTGTTTTCTTTGTGTTTTGGAAATGCGTTTCCTGCACTAGTAAAGGTGTTTTGACACCTTGCTGTATCGAGTATGTGTTACTACGTCACTTGCTGGGTGTCTCATGAAGGAAATTCCAACTATAACAAGATAAAGAATAGCGAATAACCCCACGCAGGTGAGCCAGAGAAGGAAATTTAGCCAGGAGAAGAAAGCATCACAGGTATTTAATGCTGCAATGTGTTTATTTTTAACTACTATTTCATTTTTGTTCTTGGGCCACAAACTCTCCTCAGTTATCTGTGGTTTATAGGAAGCAGCTACGTTTTCTTCTGCAGCACAGGAGGCTGCTTCTCAAGTTATACCATTTCTTATAACATTTCAAGTTATACCAGTTCTTACCATTTCTTCCTTGCTTTAAGTCTAATGATTCTGTTCTTATCGTGTATTTAGTGTCTTTGGCTAGGTTCCTTGGAAAGCACTAGCGCATTAGATGACAACATGGGAATTAGTACCGAGAAAGAAATGGACAAAGCAGGGAGGACATCTTGTTTTGGTCTTGAGAACCTGGAGTCCGAGGTCTCTTTTGGAAGAGTAGAGAAGCTCATGAGGGCCAGAGCACTGAGAAAAGCATATGAAGGATGCCAAGAAATTAGGCAGCTCCAGAGATAGAACATGCATACCATCTCTGCAAAGCTGCTATGAAGATAATAGTGTGTGTTCAGCAGCTAGTGCACCTCTGCTTCTCTCTCATACCTTTGGTAATTTCTTTCGCTTCCTCCTTTTATTTTCTTTCCACCAAGGTATGAGGAGAGCAGGACACAGCATCTCTTCTGCTCACTCACACTGGAAGCCAAGGTTTTTGTTTCAGTTTGACTTGTGCAGGAACAGCCAGCACCTTGCAGTAGCTTTTGTTGATACTGCTCTGTAAAGTCTTCCACTGCAAAAATAATTCATAAATCATAGAGTATCCCAAGCTGAAAGGAACCCACGAGGATCATCAAGCCTAACTCCTTGCCCCACTTAGGACTACCTAAATCTTAAACCATTTGTCTGAGAGCATTGCCCAAACCCTTCTTGAACTCCAGCAGGCTCAGTGCTGTAACCATTTCCCTGGGGAGCCTGTCCCAGTGCCCGACCACCCTCTGGGTGCAGAACCTTTCCCTAACCCCAGCCTGACCCTCCCCTGTCCCAGTTCCATGCCGTTCCTTTGGCTCCTGTCGCTGTCCCCAGAGAATGAGCACCCAGAGTTGGTTAGTTCTTTTACCTCACTAAAATTACCAGGAAAAGTTAGACAGTTTTCCTAGAAAACTATGAATGCGTTGTTACTTCAGTGTAGATCAGGCAGAGAGAGAAGCAAAAACAGCTTGTGATCAGTGGGTTTGTTGCTGTGTGCCGTGGGTAGGGGTGTCTTGTAGGCTCCCCAGTCTGTGCATGGGAGAAGTGCCTGTATTCAGCTATGAAAAATGGAATCGTTTTGCTGGACGCAGAGTTTCAGAAGCCTTTGATGCTTGTATGCAGCAGTGGACACAAAGAAGCAGACTGTCTGACTGTGCCACGCTGCTGGTGTGCTTCCCCATGCCTCCGTCAGCTGTACAGCATTTCAGTGGTCTCTTGCAATGCCCTTGGTATCTGCCTGTTGGAAGCTGTCACCTGTATGCTTTTCCCCTCCATTTGTGTTTACTATCTTCCTTTACAAGTACAGCGTGAAAACTATCATGCAACAACAGGAGAACCCAACTTGCTAGGATCCCTTATGTTCATGAGGTGTTTCCAGGATGGTCCTTTGTTTGGTCAAGAGCATGCCAAAAGCTGTTCTCTACCTGATCACCTGTTAAGTCTTCCTGGGCCTGTTTAGGTGCCTCATGTGTCAGTCTCCTGAGTCAGTAGCTAGGAGTAGTGGAGGTCCTTGAGAATTATGCTTGGGATTGCCACCATGTAATGCCATTGTACCAGTCTGGGGAAAAGAGTCTTTGCTGCAGCTTTCAAAAAACTCCTGCATTCCTGCAAGTGACTATAAATGCACTCTTCTCTATTCTTACATTAAAGAAATGTTGTCATTGTTGTGATAACAAATGCCTAATCAGGAAGGAAGCGATCCTTCGTGTTTTTCGTGTCCAAACAGAATGGGTAGGAGAGAGAAGAGAAGCAGAACAGGGTATGCTTCACCTGTTCCACATCACAGTTATGTCCAGTGTTATTTTCTGCATATTTTTCAGGTCATAGCTCTGTCCAGCAGGCCTGAAGGCATCAATTTCAACCATCTGCATTACAAATTGTGCTGTAGCAAACAAGTGATGTCCCGCTGATAGATATTTATGAGCTTCTAAAGACCATTCATCTTTTTCATTATCAAATATCTGTTACATTAATATCTCCCTGAAGGAGGACAAGCACAGGGATGGCATCACTGCCCTGGGGAAACAATATTACCCGTGCAGAAGTTCAAGAGCTGTTGCAGATCATCGTGATTGAGTAATAGTGAGTGACGGTCATTTTGCTGGTCCAGAATTGTTGCCATCCTCTATCCAGGTTATAAATGAATTCCTACAGCACCCAGAGATTTTCATTCACCGACTGCATAGTCTTGTTCAGTTCAAGTTCTTGTGGTTGTTCTACTTCACTTCAGTCCATACCTCTTAACTTCAGTTCTCACATTTGTTTTTGCAGTTGCTCTTTTAGTGAAAGCACTCCAAATATTAGGGGAGAGGGGGCAGAACCCGAGAGACAGAGGTGCCCTGATATGCTTGGCACGTGTTTGTCTGCCAGCAGTGTGTCAAATTAAAAATGGCTTTAGTGTAGGGCAGATTATGGAAGAAAATGAACGATACTTTTTATTAACGTCTGTCTATTTAAAAAGGTAGTAAGACAGAATAGAGGACGTTTGATGTTACGTTACTTGAGATGAGGTTTTTACAGCCCAAAATGGGCTACAAGACAGAGTGCTGTGGTTAAAGTACAGTGTGCAGTGTGCTGTGGTAGTTCCTGATGAGGTTAACGCTCCATGCACAACCCACTGTTATCTCTGCTATTCACCTATTTAGATCCTTTCCCTTCTTAACCGGTATGGCGTGGTATCAAAAGTCCATACCCGTATGGCACAGTGTCAGAAGCTCATTTAAACTTCCTCTAATTTCCATTATCTAGAAAAATGAGCTGTCTCGTCCAAGAAAGATGTCAAGTGAGTGTTGCAATCTACTTCTGGTGACCTCATGTGGTATCCTCATTGATGGCCCGTTTTCTTCTTCGTCGTTGAATTTTGCAATAACGAATAATTATTCTCAGCAGCACGCTGGCTTTTGATCAGATTCATAGGACTGACACATTGCTTTTTTCTCCTTGTAAGCACAGTCATTGTGATTGCTGTTTTCCACTTGTGAGTTTATAGATTTATCAAAAATCTTCTGAGCTGGAGCTTTGATCTCATGCACCCATTCTTTCAGAACACTGGGATGAAGGTGATCCAAACACTGTTCCAAAAGGGCATTTTCAGCTCCTGTGTCCTGCTTCCAGCTGAGTCATTTGTCCTATATTTTAGTGAACTTGTGCCACGTTTGTTCCATCTGGGTAGTTTTTAAAGCTGTGCTCACGTAGGTTGGAAGGGACCGGTAGAGATCATTGTGTGCCAGCCCCCTGTTCAAGCAGGGCCACCTAGAGCAGGTTGCCCAGGACCACGTCCAGGTAGTTTTTGAGTACCTACAAGGGTGGAGAGCCCACAGCTTCTCTGGGCAACCTGAGCCAGTGCTCCATCGCCCTCGCAGTGAAGAAGTGCTTCCTGATGTGCAGACAGAACCTCTTGCAAGACTGATGGGTCTTGTACGCTTCCTAGAAACACTTCTGCCCACGCTAGTTACTTAATGTTAAGCTGTTCACTAGCTATCTCGGCACTAATGGGAATTTATGTTACAGAATAGTCCTGCTAAAGGCTGGCTGGCTGGGTGGCGTAGTGATAGTGTCACTGTTGAATCTAAGCTTTAGATCAGCTTTATTCCTGATCTAAAGGATCTGATCCATAGTAAGACTCCACGCTTTTAAAGTGTGGGATTTACTGTTGTACTGGGTCTGGCTGGAATGTTAACTTTCCCGGCAGCAGCCCATTCAGTGCCGTACTCTGTACTTGTAGCTGGAACAGCAGTGTTATCACACCAGTGTTGTGTCTACTGCTGAGCAGCACTGGCACAGCATCGGGCCTTTCTCTAACCCTCCTAGGGGGTGGGCAAAAAGTGAGGAGAGAAACATCACTAGGGCAGCTGACCTAAACCAATCAAAAGGATATTCCATACCATGTGATGTCACACTCAGCAATAAAAGGTGGAAACAGGAAGAAGAGGGGAGGGGTGGGCTCTTGTTGGGAAAACATTGATCCTCCTCTCAAACACCAGCTGCGTGCGTTGAGGCCTTGCTTCAAGGACGTGGTCAATCATCGCTCATTTGTGGGAAGTAGAGAGTAATTTCTTTCCTCTGCACTTCCATATAGCTTTCATTTATTTTGTTTGTTTGTTTTCCTCCCTTTTTCCCCTTTCCCTTTTATTTTCCCCTTAGTTAAGTTGTTTAGTTCATGGTAGTCTTTATTTAATTGTTATTATTATTTCCCTTTAATTAAATTATCCTTATCTCAACCCGTGAGTTGTTCTTTGCTTTACTTCTCCCCCTCCTTATCTAAAGGAGGGGGAGTGAGAGAGCGGTTGTGGGGTTTAGCTGCCCAGCACGGTAAAACCACCACAACTGTGTCTACCTTCAATCCCAGACTGAAAAACACAATTTATGTTGTATATGTCGTCTTTCCCAACTTCAAGCTTTATTTTGTGGAAATGGGAAGATAATACCAAATAACCCAAGTAAGACTTTCTTTTGCTCCTCTATCTGCATCACATCTCAGAATCCATATAAAACTGTACATTAAGATAAGGTGGGGATGAATGCAGAGAGTCAAAATCTCATGTCTAAATCCAAGATTTTGTATCCATGCAATGTATTGAACACAGTTCTACTGAAACCAGTTTAAGTAACTAGAATTGGAACCCACAGACCAAGAACAAAGGTTTTGAAAGTAGATCATGTGCTTTCGTTTCACAGCCCACCCTTACTTAAGCATTTGTATCCCCATCTCTGGGAAAAATACTGCTGCACGGAAATGGAATTACCCTTTGTACAGTTAGGAGAAAAGTGATCTGTGTTCTGTCTTTTTGCTGAAGTGGACAAAGCTAATGTGAGAAATGAGTCCTGAAAACAATACAGAAGTGTTTTCCAAGCAGCATGCCATCCTGAGAGAGAAAGGGAAGGCACTGGGGCTAAGCAGAGGTGACAGCTGCATGGCACAGGGCCTGGCCTCTTGAGAGGAGGTAGGAATGAACAGTCCCTTTAGGAGGGACGGGACAAAAGCACTTGGGAAATGCTGGGCAACATCATAAAGTGTTCAGATGTCATAAGCTCAGAAAGACTATTCTCACAGCATATTTGAGCAACCATCCAAGATGCTGCTCAGAGCTGAGCGTTATGGGGGATGCATACAGATAATGCTTTGACATACAGAATTCTGTAAGATTTGAGAGATTCTAGCAAAAGGCACCACTGTTTCCCAGCATAAAACAGTCATGTTCAGAACATCCTTTAGCTCATATGCTCAACACACCTACAGTAGGCAAACGGATCCAAAATGTGGTATTTCTTTGCTTAGAATACTGGTGCATCACTAAATTGAGATGTTCAGGTCCTTCTCTGTACACTTTCAAATTATCTTTTATCAAAACACTCAGGAATGTTTATTTTCACAAATGGTTTCTCCATCCAAATTGAGCTCTTCTATTATTTTGCTTTAAAAACAAAGCAAAAACACCCATGAAACCTAACCTTAGAACTTTCTGTTGTGATGAAAATTTCAAGTTGCAGTCATTCAAACACCTGAAAACTTTAGGACTTCCAAAACGAAGTCATTCTTGTCAAGTAATGGGGTTAGAAATGTATTTTTTATTTTTTTTTTTTTTTTGTTAAATGTTTTAAGTTCTGAAAAAGGAGCTGAAAAAGAACATTCATGCAACCTCGGTAGTGGAGTCTCTATTGCTGCCTCAATGGGATTTTTCTCACTGATTATTGGGTGGCATAACGATGTAGTACTGTCGTTTTATGTGCGCATGAAACAAAGCCAGTTTTAAATATACACTTCTGTCAAAAACACTGTTTACATGTTTGAGACTGCTTTGTCTGCCTGAAGTGCGGGCTGTTGCCAGAAGAGGTATTTGGGCTTCTCTCGGGTTTTCCTTCTTACTCTCGTCCTCTTTACACCAGTACTAAGATTGGTGGGTGGAGCTGTAACCTGGATCATGAGACTGACTTGGGTATAACTTAGGTGGCTAAGAAAGGAAAACAAAGAAACAAAAAAGACTACTTTATGTTTTTCAGGCAGATCAGTTCTTGTTCCATCTCTCCACTTGTCTGCGTAAATGTTACCGTTAGTGTTGTAAAACGGTACTGCAGCTTTCATCTGCACCCGCTGTTAATGTCGGGTTAAATTGCCCGTGTAACTGCAGCCTGGGGACATCCCTCTGCTGCAAGATGCCCAACTAGTGGTAAATGGACTAAGCCAGGTATCTGCTCAGAAGTCTGCTCTGAGGAAGGGGAAGACTCTTTAAAGAAGCTTCTGGTTGTTGCGGGTGCCAAGTAAAGTCACGAGGCTTTTTTGGATAACATTAATGTCTTATCTAAGCAGACAGAGGAAGGTATTGTATGGGCCATATGGTGTGTGAACCCGTACTGACTTTATTAGGAAATCGAAGACAAAAATACATGATGATCCACAGTAAATTTTCAAGGTCTGATGGCCCAAAAATTTTGGCATCCTCCTCTGTGCTAATTGCTCTGGCATCATTTTCACAGGAGGGTTAATACTCTTCTCACAGCTTTGTCATGAACCAACTTCCCTGAGACACTTGAGTTTAAAATAAAAACAAAAATCACTCCCGTTCTTTTAGTCCTCATAACGTGACTGTTTCTCTTATTTGTAGGATGTTTTGTGCTCAGAAAAGATGCTTGCTTGCACTGTGTTTTCAGTAGGTGTCAAAATTAACATGACTTGTAATGGATACACTGTTCTTTGGAGCTGTTGTTTTAGAGAAGTTTCCAGAGTGTTTTAGAAATATTCCACTACTTTACCAGCATGCAAATGAAGGATAAAGTCTACAGATATTAGTAAACAGTATAAAACAAAGTGTTTCCTTGCCAGCTAAGTGCTGTGACTTGTGCAACCAGCAACTTCCCACCCAAAGCTCCCGATACAGTCTGTGGCTGGCCTGTTACCCTGTCCTGCAGGGAAGATACATTCACCACTTTTACCTTCAGTTTTCCAGTTCTTATTCATTGCTGCCCTTGTCAGAGAGGTCCTGCTCAGCTTTTCACCTGTATTCGGAGGTCCAAGTTTGAATGGGTAAATGATCCAGGGCTGCCATTGCTAATGAATTTCAGAGCTTTTTCTAGCATGTAAGATTTCTTCATGAGACTTCTCCATGCTGGCAATAATGTGCAACCTCCTGCTGAAAATGCAAAGGAAAGAGCTTTCCCTTTTCACAGATTCAGTGACGTGGAACTGGAGATGCTTGCGATAGTAGGTATATATTGTGTACCAGACAATGTTAGGGAACAATAAAAGGTTAATGGCTTCAAAGTAGTTCTCAGAAACTGCTTCTAGATCCTGTGATGGTGTAAAGAAAGGTCTCCGCTACTGTGGCGGGGAAAACAGAATAGAAATCTAAATGACTCTTCCCCTGTCGAAGTCATTGTCTAATATTAGCCCTGTCAGTGGCTGGCTGTGTGTCGGTCGGGTGAAAGGAGGAGGTGGTTACCGGCCAGGAGAATATGACCAAGGCTTTTAAATACTGTTGCTTGGGAAGCCTTATTAATGGCTTCATATAAGATCGATGCGCAGTAATTCTTTCTAGCAGTATCTTTTTAAAAGCCTTTAGCAATCTGTCATCCTCGTCTCCCTCCCCCCAGTTATAAAGCCACATTAGTCAGGAGAAATCGCACAGTCCTGGGAAGTTTCAAACTGCAGCCGCCGATGCTGTCAGGAAAATGCTACTGTGCAGGAGCACAGGTGCAATTACACTGACTGCTGCTTCTCAGCCTCAGCTCGGGTCATCCTGGAGGGACGAGTGGAAAGAAACGGGGAGGTGGGTGAGATTCTGTCAGATGCCTGGGAACAGTACAGAAGAGAAAAATGGAATGCCCTCTTCCAGGAGACAAAGCTCGCGCTGTCTGTAAGTTTTAGGTCAACTTTTTCAAATCTGTCTTTTGAGGGGGGGGAGGATTTCAATACTGTTTATTTTGGTTTGAGTTTTGCCACCTGTTAAGCTTATTTGCTAAGCTTTGCTGTCAGAAATGTTAAATATTTTCTTTTTCTTTTTTTTTTTTTTCTTTTTTTTAACTGAGAATTCATAGCTTGTACTCTTTTTGGAGGTTGTTTGTGCTCCCACAATGTTCCTGGCCCATTAGAGTCCTTGGCTTTGAAGAAAACATTTCTGTATTTTAAGAGGAGATCTTTAAACCCTTTGCTTTGTGCAAGCACATTACATATTATATTTTTTTTTATTATTTTCATTAAGGTTTTTCTGCTCCATTAGCTGTGGTTGGAAGCTAGAGCAGGGTACTTTTTACTATTTACTACTAGGTAGTAAATTTTACCATGGAGTGATAGAGTGTTGGGTGTGGGAAGCCCCCGTCTCTAATGGAGAAATCCTGAGTCATTTAGTTCATGATGCATCAGCAAAAATAATATGGGTGTGGCTTTGATATTCAGCTGCTATTGTAACAAGACTATGAAAGCTAACAGCGTTATAATATCCTTTGTGATTGCAAAGGCTTTTCTCAGAATATGCACAAAAGGACTTATATTAAAGTGCAATATTTGTGCTTTCAAGGCTGCAATAGATACAGATACCTGAGCAGATATCAGTCAAAAGTAAGCTCTTCCCTGTAGCTAGGGAATTCTCTACCAACCTTTTCATCACATAGCAGTGCATAATGCTGTGTGTTTGATTATTTTTTAATGTTTGGCTTGGTGTTGGGTTTTTTTGGTATTTGTTTTTACTGTAGGCTTAGTGTTGCAAACAAGATGTTTGATCTTTGGATCAGTTTAGGTGATTATTTTTTTTTTTCTAATAAAGTACTGTATGGTAAGTGGCGTTAAAATAGCCGTTGAAAAAATGTTAAAGACCAAAATAATTTCAGTGGACTGTTCTTTAATCCTGTGTAATACGTCTTGGGTTTAGAATGAGATTCAACCACTTTCAACAATGAAAAAATAGAGTTGTCATTACATACAAGTATTTGAGTGATACTGTCTTTAGTAGTATGAGTCAAAAATACATGCATGTATGCTCAGTGAGTTGGGCATGAGGAGGAAAGGCTTTTTTCTTGATTCTGGACATGGGAGCTTACATAAGACTGCAATACTATAAAGATCTACTTATATTTGGATGGCTTTGTGGGGCGTCTGACAGTAGTGAATTAGAAAATACAAGGATAAGTGTTTTTGTTGTTGTCAGTTTCTGCTGAGTTCCCAGAAAACCCTGTTTCTTAAAATCTTCAGAAAACTTATTCCTATTCAGTACTTTTTTTTCACTTATTAACCATATTCTCCTTGTCTAGCTTGTAAGAAGTGCATCAAAGAATAATGTCATCTTGTCATCTGGAACTGTTCTCCATTTCCAGCACGCATTTTTGACAAGTAGCATAATAAAAAATGCCCTTATGGTAAATGCAATGCCTTTCTCTTGTATCTAGGTGATCTCAGAAAGTGACTTAGAAGACTAAACTTTGAAGAAACTTCAGATATAAATACAGCATATTGCTGAAAACCCTTGTCGTGGTATCCTCACTTGCTTTAGATGGTGTTTGCCATCAGTAACTGGTACTGTGATGGTAATTTAACAATAAGCTGAATGATGACTTTTTTTCTTTTCTACTTTCTAAATCATTCATTACCATATTGCTCTACCAGAGACAACTGGAAATAAGTAAATGAACCTGACTGTCAAATGTGAGTAATGGTAACTATTCTAGTTAGTATTCAAGTTGAGTGGTTGAATGTAAAGATAAAGATTCAAAAATACAAGGAAATAGAGTCCTTTAGATAATATGAGGCTGTGGTAATGGGAAGGTGAAATTTCATCTTTAAATTTCCTATTCAGACTGTCCACTGAAATGGTGTTGCTGTCCCTTTACCTATAACCTTAAAGATTTCTTTCAAGGCTAAATTACAACCCACCGGCCTTCTCAAACTAAAACTGTAGTATCTATAATATATATGCAAAACTGTCAAAATCTTTTTAAATGTTGGACTGCTGAAAAAAGGAAAGCATTAATTTTATGGAAGGAAAATTAGGATGCAAAAAAGCAGATCCTATTTTACCTAACCAAGATGTATATTTCTTACTATTCTCATAGCATTTGCTTATGGAATCAGTTGAGCCTGTCAATACTGATGCATGACGGCATGAGCTGAAACCAAGAAACTTTTCTCTCAGCTACAAGTGTGTGCACAAAAATATGTGCATATCTGTGATTTTCGAATGGGAATGAGGGCAACTAAGAGTGAGAATTTTGGCTAAGGCTGTAATCTAGAAATGCAAAGCTATAATTCATGGGAGATCATGCATATTATGAGATTAAAGTATTGTTTTTAAAGCTTTTGTGAAGATGAAAGATGCTTTGTAAGTGCTAAGTATAATGCTTCCGTCTCTTGAATTGAAACATATGTAGTGTATTATATAGCATATTTTAATGTTATCATATTGCACCTGTGTGATTACATTATAATTTTATGATTCTTTGATAATATTGGAAGCTTTGTATGAATGTTCACATACATGAAGTCTACCCTTCAACATTTTAATATTCCTTTACTGATTTTCTAGCCATTGCTTACTTGTTACTCCCGTATGTCATGGGAAAATTTTGCTATGGATGGCTGGAGAAATCTTCAGTGAGTTATACAGACCACACAGCTTTGCAAATGACAGGCTTGTCAGTACATTTAAAATCAGGGGGTATCTAGGACATTAAGTATAATAAGTATATAAATAGTTTGTGTTTTTATGTTAGCATAGGTCAATACATGCCAGCAGTGGTATTTTTAATAAAAAAGTAGGTGTTATCCTCAAATCTTAGAGGTGAGCAAGCTGTAAAGCTGTATGTACTGCACAAGAGAACTCACTCTTAATGGAAGAATTTTATCATCAGTATCGTTAAGGTTCTTAGTCATCTAATTTCAAAAGGGCCTCAACCCAGTTCTTACTCAGTTCTTTCTGTACCCACGTTTAATACGGCTTTATGGATTCAGAAAGAGGAACAATGATATTTTATTTACAGCATAAGGTATTTTAGGTATGCCATAGTTCTCGGTCACTTAAGTTTAAAAGAAAAAAAAAAATGTTTTCCAATGGGGACTGTAAGTTCAGCTAGTAATCTCTTAGGAAGAATGGGGGAGAGGAAAAGTGGGGCCAGAGAAAGTGTGCTAGAGGAGGATTGTCATAGCCTGAGTGCTTCCTGAGAAATTCAAAGAGGACACCACTCATCTATGTGAAGGAATATATGACAAACATTTGAGTTAAATTTTAATCAATTATCATTTCCCAACTCAGTAATCAGAAAACTGTTTTCCAGTTCCCAGGAGTATTAAAAATTTGCAAATCTAACTGTACCAAACTATAATGGAGACATTTTAAAAGCCTTTGAAAAATTAATCAAGAGGATTTTATGTAAAACCTAGTAAGGTGTCTGTATTCTACCTTGATTACAAGAACAAATGAAATTATTCATCACAGCTGGGGGCTAAAGTTTCATTAACATTTGAAGAGAGAGCTATAATAACACTATTTCTGTATAGTAGAAATTATACTACTTAAAATTTACTGCAGGGTTTTGATAGTGCCAAAAAACAGTAAGAATTAGGCATCCTTACATCTGTGCAATGTTTTATTTGCTAAGTACAGCATTCAGGATTTTAGCTAATTCTGGGTTTGGTGGACAGAATCTCTCTGGCTACCTCTCCATCTCTTTGTCTGCCTTCCTTCATCCCTTCCTTTGGGAAATGGAACCAATCTAAACAGCATTAGACTGGTTTTCTTGATCAGCTTTTAAAAAAATGATCTCATCACAGATCATTCCTTTCTGTGCCCTGCACATTTGAAGTGACCTCACACAGTCAGAATAAATTTTCTTCTTCTTCTCCTCGAATGCCAGTGTGAGAAACAATCCTCAGCAGGCGACTGGCTCCTGGACAAGCCCCCAGTTTGGGAGAATCACTCTGTAGCCCATTACACAGGCTCAGGCGAGGATCTCGGTGAAGCAGCATTTTTATTCATGATTGCAATGGCAGTGGTCCTGCAGGCAGGAGCGGACAGCAATAGTATGTCATAACCTTATATTCCCTCTTACCTGACACTTGATTCCTCCCCTGTTTACTCATTGGCTGAGTACTACAGGTTCACAAACTACTCAACACTTACTACTATACTATGTAAGTACAATTTTATTTGACCAACCATTATTTTCTCCTTTTTTTTTTTTTCTTTCATGATTAGAGTGCCCTTGATTATTTTTGTTGTTGTTGTTGCTTTTTGTTTTTACTGATTGTTGCACTGCTTGTCTTGTTTTTCTTAGCCATCCCCCTTATTTTGGGACAGTGGGACCTTCCCCTGCCCCCTTATCTGCCTAACATACTCCCCAATGTTATGCCTGCACAAACGCTTTTGAATGTGCAAAGTTAGTGGAATTTTCCACTGCAAAAACACAACTTTAATTCTCACACCAACAGATTGCTCTGTGACAGATCATTAGCAAAGACCTAGTTTACATTTCCCTTGAGTTGATTGGTGCTTGCTTGAATCCCTTGTAATGACAAGCCATCAGCTGCCTGAGCGTTCAGCAGTGACCCAGAAGGAGAAATAATTTTACCTTATTTCTACAACAGACAGCTGTTACTATCACCTGTGTCTCTAACATTATTTGGGTACCTGGATGGTTTCTCTCTCGCCTTCTGTCTCTCTGTAGTGGAGAGAGTAGAACACAGCAGCCACCAAAACAAGAAGGTGTACCCTAAGGAGGTAGTGGAAAAACACCTTTGTATATTTCAGTTATTTTGACAGCTGTCTGTATTTAGGTGAGTAGCAATAAAGAAACGAATATTCAGATGTCTCGCTTGTGACAAGTATAATCAAGATGATTGGTTATGCTTGTAACAGGTATGAGTAACAAGATAATTGTCATAACTGGAGACAGAAAAAAGCAGGATTTCCAGGTTATTAAGGGGAAAGAGCCATTAAAACATTGTGTTTGTTTGTTTTCAGGTTAAAACAAATTGTTTTTGACCTTCCCATCTGTATTGTGTTTATGTGGCAAGGGTTTGGTAGCAGGGGAGGTGCAAGGGGGGCTTCTGTGAGAAGAGTCCAAAAGCTGCCTCATGTCAGATCAGAGAGCAGTTGTAAAGAGCTGCTGCCTGTGGGAAGCTCCCCAAGGATCAGTTAGGGAAGGATGGCTTCCCATGGGAGAGTCCCCACGTGGAGCAGGGGCAGAGAGTGACCATGAAGGGTTAGGGACTGACTGCAGCCCCCGTATCTCTGCACTGCTCAGGGGGAGGAGGTAGAAGAGGGTAGATGGGGAGAAAGTGTTTTCAGTTTGCTTTTAGTTTCTCACTGTTCTCATGTGCTAGTAATAGGCAGTAAATTATTTTAATCTTCCTATGCTGAGTCTGCCCATGACGTTAGTTGGTGAGTGATCTCCCTGTCCTTATCTCAACCCTTGAGCCCTTTCCCTCATATTTTCTTCCTCATTTGCTTTGAGGAGAGGGAGTGAGAGAATGGTTGAGGTGGAGTTCCCCCGCACAGCAGGGTTGAAGAGCAGCACTGCAGCATCACAGCACTGCACCATCACAGAGGAAGCTGCTTAGGCCACGCAGTGGTGAAGTTGGTGTTCTGGTCTCATCTCTACTAGCTGTAACAAGGAAATACGTAATGTCCGTGTGAGTGAGCTGGGGGAGGCAAAGGTCTCCAGCCCCTGGACAGATAAAAGGAGGTAGCTGTGTCCTGCAGTTAGGATCTGGAGATGTCCTACCCCTTGGACAAGTCTGCCAGGAGCCTGGATGCAATTTTCTTGGAGTCTTGACTGGAGTGAGCATCAAAACTTTGATTTTGAATAAAATATTCTGTGTTAATCCACTGTTTTCATAGAATTGTATAGGTTGGAAAAGACCTTTAAGATCATCAAATCCAACCATCAACCTGACCTACCAAGTCCTATCACTAAACCCTGTCCCTCAGTGCCATGTCCATGCGTCTCTTAAATACCTCCAGGGATGACAAGCCCAACACCTCCCTGGACAGCCCGTTCCAATGTTTGACCACCCTTTCTGTGAAGAAATTCTTCCTCATGTCCAATCTAAACCTCCTCTGGTGCAACTGGAGTCTGTTTCATTCTGTCAGTTGTCACATGAGAAAAGAGGCTGACACCCTCCTTACTGGTACCTCCTTTCAGGTAGTTGTAGGTGATGAGGTTTCCCTTCAGCCTCTTCTTCTCCAGACTAAATACTCCCAGTTCCCCCAGTTGCTCCTCATAACTCTAGGTTTCTAGTCCCTTACCAGCTTTTCTGCACTGCACACACTGAAGGAACTCGATATCCTTCTTGTAGTGAGGGGCCCAAAACCAAACATGATATTCGAGGTGCAGTCTCACCAGTGCCACGTACGAGAGGACAACCACTTCCCTAGTGCTGCTGGCCACACTGCTTCTGGTGCAGGCCAGGATGCCGTTGGCCTTCTGGGCCACCTGGGCACACTGCTCATGTTCAGCCGGCTGTTGACCCGCACCTCATGGTGCTTTTCTGCCCAGCAACTTCCCAGCTACTCTTCCCCAAGCCTGTATCGCTGCATGGGACTGTTACGACCCAGGCACAGCCCCTGACACTTGGCCTTGTTGAATGTTGTGGGATTGGCCTTGGCCCATTGATCCGGCCTATCCAGATCCCTCTGCAAAGCTTTCCTGCCCTCAGCCAGATCAACAGTGCCACCCAGCTTGGTATCGTCTGCAAGCTTACTGAGGGTGCACTCGATTCCCTCATACTGTTTGATAAAGATGTTAAACAGAACTGGCCCCAGGCCTGAGCCTGGGGGAAGCCTGGCGGAGTCCCACTGGTGACTGGTTGCTAATGGGGTTGAACTCCATCCACTGTGAGTCTGAGCCCAGCCATCCAGACAGTGAGCTGTACGCCTGTCTAAGTCACTAGCAGCAGTTTCTTTGGGAGAATAGTCTGGGAGGTGGTGTCAAACACTAACATCAAGGCAGACAACATCCATGGCCCTTCCTTCATCTACTCAGTGGGTCATCTTGTCATAGAAGGAGATTGGATTAATCAGACAGGACGAGACATTAATCAGATCAGACCTTAAAACTGTGCTGGCTGCTTCTGATCTCTCAGTTGTCCTGCATGTGCTGTGTAATGCTGTTACCAAGGTCAGGCTGACAGGCCTGTAATTCCCCAGAGTTTTGTCTACACATCTTTGACTAAACTGGGAAAATTTGGTCTGTTTCTGATAGAAATGTCCATGCTACTTCAAGAGCCATTTGTGTGTACGGGTGAGTAGTTCAGGTGTGCTGGCAGTATGCAGCCTGCTGCTGTGTGGAGACCATTTTAAGAAGACATGGTTATGCCTATCCATTCAATTTCAGGTCATTCAGAATAACTGTCCTGAAGTTACTGAGGTAATGTAACATTCATTGAATCATTAAGGTTCCAAGATCATCTGGTCAAACTGTCCCCCTAATACCCATATAATCCACTAAACCATGTCCCTAAGCACCACGTCCAACCTTTCCTTAAACACCCCCAGGGACGGTGACTCCACCACCTCCCTGGGCAACCCATCCCAGTGCCTGACTGCTTTCTGAGAAGAAATGTCTCCTCATTTCCAACCTAAACATCCTCTTGAGCAACTTGAGGCCATTTCCTCTAGTCCTATCACTAGTTACCTGTGAGAAGAGGCTGACCCCCAGTTCCCCACATCTTCCTTTCAGGTAGCTGTAGAGAGCAGCAAGGCCTCCCCTGAGCCTCCTCTTCCCCAGACTGAACAACCTCAGTTCATGTGGCTGCTCCCCACAGGGCTTGTGCTCCAGGCCCTTCAGCAGCTTCGTAGCCCTTCTCTGGACCCTTCTTGCTGTCCTTCTTGTAGTGAGGGGCCCAAAGCTGAACACAGTACTGAGGTGTGGCATCACCAGAGCAGAGTACAGGGGGACGATCACCTCCCTGCTCCTGCTGGCTGCACAGTTCCTGATACAAACCATTATGCCTCTGGTGTAAATAAAAGAAGTGTTCTAGCCTATGATGTTTCCTTTCTCATTTTTATTTAGTAATTCTGGTAAAGAGACATGTTCTACTTAGAGAGAAACACAGCGTCCCTACAGCCAGTCCAGAGCAGTGCATTGTTCAATTCGGGTGCGTTGTTTAGTTACGCATTTGAAAAAGTATTTGACCATTGAGGAAGGACACTTGGGAAAAAGATAGGATTGTGGTGTCACACTGGAAAATTCCCCCAAGGAAATGAGTCATTAATGTAGCGTAGTGCTTTGCACAATCACTGTCACTGTGGGTGAGGGGACTGTCTGGACCTGCAGCGCTGTGAGTTGGCATGAATGTTTGAGTTTCAGGTAATGAGTGGCCTCTGAATCTGTTCTGAGTTAGTTACCCATGGGGAGCATGCAAAAGTGCATTTGCACGCTTTAGATAGGCAAGAGCGATCCAAAGAACACATTGTTGATAGAATTTAAAAATAATAATAATAACCTTAACAGTAACAAATTCATTTGTTAAGCTCGAATCTACGATTGCTTCAAAGTCTTACTGTATGGCAAGCAGACACTTGAGACGTGGCCATGCTGGTACATGGTCATGGTAGATGCCTTTTTCACAACTCACATCAGCGAGTTAATGTTAGCTAAGGTAACGATTTGTAGTTGATATACTACTGGTCAGTGTTTCTGCAAACCTCCACAATTGTGTGCTCATTATTATAAAGCTTTTCCTTTTTTAACTTTCAATATTTTTGTTGTCTCGCTAATAGTAAATTATAATAATTAAAATATTTATGTTCTTCCTATGCAGTTCTCTGGTGTTGGCATACTAGTGTGGGAGTGCTGATAAAGTTTTTTCAGAATTAAAAAGTAATAGAAAAGAAAAGAAGTCCTTTTACATCTCCTGGGTAGAACTAGATTTAGCATAAATATCCTTTCTGCCAATTCTGTCACAGATATTGCTGTATATATGGATGTCAGCAAATAATGGCTTAGTAAATCTAGAAATCTGATAATGATGGAAAGAAAATTCAAAAGCCTAAAAATGTGAAAATTCATGTTATGGTAATGAGAATCTCCTACTTTCTCTAAGAAGTTTCATTAAGGACTCTTTCTGAATTAGTAGCTTTGCCAGCAACTTTAAAAAGTTGGTTTTAATTTAGTTCATATTTAGTTTAATTATTTATTTATTTATTTATTTATTTTGATAACTGTGAGAGTTGGCTATGAAAAGTGCTAATGTTGACTTCAAATAGAGCAGAAGCCATTCTCTGGTTTACTTTCTCATTTCTGTAAAGCACGCCATAGGTCCCTCATCAGGTTATACTGAGGCTTCATTTATTGAAGTTTTAAAAGAGCTCTAGTTGTAAAGTTTGTTTCTCTAGAAGCTGTACAAAGTATTAAGTTTTTATAAACTTCAGGAAACTAGTGTCATCAAGTGTTTTGGAGTCAAACAAAAATATTTTAAAATATATACTAAAAATATATACTAAAAATATTGCCAAATACTTCGTTTATTTATTGCTTACATGTAAGTTATAAGCTAAAAAAAAGTCAGGTAATGTGAAAAATAATTACTGTAGGAAAAGCTGGTTAGTTGCATACTTATTTCTCATCACAGTATCATACATTGACTCTTGCAACTCTTTTATTATGGTTAAGATAAAACTTGAAAGATATTTAAAGCAAAAATTTGTCTTCTTTGCTGTTACTGTGATACTATGTTGTTTTTTTTTCCTGTTGCATACCTCATTGCTGATCGCATGGTTTGACAGTGCTTCGGCATCCTGTAGTCATGTTCTTTGGTAAATAGGGAATGTTGTTTACCCTTGGTTTTTGTTTTTGAGTTTATGTTTGTTTGTTTCAATTTTTTCTTCTTTTGACTTTCTTTCAGAATTCACCACTCTACCAGTATCTGCAGGATTTGGGACACACAGATTTTGAAGTATGTTCCTCTGTGTCACAGAAGGCAAAGCAATGTGCAGTAGAGGAAGGCCAGAAAGAGCGGACTGTGCATGTTGTCCAGAAAGTGAGTGTTCTCCTGTAGTATTTGTCCTCTCAAAAGAGAGCTGCTTTGCTTTGTCAGTAGGCAAAATTGGATGGGGTAAAGGTGAAACTTTTACAATAATAATAATAACAATAATAATAATAACAATAATAACAACAATAATAATAATAATGGGATAAAGGTGAAACTGTTACTGTAATAATAATAACCATTATTATTGCTAATAATGATGATGATAATAATAATTTAACAATAACAGTGCTGTCATGTGTTGTCTACAAATACGTTTGGAAATTTATGGTCTTCCAGTATAGTTTGAAGTGTTTCTTTGCTTCTATGAGAGCTGAGGAAACAACATTTTGATAATGATTTTTTTAAGATTTGTAAATAATTGTATTTACTGGATACTGTTACTGTAAGCTTAGCATTACATTCTGTGAACAAAACCTGTAATCTTCTGGAACAAAATATTTATAGAGTTGTCAGCCCACCTCAGGCATTCACTTCCTAAATATCACTTATTATGTGACAAAAAATTAAGGAAGATGATTTCTGGGAAGTATAAATACAAAAACCAGTCTGAACAAGATAGTAGAATTGTAGTTATAGCAATTTTGTATCAGTAACAGCTGACAAGGCTCAGCTAATTCATTAGCTCAGACTTCTTATTTCTCTGTTATTTTAAGTAAAGGCTTGTCGATTCTTACAATATTTTTTTTATATTAAAAGTGTGCTTGAGATTTAAGAGCTACGTGGCTACTAAAATATTACTGTAGTCTATACACAGATAGGGTATAGGCTGTGTGACTCAGCTGAGGATCTGCGGTGTGGGAGAGGGAATTCCTCTTCTGAGGCACCTGATGTAGGAATCTCTTTGCTGGTTCTAAAATGGGAAGTTTTAGAAAATGCAGTAGTCAATGTGTCTTCCCCTTATCACCTAGATGGAGCATGCTAAGAGCAGTTATTTTCTGCCTACCTCTTTTTTTTTCCGCAGTGTAGAATTAATTTCTCAGTGGATGTGCTCTAGTTAGATGCTAAGCCGGGAGGAAAAAGAGGCTCTGTGCAGACTTCTCTGTCCTGGCCACTGGAGGCTGGGGCAGTGGGGGTGTGTTGAGCAGTATCTCTTGGGTAAGAGCCCAAAACAAGCATTTGTAGGCTGATTTGGTGATGTCTTTGAAGAATTAGCATTTCTTTCTCCCCTCACCCCACCATTTACTGTAGCTTTACTGCATCTACTGTACCATTTACTGCATTTACTGTGCCATTACTGCATCTTAGGCTATCTGATTCTCACCTGCTGTGGCTTTTAGCCTTCTTTAGAGCAGTTTTCTTGATGTTCCTTCCTGCTTTATACCTCTTTAGCCACCTTCAGATCAGAGGTTCACAACCTTTTCCCTCTCATTTATAACCTCTGTTGCTTCCCTGCTCCACAATGTTCCACCCTTCCCCTTAGCAGGCAGTGAATTGGGGAGCATCCTGTATTTCTCAAACACAGGCAGTGTGATAGGAGTGGCCCTGAGATCTCCAGAAGGTCTCCCTTTTCCTGAAGGTTGTGGTGCATGGGGGTTTGTGTGGCAAATGAGGTGAGCTGATACTTTTCTTAGGATCTTTTTTCAAATAGTTCTCAAGATGCTTCAAGGAATTAGCCAAGTAATATTCACAATTTGTTAGGATTTATTTTAACAACAACAAATCCATTTTGAACATATCCTCCTTGCTCCACCTTTGTTTTAGGTCAGATGCATTTTTATATCATGGGTTTTTTAATCTGTTCTGCTCTGTGTGGGGTGTTAGGTGGGGTAGGATTCAGAAGTGTGTGAGTTGATGTGGATAATGTTTTTTTTCCTTATCTGGGGAAAGAATGTGTAGTTATCAAACTGTTTATAAAGTATGGTATACTTGCAAGGACTGGCATATACAGTCTTAGAAGTGGAAATTTAGAAGCTGCAGTATGAAGCTTATTCATCTAGCAGTATTCTGAGAAGTGTTGGTGTATCCTATTTTCATATAATGATATCCATTTTACTACTGTCTGCATAGACTATATAACCTTCCTCACATACTCATTATTCTGAAAGGGCAGGGTAGTAAAACAGGAAACATTTTATTTTGGTCTTCACTCCTGTTGGAGTCTTTTTTCATGGATAGATTGATCATGGTTTGTGTTTAGCCGGTGGGCCAGGTGCACTACATACTTTGCTTCACATCCTTGAAACCCAATTTCTAAGACTAGTAGTCCCGAGGAAGTGTACCATGTCTCCCTTCTTTCGTGCCCCATCGTCTGATGAAGGATGGCCAAGTAGATGAGGTACGGGGTGCACAATCCGTTGAGCAGACCTGTGAGTACCACTAAGTGTCTGGCCCGTGAACTGGAGCTGGGAAGGGGATGCAGCGTCTCCCACTTCACTGAATGGTTTCACTAATGTAAGATTTTATTTTTTTTAATGTAATGGATAAATTGGCTTCTAATTGCTATTGATGTGGATATCTAGTACATTAGTAACAATGGTTGCTTCTATCAGTGTTCATGAAGCAAGGCTTAATCTAATTCAGGCTTAAACTCAAAATTTGATTTAAACTAGCTTGAAAAAAATTCCTGGAAATTATACGTCCACTACCTTTACTTTTCAGAATTGTCAGCTGGCAGTCACCACAAACATCAAGAAAACAACTGAAAGTATATTTTGCCTTTAGAGCTATTGGCAGTTTTTTGGGACATTTACAAGGAACATACCTATTCTGGCTTAGTCCAGGAAGGCTTTAATTAAACAGATGTTATTTGGAAATCAGGGTGACATATTTCATTGATGGATTATTTGTTTGTTACTATGATGTAATGCCTGGAGTACCATTTGTTAGCTGCATTACTTTATTTTGACTATTCACTTTTGTAGAAATCAGTAAAGCAGTATGATGCTGTGTTCATGTGTATAATTTCTTCTGAATTTAATACAAAAGTGCTGTGGGGATAAGAACCTTAAAAGCATGAAGATACACTGCTTTTAAAAGTCATAAGTGTTCTGTTTTTCCCCTTCCATTCCTCTCAAGCATCTTACTGTTAATTCTGTTGCTTTGGGAGGAAGCCCTCTGGTATTGCGTCACCAGAGGGTGTGTGAAAATGGGCTGCACGTCTTACAAACGCCAGCATGACATTCATACTGTCTCATCTCAGTCTAGACAAGGATATGGGGTGGGAAAAAGGAAGAAACCTGTGTGTAATTTGTAATGAGAAAATGCTATTGGTTCTTCCTGCTGTTGATCAAGTAGTAGTTTGGGAACAGTAACACTTTTCTTTTGTAACCTAATGTCAGAAAGTCTGGTTCTGTCCTTTGATTTCTGTTTGCGTGACATTTTGGTAAGGTATCTCAAAAGGAAAGAGAATGGGGGAGAGACAGCTGGCCACATGTTTAAAGAAGTAGACTGGATTAAGGAGGATCTGAGAATTTGTTAAAACTTCTGTAAGAGGTATAGGCAAATCTTTGAAATTCCCATGCAATCATTTCCTCATTTTCACATTGGACTATTATCACTTCCCTTCTCTCACCCTTTGCTGAAATTATAAAATGTCTGGGAAACAAATGGTTTCCAAGTTCTGAATATGTACCTACCCAAAGTCCTAATGTAAAACGATTTTAGCTGAGGCTTAGTGTAATGCAAATAACATAATCACAGGGAGTAGACAATGATCCATGTTGAGTGATTCCTGGTATGTATGTATCGTTTTCCTTCTGTTTTGAAAAGTAAGTTTACAAATGCCTCAAACACTTCATTAATTTAAAAGATATTTTAATGTTTACGCACCTGCTCTGGACTACATTTTACAAAGAGAATTTTGGCTTTCTTAGGTTATCATGGTCCATCTATCACTCTAAGTTTTCTACTGGATCCAAAACAACTTGGCTTCTAAAATGATACTCCTTTTTTTCAAAAAGGTGGTTGCTTAGCTCTTTAAGGGAACGTCCGATTCTGCTTTATTTTTCCAATTTCATCCCATTCTAGTAGATATAGGATATGTTCTGGCTAGAAAAGGAGACAAATATGTTTTTGAAGAGAAAAGTAAAATACTACTTTTTTCTAGGCTGTCAACTGGCTTATGGTGGAAGACTCACTTTAGGAAAGCTGCAGTATAGCTTTGTCTTTGAGTTTCAGTTGTTTACTCCTCGTATATTCAGTCAAGTAGGAACCCTGTGCAGATACAATCTTGTGACGTATTTTGGCAAGGCAAAGATCTCGTTTGGGATCTTCATGGACTGGAAAAACAAATCTGGAAGATAAAGAGGTTCCTCAGAACTGCTACAAACATTGCTGCTGTGTTTTGCTCTCCCGCCAAGCAGAGCGTGTTGTTCGGGCTTAATGGACGATAAAGTCATCAGCTGAACCTGAAGCACATCTTAATTAGTTTTTTGGTTGGTTGTTTGTTTTTGTTTTGTTTTGTTTTCTTAATGAGAGCATGGTCTTAATGAACATTGAGCAGAAAAGCTGAAAAGAGGTGCTCCAAGAGTGTGTGCTGAGGGCTGAGGGAGTGTAGAGATGTGATTTAGCATGGTAATTATAGGTTCAGTGCTCCTAGCTGTACTGATCTCTGGACAGAGTTACAGCTAACGTTCTCATCTCACGAGGACTTGATACTCAAGGGTACTGTTTGAAAGAGCTCCTAGACCTGTTTTCTGGAATTAAATCCAGAATTATTTGGGTAATTCTGCTTGATCTTCAAGGAGTGTATTTCTTTGCATTTATATTTTTCCTTTCTCACTCATTTTCCTAGGCTGCTGTGCATATCTGAGTGTCTAACTTGATTTTACTGTCACACCTCATCCCAGCTCAGATGTGATAATAATTCATCACTAGAACAAGACTGGTGCTGGAGGCAGATACTTAGGATTGTGCTGAGGCTATCCTCAGTAATACTTTGTACTGTCATCTTTCTGAAGTGCACAGAACTGAAAGGTGCCAACGTGACTGATGGTATTTCAGATACCTGGTAATTTGCCATTTCGAGTTCAACCTGTGCAGAAAAGAAACATTCTTAAGAATTTTATTTTAGGTTCAAATGAATGTACCTAAAATTTTTGTGTCCTGTGCTATGTTCTATTAATGTTAGGCATTATATATCTTTATTATTAAGCTCAATTCTGTTAATGAATAATTATTATAATTATAATTAAATATAATAATTATAGTTATTTACTAAGCTTATTAAGAGGATTCATTTGACTGACTTGTGTTCTAAAGCTGTAGAAGTGATCCTCCAGAAGCAGTGGCAACATGACTCGACTTGTGTGTTGATGAAAGTTGTTTTACTTGTCAGTAACACTCCCAATGGGAGTGCAGGCTGTGAGACACTACTCCAAGGATCTGAATAATTGAATGTGTTACTGCACTCTACTGGGTCACAGCCCAAGACAGTGGGATGTCTTGTTTTGTGTTTTCAAGCACTGACATGCCTGGTGAGCATTTATGCAAGCTCATACTTTTATTTTTAAACGAAAACATAACAAATAGACCAAACAATTACTTACATAGCACATTAGTCTGCCTTTTTTCAGTGCTTTCATAATCAGGTTTAGTCAGCTGGTAACATTTTAAAACTGTTTTTGATACAGATTTAAATTCTTATGATAAAAACTAAAGAACTTGAGAAGGCTAAGCAGCTGGAAATGATAGGCTCCAAGAGGCATCACTGTAAACAGTAAATGATCAACTTCTTTTACACTTCACTGTACTGAGACAAATACTTTGTCTGAAACTCAAATGTAGGGCAAGGACTTCTGTTGATTTCATCTCAATTTTCCACAAATTGTAGTCAGATAATTTTGTTTTGCACCACTTTACAAGAAACGCTTCCTTGGAAGATAATCTACTGCTGCAGTTTGTGACCCTTCTCCTCTTCAGACGTCAGTGCCCTTGAGCAACTTCAGAATCTTTGCCCATACAGCAGGGGTGAATCTTGCTTTTACCAGCATTACTGATAGTAATGATAGAAAATAGTGTAGAAACAGGCCCTCTTATTGTTTGATAGCTTGTCCAATATTGAACATGAAAGTATATTCTCTAACATACTTCACAACCTCATCTGTATTATCCTGTAGGCTGAAATGTGCAGATTGCTGGGACAGCCCCTCTTAACAAGCCACAGCGATACCTGTGTACTGGGCAGAAGTATCGTTATGGGGCCCATGTTATCAGTTTGGCATAGGTCTGTAACTCTGATTGTCTACAGGAAGATGAAGCACATGCAAAGAAAAACTTGAGTTGGGTTCCCTAATTCTGTGAAGCATAAAGGCTTTACAAGGACAATTTCTGGTGTTGTTCAAAGCCCTTCTGCCCTGACAGTGCATCAAGCTTCTGCTGTGCAGCCTCTCAAGGGGCTGTTACACTGATGGGTCTGGCTGCCCTGCCTCCACTCGCTGGTCCGACTAATCACAGGGCTAACCACACAGCTCAATAGGTGTGTTTGGTTTTACTCTTCCTTTCCCAACCATAGAGTTAGGAGCTTATTGGAGAAATTTGTGTTGCTCTTCTCAAGCAGCTTTGAGAAGCAAGGGAGCATTTCTGTAGCTTGTATTGGAACAGTTTGTACCTGGAATCCCAGAGGTCAGAAGCTCAGCACCAGTTCCTCAGGGGAAGAGCGACCTTTCAGCTGCATGTAGTAAATTTCAATTCTACACTTCTTTTTCTTAAAAAAGAGAGTGAGAGGAAAGGAAGAAGATGATTCAATGTTAACATCCTTTATAAATCAAGGTATACATTTCAGTTAATGGTAATGTGTCTCAGCAGTTTGAAGATTAAGAGGTAGGGCCCCAGAATTCATTAAATAGATTTAAGTAAATCCTTTGAAAAATACTTCCTGTCAATGCAGTCTGAGGAAAGTAGCTGTACAATGTCTGTCAAAAACTCTGCCTTTTCCATGAAATGACTGCCAAGTGAAGCAATATCATACATCTACTTAATTATGATCTTTCATGCATCGTCTTTTAGGAAGATATGTGAGTAAAACGTGTGATGACAGCAAGTCCCTCTAATTAGCGATGTTCAAAGTTAGGTTTGCAGCTCAGATCAAAGTGTGGGTTTAGGTTGCATGGGAAGCAGCGTGGAGAGAGAAGTATCTGATTGCAAGTGCTGCTGTGACAGTGCGCTTCTGACACGGTTCCTTTTCCTGCCATCACTCTTCCCTGCCTCTGTTCACTCGTCCTTCAGAGTCTTGTCCTCAAGCTGTGGTGGTCCTCCAAGGAGAGGTTGTTCCTCTCCCAGTCCTTTCCTTCTGTTCAGTCTCTGTCAGCCATTTAACTTCACTGTTTTTTTGTTATGCTTAAGAAGAGATAAAATCTTTCACGTTGATGCAGTAGCTGCCAACCTGAGATCAAACAAATTCTGGCTGTATTTATTTTTAACATTATAGCATAACAATCCATCACACTCTGAATAGGTGGGGTTAATGAAGCTTTATTTCACGGCCTTGTGTACAGGCAAACTGAGCGGAAGCAGATGTTCCCTTAGCATACTCTGAAGTTAGGCCAAATAGAATAAGCGAAACTTCCTTACAGGTACGTGTGTTTGAGTTAAGGAAAGCAGATGCACAAATAAAAGAATTGTCTGTCTGTTATTTATTTTTTTTCTTTCTTCTTTTTTTTTTTTTTAATGAAATAATTTCTGTTCCCTTCAGCAAGGCATCCTGTCAAAACTAGTTGAGTTCTTCAGAAGTTGGTTTCCTTTTCCACAATATAAGAAAGATGATGACATACTTCACAGACTGGTAAGTGATTACTTTTTTTTTATTTTTTAAATTTTCTTCCCTAATCCACAGCACTTTGTCTCCTTTGTACCTTCTCCTCCAAGCACCATCTTTGGTCTCTTTTTTTTTTTTTTTTTTTTTTTTTTTAATGTTCTAAGCGTTTTACTTACTCTTTTGGTAATATTGCTTCTAGTTTTCAGAGTCAGGGTGCCAGGCAACTTGGTCACAGCCCAAAAAGAAAAAATATCAGTAGTTAGCTTGAAGATATTCAGAATGTGGAAGAGATTATGAGAAATTAAAGAAATTCTTGAAAGCTAAAAGTTGTTAATCTACATTGTATCTACCCCATTCACTGGAAGGCACTGCAGAGACAGAAAGTCCCCAAGTGGCAGTCCAGTGACTTGCAGACACAGCTTTAGACAGAAGGCTCTAGAGCTTTGTCTGATTGTGGCTTCACCACCTTTTTCACCTTGTTAGCTCAGGCGTAGCACCTGCTTGTGCAGCTCTACCACCCCTGGGCGTATCCTGGGTTATGTATTATGTCTCTGCACTTTCCACAGTGCTTTTCCATTTGGGAAAAGCAAAGCAAGCTAAGGCAACACCATTATAATGCTTCAAAACAATGTCGTTCATTAGCAGATGACATCTTTGTAGCAGTCTGTCTGTAGAAGAGGCAAGAGCAGGCTCTGCATTACCTGTATGCCCACACTTCAGCAGTTCAGAATCAGATTGGGTGTCCATCTCCACCTGCCTCACCTGAAGTTTTATTGTCCTACTCCTAGAACATACAAGGAACTTTTAGAGCCCAAGGCAGCATGTGTGGGGTAGAACTGAAGGGTGATAGTTCTACCCCAGGTAGGTAAAAATAGTTTTATGCTGTGTTACACCTGTTCTCTGCAGCACCACGTTCTAGCCAATTCAGTCTCTAGCCTGGGGTTGGTCGAGATCTGCTTTAATTAGCATCCAGCTATTTCAGGTTCCTAGTCTTGCTTGAAAAAGGCATTTTAGACTGTTTCAGAAAGTTCTAAAAGTTAGAAGTTTAATTTTTTTCTACTCTGATATAAAGACGATGCCTTTATGTGTAGTTGGGGGGCTGGTAAGTTAGGGATTTCAATTTCTAAGAGAATTCCAGTGAGTCCAATTGCTATTGCTTCTCCCTTATTTCAAGAAGACAAAATTTCCTCTGAAACCTATCATTACTGATCTTGGGTTATCTTTTTTCTTTCTCTCTGTTTCTCTGTGAATCAAAGGTATTATCTTCAAAGCTTTCTTTAGCTTTAATTTCTTGAGAGGGAGACACAACTGAAGAATGTGAAAAGCATGTTTCTCCTGCTGCATTCTACAGCAGGGTACCGAAGTGACACAGGATGTGTTGGAGAAGGGCAGAGTTTCCTCTTGAACACAGCTCTGAAACAATGTTTTTTAGTAAATGTAGAACGCAAGTTATCTGGAGTAACATCAATGTATGGAATTAAACATTTGACTAGCTAGAGTAAAGTTTCATAAATAATCTCTGTACTGTGAAATTTCAAACTTCTGTTAAAACCTATTATTAGAGGGTTTTACAAAAATACTCTTCGTCCTTCAGTCTAGTTAGATGCAAAGATACACATGCTCATTTTGGGGTCTTGTTAGAACACTCTCAACGTGAAGTGTTCTTTAATTATAGCTTGGTGCAATATGCAGATTAATATTTCAGGGGGTCTTCTCTGATTTATTTATTTGTCTTCAAGATCTTCATATTGCCTTGAAGAGCTGTTATGGTAGGGGAAAAATTGCAGACTTTTATCATAATATCAGATCCATAACTAAGTAACTCCCTGAAGTTTGCCTGAAGTTCTGTAAGTGTGAAATCTCCAGAGGCCCACGCTGTTTCATGTTTGGATTGAGCTCTCTTGGGTCACAGAATCCTGCAGGAGAGGACTCACAGCTTTGGTTGGGTCAAAGCCACATTGAGTCCAGCACATTGACCCTATTAAATGTCCACAGGTGACTTTTTGTTGACTGAGCTGTAATCTCTCCCTTTATAATTTTTGTTTTGTTAATGACCTAAATTATGTCATGACAAAAAAAGGTTTTCTGTTTTATTGAAGATCTTCTAATAGATATGATACCTTTCCAATCCTTTTGCAAATGTATTGGCATAACTTGTGGCATTTTACCAAATATTGTTACTGTCTAGGATCAGTGCGATACACCCTGCAAGGCTGAATTGTTAGGTAGTAAATGAATTTTTAAATTTTAACAAGTTAAAAAAAAGTGAGGAGTCTACTGCTGATATATCTGAAATATTTTTGTAATCTTCAGGAAGAGAGAGCCATCAGTGAAGTGTGGAGTGTCTGGGTATTTTCCTTGTTCTAATAACTTAATTTTAAGAGTTTGCATGTTCTTTACTAATACCTGTTTTTTTCTCCTGCCCATTTGTGGTAAGGATGTCGGATTTCGATTTGACACACTCCGTACCATCCTGCAACAGGAAGTTCTGCTGCAGGAGGATGTGGAACTGATTGAGTTCCTTGACCCGAGTATCCTGTCTGCGGGGCAGTGTAAGCAACAGGAAAATGGACGGCTTCCAACACTACGCTCCCTAGCAACTCCTAATATTTGGTATTGTACAGAGTACCTACAACTGTATTCACTGTTAAACTGAAAAAAATAGGTTGTGTGGTCTTTACAGAAAATGTAGCAATATAGTAATTGGTTTTGTGTTTGTTTTTTTTCCTCAGGTCTTTGAGTCCACTAGTCCCCACATTCATAGATAAGCATATTTTTCCCTCAGGCATTTTATTGAAAGAGTGAGTTTTAATCTGAGATAGCTACATAAACATAAATGGATACTTGCAAACTTGCCATGAGGAAAAACTAACATGGATGAATTCATCAATTTCTAAAGCTATACAGTGATGATTTTGAGAAATGAGATGTGATTGTGTAGACTGAATTGGAAAGTGTGTCTTTCACTGCAGTCTTTATGAAGCACTTTAATTGTATGGGGGGCAATTAGAATTAGCTGTAGAATACTAGAAGAACAGACTAAAGAACATTTAGATACAGTGCATTCAGGTTTGAAGAGGCTGGTGAAATTCACCCTAGAATGCTGAAGGAGCTACCTGCAGCAATGTCTAAACACCTAGCACCTGTATTTGAAAAATAACAAGAATGATGGGTAGTCTGAAAGGGTCACTCAGAAATGGGTGGGAATCAGGAGATAACAATCTCTCATGACACAGGCAAGTGGTATGTTTTCATCCATATGTTAGGAAAATAGATGGAATTATTAGGATGTATTATGCCATTACTGATGTTCCCTGTCAAACAAGAACTTTTAAATCACCTTACTCCAGTGGTTTGTCTTGGTCCTAACACTATTCATTGTTTCTTTAACTGTTCAGATTATAAAGAACCCTTAAAAAATTTCTGATATTCAGAAAATTTCTGAAAAGCTTTCAAGGGGAAGAAAAACAATATTTTTTCTTTTAAGAAATCTGGAAAAAATTAAAGTCTCCATGCCCATATCCCATCCATCTCTGTGAAGACTATCATAATTTTACAAAACTGCAACTATAATACTACATATGAGACACTGTATATTCTAAGAGTCACTTTTTTGTAGAATTTTTCTAGGTGAAAATAACAGAGGATTTGAAAATGTCCTTGAGAAATAACTGAAATGAGATACTAGTGACTCTGGTTTTTAAGGATTTTCAAAAGCTGCCAAATCTTTTAAAATGATTATTCAAGTCATTTTATAAAAACATGTTAAAAACTAGTGGTCTGTTGGTGTCCAAGTTAAATAAGTCAGAAACTGGAAAAAATAAAGCTGGTATTACTTGAGGGTTTTGTTACTAAAAAAAAAAAAAAAAAAAAAAAAAAAAAAAAAAAAAAAAAAAAACATGCCCTTTCCTACTGCACTTTTGAACCTGGAAATACAAATATTCCTGTTCCTACCCACCCGGGCTCATAATGCTGAGTAGTCAGTTTTTTGGTTGTGTGGTTGTTTTTAAGTCATGTGTGTAAGATAAACTGACCTTTCAGAGTGGTAAATTACTCGTCTACTCGTACCACTAAAAAGCTGGCTTTTTTGGTGTTTACAGCTTGCTTAAGAAACCTACATGTACTTCCCACCTGTTTGGCCTCAGGAATCTATGGCTGATACTACTTTCTCTGTTTGCAGGGATGTCTCGCTGTTGCTTGCCTTTGTAAGTGCACTGCTTATGCTTCCTTCATGGTGGAAGGAATCGTCGTGGCTGCCGTGGGGACTAGTTCTGCTTGTGTATGCAATCTTTCGAGTGTGGGGCACATGGAGGACAGCCAAGCTACAAATGTCCCTGCGAAAATACTGTGTCCAGCTGGAAGAAACAGTGGCAAATAGTCGAGCTTTTACTAATCTTGTGAGAAAAGCTCTACGACTCATTCAAGAGACTGAAGTAATTTCCAGAGGATTTACCCTGTGAGTCCACATTTCACTTTAATAAATTGATCCATTCAAGCCATATGCTGTTTAAAAATAGTCTCATTGCACTGCCTCCTAGAACACTTTCACAAGTGAAATTGCTGGAAAGCATATTACTGAAAACTTTCCATTTGCATTAAATAGTATAATTACAGTTATGTTCACCAACATAAAAGTATGAATTCTAACTACCCATTGTTAAAACTATTTATTCTGAAGGAGAATGAAGTGTCACAAATCCGGACTGGGCATCTATGACTTTGAAAGTCTCTTGCAGTGCTGGCCATGAAATATATTAAGTACCTTGCACCAATTTAATTAGCCATTTGGGGGGATTATTTGAGAGGCTGTTTGCTTAAGGGTTTTTTGTACTTTAAATGATCAAGTCCATGTAAATATGCAAGTAATCATTCTTCTTTTAGAAAACAAGATTACATGAAAATTATCAAAGAACAGTCTGAAGTAATGAAAACCAGCAATCAGCAAAGACTATCCAGAGGTCATTTCCCACCTAAAAAAAAAAAAAAATTGCAATACCTTTCCATTCTTGCATACAATTGTTAAGGTGTTTAGAGTCTTAATTTCCTCTTGAATTTGCCTCCTGTCCACTTAAGTTATGAAGGTTTTCCTAGTTATTTAGCTCTGTAGGTAATTTAACTATTTGGGTTATTTTTTTATTTTTATTTTTTTCTGTGTGAAAGGACATAGCACGTGTTCAGTGTGTGCAATGACCCCAAAACCAACAGGCCTGTTCTCATTGCCAGCTATCCTTTTCTGTGGTAGCAACCTATTGCTAGAAATGTGCCTGTGTCAGTTAGACATAAGGTTAAAGGAGGTGGGAAGTGCCAGCAACTAAAATCCAGCTGACTTTTTCTAAAACCAATAAAAAGTTCCGTGCACCACAAAGTTGTTTGTTCCTGCTAGACCAGCTGCTCTGTTCTCAGGTACATGTTGGTACATGCAAGATTGAAACTGTAGACTTTGCATTTTGAATTAATTTTCGAGCTTGAGATGCTTTCAGTATGCTTTGTAGAAGCATACTTGTTTTATTCTCCCTTTGGAATGCATAAGCACATCTTCAGTCTGCCCAGCTATGTTTTTTTTTGTTTTATTTTCTGAAGAAACATATAGTTAAGCAATAGGCAGTCTTATCTTTGCAAATGGGTTCTTAAAAGAAATTATTGTTAGGGCTTGTCCAAATTACAGATGAGAAAACATTTGGATTTTTTCCTAAGTTTAAGCAAACGAACTTGTGGTCAGTGTCAAAATTGCTGGTGCCTTGTTCTTTTACTACATATCTTAGATAACAGATTAACAAAAACCAGACTGGTCTTTAAGCTGGTGCTTGATCTCAGCCCCTTTACTTAAAACTCTGGCAAGCTTTTCAAAAGATTGAGTATGGATGGAGTGGGAGAAGTCAGCCTGTGTCAGCAATCTCATTGGAATAATTGTCCAGTATGAAGAAGTCAGAGTCATAGAGGTTTGGGTTTGTTTTAGTTTGGATGAAGTTCGAACTCCAGAGTGTCCTTTTCTGCATCCATATATGTAAGAGATGCTGCTGCACAGAGCACCATGAAGTTCTTTGCTTGACAAAATGCTTCATGTATGATCCAAAAAACCCTAGCTCTCCTTTCTTCTTTTCCTGAATTTTGCTACAACAAATCTTAGAAGAACTCAGTTTGGTATGTTCACCAGTGGTAACCTTGTCAAAGTCTTGATGCTTGTTCAGGGAAAATCTTATGGCAGTAGAAATGGTTGCACCTGAAAAGTTAATGAGGATGTGTTTTACATCTTTGAAAGAATGGGTTTGTCAACCAGGTAGCACAGCACCCATTCCATGATGCGTACGCTGCTGTTTGAATATACTGCTAGCTTAGCAGAGTCTGGACTGTGCAGTAACTCTGTCATGAATGGAAAGATACTGAAGCTGACGGTTAAATAATATTGAGTCCAGATTTTGGCTAGCTGTACTTAGCTAAACTGTGCTATAGCAAACCCGGGTCTGCAGATTCAGCCTTACGTTGTTTTCCACAGCTATTTTTTGCTCTCTATTTCTCTCTCTGTTTGTTAAGATGGAAATAGGCTAGATAAAATAGTTATCAGTGCAGGAACACACTCGTCTTTCCAGGTACCCACTATGCTATTCCCTTTTATGTGACTGAAGATGTGAAATTACCTTGTTGCCTGAGCAATCTGAGCAAGGTGAGAGCAGAAGCAGCTCCAGTCCCCAAACAATTCGTCACTTACTGACCACACTATGTCCATTTTTAAGCTGGTTCTAGTAAAAACAATGCCAGCAGGTAGAGAGGGTGAACTGTCCACTATTTTCAGTGTTGCAGTCATAGGTTTGACATCAAGACTGTGCATGAACAGAAGTAACTAATATTTTTTTCCTTTATCTACAGCTTAGTGTTACATGAACATACTTAATGTTTATGCAATTCACAATTCAGTTTATTTCCAGATTAGGCAATTTCTTACAATTCTAGAGCTATTTTGAAGTATAGTCAAATAAGTAAGTGTCATAGTTTCTTTTAAATTGTGTATTCACCGGAATATATGAATACCAAATCGTATTTTCAAATTTGCTGATTTAATTACATATATTTCATGTGTTTACCTGTCTTGGCTTCCACAAAACACTGCTGTCATTCATTGCACAATTGGTAAAAGCTATTTCCCCACTTACATAATATTTCTGTTGACCTAGAGAAGAATTCTGCAGGGATGGCTTGAAAGAAAATAGTTTTTTACATGGAAAACAAAAAATAGTAGCACATTTTTTCTGCAAAAATAGTTTAAAGAGCAAATTTTTGTATAAAGAGGTGTATGTTAAATATCTGCATGTTAAAATTTCCAAAACTTATACTAGGCATGTAACAGTTTTGTATCAGAAATAATGTTGTGGCCTACTTACGTTTAGTATATTCATTTTGAACACTTTGGAGAAGACAAATGTCCTCAGGAGTTTTACCATGGCTCAGATGAGAATGGAATCAGGCTGCCTGTTGAGGAGTCCTATCTGCTTATCTAAGATTTTGATTAAATAAGTCATTGATATGATGGATTTTTTTTTATTTTTTTTTTTGCTGTCATAGCTACTGAGCAATTTGAAAAAGTTTCTAAGTAATGGAATAAGAAAACTGATGTACTGTCTTTAAAAATACTTTAGGACATCTGTACAGTTGTATCACATTTTACTTTTCAAGTTTGCTTGACAGGGTCAGTGCCGCTTGCCCATTTAATAAAGCTGGACAACATCCTAGTCAACATCTTATTGGTCTCCGGAAAGCTGTTTATCGATCTGTCAGAGCCAACTTTCGAGCTTCAAGACTGGCTACTCTGTACATGCTGAAAAAATATCCTTTTTGTAAAAAACAACAACAAAAAAGTTCAGTTATTCCATTAATGCTACCCACCTGTGGTTGTGCCAATGTTTAGAGTTGGCATGTCTAGAAACATACAATCTAATTACATATCTAAATGAAATAAAGGAAAGGTAGCATAGTAAATTTGGGCTTATGCTTGGTTTGGAACAGTCTTAATTTTTTCTTTTTTTTTTTTTTTTTTTTGCACTGTGCAATGTGAGATAAAATCCTATATACTGAAAACATTGTTCTAATTATTGGTGCCCATGCCTCTGGTGCAAGTACTGAAGTACTTCAGAGTCCTTTGGGATTTCGTTTTTTAATTATTTTTAGCTATCATTTTCCCTTGCACGAAAATAACCTTTCCTCTGACTGATGAGCCCATTCGCTCATTGTCCCCATGTTCAAAGATAAGTTGATTTTCTGTTTCAGACAAGCTGGGTGAAAACTCTCATTACAATAATTAGCCAAAGTGCACGTTTAAGAGTGAGGAGTTTCTACCCTGAACCAAACTAGAACACTTGGTTCAGATTTGACTTTGTGAAGCAGCATCTACATTTCCTCAGTGAGTTGTATACTTTCTTTAATGGTGTTAGCATTTCAAGACTGTTTTACTATGTTTATTGCACTACATAGGAAATAACAATGCCTTCACCCTCTATTTTAGCAAAAAATAAAACAGACATGTCTCTTATCTGAGAAACTTCATGTAGAGAAAAAAAAAAAGCTACTGTTAATGCAATTTGTGAAAATCTGTCATGACAAATAACTTGTTTTGCCTTCCTGAAACATCCTCGATTAATATTGAATAATAGCATGTGACACAGGCACACACGAAGCTGTGAGAGCATGCATTCACTCTGAAGGAAATAAGTGTTTATTTGCAAAGTAGTAACTCATGTAGGCATCCTCATTCTCAGCTCAAGGCTTAACTCTTAGCACTGAGGATTAAGGTGTACTGGTGACATAAAGGAAAAAAAAATTGACTAGTTCAAACACGTTGGTAGAGGCAACTGGTACCTAGCTTGGCATTAATCAAGAATTGTTTCTAAAAGCACAGGAAGGGATTTGAAAATGGGATCGGTGGACATGGCCTTCACAAATATCCTCCAGCATGAAGAAAGGAAATCTAGTAGTTGCTATGAAAAGGTGTGTTGCTTTGACTGTGGAGATTACAGGTGCAAGGAACATTGGTGTGAATTAGACAGTCCACTAGTTTTCTAACTGTTAAATTTCTTGGAATGGCTTTTAAATTAAGGAACATAAGAGAAGAAAGTCTCTTGTTTCCTTTGGATTATTTGACATTTGCATCTGTTTTTGAAAGATCTTTGAGATGGAAGTTACATTATACCAAATTATCATGTAGCTATTGTAGTAGGAAAACCAGAAAAAAATAAATAGTGAAAAATATATTTAAACTGTATGTGTATAGTTCTTTGACAAATGGAAAGATAAACATTCTTTAGAAGCATTATACATGCAGAACATAGTGGAAAAAAGAGTGTCAGAGTGGCAGAGTGGAAAAAAGAGTTAAGATGCAGACTTGGTCAAATCAGCAGTGCTTGTAAACTGAAAGCAGGGAATTTAAATGTGAGGAAGGTGGGTAAATGATTCCTCCTCCCCACCAAAATAATTAAGAGCAGCTTTAAGGTAGTTTCCAGTTGTCTTAATTTGTAGTTTTCCCTGCATATCATGAGTGCCTGAAAATGCTCCGTGTATTATACGGGCGTTGATGGCAAGGAGCATCTTTCACATAGATTCCACTGCCTTGTGCAATTAAATAGAACGCTTACACTGGAGGGGCCAAAGATGCCTTCACGTCAAAAGCATTCACACCTGCCAGTTGTGACAACTTTAATGCTCTTGTCCATCATCGTGTCGTTAGCACAAATGTGGCCTACAGCAAAGAGAATGAGGAACTGGAGAGATTAAATAAAGGCGTAAGGCAATAAACTGAGGGAAAGGAATGTTGATAAATTAAAGGAAAGCAACTTCCACCCAAAGTCTGGAAAAGAGATCCCACTTCTGACTTCTATGGTTCTTTTTAGTAAGTTCTGCTTTGTGCAAAATCAGAAGATTTTCCCAACTTAATCTCCTCTAGAGTTATCTGAATATGAACTAATGAATTTCTATTTGAAAGGTGCTTTTTCTGAGCACTATGAAAGACATGAATCCAGTAGCACTATTAATCAACAAAACAAAAAACAAAAATTTGAGGAAAAAAATAGAGAAAAAATCCGAATGTTCAATATTTGGAACAATATTATATATTTAAAATTAATAATAGAAAAAAACTTTTTCCTGATTAATCATAATACTGTTTAATACATTTTTAAGTGTTTTACTGGATATTAGTTTGTGTCTCTGTAGTGGAGCAGATGTATCTCTGTATTTATGCAAGTGAAAAACTGTGGTTGTTTTTTTGCTTGAAACATTTTTCACTAGAAATTCAATAAGTGAAATGCCTCCTAGTCCCAAGAACGGTAAAACTTGAGACTTCCCAGCTAATATACTAAGGATCAAAGGTTAGTTCCATTTTAATAGATGACATTATTCTTTAGGGTCATTTTGTTCTTTATAAAATAAGGAAGTAGTAATTTCTTGAGAGCATAAGCAAATAAACAGTACATGCAATGTGAGAGTTCGTTGTGGGGGAAGAGAGATAACACTGAAAATTTGTTGGCTGATTGGCCACAGCACTTTGATATGAGAATTAATGGATATTAAAGTAGAACTGGATCTTCACATGATATAAATGCTCACCATTCATCTTCTTCCACAGTGTTGTATTCATTGACATCATTTGAGGATGCGATCCATTATGTTTTCTTCTGCTGTACCAACCTTCTAATATTGCTGTCTGCTTTTCTTTCATGAGAGTCTGACACTGAAATAAGATGTTTCAAAAACAAAAAAGTCAGAAAAGAGCCAAGCTTTGAAGCCTGTGTCAATGGGAAATAATTTTCTATATTACAGTTTACTTTCCTTGGTTGCAGTATTCAGTTGATATCATTACATGGGGATGATGCTTGTCATTCAACAACAGTGGTGAATCTCTGACTCCAGAGGTCATTTTTATGTGATGTCTAGTTATCAAAATAAAGTCACAGTCACAGTCTAGGTCCTCTGTGTGGTTCAGTGGCTACAAAAGGATGATAATGTGCAGAATGCCCCATTTTCCTTCATCTTTGTCTTTCTTATAATGAACCTGGAAAACTGAGACTGAGAATTATCGTACATCTGGTGATAATCGTTGCCTTAAGACAATAGCTCTTGAACAAAGACATGTCTATTATGACATAAAATGGTTAAAGTAATACAGAAAATGATACTAAATTCACTAATGTAGTAAAAGGTATACTACAATTTAAAATAAGTTTTCATTTAAAGCATTCTTATGTGTTCAGAACTTACTAGAAATACTTGTAACTGAAGTAGGTTGTTACATACACTTTAATGTATTTCATTATTTCTGAAATAAGCCTCAAATTCATATTTTGAATCAGTAAGACTAATGCTATTGGAAGCCAAAGAGAAGCTGCTTTAAACCTTAGGCACTTGCTTTACGTCTGACTTAAAGAGAGCCAAGGACGGGTACATACCTGAGCGGCTGAGCTGGTGACTGTTGGGCTGAGTTTAAAACTTGCTGACCTAAATATTGATCTTAACTGTAGACATAAGTGACTGAAAGGTAAAAATAAATGATTAAATACACCTTAAATGATAAGGTATATGTTGATCTGTGCTAATCCATTCACTGTAGCTTTTATACCCATCAGTAGTATTTCTACTGTTTAAATATTTGTGTCAAATTACACTTTTATTGAGTAAGAGGGAGATCTGTCTGAGGAAGTTGTTACAGAGAATTAAAAATCTTAATTCACAGCTTTACTATGTAAATACAAATAGGCAATACAAATTGCACAAACCTGATACGTTATTGTTACTCACTTCAGTAGGACTAGAAGTTTGTTAGTATTTGCTTGTGGCCAGTATGCCACTTTTTAGCTCATTTCAGTGAATGGAATAAATTAATATCTTCCTAATTAACATTTGTTCCCATGTAAAATAGAAAAAAATATATGATTGTACTTTAGCTTATACCAGGTGTTTCTGTCAGACTCAGTGGACCAGTAATATTTCGTGAGACGGATTCTTTACATTTCGTGGGAAGCGACAGCTGTGAACTTGCAGAAACAATTCAGTGTTTTCTGCTGCCATCCTTACTCTGAGTTGTTCATATCAGGAAGAGTACATTGCTCAAAGTCACAGAAGATAAGAGCATTTCTCCTTTAATCTGGAAAATAAGGGTATAGCAGGATGCAGTGGTTCAAAGCTTAAACTAGAAATTAGATATTTTGGGTTGAGTATTTACAGGATGTTATGCAAACTAGTCAGTAGTAGCGCAGCAAATCTCTGCACTATACTCCATTGAACTGTGTAATAACTTGGAGGCAATACGTCAGTCAGTGTGCCAGTCGTTTAATATTTTTATGCTTAAGAGCATTGTGGGTTCTGCATCATAAGAATCTATGGTTTATGCACTGATTTAATTATACTCAAGCTGGATGGAGGAAATTGTGTAGCTTGTGTTACTGGATGATGTTAACAGTCTAATTCTCAGCTGATGGAAGATGGTGTGGTACTCCATTTCCATTCAACTCACTTGATGGATAGGACCTGGGAGTTTGACCATATAAACTCAAGCAACTTTAGTTTTGTTGTAAGTATAAGGCCTTCTTGGGTGGAGCTGTGTGGAGCCAGGAGTTGGACTTGGTGATCCTTGTGAGTCCCGTCCGACTCAGAATGTTCTATGATTCTGTGATTCTAGTATTTCTAAATTGAATGGTGTCTCATTACGGTGTAGTGAATATAAAATCCATTCTGTGTGTTTGAGATGCACTGAGCTTGGGAAAACTTTTAAATTTGCTCCTTGTGAATCTAGTAAAATTTGTTTCTTCTCCTCTGTAAAATGTTTAGTTATTGCTTCATGAAATGTTAGAAAAACACTTTTTCATTTGGGAGAGAGAGTTTGCACAGGAAAACCTCACACAAGCTAAATATATATAATTGTAGTGTCCTTGGATTGTAAAAGCCTAAATCAGAAATCCACTTCTGGAAGGTCTAAGCAAAGATGCATGAGAATTTTTCAGTTAGATGGTTTTCTGTTGACCAGCCAGTTCATCGCATGCTTTGCTCATCCCTTCCAGCGGGTGAGAATTTTATGAGAGAGCAGCTTGGGTTTCTTAGGAATACTTTGAGGCCATCATTAGATCTTTAGATGAGGATGTGCTTTTGAAGAGCAAAGTACTAATATGAAATTGTTGTGTACGTGGGTACATTAGTAGTGTTGCTTTTTATTACGATGAGCCTCCTGGCAGAGGTTACGTATTCATTGTACAGATATTTTATTTTGGATGTGACAGTTTCTTATTAAGTAGCTTTGTCTTCCCTTGCTCCAAGCTTATAAGGAATATAAGTTGAACAGATGAATAAAGTATTTCCTCAAAGACAGAAACATTTAAGTTATGTAAGTTTATTTGCTTGCATCTTTTTAGCTAATCTCTCAATGTGAATAAAAAGAGAGACATCTTACGGTTTAGATCAAAGTCCATTAAGGAAATACATGTATATTCTTAACAAAAATGATTGGAAGTAAGAGGACAAGGCAGGAGACATGGGAGTTTGGTGGGAATCCCTTGCTGAGATGTACTATGGATAAATGGCTCATTTGGTCAAACCACCCGTTTGAGAGGTTCCTTATGATTTTTAGCATGATTTCATGAAAATCAACATGTGTTCAAACTGCTTTTTGAGATGCTTGTGTTTTGGAAATGCCTTGTTGCAGGACAAAGATTATCACAGAATATTATCAGCCTCTAGGATAATTGGTCCTGAAGGGTTTTGACCTGATTTTGCAAACTCTTGTGGAGATAAAATCCTCATCCCCTGTGCTCCATCTGCTGGGCACGCAGTCAGGTTAATTTAGAATAGCTGACCCAGCCGACACCGTGTGACAACAGCAGCTGGTGACACCATGTTGTGTTCCTGAGTCATTTGCATTGCTTCAACCTGCATTTGCATTGCAGGTTTTCACCTGCATTGGTGCTTCTGGAGGACACTTAAGAGGCTTCTTTCTTCCTGGACTTTTGGGAGGAATTAAGGAGAAATGTATTTGTTTGTTCAGAGCCCAGAGACATAGTATTGCTGTTTCCTGAGGCACAAAAAATTCACTTCATGCACTGTTCTTCTACTCAAGGGATAAATATTTTCTTCAGCAAGTTGAATCCTATGAGAGCTTAGCAGGTGGAAAATTTGGGAGTGAAAGTGGGTGGAACTTGTAGCTTCCCCAGAAACCAGATTAGTTGGACAAGAGACAAGTACTTCTAGTGGGCTTTGTGTGACCCAAGAGATGAGAGTATTCAGTTTGTAAATCAAAACATAGAGGAAAATAACATAGTTTAAATTAGAAGTATTTTCGTGAATGCTTTGCAATTTCTTTTATTTTCCTTTGGAACGAAGGTGTACTTGTGGCAATAAGTCATAAATCATTTTTTAAAGCAAATCTTACTGTTTTTTGACTGGATATTTATTCTCACTTTACAGAAATCTTGAACTGTCCCATCTCCTCTTTCCCCAGCATAAGGTTTGCTTAAAATTAGCACCATTCTAACAGAAATGCTGCCTAGTCTATGGATTGTTTTTATCTGTTCCTCTAGCATTAGAGTTATATTATGCTTGTTTCCTATTTTTTAAGCATTTCACCACAGTTTGAGGGTTGCAAAGGTACGTTTTTTTAAATAGTAAAAAAATTACCACATGGGTCTTATGATTCTAGCATCAGCAGAAAAGTGCTATTGAAAGACTTGACTTTTTTTCTTGTACTTATATTTTTATGTGTGAATAGGTAGGTCTGTTAAAATGCATATTTACTGAGATTTCTCAGGCGAACAGCACTGTATATATCATTAAGAATTATCAAGATTGGGGCCTAAATTAACTAAGCTACTTTGTAAACTAGGTAACGAGGCATGGTGATCAAAGCCACGCTCCATCAACTTTCTTAGCTAATTATTCAATAAAACGTCAAAGTCACTGCTGACACACAGAGCGAAGTGATGGGAATATTAGTTCATGTATTCTCACAAAATATGTTAAAGATAATTGAGCTTTGGCTGTAGGAAACCTTACTGTGTCTGGGAATTTTGGTATTGAATTAACAGTATAACAACTGGGAGCTGCTCTTTTTCATGGTAATATCTGAAATACCAAGGAAGTGTTATTGCAAAGGTCTCCGAGCAGTCCCTCCACAAGCAGGACTTGCAGGGAATTCCTGCAGTTGTCCCGAGTTTGGCCTATAACATAGGCTACCTTTGAAACTCCAAATTGCACAAATGTTGTCTTCCTCTCTCATCTGTTATAATGATTTCTGTTGTGAGATTGACATGATCTAATTGTTGGGAATTTACTAATCGAAGCTAAAGCAATCTAACTTGAAAGGAATGTAGGGATTTTCATCAATATGTTTTAATTTGTCTCTTTTTAGGTAGTTGTATTTAGTATGTTATATTATTAATATTATCATATTATTGGATGTTTAGTCAAGGTCTTATCTCATCCTTCTCTTAGCCTTTAAAACCTGTGCTATGAAGAAAGTTTGGAAGAAGTTCAATTAGAAGTTCAATTTGGGTTCAACTAAACAGGGATTACGTGTTCTTTCATTTAAATTACCAGAAATAAGAATCCTTGTTAGCTGTTTTTATGCTTTTATTTTTAATGCAAAAGTTGCTTTGCTACCCACCTTAACTCTGGCTAAACCTACCCGCTGAACTCTGAGAGCGACAACGTGACCAGCTACATCTGTGTAGTCCCTTTCAAGGAGCTGGGTCTGGGACTGAGCGAAGAGCAGGTGTCTGAAGAGGAGGCACACAATCTCACAGATGGCTTCAGCTTGCCTGCCCTCAAGGTAATCTCTCCTAGAAGAACAGGCACATCCACGATGGCTCAGCATGATTTTTTTTTAATTGTCATGAGGCCATTTGGGTTGTGTATACTAGCCTGTGGTAACACAGTCAACTGAGGAAGGAAGTAAAAGTTGTCTCATATCATGTGTTTCTACATGTATTGGCATTACATGATTTCTTTTTGCATGTATTTGAAGAGAAGTTGCACAATACAACATGAGGATTTTGTGCTGTCAATCATACAAATTCAAGTCAGTGTTTTATAATCAGCTTGATCAACCTTCTCCTTAAACCTGAGCTTTTGTTCTTTGATTTCACATGATTCCAGATAAATAAAATAATTTCCAGGTTTGTACTTAAATCTTTTTAATTAATCGCTTGACTTTGATAAAAAGAGAGACATCCAAAGATGTAAATTAGTTGTAATTGTCAGAGGGAATAGATGCATTTGGCTACACAGAGAAGTATAAATCTGGGCCCCTGCTGCCATGATCCAGTGAAGTTCTTTGATCTTTGAAAAGATGTTTAACTGAGCAGAATGACAATCATTTAATGGCCTTTTTAATCTATTTTGTTTTGAGATGTTAAGTATGTTTAATGTGCTTGAGTAAATGTTCGCAATTAGATCTAATTTGAATGCAAACCTTCTATGCTCTAGTGGTTCTGTGCCTAGGCAGTTCCATTTTACTCTTTTTTAATGGAAAATTCCATTATTATGTGACTTCTTTGTTTTTATGAGGTTGGCTCTTGTTGCATTTTATTCACGTAATTTCTAGGCCTCGATTTCTTTTCTACTGACCGTAAATGGTACCAGCATTAGTAGTTGCAAAGCTTTGAGGTTTTGTCTAATTGGTTGTAAGCTATGTGCTACATCAGATGTAAGTTTGGGGGATTTTTTCTTGCCTTTTAATGAGCTGAACTTCTAATTACAGTCACGCAAGCCGACTTACCCAGTTCTTTTTAAGCTCAATAAGTCAATTAGAGTTGCCCAAGCTTGTAAACTAAGACTTTGTTTACTTGCCATTTGCAGTAATTTCACTGAAATCTGTTTTAATTAAACTGGATGGAGTACTTTCTGGGTAGAGTTAAAGTCACAACTAGAAATCGGAATTTGCCTGAACTGATGACATTGGTGAAGGCTGGGTGTGGTGTAGTTGAGTCGAGCTAAATTAACGTAAATCTAAGCAGATTTGTACTGTAGTAACAAAATAGTTAGATGACCTTGGGGCATATTTGTATTGTGAGCCCAGGATCTACGTGTAGTCCTCTTTATTTTTTTTGTATTTTTTTGCCTTTGAGAGCACTTTCCGTTATTTTAAAATGCAGGTAAAATACAGACATGTATCAGATTTGGTGAATATTTTTATTTTCATTCAAGCCCATGCCTAGGCCATATGACCAATGTAGCCTATGTGTTTTGGCTACCTTGTCCTTGCACTACACCAGTTTAAAGAGTAAAATTTTTCGGCTTGAAAATAAATACTGATCCAAGCTGTGAAGACCAGTTGGATGTTTTGTGTGAAGTCTGAATACAGATAAAAATAATCAAAATTTATGGCTAGAACAAACGATTTTCAACCCTACATACATCTGGAATTTCCTTTTCTCTCATCCTTTGTACCTTTTTTCAGGTGGAATTTGAGTTGTTGTTTTCATTTCCTGAAGTTCACTTCTTTTGTGTGCTACCTTTTTACTGCTTTTGCGTTCTGTCTGGAGGAAGGGTTTAGTTGTCTTTTGTGTGCGTTATAACCTGAGCTCTTGACTCTTTATCCAAGGTACCGCACCTTCAGAGACACTTAGGTAATTCCTGCCAATTTGTTTGCTTCCTCCACCCCCTGCTTTCCTAACCTCACTTGGCTTGTGGTGGTTTTTTTTGTTGCTGTTGTTTTTTAACACCCAGCCAAATCATTCTTGCATGTGTGCTCTCATTCTGTTCATCTCAAACTGTTATTTCTTCTCATAAACATCTTTTTTTAATTGATATTTTTTTCCTTCTGGAATATTTTGTCACTTCACATCCAGGTGTTTTGATACATCCTTGGGTATATCTGACCGCATTGATCTGAGGGCATTTAACTTTTTTTGAGTTATTGTTTTGAGTGTTTTGCTCTTGTTCTGCACTGAAAAAAAATGTTACTTGTCAATAGTAGTAAGAGTGCAAAGTTTTACGTATCTCATTGCAAGTCCTGTAGATTGAAAAAATAAAATCTGAACAAGCATTTGTTAGCCTTATTCTGTAGCAGAGAAAAGGACATGGTGAGTAATTGCTTTGTCTTCCTCAGTCTGGAGTGCTTTGGAATAGGTTTCAGACTACACCTTGTATTTAGATGAAGTTGATCCTTGTTAATAAGGACTGATATTGCAGAGTAAAGTGTCATAATCTATCCTTTTATTTTAGAGGTATAAGATGCTACTGTTTTGTCATGGTCTGCAAAGCCAATGGTCTTCCATAAATAAAGAACAGTTGTGTTCATTGCATTTGAAGTGGAAGTTTCTGAGAAACCATAGTTTGGGGTTTGCTTGTTCCAAGTTGCCTGACCTCTTTTGTACCATATATAATATTGTGATTTGAATAATCTCTTCACATAGTGTTGGGTCTTTCCCTCCCTTAATGGCATTGGTGATGTTTCTCACGTTGGCTGAAAAAAAAAAGTAAGCAGCTCAGCTTTCTCCAGAAGTAGAATGGCTTTTGTTGGAGTACAGTGCAATTAGACTCGTGTTTAAAGGTTGGGTGTGGGCCAAGGCAGTAGTTAGTAAGTAGATCATAAAACTGATAGTTTGATGTTACAAAGGAAAAAATGTCTTTGCTGCCACTGGAATTTTGGCTGCTATTTGTAAGCTGTAGGGTATTTGGAGATTATAGCAAATAATGAGACTACCTGGGGAGAATATGAAATTGTAGGTCTCTGACAACCTTTTGAACATAATTGCGTATAATGGACTTCATGAAAGAATTAACAGTCACCTAAGGTTCACAAGATCTGAACTCGCATGGTCCGGGATACCCTTCAAAAACGTGAAGCGGATTTTCTCAGTTTTTCAGAGCTGCTGCGGTGGGCCGAGGAATGTGTTTGCATTCTGTATCTGTACATTTATTTTGGCAGCTGGCTAACCTCACTCTGTTTTACAGGTTCTGTTTCAGCTCTGGGTAGGGCAGAGTTCAGAATTCTTCAGGAGGCTGGTACTGCTCCTCTCGCCAGCCAATGCGTCCCCCAAGCCCTTGATCTCCCCTGAACGGTTGCCTCATCATATCTTGTCTGATGTGACTCAAGGCCTACCTCATACACATGCTGCCTGCTTGGAGGAGCTAAAGCGAAGCTATGAGTTTTATCGGTACTTTGAAACTCAGCATCAGTCAGGTTTCGAGCGGCCAACCAGAACAAAGCAGAAGTCGAGGGAGTTGAACAGCCTTCAGACAGCAGTACGCAGCTTGCAGCTTCATCTCAAGGCACTGCTGAATGAGTAAGTTTACACATGAATTAGGAGAACGTGCCTGTGGGAAGAAGGCCTCTAACTCAAGTTCTCTGAGTTGTCAGTTTATATCCCGGATTAGAAAGAAAAAACGCAGATACCTGTAGTCATTGCAAGTAATTCATGCCTCTTCTGTTCATAATTGATTCTACTGAAGATGTTGGTTTCCAAGGCACTAGCTCCACTTTAAAAGACGTTATTTGACAGTAGAATTCTCTCAACAGTGCTTAAAAGAGTATTTCACCACTTACATTCTCATGCTCTGCCTGTTGCTGTGTCTGAGCTTTCAGCTACGTCACCTACTAGGTGTATCTTCACATAGAGTTGAGTTAAAGAGCCTTGGTTCAATGTGGAATCTGATATTGTATCCTGGTTATTATCCTGGTAGATATCTGGTGACAAAATTGAAGTGAATCAGTGCATTAATATGTCTTTGCTTTTGTCACTTCCCTGAAAAAAAATCAATAAACATCTTTCATTGATTTTGTAACATACCAAATGCTATAGAAGTTTGGTGCATAGTAACTACATAGCAAATATTTTTAAAGTGTCATCACTGTCTTGGTGAAATAGTTGAAACTGTTCTACACTTTTAACCTTACTTCTAAGAATTACTGTAATGAGTGTAGGTGAACAGTGTATCTTGATGTGGAGAAAGGGATCTTATTTTTAAAACTGTGGGGCATCTTTGAGGAGTTGGCTAAACTAGATCTTGAGAAGCTGAAGAAAATAGCATGATATTGATTAGATTAAATACTTGAAGAATGGTAAAGTCAAATATTTATTATTATTTATTTTTGCTCATTTTATTACTTAGGGTAATAATTCTGGAGGATGAACTTGAAAAACTTGTTAGCACTAAGGAGACGCCTGAATTGACAACAGAAGCCCATCAGGTTCTGGAACAAAAACTAAAGTTTATTCAGCCTCATATGCAGGCAAGCAACAGCTGCTGGGAAGAAGCCATTTCTCAGGTGGAAAAAATGAGTGGAAAAAATCCAAATAAAAAAGGTAAATATGAGAGTTTAATTTGGCAACTAATGGAATACACATTAAAGATGGAATGGTCAAACGGATCAAAAACTGCATTCAGGCTGCGTATCTGAATTTTAGCTAGAGGTTTTAAAAACATACAGTTTGAAAATTATGCAAACCTACATGCATGTTGAAAATTTGAAAAGCTATATACGTGTCAGACTTCTTCATTGTGATGACCTTGAAGCTTTTGTTTCAGCAAAAACTATAAACATGCTAACTGTCTGTGAGATGGGTGGATTCACATTGTACATTTCTAAGTGTAGACCAAGAGTGGCTTTTTGCCTACGAATGGTGAATGACATGTTGAATGGGTGGGACTTTGATTAATCATTCTTGAGATTTTCTTGTATTTGTTGCATTAAAATTAGGTAGTTGAAATTAACAATTGCCTCGTCATAAAATTTTATTGACACTGACATTTCCTGAAACATTTTGAAGTGCAGAGTACGTATTGAGCATATAATGCCTCTTTGCCTTCTCTCTCAGAGAGAGGGAGCTAATCTGTGTGCTTAGAAGTCATGTGAACAGCACGTCCCAAAGTTTTGCTTTATGTCCCTTATCTTAGTGCCCTGTACTGCTCATGCTGTTATCCTTGTGAATCACATCTAGCTTAAGTAATTGAAGTGAGCTTAGGCTCTCCTGACATAGAGTTGAAGGTATAATTTCTAATCTTTTTTTTTTTCCAGGAGCATCTTTATTGGCCTAGAAAGGTACAGCTCAGCATCTGAATAATGCTGGTAATTGAGAACACATTAGGAAAATTATGACTTGGGAAATATCAGCAAGTTACCTACAGAAATCCAAAACTATAGTGAGCTAAGCTCTTAATTATATATAGGTGGTGTATCCAGTAGGTGGATGAATATTTCTGTGGGCCAAAAGATGTCCAAGCTGACCTTGCTCATCAGAACTGGGAGCACTGGCGAGTCTACTGTACACAGACCAGGGCTCCATGCAGGTCCAGACATGGTGTAACAGAATTTGTGTGTACTTTGCCTAATTGTCCAGTCCTGTGATTTCCTCTCGCTGTTCTGTAAAACAGTCTGTGAAGATATTGGATGTAGTTTGATATATTTTGCATTTATTAGCCTGTTGTGTTTTGTTGATGCCCTTTACAACCAGCAGTTCCACTGATCTGTTCTTCTCCCCTTTTCTTAGATGTTCTTTCTAGACTACATGCCATGGTATTTTTAGTTATTTTAGTTATGTTTTTACCTTGTGTATGAATTTGCACAGCAGGGACTGTTCTTGTGACTTGATTCCTTTTAAAGTCTAGGAAAAAATGACTTAGTATATGACTTAGAGAAAAGGGATTTTGTGAGAAGTTTAAAAACAAAAGAAATCTTTCACTTTCTGTTTTTTTCCAGTGACTTTCCTGGAAATGTGTGGGGTTTGAATCTCTATTTTGCAACGAGTTTACTGAGTTACTCCATGTGAACTACTGTTAAATTAAGCTGGTTGGAGAAAATAGTTTTTATGTGGCTACATTTGACTTTTCTAGTGTATTTCTGTGCAGTTCAGTTTCTGTGAGTTGAACTTTTCAAGGTGTGCATGAAATCAAGTGTAATTCTTCTGATCTCTTTCTGCACATCTTAACAGCTGGTCTGTCAGTCATGATTATGTGAATTACTTCATTAAATTATGGCTGAGGCTTTCTTCAATGCTTCCTGAAAGCACTTTGAAAGAAGATGAAATAACATTAACAGCTAAGGACATCTTTTGTTTTTACATAGTGTTATGTAAAATCAAATGAATTATTTTTACAACAGCAGTAGCAAGAACCCTATCATAGTACAGCACTCTGTCAAGTGGATGCCCAATGCTTTTGGTGTAATAAATTTAATGGTGTTTAGTTCAGCTGACCATAGCAGAGGAGTAGCAATGCCATTTTCAACATCAGTTATGAGCTGTGATGAAGGTAGAGCTGTTCTTGATGGTTTAGATTGAGTTTTGAGAGGAAATATTGCATAACTTAAAAGCTATAAATAGCGAATATTTTTAGCAATAACTTATAATTGTGCTTAGTGTTAAAACAAAGCCATTCCTTTTTGCTTCTTCATCTGAAACTGCAAAGGGTATACAGTGTTTAAATTTACTATTTCCTTGGGTTTGGATCTTACCACAATTATGTACTGAGCAAAAATGTAGCTTTGCTTTTCCTTCTTGGTTCGTGCTGCTTTCAGCATGGGTAAGGAGTAGACAGCACACAGCCCACCAGCTGCAGCAGCCAAGGGCCCGTGTTGCGCCGTGGAGAGGAATAAATGGGGAACTCGCTGCTCTTTCCAGCATGAAAACACTTCTGCTGAATTATGCATTGAAAGTTTCCATTCACTGCTTGGAACTGTTATCTGTCCTAGTTGTGGCATCCTAGGTAGCTGCCTGTCGCTTATTTTCAGAGCAGTTTTGTATATTTTTGTTTTCTATGTAAACATATGGATCTCAGTCAAGAATCTCATATGTCTTGTTCTAGATCATTGTATGTTAAAGCAGGTTTCTTACAGATATATTAAATAATTCTTTTTGTTAAACTCTGTCAAAGACATTTAGGTCTAACTGATTGAACATTCAGATGCTCCCAGCAGCCTTTCATGAATGGTGAAACTGGCATGTATTGTAGTGTGTGGTGTAGTAGCCACTGCAGTAATGAATGTCCTTTGACTACTTTGTGTACAGGGCTCTGAGTACTTCTACCACCAGTCCTGTTAGTCACTGATCTGTCACATTCAGAACAGAGCCCGAGAGGAAGCAGTGTTTTAGCAGCCTTAGGGGAATTCATCTCTACTTGAAAGCATTGGGCAATGATAGACTTACAGAAACACGTCAGTCTCTACTCACTGTAAACATTATATGATTCTAGACTTTCAGACAGCTTCTCTGTATCCATTCAGCTCTTTTCTTCATACACAAAACTGATTTATCACTGGAGGCCTCAGTGATTCAAGCATACAATCATCTGCCGTTACTTTTTCAGAACACCTTTTATGGCTAGTTAGTGTTGTTTTAACAGTTTTTGAAATAATGGCCCTCAAAGTGTTTAGATTCCATCTTTTTTTCCTTTTAAACTGTCTCTATGTTTGCAAATTTATACAACTTTTTTATATTTGCCATAATACTCTGTTGCAAGCTCCTGGTTCTTGCAGTCCTTTGATCCGTTGGAGAGAAACTAAAACAGCATCTTTAGTTAAACACTGTGAATTCATGATCTTGAAACATATCCTTAGAAATGTTATCTTCCCATACAGACGGCAAATACAGTAGCCTGTACATACTAGAGCAGCTGTTTTACTCTTCTGATTTAAGAAGGCAAGTTTTTGTTGGTAACTTCCATATTACTCTTTAAAATTTGTCTTCATGCCTTCAGAAACATATTTTTATTGTTGCTATTATTGTTATTATTAAAATGTTTTTATTCCAAGGCATGGTTATGTAATGGGCAAATCATCTTGATATTTGTAAAACAATTATCTTTTGTCAGTTTTCCACTCTACATTTCACTATGTGCTTCCTCTTTCTTTTAAATGATCGCTGCATTTAGATACATCTGGGATGCCAAATCTTCAGCTCAACCAGAGCAACTAGGGAATCAAATATTTTCCTTGTGTGCAAAAGCAGGTAACTGAGCACCAGTAGAGTCACTGTTAATGTGACTGCCTACTTTCAGAATACCATCCCTGAGTGTTCAATACAGAGATAAGGAACTGAGAATAAGGACGGCTGGGATTTGGCAAGGTTACCTAGCCCATTTCTCTTCTCAGGGGTAAATTAGTACTTGTGCCATGTGTGAGTAAATGTTGTTTGCCTGCTCTTAAAAACCTCTCTTTAGGGACATTTTACAGTATTTCCAGGCATCAATTGCAGCACTTAAGTCTCCTTACAAGTAGAAGTTTTTTCTTGTATTGAATATAAATATCTCTTGTTGCAATTAAAAAAAAACAACAGTGCCTTTGATCCACCCACAATTGAAATCCATTTCCTCTTTATAGCCCCCTCTCACGTATTTGAAGACAACTGGTAACATTTCTGTCTTCTCTGCATAACCCTGTATCGTTCAAATCTATGATGGTCATACTTTATGTAGCCCTCTGATCATTTCAGCTGTTTTTCTCCAGCCACCCTTTAGCTTGTCTACAAGATTATTGAATGGAGGAGCCTCAGCCTGGGCACAATGTTCCATCCACATCCTGATCAGTGCCAAGCAGAGCAGAAACGTGATTTCCTGTGTCTAACAATCCGTGCTGCTCTTCATATGTACTATTATGTAGTCTGGCTTGTTGCTTGCAGCAGGGTATAACTGACTAGCTTCCTCAGATCTTTTTCTCAGTGCTGCTGCCCGGTCAGTCATATATTTCTGCAGCTGACTATTCAAAGGCACAAAATGTCACAGCCACTGTCACTGGAGTCTGTATCTGAAATCCAATTCTTCCTGGGGTGTCTCTAATTTTCCAGTATTATTTTTTTTATTCTGCCCATCAATATCCTTGCAGGTCATCCCTGTGGCAGCAATTTAATTAGATTAAACACTTTTGGTGTGTGGTGGTTTTTGTGTTTTTGTTTTTAATCCATTGGAAATGTTGAAGAGTATTGGACTTGGGGTAAATCCTCACTAAATGTATTGTTCCTGTCTGAAAATGGTAACTGCGTTGTTTATCCGAGAGATAAATAACACCTATTAGCAACTTCTTCTAGCCTATGTATTTTATTTAAAAGTATGTAATGACGGCATGTCAAAAGCCATACTGAAAACAAAATGCAGGATGTCTTTGGCTTCTTTGTATTTATAAGGCTTGTTACTATATTGGAAAAGGATATTGGAAGGTTTGACATCTTCTGTTCTCAATAAACCCACACTGGCTGTCATTTACCACCTTGCTGCCTTCCAAGTAGCTTTCTATAAGTTTTGCTCCTTTCTTCCAGTATTTTCCAATTATTTGAAGCTGATTTGTCTATAACTTGTGATCTCATGTTTTACTGCTGCCTTTAAACTTGGGCACCAAGTCTATTTTCTGGTTTTACAGATTTTTGCCTGCCTTTTGCAGGCTTTCAGAGTCCATTTAAAAAAAAAAAAAAAAAAGATACCTGTTAGTTGAAGTATTTCAAGGTGAGTTTCATGAAACCCAGCTTATATCAGAGAACAGTTAAGTCTTAGCTATTTTAACACAGTATTTCAATGTATTCTAACCAACCTTCTGACTATTTTTCCATATGTGCCAATCCTGTCTAGTGAAAAGACTCGGACCCTTCCTGAGCAAGTCAAAATTATCACTCAACACTCAAAATTTTTCCTTTTTTTTTTCTTCATTCCTTCCTTTCCCCTAAAGGCAAGCTTGAAGCTTTCTGTGACAACCTACAGCATACTACAGTACCTTTAATGCAGCCTACCATATACATAGAAGACAGAGATCCAATCCCTGAAGAACAGGTAAAAAAAAAATAAATAAAAGGTTATTTTCAGTGATGAGCTTCTTTTCTATATCCATCCCTTTTTCAGTTGCTTGTGCAGTGACCTTGTCTTCCCAAGGCAGGTCAAGTAGGTAGTCAGTGCAATTTCATAACTGCACTAAATGAAAAAATTGATGTCTTTTCCCCCTGATGTTCAGTGAGGATGTATTCCCCATACTGGGGGAAAAAAAAAATAAAAGAGCACCAGTATTTACTTGTTCTTATATATATATCATTAAAAATAACTGAGAAAAGGAGAGCAGCAACACAGAGTAACACAGAGAAAATGTGAATTGCTGAAAGGCAGTACATAAAATTAAGTCCTGCTTGCTTATTATTGAGCTGACACAGCAGCACGAGAGGAAGAAGCTCATGAACAAACCAGCCTGTCTTCAGTTTGTGTATTGTGTGCATTTTTGGGTACCTAAACCAGACCATGATGATGAACAGCTTTGTGTCATTTCCCCACTCCAGTGAAACTGCTGTGTAATGGTTGGGCTGTCCTGAAGAGGGGTTTGTCTTTATCCTAAAGCTGAGTGACCCATTCTGCAAGCAGATCAACACCCGTGTTCTGCTCTGTCCCTCCCTCACCCCCTCCCTCCCTTCCCTTCTATCAAGCCTACCTCACTTGTTTTCTCTCTAGGTTTTTTTATCCCTATCAAAGACCTGGAACTAATAACTTCACCAGCTGTCTATCATAACATAAATGGAGTTCATTTTTCTTCATGTTTGTGAACCATTGTAGTTAAATTTGGAGGCATGGTTGATATAACTTAAATTAGCATAATGCCTGTCTGAGAAAGAATTGCTTATGGTGTGAATTAAATAAAAACAAAACAAAACAAATCAGAATTGCTTATTTCCACCAGTCATTGCGGACTCCCTTTTTCAAGGTATATCACTCGGTCGTTCTTGTATAAGGAACTAAATCTTGGGTGACTGGAGTAAGGTTTTTAGTCCACTTTAAATGAGTGGACTTACTCCAAAATTATATAACTGAGAGTGGTGTCAGATACACTGGCTTTGCTCAAACAAGGCTCTTATCCTTCTACTGCAGTTGTCTTGTGTTGAGATCACTTGGTCATGCATCAGCTTGAAGTACAGTGTGAAGTACAAGTGAAGATTAAAAATATGTTTTTTCTTTTTTCAGGAATTGGAAGCATATGTTGATTATTCAGATATGGACAATGAATTTAATAGGGAAGCTTTTGACTGCTTTTCCCAGGAAGAGAGAGAGAGACAAAAACGAGAGAGAGAAGAATCTAAAAGGGTGTTACAAGAATTGAAATCTGTACTGGGTTTTAAAGCTTCAGAAGCAGAAAGACAGAAATGGAAACAGCTGCTATTCAGCGACCATGGTAAGCATTGCTTTTGAAAATTTATGCCTTTCTAAGACAGGGTCGGTGTCTGTTTACCATCAACTTCTGACTGTGTTAGAATTCAAATAGTGCTCAGCGATAGCAGTGTATCTGGTGTATCTATGTGGCCTTAGTTTTTTATTCCATCTCCTTATATTATTTGTAGCAATCATTTTACTATATATTGAAAGGAACTCAAAAGAATGTGAATTTGGCTCCAAACAAAAATATTGAGCTAGAGCTATTATGCACAGCATTAAAAGAACTGTCAGTTTATAACCCATACAAAACGAACTGACTTTCTCTCATCACTTTCCAGTAAATATGAATTTTAAATTGGATTCATAAATAAGTTATTTTTCAGGATTTAAAGAAACTATCAGATTATCATAGATTTAGCAAAATGGATAGATTAAAGCTAAGAGCTAGACTTTGAAATATTAAAGGCTCATAATAGACTAAGATGGGCTTCTGTTTCACGGAAGAGGGAGCATGCAGAATATGTTTTCAAAAAAATAAAAAAAAAAGTTAAATACTAACAGGAAGAGTTCTTCCAAACTACTCTTTCCAATTCTGAGGACTGCTGGGTAACTCCATCCACTTGAACTTAAAGATAAGAAAATGAAAATTTCTCTTGCCTGAGCAGGACAGCCTGTTTCAGTTCCAGCAACAAGACTGGATACAACTTGATTGCTTTTGCTGCTTGCGCTGCTTGATTTATTATCTTTAAAATTGGTAGTGTTTTTTTCATTTTTCTGTTATTTTCCCCATTTTCATTCCTTCCTCTTACAGACAGGTTAGGAAGAACCCTCTAAAAATTTTTCTTGTTCTATGTTAAGAAAAACAACCCTCAAGTTTGGCAGTGTATCCACTGCCTCTGCCAGTGCTTACCAGATAAAAAGACCATCGATTGCATCCTTTGGTAATTTAGTGGGAACACATGGTAACAGAAGAAACAAAGCCCAAAGTAACAAAGACTGTTTCTTTTGACATCAAGCCCACAAAAATAGATGTGCTTCACAACTTTTCTCTTTATGTCATTTGAAAGGAGAAGGGAGGAATCCTACCTCCAGCTATGTCTTGACAGATCTAGTGACTGTTGCAGAAGAGTTCTTTGTTAGGAGAGCTTGCACAGGATATTTCCTTATCTAGGTTTGCAGCTGATACCTGTCCACATCAGTTTATCTCCAGGCCATTTGTGGCCATAGCTTTCTAGAAATTAATAGACTGGCTTACCTGAACAGCTGCAACAGCTGAAAGAGGAATCAGCTGACTTCTATAATCTCGAGTAACCGTTCCCTTGAAAGCCTTTGTGGCTCATGTTGGTTCCTTTCCTTTTCACATATAAATATGACATTGTTATAGGATTAGAGATTCTGTGGTGGGGAGGGAGGAAAGTTCCTTCAGCTGCTTAGGACTAATCACAGATTTCTTCCACACTGTACAAAAGTTGAAAATACAAGGAAGGACAGTTTGTGAAAATAATTAATATTGTCGCCTTTTGTCTCAGGCTCTGTATATCTTAATCTGAAATATTGATATGGACAGCAGACATACATCTTCTGCTGTTTTTAAGGAATTTCCTTGTTATTTCTTCAAAAGAAACACAAGTCAGTTAATATGACATGATGGACCCCAACATGTCTCTCCTGCAGACATTAATTTATCTGTACACATGGGTCCTTCCTTTAAGAAACATTTTTGTGGGCTGTGCTTCCCATATTGATGGTTAGCTTTATCTTGAAGAATTAAACCAGAAAGGTTTGTATTCTTGTCTGCATTGGCCCAAGCCAGTGGATGGTTTTGATAGGACCCTTTTCCATCACCCTCTTCAATCTTTCTTTTACAGGACAGTCACATTCCAGAAATCATGCATTCTCCTAACTTGCAATTGTTGTGAAAAAAGATCCCCAAAGATGCTAAGGCTAAAGCCTTTGGCACCTAGCAAGACATTTTGATTTGTTAAGGTTTTTGGTTCATCCATGAAGGGGCTGGGCTGGTGAGGGTTTCTGCATAGAAGAGGTCAGCTCCCAAGAAGTTGATATGCCCAAAGAACGCAGCATGAAGTCAACTACAGATGATAAGCTGTATTCCAGAAGAAAAAATCTTAGTAAAATACCACACTAAAACAAATGTGCCCAAGCCTAGCACCATGGTAATAATGCTTACAGTCTGGGCAGTCAGTTACCTGTTGGAGTACCGACGCACTTCTGGTTTTGGTCCTTGGGCATCCCATTGAACCAGAAAAACAGAGGTACCTTTGAAGAGGTCCATAAAGTTACTAGGGGATTTGTTTTAATTTATCAGACAATATCAAACAGCATTATTCTGGTGCAAAATCACATCTAGTTTTTCTTCTCCCCTCGCCCCCCACCAAAATTTCATTCTGTGGCTGTGTTGCACCCAGCTGTTTACCCATCTCCTGTCTTTTCCATGCAACAGTTCTTATAAAACTCTTTCCCAGTTTTTCTCATCTCTGTATTTGGAAAGCTATACTCTGAAAATAGGTGAATTCCACCTTGTTATTAACTAATCAATTCAACCAATTGCCCAGCAGCCAACCTGAAGTATCTACGTTTCTAGAGTTTTGGCTTTGGAACTGTTCTTTGAAGGCAGTAGGCAACAGGATTGCTCCCAAATGATAATACTATTGTGTGTATTCCTGCCTCTTCAAGCAAACAGGCAGAAATGAGTGGCAGGATTTTGTTTTTATTTGCTTTTTGTTGGTTTGTTAGTTGTTTGTTTTTTTTAATGCAAAAGAGGGAGAAAGCTGTTCTGTTAATAATTGAGATGAGTCTGGTGGAGTGCTCCTTTGGTATATGAGTTTTTAAAACAAACAATACAATACAAATTCTAAGACATAGTCTTTCAGTGTGCTCGTGAAAATAATTATCAATGTGACAGTCGTAATGATGCACCTGCCTTCAGCTAGCTAAAATAAATATTGCTGCAATAGGATGCAATGGAAAAATCCTAATACCGTAAATTTTGTTTCCCGTGAAAAGTTTGCGTATTTCCCAGAGTTATTTTCATCTCTGCTTACAGGGGTAAAGTCAGAATGGAATTAGAAAGGGAAATGCCTCTTGGGAATCTGCTGTTGCTGCTCTCATTTATGTTCGTGCTGCTACTCTAATGGAGCTACTGCAGTTTAGGGAATCTGTTACTTGGAAATGGACAATATATCGTTTTCTTTAAAAGAAAGACGTCTGTTCTTCAAGAAGTGATTGTACCAAGTTATACTAACCCTTAACACTGGGAGGAGAGACTTCCTGGCAAGCATCCCGTTGCTGGCAATGGGACTCGCTGCTGCTACTAACTTCAAGAGAGGCTAAATTAAACCACACTTTATTTGTGAGGACACCTTACCTGGCTGTATGAATACGTGTTGTATTTGTATGTTGTGATGTGAGATCAGATATTGCACATAAGGACTGTCTCATGTACCAGCTGTCTTTATTGGATTAGGTAAACCGTTGTCTAAAACAAAGACAGTTCAAATCTGTATGCAGTGCAGTAGTTTTTTACTTTAACGTTGAATGCATCGTCTATGTTTGATGCCATTTTTGAACATCATCAATTTCGTGCCATCTTTTTATGTCACAAATTTTAAGGCTTAGTTCCAACAAGCAGCTATCACATTTCGTTTCAGCTCTGTGGTTAGAAAACACTGATTTATTTTAGGTTTTCTTTGATTTGTGTTTTTTTGTTACTGTTATGTTTTGTTTTGTTTTGTTTTGTTGGTTTTTCTATCCATTTTGACTCTTCCAATCTTGCACCTTTTCAAACACATATATTATTTATATATAGCAGCTTGGTTTTAGTTATCAATTCATTTTTTCCCCTTTTTAAGCTGCAGTGAAACCCTTGTCTCCTGTAGAATCGCTGAAGCTACTAAGTAATTTGGAATCACACATGAATTCAGATACAGAAAAGCAGAACTGCAGCCAAAGTTGTGATAAATCTGAAGAAATAGACTCTAATCCAAAAGTGAATGCTGCTGATAAAAGCAGGACAGAATATTTGTATGAAGATCCTGACATGGAGAAAAACAAAGACAGTACTACTGAAGACGGTATTTCTACAGGGGCTGAAGAAAGAATGTGTTATCAGTATGAAGGGGAAGTTGAAGATCTCAAGCCAAGCGATACGGATGTAATAGAGGTTTCACAGCCTCCTTCCAAGGATGCATTGCATTCAAAAATAAAGCATAGGCTGGCTCAGCTCCACATATCAACAGATTTTAACTTCACATCTGGTCTGGCTGCACAAGTTGCTGCCAGGTCTTTCACTTTTACTACAATGCAAGAACAGACTTTTGGAGATGATGATGAGGAGGAGGAGGAGGAAGAGGAGGAAAAGGAGGAAGAGAAGAGGCAAGAGCATGAAGGCCTTGTGGAAGATTGTGAGAATGAAGGTAGAGGCTCTGAAAGTGAAGGAAATGTATAAGTCTGAGCTGAACTTTGTTAAACCAACAGCAGGCAATTTGGTAGAAAAAAAATATAAGGTGGGGGTTTAAAGATGAAATTACTGGGTGGAAAAAACAATTGGAGACCTAAATGTGGTATGTTTTGTTCCCTAAGTCTGATACACTAAATGGGACTTCTAAGAATATTGAAAATTTGCAGGTAAGACAAATTTAGGCTGCATCCACCAAACAGTTGGCTGCTGCCTTTTTAAGATCTTAGTGGTGAGTTTTGGAATTTACCTTAGTGTTTTCTGTTTTATTTATTTGTATCATACTGTGCAGTTGTTGTTTTTCTAAAAAGAATGAAAAACAATGTATTGAATTACAACAGACTCCGTCTTTTGCTTTCTGGTATAGTTGTCATGGTAGCATATGGTAGTTCCATCAAAAAAGGAAGAACTGTTCCCTGTGATCATCTTCTACCAATTTTCATGTCTGCAGCGAGTTGGTTAAGCCACCACAGGCATTTGTGATTCTGTGGGTAGTAAAGCTCCCAACTGAAATCTAGAGTTTAAAGAAAAAACTTGGAAGAACTAGTATTTTATGTGTCCTGGGACATGGGGCTGAAATAGTATAAAGTTGGTCACGCTTCATATTAAGGTTTATAGAGAATTTTATGAAGGGTTAATAAATGACTCCTAAATGTTGTAATTCATGTTAGAAAGGTGTAGTACATGTTAGGGAGGGTTTTAAGCGTATCAGTAGAAAGTACTATAAAGAGGTAGAAGTTATCTGTTGGATTTATAATAGATGAGAATTAAATAGCTATTTATTAAAACAGCTATTAATTATTTGTTAACCTTTTATAAATTGAACCTTAATATAACGTTTGATTTTGATATAATGATTGCTTGCACATTTTTGTTTATGTCCTGAAGTAATTTTCTTAAAGCAAAGCTGACAACATCTATGGTATTTTAATAGTATATTTGCTCTTCCCTAATGTTCTTCCATTTTTCCTTAGATCACAAGGGTCACACAACCTGTGTGATTAAGATCCATGAGAGAACAAGACTTTTCTAAGGTATATCTTGTAACTTGGTGGACACCTAAGTTTGGATGTTTGATATGAGGTTATGCGAGTAGTTTTTTCTTTGAGGTGGTTTTACGAGGAGCAGCAAATGGATATGGCAGATGGTCACCTCACAGAGGGAATGGTTTTACTGCCTTCTCTTCCTTTTGCCCTCAGACACAAAGTGACACAAAGGTCTCATGCCTCTGTTGGTGAGAGAACAGCCTGTTTGTATGGACCTCTATGTACGTGGACCTGGATAAACTTCCAGTCACAAAATGCCTCATCATTTACTTAGGGTATTTATTGCCTCTTTGAGCTTGCTGATTTTATAGAATACAGGGTGTGGAGAAGCAAGTGGTTCAGAGCAATATCTTTACTCGGATGCTGTCTTGGGATGTGGGGAAGTTAATGAAGGTCAGCAGGGTAGGGTGGGACTCTTGACCATATGTCAGGAAACGTGTGCTTTCTTTCAACCTCTCTTCTCTCAATGATTTTGTGTGAATGCTCAGTATATTTTTTTCACAAACCCTAAATAGGCAAATATCAATTTATAGAGAAGGTTGTATGTGATTTATGCTGTTCTTTCACAATATAATGCCTGTCTTTCCCCTAACAGACAGGTTTGGGTAAGAGAATATTCTGGCACCCTTCATTAACCAGTAACACCGTATTTGTGCCCTTAATTACATGTAAGTGACTGGAAGCTAACTGGATAGTGTCTGGGGAGAGGGGGGCAGGGAATATGCTTCTCATAGTATTTTCAGAAGCTAAGACTCCTTTTAGTTGTAGGATATACTCTTCTCTAGATCCATAAAGGTTAGGATAAGATGATGAAACCCATTTTTTATTTTCTCTGTGGTAAGCAATTAAAACTCGAACAACTGCTTTGGTTAAGCAGTGTTTGAAGCACTGCCCGTGCTTCTGAAAAATAAGTCTTCCTCATCCTTGACTTGAGATCCTTGATTCTTCACTAAGTGCCCAGATATTTTTTGTTCCTAGGTAATTGTTCTGGCTGCCTGTTTGGTCCATTAGCATTTTTCCACAAGCTCAGGCACAGACATCCCATGATCTGATATTGTGTATCCCCAAACTGATACTTCTTTCACCTAAACTTTCCCAACAGGAACCAAATATTAGTTTACACTGTAGTTGGCTATGATACCAACTTGGGAACATCATCAGGTTTAGGATATGAGTTATCTTTCTTCACAGTTTTGGATAATATCAGCAGTTGCATGAATGTTTTGCATTGCTACTAAAATAGGTTATAGATTTAACTTCTGTAAGAGTCACTAGTTCTTTATTCATTTTCTTCAGTCCTTAGCAAAAGACCTGGAAAAAAAGACCTTGGCAGCTGACATGGGACCTATTTTTATAATATGCTGGTCTCAGTGATGAAACTGGTCTAAGAAGCCCCATCCACCATTTGTTGTTTGCCTTCATCCATCAGCTGGGTCAGCACAAGTTTTTGTGGCCATGTTATTAATCAGCCCACTGAGTCTGCTTGGTCAAAAAAAAAAAATCTTTTTAGGGCTTATTTTTCACCTTGTTTATTTTAATGATGCAATTTACAGCATTTACCTCCAAACAGCTGTATCAGCACATACTGTGTTGCTGACATGAGGCTCAGGATTGCTCACATTTACATTATTGGCAATGACAACGTACTGTGAAATTACAGCCTTGACATTAGAGATGGCTATGATCAAAGTATGACTTTTTGGAGCAAATTCTGATTCTACTTGAACGAAGAGATTTTGTACAAGCAATTTAACTGATTTGCATGGTCTTACTTAATGCAGTCTTAAAAGTTGTATATATGAACATCTGGGTTCACTTGCTTTCTGTCCCTCCATCACATCTATATATAACTGCTATTGGGTCATTTATTTTAATTTATTTAATATTCTCGCTGTGTAAAAATTTGGCTAACAGTCTACAACACATGAAGCATGTCTTCCTTTAATCACCAGGTTCTAACAAGAACTGCATATTCCGTTTCTGATGAGCAGCTCTGTGAAGTTGTAAAGAAAAAAGTAATTATTTAGGGTTAAATAATTTATTTTTCTCCTATGTACCTGGAAGGCACTCCAAAGACAGTATTTGCTTCTTCAGTTGGATTGCAATCCAGCACTACATTTTCTATGTTGCGTGGTTTTACAGCTACAGCTATAGCTAGGCTTAAACGAGGACAAAGATCTATGATGCAAAGCCATTAATTGTTCCTTTTCTTAGTGTATGTCTTCATGACGGAAATGTAGCACTGCTGCAATGGAAGCATATGTTGAATATTACAGGCAACACAGAATCTTTCAAATGGAGTCAAATGTGCCCATGTCAGTCGTAAGCAGGATCAGCAAACATGAGGGCTTCGGCTATTGGTTTCAGTCGTGAGGATGCTGACTCCTGACAGAAGATTACTAGAAATCACCAACTCTTGCAGTTTATTATAAAAATACAGGATGAAATTTGGTAGAGGAGACAGTTTTACTGAGGTTTCAGACTTTGCCCTGTGCACATTTGTGTGACCAGGCTGATTGTTTACAGCATTGGAAATTTTATGTGTATCTGGACAGCAGAATTTGCAATTGTCTTACTAATCTCTTTACAAGTTTAAAAAAATAAATAAATAAATGTTGGAGTATGTAGAATTGTTGGCCTATATTGAATTTTATAATCTGGTTGTCTGCCTTTTTTTTATTATTTTTTTAAAGAGAAACAAAGGCTCAAGCATACTAAACTGTCTTCTTTTAAATTGTTTGGTGAAGGGCTGCTGTTGCTCTGCAAGTGGCTTGTTCCCATGGTTAACTACTATTTAGAATTAACACTTCTCTGTGTAGCCTGTCATCTGAAAAAGAGGACAGTGTGAGAAAGGCACTTGGTCAGTAAAGGGCTGGGCTATTCTGGGATCTTGTCTGTGACAGGGGCTAATAGTTGCTGAGGGAAGAGCAGGAGAAAGGAGCTCATGTAATGATGAGCTAATTTGCAACAATTCGTGTCTCAGGGACTCCTTGAGCCAGCTGTCAGCTTAACGTGATGGAATCGTCTTCCACAGATTTGTTCGGTCTCATGTTTGGTTGACCGTTAGTAGTTCCAAAGCCAGTATGTGCTCACCTTTGTTACAGTCTTTTACAAACCAGATTTGTCAATATTGTTTCTTTCTTCCTTCCTTCCTTTCTTTCTTTTTTTTTTTTTTTCTTTCTTTTTTTTTTTTGTTAACTGAACAAGCTCACTTCTGTCAGCTCATCCACAGAGGTCATGTTTTCCATGTTTTAGTTGCTTTCCTTAGAAATACGTCCGGTGTTCTGAAGTATAACACCCAAAGTGTGCTGCAGTACTCCAGGTATAACGTCAGCAATAATCAACCCCCATAAATCAACAGTTAAACTATTTCTGAGTCCATCTAGGAACAAAACCTCTTCAAATCGTTTACCCCTAGCTACTACGATGACAAATGAAAATGTTTGGTCTGATGGAGGAGAAGTATTTATTCACTGTCACCAGAACTCAGTTCCACAATGTTTTCCTTTGCTTACAAAAGAAGTTGTTAAATCAAAATGATCTTCCAACAGCTTCCACCTGGTCTAACACAAACTAAAGATGCCAAACATCACTTCTTTAAATCTCAGCTTGACTTTTCGTAGCTGTTCTGACCTCTGATGCATAAGCATGTGTCACAAAATAGATTATCACAAAGGAAACATGGCAGCGGGTATATGGATATCAGAGGTCAAACTGAAGGCTTCTGTGACACATTTTGAAAGTGCTTTGAGGTGTGCTTTATTCGTATTCTCCTGATACTTAATTCATTCATCTGTATGCTTTTATTTCATCACCTTGATTTTTAAATGCCAAAAAATGCATTTCAATTCGTCTTGGAAATTTGTACGGTAATCAGATGGCCATAGATAGGGGTAAAAAAAAGTCTTAGTAAACAGTTAAAGCAGTACGGTTTGAGCTACAGATACTCAGTATGTAACTGTTTTAGGTAGCCTGCCTACCTGTCACACTGCCATCTCTTAAAGTTTTTGACAGGTTTGTCAGAATAAAATTAGATCCAACAGCCTGAATGCTCTCTTAGCCCATTTTACGCTTTCTGAAATTACCACAGGATTACAAAGAAGTGATTATTTAGTAGGAAAAAAAAAAAAAAAAAGTTTGTTTCTCAGTTACAAAGTGGCTTATTTTAAATGGGTTGAATAGGACCAAAACTTGAATACTTTCACACGATCAGCATATTTTGACTTTTATATGTGCTTAGACTTCTATCTTACAGGCCTCACAGACAGTCTGCTTTAGGGGATGTACAGTTCTGTAGCAGTTTAAACCAATCTAGGTGCAGGCTGCCATGGTCCTGCCATGCCTGTGACCTCTGTGCCTCCTTCAGGCTGGCTTTTACAACCACTCAGTGATTTAGGACCCCGATCTGGCTGAAAATGTGCCGCTGCTTTAACTTTCAGCTGGGCTGGCTCCCTCAGCTGATTGATTGTGTTGTTGAAAGATCACTGGTAGCATCTCAGGGCAGTAGGAGGGAATGCATGCCTTGGCGATGAGGAGGAATGCCATAGCTTGAACTTAAATCAGTTCGAATGTTCAATGTTTACACTCTCAGAATTACATCATTAGCGTCTATACCGAAGTGGGATAAAGTCAACTCCATATGTCGCTTCATCGTCGTGTTTTCTGTTGATTGAGAATGATGTCACTCATTAATTCCCTCACTCATTTTGACAACTCCTTTTTTACTTTGTTCTTGGATGTAATCTACCCAAGACCTGTTATGTCATACCCCATACAGCCTCTAAGAACTGTTTGTTATACTGCCAGTAAAATTAAAACTATCACCCATATCTTTTCCTTGATTTTTGCTTACTATTTTCACCTTTCTGGTGAAAAAGTCACCCACAGTCCTTTCCCTGTACCGCCATTCATAAAAGTTTCAGATTTTAAAATACACCAAGTTTCTGTGGTGTGTTTGTAACACAGCTTGATTCTTCTGCATCTTCAGCATCGGAATGACTAGAGCTAGAAATGCATACTGGCTTCCCAGCTGAGAACTAGGACAGAAGATGGACACCATAATGGGCAGTACTACAATCAAAACAGAAGTAATCATGTATGGCAACACACGTTTTCAGTGTGCATTGGCTTTTGTAAGTAATTCTGTCTTGCTGAAAAACACCAGGCTGTGTTGTAGAAAAAATTGCAATTTTAGTACAAAGTCCCAAAATAACTGTCGTTAGTTGGCTCGACCTGTGCACAAATCTTAATATTTAAAGACTGCTTCCTGACCTCCTTCAGCTGCGTGGATGAAAAATTAAAATAATCTTGAATTTCCAAGTGGAGAGTGACCAACACTTTCCATTAGTTTGTGCTATTGAAAAGAGGTCCATTCCTAGATAAATCAAAAAGTCAGCGCTTAGTATCATTCTTTAGTAGTCATTACTAGCAGTTATACGTTTTGACCCCAATAGAAGCACTATAAATTAGGGCTGTTTATGATGTTTGATGTGTGTTTCTAAAAAAAAATAATAATAAAAGGCTTTACATGTCATATGGGATAAAAGCCAGAAGTCTGTGAATTGTCCTCAGGATCTTTCATCCAAAGCCACAGGTGGCCAAATGCAAACAAGTTCGTGCTGTGCAGCTCAGTATGAAACTGTGCTCGAGGCTTTTAGTACCCGATGTGAGTGTTCACAGCCTGCCTATACCTGTGTGCTCAGGTCTGCAAGGGCTGTAGGCATCTGCAGACACCACAGAACAGCACTGAGTCAGTGAAACCTGTACAGGAGCAGGAAGGCTCAAAAACGTTTTGGCCTTCTTGTCTCTGTCTTGCTCTATTGCAGCACCCGTGTCATGCAATTCCAGTCATTTTTTTCCTTCTCAGCTTTCTTCATAGGCCACACAAACCAGTGGTGTTTTGGTTTGGTTTGTTTCTTCCAGTTTCTCACCCAGGTTGTGATCCTGTAATGCACCAGGTCACACATTCCTGACAGAAGCATGAGAATTAGTCACCGCACCACAAAATGGGGCCTGGGCCGCCAAGGGCCAGAGGAACTCCTCTGGTTTGACCGCCTCTGGCAAGAGTTGTTCTGAGACAGCTGCTCCGGGGGCCGAGCTGGGACCGATGACCCTGCGGACATCTCTCACAGCTCTGGTTTTAGCTAGGTCTTTGCTTTCCTCCAGCAGTCTCTCTTCCCTCTTAACAGTTTCAGCTCCCCTCCAGCATCCTGCTACCAGCTCTGCAGGAACTTGGCTGCTTTCTGCCTTTGTTTCTGAATCCACTGCCTAAGCCTGCTGAAATGGCAAGCTGGAAGGAACCCCACAGTGGCAGTGCTGTGCGTCCCTAGCCATAAGCTCATGAACAGCATTCTTGAGGCTGGTAACTTGTCTGTCCTGACTTTCCTTCCAGGGAGCTTCACCTGCATTTCAGCCTGGCTCTCCTATTCCTTTCTGGACTTCAGAGCATTCACTTTCAGGGAGCACTCCTCAGTGATCATAAGGTGGTAACAGCTACCAGCAAGCCTGATCCTTGAACATGTGTTCATCATTACTTGAGGTTCGCTTGTTCCTTCCAACAGGAAGGTGGCACAGTTAAGGCTGAGTCTGAGTTCCCCAAAATAAGCGTGCTTCTTACTGCAGGAGGGGCTGAAAACCTGCTTTGTAGCCACTGCACCAATGTGCCCAACTTGGATCCGCAGCTGCCTGGCCAGGAGCTCTGGAAGCTTGGGGATCTGGCAGTTGTGCTTGAGCCTTTCCCACTGTCAGAAAACATACGTTTTCAAAACACAATTGCTACTAAATCTCTGAATCAAACCTTTTACCATTTTGAATGTTCATTTAGCAGCGTTAATGGATTGTTTCTCAACTTCAGGGGTTTGTATGTTGTGTTTATAAATATATGCACATACTCCACACTGTACATGCATATTGCCAGCTATCACACTGAAAGCCTTGTCTAGCAAAGAAGTCCTATTTTTCTCAAATCAGACTTTCCAGTTAATCAGAAGATAGACAAAGATTTAATTCTTGCTATCTAATGGCAAAAGAAATTAATTCTGTTCTGCCAAACAGACTGCATGGAGTTACTTGAAATGCACACTGATTTTATACCCTTGGTTAGAAAAGCTGCTTAACTGTGTTTTCTCTTACCAAGGCTTTGTGCCTGAGCTGCTGTGAGTGCCTGCGTGCCCGTGTGCTCCTCTGCCCCGTCTTCAACATGTAAGCAAATACATGTTCCTCAATATTGCCTGCCTACTGAATCGTAACGTGTCCCAAAGTAGGACCTAAGGGCACCTTAGATTGCCAAGGAAACTACAGAGAAAAGAATCTTGATAAGCTGCTGTTTAATTGGGTAGTAAATGAAAGCTAAAATATAAGAGGAAACATTTAAAAGAACAAACTGCAGCGAGAGCCTTCTGGCAGGGCTACAGAGGGAAAGCACACGTGATAGGCTCTGAAGTTCAGACACTGGGAAGGATCTACAATTCCTCTGCAGTGTGGAGGCCAAAAACATTCAGCAGACGAGTAGTCTTCAGCAGCTGTAAAAAAGAGCTATATTTTATCTCCATGTCATTTCCACAGAAAGCCTCAGTCCTGCTGGGCTGGTGTTTCAAGCTGCATGTAAATCAATCTCCATATTTCTTATTTTAAGCTGTGTATGATGTCAGTCTCTTTCCTTAGACTGCGCTGAAAACCCATGTGGTTTGGCTCCACTGGAGCCTCCTCGCACCGAACCTGCCAGATGCTGACACTGCTTAAGCACAGCGTTGATTAAATTGGCCTCAAGCGGGTTTAGATCAGCAGGACTTTAAAGCAGGTATGAAGCCCAGGGCCTGTCCATCCGTGTCAAGGCTCCAAGAATTAAAGTTCTGGGTTGGAGGCGTGCGTGTAGAGCTGGAAGACGTGATCCACCTGTGTTCCTGGGCTCCTGCCCTTTCGTTGCCACAGGGTTTCTTGCCTGTGATATCTTCCCAAATTCTTTGGTTTCTCTTTCTTACTTTCCCATTTTACCTCCTTCCTTCTTCCCACAGATACAAAGCAGGACCTAAAGTCTTTTCTTAAACATTTGATGATATGCATCACTGTGATTATTTCTAAGCTTTTTTTTTTTTTTTGGCTGAATTTCCCCCATTTCAGGAGTCATTTTCTCAATTGTAATGCCAATAGTTTTGAAAGTATTTTTGGTTGCTATTATTTCTTCAGCATCTTTAACAAAAGTCTGCCTTCCTATTGCATGTACGACTTTTTCTCCTTACCTCTTATCCCTGACAGCTGTCTAGGTGGCATGAATGTAATTTATCCATCCTTCGATTAGTAATGATTGAATGGAAGAGGGAATGCTTTTACAGGGACGCATAAATGTTGTATCAGCGTTGCTGTTTGATCTTTTATGCAGAACTTTCCTTTATAACTCCACTTTCATCCTGAAGATGAAATTAATTTTAAGCCATCTTGGCAATAGTTAGTTTCTGCAGTATATTTTGCTGGCTCATTAGTACAAGCACTTTAATAATGAACACTGGTTACCCTCATCTATATAAGTGCTGATGGAAGAAAGAATTTGTGTCATATGCTTCCAGCTGCACCTTCCCATAATCTCTCAGAGACCTGTGTGCTGTGCAGCCATGTGGCAGCTATTACCAAAATCCCTTTCAGCATCATGCAAGTGGCTAGGTAGGTGGGGCTTTAGGAGGAGAGTAACAGGTAGATCTTTAACCTAGGAACTGGGCTTAGATGCTCTGCACAAGGTACATTTTCTCATCTATCTGAATGATTCTTAAGAAACAGACTTTCCCTGTGTGCTTCAGAAGTGCCAAAATAGTGGCAACAGATGGGCTCCTTTTAGCTGAAGCTTTGTGGCTCCCTCATACTGCTTAGGCTTTATTATCAGAACAAATGCTACCTTCTGCTGGTGGTAGGAGCCGTGGCTGATGCACATCCCTTCCTGCACACTTTTCCTGCATTGGCTCTTCTCACTTAGGTATGACTCCCACCTAATCCATGTCCCCAGGAAGGAATGCACAGAGATGACTGGGAAAGAAAGGAAATTATTTGATCTGGAAAGGCAAGGGGAAGCTTGGTGAGGCCGGGGTATTTATTCTTAAGTATTGAATCTTGCTGCCTAATTGGTGCGTCATTTTTTTTGTGTAGTACACAAGATCTTGCTTATTCTTTGCTGTTTCCTGGTTGGTTTGTTTGTTTTCTTATGGGATACTGAACAGATCCAGTTGCTGCTGTTAGAAGAAGCGTGTTGACCAAGAGGGGTCCATAATGTTTCTCTTTACCTGGAGACCTTTTGAATGCTAAATTGCCTGTGTATATTCTTCATAATGTACCATATGCAAATATTCTTCAGGAATTGATACAACCACTTCAGACAGTCAATATTTTCTATGTAAGAACTGTACGTTTCCTATACTGCCAAGAATGTATATATATCTATGAAGACTTAAGATTGTATCTTTTTGAGCAAGCCTCTTTCTTCAGCCATCTGAACCTTTCTTCCTGTTCTCAAGTTCTCTGCTGATTTATTAGACACTTGTGTTATATTGTGTACTTTTTTGTATCAGCTGTATCTCTGTATTTCTCCTTTCGCTCATTAAAACCTGTTCTTCTCATCCTTCTACTGTGCTGCTTCATATTGGCAATACTCGGACTGTATCAGGTGAGCTGGTCTCCTGTAGTGGGTCGGGCTGAGATGGAGCCAGACCGGTCTTAAAAAGCCAGTCTTTCAGATCTCTTTATATTGTCCCACTGATCCCAACACATAAGCGGTTATACTGCTATTGATAGCCTACTATGTTGGGCTTTCCTAGGGGAGTTTTGTAGCATAGTCCACACTTTTATAAGATAGTGAAGAAGAGGTCTGTAACGGGATATGCCTAGGATAAACAAATGAACAATACACAGAAAATGTGTAGATGTAGACACATTTAAAAAAAAAAAAAAAAAAGGAAAAGAAAAGAAAAGATGAAGTCTGTGAGTCCCATTGATGGTGGTTTCTGCTGGTACATGCTCAGAAACCCGTGGTCTTCTGGAGTGAAGCAAGCTTTGAGGAAAGATTGGAAGGGGAATCTAAAGGTACTTTTTCTCTGGGGTTGTGGCCTTCAACTGAAGTCAGTCAGTTCTCTGGCTGTCTCCATGCTTAACTCATTATCCAGGTGGGTGAGGAGGAAGAAATGAAGGCCAGGGCAGGACCTGTATGCTTGCTTCCACTAGGGAAAGAGCAATTTTGCAAGCAGGAAAATGCTGTTCCCCTAGAAATCACTCCATGAACAGAACAGAGAAATGACAGTGCTTTGTTTATCCCCCCGGTGGAAAGAGCTTTTTTGCTAATAATCCCCATTTAGCAGTGCAGGATCTTCCTTGGCCTGCAACCCTACTCACAATATTAATGCATTCATGGCATGGTATGGAGGAGGAAGGAGTTCAAACGTCCATTACAGTGGTCCCAAGGTACCAAAATAAAGTAAGTGAACGGAACATGCACATACACCTATCTGTTGGGGATCTGGCAATTTCTGAGGTTGGGAGATTGGCTGGCAAAAGAGAAAATACAGTGAGTATCCATTCTTGGAGAACCTACTGTTTGGTCTGTAATTAGGCACTGCTTTAAGGAAGAAATTAACCACATCTTAAACACCACCCATATAATTATGGTAGTGTATATGGAAATAGCGGTGTCACCTGGCCTTGGTTTTCTCTCCGGCTCTTCATCACCCTCTCCTTCACAAGGAGAGGTGTCTTTGTGCCCCCAGTTGCACCTGCCCATGTGTTCACAGCCTGTGCATAAAAGAACCTTGTGGTTCTCGGTGGTAGCATTGAAGGATTTCTTGTCACAGTGCTGTGGTAGCAAGGAGCAGGAACGTGCGTGCAGGATAACCATCCCAGCTCGCTGACTACCTGTGACACCAGTTATATTTAGTTGTAGGGTAGGCAAATGCCTATCAGTGTGACCACATACCTTCCCTTGTAAAGCTAAATTTAAGGATGATGCCACAGTGGGAAACGTTTAGAAATTTCTAGTGTAGACAAGATCATGCACTTGAAATTGCACATGCCAGTGCAGCATTTCCAGTCAGAGGAGCATTTGCAAAAACACCCAGCCTAAAGCTAATCTGTCCTGACTGCAATCAAGAAGGCTTATCACTGACTTGGAGGGAAACCACAGCATGCCAGTAATTACCGTGCTTGAAAATGCTGCTGTTAATTACCTTCCGTTTTTAAGCCCTGTTTTCTTTATGACACTAGTTATTATTTTGTGTACATGTTATGTGACAAGCTTTCTTTGGAGAAGAATGGACTGTATAGCATGTGCTGTTTTCTACTGCTCAGCAAAAATGAGATGCTTTGTTTTGTGAAGTTAAAAGAAAGGCACAGACTTCCCGTGACCTGTCAAAGCCAGCTAGGAGCAGCTCAGTAAAAGGAATGCACATTTCACTTTGGAGTATGTCATGTGTTCCTCTTTGCTATCACTGCTGTCAACTGCTTCTCAGTTATTAACAAGAGTTTAATAGTTCATCAGCATCACACCCTATAGGAGATATTGGTTAAGTCACACCAGGCACTCCGAAGTTCAGGTTTGATTACTGGTTTGCAGCACCACTAACATATAAATAATGGGGTGGCTCCTGCAAGCTCTGTAATACATATATTGCAGAAGTTGCACTGATTTCTCCTTTCTGTCCCTGTCTTTGTTTCTTCTTTGGGAACTTCTACAAGAAAACTAACTGCTACTGCACATGCTTTAGTTCCCGGGAATGCTCCCTCCCTGAGCTATGCTCAGGATGCAGATGTGAAGTATTTAACTCTCTGCTGCTATTTCTCCAGGTTATGTTTCGACAGCAGCTGTTAATTAAATGAAGAAGCTCATTGCCAGAAGAAAACCTGACTAAAGTAATTATTTTTAATTGCAATTTATTTTTTATGGATCACATCAAAAAGTGAATGTAACAGCCCCTAAAACAATAAACATACTACAAAAGGAATGGGGAACATGCGCAGGACCCTCACCTCTACTCTATTATTTGTTCTTGCCAGTAACTAGGGTTTGGCTTAAAATTATTCTGTAGCTCAACATCTGGGATTAAACCATCCTAACTGTGGTATGGGACAGTAGGGAGGGAGAGATGGAGAACTTGTAAATGCACCAAAAAGGTACAACTGCTTTGACATTGAAACTGCTGTGCTTGCTACTTCGGGTTACAGCACTCTATATTCAAGATACTGAACAAAGATGCCAAAGGTCTCAGAATAAAGTGATTAAAAGCCATGACGATGGAAAGTAAAATACCTGAACCTGAAATCAGCTGGCAGACCAACCCACACGATAATCACTTCTTGTCTTAGCTATTTGTTTTTGAAGGTCTTTAGTTGACTTGCTGTACCCATTGAAAATACAGTTGGCAAAGAGTAGCTTCCCTTGACTGTACATCTGCCAAGAGGAGAAGAAGAAATGCAGGAAAAAATTGGCGAGAGCAATCTCTTATTCTAAATGAAGATGATAGATTGAGGAACAAACAAAAAAGTTATTAGCAGTCCTGACTAACAGCTTTATGGCATACAGCTTTCATCTTTCATCAATTGCTTTGTTAAATAAAATCTTCAGTTTCATTTAAGAAATTAAAAACAAACAAACAAACAAACACTTTTATGTCCTTCAAAGTTTTCAAAACACCGATCCTAATAACCGGAGTGTATAACTTAACATTTTTCTTACTGGTCCATGGACTACCCAAACCTAGCACCATCCACTCTGTCCAACACGATGTCCAGCATGACGTATTTGAAGATGAAAACAGACAAATAATCTAGGCACAGGAAAAATGCACTTTTTTTTCCCCCACATATTAACTCCTTCCCCAACACTGTAAGGAGTAGAAACAGAGTGTTATACTTCTAAACTTTTACAAATAGCAATGAATTTTCTTACTATAAATACTAAATTTCATGTAGAAACAGGTTTTTAGAGAAGGAAGATGAGCAATATCACTGGATGAGTGATCTTAAACCTACAGGAACTAACTAGGCCTGATCTTCAAAGCCATAAGGGTTGAAAACATGGGCAAAATCTGAAAATTCAGCATTTTTCTCTCCCTGGAAAAGTAAAAGAGGAGACTAAAGCTAATTCAGAGCTTTTCAGAAAAATCCAAAACTATTTTTCAACTGTATTTCCAGTTTTTAACTTGGTTTTGAATATGAGGTGTATTTCATAACGTCTCATTCATTTGCATGTTTTATGCAGCTGGCATTTGCAGAAGACTACCTTACTAAGGTATCCTCAACAAAATAAAAGTCAAATTTTGTGCTGGAACTTACAATTCTTAAGCAACTCTGCTTAATACTGCTCCCTGCTCTGTTCTACCCGTTGTGTCCCCATCCCAATAACCTGAATTGGTTTCCTCTTGCTGCTGCAAGCCCTTACGCATTGTGTTGTCCTATCTCAGTGCTCCCAGCTGCCAGACTGATAAGGAAGCAACAAACAACACGCCTCTCCTCCTGGCTTTGTTTAACCACTGGCACTGTCCTGCTGCCCAAACGTGGTGGGTTTGTACCGGTTTTATTATTTGGTTCAGAGCTCTGACTCTTACAGTGTGGCCAATAATGAAAGCTGTAACAAGTAGGTAGGGAAGGAACCTTTTTCCACTGCAGGGTTGTCCATAGAGGCTTTGAAAGCCTGAAAATAATGTTGCTGTTTTCTACATTTGTTCTGCAATTGTACCAAACAAAGAGGCTGACAGGAGTGGTGGACAAATCTACTGCAAAGATGATCTGATGCATTAATTCAGAATGTACTGAAACCTTTCTAAGAGAATACAGATGAGAAGGCTGCCCCGGCAGTCACCATCCCTCTCAGAGGAATGTAGCCCCTCCACTGCAATTCACCTGGCTGATTCTGTGGGGCTAGGACACGGAGGAATTTCATTATTCCTGCCACCACAAGCAATCAGTTTGTGCCTCCAAGCATAAAATTCAAGTGTGCTTGCAACTTTGCTTTGCTTGAATAATGTGTAAATGTTACCACTCAAAGTTTTCCAGTGCTTTTCCAGTTCTTGGTGCTCTTCTTATGGCCTCTGTAGCACGTCACTTTCCAAGGTTGGCATTTTATGGCATTAGTAAGAATTTAATCTTCAATGGGGTATCTTTCTGGCTTGGCTCATGCCTAAAACAGACAGAGTTTGTGGAATCATAATGTTCATGAGCAGGCATCTCCAAAGGTCAGCGTCTCTCCATAAGTATAAACTGCTGTAGCAAGGGGCATTTAACCGTACAGGGGTAAATTTAATCCGGAGTATTATAAAACTCAAACCTTTGGTGAAGGCCAAGAGATAAATTTGGAGAGCTGCATTTTGGAGTGGGGGGAGGTTCTTTCTCCTCTCAGGGCTAAACATAGTTCTCGCAAATGGCCTCAGACTGAAATTCTTGAGGGAGTCATAATAAGCAAGCCAGGGCAAAGAGGAATGTTTTTTTTTCTCCCTGATTAATTCTTCCACATAAAAAGGTGAAAGGTCAAAGATGAACTTAAATACTAATGAAATTCTGAACTTCAGAGCAGCAATATGTCAGAACATTAAAAAAAAAAAAAAGTCAAAATAAAAAATGTTTTGTTACTGGCAACAGTAGGTTGGTTTTGTAAGCATAAATATATGTATATATATATATATCAGTTCTGATGTCTTTTAACCTTTTGGAGAAGGGGAACTTTTAAATGTTAAACACAGACATTAAGCAATCCACAGTAGAGGGTTTGGAGAGCTCAGCCCATACTTTTCCCCTTATGTGCCTTTCTCCATCTTTCCAGCTGACTGAAGGAGTGAAATGGGGCTGTCTTTCAAGTTACCACAAGGTCTCTTTGCCCTTCTTTTCTTGACTGAGACAATCACTCTCAAGGTTAATTTCCTTCTTCCTTTTGTCTAGGAATATTTCATGCAGATTAGCAATCTTCCCATATGTGTACTATGGAAAGAATTCTATTGATTCACACTGCTCCTTAGAGAAGCCATTGGACAAACTACTATGTATATGTGCATTTAGATGATCAAGAAAAAAATAAATAAAAAAGATTGATCACAGTAAAGTTCATTTAAATGTAATTGCCAGAGCTGAAATAAATTTAATGAAGGCTTTGTTATCTGTTTGGGCTTTGTAGTACCGCCCTTCTTGGTCTGGTAATGACAAACAAGATGGTTGAGCTGTCCTTTTCATGTTACAGATTATCTGTGCTGCTGATGACATATGGTTTTTACATCATTGTGGCATTTTAAATAGGTATCTAACCTGTAAAATACAAAGTATAACTTCTAAGCTCAGCAGGGCTGGAGTGGCCAAAGGTGTATCACCCAGCAAGAATCTGCAGGAAAGCCCAGAGAATGACCAGAGCTCCAGAAAACATGACCTATAAAGAAAAGTTGCATAAACCGAGCCTGTTTAGTATTCAGAAGTGAAGACTGTGGAAGCATAGTTATGGGAGACAGAAGGTACATATGATTTGCTACAGAAAGACAGCCAGCAGTCTGCTTTCCATGTCTGTGATAAACAGAGAGAGAGCTAATGGGCTTTAACTGCAGGAAGAAAAATGAAATGGAAAAACCTGACAAGCAATATGAGTACAAAGCATTTGGATATAATTTTGTCAGGATATCGTGGCTTCTCTATCACTAAGACTTTACAAACAGGTTGAACAGCAAGAGTTGGATTCACCTCACCTATGTCTGAATCCCACGGAGAGAAACTGGCATTTCCAGTGTGTGATTCGTTCGACCCACTTCCATTATGCCCTGGAAGAAGACGGTGCACAGTGTGGAAGTGCCTGTTTCTCTTCAGGGGCTATGAGAGACTCTAGAAAACTGATTCAGGTCTGGAGGTCTGTTTTGTAGATCTCTGAATTTCTATTCCAACAGCACCATCTCTCGTGTCAGTAATAGCACGGACACAGTTGATTGTGTACAGGTGAAAATGGCCAGGCTAGGTGGTGACCTCTTGAGGTTGTTTCTAGGCTATGAAGAAAATGAACAACTGTCATTGCAGGTCTGCCAAACTAAATCTAAACACACAAGTTGCTTGTTGAAAAAATACAAGTAAAAAATACATATATATATATATATATATATGTATATGTATATGTATATATTGTTTGATGGATTATTGTTTGATGGCTGCTTGGATGAATAATTTGGAATTAGATCTTGAATAGTTTAATTGTTAATAAGCAAGTAAATCATCACCAGTCAATGAGCAAATCAGCATTCTTAGTCAAAGAGGCCAAGAGTAGTAGGAGCATGGAGGCTGATTATCCTTTAACTTTCTGATTATGGCCTTTCCAAAATAGCTTTTGTGAAACAGAATACAGGACAAATAGTTGCTGAGCATAAAGTTTGGTCCTGTGTATAAATAGAGGATTCCACATCCTGAACTCATTTTGTAAGTGCTATTTTTACTAGAAAAAAAAAAAAATACTAAAAACATTGTCATCTTGATTATCTGCAGCAGAAAATGGCAGCAAGAATTTTGAATGGTATTCCCAGAAGATTCCCATTCAAGTCCTGAATCCAGAGAAGTCCAAATTCACTGAATGGCCTGATATAGTACAAATTCCTTTCATGCTGTTGATGAGCTGCAGAATCAACTCAAAACATTCAGCCTGTATCGTAACGAGTGCACTTAAGAAGCTGGCAAGGCTTCAGTCAGCTGCAAGGCAAATGCAATTATAGAACCCGGTTTTCCTTTAAAGGTTTTGAACTCGAGATCAGCTGGAATGAAATGGGTTGCTGTGACTTTCCCTCACCTTTTTCAGGACACTATTCCATTTTTCAAGGGACAGGAATTATAAAAACCTCTTCTGTGAAATTTCTCATACTGCTAGTTTAATTTGCCTTTTACAGCCACTAGAAATGTGCAGTGCCCCTTATCACTATGCTACCTCAGTATGTTCAACCTGTAGCAGTCTGGAAATGGCAACAGCAAAGTCACCAGTGAATTTCAGTAATTCTTTGTTTCATCTGAAACATGCATGCCACAATGCTGGCTGGGGATGGGGAAGTTCAGGAGTTGATGAGGTCAGACTGTGGTTTCACTTGACTTTTCTGGAGTCTTGTGCATATTTACATCTTCTGGGAAAGAAAAAAGAAAGAAAAAAAGAAAGAAAAAAAATCATGATTCTCCTGCACTTAATCCTGGGACTTGTACCTATGTTTGGGTGGCTGCTTTCTCTGTGGATGTCTGCTTTTAGGTGTACACGTGCTTTACCACTAATAGCAAATCCAACAGGTGTTACTGAGGGCAACCTTTGCCCCTCCCTGCTTTGTTTCCTTTTTATTTTCCCTCTTCTGGCTTCCTCGCATATTCAGAGGACTTCTGTCTGTGTTGCACACTTAGCAGACAGTTACCGATGGCACAAACTGGGTATACTGCTCCTTGCTGGATGGGCCAGTTATGTGTTGTTGCCCGGGATAAGCAGAGTCTGCGATCAAAAGTGTCTGTCCTCAATCTGTGGCTGCGTGGCCATGCTGCAAGTGAAAACTACAGCTGAGCATAAGCAATTTCCATAGCTCACGTGGCATTCTTCGAGTACAGGAAGACATTCCCCAGCCCCAGGGTCTGGACCTCAGGTTACCTTCTCCTCTCCATTGTATCACAGTGTCAGTCCCACCAGCTCTGGGAGGTGCGAAGTGTTACCTTTCGGGAGTTGTGCTGCTGGGGCTCAGCCCCATCCAGAGCTAATTATAAACCTGGAAAAGGGCTAGCACTAATCATTCAGTGCTAGTTTTCCTCAGCTAGCTCTCGTGATATTTAACCGCCGTTCCACACAAACAATGCTGTTGAAAAGCCATCTTTTGTAAAATAATAATAATAATAATAAATAAATAAATAACACACACACAAAAACAAAACAAAAGAAAACAAAACAAAAAGGCAACAAAACTTTGGTTCCCTTCTGTCTCCTGCCCATCAAACCTACAGCTTCCTAACATTTTGAAGGCACAGAAACTGCTCAGAGATCTTTAGATGGGGGCAGGGGGAGCGAGGGGGGCTGTCCATATGGCAGGAAGCCGATGCCATGATCAGAGAGAAGTAACTGCCCCTGGGAGCAAGTGCGTTATTGTAATGCTTCTGTAAAATGACTTCCTCGAGGCAGCTAAGACTATAAGAGCTGACTAGAAGCAAACGGTTGATGTCACACAACATTTCCTTCTTGCATAATATGTAGATTAAAACTTGAACTTAATTCTTTTTCTTTGAAGCCACGAATTCCTTCTCTCTAACTCCTATTTATTTAGTTGACCAATAGTTATTTTAGTAGGAAATTAAGGATGGACTCTGTCCTTCTGAGTGTACTAGGGGTAGCCTTTTGATTCATTAAACACAGGGACAATTTTGTTTCATTTTGAATCTTTTTTTTCCTGATCATTTGAGGAAATTCCCATGGGTGTTGTTATACCAAAGGAAATTATTTATGTGCCTCAAGAAGAAAACATGTAAAATTAAGTACATTTTTATCCTACTTTTACACAATTTGAAAGAGACCTTCCCCTCCTGGGGGCATTACTTTTGCTTTACTGAAGCTTTGCTACTAAAATAATACAAAATTAAAATGTTTGATATATGTAGCCGAATATGATTCCAAAGGCAAAGAACTTTCTTCTCATGAACTCTGTGCATTTTTGCCCCTGAATACTTTTCCTGAAGTTTTACTGAAACTAAAGGAACAACACTGCACATACTGGTATGAAAACAGCTGCGCAGGATTACATCAAAGGCTCATCTAGCTCATCCTGTATCCTGTCCCTACAAGTGGCTGGTAGCTGAGCAAGGAGTGGAAGAGCATTTATAAGAAAGTCTTACCCTGTGACTCACGCCAGCCATAAGTAGTTAACAATTCAGGGATTTCCTTCACCAAAAGCTGTGTCTGGGGCACCGTGTTGATAGCTGCCAATGGAGCTAACCTTCAGGAATGTATCTAATTCCATTTTGAACACACTTATACTTTTGGCCTCCACAACATCCTGTGGCAAATAGCTCCACAGTTTAATGATGTGCTGTGAGAAGAAGAATTTCCTTTTGGTTTAAATCTGCTGCTTATCTCTTCATTGGTGCTTGACCATTCCTGTGTTTTAAGAAACAATAAACAATTTCTTCTTATTCCTTTGTCACACCATTTTTTCTTCATAAAGCTTTCTTGTACCTCATCTCAGTTACTTTTGTAAGTTACCCTATTTAGTCCTTCCTTATATGAACAGCCATTCCATGTTAAATCCTTTTTTTGAGACGTGGTGAAGACAGTCACGTGCCGTGTATCACAATCTCAAGAATGTTTCCTTCACCCTTTCACTAAACATTCAGCTTGTACTGTGACCATTGCAGAGGACTGATCAGAAGTTTTCAGAGATAAGCCTACTGATGAATCTTAGATCTTTTACTTTAGTGTTAACAGCTACTATGTCCATCTTTGAATATGTAATTACAATTCTTTTCCCCCATGTAAATTTATTAAGAACTGCTTTCATACAACAACTGATTATCAATTACTGGGCCTTGCACGATCCCTCTGGAGCCTTCTGCAATCAGATTTGAACATTCCAGACAGGCAAGTATGACCTGCAATTTTGTTCTCTATGACACAACTGATTTTTCAGCACTACAATAAATAAATAAATAAAAATAAGAGAGAGAGAGTTGTATTCTATCCTGAATGCAGTGACTTCATTTGTAACAATTATTACTTCTAACCTGCAAGCAGGCTGGTCCTGGTTCTTCAGCAGAGGTAGAGCTGCTGTCCAGAAGAAAAGAGCAATGGCCCATTATAGGTTTCATAACTTCTTAGTATTTATCATTTTACTTCCGAAGTGCTCTGGAAGTAACTATGTAAAATGCTGTGTCCCTTTCCAATTTGTGACTTCTGGCAGAGTTGCAACTTAAAGCTTCTTGTCTTCCTCGTGGTCTTTGCAAGTCAAGAAGTATTCAGATAACAAGAGGAGAGGTGGAGCTGCTGTCTCTGGCAGCTCTCCTTAGCGTACTGTGCTCCATAGAGAATGCTTGTACTTGGACAGCGTGGCTTTCTTTAGCCAAGTCTTGCCCTTCACAGCCAGCCCCACGGAACTGTCAGGGATTGCTGCTGGTCTCGCTGGTGGGTAAATCTGTTCTGGCTGAGCATGGTAGCAGCTGGGGGGCTGACTGGGAACTGCTTCAGGGTGGGTTGACTCCTCCCTGGAAACAGCCAAGGCCTTACAGGATGCTCACTGTTTGCTATCATTTGAAATGTTGTAGGGGGTGTAACAAGGTGAAACAGGCTCACACCCTTGGGGTTCTTTGTCTGCTTGATCTGATTATTTGTCACCTGAGGGGCATTAGTCGTACTGAAGAAAAAACTATTAACATATTCCTTCTAAAAACAAATAAACAAATTCCATTCTTCCTTCAACAGTGGTTAGTGTCTTGTTGAAGCAAAAGAACTAGCCACCTTGCCTTTATCATTCAGTTTTTAAAAGCAGTAATTAAGACTATGATAACAGGCTAATTAGGTTCTAGGTTTTACTCCTCATATATCTTTTGTTTCTCTGTCTGTATCTGAGTACTGACAGAAATTGAGCTTATGCTGGTGTCTTATCTTTGTAGCAATGAATTAATGGTTAAAAAAAAATCAAAGCTGCATATATACCATATGATGTCTTTAAACTGGTTTTAAAACTAAAGAAGGGTAAGAGCTGTCCTAAAGATAATCAGTTCGTGAAACCTAAAATGTTACTTATTATTCTCATTTTTCTTTCAAACATAATAAATCATTTCCACATGGGAATGCAAAAAGGTAACAGAACAGAAGCAAAGTGTACCTCAGTAACAGGTTAAATGAGTTCCTCAGAGCTGCTAACAATCATTCTCATTCTCAGCTGTGGGTTATTCATACTAAAACATGGAATCTCTATCTGTTATATAATTTCTATCTTTTTCTGTAACAGATCCTCAGTTGATTGTGACTTTACAGGCTATTTTCCCACTTTGTACAAGCAGTGGGATTGTTGTTTTTTTGTTTGTCTGTTTGTTTTTTCTTCATTTGCTTTTTCTAATTATTTATATCACTTTGCCACCAGAGAGGAAGAAAACATTATTAGTATTATCAGGATAACAGAAGCTGAGTGGTTAAGAATTTAATCTTCTCCAGATACGTATTCTGTGGTTTTATACACAGCTAAGCAATGTCAGATGGACTGCTGGTGTCACCCAGTGGACAGAGAAGTTCATCACAGGTGGGTGTCTTGTAGAGAATTTTTTCTTGGTGCAGGAATAGCTCGTTCCTAACCAACAGAAATCGCTTTAATTTTAAAGTAGCTGAAATGAGAGCATATTTGAAAGATCTTCTAATGCCGTGGTTGCTGCTACAAAGGTATAAAGCAAACGCAGGAAGCAGTACTTGCTCCTTACCATTATGAAGAAGGTAGACAAAGAATAATCAAACATTAATGAGTGGGGACTCTCTCCTACCGGGAAAAAGTGATTAAAATAACCCAGCAAAACAGCACGTGTACTGTTGTTTATGAAAAGATGTGAAGATTATGAAAATCCAATTATAACGCAATTCTGTGAGATGCAAAACAAGATAGCCTAATAACAGCTTGCAACAGAGGTGAACAAGACCTGGAGAATCCTTTTCTCACAGTGTTACAACAATAATGTATTTCAAGACAAGCAATCTATGTTTTGCATGCAAAACTTTAATGGAACAAACCACCTATGAAAAATGAATTAAACACCTGCAAGGAATTTTAATGCTTTCGGAGCACATATGGAAAATATACAAGTATGTAAAACTAACTTTAGTCCATGCTTCGTCTTAGACATTTTCCTGATTTTCAAAAGGTACTTCTGAGAATGATGGAAAATCAAAGCTTGTTGTTGTTGTTGTTTTAAATACTGAAACGCACTGTTGTGTGATGTGCTTGAAGGCTTTTTGCCACAGATGAAGCAGAAATGGGGTTAAGTGCATAGATGGCTACATCTAATTACTGGAGTCAACAGGAAGAAATAATACTCGTTTTCTAATGCTGTGGCAAGTAGCATGTGCTTCCTGCCCTCTGCAAGTAGAAGGAGAATGACCTGATGCATCGTAAATCCTGAACTAACACACAGAGAAGGGTGAGGGCTGCTGGGGTGACAGCCTGTACTTCTGCAGGAGGCAGACTAGCAATCTGCTCTCCTGCTGGCACAAATATTCACGACATGTGGCAATCCCAGAGTCATTCATTTGTAACCAGATCACAGTAATAGCATTAGAAGTTAAATAATTGACTGCAATATTTTTAACATACCAAAAACACGCCAGGAGCTACATTATGTCGCTGTTCCAACAGGGAACATCTATGATCTGTAAATGCATCTGCAGAGGCAATGTCGTATTTGAGGAGGCGAAAGGAATCCAGACAACCCTAAAGCAAGAAGGGAAGCACAATTATATAGTTAAGTAGGTGGTCAATTTTGCCTGACCAGTGCATTCCTTCCAAACAAGTCCTTAAGAACTCAGTTGAATTACCTTTCTCTGTCAGACCAAGTAGCTGTGGTTCTTCACACTATGTATTTGGTGACAGGAGCTTCTAAATCTCTCAATTTCTATTTGTGAGTCTGTTTTTTCAAAAGAAACTGCTCCTCTGATTTGTAAAATCAGATCCATAGTTAAGATAACAGGGGTAGTAGCTAGTTGCTGTGCACCTTCTGTATGACTTTGTCATAATCCTCTGGAACCCTCACTTTCACAAGTGTTGTGCCCCTGCCATTAGTGAGCAGGGGCCACCTACAGGGCACCACACGGTGAGACAAGGAGACAATATACAACTGTTTTTTTTTTTCCACGTGTTTTTTTTCCACCCATTTCCCAAATGGGTTTTGAGGCCAGGCTTTCAGGAGGAAAGAACAATATGAAAATTTAGATCTGAAAACATCCATACTTTCTTCCTTTTTCTCTTTACATAAAATATAGATATTTAATTCAGATCTAGATTTTCTGCTTCTTGAATTAAAAATCCTGCTAGTGCTGAAATTCATAGCTTTTTCCCAAAGACTTCATGAAAGCCACAATATGACCTCTTGTATGCCAACTTTTCAAATACAAATCAGAAATGATAGCTGCTGTGTAAATAGTTTCTGAAGGAATCAATAAATAAGACACAGTGAAAAAAGTCATTTTGATGCCTTAATTGGAATTGAGGCTGCATCTACAACTCAAATCTTCTTAATATTTTAATTTCAGCGCAGGTCAACTAATGTCTAGTGACGAGGGGAAGATTTTGAATACAACAGTCACTGATGTTTACTGTTGTGGCCACGAAGTTGAGATGATGAGATGGTAAAAATGCCTATTGAGTCTATACTATCACTTCCTCTGTTACCTTTACTGGGAAATTTTAAAGGTAATTATAAACAATATCCTGAGGACTAAAACAAAAAAAAATATTCTCTACTATAAAAGAATTTATTGTATTACCTATAGGTTACTTCTTTGCCCTTCCCAACTTTATCTTAGTCTTATTTCCAGTCCTCCTAAATACAGATTTACACAAAGATATTTTTGCTGTATATTTCCTTGGTTTGTGAATGTGAAGACAAAGTCTTGCATTAAATCATCTCTCATTAAGTTTATACAGCAATCAAAATGAGCTGGTTTATAATTTTTAATCAGCATGTTTCCGTGTGGAATCTTTTTCATTCATTTTTGTTAGAGATTGCTGATTCCTGGTAGCCCAAATGTTTCAACAATAACACAACAAAACAAAAAAAGCTTTGTTATATTGCTACCAAATCACAGGTTTTTGGTCAATCAGTGCAATAGATTGTTGTGGTAAGTAATCCTTGGGGCCTGCAATGCCCCAGTAGCCCTAACACACACACTGCCTCAGGGTTCCCTGGTAGCCCCTCAAGACTCAGTTCTAGGCTTTATTAGTTAAGGTTTGAGGTCCCTGCTCTACATCAAGGGATTGTTCAGGGTTACTCCTTCAGTTCTCCTACAAAAACAAATGATGTGAGGAATTCCTTTAAGACAGGGATAGTGATTTTCTCCGTCCTCAAAGACATGGATCCAAATAATATTCCATTTTCAGAAACTATTTGTTTTGAAATGTCCTTTTTGTAGGAAAATCTATTTTTTTTGACTTTTTATCATTTTTGAAGTTTTTGTTTCATTTTTTATTATTATTTTTTCCTGTAAAATACATATTTGGAGTTGGTGCCAGTTTGATGTTTCTGTTGAGACCACTTTTCATATATTTTAGTAATCAGATAAATAGAAAATTATAACCAAAAGAATCTTTAAAGTTTTCAACCATGTGTTGGAAAAACTATCACTGTCTGATAAAACCCACCTGGGCACAAGACATACTTCTGTGACCACTGTAACCTGCTTCTTAAAGGACACTGGGTTGCTAATGAGGTGATGGTACTCCAGGTCTGACACGTAGGGAATCTGATGACTATGACACCTGCATGTCTCCCCTTCCACCATAGTTCTTTGAAGCACAGCAGGACAAGCAGCCTGCAGTGTGCCCCACAGCTTGTTCCTGTCACAAGAAAGAGAAAATTAGGGGAAAATGTTAGCAAGTTAGATTGGCAAATACATCAAGCACAGACTGAAGAATCATTTTAAATCACCTCAACAAATGACAGGCCTAGGCCCAGTCACCCTCTGTTATCTGAGGTGTGCAGTCATCTAAATGTTTCAGGTATTTAAGGTCTGATGCAACTGTGGGCTCTGCGGAGCTGCTGGCTTCTGCAAAAGCACAGCCTCTGAAACCATGCAGCCAGGAGGAAGAGGGGTGTGCTTTGACCAGATGGGCTGGACAGACAGGCTGTGGTAGCAGCCAAGAGCAGATTTCAAAGGATGATCCCTAACTATCTGAAGGTATCATAGGCACCTCCAACAGCTGACTGTAGTGTACTCATTTCATATTCAGGTATATGTGCTATGTGTGCTGCCTTTATTTGCCTTTCACAGGTGTGATGAAGGCTAATTTGTTTGAGAAGTCCTTCAACATCTGGGGGAGTTGGGTTCTGTAGGTCATTTGGTCCTGTAGACCAAAGCACACAGCAGAAGGGCCAAGATCCAGAGACCTTCGCACTTCCGGTGAAGATATAATTTCTTCAATAAAAACCTGCCACACTGCTCTGAGTGATGCTATCTCTGAACACAACTTCACAGTGAGAACTAACCCTGGGTTTGGACCAGCAAGAAAGGGGAGGGGAGGGGAAGGGAAGGGAAGATAAGGGAAGGGAAGGGCTCTAAAAACCACAAGTCTCTCCTGAAGCCTTTTGAAGCTAACAGAAAGACTGCAGAAAGATTGTTGCCATGTTTGGAGATATTGGATCAATCCCCAAATGGTTGTGCCAAGAGAAAAGCATTAAACCAGAGACCTGTGAGGAGCAGAGGCCCACAATATATGTGCTGAAGGAAACAGAAGGAAAATGGAAATAAAGCTAAAATAAATGGATCACGGAAAAGAGAACATAGATGATCTCATGAACTAGGGGAGAATATGCAAAATTCTGGTTTTCAGCTACATGTGTCTGTAAAACAAGATTAGAGTTTCAGCATATTATTAGCACTAATAAAATACTTGAGTTTTATGGTATTTCTACTTCATTAGTTGAAATACTGGTTGAGGTACTGGCAAGTCATATGAAATTAAAGCTACTTTTTTCCTTTAATTTTGCTCATTTTCAGACATTGCTGAGTTTGTAAAAAAGACTCTGAAGTACTGATAATACTGGAAAAAGAATGTAAATTCCTACTGTGTAGCATAAATAAGCAATCATGAAAGAACCATTTAGTGACTTGGGGGAAAAGCAGTTCTTTCATTTTCCCCTCTTCGTTACCTGAGAGGATAAGAGTGGTTCCTGCTGCATACCATATGGAGGAGTCAGCTTCATTTGATCTACGAGGAGAGGACTTTCTGACTTGTGAGCTTGGTTTTCTGAATGTGTGTGCAGTTAATTCCTGAAATACACCACCACTACAGAAATTGGTAACAAAGTAGGCCCTGATTTGGTAACTGATGGTGTTTGTGTGCTTATAATTGTAACTCAGCTGCTGCATGATACAAACTTGAGAAATAACAATAAAAGTCAATCACAGAATTACAGAATCACAGAAAGGCCAAAGTCTTAACTCAAATGTAGATCTTAAAACTGATCCTCAGCCTTTTACACTTCCCTCTTCGTGCCCTGTACAAGTTCCTGACTGTTGGATTAGGTATAACTAATTGGCAGGTTGGCAGGTTTATCTGGTGGGTAGATTACAAATCACAAGGAAAAATATTATGAGTGTTGATGTCAACAAGGTAAAAGAGGGAAAATCAATCCTGTATAAGGAATATGGTGATGCTCAATCTGTCTTCCCCATAAAAGAGCTCCAATATATGGAATGTATCTGTTGCTAAATTAATCAGAAAAGATACAGAATTCAGGCAGTGCCATTTTTACTGACCCACGTTCAGTAAACCCACATGTTTTTATAGCTTTTGTTTGTATTATTACAGAGGCTTTTATGTAACAAGTACTCACAGAATGGTTCTCATGGCATGTAATACACCAGCATGAGCTCTCTAAATCAATTTCATTCCATTCAAGGCTGAAAACAAGCTTATATTCACCTTCTGCCCAGGTCTGGCTTTCATGCTGTCAGGATTTAAAGGTACTTACAGTGGATTACATTACCAGACAGTTCATATAAATGTTAAATCTAATGAATACAGAGAACAACCTTTCAAAGAGGTTTATGGTTACTACACACTTTTTTTTTTAACTTTTTTTTTTCTCCTCTTTTCCGAGCCTTTATTCCTCTGTCTCTACAGTCTCAGTCTAACAGAAGCTGCAGTATCAGGGAAGTAGGGAATCAAACAGGGCATTCATTACCTGCCCCAGCGTCCACAGTGATTTCTTCAGCATCAGGCTGGAATCCACTGTCTGTGGTCAGCTTGAATAATATCAAGGTATGTGTACAGTGCATTGTACCTCACTTCAGAGATCCCTGAACAGGTTGTTCTGCTTGGCTCAGGGCAGTACTGTGCAGAGGTACTAGCCTGGCCCTGCAAATTTCGGTGCATCAGCATGCTGCTGGGCCTTCATTAAGCTGCCCGGTCCCTGCAGGACTAACCAGTTCAAATGCAGTGGTACACCAATGCAGCTTGAACTCTGCCAGTTATCTAGGAGGCTTCTTTAGCACTTGACTGGTAATTTTGGTGCCGTGCTGTATGGAAACACTCAGCACAGAAATATCTGCTGACCTCATAGGAACCACATATGCAAATGCCTGCTCACCAATTTGAGAAACAAGCTGCCTGTAGGCCTCCTGTCTACTTTGGTGTTCAAGCCAGCAGTCTCTAGATTCTCTGATGGTCAGTCTGGGGCTGACTTTCAGATAAATATTCGGTCTAATGTGGTACCTGCTGAGACAGAACCAAACTCATAAAACTGTACTTGAGCTGTTTTCTGGCCATGCCTGACTTAGGGCTCTTTGGTAATAATTCACCCAGTCATCCACAATAATAATTTTCAATATTGTGCCCCTTATTGTGATTTTCCTTTTCAGACAGGAGCTGTCAGACTGTTGTGGTTTTATTTTTGTTTCCCTAGTTCTTTAAATTGGTGTAGACACCAGATAACCCACTTTTCTCCACAGCTGTAGGATTCCCTCCAGTAAAGAGTAAAATATATTTTTCATTCTATGCTAGATTTTGGTCTCATTCATTTCTTAGTTTTGACCATGTTTGGTGTTGTCAGTTAATCTACAATGAAATAACAAGTACAAGTATTTAAAATGGCACTAACTACAGCTGATACTCTGATGTAAGCAAATGTCACCTTCTCATATCCATTTTCAAAAAAGTCTGACCTTTCAAAATAATCAGTTCTTTTGGACCACTAGTGTTTAAAGAGAAATGAATGTGCTTGGAGGAGGGAAATTGCAGAACACCATATACATGTACATCTGGTGTATGTAACAGAGGTGTCTCTAAACGAGTCAGTGCAGAGCCTTAGAGAGTGACCCATAACAGATTAAATTGACTCAGTAAAAGCTCCGGGACACACCTTCTTCACAGGTTTTTACTGACACTCCCTTGTGCCAGCAGGGTAACTGAAGACATAGGCTGTCTCTGACTCAGACCTTGGCCATCTGCTGTACCTTTTTTATAAAATTTATCCAGGTGGAATTTGCTATGTCAGCCATTTCAAGTCAAATCCTCCTAAAGTCAAATTCTCCACCTCCGCATTGTGTTGAGGAATGCTCTGGGTATAAAGAAGTCAGAACTGAGAATTGTATACATTCTAAACACCTACACAAGGCTGTGAATGAGCCAAAACTGTGACTCCCGCTACACCAATTATCCCTGTTTCCTTGTAATCCCACAGAGCAGCAACCCTTCCAACTCCATGGGAGAAAGATACCCAGTGAGTTATTAATCTCAAGAAGACCTGTTCTGGTGGCATTTCAGATAGCAGTCTTGCAAGGACTCAAGGGTAGTTCTATCTCTGTTACAGCCCAGGCACTCCTCGAATTAGAAGAAATAAAATATAGCTTCTCACCCCAGTGTTAGAGTACAGTATTATAGGATGTATTAAGAGTTTCTATTTTCTTTTAACAAAGAACTGACAAACTGTTAAAAAAGCTAAGATCCAGCTCATGAAACATAGCTTGAATCATTTTTGTTTCCTAACAAATCAGAAATAGGTTAGATTTCAAATATGCTCATTTACTACCTTTATGTTCCCTCATTTAGAATGTTTCCTTTCCCACATAAGCAGAAATATGTGTGAGTTTTTTGTTGTTTTTTTTTTTTTTTTTCTTAAGATGGTGATGCTAGTTGTAATTGTTCCATTGGTTGCATTCTAACATCTGAGTTACACACAATGAAATGATTTTACAAAATGTCACTGAAAAACAACAAATTTAATTTCTCAGAAGTTTAGGACTTAATATTTCTCTTAAAACCAACAACATGTGTATACACGCCTCTTATAGACCTGCAATGTATGTTTTTACATTTTCTAGACTAAATACTTTCATATATAGCAGGAAGAAGGAAATAAACTCTGAACAAGCATAGACTGTTTTGTTTTTGTTTTACTTGGATGATAGATTTATTCTGCTTTTCCAACAACTATTTCATAACTATCTTTTTCCTGACCTCCAAACCACAAAAAAAAAGTCTGTTCTACCAACAGTATATTTCAATCCAACTTTGAACTACAATAGAGTATTTGCCACAAAGATGTAGGGCATTGGCCAGATGATTAACCTAGCTCAATAACCAGCTCACTGCACAGAAGTGAAGACAAGGAAGATTTGGATCAGGATTTCTTAGGGCTTCGTTCAATACCCCCATCGGCAGCACAATATAACTACTTCAAAATGGGCTGGGTCAATGCACTTAATATTTTATCTGGTGGGCCACAGAATTCTAGAAAATTATAGATATGACTTAGCCATTCTTTCTGAGCAAAAATGAACATTTGAAAGTGTTAAAGCTGCACCTATAGATTAAACACGGGATGTAGGGTGACAAGGACTTAATCACCAAAAGGTATTAGCAGGAAATACATTAAAAAATTAAGCCAGAAAAAAAAAAAAAAAAAAAAAAAAAAAAAAAAAAAAGCAGAAATAGTAACCTAAGCACATGGAAAGATGCCTCACTTTGGGCCAGTAGGTGGACTTCAGCATAAATGCACTGGAAATTAATACCCAAGTCTCTGGAAGCTCTTACTTGATCACTCTGTAGCACTGCACTTAGCACTTATGTTGGGAAGTGCACTTTATAGGAAAGCTCACTTATTCCAGAGTTTGCAGAGCAAATAATAATTTCAAGGTCCTTAGTAAAATGCAATACTGTAGCAGTTACAACATACTGATTCCTCTAATTGTGGAAGAGCCACACCCTGCAGCGGTGACAAAGGCAAGCACGCACTTTCATGTTGCCACTTGTAGACCAAGCTAACTGCAAAGCACCCTGTAATCCTCACTGCGATGTATTCATTAATCTGAAAGAGAAAAAAGGTTTGCTAACTCCACCACGTTTTCTCATTTATGGTAGATGGAAGAGGCCGACTGAAGAGGCCTCAATGAGTTGATTATCCAAGACAGTTGGTCATCGGTGAGGAAATGATCAGAGTTACTCTTCCAAACAAGTTTAGTTTGGTCAGTCTCATCTGAATCCTGTAAAGTTACCTTCTAACATATGAACTGTGGACAGACAGCACTTTGTCTGGATGACTCCTGACCAAAGAAAGCATCCTGAGATTGTGCATGTTTTGGAAGGTGATGCTGTATGGCAGGAAGGTACAAGAAACATTTGAAACAGGAAAGAAACAGGAAAGTGGATCTGCTTCTGAGGCAGAGAAGCTGTGGAGTCAGGCATGGACAGATCCATGAAGAGCTAGTCTGTGCTTGCCCTTTAACTACTGCTGTTGGTGAGAGTAGGCAAGGTTTGGACTGTTTAGCCACCAGTAAAGAATCAGCGTTTTGACACATACAATTTAATTTATGAAAATCATGGTCACTAAAGCCTTTAGCATTGTCTGTGCACACAGACCATGAAAAATGCCCTAGTGACACCAAGCAGAAGACTTGGAACCATTTTTCCTATCTTCTATTTAAACAAAAAGCCAGTTTGCACTGTCTCTGATGCTCCTACCCATTCAAAGAAAGTCAGAATTATGTTGCACAGTTTTACTGAACTCATATCCATTTTCATGTGACTCCTGAAGAACATCAGTTTACTACAGCACATAGTTTGCAGTAACACTCTATAATCTGTACTTGATAATTCAAAGTGGTTCGATAATTATCTGATATAACCTTTACAGACTTTGTAAAAGCCAAACCACAGATACAGCATGATATTTCAGAAGTCTCCAACTCTTGCAGACCTTATAGAATAAACAAAGGTCAGTTTACAGAAAATATCCAACCCTGAATATTTATCTATACTAAACAGTAATGTCAGCTGTAAGAACTTCATTGCCATTTGTTTGTTTGAAGTTACTCCTTCATATCAGCTGACAGCCTGGGTAGCATGAGCCAAAAAAATAAAACCTGTTATATACTTGGCTACCTGTCATTCTGTCTGGGTCTTAATGCATGCCCTGCATACAATACCAAGCCTCCCGCCAGTAGCTCTGTATTAGTAGCAAGAAAGAGCAAATCACCTGACCCAACCACAGTAAATAATGGTGTGTTTATAAACTCTGTGCCTGAAGGCATGCTTACTGACTTGGGTTGCAAATCTTTTACTTTAATTTCTGGTATTTCTGTGGCATGCTAGGCCCAGATTTGGTAACTACAAAGCAGTGGAAGTCTTTTCATGAACTTCAGGGGTAATTGGATTGGGACTAAAGGCAGGCAAACAATAGCCTGTTACAGACCATACCCAAAAGAAAAGCGAGAAATAGCTCGTTCATATTTCCAACTCAGAAAAGTTTATTCCAAAATGCATCTAGCAGGGATGATGGAATTCTTGTTTATTGAAATCTTGAGTTAGAACAGTCCTAGGCAATCTCCTTGTCTTTCTTCCCAAAGGAGCAATATGAGTAAAAAAGAGGTAACTCATGTAGAGGTTGTTGGGAAAGCCAATCTTTGTAAAATGTGTTAAGAAGAAATGTAAGCTTCATGTTCCTTGCAATTCAGACACCTCAGAGATACTAAAAGTGGGGGGCAGAGGGGAGAGGTAAGAACAATATTAATAAAGGTAAAGCAATAAATATTACGTGTGCGATAACTGGCTGGGCAAGCTTGCCATCCCGAGGCCCTTTCCATTCTCTGACCATTTCTTCATCTTTATTAGTCACCAGACCTCCTTCCTGATTAAACATCACTGTTACGGTGGTGCTGTAAACAGACCAAAATGCAAAACCTGTTTTTCCTGGTGTATCTCAGTAAAACCTAAACAATCCAAGAGTCTCTCTTTGATCTAGGAGTCTTTAATTAAAAAGCCACTTTGCATATCCACTCCTTCATCCAGCATTTCTCATGCTATAGGCTTGTGAGGCAGGTATAAATTATTATCCCTGTGCTACAGACAAAAGAGTAGAGTTAAATTCTTGTTTTAATAATTCAAATGGAAAAGAAGCTGGTGTCAAATGGTGTGATTTTAATGCCATTTCCACTTGCTACTATAGTCCTAGGAGTTCTAAAACACTTCAGATTATACTGTAAATTCAAAAGAAGGAAGAAACAAATAATATAAAGGTCATGTAGATGGTATTCATGTATTAGCCTTCAGCTGACAAATTTCAGGAACATTTCTGTGTCTCTATCCTTAATATTTATTATGGATAATACATATTCTGATGCTATTATCTTTTATCTACCCACAAGTAAATAACACGTGGCATGCTGCAGGGAAGATACAAATTTTGTAATGCACAGAAAAGGTTTTCATGTCATCAAAACAGTTTAAGTGGAATCTGTGTGTTGGTGGCCAGATCTTCCCTCCACACATAGGATTAGAGAATTTGGGGGCTTAACGTACCACAGGTGGTTCAGGGTTTGCTGGGTTCTCTCACATCTTAACTGAAGAACACTAAATTTGAGTCTTTAATAAAAGATATGTTCAGATTTCACTGGGTTTTGGAAAATGAATGCATAGATATTTAAAAGGACAAAGCAAGAATCACAACATCCTGAGATTTAAGGCCTGCACTTTACATTTTCTGTGTATTTTTTCTTGTTTTCTGTAATGTAAGATTGGCCAGAATTGGTAAATTTGGTGGGTTTGATTTTAAATTTTAATTGAAAATTGTTTAAAATGCAAAACCGTGCTGTGTCTGCTTTCTTGACCACTGGGTTTTGCTGTTTGTCATATGGCGGCTCTGGTGTGACAGTCACGCCAGCCTGAACCTTCCATGTCCTGGGGAAAGTTTCTTCTCTGTAATCACCATAACGCCATAGAACGGTTGGTTTGTCAAACCCAACTTCTTTCATCTTGGATGCTTGCTCTTTTCTGTTTACACAAGGAAGGAAAAAATATACCTCTGATTAGTTCTTGCTAAGCAGAATCCTTGGGCAAGATTTCTGCTAATTTAGAATAAAGTTTGACCTAAGCAGAAAGCATACTTTAACACACTACTTTTTCAGCTGTGATAGAAACGATCAAGGCTACTAATTTAGCTAGGAATTCAAGCAGCCTCCAAAACATCAGTTAACAGCCCATCCATTGGCTGTTGATTTTTTTAACAGATATTTCAGTGCTTTGTCAATGGATTTAGCTCATGAGATGCAGTAAAGTGTGGAGGTTCAGACTTCTTACCTGACCAGCATGGCCAGTGTGAATGATAGGTGAAAATTTCTGTTTTAAAGTCTCGGCTATCATACACTTACAATTACCTTAGCAAGTCATTAGGTTTGTATTTTCAGCCACAACATGGATAAAATGTGCCCAAATATTTGTTCTCCTCTAGATCTTCTCCTTTCTAGTTAATGCAAAAGAACTTGCTTATCTCCCGATTCCTTCCCCAGTCAGTCAGACTGAAGTGGCAGATTTCTGTTTTCTTTCTTCAATGGGAACCTCTTTACAGCTAACAATATGATTTTGAAGTCTTCTAAATTGTCTTTCACATGAAAATCCAGAGGAGTTTTGTAATGTCAATGGATCAATCTTTTCATGATAAATATTATGCATTACTCTCACATAGAAGGGAGTCAAACAGTTGCCCAAGATCACACAAGTTACCCATGATTAAGTTGGCACTAGAACTGACTACACCAACCCTCCACACATACATAGCAGAGATACACCGACTGTGAGAGCCAGTACCTCACAGAGAGTTTGAGGCTGGCTGAATTGACTCAAACCTAGGAGAAAGTTAATTATGCCTGACAGTCTTTGGCTGACATTCTTTTCAATTAGACTTTTTCTGTGTACTCCTCTACACGTACATATGAGTAAATGCATACATACTTCTACTCTTTAAGCAGTGATAAAAATATGCAGGTCAACACAGTAGTACTAGACAAATGAAACCACTAAAGGAAAAAAATGAGCAAAAGAGACGGTCAATTTTGAGAAAGCTAATTATGTAAAACATTAGCTGATAGAAATCAAAAGAACATTTTTGTCTTCAAGCCAATATTTTTTGCTGTTTCAAATTTGCCATTAAATATTGCTTGGTATAAACTTTTTGCTGACCAGGCTAGGCACAAATATTCAAGAACACTAAGCCAACTCCCATGGCACTGACACAGGAATCTAGTGATAGCATCAGGGTACTGCAAGATGAGGAGCATCACTTTACTTCCAAACAGATGGGCCAACGGGGTCTGCAAATGCTGCAAAGAAAACAGGCTCAGATCCTTTGAAAGGGAATACTTTGCTTGTTGGGAGACCCTATGACCCTATTTGTGGCATAAATGTTGTCTTTAATTAGATGACTAAGTCTGCTGACTGCAGAGCTTTTGAGAACAGTAATATGGTAGACCCCAGGACAGTTGTGCCACAGATACACAAAGGTATTCTCAGTGTTTGGATGAGTTCTGTCTAGTTCCTAACAATTACAGGCTGGGGTATATCAAAGTCCTGAGTTTGGAAGAATAAGTAACATACATTTTAGAGTGTTCTCTAAAACAGGTAATTATAGGACATGGTATGTCTCACAGGTAGGAAGACAACAGTGTTCATTTAAATGATCAGAAAATATGTTTCCAGTTTAAGCTTCAAATATTAAGCTTGTTTGTTGCTTTTCTTTTGCTTTGCTTTGCAAGAACATTATATAGCTATTGGAGTCAAGAGGTTGGTCAATTAAACTCAATTCCAGTTTTTGCTCCAGTATCAATTCTCTTGGACTTTGGGGTACTGGTTCCCCAAGGACTAAATCAGTGACAATAACCCATACCATGATGAAAAATGTGCTAGTGTACTCTGTTTTACGATGTACTCTGCATTGTATCATATACTTTCTTACACACTCGTAACTGTTAGATTTTGCACAGCCACTAGCTGCTAAACCTATTCTCATCAATTTTCTCCTAAGATACAATGCTGATTTCATTCAATTTGAATATGTTTTTAATTTTTGTCAGTGTACAGGAACTATCAGTTAAACAGCAGGACACGTAATAGCTGAAATTCAGAAACTGTGCCATAGATACAAAATTATACAGGTTAACTTTAATAACTGTCCTTGTAAGTAATTAATGTTTATAATTAGTTATCAGTGAAGACTTTTGCATTTAAACTTACCCTGGTTTATAAATTCCAGCACTTCTTCTGAGAATTGATCCAGACAGGGTAGATCCTAGCTATTTCAGATGTCTCCATCTTGTCACTTGATATTATGTTAGCACTAGAGATGGCACTCAGAGAATGATTGATGAATTTGGAGGCTACTACACCTTTAAACATATGGCAAGTTCTCTGTGGGGAGCCTCCAGGATGGTAAGGCCATCTTGTGCTGAACAAAAATAGAAGGTTTAATGTAAGCAGAATGAAGAAGGCCCAAGGCCTGATTCTGGCCTCCGTATCTTATGGCAGTCTTCTCTCAGGCCCTGACAAGACAACAGGTTACAGATCACAGCATATTATCAAAATGCAAAATGGTTTTAATGGGCCATGGTTTCTGTTGCAAAAGATATTCAAATAGGTTTTCACAACTACCAGGAAGTTTATCTGCAGGTTAATCATAATCAGAAAATATTGTCTCACCACTAATCCCTGAAAATGTCTCTGTTGAGATAACTCTTATCTTCCGTTACCAGTAACAAAGATAACAATATGTTTCCCTTTCATGAATAGTGAAATGTTAAGATGAACTCTGAGAGTTTTCAGAGCAATAACACCCTCCAGACTAGCTTGTTGTTTTGGTTAAATGGTTTCCCATAATTTATGCCCTACTTCAAAAAAGCATTGCCATATATTCTAACTCTGTTTATGGAAGTAAAAGTATCACTTACGTTTGGTTTTGAATTTGCTGTAGCCTCTCCTGTGTCCACACATAAGGCAGCTTCTGATGAGTATCTTCAGATTTGAGTCAGAAAGCTGGACAATCAAACCTAGACAAACAGAATAAGAGATTAGTAATAAATGAACACAACTGATGGTAATGTCAGCCCTGTTCTATGGTATGTGTCTTGGGAAAGTAAGGTTCATTCATGTGAACATATATGGAACTTTGGGAATTGTCTTCTAAACAGATTCTTTGCCTTGAAGAAAACAATGGGAGAAAGAAGGAATGTGTATTCTGGGTGCCTTTAATTGAAAAATGTAGATCGATGCCTATGAGGAGGGTGGGTATCCAGAAAACTGCATTATTCTGATATATTCCAAGTGAGACATAGACATTAGCTATGTCCAACTTCCCATCTGAGTTCCAGCCAGTTTTTAGTTGGTTAGCCAGTTAAGTGCAAGATTGCTGCTGAAAAAGGATGTAGTGTAATGCTCCCATGATAGCAAAGGGTAGAGACGGGTTAGTGGAAGCTGATTATCTCCACCCCTTAGGTATTCATTTGTGATTAAGAAATCTCCAACTGCTGCCTAACTGTACAGCGCACTGACAGATCCTCTGGTGGAGTGCTGAAGGGAAGTGTGCACGATCAAGATGAACAGTGATCTCGAGATCATTGAGCAGAATAAAGCTGCCTGTGAACCCAAGAGCTAAAGGTGGAATCAATAATATTGCAGACTTAAGAGCACAGTGACACCAAGGGCATGCAACTCTACAACAAAACATTTCCTGATGGTCCGGGAGTGCTGTTGCTTTGTTACAAGAAGAAATTGGATGTCACATTTTCACATTTTCAGGAAACAACTGAAAAGGGAATCAATCCCTTATCTCCCTGTATATTGGTTTATAAAGCTATTGTTCTATGCTAAGATGCTGGATGTCTCTGCAGCACTTTCAACAATATACCTTTCTTTTTTTTTTTTTTTTTTTTTTTTTTTTCTTTTCACATGCCAATATTCTCAAATAAATCCAACAAAAGTTGCAAAGTAAGCAGCCCTTCCCTTCAGATCTTTAATTTTGTCCACATTTTAGCCAAAACTTACATAATGCCCTGTGATGAACATTTCAGTTGATGCATTAGTGTTACCATTCAGACCAAAAGTTATTAACTCAAATACATGTGGCCAGTTAGTTTCCAGCAGGGAAAGATTATTTTTGTCTTAAAATAAGCCAAAGCAGTGACTGATCATGTATTCTGCTAGCACAGTAGTGGACCTGCAGTGGCTACATACAACAAACAGATACTGAACCTTAGTGGCAGATGATCACAGATAATCAGAGAAGGACTGAGTATTTAAAATCAGATTGTACTGAAAAAGCAGCGTGTTACTACTTGATAATTACTCCATTCTCATACTAATCTATGCTTTAATTAATTCAAGCATCCAGAATAGCATGACCAAGTACTGCATAATTCTAACCACCTCTGCTAAGCACCAGGCTTTCCGAGGAGCTGCCTGCTACTCTTACTTCTTTCCTCACAAACGTTGGGTGAGAGTGAGAAGCTGATTGCAATGGGCAACTGGACAGCATCATTTTGTACAACAAGAACTAGACAGGAGGAAAGCGGAGTGAGCTTATAAGCACACATGCAAAAGTAAATCAGCTTTTAAAGACAAAAATTCTTTTATTTTTAAAGAGGAAGACTGCAGTACCACCTGGAGAGATGGAACAGGCTTGTCCCTGACCTAAGATTCTGCACTGAGAATCACTGACACTTGCTGAATGAAATACTCTGGATGCAAATGTTCTTTGCTGGTGCAATACGTTATGACTCTATCACTCACCTTGAAAGAGGAGACTAAAAATGCTTTGATAAATGATTTGAAACGTTGCCCAGTTTCACCAGCTTTGTTCTTCTAAGTGTTTGTACCTCTTGCTTCAGCTGCAAAGCTATTTCATCATGTCCTAAAACAATGCTTTGCAGAGAACTGCAGTATATCAACCTATAAACTGAAGCACATTGGTCTACCCAGCCAATAGAGAGTGTAGTCTTAACAGAAAGCACTTTTCTCCTTTTGTGGCCAAACATTACAACATAGCACATTTACGCAGCACTGTATTACCTTCACTTCCTAAAGGCATGTTTAGTGCTGTCTCAGGATTTCTTTTTGCCTTTGTAGTGCAGGCTGGCAGAGCAAAACTTTTCTTCTTTCATTCTTTTCTTATGGCAGTGATTTCACACTCCTTACATTTGGACACCAGAGCACCACTCTTACCCTCCTCTGAGGCTTGGCTTCTCCTGGATCTCACAGTTTGGCACGCTAGTGACTTCTGGTGCCATTCACAGTGATCAGCCCGCTCAGTGAGTTCTCTCCAGCTGTAGGATAGCACTTTCACAAGTCCCTTTGGGAAACCAATCTCATACCTAGCAAGGAGCTGCAACTTCTACCAAGTTCCTATAACATGTTGGCAGCTACAGACTTATTTAACATGTTCTTATCGCTCTTTTTAGGTACCTCAAGGGAGGCTGTAGCGAGGTGGGGGTTGGCCTGTTCTCCCACGTGCCTGGTGACAGGACGAGGGGGAATGGGCTTAAGATGAGCCAGGGGAGTTTTAGGTTAGATGTTAGGAAGAACTTCTTCACTGAAAGGGTTGTGAGGCACTGGAACAGGCTGCCCAGGGAAGTGGTGGAGTCACCATCCCTGGAAGTCTTCAAAAGCCGTTTAGATGTAGAGCTTAGGGATATGGTTTAGTGGAGGGCTGTTAGCGTTAGGTTGGAGGTTGGACTCGATGACCTTGAGGTCTCTTCCAACCTAGAAAATTCTGTGATTCTGTGATTCTGTGGTGAGTCCTTATCTGTCCGTGGGATCTGAGATGCTTGGGAGATCTTTGGCTTGGAGTCCTCTTTACAAGTTTTACAGAGAGAATGACAAGATATTTGACACAAGACTGGATATTTTTCTTTTCGTGTATCATCATTTAAGAAGCCATCTTCTTGCCTTTCTGTATGTCCTTGTACAGATAGGATTCCTGCTTTTAGTCAGGCTGAGGAGAAAACACAGCTGTATCATCCAGTGAGAGCAGTAACAGCTAAAGAACACAGAAAACACAGACCTGATAGTTTTGCTGCCTCAAACATATGTGGACAGGCTGCCAGTGTCCCTTTGGCAGTTGACACCGAGCTACATTTCCTCCCAAGGAAGGCACTCCTTAATCAAGCTCAGAAATACCTGCACAGCAGCACGAGGTAATTTAGTGCAGCCATCACCAGGGAGCATCTGCACTGACAGTGTACGCTTAGGACTGTGCCTGCTGAAATGCAGTGTAATGTAACACGGTGATTGATTTCCTCTCTCCTACATAAAATGTTTTTTTCTTACCCTAGTAAGATGAAAATCAAATAAATACAAGACTTCACTTGCTTAGATGTGACACAGAGTAGACATTTAGCTTTTAGATGTAATGAAACATTGAATGTCTAAAGGAGTCTTTTTCAGTAACTGCTGATTCTATGTACCCTATTTTATTTTGTTGTCCAATTTAGGAACTCAGATCTTCCATGGTTATGTGAGGACCACCTTTATTTGAAACTGTAGCAGCTAATTAAAGGATTGCCAATGTGGAAAATCTATTAACAAGCTTTAGCAGTTTTAAAATGTGAAACACAAAGGAAGTTTACAAAATGTCTTAGTCCTCAGGCCTCTAAACACACACAGGCTTAGCTATAGCCACATGGTCACCCCCTCCAGTTTCAATAGTAGCTTCTTTCACTATTGTGGTGGACTGCATACAAATGTGTTCATGGAATAAAACAGCCTGAAGTACATTTTTGAAATCTGAATTTCAAAAGCAAGCTAGGCAAAGCAAGGTATGAAGACAGAGGCTGTGTTTTTTCTCAGTTCAGTTTTCATAACTGGAAAACAAACAAACAAACAAACAAACAAAACAAAAACAAAAACAAAAACAAACAAACAAACAAAAAAAACACTTTTTGGAAGATAGCTAATCAAAGATATTGCTTCTTACAAAACCGGTGTTGTCTACAGTCTTAGATGCTCATGGCTTTAGCAAAGGGCTGTCAAAAAAGTGACATGGCCATTCAAGGGCACAGAGCTCAATGAAAACAAAGTCCAATATCTTTGTTCTTTTGCTATTTCTGGGAATATCACTCTCCAAGTAAAATTTTCTTGCTAGCTGCTCAACTTCTACTCTCTTCTCTTAAATACCAGGGTTTCATTGGATCTTTAAAATTTCTAAGCTCACACAGTACAGGAAAAAGAAGAGAATTTTTAATACATTTTTTTCCATGCCTTTTTTTTTTTTTTCATTATTTTCTCCTTACAGACTTTTAGAAGCCTGTGTATGAAATAGGTTATAAACACCATCAGTTCCTTCTAATCCTTCTCTAACTCTCGTCACCTTGCTGTGCTTTAGCCAGCAATTGCACACAGACAGACATAAAGCTAATGTTCTGAAGTGGTTTCTGAGAAGTCATGAAGCATCAATAATAAAAAGGCTAAAAAGCTGGTAAGACATAATACAACTTGAAAATGTAGGTAGTAATGTACTTGCTAGCAAACCAGCAGTGGTGATTACCTAACAGTATTTTTTATGTCAACTTAAGAGGATTCCACCTCTGTCATCCCTGTTTCTTTACATCCTTGTTGGAACAAAAAGAGCATTTTAGAGTAAGTGTAATGAAACACGAATTTAAAACCCAGTTATCCAAGGGAGTCACAGCCCTGAGGAATGCTGTGGACAAGGGCTCACAGTACTTTAGTCAGGACATATGAACTTAATGAAATCTGCAGAACTCTGCACCCAGCAATGTGTTGTCCAGTCCATTGCAAAACAATAGAACAAGGCCATTATGTGGTATTCTTAGCTAATTGTTCCATATGTGTATGTTAAATATATTAAACTCATGAATTGTTGGCAGCAGAAATGAACATTAGGTATCAAATCTCAGGGAATTAGGGGTACTTATAGGACACTGTCACCTTCCTACTTATCCCCCTTTGCTCTCACTGCATAGCAGTTACCTCTAGTAACACACCTTCCTCATTCATCCCAGTCTGCCCTGACCACATCTACCTCAGGACTCCTGTCTGTGTCTTCCCCGAAAAACTAGTGGGCAGAAACTTCCCACCACTACTGGCACAACACCTGGGAGTAAAGCTTACAGGGTGAGGATGTATAGCGAGCACACTGAAATATGAGGACAGTTCTGGTATCTGCTTGCCCCTCTCTTTCGTTCTATCTTTCATCCACAATAAAATGAGTGTTTCCATTTTAACTTTGGAGGATGTATGAAGGGGAGGAGGGAAGTAGAAGAATATCCTAGAAATGATAGAAAATGCCTAGTCAAAGAAATATACAGGTCCTGCCTCCAGTGCTGCTGCTCTAAGTATTGGTTCCATTACTTCCTAGGTGAAGTAGGGGTGGAGCACCCCACAGGAAGATAGTTATGTCAGCAGGCTGTGAGAAATAAAGTACTTATGCTTTTTTACAGTAACAGTGAAGCTAAGCCATTATTTCCTATGTGAGGCCTTGAAAATCTGCTTCAAATATTATTGGAAAAACCACTGTATGAATGGGAATACAGTCAGGTCAGGGGATTAAATCATAAGAACTTGATTACAAAACTGAAGAACCAAGTATCAGTTTTTGGTTATTTAGATTCACACCACTCCAAACTGGTGTCTTCACAAGCTACGGCCTACTGTTACTTCATATGTCTCAGTTAATTTGTTATCTGTAAAAGAAGACTGCTTTTGTCTGGAGGTATGACCCAGTGACTGTCATCAAATATGCTTTTATTCAAAAAAGTTTTTTTATGACTCTATCATAAATATAAAAATGGATTTCAAAGATGCCACTGTAGTGACCTCTTGCTCTGTGCAACTTTCCATCCTCTACCAAAATTGTACAAAGGCACAGAGATCTGCTGACAGGGCACACCTCACTGTAGCACAACCTAGCACACATATCTGTCTACATACCTAAGGCAATAGCTCCTTATTACAGAAATTTAATAAATCTTTTGGAAGCACAGGTCCAGGCAACAGATTGTTCTGTTCATGTGAAACCTGTCATTTATAAGCATTTTTTTAAAAAATGAGCTTCAGAGGAGACAATAAACTGACTTATTTTTGTATTTCACAGCATACTTCCATCTGTTCATGCAAACTGAAGAGCATGTGCTAAGTCACGGTCTGAGCCTGAGTGCACAAACAAGTCTGGGATTCTCAAGGTAGCTTTAAGGAGTAAGGCAGATGAAATTTGCTTCTCTTCAGAAGCACTCATTGCATCCTTTGAAAAGCTGTCCTCTGAAGGACATTGATGTTGTGACACTATCTGATGCATGCCAGGATGTTTGGATTATGGCTGACAGACTGTAATCAAACTGATGGAAAAAAAGGCGGTAATCAAACTGATGGAAAACATTGAAATCGCCATGGGATGTAAAAGAACTCCACAATGAGCAGTGTTAAATGGGAATTATTCATCTGCTTTTGCCACATTTAACTGTGACTGAGATACTTCATCTAGGTTTTGAGAGGAGTGGTTTCAGAATTAAGGAGTTTCTTTATCCTGCTCATGCTAAGGAAAACACTGGTGACAGCTGTCATTCCCACAGTAAATGCTAGGAATGATGGCAGAGGAAGTACAACTGCCTTCAGCAACTGGTGAGGAGGCAGTAGTTTGCCTTCTAGAGTTTACAAGTTTTTTTGCTCTCATTCAAGAAACATTTTTCTTTCCTTCCATCCAGCCTTTAGGCCTGATATTAAACCCTGAGTCAGAAAGATTGTCCCATTGACTTCAGTGCATTTTTAGAGTTGAGTAAGGACTATGAGTTTTTGCCCTAAGCTAGGAAGAAGAGTATTAAAGTGTTGTAAACACATAAATAATGGCTTTGGCCCCAGAAATATGAACAGAAAAACAATCATCACACACGTTTCAACTCTTCTTGGGACTGATGCAGGCCACTTAGTGCCTAAATCCTCCTGCCTCCCCCTCCTTCCAGGATTAACCTGCAGCCGTCAGAGACAACCAACTCCCCCACTCTATTCCATGCCATTTCTTGACATACACATACTACAGCTTGGAAAACAACAACAACAAATAAACAACAAAGGAAAATATAACGTACTCCAAAAGAAGCCTTTTCCTGAAGATTGTAACTTCTTTTGCTAGGAAAATGATGCAATGGGTGCTTCTCTGGGAGAAAAGGAATAGGAGTTGAGCCTCTGTGTTACCTTTCAGGACCACGTTTCAACTCCTGCTGCTTAGTTACCACAGGTTTTGGACTGCACTCAGCCCTTCCCTTGATTCCCCACCCACTGCCTGCCTGCCTGGCTAAAAAATAAAAATGAATAGCTACTGTGAGAAAACAAAACAAACAAACGAAAAAATCAGTATATTTCTCCAGCTAAAACTACTTTTCATGCACCTCCTCTGGCCTACAACCTGTCTGATATTGTCTTCCTATCATGCTGGCTGGTATAGAATGAAACTGGAAAATGTAGCATTCATTGATATAAAGCATATTAAATGTTAGGATCAGCTGACTGGCAGTAATGGAAGGGGAAAAATTTCTGAACTGGTAAGGGCACGACAAGATACAGTGCTCTCTCCTGGCTTCTAAGAGACCAGGTTCTCTCAGAAGCAGCCAGGTGGGGAACGTGTTGTCCAGCTGTCAATCTGTTCTTGCTAATGCACACTTTGTTGATGCAGCCAGTCCAACTGGAAGTTGCCATTTTTTTCATATAGCATTCCTGGTTTTGCACATTGGCTGCCATGCAACTATCCCGCTGGCTATCTGTACTCTCTGGTACAGAGAGCACAGCGCTAACTCTGGGACTGGACACTGCATAGCCTGGAAGGTGTTTTACTCTGTCCAACACACCCTCTTCTCTCCAGGCCTAATGCACACAGTGGAGTGCTTCTGGGTCCAGCCACAGCACCCGGTGTATGCAGTCAAGCTGGAGAGACACCTTGAATCCTGCCGCTCAGACAAACTCTGGCAGCAGCCAGCAGCCCACAGCACCTGCACAGCTACAGCACAAGCCACCCCTCGCTCCACTGGGGTATCACAGTGGTTATGAATGGTGCTGGAGTCATTCTGGGAAGGAGTGAAACAACCCCCCGGAAACCTGGCTCCATTAATTCAGCTGATCGCACTAAAAAAAAAAAAATGTTGTGCTTGTTGCCCCAAGGCTTTAATGAACATTTTTCCTCTGATGTCCTTACTTCTGGATGTCACGTCTGTAGTCTCTGCATGAGATGTGCTCTCACCTGCTCTATTTTACCTTTATCTATCTCTGGTCAGCTTGTCTAATGAATTCCCTGGGATTCTGTAGACTTCGTGACCACCTTTATCTGTGACTTTGGTTCTATAATCAACAAAATCCATGTCCTGATGACTCTTCTATTTTGGCAAGTACCAAAGCAAACAGACCATGAACACAGACTAGTATTCTCTCTTTCCAGCTGACAGAAGCACCAAAGGGGATATAGCAAGGGGTAAGAGGAACAGCCCGGTACGTATCAGACTGGTTCAGTGCTGTGACCACTTCCCTGGGGAGCCTGTTCCAGTTTCAACCACCCTCTCGGTGAAGAGCCTTTTCCTAACACCCAATCCAAACCTCAATGGCTCTCTTCATCAGCCTCAGACCACATTAAATCTGACTGAAGTGGGGACAACAGAACAGCAAAGCAGCAGCAAAATGTTAAATAACTTTTAAATAACTCCTTGTGCCCAGCTGCAGGCGTCCACGTTTGAGTGCTCTCACAAGCAAAAGCAGCAGAGAACATGCTGCTGTGACCCCTGCACAGCCCAGGATGGCGTTCATCTGGTCAGCACTAGAGCTTTAGCTTCGTCTTTGGAAGCAGTGAGGGAAAAGTGGAGGCAAACAGCTGGTCACAGTGAGGCTGAGGGGGGAGAATTTGTGCCTCAGCAAGGGGCTTCTGCTATTCCCAAGCACAGATCTGGATGCAAAAGCCTTTTAAACCACATCTGTGCAGGATATGGCCCATTTATGACCTTTATGTGTTATAAATTATCGTGACACTATGTTATACTACCCACTATAAATACAGCTAAAGCAATAGTTGTTAAAATATACTAGTAAGGAAGAAAGAAAAAATAAATAAATGTATTTTTGGCGAGCTTGGTTCTATCAGTTGAAAACCTGTCAGGAGAATTATGCTGATTTAATGAGCCATTAGTGAATGCTGGTATGGTATGGAATGCTTGTTTTTTTTTTTTTAGCATCTTAGGTCCTGCTGGCTATGGGTCAGGGCAGTGCCCTTTACTGCGTATTAGAATTTTCCTTGTTTTGATGTGTGGGATTTGGAACAAGTTTATTTATTTATACATTTTCTGTACGAGTTCCCTCTCACGTGGCATACTTAGTACGTTTGGCCTTTTACTCTATGAACGCTGTGAAACCCCTCCGTGGAGTTGTTCCTATTGAAGCTATGCTTTTAGCGCTTTGCTTTTCCTTTTTTATTGCATTTCCCAAGGAGGTACGTGCTGAGGAGGGCGGGCAGAAGGCCAAGGGGGGCCCGGCGGGGCAGCGCTCCCCCGGACCCACGGGGCCGCCGGCGGCTGCCTCACGCCGAAGGAGCCGAGGGCGGTGCGCGGCGAGGAGGAAGAGGAGGAGGAAGAGGAGGAGGAGGAGGAAGGGGAAGGGGCCTCCCCGCACTCTTCCTCCTCCTCTTCCTCCTCGCCTCCCGGCGGCGGCCTCCAGCCTTCCCGGCGTGCGCCGCGGCCGCCATAGAGCGGAGGCCCGGCCCCGCCGCTGGGCGCTCGCGGCGTGTGCGGGAGGCGGTGCGGCCGCGGCGAGATGGCGGCCGCGGGGCGGGCGGCCGAGGCGGAGCAGCACCTGAACGGCGAGCTGCCGCCGGAGCACGGCGACAAGGAGGGCGCCGAGGGCGGCGCGGCGGGGCTCGGCGCGGACGATGGCGCCAGGAAGAAGCGCAAGAAGAAGAAGAAGGGCAGGGCCGGGCCCGCGGGTACGGGCGGCGCGACGAGCCGAGCCCCGGCCGGCGGCCTCGCACCGGGCAGGGGCCGGGGGGACCGGGGAGAACCGGCCCGGGGGGAGCCGCGGGGCTTGGGGGGGCCCCGGGGCTGTGCCCGCAGGCCGGCGGCTCGCCATGCTCGGGCGTTTGGGAGCTTCCCGCCCGCTTTATCTCGCCAAGGCAGGCCGGGGCTCGGGCTGGGGCTGGGGCTGCGCCAGCAGGCGTGGAGTGCTGGCAGGGGACGGTAAGGAGCGTGGGGGTTGTGGGGGTGAGGTGCCCTTCGTGCACGGGTCTCAGGAACAGCCCCTGTCGGGCCCTACGGTCTTCTTACACGCTGGGTCTGCTCTAAAAAAATGAATCCCTGTGTTCTGGTATCCGTAGGGTGAGTACAGCACGCTATTTTAGAAAATATTTGGGGATTATCACCTTCTGACTTAGAGCTGTGATTGTACCGTAAGCTGTATTTTAATTTCACAAACAGGACAAGAAACGGATAAAGAAGTGGAAGGCGCCCTCGATGATGTAGCAAAACAATTGGATAAGCAAACACTGGAGGACAAAGACAAGGATGATGATGATGAAGGCAAGTGTAACTTCTTTTTCACGTGACGCTTCCAGGTTCAGCCTTTACCTGGACTTCCATTTTAACACATCTACAGAGCTCTGTGTTGTGTTTGGGAAAAATGAGGTGCAGCTATATATACACTTCTTAATTTTTTGCAGCAATTTAGCTGTCTTGCATGCATATACAAGTTTAAGTGATCGCAAGTGTTGTTAAAGCATCTTGTTTTCAAGGATCTTATTACCACAGAGAAACGTTAAGATAAGGCAAACTATAAATCACTCTTATTTGCATTACCATGGGCAACGTAAAGTTATGTTCCAAAATTATCTTTCTTGGTTTAGAACAAAAAATAGAAAATTGCAAGAGAGCACTTTAATGTCTCAGAATCTTTACTGGTGACTTGACACATTGTCCGAAATCCTGATTTTTTTCATTAGAACTGAACTGGGGAGAGATTAATGCACAGGCAAGGCGTGCACTTTGTGTGTAGCCAATGCTACACCGGTGATGTTAAAGACAAATAACTTTGAAGTGTATGGTATTGAAATCCAGGCTGTATGCACCTTTCTGTGGGAATATCAGATAATAAAAAACGCTGTGTTTTCTTCATTTCGATGGGCAGTGTTAAATAGAAATGGACTTTTAAGAAAATACATTTCTCTAGTTATTTTTTTAGTTTCCTTCTTGTGAATCGGCATTAAAAGTTGTCTCAGCACCCTAAAATGTTCTGTATCATGCTCAGAAATCTAATTAGTAGATTGTTGGTGGGATTCCACATTCCAGAATTTAATTGAATAAAGCAGGTGCAGAAACTTCTTCTGAGAGAAAAGTGTTGGCATTTATAAAATTGTGACTATACCAAACATATTAAACTATATATAGCCTTCAGTTTTATATAACTAATTTTGCTGAGAAGTATATTCTGATGGATTATTTCTTCCATGCTGTATTTCAGGTTACAACATTGAAAGATAATACGATTTGTGCTTTAATACTCAAGTAGGCAGTATTGAGGAAGATAGTGAAAATTTCATACAGTGGAAAGAATTCTTAGATTAATATTGTTATGGCTACATCTTGGGGAAATATTGTTATTAGTAGATTAAATACAATGTTCTTTCAACAAATATTATTTTCTTTATGCTTTCTACAGTATTATCAATTCGTATTACAGTATTAGAAAGCATTTTAAAACTGCAAACGTGAAGTGATGCTGTCACTGAAATAATAGTTTCCTATTTTCCACATTAGACTTGGATATATTTTTAGAAAAAGAATAATATTTCTTAAGATGGGGAAATTCTCCCTCCACTCCCCCCCCCCCTTTTTTTTTTTGAAGACGACTGCATGTTCTTGCCTGTACTGGTAATCACAACTTGACATCTTAATAGTGTAGTTGTAGTAATAGCGTAGTTGTAGAGGTGTTCCTTAAGACATTAGACCAAAACCAATAAAATAACCACCCTCTTTAAAAAAAAAAAAAAAAAATCCATGACAGAGTGGCCTCAGAAATTAGCCTACGTGCTTTTTGAAATCTGTGAGCAATTAGGAAGTGCTTTTCAGATTTCCGTTGTAGTGAATAGATAACATTTATGCATAGTGGTGGGGTAAGTTATTAAATATCTGTACCACAATAGCATAAGGATGGGCTTCAGTTTCACAACGATCTTAAATTGCTTTTCTGGTGAAGGTTTTTTTTCGATACCAGCTAAACAACCTGACGACAAACAGGGTATTAGTCAGATGCGGTAGTTATGTTTCTGGCAGCACAGTTATTCTGCAGCAATCTTCAAGGACGTGAAAGCATAGGCCCAGTAGATTTTGCTTGCAAATGACAGATTCGTGTGCAGTGGTGTATGAAAAAGCCATGATAAGCAAATAGCAACAGTGATAACATTTAAGAAAGAAATGTTTTATTTTGTTTGTGCAGTTTAGGCCTAAGGATCAAAAAAAAAAAAAAAATCACTGATTAAACTAGAGTCATGTCTAATTCATTTCTTGGTTTGAGCAGAGCTCAAGGTCGAAAGAAATGTGGCAAATGTACCACATTATAAACAAAGAACATATGCACTGTTAAGTATTGTCAGCTGCATATGAAATACTGCCTAATGGAGAATCTGTTAGGCTGGACTGCATTGTAGTCATAAAGTATTTATGCCTTCTTTTTTTTTTTTTTTTTAACTTTTAAAGTTAAAAAAAAAAAAAAAAGGCTGAGTGTAGACACGTTTTTTGAGATTTTCCCCATCTGCAGGATTACAGCAGTCACTACCACGTAAATATTTCGGTGACGCTGACTATCACGAGAGGCGTGACATCTAGTGACGGGGAAAGCTGGTCAGTTTTGTTTTTTAATAAATGAGAAAATGTGAGTTTCTGTATAAATGCATTAAAAATAGTAACGTTTTGAGTTGATTGACTCCAGAAGGACTTTCAATTTTCCTTTTCCCCTTAAATAAAAGTAAATGTTCTCAGTGTAGGTGACTACCACTTAACCATTTTGAAATAAACTTGTGGCTAGGTCCAGAATGTTTAGTCAGATACCGTCACGTTCGATAAGTACTTCTTTGTGTATGAAGTAACTAAGCATCAGATGTAGCAAACGTGAGGTCCACGGGGTTGTTGTTAACTCCCAAATGTGAATGTAATATGGTTTGACTGATTCTTGGTGCTTGCATGCACAATTGGTGCTTTCAACTCGGTGCTGGTTGTGACTTTTCCTGTTATCTCCAGACTGAATTCTTTCTGACTCAAGAGTTGTCATCTGTACTTGCTACTGCTTTTTGTTGTGCTGTACAGTAAGTTCCTGTAGCTAAAGCACTGGAAGATGTGTTTGAAGTATTGGTCCCTAACTCTTTGTTAGCTGTGGTGTCTAAAACAGTTCTCTCTGATGCCATCCCCCATGCGTGGCATCATTTTGGGTGAATTGAGAATAGTGGTATTTGAAGTAGGACTCTCTGAGAACTCTTCCCATGATTGGTGGTGTGCTCAAGTTGTCAACTCCTGGAAGTATTTTCTTACATTTGTGCTTAGTGCAGGGACTGAAAATGCTAATGGTTTGGCGGCAGCTTCTGGATATTTTAAATCCATTAAATTATGCTGTGAAAGAGATGTTTCCAGATTGTTGAGATGCTTTTGCATGCCATTCAAAATCGTTTGTTTCTTTAAAGTTGTTTGATGTTCATCACGTTGTTTTCTGTAGATGGAGAGGGTGAAGGAGATGGAGCAACAGGGAAAAAGAAGAAGAAGAAGAAAAAGAAGAAAGGACGTAGGTATCAAGCACAAAAATAAATATAGACTTTGCATAAATTTTTGGTTAAGTCTGTGTAAATGCTGTGCTTGACAATTGAAACAAATTTTGGGATGTGGTTTGGGTCTGTAGACTGGCTGAGTTTTCTTTCTGATATTCCTGAATGCCACCTTGAGCACTGGCTAAATGAAGTCATATGAGGGCATCGTGATGGGATGTCTTCTGGGTAGAAGCTCAAATTCTAGAAGGGAGATCTTACATAATTTGTGTTGTCTAACTTTCAAGGTTGAAATAAGAGACTTTCCACTGTACTGTGTGTAAAACTTCTAAAAATTGTACTCAACAGCTAAGGTCCAGACGGATCCACCTTCTATTCCAATATGTGAGCTATTTCCCAGCAACATCTACCCAAAGGGAGAAGAATGTGAATATCCACCAACGCAAGATGGGTGAGTGCTTTAAGTGTAACAAGTAAATACCGTCATCAAGATGTGTTGAATTGCAAAGGTTTAATGTGGAACTAAATGAACAAATTTAAAGTTGAGTTGTAATACGTCGTAATGTGCCTTGTTTTTTTGGTTTTTTTTTTAAATTGGATCATCCAACAACTTATTGAATGGAGGTCTTCAGGCCAGAACTGTTCTTCCATCCCTGCCCTTTTAATTGAAGTATGGCCTTTATGAGCAGAATCACCATGAAGCAGGGAACCTTAAGACCAAGGGACCAACAGGATATCAGTAGACCGCTTGAAAGACAAATGTAGTATAAATTAGAGTTGTGAGAAGGTTTGAAATTTAGTGAGATGTGAGATAGTTATGCAGCAGTTTTAGGGGAGAATTTCTCACATTGCATGCCAGAAGGAAGTTCACATTTTAGTAACTTCTGTAGTTTGCTTTCTTGTAGAGTCAAAAGTACTAACTGAAGTGTAGAGCATGATTTTAACTGCTTTTCTTCATAGTAACTCTTCACCAGTAGCAAAGGCTTGAGGTGAAAGTTTCTGAACACAAATAGTTTTGCAAGAGACTTTTCTAAGGGTAGAGGTTGGAGAGAGATTTTGATCATAAAATAACCGCATCTTTCTAGCGTATCCCTAGTATGACAGATGAGCTTGGGTTTTTTTCTTCATTTCTTTTTTCCCTCTCTCCCCTGTTACTGAAGAAATAAAAAGGAGAACTCCAGAGGAAGAAGAAACTGTATAGAGACTCTTAGGTGGCAGTTGTGGAGTGTGAATAAATCTGTTGTTAACTGTCTGGGAGAATGGCTAAACTTCTTGTTTTTTTTTTTTTTTTTTTTTTTTTTTTTTTTTTGTTTGTTTTTAGCTAAATAATGCTCCCAATCCTGGGGGATTCAGGAGAAGTGAATAATAAAGATGGACTCTTGGCAGGTACTAAGTGATGTGCCAGTTGAAAAACTGCCAGGAAAATATTCTTATATTGTTAGAATTAATGAAATTAATTTATATTAATAGCCATAAACAAAACAAAAAAAAACTTCATGGGTCTTTTTTGCTTTATAAGTCAGTGCTTAAAAGGGAAATCTTGTTTCAGTGATTTGATTCAACTCAAAGTCAAGTCCCTCATTTACAGGATTCTTCCTACCAGTTTTCCTTTTTGTTTCCCTGATTAAATGAATTTATGGGACATGTTTTGTGGCTATTTGAAATAGATAAAAATGAAATGTCCCAGATCATGTTAAAGGAATAAAAGAAACATAACAAAATACTCCTTTTTATAAAACCACCAGATCATCTGTATAGATGTCTAAGTACTCCAACACTTAATAGTTTTCTTCCTACTTGTGAACTTTTACTGATTTTTTTTAATTATTTTTTTTTATTATTATTAGTCTTGCTTTCCACGCATCAAATTGCTAACTGTAGGTTTGGTGTAGAAGGGAGTTTCAGTGGTTGTCGGATGATTAGTGAAAACACTTTTTAAACAGGGCTGTTTTTCATATGCATTTCCAGCTCTGGTTTGCACAAACAGGCACCTGAAACTAGTTCCTACATTCATCCCACTTGTGTGGAACTCTCTTGTCTTTGCTGTGCACTACAAAGAGGGAAGATCTGTATGTGTTGCCCTGTAGTCATTTCATTGGCCTCTGTACCTTCCATTTTTAAGCTCTTAAAGAAAGGTGGTGACAGATAGGCAGCAGTGAATTTGCATGATACCAGCTCACTGTTCCCCGGACTTCTATTCTTATGTCACTGATTAGTATTTTGTCGTTAATATAATTTATTCCTTATAATTGTTTCCTCTATGCATAGACCTCTATACTTTATTTTCAAAAATGGGAGGGGGAAAAATATTCTTAAAATGTAACAATATTTTTCCCTGAAATTATTGGAATGAGTAAAGGAGAAGACTCATTTATAACAAATAGTTTGTTGTAAGTTTTCATGTGGCTGTTTGAGATAATGGAAACTAATAATTGTAGTCCCCAACTGCATCTGTGGTTAAACTAAAGAGGAAAAGGCAGCCTAATAAGTTCGTCCACTGTTTGTTTTTTTTTTTCTTTGTAGGGACACGTCAGTCACAGAGTAGGAGAGAGTTTAGTGAGAGCTGAATTTAAAAGCCTAAGTGGCATATTCTGCACTTTGCTTGTCTTTGTATGAATATGTAGGTGTTATAACCTGCCCTGTCTTTTACATTTCATAGTGGCACGGGAATAATGTGCAATTTCACTAAATGAGCCAAACCTTGTAGTGGTGTACGAGAACAGGTATCTGCATCCTTACAATTTAAGAGGGTGCTACCGTTGCCTTATGCTTTGTTAGGAAATAGAATACACCAACCAGCCTTAGCGAGCTTCCTGACTTTTCCTATGGAAAGTGTTGAGGAAGGTCACTTTTTATCTGTATGGAGGGTGGGGGAAGGAGATCAGCTTGAAACGCATGAAAGTCTGAATGAAAAGACCAAATAAGATTTTACAAACTTCCCAGGAAACTTTGGATCAAAACTCTGGAAACACAAGTACAAATGGGGGGGCAGTAGTTAAACAATGCTTTCCAAAATGTAAATGTTATTTTTCAGTGAGTGTTTTTTCAAAAAGTAGTTTGAAACACTTACGAGTTGTTTAAAGCCATTGCCCGTTTTTTATAGAGTATGCAGTGTAGTTCAGAGTCCAGTACATCCTATAAATTGTGTTCAGGTACTGACAGATAATACGGTTTCACTTCCAAGAAATTAAAACATCTTTTTGAGGAAGCCTTTCTTCTCTCTAATGACTGCAGTTTGATCACAAGGTATATTCGTATTTATTTATAAATGGCTGCCTTCTTTGTACGCACTTGTGTTCACGTGCTAATGGTAGGGCTTTCACAGGGTAGTTCAGAAGGGCTGATCCGGGAATGACTCTCTTCATGCCTAGGAGTTTAGTGTTTGTCTGTGTATGCATATGTCACATTCAGAAGGGCATCGTTTAAGTACTTCAGGAAATTAGATTATAAACACTGCAAGCATGTTCATAGCTTTGTAACAAATGACATACGATTTTTACACCTCAGTTCCTTAGCCAGCTGTTGAAGATTAAATGTTTAGCTTTAGGTTTGCTACTATTCATTTGAAAAAAGCTTTTCTAGCAGGATATAAGTGGAGCATCTTTTCTGTACTCAAAATGTTCTTCTGACAGTGAAAGAATATATTCTTCTAAGGAACCTGAATTGGGTTTTTTATATAATTTGCGTAAATTTGCTTAGTTTCATTCCTAATGTAAATATTAAAATCTTAATGGTGCTACTTCAGCATTTCCTAGCATAAGTAGTTACTTAAATTAGCGGCTGACATAAACACTAAAATATTTCCTACTCTGAATAATATTTATTTTATATTGGTGTGGCATCTTAGTGCCGCTTCTACTGTTCATGCTGAGGTCAGTCAGGTTTTGTCTTTGATTTCAGAAAAGGTCTGTGCTTCTACTCTTAACTCTTCATATCACATACATTCTCATCAACCTAGAATTCTGGATTTTGTGCAGGAAGCTGAACTAAAAATGGGTATTGTTCAATTTTCAGGGGAAACAATAGCAGAGAATCAATTTTTTTATAGGCAACAGTCTAAGAGCTTTGATGTTTTTATATCTCGGATATCGAGTTCTATTTGAAGGCTTGCATTTTTGTTAAAGATGCCTGGATTGTAATGAGTACATGAAGGGCAGGAAAGCTATGAGCAGTTTTTCATGATTTGGTAAAGCTGGTGTAAGAAATTCTTGTCCCTACGTGTTTGTTTCTGTCTCTGTGCTATTATCTGGGTTAAAATAATTTGGGGGAATCCTTTTGTAGGATTCGGATCTTTGATCACTAAAATCTGCTTTACAGCACAATCCTAGAAAAAGTTGTACTAGTGAAAACTGGGGGCTGTGAACTGGAGTGAAAGGCAGGAACAGCTTGGAGCAGGAGGTGAACTTCTTAAGTTGGTTTATGTGGTAGCCAGCACATTAGGAAGGAAACTCCTCAGAAAAGCTTGTTACCTACTCCTGTGCCTGTTAACTGTTGGGATATTTGAGGTGAGACCTTTGTTCAATTGATCTTTTCTTGTTTTGTTTTTCCCTCTCACCTTCATGTGTCCTGAAGTGCTTCGGCCCGAGCAGTATTTCTAGTAGCCTCCTTTCCTAAGCTCCCAGATGGCCATTTGGCAGCAAAATACTTTGGGTCTGATAAAATGCCTTTAACTGCAAAGGTTGCTTTGTCCCCGAGTTGTCGTGCACAAAGTGACTGTCTGCTGAAATAGAGTCTGATAGAGTGAGAACAGTTTCCTGCCAGTGTGCTGGAGTTTGCACTGAAGGCCACGGCTGTTGGCAGGGCAGCTGCCCGGGCTGGCAGCAGCTCTTGCTACTGGAGGGTGTTCCCTGCTGGAATTCGGGGCAGCTGGAAAGGGCCCTTGGGTCCGTCTCCCTATCGTTTTTCTGCAGTGTGCCTTTTCTATCTCGTGTGACATGACTGCGGTGCTGGCTGTAGCCCAGTTTCGAAGTGCAGCTTGCAGACTCAGGTGTTGCAGCCTGTTGCCTTGTTTCGGTGGAATTTATGAGTTTTAAGGCAAGTCCTGTGAGTTAAGGGCAGTGTGTACAGTGCTCATTTGAGCAAGAAGACTGCTCAGAACAGTGAGCGTGGAATTTCTCCCCTTGCACTGCTCTTGCTTTACAGTCAACTTCTTGTCAACCAAAGCCCCCAGACCCATTTCCATGGGGCTGCTCCCCAGCCTCCCATCCCCCCTCATGTATATATAGCCAGGGTTGCCCCTTCCCAGATACACAATCCAGCACTTGCTCTAGTTAAACTTCATGTAGCTGGTGATCACCCAGCCCTTGAATTTGTTGAGATCTCTCTGTGGCCTCTGCCCTGAAAGGAGTCAGCAGCTCCTCCCAATTTAGCGTTACTCACAAACTTGCTTAGTCTTGTCTGTAAGTCATTGATGAGAACACAGAAGAGAGCTGGCCCTGAAATGGAGCTCTGTGGAGGAACCCCACTAGTGACTGGCTGCCAGGCTGATATAACCCCATTTACTGTAACTCCTATAAAGGTAAAAGTTGGTTTCACATTTCAGAAGCTTTGGCATAGTTCAGCATCTTTGGCCTGTCTTATCCTCCATTGCTTTTCCTCTATGACTTACCCCCGAGGATGTGCAGATGTTTAATGTTTTTAGTAGTACTCCTCCTGCACAAGGTGTACAAAGGTCTTTGGGTCGTTGTTGGGATTTTCTTTGTCATTACAGGGCTTCAGCTTCGCTATTTGAAGGTTATCTATTTCATAGGCAGAGAAGTAGTCCTTTAATTAGGCTCTGACAGTTGATAGAGTGCTTAAATTACTTTATTTTTTCCTCTTGGAACTGTGGTTGTAAGGTCTCTTGCAGAACAAAAAAATACTCGAAACAAATTTTATATTTAGTGTTGTATTCAAAATTATTCTTGTATTTGTTCTGTGAACCTATCAAAGAGACCAAGTTCCAGGGTAATGGTATTTTCCTGTAACAAACGTTAATTTACAGTCCAGCAAATCCCGAAAGTAGCTTCCTGGCAGGTATCACAGTTACCATGCAGTGCATGAAGTATAGTTACATAAGTATTCTGAGGCTGGGCAAAAACACTGCTGAAAATGCAGGCTTTTAAATTTTGAAGGAGCTTGTTGTCTGCATTCGTGACGGTTTCTGGGCAAGCAGCTTCTGTGCCAGGATTCTTCTCTGAGCACTGCTAGAATGGAAGTAAAATCACACAAGTAAGAAACCTCTTGCCTGAGCAGAGCGTGTTGCAGTGAGTTGTTCTGCTAAGCTCAAGGTACAATTGAGCACGTTGGTACGAATTTTATAGGCCTGTCCTGTCTCTTTGGAGAGCAGCGTGCATTGTTCAAGAATATTACTTTGGGCTTTGGGGAAGGTTGGAAGGTTGGATGGTAAGGCTTTCAAAAATGTAAAGAGAATAATTTGGTTTGCAGTATAACTGAGTTAACCTTACATGTATGCATAATGAATTTTTTTGGCTGCAGGGTTAACACCTTTCACCGGTGCCAGGATGTGGTGCTGATTAATTTTTATAGGCTTCCTTTATTCTGAAAAATGTACAAATGATGTCTTCTGTTGACTTAGAATGTAGGCCTGACTGGTTAATAAATGCTTTGCAGTTTAGACAGAAATTATAACTTCTACTGTGGTTATAGTTGCAATAACTTTTCATGATGTGCTTTATTTTGAAGGCGAACTGCAGCTTGGAGAATAACCAGTGAAGAAAAGAAAGCACTAGACCAAGCCAGTGAGGAAATCTGGAATGATTTTCGGGAGGCTGCAGAGGCACACAGACAAGTGAGGAAATATGTTATGAGCTGGATAAAACCTGGAATGACGATGATAGAAATCTGGTGAGGACACAGATCTTCTCAAAGACTTCTGCTACTGATTTTTCTTCTTTCTCCAGCATGGGGGGGGGGATTTAGTTTCAATTTTGTGTGCCTAATTGACTGTGTCATGAGTGTTTTGGAGGTTTCGGTTTGAAGCATGCAAACAGTATCCCTAGTTAACTTCAAGTTTCCTCTTACAGCAGATTCATAGCTTTACAGGGCCTGAGATCATACTGAATGCCAAACAGCTTTCATTTATGCTCAGTTACTTTGAGCTTGATTTTACTATTCTCTGCCCTTGCTACTCGTGCATGCAAGTTCTGCAGCAGTGCAGAGAAGCAGCGATAGCGGTAGCTTTTCTCGCTTTGTCAAAATTGTAAGAGAAATGTTACGTGGACAAGCACAGCAGGTGCAGTCTGTGGCTGGGAGGTACAGAAACTGCACAGGCGTAGATGCAGTCCAGGGCAGTAGGATTTCATCTGTATTTCATCTTCCCTGACTAATGTTTCTGAAGGAACGCAACAACACTACTTCTGTTATTCTCAGTTTCTAAGAAATAACTGAACAAATTGGTTAAAAATAAACGTGAGTTTGGTTAAGGTAAAGCTTAAAGAAATAATATGCCTGGACAGATTCTCTTGACTCTTCCAACTATTGCTTTCTCTATCTTTTGGTTTATCTGGAGTGAATGTCTGCTGTCTGAGTATTGCACAAATCCAGGAGGGTTTAGCTTCCAAATACAGGTGCTTCCAGCCTGATACAGTAGAGGACTGTGTTGACAAGAAAGATAGTAAGAAAGCTTATCAGAGCTGAGCCCCAAGATAACTCTATGAGGGGAAGTGGAAGGAAATAATATGCCGTCAGGGAAAGCAAAAGACAGACAGCTGCCTTAGTAATCAGTTCTCTGGCTGAAACAAATCTGTCATGTTGAGTACGTAGCTTGACTATTTTAGTTATAAGCAATAATTTTCTCAAAACATGACTTTTCTTCCTAGAATACTTAAGGCTGTGGGGACTTGCCTATTAAAATAAGCTCTTTTCTTTTTCCAGACTGCACTGAGTGAATAGCTCTCTTAAATGAAATCAGAACATGCTGCACTGATGCGAGTTGCAGTTTGCATCATTCACAGTGACTGTAGGGGCATGCACTGAGGGACAGCCATCTGTAGCCTTCCAGTGGCCAAAAACTTGAGAGTAGCCAAAAACCAAGGACAAGTGCTAGTCTTGTAAGGTTGTATTTTTATTGCAGTTATTCCTTAAGTTAAATTAACGTACAGCCCTTCTTTAATCGGATTTTTTTAATGAATGAGAAGACTATGTTACTGCTCCTGTAACAGTTACCAGGATATAACTTTAAGGAAAAAAAGTAGGGCATTCAGTTTGGGCAAACTTTAATTTAATAACTTACTCTGGAAGAACAGGGTAAATGTAGCTTATAAAAGATGCATCTTTTCAATTTAGATTAAAAACAGTAGTGAAGTGCTTGATGTTGCCCACAAAAAAAGTAGAAAAAACAGCACAGAATTGAAGATAATGACTGTGCTTGTTTTCCAGTCTAGGGTCTCTTTCTAATTAGCATAGAAGTACTTAAAGATTTCAAATGAAGACTATTTTTCTGAGGTGTTGTTCTTGCTGTATTTTATTTAAAGTCATCAAAAGAAATAATGACACTGTTATCTCTTTTTTTTTTTTTTTTCTTCTCCTTCCCCTGTGCTCTTTAGTGAAAAACTTGAAGACTGCTCACGTAAGCTGATAAAGGAAAATGGCTTAAACGCAGGCCTTGCATTTCCTACTGGGTGCTCTCTGAACAATTGTGCTGCCCACTACACTCCCAACGCAGGAGATCCAACAGTGCTGCAGTATGATGATATTTGCAAAATAGATTTTGGGACACATATTAGTGGTTAGTTCTTCATTTGAATTACGTTTTTTGAAAATATTTTTCAGTGCAGAAACCGTGAAACTAATTAACTTCTGATTTCAGGTCGTATTATTGACTGTGCTTTTACAGTCACATTCAATCCAAAATATGACAGACTATTACAAGCTGTAAAGGATGCCACTAATACTGGAATAAAGGTATGATCGTTATGCAAATTGTCTACAGAGTCTTTTACAGTGAGCTTTGCAGGTATTTTTCCACTTACATTTGCACTTCATTTTTAGTGTGCGGGAATAGATGTACGTCTCTGTGATGTGGGGGAGGCCATACAAGAAGTTATGGAGTCCTATGAAGTTGAAATTGATGGCAAAACATACCAAGGCAGGTTCTTTTCTTTACTATGTATATATGTTTGTATAAATACTGATTTGTTTGTATCATAGTGAAAAGACCTCTGTACTAGAAGCATGGTATGCGTAACTTGCATAAATACATGTTTCTCTCTGGTTTGTTGGACTTTAAAGGAATGTTCTTCGCTTGTCCTTCCAAGTAGTGTGTCTTTAATAGATAAGATGAGGGATAAGAAACTGTTTCAAAATATACAAATAATGTGATACCTGCTGTCCGGCTTATTAATAGCTTTCCTTATTGTTGTTGAAGTTGCTAGTCTTTAATAATAGCTTTGTGTGCTGTAATCAGTCTTACGTGGCTGGAATCTGTACAAGATGTATGGATAGTTTTGCATTTAGTTCCTATGCAATACGCTGGGGCACTGCTGTAGTTTTAATATGGGCTAATAAATCAAATTGCATTGAAGGGTTTAGCATTTAGTTAAGGAGCTGCCTGTAATACTAATGTTTTCCTTCAAAAGTGAAACCAATTCGTAATTTGAACGGACACTCAATTGGGCCATACAGGATACATGCTGGAAAAACCGTGCCCATTGTGAAAGGAGGAGAAGCCACGAGAATGGAGGTAAGTAGTTTGTAAATTTTTTGGTGAAGTTTCCCAACTGTCATTTCAAGAACAAGTATTTCCTGCGTGGCCCTAATGGGTCATATTCATGATCCTGGTGGCTGATAACTGTAGAGGAAAACTTGAAACTTACGGAAACTTTTGCGTGTTTATTTCTGTGTGTATGTGTTAGTTGGAATGTTGCACTTAGGAGTAGGGATAAGGACAGGAACTCGAACTGGGGTGAACCTGAGGGACCAGAGGCTGCACGGAAGCTATTTGGACTTGCTGGTCACTCACTTTTTCCTAGTCTGCTCTGTAAAAAAGACAAAATTAACAATTTTCACTTGCTAGGTAATTCTTGGGAAATATTTCTGCAGTGTCGTAGCTATGGATGACTTTTCAAATACAGCTAAATACAATATCTGTCTTGAAAAGCTTCCAGTGTATTTTCCTTTGCAGATGTGAAATAGTTGAGCATATTTTAGTTAATGTGAGCGGTTAAGTGAAAGGTGCTGTTTGAATAGGGTTTTGGATCGAGGAAGAGGGATTGTTGTATACGATGCAGCAAGCTATAGAAATTAAAAAGACAGTAGAAAGATGCATAATTTCAGATTTATCCACTGGTTTGATGTAAGCTTCTGTTCTAACAAGATGAGAAAGCTGATTTAAAAGATTGGTAATGCAATAAGAAGCTTTTAATTTAATTCTAAGCCTGACCACCGATAAGCAATGATCAGTAGTAAGCCTGTCAGAGTAAACAAGACTTGTATAAGCTTAATGGGAGCAAGTATGGGCTGGACAGCATTGTTTTTTTTTGAGATAGGCTTGCTCTCATTGCCCAAAAGTTAGATAATTTTTGTTTAATGTTGTGAGCAGAAAAATGTATTTTCATCTGTTGTCTTGCTTCTAAGAGTGTGCAGAAAGGGCAAAGAATACTGGGAAGACAAGGAGGAAACAGCCCTTGTTTGTATCATGCCCTTCTTGTTTTAGCTTTATGAATGGCTAGGTCTTGCATATCATCCATCATCAGTGTGTCAGTAGTATAAAACTTGTGTTCTTTAAGAAAATCTTACTTAAAGATTTCAGAGCTTTAAGGCTGCTTTAATTGCATATCCAGACACTGGGGAGAAGATATTTTTTAATTTCTTCAGCTTCTGGAGGTTACTTAGGACACAGTCTGACACCACTAAAGACGGTGAGTTTTGCCAGTGAAGGATGTGGAGCATAGCCAGGCTCTTACTGTACTGTGCTAAGTATAGTATCAGCTGCAACCCAGGGAGGTTTTTTGTGACAGAGAGGAATACAGCCTCTGACAGTCTTTATTCTGAAAAAGTGGGTGTGAATTTTTTTTGGTGACACTTGGAGTAGGTTGTCTTTGTTTTTATTAGATCAGTTGAGTGTTCAGTGATATCTTTAGGAGTTTGTATTTAATTTGAAGCCTCTTGTTATTCTTTTTCATATGGCTTCTTATTTTCAAAGTGGTCTAATAAATTGGGGAAGAAAAAAAAAACAGTTGTTTGATGCACTATCCTGTTTGTGTGCCTTTCACAGTCCTGCAAATAAGGATATGTGAATGCACTTGGCAGAAGGGAGTTTATGTAATGGCATTTCAGCATGTTCTTGGCTAGAATTTTGGTAATGCCCTTGCAGATGTAGATCACCTTCATTTGTTGAAGAAATCCATCTTGTGGAATGGAATTGAGCAGGTTAAGGGTTTATACTAGCAGCTGCTACCAGAAAATTCTTGCAGAAATTGAGCAGAAAGTTCCTCAATGCAGTAATTCTTTGTAATCACCTTCTATTTGCTATGTCTAAACTACACATTTCTTAGGACTGCTATCTGAGTAGCAAAGGAGAATTGCTCCCACTCAACAAATACAGTGCAGCAGTGTAGTTTCATAGCTATGGTACATGCTTCAACAACGTTCCAGCTGCAATGACTTGACAAATTGTGACTAGAAACATGCTGATATCTATGGCTTGAAACAAATAAGATGGTATTAATAAAAACAGCTGATTATTTGGAGTTCTGTAAATTTATCATGTTAAGTGTCCTTACTGATTTTTTTTTTCCTCTAAATTGGTTTGGTGATTGAATCTATTTGCATTTAATTACTTGTAACCATAGCTTGTAACACTGATATGGTTGTATCAGAATGGCCTGGTGTTGCTTATTTCATTTATATTAACATGTTCCTTTTTTTCCTTAGGAAGGTGAAGTATATGCTATAGAAACCTTTGGTAGCACAGGGAAGGGTGTTGTTCACGATGACATGGAGTGTTCTCATTATATGAAGAACTTTGATGTTGGGCACGTGCCAATAAGGTTGGAATTTTTTTTGTTGTTGCTGTTCAGTATATTGTGCTACAGTTGCAGAACTCTTTGGGTTCAGATTTGATAAGATAGAGTTCCTTCACTAGTTAATAATGCTTTCAAAGAATTCAAGGGGTATTGTTGGGAATGTTCTTGTTATGAAATGTGCTCTGAAACGAGCACCTGAGCTCAGATTGTAAATCTGGAAAAGCACAGAACTATTCTTACGTACCTGAAAATGGAGAAGACGTGATCTTCAGGAATTTTGGTCCTTATAATAATATATAGACCTCGGTGGTGTATCGGTCTATATAAGATGTATAGACAAAAAAAAAATCTTTATTGTGGTTTTGTGCCATAATCTTTGTCTTAGTGTTGTCCCCAGAATATACTGAGCTATTCAGGTCACTTGTTTTGTTTGGGTAGGTATCTTGTGGTTTTTAAATTTCAGGCTTGGTGTATTGCTATAAAATTAAATGGCACATGGTTTTCCAGTTTTCACTAAAAACGTAAGTGTTTTAGCATTTCTAGGACTGTGACATTTTCTGAACTGAAGACTGTTACGGTTCGAAACATAGCAGGCTGAGATGCTATTCCAGATACTTCTGTCTCCATAGAACAATCTAATAATATGAAAAAAGAGGGGTGGGAATACACTTAACACAGTGGTTGGAAAAAAAAAACAGTGATGTTTGGACATGAGTTTATTTCTTAGTCTGTCTATAAATGTCTAATGTTGACATTCATATATTGTAAGAAACAGGAGTGAAAAACTTACCAAGTATTTGACTTCAAAAAGAAAACTTGGGAATTTTAAACCACTGAGCTTACTACCAAATCAGTTCAGAATATTAACCAGCTTGGATGGGGAGGAGTTCTGCTTTTCTCTTTAAAAAACAAAACAACAAAGACATCCTTAAATATTTAAGAGATGAATTCCTGCCATCGCGTTTCATCTTGCCTGGGTAGTGAGATGGCGATATGTTCACAATGGAACTTCCTCTGTTTGGTATGGTTGGCCAGTGTGCTTGGCAGCTTTCAGGCTTGTTTTGAAGGATGTCTTTTCTCAGTAGGAAAATGCACTTTCTTTTGTGAACAGAATGTCTGGTTGGTGTGGAAAAACATCCCAGGACTGTGCAATCCTAACACACTTTGGAACCTGAACTATTTTTTAATCAGTGTTTTATTTATTTCTGTGGTGAATGCTTGTTGGTGATGCCCCTTTTTTCTCAAACGTGTTCTTCTTTGTTTTCCCCTAGGCTCCCAAGGGCGAAACACTTGCTAAATGTTATCAATGAAAACTTTGGTACTCTTGCCTTCTGCCGCAGATGGCTAGATCGCCTGGGAGAGAGCAAATACCTAATGGCACTGAAGAACCTGTGCGACTTGGGTATAGTGGATCCATATCCTCCCCTGTGCGACATCAAAGGCTCGTACACAGCGCAGTTTGAGCACACTATACTGCTGCGCCCAACGTGCAAAGAGGTTGTCAGCCGAGGAGATGACTACTAAACTCAAAGCCACCTCAGCACCTTTATACACTAGGCTTTGTTGGAACATATTATACCAGAATTAATTTGCAACATATTGTCTGTTTTAACAGTGGACTGATGTAATACTTTCCATATTTGGAAAGGAAGTAATTTAATTAAAGGCAAGTCTTCTAATGTAACTAACCAAGGAAAAAGCTTTCAGGCCTTTAGAAATATTTCAAAAGTTACTTATTTTTTCTGTTCAGGGAAATATGTGCTATAAAGCTCAATTTTTAGTTTGGAATGAGTTATACATTTTGTTTTGAACATTTATGATAAAAGATGCTTTTCAAATATTTATATTACCATATTCCTACTTGAATGCTTTGAATGACTACACCTGATTTCTGCGCCTAAGTCCTCTATGATATTGCCTTTTAAACTTCCTGGAATCCATTTTGTAAAAAAAATAAAAAATAAAGACAAATTTTCAGATCTAAAAATATATATACTTTTTAGAAGTCTGGTTATGATTCTGGTCAGGAGTCTGCTGGGAAACTGCTCTATTAAATATTTTACAAACTTGATTTGCCGTTTCTTCTCTCGAAACTGGAACTCTCTCGTCTTTAAACTGAAACTCTTAGCCTTAACTTAAGGTTTTGCATTTTAATGTTGTATTCAGTTTGTGGCAAGGTTTTGGTAGCGGGGGGCTGCTGGGGTGGTATCTTTGAGAAGAGTTCAGGAGCTGCCCCATCGTGATTACAGCTGGTTCCAACCTGCATGGAAAGGGAACCCCCCAGTGGCCAAAGATGAGCTAATGGGTGATTCTGCTTGTGCCTCCGTGATGTTTAAAGGCTTTAAAAAATCAAACCAAAACACTGCTGTGCCACTCTGCAGCAGCTGGCAGAGAAGAGACAGCCCTGCAGATGCCAAGGTCAGTGAAGAAGGAGAGGAGATGCTCCAGGTGCTGGTGCAGGCTGTCCCCGAGCAGCGCGTGGAGGAGCACCGTGCATCAGATAACCACGCTGCAGCCTGTGGAGGACCCCACCTTGGAGCAGGTGCATCTGGCCTGTGGAGAGCCCACACAGGAGCACTTCTGGCAGAAACTGTAGCCCACAGAAAGCCCACATGGGACTGGGTTTCATGGCGGGAACTACAGCCTTGGGGGACTCATGCTGGAGCAGCTGTGAAGAGCTACAGCCTGTGAGAAGTTCACGCTGGAGCAGTTTGTGAAGGGCTGCACCCCACAGGAGGTAACCCGCATGGAGCAGGAGAAGAAGGAATGGCAGGGATGAGGTGTTACGAGCTGACTGCAACATCCATTCTTCGTCCCTCTGTGCTGCTCAGGGAGGGAGGAGGCAAAAGAATTGGGACTGAAATTGAGCCTGGAGATGAGGTGTCTTTAGTTTGCTTGTAGTTTTTATTCTCCTACTCTGTTACTGGGCAATAAATTAATTTAATCTTCCCTAAGATAAGTCTGTTTTGCTTGTGAGTGTAACTAGAGAGCGAGCTCCCTGTCTTTATCTCAACCTACGAGTTGCTTCATGGTGTTTTCTTCCTCTGCCTTGCTGAGGGAAGGGAGAGTGGCTTGGTGGGTACCTGGTGGCTGCCCAAGGTCAGCCAAGCACAATTGTTTGAGTGGTGTTGTCTGTGCTGGGGGTCAGGGCAGTAAGTTACCCCTTGTTCCAGGACAGAACATGACAACTAAAGTAGAGATGTGTGATACAATTTGGTTTTGAGTATGGCAGGCTTCAGTTTTGACATTCTCTGTGTTGGAAGGTGCCTGCGTTCTGTGGTCTCCGCTGCTGTTACCAGCAATGTGCAACTTCTTGCTGAAGTCTACCTGTGAGTATGTTTCTATCCTGTTATATCCTTTGTCACGGGTGTGCCCTTTTGCATGGAGTGAAATTTCCTTTGATGTGGTTCCCTGTCTCCTTAAAGCACACATTAGATTGGACCAGTTGTGGGGAAAATGAAGATGTTCCTTTTTTTTTTCCCCTGACTTTTGGAAGATATTTCATACAGCAAATTGATCAGAATATTTGGTGTTTCCTAGACATGAGGTCATTATCTGTCTGCTGGTGAATCTCATTCGCAAACCTGAATTAAATCCCATGGCTCTCCAGGCCTAGATCGCAGTCTGCCTTCCAATGCTGTATGTTCACCTTAGGGCTCTCATGTTTTAAATTTTACATAGCTACTGGTAACAAAAATGAGAGATGCTTTACTAGGTCAGTAGTACTGCCTTAAGTGTAACTGCTTAGGAAATAGGGAGGCTTCACCTGCTCCTTTGTGGTGACAGCCTGTGTTTAGTTGTAAAGTTTGTATTATTTTAGAACCAGCATTTCTTTCCCTCTTTGCATTTTGGTAAGAGCTGCATTTAGCTTTTAAAGCTGCGGTATGGGAGCTGAAGTTCGGTGTCATGTACTGTATGATGTTTAAGCATAGTAGATATAAGCATTTTGTTTTTATCTGTGTATCGCTTAAACTGTAGTGCTTGTAGAAACATGTAATAGGATACTGAAATTTGTATTTGTTGTTGCCATGTGGGAGTATTGGCATCTCAGCAATGAGTTCAAAGTAATCTGAGCAGCTGTGTGGGCACGTCTCTCAGCTTCCCAGCACACAGCAGCAAGTGCCTGTGCTCGTACGTCGCAGAGTAAAAACTGGCATTAGAGAGGATCTGTGATGAGCAGGGCTGCTGGATGCGGTGGCTGATGCTATTTTTATTTATGCTAACAGGGCCGTACTGCTGATGCGCTTTTTGACTCAATCCAAACAGCTTCTGCTAGAATTCAGTTTCCAGCTCGCTCACCCTATTTTTGTAACAAGCGTGGTTGCTGCAGATACTGCTAAAAACAAGGATGCCAAGCCCACCTCAGGTCTCAGTCACTGCTTGCAGATGTCTCACTAGCCTGTTAGCAGCTCATTGGCATTTGTTCCTACAGTTTAAAGCTTTTTTTCATTTTCATGAGGAACACTTGGTACTGCAGCTCAGAGATGTGTTTTCCTCCTTTTGTCTCTTCTTTCCCCAGAACCAAACAGGAAGATCCAGACTAGCACAATTACTTGGAAAGATGGGCCTAGTCTTGTAACTTTTTGATGTACTTACTGTTTGCTAATCCACACATGGAAGTGGAATATCATGTGTAACCAATCCTGGCGGAAATGGCTTGCATCTGTTGCACCCTGCCTCAGAAGAATACACCAGGATTATTTGTTTCTATTAACTTTAATTGAGTTTGTCTGGATGCACGCTTCCTGTGCTGCTCCCCATTCTGCATTTACATGCCGGAGGTGAAAGCAAGCTCTATTTTCATGTCCTTGCACCACATACAAAAAATATTCCTCTGTGCTTTCATGATCCTCAGGCTGCCTTTTCCTATTGCTGGAAGTAATCACAAAGTCCTCACAAAGTCCTGGCCATGCTGTCTGATAACTGGACACCACTGTCTTTGTCACTTGATGAAACCAAAGTTTATCAAAGACTTTTCAGTCAGATACTGAAGTATCCAGAAGACTGGCATCATCACAAAGCTTCTCGAGTCTGTGCAGCACCAGAAATGGTAATGGTTTGTGTGCAGAGCACATTTATTACAAGTGTTGAAGCAGTGGGTGCGTTGCTTTTCATGCAGGTCTTGTGAGACAGAGATGTCATTAAGGAATACAGTTTAACCTCACGCGGTCTGTTCTGTTTTGATGAAAGCATTTTTCCAACCAGAGATTGATTTTAGACTCAACACATATGCATCTCTTCTTGGTGGGGGGGTGGCTGGTTGTTTTTTTCCTTCCTGCTTTTTGATCGCGTTTGAATACTTTCAGCCAAATAAGTTTCCTGTTACCTTTATGCAGTCTTGTGCTAGTTTTCTGACTGTACAATAACCAAGCTGCTTTGCCTTGCGTTCAGCTGCCTTAACAGCACTGCAGTGTACTGGGTGTGGGCAGTGGGTGCTGCCAGCCTGAGGCAGCCTTTACCAGTTTTTGATGTTGTTGAAGCCTGTCCCCTCGGCCTGTGCGAAAGGAGCGGGGTGAGGCGGAAGCTTTTGACTGCAGTTTGCAAAAGCAAAGTGAACTGGACTTTGACTCATCAGAGCTCTCCATAAAATACTTGCATGGAGGAAGGCAGAACGTAAGCAGGTAGATTTAGATCGTGCTTAAGCTTTGCTCTAGGTAACAGTAGTCCTTGGCTTAAAGAAAAGAACCAAGCTGCTGTTGTGCACTTAATTAGGATAGCAGAAGGCAAAGAAAGCTTGAGATCTACGGTGATTATGTGTTCGCTAAAATATAGCACCATTCAGTAACATAAATCCTTCAGTGCCGTTGTTATTTAACTTAAAGTTATGAACAAAACCAGTGTTAAATCAGTGACAGATATCCAAAGCAGTCGTGTAGTTAATGCCTCAACCCCCATTAGGCAAAATTTTTTAAATAATTTCAGTAGACACCCATCTTTATGTCCACATCAAGGCATTTTATTGAGGTATAAACTTTGCAGAAGATGAGGTAACAATTTGCATAGGACTTATGCAAAATAACTTCACAATTAAAATTTACGTGGCATTAACTACTGCATGTGGAGAAAGACTGATTCCCACTTGTTAGGTTCTCCTCGATGCACACTTCTGTTAATGCTAGTGGTAGGACCATGGAAAAGGTACAGCAGTTGTACGAAAGCACTTTGCACCTGACTGGTTTCATCAACTACAACTCTTACAGCTTCTTTTTAATGGCTTGTGAAACAGAAAATGCTACAATTTTAAATAAGCTTGTCCAATTTAAGAAAGGAGATGCTAACAGTCTTGTCACACTGACTGGGCAGGGTGGAGATGTCTTTCTTAAGCTTTCTGAAGTTACTGGAATAAAAAGGCCCTGGTTGTCAAAATCAGTACTTTGGATTTGGCACTTGAATTTTAAATCATCAGACTCATTAAGGCTAAAACATGCAAGTCTCAGTAAACATGCATTCTTGTGCTATTGAACACTCCTCCTGAAATACTTATATGAAAATAAGTATGTGCTTATTTCCTTAATTTCAGATTTTAAGGAAATCCATCAGTGTAGCTTTAGTGTAGCTCACTTGAAAGCCTGGGGAGAAGCCTGCACATAAATTTCATTTTAGTCATGAAGAACATACAAAAAGTTTCTTACAAAAAGTTCAGTTTCTATTTGACATGTAGAACATTCTTTGCAGATGAATGTTAATATTCTAAGACCTAGTAACAATTCCTGCAGACAGTAAGAGTCTTGATACCATTAAAACTACACTATAAAATGTACACAAGCATATACAGAAAATTAACCAGAGAAACATCAGTTATCCATTGAAAGTCATTTTTCTAAACCAATTCAAAAAGATTATCAAAATACAAAAACAGCTTAAAAAACCAGCCTGAGGTAAGAGTTAAATGCAAATGGCAATCTTTTTCTTAAAAAAATAGCTGTATTGAAATTCTAGTTACTTAGAAAGTTACTTACTGTCAATAAAAACTTTTACTAACAATTGTAAAGAGTATTTTACCTAATACAAAAGTATATAAACATTGTACACAAAGTCAGGAAGTACAATACTGTACTTACATTTAAAAATATATAGTTACGACAATTCAAACTTTACCATACACACAGTTAATCGACTTTGGATTAGCTGCTACTGTTCTCCACAGAGCAGTCAGCTAATTCTGTGTGCTGCTGACTTTCAGCTGTGCTAGGACATACTTTACCATGTCCGTTTGCCTGAGTAAGTCGTTGGCTGTAAAACAAAATGTAGGCTTGAGCCTTGCATACTTCTTCCATAGTGCACATGTTGAGTTTTGAATCATTGCAGTGTACCCAAAATCCTAGAATGAAGGAAGACACCACAGAAACAGACAAATAAAAACACATCACGACACTGTTTGGAGGCGAATGCATTGTACTTAATTAGTTAGTGCTCAGTCCCTTTTAAACAAGAGTTGCTTTGACATAGTATACAGTTTCTGTTGATCTAGTATATTTAAGTATTAAAAGCCCACCTTAACTTCCTCAGATTTACAAGAGAGTTTATAGCCAGAACAAGCTGAACTAGCCAATACAAAAACTGGACCGTGTTGGTCTACAAAACTGAAATTCTCATCCCAGGCAGTTCAGCTACAAGCAACTCCCCTTCTGGTTTCAAGAGACTGTAAATTTATCAGATTAGAATTACCAACACCTCTCTCCCACACTTCTTAATTCACAACTGGTTCCTACCTCCTTCTGAATTGTAGCAGTAGGCAGTGTAGTGCCCTGAGCCAAATCCTTTCCCGTGATGCATGACTACAGCGGATAAGTCATAGATAAAGCAGTCAGGTAGGAGAGTCTTGAGGGATTCTCTGCAGCAGTAAGGCTCCATGTTCAGCATCTGATCAAAATTCACATGCACACCGATCTTTTCACGATGATTGCGTCCTGACCACCTGGAAAATTAAATCACATGAAAACATATATTTTTTTCAAAAAAAAAAATAATACTGTGTTCTTAAAAGTTATCTTTGCTATTGTCTTTGTGCACAAAATAAAGGTGAATTTGCATATTTTTCCCCCAGGCTTCCTTTTTCACTTCTCCTTTATTTTGGGACCATTTGAACGTGTCTATGATACCTACTGTTCTCATCTTCTGAAAATCTTAAAATCTGACTGTAACGGTAAGTGGGAGGTATTTTCCACATACTCCAGGCCATTTTCAATTTTCTTCCTATTCAGGACAGATTCTGTGCCAAGGCCTGGACCAAGAGCTCACAGAGATGCAATCTTCACTTCCTTACTCTCAGGCTAATGCATTAAAGTAAAGGTATCTGGTTATATGATGGCTACGTGAGAGACATCTGACTGAATACAATCTCATTTTGTACATTAGTGAATATGAGCGTTCACTCTTGTTGAAGATAACGCTATTTTTACCAACAGAGTCCACAGCAGGATTAGTAAGTTCTGATTGAAAAGAAGGATGAAATAATTTTACTATTAAAGTAGTAAACAGCTGGAATCCAAAAGGTCAATTCTCTACTTACATTGTACCTTACTGATATTTAAATTAAATAAGGAAAATAAGTTTATATTTCTCATGATAGCAGTAAATGAAAATTAATCTGCTGTTGGAGAAGATTGATGCCAAACAACAGAAGAGCAGGACTAAAAATGGGTCAATTTGCAACACTGTTTGTTGTGGTAGTACTTACCTAAACCGTTTCAGGTGTAATCGGAGAACCTGAGGTAGTCGACACACCATAAGCTGCTTCTGAGCTTCTGTGAGTATAACTGGTTTAGAAGAAAACTTCCTGCGTTTTGCTGAGGCCAAACACACAGTTACATAATACAAATCTTGCTAATTAATAGCCTTGTATTTCATTCTACGATTTAGCCACTGTATTTGCGTGAACCTACATGGCTACCGAATGCATCTCCTTAAAAAGAATACACTCAAGAGATCCATTCTGCAAGGCTTATTTTGTGATTTTAGTGTGAAATACTTAGGGTCACTTAGGTTATTCTCCTAAAATTTAAAAAAAAAAAAAAAAAAAAAAAAAAAAAGGATAGGTTCTTCAGATCCCCACGTGTGTGATCTGAGTTACATTAAGAGAAGCATCACACGTTAAAACATTCTTTGTACAATTCCCCTTCTAGACAGTAATAGCTGCCACAGTGACCACAGCAGGACATAGGAAAGACTTTCCTTTTAATGCAACATACTTTTAAGACTCATAGTATTTTACTTCTATGCTTTTACTGTCAATTTACATCATATTTTACACAGAGAACATATGTATGAGTACATACTGCCTTTACTCACTGTTGCACTGATCACATGCATATATCTTCCCTTCCAAAGCTTCAGTTTCTGTAAACTTGGCCAGCATTTCTGTCAGCAGACAGGGATACTGAGATGCCATCTCCTTGCCATTGCAGTGATACCTCTCAGGAAACTCTAGTGACAGGTCCCAGAAAGGTTCTATGGTATTGGATTTATTGTCGCAGGCAAGACACGTAACCTGTAAAACAATATTTCACAAATTGCTTACACTCAGAAGCTTACTCTGCTAAAAATGTACCGTAACAATAAGTGTATATATATATATTCTTTTCCTAGAGACAATAGATGCAAACAAACAAAGAACAGAGTCATCTAACAAAATAAATGGTGCACCTAATTTCTTTTCTCTGAAGCAGCGTCTCCAACAGTGTTACCACAAATGGCTAAGTGTTCCTACGTTTTACTGAGAAAACAAAGAAGTGTCAAAATGGTCTGTCTGGCACTGTCCAAGAGAAATCAGCTGGCAGAATCACGAGTCTTTTCTCTAAAAAGAAATACTCCAAAACAAAAAAATTATATGAAAGAAAGAAACTATAATTTAGGTTAATTTAAAAAAAAAAAAAAAAAAAACACAGCTCAGGATTTTAAAGTCATATCCTTCTTACTTTGTAAGTCTTCCAGGGAAGCCTGGATTAGGAAGCACACTTCTTCAAAGAAAAATTAACAGGTAAAAATAAATTATTTCTTCTTTCAGTAAGTGGATCCATCGTCACACTAGGGAAAGGACAAGCAGTAAGACAACATAAATAAAATATCAAGAAGTGAAGTGAGTCTACCTCAAAATGCAGATAATACAGATGCAGACAATGTATGAAATTATTTAATATTTAGGAAAGTAAGTTAAAAGCAGTAGCTCTTCTAAGCTAGAATGGCAACATACTAGGATTTGATTTGCAATACAATCTTCTAAACGCCAGCTTGAGCTGCTAATAGAAGAGCATCACATCATTTTATTCTTCCTCCAGCAGACCTCCACCTTTCTGTGATCCATGTGAATGAGCAATTTCTATCACCAGTTGAAGCTGCTACTATTTGGTAATGAAACTCCGTATAGACTGTAACAAACATAGCTCATAAAGGTTATAAAGAAATGTCAGTAAATCTTAAGCGCGTGGGAGACTAAAAAGTTCCCCTTCATATGTTCAGTGCAATAGTCAAAGTACAATACAATCCTAAAGAGTAATTACAGAAGTTTTCTATTGTTAGGAGTGTATTAATTGGCTTCAAAGCTGCTCTTGACCACTACCACAAGCAGCTCTAACCTTGCTGCTCTAGTATACATGCCTTCTGAAAAACTCTGTGTCAAGCTGGATTTTAATTGAGCTCAGATAGGTAAATAGCTTTCACAAAACTTCCATAAGCATCCAACACGCTCCCAACTCTTCCCAACAATTGAACTTTCCCATGGAGGACTACAGGAACTCACAATTTTCATATCAGACCTACTGTCAAGATAGCTGTTACTTATCAGCTCAGAAAACTGCAATGAAACACCACCACTCCTGCTCTACACTAAGTGGAGTATCAATGGAATATGCAAGTTTGCAACCACAAGGGCAAACAATTGCCAAATACCATCTCTATAAGCACGCTTCCTATTTAAGGAAACACCACAAGCTGCTTGGAACAACTAATGCAAAGACGTAGCAAAAAAGGAATGGAGATCCGTGAGGGATTCAAGTATCATCATCACGCAGGCGTGCCTCTAAGCTGCTGGGTCTGCAGTTAGGTTAGCAAGCTTACACGAATGTGAAGATGCACTGTTGGGTTTGAGAGCTCCTTTATTTCCCTGTGGAGATTTGCTGTTACACAATTATTCACCCTGCTTTGCTATTTCATGACCATTAACATAAAGGCAAATCTGTCGCCTCATGGTACCTTCCTTCTAGCTATTCTTGTGAGCAATTCTTTATTTAATACATTTATTAGCCACAGCAGCTTATATCCAATCTATGCATTAGCTTCCTAATGCACATGGACGTTTGTGTACAGGCACACGTGTTTAGCACCAGCGTTAGGAAAGCTGTTAGCTGCTCTAACTTCTAAGAAGAGAACGTCTCTGTCTTGTTCTTAGAAAACAAAACTTTGAACTTACATGGCAGAAAAGAGGAGAATCTTCCGTTTTAATTTACACTGACAGGAGCTCCTTTTGTAAGTGCTAACATCTGGCAACGTTTCAAAGCCACAAACTATTAGTAATTCAGAGCTGGAATCTAGACTTGGAGACAAAATGATATGTTTGGCCACAGTTCAAACTAACTCCTGCATAAACACAGAATGACTAATAGATTTCTGCTGTACAAATGGGTGATTTTGTTGAGCCAAAAGTTTGCTTGATTGACAAGTTACTCAAGCAAGATTTTGTTGAACTTGAATGCACACTGAAGATTAATGGGCTTAGGATGAAGTACACACATGAACAAAGAATGGATCATTTTAACAAGCTCTGAGGTTTTAAATTTAGCATGCCACGTTAATAACCTAGGTTATTTTAAGATCCTCTTTCCCAACTAGTTAATAAACGCTATCCCAAAGTAAAAGACATGTAATTGGTTCAGCTTCCAAATTCTGCTCCTCAGAAAAGAGAAGCTGGTGCAAGTGTTGCTTCTCATCCCCTTGTGCAACTGTGAGCAAAGCTGCTTCGTGCTGGCTGACTTCTATCCTGATGCAGAGCTCCAGTTATTTCCTCAAATGCAAGACACTCCTCCCCGACACGCATCCCTGGCTGGGTGCTGCAGAGCTGGGCTGTTGGGAGCTACCCGGGATTTGCAAATTCCCAAACAGCCAAGTACCCCGGAGTATTTGAATAACCATGCGGCCAGCCCTGCCAGCCACTGTGCAGCAACTGCTCCTGCACACACACACACTGGGTGCTAAATGAGATGTAAATGGAGGCTGGAACAAAGATCAAAACTATTTTTCTGAGCCAGGCCTGGCGCAACAAGGAGGAGGATCCTTCCCTCCCGTGGAAGCCACCTGCGCCAGTCCTCTGGCGAGGCTCCCACCACTTCTGCTCCTGCTCCAGCGGGATCCCCTCATCTCACGCTCCACCAGCACTCACACAGCACAACCCACGTGTTGTTTTTGCACTGAAAGTGTTAAAACTGTATGAACTGCAGAAAGGTAGGTGGAACCAGATGAGAGTTTAAAAAAAAAAAAAGACAAAAGAAACAAAGACAAATATGAGCTCAGAGAGCCGGTAAAATCTTTCTGCATCTGTCCAACATCTTTTTTGGTGTGAGTATTCGTGAGAGTAAAAGGGAAGTGAATTCGCTTACTTTTCATTGCTGTATTTTACAAATTCAGAGTTTAATTTCACCTCGCTGTTACATTCAGTACCTGCTTTTTTAGGAAGTCTTAATGTTGCCATTATAACAAAATGACATGAGAAGCCTACATTTAGAAAGCAAAGAAGGTAAACTACTGCTTTTAGCCGGCTGAAATCCCTGCTTTATGCTCTGCCCCAACCATCCACCTCCTCCTCTCCTGCCTTGTAAGGCGGGCGCTATGTACAATTGTTTGGTTAAAGCTCAGCATTCAACCATGGGCCAAAGGCCAGCCTGAAAAGAGCTGGATCGGATTGCTTGATTCAAGCTAAGCACGGAGGCCACTCAGACAAGCATCACTGAGCCCGCAATGATTTGATGGACAGCCACTGCCCCGGGTGACATTCAGCCTAAACGCAGCCGAAGGAAATGGTTAACATATTGCTGCAGCAGGAGCAGCTCTGCTTTGCTTATGGTCCCTACAACACCAGCATGGAAGAAAGGCAACTGTTACCATCCCTGCTCTAAGCGCAGTAAGATGGGCAGCCCCATTTCTGGGCTTCCACTGCTACCGAGGTTTTCACAAGATAGGAAATACCCACACAAAAAGCAGCGCAATTTTTCCACAGCAAAGTAATCCAGGGGGGTTTGATTGCTATAACACGACCTCCAACACCACGGCCACTCGGTGTTTCCTCCCTTACAAAGATAACCTGACCTCGTGGTGCTGACTACCCCATCATCGAAACGATCTGTGCTTAACAGAACAACACAGGCAAACTACGGCAAACCACGGTCTGTGATTCAATGGCCCGTAGAGATTAAGGTAAAAAGTCACCTTCATCCAGCTGGCAAGCAACTGCCCGTCCCCTTCTGACTCAGGCAGCAGGGAGAATATATGGAAGCACAGGAGTCAGCACGCTCGAGAGATTGGAATAGGAAAACCAGCCCACGGGTCGTGCATTGGTTTGAGTGTAAATGCTCCCATTACCGACCCGAAGTCCTCAGAGCCTTTACCAGGTTATTCGGAGTGAGCCTGCACACCCAGCGCTGCATCACGGCCCCCTCGGGCTGTCCCCAGACCTGCATTCACAGCACAGCCCCCAAAACCCCAGGGCTTCAAACAGCCCAGCGACCGCTCATTTCCCCTTTTCTCCGCAAATTCATCCCAGTCGAGCAAGTAAATGGAGCAGGCCATGCACAGGGAGGCTGTGCCTTTTGAAACTCCCGACACCATTTACATTTGTTAGGACTCTCCGGGCCCTGCATATCCATTTCCCAGGGCGCTGCAAACTGCTTGGCTGCATTCCCCCTTAAACACAATCAGCCGCTTCCCCAGGGTTATCGAGCGGATCCTGTTTGCTTTCAGGGTGTCTGGAGATAGGAAAAGCCAGCTCCAGATAGGTGTTGGATATTTAAAGGGTAATTACTGGGGAAAGAGACTCCTTACCAAAGGCAGGTTTGTCCTAAGAGGACACGGGAACTGCTCACAGCTTTGCTGCAGGGGAACCTCAGGCCTCCAGGAGCCGAGCCAGTGCCCTGCGCTTTCACTGCTGGGTTTGCTGCTGCTGTTACAGAAACCAGGCCGAGAGCTTTACGTGAGGCACCAGACTCAAAGGCAATGAAACCCTCACAACAGACTTCCAAAACCCACCCCCAAACAGCATGGTTTCCAAAGGGCTCCTCATCAAAAAAAAAAAAAAAAATCTTGAAATTACGTTGGCTAGCTACTTTTCGTCATTTACATTAAATCTGGGGTTATTCAACAGCACAACACAGGGAAATCAACAGCTGTTGGCTGCTTTGCAACACACACCGGTTCAGTGAAACTGCAAACACAATTCAGCATCAGTTTTCTTCACTGAGTTGGGTCCCAAGCAGCTCTGACACAAATCCTGTATTTATTCAGGGCTGCTGGCACTGCGAGGCTGTTCCAGCCTTGGCAAGGTCCTGGCAACTGCGGGATGTCCCTGAGGATGTGAAGAAAGCAAGTGTCACTCCTGCCTTCGAGGAGGAGAGCCTCCAGAGCCAGGAGAACCGTCACCTTCATCTGTGGGAAGGCTGAGGGAGCAAGTATTCCTGGAAAACATGTCCCAGTGTACCAAGGGATAAGATGATCAGGAGCTGCCAGCGTGGATTTATGATGGGAAAATCACGCCTGACCAACCCGACAGCTTTCTGCAGTCAGGCAGCTAGCGCAGGGCACCAGCGGGCAGTGGAGAACAGGTGATGTTGTTTATTTTGACTACAGCAAGGCTTTCACCCTGTAGCATGAAAACCACTCCTTGCTTACTTCATGTTGGGAAGAAAATGAAATAAGCATACTTTAAAAACTGCTGCACACCGTGCTAATTAGCTGGGACCATTACAAAAAACCTAAGCCAATAAAAACCAGAGAGATGGTAGCTGACCTACTTCAGTTCCTGCAGTGTACATCAAGGAGCTGTGGATCAGTTCACGAGGTCAGTTTACCCCAGCACATAACTTCACAGTGAGCTCTTCTCCTCATTTTCCACTCCAGCACAGCAGAGAATGGGTATCCTTTCTTCCACAAGAGTACAAGCATGGAGGGATGGAAAATAACTGCTATTTTAATAGGCATACTGGCATCTCCTTGCAGTCCTAGCGGGGCTGAGGAATGGGCCACTGCTTCAGCAGATCTGCGTCTGAAAGCATGGGTTTACAAGACGAAGGCTCCTTTTGCCCAAGAAGTACCACAGCACAATTTTCCCCAGGCAACCACTGGAGGAAGACTAGCGTGTAAAAAAAGGAAAGAAGAGAGAGGAAAGGCTTTGTAGCTGTCTCTGACATAGCCACAGTATCTAGGGGAAGTAAGGTTTCACAACCAGTACTGCAAAGCAAAAATCTTTAATCCTACAAAGGATATTGGAGTCAATAAAGTTGATAAAAAAAGCCAAGAGGCAATCCAATTGTCCACACACACACACATGCTATTCTGGGAGTTACTCATTACCTGGTTTATGTATTCCATAAAGAGAAGTCATAGATGGGGAAGACTTACTTTGGATCAGCTCAGAACTTTAAAAGAGAAACAAAAAGAAACTCATCTAAAAGGCGTAATTTTGACAACACCTACAGCTTTTTCTGGTTATCAGAAAGAAACCTGAGCAAGACTCTCACACGTCCCATTTCCTCCCCTCTTAGCCCTGCACTCTGCACGGAGGTGCAGCGCTGAAGCAGGCAGCGTCCCTCTGGCAACGGGCTGATGGCAAGCTCCGGACTGGGGCTTCCCTGCAGGTTATGGCACAGCACCCCCAAGAAGGGCTGTGTTTTATGGCACACGTGGAAGTAACGCAGAACCTGAGCAAACAGACAGCTTATCTGCACTGCAAGCGATCCTCTGTGTACTGTATCAACAGCAGCTCCCGAGGTTTAAAGGTCAAGTAGACTGACTTCAGCGCACTTGAGTATCTCACAGAATCAAATGTCTTTAACTAATACTCGTGGTACTAATGGGCAGCGAGTGTAACAACTCTGTGATCCTAAAATGGAAGGCAACTGCTGCACAGAAACCAGCTTCCCCGCTCCCCTTGTTCACTGAACAAAGATGTAATTCCAAAATATTCTAGATTAAAATCCCACCCTATTTTCTGAATAAAGGCAGCGGGCTACTGTTCCAGCTATCTAATATAGAAATTGTAATACTCGTGCAGCTTGTAGGTGGATAGGGTTAAGCACTTAGGGACAAGGAGTACGAACATCCCTTAAAGTGTTCGGATTGTCAAAGTACCACTTCTGTTCAAAAATCCCTTCTGTTCAAAAGGCTGGTGAAGACTGGACTGGAGCAGAGGAGCGAGAGCACAGAGGGAACGTCAGGAGGTAAAGTGCTGGACGCCACCCATGGAAACTGCCCCAGGAGCCGGGGAGACATCAGGGCAGGCAGCAGCCTCACGCCCTTCCTCCTCTTCTGCCTGCTCTAGGCACTGTGAAGTTCGCCGGGGCTGTATTTTGCATACAGATCCTGACCAGCTGGGGTAGAAGCACTGAGCTGCAGTCACAGCACAGCCTGAGCGCGTTCAGTTCTTTTTCAGGCTCACTTGATGACACTTGAGTGAATTCTCACTGTTCCCCTCCCTAGTTTCAGGAAGGTGGGAGGGTTTCTAGCCACAAGCCTCTTCACGTAGAGCTAAAAACAAGTGAAAGGAGTGGTGCTAGCAAAATAATACGTCTTCAGAGCCTTCAAAATTCTTCCAGAAAATCACTCCTATACGAAGGCTTGGAATGCAAACCAAGCCATGACAGTATACTTGGGCAATTTCTTTATTTTCGTATCAAAGTTACTATGTTGGAGAGGATTGTGATTTTCAAATAAACTTTGATGATACGATATAAAAGACTCTTCTACCAGCACAATCCTTACCCCGGAGATGTTAACTGCCCTGAGAAAACTAAATATGCCAGCAGAAGTGCTCTTACACTGGGCCAAACACACGGTAGAGGATGATCTACCCTCTACCCCTTTCTACCCTCTGCTCCTGTTGCAATGCGGTTAGTTTTTTTGATGCATTCAACAGAAATCAGCATTTGTTGGTTCAAGCAGTTCTCAGTTGTTTGTACACACACACACGCACACACAGTTGGGATGTGCCTAAGAGAATGTGGACACACTGAAGCACTTAGCAGGAAGCTAAGAAGAAAGCAAAAACAATAATAAAAAAGAACAGTCATAAAAAGAGGAAAACAACCATTGCCTCCACCCTACGAATTTGATTCCTGTGTTGACAGAGCCTTCTGTATCTTTGTGTTGTAACGGAAAGGATTAGCACCATTGTACATAGCACCGCAGCAAACAATTACTTTGTAGTAATGAATCTCAAATTCAATCTATTTACTGAAATAATACAAATGATTCCTTGCAAGGCATCCGTTTCAAAAAACAGCTGCCATTTATACTAGAATAACACCTTTTCTCTGGTATCACCACAGCCTACTAGATACTTGAAATTGTAAATTCTTTATTACTGCTTATCAGTTGATGTTTAATGGCAGTCAGATGTTTATCAGTAGCTTCAGGAAGGTGCTTTGTAATACCAAATTTATAACTTTTATGTTAATCAGGTGACTCTTCTACTGAAATCTTTAGGAGTACTGAGATGACCTTTCTTCTAAAATAGTATATACTATATCCTCCCCATCCTTCCTTGGTAATTACAAATTTATTAACCTTTGAAGTGTGCTGATCATCAACCAGTATAAATTCATAACTACAAATCATTACAAGTCTTAAAACCATCATAAAAACATACCTGACTTAATAGCTGTCCATGAAAAATGTTGTTAACCACATTCAAAACCTGTTTTATAAGTTTTCTTTGAGAAGCAGGGATGAGAGCTGGGTATCTGGTCCCCGTAGTCTCCAGTTCCTGCTGCACTTTATCCAAAAGTTCACAAAGGAATTCCTGAGCATCTTGTTGGGCATATCCTCTGAAGGCTGGAATTAGTCTCCACACAGAATGCAGCATAGCAAACGGAGACACAAGCGCCCATTTGCCAGACCACATCACTTGAAACAGAGTATGCAGCTCGTGACAAAGAGAAATATGCTTTGAACTGGGCTCCCTGGGCTGAATAAGTTCCATATTTCTACTTTTTGATGCTCCTCCACTTAATCCAGAGGATAAACTAGACCGCCTCACAGAAGATGATCCCTTTCCTTTCTCTTGGTTCTCACTCACTTGTAATGTTGAGGCAGTTACTGAAGGGTGTTTAGATGAAGATCTGGTTTTACCACTGGCTGCCGTTGCCAGCAGTTCCTGAGTTTGGTTGAGATCAAGCTTTAAAAAGCATTCTCGAAAAATAAGTAAGTGACTTAATACCTGCAGGATAGAGTTCATATAGCACGTATTTCCCAGGTTTCTCAGTCCTGTTACTCCTGGAGTCACTGTGGGCCTTCGTTTAATCGGGGAGTCACTTATTTTTTTCAATCTTACTTCATCTGAGGTATACGTTTCTTTCAACTCTGCCACAGATTCCACGTTCTGTGATGCTTTTTGCATGCAGGGTGCTGATTTTGAGGACATTCTAATCTGGTTTTGTAAACGAGAACTCTTCCTTGGGGGCATCTTTTCCATCTCTTCTTTCAGCTGGCGCTTTCGTTCTTGTCTCCTCTTTCTAGCTCTGTCCCTTCTTTCCTCCTCCTCTTCCCAACGCTTTTCTTCCTCCAGAATCTTTTTTCCGCTCGGCGTCAGCTGAAACCATGACCTGAACACCTTGCCCATGAACGCGCGCCGCCTGTGCCACAGCGCCGTGAACATGCGGTCCTGATTCCGAAGCACGGCCTGGGCACCGTCATGCGCCAGGTAGGAGTCGTCGCTGGCCGCCATCGAACGCAAAGTCCTCCCGCTACGAGTAGTGCACTCATAGTTCTGACTCTTGATTGCACTTAATGTACTCCGCAACAGCTTTAAATCTCCCGTTGCGTTATCATTAAGAACATAATCGTCACAGAGATAACAGAAAACGTACAGCTCGTTTACTTCCAACGCCACGGGGTGACCGTTCTCCTGAAAGTGCTTTAGTGCATGTTCTTCGATGTATCTGCCGCAGGCCACGTGCGAGCAGCTGAGGCACGCCCACACGGATTCGGTGGTATTGCAGTCCACGCAGTGCCATTTCTGAGGATTCAGGATGGAGTGATCCTGGGCCAGTCGCAGACGTCCGATGTGCTTACACTTATCCATCGTTAAAACTGAAATTGCAGAGAGACGCTAGCAAAACACATCGTCCAAGCTATCTTCTGTCCATGATACTTCAACCTGCAACTAAAAAAAAAAAAAACGTTTTAAGTTACAGTGCACAAATACCCAGCTGTATCACTTTGATGGCTGTCAATATACCTCACTGCTACCTGAGGTCAGGACCACGATCTTCATCCAACCAAGTCCCACCAAACACATAATGGCAGGCAGTTCCCTGGAGCCACACTCAGCGTTACCATCATCAGCCTGACATTCAGACTATTTAGTTCATATTTTCAGTACTTTCTGGCCCAGGACTGAAGCATGCTGGCCTCTTTTGGTTTTTGTTTGTTTCATTTTTCCCCCCAAAGAAGCACTGATCAAGTTAAAATACACTGTTTTAGAATTTGGATAGAAACACAATTTAAAATGTTCCTATTAATTACATCCCTAAGCACACAGGTGCAGGAGTGCAAGGTTCACTTCAATTTATTATGTTTACACAGTATGACCAGTTTAGACAAATGAGACTTCGTATAACTCAAGCCCTTAATTAAGCCACACCCTTAATTAAATCACTGCACCTTTGTACTCAAGCAAGCCCATTGTACCAGTGCTTTCTACAATAACATATTTCCAGATATGGGTACTTTAACATGTTATCCTATCAGCACTGGAGGGAAAAAAAAAAAAAAAAAAAGAAAAAAAATGAGGGTGACAGGGAAAAACAGACTTTGATTTCTTCATAAGAAAGAAATACCATTAGATATCTAGCTCAATTTGCTGAAAACCTTACTTAAAAAATAGCAGTTTGAACATTTTTCTAATGCACGTCTTCAAAAAAAAATACAAAATTTGGCTTGCCCTGGCTTATATCCTTTTATAAGTATATCTGGCAGCATTTATTTGTTCAAAGCTGCTGTATTTGCTCTCTCCCGTAAGGTGCATTTACCCAAACCAAACAGGCAGGCTCTGACTAACAGACTTAAAGAGACAGTGATTCAGTCTTTGTTTTTGCCATCTTTCTTTAGACCTTACAATCTGGTTTGAGAGATATCATCTGGAGACAGATGATGTGTCAGGAAGCAATTATGTTTGATCTGGAGCCTTTGTGCCCACGATGTCACTGACTAGGAAGGCTGCATAGCACACAGCACCCATCACATCATACACAGTACTTTCCAGATGAAACAGTTGCTTCACCTGAGGAGGACCAAGCGCTTGTGAAACACGCAGGTTACACCAAGCAAGACCTAAGTTTTGCCATTACAAATACATACTGTGGACCTTGCCTAGGCTGTACAACATCCAGGACTCGAGGCTTCACAGATGAGTAAGCCAAGCTACAAAAAAAATAAGTGATTTAGCCAGCTCTGGAGAGAATCCAAAGGTCTCTTAATCCAGCTATCATCCTTCAATACGTTAGTATTTCCCCACTGCTATAGTCCTGAAATGCACAAGAATAGGTTAACTGAGTCAGGAAAATGTCCATGATAGAGAAGGCACTATACTGGGGGAATCCTAGCATCTGACGACATGCCTACTAAGGAAGGCAAGCAGGTGAACAAGCAGCAGCTGGATAGGAAAGTAGCTTCATTTTTCCTCTGGTAACTGGATGAAATTTGTCATTAAAAGATTTAACGAAAAACGACTTGGATTGGTTAATTGTCCTGTGGCCAACGTCTTTTAAGATGTTCTGATACAGTTAACGAAGAGCTCCAACAACTCTGAGCACAAAACCAGCACCTGGCCCTGCACGCCTGGTGCCATTACTCGTCATACAGAAAAGGTTGAGCCAGCTCCAGTGAAACTAGCGAAGTGCACACGGTTTTACACGTTAGTCATTTCCATTCAATTTATTTCAGAGCTGTTTCCAGTCCGTACTAACTGCAGGGAAGAATTTCAGGCGCTGTGGCCTCTGGGTACCCAGCCAGTACTTCCCAGGCTAAGCACCAACCCTGGCGTACTACGGGAGGTCAAGATCTCTTGAGTGCCACGGTCAACAGACCACAAAAATAATAGCTGCTGAAGGTTTTCAGCTTGCCAGCGTCCACAACATTCATTCCTTCTAAAAGGCAGTCTATTCACAGGCTGCTAATGAGATTCTTTTACAAATGTCCATACTACGTTTCTACTTAATCCTGTTTTTGTAAATAAGGCCACTAATTTTATCCCATGTCTTCTCCCACAGCTTTCCCCCAGCAAAGCTGAGCTTCTCTAACACTGATGTCCGTAATATGAGGAACTTACATAAATCTCAGAGTTGTCACGTATGTTAAATCCTCCTGGAATACTAGAGAAATTCTTACATAAAGTCTGCTGCAATGATTAAAAATGGTTGACAGAACTCAGAGAGACAAGATTCATCCATATGTTTTCGGGCTAACCAAGACAGACCCTCCTGCAAAACATATTAGTAGCAGTGCTTCCCAGAAGGCAACCAACAAAATTCCCACAGGCCTGTCGGATACAGCAATACTGTCACTCCGCGAGTCTGACAGACCAACCCTTTCCAATTTTCTTACATTTAAAGACACTCCATACCTTCTTTTCTTTTTTTTTTTTTTTTGTAGTATTATATTGTATTTTTTTCTGTTTGAAAAAAAAAAAAAAAACAGCATCGAGAGCGATACTACTCACATGGCTGAACTTCAGCACGTATTGGACTGGGGACAGAAGCAGCCTGCTGATTTCAGGATGAGCGCTGCGTAAACCAGGGTTGTGCAACCAAGCTCTAAATGCGAAAGCAACAGGATTCTACGAAAGCGCAAGACCGACTGACGCCTTGAAGAGAAAAGCCCCAAAGCCCTTGCCCCCCGCCAGCAGCCAAGCCAGCACGACATCTTCCCACCTCCGCCGAGGCACGGAGAAAGGAGCCGGGAGGAGGGGGAGGAACCAGCCTGGCATGGGAGAAGGCAGTTTCTTTGAAGAACATGGAAAGAAAGCAAAATGCACAGTTTGGTCAGAGACACAAATATCTGAAAAAGACCACAAAAAAGCTAATAGTGCCAAATCGAGACCGGGAAAACTTCAGCTCAACGTCGGGCAGCACACTGACGGCATGAACGTTTTAAGATGAGGAGCACTAAAACACTAAATCAAGCGGGAAAATTTACTAACTTACAACAAACAATTTGCAAAATAGAATAGGTTGAGGAAAAAAAAAATAGGATTGAAGTAACAGATAATGGTCGAAATATAAAAAATACTGGATCTTGATTGCTACACCTAGTAGAAAACCGCAGCTGGGGTAAAACAGTTCAAGCAAATGCTACACTATTAAAATTCTCTAAAGAAAGTTATTCAGCACCAGCTTGTGCATTCTTCTCTCCCGAGGCTCAGTTCTCTGCACACACACAAAGAAATTGTGAATTAATTGACCAGCACTCCAGAGATCAAGCCCCCCTGTGCTCTTAGCACAGACCCGAGCAGAGGCAGTAAGCAAGATAACAAGCACCAACACACAGAGCAGCGGGCTGAAAGGAGCGAGCTGCCTGGGAAAATACCCATATACAAAAGTCTCCTTGCGCCAAAGTCCCACCAGCACTGAATGTGTACGGAGCATGGTATTTATTTTCACCGAAGCACGCCGATAAGGCTGAGGCACGGTTATTTCTTTAGCTGCTTTTACTGCACGATGGCTGGCAAACTACACTGCGGGGTAACTTGTTAGCTGAAAAAGTACTCGAAAAAAAAAAATAGTAATAAAATCAGAAGCCAGGACTATAGATGTTTTTCTTCCGTTTGAGTTACTCATAAACAAGAGATTCACTCTCACAGCTGTTAAATTGAGAATTATAACTCAGATAGAAACAGAAGGATATCTTTTTTTTTTTTTTTAGTCACTACTCTTGTAATTAGTTGCTTGGCTCATGAGGAAAAAATCGAGCAGGATCTCAAGCGCTAGACTCCAGTAGGTCGTTTCACTGAAGTGTGCACAAGCATGGGTGGATGCTCGGGTGTGTGTCTGTGTGTGTGTGTCTCTGTGTGTGTGTCCCTCACTCGGGGGCAGGTTACCACCGATTTTCGCCGTGCTCATACCTGCTTCCCACCTGCACGGCGAGCAAACAGCCAGCTCCCGAACCGAAAGCTGTAGACACCGAGCACGATACGAGCCTGAAGCCAGCCGCCCTGCTCGCCGCGCACAGCCCTTTTTCCCAAATCAGCCCCACCACACACCGCCCCCGGCTGCTCCCCGAGCCCTGCAGCTCGCCCCCAGCCCTCACCGCAGCTCGCCGCGCAGCCCCGCGCCCCGTGCCCCGCTCCGGCAGCACCAGCCGCGCTCCCCGCTCCGCTCCTAGCATAAACTCCGCGCTCCTGCCGCCCCCCGCCGCTCCCCGCTGACAGCTCCGCCTGTCCCCCCCCGCTCCCCGGGGCAGCGCCGCCCGCCCCCCGCCGCCCCCCGGCTCCTCGCCCCCTGCCCGCCGCCCCTCACGCACCCGTCACCCGCCGCTGCCGCCATCTTGCGCGCCCCGAGCCGCAGCCGCCCGGCCCCGGCCCCAACCCCGGCCCCGGTCCCGGCCCCTCGGCGACGTCAGCGCCGGGCCGCGGCCGCCCCCCGCTCCCCTCCCTCCGTCCCTCCCTCCCTCCCCGCGGGGATCCCCGCTCCGCTCCGCCCCGCGGGGCTTCGGGGCTGTGGGGCGGGTGGCAGCCCGCAGGAGCGAGCCCCGTGCTGTGGGAAGGGTTGAATAAACTCTCGGCGAAACCTCGCTGGGCTGCTCTGTGCCTATACACGCACGGGTTTGCTCGTGCTTTGTGTGAATGTGCCCCAAAAAGATGTTACAGGGGGCTTCAGGGCGGGCTCAGGGTGAGCATGGTGTCCCACGAGCCCCCAGGGGGTTTTAAGGCATGGCCACGAGCACCAAAAGCCCTCTCCTGAGCCCCCCGCGTCCAGCAGGGTCTTTTCACAGCAGCAAGGCTCCGTGCATCTGCCTCCGTGCTCCTGCTCGTGTCGTCATGGAAAATGCGCTTTGGTGTAAAACCTGTGGTGAAATATCTCGGCCCCGGCTGCCTCCGCTCCCCTCCAGTTGTGGGGCTCGGCCCTCGCTGCTTGCAGGGCAGCCGCGGGGTGCAGGCAGCAGGATGCAGCTGAACAGCACAGCTCAGTTTTCCTTCAGGGTCGCTTTGTTGTGGTGCTCTCAGAAGCCCACAGGGGATGAAAAAGTAGACTCGCCGAGCTTCTCACTCGTGATTTCAATGCGTTTCTAGCCTCTAATGTGAGGAATGATGCTGCCTACTCAAAACACGAAAATCAACTGCACAGTGGATGTATTTGCACATCCTTGGGTGTTTTTAAGACAACTTTCACTATTTCCAAATAGCTACCATGTGTATTTTTGTCAAGTCACTACCCACATCTTTATCAGTAGAGTTTCTTCCTTCAGTCCTAGCTGAAGGAAGCTCTCCCACAGCGCTGCATCACCAGTGCCTCTCTCACGCGGTATCTCTGTCCAGCCCTGCCTGCATGCCTGTCTGTCGGCTAAGTGGTGTTGGCACGGACCCGATCGCCATCCCGCTGTGACCCCCAGGCTGCCTCCATCCAAGCCCCTCAGCCCCACACCCCAGCACACTGCTCAGGTGGTGAGCTCGAGGTGAGGCCTGGGGCACTTTGGGACATCCCAAGCCCCATTTTCCATGGGTGTCTGATGGGGGCTTTGGTCCTCATATGCTCACAGGGAGGCCAGCAGTGAGAGCAGAACATGGTGGCTCCACAACATGGATGTTAAGCCCACCACAGGGCCAAGGGTTAACTCAGTCAGACACAACCCAAGGCCTGGCCATTCCCAAAGTCCCTCAAAGAATCCCTCAGAAATTCATTTTCATTTAGGCTGGTCTTTATATCCTGGCAACCTATCACTGTCCCCAGTGCACAGTGTTACCCCTTTCCCCTCCACCAGACAGTGCATATCTTCCAAAACTCCATTCTACTGATAACAGAGATTTGCTGTGCCCGTTATCTCTGCAGTATCTGATTTTACATAGAACAGATGAAGAGAAAATAAAGTTCCTCCTTTCTTTTTCTTTCCTTTTCTCTCTCTCTCTCTCTCTCTTTTTTTTTTTTTTTTTTTCTCCCCATCAGTTCCCCATGTTAATTTGACAACACTTAAGCTGATTCTCATTAAGCACAGTTCATACCCTTATTGGGGCAGGGAGGCCTTCAATCTTTCTTCCTGCATGTTGGCTAATCCACTGCAAGGTATTGATTTGGGATTGGGATTTGGCTCCAGCCAAACAGGTAAATCAGTGAACTGCTATATGCTGCTCTTACCAGATCTGTCCTGGTTCATGTATGCCTTTAGTGACATCCCAATTAATTTTTTTGACCTTCCTTTAGCCTTTCTTACAGTCATGCATTTATTCTGCTAAGGTAATAGCCACATTAAAAACATTCAAGGCTGATAAGAGAATGCCTGATCCTCAGGGACGTATACAAGACTTTTTACCATCCAGACATTATAGCTAGATTTCTTGTGATTTATTGAGACAGCCAGAAATTGATTTCCTAAAAGTAATTTAATTTTAAATTCATTGGGTATTTATGAAAATGGATGCCAGATATATGTGATATTGTCAAGAAGCAAACAAATGTAATAAATCCTTAAAAGTAATGTAACCTCATGTCTTCCTTTTAAATGTAAAAACATTCTCTGGAGGGGAGAACACCACTTACACACACAGTGTGTGTTTAAACCTTTTTAATACTGCAGAGACTTTAATGCATTTTTAAATGTCCCTTAACATTATGTTTATATATGCATATATACACACACACTGTGTGCACTTACAGAAAAATATTTGCTTAGTCCACCTGACAGGCAAAGACATCATAAGATGCTATTCTGAATGAAGCATCTGAACTTCTATAAATGCCCAGAAATTTTAAATGAAATGAAAAATGAGCTTTAAACAAAAAGTTAACTTTAAACAAATATGGAGCGACCTTTTGCTCTTGTTGATATGAACACCAATACTGGTTTGCACAGTAATGCAAACCAGTATTGGTGCAAGCCTCAGGGAGGCCACTGGGACCAGCACTACTTGTCCTGGGACTGTTCTGAGTTCTAGAAGCCCCTCTGTGACATTTCTGCTCCTGGAGAGCCTGTCATCTTCCCTGAAGTGTGAGGCAATAGTTAAGGAATATTGGTCATCAGGAAATTTGTTCTTTCACTTTTATGACGGTACAGACATGTCCCGTGGAGACATAAACAGATGGGACTGATGGTATGGAGTTAATTGCACATCTGAGGCACAGAATATAGATGGGACAAGGGGAGGAATAATAAATCACGAAACTACATAGACTGATATGAGCAGCCTGATGGTTTCCAGTTCAGCTCTAGATGATAAATAGGAATTTTTTTCTTTTCTTTTCTTTTCTTTTCTTTTCTTTTCTTTTCTTTTCTTTTCTTTTCTTTTCTTTTCTTTTCTTTTCTTTTCTTTTCTTTTCTTTTCTTTTCTTTTCTTTTCTTTTCTTTTCTTTTCTTTTCTTTTCTTTTCTTTTTTCTTTTCTTTTCTTTTTTTTTTTCTCTAAAACGATGGGAGCATTTAAAAACAGTACATGAAAAGGGGAATCTTGGTGAGCTCATCTAAAAGCTTGATACATACATGTACCAATATTTACACAGTTTGGGAATATTTGCGTACTTACCTTCATCACTGGGCGTTTGTTGTGTTGCAATATTCCGCAATACAAACAAAATGCTTTAAGTTGTGTATAAACAGATTCAGGGCTCAGAGAGGAATTCTGTTTGTGTGAGACCCTGAGGATAACACAGGATTTTCTCCAGCATCTGTGAAACTTGGGCTGCAGTTGAGTTTGAGATGACAATGCACACATCCATACAAGCTGTGTGTTTTAATTCCCATCAGGGTCAATGGGGCTTGAACCAGCTACATCTGAGGTACTTCTGATGTACGAGGCATTCAGCCAGGGCTGGCCAGTCTGGCACAGGGCCCGCAGGACTGTGGTGCCCCTCTGGAGCAGTGGCTGGGGACAAGATGGGATGGCCAAAAGCTCCTCAGATGGCACTGGCTGATGGGACAGATGAACTGGAGATCTCTTCAGGCAAACTCTAAGCAGGCAGCTGATGGTTACTTAAATGGATCAGTGTCCCCAGCCCAGCTCCCTCAGTAAGAATGGGTGCTTTATGCTTAGGCAACCGAGTCCTGCCCATACTCTGTGGGGGGGGAGGTACTTAAATTTGGGTGTCTGCCTTGTGCACTGATTCCCACCCCTACTCACCCCATTGAACTTGGGTTAGGTCCAAAAGTAGAAGATGCATTTTGCAAATACATATTTTTCTTAAATGGGATGAATGTCTGGGAGGATTGCTGAGTCTCTAAATGATCTCCAGGTTTAAAAGCAAAACCAAAAATTCTGCTAGTCAGTCAATAAATGTGTAAACATGGCATTAGGATACTTTTCCAATCATTTCTACAGTTTTCTGCTTAAGAATCAAGAAAACAGAAAATACTCATTCTAAAACTAATTTTGGGAAAATATTTTATTGACAAAGATAACGGTATGCTGATTCTTCTCTTCATCACCTTTGACTTCCCTTCTTCACATTGGTTTGTCCAGGTGAATGAAAACAAATTCATCCCCGCGCCTGAAATTGTTTAACATTTAGCAATTATTTGGGCACAGGACTCTTGAGGCCTACTGACAATGTTAAATGTATCTAAATGCTTAATAGAAGTTTAGATTCTTTTTCCCCTATAATTTCTCATTTTTAAATAGTTTGAAATAAAAGCAGAACTTTAACAAACAGTTGTTCAGGCAAGTGCTGTAGTTTTTGACTCTGAGACCGAGGTTCCTTTTCATTATTACGCATTTGGTTTTCTGTCTCTGTGCAGGTGGTCAGCTTCTGAGTCTCAGCTGCACTGCAAATACTGTTACTAAAGATGCTCAAACAGATCCTCTTCCTGTTGCTCTTCCATACACATAAAATAAACACATGTAGGAAATCTTGAGAGATGGGATTTAACGGAACAAAAATGTGCCAATCAAATCTTGCTAATGCTCCTTGTCAGGACATCTGTCTGGTGATTTTTTTTTTGTTTGTTTGTTTGGTTTGGTTTGATTTTCAAACTCAGGAGTAGCCCCCTACAACTCTGAATCCAGTGTGACAACACACTTGTCAATATTTTCTTGATCTGCACTTCTGGGGTCTGCCCTAGTGCTGTACACAGTGGGGCTGTGAAGGAGCATGGGACATGATGGACATTTTGTTATGCTTGTGTTGGACTTGCCTTCAGGCTAGCCATGCACAATTTTCTTAATGATTTTTGATTGAATGAAGAAAGGAATGCTTCTCAGATTGCCTCTACATCCAAGGGCAGTTTTGTGCGCCTACTCTGTCGATAAGAAGGAAAGAGAAGTGCCCCCTGGTGCAGGCACTGCCCATGAGCACCTTTGTACTTGGTAGCTGGGTGCCCAAAGCGTCCTTGTGCACAATCTCTGCATTTTCCTGTCCTTTGAACCCAGTGCTCCAGGGCTCTGCTGGGTGTGAGCCTGGGGAGCCATACCCGGTCCTCCCCCGCGCACAAAGCACTCCTGGTGCATGACCCCACTCCTTGGCCAAATGCTGAGCCCTTTTCTTCTGCTCTAAGAGCTTGTTCTGCATGACAGTGCTTGTGTCTCAACGCATCTTTTGTGAGGCAAGTCCTGCCCCGGGATTTGCTGCGGATCTCCCATCGAGCTCAATGGATGCAGTAAGCGCACTTCAGCCCCGCTTCACTGGAATTGCTGAGAAAGGCAGAGTGCTCAGCCGTGATAAATGGCAGCTGGGTGCCACAGCTCCTGCCTCCCCTGTTCCTCAGGGGCAGGAATGAGGGCACAGCTTGCCTTCTTCCCCACAGCCTTCCTTCCCTCCAGACTTCTTCTCCCCGGCCTTCTTCTCCCCGGCCTTCTTTCTCCCAAGCCTTCCCTCTGCCAAAATGGCGCCCCCCTTCCTTCCTTATTGCGTGGGGCCACACCAGATGAGATCTGCTGGTGGGTTTTGTGGTGAAAAAAATGGTTTTAGGTCACAGAGTTTGTTTTAGCTTTAGCCAAGCTGAAGATTGAACTTCAGCTTATCTCTGAGTGCATACATCCACGGCCTTCATGGGGGCTGAGAGGAGACCTGAACCTGTAAAGATTCACACATCTCAAACTGGGCTTTATCTGGCCCCCAACACAATCTGTAATTCCATTAACCAGGTATCCCATTTGTTTTGCTACTAGGTACTATGATTTTTATCCACACATTTAAGAGTGCTCTGTTCCCCTATATTTTATTTTGTGCCTTTCCTTATTGCACTGAATTTGGTCTGTATCATTTAATAATTTTGCTTGTGTTTTTTATTATTATTATTATTTTTTTTTCTTTTTAATTTAAGTAAGCATTTAAACTATTTTGTTTGTTCCTGAGTATCTCAGCCTTTGCTTGGTAAGTCAGCAGAGAATGAGCTCAATAAAATATATCTGTAAATGGAAACAAAAAAAAAATCTGGATTTGGGGAAATTATTGCTGCCACCACACTGCGTGACACAATGACAGTATTTCTGCCTTCAGATGTAAATGCCTGTGCAAATGCTGCTTCTAAATTAAACTGTAGTACAATTCGGTGAAGTTTAGTCAAAGAATGTCTTTGAATGGAAACACTTAAATGATACATTAGGATTTAGTTACAGACTTTGCATTTGTTTTCTCAACCAACTGTAAAACAATTGTGTAGCGGCCCATTGGAGAGAAGATTGTCTGTGTTAACGATCAGTGCTCAAGCGTTTTAGATTTCAATCTTAAATTAGCAATTTAAAGACAACAAAGAATGATTTTCATGCTTGTCAGTTCTGATTAATGTAACATTAACCCCAAGAGAACACTACATTGCTCCAGTACTTTATTTCAAGTTGCAAGAAACCAGCCCTGGGAAACAATAAAAGACTTTTTTTCCTTTTTTTTTTTCCTTTTTTTTTTTTTTGAACTTGAATTGTAAACATGCCATTATATACTGCTGCTATCACTCTTACTTATTGTGGGTCTTGTGGTTGTTATTTTCCAAGGTATGTGACAACGAGAGATTTCCTAAATTACACCCATAACAACTTAATGCAATTTCATTGCTTCCTTGCTTCCTACAGATTGCAGTGCTGATTTTGCCGCTCCTGTGTCAATTCTGCAGAGCCCCCGCTCACTGCATGCTGATCTGATCTCTTGAGGGCAAAAATGCTCAGAGCATGCACAGGAAATTTATATGCTTCTCTCCTGCTGAGTAAATTACAGAGAAAGGAAACAAAAAACAGAATGTGAAAGCAGCACATAAAATAATAGCGGTGTTGTCGTAAAAGCACTTTCTTTCTGATAACCAAATGTAAAAGTGAACTTTTCTGTAATTTCCCTGACTGCAGAACACTGGTTTGCATGGTTGCTGATCGTGATGCCCAGTTTTGGAATGTAAGATAGGTGTGTAAGAGAATGGTACAGAAGAGGGAGGCAACGCAACAGCGCGTTTGTCATGTGGTGTGGATCGCAGTGTGATGGGGGCCTCCAGCTCCCCTTGCCCCTCACCAGAGCAGGGTCAGGCAGAAAGTCCACATCAGACAGTGAGATCTGCTGTTGGCGTAGATGTCGTCCCCCAGAATGAACCACTGGAGACTTGGTGCTATGCTTGCAGCGTGTTCACTCGACTTTCATACTTTTCATGCATGCCTAAATGAGTATTTTGAGTCAGGGAGAAAGAGTCTGCATTAGATGGAAAACCCAACAACAAAAACCACCTTTGGAAAGTTTTAGCTCTCCAACTTGCAGCAATTAGGTACACAGTTTTTCATACCAACTTCTCATGACTTCCAAATAGTTCAAATATATCCTCTGGTGGTTGCAGTGCCGTTCACCCAGCGTTCCCTCTGTGGAAGAAGCAAAGACCTTAAAATCTCAGCGTGGGCTTAGAAAAAATGGTTCTCTTCCATCCCAGCTGTTAATATCTACTTGTGTGTTTCCAGGGTTTTAGGCCACATTTTGTTTTGCTTCCTTTCTGTTACTGCCTAAACACTGACAGTGGAGAGCCAACAGCTGCCTCACATGAGACCATCACGCAGTAATAAAAGCACAGAAACATCTCCTACACAATGTGTACTTTTTGTGCTTGCTGAATTCCAGCTGAATCCGGTGGGAGTTTGAGGATTTACAAGAAGTACAGACATGGTCTTGAAAGATGGTTTATGCTTCATATATATATATATATATATTTTTATTTTTTTTTTTTTTCATTGTATTTGTGTATTTGAATGGGTGCATGCTCACATACCCATGAAGGGTGGTGGTGTCTCATGCAAGATGAGTTTTCACCTGTATCAGAACAGGGCTAAAGAGCCTCAGATGCTGACAGTGGATTTTCTGCACGAGATGATGTCTGAATGTGTGAGCCAGCCAGATACCAGCAGTGGGCAGCTGACAGTAGATCCTGGAAGAGGGGTACCAGGTCTCCCTCTGCTTGTGCTTTATTCAGGATGTGCTGTGGGCACTACCTCCCTCCATTTGGATCCCAAAATGCTGGCATATCACTGCTGTGTCTGGATAGTGGGGCTCATGGGTGGACAGGGGGTAGGCGGGGAGCTGCAGCACAGCCCTGCGGAAGCAGAAGATGCTGCTCCACGTGTGAGGAAGCAGTCACGTAAGTCCACCTCTTGCAAGATGTGACAGGATGCCAGCAGCGTCCTGCTCCCTTAGACGTGGTACAAATGCATAGCAAGAGGAAGTTCCTACAGTGAGGAGCCTGCGTTTTAAATTGACTACATAGACACAGGGGATAGGAGAGGAAGTGTAAGGCCTTAATTTATGATAGTTGTCATGCTTCTTGGGCAGCTTCACCTGCATGGGGCTAAGTACAAGCAAGTTCTGGGTGACAGCTGACTTTCCAAAACTTGAGGTATCTCTCTGAAAGCCCTCATGTAAAGAAAAGAGGAAAATAATGGACATCTGGAAACATGCTGGAAAGCTAATTATGTTTTCTCCATATGGTGGAATTTCCCTCCCCGCACAGTGCTGGAGGTAAGGTTGGAAGGGCCAAGTCACGTCACAAGAGGAGCTTGGTGTCCCCCTCCATGGACACTTGGGGGCCTGCCCACCAGGCTGGGCTGGGGCAAAGCTGGGTTCCTTGGCAGGGGGGTTCCTCCCCTTGCTCAGCCCAGCCTTAGTTGCTGACAGGAGGGGAGGAGGTGAGGACAGAGTCATAGTTGGCTTGCCCAATCCTGGAAATGCAGAGGGTGGCACTGGCACCGCTGCGATGGCCCTGGGGCAGGCAATGCAATGAGGATCACCTCAGGCCTTGCTGTGGGGCCTTGCTGTGGGACCTTCCTGTCTGGGGCAAGGAAGGCAAGGAAAAGCAGCTCTCCACCCTTGTTTGTCTGGCAACTCTTTTCTGCGGCCTTTGGGATTTAGCTTTGGCAGGACTTGGGGGCTGTGTGTGTGTTTGTGCATGTGTCTATTGTACCTTCCTGGCCAGATCCAGGTGTGGAGGAGGCAGTCCACAGAGGACGGGAACATAATGCCTGCCCCCGCTGTCATATACATGTGTGAACGCACACCTTCCTACACATAACAACTGTCTATGTGCTTTAATTAATGCCTGATCCTATTAACAACTGTCTCTGTGCTATTTTAAGAATATTTCAAAATCTGTCAGCATTGGAATACTTTTTATTTGTCTCATATTTTGAAACTTTCTGGAGGCTTCTCTTTCCTCCGCTGTTTATTGCTCACGGGGAAAAATGCAAAAAACAAAGTTTTGACTTTTCAGCCTAACCCAGGATTTTGACCATTCCTGGTTATACAACAATGACATTTCGCACAGTTTGCTGCGGAGGCGCTCAGTCCTGTTGCTGCAAGGTTTCACGAAAGCTGCAATTACAAAACAGATGAGACGCTGTGGTTTACGTGGAGGGGGTGGTGCTGCAATTGTCGTGGTTCTGCTGCCAAGCGGCTCAGGAACCAGAGCTTATTACAGGCTGCTGTGCTGTTTGGAGGCAGCAGCAGGGAGGGATTTGAGATGTCACTTTAAGAAATACTAGTTGGAAACGCAGTTCTGAAAATATTTCACCTAATACGGCAACAGCCGCCTCCTCGGTGTACTATAACTTGAGCAATTGAAGGAAACATCCTTCCCGCTTGTTTACTTGAAACCCTCAACGACATGCTGGGTTTAGGGAAGTTCACTGCTCCTCTCCTTTCTCTAGTTGTTCATTTTTTTTCGGTGCTCCACCAAATGGGTGAGACTTCCGTGCAATAAAAGTGAGAAAGTCATGCAATAAAATGGGATTGTGAAACCATTTATGGTGGCAAAGGGCATTTGACATGCAAGACCTTTGAAATCACTTTGATTTTTTATTTTCAATTGACTAGATTTAAACGTAATTGTATCTTTCTAATTTGCCAGGCTTTTCACCAGTATCAACTTCATCAGACCTTTCTTTGAAGAGTATGCAGATCTGGGAATAAAGCACCGAACTAGGTCCTCTTCTACCCTTAGGAGCCCTATTTTCAAAGATATTTCTACTTGAGATACTTACTGTCTATGAAGACTGGCTTATACAACATATCTATCTGTTTCTGTCACACGGAGGATCAGAGCCTCACAGAAACACAGCTTAGTTCATGTTGGGAGGGATGTGAGGAGGTCTCCAGTCCAGCCTCCCTGGAGCTCAAAGCATCCAGTCCAACCTCTTGCTCAAAGCAGGAGCAGCTGTGAGGTCGGGTTGCTCAGGATCTCATCCAGCTGAGTCTTGAAAATCTCAAAGGACAGAGACTGGATGGCCATTCTGGGCAGCCCTGTTTGCGTGTCCTCACAGGGAAAAATATGTTCCTTATATCCTACATGTGAAACCCTTGTGCTTCAACCTTCTGCCCATTGCCTCTTGTTCTCCCATCAGGCTGCGAGCAGCCCAGCTGCCTCTCCTCAATAACACCCTGGTAGGCACCATCCCAGGTCCCTGAAGCTCTTCTCATGGGGCAGAGACAGATGAGATTGGTGTCTCCCTTCAAGCTGGCCAAACCAGTGCTAGCTGAGGAGGTGCAATGTAGTGACTGGTTATGGACTTGCTGCCACTGAATTAAAAATAATAATAATAAAAAAAAAAAAAAAAAAGATTCATTTGTATCAGAGCAGATCTGGTAGTGGTTTACTGCTGCCTCTGTTCAGGGTTTCCTGGGGGCCCATCTAGTCCTGCTGTTCTCCATTTCTCCCTTGGGGCCCTGGGAATCAGGAGCTGGGATTCTGCTCACACCTCTGCTTGTGGCTTGCCTGCTCCCCAAAGTGGTCACAGGGCCTGTGATTGCGTGGTCTTCTCTGCAGTCTGGCTCATGAAAGCCAATGCTGTGAACTTGATGGTGCGATCTGGGGCGAGAACAAGACTGTTACTTTTATCTTACATTTCAGGGGCTTAATCTTTATGAAAATGACATCTTTGGGGATATTAAACAAACAAACAAACCTCTTTTCCTAGAGCTTAAACTAGGAAATAGAGGGATAACTCCTACACTACAAGGTTGTTCTCCTGTATAACCTACGCATTCTACACTGTTGCTGTCTGCTCGGGGCTCACTGATACGCACTGGAGGCCTCTTCACAAGTCAGCTTTAACCTTTGTGACTTGCAGAGCCAGCCTGATGGTGAGCGGGTTTGCAGTGCTGTGGTGGGTGGTCAGTGCTTGCTCTTCAGCCTCATGGCAGGATGGACACCGCTAAGCCAGGGCAGTTATCTTGCCTTTGTGTCCACTAGGGACTGGTGCCCCACAGCCATAGGTACTGCACCTGTAGGACAAAAGGACGGTCCCTCCACTGAGACATTCAAAAAACAAGGAAAAAAAAAATCACCATTCAAGCAGCAAAGTAGGGAGAAAGGTGGAGCAAAAAACACTGCTCTTGCAACCCAGCTAGGGCCAAAAAGAAAACCTAATTCCTTGGGTATGTCAGCAGCAGCTTCTGCAAGCAGCAGTAGAAAGGAAATTGTTTGTGGTGCTCACCAGGGCAATGCCACAGGCATTTCCTGCTCCAATTATAGATGCTGTGGTATCTTGGGCATGATCGGGGTGTGGGGGGGACACGACATCACACAGACTTGCTGATCTGCTCCCACACAGTGAATTGCAGAATTGCAGTGTACAGGGGCCTTAAACACTGTGGTAACTGCTGATAAGTGCTGGGGCTTTCCAGGGGTGACCACTGTAGTTTTTTTTTTTTTTTTTTTTGTGGTGGGAGGAAGGCAACCACAGTGAACAGCTTTAAAATGAAGTCATTTAAAGTGAAAGGTAAAACAGCAGGAGTCTGTGGGCATTTGCAAAGACATCCAGGCTGTTGTATGGGAAACAAAGGAGTCAATGTGGCTGCAAACATATCCACTTTTTTTTTTAGAGGGTGTCCTCAGTTAACAGCACTATTTTTAAATTTAAAAATACTTGTGATTATCTTCTTATTTTTTTTTTCTTTTCTTTTCCCATGCAGTTTTGTTAAACACCAGCCAGCATTCTTTATGAAATCCTGACTTTGCCCTTTTTTTCTCTGGTATGAACTGACCCCTATGGGCCCTCAGCTGCAGCTACCGCTCCTGCTCCCTGGTGCCCGGTGAGGTCTTGCAGGCTTCCTTCGGAGCAGGGTTTTCAATCTTTTAATTTCATGGGGAAACGACACTGTCTTTCTGGTTAATCTTGGTTAATGTAACAGTTGGTGTGAGTGAGAAGGCTGCGCATCCCTGAGCGTCGGGGTGAGGCTAGGCCTGCACCAGGCCCGTAGCGGAGGAGAGGTTAGCCTGGAACAAGGGCAAGCTGCAAGCAGCAGCTGCACTGCACTGAGTTGGCCTGTCTTGAATTTAGGGCTTATGTGTGGGCCTATGCTGCCTGCCCCATGCTCTCTGTGCTTTGGGATAGGTTTGGAAAGGCTCCATTTGGAAACAGTTTCTGAGACATGAGGTAACACCTTTCCTTTCAAGCGAGTGCTTGCGTGCTGCTTCGCTGGCTGCGTGTTTCCTTCCAGCCTGGGATGTTAGTGTCAAAAGTGTGAGACGTGGGTCACTGACACCGGGAAGAGAATGGAGACCAAGGAACAATGTCACGTATTTCACATTTTCAGTGATTTAAAAGCCTTGTTTGACTTTCTTTATGTGGAGCCCCATCCCTGGAGAAGCAGGCAGGCGTGGGCAGCACCGAGGGCTGCCAGCCTCTCTGTCAAGGGGAAGGGGAGAGAGACACACATCATGCTGCCATGGGGGAGGAAAGCAGCTGGGGAAAGTCACGACACGGCCTGCACCTCCGCCACTGTGCCTGCAGGAGCCCCAGGGTGGCATTGGAGTTTTCAAAAGGCTCCCAGGGGCAATGTCCTGCTCAAACCTGCTGCTGGTTCTGGGGTGCCTCGTGGGGCTGGAGCCTGCACTGCACATCCCAAAGCTGGTGGCCTGGAAAGCAGAGGCTGAAATGTTATATTCCCTGCGCAAGCAGAGCAGAGCCCATAAAAGCCCCCACGCTCGTTCAATCCATCATCCAAGATGGATAAAGGCAGTAAAACTGATGATTATCATCTCCACCTTGTGCACAGGAAAACAGACGGCTGGGGAAGAGAAACGACCGACTGCAGGTCCCTGTGGGTTGCACGGCAGCAGGGCACACACCCATTTCCCCGGCTGAGGAATGAGCAGGAGAGCAGGAGCAGGTATCTGCTGGTGGGGACAGCTCTCGCAGCAGGGCACCCCCTCATTACAAAGGAACCAGACCTCTATTTATTTTGCTTCCTTAGTGGTTTAATACTTGGAATTTTGGCTTCCTGGCAACTCAGTGGTTTCTTGTTTATACTCTTTTAATTTCAAAGGAAGATGTTCTGCTGACATTTATGCAATGTAACTGTTTCTCATGCCAAATCCTTAGAAAAGTTTTAAATTGTTGTTTGGTGCTATAAATGCTCTCCTTCCTCACTCCTTGCAGGACTGAAATGCATAAACCAGATGCTACTCCTGGTTTAGAAATCAAAAGCCTAAGGTATTGCTTTTCCAGACTGACTAATTAAATAAAAGCGGTCATGTCAAGACTTCATAACTCAGGCAAGGCAATGTACACTTAGAGCCAGGAGCCAAATGGGACTGCAAAATATGTCAATGACTAAAATACGTGTTCACCTGCTCCACCTATCGCTATATATAAATCATCTGTGAGAGGGAATAACTCTTTCCAGAGGTTGTACTGCCGTGCGGTCGATAGATGTCCCTGCATTAGAGCAGAAGTTGTTGCTCTACATCAGAGTCTGTTGGTCTCTGGGAGGATGTAAATACATCTGTGCATTAAATAACCATGGCTCTGATGTGTTGGAAATGAAAGACAGGGTTTTCTTCCAGGTCACTGGTATCACAAGCAGCACTGCCCCTATGGTCCTGGGTGTTTGAGCATTTTGCTTGGGTCTGTATACTACAGGCAAAGTCCTTGGCCCATTTCATAGTCACACACCTACAGAAGACCTAGGGCACTGTCCTAAAAGAAACAAGTGGTGTCTTGAGCTGGTATCACTTTGGGCAGATTTTTTTTTTGGCTTCTTTACAAAGTAAGCCCCAAACGAGCAAAAGAACTGCATTTTCCTGGGCAGCCATGAGCCAGGCCTTACTGCCAAAGTGTCACTCAAGCTACTGGTTACTTGCAGTCACACATACAGGCCACTTTCTTCTCTTTTTGATGTATTTATACACACATGAGTGCACCAGCCATAGATGCCTGGCTGTGACAAACAGCTGGCTACGTTGCGATCCTGCTGTCCTCTAGTGGGTGTGTTCAGAAAAGCCGGGAGATGCTGCAAGACTTCATCTCTGGTGGCAATGCTTCAAAGTCAAGAGTAATAGCCCTCAGATCCGAAGAACGTGAGGTGTGAGGATGCCACCACTGCAAGGCTCCATGTGTCCAGGCAGACACCACAGCATGGACCAAGAGGGCTTAGGTGATGGCAAAAGCATGGTCTGCAGTCTTTTCTCTACCATTTATGGTTCAGAGAGTGTTTCAAGTACGAGATCACTTTTTTATTATTTTTCAGTGTTTGCACATTGAATGGACATTGAGCAGCCATAGATTCGACCAATTCCTCCCCCCTGCACTAAAATGGTGAAAAACTGCTTTGTATCATCACCCTCCTCACTTGCAACCCCATCCGAGTCCCACGTGTGGGGGTGCAATGGGTGCCTGGGGAGGAGCAGCCAGAACCCAAGTGGGCTGAGCAGCTTTGTGGGGCTGGGCAGGAGGCTGCAGGCTGCCCTGGGGTTGCTAACACGTGCTGAGCTCTCTCACAGCCACAGGCTGATCTGCAGCCAGGTGAGACAGCCTCTAGGATCATCTCAGCGGCCAGCAATGTTGCTGCCCTGGTTTGCTGGGGCTTTGTACAGTAGGGAGAGTTTGTCCACAGCTTCAGCAAAGCTTCATCAGCAGCTGTCCCTGGGCTTTGAGAAAGTCCTGCAGAGTTTGGAGACCATCAGCCACCTTCTTCGTAAATGAGAGATGCACTTTTGTTGTCAGACCTTCTCTGACGTTCAGTAATTATTCAGTAATTTTTAAGACAAGAGTTTTCAACAACCAAGCTTGTAAAACCTTTGAAAATAATAATAATAAAAGAAAGCTACAGTTTAACGTTCTGCCATAAGAGGGCAGCCTGAGATAACCGCACAATAAGTTATCTTGTGCAGACAATTTTTTCTTATTAAAAAAAAAGATTTATTTCAAAACAAACCCTTAACTTTAACTTTAGAGGGATTTTTTTTTTTTTTTTTTTTTTTTTTGTATTTAGTTGCATAGAATGATTATGAAAGGGGAGCATTTACAGTAAATACAATGAGTTCCTCCTTTCCTGGAAGAGAAATAAAGTGATGTCTGAGGCTTGAACTCAGGAGTCAGAGGGATGAGACTCAAGTTTGTACAGTCATATTTTCATACTAGGAACATGGGGCTGGAATTGTCTCTTCACAGGAAAACTATGTGGTCTACTGTGGTATCTTCAGAGAAACGTTTGTAAGGATCTCTTAGGTCTTGCTCCCTGGCAAGGAGGCTGAGTCCTGCCAAAAGCAGGCTGGCAACCACTAGCCTGCTAGTCCCTGCTGAGTTTTTCCCACTGCACATAATCTCTGATGTCAGAAAAGAAAAACTCAGCCTGGTGCAGGACTTTGAAAGGCTGCCTGCTGCTAGGCTGATTGCTGGGGTCTGGAAGAGAAAATCTCATCCTCCTTAAGTCCAGACTTGTTTTCCTGTGGAGCTGGGCAAGGCACTTGCCCCCCCTAAGCATAAGCCCCTGATAAATGGATGCTGGATACTTCCCACAGCGTTGTTCACTGGCTACCTCTTGCAGGGCGCCTTAAATTGATGATGCCGCTCTTTCAGTCAGATACATAATACAATTCAGCCCTTGGTTGCCATTCTTGCCCAATTCCCTGGCACAAAATGTAGGTAAATCCAAGAGAAAAGATTAGAGCTGTGGAAGCTGCTGCCTCCCAAGGTGTTGCTGAGGGACTGGTGGGGCAGCCAGCAGAGAGCACAACCCTGAAGCTGGCTTCAGCTCCAGAGCTGTGAGTCCTGGTGTGATATCACATCTTCCTCTCTCCTTTGCTTGAGTATTCTGGTGGCTCAGCCCAAACCCAAAACTTTCAGAGGCAAAAACATCCTTTCTCTATGCTCTTTATCAAATGCAGGGTACATTTCATGCTTTTGTTAGCTCAAACAAATACATTTGTTTCATAGCACAGCTTAGGGGCAGCTGTTCATTCAATAAAAAATGAAGAGAGAGCAAATGTTTGTGTCCCAGTATCACCCTGAAGGGTAAAAATAATCCTTCTCAGCCTCTTCTGAAAGAAGAACAACTGAGGGAGACAACTGTAGAGCCAGCTGGTGACTGATACTGGAGCACAGGAGCAGGTTCAATGTTCAAATCACAGTAGCACCCAAGGGCAGGAAACCAAAGCTTTGGCTTCCAGCTCCAGGATATGAATTGATCTCATAGAAATCAAAGAGCTGTGCCCTCTGGGCTGTGCTATAAAAGACCATCAGGCTGGGAAAGCTGCAATAGCTCCTTGTGATGTTATTGAACCAACTGAGCAAGGAAGTTTGAGCACGCACTGGGAGAGTTTGACCACTGATGTTGGAGAACAATACCCGTGCACCTAAAACACCATAGAACCACTTTGGATACAATTTTGGTTTTAAGACAATAAAGCTCTGGTGAATCTGACACAATCACTGCAATCTTAGGTGTGTGTTTGCTAGATAAGTGCTACTGCATAAATTAATGATGTCCTTTAGCCAGGACAGTGAAATCTGGAAGTTTAAGTTGCTGATTCTGGATTTGTCCTGTCTTACAAATATTTGGCGATGAACCTCTGGGTATGTGTTCCCCCAGCTCAGGCATGGAAGTATGTGAAGCCTGATGGTGTTTCCTGCACAGGGTATGCCTGCCTGGTGAGTGGTCTGCTCCCTGTGCTCACCCTGTACATCAGCATCGTCTGCAGAGTCCAGCAGTCCCTCTCTTGCAGTGACATGATGAAAAACCTCTCTTCCGTTAACATGCCCTTAGATTTTCCTTGTCTTGGACTCAGCCTCTCCACTCTAGTTCAACCTGGAGCTAACTTTGAGGCAGGATTTTAGTAAGAAACAGGCAGGGTTATAGACAGATAGAGCTGGGCTCTGCCATAGTTTTCTGACACAAAATTAGCTATGATTTGGTTTTGGTAGTTCCAGTTAAAGATTTTTTTTTTTTTTTGGTGCCTTCTTCTTTTTTTTTTTTTTTTTTTTTAAGAACAGAAACAAACAAACAAAATCAACATTCTCTCCTTAAGTCTACTTTTACTATCACATATAATGTAATAACATAAATTATTAAAGATAAAACACCAGATACGCAGAAATAGCTGCCTGTGGGAGGAAGGAATCAAAAATGTCACAGCCTCTTCTGACACTAATACTCTGAAAAATACTCTACATGGATTTCAAAATTTTTGGGAGGGTAGGAGAAAATGCTATTTCACCCCCATGCCATCAGCATTGTTTTTTTGTCTAACATGACCCCCCCCAAAAAAAAAGTTTAAAAAAGGTGCAAATCTTTTATATTGAGCTCAAAGACACAACATGAAATATTTAATAAAATTGTTCTTGGGAGAATCTGAGGTCAGTCAAATATGTACTGAGTCTTACTGTAATTTTTACTCTTGTTAAATACAGTTAAGGGTTAGCCAATAGTTAGAAATAGAGGTGATCTTGCTTTTGATGAGCAAAAGAAAATCTTTAATGACAGTGGTTCTTTGTCATCTCTGTCTGCCATTTTACCTTTAAAATTGAGACTCAAAGTGAGAGAGTGAGCCAATAGCTTCACAGTCAAATGGGAGTCTGCAGTTGGCTATAAATGCATGCAGAGGCTTCCTAAGAGCAAACAACATTCCTCAGCTGTATTCGGGCAGATTCCTTAAATCTGTGCAGTCATGCTCACAGAAGTAAAAAATGGATCTGTCATCTCGGAGGAGCAGCTAGTTCACTGGCATGCTCCCATGGGAAAGGGAAAAGCAATTTTCCCAACTGAAGGAATTAGTCCTTAATGTGAGATCATTGAAATGCAAGTAACAAACCAAAACAGATGAAATATGTGCGGAGTAAATAGATCAAAGACACTGAGATAATTAATTACCAGCGGTCCAGTTCTCAGAGAAAGCACATTCATTCACAAAGAAGCCACTGTACCCGACACTTCTAATATTGATGGCTACATCACAGATTTGCTGATGTTTGTTAATGAGGAAAGACAAAATTATGATTCCAGATATCTGGCTGGTTTAAAAGTTTATGTTCTATTTATTTACCTATTTGTTTTTATGATAATGTCTTTGCCTACAAATAAACTTCACTACATTCATAACATTTTAGTCTAAGAAAAAGTGCCAAGTCCATTTTCTTATTTACTACTGTTGAAGTTTTGATCTCTGTGTGCTAATCATTTGTATGTTTGTACAGACATTTCAAAAGAAGACCCAACTGCATGGCTTTTTTAACCCATATTTTCTTAATTCTTAGTGCCTGGATACTGATATTCTTAATCCCTTTAGCAAAGCAGGAAAATTTCTGCTGTAATGACAGTAAGCATAGGAAAGATGAAGCAGCATAGTGTTAGTGTTGGGTCTTTGTCTGTCCACTGAGATGGTCTCATCTCCCAAGGAATTAATGGAATAACATAAAAAATTGGGCTGAACTTATTTTGTGCTCCTCTGACAGGGAGCTGAGCACCTCAGAGTCATGCTAAGGCTTGTAGCCAGGAGTGTGCTACTGGCCAGGTGTCTACAGGAACTTCTGACTCCCGTGAGTTTGCAAAAGGAAAGGTTTATGAGGCAGATGGATATGCCGGAATCAGGCACTAAACTGAGAAGTATTTGGAGGAGTTGTGGGGGAAGGATGCAGATGACAGCACTGGGCACCTGTCAAAGCTGCAAAGAGCTCAATCAGCCATTAGGTGTCTAAATCTCTTAACACTGGAGTTTGAAGCAAGCTGTGGAAGCTGTGTGTTTCTGAGGGTTTCAGAGGGATGATGAGGGTGTCCATCCCACTCCCCTCCAGCACCTTCTCTGCTGTGCCCTTCAGCCCCTAATTTTGACTCTTATGGGTAACTTTGACTCTTTTTTTGACTCTCTTGACTTTATGGGTGACTGAGGGCACCAAGCTGTAGGTCCATCCCCTGCTGTTTCTCCCACTCCACAACAGAAATCAAAGCAAACTCCTGGGGAGAGGATGGGTACAGCACAAAGGAGTCCAGGCAGTTACAGGGAGGACAGGACAAGCAAGAAGCAAGATCCTACATATTGCTAACACCTACATAGGCAGGCATTAACAGTATGGGACTTTGGACATCCCAGCTCCAGCTCTGTGTCCCCTGGAAGCTCAAGCTCCACCTAGTAGTGATCACGATGCTGCAGAGCTGCTGAACGACACACATTGCCATAAGCTGGGGTTTCACAGCTCTGGGACCACAGGTCCCAGTGAGCCTCAATCTTTGCTGTGAAGCCCAGAGGCATCAGCCTCGCGGGGGGGGGGGGGTGGTATCTGTAGGTAAGGTGCAGCTCTGGGTCGGATGCTGCCCCATGGACCCACTCCCTCAGGCCAGCTCCAGGACTGTGCTTTTTGGAAGCTGCAGGGAAGATGTAGGAGTGTGTCTTGGCAGCAAGGCCACAGTTGAGGGAGGTCGCATGCCTTCCTCAGCTCAGGGCTGCCCTGCACGGCCTTCCTGAAGATGGCTGCTGGTACCTTGCTGAGCGCATCTTCCACAGGGCCAGGCTGTGCCCAGGCCTTGCTTTCCCTGCTGGGGACAAAGCAAGGGAGAGGAAGGGGACATGGGCTGCTCTCCCCAAAACACCCAGGGAGGGGGAATAAGGGAGAGCTGAGGAGGAGAGGTGGGAGCTCTGGGGTTGGAGGGGGCACCTCCAGCGGGGGCAGGAGAGGGGAGGCTCGGATGGCTTTGGCACCACATCTGGCAAACGCCCCGCTGCTGTTTGACACTCTCCCAAAAGTCTTCTCCCATTAGGTTGCGGAGCCACAGCTGAAGGATTTAAGGAGCAGAAAGTGATAGGGAACAAGTGTGAAGGCTTATTTTACCAGGTTTATCATGGGCCTTTAATTTTAGCCACCACAAATATAATCAGGCCTTTTCTTTATTCCTCTATGCAGCTGTGGGGCAGAAAGGGCAGGGGAGCTTAAAAGACTTATTCATGCAAGCGGAGTGGGAGCACTAAGTCCACTATTTATACACTGCAAATGTGTATCATTCACATTACTGCAACACGGAGTAAAATGGGTGCAGACCAGGTGTCTCCATCTCCATAACACTACTGAGTCTCATGGTGCAAGCAGAGGCCAGCAACCTTTTTATTTTCCAGTCTCAAAGTGTGAAGCTCACCTACGCACACACAAAAAAGGGGTTAAATGGGTTTTCTAAGCCACCGAAGCAGAACAAAATTTATGCACATCCACCGTTTCCTAGGCTGATAAAAAAAAATAATAATAAAAAATCTTCATCATCTTTCTGCCTGCACTTTTAAAGCAGAATGATTTCCCAGCTAGAAGGGCAAAAATAGTTCAAGTCTGAGACATGATTAGCCTTTTCAAGAATTCCTGCCTCCCTTCTCCTGTTTGTGCCAGGCAAATTTGTTTTGCTGAACTTCAACACAGTTTATGCAGAGTATTTAGGGGTGTTATGGTCAGGCATCTGGGCTGTAGCTTGGCAAAACCTTGGCACAAGCACAGAAAAAAAGGCAAAAACTAAGTCATCTCTGCAAGTTGTACTCTGCAGGTGGTTTAACTGTACCAACACACCTTGCTCCTACTGATTTGTGCATGTCTGAAATGAGTCATGATTTTAAGGTTGCCTGAATTTAAAAAGCAGGGCCAAAGCAGGAACTAATATGTACCTTGAGAACACCTATTTAAAGCGATAGTTTTTTAGCTACTCCTTTTCCTAGCCAAAGATTTTTTTTTCACATAGTGCCAAATTGCCTAGAAAGAGGCCAGGGCAGACTCTCAAGCCTGGTGCCAGCAGCTCTGAGCCACTGGGTGATTCAGCTGCAGCAGCAGCACTGGGGTGGGGGTCAGGGTGGCAGAGGACTGGTTTCATCTGGCTTGTAGTTTTGCAATCACTCTTTCCAGGAGTATGTTCAGAACTGGTCTGGTTTGAAAGGTGCATTTCTTTGCTTGGTCAGCCACATTTTCCAGATGATTTTCTGCTTGCTTTCTTGGCTCTAACATTTCCAAAAGGGATGTGTACCAAGACTCTGGTTGAAAGCTACAGTCTTCCTTCTTGTCTCTTATCAAGGACACCGAGACCAGAACACATGTTTCTCCTACTGCATTAAATGCTTTGAATGTATGCTAAAAATGTTAATATGTTATTCAAGGGACTGGAATTTCTCCTTCAGGTACTATGCCTTTAGGCCATCTGTGCTTCACACACAATCACAGGTAGGGGCTTGTTGCATTGGCAGAAACATGCACTTAATTAAATGTTATTCTACTTCTTATTACAGTAAATAAGAGAGCTCAGCAGTCAGTCAGCTTTAGCATATCCTAATTTTTCCTGAAAAGCTTTGCCCTGGAGTCAGTGCTGTAGTGAACTGGCGACAAAAGGGACCTCTGTCCTCCAAGGGTGGCCCAAGATGGGTGGATTTTGCCCTCCCCAGCAGTGCATCAGGGTGCTTTTGCTGACGGTCCAGCCCTCGCTAGAGCTTTATGGCCCTGTTGCAGACATCCAGCCAGTTCCTATGGCCTGGGGGGTCATGGGCCTGCTTTATCCTGGAGTGCTGTGGAAAGATGAGTGGCACAACCCCTTGCACTTGGAGAAGCCACATGGTCCTCTCCGGGCCTTTGCAGAAGCTGGCGATCAGCCAGCCTTAACTGCACAGTCTGCACCCACCACAACAGGTGTCCACCTTGGGGCATCCTAGGACCCATTCAGAGACCTCCGCTTTCCTCTCCAGCTGGCTTTGCCACCACATGTGGTGTGGCTATTTCATTCTCATTGCATATTATAGGTTAAAATATTCCCATGCTGGATCATGCTTGGATCCATGCTTGCACATTTCAAGAGCCAGCAGGTTGAGATCATCTCCTGACAGATGCCCACAGATGAGGCCTAGAGTTTCATGGTATAACTTGAACCAGAATCACGGTTCATTTGGGTTTCTCAATTCACATTACCTTTAGACAATATGAAGAAGTTAAGGTAGAAAAGGACACATTCCCAGGTAGCTGTACTCAACATGTAAGCACTGACTTTCTTGGTGGATCTTGGCAGGGTCTTTATGGCACAACCACAGACAATGTCTCAGCGGACAGTGTGTTCAGAGCATTGGAGCTGAGCACTGATGAAAAATTTCTACATGTAGGTAGATGGATCTCTGTGGCTTGGTAGAGGGAAGGGATTTTGAGGGGATCTGAGCAGCACCCTTTGTGCCAAGTGCTTCCAAACCATGCTGTGTGCCACAGGGCTTATTCATTTGACTGGGAGGTGAGTGTGCTCCACTCCCACCACCCTCCCCAGCACTTCATGGGACCGTGCCCATATTTTGATCCCTAAACGTGTGGCCTCAGAGTGGCTGGCTGCTGGTCTCAGCCTCTCCAGAAGCAAAGCATGTTGTTCTGCCTGTCTGCTTGCAGCTTTTGCCTTTCTTCTGCCCTCCTGCTCCTCTCTCGCCACTGTAAACTGCAGTTCTGACCTTTTTGTCCTCAGCAAGCTATTCATTTAAGATACAAATGCTGTCCTCAAAAGCAGTCATTAATATGAGGCAGCAAATTCTTTTCTTTGTTCTTTATTGTTGATTTCCACCGTTGGGAAACCGGGTGGCAGGAGAGCCACATAGCTGCAGGAGCAGCTTGCTAATTGCATACTTTTGAATACTAATTTGTATGGGTTTGTTTGGTCACAAAGGGAAAAAGAAACAAGCCAGGGGGTGATAAAAAAATGTCAAGGTTATAAACTCCGCAGAAGCTGGAATTTTTATGAATTCTTTAAATGCAAATTGAGGGCCGATGGCCGCACATCCCCTACCCCCCAGGGAGCGTGGGCAGTGCCCTGCAGGCCCTGGCTGGCACCCAGCACCGCGAGCCCTGCGCTGCCCTCGGCTGCCCGCAGAAGGGCCGGCCAGGAGCCAGCCAGCCCCTGGCCCTGTGTGGGGTGTTCAGCTCGTTCAGGTGCCCAAGCCCTTGGTACTGCTCCTGTGAGATGATGACAGCTGTTTTTTTCAAGCTGTTTTTTTTGTGTCCCCGTGGCAGCACCCTGATGCCCAGCGAGAGCCGTGTGTCCCCCTGCTCAGCAGCAGGATGATGAAGGCCTGGGTGCCTGTCAGGGTGTCCCCATCGCCACCACTGCCGTGCGAATGTCCCAGATGGACGGCTCCAAGGACCTCTGCTGGTGGTCCTGCGTGAAGGACATGCCAGCAGCTGGTGCCAGGAGGCACCTCCCCGGGGTTCAGAGCTGCCACCATATCAGCGGGTAAAGATACCAGAGGGCTCCAAGGCTGGGAATGTGAGGGAGGCAAGGCTGAGGGAAAAAATGTACAAACTGTGTTATTTTGTGGCTGTTTGCACTGTAAAGACAACTATCTGTGTTTGTTCTCTCTTCTGTTGTCACATAACATGATAGGGAGTCAAAATGGATTTTATTGTGTACCCCTCACATTAAAAAAGTCTGGGAACTAATACCTGAGGTTTGTTTCTCGGCCTATAATGGGCAATGCAGTAGATCCCTTGACAGGATTTTGTTGTTGTTGTTGTTATTCAATGCTTAAGATGATTGACTAATTCATTTCCTTAACCAAAAAAGAAAGGATGAGCCAGTAACCTTTATGGCTCATTATTATTAGGATTGTGCTCTTTCAGGTAGCAGGAAGGACGGAATGGGCCTGGAGGCCATGCTCAGCAGCACGCAGTCATTAGGACAAAATCACTTGGCCACAAGTAAGACCACACAGCATCCTTGATTTTCCATAGGTAACCCCAGTTGACTTTCAAGCATCCTACAAAGCCTGTGTCAAGCTGGCAGCAAGCGAGTGCGGCGGTGCCCGCACCATGAGAGTGCTGCTGGTTGGAAGAGCTGTGCCCCAGAATACGCTCGGCTGCTACCTCACACAGCCTGCAGGATGAAGCACCAAGTTATGTCGGTCATCTGTTCGAGCCTGATGCTGGCATCCAGCTGGCAGGGCCTGGGTGGCTCTTAAATATGTCAACAGCTTCAGATAAATGCCAGGATAGCCTTGTGAACAGGAACCCCAATGGTATTTTCTCTTCTACTGCTGCTATATTAGTTCTGTTTATTTTCTCTCTATTTTGGACATTATATAAAGAAGGAAAGAATCCTTGAATCTATAGAGAACTGAGTGCTGGAAGGAGAAGGTTGAGCGTGCCAGCTGCTCGTTCCTCCTGTGTTCCTGGGTAGTATAACTGGTGCGTGCTTGACTTTTTCCAGATCACAGGGGGTTTAAATGACATGTATGGTATGTCCTTGGTGCATGTCATCATCTGCCAGCTCTTCAAGGATTTCTAAGGATTTAAGCTTGCTTACTGTTTGAACACAGGATGAGTAGCGATTCCTGTTCTCCGGCATGCATAGGGCTTCCCTGGGGGTGGAAAGGGAGACTGCAGTTCAGGGCGGTTCTCACTTATTTAGCATTTCCCTGTACAAAAGCCGGGAGTTTTCCAGCGCTGCTGCAGCCTGCCTGGGACGCAGTCATTTGTGGAGAACTCCTGGCTGCTGCTGGGGTTATATCGGCATGTAACAATACCTGTCTGGCTCACGAATGTCAGACAAAGCTGTCATAAATCTCTAAGCGCAGCAGTAAAATTAATGGGAATTGCAGGGAGCAGGACCTTGTCAGCTTCATAATAGGGTTGTGGGTGGAAAAAAATTCTCGTGCTTTCCTTCAGGCGTTAGGCAACCGAGCAACTGATGCTCTGTGGCCATTATCCAATTATAAGTGCTTTTTTGCTCAGAAGCATTCGGTAGTTATTGCTTTTAATGTGTCAAAGTTAAATAGTCACCAGCACAGAGCGAGGGCAAGGGAACAGACCCGGGCCGACAAAACCCGGCGTGGCGGCGGCGGGGCCCAACCTTTTCCCCGCTCTGCAATGTCCATCTGATCGGTATCAGCCGGGGTGGGGTGTCCTGTTTACGTCCCCGAGAAGGACTGGCGGTGCTGGCCACCCCACCTTGCTGGCAGGGGGAGGGGTCCAGACCCCATGTACCAGCTGGGACAGCCCCAGGGCCCCCCAAAAAGGGGGAGCCAGCGCTGAGACCGGCCTGCTGCAGGCAGCTGCCTCCGCGTCACGTTGAATGGTATTTACACCACGTTCCAGGGTTTCTGCCGGTCACCCGCCGTGACCAGGAAAATATTTTTGTCCCCTTGGCCGCATAACTTGGCTCCTGTTTTCTTGTTGTTGTTGTTTTTTTCCTCCTGCCTGTGGAGCTATTAGCCACGGCCAGAGCCAAGGCGCGGGGCAGGATGTGCTGCTTGTCTGGAGGCACGGACACGCGGCTCAGCTGCACGGCTTTCAGGAAATTTTCCGCTGGCTGGCACGTGATCCACCATACCACAAAATGGTCAGCACGGCCACCGCGGGGTCACTCCCGAAATGCCCCAGCACGGCCAGGCTGCTCCGGAGGCCGAGGGCCTTTGGCGGCGCAGGGGGGCCGCCGGGTGCCGACCGGCCGAGCCTGCTCAGTGCCTGCGGCTGGCCGCCTGCCATATGCACGTCAGTGACCAGCCACCAGCTTGTGGCCTCCCCGCTTCGCTGGCCAGGAAGCCCTCCTGCAGCTCTCAGCCCTGGGAACACAAGGGGCGAGGGCAGCCACGGCTGGGGTCCCACGTCCCTGCGCCTGCCTGCAGCAGTGCGGGCAGCTGCTGATGTCCCCGCTTGTGCTTCAGCTCTGTTTAACATCCCTGCCCCTGTGAGGGTGGATTCAGCCCCCTGCTCTGCTTTCTGAGCGCCCTTGGTGGCACTTTTTGAGCTACCAAAGGACATTTGTGTCTTCTGGCCTGCAGACCTGTCCCTGCAGGGGGAAGTGGGCAGCTGTAACGCCCCTCTCAGCATGCTTCTGGGTCTCTCTACGGCTGCGGTGGGTGCAGGGGATTCTTGCATGACAGGCACCTGCCACTGCCACCTCATGTCAGGGGGGCAAAGCTCCGGTCCCTGTCTTTGTATGTGGAATGAAGTTTGCTTATCTTCTGCAGGTGTTAGGAAAGCCCACATAAAGGTTATGCAGCAGATGTGACCATATGGAGGCCATACAAACGCTCAAGGTCCAAACACGAGTTACACCTGATGCAAACAAAGGAGAGGAGAACCAGCTCTGATGAAGAGCAGAAACAAAGCAACTGCATTTCTACAGCTATAAATTTTAAGGTAATGATGTTAAAGATATCACCTACTGAACCACATAGAGAAGACATGTGAATCCAGCATGGGAAATACAGGCATGGGAAATACAGTGATGAAAGATCTTTACTCCTGTCCTTAGAGGTTAATGCCAGCCTTATGGATGGATGCCTGATTTTAATCTCTTTTTCCTTTGTTTCAGTATCTCAGCATGTGTCCCATGCCTGAAGCTGGACTGGATTTTGCACCTGCTGAAAGGGGTGCACATCCACAGCAAATCAGTTCAGGGAAACGTCATTAATGTTTTAGGAAGCAATTTTATTCTTCTCATTAATTTTCATACAGACCCAAGGGCCTTTTGCCAGCCCTGCTTTCCAGATGACTTAGAATGTAGGTCCTGTATTCAGTGAGTGCACATGAAGTCTACGCACAGCACTGAGAGAACAGACCAAAGGAAGAAATGTTGGCAGTGTGAGCAGCCTGCCCAGGCCAGCGAGCTCGGAAATGTGAGCAGAGAAAAGATATATGAGAAATGCAGCAGCAAGGATCCCATTGGGATGCATGGCATCCAAATCAGCCTTCTTGTATGCCTCTCCTACTGCTCAGAAAGTGTCCCCATAGAGCTTGGAAATGCCTTGAACTGCAGGTCACATTGCAGGGAACAAGACTTGGGCATGCCAACATCTTCTTTGGCCTGTGTGCATCAGTGGGGCTTCAACATATCTGTGAGCACATCACCTCTGTGGGCACATCACCTCCATGAGTACAGCACGTCTGTGCACACATCACATCTGTGAGCACCCCGCATTGCTCTTGCTCTGAACAAGCCACTGCAGTGACAGAGCAGAGAGGGGCTGGGCACGGCCTGGAGCTGGGCTGGGCATGCAGAGCAGCTCCCCAGTGCCTGGTACTGCACGTTACCCTCTTGACCACGCTAACATTTGCAATAAGCCAACAAGTTTTCCATATATAGTACATTTCCCAGCTCGTGAGTCTTGCTGAGGCCTCACTGCCCTCCCTTGCAGCAATAAAAGGCATTTGTAATGTTTCCGTGCTGAACTGTGGGAAAAGAGCGGTAAGAAGCGGTGACCCCTGGGTACAGGCATGCTTTGGAAACACCGTCATCGAAAAATCAACACATCCGTCCAGGAGGGCCTCAGGCAGCCGGCCTCCTCCTGCCGTACCACAGCCAGTGCTCCTCTGGACGCCGGGGCAGCAGCCACTGGACATTTCTGAGATGTTTATTCTGTCCGCTGTTGATACTGAAAGTCAATACTATAACTAAAAATAGAGATTAAAAAAATAATAAAGCAAAACAAAAACAAAAAAGCAAACCCAACAACACAACACTGCAGCTATTTGTTCCCGAGTTGTTCTGTTTACCCGTACTGGCCCTGCTCTCCGTTTGGGCAGTCTGGTACTACCAGATGTTCAGTCACGTTCAGCAGCACGGTCGCATCCCAGAAGGTTTCTCCCCACAGCACATCTACATTAAACACGCCTGTAACTTTCCATGGTGGCTGGAGGAGCGCCTTCCTCTGTTGAGAGCAACACCTGGCCAGGACGGGCCCTGCGCACGTGCCACCAGCCCAGCCCTGAGCCCTGCAGAGCCAGGGGAAAGCTCACCCTGCCGGCAGGGTTTTACTTATCAAGAAACTGTGTGTGTAACATATGTCCCTGAGGGAGGACGTGGGGTATCCCAAGAACATGTGGGGTGCGGCCTTCTCCAAACACCAAGCGCCATGTTAGTGAAAACTATTGGGCAAATCTTTGTGGCTCGTCCTGCTCTTTTTCCACAGGTAGCAGTGACGGCAGACAACAGCAGAGAAATCTGCACATGCTCAGCAGATTATTTAGTTTAGTATGTTGTCCTGACAACCCTCATGTCACGGGATTTGGGTTTGGAGATACACAGTAGAAGGAGGGACTGAAATCCCGTAAACTTGCACTGGCAGGACTGGGTGTCCCCCTTCTCTGAAGAGCTTATGGGTGAACACACCAGAAAGAGCAAAGAGGTCTCCTGTGTGTATCTTGGGAGAACATATGTTTGGAATATAGGTCCATATCTGGACACACTGGGTGGGCTGGTGGGAGGTGTCCTGCCCATGGCAGGGGGGTTAGAACCAGGTGGTCTTTGAGGTTCTTTCCAACCCAAGCCATTCTATGCTTCTCCATGGATCTATTTATTCTATGATAAAATCACTCAGTTGTGAAGATTTATGTCCAAATATGCTTTTCTGGCTGCCTGGCCACCTTACTACTGTGAGGTGATCTCACATGAATGGAGGCAACTACTGATGTCGGGTTGCTTTCCTGCTTTGCTGATGGCTCAACTCTGTGCTTCACTGCAGGTACAGTCAGCCTTTCTGCAGTAGAGTCCTTGGCTTGGCCCTGTTGTGACTTCAGGCTGCATGACAAACTTCACACCACAGGGCATGGGAGCTGAGACTGCACCCAGCTCAGTCAGATTCAGAGTCCACATCCAGAAGTCAAGGTCCCTAACAGCCCCACCAAGACCCTCTACCTCCTCGCTGCTCATTTCTGGTACTTAATTTCACTCTGCAGTGCCCTTGAACACATTTTGCCACAGTGTTTGCTTCCTACAGCCTTTTTTTTTTTTTTTTTCCTTTATAGTTTCAAATATTTCAAATGTAGGCAGCGAGCCTGGTTTCATCTGTCCTTGACTTGGTGTTTATTGGTTACTGCTCTGCAGATCAACCACCAAGTTTGTATGGATGCAAGGATCCAGCCAGCATTGAAAATATTTAGGTAGCAATTCCCCATCTTCTGAGAAGAGCCTATGACTACGACTCCTCAAAGAGACCTGAAGCTAGCTTTCTGTGAGCCATCCATGTGACTTGGCTTTTTATCATATGGCAAATGTTACCCCCCAGGGAGGAAAATATGCCCCACAGCAGCTTCTCTTCACACTCAGCTGTGCTCTTCAGTAGCATGAAGACCACAATGCCAGCAGTATAAGCAGGAGCAGGAGACGAAGATGTTGAAATCATAATATATTTATTACATAGATGAGATATAAAAACAAATTACCAAAATAGTATCATTTTTTTTTGTGAGTCCACAGGACCTTGAAAGAAAAATACATACGTAAAGCAGATTGGTAGGCTTGTAACTTTTATGATGTTTTAAGTCTGCCTTTTCTTTCCTCTCATACTCCTGAACAAAATACACTCTATGCAAGGTGGTTTAAAGATGCTTTACAGAAAAGATATACTTTAGTGCTGAAAACTGCAGTAAACTGTGCTATATTCCATACTGGTGTTAATGAGGAAGTATAATGGCCGTATATATTGCAAACAATAACACAGAAGAAAACAACTCAAACATTCAGTTTTAAATACTAACATAAAAATAAAATAAACTCCAGGCCCATCGTGAATCACTGGGTAGGGATATGTGAACGGGAGTCCTTTCCATTCTCCGGATCCACTCCTTCTCCTGCAGGCAGAGTTTCCTCCTCTGGCAATTGCATTTTTATTCCAAAGTCTCTTCTTTTCGTACTGCTTGCCAAGTCTTGCTGGAGTCCTGCCCATGGAGTCCGAGCGCTGGTCTGAAGCTGGGACTTCAGTGCAAATGCTTACTATCTTTCAGACTGCACCCTGGGATGCTGTGAGCGGCCCGTGCCAGGCTGGCTGTTCCCTTTATGCCGTCAACACTGTCCAGCTGGGGCGTCTTCAGGAGTGCTTCTGTTTCAAGAAGGTTTTCTCAAGTGCCACCTTCAGCCTCTTCGTTCCCCAACACAATCCGGCCTTCCACACCGTGAAGTGGCAGGTAGTAAAGTGCTTTATACAATGAAATATTTACAAGGGGCTGGGTTCATATTTTAACACTTCAAGGACAAGTGCTCAGAGACGCCGTGCCCTGCGGAGCCGGCTCTTCTCCGCAGCGAAGGCAGAGAGCCAGCACCCGCCCTGCTTCACACGTGCACGAGGGCAGAGGAATTCACGCCACCTGGCACGTCTGCCTGCACGAGCACGAGCAGGGGGTTGAGCCCCTGCAGCCTCCAGTGGGATGGCGAGGTGAGGAGCAGGCAGCACCCAGCCCTCTGCCACGGGCGCCTGCTGCCAGCCCTGCCCGCCCTGCAGCTGCCTCTGGGAGTGACTCCAGATCCATGCTAGTGGTACTGGCAGCACTTCCCAGCTGCAGATCATGGGCAGGCTTTCCCCCTGGCAGGTGGAAAAATAGGTCGGGGTGATGGGTGGCTTTGTGGGTGTTGCTCTGGCGCTGCCCTGGAGCCAGACCAGAGGCCCCCCTCCCTTCTGTTTCCCTCAAAGAGCCAGGCTCAGGGAGCGCCTGGCAAGAAAGCTACAGGCGAGTAAATGGGCATTGACCAGGAAGGGTTAAATTAGACAGCGCCTACAAATCATAACGCCTCGCTACGCGTTTTGGCACTATTTTCTTACGTTCCAGTTTTCATCCTAGAGATCTTCCCTCTGTGAAGGCTTTTGCATTTTGTGCATGAAGAAATGCCCTAGTGGTCGCGCACATCTAGTTGCAGTCTCTCTTTAAAATCTCCAGGACCTTTCTTCCAAGAGCTGACTTCCACTGGTGGACAAAGCTTTTCATGTTGACGATGAGCCTGCCCGTCCGCACATCCTCGTGTCCTGCCACCAGGTACTCCAAGCCTGCAAACCAGCAAAGTGGTCAGGGACTGCACAGCGCTGTGCTCATGAGGGCTCTAATTGTGGCAAACAGCCCGAACTATCTAGTCCTGAGTAAAAAAGCACTTACACAGAGAAATATTGGCATTTATGACTTTCAACTATGTCTGCATATCTACACCTCCATCTGTATCTATGCAAAAATGATCCCAGAAGTGCAGCTGTCACAGAGATGCTATAAGCAAGCTTTGATTTTGCTTATTTAGAATATAAATTGAATTTGAGGTCTTGGGGTTGGCAGGACAAGTTTCTGTACCTTGTTTACAAACTGATGCTGCACTCATTTGGCAGCCACCTGCCTCAGGCCTCCCTTAATACCTGGAAATTGGTCAGCTGAGCTCATTCCAGCAGTGACCGTGCAGGATGGCCCCGTGCTTGTGTACTGCTCAAAATCCTCCTGATGCTGTGGGGTAAATGAAACATAGAGGGGAGAAAAACTTTCCTTTGAACCTCCTTGTAAAAGTGCATTGCATTTTCTCAGAAATGACATTCCCGGTGATTTCCACAGTGGTTGTTTGGAGCATTCATGTGCCTGTGTATATATGAGTGGCATGCGAGCATCCTCCCTGTACCCTGGCACTGCCAGGATGTCATGCACCAGCCCAGTTTTCCAGCTGGATGCTGGTGGGAGGGTGGAGAGGTGCTCCTGGCTCTGGGGCATGGCTCACAGGGCACTTGGAGCCACGCAGAGGTTGCCTGGGGGGAGGACGGGGTGAGGCTGCCCCAGGGCAGGTGGGGGCCCAGGGCCCTTCCAGTCACCCAGCTTCAGCCTGGCGCAGCAGGCAGTCAGCTCGTGTTTCCTTGGGTTTTTGTTTTGCTGCTCATAAGGGAACGCTGTGGCAGGGGGACAGTGTCCTCTCTTTAAAGGTCAAGCATGTTTTCTTTAATTCAATACAATTTGTTATCTACTCCATCTGAGCTTCTGGGCACACACATCCTCTCTTCTGCCAAGTAAACACAGGATATGTGCCTGGCAGGAATAGCCTTTGTGAGACCTTCAGTTTGGCCATGTCAATCCTGCTGCTGTAAACATCACTTTTCAAGGGCTCCTAAATCTACTCCCTTGAGAGAAAAATGTGGCACACGCTCTCCGAGAGAAAGCTAATATTGCTTTGGCTGCTGATTCTCTTTCTGTAGGAAGATTCAGCCTCCTAGATCGTCAATTTGACTTTACAGAAGTGTAAAACCAAAACAAAATGAACTACCGAGGTGCCACAAGCCAGCACTAGAGGCTGTGAGCTTTGCCTGTGTTGCTAGCAGGGAGTGCTCTGCTTGTGCATGTGTGTGTGGCAGAGCTGAGATTCGGACGGGCTCCTGCTCCACGCAGACAGCCAAGATGTTGGCATCTTTCTCTGTCCTCCCAAAAACCCAGCCTGCCCCAGTGAGCCTGTGTGCGAGGGAAGGTGTGCCAGTGTGGGGAACACCCTCTCTCAGGAACCTCAGCACATTTATCATCTGGAAACAGCCTGTGGAGATCTGATAAATGCAGGGAGGTTTTATTTCGTGTCAGAACATTTAAGAGCCTACCCTCCATTTGGTATCACATCAGCACTGTGAAACACAACAAAAATTTGTTTTTCTTTCTTCTGCTTTTATATAGTTTTTAAAATCTCCTCTATGTTTTTAGGAGATGTGATCTTCATTACAGCTAGATGTCAGGAAATTGCTTTATGTCAGCTTGGATTTTTATCCTGCTGGTGGTGGTGGTTTACTCATCTGGAGGTCACAAGCTCTACTCCGAGAGAGGGTTAAGTCTGCTAATATGGTATTGCCAACCACCCAGAAATGAATGTGGTAGCTGAAGGAAATAATGAGACAGTAAAAAATATTTGGGATCCCCCTTTTTTTCTTCATTTTGAAGTGTTTGATTGATTGGTTCTTTAAGGTGCACTCAGCTGATGTTTTCAAGTTTCCCACCAGGACCAAGAGATATTCCGAACTCCAGCAGCTGCATTTCAAGAAAACATCAAGCTTTGTGAGGTAAGTCATAAGAGCTGGCAACACTGCAGACACAGGAATGGGCTCCCTGTATGGGATGGGACCCAAGCGCACGCACCACTGCCCTGAACCAGCTGCTGCGACTCCTTCTGCAGCTGGCTGGGAGAAACAGGCTCCTCTGCAGCACCACGGGGAGAAGCTGGGCTGCTAAGATGTAATGGCCTGCAGTGGAGAGAGCTCAGTAGACACTTTGCAGAAGCCTAAAATATCATGGAGGTGATGGTCGTGTGGTGTGGCAGTGATGTTGTGAGTGGCCAAGAAGGGGATAACTCCCAATGTGTCAGACACCTAAAGACAGTCGCAGCCCCACTCCTCCGCTGATGTCTAAGCAGCAGCAATCTTAATGGACTATGTTCGCTGCTCTCTTCTCTGCTGGGGGAAATCAGGGAAGCTCCCTGAAGCTTACAGACTCACAAAGCTGGGTGTCAGGTGTGGGGCTGCCCCGTGCAGTCAGTGTCTGAAAGCTTATGTTGCTTTCCTCCAGGTTTGTATTAAGGCAGAGTATGCACCTGGGCTTTCTGGCTTGTGTTTGCATTGCATACAGAAAATTAAAACATCTGTATCTATTTCATTACAGATTTATGGTGTTTTACCACTACCCAAAGTCTTGCTGTGCTTAAACAGTGAAGTCCTGCCTCATGCTGCTGATCCATCTGACCCTTGCACCTGACCAACTGCAGCCATGCTATCAGGGCAGGCTGCCTTCAAAGCCAAATACTCCGGTGGACATGAAAGAAGACTGCAAATGCCTCATCAATGAGTAACCTTTCTGTATGATACAGCCTTGCAGACAGCACCGTCCCCTTAAGGAAGCTCCTAATGCTGCACATGTAGAAGAAATCTCAGTACTGAAGTCAACACTTTGATCAGTGATTGCCAGGCAGTGTATGCACTTTAGAGAAAGAAAAGTCCTTTATCTGAGTTAGTAACTCTTGGTTTATCTTGGAGTTGTAAAGAAAGCTGTGTCAACCGTATCTTGGTTTTGCTCTGTTGAAGAAAACCCTGACTATGCATTTCCCCTCCTAAGGGGACTACATGCACAGTTTAACCAGAACTGATTATACTTCATTTCAGTGAAAGATGAGAAAAAACTATGAAGCCAAAGCTTCCCTTGCACTGCATAAGAGAGGCTCTTATGAGAGCCATAAGAGAGGCTCTGAACCTTGCAGATGCTAATTAATGTTAGTTTGAAAGAGACATCTTCTCTTGAGATTAGACTCTATCTTCAGTACAATATAATGACACAGATTAGATTTAAATGTGCTTTTATGGATTCCAATTAGCATTAGTTTTGGAAAGATCTGACATATAGTCATGGTGCAACATCCATCTACCTCCCTGTGGGAACACACTGAGACTGGTACAGCTGTAATGCTGTTACTACGCTCCAGGAAGAGCAATTGTACTTGCAAAAGTCTGCAGAATGAACCAAGGTTTTCTCTACAAAATTCAAATTTGACAGAGATTGCTGTTGGAACCCAAATGATTTAGAAGCCAATACTTTAATGAGCACTGGGTTGCAGTTTTAAACTCATTGGCATGAGGGGACTGAGGACTGAGGATGAAATCTGTGTGAATACGGTGGGGATGTATTTCCTGGGGATTCAAACCTACCAGGATTGAGGATTGGACAAGTGCAGCCTCTGTTAGTCCAGGACTCAGGGTAGAGCGTCCTCTTGCCCCGCAGGATCTTCAGCTTTGTAGATTTCAAGACTTTCTTGATCTTCACATTGACTTCAGCATGGGAGCCCTTGTCATGCGCTGACAAGATCTTTGTCTTTATCACTGAGAAGATAGGAATTAAATACAGCAATATATAAATAATTTACAGTGGTCTTTTTTGTGTCTAGTGCAGGTCTGGGTGAAACGGTGAGATAAATGACTGTGCTACACTGGTGTTAGCCAGATGCTCCTTGCTGGGGAGCACAGCTGCAGGGGGAATGCCCTTGTCCCCACACCTGTGGGCAGGGACACCACCAGATGGTCTGGCCACAGCCCCTGAACTTGCCACGCAGGCAGTGGGAGAGGCCCTATGACCTCATTTTCAAAACTTGTGAGGGCCAAGATTTTCCCCAGAGAGAGCCTTGGTTTTAGGGATGGGCCTTGAGGCTTGCAGGGCTCTGGCCAGGCAGACGAGGCAGCAGGCAGGGATGTGAAGGGCTGTCCCCATCCTGCCTGGGACCTGCTTTGAAGAACCGCCGCATCCAAACGCAGAGACTGAGACGTTGGTGGGGACTGAGGCAAATCATGGAGCGTTTTTGCTCACAGGCACACCCCAATCACCTGGTATCCCCTGTGGGATGGGGTTAGAAGGAGGATACCCCATGACTGCCAGCAGAACCCATGTGGTGGAGGCTCAGGGCCCAGGTTCCACACACCAGCCAGCCCTGGACCACACTGATGCCTCCAGCGGTGCTTTATTCAGCACTGCATGTTATGAACCACGGGGAAACCTTTCCTCTGATGGTATGGCCTCCTGAAACTCATGATGAGCCCCATAACTCATCTGTCTCTCCAGCTGAGCTGACACCTTTGCATGTTGAGTGATGAAAGGGTGGGAAGCCTGAGTGCACTTTAGATAAGATTTATGAACTTGGGTTTTTCGTGCCTTTTTTTTCATTTCTTATCTTTTGCAAGATTAAACACAGTCACTATCGCAGCCAGGAAGCAAAGCAAAGCAAAATCAGATTTTTTCTAATATCACTAAGCCAGAGCTATATTTCAACAACTCGCGGCCCCTTGAACTTCTCTTTGTGGACTGCTCCACAGCCTGCAGAGGTGTGGATTATCTCCCTGCACATTTTCAACTTTAGCGCAAGACGAAACAGGTGCAAGAAACCTCTGGAAGGCTTTGACGGGAGGGAGTGCTGCACAAAGCATTCCTTGCTCTGCAGCAGTATGAGGGAGGTGGTTCACTGGCACAGACCAGAGAGGTCTTGGGGAATAAAGTGCCTCCTCTCGTTCATTCAGATCCAATGTGCAATGCCCACATCACCCCACTGCATCAGCTGAGCTCTGCCGACAGGGTGAAGTGGCTGCCAGAGCTGTCTTCTCTGTGTGTTGTCTTCTGTGGTGATCCCTGTCTCTCCTTCCACTCAGTGTAAGTCAGATTTAGTGATTCTAGACCACATGTGGGGCACCTGGTCTATAGAGAGATTTTCAGTGACTCATTTTTTGTAACAGTTCTCAGGGCCCTTCCAGCTCTTGCCTTCCCATGATTTCGGCACAAGGGTAATTTGGTAGCAAGAGGGGCACCTAACAGCAAGATGCTTCACCCAGCTTGACTAGGCACCATGGGATCTATATTCCTTGGGAAGTGCAAAGATCTGTCCTGAGACCAAGTAGCCCATGGGTCTGCAGGGCTGACACACTGCATTACTGAGTGCATGCAGAGGTGTTAGGGGACACAGGGGCTTGGGACACTGCCTCCCTTATCCCCTGCACAGTGATTGAATGTCAGGCTGTGTCTGTGTGCTGGAGTTTGCTCTCAGGGGATGCTGCTCCCCTCTTCAGAGAGAGGTTTGGTCCAATACCATATTTCTGTAGGACCTCCTTGTAGGCCCCCACCACCTCACCGCAACTCACCGTAGGTGTACTTCATCCCACAGAAGACCTTGGGATTGCCCAAAACTTGCTCTTTACACTCACATTTACCTGTGGGAAGAAAGCAAAGTGAATGTGAATCATTCCTCCCAGCAGGGAGCTTTGCAGGGGTCAATGGCGAGTTACGTGGGCCTGGCTGGGGAGAAAAGGAGGTGTTGGAGGTGGTCGCTGTGATGGGCAGGATCATGGTCCCAGCCCTTGTGCTACAGAAGGGGCTTGGCCACATCACCAGGACCTACAGTCCACAAGCCCCTGCAAAAAGTCCTGTTTTCAGATCCAGGCTGAACACACAGCCTTAGTCCAAGGGCAATCATTCCTTGTTTACAATTTGAAGAGAAGGGAAACAAAGGCCTTATTATGTGGCCTCAGGATGCAAATAACATGCATGTCTTTCCCTTTGGTATTTTCCACACTGTAATGTACCAGACACGATTCTAGAAGGAAACGTCGCAGAGGTTAAGGCAGATTAATGACTTCCGTGCTCTTAGAACAAAGAATAACACGATATACTAATTTATGCTCCAAATTAAGTTGCCCGGACAAATGATGGAGCTCTCTCCTCAATTAACTCAATTATCATATCTGTAAGATTTTATCGTGCCGCTCTGTGCAAACGCAGGCAATTACACCTGCCTGCCTGGTTGTTTCGCGGGAGGCCGAGGCCGTCAGCAGCCACCAGGCCATGGCACCGCCTCGTCCAGCCCGGCGGGGCAGGGGGCAGGAGCCTCCCCAGCTGGATCTGCAGCCGAATACCAGGCCAGGGCGACTCGCCCCCTCAGCACAACCCGTGCCAGAGCAGGGCCTAGCGGGGCGCTGGGCACAGCTGGCTGCTGGCTGTGGGATGTGGCGGGGGCACATGGGGCCCTGGTCCTACCGGAGTGCCGCAGCGCCGAGAAGCCCTGCTCGTCCTCCCAGCCCCAGGCGGGCTCGCTCTCGTTGAACGCCGGTGGGAAGGGAAGAGCTTCCTGCTGCCAGCTGGGGTCTGCGCTGCTGGGGGAAAGCAGAGGGTCAGCCAGACATCCTCCTGCCGCTGGCAGAAAGCAGCGTAACTAACAGCCCGTGCCGCTCTGCCACACGCCTTGGTGGTGATAAATGCACACAAGTGAAAGAGGTGACCGAGGGTTTTCAGCCTGGGCCATTAACCCAGTTTTGGTTTAAAATCTGCTACAGGAACTTCTGTGCTATAAATGTCACTGGTATGGTAGAAAAGCATGCTATGAGATCCAGACAGTGGGCTATTATCCAAACATGCTGCCTTCTAGAAATCAGAGCTCAACCACCCAGCACAGTCGATGCAAACTGAGCTGCAACAGCAACTATATCGAGCCTTTGGTCTCCGCATGCTCAGGTCTCCCCGAAGCTCATGGAGAGGAAAAAACTGTGAAGGGTATGGAGATCGCCCACTACATTCACACCAGCACCAAGCGCCAGCAACACCACCGCAGCAGTGCCCACCACCCAGAAGAACCACGGCATCAATGCCCCTTCCACCCAAAACCCCAGACAGCTCCAGATGTGGTTATTTCGCAGTTATTTCACACATGAGAGCCAGGCAGGAGCCTGCCCTATGCCGGGGGGCAGCCGGGACCCCCACTCACCTGCTGCTGTGGCAGTCGCCGGTGTGCGGGTGGCAGCTGCGGGCGCAGTCGCAGGGCCGGCAGCCGTCGGCACCGAAGCCCCAGTACCCGGGCAGGCAGCGGTCGCAGCGGGGCCCCGCCACGCCGGGCTTGCAGGGGCAGTCACCGGTGCTGGGGTCGCAGAAGGTGCGGGGACCCAGGGGCAGCGTGGCCGATCCCAGTGGGTGGCAGGAGCAGGCTGCGGGGACACCGCGGGGGGAGTCAGTCGTGGAGTACTGGCAGCTCTCTGGCTGCCAGGAGGTTAGGAAACCCATGCCCAACTGTCATTTTAATTAAAGTCTGATTTTCTATAAAAGCCATCATTTCAAAATATTAAAGAAAGAAGGATGAGGACACTGGCAGCCCAGAGAGGCACTTTTCTGCATGCTCTGAGGCATGGGGCATGGGTCCACAGAGCCCATGTGAGTAGTGACTCCTCCAGAACAGTGCCCAGTGCTCTCCTGTCCTCCCCGGCACCCTGAACACAGGGAGATGAACTGGGAGTGCACTGGGATGTGCTGGAAGAAATGACCACACTCACCAGTCAGAAATAATACCCTAAGATAGGTGGTTTGAAATTTTCCTTGCCTGATTCTCTCTCTCTTTTTTTTTAATTTTTTTTTTTTTTTAGCAGAAGCATAATTCATACCCATTGCAAAACTAGGACTGTTTTCCCTTCTAGGATATTAATCTTTTTAAAAATCAGAAATATGGTTATCAAAAGTTCAAGCCCAACACGGGGAGGCTCATGGCATTACCCTGCACCCGGGCTGGGTCTCTGACCACAGCACCCCGTGTCACCCCGGTCAGCCCCGTGTGTGATGGCAAAGAGCCCAGCTGGAAAAACCCCTCTCTGAGCAGGGGAGCAGCCGCTCAGAGCATGGCCATGAAACCTATGGCATTGCTTTGTGTTCATAAATCATTCAACTTTAGCAACCCAAAAGATGAAATAAAAATAAAGATCCCCTGTGGAATACTAGAATATTTTTGTCTAAATCTCTGTTTATATATAAAAAAATGGATTTCCTGAGGAAATTTCATTTGGAGGGAAAATTTTCACCAAATTCTAAAAATATTTTTATTTTGCAACTGTGAAGGCAATAAAACAGAAAGGCCACTGAGTGTGACACAACCCCTCTTTCTTTTAAAATCCTTACTGCTGTGCACATTTATCTAGTTTTGATCTGATGACAGGTCTGTGGTTTCAGGGCTCTGACATATCTGGAGTGCAGTTTCAAAATATTAAAGGATGAGTTAATATTGTCAGTCAACTTAGAGGAGACTGCGATTCCAAAATCTTTGCCAAAGTAATCCCCAACTTTTCCCCACCCTTTCCATTCCCAAACAAATATAATTATATAAAATTAAAAGATTAGAAAGCCTCTCTACAAACTGCATAACTAGCTGCAGGCAGTGAACTCTGGTACCTTTAATAGCATAGTTTTCAACAGCACTCAGCTCGAGTCGCATACCTTTCTCCTGAAGTCTGTGAAGTTTCTTACACCTGACACATGTATCCAAATGCTCTATTTTCCTCCTAGATGCAGTGGGTATTTATGGCATTCCTCAGCCCCTCCGGGGGAAATACTGAGCCTTGACACTCTCCTGTCCCCATGCAGCCAGTGCTTGGAGAGAGGGAGCCCAGTCCCGTCTCAGCTGAGTTTCAGCGGAGTTTCACTCCCCGCCCTATTAGTGTTGGGGCTTTTTATGTTTTAGGCAATGCTTTTTCATATACTTTTTCTTCCCTAATGGAAAATTTAATGGCAATGACAACACTGTGGCGAGGAAAGAACATAAAATTTACAAAAGTCCTTATGAAAAATGCAGTCCTTATGGAAAATGCACCCGCTGTTTGTGGGCTGCTGGGAGCTACGGCTTTTTGGTCCTGAAGACACTGAGAGGATGCACGGGCAGAGAGCACGGGTGCCAGCACGAGGCTTGGGGACAGCGCCCACATGCACACTGCTGGCACCCCTCCGGGCTGGGCACCGCTGGGCTGGGACTAGGGAAAACCTGCCACAAGCTCCACCTGGTTGCCTTCCTTTCCATTCCTCAGCAGCAGCAGCATTAAGATGGCACTTTTCCCCACTGCAATACATGGTTGCATGTGGCACGAGACCTCCACGCCCATATAAACGGAAAGCTGCCCATCCCTGCTCCCCAACGGGGACTGAGAGGCGGTGAGAGGGATTCCTGAAGGGTGGATTTCACCCCCCGACTGCTGGTACTGGTGTGGTTTCTTGAGCTGACAGCTTGCCTTTGGAAATGACAAATATTTACCCTCAAAAACCTACAGTTTAAAAGCAAAAATAAACTCGGCAGCTATAAAGGCTGATTTATTGTCTGTAATCATACTGTAGCTGAGGCTTAAAAATTCATGGGGGACATAAAGAAAAGGACCGATAGGTATGGCAGGGGGAAAGAGTCATCAGATTGCTCTTTTAAACAGCAGAACGTCTTGTTCTATCTGGTACACACCTACTCCTGAGCAAATATTATATATGCTCTTCGCCTACAAGAATCTTTAAAGTATCCTTAGAGATTATGGCTTAACAACTCCTTTATTTACTTTGACCTTGGTATTTTAAAATTTTCATCACGGCTCTGTTATTGAGCAATAACAGGGGTTTGAGCCAGAAGCAAGTAAGCAACGCTGTGGCCTTCCCTGAAAGAATAACTGGGCATCTCCCTTGTCCCTTGTTATTGCAAACCACGGCACGGTCCTTGGAAATGTTCCAGCTGAGGGCTGTAATCAGTCATATAATTTAATTTAACAGTCATTAGTCATTCGCTGTTCAGCTGGAGCTACGGTACATAGCCCTAACCTGCTGTAGGGCTTGGAAAACTTTGTGGTGGGAGAAAAAAACACCACAGCCTGGCCAGGGCAGCCCAAGGAGTGAGAGGGCTCGCGGGCAGCACCTGGCATGCACCAGGGTGGCTGCAGCAGGACCCTCCTGGCAGCCCTAAATCAGCCAGTGGGAGCCCAGGAGGGAAACTGCAAAGGGTCTTAGGGAGGAGAACATCTGTGAGGGGTTCAGGAGCCCAGGGAGAAATGATCTGTGTGTTTGTAGCAATATGATCTTTGAAGGGACAGCATGCAGATATTCCCTGCATTTTCATGGAAGCAGTTTGTGCTGGGGAAAGTTGTCTCCCTGAAATGCTTGAGTACTTTATGCTCTGTAATTTGTCAAAAAAAAAAAAAAAGGTAGATGTACTTGACAAAATCCCTCAAGCTTTGAGTGTAAGTGTAAGATTTAAATGTGTTTTTTACTAATGAGATTCCAAAATAGAAATACTTTGATTAAGTTCTGACAATAATTGCTGAGGGAAAGTTGCTGATGTTTCAGATAAGGAGACGTGGGACTTCAGTGTACACAAGTAGGTAAAGAGACTTGAAAAAGTGATGACCTTCACTGTCTAAAACCCGAATTTGTGTACATAATACAGCAGTAAAATAATTATTTACACAGGTAATGAAGATGTGATTCCTTCTGCAACGCCCCTTTGCCTGTGTTCCCATGTCCCCCCCATACCCACCTGCTGCTGCGTGGGCGATGCTACTCGCCAGCTGCACCCCGCGTCTGGGGTCACAGCACCACCAAACAAGGAGGCATGCAAACATGATGCAGCTCTTGCTCTCCAGAATTAGCAGGAGAGCCAATGAATCATCTTTCTTCCCTCCACCCCCAAGCTACAGGGATCCTCTGGAGAGATTTGTCAATAGCCTCTGCAGACTTTTGTCCTGCAAACTTCTCCGTTGCTTTTTGCGGACATCATCAAAAAGGAATTCAGATCCTGAGAGCTCCCCATCCCTCATGAAAACAAGAAGGCTGCTCCAAGCGGGAGCAGGAGGATCTCACCTTTCCTCTGACACCCTACTCAGCGGGAGCAATTCACTGCCGAGAGGTTGCTGACTTACGTTTGCAGGCGTCGGGGGCGGAGAAGGGCTTTCGCAGGTCCCGGTAGAAGCCCGGCTTGCAGCGCTGGCAGTGCTGCCCTGCCGTGTTGTGCTGACAGTTGTCGCAGACACCGCCACTGCGGTTGCCTGATGCCAGCCAGGCATCCATGTCAAAGTGGCAGGTATCGGCATGCCCGTTACACTTGCACGCTGGGACAAAGTCAAAGGGAACAGCAAGGCTTGTTAAGGCAGTGAGGGGTGTTGGTTTGTGGAAGAGAGAGGCAAAAACCTGAACCAGGTTTTGGAATGGCAGCTCTGGCCTAGGAACCTGTTGGAGTCCGGGTGGGACATATTGCAACCCCCGGCACCAGATGCTGCCGGTGGAAGTAAGGGCTGCGCTGCCACTGCCCTGGGGAACCCCAGCGAGGTGGGACTGCAGCCCAGCACCAGGAGGCCATACCTCCCCAAAATGTGCCTGACACAATGCTGGCTCCCCATGGGCACCCACCCCACAAATGCATGGTGGCATGGGCTCTCCCCCTGCCCCTTCTCATCTGCTCTCTGGGAAACATGTAAGGAAGCACAGGAGGAAGCATAAGCTTCCCTCCTGCAGAAGCTCAGGGACGCTGCTCCCGGCCGGGCACTTACACTGGCACTCCCTGGGGGCTCCGGTTTTGCCGTCGGCAGCCTGCCAAGGGCGGTCGTTGTAGAGCGGGGCACAGAGCTGGCAGTGCGGCCCCGCCGTGTTGTGCTTGCACATGCACTTCCCGTGGACCTGGGGGGGAAACAGAGCGAGGTCAGATCACCCGCGACAGCGCCCGGCACGTCCTTGGGCACCGGGACAGGGCGAGCACAGAGCCTGTCCTGGTGCCCAGAGGCAGTTCTGCAGTTACACGTTCAGTTAGACTGGTACTTGTGGGTTTGCATGTCGTACTATCATGTAATCCTTTTTCCTTGTTGAGATCTAAAAGGATCACCAGCAGAGTTTCCAGCTGCAGTATGGATTTCCAGGAGAGATTAAAGGCAGCCACGGTCCAAAGCGTCCTTGGGAAATACTGTCAAACCTTTCTCTTTTTCTCCCTCCCAGACAGTGAGACATCTATGCCATGCCGCAGCAGCAGCGCTCACCATCTCAATGCCAAGTGCCAACACCAGCGAGCACAAGAAAAAAGAAATGAACCCCCCAGGAACATAGATACCTAACTTGTCCTTGACTTGCAAGGGAAAAACTGGAGACAGCACAAAGACGGTGAGGGACTATACTCAGATACCTTCACGACAGACAGGGAACTGACCAGCTAGAGAGCACAGCACAAGGGGGTAATTAGAGACGAAAAGCCAGCGTAGCAAGCCGGGTGCCAGCTGCCCGGTCAGCCGCTGGCATTCATCACGCTGCTGGCAAAGGCAAAGAAAACAGGACGCAGCCAGAGGGCAGGAGCCAGCAGCCCCCAGACGTGACGGCACTGAGCCCGGGGCAGTCAGTGCTCCCAGCCTGCCGAACCCCGACCTGCCCCCAGCAGAGGTTTGCTTCTCGGTGCAGTTTCACTCAGAGCCCCTCTGCTGCCCAGTGCCTCGCCACCCGCTGCCCCTTCCTTCACCAGATGCGGGGAAAGCTACGGCCAGGGGGATTTAGCAAAGGGCTCCGCTTCTCCTGCTGCTGCAGAACCCTAAGGGCAGAGCAGGGGACCTGCAGCACCCAGTGAACAACCCCTGCTCGCTGCGTAGGCACACACGCATGCACGCCACACGTGCTCTTGGCTAATGATGACTTTGTGGCTGCTTTATTTTCACGAACAGATTTCAGCTCCCGTTGCAGGGGGGTCAGAAATAACCAGTGCAGATAACACTCCAAAACTGGCCTTGAAAGTCCTTGAAAGACTTTTCAGCAGCAAGGCAAATAGTGAAACCTCCTGAAAACCTTTCAAGTGGTCCTTTCCTGCCTTATTAAAATATCTGGATCACTGAAGCGGGGACAAGTAAAATGCAGCACAGCGACCAGACGGTGTAAGCAACGCACAGATACAGACAGAATTTGACAGAATGCAAAAGTGTCTCAGCTAAAGTGGCAAATGCTAAGATAACACTGCTTTCTGTGCTATTTTGGCCTCACTGCAGATATCCATTGGTCTGTCTGGCTTATGCAAGTGAGGTCACCTATATGCTTAAATGTGTGATAACGTGTGAAAAGAATGAGAGGCAAATAGAGAAAGGAAACAAAACTTATTTGCCGATGGAATATTTAACTCTCAAAGCATGTCTCATGCTTTCACATTTTCATTTTTTCTACCACTTCTGAACATCCTTCTTCAAACCCTCACTGCCCTGAATTTACACCCCTCCCCCAAAAAACTTCTCGCTCTTACACCTGCTTCAGGTAAAGCCCAAACCAACATTACAAGCTACTTCACACACACTTCAAAAGCATCTAGCTGCATGGAAACAGAAATCTGCTAAAACAGTATTGCCTGTGGTTAGTGCTACCCCGACCATGGTAGCCTGAAGCACATCTGTGGCCAGACAAATCCTCACCAGCGTGCCCTGCTGCTTGGGCAGAGGCACCCACCAGAGCCGGGACATGTGTGATGAGGAGGGGAAGGCTCCTGAGGCTGCCAGAGGTAGCTGCTGTCAAACTCAGGTGGTCCCTTGGTGCTCTGGTGAGCGTGAGGCCAAAGCAAGAGAGGCATGGGAGAGAATGTGCAAATGCAAAAAATAATTAAAAAAAGACCAACAGTCTGTGGAGGGGTGCTTCATCCTGCCACTGCAAGGGCAGTTTTATGGGCTCTGAGGTGGTGCAAGCCGAGGCAGCCGGCCCTGAGAGAGCCAGCAGGGCTGAGCAGGGCGTGATGCACCTTGTAACGATGGCTTGTAATGCACGTGGGGGAGGGAAATGAGTGACATGGGTGCAAAGCTTGAAAAGTAACCGGAGAGCCACTCAGGGCGAGCTGGGGGCTCTGTGAAGGACCCCGAGAGGTGCGGAGGGGATGGGAGGGAAGCGGGCTCTCTAAGAACCTGTTTCTCACAGACACAGTTTAGTTAATACCTTTTTTCCCTATTCCTTTTTTTCCAGAAATGTAATGAAAGTCAGACCTAAGTACTTCAAAAACCTTGCCTCGGGCTGATGTATTTATTCTCTTTCAATAGCATTATAATGATTACCCCCAAAACAGCTCTGCTTTAAAACCCTCTCCATCCTAGCTTTATCCCATTGAAAAAAAATATCTCTTTTTTCTTCTACATAATTCCAGCGTGACAGAAAAGGTTTTTATGCATCGGAAACAACAAAAGAGCTGCATATTAGCAAGCCTTTTCTTGTAACCCATGGGCAGACAGGTATTTTTTTGAGTTTTCAAGCAATACTGTGATGGCTAAGGACAGAAGAAAGGAGAAGAGGCAGCAGAAGGAAAAGAGAAATGGCAGCAGGTGAAAAGTGGCCAAGAGGCTGTTTGCACCGGGTGAAAATTCATGCTGGTAAGAGGTGTGTGAGCTCCTGATGCCAGGTGAGGTGCCCTGAGCGTCCCTGAGCCAGGGCTGAGAAAGCAGCCTGGCAGAGTGGTGCTGGCCTGGGGCGCTTCTCTGGCATCTCAGCATCTCTCAGAGGGCAGGGTGTGAGCCACACGGGCTGACATGGAAAGAGCAGATTTTTCCCCCTTTTCACTCACCTCGATTTACATGTAGCTGTAGGGCGTACCCATTTGGGGTCATTACGGAGCACTGCTAAGTACACAAACACAATTCCCAGTGCGTCTCACCGCTCTAAGCATTCACACGGCTCTTGACTCATTTAAGCAGAAAATCCTTTTCATACCATTTTTCATTTTGTCATGGGGTCTTTACATCCCCGTTGGCTTTCACACTGCTTCCCTTCTTAGCCTGACAGCCCAGTCGCAGCGTCACTCATTAGAGGGCACAATGCAAACAGTGTTACAAAAGTTGACTTCTGTAAGATAAACGAGCGGCTGATTTCTATATACAAAGACAGTTGCTAGGGCATGCTTCCTTCCATAGCCTTTTGTTGCTGAATTATTACCTTCCAGCGCTTCCTTTCACACTGCAAATACACGGGCTTTTTGGTCGAATCTTATAAAACGCCTCCCCCCCTATTTATCGCCTTCCAAAATGTTGCACAGGGCGAAAGAGATGCTGTGCTGAGGATAAAACGCACCGAGTCACCTGTTATGGATGCATTCGTATCACGGGAACTCACGCCTTGCAGAGAGCCCAGCAGACACACACTAAAGACAAATTAACGTCCCAAAGGCCTGATTGTCTAAATAGGCTAAATAGCTGGGAGGGGCAACAGTTTTTAATAGACTTGCTTTCTTGGAACTGTTAAAAATGTATTGTAATTATCATTTTTTACTTTCTTGGAGAACGGGCACGATATTAGCCTAGAGGAAAACCGTGCCATTCATGCCGAGTCCCTAACAATGGCTTTTAAACCGTGTTGCACTCAAGCCACTGTGCCAGTTTTAGAAACTGCCTACTGGCTGCTGCCCGCCCGCAGGAAGGTATTGTCTGCCTGAGCACCAGACAACCAAATTTATGCATGAGAAAATTCTCATATCCCATCTCGCTCTTGTGAAAGAATACAAAGTTTGTTGTTCAGGGTGTGGGGGCTGTCTTTTTTTTTTTTTTTTAATTTTATTATTATTCCTTGTACAATAGGCTTCTGTCAGAGGCTCTGGGGAAGACCTTCAGCATCTTTTGATGTCAGTAACATGACAACAATTTACAGCAGCCACTGGGCTGGCCACGTGGGAAGGGAGAGGGATATTCCCACTGCCCAGCTATGCAGCAGGGCTCTTGCACAGCAGCCTTGGACTACTAAAGACTTGGACTACTACTAAAAATGTGTCTAAGCACATTTGCAACAGTACCAGCTTGGTATGGTAGCAGCACCACACCAAACTTCTTTGGGCACTCCTTAAGCATGTTGAAGCTTCTTCTTCCCTAGGTTGTCATTTCCCATTTCCTCTCTTCAGATCAAAGATGCATACAGTATTGTGTAAAAGCAGGTGAAAGGGGTAAAAGCAGGTGGCCCCAGCAAGGGCACAGCCCTCTGAGACCGACAGCTCAGCCCAACCATGAGAACCACCTGGGTGCTGCAGGGCTTTGCAGTCAGGGAGGGCCAGGGAGTCTCTGAGGCAGATGAAGCCCTGCCCTCACCTTGAGACTGAACTGTGAAGCCAAGGTGAGGGACTTCTGCTCTTGGTTTCCACACTACAGAATGCTACACTGCAAGATCCTGCCTGTCTCCAAGCTGATCTCTTTTGCGACACTTTCTGGAGTTGCAAACAAGCCATTGGGATGCTTTAGCTGGTAAAGGGCCAAGTAGGCACTGAAATAACTCAGTGCACAGCTCCTGAGCTGGATGGACCAGCCCCAAACCCAGTCTTTCATTGGCCGCTGAACACTGGGGGGATCTCCTGTGTCTGTGAATCCATTTCTCTACTCGCACTGCTGTTTCACCATGCAATCGTGCTCACACGCTAATCCAACTACATTGCGTGGTACGGTGTGAGGTGTGTTTGTTCATGCACTTTTTTTTCTTGGTATTCATTGGGCAGATGTTGGCAAGGTTTGGGTAGTGACCCTTTGAATAAATGATGTGGGAGGAGTGAGAAAGAAAAGGCAGAGTAGCCTTGACGTGAAATAGTTTTTTTTCTTACAGCAACTGTCTGGAGTCGGTAATGCCCACTTTTTCTCTGACCTGACTCACAGGGATCCCAGAGGAGCCTATCCCACCCCGGTGGACAGAGCTGGACCTGCTTCTGCTGGGGTGAAACGAGCTGTTCTTCATTCACAGAGCCACCCTATTCGCATCCGCCCCCGCACCCAAGGATGTCCTAGGTCAGTATTATCTCATGGCCAAGCCAGACTTTTAGCCTCCCTTCAGCCATTCAGAACATTTTTTCTTCAGAACTGTCAGATTCCCAGCACACGATGGCCCAGCCACCGAGGAAAAATTCATACGATGGGAGGAATGCCGCAGCAGCGGGCCGGGACGAGGTCTCGAGCTGAGCGGGGCACCCTGGCCCTAAACTCACCCAGGCAGCAGCCAGCAGTGTCCCCGCATTCCCGCATGGCTTTGTCAGACTCTATCACCCTCACTGCCGGGGCAGGTGGCCAAAATGCTTCAGGGTTCAGGAGACCTGGCAGCCATGCCTAGTGCTACCAGGATGCGGCAGCTTACAGCCCAGCAGAAACACAAATACACCGCGTCCGGTTCTTCTGCTGGCCAAGCAGGCTCTGAAAACAAGCCTGCAGATAGGATTTTGCCTCTAGGCTGAAAACAAGTGGGGGGTTGAGAAAACTTGTGCATACTTTTTTGGGGAAAAGTTTTTTTTTTTTGGAGAATAAGAGGAATCATAAACTCTCATGAAATGTGATGCTGTTTGTCTAATTTAGGGGATGTCTTTCAGGAGTGTTCTGAAGCACAAGCACAAGAACCGAGCCAGATTTTGTATTCACATCAGGAAACGGTAATGTGTTTCCCAGCTTTTGCTGTCCCTGGTTTTACAGTGAAGGTTCTGCTAAAACCCCACGTAGATACAGTTACATACAGAAGACATCTCATGCCTGAACGACTGACTATAATTCTTCAGAACTGTCACTTATGTGACTGGCTTTTTCAGGTGAAATGCACAAAAACTGAAATCTTCCTCTCTTTTCAGAAATTTGACTTCTTCTAGCTAAGCAGCTGCGGATCCTGCAGTCTTTCTGCTCACACACATGCGTGAACATGTCTTGCTGCCATCTTGGACACGACACAACTCCCTGCTCCCACCTCAGAGCAACGTGCTGGCCAGCCGCTGGCACAGCTGGGGCTTGGCCTCAGGCGTCCTGGTCTTATGGTATAAAAAGGGGCAACGGGAGAGGAAACACCTCAGCACTCGAGGAGACACCTCTGCACACCCCGACCCTCCAGCAGAGCCCCTGCTGCAAAGCATGGGGCTAGGTCACCCTTAGGCTGCCCCGTGCCCTGTGGGCCATGCAGAGTAAGCTCTGAGGCACCGCAGAATGAGTCAGCCTGACTGCACACACGTCACTGTTGGGACTCTTGCCACATTTATAACTGGAGTTTACTTTCCCAGTCCCCTGGGGCTGGTGCAAGGGCTTGCTGCTATTTCTTGCTTTGTTTTTCAGCGCGATTCTGGCAGCGGCTCCTTCCCACAGCACCGCCTGCTACCTGTGCACTGTGATTTCCATGGGCTGTAGCTGTACTGGAAGCGTATTTGGCTGCAGTCTCTGCTGTAACTCTCAGCGGTGCTCAGGGGCACACTCCCGTGCAATTGTATCACACTGAAATAATCCCAAGTAAACAGCTCCTTTCAAAGGCTTTCACTCAGGGAACATCTGGGAAAACCAGAGCAGCACTACTTGAAACAGGCTTATCAATCATAGCGCTGCATGCTTTCAAATTTGTATATTTTCAAGATGTTGCAAGACCAGCTCTATTAGAAGGGAAACATGATGTCTGCTTCATGTTTGAGACTATAATTTAACTCAAATGAGAGTTCCCCGAAGAGCTGGAGAGATGCCAGACCTCCTTACCTCAAGTAATTGGCTTACATTTTTATGATCTTCCCCTTTTTCACATTGTTCAGTGCAATATATTTAATGGCCCTGGCTTTCCCTGCAGCTCCTCTGCCAGCACAGCCAGTCCCTTTAGGGCTGGCCAAGAAGGGAAGAAAGGACACAACGCATTGGGGTGTCCCCGGGCTGGCAGGACGCAGGCATGCCGCTGCTCGGGGAGGCACTGGCATTGGCCTGCCACGTCTGGGCTTTGTGTCTTGGTCGGTCCCAAGGGATTTCAGCTCTGAGCTCCTGTGATGGGAGTCCCCTGGAAACCAGGTAACAAGGTTTTTACTCAGAGCTGGTATTGCAAAGTGCAATGGAAAGCCTGGGAGTGAGAGCCAGCCCTCCCGCCCCTCAGCTCAGGACCCAACCCCGTCTCTGAGGATGCTCCAGAAGCAACGGCAAGCTCTGCTCCCCCTCGGTCGTCAAAATGCCCTTCATTTATTGTATCAGATATTGTGCTATCACTAGTTAGCATCCAGGCTGACAAGGGAGACAGAAACGTTAACATTTTAAGGAGCCACTGCCGAGCGTGTGTACGTACCACTTGGAAAACGCCGGCTGCCTTGACGGGCCGGAACCCGCTGACGGGGACGCAGCGGTCGGCGTGGCCATTGCAGAAGCAGCTGCCCTTCACGATGAAGTCGTAGACAGCGTAGTGTGGGGCCGGTGGGGCCTGCGGGGCCGGCAGGAGGCAGGGGCAGCTCTGCCGCTCCAGCAGCCGCACGCGCAGGTTGGTCACCTTCAGCTGCGCCTGGGCTTCCGCACTGTAGGGGTCCTGGGCGGCGAGGGGCGGCGAGAGGGCTCGGTATATCACCTGCACAGAAAGGAGGTGTCAGCGGTGTGGGACCGTCCCCGGGACACGTGTCCCTGTCCCCCTTGTGTCTCTAGGTGCACCCAGTCTGGTCCCTGTGGTGTCACCAACTTAAATTTGGCCATTAACACACCGCGGCTGACCGGCAGCCCTGTGGGTGGTCATCGGGCGGGGGAGTCCTCACCGACATCTCTCCTTCCCTCCACGCTTATTTTTTAACAAACAAAGCTTGGATTTCCAAATATTTGGCTCCTGTCAGTCCCGGGCCACTTCCTAGTGGAGAAGTGACTCGGTGTGGCAATTAGTGACAGCGAGCTGATAGTCGAGGAAACCGAGATAAGAAAGAATGAAAAGTTGGGAGTTCCAGAGGCTTAAACAAATACTTATCAGTCAGTCTTTAGTTTAACTTCAGTCTGATTGAATAGGTAAATATTGTCTCAAACTGAAAATCAAGAGCACTAGATAAAAATAACTAATTTTCGTTAAGAGGTTTATTTTAAACTTGTTGGGCCGGCTGCCTGCAGTGTGACACAGAACCAGCGTGGGACCCGCACAGCTGCCGTTCACACGAAATGACACATTTATGACACATGTATTAGTCACCAGAACTTCTAATTTATGGCTTGCACTTTTTAAATGGTTAAATACCCCTCCGCTAACTAGCTCCTGAAGGCGTGATGAATCACAATATTTGCCAGCACCAGTTAAATGAGGCTCTTGGCAATGGTTTGAGTGTGACACAGCCTCGTGGGCTGAGGCTCTGCTTCCAGCAGCGGCTTGAATCCACCTGAAAGGCTGGGTAGCGGTGCCCCTTGTGCGGCAGCAGTGAGTCTGATGAGGGGCATTACCGAATAGCAACACATTTCAAAAGCTGTCTTCTTTCCTCTCTTTCAGGAGCATAGGCATTTTTCCTGCTTTCCTAAAATATATATGGAGCCAGTATGAACAGAAACCCAGATGAACCAAGTGATCAGGCTCTGTGCCTCTCCCCAGGGCAAGTTATTTACCCAAACTACATCAGTGTCTTTCTGATTGCACTTACTCACTAGTGGCTTTGTGAACACAAGATGTTTTCAGGCATGGAAAGAAAATTCCCTGGAAAACATCCACACTGGAGACATTGATGCCTTTTTAGTGGAGATGATGGAAAATGCCTGGCTGAGAATTTTCTGTAAAATCTAGCATTTTGGGTTCCTAGCATAAAATGCATCTCAGAGAAGTCTTTGTTTGTCCTGACTCAGATGGGAGTGGTGAAGGAAATACAAAAACGGGAACAATTTATGCTATATGCAGCTACAGACTTTCTTCTGATTATTTTCAGTTTGACTTGTTTATCAGTCCCATTTTAATGCATGTGACTGATGCTTGTAACCCCAGTAAAGGCAATGCGGATAGAAATCAATAATCCTGAGTGCCTTCGCACTGAGGAAGTTAAATCATGCTGGTGAGGAATTCAGGGGGAGTCACACCACTGATCTCCATGAAGCCAGTATTTCAGCTCAGGCCCTAAATTGTTACAAACATGTCTTTTTATGGCTGCTTGAAAACAGTGATGCTAAACATGAGCCCTATCTGCAGTCCCCAGGGGCTGCAAAGAGCGGTCTCCCAGCTGCTGCCCTGCACCGCTCCAGCCGGGCTCCAGCGAGCAGCACAGAGCAAAAGGGGAGCCTGGCCTCAGCCCTGCCACCGCAGTAAACACCCCCACTTCCCCCACCCAATGCCAGTGGGTCTGTTTTAATAAGATACAGAACGGTCATTCTAACATGTAAGTCGCCACACAAATCACGATTCTCTGCTCTGTCCCAGCCGATTGAGTTGCAGCCCCTAGAGGCTGCACAATAAGGTCAAGGACGTGTTTCCCAGCAGGATTTCCCTGGTCAGCTGTTAACCCTGCGGATTCACCCCAGCCCGTCTCTGGAGCAATCCCAGCACATCACTGGGGTGACACCGTCCTCATGCAGCTGCGGAGGGTCTGCACCCCTGCGCTGCCCAGCACCCCAACCCCACGTACACCTGCACACGGGGCTGGCTGCTGCCTGGCCGGGGTGTCTCTGCCTTCAAAGCCACCATGCCTGCTACTCTTTGTAACACAAAAACACTGTAAAAAGTCATGCCCAAGGCTCCTGCCAAAGAGAGCTTTGTCGTGATTACACAAAGATGCATAGCTCAGCAAGGTGCAGAACATCCTTTTTGATAAATGAAGCCATTTCTGCTCTCACAGTGCAAGGCCCCTGCCTTGGAGGGATGGAGAGTGCTCCACCGTGCACAGGGAAATGCACCTGCTCAGCAAAGGAAGTGATGGCACCAAAATCTAGCTTTCTGCACACAATGAGCCTCACCAGGAAGCACCCCACAGTGAGCAGAGCTCTGGCTTGCTGGCCTCCATGTAAGTGCTTTACTGACAATATGCCAAAAATTAGTGTTATGATGTTAGGTAGATGGTGTGATTCCTCCCACATGACAGTCAGCACCGCACATGATAGTGAAAGGTGGGAGGACTGGATCTCTACATCAGCAGCTGTTTGGTGTGTGCGTTACGACAAATTTCTATTTTGTAGAACAAGTAGGAAGTGATAAATTGAAAACTCACAGCACTTCTATGCTGCACATGCCATTATACATCCTATCAGAAAGGCATTTTCATCCCCATTGCTGTGAGCTCACTGTAAATCTTTTGACGTTTGGGATTCTTCTTAAGCACATTCCCAGGAATCAAATCTTTGTCTCAGCTTCCATTTAAAAATAAGTATCTAGCAATAGGTTGTATCTGAGAAGCAAATGTCACTAGCTAGGAGGGAAACAAAATGAATATCTGTCTTCGAAACAAAATACCAAGTGATTTTCAGGGTAATGTTCCTTGGAAGCCACGTGGAATTGTGCTGCTGTCTCCCATGTCCATAAATGTGATGTTTGCAAGAAGCAATGTCAACAGAGGTGTGATTTAAGACTTGCACAAGGATATCTGTGTGGGGGGAGAAGTGTCTCTGCACAGCCAGATAGGGTGCTGAGGAATCCTCATCCCCAGGAAAAATGTCCAAGGAAAAGGCAATGCTTTCAATAAAAAATGGAAACGCAGACTGAAATCCCTGCATTAGACCATGACCCTGTGATGTGTCCCGATGCCAGCCACCACAGCGTGGTGCCTGGAGCCTGCTGCCAGCCCTGGCCAGGCGCTGCCCCTCTCCCCACGTCCTGGGGGTCGCACCCCAGCCAGCCCCACAGCGATGCCCAGCTCCCAGTGGGATGGCCAGGGCTGTATGGGATGGCTGGGAGCACCCCATGCATGCTGTGGGATGGAAATGTGCTGCTCTTCAGCCAGGCTGCCTGCGGTTTGGGCACACAGAAACACTGACTCCCCCTAATTAATTTTCACAGCATTTCAATTTCCTCACGGGGAAGCTCTGTCATGAGCAGCTCTTGATCTGCTGATTATTTCACGTTTTTTTGCTCGAGTGGCGCAAGAAGGCTTAGCTACTTTCCATTCTCCAGATGCAAAAATGTAGCCCTGAATATAAATAAAACGGTGGCTGCGAGCATGCTGCACTCAAGTAACCGCTTGCACCACAATGACCTTGATTTATAAATACATAAAAGTCCCTTTGCAAGAAGTACCCTACTATGTTTACACTCGAAAGGCAATGAAAGGGCATCTTTATATATATATCCACAGTGGGAAGGAAAATGCTAATGAATGATGCTGAGAACAACAAAATAGGCTCTGAAGTCACAGAGACCCAAGGAAGTCAACAAAACCAGGGCAAAGCCATCCACATGAGTCACAGGCACATCCCAGGCCACCAGAGCCTCCACCCGCCACCGGCCTTTGTTGAGATGCACGTGGCTGCAGCAATAAAGGGGGCTCTTCGGGTCAGAAACACCCCTGAGGTTTAAGAGACACCTACAGGAGAAACAGGCACCTCTGGAGGCAGGGTGCAGGGACACACAGCTCTGCGTGCACGCCCCATCCCTGTGCTCTGCGCTTCCCAAAGGCCTCGACCCAAACTCATCACCCCGAGCCTGGAAGGCATCAGGAGATGGTTTGCAAACAGCAATAAACAGCAGCAGCAAATAACGCAGAACGGGTAAGTGGATGGGGGAGTCAACGAGCATGGAAACAAGCCAACAAACAAGTAAAACAGCAGAAATAAAAGTAATAAACAAACATTAAAAACATCACCACACTGTTATTTGGTTGTAAAAGCCAAAGCAGTGACACCGCCTGAAGTGGTCTGTGGTTCCTTTCCAACTTTTTCCTTCATGGCTGAAGAAATTTGCCTTAATGTCCAGTCTAAACCTCCCTTGCCACAACCTGAGACATCTGCCACGTTCCTTCCATGGCTGTTCCCAGAGGCGAGGGCTGTGTCTGCAGAGCAGTTGAAGCCTTCTCGTATCTTTTAGGTTAGCCTCCTACTGAAATAGGCTTTGTGCCATTACTCTGTGTGTGTAGCTATGCAGCTGCTGATCAGTGCCCTCTAAAAAATGTTGAAACTACCAGATAACTTCAATCATATTTGACAGATATCTTAAAAGCAGTAAGTTTTTAAAAGGTTTACAGAAACAGTCTTGGTCCTTCACAGAATCAGACCTGGTGGACTCCTCTCCCTGGGAAGGCCATTACGACCCCAATGCTGGTACCCTCAATTATTTGGTGTATTACCCCCACAACAAGCAAAAGAGCTAGTAGAAAAGAAACCCACACATATCTGTGCTGTGCTGTGCTCATTGCAATGACCTGAGGCTAAAAAAAGACTCTTTGCAGGTGCTGTAAATAATTCACATGATGTGGGAAGTTCATCAGCCTAAACCAGGCCGGTGGCACCCACCAGCTCCTCTAGCATACAGCTTTGCTTTTCTGCCTGTGGGAGCATGTGGACTGCAGGGAGAAGGAGCCTCTCTGTTCCTTGGGGAAAGGTCTGGCCACCCCCTGCACAAGCACAGCATCACCTGGGTGAGACCAAACAGTCAGAGAAACTGGGGGACCTGCCACAGCGAGAAGCACTCTGTCCACATCCCCAAGAGATGGCCGCACCACCCTGCCATGTGCCACCAACAGCAGTCCACTGAGCTCCTAGAGATGCTGGAGAAACAGCACTCCTGCAGTTATGGACATTTCATACACGTTGACAAAGAGGAACATGCAGCCTGTGCCTACAGCCCTTCTGCAATCTTTTACAGCACATAAAACGAGGCAAATAACCCCTTGTCTCACCATCCAAGAGTTACACAATCTTACAGAGACTTCTAAAAGAAAACCCAGCTATTTCAAATAACTGTCCCCTGTGAGAGCCTTGACAAGTTAATTTATACCAGTGCAATGTTTGTCTTTTGGGAAACTGAAGGCATTGCTCTGCCATTCTCAAAAGTGAGAAGCTGTGCGTGAAAAGCTCCTACTCCTATGTGGCAACCTACACGGTGAAGGGCTGAAAAATGCACAGGGAGAACCGGGCAAGAGCCCCAGTGTTCCTCCAGCATCCTTTACACCTCTGGCAATCATCAGTCAGGCAAGGGCCATCTTAGCTTCCACTCAAGATCCTGCTGCACAGTTTTATCAGATGAAAAGCAAACCCTGTGAGGTCGCGCCGGTCTTCATTCAGGTGATGATCAGAGAAGTAATATTTGGGTATGGAAGACCAAGAAAACCTGGAGCTACATCCGAGGAGGCAGAGAAAGAACTGGATGTGCTCGTCCAGCTGGCTGGCTCCCCGGGGCCGCAGGACAGCCCCTCACAGCTTCTGCTGCAAAAGCCTGCAAGGCAGCAGGTTAGCCTGGAGAAATGAATGCCTGCAACAGTGCTGGGGATCCAGAGGATTGCTTCCAGCCTAAGTGTAACTCGATTTCATGAATATTTTTCAACTCCTTTTGTCTATAAAGAAAAGGCTTTGTGTCTGCAGAGCTGGCTGCTTATTATTGCAGTGGAAGCCATTCAGCGCCCAGGAGCTATAGTTAATTTGGGGAAGAAGAACATCTGTCTGAATTGTATGCAAATATGCACAGTCAGAAAGGCCGTGAGAAACAGCATCCCCCTTTCAACCTACACTACAGATTTTGACAATGGCAACGGGACATGGGGGATGCAGCGCAGAGACCAGTTATAGAGAGGAGAGCCATGGCTTGCGTCTCTGGTAAGTTTGCTTTGGATGTAAACTTATTTTCTTCCTGGAAATGTTGCCCAGGCAGAATTTGAGGTCTTTGACACTTGTGTGGGATGTTGAATGCCAGTAAATGCTGGAAGCCTCATGCCAGTACCTGTTGTGCACGTCGATTCATCTCAGATTAAGCTTTTTGATCATCAGCTTTTGATCCAAGACTTGTGGGATGTGGCGATTCACTGCTTCAGGTTACACATCTTTCATGTGGCCATTTGTGTCCAGGAAGCCCAAAGAGAAATATGGCAGCCGCACTTTACAGCCAGCTAGCTGGGAGCTGAACAAGTGATCCAGTCTTCCCTTCATGCCAGCAAGGAGCAGTGAAGCGAAGCAGTGGGCTGCAGTGCTGGAAGAGAGGCTCCAGCTTCATGGCTAAAATCCTGCGGCCCTTTTCTCAAGGGAAGCAATAACCCTGCTAACAAGGCCAGATGCCAATTTAGAGAATTAAATTCTCCCTACCCAAATTCCTCTGGTTTCACGTGGGTATGGTGCTCTTTACTTCCTACATGAGAACCTAAGTTTGGAAAGGGTCTCCTGGAGCCCTGGAGCCCACTCCTCCTCTTGCTGGCAGCTGACAATATATAATATATATCCCTTTTCACAGACTGGTCAAGCTCCCTCCTAGGAATATGTTTTTGCCATAACTGCAGGCTGATCTTGAAGCCCGGATCTGCAGTAGTTAGAAACTTGCTGTTTTAAACAGGGGACTGCCGGCACGCACTATTAAACACTGGCTATGCTCCATCCCAGAGGTGGCTGCATTTCAATAGCTGGCCAAGCCGAGGGCCAAACTCCAAGTGCCAAAAACCCTGGGACAGCCAGGGAGAAAAGGAGACAATGAGGCCTTCCTGCGGGTGGGCTGCAAAGGGGGAATCGAGTGGAGGATCACTGGGCAGGTAGGACAAGCTTCTTGCCCTGGTCCCTGGTCCACCAGCAGTGCTGAGCTCTCCAGGAGGCCCAGCAAGGGGACACATCTCTGCTTCGGGACAGCTGCAGTCCACAATAGTCCCAGCCTGGCCCAGAGACCCGGCAGGATCATCCCTGGTCCTCCACATGTGGAAAACTTTACAGGTAGGTGTCGGTGCCCAGAAAACTGTTCTGTCACTCACTCCTGGTGGTGCCCAAACCCTGGAGGGCAGGTGCCTTTCATGGTAAAATTCAAAGGGTAACAAAGGTTCATCTCTGCATGTGCTTGGAGCTGTCCTTGTACTGTGTTCTCTCGGGCACAAGTGAAAACGAAGCTCAGGTTTCCCATTTTTACCTGAATCCGCCCTGCACTGAACTATCAGCCACCAAAGCCTGGGATTTTTAGGTTCCCACATCATATCATTGACTCTGCCCTGACTTCATTTACTTTGTGTCATTTATATTTTCCCTAGAAATCCTCATTTTTGTACTTATGAAATAAGGACCCCCGTATTTCACAAAATTCATGGACACAATGCAAAGAGCTGTGCTGCATCTGGCCATCACCCCCATCACTCCTCGGGTAAACAGGCGCTCCTTCACATGCAGCACTTCTGTACAAAGCCCAGTAAGGAGCATTTTCCAAAGGACAAAATGATCAGGAAGATGCTGTTAAAAAGGTTTTTTATTCTTCTTTTTTTTTTTTTTTCTTTTTCTTCAAAATGTACTTCTACAACTTGTAGAGATGGGACAAGGTATGAAAATGTAATTCTGCAACTATGCCCTCACCTGTCCCATGCACTACTGAACAGGACCAGCCAGGACCAGAGCAATGTATATTTACCTTCAGTTAATAATGCCAATCATAAGTTTGAAAACAAGCTTATTTAGGCCTAAAAGGCAAAAAATGGGCAAAAGCTCCTGGGCTGCAGCAGATTGTTCCTACAACCCCAAAATCAGGGTACCAAAATACAAGCCACCGAGTACCTTTAACTCCTGTTTGTGTCACCAAGTGTTAACACTGCTCGCTGTCTGTCAGGGCCAAACTAGTGAGGAGCGGGACAAAACTTAAGTTTTGCTGTGCAGAGTTAATTTCAGGTAGAACCAGTAGGGCTGGTGTGCAAATCGTTAGGGAAGGGAGGCAGGCTGCATGCAGTAACAGTGCAAGGCGAGGCACTGCAAGGTTTCTCTGCTACAGAAAGCACATGAGATCAATAAAATGCTCAGTAAGACACACACATGCATGCCCCACAGTAAAAGAGTGGTATGAGACGTTTCAAATGTCAGCAGCGTGTTAGAGTTTGTTGCTGGAAAACAGTCAAACTGCAAATACGCCTCTCCTATTAATAGCAAATAGCAACAATGGCTGAAGTCTCAAAGTGATTTATTAGCAGTATTCTGAATAGATGAACACTCAAATAAGTTACTAATTTACTAAAATCTTGTCAAGGAGACTCTGCTTCAGTAGGTCCTTTTATCCCGGAGCTTGTCTAAATGGGGACACTCAGGCGAGCTAATCTGAATTGACCACAGATGGGAATTTAAAGTGAATGAGATAATTGCATTGCAGAGTGGACAGTCACCCTCATGCACAGTTACAGAACCAACATCTGCTAAGAGCCCCTTCTAGATGAGCCTTTAACATGGATCCCTAGTCCAGGAGAGTTTTAAGATTAGCCTGTACAGGAAGAAACATTAATATGAGCCAAAATACGGGAGGGAAGATGGCCTTTTATACGTGCTAATAAAAACGGCATTCCTGTCTGAGCACAACACTGAAAGAGTTTATTTCTGCATCTTGTTTACTTAGATCAGATTATATTTGGCTGGTGAATCAGTTTTGATTTCCCTTGCAGTAATGTGGCTGAAGAGTTACACCCTGGAAAACCACAAAAATACCCTGGGTTTGTGGCACATTTGTAAGATCCAGGCTAAAACTTGGTCTTAGCCTTTCTCTTAAAACACTGATAATGTAAGGCTGGCACTCAGAGGTTCCTGCCTAGGTTAAACGAACCCCTGCTGTGAAACAATTCACTAAATTGAGCATGGGGAGAGTCTTCAGTGACCTCTTTGCATGCAGCTGATCCAAAATTATTCCCTGACAGGGAAGGGGTTTGTTTTCCCTTTCACAGTTGTGCAAGCCTGGCCCCTCTGCCTGGCAGGTGCCTGAGGCTTGCTGGAAAGCCGGGCTGGCTGTGGTGGAGTTTCCTCCTCCTTCCTGCCCACGCGGGAAGGGGACAGCCTGGCCGTACGTGCGGAACCACAGGAGCTCTGAGTACACGCTTACCTGGAAGCACGTGCTTAATTCCACTGACAAAACCTTTAAGACCCAAAACCAGGGCATTGGGTTCCTGAAAGGAACTGCCAAGTCCTTGGAGGGCAGAAGAAATGCAAAAGGTCTGAGTTTTCTTTTCTTAAAGAAGCACACAGTAAAAAATGAAGCAGACACGTTTGCTCCAAATTAACACATAGGACTTGATAAAAAGAGGCCACGACCCACTGAGTACAACAAGCTTCTGCCTCTGCTGCCCTGAAATGGGGCTTGCAGGCACCAGAAATGTGGATCATAGAACCATAAAGGTTGGAAGAGACCTCCAAGATCATCTGGTCACCCTACCACCAGTGTCACCCACCAAACCATGTCCCTAAGCACCATGTCCAACCTTTCCTTGGACTCCCCCAGGTTCAGTGACACCACCACCTCCCTGGGCTGCCTGCACCTTGCAGACAGTGAAAAGCAGGGACCACCAGCCCAGGTCTGCTGAACTCTGATGATCTTTAGGGGTGAGCAGCCACCTCCTGAGACCACCCTGAGCTTTGCAAATTACTCATCCCAAGGAATGGGCAGCAGTTCCTGAGCTGCCAGCAGCAAGCAGAAACCCCTCCGTCCCGCAAAACGCTGCCAGATCCTGCAGGCCCTGACTCCGTGCCTGGAAATGCACATGTGGTGTTGATATGTTTGAAGTGGGAGAAAGTGGTATATAGATGGTGTGATACGCAGTCTGGATCATGGGTTGTAGCTGTTACATGGCACTAAAAAGCTATCGAAAGTTTAAAAAGAAATCCAGTAGCACTTATGGAATTTATGTTTGTGCTTTAAAGAAAACTGTGGAAACTGAGCTGCAATTAAATAATACCCTTGGACATTTCAGATGACTGCATCTTTAAAACCACTGTTTCAAGTGAAATTACTGTTTCCATATGTCTGGAATTAGGTACAGCCAGAAGTGGGAGTAAAGCACTGCATAACTCCGAACAGAACACAAAACTCCGATGTTTCTTTAGGTGAGATACATGTTGCTATTGGCAGTTAGGAGTAATTGCTGGAATGTAGCACACTGTAATAAATTAAATGCGATATTTGCTAAGCATGCACGCTTGCCATCTGGTCACCAGAAAGTTGCTGTTATTACTTTGCAGGTAAACAGAAGTGGTTTTTAAGTGCAGGGAACTGAAGTGTGCCATGTAAATAAAATCTTATAAGCTCCAGCCTCTTGGACTCAACTTTTGTTTAAGCCCTGGAATAATTAAATGATCTTGACTTTTACAGCTTCTCTGCAATAACACAAACTAAGGCAATGCCAGAAGAAGGGATCCTGCAGAAGCAAGCTCGGTACACAGCCTGTTTTGCAGCAGGCTACCGCAGACGCATCAAACAATACCAGATTTCTGTCTTTCCTGAAATAGGCACTGGTTTCGACATACAAGAGCCCCAATCCTGCTGTACCCTCACACTGCACCGACCTGCAGAGGGATTTGCAAGGCCAGGATTTGCACAGGTTGTTGCCAGACACAGCCCTCATTCTGGGTGCTGACACATTACTTCTATGGGAAGATGGAGGGAGAAGAGAAGAGATCACTTTCTCTTGTGGATCCCTTCCAACTCAGCATATTCTATGATTTTATGTTTCTCTTGCACACCAAATGAGTGTGTGCTACTGCCCTTTGCTAGTCGAATGGAACAACAGTGGGCCAGTCTGGCATGTCCAGAGATCTTTTTTTCTGAGCTGACAAGGGCATTACTGAGCTTCTCCTAGAGCAGGATGTCGGCTGCATCCTGAGATGCAGCTGAGATGCAACCTGGTGAGCAGCTCCCTGTGTTTCTGCAGAGAGGGGCTCCGAGCATGGCGAAGGTGACCCTAAAAGATGGGGGTAGGGTGGGAAGCCATGAATGGGGGATTCTTCTGAGATGTGGATGCTGGTCTGCAAGGACAGGACCTTCGCCTCAAAACATGTTATCAGTGGAAAAATGCAATGACAGCATTTATCAGTGGAAAACCGGCACCCTGATTCATGAATTAGGTTTGCTCCTCTCTGCATGCATCAGAGTGAGGCTTTCCTTCGCCGTTCAGCCCAGCCCGTGGGATGAGGCCACTAGAGGGAGCAGCCTGGCGGCCAGCGATGGTCCCAGGGGACCCCTGCCCAGGTGGGGACCCCATGGAGCAGTGGCCAGGCTGGGTGTCCAGTGTGACATTGCCAGTAATTCCTGGCAGGATGGGGAAGGGTTCTGCTTGTAGCACCTCCAGATGCACCATTTACTACCTGTAGTCTCTGCTACTGAAAATATCTTGTTTTTCATGTGTATTTTTTCTCTTATATTTTTTTCCCACATTATTTCCACTTGGGAGTAAGCGTGAAGCTGGTAAATTCCCACATCTTTGGACCTTCTCAGTCCCCAAGCTCCCACCGTGTCCATGCTCATTCACCAGGTGAGGGATGAGCAGCTTTGGGGGAAAAACAGTGGGACTAGGAGCCCAGAGAGGCAAGGGGCAGGAGGATGCCTACATTACCTGGAACACACCTTGTGAAATAAATGGGGTTAAAGGGGAGCCCAGTGCAGCAAAACGAGCAACACAAGCCCCAAGCAGAGCAGAGGGCTGTCCCGGCAGACTCACCTCTCCTCCGGTGCAGGGGAAGGGGCTGGAGTATCTGGAGGTGCACAGGGCTCCCTTCCTCGCCACGTCGTCCTCCAGCCCAAAGGCTGCGGAGCAGTTGGCAGCAAAATACTTGTAGGGCTTCCAGGTCTTGCCGAAGTCCTGCGAGCGCTCCAGCACCATGGCCGCTGGCCGGGGCGACTTGAAGACCAGGATCAGGTGCGTGAAGTAGAAGGCGGCCTCCAGGTCCAGCCGGATGGTCTCCTGCGGGGCGTCCCCGGCCGCCTGCCACCACGTGCGGGGCCGGCGGAAGGGGGAGTCGGCCATGGCGGCGGGGGGATGCGCCAGCCCCGCGTGGGCCCCGCTGCAGCGGCCGCAGGCAGGGGGCTGGCAGCGGCGCGCGGCGTCCTCGGCGTAGGCGCAGAAGGACTCGGCGGCGTGGCGCCCGCAGGCCGTCTCCGTCCGCAGCGCCCGCCCGTGCGCCAGGTTGCCCATCCGGGGGTTGCAGGCCTTCTCGCATGGGCTGCCCGCCCCGGCTGCACTGCCCAGGCCTGGAAGGAAAATGAAGTGACTGCGGGATGTGTTTTGGGGCTCTGCCACACACCCTGAGGCTGTGCCGCACTCAACCACGCACCACCCTAGCACAGCTACATCCCTGGTGCCCATCAACCCGTCAAGGAGGTGCACCGCCACATGGCACTCTCCTTGCAGCTTAGCACATCTAAAACAGCAAAACAAAGCAAAACAACAAAAAAAAATGCAACCCCACCCTCAGGGCTTCCCTGTGCTTGGGAAAATCCCGAGCAAGAATTGTAAAGGGATGAGAAGGGAGAGAGGGCGGGAGGAGGGACGCCTGCACCTCGCCCTCCTGTCTCAGGCAGCTGGGCAGGGCAGGGAGGAGGCACCCAGGGACTGTGGCCACCCGTCCCCGAGGCCCTGGAGGGGACCCAGGCAGTGCTGGGGATGGGAGCAAGGCAGAAGAAAGGTGACGTGCTTCTGCCCCCATCTCGCCATGGCACATCGGGTGTGGGGGCACGGGAGCTGCTGCGAGCATCTCCTTCAAACAGTGACCCCAAACCCTCACCCCCATTTCCCTCCCCTCCTTTCCAACCCCAGATCTCCCCACAGTCCCAATCTGCTGCACAGGTTGAATCGACACGCTGCTGAAGTTTGGGAAGCCTGTCACCAATGTGTGTAAAGCAGGGCTGGGGGGGGGGGGAGGAATAAATCCTTGGCTGAAATGACGCTGGCAAGCTGCCTCGCAGCTGAGTCTCTGCGGGCTGTGTTCAGGTTTCTCTTGTCGGTTTAAAGATCACAGTCAGAGTGTTGAAGGAAAACAAAATCACTGTGGGGTTCGGAGTGAAACCCTCCGCACAGCAACCCTCCTGGTTCGGGAACACGTGATGAGGGGCTCTCTCCTCTTCATTAATAAATGTAGCAGGAGGCCAAGGCTGTATTTTATGAACCACAACTGTTTAATATCATAATAAAAAAGAAGAAGCTCTGATGACTTGGATGCAGGCAGGCCAAAACATCCGAAGTGCATAATGTCTTCTTTATCACTGGGCCAATCGTACATAATCAGCTTTGTGCACCAATTACTATGGCTTCTTCTTGGCATTTTTGTTATGTCCAAAGGTCATTTCAGTTTAGCATCCAATAAATCCTTTATTTGGGCTTTATTCAGCCTTTGTCTACAGTGTCATAGTTGCAATTAAGCTATATTATCCACTAGCAGAGACTAAGCCTTCAGAGCCTGACAAATTTCCCCACTCCTGCTCTTTAAGGAGAAACGCCCTGGAAACAACACATTTTTACCACCATCAATCTATACAGGTTTTCTGTGCTGGTTATTCAGAACAGATGTGGACCGCTGCTTGTTATACACCCATCACAAAGCACTTCTCATTCCAGTCTCTGGACTTCAGCAGGTAAAAAGTTTTGGGAAGTTTTTAGTGAGCTGAACAGGCTCAGTGAAGTTAGCTTCCTACAGAGACAGAAGCACTACGTGTAGAAGTGTATCCGAGATGATCTATATTAACTGTGCAGCACACATCTGCTCCAGAAAAGTACACAAACCTAACTGTAAAATTCACACAATGTCCCTTACATCTCCTGAAGACACTTTTCAAAGCCTCGTGTAAACACTAACTAACCTACACGGCTCTCCGGAGGGAGAGGCAAGTGTGTGCTATTATCATGTTATCAGGCTTGCCGCAAGTTGGCCTAATTTATGTGTTTGGCTGCTTTCCTAGATTCTTTGGCTACACGTAGCACAGCGCAGCTAGCCGCTAAACAACTAGGTGAGCTTTTGCTGCAGTTCCCTGAGCAGTGGGACCGTAAGGTGGGCTCGGGAAGAGGCAAACACAGCAGGGCTCAGCCAGCACCCTGAGCCGGGACCAGGTTATTTTTTGTGTTTCAAACCTTTTGGTTTCTTTGCACAGCAACAATTGCTGTCCCAGGGAGGCAGTAGAAAGGACCTGGCTGGTGGGAGGGTCCCTGGGGTCCCCAGTGGTGCCAGGGCTCGGGGTGGCTGTCCCAGGGGTGGCTGTCCCTGGGGCGGCTGTCCCTGGGGCAGGGGCAATGCTGTGCCAGGGGGGCTGGCTACTGAATTCCCATGCAAGACACTGGGAGCTGAAGGTACTCGACTGCCCCCAGCAGCATTCAGCTCCTCGTACCCTCCGGCCCCTGTCACTGACCGCAGCCGCCACGGAGGGATGGTCCCTTCCTAACCTGCGGCCAGACTTGGGGCCAGGGACCTCGGCTTCAGCAGGATTTGGGGAAAGCTGCCAGCATGCAGACCCTGCTGCTCATCACCGGGGCAGGAAGGGGGGAAAGGAAACCCCCTCTAAAGGGTGTTTGTTTTCACTTGAGTTAGAGTCGCGTGACGGACGCACAGCCCCGCATGCTATGCAAAGTGACAGCTTTCCAGTTTAGTGCCGCATGCAAGAGGAATTCGGCAGAAAGACAGATGAGAGCGTAAAGGTTTCCACGTCGTGAGCCACGAGCTCATGACTGCTCTGCCACAGCCCCGGAGCGGTGCTTTTCCTTACTTGCACTAAAAGCATCTGCCCAGCTAAATACCCCGTTCTCCGTCCCGCGCGTGCTGCTGCACTGGGACCTTCCGTAATGAGCAAGAGCACGCAGCGAATACCATGACTCACCTGTAAAACATCCATGGAAAATCATATGCTTCCTCCTAAAGCATTTTAGCAACCCTTGCCTTGTGATGTTCCACTTGCGCCCCGTGCCCGACCAAGCGCCCGCTTCCCAGCCGGGTTTCTCCTTCTGGCTACGGAGTCCTGGCGCTCGGCTCGCCGACACCCCGGGGATCGCAGCACAAACCTGCGCCCGATCACCCCCCCGAGCAGCGGGGGATCCTGCCAGGCGGAGACCCCTTTCCCCCGGGGTCCCTCTCCCCTCTCCCCACTCCCCCCTTTTCCCACGGGGCTTTCCCGGGGGGTCGCGACCCACCTGCAGCAGCGGCGCCCGGCACCAGCAGCGCCAGCAGGACCAGCACCGGCACCGGCAGCACGGCCAGCAGCAGCAGCAGCCGCCGCGTCCCGAGCCCCATGTCCGAGCCCCCGGCCGCGGCGCCGCCCGCCCCGCCGCCCCGCGGCGCTCCGGGCCCTGCGCGGCATCAGCGGGGGCCCCGCGCGGCCCCGCCGCCGCCCGCCGCGCTCCGCCGCCCGCCGCCGCCCCGCGCCCCGCCGCCGCCGCCCCGCTCCGCCCCGCGCCGCTCCGCCCCACCCCACCCCACCACATCCCACCCCACTCCATCCCACCCCATCCCACTCCATCCCATCCCATTCCATCCCACTCCACCCCACTCCATCCCATCCCACCCCACCCCACTCCATCCCATCCCATCCCATCCCATCCCATCCCATCCCATCCCATCCCATCCCATCCCATCCCACTCCACCCCACTCCATCCCATCCCACCCCACCCCACTCCATCCCATCCCACCCCACCCCACTCCATCCCATCCCATCCCATCCCATCCCATCCCATCCCATCCCATCCCATCCCATCCCATCCCATCCCATCCCATCCCATCCCATCCCATCCCATCCCATGCATGTTGGCTGATCTCAGTCACCTTTCTGATGTTTCAGCGCTTCCTTGCACACCACAAAGGCATTTCGCTGGCATCTGCCCCGTGCGCATGCAGACAGCGACCTCCAGCCCCCGGCACATGCTGGGACTCCACAGCCTCCTGGCGGTGCTCGGAGCCCGAGCGGTCGCTGCTGCACCCACACGTTCGGCACCAGCAGCAGCTGGGGGCTGCCAGCATGGGGGAGCAGCTGTCTGGGCAGGGCGAGTGGGAGATGCTGGGGGGGAGAAAATGCTGGCTGAGTTTGTGCTTCCCCTTGGCAGCTCTGGTCCTCCTGGCCCTTTGTCGCAGGAGCAGGGCAGGTCCCATGGCAGCTGGACAAACACAGCCCTGGTGGTGGCTCTGTAAATGCCCACCAAGGAGCTGTGCAAGACATCGAGCTGCTGGCACCTCCCCAGGGCAGGTGTGGGTGACTGCGGCTTCACAGATCTGGTTGGGGGTTCAGCAGAGGGTAGGAAACCCACACGGATGTTTCAGCATGGTTTTGTTTTCTCTATCCATCAGCATTGTCTCTTCAGGTACTAGAAGAGGAAATCACAAAATCATGAGGACCAGAGCATTCACCTCTCTCCAAAACTTCTTCAGGATCAGAGGTGTATAGGTTTTCCATCCTGTTCTGCTGGGTCAGTAAAAATGAGATTTTTCCAGCTCTCATTCGTCTGCAAGGTGGTTGTAGGTAGACAGGCAGATGAAACAAAAACAAAACAAAACAAACAAAAAAAAACAACAACAAAAAAACCACAAGCAAATATGAAGATCAGTTGTCTTTGGTGTTTGTGTCTCCTGACTGCACTAACCAACTGCTTGAACTGCTTGAAACATTCAAGGTTGGTGCTTGAATGATTTCCCTGAATGTACATGTCCCAGGAAGAAGGGGTGATGGCTCAAAACTGACGGGGGTTCCCTCAGAGGTCCTTCAGTGTCCCAGCCCTAAAGGAAGCCCTTCAGCCTTTTCCATCAAGGCGAAATCCTGGGCCCTGAATCAGGTGATGTGAAAGAAGCCACCAAAAAATTTCTTCCCCCAAGCCCCCTGCCCAGGGTAGGGATGAGCTGGGACTGGCATTTTAAAATGAAGATGCAAAGCTAATTTTAGAAGCAAAACATGGATGGAATACCTCACCCCCTGCCTGGCCAGACCAGGCTGGCCTATGCTTTTGTCATAAAAACGTCAAAATTTCAAAAGATCAGATTTACTTTTAACTAGAGGCTTGTTCAAAGATCACCATTTTGTATACTGGCACCTGTGTAAGTACGCAGGACTCCTGTTACAGTTTAACAGGAGGCCCTCGGGGCCGATGCAGCCCTTCGGGTATGTCTGGCTATTTTAAGTGGTGTCACATGTGCCAGATGTGTCTGCCCGCACGCACGGCTCCCCCGAGGGCCGGGCATGGCCCCTTCACCGTGTGCCAGGAGCAGAGGGGTTACCCCAAAGAGCATCACCCTGCAGCGAGGAAGATGAGGGACTGGGTCCAAGAAATGTGGTCGGAGAGCTCTGGATCCCCACACACACTGGTGTGAAGTGTGTTGTGCTGTGCTGTGCACAGAGCCACCACAGACCTGTACAGGGTCCTTCCCCATGGCAGCTGCAGCTTGCTCCATATGCTTTTTGCTGATCTGTTTTGTCTTTTACCAGTGTTCATGGTGTTCAACATAAGGTACCAGGGTGGCAGAGGTGATATGGTTCTGTCCCTTTGCTCCACCACGTGAGATGGTGATGGTCTGTCTCGATGAATGGCCCGCTGGATCAGCACAAAGTGTCCTTTTGGCTCCAGAGAGAATGTGGCTCATCCAGGCCTGGTGGCTGCTGTTTGCAGGACATGATCCGCTCCTCCCTTCCAGAAGAGGTGTACCTGTACCACATACATGATTTAAACATGTCAAAAGAGTTTGGTGAAAGGAAGCAAAATTGATTTGTTTAAAGAAAAAATTTGGTCTTCGTTCAAAGTCGACTGAAGTCAATGGAAGCTGACTTCTGATCAGGAGATTTTGGATGGGGGCTGAAGCCACCTTCCTCTCATCTGTTTTGGTACTACATCATTAATCTGTTCTATTAAAATCCACTAATAAGTCTTGCACTTTTTTTTTTCTTTAATGAGTAAGGAAAACATTTTACTGACCCTTCATATTTTGAAGCAGTCTGATTCCTAAATTTTCTGCATGAAAATAAACCAAAGGATAATCTGGAGTAATAAATACTGATTAAAGCTTCACATTCCCTTGCTTAAGTTACTGTTAAATCTGAGTTCTGCTACAGTGCAGCACTTTACAGGAGAATGAAGGAACCAAAGTGCCATTACTTTTCACTGTACCCAGGGATCGACTTCTTTGAGCCAAGTGTTTTGCATGCTGCACCAGTGTGCATGCAGGAATGAGAGCACTTGCACAGGATTTAGTGTAATTGGAAGTCAAGTCACAGAAGCATCATGGCAGTGATAGCACCATTCTTCAGAAGCCTGTAATAAGGATAGAAATCACCCCATTTCTTCCCTACCACAGGGAAGAATTCAAAGGATCAGTAGGGAACCTGGAAAAGGGAGGAAGAAGAAATCTTGGAGGTACTCACTGCAGCCCAGTCTACACGGGAGCAAAGCTGAGACATCCACAGTCACTTGAGTAGACTTCTACATGTTGCTTGTCACAGTAAATCCCTTGATCAAACACACGCAAATCCACTTACCGTGTGGTCTGCTGAAGATTTGAACCCTTTTCCTTCTGATTATAGCATAAATCCTTAGTGAGGAGAAGGGTCCCCCTGTGCAAGTCAAAGTGATCCCGTGCTCCAGCAAGGGTTCCTCACCTTGTCACAAAATAGGGCATCGCTTCCCTGTGCTGTGCTCTCTTCAGGTTCATGGGATGGAAGAGAGGGCCTGGGCTTGTCCTGGTGTCCTGAAGGTCCAGTAGCTGCTACACCTCTGACTAACAGCACCAAAACGCCTCTGATAGGGCTTTGCTTTAGGAAGGTGTCTTTTAGGCTCTGTCATCTTTCTGGAAGCAAGGGCTGAGTTGGCATTTTATTCTCCAAACTGCAGTAGTTTGAAAACCACATCAATTATTTCTCACGTGCAGCTGTTTTTTATCCACAAGCTATGGCTCCAGGCATTTTGAGTTTTTTTCTCCCCTCTCTCTCCCTCTCTTCTTACTGTACATTTTGAACAAGCAGGAATGAAGGGGAACCAGCTAATCTGCACATGTTCCTTTTACAGGGGATTCAGGAGAAAAAAAAAAAAAAAAAGCAAAAAAAAAAAAAAAAGCAAAAAAAAAAAGCAAAAAAGCAAAGCACAGGAGAGAAAGAGGTGGGAAGGACTGGCTGAAGAAAGAAAACTGTTGGTAGGCAGTCAGCGTAATTTCTGCAATGGAACCTGCACTTGCTGGATTATTGCCACCGCTGTTTACTTAGCTCCCATGTAACCTTTGCCCCTCCTTGTTCCCTACTTTTCTTGGTAATTGATATGCAGATAGCAAGACAACGATGAAATTGAAATGCCATAGAAACCCACAGCACCGATGCTTTCTGCGTCAGCTCTCTGCTCCGTCCCGCGCTACAAGCGGTGATGGGGATTAACCTGCTGGCTGCTTCCCGTGTGCTGCCAGCCTCAGTATCTCCCGGGCAGAAAGCTGCTGGCAGCCGGGCGAGCAGGCTCAGTCTCAGGCTCTTGTTTCAGCCCTGGCACCTGGCTCAAGCCCTGGGTGCAGCCGAGCTCCGGCAGTGGCGGATAAAACAGACTTGTTCCCAGGCTCATGGTGCAGCCTTCAAAGAGGGCCAGAGCTCCCCAAGCCCTGAAGATACCAGCTCTATCTCTTTCAGGCCATCTATTGCAAGGATTGTGCCTATGCTGGCACAAAAGTCTGGCTTCTAAGTAGCCCTAAGCACCGTGACTTCACGCCCTGCCCACCATTTTGCAGTGGCTGATTCATGGTGGGACACTCTGGGGATGCACCTGGCAGATACATGGACCTGTGGAGCATGGGCTGTGTTTAAAATACTGAGCTCCAGCACGTTAGAGAGGTCTGTCCATCTTCACAGCCCTCGCCATAGTATCAAAATCTCAGCTCAGATGCTGCTTTTACTTTGGGGTCTTGTCAGCCCTTCCATGCTGATTTAGGCATGGTTTTGCTTTCTGCTGGATGTACACGCAGGGTGACATCATGCCTATTTCTGGTCTCTGACAACAATCTCCTCTCTTTTGCTAAGCAGAAGACAAAGCCAGTTCATATTTAAGATTCCTCGACCCATATGAGGCTGATGTACAGGAGAACGTGTACAGTAAGAGTCATCACATTGTGATGCAGTACAAGGACTCAGTGCCAGAAAGAGCTCGTGCTGGACTAAGTGCACTAATTACAGTCAGGCTTCATGGTACAGGTTACCGAGTATGACTGTCACTGAGGGCAGGCATAATTTATAGCAGAAAATACTCTTTTAAAGAGGAATTTCTTCTTCTACGTGTCTAACATGCATCTACAGCGTGTCACATAGTCAAATGAATTACCTTCTTGTAAGTGGAAATGGAAGACCACTTAGCTCTTTAAACTAGAAGGGCTTCATAATGTGGAATGTGCTGTCTGTGCTGTTGTGGCAGTGTAATGTAGCAGAGCTATGGACTCAAGTGGCTTGTGCCTACGAGTCTGCATTTAGTCAAGTCACCATTTGGCTGCTTTCAAGCTTGGATCACTAGGGAGCTTTTAAATATCATTTTTTTTCTAGGTGGTTAAATATGACAACTCTGGTTCTTAGATGTGTCCGTGGATGTAGGACACGTATGGACTGGGAAGACAGCCAGGGAACCATCCTATTCCCAGCTGCCTTATTTTTACAGATATTAAAGATGCCAGGGGCCTCACGATTTCTGCTCTGGTTGAAAATTGAGGAATTAAGCTAAATTAGCCTGTATTACATGTAAGCTCCTACTTACAGCTAGTTTTGGTATCTCAAAATCATGCTGCAGGCAGCAGTGAAGACATGACATACCAGCACAGGCAGCAAAAAGCATGAACTCCTTTGAAGGACTCCTCCAGGAGGGATCTCTATCCTCCTCAAAGCAACTCTGACTTTCAGGCCCTAGTGTGTTTGCCTCTGATTCACAACATCCAGCAGGAACGTAGGGATCTGGAGACGATTTGCAGCAGATACCAGTAAGATGACAGATTGTTGCCAGAGGTCCCACTGGCCTTTACCCAAGAGGGTTTAGGATTTGGTTCCTAGAAGCTCTCAGAGGAGAAAAATAGTTTGACCCAGCTTCTGGGCACCTCCTTACTTGATGTGACTGTGCTTGAAAGGGGATGAAAGAGCACTCAAAAAGGGGCAGATAGCAGCCAGATGCTAATTTGTTTGAAGGCGACCATTTTATAAACAGCCCTGCAACTCTTGCTCATAAGGGTATGTGAATTCAGCAGGTAACTGGGATGTTTTTACAATATTTTTGAAGGAATTCAGGTTGCTGTATGCTTAGCCTGGGACAAGCCAAGAATGGTGGTTGTGGGGGGGGATTAGTCTTTTTTTTGCCTTTTTTTTTGGACCTGTTTCCCTGCCAGGTTTTCTGTTTAGCCTTAGGTAGGGTCTATGCTTGTGGTCCTTTAAGGTTTGATTGCTTTTTATGTTTATGGTGGAAAGATTCAGCTTGTTCATCTACTGAGACTGCTGCATGTCCATGGAAGATATTACAGACTTGCTCCTCGTGGATTTCCATGCAGTCCCAGCAGTGGGTCCCTGAAATCGCTAAGGATCAGGGTGCTTCTGTGGCACTTCCTGGCCATGGGACCATCATTTTCAAGAAAGTCAAAATCACATACCTAAGAGTGAGTCAGTAGCTGCTTTTTTATTATTATTATTATTTTATTTTCATTTTTCTTCCGTTCATCATATGTTCAGAAATGTGTTTGTTTTCTTCTTGGACAATTTCACATTAAACAACAGGGACAACACTAATTGTACCAACTTCTTATTCTTGAAATGAAAGTCTGCCCGGCTCTTTTAATTATTATTATTTTTGGAGCAACTTGGAGCATATTAGATGTTGTCACTGACTAGGGTCCCTGAGAGTTTTGCTGTTTGCCATTTTCAGTATACTGAAATGCCAAATTCACAAAGGAACTGAAGGGTGTGAAAGATGCCCTCACCTGTAACGGCAAGGTATTGTTCTGAGAATCAAGCAGAATTAAACTTCATTCTTAGAAAAGGATGCTAACCAACCAGCTACTGTAAGCTGAATAGTTCTCTGTGTTCTTCCCTTGCTCTTTCAGATTTATTTAGCAAATTCCATTGCCTGCTGTAGCAGAGAGATTGCACATAAGAAAATAGTAATATCACCTGGTGCCTTGGGTAGAACTAGGTAGGACGTCCCATCTGTACAATAATGTATGTTCAAATGCAAAGCAAATGTATGCGCCAAGTGGCACTGTGTCAGCAGAAACAAGCACAAGTGGTACACCCCAAAACACCCACCAAATCCCAAAGCAGTGTGGTAGGAGATAGGGGTACAAATGCCTGCAGGCAGAGAAAGGGCTTGAACTAAGGTCTTCCACATCCTGGATGTGCTGCTATTTCCACTGGGATGGCACCAGTAGCAGTCAGTGCCAATACTGTTGCTGCTTCCGTTTGGTCTTCTGCCTTAATCACAAATGAGTCATAAAAAGCTGCTGTGGATGTTATGAGATTTATTTCAGCATTTCTGAGTCATTATTTCTTGTTGCAGTGAAATCTATGTGCTTAATCTACAAATGCATTCAGCTACTCCAAACTGCATCTTTCAGTGAATGAAAGCTTTGACAAGGATTTTATTGCCCTGCCCTGAACTGATCAGCTGAAGCAAATATGGTCAACATTAAGGAGAATACATTTTGTCTCTTTGGGCTGGAAAATAAAAATAAAGGATTGCTCATTTCTATTGTGTCTTTTCTTGATCTCTTCTTCTTGTTTTCTTTCTCAGTAACAGTTCTTGAGTCTCAAACTTTCTCTGCTTTCCCATGTTGTGGCCTAAATCTACCCTTTGCCTTCGCTTTTTGTCACCATGGTCTTTAATTCCCTCCCGTTCACAAAACTGTCCCTACTCCTGTAGCCTACACCTGATTTCTAACTGTGTTCTCAGCCCCTGACCTTTCATATACATCCATCCTATGCATCCCCACATCTTTCTCTTTCCTCATTACCTTTCTTCTGGTATTCTTTAAACCAAGTTGTTATAATATTTTGTGTAAGAAACTACCCCTGAAGAATATCAGACAATCAATCAAATAATACAGGAAATGTTAAAGCGTGAGAGACTATACTTTTCTGGGTCATTGTAACATTCTTTACTCTGTGCTCTGAAGCATGAGTCCAGAAGCCAAATGATTCGTGGAACTCAAAACTGTGAGACAATCAGCCTTTGTGCTTTCTGTCTTTACAAATTGAGTCTAGACTTCTTGGAAAACATCCTATTGATAGCCTTGAAACCTCTCCTTCACAGCACAAGAATATTATTGCAGTGACAGAGTAATTTTCCAAATGCCCAAGCTAGGTCCCAGCTCTTCAATCTGTACCCACATCCTTACCTGATCAACAGGGTAGTCCCACAGAAGCTGGTGGAGTCTCGTGCCTAACATTTTGCACGGAGTTTGAAGGAGTGTTGCAGAGATCACTGTCTCTGTCTTTCTGTCCAGATTTGTGCTTAGCATCTAAAAATAATGAAGTACAGCAGAACAGTGGCAAGTTTCCACAATTACGCCCATAAAATCTCTGAAAGACAAACTTGGGAGCAATCCTGGCACTGCAGGAGTGGTAGGGCAGTTTTTAAACAAGATCATTGATCACTTCCACTTACTGCTAACTGATCTGATTCGCAGAGCAGTTCTGGTACATGAGAACTGGACTCCCCCTGAAGACCACTAAGCCCGAGGCTCTGCTCCAGGAGAGCAGCATCCAGCACCCAGGGGCACACGTGGGTTCGTGCGAGTGACCAGTCATTTGGGCAGCTTTCAGCAGTGTGCATGATAGGGTTGTCAGAGTACAAAGGAAAACCCTTGGACATGCTTAAGGTAGATGCTGCTCTGGTCTAATGATCAGCCTACCACGATGAATTACCTGCTCATGTCCTGACCCACCAGTGTCCTGTCCCCTATGGTCCCATTCCCAGATACCTAGTGATCTCCAACACTGTCGCAGGCAGCAAGGACAACTCAGGTCGATGTGGACCAGAAGATGGCATGATGCCTGAAAAGCAGATGTCAGGACACTCTGATTTGCAACACTTCTGTCTATTTGTGGCCCCAGTCCCAGTGGAAATTACATTCCTACTCATTGAAGCACCAACTGAGCCTTCCAACCCTGGTCCTTTAGTTTGAGTTGTATGATGCCAAGGGGATTGGGCTTATTGCCCACTGAAAACACAGGCAATGAATTAATGTTCCTTATGCACTAGATCTTTTCTATAAAGAAAAAACTCCCTAGACAGTTCCTAGAGGGCTGTTCATAGCCTTGGGAACCTGTTGTTGGAAAGGGAATGCTGAAGAGAACCCATGCAGGAATGGGAAGAATGAAAGGGGGAAGACAGACCTCTGCCAGATGGACAGAGAACTAAATCTGACCTGGAAAAAGAGCAACTGAAGAGAAACCCTCCACATAACTGATGGTACATACATACATGGTATGGTTGTTCGAGACAGTGTAGTGCACAATGCAGCTGAGCAAAAGAAAATCAGGACTGGATGCTGAAAAAAAATCTAAATAAATGAATTTAAAAATGTAAGAAGAAATAAAAGAAATGAAAGCAAAAACAAGGAAGTTTAGGTGATTTCTAACTCCATTAAAATATTTTAAAGGATAGTGTAGGGATCTCACAACAGTGAGAGACAGATGACTGTTTTTCCATTTCCAGTTTCTATGTCTTTGCAGACCATAATGTACAGCATGTACCGACCTACAAAGCTAATATTTTTGAGAAGCAAATAAACACATACATAGTTGCATATGAATGAACAGTTCATAGCTGTAGACAGGGTAAAAAACTTTTTAAAGACACAGACCAGACACTAAACTCTGGGGAATATCTCTAACTATGGTCAAATAATTTCATCCTTTTCCATTCCAGGCTCGCTTGGCTCTTCCCCAGGTCTCAGCCATTCTCAGAGATGGGATGCTGAATTAGGACTGAATTAGGACTGAGATAATGTTCTTCCTCAGTTTAAAAACAGAAAGCGCCGGAAAAGCATGAAGGGAGATAAGCAATGCTTAAGAGGAAAATTCAGAATGATCCGGAGTTAGTAAGGCTGGGAATACTTTTTATAGCTTTATAATTTTGGCACAGGGCAAAATTCTAAATACATTCCTGAGAGATGAGATCCCCAAACATCTGCAGAGATATGAGCTGATAAGACACCACTTATTCGCATTTCACAAAAGACAAATTTAGAAATTTCTAACAGCTGGAGTGACTGTGAGACTTGGACAGAGCCCTGGATGTAAGCTGTCAGAAGCTCAGCACGGAAAGGCTCTTGCAGCCAGATGGGAGAGCAGGGCTCTACCATGAGAGCCCCGCCGGGCTGCCCGTACGGGGAGGTTTTCCCAAGTATGAGGTGGTGAAAGGGGGTAATGAGGCTCTCCCTGTGTCACTGCAGATCTGGGTGGTGGGAACTAGCTGCTGTAGCTCCTGTAGGCCAGTAGTATCCTAACATGGAACAGATTTAATAAACCCTATTTCTCTGTTTCTCCTAGTTCAGTGTTTGAAAACATGAGCCAAGGGTACCAGACACAGGAGTCCATGGACTGCAACAACAGCCATGAAACCCGACTCCTCATATTCTCCCCCAAAAAACATTGCTTTGGGGTTTCTAGCAACCCTGTCAGGGACACGGTGTGCTACCAGGTCCCCTTTTTGTGCTGGGTCCCAGTCATGGGCTCCAGCAGCCCCGTGTAACCACAGCACTGGCAGCCCTGCACAGCCAGGAGACAGCCAGGACAAGCCTCGGACACAAACTAGGAGGTATTTTGGCTCCTTATTGCCCTTGACTAAATATGTCTGAGCTTCTGGAAGCCAGGCAGGAGTGGGAACAGAACAGGACAAGTGGTTTGGATTTTTAATGGGTTTAAAATAGGTTTGAAATCAAAGCAGATGAGATCCAGTGATCCAACAATGTCAATTGACGCTTCTGAGAATCAGCCAAGAAAAACATGCTGCCGTTCAGAAACCCGCCAAAGAACAAAGAGGAGAAGAAGGAGATGAAAGGGAGAATGGAAAAAAAGCATGAAGCCATCAGCCCAGTGCATGTATCTAGTAGAGGACTGCCACATCAGCACTACTCTCTAATGAGGTCAGATGTAACGTGATTTTTTGGTTGATACAAACATTTTGATGTGTTTGAAAGTTATTCTGATTTTAATAAGAAAATAATTCCTAATGAAAATATGTGTCTCAATGCATTCAAGCCATGAATTGCCTCTCTAGGTTGGATGGAAGCAGAAAAATTTGGGGGTTTGACACAGTTTTAAGGGACTAGAAGAGGTCATTTTTCTTTCTACTCCCACCGTCCAATTTATAGAGCAGTATTGCCTTCACATTTGGTGATCTAACCTGAGGTATCTCCATTGCCATGTAGTCTATATTCCTTCCATCTACTGTAAAAAGTTCAGAGGAAAGGAAGAAGCAAAAAGGAAAGTCATTTTTTTCTGTAAGGGCTGAAATTAAAAATAAAACAATAATGATAATTAAAAAAAGGTTTATAGTTGTCAAAAACCTTATTTTTCACTTTGAGCCATTTTACTAAAAAGCTTTTCTGAAGTGTTTCAACAGAAAATAATACTCATTTTGACCTACTGTTTTAATAAACATAGCAAGTTCTCAGTTGCTGCAGCTGTATGTCACTACATCTGAGCAAGCTCCACTGTTCTTTGAAAGGCAAGGAGATGTGGAACACATCATTTCTCTGTTTCATGAATAGGAATGCAGAGACAAAGAAAGTAATCAAACTATCCCAGCCTACACAAGAAGGCAGAGGCAGAACGAAGCACGCAGGTTCAAAACAGAGGCGTGAGGAAAGCTAACAGCAGCTCGTCAGATTGCCTTTGTGAAGGGTTGGTCCTAGTCTTCATCTTCAGTGTGGTGACTCACATTTTCTTGGGACAATGTTTATTTATTTATTTATTTATTTTTTCTCAGTGAATAATTTTTGGCATTATGTGGCCTTGATTGAAGCCTCCTACGCACAGCAGCACTGCATTTTGTGAAGTGATGTCCATTGGGAATGACGCTGAACTGTCTGATAGCAGATGTCAACGTTCAGTGAGCAGCAATAAATGCTTGTATTTTTGAAAGTAAGGATTTATACCAAACACTATTTGGGTTTCTTTTTTCCTAGCTAGTTTTCAAGATTATTCAAAAACCAAACAAAAACAAAACCAAACCACTACCACAAAAAAAAAAAAAAAAAAAAAAAAAATGCCAGAAAGAACTATCCCCAAAACTCATAATCATCAGTCTTGCATATGTCCATTTTACAACCACAACGTCCATGATGTTGCAGGGATATGCAGTATCTCTACAATATCATGGGCTCTTGGTGTAAGAATTTTAATTAATCTTAAGTTAAAGGTATAAAGCTTGTGCTAGCTTGTTCCAAAGAGCTTTTGTAATATTAACTGAATTATGTCAAGCATTTTCTGTCAGCTCTCAGATTTATCATAAATCACAAGAAATCTTGTAATAATGTAGTTCTGAGCATTATGTCTCCCCCAAACCCCTTTCATAATGGGAAATACTGTCTTATGTTTTTAATGTCTTTCTCTCCTCCCTTCCCTTGGGCTGTGCTTTTTTCTTTCATTTGTCCTTTCTAGAGAAATTAAAGCCTTCTTTTTGAATGACTGGAGAATACCAACCGTTTAGTTAAAATCTGTTTGTATCTTCTTTATCTCCCCGTAACAGTGGCAATTTCTTTTCATCTGAATGAACATATAATACACTGGACTCCACACTTACGCTTTAGCTTCTCAGTAGTTTCCCACTTGAGTTCTTTTAGCAAAGATGGGCATGAGTAAGCTTATGGAAAAGACTGATAGACCCTGGGGACATTCAGGCCAAAGCCAAAGCCAGCTCTTGTGAATGACCAACATCACAATCATCCAAAACAAAATACCAGAACTGGGTAATGTTATGTGTTGGGGCAGATTCTCCTAACATAAAGAGATTTCCTAGAAGTTGCCCTCCTTCTTGGGAAGCCCAGGGCAGTGGGTGTCATCCCACCAGCACAAGGATGGATGGAGCAAAGATGAAGAAGCTGAACTGGGCCACATGCCCATTTGCAGAATTTCATTCCCCTGGGCAGTGAGTGCCTGGGAGTGCTCAGCAGTAAGCTAGAGCTGTGCATTTCAGCCCCTAGCACTGACAGACTATGTGAAACAGAAAAAAAAAAAGGAGATGCTGGCATTAACTAAAGCCAGTGGACAGCTGTCTTTGAGGAGGAACCCACCCAGGACCAGCTGATGGGAGAGGCCGTGTCAAGCTGACGTTACCACTCTGCGGTGACTCAAAGCAGGCAGCAATTTTGGCTAAGCTGCATGCAGCAGAGTCATTGGGATATGGCCATTTACTTGTTTTGCATCAAAGCATGAAAGGAACAGCTGCTGCAGCCTCTTCAGTTTGAAGAAAAGTCTTGCCAGAGTGTACAAGTCTTTTCAGAATATGACTGTGCAACGCTTGCATGTTGAGTCCTATACTGGGGGCTTTGATGTACTTCTGCAGCAGATCGAACCCTCTGGTTTGATCAAGTTGCTTCACCTTTTCTTCGTACTCCTTCAAAGAGCTGCTGGCCCTGTCACTGTATAACAGCAAGCTTTGAGGCTGTTCAGATGATCAAATGAGAGTCCTCGATGTGAAGCAGCTTGCTCCTGCTCAGAGCCACCTCAGTGTATGAACCTCACCTTCCAAGAGGGACAAGCAAGCCCAGTTCACCACATGTCGTGTCACCACATGAGACGGAGACACATGAAGCAATGAAATGAAACAGGAGCTGATGCCAGGGCTCTGCTGCAGAGCCTTGTTGAATGTGGTGTTTAGGGCCTGAAGTACCCCTGAAATGTCATGTTGCCACTTAAAAAGGCCTTGAGCAGCAATTAAGAGCCTAGTGCCAGCGCTTTACAGATCCCCTAGTCAGAGCCACTCAAGACAGTCATGCAGTACAGAGTGTGTTATTTTGGGAAACAAGTCTGAAGCAGTTTTTTTTGCTGTTGCTCTTTGTTTAAACATTACCTGACTGTGTGGGCAAATAATTTTCCAGCTACAGATGTCCTTCAAAATGTTAGCTACCATGTTCCACTGGTAGATCTTGGGGAGTGGGGTGCCTGGCAGGTGAGCCCGTGTGATTTCTGTTCCAAGCACTCACTGACGTTTCCTAGCATGAGCAAGTTGACTGGTGAGCAGTGACTAATGAACAGCTGGTATGAATTCTTGACACTCCTGGAATCCAGAAATATGTTGATGAATTCTGGCAGAAAACCAAGTATTTGCAAAGTAATGACTAAGGTGGTAATGAAGTACAGCTGACTGGCTTGTTTGTGCTTGGAGGCTCAGCAGTTTATTCCAGTGTATATCCAGCATCTCTGGCCCCGTTCTGGGTCACCTCTTCATGTCTGGATGATGGTGGGTGCCTGGGAATGCTATAAGCACCACTGTAAGACAAAGTCCCCCCAGGAGGGCTGGTGTTCTACTGCATCGTGAGCATGCTCCGTCTGAAGGCTCTCGGGATCTGGGGATGTGTAAGGGCTTCACGCCCTTTCCTAGCTGCTGGGAAGAGGATTATACTCTGGAAATACAACCCCTAGATAAACACCAGAGAAGGAAGGGAAAAATGTATGTTAAAGAGCATAGCTTCTACATTGCAAATGTACATATCCAGCAGCTGACAGGCACCAATAAATCTCTTCTACTAGGTCACCTTTGAAAACAGGACCTCGGGTCACTTAAGCATTTCTGAACGCACTGCCTCCTGGTGCCAGAATCATCTCCATGCCTTGATTTCTGTGGGGTTTCTCTTGATGTGCACAAAGACAAACACATATGGCCAGGACATCCTGCAATAGATGGGTACATATTTGGCTTGTCTTCCTGGCCTCCTGTGGAAGAATATACATTTAATATCTGTGGAGACAGGTATGTTTCCCAGGATGGGCCAGGAATGCAGCTCATAATTTTTTGAGAGTCAGTTCATGCAGCCATCTCAAATTCACCTAAACTCAGTACATCAAATGGCCTCATTTTCCCTTTTCCATTTCCAGAAGGGATCTATTCTAATGATAAATGAATTTAACTGGTAGGACAAACCACAGATGGGCGAACATGAAAGATTGATGTAGGCAGATGGAGTCATGTTTGTTTTAATCCGCCATCAGCAGGCACAGCAGCGACAGCCTTTTAATGCTGCTTTACAGGAACCAAGCACCCTGAAACTTGATTGAAATTATGTCATGAGAAATAAATAACCCCAAGGGAGCCAGTAATAGCAGCAAGTGCAAGGCGATGGTGGTGTAACACTTTTGCAGGGGGCAAAAACACATCGAGGAGTGGTTGAGTGTGACTAACCCAAGGGCTGGGAGGGAAAAGCTGAAATCAGGGAGCCTTTTAGGGGCTGCTGGTCCCCACCAGCCAGAAGTGAAGGTCTTTGCAGGACTCAGGAGCAACGAGGAGGTCTCTGAGCATGGCTGAATGTGCACTTGCATGCGCAGCATGACCAGCGAGGGGTCTTCCCTCACACTAACAGAGCAGTGTGAGGCATCTGTGATGAGAACAGGAAAAAAGAAGGGATTTCAGGAAATCCACCCAGAAACAAAGGCCAGAGGGGGAAAGCCCAGGCTGTTGTGAGGAAATTTCAGCCATGTCAGCCGCTGCTCCCAGGGTGGCCATGGTGGGACATGTTATAAGTTGCCCCCTTAATTAATTTTCAGAGAGCATTGCATTAATAATAGAAAGGAATTTATTGAGTAAGCAACAGCAAGCAAAACAGCGCTGGGCGGCCGGGGAGTCTCGGCTCCACCAATGGCGCGCACCTCACCCCCGCCAGGGTCCCTTTTTATATCTTGGTAATTCCGGGATTACGCAGCACATCCTGGTATATTCTGCGACTGCGCGCACTGTTGCTAGGGGGTCGTCTCTGTCCCTCTGGTGGTCGTGAAGATGAAGGCTGTAGTCTTCCTCCGCATTGTGGTTCAACTTCTTTTTTTTATTTGGTCATGTTGGCCCAGCGTGAGACAGGAATGCAGGATGTTGATACACTAGTTTAGCAACTTATCAGGAGATGGTTACATGAACTTTGCAGCAGTGTCTTTGAACAAAAGAGGCAACTGAGATGCAGAAGGAGAGAAGGGGAGGGGGTTCTCTTTTTTGTTACATTAAGCAAAAGAATTTTCATAGTGTCTAGCCAAGTATTATACATCTTACTTCAGCAGGGAGCTTTTGCAACTCCTGCTCCTCAAACGGAACTCCTTGTTTTATAATACAAAAGACAATGAACAAACATTTATTGTGTATTACAATCCCTCCTTTTTCTTTTAGTTACTCATTTTGTTCATTGAAGCTCTGCAATGCCTGGCTATTAAGAACTAATGTTTCCTCGATTCCTTCGTTGGTACTTATTGGCTCGTATTTGGCATGTATGAGCATTAGATGTGCCGCTTCTAAACATCCCTTTACAATCGCAATCAATTTATTAAAAATACATGGTCCAAAAGTTAGTGCTATTATTAATAACAACAAAGGTCCTGCTATTGTTGATAATAAAGTAGTAAGCCAAGGTGAATAATTAAACCAAGATTCGTACCAGCTCTATTGGGCTTCATTCTCCCGTTTCCTTTTTTCCAACCCTTCCCTGGGTCTTGCCATTGTATCTCTTACCACTCCAGTGTGATCAGCATACACAGCATTCCTCTTTCAGGGCTGCAAACAGCCCGTCCTGTTGAAAAATACCAAATCTAATCCCCTACGATTTTGTAACACTACCTCTGAAGTGACCTGATAGATTTTCCAGGGCCGAGATGGATTGTTCAGTTTGGGTCAGGTCCTCGTCCACAGCAACGCGTAAGGAAGTAAATTCTTGATTTTGTTTAACCAATGAGGCTACCCTGGTCCCCACTCTAGCTCCTCCCAGGATTATTAGGGTGGCCAAAGTTAGAGCCGTGAATGGTTCCCGTCTTTCCAGATGATAACTTGCCACTGTGTGCTGGGTATACATACAATCCTCAGGGTGGTATAGAATCCTTGGTATAATTATCACCTGTATACAAAAATCACGAGACGCATTAAAGAGTTTTAGTGATAGACAAAGAGTTACGCCCACTCATGAACAAACCCACCTAGCGTTGTTGGCTGGGATTAGCCACTCGGTTGATTGTTTTCCATTCTCCATGGTATTACATAGGTGACACTTCCCACTAGGAACCGTGCCCACACACCTACCACCTCCAGTGACTTGTGTTAGTGTTACCCTTATGTCTTTTCCCCAACTGCAATGTAGAGGGCTGTTCTTGTTTGTGCGGGTGGGCTCCCCAGGATCCCCAATAGCATCATAATATGAAGGCCTTATACTAAAGCATAATCAACAGTGTTTTGTTACATTTGTTTTGTTTAATAATTGGTAGCTGGCATTCATGACCCCCCCCCCCATATGTTATTCTCAACTATGTTATCATTCTCAGCTTTACCTGAGCTTGTAGGGCTGCCGAGGGTTGGCACTGTAGTATCTTCCACAGGCTGGATTCCCTGGACATTTTCTGACAATACCTCATTTGTTCCTACTGCCTGGGGCCTATCAGCATCCTCCTTTTTATTAGTATGAGTCCTCCCCTATCTGTTCTGTGTTCGTAAAATCTGACATTTTCCTAGTACCCAGCTAGTATCTTGCAAATTTCTTTATTTCCATGGAAGGTTCCTGTATACCCTATACCATGCCCTTTCCACCTGTAACGGGGATCCACTTGTCAGTTACAACCTTGCGGCCCATATCCCACTTGTAAGAATGTATTCCGACCAGCCCCGAGTGTCCAGTCTGTAGCAATGGTTTCACACCCCCCAGTATGCACAATAATATGCGTTTGGATAATTACAGTACCCCTTTCCTGGGTTAGAACTTGGGCAGAAATAAAATCCTGATAGGTTAAAGCATGGCTGCACTGACGCCAGGTCACATAATGTGATGCGGAAACTGGGAGCACTCGCTGTCGTTGTTTGCTGGATGATGAATTGATCCTCCCATCTGATTAAGCTCCATTTAAAAAGGCTGGTGGGGATGCGCAGACCCATAGCTGACCAAAACGATGATACTGACTCCCATGTATCGTAGGAGGTGGTCGGAGCCCATCTAAATTGTCGGCCCCTCAGTCCCCCACCGTTTTCACTTCTCTGCCTCGCTTGTCAGTTCAGTTGCAGCAAACTACAAGGTATCGGTTCTTCTTGGCAGCAGCAGTGTTCTTCAGGGGAACCTACTAGGGAGCCTTCGAAACAGGGCCTCCTCCCCTTCCCACGATACACAGATAATACACAATACTTATCGAGTCCGTCTTAGCGTCAGCTTCAAGTCGTCAGGGCCTGGAGCTGCCTCCCATTTACGTTCCCGGACTGGTCCTTTCACTCGGCCGGCATGCGTCCATCCTTTCTCCGCAGTTCGAATAGCCGTTTCTGTGGTAAGCAAAACAACATAGGGGCCTTCCCCATCGTGGTGTTAAAGAAGTCTCTTTCCAAGTCTTAATTAGAATTGAGGGTGATCAAGTGGCAATTCCGAGTCATAGGGCATACCATATAGCATTTCAAAAGGAGAAATTCCTATATCAGTTCTGGGCTGTGTCCATATGTTTAACAGTGCAAGAGGTAAGCATTTTACCCAAGAAGCCTTAGTTTCCAGCATAAGTTTTGTTAGTTGTTTCTTAATTTCACCATTCATTCGCTCTACCTTTCCAGAAGAGGAGGGGTGCCAGGGGCTGTGAAAATCCCACTCAATCTCTAAGGCCTGCTTTAATCCTTGCAGTAAAGCTTTACACCCATTCAGTCACGTGGTCGATTAGGACAAACAAGTAACTCAGTAAAGTCTACCTGTATACTTTGGAAAGGTCAAACCCCTGGCTCCCGTCCCCCTCTAGATAGGTTACAGAAGACCTTTTTATTTACCCTTTGACATATAGTAGTACATCCTCTGCATGTGTGCTTCCCTAAAGTATATATTTCTACACAGACATGCTTTCTTAGAACAACATCACACATTGCTTGCACCTCCCAATGATTCTTCTGATGTAAAACAGTTAATATTTGCCTCATTATCACTTTATTCAGCATTTCTCTCCCATCAGGGAGTATCGATTTTCCTTAAAATGATCCACATATTTATAACATTAATACCTCCTTGGGAGGTTGTAATTACTCCAAAATCTTTTTTAGAATTTACCCAGATAGGTGGCCCTGTAAATCCCTGAGGTAAAATTGTCCACCTATATTGTTGCTTCCGCCCCCATTTCAGGGTCTTTCCAGTCAGAGGTGAATATACATGTATGTTTGCTCTCAGGGCCAGAGAGCACTCCATTAATAACACTGTTATTCCAGTCTAACAATTTACTATTTGAATGCCCAATTTAATCATCAAATCCCTTCCCAACAAGTTAGTCTCTGCCTTGGATACATACAATAATTGCTCCGCGATCATTTTATCCCCTAGTCTCAGCTTGGTATCCCCCAAAAGTGGCACTGTTATCCCAGTCCCTTCTACCCCCATCACATTTAGGGTTTCATTAGTTAATTTAATCCCTGATACTTTACAAGTCAGTAATGACTTAGCTGCCCCAGTGTATTGGGTTTGATGGCAAGGTTCGGGGGGGTGTGAGGGGTGTGGGGGTGCGAAACTGCAGTGGCAGCCCCCGTGAAAAAACAAAACAAAGCAAAACAAAACAAAAACAGAAACCTCCCCGTGGTAGATAAGGGACAATTTCATCTGGCCCTAAAGGGGCCCACTGCTGCCCAGAGCCAAGCCATAGCAACACAGTCCGTGCCTCTGTGAGAGCACGTCCACGAAAACAAACAAACAAAGAAACAAACAAAAACCTGCTGCTCAACAGCAGTTGGGAGAGCGAGAAACCCCCCCGCAGACACCAAAGTCAGTGCAGAAGGAGGGGGAGGAGGCGCTCCAGGCGCTGGAGCCGAAGCCCCTCTGCGGCCGCTGGAGAGGCCCCTGGTGGAGCAGGCTGTTCCCCCCTCCCTGATGCTTGGGAAACTGAACAAACACCACAGCAAATATGCAAATATACCAAAACTTCTAGACTGTTACTTAGATAATACCTACATCACCTTTCCCTGCTCATTCAACTTCGAATACCTTTAACACTTTCCACAAACCTTTTAACACTTCCTTTATCTTTCTCTAGCCTTTACTTTTCTAATGCCGACATCAAAGGCTCAGTCAGGGGCCAACTTAATTCCATACCTTTTCCCTCCAAGATGCTGAAACAACATCAATATACAACATTTCATCCTGTTTTCCTTCTCTCCACAAAAACATTGACTGTAATATGGTGTTATAATTAGTAGTTCCATTTAGGGGCCACTCCGCTCCATCCTCTAGTTTATAAAGTGGCCACCACTGATTACAATATTTGATAAGAGTTCTTTTACTTTCTGTACCCTCTCACCCCACTATATCCCTCCAATGTGTTAGTATACATCCTAGGAGGCTTTTCCTCGGGATTTCTTTGCTTTGAACTTTTCCTATTGTAATCTACAGTAGTTAATATTTCACCGTTTTCCTAGAAGCTCTTTACTAGTCAATCCCAATCCCTCCAAAATCCACAATATACAGATACACAAGTAAAATCAAACCACTGTAAATTAACTGCCTGTAGACAATTACACTGGGGACATTTAAACCTGATGAGCCGATAATATGCCTGGGCAAATTTTGTTCCCTTAGACATACACCTCAATGGCAGTTCTTATATTTACATATTAACATATTAACATATGTATAAAAGAACACTTTAACAAAAATGCCCGGGCTTTTATATATACAATATACAATGTACAGTTATTATTCCAGTTAGAATTATTCCTCAGCAGCTGCAAACATTATGCCAGTTGCCATTAAAGATCACTTACCCTCCTCCTGTCTCTTTCTTAAAATCTCAGACGTCCCCGGAGTTAATGGGGACTGCCACATATTCCTAGTCACTGGTCCCTGAGTGCTAGAATCAGAGTTGCTATCAGAGTCTCCCCGGGGTTGCAGATTAGGAAGCCCGGGAGTTGGAGGGGCTGCAGGTGGGGGTGGTGGAATATAGGGAGGCAGTGGGGCTGGAATCTCTAATTCTCGGTTTATCTTGTGCCTCCCATCCCCTCCTTTTTCTTTTAGAGGATATAAATTGGCTCGAGTTTCCGAGCTGATCCACAAATGTGCATATTCACTTTCTTCCAAACTAAAAAGTTCTTTTGAGTTTACATAAATATTTAGGGCCTGGCAAATCCAATCTTCAAAGGACCCAAATACAGGCCAGTAAAGGTGGTCTCCTCAAATCTGTTTACCACCCCAAACTTCAACACAATAATGTATCATTTTTACTTTATTCCTTCCCCGCCTAAAAGGGGAATCCTCCCAATTTTTAATCATTAATCCCGGGGTAACCTAACATCAGACGTTACCCCGCCCATGGGACCAGAAGGCTTACTCTTCTTCTGTCCCATCTTCTGGAGCGCCTTCACACACACACACACAAATCGCTTCCCCCTTTTCGTGGCCCAGTCCCTCGCGGGATGTGGGAACCGCACTACTGAGGGGTCCGCACTCGCTTCGTCCGCAATTGGACGTCTCACAGCGACACGCTCCAGGATACCCAACCCCAACCGAACGGATCACCGGCCTATACTTACTCACTCCTGAGTCTTCGTTCGGTCTTCGTGCACAAAGATTACTAGGGGTTGCTGGCTTTATTTGCTTGCTGCCGAATTTAGGGTTCGTCGGTGAAGGATTTGAATGAAAGCTGTCCTAGCGAAGGCCGCTGAAATCAGCGGGGCGCCCCCTCCGAAGGTCTTTCAATCAGATTGCCTTCATCCGAGTCATGGCACCAAATTTGTTATAAGTTGCCCCCTTAATTAATTTTCAGAGAGCATTGCATTAATAATAGAAAGGAATTTATTGAGTAAGCAACAGCAAGCAAAACAGCGCTGGGCGGCCGGGGAGTCTCGGCTCCACCAATGGCGCGCACCTCACCCCCGCCAGGGTCCCTTTTTATATCTTGGTAATTCCGGGATTACGCAGCACATCCTGGTATATTCTGCGACTGCGCGCACTGTTGCTAGGGGGTCGTCTCTGTCCCTCTGGTGGTCGTGAAGATGAAGGCTGTAGTCTTCCTCCGCATTGTGGTTCAACTTCTTTTTTTTATTTGGTCATGTTGGCCCAGCGTGAGACAGGAATGCAGGATGTTGATACACTAGTTTAGCAACTTATCAGGAGATGGTTACATGAACTTTGCAGCAGTGTCTTTGAACAAAAGAGGCAACTGAGATGCAGAAGGAGAGAAGGGGAGGGGGTTCTCTTTTTTGTTACATTAAGCAAAAGAATTTTCATAGTGTCTAGCCAAGTATTATACATCTTACTTCAGCAGGGAGCTTTTGCAACTCCTGCTCCTCAAACGGAACTCCTTGTTTTATAATACAAAAGACAATGAACAAACATTTATTGTGTATTACAGGACACACAGGCCTGGCCTGCTGCTGGCTGCAACTGGTGGTATGCATGGCCCAGTATCAGCCCCTCCTTGCCGGCCACTCAGGGCTGTGGAGCTGGAGGGGAGCACAGGCCCCACATAGCAAAAGATATATCTTGGCAAGTGCCATTTTCCTGCTGTTACAACCTCCTGCACGGGCGAGAGCCCAGAGTTGTGAGAGGTGCCCCATGTGAACCCTGCAGTCAATGGGTCTTCTCCCAGGCAGGTGGCCCTTAGCTGGGGCGTCCCACCTGCACGTAGGTGCTCTGGGCTGGGGGCAGGTGAGCAGCTGGGAGCCCTTTTACTATGGGTTCACTGTGATGGAGGCCTCCCCACGCTCCTCCCCAGAGCCCCTGGTGCTCTTGTGACGAAGGAGCCCATTAGCACTTTCCAAGAAAAGCAGCGGGTTGGCTCTGGGTTTCTTTGTTAAAAGATGACAGTGCTTACGTCTTCCAGGAGAAAGAAAAGTCCTACTGACATAATAATATCATGCCAGGCAGACAGCCCTGCCTGTGTAATCCGCCGGGAGCACAATGGCGTGCTGTGGCACGGGCATTGTTCCCAGCTGACAAGTGGCCGCAGCGTGCCTGGCCGAGGACGTGATCCTGACTGACGGCTCCACAAAGGGAAAGGGAGGCTGGGGAGCCCACCTGAGGGCCAGGGCATGGTGCAGGAGCCCTCAAGGCTGGAGCTTCGATACCTTATCAGAAGCGGGATGATGCCTCTGTTTTGGTGCCTGCCACAGCTGAGGCTTCTTCTCTCTGCAGCAGCCAGACTTTCCCATGCATGCTTTGCATGGGGTTACTGCTGAAATCCTGGTATTCCAGGGAAATAGCAAAGCTTTGACTTTGTGAAAGACTCCTAATGTTGCTGAGACCTTGTTCTTCCTTTCCTTCCTTTCCCAAGCATATAGAATTACTCGCCTTAGACTCTGAAACGTCCCTTTGCTCTCAGAGCTATGATCACTGAGAAAGTCTGGACGTTTAAAGTGTTAATTGTTAATTGGTCATTGACGGTTGCCAAAGGCACTCAGGTTTAGGATGAGTTGTTTATTACTGAGGAAAAGCCTAAATTGAAATAATAGAAAAATATTAAAATACTGCCTAGCAGGCAGTTCTTTGTCATTACAATTTACCATTACTATGTTAGCACTGTCTTGTTCAGTCAGATATCCTAGAAGCCACAGTAATCAATGGAAAACATCAGCAAAGATGTGTTAATTTTGTACATCACTAAGAAGAGAGCTTTTTATGTTCAAAGGAAAATATATTGATAGTTTCTGCCTATCTATTATTAGTGATAGCTGAATACTGAGATTTCTAAATCCAACGTCAAATAGAACTAGAAACTGTAAACAGAAAACTTGATTTTTACTTTGCCCTTTCTTTTTTTTTTTAATGAATTTTGCTGTTTACTGGCTATTGAAAGACAAATTGGTCAACACTCTCAATAGGTGTGATGAATGTGACAGTGTTTATATAGAGTTGAAAGACAGTACTCTGACATAGGCAGGGTTTGTCTTTGGTTTAGATCTGTAAATTGCTCCTTTATCTTCTCTCTCTCTTTATGACTTTGTCAAAAGCTTGAGTGAAATTCACCTGAAATAAGGAGGTAGTCATGATTTCAAGACATTGACCCTGGCTTGTCTTGGACCAGACATCCTTTCCTGATGAACCTTGTGGACATTTCTATCACCAGACAGGTTGAGCTTTCTGTTTGTAACATGGCTAGGGAGTTATGGAGTTGTTAAAACCTTATATCAGAAAACTCGCTGCAAAGATTTGCATGTGTAACTACTAACCATTCTCAAATTGTACAGTATTTGTATTTGGCAAAATATTGTCTTCTATGTAAAGTGGTTTATTACAGTTCCTTGTATTATAATGACCTAAGCTGTTTGCAAAGCCTTATTTAGGGCTGAACTCAGCTATCAGGTATGCAGTGATAAATCTGTTTCCTACTGAAGTCTTTTTCAGGTAGTTCATGGGTCTCATGCCAGCTATTTACAGAGGCTGACAGTCAGGCACATGTGAGAAAGGTGTAACAGCAGCATGGTCAGATGAGTGCAGAGATCAGGAGGATAACCAAGACAAAGATACAGGGAAGAAAAATATTGTTCTCACATTTGGAGTTTGGCATTTTAATCAACACCTTTTCTGTAGCAAAACATATTTCAATCTTTTAATGATGCTAACTGAACAGAATTTCTGTTTCTCACCTGACTTGAAGTGCATCTGTAGCATCCCAGCCTGAACACTCGGCATTTTCATTAGGTATTCAGGGGATGGCACTAGCAGTAAGTGTGGTGCAGATGGCCAGCACACATGCTCATAGCATCAAAGTCCCTCTCTGTACTCCACATAGGGAGTTTGAAGATTTAAACACCATGTAGAGCTGAGCTAGTCTTCAAAACCAGGTTGGGCTTCCCCCTTTGCATGGAAAGGAAGCACAAAGAGCTACGGACACAGTTAAACTGAACATTGCTCCAGACGTTCAGAAGTGCTGAGCACTGAGAGAACTGCATCACCTGCAGCCTCTGAGACCACTCCTAGCTAAGACAGATAATTTTTGACAGCTTTCCATCCAAGTAATGACCAGGCCTGAACACGCTTAATTAGTGAGATCTGATGAGTGCGAAGCCTGGGGTTGTATTAGTCTTGTTTCTAAATTTGGACACACACTTTGAACTAGTAATACAGGAGTTAAAAGCAGCACATAAATGGGATTAGACTTGGCTCGCAAAACCTTGGCTTCTTCTTTGTCTGAGGGAATAAGAGACAGTGAGAAAACACACGGTGTAGCAGATGCTTCATGCAAAAAAATGGCTAGCAACTCAGAAAACACACCTTTCATCAGCCATCTCTGAGCATGTAAGGACACGGCATGCCTGGGGTCCCATGATGGGAGTCAGCATGCGCGGGCTGGAGGTGCATGGGAGGGCAGTGGCACCCAGCTGCAGCACGAAGGCAGCCTGCCTGCGACCCCGCTGAGCGCTGGTGTGACCGACCCCTTCAGACGTAGGAGCCTGTGATACAGCATTCATGGGCTGCAGGGCTTCCCAAAGCTCCAGCCTTCCCTCCAGAGAGCCGCAAGGCTGCCCTGCTCCAGTGCCACGGGAAGGTCCGTCATCTCATGCAATGGAGCAGCCTGAGAAGGTGCAGCTAGAGAGTGACTTTGTAGGACAGCATCTTCATGGTGTAAATTCAGTGTAGCAGCTGGGAATTCAGGTTCTGATCTGATCTCTTGGCACTAAATGATAATTTGTCTTGTTTTCTGAATACAACCATGGATGCCTCCTAGTTTTGCAGCTCTGGGTGACATAGGTGCCCTTAGAAATACATGTTCACATTGTTCCTGTCTAGTCTCCAGAATCGATCTCCCTGAGAAAGGATGTTCCAAGCTAGCCAGAATCCTTTCATTTGCAATTCTACTACTTAGGAGAGAGCTAAATCCACGTTACGTGCTATTTTGTCTTCTTTTCTTCTCCTCATTTATCTGACGTTTCAGGACTGGAGTAGAGTGCTTGGAAGAAATCTCCCAGCTGATGAACAAAAGACAATATTTAGTGTAGTTACTTTCAAGTAATCCACTCAAGCCATCCAGAGAGTTGGTGCCAAGGAAGATCATTGAGGCTAAGAGGCTTGTATATACTATTCCCATTTTTCCAGTGAGTTATTTGTCTTGTACTTAGAGCAGTCTGTAAACTATTTCTCTATATAATGAGAAGGAATTTTATACATGTAAAGAATTCTCCATACTTTACAGATGTGATTTTACAGTTCTTGCCATCAGAGAGCTTGGCAGAAGAATATCTGAGGTATCTAAAATATAGCAACGGCACTGAGAACTTAGGGCTTTTTAGGACTCGTTCAGTCTGCTACAGTGAAAGAAGTGCTTTAGCTTTGGGAAAGATGTGTAGAAATGCCAAAACCAATTCCTGGACAGTTTGAAAAACACCCCCTTTTCTCTTTACATGTTTACTTTTCCATTGAAAAGTAGTTTTAGAGGAACATATTGAAATGGCTTGCTGTGAAGGCTTTCTAAAATTATTAAAAGACCTTTCACAGAGAGCCTCCATATCATAACGTGAGAAGACTGTCCTCCTGAAATATTTTTTTTCCTGGTCTTATATACTTCCATATGATCACACATCCAGAAAGTGGAGCTATTCACACACTAGGAAAAGTAATATCAGCTCCTCCCTTTGTCCCAGTGAATATCAGATGAGTTGCTGGTTGTTGAGTTCACCAAGGTGGTGGCCTTTAGCACTAGTCTCCTCTAAGGGATTTTCTCCTCTGTGGGTTCCTGCTGACTAGTTTCCCTCCAGACTGCTGCATTTTACCAGATACTTTTGTCTTCAAGCATTGAACTCTGCCTTACTTGCAAATTTGTGGTCTCAATCACGGCATGAAGAGTATTGACACAGATATTTGAGGCTTTAAGATGCATGTATCATAGGAGTTGCAACCAACACAGTTCTATTAGTGGCTCAGAGATGCAATGCTGAAATCTTTGCTTGTTTGGGCTATGTATCTGTGTTGCTTTTGGATCAGCCAAGTTTTGTAGTTCCTTTTTCACAGTCTTTTTGAATCCATTTCAAATTCTGTGCTGAAAATGAACTTGGAAACAAAGCATCTTTTTTTCTAGTTACGGCTGTACCATTGGAAGATGTGGCAACATCAGCTAGAGTCCATCCACGTGCAAATGCAGAAACCACTTCAAGCAACAACCTTTAGCAGCAGTGTAACAACTTTCAAAACTGAAGGAAATTCAAAAATGTGCAGTCATGTTCAGGAAGATCAATATTTTCCACTCTAGAAGAAATTTTCACACCCAAGGAGATTGCTATTTAGAAAATACTTAAAGAAAAATAAATACAACAGATTGTATGTATTCAGTCATGTTTTATTATTATTATTATTTACTAAATGAACAGGTTTTAATACTTGAAGTTAAGCTCCCTTGTTGTTAGTTTGCCAAGCTAGAAATAAAAGCTTGCTCTCTACTCTGTACTGAGCACTTAAAGGCAATCCATGAATATGAACCTGCTCCAAAAAAACGGACACTGGAGTTGTTGGTGAATCTCCTGACGGAAGGTCTCTGGGGGAAAGTGTCTCAGCTGTACGTGACTGCCTCCCTTCCAAGACCGTTTTACTGTGTACAAAACCCCAGCTGCACTCCTGACTGCATCGCTGATCTTAATTCCTCCTTTACAAAGTTAGAATTTCTCCTTCTAGCAACTAACCCGCCTTGGTGGGAAGGACAAGGCACTCTGGTGGTTTATCCCAGCAGCAGACTGACTTTCTCTGCCTTTGACAAAACACACATTCATGTTTACAGCCATTTCTTTGCTCTCCAATTTGAGTTTTCCATGAAAGACTACATCTGGGGGCTTTTTCATGTCTTTCCCAAGCTGGACAGCATGTGCCTTGTTTCCTTAGCTGTATCTGACCCCTGCTTTAGATCATTTCAGCCAGTCTTTTCATTTGGATTAATTTAGTGGTTTTTATTTGTTTGTCTGATTGATTGGTTGTTTGATTTTTATTTTTTTTCCCCCTCTCTCTTTGCACCATTTTCCATTAATAGGTATGTTTCAGGCCACTGGCAAAGTACAGCTGTCCCTTGCTAACAGGCAATCTCACCTTGATGTTTGTCTCCTGGGCCTGTTTTTTTTTTACAGGAGATCAGTTCCCCTGGCTTTCTAGACAGATTGCACGTGTTGTAAGGAGCAAAATATTTGGTTTTCTTTTCAATAGTTATAGTTCCTAAAATTTAATGAGTTTATATTAATTCTGCCTGATCATGTTAATCTCCACATTTGTCTTTGAGCATTTTTTCTGCCTGTATCACACCCACATTTAACATTTCCTACTAATTTCCTACTAATGTCATTGACATGCACCTCCCTTTCCATTTCATTAATAAAGTTGTTAAAAACCTTGCATGAGCCTTCAACGTGATTTACTATGTGTTGCTGCTTCCGTGACTAAGGGGGACTGTTAGTGGGTCTGGAACATCTCCAGTGTGCCTGGAATATCTCTGTACATGTATCTCCATAGTTTAAGGGCCTGCCCACAAGATAGACTGCTTACAAGACTGAAACAATATAATAACAGAGTTTTAGTCAGCTGCAAGCTCTCTTCTCATTTTCCTCCCTTCTGTCAGAAGTTGTTTCTTTGCAATTGTACATCCTCTCAAAATTTTAGCATTGTCCACAAGTCTTCCCTGGCCACAATGCTCACGTACTTTGAGAGGTATGGCTCATAAATTCTTCATTCTTTTTTCCAAAAGAGATGAGCAAAGGAAACAGCTCACACTGCAATGATTCTTCTTATTTATTTACTTATTTCTGGCCTGAATAGTTTTGTTCGTTTGTTTGTTTTTTACTTTTTTTTTTTTTCCTGTCAAATTGGGTCTTGACGGCATTTTCTTTACAGTGACTCGATTCCTGGCAGATGGTATTTCTCACTAGTAGTGCCAAACATTACTTCCCTTAGTGAAGCTGTTTCTTGTTTCTGCACTGAAATTTGTAGAAAACTCATTAAATGTTCATTGTCTACCAGTATAAGCAACACAAAGACCTTATAAATCAACTGTTTTTCTCTTTCTGATCCTAATGATTATACTTGAAAATGTCAGAGGAAATGCACTCCAGGCTTTCAGTTTACATAGAAAATTGCCTCTCACATCACAAGATACACGTAGCAAAGGCAAAATGAAAAAATACATTTTTTTCAAAGATTTCGCATGTCTTGCTCCCATCACAAGAGTATCTCTTGCCTGTAATGACAAATCTACTCCATATTGCCCTTGTTGAATGTTTAGGATGAAGACTTCACCTTTATTTTATATGCATCACTCTCCAAGCTGGGAGTATGGTAGCAACACCCAACGACAGCCGGAAAAATGGCTCTTCATGAAGAGCCCTCCACATCCCCTGCTGCTGAACCAGCCTGAAGAAGTTCTTGTGGGTGGTTTTTATAGGCCACGTGTGCCTCAAAAGCAAGGTGAGGAACAGAGTCTATGCTCAGACCTCAGAAATGCCCCACCATCTAGTGACACGGGGGAATGGGCAGGATCTCATCTGTAGTTCTTGACTGGGCCAAATATCACAGTATAGTTCAATACATCTGATTTTAAAAGACAAGCTACAGAGATCAGTGAGATGCCTATCCAAAGCCATATTTAGTAATCTTCCCAGTTCTTTTCTTAATTTCTTTTCCCAAACTGATACGCTGATCATGATGTCTTGGTCAAGGCAAAAAAGAAAGCAAGAAAGCAGTATGAAAATTAGACCCAGAACCTCAAAACTGGATTGCTACCATAAGGGTGGACAATGTGAGCATGTGTGCCTCTGCTGATGGTAGCCTGCACCCTCCTCAGCAGCTGTGGTTTCATTATAGTATCATACGACCCCCTGCTGGCCTCATTTTTCTCCTGAGCACTTCTTATGCTGCCAATTTTTCTGTTTTTCTCCTTGGGATTCTTCACAGAGCCACCCTCCTTTGTGAGGAATAAACGTCACTCCTGCAGCAGCGGAGAGCCCCGCGCCGACCAGTGCTGCCCAGTATTGTTTCGCTCCCATTGCAGCGGTGGTGGCGATCCCCGGCAGGAACCGACTGTATCTCAGGCTAATGAGTTGTCAGAAATTCGGCTCCGTCCCTCGCCTCCTGGGCAGGTTATTATTATGAGGGCTGTCAGTGGCGGGTGAGGATGGGGCAAGCCGTCCGTTCTGCAGTCAGCGGGGAGCTGCGAATCTGTTCACAGGGGATCAGCGGGGTGCTGTGGGAACTGGCCTGCCCTGCAAGCGTCCACCAAGGACGACCATTCAAGTGGGTTCATGGCGAGCTCAGCGAGCTTGCCTCTAATGTATGCCCTAATGAGCCAGCGGAGGGTGTTCTGCCTGCCTGAATGTCTTTAGTGTGGCAAAGCGGAGTGGACATTCCCATACAATAGTGGGCTTAAATTCAGCTTCTCACCGACGCCTAATTCATGGGCGGAACAGCCTTTGTGATACCTATAGAACAGAAGTACAGTAGGTCATTTCACCAACTAATTGGAGTTGACAATTGCATATCTGTCCATATCTCAGGGCCATTTACACGCCTCTGGAAATGGAGGGGTCATTTCATCTTTCCACATGTGGTCAGCCACCGAGGAAGGAAAAATATGGGTATCCTTTTGTGCTTTAGACAGTCACAAAGCTTTGTGACAAAAACCAGTGTCGCCTGGCAATGCCTCTTTCACTTCCAAAATGGCAGGTAAAAACAAACAAACAAGCAAACCAAAACAAAACAAAAAAAAACAAAATACTTCATTTTCCCCACCCATCATTCGATATCTCTGCAGGGAACAGCCTGGCACACTCCTCGTGTTTGTCAGGTGTTCCACACAGGGGCAGATTAAGATCCTCGGTCTTGCATGTCTTCTAGGTGCTATCATTGCTGTAACAATATAATGCAATGATGGTCATAATAACGACCAAAAATGTTCCTGCTCCACACATGAGAACACAGAAATCTCACAACTTGCTGAAGGCCACTTGCTAGACCAGTGTCAGGGCAGAGACCAGCCCCTGACCCCACACCTTCGATGGCAGGGTACATCAAACCACCACGTGCTGTGGTCTTTTGGGGCATAGCATGAATGGTCTCAGTAGACCATTTTGTCCTCAAAAACACAACTAAGTCCTATCTCCACGTATAGCATTCTTTCAGATGATTTAACACCAGTTTGAGCCAGCTTAGGAGATTTTTATTTTTCACTTTTTTATATATATATATAAAAGATTGGTTTTGTCCACTTATCTTGCTGAAACCTCCAGGTTTTCTCAGTGCAGCCCTCAACTCAGTTAACAGTGTATTATGAAATCATATAATTAAGTTAATGGCTTCTTCTGTTCCCTGAGAGTTTATTCCACATACAATCAGAAATGGTAAATTTGTCTGGTTAATGCTTTATGCTGGGGCTGAGAGAGAATGGAAATGGCACTGCGATGGAGACAAATTAACTTTATGCTTTGACCCTATCAACCCAGAAGCAATTTAGTTGTTCTTGATTTGACATGGAGGTTTTCAAAGATGCTGTAGAGATGGAAGCTGTATAAAGCCACACAACAAATAGAATAAAGATGAGGTAAACTGCCACAACTTTTTCAAAATATGTTCATTAAGGATATTGCTTTGCTTAGGATGAAAGAATTTACAATGTTTTTGCTCTTAAAAAGTAATGACCTGCTGGAAGTGTGGGAAATATGTTTTAAAAAATCCAGTAAATGGAACACACGTCAGTAAAGACAGCTCAATTTCGTTACGGTGGTGTGATCACAAAAACATTTTCTACCATGCAACTTTTAATTAGTCTCGCAAAAAATTATTCTGCTTCACTTATACAGAGTACAGTAAATGGCTACATAAATGCATAAGGAATAAAATAAATACGCTTTGTTCAAATGTGGTGACCTTTGGAGACAAAGATGATAAGAGAATGAAGTTTCTTTCTGTTCCCCCTTGTATTTATCATGCAGCAAGTCAATGTTCCCTCATGAAATACAGTAATTATGATAAAAAATAAACTGAAGTGAACTTCTTCACTTCACACTTCAACAATCTTCCAGCCATACAGACGCATTCATGCATGTATGGCTGTCATTTCCAATCCAGACAATTTTTGATAAGCTTTAGCTATTCTGAGGTGCTGCCAGTTTGAGTGACAACCTTGATACCTGCAACTAAATGGTTAATCTGTTCACCATTGTGAACGTAATCAGTGGTCTCAGACACAGCAGAATCCCACATTTTTCTGCTGTCTGAAATAAAATGGTTGTTAGTAAATAATAATAGACTATACATACACATTATGTGTAGTACATAAATATAGATTGGTATGGATGCACTGTTGTGGTATCATAGATATATATAATACACATGTGAATATTAAATCAGAGAAAACATGGAAAGTGAAACATTTTAAAATGATATAAAATGGATCTAACTTTTCCATAAATACAAAAATAATTACGTGATAATTTTGATTACAACAATGTTTCAGATGTACAATGTAAGTCTGAGTCATCTGTGCTCTATGGATTTTTAGTATAAGTCAACATCCAGTTCCCATGGAACTCAGGGGCATTCTGCCCTTGAAAGCACAGTGATTACTCCCATCCTGCTGCTATTTAAATGCACTTGAGATGATGTGTACTTCCAAATGTGAATAAAGCAGAAACAGTGAAGGCAAAGGTTATGTAGGCAAAGGTTGTTCAATTTCCCTCATTTGCTAAAGACATTACAGCTCTGATCAATGTGCTTAGCCTGCACCTTTTAGCCCATTATCCAAGGTTGAAGTCAACCTGACAACATTACAAACGGTGCATTTTTCATTTGTACAAGCTATTGTATACCCACATATTCGCTCAGCATCAGAAACACTAGTCTGCAGTATTTTTCATCTATACTTAATTTACTAATGTTGACTACTAAGGGAAAAAATCCACATTGATGCAAATGAACATCATATTTTCAGAATAAAATCACTGAAATTCTGAAAAATTTAGGACTGCAAGTAATGGACCCATAAAGAAAACCTAATGTATGACTAGCGTATCAGAGAAATGGAGATTATTTATACATAACCTCTAGAGATACCTCACAAAATTCAGGTTCTTTAGTCTGGTAAGCTTTATAGAGGTACTCCCAAACACCACAGGGAGTGCAGCTATAATAATAATATTATAGAGGTCAATGTCAGCATGGCCTGTGGAAAAATCCCTCTGCAGACCTGCATCCAGATACTCAGTGGTGAAGGAGCACCACAGCAGTTAGGTTTACAGCCACTCTTCTGGATGGGCAATGCATCTGCTGGGGTCTTCTGGTGGAGGTGGTGTGAGCCAGTGCCACCACCACGGTTTTCTGCGGGCAGAGTCATGAGGCATGGGACCAGCCATCTGCTTGGCTCCAGGCTGAATCATCTTATAAGGTACTCAGCACAAAGTCATACTTCCATTAACGTTTTTGGGGTCCCAGCTGAACAGTGCTGCAAAGTAAGCTGAACCAAGATTATTCACCTGTGGATCTGATATCTATTGTTAAATACATTTTAACTGTATCATTTAATCCTCTAAATCTCCTTTCCCAGAGATAAAAAATGATAAGAGAGCCTTCTTGGAGCATTTCAAGTGAGAACCTACAAAACCACAGGTGAACCAAAGTGTTTTATGTCCAATTCACAGAAGCACGTAAATGCATAAAGTGTCGCAGGTATGAACTAGCCCCTTTCCCCTTCTAATTACAGATCTTTAACAATCTGTCAAAACAAGTAGTTGCTTGCCTTATGCATTATATAAAAGGAACACAGTATCAGTCCATTGCGACCTACAACTGATCAAACAACCTTAAAGATAATTTTAGAAACACAGCATTTGCCAGAAAACATTCAAAGCTAAGCAGGGATATTCTAAACCTTTGCTTACTGTATAGCAAAAAAAAAAAAAAAAAAAAAAAAAAAAGTACAATAGTTCCATATCTAAGCTAGTGTTTATTATATATAATCCATATTAAATGCATCTGTTTATTAAGTGAGGTTGGCAATGTTATTATTAAGGTTTCACTGTTTTCCATTCTAAGCTCCTCTTTTTTAGCCGCTTATAACTTTGGCAGACTTTAGCCGTCTGTATAAACATTTACAAGAGGTAGATCTCTAGAAAAGCTTTCCTGGAAAGAGGGAAATATCTGTGCTGAGCTGATATTTTTCAAGAAAATTTCAGCCAAAAGGTCATTTCCAAGAATGGTGCTTGGGGAAGAAAAAAAAAAGTTACTATTCATTTATTTATTTTAAAAAATATCACACAATTCTTCTGGAAAGATTACAGTGAGCTTTGGAGCAAAGACTTGGATGTCACAATAAATGTTCTTTGTTAAGGGTGTACCTTTGGCTGTGCTTGTGAAAATCTGCTGAAATGCGGCCACAAGCTAACCCCTGAACGTACTCTAACTCTCCAGATAATCAGTCTGCACGTGCTGGTGGGAGCAAGCTGGCTCAGATAGAGCAGTCTGTTTGTTGGCAAAGAAGCAGGCTTATTCCAACTGTTTTTGTTACCCAAACTGGCTTAAGTATCTCTATCCTGCACTGCTGTAAACAGTGCAGTCAGAGCCTAATCTCCTCTTCACTCCTCTGGCTGGTGCCAACCCTCACAAGTGCATCTGTCACCATGCTCCTGCGCAGCAGCGTGGGTCACCTACTGACCACCTCCGAGCCCTGCTTATCCCCCTGGCTCTTCTTGTTACCCAAGGTGTCAGCTGCTGTAGGGGGAATCACCAGCAAGGCAGTGACTGGAAAGAAGCTGCAAATGGGGAGAAAAGGTCTCATTCTCAGAGGCAGAAACAAGAGGCAACATGAGGATGCCTACCCAAAGCGTAGCTCTGGGGAAGAGAGGCACCAAATTGAGGCAAATGTCTCTGAGACCTTGCAGTGCTGCTTAGGCCATTGGTGCTGCAGGGCAGGTAGGTGACAGCAGCTGCTATAACAACCATGAAGGACAGAAAAGGGCCTGGAGGGAGCAGCATGGCAGAAGGGCCAGGTCACACGGAGTGTGCCAGGAGCACCAGGAGGTGTCAGTGCCTCATGGGCAGCGCTGCAGCTGCTCTTCACTGCTCTCTGGGCTCTTCGTGCCCTAGCAGGGAAGCCACCAGAGGCCTCCTCAGAAACACCTGCTGGGCAGAGAGAGGCCAGCTCCCATCCTCTATGCTTATCAGAAAAAAAAAAAAAAAAAAAAAAAAAAGAGCGGTAGTTGTATAACTGAACTAAGAGAGTACTCACCAAAATGAAGGCAGAAAATAGCATAAGAAATAACAATCTGAAGCATTATAGAAAGTACTTGTAGGCAAGGAGAACCAGCACACAGTCTCATGGCTAGAAATGTATCATGCAGAGCTGGTTACACTGCACATCATTGCTATTAACGCAACTAAGGGAAAGTTTGCAGGCCAAAACTTCAAGTTACTGAACCCTCAAAGCATCTTAGCGTTTAAAAAAAAAAAAAAAAAAAAAAAAAGGCATTTCTGTGGTAGCACCCTGCACACAGCACATACAGCCAGGTACTGCCCCAAGCAGCATGCAAGTCAGGGCACTAGTAATTTGGGGTGGGTTGGCATAAACCCAGTGTAAACAGCTATGGCCATACTCTGTCTCCTGGCTCTGCATCAGATGGTGCATGCCGAACCGCGGGACTTTGAGTTACTTTCGCACTGAGCACGCCACAGTCCTTTGTGCCACTGCCTCGAGTGCTCAGCCCTCATCCACTGGCCATCCCCACAGCCAACTCCTCGTCCCCACAACCCTTCCTATCTCAGGCAGGCGAAGCCTGTGGGGTTTGTGGGTCTGGGAGAAGCTTGCCCACTACATAAGCTTGGACTCCTGCCTGCTGCAGGGCGGCTATGAGACTCCCAGAGGCTTGGCTAGCCAGCTGCTGGAAACAGGCTGTGTGGAAGCTCCTCCTGCTCCCAGCTCCGTGGGGCCATTAACACAGACACGCCTGGCATTACAGCAGGCCCTCGCCTCACCCTAGCCCTAGAGGGGCCCTCACCAAAGCACCGCCGGTTTGGCAGAGGGGCGGACAGCACTGGTCTCAGATGCACGGCAGGGCTTGCTGCCTCCCAGCTGAGACATGGGCCCTGGGCTCAGGTTCAAGCCAAACACGAAATGCAGACATAGCCTCTGGAACATTTTCAGAGAACGTGGGGCTGGGGATTTTTTTTTGTCTGCAGCCCCTTCCTGGAAAGGCTTTCTGGCCTGGCTGCCCCAGGCCCAGCGCTGGCTCCACTGGGAGAGGCACAGGCAGCAAACAGCCAGGCAGGCTCTGCAGAGGCTCCCACCCCAAATCCCTCTTCCCTTCGACTACCACAAGAATAGACATATCTGGCCAAATCAATAATTAATTCAGAGCCTTGCAGTGCTATGGATGGAGTTCAGGACATGTTTGTCCCTGCAGCTGCCAGTCAGCCTTGATGACTCAATGGTTTCTTTGGGAACTGTGCCCCTATTTATTCACCTCATCACTCTGGAATATCACTTGGGCTCTGAGAGAGTTTTCTAAGAAGTTCAGGGATCCTGGATTTATCTCAGCTTTATTAACCCAGCAGTGTTTCTCTCTCTAACTTTCTCCTCTACAGCTATTTTCCTCCTGCTGTCTCTAAAATGGTGAGGGAACCTCTTGTACAAAATCCACTGTCCCTCCACCAGTGGCCCCTGGTGATCCATGCACCCAACTGACCGCCCTGTTGCCTTACCATGGCTTCCTCTCCTCCCCCTCCCCAAGATTCACTGTTAAAAATGGGTTTCCTCTGTTTGTCTGAGGGAGACTGTTTGTCTGAGAGGGCTTCGGCATGAATAAAGGATCATTAAGGTGTAGAAACTGTTGTTGGGTTTATATCCCCATCACTGGAATTTCAGCCAGGGATAGAGGTAAAAAGACAACAGAAGAAGCATACAAGCTCCTCTGTTAAAATAGTTTGCCACCAAACATGGAGTCTCCAACATTAGACAGGTTTTCTGAGCTCTGCTCAGACTTCTCAAAACACCAGCTCTCGAATCACTTCACTGATCTGAAGCCAGCTATTAGTTTCTATTAAGAAGTTTGTGTGAAAGCAGTTTCCAAATTCCTTCTGCACAATGCTTGGTTCCCCCTCCTTTTTTGACACGCAGAAGAATTCCAGTTTATTATTTATACAGATCACTTTGTTTTCCTCGGTACATAACTTCAATTCCAATTCATTAATGTCAAAACATAAAAGCAACAACAGCACATAAAGCAACAAAAGTTTGCCAAAACCAGAAGATAACAGCTGATAATTAAGGAAGTCCCATTATTTCTTGGCAAAGGAGTCCGTGTTTTCAGAGACACATTCTTAAAGGGCCTCCCTTTAGTGTAGCGGCATAATTCGCATGACTACTGTTTGCACGAACAAATAAAGGTTTTCAATATGCATAAAAGGAGGCTTTAATGTTCTCATAATCCTGTACAATGCCCACCACATAGCATCCAAACGCTGCCCCTGCTCCTCAGCACAGTTTAGCCTGGTGGAAAGTTCATTGCAGAGCCACTCCAGAAACCCCCCCTTGTGGGGAGCAACAAGATTTTATGACTCCACCTTTTACCTGGGCTCTTGCTAGCACACACCTACCACCCCCAGCCTCATTTCATACCAACCCCAGTCTGCAGGAAAAAGGCAGAGTGATCAGAGTGATGCCTAAGATCCTGTATGCTTGCCTCACAGCTTAGCTTGGTTTTCAGCAGTGGGGATCTCAGAGCACTTGCAGGCCTCTCTTTTAGATGTCACTACTGGAGCCCAGTCCACATCCCTGGTGAAGGTCTGCGATGGGTGGTTATTGCCTCATTCATGGAGATTTGGTCACAGACAGTGCCATCAAAAAAGACAAGTTGTCAGGAAAAAGATGTTTTACTGGTAGAGATCTCTGTGAAAGTCAACTGCTTGATGAGAAGTTATCATGGCAAAGCCCCAGGAGGTGATGATTATGCCTCACGTGAGGGTTGTGGACAACCTACGCGTACTACCACAGCAGTTCCCCAAGTCACCAAGAGCTGATTCAGACCTTCATGTATATGAAAAAATTGGTTTTCTTTGTTGGGAAGTTTTTTATACAAAATTTTAGTCTTATTTTTATCTGACGCTTTCTACAGAAAATTTATGGGAAAGAACTGATTTCCCATTTCAGCATGTACAGCAAACCTTCTGTTATCTGAGGGTGTCTTTGGTGTGATGTCAAAGTTGGCACTGCTACTACTCCAGTGAGGATGAACTGTGTGATATCAAAAGCGACTTGCTCAGTGTGGGAGAACACTGCAGCAGAGCAAAACCTCATTGACGCTGGCATTGCCTTGGGAAAGGTGCAGGATGGCCACACCATACACAGTCCAGAAGTTGGAATGCGAGGCAGCTCTGGAAGTTTCCTTAAGAAATGTGTTTACGACAGGCAGCATGAGGTTATTGCAGGGAGTTCCTGTCTCAGTAAACTCAGCTCAATCAGGAAATACTTCTGGACAGCTCAGCTTTCTCTCAGCAATGTGAGAGCACAGGAGCCGGTCCCCTCTGCCCAGTATTTGGGCGACATGGTGTTTTAATGATGTCAGTGCAGATTTGCACTTACACAGATAATGCTGTCTAATGTGTCCCTCCACCAGACACGCTGCTGCCATCGGATGACCCGCTGCTTACCGCTTTTCCTTAGGAACAAACTGTAGGCAGCCGTGCTAAATGCCCACTCCTGAGCTGTACAAGGAACCCTATCCATCCACCCAAGATCTAAGGTTTGTATTAATCTACAACAAAAACTATTTCCTGTTCATTTCCTGTTGAGCAACATCCTAAATACCCTGACCCAACGACAGAAAAGAATGCAAACTATTACTTCCCCGATTACATGGGGAAACACAATGAGGACAAAAGGTGAAATTCACTCCTGTGCTGAAGGTCAAGAGAAGACCCACGTAAGCAAACCATCTCTGGCTCAGAATGATTCAGTCAACAAAGTAAACAGCAAATTCCTCATGGAGGAGGAGAAAAGCTATCTTGTTTCCTGATTGACCAAGTTACCTAGTCACCTATACCAGATGTAGTCATGCGTTCTGTGCTTTTGGTGCTTCTTCCTACCCTACCACCACGCAACACCCAGGCAACAGCTGAAGCGATTACTGACACATGAATTCATGCACTGATTATGAAACTAGAAGTCAAGCACTCCCACTCTCTACTTTGACTTCAATACTGATATCTGTGACCCTAAGAAACTCTTCTATTTGATGGTGATTTTAATAACAACAGGGCTGGAATATTTACTCATCTATCAGAGGAACTGAGTGTATGAAAAACTGAAAGTAATCGGCCCTGAATTTCTTGGTACACAGACAGCTTTTTCAACACAAGTAGGAGACATTTGTAATCAAAATTGCGTCAATACCTAAAAATAATAAGTGTTGTTTACAGATAAAATACTAAAACTGCCACACTGTCATTCACAAATATACATGTTTATCTTTAGCAATTGTCAGGAAAGTGCAAAAATGACTCCCACGGCATTATTTTATCCGAGACTCGCTCTAAACTCATTGCACCCTGCTGGCCCAATGTGAGTCCTGGTGACAGAAAGACTTAGCTTAATTTTGATGTTGTGTCTGTTGCCCAGCCAATACATGAGGAAAACCACTTGTTTTAAATTACCAGTGAAACAAGCATCTGAGAGCATTTTTGACACTTGCTGGCTGAAAAGAATTGTAATTCCCACTCTACCCATCCATAAAAGTATCCTAACAGTATTTTAGGATAAATTTAGTATTTTAGTATTTTACAGTATGTAGAGCTGTAGACAGTCAGGATCTGGATAAGATAGACTGAATCAACAGCACTAACACTCAGATTAATGCAGGTGATGATGGCTTTGCCTTCAAAGCTTGGGCACTAGTCATTTGGAAAGGCATGTCCACAAAAAATAAATAGATCTATTAGGGAAAAGTATTTACTGAATGTACATGATTTTCATGTTCAGCATTAAATAACAGACATGACAAATAGCAAACAGCACGAAGATTGTCTCATTTATTTGCCTGCCCAAAGTTAACAGCCACAAACGACGGAGCAGCAGGGCCGAGGTTTCAGGAGCGTGAAGGGGCTGACGCTCTCCACAGCCAAGGAAAAGTCCCGGCAACTCCTCCACCTGAGCCAAGCGCTCGCAGGACAGCGCCCAGCCGCCCCCAGACCCTCACGCCCGCAGCCCGTGAGGCCGCAGGTGCGCACCCGAGTCCCGTACACGAACGGGAGCCCCCTGGCGGCGCCGCAGCCGCACGGAGGCGGAGCGGGCAGCGCCGCTGAGGCGGCGACACCCGGCGGACGGGCCGCGAAGCCTCCGCCGGGCTCGCAGCGCCCGGGGGCGGCCCCGGGGCAGCGCCGAGGAGGGGGCGCGGGGACACCCGCCCGGCCCCGCCGCCTGCGCGAAATGGCGGCGCCCACAGCGCTCTGGGCGCTAACTGCGGTCGCGGAGCGGCACGCGGCACCCGCTATTGGCTGCGGAGGGGCGGCGGGCGGCCGGCTCAGCCAATGGGGTGGAGCGCGCGGCCCGGCCGAGCCAATGGGAGGCCGCGCTTTTCCCCGCGGCGGGGCGGGGTGAGGTGAGGGGTTAGAGGTCGGCGCGGCGCCCGGCGGAAGGGGAAGCGGCCGCGGCGCCGCCTCCCATTCTCCCGCCGCTCCCGCGTGCGCCCCGCGCTGCTCGGGCCTCGCCGCGCGCCCGTTGCCATGGTGAGGGCGGGGGGGGCGGGCGCGGGCGGGGGGCGGCCGTTAACGGTCGCTAACGGTCCCGGGGCGGGGAGAGGAGGGGCGGGGGGGCCGCGGACGGGCGGTGCTGACCGGCGGTGTCCCCTTAGAGCCTGCCCCTCAACCCCAAGCCGTTCCTCAACGGGCTGACGGGGAAGCCGGTGATGGTGAAGCTCAAGTGGGGGATGGAGTACAAGGGGTACCTCGTCTCCGTCGACGGCTACATGAACATGCAGGTGAGGGGCGCTGCGGGGAGCGGGGCGGCCTCTCCCGCTCACCGGGGGCCGCGGGGTAGATCCGCTGGGCCACGGCTCCTGCGCGGTAACTTTGGTGCTGGTTTCTTCCCAAGCTCGCCAACACAGAAGAGTACATCGACGGGGCGCTGTCGGGACACCTGGGCGAAGTTTTGATAAGGTAATTGGGGTGCGTGTAGCGGGGGCAGCATCTTGCCAAACCTTTTCTTACTGCGTGTGTTAAAACTCGTAGTACCAGGTACTGTGTGTCTCATCTATTCTGAAGTGCAGAGTGCTACTGAAGCGCACAAAGATTGTAATTTTTAAGCTGAGACCCCATCTAAGGCAGGAAAACAAAAGTATTTGTGAAGAAGTATTTATGATCCTTCCAGATAATTAAATACCTCTTAGGGTTACTGCAGATCTATTAATTTCTTGCCAGTAGTAGAGTATATTAGGGTACCTACTTTGCTGTTGCTGCTGAAAACATTTTGCATACTTGGAAATTACAGCTATTGCCCATAACTGCAGACTCAAATGCAAATATTTCTTATACATCATTATTTACTACTTCTATAAACTTTTTTTCCTATTTATAATGAACTTACTGGGAAAGCTGCGTAAGGTCAACAGCAGCAGTTTGTTAGGCAGGATTTGGCTGTTGCCAGGTCGCAGTCAAGTAGGAAAATGCTTAAAGCAGCGTATATGTGGGGAAAACTGAAATGCTTTCAGCTAAAGTAACTCTTGGTTCTCTTTACAGGTGCAATAATGTTTTGTACATCAGAGGTGTGGAAGAGGAGGAAGAAGATGGAGAAATGAGAGAATAGGTGTTTTGTATATCTGGGAATAAACTTTTTTCTTTTTTTTTTTATTTTCCACAACTTTTGTAATACAGTGTTTACGTGTTGTTGTTATTGTATTCTAACATGGGGGAAGTTAACCCTTTAAAAAGTCTCTAATCTTCTGTTGATGTCCAGAAAAAACAATGCTGGTGGAATAGGCAATGATGTCAACATAAAACGGAAACTGTAGAATGAAATGTAAGTATTAAAAAAAAGACAACACATACAAACAAAACCAAAAAATCCACAACCAAAAGTTTTTATTACTAGTGTCAACAAACACCAGTTCTTTCAAGGCAAATACGTGAATTTAAATGGTTCTCAGAATGGATTAAATATGCAAAGCTGTCTACTCTTTAGATGTACGTAATGATCTAATCTGTTAGAAAACAGACGGTTCGTTCTTGCGTCATCTCAGTTTAGTGTCAGTGCCAGCACTCTGCTGTCAGGCTGTGGTGCAGACTAGCTTATAGTGGAAGTTAAAGTAAATTTCATGGACTCATTTTTCTAACTAGCTCCATGAGGAAAATGTAGATACAATGCTGGGTAGCCTTGTTTAAGCAGAAACGAAAATTCACCTCTATGTGAAAAACTAAAGTCATCTTCAGTATTTGCAGGGCCCTCATTCTTAGTTGTTTTCTCTGCTTAAGGGCTGAAGGCTGTGAGCAAACCACCAGTTGTCTTTCCATCAGGAATGTGGGAAAACAGATGTGTGCATGCTTCACAGTGCATATGTAGTTACTATCTAAATGCACTTTATTGGTTTATAAACTATTTGGAAATAGTTGAAAGACTTCAATACAGGTGGGATATTGATATTATACATCATTGTCCCACAGTAATATTGTGCTTCTTTGAGCTGTGAAGCTTGAAGCGTGGTTGTAGAACCATTTTTAAGGCAGGGCAAATTTGTATAAACTGTAGCTAATAACCACGCAAACAAAAGACCCAGCAGCTACAAATGTCTATGAATTTAAATGGTACTAATAGAGTTAAAACTACACACTGCAAAATGGGACTGTCTATTCTCAGCCTCATACCTCCAAAAAAAAAAAAGAAAAGCCCTCTTTGTTATCAGGCATCCAGGATACTAATGTTTTGGCAAGAACACAGTAACCAGTTTTCAAATGTTGAAAGCAAACACAGGTTAACTGAACCTGTTCCTTACCCGTCTGCACTTCCTGGTGAAAGGAGGCCACTGCTTTGCCAGTGCTGCCAGCCAGAGCTGCGCCGTGTGAGGGGGTCTGAGGGAGCTCAGAATCTACCTACAGGTGGCTGGCGGGGCGTTCTGCAAACCAGAACCCAAACAGCTAGAGGAGTTCATGGATTTAAATTGTTACTTTGGCACAGAACACAGAACCAGACCCTGGTACCTCAGCAGTGTGGCTTACTGAATCGTGAGCGAGCGAGCCACTGCAGCTGCACCTTACTTTCTACTGAGCAGTAGGATTGATGCTGTCGCCCTTAAGAGTGTTTTGGAGTAAGTGAAATATCTCTGTAACAGCTACACTGATGGTAACTGGTGGGCACAAAGTGGGTGCAGGTCTCCCAGTACCTGGGTGAGGATCCTATGTCCTTTCAGCAATGATGTGTGAAAGAATGGCAGACACGGCTGGATTTGGATATACTGATTATGTACACTGGGGGAAGAAAAAAAAGGCAGCTACTGCAGAGAAAAATTGCCCTGTTTCTTGTGATGGAAGTCACCCCTGTGTCTATGCACATGCTCCTCTAATATTTGCAGCTGCAGGTTGCCAGGAGTGAACAGTCACATTGGATGTACTTGTGAAGGGCTTTCATTATTCAGATCAGCTCCTCTTTGGCAGCCTGAAGACTTACTTCACAATTCTTCTGAAGTATCTTACAGTCCCATTGGGAAAGGGAAATGAGCCATTTAAGCTAAAACAAGCACTAGTACATGAATAAATCAGTACTTTTAAATCAGCGATGGACTTGGGAAACCTCCAAACAAGTAGAGCAAAAGTGTTCGATGTGTTCTAGAACGTTTTGGTTTATGTCTGGTTTATGATACAGCACGCCCAGTTTAACATACTCGTAATTCAGAGCAGTGCGTTCTCCATGTTCTCATTGATAATTACAGCAGGATCAGGATCAGAGGGGAAGATGCTTGGGCCTGTCATCTTAGCATCCAGCTGCCTCCTTGCCTGGAGTGGCCTGGCACTGACTGAAAGCTGCTCCTCTGGAGGAAGTGGGGCTGGAGGTGAACTGGGTAAGATGAGCACCGAATTCAGGTGGTGCCATCCTTATGACAGTCTTACAGCTTTTCAGAATAACTTTGGGAAGCCCTAGTGTATGCTGAACAAATTATGTATATGTGAATCAATGTGAGTAGTTCCTCAGCTGAATAGAGAAAAATGTCTCGACTTGTGCTGTACGGCCAGCAGCCTAAGTCATCACCCTGAGGGTAGAGAATACGTTTTTGCCTTTTCAGAGAAAGCTAAAGCCTTCCTATGATCCATAGCAAGCGTTCTTCTGCCCATTGCCCTCCTGAAGGGAGGGAGTTCTTCAACATAGCACAGTGATGCTTGTTGATGCTTGAGAAATATCACTGAAAAAATCTTCAAACAAGGAAGTCCTGTAGCAGGTTAAAATGAGTAGAAAAGTTTTTTTTTTTTTTTTTCTTTTTCCCAAATAAATCTCTGGCAGCAAAATAAATGGGAGAGCATTTTGCATATGCTGTTCTGACCGCGGCAGACACTCCCTAACTTAAAAATGGGCTGTTGATACTCCAGAACAGACATCCTATACCCATCAGCTGAAAAGTGGCCATATCTTTTCTGTTTGCTTTTGCAAGGGCTGCTGAGAAATGAATCACAATGCTGAGGTGTTTATGCATGGCTACATGCAAGAAGAGAGGAAATCTCTTAATAACCTGATCATCCATTTACTTTTTCACGTGTCTTTGCAATTTTTTTTTCTATTTTCTATATTCTTTCTACTATCTTATTTTGCTTAATTTTCAGTGAAATGAGCTATTTTTTAACAAAAACTTGCAAACTCCAGAAACCTAAAATGCCCAAAGATAACTACAAAAGTATTATCAGCATAGGATATTATCCTTCAAGCTTCAACACTCACCTTTTCAGTAAATCAAGACACAAGGAACTGTCCTTCCGTATTTTGCTCTGAAAGGAGTTATATTCCTTTGATTGCTTTTATCAATATTTACGCAATTTTGCAGGAAAAACTAAATCAGACACTATTTAAGATACTATATTTTTAAAATCTTTTCAAAAAGCACTTTTACTGGAATATTAAGGCTGTGATTTAAAGGCACTACATTTAACGGACTGAGTTCCCCTAGTAGATTCCTCTGGCAGTCTATCTTCCTGTTTTTACCTCCTGTGAATTCTGACATTAATGTCTTTATAATACAGCCCAACTTATAGAATATCTTCTTTTCTGTCAAATTCAAGAATTTCTTGAGGATGCAACCTAGAAACCGCTTTGTCTCTCTGGGTAGTACTTTAAAAAAATATATCAGACAGCATGTCGTAAACCACGGGCTTTGCAGTAGATTGACCTTGTTCTTAATTTTCTTGCCTATTAAAGAGAAGAATCCTGAACAGAAAACACATCCTATATACAACGTGTGCATACAAAACACTGAGTTTTCTGCAAGCAGAGCACAAGGCTGAGAATGAAAATACTTGTGAATACAAGGAAGGTGATTTTGCAGTACTTAAAAACTGCCATAAGACAGTGCAACAGGGAAGCTGTTCAGTCCTCATTCTAAACCTCTTTATTTGCCTGCCACCCCACCACACAAGATGTGAGCTATGTGCTGGGGTGTGCTTCAGCTCTGCTGCTTTTATGGGCAGGACTGAACTGGCAAGTGCCAGACCCCACCACAGCGTGCGGCACTGCATTCCTCACACCCCAGCTCTCACACCACCTCTGCTGCTGAAACGTCATCCCATGCGGTGTTTTGCCCTTGCTATCACTCTCTTGAGAGGTTCCTCTTTAATTTCTACTTTCATACAAACTGTTATACTACCAGGGAAAGCCAAAATAAGCAGCAGGATCTCCTGGAAGGAGCACAGCACCACCTACCACCTCTCATATCCACCTTTTGTATGCCTAGTGAGAGAGAATGCTCAGAAGGAAGACACAGATTATGGTGTGGTGCAGGATTTGAGCCAACAAATCCATCTGTTTCTGCTATATAGGAGTATGTGATGCACGGAAGTGTGTTTTAAGCATTATACATCAAGTCCCTTTCTAAAAGATAATAGAGTGTCTGAAGATTACCACCATCACAGAGGTGTTTGAGGGACCACCTACTCAGAAATCCACTCCGTTTGCCAGCTGGGAATTACTGGAGCCCCACACTCGCTGTGAATACCTGAAGAGAAGAAAATGGGAAATCCACATGGAGAGCGTTTGCTCCCCAGCTCTCCCATCCCGAGTTCTGTAGGGGGCAGCAGAATCTAACAAACCTTTGATCGTGGACTCGGATAAATTAGCATCTACCCAGATAAATGAGTGTCTGCCTGGATATCCAGGGCGATGAGAGGTGTTAGGCTCCCTCGGGGGCTGCAGCTGGCAGGCTGTCGATGCCACGGGTGCCAGCACACGCACCCAGCTCAGAAGCTCCCCATTCCCCTGCGGGGGTCTGGGCTGTGCTGTGATGGGGAGAGCAGCCCAGTGACCCTGCCAGCAGCACCCTGAGAAAACCCATTGGGGCCCTGCCTGCCAAGGGGGCCGCCCCGGGGCCCCCCTGGGTGCAGGAGGCGCCATTTCGCGCACCGCCCCGGGGGACTTTGAGCCGAGCGGCGGCCGCCCCCCGGCCGCCATTTGGCGCTGCCATGGCGGGGGAGCAGCGGCTGCTGCTGGAGAACGCCCGGCAGCTGGTGCTGGTGTGCGGCCGGGGCGAGAAGTACCTGCTGCAGGCCGGCATGGCCAGCCTGGCCGTGCTGCAAAACGCCAGCCTGGTGGTGGGACAGTGAGTGGCAGCGACGGGGGGCTGCAGGGCGGCCAGGTGCCCTCGCCCCCGGTGGGCAGTGTGGGGATGGGGTCTGGGTGGGGCGAGGCTTGGGCTCCGGTGTGTGCAGCGGCATAGGAAAGAAACGATTCCTTGAAGCGTGCGCTGTTAATTCCCATTATTTCAATCGGTATCCTACCAACTTACTTTTTAATGCTGTGTACACATCTTTAGCCTCTTAATGATAACTTCTTGCATGCTGCAGATTGTGACTGTCACCCTGTGCTCCGCTTTATTTCCAGGCGAACTGGCGTGAACTGGCAGCAATCACATAAACACTTTGTGCAATTAATAGAATCGCAGTTAATGAATGCATGCAGCTCCATCTCTTCTCTCCTGTTCCTGAGCACTCTGTCTGTGACCGTGCCTTCGTCTTGGCAGCCCTGCTGCCTAGCGTAGAGGTGCCCTCAGCGCGCTGCCTGTGATGACTCCCAGCTGCTGTCCCCAACTCCTGAAAAGAGCTGGAGAAAGGCGAGGCTTAAAGAACAGAGCCTGGCAGCTCCACTCGTGTGGTGAAGTGGAGCCTTGTGCATTCAGTGCATGCCCCATGCCTAGCACAGTCTGAGATCCCCAGTACGATCCTCCAGATACACCCTGAGAAAATGCCCATTGAACTGAAGATCAGCCCCGAGCAGATTTATCCCCACAGCTCACAGGGAGGCAAGGGATAGCAGTGTCACTGGCTTCCTTGAGAAGAATGCCCTGCAGATACTTGCTGGAGGAATGCGTTACATTTGCTGATCCACACGAGAATAATAACGTTGTGTAGTAGAAGTTAGAACAGAGTACCAAGGTATCATCCTAAAGGAGTCTAAGGAGAGGACAAGACAAGTGTTACAGCAGGGAACTAGAAATGTATAGCATAACCCATCATTTGCTGTGCCTCCATAAGATTAGCAAGCCACCTCCTCTGTGCATCTTTAGTCCTGCTAACAGTTCTCAATGTTCCTGCTCTGCTGCTAGAGTTGTTGCTTCAGGGGCTCTTTGACCACTTTTGGAGCTTGACCTTTAAAGAGATACAAGATTCCTTTGTTCATCATCTGTTTACAGAGATGGTTATATAAAAGCTGTGGGCCCCGCAGATGTTATTCGCAATCAGTTTTCAGGAGCAACATTTGAAAGAAAAATTGACTGCACTGGGAAATGCGTATTGCCGGGTAGGTTTGTTTTGTCATATTGATGTAATGCAGAAAGGCTGCAAGTGCTTAGAGACAAAATACACATGTGAAGCATTCCTTGGTCCTTTTTCCTCTTCATTCAGTACTGGTTTGATAATGTGGTGGGGGATAGAGTATGGTACGTTCCTCATCAGGATTGTTGGAAGGGTAAGGTTGCAGCACTCAGGATATTTCTTTTGGCTTTATGGTTGAGCTGTGTCTTCTATTGTTTCACCTTACATCTGTATCGTAGATCACAGCTGTAATGTAGCAGGTTCTCTGAGTGACTTTTAAATCTCACATCTCTTTCTGTCCCCTTTCCATCAGCTGTTCAGCTGTGGAGCTTCATCTCTGTCGGTGCTGTTCATAGATAATTGGAGGCCCAAGGGCAGTACAGGAGTTTGTCACACACTCTGAAACTTTACCTGATTCTGAGCAAGTATATTGCATTTTAAACTTTCCTGGTGGTATTACCGCATGAGCTGTTAGACCTCTTTTATTTTTTTTTAAATGCACTTTGGCATTCAGTAGTGTTGGTTTCACAGCTCTTTGAAAAAGCTCCCACTGGAGCAAGTGGGCAATTGCTAGAGTAAGTGCTAGAGTGCTGAGCCCAGCATAAACACTTTGCTTTCTTCAGAGAACACAAATAAACTGTAGTAAACAATTTCAAAGATTGTAATTTATCACTTCAACAAATAAAACATCATCAAAACAACATGAGAAACCGAGCAAGTTTCCTGGAGACATTTTGGATTTTTCTTTCTCTGTAAACAGAGGCTTTGTAGGGGAGCTTCTGTTGTCCATTTAATTTGCTTACATGTTAATGCTTTTCTCCTACAGTGAAATAACTTGAGTGTACATTTACTTTGTTTTCTTTAGGCCTGGTAGATGCACATACGCACCCAGTGTGGGCTGGTGATAGGGTTCATGAGTTTGCAATGAAGGTAACAGCATGAAATTATAGAGCTGGATTTTTCTTTCTCTCTCTTTTATTTTTTTTAATGCATAACTCTTTCTAGTGACATCTGTCTTTCATATGTAGAAAATAATGTAATTTCTGTCACGAAATACAAGTGAGGGAGGACGGCTGAGTTGTGAGGACTGATAGGCTGTAAGGGGAGTGGAACTGCAGCTTTTGCAGCCAGTCTCAGTGTACTTCTGCATTAACTGAAGCAATCAGGATTGTCACCTTTTGTTCCCATCTTAATCATGAAGTCTTTTTTCTTTCTTTCTTGTTTTTCCACATAAATGAATCTGTAAGGTAGAGATAGGTTTTCTCCTAGGGCCCAGGGGACATTATTTTTATGTAGCTTTTTACATCGTTTCTTTGCTTAGGTGGAGGGGAGAGAGAAGAGTAGAGAGAAGGAGGGAGGAAGGATTAATGGGGGTATTTTTTATCTTTTTCTCTCTCACTGCAAAGATACTTCAAGGCACTTTCCATAATCACTTGGAGAGAAAATACACACTTAATGGCTAATTGTATGTGTGTGGTGGTGTTCTTGTTTTTTTTTTTTCTCCCAAGCTGGCAGGCGCTTCCTATATGGAAATCCACCAGGCTGGAGGAGGTATTCATTTTACTGTCGAACACACTCGGAAAGCCACAGAAGAAGAGCTGTTCAATACTTTCAAACACCGACTTGAACGCATGCGCAGAGCAGGATCTACTTTGGTTGAGTGCAAGAGTGGATATGGCTTAAATTTAGAAACGGAACTTAAAATGCTTAGAGTGATTGAACGTGCTAAGCAGTCCATGGATATTGGCATTTCATCAACATACTGTGGAGCTCATTCCGTGCCAAAGTAATGTGACTTAATTTTTCTTGTTCTTTGTCAGTGTTACTGCTTTGCATTGAAATTTGGTTGTTTTCAGAAAATTTTCTTCTGCCAAGCTTTCCTAAAATGTAACAAAGTATATTTGAAACAATATGTTTCCCAGTTTGGGTCTTCTTAAATCCTCTTCTGTTTTCTTCATATGCTCATGTCCAGAATATTTTGCTTGCATTTTCTTTGACCCATCAAACTTAGATTCTGCCTCAGGTTTTTATTCTGGGAAGAATTTTGCAGTTTTCCCTGATCTAAGGCCTGAATGTTCAGAGTGGTGGTCCTCTGCCTTTGACTGGCTCATGAACATCTGGGGCAAGTTACACAGTGAAGGTGGCATCATGCTTTGTTGAGCTCAAGTTTTCAATTCTTAATTTCCTGCAGCTTCAGTAACAGTGGAATATCTCAAGGGGAGCACATTGCCCACAGGTTTGGGGCTGGAAATTGCTCTTTTGAATGATTCAGATACAAATAAGTGATGAGCTTGTGGATTCTAGGATTTGTTCAACAGACATCTTCCAAGCCACATAAGCTCATGCCAGTTTCCTTTCATCATTATATTCCATAAAAGTGTCCTGTAGATATGCATAAATCACGTAAACAAAAGGTTAAGATCGATTTGACTGTTTTTACTTAAATCTTTCTGATTTATGTAAGTCTTAAAAAGTAACGCTTTCTTTTGCTATAGGTACTTAATGTTTGTTCCTCTCCATTTGCCCTTGCAGAAATGTTTCCAGCATTAGAACTTCTGGACTATGAATATTGCTGGTTCTTTAAGAATTTAACCTAAAAAGCAGGCTTAAAGCAGGGGGGCAAAGAAGTAACTGATTTACCATTCCTCTAGTCATCATTTTGAATTAAATTAATGATTTTGGGGCTATCTGATTCTATTTTTTTTATTATTATTATTAGTTTATTGGTAAGGCTTTACCGGGCCCATTTTTCATCTTTAGGAAGGAATTTTCAAAGTGATTTCCTGAGCAAAAGCCTCTTGCATTAGAACAACATCAGTTTTCAGTTTTGGGGCATTATGTCCCCAAAAATGTGAGATCAAGAATGTTTTGTCTTGGCTCTGGTCCTAATTTTTAAGTCCAAAGTCCTCCAAAGACTACTGAGCCTAAAGCAGAAAAGGGAGAAGGCTTGACATGGTAAGAGCCTGAGCAAGCCCAAGAACTGTTTCTGTGAAAGGTGAACAAAAGAAGGGCAGCGTGCCAGGTTTTACTCCGCTTTATAACTGCACAACCTCATTTGTAAATCAGAGCAGACTGGGGCTTCTTGAATTTACTGCCACTGTAAAACCCTGAACTCCCCCACATATGGCACTTGTGCAGTTCTGGTCTGCGCATGCTTTACAGCACCTGAAATGAGGATTGAGCTGTCACAGACATTTAACTGTAGTATGTCACTTATCTTCAGATCTTAAAATTGCAAAATACTAACTCTATTACATATTTTGGGATTGTTCATTCTTTCAGAGCCATTTACCTATCTCTCCTGGGTTATCTTTTGTGTAATAGGAGGTTCATAAATGGTTCTGACATTGGCAGATCTAATCTCGGAAGGCCTGTCTGATTTAGAGATGGTTATCTAGCTATTGCTCTGAATGATATCATAAAAGGAGGAGAGGTTAAAAAAAAAAAACTACACATACCCTTTGAGCTTTGATACTTGCATAAAAATACTGCATGAATATCATTTAAGACATTAAAATAATCATTTACATATTTTGCATGGTTGTGTTTTAGGATACAATGCAACTGGGTCAGAATATATGAATAGGAAAGCAGAAGTATTGGTTTTTAAATGTCCCATGTCTCGGTTAGCATCCAAAAACCAACCTTATAAAATAAAGAGTAATATAGGCTAAAACTTTTGAATGGAAAGTAGCTCATGGTTTGAGCGTACATAAATTACAGCATCTTTTGTTTTTTAATCTGAAGTTTGAGTGATTTGTATTTGCATCATTTTCTAAACGATCTGGTAATTGCATGTATGATTTGAATATTTGCCAAGCTTCAAAGTTTTTGTTCTTATGGCTCTGTAACATTTTATTTTCATTAGAGGGAAAACTGCTACTGAGGCCGCAGATGACATTATCAATAACCATCTCCCTAAACTGAAAGAACTCAAACTAAGTGGTGAAATGCATGTTAACAATATAGATGTGTTCTGTGAGAAGGGAGTCTTTGATCTGGATTCTACGAGGAGAATTCTTCAAGCTGGAAAAGATATAGGGTTACAGATTAACTTCCATGGTGATGAACTCCATCCGATGAAATCTGCTGAGGTACTTCTCTCTTAATGTTCAGTTCAGCCACTTTTGGTTTTGTGTTGCTTTTGTTAGACCTCAGTCTTTGAAAGAATTGCAGTTTTCACATCCAAGGTTTTCTTTTCAAATACTTTATGAAGTAGATCATTCATAGACAATGCGAATGTGCAGCCATTGTGCAGTTTTGGACCTGGAAGGAAACCCTGACCTGTGTGACTGACATGCACTGCCTAATCAAACATCGACTTCGCTTATCTTCCACATGTGATACGAATGGGGGAGGTGGCTATCCACCCAAGGATGACAAAAGAATAGTTTATATGCAACTGGGGAAATACTTTTTCCTCAAATGTACTGTTAGCAGTAACAAGATGTGCAGTATAGCACACTCAGAGGGTTGGTTTAGCCAAGAATAGGCTCGAAACTATTTTGTTAAAGGAAGTCCGTCCCTTTCAATGTTTTACCATCATTTAAAGATTTCCCGTTTCCCATGAGTTCTGCTCAGATTATTCTCTGCTATATTTTCAAGAAAATCTTAATTGATCATAAAAGCCTTCTTGGTGCTTCACCACAGAAAGCAGCAGTCACACTGCTTGTTCTGCAACCAGTGTCAGTTCTGTCAGCCCTTTTCTTCTGCTTACTTTGTGAACAGGAGTTCATAATGGTTTTATCCGTAGCTGGCCAATAGTGTACACGTTCATCTGTCAAAAACACCACTGAAGGTTCCCTTCCTCTCAGGTTAATACCTTTCTCTGATTAACTTTTCATGCAGTAAAGTAGAAAATAGTTTGTGTCTGCATTTCATTTGTTCTTTCAGGCACTCTTTATGATTTTTCTTTTAGTAAATTTGACATTAACAATGAGTTGTCTGCTCCACTCATTTGATAACAACACTGTTTGACTGAATTAACTGTTCACTGTTATATGACTCACCTTAATTGAGTAATTCTCCTGATAATTCCCTCAGCTTGGAGCTGAACTAGGAGCCCAGGCTATCAGCCACCTAGAAGAAGTTAGTGATGAAGGCATTGCAGCAATAGCAAGAGCTAAGTGTGCAGCTGTCCTTTTGCCAACTACTGCCTACATGCTAAGGTAAGGCCACTTGATTAGAGGAAAAACTTTTGTAACAACAAAAACATATTTGTGGCTTAGGGTCTTATGCAAAAATGTAAGCTTGTATCTGTCTCCTAATGAGCAGGCTAGATCACTGAAGGCAAATCACAAAGAGCTGAATGCTCATGTCATATTTCTGGTGGACATTCCCAAAAACGAGGCAGTACCCTACTTCTGAGAAGTCTCATGGTAGATTGTGAGTGGTTTAGTCAACACTAGAATTTAGCCCTCGTGATAGGCTGACAATAATCAGGCATTCATTTAAGAAAAGAATGACTGGTTTTCATCAACACATTTAGACTTTGAAAATTGAATTGGCTTCTTTTCAGCCAATTTTTATCTGCAGTGTTTGTATTTGCTGTCTTGCAGAAGTTTTTGCTGGGAAATGAAGCCTTTGGTTGTCTTAAGAGGTAAAAGACTGGGTAACGTAAAAAATTGATATGATTTTACCCAGGCAATGCTGAGCAGAATTGGCTTAAATGCACTATTTTCCATGTGCAGAGATTTCAGATAAGCATAAATGGATCACTTGTTTCACTCTAGGTCATGAGGACCACAACCCAATAATGCCTTCTATTCTGTAAAGAGAAAAATCCTCAAACTGATTTGTTTTTTTTTTTCAGTGGCCTGCTTTCTGAGGAGTTGGAAGGGCTTGTGCAGTTGTTATCTGTGTCATTCTGATCATGTTCACTTCTGTGTCTGTGCTTGTGCTCATATTTATGGTTAGCATATCCTGCAACACTGCTTCTGAACCCACTGGCTAATTGCAACTAAACGCACTGCCAGAATGCAGATCTTGGAGAAAACTTCAGGTCCTGCAGGTTGACCCTGGGCAGGGAGGTAAAGGAGAGACAGCAGAACCATATCTACCTGTGGAATAGGCAGCAGCTGTAGCTCACATTGTTCCAGAGAATCCATGCAGTGAAAGGTTTATAACCTCAGGATAAGTCTCAGACTGAGATAATGATCAGCTGTGAGTAATGGTAATGAGGCCTTATTTGTTCTGGTGTCCAGTGCACTATTTATTGAACACAGATCTCCCGTTCAAATATACTCTAAAAAGAGGAAGCCGTGTTTGAGGTACAACAGATAACTAGTTAAGAGTATTAGAGGGCCAAAAGCTGCACGGCACTAATATGAGCAAAAGTTGCTGTGAGTTGATGTGGTACATCCTTTGAGATGCTGGCCTCCCTCAGCTCCACTACTGATTATGAGACTTCAGACCTTACAAGGTCCTGCCCCTGCAGTAGTCCCAAGTTTTAAGAAAAGCTGTAGCAGCCAGGGCTTCATATGATGACCAGAACTGGGCCAGAGAATGCAACTGAAGGGCTGCTTAATGATAAACATGCTCTCATTTTGGCCTTTGCTAACAGTTGTTTGCAGTATTCCTTAGTAGGAGTCTGGCAGTAGAGCACAGAGGACATGTGAGGACAGGGAGCAGCTTTTCAGACAAATCTTTTTAAACGCAGTTAACTCTCAGAGGGTCCTGTTGTGTACAGAACGTGGTATTTTCTCATAAATCTGCTAGGAGTCTTCTATAGCAAGAGAATTGTCTTATACTAAATAAAAGCTCTTCAGAGATCTTGTTTATTGTTCTTTTCTGTTAACTGCAGTGCTTTTAAAACAACTTTTTGAGTAGCTCTTGCTCTGTGTTTTCATTTTTATTGTTACACTGGTTTATTTCTGGAAATTATGGTTGGTGCTGCTGGTGTTACAGCAGCTCTGGCTAAAACTCCTTAGTGAGTGCCTTTCCTAAGGCTGCTGACTGTCCTTGCAAACACCTACCCAGCTTTACCAAGTGGCTGAACAGTTTCGAAACAGCTATTCCTGATACTGAAGTTGATTGTAAATGCAACTGTTCATAAGATCAGAGCTCAGCTGGTGGTTACTACAGAGGTACCTCCTGACTGCCAAGTAATGTAAACCAGGGACATCATGCTCATAACGTTAGTGGATTTTATCGGTGGTAGAAGGTCAGATCTATGAAGCTGGATTCCTGCATAACCCTGAAGTTACAGCACCCCGGTGGGTTGTTTATATAGAATTCAGTGGGAGCATGAGGCTTTTATGAAGCAGCTAGCTTTAGCTAGTGAAGCTAGCTATTGTTTGCATTAACACTGCTAAGTGAGAGAAATCCTATAATATATACAAATGAAACTCACACTGTCAAGTTATTTCGAATTGCCAGCAGAATCAGGAAGAGACTATTGCATTGGTTATGCCTCTGCTCGTGTTTGCAAGTCTGTCTTTGAAGCTAAAAGACTAGAAAATTACTTTTTTGAGAAATGAAGATTTTCACCTTGTAAATCCTTAAGTGGCTGAGGCCTGGATAAATACCAACATTTCAGTGGCCTGCAGCGTGGTGCTTGATAGTGGTTACTGTCACATGTTATTACTGCAAAAACAGTGGATCACAGTTTCCATTTATGCTGTCCATAGGGTGATAGGTAGCCAAGAGGAGGATTTGGCCTTTCATCTCCAAAGGAATCGATGTAACTGAATGCATGGATGTAGCCAAACTGAGTGATGACTTTTGCTCTTGTAACTCATCATGTAATAACTAAGAGAATTGTACTGACAAGCGTTTTTTTCCCACTAGACTGAAACAACCTCAAGCTAGAAAAATGTTAAATGAAGGAGTTATAGTTGCTCTTGGCAGTGATTTTAATCCTAATGCATACTGTTTTTCAATGGTAAGCTATCCCTAATACTTACAACAACACAAAATTACAAAATCTCCCGCTAGTATGACTTGTGTGTAGATCTTACATGCATAAAACATTCTTCGTATCCACAGAGAACTGCATGCGCAGCTTAGACAATTGCTCCTGCCTATTTATGTGGGTTGGTACTTTTTGCCAGAAATTCTTGAAACTTAAAGGGGGTTGATTTTTCAAATGCACTGAGGCTTCAAAAAAAAAGCTTGCAAAGCTCCTGATTCCACATTTCTCATTTTGGAATTCGCAAGATTTACATCATGTGGGACAACTCCTTTTTTTGCATAAGGTGGGAGGAGAGTGCTGTGGGATTTGAGGCATAAACTTTATTTTTGTTATTGGTAACTCCCATTTTCTGCTTAATTTTCCTGCTAGCCTATGGTGATGCATCTGGCCTGTGTAAACATGAAGATGTCAATGAATGAAGCACTAGCAGCTGCCACCATTAATGCAGCTTATGCTCTGGGAAAATCAGACACGCATGGCTCCATAGAGATCGGCAAGCAGGGGGACCTTGTTATTATAAATTCATCAAGGTATGTTCTTCTGTTATCATTTGTAATGTGATTTAACATAAGGGACTTAATTTTTCACCGGAAGGATAGTGGAGAGGTTAATGAATTCCTTGTGCTTTAAAAGTTATTTTCATCTGTAAAAAGGGACACTGCTAGCATTTTAGACCCACTTTCATTCTCCTTAATCACTCCAGTGGAAGATAAAGCATAATAGTTTTAGGGCTAATATTACAAATAACCCGTGCTTATTGACAAATTATCTAAATATAATACGTGTTTATTTTGTGGAAGGATTTCTGTAATGATTTGTACATTAGTTCATTGTATTCATGCAACAAGAGACCAACATGTAAATGTGGAATTTTGAATCAATGTCAACAGGGAATAGTGTTTTCCATGGTTTAAGCAAATGGTTCCCATGGTTTAAGCAAATATTTTGTAATTGCCAGGTATACGAGGTATGTGACCTGCTTTTATGCAAATAACAGATATTCTTAAACATCTCGTTGTCTTTTTAGGTGGGAGCATTTGATTTACCAGTTCGGGGGACATCAAACATTGATTGACTATGTTATAGTTAAAGGAGAAGTTGTCTATAAAAACGAGAGGTGTGGGATAACGAGCAGTTACTGAAGGAAGACAGTAATTTAGGAAGCTGCTATAATCAAATTGGCATGGAATATTTCAAAGTGACAGACAAATTAGATTTGTATTTACTGGTAAATTGATTGCCTGTTCATCTTGCCAGCCCTTTTATTCAAATAAATGTTACCATGCATTACCCATATGGTATATCCGCCGTCTGGTGCATCTTCATATCAGTTGTCCTTCTCTCCTTCTTTTCCGGTGCATAAAAATTATTTTAAACAAGCCTGTTTGAAATAAGACAGTTTTCTGTATATTTTTAATCTATAAAATTGTTATATTTGAGAAAAAAACAAACAAACACAGAAGACGAACAATCTATGAACGAAGAAAGGAAGTTGTGGGAAGCTGGTTGTCAGCCTCTTCTCACATGTAACCAGTGCTACAACTAGAGGGAATGGCCTCAAGTTGTGCCGGGGGAGGTTCAGGTTGGAAATGAGGAGACATTTCTGCTCAGAAAGAGCAGTCAGGCACTGGAACGGGTTGCGCAGGGGGGTGGTGGAGTTACTGTCCCTGGGGGTGTTTCAGGGAAGGTTGAACGTGGTGCTTGGGGACATGGTTTAGTGGGTGACATTGGTGGTGGGCGAGACGGTTGGACCAGATGATCTTAGAGGACTTGTCCAACCTTAATGATTCCATTATTCTAAACTAGGTAAGATTAACTGGGAAGAGTAATGTTAAGAAACCTGTAACAGGGCCAGGGTCTTAGGTATGCACATTTGGAATGGTGCTTGTTAGTGAACTAGATTTCTGATGAGGGACAGCAGTCTCATTCTAGTTTGAAAGCCGTCATAATCAGGTAGGAACTTTATGTCTTTCTGATCTCCCTGAGCACTGGGGTCATCTGTTAACATCTAAAACACGCAAGCCACACCATACAGTATCTTTCTTCGTGTTTGATTTCATTCTGGCTAGCCAACCAAATCATTTTATAAAATAATTTAATGGTGTTCCTGTCACTAGATATATTTTCCTGCAAGCAGATGTTGTACCAGATGTGGGTTTGAACTTTTGCTTTTATAGAACTGGGAATAACATCCGAAGCATGCTGTTGCACTGTCCTTTCTGCCTGAGACAGCATTCACAAATAACATTAATGCAGGCTGGTGGGGAAAGCTGTCAGAGTATTGTCACAGGCATTTCCAAAAAGCAGCGCACGGTCAGAGCAGTGCCCCTGAGCTTAGCAGTGCTACAGCATGTCCTGGCCATGCCTTGGTCCCTGGCAGCCCGAGGTGTGCAGTGTGACGGGGCAGAGCTCCTCACAGGGTGCCCAGGAGGTCTGGGTGCCCGAGGTGCTGTGCACCAGGGCAGGATGGAGGGAGGGGAAGGGCTGACAGCTGCACTTGCCACAGGCAGCTGTGAAGAGGTGAGTGGGAAGCAACACCCCTGGCCCTGCGACATCACTCCTCATAGCAAAGACAAATATGAGTTAAAAATTTTGCTTACATTCACGCTGTTTTGGTTCTGCTTTCCCACATGGGAGCTTAAGGCAGTAGGGCAGGGCAAACTGAGTGGCAGTGGTGGCAGCCCTAATATGAGCCCCAGGCTGTAATTGCCATTAATTGCTATATGCAATGGCAGAGCCTAGTGCCTATCCTCTGCTGTGCAGCGAGGCAGTACGTCTTCTCCGAAGTGCCTACAACATCTGCAGGACCACGCTGGCATAAGGAAAACCTCAAATATTCTCTTGCTGGACAGAAATAGTCATTTGTGGCCTGAAACTACTGACCTGAGGGGAATGTGCTCTCATGCACAAGCTCTGATGGGAATTTCAAACCATGTGCTTGCCTGATCAACGTGGCTAAATCCAGTAGCCATTCTGGAGCATGCCCCAGGGCTATAATTAGCGGGAGGTTTGCAGTTAGAGGATGTGGTTATCCTTCAGCAGCATAACTGGCTTAAGTGGTTCCTGATGGCCGGCTGCATGGCCCTGCCATTGCGTCCATGCAGCTGCCAGGGAAAGCATAGCACACTGAAACACAGAACATTTCTTTTTTGCTTGTTGTTAATATGGCTCACTTTGGCAACGACACTCACTGCGTTGGCTGCTGCAGCACGTGGATGTAGGTAGGAGTGGAGCAGGTAGGAGCTGCGCCTGCTGGTTTTGCTGTTGGGGAAGCTATGATGTAGCCATACCCTAAGGCTGAGGGCAAACGGATGAACAACCAGGCACATATCTCCTAGGGTCACTCTCGCAGCTGATTTTAATTAATAGCCAATTTTGTACAAAATGGAACAGCTTCAGCAGGAGGTTGAGATAGGCTTGCTGCAGAGAGCCCAGAGCTGGAGGGGTGGAGACAGACTTGGCACAGGAGGGAGAGACAGGGGCCAGGGACAGAGGGGGCCGAACTGGGATCTCACACACATGGGTGGGTACCCTCACTCCCAGCTCTACGTAGTGTTGGGCTAAGGGCCCAGCACCACGCTCGTGTTTATATCTTGATGTGACGAGTCAAAAGTCACCTGGCTCTGCGCAGGGCAGGACACCCTGCAAGTCATGTTTTCTCCTGGCCAGGTTCAGTGTCTCCCTGCCAGCTTTCCAGTGGGTGTGAATCCTGTCCTTGGGGCACATTTATCATTGCAGGTCCCACCCAGAGACACATATGGGTGGCCCCAAACTAGCAATTAAACTGCTTGTGCAGCATAGCTGATGGCCAGGGAGGTTTTTTTAGTCCATGCTGAACCCACACGTGGCTGTGGTTATCAGGCCTGTACTGCCAAGGCTGATGTTTTTTAACTGGTCTTTACTTGTTGTCACTGTGCTGTGATGTGAAGCTAAGTCCCGAGTCCTCCCTTGCAAAATACATAGCCTGTGCCAGAGGTCAGTGTTGTAACACAGAGCACGTTACCACACAAGTTTCTCCATGGTGACAAGGCCCTCTGCTGCCAGACGGATGCCCAGGAAGCCATGGAAGTGCAGGTCTCCAGCGCTGGTTCACATCCATACCACCTCTTCCTCCCCAGAGTCTGTACCCTTTCCAGGCCCCATTGCCACCTGTCCTGCTTATTTCTAGGCTAAAGCTTTGTTTCACTTTTTCATCATGACAGGAAAACACATTGCTACAGCTGTATATGAAGCCTCTCTACTTTTATTGCAGATGTGAGCCCATAGGTCTTGGAAAGCTGCATTAAATGTAGTCCATCATCAGAACACAACGTATTTGTTCTGGAGCAATGATACCCATAGCATGTTCTTTTGCACACAGCTTTTTTGATTTGTGAAGCACCTGTTCTAAAAATGCTCTCATTACACAAGAATTTGTATACCTCACGTAAAATTTGCACAGTGCTGGAGGAGCGAGAGAGAAGAATTAAGTGTCAGAGATAACTTTGCATGTGGCAGAATGAAGGGTACTGCAGCAGTTATCCAAATGAAAAAGGAAAAAGAGGTGAGAATAACAGATCTCAGCTGTTCAGTATCCTTGGCACACATAAAGAGAAGATAAGCAAAGAGCTGACAGAACAAATGCAAGAGACACTGAATAAAACATCCACTGGTTTCAGCAGAAGTCTGAATATTTTGTGTTCAAAAGCTCAGGAAGTTCAGTCAAATCCACACTATTATGACAGAGCTGTCTTTCACATGTGAAGAAACTAGTGAGCCGTTTTTCTTCCATTGCTATGTGCTCCTGAGTGAGACAAACAGTTCTTTTGGGTCATCCGAAGAAACCACTCTGATTTTTGGTGAAACAGCCATACACAGGGAAGGTCCTGGAAAGGGTCTGCTCTGTACCTGAGGAGAGCAACTATTAAAGTTCGTTCTGATGTGAGTGGTCGTGGCCAATATGTGTTTTCTTTGCCAGTGATCCCAGGGAGAAGGCTGTTGGTGAACCAGGTCTTGACTCAGGGATGTGTTCTCTCCTGTACTTTTCAATGTAAGGTTTAGCTACTTCCCACACCTGTGGAATCATAAAGTGAAACAGGATTGTTAGAAGGAAAACTGAAGAATACTCTTCATACTCAGTTAGACATCAATACTCGAGTTCAGGAAACCTTGTGGGAAAGTTACTGGGATGCAGCTGAGAATTAGAGACCTGCATAAATAAGCTGTAGGTGATCAGCAGAACTAGCAAAGCAAAGAGTGGGGCTTAGGGAAGAGCATGTGGATGGAGTTGAGAGAGGACAGGAAAAGACAGCTCTGGGGGGATGAGATGAAAGGATTCAAGATGAAAACATTGCATCTTGTCTTGTTAGCAGGCAAATGCTTGGTGTACAATAGTTGGGAGAGGATCACTGTCACTAGTTACCAAATCCCTGGGTCATGAAGGGGCCAGGGAAACAAAATGACAGCTGATATGCCTAAAGAAAAATGGAAGGGATAGTGTCTGGTATTTAAGGCAGACAAGGAGAGGAAAATGTTCTACAGTCTCCTATGTCTCTTCTTTCAAGGCTGTAAGACAGATGGCTGCAAGGCACAGTCTTACAGAGGGGGGACTGTGATCTCTCATTTGCTTATGCTCACTGATTGTTTATTATTTACCTTTTAAAAACAAGTGAGAGATGTTTGTGCAGTCCCATAGCTGTACAAACACTTGGCCTGGTTTAGCGCTGCTAAGGCCCCTGCTGTTCCCTCATGCACCTCCCCTTACCTCTTCTAGCAGCCTGCCAGGCCCGAGGGCCTCATGGCTGGGCAGCATGCTACCTGGGGAATGAGGATCCCTGTCCGGAGAAGGATCCCATTGGAAATGGGATCCCGTGGATATGGACAGGGGTGTGGGACCCTGCCCTCAAGCAGCTCCCTGCCAGTTTTAGTAATGTAAACCATTTATTACACAGGACCGGGCAAATGGGCGCTGTTACTGACTCCGGCCAGTGACCACAGCGAGGGACATCCCCAGAGCAGAGCCGTGGCGTGCCCCTGAGGACAGAGCACACCGCCCCCGCCAGAAGCCAACACTCGCCTTCTGCTCCACCAGCAGCCTGTGAGCCGCTTCGATGTCCGGGGCCATGAAGCGGTCCTTCATCCAAGGCCTGCAACGAGACCCAGTGAGAACATTGGCCAAACATTAACCACCAGCGGCAGCAGGTCTCCAAAGCGGCCCATGACCTCTGCCTGTTGCGTTTATCTGATCTTACCTCACAACTGAGCGCACAAGGTCGTAGACCTTCTCCAATGGCGTTGTCGTCCTCAGAGGGCGTAGGAATTCAATGCCCTGGCAGGCAGCGAGCAGCTCGATAGCCAGAACTAGGGAATCACAACAGCAAGGGGGGTCCTATACCCATAAATATCACTTCCAGGGTATCTTGAATACCCCAAGTAATGGGCATCATGAATCAGAAAACTTTTTAGGGCTGAGATGAACAAAGGGGACTGAGCTGTAGAAAGGCTTGGCTTATGAAACTTTGAAGGAGATTATTCTTTCTGGAAAAGTTTGAAACTTATCTGCCCACCTCAGACCTGATGATTATGGGCATTAGTTCCTCAGTCTCACGAGCCAACTCACCAAAGGAGCTGGCTAAATCAGCTTGATCTAGAATATATTGTTTCTCAACACAATGTTGAAACATGTTTCTCAGACTCACTAGTCTGCACGTGAAGAATGCAGTTCCATAAAACTAAGTCTTTAGAGCACTCACATGTATAAACTTGAGTGGGCGAATGAGTTTAGTGTTTGTGACCTATGTATTACTCTGTTCTTTCACTAACAGCTGACATCTGTATCTAAGCACATCACCTGCCAAACAAATAAATAAAAGGAAAAAACAGAAAAGCAAGAGAGCAATCTGTACTTCAAAGCAAGAGATGACAGTTTTGCTGAGCATCCTGTAGTGAGTAGTTTTGTTTCACAGGAAACACTTAGCCCTGGATTTACCTCATCTCTATTCCAACTGCTTGTAAAAGTATATACTTAATAAAATATTTTTAAACAGTTCTTTCAGATGCATAGTTCTGTCAGCCTTTTTTCTAATCATCTAAACATCTAAAAAGAATGGCATTAATATCTTAATCCAGTTAAATACATAAGGTTTGTATGGAAGTCAGTGTTTTAATGTTACCTTGTTCGACGTGCTCAATGACTCTCAATGCTTTTCTTGCAGACCATCCTCCCATGGATACGTGATCCTCTGTAGCAGCACTGGTGGACAGAGAATCCACAGAGGAGGGATGGCACAAGGCTTTGTTCTCCGAAACTGCAAAAACCCAATGCAGTGAACATTGGGCAGAAAGGGCAGTGACACCAGAAGCAACAGCCAGCCTGAAGCAAAGAGCCCATCCACCACCACAGACTGCAGTGGAGAATACAACAGCTGCTCCTCTTTGGAGAACACATCAATGTTTTAGCTGAGTTGTTTGTAATAAACACCTTGAAAACTACCACCACATCTGAAAACAGTCACCAAATACTGGTCTTTAGATAGAAATATTAACCAAAGACAGAAAGTCTGCCCACTCCCCACCACGAGCCCCTGGCCTCAGCACCGTGATGGGCTGGGAGGCAGGGCTGTCCTCACTGCCATGCTGGAGGCTGGGGAATGCCCCGGGGTCTCTCGGGTGGCAGACACAAGCTGTAAGTGTGAGGCCTGTGAGCAGAGCAGATGCCCCTGGCACCTGGAGCCCAGCAGCAGCTGAGGTCTGCAGCCATCACAAACTCTGTCTGGCCAAAAGGAAAAGTTGCCAGCCTTCAAACATAGCAACGAGTCCTTCAGCTCATATTCCAGTCCCATTTCCCAAAACAGCCTCTGGGCAGAGCCATTTTATTGCATCGATTTAGCTCATTGACTGTTTTTCTGTAGGGTATTTATCTACTTATTATCCGACATCCTCTGTTCCTGACTGTTTGCAACTCTTACTTACATTTTACCCTCTGCTTGCAGCATGTTTATCTTCATGTGGGTTCGTGCGTCCCTGAACTGTAATATTACAGAGGCCAGCATGCTTGTTGTTGGTTTAGTCATGAGTACTAGAGGAAAAATATACCAGTGCTTTTTTTTGGTGTGCTCCTCTGATACGCAGCCCTGGAAACTCCTGTGGAGTTTGCTGCTGGTGTAGATACCTGGCCATCAGATGGAGACACTGAGTGATAAGGGTATCAGCCCAGCTTTGACACAAGTGGTGTCCCTATGAGAACTGAGGAATGAAGGTGCCTCCACTTAGAGACCATACCTATTCAAACACAGGTTTGGTAGAGTGGCTCAGACAGATAGAGTGTGTTGCCTGCAGAGCTTGCTGTGAATTTTACAGCCTTGTCTGAGCTGATTTGCAGGCTGCTGGGTGCAGAGCTCTCACTGATTTCAGCTGGAGATCATGTGCTGGCAACTCTGTACACAGAGGACTCTCTGCCAAGCCCATCAAGATGCAAGCATTCCTGAAGTCCACCTATGGGTTTGCATGCTCAGAGCACTAAATTTGCTCATGGGTCAGTGCAGAACAAAGAACCCTGAGCTGAAATAATTGCAGCTGCACTGAATGCTCAGACATCGCACCCAGCCAGCTCAAAGCATGTGGAGAAGAGAAGGAAAACAGGAGTGAGATCCTTTGACAACTACCAAATTACAACTGCCTCAGTGTAAATTGATCTTTCTAGCTTGCCCTATTGGTACTAGTTAAGCACTCACCCAGGGCAGCTGCTGTGCAGTGTGCAATCATGAAGCCGGAGTTCAGGCCTCCTTCGGTGACTAAAAATGCAGGCAGTTCACTGAGTGAGGGGTTGCAGAGCCTCTCAATTCTTCTTTCACTAATCGCAGCGAGTTCATGCACACCAATTGCCAAGTAGTCCAAAGCCTATAAAAGACGTCCTCATTAAATTAGGTGACAGGAAAAAAAATCAGAAGCTATAATGTCTTTTTTCTCTATATGCTTAATTACCTTTGCAGGATATTCACCATGAAAATTTCCTCCAGAAATGGTCTCTGCTCTTTCAGCAAACACCATCTTTAAGGAGAGGTTAAGGCACAAATATGAATTAAATACAGCTTATGTGAAAGATATATATGAGCAATCAGAATATCTTATCTGAAGATATGTTTGCACTAGTAGGCTTTTATTTGCACATACACTGTATCACAACTATGTACTTTTCAGAAAATGAAGGCCCAATCTCAGTTCTCCAAACTTGTAGACAGAGTTTTGACATGTATTTTTTTCAAATGGACCGCATGAAAAGAGGTGTTTGATTAGGGGGTGGGATTATTAGGGGTACAAAGAAACACATGTGTTTGAATCCCAGCACAATTTCTTAGTTACCTGATAGATTCTCTCCAAGGCATGTACAATTTTAGACAGGTAACAAGCAGTGATGCATGTCAGCTATCAGTGGGATGTTACGTGTAACATCTTCATAATGCTGAGGAGAATCCAGCCTCGCTCAGTGCCAGCACAAAAAGTGTGCCCACAGTTTACCAGGCTGAACCGTGAGGAGGTTTACCAGTCATGTATGTTTTGTCTGCCTTCCCTGACGGAATGCAAACCTTGCCCTGGAATGCAGGTCTCACCAGTGCTGCACCACCAAGTGTTTCATACAAGTTACCATTCATCTAAGTGCATTTGGTTACCAAGTCCCACCTATCTACATATGCAACAGAAGCATATGGATTATTATCTAGGAAACCTTAACATGCACTAGACTGAATGCATGGGTGGTGCCCTTGCCCCAGCACACACTTGCATGCACTGATGCAGATATGGGGAAAGGAAGAGAGGCTGACATTGCAGCCAGTGGTAGTTATTGACTGAAACCAACTAGGAATTTTTTGCCCCGTATACAAATAATTACTTAGAAAAATAAATAAATAAATAAATAAATAAATAAAAAAGGACAAGTAAAATGTTACCAAGAAATAAATTCATAAAAAGATACAGGGTTGTCTGTGGCACTGTTGATTTCAGTCATCATGATGTCCTTCACAAAAGCGATTGTATCGTTTACAACTCCATGGACCTAGAACAAGACATTAGCACCTGAGCTAGATTGGACACTTAGTTCATCCTCAGGGGTGCTGATCCACTTGCATGTGCTCTCTTTAACTCATGTTAAAGCTCATGGCATTGTGTTCATCCAGGATGATTGACAGCTACCTGAACAATTTATCTCTCTGGCTGGAAACACCTTTCCCCAGTTCATGGTCTTAACTTCAGTGCAGAAGAAATACCCTCTAAAGCCTACAAATGGGGAAACCAGTGCCTTCCCCCTGCTACCAGTATCCGATCTTTTTCAGACCCAAGCACAGCATTGCCAGATACTGCCTGAGGGATGTGTGCATGGGATCAGCAAATTACACATCCCTATTAATATTAACTTTGAAGTAAGGGAGAAGCAAAATAAAATCTCTTTCTCTAGTGGTGTCAGACAATGCACAGATGACAGTATTTTTGAGGTGGGCACTTTACCATCATTTTTCTCTTTTTATGAAAGGAAATAAATTCAGTTTTTACCTGAGGACAGCAACGCATTGTGTACGCGTCCTGAACTCGGTCACAAAATCGATGGCTCTCTAGAAGGAACAATGGGATGAAAAGCAGATATTCCTCACACAAAAGCATAGGTGCTGCAGTTGGGAGACCCAGCCTGTCCTGTGCAACTTGGCAGGGTGAAGGTTGAGATTACTCACCTGCTATTTCTGATGGATGGTGGTCAGAATCCAGGAGGGACCTGAATCGAAATGCCACTTCAGCCTGCCCTTTGTGTGGGCGCACAGCATGGATGTCTAGTAAGACAAATCAGACTGATAAGTTTTGCCTCTCTCCAATGGCTTTAAGCAAACAGTCAGGAAAGGTCCAGTACCCACCGGTATCAAAGGCCTTAGTTGTACCCTTCAGGACTTCAAGCGTAAGGGCAGCGACTATGTCTGCTTGCCTAGCGATAGCACTGGCTCTTTCAACTGCTTCACATCCCAGCGAGGTGATCATTTGTGTCCCGTTGATGAGGGCCAGACCCTTCAAAGAGAGAGCAGATGTTCAGCGAGTTCATTGCAGCTATTCCACATGCTGTGATAATTACCCATCTCAGGGATAATTCTCTTTCTTGTATAAGGCATGTAAAGACCTTTGCTAAGCTCCCTGGGTTGTCCTGAAGAAAATCATAAAAAGCACAGCTTGACTGGGTATCTTTGCTACATAAATTGTCAATTTTCATGACCCTACTAAGTTATTATAAACACCTTTGGAACTCCAGTGGTTCCAAGAAAGAGGTTTATTTAGTTCATGTTATTTCAAATTTTAAATCTTTTCCAAGTGCTTTGGAAGTGGAATGTTTAACAGCATTATTATTGATTTTATTTGTGTTATTATTATTATTTCTTAAGTCATTAAACCAAAGAAGTTAAGAGCATGGGTTGTGCAAACAACAATGATAATAAAGAAATAGAGAGTTAAAACAGAAATAAAAATTATCACTGCTTTCAAAGATTTGTTGAGTTCAGCTAAAACGAACCACAGGTTTGTTCTAAACAAACATGAGGCTGATCTCAGAATCACAGAACGGTTGAGGCTGGAAGGAACCTCTGAAGATCTTCTAATCCAACCCCCTGCCAAGCAGGGTCACCTAGAGCAATGGGAGCTTGCCGTTTGACTTTAGGAGACACTGAGTTTGGCTTCTTTCCCCTGAGTTTTACAGCTTCTGAGCCCCCTCACCAGCCCTCTCATCTGCTGCATTGCCATGTAAACTTTAATATTTAAGTGAGATTCATCTCACCCAGTTTTAACCAATCTAGAAGACAGATATCTGGTTCAAGTCAGTCATTTGAGCTCTTTCTATGGTCAAAGGGCTGAGAAGCACCTTCAGAGGGCTCAGATGAAGACAGATCTGAATACCAAGCCTCTAGAGACAGCAAAGTGAAGAGCTGATTGGCAACCAAAAAGATAGGTCTGCACTGGTGCTGCAAGGGATAGATCTACTAGTACTGTGTGCATTGCTGTGGCTATCAGCAAAAAGAAGCCTGTCCTCATCAATGCAATACTACACCAGGTTCCACTGGCCTGGAGACACACGGGACAGCAACTGTGATAACTTCTGCCAATGAAGGGTCAGGAGTGGTTGGAAATACAGGTCTGTACCAGTTACCACTGGCAAAAGGACTGGATTCTACCAGTGATATTGAAATGGGGGTAAAGATGGAGCTTATTTTTCTGCTGTCCTGAAGCCCTGCAGTCACAGCTTCTCTGATAGCTGCAGTTGCCACGTAGGTGGGAGTTGCAATGGGAACGCTGCCATAAACCCTGCTGGAGAATGGGGTCTTTGGTATCCCTCCCTGTGGCTGACTTCAAATACTCTTCTGTAGCTTAATTTAAAATGACTGTTAATTAATTTCAGGCTTACATAGCAAGTATAAAGCAACTAGTGATTGACTAAGCTTGTTTTTCATCAGCTGGCATCATTACACTTTATTACCTCTTTTGGTTTCAAGGTAATTGGTCTCAGACCATGGGCTTCCAGGACCTGTGAAAGAGTTTAATGAAAACATAATTAATGATTTTTTTTTTCCCAGTAATTCAACCACCAAAACTATAAAATCTTAACTGTTTCCATAAATGAATTAACAACAAAAAAAGTCCCCAAGTGAAGGAAGAAAAGCAGTTTTATATTATGAACATTTTAGGTTAATTTTTCTGCTGGGCAAAATAAAGGACAGCATTTTGGAGCTTCTAAACTATCACCTCATTTCCCAGTTCCATAAAGGAAGGCAGTAACGTGAGCACCAACGTGAGATACTGTCACAGCCCATGAACAGCTATCATGTATTATCTCATGGGAAAGAGTAATATGAGAGAAGGCTGGAAACGCCTTGGGAAGATGGTTCTGTCTACCCCCTACCACACAGCAGGTTTGGCTTGGTATAAACTGTTCCCTTATAGATGATTCCCTAACCCTTCCTATAGAAAACCTCCGGTGGAAAAGAGCCCTACTCAGTTTATTCTGTGCATATCTGTTCCATAAAATCACTCCTGTGGGAAATGGAGGAACGGTGTAACCTTGGTTTTGATAAGAGTCCTCTCAGCCCTTCCAGCTGAAGAGGCAACAAACCTCAGAGGTGTGCAGTTGGTCCCAAACCACAACAGATCCTCTTTTCTCTGGAAATGATACAAGGAACTATTTGGGCAATGGCAGAAGCAGGGAGAGTGAGAGAGAGAAGGTGGGAAGGCTGGATGATCTCATGTTGAAAATATGTCCTGGGGAGTCTGCCTTCAATTCCATTTTTGCTACAGAGCTCTACCAGGAGCCACCGACTTGAAGAACAAAGCTCTTAATTTGTCTACTGCCCCGTTTCCCCTCCCATCAATTGTTTCCTGCATTTCCAGGGAGATGGGCAAAAGCTGAGATGGTGATGCTCCAAATATTACATAGGTGATGCTTCAAATATTACATAGATTCATAATAAAGGTCCCTCCAACATCTGAAAACAGAAGGTCTGGCACATGCTGGCCTCCTTCCTCCCTAACTCCTCTCTGTGTACTTCTACAGCCTACCATGATGGTATAATTATCAATCCTTTAATAAATCTGGTGGATAAATATTATGAATAAATATTCATGGATAGGAGTGTTAGGATTGACAGAACAAGCTACTTTGAAAAACGTCGGAGAGGCCAGACTTGGAGATGTTCAACGCTAGATCAATCTGCTGCTGCATTAGTGACAGGGTAACAATTAATTAATTAAAAAATAATTATATTATAATCTAGTTATAAATTATATTATAATCTAGTTATAATCTGCATTATGATACTATGAAGTGATATTTCTTTAGGACTTAATAACATGCTGGGCGTTTGTTTCTGGTCCCCTGTCATGTGGGTTACTTGCTCTATTCTCATGGATCCGCCTTCCTCAAGGTAGAGGATGAGCTGTTAAACACAACCCAGTCCCAATTCAAACTGGTACACAAAATCTAAAGACTTTTAAATCTTACGTATTTAGCATCAGCCCAGCCACTCTTTGGGGACCACATCTTTCCTTCTCCAATTAATCCCAGAGCAAGATGAGAGAGGGGAGCCAAGTCTCCACTGGCCCCAACTGTCCCTTTCTCGGGGATGTAAGGCAGGCAGGATGCTAGAAAGAAAACAAAAAACAAATACAACTTCTGTTAGAGCTTCCCCTTGATATGCTCCTTGGAAAACAGAGAAGCCAGCACATGAAGATGGTCACAGTAACATCTTGTAATGGTTATCTGTTATCAATAGCACCAACAGGACTACTTGTTGTGCAGACAGGTTTGTCCATGCTCCAAGAATGGCTGCAATTTATAAAGAAATTGACTCCCTTTTGAATTCAGTACTGTAAGGAGGGGGGACCACAGCTAGGGGTCTATAAGCACATGGCCAGGCAGCTAAAATGCTGCTCTTAGCTTCCCATCACAGGCTGACCACCAGCCAAAGGTATCTGACCATTTCCCACTTCACTAAACACTGAGTACCTCCTGGAAACCATCTCCAAACCCCTTTCCCTTTCCTCATCCCTCTGGGCACTGAATGTGTGAAAATGAAGAAATAGAGCCCAGGGAACCTGTTTATCCTCAAAACAAGTCCTGAGCAGGGAGCAGAGGTGCTCTTTGGTCACCACTGCCACTGTAGCACGTCTTGCCAGAAGGACCATCAAAGAAGAGCCACCAACAAAGAGCAGAGACACCCCTTTGGTCTCCCTGCTGTGGTGTCTATCAGGGACACTCTGCTTCAGCTGCTGTGACAGCTGTGGTGGCAACGTGCACTGCTGACCACGCTCTGCTGCGGGTCTGCCTGGTAGGCCTGCTCGTGAAAACTTGGGCACCTCTCAGGGATCTACTCACAAAAACAGGTGCATCTGCTCAGCAAACACCAATATGAGCAGAAAGTATGGAAACAGCTCTCACTCACTGCTGGCCTCAGCCTGTTTGTGAGCAGGGAACCCTTTCTTTTATTGTGTGCTCACAGCTTTCACAGCAGAAAACATAAGACATACAATCAGGTTTGCACTTCAGACTGTGGGTGAACCATGATCTAAATCATCCATGTTTGGCTTCCATTTCTACCAGAAGCCTCTTGCTTAGCCTTGAGCTCATCACTGGGCTCATCCTCGGGGGCTCTTTTCCCAAACTCCTGCCTGCGCCATCTCAGCCTCTCCTGCTGCTTCTGCTCACCCCTGAGTTCTTCACTACAGGAATGGTCTCTAACCATGAGCCTGGGTAGGAACAAGTCCTGATCTCTCCCAGCTACAAAGTCAAATAAATAACATACATAGCTTGACTCACTGAGCTACATCCTTTAAAGAAAGAGTTAAAAACAAAAAAACAAAAACAAACAAACCACACTACCAACAATAACAACAAAAGAGAGGGAAGCTTTCTTTCAGCATCTTTCTTTACCATTAAATGCTTCGATAACTTGCTGGAGGGTTTCTAGGGAAATTCCGCTGTACCCTTTTGCTAGAACATTGATCCTCAGCGCCAACAGCATGCGAGACCTCTCGGGGGTCAAAGGTTTCCCCACACCTGAAACAGTAATGGGCTCAGTTACCCACCTGCTATCAACAGCACAAGGAAGGGAAAGCACCAAGCGATTTCTCATTACCTGCAGAATGTGATCGAACCAGGTTCACTTGAAGCTCCCTATGAAGACAAAAAAAAGAGTTACATAAAAAAATAAGTAAGTTTTTGAAATTCAAGTTTTATTTTGCACAAAACAGAAATACTAAAGCAGCCCCCTCTCATCTAATTGTAAGCATGCAGTGTAGAGCTGCTCCATCTTCTTTCTTTCCTCAGAAGAAAGGAAGAAGAGAACTGCACACATAACTTACATAAGTTTACTGTTTGGAATGACAGTTCTGGCAAACTTCCCAAACCCTGTGGTGATTCCATAAACAACTGCAAGAAACACACATTTCTGGGTAAGGAGAGAGCCTGAGACAGTTTTCATAGCGTCTGACAAAAACAATTAATAGTTAGTGATAAAAATATTTACCTGTCTGTTCCTTTACAATCCTTTCAATTACTTCTCGCGATCGTTTGACTTTAGCTTCAGCTTCAGGTGTGAGCTAGAAAATGAGTATTTTTATGCATTTTTGATGTAATTTTATCTATTACATCATTTAATTCTAATTGTAGAAAGATAAACATGACTTTTTGCCATGTTTGTTCAGAATCTTTACCTTTATCTTGTAGAGCCCCTTTCCCAAACTGACCAGGTCCTCCGTTGTTAAGCTGTTGCCATCTAAAGAAATATACTACACCAAAGAACCACCTTTTAGTTTGGGATACATATACAAATAGAATTGCTTAATGATCACAGTATTAAAACAACAACAACAACAAAAACAGCAAAAGCTCAGCGATGGCAGGAAGATCATGCATGCTCTCATTCATAAGATAGGAACACCATAATAAAAGTGCAATGAGCAAATCACAATTTAGATTCCCAGGCCCAGCAAACCTAACAGCCACTGATCTCATGAATATTGCAGTGGCTAACTCTTCACAAGCTCTGAAGAATATGAGGACCATTACTGAGTTGTAAGACCATTGGTAATTCCTACCTGTTCTGGTTCTCGGTATTTGCTATATCTGAAAGTTACGTAAAGGAAAAGAAATGGCAAACATGATGTCAAAAGTAGTAGTGTCCATTCGATTAAAACTGGCCATGTCTTTTAAAAATGAAGGAACACTGAAAGAACATGGAAATCTAGAAAATTATGAATCTGGAATTATAAAAAGTTCATGGCTTGCTCAAAAAAGGATACAAATGAACTCCTTCCGGCTGAGACGGTATGAAATCTGGAGACATTATGTCTCCTTCTATAACTAGAAGAAATATCCAAAGTAAACATGAACAGGATTAAACTCTACTCTAAGTATAGATTAATATGTTATTCTTTACAGTACACAACAGTAAGTATACTAATTTGCAGTCATCATCACCAAACATATCTGTATGCCTCTAGGAAAATAATTAGTGTGTATGTAGTTTATTTAAGGTTATCTAAAGACAGAAACAGGAGAGCCCAGTCCTTGGACATATGTTCCATCTCCTGAACAATCATAGAGAATATAAGACATCATATACAGATGATACATACAGCACCCTGTAGTTTCTAAACGCTAAATAGTTCTGTTAGAATTTACATTTTGGTATTTTTCCATAAAAATCTTAGACACCATCTCTGATGCAATTTTAGATCACCTAAAACACAGCTTGCTAACTCAGGTGCCATTGCAGTCATTTCGTCATGCATTGCCTAAGGTTTTGCTTACCAACTTCAACAAATTCATTGTCCTCTAGGGCATCCTCCACTGTGTCATCAAGATCCAGCAAGCCAAGACCCTTGCACCTTCGAACATAAAATTTTACTTCTTCCACCGATGTAAATCCTCCGTTATCAGGCTTGTTTTTCATGTACCGTCTCACAGCTTCCCTTCCCAGCCATCCAACTGTGTTAGCACCGTTGAGGCACGGCACTGCCAGCCATTCCCCTCGGACATGCACCGTGTATCTTGGCATGCTTTCTCTCCAGAATTGCTCCTTGCCTGAAGGGCTGCAGTGCGAAGCAGCCTTACATTTACCACACCACAGCCTGAGAGCAGTATCCAGCCGGATTCTGGTGTCCCAATCAGATCAAGGCAAAAATCCACCCCCAAAGATCCCCACCTTTGTAAATAAGTGAGATCGATGCGTTCAGCTGACTTCAGCCAATGAAACCAAACCAAGGGAGCACACCCTTTTCCTGGAAAGGACCAGATATCCCCCCTCTTCTGATCAAAACATTGCCTGCGAGAATCTCTGGTCATTTGGACAGTGCTGTAGCAGAAGCCTAATTAGATTTTGGGAGTGAATGAAAGGAACGGTGTAAGTTCATAAACTGAAAGAGAGAAAAAATTTTTTCAATGAATTTTTCCACTAGAAGTTGTCACCCAGAGGGGTAGCAAGAAGAGAACTGAATGGCTCACTAAGTCCTTAACACAAAAAAAGTTGTAACAATTTAGGTAGGTTTTCTACTGCTTTATTTTAAGCTATCCTGTTTCCAAAACAGCCAGTATTTTAGTGAGTTTATTAAAAGATGACTGACACAGCATTCATAAATATGTAAACTGATTTTTGAGCCTCAGTCACACAAGAGTTAATTTTTCCATCACTTTTAATTAATCTACTTAGACATATGTAGTTCAGAGCTGAATAGAAGAACTCGGCATACCTTGAACAACTAACATCCAACAAGGTACATTCATGCCTTAATTTATATTAGAGCTGCTAACAGGGAAAGATTAATCTCCTGGTAAAATGCATCTTCATCTACTTGAAAGCTTATACTAATCAAAACGCAAAACAAATATATTGAATGACTCTCCAGTCCTACTCTAAATATAATCAAATCTAGACTTTTTGCTGTGACTTTATATATAGTATTTTTCCTCCTCCAAAATACCTTTTTTTTTTTTTTTTTTTTTTTTTTGGGGGGGGGGTCGGTGTCAACAGATTTCATTTACGTTAATTTATCATTTTCAGGAAAAGCAATTCTTCCCAGATTCGTTTCAAAAAACAACCCCTAGATGGCAGTATTCACAACAGTTTCACTTATCAGTTTGGACTGAAATACACAAGAAACAGCTCCTAATGCTTTTAACCTTATTTCTAACTTACAGTATCAGCATAGACTGGTGGTGACTAGGACTGATTATAAAATGGAAATATTAAAAAACAAAAAATCTAAATCCATGAAGGAAAGACTTGGGTTTCAGTCCCCTGCAATAATTAGAAGTTTTAAAAATATGTAGTGGGTTGAAATAATTAATGTCACTAAAAGCATAGCAAGGCATTAAATATGAAATATGGTAAAAACGACAGGTTTGGCAAAGAAAGAGAACAAAAGTATTTCAGACAATTCATAGTAATAGTACACAACAAAAGATCCAATAGCAATGAAAAAGTAAAACAACTGTATTGTGAGTGATGTAAAGAACTGACTAATGTAACAAAGCCGTGATAAATGTGGCTACGCAGATTTTTTCCTCAGCTTTCAGTACAATGCTGTAATCCGTTTAGGTCTTCAAAGTCCTATTATACTCATAGTAATTCACACCAGTGGAAAATATTCTCCTACAACACAGGAGAGTAAATAAGGGAATTGGAACGATGGGCTGAGGCCAATGGGGTTCAACAAAACCAAGTGCCAGGTACTACACTTTGGCACAACCCCACGCAGCGCTACAGGCTTGGGGCAGAGTGGCTGGAAAGCTGTGCAGAGGAAAAGGCTCTGGGGGTGTTGGTGGATGCTCACCTGAACACGAGCCAGCAGTGTGCCCAGGTGGCCAAGAAGGCAAGTGGCATCCTGACTTGCATCAGGAATAGTGCAGCCAGCAGGAGCAGGGAGATGATCACCCCCCTGTGCTCTGCTCTGGTGAGACCACACCTCGAGAGCTGTGTTCAGCTTTGGGCCCCTCACTACAAGGACATGGAGGCCCTGGAGCGTGTCCAGAGAAGGGCTACGAAGCTGGTGAAGGGTCCGGAGCATAGGTCCTGTGGGGAGCAGCTGAAGGAACTGGGGTTGTTTAGGCTGCAGAAGAGGAGGCTCAGGGGAGACCTTATTGCTCTCTACAACTACCTGAAAGGAAGGGGTGGGGAGCTGGGGGTCAGCCTCTTCTTGCAGGTAACTAGTGATAAGACTGGAGGGAATGGCCTCAAGTCGCACCAGGGGAGGTTCAGGTTGGAGATGAGGAGACATTTCTACTCAGAAAGAGCAGTCAGGCACTGGAGGGGAGGTGGTGGAGTCACTGTCCCTGGGGGTGTTTCAGGAAAGGGTAGACGTGATGCTTAGGGACACAGTTTAGTGGGCAGTAGTGGTGGTATTGGACAATTGGACCACATGATCATGGAGGTAGGTAATTTCCAACCTTAATGATCCTATAATTCTATTATTCTGACACTTTTTGTACAGATCAACACACAGACAAGCAGACTGAGCAATAAAAAGATTTATTTTTCAGTTGTCAGATACTTGAAGTTATTTTCATATTACTGTGAAAAAAAAAAGAAAGCTATGCACAAAGAGTTATGCCATCCACCAGTTAATTTTCCATGTTTTTAAATTCCATGATTCACTACATCTTATACAGCTTCTTTGCATGTTCCATGAATTGCTTGTAAGAAAACCGTTCTCCCAGTTCCAGAGATTTAGTGATTTTGCAGTAATACTTGGGAGGTACAAAATAGAAAGTACCAAATTTGATTCAGAAAGTTCATTTTAAGCTAAATTAGTACCAAAGCAGCAGATCATTTATGGCATAATCAAGCACACATATGAATGGTTTGCAGTATCAGTCTTTTTTCAGCAACTAGAAAATTTCAAAGCAATCAATAAATTTGTCACTGATCCTGTTTCAAGTCTTTGCCCACAAGCATTGATGTGACCGGGTGCATACAGGCTCTGTGCTCTAGGAATGTCTTGACAGTCAGATCTCGAGACTTGTCAAAATTGTAGAGATCCCTGAAAAAACAAAACAAAAAGCACAGCGTTACAAAAAAAGAATCCGTGAAAAAACAGTATAATGCAGATTTTTCTCAAAGTTTTACTTTTATCTTGACAGCCTCACATTAAGAGACATATTGAGAAACTAGTGTTTCCTCTCTTAAAAAGTCAGCAAGTGGAACGTGACTCTGAAGATAAGCTTGTTGGCAGTATATAGAAAATCATTTTATCACTATAAAATATAACAACACAGTGTCAAGACATATATTCCATTATACTAAAAATGCCAACATTGTTAGCTCCTACAATTTGGAGATTACTTTTACCTGAACAAGGGCCGAGTAAACTTCATCCTCCCTTGATCTGTTGCCATTTTTAGAGCCAGAGGAATAGCTTCTTCCCACTTGGACTGGATACAGAGGCGTAGCCATCTGAAAAAAAAAAAAAAAAGAAAATGTTATTTTTCATTTGCAGTTGTCTTATGATTCTGTTTCCATAAATGCCATAGACAGTGCTGTGTGCTCATGGACTAGAATTTCAGCATATATAAAATACTAACATAAGTGCAATATAAAATATTTAGTGTCTGAGTGGCAGGTTACAAAGTGGACTTTCTCATAAAACACAAAAAAAAAGTTTCCAAGTTTCTCCAAAATTGTCTTTTTACTGTGGCTATACATATATTTTGTTTATGTTAGAGTAGCATCCGGTTGCATCACTCAGAGCCGAATTATAAAGTACTTTCCACATTTGACCAAGTTACCAAAAAACTTGAAGAAAAACACAAACAAAACCTCATCAGGTTTTGTTTTAAAAATATAAGAAAATACTCTTTCAAGAAACAAGAACTATACTGTATGCTTAAAAACATTTAGTTTTGTTAATGATAAGGAATGAAGAACTCTAATTTAGCAATAAGGGAGAATAACTATCACTACCACAAATGTACCCAAGTATGTAACAATAGCAAAGTATGTAATTCTTCTAAATATTTGTGAAGATTACTTTTGTTCCCAAACAAACAAACAAAAAAATTTTAAAAAAGTATTTATTTTTAAACACATGGCCTGTTGTAACAATGCACATACAAAAAAGTTAGGATGGCATAAAAAATCAAGCCCTGTAGCAGAAGGCTTTCCCTATTTGTTTAGAGACTTCTCTTGATATGTGCTTATTTTGAAGAGACAAAAGCTTTGTAATAGCAGGCATTAAAATGTGACAAAAAAGAGTTGTGTTGGAAAATAAACACAAAACAAGCAAACAAAAACAAACACACACACACCAGCACATCAACAGAACTCATTAGGCCAGCCCGAAAGATCTAGTCCTGACTGACAAATTGAAAGATTTTTCAATATCTTTGAGTCAAAGAGAGGCTCATTAGTGTATTATCCAATACCACCCCCAAAATAAGTTATCATGTCATCAGGCTCCTTTGCAAGCATGACAGATGTGAATAAAGCACAGCTAATCCACTGCTCCCTTCCTGTTGTTCTACTAGACTATATTTACCCAATTTATAAGTAACAATACTGCTCTGGTAAGCAGGTTTACACATACACATAAATAGTAATGACTGCATCAGAGCTATAAAACAGTATAGCTCAGATCATTTCTGAGGCAGGACAGTTTGTTTTATGGAAGCATTTAAAGTGAGAAAAAATGTCCATACTAGAACAAACCTGAATCGTATTTCAGAATTAGTTATAGCATTGAAGTCATATACTTGCTGCATTCGTTTAACATGTGACACTGGAAGAGGAGCCTAAAAAAAGGAAATTGCATAGTCAGAAATAAGACAGAGGCATGCCTCATTCCACACACTCCAAAAATAAACAGGTTCATTTAAGAAGATTGATGCTACAAAGGATTTAAAAGCTTACCATGATAAATATTTGAATTTGCTCCCTTCACCTCTTCAGAACATTAGAGAAGGGGCAAGGAATAAGTGCAATGGTTAGCAAATTCCCACATCCAGTACTACCAAAACGTACAAATCTTGAACTAATTTCATTCTGTTTCATTTACAGCATTTATAGCTCATTTGCAGGTCGCAAACACCACATACAGACAAATTCAAGCACCTTCTAGTTTTGTTTTTATTTTTCAATCCACAATAGTTCACATGTTGTTCATCAGCTGAAGGACCAAAAGGTAAGTAGGGCTGATGCTTTTAGAGACTATGTATGGTTAGAGCAGGTTATTTTAGCAAGACTTAAGAGAACATTTAATTCCAAAGAACATTTGGTCTTCTGTGCCTGCTTTTGTGATACAAGAATCAGGTTACCACAGGCATGCTTTTACCTCCAGCAGCAACTGTCCCAGGAACTCGATCAGCTGATGAGATGACATTCCCTTCAGGTCTGCCGAGCTGAATGAGCCCAAATCACTCTCTTTTGCCTAAAAGAGAATGGTTTACTTAAGTTTCTAATAGGTATTTTAAAGCACAAACAGATGTAACTTTGTTTCAACATCTGCATTTCCTTTTGCTCTATTTCCCATAAAAACACATCAATTTGTATCTGCACAGTAGATACTACAAGATTCTACTGGTAGGAGGTAAGCCATTGTCTGACACTTGGTATTTCCTTACTTTCACTTCTACTTGTTTTCTCTCCACTGATCTTTCTGTCTCCCCTATCTTTCTATTAAAGTCACATGAAAATCAAATACTTTGTTTTCTCAGTGTAAAATTTTATAGAAAAAGTTAAAGACAATATACAAGTAGAGTGAAAAGCCACAAGGCCAACAAAAGGAAGGTACATTGAATCCTTTGTTAGTTGTATGAGTTTAATGGTAAAAATTATGAGATAATTGTATGGTTATTAGGTATTTATTACAATTTATGCATTTTAAGTTTTGATGAGAAATACTTCCTAGCCCTAGTGTAATGTAGAGGTATTATTGCTATATAATCAGTAACATAGAGATACCTCTTTTTATGTTTCTCATCAAGCCATAATAACAGGGTTTCAAAAAGAACATTCCCAGTTTGGTTGTTACATACACGTAACACAAAGCTGGCTGTGTGCCTTGGGAAAAAAAAAAAAAAAAAAAAAAAAAAAAGTACTGCACTTCATGTACAGAAGTTGTAGTAAGTCCACAGACTCCATGATGAAAGGCTAGTATACAGAATGCAAAATCCCTGGCAGCAATACTATCACCATAATAAATGCATTCTCTCTCAGCAAATGATAGATTCCAGAAGAGAATGACTCACTTTGTGTACAGAAAATTAGCTTTTCAAGACACAGAGATATTAGCAGAATTCTTGAACCACTCACTTTGATCCATCTTTGGCTCAAGGCAACGCAGGCATTTGCTAGTGTCATATCATATCTGTCAGAGATTAAAAACAAAGGATCACACTTTGGAAACACAAAACGCTTCTGTAATGTTTTTACAAGAACGCTTAGAAATTGTTTTCAAATGTCTCCACTTCTGTTCATTGTAGGCTCCAACTCAATATGGCAATATAATTCACAAACGTTCAGTTATCATGAAATGTATTTTAGTTTTAGTTACAAGCATCTTGTGCATAGGTGACACTATACATTGATCTCACACACCTCTATAATGATTGGTATTTCCAAGTATATTGAACATATATTACAGTAATGCTCTCTTTTCACTTAGATGTTGTAACAGACTATTAAGGGAAAAAAATATACCTTTCCTGGCAAATTTCAAAGTAAAATGAATTTTCACCAGCAAAGCAAACAAACAAACAAAAAAACGTAACAGCAACACTTTGTTCTATATAAACATCTATTTTTACATAGTGCAAGGACATTTTCTAATAAAAGGTTTATGGGAAGACTTCTACTCTGTTTACAAACTGCTTCATGACTGTTTGAAAAATCACGTGCAATCTGAACAAGAGAAACATATTATAAACAAACAAAAATGCTTACGTGGGCTTCACCGGTGGCATTCCTGGAGCGTGCATCCAAGAGTTCCAGTCAACTTTATCAAGAATATCTACCTACAAGCGACACAAATTCTGACTGGATTTAGAGTGTTATTTTTAGACAAAAGCATACCCTATGAAGTCTAGTTTCAGTCTGACTTTCCCCCCCTCTAATATCCCTCTAACTTGGAGAATCTTATACACAGTACTTCAGAACAAGACATAACAGAAATAAAATACCTCTAGGAAAAAAAAAAGCATCATAATGCAAACCCATCTTTGTAAGATTCCAGACTGCATCGCATTAAGATCAAGATAAAGAGGAGAAAGAAGAAGAACTGGTCCTTAAAGAAGGTAATTCCTGAATTATATCATAGTTTTATATAATTGAAAGGTTTTAAACACAATCCAACCTTATCCTTGAAGTAGGAGTACAAGAACTTCTTCCACTCATCAGTTCCTACGCTCTTATAAGCGAACTGCTGAATGTAAGCCTTCAAGAAGCCCATGAAGACATCTAACAATTAGAAAGAACAAACAATCGTTTCAACATTTGAAATTAAAATGGAATATAAATATAAATATAAATATAAATATAAATATAAATATAAATATAAATATAAATATAAATATAAATATAAATATAAATATAAATATAAATATACACATTTTAAGTCTGACCAACACCTACCTGGTCCTCCAAGAAGTTGCTCAAGGTGAAAAAGCAAAGCAAAGCCTTTCTCATATGGAACAGATGAATAGGCTGCATCAAGATCAATGTCACTCAGATCAGGGACGAGGTTAGTTATGGGATTTGTATCTCCAAGAGTTTTTATCTGTGACAAAGATAAAAGAAAATACATGAATCTAGAAAGACTAACATTTTTGCAAGTCACCACTAATCCTATTTCTACGGGTATCATCAATCCAAGATAGAGATCACCTCATCATCCCAAAGTAGTTAATTACAGTCACATTTGTTGCAGTCATGAGCACCTGGTAAAATATTTATCCCTTTCTTAACAAACTACTGAACAAATTACTCACTCTAAATATGTGGTATAAAAAAAAAAAAAAACAGTAAGGAAACAATAAAATATGCAAACTGCATCACCAAACACAGTGAGAAGGAGCTATGTTATCACAGACAAGAAATCTGAAAACTGAAGTTTAACTATGGTATCTAACCATGAAACTAAACAACCCTCTTGGACAACAACAGATCTGGAATACTCTCAGTTATAACTCAGCATGCAGGAAAAAATAAATCCATTATTTGCATTTGGCACTGGCAATTCTGCACTTTTGCTCGCAGATAAGCTGGTGGCACTAAGGGACATAGTTTAGTGATGGGGCTTGGCAGGTTGGGTTGACGGTTGGATTGTATGACCCTGAAGGTCTTTTCCAACTTAAACGATTCCATGACTCTACAATTTTGACAAACTTTCAGCTGCCAATTAGTATGCTAACAGATAACAATATTACAGTTTTAATACTACAGTTTAGCCACATCAGTAACAACCAAGAGAGCCTGGAAAGATGTCCACCCTTACAGAACAGCTTGAAATGTTTCAAAATGCTTAACCTATTCTCTAAGCATATTAAGCATTAGGAAGACAACATACACCTTGTAATCAACGTCGTGCACCTCTAGTAAGAAGGCGTTAGGAAAGCTGACTAGATAAGTCTTATTTGTGGGAAACGTGAAATCAATTTTAATTTAGGTATATACCTAAAACAAAGTTGTCAAAACTTTTAACATACTCACTGTATTTTGCAGTTCTCTCCAACCACCAAGGGCTTCAAAGTGCCTGAACTGCTCACCAAACAACCGACCACCAATCCTGCGTTCCAGATATACAGTATGTCCCTCATTCAGCCTGGAAATACATTGATAATGTCAGCACTGGTAGGACAGCAAAACTCATTTCATTGGTCTTTTTATAGATCATTTTTAATACATGGTTTGCATTACATTGCATTGAATATCATACCTACCAGAAGTGCTCCCATGTTTTGTTTGTTACCAAGTTTCCTGTCCAGCTATGAGAGATTTCATGGGCAATAACCTAAAACGCAGAAAAACAGTGACAGTCTTACTGTTTAGACTCCTCTTGAAAACAAATCATCAAATCCTTATAGAAAGGAAAAATCCGAGCAGGATTACTGCACTGTGTTCACAAAGCCAACTGATATTGTATATACTGGATCTGTAAACTTATCCATATAAATATTATTTAAAGGACTAACAATGCCTTTGAATGAACCTTCTCCGGAAATAATTTGAATTTGTAGCTTGCAAGTCCTAGAGCCACACTGATCAACAAAAATAATTCCTCTGATAGTACCATGAAGGCACTCGTTTATGAAGTTGTATTACAGAACATTGGACACATGGCAAGCCATGAACTAGTATTACTTTCCCACAAAAGCAAACAATGCAGGGCTGGGATATTCTAAAATAGCAAACAGAAAGCAGGATAGTGATGCAAAATGTACCCATGTCTAATATTTTAGTTTTCTTGCAAGAAACATCATATAGGGAATCATATTCACTTTTTAAGCAGTATATCAGTCTGGTAAGAGAGACTTAAAGAGATAAAACAGCATCCAGAGTACTCAGCTTCCCAGACAAAATAAGAATTTATTCACGTCGTTCTCACAATTTCCACTTTAATGTACCCAATGCGAGTTCCAGTAGGTAGATAGGTATATAGAGAAAGAAACTTCCTACAAACAATTCAGATGAAATCAATATGGTTGTGATTTTAAGCATACAGGACAAGAAGACTGCAACTGAGCAGCAGACTTCAGTCAGTCCCCTATGTATACAGTCATGTTATTTTCATCTGTTTGTTTCATAAGTGAATGTATAAAAAATGGATATATCTCCAATTTCTCTAGGGTTTACTTATAACTAAAACTCACTTTGTAAGACTTCTTGAATCACTGCATTAGCTTTTAATTCCCCCAACGAACAAGAGACTAAGTTTGCAGATATCCATTACAAAGCTAAGATGCAAATTCAACCTATGTTCTGCTTGAAGACATGAACTTATTGTGCACTTACATTTGATAGAGATCGATCACCTGCCTAAAAACAAAACAAAAAAAAAGTCAAGGTAAGACAAGGTAGTTGTCAGTTCAAGTAAAACTCAATATACACCACTTACTGCAGTTCCATGCATGATCCCTAAACTCCAAAGGGGACAGAAAAATTTACAGTTCTCGGGAGGGGGGAGGGGGAAGATTAGCAGTCTGTAAATTAACATCCATCACTTGACGGATGAGCAAGCTCTAAGGAAAAGCTGAATTTTGTCAGTGTTACACTTACCAATAGCGTTGGAGTCACAAAAGTAAGACAAGGGTTCTCCATGCCACCATAAGGAAAAGAAGGTGGTAAGACTAACAAGTCATACTGTCCCCACACATAGGGTCCTGCTAAATCTTCTGCTGTTTGCAGCATAGCTTCAGTCTGAAACAAGAATTCCCGTTAGTTTCTAATACGATTTCTGACTACAAACACTACACAAGTTATAAGCTACTGACCCCACACTTCATTCTCTTTGACCTTGGGAAGCCCCACATGTAAAATGAGCACAATGCTGCACATCAATACTTTTGTTCAGTAAGAGTTTTGTGCTGTGCTGGAAGAGAGCAGCATTTTTTGTGGTGGAAAGCAGAAAAAGGAGGACTACGGATGAACAAATCTGGACAAAACCTGAAGCTGGAGCCAGTTCCTTTTCCATTACCATGTAAAACAAATAGTTGACAAAACAGTTCTGTTAATTACCTACCTCAGCAAATTCATAGGCTGACTTATCCACTAACTCCTTTTCAGCCCACACCAGTGTCCTTGGACCAATCTGCCTGTTGAAAGTGAAAATGCCAGCAAGACACGATGAATGGGAAATCATTCCATGGGAAGCTAACACGGACAGCATACATTTAATGTGCTCATAAGAAACCCATGATGCTGAAGAAACTTGTTACAATCTCCCTCTCCATTGGTAAAGTGACACTAGAAGAAGCTTTAGAAAACAAACAAGCCATAAATATCCACTGCTCAGGACAAATAAATGGGCAACACATTTACAGATTGTAAGATGCTGTAAGCCCTATTAAACAAGCATTATTATGGGCTAGCTTAACACGTTCTTGTGCAGACAAGCAATGAGGCTGAAAATTTCATTTTCTCCCTTTTGTACATAATCAGGCCTATCTGTTACCAGAGGAAAAAGATACTACTATTCCTTCAGCTTAAAATGCCCTTAGGAGATTTCAATCAACTCCAAAGTCTTCAGAGTATTTCTTTATCTTACAGCAAAAGTATATTCAATAGAAAAACGATGCAAGAGTGAATCAAGATGCATATGGTTTGATACAAAGATTTCACAAGACAGTAATAAATTCAGCAAGGTGCAGCACTGTAGAACAAATTAAATACTCTGAAGATTTTTTTAAAAAGCAATTATTATTATTTACTTTATATTGATTCACTCACCTGCTTTCTAAAGCTCCTACCACTAAAGCAATCAAGTAGCAAGGTATGGGAACCTAAATATGAACACGAAAAAAAGACTTATTGTAAAGTGAGCTATCAATATCATTGATTCAAAGAAAAACAAAGTTATGTAAACAAAGAAGAATGTACATTTCTCCACAGCTTTCTGTCTTCCATTATGATAAAGGCATTTTTCCCCCAAATGATATTCCTTTATCTGAAAGTACCTGTTTCATTGATCTTTCAGGTAAAGGCCACAAACTTTTAAATACCATTTCTGCTTGAAAAGAAAAATCCTGTAGCTGTAGCATAGCACAGGACCAGGTTTGGTTACTGTTCAAAAGAAAATTAGTTTCCCAAACTAATTCCAGTGTTACTAAATTTTATGGAAGCAGATAACATGCAACAGACATCTGACAAACTAGACCAAGAGTTGCAAAGGTTTTTGGCTCTACAGAGCAGGTACCGTATTGAAGAGCTCCCAGATAAGGCGAACACTTTTTTCTTTTTTCCTCTCCTCTCCCCTCTCTCAAGTTTCACCATGCAGCCAAATCAACCCAACAGCTTCTGCAGTTGAGGCTCCACTCCTCTCTCCAGCCCCTCTCCCCAGCCACTCAAGTCTGTCCATCCATCCTTCCACGCACTTATTCAGACTCTCCAGTAGTCCAGATCAACTTACTAAGGTTTTTCATTTTTTTCTGCCGGTTCAGCAAAATGAACTAAGCTCACTAAGAGATCCCATACACACCAGAGCTGTAACCCCAAAAGCAAAGAACAAAAAAGCCAGGAGAGTAAATTGAGACTGCCACTGTAGGAACACTGGAATCATTAAACTAGCTGCACCACTTAATGAAACTTCATTCTAAAAACAGTCATTTTTTAATTAGCTAGAGACACTTCCCATAAAAGCCAAAGTTTTCACCTTTTTAATAGTCTCTGTTGTCAGAATGTGCACCGCTTCAAGTTTAATTTGATTCCAATGTTCAGCTTCACTGCAAAAATCTTGGTAAGCTTAAAATTCGCAGGATCTGGTTTTCAAAATTCACTCCCATGCTATTAAATCCCACCCATTAGTTCCCAAGAATCAATGCAGGCAGAGGTGTTTCCACAGTACTAGCTTTCAGCGTATTAAACATTTCCAAAAAAATCATCAGGCTTTTCTGGGAATTCCAGATAACCAGGAAACATCACCAACACCTACTGGATCGAACCTATTATCCGTCACTTGATTTACTGGTGATGTCAAAAACATATCTGAACTGGCTGTAAACTGCAAGAGTTAGGAAAAAAGACTTTAGGAACCCCTCTACTAGCCTGTAGCACTCACATCCTGCCTGAAACGGTATATCTTCCGACTGCTGTCCTCTGGGTCAGGCATTTCTCCATCGCGATTGGCACTCATAAGAGCCACCAGCTCTTTAGGAACAGATACCTGAAAGAAGGTTGTGCAACCATGAGGAACTCAGTTGGCATATGGGAGTATATAATATACTACAAGCAGCTAGAGCAAAAGAATAGCCCTGATTTGTTCTATCTGAAAATTTTCCCCTTCAGGTAGAATATGCCGTATAGAAAATATTGACTTAGGACAATAGTTAATTAACCAAAAGGACCACCTCTGACAAACATTCAAAGTTTCACTTTCTTTAAACTACTAATCATCACAATGCACATCTGTCTTTGTGCTTCTTTAAAACAATTGGACTACTTATGACAACTCTGCAAAGGTGCCCCAACTCTGTACCAGAAAGTATTAGATACTTTCTAATACTTGATACTTTCTAAAAATACTTGAAGCAACTTCAAGTATTTTTACTTTGCAACGCTTTGTTGTTTGACTGTCAGACCTTCCTGGTTTAAGACTGTATTTTTTCCTACTGCAGAACTTTTTTTCTTTTAGACATAAAGATACATGTGAATGAAAAAGAGATGATGCCTAAAGAAGTGCTAAAGAGAAGATAAGCACATTTTTGGCTCTTGCAGTAAGCTAAAAGTCATAGAACCATAGAATATCCCGAGTTGGAGGGGACCCATAAGGATCATCAAGTCCAACTCCTGGCACCACACAGGTCTACCCAAAAGTTTAGACCATGTGGCTAAGCGCACAGTCCAATATTCTCTGTTTTTATTTGAGGCCATATGCTAGCAGCTACAAAAATAAAATCATTCATTGTAGTGAGGGCATTTATTTAGGCACACATGACTTAGATTCATCTACCTCTGCATAGTATGTTAGCTTCACAGCTGGTGTATCTTGGCAAGGAAGGATGGCTCTGCAATGGGTAGCCTAGAAGAAAAAACATAAAATGTAGCATTCTTTCTTACACAAAGGATTACAAATAAACCAGTATTATATCGGAAACCTATACAGTTCCTGCAGTGAATTCATTATCCACAAACCAATACTTCCTGTCATTTATAGCTTACACTAGTCTTATACTGAAAGATTTTTCTAAAGAAAAATCGTTAGGTAAGACATCATTAATCACACACGCTGATTGCGAAGGACTAGATGTTCTTCAGCAAGAATACTGGAGAAGGTAAAGCAGTTCTGGACCTATTAAACTGCAAACATAAAATCTCAGCAATGTTCTGATTTTAGTGTTTCTGTTTAGGGCCTTTGACACACACAATTAGAAGTTACAGGTTACTGTACACGTCCCATACTAGCCTTCCCCTCCTGATTAGAAACTGTGGGAATTGACATGTAAACAACAACTGTGATATGTAAACAACTTAGAAAAATTAGTCAACTCAACCTGGCACTGGCTGAAGAGAAACGGGTGTTTCTTTCCAGAAGTTTGCTCTGGTGTAAACCATTGAAGAGCTGAAGACTGTGGAGAGCTTTCAAAAGAAATTTCGATAATTGCTTCTTGTCCCCTGTACAATAAAGAATACAGTCAGAGAGTTTTGACAGGACTTGTGATCACTCCTGGCATTCCTTTACAAAGCTTGCTAGAAAATGTGTCTGCAGTGCTGTCTCAGGAGCACTGATAATGCAAACAAATAGCACATTACTGCAGCTTCTCCCAGTTATGATTATAAAAAATAGCTGGTTTAGTTCAATTTTGATGTCACAAGGACACTTCCATTATTGTTTTTACTAACCAGCATTTTCTCCTCTTTTACAGTTCAAGGAGAACATGGACTTTTTCTTTAAATTATTTGGACAACCTAAGTTCACACAGTTTTCCCACAACTATCTAATGACATATCTAATGAAGTATAAAATCTCAACTCAATAAGCAAATAAAAAAGCATATATTACATGCCATAACAACATAGTATTTGCACATTGTTTAAATCAAAATAATTAAATTGTGCAGTTGATATTTGATTCTGCAGAAGTGATCCTTAAGAAGAAAAAAATACTATAAATAATAATTACTAGAAAACCCTATGAGCAGTAAGGTTAATGAGAAAAAAAGTTTAAATTTAATTTAAGGCTTAAGGACTTAAGTCAAATTTAACAGCTCTGTGCTAGATCAGCATCAGCTTGCTATCAAGAGAAAACAAAACAAAAAAAAAGTTAATTCTCTTGTTTTTTGTTTGTTTTTTAAAGCAAAACAAAACCATGACCAACAGCAAAAGCAGGTAGAAGTACTTGTTTCTATTATCTGAAAGCTCCGTGTATACATGCATTTCTCTCGAATTAATAATCAAATCATAAATCAGAACAAACTCCAGCAATCAAAGCTGTTAGACACTAGATAAGTCGACCAAGTATACATATCTCGTTTATAACAGCCATTCCAAAGTACATATTTGACAGCAAAAGAAAAAACAATTTGTATTACCATAAGGCACACATGGTTACTGAACAGTCAGACTTCCAGTTGTAACTCTTAACCTTTCCTATCACTGTTCTATTTCAATTTATATGGAAGACTGTAACATGTGATAAGATTACAAATTCTTACAACCAAGACTAAAAACTATTTGTAGGTGTTTTTTCTTAGAAGAAGAAAGTCTGGTGATTAAAATAATCTGAAAGTTTTTTTTCAGATCTGAAAAATCTGAAAAGAAACAATTCCCTATGTCTCTGCTGCCTGTTTGTCCAAGGCATTCATTCATTCAATTTCACATCAAACCACCAGAACTCTCCGAGAAGGGACCGATCTTTTATGACAGTTTTTTTTCTTCCACTTCACTTATGTTTGTGAACTGCACTAATTCACAGAGTGAAAAAAAAATTTAGAGTCAAAGATGAATTTGTAGGGATGGTAACCAGTTTTGAAAATGAAATGATAAGAAACAACTTACAATTTTATTCAAGAAGGGAACCTCCTTATACAATCAGCACTTTCAGCTTTAGCACATGAGATGATACAGAGTTGTAGCATACAACTCAAACTGTCAAAAATGTATCATACTTTTGCAACAATTTTCTATTTCATGCAATTTAAAAGAGGTAAATTACCATTCTCCATGGTGTTGCCAAAATTCAAGTTCCTCTTTTTAGGGTATTTGGGTTAGGCAATACACTAAAGCTCGTATTACTTGAAAACATATTCCCAGATAATTGTAGGGGTAACCTGCACTTCTACAGTAATGCAGGATCAGTCAGTAACAGGGTCAGGAACTCCACATGCTCCACACTGGGGCAATTCCAAACAAGATCTAACTCTGGCAGGTGAAGGACATTAACGATAAGAAGTGCTGGAACAACTGTGAAACAGCTCACATTGTTTCACTGCTTATTTTACCAAGCCACTCTGTACGTTTATAACATAGAGACCTGGACACAGGTACAGACTCCCAAAGCTTTGCCTGTCTCACAAAGGCCAAATATTAATTTTGTCTACAACATCATAGAACGTATACATTTGACACCTTAATTTACAAGTCCCTTTGAAAGCTTTACACAAAGACCTTGCAAGCAGGAAAGCAGCTTATATAGCACAGCTTGGAAAGCATCTCAAAGAACAGGCAAATGTGTAAACATATACCTTCTTAGCTCAAAAGGAAGCGTGATTTCCAAGGGGGTCCCCTTGAACTTATGTTTTTCTCCAAAAGCAAATTTTGCATCCTGTCCATTCGCGGTCACTTTAAATACCTGGAGGTCTTTTGTATCCAAGACCTGTAACGAAGCAAATATTACCTACTTGTTAAACAGCGTTAACAATTATCACAGCGCTCCTCAAATCATAAAGACAAGTCTATCTGAAGTTAAAGGAAGATTTAAATACTTCTAGGTAAAACCAAAATGATTAAATAACCACACTGGGGATCAGCATTTTAAGACAGTAGCATGGAACTTGACAAACCAGAGGGAGAGGAAGGTGAAGGCTGATTTCTGGCTATGAACGCGCAAAAGGGGAAACGGGAGGTTACTAAGCACACTACAAAGGCGACGGAGCTCGCATGGCTGCCGTGGAATAAGGAGGAGGATACAAGGGCGCCTGCCAAGACTTCCAGCCTGGAACTGGCTGCTGTGAGTCAAGCCCTTCAGGCAAGCACCAACAAGGCAGCGTTCACATATGCATCGTGAATAAAGCTCTGGCCTTCGTTATTAACGGAAAGGGCTTTCCCAAAACACGAGTGTCAACCCCGAAAGGCTTTTATGGGGACAGCAGGGGGAAAAGCCAACCGAAGCACCGCCGCGACGCCCGGCTCCCCCCTCACCCCCAACGGCCAGAACGGCCCGGCACAGGCCGCGGCTGCAGGGGACGGCAGGGGCCGGGGCAGCGGCTGAGGGGAGCCCGAGGGGAGCCCGAGGGGAGCCTGAGGGGAACCTGAGGGCAGGCGGCGGCCCCGGCCCCGTCCCCGTCCCCTCAGCGAGGCGGCTCCGCGGTGGTCGCTCCCCGCCCCCCCCCCCGCCGTTACCAGGCAACGCAGCGCCTCGCGCTCGGCGCGCAGGGTGAAGGCGGCCGCGCCCCGCAGCGCCCGCGCGCCGAAGTCGACGCGGCAGCGCAGGTGCAGGTGGCGCGTGAGGCAGCAGGCGGGGGACGCGAAGGAGCTGGGGTCCGCCGCCGCCATCGCCCGCGCTCTGCACGCTGACCGCCGGCCGCGCGCCGCCTACCTGCGAGGGGAGGGGGGAGCAGAGGGAGGCGGTGCCGCGCGGGGACCGCTGGGAAATGTAGTTCTGCGCGCCATAGGAATCTGCGAGGGCAGCGCGGCCGGGGACTGCGCCTCCCATGGTGCAGCGCGGCGGGGGCGGGGCGCGGCGCTGGGCGCTGAGCGCGAAGAGTGATATAGCGGCTGCGCGGAGATCGACCGTTGTACAGTTCCTCGTTAGTATAGTGGTAAGTATCCCCGCCTGTCACGCGGGAGACCGGGGTTCGATTCCCCGACGGGGAGGTACAACACGTTTTACTTCTTTTCCCCTCGCCTCCAGTTTGTGAAATCGAAGCTGTTGCAAGAAAAACGTTGAAATTGTAAAATTGTACCGCAGATTTTTTTTTTTTCCCTAAAAAAAGGAAACAAAGAAGAAACCTGCAGGATCGGGGCGGTCCGGGCAGCTGGCGGTGCGGCTGCAGGATTTACAAGCTCAGCTGCGTCACTGAAAGAACACCTGGGGAAAGCACAAGCGGCTGGACAGGGGCTGTAGCCGAGCCTTCCCAAACCATTCACCTTTTGTTTCTCGCACCGAGCTGGAAAAAAGCCCAGCCCTGAGGCAGGAGCGGTGGGCACGCAGGCGGTGCGGGATGAAGTGGCGCCCACAGGCCCCTGCCAGAAGCCATGAGGCTCCTGCAGCCCCCACAGCCCCCAGCCACCCTGCCTGGCTGCCCCCCAGAGGGTAGCAAGATAAAGGCTGAGGAAAGGGGGGACATGAGGTGGAGAACCATCCCCAGAGACACTCAGGAGCTCTGCGTTACCCAGCCAGAGCTGGGGCCTGTGCTGACACAGCCAGGTAAACCCAGATGGGAGAGGAAGGCAGGCTTGGCAGGTCTCTTGCCGCCTGTATTACAGAAGGAACAAAAACTAAAGTCCATTTTGCAATTTCTGAATTTCCTTCCATGCCCACTTCCCTTTCGCGAAGTCCACACTTACGTCTTTGCAAACAGAAATATATATATATATATTTTGCTTAGTAGGCTGCTTATTTCAAAACCGAGGATGGACCATAAAATACGATATAAGAACCGTTTCATGGTTCATATGTGTTGGCATCAAGTCAGGCAATTTCAGCTGTCATAAAGCAATAATGGATTAGAAAAGCAATTCCCTTCCAAACAGAAATACGCTGACGAAGCTCTGCAGGCATGAAAAAGAGTCTTGCAAGCACTTCCATACCTGCTTAGCTGGGGTTCAGGTTTTGAGACTGGGCTGGCACAGGCAAGCTGCACAAGAGGCAAGGTTTGGCTGTGTAGGTGCAGCTTCTGCAATCCTGGTGAGCCCTGCTCTGTGTGTGTGGGCAAAGGTAGAAGGAGCAAGGAGCTCAGGGTGCTGAGTGGGTTTTTACGAGGTTGGGCCATTTCCCCCTGGAAGCGCTTTGTTCCCACCTGAGCTCCCCCAGTCAGCTCAACCAGCCTGACATGGTGGCCCCCTTTTGCCCTGCAGCGGCCTGACATCATGGAGCTGCCAGGCCCTGACAAAATGCCGCCGGCAATGCCAGCAAGCCCAGCAGGCAGCACCTCACACTGTGGGGAGGAATTTGGTGCAGTCCATGCTGGCTTCCTCAGGGCAAAGTCCAGAGGAGGCACAAGGAGAGGGAGCCCCAGCAGTGAGCCTCGCATGGTGTTTGCAGGAAAGCTTGGACTAGGTCCAGCGCTAATGAAAGCCTGAGGAACTCGCAGAAGCCTTGCCCTGATTTCTTCTTCCAAATCCTCTTGAATTATCCACAGGCAGCTCTCCTCCACATCCCTTTTGATGTTCCTGATTGTTTCATCACATCTTATTTCACTACCAAGAGTGCAGGGAGGAGAGCCAGTATTGGCCTCACAGCTGCAGGAGACAGCTCAGCCAAACCAAATAGTGACAAGAGTGCTGGAAAGCAAATTGCTGCTCGCAGCCTTGCTGATGGTGCAGCGTGATGGCACAGCAGCCCCCAGGGGAGGTCTGGGCTGGAGTTTCATCCTGAAAATCAAAACTGCATCTCCTTGGAGCATCTTGCTGAGGCACACTAAGGCCCTGAGCACTTTGTAACTCTGCGGGTTCTGTCCTCTGTGTGTTGTATCCATATGTGTGTTTAACATTGTGCATTTTATATATGCTTAACTGCCAAACTTTACAATTATCCATTGTCAAGAAGATTTTTGGAAAGCAAAAACATTGCTTGAAAATGTTGGAAACTCATTAGTAATGAGGAAACACAAGCTTATGAGCACTGAGAAGTTTATGCTCTTAGTTACTCAAAGGGCAAGGAAAAGAACAGAAAAGCCCCTCTTTGAACTTGAAGACTATAGCAATAAATCCATGTTTTAAGCCTAGTTAAAAATATGTTCCAGCAATTGTTCTAGCAGACACATAAATATAATCAGCTACTGAAAGTATGCTAGTTGTGGTGTCACTTAGAAAGAAACTAATCAATACATAGGGAGACCAGGTAGGGCAGAGTCAAAAATGTCTCTATAAATGTTCAGTAAGGGCTAACAGGAGGAACAGACCCAGGAAGACCTCCGCCACGTTGGGTGATGTTTCATCATGTTGTAGGGGTGTCAGTTTGGAAAGGTCTGTGTGTTGTTTTCAAACCATCTGAATTTTGCAATGGTCAGGGGTTGGGCTTGCTCCTTATTTCTTCATATGTGTCAATACCTTTAAACCAAGAAACAAGTAACTCGTGAAATAACGGCTGCTGTTCTTGATAAAATTACTTGGCTTTTCTTTCTTTTAATTCCAAGGATGGTTTGTAGACACAAGAGTGGAAGGGTTAAAGCAAATGCCATGAAAAGCAGAATATAAGTGTATACAGGTGATTTTTCCACCCATCTTTACATGTCCAAAAGAGGGTATTTAACCTAAATTGGTTTTCTGAGTTTATTCTGTAACGAATGCAGAGCAATAGGCATATTTGAAGGGCACACCATCCTATCCTGAGAATTAGAACAAGACATGTGCTGGAAAGGGTTCCTCTGAGACTGTAAAATTCAGTATTTTAAAAGTCTACTTTAACAACATTGTTCACATTGCTCATTAGCTCTGTAAAACCAGCTTGGAAGACCACAGCAAAAGCAGCAGTCTAGTGGAAATCCTGCAGCAGCAATCCTTGTAATAGCAAATTGTTCCAAGCTTCCTTGCAGGTCAGGAAATCCAACATAAGCATGATGATCTGACAGTTTAGGAGGATACAAGCCCTCTACTCCAGCTGGATTTTGCTGCTAAATTCTGGTGCTAAACCTGACAAGAAGAGAGGGGAACAAGAGAGGGGAACGTGGCTTCCCCTCAGAAGGTACTGGCACAATTTTCACCAGTAGCTGCTCTAGACTTTCCATCCTTACACATGGTGAACCAGTTGATCATACACATTGAAAAAGCAACCTGGAAGAATTTCATTTTCACTGGAGAAGTTTTAGCTTGTCACCATTAGCATGCACTGTGATGGTTCCAGCCCTGGATCAGCTCCTGGGAAAAGACCTGCGTGAGGACAACTGGTCCATGCTCACCACCACTGTTGGTGACAACACCAGCAGGGTGTCCTCTAGCCACCAGGAGCAGCTGGCTCCCACAGATCCCTGGCACGCTGACTGCCACAGGGCATGATGTGGGGTCTGTGAGCACAGCGTGCCACCGAGGAGCGAGCGATTCAGTCCTTCATTGAAACTTCCCAGTCTCTTTACACGGGTCTGGACCTTCAGGTGGTGCGCGTTGCTGCAGCCCCACGCAGGTCAGCCCAGCAACACTAATTGAAGCCAGGTGGAGTGCCGACCTACCCGCCAATTAAAAGCCACCCAGGCCAGCATCAGGCATTCAATCCCAATGCATACAGCAGTTTTATGACTCCGCCAGACTAGCCTGGCCTCTTTCCGTGTTAGCTTATAATACGGGTAAATTACACCTCCGCTTTTTCTGCAGTAGTGCTGAACGTACTGAGTGCTTAATGCTTGAGCACAATGGTTCGAGAACTGCTCGGTTTTGTACATGAATGGACAGTAATGAATTCAGATCTCTGGGACAGATAGGGTGGAAAATATTTGAAAGCAATATTTTATTAATAGTTTATCCTTCATTTCCTTTTAAGCAGCTTTAGAAGGCCTATTTTATTTTATTTTATTTTATTTTATTTTATTTTATTTTATTTTATTTTATTTTATTTTATTTTATTTTATTTTATTTCTTAATTTACTTATTTATTTTCTGAGAAAGGCAGTTTCTCAGTCCTGTCTTCACTGCAGAAGCCTCCAACCATTTCACACGGATGTATTTCTATATGTCAGATGGCCTGTTAAATATAAGTCCCCTCATCCTTCCTTTCATATGGAAGGAACCTGTTTTGTAATTTTTTCAGTTCCTCCTTTTTCTCTGATTTTTAAAATACTTTTGCACAGACAGTCTTTTCTTTTTTTCACTTTCCATGTGGCTAGACACGCACACAGCTGGCAACATCAGCATGAGGAGCTGCGGCTTTTGGGTGCTGTCTTTAAGATAGCACAAAGACCTAATGTTCAGAATCACTGATATTATTTCAAAACTAAAGAATCCAAAAGTCACAATGCACATTTGAAGATGTTAACCCAGAATTTGGGGATATGCTATTAAGTAACTACCTTTAAAATTGCCACTTGAACTGTCTGTATTTGCATTTCTACATGTGATTCACTTGTACCACCTCCAGGTGTGCAGTGTGTTTTCTTCTCTGGATGATGTTATCTACCTGTGTGCAGAGGTCTGGCAGCCTCAGGGCATCATCATGCCAGGCTCAGGTAAGGATAGTTGCCACCTCAAAAGCAAAAATCCGTGTGATGCACAGTTAACTTCTCTGTTAATTTGATCTAAATTTCTACTACACCACTTAGCCCACCCATCATTTTGTTGATTGTCTTTTATTTTTCAAATATTTTCTTTGCTAAAGCTTTTGAAATCCCCTGGACAGCAACAATTCCTCTTTCTGGTCACATTATTCACACTTACCAACAGTAGGTTGCAGCAACCTTCTCCATCTGAGAACCGTAATGCACACACAGCTTAAGTTAATGTACAAACAGAATTGTAGCATGTGAAGAAATCATCTGCATTTTCCAAGAATCTGTAGCTATTATTAGCTTCATAATCTTCTCAATTGTCAACTTTAAAAATGTCTACTTCTGGGTGATCGGGTCCTTTCTGTTCCATGAGGTACCAAGCAAACAAGCTCATATTAAATCTTAAATATAAAAGCATCCTCGCTGAAAGAAGAGGGATGGTATATATGTTTAACATGAAGCATGTTCATAAGCACTTTGCTGGAATGGGACCCAGATGCTCATCTTCTGACAGAATAAGTTCTGTGATCACAAAAGGGAGTTTTGTATCTGTTGTTTAGTATCTGGAGGTTTCCAGGAGGAAGTTTCATGTCTGTTTTCATGTTTTCTCATTTCAGCTTCAAGTGGCCTCTTCCCTGCACATCAATACAGACTGACCTCTGGATAAGCTCGGGGTGTTGTTTCAGGGGTAGGAGTACTGTTTAGTTGTGCCTAGGTCTGGTGCTGGCTCTCACCAACAGATACACACAAATTCGTCCATCTCCTTCTGCTTCCAGATGGGGCAATGACCTGTGGTCAGTGTGACGTGCAGTAATTAAGCTCTTGAGCTCATTGTCAGACCAGCAGTCTACATCTGTACATCAGTAGGTTGAATCTCCCTTAGCTACACCAAATTTGCTTTTTTGAGCCTTTTTCATTCCTCAGCAAGATGCTGCAGAACTTTTGAATGTAATTATCTATACATTTGTCCCTCGTGTCCAATTTCAGAGCAGGAATGCAAACCAGAACATGAGCATAAGTAGAAACTAAATAATTGTGCAAGAAAGTACCATACTACCCAAGGCTTCAGCAAAAAGCAGAAGCCTAGTACATCTCTTGCCAGCTGTCTTTACTCAAAGAGTGGGAACAGAGAAGAAATATTTACTAAACAGCAAAAGCTTCCATTACAGTTTTGGAAGGAATATGTAGTCATGTGCTTTCCTCTTTTCAGTCAGTGTGACTGTATCTCTCTGTATGATTTATGAGGTTGTAGAGGGCTTACTTACTTCTTCTGCCTGGTTTACTGCATTCAGGTTTTCCGCAGCATTCTGCTATGAACACAGCACCAAACAATGCAAATTTTTGCAAACCGTTTGATTTTACACTTCTGTCCCTTCTTGTGTGTAGACTTTGAGTGTGATCTGAAGGCTTGTTGTTAGAGCAGTGTTTATATTACTGCACAGGCTTAGGTGGTGGTGCCAGTTCCTCCAAATTTCAAAGCCTGTATCTGGCACAGAAGCATTGCATGTTTGTTTGTTTGTTTTTTTAATTGGACTTTGTCCCTGTGACTCTTGTGTTAGGCTTTGCCTGGCAGCAACACTTCAACTTCTAGAGGTCAAGCTGGGAAAATGAAGTTATTCCATGTTAGTACTTCCAAAATAAGCAATGAAAGAAGATTACTCATGAGATACTTTATAATAGAGAAACAAAACAAAACAAAACAAAATAAAACAAAATGAGAGAGAGAGAGAGAGAAAGCAAAGGATTAGTCAAAAGACCCGAAGAGAAATGCTTTCTCCAAAATCACTGAAATGCGAGTCTTCATCATTTGATGGAACACTGGAGCAGGCTGCCCAGGGAGGTTGTGGAGTCTCCTTCTCTGGAGAGTCTCAAGGCCCATCTGGACGCCTACCTGGGCAACCTGCTCTAGGGAACCTGCTTTGGCAGGGGAGGTGGACCCGATGATCTCTCGAGGTCCCTTCCAACCCCTACAATTCTGTGATTCTGTGATCACTTCTCAGTGAAGAACTGCAAGGATGTTTCTTCTTACATCAACCACTAATTCAGTTTGTTGTTCTCAATATTTCTCAAACCCAGGTGTGCCCTCACCTATCCTCATGCTGGCTGTTGGTTAACAAGCTGCACAGTTTACTCTGCTGCGACAAGCTGCTCTACTCAATGATCTTCATCCCTTCTCCTCTGGGCTCTCAGCTCCATGGCAGGAATGCCACTGGAGCCTGCACAGCATTCTTGCCATGAAGGGAAGACTCCCAAAATAGATGTACCAGCAGACTTCCCTCTTTGTCTGAAATGGGGATGCCCCAGGCCTAAAAACATCTGGAGATGACTACCACAGGCATAGCCACCTTTTCACAACATCAAAAGCAACTTCCATATTTTTCTCACAGCTCTTTTGGCACAGCTACCTTAATAAAGCAGAAGTGCCTACCTTTCTGTCCCCCAGCTTACTGCATGACATGCAACTTGATTAAGTCTGCTGTTCAAGTGTAACTCTCTTCACTAAAAGCCCGTGGAGCACATCATCCAGCCAGGTTTCCATGCCCATGGTGATCTCAGCAGAGGGGTTGAGCTTCTTCTCTTGGCACACCATGCACAGCCTCAGCAAAGTGGCGTTGCTCCACAAGGATGCCTATAATACAGGGATAACTCCAAATGTGTGAAGCAGGACATCGTGGAGAAGGGCCACGCATCCAGAGAAAAGGGCTCCTGAGAGTGACTGTGCAGAGCTGCTCAGGGCCATAAACTGTGGGTCTTTCACCTCTCCCCATTGGCTTCCCTGCAAAAATAGGTGGGACACATCCCCATCCCAAGGGAAAGCCTTGGGGCTGCATCCTTACTGCCTCAGGCTGGTTCAGTTCAGCTGGCTGAGGGATAACTAAGATGATTTTTCACTGTCCTCAACACACAACCTGAAGGAAGTTCTTTGCTGATCATCTGGGACCGTCTTTAATGGAGAAAAAGGTTCAAGAAAGCCCAAGAGCTGAAAAGTTTGGTTGAAGAAGAATAGCATAGAGGTACAGGCAAGCCCTCAGGCATGTTAAGAAATCCAGCTTGTAGATGGTGGGACTCCTGCAAAGAGTGGGATCCTCTCATCCTGGTCCCTCACCAGGATACCTGGGCAGACACCGCACAGCCTGGACCGAAGAGAAAGCATAGACAGCTCCCTTTGGCAGGAGCTCCTGTTGTTTGGCTCAGATGGTCTCTCCGATGGGAAATAATAACTTTGAGAGACCTCCAGAAGACACGCTTAGGTACGTTTGTTTTGTGAGTAAGTGCCTGCCTTCTGCAGGTCTCTGGCTGAAGTCCCGGGCAGCCCATCCGTGTGACAGGGATCTGGTTTCAGGCCCGGCAAGGTTGCCAAGGGTCCTGTGTCCTCTCTGTAGCTTTGAGAGGGCCAAGGGACTGGGGATGTGTCAGGGCTAGCAGAGAGAATTTCCCTCACCTACACCTGCTGTCAGCCAGGAGAGCAAACAATTGGCAGTGGAGGATTTTGGATGTGGTGGGAAAGCAGCATGCATCCCAGTCTTCCAAACCAGCACCTTTCCCCTCCTGCTCCCTGTTAGCCAGCAGGATAAGTTTTACACTAACGTGTGGGCTGCCAGAGAGAAGCTAAAAGTCCACCAAACACTTAAAGAAACAGACAAACAAGCAGGCACTGACGTGCTGAGCAGCCCCTATTTCCTCAGGGGCCAAAACCGTGTGTCTTATCAAAAGGAAATCCTGCATATGCCCTTTCACACTGCAGTCTTATTCCCAAAACTCAGTAGAAGTGAGCTGCTACACCAAGTGTTAACTTCAGCTTGCTGTTTAATGTATAATTTTGCCCCATGCCTATTCCTAGCTGGCAGCAAACCCTGAAGCCAGCAGTTCCCCGCTCTGGATCCTCATGCATGGGTACCCCGAGTACCTGAGAGAGCACAGTGAGGGAAGTGTTCATACAGTTTTTCTTTTAAATAAATACTTCCTACAAAACAGTAAAAAAGGAGGAAGCTGTATCGCCAGGCAAGTACACAAAACAATGCACAAGGCTTGGCTGGACATATTTACTTTGGTTGCTAAAATATGTATCTGGAGGATAGCCATGGCAGGCTTCAACCCAAGTAATATGAAACAGGTTGTATGTTTATGTGAAGACATTGATAAAAGCTTGGGGAATGTAGTTTTAAACATTTTTTAATATAGATGTCTATAAAATCACAAGTGGTCTGGAGAAGATGAACTGGGAATGGTTATTTATTGTTCCTCATAAAACGAGAACTAGGAGGCACCCAATGAAAATGTTGGCAACCAGGCAAGCAAAAGAAAGCACTTTTTCATGCAATTACACATGTATGAGTTAAATGCAGCCAAGTGCACTACAAAACTCATTGTCACTGGATGCTCTGGGTACTGGGAATATAAACAGGTTCAAAAGAATTAGACAGTCAAGAAGACTAGACCTAATGGTGCCTCTAAAAGTTTTTTTGAGTGGATGCAACTTCCAAATCCTAAAATTTATAAACTGCAGTTTTCTCTAACCTGTGAGATCACACTAGGGGGAAAATCACTCCACACTTCATCTTTCTTATGCTGTTCTCCTCACACAGGGAGAAGATGCAGAGTGAGGTGGGCCCTTGGTTTGGACTGCTTCTGGTGGTCCCTCATCAGCCAAGTCCTGAACTGGATGTCTTGTTTTTTCCCCTGGCTGGCTGCACACCCTGCAGGGCGCTGGCTGGGGCTCACAAGTGGCTGGCAGGGAGCGGCAGTGCTCAGAGCGGGGCTGGTCATGGGCGCTGGTGGCATTTTGGAAAATGGTGCTCGTGCCCATGCTCTGCCAGGGGCTCCCTGGAAGGCCTGCAGAGAGCGTCTTTTGTACCTCATTTCCAAAGTTTTCTGAGCCTGCAGCAGATTCCTTTCCCTTTGTCTAGATTGCCAGTTTTGACTACACAGCCTTTTGGGGAGAGTGCATGGACCGCACGCAGGGCCTCGCATCGTGGGGCCTCTGCAGCCTGTTTCGATACAATTAATTGAAGAAGCGTGAGGGCACAGAAAGGACAGTGGTCGCTTCAGCTTCCTCTGCTGGTGGGAGGTGGTGGGCTGTGGGATGAGAAGGCTGCCGACCTGTGGCTCTGACTGCCTGGCCAGCACAGCTCTCCCCGCAGCAGGAAGAGGAAGCTGTCGGCACGGCCTCAGGCCACCGTGAGCCCCGGTGGCAGAAGTTAGCGTGACAGAGAGTGCTCCATCAGCAAAGAGGATAAATATTTTTAACTCCACATCATGACTCGCGTTCTGCCCTGCAGCTGCGTGTTTGTGTTGCCAAGCAAATACTGGCTACGAGGAAAATTTGGCTGCGTATTTCCAGCAAACCCTCATGTTTTGAGTGCACTGGGCAACCGGTGGCTCGTTCCCCTTCACCCCGCTGTGCTGGGCCCCAGGGAGCAGGGCTGTGGATGCACTGCCAGCCAGTGGCGTGCAGGGCCTGCTGCTGGCTTTGTCAGAAACCGGAGCTGAGCTGGCTTGACCTGGGTGGCGTGGATGTTTCAGCCATTGTTTCGTGTTTCTGGTGAAAGCTTCCATATTAAGAGTTGTCTAATTCCTTGGAAGCTGCAGTGGGGATTACTGGCCAGCCCCAGGATGGACACCAGTTAATAAATATTGCTGTACTTTCCAAAATTTGTTTTGCTTGTCCCAAAAGTGTTTTTGTACCAGCAGTGTTTAATTATCTCTGTAGCGCAGTCTCCCCTCTTGGAGAAGCTGCAGAGCACTGCAGTACATCAGACAGAGAAGAGAGAGCAGAACCTCAAGCTGTGTTTTCCCCATGACACGAAGCTAGCAGTGTGTCCTGCTTTTGGCTAGGGTAGAGTTAGTTTTCCTCCTGGTAGCTGGTAGGGTGCTTTGGGATCTAGGATGAGAATAATGTTGATAACACTGTGATGGTTTAACTGTTGCAGAGCAGTGCTTACATCAAGCCAAGGACTTTCCAGCTTCTCACACCGCCATGCCAGCGGGCAGGCTGGGGGTGCAGCAGGAGCTGGGAGGGGACAGAGCCAGAACAGCTCACCCGAACTGGTCAAAGGGATGTCCCATGCCATATGACATTATGCTGAAGAATTAACGTAGAGTGGCTGGCCAGGGTAGGGGGGACTGCTGCTTGGGGATGGGATGGGCATCAGTCAGCAGGTAGTGAGCAATTGCATTGTGCATCACTTGTTTTGTACATTTTATTATTAGTAGTACTATTATCATCATTATTATTATTTCCCTTTCTTTTCCATTCTAACAAACTGTCTTTATCTCAACCCACAATCATTCACTTTTTTTCGATTCTCTCCCCCACCCCACTGTGGGGGGGGAGGGTAAGCAAATGGCTGTGAGGTGCTGAGCTGCCGGCTGGGTTAAACCACAACACAGTGCTACCCCTGCTACCCCACCTTCACTTTGGGCCCCCTGAACCTGCAGCTGGACTACCTGTGACCTGCTGAGCGAGCATGGGCGATGTGAAGCCAAACTGCACCACGTGCCAGCTGGTTGCCTGCCTGGGGACAGTGGCAGAGGCTCAGTTCCAGTCAGATGAGCCAAGGAGCAGGGACAGTGAGGTGCCTCAAAGGGCAGGCCAGGGCCTTGCTGGCTGTGTTGAGGGTGAATGTGCATCATAGTTGAACCTCAATATTAAGTGTCTGGTGCAGTAGCTTAGCTTGCTACCCAGGGAGATGCTTTTGTAGGAGTTTTGTAGGTTCCCCAGGGAACCCTTCAGAAAGAAAGAGCACCTTTGCAATATTAGACAGACTTATCTCCTCAGAAATCTACTGCTGTGGACTGGTGACACCTAATGGCAGGGACACAGTGCAAGACAGGGATACAGCAGTGGTACAACCGAGCTAAAAGAACTCAGCCACTCTTCATGGTTATGAAATTATTATTGGGATATCTTATACAACTTACACACCAAACTGCAGGATTTTCATCCAATGTCTCATTTTCAGTCTCTGCCACCTCGACATAATATATTATTAAGGTCTGCTTATGTAGGCTTTGTTTCATGTTCTGGTATTATACTGGTCCTCTCCCCCTCCTGTATTATCCTCTGCTCTGTTCATTCTGGCCTATCCCTTTTATTAAACCCCGCAATTTGTAGCTTGTCTCAGAGCAGCTTGTTCGGATTAGGCTTGCCTAGGGGCTAGTTTAAATTGCTCACATGACTTCTCATAAGAAACATTACACACATGTTAAATTCATGAGCCAAAGTAGGCTTGTGTGTGGAGTGCTCTCCATTTCCCTTTGCCCTTTCCAGGTGGCTTTTTCCTCATCGCTCCACACCTTTCCCACATTCCCCTTTGCCTTCCCTCACTCCCCTTCAATGCCTTTGTATGGAAACAAAGAGAACCTCATATCTGTACAAGATACAGCAACCCAGTCTGACTATTTAAGTATTCAGGACTGGAATCTGTCCCTATAAAACCCGTTTGTATGTAATTGTAATACAGTATACAAACATAGCTGAACTGCAGAAAGAGAGCAAAGGGAACCATCAACATATCCAGTACATTAATTCATAAAGGAGGCATTTTTTGCCTCTGGTTCTGGAAAGTGCAGAGAAAAAGTGGTTGTTCCCCATTTATATTTTGTTTCAGATTGCCCTGTATTGCTCTCAGTGCAAAGAATAGCCATAATGAGGCTTTCTGCAATGCTTAGTATGACCCCAGAGCTGAGACCCTGCTGCTTTGATTACTGGGGTACCTTTCCTGAAAAGAGCATCTCCAGAGGGTCACAAATGTCCGCTTATGGCTCTGCTATGTGGGGAACAGAGCCACCTTGTAACTTTGGCTTCTTCTAGCTCTTTGCTGGAAGGCTAGCAGGTGATCAGTATGCTGGTGTGGGCAGGCAGGTTTGTCTGGCTGGGCCGCAGGCATCTACAAAACTGAATCATTCTCAGTGTGCCTGAGACATGTCACAAAAAGAGGGATGACAACAAGCTACACTTGACCCTGCTATTGTGTGCTGAAGACATGACGCTCAGTAAATCAAAATAAGTAACTACTAGTGCCTGTACTGAAGGGAAGGCTGTGAGATTTCGAACTCCTTAGGTGTCATGGAGGAGAGCCATTATGAACCATTTCTACTTAACCAGAGGAAAATCGTCTGCTAGAGTTCACACCTCCTTAGATTCCAGGTAATTCAAACACGAGGCACTACCAGGCCTTCCTTGTTCCACCTCACACAAACCTACTCCTCCTGCTTCTGCTTACTTAACAGGCCGTAGCTATTTAAAGTGCAAGTGGCAATACGGCAATGCAATTAAGCCAGTTGTCTGTTCCAGCTAGCAGAGCACGGGCAGGCTGTTTCCACAGTGGGGAGAGTCAGCTGAAGGAATTACACGCCGTTTTCCCATCTGGATGTAATCTGAGCTGTTAGCTCTATGTAAAACTGTATGGTAAATGCTTTAGAGGCTGGTCCTGAAGGACCACATCTCCCCCACAGACCTCCGTGGAAACTCAGACAATCGGAGGCATTTTTCCTGAAAGTCTATAAATGCGTGTCCAGGACATGAGTCATTTTCAGCAGAAGGTCCTCAGCTGTGCAGCACCTTCCTCCTAGCAATGGGCTGGCCCTTACTGGTCTGTGGTAACGTTTACCTAGCTGATATCATGCCTTGATTCCACATCTGAATCGTCTGCCCTACACAGGCTGGGAAGCTGCTGTTGTGCACAGTTAAAATTCAATCACAGGTATTTCCCCTGTTGGGAACTTTCCTGCCTCATTCCCAAGGATGGAAGATCTCTGCCAACCTCAGACCCAAACCCCAACCTGCCAGTCCTCCTGTATGCAATACTCTCTTCCTCTTCCAGCCTCCTTGCTGATCCAGGGTATTACCCCAGCATTTCAAGAGATGTCATCCAGAAGAAATCCCCATCTTTCCTACAACACACCATCTGTTTTGCGGCACAGAACCACAGGCTGCTTGCCCTCATTCCAGACCTCTTCTCTTTTCTCATAGCCTCTTCCTCCATAGATTACCCTGTGGTCTTCATTGTAGCTCCACCAGGGGCAAACGCTTCCCTTTACAGAGCTGTAGAGAAATCCCCACCCATTCGAAAGGCTGTTGCCATAAATTGCCATAAAGAATGACTGTTCACTCCTCCAGTAACCTCCCATTTTTTCCATTTTAATGAGCCTCTCCTTTTAGGTGGATTACTGGGAATTATGGAAAGATCTGTAACATAACTGTCAATGGACAAACATGTCTCAAAACAACTTGCTATCACAGATTGGACCCTCCTGATTCAGGGCGACAGTCTTTTTTCCCCATTAATTTACATTAAAAATAAGTGTTTATTTGCTTTGCCTGCACACTGATACAGGGACTCCAGGCTCCTTAGCCATGGCAAGCACAGCTGAGCATGGGTCTGAGCAACTGCAATAGTAGATAGAGCACTACTAATACTGAGAAAGGGTAGCTTACCTTCTTCAAATAAGACAGTTTGATTTAAGACTGATATAACTTTAATCTAAACCATACAAACCATATTCACCTGGAATGGGACGTTATTTATTAGTGAATAAAAATAAACAATAACTTTATGCAGCTGAGGAAGTAGAACACATACTTTTCTGACATGTTTGGTTGTAAAAGCAATCTGGTATATTGCATGCCAATGTACTCAGAAATGTCTATTATTTATTGTTTTATTGGTAATTCTTTATTTGGACTACTGTACTAGGTTTAGGTGGCAAGGTTTTGGTATCAGGGGGACTGTAGGAGTGGCCTCTGTGAGAAGAGGCCAGAAGCTGCCCCATGTCCAAAAATGGACCAGCTAACAGCCAAAGCTGAGCCGTTGAGTGATGCTGATTGCATTTCTGGCAGTGTATTTAAGAAAGGAAAAAAACTGCTGCACAGCAGCAGCTGGGAGAGAGGAGAGAGAAAATGTGAGAGAAGCAGCCCTGCCGCCACCAAGGTGAGTGCAGCAGGAGGGCAGGAGGTGCTCCAGGCAGGCAGCAGCAGTTCCCCTGTGGGTTGTGGAGAGGCCCCTGGTGGAGCAGGCTGTCCCCCTGCAGCCCATGGGTGCCACATGGAGCAGATCTCCACACTGCAGCCCCCCCATGGGTGGAGGAGCCCCCGGTGGAGCAGGTGGATGTGGCCTGGAGGAGGCTGCGGCCCATGGAGAGCCCCCGCAGGAGCAGGTCCCGGGCCGGAGCTGCAGCCCGTGGAGAGAAGCCCACGCAGGAGCAAGAGGTCTGGGGGAAGCTGCCGCCCACCCATGGGGGACCCGTGCTGGAGCAGTTTGCTCCTGGGGGATGGACCCCGTGGTACAGAGCCATATTGAAGGATCCATATTGTCTTTGGGCAGCCCCCACAGGATCAGTTCGGGAAGGACGGCATCCCATGGGAGGGACCTCATATTGGGGCAGGGGCAGAGAGTGATTGTGAAGGAGTGGTGGAGATGAAGTGCAGCCCCATTTTGCAGCTCCTATTGCCCTGCACTGCTTGGGGGGAGGACGTAGAAAAAAGTGGAGAGGGGGAAAAGTGTTTTAGTTTGCTTTTAGTTTCTTTCTGCTCTAGTCTGCTAGATAAGCAATACATTACATTAATCTTCCTATGCTGAGTCTGTTTTGCCCATGACAATAACTGTTGAGTGATCTCCCTGTCCTTATCTCAACTCTTGAGCCCTTTCCATCATATTTTCTCCCCCTTTTCCCTCAAAGAAGGGGAGTGAGAGAGCAGTTGTGGTAGAGCTCAGTTGCCCAGCAGTGTGAAACAGCCACAACTACACAATGCTGCTATAAAGATATACAGAGAAGACCAAACTCTATGCTAATCACGTTAGAAGGAGATCATTTCCGTGCACCAACACCCTGCCCAGTCCAGCCTCAGCCAAGTCTTCTGATGGCAGCCAACTATACTTGGTATTAGGTAGTTGAGTATTTGATAGAATTGGGACTGCATCTGCAAACTACAGTGGCAGAAAGAGTGTTTTCAGAATTTAGTTTTCCAGGTTACACACAAAAGCTGACTGAGAATTCAGAAAGACAGCTGGTGTCTATACGGAAAGAAGGTAGTCTTCAATCAGCCATACATCTTGTACTGAAGTATATTTAAAAATATTCCCAATGTCTTTACAGTATTATTATTAGATGTCCCTTTAATTCACATTTGTGAATACGTGCAATGCAAGTTATTTTGTTTGGACTATTTATCTGCTACATTACTATTACTCCAGTTATATATAAAAAAAAAAAAAAGTCCACACTTTTCCCTACGAATGTCTCTCTGGAGAGACAAACTATTATAATTTCCAATTCAGCACATATTGTTGTGTACATCCAAAGGATATATACACTAGTCATGTTTTTATTGGATGTACTGACTTATTTGGCTTGGATGCTGTCCTCTGTATTAAAAAGAATTTTTATATTTTGATGTCCTGATGGTGGCAGTAGGAGATTTTACAACAGAGTTCACGGAAAACAACGATCCAGCAGTAAACAGCCTAATTATACCTTCAAGAGGAAGAGCTGCCTAACACATCGTACCTTACTTGTTTTGTTCTCTCCATCTGAACACAACCCAAGTAACACATTCTCATCTACACACATCAGATAAACAGCTGTGAATCACGAGCTCTCCGGGAAGCACTGGTAGAAGTGGGCTGTTGCCTGAAACATACAGAAATTTCCCTCTGTAAAGTTTTCTTAAGGAGAAAGGAGGAGGCACAAAGTATGGGAAGAATGCCGCAGACAGGGAACCCCTGTATGTGCTCTCACTGCCCAGCAGCTCCTTTCAGCCAGCAGAACCCACCAGGCAGCTAACACCTCCACAAGCACCTCACCACCCGTGTCAGGGTATTCACCCTGTGCCTCGTTGAGGAATGAACAGTGCTACACCCCTGATGATCAGGGGCTGTTGGTTGGTGAAAGCAGAGGGCACACACACGATTTTTGTGGGAGGCAGGGGCAAACCCACCTGGCTGTGGACATGCACACCAAGTGTGTGCTCTCCTGGTGTCCTTGCCTGCATTGCACCTTGCCACAGCTGGCTGGTGTGAAATTAAGACCATTTTTCCCCTGTCTCCTCTCGCTCTGGGTTCTGGCACAGTGTATAACCTCACTCATTTGACCCCCCTGTGCTTCCACCCATCAAAGACAAGAGAAGGCTGGTCCTGGTGGCCAGGGTGGACATCCCTGGCAGCACCACCTCTTGGAAGTGGGAAAGGAGATGCACCGAGTCCTTCACCAGCCAGCAAGGGCCATAAGGGTGGTCCTGAACTGCGCTGGATGCCAATGTGAGGACCAAGGGTAGCAAGTCTTTCCACTGAACAGCCAGAGACTCCTTAAAAATGATGTTACAGGAAATGAATGCCTGGAACTCAAGCAGAATGGATGTATTCACTGCCTGTATCACAGCGGAAGGCTCTGCTGCATGAATCCTTGGGAAGAGAAGCCATGAATGCCAATAGCCTGATCCTTAACCTGTGCTTGACCTGGTGTAAAGGAGGAGCAATTCCATAGAGAGCTCAGGGAGTTAAACCTGCTCTAAAACTGACTTGCATGAGCCCTGGATTACCCGCTCCTGTCCCCAGCCCAGAGCACTGAGCTGAGCCTGCTAAAACTGTTGCTACATTTCTTGTTAAAAATGTGATCTTGGACAAAATGGAGACAGTACTGAAAATTACACAAAAAATGTATCAGGACCTGAATTACGGGGAATATACACCAGCTATGGCTTCACAGACTGAAATCGTAAACCTGTATGAAGGCTAAAAGAAAATGAATTTGGAGCATTAAAAATGTATAAAGCTTTTTAAGTCCCTAGAAAGATCATTACTAGGCAACATATTGCTGTAGTTCCCGTCACAAGGCACTGAGATGGTGCAGACCCAGCTCCCTCAGCCGTGCTCCCTCCGACCTGGCAGCACAGAAGCCATCAAGTGCCTTTGTGCGAGAAGCTCCTCGCCGCCTAGAGGAGCATCAAGCCAGTGGGGGGCTGCTGGGGCACACAGGGTGGGAGGTCTGAAGTCTCCAGTTACCAGCATCCCTCGGGTTGAACCGTAGATGGCCTGATTATTTGCCACATTTCCTAATCGTAGGGTAGCTTTGACCTTTCCCTTAATGCGAGTTAGCACCCTTCCCCTCTCTGTAGCAGGTTGAATCTGACTGAGAACACCCCCCAGGAACTCTTCAAATGAACAGGTTTCATAAAAATCCTTTGAATCCAAAATGGCTTAGTATTTCATAGGTAATGCTACTGCCTTCATGCAGTGTGACTACCTTTTTTTATGGTGCGTGCAGTTTTCTCATTTACTGCTGGGTGTTTTTGTGACAAAAGCTCTCCAGGGGCTGGCAGACTCCTCAAGGCTCTGCCTTTCTCTTTCAGCCATAGCATCGAATGTGACACTTTCTGTGCTATAGTGTCTGTAATTCTGAATAGGTAGAACGATACACCACCTCCCAGAAGTATTAAAAGGCTCAGTTCCTCGTATTTATGAAGTGCTTTGAGTTTTCGAGGGAAGGTACAATGTGCTGTAAATGCAATTTATTAGTAGCTATTACTTGTGTAAATAAAAGAGGATTTCTATTTGGCAGGTCTCGGATGAAGCGGAACAGTCATGTCAGACGTGTGCTGTGTCAGTAACAGATGGGTGAAAGGAAAACCAAGCCCCCGAACTGTCGGGATTGCTACCAAATCCACACACAAATGCATTGGCAGAGGTCAGCATTAAGTCTAAGACTCTGCTAAAAGTCAGATAGGATTTATTAAGCTGTTGCTCTTTCAACAAGACTCATTGCCAAAGGGCTGTTTTATTTCTGATGTCCTTATATCCTTAGCTTTATATTGTGTCTGTTGTTTAAATATTTGTGTGCATTCAGGAGCAGTAATTTCATCTTTCCAGCATAAAAATGTTGCAGCTGGCAGTGGCTCTGGGCCAATAACAGGATGTTAGCAGCCCTGTGTTCAGTGTTTCTCTGCCCCAGCAATCTGGATTGTGTTTTTGTAAATTTATTTGATCATGGTGCTCATGAAAATTACAAATTAACATCAGCAAGTAGGAGCTGACACGGTCTCAGCGTATCTCAGGTAATCTTTGCCATTGTTCTTCTGTTCAGCTCAGTCCTGACCTGCCATGCTCCTTCCTTTCCCTAGGCTGTGCTTCTTCAAAGACTGATGCTGACAGCACACCATAGAAACTACAGAAACCGAGAGAGCTGAAGTAGGATGACAAACTTTGTGGAGTTTGAGACTAGCATGAAACCCAGTCAAGTTCCCTATAATGACAGGAATATGACATGAGAATACTTTGGTGCTATAGTAACTTAAAGTTACTAAAGTTACTAAAAGTTAAGATTTTCATAAATCCCTGAGCATTTAAGAATATACTCGGCTACAGCCCTTGTTTGCAATTCATGTTAGTTTCACCTCCCTCATTTGCCCGCACCCATTGATTGCCTTCATTTATTGTATAAGGCAGCAGCTACTCCTGAATGTGGCTGTAAGATCTGGTCCTTAGATAAATTAGCATTAGTGACAGAAGACTGATATGCAGCAGCAAAACGATGCTGTTTCAGCCTGCAGTACTGATTTCACACATGCACACACCACATCAGTCTTTGTTTTTTAACCACTTTAAAAAGTGACTCACTTCTGCACTGGGAAAAATATTAGTCATCATCATGGATTTTAGCAACACTGAAAGAAAAGAACAGAAAAATAAATTTAGCACCACACTGCGAGCTATCCACACTCTACCTTTTCTAAAATGACATCCCAAATATGCCCCAGGAGGGTGGTAAGCAAACGTGAAGTTGCCTCAGCGATGCCATTTACAGGAGCAAATCATTACCTCACAGAGTGCAAGTCCAGATGAAGCTCACGTAACTAACCTGAGGAAAGCAGTCACTTGCCTGCTGAAGAACTGTTCAGTAAGTTAGAGCAAAAGAGATCAATAGGATCAGCTTTCGCCTGCATGTTCATCACGAGAGCTTACAGGAAATTAAATGGAATTTAATGTAACACCATAATATCATACTGCCATTTAATTGCACGGCGATATATCATATAAAGCATTCCCCAAAGTTTAGCCTGCTAGTTCATTTAGTTAATTGGACATTTAGCACTTCTTCCCCCACCGCCCTACCCCCTGTTCCCTCCTCTCTGAAGGAAACATTGATTGATTCATTCATTATTGGCTCCTGCTGCAGAATAATTCACTCTCATTTTCAGTGTCAGTATCAGTGTTCTTATCTGTTTGGAAAAAAAAAAAAAAAAGACAAACAACCCCCAAACAAAGACACAGAAAGTCTTTCTAAAGGAAATCACAAGCTAAAACCCTAACAGTTGCAGAGACCAGTACCCTTCATTACTGTGACAGGCTAAATAAATCCATGCCACCCGAGCATCCCTGCACTTGGAGCTCAGGCTCCCTTTTGCCCCACAATTATTGCTCCAGATGTTTTAATGGTCAGGACAGTTGGTTCTACTGCATGCGCCTCTCCAGAAGCTGGGGAACAAGGCAGCGTCCCAGCTTGCTCCCAGTGCAGAGCTGTTGCTGCAGTCTCCTGCCTGCGTGCAAGCCTACCCTGCTGTGTGCCCATGCAGCTGGGCTGGGCTATGTTTAAATGCCTTTAGCTCCGTCCTGAGAAGTCAGGAGCTCCCGAGGTGCTTTGCTTTGGGACCAAAGCTATGGAAATGAAAACTGTAGCACTCTGGCCCACAATATTTATTTATTAGATGAGCAGAAAAGTTAGGAGGAATGAGGATTCACACAGCTGGATTTCCCCAGTGAATTCTTTTTTTTTTTTTTTTTTTCTGCTCAGAAATTTTGTCCAAACAATTTTTGAGGCTTTTTTTTCTGTTTATCTCCTATTTCCAGGTCTTTGATAGCTGTAACAGATTATGCACCACCATCCCAGTGCTGGCAGTTGGCTCCCACTACTGGAAGATCTGACCGTCCTGTGGCAAGGTGCAGTCCCACCGTCAGCAGGTGGGAATTAGACCTGTTGCTTTGCACCGTGTGGTCCTCTTTGACTCTGTCCCATCGATCTCACTACCAGCGAAAAGCCACGTTAGGGGATCCAGAGAGCAGGCTAATTCACTGTATTGTTATTTACTACACACACTTGCATGAGCTCAGTGCTTCACAAACATTGTCTCTTAACTCTTGTAAGGGTGGTCACACGGGAATCAGGTGGAAAACAGAAAACATTGCAAAAATCAATTAATTCAACACCATAATCACATTTGCAAGTTGTTACAGAACGTAAGCCCTGCAAGCAATGTTCACAATGGTTTGCGATGCAAACAGCTCAGCTAACAGTAGGCAGCAGACTCTGGAGCTGCAAACAAAGCTTGATCTGGGATTTTGCCTCAAATTTCTGCTTGCATAGCATTAAAAGACTCATAAAATGGCAGAAAGTAGTGGACCCCACACACAGAAACCATAACTAAAGCTGGTGAAGGAGTACTTGTTGCAGGCGGCAAAATTGGGCAGTTGTGTGAGCTTCACAGAGCACGACGTGCAAACCGCCTGATCTTGTGCCGGTCCTGTTATCAAGCAAAGACAGGCTGCTCCATGAAACAGGCATTGCTATGTTGCTCCAGTGGCTGCTCAAGCTGTGAACAGCAATACTGTTTTTTTTTCTTTTCCTTAAAAGACCACAATATATCGTTGCTGAAATGTAAAAATCTGTTGTAGCTTAGTTGTGGCCTCTCTTGGGAGCCTTGGAACAAGACAAATATGACTACTCTGTCCACACAAGGCTGAGCAAAAACACACGACTGAAAATTTGGAAGCTGTTCTTCCTGACCTCAGGGAGGAAACTCCATGCTTCTTTTAGTGTAGCACTGTTTTTCAGTTTTCTTGGTAGGTTGTCCACAGCACAAGCTGCTCTGGCAGGGACCCCGTCCAGCCCTGACCCACTCCAGGGGGCTCCAGAGCTAGGAGAAGCAGCAGCCACCAGCAGCACTGCTGGAGCTGCTGCTGGAGAGCCCGCGGCACTGTGTCCATGGCTCCTTTCCCAGCATCAGGCAGGAGGAATAGCAGCCTCGAAAAGAAAGTCTGTCCGTCTCCCTCCTCCCTTCATTCCTGTGATTAAACTTTGGAATAGGCAATGGGATATTATTGCTTGGGACTCCCTGTATGTTCCCAAAGAGCTGTTTAAAGAATGCTGAGTCGAAGAAATAGAATTTGCCTTCAGTTTCTACCCACGAAGCCTGCAGTTGTTCATGTCTCTTATGTGAGTAAGGGGTATGGTTTAAGTCCCATTCCTGTGGCTTTCCTCCTGTTGGTAATAACATCGTTGCTCCAAGAAGATGCAAATGTTAAAGGAAGGTACCGTCACAGGGAGAAAGGAATGACGTGTCCAGGAAGGACTTTCCTGTCTGGAGACCTGGGCTCGGACTTTGCATTTATTGGAGACTGGTGCTGAGATGAGCATGTGAGTGATGTGGCTGTGCTGCCTTGGTCAGCAAGCAGAGAACTGAGCAAGCAAAATCTGCATTGAAGGGAGCTGTTTGGCAGTGTAGGGGTATGAGTGCACCTACAACAAGTTGCAGCTACTGGATGAATTGCTAAAGATGCTCTGACACGGAGTCTGGAAGTCCAGCCTGCAGGTTATTGTGGGTTTGCAATTTTCTCAGCAGTTCCAAAGTGAAGACAGAGTTTTAGCAATCATTAATATTTGGGTTATTCAGAAGCATTTGGGAGTCTAAATAGAGCAAAACTTAATGAATATTTAGTTCATATGTACAGTATTTATCAAGACGGCATTGGTGTGGGCAGACGTTATCAAGCGCTGGGAGATAAGGCTGAATTTTTGTGCTGCATATTCTAGAAAGAGCAAGCGATTGCCATGCTCGCTTGAGTTCAGTCTAAGGGAAAGGCCATTTCCTGCCCTTTCTCGTCACCTCAGAGCCTCTCAAGGAAGACTTACACCCAGCACCCTGCAGGCCTTCTGCAGGGCAGAGCTGGAGATGACCTGGAAGAGGTCACTCACCAGCGTTACAAGAGCTGCCTCTGCACCATGACCAAGCTCATGGAAGTCCAGCTGCTAACAGGATGTGCTGGAGGCTTGGTTTTGCTACTGACAGACCTCTTGATGGCAAAGAGCTTTCACGAGCAATTGTAAAACAGAAAGGCAACAGATTTTAGTTGTCCCTGAAGGAGAGGGTTTTATGGAAACAGCAGCAGCGTTTAATGCTCTCATTATGTCTAGGTCATTTTATCTGTGCAATTTTATTTTTTTTTTCCAATGGGTAGAGATAAAATCTAATCAGAAGTGGCCTACTGCTGTCCTTGTTACCTTGTTAGAATAAAATTTAGGCCTCCAGAAGGTAATAGGCAATAAATATTATCACTATCTCTTTCATGGGAGTAAAGTACCCAGAAGTAAGAGGAAGAAATACGTAGACTGAACCAACGCTGATGACTGGGAGCAAAGAAGCATTAAAAAGACAGAGCATGGTAATGTTCAGCTGCATTGGCTCAGTGGTGCCCTGATACAAAAAATGCAGATTGAAGGGTTTGCACATCATTGTTTAAAGGGTCTGTTTCTTCTGCACTGTGATAAACAGAACACTGTGTAAACACTGCCTCGTGTCAAAAGATTAAAATATGCCGTCGCTTGAAGAGCTGTATCGTTACCGTATGTCAACAGAAAAAAATGTGCAAAAGAGCACTTAACTGAATTTGACAGTTTGGGAGGGGCAGTTCTTGTACCATAAGGAGATGAAATCCTTGCATGTTAGGTGATTATTTTCAGTGTTTTGCAGGAGCTGAATTATTCAGGAGTAGGAAACAAACTACTGAGCAGTTTTGCAGGTCTGAGTGCCTCTTCACTGTTATAATGTCCTAATTGTTCTTCGAAATCTGTTGTTAGGGAGGGTCTCACCGACTGAATGCTCTGTCTAATCTAAAATGGCCCATAGTAACATTTCCTGTAGCTTGAAAACAAAATGAGGGGAAAAAAAAAAAAAAAAAAAAAAAAAAGGTCCAAGAGGAGAAACAAGGGAGAAGGGGAGAAGGAGAAAAACATGGGAGACTGTTGTATTGTTAATGAACCTTTGAATTGCTACTATTGATGATGAAAAAAAAAGTAAAACGATGAGATGAGATACATTCTGTCATACCTATTTGTAATGTGTCTTACTGTCTCAAAAAACAATGCTGAGGATTCAGGCATCTGTTTCTGCAGGAGAGAGGTACTATAAAACACAAATGATTATGTCTTTGTGGCAGAAGAGGTTAAGCCAAAGTCAATAAAAAAACTGGTGTTTTCAATGGGATTTGGATCAGGTGTAAGTAAGTGATGGGTAACTACAGGGTCTTTGGTCTCTGCCCAGCTCTACCACAGGGGTCCCAAGTGGCCCCCACAAACTAATCCACCTTTTATGCCTCAGTTTCTCTACTTTTCTTAGTCTTCTCAAGTAGCTACCCAAAGGCATAATCAAGCTTAATGGCTCATAAGGTGATTGGAAAACCTTAGAAAGTGCTGCAGAAGTGCAAGGTATTCCTGGTACCCAGCAAATGTTTTCTTTTATGGATGGTTAAACACTTAATGTTTAAGATATGAGGGGTTGGTGAACACAAGTGTTAATAAAAGGTTCCCACAGATTAGGTTTTCTCCTGGGGGTCTACTTTGAACTTCGTTCCTATGTTTATTTAGCTGTGCCTATGTGTGTGTATTGCCCTGCATGTAGCAAAGAGCCAGAAGGACCGAGCCCCTCCCTGAGGAAGCTCTGACAGAGGATCTGTGCAAATGTGCTTCCTCTTCCTTTCACTCCCCAACCTTAAGGTCAGAGGATCTGGAAAATCCTCCTCCACCCTGTGACTTGATCTGACGATTGTAATAGTACCGCGGTTCCCCCTCGCCTTCCGCTCCCCACCCTTCCCTCTCACAGCCCGGTAACCCTTTAAAGCCTTTTCCAGATTGATGCCCATCAATCCTGGACCCCAAGCAGGGGAGCTCGGGCATTCAGTCCTTGCGTTGATGACGGCTAGTAACCCCAGTGTCCCAGGAGGTGTGCTGTTTCTGTGACCCTCGTGGGCCAAGACAACACATGAAAACAGCGTCTCAAAGGGTATTCTGGGGCATTGCTTCCTGCAGCCAGACAGACAGAGACGAGCCTGGAAAACGCATTAATTATTAACTCAGTTGAAAAGAGTTAACTGCTTTTTTATTTATTTTTTTTTCATGCTTAATCTCCGATATTTGGATTCAGGTCAGTCGAGTCAGGAATTCCTGCCTTTGACTTCCAGCTCTGCTGCAGCGCGAGGGGCCCCGTGGTGGCTGACGGCACCAGTGCTGACGGGAGCATCAGGGCTGCAAGGATGCCATTTGAAGGGTCCTGTTTTGGGTGGAGCTCTGCCATCTGGAGGATTTTCCACTGCTGCTGGCACTACCCTTAAACAATTGCTTTGGGGACTCTTAGGAAGGTCTTTGGGGAGCCCATTATGGCTCACAGGAAAAAGGGACTGTCGACTAAAGGAGTGTCTCCATTTCCACAACACTTTTCCAAGCTGGATGCCAGGCAAAGCCATGAGCATTACCTTTTCTCAGAGCATCCATCAGTCCCGTGAGAGCAGCAAGTCTTACACCATGTGTAGCTCCTTCCGTCACCTCGCTGCCTCAGCACAGGGAGCTGGCAGCTGCCTTGCACCTCAGGGCAGGTGAAGGCCACTGCACCCCATGCATGGCCGACAGCAGGGCCCTCCGCACCGTTGGAGAAACCATGAATCAGGCTTCCCTGGAATGGAGAGCTCTTACAAATAAAGAGAAAGCAATGGCATTTGGAGTTGTTTTTATTTGCCTTCTGGCTCTTGAGCTTTCTTTTTTGTCGCACCTGAGTCATATTTTCAAGCTTTTTGCAGCACTCATCAGAGCAAGGAAGTGCCTTTATTTTCAGAGGAAGGCGTGATTTCCATAACAAAGAGCCAATGTGTTGTGACAACACGAGCTATGGGCAGGCAGTAAAACCACCAGAGGCACACACTGCCTATGGCGTGTAGGCCCACACTGTGGCTCAAGATGGAAACCATACCCCTCAAATGGCAGCCTTGGGCTTGCTGAACAGAGCAAGACTGACACACAGTGTGGTGTGCCCCTTCCCACCACCCAAAGCTGAGGGTTTTCAGGCAGCATGGGGCTTTCTGATGGCAAACACCGCAACAGCAAAGAGTCTCGCTAACCTGGTGGCGGGGACATGGCTGGTGCCAGGGTGGGGGCAAGGAGCAGCCATCAGAGGGAAGGCAGCAGCCACGGCAGCCCTGCTGGCCCCAGGCCCGAGTGCCTCACCTCCTCCGGAGGAGCAGGCTGACGTGTCTCCCTGCCTCCCTCCCCACAGCTGCCTGTCTGCAGGAAGAGACCTTGTGGCAGTGACGTGATCCTCAGCGATGGGTTCACATTGCAGATTCACCCCCGCCAGCCGGCTGGTCAGGCGGCCCTTCCTGCACACCTGCCCTGGCACAGGAAGGGACGCCAGGGCCAGTACGCCATCGGGCACCACTTGACACGTCTCTGATGGCAGCCTCTGCAGCTCTGTAGACCACTTCAGTGAGCGCAGGACTATGTCCCCTCTAGGAGTTGACTGGGGAGGATGCAGTGCTGTCTTACCTGCTGCTCCAACCCTGTGGGCTGGCAGTCGACCCAGCGCTTTTCAGAGACGCTGTATGCACTTCCAACCCTCCCGTGGGCCTAAACGCACACATGCAGACCTGACTACTTTGTATTAACCTAAATGATTTTTAAAGAAGCATTTGGGACTATTAGTGTTTGTTGCTTTTCTACACAGTCTGGTATTTCTGGTGTCATGCATAGACTTTGCCTCCCTGGAAGGAGCAGAAGGTACTCCCCGAAGAGCACATGCAGTGTGAGCCTCCATTTCCCCACGCAGTCTAGACTGAGCAAACATTTTATGTTCTATCAGTGTTTGTGGTCTGCAATTAAAAAAGCTAGGACAGATACAGGTTAGTTGAGTTCTTCTGCAGAGTGATTTATTACATACACACAGGCCAGCAGCTGAACGCTGCAGCAATATGTCTGACCCGCAGAATAAGTACTTTTCAACATTAGCATTGACCCAGGCGAATTACACAAAGATGCCTGCATAATTATGCCTCTTTGAAAGGCCTTTCAGAAAACATACATGTGCATAAAGTGCCTTTCATTTGAAGAACACGAAGTGTTTTGGGTCTTACTCCACTCCATTTACTCTAAGGCCCTATTACCCTTCTGTGGCAGGGAAAGTACACTAGGCTTGAGCCCTGGGGGAAACCACAGATGTTTGTATCCTGCAACAAATGTTTCTGGGTGCCTACACTAGCATTTGTGGAGGTAATCACTAAATGAGTTACCATGGGGCCACAAACTTGGCTATAAATATGTGCACAAATTTCACGTTTCCTGGAGCAGGAACTGCTATTTTTTGTGTACAACACCTGACACAATGAAGTCTTGACCTGGTTAGGGTTCCTGGGCTGTCCTGCAGTGAAATGGTAAATAAAATTGCAATAATGATGTTTTCTCCTTTCCTTCTGCATAGTATTATTGCTGGGGTGTTTTTGTTTAGTGGGTCTAATTAGCAAACTTGTGGAGCTGCTGCTGAATGAAAAGGATTTGGAAGAAGGCATATTTTTGCCATTTGTGAATACTGTCCACTTTAAAGCAGGGCATGGGCTCCTTGCAATTTTGTAAGAAAGAAAAACATGTTTTTTTTACAATAGTAATGAATTCTGTGCAGTGCAAAAGGTCATATAAAAAGCAGCAGGAGGACAGGATGTTGGGATAAAACACTGAGCAGATTTACTTCCTAAATTAACATTTCTCTCTCTCTCTCTCTCTCTCTCTCTCTCTCTCTCTCTCTCACTCTCCCTGGAAATTTGTGGAATAACAGCATCTTGTGCTAGACAAAGGAAATGAAAAAGCATTAAGTACAGGTATACTGCAAACACAGTAGGCAAAATACTGGGACATTTCTAAAGAAGACCAACAAAAGAACCCAACAAGGAATGCAGATTTAAGTGGAAACATGCAATTCAGCTTATCAGCAGCTTTACATTTTATTCATTGCCAAGAGTCAAATGTATTGGGAAGATGTTAAGTGGACAAGTATACGTAAAAGTTGTCAAACATGATCAACATGAATGAACTCACTGAATTTATGAGAAACATATGCATTTGCCCATGTAAGTACAAAGTTGTGTTGTTATACCTATATATTTCATGAATCTGAAGAGACTGTACCAACTGCATCCCTACCGCAATTTCATCGCAGTCTTGGGTTGCTTACTAAGCTAAAATTTTCCTGGTGTAAGTGCCTGAAAATGCAAGCTCTGATAACATTGCAATCCAATTGATTGAAGTGTCACTTCGAACACCTTGCGAAGTTTATGAGAAAAGCACGTGCATATCTGTTGCTTCACATTTCTGGCTGGGCCCTTCTGTCTACTTTAAGGTCTCAGGAGGACTGCTCTTAGCTGTCCCAGACCAGGAGGAGCATGGGGACACCCTGGCAGCAAGACTTCCTCCCCAGATCCTTATCCGCTTGGGGAAATGACCGTGGTGGGAGTGATTTATCTTACTGCCCAATCTGTACCTTCTGAGCAATGCAAGAAGGGACCAGCACCATTCTTTTTGGTTCCCCGTCCTTTTTCTTGCCAAGTAGATGTATAAAGTACAGTCCCAACATCTCTGCCTGTTTTTCTCTTTTAGCCTCCTGGTGAAGCTTGTTGTGTGGGAACTCCACAGGACTCTGCTTCTAATTTCTTGCCTCACTGTCACACTTGCTGGGTACACCAATTCATCCTCAAGTTCCTGTGGGATAAAAGGAAGATTATGTTACCTGTTTTCTATTTCAGGCAGGAGTTTCGGAGCCCCTTCCTGTCACTAGTCTACAGGATCCTGCAGGGCTCTGCAAGGATAATCTCTTGCAGAAGGGGAAAAGCAGAGAAGGCTCCCATGGCAGCAGCATGCCTTCCTTCCATCTCTCTCCATCTCTCTGCATCTCTCTGCCTGCATCCTCTCGATTTTCCTCTGCAGAGAGGAAAAAGATAAGGTTTGCCCTGTTTTCCTTTCCAACAAGCACTGAAAGATTACCAAGAGGGCTGGGAAGACGTAAAAATGATAAATATTAAGGAAAAACAAACAAACAACAACAACAACAACAAAAAAAAAACCAAACCTGCAAGATAGAGAAGTGTATAACTACCAAGAAGAAAATGACAAAATTTTAAAGAATGAAGAAGAGGAACGTGCAGAAAAGAAATCACGATCCCAAGTATTTGAGTAGCTGTAGCCTCCTCTACTGCCGTAGTAATATGCACTTCCTAGGCTGGCTCAACTGTGCAAGAGCATTTTGTGGTCAGAAACAGTCATTTCACACAGGACCTCTTGAAAGGATCATAAAAGCCAGTCTTGAGAAAGCCTTTTTATGAAACATGCTGGAATATGTTCAAATTATCCTACATCCAAATTATGATTCCAAGGGGCAAGGAGAAAAAGTCAACATGGTGTGGTGGACTACAGCATACATTCACATTCTGCCTGGGGTTGCTCTACCTCTTAATATGATAACTTAAAAATTTAAGATCTATGACCAATGCATACAAGTCACCTCCTCCTTTGCCTTTTCTTTATCATCTTCCTCCCAACCTTCCTCTTAGTCCTTTGGGTCAAAAGGGCACAACTTCCTGTCTGCCTCCTAAATCCTTAGTCTCTTTTATTCTGAAACAGGAATGAGCTGAATATGAATTTTATTTTGCAGATAGCTGAACATGACAACATTTAAAATAAATAGGCACAGAATATGAGTGCTTTTATAAAGAAAAAAATATGTAAACAAATTGATTCCCTCACAATGCTTGCAAAAAAAAATAATAATAATAATAAAAAAGACATGGAAAAAATCTAAAGGTGAATATAAAATAAAATCCAGACCTGTAAATTTTATTTTATTTTATTTTATTTTATTTTATTTTATTTTATTTTATTTTATTTTATTTTATTTTATTTTATTTTATTTTATTTTATTTTATTTTATTTTATTTTATTTTATTTTATTTTTTTGGCAAAGAAAGCCAAACTTATTGATATATCTTCCAAGTATGGAAAACACATATTTGAAAAAGTAAAAAAAATAAAGGGAAAATGCAGCACCATAGGCCTGAAAGGATCAATAAAAAGAACAAATTGAATGAGCATCTCAGAGGCCAAATAAATGCTGAAACGGTTTGAAAAGAACAAATAAAATAATCCTAGCTAGCAGAAGAAAATCTCTGCATCATAACTAGGAAAAAAAAAAAAAAAAGACAGTTTGGAAGATGCTCTATTATCTTTCCTAAGAGTTTATATGCTAAATTCTGATGCTAATGAGTCCATAGTATAACATTTCTTCAGTTGATCATCATGTTACTTAGAAGGATATTTGTTTTTTTTTTTTTGTTTTGTTTTTGTTTTTATAAATGAGAGAATAAGGCTGCTTTGAAATTTCCAGATATTAACACCACATACACTCCACCACAGTGTGTAGGTTGTTTCCAAGCTGAAAGCTTTAGAAAAATGTGCAACTGATCTGCTGAGCGTAATATTTCTTCTAATGAGATCTATAAGTTAATCAATTTAACATGCATAACAGAAACTGTTCTGTTCTCGCAATTTTGAGGAAGAACATAATAAAAACCACACCTGAAAAACCACACAGAAAAAATGTGTGGTCAGAGGCCTGATCCTTACCTGCTGAATGCTTAGTATAAACAGCTACAACCTTTTTTTCCACTAGCAAATTAATCCTTATTCTCAGTAAACTTTGATGTTCAAAATGCAGTCTTGTTCAAAAAACAAAACAAAACAAAACAAACAAACAAAAAGAATATGTATCTGACTAAAAATAGGGGTTTGGTTGTTATCTGTTTTGTTTTTCTTCTTTTTTCTTTTTCATGATTTTAAGACATGTAAGAAGTTAAACAGGGAGAGATTCTAATTATTCAATACTTTTGGCTTACTACATGCAAAGTGACAACTGCCAAAATGTTGAAATGAAAATGTGACAACAGTTTTATTTATTTATTTCAGGGATTTTACTGGTTTTCTTGACAAAAAACTCCGAGACCTTTGGTTAGGACATCACTGCAAAGTCTTCCTGAAACTACTTAGACAGCAATGACTGTCCAAAGCAGCCACATCTGAACTTTTTTCAGTTCACATCTTTCAGATCAATAAATTTCTTCCACCCCAAATGTTGGCACCAGTAGTGTACTGTAATCTCATATCATTGCGGAGCAATGCTGTACATAGCACTAATATTAGTGAACAAACAGAATTTCTGTTGTCTGCATAAGCTCACAAAGAGCTACGTTTGAAGGTATAGCCCTCAATTTGGGATATCAATATATATGGTATTAGGTATCAGACATAACTGAACACATTTTAAGTGCTTTGATAATTTTTATCCTCTTCTCTCTTCTCTTCTCTTCTCTTCTCTTCTCTTCTCTTCTCTTCTCTTCTCTTCTCTTCTCTTCTCTTCTCTTCTCTTCTCTTCTCTTCTCTTCTCTTCTCTTCTCTTCTCTTCTCTTCTCTTCTCTTCTCTTCTCTTCTCTTCTCTTCTCTTCTCTTCTCTTCTCTTCTCTTCTCTTTCTCTTCTCTTCTCTTCTCTTCTCTTCTCTTCTCTTCTCTTCTCTTCTCTTCTCTTCTCTTCTCTTCTCTTCTCTTCTCTTCTCTTCTCTTCTCTTCTCTTCTCTTCTCTTCTCTTCTCTTCTCTTCTCTTCTCTTCTCTTCTCTTCTCTTCTCTTCTCTTGCTGTTTGCTTGATAGCTCTTCTGAGCAGACCTTATTCATGCTACATACAAGGAAATCAGAGATATTAGATTAAAATATTAGGTTTCCATGCCCTTTCCATCTTTGATATTTTCTCTTCTATTCTCTGGAAGAGTCCTGTCCTCATCTCACAGACAGATGACTTCTTAAGTGTAAATGTTGCGTGAAGTCAACTAGCATGTAACTTATGGAGTGACAAGGTGATATCTTACCGGCAGAGACTGCCTCCCCCATCCCCCCATTTTTTTAAGCAATGTAATCAAAAAGGCTAGCATATAATGCCAGAAGCCCTGACTTTGATTCCTGAGACTTCTCCTCCTCATGTAAGTACAAATATGTATCTTTCAGACAGATGACCTCTTTTTTTTTTTTTTCCATAGACCCAAGGAGGGTGACAATATGGTGATTTCCAAATCACTGCAAGATAACAAATCCTCTTAAAGATATGAAATATTCTCACAGTTCAGAAAAGACTTGAAGCAGCTAAGTAAGTTCTCCATTCCTGAAGCAGAGGACCATTGCCAATAAGTCCTTGGCACTTCCTGGCACCATTCCCATGAGACTCACATCTCAGTTCCTTCTTTCACCTTACTCAGTACTTACACAGAACATCAAAGAGAGGTGATGAAACAACACCCAGTTGGGAAAAGAGGCACAGACTCTGTTTTGGTAGAGCTCCATGGAAATTAAGCAGTTTTGTAAACAGAAAAAAAAAATCATTAAAAGGACTGAAATGCTACAATTACAGATTTTCTTTGTGCCTAGAGGTCTCTGAACTGGCAAAACCTGCGCCTACCTTAAGACAAGCTGGCAAAGCCACACGGAAGCAGGACAGAGGTGATTTTTGCTGGGAGAAAGACAGGCATCATAGAAGTTGCTGTTTCCTCTACTAGACCACACATCCTCAAGGGCATCTGTTTCTAGATTATTAAATTAATCTTTAGCCTGTGACTCATTTTTGTTTCTTCACAAACAAACTCCCTTGACGGCTGTTCTGCTCGACTGAGGGAACTGTCAGATACTAAAGGAAGGTTTTTTGCATGCAGAAGAGAAATGGAAGTGGAATCAGTGGGACCTGCAAGGGTAGATGCAGTCCTGCTCTAAGTATGACATATGGCCATGATTTAGTGATTTGACCCTTGAGTGCATGGACTCTGCCAGACCATGGTAATTGGGGAAGTGTGAGGAAGGGGAAGGAAACCCTTTCAGCATCACGGTAAGCGCCCAGCTTCGTTACCTCCCCCACAGGAGACCCAAGAAATTATTCTATCTTTGCTAATTTCAGAATTATACAGAGCACTCATCTCTTTTTATGGCTTTACCTCAGGAAAATCCTCATAGAAATATATATATATATATATATATATATATATATATATTTATTTATTTATTTATTTATTATTACTCAAATTATAAAACAGTTTTTTATTTTGGGAATGAAGAAATAGTTGTTTGGAGGTGTTTGTAACAAAGTTCGAACAAAGAAACAAACCTGAGAATGCAGACTCTGAAATCATCATTACACTTTCAAGAGGCTGTCTTTTTCCATCATTAAAGAGTCTTTCACTGGAGCATCCCCTGTCTACTTCCACAGAGCCCAGGTTCCCACTGTGACCCACCCTGCCCAGCGGTGACTCAGTGATAACGTGTTAGCACAAGCATCAAATGAAACCGACTGCCTATACATCTCATAATTCTGCTTTTACTAATGCTGGTCTGGGAGTGTGAAGGTTTCTACTTGTCCTAGAGGAAGCGATGAGTTTACAAACTTATGTGCATAAGTGGCTGGGGAAACTAGTTCAGAGAGCCAGTGGCCTCAACACTGTCAGTCTGGCTGTGCAACAGGAGAACCCTCTGGAGACTGAAGCAAGCTGTTCGCTAATCTACTTATTTCTTTTTTTTTTTTTTCTTCTGTGAAACTCAGTAGAGAGTGGCTTATCTAATATAGTTGATCAGAAGTATAACTGATAAATTAGGGTAAAATACACATTTCTTTTGTTTTCAATGAATTTTCACCTTGTTTTTAACAAATGTTGTTCTTGTTGAGATCACTAGCACATGTGTAATTTTACACAGATGTCTTCAAGAAAGGAAGACTCTTGCAACCTTCTGGGGGAAGGTATTGAACAATTTGCACTGCTTTTGAGGTTAATCCAGAGAGCAGAATGGAGTTATCTATACCTTCTGAAATGTGGTGTCACGAGGCTCTGATAAACAAACCAAGATTATCTAGAGAACCAGGAACACCAAAGGAGAAAGATATAGAGAAGGAGGAGCAGGTCCAAGGCCGTTAAATAATCTGTGTTTTACTGGCATGGCTCTGGCTCCCAAGACAGTCCAGTCTTTCCTTGTAGCCTCTTGTGCATGTTGAACAAGAGATTAATTTACGTCTCTTGCAGAAAAGAAGAGCCAATGAAGCCTGTCTTCACATGGCCTTAAATATTTTGTCTGTTTCTTTTTTTTCCGGTGCCTAATAAGTGCAAACTACAATTCTCTCTGATGCCATGGTTAAGGCATTTATAGTATCTCACCCCATGGACTCACATTTGCCCATGGCCTGCTGAGTTCACTTACGCTTCCTCCTGATATAGCACTAACATTGTCTTCTTTCCAAGAGCTAATATTCGTGGAGTATTCATGGAACTTAATGTTGGGCCTTTGAGATCATTTCTGTTAATGAGAAATTTGCATTGTTAGGGAGAAATGGCAGGTGTATCCATGCAAACACACTGACGTTTGGAATCAACAGGCATACGTGCACTCACTGGCACTCACACACTCATGGTGTGTAACCACTAAAGCCTAATTTATTTAAGAAAGTGGACTAAAGATGTTTCTCTCTTTTGGGGATTGGGAAGCCAATATTTCTTTCTGTAACAGCCATAGGGGTTCAAAATTGTTCATAATTAGCCCAGTGAAATTCTAAGTGACACCAAAGACTTCAGTACAGGTCTGTTAGTTTAGACACGAGGGAGCCTGAGCAGAACATGAACTGGAGTGAAGTCCATTAACCACAAAAGCAGAATGCTCTAACACAATCATAAATGACTGACACATGCACAAGTATAGTTCCCACTGCTAACTGCGATCTTGAGATTTTTTTATGGAAAACCATTGCCCTCATCAATTTACAGTGTCAATGTGCTAGTTTTAAACATGGGGATATTTTAGGGACCATTCATTGCTGCATGTTAGCCTTGTGCTAAATTATTTATTATTTAGATATATTATATATTAAGAAATAGTATTTATATAAATAAAAGGGAAGAACCTTATAATATAAACAAGTGAAATAAATAGCATTTAAATAAAACAAAGGCTAACTAATAAAACTTCTTAATCAGTTTGGTAATCAGTAAAGGCACAATTTTTAAACAATTAATTTTAATTTTTTTGACTGCATTATTTTGCTCTTCATACTGTTAACTTCCTATAAGTCTAAACATTTCCCTTTATTCTATTTGACTGTTCCATTTATCACGAAAAGAAAGATAAAAACAAACAAACAAACAAAAACGAAATATATACCTTCTCAGAAAAGGTGAAGAGAAAATTTAAAAGCTGGTAACTACAAGATACTTTTAACTCAGCAAACCTCATCCATGCAGAGGGATGAATTTTGTTCTGTGTTATTTTAAAGATAATTTTTTAAACATCTACTTCCTATTTGCTATTTCAATAAACTGTCTGAAACATCTGCATATTTCTAAGTTTCTGTCTTTTCACATTATTTTAATTTGATACCCCAGTGGATCACCTATTATTTTACACACCTGACCTTCATTTATCATAGTGTACAAGACTACAGTGTAATTCTCTTCAGTCTTGATCACCATCATGCCTTACTGCTGTTGCAGGGGAAAGACTGCTCAATGATCTAAATGAGAAATACATGTGTATACATCTGCATTTATATATGCATAGGGTTATAAAACATGCTTGTGACATACAGAAGAGCAGCCCAGCAGTAAAAGCCTACCCTCCTGACTGCTCAGGAACATATTCCATTAACATTAACTAAGCTTATCAAGTCCTGGGCTTTTTTATTTATTTATTTTTAATCGTATTGACTTTTTAGAGTGAATTAGGACACTGCAGCCCAAACCAAAGGCCCTTACTAATTTCCTTATTTATTACTAGGAGCCAAGAAATCAGTCCTGTACAATTCCCACAAGGATGCAGACAGAGTCTGGACAGACAGGCAAGTGAGAAGTGGGAGCTAATGAATATTGCTCTAGTGTCAGACAGGTAAAGCACTCCCCCCTTCCTGTTAATTCAATCGAAACAATGAAGAGAAAAACCCAACCCGCCCTTGTCTTGTTTGGCTTAGACATGAACCCTTGATAAGACTCTGGAAAACAAGAAAGTTTGTAATAGATTTGAGCTACCTTTGGCTGAGTAACTTATATGTCATAAAAATGTGAATATAGTGGTGTACTTCTGCAACCAATGTAGACTCAGCTTGATATGCTGTAGATAACAGAAAATGACTGAGATAAAGAATAATATAACATTTTTACTTGAATATGACATACTTTACATTTCTTTACAGAAAGGATATCCCAGCAGGAAGGAGAAAGGTGGAGCACAATCCCTGTAGCATTTCTTGTTCTGCATTGTGCGAAACTTTGTAGGGACACAGGAAGAGGATACGGAAGTTTCTACAGGAAAACGGAGAAAAGTTCAAACATAAACAGCATCCAAAAAAATTTACCAACAGTTTAGAACATTTCCTTTTTCTCTTTAAATACTTGAAGACACTTACATTATAGTTTACTATACATTTCTACGTATATCCACTTTTGCAATTTCTCTCCCAATAGCAGTTTAAAGCAATTTTTAATGTGAATTATGCAAACTATATTCTGTGTGCTAATGTAAGCAATAATCTATTTGGTATAGCATTCTCCTTTTAGCAGAAAAAGTGAATGTTGGATTAACAAGTTTATCTTGCATCCTCTGCAGGATTTTGAAGGAACTTGGTGTTAAAGAAGATGCTCCTGAAGACCACTTCAATAACTGAAGGCCACTGAAGTCAAAGGAAAGTTGCTAAAACTCCAACACCTTTTGAACAAGGATGGGCAGTCTTGCTTCAGCCAACCTTTAAGAATGTGCTTAAATCTCTTATTGCATGCAGCTGAAATGTGGGTAAAAGGGTTATAGCTGATGCCTTCCCTCTCTTCTTACCTGGGAGAGTTGTGCTTCACCAGATGGTGCTAGTGGTGGGCAACAGCCAACTTAGCCATTCTCCTAAATTTGTGGTTGCTTGAATTTTATTTTATGTTATTTTATTTTATTTTATTTTATTTTATTTTATTTTATTTTATTTTATTTTATTTTATTTTATTTTATTTTATTATCTTAAGTACAACATGAAAGCACGTGGTTAACTCTTCAGGGCTTCTTTAAAGAGGGTGGATGTTGGCTTGTGTTTATAGTCTTTGGCTAAGTCTGGATATAAGGAGCATACAGTTTGTATCAAAAAAGCTTTCATTTAAATGTGTCATCTCTTGATAACAACTGGTCAACAGCACACAACAAAATATGAGACAATATTCATATAACCATAGCTCTGGCTATATGTTAGCAATTTTCATAGAACTGCAACTATCACTAGTACTTGGTAAAATGTTATCAGATAGGCAAATGGATATCGGATTTTCAATGTGTACATTTAAGGTACAGGCAGAAGAGCGGTCCTGAAATAATACATAGCAAACCAGCGTGAGAAAGATGCACAAACTGGGAATTTCTGAAGGAACAAAATCAAGTTTGCATTGCCTGCAATTAAGCCTGCATTACTTGTGTTTTTAGAAGGACCAAAATGCTGTCACATTTAAATGATTCAAATCTGGGTATGGCTACACTGAAAGGTTTCTGTACTTGTATTTTAAATGCATGGGGAAAAAACACCAACAAAACACATCCCAACATCCCATCATAGACAGCAGAAGAGGAAATTCACATTTTAGCTGTGCTGAAGGCAGAATATTCATGTATGTCTCTTATCTATGTATCCATGTCTCCTACCTTGAAGCACCTATTTGGACAGCTACATTAGCTGGGAAAGTTCCCCAGGATCTCTGCTAGAGAGCAGAGAGATGTGATTTTCTAGCAAGCAAAAGGTAGCTACAGTTATGCTAATGACAGTCATTTCCCATAAGAAACTCACAGTACATGTGCTTTATGGTCTGTACCAATGGCTGGTTAGGGGTTAGTTTGAGTTTTGAAAGCCCAAAGACATTTTGAAGATTTATTTGCTTTTCCGAAGTGTCTTTTATATGAGTTTTATAACTGCGGCTATTGAATATGAGAACAGGTAAGACTTTAAGAAAACATTGATTATTAGAAAATGCACATCACCAAGATAATTAACTTTGTAACAGCAACATGATAACACAAACATCGGAACATTATAATCAAATACACTATAATTAAAAGAAATAAAAGAAAGAAAAACATTGTCATTTGCACCTAACTGAAAATTAAGGAGAAGTGTCTCCCCAAGTGTGTATCATACAGGGAAACATAAAAGCTTCCAAGGTCACATGTTGAAGACAAAATCTGCACAACTTCATTTGTCAGCTAGAAATCTTAAAATTAGTGCGGGTTGAACAGAAGTGGCAGTGAGTCGCGCTCCATTTGACCAAAAGCATTTGAGAACAGTAAAAGCAGTTTAATTATATTCAGATGCTATGGTGATACTTGGCAGCAGAAATACCTTGGTTAAGTTATATTTAGAGATTAGGTTAGAATAAAATAGACAGATGGGAGGCAGGAAAAAGAAAGAAAAGATAGATGAAATGCAACTAAACTTTTACCTCAGACCTTCAATTAATTAGTCTGGGGAAAAAAATGCAGTAGAACAGATTGAAAGATTTAAGAGAAGCTCAGTGACCTCTCAAATAGTTAATCTTTGTGTCTAGATTAGACCACGGGTTTATTCAAAGATTCCCGGAATCCTCTTTCCCTGTTTTCACGGATTGTTCATTTAGGTGCTATAGGCTCCTTCAGCACACAGCAGCACAGCACTCCTGAAATGACAAAAAATTGTAGGCAATTGCACTGCACGCAGGAGGTAATTCCTTATAAATCTTTCACTAAGAAGGCAAACCTAATGAAATAGCAGATGTTAAGTGATGCTTTTAATCTAAACATGTTGGGTCATGTGCTTTCTTCCACAACAACACACAGGGAAAGCAAAACATTCAGGAAAGCAAAAACGTGCCAGAGGAAGAGGAGCGTAAAAGCGGTCATTTCCCCAAACACTCCCTCCTGATCCAGCACCGCAGCCTTCCCGGGCTGGGTAGAGGACAAGGACGGACACCAAAACATCATTCCCTCAAGACTGCATGTAGATTTCTAATCGCAAGGCAGAAGTAATGCTCATTCACAGCCTCTGCCAGGAGGGACTGGAATGCACTCCCCAAGGAAACAAAAGTCCGTGGGAGGAGGGAAGAGGCTCCTGCTTCTTTGCTGAGGTCCTGCCATCTGCACAGGATACTTGCTTCGTGGTGTGAAGAAGCACTTAGCCCTCCTCTTGCCTCTGATGGCAAACTTTTTAGGTTGAAACTTGCAGGATTTCTTTGTTCCAGAAAATGTGGCATGAGGTTTTCAACCTTTTGATGCTGACATGCAATGTTTTTTCCCACTATTTGGATCCAGCTTTGAACAACACACACAGTTTTGTCATTGTCTGCCACCTAAACCCTTTTGTAAAGCGCACAATTTTACTCAAGACAGGTGAGCAAAATGCCCAGGAAGGAATAATTCTTGAAGTGGAGCAATGTGTAGTGCCTTACTTTGGAGTTTCCGTGGGTTTAGAGTCAGTGCTACACCCTGGAGGTAGCACTGTACAGTACTGCAGACTGGCTCTGCTTGCCAGTGAAGCTGCCTGCGAGATGAGATAAAACTGAAGACCAGGCCACTTCGTGAGCAGAACGGATCCCCCGGGACTTTTTGCAGTAATGAAGTTGTTGGCTCTGAAACTCACCTTTGTCCAGCTACAGGGAAGTGTGAAAGAGAAAAGCCAAACCTGCTGGAGGAACATTCATCAATATTGATGCGACATTTGCAAGGCATTGAAATAGCAATGTTGCGGAGGGCGACCCAAAATCCTGCATGAATTAGGCTGTTGTTCCAACTCAGGTGATCAGGTTCTATATAACCACCTTCCAAAATCCCCCAGAAATCCTCCTGCAACCTGGCAGGTGGTTATTCAAGCCAGAACTACTAGAAAATAAAAGCAAAGAATGGTTACTTCTGATTTTGCCAAACAACTTCTGGTGGCAGATGTCAAAAAGACCAATACAAATGTGAAACCTCTTCACTACAGAGCTTGTAATCTGGAAAGAAATACAAACTGTTCAGAGAGGGCAATATAACACATACTTTTATTAAATATACTTGCAATTAAATTAGTAAATGAAATGACAATTATTTCCAACAGCTTTCAACTTTGTTCTCAATAATTGTACATGATTATAAACATCTATGTACATTTAAGGAAAAATGTGTACTGTGAAGTGGCATTACAATTATTTAATTTAATACTATAATTACAGTCGGACTGAAGACTCCGAGTGAAATTACAGTAAAACATAGACCAACAGACATGACCCTCATCCTGGTGAGTGTAGACAGAGCTCTGGAGAGCAGCAAATCTGTTTTTTTTTTTTTTTTTTTTTTGATGTTGGAGTTGTTTCTTTGCTTTAGATAGGTTAATTATAGAAGCACATGAGATTTATGAACATTTTAAAAATACAGTAGAAACAATCTGAAAGGACAGACAAAGCCTGGTTTCTTAATTGACGTAATCTAATGAAAATGAGGCAGAATTATAGTCACTATACTTAGGAATGCTTTGGGGTGATTTTTTTCAACAGAAAGCCAGGTTTATAAATACGGGCTCTTTTACAAACTCTACAATCCCTAGATAAACAGGCCACAGAGACATCTTGGGTGCATATGTTTGTGCAGAGTTCGCCTGAACCCATCAGATTAGGGCTTTCAGTGGCGGTAATGTGCCTTTCTGGTGGAAGGGGAGCTGTCTCCAGTTACTCCCGGTTCTCTCCAAGTGCGACAGCTGTTGTCTGGACCAACTCTGAGCAATGAACAACAGCTTCCAAAGCTAAACCCCCAAATCTCAACAGCTTAAGGACAGGACTCGGGCTTTATAATTAACAGTTGTGATGGCAGTATGCGCTGATGAATAGGCATGAACAGAGACATGGAAGTTGACTAGTGACCCTGCTAAAAACATAACCAGCATTTTTATGACTACGTTAACAAACAGGTTTTCTGAGTGGAATTGCTTTTGCAGAGGAAAAGGGCTCCTACACAAAACAAACCTGCAATTTGCCTCGTTCACCACCTTGTATTTTCGTATCAGCTAGTCCTTAAGGATAGTGTTAAGTCTAAACTAATTTAGCTAGGTAGCTAAATTGGATGAGAGAATTTTAATGACAACTCTGTAAAGCACAGTGTTTTTATCAAGCACAAAAAAGTCTCAAAAATATTTTCTAGATGACATCCATGTTACTAGAATCACTAGCCCTGGCCAAAAGCTCACATTTTCTTCCACTTCCAACAGAATTTTCTGAATCTGTGTTTCCAACATATCTTGATGGCTGTTTTCAGTTGAACAAATTTCTCACTTTCTTCTCCACCATCCACAGGGTGATATGAAGAGCCCTCCCCCAGTGCCTGCCCAGTCTCCAGCATGGCAGCTTTGTTTAGTTTTCTACTTCACTACCTTGACAAAGAAGAACTAGTGCTGTAAAAAGTATTCTAGTACTCATGATAAATAAACATGTTCATTTTTTAACCTTTTTTTAAGGACATAGCATTATTGACGTTGTGTGAAAGAAAAGAAGTCTTGGTTTGGAAAAGTCATATTGGCTTTGAGAGTTTGTTCTCTCAGATCTCCACACCACTGGTACTGGTCAAGGCAACTTTGGAATGTCTCTGCTTCTTCTCATCTTCACACAATTAATGGAAGATAAATGCAGAAGATGAAGGTAGGTACCCCCAGCTGTTGGTCCAACATTGCGTTATTGGGACTGTAAAAGCCCCTCTGGCTGCCCTGCTTTTGAAAATCAGGTCTTCAGTTGGACTTCCCAAGTGAAGCTTGATTCCTGCACCCTAGTGACTTAAACAATTAATGCTAGGACTTTGTCCTCTCCACGTTTTAATCTAGGAAATGTGCTGTCTGGAGTTAAATGTTTTCATGCTTCTTGATTTGGGAAACACCAAGAGAGCAGACCTCACATCCGTATTCTGATTCAGAATGACTTCTTGAAAGGGAATTGAAGAAAATGACAAAGTTATGCAATTTGGTGTGCCAGTACCGCGTTACGAGGAAAAGGGGGAAACCCAGCCAGCTTCCAGACTCCCACCAGGCTGCTCCCTGCCAGCTGCTTGGGTGCTATTGACTCATGCTTGGTGGCCAACTGCGACGAGCTTTTTATTCTCATGGGAGCATGGTTGTGTTCCCCGTGACACTGCAAGGAACAAGCCGTCAGGGAGGTAAAGCACAACCACGCCTTCTGTGTCACTTCAGGTTGAGAACATTTGGAGCTGCGTTGTTTGAACGGTAACTCTTGGGACTGCTAAAAGAAACGGTAAAATGAGTAAATCTGTGAAAAGAAACAGCAGAGCAGTATTGATTGTAAAGTATTGTGTATTTAACATCGCTGATGCACTTTATGCTGGGCAGAGAGAAGATGTGTCCCACGCTCTGGGAGTTTCCAAATAAAATCGGGAGTAGCGAGGATGTAGCGAAGACACAAGGACGTAACACCAAGCCTGGGAAGTGCTTTTAGCAAATCCTTTCCCAAACCCCCTTTCCGTAAGCCCAACTCGCAGCTGAGGAGCGCGGCTCGGAGCCCAGCACGCCTCCTCCCAGCACACTGCCTGCGCTGCGGGGCGCTCCGCTCCCTCTGGGGCTCGGCACCTCGAGCACCCCTCGGCTCGGCTCGGCTCGGCTCGGCTCTCCCCCTTCCCTCTCCTCACGGCCCGGCGCCGGCTCCCAGCGCTCCCCTCAGCAGCCCCGGGGTCCCCGTGAGGAGCCGCCGGCTCCCCCCCGGGGGCCGCCCCCCTCTGAGGGCCGAGGCGGCCCCGGCGCCTCACCTGCGGGGCCGTGTGGCCGAGCCGCGGTGCCGGCGGCGGGGGCGGGAGGCTCCTCCCCGGGGGTGTAGCGCAGGAAGAGGGGGAGGCCGGGGAGCCGGCGGGGCTGCCGCTGAGGGCTGGGAGCCGCCGTGAGGGCAGCGCCATGCGAGCGGCCGGCGCTCCGGCCATGCTGCGCGGCGGCGGGCGGAGAGAGGGGCGAGGGGAGGAAAGGGCTGTTTACACAGACTGCAAACCGCCTGGGGAATAATGCAGGAAAGGAAGTGAGCCGGCTCGCTGTCTGACTGCCCTGACTTCCTGCTCGCTCTCTCTCGCACAGACACACACACACACACCGACAAAAAAAAAAAAAAAAAAAAAAAAAAAAAGAGAAAAAAAAAAAAGAGAGAGAGAGACTGAGAGGAGGGGGGGATCGGGATCTCGTTACAAGAGCAACAGAGCGCTCGCCGAGGACTGTCAGCATGGGCAGCCGGGGGGTTTTACCCAGCTCCCTCTAAAGCACCGGGAGGCACCGGGAAAGCCCCGCAGGCTCTGGGTAGGTACGGGTGCTGCCGCGCCGGGACAACCCCACAAAAGTTTCGGGGGGCTGCGGGGAGGGCGCAAACCCCCTTCTTCCTTCCTCCCCCCCCCCCCTTCGAAAAGGGGACCCCCGCGGGTCGGGGTGCGGGGCGCTGCGAGGGGAGCGGGGGGGGCACGGACAGCGCCGCCCCGGGGGGCTGCGGGGGGACCGGGGGTGGAGGAGAGGGGATGGGGTCCCCACAGACCCCCTGCAAAGCCCCCCAGCCGCGTCCTGCCCCGGTGTCCCCCCCCCACCTTCGGGCAGCATCACCGTAAGGGAGCCGGGGGGGTGGCACCGCCGAGGGGGCGCCGGAGGGGACCCCGGAGCCGGCGGTGGGGGTGAAGGGGGGAGGCTGCCGCAGAAACTGCAAAAGGGGCTTTAAAAAAAAAAAAAAAAAAAAAAAGTGTCGGGAGAGTTTCTGGCTTGTCTGGAAACAGCAAGACTAATTGCCATGCGCTTCCGGTTTGAAACTGGCAGCAGACAACATCTTGAAAATGAGTCACTGCAGCTCACAAAGAAACTCTGTGGTTTTCTCCCTCTCAGGTTTATATATTTGCTCTTTTTACAGTTTCCTTTGTAGTCCTCTGCGTTCTGCCCGGCCCTCCCCCTCCCCACTTTGCTGAGCCACCCCCTGCCCCAAGACCCCTTGGCCGCCGCTGATAGTTTCCACGACCAGCCGAAAAAAAACAAAAAAAAAAACAACCCTGAAAATGTTTGTAAGGAAAAAGAGAGAGAGAGAGAGAAAGGGAGAGAAAGTGGAGAGTTGTTTTTGGATCTGGCTTTGCTGAAGGTTAGAGGGACTCTGATGCTGCAGGGGGAAAAAGTTCCCTGAATTTTCCACTGGCTGCAGGAAGAGAGCCCATTTAGTCATGGCTAAGTAATGTCTGCACACACACCAACTAATCTCATTAGGAGTTTCCGTTCCCTAACACAGGAGGGTTTTGTGAAGCCCTGTCAGCCTTCCTAGCATTGCAGTTGAAAGGGAGACAAGTTACATCTTTATTTACTTAGGGGTGTAGTGCTGGGACAAGTTTGTACAATGCAGCATCTTTTTGGTCGGGAGGACGACAGGGGTTGGTGGCTGCATTTGATTTCAAGCAGAAAGCTGTGGTTCCTCTCGTATTTTGCTCGCGCAGGCTTCTTGATTATTTCAGATTGAATGCAGTTTATTAAATATTTGCATAAGGTGAAGTGCAGAAGTGGGGAATGCGGAAGGCTGTGTTAAGATAAACATAAGCTCTGCATCCATGACGATTGAATGTGATTGAATGATAAAAAGACACTTGTGACACGGTGCTGGGGCGATGAGCGTGTTTCAACTGTATATTCTCTCGTGTAGCCTTGCTGTATTGGCACTTTCTTTACATGTTTAGTTTTCAAGTGATATTTATTTAGTATACGTCACTTTTAACCTAGTGGTTTGTGTTGTTATTTTGATTATTTTGTGGTGATTGGCTTTCATAGCAGTCATGAAAAAAGTCCACGGTCAGAATTAGAAAGATTTTTGCCGTGACCCAGTGATCTATAATTTCAATTAGAAGTTAACTTTTTTTTTTTTTTTTTTGGGGGGGGGGGTGTCTGGAGAAAACAAAGAAAATGGAGTCTTGCTTGCAAGTGTTCTTTTCCTTAAAGAACCTTAAAGAAACGTCCAAAATGTGAATAAAATTGCAAGTTAGAGGAAACAACACTTAGCTACTTAACTTGAATTATTTTGTGATATCATTAGTAAATGGTGTGCAACAAAAGAGTAACTGGATGGAGGACTAATTGCAATACACCATGTGTTTACCTTTGAGGATCTTCAGTGTTTCCTGTACTTTCTATGTCCAGGCTGCACAGAAAAATTCCTCATTAACGTCACTTTATGGAGGAGTTTTATTAGGGGATTACTGACACGGTCTCCAGACACAGATGCCCCTTGATTTCATGGTTGGGCAGAGAAAAAAAATTCAAAAATAATATATAAACCAGAAAACGCCTGACCTCTGTTCCAATTGAATGCAGTCATCAGGTAGTGAGAGTTATTTTCTGGCTTTGGAGTTTTATTTCTTTTGTAAAATCCTAGATCTTTAGGGAGAGGTACATCACTATGCATAACATTAAAAAATCTGTTGAATATGTTAGGGAACAGTTGGCTTGATGTACAACACCCAAACTCTTATCGAGGCTTTTTGAGGCTTTTCCTTGCTCTTATTATCTCTGCTTGAGATATGCACCTTTAATTGCCCACTTACTGCGTTAAACATTGCTGGAATTTCAGTGTGCCATCTGCTGAATCAGCGTAGGTGAAGCACGTACATTGGTACGTACAGATATGCAGTGCAGATATCCCATACACATCTAACTTTCATATAGTGCATTTGTTCAGTGTAATTAAAAACATCTTGATGTCTGCACGGAAAAATAGATGTAGTAGTAATGTACCAGTTGTGTGTTCTGTATAGTTGAAACAGTGAATGAGAAGCAGTCCATAGATTGTATTAAAGGTACAGCAGTTCGGTTTGGAAGAGAGAAAAATCCAAATACCCAACAGTGCACGATGGTTTTCCACTTATGTAATAAAAAGGTCTTAGAGGTGTTTCACTATGATTTTATTCTTTCCCTCTTTCAATTTGTGAAATACAGAGTGTGTGAGAAGCAAATATACTGTTGGCTAAGGGATGAGGTGTTATCATGACTGCTTACATCTCAGTTTGCTGATCACCTCCATGAGTTGTTCCTAAAAAGAAAAAATACAGGCTTTTTATCCTTCTCGGTATTGCCAACTCCTCCTCTATGCAACAGCTGAAACCAGCAGCACAAGCTTAGGGGAGAAGCTCAGCTACAGCCTTCCTTGTAACTGTGTTTACAAAACACAACACGCATGGATGCTTTCATGTGTAGAAACAAAAATCTATTTTGTTTTACCCATTAGCAAACAAAAATCTATTTTGTTTTACCCATTAGCACTTCTCGCTGCTTACTGATACACGGTGCTTCTTTGCTATTACTTAATATTTCATTAAACTTAAATCACGAAAATAATTCAAGCGTCTCGCTCCAAAGACTGATGTATTCCCCTTTGCTCCATACTAGGTCTGATGATGTACATGTTGCTGTCTTGTTGTATTGCCGTTCTTGGGCTGGAGGCCAACTTCAGGGCATGCTGTGATTGTGGTATTCGTATCGGGACGGTGTTGCTGGTCAAGTGATAGGATAGCTGGAATCTGCCTTCTGCTAACGTCCTGTTCTGGAGGACTTGGATGAAATACTTTTGGCAGGTTCATCGTGGTGCACAGAGCTTGCTTTACGTGTGGGAAGACAGGTATATGCACTCCTTAGGGACTCTTGGGTCCGTCAGCTGTACAGAAAATGCAAATCTTAGCTGTGGGAATGCAATTACATGGCACTGTGTGGCTTCAGAAAATCAAAGGAAAGAAGTAAAGCTGGAATCAAAAGATTTGGTCAGTGAAGGTAGGGAAGAGTGGAAGACCCGGCGTGCAGTTACATGTGATGCACGTATGTATAAACCCTTATTTGAGCTGGTGTACCTCGGTGGCATCCTATACATCTTGTATGGTCAGGTATTTACAGTTATCTCTGTTCGGTTAGCAGCTGTGTGTCACAGTGCTGAATAACCCCAGACAGAAAAGGACTGGTGAGTGGAGCAGTGCCACAGAGGTGCGGCAGGTTGCACCCCTGCATGCAGCACACGATTTATCGTCCTTCTGGTGGTGTCAGTGGCTCCAGTCTGCAGCATGTCTGAAGGCTGGGTTTCTTTTTTTTCTTTGGCACCTATAACAGGGCATGGCTAGCCCGAGCAGGTTTCAGAGTGCCGCTGGTTGTGAGCAGTGGTGCATGGTTGGTAACTACACCCAGTGGCTCCTGCGGCTGGCTGTGGCTTTGGGGCCTTTGGAAGCCACCTTGTGCTGCCCATGCGGGGAGCCAGTCGCCGTGGCCTTCCCTTCCCTGTTCCCCACAGCAGGGAATCTTGCAGCCCTGAATCCTTAGGCAGGTGTTTCCTTGGTGTGTGGCTTGCTGAAAGGGTCATCTAATGTTCTGGAGGCAGTCGGGAGCTCTTGAAAGATCGAACGTATCTGTTCTCGTGTTGGAGTGTGATCGAGTCATTGAAGAGGGGAGTGATGAAAGAATTAGTCATGGTTTTTCGGGAGAATGTCAAGGTGTAGGAGCAGGAAGTCCAGCTCACTGCTCTGCAAAACACAAGGCCACGTGTCTGGAAACAAAGCAGCTGAAACACCAAGCACACCTTACCCGTGCACTTCACGAGCAGAAAGCTCACCTTTGTCCGTAAAACTGTCTTAAAACCCCAGCCAGTTTGTGCACCAGGAATCATGTCAGAATTCAGATTCTTAAGGGTTTGCTTTTAAGAGTGAATTTTAACTCAGAAGCTCTTTGAAGGAGACTTGCTGCTTTTCTGAAAGCAAAAACTGAACAAAACACCTGCCGTTAGCATTGATACAAACATAGCACGTGCCAGGTAGTTCAACTCCGACTAGTAACTGCGCAGACATTCTGCATGTTTAATTTTACACGGGTGCTGTGGTGCCTTGGGGGGTACCAAAAGTACTCTGGAATTCTCGATCTGTCTATCCAGTGTCACTCATGGTCAGGATCTCACAGTGTGATGAATAACTGACTATTTAGGAAAATATTTTAAGTCATGTTATAGTTAAGAACACCAGAGGCCAAATTTCGCCATGCCGTTAGCAGACAGAGCTCAGCCGAAAGTTACCCTTTCTATCACTCCTGTGGCATCACAGTTACCAGTACCACATCTGCCCTTGCCCTTCTTGCCCTGGTAGCGCTGCCGTGGCTATCTCCAGCAGTGGTTTTGGGATCCGTCATTACTTGGAGTGGTTGCGTGGAGCCGGCGTGTCAGCGTGGCAGTCGCAGTGCGGCGCTGCCCGGCCCGTGGGAGGGATCCGCTGGGCCCTGCCCGCGTGGGCCACACGGTGAAAACTGCTCACCTGGGTGGCGACACCCGGGAGCTTCTCAGATAAATAGCTGTTAGCTACATAAAGTTTCCTGAAGACTATACCACATGCTGTTTGCACAGCGGAGGAGTTAGGTACAGCTCAGGCCCTTCAGGAGAAGGGTTTCTGTAGGATGTCACAAACTGGGTCTCTGCTGGCCAGTTGGCTATTTTATGTATTTGAAGATTCAGGATACAGCTTGGATGGTCTTTGCAGATACCCATTACTACATGCTGATGGGTTTGGGCTGCTGTGCAAACAACACGCTCTTAGTTTCTCCAACTTTATGCGATTTTTTCTAGATCTTGTGGATCCTAAGTGGAAGATCACGCGAGGTACTAGGAGAGGAAAAGCCACATCTTACACACTATCTCATTGCTTTAGCTGACATTAAATTATGTAATGAATCAATTGGTTGTAATTTTTCTGATGCTTACCAATCACACAAAATTGGTAAAAGCTCTCTAAGCACTAACCTAAGTATGAAATTCTGGTAGTGTAATTTTACTAGGTAGGTCTTTTTTTTTTTTTTTTTTTTCTGAAAATGCTAGTGAACCAGCAAAGAAGAAGTTTATGTAAAATAACATTTCATACAGTTGTACAAATAAGAATAGACTTGGCTTATATAATTCATCTAAAGAAACTAAATGCCTTTAATTGATTGACCTCCTATAAGTTTCCCGTTCTTGTTTTGCAAAACAGCTGGCAGTTTGTCTGGAAAGCAGGTTTCTATTACACATGCATTTGTCTCTGTTGTGGTGACAGCACCTCTTCACTGCAGCTCTGCATCTCACTACTTCTTTTTCTTTTTTTGATATGTAGAAAATTGATCGGATATATTTGAGTGTAAGCTTTTGGGGAAGGATGCTAATGAGTGTTATTGTTTTAAATGTTTATCTTGTGGTAATGTTGAGTGGCCTCTGTTGTATCAAGTCACAGTACAACACAAACAAAAAGTTTATAGACTCAAGTGCCACTATTATCTCTTCCCAGCAATTTACAGTAATTCACGAGAAGAAACAATCTTTAAAAAGCACTTAGAAAGTAAGAGCAAATTCCTGTTGGTGCTATGTTAGCACAATCTGGAGAAAGTTGCCTACCTTCAGAGCATTTCTTCCGTGTTATACTAACACGGCTGAGATGGGAATTGGGTTTGGAGTCCAGATAGGGGCCCCTGTGGAGCCTGGTGACTCAGAGCAGACTCAGAGCAGCCGGCATGTGTGGTTAGGCCAGCAAGCTGCTGGCGTGGAATTGGGCTGGTACAGCAAGCACGGCTGCAGCTCTCCTCCTGCTGCCGCTGCTGCAGTGCTGAAGGTCTCCGATAGAAATGCTTCCAAAACAGAGCGGTATCAAGGCTGGGCTGATTCCTGGCCTTTCCTGGGAACGGGGTGCAATAACACTGGCTGCGCAGTCTGGTCCAAGTTGGGGAGAGGGGATGTGGTCTTTAAACTTCATTCGAATGTGGAATCTCGTTGAGGAGTCAGTGTGCAGGTCCAAATGATGGCATCCTGAGCAGCAGGGACACTAACAGCCCGCCTGGTGTATTAATGTCATGTCTAAGCGCAGGCAATCTAAGCAGTTCTTATGGGCTGAAGTTTGCTATAATCATTGAAATGCTCTCCCATTTCTCTCTCCTTCATAGCTTGCAGCAGCCATGGCAATTAGTTCAAATAGACAGGACATGGACAGTACAGGAGGCCAACAACCAGCTCTTCTGTTGGCTGCAATCTCACACATTTTAAGGTACATTCTGTCGGGTATTCCACTGCCTAATTGCTGATGCTAGGGGAAGAGTGTAGGTGTGACCTTCAAGTTCTTGTTGGTGTACTAGACAAGTGAGTAATGTTAGAAGCTAAAATAGACTTTCAATTGGGTTTCAGTTTAGCTTAGCTCATGGTAAACATGCAAAACAGAACTTTGATTAGCACCAAGAAGGGAGGGTAATACCATTTTTTTTTGAGATTTGGACATATAAGAGGAGATTCTTAACTTATGTTTTTGCTGTGAGACCATTGCACACAGAATTAATACCGTTTAAAGTGAAAAACAGACTTTAACTAGTGTTGTGGTTGGTTGCTCATTATTTATGATTAAGCAACCTGCACCATGGCTCGTGCTCTTTGAAGTATTACAGCAGTGCTAATTGTTTGGGAAGGAATAGTCCAGATAAAATCTTTCTATATGCACCTATGTTGCCATCTGCTGAGTTGTGTTACACCGTTTTCAGTATAATGCTGTGACTGAATCCTCTCGCAACGTGAGAATATACAGGTAAGCTGTTGATGTCACTGAATAGTTCAGTGACTCATCGTGCTAATCCAGCACACTCTGACAACTCTGTGTGCATAGGAAGGCGAGCTCCAGCTGCCAGTGTGAGCCACCATCACCTTGCCGTGCTTCAGGTCTCACAGAAGTTGCCAGCTGCCTCAGTTTGCCTGAGCAGAAGTGCCAGAATTGCATTTCCTTTTGTTTTGACCGGCTTCCTCAGTGCCCACAGCGTTAAAAAGACCCGCTTGTCTATCTGAGTTTATACTCTAGGAAAAATGAACAGGGAAAGATTAGTTTAGAAATTTGAATACAAAACCTTTAAAAAGCAGCATTTGATACAGCTGATAGTATTAATACACTATTTAATAACTTATAGCCGCTAGCATAAGTTACAGAGCATTCAGTCTGCTGTCGCAGCACTGGAAGTGTTGGTACTTCAGCTTAAGAAAGGTGTACTGTGAAGGAAAAAGCATTGAAATTTGGGAGCAATCATCAGCATGCCAAATAAACTTTGAGGATAGCCACTGTTGCTGAAGACTATCATCTGGCCTCTTGTGTCTTTAGCTATTTTTTTGTTTCCATGCATATTTTCTCTGACTTTATCAGAGGCTGTCAGAGGGTTTACATAGGACAGTCAAATAATTGTGAACTGTGTCCTACTGATGCTGGCAAAAATGTAAGAGAAAGTCATATGGGGAAAATAAACATATAGAGCTGGCTTTGAAACCAGAAGTCCCTCAGATTGCAGCGTAGCGGACTGCCAGCATGCCACAGATGTGCACCACATGAGGAGACAGAAAGCAGCGTGAGGAGCCTGCATTCATTTTATGTCTGTCCCAAGGTGAATGGTTGGAGCCATTACGGGCTTGTGTAGTTCTGTTTACAGCTAGCGTTAGAAACAGTTGAGCAGGTTGTTTTTTAAAGCCCTTCACAGGGAGGCAGCTAGCCTAGCCACGTTTCCTCCTGCTGAGGGCTTCTACACAGTCTGATTAAAATGGTTTCTTGCATCCTTGTGCAAGGAATTTAAGAACTACATCCTTATGGAGAATCTGCAAACACCTGTGTTGTAAAGGTGGTGTCACCACACTTGTTGGCAGGCAACCAGACCTTCGTTGTAGAACTTTCTTCCTTTGGACGTCTGCCTCAGCCTTTCTTTGACTTCCTAAAAATTAAAAAAAAAAGATAATTAAAAACTGAAAACATTGTATTTCCAAACATACCTGCTGGAACTGTTGCTGGACATGTGTACAAATGCTTTCTTTTCTGCAATGTAACAGTGCTAGCATGTAATATTTTGCTAGTTCTTGTTGCTGTCTGTCATGTTGCTGCTATCTGCAGGAGTCTGTTTATTTTTTTTAAATGTGCTGAGGCCAGAACAGTGGGTATTCTTGCTTGAGAAGGAAACCCTGCAAATTATTACACTTGACTGTAAATAATCTTTTAAATTATAATATGAAGAGAAGACTATTATGCAGGAGGCGCAGAGTAGGCATACCTCATGTGATTCTGCTAAGGACACCAGCCAGGAAAACCCTCTGTGCTTTTTTGGCACATCCCTACATCGATTTGGATTTGTGTGGCAACATTACTGTACTGCTGAATTGGATCGGAACTTCTGTGCCGAGGCACTCTGCAACTTTTTCTAATGTTTCCACTGGGTGGTGCTGCAGGAATTCCTATTTTTTTTTTCACTTGAATCTGCATTTCCCAGAAAGACGCCTCTGAAATATAATAGGAGGAAGTCCTGATTTAGAAAGTTTTTGCAGTTTCAACACAATAGAAGAACTTGGAGGATGCTCTGGCAGGAAATGTCCTCGTTGCTGGATGTGGAAAAATTACCAGCAGTCCGTATCATACACGCCGCCAGTCCCCCAAAGTGCTGTGGATGTGGATAGCACCATCAGTTTGATTTATTAACCTTTAACAGAGAAAGTTCTGCATCAAGTTAAACCAGGTATATTTACACACTCAGTTGTGAGCTTATTTTTTCCAGGCCAATTAAATTAGCGGCAAGATCTTCTTTGATGATGAGTAGTTGAAAACTTGCTACATAAACACATTGATATTTGTTTTTCCTCCTTTCAGGCAGAATCACTGACTTTTCACCAACCACATCCTATTTATCACCCTTGAAGCATCTCTGTTGAGAAACAAAGTGTGAGGCCTGACTCAGACTTTTGCCTTGGTCTTTCAAATGTTTTTTAGCAAACGCTTGGACAGATTTGGCAGTTCTCTTTAATCTCTTGTGATATACTCGTTATGCAGGCTAAGTTTCAGTGGAAAATGTTAGGTGGGACTGATTTTTGTGGTTATTCTACAAAAATACCTTTTCTTGATCAGCTCTCTTTTGCTTCTGTTATGAAACGCAAAACAAATAAATTTCTTTTTTTTTTTAGAAACTAAAATGCAAAAGAGTAAAATCAGCGTAGAGCACTTGTAAGCTGTTAACTTTCCATGCAAACATTCGTCTCCGAACTATGTCAAAAATAAATATGGCTGAAACAGCTAGAGTCTGCCTTATTCTATATTTTTCTCAAAAAATATTATTTTGTCTTTGATCTTTGGCCTTGTGGAATTGAATTATTTTGGTCATTTCCAATAGAAGTGGGTTTTTTTTGTGTGTGTGTTTTTTTTTTTTTTTTCTAAACTCACATAACTGCACGTAAGTATTATTATATTTTAAATGTGAGTGTCATTTACCAACCTCTCCATTTCTAATATTGAGAAATGGTGTTTAAAAACAAAAGGCAAAGCAGACGCGTTCTTTCACATGTTGTTGCAGTAGTCCTCTCAAGGGTTAAAATGAACCTGAGACACTTAGAAAAATAAAACCAGAGCTGCTATTACAAACTGGGACAGATGTAGGAGGCCAGGTTTCCTGTGGCCCATTTTCCAGTTTCCTGGCTGCAACCTGCAGAAATAAAGGAAGCCGAATGTGAACGTGAATGAGAACCTAACAATGCCCCACGTCACGCTGCTCCAAAAAACGTGCTGCTCGCCAGAATAAGGATTCAAAAGCAGTAAATGGATGCACAAAAAAATAGACACGCATTTCCCAGACTAGTTGAAAAGGAAAAATAAGGCATCTGTTGCAGAGAAATGCTGCGTGCTTGCAAAAGCACACGCTTCCCTGTAGGAGCAGTGTAAATGGAGGTGTGTGCCTGCTGTGGTGGGGTGTAAGAAAAGGAGCTGGATCCCTTACAGCTGCTTTGGCTGCAGAAGGAGTCAGCCGTTTTTTCATACACTGAGTGAAATTAATTTCCCTGCCCTGACTCTGCGTCTTAATCCTTTTCACATACCTGTCTGATCACCGGCTCTGTGTGACTACTTACAGTGCATAATGCTGGCTGACACTTTTATGTCTTCCTGATTTAATCGGTCCCCATTTTTTGCCTCCTAGTCCCTGGGCTCCCCAGGCAGTCTGTTCCACTCATCTCTTCCTCCTCATCCCCACGTCCCCTGACCTGCTGTGTGGCTCAGAGCCCCAGATGTCCCTCTGCAGACCCTCTGAAGTGACAGGGGACTGGTTTTGACCCTAATGCCTGGCGGGATCTCTGGTTGTAGACTTCAGCAGTGTGTCTCTATTTCAGAAAGGCTGATGGAGGAGCTAACATAGAGTGTGGAGAAAGGATTCAGGAAATCTCCCTGGCATATCTGGGAGAATGAAGGATGAGCATGCAGCTTTAACATAGTCATCTGGAAGCTAAAGACCTGTGAAGGCGTTCTGAATGCTACGGAGCTGCTTTCCAGCTTCCTTCCTTTTTTTTTTTTTTTTTTTTTTTCCCTATCTTTTCCTTTGCAAGCATCCTACAAAACTTAATGCTTCAAAGAGTATCCTACATATCTCACAGTTCATGTCATAAATCTTTCTGATACTGAGCTTTTTATTTAGCTAGCTTTGTTTCTGAGCCTCGTGGTTTGCTGCTGCCTGGATTTAAGATGGCTTGGTTGTTTCTTTTACTTTTCCTGGTAGGTTAATGACTTATTTTTGGTAGCCTTAATGCCGCTTTACTGACATTTTGTCCTATAGAATTTTATATGCATTGTCTCGGTCAAAAAAGTGCTCATCAGCACACATACTCATGTCTTAACCATCTCTAGTGTAACTTTCACAACGTTTTCATAACATTTGCTCGTGCTGGTAGAAGTCAGTCTCCAGACACCAAGTGGAGAGCCAGTCTTTGGTATTTTCCCCCCTGTTTACAGGAAAATCAGATCTTAGGTGGGATGCTCACCCACGTGGATGGATGTGGCCTTCAGGGAGAGCTTTCAGTGCTGACTTTGCTGCTGCTCCAAGTCCAGGCATTTCAGTTAGGCCCTTAGTTTGGTTGAAACGAACAGGGGTGATATTACCAGCACAAGTATTCACGGTTGCCTCCTTCCCGCATCAGTCCTGAGTGTAAAATTTGATGTGTGGAGATCACATTAGATCACACTGCCACACAGTTGGTGGGCTTTTTACAGAGGGATGCATTTGAAGAATGCACATTGCACACAGATGGATATTAGTATGGTTGGCTGTCACCCTTGCCCAAGAAATAGACTTTCAGGAAACTCGTTTCTGAAACATCCTTTTGCCATGTGATACTGCACTTCCAAGTATAATTTTTATGGTGTAATCAGCTCTGCCACTGATTTTTTTTTTTTGCATCAGTTCTAGTGGAACTGATCACAAAGTAAAAATACCAGACTATTTAGGTGAGGTCAACCTAGCAAACTTTATTTTGTGGCTTAGAAAATATCTGAGTGTCAAATGCGTTGTATAAATATTCAAAAAATGGTAACCACATGTTCAAGTTGGAGCATGAAAAAATAAATTCTGATTCTTCCATCTATATGAATTCCGATTAGACTTTCCATAGCACAGAATATTTTTCTTCCACAGGTTGCTTGTCTCATTCTGTACCATAGATGAATGTCACTGTCTGAATAAGGGATTTTTTTAAACTATTTTTCCTTTAATCCCCGTAATTCGGTATGTGGTTACATGTGTTATTTGCTGCCCAGAATTCAAATCCTGTCCAGAGCACAGAAGTAACAGAAATATTTATTATTACAATTTAATATTAATAGATAGTTGAATGAAATGTGAAATATATTCCCAGTAGGAAGTGATCACATCCTAGCACCCATTTCTGTCAAATTAAGGAGAAACATTGGATTCCTTTTGAGTCAGTAAAAGTTCAAAAGAATTAGAAAATACATAAATGAAATACAGAGTATTCTGAAGATTTCAACTCCTCTCAGTCATAATTAAAAATTATTTTTTTAGTGTAGTAATGTATTTTGGTTAAATTACATGGCCTGGGATACATCTGTCGGGTGATTCTTTTGCTCCACCGGTCAAATCAGGTGCAAGTACAGTGTGGGGCCACGCTGTCCACCCAAGAGGATAGTTAATAATTTGTGGAATGCCAAAATGGTGTCCATAAACAAAGGCGGGTTAATACTTCAGTTGACCTGATTGGAAATAAAGTATTTTGGACCGTTTAAAAAACAATGCTATCACTGCAGGCTTGGATTTTTAGTATTCCCCTGCAAATCACATTTTAGAGAATGAAAATGAGGCACAAACATTAACACCAATTTACCAAATATATAATACTCCATTTGAAATGCCGGAAGCCTCCTTTTTTCATAATACTTAAAGAACTTACATTGCCATATATGCTCTGCAAAGGGTTTCCATTAAAGGTGCTTCCAGCTGTGAATATTCAGCGCTCAGCACATCAGACTCAGTGGCCTCACGTTGGGTGCTTGAGGAGACAAGGACAGGGAACATACAATTATTGATCAGCTGAAAATGGAGTTTGCTTGATCTGCCTTGTGTAGGAGCCACATGTGTACGGTTGCTCCAAGCTTGTATGGCTGTAAGTGGTGGCAATAACCTTTTGTAATGTAACCCGAGGGTAGCGCTGGGTGGGTGCCCACCCCTGTAGGGTGTTCTCCTCACACAGGCCTGTGCTGTTCCACAGCGTTATGCTACGGCCGGGCTGCTGTGAGGCCCACAGTTAGTAAAGGAAGTGGAATCCCAAACTGTTTACATTTGGTAAGATGATAACCATGGGAAAACAGGTTCATGATGGGAAGTGTAGTGCAGCGTTAGCCGTAGGTTAAGTGGGGAGTGTTCTTAGCCAGAGGTGGATGGGGATGGAGGAGCCTGCAACACAGTACCCTGTGCTGTGAGCTCAGTTCCACCTAAACTCTCTGAGGGGACGTGGTTGCTCATCATCTGAAGGAAGATGTAATTTAAGGTCTGGAAGGAGAGAATTGCATCTCTAAGGTATTACACTGTTTTGGGTAATGTCATAGGGGTAGAGTTTGTATTAGTGATTGGATAACTCTCTTCCATCTGTTAATTTCAGCTGTTAATTTCCTCAGCTGACATTACATAGACTGGTTTTGTATGCGTTTTTACAAAATTTTGAAGAAAGATATTTACAAGTTACTTCTAATTTTCCAGAGGGGGGAAGAAAAAAAAAAAAAAAGTTGTGTGCTTTCTTGTTCAAGAGAACTGTGTGATGTGAGCTGAAATTATGCAGGTACCTCTGTATAATACATAGTGTATAGAAACTGTGATTACTTCAGAGCAATATGGCTGCATATACCTACTATGTATAGTAGTGTAAGTTGCAAAACTTTAAATATTAATGAAAAGGTATGTATATGTGATGCCAATGAATAGGGATACTGTAATAGCAATGACATTGCAGATGATTAATCCACTAAGGATGTTAACACTTGCACTGATGGTGTAATTTAAAGGAATTTCTAAGACAGTAAAGCAAGTATATAGCATTCAGCTATTTTGAATTGTAGCTGTATATTTTTTTCTTGCTCTATGCTGGATATAGAGTGAAAAAAAATGCAGTGGAGCAAATGCAAGACCTTTGAAAGTGCCAAAGCATCCCTATAGGCAGTTCTGTTTCAATGCATTCTGGTCCTGTGAGGATTTGCCATCTCTTGAAGGTGTTGCGTAGTTGTGTTACACAGCTGGGTGTCAAGGGTGTAGGTTTCTGTCCTCAGTTAACCGATTCTCAGTTAATTAGAGAAGCAAAGCTTTTGCAGGGATAGTAAAACCATAGTTAATTCTGCAAAACCTTGTTTGGCGTGTGTGCTTGGAAATTATGTTGACTAAAGCAATGCTCCAAACTCTGTATTTTTGTGTAAAACTACAATATTCTCTTGTATCTTTACCTGGCTTTTACATCAGTGAATCTTACGCAATTTTTCTTCTTCAACTACTGTGTGGTGAAGGCAAGCACAGAGCAGCATCTGGTGAATTAGTGAGACAAGTGATTTCTGCTCTCTGGGGACGTACTGAAGAGGCAAAGAGTACCTCGGCCTCCTGCTGTACTGCTGCCTACAGGGCATAGTTAGAAGTCGTCTGCCCTCTGGTGGTCAACACACCAAAGGAAAGGTGAAGCAGGAAGCCTGACGTGTAAGAGTATATTAGGAAACAAAATGAGCAGGGAAGTTAAAAATGAAGAGTTTGTGTAAATAAAGACAAAAACATACATTGTTACATATTCAAAGGTAAGTCAAGTAATAATTAACCTCATTCACGCCACAGTGAATTAACCCAGTAGTGCTGGCATCTTTAAATCTGCATTTGTTAGATATAACATGAAATCTCAGAGTGGTTTGGGTTGGAAAGGACCTTAAAGACCACCCAGTTCCAACCCCAGGGACACCTCCCACCAGCCCAGTCTGCCCAAGGCCCCATCCAGCCTTGAGCACCTCCAGGGATGGGGCATCCACAGCTTCTCTGGGCAGCCTGTGCCAGGGCCTCACCACCCTCACAGTGAAGAATTTCTTCCTTATATCTAATCTAAACCTACCCTCTTTTAGTTTGAAGCCTTGTCCTATCACAACACTACCTGACACCTCCCCAGCTCTCCTGCAGGCCCCCTGTAGGCACTGGCAGGCCTCTGTCAGGTCTCCCCGGAGCCTTCTCAACAACCCCAACTCCCTCAGCCTGTCCCCACAGGAGAGGTGCTCCAGCCCTCTGATCAGCCTCGTGGCCCTCCTCTGGACTCGCTCTAAGAGCTCCATGTCCTTGTGCTGGGGGCCCAGAGCTGAATGCAGGGCTCCAGGTGGGGTCTCACGAGAGTAGAGTTAGAGGGGGAGAACCCCCTCCCTTGCTATGCCAGAATAAAATATCAAAAGAGGCCAAGAAAAAAATATCTGATACAATGCTAACATGCTAAGGCCGGCAGTGTTGTTGAAAGTGTGTGTGTGAGGGAGTATCATTTTGTAGTTCTGTGGTTCAAAAGGCCAATTATAGCTCTATCTTTATTACAATAATAAATTGTCTTCAGTGGTAGCACTCTCAAGTTAAGTTATGTACATGCCTGTGCTGAGCTAGAATATAGCCATTCTTACGTTTATTCTTCTGTTGCACCATGTGAACTAAGTGGGCAGTGCTTTCCTAAATACTTGCTGTATTTTATGTGTTGCATCAGAAAATAGCAGTGGAAAAAAACCTACTGAAACGGGAGTGCAGGACTTGCAGGTCTCATGGATGGGCACGGTTGTGAATGATGTGGTTTTGTTTGCCAAGCTATGTAGGATGACTCTGACACAGAGCTTATTACTGAAATGAGTGTTGTTCCCACTCCCACCTCCCAGATGTTTTTCACACCATTGCTCTCCTTTGTCCCTTGTAGGTATGGAGAGTGCAATCACGCTGTGGCAGTTCCTTTTGCAGTTGCTGCTAGACCAGAAACATGAGCACCTGATTTGCTGGACGTCTAATGATGGCGAATTCAAGCTACTCAAGGCAGAAGAAGTGGCTAAGCTGTGGGGACTCAGAAAAAACAAAACTAATATGAATTATGACAAGCTGAGCCGAGCGCTCAGATACTATTATGACAAGGTAAATTTTGTTATTCTCATGCAGACTAAAAAAATAGAAACACTACCATTTAATATTTCACCTCTAAGTGGACACTTTTAAAAGTTCCCCTAAGTAGTTTTTACAACAGACAATACTGCTGAAGGAAATCACGGTGGAGGTAAGAGGGCAGCCGAACGATGCACAGGAAAACACTGCACATCCATTTCCTGGGGTGGGGGGAAGGTTTTCACCTAGGTTGACACTTACTGACGCTTTCATGTGTTTCTGTGTTTGGCTACCCAACATTTTCTGTAGCTTTTGACAACAATAAAATAACTGTTAATAACGGAGAACTGTTTGATTATTACAGCCTGCACAGGATCTTCAGGAATGCAGGGAGGTGGCAGAAAGCAGTAATGCTGTGGCAGAAATGCAGGGAGGTGGCAGAAAGCAGGCAGTGGCAGCTTTAGCATGGGGTACCACCTATGTTAGAGCAGAGAGAGGACACAAACAACCCAGCAGTATAGAGGGTGGGATGAGTTTTCAAAGTTTTCATGGGACACATCTTTTGGAACATAGATCCTGTTGCCCCATGTTTTAGGTAATCTTTCCTGAGCTTTCCAGTAGACCTTTTTTACAGTTGTACTGGATCTTAATATTTTTTAGCTGGAAATACAACATTGAAACACTTCTAGAATTATTCCGACAGTGCAGCATTACCTCACAAGAATCTCACTGTAACTCTTCATTTGTTATGCTCAGTGTTTCTAGGGTTGGGAAGTTTTCCACCGTATCATTTTAGGACAAAACATGTGTTAGCTTCAACAGTAGCCTAGTTTATATGCTGCTATCACTTAATTAGCAGCAGCATATGTGAGTGAGCACTGATCTGACGTTTAACTGGACGAAAGAGCAGAATAAGAGTAGCAAGCAGAAAGACAAGCAACTGGTCAGACGATGGGGGTCAGCAGGGTATTTTTGGGTGTATTTGTCAAGGTAGCAGTTTCATGCTGAGCTCACTTTGGGTGAAGATTATATTTGCAGTAGAATGTTAAATTTACTCCCACTTGTGAATTTATCTTCAGGATATCTCAAGACAAAATAATGGAGTGTGTGCTTTAGGCTGGGTTTCTTTGTCTGATTTATCTCCCCTTGCAAAACCTATTGAATTTTGCCCCTCCTTCATGTTGACAAAAGTGGCCATGGATACATCTGTTGAGGTTTGATAGAAGTAATTTGACCCAAGGAGCAAGCACAATTTAGGCAGCAACCTTGTAACTGGCGAGCTGTGGTCATTTTCTCCTCTCAGAAGTTGGTTACAGATAGGTAGCACAGGCATACACTTAGCGCAGTGTTGCCTGTTAGAGCTCTGTTTTCAACCTCTTTTTAAAGCCGAAATCTGAAATATCTTGAACATAATAATCTGAAAGTATTTAGATCAATCAGTTTGCTTCAGATTTCCAGAGAACATGCCCATGCCCATAATCTAGGAGGAGTCAGTAGGGGGTACTGGTGGCTGGCACCTCTGAAAATCAAATTTATGGAGTACTGTGGGAGTTCACAGGATCACTCTCATGAAACCATCTTTCACTTTGACGTTTAGTCTAGCATGAACTAAAGTGGCAACAGTATAATAAAGAATACAAATATGAGAGTAGGAAGTAAGCAGAATTTACGTTAGATTGCAACAACAGAAAGATGATTGAAGGAAATCTCTCAGAGATGACAAGAAACTAGAAGGAAAAAATTGCAGAACACAACTTCTGAGCTGCTAAAATATCTGCATATTCACCTTTTTCAGTTTCAGGCTCAGAACTGAGCTCAAAGTATTGTTGTCATGTATTATTTTAGTGCACTAATTCTCAAAGTGTGCAGTGGGACTAAGTGCTGTGCAGTAAGTCCAATACAGCAACCAAAAACCATGTCGATTGCAAATTAACTTTGCACAATTTTCTGAGCAACATTTTTGTTCCTTGCAGTGAAATTTGGAAAAACACTGTATGAAACTGTTAAGAATTTGCATTGCAGATTTAGAGCTCTTAAGTTTTGCAATAAAATGTTTTTAGTATTTTGTCTGCTGTAAGTCAGCTTTTTTCACTTAACATCTTTCAAAGGTGGCCTAACTGAGAAGGCACAAAGGTATTCAGAGAGGACACTGCAGTGGCTGTTCCAGGCAGTTGGGATGATGAATTCCTCTTCACAAAGTGCTAAAAAGCTTCTGCTCAGCATGGGGAAATCCACTTCTTTATATGACTCCAACCCCTCTGATTATAAACTTGATTGGGATCAGTGGGGACAGAGAGCCTGCTGGTGAATGAACAGCACACCCAGACAAAGCCCAAATACACAGTTAGTGACTGATCAGACATTGCTTGAAAATAAGGGACAATAGAGTGTAGCGCTTGTCCTCTGAGCTCTCTCTGATCTCTTCAAATCAAAGGAATGTGATGGCTCTTTACTTGAGCCTTGCTTTCTTCTTTTGTCCCTAACCTTTTTTTTTTTTTTTTAGCTTTGTACTGATTTCAGCTGCTTGCCCACCACCACCTGCATCACAGACACACACCTTTGTCACCTCCTTTGTCTCCACGCGTGCAGCACCTGCCGGAGGAGTGGCTGTACAGTCTCTTCACCTGGGTGTGGTGACTGCTCACTGTTCTTACATCTGTGCTCTCCTCCATCTGCTGATTTTACCTAGGTGTGGCACAAGGATTTTGGCCATTTTTCCAGGAGTTCTGCAGCCCAATGGATGCCAGGGCTCCTGGGTGGAAAGGAGGAGAAGCTCTTCCTTTCCCATGTATTGTGGTCTGGGCTTGAACCCCAACCCAAAAATGTGCCTGGTGCTATTTAAGAGGAAGGAGCAACTCCTCTTTCTGCATGGGTTTGGCATGTTGTGTCCCACTGGTTCACAGGCAGTGCGGAAAGGTGGATTATTACGAGGGTACAGAAGGACAGGGAGCCTGCTGCAGGTTTCAAAGTGTGAGAGATAGTGGCATAAACCAGCAAGTTATGAATCCTGTTAGGCTGTCAGGGAGTGCTCAGCAGTGGATTCAGTCTTGTTGAATCAAATCCTCTGCATTTGATTCAGTTTATGCTGCAGAGCACAGAAGGGGAGGAAGTTGAGGAGGGGAAGAAAGCCTCTGTCATTTTCCTTTCCTTTCTGCAAAACAAAAGGGGAAGGGATGGTGAAGTGAAAGAGCCTGTCTTGGACTTCTGCACTCCTCTCCGCTGGGCTGTTCACTGATCTGCGGGACAGCCCACGAGCAGTCTGGACTCTGAGGTAGCCTTAAGGAGCCTTCTGAGATCCTTGTCACCTCCCACGCTGCTGGCAGTGATGGATGTGTTGGCAGCCCGATGTGCTGGGGCAAATGGGATGAGCATTGCGCTGCAGTCAGGAGCGGCTGCAGGAAAGGAAAGTGGCAGAACTGTTGGACAGCACCACGTTTGGGTTGTGGCCTTGTATCTACCAAGACTTCCCTACCTATAACCCAGATGATCTGGCAGCACGTGAGTTTGAGGGAAAAACAGTGATCTTTTAGTGGTGATGGTGGCCCACGGGATGGGCCTGTCTTTCTTGGGCTGCCCTCTGCTGCTGCATGCAGCTGACACTGAGCTCCATGGTTTTTCTTTGAAATCACTGTGGAGAAATAAAAACTGATCAGTGGATAAATGGAGGTTTATAAGCACTGCCATTTTGCTCGGGGGGAACGCTGCCTTGTTAAAATTCATCATCTGATTCATCTTGAGTTAAAAGCAAATTAATTCCAGTGCTGGAGAAAAATAACACAATTAGGACAAGTTCCTCAGCTTGGCTTTGAAAGCAAGCATGATGTGCCGTTGAGGCTGATGGCTGGTTTTATGTTAAATTCACACACAAAGCACTCCAGGAAAGGAGCTTTGTGGCATGTCTCACTTGTAATTTGCTGCTGCGTTTTTGGTCACTTTAGGTATCCGTTTCCCTCTTCATTTGTTACCCAAGTTCCCCTCCCCCCTTTTTATTTAATGTATTTCCTTGGTTGCCTTAACAAAGCGATGGCACAGATGGCAAATAACACTAAGGAAAGGAAGGCTTCCTGCACCATCTCTACCTACAGCTTGAGCAGCATGTCCGTCATAACACACACTGGGGACAGGCAGAATCCTCTTGTAATGCTTCCAGGCAAGGAAACCCTTCACATATATGCTCGTGCAGAGCTCTTTTTCTTGGTGTGCAAAACCAAAATAGCTTTTTAAGTCGTATTAGTGCCTTTCTTATGGGTAAAGTTGCCCAGGTACTCTGTTATTTTGATAACCAAATGATAGATACCTTTTGAAGTCTCTGGAGGTTTCAGGACAGGTAAAGGTCCCCATGAATATTACAAGATAACATTACAAGAGAGAAGCAAATGAGTTTTCCCCACAAGGTGTGTGGTTTTTGTTTTTTGTTCCTTTTTTTTTTTTTTTTTTTTTTTTTTTTAGGGAAGAGGGACAAATGCAGGGAATTGCCTGCAGATAGCCCCATTAGTAGGATGTTACAGTTGTGGAAGTCAAGTCTTCAAAAATTAGGAAAGTTAAGAAATACCAAAGTCATAGTTCTCTGCGTAACTTCAATGTTTGCATGAGTTATGCTGCATCTTTAATTACACAGTCATATATCGCTGTGACAAGCACAACAATTCAATATTTTTGCATCCTCTCTGAACAGGCTGTGGCCCTAGGCTTTATTCAATGACTGCTATTCAATCTGTCTTCTAAAGACAGAATAAATCATTTTAACTTCGGTTAATGGCTACCCTCTTATTTAGATGGGCTGGCAGCATGATATATAGTACATAAATAATAGGGCTTCTTGTTTATGCTCAGTGCAGCAGAAGGCACAGAGCTTCTCAGGTGCTCAGGCTTCTGAGGTGCCCGTGGCCTTCCCCTCCCTCCCTGTCACAACAGGTCAGAGCCCATAGCCGGGTCACTAACTCCAATTATTAATGCCCAAGTGTGGGTGGCAGCATGAAAGAATTGTCTCAGGAAGAGGGTCTCTTGCTTGGTCTGCTTGCAAAACTTCAGGATATAAAGAGGTAGCAGAAATTATTATTTTACTTTTGCGAAGGACTTCCCTTGAGTTAGCTCAGGGAAAAACAGAAGGTTGCAGTGATGCAAGCAGTATGACGGCGCTAGCGTGCCAGCTATGCGTTTTGCAGTGGTACAGGTAAGAGGTATTCTGAGGAAATACTTGAAGGATCTTTAGAAAATAGCTTTATGGAGAACTGAAAAGAGCTTCTTTTGAGAGCAATAGGTGGAAGTCAAAAAAGTGCTTGTGTAAAGTGACATAAAAGTGGTTCATGGGTGCTGTCCTCAGGGAAAGAAGGGAGTAAGGAGTTTGATATGGAGTAGGAGGTGATGGGTAGAGGAGGAAACCAAAGAAACCCCCAGAAGGAATGACAACTAGTTCTTGTTTGCTGTGAGAGGAAAGGGAAGCCTAGTGAACTGCGGAGAGAGCAGAGAGCCTGCCCAAAGCTGCGAGGCAGGAGCGTGCTCTTTGCCTTCCAGGTGGGGTGAGGACAGACTGACACCCAGCTTGTGAGAGCCGTGCACTCGCGAAGGTCAGTGCAGGTGCGCGGTCAGCTTTCACCTGTGCCTCCATCAAAAATCACAAAAAAGCATCTGGCTTATGCACACACAGTATAATAAGTGTAAGGGCATGAAGTATGATAAGAGCCTGCCTGCCTGCACACGCTGACGTGGACATGTGCCCCATTTTTTGGAGTGTTGCAGCCACAGCTACCTCCTGCCAGCTTACGTACTTCAGGCATGGGAGTGTGAATATTTCCTAGCTTCCTGCCTTGTTTTTGTGCTGTTCATGGTAATTTTGCCATTCAGAAAGAGGAGGCAATTATTCCACCCACAAGTTCTGGTAGAATCTTAATCATATGGAAGACAGAGGGAAGACTTCATAGCCTAAATATCCCCACGATGTTGCATCCCTGCAACTCTCAGAGCCAGGGAACTTGTGACACATCCAAATGTGAGTTAGGTGCAGCAGCTCTGGCCCTTCTTTCCCAAGCAGAGTCCTTTTAGCACCTAGGGACAAGTTCATCCCGTTCTGACACAGATTTTGAGATCTCAGGCACCCTGACTCAGTTCCTGGGAGGAGGAGAAAGTGCCCCAATCTGTCTTCCTGCCCTGGGACCCCTTGTCAGTCTGAAGTTCAACTGGGAACTGAGTCCCAGTTACAGCTCATGCTCCTAGAAATTCCTGCAGCCAGCAAACTTGTGGGCTAACAGGTTTGAGTGAAGCCACTAAAATCCGTGCATTGCACTGGTAGCATAGTTATGCTTTAACTCTAAGTGACTTGAACAGGGAGTCGGAGAGCTGATGAAAATAAAAACACAATAATATGATAGAGGAACTGGAGCCCGGATTGCACTGATACACAGAAAAATGGGGAAAAAGAAAAACAAAAAAAGGAAATCCAGAGGTCATGCTCTGTTGAGATGGACAAACAGTTCACGTGTATATTGGCAAAAAGTGTATTCCAAAAGTAGTGCATGCACAGTCATCACAACCCCCCCCCTTGGCCACACCATAGCCTGGGCCCCAGCCCCCTGGCATGCTGGTGGGCTGGAGCCAGGCAGCGACGTGCCCAGCCGGCAGTGGCAGCCTTCAGAGCGCAGCACGATGGAGGACGGCCACCTTTGCTGTGGTCACCATTTCACAGGCTGGGACAGAGGAGGGGAAGCGTAAAGGGAGCAAGGGATTAAACCCGTCAAGATGCACACAGGAGAGGGGAATTCCCAGCCCCTGCCCTCTTCCAGAGTCAGAGGGTGATCTTAAGAAGTTTTTAAGCCACCAGTTCTCCTCCCCAGCAGCTGCACTGGCCTGGCAGTCGCCGTCCCCAGCAGCAGTCCTGGAGTATCCCACAGCCCTGGCCAGCAGCCCCGGCACTCACTGCCAGCCTGCTCATGGGTGATGTCCTTAGAAAATCCAGACAACAGCAAAAAAGGGCTAAAGAAGCACATACGCCTATTGTCCTGCTACGAAGTGGTCTAGTCTCCCTGCAAAAGCAGTCCTTAATGTAAGGAAACCTTCATTGCCTTTTTAACCCAAAGGTGGAAAAATCCCATTTGTCATGATGCCCATCACTGTCCTCCCTGGTGTGAACCATCTTCTGCAGCTCAGAGTGTTTCTGACAGATCACGGAGGTGATGGTAAAAATAAGCTGCTTTTTACCTTCACTTCAATTATTTGTCAAAAAAATTTCAAAATGACAGCAGCATTTCAGAGGCAGTTAATTAATTTGCATCTTTATTTTCTCTTACATGTTGGAGATTTCCTCGGGCTCCACATTTAAGAGAAACCTGCAAAATGCTCGAGGGGTTTGCACTTGAATCCTTTTCATCTGCAGCCACCATTAAGTGGGCTCGCCGCAGGTGTATGGAGACAGAGGAGCCGCACCAAGAGACCTTCTGAAAATATAACTATATTTAATAACAACAGAGGAAGTATAAACTCACCAGCCCATTCCATTGCTTTTTATAGCAATGCGCCCCTGTTTGAAGCCTGCACCAGTTGCACCCTTCGATATATTTAATCCTGTCCTTTTAGGAGCCAGCATTTTCCAAGTAGAATCTCAGTTGCCTGTGCTTGATGGAACAATGACTCCAAGGGATGGGATTATTTTAAGTTAAAGTGTATATATTAAAAGAAAAAAAAAAATCCAGCTAGGATGTTTCTTCTCATATGTGAATGATTTGAAGGTTTTGTGTTTATAGAGAAAAATATAAAATTGAGTTCGTAAATGAAACCACACAGAAAATGTGTGTCCATCTAATGTTTCACCTAATTAGCACCCCCCAAAAAAATCTAGGTCAAGGCCAAAGCTATGGGAATTAAAGCTCATGCAAAATTAGATTCTGTGGGCTAAATATGTGTCCTGAAATGTTGGAGTGCATGGCAGGATCACCTGGGTGGGCAGATGTGAGTACAGCTCAGCTTGGAAGAGGGCAGTTTTGTGCCTTTACCCTGAGCTCACCAAGTTCACTTCTCCCTGCTGCAGATTCCACTTGTAAGCTTGGGCAGCAGCTTTCGCTATGCTGCAGCTCCTGGCCTAGGGAGAAAAGCTACATCCCAGGGCTCGCTGTGGGATTCATTTTGTATTCAGGAAGGTGTCTGAATGAAGTGCCAGCATGCTTAGACAGAACAATTATGGGGTGGAGTAGTTCAGTTGAAAGACAGAAGACAATCTGATACAGAACTGCAGATTCTTCCTCGTAATCAGCCTTCATTTTGTGACAAAAAAAAAAAAAAAAAAAAAAAAAGATGTACCTCAGGCACTGTGAACACCCAGAACTAGAACTTGTCCATATATAAATAGGTAGGATGTATTCCTTCCTTCCCCTTCCCCTTCCCCTTCCCCCTCCCCTTCCCCCTCCCCCTCCCCCTCCCCTTCCCCTTCCCCTTCCCCTTCCCCTTCCCCTTCCCCTTCCCCTTCCCCTTCCCCTTCCCCTTCCCCTTCCCCTTCCCCTTCCCCTTCCCCTTCCCCTTCCCCTTCCCCTTCCCCTTCCCCTTCCCCTTCCCCTTCCCCTTCCCCTTCTCCTTCTCCCTTCCCCTTCCCCTTCCCCTTCCATTTTCTCTTTTTTCTTTTTCAATCAATACATACTTTCTCTACTGGTCTCAGAATCTCTCGCTGAATGTAAAAAAATAGATTGTTAGGAATTATGTAAATATTTACATGCCCTAACGTACGGGACAGCACGTGTCTGTTTGCAGAGTACTATGGGGAGGTACAGCAGGTGTGTGCCCCACAAGGGGGTCAAGTCTTGGAATGGGTTTTTAAGAGGACGCTCCCGGAGAAGCTCTGCAGCAGGGGCTTCAAGAAGAGAGAATCACAGTCGCTCCTGAAACCTCAGGAAATAGCGCTCCTTGTTTTTCTGCAGTATCAGTAGCCAGTCTAGACTGATGGAGGCCTGGAGCTAGCAGAGGGGATACGTCAGGACACAAGCGATTGCATTTGTCATGGATGTATCTCAGGACTGCTGAAAGAAATGCAGTCACCGTCGGTGCACGTCAGTCCTGCACGTGGGCAGGAAGGGAGGGCTATGGACCAGAGCAGGCAGGCTGTGCTTGCTTTGTCCTTTGCAGATGTTTCAGGAGAGGGTTTCATACTCCCGAGCAATGGGTCTGGGTTTTGGGAAGCACAAATGAAGGCGTTTGCCTCTGTGGTGAAATCAAATGGCTGTGGCTTGAGCCTGCAAGGTGGCAAAACTGTTTGTACTGTATAGAAATCGTTCCCAGGGTGCCCCAGATGAAGCGGGAGGAAGCCAGGCCCCAGCAGCTCTTTGTCACCTGATGGTGGGGCCTTGTCTGGAGGAAATGGCCTCCGTAGCTGAGCAGGAGCATGGGGATGGGTCGAGGGGCCCTGCTCAGCCTGAGGCGGTCACAGTGCTCCCCTGCCCTTGTGAGACCCTTCGTGTTTGCTGACCCCAAGATACTGATCTTCCTAGCGTCTGCTTTTGTACTTGCAGAACATCATCAAGAAGGTGATCGGACAAAAGTTCGTGTACAAGTTTGTCTCGTTCCCTGAGATTTTAAAGATGGATCCACATGCCGTGGAAATCAGCAGGGAGAGCCTTTTGCTGCAGGACAGCGACTGTAAGATGGCCGCCGAGGGCAGGGAGGCGCACAAGCACAGCTTGTCGGCACTGAAGAGCACAAGCCGCAACGAGTACATCCACTCTGGCCTCTACTCCTCGTTCACCATCAACTCTCTGCAGAACCAGCCAGACACTTACAAGCCAATCAAAACAGAAAAACTGGAGGAGAAGTCAGAAGGGAACACACCGGTCGAAGAAGTGCGGACTGTCATAAGATTTGTGACAAACAAAACAGACAAACAAGTTATGAGGCCCATGGTGTCATTGCCTTCCACCTCTGAAACAGCAGCTGCCTCTGCTTTTCTCAACTCGCCTGTATCAGCCAAAATCTCTTCCTTAATGCTACCAAACAGTGCCAGCATTTCATCTCCATCGTCATCTTCCTCCAGGTCGCCGTCCCTGTCTCCCACCTCGCCCCTCCCTGCGGAGCACAGGAGCCTCTTCCTTGAGTCCAGTTGCCACGACTCAGATTCCCTTGAGCCGCTGAACCTCTCCTCAGGCTCCAAGGCAAAATCGCCATCTCTTCCCCCAAAGGCTAAGAAACCCAAAGGCTTGGAAATCTCAGCCCCACCTATGGTCCTATCCAGCACCGATATCGGTTCCATTGCCCTCAACAGCCCCGCGCTTCCTTCGGGATCCCTGACTCCAGCTTTCTTTACTGCACAGGTAAGCCCTGCCAGCCTCGGGTGCTCTTGCCTTAGCCAGCTCTCCCTCAGTTTGGCCAAGGCCAGTAGTGCTAGGAGCTTGTTGTCATCTGGCAGCACGTGGGGTAGAGGAAGACACAGCCCAGGTCTGAGTGGTGCGTGGAGAACGGGTTCCTCACAGCACCGCGCTCCCGGGGTGAGCATGAGCATGGAGAGCAGCACCACAGGGTGCCTGGGGGATGCCGAGATGGGCAGCCGCTAACACGAGCAAATCTCTTATAAAGGGAAATCAGCCTCCAGGTCTGCAAAACAAGCAGAAAAAAAAGCCAGGAAGAAAAACACAACATAGGGGTTTTGTAGCTCAGAAACTGAGCGTGCGTGCTGTGGGGTGCCTGGTTAGATTTCTCTGTTGGCTGTTGTATCCATTCAAAAAGTGTGGCATTTTCATTAGGTTTCAAATAGGGAACAAATTAATTGGTTTCTAAGACAGGCTCTTAAGCCAGTTTTGATTTCCAAAGTTTTACAGGTCCACAGAATACTTGCCAGAGCTGCCGTTCAGTACAGACCTACTGAATACCTGGTAGGTTATCCTGTTCTTATAAAATAGCTGTCCATTAATCATTTATTTGTGGTAATGTCAATGAGTTCTCATTTGCAAGCAAGCCTGTGGAAGAAATCTAGTAATTTAGAGGGCAAGAGGAAAATCACATAACAGAGAGTGAGTGATCTGGTGTGTTCACCTCTTCGCTATTCTGAGTGGTGTCGTGTGGCCTCATGGCTGTGTCCTGGGGCACCCAGTGCACCCGCACAGCGTGATGCCCTCCCCGCAGGAGGCAGAGCAGCGACCAGCACGCTCGGCCAGCACAGCTTCTCCAGCCCGAGCTGGTTGTGGGGCAGTTCACACACCTGCAGGCCACCAAGATACAGGGCTGTGCCACGAAGGAAGAGGGATCTGTGGGCTGCTGCCTGCCATTTGTGTGCACCGCCAAACCTCCCAGTGCTACTGTGCACAGCAGGAAGAACAGGAGTGTGGCAAACCAAAACAGAGGTGCATTGACAGGCTTGTATGGCCTCGATCTGTGGCGTAACCACAGTAAGTAGTTTGCTTGCGGGGAGCAAATTTCACAAATCCTATCAGATGCCAACTAGACACAATGACAGCGTGTTATTACAAGCTTGCTTTAATTTGTTGCTACCCCAGAACTCAGTACGATGAGTGATTTCTGTCCTCATTTTGTGATTGTTCCTTTGAACACTTCGTTTTCTCATTCATCTCTAAACCAGAGTACTTACTACTCCTCAGAGTCACAGAAGGGAATTATGCTGCTGTTGCCCTCCTTCAGAGGGCTTCAGAGAGCTTCTCATTTATCTCATTTTGCTGGTCAGGAGCAAAGCCCTCAGGTGGAGGTAGCCCCATGGAAGAGCACCTGATTTGCACAACCAATTCAGAATAGAGAAGTGAGATCTCAGGACACTCTGCACAATGCTTGAGTGAGAAATGTCAGCTTTTCTTTTGGTTAGCTTTCGACGAGAGCTGTTTAGATTTTGTTCCATACTCGCTCCACCACTAAACCATGCTACTAAGTTCTACATCTACACCCTTCTTGAAGACCTCCAGGGGTGGTGACTCAACCACTTCCCTGGGCAGCCTGTTCCAACGCCACACAACCCTTTCAGTCAAGAAATTTCTGCTATATTTCTAATTTCAACTAATTTCTCCTAGTTGTCTTTATCTGGCAGCTGGGAGCGACAAGGAGGGCTGTGCTCACATGCAGGCTTTTGCAGAGATGTCTGGAGCTGGGAGCATCGCTGCTGAGCTTGGAAGCTAGTTTATAAAGAGGGTTTAAGCAGGCACTTCCTGCTGGTTTTCACATCCAGCGCCAGAGGTATAGCTACATGAGGGCAGAAAAGGAGGGATACACCAATTTCCACATGTAACTCGAGGCCAGCCGGTGCTGTGGTGTGGTTTACACTTGTTTCCTCAGGTGGTTTTGATGCTTGACTGATGGTGACACTGAGAACACCCCCGGAAGGCACTGTGCTCTTTTCACATGAAATACTAACAGATTCGGAGGCTCGCTTTGGCTGGCTCTTGGCTCTGGCACAACTTGCAGATACAAGTGCTCTGACAATCAGAAGTTTCCCAGGACAAGCAGACTTTTCCTTTCCCTGCAGTACCACGTTTTTGTTGCTGTGGACACAGCTGTGGTTTCTGCCGCGTGGTGCTGTATTCACGCTCCACCTGCTTCAGCACGAGGGAGATGGCAGCGCCCTTCCCCTTCGCATCTCTCCCTCTGCTTTTTTCGAGATGCCTCAGAGAAATCAGCCACTTAGAGAGCAGCCAGGCTCCCAGATACCTCGGGACAGAAGCACTGGGAGGCCCTCGAGGCTTGCTTCTCCTCTTCTCTCCCTTTCTTCTCCCCTGGCGCTGTTACCCTAATTGTCTGACCCTGCTCTGAACTCGGCTGCGAGCACGTCAGAGCAGGACCGTGTATTGCGGGGCCTCTGCACAGGGCCTCGAGCAGCACAGCGGATCCCTGGGGTGCTGCTTTGCAAGTAAAACACCCGTCGTGGTCTGGAGCAGAGGTAACCTGTGCTACCTGCCGCTCTGCTGCTGCTCTTCACAGTGACCCAGCAACAGCAGCTGGTGGGCTGGGTGGTGAAGCGAGACCCCAGCTGCATTGGCCACGTGTGGGAGGCAGAGCTGGCATTTCTGGCCGGGCAGGTGGCTGGCAGACACCAGAGTGCACGACCTGCTGGCCACTCCTTGTCTGCTGTCTTCTCTCTACCTATTTTAAAGGCTGCCCCAGCACACGCACCTGCTTGCTAAGTGTGTGCCCGAATTCCATTAAACGTCTTGCTGAATGGGACCGAGCTTGGTAATTGGCATCGAGATTACTGTGGAGATTAATTCATTATGCCAAATACTTTGTTCAGAACTGTCACATCACTTTCATGTTCTTCTTTGTGAAGATAAAAGTTACTCTGGGTACGGAATAATTTATGTGACTTTGAACAGGGATTTGCATGTCCTTTAACTCCACCAATTGTGCTCTGGAAGTGCTGAGAGTATCCGCAGCTCTCGGTGTGCACCGTGACATTGGAAGGCACCATCCCAGAGTTGGAAAAACCCTTGGGTTCGTAGTTTTTGGGTTCTTAGTTGTCGTCAGCTGTTGTGAATGCTGCAGGGATGCATCATGAGGTGTTTTTTTTTTGTCTTGCAGACCCCAAATGGATTATTGCTGACCCCAAGCCCGCTGCTGTCTAGCATTCATTTCTGGAGCAGCCTCAGTCCCGTTGCTCCTCTGAGTCCTGCCAGGCTGCAGGGACCAAACACTCTGTTCCAGGTAGGTCTTCCTAATGCAGGGGGTTCGTGTGTGAAAATGCATGTGGAAGAGACGTCAGGGGAACATCTCACATCTCACATTGGTCTGGAGCTTTTCAAATGGTTTGAGAAAATGCAGGAGTTGGTGGGCATATTTAAGAGAGGCCTGTTTGCTTACACCCCCTTGGCAGCACAGCCAGACCCTCCTGGGCAGTGTTGGTAGTGCAGCAGGAACGTACTTTTTGGATGAAGGAAACAGAAATAAATGCAGGACCTTAGGATGAGTGTGTAACTGAGCCCCCAGGGCTTTGGGGAGAGAGCACCGTTCAGGCAGGGACTGGCCAGGAGAGCAGTGGAGCGAGGACTCTGGAAAAACCAAGATCAGTTTGGGCCTCTTACAGCAGGTGGGCATAGGTTCAGCCTTCTGTAATAATGAGATAGTTCTCTCCCAGGAAGACAGGACATGGTTGTATTTAAAGGAAGGGCACTCTGAACCTGAAGGCTCCGTTTCCAGTTCTCCGGTATCCAGGTGTCCACAGACTGGTTACTTCAGCTCTCTGAGCACTACCTTTCCATGTGTAACAGGAGAAAAGCAGCGTTGTCCTCTCTCGTGGATACTGGGAGCAAAAACAAATAATCTCAGTTTTCTAGCAATGCAATAAATTGGAAAGGTATTAAATAAACAGTGATGGCTGCAGAGCTCAGGGGCAGCATTTGTTCGAGGCTGAGGAAGGGGATCATGGGGATGGTGCTAGCAGCTCCAGCTGCCACGAAACAGCTGATTCATTCGCTCACAGAAGTTACGCTGATCAGCTAATTGGCAGGAAGCACAAGAAGCTGGTGGCAGGCCATGTGGCTGCAGAAGGCAAGGAAACCCTTGGAGCAAAATCCCCAAATGCTGTGACTGACCAGCACCAACACAGGAGGGGGCTGCTGCGGAGCCGAGACCTGCTTTTAGTCTCTGAACCTTGCCGGAGCCTCTGGGGCTGGGCTTCAGCTCAAGAGCTCTGCTCAGGTGGGGTGAAACAGCCTTCTGCCTCCAGCGGGAGCCCTGCAGCTGCTTTTGTTTTCACCTGAGCTGAAAGAGCATTTGCTTGGCATTAGAGGAGCCAAAATCCTGCGAGCAGCTGGAGGCCGGTGCAGCGCTGCAGCTGGGCCTGCTGACTGACACGGGGGTGAGAGCAGGCCCCGGTATGTCATCTTCTTCCAGTTGCCTGCTGCTTTTTGTGACAGTGCCGTGCCTGGCACTGGCTGCAGCTCTTCAGCGTTGGTATTTTTGTAGTCTGAGGACCAGGATGGGATCCATCCGCGTCCACAGTCTGGCTATGACCACACCTATGGGAGTGTGGTCCCTGCCTTAACGGGCCAGGAAGAGTTGTTGTGGCACTGCTGGGCACAGCTACATGGATGCTCCCTCACCGAGCCCATGGATGCTTATTAACTGCTAAAAATCCTCCTTCAGTGCTTATGAGGTGAAAGCAACCCCCAAACACCACCGCCCGTGCCCCCTTCCAGCGTCCCTGAACACTGCAGCCTCCTTCACACAACTCACCTTGGAGCCCTGACCTGCCTGGAAAGCCTCCCCTTTGAAGCCACAGTGTTGTGTAATGAAACTTAATTGGATGTTTCATCATGAGCTGGAAATTACCACATAACTGGAACAGCGAGAGACCTGCGCGGAGTTGATTAATTCAAGAAAATGTGGCTGAACTTTAGCAAGTTAGCCCGAATTAAGCACTGCCACAAGAAGCTGTTTTATTTGTTTCTACCGTAGTGAGGGGTCAGCCACGTCCCAGGCCCCAGGGGCCACGGAAGCAGCAGAAAGAAGATGAGGGCAGCTGCGTTGGGGTGGAGAGCAGGGGAAGGGTGCGACTGAAACATCACCGTGGCCGGCATCTCAGCGGTGCCAGCCAGCCCCTGGCCTCGACAGACACCTGAGATCACACAGCCCTCTTTTTGATAGCTTTATGAGGCTCCACTGGCTGCTGCCCAGCACTGGGCCATGGCTGTCCCTGAAGTCAGGAGCGCTGCTCCTCGGCCCTTCTGCTCTCAGGGCTGTAGTGACCAGGAGCGAGGCCTCATGGAGTTGGCCCCGAGGCAGACGAGCGCCTACGGATGGCACAATCCCCGCCTGACGCTGCAGCAAGCCCGCTGCACCTCCCTGCCTGCTGCACCTTCCTGCCTGGCCCTTCCCCAGCCCAGATGCTGAGAGCTGTCAGCACATGCCAGGACTGCATGGGTTAGTTAGTGAGCAAATCCTCTCTGCAGAGCATGTCAGAAGTCAAGTGTTAGTACTAAAGTGCAGTATATTCTGCCTCATCTGGTCTGGCGTGGCTTGCGGACAGCCTCTTAGTGAATACAGACATGAACTGTAACTGCTTGAGAGAAATTCTCCTCATGGTTCGTGTTCACAATTGTGCTTCTTCTGTCCTAAAGCTACATCTTAACTTTCACTTTTGCAAAGAGCTTTTCTGCTTAACTTCTCTGAAGGGCAGATGAAAAACATGGATTTTAATTACTGTTCTGTAGACTAAGAAACATTTTTGGAAGCAGAATGGATGGCAAACATTTCTCTCTGTTATTAACTTTCCCATCGTGATTACAGCTGTATTGTTATGTCAACTTTGATATGAAATATAGCCAATAATAGGCTCATACATCCCTGCACACTGAGAAGTTATCCAGGTTCCATCCTCTGCTTCACATTCCTGATGGCTGATGCAGGCGTTTGGTATCCATCGTACTGTACAGAAATCACAGGCCTTGAAAACATCTGGAGTCAGTTGCTAATGCTAAATGCATGTGCTTTGGGGCTGAACGCTTTGAGATAAAGACTAATTTTATTATTTTTTTATTTTTTTTTTTACCTTTTGGCCTCTTACAGTTTCCAACTCTGCTAAATGGTCACATACCAGTGCCACTCCCCAGTCTGGACGGAGCCTCCTCTCCAGTACTGCTTTCTCCAAACGCTCAGAAATCCTGATGATGCCTCATCGCGTTAAGGACTTTTTGGTGGATTTAACACTTCATTCCTATGGGCTAGTTTTTCCTGTGTCATGAGAAGGACATTGTGAAACCCTCTATTACTTTGGTTTGCACTTTTCATTACATGGATAATCTACTTTTATTATGTTAGCATTTTTTAAACAGTGTTTATATATAAAAATATATATAAATCTGTTTTGCATTAAATGAATTATAATTTTTTTTATATCATAGCTCTCAAGTGTTGAACACTTCTGTTGTTGATGAAGTACTTTTTGTAATGGATTGCAACAATGTATCTAATAAGGATGTGAAGCTTCTTTTTAATACCTTTTTCTGCATATTATGCATTGTGCTTGTGTAAACTATAACCGGCTGTGCCTTCTTTTGCATAATGTCATGTAAATGATTTATATATTTTCTAGTATTAAGATAAAAAGTTGAAAGACAAAACTAGTATTGAACAGCCCTATGGTAGTATTTCAGTATTTTCTCCACGGATAGGCTGTATGATGCAGTGTATTCATGTAACTTTGTATTAAGTGCTTTCAAATTGTATAAAAATAGCCTTATAATTTTTCTTTGCTGAAGTGAAAAACGTAATAAATGTTACAGTCAGGAGATGTATTTAGGAGTAACAAAGCCACATTTACGCCCAAATTCTTCTGTGGAGTTGCAACAGGGAGGAACTGGGCTTTGTGTATTCACAAAACATTTCCAGCATTTGAAAACACTTCTGTAGAAAAGAAGAACGTTGCTTAGAATTTATTTGGCATATACTTCTTACGAACTGTCGACATTACAGCTGGAAAGACTGCAGGTGATCTCTGTCCTCCCAGGGAATGAGGATCGTTCCCGATAGAGAATTTCCAGGTGCTTTGTTCAGTCGTGCCAAGTGCCTTCTACCATTTCCCTGGAAAGATTCTTCTAGCTACTAAAGCTGAGAAGGTCACATTTCCCCTTCCCCAAAAGCTGGAAAAGTTACAGGACTGTAAATTAATGTCTGGTGCTTGTAAGGAGGCATACTGTACATGTGGGATGTTTATGTATAAACATCTGAATTCTGGATTAAAAAACAGCACTGTGTTACCATATACTTGCAACTTGAACCTACGAGGTATGTCCTCTACCTTGAGGTGATGCTTTAGTCATCTAAATGTCAGGTTAGGATGAGGCTAGACTCCCTGGCACCACAGATTCTAATCTTGGCAGGGCTGATGCAAATCGTCCGTTTTCTGAGGTGGCTAAATTGGATTGAACGCCGTTTTACCATGTAGGTCTTTCAGATGAGACCTTCAAAAACCAAACCAAAATCAGGATCCTGTTTGCTACAGGTCATTAGAGCCTCTACTTTGTTTTCTGGCCAAGCAGCTGGTCAAAAGTCCATTCGTTTTGAAACCTATGCAGTGAGTTGTCTGCTGATTTTCTGCTTGGATGCATTTCAGTGATGATGTGTGTAGTTAATTGTAAAGTGCTTTTGGATCCTTCTACCTGAAAGGTGCTAAATAAACATTTTATTACTGCAGTTCTGATGTTGAGAAGCCGTTTTTTGGGCAGAGGTAGTCTGACAAAAGGGAGCAGGAATTTTTCTCAGGCAGCTGGGTTGCACAACCAAAAATGACTCCTTGGTTTCACTCGGAGTAATTAACTGACTAAAAAACTGCCATATCTGCATGAAACACCAGCGCTGATAAACAGCACCAAGGTGCAGGACATGAGGAAAAAGAATGAAACAAATGGGAAGTCATTCACTTGATTCAGCATTTTAAGAGCTCCAAGAAGGACCATCCCATGGAGTCGAAACCAGAAGATGAGCTTATTGAAAATTTATGAGTGAAGGGATATTTTACACTAAGAAAAGTCAGAATAGGTTGGAAGAAAAGGCAGCACATAACTAATGAGATTGACTAGTCTGGTGGAGGTTAAATCACGAGGGCTTGCAGGTCAAACATTTCCCTTTCAACAGATGAATCCTCCCAGCTACGTGGAATATTTTTCAGTAACTAAGTTACACAGAAGCAATTATTCACACTCAAGAGCCAACAATCTTCTTGTTTTTTAAAAAGCATAAACGCCTACTCCAGTAGTCTCGCCTTGCATATAACCAGTACAGCTAATGGGAGAACAAGGCATAAAGATTAAGTGCTTCTCACTGTGAATTAAAAAGTAATGACAAATACTCATGAAAATTTAATCTTTGAATTAATAAAAGGTATTGGATACCGCACTGAAAAAAAAACACAACAAACCAACAAACAGATTAAGATGAGAGGAAGAAGTGCATAACAGAGAAGAGATTCTTAAAAGAAAAAAACACCCAGATTCTTGTAATTTTGTTTCTTCCAAGGTTTTATTGTTAGCAAGGCAGAATCTTTCTTTTTGGAAAGCTCAACACCCCTCTACTGCCCTCCCCCCCCCCCCCCACCTTCCAATATGCACACCCTTGAATGACTTTTAAAAATAAAGAAAATAACAATTTTGGGACAAAAATCTGTTTCAACAAATTACTGTAAAGGATCCAGAAGAATCCAATAAAAACTTAAGGGAAGGCAGTCAGAAACAAGAACGTTAGTGCTGTCTTCTCATCTTTGAGAGAATAAAAAATAGCAGTAGAACATGTTTTCTTCTGCTGGTTGACTTTTCAATTAAAAAAAAAAAAAAAAAAAAGGTTGTCAAAATGAAATCTGCCTTGCAAATTGGTCAATTATGTGGAACAAAAATTCTTCCTAGAGGGGACAAAATGAAATGATATTTAAACAAATAAAGTCCAGCCTCTCAAGTCTAACACTTACCTAAAACACTAGCTCATTATGCTTTATGCTTCAAAGAAAATATTCCATTAGTAATTTTCCATTGAATTTTCTTAATAAGTACCTTTAACTGTAGAGAAAAAGAATCAAATAAATGTTTGTAAAATAAACACTGTGAAAGTGTCAGTATTTCTGTGCCAGTGGAGAGCTCCAAGACAACAGTCTTGAACAACACTGGAGTTATTCTCTCTTGAATGTTCTTGGTGATCGCTGCAGTTTGATCATACTCGAAGGATTTTTTTGGATAGGTTCACACTTTATTCATACTTCAGCAATATGCAAAGTTAAGTTTTCAGTGGTTTATAGGCTGGGCCCATGATCAGGCTATTTTTGGCTTACCTTTATATTGCTTTTTTTTTTTTGGAGAAGCAAGTATCCACCAGCAGGGCTACAGCTACAGGGTGGTTTTGCCAAGAGATGACACACAGCTTCTGCCCTGACTCAGCCTGCACTTTGGTGGCACAGGTAGGTAGGTGCCTTCTGCTCTAAAGAACACTTCCAAGGCAGGGAAAACAGTGATGGGTGATAACAAACTACAGAAAAAGAAAGATTTGAAATTTGTCCATTACGTCAACACAGAACAACTTGTTTTGTCTGAATAAAACCAGTCTCATCAGACAGATACGTGCCAATCTGGAAATAATGAACTGTCAACAAGACGAGTGATTAAAGGGGAGACACTCCTTTAAAACAGACTATGGGATTTAACAGAACGAGTTTCTACATTAAGAGGCTGTGTCATCGTGTGCCTATAGGAAGCATCTTTAGAAGCCATCATGACCACCAGCTCCCTTTTAGTTTAACTGTAGCAGCTCTTACCAATTAATACAAGTGCTCTGCCTGCACAGATGGAGCACAAGCCTATTTCTTGAGGGCAAAGAGATTGACAGCATTAGTCAGGAAGAACATAAATTTACTTAAATGAACAAAAAAGGAGAATGTACCTCAGGCAAGGACTCTGGAGCAACTGGTATCACGGCCTGCCTTGTGGGGTATTTGTAAAACAGCTTCTTACAGGAAAGGACTCTTGCTTTCTCTCCATCCCCCCCCCCAAAGATTTCCATCAGTTCATTTCATGTTTGCTCTGCTAGAAGCACATATGGATAAATGCAACCTTAATTATTCCTGATCTAGCTCCAGGCCAGCTTCCTCCCTCTGCAAATTAAGGAAAAGGACATGGAAAAGTGAAAACAAAAAGTCTTTGAAAAAATGAGCTCATGGTGTGAAAGAGGAGGAGCCAGCAGTGCTGGCACTGCTCTGCAGGGCCTGGAGGGAGGTGTTCTGCAAGAGCATGTTGGAAAGGGGATGGGGAAGAGCATTCTCCCAGCTCTGCAATCCGCAGTGATGGCATTTCTGTCAGCAAGAAGATCCCACTGCAACTAACAAAGAAGCTTCATAGCTCTCCGAGGGATATATTTTTTTCAAGGTATGGCATGTGAGCTGAAAAGACTCGTATTTCATTAGGAGGACCATAAAAGCAATCTGCTTAGGCAGGTCTGTTCCTTAAGTGATTTTGGAGGATGCAACCAGGGCAATAAATCGAGCAGTTATTTACATCGGTAAGTATGTGCAGATGTGTGTTCACAGCTTAAGTTGTCTCAGAAATCACAAGACTTAAATGAGTTAAGGGATTTCAGAGAACGCGAAAATAATGGAACATTTTAATGTACACATTTTTCCATTGACATCAATCTTTTTCTCTCAGATAATGAGAGAAAGGCAGTACAGTCTCATGAAAAACACACACACACAAGATTTTTTAAAAATCTAGAATGGCTGAATTCTAATCCCAGTTCTGCCAACAAGTTCACCGTGGCGTTGTTCAACTCAATTCCATGGACAAAAAGCTCTAGGGTATGAGTTACGAAGCCCACATATCTACCTGGCTTTTGTGCTTTGCAAAATCACCATACCCACACAGTCAGCTTACTTTACAGTGTGCCAATTAGCTAAACATTTGTGCAGTGTTTCCACTGTGTTACATACCCTGTGCTTGTTTTCTTGTCAATCTTTTAAATTGGGCTGACACGGATGCTGGTGAGATACGAGTACTGATCCATGCGCGGGCCAAACAGTAGTAGTAAATCTCTTAACAGGCCCGCCTCTGAAATGGGGAGGATTGACTGTAAAAACGAAGCATAAATGTTCCTGCCAAAAGTTGGAAAAATTCATAAATATGCTGCATTTTTTTCAAAGCCAAACATTACTAAGCGGGGAGAGGAAGTATTGAAATGTGCTAACAAGGCACAAGAACGATTAAACTCTGCTCTTTAGTGACCAGACAAACCGATCACGGCTGTGGCAACGTGGTGTTCATTTAAGGTACGTTCCAGTTTTTCTCTGTGTCACTACAGGCTACAGCCATGCATTTCCACACCCTAATTTATTTGGATTTCTTTCAAGTCTGACCTTAATTCTGGGTATTTCCTGGGTTTATAATGCTTAGCTTGTGGATGTTTACAACATACCTTTCATATATTTTGTCCTCAATAAATGAATGTACTCTTAACCTTAATTCCATCTTAACATTGCAAAACAGAAATAACGTGCTTTTATTAAATTGAAAAACCCATGTGCAAACACCAAGCAAGACTCCCAAGGAATGCTACCTTGCAGTTTTCCAAATGATTTGCAGATACAAAGTATGTTGTTCTTTAATAATTGTTTATTTTAACTTTTATTGCCCAATTCAGGGATACACTCTGGCTACTTAATGCTGTGGTAAAGCAGCACAAAAATAACACAGCTGTGTTGAGATGCATGTTTCACTAGAGCATTGCTGAGCAGCTGGTTTGTCCCTTTCAATCTCCCACTCTTTCCTGGCCTGTAAATTCCCCACCCTCCACCCACCCTTTCTCCTCTTCAGCCTTCACCTGCATGTGCACACCACCTCGTGACCACCTGCTTCTTTCCTGCCTTCGAATCCACCTTTTTTCCTACACACACCTATACACACACCTTGGCCTTTCCGCCTCTGGGTAGACGGGGTACAATGGGTATATCCTCTACAAATACTTATTTAAAATCAGCAGCTACTTGCAGGCCATTTCTCCTTAACTGATCACCCATCGTCAAGCAGAGGCTGTTGTAACCAAATCTTGTCAATCATCCAATTTTAGTGAGCATCTGCTTGATGTTCACTGTGGCTGAGGCCTTCTCCCAGAAGGGTCAGCACTCGCTGCGTTCTCGGTGACAGTGAAACCAGGCCTGTACTGCCTGATGCTGTCAGACAGGGGACGGGAACACTGAATTGCACAAAAACGATGTCAGAGAAATGCCCAGTGACTTCAGACTCACTGACTACTGCCCCAAACAGGCATCTGCCACAGAATTGCCTCTGCTGATGCAGGAATTTTGATTATGGACCAAAAAAGAAAAAAAAAAAAAATAAGAGAGAGAGACCCCAACAAAACTGGCTTGACCACAGATGCCGAATTTCTTAAAAAATACATTCTTTAAAGCTACCTCCTAGTGAAGCAAACCAATTCAGTTGTAGATCCTTAGAAAAATCTCTTTATATTCAGAGTGCTTCAATTTTATGGAAGATCTTTTCATCTGTAACAACAACACCAAATTCCTATCCAAAATGGAAATCTCCTTTTGTTAGCTGCAGCTGATCCCCTTCTAAATTTGTTAATGCACTTCATTTTACCAGTTAAACCTTTAAGTCCTTTACTCATTAGTGTCACATTATTTCTTGTTCTTTTATGACCTAGAAAATATTACTGTTCTAGAAATGCTAAATCCCACATTTATCCACAGTGAACATTTACTCTATATTTTCACTACTTCTGTAGAAAAAAAAATGGTTTTTTGATACTCCTTTCTTCAACACCATTACATCTACAACATATTTCCTACAAAGTTAATCAGTATAAAATCTAGATCAGATCCATAGCAACTATAAAAATATATATAACAACTATTTCAGGACAAAGGTTTTTCAATCAGTGCCAAATCTGCCTCTGACACACATGAGACACTCCCACTGGTATCAGTGGGAGTTCAAATCCATGCATCCGAGCCACGTCTCACCTTCCTAGAGCTACACAAAACTCCTGATACCACGTGACATGCAGGACTTCATCGCTAACAATCAGACTATGGACCATGTTTATGATAAGATCCTGAACGGCCTCAGTTGCAGATGAGTGATACCACCCTCGCTGCCACTACTTCTGGGCTGCATGAATTCATAAGCAGCTAGAGTTCAAACTGATGACTCCCACAACACACAGATCTAGCTAAGTTGCCAACAATGCCCCAAGAACTGCAAGTTCACTTAGTCTGTATTTTTAACAGCACAGGGCCTTTGTCGTTATAAATTTCAAAACAAAACCAAAGAATTCCACATAATATTTATACTTTCAAAAGTACAATATTAATACAGGTCGGTCAGTTAGAAATAACAGCAGTTTGTTAGGTCTACAAGATTTAACGTAAAACCGGTTTACAAATGCTGAAAAGCAGTAGTGGTCCAAGAGTCACCATTACACATTAACTTCTCTCTTCCAGAAAATAAAAAAAAAAATCCCAATTCAAATTTACCAGTATCAATGAAATATTAATAAAACACCCCCAAACATGCCACAATCACTATTCACAAATAAAGTTAAAATGAAATATACAAAAATTCACTTAATACTGTTAAATAACAATAAACTACAAGATTTCCTGAACAGAAATGGTAGGACCCCTGAATGTTTTACAGTGAATGTCAGGAAAAATTAAGTTACCTATGACTATTTTCATGATATACCAGCCAAAGATTTACATGACCATTTCAAAATATACCAATAAAGATTTACAGTCTCTTTAAGATGCACTAAACAAATAGGTTCATAAAGGTGAACACAAATGCTTAAAAATACTGTAACCATCACCAAGGGTGTACTTATGATACTCACTGAGATGCATAAGCATAGTAGTAACATCTTTACTATCTCTGGTAAACAGATAACATCTAAGATCTGAGAAACTCTCTAAGTTCCCATTTTAAAAGTTCTGTAGTATAGTGAGTTCTTATCAAGTACAAACTTGCATCTTTCCAGTTGATTTCAAGTGAATAATGCACAAATGGGAGAGCAACAGGGTGGGAAAAGTGTGACATTATTCCCATGTTCTTGTAATTAGTCGTCCTGTTTCTCTGTAATGAAAAGATTCAAAATTTCAAAATTAAGCCAGGGTCCAACATATATGAATCATTTTTTTTCTTTTTTTTTTTTTTTCTTTCTTTTTTTTTTTTTTTTTAATACTATTTGTATTTCTAAGTTAAAAACAAGGTAAAAAAAGTCATTGCTTCTGTCAGGTCCCATATGCACAACAATGTGCAAATATCTTATGCTGGAGTGAGCCTGACAAAATTTATTATCCAGTCTCCATGCTCTAATTTATCAATAACTAATATAGGATCTGAGAGCAAATAATAATTACTTTTCACTTGTTTGAATCAACTTTCACACCATGTGCTTTTCAAAAACATAATATGCATTATAATTTTTCAACTATTTCAACACATACTTCCAATGTTAAATAAGGAATTAAGTGCCATGAACTTAGAGCATTAAAGATGGTTCACCTATAGCCAAGCAAAGCTATGTTTACATTCCAGGAAACACTGCAGTTTAAGAAATACAAAAAAACCCGCAGCAGTAGAACGTTTTATGAAGAGAAACAGATGCATTCACATATTATAAAGCCATTGCAACTTCTTCAGGCATGGAACTGTTGTGTTAACTATACAGACAGTAGTTATTTAGCAGCAATGATTCCGCAATAAATAATGCACTGTGTTTCTCAGTCCTGCACAAAAATTGCAGCTACAGTTACATCAACAGCTGTAACCTACTGGCTCTAGTGGCAGAGGAGACCTTAAAACCAACTGTACAAAAAATTGTCACACTGTGACAACAAATATAAAAACATAATCTGCAGGTTGGAAATAAAAAGACTCCACTGTGAAGAGGACAGTGTAGACAAACTGCGATTCCGAGTCCACCAAAAGAGAGCACTGCCTTCAGATCCGAGTCCTTGATTGATAGGATAGGCTTGGGCTTGACTCTGCACCGCCCACTTTAAAAAAGCATGCTCTGCCTTCTGTTCTTCCCATGTCCTACAACAGAACATGGACCATGGTAAGAAACTTAAGCATTCATGCAACAGATTCAATCATTATCTATATCTCTCCTTCTATGCCGAGAGAATATCCTTTCTTTGGGCTTCAACCAGTATCACAATGTTTTTTTTTTTTTTTTTTTAACCTGCAGTTATTGTGTTAGCATGCAATTTGTAAGTATGAGAAAATATTAATATTTCCATACCTGTCTCTGGGTAAGTGGAATTTCGAAAGCCAGGGTCTTTTTGCAGCTGAATCTCTTTTAGACTGAATATAGAAACACCTGTAATGTAACAGAGAAATTAATTCATATCTATCTGAGCACAACTATGCTTTATTGAGCAAAATTCTATTCTTAATTGTGCAGATTTGGTAAGAAAAAAACCTTTCCTTATTCCCAAATGTTTAAGTCAATATGTATTGGACTTCTTTAATAGACTAAAGAATTTTTCATTAAGCGATTGTTGTCAGTTAACCCTGATATATAGCTAAGCATCATGAAGCTGCTTGCTAACTTCCCCAAAGCCCTAGTGTATGAGGAAGAGGAAAGGAAAAGTAAAATCAAAATCAAGAAAACCTGAGATGAAAACTCTTTAGTAAGTGAAGGAGGCGAAGAAGAGATAAAAAACAAAAGTGATGCAAAGGCAGTAACTCACCACCTCCCATGTGTAGGTTGATGCCCTGCCAGTTCCATAGCAAAATACGGCTAACTTCCCCAACAGACCCCTCACCCCCCACCATGCCCCCCTTCCTCCTTTTTGATTCCCGAGCATGACATTATATGTTATAGGTTATCTCTTTGGACAGTTCAGGTTATCTGCCTGCTGTGTCCCCAACATGTTGCACATTCCCCAGTCTATTCACTGTGGGGGAAAGTGAGAAAAGAGAAGGCCTTGACACTGTGCAAACACTGCTGAGCCATAGCTAGAGCACTGGTGTGTTATCAGCACTGTTTTGGTGACAAATATAAGACATGGCACCATGCAAGGTGCTATGATGAAAATTAAATCCATCCCAGCCAGACGCAGGACAGTAGTGTACTATCTTAACAACACTCCTCTGTTGCTTTACTACTATACTCTTACTTTCAGGCAAAGTATGTATTCTTGTTCCAAGGCTTCTGAAGTATGCATGTTTCATGGCCTCTTCTGCCGAAATTCTCTTCTTTGATTCATACTATTAACATACAAGGATGTAAGTGCATCAGTTTTAATTTAAAAATCCTTTGTATTAAGTGATTTCATCAAAGGAAGAAAGAGTTCAACTTGCTCAAATCTTTCTTACCAACTCACTAGGACATCTTTGTTTTCATTACTTTTATTTCACAGATGAAACACCTAACATATGTTATCTAAATTAGAATTATCAACATATGAGATTGCTAAAATACTCAACTGCTGTAAATGGATGCAAATAGAAGTATACTTAATCTTTATTTGTAGTTGTAACAATGATTAGATGTCAGACTTTGGGCTACTTTATGTTCTAATATTAAATTACAATTACATGAGATCACAAAAGCTTTCTAATTAGAATGGACTATGCTGCAGTATTTTGCATAAAAGGGAACTTCAGACAACATGGTCTTCAATCTGTGCTTAACAATCTCATGTTTGGCATATTTAGAAATTTGGACAAAGATTCAGACATTTAAAAATGGTGTACACAAAGAAGAACAAAGTCTAAACAAGGACTGCAAGAACTACTCTCAAAGAGTGTGTAAATAGATGAAGACTTGGTATAGAATTTAAACCACTGGCTGCAAAGCAGAGTTACTGCACTCCACCTAATACACCAAGGCGTCTTAACACAGTGAAGTTACAGGGCTTCTACATTCTTTCAAAGACTTAAGAGTTGGCCTTCCATCTTGCCTCCCCTCTTCTTGTTTCTTGTCTCATTTTTAATACAGATTAAAAGATTAAAGCCACATAACACTTTACCTTTTGAATATAAACAGTTGGAAAGATCAAAGAGTATTCTTTACATTAGTAGATGCTTCTCTAGTGGGAAGCAAAATCCATCTTTACAGAACCGTAGTATTTGTATTTAAAAGTTCTGTTTTAATACTGTATTTCAAAAGTGTTTTAGTTTTTCAGGGAATTGCTAACAGAATCAATTACTTTTTTTACAAACAGTAATCAGAGAGAAGAAATTGCTTCTTGCAAAAGAAAAAACAAAAACATCAACAGAAAAACCCTACCCAAAACCACAACTCCAGCAAAAAAAAACACAGCCAAAATACCAGCTTTTAAGTTCCTGCAGCATTTAGCCTGACAATCATTCTTCCTAAACCTGTCATCCACTACAGACTCAGCTGCACTTTGAGTTAGATCTAACAGGTACTATGCTTATAATTACAATTTTACATAATACATCAAAACTCTAAACTTGCACTTTTAATAAAGTAAAGCCACAAAACATATCTTACTTGAAGGAACTTCGCTATCAATTCAATTCCTTCCGTGTCTAGCCTAAAAAAAAAAAAAAGTTATTGAATTATATTTACAGAAGCTGATCTGCAAAGTAACCGATGAAAGTTGAATTTTAAGAAGTGAATGTTTTCACCCAAACAACTTTACTACTTGTGAATGTGTATACATACAAGTAGCACTATCTCAGAACAAGATGAAAATACCGGGAACATACAAATCTTGAGCTTTGTATTGTGATTTAGTAGATTGACCCAGGTCATTCACTAGGAGAACACAATGTTAGATCTTTTTCTCAGAGTCAATAAAAATGTGTTAGGCTTTGTTATAAACTTTATTTACAACCTCCGTGCTGTTAACAATACTGATGCAGACCCTTGAAGTTCCTCATACTGATTTTAGAATGATTTCAAGAGACTGCTCAAGGAAACCTTGCCATTTTAACAATAAGCCTATTATATAACAAGAGAATTTGCAAGTGCTGTGTGAATACTCCCACTATGCAGGCATTATTAACAAGGCGTTTACAGTTCTATAGGTCATTATGGAGCCTTGAATGATATTAGACAAAGTAATTGCATAGTAATGGGATTATGCTTTGCATTAATATCTGCCCACAATGATGTACAATTTTCCAGCATTCACTAGCACACCATACTTGGAACCTTGTTCACATTTACAAATATTCAAAGCTATAGGAATGTATATCTTCTTTTAAATAAAACACAAAATACCTTGGTGCATGGTTGATTAGGGGTTGTGGTTTATATTTAGGGAAGTTGTAGTTTCTAAATTCATCACTGGAAGAAATACCTGGCCATGTTTCTTGACATGGGGTTCCTGTATTTAAAAAAAGCAATAAATTCAACTTACAAAAAATCACCACCAACAGAACAACAACAAAAATAACCCCTTTCCCCCACAGACCTGTAAAGAAACAGCCCTGACATAAATAAGCACTTAATCCTGTAATTTGAACAGGAAAAAAAAGGAGGCAATGCTGTACAAACTCATCTGTGCACTCAGGTTGATCATTTTTAATCAAGAACACACTCATTCATCTTAAAGACAATGGAACATAAAATGTAATTTTTAATAGATAAAGATCTACAGTTCTCCCAGAAAACAAAAAAAGTGTTTAGAAGAATAAACATATACCTGTAACAGTGCTGCTAAAAGTAACACTTACCTAGAAGCCTGAAAATTAAGTGCAGCTCATCTTCAACAGTTGAACCAGGGAAGAGAGGCCTTCCTGATGCCATTTCAAAAAATATGCACCCAACTCCCCTTTTATAGAAACAGAGAAAAAGGTAAATCAGAAAAAAAAATACACAGCAATTTAAGCTTTCTGCTCCTAAAGATATCTATAATTTCTCTTAAATAAAAACAAAGTATATTAGTTAACTACATATTGCTACTAAAAGAAATTTTGAAAGAAGATATGCAGCAACAAAAGAACCATCAAAGACCAAATAAAATCTTTGTCATAGCTATATTATATCCTCTCCCTTCAGATGTCAAGTTAATCCATTGTGTTGTAAGTTCATAGTAAAATACCATGTTGTGTCATCAGGAGAACATGGATTTCTTTTCCCCTAGAAATGTGGGCCTGATGCATGTTTTAGCAATAAAAAAGTACTCTGCATTTTCAAAGACAAACAATAGCATCTTCCCCATCTGTCAACCCTTTCTCTAATATTTAATGCAGTGATAGCCTTCAAAAAGTCGAAGGATTAGTATTTGAATGCTACTACATAGCAATGAAGAACTGGCATTTTTTCAACTTGACTGAGAATAAAAATTAAAACTAGACAAAGCTATACAAACCACATGTCTATTTGAGTTGAATACTCTGAAGATCCAAGGAGAACATCAGGTGGTCTGTACCATAACGTGACAACTTCATTGGAATAAGTCTTCGTAGGCACAGACTTTGCTCTAGCCAATCCTTGATAAAAAGGGAAATAAAGGGTCACGTGCTGTTTCTATGCAATGCTGCTTTTCTTAAATCTTATTTTCCATGGAACTGACAAAGAATTTTCATGAGAGAAGTCAGCTTTAATATACTGACTTGCTAAATACCTTCCAAATTATATTCATTCAAGAGTCCTAATAAATATATTTCTACAATGTGTTTTGACTTAGTATTTACAGAAATCTCATGGTAAGTGTTTTGAAGCATATAAGGCAGGTAAGCAGATCAAAACTTGCAGTAAGCCTATACATGTCATCAAAACAACAAAGCATTATATCAATATAGCATCTTCCCCACAATCTGTGAAATCCTACATTTACCACTTAACAATTACACTGCAAGAAAAAGAAAGCAACAAATGAACCATGAAGCAGTGGAAATGGACCAACAGTGTTGGACTGATCAATAGAGGTTTTTCACAATAATACTGTCAGTTTGTCAGTAACATCCTCAATAAAATTTAGGTCTGTCGTGTTAAATACAATCTTCTGAGCAACTTTTGTTCACAAACAAGTGAAAAAAAAAAAACAGCGTTAACACGATTCTCAAAGGACCTTCCCGACATAGAAAATAAAAGGAAATTGTGAATGCTGCACTCGTCTGCAAATGCTCACTGGAAATCTCAAAGGAGCTTGGTGCATCAACACCTGACAATTCTGTACAGGGACAGACCCTTCCTCTTGCTCTCCTTGGTAACTCTGCTTTGGAGTGATTGTGGAGCGTGAGTAACAAACAGCCTGAGCTCCAGCTTAAGGATTTGATTAAATGTCAAATTCAAAGGAAGCTGTAAGACTACTTTCAAACCTCAAGTTCAGTGACAATATGACCTACACATGTATTTTCTTATATCCTGTGAAAGGACAACTTCCATTTTCCATCTGAGAATGCACAAATTTACTACAGATCTGGTGTTCTCATCTTTCCTTTATAAATGCAACTGCACACACCCATTTCTCTTTTGGCTCCTTCAGATTAATTCTAGCAACCATTATGATTGCTTTCACTAATTTGTTCAAAGCCAAGACAGAAACCAAAACAATGGTTTGTGGAATATTTCTTAGTGTTCACAAATGAAACCATGGACTGACTAAGAAGTACCAGCTTCTACAGAAAACTGTAAAACTGACACAGACTTGGGCTGGGACCACAGCCAACAGACTGAATGCTGATCCTGCAGTTACAGTTCAGAAGCCATTGCAAAGAAGACAGGATAGCTACATCACAGGCAGCAAATTGCTTGCCTACTGATACTGACTAAAGGATGTTACTTTTCCAGTTATTGACAAACAGCAACAGAACAAGGACAAGGTTCTAAATCCTAGCCTTTTGAATTGGTAAGGATGTACAAAGATGAATTAAATACACATCTTTGGTTCATTTTCCTGATGTTCACAGTGGTTTTCAAATGCACATTCCCAGTTCCAAAGGATTTCCAAGTTCAGTATAATTTGTTTTCAGTATTTTCTTTATAGTGAGTAAAGAAAATATTTGTTACAGAAGAATTTCAGTCCGTACCAAAGTCTGCTAGCTTCAGTTCTCCTTTCTCATTAATTAGTAGATTTTGTGGCTTCAGATCTCGATGCAACACCTTTCTTCTATGACAGTAAGCCAAACCACGAAGAATCTGGTATAAAAACAGCTACAAAAGAGAACATTCAAGTAAATTAGGCCAAAAATGTTAATTTTCAGATTACACTAACTTATAACAGCCTGTTTGGGCACTGCAGAGTTAAAGCTCTGTACTGTAAGCAAGACAAAAATACCTCTAAAAAAGTAAATTAATTTTCCCTATGAGCACACTTAGAGTATCTTCATTATTGTTTACAGATTTAAAATCCTTTTATGCTAATGCATTGCTTTTACACAGTACTTTACAATAAAGATTTTAAGGGAAATTTGTTCTGCATAATTGAAGAGAACCACAGGGCGGTTTAAGTATTTACCAGTGTTCTTCCCCACACTAACATCTTTAAAGGTAACTGTCTCTGGCTACACTCAAGTTCCTTTCTGCCACAGCTCAGCACCTTTTCCATTCAACTGTGCAAAAACTGTTTAAAGATGTTTTGGCAGCCCCTTGGAAAAATACAACTGGATTCATAAGCTCGTGAAATGTGGAGAAGTGGGGAAATGAATATTACTAACATAACCCAACATCCTCTGGCATTTTATATTCATCCACTGACCTCAGTACATGCAGGTTTATTTTAGTCCTTTGGAACAGTAAGCCAACCAAGCAACTCTACTCACACATATTAATGCTGCATATTCATAGACATAAAGGTAGTAAGGGATAAAGAAAGGTTTATCAGTGGGTAGCCAAATCAGTTTACTCTATCACTGCATTAATAAATACTACATTGCAATTTCTTATACATATAAGGCATCTGAACTTGAATATGGGCCTTCTGGGTAGCCATTGATGGTATCAATAACTACACAGAAGCCCTCAGGCAGTATCAATGATGAAACGTACAATTAAAAAAATACAGAGCGTTACAAACAATGATGTTTACCAATATGAAAAATTCACCATGTAATAGTGCTTTTGAAAAGAAACACTGGAACGTTTTTATATGACCATTTCCTAACACAGCAGCTTATTTTTGTACCAGGTGACACCACCAAATTCTTTTTCCTAAACTGGACAAGCAACACAGCAGGTGTACTTTACATCCATCTGTTCTCAGTCTGATTATATGGGATCTACCTACTCAAGAAAAAGAGAATTTGGAGCATTTTTTCTTTCTTCCTTTCAGTTTTGGAAGAGCAGGATGAGAAACAACTTTTTTTTTTCTTTTTTTTTTTTTTTCTGTCGACTCAGGCCTATACTGTTGCAGGGGTAGTCACTCCCAAGCGATGTTAACAGCACAGTGGTAGAAATTGATAGCCATCTCTAGTGTGCACTGTGACAGCAAGGATTTGTCAAGAAAGCAATGCAGATTATTTTACAGAAATTGTGGATATTCATGACAGTTGGCATGGATCCTTCCACAAATTCACAGGACACATATTAACTCAAAATTTTTTTTTGGAAATGGTAATGCCTGCAGAGATCACACACATCTTTATATGATACATTCTTATTTTGTTACAACTGAAAACATAAAATCAGGTGAAGAATGTGACAGAAGGGGTGACAGGGAGGTCTCTCAGATGTTAATAACGATTCAAACCCCCACAGTTATTGCACTATAAGCATATACAGCTACCACAGTTAAGCAGCTGTTCCGTTTTCTCAGTGCCAAAGGTACTAACCATATCAATCTGCTCTTATGGCATTGTTTAAACCACAGACAAACATGGAAAAAGCAGGTTTTCTCTGCTTAGATCTGATTATCACGAGCAGATTCCCCCTGGTCTCTTAACCATACTTATTACAGGAATCAGCTTCCACTTACAACTTATTAACTTGTATTTAATTAAAAACATAAGCTTAATTATGTTTTTTGTTGTCTCGCTGACTCTCTGGTTCTGTTCTTAGGGTCACAGCTTACAATTAATATTTTTCAAGAGGCATGGAAAAGTTTCTCAAACACACTTACTGTAAAAGTAGCAACCCTTAAACGAATTATACACAGCTTAATGAAACTGTTTTGAAGGTACAGCACATGTTGCAATACAGCAGGGTGATATTGTTACACAGTCCAGCCTCATTTGACAACTTACTCCAAGTTTGTATTCTCTTCTCTTCGGAATCATGTTTATAGAGCTGTAAGTATTAACAAAATACAAACAGGTATTCTAGTTTTTCAAATGAAAAACTGCTTGTTAGGAGGGGGACTTGAAACTGAGTCAGTCTCACCAGGCCTGATTTGCAACTGAGCCACTAGACTGGGCCACAACTATAGTTAAAAGCAAAAGACAACTAAATCTTAAAAAAAGTAATTTCTATTTTATCACTAATGGAGAGATGGCCATCATTTATTCTTAAATATGTATTAAAAATATCTTACTTGGCAGTGGAATCCAATCCCACAATCATGACTCTGCTCACATTTTCCTTGGTGCACACACAAACTTTACTTGAGGATATATTAATCTAAGGATTGACCTCAATAGATGAGTACACAATAGTGGAAGGACAAAAAAAAGAGGTCAATACAGTTATAAATTTATTACTTTTTTGGAAACGTTTGTTTTAAATGTGTAACTTCAAAGAGAATGAGATCTTAAATAAAGTTACGTAAACTCTTGATTTTTTTTTTTGCTTTAAACATTTAAATGCTCCCAAAACCTAAAAGGAAGACTCCATCTGATGTCAAATGTAGTTGAGTCAAAAGGAATTTTTTTTTTTTTTTTTAAAGCTCTTAACCATACAGCTTCTGGTTAGTTAGTTCTCTGAAATTCTTCAGTCAGAACAGAGAAAGTTGAAGAACAGTAAATGTCACTAAAACCACTCACCTTTACATTGTGCATACTCATGATGTTACCACAGTCATCCATGTACTGCTTCAGATCCTTGTCCTGTCAAAAGATCACCACTATTCAGTAAAATTATGGACAACAGATTACGTGACTATTATTTTTTATTAGAACTAGTGAAGAAATTACTCATCAGAAAACTGATTTATCTGCAAAATATGATTTTTTTTTTATTTTAAAAAACAACCTCTCCCTCCCCCAAAACTAACAACCAAAACAAACCCCTTTAAGTCTGAACATGGAGAAAATTGGCTTTCCAGAGGGCAAAAATACCCATGCTGTCCATTAGGATGCATTATCTTAGACACCATTATTTGTTATTGCTTTCATCTTCTACCTTGTGTGTGCCATTCTACCTTGTGTGTGCCACTTTTTTTTTTTTTTTTTTTAATTTTTAAATGGAATTACTACATTCTCCAATTACACTCGAAGTGAAGATTTTGTTCTTCAACCCTCTTATTACGCTCATATATTCCAGCAAAAATATAATTAAAGCGTCAGTGAGAAAATGAAAAGTCTATAATATAAGAGGCAAGCAACTAAGAGATGCAATTGTGGGCACTTGCTTGAAAAGAATTACAAAAATATGGAATATACTTTTTTTTTTTTTTTCTAAGATCACTTGCAAAATTATTGAAAAATATCATTGGGATAATAGCATAATTATCCCTTTTTACAGTTACTGAATTCAGGATGAGTTTTCTCAGGTAGATCACCTCTAACTGCTATTAATGAAACATTACAATGATGAGAACTTACTGCACTCTGAGAACTGAATACAGACGTATACTTTTCAGCCAAATAATTCTGCATGCAGGACAATAATATAACAGAGTATTTTAAAAAAGATAATACAGAATTTTGTTATGTCTGTGCTACTCAGTATTCTGTAAGGAGATAAACAGAATATAAAGCTCAACAGTGGTTTAAATGCTTACCAGATATTCAAAAACAAGAGTCAAAGACTTGTCTGTGTGAACAATATCATGTAATGTAACAATATTCGCATGCTTCAGATCTTTTAATAATGACACTGCAAAGGAGAATGGTAAATATAAAATAAATAAATGCAACATAAGCAATAAACACATTTCTAGCAAGTTCATATATATGCTATTTATTTGTTTATAATTAAAAAGCTATTTTAAAGAACATAGATTAACTTAATGCCATATGAACACTAAATATGAGAAATGTATTTAATTAAAAGACCAAACTCATTTGGGTAGCAAACTGTAAATATTTGCTAGACAGTGCAGTTCAAGCAGCAGCAGTCATTTCATATAATGTATTCTGAATCCTTGAAAGTTATTTCCTAGTATTAGTCTAATTCAGTACAAAATCATCAATTTATAACACCATTTGAAAACACAACCTTCCCCCAATAAAATAAATACATTTGAAACACTAACTCTTAATATGTCTAAGATTAAAATTTTCCTTATTGAAACTAATTTTTTTTTACATGTCTCATATAACTGATTTATTTTCCAAGCACTTTGGTCAAAAAGAAAGCCAGAAATATCTGAAATTCTAAAAAGCAATAAAAATGTGATCACCTTCTCTTATAGCTGTACACGGTGCTCCCTCTTCATGTTCCAGGCGAATTTCTTTCAGAGCTACTAGGTTCTCTGTCAACTTACTTCTCCCCTTATAAACTGTTGCATAAGTACCCTACAAAATGGAAAAAGAAGAATACTTTTAAAAATTGCTCCTTCATTGAAAGATAAGTTCAAAAAGAAAATGTGAACTGAAATCCGAGGTTTTAACAGCTTTCATTTTGAGTATGACTAGTTTTAAATTTTTTTATTTCTTATGTAAGTTAAACTAGAAAAATAGTTTGTAAACAGATCAGAACACACAGAAGACACAAGGGATGCATATACTTACTAACTCTGAAAATTAGACAAGAAGTTGTACACCAAAGAAGTTAGATCAGGTAGTATTAAGTTCCCTAAGTTCACTGCTGGGATCATCTAGAAAGGCCATATTTAAATAAAACTAGTGCAGGTAACTCTATATTTTGCTGCAGGTGTTTTACCAATGGCTGCAGACAAATTCTGCCACTATTTTTTAGGAAAACATGCAATTCCTTTTGTCTTTTTCTTGTCTTTGTTACAAATTTTACATGAGCATGCACTGGGAGGGGAGGAAACGGAAGTTTCATTTTTGTTGACATCGTGAACATGAATATAGTGAAATTTATCTTTTAGTTTTCTTAGACAATGGAAAATTCGAAACTCTTAATATATGTTATATAATGACAAGAAACCCTGACAAAACAGTCATTAGGTGTATCTAATTCCTGGAACTGCAAAGAGGAAGCAAAAAAGTTACAGAAAATGCCCTGCATTACTGTAGATACACCTTATATCGTCCATTACATTTTATAATGCAAACGGGATAAAATACACCCACAATTATGACTTGATAGCTGCTTGATTAATATTTTTCCAAAGTTGTGTGACATCATGCCATGTCTAGTGAGCCACTTAGCAAGTACTTTAGAGAAAAAAATGCATTTGGAAATGAAAACACTGCAAATAGAGGACTAACTGCAATATTCACAGAAGATAAACCAATCAGCCCCGCTAACTTCTGCAATGTTCAGTGCGTCCCATCCTGGTGGTCCTCATCCTTCTTCTGACCCCCTGGTCACCCTCAGCCAAATTGAACAGGTCAGAAACCTGACCTCTCCCCTGAATGCTACAGTTTCTCTGAAAATCAGTCACTGGATGTAGTACAGGAAGGCTATATTACTGTTCCCCCAGCAGGGAAGGGGAACAGAATTCAGTGTTACGTATTTCAACTGGTTGCACATAGTTGGCCACTGAGCTCACGTGTGTTGGCTTGTCTATATTAAGAACACAAATAGTTATTGTCTGCTTACTGCAAATGATGGCTTCTTGTCCAATATAAGTGCTCCCTAATACCTAAATCATGACAGTAGGAGACTTAACCAGACTCAAGTAGTTTCATTATTGACAGAATAATTTTGTCTATCTGCATACGTTAGCCTTCGTAATAAGGTCAGAGACCATTCACTAATAAAGTCTTGCTCTTCCCCAGCTCACTTACGTTCTTCCTGCTTTTTTTGTTTTATTATGCAATCATAGAACATTTTTGTGGCTGTGATGTTGTTATGCATGTTAAATGCTTGGTTTACTGAAAAGAGAAATCCAATGGATATTTTGAAGAACAGAGAGATTTTCAGTTAACTTTTATGAAAAATTTTACATAAAACATTGCCATCAAATCACAGAACAGTTGAGGTTGGAAGGGACCCCTGGAGGTCATCAACCCCCCTTATCAAGCAGGGACACCTCGAGGAGGGTGCCCAGGACTATGTCCAGGAGGCTTCTGACAGACTCCATAACCTCTTCAGGCAACCTCCGCCAGTGCTCTGTCAGCTGCACATTAAAGAAATGTAATCAAAGCAATAGGCATTTAATTTCAAAAGAAAGCTATACGTACCTCTCCAAGCTTTTCTAACTTGATATAGGTTTCCATTTTTCCAAATCCAATTTCTGACTGCAATGAAAAAATACAGAAAGTTGATAATACTGACCCTTAATTTATCATTTAATCAGCAAACCGAACGTTCTCTCAGAAAAATACCTGAAAGTGTTACAGCAAACACCATGAAATTCTGTTATTTTAAAACAATTTAGCATATTATATGTGTGTGTCCCAGCATCCAAGCCGAATGCTCAGCCTATTAGTCAGTCCACTGCGCATCCTAGAAGAACTATGTACTTAGTTACATTTCATACAAAACCCCATTTTATCCTAACTCCTGCATAAATTTTCTCCATTCTTCTGATCTGATTACTAATGAGGTTATTATAGTCTAAAGCACAGAAGCCATCTCAAACTATTCCATCCTTTCTCTTGCTTAGCATATCCATATGCAGCTGCTTCTTCCAAAATAACTTTCATTACTTATTTGCTCTCTGTAAATACAGAGAACACATTCAAGACCTCAGCTCCAGGTCTCTTCTTCCATTCTGACTTCTCAAAGGCTTTTCAGTACAACACTCCACAACTAAAATCCTTAAACATCATTCCTCCACAAGCTTCAGCTTTTTCCTCAACCCTTTACATTTTATGGCCTATAATTTCAAGTCTTTACATATTTTACTTGGCCCTATTCACTTTTTCTTTTCGTCACCAACTTACCTTTGCAATGCAAACCAGATTTTATCTGCCTGTATAACACCTTTTTTGCAAGACAGATTTTAAGATCATTATTTTTTCCTATTCAAATCCACCGCTAGTCTCACATTTAGTAGTTCTTTCTTGTAGTTATTTCTGTTTAAGACAATTCTCAATTACACTAAACCTTTATATTGCTCTTACAGTGTAAAGAATGTTGAAAGTTGACATGTCAAACAAGTCAATTTTTAAAAGGATCTACAAAGTGCATATAACCTGTATCCTGTCAAAATCCAAAATCCACTGGCTTCACAAGGACTTGAGTTACTGACAACTCGACACACAGTCAGATGAAAAAGCCAGGTTTTCACCCTAGCACCACCTCCTCCTTCCACTTAACATTTCTTTCTAAGGAAAGATACTTTGACCTCTGACTGGCCTCAGCACCTATTTCCTCAGGTCAAAAAATGTTGATTTGCTCCTAAAACCCAATGGATGTTAGAACTTTATAATATTTTCTTTAGTAAATACTGTTGATTGCATTAAGATTGGACAGCAATATAACATGAAGGCATACTAAGAAATCTTGGATTCATGCTTCTGTTAATTTTCAGAACATATGCATGAAAACACAACTGAAGTGTAAGATCTTGTCTATAAGCATATTTGACATATGTAAGAGAAAAAATGGGCACATTATTTTGTTAACACGGTACTAAGAGAACTTCTGGTTTATTAAATTAGTGTTAGGACTGAAATGTTTTAGAACCACATGCTTTAGAATCAAGCATATTTCAGAGCTTGGTGAAGCCAAGCTGCTTATTCTAAAATACAGGAAAAGTTGATATTTGACAACCCTTAAAACTCCAGTGAGATTTTAAACATACCATTGACTTATAAGTATATACTTATAAGTGTGTCTGTGTGTATATATATCTATATATATATCTATATATATATATATATACATGTATATATAAGTAGACACTGTATACTTATAAGTATAATGTTAGTAAAGTAAGTATTGTTTCCAAAGTGCATTTTGATCTACTTAAAAAGATACAACTTGAAGTGAATACTGAATGGTATCAGAAATAAAAATATATGCTTCTGAATTGAAAGGAGAAATTATATGCAACCGTGTACCTATTAGCCTTGTTACTGCCAGAAAGCCTGGAATACAACATTGATTTCTTTGAATCCTCAGTACCGTTCAAGACTAATAACCATAAAATCTTTAGACAATACAATGAAGTATTTCCTACATATAGAGGACAGATGTTCTTCAAGACCTGCCTTGCAGTGTGTCTCATTTATAACCACATTTCAGTTGACCACCACCTCAGAAGGCAACCTGTGTTTTAGATTACTAAAACCAAGATCAATTTCATTTTATTTTTTCCCTCAAAATCATTTCTAAACAAATTTTTCAGGCAAGATCCATCTACCCATCTTCACGTACACAGGAACATGGATATTTATGGTCTCTTACTTCTAATGGTTGGTGCTTAAGAGATGCACCTATGCTGCTGTGTGTGCAATACTGTACCAGTACATGCATCATGCATTTACTGTAAAATCTAATTTTTTGTTGTATTTCAAAGAAATGCACCAGACCTGAAGTATAACAAGCTCTCACCTAATACTTTTTACAGCTGTTTAGATTCCAACACCTTGAAGAGAGACATACCTTTACAGCAGCACACAGTATTCATATACTACTATAACTAATCTGCTAGCAAGCTTTCAATGACAACCTCAGAATAATGATTTTTTTTTTTTTTTTTTTTTAAAGTAGTTTGAAATAATGAAAGAATGCAGCAAATGCATGCCTGCACACCACAGTGCTGCTGGCAGGCTTCATTTTGATCTTTTCAGCCTTGAAAAGCATTTTTGAAAGGCAAAAGCAAACAACCTTGTGACAGGAAGTTGATTCCCTACGCACATCATATTCATTAGAGGGCACTGTTTTTCTTTCTGTCTAGAATGTGACGAGGAGAGAACTCCAACTGCACTCAGAGCTCTACATGAAACGAGCAACGGAAATCACATACACAGGAAACTCCCCCCAGCCCTCAAATATTATATTCCAACACTGAAAAGACTCTTCTGAAAAGGTACTTCAGTACACCTGCGTCTGAAAGAGAAGGTTCTGGGAAATACAGTCCCCAACTCAATGCTATGTCAGTAAGTAACTGGTTAATGAGCTACAGAAATCTGGCACAAATATTTAAGCTTGCTACATTACTATTACTTCCAGTGCTTTGATCCAATCTTCCCTTCTTTGAATACTGTGCTTGTAAAAGGAAACATGCAGAACAGAGCTTTGGTCTGGCACACTACATTGTATTTTTTCAGGGGCAAAATAAATCAAAAATCTCAAACATTGTTACATGCGTTATTAATTCACAAAGGAAAGAATAAAGATATTTCACAGTTAAGAATTATTTCATATTTTATGTGAATGATAAATATATATATATTTCATATTTATTTTCCAGCAAATAAACTGTTAAGTCAATAAAAAGAACAACATAGGTTTCAAAAACCTATTCAGTTTTTCTCTACACCAATGAATTTGCTCAGAAATTCAGTAGTGGTCTAGCGATTCCTTTAAGACATCAATTAATATTAAGAAATGTAATATATCAAATTATGGTTGAAATTGAATGATTTGTGTAAAAATAAGAAAAAGCTGTGTTTTGGACTATTTCAGGGATGTGCATATTTAGTATGGGTGTCTGGGGTTTCTGGTATTTATATTATAATTAGAACATAAGAATCCTCCCATTCATAAGGAAAGACTTATTTTTTAAAATAACCCAATGGAAATATATACCTAAAAAGGTATATATAAATTCAGTTATTAATACTCTTAGGAATTCATAGATTTTTTTTGGGGGTATAATTTCAACAGGAAATTTGAGAAAGAAAATTTTTTAACAAATATAAAAAGAAAAGTGAAGACTAGTTGTCTTCATACTGTGCTACTCTAGGGCCCCTATACTATATCACAGGAGACACACAGCCTGGATCTAAGACTGGAGGTGCTCTTTGCTCACATAGATCATCACTGCTCTAACAAGAGGATTTATGTATGTACTTTGGGAGTAGTGAGGGTCTTGACCCACTGATTTCAGTGGGTCACTGAGAAATGAGGGGCAAAGTTTGCAGAAGAGAAAGGAAGGAAAGGGTGATTTTTTTCAGTGGATTTTGACAGGTGCTCAGTACACACTGAAGTGCCCCATCTTTCAGGGCATAAAAGCCAAGGTACAAATTAAGTTGAATGATGCTTAGAATACAGAGACATCTGCATGAAATGGAACCTTAAGACCCAAGAGGTTGACCTAGCAAGGCAGATGCATTACACTTACTAGTGAAGCTCTACGAGAACGTCGGCTCATTGGCTGATCGAATGGCGGGCTGTTAATCTGCAACTTTTCAAGATAGCCATCAGGTATTCTGATATCAGCAGGCAGGGACAAACGCTTGTTCAAATCCTGCAGCAAGTAAAGTTAAAAAGAGAATTGTCACGTTTTAGTAACTTCTGAATTATACTTGATTTAATACTGGTTAATGTTATTGTTACTACAGTGTTACTATTTAAAACTGAAATATTCATATAAATGAAAAATAAGCAATCGCACAGAAATAGTTTTTAGAAACATATTCTCTTCTCGTAATACTTCAAATTGCTTAATTAGCGGGTTCAAAAATTCAGTGCTTTACACATATTAACAAAACAAGAAGAATAAAATACTAAAACATAATTGCATTGTGGATAAATGTGCTGAGTTTACTGGAATAAATAGTCATAAATACCTAGAATGATGGAAATTGAGAATTCAGAGGCTTAATATATTTATTTTCACTTAATTATTAATGACAAGAGATCTCCACAATTCAAACTATATTACACTGACTACTAAAGGTTATAAACTTTCAGTTTTATAATTACAGCGACATCCCCTTGGCCATGTGTTTCTACTCGTGTCTTTGCAGCAGCTTTGAACTATTTCAGCATGCTAAATCATTGAGAAACTATCTCACACGAAGTGCATAGCTTCCTGCCAGCTTTGTGCTCTGAACAGGTTCAGTGTAAGGTCAGAGAAGCTTACAGCCCGAACACAGGGCAAGAGAGGCAGCAGGGCAATCCCAGGAAGCCAGCAGCTAAACTGGCTTAGGCTGCCAAAGAACTGGATCGTCAGACTTTTCAGGACAAGATCTTGGTGGACAACTTGCTGAGCTTTCAGTGCTGATAAAGTATTTGGACCATGTATATGTATGATCTGTATATGTACCTGGAACAAGAGGTCAACAAAAATATAATTTAAAATATATTAAAAAACACAAACGTAATAAACTGAATTTCAGGTAGGCCAGAATTGCTAACACACACCCTCAAAATAGTTGAACTGTGTCTGCTATTCACTACAGCCAGTGGATACAGACAAATTTTTGGAGAGCTGCTAAGAAAGGCTTAACTTCTGGCATTAACCCTCCTGTTTTTCTTCCGCTCCTCATACCTGCGTCAGTGAAGAGCACAAAGTCTCTGTTAGCTCCTGCGTTGTTGCCCCATATCAGCTTCTCTGCATAACTTCAAAATTCAGTGTCTGCATTTCATACTTTGTAAAGAATTTTTAAATTGGAATCACAGTCTTTAAACAAAAGGAGTACTGTTCACAGAATCACAGCTTTGACCAGCATTTTGAAGATGAATTAAAAATAAACAAAAGGATCCCTCACTACTGGCAACTTCCCCTTTCTTTACTAATTTTCAACTTTGGTATTTCAAAATTTTTAGAACATTGCCAATATTAAAACTGTCTATGTGGTTTGGGGATAGTGGAGGAACTAATTAATTATAATAAGAGCTAGCTGCAATCCTCCAGTAAAGAAATTTCCTTCTTTTTTACAAGCTCTGCTAATTTCATTTTTGTAGTTTTTGTGTTTGTCTCAAAACAGATGAGCACAAAGGGAAGAATTACATGTTGCCTTATAGAAAGCAGCTGGATCATCTCACTGCAGTGGGAAACCCTGGAACTGCTGCAACAAGACAGGGGGGCAGGAAGAGGACCAGTATCAGCCTCTACTCCATCTTCCTATCGTGATCCCAGATCAAACAGTGGGGGCAATATCCTAATTTTTATTCCCCCTCTCCCCCATTGGTCAGGAACATAAACTAAAACAGAAAATCCAAGCAAGAGAAAAGAGCACTGGACCGAGTTTTTCAATGTAACTTCCTGAAAACAGCAGATATCTCATTATCCTACATTCCCTGCGGCAGAATAGCTCTCTCCTACTCCTAGCTATTATCACTATGGCAAAGAAATCTGCTGTAGTGCTCTCTTATTACTGTTCTGTAGAGCTTATTTGACAATAAGTATTTTAATAGCATCCATTTACAGGTACACTCAAATCCTGGCCCACAACTCATGGAATACTGATCTGATTGTACCCCGGAGCTCTCAATCTGTATCTTCTCTTCTCCCACAACACTCATCCTTGGGGCAACAGATGTGGTGCTTCACAGATAGATCCACAGCCTTGAAGAAACATTTCCAAGCATACAACCTTGATGGGTATGTGGGAAGAAGAAAGTAAAGGCAGCCTCAAGCTCTGATAGCAACTCTAAAATTATACTTGAAAACTACTGTGGTTGAGGCCCGCTGTCAATAAGCATGTCATACCTTTCCAAGTGGAGAGGATGGGAAATGAAACAAATCTAAGGTTCCAACTCCAGCCACTGTAAAAACTGGAGTGAACATTTTAGGTACCAGAAGATCTCATAATGGCAGCTAGTAATTCTCTTACAGCATTCCCCTTTCATCATTTGCAAAATGCCAATGCCACTTTTGCAATAGGCAATTGCAAAACTCCCTGTGACTTACTCCAGAGATCCATGTGACATCCTCAGTTTTAAACAGAGCTTACGCTGCAAACTTTCATGTTGTCCTCTGCAGTGCATAATGCAAACACTGTTTGAATAGATGTACTTACTGATGTAAAGGCCAAAATCCAATTCAGTTAGGAAAAACACCCTAATCAACAACAGTCTGCTTTAAGCATACAGCAGCCCCCCACCATGTGTTTCTTAAAAAAAACAAAAACCATTAACAGAACCTGATGAAAACTGCAGGGAGAAGGCTTCTTTAGGATTGTAGTATCTGTTTTTAAATATAAATTCAGTATCTACATCTGTAACAATGCACAATATGTAACAGTAACTCCCTCCCCACCGCCATTAATGTTTAGTGCTAGAAGCCTAACATTTTGTCATATTGTAAATAAAATAAAAAGAAAAAAGCTATCAATTTTCCTTAACTTTTTAGAGCTGAAGAAAGTCTCCTTGCTACATGAAACAAAAAGACTTCATGGAAACTACAGCAGGTACTTCAGATACTTTCCCCCTATTCTCCACTGCTATTCTACTCGTAACACTCACACATTTGGCAGTGTTGAAATGTCTACCAAGCCACATTTTTTTTTTAAACCATGTATTAAAATCATTACCTGCCACAGTCAGAAGCCTTTTATGACACCAATATTTGAAAAAACATATAGAAAGCTACTTATAGAAAGTCTTCTTTGCATTATAATTATCATTTACCTAGCTACCTAATACAGGCAAAATTAAAGAAAGTCATGTAGACTGCAAACCTAAATAGCCGAAAGACAGAAGTTACGGCATTTTGTCTGCCTGTGTCACCTTAATTCCTTCCAGCTTTTGTAAGAATTGAAGCAATCACCTCATGGGAAAGAAATGCAACCAAAATTAATGCTCCACAGCAACATGAAAGGGGATTCATCAGATGTGTATGAGAGAAATAAGCACAACGTTTCCTAGTGGCTAAGCAGCAAAACCGGAAACTAAAATTGCATCACTTGGCTGCAGCTGAAAAACCCTTTTAATTTACAGATATGCTACGAAGAAATCCAGGTGGATGCTGCCACAGGAGCCACCTGGAGCCTCAAGTGCTTCTGGAGGGGGCTGCCTGTGCTGGCCAACAGCAGCAAGAGGCGCTCCGCTGCTCGTGGCCAGACACCCGCCCGCCACACGCTCACTGCCCTCTGCCAGGGGATGGAGAGAAAACAGAAGGAAGGTGAGGAGACTTGTGGGCAAGTCAAGGACGGTTTAATAGGGGAAGCAAAAGCTGTGTGTGCTTGCGAAGTGAAAGAAGGAATTCATTCACTACTTGCCACCAGCGGGCAGATGTCCAGCCCCTTCCTGGAGAGCTGGGCCTCAGCGCGCCCAGCGGTTGCCTGAATGTGGAGGACAAACACCACAACCACAAACATCCCCCGTCCTCCTCCTCTCCCAGCTTTCTTCACTAAGTACAGTGCATACAGGATAGAAAATCCCTTCGGTTGGCTGTCCTGGCCATGTCCCCTCCCAGACTCTCACCTGCCCACAGCCAGCTAACTTGCTGTGAGGGGCTGAGTGGGGAAAAGAAACCCCAAGAGGGGTAAAAGAGGTAAAAGAGGTCCTGGCGTGGGCTGACTGCTGGAGGTCTGTGTGGGGATGGGGCAGCCAGGCCAAGCACGAGCCTTGGCATGTGAAGCCTGTGCATTACATGGGATGGTCATCTTCACTCCCTCACACCCCTGCCGCAGCTGTGCCCCGACGTGCCCATTACAGCCCTGCTGCTAATTTAGCAGCAGCTAAACCCGCCCTCTCCGGCCGGGCTGCTTGCTGTCGTTTTGGTACGCCGCCAGGCTGCCCTTGTGGAAGGCAAGCAACAGTACAAAATGGTCATTTTTAAGAATTCCTAATTCTCTTAAACCTCTGTGGAATTCTGCGAAATAATGGAAATTATTATTAACACTTTCTGGACAGAGGACCTTGTCCAGACTAATTTCAATGGCCAACCAAATCTAATGACGTGTTAGCAGTTCTCGAAAAGGAAGAAAAAACAAACAAACCCTAAACCACAAAAAAGACTAAAACCAAGAAACCTCTTAAAATTGAAGTTATTAGCAGGCTGTAAAAATGTAGGCTGTTGCAGGATCCTGCTATAATGCTATTTGAAGAAGTAATAAGGAATGTAAAAGGCATGTAAAATTAATTGCAGGATTATTTTCCCAACATTCGTTAATTTTTGATACTTCAGATTTTTAAATTTCTCAACACTTTTTGACACATTAATTAATCCTGTAGCCCTCTATGAATCTTTTAAATGTTTCATTTTGAAGGTAGGAAACTAAAATAACTCCCTGCCTTATCTTATGTACACTTTTTTTGAATGCAAGATTTGTATGAGTGATGTACATACATCCTCAACTATGCAAGGGGAATCTGCATGCACTCCGTTGTAACTACAGCAAGTAACGTTTTTACCAGAATGCAAAACTCTTTTTTTTCATGGACAGCAAAGTGCTTCATGTAAAATAAATTATCTCCTAGAAAATTAAAATACTTTTCCTTTATGTCACTTCCGACATATCTCCTAAATAAAGTCTAATTCATAAAAAAAGCTCCCGTCAATTTATAACATTTTCTAGTTTGACTTTTTTATGGTTATCTTTAAGGTCAACTTGCAACAAAACAAATCAGTATTCATTAAATAAACTACTGTTAAATGTTCAATTGCCTACAGTTAGCTGTATGGTCCTTAATGAGCTATTTTTTGATCCATCTCCAGAAAACATTCTGGAGAACATATTCAAGCATAAGTTGCTTTGCTAGGGTAACCAGAACGCTGGTGGCATTTCCCCCTCCTTCTACATTTTAAAAACACATTTTCTATCCTCATGTGCAATGCTTATTTCTCAGTCTTGCTTTATTACTGGCAGAGAAATGCATACTATTTTTATAACTTGCTTGAAATGAGAACCACATTTGTTCTACTGTGCCTGATGGGAGATAAACATGTAAGCACTTGTGACATTAATATCACTGTGCTGTCTACGGAGATAAACTACCCCAACTTGTGCTTATCTTTACTATTTCCAACGCTAGCTACAGCAAACGCCCTGAGAAGAGCTGCACTTTGTTGAGCCTTTTCTTTTGTCTGGCTACTACCCAAATGCGTTGCCGTAACTTGATGCGTATGTTCTCTCTACCACAGACTACTTACTCTTGGGCACAGGAAGATGAGGTAGGTGTTTCAACTTAAATCCTGCAGGTTCTCTGAGCTGAGGAATTTAACATTTTAAGTAGATAAACATCTTCCAAACCAAAAAACAAAACAGCTTCTGTTTTTTCTTACTTGTAAGTAAGAAAAAAATCACACACACACAAAAACCAACCAACCAACCACCACCACTGACAAATACACAAGACTTTTTTGATTTCTTTATTTCTGGTCACCTTTAGGATGTCTCAAAATACTGTTACAAATATGAGCTTCTTCACTTGCCACCTACAGTAAACTATTCACAAGAGTTTAGTACTAGCATTCTGCTACCACTTCGCCCCCCCCCCCCCCCCCCCGCCCCTTCATCTGGTTCTCTGAAACAACCCTATTATTTTCTGCCTATCCTATTCTATTCTGTTCTCCTATTCTCCCTAAACAAACTTACCAACTATTCTTTTTTCTTGTAGCTTGCCTCGGCCCACGTAACAATGTTCAGTGTCACAATGTGAGACTTTTCAGAAAGTCTCATACCTGGTCAGTAGTTAAATTTTCACTCCTCTCTCAAAAACTGTCAAAAAAGTACATTTTTTTTTCTTCCATACAATGAACCTATTCTTATTTGTGAAAACAACACTTAACTTTTTGAACTTTGAATCAGACATGAAAATGAACTTCTGTTTTTCCTTAATTCACCATTTACTTTTTGCCAAGACGTACTACACATTTCGGTAATTTTCAATGAAGTGAAATAAAGAGAATAATACAGATACAGAATATTTGAACTGTACATGTTAAAATGCTATAAAAAGAAGCAACTTGAAACATTCACACTGTCTTCCTTCAGATGACTTGAGTCATGATGTCTTTGACTTAGCACATTTAGACAATAAACACATATTTTGCACAAAATACAATACCAATAATCTAAACTAAACAAGAAAACAAAAGAGTTGCCCTAGGGAAGGACCTATTGAGGTGTTCTTGAAACCAATTCTCATGACATTACAATGCAGTGTAGCGAGAATTGTAATGTAATATATATAACTCAACTGGAAAAGATGAAAAACTGTGACTACTTTTATTTTTATTCATGATGTGCCAGTTTGCCAACTGCTTCTTTCTTGCTGGAACAGCAATAATAAACCTTTCCCAAATCTGCTGGGCTACAAAAGCTACTAATCTTTCAACTCCCTGGATTTCTTTCAGGGTGATCCTGCACTCACAACTGCAGTAAGAGGAAAGAGATTTGGGCTTCTGCCAGTGAAGTAGAAGGAGGTGAAAAAATAGGTAGTCCTGTATTACCACGCAATTGGTCAGAAAAGCCAGAAGGAAAAAACATGATATATTGTCTGATCATCCTCATTATGTCATTTCTTAAATGCTTCATTTAGCCAATCTAACAGCTGAGTACCTCCAGAACCAACACTCCGTTGCCTATGGCCACATGTTCCCATCACTTCCTTGGAGGAGAAGAGGTTCTAAGCTAATGACTCAGCAATGTGGCTTAAGAAACAAAACTGGCAGAAAACCACCCCTTTGAAATAATGTGAGTAATTACCTGCTGATGCAAGTTTAGGAGCCAAGACAAGAAGGAAGCTGGCTCCATCGGGAGCAGCTAGTCACTGGACTAGCCTAACAATGTGGCCAAGCTGTATCATTCTATGCCGATCCTTACTGCTTTGGTTCTTCAGTTCACCCTTGTAATATTCACAGACCACCATTATTTACAATATGCCAGCAGGCAAAAAGCTCCCCACCTCTCCCTAAGATTTTAGCTTATCTTTTTGGAATTGATACTGCTAAATAACATCACTGAAGTTTTGTTAACAGCCTCACAAAGAAAAATAATTGTTCTTCTAAGTCTACAGACAGCAATCTGACAGCCCAAACAATCCACTATAAAACAAATGAGAACGATTTGCTCTCTTGTGTAAGCATCAGTCTGAATCAGCCTTCTCACTAGTTTTAGCAAGCACCAGCAAGACATGTCAGCTGCAAGCACAAGCTGTTCACTAATAAGTTAGAGTGCTTTTGTTCACTGGAGAATGCTTAATGAGATCTGAAATGCTACATCATCTAGCCCTCTACGCAAAACAGTCCAGTTTCATGCTTACTCAAAAAAAAAAAAAAATCGCACTTTTAATCTTTAATCTTTTTATAGTATACTTTTCTTTCAGATTTCATGTAAAAATGTGTATGATGCACTACTTCATGACACACAAAATGACTTGAAAAACATTTGCTTATGCCTATAAGAATTTAAACACACTAATATACACCCTTACATGCATGTACTTACTGCATCATTTCAGTATCAGATACCATGTAGACGTTTTTTCTGAAGGCTGCTTTATCAAATTTCAGTGCATTTTTGTCAAATGACAGTTAACACAGTTCAAGCCAACTTTATCCTCTACAGAATTATGACATACTACAAGATTGCCAGAGGCAAAAACAAATAGAGAAAAACAACCCAGATTCAGAGAATATATGCGTACAGATTTTTCTTGTTTGGTTACAGCACTGTAGATTTAGACACTGCCAAGATCCTGAATCAAAACACTAGCATACACATCCACCAAAAGAAACCTATACCATCCATACAGCACGCTATTTTCACGTCTTTATAAACAAGCCTCAATTACTGTAACCAAAACCACTATTTTAACAGCTGGGATGAGTTATCCATACCCATTTTCCTATTCAGTATATAAAATCATCATTACCTCTGTGTTTATTTATTTATGTTTAAATTTTATGTACCATGAGTTGATAAACAGCTTACTAAGATCTCTTTGTGTAGTTATTCATACCCTCACATAAAAAATGGCTTTGCACACTGTTAGTGCTTTTGAGAATTAGAGTGCAATCTCCTAAATATGCCTGTAATACAAATAATAGGCTCAAGATATCACCATTTATCATGGAGCTAGGAGAGAGTGAGCATGTGTACAGATGACATATCCAGTCTGTCCTTTGTGAAAGTACTCGGAAATGGGCTATCATTTTTATTGCAGTTCCACAGCACACTGTGGACAAAAATTATTCCAACAGATTATAAAAGGTCTTTAAAAGGACCACTCAAAAACGTACAAGTAGCTAGACAACATTTATCTGACTCTCAATCTCAGGAAATCCTTGGTGCTAAAACATGGATTATATCGCCATGATCACCATAGAACAGAAACGCACTCTACAAACAGGTGTAACCGATGCCATTGTGATGCAGAATGTGCATTTTTTACGCCTCCTGCAGCATGGTTTACATCCAACTACTACGTTGTCCTTTGTACTTGAATGTTATTGCTGATACTACTTTTTCCCCCGAAAACATTAAACCACAATGAATTGATTTCTATTACATTAAATCTGCAGAAAGTGTCAAAGTACCTTTTCTTCTGTGAGAAGCAGTAGTGAAAATACAATCTTAAGACACATCTGCAAAAGATCACTGCTATTTCTCACTCCATAAATCCATGCTGTTCCTTAGCCACCCTACTGAAATGCAGCACGATTCAAGAAAGCATCAATTTCAAGCATTTTTATATTTGAGACAGAAATGATCCAAGATATGGACTTCATGAATCAATTAAATCACGAGGGTGTTTTTGTTGTTGGTGGTTTTTTTTTCAGATCAAGTATGCAAAATATTCTCAGGAATTTTATCATAAGACTGAGCCCAGAGGCTGCTTCATGCTCGGAATACCAATGACCACAGATATTGCTTATTCCCTGCCCCCTCTCCAGCATAACAAAGTTTGTCAGTTTTGATGCTGGGATGCAGAGACAAATGTCATCAATGAGATATTACTAAGAATTCAAAGGTTTAACCTCTATTTTGGGACTAGGAGTCACAGTTTTCTAGCTCATCTATTTACGTCAATAAACAAAGCAAGGACTTTACTGCCAATTCAAGAAAATTATCACCAACCTCTACAGTAGTTATGGCCACTGAAAGATATGTAATAATTTGTAAAAAGTCAGAAAAAAGAAATGCAAACAGCTAGCTTTGCTTTTATTTACTTTAGTGTAATTACAAACTTATAAAGAGAAATATTTTAAATATTTTCCGTTAGTATTTGTAACAATCTGTATGCTTGAAATGATGAAATTAGAATTATAGTTCAATAGGCAGGATTTTTTTCACATAAAAAGTCACAAGTATGCATTCTGAACCATTTCTTCATCAAAATACTTTTAACAAGAATCTTAATTCCATGGATATGTTGTTTAGACCACTGACTAGCTGAATAAAAACTATTCTTTTTTATTATTTTTAAAAAGAGGCAGTTTTTCATTTATTTCACATCTCCACCAGCAATTATAAGGTGTAAAGCTGAAACTGTATAGCACAAATACAGTATTCAGAGAAACTGCATTCCAAGAGCTTCTATTCACAACTAATGAAAACAAAACAAATGCATGTGATACATAAAACCAGTTTTGAAAAAATCTGAGAAAGGATAAATAAAATTTAAACGTGAGATATTACTTTCTTTTTGTCACGTGTATCAATACACCAAAAATTTGGTACAATTAAATTGTACCAAAAGTGGCCTTAGCCTCTTAACATAAGCCCTGCTGATACCGACGGTCTGGTGGCTGTTTGACTCAGTGGTAGGAGCTGAGGTGTAACAAATTCTAATAAAAGCTCTGCCTCCTTTATTACTACAACTTTCTGATTTTTCAGTGTAGAGTTCTGTATGTTTTGATCAATTTCTCTAACAGAGCAGTAGGACAAACTGCGCAGAAGAAAAAGATAACATAAAGTGGTTAGCTTGCAAGACAAGGGAAATGGATTTTTTTTTTTTTTTGGAAAAAATCCAAAGAGAAACAGATCACAGCAAAAAATACGAGCTTGGAGCCCTGATGGCACAAGTCAGGATCCTGGGCGGTAAGATAATCTTTTCTTTCCAATACACTCTTCCTGAAAAATTCTCATTGCTAGACAGCAAGAGACCCAAGAGATAATGAAAGAAGAACTAGCAAACCAAATGAAGTTGCAGCAGAAGCAGTAAGGTTTTGATCCAAGACAATGCCAACAACACAAGCAGTCTAACAGAGACTCTCTAATGTTAACTCCTAATAATGAAACATTCACATCAACATAAAGCAGCAACTAGCAGGGGAAAGTCCCATGAGGAAATTGGCTAATTCAGAACAAATGAAATTCTTGAACTCAGGAACTGGAAATCTGACCTACTGGACAGGACAGCGAGGCTGGAATGCAGGGTATGAAGCTGCATCCACATGCTAATAACTTCCCATCTGCTGCATTCCAATCATCCAAATGAGATCTGATTTGTAGATGGCTGGACACTATAGATGTAGATGGCTATCCAATACAATAGCACATTACTTGTAAATGGGACTTAAAGCACCGATCTTAAAAGGGGAACTGAGTTATGAAAGAACAAAAGCAAAAAAGCAGATACTCCATCCTTGGGTACCACCAAATGCAGTAACTAAGGAAAATAGCATTTGCAAGAACTTTTAGGATTGTAGAAGTCCCTAACAGAAGGGCAAAAAGGCATCCATCACTAATATCAGACAGTTATCCCTATTCCCAAAAGATCTAATAAAAGGCGGGTTCCAGAAGTCTGTCCGTTATCCAAGCTGAGATTATTTTTCTTGTGGCAGTGACAATTTTCTTCTGCAGAAGAAGAAATCAAAGTCTGCCTATCAAATAGAATAAAAGGAGTTCCACCACTTTCGTCAAGATCATGCTAGTAATTTAGAATGTGGACTTGTGTTTTTAGAGGAGGGATTTCCAAAGTGTCAAGCTTCACGTGAATCTGAAAGTAGGAGTTCACAAAAAGAACAGCATATTTTCTTGTGTAACCTTGCAAAAGGTTGACACAGCTTCCAAGCATGACTGAAAACGGGTAATACAGCGAACACGTAGAAGATATAAAATTAAAAATGGTCTTGATTGTATTCAGCTTCACTTTCCTTCTCTATTTCGTATCTAGTGGTAGTTGACCATAGATTCACAGCAGAGGTGAGCAGATCTACACATTCTCTGCAATTGCAGATGGAAATTAGACAAAATCCAGTAAATAAGGCAGAAAGAGCTGACAGCCACAGAAGTAAGGAGGGAGGAAGAATTTTTGCTTAGCGAAGCCTGACCCAACAGGCACTGTGTAGTAATGCCTGCTAGTGATCCAAGGCACCCTGGCAAGTAGGCAAGAGATGTAGGGCTGAATGCTCAGGCTTGTCTTTGATGCAGTGCTTCCTGCAATGTGTTTTCCTGCTGCTAAAACTAATGACGGGAGAAAACACTGTATGGCCTCTGACTGAAAGCCTGAATCAGTACTGCTATCCAGGCTACAGTGCCCTATTTACACATGGAAATGACAATCTATGAGCAGTGTTCTCATTTAAAGCCTAAAACCGGAAAATATTAGCAGTAGATTCATTTAAATCTCAATTAATTTTGTGGGTTTTCCTCTGGATCAGGTATATTTGCCTAGCTGGACTGACAGCCCATTTAGTTATTCAAGCTGTATCAGCCAAGACTCCTGTATCAGACATAACCCTGGTAAAAGGGTGGGCTCACCAAATCCTTATTTTTCATCTACATTTCATTTTTTCTTTCTGAAGGTAACCAGTACAACTCACACCTAATTATAGCCTCACTTCATGGCCTTTGTATTTTTCTCTTTTGAGCTAAAAGCACTAAACCTGCAGCTAATCCTCCCAGGGGAAAATTATACCCTACAGCAATGTGGTAGGAGCAGTCTGATCTGGAACAAGCTCCTGCCACTAATGTGACAGTCAGATGGATAAGAACTGTTTCTCAGGATAAAATATCTGGGAAACAGGCTGGTGAACAGTGGGTTATGGCCCTCCGCCAGTTCACATACGAAGACAGCTTACAGACCTTGGACTTCTGGGAAAGGGAAACAGATGTTTCAATTTGCACAGACTGTGTCTCCCTATTTTTTATCCACTACCGTCCTTAACGAAGCATTCACTACCCAGCACACAGGGCACAAGGCCTCCAATGAACGTTTACAGCTTGAAACGTGTATTTATATTAATGCATTACCACCTATGCCTTCTTTTTCAGCAAATCAAAACAAAAATGCTCTAAGCTGCAACTCTATGATCTGGAGAGGTGTTTCTCATATGATGAAAACACCTACAGTTAAAATACACACAGGCATTCACTCTCAGGCTGCCTTGCTCCTGAAACTTAGGAAAAAAAAAAAGTGATTCTATGTATCTGCTCTGATAAACAGTTTTACTGATTTACTAAGTAATCATTACTATTAACACTGTATTAGTAAATTTTTAAATTAAAAACTAACAGCTGATGTGAGTCAAATTCTCCACACAATACACGTTTACAACTAGTGTCAATATGGTTCCTGAATGGGGTGGGGGGGAAGCAACTGCTTTATGGACCGTTAGTAGTCTGTGGGTTACACGCAAAATAAATTTTGTCTAGACAATGCAATGAGATTCTAGTATGTTCTCTTACTTTTCTAAGAATATGCTAACAAGGATTTTTTTTTTTTTTTAAATAAATCTACCTAGTCCCACCACTGCAATGTTGTCAAATTCCAAAGCTCCCTGTATATAGAAATCACACTGGCCTAAATTTTGTGTCAGCTAGGGGGATGATGGACTGAAAGCTGCTATCTCCATGGCTGCTACTTTGGATAGGAAGTTTTCAACCCAGCTGCTGATCATGATCCTCTCTCACTTGCAGTATTACCGCTTCGTATCTAAAATACATCAAATTTAGCTTACATCGCAGCATGATGATTTCCTACCTAACACGGTCATTTTATGGCTATGAAATTTCAGGTTTCTATTGCTATGAAGATTCCACTAGAACAAACATTTTTCTACTTACATCTGTATTGGGTATTTTGCACTTATCTATCTTCCAGGATATCTGTATATATATATTTTTTTCCAGAAAAATCAGACTTTTCCCCAGCAGAATCTTTCAAATACTACCGACAAGAGTCATTCGCACCATTCTATGACTCTGACAGGAGAATCTGTTTGCTTTCCCACAAGGTTTTAATTTTATTTCTAGTTCTGAATTATTTTACAATTACAGAGGAAGTAGTAGTGTGGTGAACACTAACGATCAAAATGTGTATTCTGATATACAAAACTTCCCAAGAATACTAATACACAGTATCAACAATTTGCACTTTGACTACAGCATGTTTTTAGCAAGCATTTTATTTTATTTTTTTTGATGGGCTGCTAATCTGCAGAATTTAGAGGATTTTGAGCATTAAAAAAAACTCATTATATACAAAAAGTTGTTACAAATAAAGAGAACTATTCCAAGATTTCAGATTTACCTGATTTGTTTCTTTAAAAAAATAAAAATCAGGACTTCTTTCAATTCAGTAGAGAGAAACAAACATATATTAAGAAATGATACACAAAAGTTTTACTAAAGCAATGAATATTAGCCAAACTAAACACAAGGATGTAGTCCTTGTGACACATTTAGTATAATGCAGAGGAACAAGGAATATTGTTTTGCTGAGTTTATCCAACTTTGGATATTTTAATCCCATATATTTTGAAATGGATTTCAAATGTGATTAACGACTTCAACAGACTACAGCAAATAAAGGCTATGACACACTCTAATTTATTCCAACCTGTATGGGCAACATACAGCTGTAACTCATCCTAAATGGATATAAAGGGAATATGTCTAGAGATGACAGATCCCTACACACCAACAAAACAAAACTGAAATAACAGAAACTTCTCAACAAAGACCGTTTCCTTCTCCTTTTATAATCACATTACTACTATTGAACCAGCTAGCTACATAACACAAATCACCCAAGGCAGGCAAACAAGGAAGCAAGTGATCCCATTTGGTGAACAGCAAAACCAGGAAAACCAGGTTTTCCATGGATGTTCTTATTGAGACTCAACTCCTATGTGGATCCTGTGGTATTTTAAAAAAGGCTACATCTTTCCCAGTAGTAGATGCAGCAGATGCATTAGTAGTCTCTCCTGATTCAGAGCTTTTTTTTCCACAGAAATTAGTAGAAAATTAGCATCTGAGATTTCTATCCACCTGTCAAAACTGACTGAGAACGACCCACGGGAAAAATAGGATGAAGCAAAGACAGACAGACAACGTAATCACTTAAGGTGTTTTTGATTAAGAAACTAGATAAAGTAGACTGAAAAGATTATGATTAGAAAGGTATTTTAATAAAGGCTAAAAAGACTGTTACAGTTCTTTTTCTCTGGCATGCACAAACAGGTAAAAAACCCACCTATGCTACAAACCACTTCAAAGGAGTAAACTTCTGTCAACTAAAAAATACTATCAATGACAGTACAATTCACACTCAGAAGTAAGAGTGTTTTCAGACATATGCTTGAAACCTTATTTTAAAGGTCATCAAATCAACACTGAAGTGATTTGGGGGAAATGTTAAAGTTCTCACAGAACATACACAAATACCTGCCAAAAATTACTGCTCTCATTGACTGTGCCTGTCAATGAAAAAAATAATGTTAATTTCAAGAATCAGAAACAAGCAGTTGGAATTTAGAGAAAAACGAGAAGATCAGCACTGAATAAACAAAACTGAAATAAAAAAAATCTGAAAGCCACTGAAAGAGTAATGCGCAAGATTCAAGATGACTTTTTTATTTTTTTAATGTAAGCATCCTGCATAAATTAATTGAATTAAATTAGGTCTTCCATGCAAAAAAGGTCCAATTTTAACAGTCTTTAGATTAAACTCAAGATTAATAGATGAACTCAGGAATTCCCAGACAAAGAAAAAACAGGTGCTGGAAAAGATATAAATAATTAATACAAATAATTCATAAGTTCTTGGAATTGGACCAGGATTACATGCTTGGAGTCTTGGAATTCCAACCATAATGGAGCGCCTCACAAATCAAAAATTTTTGGCATGCGCACCCTACTATAAGTTATTCAGATCTGCTTCTCCAATCCTGTATTTTGTATCATGCTTTGAAAGAAGATGTAAAATCTTGCAAACTATGCATAATGGTATATATGCTATAATGGAGCAACTGCAAAATTTTACATGCTTATGTAACAAAGGCATCATTATAATGTTAACTTTTACATACTCAAGAAACAGGGAAGTGTTCTGTTTTTCTTTGCCAAGGGAAATGACAACAAAGCAAGCACAAGGGTGGCTAGTATTCATAATGAGACTCATAAATAAAGGAAATTATGTGCACAGTTATTCATAAGGTACTTTTCCTCCTTTTGTTTACCACCCTGTAAAGTTCCGTTCATTAAAAAACAGGAAGAGAGAGAAAGGCTGAAGCAGTCAGGACCATCACTTCTCTGCAGTATTAGTTTTAGAAAGATCAGAAACCAGTTTTATGTAAAAAAAATAAATAAATAAAAGTATTATATATATATATATATATATATATATATATACACACACCACATTTTCTTCAACGTACTTGATGAGTTGCACAACATGTGAAGGAAAGGTATTCTAAACCTACCCTTATTAAACTCTTCATGAAAATAGTTTCAAAACATATTTAGCTTTTCAAAACAAGCAGATCATCAACAACGCAAGATAATGGTCTGATTTGTGACAACTGGAGACAGACATTTAAGCACTACTATAATAATGCTCTCTACACTAAGGATGTCAGAACATTTAAAATTGATTGAGAAGACAACCAATTTTAAAGAACATCTAAAACAAATTCCATCTTTCTTGTCAACTTAAACAATCCTTGTGTGAGAAGTAAATTACCTCCATTGAGATTCGTCTGTGTATCCGATTTCTGAGACAAACACCAGTGGGAGACTGAACTTCATCAGATGATGTTCCAGAAGCTTGGTCACTTTCACCATCTGACCCCATTTTCAGATTTTCATGAACAATATCTTAAAAATAATCAAAAAGAAATAATGAAAACAATCAATCAATATTCCACTAAACAACTCTCTTGTACAGACAGAAAACTGTATCTATAGTGTGCAGTAGTTTTTATATCAAAAGCTTATCCCAGCCATGGTAGTCCTGATACACTTATGCCTCACAAATTGCAAAATGAAAAGCATTACTTCATAAAATTCATATGCAAACTTCATTATCATTTTTCTTACTTGGTTTGCAGCAGAACTGAATTTTCCAAAACAGAAGACAGACAGTCAAATCCTAATTTTAATTCCTACAAGCCACCTTCCCCTCACGATTTCAGTTCCTGAACTCCCTCATTAACTCTTCTTGTTTTGCTGCTCTTGTATTAAGAAACTTGTGTTTGCAAAGGAAACCTGAGATTCATTGGAAAATATATAAAACATTAATGAGAATATTTAAGACTTTCAGACTACCTGATGCTAGACACGTAAATATATTTTCGGAAAATTAAAAACAAACAAACAAAACACTGAAAAGTATAGGTGTTATTTTCAGAAATGTCAAATACAGAAATTGTAGAGGTAAAAACCACTGGCGTGTATGTGTGGAGTAACGGGACATATTCTGACTGCTTGAACAGAGGCCTCCAATGCACAAGTCAGTTCAGCAGAGGACCTGGGATTCATAAAGAATTTAGTGATATTTATTATTTTATGGGGAAATATTAATAACACACAGCTTGAGTTACATGATACTGCAGGATCTTTACAAAAATTTAAACTAGTACTTTTAACACAATCCTGTAGATTCATCCACATAAAACAGTTTACACATGTTATATATGTACATATAAGTTACTTTTTAGCAGCACAGAATATTCCAGGACTTGGAAGACAAGTACTATAAAGAATGAAGAGAAGATCATGGTGGTGTCTTTAATAGCATAAAGATGCAAGTGAATTGCAAAAGCATTCACAATAGAATCACAGAATCACAGAAAGGAAATTGGTCATATAAGCAATTCACTCTAAAAAATGTTCCATCCTCACCTGTGAAATATCTGAGCTCCAAATTACTATACAGATTAAATACCGCTAGTATCTAACTCCACAGTCACTAGTGGGGTTCTGTGGGGCTCCATTTTAGGGGCATTTCTCTTTTAAAGTTTGCATAAATGACTTGGATGCAGAACTTGAAGGTATACTAAGTAAATTGGCAGATTACACTAAATCGGGAGGAACTGTTGACTCCCTGAAGGGTAAAGAGGCCTTGCTGAGAGATCCTGACAAATTAAGAGAGCTGGATAATCGCCAACAATATGAAGTTTAACAAGGGTAAGTGCCAGATTCTGCATCTGGAAAGGGGCAACCCTGGATGTTATGTACAAACTGAGGGACAAGATGCTGGATAGTAACTACACAGAAAGGGATTTGGGGTTTTGGTTGGTGGCAAGTTGAACATGAGCCAGCAGTGTGCCCTGGCAGCCAGAAGGACCAGCTGAACCCTGGCACACATCAGGCATGGCATTGCCAGCTGGTCAAGGGAAGTGACTGTCCTGCTCTGCTCTGCGCTGGTGCACCCTCCTCACCTTGAGTACTGTGTGCAGTTTTGGGCACCACAGTATAAAAAAAAGACATAAAACTATTTAAAAGCATTCAAAGGAGGGCTGCAAAGATGGTGAAGGGTCTAGAGAACAAGATATGTGTGGAGCAGCTGAAGTCACTTGTTTTGTTCAGCCCAGAGCAGAGCAGGCTGAGGAAAGGCCTCATGGCGGCCTGCAGCTTCCTCACGAGGGGAGCAGAGGGGCAGGCGCTGAGCTCTGCTCTCTGGGGACAGCGACAGGATCCAAAGGTACAGCATGAAGCTGTGTCTGGAGAGGTTCAGGCTGGGTGTTAGGAAAATGTTCTTCACCAGGAAGGTGGTTGGGCACTTGAACAGGCTTCCCAGGCAAGTAGTCACAGCACCAAGTCTCATGGAGTTTGAGAGGTGTCTGGACAAAGCTCTTAGACATATAGTTTAATACTTAGGTGGTCCTGTGTGAAGCCAGGAGTTGGACTCGATGATCCTTGTGGGTCCCTTCCAACTCAGCATATTCTATGATTCTGTGATAATTACACCTACAAAAGAGATTCTTCAAAAGACAAATTGCCTGACCTCTACTGTTTTTAGGTATTAAGCATGATCTTGTACAAGGTAAAAGAGAACATGAGAAACAACTAAAAAATTCCAGAACTCTACTCTGAAAAAACACTTATGTGAACAAAACATGCAGAGCTCAATTCAATCTTACCACCAGAATACCTGAGAATATTTAACATTTGCACAGAATTACAGCAATAAAAAGCAAAAAGAGAATGTGTAGGTTTCATCACTATCAGCAAGAAAGCAAGCTGGATTTTCAAGAAAAAAACCCTTCAGGCCAAAATTTGGTTATCAACACATCTTCTAAAATGTTTGTCTAGTTTAGCTGACATAGAACCATGTAGACTTCAAAGGACCAAATTCTTCCTTAGTACAAAGAATTTCCTTTTAGAGAAAACAGAATGGATATAAAAAGATTAACTCATAAGGTACTGGCAGCATTTTAAATCAAAAGTATTGTAATTAAATACACGAATTAAGTGAATATCCCATACACAAAGCAAAATTTTCAGCAGCAGTGTGGATCTAAACTGAATTTTGATTAAAAGACCACAACGCATCAGAATTTTGCCAGCAAGTCATGCTCAGATTTGGAATGAAAGGGAAAAAATAAACTGCATTTCTTGTGTAATAAGGAGCGATCTTCAGGTTTCAAACAATACAAATATTCATCAGTGCTTCTAGAGAATTGTTAGTGAACAAGAGGAAAAAGATTGTCAGAAAGTGATTTCCAAAGATCAGCTTTAACCTTAAACTAAGTAGACAAAATGTTACTTTTTGCCAAATCTCTGCAAGATCTCTCTCATTCTCTACAGAAACTCGATAGCTGTGTTTTTAAAGATCTGTAGCAAGCTGTACAAAATTGTTTTTAGTAATATAAAACCATTATTGAAAACATTATTTGCAGCAAGACTATTATCTCAGCATTATCGTATCTGGTACACAGCACATTCACCGTATCAGTGATGCACATACACCCATAGGGCCTGATGGGATTCATCCCAGGGTACTCAAAGTGCTGCTTGATGTCATTGTGAGACCTCTCAATTATTTTTAAGCATTCTTGGGAATGAATCTGGAGAGGCCCCAGTTGACTGGAAGCTAGCAAATGCTGTCCTAATTTTCAAGAAGGGCAAAAAAGACAACCCTGGTACTGCCAGGCGACTGGCCTGCCAGTCTCACTGTTAATGCCTGTTAAAATCATGGAGATTATTTTGGGAGTTATTGAAAAACACTAGGAAGACATTGTAGTTATTGGTCACAGCCAACACGGGTTCATGAGGGGGAAATCCTGATTACTGAACATAATTTCCTTTTATGACAAGGTTACCCATCTAGTTAACCAAAGGAAGCCAGTTGCTGTGATCTTTTTGGATTTCAGCAAAACTTGAATGGCCCCAAAGCCTGCTCGAGTTTAAGAAGCATTTGGATAAAACTCTCACACAAATGGTTTAATATTTAGGCAGTCCTGTGTGAAGCCAGGAATTGGATTTGGTGATCCTTGTGGGTCCCATCCCACTCAGGATATTCTATGATTCTATGAGTTCTTTAAAAACAATTCTTTCTAAAAGACTTTTCTGAGAGATGTTATCTGTTTTAGCAATTACAATTCTAAAGACTTTCCTTGTAAAATTAAGTGTAAGAGCTGCTAGCTGTTGCTACCCAATCTATCTATCCTTGTGTTAGTCTAAGTCCACTGGTGAGGCCCCAAAGCCAGCTTTCTTTAGAGAAGCTAGACAAGAAACAGTTATCTAGGCAACCTCACAAAGTAGGATTCATGAAACTAAAGAGGTATTGTATTCTAAGCCATGAAGCAATTGCATCATTAAAAGAGAGAGAGAGAGAGAGAGGGCGAGAGAGAGAGAGAGAGAGAGAGACTGACACTTTCATGAAAGTAATCGTGACTGATACTGTCATACTTGTTATCTTGGAACACATGCTGTTCAATTCACAAAAGCCTATTTATTATGAAATTGCTGTAAAAAATACACTTCAAAATGCAACATCCACAACTACAAAGAGTACCCTAGTTGACAAAGATAATTCTACTAAAAAGAGTACCTATGCAATACTACAAAACTAGGGAATATTTCAAGAACCAGTAACACATAACCATACATTTGGAACAGATATTTTAGCTGTAAGGCCACTCTGCTCTTTACAAATCAGGAATGAGAAGACAAAGTGGGTCTGCCCCATTCAAGTCGAAAATATACTATTTCAAACTTAAACAAGATACGGTCAGTCTATCTTGAAAACTACAGTGATATGATTAATTTTGATATGTCTTGATAAGCTACATACTCACAACGGACCTAAAGATTTTAAGCAAGATATTGTTGGTACCATCCAAATAAATCTATCATTAAACACATGCCTGAATTTCTGATAGGCTGATTACACAACAGCTCCTATCTGTAAGAGTTTGCAAATGTTTTAATTATATTCTAAATAGGGATACTTTGAGCTTTTTAAAAATGTGTCCCTTTATTTTATTAAATTAAAAAGGTACTAGTAGAGCTTTATGTTCATTATTTTAATAGCGTAGGAACTGGAATGAGGCATTTTGATCATTTTATACCGCTGCATGATGATAATATTTAATTAAGCAATGATGAAAATCATGCAAATAATTCTTTAATTTCACCAAGCTTTTCTAAAGGCAAGTTCACCTGCACCAAAGCCAACCTGCATAGTCTTCAGAGGTTTTAATGGTTCAATAATTTATTGAATTGCTTTCACTGAATACCACAACCATTCTCTTATGAAGATGTTTATTTTAACGTAGTCTACATACAAAATTAAATACCCAGTATGGCCGTGTAATAAAAAGGTCTAGATGACTGCAATATAGCAACAAAATTATGGAAGTACATTTAAAAGAAAAGGTTGTCCTCATTTCAGTTGAGAGGAGTGCACCACAAAAGAAGTTAGTGAAGGGAACCTTCAGTGTAACAGATGAAAACTCCTCCAAATGAGCTAAAATAATACCCACTAATTAGTCAGTAGTGAGTCAGACTGCATGATCTTTCTATCTTATTTCCAATGATTATAAAATAAATAAATAAAAATCACAAGAATTGCATATTGGATTCCTTCAAGGAATTCTTTCCTAAAGCTTACTTTTCTATTAAGTGGCTAAATTTTATTACCAGTTTTACTAACAACTCAAATTGAGGAAGGCAATACTGAGAAATTGCCTTTGCTATTAACATGATTAAAATATAAAGCAGTATGGAAACATCAAATTGAAACAAAACATCTCCATAACTGTATCAACACAGCTAGCAAAAACAGATAAGCTGCTGCTGCTAGTAAGGATCACCAGGATGGTTAGCCTGAGATCCATGCCAGCCAGAGCTGGCTTTGGGTATTCCAAACACCTCTTCAATGTTCCCAGTAACATAAATATGGAACAAGGACAGTTAAGTCAGCCCTGCATTCAGCCAGATCAACTCCAAAATCAGTTTATTAATTCTGGCTCCATAATAGATAACAGCAGTTAAACGCTTCTGGAAGTGCAGCAATTTAGAAGCTATCCAGATATATGTGAGCTAAACAACTCAACATCCGTATCGGTGACGTGGCTGTCACAGTTTGGCCTGAGAGTCTTCTACATTATTGAAAACCATCAAAATAACTGGAAACTAGATTAAAAAAAAAAGAAAGAATTACAACATGTTCAAGACATGTGAGATAAGCCAGAATTTTCTATCTTTACAAAACATTTTACAATACTTAAACTAACAGCAATGTTTTTTCAGGCAGAAAATTCTAAAAATAATGTTTTACAATTTTACACATTACCACAACATCAGGAACTCATAGTCAGTGCTCAGAAAACAAATACCCCTCCCAGGTATCACGACCAATTGTTATAATTTCATTCAAAAGCAAATCAGCCTGAGAATGCACTTGTGGGCAGGTCTTGTTTGTTTGTTTTAACCAATTAACCATCCTCTTACTGCCACCATTTCATGCTATTTCAAGGGTCTCTAATAGCAAGTTCCCACCACTGGACTAGAAGAAAAAATTGAAAGAAAATATGATGAAGGTACCAAAGGAAAAAAAAAAACAACTTCATGTAGTGTGGGATATTTGACTATTTCATTTCTGATGTCATTATCCCAATGGAAAAAAAAAAATCAGCATCCTGCTGAGTAATAACCATTCCCATATGGTAGAAAGAGAGGGAGGAAAGATGCAAAGAAACAGTGGAGAGAACATAAGTAATTTTGCTCGTGCAGACAAATGCTACTATATAACATAGCTTAAATTTTCATCAGATAAGGAGGGGATAATAAAATAAAGAGCTTCCAAAGACTATTCCTTACAGAGAAAAAAGGAAAATAGATGATGAAAAAGATGTAAAAAACTCAGACTCAGAGAATCCTAATAAAGAATGCACCATAGCATTGCAGAACAGGTATCACTGCATTCAAAAGAAACAGAGGTGTTTTAGTGCACACTATTGAACACTACTTAATGAAATTACAAATTCTGCAGGAATCTGTAGCTATTTAACATATGGTATTGTAACACTTCCTACAGACTAAGACTTTCAAATTGTGTCAGGTAAACACACGAAATTTGATCACATGAAAAACAAATTACATTATTTTGTATGGCTTATGCATTAGTATTTTTCAGGTTTAAAATACCACTGAGAAAATCAGAAAATAATTAAAAAGCAATATATATATATATATATATTGCTTTTTAATTATTTTTATATATTTTTAATTATATATATATAATAATATGTATATATATGTCCAACTCTTGACACTGCACAGGTCTACCCAAAAGTTCAGACCATGTGACTAAGTGCACAGTCCAATCTCTTCTTAAATTCAGACGGGCTCGGTGCAGTGACCACTTCCCTGGGGAGCCTGTTCCAGTGTGCAACCACCCTCTCTGTGAAGAACCCCCTCCTGATGTCAAGCCTAAATTTCCCCTGCCTCAGCTTAACCCCGTTCCCGCGGGTCCTGTCACTAGTGTTAATGAAGAAAAGGTCTCCTGCCTCTTGACAACCCCTTACGAGGAAGTTGTAGACTGTGATGAGGTCTCCCCTCAGCCTCCTCTTCTCCAGGCTGAACAGGCCCAGTGACCTCAGCCGTTCTTCGTATGTCTTCCCCTCCAGGCCTTTCACCATCTTCGTAGCCCTCCTCTGGACACTCTCCAACAGTTTCATGTCCTTTTTATACTGTGGTGCCCAGAACTGCACACAGTACTCGAGGTGAGGCCGCACCAGTGCAGAGTAGAGCGGGACAATCACCTCCCTTGACCTGTGATCTTTAAGGGTCCCTTCCAACTCAGGATATTCTATGATTCTATGATTATATATAATATATATATATTTAGGCAAAGCTCATTTGAAGTTATAGTGGAAGCTTGATGAGTTATTGGCAAACACGCATTTAAAAATGCTTAGCATGTTTTAAAATGCAACATACAGGAATACAAAAGTATACATTTCTGCTGTTCCAGTACATATTTTATATACAGATGATTTGGCAAATAACCCATAAAACACTAAGTAGTCCTAAGCAGAGGTATCTTTACATACATTTAAAAAACAAAACAAACAAAAAAATTGTCTTCCTGTTAGATTATTGACAATTGTTACTCAAGCAAAGCTTGTCTAGGAAAAAAATGGGGGAGGGTAGGAAGAGAGTAATATATAAAACCTGAGTACCTGAGCAAAATCAGGAATTATCCTGTAGTCAAATCTATACACACATAAAAAACTGTTTTGTTGTGTGTGTGTGGTAACAGCTGCAAAACTCTATTCAAGAGGACAGAATGTTGTTTTTTTTCCTTTTTCCTGGACTGAATGGTAACATAAACAGTAAAGCGGCAATGTTTTTAATGTGATAAGTGATATTACAGCAGAGGAGGATATAATTGGTTTGATGAGTATCTTCACTTGTAGCTTAATCTTGAGCAAGATCAGTTTAAATATCACACTTCGAAAGGAGGGCAAAAGACTGAAAAATTCATAAAATTCTAATTAAACCAGTTTGCTCTCATTTTCTAGTATCAATTAATTAAACATAATTTAAAATAACATAAAAGCAGGGTAAAACATTACCGGTGACTGGAGGCAGCAACATGACAAATTACTTGAAGCAGAAGACAAAACATATTTCTAACTCATTTGCCCAACAGAACTGCAAATATAGCTCAACACCACAACAAAAAGATAATTATAGTTGAGTGGTCTTATTTTATCACCGAAAAAAAGCAATTTTTCCCCCTGTATTACTGAGAAGTCTAAATAATACATCATGTATTTTTCAATTCCACACATAGGATGATTAACCTTTATTTTTCTCATACTCAGTTGTTGTAGTCCTCACCAATGCTTAACTGAGCCGGACATACAGGTTCCTTATAAGGCATTATGAGAGCATTTTGTAACTTGTCAAAAATTAATGGATGACTTCTGTGAGTTCTTATAATTGCTGTTCCTGAAAATCTTTAAGAGACATTTAGTACCTTAAAAAGAAGTTTCTCCAACAACCCCAGAAAAAAAAAATGTATTCCCAGAGATTTATTAAAGCATTACAGTAACTATATCTCTTGCTAAGAAACCATACAGATATTATTCTCATAGGAAAATGAGTTTAAACAAACAATATAGTATATTACCTAATCTGCTCCCATTTCTGGGCATTGCCATGAAAGAGCCGAGGCTGCCCCCTATGACGCTATGTGGTCTCCGTAAAGGGGGCTTCTTGAAAGATCCTGTGTATTGGTGGAGAAATGAGTGCATGCTGTGAGACGTTGGAGGCCTGCCATTCTTCACAATTGGTTCTACAATTCACAAGGATCAACATATTCATTCCCATAAGCAAGTAGGAGTGTCAGGAACATGCCAGAAGAAAAAAAAAAAAAAAAAGGAAAAAGAAAAAAGAAAAAAAACAGTTACTATACAGGAAATCACCATTCTGGTAAGATTCTCTTTTATAGTAACAGTAGACCACAATACTACAGCCATTTCTCTATTAGCAAGTTAATGCAAAGCACAGCTTTAAATATTCCCCAAATTTCATTTTATTAAATTCTGTCACTCTGCTACTGATCAGAAAAACAGTCTGAATATACAGTCTAAAAATGCAAATTAGCACAGAAAGTAGCTTTTAATATTAGTTTTTTTTTTTTTCTTCTGAATTAATACTTTCTCTGATTGCTCAATGTTTTATCTTTGCTATAATTTAAATAAACCAGCTGTTAGATCAACTCACGCAATGAGCAAATTCAACAGCACGCCTTTAGAAATACTCATGCTCTCACAATTCTTGAGGGTCACTAGCAGTGAGGTCCTGCTACTGGAAGTCCTTAGAAGGAAACGTACCTGTCGGTACACACCGCAGCGGTCATGCCGTAATTAAGGTGATTTATTATTCTGATAACCTTTAAGTATTTAAAACAGTTATTTTGGCTTTCCATCGGATTATGTCTCAAATGGGACTTGGACACATCAGCAGGATTGTAAGATTTGTTTCTATTATTATATAATTATTGATAAACACTTTCCAAGAGAGGAGCAACATTAGAAATGTTAAAACCCGCTACACAGCTGCATACATCAATGAAGCGTTCGCGTCCCCCCAGCCAGGCTGACTGCACGCGTGCACTAGCTGCGCTTCTGGAAGCAGGCTCTCCAAAAGCAGGGAGGCTCTTCAACCACAACAAGAAGCAGAACAGAAGACAGCTTGCATTGCTTGTCACAAAGCGGGACTGATCAGAGCCACTGATGAAGTCACTCATACAGGAGCTTAAAAAAGAAATACTGCCACTACGGAAAATGTGCACGGGGGAAAGGAAGCTACATACAAGCACTACCCCCATACGCTAGGGAAATGCCCAGAACCCAAGCATTGCAGATTAAATGTGCCAAAAGAACAGTTCAGTTTGTTTTTCCATCATCTGATTCGTGTTACACTTACAGATACAGCTTGTTTGGTGTTGCCTGGAGGACAGAAAAGCCAGCACCCCTGCACTGAGCAACAGCAGCGTGAGTGCAGCTGAGCGGAGCCTTGCCAGGCGCTTTTGGAGCTGCTGCTCTGAGGGCATGGCACAGCTGGGATCTGCTCACAGCTTCCCTCTGTGCTGTGACAGGGAGCAATCTGGGATGCTGTTTCATCACCCTGACTCATATTCGCACATGCAGGGATCCCAAAACCTTGCTTTTCCTTCCAAAATAAGAATACAGCTAGGAAACCTCATTTCACAGAAAGCAGAATTTCAGCGAGAAAGGAAAACAACAAACACCTCGTAACCTAAGTAAAACAGGGACTTGAAGGGAGCTCCTTTTCTCCCCCAGAACTCCCACACACGTACAAAAACCCTGGATATATTAGGGCCTGATAGTCTAAAACAAGAGGCAGAAGTACACAGACAGAAACACCCAAGGATAGGCCAGTGACTTTAAAAAGTAATTATGCAAGGATTTTTTGCATATAACATGAATAATAGATTAAGACAAAAATCATTTTAACCCAGCAGCTGTAGGAAACAAAATAAAAAGCCAAAAAAAGGCTTCAGGCAGAAGGTAGAATTTGAAAGGACATGTCAGCACTGCTGTGATCCTGCCTGCAGCTTTCCATTAGCATCCTTCATAAACACAGCTTCAGAGGGGGGTGAATAAGAGAGGAAGACTACACCAGGCATCCGTGTATACGTACATGAAGAGTGATTGGTGCCTTCACCTCTAAAACTCTGTGCTTCTTTGGCCTAAGTATTTATTTCTAATCATCTCTTTTTATTTGAGCCTCAGCTTCCTTGTTCTGTGCATTCAATACTACATCGATCCTAGGGCAGTAGGCAGTACATTTCTTCCTTGCCAATTTTTGAACAAAACCTAGCTACTAACACCACAACAGAAAACACATTGGTTCGGATATAGCACAACCTCTACATTCATTTTCTACATATTAAAAGTTGCCTTCTGCTTTCCAACTTTCTTACTAATCTTTGGTTGAATTTCGCCCAGCTTTTAGACCAAAAACCTAACCATGAATTTGTACACGATGCTGAACAAATGAATGCTAACTCTGAAAATGTAAACCACCGTTCAGTGCACAGTTTGTTTTGTGAAGACAGTCATCACTGGGTGTGACTACAGCGCTTGGTGGGGTCTAATTTTGAAATTATTACTTCATTTTATTACCTATATGTGCAATAAGTAGTATATAAAATATGTAAAATTAAAAATATATAAAATATGTAATTTTACATAATTTCTAAAATATGTAATTCTACTTAATTTCAATTGTTTCTAAAACGGATTTTCAAGAAAACCAACTCAAAGGTATTTTTTTCTGGGAAAATATGGGAAGCAAAACTCTCCTCCCTTTGACCAAGCCCTGATACACCAAAAACAGCAAGAGCCCCTCAAATTCCCCCAAGCTCTAACAGTAAACCTTATAACCAAGTTCTCGGAAAATTTCTTTAGTATGGAAGTCTACTGCTAAAAAACATACAAATGTTTTTCAACTCAGACACTAGTGTCACTATCATTGGAGGCTAACTTAAACCTCGAGCAAACTGCTGAGACAGAGTGATGTGTAACTGAAAATACCTCTTATATGGCAAGATTTAGTGCTTCTCACAAAAATGAAAATTCTGCATGAACAATATTCAGTTTCTAATTACAATGAGAAAAGTAAGATTCCAGCATACACCTCAAGAAGGGTCAGAAAGTACCAGAGGCATGACAAGGAAAAGGCAGGGCCATATGGCTTGAGGCAAAGCTGTTTACAAGTGAGACAGTATAACATCTTGGTCTTGTCAAATCATACCCTACATCTAGATATTTGCATTTTCTGATGAGTCTAGTATAATTAACCACATTGGAGCGTACCCACACATGTGGACTACATTTGCATTCACATATGTATGAAGTTGACAGTTTCTGTTGTATGTTACATTTTTTGTCTTCCTGATCAAAAGATCATCTCTAAAAACTGTGTAGCACATTAAAAAGGTCAGAACTTTTGAATACACCAAATGATTTAAGCAAAGATTAGGTTTTATGCTAGTAATGAACATAAAAGTGTGATGAACAGACATGATTATTTCAAAAATGTATTTTCCTTGTGGCACTGGTAGATTTGGATATATTTTACAGTTTAAAACAAAACAACTAAAATATCTTAACATATAAAAAAAGTCTGGTCAATAAGGATAAACAGAATTAATGGCAAATGGCTAATTTATATAAAATTAAATATTAATGTTTAATATAAGATCTAATTATACAAAAATAACTTTTGTAATCAGAGACAACTATTACCTTTCTGCACAGTCATATGTACTGTTCTAAATTATGGAACCCATTACAAAAGTTAGCAAAAATAATTTAGGTCGTGTAGTAGGCCAGGCATAACTACCTGCAAACAATGAAATGAAGTTGCAAGTGCTCTCAAATTATTAATATGCTTTTTACTAAGAGAACTATTAATAGTACTTGATTACAAGGTGACAAGGTGTTTTTTTTTTTTTTTTAAATCCTAGTACATTTTTTTTTTTTTTTTTTAAAAAAAGGAAGGATCACATAGCATTCTCTTTTTATGATGGTATAACAAAGACTTATGATCTGAAAAAGTCTTTTTGTTATAGCCTATGCAACTAAATTTGCATTGTGGTATGCTATAAACATTTAAAGTAATGGTCACGTGAATTTTCATTTGTGTGCTGCCTCCTCCCTAAAAGCGACAGTAACACGTAAGAGTTGGAACAAATATTGAAAATGATCAAGCAAACTCTGCTGAAAGTGAATTTACAAGACTGTTTATTATTATTTGTGCATTTTAAACATACAAACACTTAAAAGCCACACTTTCAAAAACAGTATTTAACACTGTTTAACAATCTCCAAGACCCCTAAGTCACAATTTGAATTCAGCCACTTAAGAATTCATTTTTTGCAATATTAGTAATACTTTGAATCACTATGTTTGAAGGATAGTGCGGCAGTTTTTATTGTGACATTATAGTGCAACTGATTTTTCTTGAATAAGATGAGTCAAAGCTATCTATAAAAGTTATATGCCTTTATTACATACATCTATGAATTGCCTCTTACAATTTTATCTCTGTGATTATAGGTTTGGTTTGTCTTCAAAAAAAATGTTTCACTATATAAAACTCACTAACATTCCTTAAGTTAGCATCACTGTACTTGGTAAATATAACTCAGAACCACCCAAAGGCTTAGCTGACACGATTTTTTTTAGAGAGGAGGAGGTGTTTCTGGTACTACAGTAGATATCTTCACGGTGCTATTGGTTTAATGTTCCGCTACAGCTAAAAAAACAATGATCAGAAATTACAGGGGAGTAATCACCATGCAAACGGATGGGTCTATTGCATTTTGAGCATCATACACAGATCTTGTCTTCCTCTCTCAAACAGATGAGGACCATAAAGGGCTCTCAAAAGTACTACAAGGGTGACCGAAGACAAAAACGCTGCTGCAGAAAGAATGCCTACACAGCCTAGGCCTGTTCCACTTCAAAAAGCAGCAACTGCAGAAGACGTGACACAATCCACAGGCTTGTAAGGGGACACACAGCTTGATCACCTCCTCCAGCCCAAGAGGCAGGGTCACTGTGAAAGCTCTCAGAGGCAGGGTAAGTACAACAGACGGAAGTGGTTCTTCACAACGCGCAGTCTGTGGAAACTCCTCACCACAGGATGTGACGAGCACCCAGAGCTTACAAGATGCAAGGGGAGACTGAACAAGCGACCTGCTCGGGGTTACTAAATGCACAGGAACACGCTCAGGAAGTCTCTGAACCAGAAACTATTAGAGTACCCATGGGAAATGCTGTTACATTTTGGGCTCTAATCTTAGACTTTCCCTGAATTGTCACCAGCAGAGACTGGAGGACTATCCAGGACTGCGTCTGTCCTTACACTGCAAAACTCCTGCTGCAGGGGTGCAGCTGCAAGTGCTTTGTTCCCACTGTCACAAACACTCATTCCTGCAAGAGCCTCAGTAATTGTTCTTCTCTAGCTCTTTTTCCTCAGTCCACTCTACAAGCTTTAATTCCAAACTGATAAAGCTTATAATATGAAAAGCAAGCTGAAAGAGAGGAGGTGGTTCTTTTTGAATCATACTGGGTCAGTTAATACAGTATTTGCTTCATATTCTGGCTACAAAATCACTTCATCTTGGTCTCATCTTTCAAGGATTAACTACTAAATTCAGTTCAACTCCTAAATTTCTTAAGATGTACTAATTACTATAGTACATTAAGACTAATCATGCAAATCTTTCCTTTAAACGTAAAAAAAGGTTAATATTTTCCAAATGAAAATATTTAGACACATTATGCTAGTGTACAGAAAACTCATTTTTCTTCTCAATGCCCTGAACCCTTTTTGAAATATGAACGTACCCTTTTGTTGTAATTATTTACACATACACACACGTGCACCTTTTTTATAACGCCAGATGCATGCTACCTTGCTAGGTGTACATCTTGGCAAATCTCTCGGTTTACAGTTGGGCAACACATAGTGACTGTACACTACTGCACTACTTGATTTTCAAGTTTGGTGTATGCTGAGCTGTTTTATGTTATTTGGATCATTTTCTTGTATTTCTTGCATCCTATCACTCAAACTTCTGTTATTATTGGCACAATACAAAATAACTACAACAGCACCATTGAAAGAAAATACTCTTCAAAATACAGGCAGCCTGGCTTACTGATGTTTTAAGAGTTGCTAAACCACATTGCTGATCTGTTTTATAAAACACACTTGTATTTTAAGAAAATACAGTGCCCAATAAGGTACTGTCTTGCTGTGTTTGAAATAATGCCAACACCACTGCTAACAAACATGTAAGAAACAGAAAACTCAAATAAAATGCTGAAATCTTTCAATTATAAAGTGACAGAAATTTATGCTTAAGCATAAATGAAACCAATTTTTTATGTCATAAACAGGAGCACTGCCAGTATGGAGCAGAACAATAGTCAATATAACAAAGAAGCTTGTCCGCTGAATTAATTAAGAACAACTATTTTACGAGGTTATAAAGATGCCTCATCTTCTTCCTTTAACTGTAATTTAAAGTAACCACAAACGCTGGCCTGAAATTATTCCCAAGTTCAGCATTTTTCAATATATCCCCAATGTTTCTTCTTCTTATCCATCTGTCTTAAAGGGCCACACCACTTCTTTTGTTCCTGTGCTGAATTTACTTAACTGGATTTACTTAATCTGAGATCCAGAGAGACTGCAAATTGCTTGGCATTTCTATGCAAGGTCTCAGCTACTGACATACTGTCACATGTCAGTCAGTCGGTGGATTAAGGAAAGAAAGTGTTTTCATTAGGAATGTAAATGCGTTTTAAAACACATTTTATGAATATCTAATACCAGATATTCAACTAACTCTTTTTATTTTTTTTTCAGGCCCCATGAGTATCTCTATTATGTGACAGAAAGACCAAGCTGGCTTTTAGATTTCACTGTCTGAACTGTGGAATGATATTTGCTTCAGCTAGCTTTAATAAAGAATCAAAATCACCTGTCATACGTGATGACATTTTCCCCTTAAATCAGGCATTGCTGATAGAGCTGAGTAAGTCTGCAAGAAAATGCATTATTCAGTAACCTCCATTCTGGAGATGGGAAACATACTAATGCATAAATATATTTTTGAATTTCAAATAAATAATGTACACAACAGGAGTTTTGTCTAATCAAAATAAGACAGATGTTGGAGACTTAGACTCGGGCACCTATGACCTCAGAAATAGGAGTGAACCCAGGCACGCTCTATATTTTAAGTAAACGTGTAACAGCAAGCCTGACAATTCACAGCTGCTACCAGAAAGACTGTCCTAGGTCCTCCCCTGGCAAAAAGAAGGGTAATTTTGATTTAGGTTTCTGAACTAGGCCATCACAGGACACGCAGACTGCTAAGTGCAGACACGAGGGAGGAGGCACAACTTCACTCATCACTTTTAGCTGCAGCTTGACTTTGGATTGGCTCAACTATGGTGAAATCTCATTAAATGCCCTGAGAATAAGCTACTGCTTTTTTGTAGGACAGAACTCTATGCAGTTTCTTTTCTGTCTACCTTGACCTCACCCTCATTTCAGAAAACTTCCAGTGTGCTTTTTTTTTTTCTTCTTTCTCCATTTTGATAGAGAACAGGGAAATGTTAAAACTCTATGCAAATGAAACTAAATTTTCATTCTCTAGACAGCTTTGCATGAACCTTGCAATCATGATAACCTTTTAAAAATATTTATATCAACTGCTTCAAAGTTGTAAGTGCTACTGTTGTATAGCTCCATCATATTTTAACATTATCTGGTACATATTCATTTAACTAACCTGAATGAATGCTGTATTAATGGCCACTCAGTTATTACATGTCTGTTGGCAATAGACTGACTTTTTTTGGACTTGCAATACAAAATATTTTGAATAAGCTGCTTTCCTGAAGAAGCTGTTGTCAAGAAGCCCCTTCTTCCTTCAGAAGTCCTAGAATGTAAGTATGTGAATTTCTGACATTGTAGAGCTGATATCCTGCACGATACAATATTTAATTACACTGCTGGAAGCCTGTCAGACCCAATCAGTAAAATTAGTTGATTGCAGATGATGGCTCCAATGGAATAAATATTTGAATAACCCAAAGCAGCTATAGATTTGCTGTTACCTGTACTCTCATGGAGCTGCATAAAGAGCACTGCATAAATTACTGTATATTTATATGTTATTTTACGAGATTGTTTCCATGGACTCTGTTATGTGATACCCAGGAAAACGTTAAACAGGAATATGCCCAGGAAAACATAAAACATTATTATGTGATGCCCAGGAAAACATTAAACAGCTCTAAAAATAGAGCAGCTATTCAAAACCTATGTATTTATTCGTTAAATAATACGATGAAAGCTTCAAACTTGACTATTACAACATTACAAACTAAGCAGAACCTTTGAAGGATTCCTCCTGTTGCTCAAAATTAATCTATTTGAGTAGAGAAGTGATATCTAGAGCATATCTTCTTCACTTGGAAGATGTGGCAGAAAATATTGGTAAAATAGTAGAAGAAAAATGCTGACAGAAAACTAAAGAAACACAACCTTCAGGTTTCTCCCAGAAATAAAAGTGAAGTATCTCAGCGACTACAATGGCACTGTAATGATCCTGTAATTTTATTTATTTATTTATTTTTTTAAGGGTGGGTTGGATGACAAGCTTTTCCATGGATTCTGTATAAGCTATAAAATAAGAGATGATAACAAGGCAAAAATGAGATCAAGACATCTAAAATACACTACAAAAAGCCTTTCAAAGTTGAATTCATATACATGTATGATGAGCTTTTGGCTTCTGTCTAGGTATCGAGATGAAGAAGATCACAAACAAATGAAAAATATTCAAAGCTGAAAGTCTGCCTTTGAGATTTATATATTTCATACTGCTGACAATTCTCAAAACTGTAGTTCTGGCCATCAGAATGCTTACTTGAACACAAGTTCGATAGTTCTACACCTTCTATCATGCATGACATACCACCAGTACTTATTTTCCATCTAAAACGCCCACTTCAAGAAGACATTACACTACACAAAATCCTTCAGAGCACTGTTACATGTACAATTTAAATCAACACATGTCAGCATTGCAGCCAAGTATCCCTTGCCTCCCTCCTTGCCTTCCCACACACAACTACCCTGTAGCTCCCAACACAAATATCTGTGAGGCTACATTGCCAATCAAATCAGGAAAGAGAGGACCTATTTCCTTTCTGCCCTACTTTCAGAAAAAACAAACAACAACACAAACAGCCAACGTTTATTTTGCTTTTCTGTACTTCACAAGTATATCTGAATGCCACTTGAGAACAAATTTCTACATCTTCATCAGTGAGCCTACGCTAGCAGAAATCTGTTGTACATGTATATACAGAGTCCACCTCTGCAGCTACGTGCCACGTTCTCCTGCCAAACCTGTGCTCTGCTTCTGAAGGAACAGATTAAGGAGTGGACAAAAACTCCTCAAGACTACAGGTCTCTGAAACATGCTTTCAGGCCCTGAATTTTCATGCTCATTTCACTTCATAAGCACTTCCACACACGAACAGAGCCTCCAGGTTTTGTGGGAAGGAGCAAATTAAAACAGAAGGGAAGAAAGAACACTATGTTGTGCAGGATACGTGGGATGGAAACAACGTACTGAACAGTAATAACAAAAATTGATGTATGCCACAGCACAGAAGGTACATACAGACTATAATAAAACCATTGTCAGGATGGTGTAAGGAAGAGTACGAGGTTCAGTATTTAGCTGTGACAACTGCCAGTTATTTGTGGTAATCTATAGTTCTGGAATGAGCTCTATCACTTCTGGGGACTTTTTTTTTTTTTTTTCCTCCCCAGCATTTGTATATTGATACTTTCCACCAGTATCAAGAAAAACATTGTACTGATTTATTACTTGTAAGTATTTCTGTGCTCATATTTTCAATCCAAGAACATTGTCTTGAAAATATGTTGCAATTCACTGTTTTCCTTACATACTCAAGGAATCACACACAGCAGATGGGACTTTCTCAGCTGTACTGAAGATGATATGAAATGACTACAACTACATAAAAATTTGGCTGTTCTAAGACAGCACTGCAACGTGTCAATTTTACAAACGTTTATTCTTCTTACCAGAGTAGTAACTAGTCATTAAGGCCTTAAACCTAAAAAACACTTACGCACTTTACTGTAGCTGATCCTTCCATTATTACTCACACCTGTAAAATTACAAAAAAATTATGCAAGTGTTTGTGAGAGTAGATCCCATGCTCATATGATTGAGCTACAACAGACTAAATGGAGATAAATATTATTCTATGATTCTGTGAAGTTCATGAAGTCAATTCCATCAGAACCTCACTTGTTTTGTTTTAGCAAGTATGTATACATACATAAATATATATAAAGAAAAAAAAGGCATTATATAATGGCTTTCCAACCAAATTGTTACTTATATATTAACGCAAGAGCTGTGGATGTATTTATGAACATATCTTGTAATTAAATCTTAAAAGCATGCTTGGAGCTTATGGTAATGTATTTAATAATATTAGACAATACAGCCCGATTTTGCACTTTCATTAGAGAGCATATTCATATGTGTTTAAAGCATTTGCATAAATTTTACAGTTAATTGGGTTTTAAATATGCATGATTTGGATGTTACTTCTAGCCAAATTTCATTACTATGTCATTGGCAAGGAAAAATTTCAGGAGCAAATTTAGTTGTCAAGTGCTACAAATTACCATTTAGTATTTTTAATATTAATCTGAACACATATATTAACGTAGAACCTAAAATTAAAGAAACAAGCCAGCTAAATGTTATTGTGCTTGAATCAATACAATTAAAAACAAACAACAAATCCAACTAGTTAGTTTTGTATGTTAAAACATCAGAGACCATGACAAAGCTGCTGTTTTCAGATGAAAAAATACCCCAAAGTATCCTTCGTACAGCCCACAGTTCATAAGGCTTCAGATGTGTATTAGGCATTTCATCAGTCCCTCTACTTTTACGGTTTATGCATCTGATTATGTGATGCTTTCACACCCAAAAGCCAATTATGATGAATGTAATTTGTAAGGCAGATTTAATCATACATAGGTTTCTGGTCACAAAGTAATTTGATGGTGTTCCAGAAAGAATACTGTTGATTATTCCACATTCAGTGCAATAGCTCTGTGCTACGGCATTGCTATTGCACCGAACAATATGGGTTGATCCCTGCTAATCCCATTTTGCTGCTGATGGGTAAGTGCTGCATGCTGAGACTGTACTGACATAACATGATGAAGGAGGCTGTGTGTGAAATGAGACTGCATACAAAAGGTCAGCTGATTCAGTGGTATCAATGCATTGCGAAAAAATCAGAAGTTACGCATCTATTTTTACATCTGTGAACTACAAATGGGACAATTTGTTCTACATTAGGAGTAATGTTCTCTAAAACCAATCTTCAAACAACCCACTCAAATGTTAGAGCTAATGACAAGGGAGGTCTATGGATGAGAGCAGCAGCTACTTGGAATCAGAGGCAATTGTTCTGGGAGAGGAAAAGTTTGAGAGGGTGCTGAGCAAGACTGGCTACTCCAGAAGGGCAACTGTGACAAAGGTCCCTGGTATTATGTGCATGTGATCTACATCTGGAATCACAGTGCTGAACCGTAACTTTCAAATATAGATTTTACAGGACACACATGAAAAATCAGAGATGAGTATGGATCCTAGGTCAGCACAGAAGTGGATTTCTATGAATGTAGTCTCTAAGGTGCAGCTGAACACACTTTTCAGGAAGAAAAAAAGCTGGCTTGTATAAAAAATATCTTTCAGTGAACAAGGCCATCAGAATGGAATGACAGAAGACGAGACAGGTTAATCTCTAGGAAGAAAAAAATAAAAACAAAACAAAATTCACAACAGCAGAAGAAAATTCTGTTGTAAATGCCTCTGGTATTTAGGTTCTACCCTTGCCTTTGGCATGGGAAAGAGAGTTGGCTAAACTACATATGAAGAACCACTTTCTGAAGACTGTCTGTACCCTGGACTTCGATTCTTTGTAGATGAAGATATTGGCTTGCTTTTACTTACTACAGTGTGCTTTCTAAGTTCAAGAATAGACCCAAAGTCTGCAAAATGGTCACATTTGTTTTTCTCTATTCCACAGGGTAGAAGTGCCGTTTCTTCCTCTTAAAAGCAAAACTAGGGGAGAAGGTTGCTCCTTTCTTCTCAGATCAGGATTACTGCAGTAAAGAAATGCACTTCTGAGATCTTAACGTAGCTATCTTTTCCAACCCTAATGACTCTATCAACTCATAAACCGCTCTTTAAGAGACTTCTTCTCATGTATCCCCATTTGATATTTACAGCTAGTACAGGCTTCTTCCCACTCCAATTGCACATATAAAGACACTGAGGCATTCTCATTTAAGCATTCCTCTGTAAGTAATTTTTATGTCCACTGAAGGACCATTTTCCAAGGCATGTTCACTACCTAACCCTAACTTATCTTTCACCAGAAGAGGGAACTCATTTCCTGTCTTTTTTTTCAGCAATTGTTGCCGAAATCTTGTCTCCTGTGATCCATCTGAAAACTACTCCTTCCAACATATCTTAAGTAGTGGGAAAGTTAAGAGTTTCCTTTAGAAAAGCAGGACTAGCTGGTGTAGCAAGCATTTTTCCAACCTTACTTTCTAAGAGTTCTTGAAGGAAAAAAAAAACACAAGGTACTATCTTGTTCATCTCTGTAAGATCAAAGTTAAAACTGATACTAATACAAGCACTGTAAAAGTATCAGAAAAGGGGAGCAAATGGCAGTAAAACTTTTTTAAATGACAGAAATGAATTAAAGATTACATGTAGCAACAGTACAATCTGTGTTTATTATCCTTCCTCTTTAAAGAAGATCTACAACACTTTAATGTATCCAAAGGTATTCTGTTATGGCATTGACAACATCTTGCAGTTCTAAACATAGTATGTATCATACCACAAAATATTGGCATATAAGCTTCCTTTTGGCCAGTGAGATAATGTGGAAAGCAAAGTAAAATGAGTATTGGAAGATAAATAATTAATTTGTAACTAGAAACATTTTAAATATCTTCAGAGAAGTTAGGTCTGTCAAAGTTGGTTGAGAAACATGCAGAAGACATCTAAATATTGCTGCTTGAGATAATTCTCATATACTATAAACCACAAATAGAGTTATACAAGGTTTAGGATAGCATGAGCTCACATTTCAGAAACTCATTATTGTGTTCTTTCTACCTTGAGCTAGAACACAGAATGTGATCCAGTTTAAATCAAAGCCTTTTTATTCTTCCTGGATGCAGTTTTCAACTGAATCATTTCAGTAACCCAGTTCACTACATTCACTGATGCTGGTGACAATTTTTGATGCTTATTTCCCAGCACAAAAGTAATATTCTTAGCACTTATTCACATAATGGAATCAATCTATCAGAAGTATATAGAGGTCTGAAGAAAATATGAGTCAGTAACAAAGGCTAATGCAAGCAAAACCAAGTTGGACAGCTGCTCAGAACGTCTCAAAGTATTTTATTCATACTAGTGCAAAAATACTACAATTATTGTTTTGGAGTAGATCTGTTGTATAAATTCTTAAAGCTCTAACAGACATAATTTTCCAAGCCATCAGGCACAGCCCATGATGAAGACAATAGTGATGAACAAGCCAGGGATTAAAGATAAAAATGAAAAACACTAATAGTTTTGTTTTGTCAAAGGTAAAGTCAGTTTGGTATGCAACAGATTTTGGATGGGGTTTAAAAGTCTGCAGGGCAAATTCCATTGCCTCTACTTCTGTTTAAATTTCCCAGTCCTGCCTGAATATTCACATTGAATATTCAGAAACACTTACTGGTGTGAGACGAAAAAAATTCAGATCACTTGATACCTGAGAAAATCTTAGATGTCAGCAGAACAAGAAGTAATACTAATCAGCACAGAAGATGAAATATGACTTCAATGCTGCAGCCAAGGAAACAGAACAAAGAAACACAGTCTCTTCTAGTTGCTATTACTGCAACTTGGATTCAGATGCAGTATTATCATTACCGTGGATATTACAGCAGCCAGTACGCTTATGGAATCAGCGAAAGAACTGAATAAGAATACACAAACAAGATAGGTGTCCTGGATGTTTCTAAATGCCTTCATATTGTTGAAGAGAAGTTCTATTCAAAGACATGAAGAGGCGACAGTTTTCAGACTAGTGCACTACATCACCAGTGATAATGTAAACAGTTTTATTCAAAATACTTAAACAATTATTATCAATATATTACTGAATAACGATTTTGGGAAATAAATTGAATTTGAAGCCATATGAAGTTGATGTAAAACCCTTTAAAGTCATACAATAAGGTGTTTATTGAAAGAGCATTACAATCCTTGCTGCTCACTACACTAAAATAGCAAATTAGGAAGCTTTGGATAAAGAGCTGTATAACAGTTTGATATTAAAGTAAACCAATAAATGACAACATATCAGACTGTTAAAAGAACCAGGCTAGACAAATGTGAGTTAAATTAAAAGCTTGATAAGGAATTCCATGCAGCTATGAAAAATGAAAAAACCCAACACCATTCACTCAAGCAGGACCTGATCAAATTGGTATTTGAATGAAAAGATATGCTTACCATTATCTTTGCTGCTGTTCTCTTCAATTGTCATTTGTTCTGCTAGCTCAGACAACGATTCATCAATGGTCTGGCTTCCACGCAAGGTTAAGGAAAGTCTCCTCTTAAACTTTTTCATTCTATCAATATTAAGTCTGGCTTAAGGAAGCCTGAAAAGAGAGATTAAAAAACAAGAAGTGAAAAAAAATATTAGTTAATCAGTAAACCAATTAACTAACATAAAAATGGAGGAAGACTTCAAGAAATTAAAGTCAATATGCAAGTTATCCATAAAAAACAAGAAGTGAAAAAAAATATTAGTTAATCAGTAAACCAATTAACTAACATAAAAATGGAGGAAGACTTCAAGAAATTAAAGTCAATATGCAAGTTATCCATAAAACATGAATATCCTTAGACAAAGTCAGCTCTACTGGACTGAAGAAGAATGTCTAGAGACGTGCCCATACACTTTTGCAATTTTGGTTAACTGTTAGAGAAAGCAAAAATCTTTGCTTAAGAAAAAAACATAACAGCTAATTTGATCGCTATTTAATTTTACAATCCAATAATAAAAATTAGCAGTCATTGGAAGACTTAACAAGCGCACACTACCGCCTTCTTTACTGCACTTCCCCTGCAGTAAACCTTCCCCTGTCACCAAACCTTCCGAGGACGATGATGCTGAATCTTCACCCCCTTTCAGCCCATCTGCTTAAGGATGACAGGTTACTGACCTGTTCTGTATCTCGCCCTTTTCACAAGAGGAGGAAGTGGACAACACTAAAAGCCTTAAACACAAATGCAATTCTCAAACCCAATCCTACCTAGGCAGATGACAGCCAGGGCCTGACAATAACAGCTAGAATGGATGCTCCTCTCCAGTCTGGCAATAAGACTAAACTGGGAACAAAACAGAGGCACCTTCTCTGTGCAAAACTGTAGGCAAACAAAGAAGCAATAATAACAAAGGTATAGGTAGATAAGCATGTTGCTACAGGTCTAAGCTGGTAAGTGAACTTTGTCATGTAAGGGCAAACACATGGTGCACTGTAATAAGCACACTTCTGTCTTTCATTTCCCCCTATGGATAATTCACCCTAAATGTTATTTCACAGGAACTTGTTTGTCTGCTCATAGCCTCAAATACACACGCATACAGGCAGTGTCAAACACAAGCACAGCATACTTTCATTTCTGAGCTGCTCTTATCTTTTCTCCTGCTTCCATCAGCCTCTTCACACTCCGAAATGCATAATTCGCATACAAAATTAGAAAATCAAGTTTTCCCTGATGTCCTCCTCCAGAGAAATGCAAAAAGTAGTACTTTAAATATCTACACCGAACAACAAATTCTGAATATGATTACTTTCATATTGACAACATCCCTCTAAGCATACACTTCGCAACTGCGTAGCTTACTCTTTGGTTAGATATTAGATAATAAAAAGGAGAACAAACTGGTGGAAGAAGCTGGAAGTGGTTGTTGATGGTAGGAGAATGCCTATGCACCCTAAAACATCACAAGACTACACTGCACGCTACAGTAAGTAACACAGGGATGGATAAGAGATGACCTTCGGGATTTGAGCCCAACAGCCTGAGATGAACAACACAAAGACTGACAAAGAAGGAATGGTGTCCAAGGGGAGAGAGGTGGATTACACAACAAGGTTAACACCTTAGACAGCCACAGCTACTACAGTAGTAGGCAGAAAGAGGCATTGTGTACAGACACGTAGAAAAAAAATAACCTTCTGGAGATGCAGTTAGGCCAGCAGTTTCCAAACTGTACTCTTCTTTTAATGCATTTCTGTACGTGCAATAAAGCCACACCTTAGCATGAATAATTTCTATCTCCTCTCACTCAAAAGCAGGATATTCTTATTGTTAAGAAACTGAACTCAGAGCATGTTCCAAGGGAACTTTTCCTGTTCAGGACCTGCTCTAAAGAAGTTATTTGAGACTGTTGTGTTTCTGTGTTTAACTTTTTCAAAATGCTAGCCTATGTTTCTTCTTAAAAATTGAGTCTTTAAAAATATATATCAGGGCACATTCTTCATTTGTGGTTTTACTTGGTTCTCCTACAGTGTTTTTGAAGCCTGCATCTCCCTACATGTATTACTCTCAAAAAGGATACATGGAATTTTTAGCTATGTAATGCCCTAAAGCTAACTGAAAGCACAACAATTTCTTTCCAATTTTCCACTTGGGCAGTAACTGAAAAAACAGATGCCTTTATATGGAAACAGGCTGTTCCTGGCTTTTAATCTTGCAAATATTTAAGCCTACACAATTTTCTAATCAAAAAGAAGATCTACTGCTGAACAATATTACATACAAATGAACAGACACAGATTAGAAAATCCAAGAGATTCTAAATCTCAAGATAATATAAAAGTACATATTTTGTTAACTATACTTACAAAATTCCTCCTGTTACAGAAGGGCTCATGGAGTGCTGAAGCACCAATTTTACCAAGATTCTTAGCAAGTTCAGGACTTGACTTTGAAAGAATTTAATAGTAAAAAGGAATCAGGAATGGGAATCCACATGCAAGTAAGTGCTTCCTTCTACTGAAATGTAATTAATGTTTTTTTTTTTGTTTTTTTTTTTTTTTTTTGTTTGTTTGTTTTTTTTTTTATTTTTATGGAAAAAAAAGATGTTCAATGATATGAAACTCAATTTTCCTGTTCCTGCCCTAAAGCATCAGAATTCTTGCTAATTCAGACACGTAGAGGATATATATTAAAAAAACTGAAAGCAATGTAGGAGTGACCAGTATTTAGCACTTGGGAACGTCCTGACTTTTTGATTTCTTCATCCTCACTTGTGGCCAAAGTTTTAGAACCTGCTAAATCCTCATATTTGGAGACAAGGTCTCAGAGAACAGAGCTTCCAAAATATAATCCACACAACCCAAAGGTAGCGCTAGTTGTCTAAAATGACAGCAGCTTCAGAGAAAGGGTGATCTTAACTCACTTAAACAAAATTAGAGGGAAGTAATTTGACATTCATTTTCACCAGTTTATAACAGATGCACGCTTATTTTCACTGTTTAACAGGAAACCTGACAAATCTAAAATGGAGTTACTTGATTAGTAATATATACCTAGTGGTTATGATTAGATGCAGTAAGACTGATGATTTTCCCCTAAGTTTTTAGTAATTGTGAGATGAATGTGCACAGTTATTTTTGTTTTGGAGCTTTAGAACAGAGCCCAGAACAGAGCCACCAGCAGAACACAGATGAAGATAAGGTGGTAAGTGTAGGCCTCTCCTTTACTAAGAGTCCAGAGGAGGACCACGAGGATGATCAGAGGGCTGGAGCACCTCTCCTATGGGGACAGGCTGAAGGAGTTGGGGTTGTTCAGCCTGGAGAAGAGGAGGCTTCAGGGAAACCTGACAGTGGCCTGCCATTGCCTTAAGGGGGCCTACAGGAGAGCTGGGGATGGGCTCTGTGTCACGGAGTGTAGTGATGGGACAAGGAATAATGACTTTAGACTAAAAGTGGGTAGGTTTAGATTAGACATTGGGAGGAAATTCATTACTATGACAGTGGTGATGCCCTGGCACAGGCTGCCCAGAGAAGCTGTGGATGCCCCATCCCTGGAGATGCTCAAGGCCAGGCTGGATGGGGCCTTGGGCAACCTGGTCCGGTGGGAGGTGTCCCTGCCCATGGCTGGGGGTTGGAACCAGGTGATCCTTAAGGTCTCTTCTAACCCAAACCACTGATTGTATGACTTGACTGTTCTGTTTTGTAGATTTATCTACTCTGAATTTCCAAATTGCATCCAAAACAAATATTTGAGAGGTCATAGCAGATAGATGCATAAACTTGAATGCAGCTAGTGGAAATTCTAGTCTTCTGCAGACAGAATGAGGACAGGCAATCTGATACAGTACTGTCTGTTACAACCCAGAAAAGCTAGCAGAGACATATTTGTTCAATCCTTAAATTGATATGAAATAAAGGAAGAAGCAATGTATTAAAGCAACTGCTCCTTCTTACAAATGACTTCCAGTCTAACCCTGAACTCCCAGCTTTCATCGTTAGAAGCACCACTATTAAATCCTTCCAAACTGTACTAAAATTTACCTTTCATACACATTTTTCCTCCTCAGAACCTGCAACAAAGTTTTCAATGCTCACTGTCATCAGCTCAGTTTGCTTCAACAGCCTCAAACTCCCACTTCCCTCTCAATGTCATTTAAAGGTATTCTCTACAGTACATTTCTAAAAACAAACTCCCCAGTTTTTAAATCATCTAGGTAAAATCAGACTTAAACACGTGGGTTCTGGCTCCCTTTGTCTGTATCAGGCCCATCCTTCCCACAACGCCTGTACTACTGCACTTTTCGTTTGGCCAAACCATATGTCCACAGCACCCTAGATATATAGCAGAAACATACTGAAGTATTTACATTCTGTATTAATATCTAGATTCCACACTCATCAAAAATCAGAGGCCTTATGATGCTGATAGCTAAAATCCTGTCCCCCCAACTCCCAGCCCCTGATACACTCAAGTGAAAAAAGGAATGCAGGTCTTTATATGCAGTTAGCATATGCTATGTGCTTAATCCTTGTAAGCTTAAACAAATTCAGCTGAAATTTTCAGAAGCAATGAAAATATTTAACAGCTTACATTTTAGCTGGTTTATTTCAGGAGGGTCAAAGACACTGATGGCTCACCAAGATCTGGCTGATTCAAAGCCCTTTGAAGTCAGTGGGAACCCGTCCTTGAACTTCAATAAGCTTTGGATCAGACTAAGTGCTGACTCTTCTGTTTCCAGATGTTAAATTGCATTAAGATGCATCTACATAGAGATTAAGCATTTTAAAATTTACTTTTCCACTTAGGCACACAATGAAGTTGCTACTTGGCTATTTTTACAAGCTGCTTTACAAGCGGGTGAGGTGCTTCCCAAACATCTAAAGGCAGTTAGAAAAACACATTATCTGAAGACAGCAGCTGAAGTGGGAGGAGAGGACAAGTTCAGAAACCTTCAGGAGAAGCAGCCTATAGCAACAGCATGGACATGGGACAAGCCTCAAAGAAGTGCTACAGGACTAAAGCCACCAGCAGGGGCTTTAAAAGAAAGCAGACAGCAGCATGGCCAGTCTGAAGTAGCTCACTTGGTAGCTCAACATCAGCTCCTAGGATGGAAGAAGGCAAACACATACAAGGGGCACCAGCCTGATTTTGTGAAATGTACAACCTAGTACGTTTCCACTGCAGTGGGCCAAACTGGGTGAAGATGGTTTTTAAAAAGTGAAAAAAAGGTACAAGTATGGCAATTTGGTAGAGATCTGAAGATTCCACTGAGACTTACATTTTTTTTAGAATCTAAGATGGAAAAATCAAGTATGCTGTTACTGACTGAAAAATAAAAACTGTCTGCACTACCAGGAACAAGAACAGCAAGAACCGTGGCACTCTCTCATGCAGTCCTTGGTATTGCAGTTCTTCGTGATTCTCAGAATACCTGGCATCATTCACCGTGTCTTTCAAAGCTGAGCGGTTGATCATTCAACTCTCCACCAGCGTTTTAATTACACCAGTTGCATGCCTGTTATTTTCAAGCACATAATAAACTGTGTGTCACTCATTTTTTTTGGCTGCACTAGTAACTTCAGATGCATATCATTCAAGAATAAGTATTTCTGAAGGTGATAATCCAAGCTTGTGTCAGAAAGAGAAGTCTGAAAAACTCTGAGTAATGAAAACAACATTAATTAAAAACAGAAACAGGAAACACCTGTCAAGGATATTGTCCCCTTAATTTAAAGAAGAAAAACAGCTTTCTGTAGTTTGCTGTTATTAAACTGTTCTCAATCTACCTGAGTTTGGAAAAGGAAAAGAAAAAAAACTACTGATGACACCAACATCTTGCACATCAAATACAGAACAAAATTAATCACACTGTGAAATACACGGCTAATTCATCTAGGATTATAAACCAACAGTTTGAGTACTTGTAAAATTCACATCTAATAAAGATGCACTTCCTTACAATCACAATTCCACTCTAAAAGAATAGATTATACAAGTGGCATCTTACTCATTGCATCTGTTCCAACTTGCATTTGTTCACATCAGGCCAAAAAAAAAAATTCTACTGCGTTTTTCCATGCTCAGCCTTCAGAAACAACGTGACTAGCCAACTAGACTCTCTTCTGCTTAGGAACAGAACCACTTCAAAAGTTATCTTTTACGCTGCATTTGGTCAAAGAACTGACATTGCAGATAGAAGCAACATCTAACAAACAAGACCCTTGTTACTGATGTAAAAAAAAAAAAAAAAGCATGAAGTCAAATATCAGTGCCTAGTTTGACCTCCCAGCAACAGAAAAAAAAAGGCAAAAGGACCCTCACAGCCTCCTCTTTATGAATAGGACAATATTCAATATGGAATTAATCTTCTATGGTAAGGCTCCTTTTTATGTATTTATAGATCGCAACCAATTAATTACTGAGAACTGGAAGCACAAACGTGTTCACAAAGCTTAACTTCTTATCACAGGCTCGTTTTCCTACCTAATGTAGGCAAAGGGACTCCTCCCAATGTGAATTAGAGCATCTATATTCAGCTCCTGATCTAGACCATCAACTGGAAGAACTTTTGCATACAGAGGAAATATATGGAAATTGGCCTGTCCTAATTTAATTTAGATTAGGAACGCATTTCCTTTTCTCCCTCCCCCTAATAATCCTTTTGCCTTTAAATAGTAATGAAGTACAGATATCAAAACAAATCAAAACAAAACCACAGAACCTTTATGTTTAAAAACAAACAAACGAAAACAAACATGAGAATCATTACTCTGTGCATATTTAACTATACCACTGGTACTGGAATTGAAAGGAACAACCTCCCCCTGGCCTGTCAAAGGGTCAAAGCTGGTAGTCCTCTTTCCTGTCACATACATACCGTTTTTCTCGAGGACTCAAAGTTTTACTTAGGCAATCACAGCAAGATTACATATTTTAAACTGTACACACATATTCTCTCCTGTACACAGTAGCAATATCAAATAACAAAAAATATCAATAAAGGCATTGTATTTTATATCTCCCTAGATTAGATCGGTTGTACTAATGCTTCATGTTAATTATCAAAGGTTCTGTTCTCTCACCAGCCAAGTGAAAAAACACAGCACAAGTCTGGTTAAATTGGCTGTCATTTAAGCCAACAAAATCAATGAGCTGACTGGCAAAGCTTCTTGCATTTGCTGTTAGACCCATAAACTGAAAGTCTTTTTTCCTTCTTGGAGGGGAAGGCAAAAACCAGAAGGCTACGTGAATATAATGTATATATTACCAATGAGCCATGGAACTTTCCATCTCTAAATATATAATGAGCACTGGAAACCAAAATGTCTGTAATGTGACTGGGTTGGATTAGTACACGTAAAGTGCCTTAACACAGCTTCTGAAAAATATATCTAAAAACTGTGCACAGAAAGCTTGCTGCCCCCTAACTGCTTTAGTAACCAATTTACAGTGTTGGAGTCATCACTTCTGGGACCATCTTTCTTTAGCCTTGCAAACGAGCCAGTCTTTGGAAGAAAACCAAGCAGAAAACCTCTTCAAGGCTCAAGAATACTAACTCTAAAACTGAAAATGAACTGCGCTCTTCTGAGGGCCTGAATAATTTTATCAATAAAAGGTCTGGACTTTCAAAAGATAAAGGGTTTCTTTTATTGTCAGGATTCGGGCACAAAATGGAAGAATCTCACACAGGAGCACCTTTGCTTAACTTCCAGTAGTTCTCAGTCCAGCATCACCCATCCTGGAAGCAACTTCCATGACTTGTCTTACTCGCTTTTTGTTGTGCACCCACACAAAAAAATTACATTTACAATCGAAGACTTAGGCCAATGAAAAGCTTCAACACATCTCATTATTTGTGAATCAAGCACCACAAAACACAACAAAAACATTGTAACACTGTAAACGAAGATAAAAACTGAAGACAACACTGATTTGGCTAAACAAATAATAGCCACAAAAATTTCCAAGCAAGTTTTTTAAAAGTTTTGGTCTTTTATTCTTAAAACAGAAGTTAATTACACTTAGCCCAAAAGGCCTTACATTAACACCCCTCCCCAAAAAAACCAAAACACCTCTTAAAAAACTCTTCCACAATTATTGTACGCATACACATTTCTGTGCATGTGAGTAATATCAAAGAAGTCAGGAATGGTTTAAAAAGACATCTTTGGATGCATTCCTCTTATACTTCTATATGTGTGCAAAAGGCAACTCATCAAAAAAAAAGCTGCAAAGGAAATAAAGCAATTTATTTATTTATTTATTTATTTTCGGGGAAGGGGGGAATAAAGCACAGTATAACAACACAGAGAATTTTCAGTTAGGTAAAAAGAGACAGCATAAACAGTATGTTCTACAGTACTGACAGCATACATGATATTTTACCTATTAAAAATAACAGGCCACATTTAATAGCCGATGCACTGAAGGCATTACATTAGGACATAAGACATTAAGATAAAATTGGTGTGTTAGAACAGACTCTTTGGAGGCTTATTTAATGCATTAGATGTATGCTCAATATAGTCTGTTTTTCTAGAGATTTCTGATAACGATAAAGAGTGGTACAATTACTGTTTCTGAAACAGAGATGCAATACCTTGGCTAAAACTAAGAAAGTCACTGCTGACAGAAACAATAGCCTAAACAAGTTTTCATGGTCAGGCTCAGTATGTGTAAGACCTCCACAGAGAGATTTTAAAGACAGTTCCAAATGGGGAGTAAATAAATTAATTCTAGCAATGAACAATCGCTGAACTGTGGTTCAAAAACGCATTAGAATAAATGTATTTTACCTAAATAAACGCATAAATTGCTGTGATTCGGTAATTTTAAAAACTCACAAATTCCTATCTTTTCTTCCCTTCTCCAATCCTGTAATTGACACAACTCCAGAAATACCTCGCTAACAGACAAGCTCTGAACAACAAGTCAATTGCAAATTTTTCTGCTGTATTAATTTTTACATAGCAGTCAAGATGTCCCAGCATGGGACCAATTTGTTCTGTTACAACATTCAGACAAATGCTGCTACATCTGTCTGAAATGTTCCTGCTGCCATTTAATGGTCAACTGGATAGGCAACGTGGACTCAGAGTGCTCCTGCTCTCATTTCAGTACCCATTGCCAAAGATACTAAACAAATAAAACACTATGCCCAATGCAAATCATAATCTAGCTGAGAACCTGCAAAAGAAAGAAGAGTTTTGATCTGTGTTTGGACCCGTAAATAGTTGTGTTGACAACAGAAAGGTGGTGGCAATATATTGTACAAGGCAGAGGAGAAAAAGCATGAGACTGCTTATATCAACTTTATACCTTCCTTGAAGTAGAGCACTGATCACTAGTGTACATCACATGCAACATCAGACTGTCCAGCAATGCGGTATTGCTGTGTACTAGAAAGGCAGCTTGAAAATATGCAGAGCTTTGCCTTCACCCTATTTAGCCTTTCGTATCAAAAACTGGGAGACAGCATAAATGCAACCTATGAATAATATAAAGAACAACCTCAAACATGGTTAAGGAAGGCCGGCATGGGAAAATAAGAACAAGCATTCAGTGCCAGCGCCTTCATCCTCAAAGAGCTCAGGCTGTTCCCACCACGTAATGACCATGTGCAGATTCTTCTTCATGCTTCTTCTGCTGCAGTGACGTCCCGCTCCCAAATAAAGTCATCCTACCAAACCTCACAACAGGTACTTTCAAGAAGCAGATAAAAAAAATTGTACCTCTTCACTTAACCATACAAAATAAGGCAACTGCCATACATCGAGCTGTCACAACTTCACTGTTGGCGTACAGACAAGAACCCTATGCTGAGACTAACAGATTTGGAGAATGAGGATTTTTCTGTATCGCTGGGTGTTACTCTTCTCTCTCTGTGTCCATAATTTCTCTTTGTGTGGCTTCTACACCCAGTCTTAAATATTACTCTGCCTCCAAGTGACTGAGACTGTCCAGAGAAGAACGCCCATATTCCGGAACTAAGCAAAACAACTCAATTACAAATAAGCAATTTGGGCAAGTCTGGCTAACCAGCTGAGAGGCCTCTCCCATCCCAGGCTGAGCAAATAGCACAGCACATCAAAGGACACTATTCAGATTTTACATTACTTTCTCTCAGTATAAGCAATTCTCTACCTGAAGGCAGCAAGTCTTCTGGGCCTTCAGCAAAGGCCAGGATTAATGAACACATCCCCCTTGGCAGTGACAAGAGTTCAGCTAGACTCAGGAACCAGGAGACAAATGGCAAGCAGTAAAATGGCAATGGGCTAATCTATGAGTAAATGACAGGTCAGTGAGACAGCATTAATATACAGGGAAACAGAGGGTAGCAACTATTAATGTCAATCAATAATATTAAACCATACATGAATAATTAGCAAATAAAAACATAAAGACAATCACGCTCCAGAATTTTTTTTTTTTTTTTCACACAGAACTGATACAGGTAAAATAATTGTGACTAATTCCAGGCAAGCAACAATCTGTCAACAGAGGCAGGTGTACACACAGGAAATCAGAATTTCTCTAGGATCCTTTAAGCCAGAGTAAAGATAACTGGGTACCTTATTATGAAAAGAAAGCAGTAAAAGAGTCACACAGCCCGTACATAGCACTGTTAATGAGCACATCATTGTGCTGGGCAGGCCGATTTGCTGTATTTTGTTTTCCTGCCAGGAGGAGGAAGTGGAATTTTATGTTTGTCTTCAAAATTATTTCTTCTGAATTTCTGTCATGATCACTCTTCTGCTGTTAGAATCTATCGCCTAGGCAGTCTCCTCCTGCCACGGATGATACCTTCCGCAGCAAACTAATTCACATCCTCAATCTCAATCGCATTGCAGAGGCTGATGTTGCTACTGTTGTCAGTGACCTGGATAATGCTGCCAAACGGCAGGATTTGTCTCACAAAGAAAATGTTTTATGAATAGGTAAACCTGAATTACTGCCTATACAGAGAGATACTCAACACTCCCTAGAGAATATAACTTCAGTAACATTTTATGTCACAATCTAATATAGCTCTATCCTGAAAGCAATTTTTTCAGAGAAGTGCTGAAGCAGTTTTGCTACAGAACTCCAAGGGAGACAAAAAAATGTGCACTAACCATTATAATAATGTCACCAGATGATATAAAACTCAAAACAGTCCTGCAAAGTTGCTCAAGGACACGTAGGACCAATATTTCTCTATACCAAGAGAGCAGTCCAAGTCCTTCCTCCTTCCCCCACGACATTCTTGCAGTAACTTGGTTTCCATAACGCTATTTGCTGTCTGGAGTCTCTGGGCTGCAAGATGCACGCACCAGAAATTCTGTTTTATCACCCAAGTATGCAACTGTTGAAGAGTAACAAGAAGAATCCCTTCCACTGCAGTTCATTTTGTTTTCATAACTAGGATCCCTAAGCCTGAAATTAAATACTCTGAGAAGTTTCTATGGAGCAATGTAGTTTTCACTTGCAGTGCCTGTACTCCTGCAGTTTCACTTTCACTAAAATCAGTCTACATTTCTGTTTAATAAAAGGGAACCCAAGAGGAGGTCTTCAAAAGGAACAGTCATCTCTTCCCCATTAGTAATTTATAAAAGCACAAAACAATCAAGTTATGACACCATCCCTCCAGTGTCTATCTCTGATCAAGGTTTGTCAGAGATCACAAGAAATGCTTTTTGGAGAGATTTTTACCAGGGTATCACAAAGATGGCATTTACATAATTTCTGACATAATCTGGGGATTTCCTAGCTCTTCTATATGATCCTCGCTGCCTCAGCAGCTCTTTCACTATGAAGCTGTGGTGACCACAGACTACGATTCCTTGTGAGAGAAGGGCTGTGGGAGGACACCCTCCTCCTTCCTTTACTTGGTCAGGCATGCATAAACTTGCCTTCTGGGAGATAAATGATCTCACCTGTTGACATTTAAATTTCTTTTTACTACATTCAAGAACTCCTTATTTTGGAACTTCAGAATCCCCTTACATTATTTTCTGTGCTGCCCTCAAAACACAAAGTGAAACAATTCCAGCAGCTCTAAGGATACTTCCACAGTCAGTTCTGCTAACTCTTGAGGCTGTCCCAACAACTATACTTTCCACCTCTATGAATGCATTCCTATTTGAGAGGAGAGGTTCCAACATCATGCAGATGAAGAGCTCAGGATACTAAATTATGAGAATCTAAAATGGGGCAATAAAATCCACCAGAGAACTATAAAGATGTCATAATATAGCAAGACGATCGATGTTTAGAGAATTGTTCCATAAATTAGGAGAGCTGTGTTCTTCACAATTTAGCTATCTCTACTATTGGATGCAGGGTCAAAAATGTAGCTATTGAGCATGCAGGAAGAAAACAGAGACAAATTTTTATCTGATTATGAAAGATTTCCCTTCTGAATTCATTAATGTTATTGAGAAAAAGAGTTGTATGAGAACGTTGTTGATGGCAGCCAACGTGGTACATATGAAGTGCCTTCTGTCTGACTAAGATTTCAGAAGCACATACACTATTGCTTTACACACACAAAAAAAACATAAAACATACTCAATTTAATGAAAGCATAAGTAGTTTCCAAGAATTCAAGACTAAATTTGCTGCAATAAAGAGATGCTGTTAAATGATTATTTCATAATTTATAAATATAAGTATATATTCTTGTTTAACTATTTATTAAAATTTTAATAATTTAGTTCAATTTCCAGAGAATGAACAAGTCAAAATATGTATTATCTTGGTTACTGTTACTGAAACCAAACAAAGATAAAAGAAAACTGATAACGGAGAAATCTGATACAGACATCTATAGAAAGGGCAAGCAGCCAAGTGAACATATGAAAACTGTACAGGTTATAAAGACCACAACTCTAACTCCTTTTCAAAGACTAGTGTTTAACAGTTCTAACTTGTACTTCGCTGTCCACATTATAATTTATGTAAAAGCTACTTCAACTGTCTGTTCAGCTTATCAGTATTCAATTACACTAAAGCATACGAGCCACTGAAGAGAAATGCAGTTCTATCATTGTGCAGCCCTAGGGGGAAAAAAAAGTATAAAAGTATCAGCTATTTTCATTTCTAATATCCTACCAATACTGCCTCTACTTAAAAAAAGACTTCGCAAATTACATGTCAGGAGCAGTACACAAAAGCTCCCTTTTGTTAGTGAAGTCACTTTGGAGTATAGAGTTGAAAAAGGTTACAACAAAAGAATTTTTAAGGCTAAAAGTAAATCAATATTTCCATGATAAAGCAACTACAGCCTCTGAAGAGGGATGCTTCAGCTCTGAACTGCAACTGGGAATGAAAGGCAGGCATATGCAAACTATGAAATGACAGGGTAGAAAGAAGAGAGTCACAAGGTATTTAAAAGAAAAATAAAGGGAGAAAGTACTAGAGGAAGCTACATGCAACAAGTTCTCTCACCAATAAAAAGGGAAAGTGGTAACAGGGACTTGGTCTCGTTCATAAGACTGCATTGGGCTGCCTAATTACTAGATCAAAACCCTACACATTCATACAGTGCAAAGCAGCAGAGCTCTCTGGCGTCCCTGTACAAATTGTTTAAAACACTTTGCTTCTGTAATTCTGTTCCAATTCATCCAAATCCAAATAGAAATCTTGTTTTATTCAGAAATAAGGTAATATTCAAAGGTTATTTTTCCTTTTTTTTTTTTTTTTTTTTTTAACTGAATTCGTTTTCACTCATCCCACGTAGGTAAATCAATAACAATTTCTTTACTGAAAGAGCAAAAGACATGCCATGATTTATGTGAGAATGCTAGCATAAGAACAAATGACAACTCTTACGCAGGAGAGACAAAGCAGTACACAAATGTCCTCCTTGCATATACATGCAAGCTACGTATAGCTAAATGTTAGCCTAGATAACATTTACGTGTTGCAAAAAATTTTACTATATTGTTTTGTTTATTAAATCAGATATATTCTAAAGCAAACCACTTTAAGCTATGAATTCAGTTCCACTGACCAAAACTTCTTTAAAAAATACAAATCTTCTACTGTTTTTAAACAGCCCGCAATAAAAAAAATATGAATTACTCTAGTCTGTGTTTTTAAAATTCTATTACCTTGCACATGAAATTAAGGTAGTCCTTTCAAATATGAAGTAGATCGCCAGCCACCCATTACTCTGCCACCTGTGTTCAGCCCCTTAAACTAGACAGCCAATTTAAAATTCATGCAGATCAAACTATTCAAGTAAAAATACCAAAGTGTGCTATTATTTCTAATTATCTTGTACTCTGCATAGGAGTTTCTTCAATTTCAAATAGCTTCAACAAAATAAGAAAAAGTTGAGAAAAATACATGACTCAGCCAATTTGACAGGAAGGTTTGATATTTTACATAATTCCGAGTTGGCACAATGCATATTCATATATGGCTGTGGTAACTACAATTTCAAATACTACAAATTACTAACCTGCAACAAAACATTTTAAATTCTTAAAATAAGGGAAATACACTAACAGCTGTACAATAACACAATCCTTATGCCTAAATATTAATGACAACTGATTTCTTGGGAGCAAAAGAGATTCTTTACTGTGAAAAGGCTATAAGATACAGCTAAAGGCTGTATGGTGATCAGTGCTGATATTTCTGTTCTTTTTCTCAAGACTGTTTTCTTTTTAAACTATTTTAACTTGAGTGAACAGCAAAAGAGAAAAGACCGCTTAGATACTACTTAGGAATGAATGTAGTATTACTAAAGGTACATATTACTTAAAATATTTGCACAGTTTGACTGTACGTAAGAGCAGGTATGGCTAAACAACAGATACCTAATCCAATAGAAAAAAAAAAAGGCAATACAGACACTGATATTAACCTGCTACCTGATGCTTTCATCCTTGAAAGTGGCTAATCTCAGCACTGTGCCCCAAATAGGCACGTTTAAACATAATAAATATTAACATGACTATGGAAAAAGCATGTAATTATCTTCATTGTATTTCCACGACTACTGTTAAAAAGTACATAATCCCGAAACAGCACTTCTGGGAAAAAAAAAAAAAAAAAAAAGCGAACAATATACCTATACACTCATCTTTGAGGAAGACTGCTCTGTACAAAGGTACGTAGCTATCTTCAGTGCTCTCTTGGAATCATTTTAAGTCAGGCCGTAGACAAATTTGGATTAAATGCTCAGATAAGAAGTTTACAGTGAGTTGAAACATGAAATATGTTCAGGAAAGTTAAACATCAAAACTAAACACGGAGTTGTATAACACAGTAAGTCAGTAATACAGAAACATACTATTTTTTTCCTGACTATCTTCAGGAGAGTTTTTAAGTTCAACTAAAAGCCTGACATCAAACCAGAACACATGAACTTGGGTTTACAATCTGTTTTTTCCCTCTTCTTCCCCACTATCTCATCCATAATTATTTTATCTCGTATAACCGTATAATTAAATATGAAAACCCCATTTAGAAGTTAACATCTTGCTATTCTAACACTGGAAGAATGTAGACACACTTTGCAGTTTCTTCTGCTCAGAGCCAGATTCCATTATGAAGGACACTGCTCAGAAAAGCTTTCAGAATCCTGATTATGCCTTAAAGGTAGGGGACTCAGTGTGTGTGCTCATCTTTTTTTTTTTTTTTAAACCCTAACACAGCATTCAAAAAAGAAAACCATTAAGCTCTTGTGAACCACACGCAAGTTGAACCTGACTCCTTGCAGTTTAACAAACAACAAAAAAAGAAACCCTAAACCTTTCAAGCAAAATAAGAAAGAGCGCTGAAAATGGATTTAATCTATCAGCTGTTCATGATCTCTACAGTATCAGAAGTCTTGTGTTCAAGATAAGACCACAATGTTTTCTTAACTGCATGTGTTTATAAGACATGAGTGCCTTTAAAATTTACAGCACTACGCCAGCATAGCTTTACAACATTCTCCTTACATAAGTGTACTTCCATATGCATTTTTGCTCTTCAGTTTATTTTTCCTCGTGTGTCGTGGTTGATTCGTAATTGTACTAGATATGTGAAATATCAGTTCCCCAGCTCTGCCCAAGGTCATCTCTCCGCAGGTACAGAAAGATGCGCATACAGCCAAATAAGCAACGCTAAGAAGAACTTTGGTATCTAAAGAACTAAACGGCACTTAGTGACTGAGGCTTCTACTGAAAGCATCAGAAATAACCTGGAGAACAAATGGCAGGCATCTTGACAAATACTTTTAGAACTGATTTTTTTCCTCATCTAGCAATCATTTTTAAAACGTCCAATTTTAAGATAGGCTAAAGTTAGTTCAAACATCAGCTGCATTTTTTTCTCAGAAATTAAAATCTCTAGCTTTGCATGTTTACAATGAGAAATTGTCAAAACAAAACCCTATTCTGTTTTTAAAGTTGAGAGAAGCTGAGCAAATTACGTAGGAAACCCTACTCTTTTCAGGATACACAGAAAATACACAAAAACCTGTATCATTCTTCTGAAGTTCCCAAACACGAATTAAGTAAATTATCTTGATGAAAAGCTGAAGAAATGAATGGGGATCAAATCAGAAATGTACACAACCAAGTCCTTTGAAAAATAAAGATCACCTACACTTTGGCTTTTCCAACTAAACCTTGTAGTTTGCACATCAATGGCAAATCTGAAATAGTGAATCAATTTCTTTATCAGCTACCGAAATAGTTACTCTATCGCCATGAATCAATACATACCCACTGTATAGACTAGAGAATCAACACAAACGTATTAGAGTTAAATCTAACCTTCAAAAATCTTAGAATCTAAACAAATCATCTTCCTACTCTGCATACATAACAATGTGTTATTTTTTTCTTCTCTTTTTCATAAGTATTTATTTTTTCCATAAAAACTTTTATCTCAATATTGCCATCAAGGCTGACAATATAGAAGTGAATTAATGCTAACTGTCCACATGCTTGTGAATACCTGGTATCTAGGGAATAGGCAAAAAAACCCAACAAGTTGTTAAAGAAAAGAAAACAAGGCAAAAGTGAATCATTGAAAATTAACTACTTGACTTTCCAGGAGCTGAAAAAAAGAAGGCTTGGTCTAAAGTCAAGAGGTTGCAAGCAATTTTCTAGTTCAGTGGAATAAAGTATCAGTAATGCCACGTAACCTGTTTTATAATATAAGTCTCACTGATGATTCAAACACATCGTGATCACTTAAGCTCATATACTTACCTGAATACACACGGAAGTTAAAAGCTGTCTACCCCCACAAGAAAAAAAAAACACCATACACAACAATGGAAGAGAAGGAACATTATGAGAATCAAATATCATTTCCCATAAAACATTTTCTTATTCTTTATTTCAATATGACAATAGAATACGTTCATATTAGTCCTGAAAACCTGTAATAGGTGACTACAATCCAACAAAACACATGGTTTCAAAATAAGCCATTGCCTCACAAAGCCTCAACAAGCATCATGCCAGTCAAACACCCCATCTTCAGCATGTACTATTTTTTTCCCCTGTATATGTAGATTATATTTTATAGTTAAAGCAGTAAATTGGTGGTGGTGGGAACAAACATTTGCTGTCCACTTGCAATCACAGACTGAGATACGTTGTTGAAAAAATATTTACCATAGCCACTGAACATTGAAGTTAAATGGAACGTGAAAAAGTGAAAAGGAAATGCCTGCAACCTGAAGGGAATAAAAAAAAAAAACAAACTTCAAGTAATGGAAGGAGGAGACTGGAAGACTTCACAGAAAGTTTTATAACATTTTTCACAACTAATTCCAAGGAACTGCTGCTGTGGGTAGCAGTATGCAAACCTCTATTTTATACCTTGCTGAAGTATCTTTACTGCTGTGACTGCAGCACAGGCAGAATCTGAGATGATGAAAAAGTCATCACAGAGTTTTGAAAAATTTTCCAGCAATGTCCCAACTGAAAAATGTCCCAGCAATACGCCAAAGCACAAACAGATCCACAAGCTTTTGCAGCTTATGTTCTTACTAAGTTTTAGAAGTGCCTTCCCCTCTTGCTGGGAGGCAACCAGGGTATCAGGTGCAACTGCTTCTGAACTGCAGATACCTTTCCACTTAGAAAAGTCTTCATCAAATATGCAGTGTCAGTGCATGTTAGCAAGCCCAACCTCTGTGGAAATACGCTCTGCCTAATAACATTGGTGCTGCCTGGACCCCCAAGGGTACCACCACCATGAAAATAGTGATTTTATTTCCACTCAAAATCTACAGAAAAAATTGCTGTCCTGCAGAATTAAAGATTAAGCTGGTCTATTTCTTCTCAAATTTCTTTTAAATTTAGCTTTTATCACTATCTTTCTTTTTTTTTTTTTCCTAGGTGTAGGAGGCAATCCTATCCCCCTGCTGACAAGAGATAGTAGGAGGTAGCAATTACTAATGAACTAGCAAGACAAGCTTTTCATTATAAAGCAACAATTTAAGAGAATCTGTAACAAGGAGAGAAGTACCAGCACTTTCCTTTGGTAGCAACAAGGAAGACAACACATTTTGGCCCCTCAAGAGCTCTAACTACATTCCCAGAATGATGCTCCTATCGTCACATATCTCACACCCTGGAAATCTGGATGGGAATGCACAAATGCTTGTACATGTATTCAGAGCATGTTTTCCAGACTCATACCAATTAGTCCCTTCCCTTCTGTTTCCTATCAGTCGAATAAAAACATTGGGAAAGATCCAAATAATGACATTTTGACAGCAAAAAAAAGCAAATGCATTCAAACATTACCAAGGCAAATCTGAAATAAATCAAGCATGGAGACACCTCTTATCCCAGTACCTGACCTCCCCATGAGATGTGCCCATGAACCCTAATCAACTCTTCAACAAGAATCTCTCATGTATTTCCCACATACAACATAAATTCTGTACAAATGGATCTAGTGCCTTCCCAAGAATCAGTCTGTATGTGGAAAAAGCTTGAGAGCTCTACGTGTTAGAGACTAGACAAAAAAAAAACAAAACAAAAAAACACAAAAAAACAACTGAACATGTGACCATAACTACAGGTAGATTGCTTGCCTCCCTACATACTGGATCTTAAGCTGTTTTCATGTAAGGAACACGTATTGCTGTGCATCGACACATTTATACCACACCTGGTATATAAAGCGATGCCTGAAGAGCACCTCCCTTCAACGGGGCTCTGAACAAAAGTCTGTATTTGCAAACTTGACTTCTCAGCTGAAGTAATTAAGCATGCAGCTTCCTGACAACCTGCTAGAAAAGCTCTAATTTTTCAATTTGAAAGATTTGAAGATTAGCATGAAATTTACTACTTGTCGCAAATTAGACATCAGAAGAAGAAAAATGCAGAGATCACATGCTGGATGTCCGACAAGCCTACAGTTTCAGCCCCAAGTCATCCAGACGGACTGACGGGAGGTGCCCTTCCCACGTGCACCTTCCAAAACTCTTCAACACTCCACGTGCATCCACAGTAAAAATATTACCATCCCATTAAGGAATTTACTATTTATAATGTTAATAAAATTAATGTTGACTTGTTGTTCAAATATATGCCATTACTAAATTTTTAAACATTAAAATGATTTACAAAAGGAAAAAATGCTGGGACCAACGCTTTTAAAGCCTATTCTTGCTACACATACTTTCTGCATGTTCCACAAATCTATTATAACGGAGTTACATAAACGACATATCCTGTTTCCTTCCAGAAGAGGTTTGCTCTTGCGTACCATTCAAGCATGAGAACATGAGATGAGTAAGAAAGCCAAGCAGAAGAGACTTTTAATTGATTAAAGGTTTCAATATAAAGAAAATTAACCTTTTAAAAGGTACACGTAAAACACCGTAATGTGATATAAAGTATTAAAATTTAGCAGATTTTTTTGTTGTTGTTGTTGCTCTTGTTAAAAAGAGCAAAGCTTTTTTGGAGAAAAATCAGACTGGATTGTTTTTAAAAAATAAAGTTACATAAACACGGGATCCCAATGCTGGTGATACACGCAGAAGCCAAGTGCACTTTTAAAGCCAAATCTGATGATTTCACAACACTTGAAATATACTCTACATTTTGTATCATCTTTTCACAATATACATTGTTATATTCTACTCACTCTAACACAGAGTAAAGTGAACTTTTTTTTTGTTTTATTTAAAACAAAACAACAGAGGAAGGAAATAACCTACAGTGGCTTTCATGCTAGCACGAAGTCTTAACTTCCCATTCTCAGGCATAGCAAAACCCCATCCAGTTATAACCACCATGCTGAACTCCTTGTATGTTCAGTCTTCACAGCAACGTGAAAACAAGAGTAAGTCTCAAAGTCTCTCCAGTACAATCAAAACAAACAGAAGGCAGTAATTATTCTATCCACTACTCAACAAACTATTTCTGGAAATTCATTTCCACTGCAGTTCACCAGACAAACCTCTTATTGAAAGTGTTTGCTGAAGACCGCCCAACAAGTTCACAAAGCACCTGGCTCTGTTGTAAGGCAGAGGAATGACATCATGTGTTTCACAACTGGCTATGATACTTGAGAAATCGTTCAAAACGTTTTAATCACGTATTGTCCTAACTGACGTTTAGTAAAACACAAGGAGGAAATGATGGGTAAGCGTGTAATAAAGGCTTCCTATTAATTAGGCTTTTAATGAGTCAGTTCCAATGACTTATCACCAACGTTGTTACTTTCAGTTGAGTGTCCTCTGTGAATTACCTAATTCAGTCACAGAGCCAACTGAAAGACTTAATCACCTCCTTGTCATTATGTAAACACTACGCACACTTTGCAGGTTATCTGGGAGGCCAAATTGCCAACACGCAGTTTTTTGGAACGTATGTTTTTGGTGAACAACACATTAGCATTTAGGGCCATGAGCACATACAGCAGATTTCTTCACGGCAAACAACTGAGGTAAGAGAAGGAGATAACTGATCATGAACTCCTCTAAAAAACTTTATCACAGAGAGAAAAGCCCCATTCATTCACCATCCTGTCTGCAGCCCTCCCGCAGGACAGTGAAGCTGAGCCGTCGAAGAGGCCGTCTTTCTACTCCAGCCTCATGACCACGTGGAAAACAGCATGGGGACAAGGCTGAAGGAAGTGGTGTTGCTGTTATGCACAGCTATTTCCAGTTTACTTTTTTTAAAAAATCTACCTTTTTATTCAAACCCATGTACAGTGCAATAGGAAAATAATTACTCAAGTTTGTTCAGCTTCAGAAGAGCCTGGTCCTGAACACAGACAAATCTACCCTGACTTTATATGAAGACACTGACGTGTGCCACCAGAGCTGGCTTACAATCGAGTTTTTCCATGGATCTGCAGAAAGGAAGGGGATAATGCCATGCACACATCTGCAGTTCAAGAACCCTTTCTATAATGTAGCAAAGGAAAGCTTTTGTTTGTGTTTCACGTCACATCTTTATGAATACAAAACAAATATCTCAAGAACACGTAACAGTACTAGCTTTTATACGGACATTCAGATTTAGTTAAGGAACAGTCTTACACAAAAGGGTATCATTCTTATTGCTGTATAAGCTATGTTGGAAATTTATTTTTTTTTCATGGAGCATAAAATCAGCCTGCAGAAAGACTAGGATTAGTGTGACTTTCTAGCAGTTTACAAACAATATTAGACAGCATCTTAAACAAACAACAGTTACAAGGTTTGTTGTGGCTTACATATGTAGCTTTAATAATGAAATTCTTACTTTTTTGTATACCATGTATTCTGTAATGCTTTTCTTGGGCATAGCCACCAAACTGGTAATGCTAAATATTCCTGTAATTTTTGTTGTCTCTCCATTATTTTATCATCTTGCCAAACACTTTTCAGACGTTTCACGTCAGTCTTTTAACAGTCGACAACGGTATTGTCAAGCTAACTCATCAGCTAATTCAAAAGAATAAAATAACAATAGATCTCTTGTAGAACATTCTGCACTATACTCTGAAGACTTTATGATAAAAAATAATTCTTCCTCTCTTGAAATAACTGTAGATTATTCTTTTAAGTAGGTAAAAATTAAAGGCCCACTACCGGTTATGTACATGTAAGCATCGCTTTTGGAGGAGGCCGTAAATAGGTATTCATCTCAAAACTTTTTTACTCTTGAACTGCAACTTATTTTTTTATCCTTAAAAGAGATATGGCACAATTAGGTAAACTATTCACCCCACAAATGAATAGTATTCATTCCCCTGTAGCTCACAATAAACTCAGCCTAACCTCTTCTGTAGAGGTGGATATCTTGGCACCAACATTAAGGTTTTATACACAAGTCCACCAACCAAATGATCAAGGTAGTAAGAGTACAGACAGGAATGGGAACACAGGCATTTACCAAACACTGCTCTTACAAAGAGGATTAATGCAGCAATTTAAGATGCTTTTCTGAGCTTTGTGGTTGCAAGCTAGTTTTGTTGTTGCTGCAGAAAGCATCAGCAAAGAAAAGAGACACCAGAGCAGGAGCAATGGTGGCAGCAGCTCGCCTTGGCATACCCACGATGGAAGGGCCTGATCCCACAAGCACCCGCCAGACATGCGGCCACCTCCTGTAACACAGCCTCTACCTTTGCTTTTAACTCAAACCTCTGCTGTTCATCTAACTGTATACATAAAAACACCTTGAAGGCACAGCTATCTCATTAAACTGCCCTAAACTGTCCCAAGCTTGTCACTCTACTGCAGCGCAGCGTTCTGACGAAGAGCACATCACCAGCTACACGGCTGGTCAGGTTCATTTTAGCACGCCATTTAGCATACCAAGAAAATGTTCGCTTCCCACTTTAAACTGAATTAAACAATTAACTTTGAATAATTACAAACTGTTCAGAAGCAGCACTCTCTTTTATCCCTACTAAATTATTAATGCTGCTGGTCTGAGACGCGACGTTTAAATTTCAGAGGCTGTTTCACTATCAAAAAAACTGAATAGTATTTTTACTTGATTTAGTAATTACATTACACTTTAGCTTGACAAAGGCGTAAATATTCTTTATGCACACAGAGGACTATTATTTCAAAAAGTGGTCTGTGTACAGCCCATACAGTCGAGAATATAAACAAGTAGGTATTGCTGATGACAGCACTGAGGTCTTCAGAGAATTCATTTACCCTCTCAAGTGCTGCACGAAAATTCTGTGTAATGAGCAGTGAAAATACTGAATAAAGTATTTATGATTTACAGAGTATCATATTCTGATATGCCAGACATGCATTTAAAACATGCCCAATGTACATTAACTAATCATGTAGGGCACAACAAAAGGAACTGCAGATATTGCTTACAGAACATGGTCTTGCATGTAGGAGGCAAATGGGGTCACGTTTCTTTGCATCTCATTTGCTACATACAAATTTCACCCAGCCACAAAATTGCAATTATAATCTCCTTCTCTCAATATATGTGAATGTGCAGATCACCTTTAAAATAACATTCAGAAAAACAAACAAAAAATATAATAGATAAGCTGCCTTCAAGTAGTGTCTCAAAATTAAACTGATTTACATCATTCTATAGGACAACTTTCTATTGTTTTCAAGCATTACTTTGCCATTCCAGGAATTTATGTAAGGTGGGAGAAATACATATATTCAATTTTAAACTGAGTTTAAAATATGTAATTTTCAGATGAAGACTCCAGGCTTCATCAATACTTACAAAAGTATATAAAACTGCAGTTGCAAATATTATCTATGAAAATTAAAAACCTGCATTAAACATGTTATACTATAGAAAAATGAATAACCCTAAATATTGTATTATTGCATACTGAAATGTCCATATCCATTTAAAATTAATATAAACAAATGACAAAAAAGCAAAGTTACAAATCAGAAGCTACAAGTCTCAATCTCTATTACAGTAATACAAAATATTACAGCTAATCTCCATTTCTTTGTGAAACTCCCATCATTTTCCTAAGTCTTCCTCAATAACAATTAATATTATTATTTGATTAAATAAATTTATTCACCACACATGTAAGTAAGAAACCCTAGGCTAGGAGTAACACTGACTTTGCCACTTAGTGACTTGGATGCTTGAAGTAAATTTGAAGTAAGTTTGCCATGTGAAGAGCAAGGCAAATTATAGTAGAATAACTAATAATAGAATAGTATTCTATTTTATTCTTAAAAACATCTAAAATTCATTTTACTAAAAAGCCTAAAGTCAAATATAAATAAATAATTTCTAGGAGTGTCCACATTACTTAAATACAAGCAAAAGAAAAAAAACACTCCAAAGATTTATGCATACAAACATGGCCAAGAACAACATTATATACCTCTTGTGATGTTCCCTGCACTTAAAAAAAAAAAAAAAAAAAAAAAAAAGGAAATACAGCACTTCCCAAAAGATTGACGGACAAAACTAAACCAAAACTGTATTGGAAGTGAAGGATAAGAGCTGCTTTTTTGCTTTTTGGAAGTTTAAACCTTATTGAAGGCATTCCCTGCGTTCACCTTATATACTTAAGGGTTTAAGGTATTCAAAAGGAAAAAAATAGAGGTAATAAAAGCAAAGAATTAGTAAGAGGCATTCATGGCACGAATCTGAAGGCAGCAATCCATTCATGAGCAGGAAGGTGCAGAAGTGAACGGAGTTGTGCTGGGTGCTGTCCGAAGAGAAGCTGTTTCAGAGCCAGGCACAGAACAAACCAGCAAGGCTCCAACACGATGAAACACTTCCGAGCTTCAGTTCAACCTCCTTTATCCTAATACCAGTGACCCTATAGCACCATCCAGTAATCACCTCTAGCTTTTCTATGATATTGTAAATCAATCTACAGCGTTTCATGACGGGAATTTAATGAAAATGAATACACCCCTATGGCCTACTGAAGTTCAAAAGATTTAATTATCCCTAGCTCACATAACCAGCTTGTATCGTGAGCAAGACTGCAGGCAGCATCTCTCAGAGCCGTCCTACAGTGCGGAGGTCCAAGGGCAGATTCACGAGCACCGCGTTTCAGTGGACAAACACGAGCGTCCGACTCTTTCCATCCAAACACCGTTGACGGCACAGAAAGCAAGGCCCTGACACAACCCCTAGACCTTCCCCTGGCTCAAACCGAAACAAAAACAGACCCACCAGACCTCCAGCGTTTCACAAGAGCACACTTGGCTAAGCCCCGGTGCGCAGCGGCACGCCCAGGTGCTAAGCCCTGGCTCGGCCTCAGCGACACGCTCGCGTCCTCGGCCTCCGCTGCCCCTGGGGCTGGGCTCGGGAGCCGGGCGGTGCGGCCCAGCCTTGCAGGGAACACAAGTTCACCTCTGTGCTCCACAACAGGGTGCAGCTCCCCTTCACTTCTGCTTAACGAGAGCGCTCGCTAAGCTTTACGAGCCGCGGTAGCTACAGCCAACAGGAATACACTTGCTGCCTAGCAGAAAAAGCGAGGCTCAAGCAGAAAAAGCAAGACTCGTGCATGCTGTGGGAGGAGCTGTGCCAGGACTTAGAAAAGAAGAAAGGACCATCAGAAACATCTCCTGCTTTTGAACAAAACAGGACACATTCTTCTCAAGTCCTTTACAGTCATAAAAAGACATATTTATACATTTGAACGTAACACAAATAATATAGCAAGTATCAAATCATTTTGGAGGAATATTAAGCCATGTAATTTTCTTCATCCCTTTTAAACATCTGAATACAAGGCAAACAATTCTGTCACTGGGATCCACTAACAGTTAAATATATCACCTTTGAGGCGTGGCTCTTCTCATAAGAGTGACTGTACCGAAAAGGAATTTTCTCCGTCAACAATTTTGCTTCCTGTGCTTTATCAGAGCTTTTTTTTTTTTTTTTTAAGAAAAAAAAAACTCCCTAAGTGACAAGGACGTGTTTTCGCAGTCTGCAGTTACCCAACACAGTGCAGAGAGGGTATTTCCTACAGCAGGCAGCCAGCACGCAGCAGTAAGTTAATGCTGTATTAGCCCTGCCTGGTGTTCACCCGTGCGGTCACTTCGGCTGCGACGTAAAGCACCAATGTGGGTTAAGCAGTCTAGGACAGATCCACTTACCTAGGTATAAGAAAGCTGGCAGCAAGACACCAACTAGCCCCAGACAAGGAGAAATGTCCCACTGTGTCATCATAATGCTGGCTTGCCAGTATTTTATAGATGCACCACCTCTACTTCTCCTCCACTTGTTTCTTGGAGAAGTCTATGTCTTTACCAACTTCTACCACACATAAGATTTTCCAAGCCTGTAGGGACATTACTTCTGTTAACAGCTGTCTGCACCAGACACTGTTAAGGCTGATTTTCCGAATGTCCTCACACTCATACCTTGAGGATTATTATCTTAATGGAGCCTCAAGCACACAAAATTCAACACAATCTGTCCCTACATACTTCTTTAGCTACTGATGACACTAATTCCCATGAAAACTGACCAACATTACTACGCAAAACCTGCTGCAGTTGTATACTAAAATAACATCTTCAACAGGTTATCTAAGACACACACACACAGAAAGAGATTAACAGAAAAAAACCTTTACAAATAATGAAACTCAAGGAAATCATTCTCAAATACAAGTAAGACAGAGCTATGATGCTGCAAAACCAACAAAAGAACCTCTGAAATAAGCTACACTTTCAGTTACCAGGAGCAACTGTGTCAATCTCATCATGGAAAGAGACAAATCTACAACTGACTTTATGCATTGTAATGTCATTAAAAGTCAGTACTGAGCATCAGATACAAGCTTAATAATATGCTGAAATCTTCAGTAAGCTTACTTTACCTTGAAGTGCATGTATTTTAAGAAACAGGCTCTCGTAATACAGAAAAAGATCATTTTTACTTGCAACCCTGCAACCCTTGCAACCTTGGTTTCTGGAACTGCCATGAGACATAAAATGAAAACAGATCATTCAGGTACCTATTTCGATATTAAAATACACTATCACTACCAATCACACTGCTGAAATATTAATTTGTGCTAGGCACCTGCAAGTAGATGTGAAGAATAAAAAAAAGAAACTGAGTTTTCTTGCTTATGTATTAAAGATCCAAGTTCATAAACAGCAAGGGCGGCAGGGGGTGTACATTATTTATCTTTAGGCACCTGAGGCACTTAGTAGACAGTTCTGTATCAATTCCAGGGTCAACTAACAGTTTCCCACTGTCAGTAAGAAAATTCTTGGCTCCCCAGCTACCTTCTCCTCTTCTTTGCCATCAGTCATGTAATTATTTCTCTTCCTCCCAGTATTTTACAGATAGAAGTTTACAAACAAAACAACAAAACGCCCAAATCAGCCAATCTAGTACTGTTCATATTTTAGATGAGAAGAAACTATTTGTTAAAATAAAACTATTAGCTAAAGTAGTTTCCAAGATTTACCTTCTCACTCCTAGAAATGGATAATTAGAAGTAATAGAGGTGTTTTGCTGAGATACAGCCACAGATGCAAATCATCACTGGCTACCTATTCACCCCCAAAATAACATAACAAGGACAAAGAACTTATGACTTAAATCCATCAACTAACGTCCACCTCTTCCACTAACAGAAATATTCACAAATAGCAGGAAACCAAAATGCCTATTAGGTAAGAATACCGAAACAAAATCCCGTTTTAAAGGAAGCAGGCTGTGAATACTTTGTTAACATCACTTTACATTTTATACACAAACTAAAACCAAACACATTTTAAAGTGCAGAAACTAAGCTTGCTAAGTAAAGCGTATCAAGTCTGTAACTTCAGAACTCACAATCTACTTGGTATTGTTCCTAATGTTTTAAAATTGCAAAACTCAAAAAGCGAAGCATATAGCTACTGAGCAAATTAATTACTATATAATATTACGTTGTTTTTCCTGTGCTGTCCAGAAAAAAAGGAGTATACGTAATATTAAATGGCCTTCCTCTCCCTTAATACATTTTAGAAGCTATTTCTTGGCTTACAGACCAAACATTTTGCTTTTGAGAATTATATCCAGATGAAGGAGAAACAAGGCACAATAAAACATTTAGGTTAACTGTATTTCCTGATAAACAACCCAGTATTACAGGCAGCAGGTTTAAAAATACTGTGACTTGTGCAAACGGGAACACTGTAAGCTGTTTATCTTGTTTAATCCTGAAGGTAAATAGCATAAGCTTTAAAATATTTTGCTTCTTTGCCATAACCTACAGAATCATCTTGACAAAGGTAATGAAATACCATGGAGTATCTTAAACTTTTCCAATTGCCTCTAAATATGCTTTATCAGAGTACTGTACAGATTAGAAATACAGGAAATTATTTCCACAAACACTCTGTAAAATTCAATGGTTTAAATCCAAACCACAGCTTCAGTGAAGCCAGGACCTCTTCCTGTGTCCCCTGAGGTGATCAGTTCTTCAGAAAGGACATAGGCCCTGTGCAAACGCCCTACTGGGCCCCTTTAAAAGATGACCACTGCAGTTATTAACTTTGTTGTTGTTGTTGTCTATGCAGACATTTGGAAAAAGGTTCATGTCTCAATTTCAGCTCATGTAGTTCAGTTTTTAAATATTTCTTTCAAGAAAAAATATTACCTTCATTTTCCTTAGATTTCTCTCCTGCAACATGAACAACTTCAAACAAAAAAATCCTATTTCCCTTCCTAACTCCCATCTCAAAGATGTACCCATACTTAAAATTAATAATATATATGTATTACCAGTAACTATTTACCACTGTCCCTTCTTATTCAGTACCAGAATAAGTATCCGAGCTGCTGTTTTACACATCATTTTAAAAAGACTTTTATACAGAATATATGCTCGATATATTTAGCAGTTGAGGACCTCCTTTCCTCCCTGTACAATAGGAAGTTTCCTCTCCCATCTGCTCAGGATATTTATAAAATTAAATAATCACAGACTGTTGTTCTCCCATTGATTCTGCAGAAAGTGACTATTACCTAGGTAAAAACAAAACTGAAGTTGAACCCCAATGCCTGTTTTAACCTCCACTGGCTCCCCAGCACAGCCCTCAGACGCTCACAAAAATACCTGTTGGTAAAAGGATGCTGGGGACGAGAGCTGCCAGCCAGCCAAGGGGAGAACAACCGCGGGTGGAAGTAAGTGTGCCAAATTGACGCTGGTTTAAATCCTCAGTGGAGAACAGAAGGTACTTGCAGGCAGCACAAGGCCAAGCATGGTCTCCCATGATCATACTGGAAGACCTAAGCTTTATACCTAGATTTCGGAGCAAATATAAATAAGGTGAATTATGAGATACTTTTGCAAGGAGACACTTAAACAATTTAGTAAGATATTTATGGCAAAGACTGAGTAGTACTTAAGAAAGCAACAGCCCTCCTGCATATTTAAACACTCTACTTATGTTTATGACAACTAGATCTTCGTGAACAGAGAAAGAACAGAGAACGTGGTTCTTGCAATAAGCTAAGGGCGGCCTAGAAAAAGGGTTTTAGTTTTCTGCAGTTAAACATATATGGCCACAACTTCTTTGGCCTATGCAGAATATTTATGAATTTTACATTCAGAAATTCAGCTTTGGGATGTACAGAAAATCAGTGGAAATCTAATAAAATGTATTTTATTATTTTAAAATTGACTTTTGTCCTCTCGTACATTATTTATGAACGCTGTATCTTAACAAAATAAATAAAAGCTTTTCCTAAAGCCCACATACTGAATGCAGATCAGAACTTATTATCTGCTCCGTATTATGCATGAGAAACTACTCTGAAGCTTTACAAAATTAATCCCAAAACCAAAGGCTAATATTAATAACTGCTTACATTTGAATTGTTATAATTATAAAATATCATTCATTTATTTTAATAGTTAGCATGCTGTAGTCAATCTTTTGGAGCCTGAAATGAACGCCACATCAAGCAAACAACCAGGAAACAGCCATTTTTGCGAGCATCCCCCCTGCGCTAATGACCCATTCTGCAGTACCCATTGTTTCCCCCCTTCTCTGTGATCTCCAAAAACCATCAGCAATTTTCACTTTCTTTTACTTCATTACTGCAAACGCCTGACGGCGCACACCGAGCTCCCTCCGAAGCCTGCTTGGACACTGCTGAGCCCTCATCGCACGCGGTTACGCAACGGCCCCTATTTATAGCGAACCACTTGATTCCCATTATCAGCCAGGTTTTACACCGTTTCATACGCAGACGTTTCATCTGTCGTTGTAGTCCCCCAGTCAAAATGTCACGAAACAACCAGCTAAAAGGTTTTACAGAAGCCTGTCTGCGGTACCAACAATATTATAGCACACGCAGTTTGTAATCTTATCAGGAGACTCGAAAGTTATTCTCACAAGAGCAGCCTTCCATAAATCTGTGCTCAACGACAATATTCTTTTCCTCTACTTAACCTCCCTCTCTGTCACTACCCAGTACTATGTTTATCGCTAACTGTTAAAAAACACTGAAAGAAATCTTCATTTGGGCTAATTACAGAATTTCCCAGCGTTCTGAGACACGCTGAAAGACATCAACGGCAGCAGCACAGCCGAAAGCGCCCCATCGACATTTTACAATTCTTACTACACAACTTCAGGGGCTGTTGTTTAACACCCCCAAGCTATTTTAAGGAAGTGTTGCAAAGCATTATACATGACTATCATCTGGTTTTACTTCCGAATATAGCAGTACTTAATGATCATCATCGACGACTTCTGAGTATCATCAAACGCTACCATTTTCTTTAGTATTTTAATGAACTGACAGCCTTGCTAAAATTTATTTTCTTCCTAAAACACATCCTGCCTTTTTCTCACAGCCTGAGACAGCGTGGTTTTTCCTCATCACAGTCTTTAGCTTTCCTTATTGATACATCCACTTAATTCAACTTCAACTTCTTTATGTTTTAGTCAGCTGGCTTCTTTATTCTGCAGACAACTAACTTTTTTTTTTACCCAAATAGGACAATGAGTTTTCTTGGCAATTCATATTTCTCAAAGATCTTAATTTTAGGGAATAACAATTAGTACAGATACTGCAGACCTCACTAACTATGATATTTAATGATTGCTGTATAAAGACACGTTGCAGATACCTGAACAAAATGCAAACAAATCAGGTTATACCGATATCAGTACAGTGAGAGTAGAAAGCCAAAAACACCTGGAAAGAGACATTTCTGGAAGTAGGCTATGTGTGCTACAAAAGTTCACTACAATATCAGAAGAGACACATGCCTGCAAAATGCCCTGATCCACAGAGCAAAGAAAAAGCCATGATCTTGCCAGCTTTAACACAAACTGAAAGCATGCAAGTGTTCTTAGTGAAGCTGACAAAGTACAGCTGTTAAGAGTCAGAGACCATCATGCAACTCTAGTATGCCTTGAAAACAGCAGCAGAGAAAGGAGTGCAATTATAAGGAATAGACTATAATTAAATGAAATATGATTAGAGAGCACATAGTAACATTCGCTTATACAAGATACTTAGCAAGTCCAACCTAAAATACAAAGACAGGCAAGAACCGTGGCCAGGAGTATAAATGAAAAGACATTTTTCTTTGTTGTGGTAGAATAACACAGCCTTGTTCATCATAATATATGCACAAGTAATCGTCCCAGAGAAGATAAAATAAAACAGAAAGGGGTGGTGGTGGTGTCACAGTCAAAACCTTGGATTAAACTGTGTTTTTCAACTCACTGTACTTTCAAAACATTAGAGAAATGAGCAACCAGAAATTTGTCCTTAAATTCAGAGGCCTTGTAGCATGTATTTATTTAAATGTTCATAAAGTTGGCTTATTTCTTTTTCTTAAATTCATTATGTCTAACTCTGCCCCACCACATGAAAAATTAAAGTGTGATTTGACAGTTTCTTTTTTCTGATTTTTTTGACCATGCTACTCACATTATTTTCTTTCTTTTTATCACTTGTGCTTGTACATCGCACCCTCTGAGAACCTGATGTTCCCTAATGAAAGAAATTTCTAATCTTTTAAAAACAGGCACTAGACCTCAAAAGCCCAAATATGCCAGTGAAACAGAGAGTTATGATGATTTCAGATATTGGTGTGTCTAAAGGATTTCATAATACAGTCATTCCTGGCGTGTAATAATCTCCACAAAAGTGGTAAATGCTTTATTGTCTGAGAACTTCACAATGGATCAGAAAATACAACAGCAAATATAAAATCAGAATTCTTCATTGCCATGGAAACTATTAAATGACCCAATTAACCTCTCTTTCTACCTCTCTTTCTAATTTCATGTAGCAGCACAAATTGCACGACTCCACAAAGCGGCCAAGATCTAAACATAAATCTGTATTCCTGTGTTGACTTCAGCCTTTCTTCAATAACAGCTAATGCTTTCCAAAAACATATAAACGCAAAAATACTGTAAAACTTGTACAAGAAATCACTTATTCAAGACTACATTCTTTCTTCACTCTGTTCATAATCACAGCCTAAGCCTACACTTCAGTGTTATTCTAAACTGTCGTTTTAATTACAAAAATAACATTCACTGGTTCTTCCACTGAAACCCAGCTTTTTTTTTTTTTTTAATATAGAGAGGATATTATATGATGAATCAAAAGCTAGCCAGGTGCAACCTATCGGAGGCACTCTTTAAAGTCACCAGTTTCCATATAACTGGATCACAGAACTGAAGTAGAAGTTTTTCTTTTCGTGTTCCTATGCTCCAAGTTGGCAAAAACAGAGTAGGTTTCAGTTTTGTTTCTTCCTTGTGATTATCAGCATCAGCGGTTAAAGGCTTGAGGTTTAAACTGCTGTCGGTCGATATTCAAGTTAGCGAGCTCAGCTGAGCTCTGGAGTTGCTACGTCCATGAAAACGAGGCCAGGAAACCAACAACCCAGTGAGAATTACCAATCTACCACGTCAGTTAAGAGCACACATGGGTGGATTTGTATTTGATACAGAATTATAGCTAGTCATTTGATTAAACAAGCATTCCACAGTATTTCTGGAAAAAGCAGTATCTGTTCTTCCTTGCTTAATGGAGAAAAGTGTGTCTAGGCCCCAAAAGTTACATACAGCAGGATATAGAGCTCTTCGTACGTAGATTAAAAATAAAATAAAAACACAGTCTTAAATTTCTTCAATTTTTTTTTTGGTAATAAAACATAAAGATATTGCTTCGTGATCAAAATATTTAAATATAAAATGTTTTTAACCCTAACATCCCAGTAAAATACTCTCTATATCAGCATGTGAACTGGCACCAAAAAAATTCCAGCTCTTACACTCAAAATGAAGATGTCATTGCTACAATTAGGTACACTGCAAAAAAAAGGCAGTGATCACTAGCAATAGTGTTTCAGCTGGTTCTTTAGATGTGAAGTACAGCATTTGACAGCACAAACAAAATGAAGATCATAGAATTGTTGAGTAAACATTTGGTATTTTAAATGAGTTTTTACATGCTGAAGTTGTGGACTAGTGATTTATATTAAATTCTGAAGTGTCACTGATTACAGTGGTGTCCAGCTGAGTCATTAGATACATACAAAGGGCTTGCTGTACAAAACAAAGCAAGCATTAAAAAGCATACAGCTAAGAACTTAAGATACCTGTAACTGAAGGATTACAAGCAACATTGAGTAAGTTTACAAACACTGAATATACTAGAAAAGCTTTATTATTACTGAGTCTGACTTTTAGTCATGATGTCCATTTTCACATCACACCAGATTATACCAGGATACCAGACTCAGTAATGACAGAACTAGTATACGCCTTTTAAAGAAACAGCTGATTAGTTTTCTTGGCTAATAAATAAAGGCTGAGCAGTGAGTAAATTATCCACTGCTTCCACTGAATGTGGCAGGAACAATTTTCAGGAAAGTTTTAATGCAGACAGTGTTCAGTCACCAATGAAGCCTTTCCTGATTGCACTTTTTAGGTTGGCTTACTCAAATATACAGTACTGAACCAGAACTTATTAAGACTAGTGATATATTTTTTATTCGTCCAGCAGCAGGTAGTTATCTAAGAAATTAGAAGAATGTATACGTTAACAATCCAGCCAAAAAATACTGTGCAGTATTAACAGTATTGTAACAATAGCACAGGCGTACAGGATATCTTAACATCCATGTCATAAGCAATCTCATATTATTTTTTTACACTGCAGTGTTACGCAGAAATTGAAGCCAGAGCCATTCATGGAAAAAACACAGCCCTGCTCTGTTTTTCAGTTATTCTAAACCTAATTGTATTTGGAACAACACATTAAGCATTTTGCTACACGTTAAGGGTGTTTTATGTATTGAGAAGATCAATTAATGCACTACATCCTTGGTCCAGCTTAAAACAAATGACCCTGTGCTCTCAAACTGTAATTTGCTCAGACAACACAGGCTCCAATTTGCAAGCTCTTCAGCAGGGCTGCAGGCAGACCCCACCTACTGATTTGTGCAGAATTCCAACCTGGGTAAACACAAGGCTGCACCAAACAGCATGCAAAACCAGGGGATGAACTTCACTGCGCTATCCTTAATAAAGGCTCTGTAAGCCAGACTCTTTATTGTCAGAGCAGCATTCAAATAACGCCATCAAAAAAGGATGCTTTCATCTTTCAAATGTAAGTGGCCTTCTCAACGCCAAGTTAACATTAGAATGATTTCTCTATGTTGGAGGAGTAAATTTAGTTTGGTCTTTCAAGTATAAACAATTTTAAGGAAATCTTTCACTATGCATTTCAAACATGATTTCATGTTTTCGTATCTGTTACTTCTGCGCTAATTACTCAAAACGGGTCTTTCTCACCTCGCTTACTGAATTGCAGGTATAAATAATAAGAGCCGCGTACTGAGCGCACAGAATTGCTACAACAACGCAATATGGCCATTTCTTCAAGCACAAACAATACCAGATCACCTCCATCACTTTTACACAGTTATATCGTGAAAACAAAGCTGAATTTCATAGAAGTTTTCTTCTGTCCCATGTCTTCCAAGGATTTAACCTTTGGATACCTACTTTCCAGTTCAATTAATATAATTTAAAAAGGAGGGGAGGGAATGGAATAATGTCGAACTAGGTTTCCCCTGCTCCTATCTATGCCATAATTGATACACGAAAGTTGCTATCGATCTGCTAAATTACAAAAGGAAAAGAAGCAGACGCCTGAGTTTCTTACTGAAATGAAATAAAATAAAGGAAACAGAGGCCTCTGAAATTCAGTTGTTTGGGGCCATGGTATACCTCAGCCCCGTCCCCCTCACAGTACCGAAAACCACCATTAGAAATAGCACCCCAGAAGGTCCGGAGTTTAACACAACTCTGGTCAATTCCCGAAACTGACGCAGAAACGAGACAAAGGGGATGGGAGTCAGCCCTCTCTGAAGGCTAACCCACCTCTGCGAAGACCTGGGCAGGAGCAGCGAGCGGCGCAGGTTTCCTTGACATGCCCAGCACCTAATGGCAACCCCTTCCACCTCCCTGGCCAGGGAAGCACCATTTTGCTCCTCCTGGCCCCATGCCATCACATTTCTCCGAGAGGAAGGGGAGGGAGAAAAGGAGTTCACCGAAGTTCAGGGTCAGCAAATGCTGGCGGATCCTGTCACTTCGGGGCGTGCTGTGCCCCGCACAGAAACCTGCGTTATTTGGGGTCTGTGTGTGGGGGGGGGGGGGGGGAGCCCTGCGAGCCGCGAGTGTGTCATCCGTGCGGAGGCTGCGAGGCGGGGAGCTGTCAGCAGCAAGCAGCCTGGCTTGGAGCGGAGGGGGGCGGCGGGGAAACGAAGGTTACAGAAAAATAAAATAAAATAAAATGAAATACACTAAAACGCGGGGACGCTCACCGCACACACATCCCTCCCCCCCCAGCACCCCCCCGGGCCTCGCTTTCCGGGACGGCCCCGGAGAGCGGCGCAGCCCCGGCGGGCAGCGGAGCCCCCCCCGCAGCCCTCCCCGGCCCCGGGGGCTCCCCGGGCACCCGCTCGGCGCTGCCGGGGGCTCGGTGCCCGCTCCCCGCCCGCTCCCCGCGGTGCCCCCGTCCCCGCCGCGCACTCGCAGGCCGAGGCGCCGCTCCGGCAGCCCGGGCAGGGCAGACAATGCGCGGCCCCAACTCACCAGCAGCGCCGGGGCTCCGCGGGGCCGGGGCCGGTTCCTCTGCCCCCTTTCTCCTTCCCCTGCTCCGCCCGGGAGCGGTGTCCGGACTCCGCCGCCGCCGCCGGGAGCCGAGCCGCCCCCCTCCCGCCTCCCCCCCGTTCGCCGCCGGCCGCGCCGCCTCCCCGAGGCCAGTCACTGGATTCCCCGCTCCAACATGGCTGCTGCTGCTGCTGCTGCTGCCCCCGCCGCCGTCGCCTCGCCGCCGAGCGGCCGCGGGCCGTGCTCGGGAGCCGGGCACCGAGCGGTGCCGGGAGCGGAGCGGAGCGGAGCGGGCGGCCTCGGCCGAGCCGGGCAGGGCAGGGCCAGGCAGGGAGCTGCGCGGCGCCGAGCCGAGCCGAGCCGGGCTGCGCCTCTCCGCTGCGGGCTGCCGCCGCCTCCGCCCGCCCGCGCTGAGCCAGCCCCGCCGGCAGCCCGAGCGCAGGAGGGGCCGGGGGGGAGGCCCGGCCGCCGGCGACACCTAGCGGCTCGGGAAACGGCCCCGGGCGGCCCAGGGGGGTCCGGCTTGCCCGGCCGCCCGCCCCCGCCGGACGGGGTCCCCGCCCCGGCCGGGTTTGGTCGCCTCAGGTGTGGCGGCTCCTGGCCGTGTTTCGGCTTGGGTCTGCGGGGCGACCGAGCCCACCTCTGAGGTAGCAGCTCCCCCCCGGCCGCCAAGTCAATAACTGGAGTTAAGGGAAGCCGTGGAGCTTTTGCGGATTGATTTCGCACTTGGGAGCTACAAAAACATCCTTTCCGTGTTCATCCCGTGGTATTTTCTTCCCTTTGTCTCCTACATCCGTGGTCCCCATACCACCACGAACCTCTGTGCTCACTCTTCCAGACAACCGCGCTTCCCTCCTGCTCGTCCATTTACAACCATTTTCCCTTCAAAATGATCCAGCTTGCATTCCCTCACTTCTTAGCCCTTGCTGTCCCTACATTTCTTAAGCTTTCTGTGCTACCCAACATGACCTTAGAGATAAAAACTAGCCCTATGGGCCATTTATTCCACTCTATCTATTGTTGCCATGTTTCCACCACACGAAGAACAAAACATAACAGCAAGTCTGAATCCACTGTGATTTTAGTGATGTGTGTTTGAACTTCAAGTACCAGGTCATAGGTACACATAGGGCACAATTTGTCTGACTGCGGTTTTTTGTTTCTTTTTTCCTTTTGGTCATTTTCCGTTTCATCCATTTGGTCACCTGATTCTTTCTGCCTGCTTGGTTATTCTCATATTTTGTTGGCCAAAGTTCACTGACTCAACCACGGGGCCTTCTGTCCAAACAGACCGCCAGTCCTCTCACGGACCCCAGCTACTGACTGAATACGCAAGGCCAAATCGTGGTCTCCTTAAGGAGACCTGACAGGACTTTTATGTTCCTGTACACACCGAGGGAGGCTTACAGCTCTTTTGCTTTGCAGGCAGGTCTGTGCTGAGGTGGAGCCCAGAGTGTATCTTAATTTGCAGCAGCAAAATTTGCAGCAGCTGATCTTGAGGAGCTGCATGTGCAGCTTATTCTAGCCAGTCCTTCTCCACAGCAGGGCCAAGTGGGAGCTGTGCTTGCCGGAGCGGCGCCAGCTAGAAATTCCTCCGCTTCCAGCTCAGTTGCAACCTTCCAGCAGAGCAAACGAACCAGAACACTGACGAAGATGTTTCCCAGTAAACAGAAGTAACTCGCTCTCTGGCCTAAAAAGGAATGCAAGCATCAATCCACTCCTTACGTGCATACAAACTCACTTTGCTCATGTTGACGTACACTTTTGGTGGAATCAGCTGAGGATAAAAAACAGTAAATATGACTCAGAAACACACTTCAAGTTTACAGAGACAAAACATGATTACTGAGCTCTTCCTGCTGAAGACATAGGATAGCAGCCTTACCTTTGCAAAACTTGTGGGATTTTTAATAGCACGGAGAAGGCAGACATTCAAGCTTTGAACTTCCTGGCAATGCAAAGATATCCCTTACAGATCTCCTTTAAAGCTCAGGACCTACCAGTTCTTGCTAGACCTACCAGTTCTTCTCATCTGTGAATGCTAACGAGATGATCTGTGTTTGTTTTATCTTATTCAATTTGAAGGCTATTTGGGGTAAGTAATATCATTATAAATGATTGTATGCAAGTTTGTTAGTATATACATGAACTGTAAAACAAGTTCTTGAGGCAGCACAGCAGCAAGTGCACCCATTGCAGCACACCCAAGTAAATTATCTTCCATAAATGAGGTACAGGGGACAAGGCGGGCTGGAACTTTATGAAGTTGTGCTTTGTTTTCAAGTACCAAAAATATTAGAAAGACAGTAGTACTTCTGCTGTGCTTATATTAGTTTATACACATTAATGTCTGCCATTGGTACTTCAGTTATGACAAAAAATAATTATGACAAGAAACTAAGAAATGAGTGGTTAGGATGAACCATCCAAAGAATAAGGCATGAACAGTAGTTGTCATGCAATAGGAATATCTTAAGGTTTTCCACTTGTACTGGGGAGAATAATGAGTTGTTCACAGGGAAGAGTCTGTAACAACATAATTAATACCTGATCTCCATCTGGAACTAGATGATCTTTGAGGTCCCTTCCAACCCAAGTCATTCTGTCATTCTATGATCTGGTCTTTGTATGTTACCACTATCTGGTGCCCTCAGAGGAAGATTTTCATGTCTGTGCAAAAGACAGTACAAAACCAAGACAGTGACAGACATAGGTCTGAAGTGTAGGAACTGATTTTGATTAATTTATCCCACAAGTCTGGTTTTATAACTATAGCTATTGATTTTTTTATTATTATTTAGTGGAATAAGTAGCAATCAATCATATTTCCATCTAGCTAACCATGATTATTAATATTTTAAACTAGTTTTGAAACGGATTGGCTGGCAAATACGATAGGTCTGTTCTTGAAGACAGCGAGAATGGAGTACGCCCAAGTTCCCCGGCATGAATTGTCGCCACTGGATGACCTGATGAAATCTGCATCAGCCGTTAGATTACAGAGACAGCAATAGGAATACAGTGCCGTCAGGGGACTGAGATTTCCTGCCTCGAACATGAATATGCTGGCTTTGTCTCAGCATTTATAGGGCAGAAGGATGTAGTTATTCTGTGACAGTAAAAGTATAGGAGTTAAATCAGTGAAGTGCACATACTGGTAGATGGAAACATTACAGAACCATATGTATTTTTAACAATGTATGTGGAAAGCAGTTACTTTCCTGCCAAGACCCCAGTTCAGGATCGTGAGTTGCAGCAGCAGGAATTGGTGACCTCACAGCCACCCAGCAGTGTGGGAAAGCATTGTGCTCAAGTACAAGGGATGTGTTCATTTGCAGGGGAAAGACTGAAAGTCTTGGCAGGTAATTAAAAGGGGAAATGATTTTCAAATACAATATTTTGTTTTGAAATGCAATTGTTTTTTTCTATTGGATGCCAAAAATTTCTAAAGAATGCAATATCCTCTAACTAATTGTATCTGTGCTCTGAGAGAAGAAACAGAGCTATTGTTCTGCTCCCAGCAAGAGCTATTTATATATTAGTCTGTGTAGCACTCCTTTCTGTAATGATCTTCTTCCACCTACACAAAACTCCAATCCATTTAAAATATTAAATTAAGATCGTTTCTTGCTTTCTTATACCAAGCTGGTATTCACATAAAGCATTTTCCAGGTTACTTGGATTTAGTACAAAGTACTACTTGCAGACCTCTAGGCTGAAAAAAAAATAATAAGAAAACCGTTAGCGTCACTGGCAGACCAAACCCCTTCCTCTTGGAATGAATGGAAGCAGGAAATAGCAGCAAGAAGAAGGTCACCCTTTCAAGAAACAAAAAGCTACATACTTTTTCTGTCAACAAGAAATATAGCCATTTCTACCTTGATTTGAATAACTGATGAGTGGTCACTGATACAGCTGCACTGTATATTCCAGATAATAATAGGGAAAGTTACTGTTTGCTCTTGTAAACCTTACTTGTTCAGCAAGCAGGAGAGAGTTCCCGAAGTGCAAATATTGGTGTGTTTGTTATTTACACTTGAGATTTGCATTCTTGTAGCTGTACTGGTGTTTAGAAATTGATCGACAACTGGAGAAATTTCCATTATTGGAAATTTCACTGTCTTCTGTGCTTGACCCATATCTCTTCTCTATTAGTTTGACATTCCACAGCATATAAATATAATATATGGCATATATATGTGTGTGTATGGCATACCATTGTCCATTCTTTTCTTCTTCCTACTCCTTTATGTTGCCTTAACCTTTTCGTTTCCGTATGTAATTTTTCGACATCCTATCTAAATCCTACTTAAATATTATTTATAATTTCCTTATAACTTGTATCAAATTTTGAAGATTATTTATCATTCATGTTGATAATCAGTTATGTCTTTACAACATCTGAGTTGATGTTTTTATTTATATCAAGCATTTCTGGGACTTGGACATAAATGGTTATGCATATTTTTGGGATATAGGCCACAGTTTTAGTGGAGGGAGCAAAATCTAGTTTCATTCCTTGTTTTTTCCTGTATAAGCCAACTCCAGCTAATATCAGTGAAGCCTTTCCATTGACCTCAACACGAGGTTAGTCGTTGGACAAGGAAGTTAACAGCAAGGAGAGACTCTTTCTTCACATTTCTGCCCTGCTTAGCAAACAAATGGCTAGACACTCCTTTATTTCTGTGCTCTTGCTCTGAAATGCAGGACATCCTGCTTTTCAAAACCAAAGACATTAGGCCTACCCTAACCCCACACAATTATCCTACTCAGGTAGGAAATGGTGAGGTATTTTCTGTAAATTGTCTAAAAATGATAGGTTTCTGCAGTAGAAGATAGGTTGCTATGAAACTCAAGCCTAAGGTTGCTGAAAGAAAGATCTTTTTGATATTTTGTGTAAATTTTGTGTTGGAGACTAAAACTGGCGGGAAGTGAATCGATCAAGATCTGCAGGTAATGAAAGCAGGTCACTTGGGTATATGCACCTCTGCTGCTTCTCCTTTTCAAGTATACATTCAGAGATACACTTCTCTCCTTTATGAAACAGAAAGTGAAATGGCAGGGGAAGGGGCTCCTATTCTCCTCCCGTTTCTTTCATGCAGGTTCAGTATCTGGGACAGAATAGCAAGCATTTTTTCCCCTTCTTCTTTGTAAGTCAATTGCTTCATAGAAATTTGCAGTCATTACTCACTGAATTGATTAGAAATGCCATCAGTGAGTCTCCGAACATTTGTACTATTGCCAATTCATAGTACTTAGCGGATTTGAAAATAAAGCACAAAATACATGGAGACTCCTGCAGTTACAAGATTATAGGTGTCAAACTTCTGATTTCTTTCTTATTTTAATGGTTGCAGTCTCCAGAGAGTTTTATGATTTAAGTGGAACTGCTTTCAGCCATGACAAGCTGGTTACTTTCTTGTAATCCTGTTATATAAAAATGAAGTTTATTCTAGGAAAGATGGTATCAGTTCCCATGAAGATCAAACCAGATATTTTTCAAATTTATATAAGGCTGGACAGGAAGGTGTGAGGAGACATGGGACTGGAGCTAATATCCAATGTAGAGAGTATGAAGAGTATGAGAAATGGCACATGAAAATGGAGCCAGAATATGCCGTGAATGTTGGAGATGAAATGAAGTAAAGGAAATCTAGGGACAGAACAAACTGAGCTGATGAAAATGTAGGCTCCTATTGGGAGGACTGAGTAATGCACACACTGTTCTGTGCAAGTCAAATGTATAAGATGTATTGTTGATGTGCAGAGAATTCCTGATATAGTGGAATATAAATATATCCACTTGCAGCTGGCTGTCAGGACTGTTTTCAGACTTATAATGGTAGCTTGTGAGACATGAGTGGCAGATGATAGCCTGTTCAGAACAGGCACTAAGGTAAGACAAGGGGTAGATGAGGAGAGCCGGGGACAGATGGAAGAGAAAGTAAGAGGAACAAGAATGCAGGAAATGACGAGCTACGTAGATATAGGGCTTTGTCTGGCAGTCTGGGCTGATGTATTTTACTGTCTTATAATCTTTGCAAAACTAACTATGCAGGGTAGATAGGTAGAATTAAGATGTTGCTGTTTAATACATCACTGCTCTGGCTAGTCGCTCTACCCTTCTGCTGGAAGTTGTCACAGCCTGAGGGAGAGGAGACGGAGCCCTGCCTGTTTCCGTGGGTAGTGTGGCAATTAGCTCTAACCACTAGTAAGGACAGCGGGGTAGGTGAGTCAGATGCCTGCATTTTCTTCTGCCACTCCTCATCCAAGGACAGTACCCTCTGGCAGATGGGAGGGACAAAGAGGTGTAGTCAGTAATTTCTTAAATCAGCACAGCCAGATCAGCCTCCTGTTAACTCATCCTGTGAATCCTTGTGTCACTGAGGGGCTCCTTTCACTTACACAAGATCCAACGTTAGCTGTGTATTCCTTCCCCTTCAATGTTAGCATGACTGAAACCTTGCTAAAAGCCAGCTGGTGAAAAAGCGAAGTAATTTGATGTGTTGTAGGTGGCAAAGTCAATTGATTAAACCAGTATGTAACATACAGAATATCTCTGAGCATGACACAGAAAACATCACAGAACATCTTCAAATGAGATGAATAATTTCTACATTTATAAAGACCAAGAAAGAAAAGGTCACTCACATAAATTCCCATTGGTTTAATTGCAGAATTCTTCACTGACTCCTTTTTGTGTAGCTTCTTGTTATTTACTTTGCCAAATTGTTGACTGATCAACTAAGCTGTTCTCCAAGTCAAGCACAGCATTTTTCAAGGTCTGTTTCAGCACAGTGTAAAATAATTAGAGCTATAAACAAGAACGAAGCAGGAATGCCACAAACCCCCACATATCTATTACTTGTCATCTGGAGAGTCTAGCTGTTACCACAGAACCATGTTAAAATTAAATGCTGAGCTTTATTTAATGTACTTATTTGTTCTCCCCTTCTTTGCCTTTACAATTCTTATTTCAAAGCTCTTTTGTTCACTTCACAACATGGCATATTCATGATCATGTAGGTACTTATAATCCACAATAAACTGCTGTACAATCATACTTAGCTTTTAAAAACAAACAAATGTTCAATTGAAGCTTTTGTAGCCACTGCATAGGTGGCTGTCACGTTGGTTAAGCATTTTGCAGGACAGACATCCGTTTATATCAGTTTGTAGACAATACAGAATTTAGGATAAATGTCTGCTAGAAATTAAAAAGAAAAATAATAAAAAAAGAGGAAGGAAGTACGTTCTTGAAATTTTGTATTAGCGGGATTTCATAGCATTAGCATTCTCACACTATATTTTGTTTTAAAAATTAATTTACCTTTTTTTATAATTCATCAAAACATTTTATTTTGCCCACCAATGAGCTCTCCATAGAAACAGTTGTCTCTTAGTAACATACCGAGAATAGAGCTGCTGGATCTGTGTATACACTGCATCGGTGTACACCGCCCTGCGAGGGAGAATATGGGAGTTCTCCTTCCGTAACAGCAAGCTGGCACAGTGCTGCAACACAGCTCACTGCCCCCGAGCTTGGGCTCCTTACGTATGAGCCACAGGTCACTTCTACCTGCAGTATTCCTTGGCCTTCGCAGGGGCGTATCAGCGCTTGGTTTTGTTTAAATAGGACACGAGCCAGTGAACTCCAGGAGCACTTTTTGCCTGTTCTGTGCAGGTCACAGATAGGGCTGTCAGCTGGCAGTGACTTTTGGCCCCTGCCGATTGAATTCAGGACTGTTTTGGATACTGCCTCTGATATTTTTTTTCCGGTCTTTCTACGTGGAAAAATCTTGAAAATGTTATCACCCGTGTCACCTCGCTCCAGCCGCTCTGCTGGGCACTCCTTTCCCACCGTGTCACGGCCAGGCCAGACGGCTCCCTCTGCCCCTGGCTTTGCTGCCTCTCTCAAGGTCTTCCCTCTGCACCTTTTGCTCTCCCAGGGCTGCGCTACAGCCTCTGGCACACAGCGCTGCTGCCTCTCCTCCTTACGTGCGCCGTGCTTTCTCCGAAGCAGTCCAAGGGCATGGTTATGATGACATTTAGAGCTCCTCTGCAGCTCTGTGTCGATATTTACACTGAGCTGATCGTTGGTAAGGTAAGGATATGCCTACGCTGTAAAACCGCCTTAGTTTAACTGGAGCTGCCGGGGAAAACAAGCCGGCAGTACGGAGTGGGTCAGGGGCTGTGTGCATCTTGCATGCTTGGCCCCCAATTTGGGCAGGAGCCGTGCTATTTTGTGTGCTTAGAAGGGGATGAGGCACACATTTCGGCTGATGCTTAACCCCCTTCTGGTTGTTCATTGCTGGCTGAGACCAATGTCTGCCTTGGCTGGTATTCTCCCCTCCTTCAGAATACCCCAGGCCATTCAAAACCATTGTAGGGCAAACTGTGCTCTATCCCTGGCCCTCCACAGAGGCTTTTAGGATGGCAGGCAATGGAACATCCTATCCTGGATTTTGATTAAGGGAAAGAGTGGCTATCAGCCTTGGTTCCAGGCCCAGACTGAGGGACTGAAGACAAGATGTGTCTCAGCACACAGTTATTAAAAGAACATGTCTGGAGGCAAAGAAGAGGCCTAGGAACCAGGAGAAACCAGGCAGAAAAGAAACTCTCTCCCTGTGTGTGGGGAAAATGAGGTGGAGAGAAAGCATCTGCTGAAACGTGGTTTTTAAAATTCTATATTTGTGCAGTTAATCATATTTTGCAGCAAGCTATTTCAGAATAAGAAGCAGGGTGGCTGGGAAGGATTTTTTTTTTTTTTTTTTTTTTTTTTTTTTGTTCCAGGGGAACGTTAGGGTGCTGTGAACTGTTGAGGATGCTTCAGAAGGTTGTGTGAGGGTGGTAGAAGAGGAAGCTGAGGTGACAGAAGAAGCAGCAGAGTTGTAGAAGCCACGGGGGCTTTTCCACTCCTCTCTCACAACCCATGTCCACTTCTTCCCCTTCCTTCAGGTCTCTCTGGCTATGCCATCTCCATGTTCAGGTCTCAGGCATGTCACTCCTCACTCTGCAGGATGTGCCACCTTTCAGCAGCCCCAGTTCACTTCCTTTATCTTCCAGAAGGATGGGAATGGGGCAGATCAGGGACCTTTGCCTGGTGCTGAGAATGGATGTGAGAAAAGGAAGCAGACAGAGCATGGACAGGAGGGCAGGAAGGCCTGCAGTGATACTGAGAAGAGGTCTATTCAGAGGGAAGGGATTCAGCCCAAAGCCGATCTCCTCTCTTAGGCCCTAGCAGAGCTGGCAGATTGTTGCCCTCAGCAGCTGTCAAAAGGCTGTGTCTACATTAGCAATTTGTTTCAAAGCAATGGTGCAGTTAGGAGGAAAATACAGCCATTGTCTCCATTTACCATGTGATGTTTCAGTTCTCAGAGGGGTTTTGGTGCATACAAAGTAAATTCCTTAAGGAGGAATTGAAAACAGAAGCTCTGCTTCCAATGTGCTCCAAATGCACCCTGGTGCTAATGGGGACAGTAGGTTCCAAAATAGCGTGTGAGCTGCATCATCGCGAGGTCCCCTAGCACATACCTAACACTTTCTGTCTTCAGAAGTCTTTGCAGCAAGTGTGTAGCAGATGTGTTTGGCTACAGGGGCCAGGCTAAATATAATCCAGAATATATCCCCACTACCCCAACACATATAGTGGAAAAACGAGATGCCTCACTATCAACTGTTCCAATCTACTGATGTAGATGCTCTACTCCTAATGTGCTGAATTACTTTCTCATGCAAACACAGCCTGCTCTGGCCGCACCTTGAGCTGGCTTTGGGATATGGTAAATCCAAGATGAATATGTACCTAGAATGCTTCATGTGTATAAAATATATCTGTTAGCTTTAAGCTCTTTAATCACTCACTACTAACGTTGTTTATCTTAACTCGAGTGGAAGAGATAAGGCAAAACCTGCCGTCCATTGCAGTAGCAGGTATGCTGGCATCATAGCCAAAGATACAGGGATTGCTACGGAACTGTACCCCAAGGTGGGTAAAGGCACACAGCCTGAAAAGTGCACTCAGTGAGATGCCTACCCACCCAGAAAAAAAAAAAAAAAAGAAAAAAGAAGAAAAAAGCCAGAGGCGTAGCTGGGTGAACAACTGTGATAATATCGTTCTTTCCTGAACAGAAGCTACTACATGCTTGCTACAAAGGTAGAAGAAATCAAACAACGTTTAAGCCAGAATGATGAATAGATGTAACAGTCAATATTTACTAATGCAATTACAAAATGATATACATCCTTAACTGGTGTATTGTTTTCCTTTTTTCACTTTTCCTATGATTTCTATTCACTTGTGAGCTCCTTTATTTGCATAGCACAGTGAGAGCACTGATTTAAGCTTCTGCAAGCACTCTGTGCCGCTATTGTCACTTACAGTCAAGGTTTAGTTGTAGCTGCTCCCAGGAGCTGTACTCTGCCCCCGTCCCTCACATATCCTACTGTGAATTGAAAGCATGTTCTAACAAAGTGTTATGAAAGGGCATGTAAGATTACAAAGACATTTTTTTTGGTATGGAAAATTCGAGTGTTCTTTAGGAAGCTGTAATTTGTACAGTTTAATCTTTTTTTCTTACCAGGGCAGATAAACCTAGACATTCTGCTCTCAGATGATAGCACATTTGGAGATCTGAGAGAAACAGGGAGCTGCTGGAACATATTGCAGAATCCTAAAGCACTTAGCAACAGAGAGAGTGTGGGATGCAGCGACATAAGCCGGAATGTGGAAACAAGTGACATCGAGGCGGCTGTTTGGGAAAGAAGAGCTTTTACTTTGTTTATAATTTCAGTAATTCTAAAGAACCATGCAGTGTGGGAGGTCACTGTGGTCTCTGACTCTGCATATATTCTTCTCTGTGTGACTGCTCTTAACACTTCCATGGTAATTATTGTCCAAGAGTGCTGGATGTATTAATTTCCTTCTGTATTTCCTGCTTCTTTTAAAAACAGAGAAGAGGTATTAAGAGATTTGTGGAAGGGGAATGTTATTTGCTTTAATTTATCCTGTTAAAACATACTCATGTCATATGCACTACGAAGAGATACATATCAGCAGATGGCTTGATTGCACAGCTTGATTCTGCACATACTAATAAAACTCTCTTTCTGCATATGAGGGAGCAACATGTACATTTTGTAATATGTCCAGTCATTAAAATCACAGAGTGTTCTGGAGTGACACAAGCATTCACAGTAATGAAGTTAGAGCTTTGGACTAATAGGAACTAAAACATCCTGATAGCATACACTAACGGTGGATGTCAAATAACAAGCAGAAATAGAGGGCTGAGGTGCTGACCAGGATAAATAGAGCTGAGATAAAGAAAAAATGTCTCCGACATGAGAGTGAATTTTAGAAGGGATTCAGAAATTCATGTGTTTCTAAGCTTTGCGAGTCCCCCCGGAGATAAGAGTGATCCAGAGAACTGGAATTTAATTCAGCAAGTAGCTGGAAACTCAATTTTACTGAATACACATGGACCTGCAAATGCAAAAATCTCCCTTACTCTGAACAGTTACTGCACGCTTTAAACAGAGGGGTTGCACAGCTCTAGGGTTGAAGCAAAGGCCATATGCAATACAGGGTTCTTGAGCAGTTCAGAAACCTTGTAATAAATATTACATTTTGTATTTAATGAGGGGTGAACTATCCATTGCTTTATATTTTCTTTTTCTTCTCTTTAAATCTCTTTTGTTGTTTGTATTATTGAGTACCTTAATTTTGTCTACTTATCAGGTATTCTGCATTGAAAAAAAATAGTTGAAGGAAATTATAGAGATTTACTAATTTATGGTAACAGAAGTGCTACAAAAATGCATAGAACAGAAACAAAATATATATATATAATTAATGGTGCTCAATAAAAGCTGTTAGTATTCAAATCTAACAAATTTATCTACACATTGACTAGTTCAGTGTGGCATAGTTTCAGGCTACTGTTGATACTTTACCCCATGTGCAACCTGTCATCGGATAACTGGCCTTTTAAAGGGAACTGGATTCAGCCTAGCTATTGATAAATTTTTAATTCCAAAACCCTGAAGTAATTTCAGCTACAAAAAAACAGTAATCACCTTACATTACATGACAAAATTAAAAAAAAAAAAGAAAAAAAAAAAGCACAAAACAACAAAAAAAAAGTAAGACAAATGAAAGAGAAAAGGACACAAAATGAAGTTACCAGACCAAAGCTGGGCTACAAATTACAAATTTATTACAAGAAAATTATAAAGAACAGAGACATCCCTAGACTGTAGCAGAAGAGTAGTGTAGACATGGCATTATCAAATCATTCAGGCTACAACAGGATGAACCTGAAAAGCTATCCCATGCTATTTGTGAACATCAATCTCTTCCAGGCTTCCAAAACTCACTGGGACCTCTTGTAGCTGACTAATGAGGAGAAGATCATCTTGGCCTGATCCTCCCTAGCTCCCTTTGCTTAGGAACAACACTGAAGTAATGCTCCACCATTTCCACCCTCAGGGTAAAACACTTTCCTTGAGGAAGTTTCCCACACGTTCCTGTCTGCAAATTTTGCAGGGACTAAGCGCCAGACTGTCTCTCTGTATTTTAATGTCTCTCGTCCATATTAATAGCTGCAGAGCCCTGGAGAGGAAGCATCACCTGCTGAAGAGGTTTGAAGACCTGAAATTCCAGCACCATTGCTAAAACATTTGCCTTGACCTACTCCCACTTCATATTTTTCCTTTCTTCTTGCTCTCTTCTTCTCTTGCTCTCAGCTAGTGCCTTTCTCTTCTCCTAAGGAAGACCATTATCTCAGACCCAGCATATATGATTGCTACCATCAAACCTGTATTCTCTGACTCAGAAAACATAAGTCAGAGACTTGAGGGAGCTCCAGCTGTCCCTTGGAGAATCAGCCTGATCCCCTCACCTTTCCATGCAGCACTCCCCCTCTCTTCCACTGCATCTGATTTTCCTAAAAACATTTCAGATAATGGAAATTGTAGGAGTAGTAACATTCTCCGCCACCTCCCCCACCTCTGCTGAGAGTCTTCGTTTTTATTTCTAAATGGTGCAAAAGTGTTTCCAAAGACAAAAAAAGAAGCAGGTCAGGATGCTCGTGATACCATTCTTTGTAATACAAATGAAGGCTTTTTTTTTCCTAGAAAATGAGCCTGGAACCACCCTTTTAATGTGTGAAGGCAGCCAGCATCAATAACACGCAGAGAGCTGGAGCTAGATACTAGTCAGGGTTGCTGTTATTAAAGGGAAGTTTACCTAATTTTAGATCTGAGAAATCAAGGCCTAGGGTCTGCCACAGCTAGCTGCCTCTTGTTCCTTCCCCCGAAACCCAAACCACAACAAATATACACGCTAAAGTGAAAGTATCTCTTTTCCGGAGAATTCTGAAGAAGGCATTATTTTTGCTTTCTCACTTATTTCCCTCTTCAGTCCAGACTGTGTCTGCTCTGAGCAGCCCCTGGGGCTGTAATGGAGAGAGCTCCTTCCATCAGCGTTCAAGGCAGGATCACTTTTCCCTTAAGAGAAGACTCTCCTCTTGAGACTTGACTCTTAAATATCATAGGCACTAAAGATATGCAGGCAATTTTCCTTTGTTATCCTCTGGCTCTTCCTTGTCCTCTCCTTTATCCCTTTGTTCTCTCTTTGCCTCTTCCCCCAATGCTTTTTGTGGAAATACTCTTTTCCTCTCTGCTCCCTCATCTTCTTTCCCCAAATCAAATGCCACTTGCATGCCCTTTTCCATCCTGTTCAACTACAGTGGTTGTGCTATCATCTGCTTGTTTCTCTTCCCTTCATTCCAGACACCACATCTTACAGCCCTTGAACTTTCAAAGGCAAATTGCAGTCTCTTAGTGCATCCCAGTAGCAACAGGCTCTCCCGTCTTGTCATCTCCATATTTCTATGCCCCCAGTTTCTTTGCTTTGTGCACCTGTGCTGCTATGAACACTGGTCATTGAATATGCACCCACACTATGCAAAGCAGCACCCTATCAGAAATACACAGCGTGATCCCAGATATATTAACTTCAGAGACAGCTTGTTCTGGTACGTCCTTCTGCTGTAATTACATTGTTTTGGTATTTCCACACAGTACAGCACCATGCCAAGTGGCTAAGCCTGTTCAGAGCTGGCTCAGATGCTGCACCTGACGTCAGATCAGGACTGGAAACAGTCATCTGACCCCTGACTGAAGTTGGGATTTGGCATTATGGTGCTGGTTAATTCATTTCCTCTTCTTCTTACACTTCCCCAGAAACACCCCAATTTTCACTCTCCCTATCAGGCTGCAGCACACTATAGATCATACAGGTGCTGCAGGGTCACAGAAGAGAAGCCCGTTCTTCTGAGTATGGGGTTGCTGAAAGAGGGCCAGGTGGGTGTTGCTGGGGTGTCTGAAACACAAGTAGAAGTGTTATACTGGGACAGGTATTATGCTCAGACACACTCCTTCATTTGTGTTGTAAGGATGTTGTTATGGGTTCTCTGGAAGGACCACACATATCTGCAGCACAGATAAGGGCAGGCTGTCTATTCTTGCAGACCTTAAAATGATTGTAGTAAAGCAGCGTGAGCTAAATCCTCCCATGGGAGTACAGCCCTAGTCCAGCCTGTGACTAGTCCAGACCTGCTGCCTACTGAGCTGCATGGGCAAGTGGTCTCTGAGGTGGGGACATCATTTACACATAGATGGCCCATGGAGAGTAGCCTGGAAGAAATGGAGGCTTCTAGGAAAGCACATGATGCACTGAGTTTGTTATCTGAAGAAAATAAACCAAATATCTAAATTAAAAAAAAAAAAAAAAAAAAGGATTTTGTAATCCCAGAGTAGAATGCTTTTTGTAGTGGAATTCAGTGATATGGTCCTTTCTTTCCTTAACTAAATCATGAGACAAACTGCAAACCTGGGGCAGAGGCTACTTGTAAACTTCAAAACAGAGACAATACCACATGGAATGGGCTGGCATGTTTTCTTACGTTCTTACAGCAGTTTTGTCATCGGTGCTGTTGGCACTGAGGAAACACCCAAAATCTTCTACTTAGCTCTTTGAGAGAAACAGAAGGTGCAGTTCTGTCACAACTTAGAAATCATGTCTAACTTGTTGCAAGAAGTTTGTAAGCAATTTCTTTCACTCCGTTCTGCAAAATAAATAAATAAACATGTAGGTAGCCTTGATGTCTTAAAAGTTTTTTGTTTGTTTGTTTGTTTGTTTGTTTGTTTTTCAAGTGCAGATATTTATAAAAGCATGTCTCCAGAAATGGCATAATTGTTTTTGAGATTACTTCAAAACATGTTTACTAACTAGCAAAGTAGGCCATGGCTATACTGACAAAGAAAGTAGTGAAATCAGAGCAGATCTGCACAGTGAAACAGTTACTCCCAGGGACCATATGTTCACATAGTGTGTGTTTTGTGGGTTTTACTTTGAACTAGTTCTAGTCTGTTCCTATAGACTGAATCTCCAGTACCAGTTGGAGGATGTTAGGTGTGCTCTTGGAGTACACGTTTCAACATAGTTCAATTTAAAGGAATTCAATCCATGCATTCAAGATCCCTCCATTACATGAAACATATGCAGGAGCCAAGGATGCTTCAAAAGTGTACTCAAAATGAACTAAATTGCTAATGTAGATGCACTCATAATCTCAGATCTACAAATTAGCTTGGATTATTATTCATGTCTGATAATAATAGTGATTATGTTTCTGATTACTAAATTTTAATTATATTTGTGCAAACTCAGATGGGTGTATAATGCTTGATTTCAATGAAGTTGTGCTTACATACTCTAAGCAATCATTCTGACAGTCTTTTCTAATGGGATTACACAGGTACAGCATAACAAAATTTGCTCCTGTAAAGATAATTTGTTAAGCAGTTTTATTGCTAACGACACAGAAGAAATAATAAAATCTAACTGACTTATTTTTGGTTCTACAAAGGTAAAAACTATGGTGTCTCTATATTTAATAGACATAACAGGGTATACACGGTAGATCCACTGAGAAAAAAATAGCCATTTGAATATATCCACCCCTAATAGGTGAAGAGCCATATGTCTGCTTGAAAGCATTTCAGCAAAATTTTCAACATTTGTTTCCAACATTTCATCTACCTTTTTGTAGCCAAGGTCTACACGATTTTTATTATTCCATCAATTAAACAAGTAAAAGCACTGGTAGGAATTTTTATTTTTTCTCAGAGTGATGTGATGTAAACAGAAGGCAATAGTTTGATCTTTGAAACTGAAATTCTGAGGGAGAAAAGGGTAAAAAGGTAAAGATTACAATTTCATTTAGAGTACATTTTGCATAAAAATAAAAAATGTAAAGAACAGATTGACAGTATGCTGCCAGACATGTATGTAGTTGTATAACATATATAATCATATCTATAGAATCTCAGTACAAGTTGTTATACCAGAGGAATGGTTTTATTGATATAAGAAATTTGTTGCATGGATTCAGGGTAATCTTTGGACAATGGAAAGGTCTCTTGTTCATTAAAAAATAGGTATTGTAATAAGAGTTCTTGGTTTGGCAGTTTTGGGTTTAACTGAATGTTAAAATTAGGATCTATTAGCTTTTTCTCTATAAACCAATAATAGGGATATCAGAAACAAAATGTCACGTATAAAGATCTCAGTGAGATGTCTGAGATCTCTGAATCTGATTCAGAGATGACTAAAGGATTCTTCACTCACATAACTTTCCAAAAACCACATTTTTTTTTTCTTAAATAGTGATTCCTAACAGGCTGTATATATATTACAGATTGTTTGCTGATACTATTTTCTTCATTTTTTACTTTGTTACAGTTTAACACTAGACGAAAGTGTATGTGAGGCACACAACTGAATCTTTATTGTATTATAAATAACCAAGACTTTTATTCCTTTGTTGGTTTTGTTACTTTATACAGGTATGTTACCTTTTACTGCTTCCCTTTTGTCCATCTCAAAAGAAAGTTCACAGCCTAAAGTGTCGGAAGAGTCCCACTCAACCCTGACATAATACTCCATCCTAGTTCTCTATGTATTAGAGAGAAGTTCAAATGTCTTGCTAATAAACTTCACCTAGTCTGCCTATTAAGAGAGGTATGTTTACAATAGTGTGGAGGGCCCTTCTGTCTGAGGAAGAAGGATTAAATTATATCATTCTGTTTAAAAATGCAGCATTTTCAAGTACTATACAATTACAAAATATATTTTTTTCTTCAGACAAACCTTCTAGTAAAAAGACAATATGAATAAAAGACAATATGAAAAAAATCAAAACATACAAAAATATAATTCTAGGTGTTAAATACAAATAGAAATAAAAATGCATAGCAAATAAATAAATAAAATAAAGTGGCTCAGAAACAGATATAAATTCATATTGTAATGTGACAAGAAATGGCCAAAACTGAAAGGCACTGATGTAAAAATATGGGAGGTCATCACCAAGTTATTTTAGCTCTCTCTTTGTTTGTTGCCAATGGTTAATATATAAAAGTATCTGTTATTTCAAAACTCTTGCAGTTGAAAGCAGAAATTGCTTGCCATACAGATTATGAAGTGCAGGACCAAACACTAAGAAGAGGGTATTTTTAATTTAATTAAGGCACTCCATTCCCATTAAGCATTTGCATTCCTTTTGAAAGCAACACTGAAAATAATGGTCTGCTTTTTAAAGTGTTAAGGATAAAGGCTAAAAGAAGTTTAACCATATTAGCAATAATAGGTCTACTTCTGCTGTCCAGCCAATTTCTGCAAGCTTATCTATCAGTGGAAATCAATGGTTAATCACCAAAAGAAGTCAGAATTCCTGCAGGAAACACCTGTACATCTACCCGCTGTTGTTAGCAGCAGATTGCAAGCCTGGGATTTTAAGCTTCCTTGTATCAACTATTTAGTTTTCTTTATTGCCATCATACTTTTGGGTATTGTAGCTTTTCCTGCAGATTAAATCCTACTATGGATTTAATGATACAGTATCTGCTATAGATCCAGTATCTTCTATAGAGATAATGATAAACATATAATCCTCTTCCTGGACAGTTTTTATTTCATAGAATGTAATCAGGCAACAGCAACACTTGCTCTAAAAAGAAATTATTGTAAATTGTACTTACACTGAAATAAAACCAACATGTTCCCACTCCACTGTTCTAGAAACTAGCCAAATATCCTTCCTGCATGTATGTAGAAGGAAAAACAATTACTTTTTCTTAAACATTAATTTTGTAAAATTCTAAAGTAATCAGATGAAGGCTTACAATGACATATATTGTGTGTATCATTGGTCATAATGGTATATTTTATTAAGAGTAATATATACCAAGATAATACAATAACATATAACAAAAGCTCAGAATGATATATATTATTAGAAATAATGACCTAGAAAATAAAATTACGTAGAATAATAAATAAGAATTATTGAAAAATATGAAATGTCCAAAGAATTATGGGAAGATACGGATATTTTTTCTACTTCCATGAAGAAGCAAGGCTTATTAACAAAAACAAACAAACAAACAAAACAAAGCAATATAAATCAAAACAAAACAAAACAAAACAAAACTACTCTTCCACATTGCATAATTTTCTTCTGCTGACTTCCAAGCTGCTAAATCTCCTAGTCCAAGGTCAGGCTATCACCCAAAACAACTTCTGTCAGCTGCTTGAATAAACCTCGATCAGCAGATACTTTGACCTTGGAGTGAAATATTCTGGCAAGTGAGTAAGAGACTAATATGAATGGAAAATAGAAGTAATTATGCCAAAAAGCTTCAAAATTCATACTGTAATGCAATAAGAAATGGACAAACCTGAAATGCATTGATCTAAAAATATGGGAGGTCATCACCAGGTTATTTTAGCTCTCTCTTTGTTTGTTGCCAATGGTTAATTCTTAGAAGAGTCTATTTTGATCCTGTGAGTACTCCCTGACCAAACACACAACAGAGAAAGTGTTATGATAAGGATGCATTTGGCTATTCAGGAGTTATATATACAAACAATGTTATTTTCCTGAGATGATTTCTGTATACAGCATGTGTAGCAGCTCAGAATTATAACAACAGACATGCATCGGGAGAACATGAACAAAAATGCACTGTCACATTTGGCTTCACAAGACATTTGGGAAAGGTTTCAGGACTGATTTGTTTATTGGAGAAAACTATACTTCCTCTCATTTAAAGTTTGTCTTGAAAATCTTCATGAAGTGAAGAAAAGGCATGATGGTTTAAACAAAACATGTCACTGCCTTTTTCCCAAATTCAAATCTTAACTATTAGATGCCTAGCAATCAGCTTAAGCTGAACGCAGTTAAAAAAAGAATCCATTTCCCTCTTCTATCTTTTCTCTTTCTTTACTCATAAGCCATAGAAAAGTATAGACACCTTGCCTATCTCTCTGCTCACTAAAATAGATGTCATCTTTCCTGTGGGCCTCTCTCTAGGTTTTTTTGCATACAGCTAAGTGTTTTGCATTTTAGTGTGTTTTTAAGATGCAGCTTTCATGCACATCACTGAAGATCTTGCTCATACGTTTAACTTTTCATGCTGGCAAAGGATATACAGGGCTTTTGTACAAGGCTTCTTTACTATCACTTCAGACCACCACTAAGTTTAGTTTCTTTATTAGAGAAACCCCTACAGCTTCCCGAGACTTGAGACGACCTTTGAGTGAGAGAAGTTTGTCTCCATGGTCTGTCCAGGGAGCCAAAATTAATTAATCCCCAAAACAAATATTTGCAGACCCCTCAAAATCTTTCCAAAATAAGCTCTATCAATTGATATCTACCTCAGTAGAATGTATTTGTAAACTGGAATAAAACAAATCATAATTAAATATAGAAAACATTAGAAATTTTAGACAAACTATCTCATTAAAGCTATAGCTGCATATTTCGGAAAGTCCCTAACAGACATTTTTGTGTCCAACTGCTGTCTTAGGTACTTAAATCCGTAAAGCAGATCTGAGAATCTGCTGTGTTTCAACTTAAACCTCTTAAAAACTCAGGCAGCTGTACGACAACCCTGCTGCATCTGCCTCCCCAAAGACTGGTTAACCCACTCAGTGCATAGCAATACAGCCTGAGTGGGCTGAGTTAAATCTCATAGATTGTTCACACAAATATTATGCATTCCTACATTTTCTTTAGAAAAAAAAAAAAAAAAAAAAGTGGAACAAGATCACTTCTCCCATATAACACATTTCCTGGAAATCAACTGAAACTCATCTGCATGCCTAAGAATATTTCCCTAAAGACACACAAAAAAAAAAAAAAAAAAAAAAAAAAAAAAAAAAATTTAAAGAAGGTTTTGTTAGCATTCACACTCACACTAAAAAGAAATTAAAAAAAAAAAACAAAAAAAAACAAAAAACAAAAACCAACACACTTCTGTATCATAACCTTGATGAACTTTATCTTCAGAATTCAGCACTAAAACCTTTCATATGATACAACTGAAACATAGTGAGAACTCTCACCACAAACACGAATGCAGCCTTACAAGATCCTGGCAATTGCACAGTTCTCAGTAGCTGCCATCCTTCCTTCTGCTGATCATTCCTCTTACATTGACGTGCCAGCTCAGAAAGGAGGCCAGCGCTGCTTTTCAAGTAAAAACTGAGTGTTTTCCTTCTCTGAGTGTTCACTTGCATTAAAACTGTCTCAGATCTGCTCTCAGAGTGTCTGAAAAGACCATCAATTGTTTGTTTGTCAAGATTCACAAGCTTCAGCCACTTTGCTAATGTATGTTCTAGAGTACAGACACCATATCACTGTTTAACAAATTTTGTATACTACTCAGTGACACAAACAGCACTGATACACTTCAAAATATATGTTCAGAGTTATTTTAAAGTCCCATGCCTTCGTTACCCTATCAGCCTGAAGATGCTAAAGCAATGGCCCAGAATCACCTCAGCTCAGACTTTTTTTTTTTTTTTTTTTTTTTTCCACCTAGAAGCATCAAGAAAGATACATAAATTTAGATGTTTGATCTCTGGAGACTGTCAAGTTACCCTGCTGAAGTCTGGTTAATACAGTGTTCACCATTGTCTCTGTCTCTTCATATCAAACAGAAGAATTGCTAGTCACCCTAATTCAAGGGGCACGTTCACTACAAGCATCCTAGGAATGGATCTGAACGTGCACCTCTGAATTACTGATAGGGAACAAACTTTGATTATTGTACTAAATAGGGCTCCACAGACGTTACCTCAGCCCCTGCACCCTGAAACCACTGGACACTCTTCCTGTCTGACTTTATTGTGGTCACACAGTGCTTTCCCCCTTTTGTTTGCTCTTGATAACTTCACTGTAGTTCACACAAGTGGAAGTGACACAAGAGAAGTAAGCCGGGAGCCTGATGAGCTAGCAACAGTTTTTCCTCTTTCAGACTCAAGCATACTCTTGGTCCTACAGCCATGAGAGCAGACATTTCTGATACAGACTTTTACTAAGTTAATTCTTTGTGGGCCATTCTATGGCAGATTGCTCATAACTGGCCTTGTAATGTTAAATCATAGGTCGCTATGACTTCTCTGCTTGAGGCAATATATTTACCTAAATTCTTCTTGTTGGGATCCTGTCTGTGCCAATACTCCATACAAGACCATAGTCTTGTCTAGTTTCACCTATCAGTGACAACAAAATCATTGGTCTTTCAATTAACCAGTAAATTTTTTCTTTTTCTTTTTAGGCCATAAGGACATATATAGTTCAAAAAACTGCTATAAACTCTCCAAGTCATACAGGTACTGATATGCATATTCCATTTATTTGAGGAAATTCTCCTATCATGGTTTCAATTTCAATAGCCATTACCTTCTTACTGTTTTGCATACACCAAGGTTTTCTCTGTAAACACCAGATTATGTACACTGAAGGCTTCTGAATAACAGATAAGCTTTCTGAAGTTAAAAAGCTCTATTCATTTAACTATAAGCCCTTTTGACTTTTGGACCCACTCAAGTGTAAATCTGAGTCTTCTCCAACACAATAAAATAGGAATCAATATTGCAAGCATCCAAAGTTGAAATAACATACATGCTATGATGTTTGCTGCAGTGTGGTACCTTGCTATGGCTCTGCAGGGGATTATGCCCCTGGTACTGAGTGTCTGAAGTGTTCTCCCTGCACTAAACCTCCATCTAGAAGGGAGTGTAGTCAGACCCTGCTGAGCTCTGACGCAGGAATTTTAGACTGAACATTCTTTGCGAGCTGGCTGGTCAGCTACGCCCTGGTTAACTTCCCAGTGGTTAAAACTTTATCTTTACTTAGCTCTCTAATCTTCCCCTTTGGGAAATGACTATACTCCATTTGTCTTATTGTTTTCTTTGACTCAAATTGTTTCTATGGCTGCAAACACTAATTCTAACTGCTAATATTACATTCAGTCCACCATCTGCTAGCCAAATGTTAGAGATACACAAAGTTTTACTCAAGAGTCTCATTTAGTGCCTCTCCAGTAGTACCCCTTAAAGCGTCTAGGCACTGCTGCTTTATAAGGGCACATCTCGCATCAGCTGTGAATTCGCAGATCAGCCCTTTGGGATGTAGCACCATCTAGTGAGGCAAACTAGCTCAGCTCAGGGTCCCGAAACGGACAAAACCAGCAGCGCTTCCAGTGGCCCAGGCAGCCTCCCACCAGAAGCCAGTGCACACTAGTCATCTGGAATCCATCACAGGAAGTTCTTTGGTTAGTGTGGCAAAGCCCAGACAAAACCTTTACATGTAGCAGTAATTGCTCTCCAAGCCAACTTCTCCTATTTCAGTTTTCTTGTAAATTTTGTCCCTGTACCCAGTGATTTCTAAATCTCAGCATCAGCACCTTTGTGTCCGGTCTTTTCATGGCAGGCTTTGTTTTCTACTTATTCCACAGAAATCCGAGGAACCCTCTCCCTCATGCACAGCCATTGCCTTATGAATTACTTCACACACACGAACGGCCTCTAATCCCTGCTGGCAACACCTTCCCCTACTCACACGGTACCTGTTGGATGACGGATGCACACAACTCCCAGCCGGTAACAATACCAAATCAGCCTGCAGAATGAGTCAGGTGCATTAGTCACGGAGTAATTTAAGATTGTGCACATCCCCCACAGTACCTAAATGGTTCCCTCATCATTTTGCTGGCCTGGCAAATGCAGCATTTTCTGGTTTAGAGCTTAGTGATATGGTTTAGTGGAGGACTTGTTAGTGTTAGGTCAGAGGTTGGACTGGGTGTTCTTGGAGGTCTTTTCCAACCCAGATGATTGGGATTCTGTGATTCTGTGGTTCCTACCGCTCAGCATCTTTCTGGTCATTGCCTTACCATCAGCCACGAATTACCAGGATGCCAGTAACTCATGGCTGACATGCAGGTGGCAAGGTGCTGTGCAGGTGCCAACCGATCCATTTTGCTTAGCATCCCTCCCAAGCCCCTTTTCGTGATGCCCACAGACAACTTCAAAACACCTGGGTGCCATGCCCTCCTACAGCCTTGAAGGAGGGGCTCTGCTCGTTTCTGCTGGAAGCGGGGGGACACCCAGGGGGGCTCCTTGGGCTGCCAGAGCCCTGCCTCAGGCTCGGGGGGCTCCCTCCCGGGGGGCCCCGCTGCGGCCGCCATGTCCCGGGGCAGGCCCGCAGCCCGTGCCCGTTGCTTGGCGACGCCGCCGCGCCGCGGCCGGGCCGGAGGATGGCGGAGCCGCCGGCGGCTGCCTTCTACGGGGCCGTGGAGCCGGGCAACCCGGTGGTGGACAGCCTGGAGGCCGAGCTGCGGGACGTCCTGGGCTTCCTAAGGCGCCTGAGGGGCGCGGGGGACGCCGAGCCGCAGCGCCACGACCTGCAGCGCCGCGGGTAGGGGCCGCCCCTGCCTGTGTTTCGGGCGAGGTTGGACGTGGTGCTTAGGGACATGGTTTAGTGGGTGACATTGGTGGTAGGGGGGTGGTTGGACCAGATGGTCTTGGAGGGCTTTCCCAACCTTAATGACTCCATGAGACCCTCCCAAACCCCAACACCTCCTTTTTCTGCACCTCCTCCAAGTGAATACCATAGGAAGAAAGCGCAGGGTGTTGTGGCTGCTGGCATTGCAGCCGTACCAGAGCTGCCTGAGCTCTTCAGCCGGAAAACCCTCCTGAAGGAGCAGCTGGCAGCCCACCACGCTGTGCTGCTGCCTGCGAGGGTGGGCGCGGGTGGGCTGTGCCTGCCCCGAAAGATGTGCTCACAGCAGGGCCACGCGAGGATAGCGACACACGGCTCCCCTCGTGCATATGGCCGTGTCTACGTAGGTATATTTTTATACACGGCGATGCAGGCAGAACATATGGCAAGTATAATTGTGCATATTTGTTTGCTCACATACATGCCGATCTGTGGGTATGCAGAGCTCTACATTTTGTGATGCAGTTAATATAGAGCAACTAAAATCGGTGGATGATTCACAGTTCATGCATATGTCTTATGCAGACTGTGCATTTCTCATGTAGCTCTCCCTGCTGTATTTAGGTACATTATAACGTAAATGTTCAACTGCTTCTTTTAAGCTAAATAGTTGATTTTCTCCTGTTGTTATCTGAGCTGTGTTCTAGACTAAATTCACAGATCTTTAACATGAAAGTGAAAGTTTCCCGTTACCGTAGTTTCATTCAAAAAGAGCACAGCAGTTAGGCTACAGGGTGCTTAGCTTATCACTTACGTGCAGCTTCAGTCCTTACATATTTCACTTGGTACTTTCCTAGATGCAGTCTACAAATAGCCTTTCTCTAAAGGAGCTGGACATACTTTAGGTTGTACTCAGATTCTGCAGTCTATCATTTGTCTGCACTGGAGAGCTCTCCTTTTCTAAGTATTCTGGATTTCTAAATTGTTTATGTGGCACGTTCATCATTAGGTCTAGGCCTAGATCTGTCACTCAGGTATGGGTCTCCAGGCCTTTGCCTCTAGTATTTTAAATCTTGGTGTGTTGGCTTTTGGTATTGCTTCAGCAGCTGATTTCAGTGCTTTGGTATTTTTAAGCCCTTCATTTATAGCTTCAGACTGTTTTTTGCTTTAGCTGATCTGTATTCTTACTTCAAAAGTATCCCCTGTAGGCCCCTCAGAGGAAGGAATGCCACTAAGCTGCTTCACACAACACCAATTCAGCAGAAAACTGCTGATAATGAACACATTCATTGTATCTTCTGGTTGAGAGCTGGGCATGCTGAAACCGATCCATTCGCAAATGTCATGTCAAGTAATCAGTTTCTGTGAACAGTGTCTCCAAGCAGTTCTTTACCTTCCCCTCTGGAATATTTTGACCTGATGAGGCTCTATCTTTTTAGAACTGGTATTTTGTAGATGTTACCCATGTCCATGCTGGCTCGGTTGGCATGAGAACATTTTCCCATCTAAAGAATTCTGCAGCTCACAAGGAGAAGAGAGCTAACACTACCTGGGTCTTGATCCCAGCAGTAGGTGATAGTAGTGAGTGACCCATGCCAGAGCTCCAAGGCATGGAGAACATTGCATAACACTAAGCTCCCCATGGCTCTGCATCGTCTGACATTTTTTGTATGCGTAGGGACATTATGGAAGTAGAAAACTAGAATTCTGCTTATTAGCACACACACTGAGGTAGCTAGCACAGTCACGGGTATTTGTTTGTGCTTGAAATTTCCATGCTGTTTTTCCCTTGCTTTCTCATTGTTTGATAACTCAAAATTGCTGGTTGCAGAACTAGCCTTAGTCTAGTTGCCTTTAAGAATTTCTGAAGGTAATGGCTATTGCAGATGGTTTCCTAAATGCTCTAAAGAATTCTTGCCTTGTCATTTGTCAAGCTACTTTTTCTGGCATGATTTTGGTTGATGATTAAAGTGCTCTTGTTATTACAGAAGCAAGAAAATGAGCTTCCACATGGTACATATGTACACTTTAGAAGACTGTCGGCTTCATTCTTCCAATGCTGTCAGCCTTTGATGTCGATAAGTCAATAGTAAGGCCGTAATTTAGGCACTTATAATGTTCTAATGTAAGTAACAAAAAATACCGATTACATGCCCTGTGCTGGAGTTATGAATCTTTTCCAGCAGAAGAAGTAGCAATCAAAAATGTTTTTCCCTCAACTAAATGATAAGTTGTTTTAACCCATTTCTTTGGGCAATGGGAACATCAAGGAATTACCACAAACTATTGATTTTATTTCATGTTGTGCGGTTTAGCCACCCTCATTCAATAAGACATCTTCTGATCAGTATCAGAAAATCCTGTACTAATTGTAGCAAAGACTTGTGACACAGAAATACAGCTGCATGGTCCTTACCCTATGCAAAATATTAAGGATTGACCTTTCAGGAAAATATTTTTTTTTTTATCCATAGAATGGTTGGAAATGAAGAAGCTTCACCTCTGAGGTCCAGAAGCCCAGTATTTTTCTGAGAATTCACTTGCTTAACTTGTTATTCTGGTGTCCTACAGCCTACATGTATATAAAGGAAAGGCATATTAGCTGTTTGGGAAGTTTCTCACTCTTCTTTGTCTGTGTCAAAGGAACATTCCTGTATCATGCACTCATTTGTACTTAGTCATGGCATTGTAGCAGATATATTTCACCTGAATGTCCCCATTGAAGTTGGCAGTCTAGTCAGATTTGTCACTAGTTTATTGCTGCAGCTAAGGATCTCACTTCTTAATAGAGTATTAAAAACAAAAAGTGAGGATGGCCTTCGCTGGGGGTTTTCCGGCTGATCATCCTGAAGAAATTTGCTAGTCTTACCTCCCAGACCTCTTCCCACAGTTGTTCTTACTATCAGTTACTTTACAGCCTGATAATTAGCTTTTTTCTTCTTCCTCAAGTAGTATATATCAAACCTTTAGGACTTTGGAAGTCTTTTCCTAAGTTTCTTGCCATGATAGTCCAAAGGGACTCCACTTGGATGCCCAACTGATTCCTTCCTTTGGAGCCTCTTTGCAGATTTACCCCTGCTGGCCAGACTGGTAGTCTTCTGTTGGTGTAAGAGGTCAGTAACCACCCAGCAATTAATTGCTTACAGATGGACCAGGAAGAACGCATTCTCCACCTAGAAGGTGCTCTTTATTAGACTGAGCTATGGTTTTCTTCAAAGACGTAATGTGGGAGAAGATTGTATTCAAGTCGTTGTTTTTGGCCTGGTTTGTGCTGTTACTGCATTTTTCTTTTAAGATACACTTCTAGAATGTCCCATTTCTTTCTTTGCTGTTTACTTCCAAGAACCGAAAATTGTGCCGAGGTGATACTTTTAGGGGAAAAAAAAAAGACTATGAGTGTTGTCATTCTTTGGTGTAGAGATCATTTTGACAAGTTGCTCATACAGCCATCTGTTTCACCTTGAAATGTGAAGGTGGCTTGTAGCTTTCTGTGTGGGAAAACTGATGATTCTTATTGTGCTTTTTTTACTGGAAGTCTTATAAGCTACAATGAAGAACTGTCTGGGAGACTGTAAAAAAGGATTCAAAATTCCTTAATGTCAGAAAACAGCTGAAGAAAGTGTCTTGCATTCTAGTCTACCATCTTAGGAGATCTACCATCTTTTTGCTATCTCAGGAGAGTGAAAAGATCCTGATATCTCACACCAGAAACCACACAGTTTAGACATGAGAAGCCAGCTAGAAGGTTGTCTTCCAACATGAATTCCCTTCTCTTTAGTTATTTCCCTTCCTTATAAATTGCTACCTATGAATAATGTAGATGCTGTGGTTTCACAAGGCACTCTTTGCTGAGGTTTTAGTAGAAGTGATTTGTTAAGAGAATAAATGTAAGAGATGCCTGGTGCTGTTAAGACTGTCAATACTGTTAGTTCTGTAATAGGATTCTTTTCAGAAAAATCCCTGTGCTTATTAGCAGTCTGCCTGATCAATTAATGTTTTCCAGCTTGAATATAGATTTCTTAAAGAAGTCTAAGGTGGCAGCTATTGCCATAAAATCTTTTTTTTTTTTTTTCCTTTTTTTTTTTTTTTTTTTCCTTTTTAGAAACATGTCATTTGCTTGCTTTCTCTGAGTCCCACCCTTTACAATTTAAAGTTCCCAAACATTTCATGCTAGAGGCTTTCTAATGACTTCCTTCTTTTTGTGATTCCTGGTACAGTTCTACAGTTTATTTCATGGCTACTAGGTCCTAAGTTTGCTACTACCAGACAACCATTATTATTTGGGGATCTTTTTTTTTTTTTTCCCCTACTCTTAGTTCTTGTAGTTTCTGGTCCAATAATTGGTCTGAGTTGTAATCCATTGAGTTTCCTTAAAATACCAAATAGCTTCTACAGAGCTTCTCAGATACAATCTGAAAAGTGGGACAGATTTGACAGTTATGACCGTGTTTGAACAATGCAAAGGGACTTGTATTAAGACATTTTATTAAGTATTTACATACAAAACAATTCATCCTTTTTAAAAAATCTGTGTGATAAAAACTGTTGACAGAAATGAAACCCAGAAATGTCCTTGGCTGCTTGTTAAATCCAGTTTTAATGATCACTTGTTTTGAAGTATGTAGAGGTTCAAATACATTTGGAAGAAAGGTGTTTTCACAATTTGAAGTTTTCTTGATTTGTTTACTTGTTATGATGAGTCTACTGCCAGTCTAATCTGGAATGTTTTTCTCCTGTATTTTTAGTGCAAATACTTTGTTTAATATTTGGAACAAATATAAGCCTCGACTGCCAGACTGGTATTACAATGACAAACTTCTGAAAGTTGGTGATTCCCTTGTTCAGATCAAAGTAAGTCATATCAAAACAGAAAAGTCTCAATCACAGTCTTTTTTTATTTCATTATGCTTCTATGCTACTTTAATTTTTAATGATATTTTATAGGAAGCTGTTTAGAAAGTAGCAAAAACTTTTACAAAATAATCCCATTGAGAGTTGGTGGTTTGTATCTTTCATTTATTGTTGTAAAATTGCCATTTTTGGGATATATTTGCTATATCTACATTTTCTATGCAACTGTTGCCTCTTTAAAGTTGAACACTGCAAAATCTTTATTCAGTATTTATAGTGGTGGTTTGCTCCACAGAGATGTCAACTCAGTGCTCAGTAAACTAAAAGTGAAAGTAAAGAATTGTTAGGAGGGGAACAGAGAACAGAAAAGAGACATCGATTATAACAGCTGCATGTATGGATGGTGCTCTTGCATCTTGAATTCTGTGTGCACTTCTGGTCTCCTTAGAAAGGATAAATTGCAACAAGGCAAGAATCTGGAGAGAGTAATGAGGATGACAAAGCATGAAACAGCTTCCACACAAAAACCAAAAGTAGGCTATGACTATACAGTTAGGAACAGAGATCACTGAGCAGAGTGTAATGCAGGTCTGTGAAATCATGAGTGAAAGAAGAGGCTGAACAGGGACTGATCGTGTACACTTCCACTTCTAATATAACACCATCAAATGAAGCTGGTAGGTGGCAAGCTTGGACAAGAGCAGACTGGATCTTCACAGAATGTGTACTAAAGCTGTGGAATTTCTTGCCACAGGATGGTATGAATGCTGAAAGTTTGGGCACCTTCTTTCCTTGGGTACCTTCTTTCTTTGGGTACCAAGGAAACATGACAAGTTTACAGTGTGAGCTGTAGATTGTTGAAGACGTTGAGAATATTCAGGGAGTGTTTTATGACATGGTAACTCTTATCTAGTCATCTGTTACTGGCTGCAGTTGGAGCTGGGGTAGCTATTGACTCAGTAGGGCTATTATTATGTTATGTTCTTACATAATGTTTGTCCTTTGTGTCTGCTGAGAAAAAAAACACCTTCAAAGGCGTGCTGCTCATTACCTCAGTGATACTTGTGTCGAAGATCATGCCATAAAGTCTGGGTCTTCCAAGGGCAGTTACAAAGCAAGGCTGAGAAGCAGCTCAAAGTACAGTTGAAAGTTATCTGCAAGTCATTCTTTTGGGTCTGAGGAATGGTGTGTGGTTCTGAGTGATACAGTTGTGGAGCAGAAATGCTAAGGGACTACACAATCATGGGTTGATTTGTTATAACGTTTCAGTTCTTGAAAAGCTGCTTGAGAGAATATGCTTAAAGTTTGATGAGAATTAGCACACATGTAATTTAGAGAAAGGTGCAGCTCCTAAATACATGCCATCTGTTTAGTGTGATTTTGTGTTTGTAATGATCCATCATCATCCTACTTTTTCCTAGGAACATACTGGAAGACTCTTATTTGATCAATAATACATTTCTAGGTTATAACTCCAGCTATCTAGTGTGTCTGTTAAGAGACAATCAAATAAATATTTTAATTGTGTGCTTTCCACCTACTTTAGATACAGGATTTTGATAGTATTATTCTTTTTAAAATTTGATTGTAAAAGAAAAAATGTATTTATAGCTGAAAAGTTAGTGAAAGTATATAATTTATTTGTAACACTGTTCCAAGAAGAGCTTTGGAAAGTGTCTGTAACTTCTTCATTTTCGAATATAATGGGAATAAAAAACTAGATTAAACCAAATGGTTGTTGTTGCTATTATTATTATTATTATTTAGAATGGGGTATTAAATTTTACTAAAGTGAAAGCATGATTTCATCTGCTTTATTTTTGGTGTTAAGCTTACTATTATTATATGTCATCTTGATATATTCAAGTCTTTGTATTGTTTCATTTTACAGAGATAAGCATCTGAGATTGTGTCTTGCTAAAAACTTGACCTCATTGCATAAATAAGACCATTTTTGAGGTTCCTAAATAGTTCTTTTAAACTCTTTTATATGTCATTTGGAACTATTATGACAATATCGAGGAAAAAATATATTTGGATTTATATTCTATCGAAGAAATTTCATATTCTTGTTCTGTCCCCACCAGCAAAAGAAAAACATATAACTGACATTGTGTTTAAACTGAAAACAGTTTTTAAGAACACTCTATTGACTTTTCCATTAGGAAAGCAGTTAAATGCCTATTGTCACTTAAAAAAAAATTATTATTGTTATTCTCTGCAGCATATGACACTGTTAGATTCCTCCTTTTCACCTAGAAAAGTAGCAGGCATAATTGGAAGTGTATCAAGATAGTTTGAAGACCTGTCTTTTGGAGGAATACATCCAGTGAAACTGTTACACTATTATACCCTTTGCTTATGGAACCTAGCAATAATAAATGCTGTTTATGCTATTTGTGGAAAGCATTTATAAGTAGCTAGTAGTTGAGCTTTTCCACAGACCTGGAGACAAGTATGAGGGTCATGCAAATGTTGCAAAGTCTTCTATATCCTTCACTGCATCTGCCCTAAAGAATTCCACAGAAGTGGCCTGCCTCCTGCATAAAGAACAGCAAGCTGAAGCTGAACTTCAGCAACACGCAACACTCACTGGTAGGTTGAAGGCATATAGAAGAGTTTGTAACTGTGGTGCCTATTGTAACTGAAGGTACAGGTTCATGGTATAGGTTTGGGAATATTCACAGAAATTCTTAAGAAAGGTCTTGAAGAACTAACTGCATTTGTTAATAGCTCCTTCACTGCCTAGGCAATTCCATTCAGGTTTTGTTCGTATTCATATTTCCCTTAAGTTTCCACAGCTGCTGGGCCTAGGAATTGCTCTGAATATTACACAAAGCTTTTAGTGCTCGGAAGTGCTGCTCTCACAGTTTACTCAGTAGGAAGTTATTTCAAATAAATCAAACCCTGCCCTCTATACATTGGCTTCCCATGGCATGACTCAAGTGTGGTAATTTGGCCCTTATATTCAAGGAGCTTCCAGACCTGGCCCAATATTGCCTAAAAATAATATAGAAGTCTGAGAACTCACAGCTGCCAACCTCTGTTGTAATATGGTTTTCTACAGTAAAGTTATCAATGCTGTAGAAAAAGTTTTCTTGCTGGCTAGCCTAAAATTTTGAAGTGAGCTGTCCTTGGAACTCCCATTTTTAAGTGCATTTCTTTGACTTTACAGATGTAGTTTTCATTGTATTCATATTTTTTCTCTGGAGAAAAGAGGAAAAAACGTGATGGATGTTAGTTACAAATTTAAATTCATTACAGGAAAGATGAATGTGGTGTAACAGCAAGTTCTGTGATAGGCAGGGTGGAGCCTCTTGCATAAATGCAACATTCTTTTGGTCCCTTTTGAATCTTAGTTGGAAACTGCTGGTGATTATTTTAAATTGCAATCCCCCTTTATGTTACGTAATACTTAATGCTGCAGAGTCTTTTAAAATGCATTACCAGTGATTAAGCACCAGCTTAACTTTCCATCCTCCTGCTATTTATTTTCATGCAATCTCACTTTAAATTTCTTTCCATTATACATCTGCTATGTATCTTTTAGGACACGCCTAAGTTCATTATGTCATAGATCTTGAAATTGGCTAGCCCGTTAGTCATCATACTAATCAGTACTGACTCATTTCATTTTCCTTTCTGTCTCTATCTGTCTCTTATCTCTTATATACTGTAAGCTGTTTGGGAGAGGAATCACCTCTTGTTTTTATATTAGTACCCAGCTTAGGGACATTCTGAACCATGGTTTAGGATTCTAAGAGTTATCACAGGCTGACTCTATGCATTAGCTTACACAGGTGACCAACTGCCCATACCTGTCCGCAGAAAGTAAAAGTTTCTGGCTATGGCAGCTCCTTTCACACAGCAAAAGAGATAGTAGGGTCATGTCAGTAAGATTCCTCAGATTATTAAAAGTTTGGGGTAAGTGTTACTGTGGTGGTAGGAATTTAAACTGAAAAGAGTGGGTCCAAGGAAATGTGTTTGCATTTTCTGTGATTAAACATCAAAGGATCATTTTTTACAAGTAGAAATTAGTTATTATCATTTTTTTTTTTTCCCCCAGAATTTATCATGGCTGGAGTGTGTGTGGTCTAGTGTTAGTGAAGTTGGTAGAGAAAGCTCTAAATAATCTTTGCTGCAGGAAGTGGTGGAGGTGATTCAGTAAGTAAGTGGCACTTGGGCAGCTGAGTCAGAGCTGAGCCATAGTCTCAGTCTGATGTTAGAATGGACCAAAGTGCTGCTGGGGAGGTGCGTGCTAAATGACACATAAAGCTCAGCATCCTGTTTGCTATCAGATTTAAAGACCCAGTGGCGATTTCTAGTCTAGTAACACTGACTTGGCCTTAAGTAATTCCAGTTGTCGCTGATTTCATTCTTTTTTTCTTGATCTTACTCAAAGTGTTTGAGTTAAGACACTCTTCCTTTCTGCATTGACATCAGGGAAATGGGGAAATGATGATGTCTGTATATTGTTTATAAAATTCTGCTTAACAAAATACCTTTCTCAGAAGTGTAGTACCATTATCATTACTGCTGAAACCCTTCAGGATATTCCAGGAGCCCTTTGATTTTATTACGTTACCCCAAGATCAGACTTTACACTTGTTCTCTGATATGTCATACTTGTGATTTAGGAGTTTGTTTACTTTAATCAGAAGTTCTTCTTTTAAGTACTTTAACCTTCATTTGCTGAGAGATTTGACATTTGAAATAATATTGCTCAATGTTTGTATGAAACTTCAGTGTTTTACTTCCAGCTGCTCTCTCACATTGATACTTTTTACATGAATATGATAATGTATAACACATGTTATAGAAATAGAAATGTAATATACAAACTGTAAAAGTAACTTATTCTTTGTTCTTCAGGAATATAAGCTGGCACTTCGACAGTGCTATGGAAGATACCTTCAGCAGTTCAGTTCTGTAAACCCTGATGATATCACAGATGACGTGCATAAATTTAAATCCACCTTTTTTCCAAATGGTTTCAGAGACAAAAATGCGGCATTTACGGTAGGGTTATTTTATTTTATTTTTTTCCGTTGAATACATTTGCAGTTTCAAAATAAATAGTCTTCTTTACCATCCACAAATGTGATTAACATTGCTATATTAATTAAATATTAATATTAACTAAACTTTGATAGCTTGTCTAAACAGATTACATGGAGATTTAACAGTCATATATATGGTATGAACATCCAGAGGGGTGTAGATTTCTAAGAGGATTTAAGTGCTTATGCTTTTGTGGACTTTGCCAACCCCTGTCAATGTTAGAAAGGTAGTTTTCTGAAATTGGTTATTCCATAACTGTCTACAGCAGTTTTTGCTCTGAAATAGTTGCTATTAACCTTTGTCAGCATCAGGGTATGGACCAAAGTTGATAACTTTCCTGCAGTTGAAATTTCTATATGGTCTGATTTAAGAACTGGACAGTGTGCAAGAGAATTAAAACATTGCACTGTAGTGTTTATCATAAATGTGCAAAAATACTACATGCAAAAAAAAGCTCATGACATACCAATTAAGAACATTGTATTCCTAGCATTAAGTTATTTATTTTATTTTATTTTATTTTATTTTATTTTATTTTATTTTATTTTATTTTATTTTATTTTATTTTATTTTATTTTATTTTATTTTATTTTATTTTATTTTATGTATTGATTTTATTTTATTTATTTGATATTATTATCAATATGTAAAAAAATGACAGAGTGGTGAAGAGTTTTAAGTGATCTAAGCTCTGTGGGAGTTAAGTGACCTTAAAAGTGTGTTTGCATCCTTTTGTGTTAATTGATTATAGGGATAGGTGTTTGCAGTTTATCATTTGCTATCTAAGAAGGAAAGCGTTTCAGTAGGTATTAGGGGAATGCTAAAAACACTAGATTTTATCTTAAGCAGTGCTTTGCTGAGTAGCTCTGTTTTTGGTATGTGGTAGATATTTCAAAATAAAGTAATGCAAGTAATGGCACAGGCTGCCCAGAGGAGCTGTGGATGCCCCATCCCTGGAGGTGTTCAAGGCCAGGCTTTGGGCAACCTGGTCTGGTGGGAGGTGTCTCTGCCCATGGCAGAGGATTTGGAACCAGGTGATCCTTAAGGTCCTTTCCAATCCAAACCATTTTGTGATTATAAGTTACTCTTTTATCAAGAAGAACAAAAGGAAACCAAAGGCATTTCCTATGTATTGAGATAATTAAATTCATATTCTTTTAGTCAGAGTTAGATTGTACATAGGTGTGAAGAAATAGAGACAGTGAGCTTGCTTGAAAGTTGGAAGCAGATGTCATGATAGAAGAGCTACTTTTTATATTATTTCTTTTGTTTTTCAAATATATTTTAGCTTCTTAGAGAGAATATGACTGAAGCTATGTTAATCAATATTATTTTGATTTTAAAAAAACACTTTGTAATTAAATTCAAAATTCCGGAGATGGTTTCTCCTGTTTTCTATATGTTTGTCTAGACCCTGAACTGATGATTGTGCCAGATCTTTTCATCAGTATATACTGAAAAGCTTGTTCTATAACTTGGCTGTTGGACAGTGAGATATTTGTAAATTTTCAGATATGAAATCTGGTTTGACAGTGATCTTTAAAACTGGAACTGGTAGCAATAATGCATCTTCTAGAAATCTGAGAGATTGATAAATTCTGAATGGCCTTTTTGCACTTACCTCATTTCCTCTCTTTTGCTTAGGTTTGCTTTTCCAGTGATGTACTCCAGACAAGACTGAGATCACATTAGGTTAGGTATTGCCAGGAAGAGAAGGGACTATATGTCTGCAATCCAATAGCAGAGAAAGGTGATCAGTGGGAGCAGGAAATATAGAGTGGGTGATACAGATGAAGTAAAATTAAAAGTTGCCTTAGTTTACAGAGGGGCCAAGAATTACATGCAGATCTTTTAAATACCAGTTTAATGTCTTAACCTTTCTCTCTACAACTGTTTCAACACAACTACTGCACTAGGTGAATTTTCATTCCGTGGGACAGTGGAAAATGACCCAGGCTAATGGTAAAACAACTGGTAAATCAACAAGGCCAATGGTAGAGCTGTTCACTTTCTCCATATTTTAATTCTCATTTAAATGTTATGCTGTTTTTTTTTTTTTTTTTTTTTTTTTTTTTTTTTTTTTTTTTTCTGGTATGGTTGCTCTTTTCACATTCAATGATTTGTTGTACTTTACTGAAGGAAAAAATGGTAGGTCCATCTATTTTAAATGAGTGTGTATATATGTATATAATTATTTTACATATGTTTCCATATATTTCAGTTCCATGCTTTGCAAGAGAGGAATGTTTGTATATACCAGATGGTTTGTAGCAATGACAGAAATCTCCAGAACCAAGAATCCCTGCAGACTTGTTTCGATGTCTTGTCCTCCTTACGACTCACCATGCAAGTGGCTCTACCTCAGGAGAATTTCTGTTGGCTTATCTACAATGGTACCGCAGGCTCCCCATTTGCATTTCTCTGCTAAGCAAACCAATGGAGGGAAATTTTATATGTATTCTTTAAGGTCAATGTAGGGGTCATGAATAAATCTCTAGTTAGTTTTTAATTGCAGTAGTATTTAAAAAAAATATTTCATATTCTAAAATAACAAATTTTTAATTATAAGTTTCTACAGTGTGCTTTTTTTTTTTCAAATGGACAGTTATAAAAGTAATAGCTTTTTCATCATAGCTGTGGTTTGAGTGTACTAATAAAATGAAATCTGACAGAGTAAGGGCATATTTTATAAAAAAGCTCTATTTATCAATAAAATATTTGTGTTAATGAGTGTTTTTTTTGTTGTTGTTGTTTTTTTGTTGTTGTTGTTGTTGTGTTGTTTTGTTTTGTTTTGTTTTTGTTTTTGAAAAGGGGATTGCAGGTTTAACTGTAGAACATGATCATCTGTCCATGACATTAAATCTTTGTATTTCTTAAAAATGTTCTCCAAGGCTGGAGTTAATAACCAAACTCTTTTAAAAACTACCACATTACTTTTAAATAATTTGAATTTCTGTGTATGATGTTAGTGTATATAAGTACTTGGATTGGGAAAAAATTGAGGCAAAAATGGAGCTTCTGTGAACTAAATACAGTGAATGGTGTATCAAGATTTTTACTTCATGAAGAAAACCTATATATATATAGAGAGAGAGCGAGAAAGGCAATGCTGTTTAGTCAAAAGTTTGGTCTATTATTTCATTCCACTATGGTCAACTGTTGCAATATAAATCGAGAAAATAGTTTGATTTAATTTAATTAAAAAAAAACACAAACTGGTATTTACTTTCTCTGAGCTATAAACAGTTGAAATTCTTATCCTTGCTTTCCTGGGACTGCCATTACCATCATTCCTTTTGAGGCATGTTTTTTGTTTGCTTCAGTAGGAAAAAAAACCTGTAATTAAAATCTGATCACCTGCCATTCTTATGTCCATCTACCTGTGTGACAGGTCACTGTACCATGCCTAGTCAATAATGATTTTTTTTTTATCAAATTAGAAGAAGACATTAAGTAATGTCAGATTTTTTTTCCAAGTCCCAAACATTTTTCTGCAATTTCTGGCAACAGATTTTGCGTCTCACTACATTTAACTGACTTTAAAAAATTCTTACTAATGCTTGCTAATATCTTGCTTATTGGAATAATAATACCCTTCAGACTATGACAGTTGACATTGTGATACCTCCTGCTGCCACAGGTGTCCCTTTCATACAGAAAGCATAGATTTTATTATTATTATTATTTTTTTCCCCTGGGAACTGTAGTGTCTTTTATACTTCTAGGGCTGATTTTTTGAATAGCAGTTTTGTGACCTAGCCTACATTAAGTAATTTTTTTGACAGGATTTTATTTGTAAGTCACTTTGATGCTTTTGAAAATTCTATTCACTATCAATTTTCTTTATTCAATTATCCTACTGAATATCAAATGATAGTGTTGTCTGCCAGAACAGTACCATGACAGACTGAAAAAATCCTGCAAGGTAAGGTCTGTGAAAAGAGGTAATATTTTCAGAGGTTGGCATCTGGGGATTAAAAAAAAATATCTCTATCAGTACATTTAATAAAAATTCAATATAGTGTATTTTAATATTTAGTTATTTTATAGTTATTTAACTACAAAACTTTGTTTTGTAGTTACTTTTGAAGTTAACATCGCTCAAGAATTTGGTGGGTTCATCTTATTTGATTTCAAAACAGTTACATAAAGATTATTAGTTTATTTTTCAGCCTCTGGAAATAGCCAAGATACTGAGAGGAATTTTCAGTTGGTTAACATGACAAATTTCACATAGGAATATAAAAGTTATATTATTTTTTATGTATATTAATTTTATTTTTTACAGGTACAATTCATATTTACACCATATGCAGACATTTGATGATGATAGGTCAGTCTGCTAAGGTATGGAAAATAAAGAGAAATATTTGAAAACTGTACAAAAGATTGGACAATGCACCTGTATTTTTCATAGCACTGTAGCCTGACATCTATTTCATTGTCATTGCCAGTAACAGCACCTGTCACGAATTAACAAAATGTCTGGAGGGCAGTGGCCAATTTAAAAGCTTTCATGTCTTGGTGCCTCTGCTCCTTCCTCAGCCGCGGGATGGAGCTCAGCACAATGCCTCACTAGTCTGTGAGATGGAATATCAGACACTTTCACAGGGCCCTGGATTTTTTTTTTTTTTTTCCTCCTTCCTGGGCAATAGCTCGGTTGCAAGTGGGCTTTTGTTTCTTGAAATCTGGAGATATACTGACACCTGGTGGCTATGTTTTTAGATGCAAACACTTAAAAATGACGGCCTTCCTCCCCGCTCCCCTTTTTCTTTATAATTATCTTTGTAATTTTTTTTCTTAGCTTCTTTTTTCCCCCTATTAAAACTTGCACAGAATCTGAATCAGCCTATATTTGGTTTCTTTTCTTATTAGTTGCTTATATCAGTTGTTGATTGAACGAGAGAGGTATCTCTACTTTATCTGACTGAAAACAGAAGTGATTTAGCACCTTGTTTAACATTCAGGTTTTTCTTATATAGGGTACAGAGGAACTAATCATAGGTATTTCAGATTATTTTAATTTAAATTAAAAATCTGTAAATTGATTTAAGACTGAAGTTGTGCAAATTTAGTGCACCTTAAGAAACAAAGCAAATAGAAGGGGAAGATACTGTTCCATCAATATAGCAGGGCTAATTCTATAAAGTGAGCAAGTGCTGAAATTACTATCTTGGGAGAGATATAAATGCCCTAAAATTAAGAGCCAATTGTGTAGTTCCTTGGTTATAAATTGATCTAAGTGCAGGCTGTCACCAAAGGAGGCAGACTCTATTGCATCCCAAATCAGCTTGGGGATCTAGTTGAAAACTAAGAAAAAAAATCACTATAGCTGACACAAAGGAGAGGGAGAACTCTCATAATAACAGCAGATGAGAGGGGATGGCAGCAATGCTTTCTGGTGACAAGTGGGCTGGAATGGTTAAGGTATGTCAGAGGCTAAAACATAATGCTTGCCCACAGTTTCAGATGGAAAAACGATAATAAGCAGGGAGAGTGTTTTGTAGTCAACAAAATATTTTAAAAATAAATATAGATTTAGATTTTTTTTTTTTTTAATTTGTCTTACCAGAAAAATAAGTCTTCGTATGTGTTCCTAAGTGATAGGAAGTGTATTCATGTAGTATAAAAAAATGTTCAGTTTGAAACTGGATTTCTTTATTTCAGGTGCTGGAATACTTACTTTGGGCGAGTATATGTATGGAATTATCCATTCCACTCTTATCTGTACATTATTTGACATGGAGAGCCACTCTATATGCTGCAGTTTCTCAGTGTTATTTTGATTGTCAAGCCGGCATTCATGGAGAGGTATCCTGATTTACCATATATAACCATAATTTCAGATGCAAATAAGTGGGAAATAAATATTTATTTAAATATTCCTGATTGTTTCCAGATCATATGCATTTAGATTTCTGCCTGTATTCCAAAATTTAACTGTAATGTTGGGTTGTTTCAATACGTATATGAATAATCAATTCAAAGTTAAATGCATCATTACTTTGTATTGTAATAATAGTCACAGATTTCTAGCATTAAGTTGTGATCAATCCCCATGCAGATATACAAAAGACATTTTGCAAAGGTTTTCTTTTCCTTTTCAACTATTGCTCATGACCTGGCTTTCATTGCAGTCCTTTGCAGTTGTCTGAATTCAAGAATGATGTGACTCTGAAATTACACCCCAACAATCAGAATAGAAAAACATAGTATCAGTTTCAGTTTTGTTTTTGTTTTTTTAATACTTTGGACAGGTATTTGCTCGCCGTGGTCTGATTAAAATTGATGAACTGAAGCAATTAGAAAATATCAGTTCTTCTCAGGAAAATTCAGAAACGAGAAAGATTTTTAGAGAGGCCACTCTTAAGGTATCATTTTGAAATTAATTATTAACAGTTACAGTAGCTACAATCTTTATGAGCAGAGCACATAACACAGTTATTTTTTCCTTTGTGCCAGATGTCAGTAATGATTTTCAAAAGAGCAGTATATGAATCCAGAAGAAAACCAAAAAACTACTTTCGACCTAAGTTAAGAGTTAGCCTGAAAGAAGCACAAAATGTAAGTTTAACATTTTGTATAATCCCTATCTTTGTTTACTGTTTGCAGGTGACGAGTATATGATATAATTCTGCTTAATACACATAGTGCTGCTCACAAGGAGAAGGCTCTCATCTCTCAGTTTCATAATTAACATAATCTATCATTAAAATGCAGAATAAACTTCAAAGGAGAGAAAATGTAGCAATTAATTCTATGGGGAAAAATTCATTTTATAGCATTTTTTTTTCTTTAATAGTTACATTAACAAAAAGAGAAATTCTGTTCAAATTCATACCAAGTGTATGTGGGTTTGCTTTGCTGTGTTCAATTACTGTGAAGATAAAGGGGGAACTTTGAAAAAAAGCTACAGTGTTTGTTTGTTTGCCTATGAAGACCACTTATTTTTCTGCAAGATACCATGAGTTAGAGAAAGGTATCCAGAATAAAATGTAGACCTTTAAAGAGGTAATTAATTCCCCTAAATATCACTAGTCCATTGTGTTCCTTTCAGCCATTGTTAAAGATGAGTGATCCACTGGTGTAAGAATTATTTAAAAAAAAAAAAAAAAAAAGGGCTCTTTTGTGTGACTGTATTGGGCTTCTTCCTTCCTTCCTTCCTTCTTTCCTTCCTTCCTTCCTTCCTTATTTAAATAAAATTGGCTGTATTAGGTTTATCAGAAGTAACTGAGATTGTTCATTTGATAATTTAATAATAAAATTATAATGAAGTTATACCAATATGGTACAGATACAATCTGATTGCACTGAACACTGCTTTTACATAACTTACACATCAAATCTTTATAGAAGATTATCTGATACCTTGCTTTCAAATCATTGACTTGAGCCATAATTGATAGTGCATGGCACAATGATTTTGTTCCAACCCTCACTTAATGAAAAAACCCTCACTTAATGAAAATTACCTGTTACCTAAGTTAGGGACCAAATCTAAGCGTGTTCAAGACTAATCTTGAAGAGATTAGTCTTTTTTTTTCCATCAAAAGACGTTTAGATGTAGAGCTTAGGGAAATGGTTTAGTGGGGACTGTTAGCGTTAGGTCAGAGGTTGGACTCGATGATCTTGAGGTCTCTTCCAACCTAGAAAATTCTGTGATTCTGTGATATACACATCTGAGCTTGTCTTTAGATATTAATTTGGAAGCTAAAATAGAAGATGTGGATGCAGCAAAGTGAGAAGGAAATTCCCCCAATTTTGTCTTGTTAAATGTACCTAGAAACCATTCTGAAGTGTTTTTATTTGGGAAAGTGGTAAATAAATAGAACTGAAATGTTGATGGAGTAATAAGCAATGCTTGTAAATGCTGTGTCTCTGATTTACTTTGCGTGGTAGCAGTTTGGTTAGTGAAGTAACAATCATGTAAACAGGACACAGAAATAAAATGCTGAAATATTTTCTTATGTAGATCTCTGTCAATAGTGGAACAGACCAACCTTTTTTTTTTTTTTTTTTTTTTTTTTCTTGGTGTGTTGTGCATTGCATGTTGTGTTTTTGCGTTATGCTATTTGAAAACATGCAAGTCAGTAAAGAGAATGACATTTTGCTCTCACTGCAGTGCTGAGCATCCCAATCTCTGATTTTCTGATAAGTGTGTAGTACTTCACTCCTGATGATAAAGTTTGTATCATTATAAGGAAAGATCTGTGTGACTTTGAACTGTGTGGCCTTACTACACTTTTACTCATAATTTCTACTGTTATATTTCCTAAGTGAAAAGCCACACAGCAGTTGTGTGGTTGTTAAGAAATTATGAAATTTCTTAAGTACTGTACCCACTTAGCATGAGGCTTTGCTATGCCTTTGAAGCATGAAATTCATAACAATTTATTTTACAGTATATTATTTTCTGTTTTAAACATGTACTTTCTTTCTGAAGGAGAATTGTTTTGAAAGAAATCTTGCTTTTTTGTAACTGGGTTTAGCTATTACAAAGCTTACATTACTTTTTCCTACTCAGCTGTCATGGCCTCGCACTACTACTGAACGTCTGCTGACAGAAATGTTTGACTGTACTGCAGCTCAGTTCCTTGCCATCCTGGAAGCTCTGTCTGATAGCAGTAGGCATGTGCTGCGCCCAGCTCCTCCCGTTCCTGATGAAATTGAAATTCGTGATGTCATTTCAGAGCTTTTTTTTGCAGGCCTGGAAATCCTCTCAGGTAACAGCATAAAGAACCAAAAAAAAAAAAATATTGGAGAGGAGCCCAGACCTCCGTTTTTTTGTTTTGTTTTGTTTTTTTTTTTTTTTTTTTTTTGTTTTTTTTTTTCTTTTTTCTTTTTCTTTTTTCTTTGCTATAAGAGAAAGAACTTGCCTGAAGGCATATATTTCATTTAGAACAATAGCACCTGTCAAGGCAGACATTCTTTTTTTACCTTTATAAACTCTAAGATAAAGGGCCAAATTCTGTTGTCTGTTATATCAGCAATAATCTACAGTATTTCATACTGTAAGACCAGCAATAAGAAGTCAAGGGAAAGGGAGTGGATAGGAAGACATTAGTGCTTACAGTGTTTGCTTTCCCAAGGAACTGCTATGTATATTGAGGCCCCTTTCCAGGAAGTAGCTGGACATCTGCCTACCAATGGGAAGTAGCAAAAAAATCCCCTTTTTCACATTGCTTGCACATACAGATTGTGCTTTTATGTATTAAACTGTCTTGATCCTTATCCACAAGCTTTTCCATCTTACTTTCTCCTGTCCTGTTGAAGAGAGGAAGTGAGAGAGTGGCTGGGTGGCCATCTGACAGGCAGCCAAGGTCAATCCACCACAATGGGTTTTGATTTTTATTTTTTTTTTTAATTCACTCAAAGATAGATATAAAACTTGAGAAAAACATTGGACTTGAGGATTCCTTCCAAAACGTCTTTGCTAGGCTATGGACTAAATATAGCTACAGGTAGAAAGATATTCTGTTAATAAAAGAATCTATGGAGACTAAATACACTTCAGAATCATATTTACATGATATTATTACTGGCTAATTGTACTATAACAGGTCAAATAGACTGATGTAATGAATTGTCTGTTTTAAAGGTGGAATGAGCACTACTGGTATTCAAGGAAGTCATTGCACTGATAATTTTGGTACAATTAATGCATCATCAACCCTTCTGCAGTTGATACTAACAGGTAAACTAGCTCTCAGTTTTCAAAGGACCCAACAGTGCAAATGCTTAGTGAGCAGAACACGTTAGGAGTGGTTGTATTCATAAAGAGATTGCAAAATGCTCTTCTCTTCAAGTGAGATATACATTCAAAAATAGAAGTGAGATGTGGTAACAGAATGGTTGCCATAAGCTTCTTGGAGATCCTTGGACCAACCATTGTGCTGCTTCAGAAAATGAGTAATTACTAAGTCAATGTATCTTTTAGCTGAGTGACCATGTGCCCAGCTAATACGACAACTGTGGAAATTCTTAGGACTGTGGGACACTGCTGAATATAATAGCTAAGCCATATGCTTAGAGATCCAAGGATCAGGAAGTCCCTTTTCTTCCTTACTGTGGTTTGAATAAACTTGAAGCGTGAGAAAATAGACACCCTAGGTGTACATTTCATATTTTCTAATACAGTAATGAGAAATGCTCAGCCATCTTGCAAGAAGATGTTTATGTTTCTATTCATTATTTTTTAGTAAATTGCTGGGAAGAAGTATTGCTGTGGGAGGATACCCAGATTTAAGCTCTTTCTGCAGGAGGGAGGACTAAGTCCTTGATATCCTCTACACAGGAACATTACTAAGTAGTACAGCCTCTTTTGAACGTAACAGGACACTGCAGATACATCATTACAGCAGTGCATAAGTGGAGGCATCACAACAAAATAATGAAGCTATTGTATTGTAGAACTGTTAAATTCTTCAAGATTATACTGACTACAGTTTTCTCTTTGCTTTTATAGTACCCAAATTATCGCTTAAATTAAACTTCTGAATACACCTATATGTAAAATATTAAAGACTAAATATTTTTTTGTCATCATTGCAGAAGAAAAGGGGGTGCCCGGAGATGCTGCTGTGAAATTTATAAAATTAGCTTTCAGCTATGAGGAGTGGGATGTGTTTGATTCTGCTGTTGAATTTGTTACTAATTTTCTTCAGGTAATCATGATGCTAATTAGACACTCTTTGTGTAGCCTTTTCCTTTGTGGGTAAGGAGGAGTATTCAATTTACGCATTTTTAAGACAAATTTCCATTCATTGTTTCTGTCAATTAGGCTCAAGATGACCCAAGATGGAAAAAGGCAGAAATGGAACTGAAACTTCTGACACTAATGCAACCTTTACTATTTCCAAGAAAATTTAAATGTGGCTTTTCTGTTAGTGAACCTACTACCAGAGAAGCTAGGGTGCCTCGTGGTTCTGATAAGAAACAAACATTAAGAAGTGAGTGTTGTTCAGTTATAATTGTGTTTGCATTTAAAATATTTTTGCAGCAACAAATTATGTTTATTGTTTGGAAACTATATTATATGGTGCATACAGTATTCTGTGAAAAAAACAAAACAAAACAAACAACAGCAATTGACAAATTGCAACTTACTTATTTTTGTCCAATTTTCATTTGCCAAATCTGACTTTATACTGTTTTTCTCAAATGTGAAATGGCCTGATTAGATATGCATCTTGTTACATGCAAAGATGTAAAATGAATGAATGTATTCAAACAGGTTTTCAGGAGAAAAAGTGAAACAGCTATATTTGATTTTCTTTTGCTCTTTCTTATACTTTTATATACTTGAATATACATTTATTTAAATTTTCTTGCCATCAAAGCAAGAAAAAATTATTGAATTAACTAATTTAATTCTATGACATTCCAAACAAAATTCAAATATCTGGAAAAAATTCTATTACAAAAAATAGCAATGTTCACTTTTCACAAAAAGTGAGTAAACATGGGAATATCTGTCCCCTCTGAATTTACTATTTCTTAACCACATTATCTGCTGGCATAAATTTGTAAGTGAATTCACTGAAATGTGTTCAAACTTAGGTTTGTAACTAGAAATAATGTCTTGCTATTTCTTTCTTCCCTTTTTGATAAACGTTGAATGTAGAGGGTTCCTTAAAGTATGGAGAGCCTTCTCACGAACTTACCATTTTGGCAACAACAGTATTTTCCTGTGTCTCCACATCTAAACAGGTATAACAGAAGTAGAGACATTTCTGAATTAATTACTTAATCTGTAATGAATGTGCATTATTTAAGACCACAGGAATCAGTTGCATTTACAAACTACAGCTAAAAAATAAAATAGTGAAAAAGAAAACAACATACCTCTAATATGTAATCAAGTTTTGATTATAGTTTTTATTTATCTTTATAATTTATATTATTTTATTTATAATTTTATTGGAGATTTTATAATTTTATTGGAGATATGTAATCAGGCTACAAACTTTTAACAGATACTAAATCAATTTGGAAAACCATAGACTTAATTACATGTTTCTACCAATCAGAAATCATACTTCCTTCAGTATATTTGATTTAGGTGGGCAAGAATGCTCATTTCTGCAATATTTATACAAATGAGAGCCTAAGGAATGAAAATGCCTTTATAGCAGCTGTATGCCTTCAGTTAACAGTAAATTCTCACAGAAAGCAGACTAAGAAGCAGCATCAACAACAAAACCAAGAAGAGTGGGACTTACCTGCACTGAAGTCTCTACTACAAAATAACGCCATTCTATATCTAATGGTTTATTCCCAGAATAACCACTTGTAGTTTACTTACTCAGTCTGAGATTTTCCTTTATTTGCCACCATGAGGAAAAAAAAATACAGTTAGTTATAATTTGTTTTCCAATAGTCTAAAGAAAAACATCCTTAGGAAAAACAAAACAAAACAAAACAACAAAAAAACCTTCTGCTAACATGTTGCATGTCTTCACTGCAAAATTAATTCTTCCGCACTTCCCAATATACATAAAATCCTATACTCATGTACCTACAGATGCATGATAGTATGGATATAATGGTCTTGAGTTTCATTGTACTTGGGATACTAGTCCAACTCTGGTATAAATGACAGCAAACATGTGTACTGATCCTTAATCACTACTTAGAAGGTGTTAACACAGTGTAGATAGGCTCTCTTGCCTTTTAAGGTGTGTTAATTAGGAGGTTAACTGCATGAAGTTTTCAATTTGTTAATTATTCTGTTCATAAGGTGTAGATATGTTTTAAAACTTCTTTCAGTTGTTAGATATTCCACTGCAACCTTTTTTTTTCCGTTGTTCTTCACTGCTACTTCATCTGAGATGTACCAACAACCCATGGAAGTCCTCGCTGTCAATGCAAAATAAAGCCTTCTAATTTAGATCTCCTTCTGCAAATATTTAAATACTCAAATAAAACAATTCCCTAGGTTAATATACCTGTTAAAATACATTCTAGTTTTCCCAGAATGTGTTGACTATTATAGCATTTCACAGATACTTAATGTCCTCTCCCACGTAATTTTCATTTCACTGCTTTCTTTGCCTGTATGACTTCTAAAAGCTTGACAATAAAAAAGGAAACATTAATAATAATAAAAGCTGCTAAACCCATATTGTCAGGAAAAGAAAAGCTTGGGTGGTCTACCAGAAACTACTTTAAAAAAGCATGTATTTCATAAGCTTTCAAAATGTTGTCACCCTTATAATGAAGATAAATATGATACTGATTTATTTACTTACTTTGAAAACTTTTCAGTGCTTATGTACATACCTGTTTCTACAATTATGTTTTTTTTTTCTTTTTTTCCAGAATATGCTACCTGACAAAGAAATACTTTTTGATGTAATAACGTTTTTGTGGCAGAAATGTAAAACGGGACTTCAGCAAATCCAAACAAGTGGAAGTGGATACTTTAGATGTATCCACAAATACAAAGCTTGCAAAGTACTTCTTTATTATAATGTGTTTCTCTTAATATGAGTTTTGTCCTGTAGTAAAGCCAAGATAATGGTGGTCTCCAGTCTAAGTACATTTTCATATGGTAAAATGCAGATAAATTGAATTCACTGAAAATGTGGATTGTACATGCACTCTGAACAGAATGCACTCCTATATGCCTATCAAAATATCTCTTACCTTTTTCCAGTAAAATAACCCACTGTCTGCCAGTGGGGCATCACAGAAAGAAGCTAAAATAGTGAAAGCATTTGGGCTTGCTGTGAGAAGCAGCATTTTGTGTGTTGTGGTGGAAAGCATGCGTATAGTTCAAGAAAATTTCCTAGATAATTGAAAACAGTATCAGAAACCTTACAGCTTAATAGAAGGGAGGTGGATGTTAACAGTATTTGGCCCACTTGATAGAGCCACAGCCTTATCTTGAACTTTTCCTGAGACTGTAAAGCTATTGGTGAAATGTTATCATGTAAAGGATAAGTTAGTAGTTTCACAGGGCTACCAGTAAATAGTTGATGTTGACCAAACAGTTTCTGGAGGAGTGTGTTTTGTGACCTTGATCCCTATCAAAAAAATGAGATTCACCAGAATGTAGCTTATAGTTAATTTCCTCCGCATGTACAGTAGGAGCATTCAGGTCTCTCTTACGCTGTTTAAGTGGGAAGAGATGGGCAAAGGAGAAAGGTACATGATCATATCTACAGTAACTCTTACTGCACTATGACAAGATACAAAGGATGTGCCGGTAGGATGTTCTTTAACCTTTCTAGAATAATAAAAAATAATTGATTTTTAAAAGTAAAGAAAGAAAACAAAACAAAAACTGTGTTCTGTCTAAAGAAATAGAGTGGTGGCATTCAAAAAAACAACAACAACAAACACAAACGAACAACAACAACAAAAAAAAAACAAGTACAGGAAAGGAGTTGTGGTAAGGTTTATGATTTTTTTTTTTTACATTTTTTTTTTTTGAGTGCAAAAGTGTTTCTGCCTCTGCAATATATCTTCAAAATATCTTCAAAAACTGTTTTAATCTGTTTTGTTTATTTTTTTCTTTCCCTCCTTTTTTTTTTTTTTTTAGTGGGTTTATGTACTCTGGATAATAAATGAAGTAATTCAGAAGAGTAACATAGCAGACACTGATGTTGTAATGGTAGTAGAGGTAACCTTAAATCTAACTGCAATATTGGAAAATACAGCTGATTCTACAAGTGAATCTAAGAAAAAAACAGGTAAAGCTTTCAACAAAAAAATAGCATTCTTTCAAGCTACTTTCAAGAAACTTTTAAAGAATTTTTTAAGAATTAAAAGCTTTGACAAATATACATATTCAAAAATAATTGTAAAGAGATTGTGTAGCGTAGTATGATAAATTTTTGTAAACACAATTTCATTCATAATCAGATGTAGCGAAACCTAATTTTCAAAGGATTTATGTCTTATTTCCTCCCATTTCCAGTTCTATTGAACTAGTCCCATTTTGAGTCCCTTTTATGACTCATCTTCTGCACAGTTTTTTTTTTTTTTTTTATATGTCTCTTATCCCCTTCTTAGTAGCCTCAGATCATCCATAAGTTTTCTGAGTATTGGCTAGGCAGAAGGCAGTATGTGCTGTGGCTCATTTGGAGTGCTCAGATGTTGGTTGACTAAGGACAGTACAAGCAAAAGAGGGAAACATTGACTGCATACTGAAGCGTTTGGGTGATTAATTTCCATCTCTTGTCTACACAAGTATTGATTTTTGTATAGGGATTTAACTGTCTTTGAAAATGAACTTGGATGATGTCATTGGGATATAAAGCAGTAACATTAAACATATTTCCTTAAAAAACCTCACTAACACTGTAAAATATGAATATTTAGATATAATTTTGAAAATTCTCTTTTGCAGATGTAGGGTCTTGTAATATTATTGCTATTTTTCATAATTGGTTTACTAAAGAGTAGATGTTAAAGACCCTTTTAAAGCATATCTAGGAACAGAAGAGAATGACAATACGTTTTGTATTTTTGAAAGTAAGAAAATCTTGGTACACTACTATTCTATTATAAGGTAGAGTAAGAGTTGTTTTCTGCTGGTTATGAAGATCATACCATTCGGATGGAGATTGGATGAATCCTCATTGCAGCATAACAATTACTCTTTTTCACTAAGTGTAAATGCTTTTTTTTTGGAGGTAAAAAGCTGAATAGTTGATTCAAAACAGGCAGTTGAAAAGCCAGTCAAACACATGTTTAGTGTGAGTTTTTTAACTGAATGAATGCTGAGTGAATACAGATTTTCTTATATATGAGAAAAATCTACAGAAAAGCAGAAATAAATAGGCAGACAAGGTGCAGAGCTCAGGAGTGACCAAAAGGTTGTCCCTCTGAAAGGGCAAACATTTATTTTGGCAAAAAGTTGAGAGCTGTAATTGAGAGCAAAGAAGCTGCTTCCTCTTGTTTTGGAAAGAAAGACATAAGCCTGGGTAAATTTTTTATAAAAGAAAATAATTTAAAGAATCGAAATGAATGTTAAAAGGGTGATAATACCCCTTCAAGGAATATTAAACTGAAATATTATGTAACAAAAAATGTGACCTTACATATTTACAAACCACCCTATAGGTTAAATTATCATTAAAACACTTGTGAATAACAGAAAATTTGATTTTTCATTTTTAAATTAATCAAAATATATGTGAATGCTGTAACAGTGTAAGGAACTATGAAATGAGTCCTATTTTTATTGGTTTCAGTCTAATGTTACTATGAAATATAGGGTACATTTGAAAAAGCAACTTCATTAGATAATCTTATACTAAATTATTATAATTGTGCATGGGTAACTATAGTGTTTAAACCCTGAAAATCTTTTCAGGAAACAATATAATTATCTCCTGTAGTCTAGTACCAAAGAAATAAATTATTGCCAGACTCTAAAGTTAGTGGTAGCTCTAATCAAACAGTAATAAAATTGAACACATTTCATTTCACTTTTTTTTTTTTTTTTTTTTTTTTTTTTTTTTTTTCAGATAAAAAAGGAAAAAGAAGTGTCTCTCTCACAGAAGATGAAACCTGTGATATTCCTGAAATATTTATGGTAATGTCTAATTTGTTTTCATTAATATGGCTTTTTTGGATAGCATAAGAACACTTATTCCTGCTTGAAGCATTTTCATACTATCTTGTACTTAGTTTTATAAAGTTGAAATGATTAATGTAATCATTCTAGTGCAGAGGAAAAAAAATATTTTTTCAAATTAAATAAAATCTGAAAATCTTTGTGTAGTCTTTAATAGACATCTGTGATATGGAAAAAAATTTATTTGAAATGGTTTTTACAACATGATCATACTGATTTCTAGTCTTTCATGCCAATGCATAGTACAAGCTTTAAAAGGTTTAATAACACATCTTTTTAAGATCACACAAACTTTATCCTTGCTTCATTTAGGGAGATATTTTGGATTGTGCTTTTGATTGTTTGTTTTTGTAAGGGTGATGTGGAATTAATGGAACATCCTGGGAGTCCTTGCTTTGTTTAATGTGTTCAGTACTCAGCACTGTGCAGTAATGTCAAATCAAATAATTCATTATTACTTAATAAAACACAACAAGAAGAAAAGACATGCATCTGTTTGAGGATTCAGCAATTTTGTCAGTAATGTCTTCTTAATGCACATGGAGAAGCTACAGTTCAGTGACAGTCTACTTTCAGGAGTTGGTTTCTGAGATGCCAGTGTTTTCACAACACCTAGTGGAGTGTTATAAAATTACTTGTGAATAATACTGTTTGTAAACTTATTTCTCCAAATTCATTTTCATTCTGCTACGAACTAGACTCTTTGACTTAGTAAATTGTATTTTAAGAACTTAGGGAAAATTCATCCTAAGTTATTAAAATTTCATTTTCATCTTAGAAAAGTCCTATGGAACAGTTACAATTTGCTTATGAAAATCTTGAAAAAGCAATTAATGAAATCAACAAATCTCACTTAATGACCCTTCTACCAGATGGAACATCAGTATTTGACAACTGCTGTACAAAGGTAAATTCTACAAAAAGCTACATGGCAACAAAGTCTATAAATAATATATTGGATTGGACACGAAACTCATATTTTCTTCTTTCTTATAAACCTTCGTATTATCAAATGAACATCATTTTTTTATCCCATGTAAGTAGAGAATAGAAAAAATAAATTCATAACATTTTCTCATTCAGTAAGAAACTATAAATTCTTTTAGGTTTTCTTTTTGTTTGGAAATAAATATAATTCGTAGTTTTCTTCTATATTGCAGAAACAGAAATCCTTTTCATTTGTTTGCAGCTATTCATTATTATAAGTAATTTTGGCTGTTGGAGGGAACCCAGCTTTTCTAAATTCTACACCAACATGATCTTTGTTTTGTGGACTGATAACAAAATAAACCAAAATTTTCTACAGTTTCATATTTATTATTAATCCTGTTTCCTGTTAATTGCCAGTTTTTGTCTATTCTTTGTCGGTTATCCATGTTTCTCTATGTCTAGATGTTGTTCTTCTGTGCTTTCTTTAATGACTGCATACTGCAGTCATTAAGTTTAAATACTGCAGTTATGATAAAATTTCAGAGTTTGTCAATTTACTGAAATAAGTTTGTGCTTGCTTAACTACCACTTTCTATTTATTAGGTGGACTCAAATGGCCAGAATTTGAATTCTGTTTCGGGTTTGGGTAATGATAAGACAGGAACAGGTGATAACTTTTTAATGGATTTACATCTGGAGCTTATTCAGGCCCAACATCGAGTAGCTGTGAAACTTCTTAAACTGACACAAGGTAAGTTGCAGTAATGCTAAATGATATTCATAGGTTGCTTACAGTCCTCTGTTAATGTATTTTGTGATACTAAGAAATAAAGGAGCATTTATTTTCTGAGGAAGCGCAATTGTAGGGCACTTGGTGCTTGGTGCATACAGACAGAAATAATAACTGAATTTGTAGAATTTTGATTTACCACAATACGTATCTCTAATCTATACCAAATCAATAGGAGTTAAACTTTGCTAACAGCTACTGGTTTTGATTCCTAGGCAATTTGTTATGATGTTTCATTTATAATATATTTTCAGTTAAGAAGTTTCAGTCAATAAGAGAGAATTAGGGAATGTGCTGTAGACTTTTTTTTTTTTCCTGTAATGCAGGAAATTTTCCCTGAAGAACGGGGATTGAATATTTTAATCAGTGCTCTTTGTAATCTCAGTTTCTACTCCTATAAAGTTGTTCTTACCTCTTCCAAGTCTGCAGAATTCCCACTCTTGCCAAATATCTCCTGAAAGAGTGCTACTGTTCTTTTTTTTTTTTTTTTTTTTTTTTTTAATTAAAAGCTAGTGTTAGCTTGACACTAGGGTTCCCATGTGAACTGCTCCCTGTGATTAAACATGTTCCTTCTTTTCCTGTGATGTTAGTGTAGCTATTAGAGATGCTAGAGCATGAGGGTGGAACTTTTTTACTGGTTTTATATGTCCAAAAAATTTTCCTTTAACTAAGGAAAAGAGCACAAGGTGAAGCAGAGCCTTACTACAGAACTCTCTATCTGCCTCTCACTGAAATGTTTCCAATGACACTATCAGAATGAATGACTCAGGATTTCCTTCCTATATAGGTGTTCAAAAGGATGGCAGAAGTCTTAATTCTAGCAATTACCATGTGAAGATTATTGAAGATTCCCATTATTTAACAGGTAAGGCTTATTAATTAAGATTTTATAAGTATATGTGATTCTTGCTGTTTTATAAATGTCTTAAAATATCTATTTTACAGAGGCAGATATAATAGGAAAAATAAAAAAGAATAAGCTATCCAGAGCAATCTTTTTGATGCAAAAGGCTGCACAGGTATTCCCTGAAGAGTTAACTACTTCTTCCCAAAGGCAGCTACTGGAGGTAATAATAAAATCATATGATAGGAATAATTTAATGTTATCATAGTTTTTCATGTTCTATAAAATTAATACTTGGATTACGTCTTCTTACAAATAGAATTAAAAAGGAAGACGCTTAAAGGACAATGAGTGTTTTTAACTTCCGTTGCCAGTTTTTCCTTGAGAAGTTCCTTTATGGTGGAAAAAAATAAAGGGACTTAAAACTAGGAAAGAGGATATCCCCTAATTTTGTGTACATGTGCATATTACAGGAAACCCAAAAGGAATTAACTTTGTTTCTACACTTAATCACCTAGACTTTGCTGTTTTCTAATACATAATCACCTGTACCTTGCCAAAGTATCTTGCAGGTTTTCTTCTTTCCCATTGCAACCGTCATCATCCTACTTTTCCCCAGATCTCTATATTGTCTTAGATTGCTGTGACTGGTGATGGTGACAGAGGCTTTATTTGGTTCTTATTAAATAAACAGTTCAGAAGTTGGAGGTTTTGGAATTTATTCAGGTTAAAAGTATATTCTTCGTGGGCTCATTTCAAAATCATAGGAAATCAGTGGGAGTCCTTCCATTAAGTGAGATTAGAAACTTTTGTAACCAACATATGTCCATTCAAATTGACTTATCATCAATGGAGCACAAAATTTCTTTATAGTCTATACAAGAGATATCTGAAATTCACGCTATATAATATATGAAATATGTATTTTAAACAAAAAATTACTAGCAAGTGTTTTTGTCTTAAGTGCTCCAAGTTTGGAGGCATGATAATTAAGACTTTATTATAATTATTATTATTTCAGAAGAATGCAAAAACTGAAGCAGAAAGGACATGCTAAAAATATACTATATTTGTAAAATATACAGCACATATGAATATGAGATAATGATATCATAGGAAAGTTGTAGCTGTAATCACCAATGAAGACTTACAAGCAATTCCCAAGAAATGTGTGGTTATCCCAAACAAATATTGGTGAAGGCCTTATGTTGACCTTCATTATATTTTTGTTCTGTCTACTTTTAACAGGGAAGGAAGTAGATAAAAGAATATATTTGCAGCCAGTTGGCAGAAAATGTCAGAATTAACTTTGCTTGGACAAACTTAGCATGGCGATTTTATATATTTGTACTATGATAAAACATTTAATTATATGCTAAATTAATTTGAGGTAGACAGTATTTACTTCATTAACAGAAAATTTATATATTTTCATTCTTCTGCGTAGGGGATTTTGCCTTTTTTATAATAAATCATCCAAGAGCTCTACATAGAGTTCATAGAATCATAAAATATTTTGGGTTGGAAGGGACCTTAAAGATCCTCTTCTAATTGTAAACCCCCTGCCATAGGCAGGGACACCTTCCACTAGACCAGGCTGCCCAAAGCCCCATCCAGCCTGGCCTTGAACACCTCCAGGGATGGGGCATCCACAGCTTCTCTGGGCAACCTGTGCCAGGGCCTCACCACCCTCGGAGGAAAGAATTTTTTCCTAATGTCTAATCTAAATATACCTTCTCTTAGATCAAAACCATTACTCCTTGTCCTATCACTACACTCCCTGACAAAGAGTCCCTTTTCTGCTTTCTTTTAGGCCCCCTTTAGGTACTGGACGGCTACTATAAGGTCTCCCTGGAGCCTTCTCTTATCTACGCTGAACACTCCCAGCTCTCTCAGCCTGTCTTCAGAGGAGAGGTGCTCCAGCTCTTTGATCATCCTTGTGGCCCTCCTCTGGACTTGTTCTAACATCTCCATGTCCTTCTTGTGCTGGGAGCCCCAGAGCTGAACACAGCTCTCCAGGCAGGTTCTCACAGGAGCAGAGTAGAGTGGGACAATCACCTCCCACAACCTGCAGGTCATGCTTCTTTTGTTGCAGCCCAGGATACAGTTGGCTTTCTGGGCTGCAAGCGCAAACTGCCAGCTCATATTGAGCTTCTCATTGAGCTAGCCCCCCATGTCCTTCTCCTCAGAGCTGCTCTCAATCCATTCTCCACTCAGCCTGTATTTGTGCTTGGGATTCCCCCTGCCCAGACACAGGACCTTGCACTTGGCCTTCTTGAACCTCATGATGTTTTCACAGGCCCACCTCTCAAGCCTGTCCAGGTCTCTCTGTCCCTCTGGATGGTTTCTGTTCCATTGAGGGTCGACTGCACCACACAGCTTGGTGTCATTGGCAAATCTGCTGAGGGTGCACTTGATCCCACTGTCCAACTTGCCAACAAAGTTGTTAAACAGTGCTGGTCCCAGTACTGACCCCTGAGGAACACCGCTTGTTACTGATCTCTACTTGGACAGTGAGCCATTGACCACAACTCTTTGAGTGTGACCATCCAACCAATTCCTTACCCATCAAGTGGTCCATCCTTTAAAGCCATGTCTCTCCATTAGAGACAAGGATATCATGGGGAACAGTATCAAATGCTTTGCACAAGTCCAGGTAGAAAACTCCAGTTGCTCTTTCCCTATCCATCAGTGTATCCCCATCACAGAAGGCCACCACATTTGTCAGGCATGATCTGGTCTTATTGAATCCATGTTGGCTGCCACCAATCATCTCCTTATTTTCCATGAGCTTTAGCATAGTTTCCAGGAGGATCTGCTCCATGATCTTACTGGGCACAGAGGTAAAACTGACTGTACTATACTTCCCCAGGTCTTCATTTTTTCCCCTTTTAAGGGGAATCTATTGGTTTTTTTTTCAACTTTACTCAGCACGATATAGTATAAAACTTCTTATTACACTGCAAAATAGGAAAGTAATTTTTTTTTTTTTTTTGGGGGGGGGGAGGCTAAGCATGCAAATAACTTTTCTCATGTAGTCAACCATTGGCAGGCATGGAAGCTTCTGAGCCATATATTTATAGTCATGCTGCGCATTACACTGCTTAACTATTTAAGCTATTATGTACCCTTCATTTTGTTTAATTTCTCTGTTACTACATTCTTCCTTTCTGCCCTAGATGTCTAGTTAGACATCCAAGTCTTTACAGAATTGGGTACACTGGTAGTTCTTGTTAGCCAGCTGTAAAACTCAATTAAAATGATTAAGCTACTACCACAGGGCAAGTCCGTGGCAGAGGCTTGGATAAAATGTTGTTTATCATAGTGACATTTGGCTTCCTTAACCATAAGATTATTCTTTCTCCTCTTGCAACTCTGCCACATTTATTATCTTCCAAGTTCTACAATTAATGATGTATAGGTCATCCAGTACCACTTGCAGTCACAACACTATCTTTATCCACCCTGGGAGCAGATCCATCCTTGCACTAATAAGAAGCATGTCCTCAGGGAAGAATGACTATGATTCTTTTAATTAAAAATTTTATCATAGTACATCTTGCCATAAAGTATCATTTTTAAGGAAGCAATGAAGTTCCTCATTACTGATTGCAAAAGTTGAATGGCTGTGTGAGGGAAAGAGTCACTTTATATCTTATTCTTCATCTTACATTCTCCCTTTGACATTTCCCATGAGGGTGAATTCAGCCCAAATCTGATAGAAAGGGGAATCTTGAGGGGTGGTGGTGGTGGTGAGGGGCTGTGCATATGCTCATGTGATTTGATTAAGGATCTGATGGCTATGTGATTTGAGTAAGACTGTATTAAGATTAGCTCCTCTTTTTGCTATAAATCTTTTGCTGGTTTTTGGTCATTTCTGGACAAAGCTAAGTTTATCTGTGGTAGTGTGGCTGTTTTTACAGGTTTATAAATGCTTGAGGACAGAAACAAGGAACTGTTGAAGTGCAAGATTATAGGACTATCCCTGAATAACCAATAACATGGGATTTTCTTTTTCAGTTTATCTTTCAGTCAGTTTAGCCTAAACCTTTTGTCCAGTGTATGGTAATAAAAAGGTAAAAATAAAACCCTAGTTGTAGGAAGATGTGTCTCTCGCAGTAGAATGGAATTTGTCCAAAGTATCCTCGATCTCCTCATTTCTGGTAGCTGACCTTTATGACTTTGGTTTTCAGTGGACAGGTACTACAAGGAAACTCATAACTGTACTAAATTTTTAATATTAATTTTCCAATTTAAGTTTATTTTACTCTGATGATGCAAGCAAGGTGAAGAAACCTATCAATTTGCCACTCAGTCCAGTTAGAGAAGATTGTACCTTGATTTCCAAGAAAATGGTCACATAATCACTATGTGCAGGAGGCCCACAAATTTTCAGAAGAAACTAATATTAACAGATAAGGATGGCAATTAGGGCCATCAACCATCTTTCAGCTATCTCTGTCTAAACAAGGGAACTAGCATAATCTGACTTTTTTCATGTCTGCATTCTCCTCCCTTTTTTATTTCTGGACTTTATTTATTTTCCCTCTTTCTGGAGTATAGTCTTAATACTTCCGTAGCTTCTTCAGTAATTCCACATGTTAGGTCTTCAGCTCTCTCCTCAAAAAGAGTCAGTATCTCTTTTGTATCTTCTTGTAGGAAGATCTCACTGCTCACCTCACTGCTTACCATTGCTAATCAACATTAGTCATAACCACTCTTTTTTTTCCCCCCTGTAGGTTCTCTCAAAATCGAAGATACCTCAGCCCTGCCTCTTTGATATGCAACCCTGCATTCCCTTTATTGTACAATATAAAATTAATCTGCATATATAAGGCTTACAAATAGTACCCTTCATACTAGTTTAGGTTGTATGAGGATATGAAACTCTATAAAAATGTCTCTACATAGCAGTAATTTTTTTCTTATAAGATCATTTTGAAAATGATTTATTAGGACTTATATCTGTCTGATTGCTATGTTTTAATATTTTTCCCTTTTGTTTTAACTTAAATCATAGGAGGCACTAACTTTAATTGAGCAAGTTGAAGCTGAACAAAGTGCATTGTATCACAGTCTCAAAGAATTTATGAACGTCAAGAAAAAAAGCAGAACTCCTCCTCCACCTATATTACTTTGTAGATCACATTGCTCCATGACATTTAAACCAGCTCCATTCTCTTCAGATGTTCAGGTAATATTTGCCATAATTACTGTGGAAGAAATATATTAAACAATACACAAGAGAGAAAAGGTTGTTTCAGCCATACTATACCATCACAGTTTTCTCTGTTGGTCTTGAGAAAATTATGTTAGCCTGACTTAATTAAGTATGCATTTTTTTAATCCTGTGAGTCAGTTGTGACTCACTATTTTGATCTTCACATTTGCATGAAACTTTCTTCATCTTGTGTATCATCTTCTTTGGTGCTTCTGCTTTATAACCTTCATTTATTCTACTTGTCAAAAGCTCATTCTCGTCCTTAGGGTGTTGACAGATGCCTAATCACTCTGAAGAGATGCAAGGCTGTTGGATCGTGTGATGCAAGAAAGTACCACACTCAAAGCTCTGTTAATGAAGTGCTAAAGTGCCATAGTTCAGGTAGAAAATCTACCTTTTGTTGAATATTTAGAATCACAGAATAACTTAGTTCAGAAGGGATCTTAGGAGAGGTGTCTAGGCCAACTTTCTTCTTAAAGCAGGATCAGCTGTGAAATTACATCAGGTTGCTAACGGCTTTATCCAGTCAGTTCTGAAAACCTCCAAGGATGGAGACTGCACAAATTCTCTAGACAGTCTCCTCCAACAGGTTAACCTGTTCGTGGGGAAAACTTTTTTCCTTGTATACAGCTGAAATCTCTTGTTTCAATTTAGGTTGTTGTTTTTCATCCTCTAACCATGCACTACTGTGAAAAGCCTGTCTACATCTTCTTCATAGAATCATAGAATCACTAAGGGTGGACAAGACCTTCAAGATCATCTGGTCCAATCATCACCCTTCATAACCTTCTTGCCAGCACTCAAAGGCTCCTGACAGGTGCCCTGAAGCCGTCTCTTTTCTGGGCTGAATAAGCCCAGCTCTCCCAGCCTCTTCTTGCTGGCCCTCTGCTGTAATCAGCCACTCTAGTTAGTTTTTCAACATCTTTCTTGTTAGAATGATGGGGAGCAGTAGGAAAACTGGCCATGGTATCTAGACGTAGTCTAAAAAGTCATGAGACTGATCCTTCAGTCTCCTAACTGTTCATACAGGTTGTCATGCTTTTAGGCTGCTTTGCTGCCATGGCACACCACTAGCTCATGCTCATCTTGGTGTCTAGCATGACCCCCAGATCCTTTTCAGGAAAGCTGCTCTCCAGCTCATCAGTCTCCCGCCTGTATTTTTCCAAGAGATCCTTCCTTTCTAGGTGCAGGACTTTGTCCTTATAAAATTTCATGAGGTTCGTATTGGCCCATTCCTCTGGGCTGTCTAGGTCTCTATGAATGGCAACTCTGCCCTCAAAGATATCAACTGTTTCCCTCAGCTTGACGTCATCTGTCAACCTGGTGAGTGTGTGATCAGTCTTCTCAGGTCATTGCTAAAGATATTCAACAGGCCAGGTTCCATGACGAGGTGCCCTGCAGTGCTTTGCTTACCAGTACCCTTCAAGTAGTGTATGAACCATTAACAACTGCTCTCTGAGTCTGATCTTCCAACCGTTGTGTTGTCCCATCTATCTCTTCATGCACCCATACTGTATCATCCTAACTTGCTTATAAGAATACTAGGAGACAGCGTTAAAAGCCTTGATAAGGACCAGGTAAATGGCATCTACTCTTCTCCTTGCCTCCACAAATCTAGTCATTTTGTCACAGAAGCACATGGCAGACATGGTGGTCTGCCATGATTTACCCTTGCTAAATCCATGCTGATTGTTCCAAATTATGTTACTCTCCTTCATATGCCCAGAAAGGGCTCAAACAGGCTGACAAGGTGTGTGGAAAATTCACTAGTTGCAGTTTTTCCTGAAAGAGAAATCATCGTATTGATTTTACAAACTACTTCAAAATAATAACATGTTTACAACATGTATAAAAACAGTAGAAACACAAATCATGAGAATAGTGCTTAGGATGTTTCTGTGAACAGCTGTTTTATTTATAACTTACATTTTTAGTGCAGTTTGATTAGTGAATTTAAAACAAAATTCATTTTGGAAAAGGTTTTCATATGTATTCCTGGTGTACATAAAATTAAAAAAAAAAAGTCCTAAAAATCCAGGGTTTCATAATTTTTAGTAACTGTTAATATTTGATTTTGTTTGATATAGGACAGTGAATATAACATACTGGGCCACTAGATGGTGCAATGTGATTATTATTACAATTTGAGCTATTTTAGGAGATTTGTTTTTTTGATGTATAGCTGTTGAGCAAACACAAAAGGTTATTTTTTAAATGAAGATATTAATTGGAAATGGATACTCAGCATTTAATTAGATATATATAGGTTTTTTTTTTTTTAATTGGAAGTCAAAGTAACTGTAAAATTTCCTGATCTCAATGTTACTCATTTGCTGAAAATAATCTCTGTTTCGATATCGACTTCTGAAAAAGAGTCAGGATTCATTACAAGACAAATCACATGTAATACAAGAAAAATGAACATTTCAGTCTTTCAGAATTTTTGATAAATGACCTCATCTGCCCCACCTGAGGTCTACTGAAAATAAATTGATTTAGTACAACTTTCTAGAAGTGCAATGCAAGAGAACTTAATCAGATGCATAACTTATTGAAATCCTTCTGCCCAGTTCTGCAGAGATGAATCAAAATGAGTTTTCAAGTTTGATCTCACTGAGCATGACTGAGCATGGATTGAGGTATGCATGCTCACATTCTTCCTTGATTAAAGATAGTGAAAAATGTGGATGATATGCCCAGTGAGATTATTAACAGCTCAATGACATTAGAAAAACATTGATTTCAATAGGAACTAAGAACATCTTGTTAAGAAAATATTACTAGGTTTGTATCTGCATTTCTGTTATCTGCTGTTAAGGATTTTTTCTCAAGTGATTTGCTGAATTGCAATGTTATGTCAACTTTAGAAGAATACATTGCAAATATCAAATAAGGGGTCTTGATGAATTTAGATCTATAGGATGACCTGTAGAGTTTATGTTTTGGGCTGAGTTTGAGCATTAGGATAGACCAAGGTAAGAGGTAGGATAATGGAGAGTCATCTGCTTTCATGAGCATGGCATAGTATAACTGTCTTTATATCAACTCATTATGTTTTCATTTTCTCTGAAGGTTTCGTGGTACAGTATTTTGGGCTGTGTAGCAGGTGGAAGTAACTCAAAAGTAAGGTTAAATAACAATAAACTTCCAAATGCAGGAGAAGAGGTAAGATAGAGCTAAAACCCATTCTGGTCATTCTCTCATCCTTAAAACAACAAAACATAACACTGAACATTCATGTTCAGTGTTATGTTCAGTGTTACGTCATGAACATTCATGTTCAGTGTTCAACTACAGTATTTGAAGGGATTTCTGCTGTTTAGAGAGCTCCTTATGAAGTCCAGCCAGTATTTGAATAAGAGCACTGTATTGATGGTACATTAAGATGATCTAATTCTCATGTTATGCTTCAATCACTTTGTCAGTTTTGTATAGTTTCAGTAAAAGTTACCTTTATGTAAGATATCCTCATTATGGAGCAGAAGTTGGAAAACCCTCTTAGGGTTGAGAAATGATGTTAAAATTTGGATGGGCAATTACTTGAAGGAAAAAGGAAAAGGGGGGGGCCTTCAAAACAGATTCTCTTTATATATGTATTCACAAACTGCTCATCTTCGATTCTAAAGTTGCATTAACGGTGTTAAGAGGACTTGAGACATCCTGCGCCCGTATCTAATACATGCATGTGGCATATATGGAGGAGAGCCACATACTTTTTTCCTTGAAGCACAGCTCAGAGCTAGAATGTCTCCAGCTTGATGCCTGCGAGCATGCAAACTCATAGTGTGAATGTGCAAATGGACAAAAATGTCTTAGAAAAACTCCAAGTCTTCATACTTAACTTTTGTGTTAGATTATGTGCTTTGTATGCTCAATTGCATTTCAGAGCAATTTTTTTTTTCTGTTATTTTGTTGTTTTCTCATTGTCTTTAAGAACCTAAAACATATTTTGATTGTATCCCAGACCATTAAATGATTTGTTTACCAATAAAAGTGTAGTGTTTTGTGTTTTGTGTTTGGTTTTGATATATTCTGTGGATGTAACCAGAAAATATTTTTGATAGATACCAGCTGATGGAAAAAGCGTCTTAGAAATACGAGGCTTAGATCCCAATGAGAAATACATATTTGCAGTTGCAGCATATTCTTCTGATGGAAAACTTATCGGTGATGCCATTGGGGAAACAACTAAGCCGATCCTTGCTTATCCACCTCTTTCTGCTACTACTGTTCGAGCTTATCTAACTCAGGTAAGATTAGATTCCTTGATAATAACATAATGTTTTAATTTGGTTGTAATAATTTGTTTTCACTGGTAGCTCTAAAACTTCTGGCAAGAACTCAAGACTTTCTTGCCAGAAGCTTGATTAACACAAATCATAATTTTACCATTCTGCAGCAATACAAAGATAAAATGGACATAGAAGAAATAATCTCTCTTCAGAAACTGTAGCACAGAACATGTAAACTATTCCATAAAGGACCCTTAGATCCTTGATTAACAGTCAAGAAACTCTTGCCTCCCCTGATGCTACTTATGAAGGCAAATTAGTATTAGTAGAATCAAATTGCTACTGTCTATATTTAATTCAAATACATCAGAATAAAACCTTTCTTTTTCCTGCAGTTGCATTTACTTATCTGAAGACCATGGAAACTTGTTAGTTTAGTTTCAGTTAGCAACAAATATATAAAATGAAATCTATTTTTTTTCTGTAAAAAGTTACATAAATAGTTTTTTTTTTTTTTTTTTTTTTTTTTTTCCTTTAGGTAGCCTATCAGACTGGCAACTACACATTAGCCAGGGAAGCATTTTCACCAATGTGGGATTATTTTGTTTCAAATTCTTCTCCACTGCCTGCCAATACAGCTGTTATTTCTGCAAGAAGTAATTTGACTATATCTGAAATCAGGTAAAAACAAAATTACTGGCAAAAACAAAATTAAAATAATAGTTAATTATAGATTTTATTTTGAAGAGTACCAGGCTGTGAATTTTTGTTCAGACTAGTGATGTGAAAAACATCCTACAAAAAAGGTGTGAAATGTGTTGTAAGGATATAGTGTTGAATAATTAGAAGAGGATTTTTCATATTTGTGGAACTGCTAGCATTTACTCTACTAATTCTTTATAATGATTGTTTTATTACTTTAGATAATTGGGAAACATTTATAAATTGCCCATTAATACCACGTGATGCATTTTTATATGCAAAATATGCACTGAATTCTTGACTTTCAGTTCCAATTAAGAGAGCAATAATGTTCATAAATTCTGAAAATCTTGTCTGGAACACCACACAAAATGGGTAAATGATTGTTAGTTTTATTTTGGAGTGACTATATAAACCTGACCATATTTTTTAAACACACTAAAATACTTTAGTATATATATATATAATTTTAATTGTGGCAAAGCCAAGCTAGAATTTTGGTAGTTAAATTCACTGTAATTCAACCGAAACATAATTAAATTAATTCCCTATTAAAAAAAAAAAAAAAAAAAGATTTGTATGAAATAATAGATATGGAATACTATAATACAAAAAGAATCTGTTTAAGTGTTGTTCTACTGCTTATGATTTAGGAATAAATTAACATCTTAAATTTTCATCCTCTTCACTTGTGTCCATTTCTTTTAAGACTAATTCTATCTTTAGGAAAGTTTTGGCAACCTTGTGAAGGAGATAAGAAATAGTTTTGCAGCCTTTGAGTTTAGGTTTGACAGACTGACTTAGTCTTGAAACTGTAATGACAATAAACAACTTTACTGCATGTGTTTTCAATGGTTCAGTGAAACATTGTGGTAAAAAAGATCTTAGTTTAAAGCAGTAGATATTAGGGGGAGTTTGGTCATAATAATTCCATTTCCACTTCATGGACAGAATAACCAGTAATCAGCTATTCTGAGACATACAATGCAATGCAGCTGGAGGTTTTTTTTGTTTGTTTGTTTGTTTTTGTATTATTTTGTCAAACTTGCATCAGAGCCCACAGTTTTCTCATCATAATGCAACAGCAATTTCTCACTGAATGCAAGCAGACAGTATAGTCGTGTGTGTGCTTTGATGGGCTGCATGTTACAGGAGAAGTTAATGTGTGGAAGTGTAGTTATCTGGGGCTCAGCCAGACCACCGGTGTGTATCCTGTCTGTCTTTCAGGTGTCACCAGTGTCCCTGATACCAGGCATGCAAGCTGACTGAGGGTCTTGACTTTATGTGCCACTTGAGTTTTACAGGCAACCTATGGACTGCTTTGGTTTAGGCAGATAATCACTAGGCATCCTATTTTATGACTATGTGGATGTCTTTAATCTTTCCCTTGCCTGAGAACAATGCAGGAATACAAGTCTGGCCTTTGTGATTTTTTCTTCATTTATCTTCTTTTCTAAGCTTTTTTTTTTTTTATTTTTTTTAAACACGTACATTTCTATAGGTAAAGTATGTTCATTTGAATGAACTTACTTTCAAATAAATCAAATGAAGACAGCAAACTTTAAATAGCTTTGCAAAGCAGTTCAGGGATTTTGCTTTTCTAAAAGTTAACTCAAAGCATTATTATTGTTATTATTACTACAATTATTACCATTATTAACATATTTCATACAATTAATATGGAAGATTCTCAAACTGTACTATGACACCTGAAATAAGACAGTTTCAATTTTACTATTTGGTAGCTAAGAAATTAACTGGACTAGCATGACTGTACAGACAATTTAGACAGTAGAGGGAGCTGGAAGGAAAGGAAAACTGTTTCCAACTGGAAGCCCTGTTGGTATCTTGGTGATGTCAAACATGTGAATTTGTCCGTTTGATATTCCTTCTTGAGTTTCAGTCTGTTTTACAAAACACAATCAAGGAGAAGTAGAAATTTACTTCTTATACTTCAAAATAATAGGATTGGTGCTGTAAGAAAAAAAAAGAAGAAGAAAAAGCAGGACAAATGCACCCCTATTCCCAGGGAAAAAAGCACACACATGCACAAAAGGCAAAAGAAAATAATATATTTTGAAACTTGTAACAAAAGCCATCGATGGATGAAAAGGAGTCTGTCATTAATACTTAGTGTGCTTCCCAACTGCATGCATTATTGTCAATACAGAAAGATAACATGTAAAAGAAGACGGTTAGAACAAACAAGATGTAGCATCCCAAGTTTTTAAAGAAAATTCAAACTAAGTTTCACTAGGTTAGATGAAACAATTACATAAAAGTTGTCTTAGGTTATTAGAAGGTGGACAACAGTTTGAAAAGGAGTCTTATTCCTTTAATTTATTTTTTTTTAGCTAGGAATTTAAAGCAGTAAAGGACTACTACAGGTACTGCATTTCCAGCAGTACCTGTAGTAGTCCTTTGTGTCTATCATTTTACTATTGAAGACTGCAGTTTCAGGCATGAGATGTCTTAAGCATCATTAACGTGCTTTTACCGCTCTTTTGCTTTTTGTCTTTTGTAGGTTACATCTTGAGACTGTATCTCACACGTCTCCTATCACCTTGTACCTCTTTCTGAGGAATATATTCGCTATCTGTGACATTAACATAATGGAAGGAGGACTTTTCTGTGATTCTGTCTGTTCCAATGAGATACTTTACAAGGAACAAGTATGTGTACCTTAAAATAATGTTGATTAGTTTGTATCTTGGTGGAAAGATGATCTCTAAGTAGTTACTTCTTATTAATATCCTAATTCAAAGCCCACTGCTTCCAGCTGGAGAAGGTTTTTCCTTAACTTCAGTGGTGTTAGACTGTGTTTAAATTAAGAGATTTAATCATGATTGTTTTTGTCCCACTAAAAGGCAGCTGGCAGCTTTATTTGTTAACATTTCTGCTATATAATATGTAAGTTTTCATTAATATTGATTTCCTAACAAGGTTTCACGGTTTTAATATGCTAAGTTTCTTTCAGCTTATTTTAGGCTTTCTTATAGAACAACGGCATGTTAAGTTTCTTTTTTCTTTGCCTTCTCTATTATTCCATTACTATTCCACTCCTTTGCTGAAGTACTTGTGTCTTACAAATGCGAGTATTAAATGACACAGTGACTTTAGTGGATCTGATCACAAATGCAACAACTGTGGCAGACTGCTGGAAGGGAAAAAACAGAATTGTTATCCCTCCCTTACCCACTCTGAGAGTATTGCATGTGAAATTTCCACTCCACACAGGTTAAAAGTTGCTGTCAGGCATTACAAACTATGTGGATAAATTCAGAGGGCAAAATTAAGACAAATGGTTTCCTTTAGAATCATGAATACAGTTGCATTTATTTATATACTTCTAATGGGTGTCACTGTAAATTAATTTTTAAACTTTTCTCTTATGTGTTGTTCACACTGCTTTTTAAACAGTAGTAATGTCTGTCTTCTTTCACTTCCTGAAATGATTAACAATGGTATTTATATTTGAATCAAGATTTTTTTTCCCTTTTTTCTTTTACAGGCCAGTAGATTAGCAGAATGTGAAAGGATGACTGTGGCAATTGAACTTGGTAATTGGTTGAATGATGCAAGTTATACACTGCAGTCTGTTGTACAATGTTATGGTCTCCTTGCTCCGATTATTTATCACAAGATTTCTGCAGTGCCAGTAGTTCAGGTGAGAACATTTTAAGTGAGAGCTGTCACTCAGTTCCTGTGATTATAGTGATACTAATTAAACTTGTAATGGAATATACATGTATTTGGGAGAGCCAAACATGTAGGCTTCAAACTCTAAGGAGTTACTGAAAGAAAAGCCTGTATTGGTTGTATGTGTTTCCAGTGCATATGTTCAGTGTAAGCTGCACAGATTCTGCTCTCAGATATGCTAAAGTAAATGCAGAATATTGGTTGTTTCTGTGGGATGATTCATTGGTATTTTAAAATTATAATGGAATCTGTGATGTAACTTGTATTTGTATGCTATTTGCAAATAACAATTCTGAGGAAAGAAAAGCAGCATTTGCCAGTGTTTTTTTTTTTTTTTTTCCTTTTGTCTTTTTTCCCAATGTTTTGATAATGTCTATGCAGTCTATAGTTTTCAGGCAACCGTACCTTTCTAGAAGCAAACAAGCACCTTTGCTTTCAGAACAGCGTACCTGAATGCTTTCCTGTCATTTCTGAAGCAGCAGACTTTTAAATAGATTCAGCAAATATACAGGAGAAACATGCAACTTTTGTACAGTCTTTTTGAGCATACTGGACACATTTTTCTTTCTTTTAAAATTCTGACCAGCTCAATGTAGTTTTAAGCAGTATTTTACTGGGAGTATGTCATCTCACTGAATTAAGCATTCTTTGATTTCATTTTAGTTAAATCAGCAAAGATATCATGTATCTCTAATTTAATATCTAAGTTTTTTTTTTGTGAACTTGTCATTTATTCCGAAGGGCTGTTGATGAAATCTTGATGCCATTACATTCAATGGAGATGTTACTACTGTTTTTGTAGAGCTAACATTTCATCATAGCTGTTGGATTTTAAAGTATTTTTAAAGTTTACTGTCAAATAAAATACATGGAACAGAGGTATAAACTTGTATGTTGCAGGTTCCAAACTTTGTTTTAATCCTTGTATTTACAGATCCTCATTAAGTGCTTGGCTGTCCTTCAAGAAATTCCAAGTGCTATTTTGCAAAGGAGACAGGCTGGATGTTATGAGAGTATTCAGCATATGATAGCTTGTACTTCATTTTTTACAGCAAAGGTATGTTGTATATTATTGTGCTTACAGCTTTCTTTAAGATACTGCTTTTGACAGGAAAAAAAAAGAAAAAGATTTAATAAGCTGGCCTTCAGAGTGATATCTTGTTTTGGTATTAATCAATGTGTGGGCCCTCCTGGCTGTGAGGGCAGTGTCAGGGCACAGCGAGGGCTGTGGAGCCAGGATGTGAGGGCAATGCCCATGGCTGGCAGGGCAATGCCTTGCCAGCAAGGGATGGTCCCAGTGTTCCCAGCTGAAGAACAGGGCAGGCCAGGGGTGGCAGTCAGGTTCAACTAGGAGTCCAGATCATTGGGGAAGTTTGTGGTGATGAGGCAGGTCAAGCTGTGAAGTCAATCTGCAGGTCAGGATCAAGTCTGGTGAGGGTAGCCAGGGTAAGACACAGCCCAGCAGGTGTGTCCATCATGATGGGAGCACTCCTAGGACACTGTTAATGTGTCAGGTGTCCAAACCAGTGGATCCATGGCCAAGCACAGTCACGGCTTTGAGTGTGCTGGAGATCAGCGCTCCTACAACATAGCTCAGGCAGGGACTCTAGGCTCAGGTCTGAGCTGAAAGAGAGCTCCTGGGCCCATGGAGAGAGGGCCTGGTTCAGGGTGGTTGAGGGTTGTCAGGGCCAATAATGTCTGTTAGTGCATCTAACTTTGTAGAGACTCTGTCCCTCAGGCTAGAGCCTCTGGCTCTTACAGTTCAACTCCTGGTAGTTGCCAACCTCAGAGCTGTCTGTTCAATTCCAGAATATTGGAAGTGATGTTTGTGGCACTACCAAATTAAACCTTTTGCTGTGCTTGAATCACTACTCTTGCATCATCAATAAAGAAGCTGTTACTCATTAAATATTTCTTACAGTTCACTCACCTGTGAACTTAGTACTAAAAGGTTGTTCATCTCAGGATGTGTCAGCATTCAGCTTACTGAATGAGGGAGGACACCATTGCAAAAGTAAGCCTGGATTTACTAAGAGAGAGAAATAATAATTCCAAGGAAATGGTGTGTTTGATGTCACATGAGGATTTTCAGGGGGTTAGCCATGAGACATTCAGAACAGGTGGCTGAAACCTGAGGAATTGCTGGAAGAAACACATTTTTAAAAAGAGATTTCTCAATAATCTTGTATCTTGGTTTCCAAAATAACTTTTATGTGGTAACATTCTTTATCGACATCTATTTCCAAATAGATCAGTTAACTGATCAGTTGATTTAACTGGTACATAATATCAGTTGAGTTAACTGATGAACTCATTATTTTCTGGTCAAGTGTGGACATGGCATGACCAATCTCAGTGATTCTCTTTTGCATTTTTAATCCTGAATGCATTAAAAATATCAAATAGATGAACCTCAAGTGACTCAAGTAATTTCATTATGAGCAAGGCAGTGCTGGTTCCGGCATCAAAAAAGTCTGACCCACAAGGTGTCCAATATTGTCCATGTTATAAAGTTCTCTGTTGAGTTAATTGGACTATTTACTGTACTATCAAAGTAACCTGTATACTTATTTTCTATTCCAAAGGCAAACATCTCAACATGAAACTACATTGCATATACACTTCAGTCTTCAGAGCTCTAGCTAAAGAAGATAAAACCAGCTAAAATACATATGAAACACTGTTCAATCATAATTTTAATATTTTTCAAAATTTCACTATTCTATTTTATTAGAGAAACTTCACTAATATGGTTGAGATTTTCAAATGTTCACTTGATACCAGAGAGGTAAATGAGGATCATCTACTTACCCCTTATGTTCGTTGATGGCAGTACTGCCTGAGAACAAGAAGAATGTCAAGTGCTGCCATAGATACTTCTGGTTAAGTATTTCTATTCTCTGAGGAACAGAGTCAATGGCTAAGCAGAAGCATAACACACAGTATATCTGCAATTCCAAGTATTTTAAAGGTCTATAGTCCTATTGTTTTATTAAGGAAAACTTAAGTATTGAGCAATTAACTTCTATTTATAATATTAATGCATTTTGACAAGTGTAAGTAGATAATAATTAAACATTACATGTTATGCAAAACAAAAAGTATAATAGATGATTCTTTAATAGGTTCTACGTTCATGGAAAGAATACGAACTAGCAGTAATTATTATTAACTATGGGAAAAAATTGTTGGATTCCTCGCAAACAGCCTCACTCTGTCGCTCAGGAGCTACAGAAACTGAAGAAACACACACTAACAAAGAAGTAATTGTTCTTACATTCACTTTATAATTTCTCTAAATATGCTATTTTATTATTTTAAAGACCATATTTATTCATTTCTGTTTTAGAAGTGATTGTATGGAATAAGAGTTTCCTAATAGAGTAGGAATTCCCAAGAATACAGCTGAGAAGCTTCTGTTTCATTACAGCCATCTTTGTTGGGACCAGTTGCAGACTGCAGTGGGTACAGGGCCTCCTCTAGCTGAACTGGAGAGGGGTTAGCAATAGTACAGTTCTGAGCCATTAGGATCCTGCAGATATCATTACTAGCATCCCTAATTGATCTGCACATACAGTTTGCAGGAATGTCTTACTGGACAGAAATAAAGAAATAAATTAAAAAAAAAAAACAAAAAAACAACAAACAACTCAGTTAAATAATTGTATAAGAAAGGAAATTCAGAAGTATCCTAGTGTAGAAACTTAGCCTCTCATTTTGTGTAGCAGCTACTTGAAACAGAGTCATAGTAGGAGAGTAACTTGGGAACTTTGTAGACTGAAAAAAAAATCTTAGTTGAGGAAGAACTTTCAACCTCAAAGACCTAACTTCTTAAATTACAAAGAGATGCAGTAGGTTGTGGAGGATTTCTGACAACTTAAAGTGTTGATTCTGCATACTTTTCTGTCTGTTTTTCTTTAAATAATTTTGGAAGAGATTTTACTAGAGAGGAGATTTGAAAAAGATATAAGAAAATAGGAATAATGAGACAGGAAGAAAACAAGCATTGTGAGCATGAAAGAGATAAATTGAGAGGAGCATCAAGTCAATCAATCAGCTTACAGGGAAGGATTTCTGGAAAAAAAAATAACAAACAAACACCTGTAGGACACTGGTAGAATCCAGAACAAATGATTTTCTTCATTGCTTCTTGCTGCGTTTGTGATGGCTTCTCTCAAGCTCATACCAAAAAAAAAAAAAAAAAAAAAAAAAAAAAAAAAAAAAAAAAGAGAGAGAGAGAGAGAAAGTAATTTAAGATCATAGGAACAATATAATACCTTGAGGCAAATAGCGCTGACTGAAAATTACATTTTCATTTGAAAGAAAAAACTTGGCTTCCAGAGGAAGATTTTCATATCTTTAGGAAGTAACTACTCTACAAAAGAGTAGTTACTATATATATATATATATATATATATATATATATATGTATATATTTTTTTTTTTTTTCTGGAAAGCAACATATTTGGTCAAAAATTTTGTTCAAATATGCTGTTCTAGTAGCCTGTGAGACTTCCCTACATTTTTTTTGGTGGCAATGCAAACTCACTGGCTTCCTGGGGGGCCAGTCAAAAATGTATCATGGTCAAGTTTTTTAAGCTATATTAGCATTTTTATGGACATCAATTTTAGCTCATTTACAAAGAGGACAATATTGGTTAAATTACCAAACATGGAATAAGAATATTTAGGATCTAATCCAAACTTCACTGTTGATGTGCTCTTTTTAGTTAGGTAAAAGCTAAGTTTTTATAACTAAGTACCTGATATTTCAGAACATTTCTGCAAAGACATCCCATTTAGCTGCAATGGAAAAAGCAACAGAAAATCTAAATGCTCTTGAATCAAATCTCCTGAGACTGACAAAACCAGGTGAGTGTACTATTAAACACTTCTTACCATGTTCCATGCAGTTTACTATGGTTCATCTGTAAATATTGTTTGCCTAAGAACTTTTATTTGATATATTTTTGATTATAAATCAAACAGAATCATAATTTCTATGAGCTTCTCTATACCTTGTAGTGGTGTTTATAATGCCTTTTATTAATTGCTTTCATCATTTCCACAAAAACATTCATTCCTTCTTAGAAGGGAGTGGTCATTGTCCTGTTGTGCTGTTAAATATATTCTGATCCATGTAAATTTCATTCCAAGTTTTTTAGGCTTGCTTTATCTTCGTAAATCAGAAAATGCAAGGGCAAAGACCGTTGCCTATTTATTGTGTGTTTTACCACCCTACCATTGCTAGTAGCAATGACTATTGTAGGAATTTGTAGTGTATGAAAGAATTCCTGCATATGGTTAAGAGAAATTGTTCTCTTTGTGAAGGAGTTGCATGTGGAGAAGCATTTTACTACCTAGTAACTCAGCAATGACTATATCAACTTTAAAATATCTTAGAGTCTGTATTAAGCACAAGAATTTACATGCTAGTTGTTCTGCCAAAGTTAGATGAAGTAGTAAGTAGGACTTAAGAAGAAAATTTCATAAAAATTTAGAACACAGAGCCACCACAGATTTTTTTTCCATTGTATTTACCTGGAATTTTCTACTCCTTGGAACCTGTATAGAATCATAGAACAAGTTAGGTTGGAAGGCATCTCTGGAAGTAATTTATTCCAGAGATTAGGTTGCATTGGTACTTTTCCAGTCAAGTTTTAAATCTCTGATGAAAGAGATTTCAAAATATTTACAGGCAACCTGTTCTAATATTTGACCACCTTTATGGTTAATTTTTTTTTTTTAAATATCTGTTTGGAATTTTGTGTTTTCCAACTTGCAGCTATTACCTCTTGTGCTGTCGGTGTTCACCTCTGACGACAGTCTGAGGTGTACCTTCTGTACTTCTCCTTTACATAGGCGTAAACTCCCCTTAGCCTTCTCTTCTTAGGACTGAATACATCCAGTTCTCTCAGCCTCTCCTTGCATTTTCATGTGCTCTTTATCATCTTGGTGGCCCTTCACTGGACTATGGAGTTAAAAAATCAAACACACCAGGTGTGGTCTCACAAGTGCTGAATAGAGGGCAATAGCCACTGCCTTTGACCTGCCGGTTCTCTGTGCAGTTCATCTTTGCTGAAACAGCACACTGCTGATTCATGTTCTAGTTGTGTTCTACTGCCAATGTATACACATATATATATATATATTTTAGAAGAGAAAGTATTTCTGTGACAAACAGGATAAAAAGCATGATGCAAAACTTCTGTTATCTGTGCACTGATCCTTCAGTTTCTGCTGCTGACATTGATGCCTGCATTTCTGCAGGACAAGTTACAGGATGAATGAGTTCTGTAAGTTAATTGGAAATTACATTATTTAATAAAAGGATGTTCCATTCTTTCTTAATAGAAAGTTAAAGCTGATCAGTTAAAGAAGAACATGTTTTCATTAACTGACAAATACTTGACTGCTAAAGTCTGCTCTGTTGCTCCAATAGGATAATTGTATACTAGTCAATACAGGAGTCTTCTGCTGTTGCCATGCATAACAAATAACAAAGCTTACATCCATCCATACAAATATGTATAAATGATTTAGGACAATTTGCACACTTGTAGGGCATGCTGTTGAAAACAAGTATTGGCAAAAGCCTTTTTCATAGGAAATACTTAAGAGTAATCAATACTTACTATTCCGTTGATGATTCTCTAAGAGAAAAATGAAAAAGAGTTAATCTGTGTCTTCCGCAGAAAACTGAGGAAAAGTTCACACACTGCAATATTATATTTTGAAATTTCAAATGTTTTCCAATTTTAAATGTTTTGGGAAGCACTATTCTTTGTTAAAATCCTCACTTGAAGTAATATCTTTGTCAAACTTGTCAAATAAGAGAGAACACCAACAGGAGATGTGACTTGACCTAATAAAAATAATAAATAATCTGCTTGTCCTGCTGTCTGTCCTATTTAATAGGATGCTATTTGCATACAATAGACTGTTGCAAGTGGAGGTTGCAGCTGTTAATCCACAATCACAACTGGTTGTTATAGAGTCCATTTTTAACCTCACATTTTTCAGGGACCAGCTGCATTCATCTTTTTCAACCATGGAACTCACCTCAGCATAAAGTTTGTAGGTTATATACCTTTATCAAGGCAAAATATCAAGTAGCACATGTAGCACATGTAACATTGTTCTGGTGCTCATCAGCTGGTAACACAGTTGTCTTTAACTCTTGGAAGCTTGAATCCAAGTTATTGTTCACCTATATATTTTATATACTATTTACACACATAAAACATTATGTATAGGAATAGTTATATAACATGCAATTAAATTTATTTACATAAATATTTAGGTGAAGAAAAAATATATTCTTTTATCTATTTATGATGTCTGTATACCAATTATGTTTATAAGCGCTAGTCATTAATAGCATCATGTGTTCAGTTCATGCAGTATATCTTTAAATATCTTTTTTGGACATTTCCTTACTGCACAAATCATCTCCTCCACAGATGATTTGTATGGAGATGTTATACCTCTGATGGACTCCAGACATTTTCCTCATTAGTCTTGTATCTGGAAGTTCATCAGTCATATCTGTAAGCTCTTCATTACACAGTGGCACAGTTACTCATGTTACAAGAGAGCAAGCTTTTAAATTTCTCTCTGGATGACAGTGAGAGATTTAAAAGCAACTGTACTAAAGAAGGATTTTTCTAGTCTTCAGTTATGGTTCCATGTAGAGTTTCTATTTTACACTGTCACTACTTGTCATAATGGATTTGATTTGTTTATTGATGTAGTTCATGGATCAGAGCTTACAGGACAGGAAGATCCTTTGTTCCTCTACCCTATAATTTCATGTTGGACATCAAACACTGCTTATCGTGAAGGTAGGATGATTGGCATCTATTTTAGTAGTAAGGGCTGCTTTACTTTAGAAAGTTTCCAATATAAAGCAATCTATTTATTGCTCAGAATAAGCTCTTAGAATTTTTTTATTCACTTTGTTCTTTTATATAAAAAATCAACTAAAACATAGCTTAAAAAATCTTTAATATAGTCACATTTAGAAGTGTATGAAATACTTAAAACATGTTTAGAATATATATTTAATATATAAAATATTAATAGTTAAAATAATTTTGATAACATTTATTTTCTCATGAACTTGAACATGAGTTGTGCCAAGTCTTCAAATTTTTCATTTCTGTGGAATGTTCTTTTTAAATTGAGAGACACCATTTCCACATTAAATTTTGTTACTGAAGGAGGAATTCACAGAAGACTGAATACCCTCGTGTTTTTGAACTAGGATTTAAGTTTCTGGTATGTGGCCTTTGCCAATGCTTTATTTTTTTTTTTTAGTACAGGTATGGAGTGGAGCCCAGCCTGTAAAATTAATATAGCTTTCAGATAGGATAAATGCTCATTTATTTCTTGATAAAAATTTTTCAATACAGCTCAACAGTCAAAGTAGTTTGCAAACAATTAAAAAGCTGCCTAAATCTACAACACAGCTCCACTGCTGCAGTGAGAACTGAGATGCTTGTACACTAATGTGGCTGTCACTGAGAAGAACAGCCTAAGTAATTAGGATGCAGTTACTTTGTTTATTATTATTATTATTATTATTTTATTATTATTATTTTTTTCCCCCAAATTTTCAGGCAAGTGTACAATTAGTCATGTTGAATATTATTGTATAATAACACAAAAATAGTTCCAAAACTGTTTTCTTAGTCTGTATAATATTTGTCATTCCAGGAGTGTATGTAATTACAGTGAAACTGTGATTCTGGATGCCCAGTCACAAAAATAAGTATTTAAAAACTGCTGTTGTATATCATGACCTATCCAGTTTTAGTATCAGTATGTCTTTTCTTCATCAAAGGACCATAGAATCACACAATGGTTTAGATTGGAAGGGACTTTAAAGATCATCTAATTCCAACCCCCTGTATAGGCAGGGCCACTTTCCTCTAGACCAGGTTGCTCAAAGCCCTGTCCAACCTGGCCTTGTTCCAGAGATGGGGCATCCACAACTTCTCTGGGCAAATTTACCCTCGTATTAAAGAATTTCTTCCTTATATCTAATCTAAATCTGCCTTTTTTTTTTTTTTTTTAATTGACATGCAACATAACATGAATGAGTGCTTTGACAGATACACAGTTGTAATTACAGCTGAATTCAGAAACCTATTACAGAATAAATAGAAAAAATGTTATTTTTATTGCTTTTTTTGCAGTGATGAAATTCAAAAAGAAATTACGTTTTCTTGAGTTCTTTGTTCAAGTTTTGTACAAAATCCTGAATGAAGAGAAGTTTCAAAGTGTCCTGGAATGGTCAGGAAATGTGCAAGCTTACTTGAAAAGGTAGGTTGCTGTTACAATTGTACTGTAAAATTAAAACTTAGGTTCATCGGTGTCACAATTACAGCAGAAACTGTAAATTTTACATGGTTGTAGTCCCATCTGTAGCCATTCCCAAGGCTCCTAGTCTGCAGAATTTCCTTGAACACAGAAAGTTTATATAGCTTAGAAACTGTTGTATTGAGACTGTGTTGTACATGGAGACTTCTCCCTTGAAGCTGAGAAATCAGTGTGTCTGTTCAAAGATCCTGTCCACCGTCAGCAATTTCCAGACTTTTCCTTTTCACAGACACCACTTTATAATATGGCCATTCACTGTATTATTATGACACAGTGGGATAGGAAAGAAAAACTGCCAAATTTACTACTCCTAGTGAAATACAAATTGCACGTGTTCTACCTGTTCCCAAAGAAAACCCTCTAACTCTGAAAGGAGTTTAACATGATCATGATAAGTTTATCATTATTACTTCTTTGCCAGGAGGAATGACCACCTTCTCTGTATCAATGGAACTTCAAGACCAGAATCACGTTCTCCCATTCTGCCTGAAGGCACCAAGAAGTACACCCGAGGAGCTGGGGAGTTCCAGAAAGTGAGTTTTACTTCTAAGGAGTCATGTTTGTCTTTACTTGGCAGCAATGCCATAAGCACAAAAATATTTTCTAAAAAACTATCTCATAAAAAAGAAGACATACGTAATTGCTAAAATCCAAGATACAAACTCTATCACTCTGCAAACCTCTGCACTCCTAAAACCAAGAAGAAAAGTTTGCACTGGATTTATGTGAAAGACCAACTGTTGTGAGGTATTTGAGATAAGTTCGAGTAATGAATTCCAAAATCAATGAGAGCTTTCATATGCTCCCTTTAGAAAAACAAATATGTATGCCTTGGGTATCATCACATTAAGAAAAGGAGATCAGTTTAGGCCTTTTTATGCAATATGTTGTACTTAGACTTTTTCATGAGTAATTGTTTCCTCTGCAGACATTCTAATTGCACAATAAATGCTATTTGTTTAGAATTCTTCTAAAATGTATTTGTGCTTTTATTCCCACATAAGAATAATCTTAATGGATTTGTATTGTTTTTGAGGAAGAGTTTTCTCCCTCATAACCCTTAAGTAATACTGTAATACTTCTAGCATCTGAGATAGATGTGGGAAAGACTTTTCTTTCTGGTTTTGCATTGCAGATTTTTAGTATTTATAACAATAGTGAAAAAAAGTAATTATTTTTGAGACAGAAACCAATAGTATATGAAACAATAGCTTGCTTCCTAGTGTCAGCCATTTGACATATCCCTTCTAGAAAAACTGCTTTCTGGAAATTTAAATATTTCTTTTTCTGACATATTTTGACAAACAGTTCCAGAATTTATTTGCTGTTCTGTTCCATTCCTGCATAATCCAAACTGCTGTATACCTCAAGTAATTGATAATATAGGTATAAATAAATATTTGAAGTGCATTTTAGATTGTCATGAAAGATTGTTTTTAAAGAATGTGGAGACCTCAGCTTTAAAAAAAACAGAGGCATCAGCTGTGAAGAAACAAAGACAAGAAACGTTGAGCCCTATTAGAAAAAGACAGACTCTTAAACAGTACCTTGTGAAACATCCAGACATAATGAAATCTCCAGAAGCACAAAGGTAAACGAATGCAAGTTGTCAAATTGATTTACAGAACCAAAGCATTTTGTCTGAAATCTAGTTTACAGTTAAGTGTATATTTTAACTTTTTTTTTTTTTTTTTTTTTTTTTTTTCCTGTGAAACGGATGAATTTGTGCAAAGTTCAATCAGTTTGCTACTTAAGCTTGTTATAAAATTGGCTTCCAGTCTACAGAACAAAATCTATCTCATCGCTATTTCAGAGAATAACTGTAGGAGATCTTAAGGTCTTTGTATTAATAATCAAAGAGTGTGTTTCAGTTGTGTTAGCTTGAGCATGTTAATTTATTACAGAAGAAAAGCTGTGTTAATCTGTGTATTATAATGCTTTTCAAACTATCTTGGGGAGCTTAGTTGTTAGAAATCTAATAAAGAATATTTATTTGTTGCTGTATCAATTTTTATCATCCTTCTGCTAGTCTTTTTGGCTTATCTGTTCAGTAACTTTCAGAAAACCATTCCTTGATAGCAAGAAATGAAACCCTGTCTTTTGGCTGATAATTATATGCATTTAACTAACTTAGCAATAACAGTACATTCTGAACTAAAGGAATTAATAGTATTCATTAACTGGTGCTTTAGTCACTTACACTTCCAGCAGTTAACAACTAGAAAGCTAGAAAATATATGAATATAAGCAATCACATAATGGATTCTAGAAGTATTTTAAACAAAGATCTCTGAAAAAGTTTTCTGTACATGATCTTCTAAACATGTACCTGAACTGTCTGTTTTTTGCCCTCCACAGAAAAAGAAAACTTCATTAACATGATTTTCATGTATTTCAATGCAAGGGAAGGGATATCTAACCTATCCTGCGCTTTTTGCTATTTCAGATGCTCATTTGCATAATACATAATATTATTGCTGTATAAAAGAATCAGTATTGTATACAGTATGCAGTTCTGTCCACATTTTAAAGGCTGAAAACAAGCAGAAAAATATTTTTGAATGATAAAGGGATCAGTTTATCAAAATGATGTGGTTCGATTACAGTATTGTTATGTATCTTCAAAAAGAGGAAATACAAGTAATTTGAAAAAAAATAGAAGAAATTTGTAAAGTAGAAGAAAGGATTTAGTGTGTGTTAATTGCACTTAAGATGGAAAGCACAATTGTTTTTCTTGACTGAAGCAAAAATCATTTTGCTAGAAACATGACATATCCTTCTGAAGTTAATACAAGTCTGTGGATATGTAAGGGGGTACTTGTGTATCTTTATCATGATTTGATTTTCTAGAGCTCTGAGAAAACACAGTTTAATTTTTTGTTCTGCAAATATTTTGTTATAGGAAACACAAGGAAGAATTGAGAAAAGTAGCTCATCGCACCTTAGTGGTACTGCTGAAACCAATTGTTAGTAATTACTTAAACCGAAAGAAGTTTCATCAAATATGCCTTGAAGAGATGCCCTGGAGGTCTCAGATGAATATTTATCTGGCAATTGCACACTACCACTTATTTAAAAAGAAACTGGAAGAGCAATATAACATTGGAATTGGTGGTTCACAGTATCAGGACAGGTATATTTTACTGTATTATAAATCATAGAATCATTAAGGTTGGCAAAGACCAACTTGACAAATGATCATCTGGTTCAACCATCCCCCTACCACCAATATTACCCACAAAACCATGTCCCTAAGTATCACATCCAGCCTTTTCTTAGACACCCCCAAGGACGGTGACTCCACCAGCTCCCTGGGTAATCTGTTCCAATGCCTGACTACTCTTTCTGAGAAGAAATTTCTCCTAAAATGATTGCTATTAAAGTAGATCACTATATTATTGCCATTAATGCAAAGATTTGAACCACAGTATCAACAGTCAGTTTGTCGTATGACCAACTCAACTTCCACATGCAAATGAATATACAGTGTACTACATTTTGTCTTCAGTCATAGGGCAGGTGACATGCACACTTTTGGTTGCTTACTTGACTGGTCAGATTTTATATCTTTTGAAAGTTTTGAAATATAATGGAAGTTTTGAAAAATAATGAAAACTCACTTTTGAGAGACTGAATTTTATATGTGTATATGAAAGTTCTCTCTCTCTCTCTTTCTCTCTCTTCCCTCCCCTCTCCACCCCCCCCCCCCCCTTCCTTTTTCTTCCATTCTGCAGTTACAATATTCTGGATCCTGAAATATTCTCCTTAAATAATTCTGGAACTGTAGTGATGGGAGAATCTGTAGAGAATAACAGAAGAACACCAACTCCTTTTCTCCTTAAAAAGTCACCTTCAGGACTGACCAAAAAACAAACTTGTAAGAACTTTTAATGGGTATAAAAATTGAATCAGTTTAAACGTACCTTTTTCTTTCTCTTAACTTTCATCCTGACTTGCATCATTATTTTTGCACATTACCATTGGAAAATCACTCCTGCACGTTTAAAGAGGAGATTGGGTTTCTGGATTTCAAAAGTGTTTCCTGTATTTTCTCTTTTTTGACATACCTATTATAGCACAAGTCATAGTCAATAATGAGACCTTTATAATAACTCTGACCATTATTTTTGTGTTGATAAATATTTTTATCAAGTGATGATTCTTCATTCTAAGTTTATAAACTCTAATAATTTAGTGATACTGGCTTTTAGTTTGCAGAAACCGTACTTGCTACACCTATTAATTTGGTAACATTCCATATTATTCTAAATGCAATTAGAATTTTTATCAATTTCTGTGGTTGTTAACTGCTCCATAATTTTCTTTAGATTTCCTAACTGCCCAATAATTTCCTGGGTCATTCTGTAAGTCATTCTCAAAATTATAGATGGAAGTTTATTATTATCTATGAAAGTAAAATAGTTTAGGTGTCCTTCTGCATTGCATGCTCCACAGTGTTTCCCGAGGCAGAAGCTACCTCAGGATCCTTTTTTACCTTGCACCTTTTTTCTTCAAATTTATCTTTCATGTTTTACCATTCTATCTGTTATCCCAGCTGTTTTCAGTAACATCCTTTGAGGTTTCAAAAGGATCTGAAGGGTGGCCCCTGTTTGCAGCTAATCGTGAAATATAGGACTTTGATTACTTCAGACAGTGATAATACACAAGTCAACACATATTAGTCTGCCTAACCACTGTAAGTTCAAGAGAAAATCAAAAGTTTGGTATTTTTAAAAGCACTTCAAGGAATACATTCTTGTCAGAGCTGTAGAGAGCAAAATTCTCATATCATTCCTTTGTTAGGTAGGAATCAACCAGCCTCTGCCTTTTCCAAGGAGTTATGACAAAACTAGCTGGTGAACTCACAGGTTCTCTTTGCAACAGCCTACTTGTATTCATACTCTTTTGTATTTCTTTATGTTTACAAGCCTTGGGAACTGAATGTTTCTGAAAACTAATATTAATCCTGCTTATTACATCCTAGCTGTTTCAGCAATTTTGAGTGAAAGAATTTCATTGAAGTATGCAGTTTGCCCTGGACATCAAACATAGTTTATTGTGAAATTCTACCATGAAACCTATAGTTCAAATATTATAGTATCCCACCACCATGAACCTTTATGTTTCCCCTTTGAGGGCAGTTGCTGTTGAATAAAATAATGAAGCAATTCTATGCATACCACAGAATTTGTCACAAAACTTTTTCCTAACTTTTTCTATAAAGAGAACTTGGTTTCAGAAAGGTTCTTGGGAGCTTGCCTCATGGTGACTTCTTCCTAAAACTTGATAACTTCTAGGATGGTTGTGTTTTGGCTGTGAGGCTGAAAAACTATTTGGTACATATTATTATTTTGCTTAAACTTTTTTTTGTATTCCTGCTTCTTCCTCATCTTAAGTAAAAGCATCTTACATTTTAAATATCATAACCTTCTGAATATGATAACCTTAACTTTGGCATTTCCTAACATTTAAGTATTTAGCTGGCACAGGAAAATCCTAGCTGACTGATAATATTATCTATTTTATGTTTTGGAAAACTTTAACTCATTTTTAACCAGTGAATGTTTTGTCTTCAGATACAGATAGATCTTCTGAGCACATCAGTAAATTGAGTGGAACATGTACTCCTCAAACTCAAATGACATATGATATGGAAATATCCATCTCACAGTCCCCCAGAGAATGCAGCCAGTTTCCATCAAATACCATTTTATTGGATCATTTTACAAAAATCTTTCTTCATTTAAGAAGAGCAGTGGTAATATACGTTTTCTTATTAAACACTGTATTTACTACTAAACACCTTATTGCAAAACTTTTTACATAAAAAATCCTAAGGAAAAAAAACAAAAACAAAAACAAAACACAAACATACTTTTTTTTTTTTTTTTTTTTTTTTTTTTCCAGGGAAAAAACAATGATTTCTTATCTTCTGCAAAATGTTCAAGCACAATGTGTCAAATGTCAGACATATTACCTATCATAATGCATATCTCAATCAAATATATAATAATTAAACTGTGTTTTATTTTTAATTTAGTCTTTATAACTTTCCTTCACATTTTTTTGTTAAATATTTCTCAAAATACTTGCAGATTTACTTTTCCCTTTATTGTTTTATTAACTTGTTAATAAAACAGTTTAATTTAAGTTTAACAGTTTAATTGTCTTATTAAACTGTCTTTATCTCAACTCACGGGCTTCACTTTCCATTTCTCTCCCCCGTCCCAGAGAGGGAGGGGGGAGGGTGAGCGAACGGCTGCGTGGTGTTTAGCTGCCAGCCGGGTTAAACCACGACAGTGGATGCGTCAGTAGTGTCGACAGAAAGACCAACGACCGAAAGGAAAAGCAGTCTGACTACTCTTCCCATAAAACCACCTAAAACCAAGTAAAAATTTATTTTTAGGTGGTGTGAATTAATTTGTTTTCTTTTTCTCACACCAGAAGCAACAATTTAAATCAATTATAAATTAGTGTGTCTATGAAAATTTCCAAATTAAGTTTTTACAATGCCTTATATAAATTGAAATATTAAGCAATCTGTTATTAAAAATGATTTGTTGATTCTAATTTTGAAAGTTTACTTCTACCTTCTCAATAAAAGAATGGAGCTTTTAATTTCTGTATTTTCAAAGTATAACTCTATTCTGAATGATATACATAGGTTCTTGCTCACCGTGGTGGCCACTGGACATTGCTTCAAAATGCTTGCCGAGAACTTTGGAACTGTACTCAAGAATCCCAGTCAATTGCTAAACATTCCCATTCCCATATGGATGCATTTCCCATTACGAAGGAGTTTCTTAGGAACACCATCTGGTTGCCATTTTATTTGGCATCAGACATGATCATTCATATGATAACTGAACTGCAAGCAACCAATTCTCTTAAGGTAAAAATACTGAGATGATATATTCTTTATTATCATGTCTTCTCTGTAGAGATAATTTTCTTTCTCTTGTGTTATGTTCTGATATCTCCAGGTTATTTTTTGTAACAAGTTTTTAGACAAGCACTGTATTTTCTATATAATTTGATTTCTCCTAAAAACAAATTTGTCAGTAACAGGTAGAATAATGTTTCTTCACTGTAGATTGTGGATCCTGAAGGCAACTTCTGCATTCCCAGTTGTTTAGGAGGTATTACTGATGAGAATGGTGGTTCAAATCTCCATCCACAGTCTCCCCTGGATGATGTGAATGTAGTAGACTTGAAATGGATATGTAATCTGGTTTTTAAAACAATAGAGTTGTTGTATCAAATGAAGAAATGGGAAGCACTTGTACACATAGCTGTACAATTTAACATATTTACACAGTAAGTTACAACAACTTTAACAAATACTAAAAAGCAGTATTATAATGTTAAATATACTGTTATTTTGATTAATTAATAAATTAATTAATTGGTACTTTGCTTCTTTTTTTTCAGTGAGAGATATATAGAACAGGTGATTCCGTTGCTGGTGTATGCTCAGAGGCAGCTCCTGGAAAGAAAACAGCAATTCAGTAGTCCAGAGAGCCATGAATCTAATTTCATAAAGTATCTATCTGATAATGCAAATAAGGTGAACTTCAAATTTCTTTTTTGGATACTGACTCTAAATGTGAACTAAATGTAGAAAAGTATGTTCACTGATTAGATTAATGTGGTTTTCCATAATGTTCATAAATTATGAGAATAATTTAATGAAAATAATTGATTGAAGGCACGAAAGGGCTTATCTGACATGATTCCAGCAACAGGAGAGGTCTGGACTTGATGACCCAGAGAACATTTCTTCCATGCATTGTGTACTCATTCCATATTATAAGCCTAAATCTAATTTCACGTTAGTTCTTGATGCTGACCAAAATTAATCAGATTGAATTAATCCAAACACTAGCAACACCAGTGAAAAACTTTAAGAACTTGATTATCACCAAAGAAAAACAGCTGCTCACTGGAAGTTAAGGCTTTATATCTTTAGTAAGCTGATATTCCCACTGGATATTTTTTTCCATGGGATTAGCTATTAAAAACTAGGATTTTTTTTTTTTTTTTTTTAGCCCAATGTTTATTTCTAAAATGTTTTTCTAGTCAGTGGTATGGTGGAAATTTTTGATATGTTTCTATTAGCTAATATATACACAGAACTTGAAGGAGGAGGGGAAAATGGGTTTTAGAGCTCCAAGACAGTATCGTTCTGAACTTGGTTGGGGTTCAGGAAACACTGCCTTACCTAGAGACAACATACTGCTACATAATGCTTGCAAGGCTGTGTCATGTCTTTCAGGGAGCTGTTTCCTACTGACTTCTTTCAGGCCTCACCATTCAGAACATAGTTCTTTGTATAAAAAAAGGCACCACATACCACCAACAAACCACAATGTTCTTGCAGAAGTTACTGAAAAACACTTGAAAGACAATGTAGTCAGTGGTCAGCCAACATGGGTTCATGAGGGGAAAGGCCTGTTTAATTAACTAATTTCCTTTTATGACAAGGTTGCCAATATTGTTGACCAAAGGAAGCTAGTTGATGTAATCTTACTGCATCTCAGCAAAACTTTTGATACTGTTTCTCATGGTATCCTTCTAGATAAAAGTACATAATATGGTGGGTGAACAACTGGCTGATGGGTTGGGCTCAAAGGGTTATAGTAAAAGGGGTTACATCAGGCTGGCAGGCAGTAACTAGTGCAGTTCCCCCGGGCTCCATTTTAGTGCCAGTCCTCTTTAGTGTTTTCATAAATTACTAGGATGTAGTACTTGAAGGTATACTAAGTTTGCAGATGATACTAAATTGAGAGGAGCTGTTGATGCTGTCGAGGGTGGAGTGGCCTTGCTGAGAGATCTTGACAAATTAGAGGGCTGGACGATCACCAACAGTGTGAAGTTTAACAAGAACAAGTGCTGGATTCTGCATCTGGGAAGGGACAACCCTGGCTATATGTGCGGACTGGGGGACACAAGGCTGGAAAGCAACCCCACAGAAAGGGATTTGGAGGTTCAGTTTGATGGCAAGTTGAATGTAAGTCACCAGTGTGTCCTGGAAACCAAAAGAGCTGTCTGTACCCTGGAGTGCATCAAGCATTGCTTGCCAGTTGAGGGAAGTGATTGTCCTGCTCTGCTCTGCACTGGTGCAGCCTTGACTCGAATACTGTGTGTGTTTTTAGGCTATAAGAAGGACATAAAACTATTAGAGAGCATCTGAAGGAGTGCTATGAAGATGGTAGCCCTTCAGGTCCAGAGGGCAAGACATATGAGGAGCTGCTGAGGTCACTTGGTTGGTCAGCCTAGGGAGGAGAAGACTGAGAGAAGGCCTCAGGGTGGCCTACAGCTTCCTCAGAATGGAGAGTGGAGGGGCAGGTGCCGATCTCTTCTCTCTGGTGACCAGCAATAGGACCTGAAGGAATGGCATGAAGCTGTGACAGGGGACGTTAGGAAAAGGTTCTTCACCGAAAGGGTAGTTGGGTATTGGAACAGGCTCCCTAGGGAAGCCACTTGGTCATGGCACTAAGCCTGCTGGAGTTCAAGAAGTCTTTGGAAAATGCTCTTAGACATATGGTTTGATTTTTGGGTGATCCTGTGTGGAGCCAGGTATTGGACTTGATGATCCTTGTGGGTACCTTCCAACCTGGGATATTGTCTAATTCTACACCACTATGATCTGAGTAATGTGGAAGAGCAATATAGTTTTGAAAGACATCTTAACTTACAGAATGAAAACTAATGTCAACTAATAGCAAATAAAGATTACTCAGAAAAGACAGCATCAAATTAGAAATTAGGAAGGTGTGACTATGTTTCACAATGCAATGCCATTCAGAGAGACTCGAGCTTTCTCTGAATTGTTTCTTTGCTCATGAAGTGATGTGTCTACATTAGTACAACTAGATGATAAGCACTGTCTGGAAATTTTCATTTCTGACAGGGTTAGACTGCTTCTGTTATTTGCTTAAAACTATTTTGCATGTCCTTATTCTGCATGACACTGTGTTTTACAGGCAGTGTGTTCTTTAGGCATACCTGCACCCTTACACATACAGGTTCTTCGCAAGCATTTGTCCAGACAAAGAACGGAGGAGTATTTGCTGAACATCAGTGAGTTGCTCATGATTACAGCAAACACCATAAGTGATACAAGTTTAGTTCATTAATATAAATTACTTACATTTTCCAACTTTGATCCCAAATTGAGATATATAATTTCACATCTGAGCATTTATATGATATATCCAATACTAAGGTGTTGTGAATATTTCACATTTATTGACCTGGGTACTAACAACAGGACATCAGTGTCTTTGTAAATTAGTCCTCTTTTATTTTGTCATGTGACTGTGTGTTTCAATACTTAACTATAAACATTAAATATTTTATTTTTTTCTGAATATTGTTCAATGATCACGAAACAAAACTTGCTTTTTAGATGAGTTGCAGAGACTACATAGGGTGGAACCTACAGCTGCCTGTTGCCCATGCTGCTAGTGTACTGGTCTTTCCTGGATGCATTGCCTACCCTGAGATTAAAAATGATTATACAGGTCAGAGCTCATTTTAGTATCATGAGTTCTCTTTTCTCCCTAAACCTTTTTATTTTTTTTCCTACAGGATTTTTTGGTTTTGGTTTTCCTTCTTATTGTAGGTCTTCCACCATTCCTATAAGTGGTTTATTTTAATATAAGATCAGTTTTGTTTTCAAATTATTATTTTTGATATTTTGGATGGATAATAATGTTGTGAAGATCTCTCCAAATATGTTCAAACTGTATCTGAAAGCAGAGAAGAGCAGTTGTCATCCAGACCTACAGTAAATTGAGTGAGCTTGGTGATCTTGGCTCAGTTTTCTGTGTGTATTGTTGGATACCCACCAACACACACAGAAGTTAATGTGAACTTGCACTATTAATGATAGAATCAGTACAAAAGCTGAAAGGAAGTATAAGGTGACAGAACACTTTTTTTTACCCATAGATGTTGTTCTTTCCAATTGGGGTTAAAGTGTTTTAGTCATTAATAGAAGCATAGTTTCTCCTATCACAGAAGCATCAAGGCATTGTGCACAAGACTTTGTGTGGAATTCAACTAAGGAAAGTCATTAAATGGTAAATAATTCTGTATGTAAGACTAGATAATATTATGTGTTCCAGAGCATGATGGTTTGGTATGTAGAAACTACAGGAATTGTAGTAAATAGGACCAACAGTTGTAGTTAAAGGTTTGTTCCCAGACGTAAGACACCAGAATCAAAGTAGTAAGCTGACCTGATGCATGGTCAGGGCAGATAGAATTCAGAGAAAATAGGTTTCATGTAACAACCAAAATGTAACACTGAAAAAGATAAAACTGCTCAGAAGTGTTGTTCCTGATAATGATTTTTCTTTAATTCATGTTTGAATGGGGAAACAAAAGTGACAATTGCATTAATATATTTTAGTTTTACATTTTTTAAAACTAAAAATATGTGTTTATATAATGCAAATTTGTTCTCCATAATTGTTAATTTATTTCAGGTAGCAGTCAAGCAAAACATCTAGTTTATGTACCTCTTGATGTGAATGATACATTGAAATGTTTTAGGGAAACTCTAAAAAAATCTAAATTTCACAGCAGAGCACTGAGACACAGTAGAAAACTACTTTCATTATTTCTTGCACACACACAAGGTGAGTACTTCATTGAAGTGTTTCTCACTTAATGAATCATAGAATCATAGAATGGTTTGTGTTGGAAGGGACCATAGAAATCATATAGTTCCAACCACCCCTGCCATGGGCAGGGACACCTCCCAATGAATCATGTTGCTCAAAATGAAGCATGTATGAAGCATATATACAGTTAAAATAGTAAAAGATTTTTTTTCCCCTTCCCCTTCCCCTTCCCCTTCCCCTTCCCCTTCCCCTTCCCCTTCCCCTTCCCCTTCCCCTTCCCCTTCCCCTTCCCCTTCCCCTTCCCCTTCCCCTTCCCCTTCCCCTTCCCCTTCCCCTTCCCCTTCCCCTTCCCCTTCCCCTTCCCCTTCCCCTTCCCCTTCCCCTTCCCCTTCCCCTTCCCCCCCACTCTCCCTTCCCTTCCCCTTCCCCTCACCTTTTCCCTTCCCCCTTTCCCTTTCTTTTCTAAATCAGGTTTCAGTTGTTACTGAGAATTAGAAAAAAACACAGAATATAAAATTATATATGAAACTCTTTAACTGCAAACTGTAAGCCTGATTTCTGATGATTTCTGTCTCTTGGTTGGATTATATATTTTTTTTTTTTTTGTGTGTAACTGTATCACTTGTCTTTCTTAAGCCAAACCTTCAATAGTGGATTGACCGGCAGCTCTTACCAACTTATTTTCTCTAACTGGCTACATATTTTTATTTGTTTGTGCTCACCAGTGAGTTTGATTAGGAGACATGCAAACAGAGTAAGAACATAGGAAACTAGCTTAAATTAGTGCACAAAAGAATCATATATTTGTTTGAATACACCACATTTGGTGTGGAAATATTTGTGGTGCTGGTAATAATAGAATACTTTTTTTGACCTGGTCACATAAATTGTTTTTCTGATCTAGAAAATATTGGAAGAGCAACAAGTCAAATCTCTCCAAATAGAAAGCTGGAATTTAAAGAGGGAGCTGAACTGATATTTCTACCAATACCACATGACCTTTCTCAAGAAAAATTTAATTTCTCCAGTGTGGTTGAGAGTAAACCAATACCACAGTCACAGTTTCCAGTAATTGTCTCTTCCTATGAACAAACAATTGGTAATTGTTTTTTTATTAATTTCTGTTTACAGTTAATGTGTAATGTCACTCTACCTATCTGTGCTCTCTGTTTGTTCCGGTGTTATTTCCCTCTGTCAATTATAACTGTCTGAAAAGTAGTCTCCAGAAATACACAACCTTTTCTCTTAATTCTGAAAATCTGCATTAGATCCTAAACAAGATACTAGTTGGTTCATCACATCTACAGTTCTCTCTTCTTATGAACAAGCATTACTTCAGTTGTGTTATGCTGATTAATTCCAAATTAAAAATCTGTAATGCTTAAGGGAATCATTTTAATTCCATGACATTTTTATTTATTTATTTATTTTTTCTAGGAAATAGGCCTTTCATGTTCTGTGCATCTGAGTATGAGAACCCAGTTACTTGGTGTCCGTCTTACCTTTCTAGTATGGCTTTACTCATATATTTAAAGCTCAGCCTGAGAATGTTTTCTCAGTCTGAGAAAACAATAATACAAAAATTTAACAATACAATATATAGAAATTAATTAATTAAAATTTAATAATACAAAAATTGTAAATACATAATACTCTTGTCTTTTGAGTTAGTAGGAATAAGCAATTGTACATTTGAAGGCAAAATGTGCAAGCCTATTAAATCTTTCTGTGATATTCATGCACTGAATAACATGACAGTGCGTGTCTACTTTTCATGCAAAATTTGTTCAAGATTCAGTAACTAACTTAATGATGTGACAATATTTTCTCTCATTGATGAAATAATAAATAACAGGAATCCTTGAAAAAAACAACCAGAGAGACCTCAAGGTTCAGGCTTTACATGAACTTGGAAATCTTCACTTTTATGCTGGAAACAAAAGGTACACTTTTACTGGAATTTAAAAGAGCAGGGTTTCATTATTTGATTGTCATTCTTACACACTTGAACAGTTTTATAAATTCTTGTGCTGTCTTCAGGTCCATATAACTTTTCTTTCTCTCACTCTTAGCTATATTTTGACAGATTTTTCTCTGTAAATAGTTCATCTTTCTTTGCTAGCTAATTATAAGATTAAGCATCTCTATATGTTTTTAGGAAGTAATATTTATCTCCTGACAATTTAATCTTAGTAAAAGTCTGAATGAACGTGTTGAACACCAATGGTATCTTTGTGTGCTTAGAAACTGTATTTCAGTTTTTGACCTAATCAGAATTATTTATATATCAGGCAATGAAGGTAAAATGAAGCCAGTCTTATCTTTCACTTTGGAAAATGTCAGCAATATGATGAGTATGTTTTTTTTTATGTGTTACAGAGCTGCTTTTAAATATTGGTGTCAAGCCCTTGATGAAACACTCAACATTGCTGATGCTCTTAACAACTGGCAAGAGTTAGGTTTTCCAAAAAATGCTAAAGACTACTTTGCAGTTGGAAGATCTACTGATATTAGTCAGAAATTTATTTCTCAGGCAGGAATTTGGGGATGTTTACATGCAGCAGTTTTAGTGGCTAAGATAGCTCAGTAAGTACTTTTTAAAAAAAATATTTTGCATATATATATATTTATATACACATTTCTTTCAAAAGAACTACTTATCCAGAACATTAAGCAACTTGAAATTAATTTAAAACACTAAAGAGTTGCTATAGAAAAGACTCAGCAAAACAAGAGGAATTTTTCCTTTCAGGAAGAAAGTTGCTTTTTTGGCGAACAGTATTTGTTCCCTTTTCTGGCGTGCTCTTCGATCGTAATTGCAGCTGTATTTCATATGGAGAGATCATTGAAATAAAACAAAATGATAAAAAGTCATAAGCACAAGGATTTTACAGTCTTATTGATTTTCAATTGAAATATCACATCTCCCAAGTCATTGCACATATTAAATATTAATGTATCCTAAGGACAGATTTACTGCCTAAAGTACTCATTTTCTGGTGAATTACAACTAAATGAAATTTGAATTACTGTATGAAAGTCTACCATCAATAAATATTTCAGTACAGTACTGCTTGACTGCTGGTAAAGCACTAAGGATGTAATTCTAAGCTGTTTCTCAATATATCATACACTATATAAAATGTACAAAATATAAAACTTAGAAATATCCATGCCAATTCTAAGTGACCTTAGAAACATTATACCATGAAAAGGTAGAGCTTCATTTGTGTAAACTACATTAGCTGGGCAACAGGGCCTATTAATAACACTGTAAAATATCTGTAAAGTGAAGTACCTTTGAAAGCATTAACATGGGTATTTCAGCATGAAATGACATTGTGCAGCTCAGAATTAGCCCTCAAGAGGAAAAGGAGTGAGTTCAAGTTGATTCTAAACCACGTTTGTGCTCTTCTCATTCTGAGCTGTGGTGCAACCTAAGGTTCAGTTAGGCAAGACCCAATCCTTAGCCACTTTTAAAGGTGCTTCTGGCACATATTTGCTGCACTGTGCCTTTATTACTATTATGTCCATTCCAACTCTTCATAGGGATCTGGAGGAAGCAATCCTCTCAGCTTCTTGCTGAAGCAGATCTTTTTTACTCAGACCTAACTTGGGCTGTTAGACATCCTTCCCTTTAGTTGCAGTTTCTAGAGCAATTTATTCTCAGACTGTAAGATGCAGATTAAAGGACTGAAATTGTATTAAAGATTTTGAATATTATAAATCAGAGGAATATCCTAATACCATGACGGTGAGATAGTTTGTCGGATTCGTTTAATCTAGGTAGACAGCTACCATGTGAAAGCCCATGTGCTGGATATGTTAGGCTTTATGGAAAGAAACACACTTTGAGTTTCTAGACCTGCTTTATCTTTCTAGTTTTGGATGAGATTATTTTTTGCTCTTAAATTGCCTGTTTCTCTCCCTTAACTTCAAAGGGAATCTAGACAACTCCCTTTGTCTGGGTATGCCTTAGGTCAAATGATTGCTTGGATGACATGGCAGAACACCTGTCTACAAAACAGGCAGCTGTTTTCCAATGTGGAAAACATCTAGACTGTTAGTATCATTATTATACGAGATAAAAAAAAAAAGTTTGAATAATTTACATTGATGGACACGTTCATATTTCTTACAATCTGTTGTACTTTAGGTATATAACAACATCGAATATGAGATTAAGAACTAAACACTGCTATTTTTCTGCTATACTCTTTAAGGTACGTATACGATTTCAGTTAGAATTCACAAATGACAAATTGCTTCTAATATTTAAATCACAATAACCCTCTATTAAAATATTTCTTTTCTCACTTTGATTGACTGAAGGAAACCTGGAGATCAGAGGTAGTTGACAATTTATGCACATTAGATTAGATGTATTTATTCTGTTTTTTAACATTATTCCTGTACTAAAGCCTAAAAATTATCACTTCAATGAGAGGCGAGTCTCTGAGAAATAATGAAATACTGAAAAGTGAAGATAACTAAAATATTTGGCAGTCAAATATATTTTTCTTCTCTTGAAGTTTTCTGCTCAGGAAGAGGTGGATGGCATCAACAATAGATGGATGCTGTCATTGATCTGTACAAAGTCTTCACAGATTGTCAGAAATTTTCAATCAGTAGAATAGACTCTTTACAAAAGGATTTTTTTTGGTATTTTGTTTAGCATTGAAAATTATATTTCTAAAATATCAATTGCATAAGAAGTTTGCTCTAAAAAAATGAGGGTAGTCAAAATTATTTATTTTAATTTACAAAGAAAATAAGCCTATTAAAATTAAATTTGAAAACTTTCAGAAACAAACTATGAATGAAAAAGAAGAGTTTCAGTTTACTTCTAAAGGGAAGTTTTAAGATATCAGTACCAAATGTGATATTGGAAAAAGAACCAGTATTCTGTCAGTTAGACTCCACTGGGGTCAATACTAACTCATCCCAATGCAGTAATAGGAAGTTAGTTGACTTCCAAACAAACCAGTGTCACTTTCTAATATCTTGTGCCAGCCACAATTGTGATTGTTTGACCTGTTTGGCTGCATTTAAAACCTTGTTAATTTCAGCAAAGGGAGAACAAGCTGAAGAAACAGAGGCAAAGGAGAATTTTGGTTAGCTTCTAGCTCTCTAATTGCAGGTGGTACAAACCTGAACAATTTTGATTCCTCCTTTTGACAGAAATAGTAGTAACAGTTTGTTGCAGCTGTATAAAGGTAGAAATAATTGTGACTTGACTGAAGTGGGTCTGATATTAATTGGGATAGGAGCACCTTGCAGGGTGAAAGTCTTGAAAAATGTAATCAATTACTGTCACTGAACCTTGCCAAGTTCAAGCCTATAATTTGTTCTGTGATTTGGAAAGCTCTTTTATAACCTTATTTAAATTCCACCTCTCTTATTGACTTTAGGCTTGTTAATATCTCAGATCTGAGTATGTCTAGCATATCATTGCTAATTATGATATGATAAACGCAATTGGGAAGGAATATCCTTCATATAGACAATAGGAAGACAATAGACAATGTTAGTTTTCCTCCCTTTATAAGGGAGGAATATTTAAGTTCCTTCCTTAAAGTTCACGTCCATTTTAAATTATATCACTGAAGATGCACTAGCTGACCTAGTTAAAGGCTGAACTAGCCTTTGTTAGTATGGTAGGGTCAGGTTATGTGGCAGAGAAGTAGTGGCAAGGCTTGCTGCCTACAATTTTTACATTATACATTATTTACATTTACATTATATATATTTATTTATTCAGGAGGATAACAGTACATGCTTCACTTAGTTTAGGCATTTTAGATGAAATTTCCATGTATGTACAGTTTGAAATACTGTACTCAGAATGACTTTAAATGCAATCTGTTAAAGGCTGAACTAGCCTCTAATTGGCCTTAAAGAGGCCAGAAGTCTCTCCCAGAAGTCACGATTGAGGTGATTACTCAAAAAGTATTTAAGGATTAGTAAAATCAAACTACTGCTCTTAGTTTATGGAAAAAATAACAAAATAAAATAAATAAAAATAAAAAAAAGATTATGCATTTTTTGTCTACGTTTTCCTTGACTATGGAGATGCTTAAATAAATTATTAAATTCCTTCTGTGTGCTGATCAGAGGCTTTTCCTAAGAATTAATCTAAGAAATCTTTGTAAGAATCCCTAGCAATTTATTAGTAGTTTTTTTTTGTTTGTTTGTTTGTTTGTTTGTTTTCCCCAGTGCTTCCAGAGATTTATTTGAAATGTTTTGGCTTGGAATCTGAGAGAAATGCGATTGGCCTCTTAGGAAGATTTCACATTACCTGGGGAGTACTGGTTGATTTATGATTATTTTTCTGCACCTAGATCAGTTTCTCAGTTTTGCAGTACCATGAAATGCTGTCCATAGACTAGTTACAGCTTTTTTTTTTTTTTTTTTTCCTCACCATAAACTTCACACATAAAGCAGTGATCATTTTAGTAAAAGTATTTTTCATGTGTTGTCCTGAAACAGCTGGATACTTTGCATTAACTGAGTTTCATTTATAAGTCATTTATAAGTCTAAAGAGTCAGAGGTCTTTAGTGTTTCTTAAATGCCTACACTTCTTTTTACATGCAGTTAATTATTATTTTCAGACCCTGTTTAGAGCTTCTCTTCCACACCCCACATCTGATTGTGACTTTGCACAATATGAAATTAATATGCTCATTCCTGGAATAGATTTGTTCTCTGATCGCTACAGAGCTGATGTCTCTACTGTAGTTGCAAGTCTGAATTTCCTTATGTTCGAACTACACTGTGCAAAACAAAATTTAACAGTAAGTATTAGTTTATGATATTGTAATTATTACATTATTGTATTGGATATATTTATGACAAACCACGGAAGCTCTAGTAAAATACCTGTATGGTTAGGTTCTGTGGCACCTTGCTCACATTCTCTGATTACTCGGTATGGACTGTTTTCACAGTTGCCCTCTTACATTGATTATGTGGCCATTGCTTCCATTTAATGACTGGCCACTTCCAGTTTAATCCAACTTCTTGCAAAGATACATACGTTGGAATAAATAGATTGAAAAACTTACTAGTATCGAAAAGGTGCAAGTCTACATCTATTCCTGTTTGCACCTGTATGCTCCAACAAATTTTCTTACATCATATCAGGTAATTATTTGATATCTCTGTAAATAAACTCCTGACTTGACACAAAATTTTGCAGCAAAAGAGGTAGATAGTTTTCTACTGCTTTAATGAGAAGAAATCACTCAGGCAAAGGTCCTGCAAGTGTCAGAGACAGTGCAAGGGAGGGAAGAAGATCATGTGGCTGGCAGCAAAAGAGTAAGGAAAGATTAGGGGGTGAAGATAGGAGAGAGGTTAGAGAGGAGGAAGCAGCAAGTTACTCCTGTTTTTGTCGGTAAGCCATTTGTTTGATTGATTTCTTCTGGAACTTCAGGCTAAACATCTGTTTTATCTCTGGTAGTTGCTTCTTTCCATCCTGCTTTACCAGAGTTCACTTTGTTACTAAGTTCTGGCTAACTGCCCTCACTATGGGAGATTGAGTGAGATCAAGGAGCAGACAGTTACCTGGAGGCAGGGACATTTAATTTGACTGCTTGCTTCACACGGCATGCACATTTTTGATTCCTTTTGCACTTGCACTAGCAGAATATAGATCTGGGCCATAGATCATGGTCAAAGCAACAACAGTTTCAGCAGGATGAGAGCTTCATTTCCACTGAATATTTAATGTGTTTGAAGGTTTTGGATGGTGGGCACTAAGAAGATTTGACACAAATCAAAATACATCAGGATTAAACTTTTATTTAAAAAAATAAAATACTTCAGAGCCTCATTTTGAAGAAGCACTTCAAACTGCATTTGGAAACTGTTTGGGTACAATTAAAATATTTGCCTGAAGCTTTTGTAATCCAAATTCTGAAGCTACTTTATGAAAAACTGAAAGTGGATTTGACAAAGAAACTAACAGTGCTGTTAGTGTTTTCCAAGCTCAGAGACATTATAAAGTGAAGAAAAATGTAAAAGCTGAACAATAATTAAAATTTGGAAGTTCTTTAAGTTTGAATAAGTAAATATATCTGTTAGAAAATAATCTGGTTTTTGTTTGTTTGTTTGTTTGTTTGTTTCTGAAATCTTCAATAATAATAAATACAGTGTGTGTTTGATAGAAAGTTTTATTTATTTATTTTTAACATTCATGTAGTTGTCTCTACAAAAGTATTCAATTTGAAATGAAAGTAAATTAATTTGTCAATAAGTCTCATCAGCATCCAGTTTATTTTACAACTGGTATCATTTCACTTAGACAATTACTAGACTTCATTGTGTTTATTTTTTAAAGCTCACAACATTTTATTGTTTTGTTACTTATACAGAAAAAGTTACGGAATCAAAATGCAGGCAGTTTTAGAACCCCCTGTTATCAGGATCTTTACACTCTTACAAACACACACACACACACAAAAAAACCAAACAACAGCCAAACAACCAAACCAAAAAAAACCACAGACTTGAACCAAGAGAATAATTTTGGAGAAACTTTGCATTCTACTTTTTGTATCTGTATATAAGATAGTACTAAGGAATTAAGGGTTAGCTTTAGTCAGCTGAAGAACTTCATAAAAGGTTCATCCTTCATAGAGTGTAAGAGAAATAGTGGTGTTAATTCTGCCATGTGGAAGTGAAAGCAGTATTCCTTTATTACCAATGTATTTGTGATCTATAATGGCAAAGTACATTTCTGTAATTGTAAGCTTTATGCCATTTATAACTAGATGACCTAATATTTTCCTACAGATTTTACCATTGTTCACATTATACCAATACTTTGTTTCTGAGATTTGTAAGGACCCAGCTAAATGCATTGAAGGAAGAATCTTCAAGGTAATCAAAGAACCTTTCTTTTTATCACTACATGTTGTATTTGAAATAAATGTTTTACCTCTTTGTTAAATGCAGTTGATTTAATGTTTCTTCATATATCACTACTATGAAAAGCATTGCTTTAAAGTTCAGCTGATCCTTAGTGTTTCTTAGTAACTTGTTCTATTCTACAATTTATTTTGCTAACTGCAAATATTTATATTCTTAATTTTTGTAGGATGCAGAATTATTTAGATAGTGTTATTGCTGGTGTTTTACAGTGAGTGTTAAATACTTCCGTCATTTCTTTCTACTTTCCATTTAACAGATATTAACATTAAAGATATGATTATTAAAGATTTTTCTGTATTTAGATCCGTACTCATTACTTGATATTTTTTATCTTCTTCCACTGTGCAAAACATAATCTATTTGTTCATAATGTTCACTTCCAGATCTGTTGTCAGCATCCTGGTGAAACCATGTTGTCAGACTTCTGGAACAGACTTTTATCATTTCACTAGTGTTTTCACTTTTTTTCTTATCTTTCATAATCCCTTTTTGTTTTCTTTTTCAAAAGAATCTAACTTGTAGTAAGAGTTGAAGTATTACTGGTTTTAGATATTTCCAGGAAATGCTGATATGGATTAGGAAGAATATCTGAGTGGCATGAGACTAAGATGAGCAACATCTGTGAAACTGATTTTGATAAGGGGGCTGATCTTGGACTGTCACTCAGAGTTCTAACCAGATGAATTAAGATCTTTTCCTCTGTCAGGAGCATGTTTCTGAAGAATGTGGTGGGTTGTTCTTTTACCCTCCTCATTTGTTTAAAGACTCATCTTTAAGATTTCACTTACTCAGTAAAAAATGTAAAAATTTCTTTCCATTGAAGAACATTCTCCATCCATGTACTATTCCAGTAGCCAAATCTCCTTGAAAATTACCTTTAAATATACTATATTTTGAGCAAAAAGATTAACTATTTTTTGTTGTTTGTTTGTTTTAAACCAAAGCCTCTGTTATTTTTTTCACAGATCAAAGTACTTACAGATATAGGATTTTTTACAGAGGCCTTTCATGAACTGTCTTTGCTTAACTGTGGAGAAAGAATTCCATGGAAAATACCAGCAGGGTACAGAAAGACTGAACAAATAAAGGTAAACACCAATAAAGTATAATTTGACTGAACCATAACACTCAGTTCTCGTCATGTAACTGCAAATACGCCGAATCTGCAAGTCATTACACAATCTCAGAAAAATCCTAAATGTTACAAAAGTAAAATATTAAAATGTAAAATATTAAAAATGAATATATTAAAAAATAAAATGAAAATATTTAGCAAACAGTCTGATTTTTTAACTCGCCAGTGTCACTTTCCTACTAATTTCAGGGGAAGATAAGAACCTGAAATCTAATGCTTTTCCTTATAGTACAAGCTTCATTACGTTTTCACAAAGTTGAGCCTTAATGAGTTAGCATCCTCACTGGAGAGGTGATTCTACAATCTCTCTCTTCATTGGTACATTAAGGAATGCATTTAATCCTTACTGATGCTAGTGAGGTTAAAATACATCTTTAAGTCTTTTTCTGAATTTGAGTATTGTCTGAAGAGCTCATAGAGTTAGGATGAGGTCTGGTCAATTTTGTCACGTGATTTAATGAATCCCACCTAATGGGGTTCACAGATGAATGTTTGGGTAAACAGCAGAGAAGGTTCACCATTTGGGCTTTGGCTAAGGTGTGACACAAATAGAAGATGTGTGCTTGCTGGACTTTTGTACAGCTCTCAGAATGAGGAGAAGGACCCACTTTCCAGGGAATGACAGAGATGGTATAGGGTTATATCTGTCATTGGAGTTAATAAAAGAATTAATAAAAAATAGAATACCACTGACAGTTATGTACAGAGCTCTCAGTTAGGATGAAGACTGGAAAGGATTTTTAAGTCTACCTTTTCTTTCCTCTCAGTAGACAGATTTGTCTCCTGGTGAAAAGGTAAAGGGTTTTTGAGCAGGGATTGGAATTAGGGTTAGGGTTCAGAAAATTGAAGCACATATAACCCAAAGAATATCTGTTGTTTTTATAGCCCTCAAGGGAATGTTGAAGTCTCAAGTTCATTTTGACCTGTAGTGCTTTCTTTCATTCCATTCACAGTTCTGTGTGCTGCTGAATAGCAGTGGAGGCATGTGCTAAGTCTGGAGTTAGGTTTGGGACTCAGAAGTGTAAAGAACATGAAACACAACTGGTAGTTGGTGGCTGTAGAGTTCCCAGAATTTGGATTTTTTTTGGTTAACTCCTCTGCCTTTTTCTTAGCTTGATTCAAATTGAAGAGTCATGGTGAATGGCATAGGAGTTGCAGGGATAGATCTGGGTCTAAGGTTATTGTTCAGAAATGTAAAGCCCATAGAAGCCAAGTAATTGCTGGTATTTTCAGAGCCCTCAAAGTATTGTTGGAAATGTGCTATGCTTTTCTACTGCTCTGCTAACTTGCTTATTTTATACTCATATTAAGCACTTTTTTTTTTTTTTTTGTCCATTTTTACAGGCCTTACAGAGATTTGACTCCTCAAAATCTCTCTTGACTGTTACAAATTTACAGGTAAAAAAATAATCTTGAATATACTAAAATTTGCATTCTATACATAAAGGTTTATTTCACTGGCATCAGTTAGAGATTATTTGGTTCAGAAAATAAATCTTATTAGCAAAAAGCAGTAAATAGAAAACATTATTCTCAACAGTTTACCGTTTCATAAATTTTAATTGTTATGACTGACCTCTTAAGGGAGAGGCAACTTTCATTATCGCCTTTTTTCAGACGGGAATGGTATTTGTACAAATCTGTGCCTTGTCTGTGCAAAGCATACTGGTAGAATTATTGATGTTTCATCGTGATATGTAGTTTCTGTTTTTCATTCTGCTAAAATACCAAGAGCATCAGTCATCTGGCCTTTTAATTTCTATCAGAGCTGTCTTTGTAGGTTTGTTCTAACTCAGATTGGGGCTGAAGTCCATTTTTGAAAAAAAAAAAAAAAAAAAAAAAGAAGAAAGGAGGTGAATCTGTAAACCAGTTAATCAATAGTCATTTCTCTTTTTAATTAAAATTACATGTTCATCCAGATTTTTTTTTTCATTTTAATTGTTTTCTTTCACTTGTTTGTCACAGATCCATTGAGCCCATAGAGGTAAATGTTAGCAGAATGAGGAAAAGAAGCTGTACCATAAAGACAAACTGTTGAAGTAAAAAAAAAAAAAAACACTTTTCCCTTCCACTTTCATCCCTTTTATTTACAGTATGGTTGTGTTTCCTACAACAGTTGATATTAGAAGACAGAAATGAGATGTCTATTTTGACAGCTTTTGATTTCACTTGTTTCAGATTTATTTTGTGAAGTTGTGCTTTATTTCGAAGTTTTGAATTGAACACTTCAAATTCTGTATGGAGTTCTTATTTGTCCCCTCATGATTTTGCAAAGCTGTATAGACTTTCAGCTTCTAAATTTATTAATCTTAAGTGAGAATAGTAAACTCAAGATAAAGGAAGGATGTTGTAATGAATAACATTTTTTTTTTCCTTGCCTCATCTTTCTAGTTAGGGTCAACTGTAGCAGCAGAGCTTCCTTTGAGTTACAATTTATGAACTGCACATTTACCTCCGTATTTTTTGCTTTACCCTAGCTAAAAGAGCACTATGAACAATGTAGAAAACAAGAACTCACATAGAGGAATAGATGCACCTTCTATGGGAAAATGGATCATTGCACCTGTAGCAAGTGCTGCTGGGGAGTGAATTAAGTTTGGGAAGGAAAACATCAACTAATGACTAAGATCATATTACTAATATTACTCATGTTAATTGTTGATAAACATAGAAGCAGAATGTGCCCTCAACAAGTGTAAGATATGTCATTTCAAATAGTACCAATTATTAACTTTCTTGTAGGTACTGGAAGACATATTTAATTGGAGTCTGTCTTTAACAATGCTGCCACTGTGCAACCAACAAATTATGAATAAATTAACCTTAGCCAAAATGCATTTCATCATTTGCCTATCTGACACAATAAATACTATACCTGAAAAAGTGGAAAAACACATCTATTCTGCTGATAACGAGCCAAGTGGAGTTACAGCCTCAAATGTAAAAGGTAATTATAAGGGTGGTGGAAAAGTGGATGTATTCTGCAACTTTTCAAGCATAGTTTTTTTCACTTTTAATAACTGCATATGCATTAAACTGTCATATTTAAAAAAAATATTCAGATTAGATGTTGCTGAACATATCAGTCTTTTTTTGAAATATTAAACTATAAGATTTTTCCAGGCATTTTAGCCAATATAGCTAATATTATTACAGCTGCGTTCCAGTTTTGCTGACTTATTTTGTTATTGAAATAGAGAAAAAAAGGGCATATTCTTCAAATTTCTGAAAATGCTTTGATTCTGCTTCTGTTATCTGAAATTTCATTTGAAATGCATTTGACAGTTAATGCTGATAAGACTTCAAGACAACAGGAACAAAGAAGCACAATGGTGCAGCTCGTTGACTGTAAAGATGAATTAAATATGGCCATGCTGAAGGTAATTTTGTTTCTTAGGAAAAAAAGCTTTAAAAACTTCAGATTGTTCCAAAAACTTTGATAATGTTTTCAATGTAACAGAAATTATGATGGTAAAATGACATGAATAAAGGGACTAGAATTTTCTGTTCCTAATCTGATTCTAATCTTATTAGCCACACATGAAGTCTTTGTGGTTCAGTGTACTTTTTCAAATATGTGTAGTGGTTACAGGCTAGTTTATTCTGTATAAATGTCCATATTGTCACAATCAGATTTTAGTATGACTGTTTCAGCAACAAGAATAGAGACTGAATGGGATTTCAAGGCTAAAATCATCTCCTTTCAGAGGTGGCTGTTGTAGACACTCTGATGGGACAGTATGCTCTACACTCTGATGGTACAGTATGCTCTACAAATAAATGCAAAGTAATTCATATGTGAAATATCTCAATTTTTTTATCCTGCTCTCTCTTTTAAATTATTTTAGAGAAAAATACCACAGGTTCTTAGTTAGTCAGTTTGTTTGTTTGTAAATTGTAAACTTCATGCTTGTCAGTTTCACATAATGAAAAGCCAAGAACTAAGGGCTGACATATTCTTCCGTCAGAGGTGCCTTCCACTTCAGAAGTATTTACTTTTGGCCATTGTAACAAACTGAATACTGTATGAAATACATCTGGTGAAATGGTGAATGGTTTTGAATGGCAATTGCTACATACCATGGACTAGAAACTTAAAAGTTTTGGTGTAGCTTGAAAATAGCATCTACAGAATAACTACAATAGAACTGTTAAATTAATTTGAATCAAGCTCATTTAAGGGCAATACTATATTTCTTACACTTCTGATTTTTCTTCAACCATTCTATTTATTTATTTATTTATTTATTTATTTATTATTATTTTTTATTTTTTATTTTTTTTTACAATAGAACTCAGAATTCACTGAGCAAACTGGCAAAAGAAAGATATTGGATGATACAAACTTTTGAATTCTTTCTGAATTCTGCTGAAAGTTTGATAACTGATCTTTTACATAAAATTAACTTCATTTTAGACTTGGCTTTTGCAGTTTCTTACAGATCTGTTTGCCAGAATGAGCATAAATTACAGTTGAAATTTCAGGATAAATTCTACTCTCAAAGATCTGTCAGATTACAGATAGAAATGAACGCAATACTTCTTGCAACCTGTTTAATATTGTATTTTAATATTGTATTTTATTGTATAAAATTCTAAAAGTACAGTATATAATTATCAACGATAGCTGTAAGATAATGATAGGAATGAAAAATTGTCAAGCCCATAAAATATTATCTTATGATATACGGTGTAGTTGAACATAAATTACAATAGTACAGGCATAGTTAAGATGTTCCTAGTTTCAGCAAATTGAATCTGTAAACGTGCAAAATCAAAATTAGAAATCCCAGCTACTTAAAGAAAAGGTACACTGTATTAAAGTTGGTTTGTTCTAGGGTGTAGTGGTAGTAGATTATAATGGAAGAGAATACCTTTTCTCTCCCTCTTTTCCTCTCTCTCCCTCTCTTTCCTTTTCAATTTTCAATGCTGTGTTTTTCTCTAGGGAATTTTACTGACAGAAGCTGAAGAAAGTCTTAACCATCTTGTGCAGAACATACAGGACAAATATGATGGGGAGATATCCCAGTGTTCTGTTGAAGATATAGAGGTTCTTACTGAGGCCAAACTTCAGCTTGCTGCTATTTTTCAACAACGGCATCAGGCAGCATTCAGGTAAGTAAAATTATGAACAACCTTATGTTGTACAGCTTTGACTATGGAAAATTAAAAAATAAATCTAGCAATATCTTTGAATCCTTTATGTCTACAAAGTTACATAAATATTCTAAATCTTAGCAACGAAACATAATAAGCCCATTGAAGTATCCACAAACATTAAGTTATCCTAGTGTTTCCTTTTTTTATTATTACTTTATTTTACTTTTTAAAAGGTCATGAGTTATTGGCCTGTGATTTCACTGTGCAGTGTTTTTATCATACAGTTTTATAAAAAATCAAAGAAAAGCTGCAATGTTTAGTTTTTGTTAAAGTCTGGATCTGTTAGGTCATGCAATTTTTATAAATTTAAAGTGTTTAGCAGGCCACTGAACTTGATATCTCTTTATTTCTGAATTCTACTATATTCTTAAAAGATCTACATTACTGTCCTAAAAGAACATTTCCTCTTTATATAGTTAATGCTGTCAGATTAAAATATTAAAATGTTAACGTTATAATAAATTTAATTAAAAATCATTGATGTAACCTTCAGGTATTAATTGAATTGTTAGGGATACCATGTAAAATACTGCTGTATTTACATGGTCTGCCAGATATTTTCTCCAAATTACCATTTTGAAATTCTGTGATTTTTTGAGATTCTCATCTATTTTGTAGAACTCCAATAAACTACAGTTATGCTGTTCTTTGAATACATGGGGCACACAGAAATATATTAACAACTTAGATGTTGAAAAATAAATGTTTTCTGCTACATCAAAGGCAAACTGTTTTCCTTCTCCTAACTATCCTAGGCAAATAAACAGCTCCAAATCAGATAGCCTTTAAATAACACAGTCCCTTTTCACTGCTATGCTACCGCAATTTAAAAAAAAATAATAATAAGGACAGGAACATCACAGTGCTGGATAGAATACTGAAAGGAAAACAATGAAAGAGTACTGCACCATGATCCTTCACCTGAGTTTTCTTTATATTAGTTTAAAATCTAGAAGTTTCCCAAAAGTTCATATATCTGGACTATAATAATTTATATCAAGGCTAGTAAGGTTATCAGTGAAGATGGGAAGTAAGAACTTTTAGGCTATTCATAGACATTTCTTATAATGAAATATTTATCTATTCAGTGCTTTTCAAATTAGATTAGTTTGCCATAAATTTGAGAAAATCGAAAAAGATAAAACAACAAATCCCTGGACAGTGGTCTCATTGTGTTTTAAGTACCATGTGGATTTTATACAATTTTTGTATTAGCACCAGTACACAGAATTTTATGCAACATCATGTGAATAAGCCTGTGTTAGCTTGATACTAGGGTTGGTAAAATCTGTGTTAGTAGAGTACCAACCCAAACTCATTCACCGTGCTAAACTTGTTCCAGTATGCAAACCATTTTCAGTGCAGGACCCTTCATTTTGACATGTAGTTGTATCCTAGTGTGTAGTTTCTCTCTAGGTTTATAACTTGTCTCAAATTGAAGAACCTTTTCTACATTATCAAGGGTTTCAATGGATTTGAATAATTTTGTGTATCATTTTTTGTTTAATGGGCCATATATATTGATGATGGTCAGAAAACAGAAAAAAAAAAACACACTACAACAACAAAAAGCCCACAGACAAAACTTTTTTTTTTTTTTTTTTTTTCTCCCTATTTTACAATTTTATTGCACTGCCTTCCATGGAAACTGCTGATCTATCTACCTCAGATACAAATGAAACATTTCTCCGGACAGCTGAATGTTTCCTGCCTGCCAGCCTAGAAATCAAACTTTGCATGATATTACAGAAATTCATCATTTTTTTCCTTTGGCAAAGTGACTTAGTGGTGAAATTGTTATAGTCAGCTGCACTTTCCTATTTTGATCGTCTTGCCACTTTCTGATTCGGCTGATAAAACGATGTGTATTTTGTCAAGGGAAATATATAGACACATCACTCTTGTTGACAGCAAAAGACGGCCACAAAAATTTCATCAAGGGAAAATTCTACATTACAGCCTCTGTCTTGCAAAAAAAAAATTAATACCTCAGAATAACTTTATTTATAGGAATAATTACACTGATTTCAAGGAGAATATCTGCACAGTATCTTCCCTAACTATTTGAGGTTTCTAATTATCTAAATATGTACTCATCTGCTTATGTGTGTAAATAACTAATTAAATCAATATGTATATGAATCCTTGGGCTTGTGGTCTACATTTTAATGGTGAAATTTATAGATAAGCACGTAGATAAAAATGGCCAAGTTTTCAGAATTTCAGTTAACTGGAGGTTGCGGTGCCCAGAAAGTTAGGTTAATATTTCTTAAAACCCTGTATATACTCTTGGGTACTGCGCTTTCTTCATTTTATTTGAGAAATGTTAGCCATAGCATCTCAAACAGCATTTTGAAAAATGTCAGATTTTGCTGTAATTTTAACTTTGATACCTAGTTTCAGGGGAAAACTCTTCTTAATAAAAAGAAAGAAAAGCATTTGGGATATTTCATTGCAATATCCTTAGTGTCTGTTTTGCTTTTATAAGCAAATTTTGTTTCATCTTTTCCTTTGTTAGAGAGAAGGTTGTCATCAAATTCAACATTGATTTATTCTAGTTTCACTTTGTTGAATAAAACTGGGGTAAACGGATGATGAAGGAGATTCATAAGTATTGAATTCTGAGAGCTGAAAGGCAAGATATTAACAGTTTTGGTTCTCACTGTTACTTTGGGGTCTATTTGTACTGAATTGATGTAATCCATCCAGTTCTGCATCACAAAAACAACAAGCAGGATAGAATCAGAAGGACTTTAACTACCCTCTTATCTCTGGAGGTTATTCATCAGATGTCAGATGTAAGTTGCCAGAATAATGTGAATAATTTCAGAGTAGTGCAACTCTTGTTCTTACTTCTTTGTGAATGAATCAAGAACTTTGCCTTTAAAACAATTAATCTAGCACTTCTCACTTCTCAAAAGTGGTATATTCAAACAGAGCCTGAATCCATCTTGCACTAAAAGCTCTTTACACTAGTCTGGCAGTGTAAGAAGGCTGTAAGGCATTCATAAATTATTATTTCATTTGCTTCACAGTAGCCAGTCTCTCTATAAAGAGGATTTCTGTATGTAAAACCTCTCTATTTAAAAAGACTTCAAGATAATTTGAATTTTTGTTATACAATTAACTTGCTGAAAAATATCTGAGGTGAGCTAGGGATACTCTCAAGTGCTTTTGCATTATTAGGAAAATACCTTTCAGTGGGTAAAGAAAAAGTAGTACTTCAAAGTGAACAAACTAAAAATGTTTTAGAGAAGAGCTAGGAAAGTAGATATTTACAAATGTAGGGGAAAATGTACAATTAGAGACAGAAAACTAATACCATGAGACTTTTTTTTTTTCACTTCTCAGAATATTTGGACCAACAAATTCTTTGTGCAACAAATCCTGTTGTTAAAAAAAATCTCAGTATGTTGGTTTTGCAAGTGTCTGAATATACTTGTGTTCACCAAGTCTACTGTTATAGCCATCCATTTTTGTAGATGTCATGGAAATTGAACAGTGTTTCTGAAAGCTTTAAAGAGAAAGCATGAAAAAAGAAAAGAAAAAAAAAAGCATAGTAATTAATATTTTAAGAAATCTGACAATATTTTGGAATCCCAAGTCACAATTTTTGGAAACGTGGTGTTCAGTTGATTGCTCCACCAGTTCTAATAGTGTCTGTATCATTCTAGATGCTGTTCAGAGTGAAGTCCAGAAAAAGATTTGTGATGGGGCTGGGGTGGGGGATGAGACTAAATATCATGTGATTGCTTACTGGCAAGGTTATGCGAAGATGGCACCTGGTTCAAGTTTTGACTGATGGTGTTTACTAAAATCCTGTGATTATTTGGTCATGGGGATTTAACAGAATGAATAACGTATAGTCTGGAAAGGATTTACGGAAGAAAGTGGTTTTGTAGGTCTTTAGTTGTTGTTGAAATACTGAACTCTCCCAGTATATTTTGTCATTTTCAGTATTTTTACATCTTTTAATTTCTAAAAGCCCATTCCTGAAGGAAGACGTGTAACTGACACTTAGAGTGGAGTTCTGCTTTGATTGCTCCAACTGAAGATTGTATTTCTTGGCTTACTCATTAGTATCAGGTTATATCTGGCAAAAACATTTCTCTTACTGCTGTTTTCTTACTTTTGTACTGCAATGCCTACAAATTCAGAATATGCTCTTAGTGCAAGTTATTACAATGAAGCAAAAATTGATAGCTGCTTATAGACATTTCTCATATAGTCAGAAGTGAAGTATCTGTTATAATGGAAGCATATAATAGTGAGTATAATTAGCGCTGTTTTAATAATACTGTTCTGTATCACAGTGTTGCTTTGGCTTTCACTGCAATTCGACTTCTTCAAGATGCAGACATTTTTAGGATGAAACCAACGGATTTTCAAGAAAAAAAGAATGTAAGGATGTGTTTTGTATGCATGGATATACGATTTACATGACTTTTTTAGTATATGAAGTCTTGTGCTAACCGTTAAGAGACTTTCAGAAAGTTAGAACATAGCAATCATCTGTATTACATGGTTGCCATTAAACTGGGGAGAAAATGATATATGATGTTTCATGTCATATATCAGTACTCCCAGTACTATACATCAGTATTTGTTTCTAATTACTAGAAAAACTAGGAACAAGAGAACAAAACCTATAAATTTATTTCTAATCTCTGTTTAAGTTAACAGAACTTGATATTATTGACCCTGCTCTACAACCACAATGGACCATTCCGTTCCTTAGGGTTTTGAGCAATGTTCCTGTTTGAGATGAAAGAAGTCCAAACTCTTAGAATTATTCTCCATGAGCTGTTCATCACATGGTGCTTCAGCTTATCTTGTGTTTTTCACGTACATATAATTAATGGACTCTCCCATTAAAGCTGGCTTAATTTGATCATGTTTCAAATTTTCTATAGATTTTAAGTTAAATAATATATGGGGCTCTTTTATGAAAAACAAAGAAGCAAGCAAACAAACCAACAAACAAAAACCACAACACAACATATCTACCATTCAAATACATATGTTGTTATGATTATCTTATTATTTGTAATATGTTTGTACTAACTTCATTTATTTTAGAATGAATACTATTCTGTTGCTTTGTATGTATTGAAGTAGTTGACTCCCAAAGTAACATTTCTCTTGCTTTTGGAAATTATTAGGATTTTTGTGCTCAAGATGGTCAACTGCCTCACAGTACAATTGCACAAGATCATATGAATATGCATCTGTGGCTAAGGTGTCGTAAAATGTTAGTGACTGCACTAGTAACACAGATACATGGCATTGGTTATATGGAAGGTATTACCCTTTTTCGGTTTATGCTTTTAGAGTATAACAGGCAGAGTAAATTCTTATTCATAAATAAAAACATTAACATTGATTACTGTGCAATTATTTGCATTAAATTCATTCAGTGCAGTAAGGAAGATGTATTTCTGCGTATAATCTCTCCCTAGAGTACATAAAAACAAAACATTACATTAATGTTTAATGGTCATAATCTTTTGACAATCATTTGTGCAGTAAAAAGTTTCAAATGTAATCAGTGTAATTAAATTAAATAGGTATACTTGTTTAAAGAAACAAAGCAAAACAAAACACACTTGCAACATACCACTAGTTTAAAAAATGTAAAAGTTTTATTTTTTCACTTTTTATATCACCTATAAATGAAAACATTATGTTCCAGATTATTTTACTTCTAAGGATTTAAGTGAGATACTACAAAGTACATTTACTGAAGTTTGATGATAGAAAAAAAAAAAAGTTTTTCCTACTTAGTTCTATAAACAATATAAACTCTGAAACTCACTCAAGTATCAAAATCATGGTCTAGGTCAGTAACAAAACTTTTATATGAATCTCTTCTGGATAATTCCTGTAAAGGCTGTTGCTATTTTGCAATGCTAAGATCAGATTTTTGAATGTGACATTTGCTCTGCAAAATCTGCAAAATTAATTATGCTGGTGGCTAACATACAAATAATGCATTTGGATGAATTTAAAGAATGTACAACTTAAACACTCTTTAGTTTTTCTTTCTTCTGAGAGCAAATTTGGCAAAGAATTGGTGAAATGATACTGTGGAATCTGTATTGTCAGATTTCCTGTAACTTTCTAGTGGTTTTCTAATATAATAATAATAAGAATTTTCTAAGAATGGAATAAGTTACTGTGAAGTCTTTTCTATTGTAGTTTTACTAATCATGTATTTCCTTCTTTTAGAAAATTATGTGGCTGAACGCAGAAGTGTGATAAAAGAAGTAATAATAGAGGCGGAAGCCTTTGGTGATATTGAGACTCAAGCTGAAATGATGGTGCAAGCTGCTATTCTTGACCTTCAAGAAAGATGTCCCATGGCAGGCATTAAACTTTTGCAGGTTTGAGCATAAAGGAGAGACTGTTGGCTTTTCTTTGATGCTTTTTTTTTTTTTTTTTTGTGGAGTCAGAACAGCTGATGCAAGCATTAAATAAGCTTGAAATAATGCCTCTACAATAGAGTTTTTTTCACTTTTTGTGATTTGTCCTCATAAACAGATGGCAAACATTGTAACAACATTGTTTTATGTTATCTATGTCCAAACAGGATATCATCAGTTTACTCCAAGAGAATACATTTATTTTCTCTCCAGCGTCTTTGACTCTTGTGAAAAGTATGCTTCTGCTGGCAGACGTACTAGCATTGCAAACAGTAGGGGATGCAGAATATTGTTCTTCTGCAGTGGAACCATTAAATTTACTAATTTTGGCACATGAAATTACCATTAAAGCAGTGAGTATATGATTTACACAGCATTTTCAAATCCTTACAACAGTTTTAACTCATCTATTCTGGAAGCCCTTTTAACAATTTATTAAAAAAGGCTATTCCTATTAATTGATGAGTCTAATTTTCCCTAGATTGCATACTATAAAGAAGTAATTCATTTTACCAACTTTTTTTTTTTTTTTTCATAATCATCATGCATATTAATAGTTCTAAGTAGTTTGATATTTTCATACAGTTTAAAAAATATTGATTACTTGCAAATGTATGTCCGGATTGAAAAACAGAAATGGGAAGTTTGATTTTTCAGAGATCTGGAACACTCACTTTTCCCACACATTGGTGTTCAGCACCTCAGGGAAGATGTATATCTCATAAAATTCCTAACTTTTGAGCATCCAAGTTTAAGGATTTAGCTTTGTACCTTGACTTAGAATGATTTGAATTTAGAAAATGTATAGAAAATGACGTATTGTTTAGATTGACAGATTGTTACAGTCACTATGAAGAAATAATTTCCATGTAAAAAAATATATAATTAAAAAATTATCTAAAGACATGATATATGTGAGAGGACTGTGTAGTAATTAATAATTTACCTATTTGGTGATCTAAAAATAGATATGCACATCTCCACACTTTCTTTATATAGATTGTGAAGAAAAGCTGTTAGATCAAATTTTTAACCTCGTATTTCCTAATATAGAAATATAATCATTTGAATGTTTGTTCCCCCAAGTAATGAATAATCCTATGAATCACTTTATACTCAGACTTCTGCTTGTGAAACTTGCTAACCTTCAAGAGACTTAGCAGTTTACAGCATGTCTCCCATCACTATATTTCCATGACTGAGAAGTTTGGTCCGTATATGCAATGTTATTTTTCTTTTCTGGCCTCTGGCTTTTGCTGGATGTCAGATTTCTTTCCAGACATGACAGTTTCTTTCTAATGATCAGGTTACTTGGGAGTTCTATTTCTTAAAGACTGCCTTTTCCGAGGAAGTTTGCTTTTAGAAACCAAAGCCTGACACTAATAAATCTGATCAAGAGTTCATTGAAATTCTTCGTTTTCTACCAAACTTCTCTGCAAAGAAGACAATCACAAACTGAAGTAAAGGAATGCAAGAGTATCAGGCCCTTTCCTAGTGTTTTTTTTTTTTTTTTTTTTTTTTTTTTTTTTTTTAATATATATATGTAAGAAACAATTGAGTTCCACGTTTTACAAGTACCTCACTTACTTCTTCAAACTATTTAGTTTAGTATCTGTAACTTGATTTTACAAAACATACTCTTTTTATAGATTTTTTTGTGTGGAGAATCCATTGAACAGCAGATAGAGGACAGTACATTGACTTGCTTAGTCCTACCTGCAAAAAATATCTACTTGCCCCATATCAACCTTCTAGCCCAAGTCAAAATGAGAATTGGTAAGAAAAATGCAATACATTATTATTTTTCATTTTTCATTCTTTTTCATTCATAATTTATGCACTAGCAGATAAACTGATGCATCAGAGGTGAAGGTACAAGAACTGGTTAATAGAAAACGAATCTGGGAATTTGGTAAGGCTCAGAGAGGAGTAGGTTCTGCCTGTAACTGTCAGGTGAAACAAAGGTAGGAAGTGGCTTAGTGCCAGTCCTTCAGATCATTTGTCAAAGGATTGATTTGTTTAGCCTGAGCTTCTTTTGAATGGCCTAAGTAAACCTCATTAGCCTCATAAACCTCATGAAGTAATGAAACATCATTATAGTTCCATATTCATGGAATATTAATCCATATTAATCACTCAAATATTTGAGAATTGGATTGTAGCAGTAAATATGTAACAGCATTTGTTCTGAGGAACTTTGTTTTGCATAAATTGGTTTTGTATTAAATCCTTTAGTAAAAGATATCTATTTTTTTCTTCCTTAGGATGCACATTAGCTGAAAAAGTAGCTTGTACACCTGAAAGAGTAGATCCACTGCAATGGTTATGTGCTCTCAAACATTTAGAATCAGCATTGGAGCTTTGCAGAGAATCTGCAAAAAAAGAATTAGATATCGAAGCTGAGTTTCTTTTTCAGATAGGTAAATATAACCCTGTTTTTTCATCATAATTTCCTTCCTATGGTGATCTTATACTTGTAGCCTCTCTTAAAATGGAGACATTTTCTTAGAAAAATAGAACAGATGTGGATATTTGTCATATACCCTAACTTCAGATCTGTCTCTCCTGCATTTCATATCATACCAGCATAGCTCAAGGTGCATTATGCAACAAATAATTTCAAAACTGCAGTAAAACTTTTCCCATCTCTATGTTATCAGGGATCAAAGGGCATAGCTGATGAGCTTAAGGACACTGTAGAAAGCTAATTAGCTCCTTTGCATCAGTCTGATGTAAAGAAGATGAGAGCTTCATAACAATTTTCTAATTAATTTAACAAAGCTAATGAATTACATGTGTGCTTGCGTTTGGACTTCAGTGGCATTATGTTTTGCACCAGGAGGTGCTGGATTGTAAGAATCCCAGCTGAAATGGCAATCATACTCTGTAAAGTTATCACTTAAAATGTCATTTACAAGGTTAGCACTATAAAGGAGAAGATAGTGTAAACAATCGTACAACCCTTCAGATTCTGACAAAACCAAGTTGCACATGGGCCTCTAGTCAGGGTGTAGCACACCATGCAAATCCCATCAGTGAAAATGTGGTCTCATTTTGTCTTTTGAGCTCTTGAAAGAAAGTAGTTCTATTCATTGTTTCTACTGTCAAACAAAAAGCATGTTCACCTAACTTCTTGCTACACTTTACAAAAAGGCAAGGATCTGCAGGTAGCATAATCATTGGTACTAAGAAGCTGATGCCAACAGGCTCTCTTGTTAAGTTAGGTAGATAAGTTTATCCTGTGGCCAGAGGACATACACAGCATGATACTGGCTCACAAGCCATACTTCATGTACAGCGCAGACCTGTGCCTACACAGTGACTGTTATGTGGATCACTAACCCTTCAAAGTACAATGGTCTTCCAATTGGATCACTACACATTAAGAGTCATTATGATTCCACAGTTTATTTTAGCTAGTCTATGAAATGACCTGTTACACAGGCATTGTGCATAGCATCGAAAAGAAAAAAAAAAAAAAAGGAAAAGATTTTCCTTATTGGTGTGGTGGTTTTACCCAGCTGGGCAACTGAACTCCATGATAACCACCCTTTCAATCCCCATCCTCAAAAGAAAAGGGGGAGAAAATACAATGAAAAGGGCTCAAGGGCTGAGATCACTCAACAATTACTGTCACAGGCAAAACAGACTCAGTATAGGAAGATTAATAAAAGTTATTGCCTCTTACTAACAAGCTAGAGCAGTGAGAAACTAAAAACACCTTCCACCCTCTTCTCTCCAAGCAACTCAGGGGAATTGGGAATGGGGAATGCGGTCAGTCCCTGATGCTTTGTCTCTGCTGCTCCCTCTCAGTCCCTCTCTGCCCCTGCTCCACGTGGGATCCCTCCCACAGGATACCATCCTTCCTGACTGATACTGTGGGGGCTGCCCACAGGCAGCAGCTCTTCAAGCACTGCTCCCACACGGCTCCGTACCACGGGGTCCATCCCCCAGGAGCAAACTGCTCCAGAATGGGTCCCCCACGGGTGGCAGCTCCCCTCAGGCCCCTGCTCCTGCGTGGGCTTCTCTCCACGGGCTGCAGCTCTGGCCAGGGGCCTGCTCCTGTGGGGGCTCTCCATGAGCTGCAGCCTCCTCCAGGCCACATCCACCTGCTCCACCGGGGGCTCCTCCACTCATGGGGGGGCTGCAGCGTGGAGATCTGCTCCATGTGGGACCCATGGGCTGCAGGGGGACAGCCTGCTCCACCAGGGGCCTCTCCACAACCCACAGGGGAACTGCTGCTGCCTGCCTGGAGCACCTCCTGCCCTCCTGCTGCACTGACCTTGGGGTCTGCAGGGCTGGTTCTCACTCATTCTTCCAGTTGCTGTTGCTCAGCAGCTTTTTTCTCTTTCTTAAGTACGCTCATGGAGAGGTGCAAACAGCATCACTTATTGGCTCGGCTTTGATCATTGGCGGGTCCCTTTGGAGCTGTCTGAAAGTGGTCCTTATTTAACATGGGGCAGCTTCTTGATTCTTCTCACAGAGGCCACCCCTGCAGCCCCCTGCTACCAAAACCTTGCCATGTAAACCTGATACAATTGGGAAGAAAACAGATAATTCAGTCTATTGTTCAACTTTCCTGGGGATGGGGATGGGGGTGTGTGGGAGGAACAACCTGGGTCAGGGTCTTACAGAAAAAAATAAATAAGTAAAATCTTGCAAATCTGCTTTCTATATTTCTTTCTTAGGTAAGGTGGAATGCCAGATAACCAAAGCAGGCAATAACAAGTCATATCTAGCTGTTGAAACACTGTTGGAAGCTATAAAACTGAGCCAGCAACATGATCAAAACTTTGAGTAAGAAACTAGATATATAACTTTCAGAATGATTTTAATATATATTAAAATGAATATATTTTTGACCTTTTCCTGAAATTTGGTGTGGGACTTCTTTTATGGTTTTGTACAGTTTTCTTCTATTGTAGTAAAGAAGAACTAATGTATATTTATTCTCTTATTTAAAACTAATGCTAAGAAGATGTAAAAACATTTTTTTGAGTATACTAAGTTACGGCTTGTAGTTTTATTTCCAAATTTTTACCCTCTCTGTCAACACCAGCGACTGAGCTATCAGTTAAACAGGGGTTTTATTCATATTTCAGAAGATGAGCTGTGGCCTGCCCCTTTCCAGATAATAGAAATCCAGCTTGAAAAGGTTAGCAGCCAGAAAAAGGCAGAAGAACAGAGGCAGAAGGAGCACAGGAAATGTGTTTGTAACAGATATCAGGACAGTGACTTTGGCATTAGTTATCTGCATAGAAGATGCCTAAAGAGCTGAGCCAAGCCAGCCAATAAATTCTGTCAAGCAACTCTGATATATTGGACATTATTTTTTTTAGATTCTTGACCAGTCTTAATGAATAATGTGCCATGTATGGTTACAGACAGTGTAAAGGCAGCAATTTACCTTGATTGTGTGGGTATTCTGGTACTTAAGTTAATGAACCAGAACTCTGAACACTGAAGCAGTAGCATAGTAATAAACCTCTACAAGCAAGTCAGCATGATGGAAGATAGTACAGAAATCGACTGTGGTGATGTTCTGCAAGTTTAATTTGCTACACTCTTTTTTAATTTGCTACAGTCATTCTAAAGTCTGTACAGCAACATCAATGGACCTCTACTTTCTTATTTTTGGAAAACTAAACATCCAGATCACCTTTATATGAGCCCTCAGATACCTATGGAATTGTTTAATTAAAGTTGCTTCTTGATGACTGAAATCCTGTTTTATTAGCAAGACTGGAAAGTTAACTAAATTGTGGCCAACCAAGTGCAGAACTTCTCATTTTCAGGCTTAGTTTGTCCTCTCCTGAACTGAACAAAATTGTGTGACTTTCATATTTTGCTTCACACAAATCATACTAAAGCTGGAATTTACGGTACTATCTGAGCAGCCAGCTCTGTGCAATACGACTCTGTCCAAAAGAGTAACTGCATGAGCAGGAGTTTGTTGGTAAGATTAAGGAAGCTAATTCTTAGGGGAAATTTGAAGAGTTCTGCAGAGATGGGAGGAATCTGTGTAAAAAGACTTAGAAACCTAAAGGGAATAGAAATGTTGGAGAAGTTCTGCAGATACTGTGATTTTGGTCTTGTTTATAATACTACTGAAAAAATGACCAAAGGAGAAAGAAGTATAGGAGAACAGGAGCTGGTGAGGACAGTCTGTCTGGAGATGTAGTGTGCTGGTACAGAACTCATAACTAAGAAGGTTCTTCAGCTGAACCCAATGAGGAAATGAAAGATCATTTTGGTCACCTTTGGTGTTTTTCCTAGTTCCTGGAAGAGACAAATACTTTTCTAGGTTTGACTGAATACTCGTATCCAAATTCAGCCATCCATACTTCAAGGAAACTGGGACAATAGATATATGCCTGAACTTGAGGAAGGAAGAGGTTTCTGTACAGAAAGATCACTTTCCTTGCAGAATTACAGTTTTCTTACTAAACATTTCCCATTTATTTATTGCATAAAGTAAAAGAATTATTGAATATTTATTGAATATTTATTGCATGTGGCACAAATTATATTTGACATACTCTTAAATCACAGTGTTATTTGTTAAGCAAACCATGGGGATGTTTTAGACCCACTGAGACTTGAAAACAGGATTACATGGCTTTCTGAAAGAAGATATATTTTAAAGAGATGGTGCGGATTGGATGAAACATTTATTTGGTGGGGCTGTCTGGCTAGTCTTATGTAGGACTGAGACTCATCATAATGCTTACTTTGGTATTAACACTGATTGGTCTGTGTTTTGTTTCTCACAGGTTAATAAGAAGATCATACCTTGAAATAGCACTATTGTATATGCATTTTGTTGCACACAATGAGAATGTGTCACAGACAGATAAGATGGTGCCTTCCAAATCAAGGGTATGTTTTCTATCTTTTGGGCAGCAGCCTCTTCAAAGCAGGAAATGTATTTCTGTTACAACAATGTTCATCTTGCCAAGCTATTACTTACTGTGACCCATAAATCATACTGGTATTGAAAATCCTACTAGAAAAATCACACAAAGAAATCACATAGTACGGCAGTAGAATTATATCTTGTTTGATGTGATTCTTCATGTTTATTGTGTGGAATGATAACACTTAAAATATTTTTCTATTAGAAAATAGGAAGAAACAGAACCAAATGTTTTCATTAATTTGTTCTTTGCAAAGAAAACATAACATTCCAACATGATTTTTATGTGGTAATATTTATATTTTATCATATTTCAATTTTTCAGTACAGTTATGAGCAAGGAATGAGAAACATAAAAGGCGTCAACCACATTAAAGCAGCTACAAACTGTTTTTTGAGTGTAAAGTCTAACATAAGAGGAAAGAGTAATTGAGATTCTAGAAAATGGAAAATGATACCTGAACTCTGGAATAGTGAGGGTCGTATAAAGCTGCACTGTGAAAATTTTGGAGGAGCAGACAATTAGTATGCTCTGGGTAATCTGGGTAAAGCTTTTACCAAATAAATTATGGATTTATAAAACCAATGTTGTTTTTTACTTTTAAATGAAACAATAATTATCTAAGTCTGAGGATTTTTTGCTATCATCAAAGTATATTTTACCATAATACATTTAGAATCCTAATTATGAGTGGGTGTATAATTTTAGTCCTCTTCTAAAGAACTCTCTTCTTTTCCTGAGTAGGCTCTGAAATCAGAAGTCTACAAAGTACAAGCCTGGATTGCAGTAAGAGCAGCCAGACAGGTTGGTGCAATATTCTGAAGAAGTATTTTTTTGTTTGTTTTTGGTTTTATTTCCTGCAATTTACCCAACAAAACAAAACAAGACAAGACAACGCAAAACAAGCCAAGAATTAAGGTTCCCTGAAATTTCTGTCATGGGCCTTAATTTGGGGAAATTAAAGTGGACGCTTTCTGAGTGGTGCATTTAATCTCTCATGGACAGATCTGACTCTGTTTGCCTCTACTTTGGTTCAGTGCAAATATAATAGCACACTGCCTGATACGTGCATATGTATTTGACATGTGGGCAGACATCAGTGGCATCCAGGTGAGGATATCTGATTTGAAATCACTTGTGTAGTAATTAAGCTGTCAGCAGTAATGATTTATTTAACTATGGTATGTACCATACGTCAGGGAGGAGTGGAATATTTTCCTGACTTTTAAAAATATAGTATATTGAGTAATTAATTTTTCATTATTAGCTTGCTAGTCTCAGATTTTAAAATCTGTGTAAATATTGCAGTGAACAAGTCCTGAATAAAATAAATATTATTTTTAGGTTAGTGAAGCAGTGGTTGCTTCTCAGCTATTAATTGGAATGAAGAGTGTTAAAGAGAAGGATGAAGTACAGCAGAAAATTCCAGAATTTGCTTCCATGGATCTTCTTGCTTCATACAGAGACTTCTTGTCTGGTATTCCTTTATACTTAGTAATATTAGAACATTAAATAAAAATGAACTATATATGCCATATAATCCAGTAATACATTTGGTATCTAATTTTCATTTATGAAAAAGTATAAGTCAAATTTGGAAAGTAAAAATCAAACCTTCTTGTCTTGCGTGGCAGTACAAAATGTGAGCAGTTCAGGTAACCTGGCAAATGGGTCTTTAATCAGCTTAATAGGTTAAGAAAAATTGCGGAGGTTGCATACCGTGGTTTGGAAAGAGTGATGGGAATAGTGTGCGTACTGCCATCTTTGAGAGAAACAGATGGGCCTTTGTCACAAGGCTTCCCTAGACTTCCAGAGTAGCTCTTGGCCCTCAGATAAGGCATCCTGGCTTTTTTGTCAAACTCTCATTTAGAACGTATTTTTTCATTAGTTATACCAGCTTTTCTTTGGAGATTTTCACTTTTTCTTCAGATTTCAGAATCAACTGTTGATCTTGAATAGCTTCCCACCAATAAAGCCACCACCACCTATACACAAAAAGACAACCAACCAACCTCCCCCCTCCCCCAAAACAACCAATAAACCAAAACCCAAACCAAAACCAAAGTAACCAACAAAAAAACCGCTTGCAAAGTTATCTGCCTAGGTACTATATTCTAAAAGTCAATGACCATATAATAAAAAATTTCACTGTCTTTCCAGCCCAATGTATTATCTTTTAGAGATGCTTCCCCTAGCTATTCAGTAGAACTTTGCCTCATTTAATCCCAACTTCTGCATTTATTTTACTACTGGAGCTGATGAAATTGAAGTTTTTGATAAAAACTAAATTTAGTGAAATTAGGAATTGTGGCATAATGGTTTCAAAATGTTATATAAGCACTAAGGCAAAATATCAGTGTTTATTTTTAAACTGGAAAATATTTAGTGATAAAATTTTGTTTCCATGGCTTAATTTCAGTCATCTCAAGTGACTGACAAAGACTGAATTACTCAACAGTTGCTGGCAAAGCTGAGCAATGTCTGCTTACTGCACAGCGTTTAAACATGTGTTTTGATTGGTTTATGAAAACAAGTGTTGTATGCTAAGACCTTCCATCAATCTGATTGTCTTGTATTAGCACCATTTGCTTATAATTACAGATCATTTTTTTTTTTCCTTTTATCAAATGCAGCAGGTGTTTCTCCTGATAGTTCTGTTAGGCAGCACAAAAAATTAAAAAAAAATTAAAAAAATAGAAAATGTAGAAAAGCAATAGTAGGCCAAAATATATAAAGGTAAATTGAAATGGAAATGATCAGCACAGCATGCTAAATATTTTCTTTAAAGCCATCAGTGAAACACATTGTTTAAGTTTCGTTTATAAACAATGTGGACATTTTAAACTAAATTCTGTTTTTAAAATTGCCTGTGATATATCCGGAATAATGGAGGCATTCAGCTTTTGTAGAAGTATGCTGGAAGCTTACTATTAGGAATTACTATAATGTAAGGTTTATTTTATTTGGAATGAGACATAAACCAGAAGAATTGTGAAGGTTTTTAAGAGAGCAATGTACTAAAACAGTGAAAACATGTATAGCACATAATTTGTGATATAGTGGTAATTGAACTGTGATTTTTTTCCCACTCTTTTTGCATAAGTATCATTTTTAGGTAGCACTAAAAAAAAAAGTTTGTTTGTTTGTTTATTTCATCCAGAATCAATAAGACATTTTATTGATAATACACTTAATATCTAAAAGGGACTGTGGACTGAAGCTGATAATAAACATTCTGAGTTCAGGTCAGCATAACTAAGTTCAACTGCAGTAGCTAGGATTGATGACATCTGCAAGGATACCTGTTACTCACTCAGTGCTGATTATGTATTCACTACTCTAGTTCACTTGTTGTTACAAGTATAACGTAAGATGTTCCTTTTGAGTGATCTTTGCTTGAATTCCTAGTTATACATTAGTGATTCCTAGTTATACACTTTCCTTAACTCCTTCAAGACCTTTATCATCTGCATAACAACAGAAAATCTTCCTACTTATGCTGATCATTTTGATTTGTTCCACAGTGAGTAAGAATGATATCTGCTAAACTTTACTGTCAGTTGGTTTCTAATGTGTTTGGATGGGAAAAGAGGGCAAAAATAAACTAAAATATCATGCCACTTAGGAACCTTATCTTGGTTCAGACTTGAAACAAGGAATGAGGAATCAGGTCTTTGCAAACTTCATGCTGGCAAAACTTTCACAGATTTTTGTTTAGGTTTCTGTCTGAAGAACATCTGCAGAGTCAGGCTCCAGTTGTACAGGGAAGCACAGAGACCTTCCACAGATAGAGGAATTAATTTGGCCTTTCACAACTCCACTAAAAGAGAGATGTAAAATTGCATTTTGCTGTGTATTTTGAGGATTCAGGGCAAGTGTTAGATAGCAGAGACTACATATAGAGCTCAATTTAAGTTAAATGGTTTATTTTGTAAAAGTTTTGTAAATAGAACTAAACATGATGTATGGCTGTATTGCAAATGAGTCAGAAAGTGGTGATGCAGATGATTGTGTCCCACACACATTGAGGACAAAGCACTGAGACTAATTTCTGCATTTGCTTAGCTTTTATGTGGAGAAAGAGAGAGAGAGAGAGAGAGAAGAGAAGAAACCCTTTCTCTCTACCCCTCTTACCTTCTTACAAGGACCACTCAGATTCTTGGCCGTGATCTGAGAAATATTTTCTTCACAGTGTTCAGCTAGTACTGAAGCAGAATATGAAGAATTTTGCTCTTATGAAAAACAACCAGGTTCACAGGTTACATTTTAGTTAGAGATAGTTCCAATACAGCTTAGAAACAGCTTTTGAATTGCAACCATTGACTTAATGTCTATATTTGTATTGTTACTGGATTTGCAGATGGATACAATGTCATCTATGAAAGTCCCACAGCATCTTCAACTGAAAACAAACAAATTATACAAAATGAGCAGAACCAAAAAGAAAGAATGGAATGTCTTGCCACCAAGGCCAGCTGGAAGAAAGAGATGATAACATGGGTTCACTTAATTCAATATCACAGTTATTTACAAAGACTTTATAACACAAACCTTCGATCTGGTATGATTTTTTTATTCCTTCTAGAAAACTGCTGTAGGTGACATACTGTTCTTGCAGGCCAAACATGTCAGTTTTTAAGTCCATAATCTGAGATTTCCTCATTTTCAGTTCTTTTAAATTATGTAAAGGTGAGAAATCTTTACTGAAGTAATAATTTGTGTCAATTTACATGTGTCGTAAGTGAAGATACTACCTTTTTTTCTTTGCTTTTTACAGGCCTTAATAATACCAACAGAATGCATCCCAGAAAACAGAATTTCTGTTACTATTTCTGGAGCACTTTTTAAATTCATAAACTATATATTTTTTAAATTCTATGTACAGTGTCATCTGAAACAAATCTGTTCAGTTTGGGGGCCTGTTTTTGAAAATTATATGATTATATGAAAATAGGAGTTGACTGTAGTTTAAATGGGAAGGCTGAGCACTATTGAGCATTTGGATTAAATGCTCAGATATTATGTACATGGTTTATTTTACAGCAAGCTTAGATAGAAACTTTTAGAGTGGGAATCTATTGATTTCTGGGCATCTGCATGTGATGGCAAGCTGCTGGATAGACAAGTGACACTGATAGTCAAGAATCAAACTAGATTGTAGACTTTCTCTAGAGAGAAGCTAAGCAACTCTGAAAATAATAATTTCAGAGGAGGTTGGTATTTTTTCCTTGTGACATCATATGAAAGTATTCTACCTCACTGCAGAACCGTAAGGACAGTAAAGTATGTATGTGTAGGTGTCAAAATATGCATATACCACTGCAGTTATTGTTGATGAAGCCTAAGGAGTGACTCTCATCATCAGCCACTAGCTGTCTAAATTAGGGTGAGCAAAGTTGCACTTAGAGATTTTTTGACTGTATTGACTAAATATACCTTTATTCTAGCTGATGTGTAGAAGTCTAGTGAACATACTGATGCTTACACATCTAAATTTAAGTCCCTAAACCCCAAATCTGCATCTGTCACTTTACAGTACTAGACAGAGCCTCGTTCAGCATCAGGTTTCCAGTGAAAAACTGGAGACCAAAAAACATACCCTATTAACATTCAAGGACAATCAGTATAGTTGTTGGAAATGTTTATTTCCTACAGAATTGATTTAGATATTGTACTATATTTTTAAATATCGAATAGCAGTATAAAACTTTACTTTTAAATGCAAATGATAATTAATAAAATTAATCTCTTTCCAAACCTGCCCCTAAATCAGGACCTGAATTATTTTCTGGAAGAGATGGACGCCTTAAATCTGTTTTTGATGCATGGATTGTTCTACGCATTGCAAAAATGCATTCCTTTCTTAAAAAACATTTGTCTGAATATTCTATGTGTTGTCCTGAGAAGTTCCCAGAAGAGCTATATGATGTAGAACTACCACACGGTAGTCTAGCTGATTCTTCAAAGGTACTTATTGTTCATATGGATTTTTCAAATATTATATTATAGTTGCATTTTGTAAATGTTCAGATTCTTGCTAATTCCAGTGGTGATATTTCTAGGAGCACTACTGAAAAAAGAAATTAAAAAAAAAACAACACACACACACACAAAAAACAAACAAACAAAAAAAAAAAACAACAACACAAAAAATGCAAAACCAAAATCCTGCGTAAGCAGTGAAGGACTTCATTAACAAATGCAAACATCTTTGTGTTATTCATTCCTGCAGAAATGATCACTATCCTGTGCCCACTCTATTTAGGCCTTAGGAAGTTAAACAAAATGATATTTAAGACAAGTTCATGATTAGTTTAGAAGGTGGATGTGTTATTAGGTAAGGCTGAAGCTTTTAATCTTTGAGAGCTCCATGTTTCACACCAAAAATGTCCTAAGGTTTGATTGGCAATTTGTTGGTACAAGCAATAACAATATTGTTAAATTGGTCTGTAGTAAAAGACTGATTTTGAAAATCATAAATGTATAATTTATGGTTTCTCAAAATCTGTTGAAGTCCCATGTTTGAAATTCAATTAACGTCTGAAGATTGCCAAAATTTTTCACTGACCATCAGCTAGCTAGAAAATCAGTATTTTCTCTTGCTTGCAAACAGACTATTTAAGCTTTCAAATATAAGCAGCTCAGACTATACTACTCAGAGAAATCTCAAACTGGAATTCTGGAGTCTATGCTGACCATGGCATATGTATTGAATATTGTATGGCAAAAGTCTTTGAAGATTCAATGTAAAAATGATCTTCTTCCAAGTTTCCCCATCACACTTCTCACATTAATAATTATCCTAATACTAAAAAATTAAAATGATGGGTTACTCTCTCTGTTTTTTTTTTTTTTACTTACTGTGTTCGGGGTTAGATGGAGACAAGGGAGCCTTGAGGAGTGAGGGCTTTTTATCTTATCAAAATGAATTAAAATACTTTTGTGAAAGTAGCTCTTCTAGAGTTGGTGAACTTTCTGCAGTGTTGGACAGCATATCATTACTCATTTCCCAACAAAGAGCTGACTGTGCCACTGAATAAATTGTAAATATATGGTATGTGACATTTATAACAGCCATCGTATATCAAAAATTATTTTACTCTGTCTGCTCTTCTTTTGACATAATTAGTATTACACTGTCCTAGAATAATAAGCTTCAGAGCTCACTGTCATGTTCTTGACAGGTGCAAGCTCATAATCATGTGTTAGCTTCACTGTTGTAGACAGCTAACAAGCATAAAGCTCTTACTTTTTTAAATTCTAAGCTTCATTGATTTTTGTTACAATATTTTTAGAAGCTTTCAGAAGGCTGTGTAAATTATTTTTTTTAAATGTTACTGTAATTTGATACTGTTTTTTTTTTTTTTACAATAAAAATAGATATTTTTGAAAGAAAGATTTTTATGTACAAGCTAGATTCAGTTACATATGTCTTTCTGTTTTTGACTTACAATTTTTTTTTCAGCTCTACAGGAAAAGAATCCAAGTTATATTAAGAAGGTTAAAGTTAAAATTGTGTGGCCTGTTGCATTTTTCATGCTTTTTAAAAAATATTTATTTTTTATTCCACTGCATGATAGTATGTAGGGCTGGAAACACTTAAAATAAGACAGTTTGTTGTTCTCAGGCTTTCACCAAAGTTGAGTAGATGCAATTCAGCAGCCCTCCAGTTTGACAAGAGCAGTTATAATATCCATCCTCAAAAGATTCATATGATGTAAATAACAAAAGAAACAGCTCAGTGAAAAAGAAAATACACTACATGTTTTAGAAAGAAAAGCATATCATAAAATAGACTTTTGAGAGCTTTAACTGAGGAGCTTGGCATAAATTAGGTCGTTCCCATCTCCATATGTGCATTTTCTTATAATTTTGTTCACTTTGCATTTTAGCAGGATTGTGGGCGATTCATTGCCAAAAGTAAAGTCTAAGATCTTGAATGTAGAATATTCTTGTACTAGGTGGGTTAGCCGTGCAAAACCTCATGGCATGCTAAGAGGTATGATCATATTCAGAGTTTATGTGTTGTGGACCATCCCCAGTTTGTTGTACCATGCCATACTGAAGGTAAATCCATGTGCTAAAATACATAACTATAGCAGGCATGACTCTATGTTTATCTTCACTTCTATATTTCGATGTGGGTTGGGAGCTGGCTTTATGAAGTAAGATTGGATTAGTGTGAAAAATCCGTCTTCCATTCACTTGGATTTATTGCCTTTTGAGCTGTATTGTCTAAAAATTAAGTGGGTAAAATTCTCCAGGCTTTTTCTGCAATGAACATTCAATATTAAAACAGAACTAACTCTCCAGGCAGTTATTTCCAGTGTCCGTAATTTGGAATCAATGATGGAGACACTATAGCTCTAAACAGTATCCATATTCCACCAAAATGTCACTGTTTAGCCTCCTTCATTCTTTACAAACTGCAAAACACTTTAGAAACTAGAAATGATGTGGCACTGTTCAGTCTTTAAATCAAATCTTTTACAATTTTTAAAGACTTCTATTCATGAATGAATGAATGTTGGTTGACAGCACTCCTCCAGTTGCTTCCCTGGTAAATGATAACTAAACAATAACTATTTGATGGATAGTCTGCTAATGTTCCATGTATATTTGAGTAGATATGACGTGACAAATCCTCACAAATTAAATGACTGGATTTTCAGTAGATATCACTGTATTATGTTGTACAGCTAATCATAGAATCATTAAGGTTGGAAAAGACCCCCAAGACCACCTGGGCCAACGACTACCCTACCACCACTATCACCCACTAAACCATGTCCCTAAGCACCATGTTGAACCTTTCTTTAAACACCCCCAGGAACAGTGACTCCACCACCTCCCTGGGCATTCCAATGCCTAATCACTCTTTTTGAGAAGAAATTCCTTCTAATTTACAACCTGAACCTACCCTGCCACAACTTGAGGCCACTCCCTCTTGTCCTATTGCTAGTTATCTGCAAGAAGAGGCCAATCCCCAGCTCCCCACAACTTCCTTTCAAAATGTGATGCCCCGTCCCTGGGTGGGCTCGAACCACCAACCTTTCAGTTAACAGCCGAATGCGCTCACCAATTGCGCCACAGAGACACCCTGAAAATGAACAAAAAGAATATTTAAACATAAATAAAACTTTAGTCTGGCATTTCTGTTTTAGTTATCAGTACGTATAGCAGCCAAATGACTTTTCCATCAATAATTTTCGTATGGTCAGCATGTCAAATAATATCTTCTAGCAAAAAGGATAATACCATGAGGATTACAAGTCAAATATAATAATCACTGTTATTGTAGATGTCTCTAAGTCAGCCTAGAGGTTCTTTGTATTACCTTTAGAAATATCTCTTTATGTGAATTTTGAAAAACCTTGACTTGTTAAGATGGACACCTTTAAATAATTACCCATTTATCTAAATAAGCATATATTTGCACAGGACTCAAAGTTACAATAATATTAATAGACATTAGGTTATTACAAACATGTTACACTAGTAAAATACAATTTAATTTGTGTGTGTGTGTTTCAGATGTCTCTTGAAACTTCTGGAATTTTACCAAAGATGCGAAGTGTGAGAATAGCTTCTCCAGTTTCTGTCACCACAGAAGCAGACCATCAGACTGCTCGATCAGAGAGTAGAGCAGCAAATGCTTCAAATGAGGAAATTAACATTCAGTGGTACAATCCTTCTCTGGCAAAGCCATCAAGCAATACAGAGACTAAGGTATAGCTACACCAAAGCAGTTATTAAGTATTGGAATAAATTAAGTCTCATTTCTAGTGAATATTTGGTCATGACAGAACAACTGTCCAGTTGGCAAGCAGGACAGCCCAGAGCTATGCATTTATTACAACACAAAACTGCTACACAGGACAAACATAATGCCCTGACAGTCATTTGATAGCAGGTTAACGAAAGACTTTGGAGGTCATGTAGAGCCTCCAGACCATAGTGTTTGCTTGTCTTTTGCAAGACTTTTAAGTCTTTAAGACTCTACACTTAAATTTGGTTGAAGGTTGCAGATATTCAAACAGCATCACTTGGTAGCAGGCTGTCAGAAAGGAGAGGTGTTCATATACAAAGAAATTGGGATTTCTTGAACCTCATTTCCCTACGAAATCAGATTAAAAATGAAAGGTGAGATGGACTGGAGGGTTGTGTGGAAGTGAGAGACTGGGAGATGGAAATTGTGTTGTTTTTAAACAACGGAACTGAGTGTAGATACAATTTCTGATACTGCAATAGGGTTTCATGGTCTCTAAACATTTTGGCTTAGCACATCAAAGTTTTTGCTAGATCCTTCTCATCTCTATTAGCGAGCTAATAGAAGCAATGTGAAGTTAGTGCAAAGAATGCACTTCTCGATATAATTTTAAAAGTTACTTTAAGGCCTTACAGACCAGTAGAGATCTGGAGACAACTCTTGAAAACAACTGACATATGTATGCCATATTCTTGACACTCTCCATATAGTCAAAATAATCAGCCACTACTGGGAAGCATATTTTCAGTCATACAAGAAAATTAATTCTGTGAAAGATGAGAACATTCTAGTTCATCGTCTTGTGCTCAGATACTGATACCACTCTGTTAGAATGGTGAGTTATGTGCAGTTCGTGTATTTAAATATAGTATGATGACAGCCATGCACAAGGTCATATTGGAAGTATAAATAATTGCCTTTTGGAAATTCATTAAAAGGTCTCTGTTCAGCCTACTTGAAGTAGGAACTTTCAACTTGAACCTAAGTGTGATTGATTGACTGGGATTAGAGCTAGATTGGGATTTTGATGGTGGCTCTATAGGGTACAACTCATTTTCAAACCCATATAAATGATATCACTGAAATAATTCATATACTTTGAAAGAAAATAACTGTAAATAAGTGCTTTAACAGCCATAAAAACTGAGTATAGTACAAATTCATAAGAGACCATACTCTACTTTTTTTTCTGAAAGTCAATTATCTTAGTCTTTACCAGTACTCTGAATTTGATAGTAATATAATCCAGTATCACTGAAATACTTTAGGCCTTCTGTACCCTTTCACAGTATAGCTTACCTATTCCATCTCTTCTACAGGTTTTGCTGCTTTATGCTTATAATACCAAGCCTATCAAGATTAGCAACATCAAGATTTTCAGTTCAATGTCTGTGTTTTCAGGTCACTTATGGGTTCCATTGGCTAGGTAAGTAATCACTGACTTTGTCCTGTTATTTCATGCCATATGAAAGTCTTCAAATGCATTCTTTTTAGCTTTTCAGACTTTTCACTGTAAAATCTGTAAGACGTTGCACACAGCATCAAACCCATCCAAAATTATGTCTTTTCAGTACACTAGTCTTTTAGTTTTGTTTTTTAAAGAAATGAATAACATATGCTAATTGCATTACTTTGGTATAGCAACACAAGAAAATGCTAGCACTCTTCCATTCTCTCACTGGATTAGGTACTCCTTCCTTCCCATACAACTCTGAGCCTGCAAGAATTTGTTGTAGCCCCAGACTCAGCCCTTCTTTTTACATCTGATGGGATTTTTCATGACCTATTCCTTGTCATTAATCTAAACCAAAATTTTTTGAATGGCTGAGCAGGTAGATGGAAAGGACTAAAGGTCAAACATAAGTGCAGCCTCTGCTACCCAGCTTGTCAGCCCACTTTGTGCTGGTTGAATGAGTTTCTTTTTCTTAGAGAGGCTTACTTAAAATGTTGCTTCTTATCATTTAATGCAAAAAGCTTAAACATTCCATATTTACACATTTTTAATGTTTTTTTTTTTTTTTTTTTCTTTTGGTACAATAATGAGATCAGTCTTGAAATTAAAGAAAATCTAGAACGTAATCAATATGTAATAAAATCTTGTCTTTCAGAGTTATTTCTTTAAGGGAGAAATTATCTAATCTGAAACATCAAGTTGAAATGTTGATGCAAAGTTCAGAAACCTTATCTTCAGCTTCAGAACCTACAAGTTTTCTTGAACAAAATGAAAACCTGAAAATAATTCCTTCAGAGAAAGCTGAAATTAATATTGCAAAAGTGCATCTTGATGAAAAAACAGAAGTAAGTGAGAACAGTTTTGCTCTTAAATATGTCTGACAGTTTTATTTAAGATGTCTATTTTGGGGAAATAAATGACAGGTAACTTGGAAGGCAGACACAGAAGATTAAACTTGCCTCACCCCTTTCAAGAAATGTTGAGATATTTTCACTTTTCATTTAATATTTAACTTTTCCTTCTCCTTACATATTGCTTGATGCTTTACAAAAAATACCAGGCTTGTTCAAACTCCCCCTTGAAAACAAAGGCCACATCTTCAGGTACATAAATCTGAAATGCCTAATTTATAGCAATCTACATCTGAAAATGCTTGGCACGGTGTTAAATTAGCAGAGAGATCAACCCAAAAGTGCTTTTTAAAAAATCAGTTACACATCTTCAATGCAAAATGGGCAGTGATGGTTTCCGAAATAAGAACCTTCTAATAACACTACTGAGAGCTGAGTAAAACTGGCAGTGAATTTATTTTCATTTTCTCTATTCCACCTTCGTCTTTTTTTTTTTTTTTTTTTTTTTTTTGTTATTAGCAAGGCTGAATATGGTCCACAACCAAATAACTCCCCTGACATACATACACAAAAGAGGTAATTTCAGAATTTTCCATGTGGTTTCTTTGAGATAATGTCAATGGAATAGAATGTTGCCACAGCATAACTGCTACTTGATAAATGCCAAGGCAAAATAGACGTTTATTTTCAAAGTGGGAGACATTTATCATGTGACAGGATTCTCTTTATATCTATTATATGAAATGATTAATGATGTAGAGGCTGTCATTTGGTCTGATGGATGCTGTGAAACAGTGACAATTGTGCACTGTGCCATTATTACAAAGCTGTATTTTGACCAGCTTGGAGAACAAATGATGTTTTGGCCAATCACAGCATACAGTGTTTACAGGAGGCTAGACAGAGCTGTCCTTTACTGGGTATTTCTGATTACCTGAAGGTTTTTGCTCAAACTTTCATTACTGTATGTCAGTAATTGGAAAACCAATGTTTAGAATAGTCATAAGATTAACATGCCATGCATTAGATATGTATAAATATCATCTTGTTGGAATGTTTGTTTATAATATTTTCAGTAAACATGTGGCAAAAGTATGCTCATTGGATTTAATACCTGAGCCAGGGGCAATTTCTCCTCAGTAGAAACTGCAAGGTTTGGGCACTTGTATTGTACAGCAAACACAACTATTTTTGTTGCAGAATAAAATGTATTTTCCCCTGAATTTAACTAGAATAAGTTAAAACGTGGTGGTTCTGAACAATTTTGTAAAGCTAAACCATCTGTTAGCTTATCGGATGAGACATAGTACAGCATTGGTTTTCTCTTGTTTTATATCATTAGGAAATGGCTAAAAGGTGTTTATCTGAAGTCAAAGCTCTGCTCTCTGTTCCAGACCTGTCCTCACCATTGACTGAGGTATGCTATTCTGATCAATAGTAAAAATGTGTTTTCTAAAATAAAACAATTGTTCAGTTAGGCTGAAACATGGATTTTACTACTAAGTATCTTGTACCTTTCAATCTTTTTCTCATACATTTCTGGACTTTTTTACTTTTTATTTTTTTTAAATATAAATGTTCATGATTACCAGCTGTGGATATCTTCATTGTTAGAATCACCTTTTTATACAAATAAATATGCATTAAAAATAAATCTCACTCACAATGGATTTATCTGGTTTATCCACCATTCTCTGATCATTGTTTAGATGGAATTTACTGTTCCATTGTATTTCCATGATGCAGTTGCCAAATTCAATTTTCTTCCATGCCTGTTATTTTTGCAGTTATTCAGGATTTCCTTCTATTTTCTTTAGCTTTCTCTGCCTCACAGATAGTATGCCATTTTTTTTGTCCATGCTGTTGTATTCCTATTGGTATTTATTTGTAGTCAGTATCCCAGAGGAGACTATGGGAACTGGCCCATAGCAGGCAGCAGTATTACTCAGTGTTCTCAGGCATGCTAGGAGGATCAGGAGCAGTGCTGCCAGGGCTTAAGGAACTCCAAGGAAGAGCTTTGAATCCATAACATATGACTCCCCCATAACTATCTTGCCTATAATTGTTCACAATAAAGTGATAATGGGCATCAACCGTACCCTTTTCTAGTCAGGTAGCTCTTCTTTACCAAAAGGGAATCCCTAGTTCTATCTGGGAACAGTTTAGCTAATGGTCTGTTACTGAATAGAGAATCTGTAATGCTGTCCTGTGCATCCTGCAGGCTGTTACCTACATATTTTCTGTTTCCCTTTTATATACATTGCACCATTGTTGCCACTCCTTTTATCCATCCTGAAGGTCTCTCCCAAGTGACTCCCAGACCTTCATATCTTGATAGTCCAGCTCTATCAATGCATACATACATATTTATTCTGCAAAGCTATACTTTCTATGGTCCCACTGAAATATCTTCCATGGTAGATTTGTGACAAATACCTAGGGAAAGGTATGGCCAAACTTCCTTAGAATTCTATGGGCCTCCTGGGCCTGTTTTAAATTCTCATGAATCCCCCTTCACTTGGTCTGCTTCTTTTTGAGGGTCTACAATGAAAGTGAGAGAGCAAGATTTAACAGTATCTCTCCAGTAAGAATATGATGTCATCTGCTCTGTTTTATTCTGCCATACTGCCACAAGAAACTAAAATGTTTCAGCAGGTGAACCAATGGACTTTTCACCACTAAGTTTCAAGCAGAGGCTTCAGACTACATCTTATTAGATATGGCAGAGTTGGCTGAATGAGTGAAGTCTAATCCTTCAAGGTGATGAGAAATCTTCATTCTTCCCTAAAGCCAGCTTAGCATTTAATTGTTTACAGAATATTTCTACATAGTATTTCCAAACTTTCAAATAAGTTGCATGTGTGCATTACCCAGTCTTCTCTGAGAGCTAGAAACCTCAGCATGGAATTATGTATTATGGAGAACAGTACATTCCCTTTGTTTTCAAACACACAGGAAAAGGCGGCAAATACATTGCTTATATGTAGTTTCACATCATTTTTTCCCCTGCCATACACTTTTTTGTTGCTGATCTTCTTGTGAATTAATTGGACAAAGTCAGTTCTAATTTGTGGTATTTGTTTTCTCATTCTCTCAGCTGTCATACTTTAACTCCTGTCATGTTTCCAGTTTCTCTTCTTTGATTCTCTTTTTTCTGTTCATGTGTCTTCTAGTGCTTTTGCTTCAGCATGGAGTTATATTTCTAAGGCGAAAATGTGTCTTTTCATTGAATTATTCATCTAACATTCTTTGACTGTTTAAGAATGTTAAGAATGCTTTAAGAATAAAAATTGATTTACCAGTTTATTTTTAAAGCCATTTAATGAACAGCTCTGCTCTTGAGAGAGATAATAAAGTATTATGCTCGGGAGTTCAAATTTTAAATGTTAAAAGTAAATTTCTCAATAAAATAATTGCATTAAAAATTAACCTCCCTAGATAGCCTCTTCCAGTGCTTATTTTCCTACAGTTGGTTTTTCGTAATAGCTGAAGCGTATTAGTTGCAAAATCAGCTAAATAGCTCTTCTCCATGTCCAATGGACATAAAAAACAATTTATCCCACTATTTAGCCCACTGTTTCACCTTCTACAACTAGCTCAAGTCTTTCAACTTCTCATTTTAGGAAAAACTTTCCAAATTACTAATCATTATTGCTACTCTTTTCTGACATCTTCATTTTATCTACAAATGATTAGGAGGAACTTTGTGAGCTAGACTGTTCACAGAAATTTCTTCCCCTTAATCTCATTCTTCTAGTTTCAAGGAACAGATGTCATTAACCACAAATTTATATTGAGGCAGTTAGCACTTCTAATTTACACTTTGGTTGTAGGTCAGAAATCTGGCTTCAATATGAGATATTTGAATATTTTATATATGTAGGTTTTGGTAACTATACACTTAACAAAGTTTTTTCTCTTTCTTTCTTTCTTTCTTTCTTTCTTTCTTTCTTTCTTTCTTTCTTTCTTTCTTTCTTTCTTTCTTTCTTTCTTTCTTTCTTTCTTTCTTTCTTTCTTTCTTCCTTCCTTCCTTCCTTCCTTCCTTCCTTCCTTCCTTCCTTCCTTCCTTCCTTCCTTCCTTCCTTCCTTCCTTCCTTTCTTTTTTTTTTTTTTCCTTTTTTTTTTTTTTTCTTCCCCTTCTTGTCAGATCCCATTTGATGTTACTTTGCAATCAATATCAACTTTGGAAGATATGTTTGATCCTGCCAGTGCTGCCAATGGATGTACAATAACTGAAGAAAGCCTTTTCCGTTGGATCATTTCTCTTCTTCACTAAATTCCAATTTTGAAATAACTTAATCACTTGCTGAGTATTGTAGATTTAGACTTCAGTTCTGCTGTTAGTGAAAAAAACTCATTAATCACACCGTGATTTGGCTTCTAATGTGTTTTATCATTTTCATTTTTAGGTAATTTTCAATTATTTTAAAATTAAAATATGTTTTTAGGAATTAGTTGTATTAAAAGTGCATTCTTATTGAGAAGATATTATCTGTAAAATCATCACTGGATTTGTTCTTTTACACTTATGTTTGGAAACTAGCATTTCATACTTCTTTATCTTTTGCCAAACACATTACAGATTGTTGAGAGTGAAAACAGTCATTCAGATGTCTCCAGAATTTGAAAGCATTGGTTCAAAATAGCCAGTTTAAAAAATCAGAGTAATGGTACTATACATGTATGGTACTATACAGAACAATTTTTGGACATTATTCTAAAATGTTAACACAACCTCTATTTATGTTGTCAGTGATGTAAATATTATTTTAAAGTGCTGAAGAAACCCTTATTAGTCTTATCAACAGCTACCTGAGGAAATATGCTTGTCCCATAGAGGGAATTTGATACAAAAAAGTAGTTTAGTTGAACAAGGCTGAACAAGAAAGTGTAGTTAGATGCATGGCCTTTTGGTTCTGCTCACATCACAAGGCAATTCTTCTTCACTAGTTAGAAGAATTTGGTAATAGCCATAATTCTTGTGTTTGCAACAAACAGTAAAAGTAAGGGATGTTTGGGCAGGTGCACCGAGAGACTTGTCGTGTCACTCGCTATGTTAACAGTGAAAAATTAAGACTAACAGGATTCCTGAGTTTCTGCACAAAATAACCAATGGGGTTGAAAACACAGCACCTTCCACTTCAGTCAGGCTCTCTCTGTGTTGTAGTCCCATGAAAAAATGAGAAAATATTTCAGGCTGTTTGGAAATTATGGATTCTCTTTCACTTGTGCTTTTCAGAGAAATGTGGTTACCTGTTCTACCAGTGAAGTTTCTTGTGGGGTGGTAGTAAAAGATTCAGCACAGTGAATATCTTAAATGGGATCAGTAACAAGAAAAAAAATGGAGTTATGTTTTCTACTGTTTTTTCTTATAAAAGAGAGAAGAGTGGATATATTTGTGCTGTGTGCCTTTTAAAAAGTTGTGCTATTTTTTATTTTGTCCAGCCTTTTCTGTAATGCTGTAGATAGTAGAAAAATTAGAAGGACTATGATACCACGATAAAAAGAAAGTAAAAACTGAGTAATTGATAGGGAAGGCATTTTTGTGAGACAATTTTAAAACTGAGCTACAATGGTTATTTAACTCTGCTGCCTAACAGCCAATTTGGAGGAGCTATTTGGTAGCATTAGGCTTTCAATTAAAAGAATTTATAGTTCTGGAGGTCTTCAAAAAAACAGGAAAGATAAAAATTGACATTACTCATTTTTCCTTCTCAAGGAAAAAGTAGAAATTTGCAGCTCTTACAGAAAAGCTATTCAGTCTCCTCTTGTGCTGCATAAAAAGCATAAAACCTTTCTTTTTCTTTTGGAATCACCTTGAGGATTATCACAGGACTTTTGTGTAGCTTAATGAATATTTGTAACACATTCTTAAAGCATCAAGTGAAAATGGAAGCGAAGTTCTGGTATAGGCAAGGTGTTTCTTCAGTGCTGCCAGTCTAAACCTTGTTATAATTCTTATGTTAATATTGATGAAATGCTTTATATACGCATTTAAAATACATTACACTTTCTAAGATACTTTTGTTGGGAAAAAAAAAAAAAAGAATAAAAGTTTTCCTGCCATCTCCTTTAACACTGCGCAGTAAAATAATAGGGCTGAAAAGTTGACCTCACTGTATCCATAGCAGCAGAGTCTACTCTCAGAAACACAGGATTAAGCATTCAGTGCAGGTTTCAAAATGAAATATCGGGGAAAACATTTTTATTTTAGCACAAAATTAAACTCTTTAGTTAAAATCTGCTTGTAAGGAAGAAAGTTCATATTTAAACATGTCTCCAGTAATTACACAGAAGTATAAAACTGGTTGCAAAGTAAAATGCTTTGGTTTTTATGTATCATAGTAGTTTGGGTTGTTTTTGCAGAGACTGAAGTTTTGGATATGTAAGACTAGGAAAAACTTATGTCAGCATCATGCTCAATTAAATTTCTACAGAATACTCCTCTACTTCACTGTCTCCAAAAGTATAAAGGAGGAGGGGAAAGGTACTCTATTTTCACAGCCTGAAGTGCCAGGGAGGGCCCTCTGGAGGTCTCCTCCGTGATTTGCCCCATGCAGCACAGCTGAAGGGCCACTGACCGCCTTGACAGCTTTGAACGGCTGCCCTGTTCATGGATTCTTTTCACGTTGTAATTGAAATATTTCTCCATTCCACTTCTGTAGATGGAATTGATAGTGTTTCCCTATCTGGTAAGTTGTGGGGCAAGGGAAGGGGAGAGGGAGAACAAGTTGAAATGATTCCAAAATGAATGGTATTTTATCTTCAGTGCATCCCCTGGACGATGTACATGAAGGATCCTGCAAAGAAATAAAGAAAAGTAAAAGGAGCAGGGTTTTTTTTTTTTTTTTTTTTTTTTACCCATTCCTTTGGTATTTTCTGTTCTGTGAAGTGAATGAAGTAAGCAACTAGAGAACAAAAATAACTTCTGCAGTTATTAACTGCATCACCAAGACTGTGTTGGGCCTCAAATTGAAACTGAACAGTGAGCTTAACACTGACAGTTCTGAAAATTGTTTTTTGTTTGTTTTTTAAGACCCTTTTTAAGACCATCTCATTTTTCAAATACTGTTTCGATATAGTTTTAAGTTATATTACTGTCTGTATATTCGAGGCATTCATGGGATTTATCTCACATCTACAAATATTTAGCAACTTGGAATTATTTCTGCTGAAATTAATTTTATGGTGTGGAAATTAGTAATTTCACACAGATTTATTCAATTGCATGTGACCGATTTTTAAATTCCACTACAGCTCCAACTCATTCTCATTTTTTTGTTTGGCGTCAGTATTTATCCAGTTTTTGGAAGACATCAGTCCAACAAAATAATCCTAGTAATTAGCCTCACTATGCCTCAGTTTCTTTATAAGAAGATAACAGTAATCCCCTCATCAGTGTGTATTTTGTAGTTTTTTTGCATCGACATCTGGAAAATATTTTCAGATCCTTGAATGAAAGAGGCAGTGAATTTAAGTTGTTATTAAATTGAGACACAATGTAAAAGGGATAATCATTTGTTTCCAAATCCATTTTCAGTCAAATCCAAGAAGAAAGATTTTATAAAAGAATAATGATGGAACTAGAATTAATTGTTGGAATTACAGGCTAATATGCTGAACTAATTAAGCCAGCAAAGGCTTCCATTTATGTTTGCCAAAGATTTTCATTGTGTTAAAGATACTGAGTATATCATCAAATGAGAGAAATAAAAATATGAAGCATGGGTTAATCTTTAAAATAGAGGGGGTGAAAGGGTCCAGAGGCAAGCACTGAAGTGAAATATTTACCAGTGAAATTTAATTTTCCACTTTGAAACACCAGAGATAATTAGAATTATTCTCATTTGTCTCCCATGCCAGCATGATTTAGGATTCTACTTACTGTGCAAAGAAAAAAAAAGTATGTGTTGAAGTGAATTACAGCAAAAATCTCACTGTCACATATTGGAAAACAGAATATGCTACGTAAGAAATCATGGCAAGACGATGAATCAGGTTCTACAGTCTGACTGCGCTGTTCTCAGTACAGCTGTGTGGAAGGCGAAGCTCTAAAAGTCAGTGAACTGTCAGGGCTGGTTTAGCTCCTAGACAGAATTCCAGAAACTCAATAGGACATTTCAGCAGCCATTAAAAAATCAAAATTTCATAGACAAAACTCTCTGCTTCTTGGCAGTCGTGTTCTCTTCACGGAGGTCCAGAGGGTGTCAGCACAGGAGCCTTTACTGTGGGTTTTCCAAATGGGAGAACTGCAAGCGTCTGGCAACTCTAAAAGTTGTTCTGCAGCACTGGAGCAGAATGAGGACCATGCTTCATACCTGACGCCTTGCTCCCTGGTGACTTGCATCTTAGAGTTAGAACATGGCTCAGGTACAGAGCTGAAAATCAAGATCATGGAATCACAGAATTTTAGGGGTTGGAAGGGACCTCAAGAGACCATTGGGTCCAACCCCCCTGCCGAAGCGGGTTCCCTAGAGCAGGTTGCCCAGGTAGGTGTCCAGATGGGCCTTGAATATCTCCAGAGAAGGAGACTCCACAACCTCCCTGGGCAGCCTGCTCCAGTGCTCCGTCACCCTAACCATGAAGAAGTTCCTTTGCATGTTGGTGCGGAACTTCCTGTGATCCATTTTGTGGTCATTGCCCCTTGTCCTGTCCCCACAAACCACTGAAAAGAGGTTGGCCAAATCCCTCTGTCAAATGTAGGAATACATTTATACATTTATAAATGTATAAATACATTTCAGGTATTTATAAGCATTGATAAGATCCCCTCTTAGTCTTCTCTTCTCAAGGCTGAACAGACCCAGGTCTCTCAGGCTTTCCTCATAGGAGAGATACTCCATGCCCCGTATCATCCTTGTGGCCCTCCGCTGGACTCTTTCCAAGAGATCCCTGCCTTTTTTGTACTGGGGAGCCCAGAACTGGACACAGTACTCCAGGTGAGGCCTGCCAGGGTGGAGTAGAGGGGGAGGATCACCTCCCTTGACCTGCTGCCCATGCTCCTTTTAATGCACGCCAGGATCTCATTGGCCCTCTTGGCCACAAGGACACGCTGCTGGCTCATGGTCAACCTGTCGTCCACCAGGATCCCCAGGTCCTTTTCCACAGAGCTCCTCTCCAGCAGGTCATCCCCCCGCCTGTACTGATACGTGCAGTTGTTCCTTCCCAGGTGCAGGACTCTACACTTGCTCTTGTTAAACCTCAAAGATTCTGTTTATCCTGTGGAATTATTGTATACATTTTATTATCGTACAATGTACAATATCCTAACATCCTATGATTCCACTACCAAGTGGAACAATACCAACTATTTCAAAACTGCTTTAAAGAACAACCATCACCGTGAAGATATCCAGGTTGTTTTTTCCCCACCTTCACAGCACTGGTCTTATCCCCCTCTCTGCGGCTCATCGCTTCCAAGTGCTGGAGATACACAGAGGTGAATAACGAGTAATGCCTTTAGAACTGAAGCACGGTTGGCTTAAAAACAAATTAAGACAATAAAGTAGGGTGTGGGTAGAAGCCACACAGGAATGCTATAGATCCCTAACATTCAGATATTTGAGCCGAGGACAGACGATATAACCTATGATTCATTATTGGTTAATGAGGACAAATAGATGCAATAACGGTATAATTGCTGTAGAGGAGTAATAGGGGTATTTTGTTTAACAGTGACATGTTTTCTCCACTGATTCCGAGTTCATTTATGCAGATTGGAAGTGAGGAGAGCTTGGTGAATCACAGCTCTGCCAGCAGAGGAAAATGAATGGAGCGTTTCGGCTCCACCAACCCCGAGCACCACGTACAGGGTAAGGATCCATCTGAAACCCTGTCTCCACAGAACCACTCAGTTCTGCCAGCTTTCATGACTAACATTTATTCATGACTTTTTCATGACTGCCGTTTTTAACTGCAACCTTTTGCTAACTAATTCTCTACTCAAAGCTTATACAGTTGATAGTATAGTGTATATATATACTATAGTGTATAGTTTACTCAAAGCTTATACTTCTTACAGTGCACAGTTTACTCTACAGTGTATATATATACTATAGCATATAGTTTACTCAAAGCTTTAACTTGTTATAGTACGGTTTACTCTATAGTGTATATATACACCACAGTGCACAGTTTACTCAAAGCTCGTGCTTCTTATCCACACCCCCCAGCCCCAGCGGCGGCAGCACCAGGACGCGCCCGCCCCGCCCCTCAGCCCCTTGCCCCATCCGGGCCACCGTAGGCGCCGCGGGGGCCGTTGGGACGGGCCGCGAAGTTGGTCGCGGCGCGGAAAGTCGGGGCCCCGCCGGGGAGATCGCGCGCGCGGCGCGGCGGGGCGCCGCTGATTGGCCGGCAGCGAGCGCCGGACCCCGTAGGGAACTGGCAGCAGGAGCGCCTCGGCCAATCGCGGGCCGGGCCGGGCCCGATCCCAGGGCGGGCGCCGGGCGGGGAGGGCCCGGGGCCAGGTGCGCGGGGCCGGGGCTCTGCGGGGCTGGGGCCGGGAGCGGGGCCCGTGAGGAGGCGGCTGCGGGGCGGCGCCCCCCTGCTCCGGGTAACGGCTGCGAGGCGCGGGGCGGGCGGCAGGGCTGAGGAGGGGCTGGTCCTGGAGCCGCTGTCCCGCTGCCCGGGCTCGGGGCTGGAGCCTTCTCGGCCGCCTCCCCAGGGAGGGCGAGGGGAGCCTCGCGGGCCGCTTCCAGCGGATCTACCCCCATCTGCCGGCGGGACGCGGGGCCGCCAGGTGCGCTAGGGGAGATCTGCAAGGGTTTTGTCTGTGTTGATAGCCCTGAGAAGCCGGCGTTTCCTTTGTGAGAAGGAAAACGTGTTTCCTGCAGAGATTTCAGTAATAAAACGTGGGGCGTCTGCTGCTTCTAGTCCTGTACTCAGTTCAGTGGTGTAACTGTAACTAGCTAACAGTGTAACTCTCCAAGTAAATGTCCTTGCTACCAAGAAAGCAGCGCTAAATGATACATGCGAGATTCTTCTCGACTTGTAAAGTGACCTGTTTTATGTATTTAATTACACGTGTGTTCATTAACTGACTTATTTTTCCAAAAATAGGTGCAGCCATGCCAGAAGGTGTACGTTTTGCTTCAGCTGGAGATGACGTTAAAATATGGGATTCCTCCTCTCTAACCGTGGTGGAGCAGTTCAACCCGCATACGTCCCCGCATCTAGTCAGCTCACTCTGTTGGGCCAGCAATAGTATCCTTTACGGTTTCAGCCACAGCTCAGCGGGTGTTCTGCCAAATTGCACTGCATTTTGTTTTGGTTAAAGTGTCTGTAAATGACAGCCTTGATGTGAACTGTTGTATAAAATGATTGGTATATCCTGTGAAGAAAATTTTGTGGTTCTCTGTGTTGAAGTGATTTACAAAATAAACTCATGCTGCTAAATGCTTCTGAAGAAGTTTTTCTTCCTTTAGGGGGTTAACACATTTTTAATGATTATGATACGCTCGAATTGGCTACCAACTGTAAAACTTACTGTTTCTTTAGCAGTTGATTACAGTTTTCACTTTCAAGGCAGTGCTTAATTTACTGACAAGGATGAAAAAAAACCACCCAGTTGCTGATTTAGTAAAATTCTATGCATAGTGTAGAGAGGAAAAATGTAATGTTGTAATGGAAATGAGTTGAGAGGGCTTTTGTTTTGTTTGGCTTTTTTTTCTTCTCTTTGAACAGCTTCCCGTTGATTCTAATAGTAGAAGTAGTCTTTGCTCAAGTATTCTTACCTCTTGCTCTGTAAGCAGTGGTTTTCTGCGTGCTGTTTGTAGCATTTACAGAGAAAGCATGAGTGTGTTGAATCAGTATGGTACACATGAAGATGTAACTGTCCCATGCAGACCTTACACCTGTCTTGGAGGCCTAGAATAGGATGATGATATGAAGAGCCAGCTGGGATGTGAGCATGTGAGAAATGTATTGAAAGTAGTGCACTGTTGAGCAAACAGCTGTATGCCTGTCATAGGAAAGGGCAGCAATGTCAGATCTTGATGTGAAAGAAGGACAGTGTGCTGGCACGTAAATGTGATGTCCTGAAAGTTCTGAATTCATCAGTCCTCTAAGTCTGAGAATATGTGGATATGTGAGGAAAACAGATCAAACAATCAAAGGACAAATCAATGTTTTTTAGCTGTTTTTTTTTTTTTTTTTTTTACTTGCAAAGACACTGAAGCATAGCGAGGAGGAGAATGACAGGGTCTTTTTTTTTTTTTTTTTTTAAATGTATGTGTGTATGTATACACATGTATGTGTATATATTTAGATGTGTATATATGTGTGTGTACATATACGTCACGTATCTGTTATTAGTAAACTTGAGCTATGGACAGCCTGCATTGTCATGCTTTTTTCTTCCAAGTCCCCTCATTACTTCCGCCCTCCAAACTAAAACAAGTATCTTATATATTTTGGAGTGTTTAACCCACTTGCTAGGTGTGAAGTATTGGGTTTGGATCTGCCTAAGCTAAAATATCTTGAAATGATGAAAGAAACAGCAAATACTAACTTGCATTCACCCTTTCCTCGCCTTACAGAGGGGGGGGACAAGTTAGGAAATACGTTCATTGTACTCCAGGAACAATATGGTGAACTAGTTTAATTAAAGTTTGCTATGAACAGGACATTTCTTTAAATTCATTGTGTAAATAGCAACAGGCGTTCCTTTGAACTCTAGTGATAAATGAAGCTCTTAGGGGGTGGTCGGGTAACAAGAATGTATACTGGATAAACTGGAGATATTTCTCCTCGGAAAGAAATTGCACGGCTTTGTACTGGAAAGTAAGGGCTGTAGTTGCTGCAAGAGCTTCTTAAGGAAATCTTGTAAAATAGCTTACGTTTCTATTTCTAGGTCCCTTCGAGGTACAGTGCTGTTTAACCAACATGTTTTCAGTTCATTAAGGGAAACTTCCTGTTGCTTGTATTAATCACGACTACAATACAGTTACAGTCCATAACTTGTGACTAAGATAGCTTCCTGGTCACTGCTTCTGCTGTTGGTGATAAAATAGTTGTTTCAAGCTGTAAAAGTAAACCTGCTCCACTTTTTGAGATAGCTGAAGGAGTAAGTATGACTAATTGTGTTCTTTTTTTTATTATTTTTTGACAGACTCTGTCTTGTGTACTGTTTGTATCTTATCACTTCTGCATGTTGGGTATCATTTTTTTTTTCTATATAGTTAAAGGTTCTGACATATGAAAAACACGTCAATGCATGTTACAATGCATAGTTACATATGTATGTTACAAATGCATAGTTACAATGCATGTAAGGAGTGGAGGAAGACAGTGCTTCTAAAATAGTTGTACCAGTGGAAAAAATACTAACAGATACAGTGTATATACACATCAGCGTCTGATACTGGTGGATTTCTGCTAAGGGAATTTGCCTGTTGAACCCCCGCGTGACAGCACCAGGCAGTCAGGGGTTCAACCTTGATCCATTAAACATGGGCAGTAGTACAGAGCTGAAAGTTTGATCTTCATTTTCAAACTTCATTTGTCAGCATTATGCATGTCTGTGAATTGCACATTGAAAAACATGAGTATATATATATATATAAAGGTTGTTATAAGAGTAAAGGTGCCCTAGGTTCTGAAATAGTTCTGTGAAATAGGTAAGCTTCAGTTCTAGGCATTTATTTTTTTCCTGTTGAATGTAAATGTGGCACTACAAACTCTTGAGAAAGCTGGACATAGCTTTAGAAGAGTTTATTGACATGGCTATTTGAATGACTCATTAGTGTTCTAAACAGTTCTAATTATTCTCCCTGGATAGCTATTTTAATGGTAATTTTGCCTGGAAATGTTCTGAAAAGGTGTTCAAACTGGGCTTCGAGGTTTGAAGAAGTAAACACTTCCAGGGGTGGAGAGTTTGTCACAGAGATTCTACCAAATCTGATGTAAACCTAATTCAATCGTTCCCAATTTTACCGTATCAATAATTAGATGGACTTGTTTTTTCTCTTACTTCAAATCTCAGGAACTTAAAAGTGAATTTTCAACATGATGGAACTGAATAATTTGTCCTCAATGTAGGTCTATCATTAAGATTGACATTTTTTTTCAAAAGCTGGTACTTCAGTGATTATTTTAAAAAGAAGCACTTTGTGGAATTATGAGGTTTGCTACTTTAATATTCTTTGTAATGTTTAGGGAATGTGAAGTACGTGACTTAGACAACTTTTTAGTATTCTTCTAAGGATTTTTTTTCCTAAACGTGGCATTTTCTTTTTCAGTCTGTTCCCAAATAGAAGCCAATGATTGCACTTGAGAGTGCTAAAATTTAAAGGGAAAATGCATATTGAGGAAAAGCATGCTCAAAGAATGTAAAATTAGGATAGGAAGATGTGAGCATTTGAGAGTTTATTAATTAGTAAATTTAAACCTTAAAATATATTAAACATATGTCCAGACTGAACTGGGTATTAAATGTATCTTCTTGGGAAATGCCTAGTGTACCCATAGTTGGATCAGACTGTGGCACTATTTGCATTAACACTTGCCACATCTGCAAAAACACTATCAGTGTGCTTCTAAGTAGACTTGAAGAAATCTCTTAATTGTCTTTAACATACTTCTTGATTTTATTTTTTTTCTATCAGGCAAAACAGACGTGTGTGAGCTTAAATTCTAGTTCTCTGTATATTGCAAGTGGAGGCCTCGATAACACTGTTAATATCTGGGATCTCAAATCCAGAAGGGTTCACCGTTGCCTTAAGGTAAGCATGGCTGGGGAAGAACTATTCCTTTCTTGACTTCCAGGTTTTGTTGCCAGTTGTAGTAACATGCTTTCTCTAAGTCAGATATCCACAGGATCAAGTTCACAGATAGGAGCTAGCACACGTGTATTGCACTTAACTTTGTGTTCTTCATGGACTGTGAATAGCAAGTTGAATTTAATAAGCACGCTGAACTTGATGACTCCAGGGATACAAGTCTATAATAATGAATGTTTAAATTTTCAGAACAGGTTTTGTATTTTGAGAATTTGTTTTGATATTCTCTGGTGTTTTTCTAAGGCTGTATTTCAGATAATGGCTGTTTCTGATATTTCAACTAAGATGATGCTTTTTTAATAGAACTACGGTTATGCCGGACTTCTGAAGAATTTAAATGCAAATTTGGGATGCGGTCATCTCTTTCTAGCTGATCTAGACAAATTTTCTAAAATCTCGTCATGATGCATAAAATTTACAATGGTCTAATATATTTCCATGATCCCTTAAATAGATGATTTTGCCCTTAGTTAGGGTATCTGTTGAAGATGCTACAGCATAGGCCTAGTTCTTTAAGTTACGGTTTCAAACAAAAGTACTGACTTTATATATTTTTTTTATACTTCTTGGGATAGAAATGCTTTTTTGTCTTCCCCTGCGTTTTCAGTAACCACAGTATCCTTGCTGCAAATGACTATAATGAAAAGCTACCTGGTTAAGTGTGTGTGTGTGTTAATACTACAGGTGACAGGAGGGGAAGTTGGCACTAGTAACTCATATTAATAGAAAGTCTCTTAAAATCATCACTGGTTTCTGAAACCAGTTTTATTTTACTTTTAAAATAACATTGACACCTGTGGTAGTTATCTCTGGCTGTCTCATTGAAATACTGTACTTAATTACAATATTGTCTTCACTAATTTATTAAAACAGTCTTCTGGAAACTTTCAAACTTGGTAAGATATCATGGTTGATCTTTAGTATGTTCTGCTACTGTTTTCTGGGATATTCCACTGTAACTCTTAAATATATATATATATGTGTGTGTGTGTGTGTATATATATACACATACATATTTCAATGTTATAGATGGCCAGGTAAAAAGCCATCAATCCCAAAAGCATGAGATAAGCAGGATTATGGTTTTCCTATATGTCTTTAACACTCTCCCTCCATCCCTTCTCCACAGGATCATAAAGATGAAGTTACATGTGTTACATATAATTGGAACGACTGTTACATCGCTTCTGGATCTTTGAGTGGTGAAATTATTCTGCACAGTGTTACCACCAATTTATCAAGTACTCCCTTTGGTTATGGCAACCGTCAGGTAGGCTCTGTATTAGCTTACTTTTGAGTGGGAAGCTTTAATTCACATTTAGTGTTTAGAAATTGAAAGTATGTATCAAGAGTCTTCTGCATTTGAAATAATTTGCCAGAATATGTGTTTGTATTTGTCAAGCTTAGTTATTTTTTCCTTTTAACTTTTTTTAGGGTGCTCTGAAGTGTCTAAAGAGCAGACCTTGGTGTGTATTCTAGCCTTAAATAATAGGTAACGTGGAAATACAAATGTATGATGTACCTTTACTTCTATACAGTTTACAGCAAACTTTATTTTATGGTCTCTGCTGCCTCAAGAACAAACTTCTGTGCATCAGAACCCTAAACAAAAAATAGTCAGCTTTACAAACCAAAGCAGGATTTCAATGCATTAGCTTGTTGTTGCAAACAGCAAAGACTGCGTAGCCTGGGTTCTGATTTATCCAGGTTAATCAGATTTACAGCTGAGCAGAGCTATCTGTACAGTAGGGGAGAATCTCAGCCTATGTATAGAAATAATTTATTTAATTTAGAGATTAAAATTGTACAGCTGCTCAAAGAGTAAAAGCAATGAGACTTTTATATTACCTACTGAGGTATTAAAGTAAAGAGTTTTGGATAACTAGTGTGCAGGAAAATGCCCAAAAGAGAAACACAAACATATGTACTACTTAAGGGCCTTGGTATAGGTTTCAAATCCAAGTCTTTTTCTGCAGACTCAAAGAAACATTGCAGAATTAGTAGGTATTCTCTTGATAAAAAGGCTTCTGCAGTAGCAAAGGAGATATGATGTCCGACCGTAAGTCCCAAAGTGAGTTCTTAGTGTGAATGTTGTCTTAGGAAAAGTGAAGAGTTTGTGCTTTGGGCACTTTTTAAATTTTTTGGGGGTCATTTTCATAGAAGTAGGAGCTGCTTAGGGGATGGAGAATCATTGCCCTGGTACTGAAGCTGACCTTTAGTGTTGCAGGGAATGCTGAAGTTACGCCATAGTTTGTTGTTACTGCTACAGCCTTCTCAGTCCTAGATGGACGATGGAGTGGGAAGTTAAATTTTTCTGCTGTATAGCATGACCAATATAGCTTGATGAAGAATGTCTTATGACTTTACAGCATCACAGGGATTGTGGTGTTTCTGTTGGAGAAAATCCATTAAATTCAAACTGTCTCTGCTCTCAGGTGCTGCAGTATCTTTGATCCATCACCATAGTCTCATACTTATATTGAAGCAAAATTGTACTTCATGCTTGGTTTAGTCTTAAAAATCCGTCTATATAGTCAGTTCATTTTTCTGGTTTGATTGTTATGATGTTGTGAGAAACATGGATGTGAGATGAGCTACAGGAATATCCATGGATGGATTAAAAGGTTGAGGAGAATATCCAGAGGGGGGACTCTTCTGCTAGTTAGTTGGAAAATTAAGAAGAAAATTATTGTGAAGATGATTAACGTCAACCTGTTTGATAGATTCAACTCTTTCCACCAAAAAGTGATTAGGAATAAGTGATGCAGTGAATAGCTGTTTTGGCAGATGAAATCAAGAGGCCTACTGCAAAGCTGAGTGACCTTTAAGATGGCTAAAGATCTTTGAAGTGTTAAATCAAAGTAATTGCAAGCGCAGAGCTACTATTCACTTTCTAAAGGGGCATCAAACGCTTTCTAAAAGGGTGCAGTTATTTGATTGCAGTCTTAATTTACAAAATTAGAACTCAATTCCATTTTAACATGATGACTACTTGGATGCCCCAGTTTATCAGCCTAGCTTATGTTCTAAGAATGATCTTTGTTCTTTTGTGCAAAAATAGCTTTATTTTTGTTGGGGGGGGGTGGGTGGAGGAGGGTTAATTGGTACTTGTAGAGAATTGCTGGATTAATTGCAATGAAGCAAATATATGAAGACTTGTGTAATTCTCTTAAAGAGATTGAACAAGCCTTTTCTTGATTTATGGTTTAGGGGCCCAGTTTTCTACGAGTAGGCTTGAATAGATACACAGTGTATTGTTCTGCTTGATCTTGGCACTGGCTGTCCGGCTTAGTGAGGGTCACCACTCCTTAGTAACTCTTCTACAATCAGGGAATGCGAGGTCAAGCTAACCTTATAAAATCCAGCTTGTCTCTGTTTGATTCTGCATGATGGAATGTAGTTTCCTTGCCAGTTAATTTCTGTAATTGTATAGACTCTACAAGTAGTCGAATAGCCCAAGGTTGCAGTGCTTTCTGTGACTTTAAACAATTTTCCTTTCATAGGAGTATTGGCCTACGTTCTATTAATTGATTTTGATTTAGAAACATCTTTGTGCTTTATTAGAGTCGAGTCCTTGCAGGGAGCTGTTTGCCGATCCCATAATTTGTCTTTGCTGTTGGTATTCATTAAGACTACCAGATTCTTATCTGCTTGCTGTTGTGAGGTTGAATTGAAGTTTGTTTTGAAACATAATGATTGTCCAAGTCTTCACTGCCTGGTGCTGTTCTCCTAGCAACAGGATTTATTTTAGCTGTTTGAACAGCTGGCTGATTTGTAAAGATGTGTGATGAGCTCTGGTCACCCCATATAGTGAAATAGTCTTCAGCTTTTAAAGCTATCAGTTGGGTTTACGTCTGCTTTCTCTCTTAGAAGGCTCACTAAGGTAAAGGAGATAAAGAATCTGTATTATCTTTAGATGACAGTTGATAACACTAGACTACTTCTGGTTTAGTTTTGGGCTATTAATTTGTTTTCCAACAGGGGAAAGCCCTGAGTGCAATCAGTCCTCAGCAATGGGCTAACCGTTTTCTGAAGTACACTGTTCCTGGTTTGGCTGCTTTACTATGAAGCTTAGAGATCAAATGTACTTTCTATTTTCTACAGAAAATCTACTTCAGTCACAGCTAGGGCACAAAGATGCACGTGGTTTGTTGTGCTACGTTGACCAGTAAAATGTTTTGAAAAGGGTTTCATGTTTTCTTTGCCAGTTCAGTACCTTGCGCTAAAAATGTTTTTGCAAGTTCTGTGTGTGCAGAATTCCCAGGAATCACCAGGAGTTGTGCTTACAGAGAAGTGGTGAAACTTTCTTCGTATCTGCTCCTTTTCTACTGGTTTTGAGAGATCAGTTTCAAAACATGGTTCTCCCCACACCTCGCACGTCCTTCATCAACAAACTAAAGTTAAACTGAAGCTGCTCTGAGGAAATCCTGTGACTTCAGTGAGAAGTGTGGAGCAGAGCTCATATGGGGAAGGCCTGTGTATGAAAGAAAAGAATTCTCCTCGGGCCTATGAGATGAGAAGGAAAAACGAGAAAAGAAAATGGAAGACTTGAAAGGATAACGAGGCAAATATGAGGAGGGCTCAGAGTAATACTGGTGGGCAGGAGGGCAGAAGAAGAAGAAAATGGAATGTGAGCAGCTGCTAGGGCAGTAAGGAAGAGTGAATAAATTGGAGAGCTGTGAGGGATGGGAATGTTTCCTACATTGATCGTGTATGTAACTGGAGGTGTTATTCCTGAATCTATTCATATTTCTTTTACTCTGTGGAGATAAACTGAAATATGTTGATAAAAATGTCTCCACCATGCCTGGTGGTGGTCCGTGTTCACTATATACAGACGTCTTCTGTTTTATTTGAATATGCGGTTGAGGGTACCACTTCTCTGTGGAGCAGCTGAGCTTCCAGTGAGACATGCAATGCAAGTGCTAGAAATTATGTTTGAGGCAAATGATCCAAGAAATAACTCCAGTAAAATGAAGTTAGAGGATAAAGTCTAGTACTGTACATTGTGGCGTGGATTATGCCAGAACAGTATACTGGGGTTTTTTTAGAACATTTTCAGACAAAATATGTATCTGGACTTGAGTGATGTGCTTTAATCAGTGCCTTGTGAAAATATTAGAGAGGAGGGAGGTTAAAAGAAGAATGAAGGATGGGTAAGACATTTTCTGTTGGGAAGAAAACAGTAAGTAATATTGAAAGAACAATACTTGATTTGGTTATCAGTAGCTAACCTTGTTTAATGCTTTCAGTAGTGGTTATAATATGAGATGTAGAACTGTGATGAGATGAAGTTGGAAGTTACTGCGTGTAAGAGAGAGGATTGTGACAAACTCCAAAGAGGATTCGATAATAGACATGAGAACAATACACCAGTACAGAAATCAAGGTGCTAGACTGAGGTCACAACAGAGGCTTTTGGCTTTGCACCGTGATCTGAAAGTTCCCAAAGGAAGGAAGGGCTTGGGCTTTTTGATCATAAAATGGCAATGAGCAACCAAAATAGATTGTATCACAAAAGAGAAAATGCCATCTAGGATATGTCAGGAAGAGTATTTACAGTACAGAGAGAAAGTGTTACCACATTTTTAAAAGCAGTAACAAAACATTTTGACAATCATACAAGATTTTGATTGTCCATGTTCAAGAGAGATTGAAACAGGGAGAGTGCCAAGGAGGCTGTGATGGTGACTGGGGAGTTAAGGGAACAATTTGAAGTGTAAGGGTATTACTGTCACAGGAGTGAATTATTGCAAATAGGTGAATTAGTGAAAATAAATAAAACTAATCTGGAGATTGAGTATTGTAATTTTGTACTAGAGCGGTGAGGTTCTGAGGCATCCTGTGAAGGAATATGGTGGAAAACAAACTATTTACCTGCTTCTGAAATGCAGTTTCAGTTCCTGTATGATGTAGTCCTGTGGTAGGATCTGCATGTGATTAAGTCAGGCATGTTACCCTGTTCTGTGGTCCTAGCTCACAGGGGTAAAGTCTCTCTTCTGCAGCACCTTCATACCTGAGTAGCTGTAGTCTCTGTGTCTTACCAAATTGGCTTGTACCCAAGGATTTTCAAAAATCAGTGGAGGAGAATTAAGTTTAATACTCTTGGTAGTACATGAATAAGTGAAATAATGTAGCTTTTTGCTTCTTTCATTTTTAGATGCAGCATGTGAGTTTTTTTTTTTTTTTTTTTTATCAGGGCACATGCTGCCCCCAGGCAGTAAAAATTGCATTGAAATGTAAAGTGAACTTTGTAAAATAGTTTAATTTAACATCTGTATTCCTAGTGTGTGTATAAAATATTTAGTGATGTCTTATAGTGGTGTTACAACTTATTTGTGTCTGTCTATTTGTTTATTTACAGCCTATTCGACACTTGAAGTACTCATCCTTTAAGAAATCCTTGTTGGGCAGTGTTTCTGACAGTGGAAATGTAACTCTGTGGGATGTAAATAGTCAGAACCCGTATCATAACTTTGAAAATACTCATAAAGCACCAGCTTCAGAAATCTGCTTTTCTCCAGTCAACGAGTTGCTGCTTGTAACTGTAGGTTTGGATAAAAGAATTATTCTCTATGATACTTCAAGTAAAAAGTGAGTATGTTAAAGACCTTTTGATTTTATAGAGGTTTCACTTGGCTTTACGAGCTGAAAAAAGCACATCCAATTATGACATGAAATATTTAATTCAGACCATATTCAAAGAGGTTTAAGTGGTTGGCATATTGCTGCTGGCTGGAGAAATTGTCTGAAAGTCCTGTTTGCTTTTTTTAAAACTTAAAATGGAAATTAATTCAGGTACTGCACAAGTGATTGCTCACAAGTGCTTGCTTATTGGCTTTCTTGTTGATGGGATAGCTTCTCTGATGGCCAGTATGGCCTATGAGAACCTGCAGCAACCTAAGTTTAGCTTGCCTGCTTTTCTAGTTCAAGATACAAGACATTGCTGTGGTGAAGGGCACAAAGTTGATGAGATGGTGAGCCTTAAATATGGACAGGGTACTGGATGAAAAGCAGGTGATGGGTTGTGTAGTAAGAGGGTGGGATGGTAAGTGTTTTTGTGGGACTTTGATCTTAGCTTGGGGTGCTTTAGTCTGCTTTTACTCTAGCTGAGTAAAGCAGGAATCTTTCTCTAGTTTGGAGGATTTAGTAGAAGGATGCAAACTAGGACCTGAATTCTTCCTAGATTTGTGGGAGGGCTAGAAGCGATAGGCTTGGGAAACTAAAGGATATAAGCCATATGTTCACTGCAGTCATCGTTTCCAGCAGCAACTAATCTAGGTGTCAGAAGAGCTGTTTATGAAGGCAGTTTGATCCTGTCCTGATGAAATTTTCTGGAGCAGATGCAATTTTAATTTGTTAAACATCAATACTTAGCATGTCTAATCCACTGTTCCTTAAGGTATTTTACTGGAATTGGCACTGGAGAAGTGGAACTATTGACCTGTAGCTGAAATATTAAAGCTAGTTCACAATTACTTTGTTTTGATAAGTCTAACGATAAAAATTAATATTTTGATGAGCTTCTAAAAGTTTCTTTCTCCTATTCTTTCTCCTGTTTGAAGATTACTGACAACTATAGCAGCAGATTTTCCTCTGACAACAGTAGACTTCATGCCTGATGGTACTACTTTGGCTGTAGGATGCTCCCGGGGAAAAATCTGCCAGTATGACTTAAGAAAATTGACATCACCAGTGAAAACAGTTATTGCTCACAAAGGCAGTGTGAAATGCATACGTCTTCAGTTCAGTAGCACTTTTTCCAAGGTAAAACAAAATGTACAAAACCTTTCCATTTTATTGCTCAATATTTAGATTAATAAAAGCAAATATAAGTTTAAGAATCTGAGAAATATTAATAAATTTCCAAGCATTATAGATGCCAGCAAAGCTGACTCATATGAACACAGAGATATAAACTTTATTAACTGCTCAGTCTCAAGTGAGCAAAGGGGTGTTTATGCGAAGGTTTCCTTTTTTTTTTTTTTTTTTTTTCTTCTTCCTCCTTAGCTTCAATGTAGAAATGAGTGAAACTTTAAGATTAAACTTCCTGGTGTGAATGTTGCCACAGCAGACCAGTTTGTGGCATCTTAAATTCATTTCCAGGCAGCAGCAGCAAGATTTGTAATGGCCCTTTTGCTTATGGGGAAGACACGCAGCAGCCCATCTTGAGGTATTTCATCTGTGGAGGATTTGATTAAATAGAAGGCTAAAGAGGTTCTTCCAAGATCTAATTAGGCTCTACTTGGTCCAAAAAATCCACATACCCTCACCCAGTGGAGATGGGGGAGAACCTTTTGAAGTGGATTCTTTACTGTTCCAAGACTTTGTTGTTCTTCCAGCACACTTGCTGCTGGTGGTTGGTTATTCCATTAAAACTTGTACTCCCTAATAACATAATCTCTTATTTTTCCTCTGTGTAGGCCTAGGTTCAAAATTAGCCAGTGTCAGTTCATTCTGTCATTACCTTCAGTTCTGTTCTCTTGCAAGGTCATACAATATTCATATGATAATACAGAATTTTCCCATGTTATTTGAAATTGCATTAAGATATAGTTCTTTTTTTTTTTTTTTTTTTTTTTTTTTAGATTTGTAAAGGCATATCTCCTAGGCAGACTGCAATAATTTGAACTTTAGTGTTTCAAAACAAAAAGAATATTCACTTACTCTTTCAGTTGAAAGTAAAAATGTATAATTTTTTTTTTAGTCTAACCTTAAGGGTTCTTCGAATAAACCTGTATCCAAAAGAACAGAAGTCAAAGCTGGAGCAAATCTTGGAGCAATTCAAAATATTGGCATCAAAAATTTAGCTTCTCAGACATCAGCAACGGTTTCACCTCCTCTGACAGCGCCAAATGAGAATAAGGGAGGAGAGTTTCTTCAGGAGAAAACAGGTAGTGCCTTGTTCCTACTCCTATAAATTACTACTTGGCATAATTCTGAAGATGTAAGGAAAATTTAATGACTTGACCATTACAACATAAAAATTACTCTGAGGGAAAGGCATTTGTTTCAAAGTATGTGTGTGTATGCACACCTGCACCTTCTGCCTCCCCCACAACATGAGACAGGCTATGAGATTGTGGGAAGTGAACTTGGTCCTACTGCAAGCTTTAGAAACTCTTGCTTCAAGTCCAGAATTTTAGACTTCATATACATACTTAAATGTTAAAGGAAAAAGCTTCGTGGTGACGTTGTGGGGCTCTCTGTCTTTAATTTCTTGTAGATTATCCTTATGTACGTAATGTACTTCCTGATGTAATGTCTGTATGGAATGCAGAGCTAATGGTTTGTAATTCTATCAGTAAACAGGAGTAACAGACCTGACAACAACCTAGACACATAAACAGGAGAAGACAAAACAAAACCAAAAACCTGAGAGCTGCACTGTATTTTTTTTTTTTTTTGTATGAGGCATTATGTTACATGGTAGGAAAGATGTTAAATATAGTTGCAAGTGTGATTAATTGTATAACTGTACTTGGTGTTTATGCTTCTGAAATTAACGTTTTTTTGTAAGAATTCTACGTATGATTCTAAAATTCTGCCACTGCATGTAATGTGCTGTAAAAATTTTTGTGAATTCAAGAATTCTGAAAATGCAGTCAAATCAGTAACTCTGTCAGTTTGATTCTTGAACTCACCAAGCCATTTTAAAGCAACAGCACTATTCCCTCCATTTTTAAATAAAGAGAAATACACGTAGCAACACTAATGAGGCAATAAGCCACTGCAATCCATAAGGACATGTATTAATGACCTCCCTTGGGTATGCAATGAAGTGTGAGGTGAAGTAGGATGCTTCCTATGTGCTCCAAGTGTTGCTAATCAACATTACTGCATACTGTGGAAATTGTATTTAAGTTAAAAAAAAAAAAAAGACGTATCAATTACTATATTTATTTGAACATGTAATGGTTGTTAACTGTTAAGTAGGACCATTCATAATAAGTCAATGTTTTAAGAAGATAAAGGTTTATGAAATAAATATTTTCTGTGAAGCTGAAAGTTTGGTTGGGAAGTAAAGGGCCTGGTATACCAAAGAAGATACAGTCTTTAAACTTAAAAATGGGAATAGATGAGAGGCCACAAACTGCATTTGTTCTGTGGAAAATTTTCTAAGCCCTGAAGATCGGTTTTAACCTTGGAGAAATGAGGAGTATTCAGTAAAGTCATCTAATAGCATATTTAGGACAAAAAAACACCTGTTCATACATCTTGTAAATGGACTGGAGATTTTTGTCATAGATATTTTAGAGTCTAAAACTATAAATAAATTCAAGATGTGATGAGCCATTTGTATGTACTTCCAGCAGGCTTCCCATAAACTTCTATTTAATAGTCACCCTGCGGGTTAGATAACTCCTGCATTTAGATTAGTGACTTTTTTTTTTTAAAAAAAAAAAAAAAAAAAAAAAAAAGGCAAAAGATGTTTTGTCCTGTTTTTATATTGTGCTTTTTCTGTGTAGGCCTTCTGAAGGTTCTGACACAGGTTGATACTGCATTTGTAGTCTGACTCCGAACTGAGTAATTTACTTAACTAGTAAGCACAATCCTATGCATGCCTCACAACTGGCACATAGTGGAAAATGTGTTATAATAATATATTAAAGTGATATTTTAAACCTGACTCAAGTCCCAGTTTATGTAAATACTTGGACATGATTGAGTGTAGTCATCCACAAAGTTATATTTAGATCATTTTCACTTGAACTCATATAGAGAAGTGTTTATAGGTTTAAAGTGATTTTTTTAACTAAAGAAGGTTACAAAAGCTTTACTACAAAAGCTTTATGTAGTAGGTGATTTATAGGAAGCTTATTTCTATATTGAGTGGCACTAATGCTTTTCACATACATTTCAACTTAGGTGAGCAAAATCTGGGTATTTCTAGAGGAAGGAGTTTAGCGAGGGCAGAGTAGCACCTTGCTTGTATTCCTGCTCCAGTTTTTAAAGCATAAACTTTGAAAGTTATGTAGGTGGTTGTTGGCAGTTCAGTTCGCTTCTCCATGTATTCCCAATCTAGAAACTGTAGTTTGAATAATCACTGCATGTGTGTGTTTGAAGATTTGCTTCTGTTCTGCAGACAACTGTGCATGCTACCATTCATCTGAAAGATGGATGTTTTGTTCCTGCTGGACTGGGACAGGAATAAGTCGTGGGCATGGAGTAGGGAAGATATAGGGACAAATTCTTTTTTGTGTAACTGTAATTCCTCTCTGATTTCATAGTGTTAGAAATACAATATTAGAAATAAGCAGAGAATATCCTAACATTAGGTAAGCTTCAAAATAGGGGTTTCATAGAATTTCTCTTAGAATGCTTAATGGCTGGACTGAAGCAGGTTTATTTTCTTCCAGAATCAGTTTAAATGTTAATCTGAATGTGGTCACCTTCTTAGCAAATGGTGTATTTGCTAGTTATCTCATCTGTTACTTTATAAATCTACATCATTAATGCAGCAAATTGATCTAAAAATGAGTGCATGAGTTTTACAACTTCTCCTTCCTTTTCAAAAAGAGGAGAAAAAAATCCACCTGTATTTTTGTTAATAAGTATCTTAACTTTTAGTTATGATCACCTGTGATAACACCTCTTAAGAAGATCAAGTTGACCCTCTAATTAGAATCTGTCGGTAGCTGAGATAGTTGTAACATACTTGCTGGACTTACCAGGCATCAGGCTTGCTATCAGTTTATTTAGAAATAACATACGTTGTTTTTGGAATGTGTAAATGGTTAACAATGTTATTGTCCTTTTGAAGGCTTTCCCCGTAGCTGCAGCTTGGATGTGATTCCATCTAAAGAAACAGATCATGGGAAAAGTGCAGACTTAAATAATTTTGATGACTTGGGTCGAAATAGTTTAGGAGATGTGTTTTCTCCCGTCAGAGATGGTAAGTTGCTAATACTGACATTTGTAAAGTATAATTCATCTGCATAGAATTATGTTTTGTCGTTTGTGTGTGCCTATTTGGTTTTTCAGTTTGTCTTTAATTATTAACTGGATGCAACGATCATCAATATTCATTTAATAAACAATTTGTCTATTCTGCTATTTTGTAGATGTTATCGCGGGTAAAGCAAATGAAGATCCTCCAGGAAAAGGAGATGGTAAACATACTTTTAGTATATTTTTCTTTGTCAGTAGTCACTGGAAGTCTATGCTAGTTATTCCATGCTAATTTTGTCATACTGTTGAGGGCAAAGAAATGATGCAAGCAGATGCTGGAACAAATGAACTTCATGAACTTACCTGGAAAATGTCTAACTTGCTGAGGAGCTAAGGCAACATGTGGTAACAGGAAATCCAAGAGTATGGTCTTAAAGTGATTTTGTTTTCCCTTTTGGAGACTTAAAGTGATGTGTAGAGGCTTTTCATATTTTATTACTTTCATAAGGACAGTGACAGCATAAGTTGGATTTGGGGATTCAGTTTTTGTGCGATGTGTTTTTGGGTGACTACTTTATTTGTTTTGTGTGGATGTTTGGGATTTTTTTGTTATTTCTTTGTGTGGTTGTGGCTTATTTGGTCTTTTTTATTTATATATATTTTTTAACCTACATGCTTTATCCTTTCCTTTTAATTTTAGGTCTGGATTTTCAGTCCTACCTTTCAGGTTTGGATTTTCTCCCACAGCTCACCACTGCCTTTCCAATCAAAAGAAACCCTGTAGGCAGTAATGCACAAGGGATACGGTCTAGCCCACTACATGCACTTGTGGGATCTCCAATTAAGGAAGAAGAAGAACATCCAGAGACTGACCCCAAGAAAACAAATCTTGGAAAACAAGAATCTAAAGAAACCTTAAAACAGGTATACTTTACTAATTAATACTTGTTATGAGTACTCTTTTTAGAATCTGAGAATAGAACTACCTGAAGGAAAAAATTCTTAAAAGTGTCCCAGCTAAACTTATTTTGCAGCTCTCTTCATACTGTTGGCACAATCTGTAAAATACTCAGTTCGTAGTATGTTGGTCTGTAGCAGTGCAAAACTGGTACGTGTTTCTTGACACTGTTCCCCATGATATCCTTCCTTGTCTCTAAATTGGAGAGACATGGATTTGATGGATGGACCACTTGGTGGGTAAGGAATTAGCTGGATGGTCACATGCAGATTTGTGATCAGTGGCTCGGTGTCCAAGTAGAGATCAGTAACAAGCAGTGTTCCTCAGGGATCATGGGATTGGCACTGTTTAACAACTTAGTTGTCAACATGCACAGTGGGATTGAGTGCACCCTCACCAAATTTGCCAATGACACCAAGCTGTGTAGTGCAGTTGACACTCTGGAGGGGAGGGATGCCATCCAGAGGGACAGAGGGACCTGGACAGGCTTGAGAGGTGGGCCTGTGCGAACATCATGAGGTTCAAGAAGGCCAAGTGCAAGGTTCTGCGTCTGGACAGGGGCAATCCCAAGCACAAATACAGGCTGATGGAGAATGGGTTGAAAACAGCCCTGAGGAGAAGGAGCTGGGGGGTGCTGGTTGATGAGAAGCTCAGCATGAGCTGGCAATGTGCGCTTGCAGCCCAGAAAGCCAGCTGTATCCTGGGCTGCATCAAAACAAGTGTGGGCAGCAGGGTGTGGGAGGTGACTGTCCCCCTCTGCTCTGCTCTTGTGAGACCCCACTTGAAGTGCTGCGTTCAGCTTTGGGGCCCCCAGCACAAGAAGGACATGGAATTACTAGATCAAGCCCAGAACAAGTCTGATGATCACAACGATGATCAAGGAGCTGGAGCACCTCTCCTATGGGACACACTGAGGGAGTTGGGGTTGTTCAGCCTGGAAAAGGCTCTGGGGAGCACTCATTGCAGCCTTTCAGTATCTGAAGGGGGCCCACAGGAAAGCTGGGGAGGGACTCTTTGTCAGGGAGTGTAGTGATAGGGCAAGGAGTAATGGCTTTCAGCTAGAAGATTAGGTATAAGGTAAAAATTCTTCCCTCAGAGGGTGGTGAGGCCCTGGCACAGGCTGCCCAGAGAAGCTGTGGATGCCCATCCTTGGAAGTGTTCAAGGCCAGGCTGGATGGGGCTTTGGGCTACCTGGTCTGGTGGGAGGTGTCCCTGCACATGGCAAGGGATTTGCATTTAGATGGTCTTTAATGTCCCTTCCAACCCAAACCATTATATGATTCTATGCTTAAATAAGCTCATATTACAAAAGCTCATGGGCTAGCTTGAGGAATATGTTGATTGTTATAGAAGATCAGGAATGATCATTAGTTGGTTTCAGAGAATCATAGAATTATTCAGGCTGGAAAAGACCTCTGAGATCATCTAGTCCAACCTTTAACCTAGTACTAAGTCCATCACTAAACCATACTATTAAGTTCTACATCTACATGTTTCTGAAGACCTCCAGAGATGGTGACTCAATCACTTCCCTGGGCAGCCTATTCCAATGCCGCATCACCCTTTCAGTAAAGAAATTTCTCCAAATATATAAAACTAAACCTCACCTGATGAAACTTGAGGCCATTTCCCCTTGTCTTATCACCTGGTGCTTATACAAAGAGCCTGGTTACACCAGTATGATTCTTTGTCATTTAGTAGGTCAATTCCAACTGCTTCTTTCCCTAGTTATTCCCTGTCAAAATTCTTGCTTTTTGAGATACTTTTGATATTCTTCTGTTGAGACCGTGGTTCCTTCTGTATTGCCTTTGAGAAGTCTTGAGTTTGCTAGGAATGGTAGTTACAAATTTAGCACAAGATGTTTGATGTGAAAATTAAGATTAAAATTTTTTTTTTTTTTTCCTCCTTCCTGTGTATCTGCACTTGAGGCAATTTTGGGGTATTTAAGCCATCAATTTTTAAGAAGCCTTGCTAGAGGAGGAAAACATTTATCAGGAGGTTCCTAAAACCAAAAGTATTTGAAAGAAATACTGAAAATCTAGTTTTTGAGTGCAATTAAATAATTGTAATAAGTAAGGTTGTGGTTTTGATTTTGATTGTCAGCTTTCCAAGTTGAACTCAGCAAGTGCAGAATCTGGAACTTTAAGTCCTCCGCCTCCATCCACTGCTTCAAAGACTCCTGAAACAAGTGAGCGACTTGTGAAGAATACTCAGGCCCATCTTGCCTATGATCTACCAGTAAATGGTACTACCTTAACAAGTAAGTTGATCATTTTGGCCCAGTTTTAGATGTGGTTGACTGTGAACTGATGCAAAACCTGGTAAAATGGACCACATGTTAAAACAGAATGTATCAGTCTGGATTTGCTTGTAAATTCAGTTAGCTCCCCTAGAACATCTCTGTTTGCCCACAAAGACTTGTTCTAAACCTTTTCCCCCCCCCCCTTGGTAGTATTAGAGACAAAGCATCAACAAGCCTCAAGATGAAACGTTCTTGTACTCCACTATAATGACTTTCTAAAATTTTATTTATTGTTAATTTTAAAGGTCCAAAGATAACATCACCCGTCACTGCTGGAGTTGCCAGCTCATTGTCAGAAAAAATAGCAGAAACAATTGGGAGTAGCAGACTAAATGCACCTCTGACATCAATCCAAATAAACTTCATTCAGAATATGATACAAGAAACAATGGATGACTTCAGGTACTGATATTTATATAGCACATTTTGTTTTCAATGACATGTTTCCTTCATAAGATGTTTTAACATCTGCTTTAGCTTATTTCCTACTCGCATTAGGAAATGACACCATTAACAACCTTAATCTTGGAAATCTAGGTATGAGGCTTTATTTTGAACAGCTCTAGTGGCTAATTAGATTGATGTCTCTGAGGGTTTTTTTTATGTGCATGACTTCGCTAACATATTTCCAGAGTGAGTGTTTGAATACTTTTCAGACAGTAAATTTGTGTGCATAATGAAGTCCTTACTGCTTTCATGCAAACTCGTGCTGATTTCTTTCCCTCCCCCGTTATCCCAGAGAAACTTCTCTTAAAGTTACTACTGTGGAGAGTTTGATCTGGACAATTCACTTGTGTTGGCTTTGACTGTTGTTTGCTTTGTATGTATAAAGCAAAACACTTTGTATTTCTGTTGGCAAAGCTTCGCATAAAATAGTATTTGTGCTGTAAGTGATGCTTGGTGTCAGATAACTGGTATTTGTGCATACTTACTTAACTAAAATTCCATTCACTTCATAAAGAGAAGTCAAATTAACAGAAGTTAAGGATTTAGTGTGAAATAGTGTTACCCTAAAGACTTCTGCTGATTCCCCTGAGTATAGTGGGCTAAAAAAATGTAGGACTTTGTCAAAAGTGTAAACCTCTTATTTTCTCACTGCCTCCTTTTGAAAATGTCTCCTGGTATTTGCAGTTTTAGGCATGCCTGGAGATCAGACTTACCATTGATGTTCTGGGAATTCCATGTTTTGTCAGTCTCTCCTCAGTTTTTGAACCTACTAGCCAAATGCAACCAAATCTGTCAGGAGCAAAAGCTTTATTATTTTTGAGGTCTGTGTTTTCCTTGAAACTGAGGACTAGACAGAGCAGAAAGATTTGAACTAGTCTCTGAGGGATAAGGCAGCAGAACTCAAATTCAGTCTAGTAGAAGCCTGGCTAATGGATAATCACGTAGCTCAGAGTTAGTGCAGTAGGCTGCCTTCTTGCCTATGAGAGTATCATAGGAAATGTAACGCAGATTAGTCTGCAAAGGGCACAGATCCCTAGAACATGACGCTTCGTTAATTCCTCTGTCAAAAACCAGCTTCTTGTGTTTCTGGTAATAGTCAGACTGGTCTCTGGGACTAGGTGGATTTGCACCAGCTTTTTATAAAGAGGGCTGTTAACGAACCACTGCTTGTTGGCCGTCATCTGTTATAAATCTGGGCAAACTTGCCTAGTATTCCTACTTCTCTGTTTTATTTTCATTCATTTTGAGTTGTGTGTGTGGTTGTTTGTGAATACTTCAAAGTTCTAGGGGTGGTGGAATGCGAAGATCTAGACTCAATCTGTCATTTTCTCAAAGCTGTTAGAAATTAGCAGTTATGGTAGAATGTTAATTGTGAACAGGTGAGTGATACAGCTCTTAGTACTGCCTTTTTCGGGGGGAAATGACAGACCAGCCATAATAAACAGAATAAGTAATTCGTGGTAGCACTGCTGATCCAGGTCAGCATATCATGTAAATCTTCCTTTCTGCTGCACTGGAAGCATTTTTCTCTTTTATCACACTATTTTTGTAATAGCTTTCTAATTCTCATTACTCAAAACATTTTTGTTATTTTACAGTAGTTTCCTTGTGATATACAAAATTGCTGCATCCTGTTAACAAAGAATACTTGTCATAGCACTCAGCACTTGTAACGCTGTAGCTGGCAGAAGACCTAGATAAGGAACTCTAAGTTTTATGAAGAAAATAACACTGGTTTTCATGGAATTTCAGAAAGAGAATCAGGAAATGGATACTTGGGCTCGAAAAGGGATGTTTCTAAATAGAAAAAATCCTGAATTGTTCTGTATGTAGAAAAAAAAAACAAAACACATTTAAAACTCATTTTCTGTAAGACTTTTATTGGGACTTTAACCGGTGTTTCATGGTTCAGCAGTTTTTAGTGTGATACTTCAGGATGTCATGAGGGTGTAGAAGTATAGAGTTTTGGGTACTTGGGATTGGAGATAATTTACGCTTCCTAAGTAAAACTGAGCATTGCCCTTTTGCAATTCTTCCCCCAGAGAAGCATGCCACCGAGATATTGTGAATTTGCAAGTGGAGATGATCAAACAGTTCCATGTGCAGTTGGTATGTATCAAAAGCATATGAACAGTTTCCATTTTTAGTAACATCAAAACATGTAAACTATTATGTCAAAACTGGACATCAATTTTACTTATTAGGAACAAGAATGGGAGGATGGGATGTGAAGGAGGGCGAGAACATCATGAGTTGGAATCTGTTAAACTATTTTGTCCTTAAGAAGTAAACATACATATTGGGTGGGTATCATGAATTTCGTATTTCAGGAGTTACGAAATGACAAAAGGGAAACAAATTTAGTTGTCCTTTGGAAAGGACCAAGAGCTGGGGTAAGGATGGGGTAGAGGAAGTTAAGACGGCTTCACTTAAGGGTACAACATACATGCTGCACTGTTCTGTGTTCTTTAACTTCACCATTTTATGAAACTGTTCTTTTGATCTGCATTAAAAAAAAGACCTTGTCTTGGTACTGAACATTTTAATGGAACCTGCATTAGTAGATATTTCATCCTGAAGGAGTGCAAAATATCCTTTGATAAAATATTCACTAATGTATTAATGATCAAAATACTGTGTATGTCAAAAAAAAAATACTACTCTTCTTACCAGAAATTTAAAAACAATATTATCTCGGTTGTTTAATTTTCAAAAGGGATATGAAAATGGATAGGATTAAGCTGGAAAAACAACAACAACAAAAACAAACCCACAACTTTGTAGCTGCTTATTGGGTCTTTTTTTTCTTTTCTCTAGAATGAAATGCATGCCTTACTTGAACGATATTCTGTAAATGAAAGCTTAGTAGCTGAAATTGAGAGACTACGCGAGGAAAACAAAAGACTGAGGACTCACTTCTGAACGATTCACACTGCTAATTTTGTTAGCGTGAACTCACTACTTGTGGTGTGTTGCTTATGACAGATCATCCATCATCACTGAAGTATTGTATGAAGACCTGCTATTATCTTGAACATAAATCTTTTCTAAATAAATGGTGTAAAATACTATAAGTAATTATAACTTGTAACAGATAAACACCATATAAAGAATGTTTACATAGTCATGCTAACCATCTTGAAATACATCCTTCTAACAGAAAAGCTGAAAGGATAACTACGTTATCAGAGTTCTAGCAATATGTGAAGTGCCTTTTTATAATCAAAACCAAAACAGGACAGATGCATTTTGTATAAGATTTTTTGATAATAGCTACTTTTCTATTTTCTTCTTTATTTTACTACTGTCAAAAACAATCACTTCAGCTTGCCTTTCAGATACTTTTCTTGGAGAGAAGGGGAGAGAAAGCTTATCTTCTGCATGACATGGAGCCTACAGTATTTAGTTAATCTTATTCAACTGGTGACTCTACTATCCTGAGTAAAAACTAAGTTTGAAAATATTTAAAAATTCAGTGCCTATCACCTCGTTTATTACATTTATAACTCTGAAATCTGTGCTTGTCTGCCATGAACTTGTTGCAAACACTACTTCAACTGCATAATGACACTTTTTATTAAAACTTCAGCTATGTAGATAGAATTCTATTTTATTTACACGTCGGAATATTGGCATAGCTTGTCCAGTTTGAGTGCAACCTTAGATTTCAAAAAGGACGTACGCTCAGCCATTAACAACATAACATTGAGTAAACGAAGTCTTTCAGTCTGTGGTTAAAGCACCTTTCTACCCTTCCCCCCCCACTTCTGTTCTATTAATTCTGCCCAAACTTAATATTGAGCAATTGCGTTGCTGTTTGGCCTGATACTATTTTTTAGCATTATTGCAGCCTTTTTGAGATAAGCTGCATACCAAATGTAACTAGTGTCTTAGCTGTACGATTAACATAACAAATAGTATTGAAGAGAAATCATTACCTCAGTAATATAATGCTATTGCATTTGTGTTTAAATGTTTTGAAATGAAGCTCAGTATGAAGTCGTGACTGCTGAAGTTCATGGAGATTTGTCTTGCTCTTTATTTATACCGAGAGATTAAAATCAATTAAAACTTCAACTTAGTTTCATTTTAAAATTAATTTTTTCAGTTTTAATTTAAATTAGAAATTTCTCTGAAAGATCTCTTCTACAAGTGCTTCTTGATATTAAATTTTTTCTGGAGGCATCGTAATTTTCTCACTGATATTTGGTGGTTTCTTTTCCTGCAATCACTAAAACTCAAACAAGGAAAGTCTGAGTATGTGGTGAGTTAATTAGTTAAAACATCAAGTGCTTAAACTTGAGATGGCACTCTTCCTTGAAATAAGAAAGCCATAATATATAGTGTAACTTATTTTTAAATGTAAAACTGAGAAACTGTCTATACCCTTTCACTGTCTTTACCTTTTATTTTAAGTTACATTTTAATGTTATTGACAAATATAACCTTGTATGAAAATGAGGCTGTTCACGTTGTCTCAAGTTGTCTTCAATATTATGGACAGGACCTTTAATTGTCTGCAGTTTTAAAAGCTTATGAAAAGCAGTAGCAGCATTTCTGTATCATAACTTCATGGTGAAAGGAAGCAGAGTCAGTTTTATTTTGTAATTTAACACAATGTAGAAAATTAATAAAATTATAGGACATAATTTTAACTGACATTAACCACAGTTCATAAAGATAATAGTAGTTGAAATGATCAAAAATCTTCCAGCTCTTCAACATGTTTTGCAGTGCTAACAAACTAACCTTGCACAGTTGAATCTCTTCATTTGTTCCCCAAGTGCACTTGCTTGTATACCTGGATGACAGCAGGGAATTAGAAAATTATCTTGAGGTATTTGGCATGTAGATAACTTGTTTTCTTGATTCAGAACTGTATTATGTTTTTCTTAGCTCTCAAACAGAGGCAATTATAGCAACAGTGGCTGAAAAGATACATTTTGGCCTTTAAAATATTTTAGGGCTTTTTCTTTTTCCCCTTCATATCTCAGGATTGCTAGCTGCACATGCTGTGATGAGATGCAGTATGCTACCACAGTAGGGGAATGTTTTGCCTTGTAAATGACTTGGATTTGTATGTTAAAATAAAGCTTGTTTTAACTTTTTTGAACAAAATAGTGTGGCAACCTACTTTTTAAGGATAATAAACTTATGCTGTAATAATGTTACTTCATAGCAGGCAAACACCTGCCCCAAAGAATGTGTAAAGATCTACCTAAAATTCTTCTGTAACCTCTGCTGCCTCTATGGTTTCGCCTAGACCATCAACTCCTTTTCACAAAAGTGTTCAGATTACCTCATGGAGTAAAGAACAGATGTACTATTCCTCCTTCCAACTTGGAAGCTATTACAATGGTGACAGAGGGATCATGTTCACAGCTAAAACTAATGTTCAAGCGGATGTTTAGGGTAGAGGAATAATCTCGTCACCTAAACGTGAGTTGCTGATCTTAGATCCTACATCATCATAACATTTAACATATGGATTTTTTTTTTAATATCCTTCTCTCTCGTGCTTACCAGTTGCTTTTTGTTGCTGCTGTGAATTGCATTTGTAGTTTCAAGGTATTTAGGCTCTGAAAACCCACAGTGACAGTTTTATGAGAATGAATCAAAATGCCAGAGCATCACTTAGTTTCTGGCAACCGCCCCACATTGCCTGATGCACAAACAGCTCTTCACCACCACCAGCACAGTAACAATTGTGCAAGCTGCTCAATACCCCTTTTACACAAGGACCAAGAGAGGAAGAAAATGCTTTACAGGCTGTATCCCCAAACCCGTACCATGGATACTAAAACTTAAGAGGAAAAGCTGTAAAGGGTGATTTGGATATAAAGACAACGGCTTTCATATTGTGGGGTGCTTAAGAGGTGCAGTACTATTTGCTTGCTCTGCCACTGTGCTTGTGCTTGTGTGACCATTACAGGTGAGCGTTGAGCTGCTGCACCTCTGATCTGACTCAATATGGCTGGTTTTTTTTTTTTTTGTTTTGTTTTTTTGTTTTTTTTTTTTTTTTACCTGTTGCAGTGCATCTGGGATATGCTGATTAATAAATTATCTGAGAATCTTTCCACAGTTTGTTCTTCCACTCTTTCTTAAGCATCCTGTGCTAAGCATTGGCAAAGATCAGATACCAGGCTGGAATGACAAGAAATAAGATTCTGAGCTATTTAAGATAAACTGTAAAATTAGCTATCAGTCTGAATGTCTCTCTGTAGACAAGAAAGTACAGATAACAACTGTATTCTGACACTTCACGTTAGCACAGTTGTAAAGAAATGTAACAGTGGAACTGTACTCAGTAAAGATTTCAGAAATCACTGGAAACACATCCTGTTTAGTTTGTTTTGGCAGGCCCACAGCTGTGGGACTAGGAGCCATGAGAATCAATCAGGATGGAGACTGATCAGTTATGGTATTGTGCCTGTATCAGTTGCCAATAACACTTCCTGTGAAGTCGTCACTTTTACTGAAGTTACAGGCTTGTATGAGATGTTTTTATTTCTTCTTGGAGAAACCGAGCCTATGATTAGGATTTGTACATAGAATTTTCAAAATAAACTGCCAGAAGCTTTTCTGCGGCAATGCATATAATAAAGTGGGCTGAAGGAAGCGCTGATTTTCAAGAGCATTTTGTATGAAATGAAGGGGAGGGAACAACAATACACATTTATTTATTTATTTTTTTTGATCCAGAAGGCACTTCAGATATCAGAGTAAGCTTACAAACTTCCACTCAACCTGCAGAGATTTCCAGGTTATTCTCACTTCATCTGAATTTTGTTAACTGCTGGCTAAAGCAGAGGGAACAGAAGCACGGACTGATGCTATTTATTTGGTTAGCCTCATTGGTACTTTAAATACTCACATTTAAATTAAAGTAGAAAGTGTCATCCCTTCGTGTGGACAAATCATATCAGCAGAATATTGTTCTTTGCTCTCTAATAGGTTGGAAGTGCAGCACGAATGGTTGGGCTTTGGGCTCTATGTCTCTTTAATTCATTCATTTGTCCTTTCGTTCTACTTAAAAATACTGAGGCGGATTTAATGGAAAGTTACAATGGTTCCCATCCCTTTTCTTAGACTACAATATTTTCTGTATAGAAATTACTGAGAGACTTTTTTTTTTTTTTTTTTTATTAAAAAGCCTATTATTTTGCAAGAATGATAATTCTGATTTTTTTTTCATCCCTACTTCTCCCTTGAGTAATGGATGAGGAAAGAAATTATTCAGAGAAAAGGACATGTTAGAAAAAAACACAATTTCCTATACAAGTTATTTACATATGAGTGCCTTTACAGGTAATAAAAATGTATATTAGCTAATACAGGGCAGAAATGTTTCAGAATTCATTTTTTAAAAATTAGCACTATAAATAAATGTGTTCTGTATAGACAACAACTGCATTACCATGGCACTGTTTAACAGAATGACTTTCCAGCGGGAGAGATTTTTTTATATTTTTTGTAAGTATGAAGACAGGGTGAGCTGTGTTTCCTGGGAAGTTCTTCATGTTTTCATAAGGTCTGAGACTGGCCAGTCAAATATAAGGCAAGCAAAAACAAGCATTCTTTGAAAAATATGGGCTAAGTACATTAACTAACTATTGATGTTCTTCGTGGATCCTATCTATGCTACTACTGTTTTACTGGAGCAAAACCATAGGAGCAGAAAGAAACCAAGACCCAACATACACTGAATTGTCCCCCTAATTTCATAGCTTCTATACTTAGCAGCAGCTTTGGGTTTATGCTTTTCCAGTTCTCATCTCTGAACTTTATCAGTCAGAATCAGGGCAGAATTTTTAGCCAAGTCTACCTGCATGTGTGACCTACGTGTCAGAGTACTTTGTCTGCTACTTACTGACACCCACTCAAGTTTAAATTCCTGATATTGCATAAGTCTTGCTCATGCTCCCCCCTCTCCCCCACAAAGTGGGAAAGGAACATCACTGGGCCGAGTCCAAAGTATTTGTCCTGAGTCTAAGGTCTTATCAGTGTCTCAGGCTGCAGGAAAGCGGTTGGCCCTGTGCCTCCCAGCCGTGATGAACAACCACAGGCCTCCTTCTCCTCAAGACCGCTTGGCCCCACTCCTGGCCCCACACTCCAGGGTGGTGCACGGCAAGCCTCGAGGTGCCTGTCCCCGCTGGCTGCCTGCCTCCTGTGGTGGATGCTCCTCGGGTGAATTCAGCTCACACCGGCAATCGAAGCTCACTTTGCAGGGCACACACGGGTGGGGCTCGCACAGAAGCGACTCTGCTTGTTTCCATAGTAACTTTGATGCTTCAGGGAAAAGACAAAAAAGACAAGAACAACAGGAGATGATGCAGGGAGCTATCAGCACTTCAGTGACATGTATTCGAATTGCCCTGTGTTATTCTGAAGTGACAGAAAATCCAAATGTGATAGACAAGTGTTCTCCTACAGTGATACTACAACTACTACGATTTTTGTAATTGCCAATGCCATTTTTATTTTGCTATTTATTTCGCTCAGTTTTGGTCTGTTTAAAGGTTCCTTTCTACCCGTGTTATTAGGCAAACAGCTTTGATGGCATTGGTGTGGCTGTCAGGTATCTCCACCTGTAAATACAATGCAGGGGGTAGTGGTACCGATGTTTTGAAAGCTACTCCATGCATTTCAGAAATACTGGAATTTAAGTATAAAAACCACAAGTGAGTACGAGCAATGCTTATCTTGTCCAAACGAGATAAGCATTGTTCTACCTTCTATTTTCATCCTTATCTTTGTGAAGTTGAAATGTAGTTACATTTCATGTAGTTAGCTGAAAGTACAGAACCGATGCTGACCTCTCAGGTGTTTTATGCCAAGTTCACACATGTAGTGTATGCATTATTTCACTTCTTAAGGCAGTTGACTTGTGTTCCTGCCTTATTTAAGAAAGTGTCAGTTGTGCAGCAAACTTCATGGGAATAGTTGCCTCACACTGAGCAAGGGAATTGGTAGCTCCTCATTATTTCATTCCCAACAATGACCAAGGCCTTTATACTTGCAGAAATGACAAAAATCTCTTCACCACCTAATAATTATCTATGTCAAAAGCCCACGCTCAGTACAAGATAAAGAAAACAAAATATTTTAAGTCTAGTCTTTAGACTGCACTGATGATTTGCTCTGCTCGTGACTTTTGTCTGTTCCCATCGGTTTAGTCTCTTCATTCATAGTACCAGAGTTACTAGGCAGAGTATTGAATGGGACCATGGAAGTTTGCCTTTCTGAATGCCAAAGTGTCGATATGACATTGACAGCTGGTTTATCAGCATCCTCTCTGGATGGAAAGCTTTGTACTTCAGGGGAGAGCCCACCTTCCAGATTACTGCCTTGTGCTTCCTTGCCTTGTTGTTTTCACTAGCCAAAGCCAGCTTCCAGAAACCTGACTGTCCTTGCTGACCATAGGTAGCATCCTTAGCAAGGGAAGAGAAGGAGTGAGAGACCTGGTAACGACTGAACAATTGACCTGGTTCACCTGCTAATCCGCTTTGAAGATGAGGACCTTGAAGTTGATCTGCAATTGAGCAGAAAACCCTAACTACTAGTGCAACAGCTCTTTTCAACCAACGTGCTTAAAAATAAATGCGTCTAATGTCTCTGTTACACAGCAGATCAGCTGTTTCATATTTTTCTACACTGAAGCTGCTTTTCTGGCCTTCTCTCTTCCTAGTAAATTGCTGGGTAGCAACCTATGCTAGGGACCACAAGGCTTGGCTAATAGCAGCTCGCTCCAGCTGCAGAAGAAAAGACAGGGACGTTTCTTGCCACTGTTGCTGTGTGTTAAGTGCATCTAGGAACGAAAACAACTCTTAAAGGATTTACAGCGCTTGCCACACACTGAGTCAGAGCACCGAGGAATCGGTAACAGGAGCCCTCCAGGTCCTTGAAATGCTTCTTTCAATGAGCATCCACTCCATCACACCAAGGCTAAGCATCAACAAACTTTTCTATCCATACACTTATCTCAGCCACCTATTGGGTTTCCCTGATAATGCCATGGTAAGCTCCGGAGGAGCAGGCAGCACAGCCAGCTTCTCCTGCCACTATTTCAGCATCAGGGACCAAATTAATTCCCCAAGGGCGCGGTACTTTATGTCATCAAACTTCAGAGGGCATCTCTAAGGGCTTTGAGAATAAACAAACGAGTATCTGCGGGGCTGCATGGTGAACACAAACGGGGGCACAGAGTTTCAGCAGGACGCGGGGGATGAGCCAGGAGGGTCCGGCCTCGCCCCTTCCGCCATGCGGGGCCGGGGCCGCTGGGGGCGCCGCGAAATGGCGGCTCCCGGCGGCCGCCTCCGGCTGCGACCCCGCCCGCAGGGGCTTTGCGGCCGGCCTCGCAAAGGGACCCCCCCCCCCCTCCAGAAGGGGACGGTGCGTGCGGCCAGCCCAGGCGACCCCCTGGGTACCCAGCGCCAGGCTTTTGCGCGCTGTCACCCCCCACGCGGGTAAAAGCCCCCCCGTGTCCCGGCCGCCTGAGGCCCGCGGCGGGCGATGCCGGCTGTGGGCAGCAGGGGGCAGGGCTGCCCCGCCTGGGCCCCGCCGAGCGCCCCCGCCGCGGCCAGGCGCGTTGTGGTGCGGTGCTGCTGCACGAAGCCTTTCTTCGTTCCAGCGCTTAAACGCTCAGGAGATGTGAAATAATTCATCCTGAAGACAATGTGGAAGCATCCCCGTGGCATTAAATGTGTTTCCAGTCGTGTTCCCAAGTGCTTTATTAACGTGTTTTTTTTGTTGTTGTTGTTGTTGTTACTGATAATTGATGCGTATTTTTGATAATTAACGTGACATATTCACCAGGACGTATGGTATTTTGTAGGGGTGGAAAACAAGTGAAAGAATAAATAGGATGCTACTGGATGATCTCTTTTGCCTTGTCTCCTTCCTTTCCCCTGTGAAAATAGTATACTTCCTAAAGCTGAGCAAAGGAGCAGTGAAAAGCTGAAGTAGCTTAAACGGTTTAGTGAGTGTTTTTAACATCTGGGGCAGAGAACCTGCCCTTCTGCCCTAAAAAGCAGTCACAGGGTGGGAGAGCCATTCCCTGCAGCTGCCCGTGCGAGTGCTGTGGCTATGTGAATTAACTGGGGGGAGTACTGGACGTGCCTCTGGGCGGCATTGGCGCATGTAGGAGCCCGCTCTCGGGGAAGAAAGCCTCTGGGTGTTTAGTCCTGTCCCTTACAGGCCTGGAAAGTCCTGGAGGAATCTCATCTCCTTGTTCCCTATGATTTGGGTTTTGATGGGGTTTGGAAACACCATTTCCCAGCACCACAAGACGTCTGGCTCACAGTGTCCATGCTCTCTCAGTTGCCACCCTTGTGGGGCAAATACGCACGCTGCTCACTGCTGGACCTGGTCCTGTTCATGAGCGCAGACACGGGGTCTATTTTGTGCCTTCCAGAGCTTGGGCAGAAGGCAGGAATATTGCTGATCTGTGCCGACAGGATTTCTGTAGTTCTTCATGCACCTTGCAGCAGAGATCGGGGGCCCTTTGGGTGCTTATGGGGCTGGCGGGGTGGCAGCTTCAGCAGTTAGGTGCCGTGGGGTATTTGAGTACCTCACAGGCTTGGAGCGTTAGCATAGATTCATACAGGAATTCAGGTCGGGCTGTTCTCTATGGGTTAAAGGAGTTGCCAATGTGGTAGGAAAAAGATTCCTACAGAGCTGATACCCAGAATAAGGCCAGATGACCTTAAAGCTAATTATTCAGGGTGAGAAATTGCAATCTGAATTGTTATGTGTGGCCACAGTTTGAAATATCTATTGGATTCTGAGCTATTTTTACCTTGTTTATATCTTTCAACAATAACAAAATTTCCTATTTGCCTGTGGTCACTAGGAGAGGAAACAAGTGAAGGGAGCAGTGGATTTTTAAATCCTCTCTCTTGCTGTTTTCAAATCTGTTAGGCTTCAGTGCTTATTAGAGCACAGCTGAGCACATTCACAGAGCTGCCTCACCTTTTTCTTGTTTTGTAGCAGTTTCAGCTCGGCAAGAGTTTTCTTCCAAGGCTGTGTTTATGTGTGAGATAGGTTTAGCACAGGAAAGGTGAGGAGGGTGGTGTTGGGTTCTGCAGGCAGTGGGTGCTGTGGTCATTTATAGCGCTAGCAGAAGTGGATTGTGTGGCTTTGTGGGTGCTGCAGGAGGACTGATTTCTCCCCAAGCAGTCTCCTAGTTTTGGTGGTATGCAAATCTGACGGGAGCTGTGGTCATAGAGGGAAAAATATCTAAGTTGGTGGTATGGATACCTAAATGTTGTGCTCGGTGAAGAGCCAAGATGTGCAGGAGGGAGCAGCCTACCTGGGTAACACATTCAAGATGATCTTCACAGATGAGCCTTGGGTTGTTTTCTTGCAACAGCTGTCTGGGCAGGAGAAGTTTTGAGAAGTTGTGACTGTGCTAGCATCACAGGTGTGAGACAAGGAAAAGTGTAAGAATTATTGGTACTTGTAACATGCTGTGGAAGAGTCCAGAAGAAACGTGTGGGTGTATGTCCTCCATCTGTGTACAGAAGGGTTTGCTGGTCAGAGATACAGTAATGCAAATTTTCTAACATGCCCTGGGCGAGGGAGGATCACAAGCACTGACGAATGAGTGTAGCGTATGAGCCTATTTGGCTACCTTCCTGGAGCAGTTAGCTTGAGCACTGTCCTTGATGCCTGGGGAGACCTGTATCTCGTGCTGGATACTGCTCTTGGCTGGCTAGCCTTTCTGGGCCCCCTCTCCAGCCAGTGAAGAGCCATCGCTTCTGTGGGGGCATATGGGACCGTAATGCCCTGGGGGAATGTTTCTTTCCAATGGGAGCATTTCTGAAAGTTCAGGTAGATAATTCAGGTGCTTGAAGTCAGGTAGTATGTATTCATCCTCTCCTTGCAGTCATGTTGTGGTTGGTTGCAGGTTTGCAGCCTGTCCCTGGCACTGCTGTTTAACAACATACTTAAAGGGGTGAGGATGAGGAAGGAGCAGGGTGCCTGTGAAGTCATGAGGGGGTCACTGTCATGTGGCTGAAGGACCTTGTTCTCCCTTTTTAGGGTTCTTCCCTACATGGTATGAAATACCAATAATCTTTCATTTGTTTATTAGTGGTGATGGCCATTGCCACTTCAAACAGAAAGAAGAAATGCTCACATTTGATATGATATGAAGCAAAAACAATGTTTCAGTGTTAACATATTTCTAATACTGTTTAAAGCAGTAAATGCAGATATTTGTTGATAAGGTATTGTGAATATTTTTAAACCATTTTTCTTCATTCTAGCTACTTTGTGATGGCCTTTATTTATTCTTCCTCTATCACTGCACTGATGTTGAGCTTCCATGTTTATTCCTAGAAAATCTAGCAGAGTGCTCTTCTGTTTACTTGGAGGAAAGCTGTACATTTCTGACTAATAGGCTGAAATAAAGCAGTAAAGAACCAGTGTCGCAAATGTTCATAAAAGCAAGGTTTTTCAGCTGGAGAAAGAGGTACTGCTGCTTTGCTCAGTGTTTCCGAATTGTTAGGGTTGACGCCTGGCTTCAGCACTGTAGTTTGGATTAATACACAGTTTCTGATGTTAGCTAGATGCTGGTGCCTCAGGAAGGCATGAGACATGCTGTTGTGAGTAATTACTGGATAACCAGCCCCAAAGGAAGGTTTTCCTTGTCTCTGTTGGACAAATACGAGCTTTATATATATATATTTAATATATCTTCTACTTAACAACACTGTCATGGGGAATGTTTCACATTCAGTGTAAATGAGTTTGTTTTTACTCAACAGTGATCTGTAGGAATACAGTGTTTGTGACTGAATTTGGAGTTCAGTGATTTTATTTTATTTTTAAACAAAACAGCATCTTCTCAGTTTATGGTAGTTTCACTGACTATCCATTTTTGTTAAAACAGAATAAAGAATGCCATCTTCTTTAACTTCTGTGCAGCTTTTATTAACATGTATTTCTACTGTGTGCCCTTTTACTTATTTACTCTCATTTTGGCTTTTTGTTGCCATGCAATGGGGGAACAAGCTTAAAATGGTTTCAAGAGACCATTTCTTAATGCTAAGGCTCTCCAGGGCTGTCAGAAATAACTTACAATTAATGCAGGTACCATTTTAATGCTTCTTTGGATTTGTGAGTCACTCTGATGCTTGTAGCATGCATTTGTAATACAAGAAAATAAGCAGCATGTGCTTGGTTGCTATAAAGCTTCAGGTCTGAAGAACCATAAGGGAGATCTGAAGTGGGTGAAACCCAGGAGGAGGTAGTAAATAAAACAAGAGTGAATGCTAATGGGTGTTTAGTATGAGAGAATTAAGCTGAGTAATCTGAGGAGGTGTTGAAGTAGAGGAAAACAAAAACAAAGTCAAATGTATGCTTAAGACCATATGTGAAGGTTGGTGGTTATTTGGTTTGAAATGTATTATGAAAGCAAGCAGAGATGAATCTGTGGTTATAACTGAAAATAAACGTGGCTGAGGAAAGGCAGAATAATGAACTTCCAGCTTCCTTTAGCTGCACAAAATAAGCAACTAGTAAATAAATTTGAAAGTTTTAAGGCTGCATAATGTGATGAGCTGGTTACCCTGAAATTAGGGAAGAGAGGTAACTAACTGGTACAAAGCATAAGGGCTTCATACTCTGAGAATGAGCGTGATAACAAAAATATTCAGGAAACTGATTTGATTTCTAGACAGTGCTTTTACAAAGACTCGCATGCTGCAACAACAGTGGAAACAATGAAAACCACCAAGGCTGAGAGCCCACCTGAAGTAGATGGAGCTATACTAGTGCAGGATTTATTCTCTAGATTTCCTGTTCTGTGTGCATTAGAACAATAGGAAAACTTATATCCATCATAGAGTGCGCTGGTGGTTTGGGGAGTTCATTCTTAAACAGTGTGCTAATTGGTACTGAAATAGTGTGGTGCATGTGGTGCCCCTTGTGATTTGGAGTTATGGATGACTGTATTTATTAGAGGCTTCAGAAATTAAACCTCTCATGTATGTTCTGTCTGTACTTCTGTAAGGACTGAGTGAATAAACACATCAGACTTGAGAGCATGGAGTTGAGATTTTACTGTGCAGTAAGGTTGCTGGACATCTTAGACTTGCAGTAGAGCTTTCTGTGCAGACTCTCATAGTAATGTTTTTGGAGCAAGTTAGACTGGGTTGCAAAGATGCAATAGAAGGTACAAGATATATCCCGGTCTCATTTTGCAACAAACTAGAAGCCATGTAGCAGCTTCTAATTGAAAAACAAGATACATAATTAGAGGAGTGCAGGCTGTAAACAGATGCCTGAAACTTATTTTATGAACTGTGCTGCATTTCATATAGTCTTTCTGCATATTCTGTATCCAAGATGCTGTGCTTTTATATTGACACTGCTTAACGACGTAGCTGAATTTTGTAAGAGGAGCTGGAAAGAATCTGGACTCTTTATAGCTTAGTAAAGGACAGTCAGCACTTCAGCATGTTGGAATTTAAATTGAAAATTTAAACTGGATGTTCCTAAGAACATCATCAGGGACACAAAATTGATTAAGACCTCCCCACCTCCTTGTTTAGGTCTCTGAATCAACTTGATTAGATGAACTGCTCAGTTCTTCACTTTTCAGATTTGTTCAGACTGTCTCCAGAGTAAGGAGGATGATATTGCCCTGGATTTCATTTGGTTCGTATCAGTGATTTCTCAACTGTGAGACCAGGAAATGTGTTCTGTTTTCAAATTAGAGCTTGTTTTGGTGAGGTTGTGCACTCCAAGAGTGATTTCTCTAGCAATTTCCACAGTGAACAAAAATGTAGCGCACGGTTGCATGTGCTCTGAAACCTGCCAGGATCAGTTGTTGCATTCCTGTTGCTCAAAGCCTCCTGCCTTGGGACTCAAGTCATCACTGGGCTGACTCTATCATGAGAGGCATTAGGAGTGTAAAACTGGTGGGTAATTAGATGTTTTACTGATGAATATTGATTCAATTATATCACTTAGCTATAATATCTGCAAATAGGAGTGAAGTGCAGAGGGAAAGAGGTGTTGTAGGCCTGTATCTATGAAACATGAATTAATTCCAACAATGTAGAGAACATGGGAGCCTTCTGTAGCATTTTTCTGAGTGTTATATGTGCCTCATATTAATTGCTTGATGCTGTTCTTCCAAACCGCATGAAATTAAATAAAATGAAACTATTACAATGGAACAAACATGAAATGAAATAATAAGTAGGGTAAGGTGCCTCTAGAGAGAATAGCAAGGGATTTACAGTAATATTGGAGAAGTTACTGGATGTGAGAGTCCCACCTGTGTGCTCCAGAAGCTTTGTTTTTCTCACAGCCATATAAAACTGCATCCTGGAGACGAGTGAAGGTGGGAAGGCTGTGTGCATAAGCAGCAGGGGCTGGAAGTGGAGGATTTCAGAGTGGGATGCAGTGATGTGTTATGCCTTTTCCTTCCCTCTTTCTGTGCCCCTCATCTCAGTGATTTAGGATTGGATGGGACATAACCACAATAAACAAAACAAAAACGAAAACCAAACCAAACCAAACAAACAAACAAACAAACAAAACACATAAATTGTGAATACCTGAGCCAACAAAGCCTGGTTTCCTATAGCATTGCTCTCTCTTTAGCTGTCAACCCGAGTTGATATCCATCATCCCCACTGCCCAGCTGTCTGTGTCCTTGTGCCTCCCATTTTCCTCAAGTTCCCCAGCATTATTTGCAGTTTCCCCACACAGCCCTGAGACTGCTGTGCAGTATGCCTGGCTCTTCCCCCACATGCACTTTGAACCCGGTGCCGTGGATGGTTGAAACTCTTGCCAGACTAAGAATTTCTTAGAGAAGCACAAACTGCCAGGCTGTGCAGCCTGGTTACCGTCATCTGATGTTAGTACGGGGGGATGCCAGGTTTTTGGCTAACTTGGTAGGTCATGTGTAGGCTCTTCATGCTGCGCAGGCACCACGTGCACTACAGACTTCCTGGATTCCCTCTTCTGTGAGCTGCAGATGTTGCAATCATCATTAGGGCTCCTTAAGATGTTCTCTCTAGTGCTGCCTCACCTCCAGCCTTGCTCTCAAAAGTGGAAGCACCAGCATAGGCTGGCTTGCCATCACTTTTACTGTTACACTGCCCAGCCATGGTCAAACAGGAGAAACGTGTCTCCTCATAAACTGAACTTTAGTAGAAGCAGAAATCATCTTGCCTTGGTCCGTCCAATATGTGCTGGCTTTGCAGTGGCATGGTTTGGTTAGGGCAGTATGTTCAGCCTGTTCCTGTGGCCTGCAGCACACAGAGAGAACCAAGCCCGGCCCATACTGTAAGTTTTCTGAACACAATTTTATGTTAAGCCATATGTTTACATCTTAGTCTATGTGCCTTTTTCTTCTTCCTTTTTAATACAAAAGATTTAGTGGTTCTGCTGACCGCAGCTCCCATTGGAGCTGATTGAGCTAGCATTTTTGTTCTGTAAGCCTCCTGTTTCTGGTTTCTGTAAAGTTGCAAGTAGCTTTTGGTGCTGATCATATATATATATATATATATATATATTTTTTTTTTTTTTTCTAGCCTAAAATTTCATCTCAACATAATCTGTACCAGACAACCCTTCTTGAGTTTACCTAGCTGTTTCCAAAATTAAAAAGGAAGCCCTATCTGGGGAGTTTTCTGAATTCTAAATGCTCTCTGATATTACTGCTACAGTAAATAGTTTTTGCTCTACTTTTTGGAGTGAGTGTTCAATATGGGACTCAAAGCTTCAAAAACATTTGGCTTATTGAACTGTAAGATGAGAATGCTTGTTTTCTATCAGGCCTGTAAGCTTCTTCCCGTTAAACTCCAGTAAACCTGTAAGCATTGGGATTGATTTTTTTCATGCTATCTGCCTTTTTTTTTTTGTTTGTTTGTTGTCTCATCAAAATGTTTAGGGTTCTTTTTAAGAAAAAAAAAAGGTGGAAAAAATGTATTGTTTTGTTACTTGCATAAACCCCTTCAACTACAGCATCACGGGCTTTGCAGAGCAGATTTGGCAGGAGTCCACATTTTTAAAGGATTTTTTTTTTTTTTTTTTTTCTGCATCTATTTAATTCTTGCCAAGTTTGGAAGTCTTTGAAAAGTATGTGCCAGTAATGAAATTCTGAAAGCTTACCTGTCATCTCTGTGCAATTAGACAGCTGATGTCCCAACCTTGCTGAACAAGCAAGAAAGTTGCATCCCAGGGCTATTGAGACCTCAGACAGACTTTCCGGAGCAGTTCCTTCCTGCTGCAGGCTGCTTTTGAGTTGCACCCTGAAACACAAACAAGAGCTTCTCCTTCTGAAGTGACTACCGCTGCTCCTGCAGCATGGCTGAGGGAGCATTGCTTAAATGCTGGTGAAATGCAGACAGGCTGCCTTAGAAGGTGGGATAGAGAGGGGTGAGGTGGTGGGGACTGGGGTAGTGTTGTGTGGGTGCTCGTCTCCCTCTCCCATCATTTCCCCTGGTGAGAGGCCAGAACCAAGACCCCTGAGCAGATGCCTTTCTGTTATTGCAGTCTAAGGTTTGAGGTTGAGTGCCCCTGCTTCTTAGTGCTTGCTTTGGCCGTGGGAGGTTTCTGCATTTCCTGGTTTTTAGATGCACAACCCTCATCCCTCTCTGGTTTCCACAAGGAGCTACACAAGTGTGACAGAGGAATCCCTGGGAGACCCTAAATTCTGTCTTGGGAGCAGGGGCTGAGTACCAGGTTTTGCACTTCGATTTCTACTTGTCTGCATAACAGGAGTGCTGCTACTGCATTTGCACTTCTGAGTTCCTTCACGCAGAGATAAGTGTCTGTTGGCACTGAAGTGGAGAGAGTGTTTATACTTTTTGTCTGGTAAAATGCTCATGTGTACCTTATTTGAGCTGTGATTATATGTATTTTCTTGCTCTGTTCTTGTAGTTTTGGGAAAACGTTATTATTAGCAGACGTGCACCTTAGACACGATTTAATTGGGATCAAAGTAACCCAAAACAAGAATGTTTAAGGTACAGATTAGTCTTGAGGGTTTTTTTCTTGTATTTCTTCAAAGGGTTTTGATTAAAATTTTATTTTATGGATTTTATAGTGTGAGTTTTCCTTGTTCCATACAGAAGGCAACAAATACAAATTATGTGATGCAAAAGCTCAGCCAGTTGAAATTCCAGTTGAACTACCACGAGACAACAGTTTCATTGATCTCACATGTGGATCCTGCCGACCTCTTAAACTCCACTGCTTTATTTACTGCAGCATCATTTCAGACTTACTTTGGTAAAGCCTCAAGGTTTTGTCGGGACTTTTCTTAGGAACTATACATACACCTAAAAATTCATGGTCCTGGAGATTTGCCGTCAGAACTGAAGCAGGCACAGCAAGTAACAACACAGGTGAATGAGGGGGAAAAGAAGAGAACAGGGTGTGGTGGTTTAGTCTTGAATTTTTGGGGCAGGGCTGCCTTGTCACTGAGTTCAGTCTTCTGCTAACACCAATAGGTGTGCCACATATTCCCTTGCAGGTAAAGCTTTTTGCAAAAACAAACCTAGCTTCACCCCAGCATCAGTTAGATGATTTGCTCTGGTAACGTTTACTGGAAAGCTGCTCAAGAACCAAACTCTTTAGCAGTTAAACCCCTGTAATTTTGATTTTATATTTATTCATGCCCTTTTTAGTGACAGGACAAGGGCCAGTGGTTTTACATGGAAGGAAGGTGGATTTAAATAATGTATAAGGAAGAAATTCTTTCCTCAGAGGGTGGTGAGGCCCTGGCACAGGCTGCCCAGAGAAGCTGTGGATGCCCCATCCCTGGAGGTGCTCAAGGCCAGGCTGGATGGGGCTTTGGGCAGCCTGGTCTAGTGGAAGGTGTCCCTGCCCATAGCAGGTTGGAACTGGGTGGTCTTTAAGGTCCCTTCCAACCCAAACCACTCAGTGATTCAATGATTAACAAATGCTCATGTATTCCTCTTTGTTTTCCAGTTTAAAGGACTCTTTTCTCCCCTCATTTTGGCTTAGACAGCTCCTGGTGTTCTTACATGAATAAACAAAGCATTTACCTCTTGAGCGTGTTTTACAGTGAAGTTGTTGCAAGCGTGCCTCTGTAGACATACCTGACATACCGCTGAGCTTGCTAGCTGGCAGGATTTTAGCAGCGCAGTAACCACAGTGTAAAGATTAGTGCAAGGCAACCAGTGTAATACCCAAGTAGTTTTTTGGGTGGAATTTACTGTTTGTGCTGTGCTTGCCTAGCTGCACTGCCAGCTGCACCCAGGGTGTAGAGGAGGCTGAAGAATCCCTATTTTAGCTTTATACTTCCAAACAGCCCCCACGGTCATGTGAGCATCTTAGTGTTTCCCTGCAGTTGTCTGAGTGGGTTGACCATCATGATTCACACTGTCCATAATTAAAGCACGCCACGTGCCTGGATGATGTTGCCGATGCCATCCTGTCGCTGCCTGTGATGTTTGGTTTTCATCTGCTTGCCTCCATCAGTGGCTTTGAGAAGCAGGGACAGGGATCCCAGCCTGCTGAAGAGAGGGGACAGGATGCGCCTTCACTGGGAGCTGTGGTCGTGGCCAGGCAGAGAAGCTGCTCTGTGAGCGGGCAGTAAGGAGCTGAAACAGGAGGACACCCTACAGGGGGCATGGAGACTGTCCCTGAGAGGGACTCTAGGGTTTGTTGCAGTCCAGAAAGTCACTGAAGAATCAAGTCCAGAAGAAGATACTTGCCCTTGGAGAGAGTGGTTCAGTGGGCAAGGGGAGCCTAGGGTATGGGCCCTTTCGATTGTCTTCCCTACCCCAAATCTTGCTTATTCTCATGACTACACTTTCCTGGTCTTGTGACTGTACCGTGCAGATAGTTTGGAAACACCCTGCACTGTAGCAGTTGTTAGAGACACTGCATCTCCTGCAGTTAAACCTTGTCTCATGTACATTGTCATGCTCTTTGTCCTTTATGATTCTCAACTCCATGTTCTTGAAGCCCAGTTTGAAGCAACATCTTCAGTTGGTAGCTTTCTGCCTGTTAATTTCCACTTACTCTTGTTTCCCCTTTAGGTAGTTTATCTGATTTATACTTTCTATGCTTTTGCTGACTTTTTCCACTTTTTCCAGAGTAGCATATGTAGTTTTTTGGCAAATGGTTTATTAAAATTGAGATGGATTATACTTAAAGCATTTTTCATGGGAATAAAATAGATAAGAAATATTTTGGACTCTTAGACATAATCTGTCTTTTGTAATTCATTTGATCTCCTTTTGTTTTTCAGTTTTCTTCAAGATTTGTGTGAAAGTTTTGTGTGTTATCTGTAGATGACTGATGGGTCAATACTACCAAAATGAGTTTCTTCCCTCCGTCTTTCTTCTCAAGTGTAGGCACCATATTTGGTTTTCTTCAGTCATGTGGTACTCCCTCATTTGATGGATTTATTTAATATCCATGCTATCAGACTTGCAATTTCATGTACCAGTTCTTTCGGTGTTCTGTGATTAAGATTATTCTGCTACCTAGACTTGACAGCAATAAGCTTTTTGGATTTTACTTCCATCTCAGTAATTTCTGTCTCAGAACTCATTCTTATTAACTGTCACATGTCTGGTCCACTGTTCAGTATCAGTTTTGTTTTTTTTTTTTTTTTTAATTAATGTAAATACTGAGTTATTCTGGGAGGTATAGCTACATTTCATGTGAATTCTACCCTACTGTGGTTAAATACTTCATGCTTTTTATTTTATTTTTATTTTATTTTTATTTTTATTTTTATTTTTATTTTTATTTTTATTTTTATTTTTATTTTTATTTTTATTTTTATTTTTATTTTTTTTAATTTTTATTTTTATTTTATTTTTTAAACATAGGGCTAAAGGACTGTCTCATACTCTAAATTCTTTCTTCAGTCTTTCTGGTTCATTTTCAGCAATACTACCTTCATCTCTATGTCTCTTGAACTCTGAGGACATAGGTGCTTGTGAGGTTTCATCTTGACATCAGGATGAAATCAGCAGTTACCTTTTTCCATGGAAAAGTTCTCTTCTGGAGCCTTCTTCCCTTGTATTCAGCAGCTTTAGCGCTTCTTTCTTCAAGAAATTCGACTTGACTTCACATACTTCATGGAGTCTCTCCACTTTTTTAATGAGTTCGTGGCAGTAAAGGAAGTGATTGTGGGACAGCAGACTGATGATGTGGACTGTCTTGCAAATAAAAAAGAAAGTGCATGCACCTCTGTACAAGTACTGTGGACCATGGACAGAGCTTTTCATTATCCTGAAGCTATGTACTTCTGTAAGCGTTGCCCTTTTGTTACCTATGGAGGTAGAGGCCCAATATTTCAGAAGTATTCCAAAGCAGCTTGTTTTGGAGCAGATCACAAAGTAAAACCAGAATTTTAGAGTGTTTCTGTGGAAGAATGTGAATGCATTGATCTACCTTTCCAGACTTTTTTTTAGAAGACCAGCAATTAGAGGCTTTGCAGACTTTTAATGTCAGTTTTTCTTTCTGAGGAAACTTCATATGCAAAGAATGATCTGATCTTGGAGTGGGTGCAGAAGAAGCATGCCTTTTCAAAAATGTTAGCTGGCTCTAATTGCTCTATGCCAAGGCCCTAGCTGTACAGCGAGAGCTGAATTACTCCTAACTGCAGCTGTCTAATTCTTTGTGGACAACTCACGGACCTTTTGTTACCTTCTGTGAGCAAATTAAAGCAACAAAGCAGCAGTTTTTAGTTTCCATGTGGTGTTTCTGTGGAAACACAGAAATTAAGAAAGGGTGCCTTGCTTAAAAGGACACAGAAACAATTGCAAGTGGGATGCTGCAGTTGGTAGCTTTACTGTAGGTCTGTGTCTGTCGCTGTCTGTAGGATGCGTTCGCTGTGAGCCATACACGCAAAAAAAAAACTTGTGCCTTGAGGAAGAGGCTGAGGGCTTTATGGTACCTGCCTGGTCACGAGTCAGCTCTCCAGCCTGGTTTGGTGTTGCCAGCATCCTGCAGGGTATGCCAATTGGTCTTTCTTCTCCTCCAGAGAGGGACAGAAGAAGGTAATAACTAGATGTGAGCAGCTACTGCTTGTTGTGAGAGGAGGCTGGGAAAAGAGGAGGCAGCACTGAGCCACGGGAGGAAGGTGACGGTCTCATGTCCTGGCATGGAAATACAATTTGGTTTCAACTATCGGTGTGTGATTTGTCCAGACTACAAGGCAGGATGGGAGGGCTGGCTTTGTGAACTGCTCCATTCTGGTGGGGTTTGGTAGCTCCTCGGCTCTGTGCTTCAGACTCAGCTGTGCTGTTCCCAAGTCACCTCAGTGGTGCTGCTGTTTCCAGATGTGGCCTGATCTTGTGAGCCCTGGAGGTGCCAAGTTGTGTCTATGAAGTGCTGCTTGAGCTTGTGGGGAGCTTCTTTGGTTGGAACAAGTCCAGATTTTCATGCTCTTCCTGGAGTGGAGTGCTGGAGAATTTAGTGCAGATCCACCCATGTCTTTGCTAGCATTGGTACAGGTCTGACAGCATGAAATCAGGGCAGGAGGCTAGTCCATGTGAACTGAACTGCCTCCACATGTATTGCAGTTTTGCATAGAAAGTTACACCATTTTCCAGAATACCTTATGAAGGTTCATGTATCTTAACCTCAGTTTTATTGTAGAAAATGGAGTTTAGTTACAAAAGTAACTGGCTGGGAAAAGCATTGTTCCCAGATCAAACAACACATGATGTATCATAAAGGCAAGTTGAATTAGCTGGAGCTGCATCTGTAGTAGATGGCTGTTTTGTCTTACCAAGATTCACCGTATGTGGGGTTTCATTTTATTTTTTTTTGAGATGACATTCAGTATTTTTTATGGAAGAAGTTTCTGACAGCAAGAACTTAAAGATGCATGTTTTTACCTGTCTGTTTTCTTAGGATTCAGGAAAGGAATAGTTTGATTATGTGTGTTTGTACCATGATCATGTTATACAAATGAAAGGTAATCTTCAAGCATTCTGCTGCATACTTATGGGGAGCCAGCAGAACTTAATGGAATTTCTCATTTTTTCACTGTAAGATGCAATCTACTTTTTTCTTATTTTCAGGGTTGTCTGAGAAAGCAAATCTAGCCAGCTCCCTGCTGTTGCAGGTACCCTGTACCCATTGACAGTACCCTTGATCTCTGACTCTTCCTGTTTTGCACTAGGTTTATATCTCATTGTTCTGCTCTACATCTGAAGATTGTTGTGCGATGGCAGGAAGGTTTGCATCTGTGGTAAATGTGAGCATGAAGAATGGGTGATTTGTGATTGCAAAAAGAATACAGCTACTTGTTTTCTATTTGATCATTAAAACATGATCTCAGCATGTAATACACACTTGAAGCATACCCCTCGAAACACGAATTGAAGTCATTGCTAAATTTTTGTGTTTGTTTTCTTTTATTCTGTCAATGTTTACTCAGTGTCACGTGGACTGAATCTCAGCCACCCAGCTTAGCAATTAGCTGTTCTCCTGGATGATTCAGTCAGACGTGTAAGGGAGAACATGATGAGAAATTGCCACCGAGAGTGCTGTAGCACACATCTTCTTCATGTATGCATTGACAGAAATGGATGTCCAGGAAGAAATCTCCCTGTAGGAGCTCTCAGCTGAAATGTTTCTTTTACAGGTGCCTGTAACTATCACTTGCTGTGAAGAAAGGGATATGAGACATCTGTAATGCTGTCAATTCTAGAGACTTAAAATATGGAAATGGATGAAAACTACTTGATTTTGAAGCCTGTATAGGTGCCTTTTTTTTTTTTTTTTTTTTTTTTTTTTTTTACTTGTTGGTTGGGGGAAATGGTGGAGCAGTTTTGTGAACACTACTATGGCTCAGTTTCTGGAGTGGCCCTGGATTTGATAAAACCCTTGAGAAATCCCACAGTTATCTGCAGGATTCAATAGTACTCAGAAGCTGATTGTGTAAAAGATATTTAACAGGCTGGAAAGGATGGGCAGCAATGTTTGTTCTCTTTCATTAAAAAAGAATCAACAGCAGGATGCAGAACTTAGTGTTTTGCAATTTAGAAGTTTTAGGCTATGTTAACAAATTAGAAGATTAAATTACAGGAGTACTTTGATTAAAAAAAAAAAACAACAAACAAACACCACAAACCAACTAAGAAAATATGGTAATGTAGGATATTATAATGTTGTTTGTTTGAAAATATCACTTTGATATTTTATGGTATATGATAAATGGTATAATTTATGAATGAAAAGTTGCCGAGTTGTATTTATGTTAGTGTGAGAATTTCATTTTGCTTCCAGTTATGTTTACTGGAGGCCATCACAGTTTGTATAAGCAGTTCCGTGTGTGTGAGATAATGACTAATAGGGTGGCTGTTATTGGTATATGTGTATGGAATCTCTTAATTTCAATGATTTGGGTTTATTATTAAAAACGTAGAATTACATTTTTGCTTAAATAGATAAACATAACCTCAAGGAAATAACTTTTTTTACAATGTGGTGGTATCTTTTGTATGCTTAGACCGAAACTTGCAAACTTTTTTTTTTTTTTTTTTTTAAATCTGCTTTGCTCTTAGTTAAGTCTCTGCTCTGTAATGTTTAGATTGCCAGAGACCATGGGGAGTATCTTTTTCTGTTGTAATTAAAATTGAATAGGGACATGTTTATGTTACGTCTTTGAAAGATTGTCTTTTGAAAGCATGCAAGAGAGCCCCCTTCAGCAAGGGATATGCTGTAGGCAGATGTAGCATATAATGATACAAGAACATGTTTTTTAATGAAGAAAGCGTATAGACCAAAGTTTGACAACAGCAGAGAGAACTGAAATTACAATTTCTAGGCAAGTGCAATAACCTAAAAACTGTACAATTGTTCATGGCATAAGCACAATAAAATAAAGGTGAAGAATTGCAAAATCTCATCAACCAAATGTTCTGAAATGGTTGGAGGGAAAAGGGATATTGTGTGGCGCAGAGTGAATCATTATTCAGACATTTGTGATCTCTCCAGCACAAACTTTGGTTTGTGCTGCCACTGAGGTTAACATTGCTTAGCCTTTTACAGTCTCAGTGCTGCAAACACTTGAGAAATTTACGGTTACATTGCAAAGGTGACCAGGTTATAAGTTCATCAAGTGCAAGTTCACCCTCTGCCCATCCCTATGAGCTAAAAACATGGGTTTTATTTCTGGCACTAATTTAAGAGAGCTGATTCTGTTCTGCTGCTCCTTAACATGCCCAAAGCTCTGTGTTGCTATTGTTTGAGCCATTTTTCTTTCTTTTCCTGGTCTAATTCCTCATGGGTGATGCCCATACCATTTAACTTCTGCCCAAGATTTGAGAGTCTGGATACTTTTCAGCCTGTTATTTATTTTTTTCCTTTTCTTTTCAAAAGTCTGTGTTTTTGCACTTGAATACTGCTCAGCATTGCAGTGAGTGTCCACAGCAAGGGTTTGGTTGTGGGGGGCTGCAGTGGTGGCCTTTGAGGAGAGGCTGGGTCTTGTTGGGCACAGCTGGATCCAGCCAGCTCCAGTGGTCCCACTGCAGGGCACGGCTGGGCCCTCAGCTACAGGTGTAGTTCTCCTGTAAAAGCATATTAAAAAAGGTCAAAAAATGCCAGACAGACTGGAGGAAGGAGAAAGAGTGAGAAACAGCATGGAAAACTGAGGTTGGGGAAGGAGGAGCTGCTTCATGGTACCTAGCTGATACTTCCTGCAGCTGATGGAGGAGCCCATGCTGGAGCCAAAATGGTTTCTGAAGGCCTGCAGCCCATGGGGAGAGCCCACGGCAGAGCAGAGAAAGTGTGAGAGGGAAGGAGCCATGGGGAGGAACTGCACCATACTGCCTGCAGTGCTCCGCTGCTCCCCCTGCAGTGCTCGGGCCTGGTGGGGCAGAGGAGCCTGAAGTGAAGTGGGGACTGGAGAAGGAGGCAGGGAAGGTGTTACTTTAATGTTTGCTTCTCTTGGCAATAAATTGAATGAATTTTCTCTGAGTCCAGCCTGTCTTGCTTGTAATTGGTAGATTTTGTTGGTTTGTGACAAAGGACCTCTAGTAGTTAAAAATGTCTTTTCTAACATTGCACTGCCTTCAGTGAGCTTATGGATGGCATTAAATGTACAAGTGTCTGTTTGCATGATTTGGACTTTGATTTTAAGTGCTGTTTCTCATAGTTTCAGTATAAAGCAGGATGAGACATTAGGGATGTTTGCAACACGAAACAGATGGCTGTTGCTTTGGAAGAAGCTAGTCAGAGAACTGCAACTCAGTCTAATTAAGCAGTTGACAGGTTGAGTCTTTCATCTTTTCTGAGCAGTCTGCAGCAAAATTTAAAACCTTAATCCTGGAAATAGTTAATTATAAGCATCATTTTGGCCACGCAGGTTGCTTCATTGAACCAAATGGGATTTCTCCAATAAGCATTCACTTGTGCTGAAGTGTTTCCAGGTTTTTCATCTGTAATCTGTAAAGATCTTGTGTAAGGTGTTTGAAGCTCAGGCATGTCAAAACTAGTCCTCAGAGAGATATTGACGCTTACTTAACCCCCTTCCCTCCCCAAGCTTTGTCAGTTCAAGCCCACTTTGATACCAGTATCTATGCACCACAGAGGGTAGTCAGTAGGCAGCTCCTGTGGTTCTGTCCTGACTAGCTGCATATACAGGTTTTTCAAAGATATTTCTGCTTTTAGCAGGACTTCCAGGCACCAGGACATGTCAGTTATTTTACCACTAGGTGTTTGATAAGAGGATAGGCATTTCAATTACTAAAAATGCTCATAATATCCACAAGGTGCCTCTGCATCTTGTGAGTTCAGCTGAAAATTTGAAATGAGAAAAAAGCCTAGGTAACATTCAGCATTTTAGGATGTTTGACAAAGATTTTGAAACAAACCTGAAATTGTTTGTTGAGTCAGATATGTTGCTTCAATTTTGGGCGGGAGAAGGTGTTTTGTTCATAGAAGGAAGCAGTTATGGTATAGAAGAATGAAATGACATGAACTTGTGTTTACTGTTCTCCTTTGCCTTTGAAAAGTGTAGGTGTAGCTATTAAAATACCTCAGGTTTTATCTTCCTCGTTTTGAAACCTATGAATTTAAAGTAGTGGCACTTAAACCTTTTGCTCCTAGTTTCGGTTCTAGAAATACTTGTTTGAAGGACCACGTACTTGTACCTCTTTCTCCTTCATGTTTCTGAGAAGGACAGAATGACAGTAACACTTAACATTTTCCATCTATATGAGGAGACCAGTATTTCTGTCCCTCGTATCATGGATGATTGTAATGAATGAAGTGGAGGTTGAAGTTTGCTGAATTATAAAACATAGCTTGCATGAGTTTGTTGGTCTCAGTTGTAGTGGATCAAAATAGGGCCATTTTTCATTGTTGTGTGCTTTTGTAGAAAAGATATTGTGATGTAGGTTGTGTGGCATTGCTCAGAAAAGTATGAGGAAAACCATGTGTTTTCTTTCCTCTTGCAGTATGTGTTAATAAAAACAAACCATTAAAATTAGGCTGTGGTGGTATATATTCTAGTTGATGTAAAGGTTTTGTTTTGAATAGGCGCAGTTCAAATAATCTCTAAGAATAGAAAAGCTTTTAATATGTGGTTTCTATTCACCTGTGTTGATTTTTATTAACAGGTTGTTGCTTAACACCATAATTCATACTTCATTTATACAACACCATCAAATGTTCTGCAGTGCTTTGCATGGTTTAACAGAAGAAAATATATTGCTAAAGGACTGGAATCTGACTCTAGAGCAAGTAGGTGAGAATTGCTGCATAGATGTATCTCTTCCAGATACCCAGACTTACTGAAGTGAGGATATATTTGATAAAATTATACATTCCTTCACCTTACTTTTGTTTTTATAAATGTCTGTTCCTTGCTGGTTAGGTTTTCTAAATGTAAGATGTAGGAAATTGAACAGATGTTTGGAGAACTACTTACCTATCTCAGGGAAGAAATGCATAAAGTGGTATTTTCATTGTTATAATGAAACTATCATTACATTTGCTTATGAGGTTTGAATTGGGTTCTTAACAGAAGCATGTTCAACAGGCAAAAAATATTAAATGGTATAAAACATCATGTGATGTTCAGATAATGAAAAATGTATCACTTAACAGTGTTTGCATTATTCAGAGTTATACACATACAAGTGTCTGCTCTAATCCCTTGCCAGCATGTTGTCTTGGTAACCAGTTACCTGCACACCTGCTCAGCTTCTGCAAGTAAGAGAAAATGGATGGTTATTGGCCACAAATATATTGAAATGGAATATAAAAATCTAGCGCAGTATTAATATTTAATAAGGCTGTGCCTTCTAACTTCAGTGTTTAGTCTCTAGCAGCAAGTTTTATATTTGAACAAAAAGAGATTTGACATCATTCGTGTTACTTCTTTCTGCAAAGTGGGGAGAAGTCAAATTCCCATCTAAAGATCCTATAACACAAAGGAAGAATAGCAGCAGTGTGTGTACTAAAGTAGTAGTGTGCTATGCTAGTGGCAGGCTGCTGAATGAATATTTTGGATCAATTAATAACTGTTGTGGAATTGGTCCCTTTTCAAAACAATTCCTGCTTGTTGCTAAACTGAGGTATAGGTCAGTTCCATAAAGGTATTGACCTGAGAATTGGAAATGGGAGGACTGGGTTTAGGGGAAGAAGGAAAAACTCTGGTAGGTCTGACCCAGGAAATGCCTTCTGCTTTGGCTGAACTTCACTGACAGATCTTTCCCTTAACTTGAAATAATTTCTCCTGGTGCAAATACTATGCTTTCCTGAATTCCAAGAATTCTGGGACTTCAGGAGGTGGTAAAGGAGGTGGCTTGTTCTTTAAATCTCAACTTTATGAATAATTACTAGAAAAATGTGATTTTTGACTGACCAGTATTTCATAATTAGATCTAGAAAAATCTAAACAAAACAAAAAGGTGAGTAGGATACCTAAACAGGTCAGAATAGGTATTTTTTAGATATTAAAGTCTTTCAGCACAGAAGGACCTGGTGCACAATAGCAGACAGAATTAAGCCAGAGAAATGATAGGATTGTGGTATGTATGGTGCTATCTGCAAACTGACTATACCATTATAAGAAATTTCTTCCTAGAACGTGGACAGAGTGAACTTGCACTTACTGACTGCTGTGGCTGTAAACCTATATACGTACACATCTGTAGCTACAGATGACAAATTAAGTGTTATCAAGATGCTTAAAAGGGCAACTACTTGAAGTTAATGAGAATGCTTATTTAGATTATGTACCATCAACTGGCTATGGCAATGCATAGCACTCCAGTATTTCCTAAGCTGAGGATACTCTAGATATCCATTGCTATGGTATTTATTATATGTAGTTCTGGAGCTAGAGAGGACACCTGGGAAAGATTTTGATGCACAGCACCGCGTTACTTTAGAACAATTTTGCCTCATGGTACAAAAATGGGATGCATTCATGCCTGTGTTTATTGTTTCAGTTTTGGTCTAAAATATTAATCATTATGAAATGAAAAATTACATGCAGTTAGAAAACTGTTTTTTTTTTTTTAAAAAAAGGCAGACTAAACCTGTATTTATGTTAAGGTGCAAGTCTGCAGGTGGCTTGAAAAATGCCCTTTACGTCATTTGCTTTTGTAATGCAGGGTCTTGCGTAAGTTTCTGGTACAAAGAATTGAACTGTGTGATCTGTAAACTGGAATTCAGCTTCCAAAAAAAGGCAGGATATTTATTTTCTAAATTATGTGCAAACATCTTGCATTCAAAGCTTGTTTTGGTATTATTGTTTCTGTTCATGTTTCAGTAGCCTTGACAGCATGCTAGATACTGCCCACGCAGAGGAAGACAGTTCCATTGCGCTAATGTATAGGTCCCATTGTTTTTGCCATGTATCTTGTGCAAATGAATCACCAAAAAAGAGTTTCAAACTTTATATTTACTCCTGTGCCTGCTCAGAAGTTTTTACAGGATCTGTGATCTAAGATGAGCTGGATCTTTTTTTAGGATTATAATTTATAAACAAATACAAAAGCTGAGTCCTGTAGATTTGACATTACAAAGACTTGCTATTAATGCAAGTCTCAAAGGGTGAATCTAATGTTATTGTACTGGCATGACTGAAGGCTGGGGGTTATAATAGTTGTATGTGAATTGTGAATTTCTTTCCTTTTGTAATTCTTTTACACTGTAGAAATGTACTTGTTAAGATGCACTGCTTTTGGCATTAGTTTGATAGGTTCAGACAATTGAAAGGACAGTTTTGATTGTGTTGTGCTTTATGGGTTTTGTGGTAACAAGCACAAGGATTCTGTTAAATATTAGGTTTTATACCTCAGGATAATCGGATTGAAGTGCTTCTTGCTTTCACAAGGAATGTGAACTTAATAAATGACAATATTTTGACATATAAACTCAAACCCTGTAGTTCATAAGTATGAGAAAGCATTGCTCTTGCTTTTAGATTGGCTATACCATCTCAGCCGCGTGGGGAAGGTACGTGCAGCAGTGAATTTAGTTAATGCGACGTGCTTACTCATTGTGCTCTGTCATCTTACCTCTTATTCCGTTGGGGATGCTGGAATAATGGAGTTAGTGTGTCAAATGCTAAATAAAATCTCTGTGAGTCTTGAGAAATTTAATTCTGTTTCTTATGACTTCAAAATGATTAAAGCTGTGGATTCTAAAATAAGAATTATTTTGGATTGTTTAAAGTATAAACCAGGAGGAGCAGCAGGCAGGGCTGATGGGGGCATTGCCAAGGTGAGAGCAGGGCCTAGAGGCAGGTTCCCCTCTGTTCAGCCCTGCTGAGGTGCAGCCACAGGGCTGGGGCTCCCCAGTGCACCAGAGGCATGGACATACAGGACTGAGTCCTGGAAAGGGCTACAAAGATGGTGAAGGGCTTGCAACATCTGACACGCACAGAAAGGCTGGGACTGTTCAGCCTGGAGAAGAGAAGCTCGGGGGCTCTTGTGTAAATGTGTGTAAATATCTGATGGGGGGATTAAAGAAGATGGAGCCAGGCTCTTCTCAGCGGGGCCCAATGGCAGCATGAGAAGCAATGGGCACTAACTAAAATACGGGAAATTCTGTTGGAATGCAAGACAAATTTGTTTTGCAAGGGTAATTGAACATCAGTCGGGGCTGCTGAGAGAACTTGTGATACCTCTATCCTTGGAGATGCTCAAAAAAAACTGGAGGCAGCCCTGAGCAAAATGATGTAGTTGACCCTGCTTTGAGCAGGTTTATTGGACTGTGTCACCTCCATAGTCCCTTCCAGCATCAGTGGTTCTGTGAAATTAGCCAGAGAGGCACTGGTAAATATTTGTAGGAATTCTGTTTACTCCTTCATCTTGTCAAAGTGTAAGCAGTTTATTGCTTGTTAAGTTAACAAGCAGTTAATGAACTGATGGCAGTCACTGTTAATATAACAGTGGTGTCAAAGGTTATGTTTAAAGACATGCATGTACATTTAGCAAATGACTATTTCCAAAATGTATCTGGATGATGCTCCTAGTCTCCAAGATTGTTTCATTCTTAAAAGATGAACACATACTTGCTTCACTGCAAGGTATGGGCCTCAAAAACAAGTGTTTTGGCATGCTGAAATGAATTCCTCCACATGCACATCTACGGCACACAAAAAGCCCAGCAGTGTAGCATGTGGCTACTTTGGGAACAGGTGTGTCTAACTCCCTCAGTCTTGGAAAAGTCTAGTTGTTTTCATTAGAGGACATTAAAAAGGACATTAGAAGACATTATAAATTCCCTCCCACCAGCACTCTGCCTGTCTGATGCATGAAGTAGGTAGGCAGGTTTTCAGCCAGCCAGCCAGCCGGAGGATGGGAGGAGATGGTCTGAATTTTTTTTTTATCATGTTCTTCTCTCTTTTTTTTCTCTTTCTTTCTTTCTTTCTTCACCCCTCTCTCTCTCTCTCTCCCCCCCCCCAGTACCTTTAATTCAATTGTGAAAGCTTGTAAAAGTGTTCATCAGTTATAATTTGATGATGCCAAAAGTCAGATGAAAAGATAAAAGGAAGTATTTAAGAGCTGTATTTTCAGTACCAGCCTCTCTGTTTCATCTTGAACCAGTAATCATCATCAGCTGTGAGGAAGAGGGGATATGAACATTATTATTTTAATGTACAAACTTAGTTCTGAATAAACACTTTCTTGCAGATGTGTTTCTGGGCACAAGCAGAAAATCTCATTGTGAAATCTTAGCACCAGTTTATTATGCAGGATTATTGTTGACAGTGCACTATGAAAAGGAGCAATTTGCTTGTGTAATGGTAGAATAAAGTGCCTTCAAATTAAAAAAAAAAAAAAAAAAAGAAAGGCAAACGCACAAAAAAAAGCAACAACAAAACCTAAGTCAAATCAGAATTACACTGTCTAAAATGCTACTTATGACAAAAATTAAGTAGTTGTGTAGTGAGATGGAAGTCAGATGTCCAACGTTAAGAGGAAATATTATATTCACTAAAGTAGTTTTTGAAGTACCAGGTTAAATGTAGAGATGACTAAGAGCTCCAAGTTGTCACTTTTGGCAAATCAAGATTAACTTGTTTCACGCATCTCATTGCATTGCTGAGGATGATATCCTGTGTGGTTTTGCTCGGATTTTAGAATGTGTTGTGATTATTTGAGCATTTTACTTGATCCATTTCTGAACTTTTGATCTAGAAGTAACTGCAGATGCATGTTGCCCCAGAAGAGAACTTCTGAGGTGATGTATGATGTAAATGTATCAGCATTACTTCTGCTTCTGATTACATCTTTGTTCTGTGGTTGTACCTGACTTAGTGTGTTGGATGTGTTGGAAATTTCTGGTAGGTTTCATGTATCTTTGTACGGAAAGCTTTACCTGTAAAGAAATTTCTAATCATGCTCTAACATAAAGACTTCTTGAATCAGTTAAGTAAGGCTAAACTGCCTTAAATTTATCTTAATCCATGTGATAATATTTCTGTTAAAACTCTGAAGATGAAATTTGATGGTTGTACATGGAAAACTGAGATACAGGAAGGGGAGGAACAGATAGAAACACACATTTATGTTTCTTTCCATTACCAAGACATTGGAAAGGTTGGTGGTAACTAGGAAATCAAAACAGCTTCTCTGTGGTGCCTGCACATCAGTTGATTCCTGCACTGGGTTTGGGTGCTGGAACAACATGTTCCCTTGGTGTGCAGCCATGGTCTTCTCCCTTGTGACTGAATGGTCTTCTGGCCTTGGGAACTCCCACCCCAGATCCAGGTAAGTGAGGGTGAAGGTGGTTTGGATCACCAAATCATAGAACCACAGAATGGCTGCGGTTGGAAGGAACCTCTGGCAGTCATCTGATTCAACCTCTCTGCCTCAAGCAGGGTCCCCCAGAGCAGGTTGCCAAGGACCACGTCCAGGTGGCTTTTGAAGATCTTCAAGGAGGGAGACTCGACAGCCTCTCTGGGCAACCTTTTTCAGTGCTCCATGACAGTAAAGAAGTTTTTCGTGATGTTCAGACAGAAACTCTTGTTTGTGCCCATTGCCTCTTGTCCTCGCAGTGGGCACCACTGACAAGCGCCTGGCTCCACCTTCTTTTCACCCTCCCTTGAGATAGTTATAGACATTGATGACCCTGAGCCTCCTCTGAGGCTGAACAGCCCCATCTCCCAGCCTCTCGTCACAGGAGAGGTGCTCCAGTCCCTTGGTGGTCCTTTCTTGGACTCTCTCCAGTATGTTCATGACTCTTGTAATGGTGGACCTAGAACCAGACACAGTGCTCCAGGTGCAGCCTCAACAATGCTGGGTAGAGAGGAAGGCAGAATCACTTCTCTTGACCAGCTGATGATGCTAAAAGTGTCCTAGTTAAAGGATTATTGCATAAGGATTTATGCATAAGGCTAGTGACTTAAATTTGACATTACTGCCTGAAGAGTGCTTATTTTCTTTGAGGAGAAGTGCTTTGGAAAACATAGTTTTATTTTTCAAAGTTGAGATCGTAACTGATAAAACAAAATACGCTGCAGTTATTTTTCCAATGATTATACCGATAAGCTATCTGTTCCTCCTTGGTCATCACTGTGGTAAATGTATTAGGATTAAAAATGAAATAGGCTGTTAAAAAAATAAAGACAACAATAGGTTGGTGCGAATCTTTGAGCAAAACATGAGTAAAATGAAGGTGAATCAGACTTTATGATTAATTCTAGAAGATCTTCAGGCTGATTTTAAGACAAAGCTAGACTTAGATTTTAGATTAAAAAAAAATCATATTGAAAACAGAGAGCACAGACAAAGTCTTTCTGTGTTTGTCTGCTTATTTTACTGTAGTTATGTTTTTCTGTGTGTCTATTTCTCCCTTCTCTATGTCCATTTGGAAAATAGTTGGTATAAGGTCATATGAAGGAAACAGGAATGGCATTTTCAAATTAAATTTAAATGTTTCAAAATGTTCATAGTTTGTTGAAGCTCTCCATTCAAGAGTAAAAGGATATACTCTATTATAAATGTTAGTTATATTGATATAATTTAGTATTTTATGGGATATGCAGTCTTTATTAGCAGACTTTGAGAAAGCATGAAAAAAAATAACCCACTTTCAGATTAGCATATAGTTAAAATCTAATTAAGCAGTACCCATTATACAGGGTTATAATTTACAATTTAAAACAATTGCCTTGTAAATCAACTAAATATACATTAAAACAAACAAAAAAACCTTAGCGATTCTTGACCTTTTAAAATCGGGGTAATCAATCCAGGCTTGTTTGCTGCTTTAATGCACACTGGCACCTAAAGTTTAAATGCCAAATGGTGTTTCTTTTCTCTCATGTGGGTCTGAGGACATCTGTTGTAGAAGTTAAGCAGAATGACAGCTTGCTTTTTCTGATGGGTAGAGTTCTTGACTGTGCGATTTTTTGCTTTCTTCCATAGGAAGTCATTAATAGAAATTCACTGGCCTGCAGGGCAGAGTTAATTTGTCACAAATATTAGGTCGAGGTAACAGGAACAGAACGCAGAAGAACAATAGGGAGGGATTTTTTTTTGGACGTAGGCTCTGTTTGACTTGGTGATGCCAAACATTTACCAATAGAGAAGTTCTCTAAACACAGTGAAAATTCCTTGCTTTAAGTAATTGTGCTTTGCATAATTTTTTTATGCTCACTGCTATATATTTGAACCAAGAAGAAATTTGGAGATATTGTCCTCTTTTTTTTTTTTTTTTTTAATCACATATTTAAATATTTCAATGCTGTTAAATTTTTAACTTTAAAATTTATTTCTTGATTTATTTTGCATATGAATCAGTGAAACATGAATCAGTGTTTCATAAGAGTTCCTATTAAATAAGTATGTATTCTGAAAGGAAATAGCTTTATTTTTCTTTGTTGTTTCCCAGTTAGAAAATGTTATATTCTTCTTCAGGATTTAAATTACCCAGGTTTCAGTCTCAAGGTGTTTTTTTTTCTCGTTTGAAATAGTCTAATGCTATCATTTTCAAAACCAGGAAAAGCTCATAACAGGGATCATTTTGAATAAAGGTAAGGGATGTAAATACTATAATACAAAAATTGCTAAGCAAGACTAGGACCTACGGTAGTTTCTAAAGAAAGCTTGTATAAGTCTTATATGCAACAAGTAAGTTTCCAGCCTTTCTCCCCTGACTTGCTAGCTAGTCCTTTAAATCCTGCATTGTTTTTTAATTGGCTAAGTGAAGGAACCCTAATTATTTCCTGAGTTGCTACAGTAATGTAAACTGTCAGAGCATAAACTGTAGATATACTGATTATATATATTGAAATTCCATATAGGACTTTGCCATTTTGTAAAGAATGAAATCCTTGCTTCTGTCGTGCTGAGGCATTTTTTTTTAAACCTAATTCTGTTAGAAAAATATTTGTTGTTGTTGTCTGGGGAGTTGTCATCTTTCATCTCATGCTTCTGTCATTTAAACACTTAAGATATTGTTTGAAAAACTTTTAATATACCTTAGTACAAAGGTTTTATTTGTCAGCAAGCTAGACTGTCTGGTCTAAAATGTCAGAGAACATTCTTAGTGCTCAGACTTTCTCACACATGGATCCAGACTTAAAATGGTTATCAAGGAAATGGCTGCATGTTTTCTGCCACCTTTGTTCCAACCTGTATTCCTGGATAGGAAGTAGGAATGTGGTTTTAGTTTCTAGGACCCTGTGTGAGGTAGAAATATCTAAAATGAGGCATAAGTTCTTTGGATAAAGGCATAGACTAGTTATTGTGAAATTGAGCTCAAATTTATTGCCTGTACTAAGCATTTAAGAAACTTTCCAGTCTCCCTAAAATGAAGATGAAATGGAAAGGGAGATCTGGCCAGAAATCCTAGGAACTGCTCAAGTTGATCAAATGGTGGTGAAAATTTGTTGTAAGATAGTATTTTGTGTTGCTTATAGTATCAAAGAAAGAAGCAAGCTTGGTCTTTCAAACATAAATTACAGTTTCCGTAAAGCAGAATTGCCTGTTTTTAGGGAGGTAAACTGTGAATGAAAAATGGTGCCTTCTTCTGAATACCACCATGTGAGGACATGGTACATACAAAGCTTCTGCTTAAATTAACAAAATGGCCTTGTGAATATTTTCAGTTGGTGCCCTCTTATAACTCTTAGCATCTTGGCCTAAGGTGGGAACAAAAAGATAAATGGACTGTAAATTTTACTTCAGAATGGTATTAACAGAAAACAAATCACATGGCTTGATACTGCTTGTATGTATATAAAATCGTGCTGCATTGTACAGTTCAATTAGAAGAGAGAAAAAGAAAATATTTATTTTCAAGAAGGTATACCTTGATGATAGAAGCATTTAGAAAATATTTCTAGCATCACAGTGACCATTACGGGTTTTGATAGCTCTGGAAATATTCCCCTAACTATGCTTTTATTAGTTGCTTATAATAATCTGTGTTTTTGATGGTAATTCTTTAAGACAGAACCAGACGATGACCTGCCTTCCTACTGCTTGACATAAATCCCAGCTGATATAAAATGAGTTAAGCTGCAGTGAACTTAAATGCTAATGCTAAAGACATCAGGCAACCTGCTGTTTAGTATCAGAAAGTTTTAACTTTGTCTTACTCCCACATCTTCCTTGTTCCAATATAAATTAAATTGGCACCTCACCACCAGTAACGGCAAAAAGCTGTTCCAATTTGCAAACAAGTTGTATGCTCAAAAAAAGAGTCATTAATAACAAGCATTGCACCAAATCAGTGCATGCGATCATGCAGACTTCAGTCAGCGTATTGTGTTTATGTGGTAAGGGCTTGGTAGCGGGGGGGCTAGCTAGAAGCCCCCATTCCCTTGCAATGCTGGGGGAGAGGGGGGAGGTTAGAAGAGGGGGTTTCTCACTGTTCTAGTCTGCTAGTCATAGGCAAAAAAAATATATTAATCTGCCTATGCTGTGTCAGTTTTGCCCATGATGTTAGTTGTTGAGTGATCTCCCTGTCCGTATCTCAACCCTTGAGCCCTTTCCATTGTATTTTCTCCCCCTTTCCTTTCAGGAGGGGGAGTGAGAGCATAGCTGTGGGGGAGCACAGCTGCCCAGCAGGGTAATGCTACCACATTCAGCTAACAAATAATCCCACTCCTGGTTAAAGTAATAATTCATAAATAAATAAAATATCAAATACTTTTGGCTGTATGGAGGTGACATTTTGTCTCTAAGAGAGTCAGCCAGAATTTTCCCTGGTTTCAGTACCCGTATAATGTCAGAATATATTCTATGTATAATATTGAATATTATGTTAAGTAATTACCCTCTACAATATGTATTAATCTTTTCATGAATTACTTTTCCCTCTGAAAATAATGACCTTTCATTGATTGAGAAGGTATCTATGCTTCCTTCCTTTCTCCATTCCATGAACTTTTATGTAATGAACTGAAGTAAATGATAATTAGTCTTTCATTTAAACCTTTCAGAGTCTTAAATGGCCTAGGTTGTTCTAGTTTCATCCAATCAACTGAAGAAAATTTTGATGTCTTACTTTTTTTGCTAGGAGTCTGATCCCATTGAATTATTCTGTGGCTAAGTAAAACATGAGATGTGCTTCCAAGGTGGTGCAGGTGCAGCTCACTCATAAAAGCCTGCCTTAAGTCTCTTCCACCTGTGGCATGAGGGGCTCTGATTCACATCTGTCTCCACAGTAACTGAAAGCAAATTCTGAAATAAGGCACTGAATAGGGTGGGGGAAATTCAAGTTTCCTAATGGAGAAGATAAGCAAGTGCAAAAGAAACATGAATTTGTGTTTTATGTCCAATGGGGGTATTCTGCAGCTCTTGATTTGAAGCTATTATCTTGTTCTTTAACTAACACAAAACAGGTATACTTAGACCCTGAAAAGCATTGCTTTTCTGTTCACCCTCAGTACTCTTACTTTGTCCTCTATTTTGTTGAGATACTAACTTGGTAACAAGACTGAAGTCACTATATTTTAAGTCCTCCATCCCCTCTTTCCCACAGTTTGTTTTTCTGCTAATTGCTCCTAAATCCGCTTGTTTAGAGTTTATAGACGTGGAGCTACATGTCAGGCAGAGCCCATCAAACGATGAACATAATGTATGGTTCAAACTCTGAGCAGGACAAAGAAGGTTCATCTCTTCCAAGAAGGAGATTTTTTAATTGCATTGACGAGTCTGTAATATGCTTCTTAGTTCATTTGAAAGAGCTAATTATAGTCCTTTGGTTAAAATGGTTGAAAGGCTGATTTATTCATGTTTCTGTTATTTGTCTATTTAATATTAAAATGTTGTTCTTTGTTTATGTCAGCATTTACTTTCAAGAGAGAGTGAGAAATTAAAATTCTTAGAAATGTAGTGAGAATCTCCTAGTCTGTTCCCTTCTTTCCTGCTTTTTCTTGGGTTTTACATTGCAGTTATATTGACTGATTTTTATTTTTATTTTTTAATATTATTTGGTGGTGCTGAGTATTGTTTTCTGAAGATGATCCTATATGATGCATAACTGTAATTTTAACACAGGTTTTGTGACACGTTGGTAGTTGTGTTTTAGCAAAAGTCTCTTCTGGAGGAGAGACCCTTTACCATTTGCGTTAGTTATGAATTTAATAGCAGATACTCTGAAATACTATGGAAAGGATAAAAGAAAGAATTTCTCTGTCAAAATTGCAGTAAAGCACCTTGTTTTGTGAATTAATATATATATTTTTTTTTCCAAAGGAAGAATGGAAAGTGTTTGTGTATATGTTCATATTCTGTGCGTTGTTGTAGTGCTGTAACGTTTTTGAATAAGGATAATTTTATTGTTGAAATTCTAAATGTTGTGTTACACATATTGATGGTGTCTTGGGCTGTTGTTGTTGTATTTCGAACAGGTTACTGCAGTTACCGTGGTTTACAAAATTAATTTGAGCAAACTGATTTGTTTGGCCTTTTTGGATCTGCTTTCAGCCTGTGGGATAATGCAGTTCAGCAGTATTCTTTGTTCTTTGCAAGAACTGGAAACACTCTCAAGAAACTGTGAGAATGTGATAAAGAACAGCAAAAATATAATGTACAGAAAAAGATCTGTACGGTTTTCTAAATGCAGATATAAGAGTTTGTTAATTTGCCTGCAGAGGCTAATAGATTTAATGGTTGGAAACGAATTGTCTAGTTTCATTTCTACTTTGATTTTATCCCCAAAAGGGGAAGTACAGAAAACTTCTTGTTGATAAGGAATATTTCTATGTCCTTCCTCTGCCAAAGTTCAGTGTCCGTTGTTAATGTGATAATAGTTTTTAGTATGTTGGAATGGATTGATATATGATGCATATTAATATTTGAACTGTGGTATTTTCCTTCTATTTATAACCTTCATTTGGTCACTGAATCCTTGATTTGAATATATTATTTATTTTTGAGATGTTTGTAAAGAACATCTTCAGAGACTGTTAACATTTGTCAGCTCTTGGAATGACAGCTCCAGTCACTATGGAAGACAAGTAATTTTCCTCTTGAAGAAAAGGGATGCTAATCTCCACCTACAGTAACATGTTTTGAGAAACATAACACACTAAGAAAATGTACCAATTACTTGTCTGAAAATTGCTTCCCTTCTGCAAGATAGACAATCATAACATTTTGGGACATTATTTATTTATTTTGCCAGTTTCCTAACATCACTCCATGTTTGGCAAAGTAAAACTCCATGGTTCAAAGAAGAGAGGAACATTCTATCAACTACTTGAGCAATGTTGTACTGTTGTGTGGTGTTGAAGCTTTTGTTCCAGGTTATGACCCTTGTCCAGGCTCTGTAGCTAGAAAACAAATATGCTCTGCCTTAAGTGAACGAACAGGTAATGAATCAGTATGGTGCTTATATGTGCCCTTATGTTGTACTTAACACAGCTATAAGGGTAGTTCTTAGCTATTGCTCATGATGGGCAGCTTTTATTGGTGGAAAGCTGTTTTTTATCTCTCGTTTCTTAGTTGGCTTTCAGAAGGCATTTACTGATTTCTACCTACAAGCAATGTAGGGATAGTAAGTGGAAAGTCTATGTATGTGCATGCATGCTTGTATATCTCAATGTAATTATTTGCATATGCTAAATATACTAAGCCAGAAGAGTGAGGAAAATTGCAATTATATTAATGAAGTTGCTTAATTGTGTATAATGAAATTTTTAATTTACTGCAACCTACTGAAACTATCATTGACCTAATAAAGATTATACCCTTTTACTTGTATTGTTTCCTGTTTAAATCAGCAGGAGCATATTAAAACAAACTGCTTAATTGTTGAGAAATTAGATAATTTGAGATGTAGAAGAAAAACAAAAACATTGTAATATAAAAATTGACTCTGTTTAATAAGCAGTTAGACAAAACTATCTTTTTTAAAATGTTCTGTGCCACAGGCTTATGACATTAGCAAATGAGTCATATCAAGTCACTTTACTTGGAAACATTTCTAACATTTCAGCTGGAAGCCATTTGCAGTCACGTCTGCTAAAAATAAAGAGCTCTGCTAGTTTCACCTGCGGCCTTGTGGGCCTCTTAAGGGGCAGGAAGATGCACAGCAGATGGTCTTTAAGGGTAAAGGGAAGAAAAGACTTAATTGCAGTTCATTCCTAAGACCTGTTCAGTAACTGACAAGTCATTAACCTGTGCTGATGAATAATTCCTTCCTAGAGCATTATATGTGTATATATATATGTATACAATATAATAATATTATATATACTCTATATTTGTTGGCTAGGTGTATAAGCAAGGTAAGTGGAGTTCTATCAGGTCCCTTCTACAATGCGTTTCTTCCCATCCCACCACTTTGTGCTCTGGTACTCAGACCCTCCAGAGCAACCCATTCCTTCCCCTGTCGCCATGGCTTCTGTAGCCTTGCCTCCTCATCTTCTTGCAAGACCCTGCTGCCTCCAGTGATGTTCCTTCATTAACAGTGTAGCTGTTAGAGAGCAACAGAGGTAGGGAATTGACAAAAGGAACTGCTGAGGTGGAAGGAGCTGAGAAAAGTTTAGGCTGAAGTTTGGCTAAAGGTTGAGTCCTGTGCAGAGTTGCAGGAACGACAAGCTCCTGGTAGGACATAATTGAGGCAATTAGGAAAAAAGTCATGCTAACATAAAGGCTGGAACATCTGTTTAATGGTTTAGAAGAAGTTTAACGTTCGACTTCACTAATGGCACTGAAACTTTTTATCATTAATGTTCACTAAAGAATGACTCACTCTCTGATGTCTAACGACTTTTTAAGAAGTTATCCTCCAGCTGGAGCTCTGCAACTGTTGCATTTGAAGTCATAACACTCCGGGAGAATTCCAGCAGGACAAAACCTATTTTGGGGCAGTTTGTTATGCATATTTTTGGCTTCTGACTAATCCAGTTCAATTTCTTATTATTGGTGTGTGTCTGTGTTAGTGCTGTGTGCTAGTGCATAGCTCCAGCATGAGAACAGAAACATATTGAATGCTAAAGAAAAGTTTTATTTACATGCTCATGAACTTGGTCTAAATAGGGGGAAATACACAAAATATACAGCTGACGTAAAGATTTCCTCTGTAAGGATTGTTTTATTAACTGTAACACTGACAATCCAATTAACTATTCAACAATTTGAATATTTTTTTTTTCCCAGAAATATTTGTAATATCTCCCCCCCCCCCGCCCCCGCTTCCCCCAGCAATTTTCATCATTCCTCTGTTACTTTTAAGCTAGTTGTATCTTTGGAAAAATAAAAAAAGCTTATTTCTTTTATAACTTGGTTTGTATCTCCTGACTGTCACATTAACTCAGTACTACTATTACTTTTTAATAAAAGTCTACACAGCAAGAAGGAAGAGGCTTGCTGATAGTAGAGAATATTTTGTATAATTTAGCTTTTTATTTGTAATTTATTTTTTTTTTGTATATTGGACTTTGCCAAATATCTTTTATGAAAAAAATAAATAGATCTCTTTCCAATCGACCCAGCACAATAACTACGCTGAGGTAATACTAAGGCTGTGACCAAAAAAAAAAAAAAAAAAAAAAATCCAGAACAAGGTCATGTTTTACCTTGCTGTGGGATTTGGGGAATGGAAAAGTGTATCAACAGTGAAGTTACGCTGCTTGCTATGAATTGCACCTTTTTTTTCCGTTCTTAGTTCTGATGGCATTTTATGTATTTGGTGGGGTTAACATGAAACAGTAGTTTTTGTGGATAATTCTAGACTGTATATATGTTTTTTCTATTAGAAATAGCTGTTGTCACTGTGTATACATCGGTTTTAGATCTTAGAAGAATTGGCTGCTACTAGTGCTAGCAGTTTATTCTGCAAATATAGTTTGCGAAGTATTGTAGGAAAATAATGCCAAGTCAGAATTAACTACAGCTCTAACAAGGTCTAGATGTCTCTAGAAGTCAGTAGTAAAGTCTAGAGCTGGCAAATTTATTTATTTATTTATTTTTTTTCAGTCAGATTTAAAGCAATTTGAGCAAGGTTCCTTGGAATCTAACTCTTTGAAGTATCAAGGTTAAAAACCCAAAGCTCTACCTTCCTTGTATCTCTTCTAACAGCAATAATAGAAGACAGATATTTTAGGTTTTCCAAGGTAATATAAAATTGTAGGACTTATATAATATAATCAAATCTATATTTTTTCTTTCTTGATTTGAGAGAGATTTACTTTAGAATTCTATTTGGAGTTTAGGAGACCTCTGAATGCTTTGAAAAATGACTATTGGCAATATATACTTTACGTGAAAAATATTTCTGTCCATTTATGTTTGAGAGAGTGCACTAAATGTAGTTTGTTTGACTGGGAGCATTAAAGAAAAAGAGGGGTTCTTGTATGTGGGTGAGCTGAAGCTGAGTAAAAGTGTCAGTAGCTATGGTGTGCCTGTGACCATTCTTGGAGATGATAACCTCCTTTAGTTATCAGAGGTAGGTCATGCTGTGGATGGACTCTCCTTAGTCTCCTAATAGCTAGGTTCATACTTGCATTGTCCAGCTGCCTTTTGTTTCTGGGGTTGCTGTCATTAAAATTTAATTTGATAGGTGAGCAAGAATGACACTGATTATGGATAGCCTTGAATTAGTGGTTGTTAGGTTGTAAATTTATCTTTTATCTCATCTGGAAAACTTGATCTGAGAGGCAATGAAGTGTTGTAAAAAAGGCATAATGATGTTAGAGAAGTATATATCATTGGTAACCTCAGGATATTGTGGAGGTGTAGTTCATGATTGATAGGATAGGCTTGTAGGAGAGAGAGAAGGAAAACGCACCAGTCTGCAGCTCATCTTAAAGTTCCAAAGTACTATACAAGATGTGTAAGAAATAAAAAAATGAATTCCTTAATAGGTAGTCAAAATTGTATGCTATAACAAATGTGGTGAGATGATTCAGAGGCTTGAATATTTTTATTGCCTTATTGATAGGAATGACACTGGTTTATCAAAGTTGTACAACCTTGCTCTGAGGTCTAAATTGCAGTAGAAGACAATCATGGAGTCCCATGAGTAATGATTAAAAGGAGGAAAAAATGGATTTAATGGTTATCTTCCTTCAAATGGTGCACTTTGTGAGCACAATTACTGTAAATGACATGTAGAAAGAGAAAAAGAACAAATGTTGTTGTATTGGATGATACTGATGAATGTCACCCTTTAGCATATAAGGAAATGGGTGAAACATTTGTTTTTGAGAAAACATTGAGGAAGAGTAAATTTTCAGGAAGACGGAAAAAGATAAAAGTATGGATGTGAAAGGAGAATTGGTGAATTATAGACAACTTAAAGAAAAGTTCTGGATCTGGCAATTCCATAAAAAAAAATGTGAGAAATAACATCTAGGGCATCTGAGCATCTTGTTTGAGAGAAACTCAAAGCTTTCTATTTTTTTTTTTTTTTTAAAGTTGAAGGCCTTGTAGATGGCAGAGAAGTGTAGATGATATTGCATTAATTAACCAGCAGAAGAAATACATGGCAGATGAGACAGCTGCAAGGTGAATCAACTGGTAGTTAGGAAACTTTGAATGGTAATTGTGTGAAGCATCTGCAGTTGAATAAGGATATTTCTGGAGGGTTTGGTTTGGGTCTGCTTAGAGTACTTGCTTCCTTTGCAGGTGATAACAAGGCATAAGCAGCAAAAGCTGTTTGGAGGACAGGATTAGGATGAACATGCTGGAGAAATAGTCTGTAAAAAGTTGGATTAAATTTAGTAAGAACTATTGCACTGTGCAATACGCTTTGGAATAATTAACTGCAAAAATACAAGATGGAGGAACACCTGCTTAGACAGAACGGAAGAAAAGCTTGATAGCTGTATTGGATAACACACTAAATGTGAATCATTGCTATTCTGCTGTAAAAAATAAAATACGAAAGAATTGTATCAACAGCATTAGATTATTCATAAAAGGATGTTGGCTGGATTGATGTATCAAGCTTGAGGCACTGGAATTCAAGAAAGATAGCATAAACAGCAGAATCAGGAAGTTAAGAATATTAGTGCTAGAAAACATGACATAATGGAAGAGATTCAAATAGGAGACAGCTCTTGTTTTTTTTTTTTTGTTTGTTTTTTGTTTTTGTTTTTTCAGCTGAGATAAAAAGGGATGTGACAGGGAACCTGCTAAATCTGTAAGAAGGTATTGCAGATGCAAAATGTAATTGACATTAAAATTGCTCCATCTAGTAGACTGGGAGTAGTGGGCTAAACTGCAGTAAGAGAGATTGATGTCAGACGTTTTGAAAGGACTCTTCTGATAGTAAACAAGTGAAGAAACATCATCCAAAGTCTGAGACATCTCTAGGACCTCTGCTGCTGGAAATCTTAGTAGCAGAATTTACTCTGTGTGTAGCCAGAGAGATGGATCCTATCTTTGGACAAGGGTAGATTAAATGACCTTTTCGGATCACCTTGATGTGCTGGTTTTATAGAATCTTTTTTTGTTGTTATTGTTGTTTTAAAAGGCAAAATAAAAATGAGTCACCAAAAATGTTATAGAGTAGTTTTCCTTAGTAATACCCAGTGCTGCCTTTTAATGAGAGATCATTTCTGGGATTTCTCACTCATCTTTTTACCAAGTTCTATCAGTACTATCAATATCTTGATGTCTTCTTCCTCCCCCCCACACCCCCAACAGGGAAAAACAGAACAGAAAAACACCCTAAATCACGAAGATTTCTTAATGGTAAGGAAATGTAAAAAAAATATCATTCATTTGTGAAATTTAATTGCTGAGTCCTTTTCTTGGCCTTTCCCTGCAGTATGTCATATAGCGTTTCACTCTAGTCTTGCAGAAAACTATAAAATAAGAAAGTGTATACAATGTTAGTGGTGCATTTTTTTTTATTTTTTTTTTTTAAGGAATCAGCATTTTGATTCAGGTACATGATAGAAACTTTATCTAGTTAAATATATGTATATATTAATAGCATCACACACTTGGGGTGTGTATCACTATGCTTAAAAAAGCTTTTTTTTCTTACATTCTTCCTTTGTCCATGTTTTTTTTTCAAAAGGAAGTGCATTAGGGGAAGAAGGTGGTAAATTTTACAATGTTAGATGACACACAGCAGTGACAGGAGCATTTTTTCTGCAAAATGCATCCTTTTATCTAATTTTTTGCCTGCCTGCTTAAGGAAATGAGGCATATGCAATTACTTCATCTATATCTGGACTCTAATAGCTTATGGATCTGTTGGCCAATTCCAAGCAAGATCTTTAAGTTATTGAGATCTTAGATGTATGCAAACTGATGGCATGGAGCAGAGACCCATGTTAATGCCCCCATTGCACAGAAGGGAGGGAGAGCTCAGCTCTTACCACCTTTGGCTTTGTATGTATTGTTAGAAGGAGCTATTTTTCATTGTTGAGGAGAAAAGGGAATGAGATAAGGGTACGGTGGTGGCAAGTCTAGGAATAACCTTGGATAAATAGTGGTATGGCTCTAGAGGTGTTGAGATGATATATGCAACTGTTAGGAATATGAAGAGAACCTGAAGATTGCAAGGCACATGCAGCAGTAGGCTTATCAGTCCAGTTGCTAAAAGGACTGAGAGTTCAATAATTTTCCCTTTTTTTTCTTTTTCTGAATTTGTTTCTTCTGTTGGCAGATGACCATGATTCAGTCATGGATGACGAGACATCAACTAGAAATCAATCCAGAAAAGCCTAAAATAATATTTAGGAGCCTCTCTGATTATGCTTTCATTGTATTAAGGAGATTTCCATAATACAGTATGGATAATTTTGACCCCTACATTCCACTTCACTTCTGAAATTATTCTAGGATGCTATGGCAATTCTGCAGTTGGAATTCCCGTTTCTTCTGTGAAATGCTAATAATCACTCATTCAGTCTTCCATAGCAAACACTGAAGAATACCTGGGGGGGGGAGGGGGGGAGAACTACAACAATAACAACAACAAAAAACATATGTTGGTGATCACATCACTCATAATTGCCCAGCCTTACAAACCCACAGGTGAAATTAAGGCTAGAAATAAGACGTAACACATTATTATCCACGTCCAGTATGTGGTATTATGCAGATTGTGTATCTGATCTCACTGGCTAGCAACCCTTATATTATGTGAATTTATATTCCTAAGAATATTCTAGGTGAAAACTATTTTTTACAAAAATTACTTGGAGGAGGGAAGAGGTCTTGGGTGAAAGAGGAGATCTAAGATATACCTCATTTGTATATGTTTTCCATTCTATGTCTTAAATATTAGCTGAGATACCCTAAAAGTAGTAACAAGTGATCCACATTTGAATGAGAACACAAATTATTTTATACATTTGTAGGTGAAGTTTTTAAACTGCATTTCATATATAACTTAACAGTTACCATAGTAAAGTTTCCTCACTTTTCTCCGAGATCAGTATGGTTCTACCCATTTACCAGATGGAGGAACAGATATAGAGATACCAACTGCTATAGCCATGATTATGATTTTTTACATGCTCTGCAATTCATCTGAATCTTAAGGGTTTTTTGTTTGTTTTGTAGTGTAGTTGTTAGATTAGTGCAGACAGATAATGCAAATTTCAACTAAGAGATAATGCAAAAAGCTTTGGTAGAAGAGAGGTTCATGTTTAAGTTGCTCCATGATGAATTCTGTGATGGTGGTTGCAATTTCAATCAAAACCTGGTATTTAAGATCATGAGTGGTCCTTAATGAACTATTTGACTAGTTGAAGGCCTGTGTTAAACTAGAAGAACTTCTCAGAGACTCACTGATTTAAAAACAAGCAAACAGAAAGCACTTACGTGGAAGGGAAACTTAAAGTCAACAACTAAATAAATCACTGGAAAGAGCATCCTTGGCTTCATCGATATGCTGTACTTGGAGTTTATTATGTGAGCAATAACAATTTCATATATAGTCCCTGAGGAGCCGTGATTGTTAAGGAGACCTCAGCTTCTGATTTCCAGCTGTATGAAAAGCTAGCAGGCAAAAGCATTTTGGACAGACAACAGGAAATGCAAAGTAAAATGATATACATCTCATAAGGAGCTGGACCTACGATACTCATGTAAAACTGCAGAAAAAGTTACAGAATAGGTATGCCCTATCAGTAGGGAAATATAGGTGAATCTGAAAGAATAGATTGTGTCAAATTGATACCAGAGCCATGAGCACAACCCTGTCGTTAGGCATCCAGCCTGGAGTGCACCTTAAATAGATAATGATGTCTCACTTTGATTAAACTTATAGCAAGCCTGAGGGCTATCTGTGTTTTGTGAAAATCTAAAACAGACAATGCTGAAGAGCACTTAACTACATTTCAGGACCTTTAGGGCTCAATTGACCTGTTGTTCCGCATCTGAAATACTTGAATACTCGACTCAGCTTTATATGGGGTGATCATTTTGATCCTAGATACAAGCACAAAACTGTTTTAATTAAAATGTTGTGGTGTATTTTAAGGATAGGCTGGTAGTGTTCTCCAGCTTTCCTGATTGTTTCAGACTGCAGAAGCAAAGTCTTGAAAGTTAATGCCTTTTTCCGTGTTTTTACCCAGATTGCTGTTTACAAGCACTGCAAAAGTATGGGCTTAAGTTGAGCCAGGGGAGTTTTAGGTTAGATGTTAGGAAGAACTTCTTCACTGAAAGGGTTGTGAGGCACTGGAACAGGCTGCCCAGGGAAGTGGTGGAGTCACCATCCCTGGAAGTCTTCAAAAGCCGTTTAGATGTAGAGCTTAGGGATATGGTTTAGTGGAGGGCTGTTAGCGTTAGGTTGGAGGTTGGACTCGATGACCTTGAGGTCTCTTCCAACCTAGAAAATTCTGTGATTCTGTGAAAAGGTTTATGCTTTCAAGTGTGTGAAATCAAGGTCCCTTTGAACATATCTTAGGAGAATGGGCCTGGAAAAATATCTTACTTAATGTTCAATTAAAGTCTTGCCCCAGCAAAAAACTTCCAAATTTTCAGAATTCTGAAGTTTGCAAACAGAAGTCAAGTAGCTGTTGAAGAGCTGCTGCCTGTGGGCAGCCCCCGCAGGCTCAGTTCAGGAAGGACGGCATCCCATGGGAGGGACCCCACGTGGAGCAGGGGCAGAGAGTGACTGTGAAGAAGCAATGGAGATGAAGCAAAGTGTTAGGGACTGATCATAGCCTGTACTCCCCTGTGCTGCTCAGGGTGAGGAGGTAGGTGGAAGAGGGTGGATGGGAAGAAGGCGCTTTTAGTTTGCTTTTAGTTTCTCATTGCTTTAGTCTATTAGTAATAGTAATTAGTAATTACATACATTAGTGATAGTAATTAGTAATAATACATTATTTTAATTTCCCTGTGCTGAGCCTCTTTTGCCCATGTTGGTACTTGGTGAGTGATCTCCCTGTCCTTATCTCAACCCTTGAGCCCTTTCCATTGTATTTTCTCTCCCTTTCCGTTTGAAGGTGGGGATTGAGATGGTGGTTGTGGTGGAGTTCAGGTGCCCAGCTGGGTAAAACCACCCCACCTGGGAAGTGCACGCTTCCAGGATTACGCCAGATTGGTCTATTAAGTGGCTTCAGTGTACTTCCTCATGCATTCCAGTAGCACTGTTGTATGGGGCTGGTCATTATCACTCTTTCTTGTTCTGCCACAGTAGCTACCTGTTCAAACGTTAAATGAAACTAGTGTTACCACTCCACTTACTAAGGGTGAAGCTCTGAGTCAGAGCTGTTCTACCTAGCTTGGGTAGAGTTTTGTTTGCTGCAGACCAGTGGTTTTGCTCAGGCTGCAGAAGCTGTGCATACCTGGGGCATACATGGTAGCTGTGCCTCTTGAGATTTGCAACTCCTGTACACCAGATGTGCAACAATAACTCAGTAACATCTCGTATTGGAGACTGGACAGCATAAAAATAATTTGAAGAAACTAAATTCAAATGTGAGCAAGGCAGGCATCCCTTTAATAGTGTCTCACCTAAGGAGCAGGCTTAGTGAACATCAGTGGGACTTTACCCTGGGAAAATGGTTCAAAACTTCCATTTTCAAATGTAGTATGTAATACTTAGACTCTAGGAGAGACCCACCACCTGCATGGGTGATAGCTTATGTTACCCTGAGCAAATTTTCCTTCTGAAGAAGGTGGTCACTTACAACATTAAAGTAGTTGCTGGGTTTGGTTTGACTGTTTTATTTTTATTTTATTTTTTGTTTTATTTTTGTTAAAAAAGCACACTTTCATACTAGCTTTCAGCTTGTTTTTAATAGGGGTACAACAAGCTGCAAGTAGAGAATCCATAGCTCAGTGATTATTTATTTGAATCTTGTTGTGCTTGTCAGTTACTGTGCAAAACAGAATGTAAGGAGCTGAGCATGAGGGAAGACCTTTTCATTAAATATCCATTGAGCCTCCCCAGATAATCCTTCTTCTTCCTGATTTTGTGAGGAAGAAAAATAAAATGTGTTCTTTCAGCAGTCGATAGAAATAATTAAGAGTTTAGATGAAGAGCAATTGAAACTTATTCTGTGCCAATTTCTTCCAGAAATTTGGTTTTCTGCTTTGTCTTCTGTATCAAAACAAATCTTTAAGTCCCGTATACCCTCACCCCTTTTCCCCAACACCTTGATGATCCCCCCTGTCTCTGCCTCTGGGTGTTTTTTCAGTAACGTGTATTTTAGTTTTACTTTTGAAATGGGATCACAGGTTTGGGAAAATTGACTGAGCACATAATTAAAAAGCCTACAGTGGCTAGGCTTTGTGGTTAACATCATCCATACAGTCTACAAAAATTACCAGCTAGCTAAAGTAGCTGTGAAGTATTCCTCAAAGAGATTAAAAGTTTACTTAAAACTGTTTGTATGATTGAGAATTTCAAATCAGTGCAGCCTCTTAGTCACAAATGATAATAGAAACAGGAATCAGAATTGATCGGTGGATTTCCATGGTACCTCAGCTATGAGTATTTCTAGTCTAACATATTTAAAGACTAATTTAAAGTTATGGTATCAAGATGCAACTTTTTCACTGAGTAAGTTTTGGAGAGGTCATGGCACACAGAGAGAAGCTATGAACTGGACTTGGCAATTTTTCCAGAGTTTGTACTCTTTTTTTTTTTTTTTTTTTTTTTTTTGACTTTGAATGTTTTCAAGGCACTCTTTTAAAGTATTTATTAGCTGATTATGATTATTCTTTCTATGCAAACAATTTGGTAGATAAGAATTTATAATATTATTCATCTTGTTCATAACTGCATATATAAAAATGTATATTCAAACAAAATGTACTTGAATTTTAATTAAAGTCAAAGATTTCTGTCTTTCCTCTAATTGTACTTCTTGTTAATGAGATAGATGAGTCTGCTTGGAGTCACAAATCTGTTTAGGAGCAGTGGGAAGTTTCAGACATAAAAGTAGCTCATTCTCAAGACTCAGCAGGTTACTGTACTTGTTTTTAATGACAGTTTTTCCTGAATATTCTGCTTCATTTTGTTATGAAGAGTTAGGCAAAAAAATATTGCTAGAACACATGAAGAAAGTGTGATGTACATCCTTATCTCATTTCATAGTCAAATCACCTATAGTTGTTGTCCTACTGTGGTTTCAACAATTCATCATAAAAAGAGCCATTAATTTTGTACAGTATAAATATAAAACTAATCTCCTCCTAATGTGAGCATCATCCTCAGGAAAGAGTTCTTTGCAAACAATATTTGAACAACTGTTTGAAAAGCTTTGATTAAGCTGCAGGGGTGTCAGTATCTTTTAGAGTTGTCCTTTCAGGTCATTTACTGAAATGAAAGACCCATATTTTCCAGGGTACCCTTTATGACTGTAAGAGTGAGGGGAAGTAAGCACTGCCTGTCATGAGGGTTGTTGCTCTCTAGCAGATTACCATTGTTTTTCCTAATATAGTGAAGAAGGGCTTTAACCTTGGTTCACCAGGAAATGGAGACCGAAGACAAAAGAGAAGTAGAGAGACAAGGGGCAGAGTGATAGTACTCGAGTGGCAGCTTTATAAGTGAGACTTTCAACTGTGTACCTGCTGGCCATCTCAAGTGCCTGTGCAGAAGCAAACAGTGGGAAGCCAAAAGGGGAATAAGTCATGTTTCTGTTACCTTGTTGGTGTTAGGGAGATGTGGTGAGATGGTTCACACAGCTGGTGTATGATTGTGGATGAATAGAGGCACTTTCTGAAGTAAGATGGAAGAAAAACTTATACTCCACACCAAATAGTGACTTGAATTCAAAAAGCCAAATTTGCTTTGGAAGGAGTAACAAACTGGTCAAGATCAAAGGATCAAAGGAGGGGCCAATATGAATGAATCTCAGTGAGCATTACTGCAGACGGCTTGATCAAGAAAATAAATTGTATGAAGCCCTCTTCACACAACAGAAAGAAGCTTCATGACTGAAAACACAGTTTCTTGTGAGTTACTTTCACCTGCTAGCATCTTCTTGAAGATTAATGTGATGTGGCACAAGCAACCAAAAAGATCTTGAAATATTTTGAGGATGTTTTTTTTTGATTTGTGTACTGACCCTGCAAATCAAAGGATGTGGTCTGCTCGATCTCCTGCTCATTAGTAAAGAGGACCTAGTGAAGAATACGATGGTCTCTGGTAGCCCTGGTTACACAACCATGAGATGACAAAGTTTGAGATCATGAGGGAAGTGAGGAAAGTGAATAGCAAAATTAGAACCCTGGACATCAGGAGAGGAGACATGGCATTCCCTAATATCCTGGTAGCTAAACTGCTGAGGTAATAATTGGTTAGGTAGACTATAAGATAGGTGGAAAACTGGCTTGACCGCTGGACTCAGAGGCTTGGGGTCAGTGGTTTGTAGTCTGTCTGGTCGCCAATTATAATATAGATGCTTATAATAGATGCATAATAGATGCTTAACATCTTCATAATATGCTGCATGATAAGAAGGCATGCAATATCAGTAATTTTGCCCAATGTTACTCATTTGGAGGGAAAACATTTTTTTTTTTTTTTTTTTTTTTTTTTTCTGAAGCACAGGTTTTCCATTCAGAGTGCTCTTAACAGGCTGTATACATTGGCTCAGTAGAACTTTCTGAAGTTCAGGATAGGCAAATGTAAGTTCCTGCATTTAGGACGGAATAACCCCATGCAAAAACTACAGAGGACTTCCTAGACAGAGAGCAACTTTGGAAAACAGAACCTGTGGGGAGTCCTGTAGACAAGTTGAATACAAGTGGGCAGTATACTCTTCTGGAATGTTGCTTAGAGGGGGACAGCTAACTATATACAGGATTGCGTTAACAAGGACATTCCCTTAATAGTTTGAGGAAAATGTGCCTCTTATTGGCACTTGAGACCATACCTGGAATAGTGTGTCAAGTTTTGAATTCCCAGTTTCAAGAAAGATACTGAGAAACTTGACTAAATCCTGTGGAAATCCAACAAGTTGAAAAGAGAGTGGAAGCACAGGAATCTGAGAGCTCTATTTTGCTCAGTCTAAAGAAGAAAAGACCGAAGGGGAAATCTGAGGGGCAACTCTAGTTGCTGCTTTCAACTTTCTAATGGATGGTTATAGAGAAGATGAAACAAGACTCTTCTTGGAAGCACTCCTTAAAAGATGAGGCTGCAAGCTGCCACAAGGGAATTTTGATCAGGAAAAAAGAAAGGTGATCAATACTGGAAGAGGCTGTTAGGTTATGGTACCTCCACATTGGAGACGCTAAAAAGATACCAAGGCTATCATCAAGTTGATCGAGTATCAGAGTTGGACCTGTATTGAATGAAGAGTTATAACTTCTTGAAGTCCCTTTCAACCCAAATATTAGAATTGTATACTTCTGACTATTTTTTTTTTTCAGCTCTTTTACTTGGTCTTCTCTAAGAACAAGTTATTTGGGATTTTGTCTTGGCGCTGTTTTGTTTTTGGCGCTGTCTTGTTTTGTTTTGATGCTCCTTGCTTCTTTTGGGAAATTGTTTCATGTAGACAGACTACATTAGGTCAAACAGGAGTTCTTTTAAGTTCAGTATTATCGGTGGCCTATTGTAGGTGTCTGGAGCAGACTGACTAGACAAATGCCCTGTATTTGTATTTCCCCAGGTCAGTCTCTTAGCCTTCTGTAATTTGTGGCTTAGGGTTGTTATGAGAATGGGTATGAGGAGAATGAGCCTTTGTAATGTAGCATCACAGAAATGCTCTATGCAGACTTTTTCTTGTTGTTCTTAGTACTTTGTCAACACCTATAAATTTAGCATATCCAAAGAAAGGCAAAAACAAGTTGTGACAGCAAAGGCATGGATAAAAATTTAGGACTGACATTTTTGCAGACACACAGTGCATTTTAAAAATTGAAATCTGTTATAGAAATTGAGAACATCATATTTGTTAATCAGCATTGTGTTGTCACTCTCCATATTTATTATGAAACACATTTTTATAACCATGAAATAAATGAGTAAATGAATAAATAAAAGAGAACTTGGCTGTGGATGAGTAATCAAAGCAATTCAACCAGCTGATCCATACCAGATGTCTTCAGATTTTTATTTTAAACCACGAATAAGTTTTTTTGAAATTTATCTTTACTTTTCAGATATTCTGGGTGAATATATCTGCTCTTACTGTTTCTGCTTCTTTTGCCAAGGATCTGAATCAAGGTTATAAAATTGGAAAAGGAAGAGAGGATTTCCATTTCTCTTGTGCTGGCATACTGACATGTATTGGAAGTGGGCACTGTCAGGGCTAGTGTAGGATCAGAGTTAAAGGACAGCATTGTCCATCAGTTTCTTGCTCATTCCTGCATTGCTTAAAGATTTCTGTTTTTCTGACATTGGATAAAAGGCATCTAAAAGCACTGATGGCATTCTCTTCCAAAAAACTTTCTGCTTCAGAAGAAGGGTTCGCAGGCAGACTTCATTTTGAAGGTATTTTTGCTGCTGGATTGTATACCTGTATGTCCAAAGACAATCATTAAATAAGCAGCACACTGCAAGTGGGGTTCTGCAGAGAAACCCACTTGTCTTTTTGTTCTCTTCTTTTAATCTAAATAACATTGCTAGTATGAGTAAAATAATTCTGCACTCCTCAAAACTGTTAATGTGCTGTTATCTTGTACCTTCTTGTGTTTCTTGGGGTGAGGTACAAGCCTTTTAAGTTCAGTCTTAAAGGTTTCAGGTTCCCCACTTTGTTTGCATCTCACTATTTTTATTTAAAAATATATTATTGCCAAACAGGGCTCCACTCAGGCAATCTATTTGCTTTCCTTCTTACCAAAAAAATCACTTCCCAAATTGTTAGCTGAAGACCAGATATAAGCTTGGTGTTTTCACAAAGATTTTGGCTCATGTTCCTTTGACACAGACCACTAAGACATTATTCTGCCTTAATGCCCAAGTGATCAGTTGTGGCAGCTAATGGTGGATAACATTTTGCAGTTGTTGTCCTATGTCTCTTTTCTGGTTTATTAAACATGTTCACTTCTTAAATACAAATACTTTAGAGGATAGCAGTAAAAAATAGATTTATTTTATTTTTTTTTTTACGTGCTTGTGCCTGTAACTGTGGCTCAAGTGACATGGTCTGCTCAAGTAGTATTCTTTTTTGTAAGTGATTGTATATGTACTTCCTACCTTGAAATCCTTTTGGCCCATGACTGGAATACTGGATGTTTGAAAATGAAAATTTTACCTACAAGTTGGAGGTACCAGAGTTGTAGTTTGGAGTGTTTCTTAGTTGGTTACAAGTATTATGTGCATTTTGAGCATTGCATAAATAATAATTAGCATAACTGTATCCTGGTTTGGAATATCCCAGAGAGCCATGGATGCCCCATCCCTGGAGGTGTTCAAGGCCAGGCTGGATGGGGCTTTGGGCAAACAGGTGTACTGGGAGGTGTCCCTGCCCAAGGCAGAGGGTGTTCGAACTAGATGATGCTAAAGGTCTCTTCCAATTGAAACCTTTCCATGATTCTTTGATCCCTATTGAGATGGTCATCCCACTTCTGCTTGAAGAGTTTGGGTTGATTGAATAAATTAACTTCCATTTTATTAGTAGTTCCAACTATAGCGCTAATTGTATTTTGAGTTAAGATTTATTTTTCAAGAGCAGATATATAGCAAAAATAGGCACAGAAGTGCTTGGCATTATAAGGGACGCTTTTCTTACTGGAATTTATTTACAATTCTGTTTAGCTGTTCATGATCTTGCTAACTTCTACCTCCTTAGCATATGTCATTGCTGATTCCAAAAAGTTTCAGTGTTTCAGTGACTTTTTTTTTTTTTGTCATTCTACATTTCTGAACAGACACTGCATTAGCGATTGAGGGTGAGCTGGCTACTGCATGAATGCAAGTTAATTAGTTGAGCACGGACTGCAGTTCTTTGCTTTTATTCAGAAAACATCTCTTTTTGACAAAGAGAAAAGAAAAGGTTTTAAAGCAGCAGCCAAGGTGTGGATAGACTTTTTGTTGTGTATATATTTATGCACTGCAATATATAGCCTACCTGCAGCTTTTCTCACTCAAAAATGTAATGCCATTTTGCATTAGACATGAAACCAAATATGCTCTTCTGAAGTCCTTGTTACGGAACTATGTTGAGTCATAAAACTTAGTTTATGTGGTGTCTTGCAGAACTAATATTGTCAACATAAATTAGCTAAACATTAGTTTTTCAATAGTTTTTATCCTAAGAGCTTTTTTTTCAGATGACTGGTTTGTTACATTTTGTAGCAGTTCTGAAATAAAATATCCACTGCATTTTCTTAATTAGTTATGGAGATTGAGTACAATGTGATGTAATGCTTGAAAGAAAACAAATCTGAGAGCAACAGCTAACCCCAAGCAACGGTCTGATGTAAACCAAACATTTTGAAAACAACTTAATGTTATGGGAAGAGAAATTATGCTCAGCACAGTTCCTTTTGCCATGTTGACTGGCATCTGCTCTGTGGGGAGCAATTTGCCTGTCCTGCCAAGGAGAAAAAAGTATGGTAACGCACTGGCAGCTGTTAACAGCAGTGACTCAGCTTGCGAAGAAATATGGAGAGAAAACACATCTATTCTACTTTCAGAATTAAATAAAAGCTCTGTTCCTTTTACTTAGAGATCTTATTCTCTCTTGTGTTGAAGTGCTCAGAATCGGAAGACACAGATATGGATATTCTGCTGTTCTGCTAGTGTCTCCCATTTCTGAATCTAAGTAGGTATTGCAAGCACAGCCAAATAGCAAGCTAGCTGATATTTAAGCAGAGCATACATGTATATTGACCACCAGTTTTTCTTCTCTATTGCTGCTCCACTGAAATATTGCTCTGCTACATTGTCTGAGGGAAAAGATTTAAATATCAGTTCATATCATTCATGTCTTTGACTGCAAGTTTTTGAAGTCAATTGAATTGATAGTTATCTCTTGCTAACTTTTATCTCTCTGACTTGTGTTTGAACACTGTGTGGTCATAATGAGGAGAAGGTGATAAGGCCATTGCCATCTCTGCAAATTTTAACAGAGATAAAATTTGCTGCTGGTGGTGGTATTATTGAGTGATTTTTTTTTCTATTATTTATTATTATTTATTTTTTTTTGCCTTCCTCTTTTCTTCATTGTTCATCTGTGGCCTGACATGACTCAGGTGCTGTTAACACTCAGGATTTATGAGCCAGCTTGCTTAGTGGGTAGAATGTTCTTGGCAAGAATTAGATGTACAAAGGGTCCTGGATTGTCACTCAGTGCTGGTGTGGTCATGAAAAGCATGTGGTTGCATTTGTAGGGACTGATTATTTCTTAAAAAAAAGTCCATTAACTGGGAAGGAAATACTGAGGAAATACTAGAAAAAAAGAAAAATACTAACAATGGTGATTTTTCAGACAAACTTCAGAGAATGGAAGTATGACCTACCCACATCCAAAAAGTACCCTAAAAATGAATCTAGTGTAATGGTAGAAAAAAATGTATTGCCTCTGAATATTTGAGTTTGAATTCTTGCTCATTTATGCCTGGCTAATCCTGGGGATCACTTTAGCAATGTTCAAGGAAACTTGACAGAATACCGCATTAGTGTATAGTTCTTATAGCAATGTTTTTATCAGGTGTTCCAGCTTATGTTTGGCTCTTTTGAATAATTCCATGTTGTATTGAAAGCTAGAATATTCTTCCAGTAATTTATCTGTATGTTTTTGTATGTTGTTATAACACAATAAAATAGGCCGTTTTCTGAGCATGTTGCACAATGGCAGTGCAGAATGTTACAACTGTGTCTGCTTGGCAAAATGTCTTGCTGAGATATAAATAGATTTCTAATGACTGTCAGGCTCTGTGCCTAAGAAATTTCCTTGTAGATATCTCATTACAGAACTAACATCATTAATAAAATAGCTGAAATATTTTGCAAATGCAGGAATATTTTTTACATCAGTAACTGCAAAGAAAATACCCACCATATGCATAATTTGAGGCTGATTTAAAAACTGTAATTTATCATAATTATCTACATATTATAATGGCAAAACACACTTAATTGCTTTTGACTGGACTGGTGTTATGATGGGAAGGAAAGTTAACAGCAGATGGCCCTACTGTCAAAACTGTAGTCTCTTAACCCAAAATGAAGTAGCAGACTGAACATAACATGTTTCTGGCTCCTTTTTCTGCTTTTCAGCAGTAAGTGTGAGCTAGCATTTGGTGGGGTTATGAATGTTTACAGAGCAACAGAAATATTCTTACACGGGGACAAAAATAGCAAAAAAAATCAAACTTCACTAGTTAGGTTTCCTCATCACGTTATGGCTTAGTCTTGCTGGAATACCAAGTTGTTTAAAATACTGAACTAAACTAAAAGAGCAAATTATTTCCTAAAATGTAGAATCTATTATAACATAGTTTTCTGCCCTTTTACCACCACACGTGCATCTTCTACTTCCATAAAGCAGTGGGGAAAAAAAGTGCTTAATCTTGTATACCTGTCTGGCTGTGAACAAATAAATTAGCCAGCAGCTGAAAAACAGATAATTTTGCTGTGCTTCAGATAAGTTCAGCTTTACTGCATCAGTTGCAATATGCCTGAAGGATTTGTGTTATATTAATCACAATGTGCATACACAGATGTGGTGCTGTAAAAATGTGGTGCAGCATTTAAGATTTAAGATTACATTTGTAAGTAAACAAAGTTAAATCCACAGAATAAGTGAAAAAAAAGGTTCCTTTTTTTTTTTTTTTTTTTTTAATATTATTTTTAATGCATAGCCAGAGAGAGTAACAATAAGCAGGTGGTACATTATACTCCTGGATGGTCAATGAAAGTAAATTAGTTGCTTCAGCTGACAGAAAAGAAATGCTGGTCTGATCAGCTTAAATAAAGGTGACATGCTACTTGTGAATAATGTGAATACCAAAATGTGTTTTAACACCAAAGTTTGTTTGTATATGTGCATGTACACTCTGTGTGCACTTCATATTATAGATTTTATAGCATTTAATCTACTAGACTAAAATAATGGATAAATTTATTAGAAAGCAGAACTCATTATAGGGAGAGATTTATTATTTGTGTCATGTCAGAATAGGTCTTGTTCAGATGTGCCCACTGATGGAACAATGTAATTGCTCATGGTGGTAACAATAAGTGAAAGGAAAACAGTGGGACAAAGGTATTTTGTGCTTGAATATTTGCCACTTCCATAATGCAAGCATAATTGAAAGATTTTAGAATATATCCTATTGTTTTTAAGGGCAAGCTGAAATAAATTAGTAGATCAGTTAGAAATGAGCTTGTAGCAAACAGTTTTAGAATAGTTGTTAACCCTGAGATGATGTATATTTGGAGTAGGTCTATTTGGTCCAAGTTTCTGTATATTAATCTATATATTAATTTTTTTTTTTTTTTTCCAATACATCATCACTTGGTATTATTGTTTTAGAAAATGAACAGCCAGTTGCAATTCATCTTTTGCCTATTTCAGGAGACGGTTAGTTTTTTTAATGTATATATTTGTCCCTCAGGCTGTATAATCCAGACGTTTGCTTCAGCTACACAGCATAACAATATCATTTACAATGTTATGGAGGCATGCAGGGGTGAGTTTCTCAGTCTTTCTATGATCTTATAAAATCTAAAAATGTTACAGGATATACTTTGAATAATTCATTACACATACTAATAAACTGTATGTAATAAGTATATAATTTTTGTCTAGCCTACTATATCAAGGCCGATACAAACATATGTACTCCTGGATACTCTTCAAATCAGTTGCAGAAAAGCTTGTCATAAACTTTCAGTTCTTTATTTTTTTCTTGGAGTCATCCTTGTCTTTGTAGGAGGCGCTCAAGATATATTTTCTTTGAACTTCTGGTAATCAGATATTTTTCTTCTACCCCATGCTGCTGTTCTGAGCATCCTCTAAGAAGGTTTCTGTGATCCAAAGTGAAGTTCTGAGTTCAAATTAATTAAAATATCTCATTATTTAAATCTAATTCATGTACTATAGAGGTTGTTTGGGAGTCTTTAAGGAATAAAGATGGAATTAAAAAGAAAAAAAAAAAAAGATTCATTTATCTCCTGGTAATATTTCCCTCTCTTCCCTTATAAAATATTAAGCATAGTACACAAGGGTCTTGGAAATAATTTAACTAAAGTTTTTAAACATTTACGTGTTAAAAATAAAAGTTTTAAATATTTCTGAAGAGATACTTTATGCAATTTTGGCAACATTCTGACTGCTCATAGAGAACCTTTTCTCATTCTTTTGTCCAGTTTTGTTACACTCTGTAGCACTCTCCAAAACCTAAGCAGAAGTCAAAATTCATTTGCAAAAAAAAAAAAAATTTTTAAATTTTGCCTACCGTATTTGTATTTTTCCTGTGTCTTTATCCTCAGTGTTACTTTTTTTTTTTTTTTTAACCTTTTAACCTTCATTGATCTTTTTATTTATTTTTATTTATTCTTGTTCATAACTTAGTGCTTTGTCATTCATGAAGACTGTCTTCATTATATGTTTATGAGATAAATGGGAGAATTGTGGAATGTAGGAACTCTTAGGCTTCTGAAAACTTTTCTGTAGAAAGCAATTTTTTTCATAGCAGAGAGACAGTTGAATGTTTGATGAGTGAAAACAAAGCAGAAAATTGGGGAAGGAATTAGAAACTAGATGTAAAAATGTACAGACATTTTGAATATGACAATGAAGTAATGAATAATATCATTATAGTAAAATTAAAATAGTAAAGAAGTTGCTTGAAAACTATACCTTGTCACTTTTAATGCAGTAAAATATCCTGGCACGGGTTAAACAGTTTGATTTTGCAATAACTGCATAGGTCTAAAGCAAAGGATTAATAATCCCCATAAGTCTGCATTTATAGGAACTATGCAACTAGTTAGAATTAAGTATCCCCATGTTTAGCTTCTTAAAATATGTGCAGGCACATTTACTTGTTGAGCCCTAAAGGAAGTCAGCTCTTTGCCCCTGTAGAATTGCTGTTCTTGCTTCAAATATGAAATCATGTTGTAATTGTGAAAGAAAGAGCTGGCTGATTTTTACTGTTGCAGGAGGATTTTTATTTTTTTTTTTTTTCTGTTGCTTATACCTGAAAACAAGTGTAAGGGGAAAAATGAAAAAAAAATATTTATTCAAAATGACTCCTAATCTCAGGAAAGTTTGGAGCTTGGTACTGTGGTGATGTCCATGGCAGCAAACCAGCAGGTCTTAGCAATACAGACAAAACATGGCACCTCTAATAATTTTTGTCTTTCTCCTGCTGAAACAGTAAGGTTCCAAAGGCCTGTGCTGACAGGTAATGAGACCTAATGAGTGTGGGGGGAAGGGATGGGTGGGAATAAAAGAATAAGGGAATATCCATATTCATTTTTTAATCAAATAAAATTCTCTTGGAGGATTCTGGGAATTCTCAATCCTTGCTTCAAAAGCTTCTCTGTGATAGCTGTAAACAAATTACCTTTCGAATAACTTCTTAATCAGGGAAGAGTAGGGCTGTTCTCTACTTGATCTCTCCCTTTGGGTGGTCCCTGTCAGGGAGCAGCAGCCTTCCTCCTGATGGCTTGGCTTCAGAAAAGCTATACAGCATTATGCTGACAGCTGTAGACCTCTTTTTGTTGGGGATAAAAAACATCCTGTGCTGAGGACAGCATCAAGCCCAGCTTGCAGTATGCCCAATTAGAGAAGCTAAAATCTCATTTGTTTCACCATGGGAGTCTCTGAAAGCACACCGTTTTGGCCTCATTACAGTATTTTTAACTTTACAAAAACAATTTCATTATGGAAATTAAAGAAGCTCATTTAGTCTTAGCATTTATGCTGAACTTAATAAATTCTACAAGTATATCAGCTGCCCTAGTGTGCAGGCTTTTTCTGAATCTCGGTAAAAATTTGTTTTAAAGAGTATTCACAGAGACTGTTTCATGAAGAAATATGCCACTTGATTTGGCAGTTATTTATCATTAATATAACTACATTTCTGTGCTCCATGGTAGGTCACTTTCCTTCATTGGACAACAAAGCATTGACTAGTGTTTGCTGTTCTGATGCCCATGTATATCCAATGGGTACTTGAGAAATGTGTTTGTTTGTGATATGTTAAAATATATTTTCTTTCATATGAATGTTAATATCTTTCATGGTTCAATACAAATGACAAAAAGTGGAGTAGTACTTTCCTAGGATTGTATTCGTAAGTTAAGGATCTTGGTTCAAGGATGTGTAGGAAAATCTTACCAATAATTTTAAAACAGGTATGGATGTATCTTCCATGTGTATCTCAAGAGACTGTTTCTGCTTCTCTGAAACATGAAGACAGGAAGAGGACAGTTTAAAACAAAAACAACAGAAAACAAAACAAAAACTGTCCTTAATTTATCTTTTGTTTTGAGACAGCAGTGCAGATTCAAGATTAGTATTTTATGATGTTGCTTTATAAATTTATTTGGTAAGCCAAATTTTACTACTTTCCCATAACGTGTCGTATAAAGAAAAGTGAAATAGAAACGCTGAAAACATCTAGATTGTCTACAAATATTTACTGATGAGGAAGTAGAGACTATATTTTTGTTAGTCTACATTCAAAAATAACTGCCAACACACCATAAAATGAATAATCAAAAAGAGAAATTGTGCAAACTTGCTACAGAGTGTTATGTAAATAATTTGGCATGTCATAACATAGGAAATATAGGAGAAAAGTTAGGTGAAAGACGGGGTTCTTGATTTCTCATATTTTTTTAACTACTGTTTTTGAGTCTTCCCTATCGGAAGAAAAGAACTAAATCTGAAATTATAATATTCTTTGTAATGCTTTACTGGACTTGATCAACATAAAAAAAAAAAAAAGTCAACAAAACTGAGGTCAGATACTCTAACTACTAGAATTGCTTTATTGTAGTTTTTCACAAATTGGGACATGCCTTACATAAAACAAACAGAGGTGTGAGGCAAGAGTGGTGAGGATAGGAGTTATGTGATTTTGAGCAGGATGAGTGTGTGAATTTTTAGCTTTTGTGAAACTATGGGGCAGAGTAGTTAGTTGGGAGAGGAAGACATATGCATGCATGTATCATGAAGATACAAATATTCTCAGCATATTTGTGTAGAGCTGGTCAAGTGATATTGCCAAACACCCCAGCAGGGAGGTGTGGAGGGAGGCTAATGTGAAAGCTTATTGCATGTGTGAGCTGTGCCATATTGTCTAAGCACATTTCGATCAAAGTAATGTGAGCCTTAATGAAAATCATTATAAATATATCTTAATTAAATAGTCTTAATTAGGTATCCAACTTGGAAGGAATGCTGGCTTACATGTAGAGAGGCTCCATCACCTATTTCCATTTTTTTCCATATGAGTCTCTCAAACTTGTGTATTCACATTATCATTTTTTTCCCCAGACTAAGAGTGTGGTAATGAAATGTACCTTTTGGAATACAGAGGTATCTGGAAGAGTTTTTAGTCCATACAGGACCCTCCATTGTACTCTCCCACATAAGTCAATGAAGAGCTGTCAGACGGTAATTTCTCTTAGTCCCTACTAATGTAGGCTAGGGATTGGATGTCTTGAAGTACAGGTGAAAAGGCTGTTTGGCCCATTAAGTATATGTGAAACATTTTAGTCCCTGTGAAACACTTCTTAAAGGTGAAATAAATCAATAGAAGGAGGTTGCCATAACTGTGCAGTTACTGTATAGTTCTGAAAGCAAACTACACTGATTGTAAGCACCTGCTTTTATATATTTTTCTCCCTTGGAATATGCCCCAGTGGCTTGTTCTTTGTTAGAATGATCCCGTTTGCTTAATAACCTATAAATATGTTGAGCTCAAGTCAACAAAGGTGTTTTCAACATACACAGCATTATAAATAAACCAAATATTTTCTTATGTCTCTTAGGGGCAGCAGTAGGAGAAAGGTAATCAGTATCAGTGTGGCATCTGAGACTTTTCTGGTCTCAGGTGCCAAATTCTTCTTTCTTGCTGCTAGTGCTGGCACTGTTGCTACTGTTCCATATATATATATATAAAATTATTTTTTTTTCCTTTGTAGGCAGGGGCTTGAAGGAAATAAGAGTAAATGAGACAGAGACAACCTCATTCCACTGGTACTTCATCTTTCCTCTGCTGTCACTGGAATGATCCCATCAGCTTCCTCAAATTCCCTGTCTTAAGATTTATTTAGACTGGTGAAATGTGCCTGCATACAGCTTAACTAGCTGAGTCATTTTTCAGAGAAGTTGTATCTGCCTAGCTAGCTTCAAAAGTGGTGTTTAGCAGCCATAATCATTTGTTTCTTTTGTAGCTTGCTTTTTCAGTAAAGCTGTGGCATTTTCCATAGTCAGAACACATGCTATCTTTAACTTCATTTTAGTTAAACAAACAAACAAACAAAAAATTAAGTGATGCAAAAGGCTGTGAGAATGCTCTATTTCCCTTAAAACTGTATTTCATTTCCTCAAAGGTGGTGTTCTTTTCCCTGAAGCCCCAAATCCTTAGATTATTGAGAGCTGAGGTGGTGATTTCATCATTTTCCTCTATTTTTGGCTCTTTTGTAATGTGATATGAAGTAGAATCTAGTCCTTCCACCAACTCTCTAAATAAGTGAGCATAAATAAAAACATTAAAATTGAGGATTGGTGCAAATGGTTAGCCTGCAGTTAGCACACACCAAGTATTCCTTTAAATTACAATTTTCCAGATGCACAGTCTGAATCTCACTTTGGTGTTTCCTTAGATGTATTCAAAACATGGCCCTGAGTGACCTGATGCAGCACTGTTGTTGAGTAAGGACTTGGTACCTCCACAGGCTCCTTCCAATCCTAATTGTGCTATGATTCAAAGCCTTAGCAGAGAAGGACTAGCAGATGCTGGGCATCCAGTTCCAGTGGTGAGTATAACAGACAGGGAGTATCATTCTTTGCTAAAACTTGCATCAGGCAGATTGGAGAAGCAGGACCACAAATAAGCAGTGACCTGAAATTGCAGATTCCTCATGGTCCTGAACTGGCTGCCACCTAAAGCACATCAGTATGCTATTCCTTCTCCTCTTCTCTCTCTCTTTCCCTTTTCTTCTGCTTTTCTCTGCAGACTTTCCATATCTTTTTCAGGTTAAGGCACCAGTTATTCTGTAGCCTCACTGTGAACAGATCAGGAGATTTATCCAGCTGAAAAATATATTTTTAATGGGCTGAGTTTTAGTTGGATTGTTTTTTTTTTTTTTTTTTTTTTTTTTTTCTTTTCTGAACTTCTGAGACAAAACTTATCTGAACTGCAAAATGTATGAGGACATATATGTCTTGGGAAAATTGTAATATTTTGATTTTACAGTAAAACAAATAATATGAAGAGATAGTAGAATGGGAGATTTCTATTTATTCATACAAATCTAAAGAAGAAAATGGCTTTCATGTTGAGCCTGAATAATGGCAGTCTTCAGTCATTCAGTGTCCTCTGAGACTTACTTTTGTTCGCTATGTCAAATGTTATTTTATGTGTTAGAAAACATCAAGACTCCGTCTTGGATAAACTATATAAAAATGCAGTTTCTTTAGGATTCTTTAGAAGCCAATTAAAGTGTAAAGCTGAAATAATACAATGTGGTTAAATTATAGATCAAGCAGTTGTGCAGATGTATCCTTGAACTGTGCTCAGTCCGTTTTATGCTATTATAAACTACTGAAACACTGTGTTTACTTCCTTTATAAATCAAGAAAATCTTGTTTTTATTGCAGAGAGTGGGAGGCAAGGTAATAGTGGAGTGGGAGGATAATTTAGAATAGAGGTACCTGCAACATGCAGATACAATGCTCCTGAGTATTAGGATATGTTATGTTCCTTTTGAAAAGTTGTTTGTAATGATGGTTAATAGCATCCCACAAGAGGAAGCAGACAGTAAGCATGCCAAAATCCAATGAAAGGCAAGATATAAAGTTCAGGATCATTTATATCAGATGAGAATCTTAATAGGAGGGGCAATCAACAATTTTGTCAGGAGCTCAGTCCATAATCCTTCAATTTCTTGGAAGATAGAGGTGTGATCTGGCTATTTTCTAGAAGAACTGTATATTTGCTAGTTATCAGAAAGTGAGATAGAGGTAATATAGAAAAAGAACTGGAGAAAAGATAATAATTCTAACTGGTAATGAAGCAATGTGTTCCAGCCAGAATTTCTTTTCCACATGGCATATAACAAAATTAAGAAAAATGCAGAGTAAACATTTAAGCTCCATCTTCTTTTTCCTCCTAATTAGGAAATCCTCTTGTGGTATAATACAGTTGTCACCCTTTAACCCAACTCTGTCTACACAGTAAATGAGGTTTCATCAGTGCCACTGTTTTGCCTGTATCAGTTAATTCATCTTCAAGAAAGAAAACCATCTATTCGGAACAGACTCCTTAATATGCATATGTGCATCTGATATGGTAGATAACTACTCTTCACAAAATCACAGAATGTTTTTTCTAGAGCTACACAAGTTGCTGTTTGAGGTCAACCATTTAAAAATTTGAAGGATAGATTTTAGTAAAAGAAAGTAAATGAGAATAACAGAGCCCTGTCCTATGAAAAATCTCTTTGCAAAAAGTTTTTATACGAATCTGCCAACCTTTTGGTAAGTTATCAAAACAAATACTGCCTTTTGAGAAATGGCTTCAAGACATACTTCTCTTATTTTAACAGCTTATTTTAACATTTTTTTTGTTGTGTGTGTGTATGTATATATACTGACATCTGATGGCAACATCAAAAATATCAAAATATATCAAGTTACATCAATTTTACTATAGTAGACTTTGATTAGAACACCCTAATGTTTACAAATTTCTTGTTATATGAGGTCTCAGCAGATCCAATTTCCTATCAGTGAAAGGACACTGACCAGCAAATGTAACCATCTTTCATACAAGACATTGAAGTCTCTTGTAAATGGAAGTAAACAAGTTCAGTAGAAGCTTTGACCCAAATGGATCATTAGTTGCAGCCTACAGATTCTTTTTCAAATCATTAACTGCGTCTCACAGTGTCTTGATAAGAAAGAAGTGGAGGCTACTGCTTAATGAGCCTTTCTTTAAAATAGATCAGACAGCCTAGCTTCTTACAATTGGCCAATTTAGGAGTTAGAAATGGTTTAATTTAATTCAACCTCTAGAGGTTTGTAAATGTATACATATGTATACCTGAGCTACATGCAACAGAAAAAATGTCAGATGTGTTACATACTCCATTTACTGTAAAATCACATCTGTCATACCTGTATGTTGCTCATTAATCTGTTTTGGACGTTAACACTTCAAACGTGTATTTCCAAACAACCTAAACAACTAACATTTTATCTATCAAAGCGATCTTTGATAGAAATAATTCTTCCTTTTTTTTTTTTTTTTTTTTTTTTTTTAAATATATAACCAGTGATGATTTTCTGTTACTTTTTGGGTTTTATAGTGCTGTTGAGTATGGACAGCTACACAAACATGAATACACTTTTACTCCCACCTGTTGTCAAATCCAGGCTAGTATTTTGTTCTGAGCTTATGATGGATTTCTGGTCTGCATCTCTTAGTCTACCAACTTTAAAAATGAAAAAATTGTGCTATTTCTATGTTTAGAAATACAGGGAAGTGGGAGTATACTATAAATCAGTGCCTGATTTTTATATTGATGTTGATAGATTTGCCTCATTAATTAAACAGGCAGCATTAAAACATTGCTATGACAATTGCTTTTTTTTTTTTTTCTCTCCCAAATACATGCAGATACAAATTTGCAATCTTACGTGTTTTTCTGACATTCTCAGGATTCATTTTTTAAGTAATATCCATGAAAAATCTATTATTATTATTATTATTTTTAACAAAGCCATTATGAAATCAATGTATAATCAAAGGAGAAATTAGGAAAAAAAAGACTCATTAATGTATAGACTTTCAGGAGAGCAGGACACAATTTGTTTTGGGAAGGCTAGAAGGATGGGGTGACTCACCCTAGCATGTCCCATGGTGCTGATGAAGGTAAAGTTTATTATTCATGTAAATGTTGGGGTCTCAGGGAAGGAGGAGGAAGATGGAGGGAGGGTCATGCCAAAGTTGTACCCACCGTGCACGGGGAGTCAGCATGGTGTGGAGCTCTGCACAACCTCAGGGGTGATGCAGGTGCACAAGTTGCTATAGGACAATGCATTGACCAAGGTCTCATGTCTCCATGCAGCAACTGTCTATTTTTTGGTAAGTTGAGTTGTGACCAGAGAGAAAGAGAGCCCTGACATTGCAGGTGGCAGCTTCTGCTAGATGCTTCTGAAAGCGACCTTGTGTGGGCTGTGATCTCTGCAGCAAAAGAGCTACAAATAAGCTTGCTTTCTGTGCCCCATTCTACTGCTTGTTTGTTACCTTTGCCTTCTCTTCTTTCTTTTATTTTTTTTTTTCAAAATAGAAATTTCTCAAATAAAGCAAATTCTCCACTTGAATATGACATCTCCATCTCCAGGAGAGGCCAAAATAGATGTTTAGATGGAATAAATTAGCAAACAAATTTACAGTGATTTCTGTTTCTTTACCTACCTTTCTTCCAGCAATCAGATAGCTGGATACCTTCATATATGTGCCTCCGTAAAAAGAAAAAGAAGAGAGAGATTGAGGTATTTTATTTATGTAGCTCCCTTAAATGCTGCCCTGATGCACGAGTCTTCTGGCAGTCTTTTATGTCATCAGTACTTTGGGGCAGAGGTTTTCATACGTTAAGCTCATTTGTAGTTATAGTTTGATCAATCTACTACGACTAATAAAGGAGACAATAAGAAACTTTGAATGCATATGTTTCATTGGTTAAATTTCCCATTCCATTATTATTTTTCCCCTTTCATTTTTTTGAACTGCCTGATTAGATTTAAATAAGACATTATTACTGATTGTTCAGTTGTGTAATTTTAACTCACATTTATTTGATGTCTTTTGTATAATACTATCAATTTTCACATACAGTTATTAAACATGTAATTTAAAATTGTGGAGAATTATAGAACAATGATAGAAGGATTGTGGAAACCTTGCATTTTATCATTATTTTACATTTCAGCTTGAATTAACATCAATGTAAACCTGGAAATATATATATATATATATATATATTTATTTATTTATTTATTTATTTTTTTTCCTTTGGATGATTGAAAAGCTATTTTACTTGGAGTGGCATTTTTGTGTGAGTCTCTGGTATGGTAACTGAAAGCACTGATCAATCTGAAATCTTTAAGGACCATTTCAGGCATTTCTGGGTAGAATTTTGTTCATTTTGATGATGACTGAAGGAGCAGCTACACCATCAGCTTCACCCTCTTTTCACATCTGTAGAACCTAAACTGGTCAATGGTTACCTTGAAAGAATGGTTACCTTTTGGATTAAAAGCATCACCATCTCCTTTCAATTTTTAAAACGTTAATTCATGTAAAGATTTGCTTCTCAGTCTGTGAGTAAAGAATGATTTGGCACTGTAAGGAGATGATTCAGGTGTACATTCCTCCTCATACAGGAGAAAAAAGGGGGCCAGGCTTCTGGTGGGTAATGGATGTATGGATGAGGTGGAGGAGTAAATGGGGGAGGAGGTAGGATTTGGGGCCTTCCCACTACAGCGAGAGAAAAGCAGTGGTATGTGTGGCTGGGAGGAAGAAGGTTTCTGGGTGGTCTTCAGGTAGCAAGGAGAGCATATATGCTGCAGAGCACAAGGAAACAGAGAAATTCTTGGGCACGTGAACTGTCATTATCTAGTTTTATTTTGAGCAAGGAGTAGGACATAATGACATAATGTGGGAAAAACTTCCCACATTATCTCCCTCCTCCAACCCCCCAAGATTTGGCAAGAAGTTTGGAAGATTATCCAGAAGATTTTTATCTAACTAGAACCTCACTTGGCTTATTGTGACTATTCTCCATTCCCTTAGGATCTGATGACATTGCTCAACTCCAAAATATTTTTTAGCCCTTTTAGAAGCTAGGCTATTTTACCTGTTTCTGCTCTTACAGAAGTCCTGTAGGTCTGACTGATATTTGGGGCCTGTGATGTTTGTGAGCACAGGGTTTGTCTGACAGCAAACAGATATTTCTACTTTCAATTGTACATTAGAGCTTTGTGGTTGCATTTTATTATGAAGCATAGGACTGTACTTCAGTGTCTTAGGGTTTGCATTTTCTGCCATCTGAAAACTGTCTGAAGCCCTTACTTTTTATTGATTACCTACATCTTTTACAACATCAAGTGGGTCTCACAGATTTATTTATTTATTTTTTATTTTTTTTTTAACCTTTTGGAAAGTGCTTTAGCCTGTAGAAGATGCAGTAACTTTATGAAAAATTTCATGTGTGATGTCAGAGTTTACGAGGAAATGGACACACAAATATTTCTTGATAGTTTTTGGATTAACATTGTGTTAGTGTCATTTTGAAGGATCAGCCAACTTTAAAGAAATGTGTGTAGGCTCTTCCAAATCAGTATAATGTAATCTAAAATTTATCTGTAGAATGTCTTTGTTCTATAAGTTGAAAGGGGCAATTGAAGCTTGCAGATAGGAATCAGGAAAGCACTAACTCTAGGTGCTGCTGGTGGCTGTGTGTATGGGATCATTTTTAATGATCTATAACTTGCAAGAAGTTGGAAAATTTTCTCTTTTACTTCACTGAAAAGAACAGCTTGAAGCAATTGTAAAATGTATGTATTGCTGCAAGTGCACATTTACACAGGCAGAATGGTAAGGCTGATAGTTTTACTGTTAGCAAAGCTGGCCTCTGGAGGATTTTATTAGAGGAATTTTCTTTCTTTTTTTTTTTTTTTTTATAGCTGAACTGAAAAAAAAATATCTCATGAGAGAGAGTCAACTTATTGTGCTGTTAACCACTTTTCTGCAAAAGTTCAGGAACTTCTACAAGAAACCACCATCATTTAGGTTTCTGTGCAATGTTATTTGGGAGCACTGAATACTGTTGCCTTTGTACTGAATGCAGTGTAAATTATAATACAACTTTTTCTCTTTTGGCTTATGAATACAGTTTTCTTGCTTACGTAGTGCTACCTAGGACTTCTCTGTTAAAGTGTACAGTTTGTTGTGTCTTTACAGGTTGGGAAACTAATGTCATGACCTGGCACAAGGAAAGAGGCACCTGTAGGGAGTACAGAACTTGGTTTGAGAAAAAAGATGCTTTAGTTTTCCACATTTTGTATAAAATCTTTTTTTTTTTTTTTTTTTTTTTTTTTTTTTAATTTTCCCTGAAATATTCTAATGTATTTTAAAATACAGGAATTTGTACAATATGGTACTTTTGCCAAGCTTTTTTGTCAGTATATATTTCTGTGATGGGAGGCGGATAGCATTAAGATGGGAATAAGGTTTTTATCTTTAAAACAAAGAAACAACCCCCTCCCCCAGCACTAAAATCTGAAACATTTAAAAAAGACAAGTATATCTTCATTTCAATATTCTATTTGGCTTTTTGTATGGTTGACAAACAGCGTGTGCTATGCAGCAATCAGTAGTTATATATACTCAAGAGAATTATTTTTTTAACTGAAAAATATAAATATTAAAATTACTGGAAAGACATACAATAAGAGTGGAAAGGAATAAGGAATTGTTTTTGGAGTAGAATCAAAAGAAACTTTCAATAAAATATGAACATTAGTTTTAGTTAAACTATCTTTTAAATTATTGAAACCTCGTTTTTAGTTCCTGAAAAGACTGAAACTCTGTAAAAGAGTACTTTGTAGGTACCTCATATAGTACATTTTACTTTACCTAGGAAGCCCTCAAGTACCCTCACTGAAGTTCAGTGCCACTTCTCTTTAGTAGAAAAAGGTGAACAGAGTTCTGTCTCTTATGGAGAAGATTTCAGGTATAATACGAAATTGGAAAAAATCTACTATGAATTCTGTGTTTTTGAAGTGTTTCTAGCTCATAGTCTTTAAAAATATTTGTGTATAAATTTATATGCTGTTTCCTGGAAATTCAGAAGTAGTATCTAAACTGAAGTATGTGGAGAAAAGTGTTGCCTGCATGTTGTCTGTACTTCATACAATGAAGTAGGTAGGTAAGTTATAGTTCACAAAGAGAGACTTTTATTTCCAGATCCACTTATTCCCCATGCTTTGCTCCACCCCCAAAAAGTGTATAAATACCAGACTGGGGGGAGTAAAGAAGTAAAGCCAGGATCTTCCCAGTTGTTCTCAGTGATAGGACAAGAAGTAATGGGTACAAAGTCAAATACAGGAAATTCCAGTCAAACATCAGAAGAAACACTATGACCTAGAGAACAGTCTAGATTAAACCAGGCTGCCCAGGTACCTTATAGCTTCTCCATCCTTGGAGACATTTAAAGCCCAGCTGGACAAGCCCTGAGCAGCCTGCTGTAGCTGACCTTGCTTTGAGTAGGGGGGTTGGACTTGGTGACCTTCAGGCATCCCTGTCAGCTATTCTTTGTATGATTCTCCTGTTATTTTACTTTGAAAAAGATGTTAGCTGTATTTCTTCTCTGATTCACATATTTCAACACTGTCTTTTCAGATAGACTCAACAGAAATCTCTGAGAAGCTGCACTGTTAAGAGAACTACCATTGCTGCTTTGATACAGAATAGTTAAATGTTGTCATTCATTGAGAAATATAGTATAGCAGCACTGGGAATTAACTATAATTTTTGGAAGCTTGGGAGTCATAACTAACCATTTAGCTGTCCATTTTGTATTTTATGCTACAAGCATGGTTAAACTTTCCTGTTAATATTTTGTGCAGATCTTTTTTTTTTTTTTTTTTTTTTTTCTTTTTTTTTTTTTTCTCTTTTAAGGGTTTGCTGGATTGTTTTTGATCTATGAGACAGCAGAAGAATTTTAGAAAGTCAGTTCTATTCATTCAGCTAAAGAATAGATCCATGTTGACAGTCTACACTTCTTTCTAGATGGTCTCTATTTTAGCCATCCTTAAGGAAAGTGCAACTTTGCTGTTTAATCCATTATCAAAAAAAGGAAGGCAACGCATGTTTGAATGTCTGTTTAATTTTTAACATGGGGAATGAGAGGCTCATTACTGCTAGAATAATATGCTGTACCAAAAGGATGCAATTGATGTTAAATATTGTGCAGATAGAAAGAGCTGTTTAAACAGTAGGATCCATTTGTATCTATTGCAAAGGCTTGGTGTATTCCCCTGGACAATGCTGTGTCATCTGGAAAGATTTGAAGTAGAATGTATTATGATCTTAGTGAAACCTCAAGAAGTTGGGAAGACTTCAAAATGATAATAGCTTGCTAGGAAACATACATCACAGAATCAGAACTTAACTAACAATTGTATTATCTGTTATTTGAGGGAGAGAAATAAAATTTACTGAATATACATGAGCACCACAGGTGCTGCCTGCACCCTGTGTTTGCACTCTTTCTGCTTTGTATTTCTTTTGCAATACATAATATATATATAAAAGAGAGAGAGGCACTTTGAAGGAAGGTTTGGATGAGGCCTGTGAAGTTTCTGTCTTTAGCCTAATCAAGACATCCATTTCATTTTTACAGCTGGAAAATGGTATGGCTGTTATTGCATCCCCAAAGTCCCATCCTGATAACTTGTTCCATGTCACATACGTATTATAAAGATTTTGCTTTGAGTCTTTCACGCTTTGTATGTTAGGTAAAAGTCCATGTTTAGTCCTTTTATGAGTATTAAAATCTGAAATGCTGAATACCTTCTGACTTTCTCTCAAACAACAGAACAAAATATTGTCTCATCACAAAAGCTGATAAATCTTGTTATGTTGGCAGTTCAGTTTTGCTTTGAAATGGAATACCTTGCTGCAGGTATTCTTCTTGTAACAAGAAGATTGGATAAACTTGGATTGGATTTAATGTGTTTTGTTAGGGGACAGGGATAGAGAGGTAGAAAGAAAGACTCCATCTGCTGAGGTAGAACATCCATCCATCTTGCCATGACAGGGCTCTCAACCTTCATACAGTAGTTTATCTTGCAGTAGATTGCCTTCTCTTTCATAGGTGAAGCAATTGGAGAGGCTGTGGCGGTTTTACTATTCCTGACAGTTCCTCATGCAATAGTACAGGCTGTGTACTGAAATGTATGGAAAACAGTTCTGCAGAAAGGGCTTGAGTGTTGTCCTTGACAAGCTAAACACAAGTTGGTAGTAGACCTCTGTGGCATGAAGACCAGCCACTGTGGATTCTCAAAATTTGACTCAGTATTGCTGATCCATAAGCAATGTGATCTAACTTTGAGGTTGAATTCAGCAACAGGTTTGAAGAAGACTTTGGGGTAAATGACTTTAAGAAACTAGCTTCCAACCTAAATTATTCTGCTATTCTATCAATGGTGTGGCCAACAAAAGCAGGGCCTGCTCTTTTGGAACTACCCAGCAAACATTGCCCTATCCCAGACAGTGCCGCACATCCTGAATATATCTAAAGTTTTTTCTGTAAATTTTTTTTTTTTTTTGGTGGTATCAACCACCAAAAAGCAATCACTCTATTTTTCTAGTTATTCTTTACAGCACATATTCTTCCAAGATGTGTGACACAGTGGCTTGCAAAGATATATTCTAGTGGAAGGTTGAGTCAGAGTACATGAAGAGGACTTCTAGAGTAAGAAAGAGCAGATCCTATGATAATTTGTGGAGCAAAAAAAAATTTGGGAATGGAATGGAGGAAAAAGCATTCTGCTGCAACCTCCTCCAAGTAACACTGCCCTCATCCAAACAGCTTATATTTTTCTGTGCTCATGGAACTGTGTGTCCTTTCTCTCTTCATAGGCACAAAATAGTTTGAGTTTCTGTTCCTGCATGTTCTTACTACATGAATGACCAAAGAAGACAATTCTTGTCATGATTCAGCAGTCTTTCTCGCTTATTAAATGTATACAATTTTCAGACTTAATCATATCTAATGGTTTTATGATATTTAATCATAGGCAGATAAATTTGTAAATGGAATAATTACTATTCAATTTTATGTATAGAATGTTGTATGCTAAGTTCTGTTCCATTTTCAATGACATAGGAGTGAACAGAGCTTCTTTCTCACCATGTGAAACCCTTGTTTTTGCTCATCAAGCATAAATTATGTTACTTTTTTCTGTTTATTTTTCTATCTTTTTTTCAAAATATGATAAGAGAAGGATATATAGATATGCACAGAAAACATTTGTTGGTTGGTTGATAGTTACCTCCTAGCTTACTCCCTTTCTTTGTGAGGACACTATATCCTTCTTTTCTGGACTGCGTCTGTCACGTGCTTTCAGATCAATTGCAGGTGGGAATGAAGAATCAATTACCATCATAATTTATGCAGGAATAAATGTTAATCAATTCTTTTAGTATCCCAAAGCTAATCAGAGAAATAAGCCCTCACTAAAACCCAGCATACCAAAGTATGTTTGAACTTTCTAGGCTAAATCAATTTAGGATGACTTTTTAAAAATAAACAAAGTTCCTGATGTGGTATTTCTCCTTCCTTTCCCCAGCTCCTGTCCTTTCAGAGGAGGATATGGGGAAAAAAAAAGTATATATCATACTGTCTTGGTTATTTTTTTTTATTTTTCCTTGTTCGGCTTTTTTTTTTTTTTTTCTTTTTCTTCCCCATCTGGAAAAGCTGAGAGCAATGATTGAGAATGTCTATAGATTGATACAGAATTTGCAAAACTGGTATAATGGAGGGAAACAATCTATTCTTATCAGGAAAGACCTAATGCATCTCATCAGTAATGTGCGCAGAACTCTTCACAGTTCTAGGGAAAATTAAGAATCCAAAATGTGGCATCTGACATTTGCTGTATTTATGCAAGTCCTCACTTTTTTTCTGCCTTATCCATGCTCTTGACAGAGAATCATGAGGAGTTTGAAATATTGGCTATAAATATGAAGAATTTGTTTTTGAAGAGCTTGAATTCTGCATTCTATATTCATTTAGGGATTTTAGACTTTTTTTTTTTTTTTTTGTTATCTGTGTCCCAATGCATGTAGCTTTTGACACAATAAAAATATTTTTCTTTATGCCTTTGAGGAGCAGAACTGATGAAGCCTTGTTCTTTACAGACTTTGTGTTGTGCATAATGTTGAACTCCAGCTGCCTTTTCTCAGAAAAGGAGCATCTGATTGTCTCCACCATTCAGAAACTTTGGTATCTTAGGATCTGTAACTTCTTTCAGTTTTGCTGGAAATTTATGAGTGGGCACCCAAGCTGTAGCGTGGAGAAGTGAGAATATACTTGCACAATCACCTAAGCCATTTTTCCTGGCAGTATTGGGTGAAAAGAAAGGGAGAAGAAGGAGTTAATGCTTGTCCTAGAGATGAGTGCTTGTGTTATAACCTGTCTAACTTGGTTGTGAGGGTAGTCTGTGGGTTTGATCTTTGTTACCCTAAAGTTGGTGCTCTTAAAGGCAGAGATTTTTTTGTTTGTGGGGTAAAGGAAGCCTGAAGTGAAGCCCCAACCTGTGAAGCATCTAGTACAAGCAGCTGGTTCCTCCAACAATCAGGTGCGAGTCCTGTGGCATGAACGTACCCAGCAAATGAGCCCTGTCAGGGATGTGCCAGAGCTTGCACGGAAGTGACTCGTAAAGCTATTCCCTTCACATCAGATGAGCTTTGTAAATGATTAAATGAACAGTATTTCTGTGAAGCAAAGCTGCCTGGTGCCCTTGCCTGCCATGACTAACAGGAGTTAGGCTGTTACCTATATCATTTCCTTGTTGGCAGCGCAAAGGTCTGCGGATGTTTGAGCTGATGGCTGTTGAGAAAACTGAGTGTGAGGGAGAGGGGTCAGCTGGTGCTGAGCTGGGGCCTGGTGGGGCCAGGGTTTCTATGATGGAAAGATTAACGGCTTCTGGAGGCTGAAATTGCCTGTAAAATGGGAGTGTACCTGGAAAGAGGAGGAGGAAGAATTTTCCTTTGTAAACTCACCAGAGACAGAGGATGTAGCTGAGCTGTCAATTGACTTTTAACAGCTGAAAAAGCCTAATTTATCAAGCTGTTGCAATATTGACAGCTTCTTCTGCTTTGCTTGTGCTGTTAGCCCTTCAGTGCTCCGTTTCTCCCCTTTGTGTCTTTTACATTTTCTCTCACTGTCTAATTTGTGAGGAAGCCTCTTCTAACTCCTGTGATATCCTCCCTCCCCCTCCTCTGCATCCCTCTGCTGGTCATCTCTGACACGACACCTGTGAAGACCTGCCAGTTGGGCCACATGGAGCCAGGAGACAAAATGACAAAATGTGACTTGGAAAGCTGTTCACTGAACAGGGTTTAATTTTATAAACTATTGCTTTCCTTTGCCCAACTTTCTTTCTTTCACCTGTTCCTTTTGGCCCTAGAAAAAGGCTGCAAGGTCTTAAAACAAACTCTGTGTTTCTGTTTTATGTCTGCCCAAGAGAGATATGGCTTGGGCTGCCAAATGCTCTCCTCATGCTGGTGGTGAATCAGGAGCAGCACATCAAAGAGGTCTGGGGCAGTCTGTTCTCCACCCCTGCCACACAGGGCTCATTATCAAGCATTGAGTACTTTCTGGGTGCATACATTACCATCAGCCAGTCTCATAAAAAGCCAAGCAAGGCTCTTGCAGGATGGCTGGTTCCAAACAAGCAATCACCCGAGAGGAATTTGGGTAATTCTGAGTCTTACTGAGGAGCCACGTGGAGAGTGAGAGTCACCTGCATGATGTGCATAGCTGTGGTGTTTTCTGCTGCCCCTGCAGGCAGCTTCAGGGAGATGGTAGACAGGAGGAGAGGAATATGCAGGCTGAGAACAAAAAGAAGCAAAACAAAACAAAACAAAAAAGCAACACGTAATGGAGTTTGTTACATCTTTAATATAGTTGACATGAATAATAATTATTAAAAAAAAAAAAAAAAGAGAATTGAAATGGAGCCACTAAGGTCAGTGTTTACTGTGGGCTTAGAAAGTGTACGCAGTTTCTGTAGAATCTTCTAAAATGGCTGTATTGTAAATACGCAGCAAAATTTAGCAATATAGTAAAAACAAAGCAAAAAAACTGCATCCTAAGCTAAACAATTGAAATCTGTGCATAGGCAGATGCGATGGAAATTCTGTTTATTATGTGAACATAAAGCCTTTGTTCCAGTACACCACCAACTGCCTTTGACATGCTTGTCTGCTTCTGTTTGTGTTAAAATTGTCAGGGAGCAGCAAGGTCCCTAGAGGACAAGGAGCGGGGTGACCCCAACACAGTCTGTGCCCTCACCTAAGGGACAGTCCTATGGGGTCTGCACTTGGTGGGCAAAGCAGGCTCCATCCACAGTTCCAGACAAGGTGATTGATGACCAAGGTCTGGGGTACATCCAAAGGACCCAGCATAGAGCAAAAGGAGACAGGATCTGGGACATGAATGGAGACAGGAACAGACTGAGGTGGCCTATTCAGGAGATAGGTCCAAGGGACATTCAGGAGGCAGAACCAGAGGCAGGGCTGGAGGCTGGTGCTTCTGTGGTGTTACAGGGGACCAGTGGCCCTGAAAAGGGGTTCTGGGCCATCGGCAGTGTGAATGGCAGTCTGGTCAGGGGTGGCAAGGACTGTTTAGTAGTACTGACAGTGCCTGAAAAAAATAAGCAAAAATTCTCAGTCCTGGTATTTGCTTTCTAAAGCTTGTTAGTGTCAGTGTTTTCAACAGTCAGTTTGTACTCATGTGCTGTAGGGGTACCTCAGATGAACATGTCGATGCTGCTTTTTCCCATTTTGGCTGCTGTGCCTAGCTTTTTTCTCTACTGAAGTTTGTTAGCCACTGGTCCCACTAGGCCTTTTAAAAAATTGTTTTGACTACTTACTGTTTCCATATTTTTTCTCAAACATTTGTCATGTAAATATTTCTCCTCCCAGAACTCTGATTAGTTACATGAACAGAAGTGACTTTGGTATTAATGATGCTATTATATACTACACTGAGTCCATTAATAAATTAATAATGTTGTGTCTTGTTTGTTTATAAATGAGGCTCACCAAGGGCTGTTTCAAATGAAAAATACCACTGATTGCTTGTAATTTAATCTAGTGAGTTTTTATGCATGTGAGGCAAAGGCAATTAGCCTTAACTGAGAGAGTTCTAATTCCCAACTAGATTTCAAGTTTAATACAAATAATTTAGTTAAAAATAGCAACCTGTAAATGTTGACCTCCCCCCCCCCAAAAAAAAAAAAAAAGAGTTCTGGTTTGGACAGCCAATTTTAATAGCTGTTACTGTTTTGAAATGTGACTGTCTTTATTCCTTCTTCCTGAGTGACTGAAGAGAATATTATTTTTTGCATGTATTCCTGAATTTGAAATTTATTTTTATTCTATTAACTTGTCCTAACACCCAAATCTGGAATTCTCCTGTAATGAAAGATAAAATGTTGTTAGGCAGCACAATTTATTCACAAAAGCACGTAAACTGCTAAGTTGTGCAAGCCTTTATTTTTCCTTTCTTTCTTTGTCAGCTTTTTGCATTGTTGATTGATTTACTGTAGTGCTGCTGTCAGTATTTTACCAATAGTCTGGTAGGATCTCATGACTGGCATTTTGCCTTTTTAAAAACCATCCCATTGCTACAGTAAAGAATTTGAACCTCTAAATCAGCCATCATAGCTGTTAGCCTCCTTTTATTATTATTAATGTGCTCTTGGGAAAGGAATATTGAACGGTAATTAGGAGCAAATAAAGCACTGGAATAAGCTTGAACAGGTCAGTTTCTTGGCAAAGAGGCCTTTCATGTTTTATCTTTATTTTTATAGTATAATAATTATTAATACAGTAATGTGCATTAATTTACGTTGTCAAATGGAGTTTAAAATGCTTCTACAGATCACATTGTTAAAAAATGAGTAATTATTTGGAAACCACAGCAGCATCGTTGATACTCAGTTTAGTTCTTAACTGCTTTATTTTAATGTTGTTACATGTTTTTGCTAGAAGTGGTAAAAATATTCTGAATATTTTTTCTGAATATTTTTTTCACATAATTGTAGAAAAAATATGATCATATTCTGTACATTCTGTATTAAAAATGTAGACTAAATGCATTTTTATTTTATGCACAGGAAATGCTTTTGGAAGAAAAAACATTTAAGCACTGGATTATACTGTGGGACATCAGATAGCTTTACAGTGTTTTTATACCTTCTGCAGGTAGGTGTATTGTTATGATCACAGACCAGGAAAGCTGATACAAAGTTGTAGGTTTATCAAGTGATCATGTAAGATTTCTCTCTTTTTAGTTCTGATGAAACAGCTTTGATAAACAAGCATTTGGTGGCTCATTGCTTTATATATCTAATAGGAATTATTTGACGTGTTCCTCTACAGACAACTTGTATGTTAGAGGATCAGGCAATATAAAGTACCTTCAATTTTTTCACTATGGAATCTTGATAGTAGATTTTTCCTTCTAGTAGCATTCTGTGTATGCATTCATTATACATATCTTTGTAAGATACTCTTTTTTTTTTTTTTTTTTTTTTTTCTTCTCTCTCCTGAGTTTGTGCATTCCCCCTGCATTCAACCCTGGAGGTCACCGCTGATCTCTTTGTATATGTGGAGTAATAATATATCAGCTTTATATTTTTGAAGTCTAATTCAAAAAAGGAATTTTTATTTACCTTTTTTTTTTTGTTTGTTTGTTTGTTTTTGTACAATTATACAAAGGGAAAATTGTTTCAGACAGAAAGGTCTATGAACTGAGAAGACAGTGGTGAGAAATCATTCTTCAACTGAGTGTTTTTTGTCAAAACTCATAGTTTTTTCTTTGTCATTGTGAAATACGTTCTCTGGGCTGTTCCTTAATAGTTTTTTAACAAATGTGAAGTAGAAGGCAAAGAACAGTAACAGTATTTATTTATGGTTGGTTTATTTATTTTATTTTATTTTTTTAAAAAAAGCATTCCTTTCCTTTTCTGTCTTCATATCTGTAAGTTGTATGTGTGTATTTACACTGTCCAGGTGACGGTGGCACTTTTTCTTAGAAAAAAGCAACAATTATTGTTTATTATTACTGCTTAGCCTTGAATAAATGCTTTCTCTTAGAGCTACTACGTTAAAGAATAATGCTGTCTTAATCTTCAACAACTTAATAGTTAATGTAAATGCAAACATGTTGAGTATTATTTAGAGGCAGCGTATGTTCTACATCTAATTTATGAATCATAAGCGTTATGAGACTTCATAAGAGACGTTCTTTATTATTAAACTCTGAAGTATCATTTTGCTAAGAAGCCTGAGAAATCTCAACTACTACATTTTTTAATTCAGCACAGCTTTTCTTTTCCAGAATCTAGCAGCATTACCTTGGGGAAGCTGAGATGACTGTGTAAATTGAAACAGTAAGTCTACGGGAGGTCATTTCTCTTTAGGAGTATAACCAAGGGAGGTGCAGAAAAAAATCTTGAACAGGTAACATTTTGGGAGATCACTTTATAGTGACCTCCTGATTTTTCTCTCTTAAGAAATTGGTATGTAGTAAAAATATTTCTTCCCAAACAGCCCATTTCTCTTGGCTACATTGCTCTTTGTTGTTTTGTTTTGCTTTGTTTTGTTTTGATTTGTTTTCTTTCCCATGGGTGAGATGGAGAGAACAAACTGTGGAGGAGAAAATTAACAACAATACTTATTTTCATATGCTATAATTCATGGATGACAACGAAAAGTGGTGGATAAGCACAGTTTTCACTGTTGTAGGGTATGTACTCCTGTTATCACCATAGATGTACATGAAGAAATATGTTTGACACTTAGTTGAGTGTCATAGCTGAGTCAGGCGATCACTAGCTTGCTGTTCCTTTATCAAATAAACCATGTAAGCTTTTCTTTAATGGGCATCTATATCTGTAGAAAAACAAGAACATATCCATACAAGCAACAAAAGAAAAATGCTTAGGATTAGTTCAGAATAAAACTTCTTCACCAGTTTGTCAGGATTATTTTTAACTGTCCACTTCTGATTTGGGTTTAGAGATAGCACTTGTATGCATTTGAAGTTTTGCAGTATGCAATAGTGCTTGCTTTGTACTTTTATGTTAACTTTTTCAGGCAGATGTCTTTGCAGGAAAATTCCTGCTCAGTTTTTTTTTTTTTTTTTCTTCTTCAATACAATTTCTGGCCATAATTATTTTAGAAACTAAGGACCATATTTTGCCTCTATTGAGATCAGATCTAGTGTGATCAGACCTTAAATAATTGAATCTCAAACAATGTATATGACATGGAACATACAAGTTTATCTGTGACTTGAAAATTTTCTATAGTCTTGAATTTAGGGGAATTGCATTGTTTAAAGGTGCTGTGTGGGAATTATAAATGTTATTCCAAGTGATGCAATGGGATCTTATATGTATGTTAGTTACTTTTGTAATGAATTTAAATGGGTCATAAGAAGTGCAATAGTTTGGCCTTTTAAAAATTCAGCTGGGAAATTAAAATCTCTCTCTCTCTCTCTCTCTTTTTTTTTTTTTTTTTTTTTTAATTGGTATAAAGATAACATCTGCAGCCAGAGATCAGAAGACACGAGAGTTAGTAGCTTGTAGAAAAGTTGAGAATAGCAAATTTTTTTTTATTGCAGCACTATTGCACATTGCCTGCACTGCATTGACTGAACCTGCTGTTTCTCCCATTGAGGCTATTTCTGTCTGGGATATTTGCAGATCAGAACCTTCTGTGAATACAAATAAGACCATACAAGTTGGATCCATGAGTAGGAAATGCAAAGATACACACCTAAATCCTTACTCACTACCTTTCAGGAGCACACAGGATAATGCCTTAGTGATTAAAAACAAAATAAAATAGAATGAAAATAATACCCAAACTTTTCCAACTCCAAAGGGCTGGAAGCACAGTCCCACTTCCTCTCTGGCAGTACTGTTCACCACTAGTATGGAAAAATAAATAAATTGTAAGGCTTTCTGCAGATGCAAAGATGGAACTGTAGCAAGAGTTCCCATTTTCAGACTTCCTTAACTAACAGCTAAGCTCAGCTGACATTCAGACATCACAGCCTGAGAGGGGTACTTTAACTGTGTGCTAGTGATGACGGTGTTTGTTTTTTTTTAATGGTTTGATTCTTGATGGAAATTCCATGTCAGGTGAGAACCTCAAATTTTGTGAGGCTCCTTACTTTGTCTTACAGATTGTATTTAGCTTGAGTGCAACTACATGAAGCACTGCCATGTTGTTTTCCACATTTCAGTCTTGGTTGAATGGAGTTAGAAATGAAGCTTCTCCACAAAGGGAGAAACAAGTCTGTTTAATAAATGGGAATGTCTGTGTTGAACACATTGTGTATGCATTATGTGTGTCTCCTACACTCCAGCAATGGAATATTTTGGGTTTTGGAAAATGTTTGAATTCTGAAAATAGCTTATAAATTTGAAGATATTTTTGAATGTCTAAGTGTTTGTTTTCCTTGGCACCCTAATTTGTCCTGTGCCCCACATCATGCATTCCTCCTTCTTTCACCAGAAAAGGATTTCATGGTGCCTCTAGTCGAATGCCAGGAGAGGTGGCATTTCACAGTGAAAATGTGTAGGGAGATCTTTTACTGAAGGTCTATTAAAAAAATACTTGGAGGAGCTGCAGGGGAGAAAAAGCAGTTTTGTCTCATTCTCACTGCTTTTTTTTTTTTTTTTTTTTGACTCATAGAAATCTTATTTGGATCTTCAGGGATTTTGGAGAAATTCTGTCAAGAAACAGAAATGGCATACAAGCTGTGAGAAGTATTTGTACTCCCTTCACCAAAATATGCTCCTAATGCAACAAGAATATGAAGGCAGTTACTTGTGAGCAGGTTGGGTCAACCCAGAGATCGGGTCATCAGGCAAACTTGTGGTTATAGCGACAGGCTGAGTCACCTTCCACTTTTCTCTTTGTTCTTGCCTGAAATGTCAGTTCTTAAGAGCCCTGTCTTCCCCAGCTTGGCTCTGCATTTGCACTGCAATAGGTAAGTAGCTCTGAAAACTGCTTCTCTGTTGGCTCAGGTGCTTGACTGTGTTTTTAAATACCTGATCTTAAACATCTACCTTTAAAATACTACATTTAAAATAAATTCACGTGAGAGCCATGAGTGATGTTTGCGAGAGAACCACAGTAATCTTTTCCTAGTTAATTATGGAAGACATGAAGTGTGCATGCCTGGAGCAGGTTATGAGGGTAGAAAACTCAGACAGGGCACTGCAGGCTGCTCTTAGAACAACCCCTTCCCCCCACCTCTTTTCTAGACATTTACAAAAATAGAAAAAAATCTATCTCTAATAAAAGGAAGAGCCAATCATTCTTAATAATTGGCTTTTCAGTTAAATTTACAGTACATTAAAAAAAAAAAAAAAAGGCCATTCTGAAGCTCAATAGTACCTTCATTTTTCTTCATTTTTCTCATGGTTGCTTCATAGGTAAAAAGAAATACTTTTTTTTTTTTTTTTTTTTTTTTTTTTTTTTTTAAGCTTGCGGGAATATCTCCTTTTCCTTCTTTCTCTACCAGTTCCACCAGAGTGAACCTGATATATATTCCCAAGAAATTAAATACACTGAGAACTGTGGAGTTTACTCTGGAAGAACTTCAGAACATTAGAACATTTCCCTTCCATTTTCTTTCTCTAATGAAAAAACACTTTTTTTTTTTTTTTTTTTTTTTTTTATCTAAGGCAGTCTTTTGTTAAAATGGGAGGTTGTCCTGATGTTTTCAACCAGATTTTTCTTCTCACTTGCTACTTACTGTGTCGTTGGGTGACTGCGCCTTAACTATGCCCCTCTAGCTACAAGATGTCCGTTTTATACTTTTGCTGTAATATGTTTATAGTCTTTAGAGTATTTTAACCTCTTCAAAGACAAAACAAACAAACAAACAAAAACTTAAAAATATAACATTCACTAATATTTTGCATTCCCATTCCCTATATTATTACTAGATAAATCTAATATGCTTTTGTCCTTTATGCATTTAGTTTTTATTATATCATAGGTTAGAATTGTTAGAATTATATCATAGGTTAGAATCCTTTTTATATTCCTGGGATTAGGTCTGGGATCAGAGACTGCCCAGTGATTGCCCAGCAAGTCCACAGTGAGTCGGGGCAGCTCTGAAGCTAAGCCAGGGCGGTCTGGGCCCAGGTGAGAATGAGGGTGGTGGGAGAGAGCCCATCAGCAGTGTGGCAGAGAGGGGATCCAGCAGAGCAGCCACAGCTGGAAACCTGGGGTAGCCCCTCCTTTCTCACTTTCTTCACAGCTCTTAACAGCAACAACTGGATGTGGGCTCAGACAGCTAAACCAAATTTAGCCAGCTTAAACTCCACCATCAAGATGTGATCAGGGCCCTGATCTCATGTGTCTAATTCCTTCTCAATAGTGAGACTTCCTAGTAATCAAATCACAGTGTCTCAGAATGGTTGATATTGGAGGAGACCTCTGGAGATCGTCTAGTCCTGACCTCTGCTTGAGCAAGGTCATCAAGAGCAGGCTGCCCGGGACTGTCCAGATGGCTTCTGAATATTTCCAAGGATGGAGATGAGATAAAATTAAAAGTTGGATTGGATCCTGAAGCTTTGGCACCCAAGAGCTAATTAGCCACTTCCAGATTACTGGTTGTTATCTACATTCAGTGTAGGCCAATAGCCCCAGCCTCTCCTAGACACAGCTGGAAATGCTGAGGAAAAAAAGAAAAGCAGTAGACAACATTATTTTCTTTCTCTCTTGGCCTAATTCTTTATTTGTTTTCCTTACTCACTCTTAGCATTGAGGTTCAAGCAGGTAGTATCTGAGTGACTTCCATCTCCCATCCTCTCTTACGCAACACTAATGTATGGTTTTATGTGCAATGATGAGGTATCTGAGCTTATCATTTCTTCTTAGCTGAGCTAGAAGCCCATGTAATCAAGAAAAATATCAAAAGTCAACTTCACAGTACGCCACTAACCTTGTGTGTTGAATAAGAGTTTTCTTATTTCTTAGGAGACTAGTGTTATTACATATTCAGCTGCATGTTTCTGGTGTTTTCAGTTTTGTTCTCTGGAAGCTGAAAAGAAATATTTCATTACTTGTCTGCTAGAAATGATCCTGTTTGATCTTCATCATGTTTGTCTGACTGTGTGCATATGTTTTTAGAAGCAATTTTTAAATATACTTAGTTTTTCTTTGCATCTTGTTATTTTTTAATTAGGAAGTCTGTAAATGAATAAAGTCAACAAGTCACCAAAAGAAATCCACAACAAACAAATTTGAAAAAAGTGCTAGAAAATCAGTCTGGTTCAATTTTTTTATTATTATTATTTTTTAATATATATATATATTTTTTTTTTTTTTAATGTCAAAACATAAATGATTTTCCTGAACTTTGTGGAGGAGAAGCATTAATAGTTTTGTGCTGTAAGATTGTAAGGGCGATTGGGCTGGGAATTTAGCTGTCATGGAATTTAAGTGGCTTTCCTCATTCTGTACTGCAGTTACAAGAAACATATGTACCAGTTCTACATTTTAAATATTCTAGTTAAGTCCAGATCCTCCACATCTGTGAAAAGGTCTTTTAATTTTTATCATTTTAGTGGTCTCAGTTTTCAGTAAAAATATGAATTATATCTTTTATAAAGCTAACCTAGGGTGGATGAGTACTGATATTTTGGTTGGTTTCACCAGCTGTTGATGTTCAGATGAAGCCTGGTATAATTGTTTTCCCCCTTCAAGACAGGGAATAGTGACATGACAAGATAGAAAAGCCTAGGAACCGTGAGAAGGAAGGATTAGTGTACCTTGCTTTACTTTAATTTCACTAGCATCTATTTAAGCCCAGTGCCTGAACAAATTAGGAAAAGATTGTGCTTTGTTAAAAGCTCAAACCCACTCACTGCTTTCATTAATGTATGACTTAGATTCTGAAAACCTTGAAACTGAGAAATGACATTGTTATTTCAAATGTTTAAAAAATCCCTCAAAACACAAGAAAGACTTTAACAATTTCTTTCTTAAAGAAATCATGTTGAGCAAAGTTCTGACTAAATAAAGCAAGCCAGAAAGCTACAGTTTTAATTCAGAAAATGTTTGCTAGATGATGAATTGATATTCATTTAAAGAAAACCATGATTTCTTTGGAGGCAAGTTTGCTTTGGCAAACTGTTTTTCTGTTATGACAGTGAATTTCTTAAAAACGAAATGTTTCTCAAACAGTATTCTTAAAACATCTCACAATGACTTAAGTTATTTTCATGGTAGTTGTTAGCTAACCAAAACCTAATACTTCTGTAGCAGTGAAAGAAAAAAATTTGCATTGATGGTCATTAATGTGCGTATAAATTTAAAATAAAAGAATGCTTGAATGGTATTACTCCACACTGTGAAATGAAATCCTGATATCTTGTCTGTTTGTTTGTTTAATTATACTTAGATTAAATTCAAAACAGCCAGCTGATCTTAGCAGCTGGTAAATATTTACTGCTCATTTGCCAAACTCCTCAGAGCACAAATTTTTGCTTTTTTTTTTTTTTTTTTTTTTTTCCTGTGTGCTAATATTTAATGGAGAAATGATGCCTCAAAAATCCCGCTTTAGGAAGTAGAGGGGATGGGGGTAGCCAAGACATTTTATGTACTCATTTTGCATATGAAAAATGTATGCAGAAATGTTGGGAACATTCAAGAGCTAGGAGCTGTGTATGTTGATCATTAAACACTTCTGCCTTGCAAATACACCAAGACTTGAGCTAACAGGCTGCTATTATTGGTGTTCTTGGTGGAGTATATCTGTGCCCCTGTTTCTTATAGCTTTGTTTAGCACGGCTTCATCAAAAAGGCTTTGTGGTTAAGAATTAATAGGAATATTAGAACTGACGTGCAAGTTGGATTTGTGTACTGAAGCAGTAGGCTTCAGACTACAGTTAAAGCCACCTGACATTTGCTTTAGGAAGTACAGAGGAACGACATTTACTTTTTGAATCACACATCAATCATTGGGTATGTGGATGTATTTCCAACCTGAACCTCCCCTGGCACAACTTGAGGCCATTCCCTCTAGCCCTATCACTACTTATCTGTGAGAAGAGGCCAACCCTCAGCTCCCCACACCTTCCTTTGAGTAGTTGTAGAGAGCAATAAGGCCTCCCCTGAGCCTCCTCTTCTCCAGCCTAAACAACCCCAGTTCCCTCAGCTGCTTCCCACAGGACTTGTGTTCCAGGGCCTTCACCAGGGCTCTTCTCTGGACGTATTCCAATGTCTCAGTGTCCTTTTACTGAGGGGCCTAAAGCTGAACACAGTACTGAGGTGTGGCCTCACCAGAGCAGTAATGTTGCGTGGGGTTGTTGTGACCAAAGTGCAGGACCTGGCACGTGGTTATGTTGAACCTCATCCCACTGGCCTCTGCCCATCAACCCAACCTGTCCAGGTCCCTCTGCAGGACATTCCTACCCTTCAGCAACACTTCCCCTCAGCTTAGTGTCATCTGTAAACTTACTGAGGGTGCACTCAATTCCCTCATCCAAGTCATCAATTAAGATATTAAAGAGGTTGGGCCTCAACACTGATCCCCGGGGAACACCACTGGTTACTGGTTGTCAGCTGGATTCCACTCCATTCACCACCACTCTCTGGTGGCCTGGCCATCCAGCCAATTTTTAACACAGCAAAGAGTGTACTTGCCCAAGCCATGGCCTGCCAGCTTCTCCAGGAGTATACTGTGGGAGACCATGTCAAAGGCTTTGCTGAAGTCTAGTTAGTGTCTACAGCCTTTCCTTCATCCACCAGACATGTCACCTGCTCATAGAAGAGAACATAGTTGATTTTTAAAGACCAGTATGCCTTAAAACTGTTCAGTATATCCTTTTACATCTGGTAAGAGACCAGTGCTGACTACTTGAGCAGTTCAGAAGTCATTACCGAGATGTGAGCAGGCATGAAACTTAGTCCTGTACTGAGTGATGCACTTTTGCTAGCTTGCTTTGTCTTGTGGACCTCTGGGCTGGCTGGCTCTCTATAAGGATGGCAGGTACAGTGCTACTGATTGTGTAGCAGACCATTTTATTCATTTAAATTGAAGGCGATTTTGCTGGAAGACCCAGCTGAGTTCTGTTTCTTTATATGTTTGCAAAATCCTGCCTGATGGTGTAGAGGCTGTACGCTCTCAAGACTTCCAGTTAAAAAAGACCACATGACTAGCTCTAGAGATGCCTCTGTCTACTCCTTAAGCAATGAATTAGGCATGCCTCTAAAACATACGTGCATGATATCTGGTGGGAATTACATAACAGTTCTCTTCCTCTCCTCTCCTCCCCTCTCGTCCCAACAGACTAAAATATATATATTTATGCCAATAAACCTACATTTCTTAAAGTAGTATGTAGTCAGTTGTGATCTGTTTGGCTACTGAATAGAAGAAATGTTTCATGAATTTGAAATCTATAAACTTAAAGGCAAAAAACAAAAAAAGAAGAAAACCAAACCCAAGACCTGACAACAATTTCAAAGTAGTTGTTATTACTGCATCTATTTTTAGCAACCCTTTTAATGTTTACTGCATTTTTCATTTTTTTATTTTTTTCCCCTAATTACTTTGAGTAATTGAAAATTCTGAGCTTTGGAATATGAAGAGTGTTTTGTTTGTTTGTTTGTTTGTTTTTCCATTAAGGAATCTACTTATTTATAGTCAAAGAATTATATGAAGTATAGAAACTGTCTATGAAGTATAGATGAGTCTAGATACTCAGCTGAAAAGCTTAGCAGTGCTCCTCCTCTCAGCTTTGGTAATATTAGATGATGTTTTTAATACTGTTGGTTAGCAATGTAGAAAGTCTAGCCTCCTAAACAAAGGAATATTGAACTTGACAGTGTTTCTTGAAATTCTATAGTGTGTATTTTAAGTGGAATAGATCATGTGGTGTCTTGCAAATGTGCATTTAAAGAGAAAGGTAAACACTTTCCAGACATAAGAGTATGATAAATAATGAACAGAGGAGGACAACTGATCTCTCTCTTCTGTGGTATTTTCCTCAGTAAGGCAAGCACAGGATATTTTGAATTATTCATGAACTCTTACACATAAGTGGCTGAGCCCAACGCCCAGTCTTGCAAAATTTTTTGGTTTCTGTTACCACATTATTTTCCTTTGATAATGAGATTATTTAGTTTTGCTACAGCTTGCTTTTAATTCTGGATGGAACTAGCTATTTATGAACTGAGAGGAATGGTCATGGGAAATTGAAGGGTTACTGCCTTGGCTTAATATTTCATAGGAGAGTGAATTGCATTATGCCTCTGAGAACATGAAGTTTCAGATCATACCTCTCAAAACATTTATATAAAGAATCCTTCACCAAAGTATTTCTTCAGTGTTTTTCCTTTTCCCTTTTGCTGTTTCTTTCATAATCATATGTTAATGTTGGTCCTGCTCTCCTGACTGGCACTTCAGTGCCTCAAGGCATTTGGATATGGGTTGTAACACTAGCAAATTGCCACATATATGGAAATTGCCCATTTGCCACCAATACTATATCAGAGAGGCAGCAGGAGGTCCTCACTGCCTTTCATATGTGCTCTAAAGTTAATGCTTTTATTAGCAGGGAACTGTGAAGAGGAATAGCAGTTTGTATTCCCAGGCTACCTTACTGTAAGCTTTGTTGTCAACTTTTGCAGTGTTTTTTCTATTTTTATTTCTTTTTGGCACAGAATTTCAGCATTCGGTGATAGCTAATTAATTAATCTCTGTTTAAAAACTAGTTTTGGAGTCGAGGTACAATATTTCAGGGCCTATCTAAATTAATGTTGCTTGTAAACATCGTGTTTTCATAAATATACCAGCAATGTGTCAGCATGAAAAACAGGTGTGTTGATTTGTCTGAAGTACTTTTTGCTTAAGTATTAAGTTGGTGTTATGCATTGAATTTGGAATGTAGTAACTAATCAATACCCATGAGTTTGTTTTTATAACTGTTTGGATGTGTTTCTGCAAAAAAAAAAAAAAAAAAGTTCTTTGAAATTATCGTTTGCAGTGTTATACTTAAAAATGTGTACCAACAAACAAAGAAACAAACAAAAACAAAATCCCAGGACCTAGATGAGTAATTAAAATTGCCTTGAGGTTTTGCACAACTTGTGTGATTTTACTGCCTCAGACAAGAACTAGGGAATCAGAGGTCAACCTAAAGCACTTCATCTATATAAAAATTACAAATAAGCAGGGGCTAGCAATTTATAATATAAATTATTTTCTTTTATGCAACTTGTGTTTACTAGACAGGAAATACGTGATTATGTTGTTGTAATTAGTTTCCAGGTGACAGAATATAGTGTTAACACAGTTTTTTATTATTTATTATTTACACCATTCATAAACAACAGATGAATTACAGAATTCACCAAGAGTACCTAGCTAATGGAGGAAAAAAGGACTTGCACTTGTAAAATCCTGTTCTTAAAGGGTATTGCAGGTCAGGAAATCAGAGAGAGATCAGAAGGAGAAAATGTGATCAGAAATTATGGCATTATACTTACCGTGGATAAAAAGCATATTAAAATAGAAACTAGATCCAGCTTGAAAAAGGAAGAACTAACATCAGATAGAATGGAAAGGAAGAAAATCAGGTAGAAGAAAAGGAGAAAATGGAAGAATCTGGAAAGTCTCCTGTTAATCCAGGGCAAGTTGGAAACATACAGTAATAAATTTGTTACCTAGCTCTTATCTTTTACATAGTTATTAATTAAAGATTAAGACATTCAAAATCAAATAGCATACAATAAATTCAAACATCATCACTCTTAAATGCTTTGCAGATGCATTTGTTTTAGCAGAAGTTTTCTGAGTATGTATGAAAGGGTACTTCTGCCAAATAATAATAGAGTTAACTCTATTTCTGGAAATATGAGAAATTATTGTTAACATGGCGTGTGAAGGTCTCTGGATATTACTAATGTTGAAAGAAAAGTGTATATAAGACAGCAGGCTTTGTTTAATATCAAGGAAGGTGAGAGCATGGAGATTATGAAAATCCTTGCTTAAATCTCAAAATGTTAGATGATCTGTAATCTCAAAGAACTCACATGCAATAAGAAGGAACATGTAAAGACAGAGATATCTCTTTACCTCTTGGAATTATTGGGAAAGTAATAAATAGGGATTTAGTGTGTGGAGTAGCTCTCACAGACCTCAGGCACTGTGCAGAATGGTAGATGCTCTTGTTAATGCAGAAAAAAAAAAAGGAAAATAGCACTTGTGCTTGAATGTTGGAATACAAGTTTATATGTCAAGGCAAGGTCCCCTGTAATGTGTGGGAAAACACTGCCACTTAAGTCAACAAAAATATCAAAGCAGGTAAACACTACATTCCCCAGTAAATTGGTATTGCCAACTTTCTGCAGCTCACATTGTGTCCCTTCCTTTCTGATCTGCCAAAGCATGCATAATGTTTGGGTGTTGTTATTTTTTGTCTTTGGCAAACAGTAGGCTTTGATGTGCAATTGATGGCTTCAGAGAGATGCAGAAGGCCATTTGGCAGCCAATATTATTTCATTTGCATAAGCAGTATCTTTGGGGTAGCTGTAGAATAAATTACAGATCTCTTCACCTGATGAATTAACCGTGACCTGTGCTATATGCCTCTGCTGACATGAGTCAAGGCAGGCTTTTCAGGCATCTCCATGAATGGGAATCTTTTTTAGGAGATGCTGTTGTTTCTGGGCAATGATATGATTCCAGCAGACTATCTGTTGTCTTGCACTAGGCTTGAAAGTTTTTGAAAACAAAGAGCCTTGAGTGACTGAATCATGCAGTAGGTGCTTGCTTTGCCTTGTCAACATTTGTAATGTCACTACTGCTAGTGAGAATCATAATCTGCCTGGATTAAATGCTGTGAGACATCTCTGCTGCCTTCCATCAGCATCCTCCCCATCTGCAATAACTCAAACAGGCAGGTATTTATCTACTGGAGTCTTAATATGGGACCAGCACAAACAGACAGAAGTAAGAAATATATGTAGCCAGAAATGCCCACTTGAAACATGTTTGTGAGCTAAAAACACTTCTGCTCAAACAGGACAAACAAGTCTTCTTTGAAAACATTGTAAATCAAATCGTTGGCTTGAATTAGTGAGGAGATAATTCAGAGAGCGATCCCTAGGAATCCTAGCAACAACCCAGTTACCTGAGATATCAGTTTGATGCAATTACACAGATGTGGGTTGAGTGCAGCTCTGCAATATATCTATTCATAGGTGAGCATGCTAATTCTAGATGTTTATTCTCAGTTAAGTACATGTTCCTGTTTGGGTATAACATCTGTGCATGATTTCCCTACCTGTAATTTAGAGACTTTAATTCCTGTTCCAAGATTTGTTGAAATTATTCATGTGGTGCTTTCTTCTCAGTTTCTCAGAATTGTGGCAGGAGAGACTTGGCTTAAATTTAATTTCTTTTTTTTTTTTTTTTTTTTTTTTTTTTTTTAAAGAGAGGATGCTATTATTGTTTGGATAAAGTCTTTTGGCCCTTTATATTTAAGCCTTGATGAATACTGATAGATCAAATATTTTGTTTTCAGAAAAGTTGTATTTCTCTTAATTTCTGGTCATTTAGTGTAGTGAGAATGACCACAATAAAATTGTGCACTGTAATACTTCAAATTTATATTGGAGGCACACACACAGGTGAAATGATTTGAAGGTGTAGGTCTGTTGTAAGAACGATGATGAACAAAAAGTAATCTCTTTTCTTCCTCTTTCTCTCCTCCCTCAAAACAAGGAAATGTTTAATTCCTGAAGATTCTTACAGCTAGTATGTTTAACAGAAGCTCATCTTGTAACACAACTGTATATTATTAGGCTACAGAAGCAAGATCTGTGCTTCATTTTAATGACAAACCAAAATAACACATAACTTCATAAATGTAAGCAAAAATGTTAATGAACCATTAAGTCTAAAATATTAGCACATTCCACAGCACTGAAATGATTTCCAAATTGCTGTTCAATTTCATTTCTATACAGAGCAAATATGAGCTTTATCTTTAGTAGATCTCTAGATGTTAATAAATAAATAAATAAATAAAAGCAAACAGAAAAAACCAACCCAACCCAAAACACACACACCCACAGCCACAAAAGTAGCAACTGAGTTTCTGAATTTTACTTTCCGTGAGGCAAATGTAAAGGCCTCCTCCTCACCTTCCTTTATTTTTGCTGAACTTGTATGGGAAATAAATGGGTTCTATAGAAATGTTAAGAAATATCTTGGATATTCTAGAAACATTAAAATTAAAAGTGAGATATAGTAGAACATGTTTTGTAGCTGAAACTTAAATTTATTATGTTTATTATAGCAGTTACTAAGAAGCAGCAACAGAATAGATTCATACTGAGAAGATGAACATATTGAATTAATTTATGAATCTTAAGAGATTAGTTGATATTATACAACTGGTTGCAATATTTTATTTCCTAGTGGTCTTTAACAGCAAAGATTTGCTTGAAACTATTTTTTACTTTCTTTATAATAGCAGAAAATTCCCATTTTGCTTTTATAATTCTTCCTATTTTTGTTTTGTACCCAAGTTTCTAAAGAAGACCTACAAAGAAAGAATTGGCACTACTTCATTATTAACACTGGGGGGTAAAAATATCTTCTATTTTTAACATTTGTAATGCAAGTAAGTTTTCAATGAGACTATTGTCTGTTTTCTTATTGACCAGAAAGATGAAATGAACTTTTCCTTTAGTGTTTTTTGAAATGAATGTGTATTCAAACCAGGAATGGTTTTCGAAGTGTAACACTTGTGCAATAATGTTCTTTTCTACATGGCTTTCAGTCTCAAATCTGAGAAGAAAACATTCTTTGTCCTTAAAGGATACTATTTTTTTGTTTTCCCATCTATTAATGTCAGTATAAAGTGAATGATGTATCTCTCATGAAGATTTTATATTGAACTGTAGCACTGATGACAATTTTGGCTGTGTAGGTGTCTTCTGTTTTCCACTGTCTGTGCATGTGCACGGAGCAGGCTAGATGGGAGGAGCAGGCTTGGTTACAGGTGAGGAGGTGAGCACTGGGTGACTGGAAGATGGGTACTGGATTTCATTCTCTGCCCCCTGAGCTGGTGATGTGCTTCTCATCAAAGCCTGCACTGCACTGACAGTTCTGTCAGCAGCTTTTATGTTCCAGAGTGTTTTCCTCTTAGTTACTGATACTTCTGAAGACAGGCTTTAAGCTATCTTGGGCAGTATCAAAATGTTTGTACTGTTCTTCAGATATTAATTTGCCAGAAATGCGTTATCAAAAGCCTCTTTAGGACCCTGGATTCTTTCATGTTCACTGCCTGCTCAGCCCAATGCAGATACAAAGTGCAGGAGAGTTTTAGTGCTAAATGGGCTACAGTTTGAGAGTACGAATCTTCACATTGTGTTTGTTACACTCATCGCCCACTGCAGGCAACACTCATGGAATTACTTGGGTTCTCAGTGAATATTTAAATCCCAAAGCTCACAGCTGTGAAGGAAGCAAACAGTGACCGCCTGTTGCAAGAGTCTGTCAAAAACTCAGTACCTCAATGACTGTATGTGGTAATGTTAAAGAAGCCTGAGGATCAACTAGCTTTCAAAGCTTGGAAGAGATTTTGTTGTGAGTGGCTCCCTGGCTGGGGGAGAAAGCAACTAAGGGGAAGTCTGTTGGCCACTTTAAATGTAATTGCTTCATCCTTTTCCTGTGGAGGCTGCAAGGTTGGCCAGATTTCAAGTGTGACCTCCTGTATACTGATATAAACTTCTTGGATGACTGTTTATAAAGCAGACCTACTGACTTCAGCACCTTTGAGGGTCCAATGCTTCCAGAGCTGACAGCTGCTGAGAGCTCCAGGTGAGTGTTGGTGGCCTTGGGCATGGTGAGCAGGGCAACGGTCAGGTTTGGTGTGGGAAGAGTGGTTAGTGTTGAAGATGAGACAGCCGTTTTTAACTTCATTTGTGACAAACTCATCAGGAGTACAGGTAGGGCTTAGTCCAGTGGCTTTCATTTCATTACATATAAATCGATGCTGTTTCAGACTCTGCCAGAAGAGTATTTTGACAAAGATTTCTTGCATACAGAGACCTACTCAACTGTTAATATCAAATAACATGTAAACTTCAATAAGGAAGATGCTTTACTACTAATTGTTTTCCCATTTGTGACTGTTTCATTGACAGCTCTTCAGCTGTCAAGGAAAATTCTCAGGCTTTTCAAATATGTTTTCATGACACTGCTAAGTTTATCCAACAGCTACCTCATCTACTGCTGAGGCAGAATGCTAGTCCTGTTCCTATCCTGTTACCTGGTCTCTCAATCTAGGTGAACATTTTTCCTTGTCATTTACGGTTAGATGTTTGATGGAACTAATCTTCTGAGAGACTGCAGCAATGATAGTAGTGTTAGTTTTTTAGATTTTTTTTTTAACCTTCTTAATTCACCATACCATGAATAGATGGATGTCAGTGCTTAATGCAGTTAGCAATGGCAGCATGCAGTCATTAGACCAGCTTAGTTCAATAGTCAAAATTCATGCATAGCTACTTTTTTTTTTTTTTTTTTTTTTGCCAGAGAAGGCAGTTAAATATGTGCTTGGCTTTTTCCCTTCCCCTTTCCCCCTTTTTCCCCTTCCTTTCCTTTCCCCCTTCCCTTCCCTTTCCTTGTTCTTTTCCCCTTCCCTTCCTTGCTCTGTCCTGCCCTGCAACGTTAATCTGTAATAGTTATTATACAAGGTGAAATCATCTTAGAGCAAAGGATTATATATGTGTGATACTATGAACTTGCAAAAGAGCAAAACTAGAAAAGAATGAAGACAGTTTGGAATGTTAAATCATTTAGAGGCAGAAATCTGTCATGTTGCAGGTATTTTCTTGTTTTTCTCTATCTTTTGTTGTTAAATTTCCATTTTTTTAATAGTTTTCTTTTTCATTATCCAACATTATGTTCTTTCTATCCTAATGCTTTTCTTAATGGTTTATAATTATCACTCTGTTGCTGCACTACTTGGCTTCCGATCTTTAGGATGATAATTGCCTTTTTATAATCAGTTCCTATATTGCTCCTTCTACTTTCACTTCTGCTTACTTTCATATCCAGTAGTGTCTTAATCTGTGTTTTAGTCTCCACTGCCCTGCTTTTACTGACACACTTCTCCTATTTTACAACCTGAATTCATAACTGGTCATTTCATTCTTTTTGAATCTCTGGCTAAAGTGTACTATGCATTTTTTTTCTTTTTTACTCCACTCAGGACTGCAACAGATTTCTGATTCCCAAACACCAATTTTGTCTTGGCACTGAATTTTTATCCCTTCCCTCTCTCCCCACACCTCCCCCCCCCCCCCCCCCAATAATTAAATAAATAAATAAATAAATAAAGCTTTATTAACTCTTCAGAGGACAGAAAGATGTCTTACTTTTCCAGAGGGAAGCAAGTATGTTGGTATGTCATGCAGGGCTTCTGGTGGTAAATATCCAAGGACTACTTCCAGTCCACTTAAATCAGAGAGGGGTTAATCACTTGAGTTATTTGTTTGGTTATGGATTTTGGGAATTGAACTCAAGCCAGATTTTGGAAAAAAAAAAAAAAAAGGCATTAAAATTAATGCTTTATATTTTGCCCTATATATTTACATATTGCACTATCAAAGAAATTGGAAGTTGAATCAGATTTTGTTGTACAAGAGTATTATCCTCCTTATTCAGAATCAGTTACCTAATGGGCATTTATGGCAAGTTCTAGTAATCCAGTCCCTTTAAGTGGTGGTTTCTGTCAGTAACCATCTCTTGGGGGGCAGCTTCAGGGCAGTGAAGGGCATGGGTGCTGCCTGACAAATAACTTTGTACAGACCTTCAGTAGAAGTCTTTCAGGCAAACCAAGTAAAAAGATCTGTAACTCTTTTTTTTGTCACTTCACTGAATTAAGTTGTGTTTTATTTTAGTAGATAGTCAGCCATTAATGAAATCTCCATCACTGGAGGTTTGAGCCTCCTAGATTAGTGAGGAACACTGGCTGATGATTTGTTGTTTTCAACCCTTCCTGTGTGTGGTTTTGCTCTCTCCCAACAAGTAAGGGGAACAATAAACTGCTTGTTGTGAAATGGGTCCCTGGGGAAGGCAGTGCTTGGGGATCTGACCAACCTGTGCCTGCAGGGCTGTGTGGGCATGGGGCAATGGGGTCTGCCTGGTATCTCTGTGGGGCACACATCCTGGGTTAGCATCCTGCAGCATGTGATCACAAGACAAGCATAGTACAGTTCTTGCAAGTGATTGTTGCAATGTCTTAGTTTTCAGCTGAGTAATTCTGAATTTTTGCCTAGTCCCTGAGAAGGTCTTTCTAAAAATGATCCCTCTTTCAGCTTGATATACTGAATCACAGAATCACAGAATCACACAGAATTTCTAGGTTGGAAGAGACCACAAGATCATCGAGTCCAACCTCTGACCTAACACTAACAGTCCCCACTAAACTATATCCCTAAGCTCTACATCTAAATGTCTTTTAAAGACTTCCAGGGATGGTGACTCTACCACTTCCCTGGGCAGCCTGTTCCAATGTCTAACAACCCTCTCGGTAAAGAAGTTCTTCCTAACATCTAACCTAAAACTCCCCTGGCGCAACTTTAGCCCATTCCCCCTCGTCCTGTCACCAGGCACGTGGGAGAACAGGCCAACCCCCACCTCACTACAGCCTCCTTTAAGGTATCTGTAAAGAGCAATAAGGTCGCCCCTGAGCCTCCTTTTCTCCAGGCTGAACAAGCCCAGCTCCCTCAGCCGCTCCTCGTAGGACTTGTTCTCCAGACCCCTCACCAGCTTCGTCGCCCTTCTCTGCACCCGCTCAAGCACCTCGATGTCCTTCTTGTAGCGAGGGGCCCAAAACTGAACACAGTACTCGAGGTGCGGCCTCACCAGAGCTGAGTACAGGGGGACGATCACCTCCCTAGCCCTGCTGGTCACACTGTTCCTGATACAAGCCAGGATGCCGTTGGCCTTCTTGGCCACCTGAGCACACTGCTGGCTCATATTCAGCCGACTATCCACCATCACTCCCAGGTCCTTCTCTGCCTGGCAGCTCTCCAACCACTCATCTCCCAGCCTGTAGCTCTGCTTGGGGTTATTGTGCTGATTTTACTACGGAGGCCCAGTGAGACATTCATAGTTCTCATTGTAAATAATAATAAAAAAATCACATTTTATTCATAGTTGAAGAACATAATTTTCAAATATTTGTGCTGCAGTCAGCAAGTTCAGCAATGGGCTTTAACTCCTACCTTTTCAGTGACGAATAATTGTTTTTCCAGTGGTATGTAGCTTTCCTTTCTATTACATAGTGGCTTTGGTATATTAAATCTGCCTACTACTTGTCCAGCATCTCAGGCCATAGAGATTTTGTTAAGATTAGGTAATACAAATAAATCTGTCTTTGGCAGGCTTTAGGGCAGGAGAATCTTCACTGTAAGCCCTCAAAACAATGAAGTAGAAAATGAAGTTTCAGATGAGTCAGTTAAGGATGAACCATCTTTACCACTGTGTATATGCATCAGCAAAAAATACTGTTATGCAGAATAAAACTTTAAAGTGTTAGACATAAGTCTGTAACAGTTTTCATGGTAAAGGTTACTTCTAAATTTCTCCCTTGTGGAATGTGCTTTAAAACCGATTTTGCCTTTGAATGGGAGCAGACTCTTGGTTTAAAAATAAATAAATATTTAAAATAAATATATATATACATATATATATATATAAAAATATAAATAATAAATATTTAAAAATAAATAAATATTCTGTAAGGAAGCAGTGTTCTGTATATTAGGGAAAATATATTGTGAGCTGAGTAAAACTGAAATAAAGAATAATTTGTTATTTTAGCAGTGGTTTTCATTCAATAAAGTGATGCTTTGGGTAAGGCACAGGATATTGTACTGTGCTGTAACTCTGTAATATAGTGCAGGAGAAGGCTGATAATCTTTCAGAGTCTTTATTTTTGTTTGTTTTGGATTGCACAGTGTTCAGCTGGAGCTTCCATTAGCCCTTCACCATTTTTATGAACACTACGATCAAAATAACAACAACATTTGCAAGATGAATGCTTCACTTAAAATATTCAAAGAAGCAGTGTTTTTACATGTCAGCAGTCTACATAAGCACCCTACCTGAATGAATGAATAGCTAAGCAAAATGCAATTGTGGGAGCATTGTCACAGCGATCATTCTGTAATATTATCAAGCTGTTGTACTCCTGTTACCTTTCAGACAGTTGTCATTACTCAGCAGGAGCAAACTGTGGGGACTGTGTGAGAGTTGTGATAATCTGATAAATTGCATTGTAATGTTTGCCAGATCATTTTGTTAACTCTGAAACTCTAATTCAAGTTTTCTTTCATTATAACATTATTCCTTTAACATATAACATTATACCTTTATTCACTAATTTTTTTTATTTTTATTTTTTTTTTCTGAAAATGAGAAAATGATCGGTATGGAGAGGCCTCTTACAGGGATGTTAGTAAGAAACTCAAAATCCTCTGGAGGTACTTCTAGGCTTGGTGATATTTTTAAAGCTTAACATTTTGTCAGCTGTCAAGAACTGATCTGATCTAAGAAATTGCATTTGATAAAATTTAATGGTTTGGGAGTCACTTGAGTAGTAATTAATCCCTCTTGCTTAAGCATTTTCAGAAACTATAAACCCATTTGGCTGCTTTAACAGCAGAGACATTATGAGTTTATTGGGGAAGTTCTGCTAAATGTCCCTGTTTTGATGCATACTTTGAAGAACTTATCTTTATAGATAGAATTTTTAAAATGGTAGAAGAAAGTAGGATTTCCTGTCATGAAAAAAGCTATTTTATATCGTTTCTTCTCTCTGTGCATTTCCTTTTTAGATTCACAGAAATGGTTTGTAGGTAAATGCTGAGGGCAAGACTAGTCCACTTACAGTTTATGTAAGTAAAATTGTGCAAACTGCTCTATAAAATAAATTGTAGAAAAGCAATTTAATGGAATTATTTATATAAATCCAGAAAGTGTTATATTCAATAAAATTTGTAAGAGTTCCCTGTGGAAGTCAACAGGAAAGCAATTCTCCTGCACTCCAGTAAATTTCTTCATAGGGAACTTACCTTCTGAATAAGCAAGTAAATCTTATCACATCCATTTAGAGAGAGGAAAAAAAACCCACTGATTCTTGTAGGAATCTGGAGTTCCGAAGCTAACACTACATATATCATCTTCAATCAGTGAGGGATTTGACAAGCTGGGTCACTAAGTCTTGTGTCCCTTATCCAGACTGAAATAGAAAAGATGGAATGCATAGACAGTTTTCAAAATCTTCAGACTAACTGCTGGCAATCTCTTAAATTTGCAGAGTCTCCTGAATAAGAGGACATATTTGAATTGACTCTGACCCATATGAATCTTTATTCTTTAAATAAATCTTTATTTTAAATGAGGTTGTTTGCGCATTCTTTGATAAACAAGAAGTGCCTACTCCAGAGCAAGACCCAACATATTCTTCTATTTTGCATGATGCACATCACTAGAAATATGAGCGGTTATTTTAATTCATTTTCTTCTACAATTTAGGTTGTGTCAACTTTTATGAACTAGTTTTTCTTTGCTTTTTGTTTGATATCAAAGAAATGTTAGGTTACGAAACCTTGGTAGAATAATACAGGCTTTTATATACATCTATATGTTTTCACAGCATGGTTACAAATATCATCTACTATCTGTATAATATCTATTCAATTTGTTACCAAATTCTTCCCTGCCATCAGTTCACTTGTATCTTCACTCTCCATATTTTCAGCACACTAAACAGAACATATTGACATTGTAAGATGGTGTAGTATATTATGTCATAACATGTCTTATGATAAATTTGGTGAAAAATGAACTGAAATGGAAATTTCTTGAGTGGATTAGACCAGTAGTCTTCATTCTGTGTCTTGTTTTTTATCTTCAGAGGGAAGTATAAGACTTCCTTAACAGAAGAGTACTAATTATACTTCCATAGAGGACCATATCCTTCTATTTGCTTCTGTTGCAATATACTGGGGCTCTGGGGGTCTTTGCGCCCTGTAAATGTTTATGAAGCCTAACACGTATTAGTTTATTTGTATCACATTGCTTTTCCACTTATAGCCCGGTTATAACCCGGTCTTTTTTTTTTTTTTTATGTCTTCAGATTTTTATTTTTTTTTTGGACTTTTGTGGTTTTAATATTTAATAACAATTACACTTCTCAGAAAAAGCTGAAATGAGGACCCATACGGCACATGTACTGTGGTGTGAATATAGTCCTAATGATATACCTTAATTTTACAACATAGTCGTAATGAAGCTGGGCAATATTTTTATTGAATATTGCTGTCAAACCCATTTTTCACTCATACTCACATTTTTTTTTCCTTTAACAGTGTTGCAGCTTAAGAGCCCATCAACATGTAGAAATGATTGAAATGTTATTTTCTGCAGCTGTTGTCAACTAGCATTTTTTTCTTAAATGCCTTGCAGAGCTTCTCAGCTCTTCTACTTCTGCATCTTCTACTTTTGCTGACATAGGTAACTATCAAGAGATTTTGTCACATTGTTACTACTTACTTCTACGCTCCTGTATATTGCATTCAATTGTTTTGAAGATTTCCCACTTACTTTGATGAGGGAAGGGGAAAAAATTCAAGAGAAAAAAAACGGACGCTGGATATTTATCCTCAGATATTAAGACATGTCATATACTTTAAATTCAGTAAGGAAGTTTCTCTCTTCTTCCAAAGACTCTATGGGCAGTGAGGAAAAAGAAAACTGCCTGATTATCAGATGTGGCTTTATGGAAGTCAAAACTTATACACCTTATGGCAGTGGAAGATGAATAGTGCAGATTGTCTTGACCTTTAACTAAGGAAGTTTCAAAGCTTTGAAAGGCTTTGAAAAGGAAGTTTCTTTTCATGGAGGCTGTGTGGTTAGAACCTAGGGGATAATTTCCTGATTGTTTTTGGTGATCAATTTTCAGATCTATGATTTATGGTACAAAGATGGTCAATATGATTAGACTACTTAATACCTTACTTAGTATTATTCTAAGAAGGACAAAATGTTTTCTTTTTAAATTATATGTTGTTTACTTTTTCAATATGTTTTTTATTATTTTTATTTATGTATATATGTACATTATTTATTTAGATATGTATGTATATATACACATACACACTGCTTTGCCTTGGGATTCTTTTATTAATAAAACACTAATATCCCAACTTTTAGACTAAGACTTTATTTGGGTAGCCTCTTACAATGCTAGAGGAAAAAGAAAGACCTTCCTCTGAAAGGGTTAAATGATCATTTAATAAAACAGTAGAAGTTATGGAGGCAATGATATGATACTGCTGATGGTCATAGGCAGTGATGATGAAATGACTTACAAAAATAATTAATAGATTAGCTTTACATTGTCAAGTCTTGTACCAGATTAGGTTTCATCTTTCCTGGCAGAGCAAATATATAGCCAGCAGAAACTTGGTATTGTGTGATCTGGCTAACACGGAAAAAAATGAGATTGTGTGTTGATACTTAATCTAGATCGAATTTGTATTGTTGAGTGATCCTGTAGCACAAGGATTTGTGCTGTTGGCACATGCAGATCTTGGGTTGCAAGGTTCTACCATAGGGAACAAGACATGGGTGAGTTTTGAGAGAGAAGGTAAAAGAGGGAGATATCTATCTGGTCCTGTAGATATTTTTGGGAAGTCCTTGCACCTTTGAGGGCAGTGGAAGAGAGAGCATGAAGCATCCACTTGAAATTTTAACAAATAGCTTATACAGATGTTGTCCTGAGCTGTCCAGACCTGAAAAGCTGCCACTTTGCAGAAAGTTGCTTTGAAAATTAGGAGCGATTTTTTTCTGTATTGCTATTTATACATTGTAATATATACTTGTTTTGTCTGCTTTCTGATAAACATAGGTTATAGGCGAAGTCTTCTCTTTTTATGACAAAATATATTTTGTTCAGTTTTTAATATCAAAGTGTCTTTAAGTTGTTATTCCTTTAAAACTCTTTATGCAAAATGCTTTAAAACAATTTTAATGAATATGTCACTGTCAGTATTTTTGTTTTATAAGTTTTATCTCAGGTGCTAGTTTTCAATGATATCTTAAAACAAAGAAGAAAAAGAAGTAAAAAGAAAATTAACAGCTTAAGGGTTTCAGTTCTTGTTTAGTTTCTTCTCTCTGATAGAGTGTGATCTTATTTTTACACTGAGCAGTGATTTAGTTTCTTTAACTCTTCTACGGGGAACTTTGTCACAGATTGTTTGGAACCTCAGATTAAAATCAATCTAATTTTTCTTTCTCTAGTGTTTTGGTGAACTTTTCAGGAACCATGAAGGATAGGAACAATTATAGGATTTTCCTATACAAAAGGTGTTCTGCTTTGATTATTATAGATTAACTTAAGTAAATAGAGAAATAATCTATCTATCTGATGTTGTAAATAGTCTACTTATTAGCTGCCCTTTATTCTCCTGCATCTTGTTTTTTAACCTCAAATATTCTTCTGTTACTGGGTGGTAGGGATGAAAGAAACTCTCTTATGTATAATAATTTGCCTGATGTTTGAGTTGGAATCCTTTAGTATATATAAAGATTTCCATTCTGAATATAGAAAAAATATAGAATATAGAAAAAAATATATTCTTTTGCTATAAAGTCAGGGGAGTTGATACATTGTACAAATTCTAAATGGGAAGTAATTGTGTTATGAACATTTTATTTAGGATGAAGGAGATCTAATTTGGTTGTCCTTGAGAATCTTGTGTAATACTTTTGGAAATTATTGAACTGAGGTAAAAGTCAGTGTCCCATTGCCTACTGTCTTTTTCCTATTGGCAGTCTAATAGGCTGAGTGTTCTGCATGGTATATATTTTCCTCGTATGTAGTACACTGTATGTCGTTACACTGATGAAATATGAACATTACTCCTACTTCATCAAATATCCGCTAAATGACATGATGTAGAGTTACCTTGGTTTTAAAATTGATTGACCTTATGTAGGAGCGTAGTGGGCCATTGATAACTAATTGTGCCTAAGCCCTTTGAACTCTGAAATAGAAGTTAGGTATTTTTTCTGTTTCTGTTGTTGGTGGTTGTGGCAGTGTTTGTTTGTTTGTTTGTTTGTTTTCCATTCTAACCTGGTAACAGCAGTTCAATAGCAGAAACCTTGTTAAAGTAAAAGACATTTTCCAAACATCAACCTGATCTATGGCAGGGTGTTTGAAACTAGATGATCTGAGGTCCCTTCCAGCCCAAGCCATCCTATGATTCTATGATAGTATTCTATTAGTAATATAGTTTGGTTAGAATACAAGATATATGTGGTATGACTTTTTAAGATGAGGATTCAGTTAACAAGCTAGTTGAAATAAAGATATGTATATATATATATTATGTAGTTTTAAATGCTGCTTCTGTTGCTGGCTTACAAAGGAAAATTGAATATACATACACACACACACACACACACATATATATTATATATATATATATATATCTTAAACTACTAAATAATGAGGGAGCTGGGCTTGTTCAGCCTGGAGAAAAGGAGGTTCAGGGGTGACTTTATTGCTCTCTACAGGTACCTCAAAGGAGGCTGTAGCGAGGTGGGGGTTGGTCTGTTCTCCCACGTGCCTGGTGACAGGACGAGGGGGAATGGGCTAAAGTTGCGCCAGGGGAGTTTTAGGTTGGATCTTAGGGAGAACTTTACCGAGAGGGTTGTTAGACATTGGAACGGGCTGCCCAGGGAAGTGGTGGAGTCACCATCCCTGGAAGTCTTTAACAGATGTTTAGATGTAGAGCATAGGGATATGGTTTAGTGGGGACTGTTAGTGTTAGGTCAGAGGTTGGACTTGATGATCTTGTGGTCTCTTCCAACCTAGAAATTCTGTGATTCTGTGTAATGTTCCTTGGATGTATCAAAGTCTGGACACTTAAGGTTCTTCCAAAAAGATTATTGGAATATTATTATGATACAGTGATAACATTACAACTGCAGCTTTAAAATACTAGAAATACTAGGTTCTATTTAGTTTATGACTTAACATATTCTGACTGTGCCTTTGCTGCCATGGTGGAGGAACACCAAATTCCTGAATCTTTCCTTGTTACGAGTTGCAAAGGAGGGAATTCTAAAGTTCTAAATTTCTCAAAACCCAAACTACATGTAGTCCTTTCAGCTTTCTTACTTCTGCATGGTCAAGAAGCCTGGAAACACCAAATGATGATTTTAGCACTCTGTAGGACTCTGAATGCAGAACATTTTATGTAAACCCGCATAAGGGTAGAAAACTTCTGTTTATCTTAATCTTTCTCTTGTATTTTGCCTCCTGTCTTCTAAGGTGACTTGAGCTATTTGATACATGATGTTGACTGTACCTATTTCACTGGAAATTCAGTAATTTGCAACTACACAAAAAATATTCAATATCTCTACAGAACTCTTGCCAACTGAGAATATTAATTATTTATATAGAAGCCTTATCTAGTTTTAGAAGTTTTTCTGTAGATGGTGCAAACCCATATACTTGGTTTCAAAGAGTAAAGTATTATACAGATGCCACGTATTTGCATATGACCTTGGCCTTTATCCATTAAGGTGCTGTGGCTGTCATGCTACTTAAATGAAAATAATCTCTTACATCCAGTTACAATAATCTCTTACATCCAAAAGGACTGTTACAGAATCTTTGCTTTGTGATTACACAAGAGCAACTAAGATCTGTTTCCATGCTTGTAGCAAGCCCAAGCTACTGCAAAATTATTCACTGTTTGTAGTTTCCTTAAGGAACAAAGGCATTCTGAAGAGTAGTCTTTGAGGTATTTAAATGTTTAAGATCTTGTGTTTGTGAAGGTTTTAATAATGAATGAACTGATCTGCTAGGGTTGACAGAGGAAGGGAGAAAGGTAATAAACAGTTACTCAGATAAGAGCTTTGATATAACGCTATTATAAGTAAACTGTTTCTGACAGCTGAGATGCTTTAAGAGGGTGCACCATGAGCAAATTCTTTCTTTCATAGATTTTCAAGATTTTTACTTTTTATAATTTCCAATAAGCAATTCCCAAGGGTGATAAGCTCTGGAACTGAATGACAAAATCTGAGGGACTGTATGCTAGTGAGGTCCTTCAGTCTGCTCTACAAGGTGATGGGTACAATGAAACATATTTGAAATATTTCTACACCAATGCACACAGCATGACGAGGGAGCAAGAGGAGCTAGAAGCCTTGACTCAGTCCCAGAGCTATGACATAATTGGCATAAGCAAAACCTGGTGGAAAGAATCCTGTGACTGTTGTGTTCCAATGGGCAGTTATAGGCTCTTCAAAATGGGCAGATGGGGTGGTGGTGATGGAGGGGCTGGACTGTATGGAGCTTGCAGTTGGCAGTGACATAGCTGAGAGCATCTGGGTCAATCAAGTAAAGATGATATCATTGTGAGAGTCTACCATTGACCAGCGAGCCAGGATGAATTATTTTTTAAGGAACTAAGAGACCTCTAGATCAGCTGCCCTTGTCAGTATGGGGGACTTCAATTTCACAGACATTAACTGGTGAATATCACATACCTGATACAAACAGGTTCAGAAGATTCCTCATACACCTTGATGATAACTTCTTGGTACAGGTACTGAGGGAGCTGGCTAGCAAAGGTGTCCTCCCAGATCTGTGACTTGGCAACTGGTGGCTGTCTTGGCCATAGTGACCATGAAGTAAGTAGTTGAATTTAAAAACTTTGGTGATACCAGGAAAACTGCCACCAAAACTTCAACCCTGGACATGAGGAGAGCAGAATTGAGACTGCACAGGGAACAAGTTAATAAGGTCCATTGGGACACTGCTTTTGAAAACATTGGGATCAGTGTTTGTCAATTTTTAAGTACCACCTCCTAAGAGCACAGGAACAGGCAATTCCAAAACGTTGGACATCAAATAGGTGGGGCAGAAGGTTGGCTTGGTTGAGCAGGGACAATTTTCTAGAGCTTAGGTGAAAAAAGAAAGTGTATGGTCACTGGAAGCAAGTTTGGGTGACATGGGAGGACTACAGGTACACCTGAAAGGAGAAAATTAATGTGGCCAAAGCTCAGAATTGAAGCTAACCAGTCCTGTGGGGGAGAATAAAAACTGTTTGGTTGTTTTACCTATTTATTTTTTTATTATTATTATTTTTTTATTATTTTTAAATATGTTAATAGGAAAAGGAGGACCAGAGAAAATGTTGGTCTGTTCCTTGATGAAGACGGTCACCTCACAAACAGGGGCATAGGCAAAGCAGAGACATTTAATGCCTTCTTCACCTCTGTCTTCAACAGAAATGATGGGCTTTGTGATTCCAGGCACACTGAGTTGGAGGATTGTGACTACGGTATTGACAAATTTCCAGCCTACCCTGAACTTGTGCTGGATTTGGTGCTCCAGCTAGATGTATATAGGTCTATAGGGCCCAATGGGATTCATCCCAGGTTACTCAGAGAGCTGACTGATATCACCACGAGACCTCTTTCAATTATTTTTCAATGGTCATAGGAATCTGGAGAGATCCTGATTGACTGGAAGCTGGCAAACATCATTCCAGTTTTCAAAGAAGACCCGGGTAATTACAGACCTGTCAGTCTCACTCAGACCCTGGTAAAATTATGGACAAAATTATTCCAGGAGTTATTGAAAAACACCTGAAGACTAATGTAGTCATCAGTCATAGGCAGCATGAGTTTGTGAGGGGAAGGTTCTGCTTAACAAACTTTATTTCCTTTTGTGACAAGGCCACCTATATAATTGACCAAGGGAAGCCAGGTGATGTCATCTTTCTGGATTTCAGTAAAGATTTCAATGTTGTTTCTTACAGTATCTTTCTGGACAAAATGTCCAGCATACAGCTAGATAAAAACATAATGTGATGGATGAATAATTGGCTAAGGGGTTAGACTCAAAGGGTTATAGTAAATGGGGTTACATAAGGCTGGCAACCAGTCACGAGTGGGGTTCCCCAGGGCTCCATTTTAGGGCCTGTTCTCTTCAATGTTCTCATAAATAACTTGGATATAGGTGGATATAGGGTATATATCTCTTCAATGTTTTCATAAATAACTTGGACTAGAAGGTGTTTTGAGTGTTTGCAGATGATACTATGGGAGGAGCTGTTGACTCTGTTGAGGGTGGAGAGGCCTTGAAGAGAGATCCAGGCAAATTAGAGAGCTGGGCAACCACCAACAGTATGAAGTTTAACGAGCAAGTGCTGGATTATGCACCTGGGAAGGGGCAGCCCTGGATATATGTACAGACTGGGGGATGAGAGTCTAGAGAGCAGACCCCACAGAAAGGGATCTGGTGGTTTTGGTTGACAGCAAGTTGAATACAAGTCAACAATGTGCCCTGGAAGCCAAGAGGACCAACTGTACCCTGGGGTGCATCAAGCATAACATTGCTAGCTGGTCAAGGGAAGTGACTGTCCTGCTCTGCTCTGGTGCTGCCTTACCTTGAGTAGTGTGAGCAGTTTTAGACACCACAATATACGGAGGATATAAAGCAGATAGCATCTAAAGGAGGGCTACAAGGATGGTGAAGAGTCTAGAGGGCAAGATGTATGAGAGTGGCTGAAGTCACTTGGATTTTTCAGTTTAAGGAAGAGGAGACTGAGGGGAGGCCTCATGGTGGCCTGCAGTTTCCTCATAAGGGGAGTGTAGGGGCAGGTGCTGAGCTCTGCTCTCTGGTGACAGTGACGGGACCCAAGGGAATGGTATGGGGGGGAACAGAGGAGGTTCAGGCTGGATATTAAGAAAAGGTTCTTCACCAAGAGGGTGGTTGGGCCCTGGGACAGGCACCTCAGGGAAGTTGTCACAGCACTGAGCCTACCAGAGTTCAAGAAGCATTTGGGCAGTGCTCTCAGATATATCTGGTCTGATTTTTGTGTGGTCCTGTGCAGACCCAGGAGTTGGGCTTGGTAATCCTTGTAGGTCCCTTCCAATTTGGGATATTCTATGAATCAGAGGAAAAAGAAAGTCAGGTTTACTGTGAGGAGAAATAATCATAGAATGGCTCAGGTTGGAAGGGACCTTAAAGATCATCTAATTCCAAACCCCCTGCCATGGGCAGGGATGCCACCCACTAGATCAGGTTGCCCAGGGCCTTGTCCAGCCTGCTCCAGGGATGGGGCATCCACAACTTCTCTTGGCAACCTATTCCAGTGCTTCTTCATACTCTGAGTGAAGAATTTCCTCATAATCTATATCTCCCCTCTTTTGCCATTTGAAGCCATGAAGAACAACTAGACTTTACCATAAAATTCTGAGCTTGTATTATTTGGTTTAGAAATCACCTTCACCTATTTGTTCTGAATCAAGTGTGATGGGAGTTTTTCATATTCTTTTTCTCAAGTATCAAATGGTTTTATATTTTCAAGCCAATACAAAAAGAGGATCATAGCTAAGTTGATCATACTGAAGAAAACAAGCACAACTAAAATAAATGAATAAATCCCCATCTCTCTTTCCTTGTTCCTTTGTTCATATTAAGAGTGTTTGGATGTTGCATTTTGATTTCAGAATAACTGACTGGTAACTAAAGTGTGTATATATATATATAAAGTGTGTATGTATATATATACATATATACATACATACATATATACATATATATATGTATATATACACGTATATATATATACACACATATATGTATATGTGTATGTATGTGTATATATATATACACACACACCTATTGTTAGTTAACTGACATTCTCATGACTCAGTCCAATCCATGCAAGCACATACTTGCATGAACACAAAACTTTGAATGTCCAAAAGGTGGAATCTTCTTTAGCAAAGAGCAAATTACAGAATCAACAGCCATCCTAATAACACTAAATCATTTGCAATAAATCTGATAGTTAACAGTGCAAATCTCTGTGAATTGTCTTGTAAATCTAGTAGTTGATTTAAACATCATATTTTTTCTGTTAATGAGTTTGAAGAAGCTTGTTTTTCCTAAGTATAAAATATGCATACAGATTTTTTAAGAGGATATTTTTTTGTTAACTCCTATCATTGCTGACAATAATACAATGATTGCTCTCTACAGGATTCTAAGAACAGAAAAATAATGATTAGAGGCAGAATGTTTTTTAAGGTAGTTCAGATGGAGTTTTATTGCAGATGGTAGGTAGAAATAAAACATATTTGGTATTCAAAAAGTAAGGAAATATTTCTTTGGCTTGCAGTTGAATTTGATCTTTTTTGATAAGCCATGACAATTAAGGTGAAAATCTGTTCCCTTCTTGAAACTACATTTCCAGATCTTCACTTTGGGAATCAGAAGTTTTGCCTCAGAAGTTCTGAAACTTCATGGAATTAAACCATTAGGACCTATGAGTATAAAAGTTTAAGGATCTCTTTGTTCTCACGGGTTATAACAGAAATACCCCTTCCTGTATGCTAATTTCATTTTTTTTTTTTTTTTCTGCTAGCAAAAGTAACTCACTGACACTTGTCTTATTTTATAAAATACTCTTTTATTACTTAGCATTAACTTGTTATCTTGAGCCCATGCTTTTAGATGTGTAAATACTTACTCTATGGTATCAAGTATGCTATCAGGTTATGGTTGCTTCAAAATCACTGCAGTGAACAGTCTGTGCATGTACTGCTACCATGCAGCAAATCTGGGGTAATTTGCCTGAGTATGTTTCTTTTGCATTAGAAACATGGCTAAGTGCATGTAGAAGCTTGTACTGGCTCCAGTGATAACCCATTCAGGTAATCTACTAATTAGGAAACTGAGTTAAGAAACACTCAATAAGAGTGGAGATCCTATGTATCTAAATCACTTTTATAAAAAAAAAATAGATTTTTTTTCTGTTAAATCATGGGAGAATTTAAATTTTTATTAAAGGAATGCTATTAATCCTACATGTTGTAGTTTAACTTAGCAGACAGCTGAGCACCACACAGCTGTTAATTCACACCCCCCACCACTGGGGGAAGAGAATCAGGAAAAAAAAAAAAAAAAGTAAAATTCATGGTTTGAGATAAAGACAGTTTAATAGGTCAGAAAAGAAAGGAATAATAATCAAAAAAAAAAAAAAAGAAAAAGAAAAAAAAGAATATTAAAACAAGCGATGCACAATGCAAGAGTACAAGTGTGTGCCATCTGGCAAGTTGGGTTGAACAGTTGCTTAGCCCTCCATTCCTCTTGACAAAAATAATTTTCAGGTATGAATATTCTGTTCATTTTTTACCTGGAGTTTGTGCTTGCACAATGAAATTTAGGACTCTGCTGGTTTTGATTCCACTAAGGATCTCTGAGGCCGTTAGTGTCAATACTGAACAAGAAAAAAATATATAATATTTTAATTATAATTTGATATAAAATATGTATCAATATATTATATATATTAATTATATATCAAAATATAAAATATATTTTATTTGATATAAAATATAATAATTATATTTTAATAATATAATTTGAAAGGCTGAGGAACTGCAGCACCCAGAACATTGTTTGATGAGCAATTGTTTTTGTTGGAACAGTTTTATTCTGATATGCAAAAGGGTAATTGATCTGGTAGTGTTCCAGTGCTAATGATCTATCAGTATCTGTGGAAAGACTCAATAATATACAGGGCTTTATCAGTCAGTACGGCCTGAGATGCTGAGTATTAAGAACAGTGATTTATACTCAATGCCCCTGACATTGGTAAAATATTCAGAAAGGCTTATTATGATTTGTAAGGAAACAGGAAAGTCCACAAGAGCACTTTGACACTTCAGTCCCTGCTATGACTCCTGTGGGGTTTCCAGAATATGCAGAAACATCATTGAGATAAAGTTCAGGGCAAATCTAGAAGAAATGATTTTTGCCTTTTGACAAAGTACTAAAGCTATTGTGCAGATTCTTCTCTGCAAGAGCTTGCCATTAAAAATGCATTTAGTAGTCTGAGACATATGGAAGCTATAATACATCTGGTCCCTAAAGCCAAATTGTGTATGAAGCGCTATTGGTCTTTTTTTCATTCCTAAATGTTTTCTACTCTGATGGTAGATTAAATGGTTTGTAATGCTTCTCAATATGTTGAAGTTCATGTAAATCAACATATAATCTATCAGCATTGTATCCTTTTGTCTAGTGAAATTTCTAACTATTAATTTTGTGTAGGTTTGAATGCAGAATACTGAACTGATTACCTACACTAAACGTGACATAATCTTGATGCATCTTTTTTTTTTTTTTTTTTTTTCCTGGATTAAAAATTCTAACACCAGCAGATGGTTTTAGTTAAAGAAAAATTAAGACTGATGATACAAATACTTGCATGAGGGTAAAAGGTACTTGATGTGTTATAATGTTCCCCAAGCAAAGCATTACTAGGAAGTAAAAGAGAATCATAACATAAAAGATAAATCTAAAAGATGGTAAAGAGAATCCACAGAATTGATGCATGGATATACATTACACCTGAGGCAATCTAAGAAATGTAACACCAAGAAACTGTATCATTTGTATTCCCAGAAGCGCTTATATCGATTATTATCCTAAATTTCAAAAACATATTTCCACCTCTTGGCTAACAATGGAAAGCAGACTTGAAGCTGTTAGGGACTGCAGTGGCATGTTTATGCTGCACAAGAGAACACAATGTGGATCACTCTGGAGGTAATGGTAACCACTTAGCTCTGGACCTGAAAAGCAGTGTTGCTACACTACAGCAGGAAGATATAGCACGTGACTTATTTTTCCAGATCAGACTTTCTGAAGGCTTCTGATGAAGGGATGTAATGTGTTTCTAAGCCCACGTGACACTGAGAGATTCTGACCTTGTTAAGTATTTCTAGCGTTTGCATGCAGTATCTGCTCAAGAGCAGATGTAGCACATTAGAATCTGAGCTTGTTTTGAGTCTAGGATTGTACTGACATCATGGATTTACATCTCTAAAAGCAGAGTTATTTAATTCACTTGTTAATTAAATGAATGTTAATTAATTTAAAAAGTCTTTGAAAAGACTGTGGTTTGATATTGTAAAATGTTCTGGCAGTTTCAGATTGATGTTGCTGCTCCCTGCTGCACATTTCCACTGTCACACGTTCAGTTTTATTGGTGCAAGTGCTTTTATGGTCATGTACAGTGACTGAATTAATGGGCTGATTGAGCTGAAAAATAACCCAGTGAAATCAAAATGTTCCTCATCTTTTACCATTTCTCACACACAACATGACCAGATCCCCAATCTTGTGTGTCCTCACAGGAAATTGAGAAATTATGAGTCAGGATGGTGCAGCAAGTGGAGAATTTAGGAGGATGATTTTGTGGTAACAGACCACAACTACAGATGGAGGGTCTGCAGACTTTTATTCCTAGTCTTCCACTGAATGCTTGAGTGACTTTGAATTTATCATTTTCTTGCTGTTTGTAATTCTTTTGAAAATCTGTTGAAATTTGAAATAAATCATTTTTTCATTGGAAGATGCTAGCTCAGAGAAATGCAAATGTTTTAACAGACTGCTGCCCAGAGTGTATGCTTTGCTGCAGTATCTGGTGGGCTGCATGAAGACTGTGGTCTTCCTTGACTTTTCCCAGTGCCCTGAAAGTCATCAGCATTTGGTCTTAAATACAGTTTTTTCTAAACGTTTGCATCTTCCTGCCATGTAGCAAGCAGCTGGAGAACTCTGGGAATCCCAGTTTTACCAAGATCCTTTCAGAAATTCAGTGCCATTCCACATTTCCATTAGGGAGAACTAGTTATATCTGTGGGAGTTGAGACAGTATAGTTCTACTGGCAGTCAGGGTAAATGTATCCTTAAACTGGAGGTTTAAAGAATTCAACTCACTATAGAGGGCACTTGTTTTTCAAAATATTTGACTTTTGGTAACAGAAACTATGTTTAGATCACCTCTTTTTTAATGTTTTTGCTTGAGGCGTCTATCTGGTTTAGACATGTGTTGTATGTTTGGTTGGTTTTAGCACTCTTTCTTGATGATGTCGTATGAAGATCAGTTCTTTAAGAGTATATTTGAGAAATCTGCTTTCTTCTTCCTGTAAATTATAGTCCTTTCAGGCATCGCTGGAATCCTTCCTTTTCTTAAAAATATATTGACATGTCTCAATACACTATATATTCTTTGTAAATTATTATTTTTTCCTCTTGGAAGATCAGTTATAGGTTTCTATAATATTCCTCTAGCTAACATATTTTATCTGGGGATTGTTTCATTTATGGAAATGTTAGTAGGCTCAAAAAATTGTAAATAAATAACTGCAACCAGATTTGACAGACTGCAATTTGACAGAGAAAATCTTTTGCATATGGTACATTAAAAAAGTGTGTTAGCTCAACATTCCTTCCATCCTTCCTTCCATCCTTCTCTCTCTAATTTAGTGCATATTCATATTGATCTTGGAAACTGCATGTAGAAGGAAGGATATGAATGAATAATCTTTGGCTGTGCATATATGGAAATCTCAGACCTTGTCATGCCATGTAGTGAACTGGAGGTCACCCAGAACATGCTTATTCTGGATCTGAATAATAGGATGGAGGTAATGGACCAGAGCCCTGATGTCATGGCTGAACATCATGCAGCCATAATGCCCAGTGCTCATTAGTTAGCTGTGGCATCCTAGCTGTGATGTAGCATCTGACTGCAAATTTTATGTGGTCTGTCCACAAGAAAGTGGAGTTAAGCTGTTAGGATATTTGTCAATGTAAAGAAGCAGTCTGAAAATGGTAGTTCGTTTGTGCTAGGAGATGGTTCAAAGAACTGCTTCTTATCATTTCTCAGCTGTTTCCTGGCCTTCTGGCTGAGAGGTGATATGGACCCATAGTATACAATAGCAGGTCAAGTGTGAACATCATATTACAATAGTAGCTTGCCATGAAGAAGGCTGAGGTAAAGTACCTATCTGTGTAGTTCTACAGAGAGATCTTCATGTGTTTTTTGTAGCTTTTAGTTTGACTAATAAATAGCTAATATTTATGTAGATTTTAGTTTTTAGTGGCTTTATATTAAAAAAAAAATCTTTTTACTTTTTTTTTTTTTTTTTTTTTTTGTGCGTGTGTGTGCTATGAGATGGTAGTATTGACTGTAATTGACGTGGTGATGAATGCTTAATAGATGTAATTGTTATCAGTTTAAACATGAGGTTGAGTTATTCCACTCTGGGGTCTGGGACATTCCTTTCTGTGTACAATTGGCTACAGCCTGTGGAAGGCTCCAGATTCTTTGTGGAAAGTCTGAGGACAGCTGGGGCAGCTGTTTTGTTGAAAGACTGAAGCTGCAATAGTTTATCACTTGGGAAAAAATGGTGTGGGTATTTTTTTAATCCCGACATAACTCACAATTGAGTTAGTGTAAAAATGTCAAACTCAATAATCTTACTCTCATCAACATCACCTTGGATGTCCAGTATTAAACTGATCTTCCAATGATACATTCTATGTGGCCGGTTGAGCTTGATTGACGATGTGTGGATTTTCAGCAGCAATTGGGACTAGTTGCTACCTATAACCGGGCAAGAATTTGTTTAGAGAAGGGGTGTATGCACAATGTATACAACATGCTTTCCTGTGAACTGCTTATGCTGAATTTATCACTTTTCCAATTCCAGTTTATCACAGTTCCAGTTCAGTATATGGCTTTATTAATGCTGATCAAATAGCTTATAGTCATTGACAGGGATGATGCCTCCTTGGTGTTTCTCATCTCCCAGAAATGCAAGTAGAATCTATCCTTAGCCCAGCCTTCTAAAGTAAGTGATTCTAGACTGTTAAATCAAGAAAAAGCAATTCACTCTTTTTAATTGTTTCCATAGGTTAATTTTCTAAGAGTGCAGTGAAGTGAATTTATTCATCAAGGAACAGATGAGAACCAGTGCCAGCAAGGACAAAATTCCTGGTAAGAAACCCAGGATGCCTGATAGCTACTTTCTGCAGCAGCGAACCATTAGATCACTCCAGTCACTTGGTGTAATCTCAGCCCATGTTGCTAGCTATGGCCAGAGAAGAGAAGAAACGGCAAGGAAGACAAGTAATAGAATCTTTTTATCCAGCCTTTCACAGCAATTGGTGAACTATTAATTCAGCCCATCTTTTGCATAGGCAGGCACAGAAGTGCTTTTTTATAGCTACAGACTAACACTTAAATTTAAAAGCACTACAGAGACACTTTAGAACAGAGCACTAATTTGACAACTTTAGAAGCAGCAAGTGAGTTCAGATATGGAAAATTTTTCTGGCTATATTATTAACTTGGCTGGAAAGCTTAAAAAAAATGAAAGCAAAAGCAGCCTGCAATATGCCAGGAAAGCAATTGATCTAAGCTAAGCTTGGAAGCCCATTCTAGTTGAACAGAAATCTAAGAACAGCTTTATCCCAATCTACTGACAGCCTGCTCACTCAGAAGAAAATTTTGAAACCCTATGTCAGGGAAACCAGGCATCCAACCACAAAGCAGCTTAAAAAAATAAAAAAAATAAAAAAATTAAATTGGCTGTACACTTTGCTCCAAAAATATTTCACAGAGTTTAATAATCCTGCCAAATATTAACTTTTTGTTTTCAAACAATTGCTCAGGGAACATATGCCTCTACAGATCTCTACAGCATACACAGTTGTTTATGATATCATGTCTTGATGTCTTGAAGTGAACTTCCCATAGGACTTTAAAAAAAAAAAAGGTATCAATGAATCAAGGAGAGGACTTGGCAATTAAATTATTGCCTCCATAGGATCCATCATTTTATATGCATTTGTTAAAAATTAAGTACCAAACGTTACAACTTATTTCAGAATCTTAGGCAGAATGTCAGTCCCCTCCTTAGCATTAGCAACAAAAGGAAACATCTCCAAAGCTAGTTCACTGGTGCCTCTGTCTAGTACATTCATCATCTTCAAATTGTATTCTCTTTTTCACCAGCACAGTGAAATAGCCTTAAAAGATTTTGTAAAGGGATACATTGCAATTATGCATATAATGTCAATAAATGACGTACCAAAAATTAACAACACCCAGCTTGCTTTCTTTCAGTTACTCACCTTAGCTTTAAACATCCAAAGATGGGACTAACTTTGCTTTGTTAGAATTTTTTTGAGGTATTTGTTGTTGTTCTTTGTATGTTTTACCTAAAACATATGGACACCATCATGATTTCACAAAATTAACAGGTTTAGTGAAGAATAAAGTACTTTTGGGGATCACATATTAGAGTAGAATTGCTTTTTAGATAAGAGTTATGTAATGTTCATTCTCTGTAGCTATATGTGACCATGGGGATGCCATGCTTCTATTCAGTAGAAATACAAAGCAACTCTCTTTGCTGTACTCAAGTGATGCCAGACAGCAGAGATTTAATTTTTATTATTATTATTATTATTTTTTTAATTGCTTAAAGGAAATACTGGGAACACTCTGGCAGAAAAGGTAGAGACAGCTAATGGGGTCAGGGAGAAAAGGAAAATGTACCAACTTAATTTTCCCCTGTGATGCTTCTGTGAAGCTGACTATAAGCTATTTGATCAACATTAATAAAGCTTCACTCTTACTCAGCAGATGCTGAATGTGGCTGATACATCAAGATGGGCTGAAGTGATGCTAACTACATTTATCAGGTACTTAGGTTTGCCACAGCATTTATAGTAGCTTTTCTTCCTGCCTGATTTTCTGTAATTACAAACATAATTTTGGCACATAAAATCAGTATCTCCTAACACAGTGGGTCGGAGCCCAGAACTCAGTATTATGCCTATACAATGAGACTATATATTTTTGGGTGCAAGCATGCTATCTCTTTTGAATAACCAATAAGAACAGGCAGTAGTCTAAACTCCATCAGGGAACTTCTCAGTAGTTTTCACCCCCCACGGTAAAAATCTGGAGTTCAGTAACAACAGGAAAATATCTTTTGCCATTTCACTAAATGAATTGTGGGATACTGGGGTGGTTTAACAATGATGAGCTGCTTGGCACCACAACACTGTGCTCAACATGATGCGGGAGAAAATACACTGGAAAAAAAGGTTGTGAGGTAAGGACAGGGAGATCATTCCCTGTTACTTCCTTTGCCCTATCATGTGCAAAACTCAGCATCCAGGAGTTTAATGTAATTTATTGTCTCATGGTAACAAACTAGAACAGTGAAAAACTTCAGACAAACTGAAAACACCTTCCTCCCTTCCACCCTCTTCTACCTCCTGCCCCTGAGCAGCTGTAGTGGGTTTATGTGGCAAGGTTTTGGTAGTGGGGGACCATAAGGGTGGCTTCTGTGAGAAGCTGCCCCATGTTAGAAAAGTGGCCTGCTGGCTTGAGCTGAGCCAATAAGTGATGATTTTTGTGCCTATATGAGAGCATATTTAAGAAATGAAACAAACAAACAAAAACAAACAAAAACAAACAAAAAAAACCCAAACCAACCAAACCAAACCAAACAAAACAAAACAAAAGAACAACCTGCTGCAGAAGAGCAGCCGGAAAAGAGAGGAGTGAGAAACAGCCTTGCAGATACCACAATCAGTGCAGGAGGGCAGGAGGTGCTCCAGGCATGGAGCAGCAGCTCCCCAGTGGCTTGTGAAGAGGCCCCTGGTGGAGCAGGCTGTCCCCCTGCAGCCCATGGGTCCCACATGGAGCAGATCTCCATGCTGCAGCCCACGATAGACCCCATGGTATGGACCTGTATTTGGAGCAGTTCCTGAAGAGCTGTAAAACCACCACAGTAGTGCAGGGGAACGGGGAATGGGGGCATCTCCACTGCTCCTTAACAGTCACTCTCTGTCCCTGCTCCATGTGGGATCCCTCCCACGGGATGCCGTCCTTCCTGACTGATACTGTGGGGGCTGCCCACAGGCAGCAGCTCTTCAAGAACTGCTCCCACATGCCTCCGTACCACAGGGTCCATCCCCCAGGAGCAAACTGCTCCAGCACAGGTCTCCCACACAAGGCAGCTCTCCCCAGACCCCTGCTCCTGCGTGGGCTCCTCTCCACGGGCTGCAGCTCTGGCCAGGGGCTTGCTCCTACGGGGGCTTTCCATTGGCCACAGCCTCCTCCAGGCCACATCCACCTGCTCCACTGGGGGCTCCTCCACAGGCTGCAGCATGGAGATCTGTTCCATGTGGGACCCATGGGCTGCAGCAGATCCTTTTTGGAGCTGTTTCTGATCTGACATGGGGCATCTGCTGGCACAGGACAACCCCTGCTATCAAAACCTTGCCAGAGAAGAGCAGTGCAAATACTTTTTCCTACTGGGAAAAAAAATAAGCCAAATTTTGAAATCTTTAGGCAATACCCATGCCATGGTCTAGTCTAGAAAACTCTCTCTGCTTTGTTATCTAGCATCTCAGAAATACAGATTAGAAACACTTCTTTATTTTCTAATATTACGAGATAATGATCTGGGCATAAGCACATAAGCATTCTATCTTATGGGCATCATCATTCCCCTATCAATTTATTTTATTTTTTTTTTTCTGCTCAAGAAAGAGGCCAAAACCCAGTTATTTTGTCACTTCTATAATCCTACCAGTTTTAACCAGCTCTAACAGTGTGACCTGCTAGCTTATCACATGATCATCACTTAAATCTGTATGTCATTTTATCGTAGGAGTTCAGTCTACTGTATTTTAATATACTGCTAGTATTAAGCTGCTGGAATTGACCCTCTTTACTCCACAGACTGAAGCAGAGGTTTTAGTTCCCTGCCTGCAGATCTACAATTCTGGTGTCTGTTCAGCATATGCTAGCACCATATGTGAGAAAGGGAGGTGTTAGCTTTTCCCTTCTCTCTGTGTAACCCGGGAAGCTGTGGGTTATGCCTTACATATGCGTAAGGAGTACTGACTGTAATTCATGTGTGATCACAGCAGGCTGAAGTTCTGTGTTGCAGTCTCGTAGATGTATAGATGGCCAGTTCAGACTGTATCAGATTCCTATCCTGCCATATTCTTCCTTGCTGAATGTTGTATTTTAAAATCAGTCACATTCACTATTATTTATTTATTTATTTAATTTCGTTAAATGGACTGAGTTTTAACTACAGTCTTATGTTAACTGCATGATATTGAGAAATCAATCTGTAGCAGTTCAAAAGTGACATCCTCCAGTGTTCCCTTTCTTATAAAATATCCTCTTGGGTCGTATAGGACATTTATATGTAACTGGGACAGCAGTGCAGAAGAGACAGTGAGTTCTGGGGACTGGAGTGGGAGAAGGATGGTGGAGGGGATGAAGCCACTTCATCTGGAATGGCTGAAAGAAATGTCTGTCTCCTGTGTCCCCTGCTCTGAGAATCACTGGAGCAGATCATCCATTTGCTTAGCAGGTTGCTGGCACTTAATGAACAAAGTTCACAAAGGTGTGAAAGGGCCATTGCAGTGTCATCGGCAATGAAAAGCTATCACTTACTGTGGGAACAGAGATTTGGCTGGCTTTTGAAGTCTTGAAATTGTTTTCGCCCCATTCCAGCCTGATGCCACACTTGGATGAGACTGAGGCTTTTTGTTTTTGACATTTTAGTTGACCATTGGAGAAAATACTTCAGATTTTAGAATATATGTATATATAAATAAATAAAAATAAAAAATAAGACATTATCTTAATGAGGGTTCTTTCTTGTGCTTAAAAGCAGGTGGAAGAAGGAAAAGCATAGCTTCTGTATGGGGATATCAGAACTTGTAGGAAAGAAGAAAACATTTTGGGGATGGGGCTGTCCTTCATGTGCACGTATGTTTCTTTCTTCCTTTTTTCTTTCTTTTTTTTCTTTTTTTCCTCCAAGCTTTGAGGTATAACAAAATGTACATGAGATGTTTCTTCCTTTAGAGCTCTCACAACTTGCCAAGGCATTAAAGTCAATGATTGATAATCTTTGTTTGTTATACTGCTCTTAACTCTAAGTGCTGCATAGATGCACTCATTGTGGTTACTTTTTCTTTCTTTCTTTTTTTTTTTTTTTTTTTTTTTTTTTTTTTTTAAAGATGTTCACTAAACATGCACAATCTAATAAGCAGGCAAACTGTCTCTAGTATTACTGTTTAAATGTCTTTGGTTTCCCTGCGCTACCAGTCTTCAGTGCAAATAATGCTTGAAAAAGTGTGTAGTAAAGCTTCTTTCAAATAGATCTTACAAATTTGACAAGGAAATCTCTCTCTCTGCACCATGGAAACTCTTAACTTCCATCAGTGAAAATTGTAAAATGATTATAATTATCTGGAACTTTTTGGCTGTACCATAAGAGAATGATAGTGTCACCTCACTAGTAATTTTATTTTCAAGCTGATGATGGTCTTTATAGACAAGAGTATATCCTTACCATCCAATGCATTTAATGTAAATGTGCATGTGCACGTATCCAACTATCTTTTATAACTCCTGAAATTTGAAATAATTGAGAAATGTCTGCTTCATGTCTTGGCAAAATGCACGTCTGTCTCAGATTCCAATGAAAAGATTTTGATATTCTTAACAATCACCTAGTTTCATAGATGTAAAAGAAAAACTTAATAGAAATATTTTTGTGGGAGTGAGCCATGACACAAAGATAGTTTTGATGAAAAAAAGATGATGGATGTATTTCTGTGAGAGCTTGGGAATGGGAGAAACTGAAAAATCTAGGAAGAATGGAACAGTACAGCACAATGATTTTTTTTTTTTTTGGGGTGGTTCATATTTTTGAGTTTTGGGCAGGACCTAAAGATGAAAGGGCATATCTCAGGGTATTATAAATTCTAATAAATTCTTTGAATCATTGGTACTTCTGAAATTGTTGAAAGCTATGCTTGCTGGGATTCTAATATGTTTCACATTTAGCTTGTGTATTCTCTGCCTCTTCCATTACAACTGAAGTGGGGTATATGTGGGGGTGGATTTGTATTAAACCAAAACCTTTGCTGATCTATGCCTGTTAAGAGGTATCTAAAAGATTTTGAAGCTAATGGAAAGATTCCTACTGGCTATAGTGTACTGTGGATAATATACTTTGTGAATTTTTCCTTTATTGTGTCATTCTGTATCTTTTACATAGTTAGTATTCTTCAGTAATTTATTACCTGCTTACTGACATCTGTTATAGGGCCAAGGATGTGCTGTTGACACTTAGCATGTAGTAAAATTATAGTGTTTTTTTTTTTTTTTTTTTCTTTCCAGAACAGGTTGTTCTTCAATAGGTGTTTTGGATTTGATAAAGATTTTGAAAATCTGGTGTAATATAAACCTTTGAATTATCAGGAGGGACTTACTGCAATTTTTCTATAATAATATAAATTATGTATTAGTAAGCTGCAATAAAATCGTGGTCTTAAGGCTATAAAAATAATCTTTGTCATCTGTTAGTTCTGGAAACCTTAAAAGTTAACTATTCTTGCTGGTTTTCTTCCACAGTGAGAGAAGATTGTATATATCATGAACAATGTGAACTACAACTAAAAGGAAAGAAAAAATAGGGAAAACAGTTTGGGCAACTGTCTTGCCAGTTCTAGGATGATCCCTATAATAATGTCCCTACCAGTTCATTTAAAAAGTGATTTGATAATCCCTCTTTCTCATTTCCCTACTTTGTTAGATTTTTATTTATTTATTTGTTTATTTTTTTCAGCCATTCATCATTGTATTTTTGGTGGTGAATTCTTTTCTCACTTTAGTTATTATTTCATTAATCTTCTGGAAGAGAATGAAAAATTTGTCAGTTTGAAAGAATAGAAAAGGGGGAAAAAAGGTTCAATTTGGGTAGATACCCAGATGATCAAGGAGAGATGGGGTCTGTGAACCGTGGAAAATAAGAACTCAGAAAACTATGAGATTCATAACCTTGCTGTATGTACAATGAATAAAGTATTGTTAGACACATCTACTTCCCAGCCAAATACTAAAATATATTTTGGTAAATTATTATTTGGCAAGTAAAAGACAATTTAAAAAGAAATAATCTATTTGTTGATAAAGAATTTAAAATATTTCTAAATATGATACATTTTATGTACTATGAATGGGCTAAAAGGTCACATTTGCAATTCTATAGAAGTGAACACCAACAATATATCGTTATTCATATAGGTTTAGATATTAAATGAACTTTTTGCAATTTTACACATGTGCCTCATGATGCAGCCGACTTTGCAAACAACATGAAAAGCATTCCTTTGTACATGTCAGTCTTCAACAAAGTGTTGTTTACACCACGGATCAAATGTACAACATTTAAAATGCATTATAGGCATATTACTGACTCTCATTATGTGACAGAAGTGTGTCAGTGAAATTAACAGCAACAAAAAAGACAAAGATTTTCTTACCCCTTAGTTGGGAGGTAGCAGCTGTTTGAGTAATTCCACAGAGAGGTAACAATGACCAACTGACTCGCACGTTTTAAAGAAAAAATGATATCAAATCCTTTGAGGATGCCATATGTTCTGTGCTTTGAGGCAGGCTGTGAACAGTATCATAGCAATTAGACAGACTGGAGACTCTGCTAAAATTTTATCCAAAATGCCAGCAGAGATGAATTTCTTGGGGCTTTTTAACTGGGGACAAAGACACATACCTATGCTTCCGTTATTTATTACAAAATAAGTTAGTTAAAATACTGATTATTTTCAGTCCTTTACCATATGTATATATATATGTATGTATGTATATGTACATATATAAAAGTAAGCAGCTTACTTATTTATTTATTTAAATTATAAATTATGGCTAAATTGAGCCTTCTCCTTTTGCTCACAGAAAGTCTGTGAAATAATGTTGCTTAGAGTAATGCTAACTTCTTTTGTCATTTGTGGAAGGGATATGAAGTATGTTAAGTACTCTGAAACAGCCTCTGTAAATGCCACTGGGAGCTGGGGCATTGAACAGAATTGCTGGATCTGTTCTGAAGCTTGTTATTGACCTTCTGTAGTTTGATGTAACTTCTTCCCAGATCTATTCTGATTTAAGAAATCCCATATTGACTGCATTCCTGAACTGAGCACGTACAAATAACATGTGCTGATGTTTCGGGGATAAGTCTCTCACCAAACTTCAGCTAGCTCAATGCAAGAGGCTTGTATCACGATAGATATATTTAGAGCCATTAGAAAGCAGAAAGGCCTATTAGCTGAAACTGCTACAAAAATGTTTTCGGTCTGTGCAACACGGTCTCCAGAGACCTGCCAGGACATATAACCCTCCGTTAACAAGCTGAGAGATGGTTTGTCTAAGGCTACCGATATATACTCAGAGTTACTATATCCATTTTGAAGCAAGGCCTTTTCTGCTGTACAGGTCGCATTATTTCTTTGCCCAAAAACTGACAGCAAGATCCACAGTGGCACTGGACTCTTTTTCCCATGTCTTGGTTCTGTCTGGATACTCACAAAGAGTCTGTTTGACCCTGTAGGCATTTTTGCCATTCAGCTTTTCTTTTATTTAAAGCGCATTCCTTGTACATGTGCAATAAATAAATAAATAAAAATAAAAGTAAATTCCTGCTTACAATGCTTTCTAATGTGATATTGCAGTATGGAGACCTGGGGATCTCCTTGTAGCCCCTCTCTCCCTCACCCCAGCCTTCATCCAGAATCCAGAAATGCATCTAATCCCCAAACTGATCTCTGAGGTCAACGCAATTATTTTGGTTTCTTGTCCCTTGATAAAAAAAAAAACAAAACCAAAAACCAAAAACCAAAAAACTGTGAAAAAAGCCACATAACCAAAGACTGTCTTAATAGGCAGAGCAAAATTACGTGGTGTTGAGGGGTTTAAGGTCTGTGATTTTGTGATCTGTTAGATCTAATTATAGGAAGTACAGAGGAAGGAATGAGAGATTGCATGTTTATCTGTGATAAAATGAGAGAATATAAAACTCTGAATCAGTATTGCTCATCCAAGCCTAAGAGCAGTACTATGGCAAGGGTTATTTATATTTTTGAGAATATGAAGAAAAGTACTTTTTGAAAGTTTTATATTTTGTTTCTGTTTTTTTTTTTTTTTTTTTTTTTTTCTTTTTTAATAGATATATACATACACTTGAATTTGAGTATTTATTCCTATATTAAAAAAAATATGGTTTGTTTGTTTGTTTATTTATTTATTTAAAGCATCAAGTAAGTTTGGTATGTATAGTATAACTATGTAATTTTCTACCTGATCCCCATGTTATAAGCTTAGGTATTTATCTAGTGTAAAGAGAGGAAAGAAAATATCCTTCCCTTTCTTTATATGCTAGGAGCTTCTACATTTTCTTTCCTGCTTCTCAGATTTTGTGAACACTGACATCTCTGGCAAAGTCCTGGACTGTCAGTGAGTGGAGACATGTGATGCTCAGTGGATCTGTCTCCATGGCTGTGGTATCAGTTCTTCAGAGCTCCTAATAGCCAGTCAGGGTAAATCAAGAAACCCGTGATTATTGTCTGTTCCTTTGAAATGCCTCTGCTGCTGCTGCTGCTGCTGCAGGAAGAAAGACGGGGAGGCATGCAGTCCTCTCACACTGGCATTGCTGTTGTCTGTTTTAATGAGCCATGGCAACCAAGAAGAGAGGATCCTGGGGCATCTCAGCTCTCAGGGTGCCATCTGCTGCAGATCATCTGAAAAAGCCCCCATCTCCCTGTGTTTGGTGGGAAGGCAGTAGGAGGAGGTGCTTGCTCTTGAGGAATATGTTGTCCCAGAGGGAAAGGGGGGGAATAAAGATCCTCACTGGGGTGGGGGCATAGTGAAGAGAGAAGATTGTTTAGCAAAGGGATTCCTTTCCTTTTAAAGAAAGAGTATTGCTGTTTGTCTTAGTGTGATGGTGGACTGTGTCCATCACTTTTCACTTAATGTTTTATGTGCTGTTGTCAGTCATTTTGCATCCTCTGTAAACAGCATTCAGTCACTTTTTGCTCCAAGTGATGTAGGGCAGTCTGGTAAAAAGGATTAAGTGCAGGTATTGTAATATCTCCTCTGTTACCCTTGAGAGGTCTTTTCTGCTGAAATTAAAATTAGTTGAAGTGGCTGCCTGGATACCTTACAAGTAGGGTGCTTTGGGCTGGAAGAAACAGCCTGCAGCACTCTGGTTAAAGGTGGCATATGGGGAAGTTTTGACAGTAGGGTCAGTTCAGAGCCAAGACCTGGGAGCCAAGATATTTCAGGAAAGAGATTTGTGGAGGCTCCAGGCTAGCTCTAAATTCAGTAAGATCCTTGGCTTCAGCATTGTCTACTGTCATGCTTAGCTTCTCATTTGGAAAACAAAAAATAGCCCAACACCCTTAAAAGGCTACTGATCTTTAAGAAACTAAGCAAGGAAGCATGTAAAACAGATTGTTTTGCATTTTACCAGGTGTTGTACACAGAATCGGAATTGCCTCTTGAAGTAGCTGTAAGGGAGAAAAAAGTGGGGTCAGAAATAGGAGACGGGGACAGCATGCGCACAGTGAAGTGCCATTTTATTCAGCACAATAGTGATTGCACTTTCAATGCTTCTTTAAAGTTTTTGAGCCTTTGTAAATAAAGTAAAATGAACCATTTTTGTGGAATTCATATAAGCATGCAAAAAGAGTAGAAAAATGAATATCAGCTATAATTGTCAATCAAATCTGGGTGGAGGCAAAGTGAGTACAGGGTCAGTGCAGTATATGGGAAGTTGTGATTTTTGTTAAAGGGTCAATGATGTTCAGGTATATAAAAGGGATAAGATTTGTGTTTGGTATTTGGGGTCTTATGTATCTACAAATTTTTTTTATTTTTTTTTTTTTCCCTTTAGGATTCTCAGTGTGTCAGGCTGTTTCACTGCTGTTACTTTGTACATCTGCTGATTTAATTTCTACCGTAGTTTAGAGTGTTAGCAAAAACACTGTTAGTGCTTTTATAATTACAGTGTATTTGTTATAGACTTTATATATGCTTCTCTATGTAAAACAAATCTAGATTTCATAACATAAATAGGGATTTCAGTTCTGAAAGCTGACTGATTTAGAAATGGTCCAGGGTTTTAGTGTTACATATACCGTTTCATTTTATCTCACTGTGAATTGGCAAGTTATGTCAGGCAGTCGAGAAAGGAATATGGTTTTATTTCTTCTGTACCACTGAAATTTTTTTGAGGTAAAATACTTTTAATTAAGAAGATAGCTGAAATCTTAGCTTGTTATACTTCCTTTATCAGATTTTTTATTAGGTTAGGTTTCTGTCTTAACTATTTATGGATTCATATCTTTATATTAGATATCTATTTTAGGAAGCTATTTTTTCCCCATTAAAAATATATATATTTTTAAATTTCCATCTGGAGGTTATATTTAGTTTACTGATCTCCAGAAGAAAAATATGGCAACACTAATTCCCTGACTACCTGTTTCTTGTTTGAAATTTAAACTAACTTAAATTAGCATAGGTTTAAAGCAAAAGTCTATTACCAGACACTTTGATTAGAGATTAAGCATTAGATTATTTTGATAACAGAACTGGACATGAATGATGCAAGAATTTACCAGCTTATTAAAAATAACATATAAAGTAGAAGTTTTTTGGGGGTTTCTGCCTCTAAGAAGAATCTCTATTTATTTATTTCTTTTTTGACTTGTTCTTTTGTCAGGAAACAGGTGGCTGGGGCATTTAGAGCAATAGATCATCCTGCTTGTGATGGCCGTGTCAGGCCTCTTTTATCTGTGTCTAGATTGATCCTGTCCTCAAGCCACCTATCATCTTTCTTCCTCTCTTTTTCTGTCTGAGACACAAAAGAAAGGTGTTGGGTGTGTGTTTGTGGGGGGGGAATGAACAAAAGGGAAGTAAAAAGTGAGGGAGCCCATGGAATGGCAGTGGAAATGGCAGAGTGGGTTTCTGACAGAGTTTGTCCCATACACGTATGAAGATGAGGGACAATAATCTGTGAGAGGGATTTGACTGCCAAAAGAAAGGTGTTATCCAGATTTCAGGGAATCTGGTTTTCCAAGTGTCTGTTCATCATGGTGTTCCCTTCCATTCACAATGCTTCTTATCCCTGCAAGAGACCGGGGCTCTGGGCTTAGCTGTCTCCCTGTCTGGACTTTGATCTGGCAGCAAATACACAGTAATGACCATATGCAGACCATCACTATTATTTTTAGTGTACATCTTTCCTTTAACAAGGAGTGCTACTGGGTTTGTGGATGAAAGCCCAGCTACCCATGTTGTGTCTTTTCTGCAGCTCTTTGTGTTTAGAGAGAGAACTGGTTCTGAAGGAGGCAGTTCAACATCAGAAAAAAATGACACCAGTGATGGTATTGCTTCAGCTGCATTGGAAAAGATCATTCTACTTCGTTTCGAAAGCTACAAGAACAAAGCTCTCTTTCTCTGTAATAAGGCCTGTGGCTCCTGCATTCCTCTGCACATCATCACAGAAGGTCAGGCAAGACAACGCAGTGGTTACTTCTCTGGGTCTTTGATAGTTCTGTCACCTTGGTTTCTAGAAATTGATGAGTCTGGCAGCTCATTCATTTCTGGACGCTTTAAAAGACACTGAACATTTGTTTCAGTGCCCTGTACTTCAAAATCCTGGGTGACTTTTGAAGGTGACTACAAGGAAGATGAGCAGAGATGCTTTATGCAGCCGAGTTTTTCAGCTGTTGCTTGCTTTAATAGCAAGAAGACACTGTGTACACGAATTCTTTCGTTTTGCAGGTGAGAAGACAGTGTAGCATTGTCAGCCTCTAGTTTCCTCTTGAACATTTGGAGCTACTTTTATTAGGAGCTGATAAAAGCCAGTAAGCCTGAGGTATTCTCCCTGCTAGTAGTCTTGTAATTAAAAAAGAATTAGAAAATAAAAAAAAAATAAAAAATAAAAGAGGTTAACATCTCAAGGCTTGCAGGACCCTGCTTTTCATCCTGAGATGCCAGTGTGGGAGCGTTGCTTTGGTTTCAAATTCCCATGGAAGGCTCCATCGGGAATGCTTTGCAACTTCTTTAAGTAGCATAACAGCTTTCATTTTTGTCTAGCAACAGATTAAGGAGCTTCAGTGCCATAGGAATTTTATTTTTTTCTTACATAATTTTTCTTTTCCTTTTTTTTCCTCTTAAATTTATTGAACAGGTTTTGCCCAATATTAGACCTAAACTACTGCTCATCTTATTAGCTCCCTTCTTATTATCTCCCTAACTTTTGCAACTGCTGTCAATAAGATTTCTTTTGAAAGCTTTAACTCCTGCTTGGCTGCACAGAAAACATTTTTGATTAATGGCTAGAGCATAGTTGACTCAAATTAGAGGTTACTATTCCTAGATGCTTGTGCAAAAAAGAAGTGGTGTAGAAGTTGCTACCGGGAGTCCATTAGTAAAAGGCTAGACAGCCTTTGGCTGGGAGTTGGAGCAGTATGAATAACGCTGCAATGAGGCAAGGGAAGGACTGGCTGTGCTCCTGGGACCCCTTCTTTCAATTGCCTCAACTGCACGCTCTGAAGACTTCTTATCAATTTGCAGAGAGTTGAACTGTGGTGTGGCCAGGAAGGGCTTGTCGCTCAGCGTTAATGTTGTTTTGTTCAACAGTTGCATCCAGACCAGGTGTGTGCCCAGTTCCCAGCACATTTTGAATCTCTCTGACAAAAGAGGGGTGTGTGCATGAGAGAAAGAGAGACATGCACATTGTGGCTGTTTGCACATTAGGAAAATGATTTCACAACTGTTTTGCCTCTGTGCTTTCTGATAGATGGCACCATATTGCCAACTCTGTGAACTGCTTGTCATGGAGAGGGAGGAGAGCAGACTATGACAAACAACTAGTGGAAAGTAATTTTTCTTCATGTCAGTAAAATTGAATAATAGAGCAGCATACAGAAGCATAGCAGAAGCTCCTTTTGTAAGCGGTCAGTTTCTAATGCGTATTTGTCATTTTAATTGAGTAAGGCATTTTTCAGCATTAAACAAAAACAGAATTCTAACTAAGTCCAGGAAAGGCATAAAGAGAGACAAACTGATTAATCTTAATCTTGTGCAGTGTGAAAGTTTTTATATATAGTCACTATGATCTCTGCTCTGACTTTTTAATCCAGGGTCCTGGGAGCTGAATAGCAACCCTGACTGTGCCAGAATGCTTCTGCAAATCCAGATTGAGACATCTTTTGAAAAGATTCCCTTTGAGTCCCCTCCTGCCAGACCTCTGTAAACCTCTGACCCTTGCAATATCTCCATTGTCTGCGTTTATAATTGTAAACTCAAAAGTAAGGAGTGAGATTATGGACCTCCCCCATGATGGTGGAGGAAATGTGTCCTGTATCCTTGAGTTTTGTAGACAAGGTTAGGTCAATGTGGCTTTATATTAATGATCATTGTATTTATTTATTATTTAATAATGAGTAATTGAATTGCACTATGGAAGCTACTTAATCTCCAATTAAGTCATCTCTCTTGATGACTTTATGGATGACAGAGCCTATAGTTTCTGAATTGTATAATTTAGCCAGGATTCCTTTGCTGATATTGAACTAGGACCTACATGGGCCTTGTAAATGTGGTGTCATTTCCACTGGCACATGCCAGGGATCAATTTCTCATGCAGTCATCATCACCTGTTACAATAGTATTTAAGAAACTTTTCCAAATAGGGTGGAAGGAGGAAGGGAAATATATAATGTGTTTCTTGGTCTATCTTGGTTTATATAGGGGAAGCAGTATCATGGATTTCATTTTACATCCATATGCTAAAAGCTGTGCCTATGTAGTTTGGTTTGATAGAGGCAGTTAAGGTACTTTAGCTTAGCTCTCCAGCTGAGTGCAGGGATACTACTTCTCATACAATACAGGAAAACAATTTTGTTCTTTTCCTAGGACAGAAAAGGGAGATATAAACATTAGAAAGCCTGTGAAACAGATGGTGATTTAACTGGTAAAGTTATTATAGATAGGATGGCAGTCATTCAGACAGAAGATGTGCAAATCGTAATAGCTTCTCAGGTGCATATGCATGATATGAGCTGTGTTACAGAGCAGGTCAAGCAATCAGTTTTACATTCATTTCCTGAGTCTCCGTCATTTTTGTTAGATCACTCTCCTGTGAGCAGCCTATTCCATCAGGGCATAGAAATTTATTCTCAGATGAAGAACGTTTGTTTGGCGAAGGAGGCAGGAAATTCAGAACTGTTTTGACCTGTTTCTAGATGACCAAGATAAAATTATTTTTAGTCTTGTTGGGAAATTGTGGTGACTTATTTGAAATGCAAATGGAGTTTTAAACTTTGGGAAAGTAACAAAAATATTGCTTTTTTAATGAAAAGAGTATCTCTCTTAATTTCACACTGTTCTCTCATGCTTATAAAGTGGTTTTCATTAGAAATATCCCAATTCACTTTTTAAGAGTTTACATATAGATATGGACCTGTCTGTTTTGTGATTCTTTGTAGAATCCCTTCATTAGCACAAAGTCATGTAGATGAGTCTTAGAGTTCTTTGAATAAAGAAAGAAATGAACATTTCCAAATATTGAACCAAGTATAAATTGATGTACCAACATCTCCTTGAGAGTGCAGAAAGCCTGAGACAGGAACTTTGATCTTTTGAACTATTCTTATTATCTCTTTGGAGTGTCAACACTCAAACTGTGTGATAGAAATGTCAGTGGCAATGTTATCCATTTTTGTGTTGATCACTTTCACAGAGGTATTCAGGGACTGAGCCTGTTTCTCAATCTTAGGTCACTTTTTGAAGCACTAAATCCTTCATCCCTCTTTTCTGTGCAGCTGACAAATTTTCCTCCTGTTTCAATGACATTGATCATGCACTCTTAAAACAAAATTTACTTATTTAATACAAAATGTAAAGCAGGTGTGATTATGCATTTTAATATAAATTTCTGCCTCATTAAAAACCAAAATTAGCACTCTCTGTGATGGAGAAAAAGTAAATTGAATTTAATGTCAGTGAATATTTTACTGACTGTATTACCAACTCACATATGGTTCAATAAAATTTCTCAGGAGCTGCAAAAGTATTTCCAATCTGTCCAGTAAAGCACTACAATAATAGGAGACTGATAAAAAAAATATAGATCCAGCTATAGGCTTCAGAGAAGGAACTATTTAGCCAAGTTTAGAGTCAGAATTAACAGATGGGAGCCTTGTAGCTCTGATCCATTTTTAAGGAGATGATGATCTAGAGAAACTGAGCAAGGCTCGGATGTGGGTACGCATCTGTTTGTCTGTCATTGAATATATGTCTTCTTAAATTGCAGTCTCTGATAGTGTTTTATTAGTGCTTCTAGATTTGACATACTGCGCATGTAGGAGTAGCAACCAAAAACACCTGCCTTGCCTGTGAAATAATCTTTCCTATTCCAGGGGTTTGGAAGAGCAGAGCATTCAGGAGCTTCACTAGCCCTGCTTTTGCCACGGTGCCACTCAGATTCCCAGCCAGATGTATCCATCTGCAAGAAAATGGAAAAGAAAGATGGACTAGAGAAGGTCTAGCAGAGCTAGGAAGCTGCTCAGGACTTCTTAATCCCATGCAAAATGGGTAACTGCGGAGGTGACCATGGTCAGTAAAAGTCACAAAGGAGATGTGTTTGGATTAGGCAAATAAGTGGAAGTCAGAAAAGCCGCAGTGAATTTTTATTTTATTTTTTTTTCCCCCAAGAAAGACCCATAAGGATCATCAAGTCCAACTCCTGGCACCACACAGATCTACCCAAAAATTCAGACTATATGACTAAGTGCGCAGTCCAAACACTTCTTGAACTCCGACAGGCTTGGTGCCATTACTACACCCCTGGGGAGCCTTGTCCGGTAGATGTAGGCATAGAGCAAATCTATATGTGTTCTAAAATGGAAAATCTAAACAAAACATCAACAAGCCAAAAGAACAAACTTTACATGAAATACTTACTTAAGGCTTGAATATAATGGGAAGTGGGATAAATACTGCAGGGCTTTACTAAAGGTGGATTATGTCAGGCATTTTTGATATCTGTCTTTGCTGAAATTAATGAATTTGTAGACCAAGGAAGTGTGGTTGATGTAATCTATCTGTACCAGGAATCTGGAAATTAATATCTGGATGTTAATAGTAAAAACTAGGAAAGTGGGGATAACTATCAGTTGAATGACAAAGGACTGGGTTGTACAGGTGTCACCAGTGAAGTTGCTGAAGGATGAGTCTTGTGATCGGTCTCAATTTTTTTCCCAGGTGACTTTGGCACCAAGAGTGAGAGCAAGCTGTTGAAATTTTCTGGTGACACAAAATGAATTAACAACATAAATATAAGAGCAATTAGAATTGCATATAGAAAGGTCTGGATAGTCCTGAAGGTGGGAATAATGTAATGAGGGGAAATTCCATAGTATAAAATGAAAGACTCTGTGTTTATGGGCCAATGAAAATAATTTCTGCTATATGAGTATGGAGGAAGAAGGAATTAGGTCAATTAGTTGATCATTAAATAATTAAGACACTACTATGTACGTCAGGTGGAAAGCAAATGATGGGATGAATTTGAAGTTAATTCTGTGTGGAGAGAAGTATTTGTCTTTACTCAACACAATGGAGAGGTGTCTTTTGGAAGTGCTAATTGACAATTTTGTTTACTTGTCAGGAAAGAGAAGTTATAACTGTTTTAGCAAACTCTGAGATGGAATGCTCATTTCATTCAAGGGGAAATGATGACTCATTTATTTTAAAAGACAAGACTAACATACAAACAAGTTGTTATAAAGTGGACATGACAAATTTGTAATAAAGCCAGAAGTTAGAAGCTTTGTAAAAACAGAGCAAGGAAGTTTTGATCAGGCTCATGAGTATGAATAGAAAAAAGTGAAATAGTTTGAAGACAGTGTTGCAAGAAAACTTTATAGAAAAAAATATGCAAGATGTTATAAGGTAGCAGAGAACTGGACCAGGTAAGCCTGAGAGGTGCTGTGCCACCAGTGTTCATCATCCTGTTTAAGAATGGTTGCATGTACGTGGTTACCTGAGTTGAACTCTTGTCTTTCAGGAAAGCTGGTAGTTTCTGCTTCCCTATTCTACCAGGGTTATTTGAAAGGGAGGAGGAAAAGAAAGGGAAGACCACTTTCATCCTTTTTTTTTGGTCAGGGCAGTTGTGGTAACTAATTTGGGAATTATCTGGAAGAGGTGGTCTGTTAAATGGCCAATAACTCACGTACATACAACAACTGACACCCATGTTGACCCTGGTTATACTGAGAGCTGAAAATGTAAATCTCTGCAGCGGTAGTTTTGGCCTCCTGAGCTGATGTAACTAGAGTAGTGGGACTGATGTTAGAGGCCTACAATTTGGCTTTCTGTTTGTTGCTATGCAGTTGTTAGGGGTGTAACTTCTGTTAGATGAAGCACAATTAGACAGTTATGGAAAAAAAAAAAAAAATCAACCAAAACCAAACAACCCTGTTACTGGCAGAAATAGCAGAACTAAAATTACCCAAGAATCTCTGGTGACTCATTTCAGCAACCATGAACCATGAGCAGCAGTACAGGGTAGTCACCAGCCAGAGTAGGGCAACCAACCTGGGAAATGCTTACCGCCTCATCAAACTCACCTACCTCAGACTGGCCATCCTGGGGACATCTGACCACGCAGGGTCTCCAGGGGTGCCTGGGACTAAGTTTGCTTGGCTAAAGGCAATGCTAACAATACTGTGTTCCTCCTCACTTGTGACAAGGTTTCTTCCTCCCAGCAAAGACGAGGGAAACAGAGAGAACCATGTTTCTATGGTTTTGTATTGTCCTATGCATTAGTGAACACTCCTTCACAGAGGCAATAAACAACCAAAAATATGTATCCAGTTATTTTATAGTAATTAATGCATATGTTAAGTTTGTCCTGACCCAAACCACAACAGTAATCAAGCTCAGAATTGCAACAGATCTTTTTCTTTTGCAGATAAGAAACTGACAGAGGGGATACACAGGGATACCTTAACTACTGTACTTTACATGGAAATGAGCCTAATAATGCAGTAATATGAGGAGAAAAAAAAAAAAAAAAGGACAGGGAAAGTGTTTGGGAGATTTAGCTTGTGTGTCTGTTGTAGGACCAAGGATTCTTCTGCAAATTAAACTGACTGCCATTAGCTTTGACACAGTGCTGAATGGTTTGCAACACGGACTTGCACACCTCTGCAAATGAGAGCAGAACATTTTTCCTGCAGAATCAATTTATGAGAACAGATCAGAGAGAATTGGAGGAGAAACAGTACAAAGGAGACTGAGAGAAGGGTGGTGCAGATAAGGAGAGAGAAGAAACTGGAATATCAAAAGATGGAAAGAAGAAAAGGATAAAGATAAGCAAGGCTAAGGGATGCACAAAGGGGAACTGTAAAAGGAGAAGAGGGCATGCGGAAAGAGGCAGACAGAGGATGGTGTTCATGAATGTGTGTAGGAGTTGCTGAGAAAAGACTCATGCACAGCAGAAGCAGAGAAAGATGCACGATGGATGCCTGTACTGGGGGAGGGGAGCAGCAGTGAATACACACAGCAGGAGGGGGAGAGAGATAGATGGCAAACGTATATAGGAGTAGCGGGGAGAAATAGTGGATGTACACAGCAGGGAGAGAGCAAGTGAGAGAGAGACACAACAGATGCACACAGCAGGGGAGAGAAATGCATAGAAGGGGAGAGAAGCACAGGGAAAGTATCAAGCAACCTTAATAAAATCAAACAATAAAATAATAAGAAATCATAAAATTCATTATTTGAACATTCATTGTTATTTAACACAGAAAGCAAGAGACATTGAAGAAAATATACATTAGTTAAAATTTAAAGCACTTCAAATGTTGTTTGTTTTGAAATAAGACTATTCTTGACATAATGAATTCCTCTTCACATTTGCAGTGAAGCAGATGTCTGCTTTCTGTCTCTGACAGGGGACCCAATCCATTGCTTTTTGACGTCAATAGCACTGTGGCTTTTTTCAAGGGCATGCATATATCTTGTCAATGTGGCTTAACAAGCCTGCATCACTTCTCTGCTGTGGTCTTGCACAGGTAAGGACGGTGAATGAGAAGCGTTGTTACCTAAATGTGGTGAAATCTAACAGCTGTCAGATGCCTCTTGATACTCTTCTGCATGTTTGGGCTCAGGTCTCTGTTAATCAGTGCTGCATGCAGTTTAGGGGAGGTTGCTTTGATGTGCCTCCCTGTGTGGCTGGTAGAGGTACTTGGCACCAGAGCCATGGCACCGGCAGGGTTAGACTACCTTGATGATAAGTATAAAGCAGCATAAATAACAAGGCCATCAACAGTGTGATTGGTTAACAGGCAGCTTGTGGAGGTTTGTGTGTTGTTTTTTTATCCTCTTATTGGACTAGATGATGTGTATCTTTTCCCAGGTTCTGTGGAAAATATATGAGAAAAGTCCAACAATTTTTATGAGCCTAACATAAACCCCACTGGTATGCATATGGAGGGAACACTAGCATGCAAGCTATTTTTGTTATTACAACTGTTCACAAAGTTGCTTTTCCATGACTGAGCTGGTAATTTAATAGACATCCTATAAGACAAAATAACAAGGGAAGAGTGACGCAAAGTGAGATATTTCTCACTTGTTAAGAGACAATGTCAGTGTAGCAAAGGTGTGAGAAACTGAAGGTTAAAGAAGCTGTTTCTCAACAAAGCAAGGTTTCCTCAACAGGAAAAGTGCCTTCAGTATGGAAGAAATGTGATGTTGCTGAAAACTTGGCCTCTACATACTGTTTTTGTGGATGGAGTTAAAGGGACATACATAAGATGGCAGCAGTGTGGGCTGTTATGAAAGACTTTTTCCTGCAAATGCTTTGTACCCTCTAAGATCATTTATTTCCATTGGTGTGAGAAAGGCTCTGCATAGCACTGATTGTAGTCTTTTGAAGGGACAATTGCCAGTGTCCAAATTCATGGGACAAAGTGAGTATAGCCAATGTGTACGTGCAAGCCTGTGCCTTTGGCTGGGCAATAGGAATGTGAGGCTTTTGTAGCTGCAGTGAACAGTAGAAGCATAACGACTGGATTGCTCAAAGGTGGAATCATGAAAAAAGGCATGTTCAAAAAGAAACAAGTGCTGTTATTCACATCACTGTTTTCCCTCCTTTTGAATTCTTACTTTTTTTCCCCTTAAAAGCTCATATAGAAAAAGATCTATTTTCTTCAAGTTTCATTTAACTTATGCAATATGTTCTGTGGTTGCTGCTGTCCTCCTACAGTGTAGCAGGCTTCAGGAAGTACTGCACTTTGTGGCCAAGCAGACTTAGCATAAAGGAAGGAAGGTGGATAAAATATGTGAATTTCAAGAGAAAAGACTTCAGAGACTCATGTCAACAATGGTAATGCTACAGGATACAGTGAGAAATTAGAAAGTCATAGAAGCCCCCAGTTCAGAATTAGAAGGATCTTACTGTCCGTTCCCTTCCTGTCATAGGTGCATTATTTGATAAGTAATGTTGAAAAGTAAGGAGAGAGAGACTCTGTCTCAGGACCTTGGCTTTTTGTATAAGTGGAACCAGAAATAAATATGGGGAAAAGTGGAAGAGTGATGTATTCAATTAGATTTTAATGCATCTGAAAGGGTAATTCAGAGACAAGCTGGCTCTTCTACTGTGTGCATTGGTACCTGCTCTGAACGTGCATTAGTGCTCTTAGTGTAAGTGGTGTATGCATTCATTGCCTGTAAACGTGTCCCTTTAGTTTCCTTCTAGCTCAGCGTTGTGAGTTTCTTCTCCTTTTTATGAACAGATGGATTTTGCTTAGGGGTTCATGGAGCAGGATGAGGTTCTTATCATGGCTGACTCTGTCCTCAGAAGTTCTGTTCTTTGGTAGTATCAGCTGAGTCTCTTGTTCTGTGCCTTCGTACCATTTTAAATACAGCATAACATTGCTGAACAAATGGCCATTCTAATTAACCAGAATGAACCAGAAACAGAACAAACACTGGTGAATAAGCTCTCTTCTGCATGTCATGTGCAGCCATGTTTTCAGAGTGCTGCTGTGGTTCAAGCAGAAGAAAGGCCTCATAACATTTCTATGGGCTCTGTGCAAAGCCTCCTGAAGTCGATGGGGAAATGACTCTTCAGGCTTGGCCCTGTATACATGAATGATGAAATGATTGCTTTTGGAATGCTAAAAATAGCTAAAATATTTGTATTGTCTTTTTCCATGTTGCCCTAATAAGTTTTGTCTCTCTTCTTAGATACTTTAAATTTCTATATGACGTTCAAAATGAAATATCTCATTAGTCCAGATGTTTGAATAAGGCTTTGAAAAAATCTCTCCTGGCATTTGGATAATTCCATTTTGTAACCTGGGAAAGCATGGATTATCTTGGGCAATTCAGCTGTGACAAGATGAGCTGAATCTTATTACCAGGAGATGAAAAAAAAAATGGAAAAGAAAAGAAAAAAAAAACAACACACTAAAATACAAGGGATTCAGCAAATGGTGAAAATCCAGTTGATACAGCTTCAGTGAGTCTGTTATAAAAGGAAAAGCTTAGCTGAGAGTTTCAGATGGGTGAGAGATGATAATTCTGTGAAGGAAGTGTTGCTGTTAAACAGAACTTGTGGCTGTATTTGAGTGCTGTGGTGCCAGGAGCACCATTTGGTTAAGGGTACCAAGATTTCTCTAATTCTTTGATGAAATCTTTGCCTTTTTTTTTTTTTTTTTTTTAAGATGTGCTGATATATTAACAGCACAACCAGGTTCTACTGCATACATAAGTAACACCTCATTAAACAAATCTTGTAAACAAAGTGGCTGTTGTGCAGATTTAATTCTAGAAGGAAAAAGTTTAGATATACCTATAAAATACTGAAATTTTTCCATTTTTCATCAGCCACTCTACTGAAATTAATTTTAGAGAATATTAGATTAGATGTTGTTTGTTTAACTACTTGAACTGTATGGGTTATGTGACAGATACAGTAAAATGTTTTGAATATAAAATAGTTTAAAATTAAGTCATTTTAAATTGAGAATGAATACTGTGAGAATAACTCAGTCCCCTTCAGCTGTGATTAGTGACTGTGTGATGTTTAAAGGGATAGACTTGAATTTTAATATGGTTGATGGGGCCTATGTTACACCTTCTCTATAAAAATTAAAACCACAGGTACAGCATAAATCATATCTGATTCTGTTAATTCATAACGTGTTGTGATTTTTCTTTTTTTCTTTCTTTAACTTCAACATTAGCAATGATGTATTTTAGGTTATACTTTATATAAATAGAATAAAATTAAAGGACCTTATATGGATGTTGACTGCAGTTTTATTGATTATTTATGTGTTTATTTATATATTTGTTTAGGACCATGTAGTCTGCAAACACCATAACCTCTTTTTCCTGTCAACAAGCAAAAGAAAAGAGACATTGGATTCTCACATGTGATGAAACACCAGAAGGAAGAAAGAGAGAGAAAAAGAGCAGAAATAAAATGTCAGATAGAGGAAGAGAGCAGTGTAATGCAGCTGAATTTATGTGCATTTATGCAGTACAAACTGGGACTTATGCAGCAACGTGACAACAATGTCAATTATGACCATATCACTTCTACTTACCTAAAAGGAAAGGCCTACTCAGATTGATGTTTCTTGATATATTGCAATATGTTGCATGTATAGTATTTTGATTTCAAATATAGTATTTTGATTTCGAGTATTTTGAATCCTTTGAGTTCTCTGGGCTGAATTTAGGCAATGTCATAATTGCAAACGTATTAGAAAGGAAGAAAGAAAAATAAAGTTTCTATATGCTTTCAGACCTATCAGGCTATCCACATCTCATTTAATGGTGGAAATCAGTTAGAACATGCCACACATTTTTAAGAGTTTTTTTTTGTAATACTCCATTCTTAGTAGGTTTTCTTTGTGTATATACAGACAGGTAATGATACAATAAGCACAAAATTAATTACCTTATTTTAAAATGTAGTTTTGGATTTGCTCCTTTGTTTGACAATATTAATTATAGAGTCTGTGAATATTTCTCTGTTCTGTTTTTAATATGGTCTCTACCTAGTAGTTAAATTAAATGATAGTTATATTAGATTAATGAGAGTACCTTCTTTCCTTCTGAAATCTTTGCATGTAGGGGCTTGGCATAAGAGACGGTGATGACAGAATTCAGACCATTATCTTTTGTTGTTGCTTCTCTTGTGGCAAGTCTTACACCAAATCTAGACAAATTCAGAATAGTGTGGAGGGAGAAGAGTAGAAGAGACTATTTTTTTCTCCTGAAGGTTTTTCCCCTTCACCTTCCCCTTTCTTTTTCCAAAATGATTACCGTGTTGACTTCCTGAAATACACTAAATAGGAAAAAAATGTGTAAGTTCTAAGAATTGCACAGTATCTATGTGATCTGCACTAGATTGGAGTAGGACAGTAGCAATAGATTACAGCTAATGTTCTGCAATTAATTATTTAGAATATAGTGTGTCAGATTCAGTTCTGGTTTCCTGAATGTACTACCATTTCTGAAATAAGTTAAAAATAAATATAATTTTTACAAGGATATGGCAAATTCTGACATAGAACACATTCAGAAAAGTATGTTGGAAAAAAAAACAAAACACATTATAGTCTCGCAAGGTCTTATATATTTTTAACATTTTGAATATTTTGAACACAATGGTGGTAACATTCACAGTTTCTCAGAGAGAACTTTAAAGAACTTTAGGAGATTCTGAAAAATTCTTTTGATACATTTCCCATACACAGAAATCCTTTCCAAATTTATATCTTCCTTACACAAACTGAATCATATCAAATTGTAGTTGATGAAAATATTGTTGCCTCATTGGTAAATTTATTTTCTCTGAGGAGAAAAAAAAAAAAAAAGTACTTTCTACAGGAAAGTACTACTCATATGTTACAAGTTGCACAAGGGTTAGCACAGCTGAGAAGATGTAATGCAGTGTTTGTTTTTATTATTAAGTTTTAAACAGACAAACACAATAGAAACTGATCTTGTGCATACAGTGGCCAGTTAAAGCATATTAAAACAAATGAACGATACCTCTCATGGTATAATTCAATTAATCAGCAAAGTAATCATTACTATCTAAATTGCCTCAATCCCCCTTGAGCCTTTGCAGTTTAAGTAACATATTTCATAATCCATCAAGCCACTGCTCTGTCTTTGGTGTCCTGTGTCCTTCGTGTCCCTCACCCTCTCCTTCTCACATGTTGAGAAGAATTAGCCATTTCACTGTTTATAAATTTTTGTATGAGGAAAAACTAACTCAGGAGACTCCTGGACAGCAGTGTGGTCTCAAGTAGGGAAAGGTAAAGGTGACATAGCCTGTATTCTGTACTGTTTGCATTTAGCCATCACTCAGGGCAGGGCAGTTTTCTAGTTACAGGGTGAAAAGTCATAGATACATAAGACACAAGGGATGAGAATAAAGAAGGCCTGTTAGCAAGCCTTTCTAAATCAGAGATAGGGATCACATTTGAAATGCTCACTGAAATATTGTATCAGCCTATTTCACACAAAAATGTTGGAGTACAGAAAAAATCGGAGCCCAAAAGCTCTCATATTTAAAAGGATAAATTACGAAGGGTGAAATTTCTTGTTTTCAAAAAGGTGATTTTGACAGAGAGCTTGTGGTTAGTAGTTCTTTCAGAGATCTGTTGTGGTATAGTACTGAAAATAAGCTAACAAATAAATATGATACATTGCAGAATAGTTAACACAACTTTTTAAGAGAGAAACGTAATTCTAATTTATTTGGACTTTCAGACTTCTTTTAAAAAACAATTTATTTATCAAATTTTCTTGAAGGGAAAAAAACACACAACTACAAAGTATACCTAGATGACTTTCTAGATGAGGGCATGCTAGTCAGATTAGAATTTTTAAGTGTAGAAGTATGTACCTGGGAAGTATTGTGGTTGAGATGAATACAAAGATGGTTGCCTCAGGGGTTATAAGTAGGGACTACTTGTTCATCATCCTCTGTAAGATCCAGACAAATCCAATGTTATCGTTAGCTAGTAGGCTTAGAGAAGAGAAAAAAATAATAATAATAAAAAAAAGACATTGTTTTTGGTTTGGCTTTTCCAAACTACAGAATTTAAACTGTGAAACTCATCTCTACTGCTTGGAAAAGGTCAAAAATACAATATGATTTAAAAAGTGCTCTGAAAATCAACAGAGAACTGGCTAATGTATAGCTATTGAAGACAATGGTGTGGATGAAACCTGTGATTTGGAAGGTATTATCCTCATTCACTTAATGACAGGTACTGTGCACTTTCCCTAGATGTTAGCAGCTACGGAGATCAGCTATGTACTAGGTGGACTAATGTTCTGATCTGTGGTTGTATTTTCTAGACTCCTAATTCATATATGGTTGTATGTACAAAAATCCTCACTTCAATCTTTGCTGTAGTGTATCACCATAAGATACTCTATATAAAACATAGGCTGCTGTGTAGTTCACTATAGCTGTTTTCTACTCAATAAAGATGCTTTGCAACATCATGACCAAAGGTGATGATGTTCTGCTGTTAAATTGGGTGGGTACGTAATATTAACAATTCTTCTTGCTCTAAAAAATACTTCAGGGTGTGCCAAAGAGGCATGTTTTGGAAAGTCAGCTTTGTTTTGGAAAGTCAGTATTTTAAGGAACACTTACATTACTGAGTGGTGATTGAACCATTTGGAAATATTATAACGTTGTTGTGTGTGGAAGAAAGCGATATCTTTCAATATCCCACTTTAGGACCCAGGAAATAAATGCACTGTGCAGTTCTGAGTAATTACTTGCACTCTGTTCAGGAATCTGTCTCTGCAATTTATATATACATAAACAACTCTCTGGTTGCCTCCAACACTTTGCCTTTTCTTTTCTGAATTCTTTGGCAGAAGAATGTTTTCTCCTCTCCTGCAAGTGTTTAGTTGCTCATCAGCCTATCCAACCCACCATTTTCTGAGATCCCAGTTGGGCAGCAGTCAGAACTGAAGCCTGTCTTCTGAGCTCTTCGTGCTCATTGGTCTACAATTGAAAAAAAGATCCAGTTTAAATCCATTTTGTTTTATTTTTAACTTAAAATCATATGTTTTATTTGAATGGAATATTTAAAAGCATTTTAAAATTTATTTATTTCAATCTACAAACCTGTCAATGAGGCAATTCATATGTAGGTTCAGGTACAACAGTCTTTGATAAACTACATATTATAAAGCATAAGTATTATATAGCACAGAAACACCAAATAAAGAAGAATTTCTAGCATATGGGTGTGACCTTTATCTAAACAGATCCAACTGGAAAATATTGCTGAATTTATACCTTTAAACAATCTAAAAGCATAAGGAGTCACCTGCTGTTTACACAAAACACAAATGCAGTTATCTACTACTTATTACTTCACTATAGCAGCAGAGCAAAAGGTTATGGTTTTGTCCACTCGTATCTGAAGAACGTTTAGGTTATACTCAATTTTTAGCACAGTCTTATATTCATTGGCTTCTGCAGGGAAGGTGAAGCATATGCATGTGTGGTTTGCTGAACAGTGATGGACTTTAGGACACTTGAATGCTTTTGTGCACTCAGGTCTAATCAAGAAGTATCTGTAGGATGTAGCAGAGTTAAATTGTTACCAATTTGATAGTTCTCAGATTCAACTGGTTTTTCACACAGCACTGTTTTCACTAGAGCAGTCTGCTTTGACTTGCAGAGTTTTATGCTTTTATAAGGGCTCGGTTGTATGATTTTTTATTTTTTATTTTTTCTTAAAAGAGAAAAACTGTCATAAATCTAAAGGGAAGAGATGTACTTTGTTCCAAGGTTAAAAAGGAAAATTGAAACAAAAGAAGGACCAGTTAATAGCATAATAGAATAGAATGTAGAATGTTCAGGTAAAATGAAGTCGAGTTTCAACTATGATGAAGATGATACTGCCTGGCAAGCGCTGTCTGAAGAAGACATAATAACTAATAATTTATCGGTACCTGGATTATTAGGATAAATCTGCAGATAAAGATATGTGTATAATGGAAGCTTCAAAAGCTGCAAATCTCATGTGATAAATGATTCAAAGTACAATACATTAGCTTGGATTTTAATGTTTGTAAAATGAATGAAACAATATATCTATATGCCAAAGCCATATTATCATAACTGCATTTGCCAAAATATAAGACATAAATTGCACTTAAATTTAGTAATCTGCGATGGTATGCTTGAATGTATCTTTGTGATTAAATGTGAACAATTGCTCCTTTAAGGTAAAGGTCTGTGTATGTGTGATTAATCAGATTGAAATGACAGGGCGGACAGCTCATGCCATGCCTAGTTATCAGAATGATTGATTTTAGTCGATGCTGCTGGATGAAAAAATATCTGTTAATAACTACAGCTGCAAAACTCCTGATGTCACTGATAGCACAAATCACTTCTCACATTCTGTATTATCTGGCTCATTTGCAGATACAGAGCATACAAACTGATCCATTGGAACGCAAAATTACAACTTACAGATTTATGCAAGAGGGATGACTGCAAAGAGCTTTGCATGAGTAGTGTAAGAAGCTGAAAATTGCTCCTGTTGTAGCTGTCATAGACACGTTGTTTTCTTTGATATGCGTGGAGTTTTTGCTGTCAGGCTTTTATCATGCAGACTGTGCTGTACCTCTCTTCCTGCCTAAAATAGAAAATCAGTTACCGAACCCGGATGCTATTAAGTGTTCTTAGAATAGTTCTTAACTAACTTGGTTGATTTGCACTTTCTGATGAAAGAACATTAGGTTGTTTATTACAGGTTCTGAACAAACATGTTTGGAAAGCAACAAATAAGATTACAAATTGCATTACATCAACATAATTGTTTACCATAGTTATATTCCTTGAAATATAATATTTATCTGTTTTGTTGGTATGCTTTTATTTTGGAAGATCAGGAGAGCTCATCTTCTTGCAACATTATATCCTATTTGCATTTTGCAGGGGTTAGGGGAATGGTGTGTGTCTTATGTTCCTCAGAATAGGAGAGGGCAGCAAATAATGTCTTATTATGTATCTGGTAGAATACACTGTTCTTGCATTCTGTCTATTTACTAATGCATGTAAGAGACTACACTGTCCATTTATATTGCCTTTTTTTTTTTTCCTCCCCTTTTCCCTTCTGTTCTGAGTGTTTAGCACCAGAAGGTGTAATAAGCTTCATTTTTTCCAGCCTCTCATGTCCATAAACTGCAGAATGAACACAGGACTGAGAGAAGTGCAAATCCCTTTGCATCAGTATTAACTGCTTCTCCCCCTCCCCCAGCAATTCACCTCCTGTTGTTCTAAATCCATCTCCCTTGCCCAGCTTTTCCCCACTGTCTTTTCATCTGACATTCCCCACTGACCCACAACAAGACATTTCATACGCCTCCAAACACAAAAATCTTCTGCAGGTTTTTATAGTCTTTCTTTGCCCCCAGAATTCACAAATGCATCAATTTTCAGGAAGCAGTGGCCTGAAATGCTGGAATTGTTGCTTTCTTGGAATGACAAAACCTTTCTTTGCTCTTTCAAGCTTCTGCTTTCTGTTTCATTGGTAAGCTCTTCAACTTCAAAAAGATTCATACATTTGAAAAACAAAAACAAAAAAAAAACAATCAACCAAACAACCAAAAAAAAAAAGATGAAAAATGAAACACCCACAACAAATACCACACAAAACCCAAACTTGTTGAATGCTGTTCCATTACGCTGCTGTTTAATTATGGCTGGTGTTCTGCAGCAAACCAGTGTGGTCTGGATACTAGTTAGCCTTAGCATCTTATGGATATAAATAACAGGGGAAAAAATGTTAAGTTACAAGAAAGCAGAGATAATTCTTTCTTAGTAGGATATTAAAGCATTACTGTCTTTATTATTTGTTCTTATTTCTCCAGAGGACCCTGGTCTTGATTATGATTCTGTTGTGGTAAGTGCCTCTATCAATCACAGGGAGATCATGTCCTTGCCTGAAGATGTGCATATAAAGATACCCCATACAGCAGCATGCCCTGAAGGAGCTTGATGGTAATTTCATAGGTGCTAAATATATTAATGTGAGCTCAGGTAGACTGTTGTGTTTCTGAAGTCTGAGGTATTTAAGATAAAAACTTTTATTAATTAGTTAACTTATTTATTTATTCCAGTGAGATTCCCCTAGTCTATCACAGTAACTATGATGCAAAAACAAAATACTTGCCTGCCTTTCAGATCTGCAAGCTGCTGAACTCTGAATGGAAGAATAATGTGGGATATATGAATATTAATGTATAAAATAATTTTAATTGTTGAAGAATTTCTATAAACATAAAGAACATAATCTTTGACAAAATCTGTGTGGATATTGCTCTTTTATATGCTGAGAAGGGATGTATAGGAATTCCTTGTTAGAGACTTTTACTATAGGAATGGAAAATTGAGGGTGAATCCTTTTCACTAGTACAATTTACTTTTTCCTTAGTACTGAGGAATCGTCCCTTAATCTGAAAGTCATAGTATTTTGAAGAAAAAACTTTTAATATTCAGAATGGATACAGATGCCCTCTAAACAGCTAATAATTTTGAAATATTATTGGCTGTAGATACCAAAAAAATTCCATTTTCTCACTTTCCCTTCTTCTAAATAATGAATGTCACACTAAGCTGCAAATACGCTTTAGTCTTTTGTTCAAGCAAAAGAGTCAGGATTGATTTTCACCATACTTATACCTTTCTGTTTTTTCTGGGTTCACCATCTAGTTTGTTTGCAAATATGGCAGTGGGCATTGAGAAGATTTGTTAAAAATACTGCCAGTTCTTTTTATGAGCAAGACAGCCGAAGAAGGAATTGGAAGAATCTGAGCCATGAAGGAACCTGCACTAGAAGAAGGAGATGGGAGTTCCTGGCAACATTCTTTTCCTAACATCAGTAAGCCATTGTTTTGGCTGTAAGTTTGAGTGAAGATTAACTGTCTAATGAATTTTAGATATGAGGTCACAGTTTGACACTGAGTACAGGGCATATGCATCCGTTCCATTTCACAGGGCATACTCACTGTCTCCAGGCAGAGCTGCAGGACTCCTCATGTATAAATAAATAATCTGGTCTAAGACAGATTACGTTCCTCAGATATCAATCACTAGTAAATATCATGTTCTACTCACAGTGTAGGAATACTAAATGGAAACCCATGACGATTTCAAATTGCTGTGATATTTACAGTCCCAGGGCTCACTGTAGAGACTTATTGGATGTCTTTACCTCTGAAAATGGGCTGAAAGCTGTAGTGGGATACTCATTCCTAGCTTGCCTCTCAGACTTTCAAATCAACTTTAATCTTATTTCCTTCAACCCTATGTCTGAATTACTGGAAATAATGCAAAAAGCTACCAGATTACTGCCTGTTGGGTTCACTGAGGAAACAAAGCCCCATCCCAACCTTTCCTGATTCCCTGTCTGGCAAATGTTTTGGACCACTGTATGCTGGGTTTTTATACGAATACAGTGTGTGAATGCAGTGGGAGAGAAAGGAAGAAATGTGGTAAAGCAAGCTTGAAGCTTGGTGTCCCTTGTACAAGCTGTGCAATTGTTTATTTCCCCTTCTTTCTACCTTGCCATCAGCTCTTTTTCTGACAGTACTCGCACATCACCCATTTCAGGTTGCAAGCAACACATCCCTCCATGTGTTGGCATCTAGAGACAAAGTTGGTTCAATCCTGGAGTATTGCCATCTTTCTGGTACAGTGACTGCATTTTATTTTATTTTATTTTATTTTATTTTATTTTATTTTATTTTATTTTATTTTATTTTGTTTTGTTTTGTTTTGTTTTGTTTTGTTTTATTTTGTTTTATTTTGTTTTATTTTGTTTTATTTTAATTATTTTATTTTATTTTATTTTGCAGTCAGTTCATACTCTCCCTTTAGAAGCTTCTCTTCTTCACTGGCTGAAATAGAGGTGAGAGATTGTTTATGAAACTCATGAATTCTGTGTTGGAGACTGTCTTTTTTTTTTTTTTTTAAGAGGCCACAGTTGGATGCTTTGAGTCTGGACTCTGTTATTTTTCAATACAACTGTAGCTGCTGTTTCATTCTTTCTGAATTTTGGCCTAATAAAAAGGAATTCTGGACATGTTTTGATCTATTTTTCTTATTCTTAGAGGGGAAAACAATCTACATAGATTATTTTTTTTTCTCATTTAGTATATTAGATATAACAAGCAAGTTAGCCTGTGATAAATTTTAATGAACTATAAGAATAAGAAGGAACTCAAAAGTTGCTAAATATTCTGGTTTTAATCATTGTTGGTAGGAAATATACACTAGATGGATAGTTTTTACCCTTTTAAGTCTTGATGTAAATGCTCTGATTTTGGGGTTAGATTATTTTTGTTTCTGTAACATCATCATTTCATAACAAAAAGAAGATGTAAATAAAAGAACAGCCCAGCCATGGACCAGTGTTGGCAGAGCAAAAACCACATTGGTCAAAAATGCCATCAAAGAGGGATACACAGGACTCTATTAACCTGTCATTGTCCAGTCCTAGAAGTAGGTCTAAGGAAATGGTCTAGAGAAGTCAGCCAAACTGACTTTGTAAAGTCAATTTACATTGTAAATTGATACACCAATTTACAATGATGAGAATCATTGCAAATTGATGTATCCAGCTTTAGCTTTAATGAGCATATGTGTGGAACAAAAGAATTCATGTTGATCAAAGTTCAGGTGTGTGTCTAGAAATGATTATTTTCAACTGGAGTACATGCAGAATTTGATTTTTAAGTCCTTTATTGGTTCTATTTTGAACTGCAACCACAAAAAAAAATTAATTTTAGCGTGTGTCTTCATGGCAAGAAATTGTGTCTTCAACAGTAACGTCTTCCTTCATATAGCATCATGTTTACCACATCATGGACTTCATGCCAATGGGCCTCCTGAATTTTCAGTAGAGATGGCTTCACTGTGAGGGAAAGCTTACTGTTTTATAATTAGTTCATATTACAGGGTAAAACATTTACATATATAAGTAATTTGGCTTACCTTAAAATGTACGGTATTTTCAAATGTAGAAGTATGAAGCTATTTCTATGAAATGGTCATATAGGAGAAAGCCAGTTATGAATTGAGAAAGAGAAGCAGAGACTTTTCAGAGGCATATCCAGCCAATTTTGATTCAGGTATTTTCAAGCAGTTTTTTTTTTTTTTTTTTTTTTTTTTAAGTGAATTCATATTTCAGGCAGTATTTCTGACAATCTATTTTGTGATTTAGGTTTAAAATTCTAAAATTTCAAGGTTTAAAATTCTAGTCCACATTGAAAACATAATGCCAAATTTGTAGTGATAAATGAATAGATTTATTTTAAATAAGTCTTTGATGTTTAATTTATACTTTTTATTTTATTTTTGGGTCATTACTTTTGCTATTTTTCTGTCTAGGAAAAAGTGATCAAAAGAGACAGAGGGATCAAGGGGGAGCATTGCTTTAGACTTGTCCATATAAGTAAAACAAGAAGAAATACATTGGCCAAGGAAGGGTAAGGGTGCTCATAATGTATATTTATTTTACTTTATTAGAAACATTTTATTATATGTTCCTGATTTTATTTTTTTTTTTAGCGATGGATAAAAGATCATGGTGACACTCGTTCTCTACCAACATTGCTACCCTTGGAAATCTATTTAAAACTGGTAACCCATGATTCATAATTGGCTAATATGCCTGCTAATGTTATTTTCATAAGAGAAGAAGTTTCATTTAGCTGAATTTATTTATTGACTAAATATCTCGAATTTCAACAGAGTGGTATGGTTGCTAAATTATAACCTCGTATACTAAAAGTGATAATACCTCTTATCATTATTTAAGTCTGTTGTACTGTGCAATTATAAGGAAGAGGAGGAAACTGAAGAGGAGATGATACACTGAGCAAATGTTTCAGTTTTAGCATTTTTTGTTCTTTATTATTACTTACCCGTTTTACAGCAAACCATATTTCCTTATAAGTGGGCTTTGAATCGAAAGAGTTAGTCATGTTGTTTGTCTAATTCTAAAGAAATGCACATGTTTTATATTACTCATGTAAAGTTTTCATGATCTCAGTCTTTAAAATTAACACGCTGCTTGGAATAACAAAATCTTGGTGTTTAGCAAGTGATTACACGAACTAAGTGGCAGAAAGATGATCTGATCTTACTAGGATATACTTTTTCCATAGATTTGAATTACAATTTCCTATGGAAATATTCTGAAATATTTTTTAAAAAGTATGAACTGATGGACATAAACACTATGGCTTGACATAGCTTGCAGTGATCTGTCAGGAAAATACATAGGGACAATTCTCCCCCATAGACTTTTCTTCAGTAAACTCATACACATTCTGATGGATGTCCCTACTCTAGAAATTAAGCTGGAATAACAACATTTGGTTCTGATTGTGAGGCCATTAATTTTTTATGGTTTCATATATGCCAAAAATGTAATAGCTTTTAGAGGAGCTTTTATCTAGTTCCAGTCTGAAGCTACCAAGTATGAAAGTGTGAAAAGACATTACTTAGCATGAAAAAATGGGAATGCGAACAGGTGGAAAGCAGTGATTCAGCAGTTTTAAACAATGATGAGCATGCAGGTGTTGTTCAGGAACTGGACTAAAGTTAGCTTATTTGTTCTCTACCATTTGTCTTATCTTTAGCTGTTACCATAGGCAGTCTCAAAATTTAACTTTTGAAGCCCTTGTATGTGATATTGTCAAGGAATCCTGCTTCAAGAGCTACTTCATTAAAAGACTCTAATAACCTTTCAGGTTAGAGCTGGAAAAGTGGTTGTAATGCTCAGGAGGAATAGATTGGGAGATCTATTCCACAGTATTTTGGTTGGTTGCGGTACTTTTATGTTATTTTTGTAGTTGTTATTGTTGTTCCTTTCTTATTTATGTATTTATTTATTTATTTTAAAAACAGGTTATACACAGAGATGCTTTACTATTTAAAAATATATTTTACTTTATGTTTTCAGAGCTCCATAAACCAAACTTAAACAGGGCAGATTTCATTTTTCTTTCTTTCTTTTCCTCACCCGAAACATCCTATTTTTGTCCTAACCCCTCAGAAAAATTGAGAGCTGGAATATTTGAATAAACTCTAAAAAACAAACAAAATCTTCTTATGCATGCCTACATCAAGTCGTTCAAGAAGTCATTAAATACTCTCAAGAAATTTTGTTAAATATGTCTTTTTGTGATGAAGAGATATATTAGGTGTATACTAAATTTTAAGGAATGAAATCTATATATTCTGCACATATGAAGTTGCAACTTCCTTGAGTAGGAATTTAAAGTCTTTGGTGGACAATAATATTTTTTTTAAAAAGATGGGGTTGGGGGAGTAGAGAAATGTTGTTAGGTAACTGTCATTGTATACCTGCTTCAGATATTGTAGCCTGGATTTTTGAAGTCTTTATATCATTGTATTCACCTATATTTTATATCTAAATAAAATATGTACACATTATTTTTTTTCCTTCAAACTGGTGTAAAATGTAAGAACATTTTCCTGTGCTGTAATAACTAGGGAAGTCTATCTTTTATATAGACTACAATTAAATAGAGAGGACACAGAGTGTGATTACAGTATGTCAAGAGGGCAAAGAAGGGAGTTGCCTACCTGAGGCCACTGAATAGCTTCAGAGAGCTGGCCAGTATTATGTTATATCTAAGGGCAATGTAGAAAAGTAATTGATCCTTGAACTGACAATAAAATGCTTGCTTCTGAAACTGGTGAGATTCAAAGGCATCCTGTTGGTGTGGAATAGGACTGATTTTGCTTTCCTTATTCACTTGGTTCTGTGGCTTGTATGCACTTGTGTATTACATTTCCCTGAGAACATTTTACATTGCAAACTATTCAAATTCCTGGATTTTTATATGTATCAGAGCTATGCGTGCTTAATTTCATGAGGAGAATTCATTGCTGAGGGGTATGGGTTTTTATTTTTATTTTTGCCAGGAACCCATGACAGTTCTCTATTTTGCTGTTGTTGAATTTAAGCTTCCTTTTGCAGTGTTTTCAAAAATGTGATTGTTTCTACAAATGCTGAACATTTATACATTATAGTACAAACATACAGTACATATAGTACAAAAAAGAATCATTTAGGTTGGAAAAGACCTCTAAGATCATCTGTTCCAACCTATAACCTAGCACTGACAAGTCTGCCATTAAACCATGTCCCTAAGCTCTACATCTACACATTTTTTTGAAGACCTCCAGGGATAGTGACTCAACTGCTTCTCTGGGGAGCCTGTTACAATACTTCATAACCCTTTCAGTGATGATTTTTTTTTTCTAATATCCAACCTAAACCTCCCCTGGTGCAACTTCAGGCCATTTCCTCTTCTTTTATCACTGGGGAATGCTTGGGAGAAGATATGTCCTTTGGTCAAGAAAGGATGAAATGTTTCAACTGGCATATATATTTATTTGTGTGTGTGTGTGTGTTGCTATCCATCTATAGACATATACATATTAAAAGGTACATATTATATTATATTATATATAATATAATATATCATATTATTATATAATATAATATATAAAATATCGTCTAAATATTATTATAATATAATATGTATCGTAACATATAAAAACATTAATATGTTATGTAATACTTATTTAATGAATAAGTAATAACACATATATGCTGAAACTTGAACAGTTATTTCAGAATGCCCAGGAACATTTTTGTCTTTAAAATTCTAGCTGAAAAGATAGCATCTTACTATTTTCTTAATTGTTGCAATATCACTAATGTTATTTTTCATTAAAAGGAAAAAAAAAAGGGAAATGAAAGTAACTCAACACAAAACACTCTTTGGAGTGTTTTGGCAGGCTTACTGTTGAATTTCAGCAGATATTGCTTTTCAGAGGTTGGCTTGTATTCTGAGGTATGCTTACTGTGCTTACCAGTAAGCATACCTCAGAATACTGAGGTTTTTGGTAAGCTACCAAAAACATTAGGTACTTGTAATATATGTTGTTTGATCATGAGATCATTCTCCCACTCTCAGATTTAGTGGAATTTGGCCAACAAATTGAAAAATCACTGTACATAGAAAAAGCACAATCTCATTAAGCATAATTTCTTCAGAAATCAGGCCAAAGCAGTGTTAAAAGATCACAAAAATCAGAATGCTTGTATGAGGAAATGTAGAAATATGTTGAGAATTTAGATTTTATTATTATTCCCCCCCCCCCCCCCCCCCCCCCCCCCACAGAGAACTAAGACTTTTCCCTGGGATAAGAGTGGAGACTGTTTACTGACTGATCTCTTATATACTTCCTTAGTCTTCATCTTTTATTTTGATACCTGTGAGTTTGCAGTATAGGCAATGACAGTTGGAAACAAAATGATTCTTCTCTTCTTTTTCTCACTGATTTTGTTTAACTTAAACTGTGTTGACACAAAGGAGTTTGAAGGAAGGGAGTTTGGACAAATTTATCTCTGTTTGGACAATTTATCTCTGTCATAAAGAAAGTCACACTTGGGAATGAGAAAAGGCAGGGAAGAGCTTCTAATGTTTTAGCATGCATTAGAATATTAATAGCCAATTATCACAATTAAATAATAAATTCTGGCTTCTAAGTATTGTGCCAGTCTTGAAAACAAAGCGTTCCTTGTTATCTCCTTGAGAGAGATAAATAAAATTGTCAACTAAAACTGGGAAATGCTAAAGTACATCTTTTATTTATCATGCCATGTCCATCTATTTGTATTCTCTCTCATTGAAAATGTAGGTTGGTTTGAGATTTAAAATTGTTAATTTTCTCCTCTCTCCCTTTACTTGAATGTCCTTTATTTTCATGTGCAGTCAAAGAAGCGTGAGTATAAGCTTCCATGCTGTGCGTATAAATAACTCCTCTAGCAACTAGCAAGAATTAAAACATGGCATTATCTGTGATAGCTGCATTAGCTGGAATGGTTTACCCAGGATACATTAACTAATAAACTTGTATCTATTTAAGAAGGAGTCTAATTAGGATGCTTTTGTTATATAAACCAAACCACATTGTTTAATATAATAAAACCTACATAAAATAATGAATAGAACATCTTCTATTTCATTATTTCTTCAAATGAGATGACTTAAAGGTAATTTCTACATTTTAAGCATTTAGTTTCATAGCACTCCCTAGCAATTCAGAGTGTAATGCCTCAAATGTTTGCCATTATTAAGAAACATTTAATGTAAGATTAGATTAGTCATAAATATTTTATAGGGATAAATATTTCAGGTGCTTTCCAATGCCTTTATGCCTTTAATTTTGTGCATCTACATACAAATAAAAGGGACGCTCCATTAGCATATTTTACTCCTACCACATCCTTCTGTTTTGGGTGAGTCAGTCTCAAAACACTCTGAAGTCTCTTTTAGTTTTGTTTCCAAAGTCAGATAGGTAAATCTCAGTCCCTGCCACTCTCTTCCAAGCCGCTTTTCCTTGGATGACAGCAGCCTTTGTGGTAAAGTTATGGCTGTTCTGCCAATGTCCTCCATCATTCATGACATGGATTGTGCCTGGCACTGAGAGGGACAGATCATGCAGCCTCTTTGCTGATAATGGGCAGCAACCTGGAGACCACTGCACCCCCTCCAGATATACATGCCTTGTTGGTTCATTCTGTAATTAAAAGCTGAAATGCTTTGATGTCTAAATGATGATCTGGGACTTCTAGGGGCTAGAGGTGGTTTTACTTAGTACCTTGAATCATATTTTGAAACATATCACTGTTGATGGATTTGGTTCTCCCTTCACAGGGAAGACAAAGTTTGTACCATGGTAGTGCCATCTGAGTAAGGCAGTTCAGTCTGTCCCAATCAAGCCAACGAAAGAAAAGCAGACAGAAGAAACTGAATTTAATTTCTTATGGTGTGTTACAGTAGGAATGCTACAAAAAGAAATATTGTACTTTTGGGCACTCAGTTAAACAAAAAAAAAAAAAGGGAAGTTTCTGAGAAAATGAACCGAATTCTACAGTTGTTTTTTCCCTCCATCTTTTTTGCTTTTTGTAATGAAGGAATTGTGTACCACCTGCTGCTGTTCCATTAGGCCCACTGACTACTACTCTTTTTTTAAGACCAGAACAACAATATCCAAAGTTTCTCTCTCAGGGGCTCATGACACACATCCGGGTTGTGATTCACCTGTGGTTGTCAAATTGTGGTTTGTGACCCTGTTTCTAAATGCATCTTGTCTTACAGCACATGGACCCTAATTGAGGAGCTGCTGATGTGAAACATGCACAAGAGTCAGACGTGAGCAGAAGCAGCCTGGTGTGGAGCTTACTTGAGCACGGCCACAGCCTTGTAAAGAAACGCCACACCCTTGTAAAAAACATCACAGCCTTGGAAATTATGCTTGGTACAATTAGTCTGCTCTGTGCTTTAGGGTTGTTCTTCACTGTGGAAGTTTAATAAGCTTGAAGGAGGCATAGTGTCTGCACTGCAGCCTGCCTATTTCATTTATGCTCTTCCTTTCTGAAGATAAAACAATGCTGTGTGTATATTCTGTTATGATAATATGTTAAGCTAATTTCTTTCAATGACTGAAAATGAAATAATGTTAATTGCTAAAGAGAGAAAAATAGTTTTTCATAGCACCATTTAAAACTGTTTAACTAAATTGAATTAACAATATATATATATATTATTTTTATGAAAGTTGTTTTCTAGTTCAGATCTATCCTCTGTTTTCTGCAAATTTCTGTGCATCTATAAAATCTGTCAAGTCTGGTTTTGTTGACAGGCAATATTGTTCTTCATTTGGAAGTTTGATTTGCTTCCTATGAGTTTTCTTGATATATACTACAACTGCAGCTATAACTTAAGCTTGAAAAATCCCACCCTCCAAGTAGATGTAAGTGAAGATACTGTAAATCATGAGAATATTCCTATATATACTGTTTTTTCTAGCTTTTCACTAGCATTTTGGTGAAAAAAAAGTAAGAAAGAAGCTTCAAATTAGATGGGTTCGTTAAAATCTTCCTTGCAATGTACCATTTTTCAATGTCTGCAAAATTCAGATATAGAAATGTTAATGTCTTTGAATGTTTAATTACCTCTGTGATAACCTTAAAAAGCTGTGATCCTTATGCTACCACATGGAGACCAGGGCAATAGCATTCTGCATAACAATTAACAAAACTGTTAAGAAAGATAAGTGACTAAAATAACAAAAAAGAAAATATTTTGTAGAACATGTGGTTCTTATGCTTTTTAAGTAGTTTCAGCTGTATACTTTTTTTTTTTTTTTTTTTTTTTTTTTTTTTTTTTTTTAAGATTTGGATTCTCCTTAATGGTCTTTACTAATGCAAACATCAGTCTATATTCAGTGCATATTAATTTGTATGAATATGAATAGTGCCTTCACATATTTCATTCTGCTTTTTTTTTTTTTTTGGCACACAGAAACTGGCAAGAAAGAGGAAACAGACTAGCAATATCCTTCCTTGCTGTTTAATGAAATACCATTACAAAGTCAACGGTATGGCAAAATTTATATCCTTTTAGCACATATAAAAGAAATACCAAATTGTTTAGAATACCACCATTTTTACTACTTAAATCTTTTTTAAACTACTTGATAAATACAATATTTTACACATAAGAAGACTATTTCTCCTCTTCACACATCCCACAGAAATAATAAAAGCAAGTAGTTCCTTCAGCACTTGTACTAATGAAATCTCTTCTGCTGATTTGATCTTGGGCTTAATTTTACTTTGGAGCCTTAGAAAGATGCAAACTCTGATTGAAACAGCGATAGGTTTTGTGCCTGAGCTGTTTCCCATGTTGGCTTCTCTTGTTTTATGTTCATGCTATAGCATGTCTCTCTCCAAGTTAGTTTATTGGAAGGCTCTCCCCTTTGCCAGAAATCTCTTTTGACAATACCTGTGGGAAAACTGCGTTTAACCCCTTAACCTCTAAGTTAATTTTCACCAAAACCAACAATTCGGAAGTGATTAATGAGAGCAGCAAGCAGGATGACAGAGTAGATAGTATTGACTGCATAAATCTGTTCAGCTAGGAAATTGGGTTAAAATACCTTTTTTAAATAATAATAAAAAAGTAACTTTTAATGTTACCTTATCATGCGGTATAAGAAGTGGGAATTACTCATAGTAAGTTATAGTTCTAAGGCAACCATATACCATTATAATAAGGGTGATATAAATATTGTTAGGTAGGCTGGCTTTCACAGCTCCCTATGACTAAATACAGACCTAGGTTGCCTGTGCTGTAATCATTCACAGATGATTTATTGTATTGAATCAGCAAAATTCTGGTGGTACTTAAAATTGGACATTATAACTTGTTCTTAAATCACTCCTCTTTTAGAGATGCACTAGAAGCTGGAACTAAAGTAAGTGTAGAAGCTTCCTCCCTTTCTCCTTCAAGTTCTTTTGGAAAGAATACAAGATTTGGCGCTCCTTTTATGAAGGTATGATGTGGTAGATATTTTTGTGTGGTTCCAAGCCACATTATTTGTGGTTCCAAGCCTTCATTATTTGAAGGAACTGGGGGAAGTTGTGGATTTGTACAATGTTTGAGCCAAAAGCTGGGGGTTAGTAGTCTTGCCTGTGGTAATGTTTGTCTGCATCATGGAAGTGTAACAAATAAAAGTGGGAGAGCTCATAACTTTTGGATTAGTTTACCTAATAAAAGTAATTTTTTTGATGCTAAAGTCAGGAAATGAAAAAGTGAAGGTTCTCATGGAAACACTTGCTAAGCTACTTCACACAAACACTTTTTTTTTTTTTTTTTTCCTTGTATGATGCTAGCACGTATTGTATTACCACTTGTTTTGCTCTGCTTGGAAGAAATTGACTTTCTTGTAAGGTACATTGTCTTCTGTACACTGTCAATAGTTAAATAATACTAATAACAATGATTAAAGGATGGGATGTATAGCTTGGCTAAGTTCAATTAGTAGAAGTAGGTTTTCATTTCCTGAGTCTTGACTGTTGATGATATTGATACAACCTTAATTTTAACTGTCTATAAGCTTGGAAATGTAAATATAAAACAGCTCATCCAAAAATGTTATCAACTGTGATTAAAATGCACTGAACTGTATATTCCACCAACGCAAAGCACAAAAAGCAAGGAAATCAGCAGGTAAGCTATTTGTTACCCTGTGCTTCACTCGGGTCTGCATCTCGGCCATTATTCCTCCCTTCCACCACACACAGCTGACCTATGCTTAGCCCCTTGTGCAACAGTCTTTATCATCCACAATTATGATTCAACAGCACACTTGATAGAAATTATAGACCTGAAGTTTCTAAATTAAAACTGTCACATACTTCGAGTATGCTCTGCATATTTCTGCTCATGCTGGTTAGAGCAAGCTAGACAGCAAAGTCTTGCAGCAGGGTTTTTAAAAGTGCTTCCCCGTCTTTTTCCGCGTTTTTGAGGACTGAAGAGGTATCCTCAACATTGAGTGTGCTGCCCTCTGCTGCTCCATCTTCTTCTAGCCACTGCTCACAGTGAATGTCCCTCACTCGGGTGAGGGACTTTGCAAAACCTGGGCTGGTGGCAGTGAGGTCACACCAGGACAGGTGGGTGAGAATCAGCACGGCACAGGCATACACATAGCCCGGTTCAGGCAAGGACCATAGGCTGGGACTTAAGTATAGCTCCCAAGGTGATGGGCAGAGACAGGTTTTTCTCGGCCCTTTCTCACAGCTCTTTTTCTGGCAGCAGATCCATGGTTGCACCGTAGTACCATTGCCAAGGCTAGCCTTGAGCACAGGCAGTTAAATCCTGGGAGGGGTGGGGGGAAAGGCTGTGGGGTGCCACTCAGGTCTCTTACGTACTCTGTCTCTATAGAATTAGATTTTATAGATAGAGTTAATGGCTCCCTCTGCCTTCCCTGCTGTGAAATGGTATGAGAGTGGGAACAGGATATGTGGAATTGGCACAAGTGGGAAATTCTCCCCAGTAGTATTTGGCACTACCCAGGCACCTTTGAAAACAGTACAATGGAAAATCCTATCATCAGCAAAGCAAGCTTGGATCTGAGCATTGCAGATCTGATGGCAATTCTAGTCTTAGTGACTAACACCGCCAGAGGAAAGGGAAGAGCTGATGTCTTATGTAGCATACTTGCAACTAGAAGCAAATGCAGAAGCTGAAAAAAAAAAAAATCAGCTTCTGAGAATGCCTTAAGATTGAGAAGTCTTGTAATAGACTTATAATAACTCTAAAACTTTTGTTGGGATCTCAGAAGAAAACCTCCCATCCAGTATTTGACACTTTTGCTGTTACCTGAAATAGCACATTTTCTCTTCCTGTCTTAATTTTCATGAACTGGAATAAACAGCCTAACTACTTTGCCTTTCATTTGTCATCTGTTTTATGTAGGAGTGGGAAGTTATGTTGTTTAACATGATGACTGAATTGAGAGACCCTGCTTCCTTCCCTCATCAGTGTGAATGTCAACAGTAGCTGATCAATAAGGAGAGCTACACTACAAAAAAAAAAGTAGATTTTGATGTGACATTACTAATATTCTTCATGGAAGAAGTATTTCAAAAAAATAATTCCAGAAGATTTATTTATTTTTTTGATTCAGAAGATTAAAGATTGGCTAATTGAAGGTCAAACAGTTCCAAACTTTGCCCTCAGGATTTCTTTTGGTCTTTCAGATTCATCAAATGGGATGGTTGCTTTTGGTGCTTTTCCATATTATTAATGCGTTTCATTGTATGTCCTAAAACTACGTTGAAGATGGTGAATTTTCTTTTTTAGAGAGAACACATTTCAGAAAATAATAATAATAAAAAAAATAAACAAACACCAACAAACCAGACAAAATATTAGAAAAGAACTTGTGGCCTAGAGCTGTTATTTGGGTATCTTTCTGTCTGTGAGGAGAACCCCTGCAGTGTTATATTCAGAGACATTTATTCACTGTCTTTTTATTCTTTGCTCAAAGCTCTAAATATCAGTTGTCAAAACTTTCTCCTTTCAGATGCAGCAATGGAAAACTTTAAAGCCAAGAAATAACCTTTGACTTGAATTTAAACGCATGTCTTCAGAGATTATAAACTCAAATTCTTCTCCCTTTTACCCAACAGATTCTACACTATAATTTGGAAATTCGCAGTTAACCTTGCCCAATCTCTTTTACACACATTTGTGCACAAATGCACACACACACACACACACACTCATTTATGGGGGGGAGGAAGGGGGAAGGGGAAGAGGAAAAAGAGGGAAGGAATGCAGGGGGGGAAGAGGGAGGGAGGAGAAGGAGAAAGCAGACATCCCAGTACTCCAGACAAAAAGTTAGTTTCTTGTAATGACTTGCATTAATCCTTCTTTTTCACCTTACATCAACTGGCACATCTTTGGCAACTGGTGCTCATTTCCATCTCTCTCTCACATCAAGTTGCTCATAGCAGTTTTGGTTTTGTGGTAAACACTTCAGCTGCAACTTTCCTTTGATTTGGCTGGTGTGTTTTAGAATTCGTGAAGTGCATTTCCATTTGAGAAGAGAAGGTCTCAGTGAAAGCACAGAGAAGACATCTTAAATAGACTCTGCATGACTATTTTGTTAGTTGTGAATGCTCTCTGAGAAGCTGTAACACTAGGGCTGTATGTGTGCATGTATCTATATTTCAGTATAATGTAGATATATGCGTATAGTACTGTTTATGGCTTACACATACAATCATTATCTTTGCGGGGACCTTCTTAGTTCATAAGATGCAATTTTCTCCCACACAAGAGAATTCTGAAACCATGGTCATTCATAAAGTTCATTAAAAGTTAAGGGACACAGAGGCCAATGTCCTTATAGGCATTTAAGAGCACTGTGGTTTCATACCTTGTGTTCATATCTGGAAAAGGACTCTGTTCCAGTGGCTGGTGTCAGGTTATTAGATAGGTACCTGACCTTCTCTAGTGATGTGCTGCTATTCCTCAGAAAGCTAATATTCTGGAAGGAGCCTTGCTCAGCCTTCCAGCTGCAGTGCTACAGCACTCATACAATAATTCCAAGGACTGGAAGATGTGTTAAAATGCTTGTAGGAATGGCATAAATTCCATTTGCTGATAGCAGTTAAACAGTTCTTTTTACACATGCTGGAAAGGTTCAGGGTAAAAGAGTGATTCAGCCTATCATGGACTATGCAACTGTGATGCAGTATTTTTACTACCTATAAAACTCATCCCGGCTAAGGCTCACCCTGCACCATAATGTGCACCATTGTTTTATCCAGTACACACATTAAAAGGGAACAGAAACAAAATCACAAACACTCAAGGTCGGTCTGTCCAATTAATGACAGGCAATACAATTGCTTTTTTATATGTAAACAGCAAGGGAGTGGGCAAACTCTTTTGTACTATGCCAGCTAGCAGTCTGGCTATGATTTAAGGCATTTGAAATTAAGTCTGTCTCTTCAGCTGTACATTTTTACTAGGTCTGCAGAACAGACTGGCAGACAGTATGAGCAGATGCTTCTAGTTGGATCAGTGATAGAAAATGAAGGGTAAAGTTCTTTGTGCTGGCTTTTCAGTCTGAAATCATCCTTTGAATCTTTGTGCAGGACAACAGCAGCAGCAAACTTTAGGTGTTTTCCAGATGAGGTATTGGACCACATGAGTCTACTGGTGGATCACCCCAGGGAATCTGTAAAGGCAGCATCTGTTTAAAGATCTCTGTCTACTGCGCATGTAAAGAACAGTTACGACTCCATATGAATTTAATCTTTTTCCTTCTTTCCATCTTCTCTTTGCTGCATAAAAAAAAAAGTTTAGAAAATTCTTGCCTTTTTTTTTTTTTTTCACCCAGACAATACAACACCTGTTTCTTTTTGGATGTACAGTATGTGAAATCAACACCTTATTAAATAAGTAAACCAAAGTAAAGTTGCATTTATATTTTTTCTTCAGTACAAGAAGAAATAATAACTTACTTTTTCCACTTGCTGCCTTATATGTGTGGGTGTTCCTGTCCAGTTCTAGTAGCTGTTCATCAATAGCTAACTCATTAAAGGCTGAGATCCCTACTCCAATCCCACAAGCAGAATGTGACTCAAATGATTTTTTCCTCAAGATTATGGAAAACATACCTTTCAATACCTTTCAACCAGATGTTCTGAACCTGGCATCTATCTTACTTCAGTAATACCAATAATACCAATAAACAGACTTCCAAGAGCTTCCATGATATAACCAAAAACATGTCTGGAATGAGGGCTGAGTGTTGTTGATTGAAAATATTAGAGGTGTGATTTATTATTCTAGATGTGTGTAGTCAATATCTTAATTTTTTGTTTTAAAGCAACAAATAGTCTACGGACTCTGAAAACTGATTTTGACTACTTTAAAAATAAAAAATTGCATTTGATGGAAAGGAACAAGAAGGTAAAGAAAAACTAAAGAAGAGTTTAAAAATGCCCTTCCTGATGGTTATCTCTGCATGCATGATTTTCCTTTGTTCCTCTTTTTATTTTTTATTTTTTTTAAATTTTTTGTTCTTTCTGTTTAGAAGCTTTGTTACCTGGATCTTTAGTTCTTCCCATTTGTTTCATATCTTAGCTGCTCTTTCAGCAAGAGTTTATGGCCTGAAAGACAATTGTCTTTTTTTCCCTTTTTTTTTTTTTTTTTTTTTTAATTATGGAAGTTGAAGGCCATGTAGTTTGAGCCGAGTGCTTAATTGAAGGAGAACCATGCTTGCTTTTTTGTTCCTGTCTAGCTTGCCAAGAGTATGGTGCTCTGCATAGGCAGGACAACAGCTTTTGTGGTGATTTCATTTTAATTGGCATCCTGGAGCAAGGGATGCCAATAAGGCATCCAAGGAAGCCAATAAGGAGATAAGGAGATTATAATACTTTTTCCCTGGTTTAGAAGGGCTGTGATGGCACAAAGTAAATGTAGTATATGTGGAACAGTTTTCAGTTTTGCTTTTACATCGGCAAAAGCTATGGAAAGTTTTTTTTTAAGTGGGCATTTAACATCCCCTGTGTCTCTTTTCCTTACAAAAAAACAAGTGTTTTTGTTCACTGGCCCCTGCCCCTCCCCATGCTTACCTTTTCATCACTAATTAACATTTTTCTCATTAATTTATTTTAGTAGAGGCGTACATATAGTCACTGCAAGCTGGTTATATTCTGTCCTTATGAATCAGTCAGAATGACTTTAGACAATAAATACCTCCATTCAAATTCTAGTCTGTGTTTGCCCTTGTCTAACATGTTTGCCCATTTTGACATCTGAGTCAGTTACTGTTTTATAAAAGGAATATCTTTAAAGTTGTTAAATACAATAATAAGATTTCTAAGAGGCAAAATGTATTTGAACTGCTTTTATAGTATTCATGCTAAAATGACACTCAGACACTCCAGTTGTACCCCGAGATACTTTCTAATATGGTTGTGGCTCTGACTTTTCAGAACATGCAGATCTTATGAATGAGTCATGAAGGTGGACCATCATATATCAAAGCTTAATTATTACATAGATTTATCTTTCAACCATTCTCCTCTGATCATCTCATACCAAAACTAAAATATTTCCTGTTGTGATGTGGTTTATTTTGCCAGGAACAAATCCAATGATGCCAAAGGAAGCCGTCGTTGCACTTTAATGACAGAATACAAAAAGGAATGTGATAATTAAGTTATGTTATGAATATTGGCTATAAATTATGTTGTCTCATGTAAGCACTTGGGACTTCTGTTTTCCTTTTCTTCCTACTGCATCATTTTTTCACAATATTGGGAGCTTGGCCATGTGCAGAGATTTTCTTATCTAAGGATACCAGCTGTTTACTGGTGGTTGAAACTAGTTGTTCCTTTCTCAATCAATGTCTGTCACAAGGAGACAAAAATGTGCATATGACTTACATGATTTGTTTTCATAATGACAAATGTAGTTTAGTTAGGAAATTGATTATAAAAATAGAAACCAGGCTTTGAAAAGCAATTTGAAGATACAGTATAGGTCTGTTATGATCATTTTAAGGCTAATGAGTATATTTCACTTACGTAGTTAATCTTTTCAGTGTCTAGCAACAATGTTAATGTGGGAAGCTGATGTTGAGGGTAGGATGCACGCTTTGCTGATATGCACCCAAATTATATGCTATTTAATGTATTATTTCAATTGAATGAATACATAGAATGCAAATGTAATATAAAGCTGAGGCATTAATCTTCTTCAGAATACACAAGTATCAACATAGAAATGCAGTAACCTTATTTAGGCTTTCTTTGAATAATGCTGAGAGATTTTGAATCATTACTGGTTTAGAAGTATGTGCAACAGTTTGAAGAGTTAGGTTCTATCAGATCCAAACTACCCTTCAACCACATTTCAACTCCCAACCTGGAAATACCGTAAGGTCTAGATAAAAGGGAATCTACGGGAATCTTCCTTGTTTCAATGCAATATTGTCTTAGCGTGACCCAGACAGATACTGGACCCTGCATCATGCTATTCCTTCACACCTTCTAGAGCATCAGTTTTGCTTTCTTATTCTGTACTAGCTTTGATTGAAATTAGGGGGCATCCTTTGTGGAAGAACTCTCTACCCCCGATATCAAGAAACCACTTGTTTATTTTACAAAGTTCATGGGCTTTCCCTGAGCAGGCCATTTACTCCAGATTTCCTCAAGGAAGGTTTCAAGGTTTTGATTATTTTCTCTGTACACTTTTGTCATCTTTGATAGGTCTTCACCAAATGAGGAAACAGAGCAGGTGTCATCCCCCTCCCCCCCCCCCCCCCCCCCAAAAAAAAAAAAAAGTATATTGGAAAAGTAGATTTATCTTGGTTTTAAATTATGTTAATTTGCCTTTTAGCATAGCAGAATTGTAAACTTTCAAGTTGTCTAGTTCAGCATGGCCTTTAAACAAGATCATCTGTGGTTATTTTGCTCTCTTGACAACTGCAAGAGAGAGGTAAAAGAGACAGTGACAGCAGCCTTAAGGAGGTGTCAAAGAAAATTTTAGACTGATGATCACTTTCGGTGATTTGGTGTAGTCAAAATAAGTATGGAAGTTCTTATGTTTCTGCTTTGAATTTGATTAGCCTATGCAAAATTTTGCAATTTAATTTTTTACTCCCTCCGATGTATTTAATAAATGTCATAGGAGTTCAATGGAGAAGGCATAATTAATGAGTAGTTGCATATCTTTAGATGCAACAAGAGTAGATTACCAAAAGGTTCAGTTTTGTCAAGGAAAACAAAACTAAAAACACCCTACACTGCTAATACTTTATTCAAATCCTAAATGCGTGTGAGTAAATTAGAAGAAATTCCACCTTATATAGCTCAGAAGACCAATATAAAGTCTATAGATTCTTTGCAGGTCTTTCATTTCAAGAAGACCCCAACACTTTGTCTGGTCATTGCACTTCTCAGGTTATGTAATCTAAAATTTCCAAGTATCGTTTTAAGATACTTAAATACACACTGCGTAACCTGGATATGTAAGACCTGAGATACTTAGGGGTTTGTAGGTTGGTTGGTGTGTTTTCAATTCTTGTAGCCCTGTTTTGCCCAGCTGAGCATAAGACTACTTCGGGTCTTGGGGGAATAACGTGTATGCCACAAAAGAGTGTGTAATTGGTTGTTACAGTAAGTCATTGCTTTTATCAAAGCTCTGACAAAAGTCTTCATTGAGGAGATGGGAGTGGCTGAAGTTGGTCAGAGATGATTGTTCATATTTTCTTACACACCAGTTCTTGCAATTTTTTTAGTACTGATGCCTTCAAGACACGATTAATATTTTCATCTTTGCACGCAAGTGGAGATCAGGTTATATGTAAAAGAATCTAAACAGAGTTGTCATACTAACATTTAAATCTTTTCTTTCCAACAGTGTCACTGTGGGTGTGTTACATAAATTGCTACAATGGCATGTACATGTATATCAGATTCTTTAGCTCAGAGGCCATCTGTCATTGAAAGTGGCACATTCTCCTGCTCATCATTTCTGTAGCACTGTGCGTTCTGGACAGGGCACATCCAGGTGAAGTTAGCAACCAGAGCAGCTCTGTTTGGAAAGGCTTAGCGATCAAGTCACTCCTTCAGAGAGGAGCAAACACCACAAATAGATTTTGCTTTCTATCCAAGAGAACACCAAGTGCTTTCAGCTTTGCTTCAGAAAAGAACAAGCTAGCTCCCTGAGGGATATTTTTCTACTCAGTAGAATTCAGCATCACCTCTACAGGCACTTCTCTGTAGTGCCTGACCGACGGGTAATCACAGAACTCTAATAAGAAAGTTGTCCTATGATAGACCTAGGCAGGATTCAGCATTTTCACGATTATCTAGACTTATCTGTGTCTCTCTCCCCATTTTCCTGCCACCTTTGTTATTTCCTTGAAATCTGAGAAAGTGGAAGTGAGCCAGGGCATGATGCTGACCACTTCATCTATTATTTGCCTGGAATGTGTTTTGGCTTGAGAATATGTTCACATTTACATATTTGCCTAACTTTTCTTTGTTCTATATTTAATGCAAACTGTAAATTGCTGAAGGAAGAACTTGACAGTGTGAATGTGTGCTGACAATTTGCTCTAAGAATTCCAACTATGGGTCAGAGATTTTTCTTCCTAATCGGTGACAATGTATATAACCTCTCTGTCTACTCTAAATGTTCCTGTCTGTAAAATGAGGTTTTACTTGCCTGCCTTACAGGCATGTTGAAGCTTAATTAGTGTAGGTAATAAATGCTAAGTTTTTTTATTATTATTATTTTATTATTATTTTTTAAATATCTATTGCATTCCAAAATGATCAGGGTTGGATCTTAATTCACAGCTTTATGGGATATGGTTCACTATTGATTACCTGGGGTTTTCACAAAGCCTGTCCTGAATTTAATAAGGGATTTAACAAAAATAACTCTTGAAAACACTTGTGATTCTTGTTAATAGAGAGCTAATTTGTACTTGCATTAAACTAGTGGAGCTCTGTTCATATTCTGAGTTTTCTTGATTGACATAGGCTTTGAAATGTAAATGTTGCACAGGTCTTCCCTTTCTGAAGAACATATGCTTATTATTGTATTAACATGTTTTTCTTATGATATTTTCTTAACTGGTTGTCTTCATGCTCCAGTATAAAGGAATAACATAATTTAAAATCGTACTCGTTTGGACTTCTTTCAACATATCATAAGTAAAACCAAGTTATAGAATAAGACTGGATTCCATTGTACTGGGGTCGGAAGACAAAGAGGAAAATGTTGTTTGTTTGTTTGTTTTGGGGGAGGGGTGTTTGAATTTGTTTTTATGCCTCATCATGTTTAATCAGATTCATATCAATAATGCATGGCTGTAGGTGTGAGATCCCTCTCTCACCAATCCTTGGAAGACCAGTATTGTTGTTTGTTTTCTCTTGTTTTAGGCTTGCTCTACAAAGACAGATTTTTTTTTTTTTTTTAAATCAAAGTTACTACTGGAAAGTTCCATTAGTAGAAATCAGTAGAATTAAAAGATGGAGCATAAAAACAAGAAAAAATGTGTGCTCCATGGAGTTTAAGAGTTTAGGTAATTTTAGGAGGAGCTTTCTTGGCACCAGAAATTACAAGTGCCTTATTGTAAAGCTATTGTGCCTGTTGTAAAGTTAGCCACATCTCCTTCTGTGTGTTGAATGTGATTTTCCTTTTCCTTTATATTCTGTTTCCTTCTTGAGGCTATTTCATGCTATTTTGCTATGTGATGAAAATTAACCTTATTTTAATCAGAGATTCCCAGAGAATTCCTCTTATGGATTCTTCCAATCTAAACGTTGTCTAAAGCTCCAAGATGAAAATTTGGCTGAAAGTGTCATTATCCTGCTATGTTTCTTTGGTTGAGTTAAAACATAGCCTCTGCATGACACAGAATATTATTGGGGATCACTCCAAGACTTTGCAATTCCCCTAGGAGCTAAGAATCATCATAAATTTCATTTTAATCTGTACTTTCATTGGTAGGAACATTGCTGACCTTACCTGTGCAGGTAACATGGTTGGTATGAATCATGTTGCTGGATGCCCTTTTAGAAGATGCTCAGATATTATTGAGTTAAGGTTTTAATGTGTGTGTACTTGCCAATGTGCCCGAATCAGTAGTTCTCATTTTTAATCTGTGCACTGTGGAAACTACAGATAGTTGCCTTCACAGCTGTGCTAGATGCATGTGCAAAAGCAGTCATGCACAAGCATACCCCCATGTAATGTGCAAATAGACATAGCTTAAAAAGGATTTCTCTTGGTGTTGAGCTGTTGATTTCCAAAGAGGAGAGGATGCCTTTCTGCACTTTCTGGTGTGGTTGTTAGGTGCTCCAGTAATGGAATTCAGGTTAGTTCTCTTCTAGCAAAAATTTGCAATGTCTGAGAACATTTGTTTTACAATGAATAGATAAAAAATGTATGATGATTTTCTGTATAGCACAGTTATGGGTCTCCATCTATTTGAAAGGAAAAAATGTGTGCAGATTTTCAGATTGAACTGGCATAGGCTGTAAGTTATGTCCTTGATTCAGAGCTGGCACTCTTCTAGATGCATCTGATGCTTTCGCTCATTAAGGAAGATTTCCAGCAAACATCAACAGTTTTATATCTACATATTTTAGCGAGTTGAGAAGTCACTGAAAACAAAGCAGCAAAGAACTTTTGTATGCTTTAACACTGGCCCAAATAAAGTGCATGTTTAACCACCCTTTAAGAGCTTAGGTTAGCTCACAAAGACTAGTCTGACACTTCAGGCTGCTTTTTCTGTACTTCAGTAATTTATTTTCTTGTTAGGAAGCAAATGACTTCTTAGATTCCACTTACTGCACAAGAGAAACATCATTGCAAAAATCTGTCTTTTTTTTTTGTTTGTTTGTTTGTTTGTTTGTTTTTTTTGTTCCCCCAAATATATTTTTCAAGATCTCAGTGAAGAGCTTTGGTTGTTCTATCTCAGGAAAAGACTGACAGTGCTAGGTAGGGAATTCTTGGTGCTACGTAAGTCACTGGCTTTGATGCTAGCTGGTAGAAAATGGGCTACCACTTGGTAGTCCATTTTCTTTTTGGATAGCGCTTTACCTAAGCATTGGTGGGTAAATTAGGTAGTATTTCATTTAACACTACACTTTGGGGTTGATTGTACCGAGGCTGTAAATATTAAAATATTTTGTCTTGTATTTCATGTCTTATGGTAGGTTGTGGATTTTTTGTCTTTGAATAAATGCACTCACTATTTGAAGTTTAGAATTCCACATATTCCTCTTTCATGAGGGAAAGAGGATTTTAAGAAATCTGCTCCTTAGGAGCATTTTTTTTCCTTCCAAAACTGAAAAATTAGGGAGGTACTAGATGAGTGAAAAAAAGGATGTTTTTCTCTTTTTAAGGAAATTATTGTCCCTCACTACTTGTCCAGGAATGATAGCAGAAGAGTGTTTTTCATTTCTGTTGTGGGGTGGCTTGCTGGTTGATATCATTATGTAATCTGTTTCTTTGGTTATGTAGTCTGTCCTCTCCCACTCCTCCCATCACTCTTCCAACTTGGAGGATGTGAAGAAGGTTCTTCATCACTAGGGAACTGGTGAAGAAGGAGAATTCTCTTAATTTTATTTAATTTTATTGCCGAATATTTTAATGAATGTCCTTGATCTAAAACTATTTGCTTCTTCTGCCTAAGCTACAAGGTAAATAGCATCTTTGTGAGGTCTACATGTGGAGGGGGGAAGGATATCATACTCTGAACTTTACCTATTTTTCTTATTTGATGAAAAAAATGAATGAATGTTCTGGACACCCATCAGCTGCACAGCTGAAGAATTATTTATGCTAAATGAGATCTTACTAAAAGTATATAGCAATAAATCCTTACTTCCTTTAGTTATATCAGCTGTATATAAAGTTTTCTCCACGGAAAAAATGCAGATCCATGTGTACATGTGTGAAGGAGCATAAAGGTTTTTTTGTTTGTTTGTTTGTTTTTTCAACACTTAAACTGTTGACTCTTCACTTCAAATGCCTTGTTTAGTCCCTGATGCTTAAAAAATACTTGGTCTGTGTTTTCCTTCTGTGAAAATAATTTCCTGAGGGTTCCCTGGCTTAGAAAAAAAATCAGTGGATAAACTCAGAAATCTTATACAAGTCCCAGAAAATCAGTTGCCTTGTGAAAGGTGCAGGAACTGTTTGAATATCTGACTTATGTAAAGTCTGGAAAGAAGGTTCTGCAAGAACATAATTTAGTGTTTCAAGGTACAATGAAACTGATTTCAATGTTTCTTATACTTTATAATTCAGATTTCTCATCCTTGCTCTTCTGGGACAAAACCTTTACATATTTTTTATTTATTTATTGATGAGTTATTTTTAAACTACAGCAATTTTTCCTCCTTGAACAGAAATTCTCTTAGAATGATTCAGCTTTGTGTTACACATAATGTTAAAACAAACAAACAAACAAACAAACAACGGATTGTGAAAAATTATCATCCTCTCAGAAATTTTGGACAGAAATTACTGTTTAGCATGTTTTTTTTGTTTGCTTTATGTTTTTGTTTTTGTTTTGTGAACAAAAAATCTTCACAAAGACTGTATTAATTATTGTAAGCCAGATTGAGTTATTACTTGAATACATTGTTTAATTGGCTCATTAAATTACCCTTGAGATGGTGGAAAAATAGGTATGAAGAACAGGTCCAGATTCTGTCAAGTTTGCTAAAAAAAAAAAAAAAAAGTGACTGTTCACTGGTTGCTTACAGAGGGGCAAGAGAAACTACAGGAGCTCCACTAGCCCACCCTCATATCCCAGGGCAGATCAGCTCAGATCAAATCCCAAAAGAGCTACATCTGTCTGTATTGATTTTTGCCAGGACCACTTGTGGAGCATGTCAGTAATCAACACAGTCTTAATAACTGTCTGTTTTTTATTTCAAATCTCTATTGATAATCGATTTACATTTAGTTCTTCACTTACATCATGCTGCAAACTCTTTCGTCCAATAAACTTTATCGACAGTAAGTATTAACATACTTCATGTTTGCAGTTACTGCTTATTTAATGGATGTGAATGCCTAACGTTAGATTTTAATTTCCCAACAACAAAAGTCAGTTGCATAACTCCCCTCATAAAAAGATGACATGAAAATAGGGAATTTGATGGTTTGGCATAGATAATCTATTTGGAAATAAATCACTTTCATAAGCATATCCAAAAGAACGTTGCCTGGTATGGATTTTTTTTTCCAATTTTGTAAAAAAACAAGGAAGTTAATGCAAAATTCACAGGGACAAATATTTCATTCTCAGTATTTTTATAGTCACCTGGAAAATTTCCAGTTCAAAGAGTTTTTGTAATATGTTTATCACTACATGATATGATTTCAGTATTTTTAATAGGCCATTTCTGACTTATAAGAATAGAAACTCTCATGAGGCTGAAGCAACTGGCTAGGATTAGCAGTATACCCATTTTCTATTAAGCTGCTTGAAAAAGTGGTAGGGAAATACTGTGGATGCATTCTGTAACCTAAGACTCCATTTTTAAAGGCATGATAACTGAATTAAAAAACAATGTTTATATAGCTGAGTTCTGTTTTGTTGAGGAGATGACTGTCTCATTTGTTTAGCAAGGGGTTAAATAGAAACTAATCCTCTAGGCTTACTTTGAAAGGTGGTTATCTTTCCAGCAACAGAGAGCATTGTTTGCTTTGCCAGAAACAGTGTAATTGTTTCTTAAACCAATTCTCTAAAAGAGTAAACTTATGAGAAAGAGGAAAAATATCATTGGCATAAGCATTGTCTTTGAAAGATTCAAAAAGAATGAATGAAATTACTTTAATTTATATCTAACAAGCAGACATTTTATACCATGTAAGCTCTATTAAAGCTTTTTGTGAAGAGATTATTTTGTGTGAGACAAGTGCTCTAATAGAAGTTTCATAGGTTAAGGGAAACAGAACAGGAGTATGGTTGGCTCAAGTTAATTACATTTACTTAGATGAAATACTATTCTCCGGTAGTGTTCAGACCAAGCAGAGAAAATACGGAAACCTTTTTTAGCTAGCATTTATCTATTTCAATTATTTTTGACAGTATGTGTTGCATGTGTGCTTTTGCTACAGTGCCTTTCTATCGACAGTTGGTAGCACAAGCCTTTTAAAGCACAAAGGGTAGCAGTACTTCAGCCAATCTGTGATAAAAGGGGAAAAATGAAATCACTATGGAAACTGCAGGAAGAATCTAAAAGCTTTCTTTATAAAGTAAACGTCTGATGTTTGTGACTGCGGGGGCAAAAAATTCATAAATCTGTACGATGCTATCATTTCTGATTTGTTATCGCAGCAAATGCCAAGTCTAAGCAGTCTGACCTTAGCCTTATTAAGTGCTTTCTTTTCAGATACAGTTATTATTTGACAATAGAGAGACTGCAGTGCTGCAGGGGGGAAAACTAATATATTTAAAATGTGTGTGTGTGTCTGTGTGCATCTATCTATCTATCTATCTGTCTATCTATCTTTCTTTCTTTACTCATGAAGCTTCTGGAGTTGGGAGCACTGAATGTGGGAACTCAGGGACTACTATTCTGAGCACAATTCAGAAAACTCTGTTGCGTCCCATTACGTGCGTGTCTTTGATCTCAAATTGAAAATCTCTGAGCCTCTTCCTCCAATCCAAAAGCAAATAAATACCGAAAGGAAGAAACCTCTCTCCTCTCAGCAGATAGGGCCTGCAAGACTGAAAAATGAAGGTGACTGTGAGAGCTCTGGTGAGCCTGTTTGGACAACAGACAGCACAAATACCTGTCTCAGTGGAGGAGTTTAAGAGCACTGCAGAGATCCTCAGACAGTGCAGAGTCTCTTGGCTTACACAGGCCACTGTCTTTCTCTCTACACAATACCAGCCAAGTTTCCTCTGTACAACTGAAGAGCTGCAGGAACAGAAGGACAGTAACTAAAGCTTTTAAATTTCAATCTCCTGGTCTTATTAGGAAAAAAATAATAATAATAAAAAAAAAAAAATAAGAAAGGAAGAAAGAAAGAAAGAAAAAAAGAAGAGAAAGAAAGAAAAGGAAAAGAAAAAAGACATGAAATATAAGGAGCATGAGGGACTCGGTGAGTATTTTCATTGCATTTGGTTGCTTTAGCTTGGAGATTATTTTTAGTCATATGTAACTCATAAGTAGGATTAGGGCTTTGAATGAGTTTATTTTTTGATAAAGTTTTGTAATTATGGAAAAATTTAATGCCCGTTTTTGTTTTTCAAACTTTGATAGCTTTTGAATTTCTTTGTTTTGTTGTTCTGCTGTAATTAGTGTATTAGCTTTGGAAGTTTGATGTTTCAAGATGCTCAAAACAGCACGGCTGTTCCTAGTCTTTTTGAATATCAACATGTCCAGTGGTAATAGGCACTATTATATGTTACATATATAAACAGAATAACAGGCATTAATATTGTTTTAGTATAGCAGTTTTGAAATATATTTATAATGACCAAAGCCAGGTACTTTCCAACTAAGTGTCTCAAGCTCTGAAAACTCTGTGAATGTTTTAACTCATATTGAGCAAGTTTATATATGAAGATTTAATCTATAACAGATGACAGCATGGAATTATTTGGCTATAAATGTGAGAGGGCAAAGGAATTCTTGATTACATTCAGACTTTATGGTGGATGTTACTATAATGTGTGCTTATGTTAACAGTAAGACTTTTCAGGTTAACAGTAGAAAAACAGAGACAATACGATTCTTGCAAAAACAGGCCTGTCTTTCAGTAATAAATATAAATCTTAAAAAAGATATAGTTTGACATATTGGCTTCATTGTAGCTTTTTATACATATAATGAAAACCAATTATCTGTGGAGAAAATTTGACTTTGTGGAATGGAATTAAATTGCTTTTTAAAGGCTTCCTTAAACAGCACTAGCTGGAGGGAAGTCCAATAACATTTTTTGCTCTGAATTGTAATGACTTTGCTACATCAATAAATCATGTTGTATTCTGACTTTTATCAAAAGATTCCAAGGAAGAAAACTATACACGGCAGTTTGAAGCTACAGGGGCAGTCCTGCCTGTTCCTCCAACCAGCTACTTTACTTCAGGCCCTTTGAAACCAGCAATTCCCATGGATCAGCACTTAAAGCGGTAGGTCCACATTGGTTCTGAGTTGACGAGAAAAATTGCTAAATACAAATTCCTGATAACAAGTGAATTGTAAAACTGGAGCATCTGTAATGTACTATGGCTACTTAAACAAGAGGAACTCTCTTCATGTTCATCACATTTGTATTGTGTTTTGTTGTGCTTTGTTTTTAGGAAACATCTCATTCTGTTTATTTCTTGTGTCAATATGGAACAGGGTCCAGCATTGATTTTAAAAATAAACTTTTTATAAATAGAAAATTTACCCTGTAATATACAAACCTGCCCTTTTGGTTGGGGCTTAGTGTTGAATGGAGGGAGGTTTTGTGAAGTATGCATTTGGGATTTGGAATCTGAAGCTTTACAAATGAAAAGCTTTATTTTGAACCATGGTTCAATATCCTGAAACTAACTAAAGTAATAGAATGCTGAGGGGAGAGTGGGGTCGGCAGGAGAGGGGGAAGATGCATGTACTGTCAACTTCTACCCATTTTTCCCAACAGATCATGTATCAAAAGTGTAATCTCTAAGAGGCACATGAACTGGTGAAATGATTCTCTGATGCTGGTTTCCTATGTTATTATGTAGAATGTTCGTAATTATCTTGCTGAGTCCTAATCCCTGACATTTGCTTTCACAAAGCATCTAGTAGAGAATGCAATACCCTAATTATATTTCTGAGAAAGAATGGAGTGGAAAAAAAGTTGTGCTCTTCAGCACTGCATTTTAAAGAGAAGCATTAGTTATATATACATAAAATTTTGGGAAACCTAAGAACACTATCAACTGTAATACCTGGTTGTTTTATATCACAGTGTACAACTATAGTTGAGTATATATTAACCATAAGTTCTTTTCTAAACTATGTGCTGCACTTGCCTACATCCTAAGCAAACAGGGCACTTGCTCCAGTCTAAATATTTCTATATCTTGCTATTTCCTATCTTATCTTTTAAAGTATTTTCTGTGATAAATAAAGATTAGTTACCACATTTTAAGTAATTTGTTTTTAATTATCAGTGCTTCCTCATATCATGTTTTACAATACCTTTTATGTTAAGTAAAAGAAGAACTGACAAAGTCAGTTAAATTTAAATTGCAGCTCATAAACATCTCCTTGAGTTATATTCTTTTGTATAGAGAACTAGCCACAAACCACATGAAGTATTAAACCTGATTTTTGATCAGAGGGAGAGCTCACTTTTTATAGATAATTTGCCTACAAACTGAGGCAAAAGGTTAATTGAGGTTACGTGCTGGGATATGTGATGTTTATTTCACCTCTATAACAGTTACTGAAACACCGGGCTTTTTTATATCTGGTATGAATAATCTCTTAATACAAAGCTATTTACTAAAGAATCATTAAAATGGGATCTCTAAAGGAAGATGGATACATGGTGCTGGCATGTGGCTTTGTTCATGCAAGTATGACTGTGGGTTAGCTGAAAGAAATCACCACAGCCGTGTGGTCACAAGCAACATTCTCAGGCAGAAGGTTATTATGCAGGGCAGACATGGTTTTCTTTATGCTCTCCTTCTGGGAAATCATTTCAAACTGTTAAAATATTCTATTTTACATGAGATGAAATATCATCGTCGTGCACACAATGCCTGTTTCTCAAGCAGCAGTCTGCGTTTGTTTTTGTTGTTAAAAGATTATTTTTTTTAAGCACTTATCAGTATAAACAAATATTGTCCTTTACAGAAATCACACTATTTGTACTTTATAGCAAGGTGGTTGCTGTCAGTTGTCAACTCGGGTAGAGTTGACTGGAAGGGCCATCTTCCTGCTCAAAGGCAACCATCAGAGGTGCAGAAGGTCTTTTGGAAAGTATTTTTTCTCCAGTATTGTCTGAAAACCCAAAGAAAGCTGTTTTCCTCACAAACGCAGCCCGGAGATTGTTCCAGTAAAAACAGCAAAGGGTTTCTGGGGAGGAAGTCATGTGTTCACAGTAAGCGCAGATTTCTCCATCCTCCTGTGAGGTGCCCAGCTCTGTCATTATCTCACTGTGGAAAGTTTTCCTTTTCTTTCTCCCACAACCTTATGCTTTTTAATACTATGTTGTTTTTGAACAGCATGTGCATTTGTATAGCTATCCAGCCAGGAGTCAATCACAACAGCGCTGGAAGATGTGTGGGAGACTCCATTCAGTGTGAAATACCCCAGGAGCAAGGCCTAGCCAAAGACTAGGCAGCAGATATGACCAGCATATACTGAGCAAGGCCTAGGCAAAGACATGTGTTTTCCTTGGCTAGCCATCAGATACGGCCATGCTCAGAAACTTCTCACGTGATCAATACCTGTGCTTAAGACTGCTCTTTTCACAGGGTGGTATTGGTGGCCCCCATTTTGCAGTGCTGTGTAGGGTAGAAAGGACCGGGTTGTTCTCTGCTATCCACCAGTGTTGCAGCTTCGTGGCCAGCTTGTCAGCTGGCACAGCTCCTCGAGCCTCTGGGGAGTTACACCAGCACCTAGCAGCAGAGAGGCTGCCTGGCAGATACTCCCCCAACAATTTTTAGTTACGCTTTAAGGTTTTAGTGGCCAGTGTTACTGGTTTGCTCAAAAGAGAAGGGAAACGGGTGCAGAATGCTTCAGAATTTGTAATAAAATCACATTTTATCGAAGAACACTATTAATTTGTAAATATATTTTTAAGTGAAAGCTTTCTACATGTTGCTGGGCACTTCTGTAAGTTGCTGAGAAAAAAATAAGTACAGTTCAATAGATGTCTCTGTCCTTAAAGACTGATACTCTCCTTAAGTCAGATACTGACTGATAAAATAGAAGTAGGGTTTGTGAATGCTGAATCCTGCTTCAAAACACATCTGGTATTCTAGGGGTATTCTGCCACACAGGGTACACTGCCCTGTGTAACACTGATTTGCTTTCTTGCTTCTCTGCTTGTTTCTTTGCTGTACTGCAAGAATCCTGAAAGTCACTGGACACTTGGCATTTTTGTAGAAGTGTAAGAAAATTCTCAAATATTAAGAAAAGATTACTTTGAAACACGATAAAATGACCAATGGCAACTTTTCAAATAAATTGCATGCAGATTTTTATGAAGTTACTGATAAAATGATTATTTATGTAATTGGTGTTGAGGCTTGTCTGAATTGATAGGTTCTGCCAGGTCTAAATATTGTTTTTGACATCGTGTCACTAATTTGTACTTGTGTTAGCAGTCTTAATATTCAAAACAAAGCAAAACCACAAAACTGTATTTTATAAATCAGATTTTATTGTTGTGGGGAAAATGTTGTAATCTTCAACCTTCACACCTTAAAATTGCCTTAAACAATTCAACCAACCCACTCAAAAGAAAGTATGTATATCCTACTGCAACCTGCTTGAAATAAAGTTAAGACTGGCTTAAACTGAAGAAGGGAAAAAAATTATGTTTAAAACTGGAGTGTATACCTGGGCTGAACTTACACAATATTTAAACAGAATGCAGAATCTTTAGTTTTTCATATGACAACAAATTGTTTGCTAATAGTCAAGCACAGAATATAAATATCAGGATATCTTTCTTATCTAACAGATTCATTGATCATGTCATTGTGAAGACATTCTTAAGCTTCATGTCATACAAAATAAAAATCCTTTCTATTAAGTAAAATCTGCTTACAAAAAAATAAGACCGCTGCAAGACTGACATGAGTATCTGCTTCCTCTTACTGCAACTAACTGGCTAGCTACATCCTTGCTGTAACAGTTTGTGTTGGGGACCCTAACTTCATTTCCATTCAGTGTTGCAAACCGATTTCTGGTGGAAAAACACCCTGCCCATGACGAAGCACTTGCATTAAATTACACTATTTTTTAATAACTAGAATATTTGTGCAGAGATGCACAGTGTCTATTCAAACTGTTTTATTTCCTCATGAATTATGAGAATTCAAAAGGCGGCAGAGCAGGAGTTATTTACCTTACAGAGCTGGAATCCTGTTTGACTGCTGAAGTGTACTATTGCTGTGTTGCCCAACAGTAGGCTAGATCAGATTTCAAAATTAAAATTGATGCTTCTAAATTTACGTAGGATTTCTTCCCATGTACATGAAATTCAGAAACACTTTCCATAACAAAACCAGAACAATGTACCGATGGTCTTACGTATTTTTTGCTTTTTCTGCCCCTCCTTCTCCAGAGCAAAAGGAGACCTTAGTAAAAAGTAAAGCACTAGTAAATAAAGAGTTAAAATGAAGGCAGGCTCACTGGTTTGTTGAGATCTGTCAGAGTCTGAGTGGCTGGCTACATATCTGTCTGAGGAACAATAGCTACCTGTATTCTGCACAGGCTGCTGGGCAGGCACTAGCAATCAGGAGACGGTCTGCCTCTGCTAGAGGTTTGCTAGTGGGAATCCCTATTGACAGCCCTGCTTCGCTCTGGGGGGCTGGGGGGGACAAAACCTTGTCTGCTCTGCTGATGAGGGACAGAGCTTTGATCATTTTCATCCAGCCTTGGCTTGGCCTGAGGTTTAGGTTCCCAGTCCCGAAGTCAGTGGGCTCTCTCCTCGCACACACGCACACACTCGCACACACCCCTTTGCCGGCAGATTCGTGTCACGGCTGTAACTGAGGCACAGAGCAATAAACATAGCAGAACCAATCTCCATGGTGGCAAGAGGGGGCACTGGAGGTGACAACAATGGAGAAGGATCTTTCTGCTGACAAGTTTTAGGTAAGAGAGACTATTTATACCCGCAGCCAAGTATTTTATAGCCTTCTAAATAAGTTAGAAATTGTTAGCTTTCAAACGTGTCTTGTTATAGAAATTTTTCTGTTTACTGTGGTATCCAGGCTGTTACTAGCTTTTAAAACTGTGGTTGCAGTGCTTTGTGTTACGAGACTGTTTGCAGAAAGCAGGCAGGGCTTTTGCATAGAAGTGGTGGCTACTATAGTTACGTTCTTAAAAATATAACATTTCTAACATTTGCATTTTTAAAATTAACTGTGAAGCTGCATTGTGACTGAGTTAAAATTATGCTTAGCTATAATTCATATACATCCACAGTAAAATGCTGTGTAGCTGATAGTACACATGCAATATTAAAACAGTGCTCCCTCAACCCTAATTTGTAATTATTTTTACACCCTTAACTGCACTGGGGTCAGAGAGTTTTAAAAATTAATGAGGTTCCCTGCTGAGTTCAAATAGTATGATCTACATGAGTTGTTGCTGCAGAGGACTGAAATTATTTCTGCATATTTTTATTGTAGGTTTAGAATTCTTATTTTAATGTATTGCTTCTGAATGCTTTCCTTTAAATGTTAGTTTATGCAACCTGCAATAAGAGGGGAATGATGATCCAGTTTTAGTAATGATAAATTTTGTGCAGGGGAAAACAGAGCATACAGTGAAAATACAATGCAAACATTTGCAATATGTTTTCTGATCTCATGTCAAACCCGTGTTAGATTCCTGCAGCTGTGCTCAGCTTTTACCTATTCAAAAGTAGCTACCGCTCTAGGGAGAGGTAGAACAATAATACCTGCTGCTTTGTCTGAGAAGGACATAGTAGATTACCTATGTGTTTGCTATGTCCAAACGTGTTGTTGGAGTACTTCAAAATATATATAAACGTGAAAAGCAATAGTGTGAAAAGAGGCAGTCAAAACGAAATAATGTACCATGCCTTTTCCTGGAAACGCTAGACAGATAGTATCATCGGCGCTCCTAGAAAGTAGAATTTGCTGAATATCCTCAAATGGAAGGACTGGAAAGGAAAGGGGGAGGGAGCTGTTTACTATGTGATTTCCATATTGAAATAATGACAAAGTTTCATCCTGCAAGATTTAAAGCATTGTTTATATTTATTATAATCTACATTGCATTATGTTTAAAAGAGAAGCATTTTAAAGCTGAATATACTGTAATCAGCACTAAAGCTGCCTTGCACTCGGTCTTCCATTTGTAAGACCCACTCTGAGCTTCCTGTGATATATTGTTATGTAAATACGGTGCAGCAAGGGAAAGCAGCACTATGGAGATTCAATTTACTTTGAAAGTTGTTCATTATGGAAGGGATGAATGTTATTTATTTGATGTGAATCAAAGGCTAGAAATGACTTTTTCACTGTGAAGTCTATTGTGGTGGGTGCAGCGTGATCTAATCTTTTTAATTTTGGCTTTCACACCAGTGGAGATGAAAAGAGATCTGAGCTCATTTATTGGTTGCTAAGTCTTACTGGAGGCCTAAGTACCATTCTTGGTTGCTATGGCCAATCTGACCTCAATCTATGCAGTTTTAGGGACTTAAGCAATCCCTTTTTTATTTAGGAGCATGTACCTTGATTTATGTCCAAAATTGTGCCTGAATGTCTTTGTCTACAAGTGATAAATGGCGGTGTACAATTCATCAGTTCTTACAAGTAAACACTGCTGTCCCACTAAAAATATGTTTTGTTCTGAGTTAATGGTATGGAACAAGCCAGTCTCCACAAACAGCTATCTTTTATTGTAGAGAGCCTCTGAAACTTGGAGCAAAGTGAAGGAAATTGGCATTCATCTTCTCTTCCATTAGCATTTCATTTGTGCTCTCTGGTGATGAGACTGGATGTCAATTGACAATGAAAGGCCAGCATTCTGTTTCCCCGCTTGAATATATAATTGATCAATTAGGAATTTATTTATTCTGTACAGATATTAAAAAGTCAGGAATACGATTTCTCATGCTGTTTGTCTGCTGCTTCATTATTACTAACTGTAAAAGTATTTGCAGTCAAATAAACCGTGGCTTGGCTGTAGGAAATTCCCAGTTTCTTAGACACGTTCCTTGTATTCAAGTAGTATCAGATATTTGCTACTATTAGATATGTGCTACTTGTGTGGTTCTTAATGGCACTTAATCTTTCACATACATTAGAATTTCTTTCTGTATGAGCTGTTCGAACAGGTCATTAAGAATGTAGAGTGCTTTTTTGATACTCTGAGCAGTAATAATTTTGTTGCATCAAAATTTCTCATAACCATTCGGGGTGTAGATACACCAAACACTTGTGATAATGAATGCCCAGTAACAGAAGCAAAATCTTTTTTAGGTGGAGTATTAATAAATAAATAAGGTTACATTAAGCTGTATGTTAATATAGTTTCTACTAAATTGGCTATCACTACTTTGTAGAGGGGAAAGTCATATCAATTGTTTATCTTAGTACAGTGTTATAAATGTATTGCCTTGAAAAAAGAAAAGTGAGTAAAAAAAGAAAAAAAACCTCATTGCTCCTTAAAAATGTGAAGAATAGCTTGCTGTTAAGTACAGGTAGGCAGATGTGGAGCTAAAATAATTCAATTGTGCTCACATTTAAACTAGTGTAGTTGAAGTAAAAGTAGTATTTCTGAAACCTATTTTTTTTCATAGCTCATTTTCAATAATAGGCTAGAGTGAGTCTTAGGATTTTAATTGAGCCCACTGTGCCAATTTTTAGTCTTCCTGAGGTGATTTTGAAAATTTGAATCTACAGTGGTGACAGATTTATCTGTAGATAATAATTGCTACTGGAATAAATTCTCCAACAAATGGAATTTGCAAGTGGAATTTGGGACTACTGAGGTGCCTTTCAGATTTAGATTGATAACTGAGTTTGCTGAGGCATTTCCTTGGTGTATGTTCACAATAGCGCTGTTGCTTCAGGTCCTCAAGGAGTAGCAGTTATTAGTAGCTATTACTAAAAAGGTTTTAGGATACAGGTGACAAAACTAACCTGGATGTTCCTCTTGAAGATGTTCTTTAGAATCGTCTGATGTTCATATACTGATTGTTTTGTATAATAAAAATCTGTTAAGCCAGTACTTCTCACTTTGAAGTAGATGTTACCAAGCAAAAAGACCTAAAGACTACTGGATGTTTTTAAAAGGTTTTTGAAATAGAAATGTCTTAGAAAAACACTTAAAATTACTGATCTGGCATTACTTATTTTGTCCATGACAATACTTCAATGCGCAGTACTTGTTTTTTCAAAGTACAAAAAAAGTTAATTCTTTAATCTTATGAAAATTCTTAATTTGATAGCACAATAGTTACAGAAGTTGTGCTGAGTGATGTATATCTTTTGTCTTTTTCACACCTATATTTAAGTTAACTGGTTTCAGCATACACAAGCAGAAATTGCTTTTGGAATAAGAGATTGTACAATCAGGACACAGTCTATGTCCCTGTTTTTCTTATATTTTGGTTGTCTAAATACAAGTATGATAACTGAAATAGTTGCTTCAGAGCTTCAGAATTCAACTTTAGAAAGGAGAATATAGAAATTATATCTTCTTATTTCAGTCACACATAATAAACAGTGTTGATTAGCCAGCAAAAATATCACCACCACCTTACTGGAGTAAAAAAATGAGAGAGAAATTCATCACTGCATTTTATGGGATATCCTTCAGATTATGAAACAAGTTTCCTTTACTGGTATTACAATTTAATTTTTTGTAGCAGACTTCTCATTTATGAAACATTATGTAAGAAAGACGCATCAAATTGCAAACTACTGCAGGAAAGCGGAAACAATTTTAGGCTTCTACTCAGTTATCCTCTCCTAATAAAGTTAATAATTATTCTTTCTTGTCAACAGCTATCAGATAGTCCAGCTTTTGAAACAAAGGTATAACGATGGATAAACTTGCATTTTTGCCTTTAAAATGCATGATTTTGCATGTAATTTTGCAGATAACATGTAGATAGTTTGGATATATTCTGTGTGGTATCCTTTAACAATATTAAGTAATAATTCTTATATTTTCGAAGAATAGAGTACAGAAGAATAAATCATAATATAACCATAAATTGATGCATACTCATAAACTGTAATTTTGTTGTTGTTGTTTTTCTCTCCTTGATGTTTTTCATGAAATATATGCATGTTCCTGGAGTAAAACACCTTGACATGTAACACTGGTCCCCTCTGTTTGAATTTTGGAGGTAGCCAAAACTGTGTATGAATTAATTTCTTGAAGAAGATATATAGTTTTTAATATTTGTTGTTTGTTTTTACACCATAGGTGATTATAGTAGGTTATATGTAGCTCAAACAGTGCAGAGAATTATAAATTAAGGATTCTTTTATTTTTTTTCCCCCACCTTTGAGTTTTCTCGCAGCTTTGGTACAGTGCGTGCACTGGGAAACCAACTGAGTGAGCTCCCAGGTGAGGTCTGGTTTACCCAGCCTGCTGTTGCCCCTGGCCACAAGTGGCCAGAGAGACAGTGACTCAAGGGGAGCAAGTCCTCTGCTCCTATTTTCTTTTCCTGGGACAACTGAGTCACCCATCTGCATAGGCTGTGGACAGTCCTCTCTCCCTCGTGAAGACCCTATATTTGTCTCTATCACTGTAACTGTTTTGGTCAGATATGACTTTGCTTTTACATAGCTGGTATAAAGCTAATAATTTATTAATTTCCTGATGGGATTTTCCATACCTCAGTGTCTGACTGTCCACTGGTGTTCATGTCCTTGTCTCTCTTGAGATGTTTCATTGACTAAAGTCTCATGGAAGCTGGAAACATGGTCTGGGTGACTTGCGTGTTTTTTATTTCACCTGCAGAAGAGGGATTTTAAGTTGGATGCTGAATGGCAAAAGCTTGAATCGTTTTAACATCTGATGGTTCTTGGCCCTGGTATCATCAGCATGCCATCCCTCCTCCCCACTGGACAACTTCCTTGTCTTTGATTTTGTCTGCATATCACTTCACAGGCAGAAGATGCCTGAGAACAGAGTCATTTGGGTGAAATAATCCATTACTCAGTTACAGTCTTCCTCTACACTTAATAAGATATTCCCCCCACTCTCCCCCCCCCCCCCAAAAAAAAAGTTTGTAACTAAACCCATTATCATAAGATCTGCTGCCCCAAAATAAAAAATATTTTTTATAATTACCATTTATACCTTATAATTTATATATTTATAATTTACCATTATCATAAGGTCTGTTTCTGAATTCATGATCAGCCTTAATTTTGGTACCTCTCCTGTTTGTTATTTAACTTTGCACCCTCTATCATAATCTTCAAGATTAGTATCTGTATTTATATATGTGTGTAAAGTGTGTGGTCAGTGTATATTTTGTGAGAATTACAGTTTTGTATAACATCCATTTTGTTGAACTAATGTGGCAGTCAGAATAAACTCTCAAGGTTGTCTTGAATATTGTTACCCGTATTGTTTTGTTTGCATTAAATCAATAGATTCTGCCAGAGCCCGGCTGAGTGAGAGCAGTGTTCTTTGTCTCTGTGCATCAATTTCATCATCTTCAATCATCCTGATGATGCTACTGACCAATGATGTCAAATGTTTGCAAGCCCCAAACACTGTGTGACACGTAGGTCTCTCTGCAATACCCAAGGATGAAGCTGTTGTGATCTTTTCTGCTGGAGACCTCCTGGGGCAGCTGCTGGATAATTTAACTCCACTTGAATTGCAGGCTGAGCCGCCCTCTGCTAAGCCCAGTGCCTTTCCGAAGGATGCACATGCAGATGGCTGCTGGGATCACCTGGCGTTGGGCTGCTTGCTCGGCTGCCTGGTGGCTGTGTGCCTGGAGGAGCAAGAGTTTTTGAATCAGCTCAGCTGACCCGGGCCAGCAATACCACTAAAAGCTCCGGTCCTCCCTCCTCTTTGTTGCAGAAATGACTTCTGAAGCTCTCTGACCAACTGAAAACTAATCTGTCTTTTCTTTCCCTGGTAGGGTTAGTTTCAGGCAGATCAATCGCCTGATCCAGCTGGCTGCATGGCTGCTCAAGCCCCGGTGTCAGTGTGAGAGAGGCAGCTGTGTCAAAGCACAAATTTGGGGAGGGCTGGCTGGCCCCTTTGGCAGGTGCAGGCACAAGGCATCAGCATGAGCTGGGCTGGCGTTGGTGGAAACGTGGGTCTGGCTTGCTGCACCGCCCGCCTCGCTTCTGTGCCTCCTGGGGGAAAAGCTGCCTGCCTCGGTGGTTTCCAGTGTCAAGTACTCGTGTGACTAGGGTGCTTTTTCTTTTCTTTTCAATTTCCTTCCCCCCTGCTTCCTCCCCCCACCCCGTGCTTGCATCTTGAAAGGAATCGGATACAGTCTTTCTTGCCTGAGTCTGGTAACGTGATTTCTTGCTGAAACACTTAGATTAGTCCCTAGATCTGTCTCCTAGACGAAGGTGTTATACCCCTTGAATCTGAATGAGCACTAAGACCTCTTGATTCCAAATTCAGTTCTTGATGCTCTCTGTGCTGTTCTGTGAGTAAATTGCAAGCACACTACTAAAATAGGTAGGTTATGTCTTCCAGAGGTGTCTCTTACCTTTGTGGGCTTTTTGCTAGATTATTAAGGTATTTCCTTTAGCTCCTTTTGCTTTTATTCAGTCTGCTGTTATTGATTACATGGGTGCCAGCCCTCTCCTTTAGAGAGGCAAGAGAAGTTTGTACTTTCATGTCTAGCTGGTAATTCCTCAAGCACTTCCACAAAATCATCTTTATCTTCCATAGCAGCTGTCATCTTAGTCTGGGCCTGCGGCATGAGAAAATGGTGGCAGTGTATTCATTGCTGATGGCATGGACTTGATTCATTTTTGCAGTGTTATTCTCAGCTTCTGGCATTACATTTTTAAATTTTGCTGCATAAACCATGCTATCTAAGCAGCAATGTGATCTGTACCAATAACTTGACTTGGCCATCAACTGGAAGATGTTGATTTGGAAACTGAACGCCTTGTTGGAAACTGAACTAGCCTTCAGTGTGCATTTTAACTACTGCACTAACCTGTCTTTCCATAACTGAGGAAATATGGCAGATTGACACAGGGTGAGTATGGTTGGGGCGCTGTAAGTTTCTCCAGCAAAGAAACCAATTCCTAGCTCAGCATATCTTAGTAGGGTTGTTGCATTGTCACAGACAGTAGCTGCACTATCCTATACCAGCAACACTGATACAAATGGAATTTTTTCTTCTATGATGAGAACCCAAATTTACACTTACCATTCAATGAGATAGTAATAGACATTAAAAAATAAAAATCCATGATACTGGGTATTATTGCTCCATAAATCATACCTTTGAAATGTTTTATTGGAAAATAAATTATTTACTTCTAGGCTGAAAAACACAGTTGTAGAAAATTGCTCTCTGAAAGAAGGAACGGTTAAGTGCTTTGGACACAAAATTTTGCCAACATAAATATGTGTATACTGATATTGTTGAAAATAACAGTCTTCCTGAGAAGTAACTTGAGATCACTGCTAACTGCACTCAACCTATTGATTCAAAACTGTTACTAAACAAAGATGACATTTTTTCTTTCAGTTCATCACCTTCCATATCCGTGAAATTCACTTAGATATTTATTTTTACGTGTTTTTTGTAACTATAAAATATTTGCAGAATCACAGAATGGCTGAGGTTGGAAGGGACCCCTAGAGGTTGTCTTGTCCAATGCCCCCTGCTCAAGCAGAGCCACCCAGAACAGGTTGCTCTGGACCATGATGGCTTTTGGGTATCTCCAAGAAATATGCTTCCACAACCTCTCTGGGCAAATGAATCCAGTGCTTGGGGCACCCTAACTGTATTTAAAACAAAGGGAAAAACCTCCCTTTCAGTTTATGCCCATTGCCTCTTGTCCTGCCACTGGACACCACTGTAAAGAGCCTGGATCCCTCCTCTTCATACCCTTCCTTCAGGTACTTATGTATGTATTGATATTGATAAGATATTCTGAGCTTTCTCTTCTCCAGGATAAACTGTTACATCCTTTCCTCATACGAGAAGTGCTTCAGTCCCTTAATCATCTTCATGGCCCCTCATTGCTGAGGACCCTCCACTAGCTCCATCTGTCTTGTACTGGGTATAATTAAGAGCATGCCAGTTGTTTCAGCCAAAATGAGCCCTACTCTAAGATCAAGGTAATGGTAAGAAACCTGGACTGGGGAATCTAAGGAAAATTTGGATCAAAATTTACAAAACTACACAAGGGCCAGATTCTTCACATTCTTCACAACTCTAGATATAACAAAAGCCTGTTATGCATAATTCATTCTTGCAGCATGATACACATTTTGATTGTCGGTTTGTTCTAGCATTCCATTAAAAACTATAGATATGGAGCATCTATAATTTATGTATTGTGGGTGTACACGTGTATTCACTTACATGTTAATCATGTTTATTATGCAGTGCCTAGACCTACTCACACTCACCAAGCTCACAAACTGTTCTGGAATGTATGGTTTGATATTTTATATGTACAAGTTTCATATAGAGCTTGAGGCATTCATACATTGGAAAAATAAAAAAAAAAAGAATTCTGTTTCTTCTAGATTGTCAGGTGATCTGGCATGCTTTGGAAACATCTCTCGAACAGAAACTGTCTGCAGGGCCTAGTAGGTACAAAGAGGAGGAATCATGTTCAGATATTATTGCAGTACTTCCCAGATATGTAAGGATACTTCCTCTTTTCTTTGGATTTCCACAGGTTAGATTTTGCTGCTACTTATTCACTATTGAGTGAGTGTTTCTGTGGGCTTCCTTGTTGTTAGCGAGTTGGTAGCAGCCGTTATTGTGTTTTTTGTATCCATAACAAACTTCTCCCTATCAGGGTGTGCCTGAGAGAAGATGAGATTTATTTTAAGAACAATTTGCTCGAACTGAAATAAAATTAACTGTGGTTGACAGGGTAAGCCATACTGAGTGACTGTCTCACTGAACATCTCTGCTCCTTTTGTTAAGAGGAATTCACCATCTTGGGTTTTTTAGTAATCCCCTTGGGCAGTCTGTAGTGAGTAATACTTTCTTTTGCATTTGACTAGTCAGTTTTGGTCACCTGGTGACTCAAACTGTCATCTCAAAATGTCATTTTCTGGGTATATTCTGATAGGGATAAAGGTGGTGCAGAAGGTAAAAAAAAAAAAAAAAAAAAATTAAAAAAATCCACCTGATTATTCATTTTCAGACCATTTAAGTAAAAATAATGAATATTAAGTGTCTTCTCTTTATAAAATGAGTGAATGGCACTGGAAGGAGCTTTCTTCTTCCTAGATGAACTCATTGAAGTAGACAAATACAATGGACAAAAGGCTTTTGAAGTGTATCTTTCCATGGCACCTGTGTACCTTTAAATATTCAGATTTTTTTTTCTTACCACCTCCCTCCGTCCCCAAATTTATTTCCTGAGACTATCCACCATACTTTCCTAGAAGCAGGGGAAAGGGGCCGAATGGAGAAATCTGCTACTTAGTACCAACTGCCTTTTTGCTGTGCAGATTATGTACATCAATGTCCCCCCATTTAACTGTTTTTCCAACTTTTGTGGGTTTTAATTTGAGGACTGAGAAATGTCCTTCATCCCTGTTCACCTATGCATTCATGTGGGAGTGATGGAGAAAAGGTGAAGAGCTTCTGCAGAACCAGCTGGGATTTGGACCAGGCTACTGCCCCAGTCCATACAATATGGTAGAAGTGACTTCTCTCTTTTATGTATATGGTCTCCATATGGTGGGAGGTCAGCCACACAGACCTTAGCACGTAAGCACTGCTGCCATTATCTTCCACCTGTGTGCCCAGCCAGGTTTGGAATCGACTGAATTTGAAGACTTTGGAATAGTGAAGCAGGCAATGATGCTGTGATGGTTTCTATGGAAACAGAAGTGGGAGATGAGAGGCAACTAATAAGAGCTCAACTCAGCCAGCTCCTGGATGGTGATTTAAAAATACGGACTTTTAAAAATAACCCTTTACCTTATTTCCCCCCACCTAATCTTTGTTTCTGAAGAAAGGGATCAGAAAGGCAGTGGGTTGCTAGCAGCAATGAATGAGAGCTCTCACTCATCGCTTTCATCTGTTGGCTGTCATGCAAAAGCTGTAAGTAGCAGTTTACTAAAGCTGGCTGCAGGCTTATAAAGTGTGTGGTAATTGTAATTTTGGACTGGAAGAAAACATGAAAGGCATTTTAAAGGTGTTCTTCCACTCCTGTTTTCATCCTTTTGAATGCGATGACTTCAAGGATAGCACAAAGGCACTTTCTAAAGTTACTCTAGATGCCTACTCTGTCAGAATGTGTGTGTATCTTACTGCATGCAAAATACTGTTTTGTATATTTTACCCATATTGCAAACAGGATCTAGGTCTGTTACTCGTTTTAATCTGTCTCACTCCTCTTCATTCTTTCCAGCATTGTCCCTACCCAGGGAAGTTCTGATTTGTAGACACACAACGTTTTAAGAAATATTTTGTGAAGATTTTTACCAAGAAGTATCTTAGAAGTGGATTATTATGTATTGGTGAAAAGATGAATTATTTATTAGTCCTATGCTCTATTTAAATTGCTTAGATTTATTTTTTCTTTCCTCAAATGATTTAGGAAGTGGGAATTTCTTAGATAAAATTGAAGACTGATACAACAGGTCATAGTTGGGGTTAAGGCTGAATTTAGTGCATTCAATCTCATGCTGGACTGATTTTGCTGTTGTTATGTTAATGTGACTCTTGGCTGCTTGTGTTAACCTTTTTAATACAGGAACTAGATCAGATTATGACTCAGCTTCTTAATCAATTTTTTAAAACCTGAGAATTTTAAACAAAAGAAATAGCAATGCCCAAGAGAGACAGGAGCTCCACAGTCCGTGTTACATGGCAGTTCCCATCCCTGCAGATGGTGAGCCAGAATGAGGAAATCAGCTAGATGATGTCCTTGTGCATCTGTGTAACTCTCCTGAGGATCAGCAATATTGTCCTGTCCCATCCCAACCTGTCCTGTCCCTGTGGCTAATGCCTTGGGGATTCTGGGAATTCTTGAATGGAGGTAGTGGGATGCTGCTTTCTCTGTCCTGTCTCATGCGCACAGGATTTCCTCCCCAGGGAGTCCGATTTATTCCCCAGGGCCAGTCTTCCTTCCAAAAGGCATGGCTGCAACTGCATGGCTGTGTGATACGGATATTGGTGCTGAGAATGCACTCAAGAAAGGAAGCAGTGGGAAAGACCGGAAATCAGCAGTTTGGGGAAACTGGGAGGTCTGTCAAGGGATGTAGATAAAATTCAGTTCTGTGGAAAGGGAAAACACTCCTGCACGTTGTGCCACAGATAAGCACTTTCAAAAATAAATAAATAAATAACAACTGGTTCTATGCATAAGTGGGGGCAGAGAACACAGTGGCCACTTAAGTAGAGAAAAAAGAGTAAATTTGCTGGAAAAAGCCATGTTTGAAAGGGCAGCATATAAAATATTTTCTCTGTCCATTTAGTAAACATTTTTTTCTAAACTTTCCCATGGAAAATTCAATTACCTTTAGAAAAAAGTTACCAAAACTGAAGCTCCAATTTATTCACTGTAATGTTAACCAAAGGAACTTTAATTTACCTCTAAATGAAAAACTCAGTGAATTTTAAGTTTCCATTATACAGATATTTTGTGATTCTTTGAGGAGTGCAGGGGGAGGAGGATAAAAAGGGAATAGGGAGGAGAGAAAGTAGCTATGGCTTATTTTAATTAATAGCAATTTAAGTATGAGCAATTTTCAGCATCTTAGTATTTTTTCCAGAAAATAAGAAAGTGGTTACTATCTACTGTGACTTTTATTTTTCCCTTTGAGGTACTCTGCATTCCTCCTGTTGATTATAATACACTTAACAGTTGTGCTTGCAGACTTACAGATGTAACACATGCTGATTTGCCCTCCCAGAGGCATGGTAGACTTGACATGCAATTTTTGAAATACTGTGTTTGTCGCTGTTGAAAAGCTCCTAAGACTATAAACATCATTATTTCATTAAAAAAAAAAATAATAATGAAAAAAAATCAATTTATATAGCATGCTGTGTTTGTACATATATGCAGGTATGAGTTCAGAATATTCATAAAAATATTGAGTGCTGTGATGGTGTAGATACCATAATATGAAAAAGCACTTTTCAGTAGGTTTTGATGTAAAATAATCACTATGTTCATAATAACTGCCTTTTTTAGCGCTGTGCTCCCAAAGATTTGCTTCAAGTATCTCCTAGAGATGCCAGGATAAAAGTATTATTATCCTGCTGGCAGTTCAGAAAGTAGGTCCTTTTCCAGGCACACTTAAGATCTAGTCTTGTAAGTGTGAAACATCTCCCTCAAATGTGATCAAGACACTTAAGCACTTCTTATTTTTTATAGCAAATTGTAGCCTTTCCTGGATTGTCTTTTTAAATCTTCTATCAAGTGACAGCAGTGGAAATACTTCCTGAAGGACTGGTAAACATACTAATAAATTTATCGAGAAAACCTTAGAATTTCTTGAAGTCTTGGTTTTCTTATTGTAACACTAGTCACCACAGCATCTGAGCAGGATTTATTGGAATATATATTTTTTTCTTCTTAACTAGCCTTGTTGGCACAAGGTAAGGTTGACTATAATATATTTAAGGATGTTTAATAATATTTAGACTAGTCCAGCTGGCATGAGTCACACTAAGAAAAAAAAAATTAACAGTTTTGATATAATTTGCTTAAATAGTAGTGAGATAGGTCCTAACACGTCTGCAGAAATGGAACAGTGCTGACTTATGATAGCACTATTGCAGGGCGCTTTCAGGGTGTGTGGAGCAAATATTAGCATTTTCTCTGAATGCTTCTTTTGAAAGGAAGAGTTAGGAAATGATTCTACAGCCTCGGCTCTGTTTCCATGCAAGTTTTTATTTTATTTTATTTTATTTTATTTTATTTTATTTTATTTTATTTTATTTTATTTTATTTTATTTTATTTTATTTTATTTTATTTTATTTTATTTTATTTTATTTTATTTTATTTTATTTTATTTTATTTTAATTTTTTTTTAAGTCTATGCTTATGAGGTTCCTTCTATTGCTTCACCAATTTCATTGTTCTTCTGGAATGTTGCTGTCATGTGAGATAGTGCCCATGGAGAGAGAGAAAAGGGGAGGGGCTTTTAGTACCTTGTGCTAATCCCATTCAGCCCTCAAATTATCCCTGTTCTGCAGGGGCCTTCTATCTGTGAGTATATGATATCCATCCATCAGCATTTGCAGCTCTGTGGAGGTTGTTTCAGGCTGAGGTCAGATTTACACAGCTTTTATTAAAGAATCACTGATGCTGGAGGTGGAGAACAACCTGAGAGAAGGTCTCTTATTTTGTTTGTTTGTTTTCTTCCCCGTGTGAAATTATATCTTTAACTTATTTTTCTGTTTTGTTTCTTTGTTTGTTTCTTTGTTTGTTTTTAGTGTTAGATGTTCTTCGAAACTGAACTTGTTGCCATGATGAAGAGAACTGTTTCTTAATTTAACAAATCTCACTGATAGTGTTTTCCAATGTTCAATCTTATTTTTTCCCTTCTTAATGTCATCTTAATAAAACCATCCTATCTTCCTGCATCACACTAAGCGGTTTACTGAGTCTCATGACAGACAATTGTGCTCCTTTGGTCACTGGTTCAGGCAATAACTGCTTGGTTAGCATCATCTCTCTTTTATCCTCCCTCAACAGTTTCAGTTTCCTTTTTATTTTATTCATTTTGGTAGGGCTCAGAGTAAATGTACTTCATGTCTGAGGAGGTTTTTGGTTTGTTCGCGCATGTTGTTTTTTTTTTTTTTAATACTACTTCTGACGAAGACCCTGAGCCACCAGCTTTCTTTGAACTACATGGAAGTTTTTGGCAGGTTACACTTACATTAAAATAAGAATCAGTTAGAAGGTCAGAAAGCTTTCCCAAATGGTTGTTTTAATGAGCACAAATATTAAGGCTAATTTAGATACAGCCATAACTATATGTAACTGTCAGCTCAGGAAGAAGGGCACTGAAAGCCTCATGGGCTAGAAATGATACATCGAAGTGCTGGAGCAGTTGTGAATCTCCTGGCAGGAGTGCTTTGGGAGAGGAGAAGTTTCTCTTTAAAGGAAATTACTGTTTTATGCACAGCAGCAGAAGTGGGGAAAACATTTAAATAAGAATTTAGAGAGAGGAGAGGAGAGAGGGAGAGAGAGAGAGAGAAAGGTGTGTCTCTTATGGCACAATTAGTTCAGAGTTGGCTCTCCTTCCATCAGGACACGCGAGGAGAAGGTGACAAGAGAATAGTTAGTAAATGTTTCTTCTGGCAGCCCAATAAAAGGAAGTTTTGAAACCCTTCCTGGCAGCATGAGCTTGAGTTGCAGAACTCAGTGCCAGAGGACGTTAAGGAGGACGAAAGTTTAAACGAGCTAAAAATGGAACTAGGGGGGTTCACGGAGCTGTAAAACACAACTGTCTAGATGTTGTCTGCTTATTCTCTTTAAATCATAAATTTAACAGAAAGTAGGAAGAATACGTCCTGTTTTTATATTCTTCACAGACTGCTTGCTCTATGCCATGGTCAAGGACAACATTCAAGGTACTGCTACGACTGTTGTGAGTTAGGGGCCTTGGATTTCTTTCTGCAGATATAGGAGATACTCACTTCAGTGGATATTTCTTTTTGTTTGTTTGTTTTTAAAGGATGCCCTGAAAAAAGATTTTCAAGTGGTTTTCACTCTGCTCTGACATGTGTAAGGAGGTAATGCAGAGATGTTCAGTAAGACTCTGTAGTGATCAGGGAGGTCAGGTCTTACAGTCTTCTACTCTTTGACAAGCTTTGCAGGTCTTGGATAGAAATTGAATCATGTATTTGTCATTACACACTCACCTTCCAGAACAGATCCAAATTTCACTTCATATGTTTAGAAAAATGTGCTGCAGTGTTCTGTACTTCTTTAGTGATGGTTTGTGTCCTTTAAAATTATATTCTAACCAGCTTCAGCATGGAATTTTTTATACAATATTTTGTCAAGAAACATAGATTTAATAGACTCTGACTCTCTTTCTGTCCTTGATAAGGTTTTGATATAATTTGCTTAAATAGTAGTGAGATAGGTCCTTGATAAGGATGCTAGTTGTTTTCTTATTGGTATAGATACTTTGGTTGAATTGCCTATGTCGATTTTGATTTCAGAAAATTAGGGAAGAAATAAATACCAGAACTCGCTACTTCTTACACAAATGTTTTTTCTTCAGCTTCTTGGTAGGTGACAATCTCAGACGCTTTTAGGAATCAGTCCATAATAGCACATTTGTGGCTTACATTTCAGGGTTATGGTAGTGTAGTGATTAATTCTGAAAAAAAAATGTGGCCTGCAGCTAGTGAATTTTACCATTAAGGTCTTCAGGATTGAAATGAATATTTGCAAGTGCACTTTAGTCCATTCTCCACTGTTTTTAGATTCTTCTATTCTCCTTTCCTCGAAGAAGAAGTAAGATAAGACTGAGGAGATAGGGTTGGGGGTGGGGAGGTGTGTGGGAGAGAGATTAACAGTGCTGAAGACAAATAGCTATTTGGCTTTTCTTCAGAGGTTTGAAATTCCTAAAATATTTGGGTTTTGAGAATTAATGTATTTAGTAAAAGAGAAAAAAAAATGCTAATGTCATTAGCATTTTCATTTATGGATAATTCTCTTTTAAGTTGTCCTTTCCCAAGAGTAGTTTTAAAATTGGTGCTAGTTATTCCAGAAGAGAAAGCAAAGATTGCTTTTAGACTGGGGGTTGGGACTTTACTTACACATGAATCCCTGAAGAGTAGAACCACTTGTTCTGTTTAGCTCTACCTTAATTGTATTGAAATGTTTCAGCAGATAGTTATTATTTGAAATATCATCTGTCACTTAAAAAGGTATTTGAAATTATCTTAGAATATCAGTCATAAGAGTTCCTTGAATTACTAGTTCACAATTTAGAGTCGTGCAAAAAAATTTTCATAAATTGTTGGATGAACATTAGTTCTCTAGTGAACTAGCTGAATTATGATGAAATACATATATCATTGAAGTTATATCTATACAAAATAATATATTTTTTGTGGAATTACCATGGGTGTATCCTGCTTTAGCAAGATATATGACTTGATCTGAAACTACTGGAAAATATTTTCTGCTTATATTAAAAAGCCTAGGAAAGCTGCTTTTTTTTTTTTTTTTTTTTTTTTTTTTTTTTCTCCAAATCTTGGCACATGAGTGCATATGATGTGTATCCTTTGTCTTCTAAAATTCCAGCAGCCAATGAACACAGTTATGAAATTTTGCTATCAAAATCAGCATTTAATATCTGTATGGCAAAATTCAAGTGACTGAAGTCTACAGATGCATAAGCTTATGTGATTGGTCAGATTACAGATTTGGTTCCTGAAAATATGTCCTCTCTTTGGAAGAAGATCTGAAAGGATGTGCATTGGTCAGAAACAGGCAGAAGTTCCCAAGCAGCAAAGATCTTAGTATTTCACAGCTCTTCCCAGCTGGGTTTCTACCTAATTTGGCACACATATTGTAGTTGACCTCAGACAGAATAATTCAGATGTTTGAACCTCTTAGATGTGTAGCCAAAAGCGAGCTGTCTTGTTGCATGTATTTTTAAACATCTGCAAGCTGAGCTGGGAAGCAGAATGCAAATTCTAGGGCTTGAAGATACCTGTGAGGTTATGAGAATCCCTTTGAGATCATGGGGAATCCTGGTGCCTATGAACATATGTTTTTCCAGGCACACTGTGTTTAGTATTTGCTTTAGTTTCTGGTATTCCAAGCACAAATGACAATAGAAATAGCTCATCAATAATTTAAGAGTAAATGTACAATCTGACATAATATCTTTTGTTGAACCTTTTAATGCATATCCCATGAGGACTAGAGAAATTATTTCCTGCAGTTTGTATTACTGCTATATTCTGCTATAGGAATAATTTGTTGTTCATGTATGCCAGAAATATTTAATGCAGTAGCCAGTTAACACTAGCAGAATTGTTTCTCTTGGTAGCTCTCTTTTATGCAGTGTAAGTACCATTACATAGAGCAATGACATTTGCAATAATACATGTACACTGCAGAGGAATTCCCATGCCTCATAGTTATGGGAAGATAGGGGCTAAGTCCTCCACTCATGGTCCTGTGGGGATTAGGTGGGGAGATTTGGGTTAGCATTTTGAAGCTATAGGTTAATATAAAGATGTCCTGATTGTTTTAGCCTGCCTGAATATTGTATATATATTCCCTGTTTTCACTGTATAGTACTTTTCACTTGAGATATTCCATTATCTGACCGTGATTTTTAAACGCATAGTGGGGAAGCTTGCATTTCACCAGGGTGCCCTACATTCACTGGTTAACCTTTTGAGGCAGAACTGTATTCTCTAAACATTGATTTTTGAAATACTTAAATTGTCTGCAACTATAGGTTTGATTCCAAGAAAGGATAATTGGTTCTTTATAAAGCCACCATTGTACAGAATAGCATGAACTCTGTTGGTGTTTTTCTGTGGAGGTCATTCTCATAAACACATGATAATCCGGGATTCTTTCTGCTATGAAAACACATCACTGTTTTTTTGTTTGTTTTTGATTTTTGGCTGTTTCTTTGTTGTAATGGTGACTTTTGGCCAAACTGGGGTTTAGTCTTAGGCACAAAACTTACACCTACCTTCTTGTGTTAGCCATGTAACAAAGTTGCATTTCAGTGGCTAGTGAAAGGACTTGTCTTTGCAGGTATTCTTAAAGCCCTCTCAAATCCCTGAAAAGTTGCAATCTCATTTCAGAAACATTGCAAGCATCGATTAACATAAGGCAAAGAAATGGATGCGTATCATCACATTAGATGATTTCACATCACTTGCTAAAACCCAACACCACAAATTCAGTAGGTTCAAAACTTCCCTTGGGTTTGCGCAGTTCCAGTCTGCGAGGTCCTTTGTGGCAAAAGCTGTTGTTTTACAAATGTGGACAAAGCAAACGATGTGGGCACCTGCAAGTTTGTGAGTTCATATAGCTTTCCCCATTTGGGATCTGCTGCCAGTATGTACTTAAAGATGAGGCATGCTGTCATCTCTCTATAGCAATCCTTCTTTTTTTTTTTTTTTTTTTTTTTTTTAATAGAGAAGTGTGTTAGCTTGGGAAAATGTGTTTTCTCAGCCTCAAGTTTTAGCAGGATAGTGGAGAGGGTAGCTTGAAGAAGCAGTTGAAGTTGCCACAGATATGGTTTCATATGATATTGGGGTCATGTGTGCTTCAACATCTTCAGTTAGGAGGCACGCAGGAGCAACTTCCCTGAAAAGTGCCCTCACTGATTTTAGCAGACTGAACTATGTTTAATATCCTGGCAGTGATAACTGAGCATGGTATCTTCTGTAGTCAATGAACATGAGGAACTGCAGTTATGACCTTTTTTTTTTTTTTTCTCCTCTGTAAATTGTTGGCTTTGGGTTTTGGGTGGAGGAAAGCCCTGGGTGGAAGAAAAGGAGAGAAATAATTGAGCCTCACTCCATAAATCAAAATATCCAACAAGATCTAGACAGGAACTCAAATGTATTTCTGAACACTACAATCAGTATATTTAGGATTGATGATTTGGCACATCAGAAACCCATAGTTTCAGTGGCCTTAGCTATGCTGATTTCAATCGAAGATAATATGCTCTAGTAATTTGCTGACTAGATACATTACAATAGGTCCATACAAAACTGCCTGATCTAAAAGAAATGTATTAGAACTGCACCCTTTTATGCTCAAATAAAATGTTTATGGGAGATATGTCACATTTTGGAAGGTGCTAACAGGGATGCACATCATTTGGAAAAACAGAGCACCTCTGAGAATGGCAATTTTGCAATACTGAGCTGAGAAACTGCTGCCCAAGCAGTGTTTCAGGAGAACAGACACAAGGCAAAGAGATCTCCTGGAGATTGTTTTCAGGGAACAATAGTGGTTCATTTAGTGCTTGGGTTCCCCCCCCTCCCTCCTCTCCCCTTCCCCCAATAATTGTGACATTTGATTAACTCTGAAGTTTTCTGCGGTGTCTTATGATAAGGTAAACTATTTGCATTCTGAAATGTGGAGCTCATTAAAGAAATAATTTGGCTATAACATGAAGAAAAGCTTAATTAATAATAAGCTTGAGAGGAAAGTACATTCTCTCTGGAAAAAGAAAAATAATCAGTGGACTATCAAGTGAAAGCTTTGAGTTGAGTCTAAGTGTATTTGGCAGCGTGGCTGTTCTTGTGGGTTTATTTCTGTCATCTTAACACCGGGCTTGTCACAAAGCAGCTCCAACGGTGTCATTTCAAACTAGGATGTCACCCACAGTGTGGAAAACAACTTTTATACTTTCTCTTCCTCAGGAGTTGCTGACAGAGCCGTGAAGTTGCCAGAGATCCTCCCTGTGGCCTGAGCCGATGCCCCTGGGGAGCCCCGCACCGAGAGCCACAGACCTCCGGGTGTGACGCAGGTGCGTGAGAAGCACAGGGAATGCGACTCCCTATTGATTTTACATTAATGTTTGACACTTAGAGTGGGGGTCATATTCTGGTGGCAATTACCCTCAAGACATGCACCATTGTGTGAAATAAATGTCAGTGCTTACCGTCTGTAGAGCTGGCACTCTGCTGATGCACACAGTTGAAGATTATGAAATTTTAAGCCATCTCCACTTCTCTCCTGGCTGTATGTCCTAAAAAATAATTATTAAAAACATAATGTAAAGGTTATTTTTATGCTCCTTGTTGCTGTTCTTTAAAGTCTTAGGGCAAGAATAAACGGTCATGCTAACCAGCAAGGGTGAATGTTTGCCTGGTCTCTCCACTGTGCAGCACCTTCTTTAACTCCCTTAGCCTCTCTGTTGACTTTTTTCATGAAGGTCAGATAATAATTACAGGAGAGAGAACACTAATGTTTAGTATACGTTACCTAGTTCTGATAAACCATGAGACAGCGATTGACAGAAATCAGTCAAGTTCTGAAAAAATATGAGTCAGGTTTCCTGTTTGATGATGTACACACATTTATATAAATATTCTAATATTTTTCTTGAGTTTTGGTTTCTAAGCTATTAGAAGAGCACTCAGGTGCAAGATGAAGCTTTTATTTGTAATTTTATTGCTAGTGAAAAGTGCGTGCCTCATAACTACAACTGAAATCCGCTATTCTTTTAGTCAAATACCGATGCACAATAAAGGAAAAAAAAAAAAAAAAAGACATGCCCACCATACTATGTCAGAGTATAAAGTTTATTGCTGTGGGAGCACTCTGTGATTTGCAGAGAAAAGCTATGTTTGTTTTGTTTTAGCCTACTGCTGAGAATAACAACTGCTTCGCTGTGGAGAACACTGTCCACAGCGGAGAATATGTGGAGAATATGTGGAGAGAAACATCTTATTAATATATTTTAATGCCAGAGAAATAATTTGATAATGTGAAATAATTTGATTGTTGCTATTCTGAACCTGAAGACTGGACTGGAAGAGTCCAGGGCATAAGCTTTCCATGGTGACTGAGATCACCCAAAGTTATGGGAGCTGTGCACTCTGTGCTCATAGCTGGTACCTTCAGAGATCAGAGCTTAATTCTCACTGGAACTTCTCTGGAGCTGTCAGTGGCCTTTAACTTCTTATAGATGAAAAACAAACTTATCTTACAGATAAAAACAAACAACAAAACAAAGCAAAAACTAATATAAATGATCCAGGTTTTAGGAAAGATGCCACATTATTTTCATAAAAACAAACATTTTTAGAAGAAATACTTTTGGCTGGACAAATGATTATGTACTTCTCACTTTCAGTTTTCTCTGTGAGTTAAGGAAACTTAAAAATGTATGGCTACAATGGTGTGTTACCTGTTTTAACCTTAAACATTACTTAGTCCAGTTGTTCTAAAGTAACTAAGAAACATTAGAGATACCAAATGAGCTGCTTAAAATAGATAAACTCTTTTGAGACATTACAGAAAGAGTGACTTGTTTGCTTAAACTTAAATAAGAATTACTTCCTGGTGTCTTTCCCAAGTTTTGGACAGGTAATACATTCCAGGCTTAACATCAAAGCTTGTGAAATCTCTCTTCTCATTAAATTCTTTTCAGTTACTGTACAATGATTTATGTAAGTGACTTCTGTTGCTAGTTTAATGATTACCTGCTTTTCTTGCTTTGTTTTCTTGCATAGGATCACAGGTTCACTAGCCAGCCACTTAAGTGATATCAGTACTGGACTAGAAATGTTAGATTTTTATACTGGAATTACTGGAATGTCTCCACAGTGTGAAAAAAAAAAAAAAGGGGGGGGGGGAGAATTATTGTTTCACCCTTGAAGAAATATAACACTGATTAGAAACTAGGTTATTAAGATTGGAGAGAGATTGCTTGAAACTGTGCTAGCTTTTCATATTGTACTATATTGGAAAATGGTACTATGACACAATTAAAAAAAAAAAGAATTAAAGTTACTTTTGACTGTATACCATTTTCAGTGTTCTTTGATTCACAAATACTTTTATTTCTTCACTAGTAATCTGCCAAGTCTAGAAAAATTTTTATTTTAAATTCATAGTAAGTTACTGCATATGTTTTTAACAGGGTATTATACTAAGATTATTATTTCTTTCCTTACTGGCAGGATGTTTTCCAGGCATAAATGTAAATGTTATAGCAATCTAATTGAACAATATTTTTATATTACTTATGTCGTCAAGCACATAAGGTTATTTTTCAACAAGCTAGAAAATATATGTCAAGTTTCAGTTACATAGAAAGACTCTCATCCAATTTTTATTTTATAACATTCTCTTATTCAAGATATTTCTAAGAAAAATATGAGAAATATTTAATTATTTTTTTTTCCCCAACAAGGAAAACAATAGTGAGAATAGCAGAAACTGTTTATTTGGTGCATAAAAAGCTTCTCTGTTCATAGGAGATGCAAGTACCATTTGTTACAGCGTGTCAGCAAAGTCCTTTTTTCACGTTGTGGATTATAGTTTGCTTACAGTTTCCAGTACAGAAAATTATTTTAAGGTACGGTTTAGGCAGTAAGCCTGCAATAGTTTATTATGTTGTGAATTTCTGTTGCTTGTTCCTATTGTGCAGGTAATGACTTTGGAGGTGGAGAGTAAAATGAAATTCCCCATTGAGTAGATAAATACCCATTTATTACTGCTTCTCTAGGTGCCAAATTATAGACTAGTTGATAGTGAGAACCTCTATCAGATTTTAGCCTTTGACTTGAGATGAGTGAGCTAATCACATGACTCATATCACCTCCAAAGAAAAAGCACCTCTTCAGAAAAAGTGGTTGAAAGACTGTTGCTGCATTATTAATAAAAACAGAGGTAACACAGAATCCCTGATCTCTCAGGATGATGAGGTGAGACTTTGAATTGTCCCATAGGAAACAGCTTTATTTTATTTATTTTCTTCCAACAGGTTTTGCATTTCCTTTGTTGCCAGAGGCAGCTGTAATGCTTTCAAGTATGGAGTACAAAATGCAAATAGCAACTCTACAGTTGATAAGTGGTTGGAAATGTTCAGTGCCACAGAATGGCAAACCTGCTTGGAATGTATCTCGTACATATATTTCCACTTTGTAATACATCTGCTTAGACTTCCTGGGTAGCTTTGACAAGTAAGGAACAATGTGCAGTGATGCTCATACTCTGCTAATGTCACAGAGCTGGCAATACGGTATGGTAAATACAGTACTTAGGGTGAGCATCTAAAGAATATAATACTGCTTTGGTGAAAAAAAATCACTGTTGCTTATCAGTAACTATGAACTTTGAATTTATGAAGGAGATATATGTCAGAGGCTGATCATTTCTTTAACGACAGATGGTATCGTTTAGTGACATCATTAAAAATGAACAATTTGGAATCAGCTATGTTTAATGTGTAGTATCACTATTTGTATTTTGACAATTTGGAATCTGTGCTCTAGTAGCTTTGCCCTGGGAATAATGACTATCAAGTTTGGCTGGTAATGTATAATGAGAGCCAGGCTGGTAATGTATAATGAGACTGATGACACCTAACCCATGTAAAGTACGAGGAGCGGGGGAGTCCCTCTGGTCTAGTACAGCCTTAAAACTTACAATTCACTGTTGCTCTTTCAAAAGTGACTGCTTATTTTCATAATATAGTACACTATGATTCTTGCTTAATGGAAGTAACTTTGTTCAGGTATGTGAACACAGCATGTTTATTTTTGTGACCTTATTTTTGAATAGCAACTCAGACTATGCAAAACGTCTATTAACCCAGTAAGTACTTAGCTAATGAAACAATACAATACACTTCAAAACCAATATGCATTCAATAGGTAATGTAATGATGCAGTGTTCACACCACAAAACAGATTGCAGATTATAAATTAATGAGTTTTTGTTTTTGTTTTTTTCATGTTAGTTTTTTCTTTAGGTTAGGTGGCTAATAGTTTTTATTGCCCAGTCAGTGATTTTATTATTAAAAACTGCCAAAGGACAGTTTTAGTTTAAAAACAGCACCACTCAGTAAGTGTTAAGTGCAGTAGGCAAGCACAATGTCTGTATGTCGGCAGTAAAGAAAGTAGTGCTGTGGAAGCTAACAGTGTGTTTACAGTTGCATATCATACTCCTTTAGGTGGTCCATGACTTTCATGAAAGGCCAAATGAAATCAGTCAGGAGGACCAGCAGACTAAAAAACTTGCACACATACACAAAAAAAAACAAAAACAAAACAATTATTTTGAAAGAATTATTTTTTTTTCCATATACTGAATAATAATAAAAAAACATTTAGGTTCAAATAATTCGAATACATGAAAGGTTGCTGCAAAGAGGAGAAGAATAAGCTTTCCTCTTTGTGGGGAATAGAACAATAATAATAATGCACTTAAATTGTAATGAGGGATATTTAGTTAGACATTAGGGGAACATTCTGTAGGTAAGGTTAGTGAAGGATGGCAGCTGATTGATTGGAGATGCTGTGGATTCTCTGCTGGAGGGTTTGGGAATGAGGAAACATCCATCAGAGGTGGGTTGGTGCTCCTCGCTGGGAGGAGAAGGATGGATGAGATGGCCTACTGACATCGCTTCCCACCCTACCTTGCCCAGGTCTGTTTTCATGCTGTGTTGGGACCCAGTGAGGTTAGAAACTGACCTGAAACAGCTTCTTTACCCTAAACTTTTTATGACAGTACATCTAAATTTACTCTGCTTAGGGCATAAGATAATAAAGCTTTAATATACTTTTCACCAGTAAGTTTCCATAAGACTTCTTCCGCAAAAAGGGTGTTAAGAGTACAGTCAAACAAAATTTGGATTTCACTTGTGAAAATGCAGCCTATGTATGTAATCCTATTTAAACCCCAGTATTTTTATCATTGGGCAGTATTCTATGTGCATATGAAATCTTTTTCTTATCATTTGAAACAAAATTTGCATATTGTCATTGGGGATACTGTCATGGAGCCTCAGAAATTCACGGCTTCAGTTCCAGTTTTATTTAAACAGGATTTGATGAGATTAATTAAAATGGGGGTTGCAAATGCCCTTCTGTTTTTCTGGATGTAGGAACATAAAGTCAGTCCTTCTTATTCTGAGTCTTTGTGGCATTACATCATGTCCCACATCAATTAAAAATTTCTTCTTTAGGGAAGGTGTTATTTACAGTAAAATCCTATGGTATTCAAAATAATATAAAGTGCCTGGTCACAGTTGATTAAGACGTTTTCTAGAACAGATAGCAAAGTTAATCGGAGCGTTAAGGAGGGTATTCTTGTTATCTTGTATCTACAGTCTAGACACTTGAATAATCAGCAGAGCCATTAGAATGTCTGCCTGTAAGAATACTAGTATTGGTATGAGAAAACAGAAATATTTCTTGCTCATCATGGCCTGTCTTCCCCATTTGTCTTTGCATCTGACTTTTCTTGTTTAGATTTTAATTTGTCCTACTCGTAGTTTGTTTTTCCATTTCTTCTTTTTATTTTGATCAACAGCTGGAACAGAAAAATAGTATTGGAGTCGTATTGATGTTTTTTCATTGACTGCTAGCAGAATTAAACTGGCTGATATTTTTCAATCTTAATTCATTTTATTGACAACACTGGAGAAGAGAAAAGCCTTTTTTTAAAAAAAAAAAAAAAAAAAAAAGTAGAAATCAAACCATTGTCTTTCACAAATGCTTATTCCAGCATGCTCTTAGATTTGGAAAGATCAATGCAAAGTCTATCTAATCTATCTAGTCTTCTAATTGGGAAAAAATTTAATTGTGAGCTTGGACTTCAAGTAGAGCAGTGGTCTTTCTGAGTATTAAAACAGTGGCATATGTGGCTCCTGCTTCTCTTAAGTTTCTTATTTAAAAAGCACAATTAAAAGTATATTCTGCTGCTGCTGTTAAAACACATTTGTTCTATGGCAATTTTGGAGGGGGAATTTGCTCTGAGTCCAACAGGATGAGGCTGAAGTGCTACACATGAGAGAGAATATATTCTAGTGGGTTTTTAATAGATTTAGAAAAAACACTGTTTGTCTTACAGAAACAAGTAAAGGGCCTCCTGTGACACATAAGATTTTGTAAGCACACTGAACTGGCAATCAGCTAATCTCCAGTGTCAGAATGATATCAGTAATTGGATCCCCTATGAAGCAGCAGGAGTCAGTGGTGGGTGGATTGTGTATGTGCAGTGCAGTGCAGGCAGCTGAGTTCTCTGTGCTCAGCTGTGAGGTTGTGGGAGCACAATTGCCACAGTACCAGGAGATTTGAGGCAGGTTTTTAATTACTGCTTTATTGAATTATTTGGTATTATTTCTTGCAAGTGTGCAATGAAACACCACGTGAGAATACTAATTTCTACTCCATTAATCATGGGCAGTAGCACTTCCGTTGCATGCTTGTAACCTGCTTGTGTGTTTTAGTTTTATATTAATCATGAGAGATGCTATTCTTACATTTCTGTAGACAATTTAGGTAAATTTTTGAGTCAGAAATAATATTTTTATCATGCTTGTGATAATAGGATTGAAACTCACAGGAGAGATTTCAGCTTTACTGGGTAACACCATGGGAATGCTTTGTTGTTTGACAACAAAAACCCAAAATGTGGAAGGCAGAAGTATGAAAGGGTTTATTTTCTGTTCCGTTTGTAATACGTACTCCTATTTTGACTCAATTAAATATCAAAAGTCCCTGTTCTTCTGCGAGCATTTTCACCAAGAGCAATAACTCCTACAAGACAGATGTCCTGATATTTTTGAAAGAGTGGTTTAAATATGTATATGTATTTTTTTTGCATCTATTTGATGTTTAAATTAATTTTAGACACAGACATGGATGTAAGGGATGTAAGATGCTCTTTCTCTTTTAACTGCCTCAGTCCATACTCCTGTGAAGAAGTATAGCATGTTTTTCAAGTCATTTTGGGGCCATAACAGGCCAACTTTTTAAATCACTAAAGTGCCAAATAAAGCCAAGCCTTTGAAACTGTATAAAAATGGTTACTATCATCTGATGTATTTAGAATCCATGAATTGAACAACAGCTTTTGAAATTGATTTTCTTCCAGCTTAGACATAATTTCCCCTCCACCACCACCTGCAACTGTTTCTGGCACTTGAATGAGTCAAAACACTCAGAATATATTTTCCTATCTTATGCTAAATCTGAAAGACCTCAAAGTAAGTCCCTACTGGAATGATCTCCCTTGAGTTGAATTTAAAAATGGAGAATGCCCCTGTGGGGAATAGGGAATATATATCTAAGGGAATGCACAGAGGGAGAATTTTAAGTAGAGTTTTATTTAAAATAGATGTTTGTGTGTTCTACATTTAAATTCTATTTCAGTAACTTCATAAAATCAGCTTAGTTTCAGTGTTTGTCCTCCAGCTTCTGGATCACTTTATTTGTTGCTTTGCAGACCAGCACTAGGCAAACAGGGGCAAAACAGTGTTGTGCCTTCTCAGTTGTGTGCTGCAGATACATGCACTGTAACAGCAGTAAGCTGTTACTGCATGCAGTTAAAGCAAGATTAAAAGTGGTTTGCAAAGAGATCAAGGAAGGCCGGTCAAAGCCCAGTACATTTTAGTAACTTTTGAAAAAAGGCAACTTTTGATCTGACTTGGCATAGAGAAAGAAGGAGTATCTTCAAGATCTGATCACAAGGAGAAATCACCAACTGTTCTAGCAGTTCTTGACTCCATTTTTTTTTTCTGTCAATTTTATAAAGTATATATTTTTCTCTTTCAAACTGACTATTAATTGCTTTCTCTTACATGATATTGCAGAACTGTTTCATATAATTTTTCATATAATTTTTCATATAATTTAAGTGAAAGTATTTACTTTTGGTGAACTCAAAACTGTTTTGTCTTTTCTGCTTTCTGTAAGCTAAATAGAAAAAAAATAATTAGCTGTACTGGTTTAATTATCTTATCTGCCTAGCAAATGCTACACAGAGACGTAGTCTCCTCTGTGAGACATCTTATATATCTGAGTATGTCTTTAGCTTACCTTCTCTGGGATGCTCTCCCTAGAGCATAGGTTCAGATTTTGTTTGTTTTTACTTCCTTTTCCATTCTCTGCTTTTGTAGACAGTTATGTGATTATTTAACAAACAAACAAACAAAATTTGTTTTAATTGTTTCCTGACCACCATTTCTTGCCTTAATTTCCCTAGTCGTATTTTTCATTCTCTAACTTTCTCCCCTGCTTAGAGCAAGTTTTCTGTGAGAAGGGTTTTGTGCTATGGACACTTTTCACATTAACTGAGTACTGCTTTTCCATCTTATTTTTGCAGATTGTGTGAAGTGATAAGATCACTGTATAAGAAAGTTGGACAAATACCTCAGTGCTCTTCTTGGCATCAACATTTGTGTTTTTCCAAATACCCTGATTTCTTGGTTCTCTTTTTTATAGTCCTTGCAATCCCAGTATCACAGTTTCAGGCTCTTAATCAGATCCCAATTTGATGACGAGAGCCTCTCTTTTGGTAAGATTTTTTTCAACAAAGTTATACAAAAGGTATCCTTCCCTTTATTTTCTTTATGTAAAAAATCTGTTCAGGATTTGCTTTGCCCAAATAGACATTTTTACACCTGCTGTTTCTGTGGCTCGGTGTTTGGAGAGATAGCTCCTTGGTTCCTGATGCTGGGTTGCTCTGACAGGCCGCCTTGACTAATTGGTCTCTGCCATTTTCTTGATCTTTATCTCCTTCTGTTCTTTCCAATTTTGAGCAAAGCCTCACTGACAACAGCACACAGGAAGGTGCTCTCCTTGAGCTTCCAATGACCGCCTCATCTCTCGCTCAGTTCTATTATTAACAAAATAGCAAAAAGTCCTTATGTGGGCTTCTTGCAGGTAGTGAGGACCCAAACTTGCAGGTAGTGAGGACCTGCATCGCAGCTGAGAAAGAAACAGCTGAGTGATGTTTCCGAGGTGGTTTCTAAGAAAAAAGAGGGGACTATTCGGTTGTGGATGTTACATTTAGGTTTCTTTAAAAATAAAAAAAATATATATTGTAGAACAGTTTAATTTCACATTTAGTAAGGTAATACTGTTAAGAACTGACTCTCAAGGTAGGTATAATATAATTACAATACTGCATTCTCACACACAATATGTAACTTTTAGCATCCTTCTAGTCCTCAAAATGAGTCCATACAAAAATGGATAGTATTACCAAAGTTTAGGAAAAGGAAGGAAATTAATGCCATGAGTTAATCCTGTATTTACTTGCTTCACTAGAATTTTAATTCAGTTTGAAAATTATAGAGAAGCTTTCTATTCATGGTGTTCTGTGACATTATTTTAAAAAGTGAATTGGATGGCATCGTAGAGCAAAAGAACCAACTTTTTAATGTGTAATTCAAGTCAGGAATTTTCAACAGATACAGAGGCACAGATTTGATGCCTTCAGACTTAAAATTTCACTTTTAAAAGTAACACTGAGCAAAAAGCAGGAATTTACAGAGCAGCTAAGCTGTCTTGATGCTGCCACTTAGAAAGGTCCTGTAAGAATAATATGATTGCGTTTAAAATGTTTTGACATTCCTGATTATAAAGAAACAAATACCAATTTGACTCTTCCTATGTTTTCTTTTTTTCTTATGACAGACATGTTGTCCAAAGTTAAAGCTTTTGGGGCATCTTATATGCATTTCCTTATTTATCCTGCTTGAAGTTCTTAATTTGCCCTGCTTTTATTCTAAACGTCACTAAGGCAATGGCTCTTGAGTAACTGCTGGTCTATTTAAAATGTGTATGTATTCATATTTCTGATATAAATTCTTAGCCTTGATTCCACTTCAAAGTATTTTAACAGTGAGTGGGCTTAAAATTAGGTTGTTCTACTGTATTGCTGATGATCTTTGCAATATTCAGGATGATTCTGTTGATAATGTACTGACATTAATTCTTAATGAGCTATAGCTTTCAATCTTATGTTAACGCAGAGTTACACAAGTGTAACATTCACATCTAGAGCAACTTTGAATTAAGCTGGATTTGATATTGTTTTGTGCTGTTAGAGTAGCATGGTCATCCAACTATAGTTCAAACTATCTGTGGGCTGCTACAAGATATTCTGCAGTTGATTTCTTGGAGGATTTGCTTTGTAAAATCAGTATTGATGTTTCTGGATGTTAAGGATTTCCCTTGTACATCAACTTCTTCAGTGTCCGCAGTATGTAGTCAAATCAATGCAGCTGCACAATGTGTCAAACAACACCAGTTACCATGGCAGATGACTACCAAAGTCGTTGGCCTTCAAGCTAAGTACAGATCTAGCTGTAATTTTTGACTCTCAAATTCGTTCTTCCTTATCCTATGTACTCATGAATATCAACATAATTGCTTCCATGGAAGTCATCAGTAGAGATAGTGTAATAGTTGTTTCATTTACTTTTTTTTTGACCTTACTTTAGAGGTGTGTGCATGTGTATATACGCACATATTTATATGTATGTATATAACTTGTACTGCCAAGGTATATAAAGTTCTTTGATAACATGGTTGAATTGCAACTTAATATTTTCAAATGTAAATTTGCAGGAGATTTAGGATAAACAATATGAAAAGTTTAAACAATTGAGTTTTACTTATGATCAGTCAGGATTAAGAATACAAAGTGTTAAATTCGTTAACCATTAAATACATATATATATACTAGTCTACACCTGTATAAAACTAGTTGTGTAAAGAACACAAATCTGAAATTCAAGGATACAGTATATTTTTCATACTTCTCAGTAGACTAAATAGCTTATAGTAACTTGTATTGAAGTACAGCACCAAAACTAACTACAACATTTGCAAATACATAAAGCAAAATTTTTTCAAAGAAGTTCACTAAGTTGTGGCATTATCTGGTATCCTGATGTATAAGAAGAGAGTTAAGATCTGAAATGCTTTTCCTAAGAAACAATGTGACAACGTGCAAGAGACTATCTTTTATGGCCTATGCAGTGCTTTTGCTTGCTCACCATCCATAACTATCCAGATAACAATGTGACGCTGTTTTCTTCTCGTATTGTTTTGTTTACTTTTGAAGCTAAAGATAGGTTCTGTTATGTTATTAGTAATTACTATTAGAAATGTTATTAGTAAGGAATGCTAGAGGCTTAGAGGAGACCTAGGAGAGGCAAAACATTCTTAGAAATGCAAAGGAAACTGCAAAAGTAAGATCTGTGCGTTCACTTTGTCACTGCTACAGTAAGGAACAAATCACCATTTGGTGTTTCCAGGCCAGGCATCAAGAAATTGATAACCTCATTGTTGTCCCAGCTGGAAATGAGTAAACTGTTCATGTTATACTTTCATGACAGCTAGTTTGCTACTTCTTGATGCATTCAACATCATTTTTTTCTGCTGCACCATACATCATGTCAGTATTTGTTATGTCACATTCTCTACAAAGACATTAAATTATATATATATTTTTTAGATTTAGCAATTTTTTCTTTGGCTCTTTTTTTCAAGCTTGGTACCTCTGCTGTGACATTTGAAACAGGTGGATCAAGCCTTAGTCTTGTAGCTGTACAGATCAGGCTATAATGTTGGATATAAAAAGGCTGCCCCATTCCTTCTTTCTCTAGTAAGAATGAAGAGTTTATGTGCTACCCATCACACTGGAAATTGTGGCAGCTACCTATGGGAACTGGAGACAGAGTGGGGAGTTCCAAGAGGACCAGTGGCCATCTCTTTTACCCTTTCACAGTCTGTGCTCTGAGAGGAACTGATACCAGCAGATCCCTGTGGGTAGGCAAAAGGGGAGGTAGCAGATGAAGTCACTGAAATTTGTCCCTTCTGCTTAGTGGTGGTGGTGATGGTGGTGGTGGTCTCTTTCTGCTGGTCCATAGAGGTTGACCCTTTCCTTGATGTGCCTTTGAGCAGAGGCACAGATTAGGAGAAAAAAAGGAGGTCTGAGTTCACAGAAAACATGTTTTTAAGTCTACAGCTAAAGACAAGAAGAGAAGCTTAGGGAGGAGATGGGAGTGCTGCACAGCCTATTTAAACTTTCTGCATTTTCAGTGAGGGTGTTTTCCTCAAGAATCTAACTGAGTCAAATCTGGTGTGCAACGTGCAGCAGAGACAACTTTCAGGACCCCTTGACTTCAAATCCCATAACTGAGAAGGCTTAACTTGAAATGAGAAGAGGTGTTAGCACACTTTGTGAGTGGAAGCAAAGCAGACCTGGGACAATTTATTCTTCACTAGAGTTTGTCACTTCCACCTTCTATTGTTCATAGCTGTGGGTACGTGTGACCACCTTTGCTGTTACTCTGCATTCAGCTTCAAGGTAATGCCCCTTGCAAAAAATGGGGGTAGAAATGGGCACTGAGGTAAAGAATTTAAAGATTTTTCTCAAAGTGTGAGTATCTAAGTATTTAAAGGGCATGTTATGCAAATTATCTGTCATAGTTACTTTTGGAATTGAAGATGAGATTTTTAAGAAGGAATTAGAAGATAGCTTGTATTGGTTATGGATTTTATTTAATAGTGTATGAAATTTTGTCTGTTGATCGATTAGATTTATTTGCAAATATGAAGGGAGATATTTCAGGGTAAAATCTATATGGTATAAAGCCTTTCATTAAATTACAGATATCAAAATCCAAACTTGTCTAGTAGTTGCTTGATAAACAGTTAATATCTGGTCAATAGCAAAATAATAAATCGTGATGGTATCTACTTCATATTTTGAATAACTATTTTTCATCTGAAGTCAAGCAAAACATATTAGTGATGCTTAAGGTTGTTGTAGTTGAAAAGAGAATGAAGCTGGTGGTCATCCTTTATTTAATGGTCATTTATGGTAAATGAGGCCAGATATTTAATGGAAAATCCTCTATTTTGGCTGTATTTTAGTTCTTTAACCTTTCTTTCTGTACTGTTTATGCCAATGTACACTTCTTATTAACTTAAATGGGTGTAGAATCATGCCCTTGCATCATAATTTCATTGAGTCTTATTGGAAAAAAATGTTCATGTAGACCCTTAAAGTGTTTAATTTTTCCAAAAAAACAGACTGTGTTAGGGTTGTGTTTAGAAACTGAGGAAGAAAACTTTAAACTAGATCATAATTTCTACAGATGGTATTTGCTTAGAAACATTTTCGGTATTTGCTGGAAACATTTCCGTGCTTTAGTTGTCACTTGATGACTGGGGAGAAGAGTAAAGAAAGAATGCTTTCCTTTGCCACTGCCGTTACTCGTTGGTCTGTTCTGTGAGTATAACAATATTTCTGGCTGGTCATATGGAAATTAATATCTATGAAATTGAGAACAATCATCTGAAAATTTACGGCATTCAGTAAAAGCTCATCTCATTTTAATATATGCTGTGGGTTTAAATTTATTTCCCTTTGTCAGTAAGCTAATACAAAAGAGTTTAATTGGGAAATACCTTTTACCCCTACCCTCAGTGGGACTGTGCTTTCAAACCTATTCAATTTCCTCATCAGTCTTCCACAAATTATCTCCGAAAGCCCAAGGAAAAATCAATGGAATATTTCCCTTAGGGTCCACCATACTGATTACAAAAATATCCATACTTAATACTGAGTTTATTCTTATATCTTCCTAACTGATCATGAAACAGATCCAGTGTATACATTCATATGGAGACAGTGTTTGCAAGTATTTCCAGTGCTGGTAAATTTTCAGAGTCACATTTCCACCAAATTGTGCTTTGCACTTTTGGCCTAAATACACATGCAATTTCCAAGACGTAGCATGTGTATACATCTTCTCATCACATGTGCAAATTTGACACATCAGACCTGACCGTGTAGATCAGACTTTTCTGTTTTGAACTAGCCCTGCTAACATTCTGTCATCTTTTCTAGTAACTCTTTAACTTTCTTAGGGTTAATTACAAATGTTTTCACTCATACAAGGCATAGATGGTGACAGTGTCATTCCCAACAGCTGCATGTTCCTATAGCATACAATAGCAGCTGGAACTTGGTGGTGGGAAAAAAAGAAATAGTCATCTTTGTGGGGACCCCTCTGTTAGTGTTGCCAAATCCCTATAGAGTTTGACATCCTTTTTTTTTTTTTTTTTTTTTTTCCTCTATTTCCTTTTATTTTTTCTTTTGAGAATGCAAAACTTCTGCATAGTATTGCTGTTTCCCTTCTACTAAGCTTGCAAAATTAAATTGTCGGTGATGATGTTTTGATAGAAGTTTATTTTCCTTTTACTTAGTATAAGAAACTCAGCCGAATTTTTTCGGGCTGGAGTTCAAATTCTCTTACAAACAAGGACAAAATTAGATTAAATTCCCTGTTTCTGAAGAACCTCAGTAATGTCAGAAATCCTCTACTCTTTACAACGAATTTCTGATGGTCAAGTGGTTCAGTGTTAGCACCATTGCCATCAGGAATGAACACAGTAGTGGCAGTATAGAGTTCTAGTTTACACAGATATTTTTAAATCCATGATAGAATGATGAAGGCAGTAGGAGATGCAGATTTTCTTCAATGTCCACCTTGTTATAGACTTCTGTTGCTTAGTCTTATTTGTTTTGTAAGTGGCTAGAGACAAGGAGGTGTCAAATTGTGTCTCTTCTATTCTCCTGTGTCTGAACATGGGTGTTGGACTATTTAGAAGCTATAGAAAATTATTGGCATCTTTAGCAATCCTAAATTTTTCCTGATAATGCTCTTTTGCACATGATGAAAAAAAACGTTCCTCTTTTCCTAACACCTGTATGCCAGGCTCATTTACTCAGTCTGTGGAATTAGAGCATGAATGTGTTTCACCATGAGCAATTGACTGATTGCCTTTTGAGGCATTTAGAGATGTGTTTTCTTTGGTGCTCTGTGATCTGGTGGATACCTTAGGTTTTAAAATTCATGCTGTTTCAGCTTGCTAGGAGCCTCGGGCAGGTCACTGAAGAGGGTGCCCCATTTACGTCCAACCCGGAATCAGGGGACTTTCTTAGGAATAATGGAGTTAAGAAAGGAGGCAGACAGCCTTTTCTTCAAGCCTCATTAACCCTTGCATGATGGAAGAGCAACGTGGTGATGGTGATAATGGTAGGGCTGGGATTAGCTGTTGTTCTCTTTAGATCTCTGAAAGAATTTCATGAAGTAGAACTGAGGGTCTCTCCACAGTGAGGAAAGTCAAAAGTAGTCCATCCTAAAATACAAGTTACAAGGAGTGGATTACCTGACCTTGGTGACTTATTGCCAAGACATTTTCAGGTGTGCCTAGCAAAGTGGTAGCCTTGCAGCAAAAGTCCACAACTGTTACACTGCATTTCTTGCTGCTGTGGCCAGTGAAATGTGTCTGGGGTCAGTGGAGCCCATGTTCTCCTGGAGGATGGATAACTGCAACTCGCATGTTGGGTGCTGGGTTTGCTGAGCCCTGCAACTTTAAAGCATTGTTTATTAAACCAACCAAACTAGGGAATTAAACAGATTATAGGTTTATTGTAGAGCAAGTGAAAGACAGAAATCACGTAATTGGAAGGAGGAGTGTTTTGACAGCTTCTGCAGATGGCAGTAGACAGAAGGGAGGATTGCATTCCTAACATGTAACTTTTTATTAACAAGGTTCAAATAATACTATCAGTTCTTTTGAGGATATTGTATTTGTCATGAAAAGTATAACTGGATTTATTTATTTTTTGTAGATATTGGTTATGACAGTTTAACCATTTTTTTTCATTATCCAGAACACATTCTTAACAATGCCACTGTGCAGATTATGTACTAATTTTTGAAGCAAATCTCTGATTTGTTTTTATAATGATGTGTTCTCCAGAATGATCTGGAGTTCAGTATTACCTCAGAGACTTTGCACTATTTTGTCACTTAGCAATCAGAAGTATTTTCATATTCAGCATCATCTCTGGAGCAATATATTTAAATGGAAGATTATTTCAGAAAACTTATTTTTTCAGAAACATATATAAATACAGAAAGAATACAGTGAAGAGTTTCTCTTTGTACATGCTTTTGGCTTTTGCCTTTAAAAAAAAAAACAAAAGGATTTCCTTAGGGATTTGCTTGTCTAAATCTATTTTCTTTCTAGCATATGAAATGACAGGCTATACAAAATGCCCAAATATTAATTTTGGTGGCATGTCTGTATATTCATCTGTCAACCTTCAGTGAATTTTCTGGTTTTCTATTAGCTTGTCCCAAACTGCTGGCAAGCTAAATTTCTCTAACAGGCATCAATTCAGTGCATTAAATGCCTGTTCTGCCCTGCAAGACGTATTGATTATTTTTTTCTCAGCGAAGTGACAAATACCATTTTCATGACAATAATAGAGATTGATTACAATTTTATGGAACAGAGAAGGAGCTGATATTGCTTAGAGAACCATAGGGCTTATAAAAAATTTGAAAAAAAATCGTTTGAATTAATAAAGAAATTAATGAATTCATCTGTTGCTGATGAAGCTGAAGCATTTTTGATATAACAAAAACTACGGGATATGCATGATCATTGCTGAAGTGAGGCAAGCTTAAATGTATTTATAGCATCTGGTGTCTGAAATAATTTGGAGAAATGCTTGTGGGTTTGGAGAAATCCATTTTGAAGAGTACAGACTAAAAAGAACTTTCAGATCTATTTTCCTATGGATTTAAGTATACATGATTATGTACTATTGAATACTGCAGTACTATCTTGATTAGTGGATGCTGAATATGAAAAGCTGAGGAAATATTGTCAGGTTTTGTGGTATTTATTTTAAACCTAAAAGAAAATACATTTCTTTAGGGCTTTTTTGTTCATTTGCATTTGCATCTCATGTCATTATCTCGTTTGCTAAAGGTACAAACTGTAGGTCAAGTTTGAACAAACCTTGTTCAGATGAACAAGGGCAAAGCTTATTCTCTTTGTGTACCACCTTATCCGCTATTTAAATGAAGCTGAACAGATAGACAAAGTAAGGTTTCAAGATGAGACTGAGTATTTGAATTTGACACAGAGTTAGATTATTCATGGCATTGCATCAAAGCAAGTTGTAAAAGCAGAATTCATGCTGAGTATAATAGCATTTACAATTTGTATGTGTTCTTATATATTATCTTATCTTAAAACAAAACCTGTGTATGAAGATTTTTCCACATAGACAGGGTTTTGAGTATGTGATGCAATTGTAAAACTCGCCTCTCTTATTCAATGTGACTGCTTTGTATCAATTTTAATACATTTTTTTTTTTAACTTCAGAAAATATACTTGCCTGATTGATATAAAATTGAAAAACTATGGTTAGAGTACGATGGATGTGAGACTTTCAGACAAACTGGAAGGTAGGATGGAAGAAAAAAGATTACACTGATAGCTATAGTTTCTGAAATGGAACTAGAGTCTGCATATAGTTTATTTTCTGATCTGCTGCTTCAAGAAATATGAAGAACAATATTTTAAGTCTAGGAAATTGAATCCAGTGAAATAAGTTTACAAAGACAAGCCTGAGGGATATGCAAAACTGATCAGTTGCATATGTCTTGCACACATACACGACTTGGCAAAGAAGGAAAGTTTTGGAGTTATGTGCAATTCATGCTTTATTTATTTATATATTTATTTTGGTTAGGCTTGCATAAAAGTAAGTTCAAATGAGCTTTTTTTTTTTTTTTTTTTTTTTTTTTTTTTTTTCTCCTTAAAATTCTATTTTTAACTATGCAGCTTAAAAGGAATTTTTGTTGCTTCTTTCACTCGAAAGAATCAGATAATACATTGTTTCCCTTCTGCCAAATCTATACACATTCTTGTCGGAAAATCTGGTTATTTTAGAACAATAGATAACAAGAGCTGACAGATTAGTACTCAAATTAAAAATGAAACAAATAAGCTCAACAAATATTTTAATCATTAAGCTCTGTGCTCTTGCATAGAGCTTAATGAGTAAAATTCCAATAGAGCCTATTTCATTTATCAGCATCTTTCAAACTTTTACTGCTGTAAAATCATCTACTGCATACTTCCAGTGCAAAAGTTACTTCATGAGTATATCTAGAGCTGTCCAGCAATATGTAAAGGCAGAGAAAGCAAAATAATGCCTTCATTATAAAAAGGGATGGCTGCGGCCTTTTAAATGACAGCTGTAGTACCAAAACAGCTGAGGAAACAGTTTGAAATTTTTCGAGGTGGCAGCCCTCTCTTGGGAGAAATGGCTTTGGAATGTCTCTATGGGAATGGTTGCAATTTGGTCTTAAGATAATGTGATTTTCACAAATGTGGTAAAATTTTAGTAATGGTATTTGTACCAAGTTATTTGGAAGAGAAAGTTGTCTGCATCTCTGCTTGCTTATCTTAAGTGATTTTTGCAGGATGTTCACCTGGGATCTGCAGGAGTCCTGGTGTCATTCACTGTTAGTTGTAAACTGTAAAATGATGGGCTTCCTCTTTCCCGATTTACGGTGTGCTAGCAGGCATGTTTGTGCACTGAGAAGTCAGGCAGTTGGTATTGTTAAAGATTTAGGCACTGTCTTAGTTTTCCCTGTGTTTTCCTCTTCTTGAAAAGAGAGCTCTGCTCAAGGTAGATTGAGAAAAGCTGCAGTCAACCTTGCTTGGAGCTGAAGAGAATCCAGTGAGACCTTAGAGCAGCCATAGTACTGCATGAGCTTATCTGCTCTGCCACTAGCATCAACTTTGGTCCATGTGCAGGTGGAACCATATTCCCATGATGCTTTGGCCATTTGGCCTGTTAGGACCCAGATTAGTTGTGTACAGAAGCAGCTGTCAAGTCTTGATGCCGCACTCCCCAAAGCAGCTGCAGTGGTGGCCATACGTCATTGTCCTCCTGCATACCTCAACATTGCTCCTTAAACTGTGGTGAACTCCATGCAATACTGAGTGGCTTTCCACAGTGTGCCTTGGCATATGAATTAGGCTGTGTCCCTTATGGAAATATCACAAAATGTTTAATATTTTTACTTTATATATTTCATTACTGTTTCTGGTTAGTACAGTACAAAAATCTGCAACATAACTTCAGAGTTGTTGCATTGGCAATCAGTGTGTTCTTAACAGTGTTGTGCTCCTACACCATTTTGTGAAGCAGTAAAGTTCAGTGGCCATAAAATGGCATCAGCAGATAAAATGTGCTCAGTGACTTTTTTTTTTTTTTACAAAACAGGAAATTAACTTGATTTGTTTATAGAAAAGCAATTCTCTTTGACTGCTCAGGGCTAGGCAAATGTGTTGAAAAGTTATTTTAAATATTATCCACAGCTTGAACATATGCAATCAGGAAGGAATATATTTCTGATGAAACAACACATAAAATTTCTCACAGGAATACTTGCTGAATTTGGTTTTAATGTTCTCATTTTAGGTTAGTGTGCTGAAAGCAACACTGTAGAAATTTGGCTTAAAATTGTGATATGCAAATTCATTTTTGTAAATAATTTTGGAAACAGTGAGATTTGAACACACTTTTTTTTTTTTCCCCCATTTTAAATTCTACTTGAAATATAAATTCATTTTAAATCATTAATCTTATATATAATGCTGCTGTGTGATTGATGATTTTAATTTTGCATTTGATACTTTTAAATATTCTATTTTTGTAATGAAGTTAAGAATTTAGTTAGATGAGGAATGGTGGGATGAAGCCCTACTTTCATTCAATAGGTGAAGGACTCTTAAATCAGTCTCTGGAGTTATTTAACTGTTACCAATTACTCCTGCATTGTAAACAATCAAAGTGCTTGTATCTGCAGGCAGTAGATAACGTGCAAATCAAATATATCAGCTCTGCCCAGATCCTTGAAGAGATTGTCCTGTCAACTAAAACAAGAATAAAAGATGTGATTGTAAATAACATTTGTGGGACAAACAGGTTAGTAACATTCATTTAAAAAATAAATAAAGAGCCACCTGTAGCAAGCAGCTGACATTAATTGAAAATCCAGCAGAAAGCAGAGCCTTAAGAAATTTCCAAGCCTGTCTATGTTCAATCGTTTTTGTTCCCGATTGTTTTAAGTTTTGGTTTGCTGCCTTCTGATGCAAGAGTAAAGAGTATCTTTCGTATGTTCATTGCAGTGAGGTATAGCATACAGCACTCTTCCTTTTACAGGTGGTAGAAAACTGCAGTTCTACGCCTTTGAGTAATAAAACAACTGAATTCACTGGTAGTACTATCTTTTATTTATTTTTATGTATTTATTTATTTATTTTTATTACATAAGGGTTGTGTTTATGGCTAAACACACACCACATGGATTTTAATTTAATACCAGAATTAATCAAATTAGTTCAGGTAAATGGTGTTTCTTACTTGTTATGAACTTTTTTTTTTCAATTTTTCTTGATAACAAAGATAACAAAAGTAAAGAAACTAGTTACGAATTGTTTTCAGTTGTTGAAATATCTCCATTTCAATCTATTTAGTGAGTAGGACAATAAAACTGAAGATTTCTATATAACTCTATTTAACTATATTAGTACGAAGAATAATATCATATTTAGTGACCTTTAGACATATTTAATCCTGCAGCACTGAAGTTATTAGAGCTTTGGCTATTTAATATGAGTGAAAGAGATTCCAAGCCAGTAATTTTTTGATAGGTATTTTCATTGAGAATTCTAGGCCAACCCTGTTATATAGGCATGGTAGTGTTCATAGGTTAGGTATGTGGTAAGCTTTTTTTCTTTTATTTCAAGGGGATGAGAGGATAGTGGTAACAATTTCTTCATATTCAGTTTTGACAGAAATGTTTGGTAAACTAACTGGAGGAGGAAGAGCAAATTTGTTACCTGTCATTTTCTTGTATCGACTCTTTTTTTTTTTTTTTTTTTTCTCTTAAAAGATAGCTATTTAGTCCATTAGTGGATTTCTTTGCCCTTCCAGGCTGGCTTCCTGTAGGTTCCACTGTGGAGTAGCAGGTGTACAATTCCAAAGTGTCTTTACAAGTGGCTCAGCAGGGCTTCCTGTGCCGTACATTCACTGGAGACAGCTCATCTGTTTAATCCTTATGTTTTAGTCAACCTTTTTTATTATGCGGACAGGGCTTCCATGCTCAGCTGGATTTTGACTCTCAGAATGAATTGATGGAGCTCTTTGATCTTTGCTGTGTATTGCATCTGTTTCATCTTTCATCTTAATGCATGATCTTCCTAACTCCTTGCTAGTGTTTTATTTATTTATTTATTTACTTATTTATTTCACTTGAATCCATTAATTTTACTTTGTTCTTTTTGGCATGCCTTTTTATGTGCTATGAACTCAATTGCCAAACTTTAACACAATGATAATTAAGTTGGTATGGGTGTTTAAAAACACAGGCCAGACATGCTTATTTGGGATTGGCACTTAACATCTTAGAGACTCAATCAGAATTCTTAAATGAGATTCATGCATTTCTTTACAAACTTGCAGAGTATTGCACCTGGTATATGTGGTAAATTGGGGAAGTACCAAAGAATCAGAGAATGTAGCAAGACACTAATTGGAGTAGCCTGCTAGTGGGTATGGAAACCTGAACTGCAGGAACACTGGGCAGTGTTCTGCAGAACCATAATAATGCAGTGGTTTCTTGAGGTTTAGCATCTTGATAGAGCACATATTTAAGTTCATTTTTGCTAGAGGGAACGCCTAAATTTCTGTTCAAAATTAAATGGCTCCTTAGGTACTGTTAAGCAGGGATACGTATCCTCAGCTGTGGGTTTATTTTGCTCCAAGCAGTTTTGATTAAAATATTCAAAGGTCCATGTTCTAGCTCTGTTAAATGGTAAGTTACTGTTTGGTTTTAGGCTTTCTGTTTGTTTCCTTGTTTTTCCCTAAGTTTTAGTATGGCAACTAGCAAAGAATTCTCTTTCAAGTGAAACCCACAAAGGAACAATTTAGGTAATATTTTTTTAGCTGAAAGTAGCCCTATCAACAAAGCATTTTGTAGTGGTATATTTGATTCCTGCACTTACACAATAGAGTTTTAATTCCCTTTTCAAAAATATTTAAATTGGTGTTTACTTTTTGAGTGACAGTAGCAAGTTATTTTTTCTAGTGATGCTAGAGTAGCAAGAGCATTTTCAGGGGAGCAAGGAGCTTTTGGACTCCAACAGCTAAGATCTTAAGGAGTCCTTTCTCATAAGAGATTTGATATATTTCACTGCAGTGCAGCAGCTTAAATATATGGCATTGTACAGGGCTGTTTCCTATTTTGCTCCACATACAGGTCATATTTTGACCTAGAAATGCTTTGGGAATAGGCAATACCTGGCTTGTTTGTTTGCTTTCCCCTCTTCCTCAGGAGAGGGCTCAACTTCCATGCCCCTGTGTGGTGAAGTCTAGGGCAGTTGATTGTTGCATAATGGAGAAACTTCTATGTGCAACTGGAAAGGGATCCTTGAGTGATGCTTCTATGGACAAGTATATATGACCTATTTGGTCACATTCCACAGCAATATTAAAATATCTTTCTTCAAAGATCATAAGGGTGTTCCGTCCTTCATAAGGAGAAAATAAAAGCAGGAACCAGTAATTTTTGAGAAACAGGACCATTGTTCCTTTTGAACTTGCTAGGATTCATTTAAAAATAACAGCATGGTGCAGACTGAACTTAAACATCCAGAAGACTTGGGTATCTGCTGTTCTGACAGATTTGAAAGCTTCAGTGACATGTATTCTTTATCACAAGTCTTTGCAACATGTCTGTTTTTGAAATTTGCCTCAAAAATTTATAAATGTTAGGCTTGGTTCCACTGTGGCACAGGTACTGTTCATAACAATGTTCATAACAATTATTTCTGTAATGAAAGCATAAAAGGATCTTGATATGATACAATCCAACTACATCTGCTGCAATAAAGGGTATTTTTTTCCTGCTATAATAAATATCTCTTTTCCTCCCAACTACATTTCTTTTGCTTTTGTACCATCATCTTTTAGGTGCTGCTTGATATAAGTCTTCATAAGAGATTTCTGTCCTCTGACACTGAAAATAAGAGCTATGGCCATTGATGTAGGGTCTGGTGTTTAGGGTCTATAACAAAGAAATGGAGATTTTGAAGAAAAAACTGAGTTTGACCACTTTGTCTTTTTTTTTTTTTTTTTTTTTTTTTTTTTTTAAATTACCTCTGGAGCTATTGCCTTTTAACTGCTATGCAATTAATCAGGTGAAAAGCATTTTCTGTCAGGAAATTAACTAATTGTATTGAAAGGAGCTTATTAAGTCAATCTGGAAAATTACTAAAATCCTGAATGTCCATGGTGGGCAGTTTCACGATCTGAGACCTACCCTTGGAGAATCCAGACCCAAAGTGTATATATATTAACTCCATTACTTTTTATTTAAAGAATGAACTCCATTAATTTTTATTTAAAGAATGAATTATCATCAGACAATTAATTAATTTGTTTATTTATGTGACTGTTGTGTGTTTTAGGTTATGTTGCTTTGGTTGGAACACTGCAGATACAGCTTTTCTGAGGAGTCACATGGCAATTTGTTTCAGCCACATTATTAGTGTTTTATATGCACTTATTAGTGTTTTATATTCAATTTTGTACAGACAAAATGGATTCTTTTGGGAGGACAGTTCAGTTGTAAGTGTTGTTTTTTTTTTTTTTTTTTTTTTTTCTGTAAAAATATAAAACAACATGTTAAAAAATAAATACCATGTTATCTAAAAAGATTGTGTTGCTGTAACATGGCTGTATGTTTTCACCAATGTACTTTTAATTCATTGACTCCAGAATAAGCATTTGTTTAATTCAGTTGTCATTTCACTATTTTTGTATGTTTGCGTGTTTGTCTGTCTGCCATCTACAACTATAAAGTAATTTGTTCCAGTTTACTGCAGAGAGGAACTTTTGCTTAGAAGCCTCCAGGCTTTAGAAAAGACTTTTTAACAACAAAATTGGGGTTGAATTTCTGCACACTAGTTTCTTGCATAATGGTGCAAACCCTGCCTTCAGGGATAAGCTATTGCCAGAATCTGGAGCCCTGGAGCTAAGATGTCTCACTTGACCTAGTGAGGGGCTCTTTGAGAAGACGCTTTATATATGAAAAAATCTTTCCACTAAGACAATGCAAGATTTTATTGTCTCATTTTATGGAGTGATACGAAGAAAGCTCTCACTCAGAATTGTGCAGATTGGCATTCTGAATGTGAATGAATGAATTGCTTTCTTTTTATTTTGTTGTTCACTAAGTTAGAATTGTTTTTGTAGACTTCCTTTCACTCTTGGTTTCCTATTCACACAAGCTTTTCTGTTTTACACCTATGTTGACAGTTATTTAACTGCATTCCTCGTGCTGACTTTTTGTCGTTCTATGTGACAGGAGAACTTTACTGAAATTTTGCCTAATGTGCTGCATTAAGACATCCTGACATTCTGAGTACAAAATAAACTTCCTCACCACAGATGGCCAGAGGTTTTGGGGACAAATTGCCCTGTGTTTTCCCTTATATTTTTTCCTGGACCCCTACTACTGAATGTTGTCAAAGGCAGGATGCTGATATCTGAGCCAGTGTATATATATAAATATTCTTACCAGGCATTTTAAATAGATGTACATGTGATTACAAGCTTGGGTAACAGAATATTGGTGCAAGAAAAAGGGAGTGTCCAGCAATAAAAAGGATCGTAGTTTCAGGCTTCCTAAGAGCTAGTCATAGAGGAATAGAACAAAAGTCCTTAGTTCACATGTACTGACGATGTTATAACAGCAGAAAACTGAACCTGTTGATCTAACGATGGAGGTGGAAAAATTCTTCTTCCTTGGTTAGTTCCTAAAGTGTAAGCAAGGTCATTTTTCTTACAACATGTTAATATTTCACTTCTATTCAGTCTGTTCTAAGAATTGACACAACATGTGGCCTCTTTGCATCTGCTTCATGGAGCTTCCCCCAGGAGAAGCTATATATGACCTTTGCAGACATTGTTCAGCACTGTGAAACTTCATGGTTTCATTCCGTTCAATGAAATATATGTGCAGTTTATGATGCAGGGTGACTCTTGATTTGTACTGCTAAAAATAAAGTAAAATAAATCCATGACTATTTTTGATGCTTATGACATGCCAAAATGAGAAACTATACCATAAGCTCTCTGTCTGTAGTTACGTATGTTCTTTCCTAGAATAAGGAGGAATCATTCAGTGTGTTAGTGGGCTGGTGCATCATTAAGCATCTGAAGCTCCTGATTTAAGGAAGAGGTTCATTGCAAAGGGACATTGCTTCTCAGACCCTTGCTCTGCCATGTGTTCCCCTAAACCTGTTGATCAGCATTCTGTGCATTGTCCTGTATTGGCTTTGTGTCCTTGTGCTTGATCCTAGTTTGTGTGTTGTAGTAGGCATAGGGGTAGGTTCCTCATTAATTGGGAGCCACTGAACATTAAAAGTTAATTTAAAAGCCTACTTGATTACAAAGTGTATCCCCTTCATTACACTGTCCCCATTTTTAAAGCTATAATTTACATGTATTATTGCTTTTTTTTTTTTTTAATTTTTTTTTTTTTTTTATATAATGAGGTACTGAATAGAAGATTCAGTATTTAGAGGATTTAGAGTACAAATGAAAAGTTTATTAGGCTGGCATTTTTAAGGTAAACGTAACAGTAAATGGATTTATGTCCATCTGGAATTGTGCACTTCAATTACGACTATTGATCAAAATATTTTAGAATATTCTTTTTAGAATATTATTTTTTTTCTTTTGATCATATATCCTAATCTATGTTTTTGTTTATTTTAATTTTTTATTTATTATTATCTGTGGAAATCTTCTCTGTTATGTGAGTGCAGCAAATATTGTGGGAACCCAGGGATAATTTTGTATTTACCAAAATAAACTTCTCCTTTGAACCTGGACCAACATTATTGTGGGAATAGCTTCGATGTTTTTATTTATTTATTTTTTAACTCGTACATGTTTAAGGTTAACTGAGACCTATCCTTTGCTGTATCTCCCTCTCCGCTAACGAAAATTTTCTTTTACTTGAAACTAAGTTTACTTTTGCTTTACTTCTTGCCTTCCTTTTCTCCTCCTATATCAACTATGTTGTCCAGTTACCTCCACTAAGGTCTTTCTGTACTTTCTTCTTTGTGTTTTCCCTTTTAGATATTTTGTTTTCTCTGAACCTCTCGTTGTTGGATGATGTGGTAATTTTTATCTGTTTCAACTGAGAGAATGAAAAAAAAAAAAAAAAAAAAGCCTGACCTCTTGAAAGAATTAGACATGTAATTCATGTAACTGGGTGCATCTCTCGTAACTTTTGTCAACTAAGTTGCTTTTGTCTTAGCCAGTTCATAGGCGAATAGAATAATTCAGGTTGGAAGAGACCTTAGGAAGTCAGCTAGTCCAAGCTCCTGCTCAAAGTAGGGCTAATACCAATTGGGTTCAGACCAGTTTTGTAGCCTCCATTGTAGCCAACAGAGTGAGTGGTAAATCCAGTGGATGAGGCATTCCACTGGTGTAGGTATGGAAATTGTATTGTGTCTCATACTCAACAGATCCCTGTCAGGCTCTCCCTGATCCTAGTGGTAACAGAGAAGAGCACAGATGTCCAGCCTAGTTGCCTTGTTTCTAACAGACTGGGAGTAGGTGAGACTAATAGACTTATTCTGTATTTTTTCACACTGAACTTTGCAGTAAGGAAGGGGAAAAAAAAAGTATGAGAAAAGCCTGACATATTTATTGAAAATGGACAAACGTAAGTGCTGCTAGGGCACCAGACTTTATCATTCTTTCATGATGCTCTTAAATAACTTTCAATTTGGACCTGTCAGAGACCATCCTATTCGTTTCCCAGTTCCACCAGCTCAGATCTGCTCTGGCAGCTTAGAAACCTGGTCATGTCTGTGCGGGTAGCTGACTGGAGATACTACTGTGTCTGAGGCTTATGTGTCTGATGATTTGGTTCACCTTTTGGAAAAATGAATCAGTTACTGCAGCCTTCCATTCTTGTGTCTTTTGCAAGTCACTCCTCCTTTTGCTACATCCAATTATTTCCTCTTGCCTAATGTCAGGATCAAGACAACTATTTCATATTTAAAAGCTGTCTATAAAAGCAAGATATTGAGTATAGCAATAGAAATGAGAAGGAATAATGTACAAAGGGCTTCCTTAACTTCTGAGTAAAACCCTCTCGGTTGTAAATATTTTAACAAAGTGAATGAGTCATTTTATTTGGGCTAGGGCTGAGCTTTCTAACAACTTGTCTACCATTGCATTGGTAACACTATGGTGGGGATATACTTAGCCAGATCCCAACTTGTTAACAATTCAGGTATAGGTAGTGGCACAGAACTGGTGCAGTCTTCAATATTTGCCTGAGATACTGGTGAATCACCCAAAATGACCGGAGTGATGACATTACATTTGAAGATATAATTTATTTTCCTGTCCTCATCATTTTCAACACATAGCAGAAAGCAATTAGTTGTGTTTTGACCAATGAAGAATATCTTAATGATTCCCATATCTGATGTCATATGCTTTCTAAATGAGACAGCAGTTATAAAAGAAAAATCTGACTTCTGAAAGGTAAAGCAGGTTCTGGCAACACTGTAATTTCAAGGAGTGCAGTCAGGGAATAATTGATACTCCCACAAGCTGCTGTTTTCTAACTGTTGCTATTTTCTGTTTGGTTTCCAAGAAAGTGTGAAAAATGTATCTGAATAGCATGGGACAACTTCTTTCAAAAAAAAAAAAAAAAAAAAAAAAAAAGTATTGTTTTCAAATGATTTGTTAAAGACAGTGATATTTTTATGCTGCAAAATCCAGAGTGTCATCTCGTTTGACATTAAGACAGTACATATGAGTATGCACAGTATTACTAGGTACCACCGTTAATATAAAACCAGCCTTAAATTAAAGTGAAGTAAACATAAGATCACATTGTATGAAAATATACATAGTTTTGGGAAAATGATCTTTGGTCCAAGTACCACAGCAGCCCGTGTACCATGAATCCAGAAGCTGGCATAAAACTGTTTGTAAGTCCTTATAAATTAGTATTAGTTGACTAATGCACTTAGCTCTAATTAGTTAAATGGAATTGTTTGCAGGCATTTCAAAATGTACCAAATTGGTGGTTTTGTTTTGTACTGGAATTTGTTACTGTGATGGCATTTATCCTACTGCAACCTTTGTTTCTGCTTTATATGAATTACCTTCCAGTACTTTGCAGCGCATTTGGTTTATGAAAAAAAATTCTTACAGCAGGAACGCCAGATTGTCCAATGCTGCAGTAAAGGAAAAAGCCAAGCATTGTTTTCTAGAGCACTGCTGAAACGTTGCTATCAGTTCATATTTTGTTAGAATTCTTTTATATTTGGGGCTTATAATGCATTTGCATTTTTAAACTTCTCAAAGCGTAGGCTTTGCTAGTTGCGATTTATAGACTATCAGACTAGTTGAGAGGAAGATGTATACAGAGAAGCCTTTAATGGTAGCTAACTGCTTCTGTGGGCCCAATTAAGACTATCCAACTGTGAAACACAGTCCCCTGAGTACTGGTATAGTCAGCTTGCCTTTTTAAATATTTTTTTTAATTTTTATTTTTATTTTTTGGAGTTGGAGGGAAAGGAGGCCTGGAATAAGGGAATAGTGCAGCTGTAAAAAAAAAAAAAAAAAAAAAAAAAAAGAGTAGGGATAAAAATCAAATCTCAAAGAAACAAAAAAGCAACCAACCCTCAAACTTTTAGTATGCAGTGTTAATAAAGATTGGGGTCAGCTTTACATATGCACCACATTCTGGACTGGTAGCTGCAGTAGCTGTGCCTGAGATCTGGATGTGTTGTTGGTCCAAAATCAATCTTGTCGCTCCTCAGAAGGCAATGAGAGATAATAAGTACTATTCACCTGATTGCCTTCCTGCTCTGAGACAGCTGGTGACGCTTGTCTTCCTGATAACCAGGAGTTTCAGATCTAAGGCAGGGATAAAGAAAAGCTGGGAGCTTGCTGAATCTAAATTTGACAGTCGATGGCTGTGTAGAGGGTCAGGAGGGATAGAATCTGTGACACGTATAAGAAAGGAACAAAATTTATCTGCTCTGGTTGCAATGATTAGATGTCTCTTTGTCTGGCTTTCTTACAGTGGATGATTGATTGTACCCGCCAGCTGGCTAATATCATAATTAACAAAGTTGCTACCATGTCTGAGAAGTTTAATCGAAAAAATTGCCGGCAGTATGATGCCATTGTCACAGAGATCACAAGCACTGCAGTGTTGACTTTTGTACTGGTGGAGCCGCAGGACTATGTAGATGTGCAGAGAAGTCGTTCGCTGGGATAACTAAAGGTATGTTCCTTTCCCCATACATTTCTCCTGTGTCTAGTCTTTTGAAAAATGAAGTAAATGGTCCTTTGATGATACCTTTCATTTCAGGGTGCCACGTGAAGCTATTCAGTTGTATTTTAAAGCAGTGGCAATGGCAATTTAGAATGTTTTATCAGTGAATCAAAAGGTACATAATCAAAACTGTAGTTAAATACTACTCACCATTTCTAGGTGTTCTTCACTGTATTGCCAGATGCTTATTGCAAAAAATATGGATGTGATTGTTTTCGTAGTTAGTTTTCTTCATTATAGGAATAACAAATGCTGTTGACAGTCTATATTCTAGGAACTCTTAGTTCAGTTCAGGTTTATATTTCGTAATATATCATTTTATTAATTTCTTTAAGTTAGAATGCATTTTCAAAGGCAGAAGAAAAACAGAAAAACTATGCATTCTTGCATTTGTAATTCAGTGTTAAAATACCCTGTTAAAACATGTGCATTTGTATATACATATTTCTGTGTGTTTGAAATGAGAACAGCATCAGTTCCGTCAGCTGGAGAGCCACTTCACAGCACTTTTATAAAATATTGCCTGAGAATGCCACTTATTCCTTTTGCACGTTTATGTAGTTTTCCAAGTTAAAAATGAGCTCTTCTCTGCAGTTGTATTTTTACGTGTATGTGTGTGTGTGCTCTGCGTGGTAGTTCAGTTATGCTCTGGAGTATGTGTTGAAAATGCCAGCCTGACATATTGCTAATGAGTGTGCATATTGACAGTGACGGGGGCGTGTGTCTGTCTGTGTGCCATATATTAAAACAAAAAGAGGAGAGAGACGGAGACTGAGAGAGACAGAGAGACAGAGAAGGAAATATTGGGATGGGAAAGAACAGTTTATTTACATTACGGTATGTCAAAATGTTATTATGGCTAAAAAAATCCATTTTAAATAGAAATGAGATAACATATGACGGTTCGTTCTCTTTCTCAAAGGAATTAATATGGCCATAGTGAGAAAATAAGCAAGAACCATTTTTTTTGGTATTATTAGGCTGTTCATTTTTGTTTGTTTGTTTTGTTTTCCCTTACTAACGATGACTTTTTGGTACTAGATTCTAAAATTTGGGAGATGAATTCTTTGTATTATGGTTCAGTTCTGTAATGAGATCTCCCTGAGTTTTCTCTTGTTCTTTGTGTCTTTACAGGTAAAATAGTTTTGAGAATTCAGATGAAATTGTTACGGTAGACGCTTGAAGGAATGCTTTGCTGTATAGCTAACGTAGCTGTATTTAAAAACAACTTATTTGGGGGACGTACTCTTTTCTATTTCACAATTTTCTGTTTAGAGTTAAATAATTATATACCTTTGAGCCACAGTTAATGCCACAGTAATTTCAAACTAATCCTGGCTTTTATTTTTGAGAAAGGTTTTTCAATTCTCATTTAATTTAATTTCAGATAAATTATTTTCAACTAGTAGACCAGAAATCAATCTTTCTTTCTTCCTTTCTTTCTTCCTTTCTTTCTTCCTTTCTTTCTTCCTTTCTTTCTTCCTTTCTTTCTTCCTTTCTTTCTTCCTTTCTTTCTTCCTTTCTTTCTTCCTTTCTTTCTTCCTTTCTTTCTTCCTTTCATAATGGGCTGTATCTCAAAAGATACGTCTGTTTTGAGAGAAAAATACTGTTTTTGCAGGCCATGAAAATATTTCTATCATTGCGATTATTCCTATTGTCAGTAATAGAATCCAGGTTCTATCTTAGCCTTGTAAATCTACTGCTTTTCAAGATCTACTAAACAAAATTAAAAATCAATATTTTATTTTGAGTGGAAAATGCTGTGAACAGTGGCAAAATAGATTAGTATTGTAATTGCAGACAATAGGGAAGATTAAGTTACTAAAACAGTATATTGTTGTTCTAAAGTAAACCCTGTAATATTTTGTGTAATTGAGACTTTGTGCATTGTTGGAACTCAGTTGGAGTATCAAATGGTTGTGAGGATTAGAGCAGACAACTAAAGCAACGTCACAGTAGATGTGGCTGGTTTTTAACAGGATTATCTTCTAAGATGTGTAGAAATGAGCTCTTGTAATAGTTTCAGAGGAATTAATAATTTTAGTAAAGTGTTAATGGCAAATGTGCTAATGTAAAGAGTTAGAAGATTAGCGGTGCATTCTTTTGCATGGAAATAAGAATATAATAAATGTCCTGCAGGTGAATGAAGCTGCTGCAATTTTATTGGAGATTAAAGTTTGATTGACCTTTGCTGAGGTGATTAACCCTTTTGAAATTAAAAGCCGGTGGTAAATTATTCTGTCCAATTTAAATGCAAACACAGAACAGTATGCTGTGTCATTCAAGTGTAAGGGGAAAAAAATGTTTTAATTTTCCTTTTGCACTCAGTGAGCTGTGCTTGCAGACGGCGTGACTGGGGTCTGCTGGAGCTGGCCAGTGGCATACTGCCTCCACTCTTCTCATCACTGTTGGAGCAGCCATGCTGCGGGAATGCCAAACCTGGGAGCAGCTGCCTGAGGCAAGCCCTCGCATGCAGGCATGTCAGCAGAAGCACATGGAACCGCAGCAGCAAGGTAAGTGGTAGAAAGCAATACCAGGATGCTTTATTTTCTGGTTTTGAACTTGAGCTGGCTGTAGCACACATGAGCGGGCAGTGTAACACAGATGAGGGGTCCTGCTGCGACTCACAAGGCAGCTTGCAGGAGTTGGGTGCTTACCTGTGAGAGCCATGCTGGAATTAAATGCAGAGATGCACGTGTTGATTTTTTTATTTTTATTTTTTTCCCCCTGGCCCTTAAAAGTCAGCTTTAGAAGCTTATGGAAGCACGCTTTTTGACTGATAGCAGTTACTAGAGAGCAGCTCAAGTGCAGGTATAGGAATGGTTGCACCACTTGAACACGTTGGTCCCAATCCTTCAGACCACATGTGCACACTTTCTTAGGTCAGAGCCAGTGCAGGTAGGATTAGGCCATGATCTTAGTAGATGACTAAAGCCTCTGGGGGTTACTTCTAAGTGTCAATTCATGCAGATGATCATGAGAGTCGCTGTGGCTATGCTGCTAAGCAGTCCTTGAAAATGTCTTTGAGTTAATTTCTAATAGATTGTGTAACTTTGTTTCACAGTACATTTGGTAACTGAAAGTGCGCGCTTTATTAAATAACGATATATTTTAAAGACCTGAGTGATACATTCACTGTATTTTTTCTAATGGGTCTTTCATAAAAGTTGAGTTTTCAAAATTCCTCCCAGAATATCTACTGTTTTGTTTGTTTGTTTGTTTTTGACAAAAAAAATAATATTAGGACCATGGTTTGTTTTGTAATGAATCTCATTTATTTTCCCAGAGTAAGATAGCAGTGTGTTATTATAAAACAGCATGCTGTCTAAAAGCAGTTCTCGAGGATTGTAGTGACTCGGAGTGCTTAAATTTACACTAACTAGAACCCTTATAATTGGATCTGTTTTAAATTCACATCTTTCTGTTGCTTTTGGTGAGCAATGATGCATCTGGTTAAAAGCCTTGCACCAAAATAGCAGTAAATTTGAAGCAGATTAATTACCTGAGGTTGAGTTGCATAAAGAAGCCCTTGAAGCATAGCTGCCTCCTTCCTTTGCCTGCCACTATAGGGAGGGAGGCAAGTGGATCAGATCTGCACCCAGGGGGTTTTGTGGTCCTTGGCACAAAGTGTACTGGATCAGACTACAACCCCCCCCCCCCCTCACTGCCCCAAGCCCACTTCTCTCTGATCATCTGAGAAAAGATAAAATGGCTCTTTGAAGCCTTTTTCTGGAATTCTGAGAGTAGTAATGGTGGGATTTGCAGAAGGAATGCTGCAACTGTTTGGCCTTGACTGGACATTCTGTCTAGTAAAATTTCCTATTCTTTAAAACAGCTGCAAAGCGTTAAAATGATAACGAATGTGCTATTTGCATTCCATATTCGGTCTTCCTCCTCAATTTTCATCAAGGAAGACTTCATATTGCATCTGTCAAGGTAGGGAAGTCCAAGGAATTGTAGTTCAGAAATAAGGACCCTGAGGTAGTGGCTCACTTCTATCTAGTCTTTTCATTTACACTTTAAACAGCCTTCAGAGAGATGGACTGCTGCTTCTGGGACCCAGTGAAGAAAGTGAGGAATAGATAAAAGTTAAACTTGTGGTGGAGTGACCTAAATGGAACAGCTGGCAGAATTATAGAGGGGATCCTCCAGGGTACTGAATTATACCTTCAGGCTTGGATTAGTAGGATGTTTAACAAAGAGATCCATTTGCCAAAAGGATCTCTGCCTGATTTTTAATTATGGAACTTTAGCACTTCAACATTTGTAATTTACTGAGCTTTTTTTTTTTTTTTTTTTTTTTTTTTCCCCCTCTGGTAAGGTGTAGAGTGCACCTTTTTGTACATTCATGATTAATGCTATAAATTCTATGGATATGAAACATTTCAATAGTTTTTATTATGAATAACAAGATGCATTCTCTATATACAAAATAAACATGAACTTTATATACATATATATATATATAGTTTTGTTTATAATCCTGGAATACTTTTGAGTGCTTCGAGTATACTTTTTCTAAAAATCGAGGAAACCAGTATTTCACGGGATCTTTCCAATCATATATATCCATCATATTTCAGTTAATGATATTTAGCAACCAACTATTTATTTATTTTTTAATTGGGGTAGTTATATATCTCCATTCCTTTCCATATTTTATAATTGAGCAGCACAGGAGAGGATAAAGAGTGGGGCTGCGTGTCTGAGAAATTACTATTGTACCAGGCAAATTTCATATGATGCTGTGTTTTTTGAGATACTCCTTATGCAATATTATTAGCTAATACTGCCACATGTTTACGAAATATCAACACAAAAGAAAAATTACAAGGAACAACGATACTCTAATAACACAGAGTTTTCAAATGGTGGTACATCAGGACAATTCATTATAAAGTAATAATGTAGACTATATATGTGATCAGTGAAGAGATGTTTATATTAACTGATACTGTTAGGCAGAAGAAACAGGACAACATAATAAAATATTTCTGGAAAAAATATTAGAATATTTACTAAATCTGATTACTTTATGTTAAAAAATATAATAATGGGATGGGGGGTGGGGCTAGTGTGTTGTCACAGTACTCACTTCCTACAGAGTATAATATTTAAATAAACACTGTTAGTCATTACACCTTCTGTTTTGCTCTTTCAAAAGCCCATTTATCAAGCTGAGGAAGTTCTTTCAGAAACAGGTCACATTCGCTGTGATATTTGCTTGGCAATATTCACTATATGTCAATGTAAATAAGCTATATGGGAGATTGAACAGCTGTTTAGACTGTGCTATGACACATAAGTGCACATGAATCTGTCTTGCAATAGAGAAATGGAAAAAAAGGTGAAGTTATAACATCATTTCCCATTGCCCCAGACAGAATGACATAGGGAATTGCATATAGTTTTAGGATGACCTGATGGTTTTTTTAGAAATCACATTTTTCAGCATTCTAACATATAACTACATCAGTCATTTTCTATTTGAATAGAAAATACTTCAAAATCATATTTCTTCCACAAGTTTTATTTTTCTTCTGAACTCTGTTAATATTCTGTCAACATCCTGCTCTGCCAATAGCTAATTTAAATGGGAATTTTATCTACAGTATATACTAAGCATTTTTCATAAAAGAACAAATTATACTTTTCTACATAGAGGAAACTTTCTAAATTGTGATATATGCACTGTAGTGTGACCACAAAATATGCTGTGCAATTTCAGTAGCTATATGCTGTTAAACTTTAATGTTGTAAAGAATTAGCACTGAAGTTTTTATCAAAAAACGTGTAATCCATGTTGTATGTTTACACATGATGAAAATGTATTATATACCTCACCTCAAAAGTCACCGTGAAACCAGGACAGAAGATGCAAGCTGACTAATCTGACTAAATTTATCATACTACTTTGGAAGTAAAATTATTTTGTCTTATTTGTAATGGAAAGAATAAATTAGCTGGAAGTAGGCAAAAATGGTAAATTCATGTTAAATTCCTGCTTCTGTTTAGGCATATATTAGGCAATATTTTTGTCGGTTATACAGTTTATGGAATATTAGCTATAAGCTGATAATGGAATTTTTGTCCATCGGACTTGTGTAACTTTCTTGAAGTGTGCATAACAGAGAACTGATTTTGAATAACTTGAATAGCTCCATACGAAAACTTTTGAAGCACAATGTTACAATGAACGTTCCTTCTTTGAATTTCTATACAAATTAAAATTCTGATTATAAATATACAGCTTTTTATATAGCTTTGACATTTTTGGAGGTTTTAGAGGTTTTTAATTATTTTATTTTGTGGTGAGAGGAAGGGAAAAGGAAGGAAATTGAAGAGATGAAACTGTAGTTATATTGTGATAAAACTTTGTAGGTCAAAGCAGAATGTTTTTGAAGTATTTACTATTTTACAATCTTAAAATCTGTGGCAAGAGAAATTTCTAGAAACTTTTCTTTAAAATAAACTAAATATTTCATCTTTGAAGAAATTAAATTGAAAATGAAGTGAGGGCATTTTTATTAAAAGTTGCCTAACTAGATATGAGAGCAAGCTGGACCATTATGTTCAACAGTTCAAAAATTACTTGAGGAACCATTAACTTTTAAAGTCCTCTCTTAACAATCACTAAACCTTTAATTGGAATTGAATCCACTTTTCCATGCAGAAATGTTGAGGCAAACATTTATATGAAAAAATATAGTCCAATTGCTGAAAATACAGACCAATTACTGAGATTAATTTAGATATTTGTCGCTGAGTATACATCATCTATATGTTAGAGCTGATTTACCATTATTTCCTTGTCTTATTTGCAAAAGGAGACTCCTACTTATTGAAATATTACTGAAGAATCTAGCTTTCCCCACAAATTACACACTTTTTGCATAAATGTGCCTAATTACCTGAATTCAGTTTTGATTAGCAGTGTTAATTGATGCAGCTGTGGATGGGCTCTGTTTACCTAAATTACCATGTGCAAACAGCAATACGTCTGAAAGTGAATATGCTAAACTGAAAATACTAATTAGCTAAGACAGATTGTTATTCAAGTCACATCTCAGAGCTTTTTAATGAAAGCCTGAATGTGTCAAGGTTTTATGATATTCAGACAGAAATGTCTATATTACATATGATTTCTAAATTTAATTCATGGGAACAGATGGGATGTCGGCCGGGGTTCTTCTCCATCGCTTCCAGTATTAATGTGAATATTTTACTCCACTGGAGACATTTTTGAGTGTGTATGTGTGTATGTTTGTGAGAGAGAAAGAAGTGTGAGAGAGGAGGGAGGAACTCATTGTGTGCACTGACAATGTGCCAGCCAAGAACAGCTAACTAGTCTATTTTTGACTGATATATTTACAAATTATAGCCACCTATTTTCCCTGAGTGACGATAAACAAACTGTTTTGCAAATTTAATAAAGCCAGATAGTAAGTGCAATAAAACCAAATAACAGAAAGTTTAAACAGATCTCAATAATAGAGAGATCTTTGGCAACAACAGAGATTATTTCCTTCAATAACAATAACAAATGTGTCTGTTTTGATATAAGACGATGATTGGATTGTATATTTCAAAATATTGCAGAAAAGCTTTAATTACATTAAGCTGTGCTGCAAAATGCAACGGTTTTCTCAATTTTGTTTAGAACAGTATGGATTTCAGGTATTCAGCTAATGCATTTAATCACTCAATAGTATTGTTGGTTGCAAAACTAAATACATTTCAGAGTAGTATAAAAGAATATTTAGAGGAGATACATTGACTTAAATGTTCTCAATGAAGATCAACTGTCATAACTGCATATGCCTATTCTTCAGTCCATTTATTCTTACTTTTGCTATAGAGCTTAAATATTCTGAGGTCAGCTCCCATGTGAAAGTCAGTAATTCATCAAAATCTTTTCCAACAATATCTTGTCAAAATGTAAAGCGAGGATTATAAGTGCTGTGCATTACTATATGTACCAAAATAATAGTTATAGTTATAATGTTTCAGTTTTCATATTTGGACAGTTCTTGGATAAATGTTCTCCAGACGTCTGTAAAGGTCCTAATTCCATATAGGTGACTATGGTTATATTTATAAAAAATGTTTAATCTTTTCAACTACATTGGTCAAAATCTATTTTCATGTGTGTGTATGTTTGCAATGGGAGAATTCATTTGAATCTATTATTCCAGAATTATAGAGAATATACTGAATAGAATTCAGCCTGGTTACTTAGTTTTGGTAGCACAATACTCCTTTTCTAAAGTCAGTAGTTCTGTTTTTTAGTTAGTTGACATGTAGAGCTGATCATATTTTCTACAAGTAATTATCTAAGCTCCTAAGCTTTATACCTGAATCTTTTAGTCATGTCCTCTTATGCTTCATTTATGTAGGCTTTTATGGAGTGTATTCCTAAACAAATCAGCCACATGTACCTGCATTGTTCAGCTGGCAATTAACTCAGGCTAGAGAGGAGAACAGTAGTGATGCACATTAGATTTTGACCACTTTGGTAAAAGAATCACTTCATTCCCATTACAGTTGCAAAATAAAGAGTGATCCAGTATAATGAACCGTCTCTTCAGTCCAGACATCTGACCTGGTAAAGAGCTTTTATCCAAAATAAATCATACTTAACAGGAGTTCTGAGTCAGAAAATGTTATAGTAGACCATGTTATGACACATACTCCACCACCCTCAATAGGGCTTGACTTCCTTATGCAAGGTGTAGCTGAAAGAGTAAATGAGAAACAGAAGCATCATCTTCTGGAGAACAGAAGAGGAAAAGAGGCAGACACCAAAAGCCAAACTAGTTTTAAGATGGCGCTTGAAAATATCATGAAAAACTGCATCCAGTGTTCGCTTTCACTAGTGAAGTAAATGGTCCAGAATGGAATAAATGACCCAGAGATTAGCTGTTTGGGGCTGGTGATAGTCTTCAGGTAGACTGGTAGATGAAAGGAAGAACAAATTAATTAATTGTTTAAAAGTAGCTAAAAACACATCTTTTTTTTTTTTTTTTTTTTAACTCCCCAAATAAAATAATGGAGCAACTTCCACATAAAGGTATTGAGAAAGCCAGCACTCGATGGCTATACTTTGACCTATATTCAGCCATAATTTATGAACAAAACTGTTGAGAAAGAAATTCCTCTGATTGTAATATTTGGCTGTGTGAGAAGCAAAGTCTCTGACCCTCGTCAAGCAGTACTGAATGACAACTAAAACATCTGTGTGTTTTCAACACTCTTTTCATCACAAGTCTGAAATATGGCACTGAATGAGCTACCATGATGCAAATGAACGAAACCAGTACAATACCATAATAAAAACATCTTCATGTATACATATTTGGTTCTGATGAAATATACCTAACAAAATGCACAAATGAACTAAAGGGGGAAAAGAATAAAACACTCCTCACTCAGCACCATCTTCACAAGGTTTACATTGCCACATCATGTAGTGACATTAGAGCAGTGGTTAGGGAGAAGCATTTAGAAGAACAGAAATGATTTCTAGCTCCACTCCTTAGTTCACAGAATCATAGAATGGTTTGGGTTGGAAGGGACCTTAAAGATCATTTGGTTCCAATCCCTCTGCCAATGGCAGGGATGCCACCCACTAGATCAAGTTGTCCAGGGCCTCATCCAACCTGGTCTTGAACATCTGTCTTGCTCCCTACTCAAAAGTTTATATTGAATTCCATTTTACTTTTCTACAGCAGCAGACCAATCTGCGACTAATGTAGAAAGTGTCTCTTCCTGTCCTCCTTAAATGTTTATGATCTTCTCTTTCACCACATGCAGTCTGTGTTATTGTGAATCTTGCAATACAGAGATGACCTATAAGGAAAGTTGATGCACTGTATGGTGTTGGATACTGAAAATGCTGGGACACCATAATATTCACCCCACTCTGTTGTGATATTTCCGTTGTATTCAAAGTTTCTGCTGTTGCCAACTCAGTGACATGTTTCTCATCTTCAAAGCAATTCATGTGTCAGCATTGGCTCTGTTGGCTACCTCTGACTTTCCAGTGTGATTCTCAAAACAAGTAGGATGTTATTTCTGTATTGGGAAATCTCTTCATAGACTGCAAGTCAAAAACATCTTATTTTTGCTTTTATAAATAGTATTTGGCATTTTCACAGCTTTCTAAATTTAACATGTTGTATTTTCTGGATACAGTCTGCTTTTATTCTGAAATAGTTTGTAAGTTTAGAGGAATAGCTCTCAATTCACTTACAAGAAAGCAAAGTTCAGTTACTTGCTTGAACTGTATTTTAAGTCAGTATTAGTTTAGGTCAATTGCACACTTTCTTGTTCCTAAACTAAGTGAATATGTTTATTCCCCAAGAAATCTACACAACTTAAATCGTTTCCTATTTTCAAAGTTAATTGCATAACGTTGTAAAATTAACACTCTAAAAATAGGAAGATCATTTAGAAAATGTTCTTTCTCTTTATTTTCATGTTTGATCCCTAAGTGTCCATTGCTGTGTAGGGTCTTCGTTTAAAAGAAAACTTCCTTCAAGACTCTGTCAGAGCAGAAGTCCTCCAGTCACTTCCATGACCCTTGCATCCCCCTTGTCCAGGTTCCTTTTCACTTATTTGTTCTGTTGCTATTTTTACTTTCACACTGATTTCTATTTCTTTACCATCACTATATCTTACCTCATCCTGAACTTCATTCCTCTCCATCTCTTTCTCCTTATTCTTGCTACATACTCTGGGTAATTTTGATTTCTCCCGTTATCATATTTCCCTTCTACTTTAGGGTCTTTTTACTGGCTAAGAGCTTTGGCTGCTCTTGCTTTTTTACTGTTGCTGTTCGTTTCTAATAATATGTGAATGATGCTCTGCACCTGAAAAAAAGATCTTTAACCTTTGTGTTAATCTAGTAGGATACTGTAGTAATCTAGAAGTACTATACTCAATGATGAATAACGTTTTCTAAGAGTCTTGTGTCAGCACAGATTTCAAAGACTTGCAAGCTACCACTTAATGAACTATTTCTGTGTAATGTTTTCACTCGCTTTGTATGTGAAGTTTTCCAAATGCTTTTCTCTGATAGACAGTCATCTCTATTCTGCTCAGATTTAGCTTCAATCTAGTGTTTTTCATGCATTAATTTGGTACTTGTCTAAATTACAAGCCACTGCAACAGTATGTATGACAAAAAAAGGAAAGTACAACAACTGCATGTTATCTGCAAAATTCCATCAAATCAAGACTGGTTATCAAAAATGTATTTTTTTTGTTGTTGTTGTCACTGATCTTAGTTATATCCACTGAGAAAATACATTTCCTAAAATTTTCTCTTTTCTTTAATCCAGGCTACATCATTCCTGTTATGCTTCTCTACATGAAGTACAATAAAATGCACCTTTAATCTAAAATTATTTACAACTATATAAAACAGAAATAAAATAGTACCATATTTTCCATCAGATTACAGCTATTCAACTTTTCATGTATGTTGAGTATTGGTATGTTATAGTATTAATGAACTATTTTGTGTGTCGATTATCAGCTGTGAGAAGTAGAATAAGCAGTATACATATTTGCATTTAGTTTGGATTCTTTCCAATGTGTGTATATATGTGCTAACTGAAGCAATCTGTGTGTGGCATTTTTATGTTGATAAACTTAGGGCATTCCATTTGTGTGAGCATCTACTAAAAGATACATAATTTTGGATAGTGCTTTTCTAAGCCTACAAACTCAAAATGAAAATTTAATGACTAGATAAAAATATGCTTAAGTGCATTTAAATTAGTGAAACTGTCTGTCTGAAAAGTTGTGTTTTGCATAGTATAAAAAGTGTGCTTCCATCTCCATTTAGAATACTCATATGTGTATGCATACACAAATGCATAGCCCACCAAAATGACTAAAGATTACCTAGGAAATTTATATAAACCCTCATTGTCTCTCTTTTATTTTTCTTTCCAATTCTACTTTGGGTGACCATTGTTAAACTGGGAGCATCATTCAACACAAAAAGACAGAATTAGTGTCTTTTTGCAAATATCTTGCAAAAGTTCTTTTTCTCTTAGATGCAAATTTTCTGTATGCTTATTAGTCTCTGGAGTAATATCAGGCCATATTTAAATCAAAGAATATTTTTATGTTAATTTTCTCTCTGGGTAAAGACTTTTTCTTGGAAAGAAGGCTTAGCCAGATTCCCAGTGGAAGAAAATATTTCCTTCCAGGTACATGAGCTCTCAGATGTGTAAAATAAAATATTGATATTGTCATTACCTGCTTTTTTTTTTCAGTTATATTTTATAATTATTTTAAAATCCTTTTGCCATGATTGTACTTTGAATTTTAGATCTACACAACTTGAGTTTCCCTTACACAACATCAGTGTGTTGTAGAATATTGGGCCCTATCTTCTTTCCCCATTTCATTGTTATAATGCAAAATTCGATTCCTTACTTATACCATCCCATTTCTCTGTAAGTTTACGTCCACCTCTTTTACAGAACTGTGTGGATGGAGGGATAAAAAGAAGTTTTGGGGCAAGTCATTGCCCAAAACTCATTCAAAACTCTTTCATTTCCAACTGCTGTTTCCTGCCTCCTAAAAGCACAAGATCAGGCAATTCCAAAACATCAGAAGGCAGGCAAGCAGGGCAGAAGGCCGGCCTGGCTGACCGGGGATCTTCTACTGGAGCTTAGATGGAAAAAGAAAGTGTAGGGCTGCTGGAAGGAGGGTCACGCGATGAGGAAGGAATATAAGGATGCTGTTCGTGTTTGTAGGGAGAAAATTTGTGGAGGCAAAGCCCAACTAGAGTTGAAGCTGGCCATGTCTATGAGAGACAATAAAAAAAGTTTTTTTTAGATATGTTAACAGAAAAAGGAGAACCAAAGAAAACATAGGTCTGCTACTTGACAAGGAAGGTCTCCTCACAGACAATGACATAGGCAAAGCAGAGATGTTTAATGCCTTCTTCACCTCTGTCTTCAATGCTGATGATGGGCTTCAGGACCCTGGGTGCCCTGAGTGGGAGGACCATGACGGTGGGAATGACAAACTCCAACCAACCCTGAACATGTGCGGGATTTTCTGCTCCACCTGGATCCATACAAGTCCATGGGTCCAGATGGGATCCATCCCAGGGTGCTTAAATAGCGGGCTGATGTTATCGCGAGACCTCTCTCAATTATTTTTCAATGATGTTGGGAATCTGGAGAGGTCCCAGTAGACTGGAAGCTGGCAAATGTTGTGCCAATTTTCAAGAAGGGTGAGAAAGAAGACCCTAGCAATTACAGGACTGTCAGTCTCACATCAGTGCCTGGTAAAATTATGGAGAAGATGATTCTTGAAGTTATTGAGGTGCACCTGGGGGACAATGCAGTCATTGGTCCCAACCAACATGGGTTCATGAGGGGTAGGTCCTGCCTAACAAATTTGATTTCCTTTCCTAAGATCACCAATCTAGCTGACCAAGGGAAACCAGCTGATGTGATCTTTTTAGATTTCAGCAAGGCTTTTGACATGGTTTCCCATAGGATCCTACTGGACAAATGTCCAGCATACAATTTAACAAAAACATCATACGATGGGTGAGCAATTGGCTGACAGGCAGGGCTCAAAGTGTTGTGGTTAATGGGGCCACATCTGGCTGGCAGATGGTCACTAATGGGGTCCCTCAAGGCTCCATTGTAGGGCCAGTCCTCTTCAATGTCTATATAAATGATTTGGATGTACGACTAGAAGGTGTTTTGAGCACATTGCCGATGACACCAAACTTGGGAGTTGTGGACTCTGATGATGGTGGAAAGGCCTTGCAGAGAGATCTGGACAGATTGGAGAGCTGGGTGATCACCAACCACATGAAGTTTAACAAAGGCAAGTGCTGGGTCCTGCACCTGGGATGGGGCAATCCTGGCTATACATACAGACTGGGTGACGAGATGCTGAAGAGCAGCCCCGCAGAGAGGGATCTGGGAGTTGTGGTTGACAGCAAGTTGAATATGAACCAGCAGTGTGCCCTGGCAGCCAGGAGGGCCACCCGTATCCTGGGGTGCGTCAAGCACAGCATCGCTAGTCGAACGAGGGAGGTGATTGTCTCACTCTACTCTGTACTGGTGCAGTCTCACCTCGAATACTGTGTGCAGTTCTGGGCACCACAGTACAAGAAGGACATTAAACTGCTAGAGAGTGTCCAGAAGAGGGCGGCGAAGATGGTGAATGGCCTATAGGGGAAGACGTATGAGGAGCGGCTGAGGTCACTGCACCTGTTCAGCCTGGAGAAGAGGAGGCTGAGGGGGGACCTCATCGCAGTCTACAACTTCCTTGCAAGGGGGAGTGGAGAGGCAGGTGACCTATTCTCTGTAAACACCAGTGATAGGACCCGTGGGAATGGTGTTAAGCTGAGGCAGGGGAAATTTAGTCTGGACATCATGAAGAGGTTCTTCACCGAGAGGGTGGTTGCACACTGGAACAGGCTCCCCAGGGATGTAGTCACTGCACCAAGGCTGTCTGAATTTGAAAAGTGATTGGACTGTGCACTTAATCACATGGTCTAAACTTTTGGGCAGACCTGTGCAGTGCCAGGAGTTGGACTTGATGATCCTTATGGGTCCCTTCCAACTCGGGATGTTCTATGATTCTATGAAAGCATCAGCTTCTTTTAGGGGAACAATTCTGAGTGCTTCTTTTTCCTCACTATGGCTAACCCTTCCTGATCTGCTTTTAGGGCTATAAATTTCTGGAGGAGTGAATAGATATGCAACTATTCTGCTGCAATTTCTTGTTACTCTGAATGTATGGGGCTTGAGGGGAGGGAACATGACTGTATGGAAATGGCTTTCTTATCCAAGTGGAAACAGTTTTAGTCATCTTTCAGGCAGGCTCCATAAACATAATGCAGTGGAGGAGCTCACAGAGCCATACTTTAATGGCCATTAAAATTGCATCTGCAGTGCATTCAGTGCCAGGATACGGTGAATACCCATGTTTGTATTATGAATGGAAGACAAATGTCTTGTGAGTGAAAGAAAATCTAATGTTAATTAAACTTTTTCTAGGGGTTGGGATGGATAATTCTGCTTTTGTGTTGTTAAATCTACTTTGATTTTAATTGCATGACAAAAAAAATTGACTGCAAATGTAATGTGGACAAATGCTCATATTGATTACGAGCCCCTGTGTATGCTAAGTCAAAGAATTAAATGCTTTTAATTGGGGTGGTTTTGTATGTGTGTGTGTGTTTTTTGTTTGTGTTTTTATTATTATTTTTTTTCTTTCCATAGGATATCCACATTGATAACAAAGCTTGTACTGTCAGTATGTTGAAGGTCACTCTTATAACCTGTTCAGTGAGAACTGCTCCCCTTTAAGTGAAAAGAAAAATCAACTGAGCATACCTAAAATTGTCAAAAAAAAAAAAAAAAATCCTATTACATTTACTAAATTTCAGTTATATATTTCAGATTTACATGGAATTCAGTGAACTCTCAGGTCAAATATGAAAAATTGTAGCAAATTTTCAATAATACGCACAATTTTTCCCCCTTTTGTGGCTGACTTAGAGAAACAAGGCACGTTCCTCTCAGTGATGACAAAGGACAAACTGAAATGATTAACATTAAAACATACATAATACTGGTGATATGTTTTAGAACTGGAAACAAAGGTACGATATGTCTTATCCATCTGTCTTGCCTCCCTGTGCATCTGTCTGTCTCTCTAGAGCAAGTCAATAAAAATGATTAGAGCTGGCATCTCACAAATGTACACCCTTAAACCATGAAGCAATAATACTGTGAAGGAAATTTTTTTCTGACCTTTTCAAATTACATCCAACTGTCTAGGGAATTTCTCAGTGACTAGAGGTAATAAGGTTCAATCCGTTTTGCTGGTTGGCTTCAAATTTAGCTCCTCAGAAGCCCTAACTTATCTATTCTTTTTATCTTGGCCTTGGCATCTATTCAGTACAGTAATCCATGCATCTAATCTTTTTTTTTTTCTCCCCTCTCAGGTTTAGCTGGTGGATCACGTTGTAAAATCTGCAGCCATGAAAGGCCCTCCATTTATTGCACCCTTCAAAACGAAATATTAGCATGGGAGGCTAAGCTGGTATGTTGCCTTTGAGAGGCTCTTGTTGAATTTAATTAGCTTTTAGATTTCATCTCCATCTCACATCTCAGCTTTCACTATTGTATGTGATTTAGGCTTCAGTGATTTTCATTATTTAAAACTTTTCTGACTTAGCTTTGCCACTTATGCCCTATAGAATACTAAAAAGGGGGGGGGTGGGGGGGGTGGGAGGAGGCAGGGAAAAAAAACTTAAAGTTCATTGTCTTAAATTGATTTCTGTTGTTTTTATGATGTGAACTCAGAAACAATAGAGACATAGCCTTCCAGTAAGTTAGTGAATCAATCAAGTGAGAAAGGCAAACAAGCATTTGTGCATGGCTTGTTCCTCATTGCACTTCATGAAGTAGAACTGGAAGCAGGTAACGAAAATCTTTTGCAGAATATTTATTAGAGAGTATTTTGATGTCAGATGCTTTCATATCTAGGAAAAAAAAAGTTTTCAACTCAGTATAAAAATATTATAATAGGGTAAAGGGACTTACAGTTTTAGATGTTTAGTTTCATTTTTGTGATTTATGCAGGGTGTTACGGAGTAGTGACTTCAAGTTCTGGTTCACAAGTAAATCCATGTCAGTATAAGGAGAGCTGTCGATGAGAAATGGTAAGCTCTTGGATGTTAACTGTGTAAAATTTTATCCTCCACATGGTTAGGACTTAGAGTTTCCTTTTACTTCAGGCAAAGGAAAATCATAAAAATTGGGCTTTACTGCTGTAGCTTCCCAGGAGTATTAAGTCTGTGCTTAGTTATATCTGATGTGCTATTGAAAGGGCTACAAAATGTTCCAAGTGCATGCATATCAAAAAGTACCTATAAAATATTTGTTTTTAATCATATGAGAAATATTTGGAAGACATACGCAACTTGCTTTAGATTCAAGGCAAAGCAGTAGCTATAAGGAGGCTTGGTAAAGATATGTGGTGATGATTTTCGTGAAGTAATCTTAATCATATTTTGATTCTCCTTTCTGATGCAAAGGAAAACATAGCTGGTCAAAGTACAGAACAGGGTGCTTTTAGATCTTGTCCCTGTAAGTAACTAGGTCTTTAAAAATACTATAATATTTGTTGAATCACTTAATCATTTTTCATCAAAACTTTTGTGAAGAGCTGTCACAGCTCTTCTTCACAGCTTTTGTGAAGAGCTGTCAGTCAGTACTTGGCATAGGATGAGTGCTGGTGTCACATGACTATTTCCTTGTTTTCAACTGGTGCAGCTGAAATAAAATAGGTTCATTTTTAATCAAAATGCGTTGTGTATGATTGTTTGTAGCAATGTTAAAGATAGAGTACTTACTGATCTGAAGGCCAGTAATACACCTAGAAATCAACCACTTAAATGTTTGAGAATATCTTTCATTCTGAAATTACTTTAGGGAAAACAGTACCACACATTGCCAAGCCTTCTGTCCACTATTATTTTTTTTGACTGTCCTTATGGTCACGTCATGAAAAGAAGAGTTTCTGAATGGATGGACCCAGGTATATTTTTAAGCAAGCAGGAATAAACAGTTCAAAACTCCTTTACAAAAGATAATTGGCAGTATGCTAGATAGTGCCCTTGTTTCAAAACTAATATTAAAGGACATATTTTGACTGTATAAAAACATACAACTCTACACATATAACCCTGTCCTAAACAGTACAGTAGCTGGTGAGGTCTCTCTCCTTTAAAATGGTGTCTATAGAGTATAGTCGGTTAAATCAATCTTTGTCTGAATGCCAATTTACTCTCACATCTTGGAAGCTCCACTGATGCATGTAGAGTTATTTCTTAATAAAATAATTTTTCTTTTCTTAATCCTACATGAATTAGGCTTCTCCTGGCATTCCAAAATCCAGTCTGGACTCCAGACAATGGAGGCCAGCAACCTCAAACTATTCATAGTTTGCCAAGACTATCAAAGGACCAAAAAATGCCTCATGTAGCAAGCTGTAGCATCTCAAAGCAAAGTCGCTGATGTTGGCTGTATGTACATCTTACAGTAGCTATTTTGAAGAATGTATAATAAATAACCCCTCTCATATTTCTACCAGAAATACGTAAAATACATAGGGATGGGATTATTTTGAGTGCAAGTAGGATATTAAGATGGCAGCAGTGTGAGCTTTCTATCACTGGACGTGTTCTTCTTTCCAAAATAGTTTCTTATTTAAAATTCTGCATATTGGACTGAATCTTTTCAGTTTATTCTTCAGCTCTATCTACCACTCTGATGGGTTTCAACTCATAAGTATTGAATATATTGAATATATTCTCATTCTCTTGTTATCTTCTTCTCTCTCTACCCCTCTTCCTCTCTCCCCCTCTTCTTCTCTTTCTTATTGGAGTTCACAGTTTATGTTGCATAAAGGAAACTATGTGTGATATCTAAATATTTACATTTCATTTGTAGGAGCAGTTTTGTATCAGTAGCTATGAGCTATTGACAAAATACATATTGAACAAAATGTCTTGTGTATTCGGAATGTAGTTGAATATCGTTTTCTTTGTCAGAGCCAAGCATTCTGGATCACTGAAGGTCCTCAGTGATCCATAACCTCAAAGCAATGTTCTACTTTATGTTATTACTAGGGAATATCAAACTCTTCTCTGCAAACTAAACTACTTTCAAATCAAACACACTCGATTGTCTTATTGTGGAAACAGTAGTAATTCAAGTCCTGATTTTTGTCTGTTTAAACGTCTTTGTAGCTTTGCTTTCTATTCTGTGCTTCCTGATTTTTTATAAATTGGAAGTCAAACAATAGGAAAACAAAATGGGCACCAGGGATAGGTATATGAAAAATTGTGTTTCAGCTTTGCCTTCTTTTCCTCAGTTCTTAGAAAAAATCAAATACTATTATATATCAATATAACAAAGCTTTATGAGAAGAAAATTCTGTATATCAGGTCAAAGTATGTCCCATACATATATCAGTAGTGTTGAAATGGAAGTTTGCATTGTGCGCATCAAAGGAATTGTGTGAATGTTATTGATACACCATTCTTCATTGTTCTGTGTTATTTGTATTTTCATCGTTAGTCTATAAAGTCTTAATAATTAGCTCTCTAATTTTCCAGAAAGAGCATGTTAATTTATTGAACTGGCTGAAGCAAAAAATAGCTGATCAATCTGGCATTGTAGGTTAACAGTATAGAACAAAGCATGGTCATAATTAGTCGAGAAAAGGACTTTCCTTGTTCATTCCAGTTTATAATAAGAAGTCCCTTGCCAAAGTGACTTAGAAAATAATGCATTCAGACTGAGCAGAATTACCGCCTAGCAGATTCTATTTATCTGTAGCTTAAAAAGCAGCTGCGTTTTTGTAAAAAGCAATGAATGTGGCAGTCCTACTTAAAGGTAGAAGAAAAAGAACACCCCTTGTTTTGTAATAAGGGGATTTTCAATTTAAAAGAGAGAGAGAGCCTGTTGTGTGAAGTATGGTTATTACATTCGCTGTATTCTATCTCACCCACCAGGAGGCTAATAACGAAGGAGTCAGTGAAGGAGACCAATGCCACAAGGGTTATCTCGCAGCCCCAGATGCTGGATAAGTTGGAGGAGGCAGAATCGCTTTTGGATGACATTCAGGAAGGCCTTGAATGATTATTTGGTGAAGAAAAGACTATTCTTTTCAAGGTAAACAGTCCATTGCATCTGTCTGTTGTTGTCGGAGGTGTAAAATATGTTTGTATAAATACCTATAAACTTAATTTTTTATCATTTTTCAGGTTTTTCTTTCAATGCAGCAATGATCTCTCAGGAATCCTTTTTGAGACAAAGGATCCACTCCATATCCAACAACACCTAAAGAAATGCTTTGAAGGAATTGCCAAGCTCACTTTTAATCATGAGAAAGAAATTACCCACATGGAGTCAGCAGAAAATGAAAAAGTAGAGCTCGTGCTGCGAATAATTCCAGCAAGTGCCAAGGGGCTAGTTGAGCAATGGCTTCATGAGGTGAATATCTTTAGCTCTTACTTAGGGTTTAGTTACTGTATAATCATTTTCTCTTTTAGGAGCAATGAATATCATAAGCATATTTCCTAACTAAACAGCTCTCTGAATATTTGTCAAGATGTTGACAGATTTCAGCCTTATTGTTGTTATTTATTGCAGCTAATTTAGCAACTGCAAATGTGCAAAAATTAATTTTAATGAAAAGCTCTCAGAGTCAGGCTGTCAGCAGAAGTGGGTCTGTGTCTGAAACCATGTATGTGAATATATGTCCGAGTCTACATGTATGTGTTTTTGTGCTTTCATGGTGTAATGTCTGTAGCTGATGAGGAAAACATTTTTTAAACAATCGCAGAAATGTAAGATTTCAAATGCTTCCATCCTGTAGAAATGTATCCCATTGTGTTGGAGGGGTTTAATTTCCAATACATTTTAACAAAAAGGAAGAGAACTGATAACATCCTAACCTTTCCCCTTCAGGCCACTAATCCAAATTCATTGGTTTTAGCAAGAAATTAGTTTTGTGACCTTTTTTGTTGTTGTTGTTGTTGTTCACTTTATTTAACCTTCCTCTGCCAGAGGATAGGAACTGGCCCTTTTCTTGTTTTTCATTTCTGGGCCAAAAAAACTTCTCCTTCCCCCGTGTCTCCCTTTCTTATGGGGCAGGATCAACCCTGGGTACACGGGGGCTGCCAGCCAGCAGGACAGAGCAGCCAGGGGAGTGTTATTTCTATTCCCAGATAATTCAGTTGACACCCTGTGTACAGAGGTGGCAGCAAAGCCCCATGCAGGTAGTGGGTTGGACGGGTTTGGCCCCATTGTGTGTCACACTTTTGCTGACTGGGTGAGCAAAGCTGAGCCCTCAAGCCCTCTCATGTGTCCCTGTTGCCCACTGTGTTGAGAGTCACAACAACATGCTAGGTTGGGCCAAGCCCCCTTTTTTTTTTTTTTTTTACAGCAACTACATCACATTTGAGGTGGTCCCGCAACAGCATTCTGTGGGGTGAGGTAGGGAGGAAAGCATGTAAGGATTTAGACAAACACAAATGCTCCCTACCCTGTTCTCTGTGTCAAATGACTAGCTTGATTTTTTTGGACTATTTTTCCGCACAAAATTTTCTTCCTTGGAGAGTAGGGGTGGGGAAGCTACAATGGGTAACTGGCAGTTCTGAGGAGCCCAGGAAAAGCCTAAATTCTATTACACTAAGCCTGCAATATGCTTTTTAGTTTTTACCTTCTCCCTCAAATGAAAGATGTTTGGAGAGTTGAGCAGCTGTGTTTATTTTAACACATCTCATTTAACCTTCACCTAAAAACAAATTGGAAGGTTTGGGAGTGCATTAATCTGGACCCAATTAGTGTCTCTTTCTCTCTCAAAAGTGCAACCTGAGATTAATGAATATAAACTAGAGTTTCATATGCAGTCTTTAAATCATTTGCATGTTTTATGCATGATAATTGAATTTATTTATGCACTTCCTTTCATTTAGTGATTTCTTGCTCTTTTCTATTCTATCAACATTATATTATGCAAGACACAGGATTATGGTAGGCAAGAAAGGATAGCAGTATATAAATCAAACCCGATTTAATTCTTAGTTCTAGTGTCAACAGTACATCAGAATTAATATTGGTATCATGCCAGTGGGGTACGTGGCCAGGAAAATGTAAAATATTTTTGGTAAAATAGAGGCTTTTAGATTAAGGAGACATTTCTGATGCAGTTTAGATTGCTTGCAAGTGTATAAGCAAAATTATTTTCAAATGGCAGTTAAATTATTGTATTGACTTTTCAATGACCGTAGAGACTTGTGTTTCAACTTGGCCAATTAGTAGTAATAAGAAGATGAATAGTAATTACATTAATAAATAACTGTTTTTAGACCAGGATTCAGTATCATAGTCTGGCTAAGAAAATAAGGGCATTTTATAATTTGTTTCATTTGGTCTTTGATCAGGAGAAAAAGGACTTTGGAACTATAGTAAATCTCTTATAGCCAAGAATGTAGCAGTCCTAGGGACTAGTGAGCCATATTAGCTAGCAGCTCTGTGGTAGTAGCTGTTTCAGTGCCATTGGTAGGGAATTTTGCTTTGTTTAAGATCAGATGTCTTAAAGATTTCTTAGTGATGGTCTCTGCATTTTTTATAGTGCATGCCAGGAAGCTACAATGGCAAGGAGTTTTAATAAGATTCTGGTAGTGGTGCTTTCAAAGCTTTAACCTATACCAGTTTCTTTTTTGTCTCTCGTCTTTCCTATGTGTTGAAAGATGTATGTGGAAGTGATATTTTTCTGTGGTGTCCTGTCTTTTATCAGTGGATTAAATGGCTGTGTGTTGTGATCGTTTCCTGATTCTCGTAGGTAGGAATGTGTTTAAAGGCTACAGCTCTGTTAATTTGTGATGTAACCATTTCAGTGTGTTTCTTGTCATTGAAATGTAGTTTAAAATGTTCAGTAATGTAGCATGAAATTATTGGTTAGTTTTGGAATGGTGGTGAAATCATGTGAAGAAAATAAGTATTGCATCTGATCAAGATAAATTCACTCTAGTGTTTTATGGCTTTTTATTCCTATGTGATAGTAATAAAGTCTCATGTAGGGATGGAAGCCATGAAATACATTGTGAAAAATCATCAACTCAGATGGGGCCATCAGGATAGCATGCTGTAGTTGTAGAGTTCTTGAGAATGATTGGAAGATGATTTAGTATGTCACCATGTTGACTACCATGTTTTGCATTTTGTTTCTACATCCCTCACCCATGTAGTTTGATGAGAAGAAATCAGCTTCTAATGAGCTGAACCATCTTTACATCAGTGTTCAGTGTTTAAACTGTTCATACATCTTTCATTTTCTGCTAAAGATAACACTGTATATGAAACACTAAGCTAAGAATTTAATACAGCTAATAAAAAAGGCCACAATGAATACAAGTAAAAACCAATGAATTTGTAATTGTTTGAAAATTAAGAATGAAAAAAAAAAACAAAAACAAAAACACAAGGTCTAACCTGTTAGCACACGGGCCAGGTTGTTTATTTCCATGTTCAAGAGCAAATCTGAGAGATGGTCTGGGGATTGACAGATCATTGGGGATCTTTTCCCTGCTTACTTTTATTGGTGAAAGTGCACAATCTTTTCTCTCTCTGTAACTGAGATAAAGGCTGACAGTGTTGAGGGCAGAAAACAATCTCTGACAATGTCCTTGCAGTGCTGCCATTCCATATATTGCCTTACTGCTGCAGCTGTTTGGCTCTTTTCCTTTGGGAATATTTTTGGGAAGTTTATTTGGTCTGATACAACTATTTACAATTTTCATTCTGTATTTTTTTCTGAAATGTATACTAATAAAACTTCATTGATTTTTTGGTACTTGGACTCCTTTATTATTTCTCTCCTGTGTGATTTTTTTTTGTCTGTTAAATGTGCTTTCTCATTAGTGTAGCTCAGGACATCATCTATTGAAAACCCCCACAATAATTAGGCAAGAATTATATTTGCCATTTTTTTCTAAGTTTAAATTTGTAGTTTAAATCAAATAGTACACAGAATAGTTTAACCTTAATCAAATTCAAAGACATAGTGTGGCAATTATTTCAGTTTTACTTTGGCTTACACAAATGGTAAATACCTGCTTGTGCTGATGCAATGGAACTAAAATGTCTAAAACCTTGTAAAATAAGATAGCTTCAAACTTCTATGAAAAGGCAAAGTATTTGCCTTCTTATGTTTTAGCAGAATTGCTTCCAAGACTATCCAGGATGTACTGCCAAGAGAATAAACTGGTCTTGTCTTTCAACTTTGTATTTGGTTAAGATAAAAATTGTCTTCATCGTTTGCCCCCAAATGTTTTCAATATTTGCTTTGGATATGGCAATTACTTTCCAGAAACCTGGAAGAAAATTCTTAAGACAGTTTCAAATGTGTTACTTTACTCTTTTTCTCCATTTATCCCAGTTTAATGATAACAATACAGATTAACTACAATCTATCACTCCAAAATAATATGAAATTCATCTTACTGCAGACCATGCTTTGAAAAGTACTCTACAGTTCCACCTGAAGAGCATTTTTTCATTACTTTATATTGTTTCCAAATTATTTCCAGAGTCAAATGCTCTCTAAATTGAAGTACTTCAGTTAAATGTCTAGCCAAATGGTTGAAGGTGGGATCATAAAGGAAAGCTGAGTTCTTTTCCTGCATGCCAGCACTAGCTTGGAAGGGCTCTACTGACCAAAAATTAAGTCCTTAGTTTCATCAGTGCCATTAATCTTTCTAAATTGCTTTCTTTGCAATGACATTTCTTTTAGTGAATTTATACTGGTTTTACTTGGTAAATAATTTATTAATTGTTAACTGTTGAAGAGAATCCAGCTCATTCTCCCATAGTAATTTTGGTTCTGCAGTGGCCTGCAGAAGCTATCAAGTATTGAGCATTCTATCAGAAATTAATCTGAAAATGCAATGAGGAAACACAGAACTGAATTTCAAAAGGCAGGTTTTATCACCAGGGCCACTGTCATACCCATACTTTTTGTGGAGGACATTTGATAGTGCAAAGTAACGAGATATGTTAAAAACGTACACAGTTTTCATGGTCTGAAGGTTCGCACAGTAAAGAAAAATTTACTTATTTTCCCACACCTCTGGTAACTATGCCGGGTGCCCACCTGACCTTCTGGTCACTGAAGAGGGTTTACTCTGCTTGTGCTGGTGTTTCTGGGGTGAAGTGGTTAAAATGCAGGACTTGGCTTTGTATTGCGCTAATGTAACTATAGCACTTTCTGTCTGCTGAGAGCAAACCTTCATTGAAGCATTAGCGAGACTAGTTCATGCCTGCAGTAACAAGGCCAGTCAGCAAAGCTGTAGGAGGTTTCATCTTGCCAACAGTTTTTGTCCTGTTTGCTTAATGAAACATAGGATAAATTTAAAAATTTAAGCATGGCTTTTTGAAACTGCCTTAATAAGTCGGTGCCCTGGTTTTACAAATTAAAGTCACAGAGTAGTGGACTGAAATATATGCAGAGAGAGACAGAAAGGTTGCAATTCCCTGAAATAATGCTAAGGTTATTATATCCCTGTAAACTAGGCACCAGAATGGCCTAACAGAGCTATTTCAGTTTGGTACCTTTTCTTGATATGTCTCCTGATGCAACTCCACTGACCTCATTTTATAACCATTTTTACAACCATTTATTAATCCATAAATTAGTGAGCAATGGCCTGTCCTGGAGCAGTCACAACTTATGTTTTTGGGTTTCTGATGTGTTTTTCTTTTGTTATCAGGGGTGAAGGAGTTGGTTTGGGATTTCTTTTCTTTGTACTGTTTCATCCAGATAAACTGTAGATACCTTTACTCTATTTCCATAAAATTTCATTTTTTATACCCTAATTGTTTTTTCCCTTCCCCCTTCTACCAGGGTGGAGCTGATTTCTCTCCCCTCTTCCCCTCTGTCTTTCCCTTCCCCCTCTCTTCTCCTCTCCCCTCCTTTTTTTTTTTTTTTTTTTTTTTTTTTTTTTTTTTTACAAATCCTGCAATGTGATACCAGAAGTCTCTCTTTGAATTATGTGTTATCTTTATAAGAGCTTGACAATCAAGCCTTAAGTGACACCTTGCCTTGATGGCAAAGAGAGTATTTTTCTTGTCAGTGTCAATTTGAGTAAAAAGTGTGTGTGTATATGTTTAAAATGTAGTCACTTGTCAGAAGAAAAGCAAGGTCTTGTCACAGAGATGAAATGTTAAAGTTACTACTTTGTTTAATTTTTTGTAAATGTCCATATTGTGTAACTTCTTTATTTATTAACAGCCTGAGTTAAGAGCAAGACAACATGATACTTACACCTGGCACTACTCAAAATACTGTCTTAGGTAACATACCAGCTTTCAGGAGAGGCAACCTCTGGCAATCTCAAATCCCAAGCAGGATTTTAGGTCTTTCTAGGACAATGAAAACAGCTTGAGTGTCACCTGTGAAAGGATGTAAGTCTTTGAAAACAAGTGTAACATGCTTTCCAAGGCCAGAAATGTAAAATGAAGGGCAGTTTTTTTCCGTTGGAGCTAGTGCTTTAAAGCAGTCTTCAAGTGTAGCAACATGGAGAATAAATTACAGCAATTCAATCTGGATGTACAAAAGACTTTGTTAACTGTTGGGAAGACCATGCCACTGGGGAAAGAAGAGAGGTTTGCAATAGCTGCCTAAAAATTGGAGATAGTATTTCTGGATAGTGGAACTTACCTATTCTCCTAGCACTACCTTTGTCTTGCTGGTGTCAGCATCAGTTGACTTCATCCACAACCTTTTGCTGGATTTTGGGAAAGTAGGCAGGTTTGTGGGGGTGGAAGGACCTATGTGCATAGAGGAAAGTAAGTTTTCCTGATCGACTTTTTCAGTATCATTTTAATTAGATTGAAAGGTACCTTGTCAACCTGGTGTTTTACTACCCAAGTGTTTTTTACCAAGTTTAATATTTATTTGAAATATCTTATTTTTTCTTGATTTCTTAAGAAATATTGTACACAGTGAATTACTTTAAATCTCTCTCTCACACAGTCTTTTTAATTACAAACTCTTGTCTGTAACTTCACCATCTGGCCAACATTACATGAGTTGTCATATTTCTCTCTCCCTTGTCAACATAGGTGGTATTTGTTTCTGGTTTGCAACAGCCATTACTAAAAGATGTTTCATGTCTTTACATTACTTGCTTGGACAGCTGAATGTTTTGAGATTTTTTTTTTCCAGATTCGAAATAAAAATTATTTGGTTTGATCTGAGTTTTTGGTTGATTTGCTCAGCTAGGAATGGCATTTTGAGGGAATTAACTGGGATACCTTTGGAACTTTAACAAGTAGGGAAACTAGAAGAATCATAGGAAAAAAAAAAACAGTTATATCTCAAAACAATTTGGACAAAAAGGATTTTTGTTCTTATTTCATGTATGTTTCCTACTCTGTATGCTATTTTTTCCTGCCCCAACAAGGAAGTCCTATGAGGAGGGTGTTTTCTTGGTTCTTTGGCTCTGGAAGCACTTATGCTCCAGGGCATTGGAAGGGGAGGTATGAGGAGATGCCCTGGCTTGATAAAATCTGGAGACTAACAGTAGTCAGAGTACAAATACAAATTTGGTGCTTTCTCTTTGGTCAAAGTTCTTGAAATTTTGAAGAAGCTGTGAGTGGAAGTCCTATATACCCCAAGAACTTATTATCTTAGGACCCACTACATTTCTGTGGGATATTTCTGCTAGTTATCTTCATGCTAATCTTTGTCCAGTCTTTGTCCTGGGAAACATGAGGCAGGGGGACAGGGAGAGGTAGATAAGCAAGGGAGATAGAGTGCCAAAGAAAGGATCAGTGGGTTAGTGAAAGCTGCATGACTCTGGATTCATTCCAGCCGTCCTCTGTACAGACGCTTTTGTGAAACTCACTGTGGCTTCTGAAAGGAAGGTCCCTATTCATTCGGCCACTGAAGGAGATCATGCTAATAGGCTGCAGGATCACAAAGCACTCACCACCTGCTGTCATGAACGCAGGTCAGGCTTTGTCTGCTGTGCTGAATGCTTTTTTTTTTTTTTTTTTCTCTGTAAAAACTGAAGTGTAGGTATATATTTGACGGAGTTTGTGACTCTTTTGTGTCAGCATTTCAATTTTTAAAAGATGAGGATGAAAAACAGATATTGTCTTTATTGTTACAGGTAAGTGTAAAATACATCTTTTGCCACTAAAACAAGGTAGCATTCAGAAAGAAATTTCTAGAAATCTGTATGGAAATTTGTAGATAAGAAAATTAAGTCTAAACCAGTCTGATTTAAAATTAAGGTTTATTAACCTTAGGCTGAACTTTCTAATTTTTATGCAGTAATGATGAATTATTTTGCTGACAATAAAAGTATTCTTAAGTTTCTAAACTAATACATTGAATCTAATTTCTCACTGAAACTTTTTCTTTAATAAAATACTTGTGTTTAGTTTCACATTGACAAAGTGAATCTCTAATATTAGGGTTGTTAGAAGCAAAAGTCTACATTTGTAACCATTCTGTCAAATTTGTCCTTTGAGGAGAATAGAAAAATACATAGTTTATAATGTAAATAAAGAAATGTTCAGTGTAGCCTGTTTCACATTTCTAGAATATAACTGGTGATAATCTAGGATTCACAAGAGCAATAAACTCTGTCCTGAAATAAATCATCAAATTTGAAATGCAAACTTCATAACAAATCTGAATTTCAACTGATAGTCTTGGTATTGGTATTACAAGTTTGTAATGAAACTTGTATGTGAATCAACAGATAGTGTCTTCCTTTCCTTTTATTATCTCATGAAGATCCATTTTAAGAAATCAATTTCTTAGTGTGTTGAGATAATAGGAACTTTTTGAAGGATATAGTGTGATAAAAATTAAATTAAGGCTGTGCTTGAAGTGACAAATGTAAACATCTCCTGAGGTATTGCATGCTGTATCCAAATAAGAGCACAGCTGCAAATAATTTGAAAACTAAATTGTATTTTTACATCAACATGGTTAGACAAAAATGACTTATTAAGTAATTGCTATTGTGACATAAGCTTTATGCAGTAGCTGAATTACTTGGCACAGCTAAAACCTCAAACTACCTTGGGAATTTACCACATTCTTTAATTTTCTGATTGATTAAATGGATTATTTGACATTTTGGCAGAGCTTTGAAATCACAGCATAACAAAGACTCCTTTCATTGCTCATTATTTGCTCTCTTCAGGCTTAGTGCAGATTCTTTGAAATGAAAGGTTTAAGGTGCTTCTTTCCTGGGTAATTTTTGTTCCAGTTCACATTTTTACTAGCAGTGTCACATTTCCAACTCAAATTCCCCTACTGTGTAAATGCAGTTCCTTATAATGAAAGCATAACCTATGGAGATTTGTAATCTAGAAAACACTTTTATATAGCTCACAACGGTGCAACTGAAGAATTCAGTACGGCCAGTTTGTTATCAGAGAGGCTCTTAACCCTCATGCCCCTGGCATTTTCTAGGCCATGGAGTGCAGGGAGCTGCACTAAATGATGGGCGTCTTTGTTCAGTGTGTGCCAGTGCTCATTTTTCTGCTGCCTCAGGTGGAAGCAGTCAACATAATGCACCAGTTTTGGGTCACAGCTCAGAGACAGACAGGTAGTGTGGAGGCATTTATCAGCTTCACACCAGTGAGTAAATGCATTACCTAACTGCACCGAATGTCATTAATGAGCAGCAGCTGGATAAAACAATCCCACTTTTGAAGTAACTGCATAATCCTCTCTATTGAAAAACAGCTCATGAGGGTACCTGAAGTGTTAGTGGCTGTTCTGCTCTATGCTACTTCTCAAACACAAATTTGGTGGAGCTAGGTAGCAAGCCCATAGATGGGAGTGAGACCTTCAGTGTCTTGTACTCATGCATTTTAATGACAGAAATCCTTGGCAGTGCTGGATAGGAGAGTCTGATTTCAAGCCTGTGTCTTTTCTAATACTATGAATACAATTGAGGCAAATTGCTTTGGCAGTTGCCCTCAGAGAGAGCTGTTTCCCCTCTCTCACAGATGTGGACAGCAGTCTGGGGGCTACACAAGCACAAGGACATGGCTTCAACAATCCTGTCACCATGGCAAGATTTCTCTTCCAAAAAAAAAAATCCCTTCCATGTGTCTGCATCAGTAACAGAGCGCAGCTCTCCAGGATGCTTCTGGCATACAGTGAAATATTTGCATAGGTTTCTCTGAGCTCAGATAGGGTTTCTGAGACATGGTGAACTTGCAAGCAGCTGGGACTATACAAACTATTTGCTATTCTTAAAATGTAACCTTCCTTGCAAACCACCACTTATTATGCTCCACCTCCATCTCTTATGCTTTTCAAGACAGAAAAATACCTTTGAGTGGGGAAAACTGGGTGTCCAAACCTTATAAAGGTGAAGCTGTGATTCCTTTCAATTCTGTATTCCAAGGGAAGAAGAAGGAGTAGGGTCCTATTCAGTCTCTCCAAGCACTTACAGTTTTTCTCCAAGGAATTAAATTATGCTCATGTGTCTAAGAACCCCAGCTTGTTTCCAGTTTTAAGTACTGTTTCAGAAATGATGCTCCTATCTGTCACACTTCCCTTCCTGAGGGTGGGAGCAGGATCACTGCTAATTAGCATTTTCTGAGGTTATAGCTCGATTGGAAGTTGTAAGGTAATAAGGTAACTAAGCCTGTCCTGAGTTTAACTATTTTTCTAGCTGAGGTAAAGCCAATGTTTCTGATAGTCCCCTATTATAAAGTGGTTTAAACCCAAAGGATGAAAAACAAACAAACAAACAAACAAGTATAAATCTATATATGATTATAATTTTAATCATCTGAAGTAGTGATTCTTGAAATCAAGGTTGTGCAGTGCTTTATGTTACAAGATGTTGCTTTCAATTGTTTATACCTTGTTCAGGCTGAACAAGGTATATTTTCCTATGTGCTCTTCAGGCTGATTAAAAATAATAATAATAATAAAGAACTGTAATCCACTGAAAGAGAAAAAAATAAAGTTTTACTGTCACAGTGGTAGTTTGAGGTAAGGATCTATGCACTCTCTAATCCTGTTAATGAACTAAGCATGGTTCATGTGATGGAATCTGCTGTTTAAAAAAACTTAGAACACAGAAGATGCAAAATTAAAGAAGAAAGTAAAAATCCCCAGTTCTGTGTTTAAATAATGTAAAAGCCTCTGAATCTCATAAGCAGTGAGATGCATTCTTTTAAGTGTGCTTAGTCTAAGTCTTTCGTTAGACATTAGTTTTGTGTCCTAGTCTACATAATAAACCCAATGGAGGCTGGCACTCAGATCCTAGCTTTCTCCCCTGCTATAAAGACAGGTAATGTTTTGCCTGAAATGGAACACCTTCAGAAAGAAAGACTAAGTAATTCCCACTTCAGATATCCCACCTCGAATATCTGTTGTGAGGGAAATGAGTACAAGAAGTCTTAGGCAAAGTCTTAAGCATCCTAATAACTCATCAGCTGGACAGGAAAATATCAACACCACCAGTATTGCCTTTGGGATGTGGTATTTTGAGAAGTCAAAGCTTGAAGAGTCAGAAGGGAGCGAGACAGTGCATTTATGAGTTGTGCAACTCAGATTGGAACATCTCAGAGGTCAACAGCCTGTTCATGAAATTTAGGAATAGGTAGGCTCCCAGAGCCAGAAAATCAAAGGTATTTCAGTGCTTAATTCCTAGTGAGTCATCTAAATGGAAGTGAGATTTGTGGAAAACAATGTGATTCTGCAGCTTGTAAATGACAAGCTGAGAATAAAACATAGCCTCTCTCTTGATGTGCTTTAATGATTCAGGTTTTAGAGGTGTGCTTGAATTATGTCTGAGGTAGCCGTAGAGGGGATGTTTGTAGCATCCTAGCTGTCCATATGCATGCTTTTAGTCTGCTGCAAATGGGAGAAAATGTGAATTGGCACTTAGAGTGAAACACATCAACCTACCTCAATCAGTACAGTTTGCATTTGCTGTGGGCTAGCAGCAGTTTCTGTGGCTCTGCTGATGTGTGGCACACTTGATTTCGAGGCTGAACCTGGGGCCACAGTATCAAGTGCATGTCTGAATCCTGCATATGCAACAGGATCTAGCTGTGACAAAGTCATTACTGGCATGATTTAAAAGGAAAGAAAGCCAAACCCCCAAAGGTTTTACATCTTACCTATAATGAGATCATACAGCAGTTTTATTTAGTGTAAGACTATTTAATCCATAGCTCTGGAGCTAAAGTCATCCCCTCTGGGTCATGTATCTGACTCAGCTCTAGAATGAGCAAGACCCTCAGCTTTCATTACCGTCAGAGCAGTGGCATATATATGATCAGCCACCTGTGCTACTTAGAAAGCCCTTGCTTAGGCATTGGTCCTAGCCCTTTGGGCAATGCCACCTTGTTGTCAGTTTTAGTTCCCACTTTATTTTGTCATCTGTATTAGCATAAAAATTTCTACTACCCTGCAAATGGCTTGAAGTAGGCTGTAAAGATGCTGAAGAAAGGTTGTGATTTTAAACCAATACAGCCACATAAGTATGAACGTCTTGACTGAAGGTGCCACAGATCATTTTTCTTCTATTCCAACTCTTTATCTTAGGCCTAAGATTCACCTTGGTTGGTTACAATTCTGTGAAAATTTCAGTTCCTTTCTTATATTTTACAGTGCAGTGCCTGCCTCTAGTTAGGTCAGTATAGAAATGCAACCTTGTCCTGGTTTCACCTGGGATAGAGTTAGTTTTCTTCATAGAGGCTCACACAATGCTGTATTTTGGATTTTTGATGAGAAATGTGGTGATAACATGGATGGTTTCAGTTGTTGCAGAGCAGTGCTCGCACAGAACCAAGGCCGTTCCTGCTCCTTGCGCTGCCCTGCCAGTGGGGGGCTGAGGGTGCACCAGGAGCTGGGAGGGGACACAGCCAGGACAGCTGGCCCAGGCTGACCAGAGAGGTGTCCCATACTGTGTGGCGCCGTGCTGAACAGTAAAACTGGAGGCAGTTGGACAGGCGTGTACAGGTGGGGGACTACCATTGCTCAGGGTTTGTCTAGGCATTGGTCAATGGGTGGTGAGAAATTGTGCATCGTTTATGTCAATTTTTCATTATTTTTATTTCATTCTACTTTCTTTTTCTGTCCTGTTAAACTATCAGACATTTTACCCAGAAGTTTTTTTTCTCTCTCTCTCTTTTTTTTTTTTCCCTGTTTCTTTCCCCCATCCCACTGCAAGTGGGATGGCAGTGAGCAAATGGCTGTGTGGTTCTTAGCTTCCCGCTGGGTTAAGCAACAACACCCCTATGTAACAAAAATACAGCCTTAGAATTAACTGAGCTCAGCATATATACTTCAGTTTTTATTTTAAGATGACAATAGCATTTGTAATGTGTTTTGCATTATGGCTATATTTGAACATGAAAGCTCAGTGCATTGGTTCTACCCTGTATAAGTGGTAGTTAATGAAACCTTTTATTAGTAAAGTTTAGATAATTACCTGGGTAATTTTACAGACAAATAATTCAGTAACATGAAATGATTTATTATGTTTATAATGATACTTTATTCTCTTTAAGTGCAGATTAACATGTTAATTACAGACACTCAAGGGACTTGCAAAAAGTTATTTTAGTGATTATATGTTATTAATTCTCCAGGGACTTTTTTTGAAACAGCACCTGCAGAAAGATTCAAATTATGAAAGATTCAAGACAATATGCAATGTTGGCATTTGAGGATATTTGTTAAAAATATATATATTTCACAGTTGTCGGCTTGTTTGTTTGTTTGCCCTTCTAGTGTTGAGGCCACTTCATCTCTCTTGATAATGAGACTGTACCTGAATCAAGGTAGATGCTAAATGTCTTCCTAGAGCACTTGTCAGGGCATAGTAATCCTGGTATGAAAGTACACCATGTCATTTGATCCTATCTTCCCCTGTGACAGTTCCAATAAGCTGCTATTCTTCAGGTCCTCCTGGCTATAGCTACTTACAAATGATAACAGATCTCTCAATTTTGCAGGTCAATAATGTTAATATGCACTGCTGCTTTAGTCTCTGATAGTATCTTTTCCATTGATACCTCAGAGATGTCTTCTGAAAGTGTAGAATATAGCAGTCTTGCAAGCACTTGTTCACTGCAAGCAATGTGCATCTGATCCTGGGTTTGGTGTGAGGACATTATCACCTGTTCACTATTTGACACCAAAGTTCAAAAGCCCCTGTGACACTGGGACTAATGGTGTCTAACAGTTTTTCTGACAAAAAATAAAAAATAAAAAAAATTGAAATACTGTTGGACTGAAGAGTCTTTTTGTTTGTTTGTTTGTTTTGATAAATCATGATTAATGAAAGGCAGAATATTCTGAAAACCTGACTCACTCATGATGGCTTGGTGGAGACACCACATTTAGTGGTAGGTGTGTCATCTTCGAGGAGTTTGAGTATACTGGGACTTTGGTGGTTTGGATGTGGTGGTTGAGCACCAGTACCATGTCAACCAGTGGGGAGCCCAGTGCCACCACTGGAACTCAGGACTCTCAGATCTTTTCTGTGTGGTTGGTAGTTGGGGCTGCCTTAAGCACTGCTGTTGTAGACACCTCTGTGAGCTTGCTTGAGGCTTGCTAGAGGTTTTGGACAGAGGGAGGTATGTTGTGAAGTACTAATACACTCCATTGTGGTTCTATTCCATGTCAATCTGAAATCCAATACCCCAAACTCATCATCTGGACAACCTACGTTTCAGACAGTTCTCATGAGGAATTATTGTCAACAGTGCTATGTCCTGACACGTCATATTCCACATGTGAATTGTGTAAATAATTCTGAATAGAAACAGAGGGAGGGAAAGGTGCAATGATTAGTAGCAGACATGCACTCCAGAAGTTCAAATGATGAGTTTTCCACATCAGTCCTGTCATATATGCACAGCCTTCTGAAGTCTCTTTAGACCAAGTTGTTTTAATAGTTTAGACTACCCTGTGTCCCCACCTGACCTTAAATTTGATAGTAGGATAGATAAATTTAAGTAGGTATCTTCTTTCTTTTACCTTCAAATTCTTTGCATTCACAATATTTAGACTTTATCATGTAGCTGGCCAGAAGACACTGATGTCCAGAAGTGTTCATCCCACTGGAGCAAATATGCTTTCCGCCTTGTCATTTTATCATAGCATTGACTCCTCTGGTCTCAGGTTTCATTTTGGTGGAAATTCCATCTCCTCTGGATAAAAATGTGTAGCTCTAAAAAGTGATGTGCATTTTATAACTTCTAAAATGTCCAACATGTATTTTTCTCTATAGGCAATTACAAAAACTATTTATAATACTGTAGCAAAGATGAGGAGATTCCAGATAATGCAGAGCTGATAGTGACATTAGGAAAAGTTTCAAAACATTCAGCAAGAAAAATGGCATCCCATGAAGCATCAGCATGAGGACTATTATATGTAATTCATTTAGTAAATATATAGATCACCAGTGGCATTCAAAATGTGCTAAACTGAGAATGAATACTGTACTTACACTATTAGATAATCTTAGTATGTTTGTGTGTAATGGTTCATTCGGGATTATTCCAGGCATGTGGATATTTATCATGATATTCCTGCATCTGTGTCCAATAAACTAAAGAGATAGTATATCTGATTAAGCTACAACAGTTTTAATAGCAGATACATTATCTTTAGGGTAATAAATCAAGGGAGCCTCTCTAGCCCAGCATAAAATTTGAGATGTTATAACCTTTGCAATAACAATATTGATCTCTCAAAATGATGCTAGGTGGGAACAACTAGGAAAAAAAAACAGGAAATCCCCAAAGAGATGGGAGCTGTGACAGTTTTCCAAATTGCTGCTTAAAGGGATTCCCCAGATCTATTGGCTACAGCAGATAAAATAAGGTAGAAATGGATCACATGATGTTAATTGGAAGAATTAATTCTTGTATTAACATCCATCTACTTTTATTTAGATTGAGAAATGTTCTGCCCAAAACTGAATGAAGAAAGAAATAAAATACCATTTCTAACATGTTTCTCTTGACATGAAATCTTACTTGTGGGAATATGCCAACATGGTAATGAGCAACAGGGGTTGTCCAGAGGACAGCGTGCTTCCAGTCTCTTTCTTTCCTGATTGAGTCCCTGTGGCTAATTTGCTGTTTTTCCTCTGCTGCTGTTGAGAGTTCATGAGGATGCTCCTGATGGAGGGAGCTGTATATAGAGTGTTGAAATAAGGATTACTATGAATTTATGCCACAGCAGATTACAACGTGGAAGCTGAAACTAATTTCTCATCTCACAGCCTCACTTTGTTTCTCCCATATTTTCACAGTCACATCTTGCTTTGTAGTTGCTTTAAATCAGGGACAACTTGGAGGAGACTGCTGAAAGCAATAAAAGTACACAGCAAAATAAAATCACTAAGATCACTAAGATTTTTTTTATTTTTATTTTTTTTCCCAGAAACCTCTCTTTGGAAACCTCTCATGAAAAAAAAATTAAATTTCTTTAAAAAACATTTCTGAACAAAACTTTGTTTGTTTGTTTTTTTGTGTGTGTGTGCGTTTGGCAAATTACCTTCAGGCATTCTGTATAACAGACTTTTTTTTCCCTTTCCTGAAAATTTAGGAAAGGAGTTGCTTGTTGGCCAACTTATCCATAAAGCTATTAGTTGTTCTGACCTTTGAGAAGAAAACAGGAAATAGAAGTGTGACATCTAATAACTATTTCAGCTTTTAGTACTGGGAAAATTAATTTGATTCATGCGAAAATTTATATCTAACCAAAACTTTCAGACAGGCGTCTTACTGAGAATGATGTGTGTTAAAATATTTTGAGAAGTGATCAAAATGAAAGTTGTTCTTTTGATATGCAGCTGCAGAATCATTCTTTGCATCACATAAGGCACAGTAATGCTCATAGAACTTTAAGAGTTATAAAACATGCTCATACAGAGCACTGTCTTTGCATCATTCTGATAAGGATTTCTATGGCAAAAAGCATTTTGCCTAATCATTTTTATAGCCAAATATTTGTGGGGTGAATGTTATTTCTCCAGCTGATCTTACATTTTTGTGGTTGGAGTGGAGAACAAAAGCCAGTGGTTCAGTTGTTTAACGTCTTCTGTAACCATTATTATTGAAATTTTCTATAACTTTTGCTCTTCTGTTGCTCACGTTGGAAATTCAGTTAATGCTTCTTTTTCATAGGACTTGACAGCAACATTCACCAAAACAACCACACTATCCAGCGGGGAAAGAACAATCTTAGAAAATGCTGATGAAAGCAAAGTAGGTTTGCCATAGCTAAAAAAAAACTTGTCCAGTTTCATCTTTAAACCAGTCTTTCTCACACGAGCAGTGTGTGTGTAAAGATTTTCAAGCAAAGTCAACAGTGCAGACACACTAGCAAATTCCACCCGTGCTGAACTCACTCCTATCTGGCTCACCCTACATGCAAGCTCTGCCCCACATGCTCCCCTGCCACTAACCTTGTGGAATAGAAAAGCAGAAGAAATGTGTACACAGGGATGCCTCTTCTCATGCATTTGCTCCTCATTCACCTATACACCTCTGAGAAATATAGGGTCTTTATTTACTACCATTGTTCTACTGCCTTATGTTTCTTCTTTGCATCTCAACAGCAACATGCTGCTGCTCTACTTTGTGCTATTGGATTAGTCGAATACAAATATTATTCAACATTATTCTGATGAGACTGAAACATAAGTTTTTTTAGTGTGGCAGGTTTGAGCTTTTCAAGTGAAAGCAACAAATTTCGATGCTTATTCATTTTGTCTTGTGCTTGCTGAACAACAATCTCTCTGCAAATTTTCCTGGTTCCCAGCTGATCAACAAATTGTCCTGTAGACACAACTTTAGAGAGTATACCCTCAGACATTGTCCTGTGCATGGGGGCAGGTTTCTTTTGAGCATGGCTGCATAGCTATCTGTGGTTTCAGGCTGTGAGGGCTTCCCTTCTGTTTGGATCAGAACTGGAAGGATGGGCAGCAATAAGCAACACTGGTACAGAAAGAAGGTTTCAGTTTGGGATACTTATGAGATATGAGATTCGTGCTTTATGCATAAACTTTTTATGCTAGCAAAAAAAAAAAAAAAAAAAAAAAGGGTCTAAATACCTTATTTTCCAGCAAAGCTGCCAGCTGAGAAATTCTTCTTAAGACCTTGATTAGAAGGAAGCCTGAATGAGGGATTGTGCTGGACAGAGGAGCAAGCTGAGGCAAAGCATCAGCACTCATCACCCCTTAGGCCCTTTTGCCTCTTCAGGTTACTTTAGAGTACAAAACCAGGCCTGGCTTCAGATGTCACTCAGGTTGCTTAATCAGTATCAACATCTAAGGGCTGGCTGGTCCTACACAGTAATGGTGTGGCAACTTGTCTCAAGGTCCCTGAGGTCATTGCTTGAAAAGGTGGCCTCCTGCTCTCATGCCTGACCTTAGTGCCATGATACAGGACTGGCTACACGTTTTGTGGCTGAGCCTGGGGGGGAAGAAATAGAGCTCTTCCCACGTATACATGCATTATCATCTTTGCCAGCTCACTGGTGACAATATTCTTTCATTTTGGTACCTTCCGTTGTGAAAGAACCCCAGTAACTCATGAACAGCATAACACCAGCAGGTAGATACTGTGTTCCTAACCAGCCTGCCTTTCTTACCTCCCCCCAGAAACTCATACTTCTTCTGAGTCTATTAGGTTGGGAGAGATAGAGAAAAATCCTCTGTAGATTTAGGAATTTCAAATAGAGATGGAGAAGAATTTGAAGTAACTGTTGGAGATAGGGAGTGCCCAGCCACGATACCTGGACTGATCCTTCTGAGAGGGATGACGGTTGAATGTGATTAAAGCGCTGTGTTGAATTTCCATAAAAAATTCTAAAGAATATAAATTGCCTGCCCTATGAAATACTAGCATTTGAAGTTCTTTAAGAGTAAGTTAGCCACGTGTCATTGTTCTTGTGAAAACATCTTAAAAATATATTAATGAATGAGAATTTTACTCAAAGAAGACTACAGTCTTGAATATTGTATTGGTTTGCCTCTCCGCTCTATGAATGTAGATGAGATTTAAAAGCCATAGTAATTTATGAGCTGTACTTAGAACCTATAAAGAGATATCTTGGATTCAGAATTGTTTCATTCCTGATGTGATTTAGAAGATTAAACTGTCATATTTTAGCACAGATAGATGGCCATCATTGCTATAATTAATCATGTACAATAAACTCTATTATTTAGAAGCTATTTCATATAAAAGTTGAAAATATTTTTATATAATACAAAATGAAGTAGATTAGTTAAGCTTTATAATTATATTTTCTAGATATATGTTGATTTGTTTCATATGCAGGGGTTATTTAGTTTACTAAATTGTCCAATACACTGAATGCATACCGCAAAACAATATAGTAATGGAATCTTTGCTAATGACTTCAATTTAAGGACAGCCCATCTAATAGCTGAGATAAGATGTTACTAAAACAGTGGGCTAATGATTTGAAAATTGCTACAAAAATTGTGTTCAGTCTATGATGGGTTGCAAACATAATTGTACTAATAAATATCCAAGTCAGCCCTGATTTTCAAGCTTATACCATGATTACTAGGAGTTTTAGGAATATGATGGGGCTAAATAGTGCTGCTGTGCTTACATGAATAGCCTCTTCAGTGGCACAGCTCTATTGACTAAAGAGAGCAAGCACACTAACTAGGCAGAAATGTAGTAAACATTCATAACTGACTGGTCAAGATTGCTTAACTATGCACGTTTCTTGAAATGCTTTCTCCTGAATTTCAGTCTATATATTGTCCTGAATATGTTTGTTTATATATAACTCTATCTATCTATCTATCTATCTATCTATCTATCTAATATGGCTAAGATGCTACCTATAACTGTACTACTGGATACTGGTGCTGTTATAAACTTTTTTAATGTTATTTCCATGTTCAAAGTGCACATCTAGTATAAGAGACACCTGAGCTCAGTCTTCTTCTCTGCCTGCATGGCACTGAATCCATATCCTTCAGCTTCTAAAAAACTGCTCTCAAAAGAGGCAAGTTATATCAGAGTGTCAGTCATAGGAAGGGATTGTGTGTCTCCTTTGGGTCAGTGGCTCAGTGTTTGTTTTCTGGTCTCTGCTATGGACTGCTTATGGAGCTCAGCTTAAGTAGAAAGAGAATAAAATATATTTAATAAATCTTGGGACAGAAAGTGACCTTAATTTGCTGTTTTCAGTGAGCTGGCTTCAGCATGGTGCCACCCCAGGGGAACCCTCAGTCTTACAACTAGCCTGTGAGAAGAGGGCTGTGTCTTCTTGTCTCTCTGATGAGGTGTGAGCATGCAGTGGGGTTGGAGTTGTGTGGTCTTGTCAATACGGAGACATTTCTGGGAGTTCCCCCGGGCAAAATTCTGCAATCCCAGGGCAGGCGTTTGGGTAGTTGTAGTGCTCGTTCACAGCTGGATCAACAGTTATAACTGAGAATTTGATATATATGCATGAAAATCCCATGTGGTTTTTGGTCCAAAACTTTTGCACAACTGCTTATTTCAGTGCTGATAAAATTTCAGCCCATGTTCTTAAAGAAAGCTGGGGTTCTGGCACAAAGATATTTTTTTTTTTCTTTCTGAAACAAACTGAAAACCTGTACACAGCTACTTGTAAGGTGCAACACTTGAAAGTGTCAGTCTGAAACAGAAGTGAAAAACATTTCCTCCTCCAGTTTTCTGACAAGGATGGAATTGGATGTTCCCTCTACTCCTCACTGCAAGGTGAGGCAGCATACCAGCTAGCCTATTGTTGCATCAAGCCTCATGATGAAAAGTGGTGGCTGAGGCTGCTTCTTAAGATATTGTGTTTAAGATAAGTGCTTTACGAGCACACAGTGGCATGCACTGGCATGGCCTCAGAGACAAACTGGGAAGATACTGAGGAAGGCAGGCACTGCTTTGGAGGGGCAGAGGAGCAGGTAGGGGGTAGCGCCGTGGTGCTTTGGCACCGCAGCCTCCCCACTACTGACAAGAGAGCTGAGTCTCCTGGCAGGCTTGGAGCTGTGCAGCTGCAAGCTATGAGTAACAGCAGTAAAGGACTATATTCAGCTGGAGGTCATGGAGAGAAAAGAAAGGCAGGCTAAGTAAGGAACATGGGAGGCTTAATTCACTTGGCCTCCTTTCCTTTCCCATTGCAGCTGTTCTACTTCGGTTTGTTTAGCAGGCCTGAATTCTTTTTTTTTTTTTTTTTTTTTTTTTCATGATTGTTGCTCATAGTTAGCTTTGGGGTTGAAAGGAGCTAAGAGTAAATTATATGTCTGGGAGCTCTGAATGTCTTAAGTGTAGTAGATCGTAGCAACCCCTACTGCTCACATCTAATGAGGCAAAGCAGACAGCTGCTAGCCTTTGGTTTGGAGTGGGCCTGTGGAAATGCTCCAAGCAGCCAAACAAAAGCAAATGGGGAAGGGAGGGCACCATATCCATGGGGCTTTGTAGGGCATATGCAGCTACCACACTGTTTGCTTGACTTTTCTGCTTGTTCTGGGCCTGCCCCTGTGCCTTTCAGGGCAGAGATGCAGCTGTATGCCTCATGTTCAGGGGCACCCAATGCTGGAGGACTATTTTCAGGTGGCTTCCAGGTGTTGGGAAGTGTAATGAACAGTGAGTGAAATGCTGGAGTGCAGAGGTGGCACCATGTGAGAGCTCCAGCTTATAGTCTCTGGCATTGGTCACTGCCTGCTTATTTTTTTATTATTTGCTAGGTTGTAATATCATGCCTCTGCTCATGAATGCTTCTGCTAACTCATGGTGGTGTACTGACTTATTGTTTACAGTATCATTTACCTCACCTCTGCTGCTAGTCCCCAGTCTGTAGGATTCAGCCTAGAGAGTTCACTTTGCTGTTCACCTCCTCTGACTCCTTCTGCTTTGTATCTTAGTTAATTATCTGTAGACAAAGACACACTGGATGCCTTATCAACTAGAAAGACTGAATTAATCAGCTTTGTTAGGCAAAGGTTATAGCAAGGGGGTGACCATCCTATCCATCTGTTCACTCATCTCCTGAAGAGTAACCATAACAGAACTCTTAAAAATCCTATTAATTATAGGTCAATAGCCTAGACACTCTGATAGCACTGCAAGGAACTATGGACAAAATGTCTGGGATTAATGGATTTTCTGAAGACTTTTATAAGGTCTTTTATAGATGTTTTCCTCTCAAATGCTAATATGTTCTGCAAGTAGAAAGAAAATGGCTTTTTACCACTGTATTCCCTTGATGTGGCTAGGCAAAGCAGGGAGGTACCTTAAAGTATATAAAATGCATTGACTTGATCAATTCATATGTAAAGTTCAAGGAGAAAACTTTGGCCTTTTGCCTTCAGAAGTAATCATCCAAGTCACAGAATTATCTCATCTTGACGCATGAGGAGTCTCATGCATTGAAATTCAGAAGTTCACCCAATTTACTACTGGTGATAAAATTGGCAAAATGTACGTGGGAAGCATCAGACAATTCGCTGTGCAGCATACCTTGCTGAAGCGAATCCAATCTCCCTCAAATTCCGTCTTTTAGAAAAATGTTATACAAGTAGGCTAAGAAATTCTGTCAACTTCTTTATCCCTTAATTATGGAAACTTTCATTTGGAGGTGTATTGTAACCTATTCAAATGTTAGGGCTCTAAATACCATGTTTGTGCTTAGTTTGCAGTAAGCATGGTTGTGTGACAGGGCAACCATTTATCTCTGTTCTTTCTTGCCTTGACAGCTAGACTTGACATCTCAGATTGCTGCAGCGTACACTCACATCCAGAATAGGGCACAAAGGGTGCAGAACAGTTTATCGAATCTTTTGTCCCTTCTGTCCTTTATTGTGCAGCATTGAAGAAAGCAAAGTGATTAAATATGGGAAACTGAAGATTTATGCCATTGCTGGGAATTTGCTGCTATCATATCCAGTGCTGAAATATCATTTGAGGTTTGTACCCTTCCCTATCATTATTCTGTAAAACTGAAGGGACCTGCAAGGTCTGAGGAGGAATGACACTTGCTTCCCAATAAATCTACAGTCCATACCATTTTGGAAGAATCAGTAATCACAGGTGTTTATTATATCCGTGCATTGGAAATAATAAAGCATTTTTTAATATATTTTTTCCTGTCAAGATTTTCCCTTCTTTTATATAGGTATTTATACCTGTGATTATAAGCAGAGCAAATTTGGCATTTCACTGGGTCAGCTGTTTTCCTGAACCCTCTTCCAGGCTCTGAGAAAAGGACTGGGTATTCTGTAGCACACTTTTTGTCTCTCAGGATGAAGGTCTGGGCTGCTATAGAGAATGTTTTCCTCCTTCTTGCTGAGTTATGGAAGGCAATGCTCTCATCCCCTTCTCTCACAGAACTTTACAATGAGCTACCCTGCCTACCTTACTAAGGTTTCTTCTGCCACCCAACTAGGTAAATAAATAAATAAATAATCAGAATAGCCCACCCCCCATCCCTCAAATGCAGGGAGTACAAGAGGAGCTCAGGAAAAGCCAACTCCACTTCCTCACCTTCCACAAACTGAGGCTGGGCTAGCAGATAGCCCTGAAGGAAGAGCATTGGAGAACTGATTTTTTGTTGTTGTTTGTTTTCAACAGCAACCCCGAAAGAAGCTGGCAAGTGACACTGGAATCAGGTGAGAAAGTGGGGACACCTGTCTGAAGTGGCAAAGGTCCTTCTCTATAACTGCAGTGGATCCAGTGAAACGGGACAGCCATTCTCTATCAGCACTGTGGTCCCAAGGTGCTTCTGGAGGTGTCTGACCCGGGAGCTGACCAAGGCTGCCGCGATGTGTCTTTGAGGTGTGAAAAGCTCTCAGCAGGAGCTCATTGGGCTGGGTTCAGACAAGGAGCTGTACGTGGTCAGCAGCCTGTACTTGCTCATTGCCCCAGCTTAAATGACTGCCCAGGCAGAGAGGCTACCAATTCTCTTTATGTCATGCATTACTTTAAAAAAATTTATCAGCTTCTGAACATTTGGACATCTTTATGAAGGTCAGGATTTGCACACGAATTGTCTCTGAATATCACAAATTCTTTCTTGCCTTCTCATTTCTGGGAAAGCAGATGTAAAACCTAAGAGATGAACAATACAGGTATTGTCTGAAAAGTTCTGTGTAAATCTTCCTTGACCAATTCCCTAAAAGTTGTGTCAGCAAGATGTTTTGTTTTGTCAAGGTTTTGTTTTGTTTTGCTTCTTTGTTTTTAATCTGAACCCAGAGATCTGAACTGATGTTTCTTTTTGCAGCTTTCAAATCTTTGGTGTTGTCTGTCATGCATTTAATCTGGAAATGTATGAGTAACAGTTTGGCTAGAGAGCAAGACAAAAAGAGAAACCTGCTTGTAAAGAAAGATAATTGACACAGTAAGAGTCCAGGCCAAATCCCCTCCACAAACAGTCCCACTGTAGTCAATGTGATTAGTTGTGTGAATAAGGCAAAGAGAATTTGGCTCTTGTTGCAGTCCCAGCCACCTTTTATCATTGGAGAGAGAAAAACACCATAAAATTAAATGGGTATCATCCTCCCCACATTCCTAGTGTAACTATTTTAACGGGAATGCTTCATAAACAGATAAAGGCACTCCTGAGCTTTGGGATGATCATTTTTTTAAATGACCATTTAGAGCTGGATTATGGTTTTACATTTTCACCTTGGAGCATTTAAGGGCTGTTTGGGACATTAAATGCTAACCTATCAAAGCCTAAACTGAAAGGCAATGTTGCTTGTAGTCATACAGCCCAGTGAAATAATATACTTTTGCTGCTGTTAATAGGTAAATACTTTCATTTGTAGAAAGAAAATGGTGATTCAAGAACGTTTGATGCCCCTAAAACTCTCACAGCAGCTGGATATTTTACATTGGTTTCTATAATATTATTATGATAACATTTCTGTCCCGCAGGGGTCTGCTTGAATATCAGAGCACTCATCTTTTTTTAAGCTTTGCATGATGTGAGATATTAAAATTAAGGCTGGTGTTTACTGTTCAGTTCTTACACACATATCCCACATTCACAGCTAGATATTATTTCCCTTGGAAATGCTTTCTGTCCCTGCCAGTCACTGAATGCAATCAGATAGCTTTGCATGGGCCAGCATACCAATTAAGTACCATGCCTGAGATACGTACTGTTACCTCCATCAGCAACTTGATAGTTCATCGGCACATAAGCAGTGTATATTGATAAGGAGAAAGCCTGATTCCACGTTGGGAGCAGAATCTATTTCTTGAAAATGCTTTCAGGATGCACTTTGAGGAGAAGAGGGGAAAGGCAGCATACAAAATGGTGAGGAAAAAAAAATGAAACAGGAGGAAAAATTAATGGAAGTAGGATCAGAAAAATATTCAATTAGAACTTGCAAACCTGGTCATATTACTCTGTGTTACTGTACATCTCGCCATTATCCAAATCTGTTGCTAAACCGTTGGCATTTGTCTTCATTATGCAGTAAAATGGTATGATGAATAGGTTACAAATATGGTGGAGGAAATACCCTGGAATTATCACAATGCCTGAGAATAAAAAAAATGCCTTAATTTAAATTACTGGTATGAAGCATCTGCCATGTGCACAGACAGATGTGAAGACTGGAACGTGATTTTGTTCTGATGCTGCCTTCAAAGTTTCTGTTCCACTTCAAAGGGGTTTTCAGGCTGAATCCTTCCTTGAAAGCCAATGTCAGGGATGTGATATAACAGAGAGCAGCATTTGACATATTTCTCAGCTGCGAGGAACTGCATAGCCTGATATCTTAAGTCCAGTTTTGGAGCCTTTCACAAGTAGCACTCCCCCACATTTCAGCTGAAGAGCTGGTTAATGTAAAGATTATGACTCCTAACAATGAAATGAAACATGACGTGAGAAAAAAGCTGCTATCTCAGTCTAGTTAATTAGACATAATTTACTCTTCAAGAATTGTTCTTATCCATACTGATGTGTTAAATTTCAAGCTCATTTTTACATTTGACTGATTATTATGTTCTAGAAAGACAATGCCAGGGTATTCAAACCCAGCATTTGGCCTACTTTAAAACTGTGAGAGCCTGAAATTTAGTACCACTAGATAATAAAGAATTTTATATTAGTATCAGGATATGAATGAATATTTTACTAAAACTTCAAATAAAATCATAAATAATATTAAAATGCTATTTCTGTAGCCTGGTCTGGAGCATAGCCATCCCTTTCTTAGCTGTGCATTCACTTTAATAGAGCTTCCTAATGGCTGCAAGGACTGTCCACCTAATTTGATGTCTTAGCTTCCAAACTCATTGGGAATTGTGTGTTATAAAAATAATGTATACATTGTAGAACAAGCGTGAGAATGCATACCATCATCCAGCTAGGACGTATATATAGACCAGGAGGAAGTCTGCCAACTTAGTCCTCTGCTAGAGGTTTTTGTGTGATCTTCAGCAAATATTGGTAAGTGCCTGTGCTTCATTTCTACACCTGGAGAATGGGTATAAGGAGGGAGGAAAGAAGCAAGGCTGGGATACCCTTCCTGGAAGTTCTCTGGCTAATCTGAATTTTGTGGATCACTTGTTGGCTACTACAGTGAGACTGACAGAAGTAACCTATTAAGTTCTTCCCTTCAGTTTTTGAAGACTGTCACTCACTGCTATAGTGTATGACACTGCATAGAGATAATGCAGTGCAAGAGAAGCTGTTTTCTACCTCATGTATGAAAAGTGAAGTACTCGGATGGAAGTTTGCACAGATGTTTTTACTAACTTCTTTATCTTGTGTTGATATCTTTATCTTGATTTACATGTGTTACTTTGGCATCAGATCAAATATTTGGATGAGATTTCACTTCTATATGAGCATCATTCTATATTGCATTAGATTTAATGATGGTTATCTTTGCTTCACTGTGAATGGTAGCTATATTTTAAATGCATAATATGCCGAAGCTGATACGATTGTATCTGTCATTCAAAGGATAATTCTAGTCTTAAACTTCACAAATGCTGTTAGATTCTTCGTAGCAATATTTCACTGTTAAATTGCATATTTGGAACCAGATGGCTCAGAAAACTGATAAGATGATACCAAATCTCTCACCTCTCAGTCACTGTTGGGTTGAATCCAGCCCTGGTTCAGAGTAACCAAAAGTTGCTACCATCTGACAGCTGTTTTGTGGCTTAGATGTTTCCAAGTGGACAGGTGTCTGCAACACAGCACCCAAAAATAAAAAATAAAAAAAAAAAAATTAAAAAGTCACCTGCACAAATAAAGGGTTGAGGCACAGAGGTTGAGAATTTATGGTGCTGAAAACAGAGTAACTTCTCTGATCACTGGTTATGTGTGTTGCAAAACAGAGTCTTACATCTCTTTCTGGAGGTGCCTAAAATGTTTAAATTCTGCTGCACTGCCTCTTTGAATCAATGCCTGTCAGTAAGATCATGTAACTTGTTTCATGAGTTATAAATTCACCAAAATGTGCATGAGATGAAATGATATACTATTTTCCCTCCCTTTGAAATAATGCTCTGATCTTTGCGGCTTACAAGCTAGTTTCCTGATGAACAAAAAGTTCATTACAGAGTCTGTACAAAGGAAACACTGTAGAAAAATACTTATAACGATAGTGGGATGCCATGACTAAAGAACCAAAATGACCTTCCTGTTTCTTTAATCATTATTTTTTAGCATAGCGTGGCTAGTACAAAGGGAAATAATGGTCCCCATTTTATGAATAGGTGCAGAGGAGACAGTCTATCATTGATAGGAAGTAGATGTGTATTTGCAAGAAGGATGTGTGATATGAGACAGAACAGTGATTCTGACTATTTATCATTAATGCCAGGAGGAAACTCAATACAATAATTCCTGTGGTTGCCTGAAGCATGGAGGACTATCTCTTTTGATGTTCTTGCACAGATATAATTTGTGTCTTTGAACTAGCCTCCATGCTTTCACTTTCTTAATGCAGAAGAGAGAAGCTAGCATTCCCATTCCTAAATGCAGCAACGTGAGTTAAGTACATGCAGATTTGTGTATGAGTGCCACAAGCTGACAGCCACCATAGGAGCTCTGGCTCAGCAGGCCATGGTCCCATTAGACATCTTAGGAAATAAAAGATTATCAAGTCTGTCTACTTTTGCTTTATATCAGTATTTTTATTTTTTCCCTTCCTCACATGCCCATCTTGATCCTGCCCAGTGTGGTGATGGCATTCCCAGACTGCAGGTTACACCAGCTGTGACTGTTGCATGCTGCACTGCCTGCTTTGGCCAGCACTACCCCAGCCTAAGCTGGGTCTGTGACTCTCCTCCAGGGAGAAGAGGGGGCAGGATGTGTCCCTTGGTGCTTGATGTTATCCTTTCTCCACCTGGAGCCAGAGGCACACTGCTACCTGATGCAGCCTGGTAGACAAGGTGTCTGGAAGGGTCCATGACAACAGCCAGACAGCACTTAAGAGCTGACCTTATTTTGATGGAGAATGACAGGAATCATAAGTACCAATTTTTGTAGTGGGAAAAGACATAGGAAAGATCTGCAAGTTCAACACAGTGTCTTCTCTCAGAGGGGAAATGTGACTTTTGTATTGGGCACTATCAGCGGAGCAAATATCAAAATGGTAAATGTTGCACGAAGGAAAAAGTTGCACTCTTCCCAGCCATTTGAATATAATTATGTACCGATTAATTGAAGAAAATGACATCTGACACTGTCAGTGTTCTGAAGTGTCATATACTAGACCCCCAAAAGCAAATGAGGCACATATTAATTTTAATTAAAATGTTATCAAGAGGTGCTGCTGACCAAGAAGCCCATTTACAATAATCTGCTTTAGTAACAAGTGAGCAAGTCAATTTATTGAACCAAGATAAAAAGCCAACCCAAGTAACAACTGCCCACTGAACACATATTTGATCTTCCAGCTTCCTCTGATTAGCAGAGGAAAGCATTCCCTGAATATTACAGGGTTTTGTCTTCTTCCTTGCTTCCACTAGCTGGTGGTAACTTGTAGTAACTGTCTCCATGGTGCAATCAGCATTTGTTCATCAGACTTAAAAGGGAGCTTTTCTAGCAGATCCAACTTGAAAGAAAGCATTTATAGAGACATCAGTTGCCAGGTACTGTTATTTTCCTTTGTGCCTCAGCTGTTAAAACCTCTGTATAGAATGGGACATTTTCCTTGGAGATATGGCTAGTTTACACACAGAGTCTAGTGCACAAGATTTGGGGGTTGCAGTAGAGGCTGTTTGCAATGAAAAATGACAAGGTTGCACAAATTCACCTCTTTTTGAGTTAAATTCATTAATCCAGTCCTTTGGATTTTGTGCTAAGGAGCATTAAACTGGACAGAGATTTCCTCAGAAGAATTCTGATTTCAAATATAGGAATAAAGCCGGTAATGACAGCCTAGCTACTGCTCACAGCAGGAGCACTGGGAGGTTTGATGCACTACACTTTGCTCTGCCATCAACATCAGAAAGAAAAATAGCCCCACCATGGCTCTAACCTTTGTCCAGACCATTTTTGGGAACCACACCTGACTGCTTACTGCAGCCACACTTGTCTCTACAATGGTACTGATGGTCCATTTAGCCCAAGAAAAACTCTCACCTTCCTTTTGCTATTCATTAGTGTAAAAGGCCAAGTCCTTTGTTACATGGACAATAAACATGGAAATACATTATCATTCTAGAAACAGACATAATTTCAGAATAAATTCAAGTGGTATCACACAAATAAAACAAAGTGGACTTATTCCTGCGTCATGCCCAAATGAGAGCATTGCTGTAGGTTAGTTCTCTTTTCAAAGGAAGAAGTTCAAAGCTTTGGATTCTTCCTGAATCCATCAGCAAGCAAGATGCACTGGTTCTCTCGGACATGTCATAACATACCAGACCCAGAAGCCCTCTAGATGTCTTTCTAAAAGCTCTGTTTTAACAGTTGTGATACAGGAAGAAGGATTTTTTATAGTGTGTCTAACTTCTGTCTGACAGAACATTTTAGGTGGGAAATGAATCCTGTCAAAAAGGCACTGATGCCTTTTAAGTCCTACTGTGGACAATAGACACATCTGTCACTTACTGTTCAAGGGGCATGCCATGGTGAGCAAAACTGAAAGTCAATGAGATTAAGTGTACTTCAGTCATTCTGAAAACAATACCCAGCTTCTACTGGTCTAGAAGTTGCACCATGAGTACATTTAGGGTAGAGAGAACAGCAGCTGCTACCGAAAGAGAAAAGACTGATGATAAAACTTACCTTAAAGTCTCTTAATTTTCATGCTAACTTGCTTAACATTATTTTTTTGAAATCTAGGTGTTTAGGAAGATCAACTTTATGATATGTGTAGCAGCTACTCCGAAAATAGAATCTGGAGGGGTCTTCTTGCATTTTAGTGTAAAACATTCTGGAAGATTTAGCAGGAAATAAAGAAGTGAAAATTAAGTGAACGAATATACAGAACATTAGAATATCTTTTTTTTTTTTTTTTAATGAACCTTCAGAAAAAAAAAATAAAAAATCTCATCTTTTGGCAATTTAGAAGTCATTTCATTGGCACTAGAACATTTACAATTATTTCCAGTTGAGGTACTGCAGTCAGTTGATAGTGGAACTCTTGAAAGAATTAATACAGTATAAATCCCATTGTGTCTGATCTGCAGTCCATTAACAGGGGGGATTCTTGGCTGTACAAGACTAGTTTCCTAGTTAAGTATAACAGTATCTTCAAATGTCAAATGCTATAATAAAACAGCTTCTAAAACTTTATCTGTTACTTTCTCCAAACACTGTTGTTTTGTGAGACACTAGTGACTTTTCACTTGTTTGCATGAAATCTTCTGAAGGTCCTTTAAAAAGTGATGTAATATTTTAGTGTTTTATAATTTGATTTGTCTGAGTTGTTTTGTTTGTTTGTTTGTTTGGTTGGTTGGTTGTTTTTTGTTTTTTTTTGAACTTCTGTTTCTTTCTGTTGCTTTCCGTGGATGTGGATGCTTCACCCCTGGAAGGCCAGGTTGGATGGGGCCTAATTAAATAGTCATAATCAAATTTTGTTTTCTGCCAAGAATCTCTCTAAGAAGAATGCCCTTCTGTATTATTATTATTATTATTATTATTATTATTATTATTATTATTATTATTATTATTGTTGTTGTTGTTGTTGTTGTTGTTGTTGTTGTTGTTGTTGTTGTTATTTATAGACCAGAAAGCAAACTTCAGAGGATAAAGACCTTTGAAACTGTCTAATCTCAGTGAACCCCCTAAGTATGTGGTGGGAGGGGAGCAGATGAGACCATTGAGAATCAGGAATAACAATAATCAAACACTGGTGTACTGGAAGGGCTCTGAAGATGATCATTCTCACCCTTACCCTTGTGGTGTATCATTGCTGTACTAGCAATGCAATTCTCAGTCTCAGTCCTGTGAACTGGTTACAGTAATGTGGCAGTGGTCATGCACCTGTTTGCACTGCGGCAACAGGTCACATGACTGCCTGGTCACATGAAATGTTTTTTGTGTAACTCACAGAGGTAGCCAGACATGGAAAAATATGGGAACATAGGTACTCTATGCATGTGCATTAGAGCCAGGCACAGCTTTCCAAATCCTCTCTGGGGAACCAGACACACACTAAGCTTACTGAATAAAAACAACCAATACACAGTGACTGCTTTTATTACAGTACGTCCCTATATTACCAAGAAAACAACACCCAAAATGATAGTAAATGTAAAAGTGTCAACATTCTCCATCATTCATGCTGGCTGTGGCAAGAAAATGTAGACTGTAACCATCATGAACTGAAAACAACATTACCAAAATAACTGGAATTTACTCATTACCTGCAAGAGTGCAGCTATTACCATGTACTATGACAAGCATAGCTCGAGGTATAGACATGTTTTGAATGCACAAAGTTGTTCAGGATTGGACATCCTGCAAATGTACTTCTGAAAACTGCTGCTATTTGCCTTGGCTTTACTAGTAATGCTAAAATATATAGGTTAGAGTCAAGCTAAATATCTGCTATCTTTTTTTTCTGAATACCTCATTTTCTCTACCTTGTGTGTGTGTGCTCCTCACCTTCCTTGTCTAGTGGAAGATGATATACCACTTGGTCATAACACCATCATCTTGGTTATGTATATTCAGAGCCTGGGTTGCTGGTCATCCAAACTGCAAATGAGACAGGTGTACACAGTTGTGGTCAAGCATCCGTGCTAACCACCTGTAATTCTTTGGCAGACATTTGGTGTGAACAGATGATCTCAGAGTAGTGCCAGCCTCCAGTTTCTCAGTGCTTTTGAAGATTGAAATGGGAATAGCTCCATGGCCCTTCTCCTGGTGTATTGAAGCAACTTCTCTCATTTCTTCAAACTAATGGGAAGCAGGCACTTGAGTTTCTGTTCATAAAGTTGCCAAACTTTAACCTTCCAAACTTCATGTGCTCTGGCTGACTGAAGGATTCCTCTTCCAGAAGATGTTCTGTTTTATTCTGTCCCTTTCAGGAGGACTCACTTCTTTTCGCAGTAGCACGTTTTAGGAAAATGGGAGATGGATTCTTACTGGATGTGACACCAAGTGGGTAGAAGTTAGTTTTTGGTTACCTCTGAGAAAAATCATGAGAGTTAACAGTGAAAAGTGAACACTACCATATTTCCTTTGGAAACAGAGCAGGGGAATTAAGCCACGTTCATGAGATGAAGTAAAACACAAGTGTCTGTGCAGAAGAAATGTTTTTTAATATTTCTTAAATATTATGAATGAAATATAAGAAGAATGTGAAGCTTTTCCATTTATAACAGGATGTATATTTTTCATTTTATAGAGCAATTAACACAGTTTTAACTAGTTTTCTCTTTTAAGTGTCAAAATTGTTTTGACTGTACTCTTTATTAAATAGTTTTTCTTGAATTTGACATTATCTGTCATCAAGGTTAAGTAAGAGAAATACTGCCTCTACTGGTATTGCAATGGAAAGCTTTAATCTAAAATCAATATTGTTTTAAAGACAATTTGCTCTAATTATGTTGAGATGGAAACATGATCAAACTCTAAAGAAGTAAATTAGCTCTCTCTATATATGCATAAGTTTAGTAAATGTCTCATTAAAAATGGGAACATACCTCAGATCAGACAATTGGAGTTGAAAAGCATCAGTTTGCTCCTGGCTGAAAGGGTTATATCATGAGCTGAGTTTCTCATTTACAAAGAATGAGATTCTTCCCTGGCTTATCATTCCTTCTCTCTCTCCTCTCTCTCTCTCTCTCTCTCTAATCTATCTATCTATTTATTTATTTATGTATTTTGCCAGTGTTTTAGCCTTACATACAAACCACACACACACACACACACAGAATTTCTAGGTTGGAAGAGACCTCAGGATCATCGAGTCCAACCTCTGACCTAACGCTAGCAGTCCCCACTAAACCATATCCCTAAGCTCTACATCTAAACGTCTTTTGAAGACTTCCAGGGATGGTGACTCCACCACTTCCCTGGGCAGCCCAGTACTAAGGAAAAAGAAAATAGCAGTGAAGTGAGGTTACTGTCAATATGTGTTGTGTTCGTAATGTTCTGTCTGGGCTGAAGAATGAATTTTCCTTTCACAATGATACATGAATAATATTGGTGTAGAATTGGCTGTAACATGTAGTAGTTTATCTGAAGGGAAGTGAAAATGTTGATAACAGAAGCTTCCTTCTTATGATATCCAGTTTAAATAAAACTTTATTTTATTTTATTTTATTTTATTTTATTTTATTTTATTTTATTTTATTTTATTTTATTTTATTTTATTTTATTTTATTATTTTTTTTTTTAATGGTAGAAATACAGCAATAGATGAAGACATAATTTGCATGGCTAAGTGATAAAGATTAAATAAAATATATGCATTCCATAAATGTTTCTGAAGCAGTAAAATAAGCATTCCTTTACCTATTAATTGCTGGGGAAAAATGGAAAAGAAAAAGAAAATGAAATAGACAATTAGCCTTAACACAAGGACATAGAGCTCTCCAGTATTAATGTTTTCCTGTGGGATCCAGAAAAGCAACTCATTTTCTACAAGCCATTACCCCCTTCACAAGCAGAGAAAACTATTAAAAGTCTTGCCCAAGAGCAGGGATGTGGTCATAAACTGTGTTTCAAGGGGCAGGCTTTATTTTATTGTCATATGTAACCCAGATTTATTAGCCAAAATCATTGACTGACTTAGCAATATTGTAAGGATCAATCATTCTCGCTCAGACACAACTACTTGGAGTATGGCAGGGACATATTCAGCCATCTTACCAGGTGCAGAAGTAGTAGAGAATCTCCTCAGTATCATTATGTCCTGAAGATTTTTTTTTTTTTTCAACTAAATACCTTCTGGTCTGCTAGATCAAAAAAATGGAAGCCAGCAATGAAAATTGTTGGTTTTATTCACATCAAAAATACAGTGCTCGAAGTTGGATATATGCATCAAAGATTCAGTCAATGAAAGGAAAAATAATGTGTAACTGCTTATAGCACAGGGGATAGGACATAGCTGTATTTGTGGTCTACAAGTTTTATTTGGATTTATGATTGAGTTTTGGTAGCAGATAATAGTTTGAACATAACTAAATGATCAGCCCTTGGATAGTTCCACAACTGTACCAAAAATCACTTTCACATTTATGTATACAAATTTTTGAGTTGCTCATAAATGGGCTGGAAAACTGAACAAAAAAAAGCCTTGATGGAGAATGTATGCAGAGATTTTCTTGATTTTTTAAAGAACCTTACATTTGAACCTAAGTATCTCTTCAATCTCCACTGGGTCACAGGAGGAGAATCAATGGAGAATGTGACTCCAAGTCTTCTGAGAAATGAGGTGAAAAGGGCAGCAATGAAACCAATTTTGAAATCAAATTGCTATCCTGTTTAGAGGTACCGATAACCTGCTAATACTTCAGGAATAAAAAAACAGATAAGCAGTGCCACCCCTTCTTGTCTTTTCTTTGTCACCTCATAAATAAAGAAGTGTCTTTATCTCACCGGATATTTAAAATGCTTAGACACTTAGGGACAGAAACAGAAAGAGCGGTGTAGGTTACAGTCATGGTGGCAGACAATCAATTGAGACAGGCAGGAAAAAAAGATTTTGCAGGACACCCGGCAGTTGATTTGGTTTTGGTTTTGTTTCTGTTTTCCTTAGAGTTCCCCAAATATTTTCAGGTTAATAAACATTAACATCATTCCATGTTAATATTGATGAGACTTTCATCAATTCTGTCTGTTAACTCTTTCAGCACTCACTGTAGAGCTGTGGCTGATGAAGGACCATTTTCTAAATTGCAGACAGATTAGATCCAGCTCTGCTAGTTGTCTTGGTTGACCTCAGGGATAGCTAATCCTCAGGTGAGAGTTAGATCCATAATATACCTTCCTCTGCTGTGCCTTCTCACTCTGCATGCTTTAAGAACATAAAAATAGCAGCAGTTGCCAGTGCAACTCCAAATCTTCAGGTTCAGCTCCAGCCTCTATGGCACATGTCTGTGTGACCTTGGACATTCACTTAATCTCTTTGTACATTATCCTTTCTTTCTCTTTTGTCAGCTTTGATTATACTGTCTCCAGGGCAGAGGAGCCTGTTGCTTATCACAGGATGAGGGTATCCAGCTACTATTGTTATGCAAAGTTAATTATGAAGTGAAGTTATTAATACTAAATGACTTATAGTGGTAGAAATTTAGTGCTTAATAACTGTTCCCTGTTTAAAAATGTATTCCCTATCCAGTCATTTTCATAGCAGTTTAAGGCAAAAGGACATTGAACTGAAATTGAATTTGGGGGTGCAGCTGGTGGGCTTTCTGGTGGGCCATGGATATCAGTTGGGATGGTACCTGTTTAAGAACGGACCTAAAATTTTTATTGCCTAGCCTAGAACTTAGGCAGTATCTCAGCTATTTATATTGAAGTTATTCTGTGTCTGTCAGTCAAATGCTGCCTCCAGCTTCACCTTCCATCCTGGTAAAGCAGCAGTTCAGTGGATTATCACCACCTTTTCAGCCATCAACAACAGCTGCTCTCCTCTGCTAGACATCTTACCCTGAACTCCTGACAAGATTTGACCCTGGCTATATATCTGACTGTCTGCTTTTTGTGTTTCCCTGAACCCATTTCCACAGAGACCAGAAGCAATCTAGAAATAAAGTATTTTTTATAGGTGCCAACAGTGGGGGGGGAGAGAGGCAGGGGGAGGGGAGAGGGGGGAGGAGGCGCATTTCTAGGTCTGGAGCTTTGCTGTGTGCATTTTTCAGTGACTGCATATTCCCCTCATATCCCTATTGTTTCCACTCATTTCCATATTGTACAGTAGAATACACTGCTATGTAATTACTGGCAAACAGGATACATTTGAATAAAATGTCAATCTCAATATTTGATGAAGTTGACAGAGAAGTGACATTTCCTAGGGCTTTAGTGCAGTCAAAAAATGTAAGAAATATTACTTCTCAGACCTAGTGGTGTTTGCAGCCCATCACTACCTTAACAGCAAAAGCCGTGAGAAATGTTAACAGTGATAAACAATTGCCAGCCAAAGTTTTCCCTGGTGTTGAGATGCATGCTGAAAATAATTCACCCTCTGGGCTGACCCACTTAAAAGTTTCCTTTCTTTCGGTTAATGCATCAAGCAAATCTTAACTCTCACTAATCTGTTGCTGCCATATCTGCAGGCCTGCCAATGAACTCACACACATGGCTGAGGAGGCATTTGTACACTTTGCTACTGTAATTCACTGTAATTCAGCTACATCTTCTTGAAAAGTTAAACAAGTTGTTGGGTATTTTTCTTTGGTTTTGGTTTTGTTTGGTGTTTTTTTGTTTGTTTGTTTTTTAATGTGCTTTCTGCAAAGCAGCCATGTCTTTCTGGCAGTCAAAAGTGTCTGTAAGCTACTTTCTTTTCTGTTGTTCAAGTATTCATCCTGCATCTGGCATCTCTGCAACAGGGACCGTCCAATTTGTGAGTGGGCACGGTTCCATCTAAACAGATGGGGAGGAGGGGAGACAGACAAAAGATCATATGGAGCGGTAACTAAAAAGTGTGGTGGTGAACCTGATCAAGGAGCAAGAATTTTTCTTTATTTTTTTATTTTTTTTTTTTTCTCTCCCAGAAAATCCTTAGCAAATTCCTCTACAGGCCAGAACAACACAATTGACAACAGACAACACAATTGACAGTAACACTGCACTTGGAATGAATGCTGGGTTTGAAAACTGAGTTTTTCCTCCACTGTCAGTCTGTGATTTCTTGTTCAGGGGATTAAAATGGAAAAAAAAAAAAAAAAAAAAAAAAATAATAATAATAATAAAGCCTACTTTCTGTACTGGGTTTCCATGCCTCTGTCTGAAGTGTATTCAGCAGAACTCTTTTCAGTGGTCCTGACATAAAGGCATGTCAGGACATATACAGGCAGTATGAAGAACTGATGTCTAATTCTGAAACTCTTCAGAGCTGGAGAAAAGCTTTCAAATTTTTAAGTTAGTTATGTGGTTGATTAGATTGGAGTCTTACAGGTAACATAAAAATCAACCCCTGCCTCTGCTTATGTTATTGCAATGTAATCTGGATAGAGAGCTTAGAAAAATGTTTTATCTGGAATTGGCTTTTTCCTTTGTTTTGAGCTTTTCCAAAATCCTTTCTAAGTTGCATGGTATTAAGTGTCATAAGAGCATAGAAGGTTTAAAAAATAATAAGACAAATTCTCTTTTTTGTCTTTTTCATTTCCTTGAATTCCCATTCAGTCCTAGCCAGGTCCATCTCCTTTTTCCTTTGCCCCTCACTAAGCAGGCACAATTTAATCAAATTTATAGAGAGAGAGGAAAGCAGTAACGGAGAAAGGGAGAAGGGAAGCAATTCAGCATGGTTACAGGCTTCTTGTGCATCTCACAGCCAAAGTGGGCACATCTGGGGGCACTCTGTATTTCCTCATGTAACCTTGTAAGCCACTCTAAATTGTTAGGTCAAGTAATGTTTTGGTTGGACCCATTTTCCTTCTTCCATTTGTTTTTAAGGGTTTGTTATGTCTTTTGTGGGAGCACTTGGAAGATAGGCCATCTGTTTTATTCTTAATGGCCTACAAAAACTCCATTTCTCTAGGCTGTATTTATCTCATTTTAGACATAACCTACATTTATGTGCATGCAGTTTACATACCCAAGAAAAATGTCTTAGAGCACATTATACATCTCCTCTCTAAATTTGTCTACACAAATTGCACTCCTTGTCACTGGATCTGAGCAGTAACAAAAGTAACAGGTCATGTTTTTGTTATTTTTGTCACTGCACAACTTTTATTCACAAGGATTGCTGACAAAAGTAACCTGCTCAGGTAGAAGGGAATTATCCCCATGCAAAATTATTTTATGGTAAGGAGGATAGTAGAATTTGTCATGGATTTTTAGAAACTCCAGACCCTGGTGTATAACATGTTAGGAGAGGGGGCTTTTACTACCATATCCCTCCCCCGAAAAAAAGACACTTCTTGGAATGGGAGCTAAACTTTTTACTTTACCAGGTTAATTTAGAACAAGTGATTAAAAACAAAACAAAACCCACCAAGTTTCAGCAGGTTTGTTGTCATTAGTCCTTTCCTTCCTGCTAAAGTTTATTAACTAGGTGGACTTTGGCAGCTGAGAACTGTGACAGAATTGACTCATATTGTGTCTCAAGCATGGCATGTTTTAAAGTGCTAGGTCTGTGTCCTTTTATTATTTCTAATGAGATTTTCAGTTCTTCTAAAAGCTAAGGGTTTTTTTTGTTTGTTAGTTTGTTTTTAGCTCTTCTGCAGGTAAAAACAAAAAGTGAAAATGCAACTTAAATGTACCTTCCAGGCTTAGAAGCCCGACCTGCAAATAAAATCAACCTGAAGCTTTTTAGGAAATGTCACAGAGTGGAAACCATACACTGTTGAAATCAAATCTGCCATCTACTTCACTGAGAATAAGTCTTCATCTCAAATGTTTAAACTGAATTTATGACTCCTGATGGTCGTGCATTTATGTGTGATTTTTTGAATGCTTGGTGCTGGTAAGTCCATAGCTTCTTTAAAAGTTTCCTTCAGTTTTCCAGTTATCCAGAACAAGGATTTGCTACCATAGAATGTGAGAAAATATGATAACTATAGATACTGACCCTGAATTTCTCTTTAATGTTCTCATTTTATGTAGCTTTTGGGCAGCATTGCAAAGGGCAATGGAATACATTCTCTTCCACAGTTACAGGGACTGTAGACTCTTCCTCTTTTGGCTGGAAGAAGGCTTTTTGGCTCTGTAGTCTGACAGGTTTACTGACTTCCGGTACCTTTCATCCTAACTTCTTCAGACAGCTTTACAAATGCAATTTGTCAGTTTGCCTGTGTTTTGATATTTGAGATGCTAGTGATTCCATGGTTTTTGAGTAACAAGTATCAACACTGATATGCAGGAGCCACTGATACAAGTTTGATACATTGACATTATACAACATAACTGATTTAAGAAATGGCCTTTGGTCTGTGCAACCACTCCTCAGCAACAACTGAAACCATCCCTGTGTTATCACCACTATTTTCATCAAAAATCCAAAACACAGCACTGTGTGAGCCTCTATGAAGAAAATTAACTCTATCCCACCTGAAACTATTGATGTGTTTGGAATCTGTGTTTTTGTTATAAATATCCTGGTGCAGTTCTTGTCCTTTCTCAGTCTTTTCATCAGGTCTACCCGCATATTTTCCTGGTAGCCTCAGATTATAAAGACTTCAAGTTTCTATTTTATTATAACTGAACTGATTAGGGAATGTGCAAAAATTTGGCAGCTGTAATTGAAGTTTACAGAGTTCCTTGTGTGTATTGCAGTCATCAAGGGAAAAAAACAATTTAGTTTTCAACTTGCATGATAAAACATACAGTACCATGGTAATATCTCCAGGCAATTCATCGCATGCATCTAATAACACAGTCTCATTTGTTAGAAATATGTGAGACATATCTGTTGCTACATAAATATATCAATAGTTTCATATATATATAACTATATAAATAAAAAGTATTCAACAAGTGACTACAAATTGTAATAGAATTTCTACATAGCTTTCATTCCAGAAAAAGAAGTTTGGCAGAGAAAATCAAAATGTTTTTACAGCCCTATTGATATGTAACATCAGAAGTCTTGCCCACTGAAGATGGATTTTAATATGTTGTATTAATACAAGTCAAAAAAAAAAATAAAAATGAGAAGCTGTTTGCAACCCATTGAAAATAAGAAATGTCTCCTTCAAGTCCAACAGTGCCAAAGGAGTTTGTACTGGTTAGTTAGCCACTGTCATGTACAAACCTGGTTTATCACTGTACATGGATTAAGAAATAGAAGATTTATTCAGAATTGAGTAATAACTGAAAAAATGCAATCATCTCTTACACAAAGACAACTGGATGCTTGAAGATAGTACCTGGAAGTTAGGTTAAATACACTGAAAGATGTTTGGTGTAGGACTGAATGTGGACATGCTGCTGTAGGAGATCCAACTAATCTTCTGTACTGGTCACAGAAACCTTTAGAGTTGCTCTCAGAAGAGCAAATAGTAAGGTTTCAGCTTGGGGTTTGGATGAAGTTTCATAGTCTTGGCAGGGGCATAGAGAATAAATTTGATGTTCTGGCTCAGAGTATGTTGAAAGCAACTTCATCATTTAAGGAAGAGAGCTAACTACAATGTTTCAGTTTATGAACATTCAATTTCACTGTTAAAAATTCCCTAATGAAAGACTGAAGGTTATTGTGAGAAATAGGAATTCAGTGATGTAGATATGATGTCTTTCTTATTCTCTCTTTCTTCAGGGACAAGAGACCAGGTCACAGGAAGACTAAGTACAGCACTGTGCAATTTGCTTATATGCATGTTGGCCTTCAGCTTAAGTTGCTATTAGATGTAAGCAGACTGCACTGGTATCAGTGGCTATCCTTCTTATAAGTGGAGATTACACATGGTTGTTGTGAAGTGGGTAGGGGTGCAAAATAGCATAATAGTTTATGACAAAAAGAGGGCACCCCAAGGGTATATCTATTGCAATTGGAGAAAATGAAACAAAGGATCTGAAAGAAGCATTGCTGGCCTTCACAGAAGATGATCTTAAAGAATACAGTCAGTCAGGTGGTGCCTAAATTAGAAAAGATTTGCAAGTACACTGGTATGCTTCTACAGAAGGAGATAGGTACAATGATGGTGATTAGGAAAGAACTAATATGGACATATACCATGAATGAGCAAAGGAAAATGAGGTGATACTTTTGGAAGCTGGTGTGATTTGGTCATCCTGCGCTCCAAAAGCAGAAACAGATAGGAATAGGCATCTTTTGATTGTGGTGGGGGCTGGGGATGGAGTTTCTTATCTTTTCCCCACCTCACCCTCAGGTTCAGCACAGTGACGAGATGGTGTCCTCTTGTCTCTTCCTCCTCTAATCTCTGCTAAGTTGTTGGAGACCATCAGAGGGCAGAGACCAGGATAATGGAGTAGAGGTTGGCAGAGGAACTGTAGAAGGTGACTTGCACTGGATGAGTCGCTGCTATATGCTTCCCAGAATTAATCTTTCCTCTGGAAGTCGGGGTCAAAGTGCTTACTCTTATGTAGAGGTAAGATCTGCACTCTATGCATTTTTAGTGCCTTATATGTGATTTGGTTAACATTCTTCTAATATTTTGGTCCAGCTAATAACAGCAGCTTTAATACTAGAACTTCTAAATTCTGATCTAGCTTTTATGTGCAATAAAAAGGAGTTGGAGATTATTTAGTATTACCTATAAATAAAACTTTTACTTTTCATGTTTTTAATCAGAGTTTGCCATATAATGTTGATACGTTTGAAAACATACCAGCTTTACAAAGAGTAAGTGGTAATTGTAAAAGCACTTTCAGATTCCTATTGTTCCCATTCTCACAATTTATAGCTTGAGAAGGCAATTGCTGTGTAGCTTGGAGAAGATGCACCTCCTTTAACTCTAGTCTAGTTTATCCTGGATATATATATATGTATATGTAAAGGTAGAGCTATTAGCCAGGATTTTATTTCCTTGAATTCTGCTTTCTAGGTAATGAAAAAATGGTATCATTTGTCAGTTTATGGAGGATAATATAAGCAGCACAAACTTAGATGGAAAAAAAAAAAAAAAGTATTTCTTTTGGGGGCATATAATTGGGATGAAATTGTCTCAATTTCCACTTTTTTTTTTTTTTTTTTTTTTTTTTTTTTTTTTTACAGGCCAAATTCACTATTTATTTTTTTCTAAAGGTGTTTTCATTCTTGTCTTTTGCTGTTTTGGTTCGTACTTCTCCATAGTGGCATCTTGCACATGTGTTCAGGATAGAAAATTAGGAAAACCATTGTTTCTAACTAATGCGGATATCAGTGTTCCTTGCCTTTCTCAGGCACCTGAGATTTCTCATTCATCATTTTATGCCCCCTGGCCACTGAATGAGAAAAGAGATGTGTCTGTCTCTAAATGAGGTCATTTAGGAGTTTTTTCTTTAAAAAAATAAAAATAAAAAAATAATGCATACTCATAAACTACCTAATTACTGTACACAAGCTAAACAGAGATGATAATGCTTTTATTACTTTCTATGGTGAATTTCAGAATTCTTAGAGACTTTTTGAATATCATCTGTAGCAATTTTGACCATTTTGAACCTCCAGTTTTGCATAAAAAAAGGTTCTGCTGTCTTGAGCTAGACTCTGCGTGGCTGGGGAATCTGGGGAATAGCAATGAGCACATTGGTTGTTCCCTTGCTTGCTAAAGAAGTGAGACTGACCCATTCAATTTTGAACTGAGCTGCCTAACTTTGCACTGAAACATTACAGGAACACTCAGAAAGCTGGATGGGGTCTTCCAGGAGAAGCAGCAACTGGGAGCATTCCCTGTCATGTGAGTCTGATGCTGTCTGTGGCCACAGCAAAGGTGCATTGGGAAGCTTGCTGGGGTTGAGCCTCAGCACCTGAGGGGGGATCCTACCTGCAGGATGCTCCAACAAGCCAGGAATAAAAACTCAAAGTACAGAAGCAGATTGACAAATGTTTTCTAATCCCCTGATTCTTCATCCTTAGTACCTTTAATTCAGTAGTCATTGTTGGTAGTCATTGTTGGAAGATGTGTATCATGTCTTGACTCATGTTAAAGGAAACAGGGGAAGAGGCACTGGGTGCCAAGAGAAGGCCAGCTTCCTTTCAGAGTCAGAGGAGGGAAATGGGTGCCTGGAGGGGTGGTGAGTCATAGCATTTCAATCAAACGGCTAAAATAGTATCCCTGATATTCAGCCCATCTTCTGCCACTATAATATGATATCCCTGCAAAGGTTAATCAATTTGAATGTTAATATCATTCTTATTTTCCAACTAATAACTTTCAAATATATGTTGCATGCTTGTCCTCATCCAGGATTAGCAACATGACAAGTCTGAACTTTTAAAAGCAAGACACTTTGGAATTACTGGAGAGCAGAAAAAGGTCGCAATGCTTTGTACAAAACAGAAACATGTAGATTTTCAGGCCCATAATTTGCCCACTTTTCTTAATAATTTCTAAAGAAGCATGGAGAGCAAATGGGCCAAATTAACGAGAAGAGGGAGTGCTCTGCTTGTGTATATAGTGAAATAGGTGACCAGATTAAAAACATTGTTCTCTGTAGATTGACTCTTACAGCCTTGTTACAGTTGGTGCAACAACATACTTCAATTTGTTTCCCAAGGCCCAAATCACACATGGTCCAAATCAGCATTCTGTCTGATGCGCTCTACTTTTTTGGTTACAAGTTATTTTTTGGTGGTAATGGTCACAGAGAAATGGAAAAATGTGTTGGTGTCAGTGTTTCCTTGATCAGTCTAAGGTAAAAGAAAACTCAAGTATTTATTTTTCTGCTGTAGCTGCTATTGTCCTCAGGGACTGCTGAAGCTTTAAATCAGAATCCTAATTGGCCCTCGGATAGCCATGAAATACCAGAAGCTTCAAAAGGAGCTTAAGAGAGTAGTCGCTGTCTTTTCCTTGTTCCATCCTGTGCTATCCACAACACACACACACAACAAGTATTTGGAAGGTATTGTTATCAGCATTAAATCTTGCTGTGCAACTAGCTCAGACTTTGTAAGACTAGGCACTCCAGAACAAGGAGGTGACACTGAAGTTGTAAACCTTGGGCAAATTACACTGTGCAAATAAATGATTGGGAGTGTGACATGGCTTGCCCTGACTCATCTGCTGGTGTTTTTGCTGCTCTTCAGGTAAGCCTGAAGTGCTGTTAAGAACTGTGTTGTCATTTACAGCCTTTAAAAAGTGTAATAGTTTGACAAAATTTAACCTGTTCATGTTCCCATGGTCTAAGTAGTCAGGAAACTATGAATGGCACTTGTGTGAGGCCAGAGGAAGAGAGGGCCCTGCTTTGCTGGTACAGTTGCATGTGCCTTGTTTGGAGCTTGCCAGTTCAGAGCAACTTGATTGGAAGAACACTTGACTCACGGCTGCCTCCACTGCTTCCACAGCTCTGGTGGTTATTTTGACCCTATTTTGAACCTATCTTGCACACTCAGGGTAGCAGCTACCACAAAGCATTAATGGAAAGTCTCACTGATCTATATGGTGCCCAGGGTTTTTGAATCCACTCTATTACCCTGCACTAGCATGACGGGACAGGAACCAGCACAGCTGGAGCTGTCAGTCTGGTTTAGTTTAGTGGAATGCATACAACAATGATAATGGTGGATGGAAACCAGAGAAATGTGTGTTGTTTTTACTAAACACCAAATATTTTCTACACCTAGTTTTACAACACCTGGCGTGACTTCATTTCTCTAGGATAGCACTGCTATCCAAATGTTGAAAGTTTTTCTTGGTGACCGTACATACTCCATGCTGGATGGACAACAGGGTTGGGCCAGATGTTCTCTCTTCCTTCTGGCCAGGCAAAGCAAAGTGAGGAGGGGACTATTAATCTCTTGCCAGGGACATGAAAGCTGTTCCAAATTTACCAGAAATAGGTAAAGCTTTACTTCCAGGAGAAAGCAAATGGTCCTTGAATAGCATTGGGGTGGTTCTACTGCACTTAGTAAAGCGGGTCAGAGTATTTCTGGTCACTTGAAGTAATTTCTACAAGTTTAAAATCATCTCCAAAGAATTAAAAAACAGACATCCCAGAGTCTCTGGCTCTATCACCTCAGGCTAGATATATACCTGTTAAATATACTGGGGGACTTCAAAGAAATTTCTTGTTTGTTTCTTTGTTTGCTCGCTTTGTTTTGCTTTTCAACTGATCAACTGATGCAATGTAAATTATGCATGGGCTTTGAGAGGGAATGCAGCCAAACATATTGATATCTGAGGAGTTTTGTTTCAGTGGTTTGTAAAGGGAAGCAGCTACGCCATGTCCTGAACAGTCTTTGCTTCAAACCTCCAACTACAGCAACCCCAAAAAGGGCTATTTATGGATGGGAAGTACTAGCATTTTAGAGCAAATTTGGTAAGAAATATACAAATGCATAAGGAAAAACTGACACCACTTGTACATCACTAAGACTGGACTGAAAATCCTGCTTGGGGTAGGTTGTTTGCTTAGATTTGTAGTTGTTTTTCTTGTTGTTGTTGTTGTTTGTTTGTTTTCATACATTTGCATGAGTAACTATATTTCTATTTAGAAAGGCTGACTGTCCAAGAGTTATGCTATGGAAAGGGAATTTATAGAGGGAATATGGAATTTTGGTAACAGAGGAGCAGAGAGGTCAGCCATGTACAACCACTCCAGGAGTTTCTGCTTCCCACAAGGGAACGGCCAGTTAGGTAATAGTGGTCCCACTCAGAAAGCCATCACCCTGCAGTGCCACAGCCAGTGCCGGGAGATGCCTGCAATCCTTCTCCTATGGCAACACTGCCATGATGTGCAAGCTCACCAGCTTTCTCTGCAAACTTTTTCCCTCACCAACTTCTTCAATAAAAGTATATGTATGTGCATGTGTATACAGAAGGTAATATCAGCAGACATTAAGATAAAATAATTAAACATAGCAATGGTGAAAAATAGAGGTCAGAACCACTTACAAGACCTGGTTTAGCCCTTTGTGAATTCCTATATTTTACGATTATTAGCTTGTTCTCTGACAAGGGACTTAAGGTAGGTTTCAGCTTTTCTTTGCATTTAACTAATATTGTATCCAGAATTTTCAGCATATATCAAATCAGATGTGTTGCTCCTTTACTTTTCAGATGCTGAAGTTGAACCTAAAGTTGGACTTGGGCTCACATCCCACCTTTTCTTGAATCATTACCTTTAATATCAGTCTGGCAGGCAAATAGCAGTGACACGTGAGCAACCTCCCTGACCATATGGGCTTTGAACATGTGTGGCAGGGTGGAAACTGGCAAGCAATTCAGATGGCAATGTGGTATAGTGTAGAGGAAACAGAGTCCATCCATCCTTCCATCTGTCTCTCTCATTGCTGAGACTTCAAGGAAAGTAACGTGCCATTTTAGTTTCCATAAGTGGAAAATACTTGAGTGGCATAGTCATTTCCTGAATGACAGCTGCATTTTGATTCCGTGTTCTTTAATAGAGGAACACTCTGATAGGTCTAACCAGTGCTATGCTTTAGAGGAGTTGAATTAATAGATATATACATTTATTTATTTATTGTATATCTATGTATGTATCTATGCATTATGCAAAATTAACTTAGTTTTACTTCCAAATGTTTTTACCAGAAACTTAGAAGCCACATGGCACAGCTGGAATGAAGAGTAACTTTCAATTATTCATTGCCTTGATTCCATCAAGAAAAATGTATACCTTTCATAATAGTACAGTACCTTTGAAAGAAGTAATAAAATGATGAATATTGCTTTATGTGAAATAAAAGAAACAGCATTTTATAACATTGCAATAAAAAAATGAATAATATTAAAAAGAAAAAAAGTTTTACACTTATGAATGCACTCATTTGCTGGGAACTTTGTTAAATGCTTTGTGATGCTTGGCACAGGTTGGTGTCTGCTGCTTTGTTAGAAGATACCCATCGCAGCCACTTTAACTTTTTGAGGTTGCTCTTATTTTAATTCCCCAAATGCTTCTGGCAGGGTTACTTAAACGGAATCAAGGTTATTATTATAAAAATTCCACAATACTGCCAATGAGAATGAGATAGTAAGCCATCTTGGCAGGCTAATTTAGGTAACTTTTCAGGTATGCTTATTTAAACAAGGGATGCATGAGAAATGTGAAAAATGCTAGCACTTATCGGAAATGCAAATGTGGCATTTGTTCAGCTTAATATGAATGCCTCTGCACCAGGCAACAACACCAGAAGTGCCAATTAGGATGCAGTCATGGTTCCAAAAATTCACCCTTTCTTTTCAGCTAATATGACATTTTTGTGTTGATTTTTTTTTTTTCTTGAAGAGTAGCTGTGCTTCAACCTACCTGCACAGAAATGCCAGTCTTGCTGAATTTTAACTAAAAACCTATTATTGTGCCAGGCATCAATACAGAAGTGTTATGCCTGTAATGTGTTTTATTATGGTTAGAATTTAAAGTGCTGTGCCATATAGGTCAATCACTGTTACGAATGACAGCAGTTGTTATCTGCTAGTGAGGACAGCAGTATAATAATAATGTTTATTGCACATCATTTTTCAATGATTTTATGCTATCATTTAGGAGATGAATGAAATGGCTCTCTAGCAGACATGAATGTAAATAAATTAAACATTAAGAACCAGTGAGTTCTAATCATCTTTCTTTAAGATTGCACTAAATGGTTGCAATCAGTGAAATAGATGAGAGATTGCATTAAATTGCCTTTCCAGATACTATATCATGCCAGCTCAAACAAGGTTCACACGCATTACAAAACGGCTCAGGTTGAAGGAGCAGCTGGAATGCCTCATAGGCATGCATTAGCTGAGAGTAATGCACTGGTCGCGTAACACTGCTTACAGTCTTTTATATTAACAGACATGGAGCAACAGAGAAACCCAAACAAATAAACAAGGGAAAACCTGTAATATTTTGTTCCTGGGCTTGATTTATTTTATAGCTTTATATTAATATAAAATAAAATATTTATTATAAAATATTTATTATAAAATATTTATATTAAAATATGGGTTAGGGGATTATGCAGGAGCACAACTTAGGTAGCAATATTATCTTAGCTCTTTCACTCAGCCTCTGCTGCTTTTTTCAGGACGCTATTGGAAATTCACAGGGCAAAAAGATGACAGGTTGGAGAATGAAGGGTGGTTTGTTACTGTTATGAGATCTATGAGGAAAGAATACAGACACTGTGATATGGGTAGCAGATAGGCAATATCTGAGAAGCTGTCAACAGGAATTGTTAAGGCTAGGTTTTCAGGAACTGACCTCTTATTCTGCCAGCACAAATCCACAAATTAAATTGTGTGAGCAGTTGGGTCATAGAGAGGGATAGACTTCTGCAACCATCTGACCTCAGGTACGGGCATGAAAGTGAACCTGAAATAGGGAGGGCCTCAGGGTCAGCAAAGACAGATTGGAAATCTGTCTCTTAGAGTCTTTAAATGGCAGAAGAGTGAGCACAATTAAAATTGTGATCATTCAGTTCCTCTGCTGCCAATGGTAGGAGTATTACCTCTTTTCATTTAGTGGTAGTACAGCCCAAAGCTATTAAGGTTCTTGCCCTGATGAACAGTTTTCCTATTAAGAATATTCCTCTTTAAAATAAAATAAAAAATAAAATAAAAATAATAATAATAATAAAAAATCCCTATTTCTAGGTTTCCTTCCCTCCCCAAGTGGCTACTGTTTATCAAATGCACCTCACCTTCCTCCTCAGCTCTCTTAATTTTCATTCCCAGATCATTGCACACTGTGTGTTTCGGGAGGGTTTTTCTGGAGTTCAGAGAGCAAGACAGGACTTAGCAATGTACAAACCACCTAAGCTTTGGCATTCACCCTCTCCCCAAAACATGCCTTGAACTCACTCTGCTGCTCTGCTGCAGTCTAAGAGGGGATGTTTGTTAGACCCTAGACAGAAGCACTCCTTTTGGAGAGGTCAAAATCTGTCTTTTCAATTTCTCTGGACTTTTTTTTTTTTTTTTTTTTTAAATGTATCCTAAACTTGATCTGTAGTTTTAGCGCACATTCTGAATAGAGATAATTTGGCACTCAGGTATCTGAAAATGCAACTTGGCTTCTTTGGATTCAGAAAGAAGTGTTAATAGTCCTATATTGTTTGTCTTACCTTTTGCTTATAGCATTGCAAGCTTTTTGTTTCATGAAAAAGAGGAAGAAGTCTGGGCATGAAGGGAACATTTCTTGATTTCTTGACATGTTTTTGTGCAAATGAGATATAATGTGTGAGAATGTAGCAACTGCCTTAAAAATAACTGTCGTCCCCCTCCCCCCCAAAGATTTTGATGTTTTTCTTCATTGTGGTCTTTCTTCATCATTTTGGTCTAGCTGAAAAGGATTTGTCAGTGATTTGTTTTGCTTCAAGCCCACGCCAAACTTTGGTGCTGACCAGAGCAATTGGTGATGGACTTTCAGGCAGCAGGAGGAGCCATGCCAGCTGTGCTCAGCTCTCCTCGTTACTTACAGCTCTCCCAAGCTGCAGAAATGAGAGGCAGAAGAGGGATATGCTATGCCTACTGTATGGTAAAGCCTGGTAGTTTATGGTAATGAAATGTGACTATTTTTCCTAAACCTTCATTTCTAGTTTTAGCATTCAATATCTCTTCCAACAGGAAAACCCAAGATACTGCTGAAACATTTCTCCAGTGTACCAAGCTGACTATGCTATTTATTATTTAACTGAAATAATGAGTTTATATTGAATGCCTAGATGCCTCTTCACACCAGTAAGAGAAAATAGTGGATGACAGAAAGAGCTCCAGAATTTACTTCTTAAGCTTCAAGCTCTGTCTTCAGGTTTTATTCAGTCTTCCCAGTGAGTACTTTGATTGTAAAGCCTTTTAATTATTTTATTTTATTTTATTTTATTTTATTTTATTTTATTTTATTTTATTTTATTTTATTTTATTTTATTTTATTTTATTTTATTTTATTTTATTTTATTTTATTTTATTGTTGATGATGATTTTAAACTGAACATTCATTCAGTATCTCTCACTCAGCAGTAGATAGAAATCAGCTAGCTCATATCCAACACAAACATCAGAAACAAAGACTTAACATCTGTGTGTATATGTCATAACTGAACTCTTCACAGTTTCAAAGAGAGACACCAAAATCTTTAAATGCCTTAAGATTCAATAAAAGAGACATCCCCGAAATAAAAAAAAAAAATAAAATAAATAAAATAAATAGATAAAAAAAACAAAGAGTAAGATAGCTCTTTCAAGACCCAACACAAGACAAAGAGAATGATTTTCTGGATTTTTTTTTTTTGGTAGTATTACTCTTTCTTGTGAGTTGGCCTAAATTTATGGCAAATAGCAGTAAGGTTCAGATAACTTCTCCAAGTGTTTCAGACAGTTGCTGACTTACTCCACAGGAAAAAAAAAAAAAAAAAAAAAAAAAATCCATTCTTATCTCTTAACTGCAGGAAAAACAGATGGGAGTCTCTAGGTTCTCCCTATAGCTCCCAACCACCTGTCATCACCACAAACCTCCTTAGCAGTGACTATCTGCAGTATCTGCTGATTTCAAAATCTTGAAGTACTTCCACCAAAAGTGCTTTTCTGAACCCAAAAACACATTCTCTAAATTTAGAGAGTCTCAAGGCTACAGAGGACTCCCTGTCATGGACTTTCTGGCATTGCTAGTGTGTGAGGAATGAAGAAGTTTGTGGACTGTGCTAGAAGGAGACATCATCTGTATTTGCTAAGTTATGTCTGATCCTATTGCCTGCTGAGTGATCCAACACTTTACCTATAGCTTTTATATATGAGGTGAAGTTTTCAGCACTGCAGAAAACTTGTGATTTCAGTCTCCAAAATATGAAGTTCTAAAGTCCCACAATTCTAAGTTTAATAGAAGCTGTGGGAGACGTGCATTAAACAACAAAACTTTTGGTACCCATGATGTACTGAGACTTCTGTTGCCTTTCTGTTAATGCTAGCCATTAGGTTTGGGTGGCCTGCTGTCCTTTCTGTTTTTTGACTGTTTAATCTTATAACTTGCAAAAATATGCATTAGTTCTAAGCATGAAAGCTGGCAACATAACTTAGGACCATTTGATTTATACAGGCAACAGTTAGTTATCTACTGTGGGAAGACAGGAAAAATAAACATAACACATTATTATTATTATTATATGGTGTTTTGTAGTTGTTCTTTCAGTTTGTCCATGTTGTCGTAATTAGCAATTTGGAGATGATCAGCTCAGGAATGTTAGAAGTGCAATAAATCTAACTGATGGACTTGGGAATGCTGTTGGCTCAAGGATCATTGCAATTCCTCCCAATATATCACAGAACCTGGGAACCCATGGAAGTATTGGCACAAGTCCTGAGGAGGGCCACAAAGATGGTTAAGGGGCTGGAGCACCTCTCCTATGAAGACAGGATGAGGGAGTTGAGGTTGTTCAGCCTGGAGAAGAGAAGGCCCTGGGGAGACCTTACAGTGGTCTTCCAGTACCTAAAGGGGGACTACAGGGAAGGGACTCCTTGTCAGGAATTGTAGTAATAGGACAAATGTAATGGCTTTAAACTAAAAGAGGTTAGGTTTATATTAGATACTGGGAGGAAATTCTTCACTCAGAGGGTGGTGAGGCCCTGGAACATGTTGCCCAGAGAAGCTGTGGATGCCCCATCCCTAGAAGTGCTCAAGGCCAGGCTGGACAGGGCTTTGGGCAACCTGGTCTGGTGGGAGTTATCATGTCAGGGGGTTGGAACCATGTGATCCTTAAGGTCCCTTCCAACACAAACCATTCTGTGATCCTGTGATTCTGCGATTCTATAGTTCTATGACTCTATGAAACCTTTTTTTCCCCAAAGTTTTTAATGACACAATTTCAGAGGAATCAGAACTTTCTACAAGCAGCCACAAATGGCCTATAGGTGCAACACCACTGGTCTGCTCTCCACAGCTTGGAAACACTGCTGCCTTGGTACTGCACTTACAGCTCTGGAATTCATCAGAAATAGGCTGCCCTGAGATGTCTTCAGCATCCAGAGACCTTCATGTTCTATTGCTCCAAAGGAAAATGAGAGATCTCAGGGTCTGCATGATTAACCTGGAGATGATTCATGTCTCACACTATTTTCAGAGTATAAATCAAAGTTATTGAAGGCTATTTTGGAAGGAAAACCAGCAGGGGTTAGGATATGAAAGCGATACTCATGCTAACTCAGGTAAATTATGATCTTAAGTACCGCCAAATCTCTATCATCATGCTGCCAAAAGCAACTGATATCACCATCACCTTTTTTAAAAAATAACATGAATGGGTCAAATTAAATCTAGTGATTTCAGGACAATTTACTGCTTTTAATTAAGTAAAATACAGAGTTCTGTTTCATGTATTTCTTCCCTATGAAATTTATTTAACTTAAAAAGAGAGAGAGAGAGAGAGAGAGAGAGAGAGAGAGAGAGAGAATACTTTCCACTAATTCGGGAATGAAGGTCCTTGCAAATAATTACTTTGTTGACTAATTGCACATTTTCCATAGTGGCATTATTTAAAGAGAATACTTTCTGGTATTTTAAGTGGAAGGAATGTGACGTGTACTGCTAAACCACAGGCTTTGCTTTTGTTTAGTACCAATGTTGGGAAATGATGTTGGATGGGTGATGGAAAATACATTTTGAAGACAAATAATAGTGCTAGTAAGGCAACTGAAGCTTTAAGCTGTTAAAGATGTTTCTCTCTACTGCCTGCTAAAAAAATAAAAGGTAGAAATTGGAAGCTCTACGAGTCATCAGCAGGAATTACCTTCCTGGAGATACGGGAGAAAATACAAATCTGCAGGCAAGACCACTTCTAACAGAACTGAACAGTAAAAGCTAACTGAACAGGCTATTTTCCTTGCTGGTAAAAAACATTTTCTTCTAAAAAAGTTTCATTTAATCGTGTCTCGCTCCTGATTTTTCTCTTGACTGAGCAGGTATTTTTCAAGGGGCAAATGAGAATAAACTGGTATTTTATTTATTTTTATTTTTTTTTATGGTGGTTATCTTTACTCAACAATAATCTGTGCAGAGCAGGAATATAGATGTTCCGAAACATCCTACTATAAAATCAATAATAAGAATGAGGATAAGTCTCAGAGCAGACAGTCAAGATGGCTGGAGGACTGGTGGCAAGTGTACCCTTTATCTCACTGCAATCACTTTGAGGTTTTTGATTATATGTTGTTAAATCTGCATTTTCCTTCAGTCTGTCACTGTAGTCAAGGATTCCAAGGATGCAATGTTTTAAAGGGTGTCTTAATAGCTTCTGACATTTTGAATTGTTTACACAGAGTGAAAAAGCTGTGATGACAAACAGTGGAGGTAATTTCAGTGAGAACCTTGAGTGGAGCCAAGTTACACAAGGCAGATGAATGGAGGCTGACACAGAGTCCGCTGGGACTGGGAGAGTTGACTCTCCTGCTCAGCTTTAGGACTCAGCTTTTGGATATCAGTAACAAAAGTGCAGACACAATGAAAGATCTAAGCAAATTCTTAATGGCTTGACCTTTCAGAAGACTCTATCTATGTGGCTTTTGCCCTTTTCATTGTGACCATCCAGTAGCCTTTCCTTAAAAAAGTAAAAAGAAAAAAAAAGTCTATGATAAAAGATACAAGCCCTGAATTAATTAATGTGAATATGACAACTTATAGGATGATCTCCCGGGAGCCAGGCAGAGATATGGCTGGGATTTCTAAATATTTCACTTGCATGTGAAGAATGACATTTATGCACAGTCCTCATCATTGTGTATGATGAACTTTGTATCCAGGCTTAATGAGACTGTGTATAGCTTTAGTGTGTCTTTCTTCTTTAACAGAAAATACCACTGGAAATAACAAAGGAAAGAAAACAGCAATAACAGAAGGAAAGTCAGAATCAAGCTAGAGCACATCCCTAATGGATTTTGGCAAAAGGCTTTTGCAATAACCAAGGGCAGACTCACTGATGTTTCTTCACACACATCATTTCTTTCAGTTTTTGGACTAAAAACAGAGGTAAAGCACCTTGTCACAGGCAGAACATGGCACACATTCCAGCCTAAAGCTTTTCCTGGAGCAGTAGGACATGTCAGCCAACACCCAGCTTAATTCCTGTTATTTTTTTCCAATATTCATTATTCAGGTGTTTGTAAAAACAGAGATCTAGTGGATCCATGAGAACATACATCCTGTAAGTACATATCCTATGCAAAGTATCATTGGAAACTGAAAGGCAATGCAGCTAAACTCACAGGAAGCGGGCTGCAGTCTGACAGCAGTGTGGTGAGGAGTAAGTCAGTGGTAACACACAGCACGCAGCTGGACAAGATAAATGCACTGGCTGAATAGATTATAAAAGATGCAGATGAGTTTTGATAATGGTATTTTCCCCATAGTACTTGGCATATCCAAGCATCTAGGGGAGGAAACAATTGTTTATAGCAGTAAAAAAGGGCAGTAATGCCCTTACTGGGCTCTTAGGGCATAGAGCACCAGGGGGCTGGCTGACTGTAAATACCAGTCCTAGCAGCAACACTAGATTAAGGAATGACTTTCCAAGAAAAATCATAGGATCACTGTTACACAGGTCGTTTACAACTACAAACAGACACTAGACACTGTAAAGGAGTTCTGTACAATATTTCCCATTATTTTTCTGTGATTAATTCTGAGATGATATACCACCTGAGGTTTCCTGTGATGCTAAATCAATTTCCTTTTGTTCATATTTTATTGTTATAGTTATTGGTTCTGTATAACCTCTGAAAGCTTATTGCCAAGTGTGAAACCTCCTTCATTAGCGTCTGAAGATTCACAAGGATGTTTTCATAGAAACTTCTATATCTTGACCTCAAATCTCTAGTTTTAGAACAATTTCAGTTGTTGAGATGAAGAATTATTTATTTGTAGAGTCAACAGTGACTTTACCCCTAAGCTATAATAAAACTGTTAAAACCAAGTGTTTGGTAACTTCCCTGCCAGTAAACATTTTCTGAACCTTTCCCTGTGTAGTTTTCTGTGGTTTGAATTATCATTTGTTAAATATATTATGACATACTATTTACCACAGACCACAGCTTTGAGACCTTTGTGTAGCTATGTCCCCTAGGAATTTCATAAATAAATCACTGCAAACTAGACACGCACTTCAATCCCTTTTGCCGTACTTTACGTCCTCTGAATGATATCTGCTTTGACTTGGATGAGACCAGGTTTATTAATGTTGCTTTATCAGTTGCTAAGGGCTGCAATGTGGTGAAGTGGAATTTGGACATTGCTTCTTCTTAGTATGTGTGGCTTGTAGGCCATAAAGCTATTATCCCAGCTGGAGAGCGGAAAAAAAAAAGAAAGGAAAAAAAAAGGTATTTGTTATTCAAGACAGCTGAGCAAATTAAAAACTTGGTTCATCTAAGAACCTCTACTGAACTTTCCCCAAACAGGAAAATTAATGAAATTCTGCTTGAATATTTGGCTTTTTCCTCATTGTATTTTGACATTAATTTGATCTGAAATTTCATCCTGACTAATAGTCACTGTCCTTAATATTCATACTGCTTTGGTGGCCCAGGTCTGCACACTCAAGAATTTGCTGCTGAAATAGCAGTGTTTTGTAAAAGTTGGCATTTTTTCTCAGTTGCTTACAGAAAGTAAATCTTAGAGAATTGGTCTATTATTGGATGTACATCTAATCTGAGTCCATGAGAGCTGTAGAGATTGACCATTTCTCATTATTGAACCATACAGATATGAAGGTGCCTCAGACCCTCAGACTATCTCATGCAGACTTAAAAAACAAAAAACAAAACAACAACAAAAAAACCCTCATTCGGAGTTGTTCTGTTCAAATACTAATGTTTATCCTTGTCCATTCAATGATGAATGCATATACATTATAGAATATACACATATATATAAAATTCAACACATTTAAGCACATATATAATGCAACTGTAGTTCTTGCTTTGGTACAATACTGAATATGGATAGGTTTAAATGATGTAATTTTAGATCTTATTGCTGGAGCATATGTGAACTCTACCCAAGAAAGGCTCATCTCAGCGCTAACAAATGCCCATGCTGCACTTGCCACACTGGCACCAATTGCTATTCTTCCATCCTGTAAAATACATTCCCAGTCCTGTTTTTTGTTTGAACTCAATATGAATACTTCTGCACAGCTTTTGCAATATTCATTTTGTGAGTGGACATTTTTTATTTTTTATTTTTATCTGAGTGGCCTTTCTTGTCCCATTTCCATTAAATAACCAGAGGAAATATATATTTTTTTAGAAGTTATATTTATGTTTATAATAAAAATTAGATGTGTTCCTCACTTGTCATAATCGTTATTTTTTTAATCATGTACCGATGCTGTCCACTACTTTGGCTACATATAGCCTCTTTCTATTTAAGTTATAATGAAGCAGACTTTTTTTGTTTGTTCTTGTTAAAGAAATATATTTGACTATTTTTCACATGTACGTTTAGGAAGTTCTTGTTTTGAATCAGTTTAGTGTATTGTTACTTCACGTATTTCAGCACAAAGCATACCAAAGTACTTTGGGCTGCACTGTACTGGGATCAGCCATCCATTTCTGAAATGCCCTCCTGGCATTTCAAAGCTGAATCCATTCTGCAAGAGCAACAAAGTGTGAAAACCCATAGCAAAGAACATAAATAATGGTTTATTCAGTTCAAAAGTAGAGCCACTGGTTTGTAAATAGGATAGATGTAATTATTGTGCTGTGATTTGAATGCTACTCTGTCATAAAAGCAACTAACTTTTGCTGTGTCTGAGATGTATGTCAATATATTGCCTACTTCATGCTCTGTAGATGGTGGATTACCTTTGGTGATCTCTGAGAAGTTAATTATCAGATCTAATGGCTTTATGAGATTAGGTAAATCCCAAAATGAAGTAGGACATCTCTAGTGCATCTCCCTCTGTTCTGAGCCTTTGAATGCCTTTCAAACAGCAGATATCCTATTTATCCTTAATTATAAATAGGTGGTGTGTATTTTTATTAACTTTCATTATGCAATTGGAGGAAGTAAATTAGTGGCAGTGAGGCTATAACCAGTATTAAACAATGTAGCTAACTGATCTGCTATAATCTCACAGTGCAAAGCTGACAGATAAAGGTGTTTTTGGAAACTCTGAGGTTTCTAAACTTAACAGTAGAGAACTAAGATTTTTGTGTGCTGTGGAATAATTTGTCTTGTAATTTAGCTTTAATTCACATTTTCACAATTAATTAAACATCAACCTAATCATTATACACATAAAGCATTTAAATTGATGTATGAAGAATGATGGGGAATGAATAATGCTTTGAAGATCCATTTCAAATTAGTTGTTTGATTAATGAATATTCCACAAGGGCATTTGTGTGATGACCTCTGTTGATGAGTTAAGGAAAGGCATGTCTGTTTAGATAATGAGAAGACAAAGTGAGTGAGAGTTATCTCTGCATGTATGTTGTGTAGAATTACGAGGATTAATCTATAAAAAGCATATTACTTTTTCACATTTCTTGTAAGAGATAACATAGAACTGTAAGATCAGTAAATAAGTTTGACATTTGAAAGATGCTGTTTAATGATAAAATGTGTTAGCTCTGTATGGCAGTCGTCTTTCTCTGGTTACGGAGAACCATAGTGGAGGGCTGTTCTCTTTCTCTGAGCCTGTTATGATCCTTCACAGCACCTGACCTTTTGATTTCTTGCATGCAACAGAAGATAAATATTTCACACTCTAGCACATTCACTTTTAGTTGCTTCTATAGTTATAGAAATTAAATAGAAATGTTTTACCTGGTAAAACTATGTAATAGATTGGGTTTCCAGATGTTTTACTTCAGCAGAGTACAAAATGCTGTATGTTAAAGTAGTGGTATTCTTATCTATCATAACTGCAGTGTACTTTGGCACCTAGCACCTGGTGTGGGGTTCCTGCCCCTCGTTGGTACCCTCCAAGCTGTTGGCCATTTGTCATGTCTACCTTCTGCAACAACAGAAAGGTTGGGAAGAAATTGTTGCTGGGCAGTCTGACTGTTTTTTATGTTTATCACAGGGTACGAATGAAACATTTTATCAATACTTTGGGCAGCAGCCTTTTTGCTCCCTGCACTAGGGGAGCAAAAAGCTTGTAGCACCAGGGTAATATAGCAACAGTAAAAACCTTTGGAGACCACTCCTGAAATTGCTGGAGACTTCAACAGACAAGGGATACATGACAGGCATGGCCACCACTGACCAGTTACCCCCTTCAGTGCTGTCAGAGTTTTTTACTCCTGTTGTATTTGCCTTTGGGTATCTACATTTTACAGAAGGTGTAAATTGTGCAGAAAATCCATCGGTCTCAGCTTTTTCATACTTTCCCTTCTCCTAGGCTGTTCTGACTGTGGGAAAAGGGTGCTGTTTTTCAGTAAGAATTCAGCAGAGGTGAGAAAAATCCACCCCAGCCCTTTCTGAGGGTGTCCCCACAGCTGACAAGACTGTGGGTATTCGATCTGGTCAAGAATCTTTTCTATAGCAGTTTTTCATTGCAAAATGCATGTGTGTGTGTGTGTGTGTGTCTGTGTCTGTGTCTGTGTCAGGATGGAGTTTGCAGTCCAATCCTGACCCTCTGAGCACACAGAATGGGACACAATGGGTCAAACTAAAGATGTCCCAAGTCCATTAATCTCTCTCCAGCAAAGGATAGTTGCTGAGGTGCAAGAAAAGAAGTGCAAGGAAAGACTAAGCAGATAGTTCATTTTCCTTGAGATTTCAGCAGGCCTGGGGTTTCCTTCACTGAAGGTGATGTTTTTGTGTTTAGAGAGATACAAAGCTTGCCTGGTTCAGTCAAGGGTCAGGATAGAATCTCCCACATCCTAGTCAATAATATTTGTATTCACTATTTCTCTTTGGTTCAGTGACTACTGAATAACTAAAAGAAAAAGAGAATGTTTCTCATGCAGTCTGATCCAGAAAAAAGATGTGAATGCAGGTTTCAGACACCTTCCCTTACTTCTATTCCCATTCCCCTGAGTCCCTTTTTCCAATATTTTTTGTTCCCTTAGTTGTAGTCTCAGCAAAAACTGAAACAAAATTCTAATATCTCATCTTCACCCAGGCAGTCACAGAGCAGCCAGGTTTATTCTCTTTCCCCTGAAACAGAGAGTGCAGCCAGAACATGCAGGGCACCCTAGCTCCTCTCTGGAGTATATAGGCTCATTCAGGCTTGATATGACAGCTTGGGGAAGACGTTACTAACTCATTATCAAACACACCATTTTTTCCTTTAGCTGTGTGGTTTCAAGGGCCACATATGATAATCTGAAAAGGGTGGGGAGGGGGTTGGATCAGGGATAGGGGCAAGGCACTTGTGCATTGGGCATCCATAGCTTTTAAACCACTCAGACACTGAAAAATCCCGCCTCTCTCAGGTGCTCATCCTCTATTCTTCCTCAGAAGAGGTGGAGAACTTTGTGTGGACCTGCAGAACCAAACAGATATCTTGACTGGGAGGTAATATTTCAAACAACAGTTAATCCTTGTAGGATGACTGCCTGCATATCGGATGGGGTCTGAGGTGTCTGAGGTGATGCATTAAAACAAGACTCCCTGCCCTCTTCCTCTTGACATAACTTCTCCTGTCTAATGGCATCCCTGCTTTCTCAGGCCTGGGCAGGAGGGATTTCTGCAGATTCAGATACAGGGAAAGCAAGAGCTCCCATTTCCCCAGTTTACGTATTATCGAAAATAATTAGAAGGCAAATTAAAGCAGGCTTGAAGTAAGGGATAAAGCAGTGAAAATGGTGAAATAAATTTAGAAGTGAAAACATCAGCACAGAGATGTCAATCACATCAGGATAAAACACAGTATTTACACAGGAGAAACCAGAATCATGCCCACTGAGCTGTCTGCCAATATGCTCCTACAGAAAGGCACTATTTATAGCACAGTCATTTTACAGCCAGTAGAAGCCCATAAATATAAGTGCTCAAAATATAGAATACCTTTGCAGTCATCGATGGGTAATCACAATTTGAAGTTTATAACCCAAAAGATGTGTTATCATACTGAGGTTTGTCATTATTCTTAGCTTTATTTTTGAATTTTGCTTTGGGTAAAATTATTTCTGTCTTGTGAATGCAGTGAATAAGTGAGAATGACAGCAAAATATATTTATTAATGAGTTCTTTTTAAATAAGACTTTGAATCAATAAATGCAGATGAAGCTGAACTTACACAGAACATTAAGCTGTGACCAGACAAAGCTGTAAAAATAATAAGGTGACTATAATGTTAACATGGTAATTTGTTCAATGCTAATATTCATTTTTCATTGGGCAGTAGATAAAATATTCAGATAAATCTACACCTGCTTTCCTATACAATAAAAACTTGAAAGCTTATGACTGACTTTTGGCGAGGCTTAGGAACATATAGAATAAATTTCTTTTGGAACTGGGGAACAAGCTCCTATTAAATATTAACTTTGAAATCTTTACCAGGGTAAAGAATCCCTCAGCAAAATTTAGACAGTTACTACACTGTGGAAGTTAGAAAAGGCACTTATAGTGGGATACTAGTAAACAGAAGTCCTAGGCAAAGGAAATGCCATTTCTTGATTCACACTGAATACCTAATTCCAACTAGTGTAATGTATGGCCTGTCACATGGCATTGATTACATTAAAAGTACGTCACTGGTTAAATAAAATACCTTTAAAACATCCTGTATAATTAGTTCATTTCTAATGATCCATATAGCCTACAGGAATGATCGCAGAAAACAAATAAGGCATCTTCCCCCTCAGCAGGGAGAGCTTGAGCCCTGCACTTTTAGTCCTTGTCTGGTATAAATCAGTGTCCTCCACCGACTTTGTTGCTTGGGGATTTGTTGCATTATGTATTTGTCTTTCCTATTCAGCTCTACCATAAGCAAAGAAGGCAACTGCTAATCTCTAAGCCTCTTATCTTGTGAACAATATCCGTGTGTGTGTTTGCACACACGTAGATTCAAAGTTATCACAAGAATAATGAAAGTGCTGGTAACCAGAGAAGATTTTCAGAAAATCTTGAATTCCCCCAAAAGACACTAAGTGTTGTTAAAGTCCTGTGACAGAAGACTAATTGAAAGATCATCTGTAAGGTTTCACCTCCCAGTGAAATGGGAATGGATGCCTCATCCCAGTGGATGCCTCATCCAGTATCTCCCAGAGGAACACCCCTCCCTGTGTTCCCAACAGAAGGATGTCTAAAGAGGGAGCAACTGGGACAAATTGGCACAGCTCCACCAGCAAGTCAGAATAAAACATTATCACTAAAGGGACTCTTACGATTGCTCAGCAATTTCTTTGCCACCTATTTTATTATTTTATTTTATTTTATTTTATTTTATTTTATTTTATTTTATTTTATTTTATTTTATTTTATTTTATTTTATTTTATTTTATTTTATTTTATTTTATTTTATTTTATTTTATTTTATTTATTTTTCCCTATACAGGCTTCTCCTCATTAGTGTCCTGAAAAGAAAGAGTCCTGTGAAAAATAAAATGTTGAAAGACCACTTATAAGTGTGTACTGTTCCACCCTTGCATTTGCAGTGGTGAAAACCAGTTACATCTACTGCTGAATCCTTCACAATCCTGAGCTTATTGAAAGAACAAGGATCAATTTTGAAACTGTGTTGGGAAGGAAAAGAAAAAAAAAAAAGAGGGGCAGGTATTCAATGACAAGGTATCCAGCCGTGCAAAGATGTTATGAAGGGAGAGCTTCTGCCTTTATTCTTGAACAGCACAATTCAGAGCTTTCAAAGCAATAAAATCACACCTTTGGCAATCATGGGGGATGATTTCTGCACAGGACTGTTGCAATGTAAAGCTTGAGGCAACGGACTTTGTGTTTGTTTTCCTGGTGCACCTGGAGGAACCTGAAATGTTGTTTATGAGTTGCCATTCTGGTCCTACAGATGTACCCGTGGGAGGGGATGTGCTCTCAGTCTCCCTGCCCGCAGGCTGGTGGCCACAGGACAGGACTGTGGGCAACAGAGGCCGTTCATTCCCAAAGAGCCAGGAGGTTCACTCCGCACATGGAGGACCTTGTGTGATCTTTTTCCCCACACTGCAGTCCCTGGTACAAGGAGATTCTTAGCTTTCTAGGCAGGCAGGTTTCTAAATTTTCATCCAATTTTTCAATACATGTTCAAGTTTAGCCAAAAGTGATTTAGCAAAGTGAGATTCAGCAAAGCAATGGTTTTATTTTGTTTGGTCTCATTTATTTAAAAACTTTGTGGACCAGACCATGAGGCTTGCAAACTGTCAGGTACCTGTCTCTCTGAGAATAAACTGTAGGTCCATTGAAGCATCATGGCTGTTCAAGGAAAGATTAATGTTGAACTGTCCTGAGACAAGATATTTTAATTCTATTTAGCAAACTAAATTAGTTCTGCATGGATCAATCCAACCTAAGCCAATCTGTTTCATTTGAATTTTGCATGTAGGAAATTGAAATATGACAGAAAAATTTTGGTTCTCCCAAGTTTACTTTCCATTCAAGCAAAATCCCTTCCACCTCCAAATTGTATATAGAAGTCTCAGCTGACATGTAACATTTACTTTTTTCTATTCATGGCTGAAAGCCAACTTCCTTCAAGGTTACTGTTTGCAAAATCCTTTTGCTAGATGGAAGACATGCAAATATCAAAGCTGTCCCTGAACTGACTGGTGTCAGCACAGAAAGGTGCTTCTCTAGCTCATCAAAACATACACTCTGAAACTGGGCAAACATCTCTGAATAAATATTGTATAACGATTTCACCCAAAGGGACAGGTTTGGGGTTGTAGCCATGCTGACATGAACATCCATAGCTTTTGGTCAGCTTGGACAGTGGGTTGTGCTTACTTCTGTCTGCAAAAAAAAAGGAGCTGTTTTGAAGAATCATAAGCCAAAAAATTCAACAGCAGGAGCAAGAGAGAGGGGGCATTGTGGAGTCATTTTGTGAGGACCAGTGGCTGCTGCTTGCTGGTGAGAGCCATTCCAGACCTTATGCTTGTAATTGGCACTCTAAGATGCTTTTGCTTTTTATGTTTCCAAGTGAGCCATTCAACTAACGTTAATTTCATTCAATGGTAATAAAGGTGAAGTCTCTCTAAAAATAATTCTCTTTCTTTGCATTAAGATACAATCCCTAAGTAAACAGTCTTTAATTAATGGTAGAAAGTATTCTGTCAGCTCGCAATACTCCCTTCCTCTGTGGAGCTGCACTAAATTCATGGAGCTTTTAAAATGACTCCTCAGACACAGCATCACTGTTTCCCTTTCATCCTAGCGCCCAACACCCCTCTCTGCAGTGAGACGCAGTGGTTTTGAGCAATATGATACAAAAATAGCTCCTAAGCAGCTGTACTAAGAGTCTGCTGTGCTGTTAGAAAGGAGAAAACCTTTCACTTTTCTTTATGGAGGTTTGTACAGTGGTGGCATTTCAATATTTTTTAAAACCTCTCATCTTTTTCTGTGCCCTTACTGAGAGGTGATAGTCTCCAGTGAACACAGCATGCATACTAGAAGCTGCTTTGTCTTGGAGGTATCCTCACCAGGAGTCAGGGAATGAGATTGTTTTGATGACTCACAGATTAGGTAAAATAGCACTCTAGTTTTCATCAGCCACGGGTCATCTGAGCCTAGCTTTGGTGCTGCAGGGCCAGATGCACGACAGGTTATCTTATCCCTCAGAAGTGTTTTTGGGAACAGCTTGCTCCTGGCCCCAAGTATCCCAGTTCCAGCCCTGTTTCTCTCGGCAGTGCCTATGAATTGGGCAGGGCAGACACTGCTGTTCCTGAGCATTTTCTCAGCCCTTATGACTACTTGAAATTAGCTCTCTGTGCCAGTAATTTTTCTAAACTGATGTTTGGCTCCCTGCTAGGGCAGTGCTCAGTATACAGAACTTGTTTTGCAGAATCTTACTGGAACAGTCCTATGTGAAAGCATTGAACAAGCCAAACAGTTCAAGCTCTCTTTTGCTGTATAGGACCCCCATAACACAAGGGAAAAGGCTTTGGGAAGTACTGCATCCCTGAAGATGTCAACATCTTCCCTGTGTTACCACCGTGAGGGCAACTCATTGACAACCTGCATATGTTACGTACCGGCAAGATTGATCTTTTCTCTGTGTTAGAAAGGCATTTAATGATCATTCAGATTAATTTCCGAATGTCCTTGTGATACCTCTCAGGGAAGAAGGCAAACAGTGGTTTTGCTATATTTAACTGCTTTGCTGGTAGACAAAGCCAGTGAAGAAACACTTTCTAGCAGTTACAACCTATCTGATGGCTGGTGACCAAATGGAAGAAGAGCCATCTCTGCTGACCTGTGCTAGTAGGTGCTGGCATTTCTCACTGTGCACAGAGCAAGACTGGCATTAGTGGTAAGCGGAGCCTAAGCCTTCACACGCTGAGGAATTTTGTGCTTAGAAACACAAGAAAGGAGACAGAATTTTGGTTAGAAACACACTGATCAAAATCAAATAGGTGACGGGCAGGGTGTTGTGGGCACAGTGAATTAAATAGCTTTTTGGTGGCTACACCAGCACAAGCAGTAACTACCCCTGCTGCTGGCTTTTGCCCTGTGTTTCAAGTCCTGTGCTGGCATAGCTTTTTCTTCAGGCAGGCAGTGAAGCAGGCTGGAAGGTAAACAGTCTCAATCATTTTCTTCCATCGGTTATTCTTCAGCTGGACCAAATTTCTCCACCAAACCTGAGTGCATGGACATGAATGCAGCAGCAGGGACACAACGATTAAGAGCCAGGAGCAAGACATTGGAAAGGACAGCTGGATGGGACAGTGACTGGCCTGAGCAGATCTGCCACCAAATGCCAGACCACTACTTTTGTCCAGGGAGTGCCATGGAAAGTCTCTGTCTTTTGATTTAACATGAAAAAACCTGCAAGGTAGGAATTATGCCATTTCACTAACTGAATTTCTGGAAAAGAGCTCCAAATTGTATTTTAAAGAGCTTTGATCATACAAAAGAGCATACACACATAGCTTTGGCTTTCCTGTATCTTTTTTTTTTTTTTTTTTTTTTTTTTTTTTTTTTTTTCCAGCAAAGAATCAACGTGGTTGCTGCAGGTTTTTAAAGAAAAGTGGTAACAACATGGCAACTACTTGCTTGTAAAAACGTATTATGGTGGTTCTTACCTTTCTTGACCATGAAGAATAAGGAAGAATAATTCTTGCTTTACTAGACTATTACAAATAAGAGATGTATCCATGGCATATGCAGCTCTGTTAATTGGGAAATTCTCCATAGTTGCATGCAGGCTCCTTGCCTGGTCTCCCTCTTGCTGTAGGGAGCACCCTCTTATCCCAAAACTGCACTATGGCTGCTGAACAAAGGTAAGGCTGCGGATCTGTGAACAAAAGACAACCAAACCGAGATCTCCTTTTATCCCAGCCAGGATAGAAATCATGAACTGGAACAGTTTAAAGCAAAAACACATTTTAAAAGAAAGAAAACTATAAAAATGGCTCTTTTCTACTTTGTGCAGAAGACTACAGAGGAGTTTTAAAGGGGTCACTTGCAGACAGCATAATTGCCACATGGCAAAATAAACCAAAATTGCTGCCTTTATATCAAGATATAATCAAGACTTGGCCTACTTGTTGCACATTTCATATTATAGGCAGAAGTTACGGGTTTATGTACTGGAACTCTCTTTATAACAGCTTATCAAAAGTGCTTCACATGAACATATGTTTTCCCATGGTTGTGTTTTCTGAGCATGCTGAACGATTTAGTAATGCCAGCTAATGATGCAAAATGGGTTTCAATAGCAATTTTAGTGGCTAAATGAATCATACTTAGATAAGGGAAATCTGAAACATTCCAATTTATGCAAAATTGCTAAATGACCTATCCAACACATCTCTAAGGAGAAGTTAACACAGGGTGGTACATGGAACTGAAAAATACAGCAATGTTTTCTTCTTCATAAAATGAAGAGGATTTTAAAGAGAACTTCAGCATGCAATACCAAGTATTTTCTTTATGTTTGTTGTCCTTAAAAAGATTGATACAAGTATTTGGAGATGAATTCTGTTTTTTCTTTTTGTTTCTAGTCTGCTGAAATAGTAGCTAATTGTAATTTGTTTTGTTTTGTAGTGATTTCTCTCTCTCTCTTTTTTTTTTTTTTTTCCCCTTTCATTTTCTCATTAGATATTAACAAACAGAGGAAAACAGAAAAATACAAGTACTGTGACTAGCCAAACAAGTGCCGTAGTGCATATTTTACCCTATTTTATTTTATCAAATATTTTTTCCTCCAAAAGGAGTTTTTCAAATCTACACAGAAAATATGAGAGGATTTCTTACACTGTTTTGGACATGCCAGAGTTGATTAACAAATACATTCATATTCATGGAACTAAAATCAAATTACCATAAAACTTACATAGAAGAAATATGGAATTAGCTGAGTTCCATGCCGTGATTGCTATCAGAAAATTATTTGGACTATCAATCTGCTTTGTCTATTTCTTAGGTCATTATCCAAAACATTATCAAAAACTTGCTCCTTTGGGAACACTAGGAAATAAGAAGGGACAGTTAAACCAGTAGAAAATCTTGTTGAGATAATAAAAGGCAAGCTGTCCAGAAAAGTGTTACTCTTGAGACACTAATCATTAAAGATGTTCATGGTATGTGAATTTCATTCAGTCTTCTAGTATTGCTAGATTGTATTTCTAAAAATGGTGCCTGAAAAAGTGCTTTATTAGGGACGTCTGTACTATTTACTGCAGCACTGTGTAGCATTTTATATGGCAAAACACTTCTTAAGTTTTAAATAAATTTTATCCCTGGCGACAAGTTAATAGATATCACACTAGGCTATTTGCTCTGAATTGATTTATGGTGATAGTAGGCAGAAATGGTAGCCTTCATATTCTGAGAGAAAATTGGGAGTGGGATGTGGAGGAGGAAGTAGAGGAAAAATGAATTTTATAGTGATCTTAATTAGAAAAATATTACAGCACCGGGGTCACACAAAGGGAGTAAAGCATTCTTTTACTTTATGGCAGGATGATTGATAGATTCTGCAGAGGATTTGTGGCAAAATCCAACAGCAAATTGCCATAAAGAACAAAAAAAAAAAAAAAAAAAAAAAAGAATACAGCTAGAAACTTTTTTCTATATGCAATGGACCTGCATAATTAGGACATTTTTTTCCTTTTTTAAGATACTTCTTATAGTCTTAACCAAGGAATTTTGAAAACAATCTCTACTGAGACATGAAATAGCTATCAACAGAATATAAGACTTAAAATGAATCTGTGAGGGTATTATTCAGTGTACATAATGAGAAAAATAGAATGTTTAAAGATGACACTGACCTATTTTAATTATTCTTAAGCTTCTCAGACACTGAGACGTGGAGTTGGGGACCAGCAGCACCCAGAATGTATCTCCTCAATAGCTTGGAAGCATGAGCAGGGTCTCCATTCAGCTATAAAGGAACATTATAGGGTGGTGCGATAACTGATAGAAGATTACAGACTGATTAAATTACTGCAAACCAAAAGCAGTGAAAATAGCACAAGAAATTAATTTACAGAAAAATTGGTCTTGAAATGTTCTCAAGCAACACTAATTTAAGCTTTTCATTGCTTTGAAGAAATGGTGTTACATGAAACTCAGAACACATTTCAAAGACCTTCAAAACCCTATAGAGGCTTAAATGATTTTCAAATCACAGCCCTTCCTACCTTTCTTTTCTTTTGGTATCACTTAGGAGCATAGTGGGAAGGTAAAGATCTGTATCAGGATAAGGTGTGAGTACTTTTTGTGTCTGGAAAGTGATAAAACATCCTCTAGAAATCTCACAGCCCTAGACCTATGTGCATCAAGATATACTGTCAAACATTAAATCTGACCCCAAAACAAGCAAAAAAATGCCAAGAAATAGCTCCAAGTGATGAATAAATAAGCAAATTCATTACTTTTGTGGGCTTTTGTAACCTCTCCGCTTCATCTCTAAAAAGTATCACAAACAGGAGATCATTTAGAGGACTGGGTTTTAAAGTAGTGGACACCTTAATATATAGTACAGATGGACATGTAAACAATATAAACTCAGGTATCTACATTTAAATGTCTAATTGCATATGGCAGATTATTATCAGCTGCTTCAATGGAAAGGGCAGGGATTTCTTCCAAATGCAGGTATGCAGTTCTCTGCCTCAATAAGTTCCCTGCCTGCTTCCAGCAGCTGACTCCATGTAGGCTGACTTCTACCTCAAAGCCCATTCCTTGTTCCAAAGATGCTTTTTATTTTTCAAGTCTTCTATAGGTTAAATGTTCATCATGTGGAAAGTCACTCTCCTTGGATTTACTAAATTTGATATTATCACATTCCCTGGCCTTCTTCCTTTTTGTTACTGTTTTAAATCCAAAACACAGAATGTCAAAAAACAAGTTATTGCACTGATTATGTATAAATGTGTTTTCATATGAAAAGGACACCTTTGGATTTCAGGACAGAAATTGAAAGACAGTAGAATATATTTTAATGTAAATCTAATGATTCGTTTTAAAAGCAGAAATTAAATATGTTTCTTAAGAAACAGATTTACAATGTCATTAACAGCTAATTGTACTGTGTTTATATTCTTACTCTCTTGAAGCAGACTGTTTTCTTTAAATATTTCTTTTAAGTCTGAAAGCAGCAGCTGTCTGAAAAGAAGATTTAAATTTTACTTGAAAATTAATCCTGGGTGTAGCAAATATCAGAAAAGAAATATAGAAAGATTGCATCCCTCTTTTTTCTCAACTGTGAAATTATACAAACGACATTACAACATTTCAGTGGTTTTGTTTTTGTTTTTATAAATAATTTTCACTTTACATGGAATATTTGCACATTAATAACTTGGTGATTTTGTCATTTTCAGTGTACTCTTCTTTCATGAACACTGTGTGATTATTCATAATGAGCAGCCGGTGTCTTTAAAGGACTGTAGACTGTGCAAGTAAGATAAAAAAAAATTATTTTTGTAGTGACTGCAAATGAAAGACCTCATTAATCAACTAGAGTCCATTTAAACATTAGCATTAGAAACTTCAGTATGTATTCCTTATATGTTTAACCCTTTAAATGCCACACTTTCCAAAGTCACCTGCTGTAACCTATGAGGCAACATTTCATTAACTCAATGTACGTATTCTGTATGCAACGTGTACTCCAGACGGACAGTGGAGCTGAAGTCTCCTCTTAGATTAATTCTCAGACCTCTCACTATGTTTACTAAAAGCACTATTTGAGTACTGATGGGAGAAACAGCTGTCTTTCCAAAGCATTTGAATGGGTTAAGAAACTGCTGATACCACAGTAAAGGGTATTCATGAAATTAATGTGGATGGATTTTTGTATTATAAAGTTAGCCCAGTGATGCTGACTGCATTTGCTTTTCTCTGTATATGTGTGTATTAGCATTCCATTTTATAACTGAAGAAATATTGGAAGTATTATAGAAATGTACCACTTTTCTCTGGGGAAGCTATGGCGATATCTGTTGCAGGTCCCCACTTAAAGCTGAGATGCATTTTGCATTAGTCATTCAGACCCTGTTAATTTTGAAATGTACATTTTAGGACCATATTCTGTAGAAGCCATAAGAAAAAGGGAAAAAAGCTTAAAACTCTGTATCTTTCAACTCAGTTTAATCAGGAGATGGGAACTTAAGATAAAAAGTTCATTTCTTGTAAATTTTGTTTATTACAGGGTGTCAGCAGTTACAACTTTTTCTTCTTCTTCTTCTCCTTTTTTTTTTATTTCTTCCTGTTTGTTTAGTAAAAGGTACGTCTTTTTTTTTTTTTTTTTTTTGAGGAGAGCACCAAGGGCTTAGACCAAGGGTTAAGCTCCCAACTTTGTTTGGGCTCACTCACAGCCCAACTATTCAGGGCTTTAAAGAGAAGAACAGAGACCTGAAACAGCATCAGGCTAAAGAAACACTGACTGCTGGTTAGGTAGCCACTGCCGACTGTGCAATACTGATCTAGACTCTGATCCAGCTGAGCTATGGCTTCCCTGAAGACCTGAAGTATTTGAGTACTTCTGAAGACTGAAAATTAATGCGATACAAGTGTGGTTACTAGGACATATACTTCATAAATGCTAATTTCAGTAAGATCTCAAGATGTTTTCAGAAGTTAAATTCTTCTAAAATCTGTATTTACATTAACTTCAGCAGGACTCCACAGCTGAGAAGCTGCTGGACAGAGAAGACCACAGTCACAAGGAAATCCATAAACTGTGCCTCCTGCAATGGAAAAAGTAGGAGCTGGGGCAAATACTGTTCTTACATGTTTTCTGAGGAAACACGCTTACCTGAATCCATTTCTTCTTCTGCGTTAGCTTCCCTCATTTTGAGACAATAGAAGTGTCCATGTGGACAGGCAACTTGTGCTTGATTTATTGTCATTGATACTGACACATGTAATAAATTCAAAGGAAGATGAAAATTGCCTAGCAAGAATGATTCAAATAACGCCTGCCTTCCTGGGCAAAGGAGCACTGATTTGCTTCTCCTCCAATGACAGCATACTCACTGACCTTTACAGGAATGGTGAAAACTGCACACATGCCAATACTTTAGAAATTAATGTCTTTTTATATCTCGTCTCTACAAAAACATTAAAAAAAAATCAGAAAGAACTCGATCTGTTTTCTGGCACTTTCTATGGCAAAAATATGAAAATTAACTCTCCTACCTACAAAGGGTAGAAATCCTAATTACTCTGTAAAAATTTAAAGTTGTATTAGAGTGATGTCAAAGTGGTATAAATTCTGAAATGTTGAAGAATATTTTGAAATGATGTGTTTAATATGTGATTCTCTTGTAACAGACAGCAATCTCAGAAAAAGGACAATAGAAGTTTATGTCCACATATTAAGTGCAAGCTACAATTTTCCCAAGTGAATGAAATTAAGGTTTGAAGTTGAAGAGCAATTTGCATCTTAAAACCAACACACCTCATTGAGCACAGTTGATATTAGCATACATTCAAGACAGGAAATAATTGTTGGAAATGTAGTGTGTCTTTGTGTGTCTTTATAACTAGAGATGCTCCTATAGAAAAATACAGACTAACTCTCTTTACTGCCCAAAGTTATTCTTAAGATGAAGTTTCCTGGGAAACTTACTGTATGTGTTAACTTCAGACGATGTATAACGCAAACTGCTATGCACAGCTCATACTGCTCCTGCAGAAAAAAGCAGCCTTGAACCTTTGTTAGTTTTCCTGCAGCTTTTCTAGTGTTGAGTCTGAATTTGGCTGCCACAAGGAATGATATGGTTTAATGAAAGTGTCTGGCTGGATCTCCTCCTTCCTAAGCCTTCTCAGTGTGTCCATATTCAGGGTGGGCCCTGCCTGAGCAGTGGAACAGAAATTTCACAGCCAAAGCTTCAGCTGAAGGTGGGGTTCAGGGCCTGCAGAGATAGGGGTATCTTGCTGCCAGAGATTCAGAAGTCAAACTGAGAAGGCCTGGAGCTACCCTCCCTTACTGGAATGCCTCTGAGTGGCAGGCTGGACCAGAAGACCTCTGGAGATCCCTTCCAGCTCCTTTATCTTGGGAGCCTCTAAAATCTTTTGCGCTTCCTGGCTAGCTCACACAAACATTGCATTAAGAATTGCGTGATTTCTAGAGTAGTTAAAGGGCTAAGAGATGATGCAGAAGAATGCAAAGATGCAAAGGGAGAGTCCTAAAGCACTGATTTGTTAGGGTGGGGTTATCTTAACCTTTCTAATACCTCTCTGCTTCCTTTTCAAATTAGGATCAAAGTCTGAAACTCTCCAAAAAAGTGACATTTTAACATAAATGGCTGTAAGTTGTCTCAAGGTAGAAGCACTGTTGTAGAGACATTCAGGTAAGAGTGGTGATTAGCAAAACTCAAAGTATCTTTGACTACTTTGCAATAACAATATATGGGGAAATTTTCTGAGGAAAATCTCTGGAACTGGGTTCCTATCCCTTTCAGTTGTGAGAATTGAGATGTATAGTGAACCAAAATGAAAAGTACTGCCAATCTCTCCAGTACCAGTGAGGCTGGAGATGAACACCTCTTCACCCAGCTGCAGTTGTGCACCAGGCACACGCTTTCTTTCATTTGGCTCTTGGGACAGACCAAACCTGGAGTCTGATGGACTGCTCAGTAAATAAGAATAAAAGTTCTTCTTCATCATAATTTGCACTGCACTGTTTGGTCAACTTCCATTACAGCTGTCTGCTGTGATGATAGATAGCCCATACCATCTGAGTCACCCAATATTCCTTCCCAAATTAAGTAAAGGAGGAAAAAAGCTTAAAATATTTATAATGAAAGTCTGCATATCAAGTTATAGATAACCTCAGCTATGAGATGGAGTCAGATATCGTCATTTTTCTTGTGTAATTCTGCACATTTTGCTATGAGTCTGACACAGGTCATAGCCCTGGGTTTCTGAGCAAGAGGCTGATAACACTATAAGTTGTGACTGTGGGACCAAGAGATAGAAATATCCTTTGGAGTGTGAGTAATAGACAGAAATGTTTTCTACAATGACCAAATATTATTTTTCATCAGCCCTCTAAAAAGTTTCAACCTGCCCTAATTTTCTCCATTGAATCTAATAGAACTGGATTAAACTACAGGGGAGATGAGAACATAAATTTGATTCCTTTCATTCCATGTAATATTAGGGTTTGTATTCTTTCAAGCTGTAATAACCTCTAGACTTCAGCAAAATTGAAAACCTTTAAATAGCCTTTCACAACCTTTCAGCGTAGTAATGAAGTTTTAAGTGCTCACTGGGGATTTTCAGTTCAGAAAAATCTAAGCAGCAGTAGATATTAAAATCTAATGTTTACTTCAACTCTTTTACAGCCTAATGGGTTTTTCTGACAGTGTAATTTTTAAAAGGTTGGGTTTCATTTATTAATATAGTATACTCACCCTGGAAATCTTTCTTCTTTAAGGACTCTGGTGGGAGACTTATACTTTGTTGGAACACCTGAAAACCCAGCTAGAACAAGGAAAAAGAGAAACTTGCTAGAAACAACCAGAACAACAAGCAGGTCTTTTTTCTTTTTCTTTTTCTTTCTTTCTTTCTTTATTTTTTTTCTTCTCTTTCTTTTTTAAAAGAAAAAAAAAAAAGTCTCATGATTTAAACACCACAGGAGGCAAAAAACAAATTAAGGATGTAGATTCCCTGTGTGCACATAATTACAAGCATGTGAGTCACTGGATTCAGCACAGTTGCTCATCTACCTAAAGACCTGGAGAGGATGTCTGCCTGCACACAACTGAGGGAGAGCTAAATGGGCTTTATTTATTTATTTATTAAGCTGTTGCTCAAGGGGGTAGTGGTAGGGAGAGAAAATTGCAGGGTGAATTTACACTGATTAAAGAAATGCAGTCTGTGTACATAAGCATTTCTGAGGCACAGTGTGGGACTGGAAGGATTCCGAATTTGTGTGCTGTTAAATTAGTGGAGAAAAGAGGATCTGAATTTCATTGAAACAATAACAGTATAAGTCCCAGAGGGATATTTTCATCCCTATATCATTCTACATATGATGTTTTATAAACATATATTTTTATTGTGTAAAGAGTTATTAGTATTTGCTGGGGACATACAGTAAAGTGACTGGAGCTTTGCTTCTTTTTATAATAACACATTCAGATGGCACTTAGATATCTTTTTGTTTGTTTGTTTGTCTTTCATTTTCTTCTTAAATCATAAAATTCAGGTGTAAGGAAATGCAGAAATAAGGACATGAGATACTGCTCTAAAATTCACGTATCTGTCAGGTAAAATCCAGTGCTTCTAAAGCAATGAATTATAGTGTATTTTCATAAAGAAAATAAACATGTGGTTGACAGAGGATTTTATTATGAATATCTCTTAAGTACATAAGTACATGCAAAGAAATAGAAAGTCCCAACATAGACATACGTGTAGAAACAAAACATCCCATGCTTGGTTTCCAGTTTCTAACTAACCTTGAGTATTGGCGTGTGCTAAACTTTAAGAGTGTGTTTATTTCTATCAGTTGAACAAAATGTTATTTGGCTGACTACCAGTGCAAAGTGCCCAAAGTCAGCTACTGAAATCCCTATTATAGATCCCTGTTTACTCATTCAGGCCAGTGCAGGCTTCTCAGGTAAAGGAGTTTCCTGACATTTCTCTGATGTTCTGCTCTTGCTCTCAGGCTGTACTTCATGGATAAATGCAAGGAGAATCAGAGGTCTGTGGTAAAAGTAAGAGCTAAAAACCATTACTGAAGAATAGGAACGACTTTGCTCAGCAACTTGCTCTTCCAGTTCCTGGAAGAGCTGAATCCAACTATTCAGCACTCCTTGCTCAATAATGGAAAAGTGTTAACATCTCTGAAGATGTCAATTGTTGAGCAGTGAAAATGGCACAACTCTTCAATCTTCCTGAGTTGAAAAGAGACTAGAGACTTTAGGCAAAGGGAAGAAGCTAAAAAGCCACACAAGTGCTTGCAATATGGTGAGAAAAGCATGAGATGAGGGAGGGAGAGGAACAAAGCATACACTGAAAGAGATTTGAGGGCGATGTTGCTGTTTCAGAACAGGCAGATGTATGAACACTGCAAGAAATTTTATTTCATGAGAAACTCTAGGAGACTGAAATGTGGCCTTTCCCATTTCATGTGTCATGTGATGCTCCGGATTTTATACTTGTAATGACTGAGGTGTTTTCAAGTTGTTATTTGAATCCCTGCAATAGATATGGCTGGGGCTGCTGTTGCTGCTAGAGGCAAAAGTCTCTAGTCAGCATTCCTCCCCCTTTCCAGATATATGCACTGTTTTTGACCATGTGAATGTAGCTTTCTACATCATGTATAGAATTGAAATGCAGTGCCACTGGAGAGCCACTTGCCTTCAGTCATTACAGATAAAAGGTGTATTAAAATAACTTTGCCATGGATTTATTTAAATCACTCATGGACAGATAGGAAAAGGACAAAAACATATTGCTAGAATCAAGAGGGAATGCTGGCAGAAAAGGAAAGCAGGTTATAAAGAATAATTGAGACCCAGAAGAAAAATGACAAAATGGATTACCCACACCTCTGTTCTCATAATGTAACAGAGGAAAACAAATGAATAAATAAAAGGAAAAATACAATGCAAAGAAATAGCTGAGGGATACAAAAAGTTCCGAACATCTGGTAGCACACTCTGGCAAAATCCCTCACTGGTATAACTACTGATTCTGTAAGTAATTTAAAGTGGCTGTAACAGAGAAGGCAATGTATCAGACCCACAGAGGCTGTAAGCCCAGGTCTAGTTCTAGACAAGTCAAAGTGATGTTCTGGCCTTTCTTTAGAGTTAACACACTGGTGTTTGGTCACTGTGTTTGGGAATTTTTCTTCTCTCCACTATGCTCCATTGGGCTCCAACCTAGTGTCCTGAGGGAGGAAAATATGAACTTCAGGCAGACCAAAATGAAAGGACCAGCCAGCACAGCGGCAAATGCCGTTGAGGATGGGTAATGTGCTTAAGAGAGAATAATCAGGGTATTCATACACATTGTAACTTTGAAAATAGCTATAACCAATAAGGAAAAATAAAAAATAATTTTTTTTTTTTTTAAAAAAAAGATACCTCTGCAAACAGGTCACTAAACCTCTGCTTAATATGCAAATGTGAAGGCAGTAGATTAAGAAGCAACTCTGTCATACTGGCTATCTAAGGAACTGGATGCAAAATAATACTGAAAACATCAACAGGGCCATGATTTAAAAACATTCCTTTCTTCCTCTCTAATGCTGTTTCTCAGTCCTCTTTCTATTTGGAAAGATATAATAACATGAGAATGGACTTCAAAAGACAAGTTTCTGGTACGGTTTTTTGGCAGAATGAGATTTTGAAATGAGAAGTGTCTGAAAATATGCCAGGACTTTTATGTATGAAAGGGCATTGCCCAGAAGAGGTGGTTTATTCTTGTAGCCCCTTTTACTAAACAACACATATGAGAAGACAAAGTAAAACAGAAAAAATCAACTTAAAAAAAAATAAATTGTAATTTAACCAGTATACCCAGACATTAAAGATACTTCCAAATTTCAGGAGCTAAAACAAGAACTGAACATTTGCATGGACGATAAAAACCTACAGTTGTGTTGGAGAGAATTCTCTTTTTGCACAGTCCTATTAATCAAAATTATAAAAAATTAAGTTGTGGGGCATGAGCCTCTTGCCAAGGGCATGTCTCCAATCTAAAATGGAGCACTCTGAGGATATGACCATATTAACCAAGTGAGAGGTGGGACACAGATATCACCCAGAATTGTGCTCTGTTACTCAGTCACTTGAGATCCCCATGTTTATAGAGAGTTTGGGTATGTTCCTATGACACTACACTGGCCTTCCTGCCCTATAAGTGACAAAAATAGATACAAACTTCTCTTGTCAGAGGTTGCCACATATGCCCTGCATCTTTCTCTCATTTTAGAACTGCATGAAAAGATCATCTGAGAAAAGAGCTTGAGATCATCCCAGTCAGTCTCTCTTCTGTAGAGCAGGAATAACAAAACCAGTATCTCACGTACATTTGTCACTCTCTGATAAAAAAGAATAGACATTCCATGGCCTGTTTATCCATAACCATTAAAAAAAAAAAATAAATAAAAAAATCTCTTTTTTTCGCAAAAGCTTTTTTTTTTTTTTTTTTTTTTTCTTTTTTGGTGCTTGCTATTTTCTCTTCTCTCAGTCTCATAAATTGACCCAATTTGTTCAGTCTTCATTACAGATCATTCCCATTTCTCCTTCCTCTCTGACTGATGAACAGCTATTCAGTTTCTTCAAAACTCAACATGGCATGTTAGCTGGAGGTTCTTCAGCACTGGTTGTTTATTTTGTGAGCATCTTTGTGTGCTTCTTGACCTTTCATATCAGCACTTTTGAAAGAATGGGGCATTGGTTATTAACATTAGTAACACGGTATACAATTTAAGATTTTAGGCTTTGTTCTGATATCCAGTAGGCTAAAGCAAATACCAGAGAAGAGCAGACTCAGGTGCAATACAGTGCAGAACCCTGCTTGATATAGTCCTCTGGTTGATAATGAACCACTGGTAGCTGCATTTAAATATGTTTTCAACAGTTACACCCTGCCTGGAATAATTTCCCCCAGAGCAGTTTTCACAGGCTTTCTTATGAGGCAGTGTCAAAAGCTTTACTGAAGAGAAGGTCTGTGACATGTACTATAGGTTCCATATCCACTAGTCATTCTCCTGTCACAGAAGAAATTAGATTGTTTTGATGTGATTGTTCCTGACAAGCCAACATTTATTGTTGTTTATCCTGTTTTCTTTTTAGGGTGTACAAATAGTCCTTTCTTTAATAGTTTGTTCCAGTGCTTTTGGGGCATTTGATATTAGGCTAGTAGCTCTCTGGCTCCTCTTGTAGAAATATTGTCTTTCTCTTGTCCCATCCCAGTTTTCTAATGTTTCACTCATCATCCATGAATTCTCAAATATAATGGGTAAAGATTCTGACATTCCTTTAGCCAGCTCTTTGAGTACTGTAATTCAGCTGCTTATTTTTTAACCTTTTATTTGCTTACATTAACCCGAGACATTACATAGAATATTTGAGTTGGAAGGGACTCACAAGGATCATCTAGTCCAACTCCTGGGTCCTCAAAGGACCACCCAAAAAATCAGACCATGTGTCTGAGAGCATTATCTAAATGCTTCTTGAACTCTGGCAGGCTCTGTGTCATGACCACTTTCCCAGGGAGTCTGTAACAGTGCCCGATCACCCTCTCATTGAAGAATATCCTGATACCCAGTCTGAATCTCCCCTGTTGCAGCTTCAAGTTTTTCCCTTGGGTCCTATTGCTGGTCACCAGAGCGAAGATCTCAGAGCCTGCCTCTTTGCTCCTCCTCATGAGGAAAATGTCGCCTGCAATGAGATCTTCCCTCAGTCTCCCTATCTCCAGGTTGAACAATGCAAGTGACTTCAGCTGCTCCTTTTATGTCTTCCCCTTACCATCTTTGTTGCCCTCCTTTGGACACTTTCTAACAGCTTTATGTCTTTCTTATACTATGGTGCTCAAAACTACATGCAGTACTCAAGGTGAGGCCACAGCAGCACAGAGTAGAGCAGGACAATCCCTTCCCTTGACCGACTAGCAATGCCATTTTTGATGTACCCCAATGTACAGTTGGACCTCATGGCGTCCAAGGCACACTGCTGGCTCACATTAAGTTTGTTGTGGACCAAAATCCTCAGATTCCTTTCTGCAGGGCTCCTCTCCAGCATCTCACCCCCTCATTCTGTACATATAAAAAGGGCTGCCCCTTCCGAGGTGCAAAATCCAACACTTGCTCTTTTTAATCTTCATATTGTTGGTGATTGCCCAGCTCTCTAATTTGTCCAGGTCTTTCTGCAAGGCCTCACCACCCTCAACAGAGTCAGAAGCTTCACCCAATTTGGTATCATCTGCAAACTTACTCAAAAAACCTTCAAGTCCTTCATGCAAATCATTTATGAAAACATTGAAGATGACTGGTAGTCAAATGGAACCCAGGGGAACCCCACTAGTGATAGGTCACCAGCCTGATGTAATCTCATTTACAAGAATTTTCTGGGCCCAACACATCAGCCAATTGTTCACCCATCTTATTATGCTTTTATCTGTATTCAGGTCATTTTGTCCAGAAGGATACTGTGAGAGACAGTATCAAATGCTTTATTGAAATCCAGAAAGATTATATAAACATCCTGCTGTCCTTGGTATTGGTGGTCATCATATTGTAGCTGGCCTCTCTAGTAAAGACAGATAGAAAAGAAGCTGTACTTTTGGTCTTCTCATCACTACCTGTTGATAATTTTTCCTTTGCAATTTGTGTTCCAGCAATTTCTTTCATCTCTTTTTATTACTCATGTTCTTGAATGATTTCTAGTTATGCACCATGTCACTTCATAGTTTTATCTCATTTCATGCTTTTGTGAGTCTATCGCTATAGTCTTATGCTACTTCTGTAAGCCTGTCAGTAAACTGTCATCATTTTTGCCTCATGTATGTCTTGAAGTATTTCTGCTAAGTGGAAAGATTATTGTTTACTGAACTCTCTCACTCACTTTCTCCTTATTTTGATTTGCGCTTGTGTCCTTGGTACAGTCATGCTAAAGAACTGCCATCTTTCCTGAACTCTTTTTTTCCCCTTCAGCTTCACTCCTGGAGATCTGGCCAGTCAATTTGTTGAGGTTATCTTGAAGCTTATTGGTTTCTGTTTTGTTTTTCTCTCTCCATGATGATGCCCACTAAACTTGTTTTCTATATGCAAGTTTTCAAAAGGTTCACACCATTAGTTAGAATAAAATCTAAAAATATATATTATATATATATTTTTTTCTCCTGCCAGTTTCTTTGTTATCTGTATCAAGTTGTAGTTGCCATAGCATCTGGAGAAGAACAGGGTTCCGTTTCCTGGTACATCCAGTTTCCATTAGTTGCCTGAGTAGTTGAAATGCTTGAGTGCCACCAAATCCTTTCATTTAAATGATCCTGCGCATTGCTCATAAGAGCATGTTCTGTCAGATCATTCAGTTTTTATAGCTTTAATAGATAACCACCACATATATTTCCTTTTAATTATTACTTAAGTGTTCTTCTGCTACTCAAAAGCCTTCTATGTTCTGGGACCTCGGAGTAAATGCATGTGTCTTTATATTTGAAATACCTGATCCTTCATTTTTTGTCTTTACTTCTCAAGCAAGTTTCATATACCTTGATATGTTAGTTCTCAGAGTGTGATTGGATTCAGCCTCTTAGGCCAAGTACTAATTTTGATCACATGTGAAGACTTCAAGCTTCTCTTGTTTCTCCCACAAACCTCATGTATTAGTATGCAGATGTCTAAGATAATCACTGAATTTGATCCATTATTCTCTTCCTTTTCTCATCTCTGATCCCATTTTAAAAAGGTCCCTTACTACAAAATGGCAGGGCCTAAATAGATAACTCCTGCTAGAACGTGTCCATGGTGGCTTGCTCGTTTTGTCACTTCTCCCTCTCAGTCCTGAGGCCTACTTAAGTAGTCTTTACCAGCTCATGTGAAAAGATTGACCTCTGGTGGATTAGAGCGGCTACTGATGTGATCCATTTGGGACATTTCTGTATCTCCTGTACTTCCATATACTTTGGAGCTGAAGTTCCCGAAAATGGCAGAGGAGACCTCACTTGGTTCTTTCTGCATCTCTATGAGCTGGAGACTAATGGCAACACAGGTGATACATCTGCAAAAACCCATCTATTTCACTTGTCTTTAAGTATAAACCTGAGAATTTCATTTTTGTTTTATTTATAAGCACAGACCAGGGAGGGAAGTGCAGAAGGTAGTTAGTCAGAAGGAAACATCTTCTCTACAGCTGCATTTTGTGTGCAAAGAATTTTGCTTCTGTGTTAACCTTTCGAAAGAGGTTATTACTTGTGGAAGATATTGTTGAAACCACAGAGCTGGAAATCACAACATGTTCTTAAGCCTGCAATACAACTCACAACTTTATTTTCCTCATAATATCCCTTTTCTGTGCATATTTTTGAGAATTTTATTCCAGAAAGAATATGTAGCCCCATCAAGTACTGTGCTTTACTCTAGACAAAACTGTGTTGTAAATTGGACTTTGACCATTTGACCATTGACCAGTGGTATATCATTCACACTTTTACATTCTCCAATCTTCAACCCAGATATAGCAATGAAACAAATATGTCTCCAGCATAGTGCAAGTCAACATGCTTATTTTTAGATTTTTTTTTTTTGTGTGTGTGTCATGTCTTTGTTTATATAGCAATTTTAATTCCTACAAAAGCACATTTGTGGATAGTGTTTTCCCCTGCTTGCTCTTCAGGAGATGGTGACTATCTCCACATAGGTATAAAGAACATATAGCAAAAACATCAACTTGAAAAACTGGGGAACATCAAAATAAGAAAACCAATGACTTGAAAACTGGACATCTTGCAATGTGGCTGGTGTGTCCCCTGGGGTTGCCAATGGGAAAAGTCTGGCCCTGGGTGTACCCAAAGAGGTACCTGCCCTTGGGCTGCACAGCTGGAATTGGGTTCCTCTCCATGTGCTTGGTCCTCCTTGGACTACCAGGCAGCAAGGTGGGAGAGGAAAAGGTAGAGATGGAGGTAGAGGTTCTCTCTCACCCAAGTACCTTGTGGTGAGAGTACTTGCCTTGTGCTGGAGGGTTTCCATATGTCAGCAGAGAAGGGAGAGGAATCCAAGAGTCTTGCTTCTCCCATTGAATTTTTAACCAAGAAACATATCTTTCACCTCTTCTCTAGTTTTAAACTAGAGAGTTTTACATTTCAAAACTCCCTCTCCTCTCCTCTCCTCTCCTCTCCTCTCCTCTCCTCTCCTCTCCTCTCCTCTCCTCTCCTCTCCTCTCCTCTCCTCTCCTCTCCTCTCCTCTCCTCTCCTCTCCTCTCCTCTCCTCTCCTCTCCTCTCCTCTCCTCTCCTCTCCTCTCCTCTCCTCTCCTCTCCTCTCCTCTCCTCTCCTCTCCTCTCCTCTCCTCTCCTCTCCTCTCCTCTCCTCTCCTATTTTTTTTGGAAGTTATGTGTTTTCTGTAAAAGAACCTTTTTTTTCACATGCTACTGTGTAAGACTGAGTTAGTTAAGAGCTACATGATCTGATTTTATATTATAGATTTGATAAATAAGGGGAAATTCCAGGACTTTGGGGGGGGGGGGGGGGGGGGGAGGAAGAGAAGCTGAATAACAAGCAGTAAATGTTGGCAAATCCTATACGTTTTAAATAAAAAATGATCTTTTTAAGCTCTTTTCTTTTGGCACTGCATTGTGTTGAACTGTTCTGACGGACTGGACTACAAAGCCATGGGGAAATTCTTTAAAGGTCTGGCACAATCTGGGGCCTTGGTGTGCTTTGATGAATTTAATCGTATAGAGCTGGAGGTAATTGTAGTACCAGTTTCTTAGCAAAGTTGGTATTCAATGAAAGTGACAAGCTTGACAACTTCATTAACAGTACTGACATTAAACAACATTGACTGAAGCTTGCTGTTAAATGAAAAAAAAATACAATTTTAGTACATTTTAATCAAACTCAACTGGTTGTCTATGTCAAATCCGTCCTTGTGATATATTTTTTTTTTTTTTATGGTTTCTGCATTCTCTACTGTAAATGTAGCCAGAGAAATATTGGTGTTGCAACCTTCTGAACACAGTAACAGAAGGAGGTTTGTGGAGACATTGCATTTTGTTCGTGATAGATTAGCTGCAAGATCTCTCCGCTCTGGTATGCAACCTGTCACTCACAGTGTTTTGAAAGACAGGAGTTAACTTTCATCTTCAGAAAGCTCACAGCCAGGGAAAGAGAACTGCTTTAATACCACATTTATTACCTTGATGGGAGGGGGGACAACAACAACTGCAAAAGAACAAACAAGAGCTTTTTTTTTTTTTTTTTTTTTTGTTTTTGTTTTGTTTTGTTTTTGTTTTTGTTTTTTGTTCTTTTTTTTGTTTTGTTTATTTGTTGGCTTTGTTTGGTCATTTTGTTGTGATTGTTTTTCATTATTCAGAATAGGTTTTAAGAAGGCAATTTACTATACTTGTACGAAGTATAATTAAATGTCCATATAGGGAAATACTGTGTAACCTATCTTGTTGTATAAACTGAGGTAATCTGGTTGATTTTTTATGCTTCCTACATTTTTCCATTTTTCTCCTTTTTTTTTTTTTTCTTTTTTTCTTTTTTTTAAGTCTCAGCTACTCAGAACCCTTGGTAGAAAGTATTGACACTGAATTATGTTATAAATGTTCTTTTAAACTTGTGCTTCTGAGGTAACAGAGAAACAATATGATCACTGCATTCTCCATTATATTGTATTAGACTATTAGAGATACATGGCTATTTCTCGAAGATGCATTAGAATTTTCATTCATTTTGCAGGTTATCATTTAATGCATAGTGAATTTTCCAAAGCATCGGGCAATTTATTAGCTTAAGGTTATGATGGATTTTTGGTTTCATTACACTTAGTAGCACATTTAAATATCAATTTAAAGTTTAAAAATAAAAGTATTAATGTTTTCAAACTGAAAGAGCCTGCACTTCCTTCAGTGCTTATTGTAGCTGTTCAACAAATGTTGACCCTTCAGACACCAGTATCTGAGCAGGTGCACGTGTCGGAAGATATGTCTGGAATCAACCTCCACTATGTTTATTAACAGCGATTTGGGTGGGTTGGTGGAGTGAAGCTGTCAAAAAATCCAAAAGTAACAATAACATAATGATTTTGCTAGGATGGACAAAATTATGGGATTGTTTCTCCTTTATTGCTATTTGCTCCTCTGCTAGAAGTAGAAAGGTTTTCTCACTGGATTGCAGTACCATGAAGAGTAACTGTGCCTTCATGGGTTCTGTTTCAAAAAAAAAAAAAAAAAAAAAAAAGAGCACGCTCTCCTTTTTATATTACAATGAAGCATATACCTAGGAAATGCCTGATTGAATTTTTTTTTGCCTTTGTGCACTTTTTCCCTTTGCCCACTGACAGGAGATCCCTCAAGACCAGCACTAAGCTCTTCTTCATTAGAACCCAGTTTTCAATTTAAATTTTAATTAGAATGGATGACTCAAATGCTTACCATTTGCTGTAATTTCTTCATGCAGTTCATCAACAATACAAAGAATATTTCTTGTTTTTTATTTTTAAAAGCCAGGTTCCTTTTCTCTGATTTATTTCTGGTAATTAAAATTATTTTAGATCATTCCACACAGTTTCATTTTCAATAGGATTCATTCTTGCAAAAGGATTTTTTTTTTTTTAATTCTTTGAATGTAAGGTCACCTAGATGAGTGGCTTCTCACATTGTTAGGGTTAGGGTGCAGCTAGGGTTAGGGTTATACCGCATTCATATACAGTTCTAAATGTACTTTTTAACAGATTTATGATCCATTACAATATGTTATATTAGGTCATATTTATATATCATATGCTGGAAGTAATTATATATAGTTGATGAAATTAACCTGGAGGACTACATCTCTCCAGTGTTTTACTTGTCTTTTTCCTCTGAGGCCTAGACAGAATTTGAGATATTTTCACATTGGAAAATAAAATATTAGGAGATGTATACAGTGATTTCTGGTCCTCAAACTGTTGAAAAAATGTATTGCCAAAGAGTGTCATATAAACAGCAAAGGACTTTATCTAATCAAAGCACAATATACTTCATTAAAGCCTTTTGCATCATCTGGCACCCTGACTCTGCCATAGCTGGGGTGAGTTGGTACAGTCAAGCTTTGGCAAAGACCAGCCAGGAGCTTGAGTGGTCTGATACAATTTGAATATAGTATATTTCAGATCAGTGCCTGGAAATCCATCAGAGGCCAGTAGGTATCTTCTTCTAGTTCAGGTTTCTGGTCAATCCCCACAATCATTCCCACCCACTGCTCATTATCTATGTAATTGCCAAGCTGTAAGATTGTTAGCTCTGTATCAGAACACCAACATCAGAGCTGTGAGTCAGTAAAGACTTTGGGGTTTCTGAGGCTTTTTTGTCTCTAAAAATGAGCTCAGACCTAACACAGCTCCCAGCCTGTAGACTTCAATCGAAAAAAAATAAATCATCTTTACAACATGTCCAGTTGCTTCCCTCAGCCCAGTACCATGGCATTGATTTCATCTGCACAAGCTCGGCTAAACAACTGTCATCCTCTCTTGAAATTCACCAAGTTATTCATTCCTCAGCAATTCCTCTGCAACTGTCAGAATGGATGAGATAAAAATGGGGATCATAAAAGTCCTGCAGGGAGAACCATTGGGAATTCCAATGGGAATTTCACCATTAAAGTAAATAGATCCAAAATTTTGCCTCATCATCATTAATTGCTCTTCAAAAGCCCTAAGACCATCATTCTATATTTTGTATGAGTATTTCCACAAGAACATTCAGAATACACAGTGGGGTTTGTGCAATTCTTAACTATTTTTGAAGTTACACTCCTGAAAATTTTCTTAATGACACTGTAGGAATGAAATAAATGGAAGAAATGGGAAATAAGATATTCTTTATAATTCTGACTATAAAAATATAAAAGACTGTAAGTTCTCCACGAGCCTGTTGCAGGGCCTGAGACTGTGTCACCGGGGTAAGTAGTTACAAGAATTTCAGACTGTAGAGGAATCTAGTCACTAATCCATTGTATCAGAGCAAGTACTACATTACTATGGATTGCACAACTCACATAACTTCAGAATTTCCTTCATTTCATAAAAAGATGTTATGCTTCTTCTGCATGCTTAAGGAAAGTACATTTTAACACAGCTATAATCACAGAAAAAGTAATACTCTAACAGGAAAATGGAATAGGACATTACTAAACCAGTAGCAAGCAAAAGAAGTGAACTAATTTTTTCTGCAGGTGCATAACACAAACTAGAGATAAAAACAGTGATGTAATTTCTGTAATAAATAGAGAAATCCAACCTTTTGTTTTGTAAACCCAAGGATATTTGTTATTCATAATGAACTGATTAGGTTACTAATCTCAGCTATTTTTCCATTTCTTCTCTGTTCCTTTTTTTTTTTTTTTTTTTCCGTAGAATCATAGAACATCCCAAGTTGGAAGGGACCCATAAGGATCATCGAGTCCAGCTCCTGGCTCCACATAGGTCTACCCAAAAGTTCAGACCATGTGACCAAGTGCACAGTTTGAACGCTTCTTAAACTCTGACAGGCTTGTTGTCGTGACTATGTCCCTGGGGAACCTGTTCCAGCATGCGACAACCCTCTCAGTGAAGAACCTCTTCCTGATGTCCAGCCTGAACGTCCTCTGTTGTAGCTTGATACCATTTCCTTAGGTCCTATTGCTGCTCACTAAAGAGAATAGATCGGCACCTGCCCCTCCACTCCCCCTCATGAGGAAGCTGTAAACTGCGATGAGGTCTCCCCTCAGCTCCCTCTTTTCTAGGCTGAACAAACCAAGTGACCTCAGCCTCTCCTCATGTGTCTTCCCCTTTAGGCCCTTCACCACCTTTGTAGCCCTTATCTGGACACTCTCTTGTAATTTCATATCTTTTTTATGCTGTGGTGCCGAAACTGCACACAGTACTCAAGGTGCAGCTGCACCAGTGCAGGGTAGAGCAAAGAGTAGAGTTTTTTTGGTTTGTTTGTTTGTTTTGTTTGTTTGTTTGGTTGGTTGGTTGGTTGGTTTTGTTTGTTTGCTTTTGTTGTTGTTGTTGTTTTTGCAATGCCTATTCCATGTTTGAAGACATGTGGAATGTGTAGTTAGGAGGGAGCTGTATGGAAATAAAGAATACAGTCTTAGAGATACAAAATAATTTATACAGTATTTATTTGTCATTCTCTTCCTGGGGCTGCCATTGGATGCCACTGACCCAAGTGCCCTGCTTGGACGTGATGGGGCAGGAGGCATTGCCTCAGGCCCTGTGATATCTGTGAAGACAGAACTCCTGGCTGAATCTGGTTTTCCCCAGATGGTCAGAAGAAATAGGGGATGTGTATGAAAGCTGTTTCATATGCACTTTGGGTAAGCTTATGCAAAACAGGTCATGTTATGAAGTGTTTTTGAAGATGCTGGTATCTTCAAAATGGGTATGAACTGGATATCCATTGGATGTATATCAATGCAAGACTTTCATCAGCCCATTGTTGAGTTAGTGGTTTGTTTCAATATATCTAATATCTGCTTTGATACTGGCATTTATAAATAATAGAAATTGGTGGAATTATCCTAAAGAAGGGTTTAACTCCCAATTCACATCAGGTAGAAGAGAAAATAAGTCCCTTTTCTTTGCTTTACCACACCTGCTTGATTTTATCTCCAGCATGTGCTTTTCCTCATTGGCAGGTTTTGTGTCCCCATGTCCAGCACCCTTCTCTACCCAGCTTCGTAGCCTTACCTGCCCTTTCTCTGCCTCTGATTACAGCCCAGTTTGGTTCCTGCATTATCGTGAAGAAGCTGAAGTATGCACATAGGTTCAGATTTAACACTATCTTCATAGCCACATGCTTTGCTCTGGGACAATGATAAGAATGTTAATAAGAAATCTGAGAATCCTCAAAAGATGTCATTAGTGCATCCTCCACATACAAGGAAAAGCACAGATTCAGCCTTGATACAGCCTCACCTTCCAGCTGTGACCTGTGTTGCATGCAAAGACTTTTGTATTACAAGATCATCTCTTTTAAAAACATTATTTGAAAACTTTATTGTTGTCTACTGGGAAATTTTCATTTCCAGCCTTCCAAACCCAAATCAACAACAGTAATGCAAATTGTATTATATTTATTTATTTATTTATTTATTTATTTATTTATTATTTATTATATATTTATTTATTTATTTATCTATCTATTTATTTATTTTTGCTGAGGCAGAAGTGAGGGAAGATCCATTCCTGCTCTCAGATGTGATGTCCTGATTTGCAACCAGTTCCCTCCAGCAGCATCCCCAGCTTTTCCTCTAACCTGAAAAGATGTGGTATCCTTCAACCACAGGAAATTACTAATTGAATGGCTAGAGTTGAGCAGGCAGAGAGCAAAGGAATCTTACTCCATACCTGTACACTGCCCAACATTTGTCTTGTATATTTGTACTTATATTCTTTCAAATATATCCTTTAATTTATCCTTTTCCCAAAGTCAAACATCTTCTGGTGTGTATCTCTCTATGCTAATGATGGTTGTCTAATATTGTCAATTTTACAATACTTATGGTAACTTGCCAGGCTGTTTGATTTTCACTGCAGATTTGTCATTCTCTATTGCAAGGTATCATTTTACTATTATTATTTATTTACTTATTTATTTATTTAATATTTTTTAATTTATGTGTGTTTGCACAGCAACCTTAAAAGCAGTATGTGATCATTCTTTCCCTAAAAATGCAGGGAACAGCTGACTTTTTATATTTGCTTTCCAAATGTCTCTTTAAAAATTCAGCTCACTTCTAACCACTGAAACCTTCATGATTAGGTTTTACTGTTTACTTATAAATAAGCAAACTTGTAAACTCATTTTTCCTGTTTTAAAGTTTTTAATATCCTTCCTTGGAAATCTTCAGAAGACTCTAGATAATCAGTTTAAATGCTGAAATCCTATTTTTTTCAGTGGGCTGTTTTGATCTTCATGATTATGGGACTATTTGTAGGCTTTGTTCAAAAAATTAAGCATGAAGACATCAATTTTATCCTTTAAAAATAGTTACACTTAAAAATAATCATTTGCTATACTCTCCTAAAGATTTTATGCAATGTACCTCTTACTTTTTTTTATATCAAATGTGTTCAGGTTAGGAAACTGAGCACTGTGTCCATCTTAAAATCTAATATTATCTTAAGACAGATCTAGGCTTTTTCCTGCTACTTAAAATTTTATGAGGTGCAAAGACTGTGCCCTGGAAATATGTGCCAGCTCCTTTGCTGACTATGCAGAAGGCAAAAGAGGATTGAGATCATTCTTCCAAAGCTATGTACCAGCTCTGCAGTACAAGTCTTGGTAAAAATGCATTTAACATTTACAAAATGAAGCAACTTGAAATTGTGACCTCAGAGCAGTCAAAGAAAGCCTGGTCATTAATTTAGAAGGCATTGTGTGATCTTTTGCTAATTTAACAATGTGTGTTGGCATGTGACTAATGAAAGGAACTACAGAAAGTGGTTTGTTTGACTGGGGCTTGAATTGTTGCAGATTAAAAAAAAAAAAAAAAAGCTTTTGAATTTATATTTTCCTTATGACTACAATCCTATAAAACAATGACACTTTATTGGATAGTTGTTTTGTTTAGGAGAACGGTCTTATTTTTAAGTGAACAATTCACATGTCAGACTGGCGCTTTCTTCGTGGACATATTGCCAAATTTATATTGAAAACCATGTTAAAATCTATTCTTCCCTTGATATAGTTTTACATATTTATTTTATGTGCAAAGAATAGATAGTCTGAATAGCCTAAAGATGATATTGAAGCAGAATTGTTCATTACCCTGGCCATTTTAGATCTAACTATGCACTAATTTTTCAAAAAGCTTTTGATTATTTGTCATTAAATTTATTATATTTCACTCAGGTAATGGCACCAATATGTTTATAGCTTGCATTTCACCAATGTATTTCACTGTGCTGGTATTTATTCCAAGTAAGTTTCCAAAATTGATAACCACACACCTGTGTATATATTTCATCCTGACAAAAGGCTGCAGTATTTTCAATACATCCCATATTTTGTTTCTTCTTGCAGATGATGTTCAGAGAATTGTTTTAACTAAGGGCTTAAGATGATGTTTTCTGCTTATTTGTTTATCTGGTTAAAAGAACAGTTAGGATGTTATTCTTAAGTGTGCTGCCCTGTTTCTTTGAAAGTGAAAGAGAAACAGACTTTTAGTTGCCTCAAACATTTGAAAGAATTTCTTCTGAAAAGGTGGATTCTTCTGTTGGAATTTTATATTTCCTTATCTTCAGTAGGGCCAGACTTGAAAGGAATGAAAGCGGCTCCCATTGATTTTTCTGAGAGTCCCTAATCAAGTATCCAAGAAAGAAATTTGACCCCAAATAGGGATTTCTAGGGCAAGTGGGATTTGTCTGGGCAGTTTGCTTCTGAAGGAAGAAAGCTGTATTCTTTCCTTTCTTGAAAGGCAATTGATGAAAGAAACATAAGGAATGGCTCGGCAAAAAGGAAACGAAAAGGTTCTAAACTGCAGGTAGAAACAATATGTCTTTTGATAAAGCTAATGTTGCTTTGTGTTGAAAGCAGAGTTCAGATCGCCGGGAGTTATACTCTTTGTGCAATGATTTCCTACCTCATGCCATCAAAGGCTCGCAAGCGCTGTGCTGAATAAACTACCACTCAAAAAGAAAACCAGGAAAAAGAATAACCCTGAAGGTAAGAGATGATGAACAGGTGCTGTCTTTTATAGGGAATGTGATGCAGATCTTGCACAGCATGGTGATGGGGGTAGAGATATCATGCTTCAGCCATGTCAGCACCATGCCTCAGAGCAGGAGCATAGCACTCCTTGGAAACACTGCTCTGGTTCTCAACAACAACCAACTAACCAAACAAACAAACAAACAAAAAAGAACAAAACCATCATTATCTCAGAGACAGGACAAAAGAAGAGTTTGGAGGTGGACTTTTATGCAGAAGAAGGAGGAACCATACTCAGGTTAGAGCAGCCTCTGAGGCAGCTGTCTTCCAATCATGAGGCTGAGCCTCCAGGTAGGAGGGCCTCAGGGGTGATACCCTGCACTGGCTGGTGCTATCTGCATGCCATGCAGACAGTCACTGCCAATGGCACAGGGCAGAGAACAGACATCCTGAGTGCTGTAGGTGGAAAGGGTAATGTTGTTGCACTGGAGGCTGAAGAGACATAGCTATAGAGATGCCCATACCTCAAGTAATCAGGTGTCTATTTCCTTTTTTTTTTTTTTTTTTAATGGTCACATCAACATCCTGTTGGTTTCTTTTGTTTGCTTTTTTTCTTTGTTTTCTTCTTTTTCCTTCCTTCCTTCCTTCCTTCCTTCCTTCCTTCCTTCCTTCCTTCCTTCCTTCCTTCCTCTCTCTCTCTCTCTCTCTCTCTCTCTCTCTCTCTCTCTCTCCCCCTCTCTCTCTCTCACACACACACACACACCACGTTCCTAACCACATTAATTTGTGATGTTGAATCAACCAAACAAAATTCCAAACTTCTGAGTAAAATTCCTAATCTCTACCCTGGCTTTGTCAAACTGAATTTCAAGCCAATCATTTTTGTCAATTTTTTTTCTAAGGAAAAAGTTATATTTAACATGCTCATATTAAAAAGGGGCTGTTTATCTATTTTCTTTTTAATACAACATGGGAAAAGTGATTAAAAGTCAAAATAATTATTATTTTGACCATCTATTAACTACTTTTTTTTTTTTTCTTTTTTTTTTTTTTTCCTCCCATCTCTGGACACGGTGGAAAAGAGATTGCATGAATTCAAGCAATTCTCTGTTGTACTATCCAAACACGATGTCTAATATTTGTAGCCTACTTTAGATATTAAAATAGGTAAAGGGAAAATATACAGATATTTTTGAACAGGTGTAGTGATAACTTAATAGATAATGAAGGTAACAACATAAGGAGAGTGTTTTGTTTTGTTTTGTTTTGTTTTTTCCTGGTATAATTGCATTCACACACACACATGCATACACAAATAGTCACTGAACTTCTTCCTTGCTATGTGCAGTTAAGTTGGAAACAACATGTTTCCTGTCCTTTTTACTCTATCCTGTATGACAACACCATATCTTTGATATTAGATTTCCAGTAGGCAACCGTTTTCCTTAGATGAAACGTATTTGAGAGGTGGGTTCAAAGTAGAGACTATGCTAGCCTGACTGTCATAAAACGGGAATTTTAAAAGAAACAAGAATGCACGCTACTTGCTTTCTAGGCATAAGGAAGGTTTTCTATCATGTCAAAGCCTGAAGATTTCATGTTTATACCAACCAGAAATTATTTCCAGATTAACTATGTCTTTTGTTCCAGACTATATTGTTTTATTACATTTCATAGTGTATTTTATTTTATTTTATTTATTTTATTTTATTTTATTTTATTTTATTTTATTTTATTTTATTTTATTTTGTTTTGTTTTATTTTATTTTAATTTAATTTTATTTCTTACTGGTTTATTCTAGAGCTGTGTCCAGCAGCCCAGTACACAGAATAAAAAACGTCATCACTTCACCCCATATGTCACAGCCACTCTCTAGGTTGGAAAAACACAAGGATCCCCGATGGCCCAGCAGGATGTCAAGATGGTCTGTTGATGAGAGTCCCCAGAGCTCTAGTTTCTACTGTAAGAAAAGCCACCATTCATTACATGGTTTGTAGCAACTCAAACAGCTTTTCTTTTTAGCAATCAACCTTGCTGTTAAATTGTGGAAGAACAAAACCTTGTGGAAAAACAAATATTTCATTTAAGGTGATTATTTTTTTTTTTCCTGGTAAATAAACTTTCTAAAGCAGTTTCCTTGAGGTTTGTCATTATATTCAAGAGGGATTTATCAAGCTTTTTCCTGTTTCTCTGTGATATCTTAAAGACTCCAGCTAGTCAAACTTTTTAACAGCTAGCCAAGTAGCTTAGCTGTATGGGTGCTACGGGGAAGTAGGTTACAGAGGCTGCAAACACCAACAGTTTTGCTGAGGTAGTTTCATGACCCTCTAACACAAAGCAAAGGCAATACCAACTCTTGATTAAAAATAAATTCACTTATTTAACATTCTTACTTTTAATATCAATTCAGCATTGAAGCAGCAAGTGTGAAAACAGATGCAATATTACTTGTCTTGCTGGTATACATTAAGCTCTTGAATTTATTTGAATTCAGAGCTGAAGTTTGAGCTAATTTAAAGTTTTCCATTATAATTTTTAACTTAGATGTATTCCAATGAATGGTGTTGTATCAGATATTAAAATGAATTTCAGATTCTTAGTCCTTGTCACAGGATCCATCTTTGCAAAACTGTGGGTGACAAGAGTAAGATCCATCTTCATTGTTACTGGAAACCTGAAAGTTAATTTCCAGGCACAGGTTTGTTTTGTCAGGATGATTTAAGACCATATACAGAAAAATAATCTGTCATTGAAGAGAATTAAGCTTTGGTCAGAGATAAGACTTGCACGGGATGACAGGAGGTGGTCAGAGCAGCTGCCCACATGGCCCCATGTACAGGGCTGGCCTGACTGGGCAGGGGTGCCCCAAACACCCACAAACAGGCTGGGTACCACTGCCTTTTGGTCTTGTTCACTGGAGAATTTTCTCTGGGGCTTTCTGGAAGGAGAATTATCCAGGCAACTCTCTGGGTAAAAGATGTGCCTAGTACATGAGACAAACCCTGAGCTGGCATTTCAACTACATGGAGACAAGCTGTGATCTCCACACATCAGAAACTACGTTTCAGTGGGAGGCTTTACCAGACAAAGTCAACATGGCCCAGTGTGGTAGGCACTATGGCTCTTTAAATAAAATTTGTTTTAGAATGCTCTTGCTGGAAATGAGAAATTATATATTCTAAATGGGCTTTTAAACTAAGGAAATAAAAGGCTCAGTGCTTCATTGCTGGATTTGGAAACTATCCAAGGGAGATTTTTAAAGTTTGTGTTCTGTTTACAGTATGTTCTCACTCATAATATCAGATAAAATGTTATATTTTCTTACTTAAAGATCTATTAATGAAAATATTATAATGAGAAATTTCAACAAACAGCCTAACACTGGAATTTACAAAAAGAAAAATATTCAGGAGGATATAGAGCACTGTTTTATCCAAGATAGTGTAGTTATCAAAGTATAAACATTCCATTTTATTTATTTTTATCATCAATGTAAATTCATGAGGATCACACCAACTTTGAATTCGGTTCATTTTATCTTCCCTTTTTTTAAGACAAGAAAATGAGAACAAAGCCATTAATATTTCCAGTTCATGTTTTCCCCCATTTATAATGACATACCAGGAGACTCATAAGGACTGGAAACAAATGTCTGCAAAAAATGTCGTGTTCTTTTTCTTCTAAGCAGGCAGTTGTACAATCAGAGTTGACTTTTTACTTCAATTGGTGTACAAAAATATCTATAAAACATTCAAGATTCTATCCTAAAATCAATCAAGCATCTTCCCAACATGAAACCCCCCAGTTCAGGTCCACCTTAAGCAGTAAACAATAAAGCAGGAGCAATTTCACTCTCTTGTCATAGTTTTGGGAAAAAAAAAAAAAAGAGAGAACTCCGTGCAATAAGATTTTAGCACATGTTCTGAAGGTGTAATCCGACCAGAGGATCAATTTTGCTAAACCTGAGTTGTTTTTTTTTTGTTTGTTTGTTTTTTAATAGAAGCTTTTTTTTTTTTTTTTTTTTGAAATAAAAAGTAAGACATGAAAGTGGTGATGGAAAGGGATTGTCCCTTAAAGTTGTAGCTGTACTGGATTCATGAAGCCTTCTAAGATCCAAATGCATCTTTTGAACATCTATTCAAAAGTTGCTGTCAAGTGGCCAACCATTAACACATTAACATCCAGACTAGAAAGTAGGCAGGGGGTTCTCTGTCTAGGCTGACAGGTGAACAAATATGGGGTTCAGGCAAGACATTACCCAAAGGATTTCTGTTATGTAAGGCTTTCTGTAACCTCGAGTGTATTCAAAATAATTTGTGTGTGGTTAAGGAATCTCTTTGCTGAGTATGTATTCCTTATTTGGAAGCATGTAAAGTATCTGATATCTGTGTCAAATACATATTTTTTTTTTGGTGTCTATTGTCAATTACATTTACAAACACCTTGATTGGCTGATGGTGTTAGTTGGGCCAGATTTGGAAAGGTGTAACTTTTCAGCTAGGGACATCAGAAACATTATCAGTAAAAGTGGCCAGAGGACATTTTTGATGTGGTGGCTGTTCAAATCCTTATAGATTTTTAAGGTGAGACTTTGTACTAAGGCTCTATTTAAAAACAGATTACAAAATATTAATTACTTTTTTGTTTTGTTTTGTTTTGTTTTGTTTTGTTTTTCTTTCTTTCCCGAGAGCTTAACTAGCTCTTATGACATACCTGCTGCCAGGTTACTTACTCCTTCCTCCAAATATTGATTCTGTTGGTGTCCTTGTGACCATTTGTACTTTGTAGCTGCTTTTTCTTTACCTCATTAACATGTATGGCACTTGATGCTCCTGCAGCAAGTACACTGAATCATTAAACTGCCCTGTACTCCCTTTCAACCTGTGCATGAAAATGGGACTGTGATGGACTCTCAGTGCATTGAGCCTCTGAGATTCACCCCAAAGTATTCTGTTGAAACAATAGAGTTATGAACATCCACCAAATATAACTGGTATGTACAAAAACAATAAAAATGTAACAAATATAACTAATCTTGTCTGATTTTATCAGGAACATTTTGAATGAAGGCACCATACATACAAGTGTAAATAAAGGAACCCCTCCCAAATGCTATATAAATCAGGTGTTCTGTGAAATGATCTGTAACTTCTCCATACACAAAAAAAAAAATAAATAAAAATTGTCTAGTTAACTAGACAGCAATTCTTTAGCATAAAAGTGTATATTTCAAAATTCTACTTGAAACAATGGCTATTGCTCACTTTTGAACTGAGGACAAGAAAAAACAGTCTTGTAGTTAACTGGGCTTGAAAGATGAAATCTTTTTCCAGTATTGCACTTTATGTAAATCTCCAAGGCCAGGATATGTCTCACCTGACTCTGATCCAATATTAAGATATCTATGTTTGAGCTGACAATTTTGCACTGCCCTGGTGGAGGAGGTGGAGGAGTGGTTGCTTCCAGAGGGTTATTGAGCAGGTGAGCCTGGGGTGACATCTGACTTTAGATACTCAAATTAGGGCAGACAAACACTGTGCTTTGTTCATCTGACTCACAGGATAATGGCACAAAGAGGCTGTGCAGTAAATGCATTTAATACACAGAGGTACTCAGGAAGTCTGCTGCTGGAGGCTATGTCAGTATCTGAAATAGATACACAGGCAGATTTTGCCAGGACATTCCCAGACAGCAGAGCACTTTCAGGGGTTCTGGGGTTTGCTTTGGTTTATTTTTAGGGTCTATTTGTTCAAAGTATAAGCGAGAATTTAATTGAATGGGAAATTGGGAGAATACATTTCCTTTGGTAAAATAATTAACATTACTTTTATTAATGATAAGTAATTAATGTTACTTTAATTTTAAGTGGGAGGAAAGAAACCTATTTCTCATGCCCTGAGTATGAATTAACCACTTTTGTGGGAACTTTAAGGAAAGAGCAATGTTCTCAATTTTCTTAACTATGCAAGTCTGAAGCTGCTGAGTTGCTGTGAGCTAGCTCACCTGGAAGTGGGGAAAAAGAATTGCTAACACTGGATTTGAACTGATGTGGTTGTTCTCTGTTATTCACATACCCAATTAATTCACAAAATTCCCATCCCAAAGTCAAGGAAAAGTTCTCTTACAATAGATCTTAGCAAATTTATAATAATGCAAAGCAAACTGCAGTATTTACAGAAAGCTAGACATTTTATTTTAGATAAATATGAAATAGAAAGTATAGAAAAAAATTGTTTGTTAAACATTGATTTAATTTTTGCATCTATGTTTCATTATCATTTCTGATATTCTTTTACAAGTGTTCATGGTGAAGCTGTTCCAAGAAAAAGCTTTTTATCATTTAGAACTCTTTTTTCTTCTTGATAGAAAAGAGTATACAACTTACTCTTTGTATAGTAAGAGGCATAGTTACTTGTACTGAACATGAGTGTCCATAGCAATAGATTTCAATTTCATAAGGAAATTACAAGTATCTGTAAAGAACTATAATATGATACGCTTTAAATTCTAAGGAGAGTATTCTCTAGTCTGGAGTTTAGTGGTTCTGGAAAATAAATAGATGGAAATAAATTAAAAGTTAATTGACTTTAATTTTCATGTTGCTAAGGCTTTAAATGACAGGTGTCACTTGGAATAGATCCTCTTCTCCAGACCCACAATCAAAATAACCCATAAAACATATTTGTTTCAATGTTTCTCTACATGCAGAAAACAGAAACTCTCTTCTGCAATGTGCAACACCTGATTCTCATGTGTTTAAGGTGCTGCTTTCCACGGTGAAAATTAAGAGGAAAAAGGAAACAATTTCTGTATACACAGTTATTTGAGCCTGCACCAAAGAGCTGGCTGGAGCCAGCTTTTTCACACAGATGTGGGCAGCAGTAATCAGATGGCTCCCTCAGAGCTGCCCTGTTTTGGGTGGCTCTGGCCACATTGTGTGGCTGTGATTTCTCTGTGCCACAGCCCTGCCCTTTATTACCTGCAGGAATCCAAGAAGGATTGAAAAAGGATAAATGGGAGAGGAGGGTGCATGTTCAGGATTTCACGGGAATAGCAGCCATTTCTACACCGTCTTAAAATGGAGACCAGTCGGAGTTTGCTCATTCTACAGAGAGATAATTTTCTGCTTGAGATCCTGCAAATTAATTGCCAAGTGTCTCAGCTGTCCCAGGAGAGGCAGTGGAAGGTGTATTGATAGTACCTGCAGATAGCCAGGAGAGATGAACGGTTAATGGGATTCACCAAGTCACCTCCCTGTCGGGGAAAAGCACTCCTGGTCTTGACTTAAAAATCAAATTCACCAGTTGGAGAAGCTCTTTGGCTTTGCAAGCTCAGAACTTCTCCGCACAGCCAGGATTTCTAGGCAGACTGGTGGGATTTCTGTGTGAAGGGTGGGCTGTGTCCTGGTCACTGTTATGTCACTGCAGTGTGAGGGCAAGTAAGAGCTGTCCCAGGAACAGCCAGAGATTGTCCCACAGAGGCTCCTTCTGGACCTAGTCCTGGGAATGTGCTTTGAAAAGGGCTGGGAAAGTTCCCTTCAGTGTTGATACCTGCTGCAAAACAACGACTTTACTGAGTATATGTCAGGGATCTATAAGCAAAGCTGGGTTCCCTGTCTCTCACTGCTGTTGCAGGGAGAAATGCTGGGTCACACACATGCACCCAGGGCTCTTGCAGACCTCAGCAGAGTTCAGTGCCAGAGTCAGACAATTTTGGAGGGTTTACAGAGCAGTGGAAGTGGTTGCATGCATACAGCTGAAGTGTCAGACAAGGTGAGATGCAAACACTTGTGGGTTGTGTTCAGCACTGCAGTTTAGTGAAGAGCAACTTGATGGAGTTCATCAAACTGTGGAGTAAGGTGGTGTCGAGTGCAGTGTGTGCATCTGGGCAGACAAGGCAGGGTAGCAGGGGTTCTGGTGAAAATATAAGTGTACTATAGATTCCTTGTTCACATATGTTACTCAGAAAAAGATATATGAAAACAAGGTCACTGCCAACAACTAATTGAAGCAGAATAAAAACCATAAGAATTAAGAATTTGGGATTATTCCATGGAAAACAAATAAGAGGCTCTTCTCACCTTAATATTTTTATCAAGATCCATGAGATTGGATGGCTGGGGCTGAGAGAGAGGAGATACAGGCACTAGATTGGAACAACTGAACAAATGAGTTCCTGTATGGCTTAGTGAGTACTACACTTAGATGTGTGAGGTAATATGCCCAAAACATCCAATAACAAGAAATGTTACAAGTTCTCGTCTGCAAGTGAAAATGAAGCAGCTTTTCTTGGTTTTGAAAAGTTCCATTCTATGGTTTTATTTATTTATTTATTTATTTATTTTTGTCATTGCCTTTTCAAACTGCTTCACACTGTCTGGGAAGGGGAGTAAAAATGCTCACTACCTCACTGTCAACCTTGTTTACATGAGTTTTAAGGTTGGTCCTATGGGCCTAAGGGGCTCATCTGATCATCTGAACCATGTCATGAAAAAAGTGACCTCCAAACCCTTTAAAGTTCACTCAACTCTACTCTGCTGTGCAACTAATGGATATTATTACAACTGGAGGAAGCTGTGAGCTTCCTTTGGCTCTGCACTGTGTTTCACACTGTGCCAACCACAATGGGGCACCAGGTTCCCCGCACGCCTGCTGAGCTTTTCTCTTCACTTCCAGCCACCCCTCGCCTGCTCTCACTGCTCTTCCCAGTTTGTGCTTCCAGTACTGAGGTGGTTTGTTAGTCCCAGCTGGGGACTCCACACCTCATGGGTCTCAGTCAGCATGCTTTGACTGCTGACACTAACAGCTGATTTAACATATTTCCCAATTATGATGTGCAAAGATGTCATGTGAAACAACTCCCAAGTTCTGTAGAAGTTTTGCTCTCCAGAAATAGTAATTGAAGAGGCAAAACTTCCCAAAAGGAAGATGTGAGAAGGAGGCTGGCAAGAGAGCAGTGTGAGGAGACGGCACATCTGATCTGACTTGCTTTGCACCTTGTCTTGCACCAAGCACCTTCTTTTTCTATTAGCCATTTCAGCAAGTGCTTTTCAGATGTGTGTGGGGAGGAAGACATTTTAAAGGACTTATGTTGCTTTCTGCATGGAAAATAATAGACTTTGGAAATTGTTTCTCCTAAGGACCTCGCTAGTTTCTTCCCCAGCCACTTCCCCAGTCTTTCACACCTCTCTCCTCCAGAGACCCCTTTATATTGGGATCATACCGGTCAATGGCCAAAGGATAAGGCTATGTAAGTATCACCTCTGTCTGGTAAATAAAGTTATGATTGCCATTGCATAGTTAGCACAGGCAGCAGCTCTTCACAAAAAGTTGCCCATTTGATATAAAAGGCTAGTGTAGAAACAGAGCTGGATGGAGACATTTCATCTGAGCTCAGCCAAATCTTTAATTGAAACAAGTGCATGCACGTATAATTAATCATAGAAAGAGTATCCTGATATTTGGCTAATTTGGAGATGAAGTTCCTTGGACAAAGGGAAAACCAACTGGGATGAACCTAGACAAATAAAAACAGATATATACCAATGAATCTTTATCAGACCTTCTCAACGAATGAGAATGTATTATCCTTCTCATATATATGTATAGTATACATGTACCCTACACATTTTCCTAATATAATTGCCTTTTTCTGTCCTACCAAATTCCTGCCTCCATCTCCTGCTGTCTTCTCTCCATGGGAAATATGGATTTGCAATGTCTGACAAGTCCATGCTGACTTTAATAGAATTACTTCCAGTCTATGCTGGCATTGATGAGAGGGATGTCTGGTCCTTCTCTGTGCCTACTGTCTGCAGAAAATCATTCATCCATAGTTGTTACAATATGTTGACAGGGAGTGTCTGGGATACTGTTGCAGATACTAGGTATTTTGAAAGTGAAAGGATTTTATCTATGTGAATCTGGTTCATCTAAACTATAAAAGAAATAGAACATAGAATTTATTTGCTGATCAAACTTAATTTCATTACTTAATGAGTCATGCAATTAAAGGCAATGTGTCCATTTTCCTGCCTGGTCAGACAGCTCCGGGTAGGTGTTGCTGATGCCACCAGATGAAGGGGACTGCTGAGAGCACAAGACTAGTGAGAAGGGAACTGAATCGTGATTTTCTCCTTGCAAGTCTAGTTTTCTACTCTGTAGATATGTATAATCTCTTTCTATGAAATATGATTCCCATGTTCGGCACATTCTCCAATGATAAACCCTACTCTAAGATGCATGCCATCACAAGACAATGGAGTGAATATGAAATTAGTAAGGATATTTTCTCTTCCTAAAATAAGAGGAGTTTTACTGTGAGGGATATAAATCACAGCCACCTAGCTACCAGAGGGCTAGGTCCAGGAAATAATTAGAGTTTCCTTGCCATGGTCCCTATGAAGATGCAACATTTGAGATGCAGTTGTTAGGATAGAAACCTCACAACTCCTGCACCCACTGTTGGAACAGTTTGCTCCTCTGGTCCCTTTTAGAGTGCCAGCTGTACTGGAGTCTAGCTGCCCCAGGATGTGGTAGCATCCCCAGTTTTCTTGTCTGCTTGGACCTGGATCCATGGATTCTGCTGGTTTCAGCACCTCTAACCTGCTCCTGCCAGAACCATGGAACAAAAAGTGAAGTTTGTTTTCTATACCCTCGACCAGCAGAGTCCTAAAGACATATTTTTCACTTCTTGTGTTCTTGCACAGAAGGAGATGACTTGCAAATATGTCCCTCTATGCTAGCTCCTATTTCTTTATTTCCATGGCATTCTGCATTGTATATTTGCCAAGTAATTCCAGGTTGTAATTCATTCAAAACAAAGGGGTTTGTGTGGTGTTTATTCTTTAATGATTGGACAGTGGATTAGAGCAGACTTTTGGCAGAGATCCTTCAAACTTGTTTACATTTCCATCTGTCTCTGCATCTTCCTGAGGTTTTCAGATTATTGTGCATGTACCTTGTTTCATATTCCTAAGAGGAACAGGCATCTTAAAAATAGAAATAAATTAGATATTTCAGGTTTTGAAATTTCACACTTAGGTAATCCTCGGTGTCTAACAGGCAGTTTTTTAGTTGCCTTACGATTCAGAACACTTTTGTTTCTTCTACAGCTAATTTATTTTTGCCCTCCTTGAGAAAACCTGATTGCTTGTTCTTTAGCCTTTAAATGCTTTGGTATAGCTTTTAGTCGTTGTCTTGCATTAATGCAGTGGATCTATAGTTAGGGAGACTAAGAAATATTTCACTTTCATGTGTTAGCTTCAACACTTTGAAAAATAGATCTTAGACTTGGTGTTTCATATTCATCTCCATTTTGCTTTTGAACAAGCATAGAAAAGTGGCATGGTAATTTAAGTTGTTTTGGCAGGGAATTTGCTAGTAGCCTTTACTTCCTGAAATGTATTTGGAAATGCTTTTTTTTTTATTGTTTGAAAAATCTCAAAATGTCATTACAGCTGTGTAGAGTTATTAAATATGTATTTTAATGGAAGCTATGAACTGTTATTTTCTCTTGGATGCATACCTACCTGTATGTGTATGGTGCAGGGGGAGGGGATTGTCAGGCTTTTCTTCTGGAAGTTGCCATTCTCCTTGCTGATCTGAATTATGTTTTTTGTGCAATAATTAATTTATTTATTTATTTATTTATTTATTTTATGGTGTGAAACCTTCCTTCAGTGTGTTTATACTGCCTTGCAACAACCTCAGTTTTTTATATGTCACAGTGAGCAGCCTGGTTCACATTATGTATGCAATTTGATCAAAGGATAGTTTCCAAATGTTTCTTTTGGGCATGGTTGTATCTCTGATAGGACTAAAGCCACACTGATGAACATTAGTTTTTTTGCCATATGAAATTTGGATTTGAGATATATTTGTGTGTTGAAATGATATGACATTTGTGAGCTTAGAAATGCGAACAATGCCATTCTTACATGCTGTATCTGAAATAGTAGCATTCTTTCAAACTACCTGTTTGCGTGTCTCAACCTAGCTCCATTAGCTTAAGAAAGAAGGTCAAATTAGGACACCTCAGAAGGATAACTGTGCAAATCAGATCCATTTAAATGCCACTAAACTGGATGAACAAAAATGATTCACTTTTGAGAGACTTTTGAGAGTATATCCAAAATATAATATACATGCACACCATCATTGGTGGGTTTATTTTTTCCTCTCCTTTTCCTTGCATATGAAGGTACATATCATTCATGAGAAGTATACTGTATATACCTCTGTATTCTAATGGTAGAAAAAAGATCTATGCCTGTTCAGGTATTCCACTGAAAAATAAAATCTTGTTGGTGCAGCTCATCTTCCACAGCTGCAATTTCATCACTAAAGGATCCTTGGCTTGTCTAATCATCTTAAGGGATGCCCCTGCCAGGGTTCCTCTCTCTGTGTATTATCAGCAGGAGCAAATCACCTCTCCCATTCCCTGTCCTTATCTCATTCTGACACTGAGCATTGGGAGAGTATGGCTGGGAAATGGGGAGCAGAGAAAGGCACCAAAGAGGTGGTTTGTTGCATCCAGGTCATTTGGTTTCATAGCTGCAGGAGGGAAAAAAAAAAAAAAAAAAAAAAAAAACTCTCTAAACACTCTCTGAAGTGTGAACAGAATCTTCCTGGTTTAATTTCAGAAACACTATTGAAGAGAGAGAGGGAAGTGCTTGAGTGTGTGGACTGATCCAGAACAAATGAATTTATTTTCCTAGGTGCATGCCTCTCTCTATATATGTGCAATAATAATATAAATGACAAAAAGTCATGATGTCTCCTTTCATGTTAAAATAATGCCATGTCCCAGACCTCTCAAGACACCACCACTGCTTGTTCTGTAGGTACCTGACAAACCTTCAGGTACCTGGGTTCTTTTCCAGTTCTGATTTTTACAAAATCAGTAAAGGGGGAGAAAAAAATATATTTTTTTTCATCAAATCAGTAAAAAAAAAAAAAAATCTTTTACACTTATTGTTGCTCTTAAGCCATTTGGGAAAGATTTTTTTTTTTTTTAAAGTATTATACCCAGAAATTCTTTCTAAACCACAAGACATTCAAAGGTAGAGAGGGAGTCCTAGCTAAACAATGGATAAAAAAACAATCAGGTCAGAAGCAAAACTATAGAGAAGAATGAAAAAAATCCTTTTTATATATAACAATGTAGCTCTGGATCTGGTCCATGTTGCCTGCAACACACCATAGTCTTCTCAAAGCCTCTGGGTTTGGTCATAAAGGGAAATCCACATTTTGTAGCCCTTTTGACTCTTTGCTGCTCTGCTTACCTTCAGTATTGCAGCCTTTCAGGCAGGTGGGTCAGCAGAGTGGGCTCTGTGTCACCCAGGGGTGGCAGTGCCTGCATGTCCCCTATGCCCCCTGTGCCCACACCAGAGTGGCACCAGCTCTTCTGTCAGAGGTCTTCAGTAGCCACAGATGTCTAAGCAGGGCTCATCCTGCAGAACAGGGCAAAGAGTAACAGCTGACAAATAGAAGTCTGAAGGCTGTGTCTGAGCTGCATGCGGTGAAGCTGCAGTGATGAGGGATAACACAACCCCGTGGCTCTGGGTGGCTGCTGATGCTCAGAAAGGATGAGGTGGTTTTCTTCTAGGACTGAATGCACTCCATCTCCTCCTGATGCTCATGCAGAGACAGCATGGGTCTCTGTAATGCTAGTAAAGGAAAGGCACACAGGCACCTGCCTTCCTTACATACCACATTGGCTTATCTCTATGTGTTAAACAATACTTTGAGCTGTTTAGCATAATTCAACACTCTGTTATGAAAATAGCCCTTCTGTGCATGTATAAATATCTTATCTGGGTCTAAAAGCACAGAAAACTCCATGGGTACAGTTCCTTTTCCATATTATGATTACTGACATTTCTGTTGTGAGAGTCCATATTTAACAGTCTTTTTGTATTTTTTTCCCTGCACTTACTTTTTACATCCATCTATATACCCATTCTGTCTGATACTAATAGGTATGAGAAAGATAATCTTTGCACCTCTAATGGCTGGCTTACCTTTTATTTTAAATGAAAAATTATCTTCCAAAATACATGGAATGCTCTCTTTCTTTGATGCCAGCTCAGCATACCACTGAGTATCATCTTGGCTTATACCTTTGCTGCTCTGTGGTGGGATTTTGACAACAAACTGTTCATTTTGGGCAGTTTTTTAACTTGTCAACCCTCAGAGATGTTTGAAAGAGACTTTTGATTCACAAAGTTTTATATATGTTTTAGATGATGAAAGGCCAGAATTTTACTTTCATGTTTCAGCAATAAGCATGGAACCCTCTGAACTTTTTTTTAAATAGCAAATCTTATTAATTGTAGATGAAGGTTTAAAGAAGATTTAAATAAGAGAAGTTAAAATGATTACATTAGTGGTAGCCCTTCCTGCACACTTCTTTCTTTCTTTCTTTTTTTTTTTTTTTGGTTGTCGTTGTTTGTTTTTTTTTGTTGTTTGTTTGTTTTTTAATTTCTGTGCCTGTCCCACTGCATTCTGTTCTCTGATATCATCATTTCTGACCTCTTCCCAGGGGTTGTTTTACCAGTTCCTGACTGTAGCATCCTGAATGTATCCATCAGGGAAATCACACAGAAAATGAATCTGCAGCTGATTTCCTGGTTCATTGGTTAGATAATATAAACCAGGACATCTTTCTTTCTAATACTTTAAAATGTGAGTACAGAATTCTTTGGTTTAAGTAAATAATGTGAAAACATTTCAGTGAGATGGTACATAGCCTTTCGTATCCTTAAACAGTTATTGTTTTGAGCTATGTATGTGCACTGTTTAAGCAAGTTGATAAATGGACTTCCAGGGCAAAATCTTTAGACATGTAAAAGTGTATTCCTGTATAAAAACAACCTTTCCTTTAAATCCATCCTCCTCTCCTTCCCCTTATCACACTCTCTTATTTAGGACTGGTACAATATATGCCTTCATGGATCTGTAACCCTTTGTTTTTATTTTATATGTTGAATCATTTTTATATGTTGAATCATGTATTGCAAGTTGTAAATTTAGGGCTGCACTACCAGTCCTTCTACCACCCCCATTGAAAAAAAAAAACAACAGAAACAGTTTATTTTAGGGAATAATGCAAATGTTTTCTTTCAAGGGGGAACATTTAGACTATATGTAACAGCTGTCTTGGAAAACTGAATAATCTCTTGGTTAAGCATTTCTTCTCCATAAATTAATGCTTTTTTTGGTTTTGTTTGTTTGTTTTTGACAGGTCTCTGAAAAAGTTTGGTATGATTTTATGTTGGTGAGAAGCCCTCTAGGGTGTAAAAAACTCTGCTTTGAATGTACTTGGTGGGTTCTTGAACAGCAGGAAGCAAAATGTCTAATGGATGAACATAGAGTAGAGCATGTTTTCATGAACCCAAAAACTATCAATGTGGAGCAGTTTTTTGGCAGATTTTGATTCAATTTAACATGAATGGAGGGATGGATGGTGTTTCAGAGAGCTGAACAGGGCTCCTGTAGTGAAAACTACTAACCACTTTAATTATATTTTCATGTGTGACCTATTTTATAGTGCAATTTTCCTGAAAGGCTTACAATTTGATTTCTCAGACTCAGGAGATTAGTTTGGTTTGAGTTTTCTTTGAAAACTAATGGACACCTGGCAAACTTTTTTTTTTTTTTTTTTTCCTCCATGTGTGAACATATGTTACAAATAAACCCAACTTATTTAAAGCTATTTTTAAATGTGATAATGAGTAAAAGGCCCATCTGAATCAATAGTGTACAGTGTGAGTAAAGTGAACTGCAAAAGACTGAGGAACTGGTTGTGATGAAATCCCTGGTTACTGTCCAACTTGGTTCAGAAATTGTCTTTTCACTGCAGGATTTAAGTGTAGAGGATGACTGTAGGCAAATACGCATATATCTACCTATCTGGAAAGCAAAGGTGTGGCCAATTCAGGGTGGTTTCTGCTCTGATTTACAAGCTGGCATACTCCTGAGTACAGTTAAGTGAGTTGAAGATCCAAACAGAATTTGGCTTTGAGGCAAAGGATATATTCTAAGCTTATGCTTCTGAATATAAAAATATTGGAGGAAAAGCTGTTATGCACTCATTCTATTTACAGAATACATCTTCCTTTCAGTAAGGAAGAATACATCTTCCTTTTCCTTCCCTTCAGTCCCTGTTAGTATTTGCTGTGAATTGGATAGCATAAAGATATTATTTTGCACTAGAGTTTAATCTGTTTCTGAAACTGTCATAAGGGAGCACGATGCAGAAGCTGTCCAGAGATATCAGAAAGAAAGACATTTAGCCAACATGAAATTCCAAAAGGAAAACAAATTTGTGTCTTGAATCAGCAGTAAGTAATCACAAACAGACTCATTTTCTTAATGTCCTTGAAACAAATCTGCCGTATGAGATAAAAACATAATGTATAAAAATACTGAGGCAAATGTAATGCAACAAGCTACTTTGGTATGACCTGCATCCAGGAGCCTGAGACAATGCTAAATAACAATATTAACATCTAAAATGGTATTGCTGAGAGAAAGGAAAAGGAATTAAGGAGGGCAAGGGAAAGAATGTTGCCAGCAGTGAATTGAAGTGAGATAGAGTACGGGTGAGACCAATGATATAGGAAAAAGTTTCTCACAGATAGTGGGAGTGTGGAGGGGGCTGAATACTCCTGAGAGTAGCAGGCATTCAGGGGAGATGGCAGTGCCAGCTTAGTGGAGGAAAGGAGAGTGCAACAGCAGAGACTAATTCCACATTTTCTTATATGAGTGTTAAAGAACTGGCTCTCCTGCTGGTTAGGGGCATGCCTGTGTACTCATCGTTGAAGATGCTGGTTTTAGTTTCGTAGAGGCACCTGCTCAGGCTCCCACTCATTCTCCCATGTGAGGACTGTACTCTTAAAAAGAGCTTCAAATAATAGATACTTTATTATGTATTTATCGTATTTTCAGGAAGATAAAAATCCATGGAGAACATGTTTGTTTTAACAAGGTCACAAGTGTGTCAGTGGGACTGCTCTGAGACTTATCTGGCAAGAAATGGTTTGTTCGGTGCAGGTCATCTTTTTTTTTCCCATACCTGGGGGAAGAAAATTCCCCACTCCACACCTGTTAACAGTTCTTCAAACAGCTAGAACTTCATTACCTTACTAGTGAGCAAAATGGCTTACCTCTTCTCATGTCATGACTCAGGACAGCCCACATATTGCTTCCAAATCTGGTTTAGCAGAAACAAGGTCCTGTCCTCCTCCACCCCAGCAATCACACTAAGCTGCAGTGAGCATTATCTGTGTTGTGTCTTTGTGGACTAAATGCCAGTTTCTATGGCTTGAATGGATAATTTGGAGAATTGTTGTTGTTGTTGTTGTTGCTGCTGCTGCTGTTGTTGTTTCAGTTTTTCCATCTTTAACTCAATTGCCCATTTTGAAAGAGAAACTCCTTCCTAGACCCTACATGAGAACCACAGTGAGAACTACAAGAGTGCAAAACAATCATTTCTACTGTAGTTTTAAGGATGGCCAGGTTAAATCTGTTGATTCCAGTACACAGGAATATGTTCAGAGAAAGTGTTTATATATCCTGCTTTCAGCCAATGAGGAATCAATGGGTCTTCCTTGATCCTGCCATCATGCCTTCTTTCCTCTGTGCCATCTGTCACCTCAACCTCTGAGGATGCAGATCCTCACAAAGGAAGGAAAAGATGCCCCACAGGGTTGCCACCACATTTTGTACTGCCAAGCTAGAAGAGTCCATGTAAAGTAGAGCAGAAGACTTAGAGCAAACTTAGCTGGACTGGCAGTAACTTAGGTGCAAGAATAGTCTGCCTACTGATGCTGCAGTTTCCTGCAGGACAACTTTCTCTGCCAACATGGGACCTTCTCCTCCCTAGCCAAATAAACATATCCTAGGCCTCTAGTTGTTAAGTTACTTGCTTAAAGTTTGTTCAGGAATCTCTAAATGAAATCAAAAGTGCCCTTTGGAAGACCTATCCTGTCTTTGAGGAGAAAAAAAAAATAAATAAGTTTTTACTTTGAGGAATCTATTCCATTCTTCTCTTCTTGAGAGCTCATAATGATCGTGCAACACAGATGCAATAGGAGTAACTATCAGCAGGGACATCTGTCCTTTTCAAGAGGGTTTCCAGGAATTCTGGAGTTGTTAGTGAAATAGACTGATGCAATGCAAAAACAAGTAAGACAATGAGACAAAGAAAAGACAATTCACTAACAGGAAGGAAAAGCAAACACAATTCAGAAGACAAGATGACCCTAAAGATCAAGAGGAGACCACACGATCATTTTTCTTCATGCAAGAAAAATCTTACTAAAGACAAGTAAAATATGCAAGTACCTCTGTAATACGTCTGTTTTGTGTAGACAGTCACTGCAAGTGCTCCAGGGATGTTGAGTAATCATGACTGGGAGACTAGGAGGGTGATCACTCTATTAGAGTGTGTCCCACACTGTGAGAAAATAATAATAAATGGATTGCTACATCTTCAACTCTTAATTTAATTTAATTTAATTGCATTTAATTAATATGATTTTTTAATCAAGAAGCAAAATCTAATGTATGATAATAACTCTGCTCTTCAGGAGAGCCTGTGAAAATCATGCATCTTGTTTGTAGATGGTACAAAAATCTGTTTAGCCTGAGGGATAAATGCCTTATATTTCAAGGATATTGAGTTCAAATCTTACGTAGTTTATACTTTCATTAAAATTTCTATTAACTTTTTCCATTGGTATAGGACTTATGATTTAATTCCTTCTTTTCCTTTTTTTTTTTTTTTTTTTTCCTCAAAGCAGAAATTGATGTATAAGCTCACTTATTTCTCATGTAAGAGAGAGAAATTAACTGAGGGGAAAAGTAACTGATCTGGTGACTACCTTTATGTCTTTTTGTTAATATAACAGTTTATTTCCAAAAATAAGGTATATTTTAATATGTACACCAATTTGAATAAAGTGTGGTGTAAAACTGCTTTCAAATACTCAGGAAAGCTAAGATCTGATTCAGATACCACTCTGTTTTCTATCTTCACATTCTATAAAGTCCACAGTTCCCCAGTTTGATAAATAAATACATAAAAGGCTCCCATGGGGTATCCAATACCTAAACTGAAATGTCTTAATGCTGAAAAAATAGCTTCATTTTATACCCTGAAACAGGCTGGACAGGCAGCAAAAATCTGTGATATTTCTTCTGCCTTTTTTTTTTTTTCCATTGAATGCAGTAAAATGATAAAACTTCAGAATTCTAATACAGCTTGTGGGATGTGTTCTGCACTTTATGCATTTACTGACACCAAGCTGTGAATTTTCATTACCTTGGGGCAAATGCCAAGGCCACATTTGTGAAGCTCTTTGCTGGTTATGTAGATGAACATCCTGGTGGGGACAATTTGGCCTGTAGCACCCACAGCAAGCTTTAGACTTCTGTTCCATATGGTCCAGTTGCCTGAGGATAAAATATCAAAATAAGAGCTATAGTATGTCATGTCCAGATGACAAAGATGTCATTAACATGTTAGAAGAACCATAATAACTACATACTCTGTGCTGAGACAGTTCTTCTCATGTTCTATGTGTAACTTTTTATTATTGTTGATATTTAAAAATATACCTTTCAGGCTTGGTTCTTATTCCATTAGTTACACTGCTGTTTTTCAAGGTCTCTTTTTCCTACACAGATGTATTACACTCCAGTCTGAAAAGTAATTGCAAGTCCTTGAGGCTCATAAGGGATTTGAATCCTTTTCTGACTAAGGATGCAATTTAAATAAATGTTCATCATTAAGCAGGTATGTCGAAGCTGTGTTACACTGGAATTTCAGCATGCTGTAGGTGGAATTTGGTATTACAAAGCACAAAGATATTCTTCTCAAAAAGACCCTTCTTGGAAAGGTCTCACATGAAGAAGAAGAAATGAGTAAGAACAAGAAACTAAAGTTTGTGAACTGCTTTTTCATAATCCTCCTCCTGTCCTTTCACTTCTCTCATTTTGAAAAGGAGCACATAAATACCACCTTATTGCATGGTGAACAAAGACTAGCTAAACCCATCTTGCTTTTCCTGGACATGGCAGGCCAGAGATGAATATACCTTCACAGAGCATGCCTAAAGACCTGAAAACAGCAAAGCTAGGGTGACCTTTGGCGGCTTATTACCCTTTCAGGTTAGCGTTCCCTTCTCAGCATAACTGCAGCAGTGTTTTGTAGTTCATGCCATGTGTTCATATTAAACATAAACAAGGGTGCTGGATGTTATTAGTGATATTATTATTAATAATATTAAGCTTTCCCCTGCTCCAACACCCCTGTATTTTTTCCTGTTATTCCATGGCTTTCCAGAATTGCTAGCAATTTTGAGCAGACCACCACTGTAAGACTGGCATCAGGTGAAGTAAACTACAAAAAAAATTCTTCTGTACAGCTTTAAAGAAAAAAAATCCCCTTATTGCCCTAAATAGAGAAAGGTTGAGCTGCAAAACAAAGGAACCAGCTACTTACTTGTGTACTGCTTCTTTTCCTCACATTTACTCACTGGCTGTGCTCACTTCTCCTTTTCTACCTCCATGCATTATAAAGCCATCAAAGAGACGAGCAAGTCCATCAGCTCCACAGACTCTCCAGTTCTTCCCCTCTTTCATCCTGCAGTTGCAGCTGCTCAGAGACTTGGGTCCTGAGGAACTACAGTATGGCACGTGCTCAGCATTTTAGACTTAGAGATCCAGTCAGTGTGGGACGTGGTGGTTTAAGGGATAATTTAATGGTGAAGGCAAGTATCATAAGCATGGTTCTGTTGGTTTACAGGAAGGTATAAAAGGCTGGTTTTCTGGGGGTGCAGCAGGAGCCCATCAGCACAGAACCCTGCTTTCTGTTGGCTGTCCCTCCAATCAAGAGCTCATCCCTCCACACCTTAACAGCATGGGCTAAATGTCAGCTGCCCCCTCTCTCTCTGCCTCTACTTTGCTCTATTCTATATAGAATATATATTCTATATTCTATATATCCACAGTACTCAAATGCTGGTTTTGGTTTTGCATGGAAAGATTCTCGACTACCTCTTAGCATTCATCTGATATCTAGCAAGCAAACGCTAACCCTGTTAAATGCAACACACTTTGTGAACCTCTGTCACAGTCATTCCTATTTGCAGTGAGTTCAGCAGAGTCAGGAGGAAAGACTACGGTGAGCAAGCTCTACTTGGTGTCAGGCCACAAGAGGTCAAGAGGTCTGAGACCATAATTTCCCAAGACAAACAGATCTGACCAGAGAGCTATGTCCCTTAGAAACTTACAACCTCTCTCTATCAACTCACTGTACCTTTTCTTTTCCTTCAGATGCTTGGTTGTCAGATATTTAAATCACTTAAATGTCTCAGCATACTCAGTGCCATGTAAAAACATACTGCTCTGGCATCAGCCACCACAACCATCGGGCTCTGAGCCATCAAATGGAGGCATTGAGCCATCTCAGGTGAAGGTTCCATAATCTGTTAATGAAACAGAGGTGGTGTTTTAAGGGGTAACTGCTGGTCATGTTTTTCTTTTCTTTTATATATATTTTTTTTCTTTTATTTTTTTCATTTCAAGCTGTCTAAGCTAACCAAAAAACCTGAGGTATTTTCTGACTAGTGCTATATCAAGAGAAATTCTGCTTGGACATCAGGGAAAGAGGAACTGCAATTACACAGTGGTGTCTTTCAGATTTTCTTGTGCTCGGTCTTAAAAGCTCTTGGTGTTGCTATGACCAATAGCTGAAGAAGACTGTGGTACGAATATTGACTGTGTGATTTGTGTTTAGATCATCAAACCATCTCCTTCCCACAACATTATATGCACCTCAAAGATGTTATAGGCTAATGGTATCTTGACCTGGATTTCCTCCAGAAACAAGGTTTCTATGATGTTTTCTGTGTGTTTCTGTGTCTAATACTTACGAATCAGTCAGCCAGTGTCAATCAGAATTGTATGGAGGCATAGGGATCAGTGAACATGTTAAGAGATATGTTCATAGTCTTCTGCCCATACATGGTACAAACCAACCTGTGATCATGCTACATTATCACCCTGAACATGACTGCACCTTTTTTCTCTCTATCCAGATTTCATTTGGGATCCCAAGTGTTGCCCCATGCAAGGCATGCTTGAATCAGAGAGCATGAAGTGCTTCTGTGTGTCATAATCCAGACAGGAAAAAAAGAAAATCTTAAAGTCCTTCAAGTTTTATGTAAATAGGACAAGGAGAAGACTGATATTTCTGTAGCAGCTTACACTGGAGGGAAGGCTGTGCATGAACCCATGCTGCGCTAGACTTCAGGAAATCTGTATAAGACTTGAACAGGCACATGTCCCCACCACACACCATGCACATGAGACTCCTCCAGATGCAGGAAAAGCTTCATTTGTGGTTTGTGTTTTGTTAGCCACCTGGCAGACCAAGCAGAAGACACAAAAATGTTGAAAGCTCATTCTCATTTGTTCTGCTGTTCACAATTACTTTTCTGAAGAAATAAAAGCACAACACTCTGCTTTCCTTCTTGCAGCTTATACGACTTTACCTTTATACTGTGCTAACCGTAAGCTTCAGTGTGTATAATATTTTGTTAGAGGCTATAACTGTTTTAGAGACTGAAAATCAAAAGCTCTTGAGATTTAAACTCAAGCAATGTTTTCTTAGGAAAAGAGAGACTCTCAAAGGAGCTGAATGAACACTAGAATTAGATATTAGAAGTTAAATTTATTGAATTATTATATAAGAAAAGTCATTCTGATAACTTTGGAGAGTTTTCTCTTCCCTCAAGGCCTATAAAATGGCATTTGGAGTATTAAAACATCTCTTCCTTTATAAATAAGCAGGTGGTAAAACAGCGCATTTAAAAAGCAATGATTCAAAAGATTTTTGAAACAGGTCATCTACAAAGTATGTAGTGTGTACAGAATGCACTACTGAAAAATGGTGTGTCAGTCTAGACACCAGGACTGGAAACTAGAGCTTCCTAACTACTGCAGTTATTTGCATTTTAAGTTGAGCACCCAGATAAATCCCATGAGCCAAAGCTTATGAGACAGTAAATAGCTTTGTCTGCCGTGTCTGTTGTACAGAAAACAGAGCATGACACCACAGGGTAAAAAATAAGAATACTGAATTTAGTCTTTGGATAAAAACAGATTTTCTTAGCCATCGCACTTGCAGGGTGGATCGCTGAGGGTCATATCCCTGGGTAGGCACTGGTCTTCGGGCACTGCCAGGGAACAGTTCTGGCTGGGATTTTCAGTCCTGGCACTGCAGCCCCCAGGGTATGGGGATGGACATACTGGGACATCCTTTGCTCAGCCAGAACATCTGGAGGTCAACAAAAGAATAAACTTTTGTTTCATTAAAAGCAAAAGCAGTTCCACTGAAAAGTTAGTACACCAAAAGAGGAAGAGTTATTGTGTGTGGCTTAAGTTCAAACAACTTTATGGAGTTGTTTAGTTTACTGCTTTGACTTTGTCTCTGTGACATTAACATTGTTCTAATATCCATTTTATGTACGTGTAAAAGGTGTGTGCAAATGTGTGTTCACACGTGTGCATATGTGAATACATAAGTATTTCTAAGTAATTTTCAACCATTTTCATTCTGTTACGTATGCATATGTATAGAGAAACTATCAATCAAAAAGAAAAAATGCTGGAAATAAGTGTACAGAACAGAAAAATGATAAAGGATTGAAAGAGCTTAAAAAATAGAAAATAAATGTGGAAAATTATTTAATATTTCTTTGGGATGTCAAATATGAATGTGTTAAAAAAAAAAAAAAAAAAGAGGGTAGAAAGAAAAGTGCAGAACGAGTGGGAGGAAGTCAAAGAGCATAGAGTTTATTCAGTAGATCTGCTAGCAAAAGTTTGTAATAAAATTTAACCAGATTGCCAAGTAAGGTAAGACAAGATAAGTACCAAGATCTAACCCTGATGTGCATCAGTGCCTGTTATCTGTAGGCTATAGGCTGATGATTCTTCATCCTTAGACTTTCTTTATCTTGCTTACAGATTGTAAGGTAAATCTCCACCTTTCAACACCACTCTGGACTCTTCAGACACATGTAGTGGCTTTAGTTTCAGTCCATTGGCTTGAATACATTCTTACTCTTGTCTGGATATGGCCAGAAAAACTGTGTTCTGCTGTCTTCTATTATACATCTCTACCTCTTGAAATATAAAAAATGGTCAAAAAAAAAAAAAAAAAAGTACATATATACATATATAAGGAAAAGAGCATAAATGTTGCAAAAATGTTGCATTTACAAGTTAGGCAATATCAGACTGAATTTTTCAGGGCATCCTTAATTTTGCCTCCTTGTGAATATGCATTATAATACAGTTTTAATTACAAGGTTGCATACTATTACTTTTCCCCAGGACACTTGCTTCAGCAGGGCACAGGATGGATGGTGCTCACTTAATGAGCAGCTATTCAATATGTTCTTTTATCCTTATTGCTTGGCGTTTGGCCCCAGGCCTTATTTACTGCACACTGCTCACGAATGGCTCTAAAGACAGAATTATTCATTTCCTACTCAACCGTGCTGTAGTTCTTCTCACTATATCTAAACACATTACAAACCTTAATGAATCTTCACAATACCCTAGGAAGAGCAGGGTCAGCTGTCCCTCTTTTATAGGTAGGGACCTGCAACATTGCCACTTACCCTCAGTGCTAGCATATATTTGAGTTGTTTTCTCCTCTATTCCTCCATCCTTTCAAGAAAGAACCCTTTTTTTTCCAAGATGGGCAAAAGAATCTTCTCCCCACATTTTATTTGTTGAATGTTGTGGCTGAAAATTAAGACAAAACAAAACAAAACAACAACAACAAAAAACTCACAGTACAACGTGAGGTAGCAACTCCACACAGAAAATGTTGGTCTCTCCAACTGTAATAAGCTCTGTGAAAACACAATGCTATCTCCATAAGACACATGACTCCCAGCTATGTAAGCTGTGACCAGACTTTCCTGTAGTATTTATGTATGTATAGTTAAGTACATGTGTATGAGATACATGTGTCATGCATACCTCCACATGAAAGAATGCATATAAAAGGCCCAAGGTCCAGGGAAGCAAAGAGGCTATGTAAATAAGCAAGGCTGAAGCTTTCCCAATCAGCAGGTCTGTAAGCTTCAGCACAGCTTTGCCAAGCCCCTCCAGCTGAGGAGCTGGCCAATGACTTCATGGCTGCTTCTTTAGTGATATATTGAACAGATTTCCTTATGAAATGTAAGATCCCTTATAAATAATATATATTGTGGACATTGGACTCTTTGCCAGCATATTAAGCTCTAAAGCCTTCCATAGTATGCCTGTTTCTAGTAACATACAATTTTAAACCACCTTTGTCTAACAAGAAAAAGAAACTGGGCACAAAAATTGAATGCTCTATTTTCTTGCTTAACCTCTGCTGTTTACCACATAAAAGCAGTGAGTTAAAATAAAGACCTGGTGATATTTTATCCTGGGCCAGTGAAATTCAATATCCAATATCCTTTGGTGGATTTCTTGGCTTAAGAAGATGGCAGTTTGCAGGTGCTTTAGAGAGATTAGCCTCTGGTTTGGAATCACGGAGAGGAAATAGTAGAAATGATGGCAGAAAGGCTCTCTTTGGTGTGCTGCTGGAAGAAGATTAAAACATTGACAAATTACTTAAGCAATGGTGTATTTATGTTTATTTATTTATTTAACTATTTATTTATTTATCTTTATTTATTTATTTATTTATTTTTATAGAAATCAGTACAAGCCATTTGAGTAAGTTACTATATCATGTTTTAAATGAATGTTTGCTGAAGTGCACAACATAACTCAGTGAAGTTAAGGTTAGGGCTGGAGAATTAGTTCTGTCCAAGATGAGAACATCTCAAGAAGAAATTTTTAATCAGCCGGTAGAAGAGTTTGAGGTTCAAAGCCAAATTCTCTTTGCTGTTTCTCAAATTTATTTATTTTTATTTTTATTTTGACCAGTTAGAACTATTAACCATTTTGAATATCTTGATTCATTTTCTCCAGATTCACGATCCCAGTCTGTGAGTTTGTGTCTTTAAACAGATCATTTTCACTGACATTTTTCTGAACTTTGTTCTCCACATGACAACAATCGACTCTTTTCAAACTATATGAATCTAATTAGTGTACAAAGTTTTGCTCTGGAATAGTGCCTGTAGCTAAACTTTTTGACTGTTCATGGATGCTCATGTCTGACGCTAAAATTCTGAGTGTCTCAGAGTTCAGATATGAATTTAGATGTTCCCAGCCTTTGGGTTAAAGCATATACGTTTGACAAATCAAGATTTGTTTGAAAGTCATACAAGCATTCCTTTAGAGAGGACCCAATAAAAGCCCTATCCTCTGTGGACTTTGTGCAAGGATTTTGTAGTCACTTCAGTTTTCCAGTAGAGGACCTCTCCACTTCTCTTTTGACACTGAGGATACAATGATATTTGCTTAGCCTTGACAACCAATGAACACTGCTTTCTGAAATGCCATGAGATCAAGGAGAGAACTTAGGGTGAACTAGATTAATCAGGACTGTGTTGTTTTTTCCTTTTCTGGTTCACAGAATATTCTCATTTAGTTCACAGTTTTCAGTACAAGATAAATGGGCAAAATACAATTACAGGAGACTGAGTTTTCTTTCTTCTCTTGCCTGATATCTGCTGTGTGTACATTCTCTTCTTATTTTTCCAGCTTGTAGACTTAAAGAGAAACCGAATCTTTCCTGAAGGATTGATGGGAGAAGGAAAATGTATGTTCCTTAAAAAGTAGTAGGTTAAAAGACTTCAATATTTTTTTTTTTTAGACTGTAATTCCAATTAAAAATGAAATGTATAATGTGTGATCTGATTTTCAGGTGGCTTGGACTTCCAGCTGGAACAAGAGTTTTGGAAGAAATGTGCTCTGTCTTCTACTGTGTCCCATTCATTTGCAAATCTTTCTTTTAGTATCTGCTGAAGTACTTTCCAGAAGGGTGGCTCAGATATTTTTGGTTGTTATTTTTCCTGTTTTCCTTGATCATTTTCATTTGAATATTAACAGAGTGTTTATTGTTTGTTTGTTTGTTTTTTTGTTTGTTTTTAAATTATGGTGTGTCCAACTTGGTTAGAAAATAGCCTCAGTTTGAATAGTAATATAAATTGCACTGATTCTATATGGATATAGAGCATTACAGTGATAGGAAAAAAGTGTGTTGTGTTTTTTTTCCCATCACACTTCCTGGTATTTCATCATCCTTCACTATCACAGATGCTCATCCAGTGAGCTGCCAAGGAAATGGCAAAATAAAGGAATAGTGATTGTCAGGTTAAGTTAAAAGGTGAAATATGGCAACTTCATTGGGTAGATACTTTACTGCACTTCCTCTGATATGTCTTAAGAAGTGTTATATATGGAGTGGTAATCTGTGTCGAGAAGATGGTTGATATTAATAAAGAAGGGGGAGATATGGGAGTGTGGCCGTGGGGATCGGAAAGCCCCGTGGTTGATGGTAACATCAGACTCTTAACAATGAGGCCATCAGGAATGCTACGCCATTGGCCCCCCCACCACTACTGCCATCGAAGGGTTTTGCTGTTACGCCCCCCTGGTGGCCTGGACGTGCCTTTTGACCCAGGCCTATTGGCCTTGAAAACGAGATGGATATGCTTTTCTTCGATCCGGGAAGAATGGGATACATAAGGCCCAAAGACCGAGATGCTTGACAACTTAAAGCAAGACATATTGTTCAAAAGGAATGGAAAATGGACACTTGTTAGTAATTAAGAAAAGGAATGGAAAATGGAGCCTGTTAAGTCACGGAACTTAAAGGATTGTTTGTTACTTTTTCTGATTGTATAGGCATACTCGGGTTCAGTATGTAAAAGCAATGTTCTGTATATTTAGAATGTTTGATGTTGGTGTGTGCGTGTTGGTGGAGCGTAGACACCCCGCACACCCAGCACTGTTTACTTGCCTTTTATACCGTTTATAAATATTCCTTTTATAAATATTACTAAATTCAGATTGTGTTGAGACTTCATTTATAACAGAAGTAAGTGACTCCAAAAGCCTGAGTAGCATTCTGTAGGTTACTCTGAGCATTGATCTCTTCCCTCTACTTCTATCACTGTTTAAATCATTAGTATACTTATCCCAGACTTTGCCATCAGAATGTCACCAGAACCCATTTGCAAGGAACTCAATCTGTTTTCTGTAATTAATACAATTCTAGTAACAGGTATGGCTGGTTTTTATTTAAAAGGAGAATATATTAATGTGTAGTAATAATTCCTTTTCATTGAAACATGGAGACAAAGGCAGATTCCATGAAGAAAGAAGAAAGTTAACTGGTTTTGCACCTCCCCTTTGGGGGCGTTCAAAACAATAAGATTCAAAAAATACTATTAAAAGTCCAGCAAGTTCAACATCAATTTCCTTCCTGTGGTGTTTTCCCCATCCTGATCACTGATGCCACATGATATGGTGCCAGAAAGTCATCAGTCTGGCAGCTGGGATGTTTTTGTTTTGTTTTGTTTTGTTTTGTTTTGCTTTGCTTTGCTTTTCTAACACTGATCCAGTAAATATTTGCTGGGCCATTTGCACCATCTGCCATGCAAATGTTATTCCAAGGAAGAATGACAGACATAGGGGAATATCCATGTTAAAGCACCATTTAAAGTGGAAATGCTGGTGCCAGTGTCAGGAAACCATGAGAACAAAGAAGATGAGCAAGAAATACAAAGGAGAAAAGGATACAGCCTTTGCATCTCTGTAGAGAATGGTCTGATTCCTAGCACCCGTGACCAAAAGTGAAGAGCATGCATCTAACAGCTCCTCTCTCCCCTAGACATTATGAACATGGAAAACCAAGGACCTACATGCATATGGCTTGGCACTAGGAGAGGACAAACTGGTTTGGCTCAGTTGGAAAACATACTGAGCCTCTGTCCAATATCTGCAACTATAAATACTCGTTTCTGTGGCTCAAAAACACTTTTGTTTCTGTCTGTCACTCTCAAGCGCTCAGGGGCTTTTGTCTGAGTCAGAAGCTGGGGGAGGTGTGATTTACAGCCAAGTAGGGATCATCTTAAGATATGGCAGTGTTGTTATAAACAAAAAGCCACGATATGCACTGATGTAATGAAATGCCCATGTTGCCTCAGGCCAAAGATGAGAACTTGTGATATTCTTAAGATAAGTATCAGGTTTTGGTCCCTTCCTCAACTGCATGAGTCAGCTTCACATTTTATAGATGAAAATCTCACTGTTTCTGAATGTATTTCCTCTTAATGGAACCAACCTTCTTTTGAAATTTTGGTACCCACAGTGTCAGTTCAGATGAACTCTCAAAAAAAAAAAAAATATATATATATATATATATGAATACATGCCTTTCTTTTGTCTGACCACTGGTACAGAGGAAGGAGGAAAAACCATGATATCGATTTTCAGATGCCACATATCTCACAACAGGTCAAGTCAGTCTACAGTAAAACACAAGGGTCTCTGTAACACAAAAGGAAGCAATAAAAGGTGATTTCCTGGGCATCAGCCACTCACTGCTATTGTTGCTGCAACCATACAAAACCTTGTACACCTGATGCTTGACCTTCAATCATTGTAAAAATGCTACAAAAGCACTGAATTTCACTTTCTTCCCTTGTAACATTCTCCACTGGCATTTGTGATAGGAGTGATGGTTGTCAGAGAAAACGAGGTGTCAAGATGCTTGGACAAAGCCTCAAACATCCACATTAGTAGGAAATCACATACACAAACCAATGATATAATGACACCTGTCCATTAATAGAGGAATGATTGTTTCAACGATGGAAAACACACACACACACAAAACTCAAAATTTTTCTCCTTTGGCAAAGTGAAAAAGTGATTAGCATTGCTGATGTTCTTATTAATGACTTCTTCTTACATGTTTCCAGCTAACAAACAATACATTTTTGCAGCCTAATGGGTTTTCTGCTCACTTTTCTTCCCCATAATGAAAACAAAAGAAAACCTCTGTGCAACAAAATGCAGAGTATCAGTCTTCTATCTCTATTCAAGTCACGGTAATCATTCACAGGCAAGAAGACACCAATCAGCTGCATGTATTGATATTTCAGTGGAAAGTATAGCCAAGATCACATAATTTTTCCTACTAGAAGAAAGTATAAACAAGTCAGAGTTTGGGAAACCAAAACTGAATGAACCTACTTATTTACTTTTTTTTTTTTTTGTATTAAAATTATAAAATTGTTTTCCGTGTGCTTCCATGGGGTAGATATTTCTCATTTTGTATGTATGTGCAGGACCTTGAGAAAGAATTTTAATTTTTACTTTCCTGTCAGTTTTCTCAGTGCATTCACAGACTCTTTCAAATCTGATAGAAACACTTTATACTGTCAGCAGGGAAATCGGGATAGCAATTCTTGCCTCTAAACTTTCTTTGCAACCATGTAGGTTATGTTTCCTTGTGTTGGAATGGGGAAGGTTATATACTGCTTCAGTGATGGACTTGCTGTTGTGGATTTGCAAAAGGACAGTGATGTGAGTGAATCTGAAACTGTCATCTTTTTATTGTTTGGTGAGACAAAAGGTAATTTTTAACTCAGTCCCATGTGTCATTCACATGTATTCATCGTTCTTTGCAGTCCCATCTATCTGCACCTTTACCCAACCTGAGGACTGGGAAGCCCACCTCTAGCAAATAGAAAGCATACATTAAAAATAATGAGCACTCTTTTTTTGCAGCAATCCAGAGCATTATTTTTTTTTCACTGAGGTATATGTTCAGGTTTATTAGTTTCATTTGGATTTTATTTCTGTTGTTTAACTCTCATAATAGTTATACTAGCAGCAACCATTAACTGATTCATCATAATGTACTGATCTGTCACAGAAGTAGAAGAAGGTCAGTGCCCAGTTCTTTTCAATTTTAATTCCAGATGATGCTTTTTACTACCTTGACCTGGTGAGCTCCCACTACATTCAGTTCTTTGTGTCTTGCTATGAGAAGAATGTGTCTTCCTTTCCTTTCAAGCTGTTCGACAGCCATTTCCAGGCAGGAGATAGCAGCTGCAGCAAACTCACATTCTTGTCTTACTTGTTTGCCCCAAGTGAGATGAAACTATATAAAGCGAGTTTATTCTTCGAGATTGCCAAGGCTGAGGCTTGGGGCACTGTTCTATCATGTTTCACAGGACTGCCATGGATAAGCCATGCAGTTTTCAGAGACAAAATTCCATGTGCTTCCCTCAAAAAGATTTAAATTTTTGGAAAGATGCAACATACTTTTGAAAATACCTGTCTAATGATCAGATGTAGGAAAATGACTTTCATAAAGGGCATGTTGTTTTGTTAGGATTTGCAGTGTCATTGCTACAGGGACACAGTTAATGTATGCAGTGCTTTTAAGCCCATGCATTGTTTAGCAGCTCACATATATTGTATTTTCCCCCTGTTGCCTGAAGGAAAGGAGAAATTTACTATATTAAGCAATAAATATAATATGTAATTGTATTTAGATCTAAACTCATATTTCCATGTTATCATTTTTTAAAGGGGACACCCTGAAGGTAATGATTAATTATAAAGCGTGGCTGGACATCAGGAATGATTTTGTAAAATTATAAGGTATCCTTTGACATAAAAAAATCTGTTGGTTTGTGGTGCTTACACATGCCTGGTTTTCATTTCCTCACTTTTTCTGGATATACAAGTTGGGCATGAGCTGAACAACATATATTATCAATTGCAGATGCACACAAGATGCCAGAGCATCAGAGCATTTAACATTGTCAAAGTGCTGTCTGTAGCAGGAAAGATGGCACTGCAAAGATCAGGTTGGATGTTTGGCAGTCCCCAGTGCCTCTGCCATTTTTGTGTACTTGTTTTGTCTTTCAGACAGATGGACCTCAGCACAGCTTCATTTAGTCCAGACTCCAACATTATATTCTCCAGATATGTTCTCACCCTGTGGTCTTCGTCTTGGTGCTTGAGCAACATTGCTAACACAACCTTTATTAACAACGGGGGAAGCTGAGGATGCAGAAAGGTTTCTCCTTTCCTCAGAGTGTACACCATCCATCACCATCTTGGAGTTTCTAGAAGTGTCCATGCTTGTCTTCTCCAGTTGGTCAATGTGACAAAGTAATCTCACTGAGAGTGTAGACCTTTGGCTCAGTATGGATTTTGGATTTATCAAATAGCTGTCCCATAAATTTTGCAGGCAGAAAGAGAAATGCAGGACATTTGGCTTTGTTCCCCAGAGGGGAAATCTGGGGGTTGGGGTGCATATGCCAGAGCCTGTCAGGGCTTTCTAGGTGCCATGCTAACACGTGGGAAAACATAATGGGTACTAAGCCTTCAAGAAGCAAGTTAACTGATTTAGATTATACAATTATATTTCTCAGACTATTTTGTGTCTTGATACCAATCAAGCATAATTAATCTGTATGTAAATATTATGATTATGTAGCAAGATAGATACATGACTTGCATCTTACTAAAAACTTTTTCCCAAAATATTTCTTGAGAAATAAGTCTTTTTGTAGTGGGATTTTTTGGCTTCAAAATCAATTTTCATTCATGTTGGAGAAGGTGGGGGAAGGTAGCTAAAATATATTTTGTCACTTTTTTCTTTTCTTCAGCATTTTTGCTTAGAAAATAAGGTTTATTCTTGACTGAATCCTGTCAGTGAGCAAGCCACAGGTTACTTAGAGTCTTGCTATATGGAAATGGATGCTCTTGCTGGCAGGAAGTATTTCTGAGGCAGTGGATCACGAGTCTCATATAAGTACAATTACTCGCATCCCTATGTCTTTGAAGCTTTGGGCTTCAGCCCATTATGTATTGTAACCTGCAGGGCGGATCATTTAGCAACCGATGGAATTCGTTAGACTAGAACAATGATGACATTTGTATTGGCAGCTGTCTAGCAGCAAATATTTTAGTTTCATGCTAAGCGTGTTCAAACCAAACAGGAATTGATTATAAACTCAAGTCAATATTTTGCTGGCAAAAGTAAAGTATTCAGTGAGAAAAAAGTGGCCACTTTTCAGAGAAACTTATTGTAATGTGTTATTAATGCAAAGATGATCAGATAAAAACTGGAACTTGGCAAGCTGTCAAAAACTCAGAGTGAATCAAAAATTTATAAAACACTATTGAGTTATAACAATCCTATTATAGATCCTAGCAATCATTTTTGCTGAAGCACGCTCCTTAGATTATTTTACTGTTCAGACATTAGGATACAAGGATTTAAAGCTTTGAAGCTCCTCTCTCTCTCTCTCACACATACTCTTTTCTTTTGGAATAGCATAAAATTAAAAATGAAATTTACACAGTGAATTATTTAGCTCCAGTTCACATTTGGATTGAATAAGAACAATAGAGTTTAAAGTAATGGCAGTATTTTTCCTTTATGGATTGTATTTTGCTGACTTACATGAAAAATTACTGCTATTACATTCAAGCAGAATGAATTGCTTTATGAAATCTGTAAACTTAATTTGTGCATGCACTCAAACCACTAGCTGCAGACATGATGCTTTCAGGAAAAAAAAAAAAAAAAGGTGAAAAGCTTCTCTGTCTATGGATTTTCTCTCCTTGAGCGTGTTTTAAATTTTTATTGCCTTTGTCATTCTTATATATGAGATCCTTTCTTCCCAAATACCGGGCAGTGACATTAGGTGGATACATTCTGAAAGGGGCACCTACAATCATCCATATCTCTGAGTGTCTGTCCCTTTTTGTACAGGGATTTCTAAAGTGCCTATCACTCCAGTATTTAAGCTTCATATTTCTTGCAAATAGCTTAAAGCAAATAAAGTCTTGAAATATCAGTTCTTCTTCTCAATTTCAGTGTTGTCTGTCTCACTTAGGGCTAAGCAATTATTGTTCCCGAGAAGAAAGACCAGGCCTAAAGGTTTCTGAGTTTAAAGCAATGTAGTTTTGAAATAAGGGTGAAACTTCTTATCACACGTCTCAGAGCTGAAGATAATCTTATTAGGTCCTGTAAGTCCTAGATACTGTGATAAATGCATAGGAGGAGGGAGACGTTACTTGTACATTTTACTTTTTTTTTTTTTTTTTGTCATATTGTCAGATCTTTCAATATTATTCACTTATTACAATTTCTAAGTGATAAGGTAGCTGATTTTTAATAGCAGGCTCTCAGAATAGGGAGCAAAGTGTTTAGGAGGGACTGGAAAGTCTTTCTTTAATGCAACAATTCTCCCATGGCTATGTCACGTCACCATGGGGGAGCACTGACAGACAAGCTTTGTGTGTGTGCTGCAGCACAGTTCCCATACAAAACACAGAAAGCCACATTGTCAAAATGTTGAGACCATGACAATGTACCAACTTCCTTGCCCAGCTGGCCAGCCACCTTCAGCACCATGCTAGCCATCAGCTCTGCTTAACGCAGACCCTGCAGGCTCAGACTTCAAGCAAAGCCCAACTGCATCTGTCTGCACCCCATCGTGGAGACCATCTTGTGTTCTCCTTTTGGAATACAGGAAAATGGAGACACTTCATAGGTATTTGAATATTTGATAATGTTAAAATGGAACAGATTAAGCCATTTACCATCTCACATAAATTCTGAATGCCAGAGCAGCTTTTGCCTGCTCACAGACATAATGTAATGAAACCACAGTTGATACCATGACCCGTGAATTGTTATTTTTAACTTGACATTTCTTTCACGTCACTGCAGGTGTTTTGAGAAATGGGAAATAAATGAAATTACTGGGTTCTTTTGAACTAACAGTCTATTGTCAGGTTTATCATGTTACGGTGGTAACAGCAATTGCCTTAAGTGATTTTTAATGGATAACAGTACACATCAAGTTATGATCTTGTCAGATGTGAAAACTAACCAGTGTTAAGTTTCACCAATATTTGGAAGAAAAAACAGAGAAAATCCTGAGGGTTAAATAAAGCTGGGAGAACAAGAGGTTATTATGAAAATGAAATAGTAACAGAAAAAGTTATTACAGTTAATTAAAATTAATTGACCATACTGTTTAAAAAAAAAAAAAAAAAAAGTAATTGTAGCTGCTTATGCAAAATACAGATGAAGATTACTTTGTAATTAAGAAGAACAGAAAGTTGATAAACAGTCACAATTACTTCATTTACATATATATATGATTGGCTTCATATTCCCTAGTCTGACATTTGCCAGGTGAGGAATAGTCACAGACGAGAAGAGGAATAGTCACAATGCACAATTCAGTTTAAGATGCCTAAATTTAGGTGGCTATATGTAAGTGTCTGTCCATCTGCTCTACATGTCTAAGCTCCCACTGTGTTCAGTGGAAATTTAGTGGCAACAGGGGAATTTAAAGAGCCACTCAGCTCACATACCCAGTGGTTTATCAGGCAGATAGCTCCCAGAGACTTGCATGGAAAGGAACATGCTCCTACATTGAAAGGGACATCACATATTCTTCCAGTCAACTGTTATACAGATTATGTATACATTGCTTTTTGACATTCAAAATGCCCTTAATTTATTTTAATTCTTAGTTAAGTCATTATTTGTATGAGAGAATATCTGTGACAGGGCTACAGTATCACAGAGGCTTTCCTTTCATCTAGTGAGAGGAAAGTGATGTGTCTCAGCCACACAAATCTTCCCCAACCCTCCTGCAACCCAGGTGTGAATTTTTATCTTGGATACGAACATACATGTTTATTTATATGAGCTTTATTTTGTCTTACTTAGACTGCTCACTTGAACAATGCTCCACACATGTAAACTTAAACAGTTGTTTTTGTTTGTTTGTTTGTTTTTAACTGGGGCTTTTCAAAGGCACTCACTGCTCTCAGCATTTGAGCTCAGCACCCATGCCGAGCAAGTGAGCAGGAAACAATCTCCTGGAGTCATTTTAAAAGCCTTTCTGTAAACGGTGTTGCACCAGTTACCTAACAGTGCATGAAAGCAACCTAAAACTGGAAATGCTCTTACCAATGTTTCTGTGTAATCACAGCACTAGGACACCAGCTCTTTGTTCTTGAACTTTTTGAATGGCATAGTATAGTTCAAGTACCACTTGATGCTCAGGTCTGAATCATCTCCCTTTTACGCATTGAGTGGCATTATGTCATGGTGGGATTGTAGTTGGTGTTTCTCTCAGATGCTGTTTCAGCATCAGGAATCAGATTTGTATTGGGGGAGGGGAGCAGTTGCATGTTATAATCTGTCTTCTAGCAGCTGAGGCTAATCTTGTTTCTTTCCATTTTCTATCTGAATTTTAGATAAAATGAATTGTTCCACAGGTACCGTTTCTAGGTGAGGATCCACCAGCCACATCATTATCTCTGATTTACCTAGAACTATGTTATAGCTTCTTGAATGATCATGTTGGCCTTGCTACCTTCTTCTCCTCTCTGCTGCCCTTTTCCCTGTTTTGCTGTGATTTGCAGCTCTGGTGTGTAGAAAACTTTTCCACTGCCACTACAGAGCAGAGTTTTCAGCTTGTTAGTGTCTGAGCCAGTAAAGCATCTCACTCCATAAGGGCTTGCCTATAAGCCTAAAGAAAGTTCTTGTCCATGTTATTACCTGTTTGGCTATTAGTGAGTGTTGGTCATGCCTTTAAACTGTCAGTTATAAGAGCTACCATCTGTATTTGAAGCCCCAATACTTTACAGATCTTCAGTGTTCCTTCAAAGTGTATGGTGGTCCATTATCTCAAATGAGCTCATTGCAAATACAGTATTTGGTGACTATTACCACAGTGTGATTCACTAGAGTGCTGGCTAATGTGTTGCTTACTTCAGTTAGTTTCAAAAGAACAACTGTAATAATCAATTATCAGCAGGCAGTGGTTTCCTCCATGTTCAAATAAATCAATTGCCAATTGCTGCCAGGCTCTGCTGGGTGCATCACAAATTGTCATACCCTCCTGATGCTTCTGTCTCTGGTACTTTGCACTATGGCAATGATTTCTGACCATTTTTACTGTCTGTGCATTCAAGTAGGCCCAATAAAGTCTGCTTGTTGCCCAGTCTTTTGCATAATGCCATCTAAGGTGTCCTCATGAATCTTTTTCAGTCTCTCTTGGTGCATTTTAATTGGAGACTGTGTTTTCCCCTGTTTTTGCACTTGCTTATTCTCTCAGTCACCTTTGTGGTTTTTTTTTTGTTTTGTTTTGTTTTGTTTTGTTTTGTTTTTTCCCATTCCAAAAGTCTCTGGTAGTCAAGGGAACTAGTTTCTATGCAGCCTGGGCTGAGCTTATTATTTCTTTTAAAGGACTCATTGCATTGTCAGTCTCAGTTTCTCTCTGGTTTTCAGCTCACATATTTTGCAGATCTGGTAAATGGTACAGCAGTGTGTGCACTCGTTCTTCCAAAAAACTTTTCTCAGCATTTTGTTTTGTTCTGCATTTTGTCAGTCTTTGAAATTACTCAGAGTTTTCTGTTTCACATTTAAGTTGTACCTTTAATATTTTAGCACTGAGCATGGAAATCACTTTGCCACAAAAGACAAATGCTTGTCAATGATGTCCTTGTATTAATGTAAAGCGATATAAAACTAGCCAGACGGGCAAAGGTCTGTCTAGCCCAATATTTTACCCTTGCCAATGGCCAACAGCAGAAGGTTGAGTTTTAATAGCTGTTGGGCATCTAATAATAATTTGGAAACATTCTCCCATCCTCCAAGTTGCAGATCAGTAGTTCCTAAGACAATATGCTGTGGGGTTTTTGGCTTGTTTTTGCTTGCTTGTTTGTTTGCTTGGGGGGAGGGGTTAGTTGCTTTTTTGTTTGTTTGGTAAGTTTGGTTTGGTTTCATCATCATCATCATTATTATTATGATTATTAATTTATTAATTATTTATTTAATTACCCTAGGACTATTTTTCTTCTAATTGGACTTGTTGCTTTTTGAATCTATGTGAACTTCTAGCATTCACAAGATGCTGAAGCGAGAAATTCTGCAGCTGAAGTATAATGTGTGTGAAGAACTACTTCCTTTCATCTTTTTGTGAACTTACCACCTTCTAGGACTAGATGATGTTTTCTTGTTCTTCTGCAGAAATAGACGGTGAAGAGCTCCTCCCCAGCTGATCTCTCCCTGGCACTTACAATTTCATAATCTTCCATTATATTCTTCCCTCTGTCATTTCTTTTGCAAGCATAATGTTGTTTTCTGTTTTCCTCTCTGTTCTTTTCCTGATAATTCTTTATGTTGGCTTTTTTTTTTTTTTTTTTTTTTTTTTACCATAACCATACACTTTGCCTACATTTTCATCTATTTATGCATTAGAAGACTAAGATCTTGCTCCTGAATGGTAATATCAGATAAAATTGCTCTGTTATGTATCTGCAGATTTTCCTCATTTTCCTCATTTTACTTTTCCTTAGTTTGAGTTCTGTTGTCCAGTCATTTGATTTTAAGAGATCCTTATGCAGTTTTCCACTGTTGGCTTTCAACTTTCCTACCCTGAATAACCCAGTATTCTCAGTAAACTTTGTCACTTCACTGCCCACCCTCTGCTTCACAGCATTTAAGAATATGTTAAACAGCATGAGTCCCAGCACAGTCCCTGTGGGACTCCATTGGTGACCTCCCTCTGCTGTGAAAATTGGCCATTTACTCTTACCCTTTCTTCCAATTGTTTAATCAATTATTTATTCATGTAACGACCTTCCTTTTTATCCCATGTCTATTTAGTTCCTTTGGAAGCCTTTGTAGAAGGACCTTGCTGAATGTCTTTTGGAAATCCATGTAGATTATCAGCCAGATATCTTTTATCCACATGAATGAAATAAGCAGTTTTTAAAGTGCGAATAATCTGACCTATTTCCAATCACCTACATTAGGTTGAAATGAAGCTACCCTTGGAGTGTTTATTCACTCCATTGACTTGAAAGGGGAATGCAGACACATAGCCATTGACTTCAAGGAGCTTTCCACTGAAGACCACGGTTATCCCTGCCTTTCTATATAAAATGTATAAGGATTTGGGTCTACATCTTCCTGGCATGCAAGTTATTTATCAGTTGCAGTCCTACAGAAGTCAGCTCTTCTCTCCAAGTCCAGTTTTCTGAAATGCCCCTTGTTCCAGAGTCCATCCATTTGTGCATTTTTTTTAAAAACTGACTTCACTCTTAGCAACTCTGACCCATACACCTGGACGCAGAATAAGAAGCAATATGACAAGACACTTCCTTTGTGCCCCTGCATGTTCCCATTTGGCAATTTGTCATGTAACAATCTGAACATGATCACTTTCCATTATTTAATGAGTTTGTTTTCAGAATTGTGTGGCTTGGTTTTAAATGGGCTTTGTGGTTTCTCTAGGTTGTCCTTTTTTTTTTTTTTTTTTTTTTTTTTTCCTTCCCCTCCATAGACTGTCTAGTTTTCTTTCAGAATGACTCTTTTCCATGAATGAAAAGGTACAGATTAACATGTTCAATGTCTAGGTTAAATATTTCATCTGCTCATATAAATTGAGAGAAGTATTGATATATCTGTCAACTACTCTTATTGTAACAAAGAAATAATCCTTCACTTAATTCATTATGTTACTATAACAAATATTACTATTTGACCTTGTGAGTATGCGTCTGTAGATGCTTGTCATTTGAGAGTTTCTTTATCTGAATGTTTCAAATGATTGTTAGAATTAACCCAATCAGTTTTCCTTTATACTAGTGATATGAATTATTAGAACTGGGATAACTATTCTCCATCTGTAACATCTTAGCACACCAATTTAGATTTATGTAACAGTTTGGTTGGCTGCATTTCCACTGATAAAAAAATCTGTGTGGAGCAGCTTCTTGGTCCTTCTGATCCACTACCATTTTTGTTTTCAGTTTCCTAAAAGAGTTATTTTTTACTTACATTTTCTTTTTCTTAATCTGCTGAGTTTGTTATTTAATGTGATTAATTCTGAAACATTTTCTTCCATGTCTGAGATGATATAGTAGCATCTATTTCAAAATCTTGCTGGCAGTTTCTGATTAGTTAATTTTAGTCTGAATGAGCTTAAAGTCTCACATGTTATTCTTAGGCAACAACTACAGCTGTCTTTACTGATTTAGACTAAATGCCTATAATTCTATAGTTAACAAAATTAAATCTTTGAATGCCCTATCTCTAGATTTAAATATCACAGTACTTCAGAAGTATGAATATTTTAGGGGGGTAAATTACATGATTCATAGTGATGTATCTGGGGATTTTATTATGTTTCCTTTGAAATACATAATATTATTTAATTCCAGATTAATTTTTCCAGTAGCAAGTCTCAGTATTTCTGAGTCAGCCTTCATAAACCCTTGTTCTAACATCTGGCTGCTGTTCCCCTGCCCATGCTCCCAGACCCAGACTGTTAAACATCAGTTGTTTTGGGTCTCACACTCCTTCAAGGCAGGTTTTCTTCCTCACACATTTGCATTACAGTACTGGGATGACTCTCCTGCTTTCAAGCCTTAGTGACAGCTGTAGAGCCCAGATCTATTGAGATGTTCCTGGCATGAGGGACCTTCTTGTAGGAGCAGATATAGGCTCCTGATAATTCTCCAGCAGGGCTTTGCTCATCAGGGCCACTCCCAGCAGATACCTCCAAGGGTATATGCAACTTTCTGCCATGTGCATTCCCATATGCACAGGACATGGTGCTCAGTCCTGCCACATTGCATCAGCCCCAGAAGGTGATTTCTTAGTGCTGGAACAGCCCCCACCAAGGGCAGGGCCATGTTGGGTTATCCCATGTCACATCCCACTTTGCACTCCAGTTTTACAAGACAGGAAAAGACTGGAGCAAATGGAGGCTGGTTGCATCACTGTGTGTCCCAGGGAGGCAGAGTCATGGACAGATGGACTCACATCCCCACATTTGCACAGAAAGCATGCGGCAGATTGGGGAATTAAGCCCAGACCTCCCAGCTGCCCAATGTCTGAATGTCTCCACTGTGATGATGAACATTTTTTTTTCAGATGAGTTGTAAAGCAGTTAGATTGCTCCTCTGCAGTCATTAAGGATCCCAAGACTGCTTTTCATGAGCTTCCAATAGTATTACTTAGCTGAGTGTCCTGGCCACTGTCCAGTTTGGCTTACTGCAGGCTATATCTCTAGACTTCCATCATTTCAGTTGTGTAACATAAAGCATCTTAAAATGTCAGTCAGCACTGCTAATGCTGCCAAAAAGTTACATAGGCTTGCTGCATAGTCACTATATAGCCATGAAGTGAAGCAACGCTTTTATGCAAATGCTGTATTCAGAGTATACTGTCTACAATTACAGTGCATGTAATTTTTCATTGTTTTTATGACCATTATTTTTATCATATGTATTCATATATAATCTCATGGACTAGGGAGCTCTGTGACATGGCAGTCTTTTGACTTGAACTTGAAACTGATTATATGCACAGAAGTCAGTGTTTTGTTTCAACAGATTTTGGGGGGAAACTCTGGACACAGACAGAAAGAGATGAATAATTCTGATCACTCTTTGGACTCTTGCGTGGAGTCTTAAGAAGTTTCTGAACACCTCTAGAGATTTTTCTCTTCATTTTGATATTAAAACACACATAGGTTTTCATCCCCTTCTTTTGCTGCCAGACAGCCCTCCCTGAGCAATGCCAATGTTAACAAAGTTCTCTAAGTGTGATCCTGAGTCATTCAGATCTGATAGACTGTGTAGTTTTCGATATTTGACTAGGCTATCTAATCATAAGTTGAAGTCCCATATGGCCAATGATCTTCACTTTTCCATTCTTTGTTAATGGGGCAAGACCGTATTTTGAATACTTCTCCTCCTTAGAAAGACAGCTCAGGAAATGAGTCCCAGTACAGGGTATGGCTTCCTTGGCTGTAAACTACACCAGGCACACCTTAGGCTGACATTTACCAGTTGTTTGCAAAATGTATGCAAATCCCAGAAAACATTTTAAACTTTGCATTTACTTGCAGGCTTATTAGTTTCTAAAACGAAGCATGCTAGTTTTGTGAAAGTATTGCATTGACTCCATCTGACAATTGTACACAGTTTGCTCTTTAGCACTAACATAATATTTATCAGCCTTCTTAAGAATTTTTTGCTCAATTTCCATACAGAGACTTTTGCCTTCCTCTTAAAATAGTGTTCAGGTTCATCTTGAGTTTCTTTCATGGATTTTTCCACAGTTCTATTTTTATGCACTCATTTCAAAGCCAGTATAGCTCTTTCTCAGATATATAGAGAGGGCAAAACATTCTCTAAGCAAAAGACCATCAGTAGACTTCATTTGCTTTCCTTTTTTCCAGCTAAGTACAGATATATTGTTATGTCTACAGCAGCTTTGAATGTAAAGCCCTTTGTATGATGAGCAGTTTTAGATTATCTGTTTTTATTGCCTCTGTTCTTCTAGAGTTTAATCCATTACACCGATGCTATATGAAATGACTAGAATAGCATGTAAGACCTGTTTGGGATATTAATTGTCCCTCTGGGACAAAGATTTTGAAAATTTTCTAGATAAGAAGTGGAAATTGTATTCCTTATATTAGTTAGAAGTGTGAGTTAATATTTGAGACCTCTCAATAGGTTTTCACTTTCTAGAAGCCTTACAAAGGTGCCATGGCATTGTCAGCCTGCCTTTTTGTTATATATACTCAAGAAATTTGTTGTACAAACTGTTAAAAATGTCCTTCCATGTTAAATGAAATCCAACATTTGTTATATATACTCACCGAAATGTGCTCTAGAAATTGCAGACTATAATCGACTTGAGAAAATGAAATCAATTAGTATCTCACCCACTAGATTATCAGAGCTTGATTTTCTTTAAGAAAAAAAAAAAAAAAAAAAAAAAAAAAGAAAATAGAAAAAAAAAAAGGCCCAGAAAAACAAAATGTAAAATCCCCCTGTTACATTTGTGTGTTATTGGCAGATGTCCCAAGCATCTCTGCTTTCTATATCTCAGAAAGTGGAAGCTACCCTAGAGCATGGCATTTGAAAAGGTGCTGGAGTTAAGATAAACTGCAGGACAGAAACTGGGCTAACAAAGAGAAGGGATGACGAGGGCAAGGATTTCTCAATCCCACCAGATGCAGTTCTCTGCTATTGGGAAAATGAATGCTTGGGGCCCCAGGTGTTTTGGTGTCAGTCCTTTCTGCCTGTGGCTGAAGGGGGTGCCATGCTGCCCAGCGCTTGGGAAGGCAGTTGACACAACCTGCCCTGCCTGTCATTTCATGCAGCTTGCTCTCCTGGGAGAGAAAGCGATGTTGAAAGCTTAGGGATGAGTGTGAGGCACTCATCCTGAGCAACGGTAACAATTTGCTCTTAACACCACGTTTCTCCCATGCGCTCTATGTGCTCAGACCTTCCCAAGAATACGAGTTTACTTTCCTTCAATCCATCTGGAGTAATTTGTGATGACAAACAGATAGCGTGGAGGGAGCAAGCGCGACCCCACGGCAGGACCCTGGCTCCTGCCTAGCAACAGCAGCTGCTGGCCTGCTGGTGGGCCTGCCCCCCACCCCGCGAGGACAAACGCTGGTGTGCTTCACATGCCGGGCCCCAAAGGGAATAACAGGAGCTGACCCGGCCAGAAATGCCAGGATCACAAAGTCTCAGGGGTTTGGTTGCTAACATAATGCATCATTACACTGGTGAATCAAACTCCTTGCTTGCTGTTTACAGCCGCATTAAATATAAATAAGAGAACTAAACAAACCGCTGAAAAATAGTCTAATTAAATTGTGCAGTGAGATAGGCCCGTGGCTTTCAGTGCTTTTAATTCCCCATGAAGAAAAGCATATTCGCTTTCCTTCTTTTTCATGACATTTGTTCCCACACAGAAAGGCTAAAAACAGCTGGCGTTGGCTTGTTATAATAAAGGACTTTTTCCTGTGAACTCATCTGTGAATGACATTGCAGGGTTAAGCAAAGCGTCTGCAGGACCAAAACAAGACTTAAATCCACAGTAAACATGACCAAACTTTGTATGCCTGCTGATCTGCTTTGCAGAATAAACCTGCTGCTGGCAGGCTTCTTCACTCTCTAGCTTAAGAAAGGAGCAGTCAGGGGCACAGCATGGCATGGCATGGCATGGCATGGCATGGCACGGCATGGCCCCCTTGCCTGCCCCTGCTAAAGGCTGTGCTCTGCTTTAACAGAGTTATTTCTTCCAGGCTGGAAAATAAGCAGGTGCACAAGTGCCATGCAAGCCAAGGGTTAATTGAGAGTTCTTGTAACTCCTTCCCACAAAGCATTCCCTTTGCAACTTTTACAAGATGTAAAAGTGACAAGCTTTGTCAGTGCCACTTGCGGTCTTTTATTTTTCAGTGCTCCTTCTCAATTCAGGTATTTATAAATTAACTTTCTTCAGCTCTAGCTGGCTGTAATTCTGCCTATGGGAGAGGTATCTATTAAACTTTTTATGATTTGTAAACAAGTACATTTCCTTTAAAAATGACCGTGTTTTCACAAACAATGCCCCAGTCCCTAGATTTAGCTCCAGAGAGGTATTTTATGGAAAATACCTTCCAGTCACTCTGCTTCTGATCACAATAGCAGATCTGAAAAATGGCCACTTGCCACATAGTCCTCCAAGCACTTGTAATATCTCCCTTCTCCCAAATCAAATACATTTGAATCTCTTTGCCTCATAGAATCCAGCAGCTTTTTTTTTGGGTGAGGAAAAACACATATTGTGGAGAATGAGAGGCTGAATATTTCCCTCAGGATTCGGGTTGATAAATATTAAAGAATGGAAGCAGTTCTGATTTGTAGAGAAGAAAAAAGACACTACTCCAATCTCCTGGGCCATATTGGAAAGCTTATTTTATTTAGCAAAGAGAGTGATGAAAATTGCACTAGAGATGTCAACACTTCAGTAGCCCTGAAGCATTTTGGCACCCTCTAGTCACAAGAACTGAATTGAGAGAGCCTCCCCATCTCCGTGCTCTCTGCCTGTTGTAACAGGTGTGTCAGCGAACACATGCCACGAGCCCAACCACCCCTTTGCCAAAAGGCGGAGAATGGCGCATTGCTGACGAGCCAGTGGGTGCCATTTGGCCAGAGAAGGAGCTCGATGACAGTAATCTGTAAAAACACAAGCAAAACATAACCTTGTGTGAATCTCTGAATGCTGGTTTTTCCTGCAGTCAGTAGCCTCTTGAAAAATATTAGAATTAGGCAATATATTTTAATTACATCAACAGCCATTTTTAGAAGAACACACTGTGTGGGCTCTACAACTCACCAATCACAAAAAATGAAATAAACCACAAGCACCCCCACCTAACCCATCTTCTGGCCCTTAATCAAATTGTATAGCATTTTGAAATTCTCTAGCAACAACACTGCTAAAAATAGACACTTAGGCTACCCACACAGAATATTCTTCTAACCTTTTCAAGTGTTTGCAATGACAAAATCATTCCTATTGTAATTAATGGTATCATGTTGAGGAAGATTGGGGAAACATACCTAAAGGCTCTGACAATAATTTTGTTACTAATATATTCCCCTGGTTTGCCTTTGAACTCTGTCATTCCTTGCCTTGCAGCTGTGTTTAATGAGTAGTGAGATTATTCAAATGAGCCCACAGCAAAACGTTGTTTTCTTAGTTCCCAGATCTTGAGAAGACATCTCCTGCCACAGTCAGTAGGCAAAACCTGAATCATAACCTTAGCATTGAATTCAATTTTATGCTTAAGGGTTTGTAAGTACCTTTGTACCCTATAAATATAATTGTGCTCACTTGTGATGGAGCTGATCTCTACTTACAGCAGATGCCAATGAGCCGGCAATAAAACAAAGGGAGAAACAGTGCAGCCTGTCACCGATGAGTGAGAAGCCAAATGTGACTGTGCTTGTGCTGTAGCATACAGACTTCTGCAAGTAGATTGCAAAGAGAGCTTATAGGATGCTCAGACACAGCAGATTTGTATATGGGAGCTTGTTGCCATCTGTTATTTCCCATTCTTAACCAGTGGGTTTAGTCCCTCAGAGAGAAAAGGAAGTCAGAAAGAAATTTAATTCCATACAAAAATACATTGTGTGAGAGATATTTTCCAACATGGGAAAAAAAATTAATAAGGTCCAATTTAAAACTGATAAATAGTCAATTCAGTATGGTAGGATTAAGGATTTTTCCTAAGGAATTTACAGAGAGATAAGCATCTCATGAATAAATGAATTCAGCTGCAACAGACTAACCTATTTATTGATTCACAAGCCATTTGTTTGAGAGTTTGCCCCTGAGGAGCAGAAGGTATCCTATTATTATTGATAATATAAGAGTTACAGTTATATTCAGAAATGACAAACTACATTTAAATGATGTCTCAGGGTTAGAACAAAAACCCACCAAAGACAGGAAATTCAAAGTTAAGTCTGACACAGTGTCAGACTGCATGGTGTCAGGAAAAATGACAGTTGTGTCTTGTCTTTGCATGTCTTGGCTTCTGTGGCTTATATCTCAATTTTAATGGCATACGAGTGATATCATTTCCCTCTAAATTCATTTTTTGTTTTACTTTATCATAAATAAAAAAGAACCATGTAGGACTGTGAATATGGAAAGAGGCCACAACAGCTCTCCTGAGGTGATACCTGCCCATAACAGAAGTAACTCTTTACAACCTATTTAAATACCTACTTTCCTCATTTATTATTATTTATTAGTTATATGCCTAACTGGCTAAGCAATTTATTAGTAGCTTTTGCAGACAGATATAGGGGTATAATACCTGGCCATGAAGCTTACAGAGGGGACAGGCAACAGAAAACTAAGGCTTGCAAGGAGGCAATAGAAACCACATGACTGTGACTCTGAATAGGGACAGGATGTTGTTAGAACTATTTCAAAGATAGATTTGTTTTCCAATTATCCCTTTTGCTAACATGTGTTGAGGGAAAAAAATTTAAAATCAACATTCACTGTACTGGAGACTTGGGTATCCTCTCTGCTCTGCCCTGATCAGGAGCTGTGGGTGTTCCTAGGCAAGATTGACTGTTGTAATAAGTCACACAGCTACACTGGTTTTCATCCACTGTCTTCACAGAGGAGCACATAGTAGGTCTTGGAGGACATTTTGCAAGATGCTTTTGACCTTTTCTTAATCCACATCCTTGAAGGAACCATGCCCGAGTCCCAGCTAGCTGTGTTGTAGTTACAATTTCCTTGCAGAAAGGAGTTAGCTGAAGCTATACTTGCATAGGTAGGGAAAAACCCACATTTGCCTTTACAGTGCCTTCTGAGGCAATTCATGAAGCTTAAATTATAATTGACAGGAATAAGAAATGTTCCTAATCTTCTTTATTTGTGTAGCTAACATAAGTCTCTCAGGTTGCATAAATGCTTACCCTTCTGTATTTCAGCTCCTAGATCCAAATGGGAAGCCTAGAGCTGTTTATGCAGCAAATTTGTTGCACTTCACTCAGGACTATGCTGTTAAACAATCGACAGATTATATTCACACATCAATGTATTCATAGAAGTTACAAAGGTTACACTCTGGGTTAACTTGCAGGCAGCAAGTGGGGAATTCACCCACTGTAGAGAGGATGGTTCAGTGATACTGGACTATTTAAAGGGCTGATATAAGAAATATTGCTAATGTGTATGGCAGAAACTGACAGCCTAGACCCTTTCTTTATGTATTTCAGTGCAATACAAGATGTGAGGTGGATGCCCAAATGAGGACTCTCTGACTGAGTATTGCCTTCAAAGACTAACACAATATACATATTTTGCCCACAGTGGGCAAATTCACAGGCAGGTGAATTCATCATATTCATGAGATTTTTATGTTGATTATATACATATATATATTATAATAATTAGATTTTTTCAAAGTTTGAAGAAATAAAATCACAGATGTGATGAATTTTAGGTGGCCATTAATAGTTTGAACTTGTCTAAGTTACAAAACTGCCATAAATGCTAACAAAATAATATGAAAAGCTAGTGCAGGTGAGATCTGTGTGATATTTATTGGAAGCGGAGTGGGAGATAATGTTTTTTGAAGGCAATTTTACAAATAATTCCTACTCTGCTAGACTTGGTCAGCATTTCAGTGCGTAACTAATAACTAGGCTCATAGACAGAACTCTTTTTTTTTTTTTTTTTTTTTTTTTTCCCCGATACCCTTACAGTGGTAATCATGCATCTTGTCAGTTGTTATAAAGATAAAGACAAATGTTCCCCATTGCTGTACTGTCAGCGCATTTCAGTACAAGCAGAAGGGTAGCATAGCACACCTGTTAGATGTGTGGAATACACCATTTGTCTTGTCATTGCTGCAGAATCAGGTGTACGCTGTACTGACAGGATCTTTGGAGCAGGAAAAAATTAGATCAGTTCTTTATGTTGCCATTGACCATTCTGCTGCCAGCTGTCCCCTCCTCAAGGCTCTTCAGTAAGTCAGGATACAGAGCATCCAAAATGCTAGTTTTTGCACGAGGAAAAGCTTGTCTTTTGACTTGGTGCACATCACATAGAAATCCAGTGTGCTATATGTTCATTATTAAATACACACAATGCGACTTGGAGGCAGAAGTTCATGATCATGACCTTTCTTCTTTTATTACATTCGATTTTTGAAGAAACAGATGGGGTTTAACTTAGCTGTTAACATAAATTGCCATATGGAACAAAACACAGATGATTATTATATTAACACCAATTTTAATATGTTTCATCATGTTATTTCAGCTCCAGTTGTCATGCTATTCTGTTCAGTATATTCATTCAAGAAATTTAATGTTGTATCTTACAAATTGAGATCCTATTACAAACATATGGTGTATAAATAGATTTTGCCACCTGGTGACTGTTAAAAATCTGTAAGGAAGAGATTGCCATAGTGTTAACTCCTCCCTGCTGGAAGTCAATTTTCCAATCACAGACTTTTTAAAGAAACACTAAGAGGTGGAAACTCTTGATTTGCTGCTGTGACAAAGGGTTAATTGTGCTAATTGCATTGTAATACCTGCTCAGTTTAAAGTCTTTCCCTGTTGTGATTGTCTTGGGAGTCAAATTGTTTTTAAATTGGTTTGTCACTTGAATGCATTTGGAACTTTGTGATTAGGGTTGTGGAAACCAAGATAATGTCTAAGTTATATAACAGTTCTTTCCATAATCAATCACTGTCTAGTTTTAGATCTACCTAAGAAGGTTCTTGCACACATGGGAATAAGCTGACTGAGGTAATAGATGAGGTAGGCTAGCTGCTTGTTTTCTGTGAATGTTTTTGCTTCTTCCCACTAGCAACGGCTGTATGGAATATTTGTGGGATTTCTACTTTATAGAGTCAAGCCCGTGACCTCTGAGACTTATTATGTACCACGAAATGAATGTTAAAAAATAAAGATATCTCCTAATTCTTGAAAATGTTTGCTTAATCGTCTTGCTCTTTTCTGCTCCACCAAATGGAGAAATAAAGCAGCAGACCCCATTTATTGACTGCTCAAATTAATGGACCAATTTTTTGGGGCCTTACACCACAGACGGGAATCTGATGATCTGCAAAGAAATAGGAGGGCATTGCTCTTTAGGACAGCTTGTTCAGCTCTGCTTGGCAGAAAATATCTACAAATTCAAGTTTTCCAAGCTTCTTTTAATCTGTGTGGACTTCTTGTGTGTTCTTTTGTTTATAGATTAGTAAAGGTATGGAAATGTATGTATGAAGTAGAGGTAGAGAGAAAGGAATGAGACTACTGATAAAATATGTGATTAATGGGTTGAATGGTATGGAAGAGGCTCCAACGGTAACTGGTGATCTGGGGAAAGGTAGTGGTGCCTATGTTCTGTAATGACCTGAGTACCATAAATGCTGAAGATAGATGGGGAGACTTGCTAGGAATACAGTTACTCCAACAGTGTTATAGGGGCCAAGTAAAGGGCAAGTAATTCCCTAGGGAGGAAACTGATAAAAGGCATCAGGATAGATTGATGGAAGGAAAAAGAAATGGGTTAGCTTAAATTTATTGCAGGCCTGGGCAGTGCTTGCTGTGGATAGAGTGGAAATATGAAAGAGAATTGAGTGGCAGTAACAGTCAGATAGAAAAAGTGGAAGTGGCTAGCAGAGAAAAGAAACTGAAGATGTGATTCAGACATTGCACATAGAAATACATATAGATGTGAGCTGGATGCACAAAAGACAGGCATGGGAGGCTGAGCCATGGGGGATTAGCAGCTGAGAAGGACATGGACAGGGGATTCAGGGCACATGGGGATGAGCAACAAAGAGGACAGCAACAATGAACGGGGACAGTGAGCATTATGAGTTGGCTGTGTATGTTGTGAGCTGTTGGCTGTGTATAGTGATGGTGGGATGGACTGAAAGCTGTTGCACCTTTATCATACTGGGTACCAGCGTTATGTTTGGCCTCTGTGCAACTCTGAGGTGATGGGGCCATTGCTCATGGCTATGGGGTACCTAATAAAAAGACAGTGCCTTAGGCACAGGCTATGGAAGATACGGGGATTGTCAGCGATTAAAAAAAAAAAAAAAAAGGAAAAAGCAGTAACAACAAAGTGAGTTTTTTCCCCAGTGGGTCATCGATTCACTGTACAGTCAGCCTCCTTGAACCAGCCATGCCAGAGAACTATCAGGGGGACTGTGGAAAAATTACTGGAGACTTTTGTATCTAAAGCAAGTATCTGAGGTGTTATCAGGACTGGAAACAAAATGGGTAAGGCACAGAGGACTTGTCAGGCCATTCATGTATCCCCTCCAGAGCATTTGTGTCCAGCTGCAATGTCATAGCAGCTTCTGGTTTTCCTGTGGTGCATATACTCTTGTCTATACTCTGAGTGATGCACATTCATTGGGTCCCCTCGGCTGTTAATGCGCAACAGATTGAAAGTTTTTAAAGATTTGGTCATCACCAGAATTTCTGTCTTAACTCTAGAATAATAATCTCTCTTTCTTTGGATCTTTCAATGGGCAGCCAATTTTAATTTTGACTACTGCAAGTAGTAAAGCGATTTCATGCATTTGCTTTCTTACCTGCTCTGCACTTGGTTTCTTTCCCTTGGCTTAGATATTATTGAAAATAGGTTCAAGTTCCTGCTTCTGTTGTGCATCTTCCCATATTTATGCTAATTATTTTTCATGTAGAAATGCTTAAATCACTATTGTTAACAGTGAATACATTATAGAACACACAGTGTCCTGATGATAACATAGAATTTTACAATCAAGTTAAATTATTGTCAGTACTTTTTTTAGTATTTTGTCAGATATAAACTGCATATGACACAATTTGCTAGGGAGACAGAAATGTACTGTATCAAACTACTGTTCTGTGGCTTCTAAATGACTTTAAATCACATTGTATCCGATAATTACTAATGCTCCATTAAAGATCGGAAAGGCAATTTATTAGGAACTCCCAAAAGTCTTCTTTAAGCAGTGCAATCTGTGTTTGGTTAAAAGTTTACATAAAATCAATACAAAATTATAGCAGCATAAATAGTTAAACAGTTCTCTGTTAATGTTATACTTGAATCTGTTCTCCTCTTGACAGTTTGGAAAATGTAAGTTACAGAGGAAGGGTAACAGATCTTGGGAGAGGAAGATACAGTTTTGCTGTTCTGAGTACCACAGAATGGAAGAGCATCCATCTATTACTTGCCAGTTATGTCTTTGTGGTCTTCTTTTCTTATGATAGAAGAATCTTGAAAGTGTCATCAAGATAATAGAAAAAAACTTTTACTGCATGCTAGTTCTTGCTAGTAAAATGTTTAATAAACTTCCATGGCAAGAAATGATCCCAGTTTTAATTAAGGTCCAAATCATCTCCTCTCTACATAAAAATAAGAACAATAAAGCAGCAGGTGCTGAGGCTGGAGATTAAGTGTTTCATCCCTTAAAATAAAACTGAGGACAAAAAACAACCAAACAACAACAAAAACCAGCAACAACAACAAAACTTGAAACAAAACCACAAGTGAAAAATAAACTAAGGAAAATTTCTTTACCTCCACCTACTCTGCCAGTTTATTCACAGGGATGTTACTTACTGCTGCCTAGAATTCGCATAACCTTTTTTTATTAAAAAAAAAAAAAAAAAAGTTGTTAAACTGCTCATCAATTTTCCAGCCTCACAGGGTAATTTCAACTGTTTGGTTATGAATTGAACGTATGTTCTACCTACTGAACTAAAGCAATGGATTAGTCATAGATGGTGTCAAAAGTTGCTTTTGTTTACAATGTGGTGGTGTTGGGTATACAAAAAGAAAGACTCCCAAATGTCACATTTGTACCACAAGTAAATAGTTCAGACCTCAAGCTGGAAACATACATATTAATTCTCTTTCTCTTCTTGGCAAGTAATGTGAAAAAAATAATCTCAAAAGTCTGTAAAGAGTACTTTGCTTTTAAGAGGCACATAACAATTGTGTAAAACAGAACAGGGGCAGAGGCGGGTAGTCTGCTGATTCCCATTGTGTTATTGAAGAGTAAAGAAGGGGTGTTTTGTATCTGATTTGGAAGAGTATAAACAGCACAGTATTTGCAAAGGATTTAAGCAGTGCTCCGCATTGCATGGTATCCATTTGTTTCTCCAGCTAGGTCTTTGAAAGCCTCTGCTGTCTGGGCTTTGAGAAACCCAGACAAAAGAATTTCCATTTTTAGGGCTTTTCATCCTACCCAAAAGCACAGTGACCTGCGACTTTGCTCCACAGTAAGTTTCCATAACTATCTTCATGTGAAGAACTTCTCTCTTCTCTCAGTACTGTAGATATCACGGAGACATGCAATTTTATGCCAAATGGATAAGCTGTTCAACAACTCTGTTGCTTTTCTGGTAAAGCAGACTGAAAGCCATTACTTACTGGTGCAATGAACTTGCATGCCTAACCACAGATAAACCTTAGGAAGAAAAATCCATACTTAGGTTCTTTTTTTTTTAAAAAAAAAAAAAAAAAAAACAGCAGTCCTTCCCTACCTGAACACCCCATTTGTTTTAGACATAAAATATAATTTCTTAATGAAGGTATGTGTGAATCTTATCAACCAGCAGTTAATGATAAAAGCAAATCTTATAAACAGGCAGACTTTAAATAATACATTAAAGCTTATCACTGATGATATCTTTAATTATAGTAAAGCAAATTGTAAGACAGTCTAATGGGAAATACAAATTACTTGTTAAAATTATTAACAGAGTTAATGTGCTTACATTTGTTTATGTGTACAGGAATCATTTCAAATATTTGACTGCAATGACAGTATGTGTAAAGATCAATTAAAAGTCAGGAAGATGAGATATTGGATTTTCAGACCTTAATAGGATTTCATCTGCACTTGTTATATTATGTTATCCACTTATAATTGAGCTTCCATCATATCATAGAATCTGTCACTTCACCAATTTATATTTCTAACCTCTAATGAAACTTCTGTTTCCTAAGGAGAATTTTTGAAAGCCATGGTCCTGGTAGAGCTATCTGGTATGAGCACTAATCTGCCCTAGCCTGAGATTGGGGTTCAGGCTATTGACATGAAAAAACAAATGCCTTCGTAGTTGCCTACTTCTCAAGCATCTGTCATCACAAACAGATCTAATAAATAGTCTAGATGGAATAAGAGGCAGTTTTATGCAAAACAAACAAGGTAAATTGGTAAGTTGAAAATTGCCAGGAGTTAGACTAATATTAGCTTATTTAATTTGGTGGAATGAAAATAACCACTGCAAATGCAACTAAAATACTTTTGTTTACTGGCCTGTGGAGTCAGCTGAAAGGGTCTTTGATAATCTCTCAGCACTGTTTTGGAGGGTTCCATTTGAGATGCTTCAACACACTAGTAGTTTCCAGCTATGTGATGCTGATGGAGGATCTTGCACAAGACATGTCCAGGGCCCCACTTCACCCAGCCCTGTTTATCCTTTGCATCAACAGAGATGCAGTGGAGAGATCTCGTGGAGCTTTGACTGGGCAGCATCAATGCTAGGATGAGCTGCTGGTTACATGAATGCAGACTCAAAAATAATGTAAAGACACAGTCTTTTAGTGTTATTGTACTGAAGCTATTGTAAATATCCTCATAGTGTAGCTTATCTCTGTTTCTTGTTTCCATACAATATTCCAAGACAATAATTTGTTCATAAAGTGGACCTTACCTTGGTCAAGGTATTTCTATATAGCTAACTTTTTAGCAGTACTGTATTGCAACACCTAGCTTAACCTTGAAACCAATAGATGTAGCTTTGAAATGATCTAATATTAGTTAGTTCCAAAGTTCGTAAAGCCAAGCATTAAATGATAACAAAAGGGGCGGGGGGTGGGGGGGTGGAGAGGATGCCAGAGTATATATATATGTCATAATGTCTAGGTGTACTGAAAACACCTATTCACATTAAATTTCTGGCCAAAAAAAATACACATTTTTAAAAAAGCTTTTTAGAAAGCAGAAGAATTTAAGTTTTTCCTGACATCAGGCTGACTTATGTAAACTCTCCACTGCTACAGATTGTTGCAATTGATTACACCTGGGATATTAAGCAATGTGCTACAAAGATATCACATTGTACTCTGTCTTCTCCAATCATTTGTTCAGTTGCTTAAAATAAATATTTTTTGGGAAAAAAAAAAAAAAGAAAAAAAAAAAAAGCAGGAGGGGGAAAAAGGGCAGAGAATATGAAAGAATATATACCAGCTTCTTTGTTGACATTAAACTGGTATTGCTCCTGGCCTAGCCTCGGGTTTATTTACAGAGCCAAGTACTGTTGCTGAGCTGATTTTTAATGGCATGAGAAAAAGCTGAATAGAAATAGACCTGCAAAATAAGCCCAAACACGTATGATTAAAACTACAAGAACTTTAAGGAAAACAAGTCTCACACCATGGGTTGTCCACACTGACCAGTTAGCATTCTCTGTGGCACCCTGGTTATCAGTTGTACTGCTGGTCTCAAGCTGAATGATAACTAGCATTTTAAACACTAAGTACAGAGGAGCAAATATTTTTATATGAGTGTAGGCTCCCACAACCGTAAGGAGCTGTTGTGAGCATGCTCATCCCCCACCAACATTCCTTTCACCAACGTGTGAAAGAACTTCTTCACAGTGAAGGTGACAGAGCACTGGACCAGGCCGCCCAGGGAAGTTGTGGAGTCTCCTTGTCTGGAGATATTCAAGGTCCATATGGACGCCTAGCTGGGCAACCTGCTTTGGCAGGGAGGTTGGACCCGATGATCTCCTGAGGTCCCTTCCAACACCTACAATTCTGTGATTCTGTGATCCCCCAGCAAAGGAGATTGGAGAGACCTCCAAAAGCCAGCAGAAACATCCAAAACAATCAGGCAGCCTCCTGTTGCTCTGATTTAGATCTGTCATCACTGAAATACTGAAGTTCCCATTCCCAAGTGAGTGTCCTGAGCACAACTGTTCTGGGGAGTTAATGCTCCAGCTCCCAGCAATGCTTCACCCACACATGGGGTAAGCACACAGAAGCAGACAAGGTCCTCACCCCACAGTGCTCCCTAGCTGGGTGTCTGTGCAGAGACCCCTGTCCTGGGGATCAGTACTTTGGCATTTTGCTGTGCCTCAAGCTGCAAGCTTGGGATGCTCCTTTCTAGTCCGCTGCCTTTTTTTCAAGAAACCCAGTTTCATCATGTCAGATCTTGCATGGCAGCCATTTTGACGTAGAATTTACACATGCACTGAATGGGATTTGACACAAGAACATGGTTCTGAATTTCACTAGGCAGTTTAAAAAAATCGCCTATTCCATTTGTAGGTTTCACCCTAATTGTTTTAATTGCTTTGAAAATGCCAAGCTGTATATCTGTGTACATGAATGTGCTATTTGAAAATCCTTTCATTATCATTTTTGCACTGGATTTCTTTCTTTATTTATTTATTTATTTCTGATTTGGTGTGCTTGGATTTTTGGCCTTAGTTTTCTTTTAATAAAGAAGGGAACGGCGCTGTATAGTTTATTAAAAAAATATATATATATATATATTACCACTCATTGCAGTTAGATTCTGGGTGGTGCTCAGAGAATTATCCAATGCAGAATGAGGCTTGCTGAGGCACTCATTCCTGCCATCTTCTGAAAGCCAAAAATGATCATAGAGAGTGAATCAGGATTGTATATATGATGCAGGTATACACATTGCAGTTGCCTCAGAGTGTACAAACTGTCAAACTTTCACAGCCAATGGGCTAAAACTTGTAATTTCCCCCTTAAAAACAAGTGGCTGCTTTCATTATTTTACTTGCTGGCTTGTTTCTATGGAAACATTTACATGAATAATTCATTTCTTCAACTTTATCTTAACAAAGTCAAAGACTGCATCCTAAATATCAAAGCAGATGAAACTTTTTTTTTTTCACTTTCCTCCAGCTAAAATGGTGTTGCTATCTGTTACTATTATTGTGCCTGAGACAAGCATTATCCTTAATTATTATTGGTCATGGCCTTAAATTATTATTATTCAGTATTTTCAATAATACTTGCACTTAGAGATTATTTTAGTCTATTATTTTCGTTAATTGATCTTCCTGAGACAAAACATTTGAAAATAACATTATGTATGACATTAGCCTTTAAAAAAACCCATAATTTCTCAGAATTATTTTCCCCTTGCTGATATTTACTAATTGAATGAGAAAGATCAGCCAGACATGGTGATCAAAAGCCTCAAATTTCTCTTTGACTAGGAGATGCATTCCTGCATATTCAGTGAAACTGCTGAACATGCTAGGCCATGCTGCCTTCTGTCACATCAAGTGTGCCAGGAGAACACCAGAAAGCTTCCGGTCCCACAGAAAGTGACACTGGCCTCGCCACCAGCCAAAGGGTGATGACCGTGGCAGCATGGCTAGTGTGAGAGTAGCAAAAGGTTTTGCAAAAAGCAGGAGAGATGCTCCCCAAGCCTGGCCTGACCACCACGGTGGGACTGCAACGTGCAGGCAAGACCATGCAGCAGTCAAAGAAAACAGGCATCCTGATGAACCCTTTGCACTGCACTTTGAGGAGCATTGCTTGTTCCCCTTGCTGAAAGACACACTGATTTTCTGTTGGCTTTCATTTACTAACCGTGTTTTCACCAGAAAACTCACAGGATTGCTAGGAAGGTCTTGTATTCCCTGCTAAAATGTTTCCAGGCCAATCATACCTGCAGTATGAGGAGGAAGACAAACTCTTTAGACTGGCTTTTGCAAAATATTTTGATTGTTAGAGAGAAGTGGAGCTGTTTCAAAGAGTTTTGAGTGATTTCCAGTGTCTCAAAAATGTTGTTCTAATTTAGTAGATCTTTTATAATAAGCAATTCATCTGATGACTCTTCATCTGCTTCACCCTTCATCCCATCTCCTCTGCATATAGCCTGATATTTAATGACTTAGAATCATACAAAAAAAAAAAAGGACTTGTGGAACTTTCCTAGAATTGAAAACAAGAAAGCCTGTCAATACATTTAATATTAGGGAAAAACAAAACAAACAAACAAACAAACAACAACAACAAAAAAAACTTAGGGATTGCCACTTAGGGATAGCTGAAACCTTACAAAATCAGCACAACTGTTACAAAATCAGCTATATTTTCAAAGATTTGGACAACTTCTGAAAAGAAAAAAATGGGAAAAAGTGCTTCTGATTCTGAGTGAATACAGATTTTTTAATGACATTCTCAGTCAATTTCCTATGCAATATGAATGACCAGCAAGCAGAGTTGTCTGATTTTTGTCATATTTATTAATGATGTACAATAGTAGCGTGGTAGCCTGTGCAAATTATAAGCTGATTAGTTTTCAGCCATGTCAGCTAGTACTTTGATCCTGTCTGAATTGATATGCTAAGCAAGGAGAAAGTAAATCATTGCTTAGGTGGGAAGCCTATATCAATACTGCATGCTTCTTAGCAAGGCAGGAGAGGAACAACATATAGTTCATCTAGATTGTTTCTTGTGCTCGAGCTAGTCCAGCCAGAGCTGCCTCAGGTGAGCTGAGCACTGTCAGCTTGTGCTGCATAAGTGTATAGAAGCAGTATGTCCATGCTGCAGAAAATGGTGATGGGAGTTTGGTAGGTCAAGGCTGAATCAGTGCTAAGTCCAAATGGCAGCAGAGATGTTGCTGCTGGAAATGCCCTGGCTTAACTTAACCATAAAGCTGAGCATCTCACCATGTTTGCTCAATATAGATAGCTTTGTGTTCAAGCCTCTGACTATTAATTCTGATGGCTTTGCCAAATCTCTGTGACTGGTTTACTATTATATCTCCTTCTACAGACAAGCCTCCAACTTCTTAAAATTAATGTGCACGACTGCATGCCATTACATAGTTGCAAGAATTCACCCTCAAAAGGTCATATTTTATTGGTAGTCAAGGCACTCCTGTTGACAGGTTGAGTTAGGCAGTGTGTATATGCACATTCGGGCATTCATATGTCTATGATGAAGTGCTATGAACAATGTATAACAGGAAAGCTGGGCAAGGGTTCAAATAACTAGACTCTCTTTTACGTGAAAACAACACTTCGATTACATGAAAACAACACTGTTCTTTAATGTAGCATTATAAAAGCATGACACAGATAACAAGATTAAGAATGAGAACTTGAATCTACCTAGTCTAATTCAATAGTTCCTTGAATTGTGATACTATGAAGATATGTACCATGTCTTGTGACAGAAAAGAGAAAGGCTTTAATAGTTTCCATTTAACAACTCCAACACATCCTACAATTTAACTCTTCTCATTATGGCTTTTATTTCAATACACTGTACAATATTTTGCCGTGAGAGATCTGTATGTCTGTGTGTATGAAATTAAGGTGATGTCATCGCAAGTATCTCATTCAGGCTACATCTTGCACTGTACAGGGAGGGAAGAAGGAGGAGGAAGAAGAGTTACATGGGAAATGACAGTAGAGCATTGTCTTTTAAAGTACCTTGTCACAGAATCACAGTTAGGATCATATTGATTGCAAAACTCACTGCCATATAAGAATGATGTAGGATACACTAAGGCATTGCAAGTAATCAGAAATGAAACCTTCTGTTATTAGACAAATGGTTTTACTTCAGTGCTTTGCAGAAAACAAGTAACCTTTTTTTTTTTTTTTTTTTTTTTTTTTTTTTTTTGTCAGGGGTGGGGAGGAAGGCAACAGAACGCACATTGCACTATAATTATCAGATGAGACCATCGTGTTGATTTCTCTTATTTTGTGTGCTACAGTTCCAACTCACTGATACTTTCTCTGCTCAGAAGGCAGACCCAAAATGAATCTGCTCATGCCTGACAGTAAGTATGAAAGCCCTTGATATATTCCTGTAGTCTCTTGGGTGCTTACAGTGAACAGCATTTTATTTTTTAAGCCATCCATAGTATACATGAGACTCCAATTTGGTGAAGTTCTCTTACTCAGAAAGCCATATAGGCATGGACCTTAATCAACAGGATTTAAAGAGAGCTTTATAATAAGTCTTTAAGAATGTAGTCCTAGAGAACAATGCAAATGTACTTAAATATGTACTTAAACGTATTTCTGAGTTAAATCTATTATTCTTACTACCAATTTCTAAGAAAAATATATAAGCTCTCAGCTGTTGTTATACCCTCTGTAAAATGGGAGTTATTGTATTGATAGCATGAGCCTTTTGGGAAATCTGTGATATAACACTGAAAACAGTTTGCATGCAGCAGTCTCCCAAGGGATGTGATGTCTTTTGCTGGCAGAGTGAAAGATATGCTCCTCAGGTGCTGGCGCACAGGGGGTTGTGCATAAGGATGTGAACACATATGATGTAGTAGTGGGATGCAGAGCGAGAGGGCTTGGCTTGGAGAAGGACCAAAAAAAAAAAAGGATATGAAATTTTGTCAGTTGAGTGCCCTGATCTTTTTAGCCATAACTACTTTCCAAGCCTCCTTATCAGAAGCAACTCCTACAGAAAGATGGGAGGGTAACCACCTTGCCTTTCTGTTTGATTTTTCCAGTGTCTTGCTGGTGAGACTTGGCTTATTCACTGATAAGTGCTGGTTGAGGAAGTGGGAATGTAATGGAGGTGTAACTAGGAAATTTCCTGCTCAGCAGGAACTTGTTGTGTTACTTCCCACAAAGAGCCTCGTGGATCCATCTTGTTTGCAGCAGCTGGAGAGGAAATCCCTGCTGGAGGGATTCAGCCTCCTCTTTGCTGGAAGCCATTCCCTGCACCAGCAGGGAGCAAGAGCGAACACAGCGGAGGTTGAAATGAGCTCTTTTATCGGCTGCTCTCAAATGGGGTGTTGCTTGCCTGACAGCCACATAATCTGTGAAGAAATCCACAGAAACAAAGTTTCTCTGACAAATTTTCTTTGTAACTTCAAAAATTAATTTTAAAGCTAAATCTTAAGTCTGAATTCTGTGACTGTTGTTGAGGGGCAGATTAAAATTGTATCATTATCCTCGATATTGCATTTCTGACAAAGAGGACACATCTAGGTTCAAACACAATGTCTGAAGGGCTTAAATGAAGGCCTAAGGGATAAATTAGTAATAGCACCGTCCTTTGGTATGTGCATATATAGCCAGGAAAAAAAAAAAATGATACCCTTTCCAGACAATTTCCACATCATTTCCTGTTTCTCCGTGACCATGTTGATCCCATCACTTATTCTCCAGTATCATAAACAAGTCATAATATATTAGTAAAAGCAGTTGCCGAGTTCATATAACTGACAGGAATCCTGAGAAATAGGTTATACAGCATTGATCTCCCTGGAGGCCTTAAATAACAATCTGAAATGTATGGGACAGTGATCACTGGGTTTGATGCTGCAGTTTCAGTTTGGTATTTTGCAATTTATAGTTTCCTGATAAATTGGAATCCACTCAGCTGGTTCATATTATGTGGGACTATGAAACTGTCTATGTTACACTGAAGGATTAAAGTGAGATGGAAATGACTTGGAGGTGTCTAATGACTTTGCATACAAAAATAGCATCAATCCAAAATCATCTCCACCCCATTAGCAGGAATAAGATGCTACAACACATCATGTAGACAACGCATTAGTTCAGGGTGCCTCTCCACTCTAACAGGACATTCCAGCCCCTATTTTCAGGATTTCCCACTTGACTGTTTGAAACTATTGCCTTGGGCTAAAACTTGTATTTGTAAAACAAGGTTTCAGCTTGGTGAGATATTATTTTTCCACTCACATTTTTAACATTGCAGAAGGGGATGGGGGTTGAAAATCAAGTTGTCATTCAATTTGTAATGCTCTGAGAGTATAGAAAAGACAATTTGCAGTTTGAAATGTACTTTTCCTTCCTAATTAGTTTCTGGATGTTGGTAACAATCTGATTTTTCTGTGAAAGAATTCCAATAGTACAAGTGGACATACCATTAAATGTTTGCAAAATATTTTGGAAGGTTATGCTTTTCAAGCTAACATCTTTGATACTCTAAAGACTGAATGGCGATTGGTGCCTAAGAAAAAGTTTGTTAAAAACATTAAAGTTGGCAGAGTTGTCTCATTTGAAAATCAGTCTACTACACATGAGTGAAAATATTTTATCAACATGAAATATTTACAGATTTTATGCATTCGATAATGATTCGATTCTTTTGTACAGTGTAACTGGTGATCTGCACCATGAAGGTTTTGCAGAGCTGTCTTTGAAGGAAGGACTCATTCCCTTATCCATGGTATGTGTGGGAACCCTATCACTTGATATTGCAAGGATTGACTTTTAGGTACTTCGTTCCAGTGACTTTGGGGACATTTTGTTGCTGCTGTCTTTTGCTCTGCCACTGCACTCAAAGTCCATTTGACTACTTTTCCTCAGAAGCCATGTAGACAAAACCCACCCAGCAGCTGGCAAGCAGTGGGCCATCATTTGCAGCAGAGCAATATTTTGAGTAGATTTTTCTGCTTGGTTATTTTTTGTTTAGAACATTTCAACAACCTTTTTTTACAACCTGGTGACAAGAAGAGGGGTGCCAGGACAGCCCAGGGAGCAGTGGGAGGCCAGCAGGAGTTCTGCTGCCTTCAGCCCATGGCACTGGCCTAGAACTAGGCAGAAGCACCTTCACTCCTTCAGGCCTTTTACTGAAGATTTCAAACTATCAGGACTATCCTTTTTGTTCTACAGATCTGATCCCATGCCACAACCAATTAATTGTAAGTTAAGGGCAAATTGTGGCAGCTGTTCTTGAGAAAAGGTTTGAAACTGTAGTGTTTTCAAAGCAAGTGTTGTGCCACTCAGTTGAAGGATCCAGCTGGTCTTGCCATCATGCTCCTGCAGAATCAGGTTATTGCTAGTGACAGCATGCTACCCATAAAGCTCTAATGGAATAAAATCAATATCTTTGGTGAGTGTTTGCTCATTTAGATAGTTACTAGAAATGTCTTCCCCACTTCTGTAATGATTCCTCTGTTTTTCTGCAGTCTCTTTATGCAGTGGTGCTAAGACCTCATATACAACATATGCTCTCAGCTAGCACTACTCAGAGACAGGATATGGGACTTGGGACAGATGTAAAAGACACACCACTGGCAGGACTCTCACATGAAGTGGAATTTGGGGTCAAGGTCATTTCCCTTCTTCCTGTTTCATCCTCTCCCCAGTGTGAAGGAGGTCACTCCCCCTTCATCTTCTCCATACTATTCAAGTTTCTGTAGGCTTTAATCTTACCACCCCTCAGCCGACTCTCTTCCAGGATGAGGAATTCTAATCTATTCTTCTGTTCTTGAAAGGATGCCATAGCCTGGCTCTGTTTTCTTCTTCTTCCTCATGTTAGCCAGTTCTCTCACATCAATTCTGAGGTGACTAAAATCACAGAGAGTCATAAAAATGTGTGCACCCTGAATTTATAAATGGCATAGGTTATTTTCTGTTTTGCTCTGATAACTTTTCCAATAACTCTGAATATCTGATTTGCCTTTTTTACTCATCATTGTGCTGAGGTGACTACAAATACAGTATTTCTTTCAGAGTAATAGTTGGTAAGTTATCTCATCCCTGTACCTGTATAGTTTATGTTATTGTCCACATGCGTTCCCTGTTTCATATTTATTACCACTGAACTTCATTTGCCATTTTATCACTCAGTCATATAATATCAGAAGATCCTTCTGCAATTATTCACAATCAACTTTGGTATGCACATGTAGTCACCTCTTTCTCATTTTATAGCTCAGTTCTGAACATGCTGCAGAGCATAGATGTATCTTGGAACCTATAGTAACATTCCTGTACTGTGAAAACTGGTTGTCTGTACTTGCTGTGTAACATAAGCCTTTGTTTCCTAGTACTAGCTTTACCTTTTAATCTCAGAAAATTGCTTGCATAAATTTAAAGCAATTTTATATTGAAATGTTTGTAGTTCCTTTCCTCCAGTTTGGAAGGCTGATTCTGGGACTCCTGCTTGGAAGTATTCTGAATTCCTTTCTACATTAGGTATTTTTTTCTTTTTTTTTTTCTTTTTTTTTTTTCTTGATTGTTTTTTTTTTGTTTTGTTTTGCTTTTTTTTTTTTTTTTTTTTTTTAAAGACTCTGCTGTGTCTAATATGGATTGCCCTGCTTGTTTTTCACTGGGATCACTGGTAAAACTTCTTTCTGCATAACTTTACCTTTGCAAAGCTTGTGAAAAGATTTTTTAAAAACTCCATTCTCTTCTTGTCTTCATCAAATTTGGTTGAAATTAGGTTCAAAAATTATGTGGGAAAAAAAAGGCACACAGACATGTGGATGCACAGTGACAGCATAAGCCCTATCGTTGGGCAGCTGGGCTGAAAGAAAGTACAGAGGATGTACTCTGAATTCTCCTGTAGTCTTGTATGCTCACTCCATTGCTATGTATCTGTTTTTTTGTAGTCTTTGTCAGAAATCTGATATCTCCAGGTATGCACAATGCATACTTCAAGAAAAGACAAAACCACATAGCTATACATACAGGCATATAATAATAGTGATACATTAATTGTTTTGTGAGCCTTCTAGAGTATTTCCATAGTGTCAACTAATGTTGAATGGAATAATGCGAGTTTTAGCAAAAGCAGTTTCCATGGTTACACTGGAGGTATTCTAAATATAGCAGATGATGTAATCAGTTACAGGGACTAGATACAAGATTGCTGTTTATTTCAGTAAGAAGTTTCTTCTCTGGAGATACCTGTGAGAAAGTGTCTATATTACTTGCGGATACTATTTTTCAAATTATTTCTGTTGTCCCATGATTTTCTGCTCCTCAGAGCCTTTCCATTTTTCCATTTACAGCCTGGTAGCTTCTTTATAGTTATTATAAATCATATACATCAGATCACTTTAATGCTTTTACAGAATTCTTAACGCTAAATGTAACATTTCAGAAAACAGTTTCCACATCTGGCCAAAGGAAGATTGTAGTTTTTACAATCTCTTCTAACCCATATATTAAAACCCTGTTATCAGCATCTGTCATATCTGTCCATCCATCTTATCAGTGTGTATGTTCATCTATCTTTTTCTCTCATTGCTGTCATGTCTCCAGTGCCCTCTGATCTGATTTTATCCAGAGAGAAAAGTATGGCTTAATGATCTGAACACATCTCCTTTTCCAAGATGTGTAATAAAACATTCCCCTTCCTCACTCCCAACTGAGCAATTATTTCCCAATGGAACACATTTCACTCCATGAAATTTGGGCTAACTACCTTGCATGTGATACACAAGAATGAGAAAAAAGGTGGAATTAAGATTTGTTGTCACCAGGAAAAGAAATTAAGAAGTGGGGAGAGGGGAAATAATAATGATCAGGAAATTTATTTACAGTTGTTTGTCCATCTCTCATTTGTGTCACCTTTCTAGCCCCACTGACTCCTGTTGGGATTCTGGTTTCTTTCTGAGAGTATAGTTCATAACATGTACCAAGGGAAAATAAGTCACTGACAGAGCAGTTTTCTTCCACAGTCTTTTTGTTGTTGTTGTTATATCTACTTTGAGCATTCTTTCTTTAATCAAGAATTCATTTCCATTCCCACTGCTTATTTTACTCTTCTACCCCATATCAACTTTAATTCATTTCAAAAATGACACACCGCATTTCAGGAATGCTAAAAAAATATATGGTGGGTAAGCTGGAAAAAATGTCCTTTCTGAAAGCACTGCTATACTCACAGTCATATTTTCTTAGTTTATTAAAAGCAACTGGTCAAAAATTACTTGTCTTCTGAAAGCAGAATGTTGTGAACATGCCATGTTTCCAATATCTGCAGAAACAGCATTCCTGTTTTCCATGGGCAAAGAGTGCTAAAGTGTGTAAGATTCTGCATTAACAGCTAGAGGCTAAAAATCATGCATCCTATTGCATTTTCACCCCTTCCAATAAACCTGTTATTAATCTTAGTGCCTAAACACTTTTTTTCTGGTGCAGATAGCCTGAAGACGATGATGTGACAGTGACGAAAGACTGCAATAAAGGGCAGCTGAAACTTTTTGGGGAGAGGTTTCTACTTCTGCAAGACAACAGGCAGTGGCAGCATTCGATGAACAGAAATGAATTTTATTTTCAAAATATGAAAGCTCATAGAATTATAGAAATTATGGAAGAAAAAGATATATTGGGCCATCTTTTCCATTCTGGAGGCTGTGGCAGCTTTGTTCCTGCCTTATAAGGTACTTTCTGAGTCTAGGTTTAAGGTCTCAGCAGACGGGGCTTAATAACTTGCTGTGAAAAACTGTTCTTGTATGTGGCAAGTTTCATTATCAAAGCTCGGTTTTATATTTAGCTGTGAATGTATCATCTCTGAAAAGATGATCCTGCTATTGCTCCTGCTTTTATCTCTGATACCACTTTAATCAACTCCTTTCCATCCTTAACATTCAGGTGTTTCTGATACTTCTGTATGCTCATGCATCCTCCTACTCTTACTTGGTGCTCAGCCTGCCTATTCATATTTAGGTTTCTCACCTTTCTATATATGTCAGGCCCTCTGATTGCCACTTAACCTTCCTTGGCAAATGTCTCTTCTTCCAGATAGGTTACTGATGCAGTTGAGTAAGACTTTACCTCAGAGTAAGATTGTTTCTGCAGCAGAATTAACCAAGTTGAAGGCTGCAGGTAGAGCTGTATTCCTGACTGGAAGTTGACGTAGTAGATTTGAGGGGAATGAAATGTAAAAAGTATCTGAGCATGGGAAATATCAATTAAACATACTCAATGCTCAATGGGTGAAATACTAGTCCCACTGAAGTCAAAGACAAAATGCGATTGGCCACGATGTTTCTTTGCACTTACAACAAAAGCAGAGCCAACCCTGAGGACTCTTTTTTTTTTTTTTTTTTTTTTTTTTTTAAGCGAGATCATCTGGTAAAGTCCAAATTAGGGCTGTTAAACATGGACCTGCCTGCCACTGATCAGTTTCAAAAACAATACCCTGCTTTTTCTTTTGATCATTCTTTTAAAGGCCTCCTGATCCTGCCTTTTCATTTAGCAACCTAGAGGGAGGGAAAGATGAAGAAAGTGGATGGAGAACTGACCAAGATAATCTTCCCAAATGGAGCAGAGATATCCTAGGGCAGTCATCTATCTGCTCTAGGAAACTCCCAATGCAAATCACCCAGTCTCCATAACTTCCCCTTCTCCACTGTGAGGTCTTTCTGTCCCTGTAGTTGTTCCAGTTCAGCAGTTTATGTGGTTGAACTCTGAAGGGACAGATGAAGTACCTGTAATTTTTATGATTGTTTGTTTATTTGTTTTTCAGTTGTGCCTAGCAGGCAAAATTAACAGCCTCAGTGTAGGTTAACTCACTTTGTTCACTTACAGTATATATGCTTGATTCAAAACTAGTGGGAGTCATTTAGTGGCTTGTAACCTAGCAGTGACTTCTCTAAAACTTACCTACGGCTCCCAGATGTGGAGTTTTGCCAGCAATTTCAATAGGGTTATCATGGGACTTCCCATGTGTCAGTCAGGTGAACTCTGCTGTCATTCTGTAGTCTGTGCAGAGAAGATAATCAGAGTTTCAACCCAAATCTATAATAAAAGAAAGCCCAGGAGGCCTCTAAATGGGCTAGCCACATGAGAGTTAGATGGGGGTGAAACTGGGTACCTGCCCTCTTTTGCCCAGCCAGCACATCTGTTCAACAGACATCGAGGAGTTTGGGAACATACTGTCAGCCTTGGAACGGAGAAGAGAAACAGACCCATCCTTCTTCCCCTCCAGTCCTTCAATATTTCTGAGACTCAGGACAAGGTGAGAGATGCATGGTTTAGGAAGCAAGTTTATTACCTCTCCCCCTCACCATTTAGCAATACAGGGATGGATACTAACTATATTCTACAGTATAGGTCAGCCATCCTTCTTCAATAAGCTTAGCCAATTTGAGGGCTGTGCATCTACTCTTCAGTCAGATGCCAATCCATTGTTGGTATCCCATTTTCCTCTCTTCATGCATGATGTACCAGGCTGAAGACAATTGGTTTTCTTCTTGACTTAAAAGCAGACCAAAAGAGTTTGGCACAGGGCAGGAGCTCACCTGTGGTGAGGAAGAAGGAAGGAAGGGAAATGCATGTTCTGCCTGGGAGAAATTCAGTAAATGACCGTGAACAGGGATTGGCAGCTGAGACATGGGCAATGCCAGGCCAACATACTTAGAGGCAAAGAGAAGTTTCCAGAATGGTTCCTTTCCTTCTGTTATCCACAGCAATAGGTAGGAGTGTCTCCAAGCAATAGGAATAATTCTCTTCTCAGGGTGCTCTTCCAGTCACTAGCTGCACGGGCTCTCCAACAAACAGCACACATCAAGAAAATGACACCACAGACCTCAACTCCCCACAGGCCAGTGGTGAAGCTGTGAATCTAAAATAAGTTTTCTGCTACCACATGTAAGATGGGGACTGGGAGACTCCAGAGGGCAACAGTGACCTCTGAAGATGGGTGCACCAGAGCCCCTGAAACTGTTCTGCATACTCTGAAGTTTCAGAGCCAGGCAGGCTGTTGCTGGTCCATAGGACTAAATGCTCTCTCACACACACCCCTGGCACAAAATGTCCTCCCAATAGGGAGGGAATGAACTAAGCTAATACCTATGGGGAAAATCTGTGGGAAATATCCCTTGGAAGTGTTCCCTCCATTTCCCGCAGACCAGTCCTGGTCTTCATGGTATGTGAAGATAGTAGTTTGTGTTGAAGAAATGCGGAGAGGCCTTGGCCTGTCTCTGATCTTATGCAACCTGTTTGCAGTCCTGCCCTAACCTACTCCTGCCCTATACTATTCCTGGATACACATGGATTTCAAGTTCTGGTATACTATAATCATCTCTTACAAGTCTATGTCTAACCTTTCCTACAGCTAGTCTGCATAAACCCAGACTCTGGCTCTCATAAAAATGGCCTATATTCGCTTGCTTACTCTCTATTTCTGCTTTCCCACCTGTTGTGAACCCAAGTGGCAAGGACATGGGTGGGGCAGGAGGGGCATTTTTCTATTGACAGAAAAAGCTTATGTTACCTAAAGCTTATGTTACCATTTTGAAAGTCAGAAGTTGGTTTACTTATGGTTTTGGCACAACTAATAAAATACCAAGTACAGTGTCGATGTCCAAGGTGGGGCCCAGACCCTCAGAAGTGGAAGGGACAAATCATGGGAGGTGTGGGTCTGTTTCAGCCTCCTTGCTTTTGCAGATTTACAGGGTGTGAGTTCACAGGAAGCACAATGTTTTAGCATGGTTGGATGTACTCGATGGGCAAGTGGTGAGACAGAGAAGCCTTCCCATGTGCTGCTGGAAGCTGATCACCCCAAACCACAGCTCTTCTGACAGCCAGGTTGTATGGAGGACAGACAGCAGCTATCACAGCTCTCTTCTGGACCAGGACTGTGGAGCAAAGCAGTGACAGGAAGATGGAAGGGACCTTCTCCAAATGGAAAATGGAAAAAACACTTTGGGGGAGGATCCCCCAGGAGAATAAAGTGGAAAAATCCAAGCAGTTCTACTGTTCTTACCTGTCAACTTTATTCTGTTGTTTCATCTGTGGGTTATTTTTCTTTTGTATACACACTTCACTGTTTCTGTCTCCTTAAAGCTTTCTCTATCTTTCTGTTCTGCTGTGCAAAGCATCAGGGATGCATGGCAAGTTGATTATCCTCATGAAGCAGCTAGCATAACATTGAGATTCAGGCATTTTCTTTATCATTAGCCTAACAAAGCATATAGAGTTGTAGCTAACTGGAAAGATACAGTACATTATTATTGTTATTATTTCTATTTTTGAAAACCAGGACACCGTGGTGTGGGGAGGGGGTGGGCTGCATGAGTGCCTAGACAGACAGTCATTTAATCTGAAATGGAGAGCGAAATGTAATTGGTAGGCTTATACTCATTAGTATGCTGCAGCCTGGATCTATGATTCCTATTAGAAAAAATATTAAAGGGCCACCGTTCAGGGAATTGAAGGTGGCACAAACAATTTAGTGCAGTTTTTCATCAATATCTTGTAGAAGGGTTGCACCTTTTTGACTCTTAAGACTAGAATGCAATATTTAAGGAGAATGTACTCCATCAGCTGTACTTGCAACATAGCACATCGTTCTTTGAAATATAAATCTTTTGAAAGCAGAATAATTTCTTTGTTAGTCTTCAGTCTGTATCCTTGGGCTGGAATAGTTATTTGGGCTTTTGGTTTTATGTGGCTTATGTGCACCAAAATAAAACACAAGCAAAACAAAAAGCCAAAGGCAAAATGCCATTCATGTTCTTATGATCTGACAGAAAGAAAAAGCATTACAAAATCAGGATGTGTATTTTTCTTCTATATACTTCTAATCAAAAAAAAAAAAAAAAAAAAGTGAATGATAATCTTTTCAATAAAACAATGGTACAAAACACCTTCAAGGCTTCAGAGAAAATTAAACTCTCTTTTCTTTATAAAACATTAAGTATTGAAAAGAATGTAATTATTTATGCATTATTTATAGTTAATACTTCCATTTTTAATTGTGACCGAGTTAAGTTAGGTTTGTTGCCAGACTTAATGATAAACTCTTTAACACAAGATATTTTCTCAGCCTGCTAGAGATGATCATAAACTCCCTGCTCTCTTAAGGAAAAATAAACCTATACAAAACGTTAGGTATGCAACAGCAGTGGAGATACATGGTACTCAAGTGGAGAAACATGATGCATCAAAGTCATGTTATAAAATGGCTTTGTTTTGATACACCAAAATATGATTCAAAAAAGAGCCAATGAAAAAAATTCTTAATTAAGTTCCCAAAGTCAGAGTGTATCCATACCAAAAGTCAGAGATCATGAGCTCAAAAAGGATGGTATAGTTTCTTCTCAGTTACTTATATTTTAATAATAAGTTTTATTTGAAAGCACCCCATTCCACTTTTCCAAAACTATCATATGTGGATTTGCTTAAACATGTTTTAGAAGCCCTCATACAAGCAAAGATTAAAGAGTCAGCCTAATTCCTTTCTAATACAGAGACAGTTTAATGTATTACATTTAATCACAATATTGTAATTCATTCACCTAGAAATTCATTAATCATAATTCACGCTGCAAGAAAGCATATTAAAACATAGTGACAGTGGCAAGCAGATCTGTGTTCACGGCAGTGTTATTTAAACAACTGCATACACTTGTAGTTATGCAATTAACCTGCAGTAATAATCTTTGTTTCTACTATTAAACATACCTCATCTGGAAGACAGCCCAAACTGACTGTATAAATATCACTGAGCTAATGGTTTTACCTTGGCTTGTACATTGGCAGCCAGTCACTAGCAGTGTTCCCTTGGGCTCAATTGTAGGGCCAGTTCTGTTCAACATTTTTTTCAATGGTCTGGATGCAGGAGTTGAATGCACCCTTAACAAGTTCACTGATGATACTAAACTTGGAGGTGCTGTTGACTTTCTGGAAGGACAAGAGGACTTGTAGCAGGGTCTAGATATTTTGGAACATTGGACAATGAGACAAGAGCAAGAAGTTCAACAAAGGTAAATGCAGGGTGCTGTACCTGTGATGGAATAATGCTGGACACGGGTACAGACTAGGAGCTGGGTGCCTGGAGAGCAGTTCTAAAGAAAGGGATCTGGGGGGTGCTGGTCAACAGCAAGCTCAATATGAGCCAGCAGTATGCCCTGACAGCCAAGAGGACAAATTTTGGGGTGCATTAAACACAGAATAGCCAGGCCAGTCAAAAGAGATGATTCTCCCTCTATATGTAGCATTGGTGCATCCTCACCTTGAATATTTTGTGCAGTTCTGGACTCCACAATATAAGAAGAATATTAAAATACTTGAAAGCATCCAGAGGAGGGCAACAAAGCTGATAAAAGGGCTGCATGGCATGTCCTATGAGGATAGGCTGAAGACACTTGGTTTGTCTTGTTTGGAGAAAAGGAGGCTAAGAGGCAACCCCATTGCTCTCTACAGTTTCCTGCAGAGCAAAAATGGAAAGTGAGGTGTCAGTCTCTTCTCCCCGATAACCAAAGACAGAACATGCAGGAATGGCACAAAGCTGCACCAGGGGAGGTTCAGACGACGTATTAGGAAAAAAGTTCTTTACTGTGAAAAAAATCTTTACCCTGAATTTCTTTTCCAAAGGTGGTTAAACATTGGAACAGGCTTTGAAGTGAAATGGCTGATGCTCCATGCCTGTCAGTGTTCAAGAGGCATCTGGATAATATCCTTAATAATATACTTTAACTTTTAGTTATCCCTGAAGTGGTATGGCTTCTAGACGATCTTTGTAGGTCTCTTCCAATTTAACTATTCCATTTTATTCTAGTATTTCTGTCCTGTATCTTGATGAAACAACTCTTGGGTACCCCTTAATTTTTCAGTTCTTCATGTTAGGTCTTGGTTCCACTGATTTGACTTTCTAACTTTGAACCTAGAACAGAAGTTCTCATTGCTGGTGGGTAAGAAATTCAGATAAGTTAGGAAAGAGGATGCTTTTGTTTCTTCTGTTCTTTGTTCATTTTTTTGTCTTTTCTTTTTATGGTGTTTTTCATTTAGTACCGATGTGGTTTCTATCTGCCTGTTTGGCTAGGATGAAAATGACAATTGTGGAATTGTGAATCATATCAGCATGTCATTCATTAGTAAAACTATGTATTATTTATATAGCATGCACAGAATGCTGGAGATTTTACATGCACATAATCAAACTATTCCCTATTCCCAAAGTTAGGAGTTGCTGAGTAGTTATTACTAATAAGTAAAAGGAGGCTGGGGCACAATACATACATACAAGCTCATGACTGAAATATTTGAAGTAATTTCTGTAGTCTTTTTCCTTTAGTCTTTTTCATGATTCTCTCTCATTTCGTTATCTTAACTAACTTCACAACAATCCATGCCCACAACTGCTCCCATACCCGATGGAAGCAGATAACACAGCAGTGCACAGCTGGCCCCAGCTCTTTAAAAGTGCTTTCAAGGTGCTGAGGTTTTCTGGTGTATCCTATGGGATTGTAAGTTTTTAGTAATGTCCTCTTTTTGCTTGGAAGATACTGTCACTTCATATCATCTTGTTGGAAGCAGAAACTAAGGCACAGGAGACCTGCGATCTCTGTCATTTGTTTCCAGCACTGGATCTCACAGCAGAGTCTAGAGGTACATCTGCATGGAGAAGCTAGCACAGCAACCAGCCCACATGAAAGCTGGCACATGCCTTCCTCTGCATGTCAACCATGCCAGCATGGGCTGAAGCTGAAGTCCATCACAAGAAGGTTCTGTGATGAAGTGAAATCAATGCCATTGGCATGCAAAAGGGGTGGGTTGATGCTTAGCTAATGGAGCCCTGAGAACCTGATGTGCTCACATGGCTCCCAGCACTTAGGTGGAAGCTGGCTACTCTGAGCTGAGAGGAGAACAAAAATCTTGTTGCTTTGGTAGGGTGAAAAATTGGGTTTGTGCCTCTTCCGAAACTGTATGCTAGTAGAGTGGTTGACATTTAGTTGATTTGCAGGGACAATCTTTTTGCTGCCATTGGTCAATGGGGCATGCTTCAAATGCTTCCTGTAGACCTGCAGGTGCTTTGTAATAGGTGACTCCTCTAAAAAATGACAGAAAACTCATTTGCTGATAGCTGTGGGAACAGAGGTTTTTAATAGAATAGCAGTTTCACAATACATTGCTTATCAAGTGATTCCTCTGGGATTATTATTTACACTCGAGGAAATCAGCATTCAGAATCTAGTTGAACACAGGAGGTGTCATGCGATATTGGTGTGAAGAGGGGAGAAGCTGACATTTCAGGAGAATCACACTGGCACAGCCTTGACCGAAGGCAGCATCGTCAGCCTGACAACAGGGCAAATATGAGGTACCAGAAGATTTGGAGGGGGTGGAATTTCTTTTTGTCATAAGTGCACTACAAAAAGAAGAGTATTACTCCACAAATACAAGTACAAAAACTTCGCATTTAGCCTGAAAGTCTGAAAATCAGGCTTTGATCATTTCAGTGTGGCTGCAGGCATGCAGGGGACCTGGGTGAAATGTTTAGATATCCAACCATTCCTGCTATTTTCTCTGTGAAAAGTTTCCAGAAAATGCCAAACTCCTGGGTGTAACTGTCAGGGCCCTGCAGGGGCTGGCAGGTCCAGCCCCATGGGTTTGTCAGGGCAGGGCCTGGCAGCCAGAGCCTATGCCATCCCATAATGCAGGGCACCAGGGCAGCTGCAGCCCCCTGGGGCACCAGACACTTACCTAGCATTAGGGCTTGGCTGAGACCAGGCTGGGATTCGGGCTCACAGGCATAGCTGGGCATGGCAGGGCTGCGGGGAGACGGAGCCCAGACCTGCTGCAGCCTTGCTGGGGCAGCGGCTGGTAGCTCTGGAGGTGACATGGTGTCCTGGGTCATGAGCCGGTGGAGGAGGCCTGGGGGTCTGAGCTGGCACAGGCAGGGTTGGGGGTGCCCTCAGGCCCCTGAAAATAGTCACACCTCTCCTCATGTTTATTAAGACAAATGGATGTGCATGTGTGTAAGCATGCAGTCTGTGGTTTAAAATCAGAACTCAGAAGTACAACTGAACACTCAGAAGTGATGATACGGGGGTTAAAAAAAAAAAAAAAAAAAAAAGTATGCTGCTATTTAGTCTTGTCTCTCCTCCCTGGAAAGCTCCTATTTTAACTGTGAGAGTAAAATAAGTGTTTATGTTTGGAGGAAGAGACACCTTGAGTGTATGTGTGCTGTTTAGATAGCTTATACATAAAAGCTTGTGACTCCAGGAGCCAACTGTCTCGCTAAGATAGGCGGTACCAGAAGAAGAAGCATTAAACTGAGAGATGAGATAGCATGTAATAATGCAAAGGAAGACAAGCAAAATCCTCTTGGTGAGTGTATGCTGTGGGTGCAGATGTTATGGCGTTAAGTTTACGCTTCCCAGGTTTCCTTAAATACTGCCTGCCAGACTAGTCTGGCACTGAAATGATAGCAGAGGATGTCTAGGGAATGGAGCATTGTGCTGGCTGTGAAGACCTGAACCATAACCACAAGACTATTGTGTCCAGCAGAAGAGAGAAAATATTCAAACCACATAAAAAAAATAAAACAAACAAACAAACAAAAAAATAAACACTGCTAGCAGAAGTTCAGGCATCTCAAATAGGAAGGGAAATACAAATCAATAGTTGAGAAGATATGACTGCAAAGCTGCAGAGAAGGAGATGTCATCTATGGGCAGAGAGTAAAAATAGAGTCCAGGAGAGGAGTCTGAGACATCTGGCATAACGGGATCTCAGGGACTGAAGCAAGGGCAGAAGATTGCAAGTCCCTGGTTGCTTGGCTTACAGACAGGAGAGAGTCACTAGAAAACAGTTGTTTCATGGTTGGCTGTCAAAATGACTATCAGCTTTGCAGAGGAAGGAAATTAAGGGTCAGTGAGAAAAAGGAAAGATGCAGCAGATGTTGCTACGAGGATGACCTGGTAGCTAAGTACCTAGGATGGGATACAAAGGAGCAGGAAAGAAGAAAGTACGTGAGGGGTACAGTCTCCCTTGGAGGCATTAGAACCAGCCTGGTGGAGCCTGCAGCTGAAACCAGAGCTGAGCACAGCAGGTTGGACGGGTGGGGAAGCTGGCAAAAGAACATTGCTGTATTTAAGATTTAAAAAAAAAAAAAAAAAAAAAAAAAGACTGCTGTAACTGTGCTTTTGACAGTTGATTTAACTGCTCACTTTTAATTATATTTTGTCATTTGAAGTGAAATGTATTCCCTTGAAATGTTTTATCCACATAGCTCTTAGCCTTTCTTCCAATTACATTGCACCCATCCTCTTAAAGATTAACAAGCTTTAATGAACTCTATTGTTGTTAATTCATCTCCCTTTTATTTTGACAGTGTGACTTTTGTTTACAATTAGTACTGCTAACACTATGCAGGGTCATGTGGGTCGAAAGAAAGAAAAAGATTTCTCTTCAACACGGCAAGACAACAAATGAGTCCATTCCTCTGGAGTGCTTGTTAGTTTTGTTTTGTTTTGTTTTGTTTTTAATGAAGAAAAATCTCCCAGAAATAGATCTTCTGGTGGGACTTAATCAACCTTAAGCATCTGATTCCAAAAGGTACCTTTGAAAACTCCCCTTCAGCTGCAATGTATGTCTGGATGGACCTAGGTTTCATAGGTATTGGGGATTTTTGCTTTGTTTCTTAAGGAAGTAAGACTGATGTGATCATCCAGTACACTTTATTTTTATTATTTTTTTTTTTTTTGTACCTACAAATCCTCTTCAAGTACATTTTGAACTCATTATTTAGTTTCAACCAGATTTGAAAGCAGAATGACAGTCTTAAATATATTAAATTCCACATGTTTGATGAAAATAAACAGCTGTGTAGAGGAGTAAGACTTTAATTAGGGTACCTACTATGAGAAAGCCTGCAGCATGAGCTTAATCCTTATTAGCCACTGAAGACTCTATGAGAGAGAGAGAGGGGGAATAAGAAATCCCAGCTGTGGTCTGAGATGTCTCTGGTCAGAACTCGTATTCTCTCAGGCAGTAGCTAATCCAACAAAGAAACCAGCTTTGGGGTGCATTACTTGCAGAATTTCTCCTTTGCCTCAAGTATTACATTAGTTAATTATTTTATTTATTTAACTCTGAAAATTCCTAAAGATTCAGTTTGATACCTATCAATTTCACCCAGTGTTAAAAGAGCTAAGCAGCCCATTCTCAACCTGAGATCAAGACCAAAGGCACTCTGAAACCAGAATTTTCCTCTGATGAGTCATCTACAGGCCAGTCCAAGCAGTCTTTGGAGGCCATGGACATTCCTGGGAAGGCCAAAGCTGCTCTTTGAGAACAGCTCTGATAGCAACTGCCTCCTTTTTCCCTTTGCCCTCTCTACATTAGTGTACTGTGCTTGTCTGCCCAGTGCTCAGTTCCCCTTTGCCTGAAGGGCCCTCCCAGATCAGGCCCAGGACTGCTCTTGGGCAAGGGCAAAGGTGCATCTGAGGCTCTGGCAGTGTGCACTAAACAAGCTCAGAGATGATGTAGTAGACTGCTTATGATGTTATATATTGTACTGGTTCAGAGACTCACTTGGGATGTCAAACACTACACTTTGGTCCTCGTTCTGGAGTTGTTCCATTCAACAGTGTTGGAACCCAAGTCTCTCTTCTCACAAAAACTGCATTCTTTCTTTAAGCTATGGGATTTATATTATCTGTGAGTTTTCTTTATAAATCTCTCTCATCAGGCCCTTCCTCCTGGTTTTCCTACCTGTCTTGCATTATTTTAATATAGTGGCACACACTCAAGAGAGGGGCTGCTTAACATCCTTTTCCCAAGCTAGCCTATAGCTCCCTTGCTTATCCTTACTCTTTGTACACAGAGTGAGGAGACGTAAATAAGAATTAACTGGACCAGAAGTGGAATTGGCATCAAGAACTGAGAACCCACTCAGACCTTGTAAACAAAGGAGTATAGAATAACAGAATCACAGAGTGGCTGAGGTTGGAAGGGACCTCTGAAGATCACCCAGTCCAAACCCCCTGCCAAGCAGGATCACCTAGAGCACATTGTGCAGGATGGCATCCAGGCAGGTTTTGAATATCTCCAGAGAAGGAGACTCCACAGCCTCTCTGGGCAACCTGTTCCAGTGCTTTGTCACCCTCACAGTAAGAAAGTACCCTCTCGTATTCAGCCAGAACCTCCTGTGCTTCAGTTTATGCCCATTGCCTTTTGTCCTGTCGCTGGGCAAAACTGAAAAGAGACTGGCTCCATCCTCTCCACACCCTCCCCTCAGATATTTATATACATTAGAAGTCAGTCTTCAAGAGGTAGTTCTGGCAGTGACTTCTGCCTGAGGGACGGGACTTATTGCTGTCATCTGCATGTGTCAATTAGCTCTAGGCAGTTAGGAAACTATTCTCACCATATTCTCACTCCTTTATTTTTGCTAGTGTTCTACCTTCCCATACAAGAAGTCTTTGCACAGATACAAGAGATAACAGTGTATTCCTGGTACCCTGCAGACTATTCAGGAATGCATGGGTCATACAATCCTACAATGTCACCTCATAGGTAACACATACATAGAGGCTCTGCGAAATGCTGAGCTCCTCTAGTTCCTGGGGAGCACTGGTGTTCAATTTGACTATGATGGGAAGCTGGCACTTCAGCAGAGAGCCTCAGAGTAAATAATGATCACTAGGTGGCTTTTCAAACCTCTTCTGGGTAATGCAAGAGTCTGATTAATATTATGTTTTTAATAGTTCAGCTATGCTTGGCATAATAATTTTCTGCCTGTAGTGTCATGGAGGTGTCTGTCTCAGAACAGACAACAGCACAAAAAAATGTGTTCACAACTTCTTTTTTTTTCATACATTCATGCAGAGGAGGTACCTTTAGATTCCTCTGGTGGCTGGTGAAATCTAAACATAAAAGAGTTCCTGTCTTTGATGAAGTCAAATATTAGACTCCTGAACTGAGATCAGAATCAACAGTGGAACATTTAGATGTAGGCACACATAACTTTGTTTGTTGTAAGTTTTCTCCCAGGAAAAAGGAGATGATCAGTGGTTTCAAACAGAGCATAGATTTTAATTGCTTAGTTATTTGCCAGGAGGTAGTAGTCACTAATATGTGACTACACTGTACAAATTGCTTCTGTAAAGTAAACTGGTATTTTTACAGGAACGTGAATGTGATGCTCAAACTGGATTTGAATAGAATTGGAGCAGCTGACTCTTTAAATCCCTTGTGAAAAACATGGACATAGTCTATTACCACTGTACTAGAGCATGTTTGGAACACTAAGGATTGGAATTATTTTTTCAGAACCTGAATACTCTTAAGTGTGAGCCATTTCCCATTCTGTGACAGCAAAACAGATTAATTGTGTCTCAGGCTCCATTTTCAGTATGTTTGTCACCAGATTGGGTGAATAGGATCGTAATCCTTCTATTCAGCTGAACTGCAGCTTACTGCATGACCTTTTCAACAAATGTATTTTAATTAGCTGTATGTTCACCTTCTTCCTATTGCTGAAAGCAAGAAAAATGGATTATTGACAGTATGGGGTATTATATATTTAACCTTTTAGGCTGAGAATTTGGACTGGTGTGAAACCAATCTGTAAGGACAGCTACCAATGTTGTACAGGTCAAACTGTGGCTAAGCCACAGCTTAATTTTGTACATTCAGGTGTATATAGTGTACAACTCTGGAGCCACAAAACATTGGTGATAATTAAATCATCTTTGAAGTTTTCTTCCCTAATTCTTGTCCTTCCCCTTTGTTAATGCCATCCTCAATCTTTGCATCTAAAGGGCATGACAAGGATCCCTGGTACGTGTTTTATGCAGAGGTGAAGCAATACTGAAAACACTTGCCCATCTTTAAAAAATATCTAATTCCAGCCCATTGGTCAAGTACAGCCAGGCCCAATGTCAACATATGGAAAGGGAGAGGTCTGATCAGAGAGTCAGTACTTCAGGACACTCCCTAAATGGAACTAATTCATATTTTACTAAAATGGGTAGGAATTCCATAGGAAGGCATATTCTACCATGGAAGTGTTGGCCAGTAGCTTACCCTTCAATCTGCAGCCTTAAAAGGCTTCAGAGGCTTCTTGCTAAAATAAAAAGGACTTTGTTAGATCCCTACCCTCTGATGCATTTTGTGGTTTTGGCCATGGCTCTCTATAAATGCAACAGGTATTCTCACTTGAGGATAGTGAGTCTTACTCAACAGCCTTATTCAGAAACCTCAGTTGTCTACCATGGCATCCTGCTGGAAGGAACCATAGAGTGAGCCAGTTATTCAGGGACTATGTTAATATTTTTGTCCCAAAGGTGCTATTTTGACCTTGGGATATTGCTCCCTCTCTGACACCCCCACCCCCATTCCCCAAGCCTTTATCTGTCTTGTCAGTTCAGTGCAGGCTCTTGCAGGCAGTGGCTTACCATTACCTGTGTATCCACATACTGCCTAGCTAAATGCAGCTGCATGCAATGTAGCTGGTGTGATGCAAACTCATTGTCAGTGCTAATCCAGGACAAATGAGGGAGGACACCTGTGTGGTACAACCTTAACCAGTGAGGGAGTTCATATGAAAAATGCAGCTACTACAGCATTCAGTCCTCTGCATTTCCACACCTCGACCCAAGTCTCTGCACCAGAGCCCACTCTGAGCTGCTGGGAAGCTCACTGGCTGTGCTGTAGCCGGGCTGTGCTGGGAGGAGAGCTGCCAGCCTATGCACTGGGGCCAGTGGCACAGCTGTGGCACTATGTGCAGCCCTGGACCACCATGGAGAATGAGGCACTTGCAGCTATGGGTGCTCACAGAACAATTTGGACCCCACTAGAGGGGACTGTGAATAGCTTCTGGTTTTCAGGAAACATAAATGACAAGCTATCAACCCCAGCAATTGGTTTCTATCAGCTTATATTGGTTACATTTTCAAAGCTATGTTCAAAAGAAAAAGGGCAAGAAATATAATGCTTCAATGATACTGCCATTTGCTAGATTCCCTTAATAAGCCAGCTGTGAATAGATGAAATTGCTTTGTGAACCTGCCGCATGAAGCACACGTTCCTGGTAGTTTTCTCATGCAGAGGAATAGCTGCAGAGGTTACAAAACGCCCAATGGATCAGCAGAGCAATTCTGCTGCCAATACCCCGAGTCAAGTTAACTCCTTTGGAAGGGTGCAAAGGAGGAGTGCATGCAATGAGGTCATTTTGACCTCTCTCTAGCCAGACGCAGGCACCTATAGCAGCGATGAGGGCAGGAGGCTAACCCAGATAAGGGAGAACAAAACAAGTGCCAGTTTGATATACGAGTACATACTAAGCTTTAAGCCTGGCTCCTGCCCTTTTCTGTGTGTAATAAATGAAATGACCTTCCAGTTAAAGTGTAAGAGATTGGAAAAGACAAAGCTGAGCAGCGAGGCCCTTTTTCCCAGTGCATACCCACATTAGAATTCTGCTCTCACGCTCTCGCAAAGGAAAACTGTAGCTTGAAGAGAAAACAACATAGCATTAAGCCATCCTGGTGTCAAATATTGTAAAAGAAAACAGTTAACGACACAAACTCACTGCATTCTCATTAACAGCTTTGGGTATAATAGCCTCCCTCCCTCAACACCAAACAGGATTTCTTAGTGCTCTTTTGTGCTTAAGCCTCCAACTTGGCAATTCCACCCGGCCTGCTGCTCATAAACTGTAACTCCTTTGTCATTCCCAGGTATTTTCTGTGGTTTTTGCTTTTATTGTGGCTTGAAACTATTTTATGACTGTGTTCTATTGTTGTTCTGTGTACAGTAGGTAATGAAACACCTTTATCTGCATCTTTTGCTTCTTTCTTTTATTCTCCCGGCTTAATGACATTATTGTGAGCACCACTGGGACTGTTATGCAGATGTACTGCATACTGGAGAAGTTGCTGCTTCAGGATAAGCCATTACTTTTTGTTGCCCCCACAGGCCTGGGAAAGATAGCTATTACAAACAACTTCCTGCGACAGTTACCTCATGAAAAATATGTTGTATGTCAAATTAACTTCTCAGCACAGGCCTCAGCTAATCATACCCAGGACATCTTCCTAACGAAAGTCGAAAGGTACCCAGAGTTTTAATTAAAATCAAATATGTAATTGTGCTTAGTTTACTCCACAGAGATTATCCACAAAATAATATGAAATGCTCTCCTTCCATTCCTGACAGAACAAATGAAAGCTGATTTGTTTCTCCATGCAATGTTTATTACTGGGGAAACTACACCTTAACTGATGCTGACAAATATTCTGATTTATGGGGTATTTCATAGAGATATCATCCAGAAAATACACCTCCTTAACTTTGTCTTCTTAGCTGGTTTTGCTTAAAATGATTCAGCTGCCTGTCCCTGGATATTCTGCCATCTAAAGCATATTAAAGGGAATCACCAGATTGGGTCTCAACCAGTAAAGAGAGCCATCTGTTAGGGAAAGGTCTGAACAGTAGGCTATATATGGTACTCGCCAACACATGGAGGGCAAAAAGATCAACAGGAAGAATGGCAGCATCCAGGGGATTATATCTAGAAAATGGCTAGCTCTCCAGCATCTAAATCATGCATTTTTAATTCATCACATGGCAGACAAACAAGTCAAACATTAATTGGCATGATAAAAGGGAGCTCATACTGTATTCTACACCTTTCAGCGTGGAGATCCTTGCCTATCAGACAGCCTGGGCAAAAGTTGGAGCTTTGCATTTGCAAGCACCAGAAATGAGATCTGTGGGCAACACCAGTTATTAACGAAAATAAAAAAGTAAGGAGAAAGTGCTGAAAACACTCAGCATGGGCATGAGTCGTTAAGTATGTTATAGATGATATTTTTGCTGTTAAAATGTACTGTAATAATTGCAACTTCCCTAAGCAAACAAAATTAAGGGTTAGACATAACATGAATAGTTCAACTCCATCAAGAATACATTTTTATGCACAATGGAGTTTGATAAATATTATTATGAAAACTGACAAACTCTAGTGAATGAAGAAATATATCCTACCAAAAGTACAAAGGACTATAAAATACTATGAGGCTATTTGCTGAAGAGGCTCACAAGTCACGATCATTTTCATCTCTAGATAGTCTAAGATAAAACCACTCCATCTATTTTTATTTTTTATTTATATTTTTCTTTAAGCTGTGTTTCCAGACTTCTGTCATCATCAAAGAGAATATTAAGGCAGTTTAAGCAAGAGGTCTAGAATAACTAGACACCCAAAAATGACGATTACCAATGCTGGTGGGTTCACCATAAGGTTGTGCTCTCTGAGGTGGGCAGCTGGACTGTTTTAGCCCACATTGTAATAGAAATTTACTTGAAAATGAGGAAAATTCTCAGGAGGGAACCATTTGCAATTCATACACATACTATTTTTTACTATTTTTATTTTAAATTTTTACATACACAATGTCCCAAGAAATCCAATCCAGGTAGAGTTTATCTAACAAGCCCTGAGATTTAAAAAAAAAAAGTATGGATACACTAAAATATGGTTTCCTGACTTCTGGTACCTCTTTCCTTAGTCCCAATCCTCATCTCTTTCATCACATACACACACACTGGCTGTCTTCTTCATGAATAGGCTGTTCCAGTGTGTCTGGTTAGAAATATAGCACTTGAATAGGCTCTAGGAGAGTGCTAGTTCAACATAGAGAAGGTCAAAATTGCCAAATTTTGATTACTAACATTATCACTTTCTTCTTTATAAAAACGATGAGAAGAGCTCATGTTTGGATAACTGATTGCAATGGATTAGCTATGAAATGAATGAGAACATGCAGATTTTGGAGAAAAAACAAAAAAAAAGAAAAAAAAAAAGAATAAAGGAAAAAAAAGAAAAAAGAAAAAAAAAGAAAAAAAAAGTAACAAATATCTGGGAAAAGTTAAATATTTTGAAAAAAGTGACTCGTGCTGTTTTTATACTTGCTTCTGAGCCAAAAGCTGCTGAAGAACTTGAAATGTAGTGTTCCAAATCCATAAGAAGATGTACTTTTTTAGTGAGAAACACCAGCTACACAGCTTTGAGAGTTTTAAGGACTCAAAGAGCTTTTCTGCCTGATTCTGCCTTGCTATGATCACTTGTGCTTATTCATTAGAGGCCAAGATTACAGTGGTACAACTTGTAGCATAGTTTCCCATCCACTGGAACAGATAGGGAACATTTCAGAAACATTTACTCAGACTGAGAGAATTTCTAATGTATGCATCTACAAGCACTTCCTGGGAATGAAATCAAACTGTAGTACAGATGTTGCAGAGCTTCATTTTAAGGTTTCCAGTTGATCACGGAGACTTGTAAAAGCAAAGAACAGAGAAACTGTTCTTGTACAAAAGGTCATTGTTTGTATTTTATTAACTTTTTTATTGCTAAACATCTGCCACTAAATTGGAAGCCTCATCACAAAGCATGTTGCACTTTATGTACAAATCAACACGGTCTAGTCTAGCAAAAGTTGATGCTGGGATGACACAGCACTCAGCTTGTTCCATATGGTATAGGTGGCTGTCACCTTGATGCAGGTGCACTGAAAGTGAAACGTTTGGAAGCACAGGTAGCAATTTGGAAACTGCAACCTAGCTGTGGGTGGTTGTGGTGTCAGGGAAGCCCTTACAAAACATCTCCAGTGCAGGTGTTCATGGGGGGCCTGGCAGGGCTCACCTCTTTGTAAAGAAGTAAGACGAAGGAAGTCAAATGAATACAGATCCATCCATCCAGACAGTCATCCCCTGAGATCAGTGAGGTGCTGGCCCCAGAGGAGAGAGGCGGAGGGAGTCAGTCATACAGGGTTTTCAGGCAGACTGGAGGCAGCAGGAGGCTGTGACAGAAGTACACAGCGTGCCTTTGGTGTAACAAACACTGCCAAACTGCCTGATAAAAGAGGTGCTTAAGTTACATACGGCACAAAGCAACTTTCCAGTCTATAACGAAATCAGCTAAAGGAGAACCCATCCTGGATCTGTCAGAGTGATTCAGTCAGTGATTATTTCAGTGGAGTATTTGATCAAATGACTCAAACTTCCAGGCATTTTGTCAACTGACTGAAAATGAACACCAGACGTCTGACTACATGCCTGAAGTCACGTACTGAATTAAGCAGTCAAATAAATAAGGGAACTAACAGTTAGCGCACACAGTGTGCTCTCAAAAATGAGATTTCTTTTATTCCCTGACGACAAAGATTGGACTGCCCTTCTTTGAACCAGTGGGGGAGGAAGGACATCCTGTACTTCTCTGTATCTTGTCCAAACCTTCTGCTGAAGGGCAGTGAGGGGGAGGCGAGGGCTGGAGTGTACCCTCTTCTGTGTCAGTCAAAATATTCTGGCCTGGTATATGAGATGGAGTAAGATGCTCTTCAGGGACTGGTGAAGCAACTTCATCTTCTTCCTTGGAGCTTTTTTTGTGCAGCTTGTCTCTCAGAGCAGATTGCATTTACCCACCTGCTGAAGCAAATGTGGGTTGAGTGATGTTCATAGTTTGATTACAGCTTCTGTTTTTGAAGTTCTTTGCCTGAACTGTTTCATCATTCCTTGGTGGCTGTATTTAATTAATTCTTGGAAAACAAAAACAAACAAACAAACAAACAAAAAAAAAAAAAAAAAAAAGAGGGAGATCTTTGCCAACTTCTCTCACAGACAAGGTCTTTTCAGGCTGTACAGCTAGGGCCCTGAAAAGAAACTTATTTGCTTGCGGTATTATTTTCCATCAGGGCATATAGGTAGGTTGCACTGTTAAGCACATCACTTCACGCCTGCTTGGGGAACATGAAGTGCTGTTCTGAAAGGCAAGAAGCGAACCAGTACTTTTCCATGCTTGTCTGCACAGCCCTCTGGTGAGTGAAGGGAGTTCCACATCCAAATTGTCCCTGGAGAGGTAGGGATTAATGCAAACCTTTCCTGTGACGGAGGGGGAAGTAAAGGGAAGAGACTGTCCTTAGCAGCATATCTGGGCCCATTGGGCACTGCTGGAGCTGATGCCTGCTGCTGGGACAGAAATGCAGCCTTAGGACAGGTTATAAGGCAGAGAGAATCTTTGTGGCAGATTTCCCAACATGCAGAAATCTGAAAAGGTACTTTGTGAACTGAAAATGATATGTTTCTGTATTTGGAAAAAGACTTTCTGAATCTAAATATATTCCTGTGAATTTGTTTTATGCTCAGCTTCAAGCTGGAGAGAGCTTGCAGGAGCCTTCTAAACACCCAGTCCCCTTTTTCCTTCCATGCAAAGAAACTACCTGAGAATTTGTGGCTGTCCAGCTGTTCTATGTGGAGGAAAAGTGACCTGCTATGAGTACTGCTGGTGTTTCCCTTCATCACCAGAGAAAAACCCCTCACAAATGGCATCCTGTTGGTATTTCTGCAGGGCTCCCTCATCCAGAAGGTTTCAGAGCAGATCTTACTCATCTAGATGAGTTACCACTTCCATTTATTCTAGGCAAGAGGTCTAAGTTAAAATGGAAATTAATGTGTTTGTTAACTTCCCTCTCATTTATGTTTGTTAGCTTTTCTCTTATGCACAGTGAATTAAAAAATAATAATAGCTAATCATGGCCTGGCAGGGATTTTTAATGGATTTAATTTTTCTCCATCATGCTTACATGTAATCTCTAACATTCAGTGTTTTATGGGCTTGTTATCACTCTAGTAGTGCTTGCAGAGCATGCCTGGAGTGCTTGCAGGAAAACTGCAGGAAATACGTGCTCCCCAAGACCAACAGGTGCTGTTTACCATTCCCAAGCCAAACAGCACATGTTCTGCACCTAGATGGCTGGTTTAGCATGATTCACATCAAAAGGGATTTTGTCTTTCTCACAACCACTCTGAGGGAAGGAAGCATTTACAGGAATGACTTACAGCACGTAATCAGTAGGTGGCCTGGAAACACGCTCAGGCTTGGCCCTTGAACTGCCCTTGCTGCGATGAAGCTGACAGACTGCACGCTTTTTGTCAAAATGAAAGGTGGTTACCTTTCACTGCTTTGTGACATATTACATATGAAATTATGACGTTATTACGCATGAAATAGTAGAACCTGAACGTTGCCTGTGAGGATATGAGTGATGTGCATGTCAGCTGCCCAGGGGATCAGGACTGGCTGGGGTTCATCACTCTCCCCACACAGGTCCTGCCACTACCCAGGGGGATATTTAGGTTTTGCTGATCAGCTTTGTTCTATAAAGCATGAATCCATTGTAATGCTCCAAAATAGTGAGGGATTGTTGGTCCATGCAGTGCAAGAAGCACTGTTGCTATGGTAACCAATCCTGTATCATTTTTGGTGTTTCTGCAATAAAAAACAATACATATATATATATATACATGCATTACTTTTATTAGATTATTGTACCTTTGAAAAGCATTGCTCAGCTTTTTACCTCAGAATCAACAGTTTAATTTCAGACTGGGTCAGTACCAAAATGATGATCATTGTTATTCCAGATGCTTTTTTGGTGGCCTTTGTGAATTTACTGATGGTCTCAGCTCAATAGATAGTGACAGGTGTCTACACTATTAGTGTCTACTACAATTAGCACTAATTGGTACCTCTATTGGCAGCAGAGATTGGCTAGGGATTTAATGGAGATGAGAGATGAACATGTTCTCTCTGTGTTCATCCCTTCGTTCCCCAAATACACAGCAACAGACTTCTGAAATAAGCACTCATGGTCAAAGTAAAGAGAAAAAGTTTCAATATTTATTACTTGGTTTGTTCCTGAGCTGTGGCTTAATGGAAGCATTCAATCTCTGAGACTTCCAATTTGGCACTTTTCAGGTGAAATTTTCATTACTAGCCTAATTTTTTCCAGGTGCACTTCTGCAGCTGCGATGTATTGTGCCATAATTTAGCACCTGCAGTTCTCCCTAGAAGCAAGAATTTCCAACGAGAAAAAAAAAAAAAAAAAAAAAAAAAAAAAAAAAAAGGTTGGGTCCAGCCTTGATTTAAAGAAATAAAATTTAAAAAGCAACCCCATCGTGAAAAGAGCAACAACAAGTTGCTTTCAGAGAAGGTTTAATCAAGCAAAAGTGTTAGTGATACAATACTGTTTGCTGATAAGCATTAACAAAAAGGAGGGAATCTCTGTGCATTGCATTTTAAAGCATTTCCTGCAAGGCTGTTGTTTTACTTAATTGTTACTTCCCTTTGTAGAAAAATCTCCCCCATTTGTTAATTTGTTTCTTTTCTTCTTATGCCTGACAAACAGCTCTAACCATGTTAAATTGTTCACTTGTGATAGGGGAAAGGGTTTTATTTATGCCTGTGAAGTTAGTTGAAAGTCTTAGACATGTGAAATATATAGTGAGTTCAAAACAGGTGAATTACACTCCAAATAAGTGTTGGCAGCTCTTTATCTTTTCCTTGTTTTCCATATTTAATTCCACCCTTGAAAGATGGAATATGCATCATTTCCCCATCGTCTCTCTCTGGTTCACATTGAGTGAAGTGTTTTGAATTAATTATGTTAAATTATTAATAGCTCAAGATTTGAAAACATTACAAGGTTTGAGTAATGTTTTATCAGGCAGTAGGTGTATGGTAATTCTGACGTTTTCATACAGTAGAGTACATTTCCAGCTGATAGGTAAAAATAACGACTATATGCTGGAAGCACTGAATTCAGTTCATTGTGAAGCATAATAAGGTAATGAATGTTTAGGCTGCATATTAGGAAAAAAACTGCCATTAATGAATAGACTCAGGAGAAACAATGAAGGCAGCACTTCTTAGGTCATGTAAAATGAACTGTACAGAAGTATAGAATACAAAACAGCTCTGTATTGGTAAGGACATGAATGATCTAAGAAGTTTCGTCTGCATCCGATTCCTGGGATTCTCTGATATAAAATATTCTCTGATATATCTCCTCTACCTGTCCATTATTAACTGATGGCTAACTAACAGTCTGTTTGTCGGGGAAAAGGAAAAATACAATAGCATTACGCTCCTAAACAAAGCATTGCACTGCTAGAATTATTCTAGCTTAAAGGGCCAAATACAAAGTTTATCTTCCATTAAATCTCCCCGACATTTTAACTAGGGCTATGAAATAAATGGTCATCTAAATCAAGTTGTATTAATTTCAAGCATTATTTTGAACCTGTTTTATGGTGCTAACAACCATCTGACCGCATTTAAGGGAGAGGCAAGACAGCTGACAAAAGACCTGAGAATTAGCTCTATAATTATTTGCACAGGGAAAATGGCTTCTTTCCACTTTCAGCCCACGGTGTAGCTCTTGATACATTTCATCAGCCTCGCGTAATAAACCCTGTGGAGGAATTAAGGAGCCAGGAAATATAGGTTAGACTCACAAGACAGATACCTGTACTTCGCGCTCCTTGATGCCCCTGGGTGCTCGCAGCCCACCCCGCCTGCTCTGCCCCCAGCTGCCCACGTGTCCCCTGGCTCAAGGCACCCCTCCACCTGGGCTGGCATTTAGGCCATTTCTCAGGAGAGCTGCCCTACCCCAGGCATTTTTCTGTGGTTGTCACAGTTCCTGCTTCTCATACCAAGTAACAAGCTGTTACACGGGCTAACAAGAAATGAGAGCAGAGGGGCATCTAAATCCTGAAAAAGTGGGATTTTGCCTTGCTCTGAGTCTTGCTGTCTCCTGGTGATTGAGGTCTCTGGGCAGGCAGTGGTTCTGGATCTGCTCTTCAGTGACCAGCTCTCTCCAGGTTGTATGGAAAAGCCTCCAGCATCCAGCTTGGGGCTGTATAGAAGAAGGCAGAGTGTCTAAAAGCTGTGTGTGACATGACCTAAATCTTCCCTGTGAGTTTAGATTCATTCAAGTAACAAGTCTTAGTGGGAGAGGAAAAATATGTATACATCTGTCCTTATATATCTAACCATAAAGGGTTATATTTCCAAAGGTATTTAGACATCTGTTGAGTCATGTAACTGCTAGAGTGATTTTCAAATGTACCTTAGTAGGTCTGACAGCCAGTTCTTATTTCAAAGAGTTATTTGGACAGCCAGCAACATTCTCAAAACATATATCTATTTCTCTGTGTATTGCATATATACTGAAAATCCAGCCCACTGTCTTTTGCAGGGAGAAGCTTGATGCTATTCATATACATCTATAATATTAAAATAGCCATTCACTGAGCATTTTATAGTATGTTCTACAAGTCCTGGCATCTGAATTCAGAGCTCACAAGGACTCCTGGAGCACTGGGCTTCGATAAGATGGTATTTGCCTTCTACAAAAGAAGAAAATCCATTACTCCTCCTCTAGCTGGGAGCTCTTCCAGTTGTTTCACAACTTGCACACTCGATAGCTGCCATTTCAACTCTACTTCATAACCTTGCATTGCCTGACCATCATGTCTCAGCAGCGTGGGTACTTTCATATGTCAGACTTTCATCAGGGAGTCAGCACAACAAATTCAGCTTCAGTGGACAAATATCCTATTTTTTACTATGCAGCTTACGTAGTGTCCACACTTGAGTGCAGTATCCTTTTGCTGACAGCCCTATCAAGACTGGTAAGGTTAAAAAAAAAAAAAAAATGTTCTTGCAGAGCCTGTAATTAAAATTTGTTTTCATACTACATACTGAAATGTAGGGTGTAATATCTCAGCTCACTTACATTTATGCTGTTATTTCACAGTGTCACCAGTGTTCACAGTGCAATCAGGATACAAACTGGCAGAACTGAAGCAATCTGCTCTGTAGTTGCCTTTAGTTCAAGTTCTCATTGTCTTGTAATTAGCTGGAGTGAATGCAGCTCCCCAGCAGCACGCTGCGCACAGTGACATGCTTTGGAACGAGACGCAAGGCTGGAAATAAAAGCGTTTCACTCAGGGTGCCAAAGTGCCTACTGTAGGTGCAACACCGAAATTCGCTTATTATAATCCCTCTTGCCTAATTAATTCCATTGATAGCCATTCATGTTCATCAGTTTTGTTGACAGTCTTTTACAAAGATTTTTCTTTACTTTTTTTTTGTTGTTGTTTAAACTGGAATAGTTTTATTAGGTTGTTTACTTCAGAGCAACGTGCCATCTTTGATTAAACTCCATGTGGATTTATAACTATGTCCTCCCCATGTTTCTGTGACCTTTACGGCACATCTGATAAAAATAAAAGGTCATGGATTCCAAAAGAACTGGTTCTAATAATAATGTCAGGCAGGCTCCCCTGAAAGTGTGTGATTTTCTTTCCTTCTTTCTTGTCTTCTTTTTTTTTCCTCTCTCTCTTTCTTCTGCTGTTTCAAAGTAAGATGAGAATTAACATGAATAAAATTAATGGTTTAATTTTGCAGGAGAAAGAAGAGGGTTTACAGTGCTCCACTGGGGAAAAGGGCTTTTGTCTTTGTTGATGACCTAAACATGCCTGCCAAGGAGAAATATGGTGCCCAGCCTCCCATTGAACTGCTGCAGCAATGGATTGACCATGGCTACTGGTTTGACAGGTGCAATAAATATTAATTAGTGTGCTTGGCTACAGCGGAGTAATGATATACACTGTTTCTCTGAAGCGTTAAATTGTAGTGTTAGTCTTTTATAATTCCTCATCTTCTCAGTCACAACAGGAAAACACTCCAAGTTACAAGACTCCCTGTATAGAAAAAGGAATAAAGGCTTATATGTTGAAGTGAATTACAGCATGAGAAAGGCAAGCCTATATGGGAGAGAGGCACAACATGCATTTTCATGTTTTTGAGAAAATATCATCAGTATTTAAGCCAGCGCAAAACAGTTCCAAATAAAATTTTAGTTCATGGTTGTTAAAGGACTAAAACAGGATCATTTGTTTTTAAATGAGTGGCTTTGAGGTTAAAACACATTTGAAGATGGTTTTCCTAACATGCAGCCAGTATTTAGGGAAGAGTGGATAATAGACTCAGGCCCTTTTCTGCATGATTCATGTTAATACTGGTTGTAAGAAAGACTTCAGATGCTTCCTTGTTTATGTTGCATATGTCTATATTTAAAAGAAGTTTATGTTGTTTTAGAGCAAGTCTAGTTAATCTTCAGTTAAAAAAAAAAAAAAAAAAAAAAAGAGTAAAATAGCACCTAGTCATGGAAGCTCCATTACAGTGCTTGATTATTAGACAAATGTAACTATACTTTATGATACACTTAATTATATACACCTAAGGTATAAAGCAGCTGCACTTTTACCAAAAGAATGGGCCATTAATTAAGAACTGGTACTTCCTCTAAGCTTTATTACTATTATGGTTCACAATTATGCTTAAACCAGTCATTATACATATTACTGTACTGAAGATCTTGTTTTCTAGTAATATGTGTTTAACATTGTATTACAACTTTATATGGCAGCCTCAGCCTGTTTCCTCTGTGCCTTTCAAAAGAGAGGCATGAAAGTTGGCAGGTAGTGTCTGCATTTCAATTGGAACTCCTACCTTTCTCTTTACCCTTAACCAAATAAAATAAAGGCTTTAGCTTTTTTGTAGTACAATACAAAGGAGCCAGGAAATAAAAGAGGAGAAATGTGGGTGTTTTCAAGTCAGATGTTTTCTCAAAACTATAGAATATTTCTTAATATTTTCAAAGTGAAATTGCACTAAGAGCTTAAAGCATTAGGTAGAATCTTTTTATCATTTTATACTGAACTTGGGAAACAGTGATTGAAATGCATGTAATTTTCCAGCTCCAAAATCTCTCATTTTCTAATGAATAGAGCAGTTTCTTTCCTTTTAGGAACAATAAGGCTTTGCATTGTCAGCAGCATTCATACTACCTTACCCTCTGTATAAACCATGAGATGGTGTTTGGGAAGATGCAGGTAGGGACAATGAGAAAACAAACTCATGCCATTTTAAATATAAAGGTTTTGCTCCTTTATATACTCAGAATTACTTCTGCTTGTGGGTGCAGCTTGTCACTTGTCAGCCTGTCTGGATGAGCAATATACACAGAAAGAACAATTCGAGGGAGACGATCTTCGCTGGATAAACAACAAAGCATTACTTACCTGGAAGGCAAGAAGACTGGCATGTTTTTTCCCCCAATGACAATCTATAACAAGCAAATATTTGCTGATAATGTCTGACAATATAGCCACAGGAAGACACAGCTGAGGTAATTCGAGGTAGTATCTTTTACTGTTAGAGGGATCCATGGCTTTCTAAGGTGATTAAACTGTTGGCAGCAAAGCCATTGAGGATGCTAAATAGAAGAGATTTGCTAGTAAAAGACCCACCACTGCCTCAGAGCCTGCTTTACATCACGCTATCTGTGTGGTTACTGCAGACAATGAAAAAAGGTTCCTGGTTTCATGCAGGTAAGAAGTCCCAAAGAAATGGTGCTCTTGTGTTTGCATTGTCTGTTAGCCCCTACCCCCTGCCAACTTTTGAACCAGTTTTGTCAGAGCTACTGCAGTCTCAGAGATGTAAAAACATCATGAACACAGCAGGTGTGACCCTGGTGAGGGAAAGACAGGTGTGGTGCAGGACCAGGCCCACTGTGTGGGCTGGGATATTGAGCTGGGTGTGTGGGAGAACCTGAAGCTGCAGTGTTGTGTGAAGGGGTGAAAGTGCCCTTGGTTCCTCAGTCATTTGGAAATAAGTCATTTTTATGATAAATAATCAAGAGAGCTTTGCAATTAGACCTTTACCTGGACAATCTGCTTCACGATATATTTTAATTTTTCTACTAGTCAAAGGCCTTTTATAAATTTCAGTGTCTGCCGCAGTTCCCTAAAAATAGTCTTGGCCTGCAGGAGCCCAATGTACTGAGCTCTGTGCTGGTACTTTTGACCATGCCCAAATACTTGTGTCAGAGGGAAAAGCAGATGGTATGAACTCATTCATACCAGAATTACCCCTCATGAAGACTGCCCAAATAATTCTCAGCTGGATGTGCACAGCTCCATCACCTTTGTGCTACCTGAGCAGAGTGAAGGAGCAGAAGCCAGGAGCTAATGTCTAGTGTCTGGAATAGCTCCATCTGGCAGAAGACCAGAATTGCAGCTCCTTTCATGGCATGAGGAACACAGCACCCTTTACAGGGGAACATGAACTGCCAGAACAAAGTAGCAAAGAAGACTTGCTCTCTTATTGCGAGAGCTGTTATGACTTTCAATCTCCTTTCTGGTAATTTGTTTTAAACCTGTTGCGAACCCACGAGGTATACTTGTGTTTGCTCATCTAGGTTTATTTGTTTGCGTCTCTGTGTATCACATTCAAGCCTACTGGGGGTATGTCTTGAATATGCTAATGAAATGCTTTGACAAACATAGATACCCTGTGCAAACGAGGTGTGGGAGAGGGAGTTACAAGTGCACTAAGGAGGGAAGGAAGATCTAAGCTTAGTTTTGGACTAGGAATCCTTGCTGGCTGGATCCAAGCATACCGCCAGCAGAAGACAGGTGTACTCTGCAGGAGAAGCTGAATAAATCTGATTCTGAGCAGTATCATCATCATTTTGTATCCACAGCACGTTCATCCCCACGTTCATTTGCGCATCTGTTGTGTATTTAGGTCTTTGTACTCCAGCAAGCTTTAAGTTATGTAAGCGGTTGCACATCTACACCTAATAGACCATATGTTACAAAATGGCTCTGAGGTGGCAAAATAAAGATGGGCTCAACATGAGGCAGAGAGTTTAACTGTACCAGTGAAGAAATGGAGGGAACATGTAGCAATAAAAAGGAATAAATCCTGCCTTAAGATATATACTGTGTGGTGGGTAACTTTTCCCATGATGACACAAACATTATTTCCTGATGCTAGGGGGAAAAAAAAAAAAAAAAGAGAGAGAGAGAGAGAGGTAAAATACCACTCATGTGCTTCTCTTTTCCACTCTCCCTACATAGGCATTGACTGCTTTATTTACTGATACCATTCCTAATGAAAGGATGTGTTTAAAAGTTTAATTTTAAATGCAGTACAGCTCAGTCTGATTTCTTTCATTACCAAGCTTTACATGTAGTGTTTGGACAGACAATCTTGTGTCCTCAACTTACATCAGTTTACAGCCAGTACTTTTCAGTGATGGATTTCTAGTGAACAACAGGAACCTTCGGGGATATGTTTCTCAGGCAGATCACTCCAAGTTTGGGAAGGGTTTTTTGTTAAGCAGGACTTGGCCTTTAGACTGAAGGAATGTGTGATGAGGGAATTTTGTAAAGAAAAACGAGATGTTCACTTGAGCCTTTGCAGGTTACTGGACTATCTGACTCAAGCTGTCTGAGATAGTCGTGTTCAGCTACAAATGGACAGAGACTCTTCTCCGGCGAATGGACGGAGTGCAGTTCTTGCTGTGGACAAGCAAATGAAAGTATGTCAGCCAGGCAAAGACAACAGAAGGCTATCCTTATCCCTGTGCTTCCATCCAGGTATCCCATAAGACCCAGAAGATATTGCATATTTGACAAAGGTCAGGATTCTGGCCAATTTTGTGTAGTATTCTCTATTTCAGTAAATATCACGTTTCCTGGGTTAATCAAAAAACATCTGCTTCATCTGTCCACTACTTGCGTCTGTCTGCTCTAGGGAGAAAGAAATGTGCACATATATCAACTTTTATATATTTATATCTATGTATCTGTGTATGCATATATGTATGTATGTATATAGTTAGTATAATGTCATACAGATAGTGAATAGGTCTGTGGATGCTTATGCCTTTTCGCGTATTTATGAACACAGTAGGGAAGCAGCCCATTATCTGGGGCTTTCCATCATAACAGCTGTGCATCAAAACAGCATCTTTTCTTTCATTTATCTCATTAAGAAAAGTCACCACCTACTCTGTGCCCATTGCTCAAGAATCCTGTGACTTTACGTGTTTGAACTTTGAATAATATTGCAGAGTCTGACCCAGATACCACCACAGGCTGCTTATTTGTAAGAGATGGAAAAAACCTAACTCACCAGCTATGTTGGATGAGGACAAAAGGTCTAGAGCATTACGGTTTGTAAGTATGTGTGTAAGCAGAGAGTACTGTGTGACTGTACTCTGAAGAGTCAGGCAAGTGCCACTTTGCACTGCTGTCAGGGCTGAGCCCAAGGGCTGACTGCCTGGTCTGGCCCTTCTGATGCCTCCTTGAAGTAACTTGAAGCTACTGGAAGGGCAGTCATGGCAACAAAGGGCTCTGCATGGGCTTTGCATAAGCAACAAAGCCTGCCCAGAAATCTGAGAAAATGCATTTTTGTCTGTGCCAGTCTGTGTGTTGTCCTAGTTAAATAGTTACTGTTATCCAAGCTGTTCGTAATGTACTCATTTAATATGAGTACAAGCGTGTCTCTGGAGACTGTAGTCACAGCAGTGTCTGTGGACCAGAGTAGTCCTAAGGAGGTACATATCTAGGGATTAAGTTTTCAGCTCTGCTACTGAACAAAAAAGATCATGGAATGTGGAGAGCTTGGGTGCAGATTGGCTGACTTCTCTGCAACTTTTCACCCTCCACATCCCACTTCTACTGCTCCTCTGTTCCTATCCAGCCACTTTTTCCCCTTGTTTCCTTCTGAACTTCCAGTTTTGAAAAATGAATCCCCTTGAGTAACACTATTTCACTTTTAGATCTCATACTCTTCTACCTCTGGCAGTTCTGTGATGTTGTAGACAAGGGAAACCAAAACCATTTGTGGACTCAGCTGATACAACCTCACGGGTTTCCTGTCTATAGTCCCTACCTTCTCCAGGCTGAACTCAGCCCCAAATTCCCAGTGCAGACACAGAATATCAGTAATATCAGTTGAATTACCTATGAAAGGGCTATTGCAAATGATTTGGCTTCTCTGGAGGGCACTGGGGGCAGGCACAGAATAAGAGAAATTATTTTCCCCATACTCCTCAAGCGATAGATGGTATGAATCTTGCTACTGCAATAAAATATTCTGGCAGCATCTGAAGCTGCATTATGGAGTGTATCATTTATTATTTCTTCATACAGTCATACTTATCATGAGATTATAAAGTTAAATTTATGTATATCATATTTTGAAAATTACCAGAGCCAACTGTGTGGGCTATTTATACTTGATCTATTAATGAGAGAAGTCACTTGGCAGGCACAAAATAAGAAAAGCAATATATGTTTCAATCCTTTCTTGGATTCTAGATTTTGGAGAGTATTTACATGAAAAAAAAAAAAAGGTTTCAGAGCATTAATCTTTTTAATCCTCCATCTTCTAAAATGTTGTTTTAGAAGGCCAGGATTGAAGAGAGTATGCTGTTCTTCTGTTGAATGCAATCATGCAATCTCCCCCTAGAAAGCTGGTTCACACTGTGCAAGGGGCAAGAATGAGGAAGACAAGATCAACTCAGAAACTTCTTCTTTCTCTTGGCTTACACCTCACAACAGCACTCATGAAGTCCTTGTGCATATCACACAGAATATCTGAAAGGGAGATATGTAATCGGCTGCACCGATGGGCTGAGGTCAACTGCATGAAGTTCAACAAGGCCAAGTGCCGGGTCCTGCACCTGGGGCGCAATAACCCCAAGCAGAGCTACAGGCTGGGAGAGGAATGGTTGGAGAGCTGCCAGGCAGAGAAGGACCTGGGAGTGATGGTGGATAGTCGGCTGAATATGAGCCAGCAGTGTGCTCAGGTGGCCAAGAAGGCCAACGGCATCCTGGCTTGTATCAGGAACGGTGTGACCAGCAGGGCTAGGGAGGTGATCGTCCCCCTGTACTCAGCTCTGGTGAGGCCGCACCTCGAGTACTGTGTTCAGTTTTGGGCCCCTCGCTACAAGAAGGACATCGAGGTGCTTGAGCGGGTGCAGAGAAGGGCGACAAAGCTGGTGAGGGGCCTGGAGAACAAGTCCTACGAGGAGCGGCTGAGGGAGCTGGGCTTGTTCAGCCTGGAGAAGAGGAGGCTCAGGGGCGACCTTATCGCTCTCTATAGGTACCTCAAGGGAGGCTGTAGCGAGGTGGGGGTTGGTCTGTTCTCCCACGTGCCTGGTGACAGGACGAGGGGGAATGGGCTTAAGTTGCGCCAGGGGAGTTTTAGGTTAGATGTTAGGAAGAACTTCTTCACTGAAAGGGTTGTGAGGCACTGGAACAGGCTGCCCAGGGAAGTGGTGGAGTCACCATCCCTGGAAGTCTTTAAAAGACGTTTAGATGTAGAGCTTAGGGAAATGGTTTAGTGGGGACTGTTAGCGTTAGGTCAGAGGTTGGACTCGATGACCTTGAGGTCTCTTCCAACCTAGAAAATTCTGTGATTCTGTGATTCTGTAATGGAAACATACACATCTCCTTGGATTCACAAATTGGTGATTTACAGAATGTGTGTACATACTTGTTCATTGCTGTCTATCATGATGGAGTTTATATAAACCATATGAGATTCACCAGTGTGTTTTTCTTCTGCCCCTCTTCTCAATGGCCTTATCCCACACAAATACTTCTTTACATGATGCAAGATGACAGTCTTGCTATATGCTGTCCTGTTTGATTCTTCAGGTAGCTAACAAAGATTACTGGCCAGCTACTGAACATTTCTTCTCCTCAAATGGATCCCCATAGGGCTCCTTGGTCTTTTTCATATTCTGTGCAAATCTTTCCTTGGAAGCTAGGTAGGAATCCTAGCTTCACTTCTCTATATATCTCTTGCTCACAAATCCTTTCAGTTTCCATAATGTATACCACTACTCCTTGGTGGTGGTATACATCAATCCACGGTTTCAAAACAGTCTCCAGAAGGTCACCAGTAAGTGAATGGTGTTAAGTTTTGCATAAAATCCAGAATTGTTGTTATTGAAATGATGGGTTCAGAAGTGTTAGTCTAACATTTTGGGAGTGTTACTATTTCTACTGCTTACACAAGTGTTCTTGGTAAATAGCATATGCATTGAAGAGTTACTCCTAGCAAATTGAGATATGCAAACAAGATTGTATCTTTGTCCCTATCACAATTATTTTAGTTTTGTTGCTCACTGAATAAGAGCATCACTGAAGCTGTCACACATTTCTGACAAGAAAGCAATTCTTGCCAAGAAAATAAGGGTTTTTATTGAGAAGTCTAGATTTAAAATAAAAAAAAAAAAAAAAAAAAAAAAAAAAAGGAAATTAAAACCAACCCTGATGAACAACAGAAAGCATTAAAATGAATAGCCAGGTAATTTTTAATAAACAGTTTCCATTGAAAATTTGGAAACATAACTAATATTATTTGACTTTTCTTTACATTTTGATTTTATCCCATTTTATTTTTTAAAAACAAAAAATGTATATTTTTATATTTGCTTAATCTGTTGTTGTTCTAGCAATAACTACAGTTTTATTTCTCAGTCAGAAGTGCTCCCAAACTCCGTGTTATATACATATATGGATAGGTTATATATGTAACTCTCTCTATATACATACACACTTATACATACAGTATATGTGCTGTATATCGTGCATACTTATATATAAGGATATATATATATATATATATATATATAAGGATATCTATTATGCAAATCATGTTTTGAGTCTGTGCCTTGTTTACCTTCTCTACTGTTTTTTATCATAAGATTGGGAACATTTCAGAGAAAAAAAAAGGGGGGAATTATTGTGGAGAAAGGTTATGCTTTGATATTTTTCTGCTGAAATGAAGCATTCTTGGTCAGAGTGTAACCAGCTTAAAATAACAGTCCTCCAATAGCCTCGAAATATGTGGATGAAGGAGCCCAACAGGAAGCCAAGAAGGACAGGTTTGTTTCACTGACCGAGAAGAGAAGGAGACAGGAGAAGCCCCAAGGATGGGTAAGAAGATGTCTCCTGTATGTGTTAAGAGTCTGACACTTTAAATTGGTAAGGAAACTGAACTGGGGAAAATCAGGTGGGAGTGTTACTCTTTTGAATATATGTTTTATTTCTTGTGCAGTCTTGATGTATGAGACCAGTGGGGCTAGAAACTTCTGCAAAAGCCTGTTGGACTTTTGAACTGTTGCATGTTTGTGGAGAACTAAATGGCAAAGCAAAGAGCCTACAGGGCTTGCACACTGGAAAACTCTTGGGTTAGGCAGTGAAGGGGTTATTGGTGGCCCTGAGAGCACGGCAGTCACATGCCAGGTCCCTACCTCTGTCAAGAGATAAAAGGGAATCTGTGGGGAGAAGCCTGACAGAGAGAAGGCAGGGAGTCACCAAGTGCAGCTGAAACAGGAATAAGCATTTCCATTATTTTCATTTGCAAAATTTCCCCAGCTGTTAATCATTTTCAGGAGAAAGAATAGCTGTCTGACAAACACTGACAATCATGAATCTTGTGTGTCACTGAAACAAGCGAGACTTCTTCCTCCCATTCCTCTGCTCAGGTTTTGCTGACCTCTCCTTGGTGCACTCGCAGGCTGGGGTGACATAGCCTGTTGGTGGCGTCAGACAGCACCGCGTTGCAGATCACAGCAGCACCCCTCTGTCTTCTCTGCTTCTTTCACGCGTGAAGGGAGCCGTGCGATTGTCTCACAGCAAGCCATAAAGAAGCTGAACCACCAGATGGACTGATCTAGCACCAGTCACGCAGCACTTTTCTAAGGCTCAGGCATCATCCGCATCTTCCCCTCCATCCCACCCCCAGGGGTAGTAGCTTTATGAACCGGAACGAAAATGTGATGAGGCTTTCAAGCCTTCTGACACTGCAGTCCAGGCTCTTTCCTTGCCCACTGCACATTTTCAGTTGAAATTTAGCAGCAGTTTTTCGGAGAAGAAAGAGACAGTGAGTTGACAGAATTACTGCCAAGACTGTTTAAGCAAAATAAAAGAAGCAGGCAGAAGAAAAGCAAGGGAGAAGTACTGATTGTCAAGAGGAAGCCTCAGAATTATTAGTAAAGTAGGGATTAAGTCTCTGCTCTGTTAATTTGGTGTAACTGCAGGCACTAGTGATGGCAAAGGCACCTGAGCAAACCTCCAGAGAAAGGAGGCGGCTCCAGTGTGTGAACAGAGGGAAAGGGGAAACACTGAGGAAATGTATTGCATGGCGTCTGTCCCCTAACCACATCAGGTCACTGTGCATTGAAAAGGATGGCCTTTTAGGGGAATAGTGCCTGTCCCAAAGGGTGAACCTGGGCAGAACATGTTCTCTTGGGGCTGTGGGTTTGCCTGTCTGGAGACAGGCAGGAGGACCGGAGAGAGCAATTTATTCCTTCAATGTTTTTCCATTGTCTGATTGGCAGACCAGAGATTAAGCCTGTTCCAGTAACATCTCTGAGAATGCAAATCTTAATTTGCTGTTTGTTAAATGCTTAACTGAAATCTGAGGCCTTTATTTTAAACTCCAACTGCTAGAACGGGCTCTGTCAGGCATCCATTTGCTTTAGAGAACAGCTTTTCCTGACAGCAGCAGAGATGCAGACAGTTACCTTTTAATACGAGGCTGTGAAAAGCTCACTTCCCCCCCTTTACGCCCGCCCCCCCGCTTTCATTTGCAGTAAATAGCAAAGCCTGTCCTTATCCTGTGCTTTGACTCTATTCCACTTTCTGAGGTGCACTTAATAGCACGGGGATGGTGTGGGGTGCTTTGCGCTATCCATTAAAGAGAGCTTGTGGATGGAGAGCAGGCAAATTCATTGGGTTTGGGGGTTGGCAATGACATGAAGAAAAAAAAAAAAAAAAAAAAAAAAAGAATTAAGTCATTTTTGGTTTTGATGTAGGGAAGACACGGGTGTGGTACAAGTCAAGGACATGCTCTTGGTTGCAGCTATGGCCCCTCCTGGTGGTGGAAGCCATGCAGAGACTCCTCGGTCTCGCTGTCAGTTTTTGATGTAATCTCCACTGATTCCTTCCCTAACGAAAACAGGAAGAGCATCTTTCCTTCAGGAGCTGACCAAATGTTTTGATGCAGACTTTGCCACTTTTCTGGAATCTCATCCAAGCTTTAAAACTTTGTAACTGTGTGTCCTGCCTTTACTGCCCATATTGACAGCACTGTGCCAAAGACAGTGCCCCAAGGAAGGGAATAGGATTTCTGCGTTTGCCTAGAAGGAAGAAAGCAGTGCTATGATTATACCGTTTTTCCAATAAAGAGAGAAAAAAAAATGATATGCATTCATTAAAATAATTTTTCAGTGGTTTTCAAGGCTGTAAGTCATGTATTAGCCATTTCCTACATTTAGGTCAGAACCAAGGTCTGTTTAATAGGCTATTCTATATCCAAAGTAACTAAGAACAAGTGTTTTGATAGGAAGGGATAAGGCTTTTACTGTAGGCAAATGCAGCATGCCCTGCTAAGCTCTTAGCTAACTTGATATATAGCCCTGTTCAGGAAAAGGGAATTATCACTAAATTGTTGCCTTATTTTACCCTTCAGTAGGAATAAAATCAGCCTATAAGAATGAAAAATTTTAATACATCTCTATTACTATACACTCTCCTAATTGGTATTGATCTTCCCTGTGGTACCTGAAATGCCAGAAATGATTTCAGCGAGATTTAAGCTAACACAAATGGGAAAAGGAGAGAAAGATTGACACCAAAAAAATGAGGTGGGGAAGGGTAAGTGCTGGCAGAATATACGGCTTCAGCAGCAAGTAAAGAGAATACTTTCTACAAGGGGAGCAACTATAAACCAGTCAGATTGCAACTGAGATGATAAACAGCTTTAAAGGAAGAAAAATAGAAGAAAATATGTGGTAAGAAAAAAAAAGAAAAGAAAAAAAAAAAAAAAAAAAGATTTTCTAAAGAGGAAGGAGATCTTTACAGTAAGCTACCAAAGTGGACAAGCTTCAAGAATGGATGAGGATGGGAACATAGCTCATGTCCAGCAAGCTCAGATGAGGTGAGACAATTCCCTGTTGGCAGCTCAGAGCCTCAGTAACGCAGCCAGTGCCAGAACCCTGCCAAGAAACGCCTCTGCAGGTGGCAGTGTGTTACAAAGAGGTAGGATCAGAGGAATTCCTGAGCTTAGTTGAAGCACATGTCTTGGGATTTTTGTTCAGTTTGTTTTGCATCCCCTTCAGTTTATGAAGTTCAAATTATCCTAAACTGCATTGTGCCAAACAAGCAGAGGCAGTCTCCCTTGCTACAAGCAATGCTTGACAACCCAATGGGCTGCATACAAGATAATGCTGTTTGCTAATAATACAGCCCCAGATGTATTTATCTTGCACCAGGTAAGTAATTAATTTAAAAGTCGATACATATGGCTTCCTTGAAATGGAGAACAACACGAGTACTGGAACATAAGAGGAGAAGAGGAAGCTCAGGGGCGACCTTATCGCTCTCTATAGGTACCTCAAGGGAGGCTGTAGCGAGGTGGGGGTTGGTCTGTTCTCCCACGTGCCTGGTGACAGGACGAGGGGGAATGGGCTTAAGTTGCGCCAGGGGAGTTTTAGGTTAGATGTTAGGAAGATCTTCTTTACTGAGAGGGTTGTTAGGCATTGGAACAGGCTGCCCAGGGAAGTGGTGGAGTCACCATCCCTGGAAGTCTTTAAAAGACGTTTAGATGTAGAGCTTAGGGATATGGTTTAGTGGGGACTGTTAGTGTTAGGTCAGAGGTTGGACTCGATGATCTTGAGGTCTCTTCCAACCTAGAAATTCTGTGATTCTGTGATAAGATCTGTAATTTAGTGAGGATATTCAGCACTGTGTAGAAAGCCTGGTTAATCACAGTTTTTCAGCAGCCTTGTCCAATCCTCATAAACAGAATAGTGTAATAATGATGCTCTCTATCACCATGTCATAGCAGAGCAAGGGGGGCAAAACTTCATTACACTCTTTTGTCTCACTTTCCATCAATGTGAGTGAGATAAACAGAGGAACCCAAAATATTCCATCAGTTTCTGGATGTCTAATTTAGTTCCTTGGGGAAAATTTTTCATTCTTCTTCAGCAATTGATGGGGAAACCACTGGGACAGGGTAACCCTCAAACATGAGCAGACTGGGTTATGCATAATTTTAAGTGCTATACAGCTTTGAAGTGCAGGTCTTAAAAAACTTGAATGAGATGTCTTTTTTCACATTTAACTTTGTATGTGTGCATTCATCCACATTTTTCTGCAGTGATGCAGATACTTGGAAGGCGATATTCCGGCTACAATACAGGTGCTGAGTTTTGTCTCTGAAACCTTCCTGAGTTGAATTTGAGCACTGATCAAAGTGACATAGAATAAATTTAATTCTCAGGCTTCATAACAGGCCTGAATTATTCTACTTCTTTGCCAGATAAACTTCAGGCTCTCTAAATTATTTCTGACTTACATGAATGAAAATGAAGGGGAAGCATTTGTGGCATGCACAAGGAGTAAATGTTTTCTGAAGAGTTCAAAGTTATACAGCTCACGTTTCTGTGATGCTCCCAGGCTGCACTTGAAGAAGGTGCTTATTCAGGACCTAATTTTCATTTGCAAGACATCTGTAACTCTGGGATATCTTATGGGTTCTAATTCTGTCCATTGAATCTGTTTTTACAAAAATCAATACATTCCTTGGCTGTGTAAATCCTTGTTTCAGGGCCGCTGACATCCAGCCAACAGAGGGAGCACTAGTTTAATTAACAAACCCAATTTCCAGCACTGCCAATATTGCTGCTGGCTGCACAGATAAGAAGGTCAATATGGAAAAGCTATGCAAGCTTTTTCCCCTAAGAACTGGAGGAGGGCAAAATGGCTGCCAACAAAACAAAAAGGAAACCTAGTGAGGAATCATTGTCAGGCCACTGTGTGGAACTGGAAAAAAAAAAAAAAAAAAAAAAAAAAAAAAAAAAAAGAGTGGGGATTGGGATGGAGACAAAAATTTGAAGCGTTAGTCATTAAAACAAAAGGCAGCTCCCAGGGTGCTGCCCAGTCCTGGAGTTCAGCTGCTACCCGTGAACAAGCAGAGCCCCCTGAGCCAGTGCAACCTTGTATTGAATTCAGGGCCATCTGCCACCTCATTTATCAGAACTAGTTAAAAAAAGATGAAATTCTTTGCAAAGAGACCTGGTAGTGAATTTTGGCATTTCTTTCAATGAAGTCTTAATTGCAAATCTTATTTATTCAGTCTACAGATCTGCCACTCTCTGTCTATATGGCAATACACTACTGCTGTGAACTGGAAAGCAAAACAAAGCCAAATCTTCCACTACCATGCTAAAGTTTTGCATATTTCTTTGTTTTCTTCTTTATAAAATAGGTCTCTGCTGATTTTTGTTTGTTTGTTCATTTGTCTTTCTTATTTTTCCTTTGGTTTGTTTTTGTTTTAACAGGGAGTAGTGCTCAAAGATTTGATCACCCTTAATATTTTGTCATGTTCAGGATATACTTGCCTATATCTTTAAACTCAGGTTTACTGTTTCCATAGCTGTGTAGAAGGAATTAACTACATTAAATCTGTACTTAAATATATGTGTATATATATGCCAAGAACTGTGGGTTACATGAAAATGGGAACTTTTAACAAGGCAAATTCGCTTGTCCTGAATCCTACTGTGGAAATGAATAGGGAAACTTTTCACAGAGGAGCACCAACACAGCAGGGAGAGAAACATGCTTATGCTAAAAGAGCTCCACAAACACTCATCTCTTTTTTTTTTTTTTTTTTTTTTTTTTTTTTTTTTTTTGTGGTGCAGGCTGCTGCACTGGATAACCCACGTAGGAGTGAGTGTAAGACCATAAGATAACAAGACAACTGCAAATGTCCAACCCTGAGGAAAAGTTAAGTTCTATTTGAATTTTCAGTCTTTCAGAAAACCTTCCCTCCTGCTGATAAAAGGCTCATGCCTCCTGTTTCTGTAGTGTATCCTTTCCAGTCTTTCCTGTCTGTAAAAGCCTGTAGAGCCTTTAAAATATCTGGAAAACATAAACTTAGGAGGAAAAGTAAAATGGGGAAGATAAAATAGAGGCCCCAGCATTGTAAGAAGCAAAACCTAAGAGCAATAAAAATAGCAGAGAAAGTCATGGGTGAATTAAAACAATAAATAAGTCATCATGCTAAATTTCTATGTTCTTTTATCAATTACTTCTTCACATTGATTCTCTTTTTTCTTGTGTTTTGATTACGCCCATGCTTAGTCCTGTTGTATGGTCAAACTCATAGCTTCTCTGGCTTGATTGACTAGAAGCATGATCAAAGGGCAGATATTTATAACTCTAGAAAGTTTGCTTTCAAACAACTTTAATGCTCTCCTTGGAGTCCAAGGGCATGGGAAATGCAGGATACGTCCAAGCTCACTTTATCTCCAAAGGATTTCTAAGAACTGCAGATGCTCATAAACAAGATTTGGCTGAACTCTTGACTGACAGTCTAGAGCTTCTGTTTGATATCAGTGTATCCAGTTTCCTGCTGATAAACCAGAGTTATAATGTGGTGCTTTGAAACATCAATAGAAATGTACTTTCAAATTTTTATTTTATTTTTAGTGTTTTCTCTTTTTCAAGTTCTCATGTTGCCTCTATTCCACAACAGTTTTGGGCAACAACATGCATGAATGGCCAAGCCATGGCTGGTGTTTATGTAAATCCTATTAAACCTTCCCCAGAAAGGATTGTTTAGCAAACTCTCTGGGTAGCATATTCAGCTTGAAATAGGTAAATGTAAATGTAACCCATACAAAAATATTTTTGTGACTCTGAAAAGATGTAAGTAAAAATTTGTATTCCCAAGGAAAAAAAAAAAGGTAGAAAAAGGTAGGGAATGGGGGGGGGGGGGGGGGGAGGGAGGTAGGAGTTGTTTGTAAGGCACTTTTTATATTGCTCAATCTGAACATAATTGAAGGGATGACATTTGAAAGCAGTTTTATGCTATGCTTCACCAACACAGGGAGGACTGGGTTGCTGAGGGTGTCTATCTACTCCATTATGCTGAATTTAGGAAATGGTCAAAACCAGAGAAAGTCTAGGTTGTTAATCTGGGCTTTCAGTTTTATGGACCAAAAAAAATAGAAAGTAAAAACATCGGAAACTGAGGCTAACTTTGAACAAAAACTGTAGCTGCAATGTGGATAAATGTGAAAACACACACCTTTTTGTCAGCCACCCTGATCTCTCATCATTTCCTACTTCCAAACGCTGTACTTTCGTTATAGGAAAGTGAACAGATGTGAGCATGGACCTCAGAATGAGTGCTAAGAAAGACTTCAAGACATCCATACACAGCCTGAAAACATCTTAGATTCGGAAAAGCCTCTGTGTTTGAAAAGGTTGTACCGTTACAAGGAAATGGTTTGATATCTTGGAATTTGAAGACTGCAGGCTTCTTAAAAACATGACATTGATGTATTATTTAGGAAGCAGTGCATTCCCTAGAGCACCCACCAGCTAACTTCCTAATATGACAGAAAAACTTGAAGAAGAGGAGTACCCCAGCCCTTCACCCAAGGGACTAACTCCTTGCCAAACGTAGACTTTTCAAGCTGCTTTCAGCTTGCATTGTTCCAATCATATCTAACTAGACTTGTGATTTTTCCTTCTGTAAGGCTGCCTCATGAATCCTCTTTGTACCATATAAATGGCTAGTGTGAGGGGTGAGCGCTGACATACACTGGTTTGTTCTTTGCCACTTCATCTGAACTCTGCCATTTCAATGGGCAGCCAGCAGTAGAAAGTTTTTGATCACACTGAAAATCCTTGCATTTAAGTGAAGCCTGTTTTGTGAAAGCTGAGGGAATAGGCTGAGGAGTTAATACACCCACTCATCATCTAATCTTGACACTGGCTCATACAAAAGCACAAGTGAATAAAACTGCATCATTTTCTGCTACTTTTTGAAGGTTTTGAGATCACGGGTCTTGGGATTTGCTTTGACACGCTAGCTGTCACTAACATACTTGTGTAATTATTGTACATATTATTGATTTTGAAAGATTCATATTCTCTGCTTTTTTTATTGATTGGTAAGGGGTGATTTTATTGAAGGCAGAACAAGCACCTCCAGCTATTGAAGGAACATGAAAATTAATGCAACTGTGGGTACAGGAAGTCTACTGGGTCCTTTGTGATAAAGTTGTAGACAGTCAAATCTGGCAGAGAGGGTACTTTCCTTTCAGACTGTGAAGGTAACAAGAAAATCAGCTAATGATTTCAGGCAATTCATGAAAGCCTTGAAGCTTGTAACAGTAGAAATATTATGAAAGATGCACTGACTGTTTTTCTCTTCCTTGCCTGATTTTTAACTTGATGAGCCCAAAATATGTTCAGGTTAATGAAATTCTGCCCTTGGAACGTACATTGTACAGTGCAAAGTCAAAATTGTTAATGGTAGTGTAGAAATGAGGTGTTCAGTCTAGCTGCCTATAAGCTTAATTTCACTTCACAAGTGATTACTGCTAGTCTGCTCTCTGGTTCCTGAGACAGAAATAGTCATCCATTCATTTAGTGTATAATAATAAGCAAAGTCTATATTTGATGTTGTTCAGAACTTGCTTTGAACTGTTAAATGGACAACAGTTACCACGCAACTAAAAGGCTATATTCTCTGTGATTCATGTTTTAAAGGGAGAGAAATTCTTTGATTTTTAACTTAGTGATGCTTCTCATGAAACATTCAGCTAAAGGTGTGAGCTATGAATTCCCTCCACTGATGAAGACAAAAAGTGAACAAACATTGCAACCACACAGCCTCCTTCAGTCACATGTGAAACAAAGCCTCTCTGGCTCTATGAAGAGGGTGTGCTCAGTAGTTAAAACAGGTTAAAACAGGACAGAGAACTCACCTCGTTTCTGGTAGTCCTTGCAGGGAACTTAGCATCATGTAAAGATGCAGTTTCATTTTACCTTGCCATGGCAGAATTTAATACTAGGAAGAGACCAGAAACATTGGAAAAAGTACCTCTGAAGATAATTTTTGTCTTGAGGCAAGCCCAGTGCCATGAAATGAAAGCAAGCACATTCAGTTTGCAAAGGTCCAGAGGGCCCCTTTTGATGAATGAGTAATGGGGTAACATCAAAAGCAGATCCCTGGAAATTACAAAACACCTGATGCAGGTTCCTGCATTTTGGAGATTTCATGATGTTGAAGAGAGATTTTGTACCAAAAGTGAATTGATGCAATATTCATAACACACCAGTGATGAGTCATGTTCTACTGAGCAAACTTGCTGAAGCAAATGACCCTCAGCTCACCATCAGGCTTGCTCACTGGCAGATACTGACATTAACAATGGAGCAGGTGTTATGTTATTCTTTTCTTTCTTTCCTTTTTAATTTAATTTAATTTATATTTTTTTTAGGCTTTAAATGGGCATATTCTCCAAAGTTATTTTCTCCAATATTTCCTTTCTCCCCTCTTTCAAATCTTGCTTCTTTTGTGTCTCCATTTTTTTCTCTGTATCCATCGTCTCCTATAGAACCTGATCTTTAAAAAATGGAGCATTTCTTCTGCTTCTAGGATGTAGCAGCATCTTGCAGTTGTAAGGGAGACGTTTCCCTGCAGCAGAAAGTTGACAGATACAGGCAGATTGAGCTGTGGATATGCACTGATACAGCTATTGCTTATCCTAGTGGCTTGATGAGCTATCCTAGGTGATAGCTCTGGGATTATGTATCACTGGGGCTTTTTTGGACAACGATGACTTTATCACTGTGACGCCTTTTTACACCTGTGTTGAATATTTAACGTCCTTTGTCTCATCCAGCATATGAGAAACAGAATGATCCTGTGACTAGAGATACACCACAAATCTTGCCATAGAAAGTCAAGGTTGCCCTTGTTTTGCAAAAAGGGTAACTCTCCTGAGGTTAACTGTAGCTTTATCTGCACTTGATGGCTGGGAAACAGTAACAGTGAAATTTTCTTTAGGAGTCCATCACTGGATTCTTGAGATCTATTGGAAAATGTTCAGTCATCTTGCAGCCATCGAACTTGGAGGACAACAGCTGCTTTATCAAAGTCACATAGCATGAACACGGTAGGGCATGCAGTAGCAGGGAGCAAGAAGCATTCAGCTTTTGAAGTGCTACTTAAGTCAAGTCGATCTTATCTGTCTCCAGGTAACTATGCTTTGTCTCACATGGAGCTTCTCATCCTTTTCTTTGGGGTAAGCCTTAAAAACAGTCTTTGAAAAGTAACCAGGATGTAATGACTCTCTCCAAGGGAGTGTTCCAGGTTCAATGACTCAGATGAATTCATTATTTCTTTCTGGAGAAGAAAAAAAAAATAAAATACTCTGAATTCCTCAAATAATCTCTCTGAAAGACCCTCTAGGAGTATGGAAAAAGAAATGAGAATACACCAAAGTGGAAGTTGTATGCAAATCCAGACAGAAGGTCCTGTCTCTGTGCCAACGTAGCAGAAAGGGCTGACAGTGGGGAACATGGTCCTTCCAGGTCTTAACAGTTGGAGGGCAACACCCCTGATGAGGAAGAAATTTAATTACTTCTCAGTGTTTGTTACAGACCTAGTCTCTTTTCCTTCTGGACATGTCAATTCTGCAAAATGGCAAGAGGAATTACTGGAAGCTCTATGGTATTACCAAGATATTTCACTTGACTTAATACATTTTGTTTTTCAGAAGTAAATGAATGGCTCTGGCCAAAGTTTTATATTTTGCACATGTAAGGGCACTGTCATTCACAAACAGGTTCAAAAGGTTCATTTTCATGGGTTAGCTAGCAACATTCATGGAGATTAAATCTTAGCTGTAAAACCCCCACCATTATGGTACACTGTGGCTCGTAATTGTGTCCAGGTTTATGTGTCAAGAGCAGTTTCAGGCATGTCCATGTACTTTTCATCCTTTTATTGATTCCTTTGCACCTAAAAAGTCACAGCTTCTTCCATTTCAGGAGATGTACTATAGTTCTTCTTTTAAAACAGTATGACACAGTTCAGTAGCTGGAATGTGCTGCAGAGCTGGAACTGCTAGATAGCTTGTTTTTAATTTTCTCCACAGGAAAGAGTAATGTGTAACTTCTCAGCAGAGTAACTGTCACAAAGAAAGAGGATAGAATAAAAGGCATATTTTGGCTCATGTCAAGATAAAACTGAACAAAAAAAAATCTTTCTCACAGTTCTGTCTTTATAACTCTGAAACTGAATTTATATCAAGATTTCTAGTTCAAATGTGAAATCAGCCTTAGCCACTCACTGGAGACGGAGACAATTCAAACTTTCCAAAATTTTCAGTGTGCTGGTTTTTAGTATTAGAAATAGATCTCTAATCAATCCTGGAAAAAAAATAATAATAATAAAAAAAATCCTGTAAAGAAACCAGTACCAGCAGAGTGCTGAGACAAGCATAGGGGTGAATTGTTAATTGGGGGAAAACTTCATTACACTTTTATATTTTGCAGGCTGCTTTGCACAAATACCTGGGTAGCAATATTAGCACTCATGGGCAATGTCTATGGGGGCACTCTAAAGCAATAGGAACTTGATCTCATTGCTTTTATTTGCTAAAAATGTTTCACAACTGCTTTTATATATTCTGCTAGCATTGGCAGTAGTGATTTCTTTTTAATTAAAATCTCCTAAAAACTGATTTGACAGGGTTCTCTAAAAGAAGGAAAAAAAAAAAAAAAAGGAAAAAAAAAGAACTGGCAAATTAATTAACTAAACTAGAAGGTCAGTTTTAAAATCCTGCTGCAGACTAATTAAATCCTAGACACTGACATTTTTGGCTAAAAATTGCAACCATAGTAATTAGTGTTGCAGGAAATTTCCATATGCCATCGTGCCAAATGAATGAGGGTATTTCATAATTGTTCCTGTAGGACTTATTGCAAATAGCTGGGAGGGACATGATTCTATTGTAGAATATATGCAAAGGCATCGTAGCACTTTCATTCCAGTAAAACTGGCTCCCCAGATTAGTTGCGTGAGGGAGGGAGAAGTCTGACAAATGTTAGGAATATTATAAATTATTATTATAGCGATCTCTTCTTCTTGTTGCCTAAAAAGTGGTTACTTTTTAAAATATTGCTATTTCAAGCCACTACCACTACTTAGAGAAATAGGGCAAGCTATTAGTCAAAAGGCTGTGAATAAATACATGCTGAATATGCAATTAAAAATCACCATTGTGAACAGTTTTATATCATAAAACAAAAGGTGCTGTTAATTATTTTACTTGCATATATTCAAGCCAACTATGCAAAGAGTTCTTTTTTTTTTTTTTTTCTTTTCTTTAATCATTAACTTTTTCAAGACTGCTAAGGATTTGTTAAATGTCAGGCAGTAAAATTAAAATGTCAGTATATGACATAAGGGTCAAGTAGACTTAATAAACCTGAGCTACATCATTCCACATTTATTTCTAATTTTTTTTTTCTACTGGTAAAAAATGTAAAATGTTTTTTTGTGCAGCTCATGTGACTTTTGGATATAATAGATTGTTTGAGTGAGTTATTCAGGCTTTTATTTAGAAACATTGTACAAACTTCACTCAAAGGGAAAAAAATTACTCCCATCTTGAGGGGCATGGACATAAGATGATGATCTTGGTAGCTTTTTCTTTGATTATTCTATCTCTTCAAAGAAAATTAAAATGTCAGAATAAGAAAATGACCAATTTACCCAATAATTAAAATAAGTAAAAGATAAATGACTGCTTCAGATGAGAACAAAAAGAGATCATGCTGTTGCAGTGAAGGACCAGCCTGAAGGAGTGGGCAGTCTGGGCTCACATAGGCAAGTGTGTCTGAAATGGTGCTCTCAGATGGGCCATCTCCATTCTCCTGTTCCCAGGCACTATTTGTTCCTATTATGTCCATCTTTTATTCTCCACAAAAGTGGCATGATTATCACTTGGAAAAATAGTTGACAGTCTCCTCTGCAGTTAGCTAAACTGCAAAATGTTCAGCAGAGCTACACCATGTGAGATGGGAGAGAAACTTCAGAGTTACTCCAAGCCCTGCTGGCCTAATGTCCCCAAGTCTCTGCAGTCAGTCTGCAGTTTCTTCTTTCACAGACTAATGTGATGGTCTGTGACTGACTGCAGCAATCAAGGAGCATTCAGGTGCATGTAGAGAACAATTTTCTGGTTGATGTGTTCTTTCAGGTGAACTCATTCAGTAAAATGGCATTTATTTCATACTTCTCTTACAAAATTTCAGTATTTTATTTCAGGTGGAGAAAATCTTTCAATCTATTGTTTCAGGCTCTATGCAAACTTAAGTCTTCACACAGTAAAACTCAGGGTTAGACTGAATATCAAGTGGATATAATTCATGCTCATAATGGCAGAATTTCAGACACATGCAGTCTTATGTAACTGGTCACCTCTAAATCAACCAGAGGGCATGGTTGTTTCAGCTCCTGGGTGCCCCAAGTTTTACGCAAGATCTTAAATTTAGGGAGGTTTGTACAAAACTTGCTCCACAGGGTTGTCCAGTCCATAGTCTAGGTAGTATGTTAAAGATCTTCCCATGCAGCCTCTCTCCACTGAGCCTAGGAGTGGGTTGGTTTCGAGAACACTTCTACTAAAGAGATACATGCTTCTTCTGCTCCCTGCAGAAATGTAGTTTGGAGTTTAAAGAAAAAAAAAAGAAAAAAAAAAGAAAAAAAAAAAGTTTCAATGCTAAATACTTCTAAATACTTCATGGATATACATCTAAGTAAAATTAAAGATAGGAAGATGTGACCAAACCACTTGTTTGGGACCCTCCTAAACAATACAACAAGCCTGGGCAGATTTTACAGACACAGTTTTACCTGGTGGTTGTTGTTGTTTTATTTTGTTTTGTTTTCTGTATCTCTCAGAATTGTTTTTCCTTTGGGTGACTTTTTTCAGCATCTATTTCTCCACTACCCAGGAGACACATGTCCATCCATGTCCACTGCTAGGATATTATCCTTCCACAGAGGAAAACAATAAGCTGTAAGGATATCTCAACTGTTTTGCTCTTGTGGCACCAAACTGAGCTGTTAATCACAATAAATCATTTAGTTTCACAATAAAGCCATAATTCCTGTTTACCTTGGCACCTTAACACCTTTGGTTTCTTCTAGAAATAACCCTTCAGGCTCTTTGAATGTTTAGGCAGAGGAGGGGGCTATGCTTTCCATGTGTTCATCCCCAGAACTAGACTCCTGCATTTCTGCAAATATTACAACAACAGGACAAAATCTCAACAAAGAGGGGCTCGCGATCTGCAGGGACACAGGAGCCCTTTATTCAGGCCCACACTTAAACAACAGGTATTTGTCCAGCAGCAAATGTTGCTGATAACTTGATATAGCTGTCTGTATAGACATTGTCATTAGAACTTACTTGTGTCAGCCATTTAACAATATTTGATTAGGGTACTGTGCAAGGGAGGTTTTTATAGATCTGCTGTACAACACCAAGATAGGTATCTCACATCTCTGGGACTTATTTCCTAAGTCCTAAAAGGCAATACTGATGCTAATCTTCCCTCACCTCATACAAAGTATATGTACAAATAGGGTACCTATGCTACTTTTACAGGCTTTGAAGTTTGGAAAGAGAAGAGGAAAAGAACATGGGAGGGCTTTGTCATGCATAATTTGTCCTTTTGCAGCTTTCAAAGCACCCCAGTACGTTTTCCCAAATGTCCAGTTTGCATAAAGCTGTCTGAAAACATTTTCAGTACAAGTGTATATCTAATGCAGGCATGGTGGTATAGTCTCCGGATTTTGAATGCATATTTAAAATAGAAATGGTCTTTCGATATCTTCAAATAGCAGCAGGATGCTGTATAATTTACATTGTACCTCATGCAGGCAGGCATATAATCCAGCACCCTGAAGCAGTGTGTGCCACACACTGAGTACTAAGAAGTTACTTGTGCTTGTACCGTGTTTGAGAGGAGAGGAGAGACTGGTAAACTCCCGGAGCAGCAGTGCTTTTCTTGAGACAGAGTTCATCCTCTTTTGAAGGCTTTGGAGCACATGAAGCTGAGCTAATCATCAAGAAACCCTCTAATCTCTATCATTACTTCCGTTTTCATGTTAGGCATTGTGACAGCTTTTCCCCCTTGTCATCAGGAGGAGAAACCCGTGGTTGCTCTCTGGCGAGACTGGGGCTGCTGATGGCAGTCTGAGCTTTCTTTCCCAAGTTAGTATTCAGGCTTCATACGCAGGCTGGAAATGGAGAGATTATCTCAGAATAGTGTCTAGAAGGGCCTGGAACAATGGGGGGCCGACATCACGTCACTCTCGGCTGATTGTCAAACAAAGGTAGAGCCAGCCATTACAGAAATGTATTAATTTGAGGAGAAATACAAAAATAAACCAATGATTTAGGGCCCTAACTAATACGGCTAAAGAAATAATACAATAAATCATCAAAACGAAGAAATGTGGCAAGAGGCACTGGAAACTGAGAGATATTTTGTCACTAAATTGAGGCATTAATAGTGTTTTGAAGCTTCACATTTAAATTGCCTATTTCTGACACTCAAAATGCACATTAGCAAAATGATGCTTATTTTATAGTTACTCATTAAAAAGAAGGGGATAAATAAGATGGAGTTTTAAGCTATAAATCTCTTTCATAACAAACAACCAATAAGAAAGTATGGGGAAGACAAATAAATGGATAGTGCAAGAATGATTTTTAAAATGCTTTTGTAATCTGGGGTATAAATGAGCAACTGTCTCTTCTGGTCTAGGATGAGTCATTTTTAGAAGATCTGAGTATGATCCTGAATGCTGGAGCTATTCATGTGCTATTTGGTAATGAAGAAAAACTAGGAATAATAGAAAAGGTTATTTCTTTTCTGTTGCAATAATTCAGGCATTGTGCAATTATACTATTTGTCTCTTCTTTACATGATAGTAATTCTACGTGTATTTCCCCACCTACAGATACATCATTTCTCAACTAACAAGGCATAACTTCAGATTACCTCGTATAGCCTGCATGACAAATTCAAGGAAAGTATCAGAAGAAACTCACACATCACTGTGGCATTTAGTCTTGCTGGAAAGGTCTTTCATGATCACCTGTGTAACATTCCAGCACTCGTTAATGGTTGCTCAGTAGCCTGCTGCTGATCGACTGTTTGCATAGCATCTGCATTTATCTAATCTTTATTTATTTTTTAAAGACTGCAAAGTTACAGCTCATTTGCAGTGCTTCAGGATTTGAGTATTAAACAAAAATGCAAATACAGCAGTAAGCCCTTAATGAGATGTATCCAGCTCATTTTTTCAGCATTAACTCCATTCTTTATCTTGTTTGAGCACCCCAGTATAAACTAGTCATCAGTTCCAAAACTTCGTTTTATTATATGATCAGCTGCTGCCATGTATTTTACAAGTTTAAATTCTAATTTTATCCACAATAAGAATAATAATGATGTTTCAAACTAGCATTTATTGTCCAAAGGAAAAGAGCTCAAATACTGTAAGAAACCGTATCTTCTTCTGCAACTTACAGAGTCAATGAGCCAAAATGCAATGATACCCACTGCTGGCTTGGTGGTACATTGCACTGACTTGATACTTTGCACTGACTGATGCTTTGCACTGACTTGAAAAGCAATGAAGTCACAACCTAAGGTGATGCTAGTGCCACCCACTTATAACCATAGAAATAGGTCTTCTTGATTAAATTTAAATGCTCCAAGTGATATTCCTATCTTTGAAAGGATCTGAGCATAGACCAAATTTTGGTCCCTAATTTTAGTCTTCTGAAGCAAATGGTATAAAACACAGTTTCGTGTCCAAGAAAAAGGAACACAGTTCTCTGCTAATGCTGCACTAAATCCTCCCTAGTCTAAATCCTCTTGCCCAGGCCACCAGCTAGCTTGTGTCCTCTGACATTACCTATGTCATTATGACATTACCCGACATTACCCAAGTGCTCTGCTTAGCTTCCAGGTGCTCCAGCAGCCCTTCCTTAGGGCCCTTGGAGCTCCCCTTCACCTTCCTCATGTTTGGGCTGGATTGCACATGATAAGGAAAAAGAATGAAAGTGAGCAAGGCTTCCTCTGTTTTCAGTAGTAGTATTTATTCTTTGTCTCTTCTGAAGACTGAACTGTATGGGAGAGAGCAGCCTGCAGTTTTGGTCACCCATGAATATAAATTGTTAGAGCAGTTACGGTCACATTCCTCTGTGATGACATCGTCTGCACCAAGGACCAACAGTGTCTTCATTAGCTTTGGGATATCGGGTCTGTCCATGATCACATTGATAGTCCTGATTCTGCTACATTTTTCCCAGAATTAAAACTGAATAACAAAGTTTAAAGCCAAAAAGTGCCTGATTATTTTGTGAATGTTTCTACTGCAGCATTGATGCTCACAGCAAATTTCCATTCATATTCACTACAAGCAAAATAAGGCTTTATAGGTTTTCCTTCCTATTTTAAAACATGCTTATACAAGTTACTGAATTTTATGTTCAGTATGTTTTTTATTACTAATGTTTTTTGGGGGAAACAGAGGCCAAAACTTTGTGACTGTGACAACTTTTATAGCATCTTTGGTATCTTGCTTGGGAAAGAACAAGCTTTTGCAATATTGTGTTGTTGGTCTTAAAATCCTCATGATGAAGACTTCATCAGTGTGTCATCTATAAAGCTGATAATATAATATATATTGTAACATAATTAATATAATAAATATTATAACATAATACAATAAAGATGGTAATATAATAAAATCCTGGGGTTTTTAATCTTCTACATTTTCTCTGGATGCTGCAATGTTTCTCAGTTTTCACAGTGGAAAATTTTATAAGTGGCTTGTCTTTATTGTTAGTTCATTTGCACTAAAGAATTATCAGCTTCACAAACTTCTTTGTAGCTCCCAGTGGAACTAGTGCAATTATAAAGTTGTGCCAATTTGGCTTCTTAGCAGAAGGTACCTATTGGAAGAAAACAAATTTCTACATTAGATTCCATCATGAACAAACAAATCGTTTTAATTGGCTGCGTAATGAGATGGCCTTTTGTAAAATATGTACTTGGAAAGTTCACTGTTAAAGTGGATCTCAAGTTCTGCACAGGATGCAGCAAAGCTAAATGTATGAAGTGCAAGGCAGCTATGTTTCAGCTTTTGAAATATATATCATTCATGTATTGCTTTTTAGTATCTGTTAAAATATTTGTAATAATTTAGCAGATGAAATCCCACTATTCTATAAAATTTTCTACCCAGTTTTATTTGTTAAGAGAGAATTGCAAAGTGTTATGCTGCAATTATAGGTCAGTGTCATTTCAAAAGTATGGTATAGCTCATTGTCTCTTAAAACATAACTGATTTTAAACAGATAACTTAGAGTTTCAAAGACATTATGTTCAGACTGATAAAACCTACTGCAACCTTTTCTTTCTATAGATGACTCTAATAACTATATGAACTGTTGTCTTTCTGATAGTGGAGCAGTGAAGCAGCTCTCACCTTTGGGATCCATTCCCACAATAACTTTATAAGTCCTGGTAAAATTTTTCTTATTCCCTTTTTGCGCATGTGCCTGCACCCATCCCACACCATTACACACCAGAAGCAGAAGCACAAGCACAGTGGTGATTTCCTTGGCTATCTCCAAGGTCACATATGTGGCATGTGTCAGCTTGGAGAGAATGAAAAGTTGCTTTAGAATATAATTAGGAGGTCCCCAAAGCCCTCCTGTCCTGTGATTCTGTTGATGAGTTAAGTGGTAAGAATTTCTTGTGCAACTGAGTGCTTCAGCTATACATTTTACAGTGATGCTGAACAAAGTAGATTGGCTTTTTGTTGAGAAACAAATTCAATAAATTCATTCCAGAGCTCTCATAAACTTGTGTGCCTGCACAGCAGGTAGCTGTTAGTAGGGATTTTCTTGGCTTTCCCAAGCTCATAGAGGTGAGTATGTGCAACTTGGCTGAGTAAGGCAACTTGGCTGGAGCTTGATAAGAGGTCACAGAAGAAAGTTACAAGGCTCTTCATGGAATAACAGCCATTTTGTCTGTTTTCCAATGTCAAACAGTTAAATATTTTCGTCTTGTTAGAATTATCTTTATAATGTATAACTTTACTAGTGTTTTTTTTTGTGCAATCTTACTCCCTTAAACATAAAGCACATGCACACACTCACCTCCATTTACTACAAAGATTTCTGTTGAGATCCCTACCAGCTAAGAAGCCATCACTGTGGTATATAAGAAGTCTGAGAAGACTACAAAATATTCTTGAGGTTAAGCTTAGACATATCTAATAGAGTTGCACTTTTAATAGAAGTACTTCCATCAAGCTTTTAAAAACGTTTTAATGAGGACCGTAAACTATTACATTTCTGTTCTTTATGATCAATGTATCTGAAATTCTTAAACTTCTGCTTTACTATGCACTATTTTATGCTACATGTTTATATGCACTTTTACTACTTGGAAGATATTATCCCTGGTTGTGTTCCTTTTTTTTTTCTTTTTTTTTTTTTTTAACACCAGTAGGTAACTAAGCACCACCATGCTGCTCTCTAACTCCCCCACCACAACAAACAGAGGAAGAAAATCTGATGAAAAAAGGCTTGTGGCTTGAAATTAGGTATATTGGGTTTACTTGGCAAGGAGGGCTGCAGGGGTGACCTCCGTGAGAAGAGTCAAGAAGCTGACCCGTGTTAAATAAGAGCTGGTTTCATCTGGCTCCAAAAGGGATGCATTGCTGGCCAGAACCAAGCCAATAAGCCATGTTGTTTGCACTTCACTGAGAGCACATTTAAGAAAGGGAAAAAACTGCTGTGCCACAGCAGCTGGGAGAGCAAGGAGTGAGAACTCCCCAACATCAGTCCATGACAGTTCCTCTCTGCCGCTCCTTCATGGTCACTCTGCCCCTGCTCCCTGTGGGGTCCCTCCCACGGTATGCCGTCTTTCCCGAACTGAGCCTGCGGGGGCTGTCCACAGGCAGCAGCTCTTCAAGCACTGCTCCCACATGGCTCTGCACCACGGGGTCCATCTCCCAGGAGCAAACTGTTCCAGCATGGTTTCCCCATGGGCGGCAGCTCACCCGAGACCCCTGCTCCCGCATGGGCTCCTCTCCATGGGCTGCAGCTCCGGCCCAGGGCCTGCTCCTGCAGGGGCTCTCAGTGGGCCACAGCTTCCTCCAGGCCACATCCACCTGCTCCACCGGGGGCTCCTCCACGGGCTGCAGCGTGGAGATCTGCTCCATGTGGAACCCATGGGCTGCAGGGAGACAGCCTGCTCCTCCAGGAGCCTCTCCACAGGCCATAGGGGAACTTGCACTGCACGCCTGGAGCACCTCCTGCTCTCCTGCACTGACCCTGGTGATGGCAGGGCTGCTTCTGTCACATTGTCTAACTGCTCTTTCTCAGCTGCTGTTATGCTGCAGCTGTCTCTTTCTTCAATGTGTTTTATACCACTGCAGGAATTGGCTTGCAAAAACAAACAAACAAACAAACAAACAAACAAAAACACCACTATTTTCTTTTGCATTAGTTAGCATCTCTTTAGTTGAAAAATGAAAGATTAAATGGGCCACAGTAATAAGCAACTTTTATCCCTTGGAGGTTGCTCCAGGTCAGCTGGTTGCACACCATTTGCATGGCATGGCTGCTGTCTTTGCTGTATTTGGCTACTACATTTGGCCCATTTGTTCTGGGAAAAAAAAAAAAAAAAAAAAAAAGAGAGAGAGAGATAGAAAGAGAGAAAAAAAAAAAAAAAAAGAAAAGAAAAAAGAAAGAAACAAGTGAGTATTTCCTTTGCAGTGTCCTATCATTAAATCGTTTGTTTTGTTTGTTTGTTTGTTTGTTTGTTTGTTTGTTTTCCAAAAATACCTGTTCCAGTGGTAAATAAATGCAATTAGTATTCAGCAAACACTTGCCTTGACTTCACTTCTCCATGTATCCAGGGTTTGTTCCTCTCCTTTATATCTACTGCATGTCTCATAGCCTTTTGCAAAACCTCAGACAAGCTTTTTGATTGGCAAGTGCATCCTCTCCCTTCAGTATTGGTTAGATACAAGTATGATGTTTGCATTCAGGCTGAAAGATTGTTTGAACCATACTAATATTCAGTTGCCAGATTGCTGCTGAAGCCAAGGTTGCACCCTGCCTTACATCAGCATACTGGTGCCTGAGCCACCAGGGCACATCTTGACCATGAATGATTCTAGTGCAGCAGCAGTCCTTCTGCAGCCCCAGTGCTTCTTTAGAAGAGATCGAGATCTAGAAATTGGTGTCCCAATCTGTGCTTTTTATGAAATAACTTCTACAGGGCATTTGGATGTTTTCATGAATCAGATATGTCTGAATTATTTACAGAATGTGCTAGCTTCAAAGAACCTAATTAGGGTAGAGTAGCATGTTTTAGGACTGAAAAAAGCAAGCTATGCTCTTGTAAGTAATTACTGCTCTAATAAACAAACTCAGGAGAGTGAAATGCATAAACAGATCTGGTGGGATCAGAGTACAGAACATATTTTCATGTCCAAGGACTTCCTCTGTGTAATATCTACGAAATGCCACAAGTATATTGTTGCAAAAAGAATAACAGTGCTAAAAGCTTTATAGTGCAATATAATCTATTCGGCAACAAAGAGGCAAGTAAATTGTTTCAGTCTGAATTAATACAAAATCAGTACTTACAATATGACAATGGATTCCTAATATTTCCAGATAATATTATATTTGAATTTTATATCAAAATGAATCATATTTAGCCTCTATGCTGCTGACACACCTGTTATCTCAAATTATTTGTCTTCATTTCAGCAGTCACAAACTTTGCCATAAACCTTAAGGAGTTTCATGTACCACAATTCAGTTTATAGCATCTTCAGTTGCTGTAAGAAGTGTCCTTATAAAAATGACATCCAAATATACCTTACATATTTCTGCACAATAAATTCCATTTGAAATCCCCTCAGTTTTAAAGTCAATTCAAAATTCTTTGATCAAGATTGCAGATTCAGTCTGGTAGCTTCAAGTTAAACTATGTTATTTCTGTATTTTATATATCATCACTGACTATAAAAATTGTAGAATAAGAACTTAACTGGAAATTCTCCAGGGAAGTGTTTGAGACAGAATACAGTATGTTCACGTGTAGCTATATTGCCTCTACTCTGGTGACAGAAAGAAAAATATGTCTTTTTTTTTTCAGTAAACTGGATGCATATCTCTCAAAAGTCTCACAGGGAATGGCTATTTATTCCAAGCTGCCATTTTAAGATACATGTTTGTACTTTTTTTTTTTTTTTTTTTTTTTTTTTGAGTGCCATCAATAATAAGGATTCCAGGCAACAAATCAGAAATCAGATCCTGTAATGACTGTTTTACAGTTTCTGTTCTTGTTGATGTTTTATAAGATAATCTCAAACTTCTGTTGAGATGCTAAGGCTGAAATTTGGACCAGTTCTGGTCATTAAAACCCTGGTCCTAAACATACCAGGTCCATTGGTGAGCAAAACCCCTCATCTGTGGGCAGCTGTTAACCTGCTTACTTATTATTGTTCTTAAATCCCTACAGGGTGACAGAGAAATGAAAGATGTCACTGCTCTCCCCCCTTTTTTTATCTGTGATTTATATGACCTGTATCTCAGTCCTTGCAGTTATTATTTTACTGTGCACTATTTACTAAGCACAGGTTAACAGCAGCCTACCTTGTATACTCCTAATCAAAATCAAAGCATCTTCTGTATATTGGGGATATTCTGCTATTAAACCCGAACATTATTAGTTTTTCTTTCATTTTCACATCAGAAATAGAAGCGTGCCAGTAAGAGAAACTCTCCAATTATTATTTTTTTTTTTTTTTTTTGAAGGGCAGATCTGAGCCTTCTGAATTTTGTTCTATTTTTAACAGTTTGCTACAGATAGGGAAAAAGCGGCTTGACTGCTTGCCAAACCCTCCAGATACATCCCTTCCCTCTCTCTGGCTTTGTTTAGAGTAGGATTTGTAGGGGGTTGTTTGCAAATGTTTTCTAACCCTTTCAAACCTGTGTGAAAAGTCATGCACTGTTAGGGCAGATTGCCTTTAACAAATACTTTTCTGACCTATCTAAAACTTCCTAAATGTTTGTTACCATGGTCAGCCATTGCCTGGCAGCTGCTTGTTCCTGTGCAGCTGAACACATCACGTCAGTGGATTTTTCTCCCTCGGAGTGCAGCGTCAGCTCAAGATACCCCTAAATGTTGTTCAATCTAAGCCAATGAATATTGCACAGGGGCAGACAGGGAGCACACACATCCACTATATATGACTCAGTCAGCTAAAATGACTTTGTGTGATGGCTGATTAATCTATCAGAATCCATAGGCCTCAGTGAGGGTTCTCTCTGAGACAGAACTGCAGGACTGCACCCAAACCAAATATCTGAGAAGGGAATGGCCTCAAAGAACATGCAGGAACACACATTCAGAAAAAGTGCACATGATGCCCTGTCTTGCAATGTGCATCATCTTCAGGGATTCATTTAGGCACTCTTCATACAGAGCCTGACTTTGGGTCTCCCAAAGGTCATACTCGGAGCCTGCAGGCACCCAGCTTGCAGAAACTGTAAATGTTGAGCTAAAGATCATTTTCCATGTTATACTGTTAGTTTCTGGTCTGTCTCTTGAAAACATCGCCTAGTTATTAAATTCTTATCACAGGTACTTGTTCCTAAACATTAGAGAATGTTTATATTCTCCATCCACTGCTGTTGCCCTTAGGATCCCAGTATATAGAAACAGGTTTTCTGAGCACCTTGTATAAGGTTTTTCTTTCTTATGAAGAATCTTAGTGTTGTGAGTGAGGAGATGTTTATCACTGCCACACAGAATGCCTCCTGCCAAAGAGCAAATTGCTTGCTGACTACCAAAGCCAGAGGAACAGAGAGAGATGAATCTATGGAGGAGCGAACAAAGGGAGTGGAAGACACTAGTCCTGAGATAGATGTAGTTCTTTGCTATTGTGAAAGCCATACTCATTGCTTTTGGAGTCTGAACAGTTATGTAGCAGGACATTCTCTTGACCAGCATTTACCTCATTTTTAAAATATAACTTTCATTATATGTTAGAGCTTATACAATATTCATAAACACAAGTGTCGGCATTGCTTCCCCTCCAACCTAGCCTTCAAGCTGCTGAAGTAGAAATTAGGTTTTGTTCTTGTTGCTGTTTTTAACTTGGCATAGTGTTTGCAAATGATATTTGCTAGATCTTCTGTAGTGCAGAAGAGTTGTTTTGCAGATTACACCTTCACTGCAGAATGGGCCAACCAAAAGGAAGGGGGGGGATATCTCTGTTTCTCTGTCAGGGATAATTGTCACTCCAACATGAAATTTTGGCTCATCTCCTGGTTTGAACAGGTGGACAGATTCTTTGAATCCCTGCTGAGAAAAAATTAAAAAAAAAAAAAATAAATAATCCTTATGTGATTCTGCCTTCTTACCTTGAATTAATTAAGAGTTTTAAAAAATGTTGGAACATAAGGCTTGAGTCACCAACTAAGGCACATGGTTAAGACTTGAAATATTACACTTTTCTGCTTTGCAAATATATCTGAAAGGTTAGCACCCAGTGAAACATGCAGACTCATGAAAACAAAATCTGAGGTGCATCCATACAGATTTTTGGCCAAATTAAAACCTGATGTTTGAGCAGGTGCAGCTTCCCCATTGTGTGGATGGAGTTTGCAGCCTAGAGTTATTGACATTAAAAAGCAGGTGGAATAAGTTTATCCTGTTTTAATTGGACTATAATATTCTCTCATTAGAAAACAAGGCAGCCACCTTGGCATCAAAGGCGCAGAAATCATCATGACTTTCTGCTGCCCAGAAAGGCTAGAAAGCTGCCTCTTTTTTTCTTTTCTTGTCCTTTGATCAGGTATTTGGAACAAAAAGCTCACAATATGTTACTTTCTCTCCCAGACCTGGTGATTTTTAATACAGATTCTCCATAGTCTGTGAAGTCTTAGCTTTATTTCTGGAAGAAAAGAGTAGCCATTTACCCTTGCTGACTATTCAGGCACATCTGCAGCTTGTATTGCTAGACCCAAATTAGCTTGCCCTGAGATGCTGGGTAAATTCTTGAAATATACTCATTCTCTGAAATAAGAAATGACTTGTGAGATTTAATTTATGTGTGTTTTTTTTGTTGTTGTTTTTTGTTTGTTTGTTTGTTTTCTTTACAGATATTTATACATTTTTATATTTTTATACTGATGATATCTGAAAGGTGAGAAATGGTTTCAGTGTGAAGAATGTAACTGAGACTCAGAAGATCTGTGTCCTCCTCCTCCCTTCTGCCACTCATTTCTCATCTGACTTTTGAGTGAGTCATTTACATATCTTTGCATCAGTTTCCCAATGCAATAAAGGAGATTTTACTGCTACTTCAGAATAATTCATTAATGCCACTATCATTATTTCCTATCTTCACCTCTATTGTTCCATTGGCAGGTAGACTGCCTCCACAGTAGCTGGCAGGAGAAACCCGGTTAAGATCTGGTCTCTTTAAGTGTTTGTAAGTATCCAATTAGTAAAATTTGTTTGCCTAAACTCTTCTGCCACACACGTGGATGTGGCACATATTCTGGCAGTGAGACTCCTCAGAAAAACAGTGATTCTCCAGCTGTCACTCATCATTTGTTTGATTCTGTTCGACTTTCAACCTTTCTTCCAGTGACAAGCAGGAAGACAAGCCCTCCTGTTTACAATGAATACAGTCTACAGACACAGACTGTGTATATTTATAGTTTCCATCCCACAACAACTGTAATGAACAACCATTTCTCCATACAGTCCTGACTTCCTACAGTGCTGTGTGCTCTCCGCTCCACACAAGGATGGAGAAAACTCAATGTTTCTTTGGAGTCCTTCAATACCTTTCAGGTTTCAGCCTCTTTGCAATTAATGGATGGCTTGAAAGCTTGCTAGAAAATACGGTTCTTTAGCACTGCAGCAGTTCTTCATTTAGTACTTTGCAAGTGAGTTGTAACAGTTTGCCCTGGAGACAGGGAAATGCAAATATAAATTAGATGGAGCACTAATAACATAACATTATGGAACAATGCAAACCATTTTGGACACCCCACAGAGAAGAAATCCATGCATTCCTTTCTGAATCATCTTTATGGAAATTTCTGTAAACGTGCCATTATTAAAAGAGAGTAGCAATTATTTCCTTCTTTGGTTCATCAGTTGCAGGGAGGGGGAGAATCAACAAGGGAATTAATTTTGTTTTCTTTCCTCTTCTCTTTTCTTCCTTGTGCTTGTTGGAGGGCCATCACACAACAGGAACTGACAGCTCTGAAGCCTCTGCTGGTAGAACAGAGCAAAAAAGATGGGAGAAGTGGTCAACATTGTTACAGATGGGGCTCTGTAGGTGGAAGTAGTTAAGAGAGTAGCAGAAGCAGACAAGGTTGCAGCTAACAAGGCTGCTCAGGAAGCCAAAGCTATTAAGATATGTTGACATAACATTTGCAAGCTTCACAGGGGCCATCATTATAAATTAGATTTAGTATTGATCAGACAGTTCAGCATTGGGGCTGGAGGAAAACTGGACACAGAGTTCTTTACAAAATTGGCACTTAAGATTCTGCCTTCTGATTAACCTACAAGAACAGAAAACCCTGGTCTCCCAACTGACCTCAAACAGTGTGACTGCTGTCCTCTTCCTGTGGGCACTTAGAAAGTTGCTGTTGTTTGAAGTTGGCATAATCTTTCAAAATTGCCATTGCAATCATAACAAGGACGTTAAAAACGTGCCTGTAAGATACAAGTTAAATCTAACGCATGGCTGCAAATGCTAGCAACTCCTTGCTAATGAGGCCTACTGGAGAATTTGCAAATGTATCATTCAGGATGAAAACCAGCTGGCAGGCTGGCAGTATATTACAAGGTGTACCGGGGAAGGGACCTGATGATTTAACACACAGAGAGAAGCAACTTGTGAGACTCATTAGATCAATGGGGATTCCAGCCCTATACCTGAAATTATATGCCCAATCTTCTAGCATTCACCTTTTGCTTAGCAAAGCCCACGCCTTCATTATTTTTACTCTGTTCTCTCTCTCTCTCTTTTTTTTTTTTTTTTGATTCTTTTGTTTCAGATATATTTTCATGTCTTTCCAATAAGCACCACCAGAGCAGAAAATACCTGAGGTTTATAAGGCAGCCACAGGTAATTCACTGCAGCTGAATGTTTCTTTGTCCAGAATGAAGGTTTTGCCATGCTCTCTATTGCTTGGCAGCATCTAAATCCCATGAGAAAATTGCTGCCGACAGGTTGACACACTGCCCTGCACCAGCCTGCCACCTGGGCACTGTACCATTCAGGGACCAGGTGTTCTCACCATGCCAAACCCCAACGGAAACACATCCAGCATGCGGAGATGATGGTGGTCCATCCCATCCTGCTACCTGCTCAGTGGCCAAATATCTATCCTGTGGTGCTAGAGAGTGGTTGAGACTTTTTTCTCTGCCTGCCTGACTTGAGTTCAAGCCTCAAACCAAGGTGTGATGGTACTCACTTGGCCTGCTCCTTTTCTGTGCAAGAACTTAGCACTGTTGGGCTCCAAAACAAAACCAAAATCCAACCTTGTTCTAGCCTTGAGGGTCACCACCTGCACCTCTGCTGGGACTTCCTACAGCACAGCAGGGAAAGCTGGACTGCTGTGCAGAAAACAGACCCTGACTTCTGTGGCCACCGAGGCAGGGCAGGCCCAGGCCTTTCCTTACACCTTTCCTCATGTCCTTATGCACAGCTGCTTCCACACAAATATCTTGCATCTTAACATCTTAACATCTTGCATCTAAACATGCATCGTCTCCACTGGCAGCCAAGAGTCAAGTTTGCTCTTAGCCAAGAGTCAAGTTTGCTCTGAACTGATACCAAGTCCTTGGAAAGTAGTTGCTGATGAAATGGAGAAACCTTGACACCATGTCAGCATTTAGCAATCAACAGTTAATGAAGCACAACCTCCTCTTTCCTCCCTGGTGAGGCAATGAAGCTCCAAGGATGGTGATACCCCACTGGGCTGAGCCCAGAGAGCTTGGCCCCACTGGGCCACTGCTGCCCTTCATCTGCTCCTCCAAATTCTGCCTGCAGCAGAAAGTGTCCTCACAGAGCTACCTCCACCCTTCAGCTCTCTGACAGGACAGAGAAGTAGGGAATTCCCTTCAGAAGATGAGATGAGGAAACCAGGGCTGCTCAAATGCCTGACTTCAGAGAGGGCTGGTAAGAACCAGCTCCCCAACTGAGATTGTTCAAGACTTTCTGTCTCATCTCTTCACCTGCGTTGCCCCAGGAAGGAACAGAGGCTGTCCATAAATTGCGGTTTAAATCCATAACACCCCTACACTGAACTGTCATCAAATGGTTGCAGGTAAAATAACGAGACAGAAATGAAGGCTGGGGAAGGATTTTTATTGCTTTTAAAAGGTCTCTCTTGCAAGATGCTTGCCTTTTATTTCAAAGACAGTGTCAGAGCGTATTAAGAAGGTGGGGGGAAATACAGCCCCTGCATTTGAAGTGGAAAAAAACAATACTTTAATCACCACTCTTATTTATAAAGTAATGTTTCTTACATTTTATTTCAGGGCATTTTATTCAGTACATCTTTTGGAACCATTTCACTTTTGGCTTTCTGGGAGATTATGGTAAATGTCAAAATGTCTCTTTGGGCTCATAAAATGATGCCATAATAAAGCATCATTTTAACTCAGAATGGGTAAAACAACCTATAAAATAAAATGGGAGATTTTGACATTAATTGAAAAAGTTACCTGCTTTTCTAGTTTCAGCAGATTCATGTCAGCATTAAAAAAATAAATTAGGTTACCGTTTATTACAACATGTGATGACCTTTAAGTAATTTTATAGCCCATTCTGTTCTGTTGCAGTCTTCTAATCAGCATTGTGTCTGAAGGAAATGAGAAGCCAAATTTCTCCTTCCTCTAAAGTCCTGTTAATTTTAATCCTTTTTCATGGAGCTGGATTCATTCCACAGCCAGGTGAGTCCGTTTATTTTACAGTATCTGAATCGTGTAATATCCTACTGTTTATTTATTTATTTACATATATTAACTTTTGAGAGTTTTAGAGCTATTGCCAACTAAATGTGAATAAAAACTAAATGTAGCCACTACAGCATTCACACCTGTTCCTCTAACTTTGAATACCAGTAAACAGTTCTGCTAGAAACTGTGCATAATTTTCCATTGGAGGACTTTCTTGTACTAGCTGCCATTTATAGAATGAATGTACCCTCCAGGTAAATTTATACTGGCAGTCTTGACGCATGTTTACAAAAAGCTCAACCCTGCACAAACACATACACAGAAACACACACTAGGAGGGTGTTTTAATAAGGCTACAAATTTGTTTTAGAAAGTCTGAGAAGAATGATACCCTGCAAGTTTTCCTAAGTGGATTTTGCAAATTAAAAAAAAGGAGAGAAAAATAGATTAACCAAACACTTCTAGCTGAAATTAAAATGTCCATGATACATTACTTGATGATAATAAATTTATCCCTTCTGTTTTTTTCTGATACAGTTATAACTGTCTTAGAGTATAAAGGAAAATACATTATTCAAATTAAAGAGGTCAGAATTGAACATTTCAGATAGTCCAATAAAAAGGAAAAGAGAAGAACAGCGATGAAGAACAGCAAAACAGAGAAGCCAGCAAGGGACTGGTGCTGTTGTCTTCTCAGTACGGGCTGATAACAGTTCCTAAACCAGGAAAAACCTCAGCTGACTGCTTAGATCAGTTTTCTTCTCAGCATATATCTCATCATTTCCCTTCATGTGTTAGGTCTATTATTACAAAGCATAATAATTTCCACTCTCATATGACTAGGAGAAAATATTTCTAAAGCTTAGCAGTAAGAACAGGTAATAGTTTAGTTTCCTTTGTCATCTGTAATCTGCTGAAGCATTTAATTCTTCTATTACAATGAAAATACTATATTTCTGTTATCGCGTCCAGAGAATTCTGGTGGAAATTATAAGTTTTCTCAGACAAAGTTGTGTTTGACTATTTCTCTGATGAGGTTAAAGGTCAATTTGCTTATAGTTTCCATGCTTCATTAAAATTCAGCTTCTGTGCTGTGTAATGTGGGTAATATTAATTTTCTAAACATTGATGTACAGCAGCTGCTAACTAATTTCCATAATGGTTGTTCTATTCTAAGGGCATTAAACCTGAAACAAGGTGGATCCAAACGGAAAAAAATGTAGATGATTACTGGCCATCTGCCAAAAAAGACGCTTGGGGATGTGAAATTTCTGGAATCACTGAAGGTTCATTTTGATCAAATATTCATATTCTGAGCCATGTGTCAACAATTTTATTGTTTAAAGATAAGGAGGTTGTGGAGGGGAATATTGACACCAACCTTTATGTGGGAGTTTGCTTTCAGACTTATACAAAGTAGAATACGTTGTTAAAGAATGGAGTTAACATTAAGATGTGTTCAAAGGAAGGTGCAAAAGAACTGGAGACATGAGTTGCTTCCCTTGGGAAAAGGGAGTGAGTGGGGGAAAGACAGGTCATAGTAATGCACTCGGCTTTGAAGTCAAGAAGAGCCATATGCATGACCATTTGGGAAATGCTTCTTTTATTTTAATTTCCACAGATTCATTGTACTAATACCATTAGACAGGACTGTCTTTTAACTGAGGGAGCCACAGTCCTGCATTAATAAGTTCACATGCACAGGTCTAGTCCCTGGCTTGTGGGTCTAAACTAGTAGACCAGCCTACATCTTCTCATTGCATCCATTCTGTAATATTTTATTGCTCTGCTCCTAAAAGGCATCTGCTTCTCAGAGAAATTGTCTGCTCCATCCCATTTGATCCACTTACTGCAGAATAGTTTACCAAGATCTTTCTGTGATCAGCAATGAGTTCTTCCAGCAGACTATTTTTCTATTCCTGGGAATTTCACAAACCACCCTTGATTTTCTCAAGTGGATTTGATAAGCAATGTTATTCAAATATACCTCAGTTCATGGGCTACGCAAAATGTGGTTGTGTGATTTGTCTTCATTACTGTTCCAGATTGACAGTGCATCTTGGTCACGTGGCACCACACACGACAGACTGCTTTCTTGCTGGTAAGCTGAGCTTAAATGTGATAAACCAAGGAAGATCTGTAAACAAATGAAATTGTTATGAGAGCTGTTCTGCCAGTGGAAGATTGATTAGTACTCCACCTATTCTAGCCTCGCTTCCTTATCACTTGCATTTCCTCTACATACATGGTATGAATATAAAATCGTGAAAAAATAAAAAATAAAAAACATCTACAGATGAAGGAATTCCTACAGTGGGAGATCCTTCTGGACTGAATGCTGGTACAAGTATGGTTTTCTTCATTAGGAGCAATGAGAAGGGCCAAGGCAGGGTCAAACATTTGGGGCCATCTCTAGAGGAGAGCAATGGCATTCTCAGGGCTTACTAGCTCTGAGCTATGGCACAGAGACAACGCACCTTCTGCATCAGACTATGGGCAGAAATGAAGTTTTGAACCTACTCCTGGCTGTGCAGACAGGTGCTGAACTGTCAGGGGTTTGCATGTCAGAAATGTCAAATACATCTTGGCAGTGGTCTATTTTTTACCTTTAATTTTCCTGCTCTCCAGGCTCCTCTGATTTTAACCTTGCTTCCCCTCCTTTATCCCCATCCCTGCAATGATTAGGTCAGCTATTGAAAGGATTTGGTGATGTGTGACCCATAATGAGAAAGTTGCCATGAACATCACAAACCACTCACCCCGTGTAGGAACTGCACTCACCACTTCTGAATATTTATGCAGTCTTCTAACTCACTTGGCAAGGCTTTTCCCTGCATGTGTGAAAACCTAAAAAGGTGTATATCCATGTCTCCATTGCCCAATTTTCTCCAACCTAGACAATGCTATGTGTTGCTGAGTATCATGAACTCCATAGACACTCCCCTTACAGTGTATGTAGTGGTAAGAATCTGGCTCCTGGTTTCTGTTGCACTCCATGCCAAAGAAATCCACATGAAAAATACATTAAAAAGGTATTTTTGGTTCTTTGAGCTCTGTTTTTATAACATAAAAATATGTTATAAGCCACCTCCAGTAGTATATCTAGACCAGCTCCATCTGGTCAAACACAAGAATAAAAGCAAGGTAAGAACTAAGAGTTATTTCAGTTTACAGTAGTCCCAGAGACTTAGCTTAGTAGCTTTGTAAGACAAAGACTGAATTTGCACCTTTGTATTTAATAGTCCTTGATGGATGTTTCTTTTGTTTATCTAACCACTTTTTCAACTGAGATATACCTTGGCACCACTGAAATTAAATGGGAAATTAAGACTGTCACTTAGCCTTCTGGAGTTCAATAAGCATTTGGACAATACTCCCAGACACATGATCTGATTTTGTTGTTTTGTTTTGGGGGTCAGTCTTTTGGGGACCCAGGAGTTGGACTCAATGGTCCTTGTGGGTCCCTTCCAATTCAGATATTCTATGATTCTATGAGATGTTTACTAATGAGAATCCCCACTCTTATCTTTCTTATCTTTTTATACTGATACCATTTAAACACAAGTTTAACACTTTTTTTTTTTTTTTTAGATCTTTCAAAACAGGTTATTTCTGCAATGAGGAGAAACGTAATAACTTCCAGTCAAAATGTGATATTTTGGGAAAGGTAGATGTGTTGCTGTAAATAAGAACTTGGAATGAGGAAAAAAAAAAAAAAAAAAAAAAAGAGAGAAAAAAAAAAAAAGAGAGAGAGAGAGAGAGAGACTTCTTTGCTCTAAATATAGCACTATAATGAGAGATTATGTAGAAAATTAATGACTGCATTTTAGCAGGCTGAACTGACTCTCCCTTCCTGCCCTCAGAGTGGCCATTCAATTTTAACCCTGCTTAAGAGCACCACGTAAATAATTAAAGCTGCCAGGTGGGATGAGTGGAAGGGGCAGTGGGCGGGCAGGGCTGGGGACCCTGCTCCCACCCTGAAGGGCTGCATCCCTATCTCTCTCCCCAAGTGCAAAGGACTTATTGACTGCTTCCCACCAGCCTCAAGCCTGCCTGCCCGGCACTGAAATATCTTCACCCTTTCACCCACTGAGGTACCAGCAGGCATGGCAATGGGGGTTCCCTCTTGCTAAGAGGTCCCACCCTTTGCTGTTTCTCACCTGCCTTCCAGAGCTGCCTGTGTGGTTCATTTTGGCCAAAATTGCCAAGTTTGGAGTCTTTGGGCTCCCCAATGGGTCTTGCTGGTCCTTAGCAGTTTCCTGTTCCATGATGGCAGGTCCCAAAATAATATGACCACATATGACCAAGTGTGAAATCCCAAGTTTTCGGTGTTTATCATAGGAAAATAAAGACAAACCATGCAGGCATTATTTCCCCAGAGAATTAACAAGCTAGGAATGCCAGCATCTGGTATGAAAGTTGTGCTCATGATCTATTCAAAATAAAGGCATTATGAAAGGAGAGGGAGAACGTGGTTTTGTGTTTGCCATTAGAAGTGTTGTTGTGGTGCTCTGTGTTCTGTTACACATTTTATTAGGATAATAATTTCAGTAAACTACATCTGGCTTTCCTGAAGGCTGTCCCCTCAGGTTAAGCAGGCTGTCTAAAAATATCTCTGTTTTTTCTTAAATGTTCCTCTTTTTTATCTTCCTTTTGATAGCTTTTCATTTGAATTATTTCTCTCTCTCTCTTTTTTTTTTTTTTTTTTAAGATTACATTAGCACTTTTTTTCCTGTAATTCTATAATCTTTTCAACTCTAGGCTCCTTTGTACTTCGTGCTTTTGTACTCTTTTCTTCTCAAGTCCTTTTCATGTTTCCTCTCTTTTGTTTTTCCCTGGGAGCCTTTATTGTCATTTTATCCTTTATTTTTAGTCTTGAGCTGTACAGTAGGAACTAATACTAAGAAAATTGAAAAGGAAAAAGCTGCATAAGCCAATGTAGTAAAGAACAGTCATATACTGAGCCATAGGAGAACTTACAAATGAAGGCACGGTGGTGAAGCCCATATACTTTTGGTCTCTGTGGTGCCATACCCATGAAAAATAAAACAGTGTCATTTCCTTTAAAAACAAAAAAGGCAAGCCAATAAACAAATAAAAAAGCCCCACACCTGTGTGCATCTATGACTTTGCTATAAAAATGGCCTGGAAATGGACCTCTTTGCAATTGGAATCTGAGCTAAATCCCCCACGCATTAAGATAAATCTATTTTTAAGGCACAGATGTGAGAGAATTTGCCTGGAGACTCCTACCAAGTGAGCAGAACCTGACAGTGACAGATTTTGGCTTGTGTTGGAAGCTGACTTATTGTTTTATGAGTTAACAACTTATTGTTTAAATGCCTTAATGCTGATTTATGCCAAGATTGCTTGTTTTGTATAAAGAGGTATAAAACCAGCTATCTTTTATATAAATCACATTCCTGATAAAGTCTCTTTTCAACTGAGGAGACAAACATGGCCAATTAATATTGGGAATGTGACAGATTGTTGCTACCGTTAAGCTGAACTGTCTTTGAGAGTATCAAATTTATTCCTCGTATTTTATTTTACCATGCTGCAACTACAATTGAATAAAAATAAAAGTTTAAAAAAGAGGAGGCTCCAAACAGCAGCAGACCCCTTTTTTCTTCCTTGTTCATTGTTAATTTCTTTCACGCCCTTTCTTATGAGTTGTTCTGCTGATGCTGTTGGTTCCCACCAAACCTAGAGCCATGGGCAGATCCAGTCTTGGTCCCCCTGACAGAGAGGAGCACAAGGTGTGCTGCATCCCACGGGTCCCCTGGGCCACCATAAGTGTGGGCTTCCCAGGGGATGAAAATGACCAGGGAGGGAAGCAGGATGGCAGCTTTTCTGATGCTACCAGTCTCCTGAGGGAACCATTCCAACAGTTCATAATTACCAGAGCACAAAAAGGGATCTCACCCCTCGTCTCTTTCCTCAAGTGCTGTATTCATGTATTCTCTATTTTTAAGTTGATTGCTCCAGCTGTTTTAGACTTTGATGACTGTCTTAAAATTTTCTTTACCTCTGTTTAGCATACATTATCATTTGATTTATCTAAGAAGCTACCTCTGAGTTCCCTGTTTCTGTAGCTGCTTCTCTATCCCAGCTGTTCTGCTCCCTTATCCCTGGAGTCTATCTCTGCTGAACGTCTTTGTACTAGAGCTTATTTTAATAGTTTGATAGCATTATGTATTGTTACAATATGTAAGCAAATAATCTCACTGTTTCAATATGAATTCAATATGCAAAACTACTAGCTGAAACTATGAACTAGAAAGAAAGAACAGAATTGGTTTTGTGGGGTGATGTCAATTCAAGCATTTTCTCATCAGTGTTTTAACCATAAAGATCAGGCAGGTAAGAGATACATTTAAAGCAATAGTCAGGCAACTTGGACTGGAATTCACCTTCCAGGGACTAGAAAGAGTCACTCACCAGCCCCAGTATAAACAGTTGGACCCAGCAGGACAATGTCAAGTTAGAGCGAATGGATTGAGCTGGAGCCCAGGCTCAGGTTTGTAACTGCTTCACTTCTCATCCCTTTCCTCACTAGGCCACTGTGGGGGTCAGGAGATGCAAAATGCCTCAACAAATGTCTGAATGTCTGCTGCTATGGGTCTGTGCAGCTGATGTGATTAGCCAGCTGCATGGCAATTGTTTCACAAATGTGTTCCTCACACTCAAAAATCATAAATAACCTTTTAAGTTAAATTCTTCAGTCAGGAGCCTTGGCAGAATGATGTGGCAATAAATTTTATGGAGATATAACCAGGGATGAGGAGTTCTTGGGTTATGATGTTTATTAAAGTGTTTATTGGAACCTTGTGGTACAGTAACAAATGATATCATAAAACACATTGGGTTATTTCTAATCAACAAAACAACACAAAACTAGCATATTTGAGACAAACACATTTCTTCTTTTCCTTGATTTACCATTCCATGAAAAAAATCAGATATAATTCTGAAATCTTTTCAATCACACCTAATTTAGAGTACTGTGCTAGCAAGAATGTCCTTTCTCTTATCCTACATATTTCACCATGTATTCTGTAAGTATTTTGGTCTACTTCAGAGGTGATGTCCCTGGAGTAAACACTTCCCTCGTTGTTTCAAAAGTCTGAAACTTTTTAGTCATGGCTTTTAAACTTAGGGCACCACCATGGATATCTAATAGGTTTTGATGTTTTTTCATGTAACATCGTAAATTATTTTTCTTTTGAGCTAGGTTTTAGAGGGTTAAATGCAGCCTTTTCAAGGATCTCATAGTTGATCATAAAATATTGATACCACTGCTTCCTGTGAGTGATGGTCCCCTAGCCATACCCTGTTCTTTTTGAGATGCAGGTACACATTAGCACATCTAGCTCTGAAGACATTACCGACATCCTGTGTTGGGCTGTCATATTTCTTCTCTCTGCTTTACTGTTTCCCTTATCACAAGCCTGTGCTCATCCTGTCTACCGAGACTGTAAATTTTTCATCGCAGTGACTTTCATGGCCAGAGCTTTTGTCAGCTTTTCACAACTGGCATACCAATGCTGAAGGGCTCGTCCATAGCCAACAGCTCCAGTTTGCTCCTCATGGCCTCGCGGCAAGAGCATGGACTGGCCAAAGCTATGCCAGTGCATGGGCAAAGCTAACACATTGGCACAGTTCTGCTCCTAGAGCCAAGGAAGTTGGCATGATTTGTGGAGGATGGAAGTACACAAATGGGATGCAAAAAAAAGGAGCACTTTGCTCTGAGATCAGGAAAGCTTGTGTCAAATATAGAGGTAGGAGCGATCAAACCCTGAGTGAAAAGAAGCAACACAGGTGCAGCATAGGGATTGTGGGGAAAGGCGTGTGCCAACTGGGAAGTCATGTGTCATAGGAATGACATGCCTGGAGAGAAAGGAGAGAAGGAAGAGGGCTGAGTGGGCTGAGTGTTGCAGAGGGATGGAAATTTCAGTGGCTTGGGGAGTTTTGGGGAGACTAAGGAAGATTTATGGTATTGCTGGGTGATGACACAGGTCTCCTCCCTGCACATCCATCTGTGCAGGTAGCAAGAAATCCTCTCTGCAGATACCTCAGCAGCTCAGGCAGCCAGTCCCCAACCCTTCTAGCCAAAAAAAAAAAAAAAAAAAAAAAAAAAAAAAGAAGATAGGCCAAAGCAGGCAAAGAAGCCAAATCTGCAGCAGCCAGAGCTGACCATAATTTTGCAGCCACCAGCAGTTAGCCATCCAAGGCAGCTACCTGCTCTGACCGTGCCTAAACTTTGTCCGAGCTGATCTCAAGGTGGAAGGATGATTGAAAAGGATAAACTGTATATATGTGTCTATTCATAACAAGGGATATTTTTTAGCTTTGGAGACTGGTGAGTAATCTGATGAAAATCGCTTTAAATAACATGAGGCATGAAAGCATAGTTTATTTATCTATCAGCATTTAATCTAAACCTACTTATTTCTATTCTTGAATGTCTACAGATGCAGAATTGAGGCCTGCAATAAGTGGTGGTTTAAATTGAGTGTATTTGTCCTAAAACACCTCATCTTCACAATAAAGCCCTTCAAAATGTAAATCTGTGGAAAGAAGGTTCATGCTCACCCCAGCATGACAGACCACTGAGGCTGCTGTCACACGCACTGTCACATCCCTGGCCACAGCCTTGCATGGCTACACAGTACTCATTTTTCAGACACAACTCGTGCAATTTCTTACTTGGCACAAGCTGTGAAAGGGAATATCTCCTTATTTACATGCAGATTTTCTGTTTACATGAGCAACTTTTATCTCGGAAACCAAGGGGTCCATCCCCATCAGCACTTTATTAATCTTGTTATAGTTCTGTCTTAATACTAATATGAGTAATGTAAAGGAAGTGACTACAAGCTTCAGTCAAACCTGTTGCAACATGCAACAGTTTACCCCATGTAGTAACTATTATATAACACTTTGTGCTTGTGTGTGTTTTTGTCTGTTTGTTTTTCTAAGGTGGGAAGGCATTACTGAGTTCTCACGTATTTATACACTGGCACAGCTGTCCCTATTGGGGATCTCACTGCTTCATTCTAGCTTGCAGAGATGTGCACCAGAGGTGGTGACAGAGGTTCAGCATGAAAAGGTGCACACCAGAGAGAACTAAGATGCTAATGGCCACTTTTTGGTTTTCTGACATATAACAACTTACTGTTTTCATCTTGTTGGTATTATCTTGATGATGAATAACCTACAGAGAAAACATTTTCTTGCATTCTGTGGCAGAGCTCTCTTGAACCTCCTTTATCTTCAATACACGAGCACACAAACACATTAAAAGTTTTCTGTTGCAATCCCTGCTGGCTAAACATTGTCTTTGTCTAGGAGCCTGCTCTAGTGTGAAGTGGAGGAGATTAAAAAAACTCAGAAGGCTGGAAGGCAGCACCTCATCACCAAGCAGAGAGGCCAACAACTGCAAACCCTCTGTGGAGAGAGATACTTTATTTTTGCTAATTTGGACAGCACAGTTGTCAGAGGAGGCTCAGGTCTGGCCCAGAGATACCATGTGGACATGTCATTAAAAAACAGACTTTTGATAGTACTTAGTTTTAGCACTGTGGGTAGAAAGACCTGAAAAATCATTGCAACATTTGTCCAGGCCATAATGTTATTCTCTAAATATTTCCACACTGTTCCTATACTGTCATATCCATAATTCACTGCTCTCTCCAACAAAAGACAAAACGGATTTTTTTTTGTTTGTTTGTTTTTTGTTTTTGTTTTTGTTTTTTCACAAAGTGGAGGCCAGGGTTGGAAAGCAGGGATGCAACTGACAGAAATAGCGAGAGGACAGAGCTGTACGCCAGCTCCAAGACATGAGGCCAGAGCCTGTGCAGGCAGTGGGAGAGCAGAGGAAGGTGGCAAGGACCTGTAGAGGCCGGATGGGCAGAGGCCTGACATGGTGAGCCAGGCAGGCCTCAACAGCTGGAGAGTCGATGGGCTGGAGGGGAGGGAGTGTAATCAGTGTTAATTAATTATGCCGTGTTTATTTTTACTCTGTTATTCAGTGCCCCAGGTGCTTTACTGCTGGAGAGGGAGGGCACACTAATAAATTGGTATCGCTGCTTATTATTATGTACTAATTTGTAGCAGCCGCTTTGTAGGCTTTTTTTTTTTTTTTTAAAGCAAGTCAATAAAGATAATATTCCTCTAAGGTGATTTCAAAATAAGAACGCAATTTACCAGTGCACCCAAATTTCAGCCAGCTGTCATTAAATGTCTCCGCGGCTGGCGGAAGGCTTTGTAGCTGGGTCAGGGCTGCAGGAGCCGGCTGCAGGGTTGCTAAGGGAACCGCTGTGTCCTGAGATCCTTCTTATGCATCAAACTTTCATCTCACAAAATTTCTGTAGGCAAATCACTGTGAGATGAATGCTAATGTGCTGCACGACTGGGACAAGTGGGCTGAGGTAGCTAGGAGGACTGAGTCACATTTGTTTGATTTCATTTTTGTATTATGTGTGTGCACAGATGCATATCTAATAGGATGTAAATATATGGTATTACACATGCATTTGTGCTTCTGATATACTAAACCACAGGGATTGTCAGTAATAGTATTTGGGTTTGGAGGAGTGGGTGTTAGGTTTTTTTGGAAGGTGCTGCACAAGAAAAAAAAAAAAAAAAAAAAAAAACAACGTAAAGGTTACTAGAAGGACCTTCATTTTGACAGGCTTTGGATCAGGCTGAAGTGCCAGCAGTCTCACTGGAGCATTTCTGTCTCTAAAACAGGAGGCAATGGTCAATCAAACAAGTGATACAGATTAAACTGCCCAACTCATTGAGCTGAAAAAATTTGGCCAAGAATTTTAAACAAACTTTCACTTAAGAAAAAGGCAATAAGCTCTTTAATCTATACAGAGAATAGATCACATGTCTCTTTTTCAGGTGTCACCTTATCAGAGGTCCGTAGATAGTCTAGCACACTGCACGCCATTTATCTACCTCAAAAAGTGGAAGGGTTGAGTCAACCCTGCTGGGATTTAAACCTTTGTTTCCAGGGTGTCTGGATATTTCAAAGCTGATACTTAAACTACTAAGCCAACCCCTCTGGCTTAGTTCATTATACAGTGGAGCAGCTTATAGCGAACCCTGACCTATAGTGAAACTGTTTATACCAAAGGAAAGTGAAAATCCTGAATAGCTTCAGTGATGGTGCTGGCTTCTAGCAAGAGTATAATTGGTATATGCACATCAATAAAAGTTATAGAAGTTAGTGTACTTTAACTATCGATTGCTGCAATCCTTCTTTGAGGCAATATTTGAATTTTACACAAGTCTTCACTTTAAATTAGTCTTACGATGAAATGCCGTGACTGTGGCATGGTATATGATCCATCAAGAGAGGACTGTAATACTTTTTTTTTTGTTTCAGAATTTCCCTTGTATTTTCAGAAACTAGCCAATGGTTTGATTTTAGATCAGTAAAAAAATAAAAATAAAATAAAATGTTTGGAAAAAAAAAAACAACTTCTTAACCAAGTTCTCTAGCCCTAAACAGTACAGGCTTGACAGACCATCTGACTATTATAAATTGCTCAGCTCTGCAATTTCCAGGAGCACAGAAGTCTGCTACAACATCGTCTTGTGTTTGTACTGACGAGCCTTAGATTGATGCAGTTCATAAAGCCAAACAGATAACTTTAAATGGCTGACTTGTATCAGCCTTCAGCAGACCGTGAGAAGTAAGTTTTGACCTATATCAGGATTAAGACCTAGAGCACTCCACATTAGGGTAAATTAAACTTTTGTCATATCAGCTGGTTCCACTAGAAAATTCAGTTTACAGGCAGAGTCTGGGCATGCTCTTCCACAAAGGAAAATGGGTCATTGTGGAAGAGGAAATTATGCATTTTTCTTTGAAAACTCTTTTTTTTTTTTTTTTGAAAAGATACAATTCACAAAATTGGCACTGTTGTTATAGCATGATAATCTATGGATATAAATGTGGCAAGGTTTGCTGGGGAGAGAGTATCTTTTATTAGACCTTACAGATTGTTGGGAAAAAAAAAAAACAGACAGCCTTTCAGATTCAAGAGCTATTCTTCAAGGCTGAAATACAAGCAGTACCTTCAGTCTTAAAGGCAATTGAGCAGTTGGTCTGAGTTTAACTTGATTACATTAAATAGTTAGACTATCTGGGTGAGAAAGTGGTTGGCACCTGTGGAGCAGAAGAGTGGTATGAGCACGGAAAAAGTTGATAAGATTATTAGCTCCTATTGGGGAAAAAGAAAAAAAGACAGGTAATTCATTGCCTGTGAAAGATGAAGGGGCTTGAGGAGGGAATTACAATGTGCCATAAAGTCAATCTCTCTATTTAGTCTGTAATTTTTAGTGTCCAGCAGGGGTGTGCATTTTAGTACCCTCACTCCTCTTCAAAGGTGCTTTTTCATCTCCCTGGAGAGTTAGGCCTGAGTGGTAGCAGATGGAGTAGCTCTTTTGTGAAAAAAGTCTGTCTGCTAACTGGGAGGTTTTGTCCTTTAGTGATGATCTCTGTGAGTTTTTCCAGTGTGAGATTATTGTTATTTTACTCCCATGGAAACTGTGTGAGCATCTGTCTCACTGATCAGTGCATAATGTTTATTGGGATGTGCTTATGTAGAAGCCAGGGGTGTTGATGCTTCTGTAGTGGTGCATTTACCATGGTGATCATGGAAACGTTGTCAAGTTTCTTGTTTTGCTCAGACACAGTATGCCTCATAGAGTGATTACAATTTTGACTGGAAGTGGTCACTTAGTCCTGAGTCCTGTTTAAGCAAGTATACTGTAAACAGTAAATCAAGATTTGCATCTCTGTCTAGCCTAGCAAGTGAAAAAAGTGAAAATCAAAAACATGCAAAGTCAGAGATTCACCACCTCTCTGGGAAGTTTGTTCCACTGTTGCTCTACACTCCTAGTGAATAAGTTATTCCTGATGTCCACTCTGAACCTTCAAAACTATGGTTTGTGGTCTTTGCATATTTTTATACCATCTGCTGCCTAATAGAAGATTTTGTGTCTGTAACTTCCTTTCAACCTGTTGTAGTCTGCTCTTGGATTCTCCCCCTAAATACTCTCTTTACGAAATTAAGCAAGACCAACTCTTTCAATCTTATTTCATTGGTCGTATGCCTCAAGAGCAAGACTGTTATGGTGCACTCCACCAAACCTTTTCCAGTTCTCAGTACCAGTCTGGAATTTAGGGGCTCTAGACTGGATGTAATATTCCAGATGTAGCCCCACAAGCATCAAGCAGAAGAAAATAAAAATTTGCTTTAAACTTCTTGGCATGCTTCTCCTAATGTAGCCTAGAATGCAGTTTGTTTTATTTGTAATGAGAACATACTTTTGGCAAGTACTACCTTAATGTCCACTACAATCACCAGCCCTACGTTTTGGTAGACCTGACACTTTGCCTGTAGGCTCCCAGCCATGGTGGTGAATTTCAGGAGATTCGTTTTAGCCCAGACATTAAATTTCTTAATCTCTGTCTGAACTAAAGGTCTACTGAGTAACTGTAGCCACCACCTTTAGTTTAATATCATCCACTGCTTTTTGAGGATGCATTCTATATCATCATCCAAGTTGATGATGAAGTATCAGCCCTGTTTTCAAGCCCTTGGGCACTCTGTTTGCTACTGGCTGCTGCCTCAACCTTGAGCCTGGTGGTCAGGCTCAGTTTTCAGTTCATCTAACAGTCCATTTGTCCAGACTTCAGTTTCCAGGCAAGAATGATACAAGGGATGGAATGAAAACCCATGGTTGCTACTCTTCTCTCCTCCATGTAGTCAGTTCTTCTGCCACAAAAAAAGAACCAGGTTGGCTGAACACAGAATCACAAAAACATTGGAGGGTTTAGGTTGAATGTGAATTCCGAAGGTCACAATAGTCCAAGTTCCTGCCAATAAACAAAACAGGACTGATTTCAAAGCTGAGATTTGGTTGGTTGGAAACTTGTTCAACTGAGTTTTGAATATTTCTGGTGATGAAAATCACCTTTGCTATAGCATATAATTTCACTGGGCACCATCAAGAAGTGTATGTCTCTACCTCCACTACCCATTAGGTAGTAGAAATCAACAATGTGATCTTGTAGCCTTCTCTTTTCCAGGCTGAACAAGCCCTGCTCCTCCAAACCCCAGCTACACTGGTGGCCCTCCCAGTTATGGTTTTGGTTCAGACAGAGTTAATTTTCTTAAAAGAGGCTCAAATAGTGCCAAGTTTTGGATTTTTGATGAAAGTAGTGGTGATTACACATGGATGGTTTCAGTTGTTGCAGAGCAGTGCTCACACAGAGCCAAGGCCATTTCTGTTCCTCGCACTACCCTGCCAGCAAGGGTATGGGGGTGCACCAGGAGCTGGGAGGGGACACAGCCAGGACAGCTGGCCCAGGCTGACCACAGGGGTGTCCCACACCGTGTGGCATCATGCTCAGCAATAAAGCTGGGGTAAAGAAGGAGGAAGGGGGGACACTGAGAGTGATGGCATTTGTCTTCCAAAGGAATTGCTCTGCGTGACGAGCCCTGCTTTCTTGGAAGTAGCTGAGCACCTGCCTGCCAATGGGAAGCAGCAAATGGGTTCCTTGGTTTGCTTTGCTTGTGCACGGCTTCTGCTTTACCCACTAAGCTGTCCTTATCTCAACCTGTGAGTTCTCACACTTTTACCTCACTGATTCTCTCTCCCATCCCACCTGGGGAGAGTGAGTGAGCGACTGTGAGACACTTAGCTGCTTGCCGGGGTGAAACTGCAATGCCCTCCAAGACTTGCTTTAGAATGTCAGTATTTTCTTCATGCTGGGTCCGTACAGGAGAAATGGGGTGGCCAAACTGGTGCTCCAGATGTGGTCTCATAAGGGTCAAATTGTAGTGGGTTTATGTGGCAAGGTTTTGGTAGCAGGGGACCATAAGGGTGACTTCTGTGAGAAGAGTCTAGAAGCTGCCCCATGTTAGGTAAGGGCCCCACTGCTGACCAGAGCCGAGCCAATAAGAGATGTTGCTTGTGCCTCTGTGAGAACATATTTCAGAAAGGGGAAAAAAAAAAATAAAAAAATAAAGCACGCTGCCATACACAGCAGCTGGGAGAGTGAGAGGAGTGAGAAACAGATTTGCAGGCACCAAGGTCAGTGAAGAAGGAGGGGGAGAGGTGCTCCAGGTGCCATAGCAGAAGTCCCCTGCGGCCTGTGGTGAGAACCGTGGTGAAGCAGGATGTCCCCCTGCAGCCCATGGAGTACCACGGTGGAGCAGGGTTCCACGCTGCAGCCCATGGAGGAGACCACGGTGGAGCAGGTGGCCCTGCACCGACGGAGGCTGCTGCCTGTGGAAGACCCCTGCTGGAGCAGATTCTGGGCCGGACCTGTAGCCCATGGAGAGGAGACCACGCAGGAGCAGGTGACCTGGCAGGAGCTGCTGCCCGTGGGGGAGCCAGGTTGGAGCAGTTTTCTCCTGAGGGATGGACCCCATGGTATGGACCCATATCTGGAGCAGTTCTGGAAGAGCTGCTGCCTGTGGGAAGCCCACACTGGATCAGTTCATTAAGGACTGCATCCCGTGGGTGGGACCCCACAGCACAGGGGACGAGAGTGACCGAGAAGGAGCAGCAGAGAAGCGCTGTAGACTGACCATAACCCCCATTCCCCCGTTCCCCTGCACCGCTCAGGGGGAAGAGGTGGAAGAGGGTGGATGGAGGGGAAGGTGCTTTTGGTTTCTTTCCTTTGTTTCTCACTTCCCTAGCTTGTTAGTAATAAGTAATGAATCTTATTATCTCCCTATGTTGAGTCTGTTTTGCCCGTTACAATAATTACCGCGTGATCTGCTTGTCCTCATCTAAAACTTTGAGCCCTTTTCATCGTATTTTCTCCCCGTTCCTCTTTGAGGAGGGGGAGTGAGAGAGTGGCAGTGGTGGAGCTCGGCTGCCCACTTGAGCGGAACCATGACACATGGTACAGACCCATATCTGGAGCAGTTCTTGAAGAGCTGCTGCCTGTGGGCAGCCCACACAGGATCAGTTCAGCAAGGACTGCATCTCATGGGAGGGATCCCATGGCACAGGGGACAAGAGTGACTGAGAAGGAGCGGCAGTGAAGAAGCACTATAGACTGACCACAACCCTCATTCCCCCATTCCCCTGTGCCACTTGGGAGGAGGAGGTGGAAGAGGGTGGATGGGAGGAAGGCGCTTTTGGTTTCTTTTCTTTGTATCTCATTTCTCTAGCTTGTTAGTAATAGGCAATAAATCTTACTGTCTCCCTATGCTGAGTCTGTTTTGCCCATGACAATACCTGTTGAGCGATCTCCCCGTCCTTGTCTCAACCCTGGAGCCCTTTGCATCATATTTTCTCCCCTTGCCCGTTTAGAAGGGGGAGTGAGAGAGCAGTTGTGGTGAAGCTCGGCTGCCCACCCAAGTAAAACCACCACACAAATAGAGGGAAATAACCACCACCCTGTCTCAATCTGCTGGCTGTGATCTTTTAATGGAGCCCAGTACTCAGTTACCCTGCACTTCTACAAATATGATTTACTTCATTAAATCTGTTGATTGTTCCAGGTCACAACCTGTCCTTCATGAGTTTAGAAATAGATGTGCTCTGTTAGTTTTCAAAGTACTGAAGTGGGGCTAACCAGCCTACAGCTCTGTAAATCCAATAAAATTGTGTGTAACATCAGCCTTTTCTCAGTTATCAGCAAGCCCTCAAATGCTATGATTTTTCACAATTGACAGTGGCCTCAGAAGCATATCAGCACCTTCTTTCAGCACCTGCTGAGGAGCCCCATCTAGCCCCATGGACTGCAATACATCCACCCACCTTCCCTATATAGTCCCAAACTGTTGTTTCCCCACAGAGTTGTTCTCATTCCCAAATTGCACCAGTGTGTGCAGAGATCTGAGAGCAGGTTTTCTCCGAGACAAAAAGTCATTGAGTGCTTCAGGCTTTTCCACCACTAGGTTCTCTCCCATTCAGAAATAGAAGTGCATTTTATCTGAGCTTCCTTTTACTTCTGTCATGCTTGTAAAATCACATCTTGTTACCTTTTATGTTTCTTCTCCAGTTTTAGCTCCAACTGGGCTTTGGTCTTTCTGGTTTTGTCCCTACATGTCTGAGCAATACTTTTATACTTCTCCTTTGTTGACTGCCCTTGTTTCCACTTGTTATGTGCTTGGCATTTTAGTTCATTAAGAAGCTTCTTGCTTAGCCAAGTGGGCCTCCTGCCAAAATTCCCAGTCTTCCTGAACAATGGACTGAACAAGTGGTGCATGTTGATCTCCAGGAAACTTACTTTTGGCAATGAACTTAGTGAGACTGGGGGAGGGAAAGTTATGGGAAATTGTTTTCCAAGGAAGGATTCTAACTTTCCTTCCCTATGGAGGATATTTCAGTATTTCAAGGTTGCAGCGTTAGCCAATTAGTTGCACACAACTGTTGTGATGCTTTAAATGGAAGGGAGTTTGTATTTGGTATCGTAGTGGTTTTTTTTAAAGGTGGGATCTATTTTAGCAAAGGAATTCCCTTACATTGATCTCGTTTTATTAGCTGTGAGGGTAATTGCATAGTTGTAAGATTTTCCTCAAAGCTAATACACCCTATGCTTCAGGGTCTAAGTGCATACCTCAGCCCTGTTTTGTTTTAAATGATTAATTTTGGTGATTAGATGATCACAATGGTACGTGTGCTGGTCTTGGTTCTGGGTGTATTCTATCCATTTCTTATGTTGCTGGCTGTGACTAGGAAATTAGGGTTTGTACAGAAAGTGATTAATGAAGCTGTGGTAGAAATCAATTGGGATTCTAGGTTTTCAGTCCAGAAAATTTATAATCTCTTTTTCATGGTGACTCCTACAGCATATTGTGGGGGTATATTGTTTTCCCAGCTGTGACAATGCTTGAGGAATGTGTTTGTTATTGAAGGCAAAGTTTTGGGTGCTAATGGTAAAATGTGTGAGACAGTCTTTGTTTCAAGGTGCTCTTTCTATCCTACAAATGCTTGTTTTCTAGCCTAAGATCCTTCTTTGCTCTGAAAGTACCTACTGCCTTTTTTTCACTGCTAAATATAAACATAAAATTCAGAGCAATTGTTCTCTACTCATATTCAGCTTTGAAGAGCATCACTTGTCTTTCAAATTTAATAAAAGATATATCTGTTTTTCTCTTCCAGCTATACCAGTTGATCTAGTAAAATGTATTACTTCTCTACAATCCTCTTCTCCCTCTAATTCAGAGAACATAATGGACTGGATTTGAATAGCTACTCAAATCTGCTTTTTCATCTGTGTCTCCTCTCATTTAGCCACTTGCAGAGCAAGAATCATAAAATCATAGAATCAGAGAACCATTAAGGTTGGGGAATTTCTGGAGATCATCTATTCCAGTTATTTACTCTAAGGAGAGCTAACTCATTTCCGGTTGCACTTATCTATTCTAAACTTCATGAGGTTCCCCTCAGTCCATTTCTCCAGTCTGTCCATGCCTCTGAGTGGCAGCCCCACACTCCAATCATCTTCTTTCTCCACTTTTGTTGTCATCCAAAAACTTGCTGAGGGTGCACTCCATCCTTGGAGATCAAATAGCTGTCCTGGGCCTCTTTGCCCTATGGAAAAAAAATAAAAATAAAAAAATACTAGATGTACAGGAGAAAGTTAAATTATTAACTTTAGTTGGTGGGATTCCAAGGGTAAGGAAGAGGCTTGACCAGTAAGGTTAGAGTCAAGAAAGAAAATATCAGAGGGGACTTTTGTGAAGAATCTTTTTTTCTGGCTTCTAAATCTGAGAAATGCAGGCATCAAGCAAGAAAGACATAATATGAAGTACTTTATTTTTCTTTTCAATTTACTTTGATCAAAATACTATTAATTATCTCCACTAATAGAAACCCTCTTTCTACAAAAAGGCACAGTATGGAACTGACTATCAACCTAGAAGCCAAAAAGGATTCTCTTCAGAAGAATATTTTCCAATTAAGACATCCTCAGTTGAAAAACATATTCTATAAAACATTTTATTTATTTATTTATTTATTTTTATAGACAGCTATACTGTTCTCTTACTTAAGCAGGTTTTTTCTGAAAAGTTTGCTCTGAGACCAGTTTTATTTGCCCTTGAAGTTTTCTTTCCCTTCTGTTTACACACAGGTTTTACATTTTGAGTCTCAGTAGCTTGTGAAGATCTTTAAAACATAATCTAGTTTTGCAACTAAAATAATATTCATGCCATTATACAAAAGACTTGATTTTTGCACAGTGAATTTGCTTCAAATCAAATAATAGTATTTAAATAACTGATAAAAGTTAAAATTGGAAAAATATCTTTAAAAATCCATTCTGAGAATGCTTGTATCTTTGGCTAAATCTAAGCAGAATTGAGTCAACCCCCAACCCTTCTGTGAAGCCATTCGACACACTTTGTCCAGGTGCAGGTTGAAGAATTGTGAAAGTAGTCCCTGAGACAATTCACAAGATAACAATGTAGGTCTCTCACTGCATGCGCACATTAAAGTGTGCTTTTTCTTGACGAAGTGAGAATGGTTTTCTGTTATAAACCAAGCTACTTCTATTTACATTGTTTACCAACCTGTAAACTCTAACCCTGTCACTGGGACTGGGGGGGTGTTACTTTATAATTCAGCGTGCCTTCTAATTTGAATGCACCTTCACTTTAAAGTAAACGCTGTAAGAGAATTTCAGCTCAGGCAAATAAATAGCCAAAATAGAAACCTGTGTCATGGGTCTGAGGTTTATTATAGCCCATTTAGCATAAATATATATCCTCGGTATAGCAAGAGCCTGGGTTTTCTTTCAGTCTACATTATCAGTATATTTTTTCCTCCGCTTGAAGTTTTTACCTTTGTTTTTACCTCCACAAGAAGTGGCCTTCTTGTCTACTTGACTTGTCCTTTTCTGACTGCTGAACTCCTCTTGACTGAGGGCTGCATGAATCTTCCCAGTCACGAACCAAGGGAGCTGTAGCTAGAAAGGGATGTCCTCTCTCTCACTTGATGTTAAAACACAAAATTATTTCCCCTCATTGCACCTATGCTGCTCAGTAGCAAAGTAGAAACCTTTCATTATGTCTTTCAAGCATAAGCAAGCAGCGGTCTGCTGGCAAGAAATTTAAGCTCAGACTTCAATGACTATTTCCTGGTTGGGTTGGCTGCCAATACTATAACAAAGACAAAAACTTTGAAGAGAACAGGCCAGATGGCATAGAGGCTTGCAGACCTCTGATATAATGCTGGTCATAACTGATGTACTGACGCCAAAATGTTGTGTCTTAATTGTCCTATGTGGCTACCTTGCAGAGAGAATATATGTCCAGTTCCGGACCTTGATGGGAACCAGAAATGAAAGTAATGTCTCTCCTGAACCAGAAGCCATCTGGCTTCATTTTTCATTCTGCAATAAACATCTCAGTGCCCATCACCCTGTCTGGAGGAGTGACTTGGTCCCATTAAAGGGTGTTCAAGCATGCAAGATACAGCTGATACCAGCTGAAAAATCCCTGAAATCAGATAATCACTTGACTTTATGGCTATGGTATATTCAAACCTTGCTACGAGATTTTTGGATTGTGCTGCTTCACGTCATCCAATCACCTTTGTCTTGCAAGCCTCAGCCTGCTCATCTGCATCAGTGCAGGTAGGTCAGTGTGGATGCTGACAACATCATTCAGCATTTCAGCCATTCCTTCGAGGTACATGAGAGCCTCACAGGTGAGCATGCTGCAGACCACTTGTGGACAGGACAAACGGAAGGTCCTTTCTAGCTGTGATGTAAGTGCTTCTGGGACAGACATCAGACTTGTTGGCAGCCCACATGCCTTGCAGCATGGATACAAATGAGGTGCCTGGAGGCACTGCAGGGTACGCAAGAAGAATATGAATGGTTGTCTTCGATGTGCTGCACTAATCAAAAGCAATCTCAAAGGTTGCCTTTGTGATCACACATCAAAAAGCAATGTCCCAAAGAACTACGACATACCTGAGGGTACCAAAAAGCTACCAGTAACTCCATTTTAAGTTACCTGAGTGCTGAAGCAAAGGCTTCCTAATGTATTTGAAACTATCACGTGTCAAAAGAAATAAATCTCCAATTCAGGTCCATTTGAAGTGCATCTGAAATAATTCAGCATTACCCCTCAGGAAGGCCCCAGTAGTTTAGCTGTGGTCTAAGCACTCCTGGCTCACTGGGACTGCAGTGAGTCCAATTCAGCTGCGTCCACCTTTGATGTAGTGGTTGGTGCTGGGCATCTCTAGGTCTGGAGCACAGGAGGCCTCTCATGCAGGAGCTCAGGCTGTGTACTACTCCCCTGGAGAGATGCTCTTCGGAAGACATCAGGAGCAACCTCTGCTTCCATTTGGCCAAAAAAAGTCTCTCCAGCAGCTTCTCTTGGGGTTGTGCACACAAGACTGATTCATCCTGTCTAGTGCTCCTTGTCTCCTCCATCCTTCTCCAGCCATCATTGCTTCTCAATTCTTTCTCTGCTTCGTGTGCAGTTTGCAGAATGGGAGGCTGCAAACTCCTCTCACAGTACAGATGAAGCATGAACTAATGGTATTTTCAGTGCTTTGTTATTCAGGACAGCTAAACTATTCCTTACAACTGTCCTGAATCAAGGCCAGAGGACCCATATTATACTATCAAGCAATGACAATTCTCTCACTTTCTCACTTTTGTTTAAAATAAAGTAATATATGTAAATGGATGGGGGAAAAAATGTCCCTACAGTGTAAGACTGCACAGTTAAATTCCCCAGAAAGGGAGAATTTAACTTTCCATATTGACTGCACCTTGCTACAGATATATACAGATATCTATACTATATCTATATATACTATATATGCTTTTTCTGGTTCTCAATGAATATATTGAGTAACAACTACAATACTTTATTAAAATTTCTTGTGCAGTAGTGCATTACAGCTCACCATGATATTGCTTGACTACCTGCAACTGTGGTACAGAACATATCAAAATGGTGTGGCAATCAAAAGCGATTATAAATGTGGCAGTCTCACTACCAGACTATTTAATCTTATATTCTGCTTATATTTGTGCTCCTCTTTAAGAAGCTTATGATATATTCAACCCATAGTGCATAGATCGCTGTGCTTTTCTGGTTAAATTAAAGGAAACAAGTGGAATTCATTTCTATCTATAAATTAATATACAAGATAAATCAGAAAGTAGGATAACTCTGTATGTTAATTATTTTGTAGATACAACAAACAAAAACATCTTGAAAAACCTGTCTAAAATTCTGCATGTTTTCCTCAAAAAAAAAAAAAAAAAAAAAGCAGAAAATAATTTAAATTTCTCTCTCACAAAAAAAAAAAAAAAAAGGAAAAAATAAAAATAGTAATAATAAAAAAAAGCTTGTCATTTATAGTTGTGTACTTATCCAATTTTCTCCACCTTGGCTCTGTCTTTCTTTCTTTGTCTGACATGACTAACACTTTGAACATTGATAAAACAATATCTCCTAGAAAATCCTTTTAATTGTTCCACAGGTAATGTAAACAGATGCCAGATTCTGAGATCTTTTACTTGTTGTTTTTTTTTTACTAATTTGGTTTCTTTCAAATAGGATTTAAAAAAAAAAAAAAAAAAAGGGGGGGGGGCAGAATATATTAATGGTAGAAATCCAAAACTGCTTCTCAAGCTTGTCTGTCATTCTGGGCAAGAGATAATTGCTTTCTACATATATTTTAAAAAGTACTACAAAGTGACAGCAACTAGAAGCATAGAAAAACTACCTTAAAACGCACAAATTAAAACAAACAAGATGCCAGAGGCACTCTTAGGGAAAGAATGAAGTACTGTCCTCCAGGCTCAGCTCTTTCAGATGCTCTCAAAGAATGCTAGGGGAAAATGTTGACCTGTCAAAGTAACTGATTTACAAACTCATTCCTATAAAATGACTGTCATTATTCTTGCAGGCTAAAAAACTAGATAAGCTAGGGCCACAGAGCCAAAAATCCAGTACAGATGTATTTCCATAATCACAGCCAGAAAAACCCTGCAGTTTGGAATATCTACCTTAGTTCTGTAAAGTACTAGTCTACATTTAACATAGGTATCATGTATGTGTTAAAAAAATGGTACTGCAGAAATATACTTTTTATGTAAAGAAACTGCAGGCAGGACTTGGAGATAAGGGTAAACATTTGGATTATTTTGTGTTCTTTCACATTTATTTCATTTGCACTTTCTCTCCCATTCTCCATCTCAACACTACAAATAAGTGTAGTCATTAAAACTATTTTGGTATGGTTTGTACAGTTTTTTTCTCCCCTCTATAATCTTCATGTCTCAGACAATGCCTGAATCTCAAGGCTTTCCTCTCAACTGCATAATTTAAAGAAAAAGAAAGTACTTCAGTGTTGCTTTATAATATGTGGTTTAATCCACTGCAATCCATTTGGTCTTGGGAAAAAATTATCATATTATCTACTGTAAAACATATGAAGCAAACAGTAATGATAACAGCAAAAATAAATAAATAAATAAATAAAATAATAATAATAATAATAAAACACAAATCAAATATTTCTCTGTGGTCTTAAAAAAAAAAAAATCAGAATCAAGAGCTTCTCCTCAAGCTTCACCAGAGACTCCAGAGACTTTTTCTTGGAGTTATTCCTGTAGCCTATCCCAGTTTATGGTTTCAGGTCTTTCATACAACACAGCTATTTGTGTTGCTTCTGATCCTGCTGATTTCTTATTAGCGCACCTGCAGATCTTTAAATCTGCCATCACAAAGGCCAAATGAGAAACTGATTGCTTTGCAAATTTGAAGTAGATTCTTATTTTAAGTGCCTAAAATGCAGATGGGTATCTAGCGGGATTTTCAAATACACATCATCACCTAACTCCCATTGCTTTTATCATTTCTTTTGCATTTTCACAAGATAGTTTTATCTGTCTGGCAGGCCTTCAAGGTCAAGCTGATACACAAATTAAAAACACTGGGGGAAATTAAAATTCATTTCTGCAAAGCTGATAATATTTGAACTTTGCAGCTTCTATTTACGTAGCTAAAAATGGAAATGCCCTACTTCTATTAAGCCATATTGTTTACCTAAGAAATATTCTGTAAATTTTGATTTTAAAATAAATTCAATTTTTCTTACAGTTTCTCAGAATATCCAAGTTCCTGCAGAGCTGCTATGTTGTTCATCCAAACTCAAAACCCACAGAGAGTATAAGTAAACAACTAATCAGAATTGTGCTTACTAAACCAATAGAAGTCATCTGAGTCATCTGTCTACAGATGACAATGAATTGATTGGAGTGTTGCATTTTCACATATATCATTAGAAGCCAGGATATGAGCCTACAATCTGAAAATGCATATATATGTACCTGGAACTTTGTACAACCAAAATGAATCTATGAATAAATTTGTGCAGATCAGAGTCATATAAAATGCACAGATTTTGTGAAGGAATATAATTCTAATTTGTACTGTATCTCTAGGCTACTGAAGTGGGAAGAAAGCTGAAAGCAATTTGGATCAGCAGCACTTTCCAACAAGTAGTCCTCTCTTTGTAGTAATGTCAAGATGGTACCTGGTACACCCCAGTACTTAACTAATGAATATGAACCACACCATTTAATTTTGTATAGAACCCCTGAACCACTGAATTAGGTCCTGGGCACAGTTTCAGCTGTGAGGTCCTTCCTTCCACTCTTCTGAGTGCCACCTCCTTTTTCTTCTCCAGCCTCTCTCAGTGAGGAAACACAGTTGAGCTTGGCAGTAATTGAGCACCAAATGAAGATTAATAAAACCAAGCATAAAATATTAGTTCAACTGAACAAAGAGATCCGATTGCACTCTTGCCTTCAGACACACCAAGCATTCATGACCCTGCAATAATTAAGCCTGAAATTATTATATATATAAGAATAAATATATATATATATATATATATTTATTTTTTTTCCTCTGGAAATGAAACTTCTGCAAATACACTGCATCTGGGCCTTCAAAGATATTTCCTCCTCTGTTTCCAGACAACACCAAACATGGGCCAGAATGAATGATACTTAACAGAGAGACAGTGGTGTTGAAATGTTTATCTCCATTAAGAGGAAAGACTCCACTTTTGCACCTCTGGACAGGTGAACCTGCTTTTTGCCATGGAAAAGGGCAATCCTCTGCTTGTGGCTCCTTCCCTGGCTCTCTACCAGCATCCTGTCAGGACAGAGATTACTTGGAAACCTCTTCTTTCCAGTAGGTTTGGATCACCAGTAGATAAGGAGAAAGATTTTCATCAGACCTACTATGGGAAGTTTCCTATCATTTGAAAATTTTATATTCTGGAAATTCTGAACATGTGAAAAGATCAGCATTAGACTATTTTCTGCCAAGAGAATGTAAGCAAACAATTTAGAAAGGATAGAAAATATTACTACATAAGGCACATTTTTCTTAGGCCTCCAGGAGCATGATGTTATTTCAAACATGGTATTGCAAAATAAGTATATGGAAGCTCATTCCTAATATTTCTTTTGCCTCTCAGCTTGACTGCTCCTTGCATCATCCTTCAGCTTTCTTGCACCGTCACAAGACGGAGTGTAGCAAATTACATCCACCAACAGACAGTCAACTCCAGATGCTAACAGCCACTAATTAGTAAGGGAGAAAGGGAGAATGCTGTTTTGCTACCTGTTGCCATAGCATTTAATAGACTCTGTTCTCCCAAACCCCACAGTTTTCCAACCCTCCTGCTCCCCAGGTGCCATTAGTGGAGAATAATGGTTCCCAAGCTGAGGTCTGCAGATCACAGATGGGCTGCAAAGCCACACTTTGAAAGGCTTCCTAATTGGTAGCTCATACGTGTGTTCCTGGCTGCTGCAGAGTATTAATGCTGCCTCCCTGGCTAGGTGAAAGCAGGTGTATTCTCCAGCATGAGGAAGGCCCACAGAAGGTCCAGCTGCTGCTTATTGGTCTGGGGAACTAACAGCAGAGGATTTCATAGATGAATTTCTTGTTGAACAGTAGTAAATTGCTTCAATAATAAAGTTGCGTCTAGAGACAGTACTTCAAAGCTTACCAGGTTCCCGCTAGAAACTTTCAATACTATGAAACCACAACAAAATATTTATGCCATCACATACTTTTAAAACATGCTTACAACATTTCTGAAATGTGCAACTACTGTTTGGTTTTGAGTTTTGGTTTTTACTTTGTGTCTGTGTTTGCTCGACATCCATTCATACCCAGAGAAAGTGATATTTATTTGAAAGAAGCTTATTGTTGAAAGTCATAGTAAATCTATCAGATGTTGAGGCATCAAGACAGAGAGAAAAGAGGTAGCTATTACTGCTGCCCACAGTGTCCAATGACACTGTGAAATCTTTCTTCTATAGAAGTGGTTTATGTAGAAAAGATTTATTCATTTATGTATTAGGAAATTCAAAGACTGGCCTGTGTTCTATATTTATTCACTGACATTGGTCCCTGGTACTGTTTTCTATCCAGAAGAGGGAACATACCTGTTTCCAAATGCTTATCTTAATTGCATTTGCACAGTACAGGAATTTTGTGAGAAGTACTAGTCACAAATAAAAAAACACATAAAAAGACCAGCAAATCCTTAAAAACTCTTATCACCAGCAAAAAAAAATGGACAGCAGGTAACTTTATTTTAATAAACCGACTTCATTATTCTGAAGACATGTCTATTTAAACACTATTCCTATAAGTGGAGTGCATTATATTCATCACTTTGAATGAAGTAATTTGCCCCTCTAATTTTTGAATGCACCAAATATCTAACTTTCCAGACTGTATTTTTGTATTCCTGTGAGCAGGTAAAATGCTGCACCACTTGAAAAGACTATTTAAAATAGATGCTGTAGCACAGAATGGTGTCATCCCCCAAAATCCTGCACAAATTTTCCTTCTGTCTTAAGTGGGTAATTACAGCAAGAAATGGCCTTCCTCCTCCAGCCTACAACGCAATCTGGATGTTTAACTGAAGCTTTTCCTGTCAGAATAGACACAGTGGTGTTCTTGGCAGTCACATCAGAGGATGGAGGGATTTCTGTCATTTCCCATCCACTCTCTACGCTGCTTTCATGTCTCTTGTTCCTACTTTGTTGCATGATAATTTAACCCAACTGCTATTTGTCTTACTGTAACTATTCCTTCATTCTCTATTTCTTTTTCCTTCCTCCTGTTCCTCTTTACCTTTAGCTTCCTGTCCTTAATCTGCTCACCTTCTCGTGTTTTATCATAAATTGGTGGGCTCTGGGGTGTTCAGACTCCTCTCATGCCATCTGTGGCTTCTCTGCTCTCTCTGTGCATGTCCAATGATACATTACTCTCTCAGCCATGTGTCATTGAAGGGACAAATGGTCACTAATTGTTGTGGTGCTGAGGCACGCAAGCACAGGAATTAAAACTTTGTTACACTGATTTTAAGAGTCAGCTGATTACACACCCCTGCTTGCCTTCCCCCAAACTCAGACCCAGGTGTGATCTGTGATATTTTGGTGTTTTGCTGTTTTTTCTTTGATCAGCTAGGTTTGCTGAAAAGATTAGCAGAATCCAAGAAAGCTGCTCAGGAAGAAAAGACACTGATCTTACCTGCCTAAACAACTGAATCAAGAAGGAAACACTGGAGTATCATGAGATGCCGAGGCTATCACAAGTACAAATAAGCCCTGCTTATCAAAGCAATGAAATCCATTAAACAAAATTTTAGTCCATAGCTTTTCTCTGTGTTTAAAATCTCTAATAAACATTATGGCTATGCTGATGAGCTGTCAAGAGAGAAGGAAGCAGTGTCAAATTCAGATTATCTCCCCAAATTCTTGTCTGTAGGGAAGATTCTCAGGCCTACGACAATGACCACTCTGCACTTCCTCAGCCAGCATCCCAGACCCAGTATTGGGACAAAGCATCAGAAGATAGGGAAAAAGATAATCTCCATCTCTTTCAAATACCAGATGTCTGTATTCCTGCTGAAGAGCACTGGTGCAAAATGCCCCATGGGCTCCATTCTGGCTTATATCCCCAGTCAGAAGCAATAAAATCCACCTGGAAACATCTATCAAGTCAGAAGATTAAAACTTTTTACCAAATATCTTCATGTAGCAACCAGGAACTTAATCTCTTGGAGACTTTCCTTTCAGTGAAGCAACTCCTGCTACTGCTCCCATTGGATGGATGCTGCAGATGCTGTCAGGCAGTCGTGAGTCATCCAGTGTCTCTGGGCATTGCCCTTCTTGTGCCAGGAGCTCCCATTGCATGCAGCAGTTTAAATGCAGGGGCCAGCCTTGCATGGCAGTTATAGAGCTGCCATCCCACCCCCTGCAGTTGGCATTAAAAAGAAGATAAACATCCAAAGTTGAGGGAAAAATAATTTCTGTAACATTGTGAGCAGATATAATAGTTACACTGAGGAACCAGAATCAAGTCCCGCTGTAAAAAGAGGAGAAAACTTTTCATCATCTGCTGAGGCAAAGGGATCATTTTCTGCTGTTTCTCTTTTTATGTTTTTTTTTTCTTATCCTGAATATATGAGCTCAGTTTTCAATTAAAACATTTCACTTATTTCTGCTCACTACTTAGAAATAAAAGGAATGTGTTGTATCGATTAAAAAAAAAAAAAAAGAGAGAGAGAGAGAGAAGGAAATGCTTGACAAGCACAGGACTGTCAAAATTAGTTCATTAGGCTCCATTCAAATGATGTTTCTTGCTATGCTAAGCAACCAAAGTGGTTTAAGGCTTTTGAAATATAATTGTTAATTGTTTGCTTTTTTTTTTTTTTTTTTCCCTCCTTCTGATACATTTTTCTTTGATAGTTTGGGAACATAGTGCTAATTGAAAACCTTTCAGAGGAACTCAATCCTACTCTATAGTCTGTGAAGCAAAGACAGACATTTAAACAAAGTGAAATGGAACACATCCAGTTGGGGAAAGGCTGTTATTCATTACAGCAGGGATTTCAAGCACCACATGACCACCCATCTCCAAAATCCTCATTATCTGCCTGAAGTATCTGTCAAAGTATGTTTTCTCTATACAGGTTACTGGGAAAAGAAATCACAGGGACTAATCAGACACAGTTGTTGTTGGAAACACTTGATGGGAGAGATGGAAAGGAGAAATGATCCAAGAAAGGGGTAAAAAGAAAAAAGGAAAGGAATAAGTAGCTTGAGACTGTTGTTTAGGAGTTATAGAAAAAGGCAGAGCAGAGCAGCAAAGCTGAAAGGCATAACCTGGATGGCAGGGATGGCAACAAAGTGATGCAGACAGAAAATATAAAATGTGCACTGCTTTGTTGGGGAAACTGAAGATGAGAGATAATGTTTGGAAGAAAAGTGTGCTTCATAAAAAGCATCGTGGTTTCTTAGAATTAAAAACTGTTGACTTTCCAGGGGCTAAATGGCAAAGTTGTTTCCCTGAAGTGTAGGTACAACAGCTAGGTTTGGGGCACATAAGAGACTTTCAAAGGCATAAATTCAGTGTGAAAACACAGAAGACGACTCTTGATTTTTGAACAACTCTGCCTACCCATTGTGATGCTGTGCATCTATCTTGTATATAAAATAAGCTAACGTGCAATGGCAGAGAGTGTCTGTGCATAATGAGGGCATGAGGAGGGCAGGATGGCTGTGCTTCCTTCTTAGCTCTGGAAGCACAAACATAAGCACTTTGTTGCATAGCATCAGAAGCACCCAACTTGACTATTCTGGCTCTAAAATCATCCTGGAATTAAAAAGAAAAGGAAAAAGAAAAAAAAAAAAAAGAGGGGGGGAGGGGGAATAAAATAAAATTAAATTAAAATGTGTACAGAAGGAAATCTCTTGAAATTGTTTCAGTTTTAATTATTTCACGTTGCTGTGCCTAACCCAAGAAAATGTAATTTAGAAACATTTTCCCCTTTAACACAGTGTTTAATGTTAATCTGGTATTTTCTTCACTATATGGTGTTAATGGATACACCATCTCGCGTGTTTTATGGTACATTTAAGCAGACATCTGGAGAAATAGCCATCAGAGTACTTATCTCTAACACCTATTGTAAAAACAGACTTAATAAAATGAGAACAAATAACAGTGCTGGCAATTACGCTTATCATGTGTATTCTGGCAAGAAAGGTCAAAAGGTTGTCGGTCTGTATATATATGAACTGATTTTCTGTAATACAGTTTCTCACCTGATTTCCCATAGGTTTTTAGAGGCTTTTTGTTTGAGGAGGAGGGGAAGGGAAAGTTGGATTAGGCTACAATATGCCAGAAAATAATCGTGTAAGTAACAGAAGAATCTGGTACCCCTACCAAGTAGCCATTTTATGTCAGCAAAGAGTAAAAGAACCTGTCAGGATCTCAGAAGACAAAATGTCCTACAATTTCACAGATTTTACAGGTATGTACAGATGTGAACAGGGTAGCCATGGTCTCAGCTGCTATACATTACTAGCACTTCAAAAGCTATTATTTTAATATTTTTTTTCTAGTTATAGATCTATTCTATATAAGGGAAATTTTATACTTTTCACTTCATTTTTTTTTTTCAGATGGATTCAGCATGGAGTTTATGTCTGTTGTATGTTGCTCCAAGCATTTGATGCACTATAAATCCATAAGATAACCAGATAACTGAAGTAGTAAATTCAGTAGGAAGAAGTTTAAATCAGTACATGGGCAATTTTATTCTGACAGGACTTACCCAGGTTTAGAGGATCCACAGTGGTGAAGTCTTTCACAGAAAAACAGAAAGAATGTTGTGGGTTTTTTTGTTTGTTTGTTTGTTTTAGAGTGCTATAAAGAAATGAATCTGGATTAAATTCAGGAATTAATTTAATGTAGAATAGTTTTGCAAGACTATTTCCCTTATGTATACACTCCAGTTCTGGAGGAAGAATGCCCCTTTTCTGATTGATATTAACCCAGCATCTGTGTGGAGAGTTAATTCAGAGTTGCTTCTGTAGCTAATTTCCCCTGGCAGACATACCCCAAACAGAAGAAATAATCTTTTCTTATAAATTGCAAAGAACAGGTGGTTTTCCATATACTATATCTTAGTAAACTTAAGTCCTCCATCTCATTCAGCTTTTTTTTCTCTCTATAGCCCATCTAGAACACAGATGCTTGTTTGCATTGATGCTCTTACTTCTTTATCTCTGTTTTTTACAACAATACCACCAATATTACAGCACACCCTCGTATTGCACATGCTAAGAGATATCTTACAGCCCCAAGAAAATATAAAGTAGTTCCTCAAAATAAATATTCCAGCAGACTAACCTACAGGTACATAAAGTTTAATTACAAGTTTGAGGAATTTTGTAACTGAATTCAAAACCAAAACAAAGCAAAAAGCTTTTTGCAGATAAATTTTGTCTAGCATCTGAGCTACTCTGAACTTAGTGCCTAAAATAGTTCTGAATTTCATTAATGGATTTTTGAAAGTCATGGTCTATTTTAATATCCCTTTGTACAAACCAGGCAAACCCAGACAGTTATTACACAGCAGCCTTATTCAGATGATGCTCATGTTTCTTGAAATAACTTTTTTTTTCCCATGATTTTACAGAAAAGAGGCAAAAGAACTAGATTAAATCTGGGGAGTGTTCTCATTGTTGCAAGGAAACATCCTGGAGGACGAATGAGCTATTGACATTCTCTCCTCAAGCAAGAAGCTGTCCCAGGAGATCCATAAGAAACAAGAAATAACAGCAAAGACTGAAAAACAAATTGATGAAACCAGAGATGGCTGCAGACCTGTAAATAGCTTTTCACACTGTTGCAGTTACTTTTTGAATTGAATAGTTTAGATTTGCAAATTGATGGAGAAATCCAGTCATTTCTTGAAAAAAACTGTGAGAAGAAGAGATTTCACTTTAAATCCAACTTTAAAATAAATACCAATGCTTATATTTAGTCTGCAAAATCATACCTATTGTAATATTAAGGAGTGCTGAGGGGACAAACCATGGCATAATTTGAACCATGGTTTTTAATACTTCAGCTGAGATTCATTGTTTCAGTGTTCACAAGTTTGTTTTCCAATGTTTTGTATAGGATTAGATTGTAAATCACTCAAGCATGTTAATTAGCTTCCCTCTAACCTGCTTTACATCAATGCCACGTATCAATACTCTTTGGCTTAGTTTATTAATCTTGCATCATGTCTATTTACAACAGTGAAAAATATAATTCATTACACAGAGGATCAGCAATGTTGAAGATCATTATACGTACAGGTGTATTTAAACATACACGCCATTATGGCAAATTTGGGAAATCAAAGAGCTTGCAACTATTGAAGCCTTTAGCAGATATAAAAATGCAAATATTTTGTGAAAATTATTTAAAGCCTAGCAGTGATTAAATTATGTTGGGATTTGTCCTTGGTGAAACCTGCAGTCACAAGCACCCTGCTTTAATTCATTCTTGCTCTCCTCACTGCAGGCTGCTATCAATGTGCAGGCTCAAGTCATAAGCTTCAGAATCACTACAAATATTTCTCTCTTTACAAAAGACATCCTCAAGTAAGAAATCTTCTCAACATCCCAAAATATTACAAAGAAACAATAATTATGGCTAATTACTCACTCCCAGTACACTTATTTGTGGTCTACAATTTCAAAAGAGTGAATAGAAGACAGGTGCATAAAATAGGCTTAATGAGAACACCAGAAATTAGTTGCTTTAGCTGTAAATTACCACTTTTACATGTTGTATTTTATTTTTAAAAGTAAATGTGTTGCTCATAAAAGATATAAAATTAGTAGGGCTAGAAACTGAGTTCTTTTATTCCACTCCAGAAAAGGCACAACATATTGCCAGTAGTACTGAAAGCTTGCTAATGACATAATATTAATATTCACTAATACCTGGGGGGGTAAATGAATATTGCTTGGCATTAGCCGTTAACAAGCACCGAGTCCCACTGTCTCTCTTGAAGAGTTTCATTCACTATCTATATTTGGTGCTTGCTATTATGGTGCAAACTACATCATTTCTACTACTGCGATCATTTTTTTCCTCCCTAATTAAGCAACTCTTTCCTGGTTTGTCTTTCCTTTTTGTCTTATCTTCCAAGCAGGGATACGATCTCTTTTGGCTCTTTCCTTCCAAGGAAATTCTTCATTCAGGATTATGTTTCTGCCTTTCTTCTGTCTCAGAGAGGTGTACCTTCCTTCGCAATACATAGTTTCCTTTGTTATTCTGTGGCCCCAATAAACACCGGAAATTTTCACAAGGCTCACACTTTCAGGCTCTTCCTCTCTCACCTAGCAGGGAGAAAGCTTTCAGACCTCACACCCATGCTTTCCTCTGCTCCTTGGCACTAAACGTAAGACACTGATGTAGAGGGAAGCAGTTCCCCTCTGTCTCCTGCCTTTGTTGTGGCTCATTTTGCAGGGTGTCTCTGACTGTCAGCCAGATGCTAGATCAGACAACATGAGATGAGAGGCAGCAGCTGAAAGCAAAACAGCGTTAACCTGTGTTGGGAGGCTTGTCTTTTAGCTGCAGATAATTCCTCCTTGCTTTCCACATTCTCCTGTTTGAGCACTTCAGCAGCCTTAGGTCAGATCTGTAGATGCAAAAAACTAACCTTTGTCAGCAAGTGAAGGCCTGAGACAAAAGCACTCTCTTACCTTCCAAGGACAAAAATGTATTTTGATCACTGTTAATCTGAGCCAGACTCAAAAACATTTCCCAAGAGGTGCAAGACTTCAGTTTTATCAGCCAGACTGAAATTCTCATCACCTTTTTTTTTATTTTATTTTATTTTATTTTATTTTATTTTTTATATATATATAGCTCCTGATAAGATAAATTACCTTTGCCCATCTTAGAAGGAAGGTGCTAACATCTCCTGAAATTGTCATGAAATCATTGCACACCTAAAGACTGCTCAGTGATATCCCAAGGAGAACCCCTGCTCCAAGGCAAGGATGGAACATCCTAAGACATAGGAACTACTGCCTGGAATTCCTTGGCTTACAGTATTTACCCAGCAATGGCCTAGGTGACCATAGAAATACAAGGCATTTTCCCTGGGTTTATGTAGGTATATATCTTGATAAAAAAAGAAGCAAGGAATTACTAGGAAAATTATGAAGATCACAGCCTGATTTAGCTGATCCAGCTGTGTCACACACACTTCTGGTCACTTGATATGGCCTCAAGTCTTCCCCATTAATGTTAATGCTGGATGATCCCAGGAAGAACATAATGTTTGTAAAACTTAATAAAACTGGATAAAAATCATTAAAGCTTCTAGTGTCTTGTGCATGTACGTGTGTGGGTATTTTTCCCTAAAACAGTTTATCTCTCAGAACAGTAACCACATGACATTTAGTTTTGTTGTAACACTCTTTTCAATCTACACTGATGTAATACGTCTGACTTTCACTGAACCAGTCAGATTTAGGATTCAGGTTTCTCCGCCCAACATACAGACCTGCCATTCAACATCTCCATCCCTCAGCAGAAGTAGCAATGAATTATATCCTTTTAAATATAGGTAACCTTTGTTAAATTTTTATACTTAATTGAAATTTCCAGTCTCTTTTAAATTGTAGTCCTTCTGGATATTTAATTGGTCCTAGATTTTAAAGATCTATATTCAACTTACGGTATTTGATAGATCCCAAGAGTCTTGTTGCTGGCAGCAAGAACTGTCTCTGCCTGGTGTATACTCAGGCTTAAATAATATCTTTCTAATTGCTTTTTTCCTTTAACTTAACTTTGAATGAGGAAAAGGTCTCTATCATAACTTGGAAAATAAATTGCTATCCCAATTCCTAGTGGGCAGTTTCTTGTGGCTTACAGATTAGTGGCTGACCAATAGTTTGAATGTGCTAGAAATTCTCATTGCAAGGAATGTGGAAGCCAGAAATGCAGAAATGCATACTGTGTCCATAATCTGGGAAAAAAAAAAAAAAAAAAAAAAAAAAAAAAAAAAAAAAAAAAAAAAGGATAATGTTTAAAGTGGTTGTATGAGCCTATCTGAAACAGATCCTAGAGGATCCTACAGGTTAGGTATGTGTGACTAGTTTGAAGCATAGGACCCTCTGTGTTCCAGAGGTTTCTGAGTGTGGATGTAAATACTTGGGAAGCTGTAGTGGGATCTCAGCCCAAGTGACATGAGGTTTGAGCTGGGCAACCTTGGCTGCCCAGCAGAAGGGCGAGCCAGGTCTTGGTTTTGCTGCACACTAATGAAGTGCAGTAAGTCAAGGCCTGCTTATTTGGAACAACTTTTTCCATGGCATTGTGCTTCGCTTTCTTTTCTACTTTATGGTGATAAGGACATTCATACATTTTCTATTTTTAATACAGACTTGACTCTCTTGAGGGAGAGTTCCTATAAGGAAGGGTAAAGTCTATAGGTACAATAAAAATTAACAACAAATGCTGCACTAGGCTCTCTAATCTGACCTACTAAATGTCATGAATTTATTAAATGTCACTACAGTATTCCACAAAAAGCTCATAATCTGTAGCTTTATATGTCCCATAGCAAGACGTGCTGTGGGTCACAGAGGGAAGCGTTTGACATGCCCTGGGTAGCCAGGACCAACAAGGGCAGGGACAGATTCAGATACAAGCACTCACAGCAGCAACTGCACCATGTCCCAGGCTGCAAAGGGTGGGTCTCTTGCACCTCCAGCCCCCCCAAAATACTCCATCACCTGCTTGACCTGGCTCCTGAGGCCACCTGGAAGAGAAGGCACCTGGACAGAGGCTGAGTACCCAGGCAAAGCATCAGCCCCAGCAGGCAGGTCCTGCTCCCAGCCCAGCTGGGTGAATAGAGAGCCATACCTCCCTGCAACAAGCACGCCAGACGCCAGAAAAATATCTAAAGAAACCAACTGCAGCCCAAGAGGGAGATGTGTTTATTTACCTTGCAGGTGAGCATCTAAATCCATGCTTTTCATAAAGATTTCTGTCCACATGTGGAGCTGTGAGCATCAGGGTCCCAGAGGGAAGGGGAATATGAGGAGTCATGTAACCACAGGTCCAAGGACAGGAATAAATACCCCAGCCTGCCTCCTTCCCTCATCAGAAATCAGAGCCAAACATTTTAAAATTTGGGATTTTATCAGATGATCAGTTTTAAACAGCAACTTGAGCTTGAGGTAGGCATGTGCAGGAAAAAGGGAATTAATTTCTTTCTGTCTTGTCCATGTGCCACTCAGGAGTTGTTTCAAATAGGATTATTTTGTCATTCAAGTTTCAAGGTTAAGATTTGCTTCTATTTATGACTGCAACTCTAAAATCCTTCAAACCAGTAAACTATCGCAGTAATTCTGGAAACAAAGGATGCATAATGAAAAAAAATGAACTGAGAATTGAGAATACTGTGGGCCATGAGGAGTGGAATATATTAACATTCACCTCTAAATGTTTTCCTCTGTTGCTTATATATTAAAAATATAATAAAAAAATCCTTGAAGCATCTATGAGAATGTGTGTTGGTCTCCTTTTGAGAAACACAAATTACTCTTTTTTATTTCTTCTCTGCAAGGGCTTGCAGCAGAACAAAAGCCCAGTAAATAGTGATGAATGGCTCTTCCTTCTCACTGGGGGAGCAGCTTTGGAGAGCCCACATGCTAATCCTGCCCTTACCTGGTTGAAAGATAAATTGTGGGGTGAAATTCTCCGACTTTCAGCCCTAACAACCAACCTCCTCTGGCTGCAAGAGCCACTTCTGTGCACATCTGATTTGTTAGAGCATTTTGTTTTCCTCTTTCATTTTTGCCTTTGAAGTGGGAGCAAATTGCAACTACCCATGCCTATTATTAAGACCTGAAGAGAAAATGTTTAGATTAAAGATTGTACAAACATTCAAGCAGCAGTGTAATAAGCTCCATTTGGGAGGCAATGTAGCAAGTTCCATATTTTTTATTTGGTTCATTACTTAAAACTAAATAACAATTGCTAGTTTTATTGCTGCCATTTAACAATGTTGGGATTTTCTCTGTTGGTGTTGAAATGTAGTATGATTTCAAATTTTTTTCTCCCTGACATTTTTCTCTACTAGTTTAATATTGATCAACAGCTACATATTGTAATCCCTGCTTTTGCAAGCTGTGATAAAGCACAAAAACACAAAAATAACTCAGAAGAAAGCCTAACTACACTGTTCTTTCTTGTAAAATAAGGCTTATATCTGAGACTACTATATCCCTCAGGCTTTATTTTACTTGTTACCTTGAGTGAATCACTTAATGATGGGAGGCAAACCTTTGCTAAAGGTAATTTGGTGATTAAATTGTTAGACCAAAATTCTAGCAAACTATACTTACCATTTGTGAACAGGGCTGTAAAAAGAAGTGGCATCTTCCAAAGCTGCTATTTTGAAATATGTTGGAAACAGATCTGAGTACAAGACCAATTTTATCAATCGCGCATTTGTCTTTCTATACATTTCTGTCTGTCTGTTTATTTCTCAGAGGCTCATATCTGTAGAATCTAGTCCTCAGAAAGAAAATAACATTTGTTCACATAGAAATTCTTTTTGCTTCAAATACTTGTCATAATCTCAAACATTTAAAGAGAGACGATGACAAAGATGCAAACTTGGGCTTGGTTTATTAAATGGAGTGCCATGAAGTGCTGACTGCAGAGGTCTCAGAGAGTAACTGCAAGCACAAACTGTCCTTGGTCACCCAAAGCATATTGCCTGAAAAACAGTGCTATTCCAGGCAGATGTATAGACGGACAGGTGAAATTTCAACACAAAGGGGACTGGGAGAGAAGAAAATATTTCTGGGTCTTCTTATTGCCTTCTTGTTGGCTGGGACCATAGGCAAGATGCTGGATGTGCACCATCATTGTGGACATTTGGGTGCATCACCTGGCAGGACAGCCAGGAGGAGGGAAGCTGCCAGGAGGTGTGGACAGGGTGCCCAGTAGTAGCAGGTGGCACCAGCTATACTGCAAAGCTGCAGTGCTCAGAGGGAGATAAGAGCTTTGTTCTTTCTAGAGGCAGGGAGAACAGTGAGCTGGGGACAGGCTGTCACACTAGGGGGCTGTTTTTTGTCATAAATTCCTAGGAAGGAGATGGCTCTTTTGGGGTAGTTTGTTCAGAAGTCAGAATTCCTGAAATTTTGCAACTCTGGGCAAATATTTCAGAAGGCTCACAGAGCCCCTTTTGCCTTTTTCAGTTTCCTTATTTAAATTTCAATGCCAGTAATACCAGAGGCCTTGTGAAAGAGACAAGTCTGGTTTTTGAAAACTTTTGCTCAAATATAGCACTACCAAAATTTCTCAGAACATGTTCCCTTCCTGAAATCACCACTTCAGAGCACCCTAGAAAACACATTTTAATAGGGTGCAAGAGGCTACGATTTGGGAACTATTAGAGTAAATGATTTAGTTTTAGGCAAAGAGGGAATGAATGAGCAATGGCTATAACAGAATTTGTCATTCTAGTTAAAAGCAAGGCAGGCCAAGAGAGAGACCTAGTACTGCTCTGCCCCACAAACAGCAAAGCCATCCCTCACAGGACTTCTCTGGACTGTACCTCACTTTGGGAATGTAAAACGCCTCAGCACAGCCCCAGAACAGAACAATTCTTGCTGCAAGGACCTATCAGAATGCTTGGCAAAGAACTTGTCATGTGGGATAGTCTATAAACACCAAGAAGAACAAGCTGGGAATACAACCAAAAGCACAAACCCATTCTTGCAAAGTACAGATGGGGCCTCTAGAAATATCAAACCAGAAGGACAGAATAAGCAAGCTACTCCTCTCTCTCACCCTCTCACTTTCTATCTGTTTCCGTTTTTAACAATCCTGAGCTTTAGAAATGCCAGGTTTTTTAATCTATAATACCATCTGTGTAGCTTTTCTCAGTGGTACCCTTTCACTTACATCCTATGTCATTGGTGTGTCTGTCTCTCTTGATGTTGATAATGTTGGCAGCTTCCCTTGAAGTTTCCTATGAGCATACTTTGAATGACAAAGAGGTGTGGTGGGAAGGACAGGCAATGCAAAACAAGTACAAAAATGATTTTTATTGCCTATGCATACAGAATTGATTTATTTTTGTCTTGGTCCAATTTTCTTCAGCAGCAAAATTTTAAAATCACAGAAAATTTGGCAAAAATAGGCTAGTTCACCCTGGTCACTTCTCTGCCATGCATCAGATTCTTCAAGGAGGACCTTGAAGCACAGTCTAAGTCTGGCTATTATGATACCATTTTCAGCTGTGGTCACAAATAAGTCTCTGTGATGCTTTCACAGCCTTTGCAAGAAGAGGCTGACCACCTGAGGCAGGGGATGCCCTTAAAATCAGTTTTGAAAATAAACAAACAAACAAATAAATAAACTGCTTAACTGTCACGCTGTTCTGTAATCCCAATATCTACTGTCATGTGATCCTAATATTTAAGTAATACTTCCCGAACTGCCCCTCTGTGTGACCTATCTTTCTTGCGTAGACCAACTGCCCCAAAGCCACTTAACTACAGTCCAAAGTCCAAAGGATTAAAATCACTTTATTTCCTCCATCCTTCCACACTTCCACTTTTCCTTTAAGATCACTCATTTTGCTGCTTATGTTTCTCCAGTGCAGAAAATATGCCAGTTGTATAAGGAGTGGCTAATTCCCCAGTTAACCTCTCTTGCTCTTTCTGTCACAGCAGAGGAATAGACCTCAAGATCAGAAGGCCAGGGAATAGGACAGCAAAACAGCTATCAGTTTTAAAAATATATTCTGCTCTGTTCTGTTCTATTCTATGCCATGGCATGCCACCTCCATGCCATCCACCCTGTATCTTCATCCCAGTGACTCAACTCTTTCTGATCAATCTCCCTTTAGCCCTTGGCAAAGTGAACAAGCCAGACAACTGCAGCTGGGCCTGCAACTGTATCAGAGCTTGGCATAGACAGGGATAACAAATGTGCCCAGAAGAATAGCTGAGCATCACTAACACTGATAATCCTTATTTCAAAGGATAATAGAGGACAAGACCTGTCACTGTCTCTCCTCCCAGTGCACAGAGGTCTGTGCACCCCTAGAGCAGGACCAGACTGCCAGGGTCATCAGCCTGCAGGCAGCACATGTCCTGCCCAGCGCCAAGCCTCCACTTACCCTCCTGTCCCTGCAGCACAAGTGGCTAGGACAAATGTTCACTGCTGGACCTGGATGTTGCTCCAAGCCCATCTCCTTGGTGCTCCTGGAACATGTAGAGTGTCTCTTACTGTGTCTCTGCCTGCATTTGGCCTGCCAAGAAATAGACACTTCTTCAAGAAAATAATAAACTAGCTGTAATCTGCATCTCCAGCTGGCTACATGCAGATGAAAACAGAAGCAGGCAAGAAAAAAATCTGGCCAGTGTTTTCTATCTTTGGTATCTCTCACTGTCACGTGACATTCATGCTGAATGAAAGGAGCCTGGGGCTGGATGAATATAGGCTCTCTGCTTCTCTATGTCCCTCTCCTTTTTTTCTTCAAGATTTGTAATAAATTTAGGAAATGTTTTCTACTTCACTAGCTATGAAATAAGACCATTCTTGTGGGCATGTCCTTTGTCCTACCTCAAGGTCTTCAAACCCAGCGACCCACGGAAGCCAGGCTTGGCTGTCAACAGCAGGGACTCATAGAAAGTTTCCGAGTCCCCATGTTGCAATGGCAAAAATATAGGACGTCACTTGAGAAGTGACTGAGTAGTTCTTATCTGCCCCCCCCTTCACAGCTGCTGGTGGTGAATAACATGAAGGAAAGGAGCATCTCTGTGGGGTGCCTACAATTCACAAAGAAAGATACTTTGATTGTCCCCCACATCCGCAAATTCAGGAAGCTTACAAACTCTTCTTCAACATACAACAATAGCACAGCTGAAGGTTATTCAAAGCTGCTGCGGTATCCTAAAGAATACCACTGAGATGGGTCTCCTGATGGACAATTGCACATTAGCCTACACCGCAGCAGGTGTGACACACATCTTACTCACACATTGCCAAAAAATCTACAAAAAGAGATGAGCAAAAGTGTTCCAGCAAATGAACAATTCTACTCTGTGTTTTTTTTCTCTCAGAAATTGCTATACAACAAGTAAATTTCAAAAAGTCTAAACGTAGGCAACTATTCCTCATTCTTGTATGTCCCAAAATGGGAAAATAAATAAATAAATAAATAAATAAATGAAAAATAAAGGCAATTCAAATAATGTAGCAGTGATCCTGAGTTGTTCTCTGAGGCAACGGATGCCACCTTTCCATGTCCTAATGTCCTAAAATGCAGTGCTCTTTTTTGCTCTTAGCCAGAACAATCCATATGCTTAACAATTTGCTTCTTAAGAAATCTTATTCAAACAGGAGAGTTTAAAGTTGCAATTATTGCACACAGAGGCTGGCACTCTGTCTCTACAGTAGTCCACAGGAGAAACAAACCTTCTTTTTCTAGACCAATTAACAAAACAGAGGCCCTGCGACCTTCCTGTCCTGGTATATCTGGAGTCCTTGCAACACACCACTGTCATGGCCTTTCTCTATGCTTCCCATTCACCCCTACAGTTTAGGCTTTTGAAGTGAGAGATCCAGGTCTCCTTACAGACGCGAGAAAGTACAGAATTTCAACCCTTAAGCTGATGTCATAATTGTCTTCAAACACCTCTCTGATCTTTACTGACAATATCATTGTTACAGATCTGCAGTTGTGTAGTTTGCAGTCATGTATTTAATTGGAACTTGCTGATTTAAATCCAGCTTCTATCTACGTGGCTGTCATTTTACTTCCACAATTAATTGTGAACACAGACACTGTTGCTCAGCAGTTAACAAAACTGATTGCACCAGCACAAATTCATTTAAAAATTCATTAAAAATCAGGATCATTAATGTGTTACATACTTTTGTGCATCTTAGAAATCTTCTGCTGGCACAATGTTGTACTGGGAAAAAAAAAAAAAAAAAAAAAAAAAAAAAAAAAAAAAAAAAAAAAAGCCCCATGTAGAAACTTCTCTAACCTCATAATTGTTTGTGCAGAAGGTAGGGAGATGGAGCATTTTTCTGTAAAAGATATTTGCAGTTGATACTTGACAATGATTTTAGCAATGTTCTTATGGCAATAATTTATCTAGTCAAAAAAAAAAAAAAAAAAAAAAAAAAAAAAAGAAAGATACAAACCCAGAAAAGCAAAATCTCCAGCCTGCCCATCTGCAAATAAGTGGCAAAACTTGTTCTGGTTTCAGTGGTGCAAACTCACCCTAATATTACTGATTTTGGGATACAGGCTCTCCTCCACTGAGAGAGTCAAAAACTCAGAGCACTTTATTCCCCAAAACAGTATTTTATCTGCTAAATTGAAAATCCTCCCTGTTGAAAACATTTCTCCAGATTAATTTGATGTTGTACATTACTCCCACGATGCTGATATTCCCTTCTTTGGTTGTGTAGGACCAAGGCAGATAGACAGTGATATCCAAGGAAGTAAACTAGGTCTGTGATTTTCTAAAAGCAATGATGTACCCCTTGATTTAACAGAGACAGGTAGGAGAGCATGGGGAAGACTTTGCAGCAGAAATGATAATCCAAGAAACAAGCAGGGCATTACATGTTTTACCAGAGAGTAAATATCCTGTTCTTCAGGCAAGTAACCAGAAAACAATGGCAGCAGCTCACCCTGACCCCCTGCTCCTGCATGGGCTCCTCTCCATGGGCTGCAGCTCTGGCCTGGGGCCTGCTCCTGCAGGGGCTCTCCATGGGCTGCAGCCTCCTCCAGGCCACATCAACCAGCTGAAACTGGCCCTTACCTAACTTGGGGCAGCTTCTGAACTATTCTCACAGAGGCCACCACTACAGCCCCACACTACAAAAACCTTGTCATGTAGACCCAATACAAGCCCCATGCCTCCACAGACAGCTTAGCTGCTTCATCGGCAGGGAGCTTGCTACCTGACACATCCATTGTCATGTAGATGACCATTGTCATGGTCATCTTGGGAGCACCGCCAGCTGCTTCACTTAATGAAAGTTGCTTCCTCAAGCTCCAGTGGGCTCACGTAGGTGAGATGGTGGCACACCACGCAAACTCAAGGTTGATAATGAAGGAGTAATGAAGACCTTAGTGCACTGTATGTCTGTAGAGGCCTTGGAGGTCAGAACTTATGTCAGGAGTGCTGCTCAAATGCGTATCAGTCAATAAATTGTGTGAAGGGCAAAACTTATTGTTCTGCAAAAATAATGCTCCTAAAAGACACAGATCATACTCATTATTTGCTAATATAGATACAGCTCATTTAATATTTAAGATTTCCTAATAGAATTCAGTGATGTTATCCTCCTGATGTCTAAATGTTACTGTAACTTGTATATGTTCATCTGTAGGAGGTAAAAGTATACGGGCACTTACTAGTGAGAGACACTTCTATTCAAAAGCATCTCAACAGTTCTCTGCATTTAAATCTCAAGGCTGCAATCCACACTAAGATTTTAAAATACTGAACAACTTTATTATTCTTCAGTCTTCTTCATTAGTAGGAAAATGCAAGTTCTTTCATGTAGAGTTACTGATAACAGAAGCTGGCTAGTAGAGAATGCCCTGCTGAATTCACAGTGGGGCTTGTGGAATTGGATTGTATAGCAACAAATGCCAACTGCTTAATGTCTCACTGAATTATAGATTTTGGAAGACTGTTTAATAAGAAGGAAAGCAGTTAAGATGTTTTCCACTGAAGTTTACATGTGTATAAAAAGCATGGGACTGGAGTTGATAACATATCTCAGGAGAATTAAATTATTGTTTCACACTCCTTGTAAATTTGAGCCCTTACTGATACATGCATTACCCTCACTTATATTATGTAAAAGATATCATTAATATACAAAACATCTGGCAGGTCACTTTTTAAAAGGTCTAATGCATTTTTTTTCCACTGGCAAATGATTTTTTTCCCTACACATTTAATCATTTTTTCTCTGAAGGTGTTACCACATTTCCAAAAGAGGATTGACCGTGGTGGGTTCTTTCACTTTGTACTTCTGTTGTTTGTACAATTCAGTGTTTACCATTTAAATTCAATTAATTTGCATTAGACCACAACATGAAGCTTTCAGCAATTCTGCGTAGGTGAAACATGAGGAGGTCCTACCTCATTCAGGATGCCATCCATCACTGGGGTGGGAGTCACCTTCTACCACAGTAGGTATGCTCAGCACGATGCACAATTAATGCCATGGTATTCCTCTGGATTTATTCAGCATTGCCTTCTGATGTGTTCTGCTCTCAGTGGCTGAAAACTTACACCAATTTTATACAAACTCCTGCCGTTTTCATCCACTCAGGATTAAAGCAAACTGTCTGCAAGATTAAGCTGTACAGAGAAGAACAAGTGAAATAAATGAGAGGGCATCCAGCGTCCTGCTAATTATTGTGCTTGTGTATGTGCATGAAGTCTCCTTGGGTGCATCTGTGCATGTATATGCCTTCTTATTAGCAGCAAGGCCACTACAAGTACTCTTCGACAGTAAAGTCATCCAGGATTTCCCTGCTTCTTAATTTTGCTACATTTTAACCTGTGGGGCTGAAGTATTCTAGGCAGATTTCTATTTCTATTCCAGGCAGGCTAAATATGTAGGGAAATATCCAACTCCAGACTGTTCTTTTTTTTTTTTTCTAAGAAAAACTTGAAGGAACAATATATACCCTAGCATCATTTTCTGGAAAGGTTAACAGATCCTTTGCTAATTCTGTGTGAATCAGCCCAAATCTGACCACATTATAAGCCTTCCTAAGATCCAGTCACCAGGGCTAGCAGTAGTTTTGACTCAGCTGGCTCTCAGCAGCACATAGGGAAAAGCTCCCCCTTCCAGCTGGAGGCGAGGGTGGAGAGCGGAGCATCTGGCTGTTCATGGATCATACGCTGCAGAGGGGACAAGCCAGCAAGCCTGTGTCTGTCTACAGCACATTTGCCTTCAGAGTTTGGAAGGAGCTTAGGCCTCCAGAGCCTCTCCCATTAGTAAATGGCTGTGACAGCCGTTGGCTAGGCTTTGTTAGCACTGAACCACATGAAGGCTATTGCTAATGCTATCAGCTTTCCACAAGGGTAATTAGGAAAGATCTTTGGTGGCTGAAATTAGCAGAGCCTCTGGACTTTAATCTTGCTGCGTCTTTTTGTTCCACCTGAAAAATTAAGATAACAATGTTCCGTCATCTCAGAGAGGAGAAATAGAATTCACCACTATTTGCAAGCCACCTGTAAACAATAGCAGTAACTGCCACCAAAAAGCTGCTGATGAAATTAATAATTATGTATCCAGAGCACAGCTTGAATGGAGAGCAATACCCGAGACATGGGGCCACGTGCTGAACGATGATGATAAAACAGAATATTGAAAAGCTGCTCAGCAAGTGATCCTAATCCATCCCAGACACCTGTGAGTAAAAAAACATGTAGCCATATAATCAAGTGCTCATCATAATGAAAAACAAAACAAAACAAAACAAAACAAAACAAAACAAAACAAAAAAAAAACAGAGCAGACCTCTACGAAATGTGCAGAGGCAAGCTGGATTCTGTCACTTCCTAAATTTTGAGAGCTTCATTTTGTAAACAGTCGTATCCTTTAAAGAGGAAATTTTGAGCAAGGTTGAATGGGGCTTTGAGCAACCTCATCGAGTGGGAGGTGTCCCTGCCCATGGCAGGGGGTTGGATTTTCAAGGTCCTTTCCAACGCAAGCCATTCTATGATTCTACACATAGGAGTATGTATGCAGACTTACTTCTCTGACTTGGCTTCCACCTCATTCTGGAAAAAATACTGCCTACCGGTTATTTCTATTATAAAGAAAGAAATAAAGAAAAAAAGGTATAGAGGGTACTACTCGACCCATTAAAGTGAACAGTAGAGCTGGTGATCTCCAGTGCTTTAAACAAAGTAAAGGATTAACAAGAGTGCCTATTTGCATGTTCAGTCTATTTCCAAAGCCAGACATTACGTGCCTAGGCATATACTTTCCAACCTAATTATCATAGCAATCTCAAAATCCTGATCACACACTAAATTAGTGCAACTGTCATGAATATTCTTGGTTATACAGTTACTTATGCCAGTAATTTTGAGCACTATCTTTATTTTCAATACATTGAAGACCACATGGACAATCACCTCCAGCTGTAGAGCCAGTTCGTCCTGTGTAGTTGAAACCATCCCAATAGATTGTTGTAGCCCTCCTAAAAATTCCTCAAATTTGGGTGCTTGTTTTAACTACTTAGAAACTCATTCTTGGGGAAATTCAATGCTTCTCTGGGTTTTGCTGCAAATTAGCCACCTGCATCAGGAAATACTCAGCTATTGTATCTAAGGCAGTAGTAACAGAAAAGAGAACAGTCTTAAGGAAGAGTCCAGGTGTGCCTGCACGGATCCTAAAACAACTAAACCTATTAAATAAAAATCAGTAATGTGTTTGCTATTCACAGCTGCTGCCACAATTGCTTTGCTAGGTTTCACAAGCTGAAGAGGAAAGATTTATTCTTCTCCTAACTCCACTTATGTCAAGTGCGCAGAATCCAGGTTAATGTGCTGCTAATATGTACTTAGTGACTATCCCAAACATGATGAGGACATCCTAGCTCAGTTACCCACAGCATATTTGTGGAAGAGGATGCCATATAAACAGACACTGACCAAAAGTACCACACCTGTGGAAGCAAAAAATACCACCTCAACACAATTGTTTCCTCACCAGATTTCTCTAACCAGCTGAAAAAGAAACTTCTTTAATGAAAATGTGCCAAAATAAAAATTGAAACTAATTACTTTAAGCACTTTAATGATTTAGGATTACTAAGCAATTTGGACAAGATAAATTAACTGGAGGTAGTAAGTTAAATGAAGTTTCATACTATTGAATCAAGCATTTTGGTCTTGAAGAATTCACAAATATCTATGGGAAGTTAATAACTGTCTTGTAATCCTGATGTTTTGTACAGTACTGAAATATCTATAACTTGAAGCAGAAGTGACACAACGGTGCTATACTTAGTGAAAATTACTGCTTGGACAGGTTTGTCCAAAGTTTCCCAGTGAAACTGTTGACCAGCCTATAATCTAAATATGTCTGCATTAAATCCCAATATGTCATTACTGGAAAAAGAAGAAATCCTTCATTTTTCTTTTGGACAGGAATTAAAGCTTACTTTGTAAACACCAGTGAGAATTTATTATCTAAATGAGTTCCTCCTGTGGTAAACGTCTCAAGGACCTGCCTGTCAATAGTAATGAAATCAACCCATCTTTCTAGTTTTGAGCAGTGACTTTAAATTCCTGATCGAGTCCTTATGGCCTAGTACCATGCCTGACCACTCAAAGCTCCTCACTCTAATGAGTTTAGATGGTGTCAGACTTTGAAGAAGGGTAGAGTAAATGCCTCTGAACTTGGTGAAGGCAATGAAGTTGAAAATAAATAAATAAATAAATAAATCTACTTACTTTATCAGCCTGAAATAATGCTTGATATTCCTAATATGAGAGCCACAGCTATTTCAACAGTAAATTATATGCAACTCATTGCAAGCTTCCTTATCAGAAAGCTAATGCCACGGATTAACAAATGGAGCAATTTTTACACCTGAATAATGAATGTGGGCAGTGAGAACACCTACAAATCAAGAATATATTCCTTAAGCAGACTTCTTCTGATTAAGACAGAGATTACACTAGCTTCTGGCTTCCCTCACTATACCAAGTATAAATCTAATATGAAGGTATCTCATTCACAGTAATTTGGATCTATAATTGATATCCTTTCTGAGGATTAATATATCAAAATAAAATGAAAAACAAAAATCACAAAAAAACTTTATCAGTGATGTAGGTTGTTGGAAACAAAATGTTTTCTCCTGAGTTGCCAAACTCTGTATTCAATACATTGCTAGTACAAAAGCATGTATAATGTGAATTAAAGGAAAGAAAAAAAAAAAAAAAAGAAAGAAAAAAAGTAGGTTTGTATTCACATTAAGATTTCTAACTGTTACCATTTAAAAGGGCCATGAGGTACCTGTAGGTACAACTCGGGTTTTTTTCTACCAGTGCTTTTAGCAGTTTATTCATCTTGGGGAGAGTTTTATTTGTTATTTTGTAGGCAGGAGTGTGCTGGATCTTTGCAGGTTGCTATTCTGAGTGGAGTTTGATTTCCTGCTGTCTCTCTTCATCACCTCTCTCCTTTTGTAGATTCCCCTGCCATTCTCCTGCTTGTATCTCTGAACAGTGGGCATGCTTTTCATTTTAAAAATTACTCCTACTGGGAGCTCACTTAACAGGATTGAACATTCGTGATTTTGCTCTTCAGCAGGTCTTTCTGCTTTTGAAGAAAGAGTTCAGGGCTAGCTACTGTGTTCTGGTCATTGCTGCTTCCCTCAAAAATGGACTTCATTTACACTTCTTCTTTCCCTGCTGCCTCCTTGTCTTATCAGTTTTCAGTGTCAATGTTTCTCATAGGCCATACACACAAGTATTTGTTTCACCTTTTAATTCTATCTGCCCAAGAGGCTCCCCATTGGTGGCGGATGCCTGCTGAGCTTGGCAGACAGCAGCACCAGGATATCACATTGGAGGTCCTGCAGAGCAGAATCTTTTCATGCTCAGGACTCCCACAGAGACAATGAAGTAAATAATTTTGGCTTTTCTCACCACAGCACTTGGGTGCTCCCTGTGTGAGGGTGCCTGCTCCTGACAACCCCTGTGATGGCACTTCTTGCCAGATGTTGCACTGCAGCCCTGCTCTATCAATGGACTGCTGGTCTTAACAAGCAATATTGGTTCTCAAATGACAGCTTGTGGTCATGGTCATTCCTCATTACATTATATTAGGCAGTAACAGTTGGCAAAATTGCTATTGATTGTTCTCCCTACTGGACTCAGTGTCACCCTTGTAAAACACCTCAATCCTCTGTGAATAACTTTTGTCCTTCTCCTTTGGTCCTTCACTCATTCAGTGTAAAGTCCAGCACAATCCCAAGTCTATGCTGAGTTCATTCCTCAGCCTAACATGCTTATATAGAGTGAAGAGTTTGATGTACTGCCCCTATTGGAAGAAAGATCAGGTATTTGGAGCAGAGATAGTATCCTTTCACCCCACCCTTTATTTACTGTGTGGTAATGCTATTTCCATGCGGGCATTGCAGTGTTCTTTATAATGCAGAAATGTGAATTTCCTTTCAGACCTTTCGAAGTCAGGAACATGCTCCAGGGAAAGCAGAGGTACCACAGGGAGTGCAAGGCACAGGGAGCACTGTTTCAATCCCAGGTATCTTGTACCCTGAACTGGTACACCGAAGCCCTGAACAGGAAATAAGAATTACAGAAGCACTGTGCCAAGTGGAACACTTTAATTCTCTTAGATATCCTCCTGCTGTGCCTGTGCATTTCCCTTCTTTATCAAGCTTTTATCAAAATTAGGAGGGTGAAATAGAATTAGAATGTGGAAGTTAACAGAAAGATGATGGATAACAGTAGAAATCTCAAATAGGCTGTACCTTTTCATCTTCATGGAATAATGTCTTCCCTGTAACACCCTCATGGTGAAGGTGAGGGATTGTTATTGCCCTCATTTCCACAAACATGGGCAGAATAGCATAGGCAAAACCCTTTTCCAAAGCCACAATGAGGAATGAGTTTGGGGATTACTGAACCATGCTTAAAGCAATGTCCTTTATGGGAAGAGAGTTGTTGGCTGCATTATCAAGTACCACACAGGATGAAGGAAAGAAGGAAACTGTGAACTGTATATTACAAGTTACATGTCACCTCCAGACCACAAATTCAGGCAGTTCTTTAGCTCACCAGTTGTTTTCAGAAAGGTCAAAATTAAGCTGGATATCCTCCTCCTCGCCTAACTGCTTTTGCAGTTATATTACAAACTTTGGTGTGATTTAAGAGGCTCTAGTCCTCTTCTCTACAGCTTTAGGATGCAAAATTACAATATTTTTCCTTTTAAATGCCAATTACATTATCAGTAACATTGGTGTAGTAGCACTATTGTTGAAACACAGGTATGACAATTTCTACTGAAAGGTCTCAGGGCTACAGGCTGAGTTATCAGTCATTTACATTACCCAGGGGAAAGTAACTACAAAGAAGCATGATTAGCATTAGGGACAAGCTGAGAAGAAAAGCCTCCAGTCTTCCCTGCATTCTCAACTGCTGACTTCCAGCAGCACCCACACTCAGGGATCAATCCCTGGGGCTCCATGGCATGTGGGAGCAGGAAAGATGTCTGAGGACTTCAGACACTTCACTTCAGAGAAACAGCAAGAAGGGGTTTGGGAATGCAAATATAATGAGCTGAACTTGCCTTTGCTACACCTGTACAACTTCCTCGTATCTCAATGCTTGCATAAGTGCGAAAGGAAACTCAGCATTGCACTTTGCACATTGGCACTGAAATTTGTTGCTCTGGGAGAAGCCTGTAGAAAGTGATGATTATACAAGGTATAAAGCATATTTTGAAAAGAGAGGGATTTTTGAAAGCTAGGCTACAGGTTACTAAAAATGAGAGCAGTACTGAGATGCAACAGCTACGGAACGAAAAGCCAAAGATATGATAAAAGAAGATAGATGTACAGTAGAAAGCAGACTCCTAGAATAGTGCCACATAAGGAGGTTAAGAATACTTTACTGCACAATTAAAGTTACAAAGAATAAGGGAAAAGCAGCATAGTGTACTTTGAGTCAAAGCTAAAGATGGTGTCCATGTTCACAAATGATATCAAATCCTTAACGGAAACAAGATTTAGTGAAGATTTTTAATAGATCTGCTCTAGACCATTCTGTTCAAATAAGCACAGAAAAAAAAATATAAAAAAAATCAAGTTGTCCTGTTGTGTTTTTTTTTTTTTTTTTTTTTTTTTTTTTTTTCCCCCAGAGGTGCTCCTGTCTTTGTACAGAAAAGTGCTCCTTGTCCTTCCTCAGATTGTTATTGTCTGTCATTGGCCACTGCCATTTACAAAGCAGCATGTTTCTCTTAAGTGCTTTTTGTTCCCAGAGCACCTTGAACCTAAAAGAAACAGAGGCCTTTAGAAAGCTAATGGAAGTTTCAGGTGCTCAACACCTGTGAAGAGAAGGCTCTGGTTTTCTAGTTTCTCTCAAATTCCCTTTAATCTATCTTTAATAGAAAACATTATATTGAATTGCTCACTCTAATATGCATTCCATGTGTACATACAGAACCCTGATTCAGCCGTGGTTCTCATCTTTTGTTTCTGGTGTTTGTGATACATCCTTTTATTTCTGTTTCAGAAAGCTGAGAGGCAAAAGCGAGAATTTCTGCAACACAGAAAAGACGGCAACACCGAAAGCTGTGAGACAGATTTAAAATAGACAGTCATCTGATGCGTGCTCCATTCCTGGATTTATGCTGAAATATTGTGGAGAGTGTCAATGCATTTGTTGAATGCATAAAATCTGTGAGGATGTCTGTCACGTGGGAATCAGTCAGGAAGCCTGGAGCAAGGATACCCATAATTATGCCGTCAAAAGGCTTGCAATAAGTAGCAGAATATTTTATTTGCTGTCAATCCTACAAAAACTCTTTTATAACACCTGTGTCAGCAGATTTCAGATCCCAAGAGGTGCTACTTTTTGAAAGCAGCAGAGAATTCAGAAAGGATTTGTGGTGTGCTTGCCAAGTACATTCAGTGGAAAACCTCATTGGTTTAATGAAGTTAGAGGTGGCAGAGGACATCTCAGTTTTGTCTGGTTTGGAGCCACTAATTGCCTCTCCAGGCGAGTCAGACTTTCACACTAATTGATGCTGTTAATTTTCATTTTTAGTGACCCCTGTTATCTATTACTTTTGTTTCTATAATAGCTAAACCCTTTGGTCAACCCCCTCCCACCCTAGTGATCTACTGCATACAAACACCTAAGAAAAGATGCCTCCTGGCTGACACAGAAAGCTTGGGGAAGGCACCAGACCATAAAGGCAATCTCCACCAGCTAGCAGAGACCTGAGCCAAAACCTGCACACAGGGATGCTGTCGGTATTTGTCAGTTGAGATTCATCCCATGAGCTGCAGCACCATGGTGCACCTACACTACCTCCAAGTGCTAGCTGGCTCACATCTAACAAGTGTACATTCTTCTGTACTTCACATCCTTCTACATGTCCAGCTCTGGAAATAGCTCAAAGGAAGCCAATTTCTCCTTTGTACATGTATTTCCAAATTAGCCATGCCTGCTGAGATGCTTTACCACAGCAGAACACTCTTACACAGTCACCATGCAATAACAAGAAAGTACAGCTACCAACACTATTTACTGGAAAGATCCCCAGAGAGGTTGTAAAGTCTCCTTCTCTGAAGATGTTTAAAACCCACCTAGATGTCATCCTGTGCAATGTGCTCTAGGTGATACTGCTTGGAAGGGTGGCTAGACTAGATGATCTTCAGAGATCCCTTCCAACCTCAGCCATTCCATGATTTTGTGATTTTAGTGCTGAAGACATTTTTTGCCTTTTCTCTGTTTGATATCAGAAAGTGCATCCATAGGAATAAGCAGAGATTGCTCTCTGACCCTGAGGCCACTAGCACAGTACTGTTCACATTCATACACATAAACTTCTGGAGAACATGGAGCTGCATGTGGCCTGCAGTTGTGCTGGTCGTTAACCTGTGCTAACCCTAGGGCTGTGCCCGAAACCTGGGGGATGCTAACTGGCACAGGACAAAACCACGTCAGGGACCTTGCTAAGCAACTTCCAGTATAAATGATCCCGGGCCAACAAGCACAACAGTGTCCTGGTTTGGCTTCTTTCCCTAGCATAGACAAAGCCATATGATTTCACTCCGTGAACCTTCTGGGTCTGCTGTGCATGAGAGTAGCCTGAAAACCTGAGCCCTCCATTTTGGTGACTGCAAATCAAAGTATCCCACTTGATCTCAAAGAAGTCAAAAAGAATTTGAAAAACAGCTTACCATTTGTATTCAGAGGACCTGTAACTCTTTTAAGTTAATTTATTTTTCCTGCCTAGATATACCATTCTGAAGTAAATAGTCTCTAATTCACATAATTGTGTCATAAAATATCTCTTATAACAATTTGTAGTTATGATACAATTATCTCAATTTTTTCTCTGATGAACCTGTTTCATCAATCAAGGTTTTGATTGACTGTATCTGTGCCTAAAAAGAAAAAATAAAATAAACAGCCATGTCTTGCTGAATCTTTTTCCACTGCCTGTTTCCTACAGTGCCTGCTCACTGGAGCTCTATAAGTGATATGTGAAGCAAAAGATTCTGCTTGTCAGCCTGTTTCACAGATCCTCTGAAAATAAACACATCAGACGCTGAGCTGAGCTAATGGAACACTTGCTTCTGGATGCTCATTTTTGTGTCAGGTTAATGTCGTGCCCCTGGATGTACCATCTTGAGAGGGGAAAGAAAGATTTGATCAAAAATAAAAATAGCTGGTTTAGGTTTAAGTTTTTCTTTTGTACTGTGAAGTGCAGGAAAGGAAAATGAAAGGGCGTCATTTGCTGTGACCACTGAATAGAATAAGAGCTGCAAATGCCAGCAGGCCTGCTTCTCACCCATGAATCCAGTACATCATTTGTTTGGGGGGGAAAAAGCTCCACACACCTTTCCACTGAACCTCAGCAGTGCTTCTCGGTATAAACAATAGCTCATATTGTTGAGGAGGCTTATCGAGAAATTTATGTCAGTAATGATGGGGATTTTCAGCTGGCATTCCCCAGCATTTGTGAAGCATTTGCTGCCCGTAAGTGTGTTGATAAGCTGCTTGCTGATTAGAATATTCTATCTGCAGTGAAATCAGGCTCCTGTTTCTCTGACATATCTCCTCTGTGTCTTAAAAATACCACTAGCACATCAACAGCTTATCACAGGAAGCTATATGAATTCAGAACATGATTCTCTTGCAAGATCTTTCAGGTTAGGTGTCAGCACAGACCGAAAAAACAAGGCACTAGCAAGAGGTGAACATAACAAGCATATCTCATAATCTTTCAGTGTTATAACCCTCGTTCCTGTGCTTTTTGAATATTTGTTGCCTACACTATGCTGGTGTCTGCTTTTGACTGTAGGCTCCTCAGGGCAAGTGTGTCTTTGTGTCAGTAATACACTACCCACTAATGGTACTGCACAGGCAGTAATGAGTGAGGCCATTACACACAGCTGCAAATACAAATAATAGCAGTAGTCTGGGTGCTCTGCTCAGTGTCTAGATGCTTAAAAGAGGAAATGAATCACCTGATTGCTCATCTGAATAATCACACAGGGAACCTGTATGTTTAACAAGTGTAACACTAATCCACCAGCAGTCATGCAGGAGTCTCTGCCATCCCAATGATGGTGTCTAATGACAGAAGAGCCATGAATGACTGCAGTGATGACTCTTGAGTGGAAAGCTGCCATGCCCAAAATAACCTGTTGTGGTGGTTTTACCGTGCTGGGCAGCTAAACCCCACAACTGCTCTCTCACTCCCCCTCCTTTAGATGAGGAGGGGGAGAAGTAAAGCAAAGAACAACTCACAGGTTGAGATAAGGATAATTTAATTAAAGGGAAATAATTATAATAATTAAATAAAGACTACCATGAACTAAACAATTTAACTAAGGGGAAATAAAAGGGAAAGGGGAAAAAAGGGAGGAAAACAAACAAACAAAATAAATGAAAGCTATATGGAAGTGCAGAGGAAAGAAATTACTCTCTACTTCCCACAAATGAGCGATGATTGACCACGTCCTTGAAGCAAGGCCTCAACGCACGCAGCTGGTGTTTGAGAGGAGGACCGACGTCTTCTCAACGAGAGCCCACCCCCCCCTCTTCTTCCTGTTTCCACCTTTTATTGCTGAGTGTGACACCACATGGTATGGAATATCCCTTTGATTGGTTTAGGTCAGCTGCCCTAGTGATGTTTCTCTCCTCACTTTTTGCCCACCCCCTAGGAGGGTTAAAGAGAGGCCCAATGCTGTGCCACTGCTGCTCAGCAGTAGACACAACACTGGTGTGATAACACTGCTGTTCCAGCTACAAGTACAGAGTACGGCACTGTATGGGCTGCTGCCGGGAAAGTTAACATTCCAGCCAGACCCAGTACACACGTGCCATTTGGGTTCACTCAGACATCATGTGGGACACTGCCATCCTCTTGAAAATGTTACTGCTCTTTCTCTTAGCAGGTGTAGGGAAGGCCAAGGAGAAAAGGATGTTCATACAAACACAGCTTGGGCATTTGATGGTGTAACTTTCAGCTGCAAAGATAAAAAGCTGACAGTGTTGAAGATGTTGTCTTGGGGGCTAATACCTGCTTGCTGCTAAGGCTTCCATTCCTTTTTTTAAAAGCTCATTTAAAACTGGTAGAATTTTGTTTCAGAGTATGAAGCTGTCATAATATCTTTGCTAAGTGAGGGTCAGTGTCTAGCAACTGAGTGTTCTTGTGTTGTCTTAACAGCAAATGTTTTCTTGTACAAATCTTATTAAAATATATGGAAAACACTCATTTTAACCACATATGTGTTTAAAATCTCTGAATTTGCCATGTGTGTACAGAAAAACATGTTGATACAAACATATATCTACGGTTATAGTTTATCTGATGTATTTTATCTGATATTTTTAATATAATTTAAGCCATTGGGGGTATATCCAAATTCTATGAAGACCCTAGGGTTAAGATTTACCTCCTCCTTTACATTTAAGGGCACATAAATCCTAATTCAGGTATGTGGAATAGCAATGGGGTTATGCTGACTCAGATAATCCCTACTTGACTTTTGCTTCAAGCAGAGAGATCTTGGGCCAGACCTGGAAGCAGTGAAGAGGATTCCTTTTGCCAGACAAGTATGGACAGCCACCATGCAACAGCAATATGAAACAAACTCCCTTCTCTTAGCATCCTCTGCGTAGAGGCCTGATGCCTTCTCTCTCCTGTAGCCAATGATATGGGATACCCACACAGAAAAGGAAGGGAAGATAAAATTTCTTCAGTATTTTTTCCCCAGAATGTGCAGGCCACAGCTTCCATAAACTGCAATATGAATTTTTACTATGTCAAATATTAATGGTCCATCCCATCACTATTTGTATGCACATTAAAACACTTTTGCAGGAAAATCTATTAGTAGATGGTACTCAAAGCCATTTTTAAATTAGTGGTTCTGGTTTGAAACACTTTTTTAAAAGCTCTGTTTTAGTGTCATGAAGATAAAAACCTTTGCAAAAGTTTGTTCTGTGAAAAATTTGTTCAACTTAGCTAAGAAAGACTTAGAGCTTTGTGTATTTATTAATTATATTAATATTAATATTAATATTAATATTAATATTAATATTAATATTATTTATTAATGGTAAGTGCATGAATGTAGTTGCAACAGAGTTATCATGAACAACATCAGTATACCTTAAAGTAATTTAGTTCAGGCAAAAAGAGGGGGAGAAGCTATCTCTGGCTGATCTTTAGATTTCTTTTGTGGAAATAAAACTAAAAGGCCTTGACTGTACAACACACTTTATATGCTTAGACTGGAAGCTACCCCTTTTCTCAAAGCTTTTCTTTTAGCCACTCTGTGGCTGTAAGAACAGTTTCATCTGTTCTCTCTGCACTTCTCTTATCTTGCCTAAGGTCTGGGAACTGCCAGAAGTGGGAGTAGGACAGGTATAAATGAGGCTCCTGACAATCAAACTCTTTCTTGTCTTTCTTTTTGGTCATAAATTCAACATCACCTTTCCATTAATTAACCCTACATTTGAATACAATAAATCCTTTTTTTTTTTTTTCTCCAGAAGAGAAGCTATAGGCATTAAAATGCTGCTTCCAAAACTCAGGTCTTTGTAAGCCCCATTCCCTTTACTCTGGAAGCACCTAAAGGCTGTAGCTCTCACTCATCTTTTTATCAACCAGTATCTGATTCTGTCTCTTTCCAGAGAAGCTTCTCTCACAGCCCCAGTACACAGCTCAGCTCCTTCTCAGACAAGAAGTGCAGCTGGGACCCCTAAACCAGAGGCCGTGCTTTTCTTCAGGCTTGCTGCAGCAGGGTTCTCAAAGGTGCTTTTTCTACAAGCACCAGCACCCCATTTCAGGGATTCAGCTGGGATGGTGCAGTCAGTCCCCTATACCTAAAGCGATTAGACGAATTGCACTGCCAGCTGCCCTAACCACAGGCTCATTGGCCTGTCTCCTGGGCTAGATTTGGACTAATTCTGGGCAAGTTCTCTTGCACAGAATAATCAAACTCTTCTTAGAAATGACAGATGGGAAGGGGGCACTTGATGCTGCCTGTTCCAATGCTACATAACCCTTTCAGTAAATAAATTTCTCCTAATATCCAAACTAAACCTGTCCTGGCACAACTTGAGGCCATTTCCCCTCATCTTATCACTTGGTGCTTGGGGGAAGAGCTCAATCCCCACCTTGTTACAACTTCCTTTGTAAAATACAGTAATGTCTTCCCTGAGCCTTCTCTTCTCCAAGCTAAACAACCCTGGCTCCCTCAGCCACTCCTCGTAAGACATGTTCTCTAGACGATGCTTCACCAGCTTTGTTGCCCTTCCAATGCCATTCTTGTAGTGAGGGATCCAAAACGGAACACAGTATTTGAGGTGAAGCCTCACCAGAGATGAGTACAGAGGGACAAACACTTTCCTAGTCCTGCTGGCCACCCTGTTTCTGATACAAGCCAGAATGCTGCTGGCCTTCTTGGCCACCTGAACACACTGCTGGCTTATATTCAGCTGGCTATCAACCAATACCCCTAGGTCCTTTTCTGCCAGGCAGCTTTCTAGCCACTCTTCCCCCAGCCTGTAGCATTGCATGGGGTTGTTGTGCCCCAAGTGCAGGACCTGGCATTTGAACTTGTTGAACCTCATACAGTCAGTCTAGTCCCCAGCCTAACCAGATCCCTTTGCCAAGCCCTCTTGCCCTGAGGCAGAATCAACACTCGTTCCTAACTTGGTGTCATACTGCAAATTTACTCAATCCCCTCATCCAGATCATTGATAAAGATACTGAAGAGAACTGGCCCCAGTACTAAGCCCTGGGGGACACCAGTTGTGACAGTCATCTAGCTGGATTTAACTCCATTCACCACGACTCTTTGGGCCTGGACAACCAGACAGTTTTTAATGCAATGAAGTGTACATCTGCCCAAGCAGCCAGTTTCTTTAGGAGAGTGCTGTGGGAAAGGGTGTCAAAAGCCTTACTGAAGTCTAGATGGACAACATCCACAGTCTTTCTCTCATCCACTTAGTGCATCACCTTGTCATAGAAAGAGACCAGGCTTGTCAAGTAGGACCTGCCTCTGATAAACCTATGCTGACTGGGCCTGATCACCTGGTTGTCCTGTAAGTGCTGCATGATGATACTGAAGATAAACTGCTCCATGATCTTCCCCAGCACCAAGGTCAGACTGACAGTCCTGTAGTTTCCTGGATCCTCCTTCTGGCCCTTCTTGTAGATGGGCATCACATTTGCTAGCCACCAGTCAGCTGGGACCTCCCCTGATAGCCACTACTGCTGGTAAATGATGGAAAGTGACTTGGTGAGCAATTCTGCCAACTCCCTCAGTACCTTCAGGTGGATCCATAGATTTGCATACATCTAAGTGGAGTAGCAGGTTGCTAACCATTTCTTCCTGGATTATGAAGGCTTCGTTCTGCTCTCCTGCCTCTATCTACCACCTCAGGAGGCTAAATGCCTGGAGAACAACTGGTCTTGCTGCTAAAAATTATGGCAAAGAAGGCATTACCTTTACATTTACCTCAGCCTTTACCACATCTGTTGTCACCATGTTTCCTCCCACATCCAATAAAGAATGGAGATTTTTTGAGACCAAGAAGAAATTTCAACAGCTAAAAACGCAAGAGATCAAGAAGCAAGCCACAGACAAGCTGGAAGGCCTGGACAGTAGAAGTAGCACGTTTCAAGGAGCTGCAGAAGACGCCCAGCGAAGCAAACCTTTGAATCGGGAACTGGTGGAAGCTGTTTCTGCAGTCGCATCTTCCTTACCACGCAGCAAGGAACAGACAGAATCAGAACTACTCGCACAACTAAGAAGACACGAAGAAACCACAGATAAACAGAGAAAGGGGGGAACTATTAACATACGCAATGTTATTTCAGAAATGTCAATTAAAAGGCAGTCACCAGCTCAGAGAGGTGTGATGATATCCAATCGCATTTCCTTGGCGATGGAGGAGGATGGGCAAAGACTCAAGCCTGAGAGACTCTCATCTCGCTCTTTTGACTCAAGAAGAAGTCTTAGAGAAGGAAAGAGGCTTAATATATTCACTAAGGCTCCTCCAGAAACGGAAAGCGCGCTGAAAACAGTATCTTCACCAACGATTTGGGATCCGGAATTTGCAAAGGAGATTGCAGCAGTGACTGACCAGCCTCCCCGAAACGGTTTTGAGGAGATGATCCAGTGGACAAAAGAGGGAATACTGTGGGAGTTTCCAATTGACAATGAAGCAGGGATGGATGATGATGCTGAATTTCACGAACATATCTTTCTGGAGAAACACCTCAAAGACTTTCCCAAGGAAGGAAAATAATTTAAATTTTTTACACACGCAGACCGACTACCCGTTAAAAAATGCCGCAGTTCAGGTCACCGGATGCAAGGAGTGTCTGAGCCTGTTGCTGCCATCGGCGGGAGGCAGAGAAACTGCGTGCGTGAGGTGCGAGCAGGTGGATGATCTGGTCCGCATGGTGGCGGAGCTCAAGGAGGAGGTGGAGAGGTTGAGGGCCATCAGGGAGTGTGAGCGGGAGATAGACTTCTGGAGTAACTCCCTGCAGGGCCTCAAGGGGAGGTGCCGAGGTGAGACTCCTCAAATGGGGGCGGACCCCCCGCCCTGTCCCTGTCGGGCAGAGGGAGGGGATCTGGGAGCTGAGGAGGAATGGAAACAGGTCCCTGCTCGACATCGCAGGCGATGCTCTCCCCTTCCGGCCCCACCTTCCCAGGTGCCCTTACACAACAGGTTTGAGGCCCTAGAGATTGAGAGGCCGGTGTGTGAGGAAGAGGTAGCAAATGTTCCCAGGAGGATGCCTGGGGCGAGGAGGTCGACTCCGCGCCTCAGGACTGCCTCCACCAAGAAAGACAGGAGGGTTATTGTTGTTGGTGACTCGATTCTTAGGGGAACAGAGGGCCCTATTTGTCGGCCTGACCCTACCCGTAGGGAAGTCTGCTGTCTCCCTGGGGCCAGGGTCAGGGACGTTGCCAGGAAGCTTCCTAACCTGGTACGCCCCTCTGACTATTACCCCCTTTTGATAGTCCAGGCGGGCAGTGATAACATCGAAGAGAGAAGCCTCAAGGCTATCAAAAGGGACTTTAGGGGACTGGGTCGGTTAGTGGATGGAGCGGGAGTGCAGGTGGTGTTTTCGTCCATCCCTATGGTGGCAGGGAGGGGTTCAGAGAGGACACGGAAAGCCCACCTGTTAAACACGTGGCTCCGGGGCTGGTGCCAACACAGAAATCTTGGGTTTTTTGATCATGGGGCACTTTACTCAGCACCTGGCCTGATGGCCGCAGACGGGTCCCTATCTTTTAGGGGAAAAAGGATCCTGGGCCAGGAACTGGCAGGGCTCATTGAGAGGGCTTTAAACTAAGTAGGAAGGGGGATGGGGCTGAGGCTAGGATTGTTGGGGCTGTGCCAGGGGGAACAATGGCAAGGCCGGAGGATAAGGCAATGGCCCAGCTGAAGTGCATCTACACCAATGCACGCAGCATGGGTAACAAACAGGAGGAGCTGGAAGCCATCGTGCGGCAGGCAGGCTACGACTTGGTTGCCATCACGGAGACGTGGTGGGACCAGTCTCATGACTGGAGTGCTGCAATGCCTGGCTATAAGCTCTATAGAAGGGACAGGCAGCATAGAAGGGGTGGTGGTGTGGCTCTCTATATTAGAGAGTCTTTCGAGGTTGTAGAACTCGAGGCTGGGAACGACAAGGTCGAGTCCCTTTGGGTTAGGATCGGCAGGGACAACAAGGCAAGTGTCCTGGTCGGGGTCTGCTATAGACCGCCGAACCAGGATGAGGAGACGGATGAGGAATTCTACAGGCAGCTGACAGAGGTTGCAAAATCATCAGCTCTTGTACTCGTGGGGGACTTCAACTTCCCTGACATATCCTGGAAGCACAACACAGCCCTGAGAAAGCAGTCTAGGAGGTTTCTGGAGAGCGTGGAAGATAGCTTCCTGACGCAGCTGGTTAGTGAACCTACCAGGGGTGGTGCCCCGCTAGACCTTCTCTTCACAAACAGAGAAGGACTGGTGGAGGACGTGATCGTCGGGAGCTGTCTTGGGCAGAGTGACCACACAATGGTGGAGTTCACTATTCTTGGCGAGGCCAGGAAGGGGACCAGTAAAACCGCTGTATTGGACTTTCGGAGGGCTGACTTTGAGCTGCTCAGGACACTAGTTGGTGGAGTCCCTTGGGAGGTGGTTCTGAAGGGCAGAGGGGTCCAGGAAGGCTGGGCGCTCTTCAAGAGGGAAGTCTTAATGGCGCAGGAACGGTCTGTCCCCACGTGCCCAAAGACGAGCTGGCGGGGAAGAAGACCGGCCTGGCTCAACAGAGAATTGTGGCTTGATCTTAGGAGGAAAAAGAGGGTTTATAAGCTTTGGAAAAGTGGGCAGGCCACTAAGGAGGACTTTAAAGAAGTAGCGAGGCTGTGCAGGGACAAAATTAGGAAGGCCAAAGCTCATCTGGAGCTCAATCTGGCTACTGCCGTTAAAGATAACAAAAAACGTTTCTATAAATACATCAACACAAAAAGGAGGACTAAGGAGAATCTCCATCCTTTACTGGATGCGGGGGGAAACTTAGTTACAAGAGATGAGGAAAAGGCAGAGGTGCTCAATGCCTTCTTTGCCTCAGTCTTTAGCGGCAATACCGGATGTTCTCTGGATACTCAGTACACTGAGCTGGTGGAAGGGGATGGGGAACAGGATGTGGCCCTCATTATCCATGAAGAACTGGTTGGTGACCTGCTACGGCACTTAGATGTGCACAAGTCGATGGGGCCGGATGGGATCCACCCAAGGGTACTGAGGGAACTGGCAGAGGAGCTGGCCAAGCCACTATCCATCATTTATCAACAGTCCTGGCTATCAGGGGAGGTCCCAATCGACTGGCGGCTAGCAAACGTGACGCCCATCTACAAGAAGGGCCAGAGGGAAGACCCAGGAAACTATAGGCCTGTCAGTTTGACCTCAGTGCCAGGGAAGCTCATGGAGCAGATCCTCCTGAGAGTCATCACGCAACACTTGCAGGGGAAGCAGGCGATCAGGCCCAGTCAGCATGGCTTTATTAAAGGCAGGTCATGCCTGACGAACCTGATCTCCTTCTATGACAGAGTGACACGCTGGGTGGATGAGGGAAAGGCTGTGGATGTGGTCTACCTTGACTTCAGCAAGGCTTTTGACACCGTCTCCCACAGCATTCTCCTCAAGAAACTGGCTGCTCTTGGCTTGGACTGGCGCACGCTTCGTTGGGTTAGAAACTGGCTGGATAGCCGGGCCCAAAGAGTCGTGGTGAATGGAGCCAAGTCCAGTTGGAGGCCAGTCACTAGTGGCGTCCCCCAGGGCTCGGTGCTGGGGCCGGTCCTCTTTAATATCTTCATCAATGATCTGGACGAGGGCATCGAGTGCACCCTCAGTAAGTTCGCAGATGACACCAAGTTAGGTGCGTGTGTCGATCTGCTTGAGGGTAGGAAAGCTGTGCAGGAGGATCTGGATAGGCTGCACCGATGGGCTGAGGTCAACTGCATGAAGTTCAACAAGGCCAAGTGCCGGGTCCTGCACCTGGGGCGCAATAACCCCAAGCAGAGCTACAGGCTGGGAGAGGAATGGTTGGAAAGCTGCCAGGCAGAGAAGGACCTGGGAGTGATGGTGGATAGTCGGCTGAATATGAGCCAGCAGTGTGCTCAGGTGGCCAAGAAGGCCAACGGCATCCTGGCTTGTATCAGGAACAGCGTGACCAGCAGGGCTAGGGAGGTGATCGTCCCCCTGTACTCAGCTCTGGTGAGGCCGCACCTCGAGTACTGTGTTCAGTTTTGGGCCCCTCGCTACAAGAAGGACATCGAGGTGCTTGAGCGGGTGCAGAGAAGGGCGACGAAGCTGGTGAGGGGCCTGGAGAACAAGTCCTACGAGGAGCGGCTGAGGGAGCTGGGCTTGTTCAGCCTGGAGAAGAGGAGGCTCAGGGGTGACCTTATCGCTCTTTTTAGGTACCTCAAGGGAGGCTGTAGCGAGGTGGGGGTTGGTCTGTTCTCCCACGTGCCTGGTGACAGGACGAGGGGGAATGGGCTTAAGTTGAGCCAGGGGAGTTTTAGGTTAGATGCTAGGAAGAACTTCTTCACTGAAAGGGTTGTTAGGCATTGGAACAGGCTGCCCAGGGAAGTGGTGGAGTCACCATCCCTGGAAGTCTTCAAAAGACGCTTAGATGTAGAGCTTAGGGATATGGTTTAGTGGAGGGCTGTTAGTGTTAGGTTGGAGGTTGGACTCGATGACCTTGAGGTCTCTTCCAACCTAGAAAATTCTGTGATTCTGTGAGATTCTCCTTAGTCCTCCTCTTCTTGTTTAAGTATTTATAAAAATATATATATTTTATTATCTTTAACAGCAATAGTCAGATTGAGCTCAAATCAGGCTTTTGCCCTTCTAATTTTGTCCTCGCACAACCTCACAACATCTTGTAGTTGTTCTGAGTGGCTTGTCCCTTCTTCCAAAGGTCATAAACACTCTTTTTCTTCCTGAGCTCTAGCCACAGCTCTGTTCAGCCAGGCTGGTCTTTTATGCCAGCTCATCCAGCATATTTCAGAACCTGCTCCTGTGCCTTTAGCATTTCCTTCTTGAAGAGTGTCCAGCCTTCCTAGACTCCTTTGCCTTTCAGGACTGCCTCCTAAGGGACTCTGCCAACCAGTCTCCTAAACTGCCCTCTGGAAGCCTATGGTGGCAATTCTGCTACACCACCCCACTCCCAACTCTGTGTTTAGGGATTAAAGCACTCCCTAATATAGAGGGCTACCCCACGGTCTTCCTTCCTAGCCTATTCCTTCTGAGGAGTTTCTAGCCATCGATTGCAGTGTTCCATTCACATGAGCCATCCCACCATGTTTCGGTGGTAGCAGCTGTGTCATACTCCTCCTGCTGCAAAATGGCTTCCAGGTGCTCCAGTTTGTTGCCCATGCTGAGTGCATTGGTGTAGGTGCCTTTCCACTGTGCTAGTGATCCTGCCACCTTTATACAGGGAGAAGCCCTAATTCCTACATAACCATTCCTGGGCACTTCTGTGATTTCTCCCTGTCAATGTGCCTTGTGCCTTTGCAGCTGTATGGCTCTCAATCCCCTACCTCAACAGGGGCAGCAGACCAATGGACCTTGCTAGCACACTGTCCCTTAACAACTGTCATGCCACCGCAAGTCTTGTCTCTGTCAAGCCTGGTTTTATCCCTTTCCCCCTTCAAATCTAGTTTAAAGCCCTGTCAATGAGCCCTCCTAACTAAGAGCCCTCCTCTTCAGCCTTAGAGAATGAGGAAGACTCAACACCTTATCTCCGGAAAGGAAAAGCCTTTCTGAACACTCAAATCCAACAGAGGCAGATGCACTATTTGTTAGCATTTGCTGTTGCCCATCTTCATCTTCTCACAGCAGAGAAATTCCTTGGAAACCATCTCAAGGCAAGCACTTCTGTACATGTGCTGTGCAGGGAGTCTAACATGGATGTTGCAGATGCTACAAGGTGACTAGGAGCAAGGCAACATAATGCTTGTGCTGCATTCCCCAAACATCCCTTCTGGCACCAGAAGTACATCCTATAGCACTTTGAAAGACTGTCAATGTCATGTCCATTTTCATGGTTTTCCCAGCATTGGTAAATGCTGGATGACATTTTTATTTTCCATTTTTTTGTATTTGAGAAGGTAATAATTTCCAGACCCACATGACCATCAGTATATATTGTTAGGTTAATATTCATGCAATGTGCATTCAGTGGGACAGTTATCTGAGCTCTGAAACATTTCCATACACACAGCAATCATTTTTAAAAGAATAGAGCTTTTAGCTTGAATCTCATTGAATCAAAATTACTTAGCTAACAAAAAAAAAAAATGATAATGTTTCAGAAAATATAATTGCAATTGCAAAACTATTTACAAAAAATTAGAAGAAGGTTTATTTCTCACAATGACTCTATCACTTTACCACTGGTTTTGTGAATTGTTGGCAAACAATATAGAAGTTTTTTTCACCTCAATGTAATTCATTGCTGGAATTTATTTGAGATATAATTTAAGCATATATTCTTGATTTATAGTTTGTTAAAAGAAATTTACAGCAGTATTCAACATTATTTGTTGAGCTGTGTTGGTTAATATTGATTGATAACATGTATCAGATGATAGCTTTCTATTCCATGATTATATGACATTCTTATAGTAAGAGTTTTCCAATGCCAATTCTAATGCTTTTTTAATTCCAAAATTACTTCCGATGAGAATTCTCTTGTAATCATTCAAAATGTCATTTGTTTCACCTATCACTCTTGCTAGCTAATATATATCATATTCAAACAAGGACAATAAAAAGTAAGCAAACACATATGAAACGAATTCTTATAGAAATTGCTGAAATTTTCACCTCTTCTCAAAAAAAAAAAAAAATCACATCAATGTACACACTCACAGAGTTTCTGAATTCTGGATTTGATACATCTCCCAGAAACATCTCTCCGTGGAGAACAGCTTCCCCTTTAACTCTTTAAGAAAGGGGTATTTATAAGTGGAATTATTCATGAATATAATGAACCTGATATAAACCAGACCTCCAGATTTTCACACAGGAAAAGATGTGAAAACCATCCCATTATGTTAAATGCTAGATCAAACCGTCAGCTGGAACTGAGAGTGAGGTCTGGTTCTAGCACAGACACAGCTGAAATTGCAATAAATACAGACAGGTCAGGGAGTTTGAGCCCAACCTGGCAGTAACCCCATGAGAGAAGCCAGCACAAGTGCAAGCTGATACAAAGTGAAACGTCTTGCACTGGCTTCTCCGGACAGTGCTGCAGTGGCAGAGGAGAAGGCCTATCATGTTACAGGGCATGGAGTGCCTGTTATATGGGTTTTTGCTTCCATTTCTTTGTCCTTACCAAGGTGCTGCACCAAGCAGGCCGCCCCTCGAGGCTGGGAGCACTCCAAACCAGAGCGTGGCCTCACTGAAGCTGGATGCCTGGTTCCTCACAAATGATTCCTTCATCCCCTCAAACAGGAGAGCTTTGACATACTCCCACAAGGTTTCTTGGCTCTTCTGGGCTTTTTTTTGTGGTGGGAAGTACTTGGATTCAGTTTATGGTAATGAACAGATTTTTGTCTGCTGGATATGAGAAGTCCCACACTGATCCAAGTGAGGGATATGATCCTCATAATCTTGACTCCAAAAGGTGGTTTAAATAACTAAGTTGGTTGGCATGTTTGCATGACCAGGAGGGAATCTTCACCACATCACAGAATGGTTAAGGTTGGAAGAGACTTCAGGAAGTGACCTTCAGGGTCATTTAGTGTAACACCCGCGTCGTTTTTTATTTTTTAAATAAACAGGTTCTTTACAAATAGATCGAGTGGAGACAATTGGGAAACTGTGGTTCCCACATGCAGCCTAGTAACCTGATCGCATTGAGTCCTGAGCAGTTCTTCCACCTCTGAAGCTGAGCTGGAAGCATGCAGGACTGATGGGGTGGTGAAGCTGCAGAAGGCAGCACTGCTATGAAGAACTGAGCTGCCTCCCCCTTTTCTGCCCTCCCTGCTGGGCATTGCAGTCCCCATTGCCTCAGGCAGCAGCTGGTGCACAGGACTGGACCAGACTGGCACAGGGTCATGCAGGGACAAGTGGCATAGGAGCCCTGTCACAGAAACATGAGTATCATTTCTCCTTGGGGCTGGGGATAAACCTGTCTGAGTCCCTATGCTGTACTTTGTCAGCTAATGATGCTGGGCTGAGAGTGGGGCATCAAAAAGCAAAGTGTGGGAGGAAAGCACCATGTGAAAGTGCAGTCATTTTTTGGTCAGTCAGGCAGCTATAAGAACAGGAAAATAAAAGACTACTGGAGGTTACTGTGTAGGCAGATGTTTCACCTGTTATTTGTACAGCTGAGCCATTGATTTGCTTCTGTCGTTTTGGTGTTTGTTTTTGTTTTTATTTTCCTAAATTAATGTTCTTTTCCTCCTCCTGTTAAAATAGTTTTATGTTTCAAACACAGGCTCATCATTCACAAAGAGGAAAGAGTAGTTTCACCAGGGACACCAAAGAAGATATTTTTGAATTTGGATGCCAAGCTGAAGGCAATAGCTAACTTTATGAGGCCAGCCCTGAGCTACTGCTGCTGCATAGGTTACCTTTGTCATTCAGCCAGGATCATCCTCTTAGTGAATAGACTTCTGCACCAGATCATTCCCAAAGGCCTGAAAGGCTGTAGAAAAAGTGCCAATATCCAAGGATGTCTATGTGCTGTGCTAGAAGCCATATGCTGTGGTTGTCTCCATGCAACAGTTCACTGCCCCTTTATAGCCTGTTGTGCTTAAGAAACCTGTTGTCATGGACTCCCTCCTTCAACCATCATGAGCATTCTGCCAGCTTCATCCTTGTTCTTGACTCTAGGCCACGGCTTTTTGCCCATCTAGCGAACTTCTTAAACAGCTCCTGATTTTCAAGCATATTTTCTGACTTGCATCCTCCCTCCAGTCAGATTCTCTTAATATTCCTTAATGATGAGAAATTCAATTCTGTGAAACTCCAAATATAAAGATTACTAGTTAGGACTGTCCTTTGTTTGTTCATAATGAATGTAACCAAACCATATAAGCCCCAGGCAATCAATGACTTGTAGTCCTGGAATTAATCTATTGTTATCTGTTGGAATGAGGCTTCAAACACATAGCTGTCAAGTGCAATCTCCTTTTCCATAGAGAAAAAAAAAACAACAACAACAACAACAACAAAACACTTTTAAATCACTAAAACTCTGACTGTTTTACTACCAGCTGCAGATCTTCCAAACTTTAGTTGCTCATAATAACGTAGTTTTCAATTTACAATTCAGACAGACACTTTATGAGTAATTCATCCTACTTTCTGTTTTGATTCAGTGTTTTGAAGCAGACATCATCTCTTTATTCCCCCTTAGTCCCCAACAACCCTTCTGGAGCTTGTAGTTAGCATATTTTCACACTCCTCCAGCCACTGATCACTTCAGAGGGGATAGGATAATGCAGGGTGCCATCTCTCCCCCTCAGCCCTTCCTATGAGAAATGCAACCTGAGATTCAAAGATTTCATTCAGGTGAATCACCCTGTTAACTCCCTGCAATGGCAGTTACAACAGACATCCTTTCATCAGTAAGAATTTCCAATTTCTTTTGCACAAAACTATCCAACTGGCATTAATGCATTAACTATTCAATTTCTTCTATTCCCAGTCAGCTCCAGCACTGTTCAATACAAACGTGACTTCCTGAGATTGAACTACATTTTCCTTCCTAGTTTCCCTCTCCGACATCTTTCACACCCTCCTAGTTGCTTCCCTGATTAAACTAACCCTTTCTTTCTGTATTCTCCTATCCAAGGGGAGAGTAGCGCTGCAGCCCTGAGGCATGACAGCTGCCATGGGAAAGCAATGTACAGCTCGATAGCTCACAAGGATATGTTGCCCATGTCCCCACTTGCAGCTTCATGAGGTTACAGGACAGCAAAGTATTCATTACCATAGCACAAAGCTAAGCACTGGGCTTTCCTACTGATGCTGAAAGTTGTGCATGGCATATGTGGTATGCTGAACTATCCTGCTGAGACTAAAGCTGTAAGAGTGTAGCATGGTTATCTGCATCCTTGGCAGAGGCTCCAGCCCCAGAGTTCTAACTCTCCTGGTAGGCAGTGAATGGGAAGAAAGGCAGTGTCTCCGAGTCAGCTGCAGCAGTTTGTCCATCGTGCCCCAGGACACTGAGTCCTGCTCTGCAGTGCTGGGCTGTCAGGAGCTCCCCCTGAGGCCACCAACACCACCTCTCTGCTGTACTTCCAGCCTTTGTAGCTTCTGCTCAGGAGTCTGTGGGGGGAATTAATGTCATTCCTAATACCTCACTGCCCGGGGCTAAGCAGCTTCTTGCAATATGATGCAAAATTATCAATTTGCAAATATACATTCAACTATAAACCGCTTGTGGTTAGAAGGGTCCCCTGAGAAACTGTGGAAAGTGTGTAAGGCAGCAGGGGAGCTTGTAGGAAGCCGCAAGGCAGCTGTGTAGAGAGGGATCATGGGAAGTGAAGGAGAGTGGGACAGACCTGAGGGGATGTGCATGGGATTCAGTCCACCAGCCCTCTTCAGGGAGAAAAGGGCATTCCCTTCCTCACTTTCTTGACACTTCTGCTGCTCACTGTGCAAAAGAGGGCAGAAAGGCTGCCTCCTCAGCAGATGCACATTCAACCTATGGCAATTGAATCTTCCAGTTTGCAGATCCCAAAGGATGAGTGACATTTAGCCTGGACAGCACAAGCAAAACAAGAATAAACAAGAGATGACAACTTGGTGTCTCTACACATGGCTTCTGTACTGATGGGGTAAAGAAGGTATGCTTGGCTTCCTCGGAATCTCAGTCCTTCCCTGATCCCCAGAAAATTATGTTTTGGAGGTGTCTGGGTAGGCTCACATGCCCTCAAAAAGCAATTCTTCAAAGTGATACCCATGTCTCTGTTTCTTTGGCTGGTACTCTAAAGGGTATGACCAAGACAGGAGTTGGACTCAATGATCTTTATGGGTCCCTTTCAACTTGGGATATTCTATGACTCTGTGATTATAAGACACACCTAATGCCTAAGGGACATTATTGTTTGTGCTGTAGTGGTGGCACCTCAGACTCTGGAATTGAATCTGACTCTTATATTCACAGAAACTTTCTTAAACTGTTCAGTGGTATTTTAAACTTTAGTTTAAAGGTTTATTTTAGACTTGCATTGAAAATACTTCAGCATGCAGGAACAAAAACTAAAACTCCTGTCCTGGCCATGAATCAGCTTTTCCTCAGTGGGATTTTCAGACCCTTACTCTCCTTTTCAGAGCCTAACTCATCTCTTTGGTCACTTGATTGAAGGAGCTCCCCAACTTCACATTTTCATTCCTTTAAATAGAGCTTCATTTACCATCCATCCATTTTAAATAGAGCTCCATTAGTTAATTAACATCAGAGAAACACTGGAGTCATCTCTGAATATATATAAGCAATGATATCTAGTAACCTCTCAGAAATATCAAAGGGAAATGAGCAAAGAGGCCAATTTGGATAATTTAGCCTATGGACTGGGGCCATGATGGATGAATGCACTACAGTTAGTGGCATAGTAAATCCTCAGCCCATCATCAGATGGTTTTGTATCCTATGATAGTTTTAGTTCCTGACATTCTGGGTGAAAAGAAACTTGTTATTATGGAGAGAAAATATCTTCATTTGTGTGTGTCAATAGTTCTTGAAAGATTCCCAGTGAAGCATATGAAGGCCCTATCCTTCTCTCTGGGCAGCTTTATTTATTCATCTTTTTTTTTTTTTTTTTTCCTTTTTTTTTTTTCCTGTGGTCTCTGACTTGAACAAACAGAGAGGATTCCAGCAGTTAATGTCTCCTAAGCTTTCTGAATGGATGAAGTGTGGCTTTTCATCAATATAGACTGACAGCTGGGATGCCTGGGCTCCACTGCTTCCTGATAACAGTGAAACATAGGGGTAGAACAGGGGATTAACATTACACTTAATTTTCACATGTGACAAGGTCTGGATCTGTTGATCTGAGTGACTTTGAAGATGGTCATTGTCCTTTTCTGGGCATCAGATAACAGCAATAATAAGACATTTCTGAGGACATGTGAATGAGCAGCTCCTCATCCATCAGCAAAGCAACCTATTATGACTTCTGTGGATGCTGAATTCTTCCCCACAGCATCATCAGATGCAGCAGCTCTCAGGATGGTTCACATAACTATTTGGATTTCAGATTATTTTCAGAAGTTAGCTACTAACAGGCTACTCTCAGACTTAAGTATGGAGCAGTTTTTTACTGCTCCACCACAAAAAGCTTTAAATAAAAAAAAAAAAAATAAAAAAAGCTTTAAATAAAAAAAAAATGTAAAACCAAACGCACATATTCTTGGGTATACACAAAATAAATACAGGAAATATCTGACATTTTCGTGGTAATAGGACATTACCATGGACATTAATAGGACACTCCATAATAAAATGACTGCTGTTTGTTAAAAACATGGATTTTTCTGTAACATTATCCTAGCATTTGATAATTCATTTTAAGAGAAAAATATGTCAAGTGAATTTGGATATGTTGGAAATTTGCATTTGAGCACCATTCTGCATAGAAGTCCTTCCAAAGCCCTTGAATATAAATGAATCAAAGTTATTTCCATAACACGTTGAACCATTATGCCAATGAATGAAAAGCTCTTCCTAATGCTGCCAATTTATGTTCCAGATTGTATAACAGGAGAGTAATCATACTGCAAAAGTTTCCGAAATATGAATGCTCACATACACAGTGCTGTAGGTTAGCCTACTTTAAAATGGATGTTACTTATTCTTGTGCAGATGAAACTGCACCTCACTATAAATATTTCTGCAATGATGGAGAATTTCTGTTAGGCATTTTATGATCACTCATATGAGTCAGAATAGAGCCTATTCCTGACTTTTCCCATCCAAAAGAATAATCCTATCAGACTAACCAGTAAATATTCTGAATATTTTTCTTTTCGGAAATTATCTGTGACACCTGCAGTACGTTCCCTGATATAATGAGCAATAACATTGCCACTAGAAGCAACTTACCAATAGTGCTTCACATAACGCAGAGTTACATTTATTATGATTTTGTGATATGCTCCTATCTATTAATTTAAAGTCAGGAAAGCTATTTAAAATATATCTCTATCTGAAATCATCTGCATTCTGAATTATTAATTTTCTGAAAAACAATGTTAAGTCCAAACTTGTTTTATAGCCTCTGGAGCTATTCTAAGTCAGAACTTCAGCTCTGGTAAATCAGCTTAGTTTACTTATAGGTCCCAGGGATGAAGAGAATACAGAGAACTTTGTTTACGTCTGCCAGCACAAGACCAGATATACTATCTTGTCCTGCAACCTTAGCTCTGGTATACAGCTTAAGAAACTGGGATTAGGACTTTGTGAGTGTTAGGAGACTTGGGGAAATGGCAACTTTCTAAACGTTTATTGATTAGTTCACTATAACCTTCCTTCCTGCAGAGTCTGCTTAAATTCCCAATAAATTTCTTTTCTCCATTAAATCTGGTTCTCTGCTGAGACATCATTTCTCTTCAGAGATTTATTTCACCTATTTACCTGTCACATACTTTGTTGTTCATTCACTTTATTACACTGTTTTCCTTTGTTGTTGTTGTTGTTGTTGTTTTTCTATTAAGTCTGCAAAGCCTGGCACTCCAAAACTGTCTTTAATGACTCATTCCTGAGGCAAATGAGAAATGCTCTGGTCTGGAAAGTCATCTGAGCAGGACAGCAGAAGCTATTCCACACTTACCACTTGAACATGATGTGATAAACTGTTCTACCAAGAGGTAAGGAAAGGGGTATCTCCACTTTTGGGGATCTGGTAGCACAGTGCAGGTTAGAAACATATTACATAATATTCACCCATTTCTTATAATTACCGTAACAGGTGAGCTTATTAACTCTTGTAATAACCACTGCTGGGATCCCAAGAGGCATCCCTTCTGCAAAGTGAGGCAGGCTGAGAGGTAACAAACCCAGAAAAGATTCTACAGCACAGCTCTCCCATTCCAGTTTTCGAGGCAGCTGCCCATCAGGCCAGTTCTTGTCTCCTGCTTCTGGGGGTGGAGTTGCCTCTCTCAGCAATGCGGCCTGCACTGTTTGACCACAAGTCCAGTCTTTGGTGCATGTGGGAAGCTCTGTTCACTTTCTCCCATCACCTTTCTACAGTACCTGCCTGACTAGGAAGACGCCCATCCCCAAATGTCTTTTTTTATCTTCGGGACAACGTCAAAGAATCAAGACTACAACCAGCCTATGTTCTCAAAGGGAGTATGAAGAATCCCAGTTCTGCTTTCACATGAAGGCCTCTAATCACCAGTTTTTTACCAAGAAGGACCTTCTCCTTCACTCTCAGCAATCTTCTCATTTATCTTTGTATACATAAATCCCCTGGCATAAATCTATCTTGACGGAAACTATCTTCTGTGGGCCAGATGGCCTTTGTGTGTATTTTATCACTAGTGCCAACAAACTGGGGAAGTGCATAGAAACAAAACTCTTTTTGACAACTCCTATCATTGCATTTTAATGATGTAAGGCTTCTAAAAAGACAGCTACTTTCAGATGGAACAAGGTTGGTCAGAGTTTTCTGAAGAAAATAAGAGCATATTCATGACACCCAAACTATGTACCATCTATCATTGCTTCCAGCAGACTTTCAGAAATGAAATTGAAAATTGACTTGGTTTTGCACAAAGATTTTTCAGCCAGCATCAGGTGTTAGTTCCCAGGCTTGATCATAAAAATAAATAAATAAATAAATAATGGGTATCAAATGTCATAAATGTCTTAAATCAGCATAAAAATGTGTTGAAAAATATTTGGTTTTCCCAAACTTTAATATGTCTGAAAGGGGTAGGTAGAAAAAATAGTGAAAATGGTGAAATCAGAGAAAAAAAGTGAATTAAAGCCCTCTAGGGTCTGATTTGTTAAAACCATTTCAGTCTAATGCTAAAATACCAGATTAAGAGAAAAGGAATGTAAGTAAAATGTGATCAAGAATAACAGGAAGAACATATTTGTTTAGGATAATATTCTATATATGTCCTTCAATTTAGCAATTTGTAAGTAACAAAATGGGTCCCATTTGCATTGATTCTCTGACCTGCAATATAGCTATAAAGATACTTTTGAGATTTGTCTGTTCTCCTGGAGCTAGTCTGCTGGCTTGTTTCCTGAAGTTTGTTGAGGAACATGATATCTGTTGCATGATAAACACCACACAGAGGGTTTCCTTAGAAAGCTCTGACTCAAAAATAAAATAGTGACATATTAAATGCAGAGGATTAGCAACAGGTGTAAAATAATAAATTAAGATATCACTCTGTTGGAATCTCTTTAATACCTTTAATCCAGCAATGAAAATTCAGGACAGTTATATATGGTTCAAGTTAAAAAGGAAAAACATGATTCTTTAGAAAAAAATAAAATAAAATATGTCAATCATTTCCACATGCCATTCCTCTTGAAGAATGTTTAATATCCGTTTACTTTATGTGCACAGAAATCTTCCAGAACCTGAAAAAAAAAAAAAAGTTCTTATTTCTAAACTGACAAAAATTAGAATTACTAGGAATGCTATGAGAGAGCTTGTACTCAAGATCTGTCAGCTGCTGTCTTAACTGAAGAGATCCAGAGAAGAGAATTAGAATTAGCCATAGACCTTCTGAACACCTGGCCAAATCATCCACCAAACCTTTAGAGATTTGTCTATTCCTATTTAACTATGAGAAGACATATAGTGGAAATACATACAAAAAGGTTAAAAAAAAAAAAAGAAAAGAAAATGAAAGAAAGAAAGAAAAAACACACAAAACAACACAATTAATGCTAATTAACATCACAATTAGTTATCTAAGCATATTTATTAGAATCTGTCTAAAATTGGAGAATAAATTAATCTTTCATGTCACACATTTTTAATTCCATCTCCAGATGTAAAATTTACCCTTGTTACCGGTCCAGTGTGGAGGAGCCCTCAGAGCCCTACACTTCACCCATTCTCAGTCTGGACTAAAGGACTTCACACTGCTGGGCGACTGCCCAGTTTCAAGGAAACTGGCAGCAAAGCTCTCACTGACTTCTGTAAAGCCAAAATTTCAGACCTGGGATATCTGTCTATCACTATTTATGCACACCATAGACATGCACACACAACTGCACTGACTTTGTACAGAGCTTTGCTACAGATCAGAACATTACTGCACAGACAGCAGAATCCTTGGGCAACACATTTCCTGAAGTTCAGCAAAACCAAAATATCCTGAAACTTTTGCTTTTTATTCGCATTTCTTCTAAAGCTAAGACCTGCCTCATTTCCTGGTTAAATTTTAAACTGTAAAGCTTGAAGGGTAACAGCATGGCTGCATAAGAACTCAGGGTAGGGCTTGTCACCACAAGGATGGGAGCTTTGCCCTGCAACAACTTCCTGCGTCAGTTACTGCTCTGACTTCAGAGAGGAGCCCCATTAGCATGCACTCCGTCTGCACACGTTTTATTTGTAGAAGTAATGTAGAAGCAGAAAATGCATAGGTTCTCTGCTTGGGGAAAGAAGAGGGTGTGCTGTTCAATGCATTCAAATTAGACTGCCTTTATGGACAGAAGTCCTACTTGTGTGATAAAAGGCAGGGCATTTATCAATGTTCCCCTTCCCTATTGCTATTCAATCCTTTATGAAACTCAGCCTGAAAACATCTGCTGAAACTTTCTTCCACTTACAATTTACCTGTTTTAAATAAAAAGGACTTTGGATAGAACTAAACCATTTCCTTCTTTCATTGTTAATACTTTGCTTTCGAATTGCTGAAATCTGTCTGCAGCTCACTGCTTTCCTTTCTGAACATGTAGTTCCAAGACCTCCTTTTTTAACCAGCGAAGATTCACCTGGGGACTGTCTCCTAGGAGATTTAGGTGAAGATTTAAGCAGAACATCTCATTTTAATCAGATTTATGCATTTTGCATACAAATAAATTTTCATGTAACAATGAAGGTCTTTATATTAATTAGAAAATGTATTAATGTTAGAATGGAAAATACTAGCACAAGAAGCTGGCAGATATTTAGATCCTATTAAAAATTAAAGCAATCAACAAGTTCACAGTTATTCCAGAGTGGGAATCTGATTTGAATAGAGTTTAGATCTAATGTGATACCACTGAAGTCATTATCTGCAAAATAAGCCAAAGAGCAGTATTTATAAGACAATCCTGTATGAAACACTTTGGCCAGAACAGTACAATGTAAACAAATTGAGCTAACCCTAGATTTGGGGTTATTTAGCATTTTTATTACATTTGCTGGATTTTATTTCATTTTCAATTTTTGCCCCATTTCACAAAATTTTCTGTTAGGTACAAAAATCCTGCTGTTGGAAAAATGTTAAAATAGTTTATATCTCTCTGGAAAAGGCACTAGATTTTTTTTTGTTGTTGTTAGTTAGAGGGTAGTGAAATTGCCATTATAGCTTTTTACCTGATTTTTATGATCTGTTTGTAGCTACAATAAGATTAAAATGGTATTTTGCTTTGAGTTGCCTGTTTTCCCTCTGTGAAGTTGGCTCCCTATGCCTGCTGCAGTTTGAAACAAAACCCTTTCTGAAGAAGAATTCCAAATCTTCCAAATCACATTAGGAAGGAAGAACTTGGTATCAAAAGGCCAAGCTGCCACTATTTCTTCATGATGACTCTCATTTAACAGCCATTAAAATGCAAATAGAACTATGATTTTCAGATCACAAAATTAACATTAACAGCTGGAATGATTGATTAAAGGTCATGGCAACTGTATAACTTAATTTCCTATATAATTGTGTTCAGTTTTCTGCAGATTGTTTGGATTTCTGAATTAATTTTAGCTGTTGCTGAACAGTGACAGGTGCATTTATTGGTCTCTCATTTTTGTTAATATCTTCCTGTGTGAATGATTCCCTTCTTTCCAGGAACCAGAAGAGTACCCAGAGGGGACACTCCAGAATTACTATCTTCAGCTAACAGGTTTTGCAGCATATTAGCAGATCTCTTAGAAGTTTTTTATTGACCTGGACAAGACAAAAATGACAATTCATGGGTAGCTAACAAGTCGTTCCTCCAGGAGCTTTCTCATGCATGCATGTACAGAATAATGCAAATATGGCCCCTAACTTCCCAAGAGGCTTTGAGCTAACTGCTCAGATCCTACTCATCTTAGATCTGGCCCACTTTAATGGACGAAATATGCCACAGGTAGATGAACTTTCAGTTTATTTTTGAGTCAAGTCATCAATAGGATGAGAAGGCAGCATCTGCCTGTACTGCTCCTTAGATATGGAAAATTGAAATTCAGCTGTAAATTTTATTCTACAGCAAGAGACAGAGTCATTTTTGAAAATCTCTCGGAAAAAATCCACAAATACCACCTGCAAATGCAGCCAGAATTCAAAAGAGTTCAGTCCAAGAGTCTGAGGTTGTTTTTTTGTTGTTGTTGTTGTTTTTTAATCTATCTGCTTATTTCAGTGCTTACCTGGAAGCACATCTAAAAGTCAGATCCCAGTGATAGATGCTAAGCACTTCTGAAAATACAATCCTAGTAAAAAATGACCTGAGGCCAGAGAGAATCTAAGATAGTGTAACTTGCACCTGACCTCATGGCCACATCCCAGCACAAACACAGCATCAGCTCAGACACTCCTCCTCTCCCCGGTGAGAGCTCCATTCGCTGTCTTTGGTCGCTCGGTCCCATATCTGCCTGCTAAGATGCAGTGAGTCTACGAAGAGCCAGATAAGACTACCAAAAAAATCAGCATTTGAAAAGATCCGGAGAGTGTGTCATTGTGAAAATAGGGAGGGGCATAGTGGAGTGGAGAGAAAACATGACAAATTGCCTTTATTTTTTTAACTTCTCCTGTTACTGCAGGGGACAGACCCCTGTTCAGGACCACTGAGACATACTCACCAGACTGCTTGGTTTTCAAAGAAACCAAAACTCATTGCCCCCACTCCCTTCCTGGGGCAACAGGTAGCTGCTGAGGCTTCTGCTCTTTCTACTGAAATTGCTTCAGTGTTGGAGAATGTTTTATGGTGCACAGGACAGGCAAAGAAGCTGAGTCACGTGTGCCTGCAGGCAACTTCCGATCTTGTCCTTTTGAGTCCCAGGCTTTGGAGTCCTGTGTTTTCCTGAACAGCTTGCTCTAGAAAAAGCAGATGTCGAACACCTGCACTGGGGCAGGGAGTGTTCCACAAGCAGTGAGCTAAGCAGCCCTCCATGTGGGAGAAGGCACCAGGTTGTTTTTATTTTTGCAGCCTCCCACAGCTCTGTACGTCTGAAGGTTTAGCCATAAAAATCCAAGCCACTTCAGCAAGAGGTCTAATTGTTGTTAAAATCAGAAAACGGAGAGCCTGAAATTACCCCGCTCAGGCAAATGAGAGCAAACAGGAATTGGAACGGTTCATTTTCCACAGGCAGACAAAAAGCCTGAAATGAAATTAGCCTTTAAAGTTTTGTCACAGGCGGCAGGGATAATGACTCCTCTGCTGTTTAAATGAACTGAGTGTTCTCACAGCTAAAGTCTCATCTCGGAGCCACAGAACTGTTCGGATAGTCATTATTCCCTGCTACCCACGTTCTGAGATGTCTCATACATGAGGGAGAGCAGAGTATCTTGACACGTATGAGGCGCGGATTTTACCTTGTGGGTTTACAACTAGTACTTGTAAAAACCTGAACTTTTGCCCTTGGAATTCTTTGTTTGTCAGTCAAATACAGATTGCATGAGGAGCATGACAAAAGCAGTCCCGTAGCCATTGTCCATGGAGCATTATCCCGGAACAGAAGGACTATCTCTAGTGAGGAGAAGGCAATTATTTTCAGGCACACTAAGTCTTGATTTCTATAGTAAAATTGCCAAAGGGGGGCATCAATATAGGTTATAATGGACTTGACTGCTCCCACATCCCATCTTTTACATATGCTATTCAACAGCTGTCAGATGGAGTCCTTTTGGGTTATACAACATTATCATGGACAAACTGGCCCCTCTTCACGTGAAATTCAAATAAATCAATCACATTTTTCAGGATTTCATTAACATATAGAGAATTCTGCCCTTTAAAAAATTAAATGCTATTGTCCCACATGCTTTTCATTATGTAGCTGTCAGACAACGTTGGTAAAATACCACCGGCTCTAACTTATATCAGTGTATCTCTACAGATATACCTCACATTACACAGTTTTGTTCTGTTTTTTCCTTAAAAAATGCATTGTCAAAATATAAATCATTAGCATACAGGGAGAACTGATCTGTATAAAACAGCTTTGAGTTTTCACAGTACCACAGTAAGAGGACAAAAGTGCTAACAGAGGACATGTAGCCTTGCATGCATGGAAATACTTGGCAAAAATACACTTGTGAAAAACTGGCTTACTGGCTCAAGAACATTTTGCATGTAGTTAAAAAAAAAAAAAAAAAAAGCCAGTGAGAGAGCACCAGAAAAAAAAAAAATGCCTGCAAAGAAATAAAGAAATGGTTCAGGAACAAAGAAAAACTGACAGAAACTGTCAGTTTGACAGTACTGGCATGAGATCAGTACTGGATAACACAGAATTTTTCTCTAAGTGCAGGGCAGTGCTTTGCCCGATATCAGTAAAAATGTAAAATACAGATTTATGAATCGTCCCAATTCGATGAAAATGTCCTTTTGGCTTAATCAGTCTGAGGAAATGATCCCTCATTTGCATAAATGCTAAGGCTAAAATAATTCAAAACTGTGCAGTTATATATGTATTTGAACAACCTGAAGGAGTAATTAGCTGCTAGTAGAGCATTCTTGTGGGGCTAGAAATATGGATGATTCAGAATCAGAAAGGGGAAATTTGAATATCCTAATCCTGATCCTGCATCTATGAAATACAATAACCTTTTGACAATGCTCCTTTTTCTTCAGTCAGTTTTGCTAAGTTGTGCTAGTATTGAGACCTAGAGGAAAAAAAAAAAAATAATAAAAATAAAAATAAAAATAAAAATAAAAATAAAAATAAAAATAAAAATAAAAATAAAAATAAAAATAAAAATAAATGTTTCCTTCATTATTTAAGTGCTAAGTAGTCATATTATTGTTTATTGAGATTCTTTGAATGGTTTTAGTTCTGCAGGCACCTGCTTACTTTGAAATGTCCTTCTGCCTTTTTTTTGCCAATATTTTCAGTATCTGTATGTTTTCTCTGTATGTAAGGGAAAGTTTTCATATGGTAGGCATTTGGGTGGTTTGGATGTTTTATTGCTTTTCTTCAGCATCCTTACATATTTTGTTTTACTCCTGCAATATCTCCCTTTCTCACTGAATCTATGTCAGAAGTTTAAGTGCACTTCTAGTACACTTTATACATATCATCATCTTGTTGCTACTTGCTTTCAATTAAGATAAAAAGCCCATATTTAGCATTGTTGGCATTGGTTTATATATCTGAAATTGTTCATATTTTCATTTAAGGTTTTGACACTCTTCTGAAAGCTGAAGCATCAGCTGAAGCCTCACAACTATTCCAAAAGGAACAAAGGCTATAAAGTAGAAATAATTTGCCCAAATTCACAGACAAAGTGAGGATCAGATTTGAAAGTAGATGCTCTGGTTTCAATCCCACCTCACTGAAGCCTGCAGATTATCTGCCATTGATTTCCTCTGGCATTTGACCAGGCTCTGATTTCATTGTTGTAATCTTGCTAGGGGTTATGAACTTCATTCGTTTCTAACATTGCGGTTTGTGAATGCCTGTGTTATGAGATTCTTCAATTACTAGGCAAAAATAAAATACAATAAAATGATGCTTTCATGGATGGAAACAGCCCTGGCTTAAATGGAGGGTACTGCAACCAAATCATGTAATGTAGGAGTACGTGTTTTGCTAGCAACTGCTAGCTAAGGTTTCTGGACCTTTCACATTGCTGATTGTTCTGAGGCATCTCCATGCCAAACTACTCTTACAAGTAGAGAAGATGCTTACAATTTTTTCCCCTTGTTATTATTTGACTATGATTTTCTTGAATGTATGTATTACTTCATGATATTGAATACCTGCCCCAAATTTCTTGTTTGCAAATTATGTTGAGTAATCCAAAGAAGGGATTCACTGTTTGAAATGTCATGTTTCAACTCTTGTGATTGAGCATACAGTTTTCTTGGCATTTTCAATGTCCTAATTACATATCACAACTTTTAGACTAGTGTGTCTAGTTTAAAAGCTCAAATTTTTAAACTCAGCTATTGTTCTTTACTTATGAATTTATGAGTCAGTCTATGAAAACTGTCAAAATACAGGCTTTCTATAAGCAGTCTCTCCAGTAAGTTCAGCAGATGAAGTTTCAATTTTGAATGATTATTATTGGTAGAAAGTTTTAAACAGAGTCTAATAGTAAGGGTGTTAATATACACAGAAAAGTTTTATAGATGTTTACCTGACCCTCTTAGCTATATAAATTACCAAAACCATTACTAGAGATGATAGATTTCCATGCTAGCACTACGACAGAGGACTTTTTTTTTTGCAGCAGATCCCTCTGCAGAATGAGTTATAGAACCATACCAAAAATATAACTGAATCTTTTGACATCACAGAAATGTGATTAGTGTGATTTGATTTCTCTCTTCTCTCTAAAACAAAGCACTTGCAGAAGTTAGAGAAACTAAAAGCTTTATGCAGCCCTATCTTGGGGAATATATAGTGGTAACATTAAATCAAATTTTTGAGAGTGGTTCTTATAATTGGTAAAATAATATATCTCTGTGTGTGAGAGACAGGAGACAGGAAGAAAAGAGGGAAATTCTGCAAACATTTGTCCCAAGGCCAGTAAAACCCTTATGTTGTATGCTTATATCGTAACTTCTTTGAGGATCAGGCTATCACTTAGTTGTATGCTTTTGGTGTATCTTGAACACCAAAAGAATATTGAGGAGTACTGTCACACAACCAGCTATTATTATCAATTATAACAAGCAAAATCAAATTTGATTCATATGATTTTCCAATCTGACATCTTTGCTGTCAGTAAATATTCATGCAGTCAAGCTTCACTTCCACTGATGTTCAAAACATTGATTTTCACCTTTGCATTCTGAGCTATTCAGCAAACAAACAAACAAACAAAAGAACACATTTAAGTTTGATTGTTACTGTTTTCATTGACATGGTTGATTACCTAAATCATTCAATCAGAGAGCAGAAACAATATATGTGACTTACATAGATAACATCAAGCTGGAAAGCAGCAAATGTTTACAACACTTTTTGTGAGCTACTCCAATGCAGAAAAGTTTGGGGGAAGAAATAGACTATTAAAAAAGTACAAAAGTTAGATCCACCTACACCCTTTTGTTCACTCATCATTGGATTAGGAGAAATACTGGTAGACCTAGCCATGAAGTAGTCAATCAATCTTCTAAGTTGCTTCAAATTTTTAAAACAACAGGGTTTCTCTAGGTTGCTTAATAAAGACTGAGCTCCCTAAGGACCCCGCATCTCACCCTTGCAATTGGCAAGGGCTAGGAGCCACTAAAGCTGTTTGAAAAGAGGCAGCTGCCAGCATCACATAACCTGCCATGACCAGCTGGTCGCATTATGCAAACAAGTGTCCCTTGGCAAAGCAATCCAACAGGCTCTAGGGTGTATGGCTGCATTTCAGCTGGTAGCTTTGAATGGAGAAAAAAAAAAAAAAAAAAGTTATGGAGTGCAAAAGGTGCTGTGTATAAGTGGGTCTCACTCATCTTCTCTCCAGTGTTGGTGGGTGAATGTTGCTTCAACCTTTTGGTGGAAATGAAAGGTGTTAATTGCAGGTATCAAAGAGCTGTCCCACTCTGTCTGCAAAGTCAGCATGGACTACATGCTGATCCAAGGAGTAAACTGTCTTTGGAGCTGCTTAGTTGTGACTGTAGTCACCGTGATCTCTTAATTTTCTCACAAGAAACATCTTAAATCTGTTTCTCTCTCCTGTGGGGCTCTTTCAGAACCGCTAACAAGAACTGCGAGTGTGTGATGATCAACCTTTCTGCAGGCACACCAAACTCCAGACAAGCTGATATCAAGGCAATATTTTAGTGTGGGCAAAAAGACACCCAAAGATCCCCCTTCACATTGTCAAACAAATTATGCAAATATTAAAAGTAATGGAGGTAATAAATACTGTTGCTTGAATGGAAAACTCAAAAGCATATGAAAGGGAAAAGAAAAATGTAGAAGTTGACTGGACTCACTAAACAAGATTGTCCTTTTCCTGATTAGAATTATCTTAATTTTTAAAGGATAATACTTTAAAAATCCACAAGCCCAAAATTAGTAAGATTACCAGAGCTGCCCTAGAGAGTTCTCCAGGCAATCCCTTGTGTCTGCAACAGATCTGTCTGCAAAGCCATCATCGGCCTCATTTTGTACAAAAATACTGAAGAACTGAGAAGCAAATTCCTTGAACATCCTTGAAAAAAGCATGACTAATCAGCAGAAGCTTTTGCATCTCAGTGACTTTCTCAGACCCCTCCTCAGACAAGCTAATGCTGTTAACACAGAGGAATACTCACTTCATGAATGTTGATAACATTCAATGTTATCAACATGCATTTTTATTTCTCCATCCTGAATGGTGAAGACATTTTGTTTGTTTGTTTATGCTGCATAACAGGCATGTGGCACCTCATAGGAAAGCAAATAGAATAAAAAGATTGAGATTCCTGCTTCAGGCTTCAGATCAAGACTCAAGAACTGCTGGAGCAGTACCCCGTAGCTCTCCCAGAACATCAATTAAAGTTCTGTTGCCACTTAAGCATCCAAAGCAAGGCTAAGATTGTGTATACTGAGTATGTCTAACACTAAGTTCTCCACAAAAACATTTTACTGACTATTCTGTTCTGAAAACAACCAGACTTCTTGTAACACATTTCTTGGACATGATATAGTAATTTTCCCTTCTTTCATATGAGAAATATTTTCTTGGATCCAAAATAAAGCCTTCCTAAATATATTAACCTATTGGCTTGTTCTTTCTTCTCTTATCATCATTCATAAGTAATAATGTAACAGATGCTGTTCCCTGTAACTCCAGACTGAGAGATGTTTTTTACTTTCACAACAATTTTTTAGATTCTGAAAATGCTGAAGTTGGTGATTTTAAACCTCCTACTTTACTTTCAAAGTTGCTGAGGCTGCAGAATCAATCTCTGCAATGGTTACCTTCTTTAAGTCTCTCATATATCAGTGAAATAGACACAGTCTTCTCTTCATTCTGTTGTGTCTGGAATTAAGGTGGAAATTAGACTTTTTTATAGCTTTACAGACAGATAAAGATTTTTTCAAGATGCTGTCAAAGGTAAGAAATGGTACAATTCCACTGGGTGCTTAAGAGTAGCCTTTTAGTAGATTAAAATTAAAGGGAAAATTTTAAAAAATACTAACTGCTAAGTGCTAGCACAGCTAGATTTTGTCACTGCTAAAGATATAATATAGCAAAATAAGATCTTGTCTACTCCAAAAACGGGATCAGAACCTGAAATCACAGTTTAAGCAGGAGAGCAGCAGTGAGCGAGGGGACACAACCATTTAGTGTTTGGTTCTCTGATCCAGTTGAGAGGAACTGCTCAAGCCACCTTCTCCTTTCATGCTGGTCAGATGTTCTTTGCCACAGAAACATTTCTGTAGGCCCACTGTGCAAAAATTTTCTGTGGATTAAAATGCTGAAATCAGGAAATGACAAAATAAAGAAGTTTAATGGATACTGCTGCAAGGTCATTAAAAGAAATGGAGGAAAACATTTTGCTGGCAAATGGAGGTGCATAAAATAGCTGTGAAAACCTTTGCCTTCTAATAAAACACACAGTTGCTGCTGACAATATAACTAACCCCCAGATTGTTCCTTTTCAGGCTTCAATACATTTCGTCTTTGGTTTCCAAAACCTCAAAACATCCTTTCGATTTTAAAAGTTTTCCAAGGAATCTGTCCCTTTCTTTCCCATGGTGGGGAAGAGGGGAAGGAGCTTCTGCCAAAGTCTAAACTATTTGATATTTTCCACATTTAATTTCCAGTGCAACCGAACAAAACTAAAAGCCAGCTTCCTTGTGAACCCTTTTGAGCCTCTGTCTCTCTCTGCCTCCTGTTCTTGGTACAAGTGACCTTAGCAGGTGCTAGGTTTCACATTCCACCTCATTTGCTCCTTTGTTCATAAGCATTTCTGTCCTCCCTATCTTCTCACCACGTGATCTTCTATGATTCCTCTCACAGCTGTCAGAAGGCAGGGAGGGGATGTATTTCTGACATGCCCTCAGTGCTCGCAGCTTCCATTCCTGGTCAAAAGGAAGAAAACCACCAGAAACGCTTGTACGCATCAGTCTGTCACTGAGCAGCAAATAGGGCAGAGTGGCTTGTGGTGGCACATCATACATAAAGCAAAGGTGTAGGGCAGACCAAAAATTCCTTTGAAACTGTGAAGGATCACAGGTCTGGTGTCCTGCTGACATGATCAAGCCCTCACTAAGCATTGAAGCAAGGCTGTTGGCCTAGCATTCACGAGTGATGCTGCCTCCTCCATTACAAGGTCTTTGTAGAAGACACTGGTGTCAACATCCCTGCCACCTGTAGGTGTCACACTTTGAGGAGAGAAGTACCATTTACCTAAAGTAGCCTGGAGGAAAAACACCAGTCCTGCATTAAAAGCACAATCGTCTTCTAATCTCAATGTCTGTGCTGAGCTGATGAGACAACAGACGATGAAGCAAGGGAAGATATTTCTCTAATAGGTCAATTATTCCCTAATTGTCTTTCCCCAAATTTCTCGAAGCTTCCCTCAGTCACAGGGTAGCTGTCAGTTCCTGGAATAGTTGAGTCTCCATCCTGGAAGCCCTTGAGTTCACCCAGACGTACAAGCAGTCATCACTAAACAGTATTTCAGGTCTTATATGTTCTCCCACACAGTTTGTTTTTTCCTTCTCACTTCCCCTCATTATTTGATGAGCTCTTGGATTTGATAGCTACTATTCCTAAACAGATGTAAGTACACAGAAAATTAACAAATCTTATATGGATAAAGTATCAGTTTATTGTCACATTCAATATGAAGTAAATGCAGTCTTTCAAGTCATTAATATTGGTAAAAAAAAAAAAAAAAAAAAAAAAAGTTAGGAATAATTTATACTATGATTTCACTGCATTTTCAAATCAGTCCATCCCCCTCACATCTAGTCAACTTCACAGCACAATGAAAGCTGACACACTGAAGAATACCAGACTCATTTTACATTCTGTTTCATGGTGTTTCTGGACCTACTTCTGTGTTTGTCCATGATGTACTACAGAAGGTTTCACTTTAAGAAACTTTGACTACTGCCTCTTAGAATATTTATAGTGGGCCATTAATTTGCTAATGCAGTTTTATTTATTTTTAATTCCAAAGGAAATACAGTACTCATGTTCAGAAGATTCTCATAAGTGACCAAAAATGTTTTCTAAATACATCATTTTAAGTGCTCTTTTTCTGACTGCCTAAAGTCACCCCCAAGTTTTACTCATGGAAGTACTGTTCTTCGTTGTTCTCTGTTTTCTCAATTTCATTTTCTTACTGAGTTGATTATGTGCCTCTGCAGGGATGGCATTTTAGAAATGTATTCTTTGATGACAGGAGAAAATTACTTTGTTTGCCTTACCACAAACAGTGGGGAAAATCTTAAATTCTTTATTTGAGCAAAGTCCTTATGACTTCAGTAACTTCTTTGCTAAAAAGTAAAATTAAAGGTACTGTATTTTGAAAATCTATCTGATCTGAGCCCACTAGAACACAATGAAAGAAATTCAGTGTTGAGAGAGAAGCTTGATGCTGAAGACTTAAATCTGCATGATTGGCTTCAAACATATGTCTAGTTCATTTAGGAACTACTCATTACTTGAAGGGATACCCAGGGACAACTCTTATTGTGATTTGTACCCAAGTGTGTCAATATGCAGTCTGTCATGATATAAGGTCCCAAAATAAAATATTCTATTTTGATCCAGATAGGCAATCTTTGATATTTTTGAAAAAGAAAAGATTCACTTAAATCTTTCATAGTTCGAAGTATTTCCCTGTCTCTGCCAAAGAGGTCCTTTCTGATTTTGGGCAAGGCATTTAGACTAAAATGGTAACAGGTTATCACTATTTGTGTGCTCCCCATATACAGAAGAACATGTAATGTGAATTCCTGGGGCCAGATTTGCATGCATAGCTGCAGCTGTATATTAGACCTATGGCCTGAACTCACTCATTTCAATAAAATCATACCCTTACAAAAATCAGGACCTGGGTATTTTGAGAAGCTTATGCAAATGGCTGTTGAGTGCCATTGAGACTTACCCTTTCTGTATAACTGACCTACTGCATCAGCCAAGAATCTGAGCTCCTAGGCCATCAACAGATGCTTGTTAACAAAAATTTCTTTATGATATACCTTGTAAAACATATTTGGCTAATGTGTTCAGGGTTTTAAAAATCTGCTTTAATTGCATGAACACTTAGTTATTTTTAAAATACCTCCCTTTTTTATAACTGACTGAAATATATGCAAACTAATAAAAGTGCTGTCAAAACAGACATTCATACTCAGATGACTAACACCTGAAGCAACAGCTTTCCTTAGAGAAATGGTGACCTTATAAATGAATTTCAGTGACGCAAAACGGTATCACCTGACTAAGTTACATCATTTTCTCAGCGAGGTCTAGGCAATGTAAGTCTAATCTACTTTTGACTTACTGTCTGCCTGTACCTTAAGTTTGTATTAGAATGGTTGGTTTATGTAGTTTTGTGGCATATCATCATTCATGATCAAAAAAGGTGGAAGTGCCAAGTTTGAAATGGCTTGATCAAATACAGATTCACCTTGTGAATTTAGCTCTACACAGCAGCAGAGCAAGAGAAGCCATGCACTTCCCAGACAGAAGCTTGTGTACAGTGTGAGAGTGCCTGTCAGTATCAGAGAAGAAAAATGTAAGAGCACTTTAATTCTCTAAGAGAGCGATTGAGAAGTTAGGGAACACACTGTAAGACTAAACTAAGACCACTTGAAAAGTGGAAATGATCTTCAGGTGTAGTTCTAACCTTGGTTCTCCTCTGCAGCAGTACCAGTCTTTCAATCCTCCTCTCTGTGTACCTTTTTATCTGTTATGCAAAATCTGCTAGGAGCATTCTCTGTGATCTTTAGAAGTAAAGCAAAAGATTCAAAGCCCATGCCAATATAGGAATGTGGTTGGACTTTTTCCATCTAGAGGAATTACGAATTCTCTGAAGGATGTCTGAAAAGCTTGTTGTTCAAAATCAGTGGCAAATTAGAAAGTGTATCCATTCCTGGATGATCACAGAATCAAGAAATAGCTCAAAAAACAATCCTCCTCCAAAGGAGTTGGTTTCCTCAGATTCAGTAAACACCATATTAAACAGACCAAGACAGGAAGGAATGCACTGTAAACATAATTCCCAGAATTACTACTGAAACCCACACCAAAACAAGAAACAACATTTTTTGAATGATTTCTTGGTTATGGTGATTTCCTATTTTCTTGTCTGACATATGACATACCTGTCAGGGATGTGCTGGCTAGCAATAGGTAACTAGAGCAGCTATATAGAAATGAGACCTGTAAGGCAGTAACTGAGTCAAGGTAAATAATAACATCAGTGATTTTTACTGTTTTTCTTTCTCACAATAACTGCTCCTAATAATTAAGATTCTTCAACTTTCTTCTTTCACTTTATCTCCCAAAGCATTACACTATTCTTTTTTAAAGAAAAAACAAAGAACAACAACAAGCAGTGGACAGATGCCACCTTAGTTCTCTATGCATTCAGCATTTTCATTGTGAGCCGTGTTGGTCAGCTGTAATTTGCCAGCCAAGTCACCCGATTTGCACTGTGCTTGTTTTCTAGCCGAATCCAGGTGTAAGTGCTTCCAGCATGAATACAGACAGATGAGCATAAAATATTGCTTCCTGCAAATACTTGCACCTGTCACTGTGTTACTTGTCACTGGTTTTCATTTGCTGAAAATGTTCAGGAAAAGTTGGATAGGTGAATTTCCACTGCAGCAAACATAAAGGAAGAAGTGTGAATTCAGCCACAGGAACTTCACTTTGTATTTTACCCAGTGAGCCTTTCAGCCCCAGCACATGATGTCCTCAGAGTCTTAAATTTCATGGGAAGTTTCACAGAGGAGACACTGTAAAATGTGGCGGAAAAAAAAAAAAAAAAAAAAAAAAGTTAAAAGGTATGTTAACATCCAGCTGTCCATAGATCTGAACCAAATGGGTACCTTGCTTGAGTTATCTGAAATGTGAACAAAACATCTCTCTTTGCTACTCATTGTGGTCCCACTATGTGAAAGAGGAATGGTCTTTACTGAGAATTTCAGAGGTAAGGCCAAGATTGAGTTTATAATCGAAAACAAGTTTCGACCTTAGCTATGCAGAGCCAGTAGCCTCTCCATAATACAACTGTCAGTTCAATTTTTGTCAGTGATATAAACATGGAATTGAAATAAGTGTTAGACTAGGATTTGGATGAAAGTTTTAATCAGATGAGCACCTGCACTCCAAGTCTTAAAAAATCGCTGAAACTGAAATTGTGTGTGAAACATTGCCATCCAGTGGCTGCTTGTGCAATTTCCAACCCTTCCCTTTGTAGAAGAGAAAAATGCTACGGATTATGCCATTCCTGCTCTTCTGTTTTATGAAACCACGCTGGTCTCTGCATTAGCACCACAATTCCAGAGAGAAAGCTCAAATACCAAGGGTCTTCAGTTCTTTCAAGTTGTATGCTTTTTTAAATAAACATTACTTTCTCATAGCAATGCATTGTATTGACATTTAAACCTCACTTCTGTATCTGTGGTATATCTCCCACAAGGGGAGTTTGCAACAGATAAGTGAAAGCCCAAGGGAGTCAAGTGGCAAGTTAAAGACCATGATCCTGCAATGAAAATATAACATCATCCTTTCTCCATCTGAATGTCATTCCTCACTCTCCTTTATCCCATCCTGCTAGCCTTCTGTTTGAAGTCCCCTGGAGTTGCCTCATTCCCAAAAGCTCCACCACTGTCTTTACCCTCTTGTGGGGGATTGAAACATTTGGAAGCTCCACATGCTGCCCCTGGCAACTAATTCTTTTGCTTTGCCACAGGATATCTACAGCATGGGCAGAGATGGTGAATTTCCTTCTGCCACCTTGTCACCCACACTCAGCTCTGAGCTGGAGGGACCACATTTGATCTTCATCTCTAGTTAATCCTCTGTCCCTCTGCAGATCTACACCGGGATTTGCAGATGGTCAGGGGGAGTTAGAGGCACAGCAGCAGAAATTCATCTGAGGGCTTAATTTCCTTGGAGAACACTGATAGTTTTTAATAAAAGCATCAGCAGCAGCAGTCATCTTTGCAAAGGAGGTGCTAATCCATAGGAAATGAGATTGAGAACAGCTGTATTAGTTGTTACTGTGACTCAGTTCCTTTGAATCGTGGCCCACACTGGGGAAATTAAGAAGTTCTGCTCCTTTCCCAGGTCCATAAGCCTGGTTCTACTTTGTTCTCACCACATTCATGATATCCACCAGGTTATGTAGACTTATTGTCTTTGCAAACAACATGACGCTGCGTGGAAACCCATGCCCACAAAGTCCTTATCGCCAATAAGGGAAACTGTTGCCCACAAGTACAGCCATTATCTCACCAAGCTGCAAAGCATTTCGTGTAGTGAAAGCTCTTTCCTCAGGTCTGGAGAGGAGTTCTGGCATTTGGACTAGATGGTATTTGTTCCAAAGTATGCAAGACCTTTGAGGGTAAATATTTGACCTGTCTGTGGTATCAGGTATATGACAGATATATTAAAGGTCACACATACTACTAATGATAAAAGGGTTAGCACAAAAATGTAGTTTATTTTATAAAAATAAAAGTAGCTAGTGGGTTGCAACAATCAGGCAAATAAAACAAAGATATTAAAAGCTTTCAAACGGTTTCATATTCTTAGACTCTTTCAAGTTCCTCCTTTTGGTGGTCTGCCCTAGCTAGACAAACTCAGAAGCGATCTTACAGTCCTATTAAATGTTATCTGTGTGAAATCAATCAAAAGTACTCTAAATAGCATGTAGCTCTGGGACTGATTCATGAAACATTGCCCTGTCTGATAAGTATGGCCTGTAGATTATTCAGTTATGCACCTAAAGAGTCAAATTCACCAAGCAGCAACCCATCCCCTATATTCTACCCTACAGAAGAGGAATCCATGAGCCTCACTGTAAATCACCAGAACATCTGAGGATTATAGAATTTAAACAAATCATCAGAGCTTTTCTAGGCTCTCTGCTTTCTTTGCTTTCCTAATTAACTTTTATGTAACTTATTGTATTACCTACCTGCAACAGGGAGCTAGCACACTAATCCATCTGCAAGGTGACTCCTGTTGTGTGCTATGCAGATTGGGATATTGATATGCTGCTGTAGACTACAAGACATATCTGTTTCTGTCCCTTGTCTGTCATTTGTAGATAGAAAAGGAGGAATGGCTCAGAGACTAACAAGAGAGCTTGATCCTACCATATCTCTAGACTAATGCAGGGAACAATAAGACTGGGATAACCGTCCTTACTTAGACATTATGGTGATTGGCTTCGTTACCGTGTCTATGATTGATCTGTGCTTTGAGAGATTCAATCAAATCAAAGCTTTAAATAGATATAGCCTTTGTGATTGTTAATTTTAAGGCAGGATTCAGTGCTTTTAAGCTCTGGCACTTATCTTTGCTCTCTCCACATTTAAATCTATATAATCAAAGTCCCTTTGGGAGCTGTGACTTATTGCAGTCAAACTCACTGCAGTTATGGAGCCCCATAGAAATGATCAACACTTTCTCTTAAGTCCCCTAGACTTATTGTTGATGATCACTATAAATATTTTTCAGCAGGATTTATTCTGCTCTTAAAAAAAGGCAGGTGTTAAAGTTATTAGAAGTACGTCAAAAGTTTGCCAGTTAATACCAGCCTAGAGGTGTGTTTACCAATGATAACATGAAAAATAAGAAAGAAAAAAAAAATCTGTGGGAATTAGGATTTGTCAGTTATTTCAGAAAGTTTGGGATCATTTTGGGAAAACCAATTTTTAGAAGAGGAGGCTCTATTAAAGTACCATTTCAGCAATCAGACTCTCTAAATCCAAAATGTAGGAAACCTTTCTTGCATGAAATAGCGTGTTTCAGTTTCTAGAGATATCTTTTAAAGAGTCAGTCAAAGATTACAGAGTTGCCCTGGGATCCCCAGGTGACAGAAGAAGTGTGGACAAGCACTTTTAAACAGGCAGCTTTCACCTGCACAGAGCCCCAGCAGTACCACAATTTTCTTCATTCCTGCCATTTCCAACACACCATGCAGAATAAGCACCTGAACCTCTTCTTGCTTGTACAGCACCCAGCATGCTTTTATGCCGGCCAAAGAAACAGGAGTAATAACAGATTTGAAAGCCTGTTTGTCATTACATACAAATTATTCCCATATATATTATGTTCCATCAAAACATTACTGTATCCTCTTCTGTCCCCAGTTGAAAAAAATAATAATAATAATAAATATATTAAGCCAAAAAGATCTATGCACAGATTTGTAGTGGTGTTGAGTTTTCCTGCTGCGATTGCTACAGCAGTCTTTTGAGCAGCTGAAATTTTGTAACCAAATGGGGGGAGGGAGTTAAAAGCCAAAGAAATGTAAAGTAATTGTCTGGAAAGTTCCTAAGTGGGTTTTGAGTGTAGTTTTCCAAGAATGTGCTCTTTTACAGAAAGAAGTGATTTTTGCTGAGAGCAGTGAGTGTTGCTGATTTACTGAAGTTGATATTGGCTAGCTGCCTGGTTACAGTCCCAGGCACAGAATTATTTGCCTTCCAGGCCGCCAGCACTAAGTCCTTCAGCTCATCTCTATTTACTTCAGACACAGCCCAGGAGGTAGGAAAATAGATGCATGCTTTCATAGGAGTTAGGCCACAGACACACTGGAGAGGCAACAGTTACATTTACAATGGTCCCAGTTTTCACAGGTCTGTTCCAGATCCCACAGTCTCACGTCCTCATCCTATGAAAGCAAATACAGGTGAGTATTGCTGTGCCTCGGAGAGGAGTGGGGTATCTTGCAAGCAGCTCTGTGTATGCTGTGCTTCTCACAGGAACTGACCTGAGAGTTCAAAATACACTTACAACCACCAAGAATATTAAAGTGTTATAGCATGAAGGTAATCCTGCACACAGTGCAGTGGCCCATGTCAGCATGAAGACCTGATAACGGCATCCACTGATGCAGCCTTGGAGTTCGAAGATTTTGTCATGCAGGTAGCCCTGCAGTCCTTCCTGGTATTCCTGCTGTAGGTGTGGAAAGGACCTGATGACATTCAGCCTCCCACTATGAAGAGAAATGCATTTATATAGCCTTCTCTGAAAAACATTGGTACAAAAAAAAACATCCTTCAGCAGCCTGTTCCAGAACATAAACATATTTATAGTTTGATTTATTTTCCTAAATATTTAGCTAAGGTAATGATTGATGAAACTTCAGCTGCTATTTTCCTGAGACTGCTGTTGAGCACAGAGAATGATGGGTCACTGTCCTCTTATAATAATCTTTTAAATTTTGCAGGGTTGAAAGGCTATCGGAATTACCTCTCCCCAATTACAGTTATCTCTTTTCTGGAGGTGACAAATCCTTTCCTCTTTCATTTCTCACAGATAATGTTTTTTAAACACCTCTGACTATTTTCACTGCTCTTTTTTTGGAATGTCTTCCTTTCAAAGCATGGCACTCTGACCTATCCAAATGCTGTCACACCAGCACTGCAAAGAGTAAATTCTTCTCAGTTCTGTGACACTCTTGTTAATACATCCCAGAGGGAGATTGATTTGCTATGCAACAGTATCTCACCAGCAGATTGTTTTCAGTTTGTGGTTCAGTAGAAGCCCCAGACCCTGTTCTGCAATTTTGCTATCTTGCCAGGTATTGGCCATTTTGTGCTTGATTTTGCATTATCACCATCTACATTTCCTTCTCCTAAACTTCATTTTGTTGATCTTAGATCCTCAGTTTCCCAAGTCAGGCTGGCTATCTAGTTGATAAAAAGCCCCAATTTACAGATGCAGGCAATGCTTTCAACCATAAAGACTGTGCTGTAAGCAAGTGCCCCAGAGCAGCAGGACCAAGGCTGGAGTGGAGTTCTCCAGGAGTAAGGTCCCTGGGTAAGGAAATTGTCCACACAGGCATGAAGAGGAGACATGGCAGTAATGTCAGAGATGCAACATGTTCCATCCAATGTACTAGTTTCCTTTTGTTATACCACTAGAGGAGATAAACAAACAAACAAACAAAAGAAAAATGATTTCTTCTACTAGCAATGTCACGTAAGTGCTTTTGTCTTCCAGGTATAAGCATCTGCTTGCTAACAAAGGTCTGGGTCCCACGAATACTCAGTAGGTCATAACTGATCCGATCCCTTTTAACTGGAAGCCTGCTGAAAGCAGTTCACGTCCTAATGCAAGGGAATGTCATAATCCAGGAAAGCCTTTGTAACCCAATGCACCTATCAGCTCTCAAAAACACAGTTTGCTGAACTCATGTAGAACTGGCTGCTTCTAAAATACAACTGTTGATAAGAACTGTAGGTAGCAAATTAGAGTTAATGTACAATGCCTTTTAAAAATGTTTAAAACATCAGATGCATAAATTAAAAATAATACCTATGACTACATTCAGCTGAACTTTGGACTCTAGGAGAATGGAACTTCCATCAAAGAGCAACAACAAAGAAAATATATTCTCATATTTTGTGAAAAGACACAAGCTGAATAATATTACAGTAATAGGCAGGAATTGGCCTAGATTGCCGTCCCAGTGGCCAGGCTACGCTGCTCAACAAAATCTCTACATATACACCACGCCATAGCAAATGCCACAAATATATCACAGGGTCTAAAGGAATGATCTCTTTCTCCACTTCACAGGAAAAAAAATACTGCTTACTTAGAAATTTATTACATTGGAATCATGTTCACTCAAGACCAAAGAGAAGTCTTTTTTTCTTCTCCCTCATCCTATCCTCTTTGTATTGTCTTTAATAATAGCTACCTTCAGGTATGTCCTGTGTATGAGTATTTAAACAATATGCATTTGAATAAGTGAGTAAAGTATGCACTTTACAAAGACAACTTATAAATAAAAAGTTATGCATACGCTTCATTTCACTTATAAAATGTCCCACAATTCAGTCTTTTTTGACTGTACGTTACACTGGCCTGAGATCTTACAACTGAAAATCCATCCAGAACAGCAGTTTACTTTGTCACAGAGAACATCCTTGGTATAAACAGGGGGTTCCCAGCACTGTCTCTGTTCCTCTTGACTTCCTTTTATGCAATGTCTAGGATAGACAGTCAAGTATCTATCATAATACTGTTTTACTTTTTATTTTTTATAACATGTTATGGAGTCTAACTGTTGTTTGGGTCATAGATGAAATCCTCAACAGCTGAAAGCAGCCAAAACATTCTTGAAGCTGAAGTAGAATACCTACTTTTAGACCAGACAGGGCTTGAAATGCCCTGTGAAACAGGGACTCAGACACTGCTTGATTTGCATGCTCTGCACAAACCTCATCACTGCTTCTAGTTAGATTGTGTATTAAGAATGGTATGAATTTTATTTTATGGATCAATCGTTATTAAAAATAATTACACAGCATTAGGCAGCAGCCACTTTAAAAATGTCATTATCACAACTGCTGGATTCATCTAAAAAGGAATACCAAAGTGATTCATTTACATTATGGGGGAATAGCCTGCAAGCTTTGATTTCAGAAATCAATTTTTTTATACAGAGAAATAAAGCAAATGTATTAAAGTGCAGTGGCTTGTTGCAAAACAGTCTCAGACAGTTTTGATGACACATCATTAGCACCGCCAAGGAATGGGAAGAGCCTGGTCAGTTGGTCAACTCCGGCTGTCAGTACGCATGTGGGCAGTACTCTGGGATCAACAGCAGTGGCAAACACTTTCCAAAAAACACTGTGCCAGTTTAAATACACCAAAGAGCTCCCCTGTCTATGGAGAGTTTCATTCTCTCAGATCCTTATCCCATCACTTTGTGTGTGATTTTTTCCCAAAAGTGAGGCAGCAGAAACAACTGTTTGCTGGCTCTCAGACATTGCATGTCAAACTCTGGTATAACAGCTATTCCTGTTGTTTTATTAAATCTATGCAAAGTGATGTAGTAGGCTATGAACCCAGGCATAACACACCTGAGCAACACTGTGCTCACTTATGCTATGGGTACAGCAGCTGCCTTATTAGATGGGCAAGGCAGATGTCCACAGGCAATGCTTCTGAAATAACTAGAGCAGCTACAGCTGCCAGAGTGCTAACATCTCTTTATGTTTTTGACTCTTGCATTATCATGGTAGTGAAGAGTGGCAAAGGCTATAGGACAGATATAACAGAAGTAAGGTTAAAGGTGAGCTAAATCAGTGTAGCGAATTCTTTATCTGTAGGGCATTAGCAGTACCATGTGAAACACCATTTTTCCTGTGAAAGCACATACACTCAAACTACATATGACTGTATGCTGCAGGTATTTTTAAGCTGTCTAGTTTTGATTCATAGGCCAAATTACTACAAAACACAGAATCTGTGATACAAAGGTTGCAACAGAACTGTTAAATGTCACATATTCCCATTAGCACAAATGTGCAAGATGTAAGGAAAGCCATGCCTGAACTTAACAGGATATCAGATGTACCTAAAGATACATTTTGGGCCATGATTGTGCAGAACAAGTGTATTTGTTGCTGCATATATGCATTAAATATGAGAATATTGATAGATATGTTGTGTGTTAGTGTCAGGCAATAACAGGCTATCAGAGACACTGCAGTTCTCTGCAACTGAAATAACGTTTGCTTCATTCCAGTTTGGTTCTGTTTTCTCATTTGTAATAGTTCCTATGTTTTCTGACTCTCATGGATCTAGCTCCTTCTTGCTTTGGCAAAAGATCACCCATGGATTATTCTTACTTTGCCTCATAATAAAACATACATTACTTCACTCTGAGGATAGAAATATGTACAACCTGCCCTAGAAGCAAATGAAACTGAAATGAAATGGTTTAGAATACAAAGAGAAAAAAAAAAAAAAAAAAAAAAAAAGTGGGGGGGGGGAGAAAGAGAGGGGTGGAGAACAGTCCTGAACAGTCCTGGAAATTAAATTGTCTCTGATCACGAAGAAAAGAACACTTTATTTTTTAGCAGCCTACTGAGTGATAAATGTATTGAATTAGGACTGAAATAAGGCCAAAGGGCTTGTGGAATAATGGTGGAATAATCTTTCCACCTGCAAAATAAGCAAAAAGATCCTAATTTTAAAATTCCAACTCAAAATTTAGTGTTTAAAGATCAAAGACAAAACACAAAAATATTACATTTCAGTGTCATGAAGAGTTGTAATGGAAAAAAAACTGTTATGATATAAAAAGAAAAAAAAAAAAAAGGAACAAAAATGAAATCAAAGAATTTGCACAAATAAAACAAAATTGCTCATGTTCCTGCAGGCATACTGATATCAGAGGCAAATTTTGTTTGTCTCCCTTAAGCTGGTTCTATTTACTGAAAATAAATCCTTGATGGAAGTAGGCTAAATTGAAATTTTCTTTTCATTGGTATTATTGTGTATATTTTTCTATCCATATTAATAACATTTCCTATTTCTTCAGCAGCTGAACTACATCTGTACAGAATTCTAAAGAAATGTTCAAGTTATTTTAAGCTGAAACAATGGAAAGTTTCCAGGTGGTATCACAGGCAGAAGCAATGTCCATCACAAGACTGTGGCTTACCATTTCTAGCAGGAATCCTTTGAAACGCAGTGAAGAAGGAGCTGGATGTGCTGCTTACAGTACATGTTATCAAAATTCATGGCCACAGGGCCAGTCTAATTAATTCTGCCCTACTGTGGTAGTACCTGTAGCCTCGGGACATTGTTGCATTAGGTATTGTACAAGCATATGAAAAGTAGATGCTCAGGTGATTACATCATAAGATGTTAATACACAAGCTGGCACAGGGGACTGCAAGAAAACAGTGAGATGGCAGTACTCACTGAAATAAAAGATGGGCACAGTACAGTGGAAGTCCTCCCAAAAATGGTATTTGCAGCAAAGAGCTTTATAGCAGGACTGCAGAGCAGAACTCTAAACAAAACACTTTTGGACAACAGAAGTCCTAATAGAGCATCATCCCAACAGATTTATCCCTATTATAGTAAGATGATATGAAAATAAATGTTTTAGTGCAGTGATTAAAGCAGTCAGGTGTACATCTGCTTGCCCCATATACAAAATTAAACTGAGATAAAACACAAGGGTCTATGTTTTTTTTATTTTGATGTTTGTTTTTGTCAAATCCATAAAAAGCACAATCACCAAGTTTAATCAGCATGTCTTTCACATGGCTGATCTCACCTGTCTGCACTAGAGTCAAAATGCGACAGCTGATCATTCTTAGTCTAGTCGTAGAAGCAGATATAAAATAGATAAAAATCAGCCTCCTTGTGGTAGACTTTGCACAAACACAAAGCAGATAGTTCTTGACCCAAAAGGGCATATGAAGATCAGGGAGAAAGCATACAGACACTCAAGTGCAGATTTAGTTAATACCTCTTAAAAGACAAAGCCGGGCTTTCATTAACCTACTCCGTGATAAGTCCAGCATGTTTTTCTCTGCTGTCCCTCCATCTTGCTCTTGTCCTCCATCCTTCTGTAGCCCTGATTAACCGACATCTGTACTTCCCCAAACTCCCCTTTTCCCTCTGGAGATGTTTACCCAGTGGATTTGGAGGATTTGCTACATTTGTTTTGGATTTCCATGTGTCTGGGTTGACAGAATTGGTGGCACAGTGTTGAACACTTATCCAAAACGAAGTCTGTTAGCAGAAATCTTGGTGATTTCCCACAATGTGTGTACTGTGGTAGTTCCTGCACAATGTCCGTGCAGCACATGTTCAGCATGTCTGACATGAGCAGCAACAGTACCTGCGAACCTCTTTCTGCAGAGGCAGACACGTGGCAATCCCACCCCTGACAAATGATTGCTTTTTATTTCATGTGTCTGATGCTGTCAAGTGCCTGATGCAGTTTGGTGTCAGGACAGCAGGAGGAACGCAGAAGACTGGTTACATCATTAGCTCCAATCCTGCTTTGTAACCAGCCAGACCCAGGGCTTCGCTCCTCAGCCCCCCTTGTGTGTTTTTAGGGAACCCTGGCAGCCTCCTGCCACTGGTTACTGCTCTGGCATGTGAATGGGCCTGCTCGGCCTGGCCCAGTTTGGCCTGCCTTGGGCTTCCTCCCTCGCCTCAGTGCCCTGTGATGCCAGCCTGGAACAAGGCCTCCATTCACTGCTGTCCCACGCTGCAGGCCCTGCCCTCCGTTCACAGTCATAAACCCACTAATCAGGATTTGAATAATGAATGCTAACACTATCCAGCTTCAGAGGCTTTGTCCCACTCTCCTGCCTTGGTTACATTTATTTAGAAGGCAGTTTTTTAATCCCTTTTCTTGAGGCAAGCTTTAGGACTGTGTGCCTCTTGTACATGTACATACACCTGCCCCCGGCAATGCACACTGCTCACAGAAATGAGATTTTTCAGCAGCCCTGAGCACCTCTATCTCCCCGACCCCAGGTGGGAATATAAACTCTGCACTCACAACGGCCATCTGCCAAAAATCCTGGCTTCACAGGAGGACCAGGAGGTACTTGGGGCAGAGAGCAAACTCCCGACAGCCACCTCTGCCAGCATGCTGGGGCTGCCCTTTGCTCATACTGGCCTCACTTCAACAAACGCAAAAGGCCACCACATCACAGGAGCCTGTTCCTCCCAGTTAAACATGGCTGAAAACATGCATTGGATCCAGAATTTATTGGCGGGGGCACAGCGAGTATCTTGCTTCCTTTAAGAAGCTGAAGGCTGAAAGCGTGCTGGGAGAGAACGAGTTTTCCAGACTGACCACAAGATGTCCTCCGTACGCCAATACAAGCCCTGCTAAGGCAGTGCCAAAATGCCGGCTTGAAAGTGCTTTTCTCATAGACGCATGAAGCTTTCAAAAATGTAATAGAGCTAGACTAACTTTTCAGTTTAATATTTGTCATGAATTTATTTGTTTTCCCGTTGTGGTCACACAGAATTAATCCAATCCGGGTTTTTGTGTGCTCAAAACATGAGCTGCCTCTAGCTGGCACGCTGCAAGGCCCAGTTGTCCGGACTGCACCGTGCTCCTCAGGGTGGCTAAGGTGCTGTCCTTCACTACACAGTATGGCTTTGAACCTCTAATTGGATAAATTGTAGGAAGATGGGGAGCAAATAGTGCATTTGCAGTACTAACACTTGGGCAAAATGTTAATCATGTTACTAATTAACTGTAGAGATCAAAAACAATTTCCATTCTTACCCAGAATTTACCAGTGAAGGGCTCATAGACAGTGCAGACTGACTCCCTCCCTGTTCCTCCACAGTGAGTGGCAGCATTGGTCCTAGCCAGGGAGATGGAAATTTAAATATAAAACCAGGGACAGCAGGTGACGGGCAGGGAGAAGAGCACAAAACAAAGAAACACAACTGCTCTGTACATTAGGTCATATCACAACCACCATGTAAGGGTGACAAGAAAAACAATGACAGCATGCTGAATGTCAGTGTCAAAGTAGGCCACCACCTGCTTTAACTTCCAGTTCTCCATGGCAAGAAGTTTGAAGTAACACCGTTTGGCCTCAGTCTTCAACAACTGGACTCTTCTGTCTCAGTAGACAGGTACAAGAAGGTGGAGGAAAGCATGTCAGTTGGCTCTGGATGTGGCCCAACAGGTCTAAGGTCAAAATAGATGATGTCCACTGACTGTCTACTGATCTATTTTATGTATTCAAACCAAAAAGAAATAGTACTTCAGTCTAACCTTTTTAGATGATTCTCTCACAGCTATGAAAGTACAACCACATTGTATTTACCTCTAGTGCAAAGTTCACATGTTGTTACATGTTATTCACAGCATTGGCTTCCTTTAAAAAAGTTATTTGCATTCAAAGATAGAAAATGGAAAATGGATGACACTAAAATAGTCAAATATGTTCAACTGTTTTATAATTTGGGAGTCAAATATCTCTCACTAGTGAGCAAAATGCAGAAATGCGGTTTCATTATCCCAAATTAAACACAAATTTGGATACAACTTGGCAACATTTCAGCTGTAACAGTGCAGTAGTAACCACACTTACACAGGTGTAAGAGTATCATGGCAAGATAAAAGTGAATCACTTAATTATCAGGGAGATAGAACAGGGAATTCTAAAATCTAAAAGTCACCTTTGAAACTAAGTTTTTCATTTCAGCTCCTGCTATGTCAGCATTAAATGCCATGTATGATCAACCTTAAAGGACTATATTTCCTGAATAAATGCTTTCCAAAATCCTGCTTGAGAAAAGAACCTTATGGCCTGACACAGCCAATGGAAATTTTTATTCCTATTAAAGAAACAAAATCTTGCCCAAAATGTATATATATATTCTTCTGCTTCTCCAAACAGGCCTCAAGGTTCATAAAAAGGAATGAATACTGCTCATTTTAAACACTAGTATGATTCAAATTCTGGCTTTAGAAATCCATAAACTGTGGATTAGCAGAAACCAGGAATGTGTACTGTGCACTACTACAATTCTTTACATGTGCTTTTCTCACATTCCTTCCCAATTTGCCACTGTACAAAACAACATACTTTGGCTGATGAGGAATAAAAATTCAGACCCAATTTCGCAGCATGCTTAAAGGAATGGCTGCTAATCCTGGCAGACTTTTCATACGTGTGTGGAGAGACTGGGAAAGCAACATGAGATTAGAGTAAACCAATTGCCAGAAGCCTTAGGAAAGTGAGCAGCTCCCTTCTGATACTTGTTGCTTGAATATAGGTACTAAGAGAGGAGACTTAGCTGAATGCTCTGGAAAGTGCTTGTAGGTAGACCCAGGAGACCAGATCTGAGAGGAGGCATTGTTCTGTTCTATATCAACCAAAGTTTCATTCTTTCCTAATCAGAATAATTAAATACTAAAAGTTTCAAGTCCTAGCAAACACAATACTGTAGTTTATACAGGACTTATATCAACACATAGCTTTAAAACAGGTATAAAGCTACAGGGAAAAAAAAAAAAAAAAAAAAAAAAAAAAAAAAAAAAAAAAGACACTTGTCTGGGGTGTGTTATACAGGTATTATCTTAGCAGTATAATTATACCAATGCAATTATGTAGATGCGTACTTAGGTTGCCTTTGTCAGTATCTCTCATCTTTTATATCATTCCTCACTATAAAACACTATCGAAATCAATGCTTTATGGTTTCAGAGTAAGTTGAATAGTAGGAGGTTGTGGTTTGACTGCCAAGCAAATTAGAGAGATGAGTACTCTCGCTGGGTAAGAACAAAGGAGCCAGTTCAATACCGAGCTTGTTCAGGGAATTGAGAATAGTTACTTCACAGATTCTGACTCTAGATCTTTAGAGTCTCTATTCAGGAGACCAGAGCAAATGCTCTGTTTGTGCTTTGTCCAAAGGCAAATATGAGGTGAAACTGCAAGTCCTAAATGCAGCAGCCCAGAGCTGGAGGGAGCAGGACAGGGATCTGTATTTACCCCAGTGTTGCTGATAATGGCATCTATTCATGCATGCATTCTCAGACTCCTTTCTGAAAGTGGTGTAACTGCAACATGGGATTTCTATCTGGCTAGTTCATACCATGCTGCTGTCTTAGCATTGTCCCTTGGTGGCTGGTGCTATGTGTCTTAAAACCTATATTTTCATGTTTGAAACAGGTGGGGTTTAAGAAGTCCAGTGAAGACAGCTTGCTCATGTTGCATGCATACATTTGCAGATATTAATAGACATTCATATGTCTATTCAGCCATCTAATCCAGAAACTGGATTTTTTTCTGCTGACAATGTAGAAAAGCCACTTTCCTGTCAACTGCAAACTCAGGTTGTCACAGCAAAGAAAAACGGGGATCATGGCTTTCAAACGTCCAGACCTTCTTGTGTTTTTACCTTTCTAAGTGTTAGCTCCTGGCAGCCCTGAGGTGAGATACTTAAAAACAGGGAATAGAGGAGGTGAGCTTGCAAGGAGTCACACGCTTCGCTCAAGGAGTGCATGCTCTCAGCTTACCACTAGCCCCTGGCTTAGTCAAACTGGCAGGTTCTTACACATGCCTCCTCAGCAGACAGATCTGTTCACTTTTTGCTAAAAAATCTTCACACAAAACACTTCAGTTTTGATAAATCAGCACTTTCAGATGAAAAATTGTTCTATTTAAAAAATAAACAACCAGCTTTAGCTTGGAGAGATGTAGATTAGTTAATTGTATCAGTGAGTACTGACTTTGAAGCTTAAACATAAACACATCCTTAATACCCAACCAAGCTCTGCTAAGAAGAAAGGATGATTTATAGAGCAATGCAGAGGCTGGCAGAGCCTGAGGCTTGAGATTAAGCCCTAGCTTAATACTTGTTGATATTACTGCATCCTATGCCTCCCAAAGAGGATCACACAATACAGCAGAGAGGGACCAGCTTTTGGATATGCTGTTTTCTGCTCCTGTTAATTATCTCCCAGATTGAAATGATCATACTCTGCTCATGTGTGTGCTAATAACAAAGGATCTGTTACAGTTACACTAAAAACATTTAGCAATGTGTCCTGAGCAATAAGCTAGAGCAATGTTTTGAGTTGTTTCCCAGAGAATACCCTTTGACTTGGATTCACTTCATAAATTACATTCTAAATGCTTTTTTTGCCCCCTGAAAATGAGCTCTAACATTCATAGCCATCTTATTTTTCAGTTTCAGGTAAAAATGTTTCTTTGTATGCTTTCTTTAATTATTTTCTATGTCATATAGAGTCATATGGGAAACAGTGACAACCTATTTGTCATAGAAACAGCTAAAATGGCACTTGGAAGGTTTAAAGTTCATTCCACCTGGCCACCACGTGGATTATATTTTTACCATCATGAATTTAAGGTGGGAAAAATGCATCAAGAGCTGCTGAACATATGATCACGTTCCCACCAGCTTTATGCAGCCCTGCACATGGGGCACAGTTGAAGCTACTGCAGATCAAGGGCTCCAACAGACACCAATGGTGAGAGTATGTGAAATTGCACTGGCATCATTTTGTCTTCAGAAGTGTAGGTTAGGCATATCTAGTTCTATGACAGTGAACTCTGGGAACATTCTACTAAGGCAGTAGCTGGAACATAGTTTTATAAACTCTGAAATATTCCTGTGAACTGCTCTGATCCCATAACTGTGAGTAGTGCAAATAAGTTGACTGGCTCCATGCCAAAGTGCTGGCACTTTCTGGTTGGAGAGTATGCTTTACCCTCTGCAATGCAAATGTCTAGTCTGCCAAGTGCATCCTAATCATCTGATATTTTCAATTGTTTTTAATTAAAAAACAAAAAGATATTAAAATTTAATTTGTCAATATCATATGATGTTTCCTTAAAGGCAACATCCGTTATGCACGTTATTCAATGTGGACAATGTTTCAGAGCCTACAAGCAGCATACCAAAATCTTCATATCACAGAGAGCAACCCCATGACAGCTGAATAGAAGGGACGTCCAAGCCAGTGCTAATACTCACTAACGAGAAATTTCTCAGATGAGCACTAGGCAAACTAAGTAAAGGACAGAAGGAGAACTTTTCTGTCCCAAAGCATCCTATAGTCCTGCCTACCCACAGAAATCTGCTCTAGTCTAAAGTTTGGAGTAGTCATTTTGGTGACATTTCTTTATTAAAATCTAAAGGAAATTTGATAAGCATCTCTGGCCCCCATCACCCTCAAGTTTGTCAGAAGGTCATCTTTTCCAGTTGGAGACCTGTGACTAGCGCTGTTCCCCAGGGGTCGGTGCTGGGTCCGGTCTTGTTCAACATCTTCATCGACAACCTTGATGAGTGAATAGTGTCCACCGATGACACAAAGCTGGGAGGACTGGCTGACATGCCAGAAGGCTGTGCTGCCATTCAGTGAGACCTGGACAGGCTGGAGAGCTGGGCAGGAAGTAACCAAATGAAGTTTAACAAGAGCAAGTGTAGAGTCCTGCACCTGGGAAGGAACAACCACATGTATCAGTACAGGCTGAGGGATGACCTGCTGGAGAGAAGCTCTGTGGAGAAGGACCTGGGGGTCCTGGTGGACGACAGGTTGACCATGAGTCAGCAGTGTGCCCTGGTGGCCAAGAGGGCTAGTGGGATCCTGGCATGCATTAAAAGGAGCATGGGCCAAGGGAGGTGATCCTCCCCCTCTACTCTGCCCTTGTCAGGCCTCACCTGGAGTACTGTGTCCAGTTCTGGGCTCCCCAGTAGAAAAAAAGACAGGGATCTCCTGGAAAGAGTCCAGCAGAGGGCCACAAGGATGATAAAGGGCCTGTAGCAACTTCCCTGTGAGGGAAGACTGAGAGACCTGGGGCTGTTCAGCCTTGAGAAAAGAAGACTGAGAGGGGATCTTATTAATGTTTACAAATACCTGAAGTGTGGGAGACAAAGGGATATGGCCAACCTCTTTTCAGTGGTCTGTAGGGACAGGACAAGGGGCAATGACCACAAAATGGCTCACAGGAAGTTCTGCACCAAGGTGTGAAGGAACTTCTTCACAGTGAGGGTGACGGAGCACTGGACCAGGCTGCCCAGAGAGGTTGTGGAGTCTCCTTCTTTGGAGATATTCAAGGTCCGTATGGACACGTAGCTGGGCAGCCTGCTCTAGGGAACCTGCTTTGTCAGGGGGGTTGGACCTGATGATCTCTTGAGGTCCCTTCCAACCCCTACAATTCTGTGATTCTTCCCATCTTGCTAAGCTATAGCAAGGCAATCTGTGCTGTTTAGGCAACAATCATATGTCAAGTCCTTTTCGGAAAATGCACAACGGCCTATCTTAACCTCATTGCACAGCAAAGCTACATCACTAGCTGCAATCATAATGAAAATGCCCGAAAGCATACTTTGATTTCTGTTGTTATTTTTATTTTCTTTATTCAGAACTTTTTGTTTTTCTTGCTTTCTCCCATCTTGCAAATCTCTCCTAAGTACTGCCTGCAAGTTTAACTACTGAACAATTTAACTATCCCTCTGCAACATTTCTGAAGCTATTAAAATGTGCAGAGATTCAAAAATAGGAAGACAAAATGGGAAGAAAAACTGGTCTAGGAAATGGGAGTACTGTTGGAATTAGTGTCATGTTCTGAAATTCTGCTTGGAGAAATGACATTGTTGAGACCAGTATATATATGTGCTAGTTCTTTAAGAACTGCCCCCTTATGTATCTTTGCCCTTGCCAGTTAACACACTCAAGTTTAATTAGGTCTTTATTAAACATTTCTACTTTCTTGCCCGAGTCACATTAAAACTTAATAGGTAATGCTTTTTTCCTGTGTATTTTTATTTATCCTATTTTTCTTTTCCCCCAGGCCAGCTGGGTTAAGCCAGAGAGCCCTATTCCCTTAACCTCACCAACGAGTTCTTTTTTTGTGTCTTAATTTTTTCCTCATATTATGCACTTCTGTCCTGTTGATTTTTTTTATTCCTCTCCAGCTACTCTGTAATTTTTCCTGAGCACCAGGCTTAATTCTTGACATAAATGTAATAACTCGAGAGAGTTTGTACATGCAGATTTGTGTACTGAGGCTTTAATTCAGAAATAAGTACCGAATTTAGAACAAATCAGTTACACAAATCATCCATTCACATTACTTTTTCTCTGGTATCCAGAGATACTGGTGCCATATGCAATCAATAGAAGTCAGTTATCTCTCTGACACTCACTGCAGGTGAATAAAAAACAGAAGGTGCACACTGAGATCTCATTTTCTCCTCCTCATCATCCATGTCCGTGGTGAAGAACTGGTTATAATTAGAACCCTTAGATCTTCTGAATGTAAGTGTTGATGGACTCCCTAGAGTTTCAGATGGCCATATTTGATTGGAAGGAGTTGAAAAAGAGCTGGAGAATAGTCCTTCCTCCCCATATCTTGTTAGCTATTACCACTATGGAGTATATCACTATACTATACCACTATGGTTCTTCATAAATGGTTATGTCTTTGAGAAAATGATGCTGTTTGCAGGAAAAAAAAAAAAAAAAAAAAAAAAAAAAAAGATGCTGTTTGCTGTATAAAAGCAAATACTGGGTATATAAAAGGTCAACTATTTTAATGTACTTCAAAAGAGGAAGAAAAATCTCTCCTCTTCAGAAAAATTTAGGAACCATAACTATGTCTACTAGGTGCATGATAGAGGATCTCTTCATAATACAACTAATTACAAGACCTTTTAAAGTCTTCTCATATTATCTACTACAACACATTGTTCTCTGCTCCCATTTATCAGCATTTGGAAAGCAAGGAAGAGCCAGTCATGTAATGACTAGTCATATCAAATCTTTAGTTGCCTGAAAGGAATTTCATCTATGAAAATGTACTTGTATTCTATAAATTTATTTTTACAATTTGCAAAGACAGCAAGATGCATACATCTACCTAAGAACAAAGTAATTCAGTCACTCTTCAGCAGCTGCTATTAGGCATCTGCTGTACAAATGACACTACCACTTGTAGAAAACAATCAGTCCAGCAAGCCAGAGTCGGTATGTCCTTTGGATATGGTCTTTGATGAATAGTCCCTCTTATTCTTCATTTCCAATCTATTATTAATAACATTGTCCGTGATCATCCAGACACAAAGAATTAAGACAATAATTCACTAAGTGAATACCAAAGCCTTATCTTGCCCAATGGAATAACAGTCATTAAGTTTCTGCCAAAAGACCATTGCTTCAGACATAATGATGAGCAATTATCATCCATGCTTGGAAAGTGTTTATGCATAGTATATTAAGTTAAAATATCCCCTTTTCTTGGGAGTTGCCTTGTGAGATACCAAACCTATCAATTAAATTAGCTAATGAAACACATTTTAATATAAAGCAATCTTCATTCCCAGTGTAACCATCTCCTTAGCAATAGAATATCAAGAATATAAATTAAACCTTTTATATACGACCATCTTCCTGTAGACAAACTTAATGAAATAAAAAAATGGGTCAGGGTAGAAAAAAATTCTGTGTTGCCAAAATCATGACAAATTTTAGGGGAAATAAATCTAACTTCTCGGGACAAGGAGAGGGATATAAAGTAAGCAGGAATAACACTTTCCTAGTTAAGCATGCTTACCTTTACCCACCTAACTTTGGACACTGTGGGTAGTCTGGGCACTCTGGTGTCCTAACACTGAAATGCCATGTCTGTCTCTCTACTGACTACATAGGGAGGAAGAGTTCACAGTATGTTCATGAAGTATTGCAGTTAGGAGCTGGGAGATAGGTGACTGTAATTTAGGCATCACAGTTATGTGAGTACAGAATGAGAAGAAGAAGGCAGGCAAAAGAGCCTGCTGAGCCGCTCAGATCCCTGACCAGTAAACTTAGGACAACGTGCATTTGGACTGCCCTGATACCATCACCCATTCCCATCCTCCTTTTGTACCTGATCCAACTGTTTAGGATGAGCCATAAAACTGCCATTCTTGATGTGTAACTTCATGCTGGTTTCTCTTCGTGGAAGCAACCGGGTGCAAGGGGAGAGTGGACTGCACGACTCTCTCTTGGCTGTATCTTTGAATGCATAAAGAAAATGTTGTGGTTTTATGCACTGTAGAAACTGTGGTTACTGCCTTCCAAATTTCATATCCTCTTTCCATGAATTCCATGCATAACCTCCCCTCTATAAACATAGCTTTCACTACCTTGTATTTTAAAAGTTACACATTCTCTTTATTTCACTTACTAAAACCTCAAACTAATCCATTGTTTTTCCCCAAAGGAAACTTAAATATGGCACTAGCATGAGGCAACACCCAAATTCTGAATGCATCCTGAAACACAAAGGTATTCGAATCTGAGATATGTATCTATCCACAACATTCTTCTCCGAAATATCTCAGCTGAAGTTCTGCATCCGGTCTGCAGAACTAGAACACTTTTCTGTCCCTCCCTAAATTGTAGGCAGACTCAGCTCTAGATACAAGCATGCCTCTTGTTAAGAGAACAGTAGTATTATTTGGCCCTGCAGTGCCAATTTTAAGTACAGTTTTACTTTCAGTTCCAAATATAGGGAACACGGACTGTTACACTGTGCTACAGGAGGCAGCAGGGAGCACATGATAAGGATGAATGTTGCAACGTACAACGTACATATATACCCACATATATATCCACAATCCATCTACTTAAAAAAAAATAAAATAAAATAAAAAAATTAAAAAATATATATTTAAAAAAAAAAAAAAACTTCATTTATATGTCCATCTTTCATCCTGTAGAAATACAGTGTTATTCTACAGGAACACTGATAATTTAGAATCTCTCTCCTTTGCATACTAAGGAATTGTTTCTGAATAAAAGTGATGACCAGAACATTGATTGATCTTCTGACCCAAAGACACATCAGATTCCCAGACCAATCTATACAGTCTCGCAAAGCCACTGTCTTCGGAATCTTCCAGAATGTTGTACTGCAAAAGTGATTCAGTTCCCAACTAAGCCCTTCTGAAAAGTGTTTGATTTCTTTCCTTTGTTTAAAAAAAATACCTTCAAGAAAATGCACACTACAATGGACTCATTATTAACAGTGCTTTTAATATATTACTATTTAATTAGTAATATAAAATACTAATAATTATTATAATTAATATAATCATTGATTATTAGAAGTAAATTTTAAAAGTATTACCAGTCTGCTTGTTTTAAATATCTATAGAAAACAGAATTGCTTTACAAATAATTAGAAAGTGAAAATTTTACCTACTTTAGCTCCTTTTGCCTCTAATTTTCCATTTTGTCTATCTAAGCAATTTAAACATGTTTTTTGGCTTCTAAATATTATCTTAAGACTTCATCCCTTTTATTGCTTTTCACAGGCCTTATTAGCATGTACCTAATCTAGGAATGTACTAACAGTCAGGTTCTCTCATCAACACATATTGCTCTTGACAGTGCTTAGCTATAAATAGTCTAGCTTAGCTTTCAATTGTGTGATGTAGAGTTATGAATGACTTGCCATTCTTAATGCACAGTTTCAATTGTTTTTGCCTTTTACACAAGGCTCAAATTTCTTCTATTATTTCATGGTTCAAAAGCTAGCTTTATTTAAAATTTGGTGACTTATTACTGACTGAACTGATTTTGAAAACAAAAAGGCATTGTCTAAAATTAGTGGATTTTGTAGATGTAAAACCAGCTGTGGAAATGTCAGGTAAAGAATTTGCTGAATAACACAGAACTTTGTCATATGAAGAAACAAGATTTACAAATAATAAAGTTCACATTAAATATTTTAGAATAACATGCTGACACATGCAATACATTGCTTGTCTGATGGTGTGTTTCTTAAAGGTTAAAGAAATGTTCCAAGAACTTGCAGGTGTGCAGAATTACATACATAAGCCTCAAGAATGCCAAGCTATTATGATTAAATATACTAATAAAAGACTCAGAGAGAATTCTTCATTCTGTAGCAGAGAATGTATATGTATATATACATATATATATTTCACATATATACAGCTGTTACTCATAATACTGTTTGCTTTTTTTTTTTTTTTTGATTTTTAAGCCTGAAATATTCTGAAAAGCTGAATTTTCAGACTTGCTAATCCAGTAAATTAATTACATCTTATTTAATAAGTTTTCTGTTTTGTTTTTGGTGGTGGTGGTGGTGGTGATGGCTTTGGTTTAGTTTGGTTTTTGCTTAAGCAGAAGAGTCTGTAGGATCAGAATTTGGCCAAGATCAGAGAAATTGCAAAATATTATTGGTATTTAGCACTAAAGTGCTTTCAAAAAGCAGAGTATTCAAATTATTTAAAAATAATGGTTCAAAAATACTTTTAGCATTTCCCATTTCACTTTTTAAAGCTATATCAGAAAATATTGTGCCCCCTTTATCCATTTAAACAGAAGAGCCATTTCTTCCAATATGAGTATTTATCATAGAATCATAGAATCATAGAATATCCTGAGTTGGAAGGAATCCATAAGGATTATTGAATCCAATTCCTGGCTCCACACAGGTCTACCCAAAAATTCAGACCATCATGGTGAATACATTCTTTCCTCTCTGTAAAATTTCAGTACATATTCAAATGTCTGGTGCTTTTTCAGTGCTGATCTTTTGATATATTGTTCTGCAATATGCATAGAAAAAAATTACTTTTTCTTCTATTTTCTTGTTTTGATAGTTTCTAAGGTGCTATCATTGGAAATATATCTGTGTATCAACCCATGAATGTTAATATAGTGGGCTTAAATTGACCAAAACCTGTTCTCCCTTTCTGTTTCCAGGCAATATTCCTTGATCCCTCCATTATTATTAAGTAGAAGAAGGGGCAGGAACAGTCATTCAGGAAACCTACTGTGTTCAATAAAGAGGAGTTGGACTGCAGAGATGGGAGACCGGGCCGCACTGATGATGCAACTTTAATCATTTTCTTCCCCTCAGTCAGTCCTGCTTTGCTGAGGATGGGTAACTGCAGAGTTACCCAACTTTAGATAAAAGGGCTAGTTTCATCCTTGGCAACATCCTCAAAATGTGGGTCCTCCTGCATAGATAAATAAAGGAAATGATCTAACTGCTTCCCCATTTCCTGCTCCTCTTTACCCTTTCTTTCCTCTCTTATCCACATTCATTATTAAAACAAGTGGACAAAAACAGGCATTAACTGCACATCTGTTTTAGCTCTGGCAAGAGCTCTCAGGATGCAAGTGGCAACAACTGCCAAGTGCCTTAATTTCAAAACGGAAATTTTCCTGTGAAAACTTTCTGTAAAAGACTGATTGATCTCTGCTGCCAAGTGAAACAGGGTAGGGCCATAGCTAAGACATTGTAAATCCTCTCCTTTCCAAATACATAATAGTAAAATGCTGTCCCTGAATTCAGTTAAAAGAATGTGAGGGAAGGGAAACAAGTGATGTTTTCTCCAGCCATTTTGACCCAGATTGCTGATAGGATTTCATTTTTATGAACTGATTTTGTGTAAGCTGCATTGGACTTCAGGGATATGATTACTTTTTCCTTATATTTTTAATACAACAATTAAAATAAAATAGTAATATCAATTTCTGATATCAAATGTGTTTTGAATCAGTAGTTTTGCTGGACTGTAAAGTAGAACATCTCTGAGTGCCACCAGAGGGAGCCAATGCAATTGCATTGAAATTCTACTTCTTTTGCAAAGAAACTCAAGGAAAGATGATTATTACCCTGCCAAATAGCAGTGAAAGAAATAAAGATTATTGTTCTGAAGAACACTGTTTGTGCTTTTTGGAGTAAAAATCTCCACATTCTAATCACATGTGATGAGAAACACTAACATAATTTAAAAAAAAAAAAAAAAGTTTATACTTTTTTTCCACAGGAATAGCTATGTTATTTCACATTGTATTGAACTTTATTAACCCATTATTTTAATTATTGCTACCTTGACAAAGGCTCCCTTCACATACTGCCCCACACCAATTACTAAGTCTTTTTCTCATCACTTTGAAGTGACATCTCCGAGCCAGTGAGTGCAGATCAACATCTCCCATCTTTAGCAGCTGTGAAAAAGTTATAAAATGCCCTGTCTTCTCTGAACCTGATTGTACCTAGCAATGTATCTGATATTTTTCTCTTGCTGCTTTTTATTTTATTTTATTAGAATTAGTGATTGTGAATTAACTACAACTAGATATTGTGATTGTCAGACAATGCATTACAGAGACATGGTAGTGTTGAACTCTTAAAGCAGCTGTGCTCTAAGCACATCATTCTCAAATGTTCCTCATTTGTGGTTTTGGCTCTTCAACTGCCTTTAAATATTCATCTTGTTTCAAAATTTAAAGTGCACTATGATTCATTTCTGCATCTTTTTTAAGTGTCAGGCCATTACAATTGAACAAGATAGTTAACCATCTATCACATCTTGAACACTCACTGGTGAATTGCGGGCCAGCAACGTGCACTTGCAGCCCAGAAAGCCAAATGTATCCTGGGCTACATCAAAAGAAGCATGACTAGCATGTTGAGGGAGGTGATTCTCCCTTTCTACTCTGCTCTTGTGAGACCCCACCTGGAGCCCTGCATTCAGGTCTGGGGCCCCCAGCACAAAAAGGGCATGGAAGTATTAGAGCAAGTCCAGAGGAGGGTCACAAAGATAATCAAAGGGCTGGAGCACCTCTCCTATGAGGACAGGCTGAAGGAGTTGGGGTTGTTCAGCCTGGAGAAGAAGAGGCTCCAGGAAGACCTTACAGTGGCTTTACACTACCTAAAAGGGGGCCCAGAGGAAAGCTGGGGAGTGACTCTTTGTCAGGGAGTGAAGTGATAGGACAAGGAATAATGGCTTTAAATTAGAAGAGGGTAGATTTAGATTAGATATTAGGAAGAAATTCCTCATTCAGAGGGTGATGAGGCCCTGGCACAGGCTGCTCAGAGAATCTGTGAATGCCCCATCCCTGGAGGTGTTCAAGGCCAGGCTGGATGGGGCTTTGGGCAGCCTGGTCTGGTGGGAGGTGTCCCTGCCCATGGCAGGGAGTTGGAACCAGATGGTCTTTATGGTCCCTTCCAAAACATTCTGTGATGCTATGAAAGTGCACATTTGTTTTTCTCTATCATTAATAGCATTGGAAATGGCAATTAATTTCTGTAAAGGCTTTTTAATGTTTTGTTTTATACCATCTTCCTTCTTTCATTTGACAAATCTAAAAACCTATCCATTTCCATTCTATTGTTCATCCACCCCCTGAAAATTGCATCAGAAGCAAAAGAGGGCAATCCCAGGATCTTCTCCTAGCACAGCTGAAGTGGAACAGCAGTCTCCTCTAGACTCTAAATCACTCTTTTGCATCCTCATGATTTTGACAAGAGCTGGGCATCCTATTTTTTCTTAAGGAGAAAGAGTAAACCAACCAACCAACCAACCAACCAACCAAAAAGGTAAAGGAAGTGGGAAGAATAGTGAAAAGGGAGGGGAAAGGTGAGGAAAACTACAAAGTGGAAAAGCCAGAAGTAGGCGTAATATTACAATGCATGACAAGGAAGAAATAAAAAAAAAAAAAAAAAAAAAAAAAAAAAAAAAAGAAAAACTACTGAAATAAGACTTAAGCCTTACTGGCTTTTATAAGCCATGAGGACCACTTAGGGTTTCTCAGTGTTTCCCTGTGTGCACAGATTACTACAGTCCTTGCAGCACTGAGTAAGGAAAAGACAACTGTGGTTTCTGTGTTGTGTAGCCCCTATATCCCAAAGAAAGAGGAAGGGGTGAAATTATTACACCATCAAGCCATGGGTTTGTCTAGAACAGAAGCTATTCTTCTCTACCCGGTGCACAGCACAATGAAATAGTACGTGGTGGTGGCCAGACGATCAGGAACACATTGAAGCCAGCACTACAATAAATTGCTGGAGTGCTGGTAGCTGTGATCTATTGCTTGGTTGTTAAAATAAATGAGTTGTCACCTTTGTCTTTTGCTGAGAGTGCTTTTACCACTTTTGTTATCTTTTTTTTTTTTTATTTGAAAACATTCATCAAGCTCTGAAGGTCTTCTCTAATTGAACTCTTAGAAAAAGATTGCCAGCCTACATTACATTGTTCATCTAAGCTCCATTAACTCAGATGCTATTTAGAAGATTCCAAACTGCCATTCATTTTGCTTTCCACTTAATACCAAATGCTTTCTCAGACAAAATGTACCTTGATGATACAGTGTGATGTTTCAGTATCTGTTCACAATGCTTTCTGTCTCAGCTGCGGGGTTTTCTTAACTGGATTTTGTGACTCACCAAGACATTTTGCAGTGATGCCTGTCTGTCTGTCATGCTGAAACTTCTCAAAACTTTCACAAAAGCAGCAACTTAGAATCATAGAATCATAGAACTGCTTGGAACGGAAGGGATCTCAAAGGTCATCTAGTTCCAACCTCCCTGCCATGGGCAGGGGTGCCAGCCACTAGATCAGGTTGCCCAAAGCCTCATCAAACCTGGCCTTGAACACCTCCAGGGATGGGGCATACACAGCTTCTCTGGGCAGCCTGTGCCAGTGCCTCACCACTCTCTGAGGGAAGAATTTCTTCCTAACATCCAATCTAAATCTCCCCTCTTTTACTTTAAAACCATTCCCCCTTGTGCTGCCATTGTCTGCCTAAGCAAAAAGTCACTCTCCATGTATTTTATAAGTCCCCTTTAAGTACCAAAAAGTCACAGTGAGGTCATGTCCTTTATACTTCCAATGCACGTTCTGATAGCATTTCCAAGGTGAAGTCAGCTTCCCTTCTGTGAACTGCTAGATAAAAACTAAACTGACTTCTTGGCTCAGTACACTAACATTTTTTAACCTACTGATTTTCTAGTACTACACTAGTACAATCTCTCAAATGTACAGAGCCTCACTAGTCAAGGTCTCTGGCATTACTAAGTTCTGATGTGGGAACATACTTTTATTTATTTATTTATTTTTCCCAGAGCTTTCTGCAGGTTCTTCTGTTTATTTCTAATTTTATACCTTAAGCAAGCATTGACTATTTGGTTTTAATACCACCTCCTCCTTTAGTTCATCTGTGTTTTAGGTGTCCAGTTTACTCCATCATAATTACTTGGCCTGCATTTGTCCATGATGTTTATACCTACTGAGCATCAGAATGCATGAAAAAAAAATCTGATGATCAGCTTTCTAGGATGAAGTTAAGTTTACTGAAGATTCCCTTATTCACAGTTGTGTAAAATGGACATCCTCTTTACAGTATGATTCATTTCTCTGTGTGATGCCTCTACCTCATGACATCTTTGATTTAGTCACCTAACTTCAGTCAGTGATGCTTTTACGTGTAGTACTTTGTGTGGCTTTTGTTATTTCATGTTTTTTCCTGTCTCTACACTCCATTTTGCTTTCTTAGATTCACTGTTCCTTTTTTTGGAATGGCAGGTGTTCACTCCAAGAAGTGATATGATGAGAGAGTTGGACCTCATGGTTACATGATGGCTGTGTATGACAGTACCTGATTTATTTCCACGTCTTCATCTCTAGAATTCTCCTTCTTAGGTACTATATTGTGGTCTACTTTGAGGCAATTTATTGACCGTTTCAAGCTCCTAAGAAATGCCGTATTTTAAACCAAGACAGACCAATGGTATAATTGTTTAGATCCACTACGGTCTTCCATCACAACTTGGAAGTTATGACTAGGAAGTTATTACAGGCACATGACAGGGATATTCTGGTATCCAGAAGTGCATTACTCAAGGACACTTATATTAGTACACAACGTATCCAGATTTTGCCGTATCCTAACATTTCTAAGGGCTTTGCTGCATAAACACTCTTCTGAGATTACTCTGAAACTATACATCCCTGACACCTGAATTCTGTACACAAATTTAATCAACCATCTTCCTTTTAATTACTGAGTCCTATCCTCTGATTTTAACCAGGATATCTCAGGTTTCTTGCTGCTCTAAACTTGAAAACATTCATTAAAAACAGCTGGCCTCTACTTTTCCCAATTTAATTGAATTTTACAGTTTTTCATAGTATCTATTCAATACAATTGCTTGGCAATCCCCTTTGAGGGGAGAAGTGATCAGAATGCAGAGTCTGTCTGGTAAGAAGTTTATTCTTATTGGGAGCATCCAGTAGATTTACACCATGCTATAGGAATATAAACAGCTAGATTCAACTGTTCAACTCTTCTTTCATGCTTTTTACCAAAATAGAAAATGCAGTTCTGCATGGGCACTTCTTGTGTGTTTTATTTGACAGTTCTTAGGACATAAATTTTCAAGCCCTGATATTCTTCCAACAAGTTTTTAACAGACCCCCTTTATTAGACAGCTCACATGATGCAACACAGAGAGGAAGCTGCCCAGCTGTGTGGCTGCATTTAGTACTGTATGAACTATATCAGGCATGCTAATAAGGGGAAGCCCCTTACGTCCCTCCTCCCACTAATCCACCAGGCAGTGCCATACAATGTCACAGTCCCCTTTACCTGGAATTTTTTCAGCTCTTCAGTTGCTGATTTTACACAGGAAGTCCAATCACTCGTTTCCTTAAGTGATGTAGTTTTTTCTAATGACTTCTAAATCTTTGTTTTAGCTTGATCAAAATATATTAGCGCAGAAAAAAAGATCACTAAGTCATACAGACTGCACAACAAATCCACGACACTGTGCAGAAATTACATAAGGTGAAAATTGTAAAGAAATGAATCCCGTAACTTAATATGCTGTTTTATAACTCATAAGTTCTTAGCAAAAAGCTAACTAAATCCTGTGCTGTGAACTTACAGGGTGAGGACACAGACAAATATAAAATAGAACACAAAGAGCAGACAGAGGGCTGGGTATGTATGAATGGGCATCAGCAGGAGTGTAAAAAATAGCTAAGAGTAATCAGAACCAAATATATTCAGTTCACAGCAGCTGTTATGGACTCAGGTAACATCTACTGAAGAGAACAGCATTGAAGAGCCTCTTTTCTCCTCCAGGGTTTGTTTTTACATTGATTTAGGAGCATTATTTGGTAGCTCTTTTTTTTTTTTTTTTTTTTTTTTTTTGTCTTTCTCTGTTTGGACCCCTTTGGATGGGGTTATAGTGATATGTAGAGCAAATCTAAACCCACTGACAATTGGGTCACTTTTCCTAGCTTTCTTCATGGGTTCTGGTTTGAAAAATCTTGTAGATAACTTTCCTGCATCAGGGCAATTTTCCAGAGGCTGTAGTACTTTAGAGGTGACACAGTGCAGGTGTCGACAATACTCACCTTGAAGCAGGTATATTTTTAAGTATTAATATATTCTAACCCTACCAAAAGCTATCTCAATAAAATAGAAAGCAAATGGAATATCAAATAGCTTCCTATTTTTTTAATGTGGCCATCAGTCATGTTGTCTTTATGAAAAAGAAAGCTTAATGCATTTAATAGAAGACATCATTTTTATAGTGAGGTTCAACAAAGCAGTTCATACTGAGACATGCCCTGATGTAAGAGGTTTGGTCTAGTTCAAGACATCATTGCGTGGCCAAATTTTAAGTGGGTACTTCAAGTTAGAGGTGATTTGACTTTGTATCTCTGTTACCCATGAATATGTTGCCTTGTATCCTGCATACACTGTGTCAAATCCACTGCTTCTGGACTCAGGGATGCAAGCACAGCTGCAGTGTGAGGATATTGTGTGCAGCCCAGCCTTTAGTTTGAGAGACCAAGCAGCATCTTCAATTACAAAAGCAACTGATGCTCTCAAAGGCAGGAGTGCCATTTGCTGGGACCTTGCCAGGCTGGAGAAATAAAACAACACGAATGTCTTCCAATTTAGCAAAGGCAAATGCAAAGTCCTACACCTAGGATAGAATAACCCCATTCAGCAGCCAGGAGCTGACTGCTTAAACAGCAGCTTTGTGGAAAAGGCTCTGGATGTCTCAGTGAACAACAGGGATGGACACGAGGGAGCAATTGCTCTTGTAGCAGTAAAAGCTAATCACATACTGGGCAGCATTAGTAACTGCACAGCCAGTAGGTCAAGAGAAGTGATTACTGCTCCCCACACTCATTGGTCTTGTTTGAGACTGCCTATAGAGTACCATGCACTGGGGCTCTGCAATACTAGAAAGATATTGATGAACTGGCATTAACCCAATGGAGGCTCACCAAAAAGATAAGGGAGCTGGAGCACATGTCAGTGAGACAGATGGGTTCATTCAGTCCAAAGAAAAGAAGGTTACAGGATTACCTAATTGTTCTCTTCAGCTACCCAGAAGGATGGTATAGAGACGATGGAGCCAGACTTTTCTTGGAGAAGCACAGCAAAATGAAAAGGCCAACCAATCAAGCAGCAACTTGGCAAATTCCAAGTAGATACAAGGGGAAAAAATATTACAGTGAGGCAGGACAACCCATTGCAGGAAAGATATGCATAATGATACTCAAAACTCAACTGGGCAAGTACATTGCAAGCTGACTTTCAGCTAAGCAAGCTGAAGGCGGAGTAACAAGATTGCAGTTACAAGGCTGAGCTAGATCCCAGACCTACTCCTGCTTATGGTCATAAAGGGCCTCTTACAAATGACTGTTGCTCCAGGGATCAACACTCTAGTGATAGCCATGATCTACCATCAGACTGAACGTACCATGATGAGGAAAGCATGAAAGAAGGTTTGGGTTGGGCACATGGAATAGCTGTATGCAAATCCTGAAGGGACGGCAGATGCTTCATACACCTTGGAGCATTGATTCTAGTTCCTAGTACCTGTTCTGCTTTGTACTTACATGTCTCTATGACAAATCAACAGGGAACATATTTGCTGTGTAATTATGAGTCACGGCAGCATTGTAATAGTCCATCCACTTTAAAACAACACTTTTGCTTCATAGCTCAATGTCTCTTCCTGCTTCTGTTCTGCAGTTAATCATCTTCTAGGTTGGAGTATACAATAACGTCTTTGAAGACTAGCTTCAGAAGTGCATATCGGCTTCAATGAGGAAGCAAAGGTGTTTATTGTTTTCACCATAGCAGCCTAGTTGATTAACCCTTCTTTAACTCTATGTACCATCACCAGCTCAGGTCATAGTACATATTTTAGCAGATATGCTTGTTATCCTTGCCAGACGGGGAGTGGGAAGAGGTTGTGCAAGAGCATGAGCTTGCATATTTATAGACACTTTTGTTTCAGGATTGCACTGGTTGGAAGAAAGTATACAAAATGTGTAAGGTGGCTGAGGCAGGTAACAGTAGCTGTCCTGAAATGGGAGTAGGGCAGCTGAGGCATGACCAAGGACTCTCACTACTAAAGTAGCTTCTGTTCTGATAGGATACCCTTAGCAATGTACTAAGCTATTGAAAATGGGGTGAAACATAGCAAAGAGGAGAACATCTTTAGTAAGCTGCTGCAAACTTTGTGTCACTTGTTCTTGGGGTCTTTCAGAGGAAGCCTGGGAAACGAGGAGGTCAGTCCCAGCTGTCAACAGCCCTTCTTTCACTGCAAGGTTCTTCTGTTGATGCAAGGTAGCCACCGTTCATCCCTGGGTTCTCTGAAATGGTGAATTGTAGAAGCAGTACCAGCACTCTGCTGCAGAATGACAAGCATCATGAGAATTATGCAAGCAATATCACTCAAGTTCCTCATAACACTGCAAGATGTCTCCTCCTTGGACTGCAGTGCCAATATGGCCACTTGTTCTTCCTTTAGACTCTTCAGAGCCTTGGCTTGGGCTCTGCACAGTTCCACTGTACCTTTGCTGAAAATGCTTCAAGAGTGTGTCAAACCATAGCCTTTCCTTGTATCTCCAGCAGGTTCACAACTCCCAGGAAGATACACTTGTGCCATCATGGCCAAAGCCACGGAACAAAACAAAACGTCTATATAATTTGCAGCAAGCCTGGCTCTGGTAGTCCAAAAATACTTACCAATGCCAGAAATTTGCATGAGATGTTATGAAGATAGCAGAAGTCCTGTTCTGAGAAAGGAGAGGTCTGTGTGAAAGCTTTAGGCAAAACCAGTTCTGAGGCAAAGAGCAGCATCAAAGGAAGGTCAGACTGTAGCTAGCACCACCGCTTACACACAGTTGGTGCCACCTCAGCTGCCTGACCATGGGGACCAAGGAACTGAAGACACTAGGAAACGACTGGTGAGAAGGCTTAAACTAGCCAAGCACAAGTGGTCCCACAACATGCAAGCAGGCAATATTTGATCCAGTAGGCAGTCCCGCAGGTTAAAGTTAACCATCAGCAGCTTTTGAATAAAGTTTGAACCTGTCCAGCAAGTTTAGACCAGCCTAGCACCACTGGTTTTGATCCTGCTCCATGAGGTTTAAAGCCCATCACTTGATCATGGCCCTACCAGCACATCTCATTACACCACTTCTAAAGTAATGAAATTATTCTGAGACTTTAGTTCTTGGTTTTCAGTTGTCAGGATAAAACATGAATTTGTTGCATCTGCTCAGGAACACATTTGTATTTAAATACTCAAATGAGCAGGCCAGTTTTTAAAAATGTGTCAGGCACAGGTCACATCTTGAGATGCCTGCATTTGGATTGCTGCTCGTTCTTTAGCCGTGCTTGTCTGAAAAAAAGGACACCCTGGTGTCCTTTTATCTAAAGAAGTAGTAGTAGTAGCAGAAATCATCAAAAGAGAGCACGGCTTATTGCAATCGCCTGCTGGCATGTAAAGTGAATGCTTCATCTAACAAGTTAATAAAGGAAATACAGTTTCCTGTCTAATGTCACTGTGTTACCAACCTACAAGCACCTTACTGCTGACCAGACCAGGACCAGCCACGCAGCCGGCGTGTGTCCTTCAGCCTTTTACTCTCAAATCTCAAAGGAATTGGTTTCCATTTCTCTCTTCCCCTTTTTAGGTAGGTGAGGAGCAGGTGCTGGAGTCCCTTCACCCCCAGGACTGCTGACTCCAGGGCTTCTCAGGTTCCCGTAAAAAGAAACGCTCAGCATGAACCAGATGCGAAAATACGAAGGCGAAGACTATCCGGGCTGCTTTGGTCCTCGCCGCCCCGCGGCACGGGAACTCCCCCCCTCCCTGCAAGCACACGAGGCCCAAAAGCACACAAAAAACGGGCTGCAGCCGGGCTGTCCCCCCCCGTGCTCCACCGGTTGCTCCCCGAGGCTCAGCCCCTCGCTCCCCCAGCCCGCCGGGCGCTGCGGGGCTCCGAGCTGCCCCTCACGCCGTGCCCGGGGCCCGGAGCCCGAGGCCGCGGCCCTGGCCGGGGAGCGGCGGCGCGGCGGGCGCAGCCCCGCGGCTCCTCGTTAGTATAGTGGTGAGTATCCCCGCCTGTCACGCGGGAGACCGGGGTTCGATTCCCCGACGGGGAGAGGCGCTACTGCGCGCTTGTTTTTGTCTGTGCGGGCCTCAAGGAGGCGGCCAGAAAATGGGCCGGCCCCCCGGGGGGGCGCCGCTTTTTGTTTGTTGTCGTTGGCGGAGCGTTGCAGCGGGTGGGGCTTGGGGCTGTTGGTTTTTTTTTTGAATAAAAACACAAGTTGGCCTCCCCGTCGGGGAATCGAACCCCGGTCTCCCGCGTGACAGGCGGGGATACTCACCACTATACTAACGAGGAGCTGCCTTAAACAACAACCCCCCGGAGGTGCCTTTATGTGTACAGCCCCATCTTCCACCAGCCCTAACGCTTCCAGCAGGGGGCCCGGCCTCTGGGCGGTGACCGGGCCCCGCGACCCCGCGGGCGGCGGCCGGGCGGCGGCGCTGGGCTCGGCGCCCCCGAAGCAGCGAGAGGCCCCCGCGGCGAGGGGCCGGCAGTGGGGGTGTGGGCGAGGGGCGGTCACGATTCTGGGCGGGAAGCGGGAAAGGAGCCCGAGGCGGAGGGGAGGGGCCGCCGCGGCGGGCTGCGGCTCGGGGCGGCTCGGCTACCGCAGCGGGGGCGAGGGGGGCTTCGCCGGGATGGCCCCCAAGGGCTCTGCCTCGGCCCCGCCGCAGCCTGCGGTGGGCGAGTTGTAAGGCTCTGCTTAGGGCTGCCCAGCAGGACCTCGTGGCGCAACGGTAGCGCGTCTGACTCCAGATCAGAAGGCTGCGTGTTCGAATCACGTCGGGGTCATTTCCTTTTCCTGCTTTTCCTCCCCCGGTCTCTTCTCGGGCGAAAAGGAGGGACTCGCCGTGCTGTTTGGCTTTGTTTTTAAGGCGGGACTTCGATATAGGCGCTTCTTTACTCATCGCGTGTGGGTACAGGACTTTCTAACTTCACATGAAGGACCGGGATGTGTGCAACAGCTCCACACACACTGTGGGAATTACGAGAAACAGTTGGAAAGATGCACAGAAGGAGAAGTTCTAAACTTTTAAGTGGAACTGAGGCCAAAAAATATAAAGAAATCTGGCAGGAAAACCCTGTGTTCGTGCTCCAGCTCACATGAGAAGTGAAAGTGAGGGCGGGCAGCCTGTGGTACAGGGCGGCCCCAGAGCCGGGGCGGGTTTGGTGTCAGGATCCCCAGGGGCAAACAAAGCCACGATCGGAGGGTGCTTGGTGAGGAGAGTCATGTCAGGACGTGGTGGCTTTAGGCTATGACATAGAGCAATGTTCCCAGTCGCCATTTCCACATATGGAGGTGCCGAAGGCAAAAAGACACAGAAAATAGTTTATTTTGATCTAGATGTGAGATAGTGAGCCCGAGAGCTAGGATTTTTGTGGTTTGGGTGGACTACGACGTTTGACAGAACAAAATTTACTTAGGAGGGAAACAGACTGGCTTGTCAAAGGCCTGAATTTGAGAGACAGAAACATGGCAGAGAGAAGCTCTAGGTTTGTAAGGATGGTTTATTAGCGTCGTAAACCATGGCGGAAAATGAAGCGAATACACAAGTCTTAGAAACCAAACTCAGAAGAATCATCACACTTTTTTTTTAGACAAATACTTTTGTTTTTAAAGCCTAAGATTTGTCCAATATACCCTTAAAGTCTTAGGCAAATTATGCAGCCTTTTATGTGCTCTATTCTAGTGTTTTGCTAACATTACTGTTATGAAGCTAATACATGTAGTTTAACCATCATGTCTCTTTTGTTGTAACTTAAATCTAGTACTCATGCTATTGCCAGAAGCAATTGTGAACAGTTTATTCTCTTCCTTTTTACAGCTACTTCTTACATATTACAAATTTGTTGTGCCTCCCCATAGCTGTCTGTTTCAGATTAAGACCCAGTTTGCTGGGCCTCTAAATATTTGTATTTCCTGTCTCTGGAGTCTTTCCACATGAGTTGCATTTTTAAAGTGCCCAGAACTCGATGCAGTATTTCAGTCAACATAGGTTGTACCAGTTCTGAACAGACAAGGAGGAGTGCTTCACATGCTGTGCTGACTGTACATCCATTTATGAGGTTAGTACCTTTTTTTTTTTTTTTTTTCCTTAACAACATGATATTGTCACTAAGGGTCAGGCTGTTTTCCACCACAGCACCTAGCAACTCCTCTGCAGGGCTGATACAACTACTGCCTGTTCCCTGTCCTGTACTTGTTAACTCAATTACTCTGTGCTCAATATTTTGCACTTATCCCTATTAAATTTCATTCTGTTTTTCCAGATAATTTCCAGTTCTTCAGAATTAATTTGAATCTTAATTTTGTCTGTCAATATAATTACAGTACCTGCTAGGCTCATAGGATGTGCTAATTTATACCTATGTTTTCTATCCTATCACCCAGATTTTTAATGGAAATATTGTATAGAATGGAATGAGTGAATTGCTCACAGCTTTTGCAGAAAATAACTGACTTTTTTTTTTTCAGAAATTAGGAAAATATTGACAGTTTTTGCAGCAACCATATACTTACCACCTACCAGTTTAATCTACTCTAGGTTTTCCTGGATGGCTTTTTGGTCATGTTGTGTGATAATTTGAAAGATTCTGATATAATCGGGGTATATGTACAGAGTATAGATAAAACACATACATGTATTTTGTGAGCAGACAGAGAGGTTGGTCAAAAACTGTTTGGGCCCAGAGGGTAGTAGTAGTCTGTAGTGCAATGTCTATGTGGAGGCCAGTAATGAACAGAGTACAGCAGGGGTCAATACTGAATCCAGCCCCATTTAACACCTTCATTAACGATCTGGACAATGGAGTAGAGTGCACCCTCAGTAAATTCACAGACAAAATGAAAGTGGGGGGAGTGGCTGCCTCACCAGAGGGCTGTGCTGCCATTCACAGGGACCGCAACAGACTGGAGAGGCGGTCTCACGAGAATCTCATGAAGTTCAACAGGGAGAAGTGAAGAATCCTGGGGAGGAACAACCCCAGGCACCAGGACATGGTGGGGACCACCCAACTGGAAAGCAGAAAAGAACCTAAGAGTCCTCGTTGAACACCAGGACACCAGGTTGAACATGCGTCAGCAGTGTAAGGCTAATGGTATTCTTTGCTGCATTAGGCAAAGTATCACCAGCAGGCCAAGAGAGGTGATTCTTCCTTCCCCTCTACTCAGCATTGCTGAGGCTCCACACCTGGATCACTGTGTCCAGTTCTGGGCACGCCAGTACAAGAGTGACATGGACCTACTGGAAAGAGTCCAATGGAAGGCCACCGAGATGATCTGGGCACTGGAGCAGCTCTCCTATTAGAAGAGGCTTAGAGAGCTGGGGTTGTTCAGCCTGGATAAGAGAAGGGAGGGATCTCATCAAAGTGCCTAAATACCTGAAGGGATTGTGCAAAGACCCAGGCTGTTGTCACTGGTGCCCAGTGTCAGGACAAGAGGCAATGGTCAAAAACTGGAACACAAGAGGTTCTGTTTGAACACCAGAAAGGACTTCTCCGCTGCATGGGTGGCTGAGCACTGGTACACATTGCCCAGAGAGATGGCGGAGTCTCCTTCTTTGTAGGTCTTCAAAAGCCACCTGGACATGGTCCTGGGCAACGTGCTCTGGGTGGCCCTGCTTGAACCAGAGGGTTGGACCAAAGGACCTCCAGAGGTCCCTTCCAACCTCAACCATCCTGTGATTCTGTGATATAATTCCTGTTCCTTCTACTCTGTTTACAAGTCCCTTTGCTTGATCACAGAAGAAAAGTGGCTTGATGTGATTTCTTCTTGGCACACATTTAGTCTTGACCTTATCTTCTAAATGCTTACAAATTATTTTAATATTCCTAACATTTTTTTTCTCTGAGAATGAAAGATGAGATCAGCTTAGTCATAAGAGTCAATAAGAGCACTTTATTTACCCTTTTCCTAGAAGGTACTTTCAGCTTTACAAGTTTCTGAAGATACCCACTTAAGATCTTGCAGCTGCAAAGTTTCTCAGAGTCATATGATGAATTCCCCAATAGGAAAATATCTGACTTACTTGATTACTTTCTGACTTGTTCTTTTCCTGTAGTATCCTGGGTTCCTTCCCTTGCAGTGCTAACGATAAATGCTGACAAATTATTTAGAAAAGCCTGAATCAGTTAAATGATAATAGATTAAATTACAGAATTACATCCAATTAAAATAAACAGTATATCCTACCATGAAAAGAATATGCAGGTTCTTCATAAACTTGCTAAGATACAGAGATCCCCAGCAGAAAAGTAGGGTGAGGAAAACTAGGCTGGATGCATAGTCTGTTACATGCTTCACTGGTCCTACAAAATGTCTTATGTCTCCGCTTTAGCACCCATCGGAGAGGTGGATGTAAGAAGTAGTGGCAATCTGCTTGCATTCCTGTTCTGCTGCCAAAGCAGGTGCGCTGCTCCAAGCATTCCAGATTGCTGCCAGATGACACGCCGGGCTTGTGGTGTGGAGTTCATCTGATGCCAATACAGAACACCTATTAATAGCGTCGCCGTGCTCAGGGTGTGGTTTCACCCTGCATCTGATGTGAGGGCAGGCTGTCACACAGAGGTCAGTCTCGCCTTCCCCTCACCATCCCTGTCTGCCCGTTTCCCCCATGCCACTTGCATCACGTCTTGCAATTGTGCAGCAACAGCTGCTGGCTCAGCGTGGGGGCCTGGCGGCACAGCTACGAGACCCAACACAAGGCAAGCGTCAGCAGCGCGTGGCCTGGGACGGGATGAAAAGCCTAATTGTCTCCCTTTCAACAGCAACACACAACAACCAATGATTAGGTTTAATTTTCTGTCACTTGTTCTTTGAAGAGCGAGCCTATTCTCCCAAAATCAAAGTAATTTAATTCAAAATTAAGTGAAAGAATTAATGCTATCTTCAAATCTTAAAATGTCGGAGATCTTGTGACCATTTTTTCTCCCTCTCAATTCCTTATTGGTAAAACAGAGATAACAATTCTCTTCAGTCCCATTGATGTACTATCAAGTTGGCTCCGTTAATTCTGAGGCACTCAAGTAGTCTGGTGGGTATTTGTTTCTATAATACATGTGCTTCTGTGCTTTTGTCCCTCTTACCTTTTGAATACTGCATTTTGTAACCTGCCTCATCTCCTAAAAAGTGTTGTGTTTTTTGTTTGTTTGTTTGTTTTTTCTTACAAAATTATTACAAATTAAATACAGACAATTACTTAAATTCTCATAAGCTTAAAAAATCTGGGAGCTGAAGTAATAGCTCATATATGGTAAAAATAGCATGTGCTTTATCTTTGTCCATATATGATAAGAATACGTACCATATACATCTTGTTTGGAAATGATTCAGTGCAGGGCGCTCTCCTGTGAACTGTTCTTTTCACTTCATTTCTAACTGTCAGTGTACTTAAGTAGAAACTGATAGTTCTGTTTCCAGTCCTCAGTTATTCAGGCCCTCGTCCATCACACCAGTAATAAGAAGTTTTAAACCAGCTAGACCATCCGGTTGTGCACTTTTCTTTCCCTGTCTGCATACAGAGGCATACCAGCTTCCCACCAAGCTGGACACCCCTGCATTCAGAACAAGGGCAGCCACCTGCCTGCCTACCCTGTCAGGCAACCAAGAGTGTTCCCACTGGGGTGCAGGAGCCCAGCTTGGTCCCCTCGTAAAACAATGTCCTCTGGTAAACTCAGCAGGAAATGTAACTTTCAGTAATGTATGCTTTTTTTCTTTCTGTTTTGCCATTTCTACTTGAATTACGCTTAAAAAGACATTTCTAATAAGACAGCTAGTGCTCATAGAAAGCCACATTATTTTTCTAAATTAGCCAAGAAGATGGACAAGCAACAAGTGATTCTAGAAGGTATAGTTACACTATGCCATAACCATTGGGCAACTGCTTATTTTATTTATAGCAATGCTTTCCAGTTTCTGTTGCCTTTCTAAGAGGGAGTATTATTTTCATTGTCAAACTCACTGTACAGCAAGACTGAATTAATGTTTCATATAGGTTTTTTATATTTCATTTAAATAAGAAGATTTCCATATCAACACAGTCTAAGACAAGGGCATACCTGTAGCACTTCCTTAAATGTCTTTGCCATGAATGGATTTACAGTTTTCACAATTTTAATATGTATCTCAAGGCAAATATTGAATATTAATGCAAATGATACATTCATATTTTACTATGGATTAAATGTTATCAAAAAATTCCATTGAATTTAGGATAATTTTTTGAACACAGATAGAGATAACATATTTTGTCAGTGTAGTGCAACATGAACTACATACCTCATTTTTATGGGTGGCATTAGAAGTTAAGTACCATAAGCATCGGGAAACTCTAAGCTAGAATTCTAAAATAATTAAGATGCATTCAGTCTTCTCATATCAAAGATGACTGTATGACAGAAAATCTTTTCCTCACAGTCAGGAAAGCTAACAAATTCCAGACATTTGGGAGGGTTCTACAAAGGAAGGATTTTTGGCTTCTACTTTCAGCATATTTCACATTTTTAGGCAAGCTTACACCCTTTTTCAGCCAATGAAAATGGCTATAATCTTACACCATTTTCAATTTTTGCCTAAACCTTCTTTTTGTCACCACTTACACTGACAAGAAGTAAAACATGACTACCTGTTTCTCAGGTAGAAGTGGGTATTCTGGTTTTTGAAAAGCGGAACTTGCTGTTGTTGCAATAATCATTTAAGTACTGAAATGTTTCTCACAAGGCATGGCAAAAGAAGAGTCTTGTACTCCAACCTTTAAGATGCAAATCATATAACAGGCATATGGACCACTTTATGTTTTTGTTTTTTTTTTCTTTTCCTGTAAAATATTATAAAGATCTTCTGAGCTGATTCATAATGAACTTATTTCCTCTGAGCGCTGCACTTTGCTTCAAAACATAAGCTTTCTTTGCTTCAAAGAAATCAAACAATAAAGGCACAGATCCTCAGCTATATTAAGGTCTAATTGTGGTGCTAGTTGCAGGTTTGCAGGTTACAGTCACTGACTGGAGCAGGATCCCCTAGAGCAGGCTGCCCAGCACCACGTCCATGGAGGGGTTGAGTATCTCCAGAGAAGGTGACTCCACAACTTCTCTATGCAGCCTGTTTGAGCGTTGGCACCCTCACAGTGAAGATTTTCCAGTGCTAATCATTATGCATGTGCACATGTTGGCTCTCTCACGTTATCTTCTGTATCTTTATCTCTTACGTTATCTTCTGTATCTTGCCTGGAGAACGCCTATTCCCAGGGAACAAAATGAAAAGTGTAGAGCTAGGGAATAGAGGACAGTTTTGTGCCAAGGTTGTGTTGTTGTTGTTTGTTTGTTTGTTTTTCTTTCTTCAAAGAGAATTCTACTGCTCTGAAATTGGGTGATACAAAGGGTTGTATGATGCCTTTTTAGCTTTTGTCACTTTGGAAGCACCTGAAGATAAGGCAATGAGAGTCCAGTGTCCAAGCCATGTAAAAATACAACCAAGAAAATCTTTCATGACAGATAATATGTATGTCTGTGGTTGAGGAAATAACTTTAAAAACATAAATGGAACACAGATAAGAACTATAAGTAAGATTAATCTGAGACTGTGGTTCCACAATCACTCTATTGGATTTTGAAGTTAGCCAATGTACATGATGCTGAGTTTCTGCTGTCTTTACGCTTCTAAGACAGCTTTGCCTGACAGCAGACAGACAAAAAATACAGGTCCAACATAAAGCCAGTTAATCCATCCAAATCAGAACTGGGAGTGTAACTTTGTGCTGATACTTCATACTTAGTACTTATTACTTCACACCGTATTTCCTTCCATGGGAGGAAAACTTCTACCTGCAGTTCAGCCTCATTGTCTAACAAACTGAACAGATAAAATACACGACACAAAGAAATGAATACTTTTAGATATGTTATAATGAACTGCGGATGATGGCCAGCCACCTCATATCATTACTTGCACTAAGGTAAATTAAATTCTGCAAACTAAGCTTCTCCCTTGTATTCATGACGTTGTTACACCACACCAGTTCCTGAGTAGGAAGCATCAGACTTGTTGTGGGTAGGCCCCAGCTTTACCTCAAAGTTCCCTTCTGCAGATAACACTCAGCACTGAAACTGTTGTACGACAGTTCACACCATGGCAATGGCTGGGCAAACCACAATGACAGCCATCGTATTTACTGATGGAACAAACCAAACCAGGGGAATTCCTTTCTGTCAATAATCTAGAAGTCTTTCAGGAACTTCAAAAGGAGTGGGTGCAAACACCAACTATCCTATTTCACGTCCAGGGTTGATGGACAAATTGAAATATTCACGTTTCAATTACGTTCACCTCTGATCCTGCAATACAGTTCTCCAAAGTGTGGCGTGCGTAACCAGATGCAAATATTAAGCAGTTCCCATCATCAAATATGAGCGAATTCACGGCAGTGTACGTTCCCAGCAGGCAGTATGTAAACAAAAATGCAGCATGCTTGTTCTGAAGGCTCTGCATTCAGAAAGTGAGCCCTTCCCCACAGCTGGCCAGACTCCTGTGAAATTTTTGAAGTCAGCTTGAAAACAAACAAGCAAAAAAAAAAAACAACCGGCAAGCCTTTCCAGATTTGCAATAGGACAGAAACCACTCGAATCGGGTTTTTGTTTGGTTACAGTTTTTAACACGCAAGCCTGCGGCAGCCGCCCTGCCAAATTCGCTTCCCGCGCGGGCTCCCGATGAGGCGCTGCGGGGAGCCGGGCGCCTCGGCAGCGCCTCAGGGAAGGGCTTGTGGCTTGTGCAGAGCCCTGCCGCGGCCGGAGCCGGCGGCACAGGTCGTGGGATGTCGTGGGCTCCCCCTAAAACCCCCTACTATCGCGACAGGCGCAACAGAGGCACGATAGCGGGGCAACGGCGGCGGGGAGACGCCGCCCGTGAGGGAGGGCGCGGGGAGATGGCGGCGGGAGGGGAGATGGCGGCGCCGCCCCGCGCCGCTCCCGCCCGAGCCGAATTTAAACTGCGCTGCCAGCCCTCGCGCAAGACACCAACGCGGCCCGAGCCCGCGCGCGCCTCTCGCCGTTCCCGCCCGGCGGCCAATCGTGGAGCCGCTTCGTCCCCCTCCTCGCCAATCGGGGCGCGGCTTATTGCGGGCTGGGCGAAGCGCCCGCCGCCGAGCTGCGCTCCTGGCGCGGGGCAGGCGCGTCCCCCCCTCGCCGCGCTTTGTTGCCGCCTCTCCCGGCGGGGCGGCGGCGGCGGCGATGCCCGAGTTCCTGGCCGACCCGTCGGTGCTGACCAAGGAGAAGCTGAAGAGCGAGCTGATCGCCAACAACGTGAGCCTGCCGGGCGGCGAGCAGCGCAAGGACGTCTACGTGCAGCTCTACCTGCAGCACCTCACCGCCCGCAACCCGCCCGCCGCCGCGCAGCCCGACTTCTCCAGCGACGAGGAGCGGGAGCCCACGCCGCTCGGGCCCCGGGGCCGCGGGGCCGCCGCCGCCGGCAGGGTGAGTGCTGCGCCGCGCCTCACGGCCGCACGGGGCCCGCCCGCCGCTCCCCCGGCGGCCGCTGGAGGCGCGGGGCCGCTCCCCGGGGCTGAGGGGGGAGAAGCGGGGCCGGCTCGGCCCTCCCCGGGCCGTGTGGGGCGTCCCCGGCCCCCCCGGGGAGCCCCGAGGCAGCGGCGGGTGTGCGAGCGGCCCCACGTGGAAGGGGGAGGCTGCGGGGGAGCGGCGTGTTGGGGTTGTGTGGTGCGGGGTTGGGGTGAGGGCGCCCGCTCACCGGAGCTGCCTCTCCGGTGCGCCCCAGCACATGCTTTGTAGCAGTGCTGCTGCTCTGCGTGCTGCCGGCCAGCCGCTGCGCGCATTCCCGAGACCTCGTTTTTAATACCACATGCATGTAAGGGAAAAGATGGGAGCCGTTGCCTCTTAAAATCTTTCCCTTTAGGGAGACGCGTTTTCCCTTTTATATTTTCACAAGTACGCTGTGAATTTGCATGCATTAAGAAAGCTTTTTTTATTCATAATTTAAAGGAGAGCGCGCTGTCTGCTCTCACGCAAAGGTTTGTACAGTGATTGCCAGCTACTGGAGTTAAGATTTGTGTGGTGCTACAAGTGTTTAATTGTCTGAAATACTATCTTTAAAAGCTCACTTGTAAAGCAGGAGCAGAGAAACAGGCTCTTTAAAAGATGTTTCATACTTTAAGTTTTTTAAAGGGCGGGAAGAAAACAACGGTTGGTGAATTAAGAAACTGAAAATTGCAGCTAAAACAAGATTTCTAACTAAATTACTTATCTCTTTTTCCTAACATCTGCTCAATTCAAACACTAATGTTCACTGGAGTAACTTTATATTGAATTAGACAGTAATGTAATTTACAATAGCCTGCCTGTAGCATGTTCAAGGTGTTTTCAAGTCCAGTAGGCTGTTTGAATCTGGCATGTTTCACAGCCTGTAGGAGAATAGAATAGAATCATTAGGTAGATAGAATCATTAAGGTTGGAAAAGACCTCCAAGATTATCTGATCCAAGCGTCCCCCTACCACCAATGTCACCCACTAAACCATGTCCCTAAGCACCATATCCAGCCTTTCCTTGAACACTCCCAGGGATGGTGATGCAATCACTTCCCTGGGCAACCTGTTCCAATGCCTGACTGCTCTTTCTGAGAAGAAACATCTCCTCATTTCCAACCTAAATATCCCCTGGTGCAACTTGAGGCCATTCCTTTTAGTCCTGTCACTGGTTATCTGCGAGAAAAGGCCGACCCCCAGCTACCCACACCTTCCTTCTGGGTAGTTGTAGAGAGCAATGAGGTCTTCCCTGAGCCTCCTCTTCTCCAGACTAAACAACCCGAGTTTCTTCAGCTGCTCCCCATAGGACTTGTGTGTTCCAGGCCCTTCACCAGCCTCGTAGCCCTGCTCTGGACATGTTCCAGGGCCTCAATGTCTTTCTTGTACTGAGGGGCGCAAACCTGAAAAACAAAAGTCTTAACTGCTAAAGTTCCAGTATGTTTTTTAACCTCCTTTTCCTGTGCTTGAGCTTAAACAATTGTGGGTGACTTCTCTGTTGTTTGCAGAACGGGTGTTACCACTACACTTCTGTTAAATGCTGTAAGGTGCTGCGCTGTTTCTGCTAGTGCTGTGTGTTAATTTCAAAGCAGAGTATCATTGTGTTCCAAAACTTCACTGAATATGCTAGTGGCATTTGTTTGGATTTGGGTGTTCTGTGTCCTGTCAGAAGCCTGACATCCAAGGGAGTGGGATTCTGTTATGGAAACGAAGTGAAATATTTTGATAAGACTAAGAGGGGACAGGAGGGAAAGCACTCAGGCTTCTGAAAGAGCATGGGGCAAAGGGAGAATATTGAAGCTACGAGGCATTATGGAATAGATAAAGGAATACCGTATTTCCTATAAGTGTCTTCGTAGGACCTGGAAACAAAGGTGGATTCAGCATCCTCTATCTTTCACTTGTCTTTATAACTGTGTTTTGTCTTCAGTATTCCGGTTAGGTGCGCGCTTAAAAGGACCAGCGAACAGTTTGCACTGCATGAGTAAGGAAACAGAAGTGTACTCTGTAACTTGCACTGATACAACAGGACAAGCTGCATTGTTTTTAGGCTGAGATGAGACCAACAAAGCTGCAATGCTTTACTAGTTCTGTTTTTTATTGAAGAAATTGTAATTGTAGTTGTAATTTCTATTACAATAGAAATTGTAATATTTGTTTGTGTATATGGAGGGGGACAACGTAAACTGACTGTTTTAAACCTTTAGGCAATCAACTTGACAAAATTGTAAAGATATTTCTTCTTCTCCTATGGGATTAAGAAAACGGTGGGCTACCGCCTCCTGTATCACTGCTGAAAGTTGGAGTACTGCTCAATTTGAAGATTGCAAAAGTCTCTCCCATCCAGGTGATTCAGTCGAGGCTAGTAGGAACTTGTAAAAACAGTGAGAGAGCACTTAGTGGATTTGCATGTTGGAGGGTTCTGTCCCACTGTGCTTTTTTTGTATATTTCTTTGGGCATACCTTAACGTAACACAAGCATTTAATAACAAATCTGTCGCTGAATTCTCACTACCGCTGTTGGCTGAGCGAATGCCTGATGCATGGAGGGAGAGAGGGGCCAGAACAGTGCCTGGAGCGAGGAAAGGAGCGCTTTGAGCAGAGAGAAGCAATGCAGGCGGGAGACCTCACTCACCCCTGCCTTCCAGGGCTTGCCCTCAGCCATCCCGGCTCTCTGCACCCTCTGCCCGCAGGGACCCAGCCGCGGGCCACAAGGGGTTGCCCGGGCGGGGCGACGGGAGGCGGGCACGGCACGGGGCGGGGGGAGGCCGCCAGGGGGCGCGGCGGGGAGGGGTTAAACTGTAAAGAGCTGCTCTGAGCTCTGGATGTTTGCTAATGCATTCAGGTGTACGTTGCTCTGGATCTTTATCAACAGGGATTGAGAAGAAAAACATTTTAATAATCCTGCTGCAACTTGGATCTTTTAAATCCGCTGCTATTCCAGCACAGCTTTATCAATACTACATCCCAGTTAACTTTCTCAAAATGAATAAAAACTTTAGTGGATTAGTGATATATCAGAGGACAGCAAGTTTCATGCACCCATAGTGCCTGGTCTTGTTTCATTTATATTTATGTGAGTTTTAGAACTAATTTGTTCTGATACAGTAGTGAATGTACAGGTGATTAACGTGAATGTATGAGCAGATAAAACCTTAAAGGGGAGTTGTTCTGTAAATGATATTTTTAGGACCTGAAAACATCACACTTTGGAACAGTAAATTCCTTAGGCAGTTAGTGTATTTTTTTTGGAACCTGAATGTCACAAATAGACTACTGTAATGTAGTAAGATCTTGCATCTCCTCTGAAACTCATTTCCTTACATGTAATGTGATGCAGTAAGAACTTCTATTGCATGTGCTGCACTCTGCTTTGCACAAGGTGACTTTAAGTGCTGTGAAATACATAAAACTCCCCAAATCAAAGTCAGGAAAAAAGGTCATCCCAAATCCACTGCTTAAAAGAACTTTCCTGTGAAATATTTGAAAGTGTCTTTTTAAGTATGGACACTTCTGTAGATGTAACACCTCTTGGGCACATGGCAGGGGGGCTCACTGTAGCTATACTGTTTACCAGGAGAGGAAAAGGCTTTTAAAAGAATGCTCTTGGGGAATGTGCTTTCTGATGATGTTGTCCAGAGTATCCAGCTTCTCCTGATTTCTACTAATGTATATGGAGTTTTTGTTTGTTGTTCTTCAGTGGTTTTTTTTTTTTTGTTTGTTTTTTGAGGGGGATGAGGGGTATTTGTCCTCCTATTTAGCACACTGGTATGTGAGGACAGTGGCTGGTATGAGACACCTTGCTGCAGAGGGAACCATCTGCATCTGGATGCTCGTGGTGCTAGTTGATGGTGACCTGAATGTCAAGACAGACAGCTCAAAGCGGAAATAACTACAAAATAGCATTTTTGCCCCTGGAAGAGCATTGTTTTAAAGTATGTACCAAAAAATTACTTTGACACTGCTGCCAAACGGGACCTATTCAGACCTCAGAAGATGTAGTTTTTTGACTTTGGTTACTGATGCCTTTCAGAAGAAATTCTTCCAGGGAGACATGAAAGTGTGTGTGTGGTTTTTTTTTTTTTGTTTTTTGTTTTTTTTTACCTTTAAAGTGGTGATCTGAAGAAAATCAGTCAGATATCTTCTCCTTACTTCTGTAGATGAAGGTATAATGACATTTGGACCTGAAGGGCCTATTTGAAACTTTACAGGCGATGCCTATCGGATGGTTTTTTTTTTACTTTTTGTTTTGATTAGGTAGCCAGAGCTAGCATCTGTGCTTAGTGGTGTAGTTGATACATAATAATATCTGTAGCTGATATAAGTGTACAGTTTCAATCCCTTCCCTGTTGGGAAGGGGCAGAATAATAGATCCAGATGCTTAGTAAGATGAGTGTGGAAGGTGTGACTGCATTCTTGAGTAGGTGAGAGAATGTAAAGTTCATGTGCTATCTGGTGATAAAAGAGGATCTACTTGGTGTTTCCTATATGGTTGTATCTCCTGATGATGATGTGTTGTACAAATGTGACCCAGAGTACAGATCAGCACCTCTGTGGGCTTTTAAATAGCGCTCATCTGCAGTGTGAGTGACTGATTCCCACCTCAGTGAGAAGTCCTGCTGGGCTCTTCTGCACCTCAGACTTTCTGCAGCTGTAGGATCTTGAACTTGGGGTGGCACACTTGTTAGTGTGCTGGTGTGAGAATAGAAGCCATATTTAAATAAAATAGGCTCAAGTGTCCTGGTGAAGCAATTCTGTCTAGCACTGCTCGTCAGTTCAGCAGGGACAGAGAAAGAAGTTGCATTTCCAGGTTCGCCTGGTTGAGCCCAGGGAGCATCTGAGTTTGGTTTCTTGATTTGCTTCTTGTCCTGAATTTTTACTTTTTCACCAGAGGCTGTGGTGAAACAACTCTTCACCATGCAGCATTGATCTGCTTTCAGAGCAGATACATTCCTTTTGCTGAGTAATGTAGAGTTTAGTGGCTGGGGAGGAAGGAGTGGGAGGGGTAAGTAGTCCCTAGTCTTATCGTTTAGGACTGTTACCATACATAGGCATGGAAATTCAAGTCTGATGTGTACTAACGAGGGTTAAAAGGTAGAGTTCTCAAAGCTGAATTGTCAGCATCCCTGAATTATTGCTGCAGAACTTCCTTTCCGTTGTTTGTTTTGTCTGCCAAGTAGCTTTGTAAATACACTGGAGTCCAGGAGGACTTAGTTTAAAATTAATTTTTTCTGCAGCAGAAAACTTTCTATGATTGAGTAAGAAGTGCAAGGGGAATAACCATCTATTTCCCTTTGCAGGTCTGTTATTGAGACTTGGTAACTGCTGTTCCTGATCTTTTCCTGAGGAGAAATAACTAGTTGCTACCAGAGATGACGCTGTACAAATGGAGAATTAAAGAGCATTCTGTTGACATGATCTGGGCTTCCTTAGCCTGTCTTAACCTCATTCAGAGAAATAGTAAAGAAGCCCTAAGCCTTTCTGCTGCTGGTGATGAAGCTGCACCTGTCTGCAATTAAAGCCCTTGAATATCCTAGTGTAGGGGCAGTTTAAGTCAAGATGTGAAGATTCTTTGACATCCCATAGTTTTGGTATTATTCAGCGACTTCGTGGAGGTGTTAGTTCTTGTTTGGTGGACTAGTGCTAGAAGTAGTAAAGGTAGTAGTATGGTCTGTCTGACAAACTGGTGTTGGATTTCTATTCTGAAACTGAGCCTGACAGATACGCTGCCAAATGGCTATCTATTTGACATGAACAAATCTCTCCCTAGCAAAGTGTGCTGATCCTCTTCCATCTCCTTCCTAGAAAATGGGCATGACTGGAATTTTTTTTAATGCTGCTAGCTCTGGTTGGGATTACAAGATCTTCAGATAAAGATTTATTAGTCTGAGTACAACATTGTAAGAATATTTACAGTATTACAGGCAAAGTGATTAGACCTTACTTCAGCAAATTCTGGTATTCACCACAACTTCATTTTAAACACTTACTCTGCACCACAGTAACACTTTAAATTTACTGAATGTCACCAAACCAGGAAAATGTTTTCTTATTTTTCTTTGTATTTGCAGTGATAGATCAGAAAAAAACTGCAATAAAACTTGTCTCACAGGATAGTCCCATTAAAAAGTTATGATGCACAGGAAGTGTAGTGGTGCATTGTAGTATGATTGTGGTAACTTGAGGTTTATGTGGTTGTACCATGGGCAAGGTATGTGAGACTTTTTCCTGTCTTCTAGAAGTAGTCTCTGCTTCTAGGGACTAATCCTATGGACTAGTAAGTGGTTAAATGGCAGCTTTGTACTTGCACAGGTGAAATCATTTGCATCTCCTTTAAGGAGAGTAGGTATTCAAAAGTAAAAGTTTGAGACCTCGCAGAACACAAGGTAATCAATGTATTTGGTCCTGTTATTGAAGAACACAATTACCTTCAACTGTTCATCCCTCCACTGCCTTCCTTTTCTGCTGAAACTGTATTCTCATGGTCTAGATTTATGTTAATACAAAAGTGAAACAAAATCAGACAAAGTGAAATGGTATTTGGAATAAATGTATTAAAGATACTGTAGGATGTGAGTTCACTTGCATTGGAGGACGTTACTACTCGTAAGTTGCAGTTAGATTTCTGTAAATTAACTTAGTAGAATGCTGTGTAGTTCTTCTGGTATATATTTTAAGAGTATAGCCTCTTGTGGCCAGTAAGAGATACAAAGGCAATGATAAATTAAAATGGTTCCAGTTTCTTTAACGGGGTGTTGGAGTATTGACTTGCTGCACGATGCTAGTTGTCTTCTGAAATACCCAAGTATCATCCTAGTTAATCTGACTTGTGACATATGCAAACTCTGGAGCTGTCAATAGTCTAAACAGATCCTAACAAGAAAACCCAGCATGTGTTTTGTAACTCTTCCACTGTTTGTACAGGTCAGTAGTTGAGGGGAAAAAGTCCAGATATGAAATTCTTGTTATACAGTAATACTATTTGATGTTAAGTGTGACCAACAGATTCAAAAGTAAAAACAAGTCTCCTGTAGTTGCAGGTTAGTTACTTTCTGTGTATGGGATAAGTGGGTTCAGTTATTTCAAATAATTAGATTTTTATGTGATAAAGAAACCGCATGACAGATTTTTCTCACTTGATCAGTCATTAGTCAGTTCTACTACCTCAGTGATCTTATCCTTTCTTCAGACTTCTTGGAGTCTGTTTCTTGAGAATCTTAAGTTCTTAGATTCTTGTTTTTCAACAGTTAATTTTAAGTTCATCATGCTGGCATTTGCACAATCCAGGAGTTAAGGAAAAACCTAACTTAATTACAGAAACAGTTACGCTGGAAATCCTTATAGTTGTTTAGCATTAAATATCAAGACCAAGCTTGTATGCAAACCAGTATTAAACTGGCACTAATGGCTAGGTAGGTATTGACTTGTATCGATGATCTTCTTACAGTCTTCTTACAGTGGTATCTTACTAAATACACCAAGAAAAATATGTTAATTGTGAATGAATATGACAACATACTTGCATTTGGAATTTTAGGGTCTTCAGTAAGTACCAGAAGAGCTATTTGGATCTTTAAGTTGAATTACATTAAGTGTATAATTGATACGTTTATATCTTCTTACTTTGAGATAGTACTTAGAAGTAAGTTGTATTTCTATTGGATTTTCTCATAGTTGAGAGCAAGCAGTTCCTGAGCATATTTCTTCTGTCATACCTCATCAATCTTGCAGATCTTGGAGCCTAGAAATGTCTATTGTAGTAACAACACTTGTTCAACTTGGGAAGCCTTCATGATCACTCTGTTTGGATATCATGGAAACTGCTAATTTGGGAGTAGCATCTTGGCAGATTATTTTGATAACCATCTGTATGTGGTGGTGGTGTATTGCCAACTGTTCAAGTGTGTTGCCAGAGTTGCGTTTGCAAGATATAGCAAGAATAGAGCTTTATAGCAAGAATATATATATTCTTAATATATTAATCTTAATATATTCTTATTTATTTTCTATAATATATATATGTGTGTGTATATATATAGCAAGAATAGAGCATTTATAGCAAGATAGAGCTACAGTAGCAGTGGCCTAAGCAGGCAGGCAGGCTTTTCAAAATTTGAGGGTGTTCTTGGCTTTGCCTTTCCTCTACTTGTTTCGTAACATTGTGTTCTCTGAGATTGTTCTTTGTGAGATTACAGTAGGAGAAGAGAGGGAGTAGGCATTTGGGGAACTTGGATGGGAGGGTGTGAGAACTGAGGGACCTCCTCTTCATTAGAGGAAGAGATATCAACCTGCTAGGTAGAAGGATAATGCGAAAAATACTATTGGAACACAAATACTTACTGTTTAGTGCTGGTTAAATGTCTAGTAGTTTTTCTCTCCAGTTATTGGAGAGAAACTCTCTCCTGTTGTATACTTCAAATTAAAATATGTGATCAAAATAATGAGTAAATTTTTATTATTAAAGAGGCATCTTTTAATGGTTATTTCCCTTTATGAGTAGGAAACACATGTTTATTTAGTAGGTATAAATGGTTCGAAGGGTTTCATATATGCTTTATTTTCAGTTGAGGTGTGTGTGAATGTCATCACTTTTCTAGACTCTCATAGCTCCCTGTGCTCTCATAATAATAAATTATTAACTGGAAACATTCTGCCTTTTGTTTTTGCAGAAAGCCACGAAAAAAACTGACAAACCTAGGGCAGAAGAGAAGGATGACCTAGATATAACAGAGCTGAGTAATGAAGATCTTCAAGAACAACTTATGAAGTATGGAATAAATCCTGGCCCAATTGTAGGTAGGTCAACTGAAGTAGCTAAAATGTTCACCTGTTGAATGTGTTGATCTCTAAACTTCAGTTCTGAGTACCCCGAGCTTTTCTGATTTGGTCGCTTACATAACCAGTATTGTTATAGTCTTGTGTTTTGCTGAGGATGGGATGTTTTCATTGAACTATTTACACAGAAAATGCTTGAAGCACTCCTGTGTAGGAAAATCCAGTTTGTTCTGTATGTTCTAGGCCAGCTGTACGTGTTCCAGCTTCTGTTTTGAAGCTATGTAACTACTAAAGTTTAGCAGTGTGATAATAAGGTTTTCTGGTACAGAGGTTGATCTTGAGCCTGCTTAAATGCGAAATATGTCTTACATAATAAGATATTATTATTCGAGAGCAGATCAAGAACAAAGAATTTGCCCTTCTTTAGAGCATTTCCTACTCTGCATTGTGCAGAAATCTTTTCCTTGCTTATTTCTTTTCTGGCCCCTTGAACTTTGCATGCCATCCTGTGTGCTGACCTACTTCAGCAGGAGGAATAGGGAGAAGTCCCCACCCTGACTTAATCTCCTGCCTTAGGCAGTCTCCTGTGTTACAAGATCAAAGCTCCTTGCCTTAAGACTGTGTGCTGACCTGATAGCAAGGTACTTTGATTTCACAGCTCTTCAGCAGAAGATGGTCCGCTCTAGCATGCAAGGCCTTTTGTAGAATGTTTGAAATACTTAGTGAAAGTGCCAGTGGTAGAGCCTGGAGTCCTACATGCATTCAAATAGTCTTCTATGCATAATACTTTGTTAACTGTTTCTGTATGTTTTCCCATACAACTTCTTTCTCTCAGATAACACTTAAGCCTTGTGGAAAATGCAAATACCTCTGCAGTCTACTAGAAATATGTTTAGAAAAATGTTTAACTTTTTCGTTTTTAAGTAAATGTCTTAGTTTTTACAGCATATGGGTTCTGTTTCTTGTGAGTCTTCTACTTCTTAAGAATGGCTTCCCCTTAAAAGTTTTCTGATAAGGTTGGACTCTTGGCTGCTAGCAGTGTGGGCACTGGTCACTTCTACAGATTTTTGCCTGCCCAATCCTGATATGATTCTTTGTTTTAAACAGCTGTCCTGTCCGGTTAGGTGAGCCATCCTAACAGCTAAATGCTGGAAACAAGAGGTTCTGTTTTTGCTGCTTGCTTATACTACCTCTGCTTATTGGGATGAATTTGCTAATAGGTCAAACGTTAAATTAGGAGAAAGTATGTTAATTCCAGGATAAAGAGGTTAAGGGGATAGTGGAATCTGCATGGACACTTACCCTCACAAAATTTAGTGAGATTGACACTGCAAGGGCATGACAACTTGCATATTGTGGCAAATGAAACAAAAAATCTGAAAAGCAGTTAAGTTATCCTTCTCTAGACAAATGCTTGTAATACTCAGTTTGCTGACAGATCTAAGCTTGTCTTAATTTTCTTGAACCAAAAATTCAGAAGCCTTAGAGGTAGCATATACCTCCAGGTATATAATTCTTTAGGTCATACAGACTGATTAAAAATAGAAAATGTGTCTGGAAATTCGCAAGGGATTATATAACAGTCATGTTCTAGCAGTCATCGGGAGACTAAAACTGCATCTGTACCGTGTATCTTTACTTGCTACAGCTACAACTAGGAAACTTTATGAGAAAAAGCTGTTGAAACTGATGGAGCAAGGTCCAGAATTGAAGTCATCCATGCCTCTGCCAATGATTTCTTCAACTACTGAGAACACCAGACAGAACGGAAGTAATGATTCTGACCAGTACAGTGACAATGAAGAAGGTAAGACTGAAGTGGAACTTGCGTGTGAACTATTCAAATTATACATAAGTAATACTAGAAGTAGAAGAAATATCTAAAGAGGGTATGATCTGTTGTTGAGGCTTTAATATACCATTGTAGACCATGTGATAAGTATACTTAATCATGGAGTGCTAGCACAGTGACCTAGGAGCCTGTTCTGGGAAAGGACACTTCAATTGTAAAATGTTCCCTTCTGTTTGTCCATTTTTCACATGGAGTTGAGCCTGTAAATCTGGTTCCAGTTCTCATTGCACCTTGCCTATGAGTTTTGTATTACAGTGCACCCAGTAGTTATCTTCGTTAGGAGATAGTCTATAAATGTTCATTAAATTTCAGTACATCAAAGGTATTGTTTAATGTGTTCCTTGTATATGAGTTTCTTGTGTATGACACTTTTTTATGTTCTGTTCCTTATGGACATAGCTTGGGTTGAGTTGATTTTTATTTTGGGGGCGTTTTTAATATCAAGTGATTTTAAAAAAAAAAAAAGTATCGGGCAGGAGAGGTGGGACCTAAAACACCATCACACATTACAAAAAGTAAAAACAAAAAAAGCTCTAAGAAATATATTGAATGGAATGTTTGAAGATGATTATTTTGTGTGGTTCATAGTGATTAGTGTAGTTCTGTAGATTTTTTTGCTAGAAACATCCAGAGATGGAGCATAAGGGATTGAAATACAACTGGGAAATTAATTGGGTCTGCTTTGTATCGTGCTGGCTTTTGATCTTTAATTTCTTGTACTTGGTGGTGGTGATGGGGTGGTTAGAGGGTTTTGTTTTTGTTCTGAGATAGTCAAGACTCCAATTGTAACTTGACAGCTGTCTCCTTCTAATTACCAAACTGTTCAAACATTGAAGGAAAAATGAAAAGTTTCTATATATTCAGGCTTAAAAGGCCTAGGGAATGTTAATAACTGAACTTGAGATCTGGGGTGTAATGCTGTTAGTGTTTTAGTAAGGGGAGTGGAAGTGATGCATCCTCTTACTGGTGAGATGACTGCTAACCACTTGCAATCCTCTTGCATCAAAAAGGAGTCTCCTTTAGAATAGGTACTTATACAAGACTAAACTCACAATCTAAAGCAATGTTGAAAGCTTCAGTCCCCTTACTAAATAGTATGAAGTTAGTTTTGTTAAAGCAATTGTGACATGGTACCAGTTCCTAAATGGAACTGCTGGATTAGTCAAAGCTTATTTGAAGTGTAGGATTATTATTATTTTTTTTTTTTAAGGATAGAAGTGACATACCTGGGTCAGAACTTTGAAATAACGTTATTCTTCAGGAGACTTAGTTCTTCTCCATTCAGTGGAAAAACTTAACCTGTACTTCACAACTTTTTTTTTTAAGGAAACAGTAGTTCATAACAGTAATGCTGTGTCTTAAAATGATTTTTTGGTACTAATTTAAATCAAGTGTAGTTTATTAACCTGTAGTAATATAAAAAATAATTAAAACCACTTACAGATCCGAAGACTGAGCTGAGGCTTGAGAAGAGAGAACCGCTGAAAGGCAGGACAAAGACTCCAGTAGCACTCAAACAAAGAGTTGTTGAACACAACCAGGTATGCTTCATTTAATGGCATCTAGAACAGCTACTAACTGCAGGCAGCGTGCTTACTAAATATAATCACACTTGATAAAACAGCCTATACTGTTTTCAAGTTTTCTTAGCCTATTCTAATACAGCATGAAAATCCTGTGAATTAACTACAACTGCTGGTTTTTGCCTGTATGATAACATTCAAAATTATGGTCTTCTAAAAACTGTCAGTCTCTCTTGCTAGCATCTGTAGCTCTACATAGAGGAAAACACCAGGTCAACCATAACATGTTTAGCTTTGGAAGCCTGACAGAAAATAAGTCAGAGGTACTTGTGTTGTTCTGTTGTATGTTTGCGGAGAACTTGACTTAATAAAAGGAACGGTTTCCCAAACAATAGATTTGGAAAACATTTCCAGTCTATTTTTTTCTGAGAAATATTTTTAAATACCAGAAACATTATATTTCTATCTCTAAATGTATGCATTTATAAATTCATATGTTTTTAATTGAGTTAAATATAACAATCCATAAAGCCATGTATTGCTTTATATATATACATATAAATACAGGCATATACAGACATGCAGCATTACTGGAGTAGACAATTCATTGGCAAGCTTCTCCTTAAAAGAAAATAAGTAGTTTGAATCTCACTGTATGTACTCGTTGTCTTTAGAAATACTATTATTGGTTCCCTTGTCCTAGTGAAAGAAGGATTTTACAGAAGCACCTCAGTATTTAGCTAGCAGCTCAAAAGCCTGGATTCGGTGACTGGTGGCTGATCTGTCCTTACAATGTGACAGTATCAGTAAATAAAGCGTTGCACAGCTTAGATTACTTAGGATATTTACAGCACTACTCATCTGACCAATAAGTAGCAGAGTTGTCCTACAGTAAGGACTTGTCCAGAAAACATTCCGGAGGGGCACAAAACCTAACCTGCTAATAGTTTGATATTAGATCAGTATCTTAGTGAATCAGTCTTGTCTGAGTATTCTGTAGTATGGTAAATGCTAGATTCTTCCTATTCAAATGATATGTGTATGTATCAGCATTCTTTTACTATGGGTATTTCTTAAAGCAGGTAACACACAGCTGTGAGCTACCCAAGCTCACAGCTGTGAATGTACAGAACCAGTTCTGCATATTTTTGACTGGCTTCTTAGGGATACAGGCTAAACTGATCTCACTTCTACAAATCAAAACAAACACATGGTTCAATATACAATACACAATACGTGGTTCAATTCAGTATTCATTATTCAGACAATTTCAGCTTGTGATGGTGTTTGTAATGGGCATCCAGATTATAAAGTTCTTGTACTTCTAGGATTACTGTTTCGTAAGTTGCTGTCTACCCCCAAATCCCTGCTAGCCTCAATATGTTAGTTATTTACATGTAATGCAGCTATCAACAAACAAAGCTTCATAATCTTTGGAAACCCATTTCCTTTTTATTCTGTATTTTCAGGGCATTTTTTAAGTGATGAGGGCTTACTTTCTCTCTTGTTCATCCAATTTCAATGTAATAACATCACGTTATTACTATTTTCTCTTGTAATCTTTTTCATGAGTAGTATAGATACAATGTTTTTGCTCCTTCCATATTTTACTAATTAGTAGTTAATGTAATATAACTTGATTAATCCAAAAAGGTGTCATTTCAAAGTGGTGACACACTTCTTCAAGAACTCTCTAGCTTGTTCAACCTTTGAACTCCTGACTGCTGTTTTTTTAAAAAAAAAAAAAAAAAAAAAAAAAACAACAAACAAAACACCAGTGCTTTATAACTTCATGAAGCCAAGAGGATGCAAAATTCCATGTCTTGGGCCAGCAAATACATAGCCATGCATTTTGCTGAGAATGAAACTGGAAGATGGGGAAAATGATAACCTTTATTTTCCCTTTCTGTGAAATTGAATCTTAGGATCACAGTTGATGTGTCAATTAACTATACTCATTCTACAGAGTTATATGCAACTCGTGTTTGCTGTGTGGCACTGGATCTAAGACTGGGGCTCTGAAGAGTGGTGGGCCTGGACTGGTTGGCAGTGTGGTGTTACAACTTGTGAGACACTTCTAGGTCCTGTGCAGCACTATTCTTAGCCTAGAATAGTGAAAGGATTGTCTGTCATCTGGTGCTGAAGACTTGGCACTTAAGGATGTTGCTTTTCTCTTTTCTTAAGAGTGCAAATAAGTCTTAGAGCAGGCTGGTTGCAACAGAAATTGGGTGGGGGGGTCTTACCAGTTGGATAGCAGTGGAGGACTAGATGAATGAGCTCAGTTCTTCGTGTAATTGCCTGCTTATTGTAAACTGGAAGAGTTGGAAGGAAATCCTAACTTGAATGCTTTCTTCCAACCTAGTAGGTGAATGTAGACTTAAACATCAAAAATGTGAGTTTAAGGCCTCATAGTAGATGACACTGAACAGGAAGAGGTGGGCTAAGCCTATTGAGGCCTCCTTGCAGTGTAAAAAGTCTCAAGAAGAGCAAGTACTTCTGTAGTGGCATTCTGGTTGTGCTGTTCTTACTCTTCTCTGCTCTTCTGTTTTTGACTACCTGTATGCATATGTTGAATGATACTTCTGAACCACAGCACTGTAGCTTTCTGTGATCATATACAGAGTGTTGGTGTATCAAAATGTATTGCATTTTAATAGGGTTTATTTACTTGAAGTATTTGCGGAATAAGCAGAGAACACCTCTTGAATTAATGGTGCGGATAATCCTAAGTGTAGACTATTTTTGTCTGTTGAATATGCCCTGCTGAAGTCTGGATAGTTTTCATGCAATAGACTTGGCCATTTCCTAGACTTCTCATGCAAGATCTCCCTGGTACTTAAAATACCTGAGTGTCCAACAAGGAAAAAGTAAGGTGATAAGGGCTTATTTATTGAAACACTTCTAACTTTTCATTGTGGGGGGGAAAAGAGATCAGTTCCAAGTAAAACAGTCTGGGGCAGGGGAGCTTTCCAATAGTAGGATTAGGGAATTGCCTCTCTGCTTTCTCAAGAGGAGTGTATTTGAGTGGGACTAGTCTGAAATTAGTGTTTTCTCTAAGCTTCTAAGAAAGAACACCTCTCAAATAGAAGGATATGGGAAAAGGAGATATGATTGAAGGTGTTGCAGGTTAAGCTTTTGTTAATAGAGAAAGCTGAGAAGCCAGTGTTTGGTGAATGTATGAAGAGGGATTGGGAGACCTTTCATTAGAAGTCTATTTAAATTTGAAAGAATACTGGAGACATAGGCTGAAATCTACAATTCTATATGGAGTATCTGAATCTATTTGCGCGAGGTCTGTGCATGAATATCCATCGTTTGGTTTTCAAAGTATTTCAGTAACTTTAGAATACAGCAAAACACTTGTGCTCCCTCTGGTGGATATGTAGCAGCTGTAACACAGAACTTCTATTTATAATCATAAAACTGCTTAGCTTCTAGTTTCACTGGAGTAACTTACAAGGTACAAGTGGGGAACTGAGAAGGGTGTTAAACTTTTTTTTTACCCCTTGATAGATAAGTACTTTACAGTCTGTACTCTTGAATTCATTCAGTTTTGTGGCTAATATTCTTTCAGAGAAGTTATTTTGCTGTGCGGCAGTGGTCTGCGTAATTCCCACCAGCACCAAATGTAACTTAAAGCTTGGTAATGTGCCAGTGAAAGAGATATTAATGTGCAAAGACCTCAGTATTAACAAAGGGTTTTTATTTTTATTGTTCTTTAAAGATAAGCAAATACAAAGGGAAATATTCTCTAATTTTGAATAAACAGGCCTTCCCTCATCTCCATTTCCTTCCAGGTGTGTGCTTGGAATTAGGTTTGAGGAGGATTTTAATTTTAGCATACAGCTTGTGATAAGGCATGGGGAATAGTCTGTTAATGGTTATAAAAATCTGGCACTTCATTGCACAACCACATAACAACATGATCTGTTTCTGGCTTGATCGTTTAACCCGCAGTTAAGTGAGAATTAAGTGATTCTCATCATTATGTGGGAACTTCTAAGATTATAAAACATCTCTCCATCCGTCTTCCCCTCTCCCCTATGGAGATGAGATCCTGTTGAAATATAGGTATCTGTGCCTAAAACATTATTGTCTTCGCTTGAGAGAATACACTCTTGAGTAATGAACAAGTTGTTGCATTTTGCTTATGATTATAGTGTTTGGCTTTTGCTTAATTTTTGTTGTATACATGTAGGTAGGTGATATAGCAGGCTTAGAAGTTATATCTGCTGTCCATGACTTGATATGACTATTTGTAGTATTATGGATCTCGTGCTATTTCAGTGAGCAGGTTAGCTTTTGGTCCATTCTGTCTTTGAAAAATAGCATGGTCTAATGTGAGTATTGTAGTCAACACTACCTGTCTAGTTAGCCAGGCATTATTGAACATAAAAGGTTTCAATTTTTTTGGTTGGTTTTGTTCTTGGTGGGTGTTTTTAATGTATTCAAGATAATTGGCTATGGAGTATGCATGCTATTTTGGCTTTTGTTTTTGGGTATCTGATGTTGAGAGCTGGCTTTCATGTTTGATCATGTGTTTGATGCTTGAATAGACTTACTCTCAAGATGGAGTTACTGAGACTGCCTGGACAAGTGGATCTTCAAAAAGTGGACCTCTTCAGGCATTTTCTAGGGAGTCTACCAGAGTGTCAAGAAGAACACCAAGGAAAAGGGTGATGAGAGGCTTATTATAATAGAAAAGATTTTTTCTTACTATGAGGGTCCTAGTGGCTATTTTATTCAACTGTTTTCTTTTGTTTTAAACAAACAGGTGGAAGCTACAGCACAGTTGCCTGTAGATGATGCTGTAATATCAGAGAGTACTTCCCTAGCTGACACTATACTGACTGCAAGCGACGAAACCCTAGTAAATATGATTAGTAAATATACATAATGAATCATGCAAGTGGTATTCTTCTGTAATATCTTTACTAATAGAATCATTCTGTTTTGAAGACATTAATAGAAGACAGTCTCGCTTTCTTGAAGTAGTCTTTAAAACTGCATTCAGTCTCTGTATTAGTACCTAGTGGTGCTCACTTTGAGATGGCACTAGGTAATCACCTAGTCTCGTGTCTTTTTCGGGGGAGGGTTGAGAAGAACCATTTTAAAGGCCTTGATTTCTACTTAGTTCATTTAAGTACATGCAGAATATCCGCTTTAAAGTTTGGCTTTTTGTGTGAACTAAATAGCTTTTATGTTTCTAAATGGCTTAAAAGAAACTATTTGGAATGATAAGCAATGCATTTCCTTTGCTTATGTCAGAGTATCTGTTACATAACCTTCTTGAATTAATTGCTAACATACATACTTCTGATGCACGTAAGGGTTTTGTTGTTTGGTTCTGTTCCCCTTCCCCTTTTTTATTTTGTGTTTTTGGTTAATTCTGAGTTTGAACAATTTTAAATCTCGGCAGGTTGGCAATAGGGTGCCTGGAAATTTCAAGCATGCAGCTCCTACGCTGTCAATCAGTGAACTCTCAGACATGCCCAGAAGAACACCAAAGAAACCATTGATGACAGCTGAAGTAAATAAACTAAAATATAGATTGCTATTACTTACTTTCTGTGAACAAGATTCTTGTGTGTGTGTTTAGCTCTTGGTGCAGAAGGAATGGAAGGTGTCATTGCCCTGGTGGCACAGTAGTTCAACCAGACTAGCATTGTCATATGGCATCAAAGAGAATATAAAGATTTATTATCTTCCCCTTTCAGCTTCTTGTAAGGGGGTGGGGAAGGGTGGGAGAATTCTGCTCTTTTTTTTTCCCAAGCCAAGTATGTTTGTGGCTATGTCTCCATATGCTGCTATTTTTCTATACAGAGTATAACTTCATTTCTTATAAACTATTTAACTAGTTCAAAGATAGAGCAGAATTGTTACCTAGCTTTGATTTCATATATTGGCATATTCTGAGGAAAAAAACAAACACAACGTGCCTTAATTGAAGGACTGAAATAGTAGAATTACTTTAAAGTCTGAATTTAGAAAGCAGCTGCGAAGTCCTGTCAGTTACTAAGGGTGTGTGGGGGAATTCTTATACTCTTAGCCTATTCAAGCTGTCAAGATTAAGTATTTATTGAAGAAATGTCTAAAGCACTGGCAAGCCCATGTAATTGTATTAATGTAGTACTATAATATTGTGCAATTCTGTGTGACAAGATTATGCTTGGCTAAATTTAAATGGAGTTTATTGCTCCAAGTAGTTACTGTAGATAAATGTGCATTAATACTTATAAAGCCTGCTCGACCAATGGACATGAGATTTATGAAGTGGTCTACTTTATTTATAACACGAGTAATGGCAGCTTAGACTTAGTTGTCAAGTAGAAGGTGGTGGGAAAACTTGCTCTATTACTTCAAAGTGCATATGTTTTCAGTTGGTATTTCACTGTACTATGGCATTGTTTATTACAGCAAAAAGAGACAGAGTATCCCCATCAATGCTTGTTTAATCATGTTGGCCATAAACATTCCCGTGACCTGCTCAACACAGCCATGATAGAGGTGATGGTTAAGTTTTTTTTGATCATCTAGATCATTGGCTGGCAGTTGTATTTGATTTATACAATATATTCTTTATCTTAAAGGAAACTGAGGAGAGCACTGAATGCTTTAAGACACCAAAAGTGACCAGAGAGCTGCCAGTAATGAAGGTTAAACCAACTTTTAAAACCCAAGACTTAAACTTCTTATATGTCACTGGGTGACTCAAATGATTTCTTGCAAACTGCATGTGGTTATGGTCACTGAGATGGTTGTTACATAGGACCTTATTGTTTTGAAGTTTGTTAGGCCTATAACTTTTTTTCTTGTTTTCCTAGGTGCTGGAAAGAACTCATACAGAAGAACAAAGAGTAGAAAGGGATATTCTTAAGGAAATGTTCCCTTACGAAGTATCAACACCTACAGGAATTAGGTATTGATGCTTATGGAGGGCTTGTTTTGCAGTTATTGAAAAACTATTTGAGAAGTATCTTTAAATTACGCTGCTAGACTTCTGAGGCATGACTTCCTGCATTCTGGCTCTATGACAGGAGAGAACCAATTCTGTTTGTGTACATAGTTTTGTTGGTCAAAAAACCTTTTCTTTATTTAAACTGGAGAGGATGGAGGGAATATAGCATTATAGTAGTAATTATTACTGTAACTCGTAGATGTTGGAGGTTAAATGGAAGGAGCTTCTCTGTGGTAATGGTTCAGTATTTGACTTGAGTTTTTGGCTAGATGCAACTGCTTTTGTCTAGCTGTTAATTAAGAAAGTCTTCCAGCACAGATTTATTTTGAGCTTTCTTTTTGAAAGCCAAACTTTCAAATACCATTTTTTCCTTTGACTACAACAGGACTCTTATTCATACATAGTAATATTTAAGTAAGGATAGAATAGAAAGGGCTATTAAGTTCTTTTGGAACTCAACGTTTAAATAAAAATTAAAACCCTCTGGATAATCAAGTCATAAAATTTTGACTGTCCCTTTTAGAGACAGAGATAGTAATTTCTTCTATGTTAAGATAATGTGAAATCCACTCTTAATGTTATTTCCAACATGTTAACTAAAATTTCAATGTGAAATGCAGTTGCATAAAATCATGCTGTAAGGAGGAGGTATAAAATCAGTTACTACTTCTATGGGCACCATTCAGCTCTGTTCTCTCTTGTTTGAGGTTTATCAGACTAGTTAAATCTATGCCCCATTTTTATTAAAACCATGCTTGCATGCTGTCCTTGCATTTAAGGGCATGACAATATATGCAGGTTTCTTAACCCTTAAACTTTGTTACCTGGCTCTTTGTGTTGACATAGCCAGTAGCCATTAGTAGCATTTTAATGGCCTTGGACAAACTCAGGTTTGGAAATCCTGGAGGGACTATGTAAGTGATGAGTAAGACAGAAATGCTTCGTAGTTCTATTTCTAGTCATGATATGAGTATGTGGATAGGGTGACATAAAGTGGCAGTGATTTTTTTTTAAAGGGATGTTTATTTGAATGCTGAATGGTTAACTTTAACTATTGTCTCTTAAAAATCTAGCACTTGTATCATTACGAAGTGTTTCAGGTACCCTATTCACTGGAAATAATTTATAGTTCTTCATCTGTACTAAAAATTTTCCTGTATACTTTAGATTCCTCTTTTAAATGTACAGCATTCTTTTCTCTTTAATTAACAGCGCTAGCTGCCGTAGACCAATCAAAGGAGCGGCTAGTCGGCCTATAGAGCACACTCCTTTCAGAATGGAGGAAAGTTTCGCTAAGTATGCTCCAAGATATGGTACCTCAAGTGACATCAAGTCAGAGAAACCACCAACAAAAAAAGAACGCTCCATTCCTCTTTGGATAAAAATTCTTCTCTTTGTTCTTGTTTCAGTCTTCTTGTTTTTGGTTTATCAGTCTATGGAAACTAATCAAGGAAATCCTTTCTCTAAATATCTCAATATTGTCTCTCGAGATGGTGCCAATTGAGTATCTTTCTGAAAGGCACACCCGATTTGATCTCCTATTTTTAAATGTAGAGAACTCTTCTGCCCTCTCATCGGCTCAAGGACTACTTACAAATAATGTGATTGGAACCTGATAAATTGGATAAATGAAACAAGCTAACATTAAATGGACATCAGTAACTTTCTGGACTTTGGACTAGTAGGAGATCACTTTGCCATAGGAGTAACATTTTTTTAGATCTTTGAACTTTTGTAGGCTTTATTTTTTTAATGTGGACATCCTTTAAATTCATTTTTGAGAAACTGTATATTTGTTTTTGCAAGATCTTGAAAACTGAGAAGGGCAAACATGTAGTAAAATGTGAAGCTGTGTTTTTTAAAGCTTTCTTTGTACAGAAAAGAAGTTGTACTTTTGTCTATAGATTATGGTGGAGGAAAATTCTTAACACAAGTGATAAAGGGAAATGCATTTTCATGTGTTTTTCAGTAACACTTTAACTGAATTTGGTGTCTTAGGATGTAGGGAGAGTACAACAATCTTTTCTGTAGGTTACTGTAACATTTTAGTAAATGTAACTGTAGACCTGTTTGCATTTCTGTAAGTCATAGAATCATCCAAGTAACTCTGTTTAAGTGTAACATTTAAGTGTATCACTTCATTTTAATGCTTACAGTGTTGTAGGAGCTGAGTACAAGTTTAATTGGCAACAGATGTTTTAGACAAACTTATTTATTAGTAATACATGTGGAAGACAAAAATTGCATCAAATATAATTTGCTACTAAAATGCCTTTCTTTGGGTAAAGGTTGTTATCTAAATTAATCTGAACTTCAACTTTGGCAGTGGTCTTTTTCTTAAAAATGCGAGGTCTTTCTGATACAGCTTTATGTGATTTTGAATATTCATGTAGAGAGGTATTCTCAAAGCGTGAAAATTCCATATGAAGTTTTATTCTTATATGAAGAGGGCATTGCTGCATTTTCTTTTACAGTTTCATCTTCAAAGGTGAGATTTACTACATTCATGCAGTTGAGTATTTTTCTCAGTGGAAGCATGCTGAAACACTCTATATTGTGTAACTTAGTTGAGCAGGCAGCTGGCTTCACTACTACCAATAAGGAGTGATAAGCAACAACTTCTTAAAGTGAATGTATACATTTTTGGTGTGCTTAAAATCTGCAGCATACAGATGTTCAGTCTCATGGCTTCATACAAAATTGCAATAAATCATACTTATTCTTAAAGTGCTACTTATGAAAAGCTAAGAACATTAGTTAATAGTCTGTTTTTACTTTAGGTACAATTACTGTGTAGACTGTAGTTATGGGGAAAACATTACTTTCTGTGACCTTTGGGACAAACTCGGTAATTTGTAGCAAAGCAATAGTGGTTTTTTTTTCTGTTAAGAGTAATGTTTTTTTCTTCTAATCTGCTTTTTGAGTATTTCAAATAGCTGAACTTGTGTCCATCCTATAGAAAATTGTAACGTAAGACATTCACTTTTGGTGTCAAAATGCAGGAAAATAAAGATGTTTTTAATGTGTGTGGGTTTTCCTTACCAAAATAAATGCATTGCTGGAAAAAAAAAAAAGCAAAAGTAAGAAAATTGGTGCATTAGTGGTGTTTTGTGCTGCTAGGGTATTCCATGTTTACAAAAGTAAATAAATCTGATACTAAAACCAGAATGGTTTGCGTCAACATTTGGTAAGTGAAATATAGCACTTGTACTATAATTTTTGTACAATAATCTTTTAGTATACATTAGGCCTTTAATTTGAACAGGGGAAAAGCTAGTCAGTTTTTCAGTGATGAAGAATTTTCCTTTTCACATTATTTTTCATTCCACTTTAACACATATAGCAATGTGAAATATATCTTTATCTTCTCTAGTTACATGGAATACTTTCAGTCGACCTTCTTCATTGATACTGCTAGTGTCATCAAAAAAAAAAAAACAACGCAAACCCTGCAATGCAATTAAATGTCATCATTCTTTCATTTATGCATTGTTTTGGAGAATCTTCAAGAGAAACCTTTCAACTTCAGCGTTAATTCAAAGTAGGTAAAGACTTTTCCACATAAGTCTTTAAAGTGATCTCTGTGTGGTTCACTTGTAGTTAGTAACAATGCATCTTTCAGAAATGAGTGATCTTTTTGTACAGGGTGCAAGAGTACTATTAATGGAATTGTTGAATGTGCTTAAAGCATCCTAAAAACAGCTGCATAAATTATCCTGAATTACACTCTTCTTCATCTCAAAGTTCTGAGGCAACAGGAACTTGTATTCCTCATTTATTTTTCTTGACATTTAGACAGAATCAGGTTAAAACTCCAGCACCAATCACAAAATAGAGCAATTGTATTGGCTGGTAATATAATAGCATCCAAATTCTAATTACAAAGATCAGTTGAATTCTTATGTAGTAATTATTTAAATTCACTTTTAGGCTAAAGGTTACAAAACATCTGAAAAGAGTGTCAATTAATCAGGACAAATGTTTTTGTTGTGTATGTTATGCTGTGTTCCTCCTTCCATCATTGGTCTTCCTGTGTAGGATACTGAAAACATGGCAGATACTTATTTTCCCAGTCTGAATGAGAGCTTTCTAACATGAAGCGTACGATTCTTCCATTTAAACTGTGTGGTAATCTGTTAATATTCACAGTTTCAGGTGTCTGGTATCAGGCTAAGAATCATGTGTTCTAACACTTTCAGTGTTGTAAGTTTTATGCTCCTGATTCATGGTAAGGCTGTGAGAGTACATGGTATATAAGACAGGAAACTCAAGGAGGGTCTTTAATTTAAAATTGAGGTTTGAAACATTAATTGCATTTAAGTAGGAAACATTGTGAAGGAACTATTTCTTCTCCAGGTTTACTTGCTAGCAGTATGTCTGTACTGTCCCACAGAATACTGTTTTGTTTTTCTCATGGCTTGACCTGTGAAAGTCTCCACAGTACCAAAATCTCAAATTTTGCCATTTTTTGCCACTACCTTCTCAGGTGGTTCTGTGCATAAAATGCCTTAATTTTTATTTTATTTGTAATTGGTTTTGTGAAGTTAAATAGGAACAGGTTAGTTTAAAAAAAAAAAAAAAGCTTTTAAATACCAGCTCTGTAAGAAGGCTCTTCAGCAGAAAAGATGTGTATACTGCAAATGAAACTTGTAAAATTGTGCGGTATATGTTGTGTATTTTTTTTGGCTTGCTTCACATAGCTAATCAAAGCAGATATGGGTGAGGTTGTGATGTATAACTTAAAATTGTGTTTACAAGCTTAGGTATTTCAGTGTACTTTCAGTTGTCTGTTTAGCTTTTACGTCGCATTTTTTAATGTTGTTTGTGAAGTCTAATTACATTTGTCGAACACTTCCTATTACTTCTCTTTCCTCGGGGAGTGCACCAGGCTGCTTTGCACTGGTGCAACCTCAGGCTATGACAGTTGCATGCATGAATGTGTTCATACAGCATACAGCCTGAGTCAATTCAACTTGTAAAATAGTCCTAAGGTGACAAATATGCTTATATGTACTGTTTATATACTTGTATGTCTGGGGAGAACTCAAATGACAAAAAAAAAATAATGACAAAGATGAGGGCACTTATAGTAGTGGATAGTAAAAATAGGAGAGGTTTTGCTACTTCCTGCGTTCTGAGGATGTGACTGCTGTAGTTCAGTCTAGTTTCTTTGGATCCTGCTGAGGGAGGTGCTGTGGTGTTAGAGCTTCTTCCCTTGGGCTATGAAATCTACTCACAGATCTGACTTAATCCAGTACTGCTTCTCTGGAATCACTGTTTAGTAGCTCTTGACACTTTTACAGTGACTGAGTATGTAAAATACATGCTTACATATTTTGAAAACAGTAGGTTACCTGGAGAACAGGCTTCTAAGAGCTTTGACTTTAGGGGCTTCACCAAAATGGTAGATCTGTGACAAGTTCTTGTTAAGACAAGTTCTTGTAAAACTGGTCTGAAGTTCCTTCATTGTATGCTTCTGGGGTGTGTGTTAATAACAGAATAAAATGTTTACGAAAGCTTTGGGGAAATAGGAAAATACCACTTTGGAAACCAATTCTTGGGAAACTGCTGATTTTTAGAAGATGGATTTAACTTAAAATGGCTGCCTTCTATGAATCTGAGACAAGCAGACATGAAAAGGTAGCATCTTTCAAGTCTTCATCCATTACTACTTTCATTGTGATCAGAAGTCAGATTAGATGGTTCAAATTACAGGCTTTTGCAATCTTATCCCCACACATGTAGGAAAAGAAACTGCATAAAATGATAGGCATTCAGCAGGAACATGTTATCCATGTATTTTCACAGAGACATGTTAGGTTCTGCCTTTTAATGGTATTTAATAGTACAGTGGTTAGAAGTTAATTGTTAGCTAAACCCAAATAACTGGTTGTTCTACAGGCTGTAACTCTTCAAGTATCGGTACTGGTTACGCACACAAATTGCCACTGTGAATATAAATATAGTCACATGTTTCATGTTTCACAGTTGGAAGGAGCAGAGGTTTTCTATATGTTTAAAAATCAGACAAGTTTACAAGAATTGCAGTCCTTTATATATAACTTCAAGGTAACAGCCCAAGTCTCAGTTAATAACCTCCAACCATGACTAATTAAAAATAAGTGTCAGTGTTTGGCTTTCAGATAAAAGATATTGCTATGAATTTAGATGCATGTGAGTAGAGTAGAACAAGCAATGGCAAAAAGAACAATTCTGGCCTGTTGTCCTTGCTGTCAGTGGCAATGAAGGGACCTGTACTTCAGGTTCTCAACTGGTTGCTAGATGGAGCTATTAAAAGAATGCAAGTTCCAGCTGACCTTTTCCTACTCAGCAGCTGGAGTCTAGTTTACTCAAGAGGGAGTTAGCCAAGTGAGTTAGTTCTGTGACAGTGCTGTTATGCTCGTCATTTTTGACACTCTGCCTGGATTAACATTATTAGGAAACAACTGGAGCTAAGGTGTAAGGTTAGCGTAGCAGCTGGTCATGCTGCTTGAAGTTCCAAAGGGCTATTTCTTCAGTGTAGCAGTAAGGGTGTGCTGGTCGTTATGTAACAGCTTTGAGCCCTTTATTAGCGAGGCTGTGCCCGGTGCTTTGTCTTGTGTGCTTACATTAAGGAGCACGATGATGGAATAGATGCCTTGAGGTTAGGGAAACCTTTGAGTCTTTTACCTCTTCAGTAACTAGAGAGATGATCTGTGTTCTAGTTTTGTAGCATGTAAGTCCACTAAAATAAGAAAAAAATATTAGAAAAGGCAGGGCGGGGGGGAGCCACGGCCGCGGGGCCAGCACCGGGAGCGCCGCCAGGGCCGGGCCGAGGGGCGCCGCGCCCGCGCTGAGGCGCCCGCCGCCCCCTCCCCCGCGGCAGGAAGGGCGGTGGCGCGGGCCGCGCGCGCGCGCGGCGATGCCGGCTCTGGGTGCGCCTCCGCCAATCGCCTGGCGGCTTCTTGAGCCCTGGCTCCTCCCCGCGGCGTCGGCGAAGGACAAAGTCACCGCGCCGGGCCCGCGGTCAGCCTCTGCGCCCTGCCGCCGGCCGAGCAGCGGGCTGCGCCCCGCCGCCATCTTAGGAGGTGAGTCGGGCCGGGGGGGGGGATGAGGGGGGATAGGGGCGAACCGCCCGGCCCCGGGCCCGCCGCTCGCCGCGGCCGCCTCGCCTGTGCCGGGCCCGGTCCTCGCCGCCCCGCTGCGCTCTTGTCGCCCGCCGCAGGTCGCCATGTTCTCGTCCATCGCGCCGCTCGCCCGGCTCAACCCGTTCTACGCGCCGCACTTCCAGCTGGTGCAGGACGGCCTGAGGAAGCGCCCGGAGCCCGCCGAGGCGCCCAGCACGCGGCGGAGCTTGGCGGCCGCGTCTGCAGCCGAAGGTGAGAGCGGCGGGGAGGGACGGGGGGCACGGGGGAGGGCGGCGGAGCGGGCCCCGGTGCCCGTTAGGGCGGCGGAGAGGGCGCAGCGGCCCCCGGGCTGGGGAGGAGCCGGCGCTGGGCCTACGCGCGGCCGCTTGGAGGACGAGGAAGGGCACGGGCGGGGGAGGCGCTGGCAGCCCGCAGCGCTCCGCGGGCGGCGTGTGCTGGGTGGCACCAAGGGCCCGGCGTTACCGGCAGAGGACACGGGAAGGTCCCGGGCCGGGGCGCATGCAGGGGCCCCGATGGAGCCCCCCTGGGGGTGGGAGGCTGCTTCATTTAGCTCCGCTGGGCCTGCGGCCTCGGGGGCAGAGGCTGTAGGCCCGTGCTTCTTCCTGAGGAGAAGAGGAAGCACCATGTGAATCGGTGAATCTGGATGGAGATTAAATATCCTTTTTATTTGTTGTTCTTATTTTTTTTTTTTGACTGTTTATTCACAGCTGGATGCCTGAATGTTCATATGTTTTCTGTTCTCCTTTTTTTCCTCCTTGTAAGTTCAGTAGATGTAGGGCGTACTCCAGATAGCTGTTACATAAGATGCAGTGATGCTCTTTAGGTTCAAATCCAAACACTTCCTGCATGTTTCATTATCACAGTCATGACTTCAAAGGTCAGGCCTTGACAATACTCCCAATAGTGAAAGTAGATGTCAAAATTCAAATTCTTTAAAACTTTTGATAGGAAACCATCTCTCTGGTTTTTATTAAAAAAAAAAAAAAAAACCAAAAAAAAAACTATAAAAAGATTTCAATAAGATGCATGTTCTGAAATACTATAACTGTTTAAGTATGTTAGTGCTTATTTTTATCAAAAAATACTGTAAAATGACTTCAACAAGATGCATCTTCTGAAATACTGTAATTGTTGAAGTATGTTACTGCATTCGAATTCAATGTAGTATGTAAAAGACAACAGAGGGTTGGACTTTTATTAAGTTAAAAATACTTGTGGCTTTCAGTAATAATAATTTAGCGAAATAAAGCCCAAAATCACTTTTCAGTGTGCTAAACACATTCTGTAAATCCACGTATTTCTTACAAGTGTTATGTTAAATCTTCATATTTTCTAGGCAGATCCTGATCACCTTTGATTCTTTCTTAGTCTTTGCTAGTCTTTCCTGGTATTTTTTTTTTGTTTCACGTGTCATGTAGTTCTCTTGGCCTTTGTGTTCAGAGAACAACCACGTTGCAGAAGATATCTGAGCTTATACAAGGTCACACAAAGTCAGTACAAACCACAAGACCTTTTGAGTTCAGCTTGGGGCATCAACTATAATGCAGCTCAGAGACAGAGTGTTTTATGATCAGCTCTTGGAATTTGTCCTTGTTAATGTTTCAAATCTGAAGTAAAGATGACAGCTACATCACGACAAGGACTAAGACTATTTTAGGTAGCAGAGTAGGCACGTTTTTGTACTGCATAATTGAGTAGATTCAGGGCATTTATCTTATCTGTGCATCTAGGTATGTTAGAATGGCATTTTTGACTTCTGAAATAGAAAGTCAGGTATATACTATGGCTTTCTTTTCCTAATACTGTAAGCATAGGTACATGTAAAGAGCATAAGCCAAATTGATAATGGCTTGCTTGTCTTAAATACTGTTTCTGACTGATCTGTCAGACAGATCAGTACCATTTTAATAAAGTAGATATTTAAAGCTCTAAGTTTATATGTCTTCTACAAAGTTTGGGGAGTACAGTCTTTTAACAATAAATTGATGTGTAAAAGGGAGTGTGAAAAAGCAGTTCTGGTATCTTGGTAGTGTAGTAAGTATTAGAGTACTGCCATTCCACGCCACAGGCCAAAGATACAGCTGGACAGAGCTGCCCAGTAATTCAGACCTGGAGTCTGCTCTGATTACACCTGCATAGAAAACTTTGCTTATGTTAAGCTAATCATTCTGATGAGTTTTAAACAGAATATTATTACTGTCTGGAAAGCTGCCAGCTTAACCATGCTATTTAGAGGTACATGCAAGTCCAGGACTAGCATGTGTATAGCAATGAGCAGTAAGTTTAAAAAAATTCTCACAGGTTATAAATTATTCTTGTTGTTAACTGATTCCTGTCTTTAAGTTTAGGCTTAATACAATGCCTATGATTGGGAATTGGGTTTTTCTTTATTTTAGAATAAAGAGAAAATATCATTTTTATTGTCTTTGTGATTAATTTTGAAGAGTATGGTGAGAAATAGTGTGGTGAAAAATCTGGAATGCTTTGGGGAACCTCTTCTATAATAGGGAAGCTATAAATTGAATGTCAGCTAGTGTTAGTGGGTGATCTCTTGATGCTTTTAAACGTAATTGGAAACTTCTGTTCATGTTCACAAATGAATTTATTTCAGAAGGAAAAAAAAAAAAACACATCAGAGAAACTGAATTCAAGGATAGATTTTTGGTGCCATGATTTTTGTTATTGCTTCTCTGGACATGTTTCTTCTTAAGTTGGTGTAACACTTAATGCCTGTTCTATTATAGTGGCATATATAGCACTAATAGCAAAGGAACTTAAATTATCCATTTCTACTCTTGGGGAATATTTTCTATAAGTGTTTTGTTTTCTATACCCTTACCCTGTATTATAGTTTTGTGTACGTGTATATAACGTTTGGCACAGAAGCAGAAATGTGTTGCTACCTTATGCTTATTTTTACTGTTATTAGTAAATTGTTTTCTGGTTGTGTGTAATCATAATAATTCTTATCCTGTATAGCTTCTTGAACAATGGAAGAGAATCTGATTCTTTTTTTTTAATTGCAGTAACTGCTCCATTAGAATTCATGTGTCAAAAAAAAAAAAACTTTTAAAAGTGGATGATTTTATACACAGTGCTGCGTGGAGCAGTGCAAGTTAAATATCCCTTGATTGAATGTGATCCAAAAGCTTCTTTAATGAGCATTATTTATTAACATTAAATGTAATGATTAAGTCTAAAAAAAAATCCTAGAATTTCATTAAATGAAATGTAAATCTCTGTGTCTGCATTTGAAAGAAAAATGTATCTGCATGAAGAATCTGAAAAATACCTGTGTAGAGAAAAAAATATAACCTTAATCTGATCTTTGGACTTCACAATCAATGTCCATGCGAGATTTAAATTATTGTATTTCCTTAATAACTAAGGGAAGGGCTTAAAAAAAAAGCTTTCTCTCCAGGATACTAGAGAAATGCTTTCCTTGCTTATTTCATGGGTATAAGGGAATGTTTAACATTGCAATTTTGAGTCATAATTACTACTAGTAGTTTATGGGATTCATTTATAAGATACAGGTGTGCTGTGTGCTAAAACTTTCTTTCACTGCTTTTTTTAAAGGCACAAACTTAAGTTGGAAGGCCTAGAATCAAATTTTGATAGTTTGAAATGTGTTAATTGAAAATAAGGGAATTATTTTTAATGCTATAGTTACATAGTATAGCTTGGGAACTTGTTTCAGTGTAATAATTTTGAGAAGATAGCACTCAGTCAATTTTGTTTCTTCTCTGATCTTCATTACCATGTCTGGTTGATCGTATATTTGTAATTTTTTTTTTCTAATTAAATAGAATACAGCTGTGCATATGGCTCAGGCAGATTCTTTATGCTTTGTGGCCTTGGTGGGATTATTAGCTGTGGAACAACACATACAGCACTGGTTCCTCTAGACCTGGTTAAATGCAGAATACAGGTTTGTTCTGCATGTCAGTATGTGGTGAAGCTGATAAAGCATGTTTAGTGTGGTATAATTAATCTACTAATGAAATGGAGCCTTAAACTAATCACATGGACATCGTTGTCCAACAGAGCACGGAGTTTATGTAAAAGCATGGTGTGTCTTTATTTTTTGCTGCAGAATACAGTTGTGAATATGGCTCGCTCAAGTTTTATGCTCTCTGTGGCTTTGGTGGGGTCCTAAGTTGTGGCCTGACCCACACTGCTGTCGTACCTCTGGATTTAGTGAAATGTCGTATGCAGGTTTGTATTAACTTACACATTTCTTAAACTTTTTCTGTACATAGCTGGCACATTAGGAGTTTACAGTAGGCTATACAACCTTTTCTGGTCAACACACAGCAAATAAATTGAGCATAAGTTCTCAAGTCTACTGCTGTGCAACTTAAAATACGACTTTCAAGGAAAGATGAGGCGTTTAGGCTAACCTGGGTAAGTTATTTTTGACTGTATTTAGGACAGGTTCAGCTTACTATATTGGCTTAAAAAAAAAAAAAAAAGAAAAAAACAACAACACAGCACTCACTACAGTGTTATTTCTTGCTGGCTGGTAGGCTACCTAGCACAATTAATGTGTCTGAAGTAAGGTAGCATTTTCAGTGTTTTGAAGACTTACAGTTTTTTTACCTTGGAGTAGCATGCATGTATAATTTTAGCAATTAATATCTTGGATATTACTGCATGAATTATGGCTTGGCCACTTCACTTGAAGTGATAGAAGTGTTTCGTGATTGAACTGTAAGTAGTGAAGTCTCATTACAATTGACTTACGGTACCAGATTCAACATGAAAATCATCTACTGAACAGCTGTGGCTAAAAACAGCACTGAGTTTATTCAGGCAAATCTGCACCTCAAGAATGAAGCAAATTAAAGCGCACCTCCAAACCTCTGAAAATATAATAGTTAATGGCTTTCCTGTTGCATAGGCTAACACCAATTATAAAAATGGCTAATTTTTAATGACAGAATGCCTGAAATGATGAGGACATGAAGGGGACACTACTTTCTGGTCAGAACTACTAGTCACACTAGGAGAATTGCGTGTGATGCTCTTCAAAGCTGTGTTCTTCTAGAAGGTTTTAGCGCTTTACAGGGAAAGTTTTTTTTGTATGCTTGAGAACACTTGAAATTGTGGTCTCAAACTAGTCATTTTGTAACTCATTGGACAAACAGGGTACGTCAAGAGTGGGCAACACACTTCTACAAAATGCTTTCTACAAAATTTGGATTGAGGCTTAACTACATGGAAAAACTATTTCTACCAGTAGGGAAAAGCTGTAGTTGCATGTGTGTGTTATTTCTGAAAGTGTAGCTGAAATGTGCAGCAGATGTGTGTTACTTGAGCTACAGTTCTGGACATCTTACCTGATGAGGGTGGTGATGGCACCCCCTTCCTTTTCTAGCACGTAGAGAAAAGTGTGATGAGAGAGGTTCCATGTGGCTTGCAGTGTGACCTTGTAAAACCTGTCAACATTTAGCTTTTTACAGGTCCGGTAGGGGATCATGTTACCAATTCTTCCTAGATTCTCCAGGAAGAAAGCTGTTTCCTATCCTCTCATATCTTTTTAGGAGGAGGTGGTCTCCTACATAGATGATTGTTAAACGTGGGTCTGATGTGAGAAAGTCTCATTTTACAGTACCCAATTAAGTATTCTGAATTTCAGTGTTTTGAAATTGAGTCTTTTAAACTTGAAATGTTTACGTGAATTAGTTCTCGAGTAGACTGTGAGACAAAGAATTAGGCATTGTAGTTTTGCATGCATGTCCCGTAGTTTTTCGTGAAAGCTTTGGTTGGCTTCTAATTTGATACTTTTCATCCTCCTGAGGAAATGTTGGATGATACCAAGTATGAAAGGCAAGAGGACATGACTTAAAATTGTCAGAATGACCCAAAACAAATATATGTTTTTAATAAATATATTTTGTTGACTTTTTTTGTAAGATCTGATACTCAGAGTATCAGATGACCTCTAGAGGTCCATTCTGACCTCAACCAAAGTTTTTGTGTGCAGGAAATATTTTCAATGTAGTGTTCACTGTAAAGTCAAAGCACAAGTGCAGAAGTTCTTGAGTGTTCTTTGATTTGCTTTTTTCTACCTATGTTAGTCTGACTGTGTTGAGGGATCAAGCTAACAATGGACAAGTAACCTTTTTTCCTTAAAAATCAGATGAGTGTTCAGCCTTGGTAATAAGGCACAGGTGCAACACCTTGTTCGTAAGTAGGTGTGACATGTAGGCTCGAATAGATTGCTGACAGACTCTGTCAGATATTCGAAGAATCAAATCTAAATATAATTGTACAAAAATAGTACTGTCAGTGTTACGATAGTGACTTCAGTAAATCTTTCTTATGTAGAAAGTCTACAGAGAATGAACGTAAATCACAATTCAGGGTGCTTGCTTCCTGGCTATTGAGGAATATACTGACTGTTGAAATAAGTTAGGGTTTGAGACTAGCAAGCAGCCTACTGCATTTACATTAGTGTGACCTTGTGGTTGTGATGGTATAAAGAGAATCATAGGAATCCACCTGTCTGAGGAATTTAAGAATTTTCTGTGTCAAATGGGGGGTGTGAGAAGGGAAATGATAAGCTATTTAACGTAATTAACTATTCTGTTTAGGTTGATCCACAAAAATACAAGAGCATCTTCAATGGATTTTCAGTGACGGTCAAAGAAGATGGAGTTCGTGGCTTGGCTAAGGGATGGGCTCCAACCTTTATTGGATATTCGATGCAGGGGCTTTGTAAATTTGGTTTCTATGAAGTTTTCAAAATCCTATATGGCAACATGCTTGGAGAGGTAAGCCTTAAGTGTTTGCTGTGAGACTGTACATCAGCAACAGTATTTCTAACACAGAGGAATCACAGAAGGATGACTCATTAATGAAAATGTGTTCAAATTCACTTCAGGAAAATGCATATTTGTGGCGTACTTCACTATATCTAGCTGCATCTGCCAGTGCAGAGTTTTTTGCTGACATTGCTCTGGCTCCAATGGAAGCTGCTAAAGTTCGCATTCAGACACAGCCTGGATATGCTAACACTCTGCGGCAAGCTGTACCTAAAATGTTTGGAGAAGAAGGCATCTGGGCGTAAGTCTCTCAATTTTGATTCAAGTTCTTGATTTGGAATACTTTTCCTAATGAAGGGCTGTTGCTAAAACTAATAGTTGCTTTAGCTTATAATATTTTATGTCTTTGTAGTTCAAGATAACATACTTAGCATCAAAGAATCTGTGCTGAGATGTCTGTTAGTTCCACATGCTCCTTAGATCCATCTTTGTGAGTATCTTTGTGCTGAGTTCTGCTGGATAACTTTAGTTTCCAGCAGTTCCAGTCAGAGATACTCAGCAACTTTTTTGGTTGTATAGTCGAAGATGCTTGAGTCATTGGCATGTGAGAGTAATATAACTGCATGTTAGCCTTATGTTCTGATAAAAGTGGCTGTAAATATGCAAGTCATTTATCGCTATCAGGACTTGGCTGGTATGCAGACATAAGCCTTGCTGCACTTATAGTAGCAGTACTGTATTAGTGCAGTGCAGTGTAATCTGAAAAGTGACAACTGTTAGTTCTTTGGAATGAATAAAACAAGGATGCTCCTGTTCCGTAAGTATTGTGACAATTTGGCCTCATGGTGTCAGTTTTTAGAAGTTGTTCTGCTGATAACAGCAATAAGCTAACATTATTTTTTTTAGGTTGCAAATATACCTTAAATGTTAGAGAAAATGAAACTGAGTTTCTCTTGTCTGGTTAAGTTTCTATAAAGGTGTTGCACCACTATGGATGAGACAGATTCCATACACAATGATGAAATTTGCCTGCTTTGAACGTACTGTTGAAGCTCTCTACAAGTATGTTGTTCCCAAGCCACGAAGTGAATGTTCAAAAGGAGAACAGCTGGTAGTCACATTTGTTGCAGGCTATATTGGTAAGCAGTCTTTAAATCCTGCACTTTGTTAATGGAGTACAGTAACTCAGGAAGCTTAACCCTTCTCAGAATATCAAATAGGTGGAATCAGAATAGGAGAATTTACATGTAACGTTAAAATGTTCAGGTAAAAAGCCTGGGTTCAATCTGTGAGTGGAATGAGTGGTTAAATGGATCTGTAATAGGATGGTACTCTTGATTGTTCTGATGTTAATATGAAGTTTAGAAACATCTGATTTGAGCAGGAAAACGTGCATCTTTGCTATGATGGGAAAGGTCCAGGAAGGTTGAAAGAAGGGGAGAGAAATCAGGGCAGAAAGGTGACTTTTAAATTCCAGAGATTCAGAATGAGTTTTATTTTGGCAGAAGGTTTAGCTGCATGATTAGAGCTGAGGTGTTTCCTGATAGTCACATAACACTAATAAGAATGGACCTGCTATCCTTTTAGAATACCAGGAGGCTTGGCCTAACTCCTGTGCAGTTTATTAGTGGTCTAGGGAAGGTGTGGTTTCAGTTGGTTGTGCTTAGTGTACACAGTAACGGTACAGTTAAAATACCACTAACCTGATGTCAAACTATTCTTTCAGCTGGTGTGTTCTGTGCAATTGTTTCTCATCCTGCTGACTCTGTGGTGTCTGTGTTGAACAAGGAAAAGGGCAGTTCTGCCTCACAGGTTCTTATGAGGCTTGGATTCAAAGGTAAATCCTTACCTTCGTGCATTTCATATTGTTTGTTGTTTTCTGTGTTCTTGAGAGATTTCTTATTTCCTGGCTTCTTATGCTCATGGCTTTTATTGTGTTCTACAGGTGTATGGAAAGGCCTGTTTGCCCGTATCATCATGATCGGTACCCTGACTGCACTACAGTGGTTCATCTATGATTCTGTGAAGGTTTATTTCAGACTTCCTCGTCCACCTCCACCTGAAATGCCAGAATCTCTGAAGAAGAAGCTTGGTTTAACTCAGTAGACAACTCATGGACTGACTTTGCTGGCTGTCCCAGTGATGAGTTTCATGAAACTTTTATATATTTGACTATGTAGAAAACAAACTCTATATGATATCATTATTGGCTGTGCCCTCATCACATGTGAGGGTTTAAATTCTACCACTGTCATTGCCTGAAATAAATGAGAAACGGAGTGCTTAGTGTCTGTTTACTACTGCATATGTAAGCTTCATTTCACAGCAGCAAATGCATTAAATACTTCCCAAGTAAAATAAAAAATAGGCTTTTCTACACTTCAGGAATTAGAGAATTGTGAAATAACTGCAACAAAGTAGGCTTTCACTGTTCCCAGAGAAGTCCCAAGAACCATGTAGTAATTCAGAAACTAACTGCAGTTCTGTGCTATTTTTTTTTTTTTTGAGTCCTCTTTCACTTGCTTGTATAAGCTGTTACTATACAGGAACTGGACTCTAAGATGAGACTGCAGTCTGGTAGGGCATCTGGCTTAGGGTATCTGCATTCTCCATAGAGTTGAGGGGAGCCTTACACATAAAACTATTTCCGCACTGAAGTGATCATCCCAACATAACTTATGGTTACTTGACTAATTTCTGCTTTTTTTGCCTTTGAACTGTATCCAAAGACCTTAGTCCTTCTGGTTGTAGTGTGGAATTAAATGGTAGCTGCTACTTTAACGACAATAAAGCTGATGTTAATGAAGATTCTCAAAGATACTCAACCACTAAAAGTTTACTACAGCTTTATAGTAAAATAAAAATTGATTGCCTCTTATTGTAGAGATTCAACTTGCCAGCTTTTCCTTAAGCATAGTACTTCTGTAACTTGATGTTTTTTCCCCTTTTTTGGGGGCTCAATTACCTTAATACAGAGTTTTGATTGAACTGTACATTTCTGCAGTCCAAGAAGCCCATACCATTTTTTGAACCTTAATTGGTTTAAAGAACTCTAGACTTGTAGGCATTGCAAACTAGAAATGTCTTATAAAGACAATTGATATGTTGTTTTTTTTTTTTTTTTTTTTTTTTTTTTCCCCCGGTCTTTTGTGTAAAATGAGCAAGCTACCTTTTGAGTTTTGCTTGTTCAAGAAACTTGATAATCACAGAGCAAAATCCAAAAACACGCATAATAGCATGTAAAGGGTTCACCATGCCCAGTACTACATTGTTCATTTAGCGGAGCTGGAACATAAGTCTCCTTTGTGCAAAGCCATTTAGATATGTTGTCTTTCAGCATTTGAGCTGATGATGTTGAACTTAGCTTGGCTTCACATAAGTTATATTGCTTCTACTTTCTTAGAGTCAAAAGGAGAATTAAAGCAGGCTGTGCTGGAGTAGCAGACACCTTGACTGCTACATACATCTTACCAGAGTCTGATGTTCTGCTAGTATCGAGAATCCTCCCACTTAGTCATAGGGGATACCCTATGACTTTCCAAGATTTTGGATAGTTAGGCTAAACAAGTAAACTAACGCTTCACATTTTCAAAGGCAGCAATTCAAAGTAAAACCTATTAAAACTACTGTATTTTCCTGTTACCATGACGCTAAACATTCAAGGAGCATACATTCTTCCAAGAATATCCATTTCCATACATTCTTGGACATATACGTTCTTGGTAACTGTTATACAGCAAAGTCAACTTCTGTTAGTAAATAAAATGCTTTTAAGAAGTATGTTAATGTTGAATTTCAGTGATAAAAGTACATACATGTTGTCTTTCTTGTGAGCAGGAAGCTTTGAAGTTTAACAAAACATGAAATGCTCCTAAGAGCATCCTTGGAGGAGAGCATTAAAAGGAGGCTTTGTACATTGTACAAGTTACTCTGAGAAGGAGAGAAAAAAAAAAAAGCATCACTTGTGCACTGAATATTATAGCTTGTTTAAAAGTATGGACTTTGCTGAAAAAAATTCAACTTCCTTCTAATCTTGGGAAAGTGAGGCACTACTGTGAACTTTTAAGACTGGTAGAAGAGTGAGACAAACTTAAATTATACAGTGAGGTAAACTGAATGTCAAGTAAGCCAATGATAAGCTAGGTTTCTCAGACAAGACTGTTTCCTGTCGTGTGGAGCAAAATCATGCAGTTTTTCTCTAGAAAAAGTTGGATAACCTGTTGGCAGTTGTATTAAATACATGCAGTATTCACGCAACTTAAATTCTTTTTCTCCTTGCTGAAACTGTCCTATTGAAGATGCTCAGATAGTTCTATCAAGGTAAATCTGAGATAAGACTTCAAGGGACAGCTAGCTCTTCTCTCTTTTTATTTTTTATTTTTTTTATTTATTTTTTTTTGAGTGAGGCAAAAGAGTTCCACTTCCAGTGTTCTGCTCCAGTGGAAAACCAGAGGAGAGAATTGCCTTGCAGCTGCTAACTTCATTGATATTCATTCAGCCGTGGTTTGGACGCTTGCGATGGAAGGCTTTAACATATGAAATGCTGTTGCACAAAGGGTGACCCATTGAAATCTTTATTCAGCTTCAGGGGGGAAATGGTGGTATTAAAATTATTTAAAGGTCAGCTTTGTTATTGATAACTGTGCTTTATAGCATAACGTGTAGTATGTTTTCTGAAAGTACAGAAGATGAGGTGGGAGAGCTACAGTCCTTTGATGGGCTTGGTTTTCAATGCAAGGAAAGTCCTGTATCAAAAAGGAGCACTCCCCTGGAACAAAATATAACTTAGGTAACTCCAGAATGATCATTAAACCCAAGAGTGCTTTGTAAAACATGGATTGTGTATGTGCTACTTGTGTATATTGCATTATGAAGGAGAAAACATTCTTGCTATTGCTGGAGCTGAGATCTGCTTTCTGGTTTAAAACATGCCGTCTATAAATTTGGAATAAGAACTCCATTGACACCCTGTGTTTGTATTAGAGTGTACTACAGATCAAATATGCTGATACTTGCTGAAGTGCTTGTTACATATTTTAAAATGGGCTATAATAATACAAATAGTTGTAATTCATTTGCATTTCTACATGGAAATGATGTAGTTCACAGTGAAAACAATAAACATCTTGTGTTTTTTTTATAGCAAATATGAGTACCTCTTGGATAGATGAGCTTAATAGCTATATGGCCTTCTTAGAGGATACAATTTGTTGTTGTTGTTCTCCTTTTTAGTTGCTGGCTACCATATAATTGGCAGTTCTATACCTGCATGCTAAGTTAAAAGCAAACGTCCTGAATAGCATAACAGGTTGGTGATAATGCTGTAAGTAGCATAGCTGTAATTTTCATTACTACCTGAATCTCTCTATCACTTTAAAAAAAATAAATTATTGTAGAGGGTATCATTGAACACCCTTTGAAATGAACTAAAGTTTTTAACTTTCCCAATCTAATACACTCCTCACTGCTTACAGCACTAAAGCAAGGAGGCAGCTGCACCTCGTCTTTTCCACTATGGAATGAGCTTTGCCTCTGTCCTTAGACCAAAGCTACTCTAAAACTTCCATTTGATTTTTTTTAGTACAGTGCAGGTATGTGCTTGAAAATCAAAATAAAGTTTCATAACACCTATACAGACTGTGGGAGAATCATGGATAACTTGCCCTCTGAGGATGTTACTGTGGGTGTGTGAACTTTGATTATAATTATTATTATTAATTAATTAAATTTTACTTCTGTGACTTAAACTTTTTCTCTTTTGCTTGGTAGCAACAAAGTGTCTGAAAGGATCATAATATCTGATCTGGACCTGAACCTCCCAGGAAGGAAGAGTGGCCTGCATATCTCTGTAGGTGAAGGGAAATTGATGATTCTGTAATAGATTTTGCATACATAATTTCCCATGGACACCACGTGTACGACTGTATACTAAGTTTTATGTTCTAGTATTTGGAGATCACCCATTTGTGCTTGAAAGTGAAATCACCAATTGTTTTTCACGGTTTATTTTCTGGTTACTGTTCAAAGAGAGAGAGAGTGCTCTTTTCATGCAGAAAGACCTCTGCTGTTGCAAGACTTCTCTGATCAACTGTGCATCTGAAGTGTAGTTTCCATTTCTTTCACTTGTGTAGATTAAACCGTATAGAGATTTTGTTGAGGTGAGAAGCTTTGTATTAGTCAAAATCTGATATTTTTATGATACTGCATTCAGGCTACCTACACTCATATTTTCATAACTTGTCATGAGGGTTGCACAGCTCCCTGTTTCAAATTTTAAGTCTGTTCCTACACTGGAAAGCAAATTTATTCATTGCAGGCAGTATATTTGTCTGGCAAAACTCTGCATAGTTAGTATGTTTTGGACCAAAAATATTTAATAGAGATCTATTTTTACCTAGTTTTTCCTCTCAAAATTTTGATATCAGGAGAAAATTGCATCACGAGGGCCTTTTTGAAAAACACTTAGAACAGATTTCTCAGTTATATCAATTTTCTTTTGCTAGCTATGACTATTATGCTTGGTGCTCTCTTTGACAGGGCTAATATGAGGATGCACAGAAACAAACAAAAAAAGAGGATTAGTGAATTCAGTGAATACCAGGCCGTAATATACAAATGATGAAACAAAGCATTTAAGGTTGAAGGCTACGCAGCAAGCAAGGCATGGGAGACAGTAACACGAAGAAGATACCGAATGCTGAGTGAAGGTGAGAATAGTGAGTGGGAGGAATGATTATCTCTTCTATGAAGCCAATGGCCAAGTAGTTGCAAGATGTGCAGTTATGACCAACCAACCAATCAAGTAGTTGTAAAAGCCTTACTATACTGTTATACTTCTTGATATAATTTCATTTTAAGAGATTTTTCTTGATTGCTGCATCTCTCCTAGCTGTTTTTAATAATATTTTTTTATTCCAAATTAAGTAATTTCCCCCTCTTTTCTCTGCTAAGCCGTATCTCAGCATCATGTTATCTCAGTCTCTCTTCTATCGAGTTTTCAAATGTCTCAGGTCACTTAAACTCTTGTTCTTTGCTGCAGAAATAGTGCCAGGGGCTTACATTAGTCTGACACCTAAGTAGTTTCTCTTTGCTAATCTTGCTGCTCACAGTAGTATAAGGCTAAGCAATAACGAGTAACAGTTAGGATTCCTGAATGGATATGGTGACACTAGGAGACCATCAATAGGCTTAGAAGGTCTTTCAAAGCACCACCACTATATGGTTTGATGTTTTAAAGACGTAACGATGCTGCACAATTATGTGATTACAATTATGAGGTCTCACAGAATATCAACCATGATTGATGTGAAAAAGTTTTTGCTCAGAATTAACGTATTGAGAAAAACACTAAACTGCTAGTGTAGTTAGATTAACTTTTGTTTATTTGGAAAGTGCAATTTTATTCCCTCCTTTGAAGCAGCAAAAGAAAGCTGAAGATTTGCCAGTGTCGGTCTTGCTTACTGAATGAAAGCAAAGATAAGTAGAGTTTATGCTTTTATACTGTTTTATTATACAAAATAGGCAGTTTGTTAAATAGTATCATGCTTCAAAAATACATGTACACAAACGTGCACAGAGAAGGTTTTTGCTCAGATTATAGCTTGTTGTCCCTCAAAATCAGTATGATTTTTCTGTTCTTTTAAAAGAAAGAGGACAAGTCTCTCGTTAAGTTTCAGTGTGCTTCCAAATGAAGCGTTTAACTATTGTCTTTCCTTCTTAGTACTACTCATGATGGAGGAACAGTCCTCAAACACTACTATTCTCCAGGCAGTGTCATCTCCCAGTGATCAATTCATCTCTGAAATCTTGGTTACTTCATCTTTCATATCTTCGATCTCAGTTTGAATTTTTGTTAGATTGGTCAATTTCTCATTCAGTACAGCAATTTCTTTCTCACGTCGCAATACGTCCTCAACTAATCTTCCTATTCTCAGTGTTAGGTCATTTATTAATGGTTCTAAGATGGCAAAATCTTTTTTAAGATTGTACATCTTGGGTTTTAAATCATTTGCAAATGTAACAGTCTTCAGAACTTTTGCTCTGTCACCTTCAAGATTCAGAAGTCTATCTGAATGTTTGTCAAAATCATTCCTTAACTCAGACAATGCTGTCTTAATTTGTTCAATTTTTCTTGCGTTACTGGATGCTAAGCTTTGTAGTTTTGTACTTCGGTCAATGCTACTAGTAAGCAGGTCACCTATATTTTCTACTGTCTTCTTTTCACCTTTTTCTACTTTATCTTCTAGCGCTTGCAAAGAACTTGTCAATGCTGTCATCTCTGAGACAAGGCCTGAAATACGCCTTATGTCAGTTTTTACCGTCACAATTTTCAAAGTTATGTTTTTTGCGACAGAAGCTGCATTCTCTTCCGCACTTGTAACTGCATTAAAAAGGCTTGTTAAATTCTTCTGCAGTTCTTCTTTCTTTTTAATTATGCTGCTAGACCACGTTTTCATTGTATAAATATCTTCCTGTAGATGTTTAATGTGAGAAGTTACTTGGAGATCTTCCAGCTGTTCCAATAAGTTCCAAGTCTTTTCACACTAGAGAAACACAAATAAAAATATTTGACAATTTTTCTAACTTAACTCTCACATCAAGATTAAAGCTATACTCTAATGAAATACCTTAGAATCCTGATATTGAAATTCAGAGGAAACCATATCTTTAGGAAATAAATTGGTGTTACAATACAATTAAGATATTCATTTTTTCTTTCAGCATATGTAAGAAATTCAAATATTACTACTTTTCTGTTCTTAAAAAAAAATACAGGAAGGTTTTACATGTATATCTTTTTTGTATCATTTGTAAGGGAGGGACGAAAACAAATCATCAAGTGCAAATTTCTTTTGATTTACAGAATTTTTTGTATTGTCTATACTCTGTGCGATCCAGAAAGACTCATGTAGAAGATATTCAGAAACATTTTAGAAAGTTGCCTACTTTAAAGATTTTATTACAAAATTAAGGAGCATAATTTACAGATGTGTTTTTATTTTGGGGATTGCAACATGTATCTTAAACAAAACATTCACATGAGAAAAAAAAAAGAATTAGGCATCATTCTCTTTTGTTTAAATAGCCACCAAAATGCATCACACAAAAAAATATTACTTGGACAGCCCACTTTCCTGAAAACTATGTTAACGAGGGAAAACACGTGCTACTCTTGGTTTTTTTTGGATGAATTTGCTAGTTAACTATTGTGTTTTATTTTTTTAAATGATTGGTTTTTGGTTTTCAACTTTGAGTGGAAGCAATTAAAATATCTGCTCTCCTATTCATACCTAATAGGAAAAAAATACAGTACAGACATGTTGAAATATTTCAGAACCATTTACGTTATCACTTAGTTCTCAATCTGAGATGAAATTTGGTTGGGAATATGCTGATTCTTCATGTCAGTAACAACTGTTGACTAGCTACCTAAATAGGCAATGCAGGTTATGATATAATGGTTAAATTTAATTTTAAAGCAACAGAGACTCCAAATTGCACAAGATACTAGAAAAAGATACAAGAGAGGAGCAGGTCAGGTGTTCAAACATACACTCTAGAAATAGCTTGGTTTTCAGAAGTGGAAATGCACATGAAGGCTGGAACCTGATCTATGACAGGCATAGCTACCATCTTACATTTCTCAAATGGTTCTTTTCTCTGGCAACAGCATAATACTTGAAAACTCAGATCAAAATATAAAGTTTCTGTATTTTTTATTACTATTTTTATGAGAAACACCAAGGACAGATCTTTTATTCAGTACTGCACCTGTTTTTTTGCACTTATATTAATACCCTATTAAAGGACTACCAGGTTGTTTTCAACACTTAAATGCACTTTTAAATTATGTTTCCTTTCAAACATAAAACTTAATCACCAAATTGAAAGGGTAAGCAGAACAATAACAATGCTTATTTGTTAAAGAACCAACAACATATGCTCCCAATTAACTGGTATTTCACAACTCAAGATGCATCTTCATTAAAATGATTAATTGTCAGTAATTTCCCTCTTGACTAATAAAAAGAATCCTATCAACCATCCGCTTGACTATTAAAAGCTAGTAATTCTGCTACTAGACACACACAACATTAAAACAGAGGTTGACAAATTAAAATTAAGGTTAGCCACACTGCTAATTTTAAAAACAAAAACAACAACAACAAATCTTACTACTTTTTTTTTTTTTAAATTGGAATGTCATTAGACAATGTAAAATCCTCTGGGTACTGTCTGATGGCCAACTTTTAATCTAGATTGCTTCCTTTGACTCACATATAGCTTTTAATCATCCACATTTGTATTGTTGCTGAGCAAGCTTCCATGCAACTCAGTAGTAACTGTTTTACTATCTCTATTCTTTTTTATTAATTGACCAAATTTTCAGAATAGGTTTGTTTTCAGAATAGGTTTGACCCGCTGACCTGCATGAATGATACTAATTTGTTCAATCCCCAATAAGCCAGAGCAGATCTTGGAGGAAAAGCAAACAAACAAAAAAACAACCCACCACCAAACAAGCAAGCAAACATATTCTAGAGGCTATACTTAGTTTCACAAAATCATACTAATCCTTTTTTTCTGAGGCCAGTAGTAAAAGTAACAGTAAAGAAACAAGCATTTTAACTTCTTGTTAGCGTTGGTCATTCCTCATTAGCACAGAGCTGTTTGCTTACAAACAAAATATTAGAATTTACACTGTAAAGAGCTGTGCTGGTTTTCCTAAGGATGAGGATTTCCTGTTCCATCTTATGTAAATTCAATTTTTAACACAGACTGTGTTGATGGAAGGCATTAAACTGGGCACTATACCATTGGTAGTGTTACCTCTTCATCCAAGCAGAGATGAAATAAAAACACAGTAAAACACACTTGGGAAGAATATTTAAAAAGATTTAGAATAGTATATATTTATAGTATTTTTAATCAAACACTGAACATTAAAGTATGTATTCTGTACTCTTTTCTGGAAGACCAATTCATTTTTAATTAGATTATGCACCAAGACAGGGCAATACACTCCAATATATTTTTATTGAATAACTGTAAACAGATGTAATCTGTACCTGAGCAATAAATATATGGAACTGATTTCTTAGCATTGAGAAGTACAAGTTTAATTAGTATTGTGAATGTGCAGCATTAACTACTTAAAGAATAATTCCGTACAGATAAATGAATGTAGAAAACCTGAATAACTTAAAACAAATTAATTCATAAACATACATTTGTTCTGCCTAAGCAATTTCCTTCCCAGAATTCAGAAAATGGACATTACCAAGATGTACATCTGTAGACACAAAATTATGGTGGTCCTGAGATCCAAATTTCAATATATAGTTACCAGGACTATAATGTAGCACTATGCCCTCTGAAAACTTATCTATGAATAGATTTAACTGATCTGTGAATAGATTTCCTCCTCCCTCCTCCCCTCCCCGAAGTGTATAAATCAGTGTCTTCCAGGAATTGCAGTCCTTGTTTCACCAAAGTTTAGGAAACATTTTTAGTTGACCCTGTTAACAGTTTCTTCTCCTTTGAAATGCAAACCAATACCAAACAAGTCATGTTACGACAACAGAGAACATTCCATAGAGGAAAACTTCTAACATTTCTAATAGCAACAAAAAAAAAAAACCCCTCTCAGTCTAATACAATGACTGATCACACTGAACTTGCAAAAGAAATAATGGAGTAGGAAACTCAGCAGGAGTAAGGACTTCAGTCTATACGTAGTCCAAAGACTTCAATGGGAGAACAAAACCGTGACTGAGTTTAGGAAGGAAAAGGATGGAGGTGAAGTCTAATGAGGCTATTTGCACAAAGTCAAAGAAATAAAAATATAACATCAGCTGCTATATACTCCCCCACCTGTAAATACCAATAAAATACAAGATTCTCAGTAAGGGGTACTTTACTAGTGTTTTCTGTAGTGTTGTTGTATCTAAAATTCCGCATCAGCTGTTAAACATGTATTTCGTGCTTTCTTGCATATAATAACATTCAGGGATTCCCACTTCCCATTGTGAAGTCTGTATTGTAAGCACAAAAACGTTATGATATATGTAACATTAAGAATTATCTACAGCGTACAGCTGCCTAGAGCCAAGAACTTAGTTCACTGTGTTACAAAGTCCATGGAATATGGTCACAAGAAGTAACAACATTAAAACCAAAGTTTTTTTTTTTTTTTTAATGGAAATGAGATATAAATTATAATTTTTAATCTGATGTCTGTATTCCCCCCTCAGCCTCTCCCTTCTTCCCTGCATATGCTAGAGTCAAATTATAAATAAACTATTAAAGTGCTTTTTCATTAGTGAAAACCCTAAGTCCAAATTCACTTATTCCCATCCTGGTCATTTTTTAACTTAGAGCCTTCTAAAGTTATCTCTTCAGCACTTGAAGATAATTTTATGTCATGTACTGCTTCTTCTACAACCACTGTTTTATTTTGCAGTTTCAGTATGCTGCCATTGTACTGCATGCCTTCAAGAAGGTTTTGCATCATCATTGTATCAGAGACAGTTTTCAACATGTTGTTTTCCACAGTATACAGCTTTGTTGTCAATCCCTCTATCTTTTTCTCCATATTTAGCAATTCACTTGATAGTCTAAGAATAGAATGAATAGCATTTTCAATTGTTGGCAAATAGGTCTTGCACTCCTCAATTTTAGGTTCATAGGCTGCAAGTTTCTGATTCAGGTCTGCGTCCTTGGCTAACAGACTATTCTGTTCCTCTTCCAGCTTCTTGACTGCCTTTGCGTGTAAATCCAACTTTTGTTCAACTCTAGTGAATTCATCATCTTCTTGCCTTTTTACCGTTTTAATATTTCTGGCTGTGCTGTCTTCCAGATCTTTTAACCTTTCTGAAAGAGATTTAATTCTTTGGTCAACTTCATTAATTTGGGAAGTAACTTCTGTATGTATGAACTTTGCTTCAGATTTTATTCCACTAGTGTTTGTGTTCATTTCATCCAAGCTTCTTCTCCAGGAATTTGTAATATTTTGGAACTTCTCATTAATGCTCTGCATCTTTATAGAGAGAGTCTGTTCATTGCTCTGAATATCCCTTATGATGTTATGAAGAGTAGATACTTCCTGCTTAAACTCAGTCATCACAGACATAGATGAAGCAGCTTCTTGTAGGATACTTTCAGAAGACTCAAGCTGTATTTGTAACACAAAACAATGTCCATATCTACTTAACAAAAGTAAGACTAGAAAATCACTTGCTTTTATTTAACAGAGTATAAAGTCCCTTAGAAGCCACTTTAATTGTTACAATGCTCAATGTTAATATTTTTCACATTTTGTTGTTAAAAGTATTGATTTATTGAGCATTAAAGATCCACACAGAAAGGTATGTTTGTTGATGAATTTCCATAGAACACATACCTTTTTTTGGTAAATTATGTCAACCTAAATCCCATGCAACATTTTGCAGTGTATCTGAACGCAGTATTATAAACACCGAAATTATAGCATAATTATGGTGTTTATAAATATAAATGACAACATTATGAGATCACTGCTAAAACAACATCACTTACATAAGCCATGTTCTCATTCTTTCTATGATACAAGTGATAATTCTGCAGCCAGCCTAAGTTTTCTACTGGATAGTGTCACACATAGCAATGAATAATAATAATAATAATAATAATAATAATAATATTTTCTCCTAACATTTCAGTGTTTCTTTCCTAATACTAGAACTGGTCTACTACGTAACTGTAACTTTTCTTCAAATAAATGTATATTTGAATTATCTACACAACAGTAATAGTAGAATGAAGTATGTGCATAAACATAAGTTCTCTAAGTAGTTTAGCGTCTAATAAAATAAGACTGAGATACAACTACTGTATTTACATCCTTGAATGATGATAATGGATTGACACATGTAGGTGCATTAATAAAATTAAGACAGATCCCATTCCTAATGTGTCTTTTTTAATAAGAATAAAATCAGTTTTATATTTCAAGAGCCAGCATAGGTTTTGATGGACTAAGTGAGTTTTGCTACTACTTTCACCACTGTTATGATTTCCTTATCAATGTTCTCATTGTTAATTATAGTACTAATGTTCATTCTAATATGTACACAAGGTCAGTAAATAAGGATTTAAATAAGTAATACTAAGCAACACACTCCTTAAACTTTTTTCAATTATTGCTACATTGCAAGTATAAGACAGAGTACTTCAGAATATTCTTTATCTTCAGCAAAACACTTTTGTAAGGCAGATTTTACATTTATCTTCATTTTAAAGACATAAATAACTGACAAAGTGCAACCTGAACAAGATTCAGTAGCAAATCAGTAAATGAAATTAACGAATCAGAAGCAACACCTGATTTCTTGTGCCATCTTCACAAATGTTTCAATGAAATATTCACCAAAAGCCAATTCATAGGCAAGGAGAACACATTATAAAAATGATCAAAAAGAAGAGTCAGTTAAATTTGGCTAAAGGACAATGAAATAAGACAATAACAAACATTCATCAGAAGTTATCCAATTAAGATGATACTGATTACCTTTTCAGAAATTAAGCTGACTTTATTTTCCATGTCCAGGAATTTTTCGGCTTCTTGCTGCAAGAAGTTGTACCTTTTTTCCATATCAGCAAATCGCCCTGACTGCTGGAATAGGAACCTTAAAATTACAAATAAATAAATAGTAAATGTAACTATAGTTAAGCATTCCAGGATCTAATTCACAGAGATTTGTGCTGATAGAATTTGCCAGATCAATACATGACAGGAAAAAAAATAGGGGTTAATGAACCTGATCTGTCTTCATACTGGAATTGCCAGTTTCCAACAGATGTGTAAAAATAAGGAATTATTTGTAGACGTGCTTCAGTTTTACAAAGGGTACCATTCAAACAAAAACAGCAGAGAAGTCAAAGATTTTAGAGAATACAGTGAGGTCATCACACGTTTCTAATGCTTTGCCACACAGTTAAAGCAGTATATTTCATTGATAAAGTATAATTCAATTGGCAGAAATAAAACACAAAAGATTAATTTGTACTTTCTTGCAAAGCATCACAAAACCATGCATATCAACCTTTAGATTTAGAAAGGCTGGTTAAACTAATTCTGCCTAACATTAAACAGCATTAATCAACATGGGGCCATCCAAGAACAGTAAAGCTTCTGTTACGATGATGCTAGCTTTGGTAACAGATAGTAGACACCTCAGTTCTGTACCTCATGTACATACTGGATTCACTCGCTGTGAACTTGGGAGCAGAAACAAAGTGTGACAAACAAGCAAACCCCTGATTTTTATTGGACATCTATTAATCCCTAAACAAGCTTTATTGTAGACTATCCAGCAGTCCTCGTAGTAGGAGCCATTTTATCTAGAAGAATACACTGTATTTAAAATACCTGCATTATCATAAGTTGATACTCTTTAGTATATTGCATAGCAGTTAAAAGTCTCTAAAAGAACTACGATAGTCTACATGGATTAAGGTATGTAATGAAAGCTAAAAGTGATAGCTACAGATTGATAAACAGAATAACACAGAGAAATAAAATGATTAGTGATGTTTCTGCCCCATGTTTTGTGTGTATCTATTTATGTATGTCATGCATTTATCAAAGTCTTGGTATCACACAGATTTCATTATCTAAAATAAGTTCTGCAAGATTTTTTAAAGAGTATAATAGTCTGGACTAATTTCTTGCACTAGAGTTCTGAAAATTCCATCATAGCAGTTCTGCATGAAGCTCTGTTTCTGATGGAACTAAGGTATGGATGTCATCAAGATATACCGGAACATCTTTTACAAAGATTATGTCATCTTGAAGACTGCATGAAGAACAGTTTACCACACTGCTGAGCAAATCTACTCTACTTCCCTTCTGCTGTTTATTTATTTATTCCCTGCCAACTGAGCCTTGTTGTGCTTACTGCAAGATTAAGTTGCTCTTCAGGGTTAGATGTAGCCTCCAAAGCAGATATTTACAATTCATGAGCAAAGCACCTTTTAAACTTTCAGCTTGATTAAACAGATTAAGCTTCTGTGAATGCCTCACCGTATAATGGTATTTCCACACCTGTGAATACTGCTATTCTTTTCTTGACCCTTCTAGCTTTAACATGTTTCCGCAGTCATTTAATACAAACAATATATGCAAATGTTACTAATCTTGTTGTCCGCAACTGAATACAGTATAGAATATAAATGAAAATATTAAAATCCATTGTAGAGGATTACCTACCAGGTCAGCACCAGACAAGCTGCAAGGGAAATTACATTCAAGGCTGTCCGCGAGTCTATCCAAAAGGAACTCTGATTGTTGCTCATCCTGGGACCTGCCAGCTTCCCATGATTACTGTGCTTCTCAAGCTTTTGAGAATCTTCACTGGTCTTGGATGAAGAGATGCCTTTTTTCCTCTGCTTAACTTCAGACATTTTGCATTTTCAAAAAGCAGAAGCAAAAGAGAGAGCTACCAAACAAAACAAAACAAGAGACTTTTTATTTACACAAATACCACCAAAATACTTCCTTTGGTGCTTAATATCTTACCTAGCGAGGTGAAGTTCCATAAAATGCCACAATACTTTCATAAGACTTTAAGACTTTTTTTTTTTTTTTACATACAACAGAGAACAGTTTTCAAACTGAGCACAGACTCTTCAAACCTTAGCTTATTTCACCTTTCCAGAAATATTTTAGCTGTTGTTAGCTGTTATTTTAGCCATTTTGAAGAGATATTTAAAAGCACAAGAACTGAAATAAGCACGATAATTATTTTTATAGTTGGTGATTATTGTCACGGTATTAGCAGAAGTTTCTGTAACCTGTTTTAAGTATTTGTACATTTTAAAACATGTTACCTCTCATTTATAAACGTGGCATTACAAATAAATATTTAATTTAGATATGATCCTGTTGCAATTATTTCATCTGTGAAACTACAGGCAGGAGCTAATATGAAGCCATTCACTGAAAAAATACGGAAGAATAATAAAATAATATATTTAGATAAAATAAAAACTGTTATTTTCATTAAAAGTGAGGTCCAGCTAAGTGAATCTCCACTTTCAAAGGCAGCAGAAGCTCACAATCTGCCCAGCCACGTGGAGACTCAGAGGCAGCGTCAGACCCGAGTCCGCCAGCACTTAATTAAGAAGAGATTAATTGAACCCGTGCCGGACTCGGTTTAGCACCGTTTGGGACCGGAGCGCGGTGCTTCTTTCCGAATCACTCCCTAGCACTGCAGCTGAGGCACACGTCGAAATATAAACGTTTGGATGCCAGAGATACTTACTTGGTTGCATGCACGCCTACAGGGACCTGTTTAAAAGTGTCACAAGCGGCCGAAGCTTTGGGCTGCCAGCAAGTAACGGCACCGGGGCGCGTGCTCTGAGCTTGAAACAGGAAAAAGTAAAATAAAACGCGTCCCCCCTCACAAACCCCTGGCAGAGACGCTGCTTCGTGTCCCCTCCGACACCAGCGGGGCTGAGAGCGGGCCTTGCGGGGAGCAGCACGGAAAAACGGCTCGGGGCGAGAAGCGCGGCCCCGAACTCGCCACGTCAGGCGCGTGCCCGCCTCAGCAGGCCGCCGGGGCTCGCAGCGCGCCGCCGAGGCCTCCGCCGCGGCTCTGCGCCGGCGTGGGGCGGCGGCCACGGCCTCCGGGCTCCGGGCTCCGGCCGCTGTGCGCCGCGGGGCGGGGCGGGGGCTGCCGCCGGCACCGGGACGGCCCCGCCGCTCCGCCCGCCCTCGGGCCCGGAAGGAGGAAGCGGCCGTGGGGGGGGCCGCCGCTTGGGCGGGGAGCGGCTGCTGCTCCGGGCGAGGCCTCGGAGCCGGCGGCACCGAGCGGCAGGGGCAGGTAACCGGCATCGCCCTCCCCGCCTCGGGGGGACACGGGGAGACGTCCCCCCCGCGGGGGCGGGCGGGGTGCGGGGAGGCGGCTGCGACCGGTGCGGTTTTTGTTCTGGTTTCGCTGCGCGGCTGGGGAAAGAGAAAGGGAAAGGGAAAGGAAAAGGAAAAGCTCCTGCAGCCAGCCCCGGTGCGCCACCGGCCTCGGTACCTGCCTGGGAGTGCAGGGGAAAGGAGCGATTGGTGTCTTGGTCAGTATTGAAAAGCTTTTCCCCCCAAAATAGCTTTAATTTTGGAAGCGTGTTAAAGTATGGTTGTGCGCCAGGGGCTGCCAAAGGAAGGTTTAGCCCGGCCTTTGGCAGGAGTGGGTGCTCCGGTGTGTGTTGGGATCGGAGTGCACCTGGGGGGAGTCCTGGAGCTGGAGGACGCTGGGTTGATGTTGTGGGAGTCTCTGAGGGTTTGTTTTTGGTTGTAGCTCGGCCCAGTGCTGCCAACCGCAGGAGCTGTCCTTGTGTCCCCATTACACGATCCAAGGACTTCAGAATTTTGAGGTACGTAGAGCGAGGAGGGAATACACAGAAGCACTTGGCAAATATGTGAGAAGCTTGCACAGGCCGTGAATCTTTAATTCTGCAAGTTTTTGTAAACATAAAGTGACAGAAATGCGATAAAGGACCTCAATTAATGTTTTTGGGTTGTCACCCCCAAAATTATCAGTATGTATCTGTTTTTTTTTTGTTTTGTTTTGTTTTGTTTTTTAATTTAAAACTTCCATTCTCACAGCAAATGCAAGTAGTTTATTGAGTCTCATTAATTTATAAAGACTGAAGTCTTTATACATACAGTGTATATGTTTACATGAAGTCTTTATATGTATATATTTATATTTATACCTGCTTTATATGCCTCCAAGTGGAGCACTTGTGGAAAGTCATAAATTGTTTAGGTTAGAAAAGGCCGCTCATATCGTATGGTCCAACTGTTAACCTATCACTGCCAAGTGAACTGTTAAACCACGTCCCTGAGCTCTACATCTACACAGCTTTTGAAGACCTCCACAGATGGTGACTCAACCACTTCACTGGGCAGCCTGTTCTAATGCAGCACAACCCTTTCAGAGAAGAAATTTTTCTTAATATCCAACTTTAAACCTCTCCTGGCAAAATTTAAGGCTGTTTCCTCTTGTCTTGTCACTTGGTGCATGGGAGAAGAGCCTGATTCCTACCTTGCCTCTTTTAAGGTAGTTGTAGAGCATGATAAAGTCTGCCCTGAGCCTCCTCTCCTCCAGCATAAATAACCCCCGCTCCCTCAGCCACTCCTCATAAGACTTGTTCTCCAGACCCTTCACAAGCTTCATTGCTCTTTGGGCATGCTCCAGCACCTGGATGCCCTTATAGTGAGGGGCCCAAAACTGAACACTGTATTAGACTGTAGTAGATTAATTATGGTAACGTTCATTTGGATGTTTTGATTTAAGACAATTTCATTTGGTATCTACGTAATACCTGAAAACTATTATTCATGTTCACAGTAGCTTGTGAACTACAAAAACTTAAATATTTAATGTATCTTTTTTACTCTGTTGAAGAGGAATTATACTACATTTCCTCTGTACTTTCTTGATGCTACTGTGCTGTCCAGCCAAGCTGGACCAGTAGGTCTCAAGCAGTGTAACTAAACTTATGCAACAGTGGTATAAAAATAATTTTATCAGAACAGAAGTGAAAAACAACTAAATAGTTTAGATTGCTATTACAAACTGCAGAAGCTTGCCTGAAGATTTCACTCTGTTCTTTGTTAACGCAGCTGCTCTGCTGCTTTTTCTAACTCTAACATAAAAATTCATAAGATACTTTAAAACTGTTTTCATTGTACTTACAAGTTATGTTCTGGTTCCCGCTTGACTTCTATTTTTTTTTTTTTTTTTTTTTTGCTTTTTTGAAGACACACTGTAGAAACAAAGACACACTGAAGAAACATGGATGTGAAGAGTAGAAATTATTTACTTATGAATCGTCAAGCTCTGGAGAGAGACATCAAGACCTCTTATATTATGGATCATATGGTAGCTGATCAAGTACTAACATTACAGGAGGAAGAGAAAGTGAAACAACAGGTAGAATCATCTCTCACTGTTTTTTAATCTTCCTAGGCTGCTTATGTGTTTTATTGTCCTTTTTAAAAATAATTGTTTCTGCTCATCATTACTGGATTCAGCACATTTTTAATTGTAAGCTTAGCTTGCAGTCTTTATTGCACCTCATAAAGTTGAGCTGAGGGCTTGCTCAAATTGTTGCTTGTTTCTGTAAGTATAATCTTGGTCTATAACTGACAGAGGGATAGATTAGATGATTTCTGAGTTCTCCCAGTTTTGTATAACATCTGTTCTAATATTTATTCTAGATCACACAGAAGGAGCGAGCAGCTATGCTAATAAACATTATTCTTACAAAAGATAATAATTCATATAGATCCTTTTATAATGCACTGCTTCATGAAGGGTACAGAGATCTTGCTGCACTTCTTCAGGATGGCATTCCTGTCTTCTCCTCTGGTAATGGAAAGAGTTCTGTGGATGGAATGACTTCTTACGGTAAGTGTAACTACAGCGATCCCTGTGCTTGAAAGTGAAGAGAAGTTGTATTTTTATTCCTTGCTAAGTGACTATCTATAATACCTGTTCCAATGAAGCAGGAGTAAATGACAAGTGTATTTGCTTGTTTTGCTAGCACAATAATCAGTATTCCTTTATTTCATATATTTAATATGGTAGGAGAGGATGGTTATGACATTCATAGATCATCTTGCAAATGTGCTTATTTAGTGATGTGTATTTGAAAAGACTGGTAACTTCCTGTTTTTTTTTTTTTTTTTTTTTGTAAGTTGTAACATTTTACTTAAGTTGAAAAAAGACTCGTATATATTAAAGAAACTGAATCTAACATAAAAAGCTGAATCCTCCAAAATTCTGATATTTTCCCTGAAGATTAACCTATAATCTCTCACCATCTCCTACCAGTAGTTACCAACAGTTGATCTAATTAATTGGTTATTTCTTAACCAGATCTTTTAGTCACTCTAAGTTCCTAAACTTTACATAAGTTGTCGTTATTGTCATTGTTGATTGATATAAAATAAATTGGTAATTTCTAATGGAATGAGCCTTCTTACGGCATTGACTAAAAAAAAAATCTTACAGTATATTTTTGGCACTGTACATTTTAAGAAGCATCAGAGAGACATGGTTTTTGATTACCTGAGTAAGACTTAAAAAATTTGTTAGTATAATATGCACAGCACCTTGCAGTCCATTGTGTGGCCATTAGTGGACAGATCAGGTGCACATTTACTTTCCTGTTATGCTTTAGCTGCCCTTTTACAAGTTCTGCTGTCTTAGTTTCAGTCAAAGGAAGGATGGCATGGGTCACAATGGGCCACAATGCTGTGCTGTTAACCACAAAGTAAAAGCCCTACATAACATATTTTGTTTTCTGCTGCATCCTTGGGACAGTAACTTATGGCTGAGAAAGTGACTTGGCTGTTGGGAAGAGTAATGTTGAGCTCCTGTGTTTGTTTGCCATAATTTCTATTGGTGTTGTTAATTCTTTTCCCTCCTTGGGATTGATGTAACTAGGTCTAGCTTGCAGAATATATAGTTAATAATTGGAACACTACCGTAGGTGAGAAGTTGGTACCTGCTTAGTAATTTATGTCAAACAAGCAATATTTTTTCAGTATCTGGTGTTGTTAGTCTGGTAGCTTTTAAAGCATTTGTATGGGACATGAGCTAGGGAAAAAAGTCACTAGTTATTGGTAGAGAATTCTTTGTTTTGTTTCTGTTTTGCTTTGTTTTGAAGAGGTGTCATATTTAGAAATTACTTTCAATTTTCACGTTTCTTGTTTTTAACTTCAGTTAAGACAGTTCTCTGTGAAGGAGGAGTACCACAAAGACCGGTTGTGTTTGTCACTCGGCCAGAACTGGTAGATGCTATTAAACAGAAACTGTGCAGCTTGGGAAGTGATCCAGGCTGGGTCACGGTTTACGGAATGGCAGGCTGTGGGAAGACTGTTTTAACAGCAGAAGCTTTAAGGGATCACCAGCTCTTGGAAGGTACCTTTATAGAAACACCTCTGTTTTTATAGATTGCTACAAGTATACACATATTGGGTGCGTATGATGAAGTATTTTTATGTCATCTTAAAAGTAATTTAGTATTTAGGTTGCTAAATTCCATAGATGGTTTTGAAATGTTTGCTTGCAAGTTATAGCTTTCATAGCCATTTAGTGCTCTAGGACCACTAAATATTTTAATAATGTATGGAAAAAGATTGAGAATACCTTTTCACCATGGAATCTGCTTTGGTTTATGAGAGTAGATATACCCTTAATTAACCTGAAATTGTTATTTCTGTCAGTGTAAAATAATCATTTTAGTCTTTATTCCTTTTGGACTCTGCTTGTCGAGTCAGACTTTTACCCATGCTATGGGTAAAAAATCATGCTCAAAACATAACATAGATTTTAATAATGACACGTGTTTGTGGTGTGATTATACTAGTATTATGTTAGCTTACAGTTAGTGTATCATAAATTAAATAATTTCCTAGTATTTTTTCTGCATAGGACACTTGGAGAAGAAAATGCAACTGAGATAATAGAAAACATGATGGAGGGATAGAGAATACATCATCCTCTGCTGCAGTTGACTCTTCTAGATGCTTTCTTACTCACTGTTTTGTAATGATTTCACATTCCAGCCTCTTTCTGAAGGGTGAAAACAATGAATGCTGAGTCGGAGTAGCAGGAAGGTTGGATGCAGAAGGGGTTGTCAAGGATCAGGCAGGAATGCAAGTAGAGAGGAGCGGCAGCATCAGTGGCAGTGTGAATTCTCTGTGGGAGCTTGCCCTACAGAGTCTGTTCCTTTAAAAGTAAAAAACAGTAGTCTTGTAGAATCAACTTTCTGTGTTAATGGTGTTAACGAGTTTTAAGGTTGCTGGCAATTGACTTTGCAGTTTATATTTTAATTTAAATTGCATTACTGATTGCTGTTCTAATCTGCTATATATACTTATAGTTTTAAATGTAAAGCATGATTAACACTGTTGTTCCTGTCAGATTACTTTCCAGGAGGAGTTCACTGGATCTCTGTTGGAAAACAGGACAAAGCAGGGCTCCTTATAAAACTACAAAATCTGTGTAGTAGATTAGAACACGACTCTACTCTTTCACAGAGACCACCACTTAACATTGAGGAGGCTAAAGATCGTCTTCGTTTGCTAATGCTGCGCAAATATCCCAGGTGATGTCAGTAAAATGAAACATTTTTCTTTTACTCTGAAAGTTTTGTCAGTTACTTTGGTCTAATCATCTAAAGTGTCTGTGTAATGTTTACATGTTTCTGTGTCTAAAAAAAAAAACATAAGAGAACATCCTAACTCTCTCATCTTTTGCTTTTCCTTTTTCTGTTTTACTGTAGAATTATTAAGGTTGGAAAAGACCTCCACCATCATCTGGTCCAACCATCCCCCTGCCACCAATGTCACCCACAAAACCATGTCCCTAAGCACCATGTCCAACCTTTCCTTAAACATCCCTGGGTATGGTGACTCCACCACCTCCCTGGGCAACCCATTCCAATGCCTGACTACTCTTTCTGAGGAAAAAATTTATCCTAATTTTTGAGTTAAGAGGAAGTTGAAATTGTTTATCTCAAAGTATATCTCTAGCTTGTGTCAAGCAGAATTCTGTTAAAAAAATGGAGTAAATATTTCTGATTTTCCTGACATCTTCTAATGGAAATAGTCTTTAAAACGATATTTATCAAGTGCACTTCAATTGCAGCCATAAATGGGTAAAAATTGGATAAAATGGTGAAATGGTTAAAGTAAAAGCAATAAATACTAAAAACTTTATTCTGGAGATACTTGCATTCAGCTTTATAGCACACTGTTTAATGCCTTCTTAAGATACCTTACATGTTAGTGGAAGAAAATTATAAAGTGGTATGTTATTAATTCTGAAAATGTTCTTTAATAATTAAGATGAAATACTGGGTCTTATTACTAATGGTTGATCTGAAATTACTAATAGTTGATCTGAAATCTGCAATGTTTTTTCTTGTCCTAGGTCTCTTTTGGTCCTGGATGATATTTGGGATTCCTGGGTATTAAAAGCATTTGATAATCAATGTCAAGTTCTTATTACCAGCCGGGACAGGAGTGTAACAGATGCTGTGTCTGGTAAGGAACAGTTTCTTATCCTGCACTACAAATCATGATTATATATGTATGCAGTTTGGTTTTGTGAGCTTTTAAAAGAATCTGATAGAACCTGTGTCAACTTGTGCACAAGTGACAGTTTCAGAAGACTGTTCTCTAAGACCTTATGCTCTTACATGAAATACATGTTAAATGTTATCCTAAAAGTTCAACATCTACATTGAAGAGTGCAGTGATTCTCAACAGGATAAATTAGGCTGTGTGACGCTGCTGCTGTTAAACTGATTACAGTATGAAGAAGTCGCTGCTATGATATGCACTTAATGCTATTTATTTTTTTTCCATAACGAAAACTTGAGATTTATTATACTACTTTCTACTATTCTTAGTACTAAGCACATGCTTAGTACTAAGAATAAAATACTATGCATAAAGTCATGAACCAGATCCTTTGCTCCAGATTTTTATCAGAAAATAATCTTCATTTCCACAGCATTCAAAAAAAAAATCTTTTTTCATTTTTTCCCTGTGTTTCTGTGTCTAGGCAATAAATACGAGATTCATGTAGAAAGTGGACTTGCACATGAGAAAGGACTGGAGGTTTTATCCCTGTTTGTGAATATGAAAATATCAGAACTGCCAGAACAAGCTAACTGCATTATAAGAGAATGCAAAGGTATGATACTTTCTACTTTTTAACTTGCCATTTACCATTCAATGGATTTTTTTTCTTCTATGTTTTGACTTAGAGAAAGAGGAGGGAAACATTCCTTGATACTGTATCCCTTAAGTAAAACACACGTGTTTGTTGGATGCCTTCTGTTTCTTTAAACAAAGGTGTCTCATGATGATTTTTCAAGTAGTTCTTTTCAGTGTATTTTTTCCAGTATATTTAAAAGATGATAACTTAGTGTTTTTTCAGATGTCTGCATGTTATAATATATGCAAATAACATATTTTAACATGTTTTTAATAACATCTGCAGATAACATACTTTGTTCGTCTTCCATGTCTCAAGAATTTTACCAATGAATTGGGAAAATTACCAGATTTATTCAACTACTAAACTATTGAATTATTCCTTGAAAACCTCCAAGATTAACTTTATTTTCTTCCTTCAGGTTCTCCTCTTGTGATATCATTGATAGGCGCATTATTGCGAGACTTCCCCAGTCGCTGGGAGTACTATCTCAAACAGCTGCAGAACAAGCAATTCAAAAGAATAAGAAAATCTTCGTCTTATGATTATGAAGCCCTTGATGAAGCAATGTCCATAAGTGTTGAGCAACTGGATAATGATTTTAAAGACTACTATAAAGACCTCTCTATTCTTCCAAAAGATGTTAAAGTACCTACTAAGGTAATAACAAAAATGCAGTGTGTTTTTTTGTTGTTACTTTGTGTATATGTGTTGGTCTGTGGTCCTCGTGGACCCCATTCAACTTGGGATATTCTGTGATTTTTAGTGAGTTAGAAGCAATGAATTAGTCATAAAATTTGTAACTGTGTATAACTTGTTTATTCAACTTAATTATTAATGGTAGATTGGGTCCATTGTTGTATCATGACTTTGATTGTCAGTAGTGAAACTAAAAAATTGTAACTGAATAAACTTGTTCATAATATTGGTTTAACATGCACTGCATATATAGCTCTTTAGTTAGTTGTGCTAACTAATAATTGAGCTCTCTGAAGGCTTAAACTCTTAAGAAATTCGTCTCTCTTACGAAAAGATATGACCATCATAAGTCAGCACAAATGGACAAATGAAGGGTTAATTTGTATTATCTGTCATATACATAGTCTGGTATGAAAGAACTAGTAACTTACTGAATTTACTACAGTTTGTAAAATGTCCATAACTTTTACCATGTGTTTTGTTGTCAGTTAACACTTCTTTTATGATATTAGTTCTGATTATCTTTTCTGTCTTAATGTGCTTTTTTAGGTGTTCTGTATTCTTTGGGATATGGAAACCGAAGAAGTCGAAGATATACTGCAGGAATTTGTTAACAAATCACTATTGTTCTGTGATCGTAATGGGAAGTCATTTCACTATTATTTACATGATCTTCAACTTGACTTTCTTACAGAGAAGAATCGCAACCAGCTTCAGGTACAGTTTTAGCTAATCTACTTACCTCTAACTCTGTTCTCCCAAAGTTGGGCATTCACAAAATGTTCCTTTGTTAAATAGAATCTCCTCCTTTGACCTGCTAGCTACACTTCGTTTGATGCAGCACGGAATATGGTTTCTGGGCTGCAAGAGCACATTGTCAAGTTTTCAATGAAATGTCAAGTTTTTCATACATGAGTACCCCAAGCCATTCTCTGGAGCTATTCTCTCTACTTGCTGCCTAGCCTGTGTTCATGCTAATCTGAGAGAAGATTCTTAACACATTGTGTCTCTGTCAAAGGTGTTTCCATGAGGAGAGGGAGTGTTCCATTGATAATTCCAAAGAAATCAAGACCCTACCAGAATAGAAAATTTCTTCTGTAATACTGAGAAATGGTTTTTACTTCTTTTCTCAATTTAAGGCAGTGCTTGCAGGGCGATGTCCTAAAAGTTGGGCCAAATAAATTTATCAGTTTTGAAGGAAGGGGCAGAAAGAGTAGATATGAAGAAAACGCAAATTGCTGGCTTTAGATTCACGTATGTTTTCTAGTCTTGCTTTAGTTCTACATATGTAAGGGTAGTTTTTATTGTTGGCTATATTATATATATATTGGCTATATTATATTATATATATATTTATTGTTTATTGTAGTGACTCGAGAGCTGTTCTCAGTCTAAGAAGGAAGGTTATCAGCTTGCTTTTCTGGCTTTAATATCTGGAGACTGTTTCTGGGGAAAGCTTTTACAATAAATTATATGTACAGTTTTTGAAGATAATTTTTTCTTATTTCATCTGTTGACATCTTATTTTGAGAAATAACAATAATATAAACCTCAATGCTAAAGTCAGTCCATACAGTATTCACTGAAGGTGTGTTTTGATTCATGTTGCAGGAGCTACATAAAAACATAGTCAATCAGTACAAGAAACATTACAAGCTTAACATGCCTATTCCATCTCAAGAGGATTGCATGTACTGGTATAACTTCCTAGCATATCACATGGCTGGTGCCAACATGCAGAAGGTGAGTTCTGTCTGGGTTTTTGTTTCTTTTCTTGATTCCCCCACCTCTCTCCTTGATGCCTGCCCTTCCCGTCCAGGCCACTTCTTCCCTCTCAAACCTCTCTGGTCCCAGGCTTTTGTGTATATATACAAACAGTGAACGTAAGGTGCTTTAGGGTGTCCACTGATAATCACTGTCTATTACTATATAAACTACTTTATTTCTACCCTTTGTCTTTTTGTCTTTTCAACCAGTTGATGAGAATATTTCTTAAAACAGTTTGTGTTTTTCTCTTTGTTTTCTCTTCCTGGTGAGGAGGATTTGATAAGAAATCTTCCCTAAGCTTTTCTGAAAATCCAGGCTCGCAACATTGTATGATAAAAGTAAATCGATTTATTCAGATGATTTGATTAGATCGGTGAAGAGAGATTTTTTTGTCTATAGAATTATTGTTACTTTTTCCCATTATGTCATATTAATTTCTGTGTAAATGTTCATTCTCTAGACTTCAGGAGCTGTTTCATGTTAGGCAGGAGTTAGATGGGCATATCTCTGTTTCTAGGATTACCTTGGAGCCTTTAAAAAAAATTGCCATCACTTTCGCCACTTATTGTTTTGTAGGTACTAAGTTAGTATAAGATACAAACCATGGATCAGTAGTAGAAACTACTTTCTGTAATTTCACTTGGATCTCTTTATGCTTTGAATAGTATTTGGTGCTGGTGACTAATTGCTTTATTTCACATGCTAAAACTTTTCATCTGAACCTCTTCTGAGATGGTTTATCTGACTTGTATAGAATATATTTTGTGTACCTACAGGCATTTTCGAAATGACTGTGGGCTACAAATCTATCTTTTAAAATCATACTTATCTCATTGATTATCTGTCTTTTTGCTTTCAGTTTGTAAGAAAGATGTTTTTATAATTAGCCTTTTTATATTTTATAGAACTAGCATCTCAGAATTCTTTAGCGTCTCTCATTATGACTGTACACTTCCCAGAGTTTTCTGATCCCAGCAAGTATTTTAATACTTCTTCTTGCTTCTGTTTTTCTAGAGGTAGCTCTCATTTTTAAATTCAATGCAACTATAACATCTTTTTCTTACTGAAACTCTTCATTTGTGAACAACAACAGATCACTATTAGCAGATTGATCTTTGTCAGACTGGTCTAGAAGAAGCTTCTTTCAGAGTTGTATCATAAATCAGGTCTTCTATGCTACAGAAGTCAAGATTTGTTTCATCCTCCCCATTCCTTAGTACAACTAATCAGAGAAGAAACAATCCTTTGGTTCCCTATAATACCAAGCTTAGTTTTCTAAACCCAGAATTTTCATATCCATTCAAGTAAGAAGCAGGAAACAGGAAATTGCATAACTTTTGAACTGGAGTCAATTGTACTCCAGTTAAAGTTGATTGTATATTAATTGTATATTAAATATCTATTGTGTTTTCTTGTGCTTTTCCTACTCTTAGGTAGATGCAGTCTTGGAACTCATGCTCTGAACTTTAATTTGTATTTCTTGTAGGAACTCCGTGAGCTTATGTTTTCTCTAGATTGGATTAAAGCTAAAACAGAATTGGTAGGGCCTGCTCATCTGATTCATGAATATGTGGAATATAGTTCAGTCCTGGATCAAAAGGTATGTGAAAGGTAAATGATCAGTCTGTTCAAAATCTGATTTTCTATTTTTAATTGCATGTTATTTATGTATTTATGGGAGTTTCTATAGAAAACTTTAAAAAGTGAGACATACAGGCAGTATGAAATTAAACTTGCTTGTATATATTTCAGTCTATCATATGTACTTGCTAATAGAACTAAGTAGAACTAAATGCTTCTGTAAGAACATAATCTATATAGGAAATTAAAAAAGCAAAGTGCACTTAGCTAATGTATCCTCTGTATGTGTTACTTAATATTATCTGCTCTGTACATAGGATAGCATAGTACGTGAGAATTTCCAGGAATTTCTGTCTTTAAATGGGCACCTTCTTGGGCGACAGCCATTTCCTGACATTATACAGCTGGGTCTTTGTCAACCAGACACATCAGAGGTATATCAACAAGCCAAGCTACGTGCTCAGAGTGAAATAGGAGCATTTTATTTGGAATGGATGTAAGTAGCAATAATCCGTCTGCTGATCTATTAATCCCTTGATTCAATACAATCATTTCATGTACAACTAAATATAGTGTATGGCTTTTATAAGGGCTTTAAAAAGTACAATGTTTTTCATGGGAAAAGTATGTGAAACAATTTTCAGGCATTTGTGCGAGGAGGGTAACTGGATATGTAAAGCTACAAATTAGTAATATTTACACAGAAGTAAAGGAATATATTTTTTTACTCAGTGATTTGTTAATTTTGAATATCTATGCAAAGATGAAATTGAGATTCTTTGAAAATTCTTTAAATTTTTTTTAGAAAATTTAGAAATGCAGGGCAAATATTGTGTGTGTTTGCAGCACTTTGTTAGATTTTCTAGTAAAATATGCACTTTAAAAAAAAAAAAAAAGAAAGTTATGTTAACTTGTCAATTTTTTGGAAGTAGTGAGGTGAGAATACTAAAAGGCTTTGAAATCTCTACCCCAATTTGATATTTCTGGCATTTATATAACTTTTTGATGCTATAGTATCTTATTAAGTTATTTAAGGAAAAAGTATATGTATATAAATATTTTTTCAGTATATCAAGTAGTCCAGTAGTCATCTGACCATGTAACTGTCAATTAGATTCTCCCGTTCAGTGTTTTTGTTCTGCAATCCTTGATGTTACGAAACAAAATGATTTTTGGGTAATCAGGGTAATAACGAGGCAGATCAAACCAGGCAGACTTGAATTCTATCATCACTGAATATTTGGTTATTTCATTTTGAATAGCTAACAGAATTATAACAAAAACAATTGAAAGATACATGCTTTAGAAGAGTCAATCTCCAGATAGTTTAGGGCGTTTACTTTGGATGTAGGAGACTTAAGCTGAAATCAGCAGAATGAAGATGGATGACTTTGTCTTGAATCCTAGAACAGGGTTCTCAGAATGGTTTCTGGATGTGCAGATGAATAAGTTGTACTCTTGACTAGTAATTTTAGCCTTATGAGGGAAGAAGAAATGTTTTGATGACTCACTATTTTGCAGTGAAATTTGTTTTCATTCTAAAGCTCAGTAACCTTATTCAAGATATTTTACTCATTTTTTTCAATCACCGAGCCTGAAGATTGAAGCTGGTGACTGTAAAAAACAAAAAAGTACATGGATTTATTGACCCTAGAAAAAAAATATTTTGTAACAATATATTCATTACCAAAAATCATCCTATTACAGTGACAGTTTTCTGTATTAACACCTGGCTTAACAGGATGATTACAGTTGCTACTAATCCTAAGTCTTTTTTGAAGTGAGGCAAGAACCATGAAAAATGAGTCATTGCTGTAAAACTGAAATATTTTTCCTTAGATCTAAACAAATGTGTGATTGCTTTTGAGTAAAATTCAAAGAGAAACTGTAGGAGAGCAAGAAGTCTTGTAAATAAGTTTATATTTGGACATAGCACATACCCCCTCACTAAGATGTCATGAGGAAGACTGTCTTGCACTGCAACAGCTGTGCGCATGAAGTAGCATGTTAGTTTCTCATGCACATAGTATCTTTCATGGTTCCTAAGCTTTAAGTGTTGGAGGGCAATGAAAATTCTCAGGGAAAGGAGTAATTTGTGTTTCCCTTCTTCTGCATGAAGGCTGTGAGGCCAGTTGTTTCTAAAGCTTGCTGCTAAAGATGTCTGAACAAATGTTATCTTTTTAGGGAGGATTTTGAATAATAAACTCTAGGAAATCTTACTCATCTAAAATCCACCGTCTTATCTTGCAGAAATAAAAAATCCTTGAAAAACCTCTCCCGTCTGGTTGTTCGTCCACATAAAGATGCGGTTTACCATGCCTGCTTTTCTCAGGACAGGCAAAGAATAGCATCATGTGGAGCTGATAAAACACTTCAGGTAAAATGCCTATGCATGAGTGAAATGTAACGCTGTGTACTATTTTCATAACGTTTGTTAAAAGTCCTGTTGCTTTTCTTTTGGTATGAAGATCTTATGGATCTAGAATGTATTGTGGACATTGAAAGGGATGTATTATTACATAAATATCAAGTTGCATGTTTAAAATATTATTTTCTAGTTCAAAAACTAAACTTTGATATCAGGTTTGTACTCTAACGAGTGTAATACATCAACATGAAATACCTTTTAATGATACAAGAAAGCCCACAGCCAAAGAAATACATCCCAGCATGTTTCCTATTTGTTTGCAAAAATATTTCCCATCATAGTGGATTTTCTACAGAATTGAAAAGACAGTTACAGCTCTGCAATTTCCTTGGGATTGTAATGGATGTTATACTACTTTGGTGCTTAGTAAGTAAATTTTCTTATGTGAAAGAAATAAATCTAGGGATAAAAACGAGCCCCAGAAGTTGAGGACAGTAGTAGAGTGGAAACAGGTACAAAGTGCTTAGGAAGTGGATAAGGGGAGACAGAGAGGAAAGTGACTAATCCAAATTTGCCAGCAGTCTGCCTGGAGGGGAGCCAAACTGCTCTTGAGAAAACTAGCAATCAGCCAGCCACTAACCTGGTAAAGTATCCATATTCCAGACAGCCAAAGGTAAGGGTAAAGAGCAACTTTTCTGCAAGCCTTTGGTATTGTTTTGGATGCTTGATAAGTTCAGTACTAAAGTAAAAATACTAAGTGGCCCTTAGTTGCTGTTCATTTGCCTATTTAGTGTGGTGGTGTTCGTTTGCTTATTTTATTTGCTGGCTTCTGTGTGGCATCCACTTAAGGAGATGCTTGGTGGATGTACTAGTTTTATGCTCTGTTGAAGTTACTGTGCCGTGCTTCTGTCCTTCATGGCCTCGTTACTGAGACTGCTGTTTTCTTGTTTTTCTTGATTTTCTAGCAAAAAAAAAAAAAAAAAAAAAAGGAAAATTTGTGGATTGTGACTGCATTTAACCTAAACTTACGTGAAAGAAAAAATTGGAAAATTAATAATATTTTTGCATTAACTTTGAACTTATTTGTGTTTTTCCTATTAGTGGCATGGAAATAAAACTAATGTTTTTCAATTTTTAAGACTACTACTACTGTTTCCATGGAATCAAATATAGCATTAGATTAAGAACAGATATTCCACAGAATTTACTGTAAATTTAGATTTCCTTTAATATTAATCTTATTGTTTTAACAAAGACCAACTATTACATGGTTATTATATTCCTGTTTGATGAAAAAAACAGTGGGAAACGTAGGGACTTTAGAATTGTAGCATCCTGAATGCTGCTGTAAAGAAGAGTTTGTGATTTGTTTATGTAACTTAGGAGTATGTGCCCTTGTAAAGGAAAGGATGTCTTGATTTTTTTCATGCTTGTAAAGCAAAATCTCACAATTTGGGGAAAAAAGATTAATTTGTAGTACTTCTTCCCAACTGCTTTTTTCTTCCTTCCAACCAGATCAAGACAGATTTGTGTCATCCTGTACAACTTCTTACTATTACTTTTTTTTTCCTCTTCCTTCCCCAAATCATCAGTCACTGCTAAAATTCTTTCTTTCAGCAGAAGAATATCATGATATATCAACCTGCAATTTGTACTTTTAATAACAGACTAGGTTTTGTTAATAGATATTTTGTGCAGTTATTCTTAAAATGAGTGAGGATGTGGACTTAGCCAAAAAGAGTAGAAAAGGCATAAATGTTAGAAGACTTAAGTTTAGACTTAGACATAAAGGGTTGAAAAAAATAATTAATTAAACAAGTAATGCATGCAGAAACTTTTTAAAAATATTTTTTCAGTATTTCTTTCCCTAAGAATTTCTATTATCTTTACGAAATCGAAACTCCAGTTAAATGTTTTTACACGTATATTATGTTACCTTGAAATTATAAATGCTTTCAAAATGCAACCAGTTTAATAAAGAGCATAGAGATCTGTTTGAAGGAACACAAATTTAAATTTGTGTAGCACGTTTCAAAATTATATGCCAGTTACAAGATTTCTTTATTGTATTTCTTCAGGTGTTTAAAACAGAAAGTGGAGAGATGCTGCTGGAAATAACTGCTCATGAAGATGAAATACTCTGTTGTGCGTTCTCTGCAGATGATAAGTATGTAGCAACTTGTTCAGCTGATAAAAAAGTGAAGGTAAGGAAATGGAAAACAGACTTTTTTTTAAGTGCGATAGTTCCGATTTCAGTTTTAACCAATTCAAGCAGAACAGTCTTAGGACTAATTCTTTTTTTAACTGTCTTAAACCTGATGTTGAAAAACAAAATGAAAAACCTTATACTTGTTACATTAGGCATATTCTGTTAATTATAATGAAGCTATGTTAGTTGTAATTCTTTATGTATGATGGTTATTTTCCTTGTATTGTCAGGTGATTCATTTTAAGTAGAGCATAATGTATGAGTCCAATCCTGTTCATAACATGAATGCCCATAAAGCTTTTTTCGTATTATTTTTCTGTTATATAAGAATTATTTGTTCATTTTTAATTCTTCGGTATTGCAGCAAAACCTTGATTGATATTCTAGTCTCTCAGATTCTAATCTGAATGATGATTTTTCCCCTTCCCCTTTGATTTCTAAATTGTTCAAACACTTTGCTGTGAAACTTTATATAATTAATAATAAGCTAAAACTGACTTTTAATAAGACCAGATCAGTACTATTTGGTCACAGACTCTTTGTCATTAGAAACTTTGACTGTAGATACTGTGTTCTGGTTCTTGAAAAGTGTATATATCTCTATTTTGGCAACATTAGTAGAAACAATTTAAAATTACAGCTTTTTGTGTCTAAATATATATATACATGTTTTCTATTTCTCTTCCAAACATTTCTGATGTGTAATTGAGAATGCTTTAGGACATTATTTGTATTCCAGTGGAGTTTATATATGTATATTTTTAAATCAAGTACACTGAAAACATTTTAAAGTGTTATTTTTCCTTCAATTCTGTCTAGATCTGGAATTCAAGAACAGGCAAGTGTATGCACATATTTGAAGAACACACAGAGCAGGTCAATTGCTGCCAGTTCAATAACAGAAGTGGTCAGTATCTTTTAGCCACGTGCTCAAATGATACTTTCATCAAAGTAAGTGGAAAAGGTTATGATTAGCAGCATAAAAATAACCACAACAGACTAATTGTTGTTGTATAAATGTACTTCAAACATTGTAAATTAGTTTTTTTTTTAACTTAAAGAAGAGATAAGGAAATAGATCAGGAGTACTTACTGCAGCTCTGTCACTGGATTTCAACATAAGAGAAATGTTCATGCTTAGTGAAAGAGAATAAACAAATCCTTACTAGTAGGGTACAAAGATGGAGACTTTTGGCAAGACTTTTAGAGGGTGGAATGGGAAAGTTTGGGAGTGGAATACCTGATTAAAAATGAAATAAGAAAAAATGAAGCAGAAATTCTAAGATTTTAAACATTTTGAATGTTTAAAAAAACATTAGGAAAAGAACAATGAAATAAACATCCAACCTGGATGCTGAAGGATTAAAAGGTTTACCTTATGGAAGTGTAGCAGGTGTAGTTTTTTTTTCTTTTCTAAATTCATAGGGCATAGTAAAGAAATAAAAGTGGAAGCCAACAAATAAGAATAATCAAAATGAGATTTGTCAGGTTAGCCACCTGGCATTGTTCACACTGGGGGGCATTATGTGTACAGAGAGAGCAGAAACAAGGTAACTGAAGTCTGTATTTGAGGAAGGAAGAAAAAAGGAGATCGAAGGATGACCTAAGCTGTTGGATAAGGGTAGAATTTCACAGCACAGTTGGGCAAATCAAATAGTTAACTGGCACTGAAGATGATGGACCTACTGTGCTTGCAGTCTATCTTGCATTTATTTCAATGCATGTACTGATCTTACTCTGCATGGTATGGTTCAAGGAGCCAGTTCTGGTGGGATTGGTTTTCTCTTCAGTTCACTGTAGTGGCTTCACTCTCCAGTGTCAGTACAAGAGAAATGCTGGGAATAGACAGTGAGGCGTGGGAGTTTTGGAAGGGGCAGGAGTGCCTTTTCCAGTTGTAGCAGTCTGTGAGATGTTTTAATTGTAATGTGAGATCTCATCTGAAGCATTCTGACAGAAGCTTGTGTTTGTGTAAATTGGAGTTAAAATAGACTTAAGGAGCCAATATCAAGATGAAAAGATCAGGCTTTTGTGCTGACCTGGATGTCCTGAGAGATGCATTTGTTGTCAGAAACTTACATCTTGGACCAAACAGATTTAGAACAAACCTGTTTAAAATGACCACTCTCAGGCTGTAAACGTGGCTGAAGTTTTAGACAGTTCAACAGTTTTCATGAGGAATGAATGACAGAACTGAAATATGCACAATAATAGAACAGAGTAGTAAAATAATAGTGGAAGAGACCTGATTGTTTTCAGAGAACACTGTCCAGATAATTGTTCTTGCTTTGAACTATCACTTGAGCAGTCAAGTGTATTGCTTTTATATAGGAGAAGGGCAAGAAATTTGGAAACAGAAAGAAAGTGTGGGCTGTAGGCTTGGAAAACAGTCTGTGTGTGCACGTGCCCTAAACACGTGGAATGTTCTTCTATCTTTATTAATAAGGTTGCAGTAATCCAAGAATAACTTGAGAGATTTCATTTTAGTTATTGTATATAAGCTACGTAATTCTGAACTTTGAAATTGGAAAGAAAGGCAAGACAAAGTTTATTCTTCAGTCTGAAGAAAATTTCAGTAACTTTGTTTGATACGGGCCTTATCCTCACTGTACAAAATGGTCTATATAATACTGATGTGAATAATTTTCATGCAAGCTAGCAAACGGAAATAAATTGTGAGGGAGCCTCAGGCATAGCGTAAAGTCTGTGAGCAAAAGTAAAACTAAGAAAAAAGGTAAAAGGTAAAACTAAGAAAAAATTGTTGAGGATTTGGTTGCCTTTAAGAATGTGAACTGTGTGAATCATAGAATCATTCAGGATGGAAAAAGCTTCTAAGATCATCTGTTCCAACCTTTAACCTAGTACTGACATACCACTGAACCACGCTACTACATGTAGTCTACATGTTTCTTGAAGACCTCCAGGATGGTGACTCAACCACTTCCCTGGGCAGCCTATTCTAGTGCCACACAATCATTTCAGTAAAGAAATTTCTCTTTGAACAGAAATTTCTCTTTTCAAATTTATCTTGGAATAGTTCACAAATATAATGATATTTATATGTTTATTTCTTATGCAGCTTTGGGATCTGAAGGGAAAGTATTGTAGAAATACGATGTTTGGTCATGTAAATTCTGTCAATCACTGTAGATTTTCGCCAAATGATGAATATGTTGCCAGCTGCTCAACAGATGGAACAGTAAAGGTACACAGCATATTTGTTAAATCAACTGCTTGGTTTGATTTGTTTTTCATAAAATGCAAAATATGCATAAGAAAGTTCTGCATTTGCATAATTAGCTTTTAATGAATTAAACTCTGAAACAGTTGAGTATTGCTACTATTTTTAATGCTAAACTTTGAAAAGGCTTGTCCATTACCAGAAAAAAAGTTCGTTGTCTACTGCTTAAAACAAATTCTACCTAGCTTCATTTTGAATTCTTTACTTTACACCATTTTTTTTTTTTTTGAAAAAATGTACGTGGCTAAGAAAATGGGTGGAGGGTGTTTCAAAACTTACTTAAACAAAAAATGTTGATGTGTATATATATATACATATGTAAATCTTTTTAATTTTAGTTGAAACATCTGTCATCTCTGAAAATGAACCATCAGTAAACAGAAGTATTAAATGTAATTTGTGCGCTGTTTTCCCATGTGTGCACCAGAAAATAATTTGAGAGGGTTTTGTTTTGTTTTTTCTTAGAATGTAAGATTTGTTTTTACTGCCTTTGGCTGTAACAGATCTATGCTATTCCAGAACTGCAGTTCTTAAAACATTAAATATCTGTAGAGTTGCTAAAAAGAAGTTGGGAAAGAAGGGTTGCAGTAGCTGTTGTCATTCAGAAGGAAAGTTGTGGTGGAGGATACAGACATCATAGAATCGTAGAATATCCCGAGTTGGAAGGGACCCATAAAGATCATCAAGTCCAACTCCTGGCACCGCCCAGGTCTATCCAAAAGTTTAGACCATGTTACTAAATGCACAGTCCAATCGCTTTTTAAATTCAGACAGCCTTGGTGCAGTGACTACATCCCTGGGGAACCTGTTCCAGTGTGCAACCACCTTGGTGAAGAACCTCTTCCTGATGTCCGCCCTAAACTTCCCCTGTCTCAGCTTAACACCATTCCCGTGGGTCCTATCATTGGTGTTTACAGAGAATAGGTCACCTGCCTTTCCACTCCCCCTTGCAAGGAAGTTGTAGACCGCGATGAGGTCCCCCCTCAGCCTCCTCTTCTCCAGGCTGAACAGGCCCAGTGCCCTCAGCCGCTCCTCATACGTCTTCCCCTCTAGGCCCTTCACCATCTTTGTCGCCCTCCTCTGGACCCTCTCCAACAGTTTAATGTCCTTTTTGTACTGTGGTGTCCAGAACTGCACACAGTACTTGAGGTGAAGCTCTAGTTCATTGGCAGGTGTCTCTGTGAAATTAGGGTACAAAACTAGATGTATACCAGATTTCTCATTGTGAGTGAGTTTTATTAAATAGAGTTGCAGAGCAAATGTTATTTTTGCTTTTATTCTTTTGCTGAGTAGAGGTTGAGACGGCCATCTAGGCATATGAATATTTAATGCCATTTGTTGATTGGGGTAGTGGAAAAAGCAGAGGGTTGTTTTGGTGTTCCTTTCTGTTCTCTTCTTTTTTTTTTTTTTTTTTTTTGGTGGTGGTGGTTTTTGTGTGTGTGTGTGTCTTCCTCATTTTCCTCCCTATAAGTGATTGGGAGATAGCTCTTCCCTGTTGTATTTTTTATCCTCAGCAGTAAAAAGAGATATCATGTATTTTCTATATTTTTTTTTTCTTGAAGCTTTGGGAAGCACGCTCAGCAAATGAACTGAAAACTATTGAGATAAAAGATCTCTTCCAAAATGCAGATGAGCAAGATGATGTGGAGGTCTTAGTAAAATGTTGCTCTTGGTCCAGAAATAGTGACATGATTTTGGCCGTTGCCAAAAATAAACTCTTGGTAAGTATCTCATGTTAATAATTTTCTAGAGGTAGTATACTGCTATCTAGTTCAAAACTATGAATAAAGATTATATTATAGGCCACCTAGATGTTTCAGACATAAGTTGCATGGCTTTAAGTGTGTGTTAAGTAAAAATATGTGGGTGACAAACATTGACTGAGAGAAATACATTTTAGATTAGAAGTTGTATGCTGTTGGGTATATAAACTGTTTGTAGTGAAGTAATTTCATCTATGTGCTAAATATTGCAATTATGTGTTCACAGCTTTTTGATGTTAAAACAAGTGATTTGTTAACGCAAGTCATTGTAAGTCATCACAGTACAATCCAATATTGTGACTTCTGTGCTGGTGATGAGTTAGTAGCAGTTGCTTTGTCTCATTGTTCTGTTGAGGTAAGTGATTTGATTTTTTTTTTTTTTTGCAGTAATGTAAAATGATACACGTGTCTGTATTTGTATGCGTTTTAACTCTGTATGCAGAGTTCAAACAAATCAGCTCTTTTAACAGGCTTTCAACGTCCTTCATTGTTATAATTTTTGTTTGCTTCTAAAGTATAAAAGGTAAATTAGGAAATAATACTTGAAAGCTATACATTCATCTTAGTTGTATATAAAACCACCAGGCTACTGTATGTATTTAAAGTTACTGTTACCACTCTGCGGAGTGTATACCTTCCCGTTGCTTAATTCAACACAAGCAAACAAAACATGCTCCTCTCCTCCTATATGCTGTTATAGGATGTGGCAGTTCACTAAAGAGGAATACAACAGCTGAAATAACTTTGACTAGCATGGCTAACTAAGCCTGTACAAGTATCAGGGTTTTCTGGCTCTTTGTTGTGTTTTGTTTTTGTTTTGTTTTTGCAACCTACTTGATCTGAACAATATGCGTTTTTATAATGAGTGATATTTGATATGTGTTGTTCTTTCTATTTCTTTATTTTTCCCCCACCTCATCTCTTATAGTAGTCAAAGAGGTTGCTGATTCCATTGCTCTGACCATCAAAATATGATAAACAGGCACAGTTCTCATTACATGTCTGATTTCAGTGTTAAGTAAGAAAATACTAGAAAAAATAGTAATTAAGTATACTTCTAGATTTTGCACTATTTTCCCTGAATATACAATCTAAATCCACTTAAGTTCTTCTTTCATATTTTTGTTGTAGTTATGGAATATTAAATCCTTATCAAAAGTAGCAGATTGCAGGGGACACATGAGCTGGGTTCACTGTGTGACATTTTCCCCAGATGGATCTCTGTTTCTGACATCCTCTGATGACCAGACAATACGAGTAAGATCACTTTTTTTTAAATGTCATTTTGTGTATGTGTGTATAAAATTGTTGTTATAAAATCATATATATAATACAAACACTTATTTGGTATTATATATGGGTAAATGTTTATATAATATAAATGTAAATATTTATTATAAAGTTATCTATATATACAGTAAAATGAGCTTCCTTTTTTTTTTTGCATATCTAAATCCAATGGCTGTTCAAGAGTAATTGTAACCTATTTTGTTTTAGATTTTATCTAAATAAAAAATTGTGAACTATTATGAGGGTTCTTTTGTAAGCTTACAAAGTTGATGTTCCTTTCAATGTTCCTTTCATTATTAGATATATTTGTGTGTTAACATTTAGAACAAATTCCTGTAGTTGTAATGCCTCATTAAAAGCTGTGTAAGTAGAACTGTAGCTTACCAAAGTAATGTTTCCTTCTTTCCAAGTTAACACTTAACATTCTTAACATTTTGAAAGCAATTGAAGTATAGAAATTGGTACTTGATGTTTTTTGTAATTGAATTTTAACACTCTTTGAAATAGAAAATTGTGGACTTAATGATACCAAATACCAAGGAGTCTGCTGGTCAGCCTTGGGAAAAAAAGTAGTTCTGTTTCATCCATTGGAATTGCTATAGTAATTGCCCAACCTCCCCTAGTAAATAAATACAGAAGGAGGATAACTCTCACTGTTTGACAGTTAATGTTACTTGTATGTTTATATGACTTAAGTTTATAGGTACTCAGCAAGTTTTATATCTCGTCCTTTAACAAAACTAATAAAACAAATGAAATAAAACTAATGTGTTCTTCAACAGATTTGGGAAACAAACAAGGTGTGCAAGTCTTCTGATGCTGAGCTAAAAAGTGAACTAGATGCTGTATTTCACAACGGTGAAGTAATGATTTTAGCAATTTACAATCAGAAGCATATACAAGTAAGCTTTATTTCTTAATGCATTGTTACATTTGAATGTTACCTGCAAATCTCAGTAGGATACAGAGGAAGAACTGAAATAACTGCTTGTTCATTGCTTTGAACAGTTGAATCTGTAGTAGTTGACTTAATGTATGGTAACATTTTTATTTCTAGGAACTCTGCCTAGTTTAGTAAGCAAAAACTGAAGATTAAGGGGAGCTTCCACACCGATGTAGGAACTGAAGCTCGATGTGGAGGAACAAAACTGTTTTCTCTTCAAGACTGGGGATGTTGTGAGGCCTGGAAGTGTGCTTAGGCATGCACAGCAATGTGCACAGTGTACAGTACACATAGACAAGGTGTTACACAACACAAGTACCTAATGCATCAAACCTACTGATGAAGTAATAATCGCAAACTGGGGAAATGATACATATAAGCCCAGGTCAGCCCATAGCCTTAGGAAAGCATAGAGCCTTTTGTGTTCTAAACAAAACCATTAATAGTGTATATACTATTTTTACTGTGAGACCTCCTCCCCGCCGCCCTACGTGCCAAGTAATAATACACCAATTTTCAACATATTTTTGCCATTCTGTGATAGCAAAAGCACAGACATCTTTTTTTGTTGGTTTCGTTTGTTTTTAGCATGATCCTCTCATTTATTAAATAATGCCAGTTGATAGGATTTTCTTCAAATTGAAGGCAATCAGGTTATTCTTTTCTTATTCACTCAGGTTATTATTTTTTTTTTACTCGATTACAAGTGTTCAAAAGCATAAAACAATTCCGTATTTGTTGCAGAGTGCTGCTTATGTAAACTGATTGTGTGTGAAGCCATAAAATGGGCAATGCCATACCTTTGGCTATGAGGTAGCTATTTCAGTTATTTAGCCTAAAGCAGCAGCTGCCTAGGATAAAACCTTTGTTCTGGCCTGTGAAATCAGTGCATTCTTATTGCTGGATATGTAGGTAGGTGAGAGCTGGAATAGATTCTGCTGCCCTGCAGGACATGGTGCAGATAATCTTTGTGTAGGGTCATGTCCTTTTTTCTAGTTTGTCCAGAGACAAGCATGTAAGCTATGTAATCCTGGCTAATCAGCATGACCATCATCTTTATTTCTAATCCTAGAGTTCCTTGGGATTTCCTCCTTTTTCTCTTCCTATTTTCTGTCTGTTGTCTTTTGTCTGTCCTGTCAGCAAATTAGCTAGTTCTTACTCTACCTAAAAATCATGCTTAAAAAAAAAAAAAAAAAAAAAAAAAAAAAAAGAAACTTTGAGTAGAATATTGATGATATTTGAATAATAGGTAGTATGGATATAGAAATAACTGAAGTATCTCTATCAGAACCTTGACAATAAATATATTTTTGAGCCAAGAGGAAGCAGTAAATGCTGAAATTAAAATTTATGTGAACATTTCAAATGTGTGAGAAAAGAAGCTGTATCAACCACAGAGAAGAGAAAAAACACAATGAATGGAGTTGAATTACTCCTCACATGTGAATGGGTGTAGGATAGTGAATTCTTTCAATTTTCCTGAATTATAAAATACGTAAGACTACTCTTTAATGGTGTAATCTGTCATCTAAATTAGTAGGTCTTAGTAGACCTAAGGTGTGTGTCTATATTTCTATTATATCTTTCTTTTCCATGAGAAAGTTGGTGCTTAGATTTGCTGCCCTATTGTGACATCCTGGAGAGGTGCAGTCAAGAGGGAAGATTTTATTGTAGCAAGAGAATAGATTTTTAACCTTTGTGCAAGAAGAAAAATTGACCAAAAAGACAAATTGCAGTTAAACGTGTGTACTGTAATACCATAGTAAATCTCTACTATCACAATCTGTGGAGGTAGTTTTTCTCGTAGCTGTAATGTTTTACCTTTTGTAACTAGTAAATTAGTAATCCCTAGTCACCTTTTGATGTACTGTATGGTTGTTTTTAAATACATCATATCAGTGGATTCTTTTTAATCTTTTTGTTTGTTTGTTTTGTAAATCATTGTATTCTAAAGAGTTTTTTTTTTTTGCCCTGGAGAACTAATTTGAGGTCAACACTGAGTTGAAATCTAGTGCACTGTATACGCTAATAAGTTTTAAGTCATGCTTCTGCTCCATTTGGCATGAATTGGAAAATCTGGCTGGCAAGTAGCTTTGAGCTCAGAGCTTCTTATATGGCTTTTGAAATCTAGGAATAACATGTTGAGTTACTGTTTTCTGTACTCAAACTTTTAAAAGCCTTCTAAGGTGTTTTTCTTTTTGCAAACTTCTTCCATTCAGGGAGCTTGGTCAGTATGGAGATGTTACAGTATGGAGATGGTTACACAGACCTTTAAAGAAGTTGATTTATGAAAGTAACTGATACAGATAATTCAGATTTTAGAAACTGACAAACTATTCTCTTACCATTCTTAGCTCTCTATTGTAATTTTAGTTTAAATTTTAAAATATTTTATTAATTTAATTAACTTCCTGTCTTGCAGCTCATTAATGGAAATACAGACAACATTATTATGCAGACAGAACCTCAGGAATCCCTTATTTGCTGCTGTTGCTTAAGTGAAGATCTAAAATTTGCAGCAGTTGGACAGGAGAATGGAACAGTAAAGGTATTATATTGTAAACATTATTTAAAACAATAGGAAAAATACTTTTATTTAAACGAATGTCATTTTAATGACTCTACAGTCATATTCTTTAGTATAGTACTTTAAAGTTTTTACATTTGAATGATGCTGAAATGCCAATAGTTTGAGGTAATACTAATAATGTAGCTCTGCATTTATTTTTACCAAGTACTGAGCTAATGCAATTTTCTTGTTGACTGAGAATGATGTATTTACAGTCTCTTTATTAATTAAAAAGAATTTGCAAGTTCTTCTCTTCCTTTCCATAAACTATGTAAAGTAAATAGATTACTGCATTCTTCATTATAAAGGTATTACAGTTGTTGGATGGGAAAGTTCTGAAATGCCGGGAGGCCTACAGGACATCCGTGCAGCATTGTCGATTTACCTCTGATTGTCAGACTCTGATTTCAAGTGCTCATGATGCAGTCATACAGGTTTGGAAGATATTTTAAAAGACTATATTGTACACAAAAACTCATTTAAAATGATCTTTTCTACTACACCTAATGTAAACTTGGTCAATGTCTACTGTATTCTGTGTGTGGAACCATTTTGATTCTGTGCATTTTGAATGGAGCATCTTTATGTTGCGTTAGGGTAAGTTGGTACTCTTGGTTCTGTTGTTGTTTTAATTGATGCTTTCCAGCTTTTGCAATTTGCAAGTGGTGCTATAGTGAGTAATTTATTTGTTGCCAAGGAATTAAAAATAAAAAGTTACTGTGTTTTTTCTCTGGATGACCAGAAACAGGAAGCAGCAAGTTAGAGTACCAGGCAGAGGCAAGGGGCTCTAGAAATTGTACCCTCTATTTATACCCTACAGACTAATGAGTATAGCACAGTTCTGTTTTTAATACTGTGGATGATAGAACTAGCTCCTGTCAGTTGGGTGAAAAGAAAGAGTAATTTTTGAACATGGTAACAGTTCAGATTATATAAGTGAAGGGTTTGGGATGCAACCCAGAATTGGCTAAGTATAGTAGGTCTGTCAGTGGGCTCGCCTATATTGTGTAAGGGAATAGGATTAAAAGACCTATCTCTGAGTGGGCTGGTGCTGAGTACAGATACTATCTAGGCATAGAATGACTGCACTAATGTAGGCTCAAATTAATAAACTAAACCTAGCTACTAAACTAGTATTAGAGCTCGTATCAGGGTTGTACTTTTGAAGTGAATCTCCTGGTCATTTATACTTAGTGCTTTAGTTTGCACTTGCAGAACAGTTGCAGGTATGCAGACAGGATTCTTAAAGTGAACTAAAGTGTGCGTGCTCCAGCCATGTATGGACATTCAGTTAATACAACCAAACTTGAGTTAGTTTGAAATAAAACCTCTAAAATCCCCATGGATGCTGGTCCTCGAGTACTGTTTTGCTCAGCAATCTATTTCAACTTCTACCTACTTGCTAAGGTACATATAGACTATGCTATGTCTTACTTCGGTTTTTGTTTTGCTCTGACCACACAGAACTTGTGGATCTGAGGCTAGCTTGACTGCCTTTGCTATGGCACTCACTCACTACAAGTTAAGGTAGTACCTAGTTGCCAGTTTATCACCCTTCTGATGTGGGTGCTTTTTTGCTTAGGTCCTCAGCTCCCCCTAGTGGACAGTGCACCAGTTGTTCATCTGAACATGTTTGGTTACTGTTCTTTCTTTGATGCAGAAAGCCTATTAATTTGAAAAGCAATTAAATAATCGCTATTTAAATCAAATTGAGGTTTAATAGCTTCTGTAAGATAAAATGACACTTCTTCAATTTTCACTGAATAGTTGAATTAAAAATAGGAATGTCATTTTGCTATCAAAACAAATGGAAGTGATATTGCATTAAAAATACATTTTAAAAATACAAAAGAAATTTAAATCAGGTATAGAAAAGTATGAGGTCTTCCAGATAACATAAATGTATTTACTGCAGTAATCAGAGGTTGAAAGCTGAAAACTTTTGGGGTGTCTAGAAAATGATGGGTTTGCCTTTTTTTTTTTTTTTTAATTACCACTAAGCTTTTATAGAGTGATAAAATCACAGTATATTCCAAGTTGGAAGGGACCCGCAAGGATCATTGAGAACCAACTCTTGGCTCCACACAGGACCACACAGAAATCAGACCGTTTGTCTAGTGGTCAGGCTTGTCCCAGTGCCTGACCACCCTCTGGGTGCAGAACCTTGCCTTAACCCACAGCCTGACCCTCCCCTGTCCCAGCTCCATGCCGTTTCCTCGGGTCCTGTCTCTGTCCCCAGAGAGCAGAGCTCAGCGCCTGTCCCTCCGCTCCCCTCGTGAGGGAGCTGCAGGCCACCATGAGGCCTCCCCTCAGCCTGCTCTGCTCTGGGCTGAACAAACCAAGGGACCTCAGCTGCTCCTCATGCATCTTGCCCTTTAGACTCTTCACTATCCTTATAGCCCTCTTTTGGATGCTCTCTAATACTTTTATGCCCTTATATTGTGGTGCATAAAACTGCACTCAGTACTTGAGGTGAGGCCGCACCAGTGCAGAGTAGACAGACACTTCCCTTGATCAGCTAGCTATGCTGTGCTCGATGTACCCCAGGATACAATTGACCCTTTTGGCTGCCAAGCAATTAAGCATCACGTTCACTTCAAAAAATCAGTTTCTGTGTATATTACAGGGAAACAGTTTTCTTTCATACTTTTCAATATCAATATATTAAAGCAAATTATCCCATAGGTTGATTATTAAGTATTACAGCATGCCTCTTCAATATCTTACCTTTTAATAAGTTGCCACCTCCATAAAAACCTTTTGTATTTCTTGCAAGTTAAAAATAAATCAGCTAATGCATTCTTCAGTTATTTTTGTTATATATTTTTTAAAGTATTCCGTCTTTATAATTAGGTATGGAATTGGCAGTTGAATGAATGTGTGTTTCTAAGAGGGCACAAGGAAGCTATCAAGGATTTTAGACTTCTGGAAAATTCAAAACTTCTTTCTTGGTCATTTGATGGAACAGTTAAGGTAAGTAAAAGACTGTTTATTGACAAATTGTAATACATTTTGCTATCTTTTAATTGTATCTTTATTATATTTATTTATACATTGTATTGATCTTAAAATGAAAGCTACAGAGACATAAGACAAAAATGTTTTCTATTTCTAGTAAGATTTATATTGTTACATTTTAGTAAAAGCTGAGCTTTATCTCCTATGTACTGTCCTGTAAGGTGCATGTTTTTAATTTTTTTTAGTGTTGTAATGAAAAAATAGGGTACTTCTGTATTTTGTAGGTTTGGAATATCATCACTGGAAAGACAGAAAAAGATTTTGCTTGCCATGGAGGTGCTGTTCTTTCCTGTGCTGTTTCACCTGATGGTAGTAAGTTTTCATCTACTTCTGCTGACAAAACTGCAAAGGTTGGTTGCTTTGTATACAAAACCAAACACGTTTGTTTTTGTTTGGCCTGAAATTTCTGCTTTATCTTTTATTATGAGGTAACAGGTGATTATTTGTTATCCTGTTGTATTTCTAGTGTTAAGTTTCCTATATGTGTGAAGATGTTTCTAATGCTGTTACAGACATTCAGAATTGATCTGGGTATAATTTGAGACTGTCTTGGTGACCTGTATACAAGTAAAATACACATTTAATGTACAAGTCTGTGCAGAACATTTCTTTTACTTTTCTCTATTGATTTTTCTATTAATAGCCTGCTGATCTAATTTGGAAATACAAAATAAGAAAATTTCTGAAACTTTTAGAGAAAGCGTTGTCCATAGTTGCTGGTACCATTTCTGTTCAGAATCTAGGCTCAAAAAGTTGTGAAATGTTAAATGTTGTGGGGCTACCCCATTAGCTTTTTAAAGTGTCCCGTTAGCTTTTTTAAATATAGTTTTGAATTGACTGATGAATCCTTTTTCTAGGGACAATTCTGTGAACTTCCTTATAAATGAATCAGTTGCATTAAAGAACATATTCCAAGGAAAATATGTTCACACTTGGTTCTGTAATTTGTAGCAAATGCATTCTTGTGTGATTAATAAAAAGAAACAGACTATGGTATAATCCATACATAAGTAAACATGCATATATGCCTATATATATATATATATTTATGTATCTGTATATATATAGATATATAAAATACTTTGTACATTTGAACACTAAGCCTTTTATCCAAAAAGTGGATAAAGTCATAATTGTTTTTAAAATTATTGTCTTTACTCTTCTTTTTAATTCAGATATGGAACTTTGAAAGTTCATGTGTTCTTCATGAGCTGAAAGGTCATGAAGCCTGTGTGCGGTGCTGTACTTTCTCTCCTAATAACAAATTACTAGCCACTGGGGATGACAAAGGAGATATAAGGGTACTGCTGTTACCTTGTTTATTTTATAATTCAATTGATAGTTCACATATTAAATAATTCTAATAGTTTGTGTTCTGCATGTCTAATTAATTAAAATTGTAGTGAATATCAGAAAGTTGAAAATAGCAAAGATATTTTGCATGTTTCAGGGAGACAGTAGTTTGTAAGCATAGGTTTATGTTCCATGAATGCTGAGGAACTATGATTCACATGATTTACTGGCAATTCTACTGTGAATTGCATGTATGATTAAATTTTGCGTATATTGCACAGTGGGAAGAAGAGAGCCCATTTTGGGTGATTAGGCTGTCACTTCAAATAGAATGATTATCTAAAAAATAATAAAATGGGAACACACATTTCAGCTTTCCTTACTGGAGATTTTTTTTTACTAACTTCATTTGTATACATAACCTTTTTTCTCTCTTAGATTTGGGACATTTTAACAGGTGGATTACTTCACTTCTGCTCCCTAGTTACTGTAGATGAAGGAGAACCAACACACGGTGGCTGGGTAACTGACCTCTCATTTTCTCCTGACAGTAAGATGCTTGTGTCATCTGGAGGCTATCTTAAGGTAAGCCCTGAAATAATAAAATATTCTAACATACCTAATTAAAAAGCAATGCACTGATAATTCTGAAGGAAAACACAAATCTTACATGCTTAAAAGAAACAAACCTTACACATTTTACTTAAAACAAGACTGCCTCATTTTTCTGATTGTCTGGCAATTTCACTTTTCCTCTCCAATCTGAAAGCCCCCTGATTATGTCTTAAGAATTCTTCAGACGTCTAGGATGGAGTTGGTTTTTGAACTCCGCATGTGCTATTGTTCACAGAGTTCAAGAAACAATTGGAAACTTGAGAGTTTTACTAGTAAAGCCCTTCGTTAACATTTTTAGTATTAAGGATCTTAGTCATTTCTGTTTGCTTTAATAACCACTCAATTTCAGCAGCAATATATTCTTTCAAAAATGCTTCATTTTTTTAAGATAACTGAGGGTTTTTTTTTTTTTTTTTCATAAATAAAAATTCAGAAGGAGTTGCAAGTGGGAATAATTCTGTCTTGAAAGATGTTTAGGTAACTATTAGAAAAGGGTATGTTGGAACTGAGGAACTCTGTCTTTTCATTAGTCTTTCATTGTTCAGACTTGTACTAGACAGGAAAAGCAGTGGTCTGTCTTTAAGTCTGTGAATTGGGTTTATTATTAAAATTATTAAAATTATTATTATTAAAATTATTATTGGGTCATAATTTTAAATTTCTTATGAGTTTTATTTTTTCCCCTCATGCAGTAGCTAACACCTTAGTTGAAGTGTTGTGTGTGTGTGTACACATGTTCCAACAGCTAAGAGACTGAGGAGGGGTAGGATGGATGGATGGATGGATGGATGACCATTTGTGAAGTTCTCAACTCACAGAGTGCTGAAGGGTAGTTGATTGTTGGTCAGCGGATGACCATTGGTTGTGCTACCAGACCACTGAATTTTCTAATTTCGCATCGAAAACCTTTTCTGACATTCATTTCTTATGAAAGAACAAGGCATGCATCCTGTTAGTAATTTCCTTCCTGTTTTGTCTTGTGGTTACAAAGTATGGCGTTGTGACGGTTCTTAGTCGTCGAATGTCCCCCCCAGCTGAAACAGGCAGCTCTCTGGGCACTGAGAGGAGTCTGGCACTGTCATTACTAACTACTTGAAGATGGCAGTTAGCCTTCTCCAGGCTAAACATAGAGTGCTCAACACTATATAGTCAGGGAGCTCAATACACAATGACTAAATTGCTGCTTTTTGAATCTAGCAGTCCACCCAGTTTGTTAGCTACAAAATATTCCACCCACCCAGTGTTTATCTCTCCAGTTAGACTGTAAGATATTACGGGACACCATAATGAAGGCTTGACTATAGTTAAGGTAAATCACATCCACTGCTCTTGCCGTGGTGTTTACAGGGCCACCATTAATGTCATAAAAGTCAACTAGGCGGTTTGGCATGATTTGTTGGTAAAATCATTGTTGGTAAATTTGTTGGTAAATCCATGCTGGTTGTTAATCACTGCTATCTTGTCATTCACATGCCGTGGAATGACTTCCTGAAAACTTGTTACATAATATTCCCAGGGACTGCAGTGAAGATTACTGGTCTGTATTTCCTAGGATTGTCCTTTCTCTTTTTTGGAAACTGGAATGGCAAATGCCATTTTCCAGTCACTGAGAACAGATTCTGTCACCATGTCTTCTCAAAGTCCTGTATTACTGCTTCTTTTTTTTTTTTATTTTTTTCAAAATCTACAGGTGGATGAATATGATGTGCATGCAAACACACCCATACAAACCTCTTAAAGGGAGATCCTAATCAATGAAAGTCTGAAATATTTCAGGAGTTAACTCTGCTCAGAAAATTGAGCAGAGTTTGATTATGCTGCATAGAACATACCTTTAAGCAAATGATTCATTAAATAATGAACACTTTGGGAAAGGTGTTTTTAATCAAAACATGGCTGTGTAGTTACAAAACTGAATTATGCACACAACTACTATTGTTACATACTTCATGATATGAGTAAGTTAAAAAAAAAAAAAAAAACAGTAATGTCAGCTGCTTTTGTCAAAGGTAATCAAAGTTAAAGGTAATCTGTTTCAATATTTTTGTACTGCACTCAAATATTGGAAAAATAGAGGGTAGACTTCTTAGTGGAACAAGTAAAAGGTTTTTGCTGGACTGATTTTGGTTCATTGTGGTCTCCAGTTCTGAGAGCAGTATAAGAAATGTGAAACAATTCTACAGGTGTGGAATAAAGTGTTGGTAGAAGGTTGTTCTTTGTTACTACTGCTTATGTATAATCTAAACAACAACAACAAAAAAGGATGTACAGGCTAAGTGGAAAAAAGTCTGTCCTGCTGACATAACTGAAAAAGGTTAATCTATATAAATGACTAATCTGTTTGTGATTCCAGTGAAGTATGTGTTTTTTTTTGGTTTTTTGTTTTTTGTTTTTTTTCAGTTTAGCTATAGTTTCATTTATATTGTATGGCAGTGAGTTTTCTGTATTAATTTGGTTGTATAAAAGTACATAATACAAAAAAAAAAAGTATGCTACAGTTTAATTCTATTGATTGTATTTTATGATGGTATAAAGAGCAGTGCCTGAATTTACTGTTTTGTATGTGTTCCTTAAATTCAACAGCTTCAGTCTTTTTGAAGTTTCTTTTCATCTGAAAGTCTTATATCTTTAATAATTAGTCTTTTGCTAAACCTTTTCTATTTAATATTGCTTGTGTTTTACTCCCTTAGTTCTATCTCTATGAGGAGAGCAGTCAATTGGGCTAGCCACGCTAGGCCTTTTTATATGATTTATTCTAACTGTACTTTAACTAACTGAAAGCGTATTGTTATATTTTACAGTGGTGGAATGTAACTACTGGAGAATCCTTGCAAACGTTCTACACAAATGGAACTAACCTTAAGTCAATACATGTGTCCCCTGATTTCAAAGTGTACGTGACTGTTGATAATCTTGGTATTCTGTATGTATTACAGAAATTGTGATTAATGGGCTGAACATTGCAGAGATTCATTCATTTTTTTGAACCGGAAACAAGATTCTGCTAATTTTTGGTCTCTCGTTAAGCTGTGAATTGTATTGCAGTGTTGCATTCATGATGTTTTCATGCATATTTATGTACATTTATGCACGTTTTGGCAAATAAATTTGCATTCAGTTTTGTTTTTAATAAGTATTATTATAATATTTAAGTCCTGATTTGCATCTTAAGTATATTGCTTCCAACTTTGTAACAAAATTTTATTAAGATTTATTCAAATTAGGTGAAGTTAATAAAAGTTGGTAAAAAAAAAAAAAAAAAAAAAGAATAGGAAATGTATTTTGTGCTAAGGCTGATGGCTAAATGCTCTCTAGTCATGGACACAACTGTAAGATAAGAAAAAAAAGTTTCCTATGATGCAAGGTTTTATGTTTACAACAGAATAGAAAGAATTGGAGACATTCTTCATTTGAAAAATGAAACCAGATATCTTGGTGCTTCAAGTTCAAAACAAATCAAGTAGCTGTTCAGTTTACAGCAGCATTGCTTCCCTCTTTCAGTGAGAACCTTCTTGCTTCTAACCTTGTGGAGATAAAAGTGCATTGTAACATGTACGAGCTATTTCTTGTTAAGGGGGACATCTTGAGTTCTGTTTTCTCGAGGCAAAATCTGAAGGGATATTAGAAGTGAAGTGGAAGAGATTGTGCCACGTCTCCATTCAAAGGATGAACAGAACCAACCAGCTAAACTGAAAAATACTAGAAAGTGTGAATTTTGGTTATTTTTCCTTTTGAAATTACCATTTAGTTAATCACTTTATGCAATGGAGACATTTCATTGTTGCCAGCTTTGTTTACATCGCATTCTTTGTGCAGGGATCTCTTTCCTGGTAATATGTGATTTTTTTATTTTTATTTTTTACAATCTATTTATAGATTCTATATGGGCTAGAATCTTTGACATTTGGTACTTAATTGTACTTGGCATATCTTCTGTGAATAATTAGTTACCTTTTTTTCTTAGGTGACAGTAAGCCTTGTTCTAATAAGTTGCCTCTCAACTACTTTGATCAACTGCACAAGCATTAATGTCATAATTTTCATATTTTTGTTGTTGGCAGTAGAACACTTCATCTAAATACTTGATTGCCAAAGGTACATTAGTAAGTGTGTATCAAGTGATAATAAATAGTGAAATTCTCACTTTTAGTAATTTTTGTATGCATTACAGGAGATTTAATATACATCCTTAATATTTGCCTGTTTTTGACAATCATTTTTTTCCTCTTTTCTAACTTGAAATTCCACTGTTTCTAAGGTGCTATTGAATACGGGTCAGGGTAATTAAAGTACTGCTGGCAGAAATGTAAAGAGAAAAAAATTTGATAGAAAAAAGTGTAATGTTTTGTATTCTAAGTAAGTACAGCATTCAATAAAGATAATCGAAGTAATGTTGGCTGAAATTATGAATGAATTTCAATTCTGGAGTGCGAGTTTTTGTTGGTTTATTTTCTTTCATGCAGGGTGGGGGGAGGGGAAGTGCTGCATTCTTTATTAGGTTTTATTGTGTTTTTATTGTCAATCTGAATGTAATGCTACTTTTCAAACCACATCAAAAATTCTTTGACAGATAAGAAATAGTATTAAATACAATGATGGAGGAAAAAGTGAACAAAAGGAAACTGAAGTCTTGGAACATGTCTTTTAATGTTCAGGACATAGTTGTTTCTACTCTGTCTAGTTTATACAGACCTCATCAGTACCCTTCCTGATTACCTGAAGATCCTAGTAGTGGGATGCTCCTCTCAGCCAGTTTCCACTGATTGCATAGGCAGTGCTGTCTTCACTGCACTGACTGCGTTAGTCAACTTAGAGACCCAACTAGGTAAAAAGATACGGGATAAATGTTTCACATGAGAAAGGTCAGAAAGCTGTCTTTCATGACAGAGTTAATGGATCCTGAATGACAGAAAAATATGATCACGGCTTAATGAAGAAAACGTACGACTGGATTTCATAGTGCATTCTGATTTTTAAGCAAGTAGGTGACAAGTAGCCTGTAAGCTTGGAAATGTAAGGAACATACAGTGCATTCTTGAATTATTCTGCAAGGATGACAGCACTGCAGGATTGTGTTGCTGCCATTGGGGAAGCTGTGCTTCATAGAAGGTGGTGTTAAGAGTCTGGACGTTGGCTTTCATGTGCAAATGGATGGAATTGACTACGAAGACTTCATAGTTGTAGTGAAAGAAGAGAGAGAGTGATGAGAAAGTCTGAAGAAACAAAGAAAAGGTAAGATATACAAGAAGAAAATAAACTGTTAAGAGAAGGGGCCAAACAAGACAGCAACATCTTTAAATATTTAAGAAGTCTAAGGCAATTCATTCAAACAAAAGTGAAGTGCTGCTTTGCACTTCAAACAGATTTGGCACTTCTCTTTGCTTATATGTATTTTAAAAGACGTGAAATAAAGTTTGACCAGAAGAAATTTTGTTTTATAGATTGTACACTAGTGTTTCCATTATGTCTTGTAATGCCAGATCAAATAGCATCACCCAAATTTAACTAATGGGCATTGCCAATTCTGTGTAGTTCTTTAACTGAAATTGTAATGTACATTTGTGTAAACAGTTTTAGGAACACTTTCTATTAATGATGCTTGTTAGCTTCTGTGGAAGTTCTGAGTCTCTTCATTTTGGCAATTAGGCCTACAGCTCCTTTACATTCCCCTCCCTCCCCCCCCCCCCACCCCCCATTGCTCCATCTCCTTTATTAACAAACAGATGTATCCACACAGTACAGCTGCTGAAAAGGATGCCTTATATTGCCTTGAATTTTACCATTCCTTTAACTACGTTGTTCTCCTTTCTAACATGGTCATTTGAAATAGAGCTGTGCAGTTACTGCCTGAGATTTTTCCATGTAGAGTTTTATAGGCTTGTCTAGTGCTGGAGTGTGTGGGTACAGCTGGAACTGGTAACTGGTTGCCAGTAGAGAAATGCCCCAAAATTATTCTGCTTCCCCTAGAAAATTATATGGTTAGGCTCCCTGTTAGAGAATGCTGTGGAGTCCAGTTATATCTAGCTACAGCAGTGTGTGTCCTCATCTCTGCTGTTTCACAGAAGATGATGCCTTTGCAGGTTTTAGTGGAAAGCCACACTGAAAAAGCAGTTTGATAGTTTTTTTTTTCTTTTTTTTTTTTTTTTTTTTTTTTCCTCCTGGAAAAAACTGCAGAGAGGCCACGCTGTCTCATCTTCAAGAAGGCAGTAAATCCAGAACACCAGTAGCTCACAGAGAATTTACGTCTTCTTCCAGGTGTTAGCAGAACATGAATGCCTTACATGAACTGTTTAGTTGCTGTCTCTCCTCCGTAGTAAGTTCAGATGCAACACAAGTGGCGATGCCAAGGAGTGCAGCAAAGGCCAGCCTTGTGTCTGAGAGGCACTTTCTAGTATTTCCCTGATGGTGCACTCAGACGTGTTTGTCCACATCTTTCCTTCTTCCTTCTGTCTACTACAAATTTATATGGTCTCAGAGGTGGTGATGATGAAACAAGATCTCTGAGAGCTTGAGGCACCTTATTTCTGTTGTGATTTCAAAAAGAGCAGAAGTCAAATAAACCTTCCTGTTTGGAGAGTGGATAGCATGCCAGCTACTCAAAACTCTTTGTGTGATTTTTATGCCCAATTTCACTTTGCTCTTTCAAGCTAAGAATGGGACGAAATTATTACTGGCTCTGCCAACATGCAATAAGCTATTAAACAGAGCAGGCTTGTTTGTGGCATGAGCTCTGAAGTAGGTTGACCAATATTTTTCAGCACTTATAAAGCTACCATGCTGTGTGCTGCTACCTACCTTGCATGTTTAAAACTCACTGTACACCAGTCTTCTAAAGGCTAGGTCTGATAGAGGCCTAAGCTGGGGTGTCAGGGTGCAACCGAAAAGACCTAGTGAGTGTAAAGGAATAAGATTTTTTGTCTGCTTGTATTATTGACACCTTCAGTACTTCCTATACATTCTCCTACTGTGACACTTGGGGGATACAGCACAACTGTGTGATAGTTGGACTATTTAAAGGAGGTGTGCGTTCATTTAGAAAAATTAGAAAAGTGAAGTAGCTCATCAGTGTTTCAGTAGGCCTCTTGGGGCCTGACTGACTGGGGCCTGATCTACAAAACACATCAGCTTCCTGTGCTTGTTTCCATGTAGCAAACCATATATTGTATGTGTAACCGGTGCTCTGAGAACAGTTATAGATCCTGGTCCTTCAGGCTAGAGAGGATTCTTGTTCTGTGCTCAAGAGGGATCATCTGGGTGCCTATTTATGGTGCCACAATTAAACTCTGTGTACTTATGTAGTATTTTTAATTTCTTCATATAATTTACTTCATTACAGTTTCTTTGTGTCTCTGTGATTATTTTTTTTAGCTATCTCTAATAATGCCTAAACTCAGATGAATTTTGAAAGCTATGCTGCCTAAAATGACTCAAAATGAGGCAAAGACAAATTTACCCAGTTCAGCTGTGTAAATATAAATATGATTCTATTTAGGCAGTGCATGTATTATTTCTAATGCATAAATCCATATAAAGTATACTTAATGTTTAATATTTTAAAAATAGTATTTTCTATTAGTCATGTTTCTGAAGCAATAGGCTATTTTAATTGTTCTCTGCAATTGCATAAATAATTTCATTCCCATAGATAATCAGTACTTCCTAGCAAATGACAGCAGGGATTTCCTTACTCATGCGGTTCTGAAAATCACATTATTTTTTCTGTTATTGTCTCCAAAGATAGTAAGAACAGGTCCACGCTTTTCTTCTTCACTAGAGTCAGTATTCACATTATCACAGTATATCCTGAGTTGGGAAGGACCCACAGGAATCATTGAGTCAAACTCATGGCTCCACAGAGGACCACCCAAAAATCAGATCATGTGTCTGAGACCATTGGCCAAACACTCCTTAAACTCCAGCAAGCTTGGTGCTCTGACCATTTCCCCCGGGAGCCTCTTCTAGGGCCTGACCTTTTGCGTCAAGAAGAACCTTTTCTCAACATCCAGCCTGAACCTCCCCTGATGCAGATTCATGCCATTTCCTCAGGTCCTATTGCTGGTCACCAGAGACTTGTTGGGTTTCCAGAGGAAAAAAAACAAGATGAGATAGTGCTTCAGGTTTACATATGCTAAGACTTTATAGTGTGCTGATGCAAACCCTTACTCCAATACTAAGAAATTTCAGTCTTTCCATCAGAGCATGTTTTTAGATCCCAGAGACACAATGACAGATACGTTTCTTTTCTTTCTGCACTTCTGGTTAGAACCACTTTAACAAAAGCATATAAAAAAAATTGTTGCCTCAGTGCATTTGAAATTTCAGAGCAGTTACAGAAATACTTTAAACATCTTTCAGATTCTGCACTTTTATATTTCTCAAAGCCAAGCAGTTGTGTTTTTGTCCCATACAAAAATTATAGAGCAGATAGTAATTCTTCTCTTTTTCTGCAGTATCAAGGATTCAGCTATAAGATTGCTATTCTGACTCAGCAGTTTGTTTTTCTGGAGAACTGTTCTCCAGTCTGGAGAACTGGGTTTGAGGTCACTTCTCTGGGTGCACATTCATTCAAAAAGAAGAGTGGTAAATGGCCAAACTGAATCTGTGGAAGAATTGTTTGTTTTTCATGATGGTATCAGTGAATACCTGCAAGAGACAGGTACAGTTCAATTGAACTAAACATGACCTGGAATTCTCTTCATAGCATATCTTGAGCATTAAAAATTGGTTAAAAATTAAATACAGTAGATCAGAATAAGCTAAAAGTCTGCTAATTTGATTGTTTTATTTTATTTTATTTTATTTTATTTTTTGTAGAAATATGTGTTGAAATTATTAAACTTTTCTTTATGATAGACATGGGAAAAAAAGTCTATCCCTTGAAGTTAGGGTCTTTTTTTTTTTTTTTTTTTCCTTTTAAATTTCTACCAGCTGTGCAGTTATTTACACTTTGCAGTTTCACAAGATGCTTTATCTGTCATTACATATCATATTTAGCCCTCAGTAACTGTTGTTAACCTGCTTCCAGATAGGAGTTTCCACTGTTCTAGGTTCTAGTATTGGAAATATTTGCTGGGGAAGATTTGCTGAAAGCAAGGTTGTACTTTACTATCCTTTCTTTTATCACAAAGTGTGAAATAGGACATTTTCTCAGTGTGTGCTCTTTTCTCACCTTGTATTACTGAAAAAAAGAATGATACCTAACAGACAGATAGGAGTATCAGGATACTTTTGTCACTAAAGTATGAATCTAGGCAATTAAGATCACCCTCTCTATTAATGATAATCCTTTCCCTATCCGTATTTTTAGTTTGCATGCAAATTAAACTTCGTGCTTTTCAAAAACTATACCACAGTGCCTCCAGCATGCAGCTTTTTACCTCCATTTTGCCATACTCATTTTGCTTGAGTTCTGTTAGAAATTATTTTAGGATATCTACTTACCTATGTGGTACATTTTTTTTTCTTCTTTTTGTTAAGCAGGAATCTATCCAGAAAATGAGAACTTGATGCAGTGAATACTTCAAGGAGTTAGCAGCAAAGACAAGATTTCTGAACTTTAATATATCCTCCTTTCTCGCAAAAATGAAGTTTGGTTTTCTCATTTAGAATTAATAATTATGACAAATAGTACAGGGCTTTGAGCCTAGATGTCTTCTGTTTAGAAACTTGTGTGTTTTGCATAAAGTTTAAGTTCTAACAAATTGGTTTTCCCTATTGAAATGACTACACTGAGGTATTTTCTTCTTATTTCTAGGGTGAGTTCATGGCTGGTAGGATTCCTTGGAAGGAAAAATCAGAAGTACCTATGCACAGTCAATACTTAAAGGCAAGAACAGCTGAATTTGGTATTGTAACCCAAGAACTTGGTCAAAGTGAGAGGACTGTAAAAGTTATTCCCCAGAGGATGTAAAGACAAAATTAGCATAGATAATCCAGTAATTATGGCACGTTAAAGGTCAATGTGTAATTGTGGTGGTAGTTTTTGTACAGTGACTGGCAGAAACAGTAGTTGTTTTTTCTTTGTTTAACTGTTAAGAACTTTTTGTTTTCCATTTGAAAGACAAATTTATCTCTTATGTATTTTTCGGATTTGTTTTTTTCTGCATCTAAGTTTTGTAGGCTATTCTGAATAGGTTATTCAAGCAATTCTGGCATTTTCCCTAACAACTCACAAGAATTGGAAAAATTGGTACCTTTAGTTATTCTTCCCTTTCACAGTTGTTTATTCACGAGAGATTCTTACTGTGTTAAACAAGTGAAGCCATAAAACAAACATTTTGGTAATCAGGCCAAAGTACTCATAAATTATCACCAGGCAGCTCTAAATCTGTCATAAATTCTTACTGACTTGTTCACAGGAATGTTTATATAATTGAAAGCAAATATAGAGAGGAAGTTAAGTCTCCATTTTACAAGTTAAATCAACTATAGTGAGATGAAGAACACCCACACACTTGGCTCTGGATCAGCCAAGACATTCTTGAAAAGCAAACCTTTAAGAAATCTTTATTATATAACAAAATTATGAAATCAAATTCAAGGTGTAAAAATTAGCAATTTTCCAGGTGTCAGTGATTGTACTTTGCTTGCATTTTCCTTGTATTACAGCATATCACCTTGAGCAGGGAATTACATGTTTGGAATCTTTCCAGAAAAGCTAATTTTGGCATAGCTGGGAACATAGATGTAATTAATGTAGGATGTGTTAGAGCTAGGACTCACTGAAAGGGGTTCACAGAGCCCCAGTTCCAGAGATGTGGAGAAAACATCTAACCTACTGAATGAGATGCTGTCTTACGATATTATATATCACCTTAAAAAGAGGTGTAGAAACTGCCATAAAACATAGACAAATATATTAAAAGATATTTATGATACATTAAAGTATAATTTACAATGTAAAGTATAGGAGCAAATGATTAGGGTTTATATACCAGTCAGTGAAATATCAATAAGCAAAGTAAATGAGAGGTCATTTAGTATTAAAACAAAGCAGTTAGCAAAATACAGCTTAGTTCATTGATCAGAGTGATACAGTTGTGAAATACGATGTTGGAGAGAGAATATTTGGAAATAGATGGCAAGATGTATCTATTCCATGTAATTTTAATCACAGGAACAGGAAGTTTATAATCTTAACAGGTGGCAAGGATGATTTGTTCAAATTAAAGAATATCCAATCAGCAAATCCAAATGCTAAATAGCCAAATGTCTGAGATACATAAGATGAAGAGTCCTTTGAACCACTCCTCATAAGAATCATCCTGTCTTGAAAAAGTGACAAACTACTAAAGGATCATGAATCATGACAATTCTAGTGTTTGAAATAAAGAGACCAACGGAACTATTGATTTGAATTCAATCCTGAGTAAAATAATGGAATGGCAGATTTAGGGCTATATGAAAAAGTGGAATTTAGCCTGAACATTGCAGAAATTTTCTATGTATTGCTGATATGGTTTTATGAGAGATTGGTAGATTGGTTTTGTCAGACATTATTGGCAGATATCTAGTTGTTTATCTTTTTTTTTTTTCTTTTCTTTTCTTTTTTTTTTTTTTTCTTTTTAACCCCATCAGTGTCAATACATGAACTTTGGATTTCTTTAGGAAATTTGATTCATTCTTACACAGCATTTTGAAGTGCTTCTATTTTATAGCATTGGTAGAAAACAGATGGATTAGAATATGGGCCACCTTATTGTTACAATTTAGTGCTTTTGTCCATGATCTAGAAAGCCTTTTATGATAAAACTTCAGATGATATAAATTGGTTAAAAGTAAACAGCAAAAATAAGTAGTTATCACTAAATAATGGGAACACATTCAACAAAGTGTTTTTTTGTTATGTTATGAATAAGGTATAGTTATGTCATACATAATGGAGTCAAGAATGCCAGTGAGATCATCCTGAAAATGGTGGTGTGGAAATGAAACTTGATGAGGTCATCCATATAATTTCCAAGGTGTTTGCATTGGTTCATTTTATGTAAGCAAGTATATAAAAAAGATCTATCTTGATGGAGTAAGGAAGTGATCTATCTGCTTCATTAATAATTCATCAGCTGGAAGAGTGTATGAAGCTCTGATATTTATGTTTCAGAGATGAACTGGCTTCAACCAAAATCTAGAAGAGGACTGCAAAAAGTAATCCATGGGTCGGGGAAAAGAAACTTTAAGAGCTGGATCTATTTTGTTGAAATTGAGAAAATACTGAGAAATGACCCGTTAGTGAGGCATGTGAGAGAGGCAGGACATTTCAGGCTTGCAGACAAAAGGATGGAAGGAAAAACAAAACAAAGCAAAACAAACAAACAACAACAACAACAACAAAACTTGTAAAGTCATGTAAAGCAAGGGAATTAAGATCTTAGTTTCTACATCTCTCTACTTCTCTACACAAAACTGAATCTAAACAAAAGTCTCAGTAAAACATTCAGTTTCTACTTATATGCTCCCATCTGTTCTGTAGTTATGGATTCTGCTTCTAAAGTTATGGATTATTATACAGCTAAGATCTTTATTGCCTTGATTTGCATGTCTCAACCAAAAATAGGTGCACAGATGAACCTGAGACCATCTGATCATGTTCCTTGCCTGAGTTCTGTGTAGTCTGTGCTAGAACAGTGATTGTAATGAAGTACCGAGACTTAGAGCTTCTGTTGTTAGTCTGTAGGTCAGGAAAAATTTATTTCTTGCAATGTATAATTTTGCTTCTTAACCTCTCACCTTCCTTTGATATTGGCTGCTTTAGGAAGTGTAGTATTTAACACAGTTGAGCCATGCCTTCAGGTGCAACAGCTGTTCTTTCTGTTCTTTTTTTTTTTTTTTTCCTGCTGGTGTAGTAGTTTCTTTGCAGACCACCATGTAAGACTTCTGGCTGGGTAGCAGTCTTCTACAAAAACAGATTGGCAGGGATATTTTTTCCCATCTTTTTCTGTAGCACAGGGAACAGAAGATGTGCACTAGCAGCTGGAATTACTTAGGAACTTCTCACTGAAGTGCTTTCCTGCCATATCAAAAGCTGGGGATAAGGGTGGCATGTTAGTAGTCTCCTGTCTTTACTTTTTGTAGCAATCAGTTTAATTTTCTATGACTGAGGCCTTTGGCCTAGGTCATTTTTCAAGTTTTGTTTAAGTATATCTGTGTGAAACATAATGGTTGTGATACAGGGATGGTCATAGTGACTGATCTAGCATCTTTTAGAATTAACTTCTAATCATATACATCGTCACCTGGATGCATCAGTAGATTTAATTCAATTCTAATGCAAAATTGTTCAGATAGCCTGTAACTTCATCTTCAAGACAGCAGGTAACAGTATATTAATCTTTTTTTTTTTTTTTTTTTTTTTTCAACATAAGCTCAAGGAACAAGTAGTGCTAGCCTCATTTGCATACATTACGATATTTTTGCTTAGGACATGCCCAAGCCCTTAATTCTGCAGGATAGCAATTATCATTATCTAATAACCACAGGCAAAAGAGTGAAGATTGCATTGCATCTACTATATCTTTAAAATCAGTGTAGTCTACTTCTTTTTTCCTCATGGTGTCACTATAGGATAAATTTAATGTTCCTTGGATATCCCCCATATTGGAAAATGATTTGATTTCCCTTGTCTCACTGGATTTCTGGTCTTTCTAATACTTGTTTAGAGGAGATGATAACAAATATATTGCCTTGAAATGTGGACGTGTTCTCTCTGTCATTGACCACCATTAACATTGTGCATAAATATATATTTTTTCTTTTTTTCTTCTTCTTTTTTTTTTTTTTTATGGATTTATTATTGGAATAAATTTAGCTTTGGAAAAGGATCTGGAGAATCTAAGCAGTTCTAATGATTTGAAGGTAGTTATATATAAAAAATGACAAAAAGGCATGTAGCTTCTGATTGAATGGCTTATTATGTTAAATATCCAGGCTGAGGGTGTTAAGGTTGCTCAGCCTGAAGAAGAGAGGGCTCTGGGGATAACTTATAGTGGTCTTTGCTACAAGAAATCTGTAGATGGACTCTTTATCAGGGAGTATAATGATAGGACAGGGAGTAATGGCTTTAAACTAAAAGAGGCTGGATTATTTTAGGTATCAGGAAGAAATTATTTACTACAGGGGTGGAGAGGCACTGGCACAGGCTGCCCAGAGAAGCTGTGGATGCCCCATCTCTGGAAGTGTTCAAGACCAGGCTGGATGGGGCATTGGGCAACCTGGCCTGGTAGTAGGTGTGCTTGCCCATGCATGGCATGGGGTTGGAACTGCGTGGTACTTCCAACACAAACCATTTTGTGATTCTACAATCTCTTACATGTTTCCTGTATATGAGAAAGTAGTCTAAGGCCCTCAGTTACTCCCTAAACAGAAAGTGTTTTGAATTCAGATTTTTTTTTTTTTTTTTTTTTTTTTTTGATTGATAGAAAGAACAGTTTTCCATACACTTGGTGGCAAGAACAAGGACAGGAGAGAGTGAGAACTTTGTTCGGTTTACATATTGATCACATCTTTTTCTGTCCATTTGTTGCAACATAACCCGTACCCACATTCTCAAAGATAGCTGGGTAACTGACTTCCACAGCAGAAGAGTGGCAGTAGTGAATACACATGCATGTTAAATAGGACTGATGACAAATTTGCTTGTGGTATTGCACAGGAGAGGGAGTCAATCATGGAGGTGCAGCTTCCCTTTCCAGCATTTGGGATGCATCCTTCCTGCACGGCAAGAACCATAGACCATAGCCTCCATCTAGCTGGGTTATGAGCTCACAGGTATGAAAGCTAACTAGAATCAGGGTATTCAAGGGTGGACTGGATAGAGGTATGGCCAGGAACATTAACTATGATACTTTAGTAAAGAAGTTACAGAGCTCTAAACCATTTCAGAGAAACAGTTCAGCCTTCAGCCTGAACAATATTCCCCTATGCTCCCCTGGTTTCAAGTCCTTTCTTCTTCCCTTCTTCTAGAATTTTCCCATTCCTCTTATATATTCTTTCACTTTCTTCATGTGGTCTTTTTACATGAGATAATGGATATACATTTTCTTAGGTACATGCCTTCATTTAAATATTGTCTCTGATCCTTATACCTTGTCTTTCACTTACATGTTTGTCACTGCCACACAGCGTGGAGTCAATTGTTTGGGCTTATAGTTTGGAGACAGTTAAGGTTACTATTTCTAGACTGTTGTCTTGTTGACATCTTAGACATCATCCTCCAGTGAAGTGTGAAACAGGATAGATGAACAGAATACATTGAAAGAAATCTAGGGCAAAATTAGATGAGAGTCTGCACATAGCACAAACTTTTAATCTAGAACGGAAACTATGAACTATTTCATCTTTGGACATGAAAGCTTATTAGTTGTTTGTCATGCTGTTGTCTTTTGCAAAGGACTGACACAACCTTTTTCACGACCATCTAATTCTCTTTTAAGTGGTCACCATCTTATGGCTATGCCAGTTTTTGATGCTGAGATGGGTAGAAACTAAAAGCCATGTATAGTGCTAGGGTTCTGAAGGAGAAGCAGCCTCTCGTATATATGTTGGCAGACCACCAAAACCAGATTTGTGGTATGCCCCCTCCTGTCAGTGGTGAGCAGTAGCTCCTTTGGCGTTTAATAAATGCCAGGCCAGGTTGGAATAGTCAGCAGGGCCAGTCTCAAAAGCAACAACTGCTTCAGAAATCCTTCCAGCTCCACAACACAGGATTCCCCCCTTGTTACCTCCTGATGTCGTCCAGTCCTGATGAATTCTCCCAGCAGCTTCTTGCCTTGTATAATAGAGATTTCACTACCCAAATAATGTTCACAATCTTTTGTCACCGACACTTACCTCACTTTGATTCCAATTTCCGTATCATCTCATGTCAAATGCAATCCTTTTATCATCTCTCATTTTTTGCCAGTACTCCACCCTCCCACTGTAAGGCAGTTGTTGCAATTAACTCCTGTGCTCACAACATGTAGATGCTCCAGTTTCTTCATGTACTCTCCTTGATTGCCTCTGCTTCCCTCTTACCTTGAGTAGAGAGCAGGAAAAGAAACCTTCCTCACATCCTGATCTTTTGGAGGTGTCTGGCTTTTTTTTCTACCTTCACTTTTAAGATTGACCATTGCCTCCTTACTTCCTATAAAATGCCAGCATCCTACAGACTTAAAAAAAAAAACAACAAACAAAAAACAAACAAACAAAAAGTCATGTGTTCACAAAAAGGACTAATGATCAAGTAGTAACTGCTTTGGGTTAGTGGAGATTTGTGTCCTGTGTTCACAGAAGTCTCTTTGGCTCTGAAAAAGGAATGCTGAACCATTGTCCCATGACAGATGGGACCCCATCAATTTGCCTCCAGTGGGCTTATGTAAAATCAGTTAGTCCTTTTTGGACTAATTAGTTAGTGCAGGAAAATGTTTCCTCTAAAATCCCAGGTTTCTGCAAATACAGAAGTACCTTATGCCCGTTAACTCTTATGTTTCCTTCCAGTTTCAATTTATGTCTGCTGTGGGGGCTTCAGTCATTCGCTGACTCACTGTCCCCCCAAACTATTCTCTTCATACTAATTTCCTGTCCTAACAGTCTTTCATCCATCTCATTTTACATCAGTCTTGCTAGCCATCCTCAGTTGCTTTTGCCCCTTATTATCTCTCCCAAACAAGTCCAACTGCTTGCTGTGCCACTTTACCTGTTTGACATCTCTTTGATAAACCAGGATCAAATTTCTCCTGCAAATTGCCATCCTTCCTGTTGCTTCACTTCCCTTATATTTTAGGGTTGTGTTACAGCTCCTGCCTTTTCCTTTAATTGTAGGGGTCACTCAGCTACCCAGTTTTATAGCCTGAAAATCTGGACATTTTAATACTTTCGGTGTCTGAAGTGTATTCATTTTAACATAACTTCCCCTGGAACTCTTAAGTATGTAATTAAATATGGAAAGACAGCAGTTGAATAGTGCACCAAAAAAAAACAACAGTTAATTAAGGGCTTTAAAGTATGAGGTGTTTACCATCTGTAAACAAAATCTGTATTCTAAAATAAAGCTGTCTCCACAGCAATGCCTGAGTTTGTGTGGGACAGGATCAAAAGCCCAGTGAAACTGGGGAAAGGGAAGGGATGACATTTCCCTGACTTCAGTATCCCTTGGCTCAGCCCCTTGTTTCATTTAGCAATGATAAAATGACGCACAACGTCCTGTGACTGTACAACTTCATTTTATTTTGTGTGCTTTTATAGGATATAAATAAATGACAAAATTACAAAATTTATAACTGGAAGCCCAAGCATATTTACATAAGTTTTGTTGCAGTGAGGCTACTATTTACTGTTCTCCTATACAATTTTCCTTTTGGTACCATATTTTTAGTGTTAGTTTTTTACTGCCAGTTGACTACGTACATATCAACAGTGAATAGGCAAAATATGTACAAGGAACTATTTTGTTCAAGTAAATCGAATACTGTATTAAAAGTATGTCATCACTCAGCGCTATGATTAGGTTTAACTAAACCATATACAATTATCAGGTTTAAACCAAGTTCAGTTATCCATTTTTGGAATTTACCAACTGACCATTCTGACTGAAAATCTCAGCTGGATATGAAATAATAATTAAAAAAACGTTAAGACAACCACACAATTTATCAATATCTCTATAATGAACTTCAAAATGATTCACAATTTGACTGGATAGAACAATATACGTTAAAATGCCATTTTTCTCCTATAGTGATATTTGTACTGTTATAATTTCAGTTCTACATAAATATACATCATGGTATTATACAAATACTCCACAGACATTAAAAAAATTAAAACACTTTAAAGAAAATGTAAGTAAATATTATTTAATCAAATATTAAGCAAATGCTTAACCATTTTGTTCCATGAAAACATTTTTATTACTTTGGAATTTTTTTCTTTTTCTCACCATTTTTATTTAGAAAATGTTTTGCAGTATAATTTTATCAACAATCTTCCAAACAAGTTTTCTGTGACAGAAATCTTGATAGCAAAATCCAGAGTTTTGATTTTGTTTTAGAACCACTGAGATTATTTTAAAAAATACTAGTAGAATTCATGGCTATAGCAATGTCAAACTGCATAAACTATTATGTAGGTGTAGTAGAATGACCATTCATTCCACTTGCATTCCAGACTGATCACACGGAACATCCAGTGCACTGATGCTACAACTTTTATAATTTTCATAATGCTGCAATAGCAATGGTTTAATCAACTTTAAAATAAACAATATTTGTCATAATTAATCTGGCTTCCTTTCCATAAATACTCATATGCTTTCCCATAGTTTTTCTCTTCCATAAAAATATCTAATAAAGGTTTTCTGTGCATTATTAATACTTTTTTTCTATCCATTCATAAAACTCTGATCCTTTGTTACAATTCAAGAAGTTCCTATTTCTGTAGAGGATCAAAGGACACCAATGATTACATATAAAACCAGCGCACACAGAAATCAGGGTACCTAATTTCTTGTCACTTTAATGAGTTCTTTATTCAACACAGCAATTATTAATGAATTCAGTGGTTTCACAAATACTCTATTTATTAATTCTGGTTCTATTTCAATTAAAAACTGCCAAGATTTAAATAAAAAACCAATCAAATATCCTACTTGTAGGCAGCATTAGTGTTAGTTAGGAGACCTTTTGTTTTTTTAAAAAGTAGAATTCTAAAATAAGAAATCAAAGAAAGCACTGTGGCAAAGTCACAAGGGAGAACTGTGTGAAAAATAATGTTTCTCACTCCTCTTGTGGACTGTAATTTTAAAAGTCTTCATATAGTGTCATTCTTCTGTCAGTGCTGCAGGAAGAAGATCACCAGAAATGACTATCAGCCTTTTTCGTTAGTTACAAGGCCACTCATACAGTGCAGTCTTCCTCTCTGCTGGATTGAAACGTTGCCATAAAGGAAAGGCTGTGCTGTGACTGCTTGGAGTGCAAGGCACAACAAGGAACAGGGGGAGAGTTTTGTATCAGAAAATTGTAGTTTCATACTTGGTATTAATGCCTCTTTTGGCTTCTTGTCCAGGTTCAACAATCCATGGTAGATTCGCAAGAGTCTTTTGTTCAGATGGATCTATTTGCTTTAAAAAAAAAAAAAGCAGATAAACAGATGGGTTACCATCTCTGCACACAGCATTTCTAGTAGAAGTTTTTTCTTAAAAAAAAAAAAAAATACTAGAAAACACCACAAAACCTTTATCAATAAAGCCCTGTTCTAATGTCTACAGCAGTAGTCTGCAGTGGTCTGTATTCCCATCTACCTACTGATGGTTGCCCTGATTTACAATTTAGATCAGAGCAGTGCTGATCCCCAAGCTCTAGCACATCAAAGCTTGTTAATGCTACATTTAAAGCAACATTTGATCCTGCAAAGTCCTTTCAGTACTGAGACAGATGATAGCATCAGGAAATGTTCTTTCTTAAAATCCTATGGTGATGAACAAGAAAGTGCATGGTCATATGTACACGTTCATGTATACATATTCCCTTCCCCTCATCCCAGAATTAAATATCACAGAGTATGGTTCTCCTTTATAGCCAATGAATATGATACACTATGTAGTCAACTACATGATCATGCTACGCTCACTTGAATTAAAATAATTTTTGTAATTTTTGAATAGCTGTATCATAAAAGAGTGTTTCACTCAGCTGTGCACTCTAGGATGACAAGAAATTATAAAGAAAATCAATATGTTGCTCTGATCACCTACGATTTTTAGGAATTTGGGATTTCAAAGAAGATATTGAAAAGGGTATTGAAACCCTGTTCTGAAAGGAGGTTCTGTAGAAGGTAAAAAATAAAAAAAAAAAAGTAGGAAACGAAGTTGTTTGGTGTGACAAGATCACTGTAGATTGATTTGGATTTGCAATTTGATTAGGTTTCATCATCTGGCAATCATACCCAAATCAGACATCAAAATTTTTGAGATACTGATTTGCACATGCAGTGATTGTGTAACAAAAATAGGTTTAGTGCTGATTTTATTTCTTGACACAGGCTCCAGGAAGTCCATGGAACTGAACAGTTTTAAATGTATGCATTGGCTGTGATACACAACACTTAAAAGAGGACAATACATTGAAATCAGGCTGAATCAATTAAAACTTTGGAATAACTAGAAAAGAAATATGTTCAACACTAGTCAAGCAACTTTCTAAACCAGAGGAACACAAATTGGGCAGTTCTGAGTGGCTTCCTGCACTGCAGTGACATAACCCTACCACGTGATGAGCAGAGGCAGCACAGCTGAGATGTGGAGAGTTTCTGACTCAACAGGTGTGTTAACTTACACAGCTTCTACACATGCATCAATTCTTACTGTATAGCTTACTATTATTATTATTGTTATTATTATTTTTTTTTTTTTACATGCACCACTCCTTTCTACTTACCACTGACTTCCGAATACTAACACGTGGTTTTGGAATAGGTTTAGAAGGTTTATTTTCAAAGCTTTCTGGGAGTGTTGAAGAATGGCCCCCTTTTCGTGCTTGTAGTGCAAGCTGATAGGCCACCTCAAATGCTTGTCCTAATGTAAGAATGATTTCATAAGCTAAATTCTGGAACAAAACAAAAACATTTAAAATTGGAATTAGGTGGAGTTATTGTTAGATATAAGAAGTGGCATAGTACTGTTTACAGAATGCATTTTAATGAAAATAATTAAAAACAATATCTGCAATATTTACATCTGTTATTTGATTTCTCATTGATTAAGGACAATCTATATGTAATCTACTGTAGTTAAAATAATTACTTTAAAAAACTTTGAAAACATTATCTCACTAAACATGAGAAAAGGGGTGAGTGGATGGGTGTCACCTCTTTTTCAAACAAGTCATTAACCCCTCCACCCCTTCCCACCTCACCCTGTATCTGCTGTTCTTGAGACCCCACCCATCTTGGACTGCTGTGGGTATCTGACATTCCACCTTCCTCTACTTCAGACCTCCAGACTTCCTTTGCTGACCTCTCCTTCTCCAGAGCTGGCTGACCACAATCCAAACTGCAAGTGAAAGTCTTTTTTTTTTTTTTTTTCCCCCTCCAGGTTTGTGGGGTTGTTTTGGTATATTTATTTATAGGCTCTTACAAACTTTCCAATAATATTTTGAACACCTGCAGAGCAAACACAAGCCTGCAGGCTTGCTTTCTTATGTCCTGCATTCTTCTTAGAGTAATTCATACATCTTGGATTTAATTCAGAAGTTACTCTCTCCTTCCTGAACATCTGTAGCCCACAGCTGGGTGCATTCCTGTATGCTTTGAAATTAGGTGAGCCCTTAAAACACCTACATGCTTTTGGTGTAATTTCAGATGTAGCAATTTTATGTGATGCATCTTTTTAGCTTGTCAAGTCTAACTGCTGAGTTTGTAATAAGTGAGAAAGCAGTGCAAGACACACAGAAATACACTCTCTGCCCTTCAGTCATTAAATGGTTAAAAGACTATGTGTCTTATTTCATGCCATATACTACAGTTTCACTGCAGTCATGAAGAAATTCTATCCCTTTGTTATCACACTACATTGAATGATGTACTTTATAACCCACACATTCTCTGTAATGAGAGTCTTTATACTCTGTAGAAAAAGTGTAGGCTAAATTCAGCCTATTTGGCTCATTACAGAAGCTTCTTATAAAGGTGCCAACTCTGGCCTTTGTTAGGTCAGAGAGAAAACAATTATACTCCTCCACTGGGACATCCTCTCAGCTGTTATGACTGCATTAACAACAGCAAGCTAGCCAAAGTTACATAGTTTCCCAAATAAAAATGTTTGTCTGATTTGATAGCAATAGTCTCCAAATTGTCTCCCTCTTAATTTAAGGAAACTGGCCAGGACTGAGAAATACTGAAGTTTGCCAGTGGAGTCATAAATGAAAACCTAAAGAGACTATTATAAAGTGGTCTGCCTTTTAGCAGGACACTAGTTATAGAATTAAGACCAATTGAGTATAATTGTTAAAAAGGTACAGAATAATATTATTTGAAATAGACTGCACATATTAGTAGCGCGAGGATATTATTCTAATGACATCTTAATCTGCTGTTGTGACAGTAAAGTAGTGTACTATGTCACTGTGGGATTATCTACGCTGGATATTATTATTGGTAAAGGAATACATCAACAGAACAGGGTGTAATAAAGGTTTGGAGAAAAAACAGACTGTAATACTATTGGGACTGGCAGAACGCACTATCCAGGAAGGTATACATAAAGGTCCCTGAGAGACAGACTGAACAGTTCTGAGATCAGAGTAGAGAAAAGCAGAGAGTCTGCCGTGCAGAGACATGGGAAACGTAGTCTGCATCCTGCATCTTGTCGTAAGCTACTATGGTTTGTTTTCTTGTATAGTGTGTAAAATGAAAAAAATAGGCCTGCCTAGAGCATGCAAACATGTAGCTGTTTCTATAGTTAATACATATTTGAAATATGGCAAACAATGCAAAGTGTGTACTGTTCTGTTCATTATTCTAAACATAAACTGAACCATAACTTGTGCATAAATGTCACACATGGTGTACTGTGATAGAGCTTTGAAGAAGTGAAGCGTGCACTTCACTTGTATATAATGGAGGGCTTCAGAATTTTACCTTTTAAAATTTAAAAAAAGTATCTGCAGAATTCTAATTGGAAAAAAAAAACCACACACACAACAGAAGTAAATAGGTTTGGGTTGAGAGATTTCTCACTTGTAGTACTAGGGGAGGAATATGAAGATGAGAGTTAGCGTATATTGGATGGGCTATTACTGGAGAGGTAAGAGCAGGATTCCCTTGAGGATATGGGAGGAAGACAACAACTGTAAAAACCATAATGTAAATCCTTTTGATGGACTGAGCACACCATTTTATTATTATTATTATTTTTTAAACATATAACACAAAAGGAAGTAAAGAAGTCTGTCTACCCAAGATATGCCTAGTACAAAAGTTGTAGACCATGTGGTCGCTGTGGAGGACGTTGACTTTTACGTCACCCCATAAAGCTCCTTGGAAAGGAGGTAAACTTTTTAGGACCATGGTGATTCTGAGTGCTGCTGCAATCCCATTCTTTGCTCAGCATGGCAGAGAAGGAAAGTGAGTAAGCTAATGCCTTTAATTTGTGTGTTATGAGAAACTGAGGTCAATTGCCTTGTTTCCCATGTAATGTTATATTTCAATTCCTTAGTGCAAGTCTGAGTCAGTATTCTTCAACCACTTTAATTCAGCCAACCAATTACAACAGCTAATTGTTTTGCTACAGTTTTTTCCTGCATAAGTATAAGGCACTGTTTCTTCGTTGTATTTTCATGCTTCCATAAAGCTATGTTGAGGCTTCAGGAATATTTTAAGAATGAGAGCAAGATTGCTAATTTCTGTCTTTTGATCGACAAAAACTAAAATGTCACTTGCAAGGAATTTTTTTTTTTTTTTGCCTTTTTTGAAAAACACTTTGGATATACTGAGGATTTGATGGGTTTCTGCTTTAAGGCAATGATTTTTTTCCCCTTTATGATCAATGTTATATTTGGTCTTTAAACTGAATTTACTGGAGAAGCTTCCTTTGGTATCGCACAGATAATTGGTATGAGCTACCCACCTCATTGGCTGTGTAGGAATGTCAATTAGGAGATCCTCTCTGCAATGTACTGAACTTAAAATCCCAGTAGGTAAAACCAAACCGAACACAGTATATGAAATTTTAACTTGAAAAATCTGAAAATTCTATCCCAGTTCAAAATTTCCATTCCCTGGAATGTAATCATTTGCCCGATTCTTAGTCATGATGGTCTTCAAGGCCTGACGTCAAGGATTTCTACTATAAAAACCTGACAAATATGGAAGGTTATTTATTAGTAAATAGAGTTCCTTGGGTGTAGAGCTGTTATACATGTACGTTTACACTGTTGACTGTACAGATGCTTTACCCTCCAGACCACAAAACATTTACATTTGGGGGCACCTGAAAGGACGTGCATTTGTCTGCACTCTAATGCGTCACCCTTTGTGCATTCAAGGGGAAGAAAGCTCAGCTCACCAAAGCTGGTATGACGAGAGAAGCACACCTGGCATTTGCCTTTAACAGCTGTGTACTCCTGGGCTGCATGAGGTTTTCATGAACAGGCACTCATGCAACTTAAATTCTTGATCCTTTCTCATTGTGGATTTAAAGCAATGACATATGTCAAACTCTTCTGAATCCTTCCCTCTCTTCTAATGTAGCACAGTGAGATATTGTATGCAATAAAAAGATGGAAACAGGCCTTCAAATTGTGCTTTTCAGACTGCTGCAAAAGCTATCTATGTAGACTAGACAAAGACGAGAGACTCATTTGCTCATGAGCTGAAAGCTCTCTGTGCCTGAGTGTGCTCCATCTCAAGAAGGTTGTGAGGAGAAATTAAAATGCTTTCACACATTCTGCCTAATGTTCCCCTGAGAGGACAGCATCTGGGCATGCCATCTCTGGGGTTTGGAAAGGAAGGAAGTATTCTGTTCTGAGGACAAGCAGATGCTATGTTGATTGTACCTGGATGGTCATGTGAACAAAGAACAACTTCCAAAACAAATTTCAGTCTCCAAATCCACTGGAAGAAGGCAATAAAGAGAACTTTGAGACCTGAAAACATGTTTTTTCATCTCTGCTATATATGTATACTAGCAGTTTCCAATGCTTATCCAGCTTAATCTGTGCAATGAAGGACAGAAGAATACAGAAAAGCAAAGTCTTTGGGTTATGCAGAGCACTAGTCAGGCCCTTTGCATGAAGAAAAGCAGATACTGTTCCAGTTTATGCAGATTATTTTCTATTAATTGGTGTGTTGCACAATGAAAGAATACCTGACTGAAATTACTTTGGATGTCTCCCATATATGAACTGAACTTTGGCACAGGGACTGTTATGATGGCTTATTTCTCCAGTAGGAATCCCTCACTGGTAGTTTTAGGGTTGTTTTTTTCTGAGTGAATGAGTGAAGTGGGTTTCAAATATCGCTCAATAAATCCTCTTCTCCCCAAGCCTTGTGTCCTTCAATATTCTTCAGGCAAGTCTGATGTTTTTCCCAATTTTGATTATAGCATTATAACTCTGAGTAGAGAAGTTGAATGTACAGTCACTTCTAAATAGTATCAGTAATGCTGGTAGTTGACATGTTATACTAAAATACTTTCCTATTTGGGAAAAAAAAAAAAAAAAAAAGCTATTCCCCATATTTCCTGGGGAATTGAAGGACCTAAGAGAGTGAAAAAAAATCATCTAATAGTGTATATTATATTACCATAATATATATTAGATGCATCTTTTTTTATACTTTATTGTGGGTTTTACCATTTTGAACTTTACTTTTCTTACCATGGTTGGATTTCTATCTACTAAAAAAATGACAGGATTGTTTCTATTAGCAAACTGTAAGATCAGGCTCCATAAAGGCTGGACTTAAATAGAAAATTTAAATTACTGTATTCTTATGTTCTGAATATTTAGATATTTAATTTTTTTTTCACGGAGCTTGTACTTCCATAAGAAATGTTAGATCCTGAAACATAAAACAACACACATACACAAAAAGAATATTTCAGTAGATAACACCCGACTGAGGATTATATAGCAGAAAAAAAAATATGACAGTTAGACATTAAATAGCTATTTTAAGCAATATGGAAACATTAAAGTGCTTAGGGTATTAAATGCTCCTCCTAAGGTATGGGAAGTGAGCAAAATGTTAGAATTATTTCTGGATCACTATTCTGGAAAATGAATGTTACCCGGGTCTGTGTTTGTGTTTGATTATTAGACCTATAAATGAAGATATGGTATTTGGAAACTATTTGTTTTTAACTGAAATAAGAGTTTTGAGACTGATTTCCAAATAAATGCAATCTGCTTTCAAAAGGAAAAGGTGGTGTCAAAATAATTTTTCTCCAAACTCCATATCTGGATTATTTCTTAAACTAAAACTCCCACTTCCATGACATAGAGCATAAGAGAACAGAGGGACCATAATAATCTGATGATGGTTACAGGTGTAACTTTTTACACAGGAACATAAAAAGGACAGTGTTCTGTTCATATCTCTGTTATCACAGATGTTTCAAATCTATGAGATTTAGTGTGGTAGCCAAAAATTCCTAGGACCTCTAGAGATATGTAGTTAGTTCTCTGTGTGGTCTCCTCTTTCTTAGATCTAAGTTTTTTTTTTTTTTTTTTGGTTGTCTGTTTGAAGTAAGAATAAAACTTTTCATATTTTCCCTGTACGTTTGCAGAAGTTTCGGTTTTCCAGGTTATTCAATACAATACCGAAAGGTTTAAGAAATACTTAGAAAGATGTTTGCTTTATTGGGACTGATTCAGCTAAACATTGAAACCCGTGGAGCAGTTGGGCTAAGAAATCCAAAGAAATCACTTACTGGGATAACATCTGATCTCTGTCCAAACAGCAGACCACATCCACATTGTGAACGTGGGATGTTTCCACTCCACAATAAAGTGATTTTCCCTCTCACCCTTTGTTGGTTGGTTTGGAGAGACTGATGAGGGTAAAAGCCAAAAAGCTGGAACTCACCAAACCAGTCCTTCCTTGACTTTTCAGGCAGTGGAACATAGTCTAAAATGCAAATTTATTTTAAGCTACTTCTTGAGTCAGACTTTCGGCAGGACTAAGCACTGAATGTAATGAATATTGATTCAGTTCTGATTTATCTGCTACATTCTGAAATTTCAGACTGGGTGGCCAAAAGTGATTTTTGTGAACTTCTTGGAAAGCTGTAGCATAGATTAGAAGAATTGTTTGTCAAGACTCACTTATAAACATGTTTAAAGAATTCATACATGTTGTACTATACTAATGTTTTTGAATGATTTTTGTTTCAATAGCATTTCAAATTTCTCTTGTGCTATGCACTAAAGTTACAGTAAAAATCTGTAATTACATAGGTGAATTATTTCAGATATGAAATAAGATAGTATCAAAGAAAATCCTTATTTTTCTCCATAAATGTTATTTTACTACCTCATAGTAGATTAATATTTTCATGTGGTAAATGAACAGTACCTTCTATTAATCACTATATAGCCTGAAAATGACTTAACAGAATTAAAGAACTATAACTATTACAAAGCACTATTAAAGGAAGTATCTTTCATAAACTGACCACATCAAATGCAGTGAATACGTGGCAGTAGTGGTGATTTGTCTTCAAGTCTTTAGTGATGTACGCAAATGTAGAAAGGTCTTCAGGGTCTTGTGCAGCACAGGAAATGTTACGGATTTCATGCTCAGCAATAATATTCTGTTCAAAAAAAAAAAATCAAACAATTGGAATTACATGTAAAAGCTGCAAAATCTTGCTGTTAGATTTGTATTTACATTCATTTACTGTTCTGAAGTATTTCAGAAGTTTTTTACTAAGAAGAGATTTAATATGCTCCATGTGTGAGCTTATACATTTCATTTCAGTTTTGATCTTCTCCAACAATAACTAAAATTGTCAAAAAGCTGGTAGGCAACAAGTGCATTCTATGGTCTTCCCTATGATTTTGCTTGGGTTTTATACAGTTTATGCAGTATTTTTGACAAAAAGACATCTTTCTGGCATAGGGCTGTAAATACAGTTTCAGACTACATGGTTTTTCAGGCTACATGGTTTTCAGGAAAGGATCTGTTGAAACCCAACAGGCTCAATATCCATTTTTTTTTTTTTTTTTTTTTGCACGTGGTGTTTGATAAAATTTAGATACACTCTTTCAAGAAAACAAAACAAAGCATCATCATTTATAATTAAAACCCTGAGCTCTTGAAATGTTTCTGCTTAGTAAGAAGTTTAACTATAGAAGGATCTGGCAACTCTTCTCCACTTAGCAACAACAGCATCCTGTAAGAGATTTAGAAGTATTAAACTCTTCATGCACCTAGCAACGCTACTTGCAACAGCCAATGTAAACTACAGCATACAACTGAGGTAGAGGTGGGGAGTGGCTGTCTGACGAAATAAATAAATAAAAAACTGTCTAGAGCTTTGAAGAAAATTATGAATATTCATTACATAAATTACTGATATGTAAGTATTGTGTTCAGGCCAAAGGAACCATGAAGCCAGAGAAGAAGATACTGCATAGTGGCTTATGATTAGGCCTTGCTTCATCAGCACACACGTTTCAAATAATTTAACAGAAGAACAACTCATCATATATGATCTTCTGAATTGTGGCCCTCCTGACTGTGGCTATGGCTTTTCCACAAAGCAAACAAACAAAAAAAATAACAAAGAAAGAGAACAAGCCTGCTGCAGTATGACATCTCTATTGCACCAAAGAACACATGACATCTGTAGTGTCACAGTCCCTCACAGCTCTATGTTTCACTGTTGCCTTAGTGGCATCTGTTCAAGTTAAAACAATCTCTGAGCATCTCTGTTTTTCCCTCACTTTTTTTTTTTTTTCTCTTTTTTTTTTTCTTTCCAACTCACCTCCTCTCCTCCTCTTTTTTCTTTTTTTTTTTTTTTTCATTTTTTCTAAGAACAAGAATTATGTACAACTAAGTTACTTAGAATGCTTTGCCATATCTTCTTTCATTTGCTAAGTGGCAACTTTCCCACTTGTATGTAGGTGTCAAGTTTTCTAAAAGATGTATTAATATATCTAATTGAAGAAATGACGGGTTGGGAAAAATCTTAATAAAAAGCATTCCAAATTTCAAATTACAGAAAAAACATGATAAGGAAACACTTACCAAAGACACAAAATAATCCTCTTAATCTTAAATTGTAGCAAGATACTCGGTTATTTCTGTTTAATGCATTATTCATAAAAATTACAAAAACATTACTTATGTTTCAATATATGCCAGTTTATAATGACATGTATAATCTCTGCTTAACGACCATTGACTTTTTATGTTACTTTAAGCATTTTATTTCCTTTGTTCTCAAATTGATAACTTTTACCCTCAGTAAAGATTTTGATGAGAATTATAATTATACCAAAACCAGGGATTTAGATATCCCTTTAAGATTACAGATATAGCTGTAATATATTGTCATTGATGTTGTAGCATCAACATTGTAGTTTAATAAGCAGAAAGAATTAATGCTTGGAAGGTGTTAAAATCATGTGAAATACTTATGTTAAATCACGACTCACAAAGCAACCAGCTGAAAGCTCTGCCATGCTGAAACTTTTCCTAGGTGACCTGGGGTTGACACAGGGGTTTGTGCTTTACAGCTTATTTTAACATTAAACCAAGTGAAGTTTGTAAACATACCCATATTGACTTTGTTTTGAATAAAATAAGGTGTGCCTAAAATAAATCTTGTGGATGAAAATTAGTAGTGAAATAGGCTTTTCCCTAGCTTCTACAGAATTATGCTCTGTGATCTCCTTTCCAAGTTAAAAATGTTTTCAGTGCATGCATTTACTATTTCCTAGGGTCACTACTCTAGTAGACCTATAGTTTTAGTCTACAGAAATTGTAAGACTATAAACCAGTTTGCTCTTCTGGGTGCACTCCTCTGGCACTGACCGACAATGAAAAATTGTTGTTCTAAAATTGTTACTCATTTTGTTGAGAGCAACCTCCAGAGCTTCTGAAAAAAAGAAGGGAAGGTGAAAGTCAGTTCTGCTTCTGCCAAGGAAATACCCCTGAGAGATCAAGTTTTTGATAAGAAACCTTCCCTTTGCTTGCCTACCTTGTGTCAGGCAATCCCCCTTCTTGCAGAAATTATCCTGAAGTTAGGGTTAGCTCTGATCCACGAGAAATTTCTGAAAGTCTGCTTTTTTTTCTAAGCAGCAATTTCTTTCTGGCCTCACTTGCAAAGAAATGGTGTCATGTCAAAGCGGTGTCATGCCAAGCTTCAAGGCGTCACTGAAATAGCTTTAGTGGAATGAGGTCAGAGGCCCTTTGTTACCTGAAGCTTTGCCTGCTGTAACTCAGAATACAAATTCTTAGCTTGGTGGCATAAAGAAAAAGGATGAACATCCGTGAGAGCTGAGTTTTCAAGCACATAACTGCTAGCTATTTTTGTAATTTAAAAGTATGCATTTATTTCTAAGTGGTGTCCAGTGCTGTCAACTATAAGCTCATCAGTACAAGTCTGAATAGGATCTCACCTTAGTGCTAATCTGTTTTGGGTCTTGAAGGAATTGGGTACAGCACACTGTGGACAAGGCTGATAACAACGTTCCTGGGAGGGTTGCAGGCTATTACCTGGCTTTTACAGAAGGGAAAGGCAGTGCAGATTTTGAACTGAAGAGAAAGCATTCTACCACTTGAGCTAACACACAGAACTGTGGCATTATCTTGATCAAGTACATCTATTGCACTACTGGCATAATTTTCAGTGGGATTGAACTAGAGGCACCTAATAAAATTTGCCCAATTTACTTCAAATTTCCTTCATACATAAGACAAGAGGCACTGTACTGGAAGCTCCTTGTGTTCTCTTGATTTTTTATTTTTTATTTTTTATTTTCTTTAACCTAAGGACATTACAGTAATGTCCCTTACACTATAGAGGAGATTTAAGAGCTGAATACAGCTTTATCCAAGTTATAGTTAATAGCATTACAATGTCCTGATTTATGCCCTGCACATTAGAGAACATAAAGGATATGAGGGTTGCAGAAGCTCCATTTTGATTCAATGGAAGAAAAAGAAGCTGACAGGAATCCCTGGCCTCTCTGCTCTAGCCAATATGCCATATCTGACATAATACTAATTTCATATCTGTTTTTCTTTCATGCTGTCTTCTAACCCTGCATGTGGCTTCCAAAATATAGCAGAAGATCACAAACCTGCTTTTGTCCCCTCACTTAAAACCCAGTTCTAGTTACACACCTTTAAAAACTGACTGCTTTGTTAAGTTTGAAGGATACTGGGTTAGATGTATGGTGTGATCTGAATGCTCAGCAACACAAAGCAGTTATATATATTATTAACCTGGTCAGGAAGCTGGGTTGCCTGACTTACTTTTTATATTGTGTAGTGCATTTTAGTCACATAACAGGAAAAAAAAAATCATTTCTATTCATATGCAAGCATCAGTATGAATTGCATTTTCTTGCCATCTTAAACATCAGAAGAGAAATCCATGCATTATTTTACTCTGGCTTACAGGGATTTTACATTTTACTTTAGCTAAGCAATAACCCGTTGTTCTGTCCATCACTGAGTTCCCCAATCTCTCAATTTCTGCTTTTTTTTTTTTTTTTTTTTTTTTTTTTTTTTTTTTTAAAGGGGAGATATATTGTCCGTATTTTGAAATGTAAGAGGCAAAGCACAGGAGCATTGTCACACAGGAAGGTGAACAAAATATGGAATTATAACTGTGAAGAAGCTGCTGCAGCTCAGTGAGTCAAATGGATACTACTAGGAACATAGCTGTCAGAGAGGCTCTAACATTTGAAAAGTACACTCACAGCTCATGTTTCTTATTTTTACAATGTCTGGCCCTGGATAAATTCTTGCATCTTCATTGTTTATTGAAACATCTTTACATTCTTATTTTTAGCCAAAAATTATATAGACCTACAAATATGTATATAGGTTTTGCTTATTTAAGGAATTGCATAGGGAAGAACATGGTTGAGGATTCTGTGGAGGCCCCTTGCCAAATGTCTGTTGTGGTGAGCTTGCCTTTTAACAGCAGAAGGCCGGACACAATGTTCTCCAACTGAGCCATTAAGTGTTCCTCACTTGTCCTCCAGACAGTGTTTCTGGAGAGTGACAATAAGATTACTTTCATTTTGGAGAGAAGAGAAGAGAAAAAGAAAGGAAACACAAAGTGCAAATCTGTCCCCTCTATGGCCTGGAGCTCTTACAGAGCCAGCCTCATAAATATTCCTATTTGTGAGGACAAAAAGCTGATATTCAATGATTGCACATACCTTATTTGTTGCATCAATAAATTTGACTCCTTTGTACGAGACAGACAGGACAATGGTTGGCACTTTCTTCATTTGTTCTGTAGACTTCTGAAACAAAAATGAAGATGCAGTTGGAGTTACATTGCATTGCAAGAACAGCGCTCTTTTCTACTTCTGACAAAATACTTCAGTTAAACAATAGGTACTTATCCAAATATTTGACTTTTTCTTGAGCTGACTGTGTTCTGGGCTTTTGAAATAGCTGCTTTGTAGTTACAAAATTCCACAGTTTATTGCAAGGATGCAAGAACTGCAGAGTTCTGCAGTTTATTGCAAGAATGATAAAAACTCTCTTTTTCCTTAGTACTATGGGAAGAGAATGAAGCAAGTTTGCTATACTTGAAATGACCAGTCATGTAATCAAGTATTTCCCAAAATATTCATGTTTAACACATCCATCTGATGTGCCCCATTCAGCTCTGCCTCACCTCTCCCTGTCCTTCTCAGCTGTAAAAATTTACAGCGCAGTGTTTTTTGTAGAACTACTTCTTTTCTGCAATTAGTTGTTATTTAGGAATATTTCACTCTCTCTCTTACTTTCTTGCTGTTATATTCGTGACATGAGATACCCCTGCAGCTCTCCAGGCCTGCCAGTCCAGTGTTATATCAGTTATATTTCTAACTGTCTGCACTTCCTCCAATGTGGTTTCTACTGCAACCTGCTTTACACATGAATTAGCACTGAGGTTAATTCTGCATTCCCTTAGTGCCAGGTTCTCTTACCTACAGTTTATATCTTTGTATAAAGCTATTTTTCTTTTATGCTATTCTACCTTTGTGTGCCTTCAATGTGAGACATGCAGCTAAGATACTTCTTGCTGAATGATTGGGAAAATATTTGGGATAGACGTAAATTCTCTGCAGAAAGCCTATTGATTAGTTTACAGATTAAATTTACTAAAAAAAAAAAAAAAGAAAAAAAAAGAAAAAAGAGAGAGAGAGTAAGAAAAATAAGAATGACATATCTTAGAGCTGATTTGAATTCTTTAAGGTGGGAGGCAATTACAGAGAAAACTATTATATACAAAACAACCATAGATAAATAATGTAGATGAAGTTCAGAGAACACTCAGTCATGGTAATTTCTGCCAGTGATCATAGAGATCAATCAAACATATTATTGAGAGGAAAACCTAAGTTCAGATACAGTTAAATAGGAAGAAATACCAGCACATAGAATGATGGTGCAAGCACATCAAAAGGCCTAGAAATACCATCCAAAAAGATCACGAGAGCAGTTGAAAAAAAAAGCAGCAGCAGTGGTTTTGTATCTTTGAAAGGAAATTAAAAAAAAAAAAAAAAAAGGAGATTTAAGCTTGAAAACACAGACTATATCTGAAAGAAAAAAAAAAAAAAAAAAAGGTGATGGCAATGCTAGACAGCAAACAAATAATAGCTTAAAAGAAAAAAAATGGAGAGTCCCTTTATCACATCTCATTTCTTCCTGAATCAAACAAGGCTCCATTTTTGCCAACATAACTTTCAAAGCTACAGATCCAACCACATTCTGCAATTAGTGTCCTGTACTGTGAAGGCTAAAACCTCTAATTAAGTTTTGAAGAGAACCCCACCCTTCCATACAACGGAGAGGAATATTGCATCTCTCAGTATCAAATGACAAGAGATTTAAGACGATGTCAAGTGTCAATTTATCCTGGAGAAAGCTTCTTTTACCCAGAAGCCTAGACACTTCTTAAAAATGAAAGCTTAAATGATAAAACATTCTGAAAAATATTACAAAGTCTGAAGGAAGACACTAATCTGATTTACATGTCTCTGAGTGGAAAACGAAATGGCATCCCTGCCAAAAAGAGAGCAAAGCACATACCTGCGTTTCTCTACAATAGATCTCAACCGACTCTTTTCATAAAATACAATTTCAATGCACACAAAGCATGACAGTGACTGCACAGAAGCTGCAGTACATACATCCATCAGAATAACAAGCAATATACCCCACATATGTTCATATCTAGGCAAAACATTCACAAATATGACAACATCACTTTAATCATCTGGCAGTGCAGCAATCATACAACTTTTGTCCTTTCTTTCTATCCCGACAGCTACATTCAGGAGCTCTTTGTCTCCTATTTTGATTATTGTAATTATCTCCTTCCTTGCCTCCTTAGCAGCAAAATTCCTCTTCTCCTCCCATACACTATGCAAACACAACTACTAAGTTCACTTATTTTAGCTTTTTGGTCTAATTTGTACTATCTGTCACTTTCCATAAAGGTGAAGCCTCCTGTTGGCAATGTTGTACCAGCTCCCTGAGAGTCCTCCTTCATCTAGACCAGTATTTTGTACTTTAACCATCTTCTTTATCTGTTCTACATTCACCTTGCTTTGTCTAGGGCAGACCTGATCTTTCATATTTATTGAAGGTTGTGAACTGACAGAAGACAATATCTGAGTGAAATAGCTCATCAAGATGCCATTAATCTGTATGTGGCAAATTAGGAAATGAATCAGAGGCTGATTGACATTTGCAATTTATTATGCCAAACCATCTCAGCTGGTAAGGAGTGGACATTCCTTATCAACTTGCAAATCAAACAAAAACCAGGATTCGTTCAAAGGTGTTCTGGAAGATTGCAATCCAGCATACAAACATGATTTAGGGATACAATTCTATGCTTATATGCCTGTTGCAACAAACAGTTGGGAAGTGGGGTAATATCCTTAGTAAAGTGCTATTGTGAAAAACACACAGCTCTCTTTCCCTCACTCCACTCCTAGTGACAGATTAACAGAAGTCCACATAAAATTACTCAAGAGTTTTGAGTTGCCATGGTGAGCTCATACTATTTGTTTGTTCATTCCTTTTTTAATGGAGAGGGTGGCAGCCAGGAAGCGTAACACGAGTTTTCAGAGATACAATACAAATATCATTTGCTCGGCCACTGTAACTGCTTTGGCTCTAGACTCTAGGATGTTGACAGACATCCCACAGCTTTCTTGGTCAGCTGTTTCGGTCCTCTGTGCAGGCCAAGTGGGCATCTCTGCCCATGCCTGTGACCAGAATTTGAGAAGGAGGTACACAGGCACCTGTATTTCCTTTCCTCATGCTTTTCAGTTGCTAACCACCATATCAATTCTGTTGAGGACATGATGAGGTGACAAAATATTTTCATCCATCTGTTGACTCTATGGGAAGCATATGGACCTGAGCCAAGGTTATAGGACCCACAGCTGAAGGCTGGCATAGGATGTCATGTGTATGTTGGCATATGGTCTAATGCTGCAAGGCATGTTCATACCAGAGTAGCAGGATTAGATTTTATCTGATGTAGAAGTAATCATAGTGACAGGACCCTGTTTTGGGCAAGTGCTCACTAGCCTGGAACTGGTCATAGTTACTACGAACTCCACAGTGGCTGTAACTTTGGCTCTTTATTTTAATATACAACTTTAGGAGAATCATCTGGATGAACAGCAAGTGTATTCTAGGCTTATTGCCATTGCCTGTCTCTGCCGTTGCCAGAGGATCAGCTGGTCATCCATGCAGGGACAGATGTGCACGTCTTGTCTCCTCAAGTGCACTGCTCCTGCAGTGAGAAGTCTTAATGCTGCAGAGTCTGTATGCCATACAGTGAAATTTGATCCCAGTTCTGAAATACTTCCTATAGGATAGGTAGATGACAGCGTGGAAGTATACCATGTGAAACACAAGTGCCATAAAACAGGCTTGACTACAGATACAGGAAGATGGAGGAAAGCACTGCCATCCTAAATCTAATGTGACATTTGTTCAGCTTCCATAGAGCCCCCAAAAAGACATGGAGCCCCTTTTTCTTATGAATCAATACCATTAGGAATAGAAGCCTCTCCTTTATTTTGATGCACTGCTGCTGTGCCAAAGCTTCTTTTGCTAATAGACTTTTCTGAAGAAAAATAATCTCTCTGAAAAGAACAAGAGGAGTGAGTGGTCACAGTATAGAAATAAATATATATGGACAACAACATGATAATTCTTACAGGTTAGTGGCAAGGTTTAAATAGACCTTAGGGCTTCAGTGCCCCTCAGAACTTGCTCTGCTGCACCCTCAGAGTGAGGGAACTGGCATCTGCTGGAATTCATAGTGCCTGCGAAGTCAGTGGAGAGCACCAGCCACACTGCAAGCACATCTGACTTTCTAAATGAGCTACTGCTTTTCTGCATAATTACCTGGTTATTACAGTGCTTACTTTTACAGTAAAGGTTGGGATTTACACTTTTCTGAGTCTGCATCTGAACCCATTGCTGCCACTATGCAGGACAGTGAGAAACCCATGTCTAGCAGGGGGCTAGACAGGGAGACAGCAAGTTCAAATCTGAATGCATTTCCTAGAAGAAAAAGGGCAGTCTGGGGTTCTAGCTGTTACTTCCAATCCTGTTTATGAATTTTCCTTAATTTCACTGAAAAAAGCAAAACTACTACTCACAAGTGGACTCTAAATAGATTGTTATAGTACTACAAACTCTCCAGAGTGAAGCATTTCTACCCGTATTTTGATTTTGAGCTAAAGGCTGTGCAGAACTGCCAGATGTTTATTTAGAATACAAACTAAGCTCCAGATAATTTAATTTGAGATCCACCCAGCCATTGTACCTACCAAATCAAATTAGTCAATGATGACTTAAAAGGCAGAGGATTTTTTCTTTCTTTCTGTGAATATAGAAATATAGACTAGCTGTTTGTTTTTAAAAAGGAAATACATGCATATACATAACATAAAATCCTAAAGGGCCTTTAATCCTTTCAAGACAGGATTGCACATCAATACCTTGTACTGTGCAGAACTGAGAGCATTAATCCAGCTCTTCTGAATACGCCTGAAGTATACAAAACATGGTATCTCTATGCACATACATGCACACAAAGCAGCTGAAGAAGAAATTAAGAAGCACACAGAATGGTGTCTAAGAAAGGTGCTCACACATTCCCTTGATATATTGTAGCATATGGTATAATCCAGCCCACTCTCAAAATGCTTTCACCACATCTATTTACTTTCTGACAAAAGGAATGAAGATTCTACTTTGACACCTTGACCACTTTCACATACTTATATGTACATAGAAGTACATTTATAACTGGATTACTCCACTTTCCTACAGTGACCAAAATGAAACCAGTTTCACTTTAAGGTTTTATTGCATATGTAATTATACTTGATCTTGCAAATACACAGTGAAAAGACATATTCGGCTATGCCAACTCACTAACAACTTCATACATAAATTTTGCATACAAGTTTATGAGCCTGTAAAATCTTAAAAATTCATCTTGGCTTTTTACTTTTGCAAACAAATCTCCTAATTCTGTTTTATACTACTTTTTAATAGCTATCTGAAGACTGTAGCTGGTAATTTTACTGTTCCATTACGTACTGGAATCGACTTCACTTAGAGAATCTGAACAATTTCCCATACTGGTAGTTGCTATTAATTCTAAATGGAATCAAACTGCACACTTCAAAATATGTGTTGGTATACCACCTACTATCAGATCCATAAGTCGGTTCCTTACGTAAGGCTTATGAAGCCTTGTTAAGCATTTCCTTTTGAGTGAATCACTTTGGCAACAGCATGCATGAGATGAAATAAAAAGGCAAAGTTCACTTTTGACCTGGTAGTTTTGAAGCCAATTTTGAAAATGCAGTCTGCCTTGTAACAAATATTTACTAACTTCTCACAGTCCAAAAGGCTTAAAAATGTTTCACTGACATAATTTAATACATCTTGGAATATGATAGCATCTGTAATCCCTGTGGTACAAAACTGTTTACTTCTCTACAATTAGTGGATGCCTCCAAGCTACATCATTAATATGAACATTGCACTGGGGATGCACCTGCAACTCATCTACTTGGGAACGAGATCTCCTTGTTTTTTCAATATCTGTACACACTCATCTGCTGCTGACAGGGCATTGCAGCCCTCCTGCATCTTGGATTCTTGTCAGCCAGAGAGTTCAAGAATGTACAGTCCTCTGAAGAATATGGGTTAGCATGATGTAGACATGCATAAGGACTAAATGTCTTTAAGACCTTCCATCTCTTATTTTTTCCTTTTGAGTAATATCCATGTGCCTGTTTCACTGTAGGCCCTCACTGCGCCCAAAGCAGTGGTGACACAAGAGATAGAGAGCTACAAGTCCCACTTGGGAGCACAGAGATCAGAGAATCTGTTCATTCTCAAATGCGGTATTGGATCCTGATGTGGTGTTTTACTGACTAGTTTTAGTGGGAATTGAGAAGCAGAAAGGGATTAGCAGAAACAAGAAGAAGGAGTTCATTTACATCAACTTCTCCTTTATGGAGGAAGGAGTAAGGAAGGAATGCCCTAGACCCTATTTCACTTTTATCAGAGTCACCTCTTCACTGCTTCATCTTCCTCTCCAGAGATAAGGGAAGCAGATTTTGTGACAATTCCAACTTTGACATTTTGGTCTTAAGTCAGCACATGCTTTTTGAATAGAATCTCATTGCTGGTTCCCCATAACTTTGACTTGAAATTTAAGAACCTCTTTTCTAATAATGAAAACTTCTAAGAAAATTATGCAATGTTTGGGAAGGTGGCAGGATCCAAGAACAGAATTTCAGCTCTCTCTTGGGAAGGGGCTGATTGATTCAGATTGTGCAATTTGATGTATGCAACATGAGTGATTTAACATCACATAAAGGAAAGAGTCTACTCTGCTGCACTTGCGCTGGTAAGCACAAAACCATTCCCTTTCTACGAGGTCAAGGAATTCAGATGTGTAAATGCCAGATGGAGTCTACTGTAGAAAACAAGTCTCTTCCCAGCTGCAATTAAACTTTATTCCTTTTCTTTATTTTGATGTAAACACATTTTATTCTCTTCTTGTTCCTATGGTGATCTGAAGTGAAGGCAGTAATCTGACTGAAAACACAACTTATAATATTTCCCATTCCATGCTGAGAAAGATGAAAGCTCCTAACTTCTTGAAGACATCTCTCAAATATAATTAATAAATCTCTCCTGGTCAGGACAGCAAGATTTAATCTCCAAAAAGCAAAGGTCAGTTTACAGCAGGTGAGGAAGGGAGATAAGGAGACAGTACTGTCGACTGCAAAGGGAGTTTGTGAGAGAAAATAGCTGGAAACAAATAGGAAATCATAAAATATAAATCCATCGTTGGAGCACAAATATGTGACTGGAAAAATAAAGTATAATTCCTCTAATAGGCACAGTTCTTGCCAAATATCCATAATTTTGAACGGCTACAAGAATTTGCAATTTGGGTGGGAACAAAAAACATATATAACCCTACCACTGTGAAGAACTCAATCTAATATATCTGCATGATTTTCCCCAAACAAACCCTTCATCTGCCCTGCTGGAGCATACAGCTGTACAATGATGAGAAGTACAGTGGATGACCAAGAAGAGTTATTAAGACAGCTATGAACATGCCTCTTTTTTTTTTTCTCTCTTTCTCTCTTTATTTCTCTCTCCCTTCCTTCCTTTTTCTTTTTTTTTTTTTTTTTCCTTAGACATTATAGAAGATTTAGGATCTCCCTTCTCTCTTAAACTATAAGTCTATATAAGAAGAATAGGCTGCTGTAAGCCTGTCTGTGGAGAGAAGTGAGGGATATCCTCATTACAGTTCTTTTGAAGAATCCAAACCATAAATAGCAATAACTGAAAGTTCAGGAAGCCTCTACAGTTACCAGGGAGGGACTAGCAGTCAGCAAGTTGTCATTTTTGTTGCTTTTCTGTATATATGAATGATTAAGGAAGATCAAGATTATTTTTTCCCACTGATAGGCTTTCATCCTCGTGTGCACTTGCTGACAGGAAAATGTCCAGTGAATACCAACACTATTTTGAACAGCATTAGGTTGAAGAAGAAGCAAAAATCACATTGACGGAAATACTAGTTACCTAATTTTCATACTTTCTGCTTAAAAACATTATCTAGCAGACTCCAGAAAGATTAAAAATTTGCTGGAATGGACCCCAACATGATACAAAGTTACATATAATGTATTTCACCCTCAGCCTGTTTCAGACTACAGCACGAAGTTCAACATGTATATTTGAAATACAGAAGTAGTAAAATAAAATAAACACTAAAATTAAATGGTGCTCTATCACATTAGTATAGCCTTGTGTACAACTTTACTTATTAACAAGAATGTACGTAAGTGTCGTGGTTCCGCTCGAGTGGGCAGCCGAGCTCCACCACAGCCGCTCTCTCACTCCCCCTCCTCAAAGAGGAATGGGGAGAAAATATGTGAAAAGGGCTCAAGGGTTGAGATAAGGACGAGAAAATCACGCAATAATTATTGTAACGGGCAAAACAGACTCGGCATAAGGAGATAGTAAGATTTATTGCCTATTACTAACAAGCGAGAGAAGTGAGAAAACAAAGGAAAAAGCAAACCAAAAGCACCTTCCCCCCCATCCACCCTCTTCCACCTCCTCCCCCCGAGCGGCGCAGGGGAACGGGGGAATGGGGGTTATGGTCAGTCTACAGCACTTCTTCTCTGCCGCTCCTTCTCGGTCACTCTCGTCCCCTCTGCTATGGGGTCCCACCCACGGGATGCAGTCCTTGATGAACTGATCCGGCGTGGGCTTCCCACAGGCAGCAGCTCTTCCAGAACTGCTCCAGATATGGGTCCGTACCACGGGGCCCATCCCTCAGGAGAAAACTGCTCCAACCTGGCTCCCCTACGGGCAGCAGCTCCTGCCAGGTCACCTGCTCCTGCATGGGCTCCTCTCCACGGGCTACAGGTCCGGCCCGGAATCTGCTCCGGCAGGGGTCTTCCACAGGCGGCAGCCTCCGTCGGTGCCTGGCCACCTGCTCCACCGTGGTCTCCTCCACGGGCTGCAGCGTGGAACCCTGCTCCACCGTGGTACTTCATGGGCTGCAGGGGGACATCCTGCTTCACCATGGTCCTCACCACAGGCCGCAGGGGACTTCTGCTCCGGCGCCTGGAGCACCTCTCCCCCTCCCTCTACACTGACCTTGGCACCTGCAAGGCTGTTCTCTCACTCCTGGCTGCTGTCTGGCACAGCGTTTTTTCCCTGTCTTAAATATGCTCTCACAGAGGCGCAAAACAACATCGCTTATTGGCTCAGATCTGGAAAACAATGGGGCCCTTCCCAAACATGGGGCAGCTTCTAGATCTTTCTCACAGAAACCACCCCTATGGCTCCTTGCTACCAAAACCTTGCCACGTAAACCCACTACAGTAAGAGAATGCACAAGTGGACAAAATTCAGTACCTGAGAAGCAGTCAGATTACGTATCTAACTTTTAACCTCTTCTTAGTAAGTGAAATGTCCTTTTCAGTACATTTAAAGTAAAATGTAATTATAAAATAATCCATATTTTCAACAACAACATCACATCAATACTTCAGCATGGTTTAGGACAACCTGAATGCCCAGTTCAGAGACACTGACAACGGGGGGAGAAATTTTGGAAAAAGATACATTTTTCTCACTGGTAAACTTACTCTAAGATAATAATTTGTTCTCATTAAGTCAATTTTTTTTTTTTTTTTTTGCTTCTGACTTGAATATGATAAAAAGGACTACCTTGAAAGGATAGATAAAATCTTGATTAAGAACTGTTTCACTCAAATCTCTTTGCAACAAATATAAAATAAAAAAGTTCCTTAAACTGCAAAATAAACATTCTCACAGCATAATGGTTTCAAAATAGAATATAAAAAAAATATATATATAAGCAGTACTACAATAGTGTTTATATAAGTGCCCTGTATGGTGCTACAGACTGTTTGTATAACTCCATTATTTTTATGGAAAAATTATAATTTATATTACATTTGTTTTCAAACAGTTTTTCAGGTGTGCAATTTAAATTTGCCAAGTTTAGAGCATATTTCAAAAAAAAAAAATCTTAAAAATGCTATAAATTATTAACTGTGGCTTTTTTGATGTTTAGCTTCCTAGTTCAGTCAAATAACTTACTGAAGATGTCATATGCTACTATGGTGTCAAATTCCATCCTAAGATCTGTATAAGGATATTCCTTAAAAACTGAAGTGCTACATTAGACAGTTTGAAAACTAAATCGAAAGATGGTACACTTGCAGCCTCAGTTAATCTCACCAGAACACGTGTATGTGACTGCAGAACCTCTCTCTGTTGAGTTGCTGTTTTTTTTTAAAGAGGAGTTTAAGCCCAGGTAAGGAATGATTAGCATGTAATTAGCCATGGATCTTCAAGCAATCCAGTAAGCATGAATTACTGTCAGCCCTTAGCTTAAACAGCTTGTGCAGAAGTCTATGTACTGTAGATACGTAACCAATACTAAATGGTTGTCTGATTGCATGAATTTTACATGTCTTCTAGCTTTATAAATGATCCACATGCTACATCTAGTGTTCAGAGGCATCTTGTCTAAAAGATTTATGATCCATAAAATTAAGTCTTTCACTCTCTCATCTATACATTTTTACATCTTCAGTAGGTCATGAAACAATTATATTCTTCATTATTTCATCATGCCAGACCATGATATGCTTGCCATCTCTATAACCAGGAGTGTTTTTACTCCACTACAATTGGGAATGTATCAGGTAGCTGGCCTGGTGTTGTTCTGAGTTTCTGGCAGCAGTATATTTGTTGTAGATAGAATGACCCTCATAATAATTTTCTACAAACCAGCATCAGCCCAAAGAGCTGCAGTATAATATATTCTTACCAAATGAGTGGAAGCCTAACTGCTTTTCCACTAACAGATGAACTTGAATTGGTATTCTTTTCATCCTTTGGTCATTAAATGGGTAAATAATTCATAACTCACAATACATGGGAATACTCATGAGAGTAAAGGCACACGCATGATAATGTGATTTTAGATATCACATACGTAAAAAACAATGACCTTGGTAACATTAACATATTTACTAGTACATGTTTTATATAGTAAATTCAATCTCTATTATTATATATAATCATTGTATATGTTATAGATCAATTCTCTTTATGAAAAGAAACCAATATAGTGCATTTAAGTGTGTGAAAAGTACTTTGAAGCAGTCTCAAAGATTCAAGAGGAAACAAAGGATATACATTTGCTTTTCCGAGACAAAATGCAAAATAAAGTCTACCTTCAAATTTTGGTGTTAAGTTAAAAGGCAGAGTGGGCCTCTTACTGAATGCCAACGTAAATGTAAGGGAGCCAGAAACAAATACGTAACAAAACATTATAAAATCAAAAAAGCTTTAGTACAAGTAATTATCAGCTATTATTATTTAATATAATAAAAATTACAGAAGCAAGTTAATTTACTAACTTACCCTCATCTTTGCACATGCGTCCTGTGTTGACTCTGTGCCTCTTAACTCTTTTACCAGCATAGAACCTAAATACTAAAATAAAAATCCATTAAACTTAACATAGCTAATATTTCAGAACAAAAAACATTTTCAGAAATGCACTAAAAATGCCTCAGAAATCACAGTTCTACCAGACAATTTAATATTGCATGGTTTTAGAGTTTATCCACCCTGCCGTTCTCTGATAGATCATTTAAAATGATGTTAATCATACAATGAAACAGGAATGCACAGCAAGTGTATTAAATCAGATGGAGCCCTTTGAAACAGCACGTGAAAGTGTTCTAGCTTATAACCTTAGTCACTCAAGCAACAATCACATACTACAGATTCCATCTGAAAAATACCATTTGATTAAAAAATGGAGAGTTTGCTTTTTTTAGTTGCCATCTGTCAAACTTGTATTGCTATGTGTACAATCACGTGGACACGAAGGGCAGCAGAGTTGCTAACCTCTCTGTACTCAATCTGTAACTACTTTATGTGTAAACAGCAAACAGAGCCTGATGTCAGCAAACAGAACACAGATCTGAGCTGCAAACTAGCTTAAACCATTATTTCTTCCTAAGAAAAGACTGACCCTGAACTATTATTTCAAGGCTGTTATTGGAACTGAACAGGGTGGCAGTGAGTGCTGGGTCCTGGCTCAGCTCAGTGAAAGCCACCGTCCTCCACAATCAGCTTCCTCACCTCTGAGGGCATGCACATCCTACCTGCCTCTTCCTCACCTTGCTGATGGGGGCACTTTGAGCCCTCCCTTCTGCACCCTAACAGCAGGCTCTACTCCTCTGGATATGTAGATCTGGGGACTCAATACTTTCTCAACAAAGTGTGATTTGCACTGGTTCCCCAGGGATGAAGTTGGCTACATCCTCACTGCTGTTCTTGCCTGTTAGAGAGAGGTCTTGTTACTGTCAACAGAGTTGTGCAAGGGCCATAGGCTGCATTTCACCTCTATACACTAGAGGTGTGCAGATTTGTTGATATGCATGTTTTGTACAGTTCTGTGCACATGGATGTTTCTGTATTTCTATATAGTGTCACATGCAGGTTTGGCTTAATCAAGGAAAGAGAAAGAGGACAGCAGACTGCCCCTTATCTTCTCCTTCCCAGGCACAGAAATGTCTCTTTGCATTCCCACTACACTTTAATGTCATGGCTTCTCTTAAGTCTTCCATCCTAAGTAAGCAACTAAGTAAGTTGAAGAGAAGTCATACCACTGGTGAGAACAGGCTAGGTGAGCTCCAGGAGGAGACCCAGCACCATAGACAGGAGCCTCTTCCCAGAGGATACTGCAGCCCACCACTGCTGCCTGGCCCATTTCATTCTACCACATTGACTTCCCTTGGGAATACTCTAAGATGGTTTAAGTTAAAAGGCAGTAAGGCACATGGTTTATTGATGAGACTTGGTAGGTCAGGTTGATGGTTGGACTTGATGATCTTTTGATCTTGACTTGAAGGTCTTTACTACTCTAAATGCTCCTGACTCTATAACCTAACCAAACCAGAGAGTGAACCAGCTTCACCTCAAACAAGAACTGATCAAAATATAACTTCATTTACAGATGAATGTGAACTGCAAACAGAGCAGAAAGTGTACTGGTTCAACTCTCTGGTCTGTTGACCTAGACTGAGAAGTTTTCTTTAGAGCCTTCAGTTCACATTGTGTGCCACAGAAGTCTCTGACCTGCAAGAAAATGCATAAATATTTCAATGTAGACAGTAGCCAAGATGGTGATTAGCGAGCAACACTTTACAGAACATCATAAACGAAAGGGTGAACAACACCACTGCTATCAGATAAGTGCAGGCAGAGAGGAACTAATGAAGGGCATTCCTACAGGACCACAGATGTGAAAGATTTGTAGGTCTAGCAGATGTGATTCCAGCCGGGGGCATGATGGTGACATGAACAGGGCTTTGGGCATTAATTTGATGGGATGGCTTGATATCACCCTTATAGACAAGCAACTGATTTAGAACAAGTTCAGAAATTAGAAAATTAAATAAAAGCCTGTGGAGTTGAATTGTTTCTTTCTGTAAGTCCTTTGCTGTCTGACCTTTGGAATCCTTAGCCTTCTCTGAGAAGGATGCAATTTAGTTCTTCAATTTTATTTATTTATTTATCAAATGCACTATGGCAAAACGATTTGGGATTGCTTGAAAAGCTTGAAAGCTACCAGTTGGGCAGGCATCATGGAAAAAACAAAACAACAAAACAAAAAACAAACAAACAAACAAACAACAAACACACAAAAAAACACACTAAACTGCTTTTGAGCTCCCAGCAGAAGAGGAAGGAAGAGAAGATCTGGGCAGCTCTGATACCACGTGCACAGTGGCAAAAAGACTCGGCTGCAGGCATTCAAAAATGCTTCCCAGATTGGACTGAAGAACTGACAAACAAATTACAAAGCTACTGCCCAGGTAGATGTCAGAAGACTCTGAAATTCTTTGAGAGAATTTTGATTTCCTTTGACTTGCTTTGCTTTCAGAAACGTTCCTTCTCAAAGACCCAGAACATGTGGGAGCAAAGTAGAGGATATCAGTTCAACTGAGTGAAGTGAGATACAATAAAAGGTACCTTTCGTAACTTCCAAGCCAGTGTTATACTCTATAAAGTCGAGGTCGTTACAGCTCAGGAAGCTAAGACAGTTCATTGATGCATGGTCCTTAGGGAAGAAAGATGTCTCCTTCACCACTGCTAACTTTGATATTTTGATAGCCCCTTTTTCCTGTTAATCCCAACTTAATCACTTCAATGATCAATATGCCTATCAATCTAGTGCTAAGATTACATCCAATTATGAATTTATTGCTGGATCAAGGAATGAGTTAAGAGGCCCTCTTCAGATAAACCCATTCACTATACCTAAAATATTAAGAAAACTTGAAGTCATTAAGCTGCCTAATGAATTTGAGGTGCTGCACAGGAAGAGAGAAGGCCCAAGAACAGGTGAGGTGGATTTTGACTGTGTCTTGCTGAGGAAGTTGGGAGGTTCCTGTTACTGACCAGGGACATTACTCCATTTGTGGTATTTTCTACAGCATGAAGGTCTTATGGAAGATACAGATGCATTTTAGTGAGCCAGGCCTGTAACAACCCTTCTGCCCCTCCTCAGTGGGATCCAGGCTCTCACCTGTATTATTTAGTTCCTTATTTATAGCTTTCTGAATTATGTTTTAAATCAGGTTCAGTTCTCCACAAAAATACCCTAGTGCTTGGTGAACAGAGCATTATCCTAAAAAGCACTCTGGATCTAAGTCCCATCAGGTGAAGAGGATCTAAAACCCATATCCTGGACAAGTGGTTAACCTCCAGCTATGCTAAAGGCACAAAAAATATTTAGCCCCTTTCCTTTTAAAAATATCAGTCTTGCTTTATTAGGTGCCCTCTTCTAAAGAGGATGCAGCTGTGTGGATCCCAAGTAGATGGAAGCATCGTCAGCAGCTTTACCAGTGCTTTCCAGTAAAGCCAAAGGGGAAACATAACGGTTTAAATAGGTAGGCTGAGGCACCTCTTGAGATCTGCAGAAGAATGAGCTGCCCTCCATTGACACAGCAAACTCAAGGCTTCAGAAACATGTTTTTCATTTAAAAGTCTCCCAATATTTCTTTTTTTTTTTTTTTTTTTTTTTTTTTTTTTTTTTTATACTTCAGGAGACCTTCCTCTCCTTCACAAGCATGCATAACAGCCAAAGAACACCAATCATCCTTAGCTGTAGAAAGAAGCTCCATTTCTCCAGAAATGGAAGTGGGAATGAGTTACAGCTACTGGGAGGTAAAAATAAATACTCCCTGCCCTGAAGGAACTGACTGCTACTGGTACTTTAAGTCATCATCAATTTAGGGGAGGTTTGAATGTGCCCTCATCTCACAGTAAATGCTGCCTCAGACCACGGCCTCCAACTTCCCCAACTTCAATTCCCCAAAATACGTGTAAAAAATTCAGGCAAGGCAATACTCACTTTAGATAATGTGCACTAAACATTATGGTATGCATAAGGATCTCAATATTATGTTGTTTTATTATTTGTCCCATAAACACCAGACAGGCATTTTTGAAGGAGTGTTTTCTCTCACTGTCATTTCTACAACACTTAGCTACTTATTCATAGTGTCATTTCCCTAACACTATTGCTACATGGGCTGCAATATATCAGAAAATTCATAGCAAAAATTACTGTGCATGCTTGTTTCTCATTTGTTATAATTACAGTATTGCAGAGGAAGTAGTTTGTTTCATTAAAAGTGATTGACAAAATATTATAAATTGAAAAAAGGTTATCAAAATCTAACATTAATATATTTACTCCAAATCAAACCACTAAATTTATAAACACTTACAAATGCTTTATAATCGCAAGATTGGAAGATGAGTTTCTCTGGATGATGTTGCCAGTATTGTACAGGTGTTGATGCTGTGGCTTCATTTGGAGGTCGCAAGGTAATTGAAGGCTCTCCCCAGTCTCCTGTCTGAAAATCAGATGCTCAAGATATAAAAAAGTTGCAGAAATTCACTATAAAGTAGCCTTCCATTGTTGTGATCAATTAACACTGACATATTTTCTACATATAAAGCCATGTAGAAGTTGTACTCACTTATTTTAGTTACAGCATTTTTCATGACTTAATTTATAATCCAAACTCATCTGCTGTAGTGTTTAATGATGCTTTAATTAAATCTATTTACCTTTAGAATAAAATCATTATGCACCAGAAATCTTCCTTAAAAATAACTGTTTACAATATATGTATGAGGATGAGAGCACTTGAAAAAAATCATGAGATGCACAAAAGTGCCATTCACAAATTCTGCTATGTGTTTTACAAGCTTTTTTAAACAGTTAATAAGTCTTCCATTATCCAGCATATACAACTGATAACTAACTTTCCTAAATGGCCAAATAACTGAGACTTTGCTTTTATCTGAAGACATATTATACATTCTTCGAACATATGAGACATTCTTTAATCTCTTTATGAATATTTACTTTGACCACTTTCTCTTGATGTCTCATTGTAGAATTACTAACACTGCCCTTCCATGTGCATCATTCTCACTGATAAATGATTGTCTTCCTAGAGCTTTCATCTCCCCTCTTTCCTCAAGGAACAAGGGCAGGACAGTAGCTTGTTGCCAAACCCATTCACAGGGCACTCTTCTCCCTTTCAACAAGAGCCAACACAGACATCTGTACAGGAATCCCCACGGCACAGCAATTCTGGTATGGGTCTCATCTGACACCTCATATTTTGGACATGGCTTTACTGGACCTGGACTGACATTTGGGCCCTCTGAACCCTTTGAGTCTCCCTCCACCTGGCGTCTTTCTCCTCTTCCCAACCTCTCTTTCCTCAGACACTGATCCCACTCATCCCTTAGCCTATCCAGTCTGGTCTCTCTGAATTCTGCTCCCCTTCTTTCTCTGACTTTTGGGATCAGATCTCTCCTTCTTGATCCTTCTTCCTCCCTTAGTTGTTCTTTCTCAAACTATTTCATCCTCTTCTATGAGTCTTTCAATTTGGACTATGCTACCACTTTCTTTACCTGCACATATCTTGTAAATTTTCTGTGTATGTAATATTGCTAAAATGTGTGTTGAAACTAGCAAGGAATCACCATTTCACACAAAATATGGCTAGAAGTTAAGACTTTTAAAATAAGAAGTAGTTAAGCATCAAAAACACATGAAAACAATTCGTATTGAAGACATTCAAGTGTCTGGCAAACTATCACATCCTACTAATTAAATCAGGACAGAGTAAACAAAACAAGTACATCATTTTCATGTGTCACAAAATAATGAAATGACACACATTTGCACAACTCTGCAATGAAAAGCAAGAGATAAATCTGGAAACAGCAACATTACCCTGCCAATATGGTAACTTCAAGCAAGTGAACATCATAAAACAAGTCGAACCTACTTTATGTTGACACTATTAGTACATCTACAAATTATACAGCATTGTAATTTCAGTTTTGCCTACTTAAGTTTTTTATATGCTATGGGATCTAACTTGAACCTCAAATTTTGAAAGGGAAACATCAGCAGTTGCTCAAGTTTTTAGCATTCTTTATCCACGGAAATTAATCCTTCTGACCGCTAATTTATAAAACCCTTCGTCATATTTAATCTGCAGTGAGAATTTGATTTCTTTAAGAAGCAGTTTTTCTTATAAATTATGGTTTCAATCATATTACAAAGAGTAAGAATCTGTATCCTTATTAATACCATTTGTATTTGACTACAAAAGAAGATGGACTGCATCCCTCACAAATTTCCACAGCATGCTCAGCTGTCTATTATGAAATGTTCAAGGCTGTAACTAACAGAACACCTGAAACAGTCCCTTCTTCTAACAAAGATATACTCCTGCATGTTCTCTGTAAGGAAAGAGATCTCAGGAGATATATCCTAACCATTTAGCAAAAGGTTATTACGATGGAACAGGAATAAATTCAGAATACAGCAGCTATAAAAGTACATCCTTTGACCACCTGTTTTTCCACCGAAGAAGCCCAGGGATGGCAGTCAGGGAGGAGCAGTATTTCTACATAATAAGTGACATTGGGTAGTGCTCCAAACCCTTTTGTTGCACTGGCGTTGAATATAGAAAATGGATGCTAATGGCAAATTAAGAAGGGTACTTAAGGACTAAAATGAATACAACATTTTACAGATTTAATATCTTTCATGCAAAAGGGAGTCAATGCACAGAGAACTGCATCCCTTCTGTCTGTAAATGAAGAGCGGTGACAAGAGAAACAGTGATTACCTTTCATATTGGTTCAATTTTATAAAGGAGCTAGGAAGCAATAATAATAAGGAAATCAGAAATAATCTTCAATCAGGCTAATAAAAGTAGTGTATAAGAAACTTAGAGAGGGACTGTGAGGAGACCGTTGATTTATATCCATCATTTACTCTATAAATACGTACAGTCATCCAAGTATCTCCTCCTTTTAAATTAGACAAAACAGAAGTGATAAGGTTGCTATACATGTCTCTAGGATGATCTAAATACACAATATCACTGAGATTAAGGGAAGGTAGAGAGGTGGGATTTCTGCAGTTCCTGACAGACAACTGCAGCTGAAGACCTTTCATGTACTCTGATGTTTCTTGCAGAGGGAGCAGATACTAAAAAAAGCAGCATAAAATTAAACATCATAGGTAATATATTATTATGATAGATGAAGGAGAAGAAGAGTTATACATAGTCATAAAAAATCTTTTTGTAACTGTATAATAAGTGCTTTTAATTCAGTTTTCTGGTCTCATTTCCTTTTATTCATTTCTTACCAAACTCCTTAGATTTTTAGACCATACTAGGGCTACTTTTCAGTATCTACTCAGACTGAGTTACAACAAGGTACTCTCCAAAGACCAGATCCATGAGTATGTTTAAAAATATAAAAATAAAAATAAAAATTAGATGGGGAATTATTTTTTTTAATTGAAGGAGAAGAAAGCATTTAAGCTGCATTAAGGCAGCTAAAATATTTTCATAAATTTGGGCTTGAAAACCTCTCCAGGAAGGAGAAGTTCTTCAGCTGACTCACACCAGTCAGATTCTAAAATTCTGAGATTTAGGATGATTATGATTGTGTCATGATGGCAATTAACTACAGTTTAAACACAAAGGTGCAGAAACAGCTTTGACCTAGAGAAGAGTTGGGATGACAGTTAAGTCTGGGGTAGAAAAATATGAATTGTAAATCTGAGGAATTGGTGTGGAACAACTCTGTGTTGTATGGAGATTCAGGTCTTTAATAAGCACCTGGAACACTTTCAAGCACTATAGAAATGTTCGGAAATTGTTGTACCAGACCAACTATAATATTTGATTTAGTTTTTAAAAATACATAACGTTAGATAAGAACTTTCTTATTTGAATATTTAATTTGCAATATATATTTGCAAGAAATAATCAAACATTTAAGCTTATGTATTTTTTATGAGACTATATACGTATGGAGATTTTAATCTATCTGATGAAGTAGAAAGGGAAGAGAGAATTTATTCCTCATCTCACTTTGCATCTCATCAGGCAGCTGTGCAACTTCTCACGTGGTTTTTACTGTGCTGCCTGTGGTCTGGTGTTCCATGTTTCTAGCCAGCATCTTTCCTCTCACTGGCCTTAGTCACCTTGACAAAAAAGATTTTTTGTTCCACATTTGCAGATAAATAATTTACATACCAAAGCCATCTCAAGTAAGGTGCCAAAATGGATGAGATTCAGTGCTTTTACAGTGACAATTTTTAACCATAAAGGTCATAGCCTTAAAGACCAATTTCTCATGCCTTTGAAGTGCTTCACAGGCCTGAAAACAGGCAGATGTGCACTTCTCAGGACTCATATACTTGATGTCAAATGAATTGCTGAAGCAGATTACTGCTATTAGGTAATTTCTACAGTTGTAGCACAGGTTATTCTAATTCATCCAATTCTGTGAGAACCGTATTTGACTCATATTAAAGGCACCTGGATGCAGTAGTAGTTACAGGTAAGAAGTCATCTGACTACAACTTCTATAAAATCTAACATCTGCCTCATCTTTTTATTAAAATGTCAAGTCAAAAAAACTCCATGCTATAGAAAAAAAATTAGGCCCAGTTTTGATTGGCATGAATGTATTCATTTTTAACAAGGCCTACATCTTATAACTCTTCACCTGTTAAAGCCTCATGCCTAGTTATGGTAACGTGCATTAATTGCCATGACAACAATAAATTGGAGCACACAGATATACTGCTTTTCGCTGAAAAATTAATAATTTTCTCCCTGTAAGAATTTTAAATGCTCTGCAGGCCAGTCAAATCCTAATTATTTCCTTATTATTAGTTCCTAATCTATCTATCTAGATATATTTGAAATAATAGAGATGGGTGTGTGGTGTACCTACCTTTTAAAAGACTCTAAAGGCTGGTAGCCAAAATGGCCCCTCTCTGCCAGAAATAGTGCAAGAAGGCAGTTAAATGATAGAAACCAGGAGACGTTTACAGACCCTTTGAACAACTGTGCTTGGTGAAGTTCAAACCCCTGACTTGTTCTCACCACACTGCAATACAGATAACTGGTTTTGCTCTTACTTGTACAGCCCATGTGGCTTTGTCACAGAAGTTATGAAAATTCAGAGCACTACCAATGCTAGCTAATTCCCCAAAAGTGCCTTACTGCCTTTGCAAACACATCACGTTCCTTGGCTAGGTGAAGCCTATAGATTAAGACAGAAAGGGCAGCAGCAACACAGTGTGGGGGTGAAACTGTGCAAACTGTGCTGTTTACACTGTTTCGTGCTTTGAAGAAGTGAGCAAACAAAAACACCAGGAACAGAAATCAAAGCTCCCACCGAGCGAGACTGCTGCTGGCAATCCCCTCGCATCCTGTATGCGCATCATAAAGCCAACATACGCGAACCACATGGCACGATACATGGATGCGCACACACATAGTCCCGAAAGAGGGAGGACAAGTTACAAACTTTTTTTTTTTTTTGCTGATTTCAACAACATGACACCCGTAGATAACAGCATGGCGACAGACTGTACATCCATAGAGTGACAACATAGCCATTTATCACTGTATCTTACATTATGAACCTGATGAATCGATGAGAAAGGATATCCTGCATTCTGGTTGGTCCAGATCTCACAGACAGAGGACTGCTAATATAAACAGAAAACTACATCTCATCTTGTAAATATTAATGCACCGCAACTGCCAAAAGGCAAGAATAATTAAGAAAAGGCTTGCAATAACATTAAAGAAGGGAGAAAAACAGCTGTTAAAAGTAATTTTTTATTTATTTGCTGACAAAATATTTTTGGACTGACTGGAAGGAAACATAGCTTATTCAGAGATGTTAGAAGAGGCTTCAAACTGTGAGTACAAGAAAACAATTTAGTCAGAAGTGCTGGTGATGTAAAGAGAGAAAGTTATGCAGGCATAAACAGAAAATGCAGAGAGCAGAAGAAATATTGGTTACTTTCAGTTTTTGGCAGGAAAGAAGTTTGAAGTCAACACCCCCAATTAAGTTTTGAGATTTTAATCTCACTCTGCTGGAGATTTTCACAGGGATAGAGAAAGGGAAAAATCTGGCAATATAGTCAACAGGAAAGATCAGTTCTCTTTACACAATTACCAGGAAAGAATGCACTGCAATTAAGTGAAGCAGTCAGCCACCATCTCCTTCCACCAACAGTTCCTTTGCATATAAAGTTACAGACAATATTACCTTTGGTATTGACCATGCCCCCACTTAGCAATTAAAAAGGTTTCTTTCAGCATTCTACATTATTTTATAGATAGTGTGTAGCAGGCAAAGCAAAGTAAGCATACTGTAGCATCTCTAGCAAAAGCAACAGAGCTAGATGAGCACAGCATTCACCAGCATCCGCTACATATTTCCTTGTTTGGACAATCATCAAGAAAGCATCTTGACACCTTAGCAAAAGCTAAGATAACATTTTACAGTAGCCAGGCAACTAAAACAAAGCATCAGACGTAGGAGCTGCCCACAGTATCTTAGGCAGGCAGCAACAAAAGGCACTAAACACACATGAAAAATGCAACTGCAGCATCCAGAATAGCTAGCAATTAAAGTATCAGTAATTTAACAGCAGCAGAGTGTGCATTGCTGGTTCTTAGCAGCAGCAGCAGGAATTCAGCATTGATGCTCAAAACAGATAACCCCAAAAGTGCAACTCTTGTCAGAAATATGGCTCTTGCTCTTACCTTCAGCAGTCTGAAACCTGGCTGCCTGGCTGGTGACAGGCTAGGTTATCAGCTCTGGTTACTGTCAGGGCAGGCTGGCACCCTCTGTACTGACTACCGTGCGCTACCAGACAGGCTGGTGACTGCCTAATGTTGTTAATTGTCCCTTATTTCCTTCATGATTTGAAATGCATGCACACACATCCCTTCCCCCTGTTTCATTAATTTTTAAATTTTCCCATATCCAGTTAATTTCTTCCCTATCTTGTTTTCAAAATTATGTGTGTTTCCTAAGTGATGCGCAGGGCACTCAGTATAAGGCCATCAGCAAGCACCACTTCAGTGACTCCTCCTGCTGAACTACTTAGCACTAGTTACATTTTTTTTTTCCTCCTCATCTGTATGTCTAGAAAACTGATTTCTGTATGCTCCAGCCATGCCCATCACCGTGATGCCTATCAGAGGCTGCGCTTCAGCTTTTCAAGGAAAGTGTAAAAGTGAAGGCATTTTCATGCCAGGTGCAGCATCCCCAAGCATCTGGCAGTCAAGAAAACATATTGTAGTGCTATTTGGACACACTTGCTGAGGTCCTGAAAAGAATAAGATAAATTAGCATGGCACTGCATGCTAACAGACGTTTAATTTCTCTCCAGCACTAAGGGTGCTGGCACAATGTTGCTGTGATGCTGTCTTATTGTACAGCTGGTTCTCACCACCTTGATATTCTGGAGACAAAGGTTATCCTTCAGTCCTGCCCCTCCTGAGGACTTGCCCTCAAGCAGCAGTGCCTGGTGCCTTCTGCAAGCAGCTGTGGCCCTGGCATAGCAGTTCTGTGATAACAGACCTACAATGCTGTGGCAGGAAATGTTATGAATACACCAGGTCCATCTACGGCTGCTTAGGTGCTAACTTACTTGGGAACAGGTAACACAACACTGCAGTAACCATATAAGCAAGTTTTAAGCTTTTAAAAACAGGCAGGAAATCAATCCTTTCTTACACATGCCAATGCTGCCCACCCTGTCCCTCCATCCCCGGAAAGAACCTCATGGGTTAGTCCACTCACTCCAAGAGCTGGGAGATCTGAATCTGATGCCTTTCTCTGACTGAGGGAATTCACACCTACATATTTCACCTTCCTCTCCTATGAGTTAAAGCAGCAGAAGGTAGGCTGTCTTCAATCCCTTTTATAAATGAAGGGAAGCGCTTCTTATTTTTAATTCCTAGGAGAAAGAAGAGTGCACAAAAGCAGATGTTTGAAGCACTCATCTGTGAGAGACGAGCTCGGGGCCCAGGTCCCTGCTCCCTTCCTCCAGGATTAATGGCTTAGGGGGTCTAGAATTAAGCTAAATTACCTTTAAGTACAGGTGACTATATTTATTAAAGAGGACCAGCAGTGACTGAGAATGTCTCATGACTGCATCAATGGCCAGTGGGAAGTACAGCCATGCAAAACTCATTACTCAGTTCTGTACTCATTAATGTTTGAATGACTAAGGTACTGACATGCAGTACAGAAGGAACATTAATTTTATGGAAGGTAATGAATTGAAATTCAAAAGCCAACCTTTTCTTTGGACCACTGTAAAAATATTTAGCATTTATTATATACATATTTTATGTCTTCAAAGTGCTGAATTTTTTTAATGAATTATGAAAACCCTGTGAGAAGTACTTCAGGTTGCATACCCCTGTGCTGAAGTGGAAGGAACCAAGGAAAGGAAAAAGGTTAAGTGAGCATCTGAGGCCAGAAATTCAGTAAGCAGTAGGAGAGAGAGTTGATATTAGACTTCAAACATGCCCAATTTTCAGTTCCCAAAACATATGCCCTCAAAATAAAGGAAAATAAATAAATCTGTGCATGCACTTCCATGGTAATAAACAGAAATACACTTGGGCATTTAATACCACTGATGTACAAGGTTCTGTGAAAAAGAGCTTCACAAATATTTTTTTTCTTAAGGAATATAGCTAAAAATAATAAAAATAGCACCAGCTATTGTATGATTAGCATCAAACATGCACTTATCTTATTGGTATGCATTTATCTTTTGGGAAGAACAATGTTCCAGCAAGAATCTGATATTCTGATATAAAAGCTATAGATGTCCCATGCATGAAAGACTTCCAAATCATCACTATGGGACACAACTCTGGCAGACAGGAGGGGTGAAGGAAGAGGAAAAGGGAGTATCCTGCACTGTACAGCTCCTACCATGTGCTACTGATGATAGAGATGACTGGTTAACAGTGCCAGAAGAAGGGAGGTGTGGCTCTGTGTCACCTGCTCTCCACTCAGCCATCTCCCTTCCTTTCCCAGCAGTCAGTTCTGACATAGCCTCCTAATCACTTCATGACTGCCTTTTAAAAAAGTTGTTTTACAGACATTTTCAGTTCTCTTGTTTATTTAACATAACCTCTGTGATTTCCAGAAAACACACTCACATAAGAAATAATATTTCTTACTGCTCTTGCTAACTTCATCTGTGATAGAAGTCAACAGGGTGTAATTATTTCATACACCTGCAGTGAAGTTAGTAGCCAATCATGTTACAAGATGTTTCCACATTCCCATCTGCTTCAACTCTTTCTAGTTACTCATATATTTACTTGAAAAAATGTAGGACACCACATATGTTGGTCTTCAATGTGGCAGGCTGTGTTAGAGATAATTTAGTGCTTTGTAAGGTGAACAAAATTACCTGAAAAGTTAGTGTAAGCTCCATCCCTGTTGACAGAGATGACTTGATAATCTGAAGACAAAGTAATTTTACCAAAGGTGATCACACAGTAATAAGATTGATTATGGAAATCATACCCTTGGAAAGCAACAGAAAGAATATGTGGGCAACGTACACAGAAGGAACAGGAGCTCAGTAGAAAGCAGTCCTGATGTATTCAACACCAGTCAGCTTCATGGCACTTAAGGAGATGTCAAAGATTTACTTAAACCAGGAGTAATTATCCTCAAAAAGTCATGGAAGATAATAAAAAGACCAAAGAAAGGCTAAAAGAACATTTAAGATAGGAGTATAGAAAGGTTTGGGAATTTATAGCCAACCAAACTGCAGGGACTAGCATGTTACTAGCAAAATCATTTAAAAATCCAATCACCATCCCCTGGTCCTTGTGGCCTTTGAGATCTCCTGACTTTGCTCTTGGCCATGTGAAATAAATGTTCATGTATCAATAAATAAATGTGCATGTATCTCTCTCTATGCACACATACAAAATTGAGCCTAATGAAAAAGTGTGATCTTGCTGCAACGTGTTACCCGCCAGAACATTTATAGGCCAAGAGAAATTCAAGATGTTTATAATGAGGTTGTTCAGTATGAATCATCTCAGATCAAATTTCCTTCCTTTGTTGGAAAACGGGCCTACTAAATCATCAGCAGCAAGGAGACGCACAGCAGGATGTGGACACTGATTATGCAACTTCTGATGCTATGTCACGTGATGTTCCCTGTACACAAACTAGCCTGAATCAAAATGCAGAGTTTGCACAAGAAGTTGAAATACACATTTAGAGAATAATTATCAGTATTTAAGCACAACTGGACTGGAACATATTGAGAGAATCTGCAATGACCTGCTCCATGCAGACCCTCTGGGGAGGATCCAGAACTCAAGGACTTTCCATAACGGGGTAAGAACTGAGAATGGATTTGATGAACTGCAGAAATTGGTCAGATGATATTCATATGGGAAGAGTATGCCTTGATAAAGTAAGATTAAATATACAAATAAAATATCAAATAGATTAGCAGAGTGTTTTAATGGGGCGGGGGGGGGGGGGGGGGGGGTGTCACGCAGATCTGGAAGTTTCAGTATACTACAAGCGAAATACAGAGGTTTTGCAGATGAATAAGCAAACAAATTTCAGGATAATTCAGGTTGGAAAGGAGCTGAGGAAGCTTTCTTTAAAACCCCAGCTCAAAGCTTGAGCAGCTGTGAGATGTGACCTGCTTGCTCAGGGTTTCATCCAGTCAGGTCCTGAAAACCCCCAAAGACAGAGATTGCTCAGACTCTGTGAGCAACCTGTCCCACTGTTTGCTTCTCCTTGCGGGGAGGAAGTTTGTCTTACATCCAGTCTGAGCCTTTCTTCTTTCCATTTTTGTACCAAAAGCCATCTTTTCTCCAGCCAGCCCTGCTCACCCAGCCTCTCCTCATAGGACAGGTGCTGGATCTAGCCCCCAACTGTGTTGGTGGCCCTTCATGGAACTCCCCTCTCATAAACAAAAAAGAAAGTATTTAATACAAGTAGCATATAGTAATGCACGGGGAGTAATTTCTGCACCATGCACAGCTACCAGCGAGGCATCATCTGGAAGCAGAGTCCAGTGTTAGACACTGCACTTCAAGGAGGAGGAAGGCAAACTAAGGGAATCCGGGAGAGAACAAGTAGTCTAGAAAACACCAAGGCATGGCCATAGTTAGGTAAACATCAGCCCCAAATGGTCTGATCAGCCCTGAGCAAGCCTGAGAAGAGGGAGTTTATGCCTTCTGATTATGTTTAGAGAGCTGTTTCTTCTGTTGGCTTCCATCTCTCCTCTGCAAGGCCCACATGTCCACTTTACAGATCTGGTGCAAGAATAAGAGCCACGAACCTAATCTCCCCACTGCTTCTACTGTGTGTCCCACCACAGGGCTGAGCTTCAGGAAACTGCTCCCACATCCTGGCACTTAAGCTCCAGTAAGGCACAGAAGGGAAGCAAAGAAATGATAGCAACCCCACTCTCTCTGATGCAAATTATGTAGCAGTAACTCACTGACTATAATTCAGTCTCACTCCAGAAATGCGGAGAATTTTGGATCAAATCCCAGAAAATCACTTGTGGCACAGCAAACAATCTTTAAAGGTGCAACAGCTGAAAGAAACAAATGAAATGGAATGAATGGGGCTGGCTGGCCCCTTTTGTATTCATCACTCCAAATGTTTCAGGACCATGGGAGAGCAGTTGTGCAGTCTCAATAGATGTTGTTTCCCTGAATGTTCCCCAAGCTCTGGGGAGAGCCTGCCTTACCAACAGGAATAATCACACATCCTCCAGTGAAAAAAAGATCTTCAGAGATGGAGAGTGAAATCTGAAATGAGTTCTTTTATAGATAGAGCCAAAATCAGAAATAACAATTCTTATTAGAGTAAGAAATGAGCACTCTCAGGCAGCTTTCACAAGCAGGAGTGTGCCCCAGCACACCACGGGAAGGCAGACAACAGGCCCAGGACCACTGTGAGCCTGCAAGGGCTGTCCCCCCAGCCAGGGGCAGGGCTTCAAGTCCCACACTGCTTTGCCTCTGGGTGCCTGCTGCACACAGGGACGTGCTTAGAAAATTTTTCTGTAATGAGAATTGACCGTTAACACACCTGGGTTTCCCTCTCAACCAGCTGACACTACCCCTCACATGATGCAGTCTGTTTTCATTTGATTTCCATCCAGCAACCTGGGATTTAGGCTCCTGGTGGGGAGGACTGATTGAGGGTCTTCCCACCAGTTTGCTGAGGCTGCTGCTGCCGTGCCTGGCTTCTGGAGGTGCAGCTTTACAGCCGCAGCCCTGGCCCAGCAATGTGTGGTGAGTCGCCAAACCTTTGCCAGTTGACGACTCCCCTTTCTGCTGGTGCTGCCAGTTACAAGTGCTCCCTAGCCCTTTAGTCTTGCATATAAGAGAGAAACTTCTGGACAAATACCACCCATATAAATAAAATTTGTGGCTTCAGTCCTCAACATTAGGCACAGTTACTGACATTTTAGCAAAACAAAACCAAAATGCAACAACCCGAGCTCTTTCAGAAGAGCACCGCAAACTCAGTACAAGTTATTTCCCAGGAGCTCAAAAATGTAGACGTTAGATACTGAAATTCAGCTTTGACTCTGAAATATTCAGCTTTTCAATAAGAATAAAGTCTCCTTGTCTGTAAAAGCTACCCAACCTTTTCCATTTTTCATATAATCCTCCTCCATTTTTCATATGATCTTTCTAATACAGAGCTTCTAGCTCACGAGGCTGAGTGTGAAAAAAGAGTAAATTAATAAAGAACATCTGTCCCCATCTTAAAAGAACATCTGTCCCCATCTTGGTGTAGTATTTATGGCATTTGTTTGGATCATTAGTACCAAATATAGAAACAACTTCCTTAATTCCATATGATGAAGCAGCATGAAGGTATGATCCACATCCCACGGCTTCATTTCTAAAATGTTAGCTTCTGTAGCCTTCATGAAAATATGCACCTTTTTATTCAGACAGAAATTGCTTAGAATTTTCATGTCTTTATCAGTTTACTTGTCCACTGAATAAAAAAATACTTGAGGGTTTGTTAAAATTTACACTTCAAGACATAGCAATTTTTGGCATTAATGTGTATCTGAATTAAAAAGACAAAATCTAGTAACACCTATAAAATGCAATAAAAATAGGTTTAGAAAGCATTTTTGTTTTGATGTTAATTTGAAGGTCTTCATAGATAAATCATCTTTCCATATTTTAAAATAAGATGCACTTCAAAATATGAACCATAGAACATCTTGTTTGGATTTTATATACTTTTCTTTAAAATGGCTTTTGTTCATCCCCAGACTGTACACTATTTTTTGCTTATTTGAGAAACAGAATTAAAAAAATCTTAGAAAAAATAACAGAATGAAATAAACTGGTCATCCATACTTTTGTATTTACTGCTTCTTAAATCCACTATAAAGAATTCTGTTATTTCACCAGTAATTTCAACCATTCATAAAATCCATTCTTTGTTGCTTCTTAGATAATCTCATTTTACACACTGATTTTCTCCTGGACATATTTTCCTTCACTCACCGTAATCTTTAAATCCTTCTAAAGTGGAGAAGGAGACAGAAAAGCATACAGGAAACAAGCAAGTAAAAATGCTATACTGTGGTTAAAAGTTAAAACAAAACAAAATAACAACAACAAAAACCACAACACTGCAGCCACCACCTAAAAATGGGTCCTATTATACAGGAGTTCTATTTTTGGTTTCTAGAAAATTGTAGTGTCATCTTAGCCAACTTGCAAAATCCTTATACCTTCATTTTCTTAGCTGTAAAATGGAAAACATAATTTAAAACTATGTACCCATAGTTTTAAACCACAATGCACTGGAAAAATGAATGCATTAATATCTGGGAAGTATTTGGAAGATATTATTGAGTTGAAGATAAAATTTCAGAGAGAAAAAAAATCGCAACTATTTTCCTACAAACAGGTCTTTAATTCTGTCTCTTCTTTTTATTACACTTTTCCTCTACTGTAGAAAAAGGATCTCAGCTACTAAATCCATTTGAATAACAAGCTTCTACATACAAAATCATAAAATCATTTAGGTTGGAAAAGACCTCTAAGACATCGGTTGTAATCCTTCCTTCAGTGAATTACTATATCTCACAAAACAATGTGACAAAGCAGTATCCCAATAGTGGAGGAAGCTGTATTTCAAACTTACTACAGTTTGGTTATCTGGTGCTTTAGGGAAGAGAACAACAGAATCCCTCAGCCAATGGGAACCAAAGCACCCAGAAGGGCTTTCATATTTAAGTTTGTGCTTAGCATTTCTGGGAAAGAACTACTCTTGCTAGGATTTGCGAATATTTTTTCCAACTCTCAGATCTAAGTGATTCCCTTCCTCCAACCACATCCCACTGGGGTGTCCCCCATACAGACCATGACGATCCTACCAGAAAGCTTAACCTGACTCACTACCTGTTTATTTACTCTAAAGGCAGCGACAGCCCAGAGCATTCCTGAGAACCCTGAAGAGGCTCCCACCCACGTGCCCCCTCCCAAAACAACAGATTTCTGGCACCTCTGGGCACACAGTGCCTTCATTTGAGAGCACAAGCCAGCCATGCTCCTGCTACCAGCACTGCCCACGCCTCCCTGCCTGTTTGCCATGGGGAGGGTGTTTCAGTGTGCCAACTCCCCAAGCTCTTGCCCACATTTTTTTTCCCTGCAATGTCTGGGGTAAATTAAGAGCCCACTGCCTTCAACGGGCTCCTCCTCCTGATTTCTTAGGCTTTGCCTCTATGTCTTCACTTCTATTTTAAAGGTCTAGGCAATCTTAAGAGCAATCTCAGCTATTTTAAACTACTTTAATTTGATCGTATTAATGTGCAGCTTGCAGGCACAAAACTCAACATCCACAGTCAGAGATGACTCAGACTACTCAAGCCTTTCTGAATTTTTTTTCTTCTTATTTTTTCTGAAAACAAACCATCTCACAATCTTCTGTACTACCTTCCTGGCAGTTGTGATTTATCCAACCAGACGCTGAAGAGTTCCACAGTTAACAGTTTGGATGTGAACTGGGGAGCTGGATGACCAAACCTACTCCAGTGGGGAACGTAAATTGGTTAGACTCATTGTTTATATTAGGATTTTTTCTCTTAGGTCGCAAACAGTCTGTTAGGGAACTGTGAATGAAGGTACATGCTGGCCTTGAGACAAAACCACCCACATTTTAAGTAAATTTAAATCAGTGCTTCCTCCAGGAAACAAAGTCTTGTATTACTTACAAGCAGATTTGATTATGATTTAGGGAATTGTTTAAGCCCATTTAGCAGATCAAAGGAAAACAGATTTAAACTGATGTGCTCATTGTTTCAACACGCACTTGTTGATATCTGATGCAAAGATCAACATGGTTAATGATTCCCATGTAATATGTAAGTGAAAACACAGGCCATGTAAGGATGGCAACTTTAGATCTTATGATTTTCTCAAAATACCCACTTCAGATTTTAAATTTTAAACTGAGGCTACAAACAGCCTTATCCTAACATATTCTAATCAAGTTCAAGAAGGCAATACCATGAAAAAGCTCTCATTCCTGTGTTTTCCTCTCTCTTCAAGGCCATAAAATACCTATTAATTTCATGATGAACAATATACCTACAACCCTTTCAAAAAATCACAGCAAAGACATTGTTATGCACAGCTGTTTACCATGGCATCCACTAAACATGCAGATTCATACAGCAGCATGCAAACAGCTTAGCAAAGAAATGGTTAAGATAAATAATATGGTTCTTCCAATAATCACTTTAGATTATTTTGTTTGTGAGAAATATTCTAGCTGGAAAGCAGGATTGGTATCAGACTCAGAAGTGGTGTTGATCTGACATAAGCCAAAGGAGCCTGAAAACTGCAAGGAGGAAGTTGTTAGATAAAACATGGAGCAGAAGGCTCATGTTAATCAAATGAATATCCTTTATTTTCCAGAAATAACTATCACACCTTTAGTTTCAAAGGGGCTTTAGGGGAAAAAATTGATGGAAATACAGTTCATTTTCACAAAGTGCCACTTCACATATTGCAAAAATTAAATTTAAAAATCTATTTTTGGGCCAGAATGGTTGAAGAAATCCCTGATTAGCCTCTTAATGGGGTGAGTCCAATTTAGTGAGAATGATCACCAGAGGGAGTCATTGACTTTCCCATTAAAGTCAAAGAGAATTTTGCATACATCAGCAATGCAGAATTTGGGGGCAGAGCTGAGAAAGACTCCAAACAGATTGGAGTTTGGGGACTAACAGAAAATACTGTCTTACAGATTTCACTGAACCCATTTTCTCCTTTGGAGTCCCAAAGGATAACTCTTATATTCCACAGTGAAAGTTAGAAGGCACTGAAGTCATGCTGTGGGTACAAATAGGTATAAACTGCTTCCTTCCCCATCTCCTCCACTTCAAAAAAAAATAATAATAATAAAAAAAAATTAATTGGTTTTAAGTGGTTTAGAGTGGCCTAAGTACTAACTGCTCAGTTCTTTGGCTATGCAACATATTACAGTCTCTTGAAAAGCAGTCTCAACTGCCTGCAGAAAATCTCTGAGGTATGAGTGTGTCATGCCTCAAGGGAATATCAGGACTTCAAGGAGGAAGAGAAAAGAGTGAAAAGTAGAGAGGAAGAATTGCTACTATGGCTTTTTTATTCTCCAATGTTAGTGACTAAAAGACTAAAAGAGGAAGTGAGAATGGGGATTTGTAAACCAAGTGATGTGATAAACTAAGCATATGAACCAGTCTACTCAGCCATGAGCTAGTGCGTACTTAATTTTCACACTCCTAAGTTTCATGACCTTCAAAGAAATAACTTCACAGTAAGAAGTGGGCTTTTCCTTGCTGGACTTCAGCTCAGCCTTGTTCTTGCCCCCAAAACCCAGCAGACTTTGATTGGAAAAGAAGCTCATTCACCAGGCAACTTTCCCCTTAATTCTGTACAATAACATTACACAGCAGAAAATACAGCAGAAAATTAGGTGATTTAAAAAGGCAAGAAAACAGCCCCACCCTAACAAATGCAATTTCACTTGCCTAGAAATGTCCTCTGAACAGATCAAATTCAATTTGTTTCTGTGTTCCCAGGTAACAGCAGCACCTTGTTTTGCTTGTTTATTTAATTACTTCTTCTTGTTCATGCAATTAGCTCAGAGACTGCAGCCTTTTGTTCATTATGTTAACCATAATATAGTTATTTGCATAGCTATTTCCATTTCGAGGCTGGATTTTGGGTAGAGACTCTATTTTGAGCTATGCCTGACAACAACCAGGAAGTATCAGGCAAGGCTGAAAGCAGCATCCTGCTATGTGGTGGGATGAGCCACACTGTGAACTGCATGGGCTGCCTGGCTGCTTCCAATGGCAAATTGAAGGCATGTCCCCAGCATGCATCGCAAAGCACGGCTGTCTTGCATAGTATGTGCCACCAAAACACAGCCCAGTATATCCTAAGGCATTTTTGCTGACAAGATGCCAAAGCTCAACTTTACTGACCTTTGGAGCTGTACAGGATATTACTCTGGTCAACATGTGCTTGATTTAAAATTATCAGTACCCATATTTAGATTGGGTGAAGATTTTTAGAGATGAAGTCTTTAGTCTTTCATGAACAGCTTGATGCAATGTCCATTTGGATGTAGTGCTGCAGTAATGCTCAAATGAGCTGTTACACAGTTAAATCTTTCATTAAACACTCAGATGTATCCCCAGACCAAAGTTTAGCAGATTGTTGACCCTCATCACCACACCCACCAGTCCTCTGATTTTTGCCAGCTCATTTTTATCTGAGTTGCTCAGAAATTGAGGAATCTTACAGAAGCTAGAGGCAGAGGCAGTGCCAGTGGGAGTCTGCATGTTCTGGTATGCAGCAGGCACCTTCATCTCAGCCTGCAGGCACCTAAACACCCCCAAAACTCTTCCTCTCAAGAGAAACGGCACACCAACTTACAGTATTTGAAATAGAACTGGAACACCCAGCTTGGAAAAATTGTCAATCTTTGTGGTTTACAATTCAGCCTTAATATATGCAGGACCCATAGCTACAGTTAGAATTAGCTCTGTAACCAACTGCAGCAAAGTGCAGACTTTTAATGGCATAGTTGTAATCCTACCTGTGCCATCTGCCTCTCCAGCTTCGACCGAGGAATATCATCAAAATAGTTCTCATTTCTTCTCCTCCTTGCATCGCCCTGCATGATAATGTGGGGAACGTCCAGGGAGCCACCAGTAGTGAAAGTGCTTTGGCTAAGTGATGGAGACAACTGAGGAGGAGTGTGGTTACCGCTGGGTTCCTGAACAAAGAGGACAAAAATACAGCATAATGAGAGCAGCATATTGTTCAAACTACACATTTTAAAGTGTATTTCAAATAATACTTAAAAAAAAAAAAAAAAAAAAAAGGCACAGAGCAAGCAGTCATTTTCTTTCCTCAGAACCTTTCCATCTCCCTTGTACATGACCAGGAGGAAGGCAAGTTCTATGAGACAATTTTCTTCCTGTGCATGTGGCTAGGGAAGTGACAGACTACACTCAGAAAACTGTCACTTTCCCCAGAAATGTGCTACCAAAGGTGCAGAGCCCAAATGGAGGGAAGAATACTTCATTACTGCTCTGAGCAAGTGGCAAATTCCTTCCCCAAAACTTCCATGTATAATATAGCAGTCCTTTACTAGGACTGACAGAGAGATAAACAGTGAGTTACTTGTCAAGGCCCAAAAGAAGTTGTGATTTAAGAGTAGTTATTTGTAAGATGAAATACATTTTCACCACTTTTTAAGCCACTCTGAGAAGCAAAAGTGATTTGAAAGTGATTTGAACTCTAGCAACATCCCTTGCCTGAAAAAATAAATGCATGAACATTTACAAAATATAGATACTTTGTTTACAATTTTTATAGGTCTTGCAGAACATACTTTAACTTGAGGTACTGGACATCAGAAACAAGCCAAATAACAATTCCTAGAATGATGGAATGTATCAAAGTACAAACATTTCACCAGGCTTTTCCTGTGCTGAACTGTGACCTTGTATCAGTCAATGTGCAAATACCATGCAAATTGATACATGACCTCCATCTAATTAACAGCTAAACACATCCTTCTGACTACAGATTTTCCCAGGATCTGCCACCACACCAGTGACAGGCAGCCACCACATGTACTTTTGGAAACACGTGTTCTCTTGCACACTGCATCACTTGTTCAAACACAAATTACAAACGCCAATGCCCAAGTCCACTGCTCAGCACTGCCTTGGTGACTAAAATCATCATCATCAGAGCTACGCCTTGCCGTTCAGTTAGTGGACACACCATCCAGCACGTGCAGTAAAACACTGCTGTAGTGACTGGAAGGGTGTAAAAGTTCCTCCCCCACAATGCTCAACATTTCTGATACAGTAAGTTCTTGCAGTAAGCTCTCTGGAGTAAAGATCATACCCAGGAGTGTGTTTTCAGTGTCTGAATTACCTATTGCTGTAATACTGTATTTTATACTGAAAAGCAAGAAGGGACCTGAATATGCTCTACAATGAAAAGCAGCAAAGAACTGTACATGGAGGGAAAAAAACAAACAAACAAACAACAAAAACAAACAAACAAACAAAACAAAACAAAACAAACAAACAAACAAAAAACAAAAACAAAAACAAAACAACTGCTTTTTCATTTAAATGAAGAATTAAAGTGGATATTTCATGCCTGATTACATTGAACCAAACCTAATTCTGCAAAGCATTAAGGTACTTTACTCCATGCTGTTAAGAAACAAGATATAGTGAAAGAAAACAGAGTTGTAATCTCTTCCAAGTGGAAAGTTAAAAATCTGTTTCTGTGCTCAATAGTAATATCTGGTGTTAACATTTGAATTGTAGGAGTCTACATGACATTATTCCTCACAGTCATAATAACAGGTTAGTGTTTTCCACATTGGTTGACTAAAATCAGGGTAGTTGTTTACAACTTTTAATTCACTGAGTTTTTTTTCCTTTTTTTTTTTTTATATATATTTTAATTTTAATTCTCTAGCTTGCCTGTGATCTGAGACAAGTACTTGACATTTCCCAGGGCAAAGAAAGGAATGTTTTCCTCTCAGGAATAGTCTTTTCCTCCTTCATGCAAATCCACCTACATTTGGCCCAGTTAAAGTCTTCTGAAAATCTGGAGTTTGCATACACTCAGAAGGTTTGGTGAAGCATCATCCCTAAAGCCTGTCCCTGGTTCTTCCACAGGCCTAGCACTGACACAAGGCTGCACACAGCCCTCTGCTGAAAATAATCTGAGTACAGGGGCACCAAACGACTTCCTTTCTAATGGTTGCTACCTGCTCTCCAGCAAGGTATGTAACCTCTTTCTTACTCTGACCACAATTCACCCAGTGCTAGCAGCAATAGATTGACATGGCATGGCCATCAGTGGCTCTCAGTGTTAGAAGAGTTTGCAATGGATATCAAGGTTACATGGGTTTTTCATATTTTATCAAACTGCATATAAAGAAGAAATTCACCCAAAAATCAATATTGGAAGATTGCTATAAAGGCAAGAATTACAAAGGCAATAAATAAAAGAATAACAGTGCCTCTGCATTACGGTGCAGTATTTAACTGTATGATTTCATGCTATTTTCTCAGAGAAGTCCTTCACAGCACAGATGGATCCTCAATTGTGCAGCATGTTGTCATATACTCAGCGTTGTGTTATCATTAGTTATTGTGTAATCAGTGTTTTATTCTCACCTCATTTCATGGCCCCAAACCTCTTCCCCAAATTCTATTCTGATCCTGCTCTGAAGAGAGAATGATTAATATTGTCATTTTCATGATGCTTGTAAGTGCTTTACAAACTTCAATCAATTTATTTTCACCACACCCTGTGACTTCTGGCATTTTATAATCACCACTTTAGTGCAAGGGAACTGAGACACACAGACAAAGGCTAATAAATATCAGCCACTCTGGATGCCCAATTACAGTATCTATTGCCTGATTTTCCAAGTGCTTGTATTCAAAACCCTGCTTCTATTGATCTAATTTGCAGTACTGTGTGCTTAGCACTTGTATAAATCAGACTCCAGACTCCAGTCAAATCCGCAGAATGTCTGTAACATACAATTAGTGACTGTTTATGAGGCAATTACTTAAATAACTTGCCAAGAATTATCCAAGAGCTTTGTGGCAAAAGCAGGTGTGAATCTGTATTCTCATAGCTACAGCTATTCTTTTAATCATGAAGCTCTCTCTCATTCTTCCTTCATTCCTCTTTTTCACCCCATACCCACTTTCTCATTTCCTTCACGGTGCTGCAGATCGGGCATAGATGGCCATGCAGCGGGCTATCACGTATTCAGTACTGTGCTGTTGCTAGTTACTGTGTATTCATTGCCATGTTTCCACCCCCCTGTGAATTCAAGGATGCTTGACGATACATTTCACTATTGAAACCTCCTTTGTCCCCACCTCTCAGACCCACCACAAGCTGGAACCATGCAGTTCAGGGCTGGAAAGTGATCTTCAGGAGATCCTTCTCCAGGCTACCCTGGCACCCATGATGCCTCACTGATGTTTGTCTAGCCAGTTCCAAAAAAAAAGGAATTTTTTCTAGTGCATTTAATTTTGTGTTAAACTACCATTACTAATGTTAACACTTCTTCAGCATTTCACTCTAAATTGTTATACCTAGTTTAAATTCTGGCCTCCAAGGCTGACTGGGTGAGGGTGAGTTTCCGTGAAAAACAGTGAAAGTGGTCATGTAATTAAATATTATGTTATAATGCACTCAAGAAAGGAAAGTAAGACTAACTTACCAAGGTAACCTGAGATTCAGCATTTTCTAACTTTTGAGTATATGACTTTGAAATCAAAATAATGTTTCCTTATTACACAGTTAATGTGGAAATAATGTATTTTTCTGGAAATTAGTCTATTTGTTCCTATTCTAAATATTTAACTTTTTTTTTTTTTTTTTTTTTTTTCCTTTAAATATATAAAATACCTTAAAAACTAATATGAAAAGAGTTAAAAAAAAAAAAAAAAAAAAAAAAAAAAGATAAAGTGCTATCAATGCTTAGGTTGACCTTGGGACCTTAAAGAGACTCTTTAAACAAGGAACAAACTTTTCTATTAGATATAAATCAATCTAATAGCTGTGGATATTTTATTTAAACCAATTTTCAAGCTAAAACTAAAACCAGACCAAATACTATGTCCTTGTTTTGGATGAAATGGCATGGTTGATGTGAAAGAAATCTTATTCCAAACTCATGTCCTTTACTTTAAGATTCTTTCTGAAGACTCCAATACTATGAAGTGACGAATGACATTTAGCATTTGCCCGCATCAGTAGCTCTAGCTGTGGAACAGCAGACTACTTTTTATCATTTTGACTACAGATGGAGGACATCCAGCTTTATCTTCACTATTAACTGAGAATACACAATTCTAACCAGTAACATAGGCTGTGGAAACGTTCCCACCTGCTGAAGAGGAACTAATTCCCCAGTCCAAGGCACTGACAGTACTGACGAAAAATGTGTGACTTTCAAATGCTGGCCCATGTTTCCTCTTTCCTAGGAGTGTTTTAACACCTGCCATGCATCAGGAAATTATTCACATAATACAACTAATACAAAATACTAGAAAAATATCCACACATTTGTGCTATGTGCCTTAGAGCAGGACATCATAGGTTTGTGACACTTTTTTTGACATGGCATTAGGAATAGGTTGAATTTGGGAGGGGAGGATTTAAGATGTCTATATGGGGCATTTGAGATTAAGCAGACTGAAAACAGGCTGGTCACAGAAATCAGAAGGAGTATGTAAAAATAAGCCCTCATTCTGTCTTTCTCTATTTCTCTTTACACCAGGAAATTTAACTTGGGAGCACAGGCCACTCTCTGACATTTGGAAATTTAGTCCCAAAATGAGATTCCAGTCACAAATTCAGCCCCATGACAATAATCAAAACCAATCAAATGCAGGAGATGTGACCTAAAATATCAAAATAAAAGTGTTGATGAATATGAACTCCCTTTCAGAGAATGCAGTAGGAATGGGTCATCAGACCATAACTTGGTCAGGGTAACAGACAGTAAAGACACTGGACCAAAGAAACTGAGAGAATTTGGTGTAATGAGACTAAAACTGGGCAAGTGTGAAAAAACCCCAAGGACACAGCAACAAGGCTTCTGAAGGTGGGAATACAAATGAAAAATAAAAATGCAAAGAATTTTTTTATACACAGTAACACCTTGATGGCATTTGTATCTCAACAATTTCAAGAGGCAATCTTTAAAGAAAGTATAAAGCATTCCTCTGGAAAGTAAGTGAAAGCACTTTCAAAACACGAAAGGAAAACAGTAACTCTTTCTGCAATATTGATCGCTTGGTCTGGGACTCCTAAGGGCTGATGTAGACATGCAGCTTGTAGACGTCTGTTCCTGAGCTAACTTCTTCAGCTGAGAGGCACTTCTAAGACACTACTTATCTCATCCTAACGTAGACATCTGAACCAGGTCAGATGAATCACCTAGTAAAAATGTCAAATTCTCTCCAATGGCGATAAGAGGAGGTGTGGCTGATCAAGTCAGCCTAAGACATCCACACTGTAAACTACCAAAGAGACATTAAGCTGAATCCCACTCAAAGCAACCATTGATTTCATGTGAATATTACGAAATGTTTGCTGACTTTTAAAGAAATGCAAACAAATTTTTATGGGGACTCACCCTGAGGGTTATTGACCGAGGTGGTTTCTGAGGAGGATCTTCGTGCAGTCTGTCTCCCAAAGATGCCAGAACACGCTTCCGGTGGCCAATCAAGCTAATTTTTAAGACCTGGAAAAGTAATAGAAAGATCTCATTAAAAAGAACACATTGTAATCATTAAATAAAGATCCATTTGGACTGAGACCATTTTCACTTTAAATGCTTTAACAAGTTAGTCCACCACGCAGGTTAAGGAGACAGAGCATTGTGAGGCAAGCAAAGGGCAGAGAAAATGAGAAGTGAGATCAGAGGAAAAATCCTGTAAAATGAAGGAAGATACCAAAGCAGGTATGGATGCAGAAAATGAGAAATAGACTCACGGGTGAGTAAGGAGGAGAGAAAAATGACACAGGAAGAGAAGGCAGCAAAGCAGGAGTGAAAACAAGGGAAGGGGAGGGAGAGACTGGAAACACAGAGATGGAGCCAAAAAGTGAATGATAAAGGGATTCATAGGTATGGGAAAGATACAGATATTAAGGACCAGAGATTGAGGAACACCCAGCAAATACTTTGAGACAGCAACAAGGGAGAAAATGAACTGCACAATGATCAAATAGTATTGCTTTTAAATCTATTCACCATGCCTTTTGCAGGTAATCTCTGAATGACACGCAGAGTTTGCATTTATCTTGGAGAATCATCCTCATGTAAGAAAACCAGGACAAACATTCTCCCCAACCTTGTCCTGGTGATCTACTACTTTTATTATATGCAATGAAAAATCTCTATTGCACACAAACCTGACCATCAGTGGACAGGTTCAAATGCCTTCTGCTTGTCTAAACTCCAAAAACACTTCTGAAAAAGTGTTCCAAATTTACTGCAACTATACCCTACCTGTACCTCTCCATGTCTCTACCACATACAAAAAAAAACACTGTTCTTGGGGAAACAGAAGAGCAGAAGAGAAGAAGCAGAAAGTAGGAAACAAGCATTATTGGCAAAAACAAAAACAAACACATATTTTGATGCCATTCTTTAATGGCTACAATTGCTTCAAAGTGTAAAGCAGCCATAACTGCGGAAGCAAGCTTCTGTCCTCAGAGGTATCCTCACATAACTCTTGCAGACTATGTATGGTTTCATACTCCAGAGCTGCCTCCATTCACTCCCAGAAGACAGTACTTCACACTATATTTAGGACCACTGCGTGTCAACACCCTTGAGTTGAAAGGGATTTGTCACGCATCCTAGAAAAAGTAATAGTACCCACAAAAACTCTGAAAATGGTACCTTTTCAGTGAACAATTACCTCAGTTTAAGCAGTAATATTAAGAACTACCATTCATGAAAAACAAAACAAAACAAAACAAAACAAAAACCAACAGCAGCAACAACAACAAACAGAAAACAACTACAAAGAAAATGCAATGACTCTCCAAAGGCATCTCTTAGATCCAGTATCTCAGGTACAGCAACACAGCTGTCATTCTGGTGGGTGACCTCCTATCCATAGGCAAGTGAATTCACTCACATTTTGTTAAATTTTACTACGCTATCTGACATCATTGAACATCAAGAACACCTGGTTCCTCTGCATCTATAAAATGATGGGCTATGACATGAGAGGCAGCTAAAGAGGGTTGTTGATACCTTGAAGCCCAGCAGCAGACCCAAGCTGTGGAGTCCCACAGGCCTGTTATGTTCTCTCTCATATTAGTCTAAATCTGCAGAAGCACTCATAAAGCACAGCTTCAGACAGCACAGCATACAGAAATGCCAGAGGCATTTGGGAGACTTATGTATTCAGTTTACATTGAATGTTAAACACAAGGGTGCACAGTTTATCTCAGTATTTAACTGTATGAAACACGTGAAAGAACTACAGCTGCTTTAAGCATTACTCAGGTAATGCACTTCAGTGAACTTGTTTCTTTCATAATGTTTCCCCATCATCAGGAGCACCTACCCAGAGATTTTTAAGTCAATCTACAGTTCGTGGGTCATGTTGAGGTCCTCAGTGCTTTGAATGCTTTATTAGCTGTATCAAACCAGGCAAAGAAATCCACACAAAGCAATTTTCTGAGACTTCATACAGCTGCTGAACAGCAGAGGAGTCTTGTGGGACTTCCCACATCAGAGATCAGGATACAGGTCTAAATGGTTAACTTATTTCAAAAACTGTGCTCATATTCAAAACAATACAGATCTTTAAACGCCATAAACACTTCTGAGCTTATTCTGTATTTTGTTATTCCACTCAAATGGTGGTCAACCCAAGGGAGAAGTGGTAGTAGTAAGGATTTAAAGATGCAATCTACACAAACATATCATCCTCAGCTAATAGATCTATTTACCTATTTGAACTACATATTGTCAACTGAAGACGCTTGTTTTCTTCTTGAAATGGACTTGTAAAGCCTGATACTTGACTAATGAATGTAAAATACTTTTTTCTGAGGCACTTCTATATTTGAGTTCTGAGACAAACACCCTGAAATGCTGAAAAGTTGTTCTGTGATGGATTACCCTTGACAGTGTTTATCACAACTGTCAAATATCACAAATATAGGACAATGATGTGTAATAGTGAAGTTGCCTAATGCAATATCTTAGGAACACCTGAAGGTTTTATATCAAAACACCATTAAAAGTCTTGCACATATTTAGCCCACAAGTTAGTTGCCGGTGAATGAATGTCTTTGTACCATGTAACAGTGAAACCAATACCATGCACTCAAGGGCTATGCAGTAAGACATTTTGTCAAGTGAACTGGAGCTTACTCCATACATGACAGTGAACTAAGTTTTGCAGTGTGGCTGCAGTAATCAGCTAGAAGATGTCATCAAACTGTGAGTGTAGCTTAAGGCACTGCAAAGCCTATATTTCATTACTAGGACAGGAAAAGCACAATGGTACAAAGGTGATCCACACCAACAGTACAATACCTAAGACAAAAATAATGCAACTCCTTCTAATATATTTGCTTGTATTTGTAATATAATTGAGGAGAATGGCCCAAATCTTTTGTCCAAATAAACTGTGTGTGAACACAAACACAATCCTATTTTTATCTTTATCTTCTCCAACGATTAGTATACAAAATAAAATTCCAATAGGAAATGTAAGAAATCCAGAAATATAACCAATGCAACACTCAACATTTAGATTTCTGATTTAGCTGACAGATGTTTAAAAAACAAACACATGTAGCCCAGCAACTCCCTGATGGCTGTATATGTGCAGATGCTGGAATTAACAAGTTACTCCATCTAAAACTGAGCATTATTTCTGCAACAAACTTCTGCCTGATCTTTTCTTCTGACTGAATAATATGAACAAACATCACATTTTTGTAATTATTCTACTTTTATTTATTTATTTATTTATTTATTTATTTATTTATTTATTTAAATTGGCATTATAAAGATTACTGAAATTCAAGACATCAATGCCCTTTCTTTTGGAATAATCTGAAAAGTTACTGCATGGTGCAAAATTAATACTGCAGTAGTTCAAGCAGTCTGGTCTAAAACAGCAACAGCAGTCAGACACTAAGTGCTAGTTTCAACGTGGAAAAGCAGAGAGTGATCAGAACAGTACTGGTAATTCTCTAGTGGCAGCATCAGACACTTCAGAATTTAAGCTTCATTTAATTAGTAAACAACACTAGCATTTAGAGCTAAGAAGAAAAAAAATTAAATACAAACCAATAAGGCGTGGTTCTTCTATTTCTGCAAGCAACCAGCCTAAAAAACTAGCTAAATTCAATTTTATTAAACTGTTGTACTGCTGATCATGCTGCAATAAACTCCAGGCTATTCTGGAATTGTGGGTATATTGATTATTACTATTTTTCTGCCACAATATCACACCACGGCACTAATCCTAAGACATGATAACACCTAGAATACTCATGAAACTAGCTTAGGTCATCCAGCACAGCTCACTTGATCACCATGCTTGGTATAAAAGAGAATTTGAAAATGGATTAAATGCATTACTATATAAATAGCCAGGATGGAGCACATTTTTACTCAAAGTTTGAAAACTCTTATTCATCTAACTGATATCTCTGATCAACAGTTCACCATCACCCCCAAAAATAAGCACACACATACGCAAAAAAAACAAACAAACACCAACACCAACTAACCAAACAAAAAAACACACACCAACCAAAATTCTGCAGTGTAATAATGGCATAATTTGAAAGATAAATATGTCTGAGTCATTATACTTTCATAAAAAATGATGACAGTCACTACATGGCAGAGCTGATAAATGACCCCATGCCCCAGTCTCCCAGCTGAGCTAAAACTGTTGTGGGATGTCAGAGACCCAGGAGTCCCATTTACCAAGCAGGCTCGTTAATCTCCTCCATGAGGGCGAGCTCCCATGGGATCAGCCCTAGACCTGAAGTGACTGAGAGCTGTGGGAAAAGGCAAGATCCTGCATCCCTCCTACATCCTTTCTTCCCATCTCATGTGAAAGAACATGAGATGTGCAGGCAGAAGAAGGCAAAAGCTATGCAAGGTAGCTGCAATATTGAATGCTTGGTGGCTTATCGGCACCAGACACACCCAACCATATTAAACTTTCATTGCATTTTTCACATAACAATACCTTATTATCTTTCTCATGCTGATTCTCATGCTGTAGCTACTAGTTCCTTCCAGCCCTACAATCATGGGCCCAAATTATCACAAATTCTTGTTCATTTTTAAACAGTGCAGGGGTTCTCTGGTAGCACCCCAAAAGCACAGCAAAGTGCAGGCACATAGCAAGAGAGAGGCTCCCAAGCATCCTTGCTGCAATTCTGCCCAGAGCAAGACACCTCTGCTTTCCACAAGTACAATGGAAGCAATCATTTTTTTTATGTATATGAAAAGACTTGCAAGAGACTTATGATTTCATATCATAATGATACGAAATATGTGTCATTATCCCCCTGAATTAATCACCCAACTGGAAACAGATGTCAGTTGTCTTGGTGATAGCATTTCAGAGACAGATGGCTGCCTAACAAGTCCTGTTTCTATATGTTGATCATGAAGAACTGATGTTGTTCCCCACCCCTCCCACCTCCCCCCAAAAATAATAAAAAAAAAAGTTGCAAATCTGCAGTTTGATGGTACTGAGTAGCCAGCCAAAGGACAAGAACCTTTTTAAGGAAAAAGTAATTTTGAATCATAGGTACTTATTCCCATCTGAGCTGCGTTGCTGCTAGTTAGCTTACTGCAGATCAGCGGTGCTGCAGTGCTGCTTACCACTGCCATCCCACCTCAGACTCAGGTGTGTGAGGATTTACTATGTTTTTTGCAGAAGTACTCAGGATAGCCTTTGGCACTGTGGAGGCCAAGGCAATTTTTGCCTTGACTTCACTGGACATTTTTTGTCATTAAATTGTTTTCAAATTTCTCATTAGTTTAAGAATTGGCTGTCAGAAGACATCAGGTGCTGGCACTTTTGGCTCCATTAAGGATAAAAACAAAATAATGATTGTGTGCTTGAAATTGATAACTCATTATTTCAGTGAAAAATATTAGTTTAATTTTTCATTAATAAAAATCAAGAAAATACAATGAAACCTGAACAAAAATGAGACCTGGGCATTTTATCTCCTGAGGATGTGTATCAGGCTATGTGCTGAATGAGCCACTTTTTACATGCATTTTTATTTTATTTTTATTACAAAGAAGTTAAATCCATATTTTTACAAAAGTCACAACATAATGTTTTTGGAAGCCTCAGGTTTAATGACAAATATTACATATGTGCATTTTTTTTAACACATGAGGCTCAAATACATAACTCAGTAATCCTAGAAGTGTATTATACATACAAACACAGACTATTACAATAATGATTACCTATTCTAAGAGGCAAGACTGAAAATATTCTTTATGTGAAAAACAGCAAGCTCTAAGCAAGTCTGTATATAGAGTGAAATAAATTCCTTCTATTTTCACAGGCACTATGTGGAAAAAATATTGGACAACTTGAAAGGTGGAATAAATTCCCAAACTGAATACTAGAAGAGTATTCTTAGACTGTTCTCTCCAGTACTGACTTGCATTTTTACTTCTGTGATGAACTAATAGCAGGTCTAGTTGCTGGCTCAGATCAGATTTGGAAAATGTGCAACCAAAGTGACCAGCAGTGTTGTTCCTGGCCAATCTCCTTGAGGTCCTCAATGTTAATCATACAGGACGATGAGAGAGCAATTGCAACACCAATATGTTATCCCATTATATTTTGCAGGATTACTTACATAGTGGATAAATTATAATTAATGCTACCAGTACTACAACACATTTCATAATGAGCTAATCATTTACTTATCTATATTTAATATGCAATTATCTGCCAAACAATTAATTTGTACACAAGGCTGAAATATAGCTCAAATAATGAGAAATTGGAGATAAAATACAAATCTCTGCAGAAAATGCTAACAGCTGTAAAGTTAGTTGATCCTTTTTCTGATCTTTATTCATTTTCATCATGGAATTCCAGGCAAAAGGAAAAAAATAAACAACCCTAAACCACAATCAAAACATTCAAGCTCTTAAAGAATGGGACATTCATCTGCTAAATAAAAAGTTATTTAAAAAAAAAAAAAAAAAGATTTTTTCAATATGCATACAGAAAAGCCAAACACTGGACAGGAGAACCTGGACCAAGCATTAGAAAAAATGTTGGGACAGGTTATTCCAAAAGCATTCAAAAACCTGTTATGTTTGCAAGTTACCATTGGATGCTTGAAGACCTAAATATTATTGTATTAAGATATTTTCAATTTATTAAATTATTTTGCATATAGTAAAACATTTACATTAAAAGCATGGCCTCCACCCCTGAATAACTAGTTCAAGCAAAATTGATGTGAAGAGGCTATCTATGGCTTACATTTAGGCTGCTTTGTGGAGTGATTTGCACAGAACACACACAGCAACCTAAAATACACTTATCCCCTAAAGTATTAAACATTCAATATAAAAAACATTTATAACCTCTGATACAAGACCTATCACTGGCAATGTCAATACTCTACTACTATAAACTGAGAGCATGATGGTCAGGACACAACCCACCCCGATACATTGCCAAAGTACAAGTGATAAGTCCTGTAAGTTTCAGGAAATCTACATGGAGCTGACACCTGAAAAGGAAGAAGATCTCTGCAGAAGAAAGTACCAGGGTTGGGAAAAACACCAAATGGATGGGATGGGTGCTGCTCTGCAGAGCAGAAACACACCATGACAGAGCAAGCTTCCAGGACTGCACCCCAGGGAGCCAACCTGGCTGAAACAAACCTGGGAGGCAGGTGAGGAGCAGTCCAATGTAAAGCCAGCTCCTTATCTGTTTCCTCACTTGACCACAGAAGAGCTCACACTGAGGACTGATGATAGGGGAAAGAGAAATGGGGTGAAAATTTTGTGCTTACAGAGGTGCATGTCAGACCTGAGATGCATCCACTACAATGAAATCACACCTTCTCACACACTGGACCACCTGAAAGAAGTGGCCAGCTAGCACCAAAGAACCCTGAAGCCAATGTTTTAACAGAAGCCACGGTCCACGAGCCTATTCTTTTCAGTATTCAGCGGTTACTACCTTTATTTTTCTAGTTTGCTTGTCAGGTGTGTCATTTTCCCTCTGAGGACTGGAACAAAACTGTCACAGAAAGGGTGGCCATTTCATGAAAATTGTTTTTCTTCTCCTAACTGCTTCTGTCTTATCAGTAATCAGTGCAGATTCACTCCACTGCAGAGTGGCTGTTTAACCTTGACCATACAGTTTTCTTTGACAGCATTTGGCACACTGGATGAAATAAAACACATATTGTCATGTGCTAGTATAGGCACCATTGTCTCTATTTTGGGTTATGCTGTCCAGGGATATCTCTTCTATCAAGATCTTTACCATTTAGTTACTTCACAGGAAATATGCAGCTACACATATAAGACATGATGTAAAGAGGAACCTCAATTGTTGCTCTACTAGTTCTGTAGCAACAGCTAATGATCATTTCACCATGTTATTTTCTGTAAGGACAATCCTGAAAAGAATAATTTTTGAATGACCTATAACCTTAGTACAGGTTATGGCATGACATACAACTTTACTATAACAATAATTAGAAAGAACCCCCCGCCAAACTATTTTCCCAGTTGTCTTATACTTCATTGGTTTGCAATCTTTGCATAAGCTCATTAAAACAATTATTACAGATGCTGAAAGAAACTCATACCTTCAAATAAATTGTAGTAGCACCCCTTCCTAGGCTTCACACCCTCCTCAACCCTCATCAGCCTCATTCTCCAGCACCAACCGGAAGAAGCTACAAATGTACAAGCCACCAGCTCATCTTAACTGCAGCTGTTATAATCTATTGCTTTCTATCAGATAGTCTAATTGATTGGCATAACTGAAATAAATTAAGAGCAATTTTGTCTAACCTTTGTTTGATTTGGACTGTGACATTACCTGTCAAACCCTGAACACAACATCTTGTCCATTTTCCAGATACATTATATAGCTTGAAAAAAAAAAAAAAAAGCCATTAGTTCTTCCTTAGATTCTTCCTTCATTTATAATCTCTATACCATCACAACTGTAGCAACACTATAACTGCCTTTAAAAAGGCAATGGCCACCATGGCAGACCAGAATCATACATCACAGGCAGCGCTGGCATCACGTTGTACTTTGACTCTTAATCTGTGAGGAGGAAGCACCGCGGGTGGGAGAGAACAGGCTCTACGAGCACAGCAGGATGGCTGGATTAACTCTGCCAGGGGCAGCAAGGGGACAGCGCAAGCATTTCTCAAAATATCTTTTTCTTTCATGCCTTGAGGTAAGAGCAGGAAGGAACACCATCAAAAAGTGGGGTTACAAAAGGATACAAATAAAGTGGCAAAAATATTCGGCCGTCAATAGCTCAAGTGAGTTCTTCCCTTGTGATTTGAGCAACATGACAAATTTCAGCATGAAAGATTGTCTGCATGATTTGAGATAAATTAAAACTGCAAGGCTGTTCAGATCATACACATATTCTTATGCAGATCCCTTCATTAAACATTCAACATTAGTCTGGCTTAAGGAAGAGAAATTTTTGTACATAACTAATTCAGAACAAAGCAAGTGGGCAAACTGTACTGAAGAACTCTCCAAAAGGAGGCTGTTTCTTCACTACAGTTAACTTTATACAACAACAAAAAACAGAGTTTGGTCATATTGAACTTGTTTTCCTTGAAGTTACTTCTTAAATTAAAAAGAATATATGTGTGTATCTTTTAGAATTCCATCGCTTTTGGCAGCTACATTATTAATGAAGCACCCTGGCAAAACCCACAAGTGAATGGATTATCATGGGAGTCTTTCTTGCTATAAATTCCATTTGAATTTTCTCACTGAGAGGGGTTGGTCATGTAGCATGTTTTCTTCACCTCTGCTCTTTCTCTGTTTTTTCTTCATCCTTATCAAAAGTTCCTGAAAAGGGAAAGCTCTCTTCAGAGGGAGTGTCGAAAAGGAGATAAGCCTCATCTGCATGGCTCAGACTTTGCCTTTCTTGTTTTTCACCTTAGGCACATCCACCCACATAATAGAGTCAAAAGAAGGAAAGAGTTCAAGGAGTTTATTCTCCACTTTCCCCATCAGTAGTGTAACACCATCAGTCCTCATTTTGCAGAGAAGATTCTTGGAACTACAGGAAACCAAAATGACTTAGTGGTCCTGTGCACACAGCTAACCACAGGAAAGCAACCCTACATTGCAAGAAGTCAAAGGCCTTGAATCATATCTATAACAATTCCCAAACAGCTCCTAATTTTGTTAGGAGTCTCCACAATGTCTAGTCATACCTTTCTATAATTCTAAATACTGCAATATAGCAAATATCCTTCATCCAATGATTAACTGTTCTGATTCTTGAATTATGTTATCGTTAATATTTAACTTAAATTGTCTCTTCTCTAGCTCTTGTTCTGTCCTCAGTGATTTATGAAAATAATTAATCATTATCTCCTTTGTAACATCCACTCACATGTTGACGGAAAGTTACATATGCTCTCAATCTCTTTCTCTCTAAAAGGAACATGCTCATTATACTATGTGTCTGGTCAAGTTTTCCAGTTGAGACACAGCCATGATTTCTATCCGACATAAACAGAAAAATACACAACAATCCTCCTCCCCTCATCTAAAAAGCAGTATAAATACATACGTAAAATGTTTACCTTTAAAATAAATAATATAAAACAGAAGAGATAAAAGAACAGTTTTCCTTTTTTTTTTTTTTTTTTTTTTTTTTTGGCAAGAATATCACACACTCCTAAATTTGTAAACCATACAAAGGAGCAGACATTTACAAGGTTTTTATACATGTTCTTATTGTTAGTATGCACAACATCCATACATCACTGTCTTTTTCTGTGTTACGCTACTGACTGATGTTCAGTTTAATATCCAGCAGCTCTACTCCTGCCCAAATTATTCCCCCAGTACTGCTGCTCAGTAATATACTCAGAGCTCGTTATATTCTTTCATGTGATCTGATCTGTACTTCCAAAATAAATCACTTTCACATTTCTTCAATTAAATCTTATATAACTGATTCAGCCCATTTATGCATTAAAAAAAATCATACTCTATTTTAATCCTATTTTACAAATTCTTCTATACCATTAAATAATCACCCTTCAGATCAAAAATAATGCCATGAAAATCCACATTTATTTGGAACAAGTTTGCAGACCTTTAATTTTGCTGGAACTTGAAATTTTAAACCTGAAAGAAAATGCATTACCTTATATGTATATTTATTTATATATATTAACTTATAATATTAGGTATAGTAATCCGTGATACTATCGTGAAGCCACGTTTCTACATAACCTTGTCAGAAATACACACTACAGTACAGATCACATTAACTTACCGTAACATAAGAAATCCTGTCATGAACATTTTATACCAAATCACTACATGAACTATGATTAATGATGAATCAGAAGAGTAGATTTATATGAATAACAAGCAAAGAGGAAAAAAAACACACACGCTTATTATGGACAATTAGATGACAATGTAACTTACGTATTTGCTGTGTTCTAATATGTAGCCACTTGGGAAATCTTCACGTGACTTATTTAGACTTAGAATATACTTCTGAGTTGTACTACAGAATTTGGGGCTTTTCAAATGAAAAAGTAAGCCTAAATTTAGTCATTGTCAGTTAAGTATAGTTTTAAAAACTTTTCTATTCATGTACACATCTTGTTTATGTGTTGGTTTCTTTCTTTTTTGTGTTTGTGATAATCTGGATTTAGAAAAATATAGGGCATTTCTTACTTTAAGAGCCCTGACATTTATACTTACCTGCTTCTGCTGCAATATTAACCTTTGAATCATAAAATATTTTCTTCTCAAATAGATTTGCTACAGATACTCAACACCATAAGTAAACCAAATTTCTGCACAGAAGAGAAAGTAAATGACTGCGCTACTTCAGTAGTAGAATGAAAAATACTTAGCTAAAAGGTTAAAACATGCTTTTGAAGTTTTTTGTTATGCTGCTGTATCGCACATAAAGGGCTTACTCAGCCAGGGACAATTTCTTAATTTTCAGGAACGCCTGTGTTTTACCTTAACTTGATCAGAGATGGGTGCAGCTGATGTTTTCTGAAGTAATATCTATCATAAGTCTATACCAAGTGCTAATGCTCCTACTGTCAGGGAGGGCACTGAAACACAAGTTTTCCTGTGCAAGTACAGCACAGCTGGTTTGGGGATAATTCTCTAGATTCCTTCAAGATAATTCTCCAGATTCTGAACTTCAAGGTTCAGAACTGTATGTAAAGTTAACAAAATATTTTCAAAGAAAACATGAGATTCTGGCACATCACCTGCCCAGGAGATATAAGCTGTATTTCAGTTCAGAAAACAGAGAGCATGGTGAACCCTGAAAGTTTCAAATTTGCTCTTTAAAATCGCTCTCTGGTAGCATAGCCCTCTGGGCATTGTCATGGAGCTGGTTCTAAAGCAGCATGCTGTGATATGGAGCACAGTGGGATGCTTTCACGTGCACTTTTCCATGCCATCCACTCAGTGCTGTCCCTGCTCTGAGCTGTTCCGCAGCCGTCCTATGTTTGGCTGCTGAGAGCAACCTGGGATGTGGGGCTGTGCCAGGGGTGATGCTGAGCACATCTCCACACACCTCAGCACCAGGACTTGCAGACAGCAATGAGTACTGCCAGAGAACTACACCCGTATAATGTTACATCCCACATTTATCATACAGACCAATGTGAGATGAGATTCAATGTAAGGGATCTCACGCAGGCATGGGATTCCTCCGTATCCATGGTTGGGGAGTTGGGGAGTGAGGGGAAAGCAGACAAAACAAAACAAATAAACAAACAAAAATGCCATGTGCAAACCATAAGCCAAAAGATGGCAAGGGAAGTCACAAACTAGAACCAAGCTGTGACTGTACAAGCAGTTATATCTGCTGAGAACTTAAAATGCAAACGTTAAGTTTTATTAATCCTTTTCTTAACTGCAGAGACAACCAACGCAAGCTCCTGAAATAATAAGGTAAAATGGGAATTTGGAACCTATGAGAGACAAAATGAACAGCAGAAATCTGAAGAGGCTGAATAACACAGGAGAAGAATAGGGAGACTAGAAAATGGGTTGTTATAGTAATCAGATGAGAAATAGCTAATGGAAGGACTTACATTTTACAATAAAATTAAAATGTAGCTATTTGAAAGATACCAATAGGTGACATCCACAAGGCATTTCTGATAAACCAGAGTATATTTATTTTGTTTGCTCTGGCTGTTCAGACACTTTTCCTATCCTCTTCCTTAGCAAATTCTACTTCCTTCTCTCTCACCTGTCATCCTTCTCTCTACCTCTTTTCACGTCTTATTTTCAGGTCAACAGTTTCTTCTCCAAGTTTCTTTTCCCGTTGCAGCTTTGTTCCAGATCCCCTTTATTTATTTACTGACTCCCACCCAGCTCAGCAATTTAATCTGCATTTGCAACCACACCACCACCTCATCCACTGACCACTGTGGAGGCAACAGGGAGAAAGAGCAACAAAAGAACAAGCAAAACCTGCTGACCAAGGAGTAAAGAGCCTGGGGAAAAATTAAAAGGAAGCTGTAAAATCAGATGTGATTTAAAGGCATCTGCTCTTCACTCCAAGCAGTGAAATAACCATGTAATAAACATTTTGAATGTATGTTTAATTTCCATCATATATGTCATTTATGGCACAACCACCCAAATGGTTCAGCTTGCAGCAAGAGACAGCCTCATTCTTCAGCAGTCCCTGTCCTTATTTTGCACCTCTAGGATACCGTTGAAATGAAGAGAACAAACACCCACATACATTTCTATTCTTTCGTAGTCTGTACAGTGCATCTTCTGTGGAAGCAGTGCTTCTGGGATCACCGCAACCAGCTCCCCTCCTAGGCTGTGGCCTGTGATGACTTAGAGCACTACCTGGTACAATATGGTTGCTTAATTCTCTATTGAGATGAGCTACATAGAGAAAATGTTTTACCAACATGAAACATTTTACAGAATGGTTATTTGAGAATGTTTCAAATAAATAAGTGATTTTGTGTACATGCTCAAAATTTTGACACCTGCTGAGGATTTTATTTTATTTTTTTTAATTGTTATTTATTTTATTTTTTAAAATTGCTAAAGTTTAAAATTGTAGCTACTTAAAATCTTATTAAATCTCTTCACTAGGGCACTAGCATACAATTTTTGTATTGTCTAAATTGCAAATTATTACAGTGTCATGATGTTAAAAATATTTAGCAAATATCAAAATTCACTTCTGTACATTATTATTTTGCTAACAAATTTTCTAAGCCCCCAGCAATTGCCATATATGTTAAAATCATCCAGGGTCAGCTTTAGCAATGTATGAGCTTCAGTGGTTCAGAATTTTACATTTTATTTTATTTTATTTTTTTTAGAAAACATGGCATGTGTTTGTATCAGCAAGTTTCCCCCGTCATTATCCATCTCCCTCCTACACCTTTCTAGTATAAAAACCCCTTCTGCTTGCTGACAGAATACTAATTTGGCTTCATTTAAATGCTAAAGCTGCATAGTCCAGCTATCTTATTTAAAATATGTGTAAAGCTGTGAAACAATTGACAAGCACAATGAAGTGTGTCTACTGTAAGTTCTGCATGAAATTATTTTTCAATAGACACTAAAAAGCCAAAAGCTAACACTCCCTTTTTTTTTTTTTTTTTTTTTTTTTTTTCCCACATGCATCACCTAAAATCAGAGAAGGGAAAAAAGTACTATTTACTTAGCAGCTCACCACTTTATAAAACCTGTTAAAATTAAAGGCCAGGTGATATATCCACAGAATACAGCTTCTATTCATGTGAGGACATTCATTCTTGTAACTACAACCACATTTTTATTCCATATGTTTAATAATAAACTATGCATTAAGAACACCTATATCAAACATAAACTGAGGGCAATTGGAATTTCCACGTATGAATAGTACAAGTGAACTAAATACGGAGAGCTCTGTGGACAAGACCTGGGCTGGTATCCCTCAGCAGTACCATTCAGTGACCTCTACTGAGAGATCCAAACTGCTTTCCTCAGGAAGGTGTAGTGTTACAGCATAAAATGGAGAGCATAATGTAACCTGAATGGTTATGTTCCATCCATTGACTTGATTCCAAATACTTGGCATGTAAGTGTATGGAAACGTGTAAGTGGAGTTTAAATGTAAACACCTTTATATAAAGATGTGTGACATATTTATTCTGTTTATCCATGCACATGTGAATAGAAAGAAGGAAATAAAAAATGTGCAAGGGAGCCCTTACACCACTGCAGAAAATCACGTCTGAAAAGATGTCTTTAGACTCTATAATTCCTGAAAGGTTAAAAAACAACAGAGATTTACCAGTAGAAGAGTCACTAATAAAAATAATTAGTTTCAGAGGGTAAACATAACTTTTATTGTGCAGATTGCAAGTAGATAACTATCATTGGAAACCTCTGTATTTCTAGATAGAAACTAAACATCATTTACAGTTCAGTATTTTAGAGAAATGAAAACATGGAAGACCTGATTGTAGTTCGAAAACTGCTTTGTGCAACAAGACTACTGCAGGACTGAGTTAAGAAGCTGACCCATATACAGAAAAATAGGATCTAAAATTAAACAGGAAAATGTACATCATTATTTTAACTTAGCTCAGAGTTACACAGCTAAATCTCTGTGCAGCAAACTGAAAAGTTATCTGTACATTGCAGATTATTATGTGCTCACTGAACAGACAACATTTAAATCATTTTTGCTGTTAGTATTGAATTTTTCATGCATTTTAAAGTTGGATAAACGGTTAGGGAAATAATTCAATAGGTCAGCCATTTCATTAACTTTAATTTTAAACAACAAAATCATCCAAGCAGAATAATTATTATTATTATTTTTTGCCTGTGGAACTACATACTTGTCCAGGGCAGCAGAACCCACTGAGAAGCCTTCCCAGCATGCCAAAAGTACCACAGTGCAAGAAATCTAGGGCTGCACAACTTATGTTCCCCATTGAAATTGTGTTTAGTTCCCACCTAACACTTTACCTTGTAGCTAGATTTGCACATTTGTTCTCAGGCCAAGGCTTCTTGTTCCCAAAGGTTAAGATATGCCTTGCTTTGCTTTAGTTTCTGAATGTACACTGAATATCAGCTTAACACAGTTTAATAAATTAACAAGAATACTTATGTTAGGACTTTGATAGTATCTAAAATATTTTCCACAAGGTTATAAATTACCTGCCTGCAAAGATCTAATGCCACTAAAAGTCTCTGTCAAACATTTCCTATTGTTAACAAGGGTGACATCCTGGTTTTCTTGGTGTTAATGGCAAAATACCACCAACTGCAATGAAGCCAGTGTCTCACTTAGAGATGCTGTATTCCAATAAAATAAGGATTACAGTGCTTTGTAGAACTGAAAAGATGGGTACAGTTAAAATGGATGCTAGAATGAAAGCTGACTGTGTAAAAATACTATTTCCTTATTCAACAATCCTACCCTACAAACACATTCAGTCATATAGCTGCTTATACTTCTAGCTATATACTTATACTTAATTTCATTTCCATTTCAGAGATGCACATTATGGTTAGAACAAGCAGATCTGGCTTATACTGTTTCTCACTCCTGTGATTTCATCGTTAGTCTCACCAAAGTCTATCTTCCTCTCAAAGCCACAACCTCTTGAATATCAGCAATATTAATTGGGGAAAATCAGAAGAATTTAAAGCAGAAGAAGCTTTTAATTATCATACAGGAGAAGGAGAGAGAAGCAAAAAAACCAACACATCCTAATTTTTCTGTGATATCTGAAGCCCTGAATTTGACTAGCTTCTCATCATTTATCAAATTGTAAGAGACAGATGAATTTTAAAATTCTACATGCAGTAACAATTTGCTACAAGCTGGAGCACCCCTACTGAAAATACTGCTCACAGAAACTTTATTATTATGTAAAAGAGAAAGATGGTCTTTCAGATACCGGCTTAGACTTGCAGTCAATATGCCTGTTGTACCTAAGAGAAACCTTTTATTTTCAAACTTGAAAACTTTTACCTTCTGCTCTCTAAGACAAAATGAATATGCCACTTTGCTACCCTTCGATAAATTGTCAATGTTTCACAGCACGGGGTTCTGACTTTCACTTAGGAAGATGGAATTTATAATCTCTCAGGGATGGAAAAAAAGTTTGGACACAATTCAAGTGTAATCAAACCACTAAAAGTAAAAACCTCATGCAAAACAGAATGAGAGAAGTTGTGTGGCAATATATCTTCCTGGCTGTGCTCCATGAAGGGCTGCTGAGGCTCACCTGTAAAGGATACTGTTGTTGGCATTAATTCTCTCCTCCTCGCCCACTGATGTGGTGTGCAAAACTGAGGCAGACCTGAGACAAGCTGAGAGTGACCTGCAGTTTTGATAACTCTCCTTCCTCTAGACCCTACCGGAACCTCTCCTTGGCTGTTCGAATCAGTGGTTAGCAAGAGCCACGGCTCAACTCACCCCGGTCATGATATCAGTGATATAATAATATAGGACAAAGATGAGAGATACTTTTACTAAAAGCCACTCTTGATCCTGTAATATTGTCAACTCCCTACCTCTAGTCTGTTTTGTAAACACACACATTTTACTACAGCAGGAATGAAGGAAGTTGGGTATACCCAATTTTGTAAGATTTCTCCTTGCATATCAGGCATCCAGGATTTATGTTGCTCTATGGCAAAGTCTGAGAGAAGATATAGCCCAGCAAGATGAAAAGCAAAGGGGCTGTAAACTGAACATCAAATGAGTTTGATCCCTGCTTTCTCTGGCTCCAAAGTACATGTGCCCAGATGTGGCCTCCTGCTTCACTAGATAAATAAGTATTGAGTTGAGCAATGTGATTTAAGAAGAAAATTATATGACACAGTATGTTTTATTTCACAGCATGGTAAAAAATGATTAAAGAAATGTGAAGAAGAGTAAAAGACTTGCTCTTTTAGCTTTACTTTCAAATACAGTAATATAACAGAACCACTCTGATATGCCGCTGCATGCACCACTTCTATGCCTATTATCCATCTTCTTAGAAAAAATGAAATCTAGACCTACACATTTTACCTTAGAGCAGAAACACAGGTTTCGTAGAGTGAAAGCTTATGAATGGTAAAACAGGAATTTAGCACAGTGAAAACACAGTCCAAACTTGGGGGGTCTATTCTCCTCTTATTGCTTTTATATACTTCCAGTATTCAAGAAAATTACGTAGAAGCATTAAAAGTAGGATAGACTCCTGTGAAATGACCTCACAAATGAAATTAAGAGAGGGAGAGAGCAGTGAATAACTGAATCCCTTGAGCTAGAAGAATGTCATGCTGGAGTGCTGTGGGAGCATATAAAATCTGTGCTACTGTGCACCCACTTTTCAGAGAACCTGTGTAACTTATGAACCTGACAGCAATGCCATACCTACCTACAGGCTCTTCCTATCCTCCCTCCCACCCTGTCAGCATGCTTCCACTAAGAACTGCCAAGGAGACTGACACAATGAAAATACAGTGGTTTGGCTGCCTTTCAACCTTCTATATACCCTGGAGACAGAAGGATTACTTATTATTAGCAATTATGAAATTTAATCCACTATACTACATTGCATATGATCAAGCTTTATTATACTCTAGTGAGTCTTACCATAGTATAAACATCAGATTATAAACCTATTTTTAAATGCATTGATTTTAATTTTATATAGTCAACTTTCTCTGCTGCAATGTGCTCACTTCATTCTGTAATGCTGATAGAGCATGGCCCTTGAGTCATTGAACAGCACTGGCACATGTTTCTACAGGTACACAGGAGAAAAAAAAAAAAAAGATTTCTCTTCCATATTTTCTTCTTAACAAAGGAAAAGCTGGAACGTGTGGATTAACTGATAATTATGACTATGGATGAAACCTGAAATACTAACAGGAGTGAAACCACATCTCCAAAATCCTAATTACATTCACAAAATCATCCTGGCCTTCCATGCTGTATCCCCACAATCAGAATGGAAGAAATAAGTTAGAGCTATAAGAAATGTGCACCCTGAGTGCAGTTTGGCCAGCCACTATTAGATTTGGTTCACAGTTTTAACTCTCTGTCACCTTAAAAAACAGGTGTTTTGCACTGTTTTCTTATAGTGGTCTTTGTTCTCATAAACTATGATAGTTAAGAAAATCATAACACTCTTTCTCATGAACCACTACTTTAAGAGAAACACAATCATAACTACCTAAGTGACATTGCACTTGCTAACTACAAGGGAAAAAAAACACCACCTTTATAAGAATATGTACTCTTTGCTCAGTCAAGGATTATCAAAACCTAATCCTTGTTAAATAGTAAAATATTTGATTAGAAAGAGAAAAAAGAGCAAAAATAATATTCAAGGTAATCATTTGTACATATTGCTCCACTCTGTTTCTTTCCATTATGTGTGGAAGCTATATTTATCTGACTGCTTTCCCCACCTACTAAACAGCAATTCGTACACTGAGGAGGCCTTTTCCACAAACCGTAACACTCTGTTCTGCAGCATAGGCTTTTCCCCTAGGGAGAAACTGCTAGTGCCAGACACTCGTGACCCTCATCAGTCGCATCATGCTACTTAGTGCTGTGAGGAGCACGCTATGAGAAGCTACATGTATATGCAACTGTGCTAGTGCTTTTACTTGAGCCACTCATTGTACAGTGACTTACTTTGAAGAGGCACCTGGTGACTGACATGTTCCACCAGGAACATGAGTAATGGTGCAGTGTGGATAGATTTGCACTGAATATCTACACTATTCTTCCCTTGCCCCACACCACAACTCTGTACCTTCCTCCTCCATACTATCTCCAGCTTTCCTAATCCTTACAGTAATTTCAGCGTCCCATCATGGCTTTACCACTCCTTATCTCCAGTTTTTCTCAACCCCAACACCGTGAGAAGGATTTTAAAAGGGTTCTCTCTACCCCACATGGGAGTTGGAGGAACTTAATACCTTTGAAATCAACCATTCTTCCAGTTAAATGGCCTACTGGTTCAGAAGTTCAAAAGGCTGACAGCACAAATGCAAAAAAATACTTAAGTTAAAAAGCATTCCCTTAAATGAAAATTTAGATGAGTAAATCAGTGATGAAAAATTACAAAATACATGGGTTTTAATAATCATTATAGCCCAGAGCAAGAACCTCAAGTCTTCTTTCTTACATAACTGCATACAGGATAACCACAACTATTTAATCAAATTTCACCTAAAAAAAAAAAAAAAGAATAAAAGGGATATGACACTCTTAATACTATTTTACTTTCTAAAACCAGAAAAGATAAAGCACCCCAAATTTAGACTCAGTTCAGTACTTCAGTAATGATAAACACAAAGCAGTGAAACAAACCTAGGCTGTGCTTCATGTCTACAGAATGACATGACATTCATGTGGAATGAATGTTATTCTATGCTCATGACAGAGCTGTGATTAATTAAGCAATGATCCTAAGTGATTTCTCTTACCTGAGTATGCACAACCCCAATTCCCACACACTACTCATTTGACTGAGACTGGAAGGAGAGATCTTCTGCTTAGGACAAGCAAGCATCAGATTGGTCAAAGTTTAAAATGTACCAATATAATCATATTAAAGCATTGCAAAATTAGAAATAATCATTTTTATAAAAATAGTCATACAGAAAATCTACTATTCAGGGAAGAATCAAGTAGTGAACCTGACGGTTCAAATAACAAAAACATCAGGAAGGCAAATGTCCTCTGTCAGGGAAGCTCATTATTTTAATTTAATTTTAATGGGGAATTTTAAGTAATGGTGAAATGAATTACACAAAGCTTACTAAATCTTAGGAGTTAAGGGAGTCCTATAGTTCAGGTTAGGATGCCTTTATGTGGTGATAATGATCCAATAACTCTTTAGATGCTCCCACTGCTGAGATAAAGCATCCAGGACAGCTGCACACTGAGCACCCACCAGCTGCAACTGGCATGTGAGGTGAAACTTCTGGAAGTGAAGATGAGGGTAAACAGACAGGTAGCAACCAACTCTGGATGCACAAGCTTCCTTCATATACCAATTTCACTTCTCTGTACATGAAACCTTAAAACTTCAAAAATTTTAAAAAATCCTATATATTGAAGACAATAGGAACCAGATACCATTGTATATTCTGAAAACTTTATCCTGCAATGGTTCCAAATATGTTCCTCTTTTGATGATTCACAGAAGAGTGCCGTTCTCATGTGTCCTTTTGACTCATGCTGAAGCCTAATTATTTATATATATATATATTTATTGCTGGAACCATTTTGTCTCATCTGTTCTTTGTTTTCCTTTTATTTCTTTTAATCTTCTAAATTTATAGATATAGCTTTCTAACTTTTATTCTCTTTTAACTCTCTTGTGCTTTCACTCTTCTTTCTTTTCTGTGACTTTTCATGAATCCAAACACTGTGAAAGTCATTTTGCCTCCTTTTATTTAATCTGCCCATTTCTTCCACTGAAATGAAAGCCAAGGGAGCAGGAATACTTTAGTTAAGATACTGCCCAAGCCTGCAGCTATTTACTTATGAACTGATTATATGAATGACTGTGTTAGAAGTCATTAGAAGTCTAAGGGAAAATGTCATGTAGGTTATAATATAAAAACTGGAAATAACAGCTGGTTTTCAAGCAGCAGTGTAATACACTATCCACAGCTGCAAATCCCTGTTAGCAGAGGTGTTGAGGCACCACTGAGATCAACTTTGCCATCTGCACTGCCCTGTTTTTGTCTGCCTATCAACCATGGCTTGTAGGCTAACCTTTCTCTCCATCACACATTGATAAACACCACTTAAATTCTGTTTAAATAAAGACGGATCTTGCTTTGGAAAACAAAACAAAACAAACAAACAAACAAACAAAAAAATACACAAAAAAAGCACAACGAACCACCACTACCAAACCTGAATGATCATGGATACACATAATAATAGACTTTTGAAAAGTAAATCTGCAAGGATAAGAAAATCAGCGTGAGAAATAATTCCTTAGAGGAGGTGAAAATGGGTTAAAAATGATCAATGTGGGGAAAAGGTCAATATTTGCTCTAAAAATAGCAGAACTATATATGTGATGTATTATTAAATTTCAAGTCTTTGTGAGGAGGAAAGTTGGGGCAAAAATTCAGGCAAGATAGATTTGAATAAATCTAAAACTATAACTACACTTAGTTATTCTATATGCAGTAACTTGGCTAATGCCAAAGAAAACTTTCTTCTCTTAAGTCACTGGCTCCCATCATCTGGAAAGAACAACTGTTCCTCTTTAACGAACGGCAGAAATCCTGTTCCCTGTATTCAAGCATAGTCTTCCAGGATCCACGAACTGCAGCAAGACCTGGTTAATACACCTCATGTAAGAGACAGGAGGTTTGAAGAACAGGGTGAAGGTGTTAGTCCAGCCAGGTAACACGTTCAGGTAACCTGACTGAAGAGATGCATCAAGATGATGAAAAACCCACCTGGACTGTATGTGCTTCCCTCTCCCAAACACCAGCAAAACTGGAAAAAAATGAACTGCAGTGACACCTTTGGCCACGGATGACAAAGCATCCAGCACCACCTAACCAGTCACTGTGCCAGAAGTGGAAGCAGGTGGTATTAGCATTTGCCCTGAAGGCAAATCAGACCATTCTGAATTTCCAGACTTGTGTGAGGAAGGTAGAGTGGCCTGCAGACCACCTGCCAGTCTTCTTGGAGGCAGAAGTGAGATGGCAGCCTGCCACTGGGACCGAGCCAACTTCTGCCCTGGTGACTGACAGGTTTGGTCTTGCTCCCTGGAGGAAAACGTATTGCTGCTGGAAAAGCAAGCCTGTCTGTGAAAGGCCAAAAAAAAAGTATGAATGGACAATTTAGGGAAATAACTTCTCCTTATAAATCCCCCCTCTTCATTAACACTTTTTTTTTTTTTTTTTTTTTTTTTTTTTGTTAAAATAACTCATTTTAAGTCTACTAAATAAATAATGTCAATTCTGATGCTTCACTAAATAACTGGACATTCTCAGTAATTAAGCAGCTTTTCTACACAGAGCAGAAGGAAATATTTTAATGTATTGACTATATTTTTCCATGGCACAGAGCACATAAAAATAGGCAATTTCAATAATCATTATTACTGCTACAGTATATATTAATATATTTTGTATAAATCATTGCCTCTACTATCAAGTCTGCTACTGCTTCTGCAAATAAAGCGATACCTTGTTACCTAGCAACTGAGCAAGTCGCTGCTACACTGCCAAAAAAAAAAAAAAAGGGGGGAAAAAATGAAATATATGTATTTATATATCCCCTTGGTTTCACGTTGAGAGAACATCCATAAAGAACAAAGAATAATCCACTCAAAGGCCCTGAAATTCAATATTTAAATAAAATATTTGATCCTCTGCATTCCCTAAGTATCATCAGAAGCTGGGTCTAGATTAAACATGCATTACATATCACTGACAATACAATGTTCTTGCTATGCATTTCTTGGAATATTTTATTAATGCATATATATGTACACAGACATTACATATATAAGTCATGGCATACACTTAATGCTACATCGGATCTGTATTAGAATAGGAATAGCTATCACAGGGCTTTCTTTAAAGTCTGTTTGCTTATGCTAAATCAGTTCCTTTCCTGTTTAACATAGCAATGCACAGTATTACCTTTGACTGATGCAATGTCTCCTTTTAGGATTCTGTCATTTGTACAAATTTGTCCTTGTGTTTCATACAAAAAGAAAAGCACACAACCATACGTACTACAAACCTCATCACTTCATTGCTTTATATTTCATGTCAGTTTCTGACAGATTGCCAACACTACCTTGGTCAAAAATGAAAAATGAGAGCTCAGGAGTCTTACTTGTGTGGATGAGCTACTTGTTCTGGGCAACATGCAGATTCTGCAGCAGCCCCGAACCCTCTGTGTGTGTCTGGCCCACGTTCTACCCTGAGCTGAAAAACGCAGAAGGATTCATGGCCACACAGTATGAAGACATACCCTTCACTACAACAAGGACTGCCAATAAGCCTGTGAAGCAGGGAGAATATGAAGCCATGAAAATTGCTGTCCTGAAGGCCCACAGTTTCATTAGAAGGTAACTTTTTGCATTCAATAAACTAAGTCATTACACTGCCTAAAAATCCAATGCAAAATACATCTGAAGACAATGCAGGATGGTTTTCCTAAATTTCACTTCAGAGGTAGGAGCCAATCACACATTATTACGGGTAATGAAAAATTACATCATTGTCGATCATTACATCAAATTACATTAAACACAAATAGTGATACCATGCAAAGCTTTGAATGCTGCTCCTGCTACCAGCTTATGTAGTAAAAGTGTTCCTGAAACATGTTGTTAATGTCCTCTTGAAACTTTTTAAAGTAACCTATCTCTTACAACACAAGGATATTGGCTTAGTTAATCATAAGACAAAACTATACACTACCTATATCATGCTGTCTTGAACATCTGCTGTTGCTGTAATCCTTGCTAATTCATATCAAGAATATACAGAAAATGATAATATGCTTGCACCCAGAGTCCTCATTTTGTGTTGCCCTTACCCTTATCTCCAAGTGCTAAATACTAGTTCAAAGTCTTCTGCAGCCTGGTTTTGCCCATTTTTGAACATTCTTACAGCCTTTTAATGAATATGGAACATATAGCAATGAGTGGGTTTCAGTAAAGAGCAAAATACATACGCATGGGTGAGGATGATTTATTGGTTAACGTGGCATTCAAAAGCTTCTTTCAATAAAAATTTTAGAAGTTAAGAAAACACTACAACCTATACATCCTACAAGGATAAAACAAACATCATACCCTACAGGCTTTGTATGATGAAGTCTGTGCATATTGTCTCTCTCTCTCTGGAACGCAGTCTTCAGTGACAGATGGCACAACCACTACCTACAGATGGCTCAAACGGGGCTCCATAGCTTTGATAAATACTGCAATCAACTCCTAGGATAGGTATGGTTCAGGCAGCAGAGCAAACACAGGGAATAAATCCCTCAAAAACTTCTTAACTGTAGAATAATCACACACATAGTATTATCCTAAACAGACAGATGAAAGTCCCGGGCTTTTACTGAGCTGACAGAAATTCAAGACTACTTAAAAAGAGGTCAATAGTTTAGGATGAAAGTGTTTGAAATTAGCCTCAATCAATTTCTTATCTACTTCATCCAGAAAATCATTTCCACTTTCATCATGGACCAAGCATTCCTGGTAAAAGTATTCTTGCTTTCCAGTAGGATTTGTTATACTTTGAAGGAGCAATCAAACCTATCACTGATAGAGTCTTGGTTTGGTTGGTAGAAAACATCCTTGCCTCAGACGGATGATTCACTACAGTGAGCGGAAGTATTTGAATAACTACTACAAGAAAATCAAAATTCATGGACTGATACTGTGGCTATTTGTAGCAGACTAGCATAATCTTTTCTAACCGTCTATAGAAACCTGGAAATAAGAACAAATGGAGTGACCTTACCCAGGAGCATTTGCTTGAACAGACGTCTCAGAGACCCTGCTCTCTCACTTCCTACTGTTAAAAAGACAAGTAAGGCTTTGCAATGTCTTTTGTGGCAGTGCAGGACTAGTGATGAGCTCTGTTACTTGTCTTCAGCCACTCAAACTTTGTGCCATTTGGGTTAAAGTCTTCTACCAAATGCCATCTACCAGAATGTTCTCATCAACTAAGTGCTGTAGTGCTACAGGTGTGTATGCAGTACAAAACATACAAGCTCCAGAAACGTTTTGGATAATCAGTTAAAGAATAAGAATATTCCATTTCAAATTGATGTCACACAGGAAGGATGCTTTCTGACAAAACTAATTCACCCTTTGCCCTTACACACATACTCTCTGTTAAGAAGATGCATATAAATATACCTTCCAGATGCATTACAGAAGGTGGACTACACCTCCATTCAGAGTCCTTGGACTGTAAAGCAATCCAGATAAGTTCCCCAGCCCAAACCTTCAGCGTAATAGAAAACAATATCTTTGCAGAATGCTCACAAGTAGAGCTCTGCAAATCTTGTTTCCCAAGAAGTAAAACAAACCCATTGCAGTATTAACAGGTAATATGACATTTCAGAGCAGCCTTACTAAAATCTAAACTAACATATGCCTACTGGATTCTTGTCTGTGGACGATAATACCAGAACTCAAATAAATATTGTAATCATTTTAAACCTTGATTACAGTCCAATTACTGGAATATCTAGAATCTCTCCTGCAGGCCTGAAGTTTCTATTCCCTTCTGCCATCACTACTTTTTCCAGAATTCAAACAGACAACAATAAAACTGCCTCTTTTCAACTACTTATGTCTGCAATTTAATGAGCTTTCTGTCCCTAGCTTCCAAGTTTCACTGCCTGAAAATGTACTGTCAAGTTAGAAGGGAGTCCACTTTGTCAGAGCTTCAAGAAGTAGAAAAGCCTGTACAAACATTTTATTATTTTATTTTGATGAACTACCTCAACTTTTATCGTTTTTCAGATTACAGAAAACCACAATCGACATTTTTCTTTTTGAGGAACTGCTGTGTAGAGAAGAGAGACAGAGATTGCTATGGTGTCAACATAATTTCTGAATGCATCACACAATCTTTTGTTATATGTCAAAAGCATAAACAAAAACACTCCATGTGTCATAGTCTACAAAAGATATCAGGTTTTATAGCATAATAATGCATGACAGCTCTCTTAATACTCCTGATAATTCAGTAATTATGTAAATACCTCCATATTTGATTACACAGATTCACAAATGTCATTTAAGTTTGTGAGCCAAACTCAGACTGCTCTGTGTGTGAATGCAGCAACATGGAAACCTTTAGTGTGAACTTGGCTATGCCAGTTTTCATACTGCTGGACGAGATCCTCTGATCACTGCAGTAATGTGTGACAAAAAGTGATTTGAAGTCACTTTTTCATAGTTATGATCCCCTAATCCTCAGTTCGAGTCTGTAGGATGTGGAGATGCCTCAGGGCTGAGCTAAGCTTCGACCACCCACTCCCTCCCACAAGCATGGAGATCCAGACCATTGTCTCATCCTCTTCAGCAGGGTCCTATGCTGAGATGGGGAGAGCAGGAATGGGAGGAACAACATGAAGATGGATGGTGAGATCTGCCTTGGAGATCATCATCTGCAGGGATACTCTTCGCACACTCCAGTAAGGTAGCTCCACCTCTCCTTCACCCATGGAGAAGTGCAAAGGCACCATGGCAAAAGCTTAGGACTTTGTCTTTGGAAATGGTAGACATGTTTGCTTGCTAATACCACCTCTCCCAGAGAATCTGATTTGTATAGACTACTACATTCCTAATAAATGCAAGTACTGCTTCAAGAATGTTACTAGTTTTTAACTGGCTCCCTCACCCTCTTGGTTACGTCATCACTGTATTAGGATAAACATAACAGGGTTTTAACCAGAACTGGTTGTGGTGGCTGAAATAAGATACTCTAAAGAAAAGATTTTTATAAATGTGACACATCAGCCCCCTAGCAATAGGAGAAACAGCAGATATAGCTTCTGTATAATGCATGAACACAGGATTACTTCCATGAATCAACAGTTTTGCATTAAACTATAAAATCATCATCGTACACAGATAACTAAAAGCAAGGATTGTACCTCCAGAGCTATAATGAGATTATGAAGGTCAAATAACAATCCCATTACTTGTGTTACATAACTCAAAATAGGGTGCATGTCAATGCAAGAAAATGGAAAGGTGACTGCCCTTTTGTATATATCAACTACTTTGATTCAGATTGTTTCTTTTATAGTAATTCTGTTCTAATTACCTTTAGCAAAATATTTTTTCTTACATGAAGTTCTAATACCATACAGCAAGAAAGTCATTTTCTAAAAAAAATCTGTGCTATGCTCTGCAGATAAAAAGGGGCTCTTATTTCACAAAATCCCAGTGCAGATTAAGCAGCCTCAGACACCAAAAAGCAGCAGGCTGGGGAATCTCTTCTCGGTCAAACAAGCCACTGCCCTCAGCTACTGTGGGCAGACTTCAACAAGGCATTAGCAAGTCATAGGGTACAACACATGCATGATGCTGCACGACATCAAGGGTCAGCAGAAAGGGTAGTTTTTCCTCACTTGTGAGAATAATTAGGAAAGTATTTCATTAGAAATACAGAAGCTTCACAATTTTCTGTCAACTACAGCAGTCTTTGGTATACACAATAACAAAGAAAATATCACCTAAATTCAGTCAAGTATTATTTAAATGGGAAAAAATGATTATTTAGGGGACTATGACTTGCTCTTTACTTTGTGCTTTAAATTGTCTTTATTTTTTAATGAACATTGCCAATAGTCTGATTGTAGAAGCATAGTCCTGAAGTACTATCCTTAAATATCAAGACCAAAGGATTTCAACAAAATTTTCAACCTAGGAAGGTCACTTGCTTGTAGATATAGTAGAACATGGCATATTTAATGAAAGATAGTTCAAAAGGGAAAATCAACAATCTACAGCCCAGCTTTCCAAATTAGGATTGCCTAAATTCAGTTTCCTGTTTCTACAAGCAGCATTTACAGAGATGAATATCAACTATAATAATGCTTTCTCTAAAGGCATCTCTCCCTTTGAAAATCACATATTGAATTATGAACTTTAGAGCCTAATTTTTAGGCAACAAAGATTAAAAACACTGGTCTCAAGCTTTCCTGTTCAACATTTCATCTTCTCAGAAGCTCTAGCCTATTAACTGGACAATGCAAATGAATCAAGAACTAAATACAATCACACCAAAAGAGGCATCTCTAGAAAGAATCTATAGGGTTTCTATCAGTGTTAGTGCTCCCATACTAGAGATAGCAATAGGGGGATGCTCACTATTTTCAGAGCAGCATTTCAGGAGCTCCCCAAACATTGATTTACTGCAATGGTAAATGAACCCACTCTTTTTAAAAATGTTATTGCTTGTCCTTCTTCCCAGTATTCAGGAGGATTACTCCTGACAAAGTACATGGGACACAGTCTTCAGCCTGCATACTCAACAAAATCAACAGCGCTATGACACTTTACACCAGCTGAGAACCTTGTTTGTAAACTTTGAGTGTAACCCTTTGGGGTAGATGATGCTTTCCTCTCCTGCCCTATGTACACTTGTACATATATATCATCACTGCACAACTACCACTTAGTCCCGGACAGCTCTGTAAAGAATAAAAATGGCTACAGCAAGCCTTAGAGAGGGAGCAGGAATGGGCACAGCAAACGTTAGAGCTGGAATGGGTGTATTTAATTCAGGTCAACCCAAAATGGCATCCTTTGGCAGTTGGAGGGCGGTGGTGGTATGTAATGCTTGTGAAATGAACATGATGCGGACACCGCCACACAAGTACTGTGTTGTGACTGCGACTAATGCATGTGCAAAGTATTTGAAGGACAAGTGTGGAGCTGAGATGGTTGGCTGCAGACAACAGTTTAGAAGCACTCAAAAATAAAACACAACCAACAACCCAAAGATATTATCAGCAGAATCCAGGTGGAAAACCATAGTTGTCATATTTAGTACTCTTTCTATGCTTTCATTCTTAAAATGCAATGCTGCGGTATTCAGACAATATCAAAGATTTATTGCCATTTTGCATGGGAACGTAAAACTCATATGGACAGTCAAATAATTAAATTAATAAGCATTGGGTAAACCCCTATAAAATGTGAGCACCACATATTTTCAAACCTGTGAGTACCTGTTACACTTAGTATTTTAACTGTGAGGTTTAAAAAAAAAAAGATAAGGTTTGGAAGTCTCTTTATAATGTGTCTTCTGTAGAGCCAATCTTTGCTTCAAGATACCTGAGCTGAGCATAACACAGATTAGGATTGAGACGTACTTGCAAAGATCTACGAAAAACCTTGTATCTTGTTTCTTGCTAGTGCTAAGAGCAGGAACGCTGAGTTTTTAAATAAAAATAACAACTTGCATTCAGTTTTGTAATGGCTTCAGTAAAAATACAAATGAGTCATGCAATACATCCCCTAGGTTTTGCTACAGAATTTTTCTGTGTGACAATTCACTCCAATACCCACTTACCTCGGTGGTGATTTATAAATATTAGTACAGAATGTTTTAGTTCTATGTATTTTTATCATATAATAATAATGCAGGTGTTTCACAAACCAATTGGGTATTCATTAATAATGAGTTTGCCAGGTGACTGCATGATTAACAAAGTAACACTTTTTCCAGATTTCAGTTATATCTGAAATCATACCTGATAAATAAAAGCATTACAAAGCATGACAATGGCATAACAGCTCTCTGATTATGGGATCTTCCAGTAGATACTTGGACAGTCTTCAGTTACCTTGAATTTTAAGTACATCAACAATTTGCAAACTGACAAATACCCAATATATTTATTTATGCAATAAGTGACATTATCTAAAACTTTATATAACAGTATGAAATTGCTATATTATTTCTACAATCACTTTTTATAAATCTATTTAAAGTTATAACTTTCGTACCAATTTCATTTGGGCAAGACGAAGCCTAAAAACAGTCAGATGAACATACATTATATCTGTAAAATGTGTATATTTATAGTTATTCCTTATATCCATGTACATTTTAGTATTACATAATAAATCTCGATGAACACTGGAACTGACTTCGCATTTTCTTATATTAGGAATAATTACATCCAACCATTTTTGTGGCTTACCAATTTACCAGTGGTTTTAGAGTCATTCACAATACTCAAAAATAAAAAGGTATTAAGTGTAATATGGTGTTCTTCACTGAACAGATACATGATGAAGAAATAAATGATTTTCAGTATAGCCTTGTACAAAAGCCATATATTCTCACTGAAATCTTTGCCAAAGCTTAACTTCAATGTATAAGGAACCTCATATGTGGTAAGGCATACATGCAAACACCTAGCAGCATTGAAGGTCTGACTCCACAATGCAGTCAAGACCAGTCAACTAAATGAAGATGTTCCATGATCATCCACAGTCAGACAAGCAGAAAAAGTATTTATCACCTTCAAATTTTACTACATTTAAATGTACTAAAAAACCTAAATGTGTATTCCCTGCTGCAGAGAAGCACTTTCTGGAAAAAGTACTTCAGAAATTAAACAATGGGCTAAAATCTGCTGTCAGAAAGGTAAAACTCCCTGCTGACTTCATTTGTTATTACTGCAGCTACCATTAAATTTACCCTTTTTACATTAGCAAAACTTAAAGTGTTCTAAACAACAATAAAACCTATTTAGATCTTTGCTGACTGCAGGAACCAGGGACAGAAAGAAGAACAAGCCTCATGCATATCACCTTGGATTTCCTACACCAAAAATCTGTAAGAACATAAGCAAAGAGGTACATCATATCTTAACATGTCCCAGTTCATGTTTTCATATGTTTCTAATAAGAGCAAACTCCACAAGTAAAAATCTAGGATAAAATTTCCTCCTCAAGCTTTTTAAGACCTTCTTTGCTCACCAGACACATATTTCTGGCATTTGTGGTAATCACATAGCATGTGTATTACACTTAGAAGAACCAGGATGGTTGTAATTACTTAGTTCTCAACTAGCTGAAACTGGTTTTCCCAAAGGAAAACCACGCATTTTGGTAGTTTAGCAAGGAATCACACAAGTCTTGAAAATGATTTAAATGTCTACATGGGGAAAAAATTCCAAATCTGAACCATCTATAACGTGAAAATGCTCCAGTATTGAACACCAATTTATAATATTGAACAAGAGCCATCAAGCAACAGACAAGCCAGAGACTTTAGAAGATCTTCAGAGCTACTGTCCTTGCTCATTACCTCTTTCCTGAATCTAGCTGCATTTCAGCCATTTGACTTTAACTTGATCTCAGTTCTCATATATTGGCATTTGAGTCCTACTGAAAAGGAGACAAAGGCCCAGATATCATCATTTCACTGTAACACAGCAGCCTGAATGTTCCTGCAGTTTCTGTAGAGGTATCACAAAGACACAGTCCATTGTGAAAACCCACAGGAATGGGGCAGGCAAGGACTATGAAGACATTGGTTGACTTTAAGAATGACGTTGCAGAGATTCTCCTCAGTCAACTGAGGAGCGATTAGAAATAATCCATTACTAGGAGGCTGATGGTGGTAACTAAGGAATGGAGTTAGAGGTGGTCCTGGTTTTTCCCTTTGTGCTTAGAATACTTCCAATTCTGACAATAAGAACAGCTTCCATTCGCTGGTCCATGAGGTCTGAGAGAACTTCTCATCTCAGAATCACTGTTCTTTTTCCAAGAAAGAGAGGCTGGCTCTCAAACAATTTACATTTGGTTAATGATTGGTTAACACTAGCATCATCATTCCCTTACGCGAGGCACAATGATTGTTATCTGCAGCTAACATGAATTTGGGCACACATACCCACTGCAATATTGCAAGACACTTTAGAGAAACTCGTGGGGGGTGATGAATGTCAATGAGATTCTTTCCTTTCTTTTACGCTATGCTCAAGCTGATGAGAATGAATCAAACACAAATTATTACATATATCTCCTTTTGAAATAATAAAAAAAAAAGTCTTTGGAGAGGAAAAAATATTTCCTAGTTGCAGGACCTTCAGAAAAATGCATTGCTCCAGAGTACATAAACGGAATGGCAGGAAAACAAGCAAACAAACAAACAACAAACAAACAAACAAACAAACAAACCAGGTATCTCCTCATCTTCTCCCAGAGAAATATCTGACCCTATGCAAAAGCAACATGACCACTGAAATTCCCCCAGCAACTCTGCATCATCTCTACATGTAATCCGTAAACCAAAATGACCTCTGAGAGGTCAAGGTTCAAATAAAGAAGCAGATGCGTAGTTTATAGAAAGAAACTGTTGAGAATAAGGTATGTGAAGATTTTGAATATACGAAGATTTTTGAATCTCAGTGCTCACGGTACTTGTTAACATGCTCAAACGCTACAGAGATTATCACATTTCCTAGCTTCTCTCCTCAAAGGAAAAAAATATACTGAAAGTCTACGGATAGAGACTGCAGTCAGACTATGACAGAAATGTTTTTCCTAGCTTGATTACCTTGTCAAAGACAGGTTTATCTAGATCATGACCCTTTCATACTAGGAACCAAGACTACTGTCTTGGAGACGAGCTGGCATAGTTGGCACATGGACTAAAAGATCAAACACAAGCAGCCCTCTGCTATTGCCTGCACAAAAAGAAAAAAATACATTGGATTGTAAAGAGTGCCAGGCTGGAACAATTTTCTGAAGGTGTTATTCTCTAGAATTTGACTGTGATTTCTTAAAAATAAGCCTGTAGCTCATATAACTGTGAAAATAACATTGAAAATGTGAACTAGCATAAACCAACATTTTCCCAAATGTGCAAACAATTGCAAATCATACCTCTCTGCATAAAAAAATTGGCCAGTTCATCAAGACCATTGCTGATTTGGTAGACTAATGTAAATTTTCAACATTTAACAAGCAAAGCATTGTGATAATAGGATTGCCAAGGAAAAGGTCCAGTCCTATGAATGTAACATTGTCTTGCTTAGCATCTGGCAAACAAATACAGACTGGACCCAGAATTATACCATTCACTCATTTCTGTTTTAACTTCCAGTCTGCATGCAGAGTAAAAACTCAGGACCAAGGGCCAAGAGATCTTAAATCCAATGCTTGGCAGTTTCTCAGTCTACTCAATGCAAGGTGGAAGTCTCCTATTATTCATTATGCCCATCACTAACACTTACTGAATAAATACAAAGATCCTTACCAAAACATCAGACGTCCATTCTACAAGAAAGCAAAATCTGTATCCTCCCAATTATTGGAAATAAATTAAAATAAGCATTGCCAACATGGAATTCTCACCTTTACAATATATCTTATTCTCAAAGCGCAAGGCAAATAATGTCTGACCTGGGTCACGGCTCCTTCTTCACGTTCCTCAGTAGTGAAACTCTTACCCAGCGTCAATCTGCCTTAGTTTCTACTAAGTTTGCTGCAGTTTTCAACAGACAGTATCTTCATTGACAGCTCTGTTCCTAATTTTCCCATCTTCTAACCTCCCTTTTCAACTCCATGTGCCCAATTCCACATAGATATGTCATTTCCCCCTCTGCAGAAAAACGTGCTAAATGAAAAAGCATCAAGCCCTTAGCTTTGTAAATTTATTTCAGGGTACTGCATTTAAATGCCTTCTAAATAGAATGAATAGGCATAGTGTATTTTAATTTGCCTTCTTACTAGATACATTTCTCTCTACCCACCTCTCACATCTCCTTTCTCTGAAGAATAAAATAAAGAAGTTCACCTTTACTACAAAAAGCAGAGTTTACTTTGAATACATCAGCGAATTCTTGCAATTTTAACCTGCCAACCACTTGCACAAATCCTTGAAATAGAACTTCTCAGGTGTGCAAGGTCAGAAGGGTCTCTGAGTGACCACATGAGCGCAGCTGCTATTACTTATATACACATACTAATAAAAGAACAGAGCTTTTAGCGAACAAGTCTTGCTAGACCAAAATTCATCAGTTAAAATCCCTTACGCTCCATGCTTTTCATTGTATTATGGAGATTTTTAGGATGCTATCAGAACGGAGTTTTAGCCCATCACAGTAATTACCACTCTGCAGGATCAAGGTTTCCTACCTGGCAAAAAAGTATCAACTTTACAGGAATACTTATAACGTGTATTCGTACTTATTGATGATAAAGCCCCTATTATCATGCAAATGGATCTTATTCCATTGACTTTTTTTTTTTTAATTTTTTTTTTTAAGCAGGTTATTGTATTTTACATTTTGGCATATACAGAACATGACAGCTTGATTCTTAATGCGTATTTAAACAAGTTACTATCTGTCACATCGGGGTCTGCTTCATCACTACTCTGTGGCTCACTAGGAGAAGAAGTTAAGATGCTCTCTAAGGAATCGTTACGATACACCACGCCAGTGATCCCGCCGCAGACGGACACCGGAGTTTTCCTCATTACCGCCGGTGCTGCCGAGGACGGCCTGGAGCACACCTTGATTTCGCGCATGTGGGCAAACACCGCCACTGATCCCAGCGAGAGCGGGAGGCATTTTGCAAGGCACATGGCAACACGCCTTAGCCCACATGTTAAAAAGCCTGTCGAAAAGCCTTCCTGCACGTGTGCGGTAAATTGCGTGCCAAAGGAAACTGTCAGGTACCGCTTCTGCCTCCCCTAATACCGGCGGCGCCTTCTCGCCATACGGTCCAACAACTGTCCGCAAAGATGCGCTGCTCCAACGCGAGCCTCCCGAGACACCACCGCGCGCACCACGACCCCGCACGCTTCTGCTTCGCATCCCCCCTTATTCCCCTTTTATTTTTATTTTTTGGTGGCCGTCCGCAGCGCTCCGCTCCGGCCCCTCAGCCAGCACACAGGACCGGCCGCGGTGCCGTGAAGCCGCCACCGCGCCCGGAACAAGTTTCGGACGGCGGGGCGCGGGCGAGTTGCAGAGCCCCGGAGCCCCGGGCGGTCCCGACGCGCCCCCCTGCCCCCTTCACCGCCCTTCCCGAACCCCTCTCGCCGCCCTCCGGCTCCCCCCCGCCGCCCACCGGCGCTGAGTGCGTCTCGGGAGGAGGGAGCCCACCAGGGCTGCCTCCATCCCCGGCCCCGAGCACCGGCGGGAGGCCGAAACTCCGCCGGCCCCGCCGCCCGCCCCGGGAGCGCGGAGCCCCGCAGCGCCGCCGGCCGGGAGCAGCCACCGCCGCCGCCCGCCCCGGCGCCGGCGGAGGGTGCACCGGCGAGGCCGGGGCTGACATAATCCTGCGAAACCGGCAGCCGCAGCCTCCCGCCCCCACACCCGGGGGTCCGCTGCCAGCGCTCCGCCGCCCCCCGGGGAGGGGGGGAAGGCGCCGCGTCCCCGTCCCCGTCCCTCCGGGCCGCACGGCGGGGCGGGGGCGGCGCCCGGTGGCCCCGTGGCCGCCCCCCCCCGTGTGCGCGCCCGGGGCTCGCCCGGCCCTCCCCTGCCCCCCGGTCTCACCTAGGAACGGCGGCGGCGGCGGCGGGGCTGAGCTGCCGAGCCCGGCGGGGGCGGGGATGGATGGAGGGAGGGAGGGGAGAGAGGGGCTTGGGGGGGGGCCCGGCGTGTGCTCGCAGCCGCTACCCCTCGGCGCTCAGCATCCTCCACGCGCCCCGCGGTGAGTCAGGCAGGGAGAGCGCCGCGGAGCCGCGCACACCGGAGCCCCCGCCGCCCTCCCCGTCCAGCAGCAGCCGCCGCCGCCGCGCGCGCCCCCGCCGCTCCCCCCCCCCCCCATCCCAACCTTGCGCGGGCGCGGGGGCGGGGGCGCGCGCGCGCTCACCGCGGCTCGGTGCGGTCCCGGCGCCGCGCGGGGCTGCGGCGGGCGGGGAGCTGCCGCGGCGCCTCCCCCCGGCCCCCGCCGTTACTATGGATATGCGGGGCCGGCGGATCCTCCGCGCCCACCCGCGCGGGCGGACCCGGAGCTTGCCCCCCCCCTCCCTTCATCCCCCCGGGGGCCAGGGGAGCCGCCGCGGAGCTCCGTCCCCGCCGCCGGCCCGCGGGCACCTCCCGCTGCTCCCCCGGCAAAACGCATTTTTTTTTTTTTTTTTTTTTAACACCAGCTTCTAAATAAATCTTAGCAGGGCTGGGATTCGTGCGGTAATAGGAACAAATAAGCATCCCACAGGATTGTTTACTTGAGTAAGTGCATCCCATTAAGCAGCCGCCGCGCTGCCTAATAAAGGGCACGGAGCGCAGAAGAGAACGCCCCTCCAATTTAACTTCGGGAAATGTCAGAGGACGGAGCCGCACTTTCGGTCCCCCATGGTGGCTCTTATCTCTCACTCTGCTTCCCCGAGGAAGCGAGACACTTGGTGGCTGAGCACATTATCAAGCAAGTTCAGCCCGTTGGGGCCAGATGAAACGTTTTGCCAAGTCAAAAAATTTGACTCCGTCCTGGAAGGCAAAGTGATCCGGTGGCTATGGTTCCTAAGGCAGGTGGCATCACCCTGGCCCGCTCCCAGCAGAGCTATTGGAGCCGCCAGCAGGTGAGATGACCCCCCTGGCTTTGGAGCCACCAAGCCTCAAGGAGAGATAGCTATGCCATCGCCTGTGAAATACAAAGCTTAATTAGAAAGTCAGAGAAAAATTAAGAGTGTCACTGTCTGGGCACAGCTGTACGCAGCAAAGTCACTGTGCTGAAATGTACAGTGCAAGAGGAAGCAAGCCACCAACCGATGTGGAAGCTGCTGGCCTGGTATGCTGCCAAGGCATGCTTTTGAAGCGCACATGCAGGGCAAGTCCACTGTCTACATTTCTCCAAGACATCACATTGACTGAATGTCGCAACATAATCCACTCACCCTTTCATTCTGCATGCCCAACTGCATGCGTTTATACAAAACTTCAAGCATGGGTAGCTTTGTGCTCCAAAGTAACTTTCTCTGGGGCTCTTTCCTGTGTTTGTCCCTCAGAGCTTTCATTAGGTCTTAAACCACCACTAGGCTGAAATTGTCAAAAGCAAAGCTTTCAAGAAGTAAACGATCACACTCATAAATGGCTCACTTTGTTATAAACAGAATTGGTCTTTCAGCCCAGCCTTGCTCTCTCAACAAAAAGCCCCTTGGAGGTGGGCATGTAGCCACCCAGTTCACCAGCTCATAGCAGGGCAGCTGGGCTTGCTCAGGTGTAGTGTGGAACTGACATCGAACACGGCACTATGTCTGTGAGCAAAGACAGCAGAGTAGGTTTTTCTACGAATCACTAATAGCAACTGTTGATTATTTAAGAGTTGAAAGGTTTGCTTAAAGCAGTAACGCAAGCTTCGATATCGTAACTGAGTTTAGTTAACCAGCCCTGACAAATTAATGTTGGGGAACCTTCAGCATTAACTCAAAAGCGCATCGCAGGAAGAGGTTTGGAAAGTTATTTTGATTTTAACTGGAGACTCTGCTTTTTCTCACAGCTTGTTTTTCAATAAAACCTTATAGATGCAGTCTGGTGTTTATGTAGATTTGATATAGTCCATACGGAGACAGACTGAACAGAATACAAAAGTTTAGTTTCATCCCGAATCAGGAGAAAACATAAACATTTTGAAATGTTTCATGAGTAGAATTCCAATGATTTAGACCGTAGGTATGAAAATGACCATTTCTAAACTTTTTTTTTTCCCATTGTTTAAAAACATGTTAATGCAGGATAAAGTACTACATCTAAATGGCTTCATTTTTTTGTTCTGACATCAAGGTGGACATTAAAGCAGACAGCTTGGCAGTATTTCCTTAAAATGTTTAATGATGGTTACAAGTTTGTCTAAATTTTTCTGATACCTTGGAACCATGTCTCTAGCTCTCCAGCTAAGAAGGCTTCCTGCACAGTTCCAGCTCTCTTTGTCCTGGATTGTGTGATCTGCGTTTGTAAATTGAAATCAGATTTTCGCTATAGATGGGATGTGATCCATTAACAGCTTTCTGAATTAGGAGCAATACCTTAATGGAATCTAAGCCAGAGAAGGAACAAGTTAAGGATGTCAGCGTGAGCCTGATGTGATGATGGCAGAGCGTGGTAGCCATTTTCTATACCTGCCATAAACTTCATTACCTCCATTGATTGTAACATATTGCAGACTACAGCAGCTCTGCATGAAGAAAGTAAGTGTGTAACAACCAGCAAATCCTAGGAAAGGATGAAGGTTTCTGGCAAGATGGTGATTTAAAGGGCATTTTTAGAAATATACAAGTTTGGTGAGGAGGCAAACATGAACCCAGATTGTTGGACTATGTTGAGAAGAAAGATCTGCATAATTTCAGCATGAGGTACATCTCCCATTTTGCCACTCTCACCTTCATGGTGCCTGGATTCCTTTTGAATTGACAGCTCTTTCTCTGAGGTCTGTCTGCCTGTAGCTGAGTAGGTGTCATGGCTGTGTCAGCGCTTAGTGAGACATATCTGCACCTGCATGCTGCCACCAGCCAAAGGCAGACATACCTCATGCTCTCCCCCTGCTCTTGTTTTGGAATCAAAGAGAAGTTTGGCTACCATGGATGCTGACAGGTCCAAATAAGTGAAGATAAAAATAAATGAAGTACTGGACCATTTACCTCTGTTATGTCAGGAAAGTATGGTAGGATACTTCACAGTCTGTTCTGTCAGAGATCTGTTACTATACAGAGAAAAATGTTGCCTCCCTCATGGCCATGAACAGGCCATTTCTTTGGTTAACCTTCTTGGGGATGTTACAGGTTGGGCAGAAATGGGAGTGAGAGGCTGCAGTTTTGGCTTGAGGGCTACTTGGGCCACTGCGTGTTTCAAGTGTGGTGAATGTCTTTTCCTAAAGGCAGATTAATAATTTATTTTAGTACCGTGGATCTCGGTAGAAGGGATCAGTTTAAAGAGTTTTAGCAAATACTTTTCAAAGCTCCAAAATCCTAGATATGTATGTCAAGGCCAAACTCTGTGATAGTGTGGTTGGATCTGATCAGATCAGAAAAACATTTTTCTTTTCTTATGAATTCACTGTGCTTTTCATTGAAATGATCAGCAACGTATGCTGATGTGCTGATCGTGGTCATGAAAGCTTGTTTCAACACTTTGTTTATGCTCTTTGTAGATTACTATGAGGAGCTGCTCTGGTGGCCGTGATTTTTCCTGTAGGCAGGAAAGCTAGGCAGCTTGCTTTCTCTTTTACAGCACTGGGACAATCCTGTCAGATTAGTTGTTCTTTTTTATGAATGGCTTCAGAATTATTTCACTGCAAACTTCCTCTGCAGTGGGCAATTTGTGGGCCTGGTTCTCTTAGCTGTTGTGATGCTGCAGGGAAACTCATAGGTCTGAAAAGATGGAGAAAGGTGGATACCATGTTATCCTTCTAACCTGGCAGCATTTTAGGATAAGCAGCAGTGACTTTACCAGAGTGTATTAAAAAAAAAAAAAAAAAAAAAAAAAAGAAAAAAGGATTCAGGAATCCTAAGATGACTAGGGCTAGTTGTTAACTAGCCTCATGGGAGAAGCCTATCATTATGACATTTGTATAAATCAAAAAATATCTGACCAGCAGGGTAGCAATCTGAGGAAGTCTCCACTCCTGGCTAAAATTAGATCTGCTTTCCTATGCTTGTTTTTCTAGCTATATGCACCTTAAAATCATTATGGAAACCACTTGTAGGCAAAAACATCGATGACCATGGACTCTAGACCCAAGTATGGGTCTATGTGAAAGTAATGGAAACACCTAATACAAATGCAATGTCAGAAGTTGGAGAGTTAGGGTCATCAGATTATATTAGATTATTTTTGGAGAAGGATCATTATTCATCTATAGCAAAAAAGACCACATTAAAGAAAGAAAACAGTTATCACATCCACAGAGTTTTTCACATCCCTTATTTCCCAGTCTCAAGCCAACACTATCACCACACTCCAATGAAGAAGTAAAAACAGACTTAGATTTGCAGCAAAATGGCCTCTAGCAGTTACTTTTCCTACTGACAAACAATGTTACACATATATTCAGGGAAAATATCTGTTAGAACAAAGTGATGAAATTTGTTTGCTACTTAAAATTCATTGTTAAAAAACATCTAGTTAAATTCATACTGAAAATTTTTAGTCATAGAAAATTATTATCCTCTAGTAATAAAGTTTATTCTGTGAAATTAAGTCAAAGCAGCTTCTTTTTAGCAAAAATTAACAGTATTATATTCTGATTGTTCAAATAATTTCTTCTAATAAAGTTTGTGCTATTTTTTTTCTAAAATGTTCTGCCTTATAACTTGACTCTTTGCTAGAGATAAGTATTTGCTAATTTAAACTGCTTTAGTGATACAAGATAAAATTAATTCTTGTAGGGAAAAAATCTTCAATAAAAGCAAGATAAAATTATTTTAAAGTTTGTAAGAGAACTGTTTCTACATTCCTTTCTCAGATTCACATTAATTGATTTTGAATTCCCTGAACAGGGACCAAACAGATTGTCTCCATAACATACGTTACTGTAAGTACACATGAGCATAATAATATTCAGATATTGAAGTAAATACTTGCATAGGTATGTTTACTAAGCAAGAAAATCATATTGTGAAACCAGTAGATAAAAAAATATCATTGGAAAATTTTAGTAGCAAATTATACTTTCAAAATAAGATGCCAATAGACCCTGTACCTAAAGTTGAGTATCAAGTTGAGAAAGAAAGCAGAGGAGAGGGATTTCTACAAACAAGAGTTGCAAAAGTCTGTTATTGGACTTACGTACCACACATGGTCCTTAAAGAAAATTAAACTTGCAAGAAAGACCGCACTTGGAAAAACATATGTACCTAATTCTTATGGTATATAAGTTGACAGAGACTGTAACTTCTAATAGTGCTGTAATAGATCAGGGCAAAAGGATCTAACTGAAAAAGAGATGAAAAAGCTGTACTAGCTTGGGTAGGAAGCAAGGACTTAAGTTTAAAGTGAGGAAGAGTAAGGAAGTTGTCATCTTTTGAACACAAAGACAACTCACAGAATGCTGTTTTAAGCAGGAAAGTCTCCTGGGGAAATTATTGCCAGTCCTGCAAGCTGGTTTTATTTTCAGCTCTGGGTCAGCACTCAGCGGATGGGATCTTGCTGTATAGGACAAACCCTTCTGATTGCTTTCCCTGAGGAGAAAACTTAAGAACTAGAAAGAAATCTAGCTATTATACTAATAACAGAATTGTCTTTATATATTTCGTTTACTTCCAGTCTCATAATTAGAAGCTCAAGATCCTATCTTTCAGAATAAATCTTCATTTTGATTTTTTTTTTCTTAAACTTGTACAGAGTTGAAGAGAAGTCCATAGAAGTTGATAAATTTGGCCTATACAGCCTATTTGGAAATAGCAATCCAAAGACGTGTGGACCTGGAGTTACTGCAGGATCCATACTCAAAGAGATAACTGGGGCTATCTTCTGAAACTGCTGGAAGCTCTGCAGGAGCTCATGCTGCAGGCTGCTGGGGTTTTGGAAGGAATTTCACCGACAAACAGATTACATTTCTTTTAACCAGCATCAGTCAAAGACATCTAAGATCTGAATAAGACTTGAATGCATGAATGGAGATAACTCGTTCAGACAGGTTGACACATCTGGTTCTCATCGTCTGAGAACTACTTAGTACCTGAGTGCCAAAGGAAGGAATAAATACAAACCACTTTAACCTTGACACCTTTAGATAAGATGTCACGAAATGAGCTGAGCAATTCCTGGGGATGATGGTGGTTATACAGTCACAGAATCATAAAGGTTGGAAAAGACCTCCCAGGTCATCTGGTCCAACTGTCCCCCAATCACCGATGTTACTCACTAAACTATGTCCCTAAGCACCAGGTCCAACCTTTTCTTAAACACCCCCAGGGTCGATGACCTGGGAAACCTGTTCCAATGCCTAACCACTCTTTCTGAGAAGAAAAGTCTCCTAACTTCCAACCTAAACCTCCCCTGGCACAACTTGAGGCCATTCCCTCTTGTTCACATGCTAGTTATTTGGGAGAAGAGACTGATCCCCAGCTTCCCACAACTTCCTTTCAGGTAGTTGTAGAGGGCAATAAGGTCTCCCCTGAGCCTCCTCTTTTCCATACTAAACAATCCCAGTTCCCTTGGCCTCTCCCCACAGGATTTGTGTTCCAGAGCCTTCACCAGCTTCATAGCCCTTCTCTGGACATGCTCCAGGGCCTTGATGTCCTTCTTGTAGTGAGGGGCCCAAAACTGAACACAGTACTCGAGATACAGCCTCACCAGAGAAGAGTACAGGGGGCGATCACCTCTGTGGTCCTGCTGGCTATACTGTTTCTGATACAAGCCAGGATGCTGTTGGCCTTCTTGGCCATCTGGGCACACTGCTGGCTCATGTTCAGTCAAGCATTAACCAACACTCCTGATCCTTTTCCTCTGCACAGCTTTCCAGCCACTCAGCCCCAAGCCTGTAACATGAAATATTTGTAAAGACAGTTTATCTGTAAGCAGAAGACAGCACAAGGGAGTTCTTGAGACAATACAAGTTTTAGGCCTTTCCATTTTGCTTATTTCACTAAACCAATACAAAAATCAGGAGACCGCAACCCAAATTGATACAAAAATAATTTCTAAAGGTAACTTTTTTTAGGTTTCTACAAATAGTTTTCTGAAAGAAAATATAGTTTTCTGAAAGAAACTATTTGTAAATTGCTCATATACAATCTAGATTGAAGCCTCTTTAATGTTTCTGTACAGAATATCCATATGTCTATAAAGTATAATCTGATTTATGGTAGGTAAATGATTCTAGAAATCATTAAAAGAAACAGAAGTTTTGGAAAAGTACATAGAACCATTTTATTCCTGTGACCATGATGGTTTTTCTAAGTTTGACTAACTAAAAAAGAAAACAAAGATGAATGAATGGATATAATTTAATGAATGATCAGAAGGCAAAGCAATGAAATAGAGTTAAAATCTTGACAAAATTCATAAACTGGAATATTACCTCAGGACTGTAGAATAGAATCTTTGCCTCCTTATTATCAGATAATAATCCAAACAGGGAACCATGAATGAATGTACATGAATGTTTGTGTGTATGTTTTCTGGAGGAGAACAGAAGCAGTTATATGGTCTTGAACAGAAGTAAGGAGACACGTGGTTTATCAGCTTGACTATCTTTGTGTAAAAGAAGAAAGCATGAAATAAAAGTTGCTTTGTTCTATTGTTTTCCTGTAAATATATTGTTTTAAAAACCTGCCATTCACAGCAGAAGGAATAATTGAGTTAGACAGCTAGTTGAAAAATATGACTTTTTTGCTGAATTGAAAGTAATCTGAGATAATCTGAAAATACCATGAGATGATCAGCTCAGTAAAGAAAGAAAACTTCCTTTGACTTTGGAAATGCACAGAGAAGATAATGGAACACTACTTTTTTTTTTTTTTTTTTTTTAATGGTACTGTATTAAATGGTACTGTAAGATGGTTTGTTTAAAAAAAAAAGTTTAATTCTGAATTGGTGTCAAATGCCATGCTGCATAATAATTACTGCTTTATAATGGTGGTCATAGTATGTTGGCAATATACAAATATTAGATGCAAATGGTCTATTTCTGAGACTCTGAAGTGTAAAATTGGTCGATATACTATTAACAGATTCATAGATGGTTTATAAAGTAGAGTGATCAGAAAGAGTCAGAAGAGGATCAGAAGATAAGCAGGAACATTAATAACCAGCCTATTCAGATATCCTAAATTACTGATAGACATGGTTGCTTCTCAGTTAACACATTTCACTAAAAATATTGAATTTACAGTTGGAAAATCTAGTTGAAGCATTTTGTCCTGGGAGGATGTATTTTGAATAAGTAAAACAAAACAAAATACTCCATTTAAATCACTTTTTCTTTTTCAAGTCAACTTTTTCAAGTCAATAAAATACAGAAACTGAGTATCTTTCCAAACCAGTGACTTTCTCATGGGATCAATGATTAAGATTTATTTATTTTCCCAGAAGGGTAAAGTCCCTCAAGGTCTGATTTCCACTACAGCATGAGATTCCTTCTGAACAAATATCATGGTCAATCAGATAACTCAATAGACTACAGACTATTATGAAATATTTCTGTGGAGAGTGATCCCACAAGAAAATGAGTACAGCAGGCTTCTAAACTACATTGCTACAATTTTGTTTTGATTGAAATTTCAAAACAAATATTTGGCTATGTCCAAATTAAATTATTTCAGAATATTTTCTCCATTAAATATTTCTGTTGTTTCAGTTGCTCACTATGATTCAGAGTTAAAAGAAAATTTAAATTATGGAATATTCACAGGATGAAGATTCCATAATTTAATCAGTTTAAGATGAAAATTTTGAGTTTGAGAAAATAACAAAAGGTCAAGATATGTTATAAAAATACAAAACCACAGTAATGACTCTGAAAATACCTGTTAGAGCAGGAGGGATTGCTATATATTAAATGCAAAGCAAAGGTACAATGACCTGTAATTCTCTTCTCAGGGTCAAATATAAATTGATCCTACATTAATAGTTCACCCTGCTGCAAAAGAGATAAAATTGTTATTTTGCTGTATTAAGATACTGGCATTTCATTCCTAAGAATTTATGGCAAAATGATCCTATGATCATTTAAGATGATCATAGGAACACTGGTATAGAAGAAAGGCCATAATGTACATACTCCTGGGCTAATCAGTACATCATCTCTTTCTTGTCCATGGTTATGCCCGACTGCCACCAGGAGAATTTCAGAACTCTCTCAACTGCTGTCTCTCTTAACATCACTCCCGGCTGTCTCTCTTAACATCACTCCTTTGCCTTCAAATTGTCCTTTCCCTTCTCCTTGTTTGTTGTGTCCTCTTTAAGCTCAGATATTATTTTTCATACCCTCTGAAAAAACTCAACCCAAGTACTGAGCAAGATGGCTATGCAGTACTCGACACTGATTAAAAGAACAAAGCACTGTCTAGCGACACAGTGTTTAAAAGAGATGCACTCTAGCTAAGGAATTCAGACATTTGGAAAACAAGATCTACATGGGATTAAAGAGTTAAGCAATTTCCATCTCGAGGAAACTGTCTACAAGTAATTAAAGGCACGTCATAAAGTAGGCCATTTTTCTGGATTAATCAAAGACAACTGAGGAACTCATTTAACACATAGAAGAGAAAATTTAGGTTAAACATTGGGAAAGACTGTATAATATCTGAAGAAATATTCGTGCTATCACTAGCTTAAACTGAAAAAACATTCAAGAAGTCTGATTTCTTGGGGGGATTCAGAAACGATTAAAACTCATGCTTTAGAAGAGAAAGCACCAGGAGACCCCTAGAGGTCATCTAAAGTCCACACAACCCTGTGGCTACCCTAAGCTAAGGCTTTCCCTAAAAGGTGAAAAAAATAGGAGACTGATTTACCCCTTTGCATTGTATGCAATTTCAAACCACCCTCTAGGTGCTAAGTATTTAAACCACCCTCTAGGTGCTTTAGACTTTTACTATTATATATACAAACCATTTATTTTCATAAATGTTTTGCTTCAAATACTGTTACATTAAGGACTTCCATGTAACCTTATAATATAAAGAGAAAATGGTGAGTTATGGGCATGAGTGAATAAAAAGCAGGCTGAAAAGCCAGATTATCAAAGAATAAATTTGATTTTGTAAATAACAACTTTTTCAAGGCTGTAAAGATGCAATAAAAAACACTATAAAATTGAATTGTGTATGACAGTGACTACTTGGTCCCCAGTCTTGTAATATGAATTGCGGTGAGACAATCACACCCAGCATGTTGCAAAGCCCAGTCCCTGCTGACTGGCACTGTATGTTGCATATTTTCATCCATTCAAAAGATTTCTAAGAAATTACTTTTTTATTATTTTATTTTTTAATCTATAGCACTTTCATTTTCTTTGGAGATCTTATGAACTTCTTTCTGACTTCTAATGAGCTTTTGTAGACAATGGGAATATATTTTTTCTTTTGAAATGCTGCCTGCTCTTCCCAAATACATATTAGTCAGTGACAATTTTAGCAATCACTTTTTTTTTTTTTTGTCAAGGTAAAATCTTGTAGATGCTTTAATTCATTATTTTCAAATAGCATTCGTAATTACCTATCCAAATTATTTCTTGAATTCAGCACAGTATTAACTACAAGGGCCAGAAGGGCTTTTAATTAGCTGTTAATTAAATCTGAAGGTCTGATAGTTCTTATGCATATAGTTCCAGCATTACATTGACACTCCAAAGTGAGGATGGCAGTAGGAATGAGGAAAGGCCCTCAAAGACAAAAAATCTGTTAGGAGATAAAGATGTCCACTAATTTGTAGTGGGGTGAATGCATGTATCAGAGAGCGGGCTTTTTAGAAAATGGATTTGACTGCCTAGAAGGAATTATAAGCACGACAGCCAGGACAACTCAGATTTTTGTTATTGAAATTCTACCAGATAAAAAAGCATCTTCTCCACAATTAAAAAAATAAAAAAAAATAGAGTTTAGCTGGCTGCCTGACTTAGTTTTGTTCACCTGTTTTGTGCCAGTCTTTGAGTGGTACCAGCATCTTTAGTAAAGACACTAGTACATAACAAACTGCCAATCCAAATATAAGCAGAGAAAAATGTAACTCTTTGGAAATTTATCCTTCTGGGCAGTTTGAAATATTTTTGGTCCAGTAGCCTGAAGTCTACTCATAACTTTCCAGTCCAATACAGTCTCATGTACAGCAGTCAATGGGGTTTGTGTTTCTTTTGTAAACATTTTTCTCAGCCATTCTCTTTCTTTTGTGTTGTTTCAGGCAGAAATGGGTCAAAATCCCTGGAAGCTTGCACCTCTCACCCTCTCACCTCTTCCCTAATGGATACTGTTTTTGTTGTACCCAGCAAAATCTGGACACACTAGAAAGAAACCTCCTTCATTTTCTCCCTCTTTTTTTTTTTTTTTTTTTTTTTTTTTTTTTTTTTTTTTTCCAGGAGTGCATAGTTTTGATAGTTATTTTTTCCATTTGAATATTGCAAGATTTACTGGTTACAATTTTCATCTTCACCTGTGAATCTATAAAGGCAGTGGCAGGTGGTGATAACAACACAATTGCTTTCAGGGTATCAGAAAAGGTAGCTCTGGGATAATCAGCATTTTGAAGTTGTTTTTCCAATCTGGAGCATGAAATCAAACTGTTTCTGTTTGCTATTGATACAGGCAGCTTTGTTGTTGATAAATAAATATAATGTGTATAACCTTTTGCAGTATTTAAATAATGGATATATCAACTCATATTTACTTATGTAAAACAATGTCTTATCAAATAAATGACATCTTTTAGAGGCCAAATCACTAAAACCAACTATAACATGGAATCAATTTTAACAATATATTTACTTCTGATAAAATAACCTGAAGAAAAGAAGACAACCTTAAATAACCATATTGAGCTCAAATAGAAAATTGTAATGACATTTTGAGACATAAACAATGCAATACACTGAAAATTTGGATGTATTTTGTCCTTTTTTTTTTTTTTTCTTCATTATACCCTCCATTTTTGCCACATGCATGGCACAGATCTCAGCAAAGAAAAAATAATGGAATTACTCTTACCAATCTGGAGAGTAATATAGTGATTCAAGTAAGTGGGTTGTGCCACTGGAGCAACCCACCACAACTACAACACTATTGAAAAGCAAAACATTTTCCTTAAAATCTGATCCTAGAGAAGAACAGAGCCTTCTCAGACAAAAATAGCAAGGAAAAAATGCTAGTAGTTCAGTAAAGATACTCAATCTGTTTTTAGTAGACAATTAAGGTGAAGAAACCTTGTTCCTGCAAAACTACTTTTCTTTGCAGCTTTTCTTTAGAAGTTATTGAGATTTATGTAGAAATTAATTCAGCTTTACTATATTTATACATGATTTTATAAAAACACAAAGTGTTGTGTTATCTGTAACTTTGTTTTTGTTATCTGCTGTTGCATAATCAACAGTGACTAAATCAGCATCTCTGCATTTTCTCTCCCGTATGTCCACAGTAGCTGAAATAGTGATTAACGGGGGAAATGTATTAATGGGGGAAAACTTATACTAACTTCTGCCACCTTTATGCTTGGGCCCAATGATAATAGCTGAGTTCTAGAATTACAGTTCTCATAAGAAAAACTAACTTTTGATGCTATTTTAGACATATAAACTATATTACCTTACCTCTTTTACCAGAATGAAAACACAGTAATCTTTCAACCTTGAAAAAACAATTTGCTGCTCCATATTTTTCATATTTCAGGACAAAAATTAAGTTCCCTTTCTGTCTTTCCCTGCATTTTTTGTTACCCGCACAATAGTACTGTCTAGTGGAGCACTTCACATATTTGCCTAGCCAGGCCCCTTGCCAAACAAGCAAACAACAACAACAAACAAACAAAAACCCAAACCTGTAATAAATTACATAACCTGATGGATTTCAGTGACACTCCATGTATACTCACAGTTACATACTTCTCTAATGTCTTGGATAAAAAAGAAATAAAGGAAAGAAAAGCATAACAGCACCAGGATAACATTCTGTCTTAAAAATGTATGGCAGACAAAGGATACTTTAAATTAGCTCTTAAGCAATGACAGCAACAGCAAAGGCTAATCACATTGCCTGACTCTAAGATCAGAGCAGAGAATTGCCAAGAGCAAATCAGTCCAGGCTGGGGTGAGGGTGGTCTTCATGAAGTAAAAGATTGCCTTTCCAAGAAGCAATTAATTCAGTTAGAGAGGGAAATCGGATGATTCTCTTTCATAGAAATACTTTGCCTTATCAGGTTTGTATAAACAAAGGCAATCACAGAAATTATTTAATGTTCTTATTCTCCAGACAAACCTGATAGGTAAAAAATGTTTCAGATCAGTTAATTAATTACTCTTATGGTTCTCCAGTAAAGCTCGGTTTTGAGATAAGAAAGCAAGAGAATCTTCCTTCAAGAAGAAGCTTCCAGTAAGAACTCTCCTTGGAAAAGATGTTCTTGATTCTGGTGGAAAGGCTGGATAACTAAGATAGCTGAAATGCTACTGTAAGACATTTTGTGTGTCTTACATGGCAATGAACTCCTCAGCACCTCTAAATGATTGTTAATTGACATTGTTTTCTTACAATCCAGCTAGCTGTTCAACACTTCTGTCTGTCTGTGCTGAAAACTTCACTTGGCTTATGAATGAACAAAGTTGGTCCTGGAAATGGCGACTTAATCTGAGGTAATGGTCACATATTTTTTAGGGCTATGGAGCACACCTTTACTGACAAAAAAAAAAAAAAAATAAAAAAAAATCACCAAAACCAGTCATGTTAAACTAGTTAGAAAACAGCTAATGCAATAGACATTTTCAGTATCATTGTGTCAGTTTTTAGAGGATCTTTTCTACTGTAAATGAGGGAAAAGAGTACTGGGTGTGTTGAAGTCTACACACTGCTGCAACATGCATGAGGAAATCTCACACATTTCTGAGGAAAATCACAATGAAAAATCTCTTTTTTGATGTTATATTTCTTCCCATTTTATTCCCTCCATTACAGAGCAGCCAGCCCTCACTGAGCCCTGACAAAAACAGGAAACAGAAACATATCATATGATTTCAGGGTAATATTTACTTTCCTGATAAACCTCTACCAATTTTTGAAAACCAAAAGCACTCAAAATAGACTATTCAGGACATAAATGTTTAAGTGCTTTATATTTTTAGAGATTATTGCAGGTTACAATCTGTAGTTAAACAGGCTTTAAATTTATCACTTGAATTGTGTAGTTGTCAGATCTTAATAATTGCAGTCCTCTTTATTTTGATGGATGTCCTGTAAAGAAAACCCATAACACTGCACAAAATGTTTCTAGTGGTTTAATGAATGGTGCTTTTCCTTGTGAGTAAATAACAAATTAGCAAACAAACCACAGACCACATTATATAAACATTTTACCTAATTAGTTGCTGTTGTAAGGGGATTATTTATTTATTTATTTATTTATTTATTTATTTATTTTCAGAAAGCAGATTAATTTTTCTTACTGAGTCATATTTTGGATAATTTGACTCACTATGTTCAATAAATTACCTAAATTGTGTAATTCTCATATTTTTTTCATTTGATACATTAATAACCCTTTTATCATTATCATTTTTTCCTGTTATCTTCAATTCTTTTTCTGCCTATCTTTCACAACTATTTTCTGCTTCTTGCATTCCATGATCTGCATTCAAAACTTTTAAAAAAATCCATTTTAAATAATAAAAAAGGCAGTAATGTTAAAATTGATATGAAATGAGTATAATTCAGATAACTGAATGAAACACTTGGTCTTAATTACAAGTCAGAATTTATTAAAGTTCCTAATGAGATATAAAGGAATTTGGTGAAAATATACTAATATTTTAACACTTCTATTGATTTACTACTAGAATTTTAATTATTAAATTTATCTAGAGGATTTTTAGTAAAGGAATATGCATACTCACAGGTAGTTATTCTATCATGTTTATTTAAGGGTTTGAGGTTAAATTTCAATACTGATAAAACACAAAAATACTGATGCAAAGATCAGAACGTCTTAATACAATGGTTAGAGAAAAATCAGCAGCAGTGTAAACCTATTTTACAGTTACTCTCTGAATAATCACTGAAATAAGCAGGACTGATCCTCCACATGTTTTCAGGAGAGAAGCTTAAGGTGGTGAAAAAGTACCAGCAGCAAAGGGCAAACTGAATACATGTAAACCATTGCTGGGAACTCTGTGCTAGTCTGAAATGACTTTTCATTACTCCTTCCAAACTATTAGAGGGTTTAACCACTTGGGAAATTTTCATTAGTTGTTGAAAAAAATGCCAACAGCCAGCTTCTCTTTTCCAGTCAGGGATTCCTCTCAAGAAACTCTGTATAGCTACTGGCTTTGATCTCTGTCCCATTATTTCAGTCTCACGCTTCCTCTCAAAGTATCTGATAACATCCACTTTATGATAAAAATAATTTAACTGCCAAATGAGAACTCCCTTGATAAATGTAGAGTTTCTGGATGTTATTAAAAACATGATATAGTAAAAATTACAATAAAACACACCCTTTTAACATCTGAAATAAGAAAGACAGATTGTATTACAAAATAAAGCATTGAAAAAGGCAGATGGCACAAAAGAGCAATCACAATAAATGTGACCAACAGTTAAAGAAACCTTTTTGGAATAGTATCTCAAGATCTGGTAAAAATTGGAAATGATAGAATGAAAATTTTGTTCACAGTGAAGATGTCTGGCATCCAAGATATATTGAAGATACAGTCAATTTCTGTCCTAAATTTCACAGTAGGAACCCTGAAAAGTTGAAGGTCATGGAAGCCTAAGCAGCAGACATCTGAGGTCCACAAAATCAATGTCCCATATGGAGGCTTGACTTGAAAATTAAGACATTTAAGTGACAAGTTTCAAATGCTGAAATTATACATACTTGTAGTTTTTAGTACGAAAAAAAATAGAAAAAAAAAAAAAAAAAAAAAGGATTATCTGCTAAGGAACATTAGTGTAACAATATACCCTCAAGATGTGCTTGCTGATATTTAGAAGTCTAATTTCTTTACTCTCTACAGTAGTGTGCTGCTGGCCAACCAGAGTACTTTAGGTTGTTTTACTGGTCTTACTGCTTTTTTGTGGTAGTTTTTTTTGTTGTTGTTGTTTTTTGTTTTTTTCTGATTTTTGCCCTTCTTGGCTGACATATCCCTGTAGTACGTTTATTTTCCTAAACCCAACAAGATATTGCAATAATGGTTTTACATTTCTAGTATCAACTTCACTTTTGTGTGTGTGTACTCATTGTCCATGGTCATTTGAACCGTATTCTCTTTTGTTATTTTGTCTTTAATATTACTATTTTCTCCATCTCTAACTTCTATAAATCGATTTAATGTTGAAAGTACAAAATGTTAATGTCCAATTAACTCTCCATTAATACAAGGTTATTACCTATTTATTTTTTTTTTTGTTTTGTACAGCCTATATTAAAAGGACCCCAAATGGGGAATTTTCAGCCACTTCCAGAAGTCTTACACACTGTATCTCTAAGACCTCATTGATACTCAACTCTGTTCTTTCATTAATCTTATGTCTTTGCTGCCACATATACATTTGTGAACAAAATCCAGTCTTTCTCCTTCTTTCACATTTTAGTCATTTGCAGACTATTATGTTCCTGTTCAAGTATGAAAAGTTATACAAATATTCCCCAAATCTGCACCCTTAAGTCAAGCAAGATCTATTTTGTGCTTTACAATTTTTGTATTTTGTCTCTCAAGTTGAAGGTTTATTTGCTTCATTCCATTTTTTGTTGCTGTTATTTCCCTGAAAATGTTGTTTTCATAATAAAACCTTATATTATTTTTGCACCATATTTCTATAGAGATGATTCAAAGTAAGACAGCTGCCATGCTAGACTTTAATAAAATTTTCAATTTGCTATAGCTAAAGCACATTTATAAAGCTGAGTGAAACCACTGTTTTATCAGATTCACCAATAAATACAACCACCTCAGGAACAAAAGATAAAATCTAACATTTAGCCAACCACTAGAACCACTGAGAATTACCACTGAAGAAATTACAGAAGAACTATGGTAGAAGACAAACTAAAAAGTGAGTATGACTAAATGCTTCCAATGCAAACAGGTGTGCTAGATCTACAGCAGAAAGGCAGAAAGAAAGCAGACAAGAATCCCTAATCAGTATGCTATACATACTGGGATCATATCATTTGCCACTATTAATTTCTACAACAGGAATAACAGATGTCTAAATAAAATCATGTTGCAAACTGACTATTTGTTGAAGGTTTTCTGAATGCAGAAAGCTGAACTCTGTCATGACAGTTCTCCTCAGAGTCCCAAGTTTATTTATGTGTCCCCTTCCATGTCCTCTTCCTTGTTTTTCTTCCCCATCCCTAGGATCTAAAGAAATATTTTCTTTAGAACACCAGAAATGCTCTTTGCCCAGGGTAACCTCTGGCCACACAAAGGGCAAGACAGAAAATTTGTCATTATTAAATGGAGTGTTTTCAGTGTTCTGAAAAGAAGGAAGAAAATTCGCACAAATTAGCTAGTTTGGATAATAATAATGAGGTATAACAGACTAGTCTGAAAGTGACAGTTATTTTTGACACATAGTGGACAGTTGAGGAAAAGTAAATGAGGAAGAAAGAGCAAACCCAGCAATTTGCTACTTTGTGGTGCTTAATTACTGCTCCCAGCTTACTTCCTGCCAGAACAGGGAGGAATCATGCTGCTGCTTTTGGCAGAGATTTGTTCCTTGACACCCCAAAATGCAACAGACACTTTTGGCAGGTCTTCTTAGAAGGTAATCCAAGTAAGTCACTACACTTTCTATGCTATCTACAGAAGTGAAGAAGGAATAGTATTCACCTGTTATATTGAAGAAAACACTTAGGGGTTTCCTATACTGAACATGAACTAAAGTTCAAGTGCTGGAAGTAGTTACCAAAAAAGCCACAATCCAGAGTTCATAGAATCTTAGTATCATAAGATTCTGTGAAGTTTGGGTTGAAAGGAGCCCTTAAAGGTCATTAACTCCCCTGCCATGAGCAGAGACATCTTCTGACTAGATCAGGTTGCTCAAAGCTGCATCCATCCCAGGTCTGAACACTTCTAATGATGGGTCATCCACAAGTACACTGGGCAACCTGTTCCAGTGTCTAAGCATCCTTAACACAAAAATTTTCTTATGCCCAATCTAAATCTATCTTTTGGTTTAAAACCATTGCCCCTTGCCCTGTCACTACAGGTCCTGGTAAAGAGTCTTCATCTTTCTTATGAGCACCTTTTTGAAAAGCTGCAATAAGGTTTCTTTGGAGCCTCCCCCTCTCTAGGATGAACAACCCCAGCTTACTAAATCTTTCTTCATAGACGAAGCGTTCCAGCCCTCTATTTAACAGGTCCATGTCTTGCTTGTGCTGGGGACCACAGGCATGTGTGCAATACTCCAGGTAAGCTCTCACCAGAGCAGGACAGATGGGGAGAATCACTCCCCTTAGCCATGCTTTTTTTTTTTTTTTTTAATTTATTTTGTTAAATGCAGCCCAGAATACTTTAGCTTTCTGGTGAGCTGCAAGTATGTACTGCTGGCTCACAACCATTTTTTCGTCAAACAGTATCCCCAGGTTACTCTGCCGGGCTGCTCTCAATCAGTTCATCACCCAGTCTGTACTAATACCGAAGACTGACCCAGTCCAGATGCAGGACCTTGCATATGGCCTGGCTGAACTTCATGAAATTCACATGGGCCTGCTCCTCAAGCCTCTCAATGTCCATCTCGATGGTATCTGTTCCCTCTAGTGTACCAACTGCACCACTCAGCTTGGAGGTGGTGAGGAAATTGTAAGGGAAATTCCCCACTTGTGAGATAGTTGTAAGAGACAGCATCTTGGGTTTTTGTAGGACCACTGAAAACTTAATTCCTTATTGACAGAATTATTAAGATAGTAGGAGAAGTAAAAGCACAAGAACAAAATTTTCATTAAGCCTTCTTTTAAGTCATTAGAAAGATTGAAGCAAAAAAGTGTTACTTTTCTTCAGAATAGAACTCCTTCTAATACCCCATTTGTTGTGCTGTGTGTATCCCTGCTGTAGTGAAGTCATATAGGCATGCAGTTACACAAACCACCTGTGAAAACGGACTGCTTTGGTAGGCCAAAATTGACTGAAGAAAGCTGAAGAACAGTCTCTTCCAGCAGATACCTATGAATTTCTGACCAGGCAGTAGAACTGCTCAGCTGCAGGAGATATTGCTGAGGAGAGTGTTACTACCCAAGTACACAATCTGACTTAAGCCTTTAAATTAGATTACATTACATTACACTACTGCATGGATAGCATAATAATGCAGTGTTTTTTAAATGCTTAGAAAAAATCAGATATATATGGAAAACTGAACACCGCATCAAAAAAGATTTTTTATCTTTATGAAAGAAGTAATTTCTTTTAATGTGAAAAGGTTGTTTAATGGTAAAATGAGCATACCACTGAATACATATTGTGCAGGGGCACAACCAGGGTTGGGTTCTAATATACATTCCCAGTTGTATCAGAGGACTTTAGTACTTAAAAAGTCTTTTTTTTTTTTTTTTTGTTTTGTTTTGTTTTGTTTTGTTTTTGTTTTCTTTTTTCTGGGCCTGTCTTCTCCTAGGATACTCCTCAGACTGAAAAGGAGGGAGCTGCACAGTGTCCACTCCTACATGTCATTAGTAAAGATGTGTGTAAGCCCCAAGCAGTTATGTTCATCCAAGCCTCTGCATGAGCAGAGACTAAGGGAACCATACTTGCTCAGTCCTGGGAAGAGAAGGTTAGATGGAGATCTTATTGCTATCTTCAGCAACCTAACGGGAACATATGAGATGTTGCCTGACTCTTCTTGGAGGGGGGACAGTGATAGGACGAGAGGGCGGTTGCAACATTAGAAATTCCAACTAGATAACAGAAAAAAAATAATTACAATGAGAGTAGAGAAATACGGGAATGATTACCCAGAGAAACTGTTGAATCTCCATTGTTAGAGATGTTTAAACTTGACAGGACAAGGCCCTGAGCTAGCTGATCTAAGCTGACTCTGCTTTGAGCAGGGGTTTGGCCCCCATGAACCCCAGAGGTCCCTTACAACTTAAATAACCTGTGATTCTATGAAAGAGACAAGGCACACGGTAGTCCAAGCAAATAAGACCTGCAGACATTTTATTGTTAACTATGCTAGAAAACAAAGCACAGCTTCAGTGTTCACAGCTGGAATTTAGAAAAATGTCTCTGTTTGATTGATTAATTTATAAGAGCCAAATTCTGCCCTCAGTTAAATAAGTACTTTCCTACTAACTTCCCCTGACACTGGAACTTATTTAAGCAGGACATAAATTAGTTCAATAAATACAGAGTGCCAGAAGGCCAATTCATTCTTCGGTATTTATTTAGTGTCTTTTAATAAGTAAATGATTTGGGATCAGATGCAGATCCTTTTACTTAGAAGGATTTCAGTGACATTACCATTTAAAGGGAAACTCAGCTCACCATAACCAAGAAAGGCAGAAGGGAACTTTGAATTTTTTTTTTTTTTTTTTACCAAATAGAAAAAAAAATATATAGTTCAAGAAAGTAGTCTTCTTTTTAACTTCCTGGAAAAATCTTATTTGATAACTTGTAATCACATTATTCTCAATTTGCTGTTCCTTGAAATATTTGCAATTAGATGTTAGAATTAAACAATAAGTTTATTTTATTCTTCTAATTTCTATATGGATACTTGGCAGGTTGCCTAACAGTAAGCTATACAAAAACTCAAGCAAACTATAATGTGCAATAACAACTACCCTAGTCAAATGTCAAAATATTTGCCACATTGAATTGTTATTGCATGATAATTATCAGAAATTAATTTAAGTTATTTAAAATGTTTTCATTCACTATAAATCACTCTGAGAATGGCTAAAACACATTTTAATCAACACTCTTCATCCTGTGAGGATTCTTTTGCATGTATTAGTTGGTGTAAGGTATTATGGCAGGTACACCATAAAGATTCCTGCCCGCATAGCCGGGGCCTTGTCCAAGTCCATCACAGAATAAAAACTCGCCTTATTCCACACAGCACAACAAACACCACAAATCCAAGGGTTTTGCCTTTGCCAATGACCTTTATCCAAGTCCTGGATATGTCAGAATAAATTATTAAAGGCCAAATGCTCCTATCTAAATAGATAACTCACTTTATTTATTTTTTTCTCATTTCATTAATGTATATATTTCACATCAAATTTACTGGGATAATTTCACCAGCATGTGTAATTCAAAATATTTTCATGTCAGTAAAGAAATCTGGGGAAAATACCTCAGCTCTTCTAGTCTTTATCCATGAGGAGCCAAAGTAACTTGGTGCTTTCAGAAGGTATTCTTAAAATATAAGCATCTGTGTTCTCTCTTCTATGTTAAATAACACTTGTCTGCCTTTTCCCCAATGTGAGTGAGATGGTTTGCTCATCTTTACTTCATTCTTCTGAGTGACAATAAAATGCAGAAATAATTCCTAAATCCAAATACCTGTACCAACAATGAGCTGCTGTTCAGGATACTATTTGCAACCTTCAGATTATACTCCTTCGCTTCCCTTTTTTTGTTTGATAGACGTTTAGTACTTAAACATGGAGGTAAACTGTTACTCATAATTTTCAAAGCTTAAAATTAAGAACTTCTTTTAACTTCACTTTGCAAACATAGACTTGCTGCATATTTTTTCTTGTTTTATATATTACTTTATATATTACTTTTTTTTTTTTTTTTTTTTTTTTTTTTTTTCCCTACCCAGACATATTGTTTTTTTGCAATAAAGTTAAAGTTCTGGAAAAGAAGAACTGTGCAGAATATATACTAACATATGCCAATGAGCATAAATAACTACAAAATCAAGCTGAGAAAATTCAATGCATCCAGTAACACAAATTGACAAGATATGTGAAATGCAAATTTAAAGAATTAGAAGTTATTTCTGATGCATCCAATAGCATGCCACAATGACTATATTTTGTAAACTCCTATCTGCAATGTATTATTATTTGATCCTTCAAAGAATATGTTAATCAATGATAGCCTCCACATAACTGGAAACATCTGGCATATATGCTTCCAAATACAAAAGGAGTAACCAATACTCTTACAAACTGAATACAACCCATAAAAGGGAAGCAGTAAAAACACCAGGATGCATACTAAATATAAAACATGCCAAGTAAACCAGATAATTTCCTACAGTAGAGAGCATTGTCAGTTCCTGTCCACATCCTATTTAGCAATCACTTTTTCTTATTATCTCTTTCACAGTTCCAGTTTTAGCAGGGATGCAGTATGTCCCTCTGGGTTTATTCCTCTGAATGTAGTGACCCAAAGCAAGTCAGTGAGAACCACAAGCACTTCAAAAATTGCTAAGCACTTTGCAGAACTGAAATTGTTGAGTGCCCAGGCAAGACTGACAATGTGAAGCATGGGTGATCATCCCCACAGAATACACCTGCACTGTCAACAGTGATACGCTGCAGACTTAGTTGGAATCAGTCTGGTTTTGAGCATTTATTTTTTGTTGTAGCTAAGTTCTGAATTTCTGCCACATTCTCTCTTTGTATTACAGGAATGTTTATTATTATATAACTGTTAAATGAAAACAGCTGTATTTTGTGGGAAAATAGTGATTTAAATGCCTAAGGCACCCACCTCCTGTCAGACCAGAACACAAATTCCAATCCCCCTCCATCAATACCAATGAAGACACCATAGATCCCAAATTCCTCCCTTTCTGACAATATTCTAAGCAGCTTAGTTAAACCAATCTAGTGTTTTTAAAAGGGTGGTTGGTGAATTCTAATTCATTATGTTTTAATGACATCTGTTTATATCTGGATTGGACATCACAAGAGCAATGCTTAAACTGAGCAACAGCATTCTAGAATATAGGATCAACAGTTTTAGTTTGGTAACATTTTTCAATAAACAAAAAATAAAAATCTCCAAGCTACTATATGGTTTGGTTTTACCTGAATCCATGCCTGTGCCATTTAAAAGAAAAAGGAAAAAAAAAATAAATTGCTCCCATAACCCCAAAATAATCTGTTTAAAACTAATTATTTTCTTTGCCTTATCACAATGAAAGCTTAGCATCAATGTCATTCTCAGGCTTCTCAATTTAAAGACAAAAGGGCATGCCGATGCCAAATGCTTATCCCTACAGGTGAGGAAGTGTCCATGTTGCCCAGTAGTAACTCTTTGGGGAAACTACTTAGTGTTAATGGGCTCCCAATAGAATCAGAATCCTGTTTTCCTAGATCAGGAGTCAGTGATCAACATTAAAATGTTATTTAGGATCTTGTCCACAACAGCAGTTTCAGAAAAAGCAAAGCAAGAATTTTAAATTGGGGACCTGAGAAGCTCTTCTGAGGCACATTTTATTACCCATATATTCTGTAAAATACTGTGCTCAAGTTTTCCTTGAACTTCAGGGGATTATGGATAAATCATGAACAGAACACAAATGTTTCTTTAGCTTTTAGAAAGAATTGAAAGCGTAAGTGAAAAGTTCTGTCACTGGGGGAGGAGAGGAAGGGGAAGGGATGACTAAGCCCTGTAGTTCTGGCACATTAAGGATAGGGGAGGACTGTCCTGAAGCAGGAAAACAATAACCTAAAAAATAAGAAGAAAAGAAAAGTTATTAAAACAGGCAGAAGAATTCTTCTTTATTTGACTGTTAGTTCAGTTCATAATTAGATTTTTAAATAATATGTTTAAATATATTATTGAATGGTTATTTAAATATTTAAATAACAATTTTAAAACAAGAACTGTGTATATTCTATGGATTTAGAATAACAATAATATTTCAGTGGGTCTTTTTCTAATTCTGAAAAGAGTTCCAGGGCGCGTACTGGGCAAAATGTCACTGAAAAGGACTTCAGTAGTTTCAGCTGTTAGCTCAAGGTCTAGGCATGGCAGACTTTCATAATAAAATATATGCTACTATGCATTCCTGCAGAAATTTCAGCAGTGAAAAAAAAATCTTAGAAAATAAACATTTAGCTGCTAGCATGACAAGAGTTAGTTAAGAAATTACAAAAACTGGATGATGTACATGTACAAAGAATAAACAGACCTTTTTTTTTTTCTTCAAAAAAGCTTTTTTTTTTAAATTAAAAATAAACAAACTTGCATTTGATAAAGCAGACAAATTTCTTTAACAGCTATATTTATTATTACCCTCACTTCATGCTTGCAATAGAAAACTTTCAGTAGAAAGGGGTTCAGATGTCATCTCCAAGGAAACTAATTGCATAATGAGCTGATGGGTTTCAGGAAGATATCATTACTTTTCCTTCCTGTTGCCATGGGCTTTGGATGGTGCCCATACTGAGTTATTAAAAAAGAAAAAAACAACCACCACAACAACAAAACAGTGATACTTATTGCTGAAAATGTTCATGTTATTTGATTAAGTATTGGAATAAAGAACTGTATTGTTAATGTTTTCTACTAATCAGACTGTGCAGTGTGAGGAAGAAAGAACTTTTTCAAAGTGCTCTAAAGTAAAACATTATTTTCTATTTAGATCATGATTTGAGCTGACAGAATTATGTTAGTGCTTTGGCTGACCTTCTTTGATAGCTAGTTTCTTCATATTTAAGAAAGCATTTTGAAATTGTGGAAGTGCTTCTGTTAGTTTCTATCGAATCACCATACTGAAATGTTAAGTGTTAATATGTATACAGTATATATATATATACATATAGTATATGTATATGTGTGATTATATGAAAATCTTAGACGGTTATTTTTTCTGCAAAATTAATAGTAAACATTTCAGGAAATGGAGTCTTTTATCAAAATGCAGGTCTTGTCTATACATTGAAGATTTTCATAGAACAAACTGATCATTTTTGTCCTATGTCAAATTCTGTCTTGCATTGGTTTATTTCATAATGATTTATGTTGTTGTAACTTTTTAATTATAATTCAAGTCATCCTTGCTACCATTATTCCAAACTGCATTGCTCCACATCTGGTCTCCTCTGCTTAGGGAACTGTGTGCTCTCTTCTGCTTTATGATCCCCTTCATTCTAAGTCATAGTCCCATATTTTTAAATGTAGATATATCCAAAACTTGGCAGCTTGTAATTCTAGCTTGTGACAAGGTCATCAACTGTGAATCTGCTAAACGCATAAGTCCTGTGCTTCTTAAAAGCCATGACAAGATGCTTTTGTTTCATGTCTGGGAGAAGAGACATATGGCTTACTTTGTATTATGTATTTTCTAGCACATTACAGCAAACAAAAAATTCCTTTGGGGCCTTGTCAAAGAACTCACGGAGAACTACAAAATATCAAAGACAAAAAACCCTTTCTCAGTGCACCAGGCTATTTGTACATGCACTGCATGAGAAGCTGGACCAGATTTTCACCTGGCAGTCACCATACAACCACAATGAGTATTCAGTATTTTGGGTTTGACCTGCAATAAATCATACATTCCTTTGACACCATTTAAGTGAGCGGAGTCCAACCAAGTGAAATGTCCGCATGTGGCTGTCTTCATCTTGTTATCTGTGGGTACTAAAAGTCTGAATATTTGATAGTCTATAAGAAAGTCAATTGACAATACTGTGGAAAGTCTCAAATCCTGTTGGTACAAAGTGCTTTAGAATAACTAGGTCTCCCATCACTGTTTGCTGAATAGGATTTGAAAACTTTTCTTTTGCTCTACCTTCGTGTTCTGTAAATAATGACAGAATAGAAGAGAAATAATCCAGGACTCCAATGTCCTTAAATCCTACAGCTGCTTGAGTTTTTTCTAAAGCTGTATCACACTCAGAGTATTACTCAAGTATGAAAACAGAGCAGTAAAAGTGGCAACATTTTTTTCCTCGCTACATATTTTAATCCCCAATCTGTAAATCAAAATATACTACTTCTCCCTCCTTTTCTGATTTGCTCTGATCTTCATTTTTCTACTTGGCACTGTAACAACATTCAGAAATAAATATTAATGCCCTTGAACCTACCATGGCTATATTTTAAATGAAAAAAAAAAAAAAAAGTCCAAGAAATATACCAGTAGAAAATTAACATAAGGTCACAAATTTGATGTTGTTGCCCATAACTTGTAGAGATAATAAGATTTTCTTGTACATAAAATTAAATTAAACCACACACTTGGGGTTAAATTCTGTTAATTTTAAAGTTTCTGTTAAAAAAAAAAAACACATAAATGCTGTAAGATATTGTTGTAGCAAGGACTACAAAAGTTTTTTCAATGAATATTCATTTATAAATAACACATACATTTTTTACAGAATACATTTCATGATAAAGAAACAATTACTACAGATATTACTATTTTCCTTTGCTTTGGAAATGGAGGTATAAAATAAAAGTTCACAGAAAGAGATCTAGAGCCTTTGTTATATGCTATGTAGGTAGTCTTTCCCCTAGTTCATAACCATCTCGCAAAAAAGGATGTTGTTTCTGTAGTATTATATCAGAGTTAAGACAGCAGTTGAAGCTTTATACTCCAGAAAACTGCTGTTGTCTAGACTTCCGTTGTGTGCTCCTATCAGCCCTCCCCTCTGAATTTATACCTAACTTGAAAGCAGTGCCACTAAAGGCAGGTCATGGTATTTCCAATGTCTCAGCCCTTTTCTGTCAACTTGAAGAACCTTTTTGATCCTATTAACATTCTGGTCAGAATCCCTCTACCTTACACCTCGAAAAGATAAGGTGAGTGGAACCTGAAAGTATATGAATATGTAACATCCATTTCTTCTTCAGGTGTCCTCTGCCATTCACAGTATATTTGAATCATAGTTGAATGGGTATTGAAATACTGTTCTGCCAAACTGAGCAGGTGACCTAGAAGCCAGATCTAATTAATACTGTTTTGTAAAGTATTAATAGAGATCCTTCAAGGACTGGAACACGTCAGAGACATGCTAACTATATGTCCACTGCTGCTGTCATCAATTTAATCCAAATTCTCAAAGAAGGACAAGTCATATTGCCCTATATCGTTCTTCTCCATCCTGGAGATATCTGGATATCATATCTCAGACATCATCCATCTGGATAATGTCTGAGAAATAAATATCTTTCCATAGGTGTCATAAAGATGAGATAAAACAATCCCAAGAAATACAAACTTAAGTTGTTCTTAAAACTTCTTAATCAAATTGTGAATTAACTGTTAATTAATATGAAATGTGTATTTATAGTCTCATTTATGAACAGGAGGTCTTAGAATGATAAATGGCAAATCGATTGATAAGACTAATATGATAGTTAGAGCCCACCTTATCAAAAAGATCCTAAAGAAGGTCAGCATTTCAAAAAAGAGCAGCTGCAACTACTGCTAGCACATTCCTCTAACCTCTAGAAAAAATGAGTCTTACAAAAGCTGTTGAAAAATACATAAATGAAATAAAAGATAATCTGCCAAATTTTCAAATGGATCCAGGCTATATCCTGGCTGAATTAAGTTCCCGTGACAGAACTTCATCTTTTACTGGTGAGTACAAATTAACAAGGCCTTTCATACATTTTTAAACTATATCATGTGCAAAGGCAAATTTGTCTGTGGGGATATAACTTGCTTCAGCTGATTAGTGATATTACAACAGTAGATAGAAATTTGTCTAGACACTTTAAGTACAGTAAATATGCAGAAATGCATTGTACTGGTACTCACATGGGATCAAGATGTTGGTCAGGGTCTAGTTTAAACATTTAGCTCCCATGATATCTTCCTGGAATTAATCATTCTGAATCTCAGAGAGAGTGGGTTTTCAAGGACCATTTAAATCCTTTATCCCCTGTATAATAAAAAGGCCTGGGTGATAAATTTTCTTATCCTGTTTATGAACTATATCTGGTATCACTGGCAGAATACTGCTGAAGAAATGAAGAAACTTCACATATCTGTTATCTTGTTCATAGAGAATCAATTAGTAATACTGCAAGTTATATCTTAATCATGTGTTGTATAAAAGGAAAGAGCATTTCTCTAGTGTAATGTATTTTTCCTCCTGTTCAGAAGAATCTGATAATGGAAGCTTATCTTTGGCAGTCCTGGGTTGAGGAAAAGGTTGAATATATCTCAGTGAACTAGATCTATTTGAGCCTATTCATGCATATGCATTGGTCCCTGCTGACTTGCTCTCCTATGTTATTATCCTTGCCTGCAAAAAGCAGGAAAATGCTGTATAACATTCATTGGTCACTCTCAGGTTTTATGCCTTTACTAAATCTTTGTTCCTAGAACAATCACACACAGATCACACACAGAACTGTAGGGGTTGGAAGGGACCTCAAAAGATCATTGGGTCCAACGCCCCTGCCAAAGCAGGTTCCTCAGAGCAGGCTGCCCAGGTAGGCATCCAGACAGACCTTGAATATCTCCAGAAAAGGAGACTCCACAACCTCCCTAGGCAGCCTGTTCCAATGCTCTGTCACCCTCACCGTGAAGAAGTTGTTTCACATGCCAGTTTGGAACTTCCTGTGTTTTAACTTGCAGCCATTGCCCCTTGTCCTATCCCCACAAACCACTGAGAAGAGGTTGGCTACATCCTTCTGTCCCCCACCCCTCAGATATTTATATACACTGAGGAGATCCCCTCTCAGTTTTCTCTTCTCCAGGCTGAACAGACCCAGGTCTCTCAGCCTTTTTTCATAGGGAAGATGCTCCAGGCCCCATATCATCTTTGTGGCCCCCCCCTGGACTCTTTCCAGGAGAGGATCTTTGAAAGAAGAATTAGAACAAGACACATAGAAACTAACAGAATGCTTTTGATGGTGCATCCCATGATCATTATGTGCAGAGGACACTTAAACAGTACGAATGCAGCACAACTTTCCAGTGTTCCCTTTTTCATTAAGAGTACATTTTAATTCTGAAGCTCTGCTGCCAGGTACTGTCTTCAGTGTAACAGCATCCTGTCTTAGATGGGTTGAAATGAAGTTACCAGTCCTACTACTTTTGAATCCTTTGCCTCCACTTAGTAAGACGTGTTGTAGTCACTGAAAGACTATTGTTACACTGCACTGTAGGGAAAGCATACTAGAATGAAAAACAAAACAAAACAAAACAAACAAACAAACAAAAATCCTTAAATCCTAATCTTCTTTCTGGAGAATACGCCATAAGAAAAAGAATGCAAAATGTCCATTTTTTTAGCATGAAGCACTACACAAGATGAAGAGGAAAAAGTGGTACCAGTAGTTAATATCTTGTTACATCTGTAAGGAATGAGAAAGTGAATGAAGCAGAAGAACTGTGTTGCTTTAACCAAGCCCAGCTACGCCTCCAAGTCAGCAGCTGAACAGCAACAGAAAAGAAGACATATTAAAAGAGAAGAATAAGGGACAGGAACTAGCAAAATGCCAGAAATAGTCAAGAAAATGAAGACTAGACAGGAAAAGTTGTATTCAGGAATGGATACTGGATATGATGCAGAAGCGAGCTCAGTGAAGAACTTTGAATGACAATGCTTAAGTGTATCAAAGTGTATCAGCCTATCTGACCCTGTCCTGAAAACACCTGAGAACACAGACCACTGAAAGTAATTTAATTCTTCTAGTTGCTCTAGACAGATCCTCTTCATGCTATGAATCACAACAAGCATGCCTATGATCCCTCTAAAAATAGTAGCAGTTCACAGTTGTACAAATATGCATCCATCCTGCACATTAACTGCTTCCACATCACTTCTGTTTTCCAGTTTCTGTGTTGTTATATATCAAAGCTTAGGGATGTAGTCCTGGCACCAAGCCTGTAAGAGTTTAAGTGTTTGGACTATGCTCTTAGTCATATGGACTGAATGTTTGGGTAGACTTGTGTGGTGCCAGGAGTTGGACTTGATGATCCTTCTGGGTCCCTTCCAACTTGGGATATTCTATGATTCTATGAAAACTATAAAGCTTTATTGCTCTTTAGAATTACATTTAACTGAAAAATGCCATTAAGTTGCATAGCTTTCTAATAATGTATTTTACTAACAAAATCAAAGTCTGCAATAATGGTCTGCAATAATTTCATACACAACATTAAACATGCACAACACAAAATCTGCTTTCCAAACAAAGCACAGTGCTTACTTGGTCATGGTCCTTACGTCCAAGAGGACATCTGAAGAAACAGTTTTGCAGTCTGCTGAGAGAATTAAGAAAGCCTCTCCATATCTAGTCCCCAACCATCACCTCTGTGTAAGCATCTTTCTGATGTGCAAACACCACAAATATATAACATATGAAATAAATATTACTCTGTAATTGGGGTACAAACACCTTCCTTCACCATATAAACAGCAAAAATTTTTGTGAAAGAAGGAAGCATGAAGCAAGGTGGATCTTTTTGAATACAGTCTGGAATTATACCACTATTATCACCTATCTCAGGGAACAGTTTCATTTTTCATTGTGTGGAACAGCAAAATGTCATGGTACAATGGACCTTTTCAGATACTTATTAATGTTGATGGATTGATCATACCTAATCAACTAGAACTTGTAGTGTCTTTTGTCTACTGCAGAGAGGGTAAATATTAGCTATGTATGACTATATAATGTAGGGACTAAAAACTGTAATTCATCTTTTTTACTCCAAGTTTTATGGATGATGCAGACGTGTTTTGACTTACCAGAGTACCCATCCTTATTAAAATACCCCCATGGTTGTTTTACCAACATTAAAATGGCTGATTGCAAAGAAAGAGGGTTGCTAGATGGTAAAAGATATTTACATTCCACATCTAAGACTATGCAGTTAGAGCCCAAGATAGTGTCATTTAGATTTCCAGGCAGATTCTGAAGTGACCAAAAAATAGCCTTACCCCACCAGCTGAAGGAACTTCAGAAAAATATCCTGTAGAAGTAATGGCTGGTCTCACCTCCATTCTCTTCTTTATGCATGAAGGTTTTGATGACGTTCCATACGTTCCAAAGACATTAGCCATTGTGATTGCCTATCTATTTACCGTGACCTATTCATATGCCTTGCACATTTAATCACCAATGTTCCCACCTGCTGTTTAACATTATTTTGCAATCTGTTTAGAAATAATTGGAAAATATTACAAGCTACGGGGAAAAGAATGAAGGAATCAGTGGTGTTTGATTGTAATTTCAGGAATTTTATTCAGTAGATATCTCAATATTTACCATGGCAAAATCCCCTGATGTGTCAGTATCTGTCCAGAATATTATGCAATTTTTCTTAAAGACACTTTTCAAAAGATACAAACTTTGTAACATAATTTCTAATGAGAGAAGGAAAAAACGTGGAAAAATTGAAACTTGGAAAAATTAGGATATAAAAACACAAAAAGTCATCTTACTGAACCTACCCTAAGTAAGTAAACCATTGCTGATTTTGTGTGTTTAAGTACATGTAAAATTGTTTTTAATGTGAAACTTGATCTATCTTTAATAAAGGAAAAATAATGTCCCATAGTAGGATCTGTTTTACCCTATTACTAGATTCAAAAATATGCAGACTAGCTTTTGTTTACATGAAAAGATACATTTTTTATTGTTATATAGTAAGTAGAAAGTGAAATGTGTACCCACCACCTTTTAACAGATAAAATATATTTGAAATGTATTTTGTCATTTAACAGTAGAATTGCAAAAAAAAAGACATTTAGATGTACAGGATCTGTCAATAACTAGCTTCTAGAAGAATAAAGTTAAAAATGACCTTCTCTCAAGAATGTAAATAGAAATTAATTATCTAGTAATTTTGAGATTTTCCACCTTTTGATCCTATTCATTATTCATTTTCCTGTGAATTGTTCTTTGTAATTTTCTCTTAGTATTTTTTAATCTGTTCATTACTATATATTCTTTTATTGTTCATGTTCACACTTAGCTCAGTTTTTCTCTCTTATAACTGATTCCAACTGCCTATATATTTTTTCAAACCATTTTTGGTCATTTTGTTCATTCTTTCAAGCTCACATTCCATTACTGGATAAGCATATCAGTTTCCATTGCAAACTTCCCCACAGTTCTGCCAGCATTTTTCAAACCATTTTTGGAAGCATCAGTTCTGCAGACGTGAATAATTTTGTCTTTGAGTACACATAGTTTTTAACCAACATCGCTGACAATTTGTGACAAATATAGAAGCTAGAATGGCAGCCATGAAATACATTTCATATAGTCCACTCCAGAGTTATCAAATGTCAGTATTAACAACTTGGTATTAACAGCTTTTGCCAGGTTTGAAGGATTTCAGATCTGAAAATAAAGCACAGGCTTTGAATGATGCTCTTAATTCCTCAAACCATCTAGCCGCAAGTAAATGTAAATGAGAATGTATGACCTAAAAGGAGTTCTCCCTTCCTTGCTACTCAAAAAAGCAACACCCTTATCAATGTAGATAAAATATCACAATGTATCACCACACTACACAACTGATAGCACTGAAACTTTAAAAGAACTCAATACTGAATTGCACAGAATTATTAGGCACTGCTACTACTGTAGTATGAGAACACAACATGAATATTGCTCTTTGTTCTGTATAGCATGTCCTGGTCTTGCACTGTTCATCTGCCTTCAGTCCCTTGACCTCCTAATGTTATTCCTTCTGAAAGCTGAGTTGATTCCACCTCTGTAGTTCCCCAAAGTGGGGATGTAAAATGCTTGAAAGATACCATTTCCCTCAGCCTGCAGTATTCCCTCCAGTCCCTCACAAATGCTGAAGCAGACAATAGCTGTGAGATGGTGTCCTAAGACCCAAGAAGGCAGTGGATAAAAGGCATTTAGGGGCCCATATTGCAGGCAAAGAGTGTAGGAGGAATGTGGTATCACAGCATGCTAACATAGCTAACTGCAGCCTTCAACATATGGTACAGTTGACCCATGATCCTAGACCACTGTGATCAGATTAGTTGGACAGTAGGAAAGGGAGAGAGAGAAAAATCCCACCTAAAGCCCTTGAAACTTTGGTGATCTTCAGTCCAAGGATTTAATAGAATAGTGATAACTTAGGGCTACCATGATTCACTTTTGTTACTATCATTATCAAGACAGCATCAAATTATATAGTTCATTACTAATCCAATGATACTCTTCTAAGATACAAATGCTTATCTATTATTCTGTGTTCCATGAGCTGTTTCCCACAATTACATATCTTATCAGAATATCTTGCTACAAATCCTAAACATTAAAAAGGGAATGGAAGTAGGAAAAACACTAACACTGAGCAACAGTCTTTTATAAAAAAGTAGACACAATGTCAGTGCCTAAGCATTGGAGTAGATGAAGGTTTTAAAAATAATATTTTGTTGGACTTCACATTGATTCCTAATGCTACTTCTTTCTCTTGAAATCTTTTTTTTTTTTTTCTTTTTCTTTTTTTTTTTCTTATCTTTAAGTCTATTTGCTCCTTTTCACTTCTGTTTCTATGATGTTCAGCATTCTGCTGTTCTTCCTTCAGCTTCTAGAGTGACAGCAAAAGCAAAGCTATTTGGTCTGTGCTCCTGCAGAACAGCACTTTCCCTTTGGCAAAGAGACAGCAATAAAGAAAGGCTATCATCAGCATCGTGGCATTGTTACCTTGTGATCAAGTGCACCCTAGAAGTCTGAGGTGGATTTCTCAACCATGAGAAAAAAACATGCACCCCAATGTACATCTGACAGTATTTACACTTACTTCCCTGCTTCTTGGATTTTTTTCTTGTAAAATTCTACACTGCTGAAAGAATGAGAACGGTATTTCTTTCATGAAAAGAGAAAAAAGCAAAAACAAAACCAAAAAACCCCTCTTCCCTTTCTTTCTAATGAACATTTTTACGAAGCTTGGAGTTTTATTGAACTTTGTTTCTTTTCTCATATGCCCTTACAATTATGCAATAATGATTTATGATTTATTTTCTTGCCAGTAAAGTCTCTAAGGAACAATGCCTTTCAAAATTCTCATTTTCAAAACTTCACTGTTTTCTATCAGTGCAAAGAAGTCTAAAATGTAACCTTGCAGTGTGAATCCATCAAAATTACTGCCTTCTCAAATAAAAGGAAATGACAGAACATTCAGAGTACTTATAAAATAATTTCAAATATATTTTTGGAGTCATCTGGGAAAAATAGCACTACAGTACCTAAAAATACTGATTTTTACCCTGAGGCAAACTACCTATTGCAAATGAGAGACTTAACTTTGAGAAGGATTTTGAATTTTTACAGTAACTGTGTCGACTAATTCTGAGTCTTATTTGAAGAGAGATGGAGGGAAAAACAGGAAAGAATAACATAAACAGTCCAACTGAGTAGAAGAAATCCTAACATGAGAAACAGAAATGTACTCCATCTGGAAGAGAAGTTTCTAAACATAGAATATTAGGTTATATGGTTCATGATTAAGATCTGGCAAAAGCCTTCTTTTCTCTGGCAGAACAGACAGTATCTTGACTCTTGAATAATATTCATGATACTGCTGCTGAACAGAGAAGCTTATTAGCTTCTAGGGATATGAAGTTCTGGATCCCCTGGGAAGAGGCCAATATCTTGTTTGAGTTGAATACATTTCACAGATGAAGAGGAGGAAGAAGAGAGAAAAAGATCTTGCCTATTTACTCTGGATGCTATCAGGCTTGGCACAGCTCCTTACAGTGGGCTGATATCCTTGGGCTAGCAAATGTCAGTAATAGTTTTATTTCATTGGTTGAAAGGACATAAAAACCTGAGTCTGTACTGTAACTTAGTTGAATTTGTAATTAATCAATATATATTGCCCAAACTGGAACAAGGAAGAAACACTGCTTGAAACGTATCACAGACACACACACATAAAAAGCCCTTCAACTAATTTTTATAGTTTTGTTCTGTAGGCAGCTGTGTGAAATTAGTGAAATCACCTCATTAGTGAAAGTATGCAAGATAATCTAGAAAAATCTTTTGGGCATAAGGGATTTGAGAGCAATGACAACTGAGGAATCATTTACCTAGGCGCTACAACAGAATTTCCTCTGTGTCAGATGAGAAAAAAAAAAAAAAAAAAAAAAAAAAAAGAATGGGGAACAGGTAATATCACTCAGAATCATATATGAAAGAGTAAAAAAATGTTTTATAATTGGTTATCTTTATTTTTTTTTTTTTTTTTTTTTTTTTTTTTACCAGAGAACCTTTTCAATTTTGCCTATGCATCACAGTTCAGTACACCATAGTTCAGTGACTAGCAGCATCATCTCACCAGACTGGGGATGTGTCCTGTCCAACATACACAACTTCTTGGTAGGAAAAATTAAATAAAGCAGTGCAATAAGGCTATATTTCTTTTTGCTAGGTAAGTTGTGTATCACTGTCTCTTGTAAACAACCCAGAGGTTAGGGCTTCACAAAGCTTCACAAAGGGCTTCACTGTGAAGTGCCTTCACACCAGGCACTACAGCTCCCGCTAAGACTATGTTCCATGTTTAACTATTGTCTTGATTAATCAAGAAACAGAAGTATTGAACTTATGACAATGCACATATTTTTCTAATTATTTAATTTTTATAGTTTTTTTTTTTTTTTTTCTAAATATGTTGATCGTTTTCTTCTAGTTTTGTGACCATTACCAATTCAAAAAATTAAAATATCAGAGATAAGGCAGTCTCACTGTTTTGCATTCTCATTCTCAGATTGTTTGTTGCTTATGATAGTAATACTTTCAGTTAAATGAATTTCTTGCCTTAATTAGTCTCCATGTGCACAATAAAATATGAACATAAAGTGGATAAAAATGTGCATGTGGGATAGTTTATTCATCTTGGAGACATTTGGAGAAGATCTCTTTTAATACTTAACTATTTTCTTAGATTTCTCGGTGACTGCAGGACGTTCAATGTCAACTGTGCCTTTTCAGGGAGAACAGGCAAACTAGAATCCACTCAGTTCAGGAAATACCAAGAATAAAGACTCTAATTGTAAAACTGATGTGGAATAACGTAAACCACAAGTAATGCAACAGTGTGGTAATCCGAATTTTCCAGTATGCATGCTGCATGTTTTCATATGAAATTTCATATCGTGCATCTAATTATGAATCAGAGGAATTAGTTCTGTGAATTAAAAGAGATGACTGGATAGATTAGATAGCATAAATGTTAACTAAAATAAGATGAAAATATTTTAGGAAGATTTCATGAGCAGCTTAGTCTGTGTTGGCCTGTTAGGAATGTCAGCAATGCTTTCTTCAGTCAGAGTATGGAAGCTTTTCTCCTCTTGAGAAGAAATGTTGGAGGATTTACTGCAGTCCAGCTGGATGCAGGAGGCACCTCATCTTCCTCCAGAAGACTGCAGAAAGCCATTTTTCACTGTAGGCCTTGGGCAGCTGGTTTAGCAGGGAGTGAAGAGAATGAAGGTAAAATGAGCTAAAATAGCTGGAAAAGTAGATTCTAATATTTGAATGCAGAAATACACATGCTGCAGCTGTGGCATTACAGAGGCAATTAAATGGGTGTTCCATAATCTTCACTTGACTCACAAGCCAAATGGAATATACCATTTTAAAATTCTGCAGATCTGCCTTCATGCACTACATACATGAATAAGCACTGTATAATAATGTGCTATCTCCAGATTAGTAGATACAACATGACTAAGCATGCTATTTTAATCACCTTTGCACTGATGATTGCTCTACTGTAAGACTCTTCTGAGAATCTTTAATCTAAAACTAGTCATTCATCTCCATTTCTTCCTTGTCACAATCCACCCAGATGCTGTCTAATGTGACCTTTCTACTCTTATTTCACTGTGCCGTTTGCCAGAAGATTATTTTAAATCTGTATCATCCTTAGTAACAAATATGCCTTATCTGTCTCTTTATCTAGACTGAAAAAGAGAGTGGTTATCTTGATATCTATGATAATCTGTCTAAAGTAGTAGAGTAAACGGGACTGCACGGGAAATATTTTCATGTCATTTAATTCTGCCTCTCCAGTCTGTTCCACATTTGTTTTTAAAAATGGAATAAGGAAACAGACAAAGGGTATTTTTATGGAAGGCCAGGAATATCTGATAAAGCTTCCCTAATTTTTAAAATGTTGTCAGTAGGATACTATCTCTATAAATTCAGTTGCTGAAGGAATAATCTTTATATTTCTTTTATGCTACAAAATCTGTGTACTGATAACTAACAATGATCTTTAGCTATTGTCTGAGGACATGAAGCTCATACACGAAAACAAACTGCAAAACCTGTGTTCATCTGGTGCCATTTAGTTTGCTACATCTTCACTACTTTATTTTTACTTAATATAGTAAAATAATGATGATCACAAGCTGGTGATCTCAGAGGGTCGCAGGTAAGCCAGCAACATCCTTGTATAAGAATTATGTTAAAGGGGCTTACCCAAAATTCAAATGGAGGGCTGTGTGTTATCTTCTGTTCTTTACAGAAAGTGTAGAAGAGGTGATGGACCAAAAACTCCTACATATTTGAGAGCTCCCATTCTGCTATGCTCCAACAGATGGCAGGGCTTCCAGGAATTTCTAGTGTTTTTCCTGCTGGGATCCTATGTAAGGTATGGTTGTCCCTCTGCGTGAAAAAAAGGCAGAAGAACAAGCCATCATAAAACATAAGGGATATCCTTGTGTATTTTGTTAAATTAATTTACATAGTAAGAGAAGGAGAAAGCCGTAGTTACTCTTTTTGGTTCTAGATAGTGTTGCTAAATTTTTAAGCACATCTCTACAAAGGGCAAAATAGAAAAATTCATTTTGTTCTAAAGATAGTGTTTGTTGTCAGAGCATTACCTGTTCTAAGTGTTGGAATTGCTCTGAAAAAATACCATTCATTTAATTGTGTCTATTGCATATTCAAGACAATAATTTACTAGGGACAACTTCATAGATTTGTGTAAGGTTGCCAGAAGGAACATCTGCTAACAACTAGAAATGAAAACCAGACAATTAAAATCTACAAACAGGAGAAGGATAGCACTTCATGGAAACTGGACATACTCTGCCCTCAGTTACTTTCATGTAGTTCCAGAATCACTCTTCAGAAATTTAATAGTTTCTTTGAAATGAGAAAATATAACTGAAAGCAGTATTTGGTTATAAGGTTTGGAAACATTATTTTCTGCCTATGAGTATAGAAGTGAATGAAACTGAAGGTTATAATATACTAACCTCAGTAAATTTAACAGATATTATGCAAGATACCATTTTACTAATCACCTTGCTGATAAAAGTATCCCAATCAATGACACCTGAAAAGGGTCTTTACAATTATTATTGGCAATTAAGATGTATGAATAAATGTTTCTGATGAAGCAAACTTCCATAGTAGTGAATTGAGTTGAATAAACTCAGTTGAACACTTAACACTTGCTGTAAAATATATGCAATTTTCCTCTGATAGGACTACTATACAGTTGTTTTTAGTTACCAGAGAGCACAAAAATTCATAGTGGAAATCACAGAGTGTATGCAATTCTTACATACTTCTAAACTCAAAGTCTACAAAGAATTTAAGCATATTTGAGTTTTGTATGTGAATAATCCCACTAAAGTCTGTTTTTTAATAAATCTAAATACTTATTATTTACATGATATATCTTATTATGTATTAAATTTGACTCTAATGACATCAGGAATGAGATAAACTAATACATATATTCTTATACCTAACTTTCTTTTTAAATTATACTAACCTCTACACAACTGTGGAAAATGAAATTAATAGTTTTCGTTTGTTTCTATTTCTTTCACAAATTATTAGAGGTAAAGGGCAGGTCAACCAAAATGTAATAAAGTATTTCATTCCATTAGGGAGTATATGAATTAAGTGTGCAGGCCAAAAGTGACCAGCTTAATTCAGCATGATGTATCAGCAAAACAGAACAGATGCCTTGGGGTATTAGTGGATCAGAGCTTTAATTTTTAATCACTGTATATAATTACTCATGTGTCAAAAACACACTTTTGATTCAGTTATAGAAGTTACAGTATGCGAAACATATGTACATCTTAACTCTATGTCTGCAATGTTGATCACATTAACTCAGACACTAAAGAAGACTTAGTACCTTTCCCTAACCACAGTGCAAAATACCTAAAACTTACAAATGACCTTTTCTAAATCGCCCTCCACCATTTTTCATCATTAAAATACTTCAATTATAAAGTCATTCTAAATAAAGTCCTCCTTCCAGGGGAATTCACAGAAATTTCTGTTAAGTATGTCAAAGCGCATTTGAAATGGCCAGTTAATAAGAGATAGCTAACTGAAAAGCATTTCCATAAATACTTACTTGGAAAAATTGTGACTCTACCTTGGCTGTGTTTGGACTCATTCTAAGTATAATTTTGTGTTCCTATTCAGACAAAGGATTCAAATAGCAGAATAGTTCACAGAAAAGGACCTTTAAAATGCATATTGGAGAATAAGAACACAACAAATTTTGAACCTGTAAATGTGACTGGTAATAAAATTTATAAGTTTCTTTTAACCAGTCTTGGAACAGAAAAATAGTATATGACTCATACATCCAATCAAAGCTCTTTAAAACAGCTTAGATGTTGAATTTCAAATGTTTGTAATCATGAACAATATATACACTAAAACTTACTCATAGAAATTATCTCAAGAATTTAGGAAAATTATAAGATGTTCATGACAAAATCACATGCAGAAATAGAGCTGAAACTAAATGAATACATTATTCACTAAGAATCATTTCTAAATCTCTAGTCATCACCAACCAATATGAGATATTAAGCTTGTGAAGAAAGAGTAAAAATACTTTAAAGCAAGAATAGTATCATACATAGTAGGCAGTGCGCACACCCTCCCTCACAAATTTATTACTTACATTTTTAGATATGACAAAATACAATCAGACTTATTTACATTTTTTTTTCATTTTTATTATAATTTTTGAATGAGATCAGCATTGTTACAACTGCTGGAAGAATGTTCCGTGACATACAGTGCAAAGAGAAGAAAACAAACTTTGTGCAAAATGTTTATTGTAAGAATACCTTTGCTTTTACCTTTCCAACAATTTATTGGAAGCAACAAACAAACAAACAAACAAACAACAACAACAAAGCACAACATAAAACACAACAATAAAATGACAGTGACTGATTATTAGCTCATAATCAATATGCAACATATATTTGGATAAACAGTATAGTCATAGATCTCTGTGCAAACACCAAAAAGCAGCAATGGAAAAAAAAAAAAAAAAAAAAAAAAAGTTCAATTTGACAATGTATAGAAAAACTACTTGCAAACTTTGAAACTGTTAACTTAGCATAAAACCTTAACCTGTAGCCTAGGGCCAAGAAGATGTACTCCATCAGCCGATCAGTATGGCTTTAGACATACAGACAGTGAAGTGGTTTGGGCACAGATCACTTAACCCCTGACTAAAACTGCTTTCTGTTGCTGAGTAGTCACTAGAGACAGAAAGAAACCTGAGTGAGAAAAGCAACCTTTAAATTGGAGATTTGCTAATATTTCTACCCTAATCCAAAACAAATGGCTAATGTGACAGTGCTTTGAGATGGAGCTGTGAATTGCCTCCAAAAGAAATCTGTTTAAGACATTTTCCAGCGGAAGGGTGAAGTTTGTTCCAAGAGCCAGGAGCTTAGTTTAATTTTTGGGGATGATTGTCCACATTAGGGCTTTTTAATGTTTTCTGCCTCTGCCCAAGAAACTGTGAGAAGACAGCTCTCTCTCAAGTCTACAGAGGACAATTACATACAGCTGTAAAGTTGAACAGCTGGATTAGTAGGTATTAAAAACAATTTATTTGAATAATTTTTACTTCAGTGCTTGCAATTTTTAAATTCACATTCATAATTCATATAGATGATTCTGAGAATGGCCTGAGAGGCAGCAACACAGGAAGAAGAATAGATATGGTATCAGGTATATCAAACAGGCAGAATATTTTTGGAGCAGAGAGAGCAAGTAGGAGAAAGAGAAAGTGCAGTGCAATGCACTTCAAAGATAACACTTATTAAGGGTCAAATTTCAGTATTAAAATTGATGATATCCAAAATTTGAAAACATTGAGGGCTTCTTTGCTGCCCTATAATTCGATCTCATGATTCACCCCTGGAATACACCATCACATGAATATTTGCCAATAGATGACTTACACTCATTCACACCTACTTCTCCAATGGAGAACAGAAAGAAAACATGAAGGGCAAGCAGCCTATGGAAATTAAAGAATGGTTTCCAAGAAAAACTAGTTTTTCTCACTACCAGCAAAACTGTTCATTCCCTCTTCATGTTTTGTTACAGTCCTGACGCTATAACTCAGACAGAAAGAGTGAGCCTGTGCTTGTCATTCCTATAGTCCAAGGTGAATGAGTTTACTAAGAACTAGAAGTTGAAGATATCTTGAAAGACTTTTATTCCCTCAGGAAAAGCCAGCTACAGTATGCTGGGTACATGGCAAACAGGCAGGCAGTCACTTCACGCTGGCATGTTGGCAAAAAAGCAGAGCAATGGCACAATCATGGGTACCATTCTCTGGCATATATAAAAAGCTAGACATATCAAAGCAACTTGAGTGTCTTAAAATGGAGACACTTCTGTTTGTATGATAGGAAGGAAGAAAGAAGGTTGTTGCTTATATTTTTTCTTAATAAGAGAAGACCATAAGGAAGTGGTACAGGGACTTGAAAGACTGCCTTCCAAAGGGTGCAGATTCCTCTAGAAGGCTCTCAGAGCTTTTGTCTCAGAAAGCTGAACCAGTATACTCTCAGGATACAGCATGTTGGAGAAGAAGGGATTGTTAGGCATGTTATTTTTGCAAATCTTGTTGGATAACAGACAAGACTTTCATTTTGAAGAAAACATTTTTCCACCTTTCTTTTCTATTCTATTATTATTATTATTATTATTATTATTATTATTATTATTATTATTATTATTATTATTATTATTATTATTATTATTTTCAGGGGACAGAAGTGTCCTGCTTATCTGCTAATTCAGATTTGATATACAGCACACTTGACCAGGAACAGTCACAATACAAGATTAGTGACAACGTGGCTATGAATGTTGCTAAATGTTTTCTTTCTTCAAAAAACTGATTTTAGGAGATGATTTTCTCTTTCTAGCTTACTTTCTTCTGTAATATTTCTTTTTGTTTTTATTGGTCCGTGTTGTTTTGTTGTTTTTCAGTACTGTTGTGAGATGCTGAACATGGAATCTCTATGTAAAGTCAAAGGGGTCCATATCCTATTCTTATTTACTACCTTCCCCTTACTTATTCTCTTGGACTGTTTCAATCCAGGCTACCTTCAAGACTCCTTGTATAAAAGAAGGAAGACATCACCCCTTGGTCTTCTGTTCTTGAAGTTCAGTAGCTAGGCAGCTGACCTCTCCTCTGGCTTCCTTCTGTTGTAAGACCGTATGCAATGTCTTCTCACTTTCAACTGCAATATCTTGAAAAGAAATGAAAGATTTGAGGGGGTTAACAGCTATATTCAATGTAACGCATTTCTCATCAAATTTTAAATATGCAATATGTGAAAGATAATTTGTCAGTGGAACAACATTGATTCAGAACCTCTGAGAACCTAATGCTTAATATTGATAAGTCACCTTATTGGGAATACTTCTTGTTAGAGGACCACATGCTACATCAGGCTACAGCAGTAGATACTGCAAATCTGCACTCAGTCCTAATCCAGGAGGTCCTGCTTGCACTAGTTAGCATCAGTTATAGAAGATGTGGAAGACCTCTTGGCCTTGTAAGCTTTAGTTTTCAGTATTAGCAAATACAGTAAATAAAAGTCAAACTTACTAAACCAGCACAGTGAAAAAATCTTGATAATGTGAAGCAGCCAACAAAGCAATTACAGACTGAAAACAGGATAGGCAGCTATTCCAGTGCCATCATCTGCACACCTTCTTTAATCATTAATAGTAATTACTAGATAGACCACAAAGTAGGCTAGTTATTTTCTAGTAAATGAATTTAATGCTTACTGTTTCTCCTCTGGAATTCTGCAAGACATGTATCTTTTGGTGACAGCCAACAATAAAATTCAATATTAATTTTGGGGGCCAGCATAGCTCTTGTGTCTGAACAGCAAATTAAAATAGAGCAGCTTATTAAAGTGAAATGTAAACTAAGAAAACAACTACAAAGAATATTGTGGTTGACTTTTGCAGGTGGTTGGTTGAGACATTAATGAAAAAATATACAGTATCCTGGATACTGTCTGCTGAAGTTAGAAAATATGACATCTGTTCCCACAAAAACACGCACCCATAAGAACCATGACATTAAAAAAGCAAAATACCTTGTCTGGTGGCTTCATTACTTTCGATAGCCCTCTGTTTCACTTCTTACAGTAAGCTCTCATGCAGGTCCAGAGAGATGTTTTCCCTTCCAGAACAGGTGTGCTCTTTTTCTTGATCACTTTTTTGAATGCTTTCTGTAATACCTGCCCTCCCCTCATTACTCAGTAGAGTGTTCTTTGATGGTGTTCAATAGCATGGTAGACTCTGCAAATGCAAGAAACTTCACAATCTATTCCAAATATTTTAGGAAGAATCACTTGTATCACCCTACCACAAAGATTCATTTGTCCAAACTTATAAAGATAGGACTGAGCATTTGGTCACATCAATTCTTGTTGCTGTGACCAACATCTGAATGATACCTGCTGAATGCTTGGAGTAATTAAAATGAGAAGCTGTAAGTGTTTCTTAATATTCCTTCAAGATGCAAGAGCCAGTACATCTTCTGGTTGTCTGAGGATTTTAATAAAGTAATCCTATATATTAATTACTGACATGTAAATAAGTCTTTCTGTCCAAAGAAAACGTCTGCCTATGAATATTGATACTACAGGTGGCAGAACCCAGCTAAGTAATGTGAATGAATGTATTAAACCTCAAGGGGTAAGCATGTGTCTCCTCTCAGCTCAGGAAGGACCTGTTGCTCTGAAGTATCCAGATGAAAGCAGAGTCATATCTTCACTGACCTACCACTATAGCACAGGAGAGTGAACTGAGGCAGAATATGAAAAACAACTGACAGCTGGGGCTACAGATTCATATTTTTTTGGTGTTTCTCACAAAGCTCTTCTGGGAAAACAGTCTTTTTTGTGCAGCAGGGAAGGAAAGAATTATAGTTCTCATAAAAACAAATACAGACTGCTTCAAATCTAATTCACCCATTGCACCCAAGAGAAAAAGATCAGAGATCTGGAATTGATAGGTTGCTGTATATAAATTCAAATATTTAATTAATTTATTTATTTTCCTGTGGAATGTGATTTGTGACTGTGTCAGGGCATTTTATTCTGTACATACAAAACCAGATTACTTGGCTTGGTTGCTCAGTTCTTTATCTTATAACAAAAATGCAGTAAGACTGCATGAAAGAGAATGAGGTATATGCCAATTTTTACCTGCCATCCTAGACACCAAGTTCTGTCACTATTCCCATCAACTTGTGTTATGAAGCAAAGCAAGAGAAGCAGACCACTGAATGAGACTAAATCACAACCTACTTTTGGATCAATCAGAAATGCCCATTAGAGAGCCTGAAACCTGCAGAGAAAAGCTGCTCACACTAGAAAGGATACCTCTGTTTATGGCTAAACTGCTCAGTGGAACGGAGCCAGGGAGTGAGCTCAGACACCACACTGCTGATCATCCACGTTAATTAACTGATAACCTTCTCCCTGGGATAGCCAATTAGCTCTCTCTGAGGCATAGTTCACAAGACAGCCTGCTCCAGGGACCATTCTCGATAGGTAGTTTGGACATGATCACCTGTTTTTGTAGGAGTAAAAATGAGATTTCTGATGAGCAGATAAAAGTCAGGTCATGTCACTACATTTCAGAGGACTGTCCCTAACCATATTTAGTTAGCAATCTCACTCAGTCTGAGTATCACTAGCTCTGTCAAAATCTTTCTTTAGATATTCTCTAACTTGATCAATGTATACCGTATTCTCTTTACATCCACAACCAGAAAACAACCTTTACTGCTTTCCAATACCTGCAGACTTGTATCATACACTGGACCTAACTGCTTTCCTTAAACTCTTAAAAGGATCATGTGCTCTGCTTGTGTACTTAAGGGACCTGAAAATAAGAAGGAAGAAAAATGAAACTTCAGTGTTGTGAATACTAATTGACAGCAAGAAATTTTGACTAGAGAATTTCCACAAACCTTTTATATACTGTTAGCATGAAAGTTGCACAAATACTAAACAGTACTTTTTTTTTTTTTTTTTTTTTTTTTTTTTGAGCAGGTAGCAATTTTCAAACTCAGAAATCTCCCCACAACTATACTATACAAGACCTTTTAGTGAGTGGAAATATTTTGCTTTGGAAATAAGACTAGTTACTTCCAAATCTTTTCGGAAGAAACCTCCTACCCTTCAAAATCATCTCCAAATCAAAACCCCTGGAAAATCCAACCTCAAAAAGCATACAGATTCATACGTACATACAGATCCTCTGGCTGTTGCCTGCTTAGTAAGTAAGAGTATTCCTATGCTCAATGTGAATTTGATGTAGTATAAACTTAAAAGAATTGCAAGAAACTAATGGGTTGCTTAAAGATGATTATAGGAATACAGAAACATTCTGAAATACTTTATGCCTTCCCCTTCAAATCAGCCCAGAGGACCTCCACACCACTCAGTTTTGGTGACTCACAAAGCTCAGAAGTGTTTTGGCCTATTACTCAACACTCAGTCATTGCTATGATGCAAACATTGCTCTCATCCCCGAACACTACATTAGAGATCACTACCAAGATATAGTGAGGTTATATTTTGGTGGAACAGAGCTCAGTACCATGGAATTTGTATCTTTGCTTTGTGCAATTTTTATTTCCCATTATATGGTAGCCTTTGAACAGTGGAGGTCAAAAGAACCATAACAAAATAAACCAACAGTGCTGCAGCATGCCTTTAAGGACTGCAATACTGTGTATCAAGAGTCTGTGTTAAATTAAAATGCCATTTTACAGTGCAAAAGTTGTTCCACACTAACTTTCCATGTGGATATACCGCGGGAATGTCTTTGCTGTAAATAAGGTGTACTGCAGAGATAGCTGAAAGCTGTCTATTCAATGCAGCTTCCTGTCTTCACTCCAAAATTCACTGGAGTAACTGGCTAACACAAAAGAGGGTTTGGGTTTTTGGGAATGGAAATTGGGAATGGAAATCCATATCATCAGGACCTAATAGCTATACACCTATGAAAAAGTTAGAAATTAATTTGCAGAAATGTAATCAAAAACAAGAAACAAATCACCATACTTATACACATCTCAACAGTTAAAACTCTTAAAAGACCTAGATTGTCACACAGGAAAAAGTCAGAAAAACTAGAGAATGAGTCAAGTAGAAATGCTCAAAATGTTTCTCTATCATTATCTATATTCTGAAGAAATTCTCAATAGAAAATGGTTACCTGCTACCTTTAAGCCCGAGTAATCCCCAGTAAAGTGATCATTATTATACCCAAATTTATCAGAATGAATACAAGCAAGTAGGTCACTGCATGAACTCTATGAACTTGTGGAAACATCTAAAGTCTGGTATTACCAATATAAAATGGCTTATGGAAAATTATCAGTATAATGTCAACTATATAAGTAACCAGGTTATTACATTCTGGAGGACCTTAACAACTAGAGTCAGAAAAGGAGTCACTATGCTTACAGTGAACACATTTACATTAAGTGCATCATTACACAGTGTTCACCTCCATACTTCTTTTTACGGGCCCACAGCACATCCCCACTGGTGTTTATGGGCAGAAGCCCCAGACAGCACTGCAGGGGTGGGGGCCGTGCCTGACCATTTTGGGGCCATGTCTGACCCTGGTGCCCCTCACCAGTCCTGATCCTGATAGCGACCTGCAGACAGATGACCTGGCTTGGTCTTGGCCTGTCCTTGTCCCTAGGGAAATGCTCAACGCTCATAGCTCCTTGTGCCCTCCTGCTGCCCTGCTCCTGCTTGGGAGGGTCCCTAGCTGTGTGGCTTTTGATGGACCCATGGGAGTCCCCAGCCCCATGGCCCCAGGCAGCCCTGACCGTTGTGAAGTCCTGACACTTGTGAACTCCTGTTAAATCCGCATGTTTCTCCATCTGTTCTCAATATCCGTGCTTTCTTTTTCATCACCAATGGTGAAGCATTGCTTTCAGTCTTCTGCAAAGTGATTCTGGTATGTGCACCATGGATCTTTGTGGCATGCATTACACAGCAGCTTTAAAATACTGTGATTTCAATTAAGACTGCTCAAGACTTCTGTTGGTATATTAAACATAAGTTGAGTCATTTCCGGTTCAGGCATTGTCAATAGCAGGGAAAGATTCTGCAACTGAACTACAGGGCATCCTCTATACCCTAACACTTCCCCTGAAAGACACAGCTGACTGCTGAAGCTCTGTATTGTGGTAAATGAGGTGTGAGTCACCCCAGGTGGGATTTCTGTAATACCACAAGACATGTAAAGAATTGCTGATGAAAGTGATTCATGGGCTAAGAAATATGTAAGGATTGATTCAACACCTATCAACAATTCTATTGTGAAAGATAAATTAACTTCCACTGGGCAATCAGGTATATGGGAACTCTGAAATTACACCTTTGCACTGCAGTGCAGGCAGTCATAGCAAATCTGTTGGTGCAGGAAAACAGGGAGATTCCAGTTCATTTGCTTTATACCTGATCAAATGGAAATAAAATTAAAAACACCCATAATAATTTTTTTTATTTTTTTTTCCCCTGTTTCTGTGGATAGAAACATTGATTATGAATCAGGAAGTCACTGAGTACTGCACAGAGAATAAAGCAACACTTGCTCTGAGGAGTTTGCAATATTAATGTAGCAAGGTCTATAGAACGAGCAATGGAAAAAATAGCAGACGTTAATTTACCATGGATGTCAAAGTTAGAATGCAATCCAAAAACCTGGATATCAGAATATGAGCTTGCGGAAAAACAGGAAAAATGTTGTAAAAAAAAACAAGATGATGATGAAAGATGTATCACAGACAAATACCTAGATTATTCTTGGCCATACTTTGTATCAACACTTAAAGTCATTTTTAATAGTATGTACAGTAATAAAGTAAAAGAGTAAGAAGATCAGACTGCCTGTACAATATTTACAACACAAATCAAACGGGTATGCTGAAGTGTACATTAAAATTTAAACATTTCATGTGCTGCTTGTATGACAGTATTGTAAGAAAGAAAAAAAAAATGAATATTTTTGGCACTAATTAAAACTCCCTGCTGAGATCCAAGTAGTTAGAACTTTGTATAAAATATTGTTATATGCAAGACAGTAATCAAGACGAGTTTTCATATAACTGATTCAAAAAGGATTGGTAATACCAGGATAAAATACGAGTGGGAAGATAGAGGAAACAAGCAAAAAAGAATCTATACATTTTTTCAAGCACCTCTTCTTAAAAAATTGTTCTAAGAAGAACAAGGCTCGAGACGACTGTAAAGAGGAAAAGTGTAGTTGTTAGGTATCATTTTCTTTTTTCTAATGAACTACTAGCATTAGTTTGTTTTGAAATATCTACTTTATGTTATCAATTTTATGGCTTCTCTATGTTGGTCTAAGAACACTTATCAAACAGTTAATAAATGAGATAGCCAGAATAACAAAAAATACAGTCAAATAAACTTAAAAAGGAACAATTTTCTAAAGACAGATAGACAAAAAATGCAATTTTCAGGTTCACAGTGCCCATGTAAGTTTATAACAGTGTCAGGACTGAAATATTCTCTGAGCCGGAAGCATGGGTCTATAGCCGTAATAATTAAATATGCACAAGAACATTGTTGGGCATCAAGGCGAAATGGTATGAAATAGACTGCATCTATGTTAGTAATCTCTGACTTTACAAAACTGAGTGACGGCATGCAGACTGCCTGTAGGGAACAATCTCTAAAACATTCTAATTCTGGATCTGTCTCTGAGATTCGTTGTGGGACAAAGTTAGTTGGTATATGCCAAAAGTCCTTCAGGACTATTAACAGGGTTCTTCTGAATGTTTACTCATACAGACTCCATCCTAGTGCCTGGAGATTTTTCCTGTTTGATTTACTAATACAGACATAGCTGGGGAGTTTGTCCTCCGAAAGGACAACGTTAGTTGTTTGCCAGTGCAAATCCAGCTAGAATAACAGAAGCTTACAGGTAACTTAAATACTAATATTCTTGGGGTGTCCTGACAGAAATGCATGCAATAATGACATTTGCAAAACATGTGAAATCAGAATCCTAAATCAAGACCAGTCTGTAATATTTTCTGGCTCTAGTGGTGTGCTAAGATAGTACAGTGTTAAGAACCACCAAGACAATTTAAAATCTGTCAGGCTGTGCCATTTTATGTGTTCTCCCAAGAAACAATATACTGTAAGAGGTTGCTCCAGAAACAATGCACACAATGACAAACATCAGTTAAGATATAATAGAAATAGTAGTTTGAAGTACCAAGAGAAAACAAATACACTTTCAGGCTTCTGACCTCAAGGTCAGTTCTGGTAGTACTGATTATGAACCATATAAAAAAGTGGATCATGCCAGCATGACTGACCTCAGTGGTCTTTATCTCCAGGAATAAGACAAACTTGAAACATCCAAATAATGGCAGAAAATTATTTTGTTTGCATATTCCACATGATTTGTTTAGATCATGAATGACGGCATTCTAAAATTATGTACTATTCCTATGTTTAAGGTAGGGCTTGTGGGCAGAACTGAAACACAGTAGTATTGCTTCACCTATTGTACTGCTTGAAAAAAACTAAAAGGAGACCGCTCCTTGATGGTGCTTCACACCCACAAATGACCAGTATTGCTTGCAATGATAGACCCTGGAAATGTCAAGCAACAGTAGTTTAAGTATGTGAAAAGCAAACTTCCACAGGTTGTTAACTAGCAAGGTTCTGGGGTTTAAACACAAAGACTGGGTGCTTCTTGTATTTCAAAGGCACATCCATTCCAACTTCACTAACAAACCTTGGCAGAAATAAATGTTGAAAATTCATGCATTCTTGCATCCAGAACTTGCTATTGAGTGCTTAATTACATTACACTACAGGCTTGACTACAAAGAGAATTTATTTCTCTCTGTATCCATGTCTGTGTTGTACTACCTCAGTCTAAATGATCTTATGTTTTTCTGAAATAACAGAGGTCAAAAGAGAATTTCAACACATAAATCACAGTCCACTGCACATCTATCTTCTATTTATGTGGTATTTTTAGGGGAGCTTTCTAGAGCTTAGAAGGCATTTAGATCATAGGTTTACAATACTTCAGATATGGATGGTTAACTATGGCAGGATGAAAGAATGAGTATGAGTTTTAGAAAAAGGTGTACCACTTTTTCAGATTATGGATTTTCCTAAGGTGACTTTCACTCTTGCATAGAAAGATGGAGCTTTCTATGACTGCCATCCAAATCAGAGCATGTTCAAGCATGCCTGAATACTTTCCAGACTGGTTTACTTTTCTTGATGAAAGTTTTTGGAAGTATTTGCTGATGCAATCTTTTTGACATCCTTGTGTACAGGGAATCATCCCTAGTTCTGCTCTTGTCCAATGACTGAAACAGATTTCCATTTTACACCTGCCATGAAAGCAAGCAAGAATGTGGTAAAGCGGGGTACCAATCCAGCTCAAATTCCCTGTGCAGGTTGTAAGGCATAGCATCAGATGCTATTTTTTGTTTTGTTTTTGGCATAGGCTGCAATAGCTGATGTGTAGACATTTTGCAGCCCTATATTTATTGATGAATATAGATGGATTTTACAAGCTTTCTAAACAGTAGTTTAGAAAAAGGAATATATATTATATTCCTATATACATGTATATAATACATTATATATATCTAATTATACCAAAAGGAATAAAAACATCACCTATTGAAAGTATCCATAAATTTTGGAGATGATGAGCAAGTTAATTATGCAAGTACTGTTAAGCCCCAAATACAAACCAGAACAAATACGAGCTCAGAAAAACTTGGCCCAAGCACAAACTAGCAATGATTGCTTTTCTTTATACAAACTGTTTGTAAAATGGACCTTCCTAAAAGGTAGGTTCAAGAACTAGAAAAGGCAGAGGAAATAGAAGAAGTTGCAAAATGTCTTTTTTTTTTGCATCCTAATTTTTGTGAAATTTGATCAATGGGCTTTTTAAAAGACTTTTTGTTTTGTTTTGTTTTGTTTTATGAGCAGTCAATATCTAATTTTGAAAACCAGTGGCAGATGAATTGTGATTGTCCACAGTAGATGATATGAGCTCTCATTTCTGGCCTGATGAGAGTTTATGCTATACTGTAGAGCTCAGTGGGTCTGTGAATGTCATTTATAATGGATCAGCAGGGCTATTGTCAATAAGCTTATATTTGCTACATACAAGTCCACAACTCCACCAGGAAAAAAACAACCAACCAACCAGACAAACAAACAAAAACAAACAAACAAACAAACAAAACAGAGAGAGAGAGAGAGTACATTTACTGAAGTAATTCAAAAAATGTAGGTATCAGGATCAGGCTTTTGATGTACAGACCTTGTTCACCATACCTGTTCTGTGGTATCCTCTGTAACATTCTCCTTAACATTCTGTAAATTTCTCCCATGAACACTCCTATGAAACTCATTCATTAGTGTATTAGGAAAATGCAAACACAGCTGAAGGAAACTGAGTTATGTAGTCTGTTTGTGGAGATGTTTGGAGTAGTTACCTAGCATTAATAACGTACCATGGTAGCAAAAAGAACCACCTGTGTAACACCTGAAATGGCATATCAGAGAGAAGAAAAAAAATAAATCATACCTTTAAAACAAAACAAAACAAAACAACAAAACAAAATCTTTTGTAGAACTAGCAACATACTCAGAACCTGCTCAGTAGAACAAGATTTATAATAATGGATAACACCTTTTACTAGACCAGACTGACACATCTAAGAGATCCAGGCAAGCGTTTGGGCACAAAGACCTTTCTTCAGGTCTAAAATAGCAACAGTAGCCTTTAAAGGTAAATGCAAATTGTCTATCTTAAGTTTCATATCTCAAGCCATCTGAGATAAAAAGTAGTTGGTATTTGTTAAAGAGACAAAGTGCAAAGGGTAAAGGTGATAAGTATAAGCTGACTTCAAGAGTTGTTTTACTGGGCCATAGCAGAGCTCTAAGGTTTAAATCTGTTTAAATCAGTATCCTATCTTAAACCATAGAAAAATATAATTCCTATGATTGCATAGTTATTCAGGTTCTTCAGTCACACACTACCCTACATGATAGCAATATTGTATATGCAATAAGCACTCTAGTCATTTAAAATTATACTCGTTTAATGATACCTCACAAAAGGAACTAATTACAAGTCCACTGTGATTACACAGCACAGTCTAAGAACATCATTTATAAGGCTAAAGAAAAACTTAGCTCTAGCAGTTTGCCTGATAAATACTATCTATAACTACCATTAGAATTTCATAGTATTAAAGTGTCATACCTTTGACCAAGGATATTTTGTCTTTAATCAAGAATTATGTTATTAATATCACCATTTGGCATATAGCTAAATGTTTGGATCCTGACATACTCATCGTATGAGTATAGTTGAAAAAGGGGAAGGGAAGGGAAGGGAAGGGAAGGGAAGGGAAGGGAAGGGAAGGGAAGGGAAGGGAAGGGAAGGGAAGGGAAGGGAAGGGAAGGGAAGGGAAGGGAAGGGAAGGGAAGGGAAGGGAAGGGAAGGGAAGGGAAGGGAAGGGAAGGGAAGGGAAGGGAAGGGAAGGGAAGGGAAGGGAAGGGAAGGGAAGGGAAGGGAAGAAAAAGAAAAGAAAAGAAAAGAAAAGAAAAGAAAAGAAAAGAAAAGAAAAGAAAAGAAAAGAAAAGAAAAGAAAAGAAAAGAAAAGAAAAGAAAAGAAAAGAAAAGAAAAGAAAAGAAAAGAAAAGAAAAGAAAAGAAAAGAAAGGAAAAGAAAGGAAAAGAAAGGAAAAGAAAAGAAAAGAGAAGAGAAGAAAAGAGAAGAGAAGAAAAGAGAAGAGAAGAAAAGAGAAGAAAAGAGAAGAAAAGAGAAGAAAAGAGAAGAAAAGAAAAGAAAAGAAAAGAAAAGAAAAGAAAAGAAAAGAAAAGAAAAGAAAAGAAAAGAAAAGAAAAGAAAAGAAAAGAAAAGAAAAGAAAAGAAAAGAAAAGAAAAAGAAAAATCGCCGTGCACTAACATTCTCAGTTAGAAGAGCACCAGAACCACCTAGTGGAGTTTTCACTTATTACAATGCCTCTAAAATGCCTTACTCTTGTAAATTGTAGTAGCAATATACGCTGCTTTATAGGAAAGTTGTAACGTGGTGTCAGCACTGAATCACAGAATTTAGGGATGGGGAGCCTTCTACTAGGCTTCTGGCCCATCTTCCTGCCCTTTTTATTGTCCACCATTGTTTTCTCTTATTTTAAATGTATCATCTGATGATGCTCATTCTGAAATACAGTCTTCTAGGTTTATACATGGCATAAACAATTTTTTCTTTAAATAACTTTTTAAATGTTTTTAATGAAATTTAAAAATTTTTTGTTACTCTAATGCATTATTCTGACACGCTTTTGGTGTTATACTTCAAACCTATAGAGTTCTGACATATCCATTCTGTACCTCATAACAGTATTGACAATAGTATGAAAATAATGCACAGAAATATCAATGACAATACAAAATATATTTAGATACTTTCTTTTTATAGCAATATATTCAAACTTGTATTCTAAACTAATTGTAGGAATATGGGAGGGAACAGGTGATTCTGCATGTGTGGTTCATCTATTCTCAGTTTTAGGAAAACGTAATCAAATTTAATTCCATCTATGCCACACAGGTACACATTTTCTAAGAAAGAATCCACTAGAAAAATGTTTGCAAAAGTTTTGTAGGTCACAGATGTAAAGCATATGTACTAGGTGAACCTGGGAGACATATACAGAGATAATCTGAGCAAGTGTTTGGTTTAACTGCCAAACACAGAATGAACTTTGATTTTCTTGTGATTAAGTTTACAAAGTATCATCTTGTATAAAACGTATCCTTAGGAAGTGCGTTTAGGTTCAAATACTTCCAGGATCCTGTAGGCACAGCTGTGAAGAGCACAGCCATCAGATTAGGGTCTATGCTGAATGGGATTACCTTGCATGAATAAGAAACACAGAATTTGACTGATGATCTCAGGATAGGACACAAGAAATTAAAAAGAGAACCTGAAAATTTGTTTTATATGGGATCATTCTACATTTTCTCACAAAAGTGACATGTTTGAAAAGTGAGACTAAAAGAGAAATACTATTTACTTTAGCCACTCTTTCAATACCAAAGACTGTAGGTTTATAAAGATAGGGCAAAAATTGTTCTGTTTTGTAATATAATTGTCATAGCAGTAAATGAGGCAGATAGCTGCAGGAAAATAAAAGAAAAACAGATGTATATGATTTTCCTAAGGAGTAGGTTGTATTTAACAGTCTGGCACAGCCGGTGATATTTCATGATACAATGTGTTGGTATACAATGGCGAGCTAAAACAACTTTCTCTGAACATACCAAGACTATCCTGTATGTTTCCACAACAGTGAAACAGGGTTCCTCAGGAACCAGGTTTCATTTCAGAACTTTCTATGCTGCGACTGTTTTGTTTGTGTGCTATTCCTTGTTTGCTTGTTCGCTTGTTTTTTTTTTCTTTTTTTTTTTTTTTTTTTCTTTTTTTCCCTGAATATAGCTTATTATGTTTCCTGTTTATCATATTTTTAGTCACTAATTTCTATTCTCTCATGTATGACACCATGTTCAGATTTAGAGGGATATTAATTTTATGGAACATAAAATATCCACAACAACCTCAGTACCTGAGTAAGGATCCTTTTAACTTAGCAGAGAGAAACAGACACTTTTAAGACATGACTCATCTGATGCAATTTAAGCATTTGCTTTAGGATGGGATGATTCATATCAAAGAAATGACTGCATTTCTTCAATGATTACAGTGAGAATCTAGACATGTATCTCCTATGACCATGCCATTGTAAATATGAATTACACTGATATGGCCAGCACCTGAAATTTTATGTCTTCATAAATCCCACTTCTGCTAAAGTAGAATATGACCTAGCATGTTTTATACAAGTTAAAGAAAACACAAATGATTGCTTTCAGAATGCTTGAAATTTCAAGTTATCATTTTGCTACATAAAATATATTTTCAAGAAGATACTTTTGCATGTTTCGGATTTTCTAATGTAATTTTTAAAATTTTGAATATTTTAAGTTTGAAAAAATATATTTCAAGAAGAGAGATGAATTTTCTTTTCAGAACTGTGATACTGTTATGAAAAATTATCACTCCTTCTTAAGCCTATTTGTTCTATTGTTTTAGCAGAAATTAAAAAAAAAGGCATGGCAAGCTTCCGAGATATCTATGATTGAGCACTATAGCACCAATCATTGCAAGGAACTGTAAGACGTATACGAAAAGCAGAGTTTTTTCTAACAATGTAGTGTCTTGCTTCCACCCAATTAATGACTGGAATATGCAAATAGACTAATTAATAAAATGTACAGATGAAGTACAGATGAAAGACAGTTGTGAATTTTGCCCAACATTGCCTTTTTTGGACATAATTTTATAAAGGTGTGTCTTAAAACCTCATTTGGAAATTAAAAGCATTTGCAAAATGGCTATTTAGATGATACACTCTAAAATACTGAACAATGTATCTAGGGTTCTTTCTGCTTATCCTTCATAAGAAAGAGACTGGTTGGGTCCAGACAGTATGGGAATGTTATTGGTCTCTCTCTCTCTTTTTATTTTTATTTATTTATTTATTTATTTATTTATTTATTTGTTGTTGTTGTTGTTCGTACAACTCATATGACTGTAATATTGTGTGAAGGCTGGCAGTGGAAAAGTCTTAAAAAATAAAAGCCAGGGGAGGAAGGACATGAGCAAGTTAAGCATAACACAAGAAGCAGATTGGTTAAAGATATATTAAGGTATAGCATGTTCTTCAGCATTTCTGTATGTTTTGTTTTTATGTTACGACGTACATCTTTACATACTACCTACACACCTCACTGTACCTTACTGAAACAATAACTTTAGTTCATACATTTAAAACATTCTCAAGAGCTTCATATCAAATAATTGAATAAGCATGCTGGATTACTAAAATATCACTATGTTTTCTGAGGAGATAGAGAAGATTTCCAGAACTTTACGCACAGCATATGCATGCATGCACACACAATGACATACATATCCCCGAGCCACTTCTCAGCTGCTTGCAACACTGCTTTGGTGAAAGCACTGGAGATACAAAACCTCCAAGTATTTGCCAGAATGTACATTGCACTGAGCAGCATTTGTTCTTTATGTATTATTACAACTTACTTTCAGCATGTCAGCTAAACAGGACTAGGAACTCAGGTGGGAAACTAATGGTGAGAGCAAACAGAGCTCTGAAACATTTTCATGGAAACAGCCCTTCGAGACAAAAAGGCTGAAGCAGAAAACAACACAAACAATAAAAAGAATTGATTCTACATGGCATTTTTCTGAGATAAGTGTCAGCTGGCTTCTAAAGTAAATAAAGCATGCTACATTTTTATTGTTGTACTGCTAGTTGCCTGTAAAGACTGATTCTGGGTAATATCAGAAACACTCATCTCTTTTACATTTAAGTGAAATGGTTTATTATAAAGAGATATCTCCTTTGCCACATCATCCTACACTCACTTTGACAGATAATTGGGAAGGGTATTCATTTTTTTTATTTTTTATTTTTAATTTTGCTACTTTTAAAACATCAGTAGGATGTGACAGAGATTGAATTTGCGTATAAGATTTTAGATATCAGAATTATGCCTGTTGTGATTCTTATGACAGATTTCTGCAGCATCTGTAAACACATTTCTGATTCTCTCGTTCATTTAAACTTACATTGACATTTTCCCATCAGAAGATTTACAGTTCAGGCCCTCTGAGTATTTTTACTGTCTTGATAATTGCTACATGTACAGTCAAACCAAATAAGTGAGTTTCAGAACCAAATAAAATTTTTCATGGCTCTATTAACAGATCTGTACTGAATTATGAGCAATATCTTCTTTGACTCTCAGAAGAGAAATAACAGTAGCTCATTGCGTACCTACACAGAAAAAGTATTTATCAGAACAACAACACAGGAACACTAAAAATGTGTTACTTATGGAAATATAAAAAAATTGTCAGCAATAAACACAAAATCTCAGCTATTTTGCTTAACAGCACCTCCTGCAAGACAGTGAAGGGTTTTTATCCTTGACACATTGGAATAATTTCTGTTAAATCCCTGGGGAAATGCAGAGAAAACAGCAGCTGGTTTGCTTCTGTATCTGAATTCTGAAACCATTCAAAATGTTATGGTGAAAAGCTGAATTACATTAGACCAAAATCCTTAGGAAAATATTTTGCCCAGAACCTTAGCTTAAATCAAACACCCTTAATGAATATTCCTTAAACTGCTTCTTATATCAAGGTATCATTGACACAAATCTTACCTCGAACACTATGCAATGTTTTATTCCTTCTATAAATGATGTGGTCACCTTCCACATTTTTGATAAATTATCATTTTGATATCCTGTAATTGTTTACTAATAACAGTAGGAAAAATAGTGAGAGAAAATAAAATTTCAGATCATATTTTAGAGTGTTCTAGGAGTTCTCTAGCCATCCAGGAAGATGATTATGTGCCACAAAGAGCTAGCAAGCTAACAAATATGAAGACCAAAGGAAAACATGGAAAACTTAATTGTGAAAATAGTTCTGAATATTTGAAACTTTCCATATAGTAGTGTGGTCATATATTCACATTGTAGATATAAAGTAAGGACTTTACCTAATCTTTTTTTATTTTTTATTTTTAAAGATACTTATATACCCCGCGTACGTTACTCCACTATATATTTCTAAATCTTCTTGCTAAGAAATCTAATGACAGTTGTTTCCCACTCTTGACATCTCATCCTTGCTTATAACTCCCCCATTTACTACTGTCCCCTGTTCACAGTTTCCTCTTTCCCACGCTTTTGTTCTAGTGAATTTCCAAAGCCAACCACTTCATATGCTTAGAGGCAAACAAAATTTCTGTCATTTTTTTTCCCTCTCACATTAAGTCACATCTTACTGCTTCTACTTCCCAGGGAGCCACAGATTAACAAAAAAATGTTCTCAGATCAAAGCAGATAACCCAAGATAATGACCTTTGCTATTAAAAGCAGGTAAGAAGAATTATTTCTGCTTGCAAATTGTTCTCAGCTACAACAGAAGAAGCAGCATAGATCTCTGACTACTCTTTAATAATGTAAATTTATGAACTAGCCCAATGCTTTTTCATCCATCCTCCTCAGGTATGACTTTGATATTGCTTATATAAATCTTAACTAAATGTAACTCATAAGACAGGAAGCACAAGCCTTGTGTTTGGTTACGTTCACAGAAAACACAGTAGAACCATATTGCATGTGGGAACACAAATGTTTAAAGTACTTAGGTACATGTAATTCTTCTGCTGTTGCTTTATGCGTGCACGTGAGTGTACATATATATATATATATATATATATGGCTTTCCTGAAAGGTATGTGAAACAAAGACATTATGACAGAAGATTTTACATCTTTGAGTAGATCATGCTTGTGAAAGAGGGGATGACAAGAAATTCTTTTCAATTATGCTGATTGCCAGACAGTCAATAGCAGCTCACCTGCATCCGTACAATATGCTTATTTTTTAATTTGCTGTTTGAAATGGTAGCGTGCACTCTAGACTCTAAGAAAAACAGAATGGCCAAGGACTTGGCCTAACTCTTCTACAATAATAAAAACAGCTATCTGGAAAACAGGTGCATGCCCTTTTTCTGACGAATGCAATTGTGGAACATAACTCTGTCTCAGACAGGTTCTGGTCCATCTTTCAACATCTAAAAAATAGTATATGTAAGATTAAACTATATTTCTCACTAGATTCTCTCCTTACTGCATCTAAATCAGATGTTTAACTCATTGATGAACAAAAATGGATAAATACTGTAAGAGACTTTGAGACTGACTTTCTATTTTGAACCCCATAAAAACGGAATGATCTTTCATTTTCTATTAACAGACTAATAACAGATTTGCAACTGCTATGTTATAATTTATTATCTGAATCACTGAATAACATTGCACATATAATTTTTTATCTGTGTTTTCTCTCTTTTTTTTTTTTCAAATTATGGAATTGAGTTTGAAACTATACAACACATGACTTTTAGATGAATGCTGCATTTTTAAGATCTCTACATGATATTAAGAACATTCTTTAAACGAAGCAAGGAACAGTGCAAACTAATGTAGGAATATAAATCAGGAGTTAAATGTACATAGTCTTGTGATGACTTCATGATTATGAAAGGGATCACAAATACCTGTCAATAACTATTTCAAGGTGTAAACAGTGGGGCTGCCGATATGGTATCTACATCTGTTGAAAACTGGCAACTAGAGATAACAATATCTAATTTAGAAATAATACAGACTGAATAAGAAAGGTTTCTCAGTACCACCAGCTATTTTGAATTGCCTCTTATAAAAAGTGACTGAACTCTTTTTCCTTTAAGTTAAAAACAACGAAGAGTAAAATCCTTTAAGATTACATTAGGGACTCAAGCCCTGTTTGCCGTAGGCTACAATAGAACCAATACATTGTTTCCAGCTATATGAATATTTCCTTTCCTCTCGTCCTTATTGTGTTCAAAAACTCTGACCTTACTTCTATTAATACTCTTGGTATAATAGTTTTCACTCTTTTTTGAAATCCAGGCTGTGTCTGTATGATACAAATGCAGAGGATTGCAGGGATATCCAAGCTGGCTGTGAACAATGTGAGAAGGGAGAATCAGGCAGAAGACCCAGGGTAATGCTGCTGTCCTATTTCTGGTACATTAATCACTCTGATAGGTCTACATGGAACAGCACTGCATTTGGTCTTACACCTGAGAATGTTAACAAAATCTGCTGTGCAGGGAGAATATTTCTAAAATGACTCTGAATTTCAACATCCCTTTAGCTAAAATGACTGCCATTGAGTCCTCTGTACCCTTAACTATTAAAACCAGTGGTGAACAGAAGACCAATGATGCAAGTCAAGATCTGATACATTCTTGGGATTTTTTATGGGAAATGTCAACCTATCACAATATCTTATAAGTCAATGAAGAAGTAGAAAAAAAAAATAAAACACTTTAAAGGGGAATGATTTCTCCTTTGCACAATGCTGAAAGAAAGTTTGTTGAAAATCCCAGTATTCTTTTAAAAGGACCAAAATAGTACTGTGGTCCTTGAAAACATTATGTAAAATATTCACTAGTATGATTTCCTTGCAAACAGGGGATACTTCTTTATGATTTTTATAACTGGCCAAATTTCTTCAAAGTAAAGGCAGAAAGGTTTACAATATTTACATTGGTATATTCACTTGCTTTTATCTATGATTAACTTCAGGTATTTCACACAGACCTTCAGTCAACATAATCCTTTTTAAAATGACAAGCTAAAACTATGAGAGGTAGGTTTTTGGGGATGAAAATGAAAACATATGAAACAAGCATTTTATTTCAGCAAAACTAACACAAATTGTCTAGAAAACAAAATTTAAGTACTCATAATGAAATCTTTTTAAAGAATCTACCTTCTGTTACAATGTACAATTATTATTGTAATGAATGTTTAATGTAATTAATGTTTAGACTGCATGTTTGGGGGGCCATATTTGAAGTACGATGTGTCTAAAATATCTAAACACCAGATTGAATGATATGAAAAAGGACATTATTTTAAAATAGAAACCAGGTTTTCCTACAGGCTCTCCAACACTGAAAAGGTTAACTTGATAAAATATAACTCTTTGTTCAGGGCTTTTCTAAGATACTAAAGGCAGAACAAGTTGTTGCCTAGGGCAACAAAATATTTAGTTACTATTTATTTTATCTTTTATTTTTTATTTATTTATTATTTTTTTGTAGAGAGCTTGTAGGCTCTGCAGAGAGGTTATTTTCTAGCTTATTTAAAGGGAGTAAGAACTCTTGGCTTGAGCTTCTTCAGTTGTACTCTCCAGAAAGATCACATTCTGAATCTTGAAGTATGAACCTTTTTATAGAACACTAACATTTTAGACAGAAAATCAGATGATAAGGCAATTTATTTGCTGCCTGAATGAAAGAAGATTTTGTTAGGATACTTCAGAGATGATACTCTTCAGAGATGATGCTCTAGCATTAGGCAGAGTGTTAATAAAAAAATTATCTTGCATTACAAATCAATCATTTGTGCTACCTAGTGTGTTACAGGACAAGAAAATGATCCTGCAGGTGGAACACAATAGGTGCTAAAATTGCTCAGCTTTGATTATTACTGCTAAAAATTGCTGCCAATCACTACCTGATTATAATTTGTTTTGAAGAGCAGATGGGGCAGAGAGAAAGAAAAAAAGAGAGAAAGAGAAAGAGAAAGAGAAAGAGAAAGAGAAAGAGAAAGAGAAAGAGAAAGAGAAAGAGAAAGAGAAAGAGAAAGAGAAAGAGAAAGAGAAAAAGAAGGGGGAGATTTAAGATTTCTAATATAAGAGCAAAGATTTACCTCAAAAAAGTGGTAACTCGTTAAAAATTACATCATTTTGATATGACTGAAATCTTTAAAATCAGAGATACATTGAGGAAATGGGAAACATTAAAAGAAATTGCAAATTTCAGTTACTTGATTTAGTGATCAAACTGTTATTTTACTATATTTTTAAAATCAGAAATGAAAATTTTAAATTACTGTCAAATAATAAGGAAATATAAATACAGCATCAGGGAAATTATTGTAATATACTTATATAGTCTCTTTTACTTAAATAATCTGTAGTTTAAAATGATACTGGATGGACTAAAAAAGAATTATACGATCAAAAAAATAAATGCTGTGAAAATCCTCACAGTACAAGTGCTTTCTCTTCTTTTCTTCCCTTGTATTTGAACTAAAGCACTGTATTTAAACTAGAAGTGTTTTTGCTCCGCCTTTCCCCTATCTAAACACTGTTATGATCCAAGATGGAAGTAGAAAGAGGTAAATAGCGGATGGCTTGAAGAAATTGCCATGTTTTACATTGTCTCCTGATCTTTTGCAAATAACAGTGTAGGCAAAAGATGATGGCATATTTAAAAAGTATTTTGCATTATCATGAGGAACAGATGGAAGTTTGTACATATTATCACTCAAGAAGCCAAGACCACTATCTATTCAAAATGTTACATGCAGAAATTGTACAAAAGAGTTAAACAGTTACAATAAAATAAAGTTACAATACTGGTATGTGGATTTGTTGAGGATAAAAGCACTTCTATTACAATTTCTAGAGACTGCCACTGCATTGCTACAACATAACAACCATTTCTAAATGATCAGTAAAATCCACAATAATTTACAAACTGAGTGACTGATGGAGCTGCTAGCAGTATTCAAAGCAGAAAGAATCTGACTGCAGAATCTCTTAAAATGCAAGATCCAATGGAGCAAATTTACTACCCAATTGCAATTGTTAAGTATATCATCCTTGCAAAAGGAACAAAAATGGGTATTATTAAAACCTTTTTGAGACCTCTGTGGGTGCTCTGGATAACAAAATCTACACAGCTATTGTGTATAGGAAAAAAATGCTACTTGTATAATATTTCATAGCTTTTTTTTTTTTTTTTTTTTTTAATACATGCAGCGATCTTACTGATTCCATTTCAAAGGCAAATAGAGTAATTTAGAGAGTTACTTACAACTGTAGCAGCTCACACAAATTAATGTAATGTCATTTGAGGCATTGTTCTGCTAATGTAGGAGCAAGTGAGCAAATCTATATACATGCCTTAGCTCATCAAGAAATAATGCAGCAAGAAATCATGCATCATGATGAAAACTTTTTTTTCAGACCCATCTTCAATATACGTGATTTCAAATGTATAAGCAACTACCCTGTTGTCAGAAAAACTGCTTAATACTTGACCATATTATTTAAGCAAATTAAGATAGTTTTGTAAACAGATAAGCCAGAGAATTTGAATGTTTTTAGAAAGTTTCTTTCATGTTTTATCGTATCAATAAAGGCTGTGAATTAGCCATTTCAAAATTGCAGTTATTTAACACATAAAACACCACAAATGTAGTAGAAAAGATTCTTCTAAATGTCTTAATGTACTGATTATTACCTGACTAATGAATGTAAAAACCAAAAGTTCAGCCTGCCTGGCAAAGAGTTTTAGAGATTCCCACAAAATTTTCATAGGGTAGAGATATCTGTTTTTTAGGAAACCAGCCCATTTGCTTTTGTAGGATGGCAGAAAGATTCTCAGTCATTTTACACTACCTAGAACCTTTGGAATTCAAGACATTGCACTAGTACATAAACATGGTTGTCTCTGTAAAAGTGGCACTTATATTTGAAGGGTGAGAGTCCATCATTTAGCTTGCTGCATAATTCTTTATTTTCAAGTTACATACATTTAAATATAAATAAATATATACACACGTGTGTGCACATGTGCAACTTTGTAGCTGTTTTAAAAATATTTTTCACATAAATTAATTTCAAATACTTTCTTAATCAATTATACTAGCAAAATGCTCCTGAATATTTGGAAAGGCATGAACAAGAAAATGTCATTCAGATAATTTTTCTAAATTAAACAACTATAGAAATTATTTTTAATAAGGTTCCTAATAAATTGAAATCCCACAGACTATTGCTAATGCAGACTTACAGTCTTGAAAGCTCTTCTGATTATCCAAAATGGTCCCATTTACAAAGCAACTACAAGAAGAGCTACGGGCATCTTTATCATTCAGCAGTGTCTCTCGGAGATCAGAAAGGACTGTGGCTCCAAACACAGTCTTAATTCTTTCAACGGCCTGAAATCTAGCACAGGGCTCTGAGTCAGAGAGGAAAAGGAATGAGAATTGTAGGTCTGCAACTGCAATGTATAAGAATATGTTTTTGAGGTGTAATGTTTCATTCTTCCTAAAAATCTGCCTTTACAGAGTGGTACACTTGGGAAATTAAGTATTAACAGGAGAAGAGTTGCAGAATAATTTGTCAAACAAAATCTGAAGGACAGCCCTCCTAAGAAATAGGCATCTTTTATGCTGTAGAACATGAGAAATTAAGCTGTCAAGTGAGCACTGTAAAAAATCCATCCATTTGGTGTGTATTACCCAGTCAAGCTGTGAAGTTGCTATCCGTTTTGTTGGAGAAGATGGGGAGGCTGCTAAGTGAGACATTAACCTTGTCAAGAAATCTGAATGCAGTACGTGGTCCATTTTCAAGTCTTTTAAGCAGAGACTTTAAGTTCTACATTGTAGGTGCATTAGTTGTCTAAGGCCTCAAAAGAGCTTTGAGAGCTAAGTTCAATACAGAGGTCACTATTATTTATATCCATAGGTGCAGGTTTTATATGAATAAAGTAATTCTGACTTTGAAATTAGGATTGTGTAGCTGGCATTCTGTGTACAATCACAGTTGTACAGAGAATCACTAGAAAGATACAGGACAAGGAATTCTGAAAGTATGAAATGGCTAAGTTTAGCCATTTTGCAAAACTCTTCAGTTTGTAAAAGAGATGACTGAAAGAAATGATAGAAATGTAAAATGACCCATAGAACAGAGAAAGATAAGTAGAAAAGGAATTCAAGGATGAACTTCTTGAAGACCTTGCTATCTGATGGTGAAAAAAATGATGCTAATTAAAAAAAAAAAAAGAAAAAAGAAAAAAAAAAAAGAGTTTAATGGAAGATTTGTGGAAATAAAGGCTTCTAAGTCTGTCCAAGGCAAATTAGTAAGAATTTAATAATACATTAATAATGTATCCATGTGGACACATGGATAAATACAACCAGGAAGCGTCAAAGCGTAAAGGCACCTCATATCTAAAAAGCTTATTACAACTCTTTGAAACAGTCAAAAATACATAGATAAAGTTGATGATATATGTTTGATACAGCTTGTCTGGATTTCTGAAGTCTTTAGACAAAGCCAATCTCAAAAGGCTTGTACAAAAACAAACAAACAAACAAAAAACCAACAGTCAAACAAACAAAAACCAATCATGGAATGATGCCATAAGAAGAGGTACTTTATGGCCAAATAGATGGTTAAAATAGGAAACTGTAGAAGAAAACACAGTTTTCACAGTGGAATAAGGTACCTAGTGAATTTCTGGGTAGATTTGTGAATAGACATCTGCTGTTCAATATATTTATAAATTTCAGAGGAAAGAGGACTAACAGTAAGATCACAAAACTTGATGATGATTGTAAGCTTTTCAAGGTAAGAAAGACAAGGACCAGTTGTGAAGAAATGGCCCAATTCCAGAAATCCTTCAGCTGAGCCTGATTAATGATGAGAAGAATACCGTGCAGATAGCTTGTAATACACTTGTCCTTTTTACATAGCTTTCCCTGGTCTCCTGTTTAAAGTAATTTTTATAGACAGCCCAGTGGGCTAGGTAGAGCCTCTGATCTGTTTCAGTATGGCCATTTTTATGCACTTTTGTTACTACAATACAAAATCTAGTGAGTTGCAGTGAAAATATCATGTAGCAGCTCTACAGCAGAGTCACTTTTTCACACAGTACATATTTAAATTGTGAAACTTGCCAGCAATATTGTGGATAGTCCAAAGTATTTAGTTATAAACTAATGGGATACGGTCCATTGGTAGCTATTTCCTTTCTGTAGTATCTTTGATCTGATCCTGAACAGCAGTCATATCCTAATATAAACCAGGAATACAAGTTGGGTGAGACTGTATCATTAACACTTCCTCAAAAGCTCAAAATCTAGAATCTAATTGAATTTATGAAACCATTTTGTTAACATTAATTTTAAAGAAAAGACTGAATTGTCCATGTGAAAGATCATTGTAAAAAAATAGAAGAGGCTCACAATGCAGGATGAACTACTTGAGAAGAAATGTAAACCAGGCCACTTACATGCAACCTTCCTCCCAGGAGTTCATCTATCTGTGATTCGAGGCCTACTTTCAGTATAGCACAGCTGTGTAACCATTCTCAGTTTTCTTTTGAGAAAAGTGCTAGGGTGTGAGAAGGAGCTGTGAGAGAGTACATAGGCTAGAAGCACACAAGATAAGAAAGGTGAAATTGCAGACATAAGTAGGATTGTTGAGGCTGGGGAAACCAGCACCTTGAGGATTCAAGAATAACAACACTCAAATGAAAATGCATAAAATCCAAAGGAAAAAAGGGAATTGTAAGACAGCGATTCAGCAACATCATAGATTATCCTGTTCCACAGAGCAGCACAGGCCAGCATTCCCTACCTGACTGATGACTATTTGTCCAGTAGACTGAGTGACTCATTTGGGGGGGGGGGGGGGGGAGGGTTGATTTAATGCTTAGTTCATTAGTCCTGCAATGTATTGTGTGTATTAGACAATAAATAACTCACTTTGTACTTTTAACTTGTTTATTTCTTGCATGAAGAATCTTTTTGGTAAAAGTTCTCTGAACAGAGTGAATCCCAGAGGGGGAGGGTTACGTAAGTAATCCAGAATAACAGACAAGAATAATATGATTAGTCATGTAGAAGAGCATTTATACTTTAAAGCAAGGTACATATTTTAGATGGGTTATGGGATTTCAGAACATAGTGGACTTCTTTTAGCAGATTAGACATTTTTCAGAAATGTTACACATAGCTACAGCATTGAATAGATGGCATCCGAATCTGAGGATAGAATTTGACCTTTCTACTGAGCCAAGGAATCTGGGAGATAAAAACAGAAGTGTTGGAAAAGCCAGTTCTGGGAAAAGGCATATCCTGAATACTTAAAATCGAAGGACAAGGCAATTGTGCTTCAACGGGCACAAACTGAAGCACAGGAAGTTCCATCGGAATGTGAGAGGACACTTTACTGTGAAGGTGACAGAGCACTGGAACAGGTTGCCCAGAGAGGTTGTGAATTTTCCTTCTCTGGAGATATTCAAAACCCACATGGATGCCATCCTGCAAAATGTGCTCTAGGTGATCCTGCTTGGCAGGGAGGTTGGACTAGATGATATTCAGAAGTCCCTTCTAACCTTGACCATTCTCTGATTCTGTTTAATTCCACCAATGCATTATAAGAAGCATACACCTGAGAAATTAGGCAATGAATTTGGGAAAATTCTGGATCTAAATGAGAAATTAATTAGTGAAACAGAATCTAAACTCCAAAGTCTGGCTTGTTGAAAAAGGACTGGAAAGGCTGATGAAAGATAACACAAATTAATTACTTTTTAAATGACTTTTCTGATACAATTGCTTTAAGTAATTGCTGCTTGATTGTGCTTGCAATAACAAACATTATACGTATGTATACATAAAAGTCCAAAAGAGACTAGCACATAAATTAGAGCTGACATGAACTTGATGCAGAAAGCTGCATATTAAATTTGTTTCTGCCAGTAAGGTAGATGGAAGACCAGATAAACTGAAGGAAGATGGCCTTTACCACTGGTGTCTTGGAATTCTTTTCTCATGTGCTTGGCATTTTCCTCTCACTTTTTCCAAATGTGCTTGACTAGATGCTAACTTCCAAGGATAGTAAACAGTGTCAGAAATAAAAGTAAAAGATGTTATTTTTAGGAATATTTAAAGCTCTGATCATCCCAGTTTCCTAAGGGAGTAAGGACTTACATACAAAGGTTAACTTTAATGTACTAAAGCTAATCTTCTTAGCATCTCTACATGTCAATAGGGAGAGACAAATTCCTCTAGGAAGCAATCCAGATAATTAGCCATAATTTAAACACTTTGAATCATCCTCTGCATGATCCTATCTCTTGCCACCTGTTATAGTTTATCCAAGGAATTTATGGAAGCTAGCTTCATTCAGCTGCAAGGAGACTTTCAGAATATGCTCTCTGCTTTTTTATTTTTTTCTTCCCCCAAAATTGACTGTTTGCTTTAATAACTTAATTTAATCGATTTATGCATTGAAATAGAAATAGAACACCTTGGTCAGCATCACACATGGAAGTTCAGAGACATGCCATCAGTAAAACTCACAATGGCATATTAGATGCCATTATGATAAAGAATGACCTTGTTATTACCATAGGAAAAAAATCTAAGACCTCATGAAATTCATCCACCAGCATATGAGTTGATGATGACAAAAAGTGTAGAAAGAATATAGTAAAGAATTTTCATTTTTTAGAATGGAAACAAGGGCTTGTGCAAAAGCAAATGTTGTCTCCTTGTCCATACCCTTTCAGCTATGCTACTTTACTTAATAAAATATATCTACCCTCAAATCTGTTTCTACCACTCCATAAGCCATGGATGGTTTCCCAATAGCATAATGGAAAGAAGTAGCGACTAAGAAATAGGAAGCAAGAATGGCTTTTCTGTCAAATTTAGTGGCTGCAACTGTTTAACTGATGGCTAAAATGAAAACTTTATCATATCTGTAACCCTTTTATTATGTTTCTATTGAGTACTTGGAGTAGATACAATGAAACTTCTTGCTCAATCTACAACTGAAGCACTAAGAATCACCAAACCACAGGTACTTTGAACTCTTCTCAGAATGTTGGGTTGGGATTTTCTGTTATTTTCCAAGTGCGTGGATTCTGAACTACTAAATACAGAAGTCATAATTCCACTGTTAGTGTCTTTGATGCTTATGGATTCCTTCATGAAAAACTTTCTGTAACAAGGTCTTGTTTGCCCTGGTCTGAATGAGGAGGTGGAGCCTTTGAAATGGATTTCAGACAGCAGGACTACAGGTCAGAGATAAGCATCTTGTTCTGTCAGACTTCACAGCACCTCAGACTAATTTTTTATCCTTTTCTGAAAGATTCCACTTCATCCAATCAGCAAAATAACAATAAATACTTCCCTGAGCTACAGATTTTGTTAGGAAACAATTATTTCTTTATGATTAGATACTAATGGTTGGTGGGAAAAATCAGAAAAAAAAAAAAAAAAGAAAGAAAAAAAAGAAAAAAAAAAAAAAGGAAATATATATTGACTAGACTAAAAAGAAAATTCTGAGAATGTGGAAATGATTTACTTACTATGCTCTTGAACAACATAATACAATATTATATCAGGTGGGAAAAATATATACTGTTTGGGTATCTATAACTATACAAATATTTTAGCAACTGTTTAACAGCTGCTCCTGGCAAACCATAGCAAAAAGGAATGTTTTCCCAAAAAGCACAGGCCTTAAATGAGAACGTGTTGTTAAGCCTTGAAATTAGAGGGGTATGTACTGGTTTGGTTTATATTAATTTTACAGAAGTGTATTCCTGTTAACTTCAGTGCAGGTACTTCCCATTTCATCAGTTTAAGTTTGGAATTAAACCACAAGCCTTTAATGAGGATTTAATGATCCACTTGGGGGAGCTAAAGGGTAATTTGTTTCTGAATTGATAATGGCAAAATGGTTGGGATGCAAAATTAAGTTACAAAAGGTAATGTGAGCAGAGACTTCCACTTTTTTCAACTTGGTGCTGGTTTTTCACTTATGTAAGGTTGTAGAGCAAAGGATCCCCATTTATTAATAAAATTTCAGCCATTTACAGAAAAAAGAATTACAGTTATAAATAGCTTAACAGCAGACACCCATAAAATCAATCATATCCTAACTTCCTTTATACACCTACGACATACATTGACTGAACACGTAAGGTTGACTTTGATCCTTACTCTTAATTCTACATTTTCATGCTAGCTAAAATTAACTGCAGTGTGATAGTAAGAAAAGAAATGTAACAAGTAATAGCTTTGTCTTTCAGTCAATATGAAATAGCTCTTTTGAACACTGGTCTCAGGATATACATGTTTGTGCCTTGTACACCAGCTACTTTGCTGGAACATGGCTTTGCACCATCTTTATATTTTCCAGTTCTCTAGCTTGAAGGGAAGTGGGAACTGTTCCCCACTTTAAAGCTATATCAGCTGCTCTATCTTATGCTTGATTGCTTATGGCTACTGGTAGCGCTTTCACTGTTCTGGGAACTAGGCACTAATTAGAGGCAGAGATGCAGGAATCTTCCTTCCTTTACGGAAAGGAAGAGCACAGCTTTTTGTCTGTAAAGAGCTGGTAAAATACAACACTGAACTTTTGTCCTTATAGGAACTGCCTTAAAGATCAGATAAGATGATGATATAGTTGATTTCAAAAGTCACAGCAGATCCAAAGCTATAATTATCTTTTACAAAACCAAACAACTCAGTTTCAGATACAAAACTTGAAGGAATATTCCAATGGTAGAGTTGTACTGTCAATGTCTTCACTGTAACAGTAGAAAATTCATCTTATTCCAAATTAATATGCAGTACAGCTCATATGAAAGTTTATATTTGTCCATATTTGTGCCTCTAATTTAATTCATTCATGTAAATAAAGTTTCAAGCAAAAGTGATTAAAAAATATTTTGTTCCCCCCAGCATAATTTGGCTATATTTAAGGTTTCTTTCTTTTAAGTTTAACTTAGTCAGAGCATGTGGAAAAAGCAAACTTTAAGTATCTTTACAAGAAGTACTGTTGTTAAGCATTTTATAAGTGAAGTCTTACGCTTTGTAGCTATAAGCTATAAAAACATATTTTTAAATGTCATTCAATATCTTGAAGTCAGACACAATCATACTGATTGAATATCATGCTAAACACAATAGAAAAGCAAATGGAAGCAAAGGGTATGGTGAGCCTAGGTATAGCCATAAAAGCTGTAACCATTAACAGTACTTGATGATGATATTTGTAATGAAATTTGCTTTTGTGCTTTCACTTTGCTATGTAAGGACATGTGTTGTAATGTATTTTGGAGGAACTACTGCTACAAATTGACCAACTTACGTTAATTAATTCAATCTCCCAGATTTTTTTCACAAGGTCCATCGATGTATAGCCATTAATTAGAAAGGATTTGGTATAGTCACCCAATTCAATGGAATCCAGCCATTCAGCTACAGAGGTGGGGTTGTAGCCATCATGACCAATCTGCTTCATCTGAAAAAAAAAAAAAAAGAATAAAAAGAATGAGCAAGAATTAGTGCTAATATTCATTAAACACAATTCAGGACAGTGGTTTGTATTATTTTTTTTTTTCTGGGTTTTTATTCTCTGACCAATCTAATGTCTAATGATTGTCATAACATGAAAAAACTATTTTGTGAGTAAAAGTACTTATAAAACTTAGTTTTCAATGGATTTTCTTCTCACAGGTGTTTGTTTTTAAACCAAAATGTATCAAGAGTGTAGCATGAGTTCAGTTCTTACAAGACATCATAGAATCCATAAGCAAGGGAGGGCAAAAGAAAGAGATAGAGACATTATTAATATCCTGACTGCACAAAAATGTCAGATTTGCAGCTAAGATTTCATAGCAGGGGAAGAAATTAGACTGAGGATTGGATATTTTGCTATCAAATTCCAAATGAAACATATTTCTTTGGTTATATTACTCCTAATTTATCTTTTCTACTAGGTTATCTGATATTTCATAGTGGTTGAAGCCACAGCATATTTTTCCACCCCCAGGGGAAGTTTAAAATAGTCTCTTTCCTCTACCTGGTTACATTTTTCATTGAGCTCTTGGGAATTTAATATAGTTTAGATTGCTCTGCTTCTGTAAAGTTGATTGAGATTGGACAATCGAAACAAGTATTATTGGAATAGAACTGACAGAATGACATAGACAGAAAAGCACCATGTACATTTATATACCAACACAGACACAGAAAGCATAATCACATAAATCTTGTTTTCATAAAAAAATAAGAAATACCACTGGCATGTTATTTTTCTGAATTTTGTTAAGTTACTAAGAAGTAAAGAACTCAATTTCTCTTTCACAATCACCTCTCAGTGGCACTAGTGAAGATTTTCAAGCTAACCCTTAAAGAAAAAAATGTATAAATCTACTACCTGTGCAGATAGTTATGATGTACTGCTCTTATGAATTTTAAAGCAATTGGCGACAGTGGCACAAAGAAATAGAAAAATTTATGGAATAGCTTCAGTTTTCAACAGGATTATATGCATATCACCTTTGTATTGAAGTGTAACTATTTCTAAAACATTGAATTGGTAAACTTATATGAAGATTCAGAAGTTTAGAAGGCCTTGTATTTTGTACAGCATCTCCAGAATATGCAAGAGTTGCATGGTGAAAGCCAGTCTCCCATTTTTGCCTGTCTGCTTATATACATTCTTACTCTCTGAGAAACAAGGGAAGTGTGACAGAAACATAATGCTTTGAGCTTAAGTTTGAAGTGAGTGACAAAGTAATTTAAAAATGAGAGAATTCTTATCTTAATATCTTGCCTGAACCCATTTATTTCTCACAGTTTATTTGAAATACAATTTGAATTCAAAGCAGGGAAAAAAAAATTAATGTCTATATTTGAAAGCCAGAGTAGTGTTTGTGTATCTGTATTTTCAAATGCAGGAAGCCAGCACATCATGAATATGATCATGGTTTCTTACAGTAGCAGAGAGAAGGGATGCAGACACACTGCATCATGGATATAACAGTTTACTCTTTGGTCTTTTGCTGCATATGTTGGGTATAAAATATTACTGGAAATACTTAAATGATGCAGTGAAATTATTATCTTATATCATAAAAGAGGGAGTAGAGAATCCCCATAAATAGCTATGGAAATTACGGCCTTTTATGTCACTTCTGAAGCAACGGATTTGTATTAGGAACTGAGAGTTTACAGGCAGGAATTAAGTTATGACTGCATGACAGTGAATACAATTTTGTTGCTGATCTACACATTATGAAAACTAGTTATCCTGATTTAGAATGAAAGTTCTAGATGTCAAAAGCATGGCAAACTCTTCTTTCATTGTCATTCAGATTTATTTCTTTTTTTTTTTTTTTATTAAAAGTAGTCTGTCCAGCAGACTGAAAAAACATGAAGAACCCTGATAGTTCTGCCTCCTGTGATGCTTAGTTCAAGAGTTGATTTGAAATAAGTTATGTTTAAAAAACTGATTCTTGAAAAGAAAGGACTCAATAAACAGAAGAAAAATCTAATACAGAAACAATATGAAGAAGATGTATTGGGTTCACAGGGTAGCCATGGCTTTTGAAATGTATAAAGTATTTTTGTTTCCTTTCTCTAACAAAGAAAAGTGAAGCACCTTCATAACAATTTTTAGAGTATTCAGACAGGTAACATTAAGCAAATGTGTTCTTTTTAGTACTATTTGACCTTTATGTTTAATAAATGTTGATATTAACAAGATTTTTCTTTTGACCTGATTTTGATATGATTTTTTCTTTTTGACCAAACTGGATGAGAAATCCAGAGAAATCTCATCCAGTTTGGTCCATGATACTGGTAACCCATCAGTTTCTATGAATGACAAACACAGCATGGGAAACTTCTGAACTTAGTTTCCAGTGAACATCTCCATCAGATGGGCTGTCAAAACAGATATCAATACAACTGTGGTGTGTTGCAAAGGGATGCAGGCAAGAAAATACAGGACAATCCAATAATCAAAACACTGAGAACAACTGAAATGTATGTGAAAATTTCACATTTCTGAATTTGGTGCCAATAGACAAAATTGTTAGGAAGTCACTCAGCAACCTATATGAGCACGCACTAGAGTATTTTGGGGAACCAGCAGGTTCTGGAAACATTTTCCCTTTCCCTACCCCAAAGCCTTGAGTACAGGAGGTTCTGTCTAGATGTCAAGAAGCACTTTCTTACTGTGCAAGTGAAGGAGCACTGGCATAGGTTGGCCAGGAAGCTTTGGTAGTCTCCCTCCTTGGAGATCTTCAAAAGCTGTTGGGACATGGGCAGCCTGCTCTGGGTGGCCCTGCTTGAGCTGGGGGTTTTAGCAGATAACCTCCAGAGGGCCCTGCCAACCTCAGCTATTCTGCAATGCTGTGTTTCTGTGATTTGGCTGCCTGTCCTGCCTGCCCAAGTGCTCTCCTCAGCTTCCAGCTCCCTTGCTCTGGTAGGGAGCCCCCTCCTGTTGCTCCCCAACACCGATGACAGAAAATCTCTTTTCTAAACAGATTTTCTAAAATGTGTCTAATACATGAAAACTAATAAACTTTCACTATCAGTCCCCTTGTATGTAAGGTTTTGTTACGTCTGTTAATAACACCAACTAGCTTATTAAGTGTCATTCATAGCTGGCTGTATTTTTTTTCCTTTCAAGTATTTATTGACAGATTAGTTATCTAGACATAATAGTATCATTAACAGTATCTGCTTTTCATATAAAAGATTATAGAGTTTTTAAATAAAAGCAAAAACACTTTGAAATGTATCTGCCTAGAAATGCTGCCCCTTTACTTTATTAGAGATTCAGTTTGGTTGCATCTTATCCATGTTCTCATTAACAGGTTATGGCTCTTGGACTGCATATCTATATATTTTTCTGTATTACACTGTGATTTTAGCCTCCTCTCACAGATCATTTGCACCTTATAGACTACCTTGCTGATGCCGTTTGCTGTTTGGTTATTTTGTGTTTGTTTGTTTTTGTAAAGAAAAGGCCTCCTGTCTACTGACCATATTTGCACATGTAAGACTTCAATCATTTCACACCAGCTACAACAGATGCACCAGTGGTGTCAAACATTAAATTGGCTATGTGCACACTTTTTGACTCATCATAGTATAAAATCTCTGAGCTTCAAGTCATGTCTGTTGTAAATACAGCCTTTCAAGGATTAACTGCTCATAAATTGAGGCAGTATTGTTCTTCCACAGACAGTGCTCCCAATTTGTTAGGATATCTATAAAGAGCAATACTGGTGTTAGCTGTTCAACTGCAGATAATTCTAGCATGACAAATATGGAAAACACTAAGGAGGAGGCCCATAGGATTTAGAAGTGATAGAGAAAAAGAAATGTTTAGGAAAATATAATATAAGCTAAGTATGGAGGAAGATACAAAACACGGGAGGTTTCTCTCCTTGGTTCTACTGAACTATCATGAGTATTGCTTGCTTTGAAATGAATAGAAGACAGAAGCCAGAAAAAGCTGTTTCCCAAAATAAAATAGTAACATCAAATAGCATCCTAGTGGGCTGAGAAATCCTTTACAAGGGACTGCATGTACATCAATCTTTTTGGAAGTGCATCCCTACTATAACTATATGGTATTTTACATCTAGATAGAAAGTACTTTAGTTGACTTTTTGTCTCTGAAATGTAGCCAAATAAACATGAATGGAGCTTCAAAGTAAGCACATATGCACCAGAAGCATCTAGGTGAATTCAGTAACATGGCCAGTTACCAGTTTTATGTGATCATCTCAGACAGCTGGGAAACTAATGGTATTTTCTCCACAGGAAATATCAGTATCTGGTGGATCTCATCACTGTATTAAAATCAAGCTTTGTATCTCCTTTGCAAGGAGAAAGAGAAGACTTGACTTTCACAGCTTTTTAAATGACAGCAACGATTACAGTGAAATTACACACCTGTGTTGGTTTGCAAGGAACTTTTTTTTAAAGAAAATGTGTGTTTTCTTTTTTAAAGAAACGTGTGTTTTCTTTAAAAATCACAGAATCATCTAGGTTGAAACAGACCTCCAAGATCACCTAGTCCAACCTCTGAGCTAACACTAACAAGTTCTCCACTAAACCATATCACTAAGCTCTACATCTAAACATCTTTTAAAGACCTCCAGGGATGGTGACTCAACCACTTCCCTGGGCAGCCCATTCCAATGCATAACAACCCTTTCAGTAAAGAAGTTCTTCCCAATATCCAACCCAATCCCCCATGGGCAACTTTAGCTCATTTCCCCTCATCCTATCACTGGGTACATGGGAGAACAGACCAATCCCTGCCTCGCTACAGCCTTCTTTAAGGTACCTATGGAGAGTGATAAGGTTGCCCCTCAGCCTCCTTTTCTCCAGACTGAACAACCCTAACTCCCTCAGCCGCTCCTCGTAGGACTTGTTCTCCAGACCCCTCACCAGTTTCATAGCCCTTCTCTGGACACGGTCCAGGGCCTCGATGTCCTTCCTGTAGTAAGGGACCCAAAGCTGAACACAGTACTCAAGGTGTGGCCTCACCAGAGCCGAGTACAGGGGGACAATCACTTCCCTAGACCAGCAGGCCACACTGCTTCTTATACAAGCCAGGATGCTGTTGGTCTTCCTGGCCACCTGAGCATACTGCTGGCTCATATTCAGATGACTGTCAACCAATACTCCCAGGTTCTTCTCTGCCAGGCAGCTTTCCAACCACTCATCTCCCAGCCTGTAGCTCTGCTTGGGGTTGTTGTGCCCCAGGTGCATGACCTGGCACTTGGCCTTGTTGAACCTCATGCAGCTGGCCTCAGCCCATCGGTCCAGCCTATCCAGATCCTCCTGCAGAGCCTTCCTACCCTTGAGCAGATCAACACATGCACCTAACTTGGTGTCATCTGCAAACTTACTGAGGGTGCACTCAATCCCCTCATCCAGATCATTGATAAAGGTATTAAAGAGAACTAGCCCTAGTACTGACCCCTGGGGGCACCACTAGTGACTGGCTTTCAACTGGGTTTAACTCCATTAACCACAACTTTTTGGGCCCAGCTGCTACCTAGGCAGTTTTTATCCCAACAAAGTGTATGCCAGTCCAAGTCATGGGCAGCCAGTTTCTTGAGGAGAATGCTGTGGGAAACGGTGTCAAAAGCCTTGCTGAAGTCAAGGTAGACCACATCCATTGTGTCACTTTGTCATAGAAGGAGATCATGTTCATCAAGCAGGACCTGCCTTTCATAAACCCATTCTGACTGGTCCTGATCACCTGGTTGCCCTGCGAGTGCCGCATGATGACATTCAAGATAACCGGCTCCATGAGCTTCCCCAGCACCGAGGGCAGACAGACAGGCCTGTACTTTCCAAGGTCCACCCTCCGGCACTTCTTGTAGATGGGCTTCACATTTACTAGCCGCCAGTCAACTGGGACCTCTCCTGATAGTCAGTACTGATGATAAATGATGGAAAACAGCTTGGTCAGCTCTTCCTCCAGTTCTCTCAGTACCCACGGGTATGCTGGCCTATCAGAAATGCTGGTCTATCTAAGATATTTAATCAGCTCTCTCAAAAATATGTACAAAATAATCAGCTTCCAATCTGATTCATTTTGGATTGTGGGTGGTTGTGGTGGAGTTATTTTTTCCTGTCTTTGTGTGTTGTCTGTTGTAAAGTATGTACATGTATGTTCAAAAAGTAATTGCGTATACTCATATTTTTTGGAAGAAGAGATCATTCCTTCTCTAGAGGTGGTAAAATAAAAGGCTGAGGGGAGACATTTTTGAAGACCACAGTGCCTAGCTGGCACAGGAACACCACAAGAAGCTAGCACCTGCAGCGCTTGAGCAGGACTTGAACCTGCAGTCAGGGACAGAGAGACAGCTGTCAAGGAGGGCCAGCTGAACTTCCTTTGGACCTGAGGACACTTTTCATTTACTGATGCTGAGAAAGTGACTAAGTGAAAACTAGGACCTGTCTGTAAAGGCACAGCGGGTAAGGAAGAGCTGTTATTTTTTTTTTTGTTTTCTATTCTGCCTACCTTGTCACTTACTAAAAACACTTACTAAAAAAAAGTTAACTAAAAAAGTTAACTATTCAGGCTGTGTTTTAATAATGTTTGACTTTTCTTTCTGCTAAACAAAATCCTTCCATCTTTTTGTGGAGCTTACTATCAAAAGACAGTATAGTTATATTCAATTCACAGTACTGCCTAATTAAGGATCCCACACTAATGGTAAATCCAGACTACCATGAACTCAGTTCAGCATTTCCTACCACCATTGTGACAGACATCTTTTCTGTGACTTTTTGCAGTTTGAATCTGTCTTCAGAATAAAAAGAAAAATAGATACACACTTTTTTTTTTTTTTTTCAGTAGTTGGATTCATATCTGTGAGAAACAAAGTTGTGTTTTTGCCATAGAAGGTGTTTTTGCAGTGGAAAATTCCACTAACCTTGCATCTTCAAAAGTGATTGGGCAGTATAGCAGTGAGGAGTATGCTAAGCAGATAAGGAGATGGTCACACTGTCCCAAAATAAGGAGGACAGCTAAGAAAAACAGGATGAGCGGTACGAAATCAGTAAGAACAAAAATCACAGGCCCTCTAACCCTTCTAGGCCCTCCTTCCTTCTAGGAAAAAAAAAAAAAAAAAAAAAAGGAAAAGGAGAAATTGACAGTTGGTCAAATTAAATTGTACCTATATGGTACAGAAGTGCATCGAGTAGGTTGTGAACCTGTAGTACTCAGCCAGTGAGGAAACAGGAGAAATGAGGTGTTGGGTAATAGCGAATTATGATAAACTTAGTTAAGTTAGTTAGCTAAGTTTATTATCAAAGTTAATTATGATAAACTCTTACTGTATGCTCCTGCTTGCAGGATGCCCACCATTGCAATCGCGAATAAAATAGCTTCACAGAAAATCCGGTCTGAAGAAAATTATTGAGATTTTTCTCACACATCCAGAAGACTAAAAAGACCTTCTAGTTCTTCATCAGACACCATGGGTCTGGGTCAAGGGAAGATGTCTCATTCAGTATTACTGTGGATGCTTTATGCAACAGTTCAGGGCATTTCTATATGGTATGATGTAATCTTAAAAAGACCTGAATCTGGAATTTGTGAACTAAGTGGAACGCATGGCCTTTGATCTCATGAGTTTCTATGATTATCACTTCTGAGAACAGTCCTGTGGGTATTTGTTAGTAATTCTGTGCTCAGTGCTAGAGATTTACAGGCACACTTTCAAAAACTGGCTATTTTAGCATAGACTTACACCTCCAAAGTTAAACATTCACCCTTTGCTGGAACCTCAGTAGTTTTGCCTGGTTTACTTTTGATGATGTGCTATCAACTGCACCTATAGTTCTTTCCATCCCTCTCAGAGGCTATACTAGCAATGATTTCTTTGGCCCAAGAGTATTATGGTTTGGTGCCATGATATGATTTAAAAGTAATCTGATCATTGCCTCTACTTCGCGTTGGTTTGGTTTGCTGAATAATCTGGGTACATATTATACAGCTTTGTTTTTGTAGGAAAGCAAATCAGGAGATCAACACTAGACATGCATCAAATACATTTCAACCTCTATTTTTTTCTCTGCTTTTTACTAATGTTATTATTCTTGATGGTTGAAAAACCCATCAAGCTCTTCAGCTTCACAGGAGATTCCATGACGGTGCTAACTAGAGGCCCAAGGGAATGATGTTCTTCATCAACAACCTGTAAGAAAGTTGAAAACTTCCTGATGGCAATCTAAGCTGGTGTCAGTATCAGAAGGCTGCCGACTTCATGGCTGTTGTGAGGAGTCCAGAGGTATCTAACTATGCTCTGTATAGTGACCAGTGGGCCAGCTGCAGAAGAAAGAGAATAGGAAAAGAATAGCACTCCCCCTCAAATAGAATTTTAGCTTGCCTCAGTGTAGACAGCAGGCAATATGGAGTCAACCACAATTAAGAAAGTATAAAAAAGCACAAATAGGAATAAGGCTTGCTGTATGGGGAATGGTTGCACTACCAGTGACATGCTACTGTAATCTACACAAAACAGATAAGTGACAGTGTATCCCATATAGAGTGGCTCACTGACAGAAAGAAGGAAAATGTAAAACATTTGTGGGACTGCTTTAATCAGACAAATTTGAAGCACACGCATGGAGAGACCATGAGGTAAACACACTGAGCTATAGCATAGATGTTTCTAACTGCTTTGTTTTACTGGTACATTCCTTTGTGTTTCAAAGTTGCAACACTCATGTATTATGTGGTTATAACTCTTCTTCTCTGTCCTTATAGTTAAGGTCTTATAAACAGTGTAATGAGCAGGCGAGTGACCTCCTTCCAGGCCTGGCAAGTAATTCCGAAAGGCATTAGAAGGAGGAATAAGCAGGGTACAAAGCACTTCCCTTGAACGCTGCTTTTCATCTTCAATTCCAGCAGGCCAGAAGCAAGAAGTCACCACCAGAAAGGGTCATAAATATTAAGAGCTTGACTTTGCAGCATCTTCTAGTTTGGTCACTATCTTTAGGAATGGAAGTTGCAGTGATCTACCTGTTAGCTGTGCTGAATGGGAGATAATTAAATACCATGATTCAAAATAGCTTTCTAAGCTCTGTAATGTCTAAACCAAGATATAACCAGATATATAGCAATAGCAAACATATGATGTGGTCCCTGTCTGCTACATACACAGCATAGTTAATGTGCACAGGCACAGTAGTTCTGTTTTCCTAAATGCCAGATTTACTGTGCTTGCAAAAATGGGTGTTACATATGAGTAATAGATCTAGCACTTTTTGGAAGCACAGCTTTACTGCTCATGTAACACTACTTGCAGAGAGCATGTGCTCAATACCCCACTCATGTCCTACTTCTTGTCTGGTTCTGCAAAGCACCCAGGAAGCAGGCTTACTGCCGGCATGCCACTGCTACAAGATTCCCAGACATGCTCTGTGCCTGAGACCTCTCCATGCAGGAAGAAACAAGCTGCATACTGTAAGAATAGCTCTGAAGCCAGGAGAAAGATGCTTTCAACTATCATCTTTCTTCCATTTGTCAAATGAGAGAATGTGTTCCCATTATGGGCTAGGAGAAGGAGCTATACACTGAGCAACCCACATGAAAACAATCCCTTTTATTATCTAGGTCCTCAGATAAGCTAGGATAATTATTTTCAAAAACACTGCAGCCTCTTAGGAACCCATTGAGAAGTCAATTGCACACAGGCTTTGGATGCCAAAATAACTTGAAAATGATACACTGTGACTGCTATTATTTTCTTAGTCAATTAAGCGTATCTTGAAAACAAGTTCTCCCTCAGTATTATATATATATTTTTCTGAACTCCTTGTACTATACTTTTAGGCATTGTCCCTAGAACTCTATACAGCTGAATGTCCTTTTAATAAAACATATAAAATCCCTCTCAAATATTATTGATTTCATTCTGTTCAAACAAAAAATGCTAAATGTGGTATCAAACTCTGCTAAGAGATTTGCTCTAAAACTGGTGTCATGTATAAAGTATTTCCATTTTAAGAATTAACTTTACAAATTATATTTCTACTGGAGTGTCTTAACCTTATCTAATAATAATAAGCTATAAAGTGCTCTAGTTAATATTAATGTGAAACTTGAATAACTTAAATTACATTAATGTAAGGTGGGATTGGGCTATATCTCTAATCCAACAAAAATAAAGGGTATAATGAAAAGCAGAGATCTCATTGAAATATTTCTATTCTCCCTACAAACATACTAGCTTACTCTCATGAAATGCTCTCCTCAAATACAAAATAATTAAGGAAAGATTATATTTTGAAAAAAAAAAAAAAAAGGTCAAACATGCCTTTTTATACTGGTTAAACACAACGTAATAAAATGCAACAATTAATTCATCAGGTATTTGCTTTTTTCCTATTTAAAACTACTTCAAGCTCTGGCAAGTGGTTCCTAAACACATTTGTGGTGTTTGAAATACAGAAATCTCATCACTCTTTAGGAAACCAGCATTTAGGATGATCAAAGTCAGTTAGTCTTGCCAAAATCTAAATGCCTGTTGCATTTTCAGGCTGCAGAGATGAAGGCTGATGAGAATAACAAAAGAAGCTTTAAAAAGGAATATTTTAAAACATTGACAATAGATTAGTTTCTTGATTTTTTAGCCTCTAAGTTTATTCTATACTGCCTTAGTATATGACCCTAAGGAAGTGTCATTCTGTAGATATTTTTTAAAGCATTTAACTTCTACCTCGACTTCTGAGTTAAGAAGTATGACAAGACAGGAAGGATTAATAGTAAAACTAACAACAGCAGCAGCAGCAGCCATATTGCTAACTACTAAAATGCAAGGAGTCATCAAGTTTTAAATTAAACAAGGAGTAGAGAAGAGGTACCTTTTCAAACAAACCAACTAAAAGAATATTTAATGAGATTCAAATTAGTAAGAATCCAATTATGATTTGAAATCATAAAGTATTTAGAAGGTACAGACTATTTTGAATGGATGATGACAGAGCTGAACTTATCAACAAATGGATATGCAGAAACCTTTTAATGTTTTCCTGCAGGATGTGAAAGCTTTTTAGATTTTCAGCAAACTGCTGTAAATACTTCAAGGATGAGTTACATGAGATAAAATTTACCAGAATCCCAGTTTGTGGGCCCCATAACTACTCCAACAGCTGTTCAAACGAATTGGGTTTTGAATATGAAATTAAGTATTTTTTCTATGTAAGCTCTCTTGTGTTGGTGAATCATTTGAGTGAAGAAATGTGATGCACAGCTTTTGGCTGCCTTTACTTTAATATGATATTTTTGCATCAAAGACACATTAGAAACTTGGTCTTTGAGGACTGTTTTCTCAACAAGGAAGCTGCTAAAGACTACCTCACTGAAGCCCATGCTTTAAGCCTTTCTTTGTTACTTAATTATCTTTGGTTCAGAAGATGTTAATTGTTGCATAAACAGCTTGTTCTCACCTGGTTTTAAGAGAGCTTCTAGATCTTGATTCTATAATAATTTCTCATATTAAGCATATTTTATGAAAATACCTTAGTTGGAGTCATACGACAAAATCTGGCTCTCAGCATTAGTATATTCTCCAAAAGCAGACATTATTAACAATGTTTTCATAAACACCAGTTACCAAATCTAGATAGCACTAAAATTATGATATATTAAAAATCTATTCATTAATTTTGAACAATTTAAGCAAGAATACAAACATTCTGGCTTCCCTAAGAAATGTCAAAACCAAAAATATTTCATCAGCTAAGAGCAGGGATTAAAATCACATAAAATGTTTTGAATGATAGCGTTGTTCAAAAATGTATAAATTTATAGTTAAACCATAAATATCTGTTGTAATTCTTCAAGTACTACTTTTATATACCCTAATACTGTACCATTTATCTCATTTGTCTAAAAACGCTATGTGGAACATTGCTGTCTTTAATCATCTTCAGTGTATCAGTGCACAAGCTCATTCTGTAGTATATACAGATTGTCTAGCACATCCAGAAACAGATACAGTTCATAATTTTACATTTTTTCCATACAAAATAAATCCTTGTTCTCTTTTACCAGTCATCATAAGAACTTATCTAATAAACTATGCTGCATCAAAAAGCCTCTTCTGGCAAAGTCATCCGCATGCTCCAGACTGAAATGTCCTTTAACAACTATTTTTGCTCTGAAGTGTTATCAAACTGCAAACAGACTAATCTCTATTTACCTTGATTATTCCACACATGCTGCTACCAAGCTCTAGAGCACTTCATGCACTTTACTTAAGACATTATTCCTGCCCCAGTATCTTGCACCGAGTGAGTATTTGTATCACTTGCGGCAGCCTGGGCTTTAGTAGTGTCTACTGCTGCTCATTCATTCTCCTCACACAGCTTCCCAAAATCAGTATGTCCCTCATTTACCTATTCAGGTTTCTGTATGTAGAAACATTAGCAGAAGCCTGCACTGATATATTCTGGTGTGTAAAATATAAGAACTACACCTTTATACTGCTGATTTTAGAATCTATAGTTTAAATCAGTTAGCACTAAAAATGACTGGAAAAATGACTGCAAGTTACTATTTCCACAGCTGAGAAGAAAAATACACAGGAGCAAATCAATGTGGAGCCTGCAGGAAATCTCCAAATCATACATGAAAGACAGGTATTAGGAAAAGCATTTTTCATCCAAAGTTTTGAAGAATGTTTATATTATTCCTGTTTCAAAAGGCAAAGTATTTTTAGGTCATCTGCTATATAAAGACAAACACCTGGTATTCATTGACAGCCTTATTTACACATATGTAATGACAGTCTATAAACAGATTGAAAAGACAAAAATCATTACAATAAATTCCAAACAGCTATCACTTCAAATTACAGATGTTAGTCTCTTCTGCTTCATTTGTCAACTACATCAACACAAGGTAGGTCCAGTGTGACATTACTTTATGCCACTTTTGCACATGCAACAAATGGCTACAAAAACAGTAGGGAATTATGTTTATCTCCATTCAAAAAAAAGTGTTTTAAATGATGTGAAAGCTGTAGGTGTTAATTCCCTTGCTTGGATAATAACAGAAACTATACCTTTGGGAGAAGCTGGATTGCTTGGAGTATTCTCTGTCTGTGTCCAGAGTTAAGTATTCCTATTTCCAACAGATCCTGGTCTTCCATTACGTTGCTTCCCTAAAGAAGTGAGGGGAAAAAAAGGTAGAATTAAGATGAAAAAATAGAAGATTCCTTCAATAGCTTAAAACAAGCCCTTTTGTCATGTTTAAAAGAGAACACTTTGCATAACTTATGACATTTGACAAGATTAATAAATTACTTGTGACTGCACTCACTGTCATATTGACAAAATGTGGAGGAAGGTACTTGAACTTATGGACAATTGCTATACTGCCGGCAACCTGTCAGTGGAGAAACTGTAGGGTCCGCTCAAGCAAAATACCAGCTGTGAACAGCCTTTTAATTGGCTGGACCTTGGCTGAACCAAGGACATGACTATAGGTAAGTGCATTCAAAGTCTTCATTTTTTTTCATCCGACTCCCATCTCACCCAGTAATGTCTTATGTTCACTTTAATCTAGTCTGGAAAATACTTAACACATAGGAAGAACAGTAGAGTGGATGAGGATAGAATTCTTTAGTTACTTGCTAGTAAAATGCTGAAGAAACCAAAGACGGGGAGTGGTATCAACAAACCCCATATGGCTCCCATCCCCTTGAATTTAACTGTACCAGTGCAGTCCTAACTTTACCTGTTACTGCTCTTATCTCCCTGCTTGTGGGCAGGTCAAAGAATTCCTAACATGCAAACAGCAGGAAAAGACCATCTGTTCAAACAAGACACAAAATAGGAGTCCATAAAAATCAAGAAAAAAATCCTCTAGAATTCAAGCTTCTATTCTTAAGATCTGTTAGCAGTAGAAGATGACCTAGATCTACACATGTAATAGGGAAATATGACTCCTAAAAGATGATCCTGGAATTCATCCAAACAGTGAGCAGTACAGGCTGAAGGTAAAGGAGTCTGATTCCGCCTAGGTGGAAAGTTTAGCATTTGAAGGATAAGGTACTTGGTTATTTGGCGGTGACTGCTGGGAATCAGCTGAGACACTAAAGTAGCTCAAAAAAGTGAATTGCAGCCAGGGACCAAATCAGGATGGTTCAAAGTAGGCTGGAAAACCTACATTCCATTTTTAGACTACCTCATTTCAGACCACACACACACAATTTAAAAAAAAAGTCCATTTTCTATTACATTTGTGATCAAACCCCATAAAAATAGCCCAGTTGACCTCTCCAAACTTGTACCCCTGATGGAGTCTCATGAAGCTAACTTGCTATAAGTGAGAATTTTTATTTGCACTCATTTAAAATCACCATGAAATAGGCTTTATGTGAGCAAAGCCATGAAAAACTTCATCTCCACCCTTCCATTTAGCTTGCTGCTTCTGACTCAGTAGAGCTCTTAAGCAGCAGCAAAATCAAAAGCTGAGAGGCGCATAACAGGACATACTTAAATACTTCGCTGAATCAGGGCTTAATAATGGACATGAATTATTTCTGAATATCAAATCTCCTGTCCCAGAGCAACATGGCTTTCTTTCAAAAAGCACCGTGGAATAAGCAATACTTCACCCTGTTCAGCTGTTAAATCTTCACTCTTTTCAGATCGACTGATTAGTTTACAGATGTACTCTTGAGAACTCTCAAGTGCTACTCTGCAGAATATCCTGCAAAATCTAGGGGAGGTCTTTTTAAGGCAATCATGGAAACATTACAAAGCTATTACATTTAAAATTATATTTCACAGTACGGGGTATGATTTAAGACTACAAGTCTGCAAATCATATCCTAAAAGAATTTGTGTGCAGCATCAGAACTGGCGCAGGCAGAGCCCGGTTCTGAAGTGAGAAGCTGTGCAATCATGTCGTTATAAGTACATCATGTGGTATAAGAGTGCATGCAGCACAGGCTGTGCAAACAGCGACAGTGATGAGGTGGGGTTAATATCCCATTTATCTGCCTTGTAAACACATACAAAATGTCACTTCTCCTTTCTTGCTCTTTATGTTAATTAACCTATAGGGGGCTGTAAATTTAGGGGAAGAAATGGGGGAAAAAATGCATTTTGGGTTATTGCTGCTAGAAATAGCTAGCATAAAAGGCTTTAGGCAAACTGAGCCAACACATGATCCATTCCAAAAAAAAAAAAAAAAAAGACTACATATTTTCATTCATATTAATAAATGCAGCTATTTGTTTCAGCTATGGCTTTCAGTTTGTTGACTGTTTTTCAGATTTCACCCTTCATCATTGCAAGATGTTTATACACAATCAGGGTGTACTCGTCACTGAGCTACTATACACTGGTTATTGGTGTCAGCAACCTTGGCAGTTTAAAGTATTCTAAGTTTAAAACCCAGGTCAACAAATACTTAGGCACAAGATGCTGACTGTTTGTGCCAAGTTGATGCATGGCAGAGACAGCATTATTTTATTAATTCTTTACTACTGTTTGTTTGTTTTTCTTTATGTATTAGCTCAGATATATATATATATACATATTTTGCAGCTGGTGCTTTTTTTTTCTTTTTATTTTAAAGTATGTCAAGGTTACAAAATCAAATATTTAAAACTCAGAAAAGCCTGGAATTAATGTTGCCTCCTTGTCCCCACTCTGAGAAAGTAAGAACCCAGTTCGTTAATGTCTGCAAGCTTCAGAGCTTTTCCTGTGCATTTTCATCAGTGCCAATGGTAGCAGCCACTCATCTCTCCTGTAAAACAGACCTCCTTGTCTCCTGCCAAGGAGCTATGCCAGCTCTTCATCTCTCCACATGAGCAAACTGGGAAACTTGAGATAATAATTCTCTATTGCTTTAAATAATAATTCTCTATAGAGGAGTAAGCTGATAGTAGAAAGCTGCTGTCTACTCTGCAGACATGCCTTCGAAGAGAAAGAAACAGTGCCCTGTATTTCTATCTCCCTGGTGTCTGCTCCCATTCACCCCTTAATCGTGGTCCCTGATACTCTTTTTACCTGATTCCTCTTCTTGCTGTCCTCCAGCCTCCTTCCATAGCCTACATCAAGAGTGAGGAAAGCTTTCCTTTTTTTTTTTTTTTTTTTTTTTTCTGCAGCAGATCAGAGACAAGAGAAGAATTTGTCTCCCTTCTCTTAGCTTCTGTACACAAATTTATTATACGCTGGGCCAAACTTAACCTCAATTAACTTTATGGAGATGACATGGTAATTGTAATTAAAATGAATACGAATACAATAATGTCCTTTCACATTATTTCACCCTCAAAAATAGCTGAGCTATATTAGCTGAAACGTTCACCAAAAAGAGATTGTTCTAGTAGACACCTACAGAATTTCAGTCCAAAGATTTAATTGTGATATGCTTATATAAAAGAGAAAACAGGTTCTTGTAACAGAAAATATGGGACAGCAATCTCTACTGGGGTTATTATGTTCTTATTATGTAATAAAAACATAAGAGGCTTTGTGATACTACAGCTTTCCCAAGTCTATCGGAAAACTTAGCTGGAAGGAAACCTTACTTCTCAGAATTAAAGCAGAAAGAATATATAACAATTGCTTATACTAGGGCAGATTCAGATCTCATGCATGTCAGTTTACACTGTCGAAATTTCTGTCTTGCAAATGCATAAGTGATAGCATAAGAGATTATCCTTCCTGGGCTTTGTGGTTCTTCACTTCTCTCAGAAATATCATCTTTTTCCCTATAAATACATAAAGAAAGCTGATCTCCTGAGTAAAAAGGCAATAGTTTCACAGAACAGTTGGGCTCAAGAATGAAGGGAAAATGACTCTGCATGTGGGAGACTGGAGGCATATGAAAAACAATATAATTGAGAAAACTCAGAAACTCTGCCAAAATCTGAGATAGTTCCTATAAATAAGTTAAGAACAAAAGACATGATGGTATAGTATAAGATAAAGATTTCACTGGCATTTATTTGGGGTGTTCCACACAAAACCAGCTCCAGCACCCTCCACCTGAAGTTCATACAGTCTTTCCAAAAAATGCTGAGTTAGACTTTTATACTAGATTCCAAATGCATCTAAGAATGTACATATGTATACAGAATCTTTATAAAACAATTTAATTTGGAATATGTCAGACTTGTAGCAACAGAAGTACTACATCTATTAAAAACAGCCTAAATTTAATACTTTAAATAGCTCAAAGAACCTCTAAAATCCAGTCAGTGCAAAAGATTCATAAACTTGTAGACTTCATTTACTATCAAAACAGGACAATTTTCAATATTGTATTTATATATTTTTTTTAAAGACCAATGCACATTCTACATCCTGTAGGAACAAAAACTCTTTAAGATTTGTCTCTAAAGATATTAAAATAAGTTGATTAGAAGAACATATTACAAAGGCAGGCATAAGTGCATGTTTCTCATTGCTACCCTTTTGTACCTATGTCTTTAATCTTCCTTCATATATTTTCTGTACTGGAAACCTACAAAAAAATCCAATGTCTGGTTCTGGCATCTAAATAAAGCAAAAATGGTAAAGAAACTTTAAAACAGATGCCAGATACATCACTAGACTTATCTGAAAACTCAGCCATTGAAGCTGGAAGTAAAGGGATATTGGGAATTTGCATTTTGGTATTATTCTTGCACTTCACCTTGACTAATAGATTGACAATTTGATAAAGGTTAGAAAGAAGTTCGTTAGATATTCATTGCACTCAAAGTTCTGGAAAAAAAACACAACACAAACAACCAAACCAAACCAAACCAAAACAAAACAAAACAAAAAAGAAAAACACCACACAACTCAATGAGGAGATAAATACCTATAGAATAATAAAATGGTTTGGGTTGGAAGAGCCTTTAAAGACCATTTAATTCCAGCCCTCCATGCCATGGGCATGGACAACTTCTACTAGACCAGGTTGCTCAAAGCCCCATACAACTTTATTCTCTTTAACGAATAGATGATGTCTATATAAACACGTCCTGTAAGAGCTTCCCACCTTCCGTTCCATTCCCCAATGTACTTTTAACAAAACAGTTTTCTTTCATGCTTTCCAGTTAACTCTTCTGTGTGTGTCCCCTGCATGGTAATCCCTCACAGCCTTTGGAGGCTGAAATAACATCCTGTCTTAAACACAAGGATACTACTTGTGTGTGATTGTACCAGCAATCCTTATATGTGAGGCTACCAAGCTGTGCCTCTGAGCCTCATGTCCAGTAGTGTACGCTGCTGAAATTCTAAAATCGTCTATGCATCCTTTTGTGTAAACTGAGTAAAAACTAGCTGGAAGAAAGAGAGAAAGAACAAATTAATTGTGCGTTTGAGGCTATTTTTTTTTCCTATATGAAAGAAAATATCCTTATGTAAGAAATGGAAGATTTGGAAGAGTTCTCTTTATAGACTGGCAGCACCAATTAGACCAGCTTTTCTATACTCATCTATGTCAGCTAGAAGAGGAAAAGCAGTGAATCTGGTACCTAAAGCTGTGTAAGAACTACTAATGAGATGGAATTGACTTGGTGTGCAGCCATTAGTGAAACCAAATTCAACTGCAGGTGCCAAGTGTCACTGGAGTTGATTTGCCCAACAACAGGATTGGTGTGGGTGAGGGAAGGATGAATCCTGTGCCAAGTGTAATGTTGACAGGGTAGCACTAATAGATGCCTCTCTGTTTTTCCTTGGGCAGAGATATACACTCTCCCTTTTCCTCTTGCAGCTACCCGTGTAGCAGCTGCACCTTCAACATATTATCAGTAGATACTCTGAAAAGCCAGTATCAGTAAGATGTAATACATAGCAATGGGTAAGATCATGGTGTCTGTGTGTCACAGACAAGGTTTAGTGTGCGAAGGACCTTGTCACTATTTCTTCCAATTTGTATTGCAACAAATCACTGGCTTCCTGAGAGTTGTCACTGCAGGAGCTCAACTGGGGATATTTGAGTTTGAACAGATCTTGCACTTGGGTTTGCAGGATTGCTGGAAATATGACTTGTCAGAGAGAGGAAAAAGGATACAAGGCTTATCTGGGGTGAGAGTACTCATGCTCCTGCCACGCAGGGAAAAGAGGTAGGAGCAGGACTGGGGCAGATGGTATTGTTCTTCCATTATACATGCGTGGAGATAGAAAACTGACACCAATAGCACCAAAGAGCTCCTTTCTTTCTCTTCCTTTCCACACCAACAGGAAAGGAAGAGGCAAAGGGAGTACCCATCTGACACCAATGAGAAAGAGTCCAGTTGTAAAGCAAAGCTTTGACAGTCTTCATTCCAAATCACTTTGCTTCTCACCCACCTAATGCTAATATTCTTTCAAACTGCACCCCCCAAAGGAGGTGACATTTAAACTGTCCTCTGGCTGGGAACGAATTAGGGACATCTCACAAGATGGTTGGGCAAGATGATAAGGACACATTAAATAACCAGAATTTTTCATTGTCTCAATCATATGCCACAAGGTTTATACATTTTCATCACAACATAGCTTTTCCACAAGGTAGAAGAGGTTATTCCTTGGAGGCTTGCAAGAAATGACCAGAGAAATGCAGTTTTCAATAACGCAAACTGCTTTTTATTAGTGCAAAAATTTCAGGCAATGTGTCACACATTTCTTTTCCAAATGAGAACTGGCAAACGATCAGAATTTAGCAAGCTTCAGTATGAGTGAAAGGTTGCCTCTCACCAGTACTGCCACTGTTAACATGAAAACAAGATCTGTAAGAATGATTATTGAGTGAAATGTTTAACTTGTACTTTAAGGTCAGAAAGATTTATCAGATTCCTGGAGATACTGCAGAAATTGTTATTTCACCTGCAAGCCTGACAAGACCATGTTAGAAAAATCTCTTGCAGAAGCCTGAAATTCTGCCTTGGGGAAAAAAAAAAAAAAAAAAAAAAAAAAAAAAAAAAAAAAAAAGATTGATTGTAAAATACATTAGGAAGAATGGACTGAGCACATTGCAAATCATTTTATAACATTCTTCTAACATTATATTGCCCTTAAACTACTGATACTGAAACTAATTCTCAATCCTCACCCTTCTCTATTATCAGTCTTTATATTTGTGACTTCCTTAGCAATTAAAAACCCCACAAAAATAAAGAGATTTGAAGATGGTTTTCCATGTGAATAACATTTCTTCAGAAAGTAATAATAAGCTACTATTGAAATGTTAATTAAAAAAAGGTCATTTTAGTCACAAACAAGAGCAATGGACAGCAATTCAAAGCAGTTAAGGCACGACTCCACCCAGGGAATTTGACCCCTAATCTGCAAACCTTGCAGGAAGATATAAGATGATGTAAGTGGGATTCATTTCAGAAGAAGCGGAGACCCAGCAGACCCTGAGTCCCACTCTACCTATGTTTTAAAGATCTCTCTGGTTCATATTCAGCTCTTCCTAAAATGAAGCTGAAGTAACCAGTACCATTGAAAGACCTCCAAATATTGATATTCAAAGGAACATATAGTCACAGCCCCTTCACACAACAGTAATAGTTAATTAAAGTATAGTGATAATTAAACAATACTGATAGCTGGGACAAGGATTCTTGTAGGAAGAATTTCTGCTATTTTTATCCCCTCTTCCTTGTAGCACTGATTCATTACAGCCAACACAATTGTCACATGCAAATTAGCTGCACAGATAAGGTGGCAATTGAAAAAATTACTTCTGATGTTGCACTTGGCCCACTTAATTATGAACGCTGTTGACCCAACTCTGTCTGCCTATTTAGTCATAACAATTCAATAAAATAATTATTAATACTTACCTAAATTACATCTTAATGTCTTGAATGTATATCGCAAAGATAATTTCACTTCATTTGAGTAATGAAAATTCTGAGGAGTCTATATTGTACCATTATTCAGATTACTTGAGATAAATGCTAGTTATTCTAGATGCTAAATTTCTCAAAGGACCCAATTTAAAATCAATATTACTGTGAACTAATTAACAGACTTCTAAATTCTTGGGAAAATACTTCTTTCTCCAGTGAATACATAAGTTTGGGGAGTGCAAGAAGGGGCAAACAGTATTTTCAGAAATGCTGAATACCTGCTCTACATGTAACATGGAATTCTATTCAACCTTGGCACTAATGCTGGTGTTTTTGTAATCAATGTAGAAACTCTGCTTACCCCCCAGAAAGTCTCACTGAGTAAATGTGTGTATTTCAAACCACGTTTCTGTCTGTCAGGTATTCTTTTGCTCACATTTTTATCAACCCTAGCCATGTTGCTCACATTTTTATCAACCCTAGCCATGTTGAGCCACACAAATCAGCCCGAAGAGTACAAAACACAGTCAAAGACTTAGACTTTAAAATTCAGAGCAGAATCCATATCTTAAAAATAGCTTATTCACAGAGAAGGTCTGTGAAATAGCAGCAAGAAAAACATATGCTCAGAAAAATACTTAAGCCTTCAAACGATTATGCCCTAACGTTACAGTAGTGGTCTTGCAAGCCTTTGCTCAGCTCCTGCCTGCAGCTGAACTCCACTCACATAGTTTTTCATTTTTACCTCTGGGCTCCCTGGTTTTCTGTTCTGAGTAGATGGAGTAGCTTGGAAACTACATCCAACTTTGCATTTGTGTGAGTCTAGAAATGAGGCCCTGCTTCTCATAGGTACCATGGGAGCTTGATCTGATGGGAAGTCTTAGAGAATGCCTAGGGCAGAGCCACAAGAGCATGGCATGAACTGTAAGCTGTTCTTTCCTAAAATGTGACTGAAGAAGGAAGAATTGCTTTATCTTTCTTTTTCTTTAGCACAGCGCTGTTATGAGCAGATTCACACAGAAGGAAGATCAGATTCATGTGTCTTTCTCAAACTCAAATTTTGGATTTCCTAAAAAGAGAACAAGCTATGCAATAACTGACAGGGAAGGGCATTCTTGGATTGAGGAGGAAGTGTTCTACAGTCCTGCTGAAACTAAATTACCATGAAATTCAGCCAGTAAAGCAGAAGGAACATTATCCTTTAGACCAGTGAGAGCTAGGTGAGGTAAATCAATCTTCCAGTGCTGTTGCTAGAAATGTTTCTAGTTTACACCCAATAACAGCTACATATAAAAAGCAGAGAGAAAGCTACAAATTCAGGACTATCTCTTGCAACTGAGTATTGTAATTTCTGAGCCACAGAGTCATTTGAACCTCTAGATAGTACTGTAATTTGAAAGAAATTGGTGAATCAGCTGTCCTCATCCAGAGGGACAACGTTGATGTCGAGATCTATGGAGCAAGATGGAAAATTCAGCCTCCAGATGGTTTCTAAACTAGAGCTTCAAAGGGAGGCAAAACTTTCCAACATAACTCTTGCCTTGGATTATCTTACTGGCTTCCTCTGCTTAGCACTGCAAATCTCTTTATTAAGCACCTTGCTCTTCCTATTAAGTTATGCGGGGTCTTGTATGCCAAACTCAGTTGCAAGGATCCTGCTCCCAGATGCAGGAACTGTAAAGTCATATGTGGCCACATCCACCATAGCTGCCGCTAGCTGCATTTGTAGTGTGATCTTGAGGAAGCCTCACCTGGCTGTTTGGGGCCCACTCTCTGCACTGCAAAATGAAGCCACAGTCTAATTTTCACGTGACCAAACCCTTTTTCAGACATAGATCTTAGTAACTGGAGGCTGTTAGGTCAACTGAACTTGCTGTTTTAATATTTTATTACAAAATAGAATGAATTATGAAGCAGCTTCAAAGAACTACTGGAAAATTAATTGTGTTTTCTATGCATTGCTGATTGCTATGTTTAAATGAGTTTCATGTTCTGCCGTGCCTCTTGATCTGTTGTGGTGCAGCAAGAGTAAAAGGTAAGAAAGCTTATAAGCAAAGAAGGTTGCTATAAAACAAACTGGAATATACTAACTGTCTCTAACTGAAAATTAAAAGGGTGCAGGGAAAATACAGTCAGGCTTGCTGGCTAAATGCAACCATTATGCTGAGAAGCATTTTGATATATTCCTACAGATTGTTTGTTAAGGCAGACACAACACATAGCATGATTGAACAAGTTATTGTTTCCATTGCACACAGAAGAGATTTCTGTTACGTGTGGCTTTTCTTATACAAACCATTGTGATTTATTGCCACAGTATATGCAGAGATATTACTCTTCAGGTCCCTGAGGCCTAAGAGGTAAATGGAGATGGTCTCCATTTTCTTCATACTCTTTCTAAAAATATGAGAACATTTGATTAAGGGTTGACAATTTTCTTTTCTTCCTTTCCTTGTTCTTGTAATTCATTTCACATGGGAAGTGGGCTGTGTTTTTCTTATTCCTTCCAATTCAGCAGCTGGGTGGCTTGCTTCGCGGGCCCACTCTTGTCACCATGGCAACCAGCAGATTGCTGTAATGCGATCCCATGCGCTTGATGTCACTACATGGGGCTATTGTTCCCGGAGAACAATTTGGGAAATGCATTTCCATATTCTCGTAAAGAAAGATTAATTAGTGTTCTACCACATGGCCGTCCCGCGTGTCACGCGTGGACTGCAGCGTTGTGTCAGGAAGTGCTTCACACACAGCGACTCCACGAAGGGTTCATGCCACGAAGCCTGATCCCAGTGCCAAGCAGGCGCTGTTCCTCAGAAACGTGCTGGAGAGCCACAGCTTCAGCTCTTGAGAATCACTAGCATGACCGTGCTAGGTGAGATCAAAGGTCTACCTCATTGGTTTGGCATCTGCCAGTGGCCAAAACTGAATGCCCAGAAAAGCAAAGTATATAAATTGTCTTATATAATGATTTCATGCTGTTATCAATGTGTTAAGTTAAAGAGAAGTGCACCAGTATTTAGCTACATTAGAGACTGAATGCTGAATATATAGCAGGCAAAACACCTGATTTTACTAAACAGAAATCCAACATAGCTTTTGAGAGATACGTAAGGGTCAGTTGCTCTTTAGTGTTTGGGGGAAGCTGATTTACCATCCCTGTTCCACCTTGCACCAAATCATTTTTGCACCACAAAGCTGGTTTCTTTTTGTGTGTCGTGGAGGTGGCAGAGGCTCTAGGACTACCCTGACTATAAATGAACTTTGGGATGATGTATTCCACAAGAACCAAAATAATAGCTATCCCTTCAGAAACGGTGTTAATAGGCCCAAAATTGTAGACTGCATGGAAGAAAGGATATTTCTTCATTCCTAAGGGGGTATTTCACTCTGTCCTGTACTGATTCCTAAAACACTTGAACATGGTATAATTGGGGAATGAGTCCAAAGAATAATGGAAAGCTGTTCTGTTTGCACTGTTTCTGTTTCCACTAAGTGGAAAACGACTGGGTAGCCACTGATAAAGAAAGCAGTGCACTCTGGAATGCTTCATGGAACACTGCATTTCTTAATATATATATATATATATATTTGTCAATCCATAAGAACATATATATATATTAAATTACACAATAAAAATGTGGTATGATCTGGATATCACCAGTAATACAGTATCTGTCACCCAGAACCTATGACAAGCTGTGTAGCTATAGAGTGGATCCCATATACTATATTATCACAGGCATTAAAAGAGTTTGCCAACAATTTTGAAGTATAACATTATTGAAAATATTGTTATAAAATAATAATATAATAAAAAAATAATAACACATATAAATATATAATAATAATATATAATAATATATAATTATATAATAATTACATGAATATATAAATAATAATATAAATAATAATATAAATAATGTTATTGAAAAATAATGTTTATAAATCTGAAACGTAAAATAAACATCCAAATTCAATAAATAAGCAAACAAATTTGAAATCGGTTTTCTGTCTGTGTGAGCCAGACCCTAAACTTGGTACTTTCTATTCCCTTTCTTCCTACATATATGTTTTTACATCCTGTGTAATTCATTCTCAATACACATATTGTATTCAGATGTTGTTCAAATACTGTGACCTTTCTTTCTGTTCACATTCTCCTCTTTATTTACACATTTTTCACTCTTTTGCAAATATTCTTGTATTGTGTATCTCAGATACAACACAAAAGCAGTAACTAATGCAACTACTCTAGTTCCATTTTCTACCCATAGCTGTGTAGTTAAGAGCTACAAATACTTAGGAAATTACTCATGACATTATTATACCAACCCATTAGTAACTATTTAAAGACAGATATAATCTTTTATTACCAGTGAATGTAAGAAATAAAATTCATGTATTTCAAGAAGTCTGTTCTCGGAGACTGAACGATGTAACTAGTCTCCAGCCAAAGCAACTACTGGGTGCAAAACTTAAAGTCACAGGTTGGTTTTACATATTTACATATTTTATGCACAGTTCTAGCATCTTGATATAGTCTTTTCAACTCTTCAACCTGCCTTGAAAATATCATTTGATTTCAAGAACCTTATATAAAAGGTAAACATATACTGTTATTTAACTGAGGGAGTGATTATTCTTCCCATAAACCTGTTGTATTTTCTTAAAACTCTGCGTTAATGTGTTCAAAATGAAAGAAAGAACAGTTTGATATATCCTTAGGATAGAATTACCCATATGCAGACTGACGCAGTCCCAAAACACTGCAGAAGAACTCTGCAATGTCATTACAGCTGATTTTCCAAGTACACATGGAGGGACACCTATTGCAAGAGACCTGTAATCTGACACTCTAGTACTTCATTTCCCTCAGTCATAAGAAAACTTTAATGCAATTCATTCCATCTTGTGTGGCACCCACTGTGATAAGCCTTTCCACCAATCCATTTCCTACACAAGGATACTGCATTTGACAATCAGCATTTATGGAGTTTTTTGGGTCCTCCATTCTATCCAAATTCAAGTAGCATATTTACTGATGCTTTGCAGATTTTCTTGTAAACAAGCTTTTTCTAATTTAACTTTTCTTTGTAATAAAAAAAAAAGTGTTCCTAATGGTCATGATGAACACTTAGGAGTCTCACTGCTCCTTTCTGCCTCAAATAGCAGGTCCAAAACAGGCCATTAAACCAACAAATTAGATAATCAAAATGTATGCTCTTGACTGAGCAAGGCAAAACAGTGAGAGACCATGTAACTTCACTTGATATAATTTCTGTACTTCAGTACGCATTCTTAAAAGAGAAGGTTACTGCAATGAATAAAACAGACAAAATAAGAACTGCTGATCTCCACTACACATTAGAGGACTGTTGCAAAGTCACAAAGCTACAAACTACCAGAATTAAGACTATTCACCACTGGCTTACCACCCTTCACCACAGGATATATATTCTATATGGTACACATACAGTATAATTGTATTTCTGAATAAACCATGAATTCAATGCAGGAGGACGGATGGTACTTACGAAACAAGATAGCTGATATTTCTTTTTTTAGCCTTTATCATTCTCTGTGTGGGTCCATGTCTTATATATAGTTTTCCATTGAAAGCTTCACCAGTAAGAATGACTCACTTTCTTCTGACTTTTTTTTAGACATTCATTGAAATAATAATAGACAGCTCCAAACAGCAATTAATATATTTTATAATACTCCTGCAAGGTGGCTTTTTATGCCCATTATACAGATAAAGAAGTGGAATAGGACTAATTAGGGCCTGAATTTGAAAAAATGAATTCTATTAGTTATCACTACCTAAGTGTAGGGATTGTTTTCTTCCAGTCCAATGAGTACTTAATACCTATCTACATATATATTCAAAGGAGAACTAAAGTCAAATTTAGTTCTAGGTGTGAGCACTCACACTTTTGCAAATCTGAATTTTGCTGCTTCTTTTGTACGTGTGTATCAAAGCATTTTTGACACAAGTTTTGTCAGGAGAGGTTGTCTCAATTTGTAGCTAACTGTCCGAGTAAATCAGAAGACTGAGTTGCCTTAGAAAATGGAAAATGGAAAAATCTGTATAATACGGTATTGCAAAGCATTCTGGATAGCATGTCCAGCTTTCTTCAAAGAGTCAGCTGAAGTCCAACCAAGCATACTAGCTTTCACTCAGCATCAGCTCTATTAGGCCACAGCTATCTCTCAGAGTGACAAGAATGTCTCTGTGACAACCATTCTGTTTAATGTCCTTCTGCTTCTGTTCAGGACTTTCTAAAATTTGTCAGTAAAAAGTCAGTAAAAAGACTTAGAGTCAGATTTCCTCTCTTTCACTCTTCATTTTCTTTTCTCTCCTCTCTTCATTTTCTTTTCTCTCCTCTCTTCATTTTCTTTTCATCTTCTCTTCTCTTCATCTTCTCTTCATCTTCTCTTCTCTCTTTCTCTCTTTTCTCTTTCTCTCTTTTCTCCTCTCTCCCCACTCCTTTCCTTTCTTCCTTCTTTCCTTCCTTCTTGGATTTGGAGACGAAAAAGACACACAGTAATTTCTACTGAGTAAAGAGGAAATGGGGGAAAAGAAGAGATGGGGAGCACAAGAAGAGTCCATCCTGAAGGAATAGCATGGCAGGGAGAGAGCTCACAAACACATGTATTTTTTGGAAGTAAGATACAGATCTGACTATCTTGGAAATAAATTGGAAGAATGGTACCCAAGTATCTACAGGAGAGACAAGAAGAGTGCTGAGATAGTTTCTGCCATGAGTTTGGCTTACAGACGCAATAAAATGTGTGAATTCAAGATTAGAGTAATTATAAATTACGTAGTTAGCTCATGCACAGAAAATGTTCCTGATTCATTTTGTTTGGGGCATAAAAATATTAATATGTATTAAATACTCATTTTATTTTCATGCAATAATTTTAGCATGAGTCCAATTGTTGTCTCTGAATTTATTAAGAACTTAACTGACAGTACGCAGTGAGATTCCTCAGGTGATCTGGTTAACTCTGGTACCCTCCTAAGAAACTATGCTTTCTAACTACAGATACTTAGAAACCTTTACTGTCTAAGGACAGACAGAAGCAACTGATGACAAAATAGCTCTTAATATACAGATATTTCTATGCCAGGATCCTCTCTTGATTTCATATTTGTGGGCCATCAATATTACATAATTTCATAGGCAGATAATTAAGGGAATGGAGAAGCAGCTTCCGCAAACTCATAATCCAAATCAAAGGCTGACCTCAGAAAAGATCCTCAGACATATTGTCCTGTACATTCTCTATAGACCATGTTTCTTCTTGTGCCATAAAGCATTTTCTTTATTCCCTTTTCCCTTGAGTCTCCATTTCTTATCGTTCAAGAAGAAAGAAAAGCAGCAGGCATCTTGAATAAATATATACATGAAGCAAGATGCTATTAAATACATAGCACAGTTAGAGACAGAGAGAAATCAAACCATACAACAGGAATAGCAGAATTTGCAGTCAAAAAGCCTATAATTGCAAGGAAGTAAAGATTTGTTTGTATCTGGGTTCTTTGGTATAATACTTCACTCTTGCTGTATAAAGTTATTTTTCTGGATAGAAAATGAAGACTTACTATATCTACAGGCAATGAAGCAAGTATGTTAAAAAATCTGAACATCAGGAAATAAAAAAACATCATGGACAGAATAGACACATTTCCAAATTCCAAGAGAGAAGGAAAATGAAACAAAATCACTTGCATTGTCAATTTATAATTCCTTTCTGGCAACAAGAGGGATGCCTAGGGAGCTCAGAGAAGCTAACAGCTATAATATTCATACTATATTTAAAAATGGATCAAGGGTAAAAAACAAATCAGTATTGTGCAATCTTTTATCTTAATGCAGCGTAGCAGCTAAGAACTATTATTTTTTATAAACGCCATCTTAAAGATGTAGGTTTTCTATGTGTTTGAAAGGGGAGCTGTTGTTTTGAGAGAGCATACCTGAAGCAGTGAAAAAGCTGTTAAAGCTGTGTGGCTACTGAGGAATGGAAGCTATTAATCATTTAAGAAATTTTAAGAGCTGTAAGCAGCTGCACAGATACTTATTTTTAGTGTGAAGTATAACATTCCAGTGAGTAAGATGCAGATTTTTTCCCCTTCTTCCTAATTGCTAAGGGGGATTGTGCACACAGAAGGCCACTCTTAATCAGTTCCTGGCTGCTATATAGGGAATCAGTGAAAATACTTTTTTTGGCTCCATACCAGAAAGGTCATTTGATAGGTGCTTATCCAGTATACTCCTACTCATGGTATACCAGTTTTTAATATTTCAAGTGATCATTAGCACTCATATCCTCAATAACCTTATCCCTCCACATCTGCCACCTGGGTAAATACTTTGGCTTTGATACTTCAAAATTTGTATCTCGATCTGGTCTTTGGATCAAAATTTTCTAATAATCAGTCAAAGACTTGCAACACAAACCTAGAGCGGGCACAGTAGATTTTGCAAATTTAGCCCATTGGTGTTCACATCAGTAATGTTGTTAAATCATTCAGTTTCAGTAATTTAATCAAGTACTTCATAAGATAATACTAACAAAAGCCTGAAACGAGATTTCAAGTAAATCATGGGTTGTATGTACAAGTGTATTTACCATCAGTTTCAGGGCAGCCAGTCTAAAACAAATACAGTTTATTGTTGCATGGAGATTTTATCCCATATGCACAGTAATTGAAGCTTAATGAGAATGCAGAAGATACAGAATATGGTTATGTTCCACAGTGAATAAAATGTTTGAGATGTTTAATGTAGTGTTTGAAAGTCTACAGAAGTAAATTATTTGGAGAATAAAATAGCATTTATATTACTTGTTTCCTGAAAATACATTTCAGTCAGAAGTAGACTAAGGAGAAGATCAGAGAGCAGATACGGATTTCATGGTGTAATATTGTACTTATGATGAGTTTAAGTCTGTTCTTAATCAGTTATGCTTCTGTAGTATACAATCACAGAAAGGGAAAGGCAGTATGCTTTGTCAGCAGTAGACCTTTACCTGACTTTCAGCAGCTGAACAATATATCTTTTTTTCCCTTAAAAGTCAAAAATACCACATTTCCTTTGAACTGCATCTGTGTTTAGACCCATGTAAAACATTTGGACAAAATTTTTGGAGGTGGCCTCTGATTCACAGTGCTCAGTTTCCAAAGAATTGTGACAAAAGTGTTTCTAACTGAAGACATTCATTTTTAATTGTCTGAAACAAGTTATCTTTGGAAGTATTACCCTTTTATCTTTGCTAAATCTTCATAACCCATTTACTAAAATGCAACCATTACTTCCAAAAGCAAGATGTGTATTTGGATGTAGAAACACTTAAAATTGATAACACAGTTCCAATGTTCCAGATCATCAGTACACATGTATATCACTGCTGAATGAGAAGAATCTTAGTTGTTTTTGATGTAAGGAAAAATTCTCATCTACTTGCTGAGAGGTACAATAAATTATTACCTCTACTGGTTTCTCTTAAATATTTTGATTATCTGTTAAGAGCAGAGTTAATTCATTTGAATTTATTTTTGCCCTTCTACATCCCATTGCCACATTCTATTCAATTCCTCCTTTTCTCCTCACCAGACTCACTACTGATGACAGTAGCTATCTGTTGCTACCATCCATTTCCTTCTTGAATAGGGAATTAGTTGTATGGTGAAAGGATGAAGACACAGGTCAAAAGACTGAAAATCTATATTTAGGATGAATCCTGTAACATAAAATACATATTGCAACTATATTTGTATTTTATTCAACCTCTACTAATTCATTCATTCTCCAGGAGTTCTCAAATGTGATTATTAAAGGATCTCATATTTCCTCTTTATTTCTTAAGACTCTTAATCAAACGTCACTAACCTAGATGATTCACATATATTAATTAACAAAGTACTATTTTAGCTTGTCACTTCTCTCTCTTCCCCCCCTTCCCCCCCGCCCAATATCTCAGTGACTTTCATTAATACTGCACTTACTGTAGCACTAATATTGTACTTTTTTCTTTATGCTAAGACAAAAATGACTCTTATCTAAGTTCTAGCAGTGGTCATAACTTTTTTTAATATTCCTTTTAGCTATAGTATATTTATCAAAGTTTTTTTTTTTTTTTTTTTTCAGAATGCATTTTACTAACATAGTTAATGTAAGGTCATTTTCTCTCTACTAATTTTTCTCCTTATTGTATTTTGGTTATTTACCTATTACTTCATGTCATATTCTGTTATGTCTTTATTTTAGATACAGTTTGTTTTGTTTGTTCGTTTTTTCATCTGCATAAATGCCTGAGTTGTTTTACATCACCCAGTACTCTTTCATAAAGAATAAGATGTCCAAGAATCTTATACCTATTTCCAGTTACCTGTTAGTACCCATTAGTCTTTCCCTGATAACTCCTTCAGAATCACACAATGTAATTATCTGTAATCAAGCTCTTCTGTACTGCTGTCTCCTTCAAACATTTAGCTTCATCAGGGAAGTCTGTCATTGTTTGAGATTAGTTTACCTATTGGTCCAGACTCCATTTATTTGTTTTTTGTCAGACTATTTTTCTAAAGTGGTATTATAAAACACTGTATATTTTGTTCCTTATTTAATGTCTTTCATTGTATGATTTATTTTAGTATTATGAAGTATTTCCAAATAAAATATCTAAGAGTAATAAATCAAATATCTAAGAGCAAACTGTAACTTTATTTTACGTATAGGCTACTGATTTTAAGTCTACCATTGTCCTGAATGGTAAAGCTTTCCATTATTTATAATGTAATTATTATTATGTAAACATTCAAATGTAAACAAACTGATTATCCTTCAAATCTTCAGTTTTTTAGTCTGAGGAGTAAAAGGTCATTCTTTTAATGACCTTTTCATATTGACATGTTTTCCATATCTTTCACAATTTATTAAGAATAGCATTATACATATAATTGTTATACAAACATTCCTAATACTTGAAGTTTTACCGTTGTCCTTTTTGGTAGCAAAATCATCTGGAGAGGTTTTGGCCTTAAATAAGTACATAGCAATAACATTGTATTAGCATGATATCCCTTACTTTATGAGTTATTAAAATATCGTGCTTCATTATAACATGTTTAGAATTTTCAGCTGTTTTATCAACCTAATTTTCAGATTAAATATATTCTACTACTTTCTCATAAACTTCTATTTAGGGCCAATAGAAAATTCCTTACATGTGTAGTCTCAGAATACTCTTTTTAGGGTTCATCAGTGTTTGTACACTGAGATGAAGGTCTGTTTCTGCACAAGGCAGGCTTTTAGCTCAAGCACAACATTTAACATTAACATTTAACATATTGTTAGAACAGATGGGACAAATTCCAGCCCTTAAGTACCATACTTGCAGATATGTACTATGAAATAATTTCATTTTTAGTGGTGAAACTGCATGCAATGTTTTTCAAAGTCTGAATAGAAAGTTTGACCCTCTGTTCTTAATGTGGGTAAGACTGAGCCCGGTGCATTGATATGTACATTGGACAAGCTCTTGTCTCTCAAACTGTTGCAATGAGCTTCCCAAAGAGACACATAGACACTGCATGTCACTAATTTAAATGGCAGAGGTGAGAGGAAGGACATTCCACTACATACACTGGCACCTGGGTGTCCTCTAAATTCCCTTTCTCTTAGGAAAAATCAGAATGAGCACTGCTGCCCCAGATCTTTTATCCATATGCACTCACATAGGATGACGAAGAATGGTTTGAGGTCTCCTCAAGATAGAAAGACAGAACAAGCTATTATTTGCATGTGATATTGAGGAGTATATTAACAAGCATGTCTGCCCCTTGACTAGCTTGAGGAGTGCCAGGACAGAAGCATTAACTGGAGCACACAGAATTGGATAATTTGTTAGACCTGCTGCTGCTGCAGCACTTTTTTTTTTTTTTTTTTTTTTTTTTTTTTCTGTGAACACTGGGTAGATTTTAGCCCAAACTGAGCCACTGAAATTTTTCTGTCTACAGGATAGCTACCGAAAAATAAATTAATTAATTAAATCAATAGAACCAGGAGAAAGGTTCAGCTGACCAGATGAATCTGCTTTAACTTGTTGTAAAATAAGTACCCTGATAGCTAGCCAGTCAGCTAATTACACTTTATGCTCCCTTCGCTTTAACAGATGACTAGGTGCTTCATGTAGTAGTCCACAAATAAAAATCTAGTCATTTGAAGTGCTGTAATGTACCTTGTCTGGAATCCAAATGAAGCTCCAGATGGGTAGGGGTTCCCCATAGATTCTGTATCATATATTCCTGGCCTATTCAGATGTCTCAAACAACTCAAGTGATTCCAATATGTGGACAACTGAGTACTAAACATCTACTGACTACCTCACTAAACCTAAACTCTGCCCCACTCTACATTTAAGTAACAGGTTGGACTAAGGGAAGAGTTGGCCTGCCTCAGGATCCACAGTCATAAAAGATTACCAAGGTGAAGGAGAAGAAGACTAGGAAAAGTATAGACTGACAAATTGGTACTTGGCTCAGGGTAAAAGCCAATGCCACACTGACACTGAGAGGAGCTCCACAGTTAGGGCCAAGCTCTGTAGATCTACCATGAAACTAAAGTAAGTCCTGGGGTTTACAAGTGAGGTTCAGATGACAAGACTGAAATTCACAGTTCCGGATATATACTCTGAGATTTTATCAGAGTATACAGAAAACCACAGCTTATTCCAGAATCAGTGGGACTTGTGTTCTTTCTGCTCTTCTAAAAACATGGCTTACTGCATACTACTGACTGTGGGTTTTAAGGTTGCCTTAAACAGTTCATCAACTCTGGCTACATTACACATAGGCAAGGCTCTGAATGTTCTTGTGCTTCAGATGATTCATGACTGCCCTGATCAGTCCCTGTAGTGGCCATTGTGGACCTGGAGAGCTCAGAGCCTGGATATTGGACAGGTCAGTCAACTGAAAGTCACCAAAATCACTACAGACTAGACCTTTGTCAAACATTGGCCTTTTTTTTCATTATCTACAGCATGGCTAATTTAAGAAAGGTGTTGGCAGACTGACACTCTTTCAAGCTTTTATCTCATGCTCAAATCATCAATCTCTGCACTGGGTATTTTTGGACAAAATTTGTACTGGTCTCTACAAGTGCAAGACTTGGGGCCAATGCACATAGAGAATTTTGTTCAGGTGAATGTCTCTGTAAAGAAATAAAATTGCATCTGTCCTTGATACTTGATACAGAGTTTAAAATACCCTAGAGAGATTAAATGCAAGAATTACTGGGTATTCCAGGACAGCAAATCCCGGGAATGAGACCTGAGGATAGACTGCAGATAAACTTCAGCTGACTAATAAACCTCCAGACCTAGTAAAAAAAAAATAAAGAAAGAAAGAGAGAGAGAGAGAGAGAGAGAGAGGGTAAGGGAGAAGAAAAGTCAAAACTTCACTCAAAACTAAATTCAAAACAGGCAGCCAAGGGGAATTGAAAAGATAGTCCATGCCTAGCATTGTGAAAATGGGTAAATTATACAGGTTAGTTCACAGGATGAATAGCAATACTATATTAATAAGTATAAATAGAAAATAATTAGAAGGAAAATAAATGCATATGCACCAAACATACTACATGGAAAATCAAGACATCTGTTTTGAGTTCCTACACATGTCATGAACACTGTGTGGCCTAGAACATTTATGATTCATTTCAGCTGTATAAGCATCAGGACTCTAGAACTGCGTCAGATGCTCAGTGGTGTGGCACTTGCCTCCAGCTGTTAATCATGAAGGACTGGCCAGTCTCCGGTTTTCATGACAGTAATATCTGCCAGCCCTGTCTAGAAACTCCTGAATTCCCTACAGTATCTCAGCTGGTACTAGATACCTATGTTTAAGCAACTGAATTGATCTGTTAAACATTATGTTAGCAGATATTTCAAGATGTAGTTCCTCATCTCAGAGTTTTAAGCAGTTTTAAATTCTGTCCCACGGTCACTCTATGCCTCAGATTCCTAACAGTGAAAGAGAGAATTTTAAACTTATTTAGGCAACATGTAGATCCTCAGGCAATGCAAGCCATTTAAGTACTCAGAGGGGTAGAGGTACATGTTTGTAAATCCACAGCAGAGCTAAAGACAGTCTAGTGTACAATGCCAATTCACATATTAACTGTTATTATTGAACAATATTTTGGGATGTCAAAAACAAACAAAGAAAAAACATAATCTAGTGCTTCATACTTTTATGTTAACTCATCATCATAAATGGTTTCTGGTCTCATTTTCACTCATACAGTGTTTTAAAGATCTTTTTAAGAGAGATTATCTTCATCAAATTACAATATTAAGCAAGTGATAAAATTTCAGAATATCTTAAATGATTAAAACAACCTATAAATAGACAGTCATATGAAGTCTTTAATCAGGACTAGTCCCCACTGGGCAGTGATTTGATTGAACTGCTTTTATCTCTGTGAATCCAGAATAGAGTCTTTGATGAAGTTGCAAAGTTGTAGAAAGCTGCACTAAAGGATCTAGTGACATCACACATTTGTATATTTTCATCTGTTCCTCTGCAATTCAACTTTTTTTCTCAGCAGACTAAGTTACGTAGGCCTGCAAGTCTGCATAGAGATTATAACTTGCCCCAGGGATTTCCATGGGGCCTATGCATCAGAAAGATGTTCTGTGATTCATTAGGTTTCCTCATGGTTTATATCTAGCTTATATACTACAATTTAAGACTGATCTAATTGTTTTCCTGTGCTTTAGAATTAGTTTAACTGCAAAATAATATTTACATTATGAACACCGCAGTATCATCTGCATCTTCAAATATAGCCTATCCCTGCACAAAGTCATGACAAGTTTTTACATCTGAAGGACACTGCAGCCTATTACACAACAAAATGTCGAAGTTAATAATGATTACATATATATATATTCAAGTACGATTCTATTCCTATAAGCATACATGAACCGAGACTTGGAACTGAATCTGCCTCAGGCCTACTAAATGTTATGCAAGTTTCATTCCTGCACGACAATAAGAGTAGGTAGGAACTGCAACTTGCTATGTGCGCAAATATTCTGTACATGCAAATAGAGTATTTAAGGAAAACACAACTAAGATTTTAATACTATGTTTAAACATATTTTAAAAACATAAATATTGATAAACTAAAGGAAAACTATTCATACTTTCAGGTTAATAGCAACCAGGCTGTTTCTTCCTATAAAGTCCTTACACTGGGGTAGCATTAACAAATCTTCCTAATTCTAAGCACAGTTTAGTGAATAACTTTCCAAATGCCTGAGGGTGAGTAAACATAAGGAGTTAATTTCTATGATCTAATGAATGATTAACCATGAAATTCTTTTATCTGAAAAACACCTTCATATTAGAATGTTAATTTAATTAGTAGAATTTTGCCATTGAGAGTTGTATAAATAAGATATATTTGTTCTCATATGTATGTTATTACATGGACATTAATTATATTGTTGTGCTATCCCCTCTTCTGTTCTGAACATCTAGAAAGACTTATACTACTAAATCATACTTAATGTGAGTGTGATGGTTGTTGCTTAGGCAACAGAATGAATAAATGCAGGTCAGAATGTGCTTCCAGAAAAACAAAAGCAGGAATGTGGTACAGAATGAAGAACAAATATGTCTAACTGATTTTTACTGCATTGAAGTATTAGAGTTGTTTGATGTGAAGCAGTTAAGCCATCTGAAACACTTGATTTAATAAGCTTAAAGCTTAATAAAGGCAAACCATTTCTCTTATATTAAAGAAGACTACAACACATTTAAATTTGGAGAAATCTGAAATTTTGTATTGCCATAGCAGGTCTTTCCTTCTCTCATTTTCTTATATATCTTCCAAGTTTATTTTTTTTTTTTTTTATTAACATTTTGTCTGGGATGGAAAATACCTTAACAAACTCTCTTTTAAAATTTTCAGGAGAGATTTTCATTACATAATGCTCACATATCCAAAAGAATAATATAAAAGAAATTGGTATTTCCTGTTCATTTTACTTCCAATATAATAATGGAAATGCTCAATTTATGATACAAACAAAAATTGAAACATGCAACAGCATGATAAATAGTGTGAAATCAATACATTAGTAACTATTAAATTACTGAAATTATATATTTGTATAACTAGAAAATTTTCCAGCTTTTTGCCTAATCATCGTATTTACGAGTCTAATCTTCCATTCATATATGCATGCTACCACAATTATAATTAAGAGTTGTTGTGCATTTTACCTGCAATGTATACTTATGAAAATAATTAATTTATAATGATTGGAAAACATCAGCTAGCACACGTGTACAGACTGCCCAATACCTGAAAAGTTTGATTTTAGTATTGAATACTAGACTGTCAGATAGAATTTGTATATTTACAAAACTGTACCAATAAGAGACTTAGGAAATGCAAGTCATAAATTCCCACAGAATGTGGCTGGGGTCCCTCCACAGCCAGGGAATGACTGGGAAGCCCTCCAAGGCAGTTTCTTTTAGCTCCTTGGGTGTTCATCATTTACCTGTGGTAGGTGTAACCCTCAATTTGTTATGCCACCTACAGCCTCTTGTGAACAATTTCCTTCCGTAGTCTCTTTAAGACTCAATGATCACCTACTTATGTAACTATTGCTACAATATATTCAAGAATTTGTACATTCTGGGAAACTGTGTCTTGAAATGCATTTTAGAACATTTTTTATTTTTATTTTTATTTAAATTTGCAGGGCTGACAGCACACCCTTGGTACTTTGTTTCAAGAATATTTAAAGAAAAAGATTCTAAGGATTTTTATTGATATAAGCAAATGATCACAGGGCAGCCATGTAAAAACAGGAAGAAATCTCTACACTATTATAATGGGGAAATAACATACATCTGTGCCTTAATTGGTAACTCCTAACTATATAGTGATTTGACAAAATAAATTAAATAGGAAAACTGCAACTCATAAGATGATTCAACAGTCATAATATTCATATTGTTTCACTTCTGTTTCTTATATGCCAGATATGCCAGGTGTAAGCTGTGAAAAGTTAGAACTGTTCCATGACATACACAGTTACTAAAAATATTGTAAATAAGGAGTAATTAATAATATTTTAAGATCTGATACTTAAAAGAAATGTGTTCAGGATTTTTGCAGGAGATAGAAGTAATGGGAATACCAAAGCAGGTAGAATGTGATTATATAATAATCTTATAAGTAAGCTTCTTTCTTTACTGTGAATATTCATTTCAATGGAAAGTTTGTCAGACAGATCTAGTTACTTAACACCTCATGTTAATACTGTAAATTCTGAAGTATGCAAAATTTATTTAATTCATTTGTTCCTGGTAAACACTGAGAGTTAAAACAGAAAAACTGAACTGTTAAGAGGAATGTATTACTTTTCCACACAGGGCATAAGTTTCAACAAGTGAATCCCACATCCTGATTGTCTACGATGCAAAAACATTTAACTGAGACATCCAGAATCACTTGCAAAGAGAGCGCATATTATTAAGTAATTATCTGCTATTAAAATACCTCTCAATGCAAGAATGGCATTGCATGCTTTTTAATTATTGTGATGATGATGTTAGTGTTTAAATAAAAGTAATAATATGTGAGGTATTACAGACAGGGGTGCTTACAGCTTTAAATATTGTGAAATTGCCTCCTGCAGTGGATTAAAAGAACAGTGCATTTTTCTTTTTTAATCTGAGGATTGATGAGGGAGAGAAAGAACCTTAATATGCAGCTTTTCTTTTACCATATTTCTGTCTAGAATATTTTGTAAAGTGTATAATTTGGAAGTTTATGCTAGGATAGTCTATATATTAATTTAGCTAGACACAGAAAAGTGAAACACTACACAGATCTTCTTAGTGCAATGCAGAATATCTCAGGTTTTTATGATCACATAAGACACAGACAAAAAAAGGCAGCTACAGTGTATATACACAGCTATGCACAGAAGATTTCTTACCATAAATTGCACATTGTCAAATCCATTAGCCAGCAAGTGGTTTTCATACTGAGGTAGCCCAATATTTTCCAACCATTGTCCCACTGTCTGGACAGGGCATCGGGGTCCTGTAGGAGGGTGAAGAGGGAGGCGTTTAAGCAACGAATAACCATCCACTGGATAATAGCGGTAGTCCTGGGCTGAGAGGTGGCATTGCCACATTGTGTTCCTGGGAAAGTTGGTATCAAAGGAGCCCGCCAGCTTGACAGATTAATGTTTTCAGCAAGCAGAAAAGTCAGAAGTAAAACATAGTTTACAGGGCAGCATATACTGCAAGATCTGATCCTAGCTCTACATTTCTTAGTTATTAATCTTTACTACAGACCAGTACGTCATACAGGAAAAAAAAAAAAAAAAAGAAAAAAGAAAAAAAAAAAAAAAAAAAAGCATATCAAGCTGTCAGCTAAGCTGCTCTCCGTTATATGTGATTGTTGGAATACTCCACAATGAGCAATGCACTGCCAGCAGCAAGAATTCTTTTTATCAAGTACTCCTACACTCATCAGTATGCAGCTCCATGCTTCTTGCTCCCCCTCGCTCGCTCCCCTTCATTACCCAGCCTAGGCTACACCTCGCATTTTCAATAATAGCCATCAGATAAGGCAGATTTTTTTTTTGTCTGCAAGCTGTAAGCCTGCTGCTGCTGCTTCCTCCTACACACCCATCCAAGCGTCAATCTTGAATGATGAGAGCAGTCAAAACAAATGCAGAAAATAGCAAGATTCAAAAGCAACCTAGAGCACTTAAATCTGAATAGAATCTTCATACCGGTTACGCTTTACATATCTGTTTGTTGTAGATTTTTACGTTTCACAAGGCATTAGGAAAGGCAATACATAAACCATAGCCTATGGCACAGTTATTCCCTTTTCCCCTTTTAAAGCAACATAGGTTGTGGTCTGCATTTCTGCTTATATAAGAGCAAAACCCTTTAAAAAATCAATAATGAATACATTTCACAGTTTTTCTCTTGTGGTACAGCAAAAGACATAAACTGCACAACAATTTTAGGCCAAGTAATTAAATTAGCTGCATGATTTCTTCAACCGTAAAATACTATAAGACACAAGAAAACCTTCATGCCGACATGTAATAATTCAACTTGAAAAGGTCACCATTTCAAATGAATAATTAAATAATATTTTTACTAAATAAATTTTTAAGTTTATATCTTTTTCTTACAGAAATATGAATGATAGCAGGCAGACATAGAATATATACATAATTTATAATGAGTCTGTACACTTTAGCAACTATAGTTGGAAAAAATTAAATAAGAAATAGTGAATTTAAAACAAAAGCAAAATTCATTTTCTGCACAAGAAACTGAATATTTCAAGATGGATTTTACATCAGTGTTCCATTTTTGAGATGGTTTCTCAAACAGAAACATTTTACACCTTTCTTCTGAGAGGAAAAGTTTACTAAACTTTTTATTTTCATAACAGGCTCAAAGTTTAGAGGCAGAAAATGAATATATTCAGGATACAATTCTAAGAATTCCAATGAAACATTGTTTATAGAACATTAATACTTTTCATTGTTTTTCTTACCCACTGTGAACCTCAAGCATTGACCAGCTCAGACAGAGGAATCAGATATCTGTCGAGGGCATCATTTGGAATTTATCACATTAAGCAGGAAAATGTTTCATAAAAATCCAGACCTACACTCCAACCAACACGTTATAATACAAATTTTTTGCAAGTGATATGCAGAGGCTTCCCGAGCAGTAGCAGAATGGACTCTACACTGAGGTAGATACTTAAAATTAACAATACTGTAAGAGTTTCAACAGCAACCTGACTAGTCCTTGGACTAAAATTGGATGACCTTTTACTGTCTGATATTGCTGCTTGGATTGGTGGAACAACTTATGCAAACTGAAGTCCATAATGATTTTTTACAGTAACTTTAGCTGAGCCATAGAAGATCTTTTATGAGGTTGGAAAGTTACCTAGCCCAGGTCTGTTGTGGGAGTTCCCATGACTTCAGATCTACAGATTTAATATGTTAATACATGAAGAACAAATGTTCATTGGGCCTCACAAAAAAAAAAAAAAAAAAAATTGTACAGAAGGCTAACCAGGAGATGGTCAACCTGCAACTGCTGAACAAACCTTTATGAGTTTTCTCAGGAATTTAATAAAAACAGCATGTGAATATCTCCAATATAGAGCATATATTTTCGATGAGTACAGTGTGCATCTAAATGCACCTCAAACAGATTAACAGGTAATCCATTTTTTTTTTCCTCAGAGAAAGTAAATGTTCCAAAATGACAGGAATCTAGGTCTCATGGAGATACAAATACATTTCTTCACACTTGTCTGTAAATCTTCCCTATTTTGTGAAGTTTTTTCTACTTGAATCAGTATCTTTGTACATAATCCACACTGGTTGTGTCCAGTCAGGTGCAAGGCTGTAAGGATAGAATATGCTGATATAGCAGATAAGTAAATTTGAAAGGGTCTGTAAGCTCTTCAGAGAACAGAATGAGAAGTTTTCAAACACAATGAGAACTAAGACCCTACTCATTTTTTCTTAGTTGACTGAGAAATCATGAAGTCCTTCGTAAAGGATTCCTGACTTTGTTGTCCCCTCTCCCTCTAAGCAGAAAAAAATGATTTTGGAAGGAGACCTAGTAAAGCATAATCCCACCATTTAAAAGAATTATGTTTGATTGAGTCCTTTATTTCTTGTACATTTACAGACACAAATGTCTCTGCAACTAGTGTCCTCCACCAACAAAAATGTCCTGCCCAGAATAAGGCACAGCCAATAATCAATACACGAGTTACACTGCCAAACTGCTTCTTCCTGACCTTACTATAAACAGCATGGAAGTTATGCTGCCAGTGACTATATGAGATGTGCTTGGCTCAATGCCTAGCAAAAATGTAGACAAAATTCCAGTTCTGGGTGGCTCCTAAGACACATTTCTTCATGTAGCTGTTGGTATTGTGTCTATCTCCATGGCCCCAACACTGCATGCTTATAGCACTGTTGGTCCCACTGTGCACTCTCCTCCAGTTCTGCCCCCTGCCAGTAATAACTCCAGCTGAGTCCATTGAGAACACAACATAAGGTTGCTCAGCAAGGGGAGAGTATATAAGGAGAAACATGGCTAGCTTGCAGTGTTGTCCTTATCCCTGGCTATCATCTCATTGCAGAGAGTATCCTGTTATCTCTAACACTTTTTTTTCTCTCCTTCTTCCACCAAAGGTAGTAGTAAGGCAAAGGCAGGCAAAGAGCAATGACAGGAATTAGGATTATGTCTGCCATTGCAGGAACTTGCAGCTCACTTGATCTCCTTGTCCTTTACCAGTCAAAGAGACTTTTTAGGGGGTCTGCTTGGACACTTTTTCTGAGCTAGTACAGGTGGAACCTGGAGCAGCTGTTGTTGCTTTGGGACCAAAAGCCTATCTCTTCATTTTGCTGAAATCTATGAATCAGTGCCAGCCCCATGGGTGTGAGCTGCAGCAAGCATTGCATACTTTGCCTATGCCTAAAGATGGTACCAATATTGAAAAACTTGGTGCAAACCACAAGACATGGTCTCCCCTGCAACATAATTCACATATCATTGTGCTTTCCTATGATTTCAAAGAACAAAAATCCTCTGATAATTCTGTGGCACCACAACCAAAAACAATGTACCTATTCCTGCATGGGAAAACTGACGCATAAATCTCTTACAGGAATAGAAATACTTGGTTCTTTCTCCACAGCAATAGAAGAAGCAAATTCAAGTGATGTCTGCAAGAAAGATGCCATCTGGTATGCTATACGATAATTTCTACAAGATGTCTTGTTCCCAGCGAGACTCAGAATATCTGTATTGTGGTGTTGGAATTGACTGAATCTGTGATATCAGAGTGCACATGATTTCATATGCTGGAAGGCAGATTTTCTAAATTCTAAGGAATTTATGACCCCCTCTATTCTATTGTTTCTACTTTAACAACATACATTTTTCTTTTCTTTTTTTTTTTTTTTTTTTTTTTTGATTGAGAAAAATAAATAAATACAATGATTATCATAATTTACTTGTGGAAGAGGTGCTGCCCCAGTTAAGAAAATAGATTACAATAATCTATTCATGTTAGGTAGGTCAATACCTGTTGAAAATGGCTAAATGCTTCCAGTGTTAGAGAATCAAAACCGGGAAAATTTTAGGAGTTACTAACCAAGAAATTTCTGAATGGAGACTGTTTAATGTTATCACGATATGAAAGAAATAGTATTTCAGTTGACAACCAGTTTAACAGTTCTGTAGAAGAAATCTATGCTAAGTATTGTAAACTTTTTTTTTTTTTTTTTTTTTTTTTCTGAATTAAGGCTTTCTGCCTTAACACTAAATGGGATAGAATCACAGAATAGAATCATAGAATCATTAAGGTTGGAAAAGACCTTCAAGATCATCTGGTCCAACCACCCTCTTACTACCAATGTCACCAACTAAACCATATTCCTAAGCGCCATGTCCAACCTTTCCTTAAACACTACAGGCATGGTGACACCACCACTTCCCTGGGCAATCTGTTCCAATGCCTGAGTGCTCTTTCTGAGAAGAAATGTCTCCTATTTCCGACCTAAACCTCCCCTGGTGCAACTTGAGGCCACTCCCTCTAGTCCTATTACTAGTTATGTGTGAGAAGCAGCTGACTCTCAGCTCCCCATGCCTTCCTTTCAGGTAGTTGTAGAGGGCAATAAGGTCTCCCCTGAGCCTCCTCTTTTCCAGACTAAACAACCCCAGTTCCCTCAGTCACTCCTCATAGGACTTGTGTTCCAGGCCCTTCACCGGCTTCGTAGCCCTTCTCCGGACATGTTCCAGGGCCTCAACGTCCTTCTTGTACTGAGGGGCCCAAAGCTGAACACAGCACTCAAGGTGCGGCCTCACCAGAGCAGAGTACAGGGGGATAGTCACCCCCCTGGTCCTGCTGGCCACATTCATTTTACTTTTGTATTTATGATTTCAGCTGGAGAAAAAAGGTCTCAACAGTATCTCAACAGTGCTAATGAAGAGTTAGTGTGACTGGGTATTCTAGTGAATAAACGAATCAAACAATGTATATTCTTGGAGAGATTATAAGTATAACTAGGAAAAAGACATTGTATAAGGAAAACTGTGCCTAACATCCAGCAGACCAATTTAGTTAAATAAATGTATTACAGAAATATATGGGTTCCAGAGGTGTCTGCAAGGTTCTGCTTTGCCTTGCACATTTCAGTTATTTATATTATTAGCAACTCAAGTGCTTAGATTTTAAATTAACTTCCTCAGAAAACAGAAAAACCTGGGTAACTTACATAAAAACTGTAACTTCTGTGAGCAGCCCAGCTCTTTGGATGATGATACCATGTTTGGTGATGCTGAATATTTTCCTGAAACTTCTCTTAGAGACATTTTTCATGGTACATACAGAAACAAAACAAAATGAATAGAAACAGCTTGAATTTAAATAACACTATCTAGTATCTATATTCTAAAGGTTACATTCCATTGCTTATGTATGGCTCAGAACACACAAAAATAATTCTGGACCACAGCTAATGCAAGCTAGTGGAACAACCCTCACTGACTAGGAAAATCATCCTCAAAGTTATTTTCTAATTTTCATACCAACATTTATTATAGTCCCACATTATGTAAGTACAATTGTTTCTATAATAACTATTAAAGCACTGTCAACATTGAATTATACTTTCTGAACTCAACTGGCCTTTCTCTGAGTTTGTGTTTCTGACTTTTGATGTATTATTTACCCAGTAACAGCTCAGTCAAAGTATTCCATTGTGTGACATGTATTTATTACAGACACTCCAAAGTTAACATATTTTTGTGTTCAATTGACTGGTTTGGCAACTTCAGTTTAGTCTTCAGAATCCTTCAGTGAATGAGGGACAAATAATACACAAAAATTAGATTTGTTCTCAAGAGGACAGCCACAGACTGAGGGAACCTGATTCTGTTCAAGACCTTGTCATTACTACAGAATAGAACAGGACAGGACAGGACACAACATAACACAACACAATATAATAGTTTACTTGGATGGGACCTACAAAGGTCATCAAGTCCAACTGCCTGCCCACTTCAGGGCTAACCAAAAGCTGAAGCATCTTATTGAGGGCATTATCCAAATGCCTCTTTAATGCTGACAAGCATGAGGCATCATCCACTACTCTAGGAAGTCTGTTCCAGTGTTTGACCACCTGCACGGTAAAGAAAATTTTCCTTATATCCAGACTGAACTTCCCCTGATACAGCTTTGTGATGCTGAACAATATATACGGGGTATACAGTAACACACATGTATATCACCACACAGCAAGGTTGCTTGAGATATACTTAGATATAGATTCTAGATTCTGATTTCATAATTTAAATGAATTTTTCTTTTCTAAAGACAATAGGAGAACCAAACTATATTATACATTACTGTACTAGCATTGTAATGACATCAGTCATATTTATATCCTTGGCTGACTAAACAACAATACAAAATGCAACCTGCTAAACTGCAAAAATTAGTTAAGAACAGATGGATATTTCACTGAGAGAGCACATGATCAAATGCACTGGATCACACCACAGCTTCCTCTAGCTTCAGCCATTCACTAGCTTCATTCATAGTGGCTAGTATTATATGCTTGCAGAAGAGCATAAGAACAAAAAAGGCATACAGTGATCCTTTACTATCATTCTCCCACTTTCCAGCAGTATGCAGCTCAATGTTTTCCTGAAAGAGCAATCATGTCTTTATGTTTAATGGTATTTTATGGATTTTTCTGCCATAACTTCATCTAATTTAAAAAAAACACACACTAGACAGTTTAGTGGTTGACAAGATATACCAAGAGACTGAGGGTTGCAGGGAAAGCTAGATTTACCCACCCTCCCTCTGTGACTGTTCAATGGGAAATGGATGGAATGTGACTCTGTGCCTTCTGGATGCCACTCAAAGGTAATAGGTTGTTGTGATCTTGCAGTGCACTCAGGAAAGCTAGTTAGGATGCAATTAAAATCCAGCTATTTTTTTCATGAGCATACAAGGAATTGCTACTGATGGAGGGAGTGGAAAGCAAGTAATATGACACCAAATCTCAGTGCCTCCCTGCTACACTATGATATTACTCTAATACGATTTCCTCTGGTAGGACAAAGACATTTCAGTTGCTTGCCTGTCATTTTTTCAGGAATCCTGTTCACAACCAAAGGGTAAAAGTATACTTCCTAATTCTGGCTTCAATACAAGCTAATAACATTTTCTGAAAAAAAAAAAAAGGAGTTAGTTTCTTCGAACAATTTCTGCATTTGTCTCAGGAACTTTTACAGGATAATAGTAACACTATACTTACCACCTATGAGTAATCATTTTCACTGCTTTCATCTAGAATGAAAAAATAGCTTGAAGATTTACATGACACCATGACCAATCAAAATGTTGTATTTAATTCAGTAAAGACTTTAGACTACTGTTAAAAACCAGTATACTACACGCATATATATATATATATATATGTGAGTGTATAGTGTTTCTAAAAATGCTATGCAGGCCCAACCCTTTAGGCTATAATTCCTAGCACCATAAAAAATAAATTCATGTAATTTCAAATTTGAGAAAACTTTTGTACAGCTCTGTCCTAAGCAATATTGGACTAGAAAAGAAGCAGAACATAGAAATATTTGAAAAAAATGTTAATAAATAAAATAATAATAATAATAATAATAATAATAATAATAATAATAATAATAATAAGGAAATAATGTCCAGCAACCAGGGATATCACAAGAAGTTAAATATAGCTATGAAATAAATGGCAGCCGTCATTTCATAAATTTGAGAAGTGCTGCAAGATCCTGTGGAGAGCACTGGAAACACAGAGGCCTGTACTGACACTGTAGGAAACTGTCAGATCCTTGAAATGATGAAACTTGAAAGTATACAAGATGGAGGCTTAAAGATTTCTCCTGGGGTCATTTTACAAATCAGATTCAACCTGAAGCACTTTGTAGTTGGTTTTCTTTTGCCTAGTTGGGCTCAGAGGCTCCCCTGCCCCAAACACACCTGATTTTACTATGATCTCTTTTCAATAACTAAGATAGGTAAACTCCCTCTCTCTTTCCTGTTCTTTCTAGCTTCATTTCATAATTCCTTTTCAACAGTCCCTATTTACCTTCACTTTTACTTATTCTCCTCATACATTATGATCATTTGCTCACTTTTCATCCTTTTTGCAGCTACAACAATCTCTTGTTTTGCTTCACATCCGTCTTTTTTGTTTTACTTACTTTTTATTCTACTTCCCCTTTCAAGACTTTTTAAAATAGGGGAAAGTAATTCATTCTAAAATTAAATTACTTATTCTGATAGCTTATCCCTTGAGATTTGTCTAGAGTTGAGACTAGGTGGGATTTAGGTATTAGGTTAGTCCTGACTTAACTGGAGCAGGCTCTCCAGGGAAGTGGTCACAGCACTACACCTGGTGAAGTTTAAGTAGTATTCGGACAGTGCTCTCAGTTAAATTTTTAGGTAGTCTTGTGTAGAGCCAGGTGTTGGACTCAATGATCCATGTAGGTCTCTTCCAACTCGATATTCTGATTCTGTGATTCAACATTTATAAAGATTATATGCAGGAGAACATTTTATTTTCAATGCAACCAGCAACTAAGTGTAAAGATGAGTCTAAATCTATACTGGAAAAATATGCTTAATCGGGAGCTAAGGTAACTTGGAGCTCTTTATTATAAATAACACTGAACTATCCCTCAGCCATTTCCTTCTCAGAATATTTAAAATCTCAGAAAATAATAATATATAAATGAGATAAAACTGAACACATTTCACTGATATGATAGGAAAAAGTTATAAAAATGAATAAAAAGCAGAAGTGTCAGGGCCCTTAGGGCACCAATGGCTGTCCCGGTCCATGGTGCGGGATCCTATTTTGGCTCAGTCTGAGCCCATCAGTCCCTTCCCTTGCAATGCTGTCTCTGGCCCTACCTACTGGATGGACACCGGACCTGCATTGTGGGTAGTTCGTGTCCTGGGTGGAACCCTCAGACATACACTATATAGTTTTTGAAACTCATGTTTCAAAACCTTGTCAGCATCCCTGTCCCTGAACCTGTCCCCTTTTGCTCCAGGCTGGCTCCCTGGACATGGCTCATCACTCCCCTTATCTGCACCTGTCAATGGAACCTGTTGCCATCACATAGCTCTGTGGGACTGCACTTGGTGGGACTGCACAGCTTGCCACCACTAGGGAACAGCTGGTCCTCTCTGCTCCTTCACAAAAAGTCAGGATCTCAACAGGATCTTGCCTCATTGTACAAAAACCTCGAAATCTGACCACTTTCTGTAATGTTTCTCCCTGCTAATACAGGCTCTGCAACACCAAAGGAAAACTGCAGTATCTTTCAATGAACATAAAGACATTACTTCAGTGGGTGGGCATGCTGCCGCAGTTCTGGCAATTCACTGGACTGTTTGCATATGGATGAGGTTACATAAACCCTGCTCTTCCTGTCTGCAAGCTCCTTCACGCCTGACTTCTCGACTCTCACTCTGGAGTAGGAACTCTGAATTGGCCTCCCCTACCCACAGATGGAGCCTAGGATCCTGCTTCAGGAATCTACACTGATGCCTACAGACACTGTGACCACCCCTCATGGCATTGTACTTGCTCAAGCGTAATGTTTTGTTTTAGAAATTGGAATGATAGAAATGCAAATTCCTGCACAAGTTTAATTAGCTGTACTCCAGGCATCATTTCTTCCATTTTTTCTTACTCAAGGCTAATGGATCTCAGCAAAAGCTCAAGTGGTCCTGCAGGTTGTAGGTTACCTGAAAATGTAGTAGTCAGATTGGTTTCACTAACATTTCATAACACGTTAACAATAATTAATATACTAAAACAAGATCAAAACTAGATCTGTTTTAATAATCAAAAATAACACCTACAGTCATTCTTAAATTCAGGTCTAGAGCTGTTCAGCTACATTCCCTGCTATTCACTGTTTGAAAACTTTCATGAACATGGATTTTTGCTCATATAAATTTGAGAGGAATGGCTGGTCTCTATATGAACGCTGTACCAAGAAGATTTATTCTTCGTAATTATGTTCTCTAAAAGATTTCAGATAGTCTACCAGAAAACAGGAATAGCACTAAGTAACTGAGGTGGTCCATCACAGCCTGTAAATAGAAAAAACAACCAAACTGCAGAATTCATAAGATATATTTATCCAAACTTATGCATGTTCATGAATAATAAATATAACTTTAGAAGTAGGTATCAGAACAATTCACAATTTTACAATAAATGCTATTCTTAGCATTTAATACTAATTCATATTAGCAATCTATAATTTAACCTCAGACATCTAAGATTTGTAGTAATGCAAAAAAAAAAAATAAAAATAAAGAGCTAAAGGCAGCAGTGGATAAAAACTAGAAAAACAAAGTTCTGGGAAGTTTCTTACATCATGGCTTAGAAGCAGAGGTGGAAAGTAGTAAAGCAAATAATTCTTGAAGGATTTTAAGGCGTTCAAACAGTATATTTCTGAATAAATGAGAAGGAAACAGGAAAATTGATTCTGGTGTTATGATCACGAACTTGGGTTAACAGTCTGGGTTAGAAAGCAAATGAATACACTTTAGTTAGTTTAATAGTTTAAATTAATTCATTTTCTGTAGGTGGAACTAAAACTAGAAACAATTCTGTGCTGTAAATTCTATAATAAGCCAAACATTTTTAACTAGCATGTGATGTTCTTGTGATTACTAGAAATGTGAGCTTCCAAGGATTCATATCTATTTAAGTCTAAGGACTACTAGATTAAGAAGGAAAGATGAGTGAATCAACTGAACTTTCAAGAATCTGTTATTAATTCAGTTTTAGCAGACTTAGATCTTTATATATTTTATGAAAGATAAATTCCATCATAGTCTCACTAGTCAGGAAATCACTAACCCTCATATGTTTGGTGGTCAAGTACAAGAGTAGTATCTATTTCAACTCAGACAAAAGAAGAACAAAGATAGTGAACAAACTTTTAGAGATTTATCCTTGATAATCATTTTATGGTTTTCATAAAGTCTGTTTTAGAAGTTAGGAATATTCTGTTCCCTTTAAAGTATTTCCTAGCCAGACTGTGAAAGCCTCATCTTCCAACAGATGCTTTCAACTGCACTGAGGTGCTAAATCCTATTTTACATACATTTTGAACCTGATATTAAACTCGATCTTAAGGAATAAATGCTGTTCAATTCAGTGATATCAGCTGAATTCAGTATTAATCTACATGAGTGTAAATGACTACACAGTTGCAAGGTTCAAATTAAACTGCAAGTAAAAAAATAAATTTAAGCAGGACTTCTGAAAATCTCAAGTAATCTGATAATTTTACTTTCCTATCATTTATCACGGCTTGAAATAAATGCCTCAACCTCTGGAATTACAGTAGAATGATTATGAGAGCATTGTAGAATGAGGGCACCATTAGCCTGTCACTTTTTAAGTACACCAACAAGCATTCTGACATTCACTTTGTGAAACCCAACCAAACAACCCTTGTAGAGACCACACGGATTCTGAATACTCCCCTTGGACTGTCGTGTTTCAAATGAGAAACAGCAAGACCTCAGTCCTACTGCAAATAACCTCAAAAATGTTTTAAGACATTTTTTCAAGTTCTGATGTCTCCAAACAATCTGCCTATGTTGATTCTTTTATCTCCTATCTAGATAGATGTAGATTGGCAATATTTAACCATACAGTGCAAAAAGATACAGTATGTACAGCTCAGTGGAAATGCAAAAGATAAGTCATGAGAGCACCTACATGGGTAAATATGACCTGATTTATACATTTTTATTGTACTTTCAGTTTAGTCTGTCTTCATTTGTAGTACGCTGTTGCAAAAACAACTCTAATTAATTGGTATATGAAGAGCATATAGCTGAATATTACATTTACAATACTACAGGGTAAAATTGCCAATATAGTAGGAATACATGAATAATGGAAAATGAAAGAAATGCTTGCAGCTTTTTGCATCCAACTCCCATTGTGTTTATTATAAAACATAGCTAAAAGCTCTACAATTATCCTGCAGTTTGCCCAGTCATCTGTAAGGTTTGTTTTGGTACTCAACGGATCATTAAAACAGATGCATCTTTATCTCTTGTTAGGCTTTTACAATGTAGTAGTCAACAGAACATTAATCTAATTTTTTATGATTTCTTCTGGAGAATTTATATGATCTTTGGGTAAGTTCAGTGGCATGCAATGCAATATGACTATCATGATCTCAGTAAATAAACGTCAAAAATACTTATAGATAATTATAGTGTTATGCCATCTGTTCTCCTTTATGTTATAATCTAGGCAATCACATGCACCTAAATGACCATCGAAATCATTTGAAATGAAGCGATTTATATGAAATATGAAGATTGGTATGAATGATGCATTAATACAAATGCATGTGTGAAACCACCAGAAGACATAGGGGTACAAAGGGTTACAAGTATGGTCTGCATTGGTAACAAAGGACATAGCTGACAATCATAAAATACTAAGGAATGTTTTTATCAAGACACTCTGATAAAACAAGAGCACGGATGATTTGCCAGCAAAAGACTCTACACACCACACAAGAGGAAAGTAACAACTTTGCAGCACATTGATATGCATCTCCTTGTTATTCCAAAAGGAAGACAGGACTCTAGCCCTAAAATATGCAAGATAAGGAAGCAAAAACAATGAGCACCATTGAAGTTAGAAAAATTCTGAATCAAAACAATCACAGCATAGTAACTGCTGACTCCTTAAAACCTATCCAAAAGAGTTATTAGTTATTGCTAATCAAAGCAACCCAACAGATGTGTTGATGATACAATAGTAAGCAACTCTTGCTTTTTATATCACACACAATTGACCATGGATGCAAGTTTGATGGACACACACACACAGAAACCACAGCACCTTTAGGCACTGAGTGTGAAAGCGAGTGGTATTTGTAAGAGAATATGAGTGACTGAAAATAGTTTTGTCTAAAACAAGCATCACCTTCACCTTCCATAACATCTCATTTTGACTTTAGTTACTTGAATTCACCCCAACAAGTCTGCCATTCTGACTTAAAATTCCATGTTGACTTTGGAGTTTTAAACAGATATAAGGAATTACAGAATTGGACCCAATGGTATGGGCCTATTCCCTACAATGCAGTCCTATAAATGGTGATAAAGAGTTCAGAGGTTTGCAGTTTAAGAAATCTAAACTGCATTTGCTACTGATGGAGCATCAAACAGCACTGGGAGTAGAGACCAGTTGCTGAGCTGTCTGCTCTTATCAACTCCCTTTTCTCTCAGCTACAGAGTCAGGATCCCTCTGCCTATTCTTTTTTTCCTCTTTATGATGCTACAGATATTTTGGTCTTTTTACACTGCATATCAACTTCAATGAGAAGGCAGAATTTGGGAGGGAAGTGTTGCTATCCTTGTTTTACAGTCTGGTTGTTATCATTGGCTATTGCAAAGTTAAGAGTTGTGGGTTCAAACTTTAAGAGGTCTCTCACTTTGTGAGAGGGTGCATGTCTCATTTTATTAAAATCCATGAATTAAACTCACTTTATCAAAGTGCTTAGCTTAACAACATCAAGATTTTAAAAGGAGAAAGAACTACTGCAAAACAGACACTAAATTACAATTAAAGTACATACTTTCAAATATATTACTTACCGCTGTGAAAATTGCCTTATGCCAACATGCCTACACATACCTAATTAAAATTCTGGCTTAATTAAGTACTTATATTTTATCTGCTTTCTGCCCTTGAAGAGGGAGGATATTAACAGCTTTGGAGGAAGACCACTTTGCCAAAACTGCAACCATATGGCAGCAAACAGAAAAGGGCCAGCCTAACAAGGCTTCATTTTTTAAAAGAAAGTTGGACTTCTTTGGAGTGAAATGTTAGCTATTATAGGCAGAACCATACTAGGGAAGATGAAGGCTTCATGTCTGAGTAGTGGCAGCGGAACACACAGAAGAAAGAGAGGAAGCTGAGCACGTTGCTTCTGGCAGTCAAAGGTCTGTACAATTTCAATTACATTACAATTGTACTATCTTCCTTGACGATGATTTCATATATGTTATAGTTGTTGTATATACCCAGAAACAATCAGCATTAATCTTTGAAAGGCACTCCCTCAGGTAGTCTCAGTGAGTAAAGTCTGGAGTCTTGATATTGTTATCTAGACACAGATGTTGAATGAGACACTAGGATTATCACCAAACAGAGAGTAAAGCACTGTTCTCAAATAAATAAATAAATAAATAAATAAATAAAAGAAAGAGAAAGGCAGAAAATACACTTTGTGAAAACCAGACTTGCTAACTGTAAGAAGAAATTTACTTCCTTCAGTTGTAAGAAAAAAGCTTTCTAGTATATTACACCCCAAGCCATGCAGATCAAACAACTGAAGGATAATTCAGGAAAATACACCCTGTATTCCTCTAGTTGGAACAACGAGGGCACTCAAGGATAGGTACATGCTCATCTAAACAAAGAAAACTTGACTACAGTGGATTGTATTGCATTTGTGGACAGCATCCAAATAAGAACTAATGATTATCAGAATTATAAAACTGTCTATCAGCCTCCACATGCTAGAACACATTTGACAGAAGTGGTTCTCTCAAAAGCCTAGCTCAGTCTTAAATTGTTTTTTGATTAACTCAATATGGAATGACCTTTATTAATTATTTTCCTTGTCTTTATTTTAATTGCTCTGACTTGAAACAATTCTTACTTTAATCGTGATGATGATATGATAGCCATTACCCATGTTTAAAAAGTTTACCTCCATGGTAGAAAATTCCTTGATCATTCCCTTTCAAGTGACTTGTAAGAGTAAACTGAATCACATATCTCTGAAAAGCTGCTGGGCTCTAGCTAACACAGAAATACTGCTAAGCATGCCTTTTTTATTCTAGAAAAAAATGTTTATAATTAGGCAAAGCAAATATGAAATTGAAGTGTTTCTTCTTTTTTACCAGAGAAGTGCAGATGGCTGATATTTAAACATATTAGCTTTTCTAAATCCTTTGCGAAATGTGTGTTACTGATCAGTGGAAGTATCTATTATGTTGGGAAAAAGAAAAAAAAAAAAAAAAAAAAAAGAAAAACACACAGCTGTTCAATTTATTAAACCCCACCTTATATATCCCCTTATAATATTGTTCTACGGAGGAGATGGAGATTCATTTCAGATAGTTTTAGATATCTACATCTGAGGAGGTCCTCTAGGCTCCCTTTTTAGATACTTCTAGTGCCATTTTCTATGCTTAGACATTTAGATGATGAATACGATACTGAAGAAATGCTTGCTTATCTCATTCTGTATAACTAGCTCAGTTGTATTCAATGTTGTCTGCATGGTGGAATTCTAAATTTAGACATTAAGGATAAGATTAATCTGTTTAACCTAACATTATTTTCATAAAGCACATGGTTACTTAATTCGCTTACAAGAAAAATATATGAGACAATGTCAAAAGCTTAGCTGAAGTCAGAATACTGGGCATCTACTGCTCTTTCCTCATCTACAAAATATGATATCTGCCCATAACAGGGCATTTGACTGCTTTAATAGTTTTGCTCTTGACAAATTCATGTTTGTTACTTATTTCCCTTCCTCTCCTCTTTTAAAGACAAACTTTACATCATTGTCATTTAGTGTTGGTAACTCACCCATTCCCTAAGAATTATCTTAGGAAACAACAAATAGGTCTAAAATTATTTCACACTGTTATGAAACACAAAATGAAGTTCATAAAATCAATTTTAAGATACGTAACCTATAAAACCTGTTCTTTCTTTATCTACCATTAAGGTTCTAGCCCTAGGATAGCTGTGCATGCCATAAGCTCACCAATGACCTTTTCAGGAAATATGTGATAAAAGGTTATTACATACTTTGCTTTCTCTGCACTATGAGCAGCTTATCCCTTCTTATGGTGCCAAAGATTTCTTTGTTTTTCTTCTCCTTATTAATATACCAATATAATTATATTACATCTTTATTTCTCTTGCTAGTTGCATCTCACTGAGTGCTTTGGCACTTCTGACTTGTCTGTTCATGCTTGCATTATTCTACTATACTTAATAAATAGAGAAATCTTCCTCATTATTTCTAAGGTGAAAGAAAATATGACAATTTCACCAAGCTGGTCATTGAGACTTTTTTTCTTCACATTGGTGCAGCTTATACTTACGTGCTAGTGGTGCTCTTTTGAAGAACCCACAAATTTCAGAGAAACATAGAGTAGCAGTAATCTTGTCTGATGTGCAACCTGGGCCATTGCCCTAATTAGGTTACTTGCTAAACTCCACTTTTTTACAGGTGCCACCAAGAAACTTTAAAGAATTAGCCAAGTCTTCAGACTCACCATCAGAGACAAAGTCGGCTATTAGAGGCATGAGGGTAAGGGCTCAGCTGGAGTCTCCTGGTATGACAGCCACATAAGGTGGCCAAAGCGTATTTCTATTTGCATGCATCCATTTAGCCCTGATATTGTCCAACAATTCCCTTGATTATAAACTACTACCAGCTTTAAAAGGCAAAAAGATGGTTCTGCTTTGTGCAAAGGGTCTGAGGCCCGGTGGAGGCTGAGGACCTTTCCCAGTTACAGCCATAGCTGCAGCTCTTGCAGCTGCAATCCAGGTGGGTGTCAAGGAAAATAACTGCTCATGTGTTGGTTTCACATGTACAAATGCCGGTTTCCTTGACCTTTCCTGATTTTGCTTGAATTGGAGCTGGGAATGGCCAGTCTCTAGTAGCAAAACCTGGCAAAACAGCATCAGCTATAACTAATTTGCTGAGAGTGCAAATATTGTCAGCTGAGCAGAAAGCATGGCAAGCCACCGTGAAGTGTTCATAACAGTAGGTAAAAAACAAAGAAGAAAAAGAAATCCCCACAGCATATCTCCTACATAGGATTTCATATGATTAGCTACAGCAAAATGCACCCTAAAACTTTGCATCTATTTTCTTATGTAATGTTTTCAAATCATAGAATATTCCAAGTTGAAAGGGACACACAAGGATCATTCAGTCCAACAGCTGTGTGGTTTGGGTTCCAAGGGACCTTAAAGATCATCTGGTTCCAACATCTCCGCCATGGGCAGGGACACTTTCCACTAGACCAGGTTGCCCAAAGCCCCATCCAGCCTTGTCTTGAACATTTCCAGGCAAATTTCCCTTTAACTTGCATCCTAGGGATTCATTTATTTATTTATTTTAAATAAACTTTCTAAATTTATTGACATCTACTTTCTTGAGACATGTTTTCCTTGGTAGCTTGCCAGTGTAATTTCTTTCCCAACAACTGCCATGATAATGAAGTCTCCAATTACTATCAAGTTCTATTGTTTCTAATATGTACCAAGAACCACTATATTCTTCTCTACTTTCATGCATACCAACAGACATTCAACAGTTCTAAACTAATCCTATGTTAATGATGTCAAAGCAAACATATTTTTAAAACACAAGCCAACGTTTCCTCTCTCCTTCCCCTTCCTCATCTTCCTGAAGAATTTATACCCTCTACATGACTGGACTTTTAATGTAGTATATATGACAGATTCTCTGTGATGCTAGCTTTGTCATAATCTTCAATTAATTCTTGTCTATTCCTCATTAATTCTTCCATTAATTCTTACCTGTTCCTCATTCTTCTTCTGTTAGTATACTAACAGCTAAGATAGATGGCAAACTGACCCATGACTTTTTGTCTAGTCACTTCTTTAATCCTGTTTTCAGTAATCCTATCTTTCTCAGGGGTTAGAGCAACGTCCAATTTGCTTTTTTTTAGGATGAAGGTTTTTGTCCTCACCACGTTTCTTAATTTGTTTTCTCTCAGATTAGAATTCATGCAGTTATATTTAGGGTGTAGAATAAGGTGTAATTTGACTAAGAATGAAGAGGATAGGCAATGTTATATCTTGAATCTTCAAACATTTCATCCATTGTCACAGAGACCTATAAAACACTTTTGATTTACTTAGAATAATTCTTGGAAGTATTATTAGGATCCAGGTAAATGTTTATCATATGATAGTGATCAATAGGATACTTTACAACTTGGTAAATTTGGACTCCTGTGAAGGAGTCAACTATCATCTAACACCAACTATCATCTAAGTTCCAAGTGGTGTAGATGTCTCCACATCACTTCTAGTAGAAGGTCACTAACCAACACCATCTTATATTTTCTCTCAGCAAGGAAGGTTTTATAGGCTATGGAGAAATGTTTTTTTCATGTCTTAAATCTCTAGTTAAGATTAGTTATTACTTGCTCCCTGGTCAGCACTCCTGGCTTTGATTTCAGTTGCAAGCTACTCAGATGTGAAATGCTACCTGCCCTCAGAAGAAATCTGCAGTGAACAGCCAAGTGCCTGTACTGCCAACAAACTGAAAGCTCTGATTAATATTTTTTGCTTCCAGATACATGCTGTGGATGAAGTTCTCATGATACATGTATACTCAGTCAGTTCAGATTCTCTTCTTTCCCTGCCTCTCTAAGTGCTTCTTAAGAGATTTCTCTGAAAACTTAAATGAAGATTTCACTATTAGGAAAATACAGCCCAAAGTTCCTGTAAATCCATTCAAGGATTTCATCACAAGATGTCATCATTGTTTAATTTAAAATATAGATATTGATTTATCAGTTTGTGATATATATATATATTTGAGAGGAAATATATTTGCTGAGTGTGATACTATGCAACACAAAAAGCTCTTCATGCATACTAGATTAAGAATATTTGTGCTTAAATTTAATTTCTTTTTGTTTTCATTAATGGTTCATAACAACACCAAAGCATGGGACTCATTAAATACTAAAATGAAGAACTGCATATCAAGCTACATTTGCTTTTCAGTATTATCAGAAATTTTACTGTTTGTTTAAAAAGCTAGCAAGAAAAGTGAAGCTTCCTAAATATAATGATCAATAATTTAGCTATTTTCAGCTCTAAGAGAAGTCTTTTTGACTTATACAGTCTAAATATTAAATAATTCATTATTTTTAATTTCTACTTGCTTTTTTTTTTTTTTTTTACACATATAGTGAAATAAAACTAACACCTATATTTATATATAAATGGATAAAGTTATTTCTGATTATTTGATCATACATTACTTAATTTTTCTTCCTAAGCAGAGACCAGTTCTTTACGTCTGGCTGTGTTATGCTTAGCACAGAGCTAGGAAGAAGAGAAAAGGTAAATGACAAGTTCTAAGATGGAATTTAGGTTCTTATCACTTCAAATTTTGGGCAGATAAAACCCTAAGTAAAGTGCACTGGGATCCAGACAGTGCCAACATCTGAATGCTGGCAGAGGTAGGAGCTATCAGAAACAATGAGGAACCTGAGACACTTTTTGCCAATAAAATATATTTTATATAGGAGGAGCATGAGATGAATTACTGCAGAACACTTCAAACCAACTCATCCATTAGGGCCAAAGACATATCTAAAAATCTCTTTTGCTAGGTTATCAGTAAGAAAGGCATATTTATTGTCTTGTGCTAGTTAGCAAGTAGAATTAATACAAGCTAAAAACAGTAGTCAAGTAAAATATGTTATTAGATATATACATACCACTGTATTAAGGCTCAGTTTGAGTGGTTACCCCAGTCTGCTGTGTGAAATAAATACTCCTTATTATCTGCTAGATAACCATACTACTTTGTTAACACAAAATAAGAACATTCTTTAAGTATAGAATCTTAGATATGATGCATTTTATAATTAATAATTTATAAGTTATTAAATTCTAATTCATTATTTTATATTTTATAATGCATTTAATGTTGTGTTATATCAAATATGTTGATATTATTACAAATCAAATATTTGATATAATAATATTATAACAGTTTCTATTGCTTGCTGCCTGAACTGGGTTTGACTGAAGCTGGAAAGGCATAAAGGAATGAAAACTGGAAATCATACATGCAAAGCTTGATATAACTAGCTCTGTAACAGAAATAAATGTTTTTATTACCGTTTGCATGTACAGCAAAATTGATTACATTTACAGAAATGTAGTTTTGTTTTGATTCATAGTACATAGCTTGATTCCTTCATTAAGAGCAAAATCAGATTATCACTCTAAACAAGCTGAAGACCATTAGGAGATGACAGAAAGGAAAAAAATGTTAGTTTGCAGGCAGCTGCACACTGAATAGAAAAGTTGTGACTTTAAAGTCCCTTCTGGAAAAAGAAGAGCAATGAAAAGAGTAGATCTCCTGCCAGTTGAAAGAACTGAAGAATCAAATGCCAAGTTTGAATGCCAAGAAAAATAATGCATACAGAAGAAGTCACAAAATGCCTAATGACAAGTGTTGCTGAGAGATTCTTTTTGATCTTACATGAGAAACAAAACAACACAAAACAAAACAAAAACAATTGTGGTCAGTCAAAGGAAGGGTTGGAGTAGTGTTTGCATATCATAGAATTATAGAATCATAGAATCATTCAGGTTGGAAAAACCCTTTTAAGTTTATCTGGTCCAACCTTTAACCTAGTACTGACAAGTCTACCACTAAATCATGCTACTAAGTTCTATATCTACATGTTTCTTGAAGACCTCCAGGGCTGGTGACTCACCAAGTTGTGCAAACTTGAATATTCATACTGTAGCTTTTGTCTCCTTTTCATAGCTCTTACTTGTTGCACAATTTAATAGAAGCCTGATTTTGTGTGCTGCCTGCGCACTATCATGATAAAAAATAATAAGAAGCAAATCCTGAATTTCTTATATCTTCAGAAATTACTATCTCATGACCTAAAGTTTCTCTATGAATAATTCTCTATACTAACACTGCAAGTTGCAGAAAGAAAAAAAAGCCTGCCACAATAAGATGTCCAGCAGTTTTCATTGTATTACTCCCTACTTTTTTCCAAAACAAAATCTGAACCTGCTTGTTTGATCTGCAATCATATTTGCATTCAAATCAATCATTTTCTCATTTTCCTAGGCTTGTTATTGTCCAGCTAATGTTAAAATAGCTGTGTCACCTCCATTTAATTGATAAAAGTTTCGTGCCATTCAGTTCTCTATGAAATGAGTGGTTGTTAAAATACTTTTAAAAAAAAAAAAATCTTAAGTGATAAGGTACATAGTCTCCTGCCTGATGCATAAACACATATAATTGTATGGAATCGCTAGCAGGAATATGCTAGTAGAGGTGAGCTTAAATAACTATGCCTCCAGACCAAATTATTCAGTCGTGGCAGTCAGTTTTCTTTCCACCAGTTAGGAAAAAGACATAGTAAAATACTTCCAAAAATCTTATCAGTACAGTTGCACAGATTTATGCTAACATACCAACAAGCTAGTCATGACTAGAGTTCTTAGAATTCACCATGATAGAGAAGGTTTGCAAATTTTCCTATCATTGCTAACACCATTCACTGGCTGTCAGCAACATTTTCAGTACCGTGCCAAATATTTGCTCAAAACTGCATTAGATGATATAATGTTTAAAAAGTGTCGGCAGCTATCGGACTATATATACATTGACTGTCCTACCATTTCAAACAAAAATACAGCTGAAAAAGATTGGAAAATACCCCCAGTAGAAGGGCTTCATTATGAAGTATTTTTCTGTTAAGATTTCAAAACAACATCAATGATTCCAAACTGCTATTTAAAGTAACAGCTCCAGGATACATGCCTAATGCTTCTCTAAAAGTAAACAAGATTGATTCTGTTCATGGTTATTTAAATACTTACAAATGATTTCAAAACAATGGTTTACTTTGTAATATATATCTATGGTTTCCCTATAGCCAGCTAAGGCACAATTAAACAAGAGTTTAATCTGGTTTTCCTTACTTGTAGCATGATCGTTCATTTCCCCCAGACCAGTATTAATTCCAGCATCTATGGAACTCATGATTTTATCAATCTACAAAAAAGAGAACAGTGAAAACAATTGATGATTGTTATACTTAGTTTTTCATGCATGAAATTCTGGAATAATTACTTTCATTAAAAAAACAACAGTATAATCAAAACTGCAAAAGGCAAAAATCAAATAGTGAAAACTAAATTCTCCACTTTGATTTTTATTTTGCAACATATCTGTACACATCAAAAGCTAAACCTTGAAACTAATGTTTCCTTTCCTACTGTATAGCTCCTGTCATACCAATGATTATGGTCATCTCAGCCTTTGAAACTACTTCATGACATTTCTGTATATGGATACAAAGGAGAAAAATGCATGTATATAACAGAATGGATTTTAATTATATAGGATAATTTTATTTGGTGATAGCTGTGAACACAAGAACATGATTTAAGCAGTAATATTAATGCATAAGAATATTTTTATTATTATCATATATATATATATATATATTTGTGTTATAAAGTACTAAATCAATTGTTCGTTTAAGATTTCCAGAGAACTTCCTAGCTCCCTTTTTTTTCTGTCTGCTCCAAGGACCCTGGATAGGTATGAAACATAGCTGTGCCCACATATACCACTTGTGAAACAGCTACATTCATGCCAAAGCTCATTTGCAAATCACATTGTACTTGCTATGTCAGAACTTTTATACCTACAATTTTTGCCATAAGAACAGCACACACACACATGCAAAAAGTGAATGAAAAGACTGGGTTGCAAGGCAGACACAGGGAACCAAGTTTTACAGAGCTTAATATTAGGACTACTTGGAAAGCTGACTCCTTTTTTAATACTATATATTTGTCACTGGTGACAGCAGAAAATCTAGACAATTTAGAATTCATACATACTTTTTCGATAAACTACATTTTCCTTACCCTTAAGAATAACCAAACCTTCTGAAAAGACAAACTGACTAGTTTCAGGATTTCAATATATCTAGGTTAATGGATCAAAACCTGATCCTAATTACCTTTCCACTGAGAAAGTATCTCCTTTAAAACAAAAACTATCTTCATATGTCCTATCAAACCAGACATTTAAATGAGCTGGAAACCTTTTCCCAGAAAAGTAAACAATCACACAAACAAACTGTCTGCTTTTCTGAAATAAAATGGCACTCTGGAGATGGATATAGAGCCCCATGACAGTCATTTGAAAGAGAAATGCTTGCTTCTCTATAATAGCAGTAAAGATATAAACATTTTGCATTCTTAATTTACCTCAGTAAGATGGGAACTTTCATGTCTATGAAGAATTGCTTACATTCTTGGAATGTAGTAAATTAGAAAGAAAAAAAATAAATTAGAAGAAAGACGTATAAAACTTAATTTAAATCAAGCTCTAAGACTAAAATAAAGAATTTTGTATGAGCAAGCATGTGTACTATCAATTCAGCATGGAAATTTCTTTTTATAGTTCTGAATTCATTGTAGCTACAAGGGTATTCCCATTTCACACAAGAACCAAGGCACAAGGTATGTGCCAAGTATTAGGTACACAGGCTATACACCAGTTAGAGAATACATTATATGTAGAGGGTTTGGGAATGCATAATCAACATAAAATCTTAGACTTTCAATTTCTGCCATCATCTTTTGTCTCTTGGGGGGCATTGCTGTGATGGGAAATAATTAGCAAACATATAAATAATGGGCATAGCCACAATACTTTCACCAATTTTAATAGAGTCAGTGGTGAGAGGTTTAGTAGAAAATAATTTAAATGTCACAATAGAGTTACCTCATTCACTATGGAAACAATAGATTTCGTTAAACGTATAGCACTTTGAACAGAAATGCATTGCATTTTGTGCCAGCTGTCAAACTACCATGTATTAGACTATGATACACTCTCAGAATTGGTAATGGTTCACTTTTTATTTCATCTCTGAAATGGAAAAAATAACAGTGTTTTCACAATACAGTATATTTGCTTGTTCTTAAAAATGATCAAAACTTACTTCTTCCCATTCTGATGTGAAGGAAGGTGTTCTTTCAGAATTTCCTTTAGAGCACTGTTGATTTGGTGTGGGTTCACTCCAGTTGCTTCTTGCTTTTTTGTCACTTGGAGGATGGGTGATAAGATTAGAATCAGATTTTGAAACATTTTTGTACAAATGCATTTCAAGCAAAGTCTTTGGTAAAGATCGTATTCTCCCAAGTGTGCATGCTCGCTCAACAAATCCTCCAGTAGTAATAACCCACTGTTCACTTATCCTTGTTGATGTGCCAACCAGTGTATGGTTTTCCACTGGTTTAGTTTTAGTATGAAATATGGTTCTGTTTACAACCTGTGGCTTCTTTTTCTTAACAGGAGGATCAGGGTTGTTTTCTTTCCGTAGCTGTATCTGCTGCACTGTGCTCTTGCTTAAAATGTTTTTCTCCAGTGGACTACTGCACTGGTTTATTTTGCTGTACAGCTGGAGTGGGTTATCAGGTGGGTCACATGCAGGTGATGATCCATGAAGTAAACCTGCAAACTGCTCAGCGGGGTGTCCTTCAGGAAGCTCACTTTCAGTAGATGTCTCTCCATGGCAAAGACTCTCTGAAATGAGAGAGAGCAACTTGTAAAAAAAAATGGGTGATAAAATACTGTAAACAACAAAAACCTTACTCTCTGCAAAATGGTTTTTGTATGCTGCTCGGTTCTTTTTTAAGTACAGAAAGAAAAGATACTTATGACATGAATTGATTTATTGTTCTCTTAAAAAACAATTCTCTCCTTGAACTTGACAAATTTATCCTGAGTGGTTGAAAAAAAAAGCCCAAACCACTCAATGCTACACATAAATTCCAGGAAAAAGCAAATTTATAAAATTAAATAAGTTGTTGCTATTCTATTAATTTGATGGTGTCTCTTTTAATTTGGTACTGAGCTGAATTGTGTACAAATTATACAACTTTGTAAAATGAATTAGCTAGTTACTTTATAGGTATTAAAACACATGAAGAACCTGTATTGTCAGGAGTATTGTTAGTAATATTTCTTTTTATAGTCATCATAATAATAGTGAATTCACACTATTATGCCTTTTAACTTACAGTCTCTAAAGAATAGATCTGAGTGTTGTTTTTATTTCAGGGAACTTGGAAGAATAGTTTCAGAGTTATAGTAACCTTTGTAAAATAATGGGAAATCAAGTCTTTTCTGAAGAATTGAAACAAGTTTTATAGGCAATTTAACATAAAAAAAAAATAAAAAGGAACCGGAGAAAAATTTACTTCTTGACACAATTCATAGTGGATTATTAAAAATGTATAGCTCTTTTTTTATGCCTATTTCTGTAAGGATCAGAAAAAAGAAAAGGAAAAAAAAAAAGACCCTTTTTCTATCTGTACCTTTTTCTAACTTCTAACTTATCATTTAAAGTCATCCTATTGATCACATCACTCCATCCACACGGCATTTAAGTCATTTAAGTTAGCGTATTCTATTCAGAATAACTGTGACCACACAAACAGTTGCATCTCAATAACTACTTCATGAAAGATAAATACATATATCTCATTCCTGCTAGAAGTCTATGTACATATGTAAATTCTTAACTGTAGGACTGTATGCACAAGAGCCACCAGAAGGAATCAAACATAGTATACGTCATAATTTGCAAAGAAATTGAGAAGTTTCTTGCTATTTGCTAAAATATCTGTTGTAAACAAAACAAAACAAAAACTCAAAATATCACTTCTAAAATAAGGCAGTATTTGATATACATATAATAGCAAAAACATTTTGGTGTGTACTTCAAATCCCCACCAGTTCTTCTACTAGTCAGCAGCTTGAAAATTTAAAATTAAATGTTTCTAGCATTTGTTAACCTATAATTATAAAATTCTAATCAATATTAGGAGTGCAACCTAAGAAAATCTACTTTTTTTTTCCCCCCTATGAGAAAGAGAGAGAGAGAGACTAAAATACATACTTCAGACATTTTGCAACTAAAAAGATAATGACTGTTATATTGAAAGGTTGAATAGGGAACATGACAGAGTTTAAGGAATTAATAGCTCCACAAATGTTGGTGTGGGGGCAAAAAGCATGAGAATGAGAGGACATGGAATATTCTTACTTTCTTTGATTTCTGAAAGTAGCTGAATTAATTGTAAGTCTGACATTTTGAAGGTGAACTTAGCAAGAAAAATAAATGATGTAAATAATGATTGACCTTGGTGTTCTTCACTTCCATAAAATTTTCAGTAGCTCTGGATTAAGACATTTCTTTTTAGGTATCTGTTGCGTAACAAGTATGTCCTGCCATAGTTAGAGATCAGTTTGATAAAGTCAATGGATGCTAGAGAGTGATGCCGCACACTGTATGTTGTGGCTAGTCAGATGAATTACTCTCTGTACTCCATTATCTGTATTGACTAGACTGCCAATGACTATAATGGGAGATGGCATCCAGTCTGCATTCAAATACCTAAATAATCACACACTGAATCCTATTCCACTGTTCCAGAAACAAGTTTTACAACTTTCTGTTGAATTCACTTAAAAGATAAATGTGTTTGCCAAGATAAAGAAAGAAGTAAGAGTAAATCAGGAAAAAGAAAAGATTATAGACACCTGGATTGCAAGGCTTTCACTAATACCTATGTGACTTTTGCTGCATCTAAACTAGCAAATAAAAATGGCCAAGCAATATTCTTAGGATCTAAAGGAATTACTTGTCTCATATCCTACATTCTCTCCTCTTTCTCAAGAAAGCTGGCACATCCAGTTACTGGGTCTCTGGCCTCAGCTAAAACTTGAGCAATGTCTGGGCACTCTTTTAGTTCGGTACTGCTTGGTATCCGTTGGTCATTGGGTAAACCCCTCCAAAATCCACATAACAGTTTAACAGTACAGACTCCAAGCACCATCTCATAGCATGATTTTGTTCATTTTACTACTATAGACAAAAGCTATTGTTTCTGAGAACTCCCATTCTTCTGTGGTCATTAACTTTACATAGTCACAATTAAAAAGCGTATCTCACTCCTATTTAGCAGTGATGCTGTGACACCATATCAAAATGTTATTTTCAGTTATTTTGTTAGTTGAAGTGGCAGAATTTTGCAATGGATTGAAAGATTCTAAGTATATCATATGCATCTTTTCAACTTGATCTGTTAGTACAGTTATTATATTGTATACATAAGCATATGTATTCTATCCTACCTGTAATTTTCACCTTTTAAACAAGACATAAAGATGTAAACACAAACACTTCAATGAAGATAGGGAAGATGAAAACAAAGGTTGCCTGTACAAGATGTATTTTTCTGTGCTAACATTGTATTTCACTTTTTATATGATCACCTACTATTGTTCCAAAAAAAAAAACAAAACCCTGCCTGTTTCATTTACTGTTCAGAATTAAGTTTGCTTAGTGAAGAACCTTTTCAACATATTATATTCTCCTTGTTCAGAAAGAGTAGTACTATTACCTATATACCATAGTATAGAAATCCTTCTTTGAATGCCAAGTAAGTCAACACCTCCTGAGACTTTTGTATGATGCCCATTATCTCTGTGGTCCACACATTATCTTTACAAGGTGAGTCTATAATGTGATAACATCCTAACCTGATAAATGTGAGATAAGGCATAGGGAGTCCACAAATTTTGGGCATCCAATTTGATATTCCTTGAGATTTGCTTTGTTCAGAGTATTTAATATATAACACAGAATATTTTCAAAGCACAGTTGTTATTGGCTTAGTAGTTCTGTAAGTCAAAGCCCTAAAGTCTCAACTTCAGCATTCAAAAAATAAGGAACACTGTTGGTCTGTCTTGATGAGTAAAACAAAAGCTTTGTCAGAGATAGAATTTTCTCTGTGCAGTATTCAGCTGCCTCAGCCATCATTTATTTTCTTTGATACCTTTTGATTTAACTAAGAATTTTGTTAATTATATTACAAAGGAAGCAAAGATGTCATAGGTATGCCTGCTTCACCCTGATTTTGAGCAATGTAGACCAGATCTATATTGGGCAATAAAAAAGACTGGGGTTGTCAAGAAAATATAGTATGCAGTTATGATAAAGGTTAAGAAGCATGCTGCATGCATGCAGCACCACAGTCCTAGAACAGATTATCCAGACAGGTGGTGTCTCCATCTGTGGAGGTTTTCAAGACTAGGCTAGGAAAGATCATGTCTGATCTGATGTTCAAAACAGGGCACTGGACTAGAGGACCTCAGAGGTCCCTTCCAACCAATACTTCCATGACCAATAGTAATTCTAGATATTCTGACTTTTAAATTTGTAACTGTTACGCCTTTTTTTTTTTTTTTTTAATACAGTTAGTATTATTATTTTAGTTTCCTACCGCAGCTAATGATTATTACGAGTAAGAATACAGAACTGAACTATACCACTGTTCTAAGCAGTATAGTAGTCATTGTAATGTTCTAAATAAATCATAGGAGGAAAAAAAAAAACCCTGCAATAGATAATTGTAAAATAATTTGTTACATTATTATTATTTTTTTTTCTACAAGGAAATATTTATTGTCTTAATACCTGAAACAGAAGATATGAAAAATCCTCTTCAAACTGCTATATCTAAAACTGCAGCTACATGTCTTCATTGCCTGTGTGAATGTCCTACCAAGATCTAAGTCTTGAGAACTTAAAGTACGAAAAACACAAAAAAGGATAACATAATGCTTTTTCTATAACTTTGTTACAATAAGCAACTGTACTTAAATAAAATAAAATCTTTACTTAGCTTTTAATAATTACCAATTCCTACTACTTACTGGTGTCTTTATATCGCTAAATAAATGCCATACATTTTAAGATACCAAACTGACACCAAAACCAGTATTTCTTCTGACTTATTAGTGATAAAATGTGATGTTTTGTGTATTTTTTCCTTTCTTTTTTTTTCAAACATATTAAAATTATTTTTTTCTTTTGAACTATGCATTGAAAAGATCCTTTCAGCAAGTTGTCTATACTGATGATCCATGTCCTGTGTGGTTAGAATTAATCTTAAATCTGCTGATACATCTCAGAAATCAGGACTGTCCATTCCTAAGATGTTCTATCCCCTAATTTATCATACGTTTTTGAACCTTTTCATTAGATTTTTTATTTTTTTTTTTAAACTAACTCAGCTGGCACTAAGAATATGGTACAACATATAGGAAGAACTTCTTCACTGAAAGGGTTGTGAGGCATTGGAACAGGCTGCCCAGGGAAGTGGTGGAGTCACCATCCTTGGAAGTCTTCAAAAGACGTTTAGATGTAGAGCTTAGGGATATGGTTTAGTGGAGGGCTGTTAGCGTTAGGTTGGAGGTTGGACTCGATGACCTTGAGGTCTCTTCCAACCTAGAAAATTCTGTGATTCTGTGATTCTGTGAACATTATATTACTGAGTTCACTGAGTATAGATGTATGTGAGTTATGATAATAGTTTTGTTTTCTCATAGTCTCGAATGAATCATCTGCGAATGGACTTTAAGAAAGAGCACGGGGATACCATGGAGAAAGAATAGATGTAGAAGATAAAGCTCTTGGATCAAATCCTGATCGAGAGAAGTTTTCTATTATAAAATCTTTTATTTCTTTTTGTATGGATGTTTATTTTTGTAAGATCTTGCTTCCTCATCAGATGCTGCTTGTCTTCCCTCCGTATCGTTTTACTTGTAAATATTATCCTAAATACCAATATATAAATAGATCCCTAGTGTCATTACAAGTGCACCCACAGCTTTCCCATTTGTTATGAAAAACACTGTGATACTGCCATATCTGTGTTGCATGGAATACATTTACATTTGGAACAACAAATAATTCAGTTCTGTCATAATCTCAAAGCCACAGATAAGTATTGCTATTATCACCAGTTTATATACAACCAAACTGGCATTTAGGCAGCAGATTGCAATTCAATCAGCTATTTATTTACACACTGGTGCACCCCAGCACAGTTGTTTGTGGTACATACGTAGATCTCTGTGGAATACCATTTCTCACTTTATTTTTTAGAAATGTTGCATTCATGTAAATTTAGAAATCAGCTTATTCACATTTGTATCTCAAGAGATTCCATGTTTAAAATGGAAATACATTCAGCAGAATAATAGTTATTAATAATAGTAATGAAAAGAGCTGTAATAGATAAATCATAATGACAGAGTTACATCTTTAACAGGCACTGCTGTTGCCATGGCACGAGTTTCTAATGTAAAATAAAAATCCATTAGAAATTTGTTCTATAGCTATGGTAACAACTGTATTGTGACACCTGCACTACTAATATATTCCTATTCTGTTTTCATTTAATCCAGAAAGATGTTTTTAGCAGCATACACTGCAGATGTGTAATATCAGTCTAAAAATTTACTCTCAACTCTCTTTTCCACAGAGTTGATTGATAAAACTAACAGTCACACCTGAATAATATTTGGAGAGTACCCTCTCATCAATTCCTACTACTTAGGTAAGCTGGAACCATTTGAAACAGAAGGATGGTAAGCAAAGTCATCTTATTTTCATGGTAAAGATTGCTTTGGACACACTAGAATACCTTCACTAGTGATATTGGTTGTATTGTCAAAATGATCATAATATTGGGTTGATCAACAAGAAAACGTGTAAGATAGAAGATTCAAAGTATCTAAAAATTGAAGTAGCAATATTCAGTACACCATTAGTTCACTCAGCAAACAACATGGTGCTCTGACCAAGATCCAGATCTTTGATGTCAGTATGTTGTCTGCAGATATCTTTGATGACAAAGTGCAATGTTTTCTCACTCTAGGAAATGTTGTAGCAAGGTACCATGGACCTATGTGGGAGATATAACAACATGATTACTAAACAACTAAACAACTAATGATGAATGTTGGCTTCTACTATCAACAGCACAGAAAAGGAGCAACAGTGTCCAGCCAGACTGCTGCTTCTCCTTCTGCTTCCTTCTAAATGTAATGATACCACCAGGAGGTGGTTTGCAAGGTTGGTGTCAGTGGTTTGCAGGCTCTGTGCCCAGGTTCCAATACTATCAGCCTTTCAAAGCCATGTAGTTGTTTAGAAATCATACACACACAAAATCTGTGTGGATTACGTGTTTGCTCATAGTAACTTCATAACTGCCAAATCAATCATTTAATGTACCTGTCTTGACTGTGTATGGAAGGATTGTACGGCTTATTGCTACCTACATTCTTGATAGTTGTAGCTGTCCATGTTTTACTAATTTATTTCACAGTGACCCATCAGAAACTACAGGGGATAAGATTTTGGGAGAAAGACAGTTCCATAAGGAGTTTTCTGAACACTGCTTGCCGGCCTCTAAGACAAAAAAAACTTTCAGTAAAGAAAGATATTAGTTGTTAATTACTGCTAATTCTAAGCACATTATAATATCCAAATAAAGTTCTTTTAAAATTATCAGAAACAGGAGTACAATCTGGTGCAAATAGAACTAATTTTTACTTTTGTAGAGACATATTCACTCTGTTGTACATTTTCAGGACTTATTTTTGATACTCATATGTACTCATTCTGTATTTGAGGGGGAACAGAAATGTAATTTTTACTTAAATCACACAGGGTTAAACTTTAACTGCAAAATTCAGCCTAGACAAAAAATGCAGAGCTACAACTGCCACCTCCATAATGCTGTTTCCATGAGAATTTCTTTCTATGTGACTATACAAGGCATGGTTCCTAGACGTTTTAATGACAGACAGCTGTTCATGAACCATTACATTTTACAGCACAAGAATCTGTCTTATACTTGCTCCTTAAAATAAGAATTATACAGGAAACTAACATCTGTTAACAGGTTTATGGATTAAAAATTTCATGCACGTGAACTAGTGTTCAACATCCCCAAGGTAATACAGCGGACTATTTCAATACCCAAGTTCAAGCTAAAATTCTATTAGAATATCTCAACTCTGCCATACATACAGGGAAAAACAAAAAAAAAAAACAAACAAAAAACAAAAACAAACAAACAAACAAACAAAAACTATATATATAATAAAAAATACATCAGTAATTCTTTGTAATACTCAAGGAATCTTTCATAAGGAATTCTGCAAAATGAATGGAAATTGATGCAAAATGTAATTTTGCAGAAAGCTCACATATAATTGCATTGAGAAATTCTGTGGTAATCTTTTCTTCTTGCAGGAGAAAGCTAGCAGCTGAGTGGGATGTGGCAGTGCTCATAAAGTACATGTTAATCTGACAATGTAGTACAGCAGTAGAAGAGGAAAATTTGAGACACTTAATAACCAAAATCTGTGCATAACCAATATGAGCATGATAGATGAGCTCCTGAAACCAAATCTATTTCCTGAAGACTCTAATGAAATCTAGTTAATTGTTCCACTCCTGATATTTCACACATCATGTACAAAGAAGGAATGAATGGCAAAGTAAATCCTCCACCAACTAGAAACAAAACTTAGTAATTGTCAAGGAAAAAAAAATTTTGAAAAAAAAAATGGACTTTTAAAATATTGTTTCTAAAAGGAGATTTTGCTTAACAATTTCAACACTTCTACTTGGAAGGAAGGATTTGCCTAAGTAACTTTACAAATTCCCCAAACATAAGACAAAAATCAGAAAGAATAGAAAATGTATGTTCTGGCATTTGCACTGATGATACACTCCTGTTACTCCTAACCTTGCTAAAGGATCTATTTCTGATTTGAGCAGTATTTTGAAGATACTTCGCATGGGATATGAGACAGTTTGCTTCTCCTCTCCTCTGCTGTCCTCTTCTCTCCCATACAACAATTATTATTATTATTTTTTGTTAAGTAGTATAAACAAAGCTGTAATGACAGAAAATGTCTAAGTTTTAAAAATGCTTAGAAAATAGACTGTAGAGTTATCGCACAGTTCTAGATGTGCATATATGCATAGTCATAGAAGATAACATCCAAAACTGCAGTTTTTCAATTCTTGGTGGAATATAAATTCTCTTGAGAAGTATTTACAAAATATAAATGATCTTAAAAACAACAATAAAAACAACAACAAACAAATAACCTTGACTTGGTGCTGGGCAACCTGCAAGATGGTCTTGCTTGAGGGAAGGTTGGACCAGATGGCCTTCAGAGGGCTCTTCCAACCTAAACCATTCTGTGATTCTGTGAACCTAAACAATTATGTGCAAAGTAATTTAGCTACAAATATTCATTTTCTAGACACTGCGAATCTCTAAAATATGTTTACTTTTCACAAGTAACTACTCAGCTCACGACATTTTGGAAATAAGTGCACTTGGAACATGGAATTAACCTGGAATTAACCATGGAATTAAGTGATAGTAATAGACTATCACTGTTAGGAGAGTCAACGTGTAATTTCATTAAGGTACTGGAATGCAGAAAAGCACTAGATCAATTTCAGACTTAGTTATAGGATAAGCAAGCATTAGACAATATTTCAAACACAGAAGAGCAATGAATAAACCTGAAAGACAATAGCTTTCAGGCTCCATCACAAATGTCACTTTAGTAAGCTTTCTTACCAGCACAGAACAAAAAGCACCTAAGGAGCTAAAAGGGCCAGTTGAAAATAGGAAAGAGAAATTACTAATCTGCAGCTGTTTTAGACAAAGTTTCCAAACCAGTCTCTTTCAGACTATTTGCATGAGTATTTGGCTTAACTGTATATTACCAAAACATAAAGAAATTTTCTCTCTGTCTTAAAATAGCAGATACAGGTAAGAAAAAAATATTCAAATACTTTTTTTCTCCTTGGTATACTTACATTAATAACGAATATGATTATTAAAGACTGCATGAATCATTCAAACTAGTTGCTGGTCACAAGCTCCCACAGAGACATTTTTTTGATATTTCCAAATATAGGTCAGTTCTCTTGGTTAGAAACAGAGGGACTGCCATCCATGTTTCTCATCTACAGAGCTGGATGCAGAGGGGCACAATTTAATCCAATTAAACCCCCACTTACATTACTGATTGAAAAGACATGCAACACAAGTCTTTTCTCTAGAAATCTGAATGATTGATCTTTCAGGAGCATGTGAAAGTTAGAGCACAGAACATTAGGGAATAGCTGTGGCAACAGAAAACATTGCCACTCACTCTTTAGTCAAAAGGTATAATTCCAACAGCGCCCTTGCCAGAGAAATTAGTAAGAATGGTCCCTAATCTTAAGGCAAATCAACTACATCAAATTAGGTAGTTAACTAGTTCTTATCTATGGTGCTGGAAGAAATAAATGCTTCAATATAGGCTATAAGTTCACCAGGTCCCTGAAACAGAAATATCTCAAGGAGGACAGGCCAAGAATGTTACTATTTCTTCATTCTGCTCTGATTTACTAATATGTCACTCAGTATGAGGAAGACTAATTAACAGACATAAATAATTACAGTCACCTGTGACCTGAGGGCTCAGTCAAGCCAGATCTGATTGTTCCTTTCATACTGTGTGTTTCTGCTCTTTAAGCAAATGTGTCTACATTTCACCAGAGAAACACTTTTAGTAGAGCTCCATCATTAATGTACCATTTCTGGTGTTCAAGGAACTTTCATTGACCTAGTTTGCCATCACCATAGTACCGAAGCACTAGCAACAACTAGTTTACATGTAGGAAACAGCAAAGAATATTATGCTCCTCCTGTACTTGGTAAAGTTTCTGCCAGCAGCTTGATGAGGAGGAAATCAGATCACTATGATCGTGTTTTGTAAATACTTAGATGGGCAGAACAAATGGGGAAGTCCCTTGCAAATGTCAAGTGATCTGATTTTTGAACATATACCTCTTGCAGACAGAGCTGTGAATTCTATCTTGGTTCACCAATCTCATAGCTAGTTTTCATTTTCAAATGGAAACAACTGAAACTGAGAAAGACTTTTAGAATAGTTTTTGCTTCTTGCTATAACAGATTCTCAAGAGAGGACTGACAAAGGACAGTGAATTGCAACTAGGAAAGCTCCCAAACTGCATAGAATAATCCATATTTATAAACACCAATACTCAACAGTCTTAAAGTGATAGCATTTTAAAGGACAGATGCATTTCTAAGATAGAACAGATAGAGAAAATGCAAAAAGATAGTACAGGTTTCCTAAAAGCTTTGTACAGTCATATTGGCTATTCAGACAGGCTTCTGTGAACTCAAAGTTTTTATGAATGCAGAGAAAGATATATAGGATCTCCATCATTTATTTTATTCATCTTTAGAAAAATCTCTTCAAAATCTTTGTAGAATGAAACAAGTTAGAACAGTCACTTGAAACAACTTGATAAGATCACCTGACTCCTTCAAAGGTGAGGGAAGCTGAGAGAGAAATGACAGAGATGAATTTTTATTTTTATTTTTTTCATTGGATAGGATTTAATTAATCCGTTGGACCTTCTTGGACCTACCATTTTGCTCATAAACCAGTGGACCATTAGGACCTTTCTTCAGTGGGATGTCCATAGGTGATAACTGAAAAATTTGTACTGAAAACAAAAGACAATGAAATTCTGTTTGTGGCAATCCACTCATTTTTTACTGGCCACAATATAGTCTTGTGTGTATTGAATATTTCCTGTGAAGGTATCTGAGCCACTATTTGCCCTTTAGGTGTAACAGTTCCCATCTATTCAGGTTCTAGTCACTGTGGTCAGTCAGCAGGTAGATGGTTCCCATTTGTGGTATGGTTCCTAACTGTAAGGTTTGTGTTGTTACAGTGAAAGAACATGCTATATTGCTCTCAGCATTTCTCACTGAAAACTTATAAAGGCTGCTCTTCCATTTCACATGAAAACAAACTTTCAGACCTTGGTATTTTTTATTACAGAAGTACTTCCCAGATTTCAAACACTTCTTTGGGATTGGGCGGTAGAATCAAAAGTAAAAGTGTTCACATTTATTCTTGGAGCTTTTAGAGTACCTAAGGAACTCTCAGCAGATACATATTATATTTTTGGGTGAGAGTGGCTTGCTTCAAATTGTCCTTTCTGGAACACTTGTTTTCAGTCCCAACCGAAAGGTACTGGACTCAGCTTTCTGAGCACACTCCTTTCCCCCAACCCCTCCTTTTCCACTGTTACCCCAAAAGAAAAGGAAAATTATGAAAACTGACAGAGTGGCTAATTTCTTCATCAGTCAGACATACAAACACAGCAGGAAACAACAGACCTACTATTTTCTCACATGCATTCTTCTGTAACTTAGCTGATAATTTGTCTCTTCCACAGATTAATGCATTTGTACCACACTTAAGCTTCAGCACATCTTCCTGCAGAGTATTTCTAAAATGTAGCCTCTATCTATCAGTTAAAAGTTGCTACCCAAACCACTGTCTTGTATATATTAAACTTGAGGTTCTTTGATTTTGACGCATTCAAGAACTCTTCTACAAAAATCACCTTCTTGGTACTTTGCAATGAATATGCTCTGTATCTCTCTTCAGTTCTCACTGTTACTTTTAAGGCAATTTGTGGCATGCACATTTTTATTAATATAAACCTTTAAAAGTCATCAAATAATTAATTCCTGTCTTCCATGTGCTGACCCATTATTACTGTTTTGCAATTTTTATTTCTGCTAAGAAATCATGTAGCAGAATTGGATTGCTACAATACCTCATGAGTCAAATGGATTGTAAAACAATGGTAAAACTTCATATTTCAACTAAATTGAGAGCTGTAGAAGAATTAACTTTAGTTAATTATGTTGCTGAAAAAGACAATTCCTTGCTTGCCTCAAATCCACTGTTGTTCCTATGAAGCTCTGTGGAGATTCAGGATCAACTCTGAAATAACAGTGAATCTTGCAGTGATTTCTTTGATGCAGACTTGAAGTACTGCTCCAACAAATTATCTAACCTACCCGACACACTCAGGAGAACTGAGTATGCGGAAGTAGTTCATTAAATCAATCATAATTAACAAATAATCACAGAAACAATATTACAATTGTTTTAATTAGCATATTTCTCACTTGGAATAAATTGGAAATCAAATGATCACAGTCTCCTGAGTAATTTACATTAATCATTTTTCCCTCTCTTAAAAAAAAAAAAAAAAAACTATCACAAGGAGCTCAATTTATCACACAGCACTGTAGCAGATATCAGTACAGGACTAAATCTTACAGATTTTTTTTTTTTCCCAGAAAAAAAAGCTTTTAATGTTAGATAATCAGAACTGATAATGAAAACATTCTAATCATGTTTCTGATTAAATGTGGGCAAACACCTTGTTGGTCTCCTTTTGTATCTAACAGGAAAGAAAAAAAAAAATGTATGTAAGAATAAAAGGAAAAGAAGGGAAGCATTCTGAAGATCAAATGTTCTAAACCCTGAAAAAATTATTAGAATTTTATTTTCAATTGGTCCTAAAAAGGACTTTTTAAACGTGCAAAGTATTTTTATGATGTTTTTAATAGCTTTCAAAAGTCCCATGAAAATATGAAGATGAAATGAAAAGTGTTTAGCTGGTACTTGCACCTTGAGAGAATAATATTGTTATGTAAACACATAATAGGAAGGAAAACTACTAAAAAAGTAGAAATGTTCACTCCTGGATTAGGTTACTTTGAACATTATGACATTATTAACACTTCAGCTTATGTTCTTTAATTATTCTGTCTGTACCGACCTAAATGAAAGAAGGCTGTTGGGGTGTTGGAAAGAAGTGACATGCATTAGAAATTTCAAGGGAGAATGCCAGTTCTTAAATGAACAAGGAGTGAACTACCAGTTGTGACATTTGCTTTCTTCTTTCTAGCCTAGTTAACAGGCAACTGTGTTTTTCTAGTCTTTAGACAGAAAAAACATGCATTAAGCTATTAAAACCTTCTACTCAGATAATAAAGAATGAACTAAATTTTAAAGTAATTGGAATAGCTACAGTACTGTTAAGCAAAGAATGGATTTGTTGAGACATAATAGGCATATACACTTTTTTTTTTTGAGCTTCCTTTCTTCCAACCGTCTGTTGATATGTGTAACAACACCTTGATCAATAACAATCTAAAAATATAAGGGGAAATATGCTGTGTGTTTCCAACTGATTAGGGAAGTTTAAAAGTGACTTTTATATGAAATTTGATTTAGATTCACTTAATTTCACACTCTGACCACCAACATAATAACTAAAAGTCTGTAATTTGTAAGTGGCTTAAGAATACCTGTAATCAATCTTTCGCTGTTTCACAGAAGCCCAAGACATGCAGTAATATCAGTAGAGAAGTACATAAGTCTGAGTAAAAGTTACTGTGTGTTTCCTAAAGTCGGCGTCTTTCGTCTGCTTCAGTTAAACCATACTTTATTCTAAAGCCAACATTGTGATATATTTACTACATGAAAGATAAAGACTCAGCATACACTGTTGAGTTCCAAGGTACTTTTTGCCAGATTTGGAAGCCAGATCATTGATATAGACCATTAAGTAGAGAACACAATCACACTTGTAAAACTGCTTTGCAATTCTCAAGTAGAGTGGGCAGAGCAATAATATTATTTCTCTGCATGGCTAAACCTCTAAGAATTCATGATGAAATGCAAGAACTGTAAACTGACTCAGATTGAACACAACTGTTTCATCATAACTTCACTCTGGATGTGGAAGTATCAAGATGTGAAAATGCTAAAGGTAGGCATCAGACAAAGGTTCTCAGATTGTTAAAGTGGACTTGTGTTTAAGGCAGTGCTAGTCTGTTTTCTTCTAAAACTTATATCAATGATAAAATGTTTCAAAAAAGAATATCCACACAGCTGTTGGCTACTCAAATTCATAAACTTAAGCTCAGGAAGTCCCATTTGTATCTGTCCTGAGTATAATAGCACATAATTAGGAGATTTGTCTCCCTGAACAGTATGAACATACAATAGAAGACCCAAAAGAGGAAAAAAAGATGATCTCAGTTCTTAGGTACTAACTATGAAAATCAGTTTTCAGCTTTAATTATGGAATCATTTCTTCACAATTTAATGTTTATTAAAATATTTGTAAAAGGCAAAGCCCCTCTGATTTAATTTAATCTTTATTTTACACTTCATGCTAAATGTAATGCATAAAATGGGAAGGGAAGGGAAGGGCAGGGCAGGGCAGGGCAGGGCAGGGCAGGGCAGGGCAGGGCAGGGCAGGGCAGGGCAGGGAAGGGAAGGGAAGGGAAGGGAAGGGAAGGGAAGGGAAGGGAAGGGAAGGGAAGGGAAGGGAAGGGAAGGGAAGGGAAGGGAAGGGAAGGGAAGGGAAGGGAAGGGAAGGGAAGGGAAGGGAAGGGAAGGGAAGGGAAGGGAAGGGAACATTTTCACGATTTAAAATGCATAAAAAGTAAAAATATTCAAGAATAATGAATTAGAAAAAGAAAGTGGGAAAATAGAAGCAGAAGCTAACAGGGGATATTGGAAGAGTATGGATTCCAATTCCAGGGAACTATTGCATATTACCAAAACTGTACTTCCCTGTAAGAACTTTCAGTCTTCTTGCTACATCTGTATCTCCTGCCAAGCAGCTCACTTGATCAAAAAATCAAAATTAGATGCCTCTCTTTTCATTTCTGCCATGTTCCTCTCCCATATTATCACAGTAACTGCAAAGTTAAGTTACTGCCTGAGTATAAGCTTAGGTTTTCAAACACTTTTTCTGTGGACAGCTCTCAGTTTGATGTCCCTCTATTGCATAAAATTATTAGTTTTACTGTGCACCTTATCTGAGGTCAATCATGTTTAAATATGACTTTTCTTAGGCAAACAACTATGGAATTATTTTTGGTATTATATTTGATTTTGCCAGGTTGTAAAGACAATTTATTATTATGCCAAGATAAACTTCCAACGGCCATGAGCCAAAATTTATCTAGACAGCTTCTCAATCCTTATAGACTTTTATGTGCAATCTTACATATGACCTGTGTTTTTACTCCCAAACAAAGATTACTATATTTATAGCCCTCAGCTCAAAATCCTCCATCCCAAGTGATTTCTTCTCCTTTAGTTGTTGTAAGTCTCCAGAACCATATGAGAACACACAAACAAACAAACAAACATCATTCAAAACCAAAATAAAAGGAGGAAAGCTCAAATAGTAAAAAGCTGGAAGCCAAGCTTCAGGCATGGCTGGTAGTGGATACCAAGATCACAGCTGATCTCTGGAGCAGCACAAGAAAAAATCAACACTTCAAGACCTTGAAGAAATACCTTCAAGAATTCCAATAATATCTGCAAAAAGGAGAGCAAATGAGGACAAGCTCAACCAAGTAACAGTTTCTAAAGACAGAAGAGGTCAAAATGAAGGAACAGAACACCACAGTCTGTTTTTGACCTCTTTCATGAACACATTCCTTTCTTGTAAGAAGGTGTCCTATGCTGGAAAAAATCCCAAACACACATCCCCAGTAATACATAGACTTATTTTTAAAATCACAGATGATACAAGGAGGAAGATATTCATGTGTACATATACAGATTCTACTTTTCCTTATGCTAACTTTACAGAGAGACCTCAGCCTTAAACGGTAAATTTTCATCCTGTATCCTTATGTGACTACAAAACCATTCATGGAGGTTGTATCAAAGAAGAAGATGGGGGTGGAGGGAAGAGTGGAAAATAGTTAATCAGGTAAAGGAGTTATTAGGTTGTATCACTCTGAAGAGTATTACAAAATCTAAGGATGCTTTTTAGCCTTTTCATAATGCCTTTCAGCCTTTTGACAAACAGTTATTTGAAGAGCTAAGAATTTGCACACCATACCTGCTGCATTCTGCAGAAAATGGAAACACTGACAATGTGCAGGTCCACTGTTTGTGACATAGCACAAGGAATGTTTAGAAACATTTGACTTGAGATGGTTACTGTCCTGCTTCCTCCTCAACTTCAACACCTACTCTTAATATAAGCTGGTGAACTAGGTAGACTTCTTTCTTAATTTCAGGTATAAATACTATGATCAATTTGAAAGCATCGGCCCTCAGCGCTAGCTGTTTCTATCATCCCTTGCACATTGTCAATGCAGCTAAACAATACAGGGACAGGGATATAGCTCTATAGCACTCACAAAAGTATCAACAGCAACTGGATCTTACGAGACACCAACCACCATCTTTTAGATACAGTTCATCTTCTCTCATATCCCACTCCAAATACATGTCCGGCAAAATAGGCACCACTCTCTACCATGGTTTCCAAGCAGTTACCCCCAGCTTGAAGCTTTCTGTCTTCTTATAAAAAAAAAACACCCTTTCCACAATTTCAGTGGGAATTTTCCAACTCTGTTGGTAAGTTTCTCTCATAAATCTGTCATCATGCCAAATTTCCACTGCTCTAATAATTTTCACAATACCAACTGCTTTTGTCTGAGAATTGGGGATGCATAGGTGCTTTACTGGAAGACATCATTGAAGATGTGACACAAACTAGCTGAATAATAATAATGATTACATTAAATTCACAAATATGAAGCCATGTGGTGATGGAAGAAAAATATAGTTCCACTGATTTATTTTTTTTCACAGTTGAATATTCAAAACCTACCAAATAAAGACCTGAGTAAAGGTTTAACGTGTTTAGAAAAAAAAAATGTTTTTAATATATTCCAAAATATTAAAAATGTTCTTAATATATTCCAAAATTAGTCAAATTGCTTAAAAGAGAGCAATTATTTATTAGAAATTTGCATACTGTCAAGAATTCCATAAATCAAGTGATAAAGATATAGGTCATTTATTTCTGAAGAAAACTTCTTTTTTGAAGTATGAGAAGAGAAAGTTGAACATAATTTAAGCTTCTAGTCTTGGTATCAAATGAAGGCTGAGTCATAAAATCACTTTGAAGACAGCTGTAATGATATAAAATGTGACTGTGTACCAGCTGTTCACTGAGAGTACTCTGTTAAGAGACTGCCCCTTCCCAGAATAAGTTGTGGTAACCAGTTGAATCAGCACTGATTTTAGTGAAAAATCTGAACTACCTGAAGTGGTAAGTTTCCTTGCAGGAAGGGAAAATAAGATTTTATACAACCTCAGCTAGATACAAAAGAGAATGTATAGACTTTGCTTATGAAACTTTAAATGTTTTAGTTACCAACTTTAATGGCAAATTTGCTTCTTGTTTGAAAGACTTTCTCGATGATGGAAATAGCATGAGAGATTAAAAGTAATTTGACTGAAAATAGGAGTATGTATTGAAATTGTGTAAAATATCCTTCTCCTCTACATATTAATACAAGTGTACACTAGAAATAAATTCTGCAGATATAAATACTTCAACATTGTCTTGTTTAATGTTTGCCTATCTAGATGCCTACAGAAAATTTGTAGAAATCTTTTTATTGTAAGTTAAAATGAATACCTTTGCATGAAGTTCTATCACTATTTGATGTGGCTGAATCATAGTAAGAGGAGAGAAGGAATAGGTGATATAAAAAGTGAGCAGGAAGAAATAAAAACAAAACTACTAAAAGGGATATCAGATGTGACCACACCACAGTCACAAAAATAACTAAAGTGCACCAAAGGATTACACAGTACTGACCAAGGTAGCTTTAAAAAAAGGCTACCTACTTATATACAGACAATACCAAAAGGTTGTGAAACTTGCCCCTAAAACCAGAGCAAATTAGTCTATTCTATGTTGTATTTTAATACCAATTCTCAAGCTAGAGGCAGTTTAAATTTCATACTTCCCATTTTTGTACTTTAAGACCTGTCAATGAAAACAGCACTACATTGAAGCTAAGTATTACGAGTATCTTTTTAAATATAATAGGCCAGATTTTACCCTAAATCCTGAATTATTTCAGAAGTCTATTAAAATGTTTATAATGTGCTTTTATACTTCTCTGTTAATGTTTGTAAGAATCTTTGTTAACATGAAAGAAACTGAATGAGAAAACTGAAATTTAACTACTGAGTATGCAAACTATCATTAAATATATAAAGTAAATGGAAAAATTAGAAAATGATTTATAAAGCCCTTTTGCAACTATAATGATGTGTTTCTTCTACCTATCTTATGTGCACATACTTCAAATGAAAACATGATTTTTTCAGGATTATAGTTCAACTCTAATGACATGAACTTAAAAGGTGGAATTAGGATTATTATTTTAATTTTATATTATTTTGCAAGAGAGATGACTTCTCACACAGTAAAATACAATGAATTAAATCAGAGGCAGACAGCACCTGCTATTTTTAAGACTCACAAGACGGGTGTGTCAATCTACTTTTCTGTAGATCGAAGACATTTTTACTGTTCATTTAAAAGTTTACTTTTTCTGCCTACTGCAGCAGCATAGGGAAAAGTATGGAGGAAAACTGCATCATGAGTCTGCAATGTTGCCATGATCACCTAGTTCAATTATACCTTTGACCCTTTTCTGATCTCTTCCACAGCAACCCATCTAGCTCTTAAGACTTCTAGTCATTATCATCACTTTTTTTTTTTTTTTGTAACAAAACCAGCATTCATCCTCTTTCATGCTTCTGAGTCCTTAAACTCCTGAAATTATCCCAACAGATGTGATCGTATTTCAGAAGCTGTGGCCAGCTCACTAACAAGCTATGGCAGAGGTGACCACTGTGAAGACAGCTCTTATAAAACAAAGATATTTTTTTTAGAATAAACTGTCTGATAACATTATTGCCCCATTATACACATATCTAGATACCCAGGCAGATAGAATCTGATATGATTTACATTTTAGTATTTAATTCCATATGAAAAGTCTCCTCACTTGAGATTTTATATCCACCTCTATTAATGGAGATAAATTTAGAAAATATGACAGTCAAGACCCTATCAAAGCATCCATGAGACTTCCATTATAAAAGCTATTCTTCTTAACCTTCCCACCGCACTGCTCCACCTTCCTAACAGGATATCAAATCTGTACCCTGCAGTCTTCCCTCATCATCTCTCTGTTATGACCCTAATCTATATCATCTGCGTCCTCCTCTCTCCTAGTACACATTTCATCTTCCCAGAAAATGATTAAAATCCTGTGCTTTCTAATACTTCTTACCTGGTATTCCTACCAAGCAAAGCACACCAAGCACCAACTGTTGCACGGATGCATAATGTGTTTTATCTAACTCTGAATATAATTGTAAGCCTAATATCACAGTGCAATGGCATGCAATATATAAGTTCAATTCTGAAATACAATGTTGGTTGTCAACATAGCGTTTTCCTATTTAGTGCAATCTGTCTCTTCAGCACTTCCTCTCAGGACTAACTAGTCCTCCCTCAAGTCGGGTACTGCTTCTAGTACTACTTCTTTCTTCACATGTTCAATGTACAATTCAGAAACATTGTAAAATAGAGACAATACTGACATTTGATGGTATAAGAAATAATTAATATGAATCCATATTTAAGAACTAGGTATTGTTATGTTATTACTACTACAATTACTATTGGGTCACCAAATCTAGTTCTTCATAAGAACAGGCATTAGTGCTGCAGAACTTCAGTACTAAAGAGTTGATAGACCATCGATGGGCATGGCCTGAAGTATAGGTTCCAAAACAGCTCTTAGCATTTTAGGACACAAAATAAAAATAGAAATAAAAAAATAAAAAATAAAAGACTGTATGTTACAGTAAATTGGAAAGAGAGATTAAGAATGCTTCAGTTGTCCTTTGTTTTTTCATCTCCATAAAGTTCTTTGGGTGAAAATACCCAGAAGATCCTCTGATAAAACTAACATTCATGAAACTGACACAATAGTTCCTGAGTAATCCAGATGGTGTAACATCTGCTACTTTTCAATATAATATTCATTATTTGCAGTAACACATTTCTCACTGATAGCATGAATGACTACAAAATAATGATTTTGTAATAATTCTGCTTCTGAGAAAATATAAAATGGTGATAGACTGACATTAAGTTTGGTATGTGAAGCCTTGTGCAAAGCCTACTGAAGTCAATGAATGAATATATGATACTGCCTTAGAACCAATTTAAGGAATATATTTCTTAATATGACCATTTGCTTAATGTTTATGAGTTTTAGTGCTAATTTTATTACAATAAAAATCATATCTTTAATTAATTGCTAGAAAATAAAATAGATTGTCAAAGTATTTTTAGAAGCAACTTACTTTTTGCTAGTAATGTGTAATTATAACTGTCAGAACCCTCTGGCATCATTTTTCAAGAACAGATATGCAGTAATTTAATTCTTTGTTTTGGAAGCCTAGTATTATATTAAGCTACATTTTCCTATTCTGTTCACACTACTAACATGTAAAGTTTTAAAATGCAAGCCTTCTATTTATTTATTACATCTATCTGTGTCACATTGTAAGACATACAAACCTTTAAAAAACAAACCTTATAATGAAACTGTTAAGAAATAGAATATATACCTGTCAAAAGTTTAAATGCAGTTTAAGTTTTCAAATATTGAAAACTAAATACAGCCACGTTTTGTTTGGTATTTACATATGAGCATAGATCTTTTTTTTCAACATGGGCTCCAAGTGATCAGTTAGTGTTTTTCCCTGCAGTGAGTGCATTAGTATTTCTAATTAGCTACCAGGAACATAAACCAGATTTGTTCAGTCTGTATGTAAAAGGCTAATAATATGATAAAAAAACTGAGAGCACTAATTTTGCTGTCAATTCTATATCCTGGCAATTACCTCTTATATAGGCTGCACTTTTCTTATGTTAATTAGTGATGTTTCAAGACACTTAAATTGTGGGAAAACTTTTTTTTTTTTCCCCAAGAAAAAGCAACGAATTTTGACTTCTTTTTTTATAGGAAAAAAAAAAAAAAAAAAAGTTTCATTATTTATTTTAGTTGGCCAGTTAACTTCAACTTCCACTGTATGAGCAAAGCTATCCATATGTGGAACTGTTGCATGGACTGGAGTCTGTAAAACTGTCTTCTGATACTAAAATAGCCACGGGTCTTGATTTTCAGTTTATATGTTTTAGAAGACACCAGCACCCTGTAGAGAAGAGACACAAGCAAAAGGCAAAACCAGCAGGTACTTCAGCAAAAGCACTGTTTTTATAAAATAAATTGCCTTAGTACACAGCTCTTTGGTAGCAGAGATATGAATAGGTGCATGACTTTTTCATACTTTTACCCAGCATGGCTATACAAGAAAATATTGCAGCAGAGACCCTATCTAGGTATTTTCATGTTTTGGGGACTGCAAAATGCTCCTGTTTTAATTATGGTCACCTGTGATTCTTAGCTGATCAAAGATGAGGAAAGGAAAAAAAGAGATATAAATCCTATTTTCCCCCTCCAGGTACAAGAACGGTACACTCAAGAAAATGAGATAAAAGCTTCAGAGTTATTATCTGTATGTGCAGAAAAGTTACACTCCATTAGTTTATGCTAAATTCACGTTTTATTTTCTTCACCACTAAAAGGAATAAATGTTTTATTTTTTCCTTTCATTGCATCTACGCATCTTCTTATTAACATGTCTTCTTATTGCCTCAGTTTTTACTTAAAATAAGATAAATAACATTTACTTCTACAGCCCTGTACAGAATATTCAGAAATAAATAATAAAAATGTAATTGCATAACAAACATTACTTCAAAAATCAATGTGTGATATCAAGTATTTAAAGCCAGGAAAAATAATGCCAGTGTTAGAATTTCAACATTTCTCATTGTACAAACTCCAACAATCCCATATCTTTTTAGTATGTCATTTCTCAGTTTTTCATATTACAGAATATGATCTGAAGGGTACTTAATCTAATTAATATATTTCAGAACAAGTTAAGAACATAAAATGGTTATTTCTGATCTACCACAATTTTCAATATAATGGACCAATGAAATTTTGCTGTAGATTTAACACAGAGCTAGGAGACTTCAAAGAATTTGGTATATTGAATTTGTAAAAAAAAAAAAAAAAAATGATTAGATTGATATATTTTGTGGAAGTTTGGGGTTTACTGTCCACTTTCTATTTAATCCAAGAGGAGGAGCAGTTAAGCACCTCTTTACCTAGCAAAAGTGGAAACATGAAATCCACCAACAGGACTCCTGAGAAATATGCTGCTCAGGGACACAAGGAGCTCTGCAGCTCCCCCTATTCCCTTTATTTTCTAGAAGACCCCTCAACATGAAGCAATGCAGATTTTGTCCTGTTCAGGGAAGGTTATTAATTTTGTGATTAGTGCAGTGTAATGGGCACATTTCTTCTGCAGGCACTCAAGACTGCAAGCTCTGCACAGCAATGACTGTGTTCAGGATAAAGGCAAGCAAGAAAGCAGCAGACGTGTTCCAGTCCTGTTATTTTACTGGTTGCTTAGGCAACCCAGCTCCACTACTGATAACATGGTAAAGTAATCGCATTGAATGGGAATCCACCCAATTTGGAATCAGAAATATCCAGTTTATGAAGTAGTACATTTTTTACATAAGATGAGAAACTTTTGTTTTGTTTTGTTTTGTTTTGTTGAATATTTTACACCAACAAAACTGGAAAAGAACTGATATCAACAACTTTCATTCTTTCCAAAATGCATTGAATGATTAGGAAAGCTGAATTTTAAACTCATTCAACCAAAAATACTCACTGATATCAGCCTATTAATAAGTGAAGCATTAAAATGTTTTGGATTAATTTCTGTAATAGGTACATGCAAGAATTATAGAAGCAATTCTCTTAAAGGTCAGACCAGATGATCTCAGAGGTCTTCTCCAACCTAAATGATTCTGTGATTCTATGATTCTTACCAACTTCAGAGGAAGTTTTATATTGGTAAGATGTAATGGATAAGTTTTTGAGCTTCTTGAGCTGAATGACCCAGCTGATGTCCCAAAGAACAGAGCATAGGTTTTGTAAAGTCATTGCAATCTAAATTTGGTACTGTTGTACCAAATCAAGGTGGTCATAGCACCACCTTTGATTTTGCTGATGGGGTTCTGGTGACATCTCAGAAAAAAAAATCCAGTAATCTATACTTTCTAAATATGTAATAATAATGGAATAAAGAATATAAACTGTAGCATTAATATTACCTCCCCCACAGTAATTTAAGAATACTATTTACAGTAAGGTTAGTTTTAATTTTAGTAGTCATCCTCCAGCATAGCCTTCCTAGATAATCTGGTTTTCATTTAAAGAACTGAATATCATTTGACACAGAAAGTAATTGGGATATGCTACACTAGAAGAACAACACAAACAAATAAAGAGCTGAAATGGGTTGGTTCATAGCCAAGAGCTCCATATTAAGCATATTCTATTGAATTTGAAAAATAGCAGATGAGTGGTCATTCTTTGTCTTTTACAAAGTGATGGTCTCCATTTAAACAACAGAAGACCAGTAATAAAAATGTTAGGAAAACAGTGATTAATGCCCAGCAACTACATTTTAGAATAAGTTACTTTCAGTACATCAGATATAGAAGAATAATCTTAATCATAGCAATGAGGCAAATATGAAAGTAAATAGTGAAGCTGCTAAATGTTCTTCTTTACATAGTTTAGTTTAACTGTAAAATGGTAGGACTTTGCATTTAACCCAGTGATATGCCTAAAATACTGGTTTTCTGTATAATTTCTACTAATAAATCTGATAATAAATATGTCATCTATTACAGGGGCTGCATATTTTTATACTTAACGTAGACATGAGTTTATGTCTCTGTAAATAGAAAACAATTTTTAGTTTTCTGCTGTGTCATAGCCTACGGTCAAACATTCCTGTACTGCTGGATATATGCCCTTCCAACTATCTTAATTTGATGTAAATACTCAAGAATTCTGGATCCATATTTTAGCTTTTAAGAGAAATAAAAATGACTATGCCTTTATTTATTTATTAATTTATTTATTTTAATTTTAAAATATTGATGCTGTGAGAACATTAGCTTTGGCTGCCTTATAAAATGAATTCTAGTCATCTCCATATTTCCTTTAGTTTAGGTTTTCCTTCAGTCTTAAAATAAATAAATAAGTAAATAAATAAATAAATAAAACAAAAAAAAACAAACAGGAACCTAGGAACTCATAACAGCACCTTTGTTTCCCAAAATCAAACTTAGAGCCTTACATTGCTTGCTTTCACAGTGCTGTACACAGAAAAGGATGCAATAATACACCTTTTGAAATGCACAGGAATAAATTAATAATTAGAAGCACAGACTTCAACTACTTTGATCAAATATCATGAACACATTTTAACTACTCCTATCAGGCAGCTACCTCTGAAGAACACAATGGAAACTATTCATCAGAGTATGAGCAACATTACTTTTTTTTTTTTTTTTTCCCCCATAGAAATTAAAAAATTTACTTCCCTTGCTTACTATTTTAAATAGACAAACTATTATGATTTATATGGGTGAAACTGTAATCAGCTTTTGAATGATGCATGAGCAAGGAGATAAATAGGATCAGTCACAGCTGAAGTCCTTTCACTCTTTATTGTTCATCAAACATTAAATTTCCATGTTGGAAATCCTGGGAAAACAGAGCATGTCTATGCAGGGGCATGCATGAGCATTTGTTTAACTTAGAAGAATCTTCCTCCCCATAGAGCTTATAGATACTTTAATTATGAAAATATTTTTTTTTTCTTTTTTCAATGTAAGTCACATTTGACAAAGAGTGTGCCATTTATTATATGAATTAATTTTGATTATTTCACTGATAACACCAATCTAAATCAGTATGTTTCTGTTGTTTAATCAACTGAGCATTACTTGCATTGACTCACAATTGGCATAAAGCACATTTCAAATGTTAGATAACAAAATATTATGCAAATTTTGAAAAAAAAAAAAAGTCCAGTGGTAACCCACAATTGTGTACTATAGACAGCAAAACAATTTACACTGATGAGTCTATTGCAGTGTTAAGAAATTTGAAGATTTATATTAAATTGTTATCTCAAACTGACTCAGATATTTCAAACCCAATAACAAATCCTTTGATTAAGAATATATATATATATATATATTTTTGGAAACTAATACTTACATCAATAGACTACAAGAACTGCTTACACTGAAGGAAATGTCTCTGAAACTAAATTAACAATGACAGTTGCTTCATAAGGGAATAATGTTTTACTGATATTTCCCTGAAGAAAGCTCAGTTTCATGATAATGTAGCAAAAATAGGTCAAAACTTGAAAGATGAGGATATTATACTGCAAGTTTTTAATGCAGGGAAAAATCAAATTTCCACCTGCAATTTTTGTGTTCATTTAATCTTCCCTGTAATAAATTACAGTACAATTGGCAGTGATTACAGTACATTGCAATTTTCTTTTTAAAGATGCAAAGAAAGCTTCATGAACACAGCAACATTTTGAGTATCAATTTAAATTCCTTGGAGTGAATTTTTGCCATCTGGGAAATGCTTCACACTTAACTTATTTTCAGTAACTCTTTGCAAAATATCAGAGCAGCACAGTTTTCACCAAATCTTTCTTTATAACAAATCTATAATTCCGATATGCTATGCAGTTAAAAAAAAAAAAAATGCAGAATCACACTTAAACCATAATTGGTATAACTTTTGTGTCTGTTTTGCTTATTCAGAATTTGAAGCTTACAACAGCTTTAATAAATTCCTCATCTGTAAGGTACACTTCTATTGTTAACCACACTTTTCAAGACAGCCCGCACATTTACTGTGCATTTCCAGTTCCAATCTGGTTCCAGACAGAAGCAAACTCACTAAAAGATAATCCCATAAGAAACTATCCTATATACTTTCATTTCCCAAATATTACGGCACATATTAAATATTGCAAACACCTTTCATGTTTTGGATAAGCATATTCTATCCTATTACTCTCCCAAACATGGTATTAGTATGTAGCAGTGCATCCCTTTTATTCATTCCAGAAATCTGGATGCTCAGAAAAGCATGTCAGATTAATTTTCCTATGTTTAAGATGTTTATTTTCAACTGCACTTTAGCTTTTATACCATCAGTCAAAAATCACTGCTAGTTTATGCAGACAAAAGCTCCAGTGATAGGTCATTAAAAGGTAATGCATCTTCCCAACTTCAAACTAGGAAGGCACTGTGATATTTGTACTAAATCTGGGAAGTCTGAGAATAGAAAGGTGGCAAAATAAATAGCTTCAAAGATACACTTTAGCTACCGATGAAACACTTTTGGTATCCTGGAAAATCCTAGAACTGTCTCCAACATGATCCAGAGGTCCCCTCCTTAGTGATACCATGTTCTGCCTTCACGTTATGTGAAATGTCCTTATAAATTTCCTTATAATCCTTACTAATATAGGAAGACATAACTGACCCTGAAGGCCTCAGCAACAGAGAAGACGCTTCAATGCAATGATCTCATAATATTCCAAAATTCATAATTTTACAGGAAGTGGGTAATAAAATGTTCTGAAAACTAGATAGTAACAATGTGACTGTAGCTGTGATGGTCTAAACTAAATGTCTCTTTCAAACACAACATAATTTTTCATTTTCTATTTATATACTGCTCTGAATCTACACAGGGCCAGACTGCATACTGTTCCTGATCTTCTGTGCATGTGTGAAAGCCTGCCACAAGACCTTGCACCAACTAGCAAGACAGCTGTTCAAGAACAGCAGACAGCAACTCTCCCTGAAAAATTTTCATGCTAGCAACTGAAGAAATAAACCAATGCTGTTTTCTTTTGTCACATTATACATTACGTATATGACAATACCAGGCAAGATAATAGCCTCTGTTAAGGCTCCAAGTATTTTGCACAAACTCATGCTCTTAAAAGATAAAAAAAAAAAAAAAAAAAAAAAAAAAAAAAAGGAAATAGAGTAAGTTTTTCAAGCACCTTTGTGCTTACCTAACAGCTACCTATCCAGCAGGAGTCACAGAAACTTCTTTCATGCATAATATACATGGCATAATAACAACAGACCCTCTTCTTTCCTAGAGCAGATTCTACCCAACCAACACCCAACACAGATCATCTTTAATGCACCTTATTCAGAAGAGATTGTGACTCTGTGCCATAATTTAGCCCATAACATTTTCTGAGTTCTAAGTGCTAACCTTAAAATTAGGAATTTCGTATTATTCTGGTTTTTAAAAGTGTATTTTTCACAAGCAGAGATTGACTTCACAAAGAAGCCAGAGAATGAGTTATTTCATCTATGGGTAGAAATAATTTTGCTTCTGGCATACACTTCAAAGCAATTTTTAGAATCTGAAACAGAAATAAGTGATGTACTGTGCTAAAATGCCCCAATTTGATCTCTAGCCCTAAAAACACAGGAAGCATGCAGATTTAAATGCTTTTTTAAAACACAGAATAATCCCAGTTAAGTGTGCCAATGCAACTCAAATCCATTTTAAATCACTGTTCTGACCTATCATGCACATATTCTAGTTTAGAATTATAGATTTAGTTCAGAATTATATCCCACTGGTTTTGAACTAATGTATTTGCCTCTGGTGTTATTAGAAAGAAAAAGGTTCCACACTGGTAATTTTTAATGTATTGGAGTTTGATTATATCTAAAATCTGCTAAACTTGGTATGAATATTTCCACTCTTACCAATAAGCTTTAGATCAGGCCCCTAGAGAATTTTAACTGGTAATTTGCTTTCTGAACACATTTCTTACTGAATTGAAAAGATTTTCACTATCAAGTATTCTATTACATATTCTGAAGATAATTATAACCACAGATATCTTACCAAACATTTTATTTTTCAAAATATATTTGCAAATTTGGGTCTACACAGTGAATTCAAAGAATTACATAGTCTATGTAACTACTGAAAGGTTTCTCAACAGTTAGAATGGATTCACCAATGTAAGTCATGCCAACCAACCCAATAAGCATCTATAATGAAATCACCAGCCAGATGGATGAGGGGAGAGCAGTCCATGTTGTCTTCCTGGACTCAGTAAGGCCTTTGACATTGTTCCCCAAAAGATTCTCACAGAGAATCTGTTCAGGTATGGGCTGGATGAGCAGAGAGTGAGATAGATCAAGAACTGTCTGATTGGCAGGCCCAAAAGTTAGTGGTCAGTGGTGCAATGTCTATTTGGAGGCGAGTAATGAATGGAATACCCCAGGGGTCAGCCCCGTTTATCACATTCATTAACGATCTCACAGTGGGGTAGAGTGCACCCTCAGTAAATTCACAGACCACATGAAGCTGGGGGGGAGAGGCTGCCTCATCAGAGGGCTGTGCTGCCACCCACAGGGACCTCGACAGACTGGAGAGGTGGGCTGACAAGAATCTCATAAAGTTCAGCAAGGAGAAGCAAAGAATCCTGCACCTGGGGAGGAACAACCCCAGGCACCGGGATATGGTGGGGGCCATCCAGCTGGAAAGCAACTCTGGAGAAAAGGACCTAAGAGTCCTTGTGGACACCTGGTGAACATGAGAATGTGCCCCTGCCACTAGTAAGGCTAATAGCCTTACTATTCTTATCATAGAATGATAAATAAGAAATTCTTATCATTCTTATAATTCATCTCATCATAGCTAGGCTGTGTTAGGCAAAGTATTGCCAACAGGTCAAGAGAGGTGATCCTTCCGCTCTACTCAGCATTGGTGAGGCTCCACACCTGAATTACCATGTCCAGTTCTGTGATTCTATGCTCCTGAAAAGAGTGGATTAAACTAGAGAACATATGAAACTACAAGACCAGGAGCATGGGGTATTCAGCTGGTGACGTGGAAAACAGAGGCTTAAATTTCTGCTCGGCTTGTGTACTTGAAACTAGGATTTTATACCATAGATGAATATCCTAACCACTGAGCTGCTGATTATTTGCTTCATCTTTCTTCTCTTCTCTTATTTTGACCTACTTCATTTTTCTTCTTTTCTCACATGGTTTTGACAGGCAACAGTATTCCTGAGTGGGAATAAAAAATACTTCTAAATTTCCCACCAGATGTTAGCATAATCATATCACTGACATTTACTTAAGACAACCACTGGACCTACTGCCATATGTTTAGTTTATTTCAGGCTTACATCACAAGTTTTCATGGACTAAATGAAGGGTATAATGAATGCTAAGGAACAAATTTCTATTAGATGAACATTTATTTGCTCAGAAACACAAAAATATATTTTTTCCTGTACCAACACTGTCATTATCCTTGGGTTATCAGATGTAGGACTAGAAAGACTGATAGATGTACAATATAGTTAATATTCTTTTACCATTTTCCATATTTTTTCTTATTACTATTTTTTAATTACAGTACTTGGTAATTATTTGTTTAAGTTTAATTCGCTTACACATAAGATGCTAAATGTACAAGACATATTTTCTGTGTTGTTGAAGTGGAGCTAATTTATATGCAGATTGATGGATTTCTTTGGTTGAAATTACTGTAGCTGAGTATCAATATATGAATATGTTTTTTAGTAGCATAAGTGGTCTTTGTGGTTGTGACACAAAAGAAAAGATAGGAAGGAAAGCTCATAAAATAAGCAAGCTTGTTTATAAGTCCTAACAAGACTGTGTACATAGCTCCCAGAAAAGGAAATAAATTCCCATTAGTAAAACATAACACCATATGTATCTATAATGAGAAGTTATAAAATGATTCAAGGAATAATCACCTGTGATTATTTAAATAACAGAAGGTGAATAAAGGAAACAACTATATTATACTTTCTAATTATGTTGATTACTTATGTAGTGCAATCCAATGTCACCCATGGAGTAATAAAGAAAGTGTAGTCTAGACCAAAATACATGACATTATAAAACTTATGTCCTTATGTCCTTAAAAAAACTGAAGATCTAAAATACACAGTAAGTGTGTATACTTGATCAAGATTCCAAGTAACCACTGTCATATAATATTCTTGCTTGGATATTATTGTATGTACTACATTTTTTGATAGTGGTTTGCTTTAGCTGCTAGAGAAAAAAAAAAAATTCCCCATGGCTACGGTTGCTATAGGGATGTACCAGTTGCTGCTATACTGTGGAAGACTGTTTTTGAGGGAAAGAATATGTAAGAGTTCAGAATTTCCTGAAATCATATTTGATTATTTCCTGAAATAACCATGTCTGATTATGACACTTGATTGGAACTCAAAAAAGGTCTTTTCAAAAAATTTTCTTAAAAAATTATGCAAGGCACTTAGCCCCATAGTGCTGCTCACCTTATCTTTAATTGAGATTGGGTGATATTGCCTCACCATTTTTCACCGTTTAGATATATGGTATTGGGCAACAAGTTACTTGAACATCAGTGTTCTTGTAGTAACTCTGTAGTAACTCTTATAGGCCATGAGTATATTCTTAGCACTCCTACATGGGTGGTAAGGAACAGTAGGAGATAGCTGTTTCTCACTATAAAGTAGATTAATTTAACCTTTTTTTTTATATAGCAAAAAAGCATGAAGACTCAACAGATCAGGTTAGGACTAGTTATTTTTCAAGCCACAACACATACACGCATATCTAGGCAGATCAGGGCTACTCTAAGTTCCACAGACTAGCGATATTTTTTTTTATTATTATTTTTTTTTTTTTACCCATGAGATTTATTAAATACAGTAAGCTCTGAAAGGGAGTACATCACTTAGGAAGGGAAAGCAAAAACAGAAAAACTTGAATAAAAAAATCAAACATAGTGGGCGCAAGAGAATACAACTACATTGAATTAAAACTAAACTAAATTTTAATTAGAGTGGTACTAAAAATGCTACAATTATTTATTTATTTATTGGTACTTGTTTGGGTTTTCACATATAGCTAGAGGTTGCATGGAGGTTTTCTCTTAACAAATTAAGATCCCGAATGCAATTGTGCAAAGACATACTTCTCTACACATAAAGTCAAGCCACTTAAAGCCTGACTGATCTTAGGATCATGGATCTTATTATCAAAGCTACAAGTCACTAAGTGCATTTTTAAAAATAAATAAATACTACAGCTAGCATTACAAATGTCAACAACAGTAACAAGCTCCTTGGTAAGATTATGCAGAACTCTGTTTGATTTGTTTGATAACACTGGAGATGTGTACTAGTGCCAATATGGATGCTGGGGAGGGAGGACTACAGAGAATCCTGCCAGAGATACCTATGATCACTGACATTCTTTTAAAATATCTTTTAAAAATAACATCCTTGGGAGATGGATAATATTCTACTTTATGATTTATACAAGATGGACCTAGAGTTTTTTCTTAATAGCATACTTCATCATGATAAATACAAAGAAACAAGATACATAAATAATGCCTCTACAGACTATGTGCTCAATTCTTTCATTTTTGTAAATTTACAAACAGTAAATAATTACTTATAAGCTCTACACAAATATAGAAGTCTAATAAGCAAACATCAGCAAAAGTGAGAATAAGACTTTTCTTTCAAATGATTTTACAAAGGACTTTTCTTGATATGAGTAAAATAGTATCTCTAACTAGAAGAAAAAAAAAAAAAAAAAAAGCTATGATCCAGAAGAAAATTATTCTATGTTGCAGGAATTAAGAATTTTAATTCTATGAATTACAAATCTTAGTTCTATGAATGGTGCAGCGGACATGCAGAAAACGGCCATCAGCTGGTGTCATAGTCTTTCAGGTCCAAGTCACACAAATGAAAGCTATATAACATCAGCAGTGGACTAATCTTCAGTTTTCTTGATTTTAAGTGATTGTAATTAAAAGGGGAAAATGCCTTATGGGGACTAGATGCTTAGTTTAATGTGGAACTCCTTGCAATAACATCTTGTGGACACAAAACTTATACATTGGGTCAAAGGAGAATGGAAAAATCCACAGAACATAAATCTGCTAAGGGAACATAGGAAACATCTACTGCTTATGAGGCCCTTGGCCTGCAAATAGTTGAAGGGTGTAACAACATTGTGAAGAAGTGTTACTATGAATCTTTTTTTCAATTATGCGTTTCCCAAGGCATTTGGTTATTGTCAAACATAATACAGGGTAGATAAAACTTTACTGTTACACAGGCCAATCTTTATAATGCTTTTATTTTATGTCTTTTTGTTTTTATTAAACTTTTGAGAATTTATTCAATTTGGTCTCTGGCAGTTTTTGTAGATTTTTCAGAGTATGGCTTTGTGTCTTCCCCACACTTCACCATTTATCCCTATCCTCACCTGACCAAGTCAAAACTCTCAGAGAACAGTACCCTCTGTGTACTTCTAAGAAGATAACAAGTCTCTTACTATGCAACAATTAAAAATAAATAAATAAATAACCACTTTGAATTAATACAACCCTACAATTAGAACTACATTATGACTTGAAATACAAAACAAACATTCATAAACAGAACTTACATGACAAAGTCCATAATTTATACTAGTTTATGTATTTTCAAATAAACCCCTTGATAACTTTAATTAGCAAGACTTGATGTGATTAACTTACAAGTTAAGATTAACTTACCCCTCAGATTCTTTTCTAAAGAGCTACTGTCCAGGCCACAATTTTTATCCTGAATTTATGCAATTATTTATTTCTACCAAAGTGTAGAAACGTACAGTTCTCCTGAGAGTGAGGCATATTTTTAAAATTTTTAAAATTTGTCAGTACATTTTTGAATTTGAAAACAAAACAACTACAACAAACTTAGATGAAAATATTTCACCCAGGTTTACAGAAAGATCTATTCATTCATTCTGAAATCAGTCAGAAGTGGCTCTGATTTATCAACCAGTTTCTGTTGAAAAATTGATTTTCGATGCTTCGTTCAAAATTCTGGAATGCATGTTGTCGTCTCCACTTAAAAGCATAGTAGCTATTCCAGAATGAGGGAAATCTGGATTCAATTTTATCTTTCAGTAAATGACACCAAACTTTCATTTTCTGCAACAATACTACCAACTCCATAATACTCTCATATGTGTCTCTTTTACATGTTCAACTAGAACTGGTTATGAAATACATAGTTAAGTAGTGAATTAATGAGTGAAACTGACTCTGCCCTATTTCTTAGATATTCACCAAGGGTATAGAAGGTTTGCTTTCCCACTAAAATAAAACAACAATATTGTTTATGTTGTAAAATAACATAAAAAGAGAGATTTATTACAGCAAATAATAGTAGCATTACTACTGGATAGCAAGGAAGGATAAGCAGAAAATGGTGTATAGAATCATAGAATCATTCAGGTTATAAAAGACCTCCAAGATCATCAAGTACAACCGTTAACCTAGCACTGTCAAGTCCACCACTAAACCATGTCCCTAAGCTCCACATCTACACATCTTCTGAAGACCTTCATGGATGATGACTCAACTACTTCCCTGGGTAGTCTGTTCCAATGCTTCACAACCCTTTCAGTGATATTTTTTTCCCTAATATCCAGCCTAGACCTCCCCAGCACAACATGAGGCCATTTCCTCTTGTTCTATCACTTGTTGTTTGGGAGAAGAGACTGACTGCCACCCTGCTACAACCTCCTTTGAGGTAGTTACAGAGAGCAATGAAATCTCCCCTAAGCCTCCTTTTCTCTAGGCTAAATAACCCCAGTTCCCTCAACTGCTCCTCATAAGACTTGTGTTATAGACCTTTTGCCAGTTTTGTTGCCCTTCTTTGGACACACTCCAGCACCTCAATGTCTTTGTAGTGAGGGGCCCAAAACTGAACACAGTGTTCAAGATGCAGCCCCACCAGAGCTGAATACAAGGGGACAATTACCTGCCTAGTCATGCTAGCCACACTATTTCTGATAGGACGCTGTTGGCCTTCTTGGCAACCTGAGCACACTGCTGGCTCATATCCAGCTGGCTATTGACCAATACCTCCAGGTCCCTTTCCACTGGACAGCTTTCCATCCCCCAGCCTGTAGCGTTGCATGGGGTTGTTTTGCCCCAGGTGCAAGAGCCAGCACTTAGCCTTGTTGAACATCATACAGTTGCCCTTGGTCCATCCATCCAGCCTATCTGGATCTCTCAGTAGAACCTTCTTACCTTCAAGCAGATGAACTCTCCTACCCAACTTGGTGTCATCTGCATACTTAATGAGTGAACTTAATGAGTCTATTTAACTTAGTAGCTTAACTTTTTTTTTTTTTTTTCCTTGAAAGGCACTCCACAGACACAATAGTACACATTTTATTTATGATGTAAAGCATACTTTTAGCATACTTTTCAGATTAAAATTTAAATTGATTAAGCAATCACCATGTATCTCCCCTCTTGCATCGTATCAAAAATTACGTATAAGCAGTTGCATACAGACTTGAGATTCCTCTCAAGTTGCACTAAAATGTAATCAAGTTACACCAATGAAAATATTAGAATTTAACTTCTTTTTCTGATTACTGAACAAATGAAAAGATTAGAATCTAACTTATTTTTTTGATTACTGAACCAGCTCCACTTACAGGTAATACATAGAAAAGTTCACTATTACCTACATTTCATGTATGCAACAAACTCAAAAGGAACAAAATATATAGAGAGAGCTACAGATTTTTAGAACAATTAGTTTGTTATTATCTAAACTGAATGAGTAGGTTGCTGCTGGAAACAAACAAACAAACAAACAAACAAACAAAAACAGATTAACAACCAAAATGCAAATTTGCTCCAAACTTTTCACCTAGCAGACATCTACATGTCTTAAGATCAAAAATACTCTCGATAGATATTGATAATCAACTTTAAAATTCCAATTATGTTTGAATTAAGTTAAGTTGTGTGAGACTTGTAGATTTTATTTTTAACTGCTTCTGTTTCATACTAAAATTTAAAAATCACAATCATATTGAGTTACACACACAGGCGGTAAGAAAGAGAAACAGAAATTGTCTTTCTTTTATGGACTTAGGATAAGAGAAAACAAATAAAAGCTTTACCTTACTGGTTGGTATACACTACAGAAATACTGGTAAACCTTTATTTATTTATTTATTATTATTATTATTATTATTATTATTATTATATTATTATTATTATTATTTTCTTAACTGCAACTCACTATGTATGCTCAGAGGACTAAAAATTATTATTTTTAAAGGCACTTTTTTGCCAGTTCCTTCCATTCTAATCATCTCATATAGGCCTCAGAAATACAGATGTTGAACAGAAAACTTGCTGTAAGATAGAAACATTCTGGAAGGGAGAAGAAGAAGCTCCAAATGAACTCTTTAAAACTTTTTTTTTTATATATATGTTTACTGTTGTAATAGTCCATGTACTTTCAGAAAAAAAAAAAAAAAACAAAAAAAAAAACATTTTATAGTATGATGATCCACTGTTACGTTTCTGTTCTGTCATCTTACAAAGAAAAGGGGATATGTACAACTCAATGCTATGTAACAGATTTTTAATAGTGCAAATAGACATGTAGCAAGCATACGTTACTTTATGATTTTACTTTAAGGGAAAAACAGAGTCAAAGAAGTGACCTGAAACCACCTGTAAGCTAGTTAGTGTTCATAGGGATCCTGAGGGAATTATTCCCCTATTTTAAGATAGTCTCTAAGAAATTCTCATTGCCAGCATCATCATAGCATTGCTCTGTTTCCTACCTCCCTGCTTGCCAGATTGAGGCCCAAGTACTTAGGTTTCCACAATTAGTAACTGCATTCCACTTATTATATGGGTTTTGTTTCCCTTATTGTCAACATTTAATTGCTAATTAGCCCTATTCAGAGAAAGCAAACATGGGGGAAAGGAATAAATCCTCTAAAGAACAGTCATTTGAAAAAAAGTCAGGTACACATTGCTCCGTGCATGCTTATCCACGTGGGGTCAGATGGTTCAGAAGTTGATTTGAATAGAGATAAGCTGTTCATGTCACTTCTTATTTTATTAAGACATCCAATGCTATTTCTGACAGCAGGACTTAGAGGTCCCATCTGCAGGGTTTTTTTTGTTTTTTTTTTTTTTTTTTGTTTTTTGTTTTTTTTTTGTTTTTTTTTACCTTCAATAAGTCTTCTTGAAATTCTTTTATTTTCATATTAGTTTAATACCAACTTAGCAATCAGAATATCCACATAGTTAGTGATATAGAAGACAGTATGTTTGGAAAGCAGCTTCAAACTAACATCTGCTAAGAGGGTTTAGTCAGATAATTCATTTAAGCCTGAGATGAGACTGAAAGATAACACTGTATTGTAATTACTGAAGAGCTCGGTAACACAATCATGAAGTTAGATTGGAAAAATATAACTTTCTCCAGCAAGATTATTTTGAAGTTCAGGTGGGATGGAATTTAAGTCAGTTAGAATTGTATCTAACTTTTCATGCAATCACTAGTACAAAAGATCAGTTTCTTGCAAAAAGAAATACTGTTTTCAGATGGAACCACAAGAGCCACTTTTATTTACAGCTTTCCAGGTACCATTGCCAGCAGATTTTTGGACATTATACACTCTGTGTTGAACACATTCTTTATAACACTGAGCTATAATTACAATGAACTTTGTGAAGTAAGTTATTATGAACCTGGTTGACAAATAAATGTTTATAGTATGAATTAACCCTACATTTCTCTATTCCTTTGAAACAGACTGTATCTTTGCCTTGGATAACCATGCAAAGAAGATGCTGGAATTAGAAGCAGCAAAAAGAAGGGCAACATAAGGAGACTGTAACAGCCCACATATGCTGGACAGCTGTAGGGGGACATAAAAGAAATGGTCTGAGACAGTACCAAGTACAATTCCCAGTAGCAGTTCCTGGAATAGCTCTATTACTTCATATTAATTGCACTCAGTTGAACTTGGTTAAAAATTGACAGGGAGAAAAGGCATAACCTTAAAGATGAAGGCTCAAGTTAACTTGGTTTGAAGAACATCTTAGCAGATTTTGGTGTATCATAATCTTGTAAGCAAAAACATGATGAAGAAAATGAAAAAATACAGAGAAAAGAGGCCTTAAATTTGACCATCTCAGGCATTTCACCTGGAGTTGTTTCTTTGTTTGTTTGAGATGCTCCCTACCTAGAAGCGTCCATATGTAGAAGGGGGGAATGCTTTATTTATCAGCATTTGTTGACTATGTTTATTTTATTACATGGCAATATTTTCCCCTTTCTCTGTCACTGGAATACCATGAGGTTTAGGGATTATCAACAGACAAAGACACTTAAAATACCCCTCTAGCAATGAAAGATATTTTTTCTTTGCATTCCCTTCATTTTGTATTACACTTCTTGTAATCCCAAAAGTACTTATAATTGAAGAAACAACGCTTGAAGAGTCTATATAGATATCACAGTTTGATCTTATTAAATCAGATCATAATAAATGAGATGAGTGGAAATCTAGCATTGATAAATATGTGACCTAGTTTAAATTGTAGTCACATAAAGGATCATTCCTCCAGCACAATAAAGTTTGACTGCATTTAGGAATGAAATACAGCCAGTAATTTTAAACCAGTCCTCTGAACCAAGTTTCTAATACTTTTGTTTCTTTGTAATATGCTGACTATCGTGATTCTACTGAAAAAGAAAGAACCACAAGATTATGTTTAAGTGTAGGGCTGTTTTTGCTTTATAAATATCAGACTTGTGAGACAGGACAATTTGATCAGAAATTTACTTTAAAGAAAGATCTGAAGGTACTTCTGAAGGAACCTAAGGTGTGACTCAAATAATATTTTTTCCTTGTAGAACAAAAAAAAATCATAGTCTACATATCAAAGACTGAATTCTTGAATTGTACACTTTGGATTGTTCTAAGGAGCAATGTGGACTTAAATGAATGAAGTGATGTTAATACTAGCCAGAAAACAAGATGTAAAAAGAATAAGAATTGCATTAGGGTACGACAGTGGAGACAGACTTTGTAACTAAGAAATAAACTCAGTAAAGACTTCTAGATACTACAATAAGATGAGAGAAAAAACTGTATGCTCTTTTGCAGATGAATGGTATGTAGAATTTACTGAAAATGTAGAGATTTTCATGAACTGAAAACACATATTGCAATGAGATTACAGACAACTGCTTACATTTTTGCTGCATACATGAACTTTGTAGACTATTTTCTGACCTGAAACAGAACACATATATATGCAGAACTGTCTTTTCAATTTCACAACATGAATATGTAGGAAAGTTAATATGAGTTAGAGAAAGATCCTTTATTCTCACTGATTAAGCAGAAATGAAAAGCAGAGTGACAACTTCGGCTGCAAGTGTTGATTGCACCAAGCTGATATTACCAAGATATCCATGATTTTGCCATCTTTGATCTTTAAGACTTAGAGTTTCAAAAGAACTTTGGGGATGCTCTATAATAAAGCATAGAGCTATGAAATTAGTCGTCTCCCTGAAAGCCCTTACTGCCCTCTTCTGGAGTAAATGATCCTGCACATCTAGTGGTCCACTTTTTTTCAAAGTTATGTGAGGACCATCTCACTAATAAAAATCATCACCTGGTCTTCCATCTTTCGTTTGTGTTGTCATACAAAATGCCTGCCAAACATGTATTTAGATGATCAAGAAAATGATTAGCATCTCACCATGACAGAGGTACATGAAGTAATAACTTCCTCATGCAATGGAATGGACTCACTTTTACTACAGAAATTTTAATGGTAGTAGCTGATATTTGCATTTACTGACTTTCAACTTGAGGTGAAATGCAACACTATAAAATCATGATCATTCACTCTGAATTCTAGAATGCTTCTATAAGGTCAATCTTCTTGCTACAAATAGAGTTGTAAAAATATGTATATATATACCATGCCAAAGCTGCATTCAAAGTCCACCTTGTACATACTGGAGTAAGAAAGTTTCTGTCTACTTGCTGTGGGTTCTTCCACCCATTAAAAATGCTTAAAACAAATAACAGATTTTTCACCCTTACAATTTAATTGCAGTCAACCTGATACTAAGGTATCTTCTGCCATTCATGCAGGCAACATATATATAGGCATTTTTGTTTAAACTGCTGTTGACAGTCATCTGACCCACAGCTAAAGCACATAATTACCATCATATATGGACTGTTCTCCAGCTAATTAATCAGAAAATGTTGCAATATGCCATCAGTAGGATAATATAGTGCTGTTGTTGTAGAGTTCAGTGTTTTTCTACTTGAAAGAAATAATCTCCTTGAATACCAGGATCCCTATTTCAACTCAGGGGATGTAGGGAATAGTAAGCACTGAGTAAAACTTCCATCCCCAAATCTAAAATGGAATTTTCTCTGGTTCACCAAAAGGTACAAGAGATTGATTCCTCTTTGTCAGTAAACTATTGAGGTAGAGGTAAAATGCTGAAGATTTAAGAATTAGTCAGAATCGTTATTTTGTTGTATTCATCTCCTGCACTCATCCTGAAGGAAACATAAAGAACCTTGAAAATGAGTAGGGAAATACTAAAGCCTTATTTAGATGGCAGTTCCTGATTTAGAAATTCTGCACAAGCATTTTGATTGTTTCAAGGAAGGCAACAGAACACTAGTAGCTGCAGTTACTATGAAAACGGCTTCCTTCTGTATGTTTTTCTTTTGTGTTCAGGCAGAGGAACCTTGAACTCAATAAGTATGATAAAATATATTTTTTCCTTTTACTGATGTTTTTTAAAAAATCCCAAGACACATAGATGCCTAAGAATATAATGTAATAGGAAACACTCAAATACACACAAATTCTCAATTATTGAACCAAATAATTTTTTTCAAGATGCATATCTTCCATGAATTTTCAGGACAAGTTAGCAATTCAGAGGATTATAATCAAGACACATGAATTGTAATTCTATAATCAATGAATCAATGTAATTCTATAATCGAGACACAGGAATTGTAATCGTCACTGTAGATCTGGAAAAGGAACAAGGAACCGTTTTGTGAAACAGCAACTAGTTAAAAAGAGCAGTAGAGAACACTGCTTCTGCTACTCCTTGCAAAGCATTATAATTCAAGGTTTGGCTTTTAATAGTCCAAGTGAGAGACAAACCTCAGCAACTTTTCTAAGAGAGACAATATTTATCTGTTCTTTCTGGATTTTGCTGTTCTCAATACAAGTTAGCATCCTTTGTCTTGTGCAGAAATCGAGCATCATCTATTTTGATTAAGGAATCAAAATAACCTCAATGATGAGAAAAATAAAGCCTTGGTCTTTTCATTTCACAGACTAAGACTGTGTCTAATCTGCTATTTTTTAAATAATTTTAGGTTATAAACTACCTCAGAATGGAGGATCACACTTTTACTATAATATTTCATTTACTGATGGTAAATTAATGATTTATTTATGGTAAATTGTACTCTTGAAAAGCTTAGAAAAGATGGCCAGAACTTCAGTCATTTTTCCTTTGTTATTTTTTCTTAGCTTTTCAAAGACAAAAAAGGAAATTTAGCTTCCACTCAATCCATAAATCAAATCATCCATAATAGAAAAGTACAGTTCTAATGAGCATAAGATTACAGTTCCAGTTTCAGATCATATGAAATGCAGTGATTACAAGTTACTGAACACAATCCATTGTAGATATAACCAAACAAGACAAAATGAAAGCAAATCCAGAAATTGTGAAGAAATTAAACATAATTGTGCAACAGCAGAAATCTGGAGAAGTTCTTTATGACTCCAATGAAATTTCTTTCAGTTTTCTTAATTTTGTTTTTAAGCATCAGGATGTATTTAGTACGATTCAACTACTTGAAATAAAATTGTAATTACTAAAGAAAATTTACAGCAGAAACAGAACCCCCTGACTGAAAGAACCAAATGACCCCAGATACCATTCAAATGAATTATTTCCAGTTAGGCTTGAAAAGTTTTGCTATAACCACGAAATTAGGCACATTCTTTTACTTTCAAAGATAATGTCACAGCCAGTACGAGAAAATAAATATGAATGCTTTCTGGACGTTTTAACTCTTTCTTCATAACAAAGTTCATTCTTGGCTTATTTCAAGACAGTTCTTTAACAATAAAGTTTTGTTTTCCTTTAACTATTAAATTTATTTTTTTATGATTATTTTAAAGCACTAAGTTCTACAGATTTCAGAATTTTCAAACCCTACCAAACAGAAATGTACAGGATTCATATCATTTGAAGAAAAATTGTACAGAAGCTTATCAATAAGTTTGTACTAAATATATACTAAATTTGTTTTATAGTAATCTATTTATATCTTAAATACAGTATCCCTTTAAAAGAAATAACTCCATCTGCAGGTCATGTAAATTTGCTATCAGAGACAGCTGTTTCAGTACACTAGCATTCCCAAATACTAAAGTCTTCTGCTATAGATTTAACCTAAATAAAACAACTTCTTTATGAAATATGAAGGGACAGAAGTAGCTAAATGCATGGTTTATTAACACTTTCTTGCTCCTTAAGTTCTGTTCTGTGAAGAAGAAAAGATTTTGATTCTTTTTAAAGTGTTTTCGTTATATAAATTTATCTATCTATATAAAATCCTCACAGTTACAATCACACTATAATTCTATGCAATTCTTACTGTCAGAGCCAATACACCTAAGTTTTGCTTTAGTTAATCCCAGTACTACTGCAGAAAAAGTCAGGCTACTTAGAAATCTTTGCTTCCTTTTTTATTTATTTTTTTAATTTATTTTTATTGAGGTCTACATAATGATTTCTTATTTAACTTTTCCCATTTAAATTCATTTTAAATATGCTGACCACACAATGATGAAAGTAGATGAGTATCTGAATCAGTGTAATTTCCAAACATAGGGTACCTAAGTTCCAGGCATTTGAGATGCCATCTGGGAGATGCCAACAAGAGTTAGCAACAAGTTGCCAAACCAACAGAGTTGGTTTTATTCAAAATAGAACATCCAGTGTATTTTAATATTATAGGTCATGTTAAATGAGACCCCTTAGTTGGGGGTCTCATTAAAAATTCAGGAATAATTATGTATATTTATAATAAATGTATTTCACTACTGAAGACAACAGCAATTCCAGCATAAGCCCACAGAACTAGTTTTATTGTTGATAGGCAAAGTAAGCTTTCTTTCAATACCTGTAAGTTCTCTCTCTTCAACACTGTCTTCCAGAGATCCAAAGGAATAATTAGGTGGACTGATTGCAGGTGTAGAAATAAAACTTGTACAGGCGATGGATGAGTTGATTTCAAAGTAGTCATGGCTGTGATTCATTCGGTGAAATTCCAGAGAAGATACTATTGATGTGCGCTGCTTGGGCTATAAGAAAAAGAAGTTTGGAGTAAAAAATACATACTTATTCATGTATATTTTTTATCACTTGACATTTAGTAAACTTACTTAGAGTTTCTGTCTTTTTACTGTTTTTATTTGGCCCAAAAGGTTATACTAGTAAAAACATTTTCATACAACAAGCTGCAGTGAATTAGAGATAATTTGTTTCAAAATTTGTATTAATCTTTATTAGAAAAAAAAAAAAAGTGTATTAATTCTAATCAATTTAATTCAAAATAAGGTTTCACAACCTCATATGTAACTGGTATCATCTTTTGCTACAAAAGTAGCTCTGCACCAGCTGCATTGCTGGATACATCTTGAAAAACAATTAGATTACTTATGCCTGTATAAAGAAATGTACAAAATAATACCAAGCACTCATTACTCAAAAGCAGCCCTCTACTGCTTATCCAATTTTTGAAGGGCTAACTTAATGTCAGCTAAAACAAACAAACAAACAAACAAACAAAAACATACATGGAAATTTTTTTTTTTTAATAAGTTTTCATGGAATGCATCTATACTAGTTTCTATCAAGCATGTACTTCTGAAGTAAACTTCTGGATTGATCCCACTCAATGTAGTATACTTTGCACTGCAGAGCAGTCTCAGAGCATTGGTAACTCATTAGTAACTTTTGGGTGGACCTACACCATAAGTACATTCCAGGATTGTATAATTCCAGGTCCTTATGTCCTTTCGACAATAAGACTACGCTAAAGCTAGTCCAAAGTAAAACCCATGAAATCTGTATCATTTGAATATCAGGTCAACAACAACTTTTTCACTCCACAGATCTGTTCCTATTGCACCGCACTTCTTATTAATATAGACATCACCATAGTGCTCTCAGTCATAGACTATAAGCCACAGACCACTAATGGTTTGCAACATCATGATAAGTAGTTTGTTGCTAACCTGCAGCACTGATATGGCTCCACACACTAAATAGCCTTGATGCTCCTTGCTGCTTTAGGTGCAATGACCTGAAACATTACATGGCTTCTCCAAAATAGAGGAGGTCCTGCATTCTGGGGTACAGTTGTCTGTACACTTTTCCCTGCATGACAGGGAAAAATATCTTGTGAACAGCTGCCCAAGATAACTAAAACTGCAAATAAATTAATAGAGAAAGAGAATAAATGTTGCCTTGTTGCAATATGTTAAGCTTAGCAGGACCAAATATTTGTAAAGGTCAAGAATTTGCTACTTACTGGTGTCAAGACTAAATTATTGTCCCAGGAGCAATAAGATCTTCCCTAGACCATGAAGTTGTTCACCATTCCTTACTTAGAACTACCTATTAAAATACAATCTATCCCAGTGGAGTAATTTTCAATTTTGTTTGTGGTCTATTTCATTTTTAGGTTATGAGAGCTGCAATGTTTATGTTACAAATACAGAACTAGGCTGCTTTCACTAAAAATGTACAATTTCTATTGGAATGTCTGACAAAATAATAATAATAATAATAATAGACTTGGGTTTGGATAACAATGATTGTTTTTTAAAGTTGTGTTGGGCACCATAGGAAATAACTGTGTCCTGTTCAGACTGATAAAAATTGTGAAGGGTAAATTTGGGCATTCATCTGGAACTCATCTATGGTCTATTAAGGGAATTTACTTTTACTAATAATTAAAGATAGCTTTTTGCTTTGAAAAGCCGATTCCTAGGGCCAGTAATTTCATGGGAGAGTTCAGTGAACAAGGCCAGCTTCCAACATCAAACAGTCTGGTTAAAAGTCATTGTTTGGGACCTACGCCAAAATAAGTCTCTTATCAGGCCAAAAATACTCACATGTGTTATTAAACCTAAGCTGCACACTTGCTAGACAACAAATTCATCAATGACTTAATTATTTCTAAAAGCAAAAAATATCTCTGGTAATTTAGAAAAATGTTGCTGGCCCTTTTCCAAGCAACGTGTCTTTGTGCTTTTGCAGGAATTCAGCTTTTGAGCTGAAAGACACTTTGAGCAACATGATGTGCAGGATCCTGGTTACTCTTAAACTGAGACAGTTCCTATCCAAAAGGGCAGCTGGGATGGTCTGGCTTAAACCTCCCAAGCAGGTACATAAACAATTTCTCTGGCCTTTGTCCAGTCAGGTTTCTAACCACTGCCTCAACTGTGTGCCCCTTTCTTAGAGTCAGAATGACAGCATCTGATGCATCATATAGCCCTCTGCCAATTTATGGATGATCAGGTGTTTCACTACTCCTCACTGTACTATTGCAAGCTACTGTCACATTAAAGAGTCTGACAAAAACACCTGGAGAAGTATCTGGAGAAAAAAATATTCTGAAGTTTGTTTTACAGACCAGATTAGTATGCATATGCTCCTAACTTCTAAAAAACATGTCCATCAATAAGTAGTTATGATTTTCTCTGGATACATGGGTTAGTGATTTTAAAATACGTCTATAGTGATTTTCAAAAAATAATTATAGAAGCTGAAATATGCTTTCTATTTCTTCGTGCTATCATGCGACCATCTGTTGATCTGGGTGACACAAAATACTTCCTATATTATTTTGGGCTTTGACATTATTATTATTAATTCAACATATCTCAGTTTAATATGTCTTTCCAATGTAAGGGTTCTGAACATAACCTCAGGCAGGCTCTAGCACGCTGCAGCATAACACTTCTGATTTACTGTTTGGAGTTAACAAGGTTCATCTGCCAACATGTGCCAATAATTTCTCTACATAATTACTGAGGCATCTTACATCTGAGCTTTTGTAGCTAACTACAGAAGGCTTTTGCTCCTTTGCTGGGTTGTGTAAAATGTTTTGTTGTTAAAGTATGCTAATGGTTCATTAATATATTCTAAATATATCTGGGAGCACAAATTCATCAAGTGCAAAGTTAAGTCACAGAAGAACACTGAAAATATCAGATAGGCAAGCAGGGATGATATTCTGCTATTGAGGGCTAACAGTTTCTCTTTATGGTACATATAACGGCACATGCATCTCTTTCATTTTCTTCTTTGGGGCGTTGGAGTAAGTGTGTTTCAGTGAGGAACATGGTTCAATTAAGCACAGATTCTGTGTAAAGATCTTCTCTTCTCTGAGTGAATTAACCTCAAAAAAATTGTTGCTTATAACTTCTATTTGTGCCTGTGTATATGTGTGTAGTTGATAAGCCATAGAGACACAGTAAAATAATTTATGTTGATTGCATCCCTCTGTTTCTCATTCTCTAAACTACAGTTCACACCTTTTTTTCTACAGTTAAGATTAAATTCAGCTACAGATTTAGATAACTAAATTTATAACATAGCTATTTACATGTACACTAGGTAACTAAGCTCCCATTACAGTCAATTGAGATATACTCAATACAATCATAGAATCATTAAGGTTGGAAAAGACCTCCAAGATCATCTGGTCCAACCACCCCCTACCACCAATAAAACATGTCCCTAAGCACTATGTCCAACCTTTCCTTAAACACCCCCAGGGATGGTGACACCACCACTTCCCTGGGTAACCCATTCCAATGCCTGACTGCTCTTTCTGAGACAAAATTTCTCTTAATTTCCAACCTAAACCTCCTGTGGCACAACTTGAGGCCATTCCCTCTAGTCCTATCACCAGTTATCTGCAAGAAGAGGCTGACCCCCAGCTCCCCACACCTTCCTTTCAGATAGTTGTAGAGAGCAATAAGATCTCCCCAAGCCTCCTCTTCTCCAGACTAAACAACCTCAGTTCCCTCAGCTGCTCCTCATAGGACTTGTGTTCCAGGCCCTTCACCGGCTTCGTAGCCCATCCCTGGACATGTTCCAGGGCCTCAATTTCTTCACAGGCAGAGCCAGCAGCGGTGGTAGCTGGCCATTTAAATCAGGAGTTGCTGCCATTTCACAGCCACAGATGATTGGTTCTGAGGCAGTCACGTTCTGCAACGGAGCAGGGGACCATGGCAAGTAGGCACTTTTCTGCATCAATCATTAGAGCCCAGAGAACAATTCACCCCAGTCAACTTGATTTTAATTCGCTTGCCTTAACACAGGCATCTAGCATCACTGGATATTCTTTGTGGCATCCCACCTGGGCCTCCAGCAGCCATCCAGAAGACTGCAGGTCTCCCCTACTTTCTGTATTATATCTGACAGGCTCCATATGCAAGTGAAAGACAACTTAATGACATCTCAAATGACATTAGATGCCTATTTTTGGGCAACTGCATTGAATCCTACATTTCTCCAGAGCATTATGACAGACTAGACATCCAAATCAAACAGAGATTTTTATGTACAGAGATGAAAGCAGAGCTGTTTTAGTCCCATATTGAATTCCACCTCTAGCGCACATGTAGACACACTTGACACCTTACTTCATTTGTTAGAGTATGGAGCCTAATTCCAGTCTTACCAGCAGAACTTATAGCCAGTAATGAACTTACTGGAGTCTTGCACCTTGGCTTCCTGGATTGCATCTGCCAAAGACACTCACAGATTACTTTTACCAAGATCTGTCAAGATAGGTCCTGAATAATTCTAAAAAGATTATTTACTATGTAGAACACCATAATGTCCAGGAAATGTAGTTGGGGTAAAAATTTTAGAACAGTGGAAATTGTATAAACACAAAATTCTGTCCCAAAGAGAATGCTTCCTTCATTCTTTGTACCAAAGTCAGCTTTGTCAGTCATCACATCTGCTTCATGCTACTGAGGTCTATGTGCACTTAGATAAGCCTTGTGAATCTGTAGCATACTCATGACTTAGCTTTACACCCATATGTATGCTACATAACCACATACAGATTTGTTCTTAAGTAGTTTTCTTTATTCATTACATTCACGTATTTAATTTACTTTTTATGCGTAAATTTCTTTAATGACTGATTTTGCTTACTTTGAAATGTTTCTTGATGACTATTATTTCAATTTTCCTAACAAATTTTTCCTAACCTAGAAAATCCTAGATCAATCTAAAACAAATCATCCTAACAAAGAAACTCATCATCGGTGCAAAAACAAAAATATATCAATAAAAATATTTGAAGATATTGCAACAACAAGATTTAACTAACTTTCAAATCAAGTCTAATAAGAAGAACATTTTCATGCTAAGTCAGTAGTGAATATGTATCAATACATATTAGAACACCACAAAACAGGAAAGGCATCAAAGTACACATATTGAATTGCCTTTCTACTAAAATGTACAAGGAAGACATTACTTAACTGCTCCAATGAAAGGAAGCTACATGCAAATTCTGTATGCTAGCATGACTTGTAAGTAGTACTTTGAGCATGCAAAGAATCACTCAATATTTCTCACAACATCCAGGAAAGGGAGTTTCACTCCAATTAAATATGTGTATTTACAATTCCTTTTCCAATTAAACATAAAAATATTTCTCCAACTTTGAAGTACTTTGCAATACAAGCTTGTGACTCCACCTTCTCTTATCTGGAATTTGTGTACAGAGCCACATCACAGTCTTCACAGAAATAATTTTCACAACACTTCTCTGCACTATGGCAGTTATTAGACCCATTTTACAGATGCCAAACAGGGGTAAAGAACTCTCCCAAGTGACAGATGTGTGACTCATTCAATCGCTAAGAAACAAAAAGTCGTGAGAAATTCTGCAGTGTTCCTGCTAAATTCCAGCTGCCCTACATAATGTCCTACTTGGGGCAGAGTGGCTGGAAAACTGTGCAGAGGAAAAGTATCTGGGGGTGCTGATTGATGCTCACCTGAACATGAGCCAGCAGTGTGTCCAGGTGGCCAAGGCCAATGGCATCCTGGCTTGTATCAGGAATAGTGTAGCCAGCAGGACCAAGGAGGTGAACTGTTCTCTGTACAGATCTGTACTCTGCTCTAGCGAGGCCATACCTCAAGTACTGTGTTCAATTTTGGGCCCCTCATAACAATATGGACATTGAAGCCCTGGAGTGTGTCCAGAGAGGGGCTACAAAGTTGGTGAACAGCCTGGAACACGAGTCCCATGAGGAGCAGCAGAAGGAACTGCGGTTGTTTAGTCTGGAGAAGAGGAGGCTTGGGGAGACCTTATTGCTCTCTACAACTACCTGAAAGGAAGGTGTGGGGAGCTGGGTGTCAACCTCTTCTCACAGGTAACTAGTGACAGGACTAGAGGGAATGGCCTCAGATTGTGCCACGGGAGGTATTGCAACCAGTCGCCGAGGCGATCGGTTCTGGGGTAGACGTGCTCTGCAGCAGAACGGGGGACCAAGGCAGGCAGAGCTTTTTTTTCCAGCATCAAAGCCACTCGCAACAGCCGATGGAGCCGCCGGGGCTCGGCAGCCCTCGCAAGGGCCCTGAGGAGGCATGTGCGGAGCCAGCAGCACCCCCTCTCTGGCCATACAGAGGCAGAGCCTAGGGAGCTCGAGTGACCAGGACAGGCAGACAGTGTGGGTTGGCTCAGTCAGGGCAGGACGCCGCAGTTAGCGCGGCAGTGTGTGCAGTTAGCGCGAGTGGCGGGGGCACCCTCACTGCTCTTTTCCAACAGTTTTTCCCAATGGTGGCTGTAACCTGCTTGTGAAGAGCCCGGCAATGGTATCCACTAGGCAGAAAAACATGGCCTCCGCATCTCTTGCGGCCTCTTCAGCCACAGTCACCCAGACAGAGGTCTTGGGGAAACATGCAGCCATCCAGGTCTTGGGCAGCAGGTGCGCCTGAGTCTTCTGTCAGTGTCCGACAGCAGCAGCGGTGGCTATGCTTGTGGGAGGTGTGCCCAGGTTGAAGAATTGCTCGGCCTGGTGGTGGAGCTTCAGAAAGAGTTGGGTAGGCTAAGGAGCATCAGGGAGTCAGAGAGGGAAATTGACTGGTGGAAGCATACTCTACCCTCTCTGATACAGACTCACAAGCCACAACACAAATAACAAAGGTTCATCGATCTCATCAGGCAGCTGCCACACAGAAGCGAGAAGTTCCCCATCCCGCCAGGCAGCAGGAAGGGACATAGGCCAACAGGGGGAATGGAAGCAGGTTGCTGCTTAGGGTGGTAGACGAGCCCTCTCCCTGCCCACCTCATCTTCCCATCTACCCTTATATAGCAGCTATGAGGTTCTAGAACACAACAGTCGAAACAATGATGCAGATGAAAGCCCATCCCAACTGGAAGGGGTGCCTAAAGCAAAGCAATCTACCCCCCACATCACTGCATCTTCTGTCAAGAAAGAAGGGTTATCGTCATGGGGGACTCCCTTCTGAAAGGGACAGAGGGCCCAATATGCCATCCAGACCCAACCCACAGGCAAGTCTGCTGCCTGCCTTGGGCTCAGGTAAGAGACATTCCCAGGAAAGTCACTCGCCATGTACGGTCCACCGACTACTACCCACTACTGTTTTTTCAGGCTGGTAATGGCAAAGGAGCAAGGAGAAGTCTGAGAGTGATCAAAAGGGACCTTAGGGATTTGGGGCGACTGGTTAAAGGATCAGGGTCACAGGTTGTGTTTGCCTCTGTCCTTCTGTTAGGAGGGCTGTTGACAAGCAGACTCAGCACATCAATATGTAGCTTCAAGACTGGTGCAATGAGCAGAACTTTGGGTTTGTTGATCACAGGAAGGTCTACACAACACCAGCCCTGCTGGCACCAGATGGGATACACCTCTCTCAGAAGGTGCTGTGTACAATGAGGTGCATTTGAAGTGCTTCTACATAAACACTCGCAGTATGAGAAATAAACAGGGATTCATTCCACTGTGCTTAGAGAGCTGGCTGATGTCATTGTGGGACCTCTCTCAATTATTTTTCAACGGTTTTGGGAATCTGGAGAGGTCCCAGTAGACTGGAAGCTGGCAAATTTTGTTCCAATTTTCAAGAAGGGTAAGAAAAAAGACCCTGGCACAACAAGCCTGTCAGTCTTACATCAGTGCCTGGTAAAATTATGGAGAAGATTATCCTTGAAGTTATTAAAGTGCACCTGTGTGACAATGCAGTCACTGGTCCCAGCCAACATGGGTTCACAAGGGGTAGATTCTGTTTGACTAACTTGATTTTCTTTTATGATAAGATCACCCATTTAGTCGATCAAGGGAAACCAGCTGATGTGATCTTTTTGGATTTCAGTCAATCTTTTGACACACTTTCCCATAGGATTCTACTGGACAAAAAGTCCAGCGTACAGCTAAACAAAAACATCATACAATGGGTAAGCACTTGGCTGACAGGCAGGGCTCAAAAGGTTGTGGTAAATGGGATTGCATCAGGCTGGCGGACAGTCACTCAGTTTTGATCTGCAGAAATCAGCAGGCCTGATTAATTCTCATCAGTTAAGGATGGTGCCAAAAGTTACTTGGCTTATAGGATCCAAACTAAGATCATAGAATGTCTTGAATTGGAAGGGACCTTAAAGCCCATCTAGTTCCAACCCCTCTGCCATAGGCAGTGATGCCACCCACTAGATCATGTTGCCCAGGGCCTCGTCCCACCTGGTCTTGAACACCTCCAGGGATGGGGCATTCACAGTTTCTCTGGGCAACCTGTTCCAGTGCCTTACCACCCTCTGAGTGATGAACTTCCTTCTAACACTCAATCTAAATCTCCCCTCTTAGTTTAAAACCATTCCCTCTTGTCCTGTCATTGTTTGCCTGAGCAAAAAGTTTCTCTCCAATTTCTTTTACGAAAAAAGAAAAGATGCAATGAAGTCTCTCAGGAGCCTTCTCCCCTTCAGGCTGAACATCCCCATGTCTCTCAGCCTTTCTTCATAGGACAGCTGCTCCAGCCCTCTGACCAACTTCACAGCCCTTCTCTGGACTCATTCTAACAGATCAACATCCTTCTTGTGCTGGGGGCCTTAGACCTGGATGCAGCACTTCAAGTGTGGCCTCACAAGGGCAGAGCAGAGGGGGACATTCATTTCCCTCGATCTGCTGGCCACGCCTCTGTTGATACAGCCCAGGATTCAGTTGGCCTTCTGGTCTGCAAATGCACACTGCTGGCTCATGTTGAGTTTTTCGTCCACCAGAACCCCCAAGTCCTCTGCTGGGCTACCCTCAGTGAGTTCTCCCAATCTGTACTCATGTCTGGAATTGCCCCAACCCAGGTGCACCACCTTGCACTTGGACTCGCTGAACCTCATTAGGTTCACATGGGCCAACATGGGCTAGCTTGTCCAGGTCCCTTTCGATGGTATGTCTTCCTTCAGTTGTATCGACTGCACCACTCAGCTGCAAACTTGCTGACAGTACACTCAATCCCTTTGTCTATGTTGTTGATAAAGATACTCAACAGTGCTTGTCCCAAGACAGACTCCTAAAGGACACCATCCATCACCAATGATCAAGTAACTTTGAAATTGCAAAATCTGGAGATTCTGATGGATCTGGATTTGATTAATCTATGTCGCCTAAAAGTGACAGAATGCACTGAACTGCTACTGTACTCCTGAATCAATTATTCTGTCAAGCCTCAACATACTATGTTAAACAAGCTGAAGATGCATTGTCTTTTTAACAAAGTAATCTAGTCTTCTGTTACTTCATTTCATATAATCTTAAATTACAAATACAACTACAATTAAAAATAAAATATAGGCATTTTCAACACCCATCTTGACATTCTTGTTTTTATTTCTCAACAACTTAATTTAGTTTAAGAGCAGAAGGCAGAAATTACACAGTGGCTGGAACATATATATCCCAAGCAGCCACAACAGGGAGCTTACAAGATCATGAGAATTTAGAAAAACACACACACAGATATAAAAATAAAATGGTTTCACTGTAGGTGTTTTTTTTTCTTGCCTTTTTTTTTTTTTTTTTAAACTGTAAATCCCTTACTAATAGTATAACACATTTTAAAACTAAGTTACTTTTTAATGGCACTCTGAAAGTACTAGAAAATTGTTTGATTTTCTGTTTAGGGAAAGACACCTCTTCCATCCAACATGAGCAGAAAGTGCATACTTCTTCACAATAGTCTCCATGACCTAACAGCACACTTTGATCACCTCACCATCTGTGACACATTCAAGGCACATACACAGCTCTTTTCTCTATGGCTAGAAAGTCATGCAATGTGACTAGGTACCATATATGCACAGTGTTTTCTGTTCCTGTGTTTCTGTTCTCTGTGCATGTTTTACTAGCTCCTCCTTTAGATGTCTTCCACTGGAGTATATTACTGAAAATCAGGGGATTGCTGCTACCTTTCATCTTACCTCTTGTCTTAGATGACAAATGAGACTGGGAATGAATAAGGGGAAGAATGGTTCTTCTCCTAGTTTCCTCTTCCCTTGGCTTTTACTTTCCATTTAATTGCAACCATATCACAGCTGTGGGTTGTGAGGTGTAGTAGTTTTAACACTAAAAACCATAACACTTTTGCAGTGGTTTCCCTCTCTGACTAAAATCTGAAGATACTCCGTTATTCCTATCCTAGAAAACATTGCTTGAAATAAGCTCCAAATTGTGAAAAATAATTTTGGCAAATAAGAACAATGTATTGTTCCTCATTTATATAAATTTCTAGCTTTTATAGACAAGAAAATGTTATCTTAAGTGAGACACCTGGAAAATGGATGCTGTAAGGCCCTTTTCTTAAAAATAAATAAATTAATTAATTAAAAAAAAAGAAAAAAAGAAAAGCTCAGTTTTCAGCTGTTAGCAATATCCCATTTTGAGCCACAGATTATGAAAATTACTTGTATCATTAATTGCATATTACAAATTTTGAAGGGTCAAGGTGATAGCTGTTTTTTAAGTTGCATGCTACAGGTAGCATGCATGTGTGAAAGTGTGCTGCATTTTCTGATGATGATAAAAGATTATTCAGTAAGTAAGATGCTCAAAACTCTCAAAACTGCCCCGTACGACACAGAAACAAAGGAAAATGCTATGAATCTGGTGGATACCCATTATAGCACTGTAGATATGGCTTCAAACTTCATAATTTTGAATGTATTGCCATCTCCAAACATATATATAGTAGGGCAGGGCAACTGGTATGGATTAGTTCACGCTCTTGCTATTAAAACTATTAAAATTTCAGAGAAGGGTCCTCAAAAAAATCTGCCTCCTTGGAATGGACCTTGGCCCATTAAAATTCCAAATTAGGCCCAACAATGGACAATTTTGAAGAGATGGAATTGTACAGCTCCGTAACTGTATAAAGACTGTGTTAAGAATTCAACATATAGTATAGATGACTACCTTCCAGAGCTCAGAGACATTCTCTGACACTGTTTAATTCACTAGTGTCAAAGTACATACCTACCATTCAGTATCCAATCTTTACGCTCAGTATTTCACCAGCTTGGACTGTTACAAATTCAGATATGAAAAATTTTCTATTGTTCTGTATCATTTATTTTTATATTAAACCAGGAAACTCAGCCAAGAGAAGTTCTCCAGATAAACGACCAATTTTACCAAGAAAATGAAGTAATATTTTTAAAGCATAACACTCCTTAAAATAAAGAGCATTTTCCTGTGTTAAGTTAGTCTTGCGCTTCAGTACATTGTTGAACTGTGATTTAATGCACTCACGCATACTGCTTGCTATTTTCATTAGTACTGTGTCTTGGGTAGATGTATTTATATTTTCATATTATCTCAGCTTTAATTAAAATAGTCCAAATAGAATTACGTTTTATAGTTACGTGACAAAGGGGATATTTTGCAATGAATCTCTTTAATAATATTTTGGCTAAAGTTGTTATTAAGTGATCACAAAATATCCATTATCCTCTAAGGAAATTTTTTGAAAATATCCTCCTCTGGAGCTGTTAAATGTCTTCTACCCATTAATTGTGCAGCAATACAGAAAAATTAAAATATAAAAATAAAAAATCCATTCTGTAAGGCAACTCTAACCATATCCTCTTTTATATCTGGTACTCAGTATTCTGAAATAACAGAATTTTATCATGCCTGTCCTATTTTCAGTAATGCATATATGAATTACTAATCACATCTTAATGGCACTGACAGTATATCTTTTCCGTCTTTGTTTTCTTTTTTAGGGCTGCTTAGGAGCTTTATTTATCTATTTGCTTCTTTGTTTATTCATTTCAACATCATTAGAATGAGAAGATATCAAATTGTTTGCAGTGGATTTGCATAGACACTTTAAAGGTTTATAAACAAAAGCATATTTAGAGATAATTTTCTGAAAAATCTACATACCTAGAATTAACCTTTTTGACTGCTGTCAACTACCTTTAAGTGCTTGCAGCCTTAATGGAGCTATATAACCTTGAGAACACTATATATTGCAGGAAAAATTTCCAGACCAGACAGAGATATGAAGTATGAATCTGTCCATCTGTGGACAATAGAATACATTCAGGTTTTAGTGGGTTGTGGGAATGCTCATCACCTTTCAAAGATAGTCCAAACTTCATAATATCATGTACACAGAGGTGGCTTTTAGCTTTGACATATGGGGCTTATCCCCCACAAAATCGTAACTCTCAATAAAATATTTTAAAGTCATCTTTCTCTTTTCTGCTAAGCATGGACAGTGCATATGGGTGTATGAATTCCAGCACCAAACACACAAAAACATGGAGTGTGAACTGAACTGGAAACATTCTATATCACGAGCAGTACTTCTCCAAGGAGATTTTTGTGGTTATTCCCTGGCTGGCTGAGTGCATGGTAGCTTAGGCTGAGCACAGAAAGCAGCTCGTAGGAGAAAAGAAGTTCCCCCATCTGTCCTGTGATCTCATTCAGAAGGTGTGTGGTGAGAACTTATTGTGTAACAGTGTTCCCAACCCTCTTTTTGTGATCAAATTTAAGAAAGCAAACTTTTTGTATTGCAAAACATGTTTAGTAAATGCATAATAGAATTCTCATTCATTTGGTACACAGGTGCAATAGCCTTCAGTGGGGATTTCACTGATATTTTCTAACCTTGCAAGCTAACTGTGACAAGGGTTGCAAAGCAGAAAGTTAAAAGGTTCTACAAGGTAATGAACATTCAAACATTCTTTTTCAAATATAATAATGAAATATTCCCACTTTGTTAATATTATCTTCATAATGAATAACATACTCCGTTCTTGATCTGCCCAATCTTTGGTGTGCACACTTATAAAATTCCACTAAAAAAAAATAAATAAATTGTGCCTTGAAATTGCCATCAGCAAAAGCAATTAGAGCTGCCACATGTATGTGCATGTATTCAGAGCAGCAACATGCTCAGATGGTCAGAGAAATGGATAGGTGATATAGGAAGGTGTCAGAAGTACAGGAGAAATGGGGCGAAGTAGAACATTGGAAGCAGAACTTGAAACACTACAATAGTGGTCAGTGGTTTGGGAAGAACTGGGGGTACTGCAGTTGGCCAGTGTCATGGGAGAGGAAACAGGGTTATTTCACCATAGGGAAAAGTGATTTTCTGGAACAGTGGTTTTAAAGAGCTAGCTGAAATTATATATATGTATAATTTATTAGTAGTAGTAGTAGTAGTTCAAAGGACTTCCTCTGCCTACCTGCAAAAAGGATGAGACTTAATTTCCTTAAATATAAGTGACTGCCAATTTTTAGGTCAACTGGAGAGGCTCTGGAGTACATGTCCTGTGAATCTTTCAATTCATGCCCAGGCCACTGGGGGTGGAATGTCACGGTCCCTATCTTTCCTTATGCCATGTACTACACTTAAATAAGTATACCATGCTTACTTATATATGCACAAAATAGTTGTACTCTAGACAAGGCACACCTCATAGCCCAAACAGGTAGGATAGGTCTATCAGAGACTGCAGATGTCCTGCAGGTTTCAATTATTGCTTTCAGAAATGAGGCAATTTATTCTCTAACATTTACATTATTATCTTCTATTATACTCTTAGACATCTTAGCCAGAGGGACAATGAACCATAGATGGAATTGTAACTTTGTTTAAAGAGCTAAGTAAATAAATAAATGAATGAATGAATGAATGAATGAATGAATAGTGGCAGCACATCCAATTCCCTCCCCCCCCCCCCCAAAAAAAAAAAAGTAAATACATAAATTGTTGCAGATCTTCAAATAAAAAAGGCAAGGATGAGATGAGTAAAATCTCTGTTCTTTTGTCATTCCATCAGAAGCCCTCTTTACATTATTGGAACAACACTTGTAGGAAGTTTGCCTCACATAAAATGGGGACAGCAGTAATTTATGATGGATAAAATACAGGTCACTTCTATATAATCCACATTTCAACATTAAAAGCTGCACCTATAGTTAGCCATTTGAAGCATACCTTATATTTACAAGAGAATATGCAAATGCTGGATCACATTTAATAAATTTAGGATTTAAAAGGTGAGAAGTTAGAATTAAATTTTATGACAACTAGACAATGACTCCCAAGTGCACAGCTCTGGCAAAAGAAAGTCTGTTAGTAAAAAAGGAGCTCTATGTATATAGCTTATTTATTCAAATGGAGCTGACATAAGTAATAGATACAAATAAATAATAGATATAAATAAGTAAAAATAAGGACAGTCTTATTTCTATGATTAATACTAAGAATATATGAAGGTTCATATGCAACCCAGCTTTGTTCAGGCTTCCAGATAGAAAGCTATAGGAATTATGTCAGAACACTCAATTTTACTATCACTTTCTAAAATTCCAGTTCTGATGTTATATTTTACTATACGTGCTAATGTATTTACATTAAAAATCAGGAGAGCCTAAAATTTCAGAGGACTCTATTTAGTGCATTAACCTGCTTGGTCTCCAACCACATCTATTATTTTTTTCTCCCATGTCCTGTTAGTATATCTCACAGAGGCATGAGTCTTTAATTTGCAACTGTATTCCTTTCTCTAAGTCTTCATTAAACAGCAATTCATGAGTTAAAACTTACCAAGATTTATCTGGACAATCTGGAAAAAAGGTATCAAGTAATTCAAAACACTATACTAAATTCTGTTTCTTAGCTGCATATACTTATCTGCATGCATATAAATTTTCAACAAAACCTCTTTCAGAGTTTTTTTGACCTATGCACTATGTGGCAGAAGTTTACAGACCCTGTGAAACTCTGAAAACAAAAAGCACGTTTGCAAAATGCTAGATCACAGGTAGTGGCCATAGCTGAGGTGGACAGACAACATAGCACACAGATCCCGATTTACTGTTAAATGAGCAAGGTTTAGGACTGGAGCAGCAGAGGTGGGTGGCACTGTGGCACTGAACTTAATGCTGCTTCTGAGATATGAGTTAATCTCTCTCCAGGGTGCTGCACTGTGCCAGGGAGAAACACCAGTTCAGTGAAACTGGGCTACAGCTTTAGTAATAGCACACTGAACTGAATAGTTGAAACATACCCAAAGAGAGTTTTAGATAGATTTTAGAGAGCAGTGGGAGGGTCACAAAAAATTGAAGGCTTCTCAGCTCAAACTCCATCATAACTAATTGAAGAAAGGATTAATTGCCAAAAATGTAGTGAAAGATGAGAAGAAAAGAGAAATTTCCAGCCAGGTTTTATGAGGATATGTTTTTAGTACAAGGGGTGAATTGAAGGCCAGGTTATGGGAAAACTGGAAGGAAAAATTGAATTTTCTGTGTAGTCTGAGAAATCCCTTAACTTTCCATGATCCAGACCTCTCAGGATTCACTCTTTATGTACAAGATTGTTCCTGTCTCATACTTCCTACATATGGTACTTTCACCCCATGGGCTGGCAGTGCAGCATCACAGCCTCCCTCCTTTCTCAGGGACCCCACATAGCAGATGTGGGCCCCCAGCCAGCTGTGTTTGGTCTGTGAATTTCTAGAAGAGGAGAGCAGAGAGGCCACTGTGTTGTGCTGAACTTCACATACATAGGAATATATTCAAAATCCCTCATGTGCTGAAGCATGTATATACACTGCCACCATGTGACCTGGCACACAGTCTTAGGTGCCTCCAAGCCCAGCTTGCCAGGTTTCTCTTTTCTACTCTCTGCCACCACCTGTCCTCACCAGCCTGCTGGGAGGCAGGAATCTTTGGTCCCTTCTGCTGCTGCTTATACATATCACAGAGAGTGGTTAACGTGGTGTTCATTGTTACTGGGGGTAATATACACACAACCCTCCAGGAAAATAATGTGATGCTATAAGTGAAAATAACAATATATGTTGAAACACCAGATTCCGCTGGCAATTTCATCGAAGCTACCAAAACCTGCCCAATGCAAAGCTAGTTGCTGCTAGTTCCCAATTCTGCCTTTCATTGGACATCTCACTGGCACTTTCCTGTGCTGGATGCACAAGATGTATGAGAAGGGGAAAAGAGTGAAAGCTGTTTTGGAAATGTATGTGATCCTTGTTATGCAACTATTTAAAGTCTGCTTATTTTGTTAATGTGCACAGAAGCCCTGGCAGACAACAGAAAATTATTTTGTATGCATTGTGTATCGCTGTTCATTAATTTTACATGAGTGATGAGAGGTCAGTCAAGAATAGAAACCCATTGTATTAACCTTCAAAGAGCTTGCAATGTAAATTAATGCAAAAGGCATGGAATAAAGGAATGAAATACTCTGGCAGAATTAGCACTAATGGTTTACAAACATCACATTGCAAATCTACAACTTCTTTGTCTAAATTCTTGGGTTGATATTTTGGGGGAGGAGATTAATAAATAGGTTTAAAAAAAAAAAAAAAAAAGAGAGAGAAAGAAAGAAAAAGTAAAGGAGTACTGAAAGCATGTCCATAAAACACACAGAGAAATGAGAAACATAATGGGATATGAATGCTGTAGTGCATTCAGCTTCTCTGTATATTAGTGTATAGATTTACAATGTACATTGAGTACCTGCCTACATGTGTCTTTCTACTGTTGTCAGCACAAATAGTAGGCCCACAAAAGACAGAGATTATCGAATGTGAAGTTCTGATCATATACACTGCACAGCTAGCTTTTGTTCTGCAGAATGATGAGAATACTGGGAGTCAGTAAATGGTATGATTTAAATTTGAAAATAGCTCCCCAGAATCTGCTGAATCCATTCAGAGTTAACTAGCAGCCGAACATCACCATTCAGTGTTCTGGGTCCATCTGTTGGCAGTATCATGATGAAAACAGCTTTTTAAATGCTATTTTCAATAAGCTATCACACAACAGCTTGTTCCAACAATATTCCAATACCTTTCTGTTTGCTTGCCACCTACTATAAAAAAACAGTTTAGAGGAAAGGAGGCATTTTAGTACTATACTGATGTATGGTGGGAGGTACAGACAGACTACAGGAACAAGCAAAACTAGAAAGAACTATAAACAGAGAAAAGAAGAAGCCGTTATTTTAGACCCCCTGCAATCTAGATTTAAACAAGGAGGGGGAACCCAAACTACCGCAGTGTCACAGAGGGATGCTCTGCACCAGTCAGTGGCTAGACTTATTGTGCATTGACAGTTTCAGCCATAGGATGTTAATAGCTCCTCAGAGAGGAATGGTAGGTGCACCTAGCAATTAACTTTAATTTTCTAAGACCTTCTGAATTGTGTGCTTCAATGAATACTGAAAGGAAGGCCCACTTCCATCACAGTAACATGTTCACTTATGTAGCACGCAAACAATCTGCCTTATATAATTCTTATCAAAATACCATATATCCATCATCTTACTTCTCAGATTAGCTCACACAAGTGCCAGCAATGTGCCACATTAATGCACCATACTAACGATGCAAAGCCTGGATCTACTAGCATCAGAGGGGCCCAGTGGCAGAGGTCAGATCAGCAATGAAGAACAGATGGTTATATTTGAACCCAGTAATGGGTAGGAGAGGAATAGAAGTTATTCTGGTTAAAGATTCATGCCAATGAAGTTTCACAATTCGCCAATTCAGTGTCTAGTTGTGACAGCTTACTTTGTCAGACCTATTTAATTAGGGTGCTAGGTAACCCCAAGATCTTTTCTGACCTATATTATTATACAATCTTGTGATTCTAAAATAGACTCTTCTAGCCTGATTACTGCTACACCGCTGAATCAAGTTCTAAGTTTTATCCATTTTAAAAACATCTCAGAGATGAGGCCAAGGATATCAAGAAATATGTTAAAACTTCCAAATTAAGACAAATAGCTTTTTTTTTTTTTTTTTCCTTTAGCGTGAAAGAAATTGCTATCATAGTGCACTAGGAAGATTTTTTTTTACAGCATGATCTCACTAGGGACCAAGAGCTATAAGAAATTTTTCTACCCTTCTGCTTCAAATGCAAGTGTGTACTACTGACTTGTTCATAAATTGTTGTAATCCATGAAGAACTACAAGAGGACACATAGGTTTTAATGTGCTAATGCATGTTCTTTACCAATACATGAATATGTATATAGTTAATATTGTTTCTCAACTTTCATGCTTCCTATAAAAGAATGTATGTAACCTCATGAAGGTATAAAATATTAGGGGACTATGCAAATAGAGGTACAGAAAAAGGGAAGAAAACATGTAAAGGTAATACACCACTAATGCTGAATAAATAAATAAATAAATAAACTTGGAAGAAAACCAATAGTATATAAAAATACAAAAAGTTGCATAAGGATTTCATTCATTCTTAATGCTGTAATAAAAATGTACTGATTTCTCTGTGCCTTTTTATACTCATTCATAAAATATTCTATGTTCTCCTGTCATCAAGACTGCTTCCTAAGCACAGAAAATATTTTAGATTCTGTTTATCTATCTTTGATCCATAAATGTGTTTAGCAACAACATCCTCCTAGAATACATGCATCAGATCCTGCTTTTAACATGAAAAGTACAACTAAGAAGAGGATGCTTTTGGTGATCACCTACCTGAGGACGTATAACTTTTACTATGTTCTTAAGTGCAGTGTCTGGTGACGGAGGAGAGCAGTCAGGTGTTGGGCCTGTAGAGCTGTTTCTATGGTTACCAGATCCTGGTGCGGTAATTGCTACCTGAGGTGCATTATCTGTGAATAAAAATAGCATTCATGTGAACTTACAAATACTTTATACATTTTAATATCAAAAATTATTTTGAAAACAAAGCATTACTTGGAACACAATTTCAACTTCAAAAAAACTATTGAATTTTAAATGTATTTGGTAAGGAATGGATTGTATATCTACGTTTTTGTTTTGTTTTGTTTTTTTTTTAATCATAGAATCATTAAGGTTGGAAAAGAACCCCAAGACCATCTGGTCCAAGCATCCCCCTATCATCAACATCACTCATTAAACCATGTTCCTAAGCACCACATCCAACCTTTCCTTAAACACCCTCAGGGATGGTGATGCCATCACCTCCCTCAGCAACCTGTTCCAATTGCTCTTTCTGAGAAGACATGCATACATTTGGGAGGATACATACATTTAATGGGTACGTTTAGGAGGATACATACATTTATAGCGTACATTTTGGAGAAAATTTTTCACTCAGAGGATGGGGAGGCACTGGAACAGGTTGCCCAGAGAGGTTGTGGATGCCCCATTTCTGCAGATGTAGATGCAGAAGGTCAGGCTGGATGGGGTTTTGGGCAACCTGATCTAGTGGGTGGCATGCCTGCCCATGGCAGTGGGGTGGAACTACATGGGCTTTAAGGTCCCTTCCAACCCGAGCCATTCTATGATTCTGTGATTCATTCTATGTTAAGTCAGGATATAGCACTCTCTTTAATGCTTAAGTAAAATGAAGCACAAAAAAAAAAAAAAATACATTTGTTGCATTGAATTAGTAATTGTGAATCCAACTGTTATCACTATAACAGCAGTGACTTAAAAGGGGGCTTTTTAATATAACTCATCTGTCATCCTGGTAAATCCTAAAACATAAGACCCAAATCAACAAGTTAAAACACATACTTGACTTAGAGCATGCTAGTAGCTGTCATTCACAATTTTCCTGAACACCATAAGCAACATAACTGATCATTGATGATTAGTTACACAGAAAGCTTCTCATATGAAATCTTCATCCTTCATAGAGCTTTGCACTACAGTAGCCGTCTTTCTAGCAGTATCGTATCTAGATAACCTACAGCTGGCATAGAAATGTATGTCCACATATGTCCAGGTACTTGGGAAACAGCTGTTCAGAAATGTTTTGTGATACTATTATCACTTTATAGCACAGTAAAGAGCCATTAAAGGGACTTAGAATATCATTTTTAACTTTCAACGTTCTTAATGCAGTTGGAACAATGTAAAGTAAAATTGGTGAAAATCAGGTCAGATGATAGAGAGGACTGAGAATTAAGGCACAACTTCCCAGCTGTATTGGTAACCAAGCACCAGAAGAACTCAGCAGGAGGCCAAAAGCTCCACATTACTTCAAGCCGTTAGAACTGTATTATTAAAGAAATAGTTTAGTTCAGGTTCTGGAAAAATTCCATTGCCTGGGCACGGTCATGGTGGTCATTATGAGTCTGTAAATTTATAGAGTACCTTTCTTTCTGGGTCACAAAGACATGTGGGCCATGTTCCTCAATGTGCTGTATTGCCTACAGCTCTGCAATAAGATGATGATTACATTCAAACCTCATGTCTGACAGCCTGCAGGGTTCACAGATGAAAGCCTATTTATTTGTAATTGAGGTGGATTACCAGTCTATCCTTTCATTTTGTGGGCAAATCCACTCCAAAGAAAAAATCAAATTCCAAATAGACAAATAAACAAAGCCAACTCCAGCACGATGTACTAAATAATTTTTGGTGAGGACTTGACAGGAAAACACCCCACCAAGGCCTTTCCATACTGTTTGGAAATCCTATAGTGAAGATGAAAGTTAAATAGGAATGTTAGGAGCATTTAAATTGAGCTGAAAGTCTCATTCTTTTGTGCTCCAGAATATGAAATATTATCCTGTTTCACTCTATGGAAAAAAACAACAACAACAACAACAACAACAACAACAACAACAACAACAAAAAAAAAACATAAAATATAATGATAAATTAACCTCCCCAACTGGGGAATCAGAAACTTACTTTGAGAAAACCCTGCACTGTGTATGGAGATCCCAAACAACAGATTATACTGCTGCCAAGACACACAGTAACACAAGAGCCACATAGGAAGCTAAGAAATAACTTCTGGAGGGATAAATGTTCCATGTGAGTCTATCGAAGTGTACTTAGTGTAGTTACTTATTTACTTACTTGTGTGAAAAATAAACAGAAGGATTGTCTCGATCAAATATCTAAACCTATAAGGAACAAAACCTCCCTGGTACTTTAGCAGTCCATTGGTTTCAGTTACTGTTCTTCCACTGTAAAGCCTATGTGGCTGTGCTTAAGCACAGCTGCCCTTTAGCTATTTAGCACATGAAAGCCTTTAAAGTGAAATCAGGAAGTCTTGCAGATGGGGAAGTATCTCGAGGATGTCTCTCTCAAAGGCCAGACAGTTAGAATGACAGATTGATGCTGGTGGTAAGGAACACAGTTTTCTGCCTGCTTCTTCATTCTGTTTTAAGCTCTTGACTACAGTCACCTCAGCTATGTTTACTCACTTATTAACTATGCTGCAGAGGTAACAGAGGTCAAGTTGTATAAATAAGATTTTAATTTTTATTATTATTTTTTTTTTCCGCGGGGATCTAGAGCTTCTTGTTGACCCTATTCAATGACAGGTCACTACTAGGTTTTGCCCCTAAATACAGTCCTAACATAGAACTAGCTGGAAGTGGTATTCTTGGAATGAAGATTTATTAGAAGATATTCATGCATGGAGGCAGAGCTATTATATGCCTTCTAGACAGAGATGAGAAAAAACTTTTTGAGCTACAGTGTATACGTAAACTGTAACCAATTCAGGAACACACACAATATGCAGAAATCTCAAAAAATAGTAGTGACAGTCTTTCCTTCCAAGGAAAATGAAGTGGTAATACAACAAAGCATCTGGCTTTTAGAATCTAAACATAAAGCTTTACAAAAATAAAAATAAATAAAATAAAAACAATATTTCTATTTGAAATAAACATCCCAGAAAAAAAAAATCCAACTGCTCAATATTTCATGCCTTTAGTCCTTTCTCAAGGGAATAAAGCATCTGACATGTAATGGTTTCTTGTAAACAATTTCTTTATTGTGGACAGCTGTTTATTTTCACAGTAGGATCTTCCCATTAGGCAACCAATAATGATTTACTACCTGGGTCTGCTCTATCAGAGAATATCACCATCAAATTAGCTACTGCAACCAATTTGGAGGACTTCTCTGGTTATATATACAGTACTTGCTGTTTCATTAAGAATAAATTGAAATACATTCTCTTCTGTAATTACATGCTATAATAATCATGTTTTTATTTTCTTTTGTCTTCTGCTGGTAACAAAACTATTTTTTTTTTCTTCCTTCAGGTAACTGTAATAATATCACTGGAAGTTTTATTGCATTCTATTATCTCAAAAAGATCTTACCTACTGAATTTTCCTATGAAAGATTAGCTAGAGTACCGAGTTTCTGACAGGTGCTATGTACAGGGCCAAAAAGGAAGTATTTATGGCTGTCATTCTCTTCTAGTTTCAGGCTCAAGTTACAATAAGCTAAGAGATGTTTCTGTACAAGTCAGACAACAACAGGCTCCAGGGATCATCTGGCAGTTAAAATTACTGAAGTGCAGTATGCTCTAACGATATTCCTTCCTGCCTCCATCATACACGACAGACTGTCACAGAGATTATGTTACTGGAGTCATTCTGATGTTGAAAAATGGTTACTGAAGGCAAAGAAAAAAAAAGTAGAGTAACGAAATTATATATATCTATATATATAGAGAGAGAGATATAGATATATATTTCAGAATAACCAAAATAATTTCTAAAGAGTTTAGATAAACTCAGGTTTTGAATTAACTGGACTCATATAATGTGGACTACAAAAATAGCTATGCTGTTTTATATTCTGGCAAATCTTACTAATTTGGTTGGTTGGTTTGTATATTGATTGGTTCAGCATACAAGGTTTTAAAGGACAAAAAGCATTACCATACTGTCATGATCACATTTACCATTAAACGTCTGATGGATTTACTAAAAAGATGGTTATTCCTAAATTTCTCACAGGATTAGACAGGATTCCATATCTCAAATCTTAATACATCTCAAAATTCTGTTCGCTATTTCTCCCAATTTTTCAAGTATTTACAGAAGAAGTAAACAGTACTCACAGCAACGGTCACAATAATGTAGTCCTTCATACAAAAGAGGAACAATTTGTCTATACTCACTAGCCTTTTCCTTACACATCAAAAGACTGTAAATAAAAATCACAACACTGCTTGGAAGTTAAAGGTCATATTGTTCTTACTGTTATTTAAAAATCTTCTTAGACTCAAGCTACACTAGCATTATTTCAATTACAGATATTTTTTTCTTTGATTAACAGACAGTTGGATTGATTTTAGTTATACTAAAACATGAATATTGAATCAACTCCACTAAATCCAGATCAGCTTTTTATTGGTCTATTCCTGTTATTCTGTGTTTCACCAACAGTTATTTATCTATTCTTACAAGAAAATGCTAAAAAGAAATTGAATAGCATTGAACAAGAACAAATTTACATAACTGGTTATTTGAAATTTAACAAATTAAAAGTTTGTAAGTCATTTAGTATGGGATATGTTTATTTTTTTACAGCACCTTTTTATCAGGATGCAAAGAGAGGAAGGAAGCAGCAAGACAAAAACACTTCACAAAATCTATTTTCCACTGCACTGTCTACTATACAATTGTGAACAAAGATTTTTTTGTTCTTTTTTGTGCATCCAGTTTTATCTATTATCCAGTTCAACCTTGTTCATAAAAATATTTTTAACTATGAATATACTCTAGCATGGTGTCTAACACAACAGGTATTATGTAAGAATCAGTCAGTTCTTTTACAGAAAGGAACATTGGTCTACTGACATAGCTGACATTACAACTACTCAGTGATTCATTTGTGATGCAGCCTTTCAGTACAAAAAGTATTTCTGAATGAAATGAAAACTACATTATGTAGTGATGTAATGTGTTATATATGTCTATCTAATAAGACTAATTTTTGGAACAGAAATTTAGGGCCTAAAGTTAAATTTCTGTGTTTATATGCTGGTAACTAAATTGCTTTCCAAAGAAATTTATTTATTTTATTATTTTTTTCAAAAAAATAATATTTTTTTTTAGCATTTATTTAGCATTTATTTAGCATTTATTTTTTCTTGAAATTATGAGCAAATAATAACTGAACTTGCTGTCCTGGTTTCAGCTAGGATAGAGTTAAGTTTCCTTCTTGGAGGAAACTTGGTTCTGTGTTTTGGATTAAAATGAGAATAATGTTGATAGCATGGTGTTGTTTTAATTGTTGCAGAGCAGTGCTTACACTAAGCCAAGACTTTTCAGCTTCTTGCTCTGTCCTGCCAGTGAGCAGGCTGGGAGTGCAGCAGTGCAGATGACTTCATGCAATGTTCTGTATGTGAAAGTGGGCCAAAACCCCACATCTATTTTGGATCCTAGCACCACGATAATGCAAAAATGTGAATAAAGATCCAAATGGCTTGATGCTGTATGGGATCAAAATACTTTTTATTGTGGTGTCAGGACAGATCTAAGCTTGATCAGTTCTAGCAGATGCAATTTTCTGGCCCATTAGAAAACTGTTAGAAAAGCACTCATCTAATCCAGTAATATCTATGATTTTGGATCTATCTTTAAAAAAAATACAGTAGAAAACTGTTGGAATGCCTTTGTCTCTATATGTTATATGTCCTCTTAACATCAAATGTGTTATAAAGAGGCATAAAGCTCTGAAAGGAACATTAAGTCATCAGACAAATCATCTGTCTCAGACAGAAATCAGTCATAGCCTCAACAGAAATCTTGGAAGATTATAAAAGGAGATATCAGGAAATGGTACTATTTGTGGAGGATCAGTCACCAGTAGGTGAATTTACATAAGTCTTCTCGCAGAGGCACCAGAAAGGCTAATTTCATTGACTGGCTGAGAAATGAACCAGTTGACATAGGTCTCATCATGGATATAAGAACTAATTTTTTTTAACTTCAGTAACAGGAATCTCACCTAAATGGCAGTTATCATCCTTTAAATCCTTATCACCCTTTAAATCCTCATAAACTGGAATGAAAGAACACTTGTCAGTTATAAACACACTGGAGTGACAGATACACCAGTAGTTTCTCCTTCCAGAGATGATCAAAAATATGGAAGCTGTAGCAGGAATATTGGATCATGCTGAGGGTAAGACTAAGAAACTTTTCCAAATTGTACCTCAAGGAATCTTTCCTACCAATGCTAAGCTTTCTCTAACTGGGTAAGAGTGTGCCAGGCCCATGTGAAGAATCATATGAATCTGATTCTTTGGGATTAAAGAGAGTTTGGGCATGGTGAGCTCACTGAGGCTTACAGAGGGTTCATTAAAAATTAATTCATTCTAAAAGACAGCAAGGAGAATCACCCCATTACCTTAGAACATACCCATAGACAGATTTCAGTGTAAGTCCTAAAACAATATATCTGAAAATTTTCTATGGAGCATGTGCTACTTAGGCTCAGCTTAGTCATTTTGGATTTACTACTGGTTTCACCAGTAGTAAATTTACAAGGCAGAAGCATACACCAATAAGTAGGTAGAAGATAACAGTGAAAGACCCAAAACTGAGCAGAGTAGATCACAAAACAGTAGGAATTCCCCTGATTTGATACAGGGCTACCACATATAAGATTTCTTGGACAGCATGTGAGATAAAAGTGTTATGTCTCCTGAAACTTCTGGATCTATTGCAAAGATTCACAGCAATTGCGTAAAGAAAATTAAGTGCTGCAGTTCAAGGAGAAAACCTGGAAAAAAAAATAGAAAATCTCCTATTTTGTCAGAATGGAGAACAAAGACATGCACATTCTAAAGTAGCCCCAATTGAGGGACTAGGCAATTTTCCATAGTATAGGATTCAACTTTAAAATTATTCTAACTTGATTAAATCCCCAAAGTAAATCTCTCCTAGATAACTATTCAACATGGCACAAAACTAGGAACTACGGATAAAGACAACCATGTATTTCAGGATTTCAAGGAATGAACATTACAGGAGAATTTTCAAAAGAGCAGATGGAATACTGAATAATGGAGTCAGTAGGTAGCTAAACTGGATGCATACAGAGAACAGCTGGACTAAGCTGTTTGAATTTGCTCTTTTGAATTTGTTTTGTTTCCTGAACACTTAAACCTGAATAACCATTGTTCTGAGTAGGATTGTAAATATATATCTGCAACTGTCTTGCTGAAAGCACTTGAAGCTATAACTGGCCCATTCTTGGTTGTGGCAGCTATTTCAGGATAGCGTTTGGAATTAATTACCAGTGAAGTGCATTCCAGTGACAACAGGGGGTCTGTTTAGTTGTTTCTGCATCATCCACAAGAGTTCGGTATGACTGTTATCAACTTTTCATTTCCCCTAATCACCCACCTGCACAAATAGACTTTGGAGCTGCTTCAAGCTTGCATAACCCTTGTAATACCAGGCAACTGTCTGGAATAACATCTCTCATTAAATACTAATGAGAGATGATGGGTGATTTCCACCATTTCCTGTGTAACCTTTTGAGACTGCCTCTGTTTTTGAATGCTCAGTTAGACACCAGCAGCTTACTATACTACACAGTTGCCATATACTTATTTTCTGTTATATTTTTTGTTATTGGGTTTCACAGGTTTAAGTTTCGTAGTGAAATGACTGTATGGTCTACAGCAGATATTTCACAGATGGCTACATTTGTGTTGTCTCAGCATGTAGTCTTCATGTTTGTGGAAGTTCAGTGAAATGCCCAAGGTGTAAGTATGGGTGAAAAAATTATTTTTGTTCATTTCAGTCATTCACTAAAAACTAGAAAGCTTAGTAGTCTTGTAAAACAATTCCCCCGCCCTCAAATAATGATCTATATTGGGGATCTTCATGCTTATTATTAAGTCTATCTCACAAGTGAGATGACCCTGAATGCTATCATTTACATGACTTCGTATTTCACAAGGTTTCTTCTATAATCCAGAGAGAACGTCCACACTGTGCTGTGCAGAGAAAGTACTCTATGCTTGCAAATATTGTAGTCAACAGGTGAATTAAGCTATGTTTTCAAATTGGCTCATAATATAAACTGCATGTGTGATCAGAGTAAGTACTTTCAAATCATTTAAATAATACTAATGATAGCTACAAGTTCCGTTAATAAATAATTTAAGCAGTCCTGAAGATAAACCTCCCAATATGCATCTATCTTTAATTACAAGGAAATGCAATGTACGGACAAAACTGCATTTTCATAAGCTTCGTTTCTTCTGAAGTATCAATTAGTTAGTAAAGCTCTCTAATAAAACACTGAAGTCATAAAACCAAACATTTAAAAGCCAAAGAGCTAGAAATTTTATTTATAAATATTTAAATATCCGGATGTTCTTATCTAAGGTTTATAAATTTTCAAGCAACTCACTCACTCTCACTTTGGCTCAACTCTAACTCTGGAAATCTTACATTTTTGCATGTAATATATATTTAAAGTATTTAGTTTCAAACCAGAAATACTGATATACTGATTAACCATAAGGAAGTTGTCTAGCAGGTAGTGTGCACACCTGATACACAGTCAGAATTCAGGGAATCTTAAAAATCTCTGCTATTAATTTTGAAAGCAGTATGGAAACATCTGTAACAAAGCAAATCAGCTATCTAGTCCCTATTGGGGCTATGTTGCCCCAATAACATCCACGTGTTTTGAGAAAGAAAAAAGAAATACAATGGATAATTTTGGAATGATACAACCCAACAGCTGATTTGTGACACTAAAGCACTACAGAGTTCAAGTTTTCAGTAACCAAAAAACAAACAAACAAACAACAACAACAACAACAAAACCTTGATCCTATTTTTGAATTTCCTAATCAGATTTTTTTTATAATGGAACCTCAAAATAATTTTGTAATATATTACTTTTACTTATTTTTATTTACACTTAGCATTTTCTTCTGAAAAATGCTAAGTTTCTTCCCCTTTTATTAATATTCACATAATAATTTACTTTCTATCGGAGGAAATTCAGGTGAAATGTTATAATGAACTTATATATTGCATAGCATTATTAAGCCTACCTTTCAACTGAAAAACCAATATTTATATTTAATTTAGTTGGTCTTAGAATTTGCAATTATTTTCTTCACTGTTTTTATCTTCTTAGTTTCGTTTTATATTATTCATGCACCTTCTAGCTTTGCAGAGTTCTTAAAATTCTTCCTATTTAATGTTCTCATAGTGCAACCTGCTACATTTCTTATAGAAACCACACATTATGGAGTTTGCATAGATCCTTGGATCTTGGATAGCTGCATTTAACTATATAAAAGAATGATGAAGATCACACAAAACTTTCAGTAGCAGTAAAACTGGGGTTACCTGCTCCTCCTGGCTGAAACTTAATATGCTCACTCTGATTTTTCTCATATACAGTTCTTACAGAACAATGGGTAAGCAACAAAAGGCAGAATTCACAGAATTCCTGTCAGTTTTATTGCCAGAACTCATAACCACCACAAACTTTGTATTTCAAATGTTATTATTCCATGTGAATATGAGTCACAAATTCATTGCACACTGTGTTTCTAAGGCTGATATCTAGGAGTTGGACAAGCAATTAAAAAAAACATATTGCTTTGTGTTTGCAAGGGCTTCACAAGGCCTTTAATACTTTTAAGAAATCCATTCATAGCAAATCCTTGTTAAAGTTGTAATAGTTTGGATGATACAAAGTCTGAAAGACAACCTATAGAATTTAACAGAAAAAAATATTTCTTGCTTAACTTTACTTACAAAATAGTCACAGAAAGTTTTGATGTTTTTTCTTCACAACATAGGACAGAAAGATATGTTGAAATAATAGAATTGCTCTTGAAAATAAATTTAACTTCAATTATTACTTTATTATTAACTTAATTATTAACTTCAATTATTACAAATATTCGAGTATTACTGGTGGGAAAGTGATTTTAATTGTACTAAATTATTTAAATATCTTCTAGCAGGGAGGGAATCATTATCTGAAAGTAAATGGAATGGATTGAACAGCTGGAGCTACAGCAGAAAGAACAGAAACTAACAGCTGGTTTTACTATACTCATCCAGAACAGATAATATTGCGTACAGTAATAGAAAATATTATAGAAAAAATAATGCACTTTGTTCTGGAGTAAAACTATATGAAGTGATCCTTCTAAAGTTTTTTTTTCTGCTTTTTGAGAACAATAAGCAACCAAAGGTGAAAACATGCTTTCCTATGGATTCTTCCAAATCTGCAGTGTTTGAAGTTATACTGGGAAAAAAGGAAGAGTGGTTTGATATCCTGTCTGAAGTAGAAAATGATTCTGTCACTGGCTGTTAGTAAAAATATGCTGCATGGGGATTGGCAATGCAAACTCTTTCCCATCGTATTTTGATATTTAGCAAAATCCTACATTTCTTGCACACTGCAAATTTGCTTTTGAGATGGCCTGTACAAAAATGAAAATGATATAAATGAGTAAAAATGAAATCTCTGCAAAGCAGTAGAGGGAAACTTTTTGGCAGCAAGCTACATACTGCCATCAGGACTAGCAGATGCAGAAAGAGAGACTGAAGAAGAGAAAATGGAAGTAAATGAGTTTTTTATTTAGCTTAAAATAAAACAGGAGGGAAAATCTTTTATTTTTTTTTTACGGAATCTAACACTTTACCTTCAGTAGGAATCAATGTTTTTCTATTTTTTAATCATCTCTGACACTGAACAAAACAAATAAATCTGTTCATTATGTACAAAAATGGTTTATTTTAGTAATTGCTTAATATTTCTGCAAATATTTTGATTTTAACAACATTTAGCAAGCTATGCCAAGATTTCTGCTTTCCAAGTGTACTAAAGTTAGTTTACTTTAAAAATTCATAACACATACCAGAGACTTCAACATCTGTTAGCAGAGCCACCAAACTGACATACGAATGCTGTGTAGAGGTAGTTGGGAATATTTTGACAAATTATTTTCACCATATAAAAACTTATTAATCAACATTGATTAATCAAAACTGTAGAGAAATTCATCTATAACAAAAGACAACAGAGTTCTTTGCGTAGTTCAAGGCATATCTATACTGAATTCCCCATTACAGCTTCTGAAAAAATTTAGCTCTTTTAATAATACTTGAACAGCATTATGGACACAAGCCCAGTGAAGCATGGACTCTCAAGGACTGGATCTCTCAGATTTTAGGACTCAGTTTCATCCTAATGCAAAACAGAATATGCAAACTCTTGAGTACAACTTAATAAAAAGTATGGAGTACAAGATAACTGCTTCCCTTCAGGTTCTAAACTAAGCAACATTCAATCTGAAAAGGTTTATAGAAAATTAAATTAAAGGTTTGTAGAAAATCTACAGGGGCACTAGGAGGCATATAATATGAGCTAAATGCCTACTGAAGATCGTTCTAAACCCATTACAAAAGATGATATTTTTCTAGAACATGCCAGATGCACATAAAATGTAAACCAATTAAACCATTAATATAGTTGTACTATTACTGCTAATGTTAGCAATTTAACGGAGTTTACAGCAATGTTATTCTGTTAAATCAATGTCACTTATAAGAGGGACAGTTACTTATATCTGCTCAATTATAAAACAATCCAAGGAGCATTTTGAAGTGTAAAATTACTTATCAGAATGGAACATGTTTTATATAGTCTATGTATATTTCATTCCTTACTCAAAACTACTTGCAAAGGATGCTGGAACCAATAGCCATTTAACAAATAAAACATTCAAATACTGATAAATAGATTTGTATATGGGCTTTAAAATGTAGAGTACCTCAAAATAAATATGTTCCTTTGAATTATTGTCTAGATTTGAAATAAATGTTCTTGTCTGATACCAAGCAGTCCAGTGTATAATGACACCATCCTAAATAATAGTCACACTGGGATGGATGAAGCTCTGTGTTGGTCAGTACATATACATTTTGATGATAAATACTTTCATCACTCATTTGCAAAAATTGTCCAAAACATGTATGAAAGCTAACTTCTCTTTCAACAGTATTTCAATTAATAATAAGTAATGAATCATGATAAAATGCTTAGCATATGTCAAGCAGCATCCTTTTTCTTTCTATGTGTAGAGAAAATGCATGCTAGTCCTCGGGAAAGTGGAATTATTTTAACAATATAAATATGCTTACTGGAAAATACTGGATAGGTGGAGACAGGCATGCAATTTGACAATGAACTGGTCACATGGTATCAGTCATTCCCATGTGCTTTAATTTCAGAAATGACATGGTATTTTTAATAACATTTTATTGTTAAGGATGTTATCAAAGAGGTTATCTAGAGGAGAATATGATAGGGAGCAATTATCTTAATTATATACTAACAACCTCTTAGAAGTATGATAATGTTGTAAGGGAAAGTACATTAAAGCTGAAATATGTAAGAACTGAAGTGGCTTATGTCAGCCCCCTGTGCATTCTGAAGTCTTTAATTATGATTGTAAAGTTATTTTCCCACAAAAATAAATAAATAAATAAATAAATAAATAAATAAATAAATAAATAAATAAATAAATAAATTAAAAAAAATCTGCTGCAGTGAGGACATAAAGGAGCGGGGAAAATGGTCAATAGAACAAACCAACTTGCTGCATGTTACTTTATGGATGTGGCAGGAGAATAAGTATTGTAAAAACAGTAGAAATGTGGAATATCTTTGCTAAATATCAAACAGGAATTCACATGAAAATATGTTTTCATCCAAAGGGAATGATAAATGAGAGATACTAATGCTAAAAAATTTTAGTCAATGGATCTATCTAATTTATAGACAAGAATTCATAACGATCTGGCAGGAAGTTATCTCAACGAATGGTGCTGGACTTAGTTCTTAATAGGACTTAGAATAGTAATAATATTTGAGAAGACTAGAAGAAAGCTAATGAAATACACTTAGTAGTTATAGGCTTTCAGTCCAACATAAGGAAAATAGAATAGCTGATATGGATCACTTTCATAATAAATGAAAGTGGTATAGGCAACACAAATTAGCATAGCTTCAGCAAAAACAGTTATTAATTAATCTGTTTTTTGAATGTAAATATAAGTTTGTTTAATACAAGTAAATAGAGTTTATCTGACATTCCCTTTATAATAAATTGTGTTAATATTACATTTGGGTTATTAAAATTTAGTAATGTGGTCTATGTTTGCAACGGAGATAATTTGAAAAAGTTAGCAATGGTTCCAGATTTATGTGCATGAAAGCATCCACTGTATATCACACTCAATCTTATTTTTCAAACTACCCTTGTGGAAAAAAAAAAAAAATATATATATATATGTATATTTATAATATATAATTTCTACACATCTTTAACATATAAATACTATTTGGTGTGGAAGGGTCAAAAAGCCCATGTAAACTTCATTTCTTTTCATGCTGTCTGTTGGGATTCTTAAAGCTGCTGGTTAAATGCACAAGAATCAGTCAAGAAAGTATGAAAAAACAGAGAGTACTGAATACTTCTACTTCCTGCTTTCTCAGTTCTCTCATCTCTTTTGAGATGCTGATGCTTGATTTTTGCTTTCCTGCATAAACTCTGGTTTTGTCAAATAATACCTGTTAACAAAATATAAATTGACATAGAATCAGAAATGCAGATGAACTGTGCTTATTTAAGAAAGAGAATACTAAAAAAGCTAATATAAAGCATCCTGTTGGTACTCCAAGAATTGATAGTGCCATTAGAAAAAAAAAAAAAAAAAAAAAAGGAAATTAGTATTAAAATTTTAGTATGATAAAACAGAACTCCTGAGCTGTCCACATTTTGGGGATTTTTACTTGGAGAAAATGAACTACAAATTATTGTTTCAGTTTTATTTTGTTTTTTACATGAATAGAAAAATCCTGAAAGATAGAACCAAATTAGTACTTGCCAGAAAGTGCTCTAAGAAAAGATGCTTGTGAGGCTGTGAAAGTCACAGGAAGAGTCTACATTAATGAAACATTATTCAGGTGTACACCTGCATCTGTTTCTTTTTTCTGTTCTCATGAGCGAATACAGAACTTCTTGGATCTTGAAAAAAATACACAGGAGATGTACACACTATTGTTCCTATGTCCAAACATAATTAAGTGGTGTATCATGCTAAAAAGTTCTAACTTTGAAATAAATCCCTCATAGTAACTGAAGATATTTTAAGATCAAGAAAATAAATTAATAATTGAAATTGCATTTCTGTGGTGCTGTATATTGCAAATAACAAAAAATGAATTTGAGAAAAATTAATTACAAAATGCCAGAAAATACTTTAAAATAAAAATGTATACTTTTATAGTTTATATTATAGAACAGCAAACACTCTCCAGGCTTAATTTTCATAATCTTTTCTTTTATATTTAAAAGGTACTTAATACATATTATTTGCACTGAAGAAAAAATAACAAAATGGATTTTAAAGAGCTATACAAAGAGCTATTGTATAGTTTGTTCTTCAGCCAGCACTCCCTTAACCTTTAATAAAATGTCATGTGTAGTTAAAAATTCTAATTGCAAACATATGCTAATGCATTAGATGAAAATGCTTTTGGTAAGTGTGTAGTCCTAGGCAGTAGGAATGATAAATACGAAGCGTATCATAACTGAAACTCAGTCAGGAGAAGGTAGATCTGGTTTCCAATACACTATGTTCTGGCAATGATTTTCATCTTGGAGCTCTGAATGTGATCCTTAAATCTTTATAAATTAATCTGTTAAGTAAATTGAGAAGTTCTGTGCTATAGCCAAATTCTCTCCATATGGCTCAGAAAAAGGTTAAAGGAAGACAAATAAGAGCAGAGAAAAACTTTATACAGGTCTTATAACTAAGGTTGGGCAAGGTATGTCACTATGAGTAAATTACTGACTGAAAAGTACAGCTGAAAAATTGTCTCATAATTTACTATTTTCATGTCAAAGTAAATTTCACTAGAAATCAGTTAAAAACAGCAAACATTAAAAGTATTTTCAGAAAGACTAATATCATTTTTATTATATTAGAAAAAAAAGGTATCTGTTTTTTGGTTCAACTGTTTCACATCTTTTTATAACACTGATAGCTTCACTTTCCTCTTCTTACACAAAAGAAGGGAGGAATACGAGTATGCAGATATTATAACCCAAATTTCAACAGAGGCCAGTACTTTATATGGATGCATATAGGTAGAAGTAAGAAAAAACAACCTAAATATTCTGTGATAACAAGTACACGTCTTTGGAAGACCTCCATGTGACAATTTTACCACTGTATGGAGTACTCTAGCCATCATAAAAAAGTGTATCTATAGACATGCATGTGTCAAATTAGGTTAAATTTCATAGATTCTAGCTATTTTCAGATGACTCTAGATTGATTGTTACACAGTTACTCTGATGGATAAGAGACTACCTTCCTTATTATGCTCTTCTCTCTATACAGCTAAGATCTTTCTTGATCACTGACACTATTTAATCCTGAGAAGTTAAACTGTGGGTCATGTGTTTAAGTGCACTACTTCCTACTATCTCTGTTTAATATAGCGTGTTTAAATGAAACACAGCACCCACTCAGCACCCAGCAGCCATTCTGTTTGAAGCAATTTGCTACATGGACTTCAAAATGTTAGTGCATGATCCTTTAGATTAGTCATAGTTTCAAAATGATGTGGCATAGGTGACACAGGGTAGCCTATTTAATTGCCATTCCATAAAACAAACTGAAGGGAAAGCAGACAATTTTGTATATTTGGTAGTGTGATTGTTGTTTCTTAGGCCATTTTGCACTGGTTTACATACAGCTAGAAAACAGCTGCACAATATTGAAGGTACAAATTTGTTACACAAGAAAAGATGCATTTGCTATCTAAATCTCTATCTGGGGAACAGAAATATCCAAATATTCAGAAAAGTGCTGTGAAGATTTGTTGCTGAAGAAATCAGAACTCATGACCTGACAAACAGTACTTTATTTACCAAGCCAAGTATTTGACGATCTTGGAAACTCTGTAGAAGATTAATATTTTCATTTTGATAACAATGTTATCACAGCTAGGGTATTTTTTGATTCAGGTTTCTAAAGAGCTGTCTACTAGATATCTGTATGAGATTGCTGACACAGTGTTATATAGCAAACACAAGAACGAAAGCAGAGGTGAGCAGACACCTGTCTGTGGCTACAGATTTTCAGATTCCTAGATTCCTTTTCACTGTAGTGATAGAAGAGGAGGAACTCCAGGCTGAGAAAGCAAAATAAATAAATAAATAAATAAATATTTTAAAAATCGCAGCAAATAGGACAACTTGGGGACAGTTAAAATATTGTAATAAGTAACAAATGTCCATGACAAGTATGATGGTTGGACCAGATGATCTTGGAGGTCTTTTCCAACCTTAATGATTCTATGATTTTTTACTAGTTTCTCTTCTATGATTATGAGGTTATAAGAAAAAGGTATAGTTCATTATAGATTTATTATCTTGTATGATCATTTCTACAAATTAATGGCATTTAAGTGCAAAGTATTTTATTTTTCTAAGTATCAAAGATTTCATGGCTGACCTGGGAACTCTTGACTATGTAGTGGATGAGAGCTCCGCATAAATGAAGTACCTAAGTATTTAACTTATTTCTCAGGTGGATTTTGCAACCTACACTGAGTTCTGCACTGCTGCAGCTGAGATGTTTCCAGAGGTCTGCTCAATCTTCAACCACTCTAAGATAACATCTGGAAAAAGTAGGTTCCCTGAACCTACTAGTTCAGAACCTACTCTTCTCCAAGAAAGATTTTCATGCAATACACAGATAGGAATGTCTCTTTCTGTTATAAAGGTGCTGCATTAAAACCTTTGTTAATCTGCATGGACAGATTGACTTTCCCAAAAAAGGATATTTTTTCACAAGTTCACACACACACACACAAAGAAAAAAAAGTCTGAAATGTCCTCTCTATTTCCTAATGATACTTGATGAGACCTAAGAACAATTTAAGTAATGTACTGAACACCAGTCATTATTATTAAAATTTTAGCACCTAGACTGCCACCTAGTCTCTCAGGGACCTTCTGCAGTAGAAACTATAGAGGCAAACTGAAAGAGATATGATCTCTCTAATGGGAGAGACACACACTTAATCCAATGATTTTATTTTATTTTATTTGTAATGTAATTTTTAATATGTAATGTAGTAATGTAATTTGTAATTTTATTCTATATTTCTGCTACATAAAGTGAGTATGACACCAAGAGGTTCAAGGATGAAGTATGGTAAAAGAGTCTAAGGGTGTAAGTTAAGGCTGTAAGGGTCTTCAGCAGCACACTTCCAAATACAGCATGGTGTTGCAGCCAGATTTCTGCTACCAGCATTCTAGACACTAGATAACTGATAAAAACAACACTGACTTCATGAAGATACTTGACAGAGTCTACTTTAGCATTACAGTTATCCAGTACCTTGAGCTTCAGACATTTATTAAGATTTTACACCTATCTGAGGTAACAAATTTGTTGCTAATAGTTCAGAAAACTTAATTACATCCTTAAGATGAACTAATACAATTTTATGGTTATTTTTCAAGGTTAAATATTCCACATCCTTTTTCTTTTTTTTTTTTTTTTTTTCCCTGAAGGAAGGACAGTCTGAAATGACTGGTAGAAATGTCCACTGTAAGAAATGCAGATGCTTCTCAGGAATAGCTTAGCAGAAATATTAATAAGATTGATTTATGAATCAATTGACTTTGTGAGACTGTTTTTATGAGATTCATTTATTAAATCTTCAATCTAAATTTACATTTTACTTAGCAGAAAAAAATGTGTCAGAATGCAATATTTCAGAATATTCCTATCAAGTCTGAACTGTTAGTTTAAAAGTAATGAAACTGTGGCAGAGATGCCAGCACATCATCGGAGGTTGACAGAGATGTCAACTTTGTCCTATCAATCTACTGCAGAAACAAAGACCAGCTCAACTCAAACTCAGACACTCTATTTTTTTTATTTTTTTTTTCCTCTTAGACCAGTCCTAATGGGAAGCAATTGTTTTAGCTGCCAGTATAAACCAATAATGTAACTGTTCTTTGTATAGAAACCTAATTTCTGGCAAGCAGGCAGACATAGAACTCACACTATATGGGATTTAAGAAGTGTAAATAACAAACTTAGTTTACTTTCTGTCCAGTTTTTCTCCACTACACCTAACAACCATTTGCAATTTGGTGCATGGAGTTCTCATCCTCCGTTATTCTCCACCAGTTCAAGAATAACATTCAGGAAATTAAAAATAATACAGCAACCTACAAACCAGTCTTTTTCTCCCCAGTAGATCAGAGAATGATAACTGGAAAGGTAATTACTCCCAACCTGTCAGATGTTTACTGGCAAGACAGATAATAGTTACAACATGCAGCTCTATAGCATGAAAGGCCAGCCAGAATGACCTTTTCTCTCAATCCAGGAAATTCAGTGACTGAGTGCAGTCAGTCTCATTTCTACTTGGCAAGAGCTAGTAATGCCCCAGACAGTGGGAAGAGTTCATCAGAGCATCCTACCACCTGGGGAAAGGAGACTGACAGATGCGATTTTATGTTCAAAGCACTGCCTCATGCTCTGAAAATGAACACTACACATGACACAGAACAGCAATTTGAAAAAGAGTATTCCCAAAGTCAGCAACTCTTAGTGATACAAAAATAGGAAATTTCAGAAAAAAAAAATAAATCTTGTTTTAAATGATTGATCTCTGCAATCCTGCATAACTTATTCAAGCAATAAATGTGCATGAACTAAACTGGCAGCCTGACATTCACATAGAATTATGCATATTATTAAGTAACTTAAAACTGTGAGTGATATGTCTGGTTTTATTTGGGTCATTTCTGGTGTAAGAACATTCAATGTAATTACAAATATAAGTTACAAGCCATTCCATTAGATAATTACTATATTTATAGCTTAAAATAAAATCACATTTTGGAATTTGCTCATCTATACTGCCAAATGTTCTTCCCAATAAAATGCCAAGGAAAAGAGCAGTATATAGGAACATTAAGACAGAAAGAATTACAATACATTTGTATTGTTAACTTGACTTTGTTATATATTACAAAGATGAGGGGTGCTCCATGAACATACCACAGCTTCCTTGATTACTCTGTGGTCCTCTGATATAATCCATTTTTAACCATACACAAAACATATTTTCAGATTAAGACCTAAAAATATCCTTTTTAGCATCTGGTTTACAAACTAATTTTAATGGACTTACTATGCCTATCAAAAATGCCTGTGCTCACCAGACAGCACTGGTATATAATACCAAAGCCTGGTATTTTAACTAGTGAAAAGTCCATCTGCATTTTTCGTACTAATTACAGTAGAAAGTTTTGCAGTTGAGCCCCATTTTCTATGGAGGAATATAATGAACTCCCTCAGCCAATTCATGGGGCTGAAGCACTCTATGGCAATCTTCCCATTGCAATAAGTATGTTTACAGTGATTAATCAAGTACAAGTCTGAAAAAGATGGATAATTTGGCATTTTCTTCCTATAGTGAACAACAAACCATAAAATTGTTCAGCACTGTTCTGTATACTCTGCTAATTTTTTAGATTTTCAGAGCCAAAAAATCATCGACAAAGTAAAGCTTCAGTTACATGCACAGTTGTACTGATGTTTGGGTCAGATTCTGATTCATTCTGTGCAACTCTGCAATAAAGGAGTTATCCTTTCTTGCGCCACCTCTTAGCTCATTGTTCGTAACGTGTTGCCTCAAGCCACCTTCTGCCCGGATGGTTTGGTGAGATGGGAATTATGATTTATTCCACCTCAGCTTGCAGAATCCAAAGCTGTGGCTTGATTTTTGATCCTTATATTCTATGCCTGATACAGGCATAGTATCACTCTTCTAGTTCACCTGTAAAATCAAGTAGGTGCTTCCACTTATGCAGTATAGATATGTAACATGATGTCGTCAATAATCATCATTCTTGTAAATTTCCCAAATCATGACTCATAATCAAGATAGCCTAAGTCAAAAAGTCAACAGACCATTTCAAATAGGTTTGTGCTGCTGAGAACTCTCAGTTGTCAAAGAAGTCTCTCTGTTCAATTACTTACAGTGACACTACTATATTCTGAAATTCCTGTACCAGGTGGTGACTAATGAAGAATTCAAGCAAGGGTAATGGAAGAGAGCATATGATTTTGTATAACTGAATAAACAGAGTCCTTACAGATAATATCATTCATCTGACTCAGCATAATTTTGTTGTTTAGTAACCACTGTACCTTCACTGCTGTTTAAACCTGTGTAATGCAAATAGCAATCTACCAGACTGAAAAGATATTTCAGTGTCATTTAATAACTCTATCAATTCTTTTTCACTTTTTCCTTTTCAAACAGGGAGCGGGTCTTCCTTTATGTAACACGGAAATTCAGAGTACTTTAAATTCTGAAGTAGTTGCATAATGTTGTTGCTAAGCACTTCATTAAAAAATCTGAAACAAGTTCGTAAATAGATTATTGCAAATGACTGGGCTTAAACAAATTTGATTTTTACTGTTGACTTTTCACAGTTGTCTTATGCTTATCTAGTAAATTATTTAAACCTCTGCTTTACCTTCCCTCCTATAGCATTTTGATGTTAATCTTTATTCTGACATTAAGCTCTTATGGTTGCTTATGAAAGGCTATAATCATGCTGAGATAAGTTAATATAGTACTTTATTCTTAAACAACGTAAATAGGTGAAAGTCTACACCTCCTACAAAATTACACTTACACAAAAGACAAGGTAAAGAATTATTTGGTGATTTACCTGGTCTTGAGGAAGGTACTCTTGCTATCTCTAGGGAACATGGCTTTTTGGTTACTGCTATGTCTACTGAATCACAAAGACTGTTGTCATTTTCTGAAGGAACTGCATCCAGAGGTGCAGAGGGTATCGTTTCCAATGCATAACCTCTCTTCTTTGAATAAGATTCCTGAAATGCAAAAAAAATAATAATAATTAGGTAAGAGAGATGTTTATCAGTTGACAAATGAAAAGTAACTGGCTATCAGGGTTTAAAATTCTGCAAGTTAAATACTACATTCTAATAAAATCCAAACTGTAACAGATTGGAAGGATTATCTACATGCTCAAACAAAGATAACATTTCTTTTTTTGTTTGTTTGTAGTGTTTTGTTGTTTTGGTTTTGTAATATAGTACTTGTATGGTTACAGAAATATTTTTATTCAACTGTTGCATTTAGCAAAAGCTCCAACATAGCTGGTGTCGCCATACCTGCTTTGCTAGGTTCTAATTCAGGGGATGTCTTTTATTCATTTTTTTTTTATTTAAGATTATATCTTATCAAAGCGACAATTCCATTTACCACTGCAATTACTTTGTCTTTGGGGATGCTTTTACAATATGCTTATATTATATATAAGAAAGCTAAAGATGTGCCACCTACATTTTGATGTCAGAATCCCAGGATGTGAATGAAGATGACTAACTTCTGTATATTTGGGTGAGCAGCAATAATGGCACAAAGTCCCTTAACAGTTATACATATAGTGAACTCCCAACATTAGGAAATGCTAAGGGAGGGTAAAAGGGCAATAGCTAGAAGTTTTGGTAGAATGCTGAGCTGTCCAATCAAGCAGACTGTCTCTGTAAAAAGATACCATACAATTCCAATGGCGTTTCTTGACGCGTGGTTTTGTTTTGTTGTGTTTTTTTAATTGCATCAGAAAGCAATTACATCGTCAAAGATATTCCCACGCATATAGGACATATGGATGACTGAGAATGTCAAGCACTATACATAAATCAGATTTGATATAATAAAATGGATAGATATTATCATAGTGGTACTTAGAAAATGACTATAGAATCTGATGACCAGCGCAGGATGTGGAATAACACCTTTTTCTTCATATCACCTAGTGTAAACTGTGGCTGTGGATAACAGTCCTTTTTTATAAGTAAATGATTTATAGTGTTAGCAGATCATTACACTATTAAACTTCTTGCAGTTTTTCCCCCTTATTGTGTCACGACTGGATTTTTATGAGAGTTCGAAACCTGGTAGCAATTTAAAGACTCTAGAAAGAGAGTGCTGAGATGGCAGCAACAGGAGACCTGCTTCAAAATTGTACATGATGATCCAAATTTGGATACAGCTGATCCAAATTTTAAACATCTCCCAGGTTAACTAGCTGCTGAATAAAGAATTTGAAAATGAATAATGGAAAGAATTAAAGGAAAAATATATGTATATACAAAATGGTTGCATCTCTTCATCTTGGACCCTTTCTTGTTTATGTTTAGTCATAGTATGAGCTTCTTACATGAGCAAGATATCTATATGTTTAAGTTCTGGAACTCCAAAGACAAAACAAAGAATTAGACAAAGTTTGTAAGTGAGCCAACTGAAATTCAAAATACAACTTTCAAAACTTGAGTCATCTTATTCCTTAAATGAAGGAAAGCAAAAATTATTTCTGCAATCCATATCCTCTGCGGATAAATATAAATTTTATTATAAAACATATTTATTAAATATATTATAAAATGTATTTATTAAAATTTATTTTAAATACAAAGCATATTTAATTATTTAAATATATATATTTATTTTGAATCCTGTGAATTACACTTGCATAAAATGAAGCATGGACATTTTGAAGAGTATAAGCAAAAGAAAAAAGCTTACAAGTACACAGCTTTATTAGTCAAGTAAGTATGCATGAGTTGAAACCTTAGGCTTAAATTCAAGAAGATTTTAAAAACCTTGCAATTTATAAATAATAGCACTGTTAACTTTGTAATACATTCCTGACTTCTTATCACAATAAATATAGAAAATGTTTCTCCCAAGACTGTATTGTATAGCATGGAGGCACTGAAGTGGCCGAAATGCAACTGCAGATCAAGGAGAAAGTTCTTTCATATCTTGAAAAAAAGGAATTGCTACCTTGCACGTTTAAGTCATCTGTATCAAGACAAAGGTAAAAAATTCTTTACAAGTACAATGACTAAAACAGCAGACTTCAATTTCATCCTGTACATGCAAGTTTCTACAAGAATAAGTCAGAATGCCAAAACCTTAGTAATAGAGAATCTCTCTAGAGAAGCCCATAAAGGTTTATTGTAGTCTTAAAATTATCACTAAATACTGCAGCAACACCCTTCCCAGCTCCTAATTCAGCTACAGAAAATACAATTAAAATGGATATAGGAAAAAAAAAAAAAAAGAGAGAGAGAGAGAAGACATTAGAATTTATGTCTCTCTCCCAGTACTCTGTAGACTAAGTCAGCCAACAGGGATGGCCCAGAGAACAGTGAGACAAGCACAAGACCAGCAAAAGAATATAGTACTTCTCCTGCCTACAACCCTTTAAGGGTCCTGCACTTCTTAGTTAAAAGGTGCTGACTTTGCATTTCATGTCCATTAACCAAACTTTCTAAAATTACCTTCTCCAGTTGTCCTCAGAGCACATGTAACTTTTTTAAAGGTTGTATGCACCCTTTTTTTTTTTTAGCTATCTTGTTACATTTGATGTCCCCTAATTCTTCTATTTTGGGAGGCAACAAATGGTTGTTCCTTACATATTCACTTGTGATTTCACAAACCTCCATCACACACTACCTGGTTCTCTCTTTTAGAGAATGAGAATTTCTAGTCTACTCACACAGGTGTGTGAGTAGACCATCCCTGGCTTTAGACCATCCCTGGCTTTAGACCATCATGGCTTTAGACCATCCCTGTCACCCCCACCCTCTCAGTCTTCAGTAATGTGACAGGGTTCAGATTTTCACATGGCATTCGAGATGGGACTCACCAAGAAAGCCCTTAGTGACATAATGATGTTCTCCCTTTTGTACTCTATTTCTTTCCTAATTGCTTTCAACACTTTATTCAATTTTCTGAATATTATTCAATATTGTATAATTAACATTGAAAGAATATAAATGTCAGAAGAATACATAAAAATGATGGGGTTAGTGGGAAAATGGTTGTAATGTAAATCACTGACAAGTAAATTCTTCCTAACTCTTTCCTTGAAACAGCAAATATGATAATTTCTGCCAAACAGAACTCAAATAAGTTAGAGTCAAAAAAAAAAAAAAAAAAGTTAATGATTAAAAACACCTGGAATTCTATCAAATGAACAATAAAATGAAGATGTTAAGCCTTAATTAAAAAGTGTACTTGTAGCAAAACACAAAAATTTCATTGCTGGAGGAAAGCAATGTACTCTTCTGGTTGCTGTAACGTTCTCCATTTTGCAGGTACTGTGCACATTCTAGAGTTTTAAGCTCTAAAACCATTCAAGTTAGATGTTAGCAGATCACATAAAATTATCTTCAAGCATCAAGCAATGTGATTCTGTATTTTTTCTAAGATTAAAAACTCTTCAACAATCTTCTCAATAATACCAGTTCTGTTGTCTCACATCACCCACTATAACGTGCAGTAATTCTACAGAAATACTACATATGTCCTAGGAATTTTCATCTGCATAATAAAACCTTTTAAAGAAATACAAAATTCCATAATAGTTGAGCAATCTTTAGTCCTGAAATCAAATTAATCTGAGTTTAATTTTTAAAATTCAGAGATGATCCAATACCAAATTTCTGTGAGCTGTTCCAAAAAGTTGAAGATGACAAACGTAACTGACCACCCGCTATAATGTCAGAATTACTTCTTGTTTGAAATTAAAACTTTATAAAAGTAATGTGCTGGGTTGGTACATTAAAATGAGTACTTTAGTGAAAAGGATAGAAATATATACACAATAGATGTGAAAGAAAGAATGAGAGGGGGTGAGTCACTGGGAAAGTATTAGAGAACAGCTGCCCATCCTGTTAAGATATAAGTTAGCTTATTATATAATAAACATCAATTTGAGACTCAAGTTGTGGACAACATGACAGGAAAACACCAAGCCCAGAGGTATTTGGCCAACCCAGAGGTATTTGGCCAACTAGGTCTCTTCTGAACATATACTTGACGGTCTAATGTATACCAGCTGTAATCCAAAACCCAAATAGGACTAGAAAACAGAAGAGGAAAGAAAAAGGATGTGACCATTGACCAGTGGGGGTGAAAGTGCTCCTAAAAAAATAAATACGGTGATTGCAAGTGGTAATTTACAAGTATGAAAAAAGCAGTATTCCATTCCAAGAGCATATCTTCAAAACCTACATGATTTCAAGTTAGGCCTTTTCTCCATGTTTCTGCCAATCTTTAGCCTTCTAGATACATTCCTTACAAGAATCAGTCTGAATGATAGATGCTCAAAGAATGCAATATAAGCAGTATATATAAACTTTCGTATGACCTGAGAACAGAAAGGTATAGTGAGCTCAGTAAGCGTCTAATCTGAAATGACATTCTGACAAGAAGAAAGAATTCGTCTTTAATGGATTATTTTTTTTCACACCATCCATCTCCTATCCTACAGAAATCAGGTCAAGTTTATTATTTCAAGTATATTATTATCTGAAAAATACATCAGAGTCAGACATGACTGCCAGATGAGCAATAGCAGAAAAGCCACTCTTAAAAGATGGGCTGTTGCACATGATTTGCTATCATTCATCATTTCTCTACAGTGACAATTCATGGAGGTATGTTGTGTTTCAACAGATAATTCTTAATTTCTGTATAACTTAGAAATTCTAAATTTATGAACAGTTGTGTTGACTTTCTGTGGTCTAGCCTATTCACATTTGAAGGCCACACTGTATCCTGTTATTTGAAAACTTGCTGGAACTGGATTTTCTTAAGTCTCTCTTTTGATGTATGACTTCATTGTCATTAAACACTAACTGTCATCAAAACTTATGTGAGAGACCTAATAAGAATCACAGAGGTTCGATTATTATTTTAGCCTTAAGGAACTTTATTAGAAAATATATGGAATATGTATGTCCTTATAAATACTTATACTTGAAAATATAATTTAAGGACACTGACCTAGAAAGAGAATGACTAGTAGGCAGTTTCAATGGCCTTATTGTTGGATAATTCAGATTTTAAAGAAAAATCTAAGGCTATAATTACTGCTGCAAACAGATAAGAAGTATGATGTGCTGGTTTTCCTTTTTTTTTTTTTTTTTTTTTTTTTTTTTCTGGATAATCCTTAAAGGAGAAATGTTCTAATAAAAGTACAAAGGAAGACTGCAATGTATCTGCCAATGTTAGAAATTTTCTTTTTCATTTATATAAACAATGACGAACTGCTATTAAATTCTTATCCTTAAATTCTACCTAAATTCTAACCAACATAGTAGACTACATTCTGCCTAGCCTATCTTTATAACATTGTCATACTTCTATTAATATGTCTTTGAAGAGTTATTGATTCTAAATTCACTGCCAGCCCAAAGCTGATGATTACCATGAGCATGAAGAATGAGTATTGCATTTACAACATTCACGAATTTGTGTCAAACATACTTCTTTATGCTTGTAAACAGATTGTTATATAATGTTGTCTGATTGGGAAACTTCATACTGAAATGTTCTTGATAAATCACCAAAGGTTGTTGAGAGGAATCAAGAATTCAATCAAGAAAGAAGTCCCAAAGGGACTTCTGATCAGTGACCGAAGATAACTGGACAGTTTTTTGCTATGCAGCAAGATGGTGGGAAGAATGCCTGAATCTGAACAGTGTTGTGTGAGTATGTTACAATGATGTACTGAGAAAAAATAATTAGAAATACTTCCGATGTCATCATAACCCAAAACCACAATTAGATGGTGAAATATTTATTTTGACTGCATCTACACTGAAACAAAGCAGTAATATTACTGTAATTTTAGGGCTAGTAAAATCTCTTTTATCTATTGCTAATAATTTAACCAAAGTCATTTGTATAGTATCATGTAATTAGAATCATTTTTCATGAGTCAAACTATGATGAATGTTCATTGTTATGACAGCTAGAAACACTTGAATATGTAATTTGTCACAGAACAGATAATAAGGTTCACTTCATGATATATTACAGATTTTGGAAAATCCCCAATAATCTCATTTAATGGTAATGACATCAGAGGATCTACTCTGGTCTGCATGAAATGTTTGTAATAAAGATTTGTAAAGAGCATTCCTTTCTACCCTCTTACCAAGTTTCTGAAACTGTGGCTTTGCTGTTGTAGGACTAATAAATGTCCAAAGTTATACAAAATAATTCTTTCCATCCAGCACCTGAAACAGCAGTAGTGATAATGTTTCAGTAGGTCATTCCCAGAGCTGATGATAATGTTTACACAAAAAAACTGGGAGGTTTGATTTCTGTATATTTATATTATTAGAAGCGTAAAATAAAGATGATGCATATTTTGTTCAGAAACCATTCAAGAAAGTTAGATTCACTATTTTATTTTTTTGTCTGAAAGAAAAAAAAAAAAAAAAAAAAAAAAAAAGAGCATTATTTACATGGCACCCCAAATGTAGGTTTATCCTCTCTTTTTTGATTGTGTTGTTAAAAATCTAACATTTCATATGAAAAATCTGCAGATGTCAATCCTTGAGAGCTGAAGGTTCCCACAAAGTTTTACGATGCGTAAGTAGCTAATGTAACCTAAATTTAAAATGTCTTAAAATTGGGGTAAATTGTGAGCATAATGAATGCATTGTTAATCCCAGCAGCAGAAGCATATCCCTACATCTTAAGGAGAGTTTTCATAATTCTATCTGGCAGATACTCATAATTTCAAATGACATTATATTGTTGTAGTCACGCTGCATGTTTTCCCATGCATGCAATATTCAGGCCATGAAAAAGAGCAGATGCTTCCTCTAATAAATAACTCACTATGAGAAAGAATGTACTGAGTCTAACTAATCTGGTTTATGCAAATGCTAATGGTTGTGTGTGACAATGTTAAAATAATGCAGTAACTGGTTTAATAAATGATTCTTAGGTTAGCTGAACAAAATGCATTTACAAACTAGAAAGTAATTTCCAGGTTAAATATCCTTCCATTTTTAACACTGTTTTCATGAACAGAGTTAAACAAAAAAAACATGTCTTGCTTGAATATCAAGCAATAGGAAAATGCCTATTTAAAACAAAGGCTATTATATTAGCAAGATAAAACAAGTAGAAACCTCGGCTCCATGGAAACAATGTTTCTCTACAAGTTGCTTATGCTCTTATACTTAGGTTTTAAACTCCCTCTCTCACAAACACAAGCAGTTAGCTCAAATTTCAGTAAATTTAGAAAAATCATGACAAAAAAATAAGAATAGAATAGAATATTTATGCATCACTAAGTCTCTGCAATTTGTTCAAATTTCAGTAAACTTACAAAAATCAGGATTAAAAAAATAGAATATTTGTGCATTACTAAGTATGTTAATAAAAACACTGTTTTAATCATTGGCTGTCAAAGTATTTGGATATAGTTTCAAAGACAGAACTTTATATATGAAGGAAGGCCCACACAAACATCTTATTTTCATACACCACTTTCTCCAGTAAGTGAGAGAATAACTCATTAGAAAATGAGGATCTGGAGTAATGCATTAGAAGAATGAAAAAGCTTCACAGCGTTTCACAGTTTCAAGAGGTAAGTTTCAAAGTTCAAAGCACACAGAAGTGTAGGAGGAAGGTTCTTCTGATACTGAAGCCTGAAGAGGAAAGAAACTGCGTTCCTCTTTCTTAGACACTGATAAATGCATACGTACTTCTGTCAGGCTCTGCAGGCTCTGAATTTCATTTAGTAACAGCCCTAAAATTTGAAGGTTGTTATAAACGGACATTTTTACACATTATCAGTTTGTTACGTAATCAGAAGACCTCTTCACCTAAAAAAAAAAAAAAAAAAAAAAAAAAAAAGAGGGAGAGAGAGAAAGAGCGAGGAAAAGAGAGAAAGAGAGATTGTTTTTTGTTTGTTTTTGCTTTATTTTGTTTTCAAGAAAAGGGTCATTAGAGTTTTATGGAAAAAGTGGTAGATTCCTGACATACAGGGATGCCAATACTATCTGAATAATGAACTGACAGGTTCATTATGAGCACCACATGATTTTTTTTTAAACAGTCAACATTAAATCACTTTCCCCTAAGCCGATAAAAGTATTTTCCTTTTTGGGTTAGTGTTTTTGAACATGCCTGAGAAAGATTAGGTTTGAAATATGAGCAGAAAGAGTGAATTGGAATTCAGTGTTCTGCTTTTGGGACACAAGGCTGTGAACCATTCATGCTTCCACCTCCACTATGAAAAATCCATGGGCTCAGTCCAGCTCTGAAGCAAATTTTGTCTTCTACCATACTAAAACTTTTCTAAGGTTTGCCAATCTCATGTTTCCAGTAGAAGCAGAAAACATAAAGTGAAAATAATCTCTCAAATGATAAGAGCCATACCACAGAAAATATTAGATACTGAAAAACCCTGAAGCAGATTCAGTATTTACTGGAGAGCAAATGCAGCAAACATGTTATGAAATCCCCTTCTCTTACTACTCTGTGTTAAGCAGACAGGCTGGAATTTCCTCGCATTTTATAGTTTCACTCCTATCTATAACAGTGCCAGTAAATGAAGAATAAAGGGGTTGCTACAGAGGAGACAGAGGAATTGAATACACCTAAGATCTGGAAGTAAAACACATCATAGAATCATAGAATGCTTTGGGTTGGAAGGGACCTTAAAGATCACCTGGTTCCAACCCCCTGCCATGGGCAGCGACACCTCCCACTAGACCAGGTTGCTCAAAGCCCCATCTGACCTGGCCTTGAACACTTCCAGGGATGGGGCATCCACAACATCTCTGGGCAACTTGTACCGGTGCCTCATCACCCTCTGAGTAAATACTTTTTTTTTCCTGATATCTAATCTAAATCTACTCTCTTTTAGTTTAAAGCTATTACCCCTTGCCATCTGTGTAAATGGCAATTTTCACTACTAACCTAAAACAGAAAATAATCCTAGAAAAGCAAACTGCCTTGATTACAGGGCAAATAATACCAGTAAAGAGAAGTATTATTGACACCATTTTCCTTGCAAAGGTGTACCATTGCAGCATGCTGATCCAGAATTTGTTAGTAATAATCTGTGCATTTTTAGAAAATATTCTGTATCTGCCCATGCAGCTTGTTAAGACGTCATGTAAATACTTCACAAATTTGCACAATAGACACCAACGATCTGATGCCATGCAAAATGGATTTAGTATAAGCTACAAAAAACATTTTGTATTTCAGGAAAGGAAGTATCTCACATTTCAAACTTTTCCAGTTTGATATGAAGATTTAAAAATCTAACTATATTAGGTATAAAAGTTATTATTGCGATAGTGTAAGCCAAGCCTCTTGGAAGAAACTCCTTCTACACAAACTACCACCATAAAGTAGAAAGGATGAGAAAATACTTTTCTGAATATTTAAGTTATTGAAAGACATATAATCAAAAAATAACTTTGTTATGAATAATACCTTTATCTGGTACAAAGCTGAAGAGAAAATGAGATACAAAATCAATGAGAGAAGAATATTCTGAAATTGCTCTTTAAAGGTCCCAGGAGGCATGAAAAGTATGGCACACACTTCCTAATTAAATAAAACAAAACAATCTTCAAGTGTCTACAATAAGTATGGTATTTTTAGTGCATATTTTTCAGCAGTGTGAAAACGGAATCTAACAATAAGAGGGAAATATTCATCCCGTAAGTTAGAATCAGTATTTAAAAACTGGAAAATAAGTTATGGCATTAAAACAGAATAAGAAACGTGCAGCATTGTAGTAGACAAATTTTAGTACAATATTGTTTCAAAGAACCCAGTATTTTCCCATTCAGAACTGTAGTTCAGAACTCAATGGGACTCTACACGCTTTGCAGTTTCCTGGCCAGGAATGTGCCAAAAAAAATGTGCCATTTATAACATAGCTATTTACAGATACAAGTTTCATGATCCGGTGCTATCTTTTCATACTGTTTACATATTCAGAAATTCTATGAGGGCTGAACCCAATTGACTAAGACTGAAATATAAGAGCTATATATTAACATATTTACCTAATTCAATACACGTCAATGAAGGAGATATATTCAGCTAAAAGACATGCTACTTCCTTATGGCTCTCTAATTAAGGAGTCTCACTGTTTTATATCAAAGTTTATTTAAGATTTAATTGTTACCATAATGATCTCTATGGTGTGATAATCTACTTATCTATTGCAGATTTATTGAACAATGGAAACTGAAAATATTGAGATTATATAAAATGAGGTGAATAAGGATTGTAAGGAAAATTATGTTGCATTTTCAATTAAATTTGAACTTAGAAAACTTTCTATAGTTTCACTGCACATTCCTGTTTCAAAAAAGCTAACACAGAATTAGACATTTATTTGGTCAGTATGCAGGAATATTGCCCCAGATTTGCAGTCATACCAGCTTTCACTGCAGATATTCTCCTTGAATGCTGTGCAATTGTCCTTCATATGTGAACAAATTACTATGTCAGTGTTTCACACCAACAAAATGCTAAAAAGTATACAAAACTCTTTGCTTACTGATTCTATTTTTTCAGGCTGCGATTCAACTAAGTTAGTTTCTCATACTTCAACAAATGAATAAACTTCAAAAGAGCAATGTAACTGCTTGAAGTTAATATACTTGAGTGATTTGAAAACTCATGATCTTTTCATCTTTTCATCTGAGAAAACAGATTTGTTCAGTAGAAATCTACAAAGCAGAAAGACTGCATGTAATGTGGAGTACCCTAAAGCTGGGCAACAGGATACACTTGGCAGTGGATTCCTCTTTCTGACTCTTAAACACCTAAATCAGATTGAAAATGAGATCCTAGCCATTTACATTGTACGTTATTACAGTCAGAAGAAACAAAAAACATACACTAATCTGCCCATTTTAGAAGTGGGCAGAAAGGAGCACACGCAGACCTTCTGCTTTGTCAGTTGTGTACCCTCCGTAAGTGCTCCACTGTTTAATTTGCACACAAATTCAGCTCTAAGGCTAGTCATGCAGTCAAACACACCCCTCTACTCCATGTCTTACACTGGCTGGCTTCCAATGGTTTCCTGTTCAACAGAAAAGAGCAATCAATTGAAATGAATTGAATCAATCTGAGATGTCTACACTTTCGCATTGATATAGAGACCACAAGAACCCAGATGGGCTTCTGAATGAACTTTCGGCAGTCAATATTTATTCATCACAATGCAAAACCAATAACTCTATAAAACCAATCTGAATGAATCAGAATTTAGGCACCTTTCCACATACAAGTGAATTACAACAATCTCTTCAGAAAGCTTTCTGAGTGCACAGAACTTCAGCATCTGTCAGATAGAGAGGCTGGCTAGAGAGGAAGCTAGTGGGCTGTAGTACTTAGAGAATTAGGAAGTTAAAAGCACTGAGAGTTATGAACATTCAAAATTAAGAATTAAATAGTACTTAACACTGCCTAAAACATCTACTTTTTTCTCTTCTTTTTCACAATATAAAATTTTGTGAATCATAAATTGAGATGTAATGACATTAAAGCCACCTATGAAATTGTATAGTCAACTTGTTACTGTCAAATTATTAATTTATGTCATTGTCTTCAGATTTACATCCTTCATGCTGAAAAGCTCTGCCAAATGCCTGGTGGATTGTTCAGGTTATAGGGAGAAACATTTAGAAGGTGATTTAAAAAAAAAAAAAAATCCCTCTTTCTCCAAGGAAAAACAACTACATGTATTATCTATATTATTATTATTATCAGTGTTACTGTTATTTCTATTTATTACAATAAATTTTTATGTATCAGGACTGCTTATTGTTTCTGAAATGTGAACAGAGCATTTGCATTTTACAGCAATATGAATGATTATTAGCATTCTAGGTAGAAAAACATAAAAAATTAAATTCCTCATTTTCTATATGAATTGCCTTTATGTAGAGGCCTTAAAGTTAAAAGACTTATTTCACTGGAATTGGCAGAGCATGTTTTCTATCAGTAAACAAAGTCAAAATACCTTATCATGAAAACATACAACAATGTAGTCTTATATATTTCCCTTTTATATCTCAAGCAAGAATTATCCTTAACTTCAATTTCATTTTCTTTGACTTCCAATTCATGATTTCATATTAATTATGAATTATCAATAGTGGAAAAAATCATCAGAATGAGTTTGATATCGTTGAGAACTCTTAGCCTTAAATTGGGCTTGGATTTTTGTGAATACATATCTCCTGATAAAGTTCTGTGTGTATGGAAGCCCAAATGGGATTAAGCAAATTAATGCTTATGCTTAGTAGGCTTAAGTAATTTGGTGAATCAGGGTTTATCTCACTTTCAGCCTCAGTATAATAGGTATTGATAACAGAAACAGTTCTCAGTGAAATACAACAGTCAGACGAAATTAAACCAAGGCACAATCTCTTTTGTACAACAGGAGGGGATTCACAATAACAGACTATAAAATTGTTCATTTTAAGTGCTCAATTGTCAGTCAGGTCTCTTCAGAAAGAAGTCAGGTTCTATCAATTTTAGAGACTTCTCTAGGGACTTACTCTCACTGTTCTGCAAAGCCATGAATTTCCTTACTACTAAAAACTCCTGAAGAAAAAAAAAAAAAAAGCCCTTTCAATTTCCAGTATTATCTTGCCAACAGTTGTCAAATACATTTGTACACTACCAAAACAAAAAATCCAGGCTCATAAAAAAAAGTTGTAAAATGTCAAGTGCCTTTGAACAGCCTTTGGACAGTCTTAAGTACTGGCACCCAGGTACCTCAAATACCCATCTCTTTGTTCACAAAGTATTTTCTTCCTGTTATTATTATAGAAACAACAAATACGAAGTATCTATCATGGCTTTTATTCCATAGAAAGTAAGACTGAACTGTACACCCAATTTGGTCAGATTAAACTGGAACTCCTAAATTTTCAAGTTTCAACAGACTGTTTTAATATTTCAGGTACGTAGCTGAAGGACTAACATTAAGTTTTTAATATAAAGTTGGACTTCTTTCATGTACAAAACTATTATGCATTATCACTATCCATTTTCTGTGCAATTGAAACTGATTTTTTGTTCCATTTTCCCTTAATTTTTCAAACTATACTGAAAGCTAAAATTCCCTGAAAGTGAATTCTGGTTACCACTAAATTGCAAACCACAGAGTAACAAAATGTACTATACTTACTCTGTTTAAGATCTTCCTATACCATCACTGTGCCACATTTTAGTTTTGTGGCACAGTGTACATTTGCTATGACAGTGTACTACTCAACATTAATTTGTACATGAATGTGAATATTAGCAGTTATTAAGTCTATCTTGAAAACCAGTATGATTAGCAATACTTCAGATGATATCTGACATATATTAACACTTCCAGTATTGTTTGACCTCCCTCTCTGTCTTAGCCCATTTAATTTTTCTGTTTTATTGTCATACCAAGAGCCAACAAGCACAAACCAACAGTGCCCAGATCAAATCAGTGCTGGTCAGGGATAACCAATCTTTAACAAATAGTAATTTACAAACTCAAAAAAAGTGAGTCATTCCTAAATTTTTCAAATATTGAGCTCATTTCAGGTCACATAACTAGAATTTTATATAGAATTACAAAATGTAGATGTTTACATATAATTACATAGAAGAGAACCCTGGAAGTTATCCAACCTCTTTGTCGAAGCAATATTAACCATTTGCTCAGGTTACTGTAGACATTTTCCAGTCAATTCTGAAAGTATCCAAGGATTAAGATTACCACATTTCTGGTTACATTACATACGTGTGTAGTGGTGTCTAGATTGTGCTACTAGTACAGTAAAAATGCATATGACACAAAGACATCTGAAGTCATCAGCAACTGGAAATTTACACTGGAAATGGAGAAGTTACATATTACATACAAGAACAAAATGCTCGGCTTAATCCCTTAAAACAATCAGAAAATGTAGCATAGCACTAAAATAAGCTGCAATTTTTCCAATATACTTATTTCCCATCACTGTTCAGCAGGGTATAATCATCACCTGCTGATTCTTTCTAGGGAGAATACATACTGCACTTTTCTGTAGCTGCTTCAGTGTGTGGGTGGCATGTTCCTGAAATTACTAATAAAACTTCAGCTTACTCCAGAGACAACAATGTAAAGCAAGAGTTTAACAGAAATATTTTTTTATCAGTAATACAGCTTTCCACATCAACCCTATTTAAATAAACTCACCATTTAATCTACTAAATTAGGAAATATAATCATATTTCTCACTAAATGTTAGAGACTATATGAAAATATTATAGATAACATTACAATTGTAGTCTGGCTGGGAGGGGACAGAACCAGGACAGCCTGTTTTAGGTATGCCAAAGTGTTCCTGGCCAATGGTGGTCCCAGGAAGATAACTCAGTCTCTACATCATTCTTATCATCACTTATCAAATTAGTACATCAGCAAAGAAGATAACATTTCCTGCTCTGTAACATATAAATTAGATTAATGCACAAGGCTTTCTATTTCTAATTTTGGTGAACTTCAACATCAAGAAATATTTGTCTAATCTGTTTATTTACCAGCCTAATTTGAAACGTTCTTCCACTGAATGCACTGAGAGAGAAAGTTGTTAGAGAAGTGAAGGATGACATGACTTCTTGAGTACAACTTGTTCAAATACTTTAGCTAAGAGTGCTTATTTGAAAAAATGCTCTTTAGTTTTCTCTTATTAAATAGCAAAGAAGAAATAATCCCTCTTCTACAGTCCCTACTCTGTACTTCAGCATTCAAAAAGTAACAGTAACGCTTGCACTGAGGTTAAAAATCTATGAAAATTTTTAGAGGCAGCTGAAAAAAGAATAAGTTCAAGTTGGATGAACATGTTAAAATGAAAACATATAATGCCTAATACATCTCACAATATTAACATTCTCCAAAAAGAGACAACATGGATTCATGCTTTCTCTCTCTAGACTGTATCAGCAGACAGATTTTTTAGGAATTGATTTAATATCTATGTGAAAATTCAGTTAGCTTCTTACCTAATTTCCTTGTTCATCTCTTATATATCCAGAACTGTCTTTGGGATTGTAAACATAATTGTAACATAATAATTGTTATGGTCAGGCTTTCTGTAGAATCAACTTTAAACTGCTTTTATCGGGGAAATACATATGATGTAGGAAAATTACTCCATTTGGCAGTATAAATTCCTCTCCATTAGAAACAACTTTTTGAAATTACAATAAAAAGTACAGACAAATGTGATAATCTTCTTGAAATAAGACGTGAAATACACAATCCTATTAACTAATGCATCAAACTCCAAACTCTAAGTATTCCTATCATAGCCTACACTGAAACAGTATTATAGTTTATCATCTAGAAACGTAGTCTAGAGTCTACTTCCTCTTCCCTCCTTTCAAATGAGGAAAATTTACTTCCACAGGAGAAGCATGGGACAAAGTTGCTAGAGTTCTTACTTCTAGCAATTTAGGGGTTGTATAAGCAGAGTATGTAGATCATTTACTTAAAAGTAAATGTGGAGGTTTCTCAGAAGTTCATCGGTACTAAAAAGGTGAAAATCTGACCTTAAGCTAGCAATTCAGTCCTTCTTTAAACTTTCCTCATCTGTATGGTTTTGTAAATAGCCATGCTTCTGGTAACTGGTGGCATAATTTATGTTTAAGGCTCTTAAATCAAAGCTCTTTTTTTTTTTTTTTTCCGACAGCAACAGCACTACTCTCTTTACTGATATTACTTTTATGTTGTAATAGACACATGTGGTGTTCCTGGCTGGCTGTCATGTCAAACATAGGGAATAACTGTCAAGATTTTTAAGTTATACATATGACATTTAATTCAAGACAAGTGCAGTGAAGCTGATCCAGCAGCTTCCTAAATGGGACATAGCTAAGCCTACTTTATCCCACAATTATTTTATACCACAATTAGGAAAAAATGCTGACATGGCTGTCAAGATTAAGGTGTGCAGACCACTTGCTTTAAACTGATAATATTGGTGTGATCACACAGGACTCTGCACCACCCATCTCTGTGCCAGACAGCCCTGTATTTATCTCTGTACATCAAGCCATAACAAGTTCTGTTGCTTAGCAGAGAAATAAGCAGAACACGCTATCCATAAAAAGAGAAAATGGAATGGAAACTACAGAATTTAACACATTTGGAGTCTGATGTTTTATTCCAAAGAAAATGTGGGTACATATGTATGTGGATACTGATAAAATTTGTAAAACAAATATATTAGGAACTGAATAGTAAACTAACCTACACCACATAATGGAAGATTAAGACCAAGAAATAATTCTATTATTGGAAAAAAAAAAAAAAAAAGAATGCTCTATATATACTTAATATATTTCTTACCAATCCCTTACCTTGCACCCTTTAACCAATTAATAAATTGATTAAATGTCCTTGCCAAACTGTTAAAATTGCTTCGTGCTACATTCCCAAAACCTATGGTCCAGTGAGAGGAACTATCCTTTGATTAATATTTTAAGTTGACTTAAATAAGAAGACTTTAAGGGAAAAACAGCTAAGCTATTGCAGTACATTTACCTCCATATCTGAGCAGTTTAATGGCTATTTCACATATAAATATAATGAGATTGCAGAAGGTAAGGTACTGCCTTCACCACAAGGTGAATGTGGTGATACAATGTGGTGGTACAGTCTTACAGTATATGACTAGCAGTCTCAGGAGATTTGTAGTCTAGGTCAGTTACTGTGCTGAAGCGTCTGCTCCTATTTCACTACTACCAGTACCTGTTCTGTGATCATTCCTTCAAGAAGAGCATAAATACATGTAAAGCTGTAGAATCAACCTAGATATCTGCTGAACTCTGTCCCAACAGCTTGTATTTTTTCAGAGATCCTCATAACTAACTACCCACATATATATTAGACTGATTGTACTATTTCTACCTCTAAACTTTCCTATTATATATTTAGCTCAATTACCACTCTCTTCATGAAAGCTTCCTCATTTAGATGGCCAATAACAATGTCAAAACATTGCTTCCAGCTTGTATATGATTATCAGGCACTGCTCAAAACTATTTTTTAAGGATCGTATCTCAGTTTTCTTTCCAGTACTCACCTAGAGCATAGTGAGATCTCTCCAGTTAAATGTATAAACCTACAAGGTATAAACCTTGCCACATAGCCCCTACTTCTGTTGCTAGTCTGAGAGAAAAATATATAGGAAATATATTCTTTTATTCCAGCTCTTGGATGGGAGGAAATATTCATTAGTTTCATATTTTTATGTTGGTTAAGACATGCAAACATAAAAAGCGTTAAAAATCTTGGTACTTACTGCAGGAAGACTTTACAAGAACTGGAGATCCATGGGAGAGGTGTTAATACTATCATACCACTTATAAAAGTTTAGTTTCAGTTTAAAAGCTGTGTCACTGCAAAGTAAACTGCTTCCAACAAAGCCCAGAATGCTAGAATTTTAGAGTGGAGGTTTACATGTTTTAACATTGTCAAAGTTGTTTTTATTCTATTTGCTTATCTGTAAGATTATTTGAAATTTCAGCATCTGTAGAAGATAGTTACTCAATTATGTAGGTTGAACAAGGGATTTTCTTTTGTAATGACTGACAGTTAGAGAATATATAATCTGGAATTTCCTAAAAAAGGTTCTTTCAGATATAAAATACCGATTTGTGGAAGTCAATATTTTCACAAAAATGCAAGTAACAATTTTACCAAGGATAGAATTTCTGTTCAAAAAGAAAGATTAATTTCAGAAAGAAAAAAAAAAAAAAAAAGAAAAAAAAATAGAAGAAAAAAACAAACAAACAAGCAAACAGCAGACACTCAGTAACATAAACCATAAACTACAAGTGAAATTCAAAGCCTGCTAAAATAAGAAGAGGCATTTAAATTTCAGTCTCCCAGAATCCTGCTGGGTATCCTTGCTGTCTGGCTTTTGATTATTTTGGGGGTGGATGAAGCTGTTTGTCAACTCCATTCTGATGTATAGTTGAAGAATTTCTAAAACACTGAAATTTTTACAAGATGTAAAGATTTTCCACCATTCTCTTCCAGAACTTTACCAATTGTGAGACTGCAAAAGAGAGGCGCTTATGCCACTTCTGAGAACACCTGTATTACTGTTATGTTAAGTTTTAAAACAATTCACACAGAACTTCCTCTAATAGCCCTTTTTAAAATGACACTTCTCAGCACTGTACAGACAGAAATTACATACTGTATGTCATATCTCCAGCCAAGTCTTTTTTCATAACTACCATAAAGAAATCAAGGAGATATTTGATCTCAAATGTCAAGGAGATAACTGTTCTTCTATTTGGCGTACTGAATACTGTTAACTCATAAGGTCATAGATGTATACTGTCATACTCACCTAAAATTCACGTTCATTTTACCATTTTACAAACCAAGGATCAATTGCATGTTTGGTCTCCTTCAATGTGCAAATACAGTATAATTACATAACTGTAATATCTATTTTTAACTGGAAGAGAACTGGAAAAATTAACTTGTAGAGTAATTCACAGTTTTGACTATTTAGTGCTCCTAAGTATGGATTTGAAGACATACAGCCAATTATGTTTTTTTAATTGTTTCTTCATGATAAAATCTGCATTTTTTTTTGACATGGTAGTGTCCTGACCTGAGTATCAAAAATACATTTTTGTACTTTTACCTAAAACATAATGTTGTAGAATGTAACCATCATATTATTTTCAGGCTAATTCAACATGTTGGTCCTATTATAAACAACGAAATAAAAAAGTTTGTGTTCTTGATCCTTTTGAACATGATACTCTTTGCTGCATTCTGAATTAAATGCGGAAGATCCCACTGAATAGTCTAGAAAACTGCACAGTGTTGTTAACACCTTTTCAACTGAATTCACTGGCTTGTAATTTTGAGGCTTCTCACTAGTTATCTTCTTTCTTTTCTTGCATAAGAAAGAAAATCAAATAATAAAAATAATAATATTTCCATCTTCAATTCTTATGGAGAGAAATGAGCTAGAAACAAAGTATGTCATTTGATGAAAGAACAGAGATTAAATATACTCTTTTTTGTATCCATAATTAAAAATGTTGTTAGTTCTCAGAGCAAGAAAGTTATTGTGAAGTTGAATTTAAAAGTTAAATAAAAAGAATCAAACTAATTCAGCAGTGACTATCTTATAATATACATCCTTCTTGAAATTAATCTCTCTTTATGAAAAGGAAAGAGCCAACCAAGCTAACTTTATTCTATTTTTCAAATGCATTTCTCAGTTCTATAGCACTCTTTAAATATATTAAATAAATATATAAAAGAAGCTAGGAAAACAAAATGTTCTTTAAAATCAGGAAATCACTCCAAAATGGCACATATGTTCATAATAGAAAGTTTAACAGTAATTATAACATATCTAATACACACTTAGAGAATAAAAGTTTAATTTAAGAAATATTTTTGAAACAAATCCTTCAAAATAAGGAGCTAGTAATTACTGGGCTCCTATTGTTAACCAGGATAACTCCAGTAGCTCTGTACCTTGCCAAATGTCTAAGATGACAGATAGTTTGAAGTAGAAAACAGCTACTGAAAATGGAAAGGAGTACAAAAACTGCTTATAAAAAGATAGGGCAGTGCTCATTGTTATTCAAGTACATTAGTTGTCATATCCTGTTTCCATTGACTGCAGTGGAAGCTTTAGCATTGACTTCAAACAGGTGCAAGTCTCATGAGACTAAGGGGAATAAAACGTACAGTCATGGTATGAAAGCAACAGTGTATAAAGTATGGTGAGACAGGATATGTAATTCCAATCTGGTACACAAGAATCTGACAAAGTTCTTTAAATGTAGTGCCAAGTAAGGATGCAACTGAAAAAACAGACATTTCTAAACAGAAGTTTGGCAGGCCTCCATTCAATGCTACAAGAAAAGCTCAAGAAAGATGTAACAGAAATTAGAGAGCTAAACTATAGCAGAGGGAGAGAACAAGGGAGACCCAGAAGCAGCCATAAGAATCATCCTGTTCTGTAGCAGTATAATACTGTTTTTTTAGGACACAGCCACTGGCATGCATTGGTGGATACTGCAAACTGGTCTACTCTGAGCTGTTGAGACTTAGACCCAAGTATATTGCCCATTTTTATTTATTCTCCTCTGTAATATCATGAGCATTCAAAAATGTTAGAAGACTTTTTTTTTTTTTTTTTTTTTTAACTTACATAATCTTCAAAGAGAAGACTTAGGCTATATTCTTACATCAGTAGAGCTATGTATGATGATCTTAATTAATTATATAAAGAAAGTAGCTGAGATATCATTATATTAATTAGAAACTGGTCAAAAATAGAGTGTTTATCCCAAAGGAAACTGTGGACTGCAAAATGTCTTTCCCAATTGAATCATAAGAGAAAGCTATACAACATAAAAACTGTCTAAAATGAGAGTAATAAACATCAAACTGTATCAATATTAAACTCAGCTGTATAAGTGTTAAAACAGGAAAATTGAAACTCAACATTTCATTTTGAAACTGGATTTTAACGTTAAAATGAAGACTGAAGGCAACAATTTTGAAGTGAACAAAGCAAATCTATAAATGACTGTAAGAGATAAGGCACAGAAGAGATTAAGCAGTTATTCTATAGTTATTAAGCTTTAGGATGAAAAGGTAAACATATACCTGTGCAAGCATCGGAAATCCAAGGTTTCTGCATCCATTACAAGGTGTCAGTGCTTCCCATATACCCGAAGGACCACAAGTGTTTTCACCTACATCATCTTCTTCTTCCTCTCTTGTTGATAAACATGTTGAAGCAGGCCTCTGTACATAAAGAAACAGTACTTTCAAATTAAACATAGTGATACATTGCAAAGAACCATTTTACTTAATGAAATGAGCTTAAAAGATTCCCATTTATAAATTTCAAAAGATAACCTCCTATTTTAATACATAGCAATTACTCAATCATTATTCTGTTGTATGAAAATCACACTTTCTCAAGAAGGTTTGTGTTGAGCTACCTGCAATTATACTTTAAATATGAGTGAATATACTAATATACATTAAAAATGTGTATTTATTTTCTTCATTATCAGGTAATTGGCAATTTCTACTTCATTTTAAATTAAAATTAAGTTGAGGACAGCCTGGAGAGAATAAAAATTAAAAAAACAAAAACAAAAACAAAAACAAAAAAAAAAACACAACAGAAGACAAAAACATTGCCTGGATAAGTCCAAGTTTTTTTTAGGGGGGGGGGAAAAAAAAAAAGTCAAAGTAATGAGGTTTCTTTTTTTTCTTCTGACATTTACCCATAGCAGACACATTAGCTTATTATGTTGGCAAAAATATATATTTTTTTAAATGTATTTTTTCACTGACTAGAAGGGCTGAAAGGTACTGGAAAATGCTATTAAGTTGTGAGTATTAAGGTCTCTATATTGGCCTCAGTTAAAAAGGAATAATGCTAGCTTTTGCTTAAACTGGTATTCTATCTTTCTAATGACAGCCAGAAGCAGAAAAAGTGGACACTTCCCATTTATTTATGTTATTTTGCTACACAGGATAGTTCACTCCAACTAAATGAATCGCAATAGCAACTGCTGTTGATTTCAGGAGAAAAAGGAGGAGAGTTAAATCAGTTACAAATGATTTTGTAAATCTCATGTTAAAAAGTCATGACAATAAAAAAATTCAAGTTTTACTAACAACTGAATTTTACATGTATGCCATAGATAATTATTTTGTCTATATATAAATTGGAATTTGCAATAGCTGTTCCAGTCTGCTTGACATTTGTTTGTACAGCCTACGTGATACTCAGATGCCAACTTCTATCTCTAAGAATGTGTGCTTATCTTAAACAAGCTTTCAGAAGTGGCTTAAACAACATTATGACTGACCATCATAATGCTGTTTGAGACAATGGCTGACCACATCTATTAATGTTGTGGTAACATAGGCTCTAAAGCATTGTTATGAGGCCCATATGTAAAAATTAATTAATTAATTAATTAATTAAAAAAAAAAAAAAAAAAAACACCACTTAACTGCAGATTATTTTAGCCAATAGAATATAGAAATATGTGGAGTATGCTGCAAGAAAGGGCATGTAGAGGTGAAAGAAATGTAGGGGGGAAAGAAAGAGCAGAAACAGCAGTTCTGAAGATGAATACAAGCTGAAGGATATGAGTAAGCAAAGCAAAGGCACTGCAAAAGCAAATACTATCAAACTGTATAACCTCTGAGGGCCGTTTAACCTTTGACTCCTGTGCTAGCATCTTATACGCATATGTGGTCGGTATTCCATTACCTTAAGCAGAATAAATATTTCTAAATTCTATGCCAGCTCACTCACCATGGATGAGAAACACGACACATCCATCTCCACTAGTCTGATTCCCCTCACTTAGGAAATGGTTGTTCCCTTGCTGCAGACTTCTTGAATCTAGCCATATCTTCTAAAGTTAGGTGGATTTATTTACTTCTTATTTTAAAAGTCAATTTTTAAACCATTCTTAGCATGATATTTTATGAGGTTATTTTGACAGTCAAGTGGTACCACAGAATGTGTTGCCGTAGCAACCAGTATTCTTACAGGGACTATTAAAAGGATTGGGTTAACTCTGCACAGTGTCGGTTGTGAAGGACTATTACTGCTCTGCATTTGCATAGACAAAGGAAGCAGACTATGAGTCTTTCCCATCTATTTATGATGCCATCTTCCATGGTGTTTGCCCTATGTTTGTATTTTAGATCTCAGAATTGCTGGATCACAGAATAAAGTGCTTCTTGCCCCCTGGAGCAAAAAGCAAAGAACTGCAGCAGTGCTAGGTACAGGAAAGCCTGTAACACACATCTTAAAAGCCAATATAAGTGGATAAAGACAATGGACACAGAAAAATATTATACTCAATTCACTTTCCAAAGGCAAAAAATAGGCACAAAATCAGAGATATTTCTTAACACCATCAAAGGAGGATGAATAATGAAATTCAATACATTTGAATCATTCAAGGGAGAACATATGAGTTTTTAGCTATTACAGAAACAGAGTAGAAAATCATTATAGCAAAAATATTATTGAGCAACAAAAAGTAAACAAGCAGAATGAGTGACAACTGTATTATTTACATTGATGCCATGTATATAGAGAAAGAATGGAGATCACAGAAATTGAAATTAATGCTGTCAATATGGATAAGAAATATTATGTAGTCAAATCTCCTGGGCATCAAAAATAATAATAAAAGCAGAAGATGTCAAAATTCCTTAGAGATGTTTGGAATACGTTGACTAGTACTCTGATGCCATGAGACAATCCAGTTTATGACGTGATACCAGCTAATTTAAAGAGAACTGAAGAGTAGGATGGCTCTTTGTATACTGAATGACTGCTTTCTGTCTTCTTCCTCCCCCAGATTTCTGCTACAGGTAAACCACTAAAAAGAAAAGATTAGGACAAATCCTAAGGCCCAATGAAGGCCCAAGAAACAGTTACCACTACCAGCTTTCTCACTCATCCCTGCTGCTAGAAGCTCCATGCTTCCCAAACAACAGGCAAAAAGGGCTTGGTAGGAGTTGCTGCAAGAAAGGACAGCTGCATTTGCAAAGAAGGGAAGGAGTTAATGGCTGCATGAGAGAAAGGGGAGTCAGAAGTCCCCCAAATGTGATAGACTGGGTTTGCATACACTAGGCAGACAGAGACACCTGGGAGAGGCATATGAGATACAGAAAGATCTATAATCCATCCACAGACCTCACACAAGCCCATAAAACCCCCAATCCAGACCACCCAGTTTTCTCCTATCCTCTCCCAGCCTTCATTCCTTTCTCAGTACTCCCTCGTTTTTCTGTTATGTTGTAAATTTAATTTTGCCTCCTCAGAGATCCTTTGGACATGAAAATCTAATTTTGTGTGTGCTGCTGGGAAGCCTTGAAATAGCCCTGTGGGGAGAGGTTTAGTGAAATTGAGGTTATTTATGCCCACTTCTCAGAAGAAAGAAAAAAAAAAAAAAAGAAGAAGAAGAAAGAAAGAAATAGAGAGAAAGAGATTTCTGTCACCTGAAGAAAAACAGACATAATTACAAACCTTTTATAATACCTGTTCTGACTTGGAAAAGAAACAGAAAATGTAGCTAGAAAATGCCACTTAGATGATAGGTGCTCAATTAACTGAATTTGACATTATGAAATGGTGAAGTCAACATAACCTGTAATACCAAGCTTCCAAAAAGCCAGCTCTGCAAACTACAAGATGCATGAATATAAGTATCACATATCCTCAAAGAGAACAGATAGAAAATCTTAAAAGATATTAGATATCATATGTAAAAAGAAGTAATTGATAGAGAACCACAAGATTGATACAGAATAAAACATTTAATAAAAGACAGCTATATTTGTATTAGAACTCTGAAATAAGTATTAAAATTGCTTAAAGCAGTAGCAGACTACTGTTAATAAAATAAACAGAATAATAAAGTAAGTTAATTTTCTGTGTATATAAAAGAGAAAGTATAAGAATACAGCAGTAAGAGAGTAGTAAGATCTACAATTAGAGGCAAGTTTTCCTCAGACTTCACTGGGTCTGACACATCACCTCTAATTCTCGTATCTGATGAGTATTTAGGTAATGTCTTTGAAAATTTAGGCATGGAAGTCTTCCTCCTGATGTCTCCATCTACATAAATGGCAGAATTTTCCCAGCAGGAAACTTTACACTGAAGGATATTTTATTCTGTAAAACAGCTATTTGTTCTTCCAGTAGGTTTGTGTACATCAGCTTGACTATCACAATAACCTGACACCTCCCTCCTGATCTAAGAGAACAAGCTAATATTTAGCAACAGACAGGATAGTGAGTACAGATGGAAAACAATAATAATAATAAAATATATAAATAAAAACAGACTTAAAAAATTCCATCCTTAAAAGTGAACACAAAAAGAAAAAGCGAGCACCTTAAGTCTTAACTATTACTTAAAACTACCACGTTCACAGCTTAAAAAGCTTTATGCCATGTATAAAATACACATAAAATTTTGGCCTTTTTACAGATGACAATTGCCTCTGTACTATAATACCTTATTAACTAGACAAGTCTTTCCTATGAATACAGTTAAATCTCATGAAACCTCTCATCTTCCTTTTCTTCCCTGTTTTTTGTTTTGTTTTGTTTTAAGATTTTTAGTTTTTTAGTTTTTAATGAAAACTGGACTGCTTTCTACCTTAAAATTTGTACCAGTCAGTGGTAGGCAAATGTGATTAAATCCCCTGGTTTCAGAATAGAGAGGAGACTTTCCTGTGGTGTCTAAAACCAAACATCAAAAGCTTTCTTTACCTGTTGTATCTCTGTTTCAGCATAACTATCATCTGGCTGTTGTGGTACTGCAAATACCCTTCCTGCCAGTATCCACCAGAACTGCACAGCATCAGCAAAACAGTTAGGGATATGAAATAACAGGACATACCATTTGGTATTGCACCATAGACAGTAATGTTATCATTTTGTTTATTTTGCAGCATATTGCATAGTAAGAAAAATACCCTCTTTGAAATGGAGCATCAAGGACAAAATCAACTCTTCTTCTGGAAGGCAATCCCTTTCAGCTTTATAGAAGGCAGAAAGCAAACAGACAGTTGGTAATCTAAATGCTACCACTTAGTCTGGAACAATTACTACAATGGCAGTTTTCTTTGGAAGAAGTGACTTGACAGCATAGGACCATGCAAATATTTCCTATGATCCTAACCATTGTGAGACAGAGGCATGCTTCTGCCTCTCCTTCATCTGGCCCAAAGGTTATGTAGTAATGTTGTGAAATGAAAATGAAAATACTGCAGTTCATTTTCTAATGAGCTAAATTTGTTATACTGAGTGAGGAACTCATAAAGAGGGAACCTGTCCATTATAAATTGGGTTGAGGAGGGTGCTCTGTTGCTACTGCTCCCATGGCCAGAAGGCTCCCCATGCTCACTTGCTGAAGCCCAGTCCATGACCAGGGAATAGCTTGCTGGTTGTGGAAGGGAAAACAGAAGCATTTGGGAATGAAATATAACACCGTCAATAACTACTTTTTCCACAGCAGGATCCCTGCATTAACCAAATGTACCCTTCTGGGATTCAGTAAAGCTCCAGCAGAGGGAAGCTTCATTTACACATCACACTATGTCTTGCAGACAGAAGAATGGTGAAATGTTTTGGTAGCCTGGGCACACCTTTCTCACATTCCCCAAGGTACCCTGCTTGGTGTTTTTCTATTTGTTATCCTCATTATCTTGTCTTCCACCTTGCACTGCAAATCTGCAGCCATTCTTTCACTAATATGTTTCTATTTTATGTTTCTTTCATCTTAGTGTGGTTAGAGTTTGATTTCACTTCCTGTATTTAGCAAGGGGATGCCAGGAGAAGGATGGTCTTGTACTTAAGGCAGCTGAATGCTGGAGAACTGTACTGTATCTGCCTCTTCCACCATCCCAGTGAGATGCTGAGCATCTCCCAAGTTTCTCAAACTTCAAAGACAGTTGCTAAGTTTGTGGTCTTCATTTCCTGGCTATATCAAAATCACAGAGGCAAGTTTGCAGAGATGCTGAGCTACATCAGGAATCAACATGAGATATTCTTTGACCCTATCCAGTGTTATATGAGACTAAGTGCTGTGAAAGAAAAAGCTTTAGCAGTCCTTGAAGGGAGAATCTTGACCACTGCAACACTGCACATCAGCCAAGCAGTACATGACTATTTTTTCTGCTTGCAGTTCTGTAAAGCTAAACTTTGTCTGAAGTTTGTCAACTGCCTTGAACTCAAGCACAATCATGTCTGAACCTGGAAAGAAATTATTGTAACTGGAAGTCACCAGAAGGTCAGTTGATTCAGTCATTTACTATACATAACAATAGTAAAATATAACTTTGGACAAACAAGATTAATCCACATATTAGCTGAAAAGTACATAAATGTTACTATTATGCAGTTACTGCTGCTCAGTAAGAAAGTGCTATTGATACCTATCATTATGAGCATCCAAGAAATTAATCATTCAAGAGAAGTGTTCCTTCCCCTCTATTCAGCATTGTTTATAGGCTAATAAAAAGGTCGATCTTGGCTAATTGATTTTTCACTAGAGGTGAAAGCTTCTGAAGTGAATGTTGTAATATACATATAGGTTGCAATGTAAGTATAGATGAAGAATCATATGAAGATTACCACATTCAGTTCAAAGTAGATTAAGATTTTCAAATGGCAGAAAATTCAAGAATTCAGTAAACTGACAAAATGCAGAGAATGGAACACCAAATGCTTTTAGAAACTATATTTTAGCTATAGTAAGCAGCTATGATTTAAGAATAATGCAGTATATAGAGACTATAGAATCTTTTTTTTTTTTTTTTTTTTTGGTGTCTTTGGAAGCATATACTGCATTTGTTTTTCAGTGGAAAATTAATTGCCAAAGTATTAGCTACTTGAAGCTGCAATATGCATGTTCTGATTCATAAATGAATTTAAAACATCATTCTTTTAAACTAGTTTGAACTGCTTAAAAGCTAAATCTTTCATTTGAGATACTTGCTTAATGTATGGATTAAACTAATCTATATATTGTTTAATCTATGGATTAAACTAATTGTCTTTAACACATGAACATACAGGCACTTTCACATCTTATCTACTGCATCCTAATCCTCCATCTCCTCCACCCTGTCCTGTGGGACAGGACTGAATTTCTTTCCAAACTAATTTCTTCCTCCCAACGTTAGGTAAAACAAACTGAAACTGTCTTTTAAGCGCTTGCCTGACTTTGAGCATGTACCTAATACTTATAAATAATACTATCTGCACAGTTAATACCAAGTATCAATACCAAGTATTTGGCATTGATTGCTATTGATGCTTGGTATTGATACTTGGCATTAACTGAGAATAACTGATTTGATATTACCTAATATCAAAGCACTTCAAGAGCTTTGCTTGGCCACGGAAAAAGAACTTATCACTTTGAAGGATAAAACCCCAGGGGGAATTCAATTTATCAAACCATATAGTCTGCAATGACACTCTATGCAACAGAAATGCATTTCTAGGGATGCCTTCCAATCCCACAGGCATAGGAGGTTTGACCAAAGTTGGTATGTAGAAATGGCATACACAAATGTAGGCTATGCAAAAATGCGTGAATTTGGCAACTTTTTTTGAGTCTTAAGCATTAAGCACATGAATAGTTCCAATTAAGTTAATGGGATTTCTCATGTTAATGACAGGCTTATGTGTCTCCCTGAATCAAGGATTGTGTTTATATGCACATGACTCATTCCAAAATGTGACTCACTGTGAAAAATTCATGTATCAGTTGAGGAAAACTGATAATGAAAGGTACAGAAGCCTACAGAAAAGCAAAATTGAGCATTAATATTTTCAGAAACATTAAATAGAAATAAAAGCTTAAGCATATTTACTTTTCATAAAGAATAAAAATGTAGTCCAAAGCAAAGACCAGCATTTTTTGCTTTAAATGTCACAGAAAGTAAAGAAAATACTGCTTGGAGAATAACTACAGAGGCATCTCTGTATTCAACATCCCAATGCTATCTGAATGTTATCATATAACATTTGAAAAACTCAGTGCAATGTAATTGCAAAGCAAATCAGCTGTAAACCATGTATTTTTCTTTTTTTAAAGTTGTGAAAGAGAGGGTGGGTAAGTGGGTGGCAGAATGATGAAACTTATAGAAAATACATTATTTGTCATGAAATAGAGCAGAAGGAACAGAAATTAAAGTAGGGGAAAAATCAGGTGGTAACTGAGTAGGCAGAAGTCACCACTTTATTACTCCTCCAGTGCACAGTTTTTTATTTAGCATACATATTCTCAGTAAAAGTGTGTTACTGAAAATGCAGTTATTATTCCATTAAGATGCTGTTGGTTTAATGAAGGACATAAGAGAAAATCATACCTGAGCAGACAAAGCTGTTCTAAAGAGGAATTATATACAACACTGAGTTAGTCATCTATCTGAAGATGAATGCTGGTTAAGAGCAGCTAATCAAAAAGACCGTAGAGAACATTTGTACTAGATTATCTTTAGATCCATTAGTAACAAATTGCCAGCAGTTTCTCATATTGTACCTAAATGCTAAATACAATATAAAAACAATACAGTAGAATAACTAACAATCACCCAGATGACGCCACTTGACAGTCAAGTCAGTTGGCTACAGAAGTTGGAGGCCTAACTGGAAAAGATCAGTCAAACAGTAATCCACCTTTTAATCTCAGTAAAATGTACAAGGGCTCAGACTCTCCTACAGGTGAAGAAAAGGATTACATATATATACTCACACATCATAAGAGATGCTGAATAGCACATCAACTATCTCTTGTCAGTGACAATGTTGACCAGCACTGTCAACAATTCTCTGTGCAGCCTGACTTACACAGAGTCCAGCCAAATCCTGTCTCCCATTCCTACTCTTTCTTTATCCAAAAGATATGTGGAAGCAGAATTCAAAATCATCTTCACTAAGAAGGCAAAGGTTTTGCTATGGATTGCAAGAAAATCTACCAGCATGAAGCTCACATACTGAAAGCTGCTGCTTCTTCCTGTCTTGTTTAATTAAATTAGTCATTTCATTGCAGTTATCTCACTAATGAGGACTACCAGAACATTTAGGACATTCATTGCTCTTCCCATGCTGTCTATTCTATACTGTTCTTTTTAGCTGTGGTATATTCAACATAGAATAGACAGACCTACTCCAATACAAGTACACCCTTACTTTTCTTTCCAGACATACTCCTCGGCAATTTAAGAGCTAATACTTAAATTCTTTCTTCAGCCAGTGATCATACAACGTCTTAAAAGTACCATAAAGAAAAAGTAATCAAGCCAGTGTGACATGCCTTCACCTACAACTCCTATGCAATACTACTTCTTATGAAGTACCTATGACTAAATCAGTAATATGGTAAAATTATTGAGATTCCTTCAAGGAAACATCATTCTGGACAGAGAAAATGGCAGGGTAGTGAATATTCCAAAACCTGTAAGGAATCAACTACTAATAATTAAAAGAAAGTTCAGTATGGGGATAAAACATTATTACATTTTAATATGATTTGTGTCTAAGATTGGTTGGCAGTGCTGAGGGTGCTTCTTTGCAGGCTTTAATAGTTCATATTCCAAAGATATTGGGCAAAGTACCAATATCAACAGAAATAATAACGGTAGTATTAATAGAAACTGCTCAATCTCAACTACTAAAGCAAATAAAAATGAAGAGCCTCTTCCGAGATTTTCCCTCATGGCACTAAACTGAGGCTTATAATAAGTTTAGGAAGGACAGATGAAAAGAAAACAGATTATCAAAAATGGCATAAATCATTCAACTCTTATATCCTTCTGGAAAAGCAGAGAAAGCAATGTAAAAACAGATGTGTGTATGGTCAAATAACCCTAATTTCTGCTTCTAATCTCAGTGCAAAAAGTTATACCACTGAACTCAGACTAGGGTTTTGATATATAGGAAAGTTAAAGATAGACTAAGGAGTGCATTTATAGCACATTGTTGATCTGCACTAATTCCATGGGAAAACATTTCTAATGCATTGTAAAAACCATGCAGTTGCCCCTCAACACTGAATAACTCCTGATCACATACTTTATGGAGGTGTAAGAATCTGGTCCACTGTACTTTTCTGATGTTCTTTTTCTATTTGCTAAGCTTATTCACAGGGACTGAAAAAATCTGTCAACAGAATGTAATGAAACTCTATGTCATGAGTGGTCAGCTACTTCAAGATTTAAGGACAAACATACTTAACCTCTTCTTATGTGTCAAGGAGAAAATGAATGTGTTTTTTTGCCAGCGGTATGAAAAGAAAGAGAAAGAGAGAATGAGAGGGAGAGAAAGAGAGAAAGAGAGAAAGAGAGAAAGAGAGAAAGAGAGAAAGAGAGAGAGAGAGAAAGAATCACAGAATTTCTAGGTTGGAAGAGACCTCAAGATCATTGAGTCCAACCTCTGACCTAATACTAACAGTCCTCCACTAAACCATATCCCTAAGCTCTACATCTAAATGTCTTTTAAAGACCTCCAGGGATGGTGACTCCACCACTTCCCTGGACAGTCCGTTCCAATGCCTAACAACCCTTTCGGTAAAGAAGTTCTTCCTAACATCCAACCTAAAACTCCCCTGGCTCAACTTAAGCCCATTCCCCCTTGTCCTGTCACCAGGCACGTGGGAGAACAGACCAACCCCCACCTCGCTACAGCCTCCTTTAAGGTATCTGTAGAGAGCAATAAGGTCACCCCTGAGCCTCCTTTTCTCCAGGCTGAACAAGCCCAGCTCCCTCAGCCGCTCCTCATAGGACTTGTTCTCCAGGCCCCTCACCAGCTTCGTCGCCCTTCTCTGGACTCGCTCAAGCACCTCAATGTCCTTCTTGTAGCAAGGGGCCCAAAACTGAACACAGTACTCGAGGTGCAGCCTCACCAGAGCCGAGTACAGAGGGATGATCACTTCCCTAGCCCTGCTGACCACACTGCTTCTTATACAAGCCAGGATGCTGTTGGCCTTCTTGGCCACCTGAGCACACTGCTGGCTCATATTCAGCCGAATCCCAGGCCCTTCTCCGCCTGGCAGCTTTCCAACCATTCCTCTCCCAGTCTGTAGCTCTGCTTGGGGTTATTGCGCCCCAGGTGTAGGACCCAGCACTTGGCCTTGTTGAACTTCATGCAGTCAACCTCAGCCCATTGGTGCAGCCTATCCAGATCCTCCTGCAGAGCCTTCCTACCCTCAAGCAGAGAAAGAAAGAAAGAAAGAAAGAAAGAAAGAAAGAAAGAAAGAAAGAAAGAAAGAAAGAAAGAAAGAAAGAAAGAAAGAAAGAAAGAAAGAAAGAAAGAAAGAAAGAAAGAAAGAAAGAAAGAAAGAAAGAAAGAAAGAACCCATTTGTACAAATGTTCTAATTTCACCTATTAAATATTTTTTAAATAAAATATTCTTTTTGTATTATCCTATCATGGGCTTTTGCCCTCTGAATTATGGCAAAATATTGACCCTTCATATCACTTGTATCCTGTTCTCTCTTATTAAGAAAAAGGGAACAAGGGAAAATGGGACTGCTACTGCTAAGAAAGTACCTGCTTATTCAACTTCAAAACAATCATAGAATATGATACAGTGAAGCCATACATTGGCATTTATCACCATCCCTTAATGGATCCTGTAGGGACCCACGTAGCTTTAACGGATTTGTACACTCCATCTTCTGTTTAAGCCATAAGGACAAAACTTCTATGCTGTTCCCCTCACAACAGAAAATATATGAGAGACATACCCATATGGTTTTTACTCTTCTCATGCATTTCCTATCAGATGGTAATCATCAGGATTTACTCATCTGCCAGTTCCAAACTTAATGAGTTTATTCTTATACTAAGGGAGCAAACATGACATCAATGTTGATTTCAGGTATATACAAAAAGCATTTAAGAATTTTATCATTTTTTCTCTACTATTTGTCTCCTGTTGTATAGTAGAACACTCATTTATTCTCATGTCACTATGTATTAAAACACACAACCAAACCTGCACTGGTTTGGTTGACAACAAAGAGAAAGTTCTAGAAATATTACAGAAAACTTACCAATGTAACATGAAGAAAAATAAAATGCTAAAAAGTTCTAAAATTATTTACTTTTTGTTTTAAGTTTGTGGGATAGAAAAGAGTACATTTGAAAGCTTTCATAGAATGATAGAATCACTTAGATTGGAAAAGACCTCTAAGACCCTGTAGTTCAACCTAGCACTGCCAAGTCTACCATTAAATCATGCTACTACATCCACGTTTTTGGAAAACCTCCAGGGATCGTGACTTAACTGCTTCCTTGGGCAGCCTGTTCCAAAACTTCACAACTTCAGTAAATATTTTTTCCCTAACAACCTACCTAAAACTAACATTTTTTCCTAACATCCAACCTAAACCTCTCCTGGCACCACTTCATTCTCCTTCTTTCCTTACTAACTGTTACCTTTGCCCTATGGTAAACACCTACATATGACTGTGAAAAATAAATCTCCTACATATTTAAGCTCATGCTTTTTAAAAACTACCAAAACTATTTTTTTCAAAGAGACTACATATGTTTTTTAGAAACTAAAAGCTAAATGTAACTATATTTTAGAGAGGTCCCTCACATTCTTTGTCAGTCTCATACATAGTTACATACTCTATTGCTCAAATGTGATAAATGGATTATTAAAGTTTCACAAACATTTCTGAATCCTTGCTGTTAACACTGCCCATCTACTGGATGGACATTTGGTCATGGGTCTTGATTAAATTGCCTCTGCACTGAGGTCAAGTGCCATCATTGGGCACTCCGCCTAGTCTCTAACTTCAATTCTAGATCATCACAATTTTCCAAGCCCTTTTTCACATCTGCGAGCCCCATGAAGATATCTCAGCTGCTGACCAGAACAGGACTAAATGTCTATGTTTATGCAACTGATTTGAAGGATTCAGCTGCCAATAACAGGCATCCAGTGCTATTTTAGGCACTGCATGGTAGCTATTGAACCTTATTAACTGCTCCAGAAAGCATTACAGAACCCATTTTAGCCTCATGCAAAAGACACCTTGTGTATCTGCAGCAACATGAGATACTTAATGTTTATACAGTTGAACCCTACCTTTGGAGTTTCTACATCTCTGCTGGTGACATTCTGATCAATTAGGGAGAAAATGAATTTTAAGGAAAAAAAAAAGGGGGGGGGGGGGAGGGAAGATCATGTTGAAAAAAACTTTTTGTTCTCTTGTAAGGGAGAAGTAGCAAACTTCATTTTGGCTGTACTGGAGAAAAGTCTGAGGAGAGGAGAAACCCATGGGAAATGGAGGGTGTGAGTCCATGACAGTTTTTTGGCAGGCCTCTAGGGAAAGCCAAGGCTTGAAGGAAACATCTTTGTTGACTAATACCAGTCATAGCAGTAATAGCAAAAATCATTAGTCTTGTTGATGATTTATTTTTGTATGACACAAAGAGAGAGTTGAAGTTAATATTGCAAAATCACATTTCTAGATGAAAATCTCATAGCATTATCTTCTCATTGTTTTTCAGAAGTGATTGAAACTCTCTCAGAAAATCCCAAATGAAGCTGGAAACTGTAACTTAAAAATGCACTCCATGTTGCTCAGTACTGCACACTCACAGGATAATGGGCACTGAGAGTATGGAAGAAAAAGAAGAGCCAAGTGTTCTGCTGCATAAACCTGGCAAAAATGCCCACAATGGAACAGGCAGCTTGGAAGTGAAAAGGAAAGGCACAAACAGGGATGAAAAAGAAGGTTCACTTAAACACTGAATAACACACACACAAAATATCTAATTAAAGCAAATATTCTTCATACTGATTAAATGATCTCAAGATCCGTTCTGATAGTCTGCAGATCCTGGGTAATCCTGCTGAGATTAGTAGATTTCTTTGGTACCCAGTTGACTATAATGACACAGAGATGAGTCTTCAAATTACATGCATGTATGTGCTTACTACTACTGTGTATGACAGTCTCTGATCTAAAATGGTCTTTGTGAAGAAATGCAAAGATCTGCTGTGGTTAATTTCATAAACATAGCTGTCCAACAGGATTCTCGAGTAAATAAAGTAGTACAAATCATTTGCAGAACATCCCAAATTTACATACAGCTTTATAGCCATGAAAACAAACAAGCTCTTTGATCTGAAAAGCTTATATTATAATGACTTTATATGGAAAAAAATGCTACCCCCATATCTGAGATCCTTATGTAAGAGATTTAGCTAGGATGAAAGAGTCCACAGCAGGGCAAGCAAAGTGGCTGGTAGCACAGCTAGATTTACATACAAAATAAACTTGCAAATGCTAGGATTACTTAGTCAGGAAAATGAAAGCTTTAAGAAAAAGCATGAAGTACTGCAAGTTATGGAGGGTGTGCATAAACTATTTGTTCTTTTCTACTCTGTCAGATTTTACCAGGGAAGAATAAATGCAAGCATATACTTAGGAAATAAAAGAAAATGCCTATACATACTGCACACATTCTGCAAAACATCCTGATACAGGGGTTATTGAGGTAAACATTGTGGCAGATTGGAGGAAAAGGATTAGATCCATTTACACACCAGCACAAGGTAAACACCTAACTGCATTGAGAAAGATTCATATGTCTGTAAGCTATTTTCCTGCAAGAATCTGATAGTCAAGGAATTTGCCACACATAGCTAATTGGGCAGACTGACTAAATATTCAGAAAACCATTATAGCAGAAAAGTAGTAGTACTTATTAATGCAGATTAGATGAACTGGTGGCTTGGTCAGCACCTCCCCTAGATATACTTTACTTCATGTAGTTTAAATTGTTGTCATGTTTCGGGATTTTATATTCTTAAATAAGTGCTGACTGTCTCACAGGGTATGTCTGTGCAGCACACTGGAGGATTGTCTAGCAATACTTCTACCAGAAATCACAGCAGCAGGAAGCTGCAGGCTAATTTAGTTGGCTGTGAAGCATGCCACTGGGCAAATTATTCTACGTAGAGTTCCACCCGGTTGCAGTTAGGATCCTTCCAACACAGAAATCTTTATGATGCTGTACTGAAGCATAGCATAACTTACAGATACAGAAAATAACCTACCGTAGTTCTTTTAATAACTACAGAACATAGGCTAGGAAAGGATAACAGAAATGTCTGAAATTCCCTTGGCTGGGTAGGCTAACTAACAGAAGGGGCAAACATTTGTATGAAGTTGGTATGTTTCCCTCTTCTTCTTTATATTGACTACCTCATATTTAGATAGAATTAAAAACCATTTTGTAAAGTACCTTATAGCAAGGTACCATGCCTGATGACAGAAACTGTGGATGCTTTGTACTGGATGTCAGATTATAAATGTCTGATCAAACAAATTACAGCAACATCAGTTCTTCTCAGTGGGAAATACCACTGTGTGCATAAGAAACTGGAACAGATGGTTTTCAGTTGGGTGGTAGCTTTTAAAAACAATTTATAAAGTTATATAATCTTATCTTCAGAGAGTGGGTAGACCTTTGCAACAAGGGAATCTTAAAATGTAAGGTTTATATACCCTGTGAGGGATGGCTTTCATATCTTTATTTCCAACAGAAACAAGACTTAGCATTTGCTTGTAAAATGAGATTTGTAACCAAACTAGAGCTAAGAGCTCTCCAAATAATGCCTATATGCAAGTGTGTGATATTGTCAAAGATGCCACTTTTGATCCAAGTTAGCAATCACTCAGCAATTATACTATTTCAGCACAGACATTATTTATTTAAATGTTGTGTTAAAGAAAAACAGTATTATTGAATCCTCAAATAATCTTACTAAATAGTTTGTCTCGAAATTCTTCAAAAATTCTAGTGATTATTACTTTCCAAAATAAAAAGTAATCACTTTCAAATTTTTGTAAATGTGCTTTTTATCCAAATTAATTTTTCTTTGTATTAGATTAAAAGTAAGAATAACTGGCCATGCATAAATTTTATTCAACTTTAATATATTCATTCTAAACTATCTTATTTCCAAAACACACAATTCTCTCATTTCAAATCTCCTCTTAAACACACAAAAAAAATCCATAATCTTAGTTTTATTGCCTTTATATAACCTCACCTTGATTTTCTGACATGGAAGCTGAAAGTGAATCTTCACTTCAATATGTACCATCAGGATTTTCAACAATGTGAATATGACAAGTTTTTAAGACTATTTTTCTCATTCTGTCTGAATGTACATAAGTATCAACTTCCCTTTTTGGATGACAGAATTAAGGATAAATTAACATTTATATTCTTGTGATGAAATCCAAATCTTTTTCCTGAGACTATACAGAACCTTTTTTTCATGTTTAAATTTAAATTACTGCTGCCAGCCTTTATTATCTATTATATAACCACATTAAATTTAATCAGATGTACTGCTGCCACTTCTGAGAAATCCCTCTGTAGTGCAGCCCCTATAATCTTACATGGTTTTAGTACTTCAGCTTTATTCTGTAAGCAAAAAAATGGGGACACCTGGTAACAAGTTTCTCAGTATTTACTCCAGGTAATTAAGTAGAATCTTAAAAGAACTAAAGCACTTTCTGGAATTGTATCTTCTTTAGTCTGAACTCATGTCACAAATCCAAAGATACTGCATTTCCACTTGCAAATCCACAATGTAGGTTATGTATTTTGCTTCTCAACAGGATAGCATAAATGTAAAAGCAAACATTGCAATCAAATATGTACCACACAAGATTAAAACGACTGATCTGAAGAAAATAATTCCATTTAGAGCTTCAATTTTATTTAGTGTGTCTGGCAGAATTTTATTATTTTAAAATTAGTTCAAAATTTCTCTGCCCCCCCCCCCTTTTTTTTTGTTGTTGTTCCTTAACTCCAAATATGGAGAATATTTGTTTATAAATATATTTGTTCCTTACAATAATAATAATATTTGTTCCTTACAATAAATTTGTTCCTGTTCCAATAATATTTGTTTATCTGTAAGGAACACAACATTTCTCATGTTCATTCTTAATTGAGAATTAGAAATATATAATCACCTTCTGAACACAGAATAAGATAAACCTGATTAAGTCAACTAAAAACGTTCATTAAATTATCAAAATTACAAAAGAAAAAACATTGAAATGTATTGTATCCAACATGTATATCGTGCACATATACATATATATACATGTACATGCACATAGGGGAGTGCAGAAGTCCTTAATACTCTATTTTTTGTTTTGCAGACACATGTAAACAAAAAGTTGCATAACATTCTCTGGTATCTATAGCAATATTTTCTTATGTGGACACACACACACAAAAAAATCTCTCAACTTACTGATTGTTTTTAAATTAAGAAACACAATGAGTTAGTACATCATAATAAAAAAGCATATTTGTGTTTTTAATACCATGTTTAGAACAATTCATTCCCACAGGAGTACATATACAGGAACCCCAAACATGACAAAAAATGGATAATAATGTTTGTTAGTACTCCAAGAACAGAAGAATCTAAATCAAAGCAATTTACTTGCAGGAGCTCTGGAAGATTCCTCACAATATACACTGCAACAATCTTATGTTTGTTTTCCTGACACTTAATTCTTCTGGATCTTTGGCTTGCAAGTTATACCCATTTAAAATTTCTTACCTGCTCTAGAATTTACAGAGATCTTTTGAATATACATTTGACATGTAACTTCTATGCTATAAAATACCTGTAAAGTTAGCCCTGAGATTTTAGTTTGTAGCTTAAATGCATGCCATGATGTTCAAAATTTTTTCTTCTTATAGGAACTAGAGACATTTTAAAGTAGTTTGTACTATCAACTGTGTTAAAAATGCATGATTTTAATACAGCAATGAAAAAAGTTGGAAAACTCTTATATAAGATGGCTGCTTTTGTTCTTGAAATTACTGAGCCAGACTGCCATCTATTGGAAAATAAATACTTCTAAAATTATACTTTTTTTTGAAAACTGGAACTACTATAGGTTATTGTGAAAACCTGATTTTGCTAGCAATCATACTTAAAACAGTTTAATTTTTTAAAAAGAAATGCCTAAGTTAACTGAACTGTGTTACAATCAAGGAGTTTCCTACATCTTTTCCCATTTCATATTCTGGAAGCACAGCTCATTTTCTGATTTGCTGAATAGTCAAATCCCAGTTATTTGGAGTTAAAGTAATGCACTTCGCAAACATAGTAAAATTGTACTATGCCATATGCCAGCACTGAACAAATACATAGACAGAAAACTCTCCCAGCTCACCTGTGCAGCAGCTGTCTAGGCTTTCCATGTCTTTGCATGCACAGAGGAGCTAAAGAGTATATTCAAGTCATAATGAGCAAAGTGAAAAATAAGGCATAAGGGAAAAGGAGTAAGAATCTATGAATCCAACATCAACTCCACCCAGTGTATGCGCCTTTGAGAGAAATGCTCAATTCTAACTGAAATGATGCCTAGATATATAAACGCCTTTTTGGAGCTCACTCCAAAATAGCATAATGACCCCATTTCCAGACACAAAATTATGTTCAATCTGGCCTTTAATTTGTGGAGACAATGAACAGGGGGTTGCTGTGTGATAACATTTACAACACTTACTTTAATTATTAGTGAAGGAAGATTAAGAAAATAAGGAATATTTTACATGATAGCAAATCAGAAGTAAATAAAAACAGTTGCAAAATCAAGCATTGAAAATTAAAGAGGTTCTGGTGTAGCTTTAACTTTCTTTAGTTTATTCTTAATAATGTGCTCTTCAAATAAATACTTATTCTCATCTGACTTTGTACTATTTAACAAAAAAGCATTCAAAGCTTTTATCCTCTGTTCTTATTCAGGAAGATAGCACGGTCCACAAACAGTTCTTCCAGAACCACAAATTTTATCCAGTTTCCCTTTCAGCTTTTGGAATGGAATTGTGTTGTGGGGGCATTTTTACACACGTCAACACAGAACTGACTTGTAATTTGGAATTAGGATGACTAAACCAAAAATTTTTATCTAGGAAGCTCCTTTCCAGTTTCACCTGACATCAGAGCAGTGTAAACTCTGCTTCTAATTTACTTTAAGATACTGTAAACACATTAACCTCTGGTTTTGTTAATGCCTTATGTCACAAGTCATACACCTGGTCAACAGAAACATAATAAAACTTGTAGTAAAACATGTAGTGTTTTCAATGAAAAATTTGATAAAAATCTTGTACAGAAGCTTGAAGTCCACTATTTCAAACATATCAGAAAAACATGCTGAGTATTTGGACAACTACTCATCCAACAACTTGGCAAATGGATGACTGGATTCAATTCTGTCCTTGTCCTAAGAGAGTTCTAACACACAACTTCTTCAAAAGAAAATGTAGTATTCTATAGATTCTTTATCATTGATTAACAAACAATGCAAGCCATCTGAGGCCAGAGACAGAACAGAATTACTAGTGAATATGCATTCCTAAGTCATGCTCTCAGGATTGCACTGGTATTTTTCCAGTGGCTGTCAAATGCACAAAGAATCCTGGAGGGGATCAACTCACACTTTTTATTTGGGAGACTATAAGTGTGATATTAAACCCATCTTTATTCCATAGAGAGAACTGAACACCTCTTTCCCACTTCCCAGATGAAGCTTTTTATGGTCCAGTTACTGCATGAAAAAGTAAGCATCCCTAGTATCCTTGTGCAAAACAAAAACAGCAAGCTCTGCTCTTTCAAATAACAGGACAGAAGTCCAAACTGCGTACTAGATAGACAGACTTACCTTTCTTCAGTTCTGAATCAATATAAACTTTATGAAGCCAGAGCAGTGCCACAGGTGATTTGAACCAGTTTAAAAAAAAAAAAAAAAAAAAAAAAAAAAAGCTAACAAATATCCCCCATTTCCTGAAGCTTTCTCTTTGTCCATGCTAGCTAACTTCAGGAGGAAGCTGCTGGTTCTTGTTCCAACTGACCGAATCTTGACCCACAAGCTCCTATTACCAACAGAAGTTCCCCAGCCTTGCCTTCCTATTTGTCTGAAGAATAGCATGATGCAAAGGGAGGGATATGATGTCTCCTAGCAGCCAGTTCCTTTGGAGAATCTTTCAAGGTTCAAAAAACAACATGACAGGTTTTGGAACCTGTTCAGATCACCGGATTACAGATGTTCAAAAGCTTGCGCCAATCATTATCTCTGGAACCAACATTTGTCCAGGAAATAACATCACCTGATACATTACTGATGGAGAACTGACTTCTGCACCAGCTCAGAGATGACACTGCCTCAATCAGCAATGCCTGTTAGGGGAAAACCTGATGATTTGAACCTGAAGCAAGTGCTTGCTTGTAGAGGCTCACCTAGTGAGTTCTCACCCCTGTGTTGGAGCTGGTAACAGAGAAAGATAATGCTCTGTCCCACAGGCAGAAAGAGTCTGTGCTCCAGTGTCACCACATTCCTGTGCTGCCCCTGCTTCCAAAGGGTCTTGACATGTGCAGTAGCAATGAATGTGAGCTAAATGGATGTAGAAAACAGAGGAGTCCACACTTACCTTGCTGAGAAGGACATTTTAAGGAAGCTTCCCCACAAGGAGAAAACAGAAGCCAGAAAAAAGTTTCAAGAATCTTTCTCTTCCTTAATACACATCCAGGATGTCTATTTATGTCTCTCCATCTCTATATATCCACATTCTTATATATACATACTCATTTAGGTTTCTTCAGTCATCACCCTTCATTCCACCCTTCACAACCACCTTGCTTGTTGGTTCTGCCCCCAGAATAGTTGGCAACATTAACCTTTGCACCAGAGCTAAACACTTCTCTCCATTTCAGTGCTTTTTCCTGATGATGCCTGGATGCTGGATGGCTCCTTGCAGAGCCTGTGGGTTTTCATATAACCCATGCAATACACAGGGAGTCTGTACACCAAGGGAAGGCAGCACTTCCCCAAACTATAAGACCAAATGTCAAACTGGGAATAACAAAATTTCTGGCTACTAGACAGCCAGGCAGCAACTGAACAGACTTAGTAACCTTAAAATACTTTTTAAAATTAAATGGATATTTTAGATCTAACAGCAAAATCTCACATCAAAGCAGTGTTATTTCCATATATACGCCTGTGTAGTTGGGTCTACTCTAAGGGAAAACATGCTCTGGAGTGTGTACAATCACCCTGATTCTTGTTTTCTTTGAAAGAAAAGCTTGTTTCACTGGTAGGAAGGAGACACAGTATGCTTTAACTAATCCCTGTTTCTGAAGATTTGTTTACACCTCTGGTTCAATAAACAAGTAGATAAAATCTCAGCAAATGTATTTGCCTGACGTATCGGCTGCAGGTAAATTACAGATTTACTGGCTGAATACTTCCTATTCACATTCTATTTCATTTAGGTCACTAAAAATTCCATTCCAAGTAGACACTTATATGGATTACATTTTCTGCAAAACAGTAGCTGAGCAGATTTAAATAGCAGTTAGCACCTAAATACAGAGAGACACTAAAAAGATGCATAAAAATGCTTTAACGGGTTCAGTACCTTGTTTAGACTGACTTAAATTTGAGTTACATATCTAATTGCTCGAAAGTAGAAGGGATTTATAAAAGTAGCTACTGCACTTAGGAGCAGCTAACCATGTTTGTAAATTTCATTCTGTCTACATATATTGTAATCAATTCTTCAACACATAAAATTCCTTAACTTGCTATGCTTCTCCCCGCACATGAGCATAATTGCTCTTAACTTATGGAAAAAAAAAATATATTGAAATTTAGCATTTAATATTTTCACTCTATTCCATGCATTATTTCCTGGGCAATTCCATTTACTTTACTTACTGAGGAAGAGAATTCAGTTAAAAGGAAAAAAAAAAGTGTCTTGTTACCATGTAATGAAAAAACAAATCCTACAGGACTTTATTCACATGAATCATATTAATCAAGTTAAATTTTTAACTGCAGTTGGAAATCACTGAAGTATCAGAACCATAACAATTTTCAGTATTAGACACTCTGTCTTTAATACCATTAATTACCAGGAAATAGAATGTGTAGGAATCATAACTGACGATGGATAGCTTCTTATTTTGGGGGGCACTTCTGATTAGATCCTATAAGCATTTAGTCTCAGGTATAGTACTAAGCACACTGATTTCAATGGATTTCTCAAAAAAACTCACCATCTCCTTGCACTCCCCATTCTCAAAAGACAAACTAGCCTGAGCTTTTGGTCATATTAGTGGTGCCATCAAAAGCTTTTCTTAGGTATATAAAAAATATATATATATATAAAATGTCTTTGTATCCCATCTTACTTACTACATTAAGTTTGGTTTGGCTTCCACTGGTCATAAGTTCTTCCTCTGATATTTTACTAAAATTGTCCAGATAATGATCAGATATTGTATGAGACAGATCTTCAAAAGAGTATTCCTTTTCTTGGCACAATTTGATTTCATCTAAGAGCTTTGATAATTCTCCCGTCACAGCTTCACCTTTAAAAACAGACATACCGTTAGTCAATACTTAGAATATCAGAGCTTATTTATGCCGAAAAAGGAAATGCATGTTTTTTACATTTTTGCTTAATATTTCTTACATTCCATGCCTGATCATATAAACAGTGATCTTCATGCACAATTCTGTGAGGTTAACCATGTGAGGTTAATCCAAAAAAGGAAAGTGGCTATAAACACAAAAAATTACCGTTCCATACTCTGCATTGTATTCATGTTTGCTGCTGTGATCAGTTAAGACATTACATAGGTTCCATAAGCTCTTAATTAGGTTGGAACTGAGTTTCTGAGAATGCACATCTGTCTCATCAAAGTTGCAATATTTTACAAATAATCCTTGCTCACTTTCCCAGGACCCAATTTATTGGAATGGTAGAAGGGTATACTGGGATAAAACCAAAAGTTTAATATACCACCCTACAGCAGACTATAAGAAACCCATATTTAGTGCATTCTGTATTGTATTTCATTATTTCTCCTTCATTTATCAGATAGCTTCAGTTAAGCAGTTTACTAAAATAGTAGGACAATGTGTTTTGTATGTCTGCACTGAGGGCAGTATTAGAAAGATAACTATTATAATTACATTGAGTAATAAAAGATTAGAATCACATTGAGTGTCAACTTCAGCAAATATTCCACTGGCAGCAGCAGAACTCCACAGAGTAAAAACCTGCTTCTTAGGAACAACTCCATTAGGTCCTGATAATCTATTGCATATGTGTTACACAGTTATCTTTAGTAATAATAATAAACATGTAAATGAAAGTTTTTTTTCCAGCGGCAAATAAGAAACCTCTTCTCGAATGTTTTCCAAGAGTCATACTGTTGGAATCTACAGTCCTTCTACTCAATAAAATACAGAGATAATTCTTTTTTTTTTTCCATCCTTGGGAACAAAATGCAGCAAAGAATAAACAGAATGAGCATACTAAGCTCAGCATATGTAAACTGCTTGTACAATACATGTACGTGTACATTGATGTAACTAAAGAAGCCCCAGATAAGATTCTTTCTGCTTGGTCTAGAGCTCTTTATGTGCCATTTTTCTTCATAGCCTTTTTTTTTTTTCCATTGTTCAGTATGCTATGTAAGCATTAATGACACAATTTATTCTAAAATATTTTATAAATTACAATTTTTATAAATTACAATTATGGCCAGTTATGACTGCATTTTTAGAGCCAATAACAGTAGTTGTTAATTAAAAACATCTAAATGAATTTTAATATCAAAGTATCAAAAATTATGTATTCAAAACTCTTGTTGCTCTTAGTCAATGGTAAGCTCGCACAAAACCTGGAAATGAAACAAAGGTGCAATCAGGACTATTTATATTCAGCTTTCTATTTAGAAATTTGAAATTATTGCAGATTAATATTAAGTAAAATCAGAAGTAAAAGACCTGAATGTTAAGAACAATTTTAAAAACATGCTGAGTGCCCCCAAGAAAACACAGGACTACTGTTTCCTACAGATTCATGTTCACTTCCCCTAGCTTGCTCTCTGTGCAAAAACTTAATGTTCTTCTACATGTGCCTTGCAATATTTCTTACTGGGCATGAATGAGTTGAGTGTGGTGAGATGGAACTGCAAGTGTGTTGACTGATGTGTCTGTAAGTGTATGCTAACTGGCTAACTGCTGCCAGAAAGAATGCATAAATGATGAATTTTGCCTAAGTTTCTTTTAGTGCAGGTACTAGTTAACGTCCCTCCCCTCTATCCAAATATCTATTTTCATGAAAGTCACAGGAAGGTAATTGATACATTTATCTCTCTTCCAAATTGGGTTTAAACTTAAATTATTTGAAATTACATTCTTAGAAAATGACAGATGGATGGATGGGAAGTACAATAATGTGCAATTTCTTTCCTTTACAATCAGATTAAACAACAGATGAGGAAAAGAAAACTAGCATATTTTACAGTATTTATATCTTGCAAGTGGAAAAATGGAATGAGAGATCATGACTTCATTAAGAAGTAAAACATATATTAGAATTATTTACTACTTAATTTCAGGATGGACATTTCTATTGCATAGTGTAGCTGACTTCATGAATGATTCTACTGAACTCAAAGGAACTATCTATCTTTTCATACATTACATAACTGTTAAGTATCCCAATGGGAAATGTGACTGGTACTAGAGTATTTGTTTACTTTCACCATGAAGATCAGAATCTGGCTTGCAGCAGTAAAGCAGTAAGCTTAGTTTTCTCATGAATTAAGCTCTCATGGCAAAAGGGGTAAAAACAAACAAACAAACAAACAAAGCAAAACAAAAAAAAACAAACAAACAAACAAAAAAAAAAAACCAAGGAGAGGCAGAGTTATTTGCCAACAGTCAATTGCATTAACTTTGGATGATTTTAGAAGCCAGTAATGAGGTTTGGTTCTACAATACAATGGTTTTCATGGAACATTTTTTGGAATTACAATGCAATGTTAGAAGGCTTATCTGCAGGAAGAATGGGAGAGCTGTACCCAAATGATCCTTGAAAGAGTCATCCAAATGTAACACAATTGGAAAAGGTACTCATGGTGACAAATTCTCTCTCTAACCTGCATGTCTGCAGAGTATTTTGGCATATTTATTGACCTTCCATTCTACTTATGAAATGCATTATGCTCTATAAATTTAAAAGATTTAAGATCAAATAATGTAATACATAGTAATCAGTCTGTGACTTGTCCTTTTTGAGAACGGTTCTTCGTTTCCCTGTATGACACAGATTACAGTGTATGCAGTCAAGATAGGTAGTTAATAATGGAAAAAAGCATCTCAATATCAATCTCTTTATCTTTTTCAATTCATATGTTTTGTATAAATGTGTTAGCAATATAATTTTAATAGTAAAGAGAATTTAATACAGCTTCTTTATTCACAGAGTACATGTATTTACTTTTAGCCTTTGGAGATGGAGGAACTTCTGGGGACAAAATGCAAGACTGATGTTCTGCACATTCCAGTGGGCGTTCCTCTGAAACACTTGCATTTCCTGTTTCCATATATTCTGTAATTTAAAGACACAAATACACTTAAACTCATGAATTGTACTGGTTTATTCCAACAAAAAGTATATTTCTTCTTTCTTTTTTTTTTTTTATTTAAAAAAATTTTTAAACCTTTCCAGTTTTTGATGATGAATAAAATAAACTTCAGTTTCACTACTATTATTTTTATGTAAACATACATTATTTTCATGTGGTTTTGTACACAATCTAGCTCAATGAAACACTAAGATTTTCATGAATGTTATTCCAGGACAAATATTAAATAATAAATTAGAAATTAATTTATGCAATAGTGGATTTTATTTTTTCCAGCAGAGTGAATGGTTCTCAGCTCAAGCAGTTATTTTACATCTTTACTTGCTTGATTTCCTGAGGTTTCCTAACCAGACAGTAAGTACAACAGCACAAATGGCAACACACACCACAGTGAACTACAATAAGCACTTTCATCAATTTCACATTGAAGGACTGAAGAGTTTCTGGAAACTGAAAATCTCTCTAATTTAATTTCTGCAACCTACAACACACTTGTTTAGCTTGCTTTTATTCCTGATTAAATAACAAATCCCAAAACCCAAATACAATCTGTAATAAAATACGCATCTGAGAAAATGAAATTGGAAATGGCAGAGAACAGCATGCAGTTTCAGAATGCTATACAGGTTGCCAGTTTTTAAGTCAGTAAGATTTGAAAATGCCCTACATTAGGTCTGATGGCTTGTAATGGTCCCCTGGATAATCTGTCATATATTTCTCTGTATGAAAATAGTCAAGTTTATTTTTTTCATTTTTATTTTTTTGTATGTAGTGCTGTAAGCAAAGAAGCAAAGATGAGTTATAAGCAAGAGACCATGAGAAAACCAGCAGCATGACAAAATGCTCTGGAATATTTTCCAGCTCTGTCAGCTATATTATTGGTCACATTATTGTATGAGGTAGAGGAGAAATAAAAGGGAAGTTAGACTCAAAGGGGAAAAAAATAATAATAAAGTAAATGAAAAAAAATCATGCCTGAAAATACATACTTGACAATTCTGCAACTGTCCAAAAGCACAACAAATACAAAGTTTTACCAGGTGTGAGTGTTCAAATTATTGGATAATGATATTAGGAAAGGAAATGCAGGGGAAGGATTGTGAAGAATTTTAACCTTGTAGTCTGATAAGACTCTGGTTAGTCTTACAGACTCTGTAGTCTGCAAGACTCTGGTTTTAAAATAGTACTTTATTTTAACTCTATGGCAGCCCCATTTTCAGACCAATGCACTTACCTGCTGAAGACTAGTTCTGAGGTGGAAACCCCAAGTTTGAGGTAAGTCTCTTAAATACTTAAAAATTACACAATTATTTCCAGAAAACCTCCACAAAAGACTCAGCACACAGAGTGCTACAGAGGTTTGGAACAGGAAAACAAAGAGTACCATACAGTTTTGGACTTCTGTGGGACTTCTAACTTGTTTTTCCTGCTATTGAAAATTCTATGGGATGCATGTGAGAACAATAAAGACATGGATTCGGTTGTAAGAGCTTGTAGTCTAGATAAATGAAAACTTACCCATAATGTTATCAAAGAAACAGACACAAATCAGGTGATCTATTTTAAGAGCCAAAGACAAACTACATAAAAGCAGTGGATGCTTTCATCTGCACCAAAATTCAGTAGTTCACCTGCAGCTTGTTAGAAATTCATCTTCATGCCTGCCCAAACTCACTGAAAAAGTTGGTACTGTTAACCATCATCTGCCCTGACTATGGTGTAGTTGAAAGACTGCTCTGGATTCCATCACTTCCCCTCCCCGCCCCCCCCCCCCCCCCTCAAAAAACAAAAACAAAAACAAACAAACAAACAAACAAACAAAGAACATTTTCCTCAGTTGTGGTATCACGGAGTTTAGAGAAAACACTCATTCCCATAATGGGGAGGGTAAAGTCTGCTCAGGATACAACCTGACGATGCATAATGCGTCTTTCACCAGCTTTCTGCATCATGTCATCCTATTCCACAGACAGCAAGAATGACTAGCAGGATCATGGTGGGTAATGCATGTGCTAATATACGCATGCTAGAGATGGTTCTTCACCAAACTGGGAAGAATGGAGTATTTTACATCTGTTGACTCAAACAGAAGATTACTGTTAAATAAGGACTAATAATAAGAATTTCAGAAATGCTGCCTGCTTAGTAGCATTCTTTTCTACAGCTATTTAATTTCAAAATAGTGCACAAAAAGTAGTAGTGTAGAAGTGGTCCCATATCAGTGGAAATAAGAGAAGTAGGGAATATGTCTCCAAGAAGGTAATACATGCCAGAAAGGTCAAACTACAGCAGGAACTCCAGGTTCCTCACTTTAACATGTGCTAAGCCAAAGCCAAGCAGAAGAGAAAGCTTTAACACGTAAGCAGACACATGCAGCTGTCTCACCTCACGGAGCAGTGAGTGCCAGAAAGCTCAGCCATGAAGGGAACAGGGCCCAGCTCAGCTGGAGTTGCTGCCGAATGTCCTGGCCAGTGAAAGCCTTGGCTCAGGCTTGCTCTAACTTCAGCTCCTCTAGGTCCTCATTCCTCATTGACATCAGGATTTTTGCTTCATTTATAAACCATGGCTTTTAGAGAGAGATCTTTGTTCCTTTCCTTTAATTTAATATAAGCACTTTTCCCTTTTGATAGCATCTATCAGCCGAGCCATGGGTCAAGCCACCCAGAGTTCCCCCCTAGAGTGACTTCCGTTCAAGAGACCAAAAAGTCTTTTTAAACTCTAAAAAGTGAAATTTGGTTAGTATAAAAATAAGAACACGTGCCTTTTCAAACAGAAGAATCTCCAATATCTAGATCAGAAGAATGAGGCAGGCCTGCAGGCCCCACCCTGACACACTGCTTGTATCCTTTGCTCCTCCATTGCTTCATGCCCTCCTGAACAGCAGCTATTTTCACAGCCGCCTCTGTCCTCACCAGGACTCCCCCTGGGGCCCAGCTCCCTGTGCCTCCTAGCACCTGGCTGAGCTCCGCCAGCTCCCCTGCATCCTGCCTCAGCCTGCTCTCTAGAAGCAACTCACAAAATGGCTCTCTTGTTCAGGAATGATCCCCAGCCCTGCAAAGGCATCATGACCCAATTCCTCCTGCTTCTACAGGAGCACCAATTACAGGAAACTAACCAGTAACTGCTGCCTTCACATCTGCTAAGGTGACAGGCTTGAGCTAAGGCTGAGGCTGGGTTGACTTTAGCCTCCTGAATTTCAAAAGCACAATTCCGAATTACTCAATTTTAGCATAATGCCAGAGAAACCAGAAATCTGTAGATCAGAATACATTTGTACATGTGTTCAAGGATGATAAACAGAAACAAGTACTGAGTGCTGCTATGATTCTGAGGTAGCAGAGGAAACAGCTAAGCAGCAGTTAAGTTAACTAATAAACATAGTTAATACTATACAGCATTTGCAACATAGCCTTACAAAAGGAGTTGAGAAATCCCCACAGAAAAAAAAAATAAAAAGGGATAAAAAGGGGGGGTGGGGTGGAGGAGGTGAATGGGGAAGGTTAATTAGTACCCCAATTCTTTTCCTCCCACAAAGTTCTGATAAATCCTAGACTGGAAATCTCTTCCATCCTTACAGTGAGGTTGAAGACGTACTGGAGGAAAATCTACTTGTCTACAGAAAGAGAGGGAGAGAAAGAGAGTGAGAATAAACAAAAGGCCGACACTAATGAGATTGCAGCTATTTAAGCTGTGGGGGAAAAAAGGAGTCCTGGTTCTGCTTCTATTCTAGCAGCTGCTTGTGTATTTTCCACTATGAATAATTAGGTAACATGTACAAACTACATTAGTTTCTCAAGCAGCAGCAGCAGAAGAGAAAGGAAAGAGCTTTCCATTACATCTCCCTCCATATTGTCTATAGAGCAGAGCTTACTGTGCCTTCCTGGTACTCCTGTCTTTTCTCATCTGTTTTTCTACTATCACCTTCTTTTTTTCATAATAACAATAATTCTGTTTCCAAAGGAAAAAAAAAAAATAGTAAAAGAGCAAGATTCTAATAGAGAACATAGTAGTCTGTGGAGAAAGGGTTGAAAGATGGTATAGAATGCACCTGCGTCACGTTCACATGTGCTAAAACTAAAACACAGCTGGTCGGTTTAATTTTAGGAATACTAGCCTTGGCAACATCCCTTTTATCTTCAGTGTCTAATTATAAATCCCTAAGTGCCAATACTGTTAACTGCTTCAGCACTGAATGCTGTCATTTCATTGCATCCAAGAAATGCATGTGCACTGCAGAATAGCCACACTTGGCACAGTATTCTAATTCTCTGCTTTTTGAGTATATAACAACAAAACAGCTAATTCTCCCTTATCGTGTAAAGAATCTATAATAATACTATACCATACTATACAATACTATATGATACGATACTATATGATACTATACTATATAATACTATACTCTATGATATGATCCGATACTATACTATAAAGTATTTTTAAATAAGCTCAATGTAGTTCAGAGTTGAGCCAGACACAGAAAAAGACGGGACATATATGAAAGACAAAGAATTAAAATATGAACTGTTATTCTAATAATTCCATCTGTATTTAACAGGCAGTTAAAAAAAAAAAAAAAAAGTTCAGGTGGAGTGTAGTTTAATCATCCTCATTCAGGTTGCTCTTGAAAATGATTTAATTATTTATTTGCCATCTATCAGATAATGCACCAAACTCTTAAAGAGGTGGAAGACTTTTCAAGCACCATTTTTTTTAGCAACTTCAATTACTGTTTTCTCAGTATGGTGGAAAAGATTATAAACTAAAGATCACAAAGACATTAAGATCACTTCTAAAACCTCACTGGCAAAAGTTTTTATTTCTTTTTAAGCTATAATCTGTAAAAAATTATTTTTTAATAATATCCTTATATAAAGGCAGAACACTAATAGAAACTTCTATCCACAGTTCCTCAGTTCTGGAAGTATTATTCACAGAAAACTACCAGTCCTGTGGGTTTTAGTATCAGCAGAACAGATTTAGTATTGCTGCCTCCATGAACTGCTTCCAAAGATGTAAATTAATTTATTCTCTCAAGGAACTTCTTTCCCTTCAAAGAAGTTTCTCATCAGTATCCTCACAACCAACTCATTATTCTCCCTCAAATCTTTTCTTATGACTTTGGTTTTTGACTCTACTTTTTGGCATTGAACACTATCTATCAGGCCCACCAGTCACTTTATTTTCTAGCCTTTCTAGTCAATCTGTTTATATGCATCTTTCAGCCTTTGTTTTAAATTTTGAAAACTGTTGTCTTGTGGCAGGAATAAATATTATGCTCTATGTTATACTACAAACTGTACAGAGATACCTAACTGTACAAAGGACCTAACTAGGGTTACTAGGTTTCATAACAATACAAGGGTAGAAATCAATAAGAATGCCAGGGGATAAAATCTTACTTTAGCCTGACAACAAGGTGAAAGAATCAACTCAATACCATTGTGTCTGCATAAAGAAAAAAAAGAAGAAACTTACAAAATCCAGACAGTATCTGACACCATTCATTTCATTGCTTTTTCCTGTAGGTTTACATGAAGGAGACGTGTAAGCTTCCCTAGACAATCATCTGTACATGGGAGGTTAAACGGGAATGTATTTGGAAGTCTCTAACTCTCTCTCAGCATTTGACCTTTTTTTGCATGGTATTCATTACCCACTGAAGTTGAACTTAATTACAGTACATTCAGGTTTCCCAAAATCCCAGTGCTGCACTGAGTTTTCAGCTACAGTGGAATAAATGCCCACACTTCAATGAAGAATACATTCATTGGCTTTTTAGAAGCAGGATAGGTCTGCTCTATCATCAGCAGTGCTAGCACTGAATCCTGCCATTCCTGTTTTTATCTTTCAACTTGTTCTCACAGTTCAAACTTGATCTTTGATGGTTAAAGCTTTAGCAAACCCTTTGCTGATGAAAAAGAATCTCACTGGGCTCCACAAGAGAGTTCTGAAGGGGCTCCTCCTGTTTTCTTAAGGTTCAAAATGACATCTTTGTAAACATTTTTCATCCTTGCACATCACTTCTGACTATAAGGCAGACAGAGAAAAATAAAGAGCTCTTTGTTACAAGACATACTAATAGGAGCTGAAACTACTTAGCAGACTTCTTTATATATTCAAGGCGTACATATGAAAGAGATTGCATGTCAAAGCACCAAGAAGCCTTGAAATTGATAAATTTATTTTTTGTGGTAAAAACTAAGGGCATTTACTGACCCATAAAAATTACAAACCCTTGAGATAGGTTTGGGTGCTGTTCATAAAGCAAGGGTACTTTGAAGAAACTGTTGATTAGTGGGGTTGAGACTGTAAGAGATATCACACTGAAGATAAAATGGAACAATGCAGAGATACTAACATGACAGCTGTTTTATTTGGCAATGGAATATTATAATGAAGCTTAGATTTATGTCTGAAGGTTGATTGATTTTGATGTCTAAGGAAATGGAAGCTCTGGCTGATCCTTTTCCTTTCTCTGAAGAAGTTTAGGTATGATAATAACCTTCTTTCCCTCTACATAGTTGCAACTCAGTGAGATATAAAGTTTCACCATATGGTCTGTATCAAATTAGGAGCTCCCTTCTGCTGGCAGAGGGAAGTTCTGCTTGCCTCAGATGGATTTTCCCACTTTTTGATGACCATCTCAGCCAGTTACCTGGGACAGAGCTAACTCTGGGACCTGATTCATATTGGAGACAAGCTCATTAAAGCAAACAAATGTATATTTATATAATTACAACATTTTTTTCTATTATCTTATGTACTATTAAATATATGTAATAAATTATATATTTTCTATAATTATAAATTTATAAATTATATTACTGGTTAATTAATAGAATCAGATCAACTTGCAATCTGCTGTAAGCTGGGAATAAGGAAGAGAACTCTGTAACTGGAAGTAGGGGATAAGAAACACAGAATGGGACAAAGGGAAAAAGAAAATAGGAAGGATGGAGAGGAGTTAGACTATCCCTTTCAGTAACAGCAGGTTGTTAATTCAGTTCAGCTATAACATGAACCTGCATCTTAAGAGAAATCTCCCCATCCAGCCTGCAAAATTTTTATTTTACTTAGAGGAACTTTGTATCTTTTGGCACAACCTCATTGAAAAAGGTTATCAAAGCTCACTAGCCAGTCTGTAAAGAAAAGAAAACCTGAAGGACACTGTGTGGCCACATGACCTCATTTTCTATAGAAAATGTGCTTATATTATCAGGTATCAGGGAGACTGAAGCATGAGCTAGTACACTTGGAGCACCCATAGTGAACTGACTAAAATGGCTCATTCAAAAACAGGATCAATGCATGTGTAAATGAAGCTGATACTTGCAGTGATCTCCTTAGTCAAACACAGCTAATGAAAGACTAATCTGAAAATGCAGGGGAAAAATTCATACAAGGAAAGAATGATGTGTAATGCTGAATTATGTACCCATTCATATTTGACCACTTTAATGCCATGTTTTACAGTTAAAAAAAAAAAAAAAAAAAAAAAAAAAAAAAAAAGTGAATAAAACTGAAGTTCTACATTAGTTTTACAGCATGAAACTAAGACAAATGAGAACAAACACGTGCAAAAAACTTACATTGTTTCTGCTATAATGACAAGGGTTACTGCCTGCTTTATTTTCTTTTTTAATTTAAAGACAATGAGAAAAATGCAACAAAATGTGTTGAAAGTTAGTCATCATCATTCAGTCACATTTGTTATTTATGAGTGAATCAGGTATCTCAATTCTAGTTTGCCATCACAATTGAATGGAGCTGTAGTGAAACATTAAAATATGTTCTCTTGCAATGAAGAATGTACAAAGAGTAACTGTAAGCGACACACCATACTAATGACTATTGTCAGAAAAAGGGAAGAGTTTACTCTGAAATCCAGGTATTCAGTCACTTAATTTTTTGTATCTAGCAAACAAGAACTTTACCTTCTTAAGTCAAAAGAAGCGCAGGGTTTTTTATATATATATATTTTAAAATTAGCAATTACTATATATGTTAGTATGCCTCCATGCTATTCTGATTTGTCTCTAACAAATGTAACTGAATACAACTTACCTTGAAGTAGAGCAGCAATTTGGAGTGACTGTTGAGATGGATGTTCTTTAAGAATATCTAAAACTGTTCTACCCAAACTGTCCTTTATGTTGGTATCAATTCCTGAAAAACAGAATGATCTGTGGTGGAAATTTTAATCTCAAGTACTTCTGATTATAAATGTGGCATATCAGACTCAATTAAATGACAAATTGAATGCAAGCAGTTATACAACTGCAGCAGATTAACAGCTGTGCTACAGTTGAAGTACAACATCCATTTCTGTTCCATTTAGGAGCCTAAAATTCACATGCTGACATGATTGTTTTTATGTTTCTGTCACTCATGACAATATAAAGTAAGCTTCTTTAAACAAATTTAGGGGTACTTTAACAGACTGTTCCTAAGAAACAACCATTCTGAAAACAATGTTTTGTAAAATCAAGAAATACTCTTAATGTTTTTCCTACATGTCTTGATTCTAACTCTCCCCTGTCCTCTCTAATTCAATGAGTATTTTTGTAGTGCCTACTACCAGTATGTGTGTTGGGAGCAACACTGAAAAAGTTATTAACCTTCAACGTTTTGTACTCCCTGAAAAGACTGATATACCCATATGTAGTGTAAGGGCTGTATGCAAAGCCAGAACATTTACTCACAGACTGCTCAAACTGTTGACTAACTAATTAGCTCAAACCGTGAACATAAGCACAAATATGAAAGTTTGAGGCTTATCCTAGATAGGTGTCAGAGAATATGATGCACATGCTGCTGCATGAATCTTCAACTTTGTCTTGTGGGGACTTCTTTGGGAATGTTTAACTTATGGTATAAGAATGAAGTTGTTTTTTAATTTAGATGTACTTTCAGAAAAGGTAGAGGGATGAAAGATCATAAGAACCAGAATAAGATTCTTCTCAGGAAACTGAATAGAGGAAATCAGAAGAAGCAGGATTTATGAAGGTGTTCTGGAAGCAAGATGGGATCTCTCTACTCACCAGAAAAAGCTGCAGCTTTTGCTATTTCCTTACTGAGGGAGAGTTTCCTAATTCATTTTGTGAGAAAGAGATACTTGTTTTCTCAATGACAATAAAGCCAAAAGATTGCTGGGCTAGTTAGCTATGGTAGCTTATTTTCAGAGTCTGAAGACACCAACTTACACTTTTCCTTTGCAATGCTACTCAGAACATCTGAACCATTTTTGAAGCACAACTAGGATTGATAGATGAAAAGGGACTGGGTGAGGAACACTGCAGAAACTCAGAGTATTTAGAGTTGAAGGAATTCACAGTGAAGTTCCTACTCCAATGTCTTGTACAATTATACAGTAGTAGAGAGATGTACTAGTCTTTGAGAAATATTACTTATCTGTGGCCTAAGGGCTTCCCATATTTCTGTGATATTCTCCATTCCTTACTATTAATGTAAGTTAATATAAAGAGGCCCTACCTTTCTGAGGGCATGTGCAGATCCCTTTCTGCCTCCTCCTTAGTCGTCCATACGGAAAAACATTTTGGAAGAACCTTTTTTTTTTTCTGAAAGTAGATCTCAGATCACATATACACAAGCTGAGATTTAGTTGAGGAGCTGTGACATTCCTTCTTTTGTATGGTACAACCCCATAAGCACTGATAATAAAGATCAGTAAAACCTCACTATAATGGAATTTCATGTATCTCAAAAGAGTTGTTTCTGGATATTCTCATCTTCATTGGTTTTCTTATTTATCTGAGAAGACAGTTGGTCAGATAAAAATTTACCTCAAATGATTCTGAAACTCTTGTGTAGTAGATAGGTTTGTTGGGACTATATCTACGTTCTCCTCTCCTTTCAGTACAAAAACAATTCTGATAGACCACCCAGTGCCTTCCTTCAGAGGCAGCCTAAGTTTATCCAGGCAATGAAGGAGCAGGCAGGATGGCATGTTTGTTAGGAAATAAATGTGAAAATGAGTATTCTGGAGTCTAGATCAAAGAAATAAACCTGTTCTGTCTTAGTTTATGATCTCTTGGGTCAATTTAATTGCAGAACAAGGGAATCCAGGGGGTGTGTGCAGAACTATGGGTAAATTTCTAAAAATTTTTAAATGGAGATTAAATCCCCAGAATCCTACTTAATAAAAAGCCAGAACTGCACAGTGGTATATCACCTCTTTTTAATGCATGGCGAAATGACTAGAAGTAAGTGTCTGCAAAACAGGAAATGAAGAGTTAGAGTATATGGAATCTCCATAATGTAATAACACTGTCATCTCTGAGTGATGACATATAATCAAACCTCCTTCACAGTGGTTAAAGAACAGTTTGGGGAGGAAAGCCAATAGGCAGCTTAGATCAGTTAAGGCATAGTGACATGAGACTACACAGCTTTATAATCTTAAAGTCATGGAGACAACCACAGGCTCCAATAAATGGAATAAAAGAAGAAATGAGACAATAATGCCTTTTATTTCCTTGCTGAACCTGAATACTCTTGGCTGTCTTTCAGAGTGAATAAAAAAAAATTATGTAGCCATTTCATTCTCAGAATACATTTATTCTCAGAATACAGTGGCATACACTGACTCATACATGGAATTTCTGAGTCTTAGTGAAAACATTACTTTTGTTCTTGTTGTGTATCTTCATTTCTTATTCTAAAAGAACATTATTTTAATGATAATTACATGTGATTAGATTTGCAAGGGCTGAGAAATATAACAGTAATTTGAATAAACAAAATGTGAGGAGGCAAACACCAGATTAGGAATACTTAGAGTAGCTGTTCAGTGCTTCCTGTAAGTTAAATTTACCTGTTTCAAGCAAAATGCGTACTACTTCCACCTTTCCAAACAGGGCTGCTTCATGTAGTGCACTCCCTTTTTCTGTCTAGAAAAACAAAAATATTGTTATATTTAAAATACAAATCTAAAATACCAAGGAATCTTTTTGAAAATAATACATTTAGAAAGTAAGTATTTATTTTTCCCCTCTATATTATTAAATAATATTGAATGGGCAAGAAAAATACTACCCTAATATATTTTTTCTTCAAAATAAGAACATAAATGCTATCAGATCTACTATATAAATTAACAAATATATAAGAAAATATAAGGCATATGAAATAAAACTCCCAATGAACAAAATTCCATTTGTGCGAAATTTCTAAACTCTTGTTATGGGCAGTGAGAAGGTAATTAGTAGTCAGTGGAACATAGCTATTCAGCAGAGTCAGTTTACATGTAGACATCTACACTTAGGTATTTTAGTCTGAAAGTGGATCACACCCTAGGGGTTCAAATCAGTTGCACAGTGAGAGCTGCCCGAGGATACCCCACCTGGCCTCCAGCTGTTATTCCAGTTGATGCTGCCTTTGATCTGCATCTTATCTGCCCCATGCAGATGTCTTGGATACCCTAAGGCACCTCCATCATTATAAGTTTATATTTAGATCATTTAGACCCTGCCTTAGACATCTGTGAGCTTGATTTTGCAGAATTCCTTGGCACAAAATTCTATGTGAATGGGAATTTTGCTTAAATGTAGAGCTCTGAAAACAAACTACCTCTCTTAACAAGCTACTTATCTTATTATTTTGTATTGCTGTTACTCAAGAATCTGAAGATTGTTTGGAAATGCCTTTCCAAACAATAGGATCAGCAATAGCTAAAGCACCATTAGATCTCACTGAATCTCTGGCTCATCTGCTTTTTTTGGATAGTAAATTAGTTTTTGAGTGGTTTTGATTTGTGGACAACTGTTAAAGGATTTGCTGGTTGTATTATTCACTTTTGCTACATTTCTATCCAAATGCAGCTGTCATTTTTGTTATGATGGAAAGACTTCCAGGAAAAAAAAAAAAAAAAAAGTATTTTAACTCTGAAATAAAATAGTACTTTATTATTTATTAGCTGAATCAGAATGCACCAGTATTACAGAGATGCAAATAATTGATACTTAGAAATAACCAGTGATCTTGAGATGGGATGTGGGCATGTGGTAAGCATACATATATGTTCTATCAATCAGTTGAGCCTGAAAACTCCTTGTTATATCCTTAATAGGAACACTCACTTTCTTCATACTTAGTATGTGGGTGTATAAAGTACAGCATGCCAAATGGCATTTACATTCAGCATATCAGGTATACCATTAGTATCATAAATAGGAGAAGAAAGTTAATAAGATAATATGCATATGAAATACATATCTCAAAACAATTTCTAATCTTTCCATTTTTGGAAGCAATCCAGATGTACATTCACAGACATTTTGAATGAGAAAACTAAATATTGAGATTTATTTACAGATAATTTCAGAATACTTCATTCAAAAAGCATCTACAGGAGTTTTGCACTAACTGTGACCACCTTTAACACTGGATGACTCTTCAGTGACATAGTTCAACCACAAAAGTACACACAGAGCTTAAGGTACAGCTCAGAAATTACTGGGAATGGAAACAGTTCTAATAAACAGCATTGATAGCTAGAGGTCTGATATTGAAAAAGGCTTGACCTCAGAAATCTCACAAAATGCTTTGACACAACCTATTTTCAGCCTATTGCCTTCAGCATTTGTGAAGATATAGTATTTCCTTTGGATTGGTCACTTACTGACATGAAAAACCCTTAAGAGTATTGGGTGGACTTGGTACTGTTAACATACAGTTCATTGTCATCAAGGATGTGAAGTAGAGCTTTGGCCCCCAAAGTATTTGACTTAGGAAAGATAGAAAGTGAAATTTAAAAGCCATAATGGGGAGAGGCTTGGCATGGTAACCTGTCAGAGAACACCAAAAGAGATGGTCAGTCACAATGGACCACTCACTGTTTTAAGAAAAGTGTAATGTTTTCCTCATCTTTGAACATAATTGACTATAGTTGAACATATTCTCTTATATCTGAACATGCCCCAGCAATGTGTCCTTGTAGAAAAAATAAAATGAAAATGGAGTACAGGTTGGGGATGACCTACTGGAGAGCAGTTCTGCGAAGAGGGACATGGGGGTCGTGGTGGACAACAAGTTAACCATGAGCCAGCAGTGTGCCCTTGTGGCCAAGAAGGCCAATGGGATCCTGGCATGCGTCAAGAGTAATGTGGACAGTAAGTCAAGAGAGGTGATCCTCTCCCTCTACTCAGCTCTGGTGAGGCCACACCTGGAATATTTTGTGCAGTTCTGGGCTCCCCAGTACAAGAGGAATATAGAACTTCCAGAGAGTGTCCAGCATAGAGCCACAAAGATGATTAAGAGATTGGAGCATCTGTTCTATGAGGAAAGACTAGGCAATCTGGGCCTGTTTAGCCTAGAGAAGAGGAGATTGAGAGGGGATCTTATCAACCACTATAAATACCTGAGGGGACAATGTAAAGTGGAAGGGGTCAAACTCTTCTCAGTGGTGGCCAGTGATAGGACAAGGGGTAATGGGTATAAATTGAACCACAGGAGGTTTCAACACCATATGAGGAAGAACTTCTTTACAGCTTGGGTGACAGAGCACTGGAACAGGCTGCCCAGAGAGGTTGTGGAGTCTCCTTCTTTGGAGATATTCAAAACCCCACCTCTTATAGCTCTCTATAGGTACCTTAAAGGAGGCTGTAGAGAGGTGAGGATTGGTCTGTTCTCCCACATGCCCAGTGATAGGACGAGGGGGAATGGGCTAAAGTTGTGCCAGGGGAAGTTTAGGGTCGATATTAGAAAAAACTTATTTACTGAAATGGTCGTTAAGCATTGGAATGGGCTGCCCAGGGAAGTGGTTGAGTCACCATCCCTGGATGTCTTTAAAAGATGTTTAGATTCAGAGCTTAGTGATATGGTTTAGTGGTTTAGTGGAGGACTTGTTAGTGTTAGGTCAGAGGTTGGACTAGGTGATCTTGGAGGTCTCTTCCAAACTAGATGATTCTGTGATTCTGTGATATGCCAGCAATGAAATCCACAGAGGTTCAGATGTTATCAGAAGCCTCAGCACTAAGTTTTAGTCCTACAGATGAAGTGTAGGAAGAAAAACCAGATGTGTCTTCACTGAAATTGTAGAGAGATTTCTGTATTAACATTAATAAGGAACCTTTTTCAGTGGAAAAAGGCAACATAATTTAATTACAACATCTATCTAGAATCCATTTGTGTGGGGTGATCAGGATTAATGCTCTGGTATGCTGAATCAACTGCTTAGAGGACAAGGAAGAGAATTGATCCTTAGACTCCTTAGTTAAGAGGTGGGAAAGGTCCTGATATGACAATTACCAGAACTGGAATTAGTCCTTTCTATTGATCAAAATTGCCCAAATCAGAGAGACTGAAGGGAAGGCAAGTAACAGTTGACCAAAGCATATACCTCATAAGAAATGAAATGAAGATTAACATGAGAAGAGAAAATTTGCTGGTGAGGTCTAAGACAAATCTGGGGACAACCTGAGAGCATCCAAAGCCAAATGATATATATATTTTTTTTCTTTTTGCATTTTCTTGTTCCTTGATATATTCTATGGTGGTATTTCCTGTCATATCTGTACATGATCCTGAAACTCTTTGCAGGTATTCTGCACTGCCCTGAGTTCCAGGGCAGTCTTTCCTTTACAACTCCAAGCTATTAGTCAATGCTAATGAATGCCATATCCACAAAATGAGGTATATGTTACAAGCAATCTGTCAGGAAGAGGAATTTGAAAGACACACCATATAAACAGTGGACTGATTTGTGCATTATGTAGGTGATTTTCTAAACAAGAAGAGAAATATTACCAGCAAATTGAAAGAAAATCAGTCTGGGAATATGGAGATTGAAAACAGACTTGTGAAATGCAGATGTATAATCCTGCATGAGATGTCACAAGGATGAATGCTGACGTAAATCCTAAAAGCTCTAGGCAGGATTTCGTGGTAATAGTGAATACCTAATGAGTGAATCAGATCCCTCTTGACCCAAAAAACTGTCCAGAAGGCAGAGCTGTCCTTGTTAGCAAAGTGTTCAGTTACCAAACTCCATTTTAACATAAGGTGTTGATGCTCAGGATGAACAGAGCCAAGAGTTACTGGGAGGACTGGCAGAGTAGATTCATATCCCTTGGTACACATGGACTACTATTTGAAGACAGAAATAATGTTTTGTTGTTGTTGTTGTTTTGGGTGTAATAGAGTACATTACTTAAACTGGAAGTATTAAAAATGTAGTTGCAAATAACCTTTGTATTCTATATTATGTGAAATGCACTAGAGTTTTTAAGTGTAGATCTTTTTCACTTATAAAGGTGTACATATGTGCTAATATACTCTTGATGTCTACACTACAGCAAGTAAACTTGGAATTTATAGACAATATTCTCTTCTTCACTCTCTGAAGCTTTCATTGCCTTGGATCATATAGCAAAGTGAACACTACCATAATATCTGGAAATGCTTCCACAATGACATTTAATGCAAGAAATGACAATATTTTTTCATGAACAGTGAGCTACAGTTTGTTTCAGTTTGCATCAATGTATTACATATCAATTCCCTGACTTAAGTTTTCTGTGTACCAAATAAAAAGAACCATAGCACAAACTGTGCTAAGCACGTAATAAAATGTCCCTGCCCCAACTAGCTTACAGCTAAATACAGGCAGAGTATTAGAGCTGGGCACACAAAACAAGCAAGGGTAGAAGGACATTGCAAGTTAGAACGCCAAGATACACAGATCAATTTGGTGTACAATTTGCAGGCTCACATAAAAGCATTAAGGTTTTTATTAGAATTGCTTGTTGTTGTTTTAATTATGTAAATATGTGAGAGTTTGTAATTAGGTTACTTGTCTAGTCCTTATTGGCAATTTACTATATGTTTGATATGGGTTTCAGAGATGCTCTGCATCACAGGGTGGTAGATTTGCAAATTGATTCATGAAATATCCACCATATGTAGTGACAGCAGAAAGGGATGTAGCTCTTTGCAGAACTTTGGTGACAAGCAATAGAAATTGCCATCATTACTGAGTCAGACAGGGAAGGTAAATAGGGGTAGATAAAAGTGGGATAGGCAGATGGGGCCAAAGTTGCAAAGTTATTTACAATTATAAAATTACTGTTTACATGAAACATACTGTACTGTGCAGTATATTATTTTATACTGAGGGCCCAAAATCTATCACTCACCAAAACCTGTGTATTTTTCATATATTTCAATTAAAATGAAAACTTCAAAGCATAAAGAGATGAAGAAGATTTTTATTGCCCACTTCTAAATAATTTCGGATTGAAGGATATTGGATAGACCTGGGAAATTAATAAAATGTGTGATTAATTCAATCAAAAATTAAATGCTGTCTATTATTAGTCCAAATATTTGCTATGATCAGAAGTGCTCTGGGAGTACAGAAGAGAAAGAGAACATGGCTAAAGTAAGCTTCCCATTTAAGCAAACAAATATTTACATTTACAGAGAGTGATATCATATAGGCTACTTCTATAATTGTCTCTTTACATTCTGGTAACTCTTTATTGCTGATAAGCTGAATTTATTTAATGTGTATGAATGTGTACAATTTTATTTACCACATGGGATTATATTTTGTATATTGTTCTTTCCCAATCAGTGATGCAGAGCAATTTAATTAATATTAAACCACTGAGTTCATTTTAACTAAGAGGCTGATATTGTATGCTCTGCTCATTTTAATGAGCTGACAGTTAGCATCAACAAAGAAATTTTCAGAGGTTATAGAAGTTAACAATATGTGCAGAGCCAACTTGCCAATATGCTAAGATGCAGAATTAAAGAAACATATTGATGGAGAAAATGGATACTGCTGAGGAAATAAATTATATTTCCTTATGGCTCTGCAAAAGTTAAAATTAATAATAAAAAAAAAAAAAAGTCTAAAAATAACAAAGAAAAATAGGAATATAAATAACTTAAAAAATTAGATTGTCAAAAAACTAACAAACCAATCTTATGATTCTATTGTGCATGGCAAATAGATCATCATTACTGAAAGAACCTCTCAGTTCTCCTTAAGAGATGTCATCGTATAAAATTTGCAGCCACTATATTTATTTTTTTAATGTGAAAAAAATGGTAAAACTATAGATAGAAATAGCTTAGGAGAATTCACAGTAGTGCTAAAAATATCTAGATTACATAATAGGAAGAACACATTTCATAAAACCATTGTGTAATATTCAACCCTCATGTAACCATCAGTTTGTAAGTTGCCATAACAGAGGCTATTTTTCTTCAATTAATCTATTTCTTAAGCATCAATTCAAGCATCATTTCAGTCTCCTTCTGTCTTTTTCCCCCTTAATTTGCTACAGATAGAAAATAAATTGTACATCCAGAAACATTTATTTGAGAGTTCAGTTATGTGTTTAGCATTAAACTTTTCTAAATTACTGAAGTTGTAGAGATAGTAAATTACAGCTGAAACAAAAGAGCTCCATGAGTTAGCCTTTGCAAGTGAATCACTTTTTAGTAAAGAAAATTAAAAGATTTTTTTTTTTAATTTAAAAAAATAAAAAATGCTGCCCTAGATGCAAACAAAATGGTAGGCAAATACACAAGAAGGTAAAGCACAGATTTTTTTATTTGCTTCATTTTTAGAATGGGATAGCCCTGGGTAAATGAGGTGTATATTTATTTATATGAATGATCAATATGATTTCTGTATCTACACAGATCTTACTTGAGAACACATAATTTGGGTTGTAAAAGATAAATGTGTATTATACATATTATATTATTATATTGTAGCATTCCTAACAAAGTAAATGCAAGTATATATCAAAGGAAAAAATAGAGAGTTGCATTTCAGTCATAGTCTAATGATAAAGGAAAGTAAGTAAAGATAGGAAAAAAAGGAGGAAAAGAAGAAGGGAAGAAATTGTGCACTAACTTGGCAGCTGACATCCATTCCAGCCTCCAGAAGCACCTGCACAACAGCTTTGTGGCCATTACGTGCAGCAAGATGCAAAGGTGTGTGTTTTCTTGTATTACAGTTCATCAGGTTTGGATATGCTTTGATGATCATTTTTACAACACGCAGACGTCCATAAAGTGCTGCCAGATCCAGAGGTGTTTCTAGTTTGTTGTTCCTTATTGTAGGGTCTGTTAGCTCTTCCAACAAAACAGCAACTACTTCTGAATGACCATATTGAGCTGCACAATGCAATGCTGTTTCATTTTCATTGTTCTGTTAAAACAAAACAAAAGCTTCAGAAATTCATGTTTAATCACACAATGGAATGGCTCTGCTTGCATAAATTGCCTCCATGACATAACTACCTAGGCAGGGTTTGCAATATAATGTATGGTAATACATGCTAAATACTTCAGAATGACTCCACTAACTTTTTACGAATAATACATTAATACTTCAGCTTTGTGAGTCTCAAACAGATCAGGTCACTGTCTGTCCACATTATTCCCAATAATTTTTTAACAACATGACCCCCCAAAAACATGTTGCTCATGATGATATGCCAAAACCTGTAACCTTTCTAGATTCAACTGTTCCTGAAATCACAATCAAGTCCTTCACTTGGAAATACCCTGACATTTAAGTCTCTCTTCTCAGTATAGTTAGTTTTAAATCATAGAATTTGATTATTTGAGTAGTAAAAATACAGAAGAAAAATGTGTAATGAAAGTATGTCAGGCACAAGGCTACTTTCACATATGACTATAAAAGTTACTATAAAGACAATAATCAAAGCTTGGAAAAAGCTAAAATAGCAACTGTCAATATACAAGAGACTCTGCATATGACATTTTAAAGCATATGAGTATTTGTATGCTGTGGATGGTGTGTGGTTTTCTTTCATAAAACAGCTCCACCCTCAAGTCTTTCCCCAAAAATCATAAATAATCTTAATAATAAAGAAATATTGGGAATAAGCAGTATTCCTTAACTGCTTTCTTCCACTTCTTCCTGTATACTTGCAATCCCAAACAAGTAAGTTCAGGCAGAGAGGAAAGAAATAATTTATAAAGCTCTCTGAATTCTGTATGCCATCTATATTATTAATATATCATATGTAGTCACTATGAAGACTTAAAAGAGACTAGACACTATAAATTTAAAAACTATTTACATCAACTGCCTCTTCTGATATATCATGTATAAAATTTTGTGACAGTTGGAAAGGTTTTAAAAATAGAAACCCAATAAGCCAATGTGCCATATAAAGAATTACAAATTTAATGTAAAATAAAAAAAGATACTAGGGAAGCAAAGAAAAAGTTTTGAAGAAAGAAGAGGTAAGTCTGAACCAACAGGCTGCATTTCTAAAGGAAACAACTGAAGAAAAGTTCTGAGAACAGAGAGGTGAAAGTAGGTAAAGATGTCTTTTGAAAGACAGAAAGAGTGAGAGAGTCAGAGAACTGAGGGTTTGGGTTTTACTCAAAAGATAACCAGGATGGTTGCATAGAAATATCTAGAAAGAGAAGATTTACTTTATTATTGTTGTTGTTGTTTTGTTGTTGTTGTTATTATTATTATTTCCTGGTAACATTGCTCCTAATTTTATAATCAAGACTTGAAAACTCTGCTTTGTGATTTTAACATTACTCTTATTTTAATCTCATTTTGTGATTTAATATGACTCAGATGAACCTGGGAGACAGAAGACATAGATCAACACATTCAGATATATTTATGCTGCAAATAAACTCGTCAGGTAGCTGCAACACCGAGCAAGTTTGAGGATCCCAAATAAGGTAATGTGTTTCCTAAGCTGCAAGACATAAGTAGGAAAGTAGGAAAAGACAGGTAGAAAGTGAGAGGTTTCCTTTAGTAGGTATGACTTGATGAGTAATAATTGTTTGAATCATTGTGAATTATTCAGACCAAGCCATGGTCTTTCTTCTATTACACAAACTGTAAATTCAGGTAAAAATATCAAAAATACTACATGGCTGCAATGATTTACCAGCTACCTGTGATATGCTTTTTGAGTTCTACTGAAGCCTAACATATCCTTTATAGGATATAGACATGGCCCAAGACTGGTCAAAACAAATTTTTTTTTGTACAGTGGTATACCCACGATTTGTAGGCATAGTTTATGGGAATGTATTTATGCAATTTATTAGAACTTAGTTATAAAAGCATACATTTTCAATATTTCATTGGCAGAACTATATAGATGAACGGGCTATTGCAGTATAATGTTGTGTACAATTACCACAATTAAGTATGAAAATCAGATGATTATGGTAATTTCTGCCCGCAGTTACAGTATTTACATATCCAATGGAAATAGTTCCACAAAGAAATTAGATGCATAACTATCTCCACATTCTGAGAGGTAAATAGTGAAATACACATTTAGTATATAATTGGCAAACAAATGTATCTCTATCTTCAATATCTGCTTATGTTTGATATTTTTTTCAAGCATTTCTGGATAAAATATAAATTATTTTAAATCTTATGCCAATATTATAGTACAAAAATATTCTCATTAAAATTTCAGAGACATAAAATTTAACTTGGCCGTGGTCATTTTCTCAAAAAATGGTGACTGCCCAATTTCAGCATCAGATATAGACATAGAAACCAATTGGTCCAAATTACTGGTGCTGCTCTGAAATTTGCTTCCTCTAAATAAAGAATATCCAGATGAATTTTCATGCAAGGGCATATTTACAGAAAAGTGTATTTTAAAACAGCGTGGAGCATAAGACCATCTGTAAATTTGAACAAAATGTAATTATTTTCAAATGAACATTGTTGAACATTTTTGCATGGTTTGTTCTTCACATTTGCCAAAGTAAATCTACATTTCAGTTATGAAATGTCAAACTGATTCAAAATCAGAATGAATTAGGTAACAAAGAAATAAAATAGAAGAATCCAACCTGGACAAACATAGTATTTGAATTACCTACATGTATGCAGCCATTGCATTGTCTTTATTGTTATCAGAACTGAAAGGTATTACCTAATTAAAACTTAATAATATGACATTCTCTCCTTAAGATATAAATTAATGAACTCAATTCAGGAATAAAAGACAGAATAATTTTTGACTTTCAAAAAGAGAATCACAACTTGTTTAGCCATCCTCTAAAATTTTCATTTTATCTGCTTTGACAATTTAGTTGTGTTTACATAAAATAAATCACCTTGGAAACAAACATTTTTCTTGAAGAGAGAGTACAGAGTTTTTAAGTAGGTTTTGACAGAGCCTGCCATCTTCAAAATCAGGAAAGGAGGGAGTGCCTAGATAGATAGAATAGGTTCAGCATTACTAGGGAGACACCTAAGATGGAGGGGGCTATAACAGTGTATTAACAGTGATGTCTCAGTAATTGTTATGAGCTTCCTCCTTAAGGCATTTGTTTACAGAAGACACACAGTAAGAATTAAAACAAACAAAATAAAAATAAATAAATAAAAAACCCTGACATATGATCATAAGAAATGTTGCTAGTTTAAAAGCTACTTTTATGTGATTTCTTTGGTCACAAAAATGATGTTACTTCTGACTTGTCTAAACTTTTCAGACAATGCTAAGTCAGGTATAACTTTTAAGGTACTCTTTGTCCTTGTATCTCTGAAATAGCTTATTATATAAATATATATATATATTTGGAAAACATGAAAAATTATTCCTGAAGAATTTCATGATAATTTAGTACTATTGCCTACATTTTCAAACCCAAACATACACAGTTTTTTCCTCAAGTACAGAAAGTTTGTGAGTTAACACTCATTGGAGTAAGCAAATAACCTGATATGAAAATGACTCTGAATGCAAGTTAACATTGTGTGATTAGATTTTCATATCTGGTATCCAAGGACTAAATACTACACATAGTACTGAAGAAATAGACTAGAATTCTGTTTGAAATTTCAGATATTCATTTCATGTTAAAAACTACAAAACAGCCGCTAAGATGAAAAGCAGAGACCTGAGAATCAGAGCAAACTAAGAGACACAAAACGTAAGACCAAAGGAGAAAAATAGACCATTATTATGCAAAATAGAACAAAACAGAAGTCTTTAATATTCATAATTAGTAATATTTTAACCAAGTAGTTATTCCTGTAGCCCAAAGGACCTCTTTCAGAACTAAAGAAGGTACCTTATAATTCATCCCTTACATGGGTCTCTTCATGGGCACGGTCTTGGCATTTTCTAGCCTTTCTCTGAATCTGTTCTCTTCCATATACAGCCAGAACTTAGACTTCTGTTGCTCCAAAATTGAATAGTGCCTTCAAAACATTGTGTCTAGTCAGTATTGCAGGCTGTATTACATAATTGAGCTAAGAATGCATGCCACCACAAAATGTAGATCGTATTTTAAGGTCTATTAATTAGAGGACAGATTAGCAAATCCATTATACAGAAAATTATTATATATTGCCAGTCTGATAGTGAAAAGGTAGAGGAGATATCCAGGAAATGAATGTCTTCTACGAATATTATATAGGTCCTCGTGAAGCCAGTAATAAACAGTAGGCATATGCAAGATTTTGACTGCACAGTTCTGTAGTTCTTTATTTTTGCCAAGCACATTTTAAAGCTCTTGAAGTCCATGCAAGTATTGTACAAGCAAAAATGACTATCAGATAGTGATTTTACAGATCTTTCCAGAGAATGCTCAACATCTTTATTATCTCAACATTTTGATGATGAACTTTAAAAGGCAGACTTCCTAAATCACCAAGACATTTCTTTGTCACATAATCCCCATGTAGTTACCAAGTAAGACTTTTTTTTTTAATGAAAACTTTTGTGCTAATGCCTCAATTATGAAAGAATAATTTAAGTTACATAGGATGGAGCACTGAGAAAGTTTGAAAAAATCTGTGTATATAAGGAAATTTACTCAATAGTCCAATAGAGATAAAATGATACAAAAATAAGGTTTTAATGATTAAATAATTACATAGAGAAAAAATATAGAAATAATATATTCAAGATAGAAAAAACAAATTATCTCAGCATGGTCTGTCTTCATTTATTATAGTAGGTAGGCTGTTTGCCTGAGAAGTTCCACCACTATATGTTAATTCTTTTTTTTATATATATATAAAAAAAAAAAAAAGTTTGCTTGATTAATTCAACAAGTAGCATGTCATTGTAATTAATTACAATGGGAATTAAAGTGCTTTCCAGGATGTCTAGGTCAAGGGTTGAGCAATTTTACAACAGCAACTCTAAACAGAGACAAAAATGACAAAAGCTCTTGGGAACAAGATTGTGACTTAATTGTCCATTGCCTTTGAGGAATGAAACAGTTTTTACATGGCACACAGATTTATATACTTTATATGGAAAAATAACTAATGGCATCTTTCTTACCATATGTCAGTACTGGACCTGTCTAATTTGAAAATCAGATGGTTTACAATTGTTTACAACAGAAATGTAATATAATGACAAGTATTTAATTTAAACTAGATATGAGTTTTAAGAGGAGAAATACTCATATATAACCTAGTTGGACTTGGACATTTCTCTCTCCCTGTTGTAATACTATATTTCTTTACATTTCTCTTTAAGACTACCAAAAAAAAAAAAAAAAAAAAAAAAAGTAGAGATACAGAAATTTTTTACAGCATGCTACTCAGATCCATTTCTACTTTTCTTTCTCAGTGCAGTTTAATCCTCTGTATTCTAATTCCTAATAAACATGTTTGAATGAACGTTTTTATTAAAAGATAAATTATGAAAAAAATGAATCTATATTGTTCTTATATGGATAAGAATAATTTGGAGAACACTTGGATTTAGATAGGCTTTTTCAAAAAGATAATTCTCATAAAAGTTATTGGCATAATTTCTAATTGAATTTCTACTGAAATTTGCCTTTACTTAATAAAAAGAATAAAATATTTTTTAATTTAAAAATGTTACTCAGTAATTTAGCTGATTACTTTAAACAAAAGTTTTCTTCAAATTTATTGCTGCAAATGGATCAAATCAAATTGCGTCTGAACTTTAAAAAAAAAAATTAAAAAAGTCTAAAACAAGTATAATAATAGTTGCAAGGGAAATTCCAGAGTTCATGTGCATATTCTCCAATTTAATTTGGGGGAAAAAATATCAAATGTAGAACATGAAAATGATTGCTTTTTTTCAGGTTACTTTGGAACTGAATTTGTACTTTTGGAAGTCACTGGTGTGTCATTAAGAGAAGCATGTGATGCCTATATTTTATCTTGATGTTTTAGACAAGTCAGTAAATATATTAGATGTTAGTCATTTACTGAGCTTGGCAAGGGATGCAAAGAATAACAAGAAGGGATTCTATAGGTGCATTGACCAGAAAAGAAAGGCTAAGAAGAGTGTACCCTATCTGAAATACAAGGAGGGAGAACTGGTAATGGCAGACATGGAGAAGGCTAAGGTACTCAACAACTTCTTTGCCTCAGTCTTTACTGGCAGTCTGGCTTCCCATGTCTCTCATTTCCCTGAGCCTGTAGCTGTGGGCTGGGGAAGCAAAGTTCTGCCACTGTAAGTGAAGAGCAGGTTTGAGACCACCTGATGAAACTGGACAGGTACACGTCTATGGGGCCTGATGCCATACGTCCCAGGGTCCTGAAGTAACTGGCTGATGGAGTTGCCAAGCCACACTCCATCATATTTGAAAAGTCCTGGCAGTCAGGTGAAGTCCCTGGTGACTGGAAAAGAGGAAACACCACTGCCGTATTTATATAGGGTAGAAAGGAGGAGGAGCCAGGGAACTACAGGCTACTGAGCCTCACCCTTGTGCCTAGAAAGATCATGAAAAAGATCCTCCTTGAAGCAATGTCAAGACACATGCAAGAAGTGATCTGAGACAGCCAGAATGGCTTCACCAAGGGCAAATCATGCCTGACGAATCTGGCGGCCTTCTGTGATGGTGTGGCTGCATCAGTTGAAAAGGGAAAACCAACCAAAGTCATCTATTTGGACTTCTGCAAGGTCTTTAACATGGTCCCACATGACATTTGATCTCCAAATTAAACCGATATGGATTTGAAGGGTGGACCATTCAACAGATAAGGAATTGGCTTGCAGGTCATACCCAGCAAATGATAGTCAATGGCTCTTTGTCCAGGTGGAGGCCAGTGACAAGTGGTGTCCCTCAGGAGTCTGTCTTGGGACCGTTGTAGTTTAGTATCTTTATCAACATCGATGATGGGATCAAGTGTATTGTCAGCAAGTTTGCAGATGACACCAAGCTGAATGAGCAGTCGATACAACTGAAGGAAGGCATGCCATAGAAAGGGAACTGGTCAAGCTAGAAAAGTGGGCCCATGTGAACCTAATGAGGTTCAACAAGTCTAAGTGCAAGGTGAACCTGAGTTGGGCAATCCCAGACATGAGTACAGACTGGAAGAAGAACTCATGGGGAGCAGCCCTGAAGGACTTGGTGGTTCTGGTGGACAAAAAGCTTGACAAGAGATGTCACTGTGCACTTGAAGCCCAGAAGGCCAACTGAATCCTGGGCCACATCAACAGATGTGTGGCCAGCAGGTCAAGGGAGATGATTGTCCCCCTCTGCTCTGCCCTTGTGAGGCCACACTTGGAGTGCTGCATCCAGATCTGAGGCTCCCAGCACAAGAAGGATGTGGGGCTGTTAGAGTGGGTCCAGAGGAGGGCTGTGAAGTTGATCAGATGATTGGAGTAGCTCTCCTACAAAGAAAGGCTGGGAGAACTGGGGGTGTTCAGCCTGAAGAACAAAAGCCTTTTCGATGTTTAAAGGGGGCTTATAAGAAAGATGGAGAGTGACTATTTGCTCGTGCAAATAATGATAGAACAAGGGGGAATGGTTTTAAACTAAAAGAGGGGAGATTTAGATTGAGTGTTATGAGGGAGTTCAGCACTGGAACAGGCTACCCAGAGAAGGTGGGGATGCCCTGTCCCTGGAGGTGTTCAAGACCAGGTTGGATGAAGCCCTGATCTAGTGGGTGGCATCACTGCCCATGGCAGGGGAGTTGGAACTGGATGATCTTTAAGGTCACTTCCAACCCAACCCATTCTGTGATTTAAATATTATTAGTGCATCCTGTACACTTTTCCTTCACATTTCAGAAGAAATGTCAAACAGCATTAAGGAAGTATGAGTGTTCTTTATGACTATTACAATTTGACCCCCAGAATAAATCCACAGTGCATTAAATATGTGAATGTAAGTAAAATATGTGCTATGTTCAGAAAGAAAAAGGAATATTCACAAAACAGAGAATACCACCTAGAAATTTCACAAGCATTCATATTTTTTCCTGTAAATGTTTTACTATTTACATTTTCCCAATATATATTTAAAATATATTTTGAACTTTATATTTCTTCCTGATGTGATTCATCTTTTTGCATGAGATTATATGTTCCTTCTTTCCTATGTTTATATTGAACACTGCATATTGAGCTATATGTGACTGTTATTACTAACTTTTGTGTATAATAGGATTTCTTTCAGTTACTTTGTGATTAGAGTTGCTAAAATAAATGTTCATACTACCAAGATGTCTTTATGTAAACAAAGATACAAGTACTTGGAGTCTTAACAGCACACATTTTTAGTACGTTTGGTATTCATTTACTGACAAATTTTGATCTCTTATTACCTACTTAATCTTCATACACTCCATAATTTACCTATTTTCAGGTCTTCATCGATGAAGTTTGATCTATTTTTTGTAATTTCACCACATTTTGTAATTTAAAACATACATCATTTGGTATACATGTGTCAACTAAGATTGTTGTATTAAACAGTTATGGAATTATTCTTGCATATTTGTTATGCTATAACTATCTTCTGTACGTAGAATTACCAGTTTACATTCCACCAACCCCATGAAATAATTATCATTTAACTGTAAGGCTCTTTACTTCTTTTTTTTTTCTTAACTTTATGTGAGAGGAACAGTAGGGGGCATTCAGAGCTTTAGATGCTGGATATGATCCTATGATATTAGTTAACTGCATTTTAAATGTGTAGAGAGCAGTTCAATTAATTTACAGTATACCATATTAAATCCATTAATAAATGTAATATACATTTATGCATCATAAGCTTCTCATTTACTTCTTTGTTGAGTTATTCAATCTTACTCTCATTTAAGTGTTTAGAAGTATTTATTTCACATGGAATTTCAATAAAAAATGAAAAGCAAAGACATGCTATATATTAGCTGCAACATTTTTTTTTAATGAACAAATTTATTTTCTTAAGCTGAAAGCACATAAATTCTTAATCTGATCCTTACCAATAATAATAATAATTAAGTCCGACTTGAATATACTATTTGCTGTAGTGAAAAGTATCAGTAAAAAATGCTTGTCCTTATCCCCAGTACAAGGGGAGGGGAGGAGAGGGGAGGTTGTTTTTATAAACTGCTTCAGCTCCACAGATCTAAGAATTGCTATGGCTGCTGTGAGAAGCTACATGCCTTATTTACCCTATTAGCAAGTAAGCAAAAACTTCAGAAACATACAGACTCGAGAATGTAAAACACAGGTATTCAGATGAGGATGACACTCTGGTGTTACTTGAAGGTGTATGGGTGGAGTTGGCTTCATATGATTATGGCATTCCCCTCACTCTATGATGTGGATAACATTCTCCTGTGTGAGTGCTATCTAGCAGGGTAACGTCTAGGTGCTAGCAAAGTGGTCCACTACTAAAGCCAGCCATTGTCTGGAGCAGAACATCAGAGGATTTACAAAGTCAGAACTGCGTATGGGTGAGTTTAACTTCAAAGTTTAATATGATTGAGACTTCTTTAAGGGTCTGATTCTCATAAGAATTGCTCACACACTTTCCATTATGAAATTTTTGAGTAAAATGGAAAATCAGCAGGGGATCTGAACACCAGAACTTTCTTAAGTCTATGGTGTATAGAATCAGGTATACCTCTGCTTATTTGCTCCAGCAATCAAGCCAGAGAAACTGGACCCCACACACAATCAAGCTCAAAAATACTGTAAAAATTTGGATACATGGGGGATTGGGAAGAAATAGGTTTGAATTTACATTTCTCTTTCTGATCTTAATGAAATATGCTTTTCAGCATCCCTCTCTCTCGAAGCTCCTGCATAGCTTACAGGTTTCTGTCAGTAGAGCATAAGGAATTTCTTCAAGCAAATGGATAACATGCAACCAGAAAGTTGCTTATTTCTAGTTTGCCACAGAAATAAAATAGAAGAAAACCTTTACATTGATAAACGATAATCCTGTAATTCAACAGGCTTCATCCTGCATGCAACACCTGATGAGAATTAGGAGCTCACAGAAACTACTAATCTGCAAATCAACCCACAGAACGGCAAGTTTTTTTTTCTTGTCATTTTTGTTAAATGAGCCAGGATTTCCCAGAAGTCTTATAGTATTATAGGATTTCCCAGAAGTCTGTCATATCAGTGGATTTTATTAGTTTATTTTTCTTTATTTCCTCCACTAATACTTCATATTCAAATCATAATTATTGTATGGATTCCAATGGCTAAGTGTATAACCTCACATATCAAATAGATTATTCAAGGGATGGCATCTCCCATTGATTTGGTTTGATGTTTAGGTCCACAATATTTTTTTTTCTTTCAGTTTGTTTTCTTTACACACTAATTTAGGCAGTGCAGTTGCCATTCATTTGTCAGATTGTACTTTGCTCTTTGAGATGCTTTAGGATATCCTACCTGGAGTCCAGCAGCCACTCCACAGGGCCATAGAAATTGTGAGCTTCCTCTGCCATACCTTCCAGCCTCTGCAGATATCTCAGCTGCTGAAAGGTCTTAGAAGGTACTGGATTTCTGTGTTAGGGCAAATTAATCCTGACTTTACTTTTAGTCACCAGAATAACTCTGTTGACTCCTCTGATTACACTGACTAGACCTCTCTGGAATATAACTACACAAACAGGACATGTAAACACTAAGAGGTAGATCTGAATCTGGAGCTGACTCCCACCTTTGTATTCTGATAACCTTTTGATTACTCTGTGAATTCAATAACTTATGGTTACTACTCATATTTAAAAGTCCACCTCCAGTCCTCGAACAGTTCAGCTGATTGTAGATGACATCAGATTTCCTATTTCTGAATACTAATCCTACAAATAGACCTTATAAGTTTATACAGAAGGAAAACAGAAGGTGTGCCATATGCTTGATAACAGAATGCAATGTATTTATCCTGCCCTTACCCACATTAATACTCTCATCATTTTTCCTAGTATTTTTATGTCTTTTCCGCTGTACTTGATCCATTTCTTTCTGGATATGTGTATATGTACACACATATGAACACATGCAGTTCATGTGATTTGTCATTTATCTCTGCATATCAGTACATTTACAGTGCACTCAAAAAATACCAAAAATATTAATCTTATCATAACGATTTTTTTTGTAAATTTAATATCTAATAAAGAAAAAAATATAGAGTTAATGCAAATTTACATTAATATTTCCAATGCATTAGGTATAGTATATCTTCATATGATTTTTCAGAAACAAGCAGAAAGATTTTTCATACTCTTTAAATCTAGTATTTTTAGGTCAGTGTCCAATTACAATCTGGTATGCATATTTGGGAAGATCTTCTTAGTCTTGGAGAAAAAATTACTGGAATGATGGAAAACAGATTTTATTTTTTTTTTTCAATTTCGCTATAAATTTGCAAGATCTAAAGAGTATGTGCTGCTCTATTCTGATGATATACACAAATATTTTTAATCACTTCACCTGTTCATTCACTCTGGAGTGTGATGGCCCATGATGGATGAGAATCTTCACAATGTCTACATCTCCTCTCCAGGCAGCCAAGTGAATAGGAAAATAACCTTTATTATCTGCCACATTAGTTGATGCTTCATACTGAAGTAATTTGAGAACTATATCCCTGGAAAACAGGAATTAAATCTAAAAATTGATTGGAAGCTTATTTTGTTAAGTTTTACATGAACATACATATTACCAAATTTTTTACCCTGAATACCCAGAAAAAAAAAAAATAAATAAAAAATAAAGTAAAACAGCTATAAAAATGAAGATCAATCATTTCTAAATATTAAATAGACAGGAAAATATAGCCAAAATGTGCAGCCTATGTTATGACTATAAATGAAACACTTGACTACAAATGAAGACTGTAGTAATACATGAAGGTAAATCCCAAGACAGTTGTTCTCCCAACCTTGATGGAACCGTATTTAATTGCCTATTGTGGATAAAATGTGGCAAAGAAGAGTGAATATATACAGGTCAAAAGGAAATCCCAATTGTCTTCAAAAGAAGTCAGAGAGATATTGGAGTCATCTCATCTAAGCCTTGAGGGAGACTTTAAACTGAATTTTGCTTACCCCTGGTAAGGTCGAATAGCATGAAAACAGCTAAGAGCAGCTCCACTACAGAAAAACTTTTGCTATATGGAAAGTTCCAGAAAAGTGACTCCTCAGAGAGACTTAGTGCAAATAAGGTTTGAAAGCCTTCTCATGTCACAATAGTTGGTCTCGCAGTAGGTAGGTAGTAGGTAGTCTAATGAAGGCTAGAGCTACAAAGTAGTTTGAAAATGATAAAAATCAAAAGAAACTGAAATTTAAATACTTGGGGGAAAAACTAACACACAAAACAAACAAACAAAACAATGCTCCATAATTTATAGATGATAATGATGTACAGAAACAATTGGGAGAAAAAGTATTTCAGAATTTTCTTTAGTCATATAATTCTGATCCACAATATCTAATTGTCTTAAAGAAACACACAAACATGTACACATTTTTACCAGAAAGAGCTTCCTGGATCTGGAAGAGAATTTCAAGTCAAATACAGTAAAAATATGATAAGCTGTGTCCCAGCAGAGTTGATTGAATAGTGGACACTTACTTGGAATGTGAAAACTTATACTTCCGTCCCCTGTTGTCAAGTTACAAAATATTACACATTCTTCAACCTTCAAAAATGCCCTGACCTATCACACTTTTTTTAGGGTGGGTCTTTTTCAGTGCTCCGTAGCATCCTTATATCCATTTCTGATATAAGTTTGAGAGAGCGAAATACTGAGAGTCCTTAGTATAATTACTGGGCTAAGTAAAATTACTTAGGGGAGACTGAGATTCAAATCCCTGCCCCAGATATGATTTAATTACCTATATAAAGCAGAATAGCTTCATAGGAAAGAGAATCATCCCAGAATAACCAATGAGGAGGGAATTCATTGCGTACAATGATCAAACAGGCACTTGAAGCCTGGTGTCCAAGTGTCCCAGCCACAAATAGCTGCTTAGGTCACTGAGTCTTATGCTCTCACTTTTCATGAAAAACACTGAAATAGATGAAGTTCATTTTAGTGTAAAGAGTGAAAAATTAAAACTCCAGAAGTTTTCATAGGACAAAAACCTCCCTTATGCAGGAAGGCTCCAGTCAAAATATTGTACCCACTATTGATTTTGAATATGAAGTTTCTAATCTGAAAAAGAGAGTAGAGATATTTGTTATTTGTCATGACTAATGAAATTAGAGATACAAGGTGTCTGTCCAGTTCTGTTGCTGACAATGCTACCATTGTAGGAGGGTCAGTATGATGAGCTGGACAGGAGGTCCTGAACCATCATGATTTATCATGAAATACTGCTCCTTACCCTGCTGTGAGGGTAAGGGGTTATAGCATCCAGTGACTGTTATGATCTTTCCAAAAAATGCAGTCTTATCTACTGCTGTACACAAGTCCACATCTTGAAGTTCTTTCTGACTTCAGCAGAAGTTTGGCCAACACTGTGACTGAAAATACAATTTGTCTTCTGAATGTTTCAGAATTTCATTGTTTATATTCAGGTAGGATTCACCTGAAATATGCAATGAATTCAGCTTTATACCACAGTATTTTTACTTTAAGTAACTATTGGTTTATACTAAGTATTAAATATCGTAAAAACAGTTCTAGTCTGTTTAAAAACTGAGAAATTTTTGCAAGCTAGGGCTTGGGCTTTTCACAATCAAAAATATGCAATTCCAGGGGAAACAATCCATAAACAAGAGAAAATTATTTTTCCCCTTTTTAAAAATGACAGAGTTTAATATTTCATAGTAAACTTAGAACTAATTCCAGGGAGTTACAATATGCTAATGGGTGATTATAAATCTTGGTACAGAATTTAAGTTTTGGAAAATATATAATATCTAGTTTAACAGTATTTTAACATTATTTATTTATTCAGAAATAGTATATCATTTTTCACCAAAACATTAATCTGGTCTGCAGAAATATGCAGGTGTCTAGAACATAATTAAATACATATCCTAAAGGTTTTTATGTTGTTGTTTTTTAAGCAAGAATGAAAAAAGTGTGAAATAAGTGAACTAAATGAACTTATAGATTCATGTTATCATACAAACAGTCCAAAATCACTTTAAAGTTACTGAAAATCACTCTCAATTTCAGTTGTGTTTTGACCAGTTCCTTATCTCCCACAGTGGAATAATCTAAAGCCTTATGTCAAAATTTCCTTAAGTGAAAATTCAGACAGTGTTAACAACCTCAGTTTACAAACAGGACAGCTGAACTGCATTAAATAGGGCATCTCTTACCTTGGTGATAGTGAGGTCCACCCCACTAGAACTTGATAGACCTCAAAAATCTTTCTTTCTTGGTTTGTCTTAATAACAACATGTAGTTGTCAGCATAATACAATGGAGGTAACATGGAATAAGGGTCAACTTGTAATAACAGGAGCTACACACAACAAATTTCAAGGTGTAAAACCAGAATTGTAGCAAGTTTCCACAGTTGTGTTTTGTTATTGTTGTTTTAAACTGATACTTAAATTACTTAAAGAGTTCACCTGTCTCAGTATGTCTGTGCAGTAGCCCCCAGTGGGGATATTGCAGGTTTTCCCCAAGCTTGCAGAGGAATGCACGTGGTAATGGTAAAAACTAGAGTCCCATACAAGGTGATGGACAGTTTTTTTCTGTCTTCAAGTGCAAAACTACCATGTGTTGTTTCATGCTAGTTTTACTTTGATAATGAATAATGTGTTTTGTTTGTTTTTTTTTTCACAGTATTATTTCCTTAAATATCCATTGTACCATATATACTGTATATGTGTATGTCCACACACACAAGTATACTACAACATTTTCTGTTGCATTTTCCTACTAGCAGAAAAACACTAGAGCCACCACTAGTAGAAGGGATAAGAAACAAATCAAAAAAAAAGTAAGAATTTGGAAGACCTGGTATAGAATCAGTAACTTCTGAAATGCATTTCCCATTTGTAATTAGTACATGGTGATATCAATGATGGTGTCAAAAATTGTTATATTACTTAAATAATCTTATCACCAAGAGGATATAGTAAGTCTGAATTTGCCACTTTTCAATGAAAATTTCAGTGCTATGCTACATACATCAAAGTACAGAGTTAAATATAATTCTACAAAAGAACTAAACATGAGGTACTTACTTGTGTCCATTTAAAGCTGCATGATGTAAAGCAGTATAACCTGAACTGTCTGTGCAGTTTATATTTGGTCCACGCCAGATGCTGCAAATAAAGCACAATTTAAAGGTTTGGGTTTTGTTGTTGTGGTGGTGGTTGGTTTTTTTGTTTGTTTTGTTTGTTTGTTTTTGTGTTGTTGTGTTTTTTTAAAGAAATATCAGAAATATGTATAACTCGTCTAAAGACTACTGCAACAAGTATGATTAGACTTTATAAGAGACAAATTATTTTAGAAAGACCTTAAAATAGCAAACGTCATGTTGATATAAATATAATTTATTTATAAAATTTATTTTACATATTCATCGCTATAGCAGTCATGAACTTAATGTAGGGCAGTTCTGAAAGACTAATAACTATTCTGTCATTTCAATTAGATCTGTTCTCCCAGTATTACTGTGGTTATTACTCTGAGGTTATAATCTGAATTTTTTTCATGAGTATGTATTAATTGACTTTGGGTCAGTTAGTCTAGATTCATACAAAGATAAGACTAGTGAGAACCAATCATATTCTTTCAAGGGACACTAAATTAATACTTTGCTTGGTCTGATATTTTATTTCCCTTTTTGACAGTTACGTTTTGACATAAATTATACATATTAAATAAATTAATGAACAGTGTTTTATTTTTTTATCTTTCTATATTTTACAACATTTTTTTACAGTTAGCTTTATTGTATGCCCCATTTCCCAGCTGATTATGGACTGCTGTCAAAACAGTATTAAGAAGTATTCTGTTTCAAAGAAGAAAAATGTGACTGCTAATCTACCAAAAAAAAAAAATAAATAGAAATTGGATACCAGAGGCAGATAGAGTTCCTGCATTTCTTTTTCTGACTAAATTTGAAGTTGACAGTATCATTTGTGGAAGCAATTTTATACTTATTTTTTATTTAGTAACAGAGTTTTCAATCATTAGTATTACAACTTCCAGGATATAAGATTATAAATCTTGAATTACAGTCTGTTTTCCTCAGCTTGTAATATACTCTTAACCAGTCATTGGCAAGCAATATATTCCTATTACATCACACTTTAGAATTAAATGCTGCAGTTTAAAGAAAATAATCTGAAACTAATAAGGAAAAAGATTTTTTTTCGTGCTGTCATTTTTCATGATCTACATCAATAAAATGGCATGCAATGACATATGCTTTTTTAAAATTCTGTACTACTGAATCTGTGTTCTATTACTGATGGAATACTTGTTTCACAGAATGATCCTTACTTTATTATTAGTTATCATGATTAAATAGCTCATAAATTTCAACAGTTGCTTTCCCATAAATACTACATGCACACAGAATTACTTGTGTGATAAACTGCGTTCTGTAATTCTACTAAGTGAAAGAAATTCTACATAATTCTGGGTACCTCACCTCCCTTGCAATCTCACTTCTTGGAAAAACAGGACTAAAACATTTCTTTGAGCTCAAAGAAGAAAAAAAAAAAGTTTGTTTTGTTTTGTTTTTTAACCTTCTCAGAAATATATAGATGTTCTTTTCTAGTGTTGGCAACTTCCAGATGTAAAAGCCACTGAATTTTTTTCCAATTATTATTTTTTTTAATTTCTTGAAATAGAAAAAAATGAGTCCTTGAAATGATAGGTCTCCCATAATAGACAGATGTTATTTATATGTCAAAGACAGGCAGACCTCATCCACACTGGAAGGAAAGTAATCCCTATCTATTGATATTTTATAACCTCTTTTATAGTTTTGCATAACACTTTTTTAGTTATTTTCTTATGCATTGGATCCTACTTTCTTCCTTTGATTCGTACCAGTTCAGAGAAGAAAGAATCAGAAAATACAAAGTGGTATAGAAAGTCATACTTTAAATGTTAAAATAAATGTATAAACAATCAGAAAACTAATTTACTTGGTTTTGCTTGCTTGCTTGCTCTGGTTTGGAGTTTTTAATATTTGTTTCCTGATTGTTTTTTTTTTTTTTTAAATGCAGTTCATATATTATTCATTATGCATTTGGCCCTTCTTAAAACAAAACAAAACAAACAAAAAAAGTTCTTTTCTCCCCTAATTTTTTCCTTTAATTCAGGCATGCTTTAATGTACTGTTTTTCTTCCTCACTGTGGTCTTAAGAAATATTTTTCAATACTGAAACTATACAGGATATTTTTTTCAAAACTGGTACTATATAAATGCATCTATGTGAAGCTTCACAGGACACTCAAGTTGGGATACAAAGGACAAAGGAGAGTGAGTAAATGCTGATGATGCAGAAAGATGAAACAGGATGGAGAGACTGTCACCTCCCAGAAACACATGTTCAAAACCAGAACTTGCTATCAAACTAAAGGAATCAGGAGACATGAGCAGGACTCAGCTGCAGGCATCTCTTCCCTTGTGCAGGAATCCCCTCCTAGGAGATCTTGCATTGCTGTAGTATTGCAACATTATTTCCTACAAAATGAATGCAAGTTCAGTAAATACAGTAGACATTTATGCTTTAATTACTGACAATCAAATTCAAATTGGATAGTTCATAAATTCATACCCCCCAAATCTACCAGATGTGGTGAATGGTTCATTTAAATATCTTCTCTTGTAATCAGAATATAGCAGGACAAAAGTATAGTGGTATATCAGCTCTGTAGAAACCATCTGACTTTAAACAAAAATGGGCTGGAGGAAGAGAGGAAGCCTAAAGACCCCTTCTTTGGCATCATATATACAATACATGATGAATTACCAAACATATCGATTTATCTGAATATTTATCTGTCACTTAAATAGTTACTGTGAAATCAACACTAAGTAGAACCTGGAACAAAATAAATTACAATTCAACTTCCAGAAAACATGTTCAGTGACAGGAGATTAACAGCTCTTTAGATTTCCATTAATATAGATTGTTCTGAAAGATATTCTGATATTCTAGGGATATGGTTTAGTGGGGACTGCTAGCGTTAGGTCAGAGGTTGGACTCGATGATCTTGAGGTCTCTTCCAACCTAGAAATTCTGTGATTCTGTGATATGTTTCTACTATTTCTCTGATGCAGCCAACAAGCAAGCTTCTTCATTTTATGTACTTGAATGAGTTAGGGATTTTTTCCTACCTACATCACAAATTATGAAAATCTAAAATTCTTAATGAATTTTAAGAAATTAATCAAAATATTTTTTTTTTTTGGGGGGGGGGGGGAGGGAACAAACAAACAATCAGTTTTCAGTGAATGATGAGTTAGAATTAAAACATGATCATCAATGATTTGATTGTTCTTCCATTATAACTTGCTGGAATGAGGCTCAAAGAAACCGTGTTATGCTACTTCAACTTCATTGCCAAAAGCAAAAAGACCTTCTAATTACAGTTTGTTCTCACTGTGAAGAATATTGACCTTCTGAACTGATGTCAAATATTAATTGGAAATACTATTTACTTAGTAAGAAAATTATTTTTCTTTACAAGCTGAAGATAATTACATACAAAAAAATGCATTTCAAAAATGATATGAAAATGACAGACTACTTAAGAAAAATATGGTTGATTGATTTGTTTTTTTGCAATGCTCTTTGCCATGCTTTTTGCTATAATGGAAAAAAAAATAGTTGTGAAGTGATTGTGGTTACACACATATGAACACAAAAGAAAGGAAAAGTTAATTCACTTAAACTTCAGAACATAGTCACATTGCCTATCAATAGTGCTAGAACATACGATTGTCTTTATATGATTGTTCTACCAAGAGAAAAGGAAAATATTGTGGTAAAATTATAAGTCTTTAAAAGATGAAGCGAGCTGTCCAATGACATCAGTGTCTGTCAACCCATTGGTTTGCACTTAGTTTATCTGACAACCAAGTGATAACACTCTCCCATTTCTTTCTTCTCTGAAATGATGTGGCAAGGAAGAGGATGACACTGCCTGGATGGAATCAGTTCCTCCAGAGAACAGAGTGCAGTGTTCAAGCCTTCATATTTTGGGGTCTAATTCATGAGGGCTGAGATAGACCTTGTCCCTTCCATTCCTCTCCCCACCCTTCCAGGTTTTCAATATCTTTTGAAGCTGTTCCAGAAATCCACTGCTTCTTCACAACTACAGAAGTAGTGAACTCATCTTTCCAGGTCAGTTCTAGTAACAGGAAATACTAAGCTTCACCCTGTTCCCATTGATGTCAGTGGTAAGTAAACACCAAGCAGCTCATGTAAGTCAAGACTCCTTATTTTTCATGTGTTCCATAGAATAAATATGGAATTATATATGCATATAATTTATGAAAAAAAAAAAAAGAAAAGAAAAGAAAAAAAAAGATATTTTTGTTACTCTGAGTCAAAATCTTCCAAAATTTCCATGTCTACTGTTGCATAGTCTGACATAAATATATCACCGAAAGATATACGTTGCCAAAAGAGCATATAGCCAGGTTCCTGTACTAATTATTGCTCTGCCTACATTCAGATATATTTTCAGTCATGTAAACTGAGCTTATTCAAGGTATATGGACAATTTAAAGAGCAATTCTGAAAATGCAACTTTTTTACACAATATTACATATATCATCAGTTATTCAGACATAATAGCATTTTTACTTGCTATGAACTGCAGCAAAATAGTTTCCATTCTCTACTGTATGCACAAATAAATCAAATTGACAACCATGTTGCTCTAACCTCTTTAAAGCAATAATGTTATTTATCAAACATAAAAGTGCTTCTTTTTAGTAAAAGTAATATTTTTTTCTTCCCGCAGATTGTTCTTTGATGGGATCCAGTGTAATATAAGGTATATTACCCTTTATAAAGAATATATGTCCTCTTCTTGTGTGATTTTAACTATTATTTGCACTGCTTTGCTGTCTTTGAAGCACATTTTCACATTACTTCAAGTAAAGCAAACTTAAATATTTGGCTTTAGTGTCACTGAGCAAAACCCCTTTTAGAAATTCACACTTTAAAGCATAATAAATACGATAAGATAGTCAGAAGCAGAGGCAAAAACAGCCTCCCATATGCATTCTAGGATTCTTTATGGGCAAGCATAATTATTGGTGTAAATTGACAACAATGGATGATATCTTCAACATCTTAGATCTTTTCAGTATTGAAAACTGCTGTTGCATGTATGAACAGAGAGTTAAAAACAATCAAAATGAGATAATAAAAAAAAAAGTTTGAAAATAACTTTTACCTATTTCTACTCATGTAAAATTAATATTATTAACTAAATAAAAAGAGACTGGGAGAACCATTCTTTGAAACACTAATCTAACTTTTATAAGAAATTGTTCAAAATTTACTTTTGAAATGTAAACTGAAGTGGTTCTTAATTTATGGCTTTCATTAAAAAAAAAAAAAAAAAAAATCATTCTAGAAATGAAATTCTGCCTTAAGTAGAAAAATTATTTTGGAAAAAAAAAAAAATGCCATATGTGTGATAAGAACCCCAAAATAAACCTGAAAGCCCAGGAAAGTACGTAATCTCTGTATTCCTTCAGTACAGAGAATTTTTCTTTTAGGCATATTGTAGTATGTGTGAAGGCAGTACAAATGAGTAGCTACAATTTGTGTGTAAGTGTCAAATCAAATTTGTTGGAACACAATTAAAATACACATGGAAAGGTAATGTTTCTTGCAGTTTTAACTGCTCATAGAGGAAGGATAACTGTGAACATCCCATGGAAGTCTGGATGAAAGGGAGCTATATTCCTAAAAATGTAACAATCTTCAGGAATAGTGTGATTTCTTCCTGGGTAGGGATGAAGAGTCATCACACATCAGACCAGGTCAGAATTTACTTTTTTTTTGTTATATTAGAAGGAAACCTCCAACAACTGTATTTCATAAACCCTCTGAATCTCTCTCTCTTAATATTTAAAAGGGAAATGGCAGAGAGACTATCCACTCAATTAACTTATTATTATTATTATTATTATTATTATTATTATTATTATATATAATTCCAATTGTTTCAATGTGAAATGCATCTCAGACATATTTCATTTTTGAATGTGTGCATATGCTTATTTTGTTTTGATTGCTGATGTCTAGTTGTGTCAGTGTAATACAGCAAAAATTTGTGGTCAATAATTTATGGGATCAAGTATATGATTCAAGTTGAGGCTCTGAAGCAAATTATTGCATTTGTTTTCTTTAACTTTGATCTATTTACAGTTTGGGTCATAAATAGTTTAAGACAGGAAAAACTGAACCATGTTATTTCCATACTGATTCTGTTCAATTGATGTGATTTCTATTTAGTACCATAGAATCATTTAAGTTGGCAAAGACCTTCAAGTCCACCTGTCAACCTGACCTAATGAGTCTCACCATTAAACCATGTCCCTTTGTGCCACATCGACATGTCTCTTAAATATTTCCACTCATCACCATTCCCATGGACAGCTGTTCCAATGTTTGAATACCCTCTATGTGAAGAAATTCTTCCTAATATCCAATCTAAAGCTCCCCTGGTGCCACTTAAGACCATTTCCTTGAGTCTTATCACTTGTCACCTGAGAAAAGAGACCAACACCCTCCTCTCTGCAACCACCTTTCAGGTAGTTGAAGACAGTGATGAGGTCTCCCCTCAGCCTCCTTTTCTCCAGACTAAACAACCCTAGTTCCCTCAGTTGCTCCTTACATCTTTTTCAGTCTTCATGTTCTTCTCAGCACATCTGCCTATTTCTAACTATGATGAGTTCTATTACATGTTGTAACACTTTTACATATTAGTATGATATTAAATATCATAGAGGTTGGATATCCTATTTATATTGACTATCATAAGTAATTAAATGGGTTAAGAGTCATACCTGGAGTGGCTCCTGTACAAGTGGGTCTCAATCCAACACAGTGGTGTGATAATGAGGTAAAGTTATGTCCAATACATGACTGCCTCCTTCAATAGCTTATGCAAAAATCTATCTATCCATTTAGAAACTGTGAGTCCATATACCTAGTCACCTCTACCTTGAAGTTTTCTAAATAGATAGATATCATGCCTGAATTTTACTGCAAGCATATATTGACTGTGATCAAGACAGAAAGGATGACAAAGAAACTCTAGATTGTCCTTCCTCTTTATAGCTATATGGACAAGTTCATCCAACAAACCAGAGCCAGGGGTCTTACAAGATATACCTGTACAAGATATACAGGTATGGCCTACATTCCATAAATATCATAGTAACATTAAATTATAATCTTTCTTTGGCAACGATTTCCAGAAATAAAGGAAATTCTACCATGCAGCAAATGGGTAACATACAAAGATTTTGTTCAAGTATCTCCACTCCTTTCCTACCAAGAAGTTATACACTTCAACACGGAAACTTGAAGAACAAGTAGAGATAAGCTAAAAAGGGAGCATATAGAACGCCATTTGATTTCTCATTATGAAGATATACAGACATTCACAAAAAGCAATGCTGTGACTCTTCAGTAGTGTCTGTTTGTGATTCTATGCTTCTCTGAATGGCAGAGAAGGGTTTCTTCCTCCCATCTGTTGTAGAAGCCTCCAGTGTATATGCAACTCCTTTTTGATGTTAACTGGGAGCTGACAAGTAAGGATAAATTAGAGTCATTCTAGCCTATCTAAGGCACGAGCACCAGTAACAACCAATACTGTTCATCTTTACAGAGCATTCCTGCTATATACACTGTGCTTGAGTTCAGAATTTGGTTTTGAAAGTCTGTCAAAACAATTATATGTACAGTAATAGTTCCACAAAGATGATTATCAAGCAGTACAAAAAGAGGAAAAAATGAATTTAGCACTATTGCCATATTTATCTTCCATGGATCATGCTTCTTTCCTCCATGGAGAGCTATAACAACAGTTGGTTAGATGATGATCTTTTTCAAAATTTGCAAAAAGCAGGATCAGCAGTTAAAAGTAATAACATATTAATGAAAGTAAAAAAGTGTATTTAAAACAGATCATATAGAACAAAAGTATCATATCCAGCAATCTAAGACTCAAGAAATAGTGCCTTATTTGTAATTATTGTTTTTTCAAGTTTTGCAGAATACCACTGCTAAATGAACACTGACAAACTTAAAAGGCTACATATACCCAGACTAAAATTTGGAGTAGGGTGGCAGTATTTAGAAATATACAGATAACCTGAATTTCAAATAGAAAACCTAATATACTTGCCCATTACCATTCTTGCTACTGCCAACTATATTTCTGATTGGCACAAGGCTGGTGCAGTCAGGAATCCCATTGGCCATCCACACTTTCTCCCATGGAATGAGCTGAGAGAAGGCTGATTATAAATGACAAAAGTTGCGTGTGGCTGAGGAGGGGCAGAATCCCAGACACATACAAAGAGACACAAAAGTCCACAACATCCAGATTACCCTTAGCCATGAGTCTTGGACAGTCAACGTGACACTGCTGTGCCTTATCATTTGAATAATCTTAGGGCAACAGAAGAATTATAATTGAGGGAAGTAGAGATGGTCTTATAAAAGCATATTTTGACAGTTAGGACTTAATGAGCAACTCAAAAGGATCTTCTTAGGCAAGAAATTACAGAACCTGCATATGAGGACATACAGATTGGCCAAAGAACAGGCCAGCACATTACTGTGATAGATGACAGTAATTATACAAAGTGTCATGTGAAAAATACATGTGAGTGTTAGTGATAAAAAGCTCATCTTCACAACCACAAAGGAACACAGAGACAGTGTCAGGTGGGGGAGGCCAAATAATACCCTACTCCACCTACTCCCAAGCTCATCACAGGAGAGCTATCAGGCCGTGACTTTGGTGACTGAGCCAGCAAAGCACAAGGGCAGGTGAAAACCCAAATTTTGGACTCAGAGTAAGTGATAGCCTGTTGGAGCCCCTCCCAGGGCTGTCCTGGAAGAGTCTACCCCCATTGTCCAGGGGTGATAGCCATCAAGATAAGGCCATGCTGGAGTACCTTTCAGACTAAGGGCCTAGGGGTAGGGACACATTGTGGGATTGCACAATATGTTCTATGGGATGTTTGAGGAGGAACCAGAGGTATGGAAATGGATGGATTTGGGTAAGTGTAGGAAAACAGAGTGATAAGAGGACAAAAAGGGCCAACCACACATAGGTAGTTGTCTGGTCAGCACAATGTCTGGCCATGTCCTGTACCCAACCTTATTAAATTCCATTCCAGTTTTCCTGGACGAGGGACTCTATTCTGCGCCTGTGTGTGAATCAAAGTCCAGCTGCCAGCAACTGGGTCAGACGGAGTTACATGTGGTTAAGGGACCCATGTGTCTGGGAGTCAGCAACTTGAATGGGACCATAGGTCTGAAGGCCCATGTGTCCACAGAGCTTGCAACTGTAAGGAGTTCAAGTGTGTAGGACTGTGTGATTGCTAGCAAAGGTCAAACTACTTAGCCGAAAAGTAGGTGCATAACAGACTTCGGCCACTGGGAGATGCATTCTGGGAGTCTGCAGATCAGGCAGCCTGTGTGTGTGTACATACATGCATAGTTACACACACTCTGTATGGTAAAAAGTCCAGCTGGAAAAAAAAAAATAATAATAATGTTGAGGAGTACTCAGTCTTTCCACTTAAGTACTTCATGCAGTACTAAACCCAAACAAAATTCACACAGCCTAGCTTCACTGAACTGGAATTCAGTTTACTTGAATTGGTAATCAGTTTCATTTGAAGGTATGTTATGTTATTTTGATAGAGTTAATAATTGTATCAGTGTAACCGCTATCTTTTTGCACATTATCTGATTTTTTATAAAAGAGAAACACTTTGACTTTTTGATGATGTCATGCAAAGGAACAGGCAATAAATTAGTCATTCTTTATTAAGGGAATCTGTCATATATGAGGTTGCTTTGCATTTGACCTTTTTCTAACCAGCAAGGCTTCATCATTCTTTATGGAATATTCATCTCGAAGTACACTGCCTCTATATACTGCATAATACTGTGGCTATATTCAGAGAGCAATATGTTCCTTACTAATGTTCGTTAGCTTTGCCTTATCCTAACAGTCAAGACCAATTTGCCTTGAGTTGTTAAAAGGGAGGAAGCTTTCATCAGTTATGACAGCAGGGTTCCTCTGTATTCCAGTTGTCTACAGGGACAAACTGGGGTTTTGCTTAATTCATAGCGAACCTTGGTAACTCCAGCTTGGCAGTGATGAGTCAGACAGATCCTTGGATCCATTCCAGAGTTCTGTCCTTGAGAATCCACTCATCCAGATTGGAAAAAATGTTACTTCTCATTCTGTATCATCCTGCACAAGAACACTGTGGGAACAGCTATTAACTAAATTATGAAAATACCTACTCCAAAGCTAGATCAGCAGGCAATACCTTTAATAAGTGGAATCATTGATGTTTAAGCAATCTGAGCCATGTTTTTAAATTGTTGTTGATGATATCTGCAGGTATGCTCTTATGTGATCTGAGCAATCTGCAGGGATGCCATACAGCTAATGCTGAAGATCAGTGCATCAGATTAGCTGCTCCCGTGGAGGGGAACTCCACAAGCTATGTTTCATGGATTTGGGCTCCCTACATATATGAGTTAGAAGAACATGTTTGTTATGAATCAGACCTATAGGCTCTGTGTAAGATCTCTACATGTATCAAGATCACCAAGGGCTCCACTGTATCATGTAATATTAGGTAACAATAGAGAGAGGAAAAGGAATAAGACATACTTGACTGTATACTTTTCAGTATATATTTACATATATATTAAACTCCAGTTAGAAGTAAAAACTCTTCCCAGACAACTGCTCCTTAGTGAAATTATATAAACAATTATTTTCTTTCTGTAACCACAGCAATGGAAATGGGTCTTCTGAAAGGTTTTGAAAGCCCTTGCATATCTCATGATTGTAAGATATACTTACATGAATATATCCATGAACACTGAAATATAGTACATACTATCAGTATTTTCTTTGGAAGAACTGAATGTGTTCTGAGACAGACCATTCCAAATTTTTTCTTTCGTGAAAAGGAATTGAGATCTAAAATACCCATATCAGCATAATATTTCTCAAAGCAGAAGCAAACTGAAACAAAGTCACATTTCTCTTTCTCTCAAGAATACAGATATGATGGCATATTTTGTTAGAATATATATTCCTTTAACTGTTCTTTTTTCCTGAGTCAAATGTCTGTGAACTTTCAGGAAGAAGAGCTATAGAGAGCTTTTCCAGAATACATTTTTGGAAGCTCAACTTTTGCATTCATCATAGATTCATGGTGTTTGCAACTTTAAATCTATTCTTATCATGGACAGGCTTTTTTTTTTTTTTTTTTTAAATCTAAATGGTTAATTATGCATCCTGGAACAGTTACTTACACTTGGTTATATGTAATAAAAATTCCTGAATTTTTGACTCTTGAAGGAGCATCAGGAAGTCTAACAATATATTTCAACGTTTTTTGGGTTATGGATGCTGTTAGAACTATGACCTCATTCCAGAATTAATCGTTCATCCTAGAAGCCAACCTGGGATTAGATTCTTTGTTCTGGCTATAGGACACACAGAACAGAACTCTCTATCTAGTATGTCTTTAGTATGTTGTCTTTCTAATCTGTTTTTCTTCAAACAGAGTAATTCCACCAAACAGGAAGAAAAAATTAAATAAATTCCTTTTTCCCATAGATTCTAGAAGGCCATCTATACCTCATTTTCAGTTTATGCTGAGATTTGCAAAAGAGATTCACAAATCACCCTATAGTAGAGTCTTAATCTCTGGATCAGTGAAACCCATCAACAGCTATTGTGACATATAAGGATGTAACATGCCTAATTGTCTCACTTTTTTCTGTTTATATCCACATGGTATTAGCTCAACTCTCCAGGCAGTTTGCCATTTTCTCAGTCCAAAGCTTTCATGTCTTCATGCCATAACAGTAGCAACAATATCCAACTCTTTCCGACAACCTAACAAAAATTTAAGCTAAACTCAGAACTCAGTAAAAGCGTGCAGCTTCAGCAACTAAATTCCAAAATACAAACCCTGTAAAATTAAGGCTCCTAAATTCTATCAAGAGCCTATAATATACACACAACATATAGACAATGTTTGTGCTTTCTGGTAGTGTACTTCCTCAATCACTCAAGACTTTTTAGCCCTAAACAGACAATGAGCAAGACAGAGACTATCAGATGCCTACAACAGTATGTTTTTGCAAGGTATAAAATAATTGAAAGGAACCTCAGTAAAAAGGAATTCAAAACAGTCATAAAAACCCTTCTTATCCATAACATAAAATATTAAACAATTCAAGTTTGTTCTCTAGAGTAGCATAGTTTCAAAACAGAGGTGCACTTAATGTCTTCTCTAGAATGTTAACACAGTTAATAGGTATAGGTTAGGTATGTTACCCAGCCTAGGTAGATTAGGTATGTTACCTAATATGTTACCTAGACTCATTAGTGTTCTCTCTTTCCATCAGCATAATACCAATTTTGTTATCAAGAACAAAAACTAGGAAAGACATCTGAAAGATAAATATGGAAAAAAAAAAAAAAGTTAGAAATGATAGATTGTGCAGATGAGGAATGATATTATGCAGAGCAAAAAACTAGCACCTGTTTAGTTTACATTGATCTAATATTTATTTTCTTTATTTCTTTTAACTGGATTAACATATTAAATAAGAAGGTTGAAATTAGTTATTGCAATATGTACAACTGCGCAAAGCCAATCCGCCAATCATGTTTTATAAGAGGCTTAAACATTGTATTCCAGAACAGTGGTTGCATAACCTAAAATGGAGTCTTTGTGACATCTGATCTTTAACACATAGGGCTATTATAATGTGACGTTGTCAAATGTCATTGGCATGATATAGAAAACACAAATAAGAAAGATACAAGAATATGTTTTCTGGAACAAAAATAAAATACTAAACCAGAAAATTTTATTCATTTGGAACAATTTGGGCATAAATCCTCTATCCTATTCTCAATCTAATCAGAATGGTTGGAGGAAAAAAAATAAAAAATTTGAAATTAAAAAATAAAAAGGAGCTTTCCAATAAGAAAAACATAGAATTAATCCCTTAATTTCTCCTCTCAGTAACATAATGTCTGAAATAAACAGTATCAAAACAGAAGTGTGTTACTGAGCACGCATTTCATTTGCTCTGCTTTGCCAACAGAGGTCAGAATTACCTCAGGAGCATCCGAAGCATTACTATGATCATGATTGGAATTACTTTATCAGCACAAAATTACTGCTTTCATAAAGACAAATAACATACGTTAACTAAAAAGGCTAAAGATTCACAACTTTACATATTTTAAAGAACATCAGAAGCTTTTGGGTACCTAACAAGAATATCACCACTTTAAAATGTCATGAACACTGTTGCTGAAATAATCAAAGGTCAATATCCATCATGTCACCAATAAAATATTTTATAGGATGTACTAATAATCACTTGGATTAGTCAGAAAAAATAAATTCAGCCTACATAATGCCTTTTATTGAACAAAATCGTTTATGATACATAGCTTAGAAGGCAAAATGTAATTACAGAAAAAATATTCAGTAAATCCAAGTCTATTTATATTAGAATTCCCTACTCAAATCCATTCACTGTTATTATATCTATTATTTCTATGAAAATATTAAAATGTAAAAATATAAATACATTGTTTCTATTGTTTCTGTAAAAAGCCTTATTGAATGCAGGAATTAAATCCAGGTCTAAGAGGTTTAAATGACACAGAAGCTTCTACTATAAAGGAAGACCTCACTCATGTAAGACCTCACAACAAATAACTTAAAAGAGAAAAAAAAATTAAATGTATCTAAAGTGAACACTATGCTATTGAGTTCTACAAAAACAATGAAACGCTAACAAATAAACTAAACATTCTTTGTACCTCAAATAGTTCTCTTGAAGCATGCTTTCTAGAAAACAAAACAGCTACCTACACTAAGTATTCTAAGTGCTCTGTTCAGTTGCAACTTCAGATCATATACTTATCAGCAATCCTAAAATGCAAATGCTAAATTTGGGGAAAACTACTTAGAGAATGTTAACCAAATAATCTTGTTGTCTTTCTTATCCTTAAAATAGAACTGGTAGGATACTCCAAAAAATCTCTTTTGGCAGATACCTTCATGTAAAAAGCATTACAGAAATAAATTAATGCTCTTTCTGAACTGACTCATTTGTGAGAGATATTTGGAGAACCCAAATTTGCATGCAAATATTTCTCCCAGTACAACAGGCTTAGAGAAACATCGGAGAAGAGAACCCAGTTCCACAGTGAAATACTATGCAAAGTGATTCATCTGAACTCTCCCTATATGCTACTATTAGCAACATGGTACATGCAGGACTCATGAAAAAAAAATATTATTTTTTTTTTCAGTTGTTCAATTGTTCAGTTGTGTTTAATACCAATAGTGTTCCTAGCTCTTTATAACAACACAACAAAAAATGAACAATCCATGACTAAAGAGGTACTTAAGTAACCATTACATATAAGAATAGATTGACATATAATATAAACAGGGGAAGTGATACACACAAAAAAATATGAATGCATTTCAGAGATGGCAGATTGTCTTTTTTTTTCTTTTATTACATGTATAAATCATACTTATTTTGTTGTTTTACGTTAAAGTTCATTAAACGTAAATCATTTGCTCAAAGAAAGGGTTCCTTGTTTTTGAAATCACTAGAAAGATTTAAATTTTTATAGAATGATGGAAGGCCCATGACAGATGTATGGGCCAGATTCTCTGGAAGCTACTTAATAGTAACTGTTGAGAGAATCCAGACCCCAAATCCCCTGAAAAAAAAAAAAAAAAAAAAAAAAGTCCCTGATGAATTTATATTGGGAATTTTTTCTATATTCTATATCTGAAAAAAATATTTTTTTATTTATTTTAGCAGAAAGCAATTTATAACCTGGTGGAGGTTCCACCCAGAAAAGGCTATTAAATTGAATCTGGACTTTGTTTAGATCAGCTTTCCTGAGTAGCCAGATACCCAGTACCCAAGAAGAACTATAGAAAAAGATATTCAATCCTTAAACTGCCCTGCTCGTGTGAGGTCTGACTGGTTCTTGGCTGGTCTTTGTTGGCCCCACTATCCAGGCAGAGAGTCTCATATAGGTGTGTCTGACAGAGCTGACAGAGCTCGAGCTATGAACAACTCTATTCTAGTGTGGGGTGCTGTAGCAAGTAAAAAGTAAATATTTAATCACCTAGTAATTAGCTGGTTCATCTCTTTTGTATTTTCAAGAAGCCAACTGAAAAGAACGCAAAGTGATTTGAAGGTATTTGGCACCTCAAAAGGCACAAGAGCTCATCCCAGATTTACATCAAATACCTGCATTGATAAAAAGATTGTTCCATAGTAATACAACATTAATGTTTATAACTGAGACACTGAATTAACTAGGGGTACTTTACTAGGGATACTTTACTAGCAATAAGAATTACCAGCTATGATCAGAATAATTCCACAGTTTTTGATCATGGCAGTTCCTGGCTCTGTATGGACAGATAATCTGTAAAAAGTTTTAAGTAAAAGAGTAGTCAAAAAAAGTTGAAACATTGCTTTCTCCTTGAAAACAAAAACATAACAGGATGCAGTTCTGAGCAGTTTATGATTGTAGAAATTTTAAATCTACACCAAACAAAAACAGAAACAAAACTTCTTACCTTTCTGAAAAAAAACAGAAAATATTAGCAGTTCAATAGCCAGTGAAGCAATACGATTTCATTAAAGTGAAATATGAATTTTAACCTAGTAGACCATATAGTCCTGCCACCTAGAAGACAAAAAATTAGTAACAAATCTGGGACATTAAATCATTTGAGAATGTCTTTGGAGGTTTATTTTAAATGTCAAGATGAAATTTACAACTTCAGTTTTGATAACACTCTGGTTATAAAAACCTTTGCCTAAAGTTAAACAGATAATAGATTGTCTCTTTAAGTCTGCAAACAGAAACTACTTCTCTGATAGGTTTTCATGTACTTCCCAGTCACTCTGAGCCATCTGAAATTTAATACATTTTCCAGATGATCGTGTTGAGGTAGTGGAGTTTTGTTACATGGAGGACAAGTAAAAACAAGCAGAACTGGTGTATTCTGATTGAGTATCTTGATTTATAAAATGGCAGTGGGCAATTTGAGATCTAGAATGCTTATATACTGTTGAGTTTGAAATACAATCTGCATCTGCTTAGCTTCCAGAAGTTACACCATGGGTTATATGCAGGTTAGGACTCTCAATTCTGCCAGACTGTGAAGACTATGTCAGTTCCCTTGCCACTTCCAGTCTGAACCATCTAGGAACTCAGTAAATTAAACCTGTTTGGGATCATTCACTGGCATTGAGATTATATTGGCATAGAATGCTCCACACCTATATTATTCAAACCTTCCAAACAGGATAGCTGCATCCAAACTGTCTAACAAGCCCATACTGATTCTAAACTGTGTCTGGTAATTCACTCTTTGGGAGAATGCCACATGGCACATGCCAGTACCCAGAAATGTTCCCTGGCATGTTTAAGTTGTTGCCTCACATTCCTGTCATAAATTTGTCAGAAACCAGTCTCCCAACAACAGCACTTCTCAGCTTAGAGGATAGAAGAGCAATACTGTCTGGGTTTGGGTCCAGATAGGCTGGATGAACATCGCTCTGCTGTTCATGTTTCTGCTTTATGTGTTTGAGCCTCCAGCAGATGGCACAGAAACGGACAAATGGTAAACCTACTCCACCCTCTTTTTCAGCCCTTTGCCATACTCTGGGATAAAGGGTAAGAGTGAGGAAAGTTTTTTCTGTATGTGAACATCCAGAAGTAACTTCTTTTGTCCTTCTTCACATGCACACTTGTATTGATCAAAACTCAAGCAGTACATCCACAATTGTACAGTTTATCTGCAAAGTGGTCTAGCAGACTTGTTCTCTGGTCTCAAGCTAAGAAAGGAATCCACAATGAACTCAGAGAGTGGTCTTATTCCAATTAAAGATTAATAGTTATAACGTCATGTGTCTCCTCAGCCTCTTAGTAGAAATATTTAATTTTTATTATTATTATTTTTTTTAAAAAGCAGTTTTTTAAAAAATGGTTCTGAAATGACAAGCTGGGCACAGACCTGAAAAATTCCCACATGATAAACAGACAAATGTACTTTCTATAGAAGAACAGGAGCTCTTGGAAAAAACTCACAAACAAATAGTATGGAAGGAACCTAGAAGTGACCGGGTGGGAGAAGAGAATTCCTCCCACCAGGAGGTAAAGAGCTGAAGTTAAGGCCAGCCAAAGCCTTTAATAAATTGACAGATTTCTCACTTCTTCACAAACCAAAGAGAAAGAAACCTTCTTAGGTGAGAGGGACCTAGTTAAGTGTTGGAAATTTGGCCTACTTATCAGGAATAGTATTTCATATAATTAATTAAATAAATGGTCTCTCCAGAAAGAAGAACACGTCTAGGATGAAAGTGAAAGTTGGACACCTACACCTATGATGAAGGACGTCCTGGAACTAGGCATTTCCATAGTACCAGACTGTCATACTTCCTTTTAGAATCCCTAAAAAAAAATAATAAAATAAAAAAATAAAAAAGGAGAGTATACACCAGGAAATTTAATCAGAGCACAGACAAATAAAAGAGATTCCAGGGTATGACTACACTTGAAACAGGACAGGCAGGTCAGGGGATACCATCTATTATCTCTGAGACAAAAAGATAAGATTCTGGAAGGATCAGATCATAAAATTAAATTTTAGTAAGTTGTCTTAAACCAACCACTTATATTTCACAAGCCTAAAATAGGTCAAATTTTTGGATGGTGTATACAGGGCTTTTAGGAATTCGTATGGCAAATCTTACATTGAATGCACTAGTCTGAAAGATTAACCGGTTCCTAATACAGAAGAAAGAATTTTCGATCTTTGTTTACATACCTCATTGTGGCTGTGTAATGTTTAATCTCTGGTATCTTTTGATTTGGTAAAGAAATATCTGGCATTTACTTTGAATGGCGTATTTGCACTGAGATGAGTCTACCATGAAGGCAAGTGATTCTTTGCACCAAGGCTTACTGATATCTCTAGGGGAGGAAAAAGGCACATGCAAGAACTAGGAATAAAAGAGCATCCTTTTAGAGCCACTGAATGGGATGTTCCATCATTATGGAAAATTTAAAACTTGCAGGCAAAATTACAGTCTAAATAGTCTTAAATTGCTTTTCTTTTCCATAACCAACCAAGAATCAAGCTTATAATGTTAGTGGATTCCATGAGGAAAGGTCATTAAAGCAAATGACACCAGGTAGTCCCACACAACCTGACAGATGTTTAAGAGCTGTAGAAAGTGATATTTCTGCATATAAAGTCTTGTCCAACAGAGTACAGGAGATGAAAATGAAAACAATACCTGTTCAAGAAAGCTACTTTTCTGTACCCAAATATGGTGAGGATAAGAAGGCATTTTAGTCTACCAAAGAGTGGAAACTCTCCCAAGGACACTTGGAGACATGGAAAATCCAAACTGCAGGATCCTATATTGGAAGTGATAGTGACCAGTTGTAAATAGATAATTCCCAGACAGATAAATAACACTATGGAAAGAAGAATTTTACAAACCAAGAGATACAAACAACTCCTGATGATATAAACATAAAATAGCATTGCATTTTATCATTTGAATTCTTCTCTAAGTTCAAAGCAGATCTCTGCTTCCCTTCGAACTCGAAAGTAGCTAGTTTCCAATTTAAAAAAAAAAAAAAAAAAAAAAATTGATTTCTTGGCCACTTTTATCCAAACCTATAAGAAAATTGGAATCGTTCTGTGCAATAATGGGGTTGGAAGGAGAGAAGTAAGTGGACGTTTTAGCCAGTGCCAGTGATGTCCAGTATGACATGCATATGTATATGCAACAAAAGTAGAGGCACCCGAGGCACCCTATTCTAAACATAACTTCAACGAATTAAAAGTGAATTATATGATTATTTCTCCCTGTTCCTAGGAGAAAAAAAAAAAAAAAAAAAAAAAAGGAGAGAGAAAAAAAACAGTATAGCACTCATAGTGTATTCGACATATAGCAGTATTTTGTGCTTCAAATGTGGTTGGCAGTTTGTCTGCATAGAACAACATGGAAATCATATTCTGCAGTGTGCTTCTTCAAGTAGCCAAGTCTGTAGCACACAACAGTACAGAACAATATTTTCCTGAGGAGGTGACACAGAATCCTGACCACATGCACTAAAAAGCAATGCTAAAGAGATCTGAGATCTCCTTGATATGGCATTTTCCTTGTGCTGATAGTCTTTAGGTGGTAGACTTCGTGATTAATGAGGCAAGTCATCATTCATGGTACATTTAACCTAGGGGATTGGATATTTAATCTTGTAATTCCCTGAAAAAAATCAATGTTAAATTTTCTGGCATCAATAACTAGAAAATGGAAGTACCTCTTTTTTGGGCAGACCTGTGACAGCACCATCAGCCTTGGCACTAAGATTGACTATTTTAAGTCCAGGATTCTTAACACATTTCTCCAGTATCCTCTGCATGCTGGAACAACTCAGAGTATCTGATAAAAGATGAAATCACTGTCCTGACCACAACGCATACTGGAAATACATTCCTAAAGGCTCTTGATTTCCTCTTCCTTGGCTGTGAAGATTTCACAGAAGTGTCACTACTTGGTTCCAAAGAAAGTGATCTAGTAGACAGAAAGGGCTGAAGCTTTTACAGTTCTCCCTTCTCTTCTGATTACTTGAAGCCCTAATGGTCATAATGGTCATAAACTAAAATACCTATTAAAAGGTATCTGCAATGTATTGTGTATTAAAAATCAACTAGAAAATAAACATCAAACATTGTTTTGCTTGACAAAACAAGAAAAAGAAATAATTAAGTCAGAAATTTAAAGTATGTGAATTGAGCTCCTGTAAATTCAATCTTATAATTACTGGCATGAAAAGGACCTGAAGATTTGTTAATTGGCTGTACCATCTTCTTTACGCATGTACATAGTGGCTCTTGTAAATTACAGACACAGCAGGTTGAAGAGTTCTGGTTTCAGCTGCACAAACTTATGCGTGCAGAAGCCAAGCATGGAGAAACATTTAGGAACAATAAATTTTCAAGTGCTTGAGGAATGAGAAAACAATATATGTCAAGCCCTTCTAGATTGGCTTGGGTGTTGTTTGTGTAATGAGAAAAGAAGAAAAAGGATGATAATGAGAAGAATATTGATAGAGAAGAAGGGAAGGGAAAGAAGAGAAAAAAATTGTAGTGGTCCTACTCAATTGCGCAGAGTGTCTGTCAACCACAAGATCACAGATAATAATAACTAAAGTTAGTTATAATACAAAAGTCATATTCTTTTGTTAATCTTTGTTTACACTTTATAGTGATGTGGTTCACTGTGAAATAAAAGAAATATATAATCCTAAACTTAGACTCCAACTCACGGACCTCAATTAAAATATAAATGAACAATAATCCATATGCATACAATCCACAGTTAGAAACTACTATCTCCTCACACAATGCATAACATAACCTTATTTTAAATTTAAAATATTTTAGAGACACACATCTACAAACACAGAATAAGATAATTTTCTAAATGCTATGTGCTGTGGAAGATTTTGTAAGTAGGAGATATATGTATATAGTATGCTTATTCACTTCTTCCTAAGGCCAATATCCTTTTTTGGAAATCATTTCCATACCTAGACAATGAGAAATATCAAGTATAATTCATATTTTTACTATCTCTGAGGGAAAAAGTTTCATATTCTCCAAAAGAAAATTTGTGGATTTTATCTGCATAAAAGCACCCACTTAAAGTCTCACTACACTGAACTCAACATAAGATTTAAATGAATAAAAACTATATAAAAAAAAAAGACAACAAAGTTACTATAGAAATTGTCATCAATATTTCAGCATTGTAAAGACAGCAATACAAAATTACTTTTTAGTACAACATCTGGTACTATCCTATTATATATAAACTATACATAAAATATTTTGAAGTTGAATGAGCGAAGTTGCTTTGTCAATAATTCAGGCAATACAAGAACAACGATTCCCCATGCAACAGTCCTTCTAACAATATTTGTTTTTATTCTTATAGGTTCTGTTGTGGTTTTTTGTTGTTGTTGTTGTTGTTGTTTTCTTTTTGTACTTGAAAATATAAAATGAAGGTAAGCTATAGCTGTTTAGTGCTTATATAAAATAATGACGTTTTCCTGATGATTATTTCTATGTGAAGGGAAAAAGTTTCTTTAAATAAAGCTACATTTTCAGGATAAGAGAAATTAAAACAAAAAGATTTTACAAATCCTAGTCAAAATCATCAGCGTAGTTACTTACAATTGCTACTGAGAGAAAAATATTATTTTTTTGACTTCCAAAACTAAGAGACTTAAGCATCTTTCCTAAGAGTAGAAACTGAGAGCTGGGATCATTTAGACTGGAGAATGCTTAGGGAGGATCTTGCCAAGAAATATCGGGGGGGGGAAGAAGCTGTAAAGACAGGTTCTCAGTGACAAGACATGACCCCATGACAAGACAAGAGGCAATGAGCACAGACTGAAACACATAAAATTTCACCTGATAGAATAAATATACTCAGTCATTTGAAACCCGGAGGGTTGCTGTGTTGTTTGTTTGTTTGTTTTTTTCCCTTTATAAAATGTTTAAGGAATCTCACCAAAGGAAAATTAGAACGTCTCAGTTTTGCCTATAGTAACCGTCAGAAGACTTTCTGAAATGCACTATACCTTCATGACTAACCCATTTCTTGTATTTATGAGTGGTAGCTTACAACATATCAAAAAAAATAAAATAAATGTTGTCCTTAACTTCATATGATCAAAAATTGTTCAAGACCCAAAAACTAATTCCAGGTTCTCTTACCACTGGTCATCCTTGCAGGAAAGTCAAAAGGTTTCTCGGAACCATCTCAGAAGGGAAGAGAGTATAACAGCCAAAGAATCCAGAATACTTCATCATTAAGGAGGTCTACTACATACCAAGTGAGTAGAAAAAACTGAATGAAGGTGAACTTTCTTTTTCTGTGTAGATTTCTTCCGAGAAGAGCAATAAGAGAAGCAGTAGGCATCTCTCAGAAGGAAAGAAGCATAAGAGCAGAACAAGACTGTGCTGTCTTATACATATGACCTATGTCTCATAGCACGTGAGAGGAAGCTGGAAAAGGTATGGGAGCTGTGATCATTTAGAGTTCTAAGGACAAAGACACTTGTCTTTGGGATTAAAGGGTTAAAGCACCAGATACTCTCGTTGCTGTCAGCCTGGTCTGTCAGAGTTCAAATTTACCAATTATCCTGAAGCCAGCTGTCCATACAATTCCGTTCTAAATTTAATAGCCTTGGGAAAATGTTTTCTTTCTAAATTAAAATGATTTGCCAAAGACAGGGTAAACCACTGCCAAGTAAGATACTCACTTAGCCACACACACATACACACACTTTCACTCTCGCTGAACACACCCTTCCTGATTTTATTGTCTCACACTGCTTCCTTAAAAACATCTACAATTTTCAGGAGGATACTTGAGTACTTTTATCCTTTTTACCTTTATTCTCTTCCTCCCACTTTATTTCTCCCCATGATAAATAATTTTTGATAGAAGCTTCCATTTTCCAGAACTTTGAGTTCTATGAACTTGGATACCTATAGAAATATGAAATTTGTTCAGATTTAAATTCTTGCTTTCCTAGTTTACCTTGAATTCTGCAATTGACAATCAACTAATACATTTTTAATGTTATGCTCAAATTAATGGATAGTAAATCTTACATTTTCTCCTTGATGACTGAACAATATTGAATTTCAATTGAAAACTGCCATTAAAAGCATGTTGTTAGAGCAAAAGATCAAGACAAATAGAGAATAACTTGATAATAAGGCTTGGTATAATATTGTATTAATAACAAACTAGAAGACAAACATTAACAATAATTACTATCCTTATAGGAACTACTCAGAACTTATTAGGACTTGTTCCTAAACAATAATACCTCTTGAGGTTCAGAGACCCATTTCAGTTCTCAGATTCAGCCTCTAACACTGAGCTGAAGGTGGATTTGCAACTTCACTGTGAACCACATCTTCAGCAGTGAAGGACAGAGAGGACAATCACCACAGATCCAGTAAAAATTTAAGGATCTGATTTCAAAATATAGGCACTTAGATGTCAAGCTTAAATTATAAGTAAACATTTTAGGTGCTGTCTATAGTAGCAGTGAAATTCACTTTCCATTAAGTTTGATATAGCTTCTGAAAACAAAATGGCAAACCTATAGATGCAAGATGTCAGTTTATCAAGTTACACTAGCACAGATGTTATCAGCAGTCAAGAGAAAACTTTCAGCAATCTTTTGCCTCAAATCATTTAAGAAATTATTGAAAAGAAATCACAACTCATTCGTAGTGATAATATGCTAGCCTTAATACACCACTTGAGTCAAAAATGTTCATTGTTTAGATGTCAAGAATAGATCTTGATATTTTTGTATAGACCAAATTTCAGCTCCATAGCTAAATAACAGCTTTTGCCTCATCTCCCTGCAGGTACTGCCAGACATGAATTCCTCTGGGTGTTTCATCAAAAAATGAGCCAGGCACCAGAATGTCTCCCAGGCACCAGCACCATTTTTATTAGAGACATCAAAAAGGAGTAAAACAAATACCAAGATGCAACAACTGCTACAAAGAAGCTGGAAAAAGAAGAAGAAGAAAAAATAAGACAAAGTAAATGAGATAAAGTTGAAAGGAACTGAATACCAAAATGCAGACATCTGAGGAACTTTACACAGACTGTAAAACAACAAGAACTAGTCTCCCATACAAAATAATGTGAAAAGAAATCCCAGCTGTGGCACTCCCTTCTTTAGAAAAAAAATGAGATGAAGTGTTACTTCTTTCTATGACTTTTGTTTGCTTTGTCATTGTATTGTAAACTATTTGGGATTAGAAATATTACTGTATGTTGCTAGAAAATTTAGGTGCACTGAGCTTACTTGAGTTCTCTGTTCTTTTGGTAGTGTGAACAAAAGTGTCTGTATAGAATGGCTATTAAAAGTACTTGATATCAACTTCTGCATACTCAGTATTCTTTCTATATTCTGTTATTATCATTTTATTTATATTCATATAAATATTATTTAATTATCAAAGTATTTTATTGGTTTCAACCCATTTCTGTAGATTATCAAGGTTTAGTTGATAGTCCTGTCTTGTCCTATAAGGTATTTTGTAGTCTTTTCAAGTTTTTGAGCATCTGCCAATTTAAGTAATTTAACTTTGGTTTCTTCCTCCAAAATGAATATACTGAGCAGTATCAAACTTTGGCATGTCCTCAAGTGACAACTCATCTCAAGACACTGCTCAAAGCAAACAAATAGGTTGAAGGAACATGACACCCTTCATACCAGACTTTCTTGAGGTTAGCTTGGAAGTAAGCCACATTTAAATGCACCTTCCTTTTTGTTTTTTGGTTTTTTTTTTTTTGTTAGAGTAACCTTCTAGTTACTATGTTTAGAATCTTTATTATTATTATTATATCTTTCTAATTTTTATTCTATTTTTATCACCAATTTTTTAGTCTGTTATCTAGTAAAACTTCAATCCATTAAATCATTTATATTCAAGTAAATGTTTTTTTCTCTGTAATTACAGTCTTAAAAATCAGTGTCATTTGGTTTACTTAAATGTAATTATATATTTAAAATAAAAATGTTGCATATTCTGTATTCCCTTCATTATCCAATTTTATAATTGTATTTTAAATGGAAGTGAGTTTTTCATAAATTGTGATTCATGAATATTAATGCTTTCTGTCCAGGTTCTAGACAATTAACAATTTTTTTCTTACTATTCAGAGTAAACTTATGGGAAAATATGATATTAAATTTATGGGAAATAATCTTTAGTATAATATTTTTCCTTTCAAAAACTATCAACCATATTGTCAGATGATTACAGTTCTTCACAACTTTCTTTAACACAGTCTCAAACATGTATTAGATTTTTCTTCAAATAAAATAGATAATGTCTTCAATAAAATAAAACACCCATGCAATATAACAAAAAAGTACTAAGTATCAAAATCTCAAAAAATTGAGTATTTTATTGAAGAAATTTTATAAGGTCTTCCCCCATTATATATCAGTTAAATACTTTGAGAATGTACTGTTCTCAGTCAAGACTGATTTATAAAGGTTACGTACTTATTGTACAAATAAGTACATATTGGAGCTACTTCTCCACTTGGAACATGTCACATGTACAGTGGTAATAGTGTAACACTGAGTACCTTTAACATGCATATATGGTGGATTCCAGAAAAATACGCTTAATGCCACAAAGGATTCTCACATTCTCTTTCCAGAGTAACTACACAAATCAATAAAATTAACTTCATTTACTGAGAGATGTTTCTTTTTTTGTATAAACACACACATAAATATCTCAGAATAGTATTAGACTATGTGTGTGTGTGTATTCCCTTTCCTACCCTTTGAACACATTTAATGACATCTTTCTAGTCCTGTTCACCATGAAAATCATGTTCAACATTTTTTTGCTGCTCCTAACTCTTCCTTGTAAGTCTCATGGAACTGAATATATTTCTGTACATTTAATATTCCTTATTTTTTTCTTTAAAAAAAAAGAAGTAGGTTTTTCATCTGCAGATTTTCATGCACTCTTATGGATGATTTTTTGAAAACTTTTATAAGTTATATTATTTTATGATTTCTCAGACTATTTCTACAGTACTTGATTACAGTATTCCCTTCATTTTACTAAAATCATCAGATTGTTTTTCATAAACACTAAAGTTCATGCACTAATGCATTCTATGAATCTGTTCATCCTACCACACAGAATTAAATAAATCATGGTCTTCTGTACTAACTATGCTAAAATGTTACCGCCAATTAAAAAAAAAAAAAAATTAAAAAAATCCATGGATGTTCTTTCTCTGGCTAACTTTCTTCTTTATGGATGGTAAATTTAGAAGGTGCCCTAGCAACACTGCCTATTATTAAAGATTATCTCCAATCTCCAGTGTAAAATCACATTTTATTTTGCTTATGACTACAACTTCTTTATTTGGGTTGGGATTTCATATGACAAATATCTACCTCAGACTGAAGACTTCTAAGAACGGAGATCTAGAGTCTTGGGAGAAAATATGTGACTTCCTATGGGGAATGTGAATGAGCAGATGAATGCAAATTCGCAAGAAATTAAAATAAAATTAAATGGAAGATAGAAAAAGAGGACTCAACTGGTACAGGCAAGACCAGAAATTTGGTTAGGAGGAGTTGAAGGAATGGAAATAATTGAGTGAAAAGACTGGATGTGTCAGCCTTCAGGGTAAGGCCAAGACTTGTGAAAGGACACAAAGACTGAAACAAGAAGAGTGAGATGTTTGGAGTAAAGGCTACGTCTAAGACGACAGCTGGACAGATTACAAATACTGGACTTCCACTGTGTGAGCAGAAACATTTGTAAGACGCTCTCCCAGACCACATTTTCCTAACGTGAGTCCCATAATAACTGAGAAAATGTCAGCAACCCTTCTAGCAAAATACTAATGTATATGACCACTGTCTGCTCCAACCAAGCATTCAACTAAGGTACACAGACTTCTCTGCAGCATACCTTAAAATGCCATCTCTGCTGTTGACCTATATCAGGTCCATTTTGTTAGTGGCTTGCAAGCTTGATCTGAAACATGACTTTGGCCACATTTGCTCATGTTCTTCCATAAGCTGTTACTGTGCAGCCAGCCAGCTGTGATACAAAAATTGCGCATGCCTAATGTACATGAGTACATCACACCATTTTAATTTCTAATCTATCAGTTTGTTGTTGTTGTTGGTTTTTTTTCAAAAAATAAAAGAAAAAAAAGAAATTACATAGATACAATTACTTCAAAAGAACATAAGTCACAAGCTGAAAAGTTACTAGCACAAATAGGACTTTATAATACTTATTCAGCTCCTCCTTATGAATGCATAATATTTGATAACATGATCTACTAATTGTACAGTGGGGGTTTTTTGTTTGTTTTGTTGTTTGTTTGTTTTTTTTTTTTTTTTTTTTTTGGGGGGGGGGGGGAGTGGTGGGATGTTGACAGTAGGAAAGTCTCCTACTATTTTTTAGCAAAAAATGATCATTAAGCATGTGACTTTCATGGTATCCAACTTCATATCCTGAGATTTGACTGTAAGAGCACTGACTATTTGCAGCTGCTCTGGCAGTCAGGGCTGTGCTTTGCACTTTTAAATGGTATGTAAAACAAATATTCTGCAAAATCAGAAATAATGTTTTAGATGCTTTGAACTACCCATCTAGAATTATCCAGTAACAGAGAACTTAATCTCTCAAGGCTTCACATATCCATTTGTAAAATGGAGTAATAATACCCTGTCATCAGAGTTGTTTTGAAAATAAATGCAGTATGTTTGCAAAATTCTACTGAGCATCATGTGAGGAAAATAATTCTCTTTATAGAAATACCTGCATAATATGCACTAAAGGCATAAGACCACACTAACAATGAGGAAATGAAATAGTAAATAGCAACTTACTAAGTGAACATCATCCATCTTGTGCCCTGAAAGAGGAGAAAATTTTACCTGAAAAAATACCATGCAATAATGTCTAACAACATACACTCAGCATACAGTCCACATGCCACATTTCATGGGCAGACTGTCTGGAGACAAACACGAGGACAGAGGCCTAGTATCTGCCTTCATAAAGGTAGTTTGGATCTGTCCTCGTTCCTCAGCCAGCCACCTGCAGTTATAATGCTTCCAAAGCCAGCTAAAGTCTGGAAGAACTGTAGCCACATTGTCATGCCACTGAATCTGAGCTGTTAAGTCCTGCTAGACCCAAGCTTTCACTGGGTAGATTTCAGCTGAGCGTCATTCCTCCATGTATGTGAATCTAAGCAGAGCCATTTATAGATTATTAGCTGGCTGTAACTGTTGTCACTACCACAGATAAAGCAGGTGAGTTCATTCTTCACCATGCTTCCCAGTGCCTTTGGGTTTAAGAGACCTCAAATGTGCTGCATTACCTTGTATAGATCCATGCCTAAACTTAAGAGCTTTCTGAAACAAGACAGGCTTATAAAGCAGAGTGCAGAAATATATGACCTTGTCCTTCACAAGCCAACTCTTTTATCTATTACATGAATTATCTTTTTCTCTAGACAATTAGCAAACTGAGTGTAAAGATCTGCCTTTCTGTGTCTTCTCTTTAAATCTCTTCTAAATGAAATATACATACCCATACTTCTGTTTTAGATGATATAATCACCCCCAACGTTTGTTATAAACCGTTAAATTAGTCAATCACTGTTCCTGTCTGCACTTTTTTTGCTTTCCTGTACAAACCCTTACTTTAACTGTCTTATTCTTCACGCTTATTCCAAAGCATGTCTATTGTAAATCTGAAGCACTTGAGTGTGCTTCAACGTAAACACTTGCTTACAAGACATTAAAAAGAAAGACATTTCTGAACATGATACCCATCCAATACAATCTAGTAATATCACCAAAGTCAATCAAATGCTTGTGAATCCATTTTTTTTTCCCTCTTTACTGCCAGTAATCCCTAGTCACATTCTATTTTTCTTTTTGCTTATAGCTGTCATCTACATTATATGAAAATGTATCAGACATTCTGATCTTAAGCTCTTTTCTTAGATGTCTGAAGTACTTCATGTTCATATCAGATATTTCTCTACAGGCTTTTATTCCCTTATGAACTTAAGTATAATCAATTAAATATTCCAGCAACTCTAGGATGTTTGCTATTCTTAGTATAACAGTCTCAGTCCCTAGTAAAGAGCATACAACACAAGTATATTTCCATAGTCCAAGTAAGCATGACTTTTCCTCTATTTCATTCTCTTTCTTTTCAGTGTTAGATGGGATTAGGGGTGACTTTGGCCTATTTTAGTCTGACCATACTTGTCATTAGCTCATCCTCAGGGAGGAATATTTGGTTATTAGTATTATTATTTTCTAAACAAACACATTAACTTCTCTTTTCAGGCTACTACTATTTGTAACTACATCATTACATCTAACTATTTCCAGCTCAACAAAGTTTCCTGATTTGTTTTCCTGTATTATGTTGTTTCAGGTGATTCCCTTTGTGATGTTAACTACTAGAGAGAGAGAAAAATAGAAAGACAGAGAAAGATGGATGGGAAGAGAGAGGGAGAGAGATGCCTTGTGAAGGGAGAGCTAGAGAGTGAGACATGGGTGGGGTGTTGGATGGATGGATAGAGAGAGAAATGAATGGAGGGAGAGATGCACCAGAACATAGAGGATATAAGGAGATAGTGTGAGAGACTGGGAGAGATAGAAGGGGGGGGGGGGGGGGAGGGAGAGAAAGAATATAAAGACACTTGAGAGACCTCTCTGCTCTAAATCTATAGATCATCACATTTCAATAATTCTATACTTTTTAAAAAATATTTTCACCCCCAAAGAGTTCAGCTAGAAGCCATATATGAGCAGAAATTATTTCAGCTGATGAAAGTTAATATACAAGTATAAAACTTTACCATGGACAAGAATGGACTGATGATATCCATTTGAAAAGTATAATTGTGAAGTTCTTGCTAAGTCTATGAAAAGACAGACATTCTACTTTGAGAAGTTCGGTTCTATATTCTGTACTTCTCTGAAATCCAAGCAACAAAGAAAAGTACAAGTCCATTTCAAACACTGCTAACATTTCTGAAGCTACCACAAAAGCTCTAACACATTTCTTAGTCATTCAAAAAAGTTTCCACACAAAAATAATGCAGTTTAGAAGTGTTGTTGGAAGAGGACTCAATGCAATACAAACAGAACACTCCCTCACTTTGCCTTTACAGTCCAGTTTGACTTCCCCTTCTTGAGTTTTCGATAATTCCACTTTTTTATGTGAAACTTAAACTGAGATTCATTCAGACATTCATTTTTTTGTTCTTGTTTGTTTGTTGTTTTTTATTTTGGTGTAGTTTTCTGTTTTGGTTTGATTTGGTTTTGGTTTTGATGTGTTTTCTAGGGAGATGTGGGCTATGTTTCTTCTTTGAAAAGAAAATAATAGAATATGTGGAACTTAAGACTGATGAATTATGGTGGAAGGATTCAAGTCCCTTTCACCATTGTCTTGTTTTCCAAGCTAGCATCTTGGCAATAATGCTTATAGTACTTTAGTTTTTAAATATTTTTGAAACTATTTCAATATATATATGTAACTATACATAAACTTTGGGCCATGGAAAAATAATGTGTTGTTCGAAACAGTGGTTAGAGTGCTCTCTTAGGATAATGACAGATCAGAGACTTGAATTTGAGTCTCCCCATCAAAGGTGAGTGATAAATAAAGTTATCAGCTTAGCTACTGTTTTGGATGCTGTTGCACTCATTCTTTTTTCCGCTCTGAGAAACTTGTATCACTACAAGTTTCACAAAAGCTAGTGCAGTTCAATGCAAAAAGCTGGTATTTCTCCATTAAACTAGCTTATTAAAAAATAATAATAATAAAAATAATAATTAAAAAAAAAAAAGTTATCCATTTTAATTTTGCTACCTGTTTCAGTATGATTAGGTACCCTTCATGGCTATATCATATGTTCATGCACACCTGTGTGTGACAGTCAGACCAACACCTCTACTTTCTTGAAAATAGATGGGGGAGGGGGTGTGGAAGAGGGCACATCTTCATTGTCACTGTATCACTTGAGGAATGCATTCCACTAAGGAAAAGAGCTTGCTCTTTTCACTAAAGTTTAAATCTACAAAATGGACATATGGCTACCTGTGACTGTGCTCACTTCCAGATTTTATTTCCTTGGTAGGCAGGACACTACTCAAAATAACTTACAAATTTCTTCAGCATGCTTTCTCCTGTTTGTATTAATTTTTGGAGGATGGGAATACTAAGTCCTGTCTCATTAGCATTTAAGTAACATCCATAAACAGAGAAGTGTGTGAAGATATAGTGAGCAATGCTATTATTTACAGAAGATATTTAAGCTGTAGTGGAAAATCCTGATCTAATTGAGAAATTGATAGGCGAGCTCAGTATTGAGTAACAGTGAAACACACAAAGGCAACCTGATAGCATTTCAAATGGAAAAGACAAACTAAGAATTTGATACGTGTAATATTTAGCACAAATGGGAGCAGCAACACTCATTTACACAGTATCATTAATATGCTCAGTGTCTAGTTACTGAATACAATTCTGTTAGCCAAACTGCATTTTGTTAACTTGAAACAAAAACCTATTACTTCTAAGAGAAATTGGATTTAGGGCAGGGGTGGAATCACAGAACAACAACAAAAAAGCAGAAAGTAAATATAACTGAAATGTGATTTAATGTTTATGTGTGCAAGTCTTCAACATTAAATGAAGGAAACAAATATTTCAATCATTCATATCACTGTCAAGTTCTGTATGCTTAGATGCACAAGAATGAGCCTTAATAGTGTTGCAAAGGGAAAGAGATCTGTCATCAAAACTATAGCACATCTGTCTGCAATGATCTGAATGTTAGGGTGTGTGACTAAAATTGCATTTGATTAGAGGAGTGCACTGAGCAGTGCTAACAGGGACAGGACAGCCCCCTTTGCTGCTCTGATAAATCTGCACTCATTTAAATGGTTCCTGACAACTCCCTATGTGAGTGTCAATCCAGCTGATTTGAAAGGTAGCATCTGATTTTTAGTTACAGTAAAAATAAAGCAATCCTTTGCAGAGCTTCTTATGCTTTATAGAAGCTTCATCTGATGCCCAGCAAGTGTGGCAGTGCAATTAGCTGGTTCTCTGGAAGGAATCTCAATGAATATATAGATTGTTTTCTATAGAACTGGGAAAGGAAATACCCAAAGACCTAAATATAACTCAATTCTTTTCAGGAATGTAATGAATTGCCAATTTTACCAAAAAGTTCATTTCACTCAGGAAGATCTCAGCTGTATTCCAGACTTTTCTAAGAATCCCAGAAGACAGCAGTACTGCATGCTGCATGGTGGTTGCTGATACTGAAAATGCCACAGCATCTCACAAATCAAGAGACACTTGGAGAGAGATGTCTACCGTGAGCTGACCTTCTAGATAATTGTTCTTAATTCCTCTTTAGAGTATATTGGGAACTCACCCAGAGATGATGACATCTTGTGGCATTTAAGAAAGTCATATTTTCAAAGGAGATTTGGGTAATGAGGTACTATGAATTGAAGACTAGCCAAGATATTATACTTCTGTCCAAAGAGGTCTAGACACTCTGGCTCCAACCTTTAAAGAGTAATCCTGAGGCCTGCTGTCTCATTCTCTCTTGAGTTGTTGTTGTTGTTGTTTTACCAAGAATACATTTAAACAGAAACACCACAAAAGGATTCAGTTCCTTTCCTCTGCCTTTTTTTCAGAGCTGGTGGTTTTTGGTTTTGGCATTTGCCCAAGTAGCTAGGCAGATTCATTCACATATGCTATAAGTCTGTTGGGCAAAGACAAGACAACATCCAACCACTTGTGTCTTTTCTTGTCACTTTAAATACATTTATTTGCCATTTCATAGTGTTCATCAGTCTTTGAGGAAGGTGCTGAAAGTGGATCTCTACCTCTCACTCCAAATTATTGTGCCCCACATCCCAAAACAATCCTATCTCCCTGTTCCTCTTACTCTCACCCAGTATTCTATCTGTCCTTTCAGGCTTCCCAATGAATTTTGTTGTTTTTCCATGCCTTTCTCAATTATAGTTCTTTCTCCATTCTCCAAAAGTATGAACTTAAATCTCCATTTTTTCTTACAGGTCTTCCTGGCCTTGGGGTGGGTATCTGCAGCAAAGTGATCTTTTTTAAGATTGGCATAAGGAATTTCAGGATTCTTCACTTCCTAATTTTGTCCCCTCCCCTTGTTCAAGCCATGTGTCATAGTAAGAAAAAGGAAGGGGAGAAAAAGAGAGTGGGGAAAGAAGGAATGAGGAGAAAAAAAGACTATGAAAACAATACTTTGTTACTGAGGGAAGGGAAAGAAAGCTCTGCTTGTCTCTAACAACTATGGTAGTTAGCTGATTTATTCCCTGGAGGTTACCTACTGAGGTAGGCAGCCTCTCAGAGAAGATGCTCCCTTGGCTGTTTAGCAAACAGATATTTCTTAGCAACCTTGCTTGCTTTTTTCAAAATTTATTTCCTGATTCTGTGCCCTATTACAGCCAGGTGACTTTTAAAGCAAGAAGAGGAGAAGCAAATGTTGCATTGGTCTATTCGGTGGCAAAACAAACAAACACCACATTTATGCATTGGAAACATGTCTTAAGATTTATGTTGCTGTTTCTTCTTTACTGATATTTATACCCGTACAACTCTTACACGGTTCTGTAGCACTTAAATGATTCCTGTGGTAAGGATACGTTGTCATAACTGCTACTGGGTCTAGGTCTCTGAGTTTTCTTATACCCTCAGGTTTGATCAAAAGAGTGACAAGACCATATGATTAAAGTCAACTGCAAGTATGTCTTGGAAACTACCAATAAATACTACACAACCCTCACTGAGAGAAAAGAGTTTGAGTATCTATTATTACTAATACAGTCACACTATTTTAAAACTGGTTCAATTTTGTTTAGGCATGAGACAAGTATATAGTATTATGAGAAACAATATTAAAAACTACAATAACAACAAAAAAATATCAAACAAAAAAAAGCAGCCACCTGAAATTTATTCCTAAACATCCTAAACACAAACTTAAGAAGTAACGCTGGCCTAGTTTGAGTCAGTGAGCAATACAAGCCAAAGAGTTTTCTGAGGGTATCAGACACTTTCAACAAGGAAAATTATAAAATAAAAAGAAAGTGTTCTCATTTTAGCATAGTTGAGTCTTTTTTTTTTTCACAAGTTAATGCCTTAGAAGTATTTTGGAAATCTAACAATTGTGTGTGTGTTTTTGCTTTTGTTTTCCTGACAGCCCTTTAGTGATATAAATTCCCAGATCTTTCCTTTCAGCAAAAATTTAATTGCTTTAAACTATTATCTTATACTACATTAGACTTAATAGGAAATGTCTATAAAAATACACAACAATGCATTCCCATTGTTTTAACATCAGAATAAACCATGTTGTTCATATATTAATAGCTTAAAATGTCAAATAAACTGGTCATTTAGTAGGAGTTTTTTTAATTTTGATTTCTTTCTTTCAATGAAAGGTAAAGTTATAGTATATGCAGAGTTAACTGGCTTTCTTGAGATGATTGCACCATTTTAACAATAGTAATATATTTAAAAATATATATATCAAAGAACAAAAGACTGCAGTGTCTTCATATCTAGTTCAATATATTTCCATCTCAATATGCAGATTTTGGCACTCTCAAAATAAACTATCATTCTTTAGCAGGTGTAAAAACAGGTGTAAAATACACATACAGGTCACTTGACTAAAAATCTGGAACATTAACCCTTTGAAACATTTGCCACTTATTCCTTGAAGTGAAGAAAGCATTTAGGCAGGTGTCCTTTAAACCTTGCACCTCTTCAAGGTTCATTTTTCTTTCTAGTAGTCTTTCTTGTTTTTTTTTTTTTTTTTTCTTTTTGGTTGTTTTAAATGATAGACAATGCTTGGTGAATAAAGGAATCTTAGCCCGTGAGGTTCCAGATCTCACATTCCTCATGACCCCATCTCTCTGCCTCAGCAGACCACCTTTAAATCCTTCTGATGTCCAAACCTGAACCTGCTCCCCCAGATCAGTTTCTTAGTATTTAGAAGAGGTCAAATAATAGCATCACACCGAGGCTCTCATTGTTTTCCAGATTTCCTGCAAAATCTGCATCTGGATCTAAATCCTCTTTCTTGATTGCATTTCTGATAATCTTCATAAGACTAGTGTCACAATAACATCACAATCAAGTACTAAGGTTTTCAGACTGTTCTAGGAAGTTCCAAATCCATCACATACATTCTTCAGATAATACTAGATGGGTATGACCTCAAATACTGGCATTATCTCAGAATCCTTGGACCTGTAAATGTATGAACTTCTCATTTTACCTTTCTTTCACTTATTCCTGCCCGAATGAAAAACAATAAATACATAAAATGAGGCTGAAGGTTGAAGTTTTTCTCATTTTGGTTAAGCAGTGGCAACATGGCACGTACTGGTGATCAGGACTAACTTCATCTATTGTACAGCGGATACTCTTAAAGTAATTCATTAACTCTGATTAGCCAGCATAAATGGAGAAATGATACACATCCCACTTACGCCTCAAACTATCTGTCTAGGGCATGATATATATATAGGAGGAAATATTTCATCAGTGGTAAATGACCTTGCTGTTTCCTCAATAACTCTTTCCCTCTCAAGAAAAGAGGACAGACCACCCTTTTCCTGTATGCCACTTTTCATTACCATCTTCACAAATTACTTTCAATAACTAAAGTTTGATTTTCCTCACCTGACCTTTGCTGTTTCAGGCAATATAGTGGAAATGTTGTTCAAATGCATATCATTATTTGGAAAAAAAAATAAATAATAATAATAAATCTCCAGGGCCCTGAATCCCATATTACTCTTCATAAGGACATGGAACACACATCGGGAGTTATACTCTTTGTGAATTAATGGAGGCATCTCCAAATCCTCTGTTTACCACCACAAAGATAGTCTACATCTATGCTGTCAACAAATACACATGTTAGACAGCAACCTCAATATGTTGAGGTTGTAAAGGCAAGGAAGAAGGTGCTGGTGCTAAGTCATTCCACTTATGCGTATGTATTTGCCTTAATAATTACATTATTCCAGATTATTTTTCCCTGTGCAATGAAAACTGGTTTTGGGATGATTTGAGGCTGTATAATAGATGATATAAGAACTGTTTTATTTTTGTAAATCAAAGGTATTAAAAGCTGTGCTGGAATTTACTAAATCAATAAAACAAGCAAAGAAAAGGAACAGCAGTTTAATTCTGCACAGAAATGGATTCTATCCGTGTCTGTACTCCAGGAACAAACCACTGAACATCTGAACATATCTTTATACATTTGAACACATAAAATGCTACATAATTTATAGGGAATGTTCTTCACATAATACTTCATTAAGATGTGAAACCCTTGCTGTGGGATAGTATGAATGCTAAAAATTTGCATTTTTTCAAAGACCAATTGAACAAATGCATGGAAGAAAAATCCACTGGAGCTATTAAATACAAAGACAATACATCTGTCTTGGAAAGCTGCTGTAAATTGCTGGAAGCTGTAGAACTACATTCAAGGATATATTACTTACTATACGCTTGCTTTGCTGTTTAATCTTACCAAGACCAGCTTTTAGCCTTTAACTTCCAGACCCTGCTGGAGAAGAATACTGGGCTAGAGGGACATTCATTCTGACCCAGAAGAGGCATTCCTATTTTTTTCAGATGAACTATATAAGTAAAGTGAGAAATGAACTCCTTACAGTCTTCTGTTGGAAACACCAACTCAGTGGACACTTCTCACCATAATCTAACTGTGCTTTAGTTAGCATTTGTGAACCGATATTAACACCCTTCCTCAGTTACAGAAGTACTGTGAAAATATACTCATTAATGTTGTGAAGTAGTCAAATACTATAGTCACAAACAGCACCGAAAAGCCCAGGAGAAAAATGAATCATTCTTTTTCTAAAGAAGTGTTTGAATAGTGTTCAGTAAATAAGACTCATGGCTAAACACTGAATAGTAAGGATAAAAAATATTGAATTAACTACTCATTCAATAAGCATTGTCTATCCTGGGCTGCAACTGAGGTAAGGCCTTGTGGAAGAAAAGAGTACATGGTTGTGTAATTGTATGTAATACCCCCGTTCAGAGGGACAAATAAAAACTGCACAGACAACCTTATTTTTACAATTAACAACATCAGAATGATTGATTTTCTACATGCTTTTAGTCATGTAGAACTTTCTTGACTCTGAAAAAGCAGACTAAAACTCCTGAAATTCCACCATGTGGTGTCACCTTGACAAAGCTTTAACAGATGATTTAAGATCTCTATATCCAACAGCTTCTTCCACTTAAACTAATGGAGTGATTGACGGCAGTTTGCTAACTTCTACCTATTTTAATGTTAAAAGAGAATAAGACAGTTTGCAAATATATTTCACAATTATTTGTTATAGCAGGGAAATATGGAAATATCAGGCTTTGAATGAAAACTGTATTTCATTTGATATACATTGTCTCTTTATCCTGCTGAATATAACTCCTCTTTGCTCTGTTCCTCGTATCTTGACTCCTAAATTTGCCTCTTCCACTTCTCACCAGTGCTAATCTCCACAGTCGACAAGTCTCAATCCTTATACTCATTTCTTTTATGAAACATTTCTAGCATTCAACCCCCCCCCCCTTTTTTTTTTTTAATACAACCTGCTTACCCAAACACTCCAAACCAAGTCTCTCTCTCTCCCTCTCTCTCTCTACCTATCTACTAGGCACATCTCCACCCAGAACACATGCCTATTCCATGCTTTTGCAGACTCCATTTTCTGTTTATTACATGACTATTAGGCTTTTCAAATCAAGACTTACATAGTCTACATAAAAGTAAAAACAGAAGGAATAGAATTCACCACTGTGACAGCCAAACAACAGATTTATTACATATACTATAAAACACATGCTTTATTTCTGTATTCAACATATTTGGTCCTGCAAAAATGTACTTGTGCACATTATGTGAGAAGAGCCCTAACAGATCATTAGATCACTTGGTTATGCAAGATACTGCTCTGCAATAAATGTGCACAAAACAGGAAGAAGAGTGATTGCAAATTACTTATGAACATAATCTGACAAATTAGCTATACAGATGACAAGGAGGATATGGAAGTGGATAAATAATTACTTGAGAAAATTTAAAACTAAAAATAAGTGTAAATTATGTGGGTTTTTTTAGGATACCTTACCAATGACTTAATTGAGATTCTGGGGTCAAACTGCTAATACTAATATGCTGGGGTTTTTAATCTGCAAAAATATACTAGATACACAGATTCACTACTTGTATCTAGTGGCATCTAAAAATGACTTGGATAAGTCAGTAAGTAAACATGGAAGACCTTATACTCACAGTTAAGTCTCAGAACTGTCAGTAACAAACACACTGGAAAGTTACTTCACAAAGGTTTGAAATTCAGGCAACATGTAGATGGCAAATATCTATTCAAGCAGATATTCCCAATTCTCATTTATAAGATTTATTTTTACTTTATTTCATTATTATAATATATTAATATTAACATAATATAATAAATAATAATTAATGTGTTATGTACAATATAATACATTAATAACTGATATATCAATATTGATATATATAATAATATTTAATATATTTAATAATATATTTTAGTTTATAAGATTTATTTTACCTTCTCTAAAAGGCATGTCTTTACAGGATACTTTACTGGAACACTATAAATACTATACAACTTAAAACTGTTTCAGCACTTCTCTGAGATACGAAGGGTTAGGAAAGAAACAATCCCACACCAATCACATCATTCTTACAAGAGAAAAAAGTTATTAATGAGCAAACTCAAAGACTAAATACAATGCAGATGGTTTTTGTAGTGACTTATGTGATGGGAGAAATAAATAAATAAATAACAAATGTCTAGCTCAAGCATAGGAGAGTAAGTAGAACAGCAATAGCTTAGACAAAGCAAAATTGGGCCCACACTAGGAAAGAGATTCTAAATGATCCACTAGTGAACTCAAAATCCTTCCACCAAATCACTGAATGCAGCCAGTGAGGAAATTCATTCTTCCTAATACACCACTTTTCTAATTCCAGGCTCCTTTCTCTCAAAAGTGTAGGAAGAATACAAAGACAATTCTTAAAAGAATTAAAGATGCAGTGGGATGGTGTTGTGAATTTCACTGCCATTGAGTATTCAGATTCCAAAAGCAAGGAAAAGGGCTTACAGCAACAGTGTGCAAGGGTAATTTTAGGTCAACAAATCATAATACTTTGGACCTGGTATGTTACACAGGCTGTGATATGATATGACAGAAAAATTAAGGCTCACAAGGACCATCCACTTTCTCAAAGTAAGGCTAACTAGGTAAGGTTGTCCCAGAACTTCTTGAGCTTGGATTTCTCCAGGGACAGAGAATCCACAAAACTCAATGAACAAATTTCCCCAGGATTTGATGACCCACTTATTAAAAAAGTTAGTCCTACTTTTCTAGTCCAACTAGAATTTCATATGTGGCAGCTGCTGTCTGTTGCTTCTTGTCCTGCCACTACACACATCCAAGAATTCCAGCCCACCTTCTCACCCTTCCACTTGGTAGGTGAAGGCAGCACTGGCAGCACTAAGATCACCCATTAGCCTTCTCATCTTCACACAGGACAACTGGAATTCTCTCAGCCTCCCATTGTGCATAATGTGCACCAGCCCACAGTAATCTTGCCAGTCCTCTGCTGCTTATATTTTTCATCCAGAGAATCCACATACTCCACCATCTATGGGACTATACCTGAATATGGGGGATAACTTCCTTCATCGTGCCACCTACACCCTACCTAGCACAGCCTATATGTGTTTGGTTGGCCTTGGCTGTGAGACTCATGTTCAACTTCTTGTTCACTATCACCTACAGATCCTTTCCTGTAATGTTGCTTTCTGTACACTTGGTCCCTGGCCTATATGGGAGCAAGAGGTTATTCACTTCTAGCTGCAGGACTTGTCACTGGCTTTAGCTCAACTTCATGAAGCTCCAATCAGCCCATTTCTCTAACCTGCCCAAGTACCTCAGGAGCAGGTCATCTCATGATGCCCTCCATTATGGTATTATCTACAAACCTACTGTACCTGCATTGCAATCAATTTTTGGCCCTTAAATCCTGAGGAAAATCTGTAGTAGACACCATCAGTGAGAGTTTGCACTGTTGATCACAATGCTGCAAGCCATGAAGTCCAGCCAACTTTCCAACCATCTTATTATCCTCTTATTCAGTCCACAGCTCACTGTTTGGTCTGAAAGAGACTGCTCCAAAGTCCAGTTAAACAACATTCATGGTGTTTCCCTCATCTACAGAGGCAGTCAGCTCATTGTAGAGAGCAATTAAGATTGATCAGGCGCAATCTGAGTTTGGTAAATCCATGCTGGCTGTTTCCAGTCACCTTGTCCTTCATGTGCCTGGAAATGGTTTCCATGATGTTAGTTATGCTCTATAATTTTCTGTAGAAGAGAGAATAGGCTGATGTGCCCAGAGTCTCTTTCTTGCCCTTTCTGAAGAAGGCCATGACATTTTCCTTTTCCAGTTTTCAGAAACTTTGTATGTTTGACCTTTCAGTAGCCTCACAGCAATATTGGTCAACCCCCTCGGACATAACACATCTGGGACAACACATTCCCTTGAATTTAAGTGTTATTCTGGCATTCCTCTTCAATGTTTCTTTGACAGACAAACTTTGCTGCTAAGCTCAAGAACTTGGAAAGTCAAATTTTACCACCAAAAAACAAGGCAGAAAAGGGAGTGCTTAGCCTTTTCTCTGTCCTTTGTCATTGGGTCTGCTGCCCTACTGAGCAGTTGGTCCACTTTTCTTTTGCTGCCAATGTATTTGATTTTGCCCTGTCCATCCCTCACTAGTTTCAACTCTTGCTAAGCTTTTTCTAGTTCCATCCCTACACACTCGGTGCATCTGTAACAAACCTTTTTAAGTATCTTTCATGTATGCCTAACTTCCTAACTTGCCTAACCATCTAGCACTTGATTTTGCCCTTGGATCATGTAATCTTTCAATTTTCTCTGTTACCTAATGCCTACTACTATGTACAAATTTATCCAAATCAGCTATGAAATATGGAGAGAAATTCTGTGTTGTTGTTGTTGGTTTTGTGGGTGGTTTTTTTGTTTGTTTGTTTTGTTTTTTAACTTAGTAATTTAAGTGGTCGTACATTCCACATATACCTTCTATTAGAATTGCCCTTTTTCTGTTCTTCACTGAAATGTTTTACCCACAAAAATATTTAAATCAGGGATGCGGTCCAGTTTGAAATAAAATCACTCTATATCCGCTTTGGAGTGAACTAAATCTGCTCCCTAACTATATCAACTTGATTCCATTAGCTATAACTGGAACTTAGACACCTACCACAGACATCAGCACCTATAGAAACATATCTACCATTGGGTGTTTTAAACAGGAAGCACTCAAGATGTCATTTCTTCTTTCTTTAGAAAATGTATGTGCACTAGATCGGAAACTGTAAAATTATTTTAATAATAGCACAACCTCATGGAATTAAATCTCTCAGAAGCTCTTATATTAGATAGGCATACATTATTAGAAATTCATAGATATTAAATTAGGTACAGAAGAATTGTTATATCACTTCTTAAATGCAAAATGAACACATTGAAACTACTGTCATCAGGAAAAAAGTAATTAAAAAGTAATAAAAGTCTTCACATAAAGGCTATGAAGTTCAAATAAAATGTATTCCCTACTTCCCAAAAGGGGAAGAAAAGGATTTTCCATGTACATGAAAATTTCATATCAGTAGGCAGGAATTAACACCACTCATTATGTCTTACGCATTTAACATAAGAAGATGTCAAAATATTTTATCTTGAAGTAATAAAAATGATTAGGATGTGTACTCTGATTGGAAGTGGCCAACAGAAAAATCCCATAGCAGAAGGGAATTCTGCAGCTGTGGAACTTGTGTATATGCCATTTCCCCAGCCAAGCAGGCTAACCTTGCTGGAGGAAAGGGAGTGAAACTGTACTCTGAACAATATTGTCTCTTAGGGATTATATACCCGTAGCATGAATTAAAACAGTTTATAGAATGCTTCAGCTAGTGCTATTGTCAGGGCAATAAAAAATGGCCTATAGAGCTATAAGGAGAAGAGAATTTAGCTGTAGAATTTTTAAAACATGGATATGTTCTTCTTGGTCACCAGTGCAGTTACTGTAAAATGATTGTCCTAAAAGCATCTGCATTTGCTCATCATAACATTTCCAACCTTGACAAGTCACAAGATAGCAGACCTTTCAGATTACATCATTCTTCGTTGTTCTATTTCATTTATTTCCCCTCTTAGTTCTCGTAACACACCACCACTTAAAATTAGTAAAATCATTTAAAAATGTATAATGCAGCATTCATTCTATTGAATCACCTACATTCTATTGAATCATCTACTAACATCATCGATGAGGGAAAAGGGGGAAAACAAGATGGGGTGCAAAATACATTTTTATGGTCCACCAAATATTTAGACATTCACCACCTCCTAAAGAATTGTTTTAGTAATATTCTTTTTAGATACATCAGCTTTTCTTTCTCCTTCCCACCCCCCAATTTCTCCTTAAACTGTTTGTAAATTTTTTCTTATTAGTCTTCCCTGTCCCCATCATAATCTCCATCAGTCTTCCCAGCACTACTACATCCCATATCATTCTCTCTATGGGCAGATATGACCACAGTATATTTTACAGTATATCTACAGTTCTCAATCTTATGTATTTATTTATTTTTTACATTTGGTCCAACAGTTTTTAGAAAATCAGTAGAACGTAAACTTTAACAGCACTCAGGAAATAAGATGTGAAATGAAAAGTGAGAACTTTATGCACAGAGATTGACTAGAGAGCTGTGAATCCAGGGTCATGTTGAGCTCTAAGTGAAACTTCATCACATAAACTTTGTGAATTGACTTGCCCTTAACAATAAGATTTCTACCAGATGTCCTGAAAATTGTCCATATTGCTATCTTTACTTATTGTAAATATTTCAAACTGGTGAAGAAATTTCAGGAACTTTGTAGATAAAGCCTAGTCTAAACTTTGATTGAAAACATTTATTAGAAATAAGAATAAAAATAAGTCTAAGAAAGGTAGAAAATAACAAAATTAAGGTTACATTATAGCAGAAGCCTGTACATTTGAAAGGGCAACCATGCAGAATCAAGGCAGCAATCAACTATCATTGAACACTATATACTGAACACCATAAATTAAGCGCGGTAGCGGTCATTAATTTGCATTTCATACTGAAAGACAAAAGGAAGAAAAAATGAAATCTGTCTCCAAAAGACTTGAATTTCTTACTTTGACCGGACAAAGAAGGTAATTTGGGAATCTGGAAATGCTGGTTTGTGCTTGGGACACCAGTGCAAAAACTAGTATGTATTAATTAAAAGAAGTGTAACTAAAATTAGAAATAAGCATAGACTAAATGAATGCCCCATTGACCTATATGTAACAAATACTTGTCAGTTTGCTATCAGCACTGGTAACCTGGAATAAATACCTTTCGACATAGAAGCAAGACTAAAACTGAACTCAGAAGTATGTGAGCCCAGGAACCTGCTACAGCAAGCCTCATATAATAGAATCTCTATAAAAATCAACCAAAGAATTTTTTTTCTCTTCCTTCAAACAATGTTATGTGCAATGAAGAACAGAACTAGTGCCTCTATTTTTGTTGATAAGGGATCCTTTTGTTATTTAAATTAAAATGTGAAAAAGGCTGTTAATCTTTTAACTAAAGCTTTGTAAAATATTTTAATTTTAACATACTTTTTTCTCTACAAGCTGTTCTTAAGTGCGATCTGATTTGTCACAGGAAGTTGAGTGAATCGCAGGGCTCTGCACAAGGATAGAAGTAGATTCGTGTGGTTCTCAGCATGCACCAGGGCCATCAGGCTAAACCGTGGCTTTGCTGCGAGCAAGACACTGCTCTGAGAAACAGATGAGGAAACAGATTGCGACTCGCAGACTGACAATCTGCTTGCTGGGTTTCTTATACTTTAGAGAAGAAATATCTTGGGCCAGGCATATATGTGGCGTATCTGCACGAAGTAAGGATGAGCAAAGAATGGAGCCATTCCCCGCCGCCGCCTGCCAAGTGGAGAAGGGGAAAAAACAGCTCCATGCGGGCTGCTCCGCCCGCCCATGCTGTGTAATGGCAGGAGCCAACAAAGAGCAAAAATGGGCCAACTCACCCTTCCCTACTGCTCTATGCCAGTTCACATAGTAATTCATAATCTGTCCCTTAGTCCTGCAAAACATCCAAAGCTCCTTTAAAATGCAGAGTTTAAAAAGACTACACATTAGTATTTAATCAAGAACTAACCATTTTTATTTAGGCTATAACATACTAGTTGAGCAAAAAGGATTGTACGTGACTGCATATGGCAAAATGATATAAGGTCTCTGAGATCTATGAAAACTTTAAAGTTGTTTCTTTGTTTGTTTGTTTGTTTTACCAAAACAGTTTGAAAGCCTGTCTAAGCCTGTCTCTACCTAGTACTGAAAAGCCTGTTGGTCAATAAAACGGTGTTATGTGTATGTGTATAGTCAAAGACAGAAAAAAGAAAAAAGAAAAAAAAAAAAAAAAAACTAGTTTTGTTAGAAACACTTTAATACTTTTACTTAATGTATTAAGTCATTCTGTGTACATTTAATGTCTTGTGATACTGAATGACAGATTGTTAGAGGGACAAAAATCGAAAATTCCTCCTATTTATTTTCAATCAAATCCCTAAAAAACTTTTTTTTGAAGAAGAATTTTGAAACATAGTTAATATATTAATCCAGGACAATTCCAGGAAGTGGAATCTCAGAGGAAAGAGAGAAAAGAAAATTACCTTACTTTTTGGCCTTCTAAACTCTGAACAGTTTCTGAGGTGTCTCAAAATATCCTTGTTTCATAGTTAAAGAACAGATCCCAGCCCTGCACTACTGAGCTGATTTGGAAACTGTAGCCCACACAGAGGTGTGTAATGCAACCTCAGATGTCCTAGAGTGGAATCTAGCTGCATCTCCAACGGGCATGATTCTTCGTTAAGTCCATCAGTCCGTGCAGATGACTCAGAAACCCACGCACATCCAAAGCAAGTGCAACCAAACAGGTAGGTTTAAGCAACTAAATAACCCTGTCATCTGTTCCCTGAGGATTATACTTGAAGTAGTATGCTACCATGCCTTATGTTAACTTTTGCATCTGAGGAATTTACCCTCACTGTGCAATCTTTACATTCCAGAGCAAAGAACGAAGATTGAGATAAGGGGCCACAAACTGACCTGGGGCCTTGCAGCACATCTCCTGAAGTGCAGGAAGCTATACCATCCACACAGTCAAACACAATAGGTTGGTTGTCATTCCTTCAGATAAACTAATTAGGGCATGAAGTCTTACACAGCAGCCATTATAGATATCTGGGTGCCTATGACCTCTTAATTAAGCATATACCATTTTTATGCACTTTGCATGTACTGTGATTAAAGCACGTGTTAAGTCCTCACAGGAACTCGTTCTTATACCTGGATGTGTGCTTAACTAGCCTTGCTGAACTGTGTTGTTTCCTGAACTGCCATAATTTAGTATAATGATTTTTAAGTTAGAAGCCTGCCCTTTAAACATCAGATAATTTACTACACAATTAGCATCAATGAATATGTTCAACTATAAAATAACCATGCAGAGGCTTGCCCTGTTTTTCCCTCAAGTGCCATAAAAGGTGCTGAGTCAGAAAAAAAGTTATAAAAATGTAAATAGAAGATCAGAGTTCAGGTAGTTTGTTCCTCGTTTCAGATAACAATCAATGTGCATCTGTCAATTCATGAATATTAAATTTCATTCAGAAGGTACATAATTCCTGCAAAGCAAATTTCCACAAAGAAAGGCACAAGGCCATGAAAGGTTCAGCCACATCAACTGAGTTTTGTTCTTAGAAGAAAGGGAAGATAACTCCTACTTAGACCAACACATCAGGCACGGTGTTTGTCCACTTGCATGCTGAAAGACTTGAACTCTCACAGTCTAATGCTAGGAACAGCATTGCCAGAAGGAGAAACAAACAGTAATGTGTGCCTTTCTGGGGCACCATTTTAGGAACTCAGTGACAACTATGGTGAAATGCTAGAAGACACTGTCAAACACAATATCTCCTAAAGAGTCTACAAAAAAGAAGAAAAATGTGTCCCTATATTTTTTGCCTATCACTTTCTCTTCATTATAACTTTCAAAAGCACTTCTGCAAAAGCAGTTTTCAGTCTAATAAACCGTATGGAAAAAATACAAGCACAGCTACTTTTAAAGCTGCTGCAATCTGTTTTCTATTAAAAAATCTTCAGATCCCCCCCCCATCCTCAAGTTCTAACTTTTATATTGTGCTCCTCTAAAACTTGTTATTTTCAGTAAGCACTGTTCTCCTAAAGAGGATCTAGGTGTTAGTACAACTCCCTTTCAATACCTTCTGTTTCCATGTATCCTGTACCAAGACACAATCCTACTTCTTTGACTTAATCTTGCATGTCATTCTGGACCTAATCTACGGTTACTGGCATCAGCTCAGTCATATAACTTCTCCAACAAAGGTACACTAAAATACCTAGCACATATAACTCTTTCTGGAAAGCATGTTCAGTAGCTATATAGTAGCTTCTTCTTTGAGCATTTCTGGTGAAGTCAATGAAATTGTTAAGATTCCCTCTAAACAGCAAATGTTTACACACCTAACCACTACTGACTTCTTTTTAAATGTATGGAATCAGCTTCTTTGAGATATGAAACATTTTAGCAACTGTGTGCTAAATATTTGCTTTTGATTTTTGAAGTTATGTTTACAGAAGCCATAAAAATCCTTTATACCACTACAAAGAAACAGCATAAATAAAACAGTGCGTGTTTTACTTTACTCTACTTCTTTTTTAAGTTGAGTGCCCTTCCAGAAAAAAAAATACAGTTGAGTTTACAATGTGAAATGCCTAGATTTTGCGTGGCAAACAATTAGTACCATGACACATCTGTATATACAAAACACATGGTTAATGGGTTCTGTATACACAAAATAAAACACTTGTTTAATAAAAAGTGAAAAACACAAGCAAAGACGTTTCCTCTGGATATACAGAACTTGTGATATACAACATGAAAGTAGCAGTGCAAGAACATAGCACAGGTGCTAGCCCTGAAGAAACTCACTACACAAATCACGCGGTAGAACTGGATTATAAATGGCTAATCACTGTACTAAAGTGAACTTCCCTCTGTTATTACCAAAAATGGTCATCACATTTTTAAAAAGCCTTATATTTTAAGTTAAACCAATTATCTGGCATATCCCCTGCTAAGCACCATATGCAACTACAGCACAAAAAGCAATTGCACTCTGTGTTTTGATTTTAGTCAATGGGCTAGTAATTAAACAATAGTTCAATAAGTAATTGAACTGGAGCACCACAGAAGTTTGGTAAACTACGAATATGTGGACTGTTGTTGTTTACAGCACTAAAAACATCCTCAAAATAAAAAGGCTTTATAATAGAATTTATGCAACTATAATCTGGATAGTTACACGAAATATCTTCTGATAGGGAATACTGATATAATATAAATATAGTGATTAGGATGTACTGGCAATAGAATCAAAAATACATCTGTATTTAAGCAGTTTCCATTTCTCCAGGCCTTTTCCTCCTTTCACAAATAAATAAATAACTAGACTTAACAATCGATTCAAGTTCTAGGTCAACAGTGTGTCTGTTCATTTTGTCGTCTCCTGCTACAGCTAGTGTAGTATTCACCACTAGCACTGGGCTGCGTGCTGCAGACCTTCTCTCTGAATACTGCCAAATGTCATAAATGCCTGAGATCACGCTCTTGGGAGCGTGATGAAACTTCGCACCAGAGCCATGCTGTAAATTGTCTGAGACATGACACAGTTCAAGTTAAGTCCTTCCACCAGCATGGCCAGTAACCCAGTTTCACTCCACTAAATCCAGGTACCTTGAAAGTAATCCTGCTATTACCTAACCTGCTCCCTAAGTTTGACGCCCCTGTCTGGCTCGATGATCTCTCAGAGGAAAGATTCCCCGTCTTTGTTGTGTAGGCTCATTACTATGGCATGCCTAATTTCTTCTGCAAGTGAGGGTAGCAACTACGGGTGAGGGGGGAAGCTACGGCTTTCCACACCGAATTCTCCACACGCAACGCCTTTTCTGTGATTAACCCGTGATTAAAAGTAGTAATTTGGAGATGAAATACCAAAGGCGAGCGGTCGATACACCGTGCATGTTAGCCCGGCCATAGACATACAAGTTCTGCACCGCCGCTGGTAACAGAATGAACAAGTACCTCACTGACGCATTGAAGGCAAGAAATTCAGAACCGCCGTGTTAATAAAATGCCTGCCTGCGACTTTAAACACAGACACTCTCGTACTCGGCTGGAGAGTGAACCATTTATTGTCACTGCCAGGATACAGGGGTGGGAATGGAGATGAGAGGGGCGATGGTGATGGTGAGGAAGAGGAGGTGAATACCCCAGCGCCTGACGGGGAATGGTGCCCCTACCTCAGCAAGCTGGATAAGGGAATAGCTCCAGATCCACTGCCCAGGATCCCTCCTTTCCTCCCAGACAGGAGTTTCTCCACCAGAGCCACATTCCCCGTGCGAGCAGCCTCCAGCAGCTCCTGGTCCTTGCCCATGGCCAGGGACCGGGGGCGGCCCCCGCTCTCCACAGCGCGGCTCCGCTCCCCCCACAGCCCTGCCTCGGCGCGGCGCGGAGATTCCTGCAGTCCCCTCCACACCAGCGGGAGCAGCGGCGGGAGGGAGGGAGGGAGGGAGGGAGAGAAGGAGAAGGAGGAGGAGGAGGAGAATCACCTCCTCCCGCTTTCACTGGATCGCTCCTGGGTGGAGTGCGGGAGGGAAGGAAGGAGGGAGGGGGGCGGCTCTTCATCCGCCTCGCTCCCTCCCCGGGCACCCCGGCCTGCAGGGGCAGCCTCGGCCCCCCGCAACCGAGGCGGTCCCGGGGTGCGGTGGTGCGGGTGGGGGGGGGGCAGCGCCCTGACGGGGGGCGGCGGGGCGGGCCGGGGGGGGCGGTTGCTGGGGAGACGCTCCCGGGGGCTGCTCCCTCCCGCCCCGCCCTCCGCCCGCCCCGCCCAACGGCGGGCTCCGGCCCTTGGCAGCCGTTAGGGCTGCGCCGCCATCGGGCCCGGGAGGGGAGGGATGGAGCGGGGAGAGGGCCGGGGTCCGTCAGCCGCAGGGGTGCCCCCGGGGAGCTCCGGGGAGGTGGCGCCGCCTGGCGCTGCGCAAGGGGAAAGGGAGGGAGGGAGGGAAGGAAAGCGGGGAGGGGCCGCTGGCAGGGCGGGGGGCGAGGCGGTGCCGTGAGGGGACGTGAGGGGAGGCGGCCGGCATCGCGGGGCTTCATTCGTGGGGTGGGCAGGAGGGCAGAGCCGGGCCCCGTGGGGGTGAGGAGCAGCGCTGAGGTGTCGGCTCGGCGAGCGGGGCTGCCGGCGGCGGTCAGTCAGGTGCGAGGGGCGAGCGGTGTGTCCCGGTATCCGTGGGGTCTGTCAGCCCGCCCCTCGTTCTGGGACGGGTTTGGGACCCGCAGCCTCGTCAGTTGCATGGCTTTCTGGCACAGAATGGATCGCACTCACAGCTTTTGGTTTGACAAGCTAAGCTGGCCAGCCCATGAGCACATCCTTGTTTAATGCACAGCTTGATGCTGTGCGTACACAGAAAGTCCCATTACAGCCCCATGGCCCTGTTTAAGTTTAGCACTTTGTGTAGGTAGCGCCAGAGGTACAACAGGCAAAGAAGTGAAGACCCCATGCTGTTCCCCCACTGAGTTCAACGGCATTCTCCCATTAACTGTACTCGCAAGATGTAAAACACAGCAATGGCAAAATGGCATTGTGGCAGGCAGGATTTTAATGTTATGTTTTCAGAGTGAGTGTTAATTACTTCAGTTCTATAGTACCTTCAAGTCAATGGAAGGATCTGTGTTGATTTCACAAATAATTGGCTTTAGTCCTTCTCAGCAACAGTTTAACAGATGTTTTCATGCTTTTTTTTTTTTTTTTTTACCTGATTAAACTAACTTAATCTCTCAAATAGAAATATATATATATATATATCATCATGGAGACCTATCTTTCCAATATAGTTGTCCACAGCAACAAAACGACAGAAAATATATTTTATGTAGTTTGGCATTTTCAGAATATGAAACTGTCTTCTGCAATCTTGTCAACAGGACGCATAATTGAGCACTGACATAAAATTATTAGGTACAGAGACTCTATAACTATGGCCTTTCTGATTGAAACAGTCTGATATAAATAGCAATTGTAAGGTCTGATTCTGTGATCACAAGTGTTTCATTAAAGTTTGTTTTTGAATAAATAAATGCATAATCACATGAGTTTGGATTTACGACTTAAGTCCTTAGTCACAGCAGAGTCCCAGTGGAAAACCAACTTAAAGCTGAAGTAAAAAGTTCTGTATCTTGCTATCAGCCACTTGAATTCATTAGTTAGTTCCAAAAAGGCTGGCCATAAACTAAGAATACTCCAATTTCTGTTCTGAAGGTTCGCAATGCCCTTTGTTGGTGTAGTCATAATTTTCCTTTATTTCTGCCTTGGATTTGATTTTGTATACAGTCTCATGCATCACCTGATAAATACCTTCTCACATGTATCTTCTGTATATGTGGCTTGGATAAGCTTCTTGATGTTTGCTGAGAGCCTGAAGAGGTGCCAGTATTCTGTGAAGAGCTAACTGTAAGGCAGGGGTATGTGCGTAAACCTGCACAGTAGTGAATAATTACATTAGAAGCAGGATACTAGGGAAAACTCAGTTTTTAAAGAATTTGGATTGTTTATGTGGTTGGATCAGCAGATGGCAAATATGACTCAGTATAAACGTTACATAATTCTTCTTGGGAAAATAAAATCTCAAGACTGTGCTCTAATTGAAAAGATCATCCAGAAAGCTGTGGAAGAACAGTATGGAGAATCAGGATAGAAATATCAATGGAGCAGATGCATGCAGTAGCCAGCAAATTCAGGAAGGTTTTATGAATGTAGCAAGGCTCAAAACATACCCCAGTAAACCCATCAGCCCAACAAAACGGCAAATTCCAAACAGAAGGTTTGGTTTAATTAGCAAGTGGAGCAGAAAACAGTTATTCTACCAATCTGAAAAAATAAAAATGAATTTAAGCATCACTATTTAATGGAAAGGTTAAGCATGGATAAATTCTAAAGGCTACTGAAGCCAAGAGTTCAGAACATGGGTTGGTCTGTATCCAGAGATGAAATCAGTAGTGGACTGTAGCAAGAAAAAAAAAAAAAAAAAAAAAAAAAAAAAAAAAAAAGGTAGAGATTGAGTTGAATGTAAATGGTTGAACCTGTTAGGTGGACTCCTTTTTGTTTTTAAATGTCTTACGTTCGTTGTTCCTGGTAATACCAGTATGACACTGTGAACAGTATTCACCATCACACATATCCCAAATATGATAAATAGGCATGGAATGATGAAACATCTTTATGACTTGCAGTAGTTAGAAATGAGAAAGATAATTTGTAAAACAGCCAAAAGATCTTTCAAAAGCTTATGGCTTCTGAGCAGTGCCATTCTATACCACAGCAGAATTCTGATTTTATGATTTTAGTATTTGCGAAGACATTTCAAGTTATGACCACTGCAGCTGTCAGTGCTTAAGTGGCATCACACCTTCAATCTTAAAAATTCTCTTAACACAACATATGCCTTACCTTCTGTTTTCTTCCATTTTCTAAAATACCACAGAAAGCAGTTAGCCTACCTAGAAATTCTTTAATAGGTTTGTTATTTGAAAGGGCTGGGATTGACTGTAATAAGCAGAGACTTTCCTTAATGTTTTTACAATGCTACTACCACATGGCTTTGTTCTCATTTCAGGGTGACAACTTCTTGATTTCATCTTCCTGCAGTCTCCCATTCATACAGCAAATTAAATGGGTGCTTTCTAAAATTCTCTGTCTTTCTCTATTTTCAAGCGGGAGCAGAGAAGAGATATGAAAAACTGAGTTGCAAATATTGGAAAAAAAAAAGAAAAAAAAAAAAGAGTGTGGTATTAAAAATAGCTGTGTAGAATTGCAAATGTTAACATCATATTTCAGGACTGCCTGTTGTTAATTCTCTTGTGTAAGGATGAGAAGGTCTTAGATCCCTATACAAATTTTGATGGATGTTCTAAGAGAAAGCTCAAAATGCTGGAATAAGACATCAGATCAATTTGACAATAAAAAACAAATGCGTATCAAATAAGCCCAATTATTTTTCTTTTTATTGCATGCCCACAGACTGGGGGCAAGAGCTGCAAAAGTACCCTAGAGGAATGGGTATTTTTCATACACCACCTAGGTGGCAAGGCTCTTTTAGGCTTGATATTGTCTGTTAGTCTTTCTTTACAGTACATACACTGTGTTAAAACCGTGAATGCCAAGCAACCTTTCTGTGTGTGTTGCTCATCTAACAGATATCTAAACATCAGGCTTGGGGGTTAAGTCCAAAGCTGGGGTTCTGGGAGGACGTCTGAGCTCTTGGGGCCAGGTGCAGATGCATGTTGTGTCCCAGTTCCCCGTCAAGGTGGAACCAAGATGCACATCTGCCTTCTTCTGACAGCCCCGCACAGGTATGGGCTTCAGATTAGACATCTGGGACAGAATATTTCTATCCTGCTTGGTTCAGGTTGCACCACTGAAAGGTGAGAAGGACTTACATACTCTTCCCTTGGAAAAGAAAACAATGGAAACAGAGGGTACTAAACACAAATTACAACGTATATAAAAACTCCAAGGTGCTGTGGTTCCAAAAGGGAGCACAAACACTGGGACTCATCAGATCAAGGAGCAGCTGAAGTAACACATAAGACATGTTGATGACTTGGCCACAACAGTCTACACAATTCTGACTAGATCATATTTTCTGTAAACAGTTATTTGCTTTGAGGCACGTTGTCGTTGTCATAGTGTAAATTTGTAATGGAAAAGATCGTGCAAGGAGATGGTCCCTTTCTTAGTGACTGTGCACAGCTGTGAGATGCTGTCTGAGCACTTGCACTGATCCCACTGCATTGCTTTCTTGGGGTTGGGAACACACTGGAGAAGAGCAAGAAATTAAACCATTGTACTGTCACCCAGGCACTGACCCGCAGAATCATCCAAACGTGGCATGGGAAGCGTGCCGCTTTCCCCAGCGGGCTGTGATATCCCACTGCCTGAAAGTCGAAGGGGCGCACAGACTGCAGGTTGTGTCTGCCCCGGAGAGCTGAGCCTCCAGGAAGCAGCGCTGGGATAGCTCTGACAGTAAGTCAATGCCTGCCGTGCCCTTGCCAGCACAATTGCAATGTTGCTGGGATGGTAACTGCTAAGATTAACTGGCATATCTATACATTTCTTTACATGTATTTGTTGTGTGACAGCAGGTGGGATTAGCAGTATAATTATTCATCCAATCCTTCTGCTCTGATGTAGGTTTCCATCAGTTTGCTATCAAAATATGCCTAAGACTGTTCTTCATGCTTTAGAGAGAAATGCAGAATGAAATGTGAATACAAGTAGGTAAGAGCAGCATGCTGATTAGATGCCCCAAACCAGCATATGCTGACAGTTACAATACAGTACTAAAGCTCTGCCTGTAAAGCTTGCTGAAATAAAAATAGCTCATTTCTACCTTTGATACACTGCAACCTCTTTCAGACTTGAAAATATTTCTCCCTTCTTGTCTTTTAAGATATGTATAGCATTGCCAACACATCAGATTTTGACTTCTTGAAAGATTATAAATCTCTGATGAAGCAAGCTAGCAATGAGAGACAGAGACTGGAAGTACAGGCAGATGTTAAAAGTGTGTGCAAATATTATCCCTGGCCCTTGAACAGGAGTATACGGGGGGGCTGGTGCACTCTAAGGCAATAGCATAGCTAGAGGTATTCTGACAATGATCTCCATTCTCTTTGTGGCTCTACTAATAGTAATTAGTATATAGGAATATGTAGTAAATCACTCAAGAGTAACAGAAATGACCGGGGAAGTTGTAGATGCCCCATCCCTAGAAGTGGTCAAGGCCAGGCTGGATGGGGCTTTGGGCAACCTGGTCTGGTGGGAGGTGTCCCTGCTCACAGCAGGGGGTTGGAACTGGGTAATCCTTAAGGTCCCTTCCAACCCAAACCATTCTGTGATTCTATAAATGGCTGAGCAAACACTAGCTCATCATACATCCTTCATGCATAGTTATGCTCGTGGGTACACATTTTGATGACCAATAAGGCAGAATGTGTTTGAAATTCCAGCTGAGCTTCTCCACAACACGCAGCTTCTGACCTCACTGGTCCAAAAGTGGAAATGAATCATGCACATAGAAGAAAATAGATTAAATTTAGTTAATGATCTAGGAAGACCTGGAACTGTCCATAAGTATTTAAAATGTATAAATGTCAGACTGAGAGATGGGAAATAATAGGTTGATACAACTAAGACTGATAGTTGTATACATAATGATAAACATTTGAAAGGAGAAATATAAAGTTATACAAGTTATTGTTAATGTTGCAGTGGAAATTAACATGGAATCAAATTAACACATTTTTTCTTTTTCCCTCAAAAATCAAATGGACATGGGACTGTCAAATACACAAGAACAATCTTCCACTAATTTTCTTACTAGCTGTAATTTACCAAATCTTTGCAGTTTCTAATTTTGATAGTTATCCTTAACAGAAATGATGCAGCAAGCTAACTTTGTACTGGGCTCTTGGGTTTGGCTAGTTGTTGTTGTTGGTTTTTTTGTTTGTTTGTTTTAAATTAACATAACTATTTGCGATGAAAGAAATTTTTGTCATTTTAACTTCTTCTGGCCCTTCTTCGCAGGCCAATTCCAAAAAATCAACTGGTGTTACAGTGCCATAAGAAGAGGATTTTTTTAAACATATCAATAAATAAAAACAGCTTGCCTGGACCAGATTAATTTCCCAAAGAGTCTGATGGAACCTCAAATCTAAAGCTCATGCAATGAAAAACTTCAAGGTGCAAACTATTGTATAAATTGGCCTCGGTGTTAGAAAAGAGGAAGGTAGTGAATGTGATACTAGTAACTTCCAAAGGGCTTGAAGAGGGGTTTGGAGAACCAGGGTCTGATTCCCGTGCCTGGCAAACAGGTAATATCTGGTTACATACTGTGATGAAGATCCAGTACAGCTTTTCAAAAAGCTAGTCATGTCTTGCTCATCTATTGGAGTTCTTTGAAGGAGTCAAAGAGCATACAAAAAATGGCAATTCAATCAATACATTGTATTTGGCTTTCTAAAAAGCCAGTTTTCACAGTGGTGAGAGGTTGTCGGGACAGTCCTGCAGATGTCTCCCCTAGGACTTGCACTGCCCAACAAACTCATAGTTTCAGAAGAGAGTATAAAGTACCATAGTTAGCTAGCAAACGAATTGCAGATTAAAATTGCTTTTATAAAACTGAGTATGAAACGTGACATCATGTCATTGTTCTAGTAGAAAGCAAATAGGAATTGGAATTCAACATTGACAAAAGAAAGTAATAATTTCTCTGTTGTAATGTAAGAGGGAGATTTTTGATTCCCCTTTTTAGAGTTCCAAAACTGCTCTTGCATCTCCAGAATTTCAAATTGTTGTGGGATGCCAGCTGAGCATGCCAATTTAATGCTACATGGTAATTAAAACGGCAAATAAAATTGTTGTGAATTATTAGGAAAGGAATTAAGCATCATTATGGCAACCTATAAAACCATTGTGTTAGATCTGTCTCAAAAAGATTTTATCAGAAGCAGGACACACTAAAGGATGAGAGGTATAACCAGATGTACAGTACAGCCTTTGCGTAGCCTAAATAGACTAAGCCACCGTAGCTTTAAAAAGGTTGATCAAGGAGAGGTATAATAGCAGCATATAAAATCTCAGGTGGTACAGAAAAGGAAAAAATATAAAACCAGTAACCATTATTTTTTCCTAAACAAGAACTAGGGAAACAGTGAAAAATTCAGGGGACAGGCTTAAAACACATTAATGTATTTGTTTCATTCAAACATTTCAATTTAGAATAGGCTTAGGGTTGCTTTGCATTATGCTCGACTGCATACACTTTTATTCTGATAAATCACCTTTTAGCACAGAGTGATGCATGCACACCAGTGCTAACACAGCACAAGCAATAGCTGTGTAAGCTTTGCTCATCATCTTGCTAACATATCTGTCATGACTGAGGATACTGCCCTGCGTAGGAATGAGGCTTAATGTCTTATGGAAATTTAAATACACAGAGTATTGCTTACTATATTTTTGTACAGTATATATATACAACTGCAAAGTCATTCTGATGTTAAGGCTGCTTCCTATCTGCCCAGAACAGTTAATACCAACTTTGACAAGAGATGATGATTTTGGGAAGCCAATACTTCACTCGCAGCACAAGATTAGGGCCCCTAATGTTTTATTCAGTTAGCCAAATAGTGAAAAGGCTCTTCATTCTTAATTACTTCTCCAAGTCCCACAAAACAACATTCTAGAGTGTTTATTGAAATTTGAAAGCTAGTCCTGTACAGCCTAAGGAAGAAAGTTATTGCTTTTTGCATGAGAGGACATGGTTATGCAGTGAATTTCTAAATCTCATTTATCTCTTGTGTAACTGGATTAGGGAGGAAAATATTAGCATGAGTAATTTGTTTGCTAATGTGACAACTCTCTCATTTTCAGCCTTCAGACAATACAATAGATTTTGGTCAAAAATAATAATTGGTAAAGTTTCTGGCTAAAACAGCCAATTCATTTGATTTATGCCTTATTTATCTGAACTGAAGGTGACTATCAACCCCAGGCAAAAAAAGTGCTACTAATTTTAATTCAGCGGCTGAGTTAAAGCTAAGAGCTCAGGGCCAGAAACATACACAAAAAAATATTAAATGTAAGATAAATGTTTAAAGAACACAAAGGCGTATTTACCTAGACCTAGTAGCAAAGGTAGTGGAGAGGATTACAGGAATACCAGCGTATCCACAACAGTCTTCTTAGTGGAGCTGATTCAGCAAAATGCATTTAGGATTTAATCTGTGGATCCTTTTCCATAGGAAGAAAAGGGGCATGGCTGTGCATGATAGATGTTCTACTTCCATATTCTGTTAAGAGGATAGAGAGTACAGAGACATACTCTGCTGTGGATATGAAAATAGGCTGACATCATTGTAGAAAAACATGCAATAATTAATGCAATGTAATCTTTAATCAAATAATTAGATATAAGACAAATCAAAGCAATTTAATATAACACAAATATTTTTAGATCCTCACCTCTCCTCCCCCCCCTCAAAAAAAAAATAATTCAGCATAAGGAATTTGTATGAAAGTATTTAAAAGCAGGGTGAATAATTAAAGTAGGCAAATTCTTCAGTCACATAAATCTGATAACTGCTTTGATAAAGTCTTTTACTTTGTTTTTTCTCCATTCACATCTGAACCTGTCAAGCACTATATAAATTCTTGAAAATAAGTTTGTCTATGTCAAATTTGTGAGCTTGCAGCATTACTAACTCATCACATAATTCCTTTTTATGGTGAAGAAGATACCATAAAACAATTGTAAAATTGAAACAGCAAAATACGGAACTGCCCAGTTTTATTTTGATGCTAGCATTTCATCAAACTATAGCTTCTGTGAGCAATACCCCAGTGAAGACCAACCCTGCATTATCCTAAGACCTTTTTATGATCTAGTTTGTTTCCCCTCACCTTCTCCCTCTCCCTTATTTTAGCAAGGAAATGATTCAGCTTTAATGTATAAGCCAAGTCAACTTCTTTTGTTTCATGTAGGACTGCTCTTACATCAAATCATCTATCCCACTCATTTTGAATCTTTTGGTACTTTTCATAACACTCATACCACCTGATTTAGTTGTCAGCATGTCTTCATTTCTTGCCTATTTCTTTCTTGCTACAATTTTTAAACCTCCTTTTATAAAAGTTGTGTGCTTTCTACTTCCTTCTCTTCTTTAGTATCACTCCATATTTCTCACAGGGAAGATTACTCTGTTAGGATGGCTGTAGTGAAAGTTTACATCATGCTTAGGATACATTCAAGTTACAGCTCTGCCTCATCCTTTTTAAGTATGTGCTGCTTAATTTACCTTTGTCCAGCATGAACACTTCGCCTCTGCTACTTGGGAGTCTCAGATCCTTCTGGCTGGCCCATTTTCCATGGATCTCAGGAATTGCACTGTGGTTAAGCTCTTGGAAACACTACCTGATGTAGTGTAGTCTCCTTTTATCTTAAGTCTCACTTTAGGTAGCTTATACCAATTAATATAATAAGTTTCCAAGTGTCCACAAAGTGAAGGGACGTCAGTAAAGTAGAAAACTATGGCAGTGGTACTCTAATGACAGCATTTAGCAGTTAGTAGCCAGCTAGTATGTACATTATGGTGTTGCTCCATGTAAAAGTTTCTATCACCACATGGAAAAAACAAACAAACAATACCTGTTACTGCTTATAAATCACTAACACTCCTAGGTACAACCCTTGCTTTTGACTGCAGCACCCTGGACATAAAGGCAATCACAATGACCTTAAGGATGACAACAATCCAGCTGGATAGGAACAAGTTTTCTTAGAAAAGTTACTCAGAATTTGCTCTAATGTATTGTTTTCTCTGCACTTATTTCAAATACTCTTTTCCTCCCCTCTTCTGACAGCAGTGACTTACAGGAGCTGAACAGAGTGCACGTTTTGCATAATGGCAAAGAAAAAGAGAAACTGCGTTGTTTGTTTCCACTGCAATATTTCTTGAGCCCCATTTCACAGAGTCTTTTAAAATCTTCTTCATGATATGACTGAAGGAATACTTTCCTGTGGTATAAGTTGAAAATACTTCTGATAATTGCAAAGGAAGGTTTAAGAGCCTCAGCATTCAGGTCACGAACTCTCTCAGATATGCCTTCAGATGAATATGAGTTGGGAACTTTTAACTTGCCATTTTCTTGAGAGTTACTTGTTGCCAGCTGTTAGTGATTTAGGAGGGCTTAGGATACAGTTAAAGCAAACAGCTCTGATGCTGCTGTAAGGAATTTCTCAATGACCGTTTGCAACTGACCATTTTTCTTGCATTACTTCTGGATAAGTAACGAAATGCTGGTGAATTTCTTATAATTTTTTAAGAAAGCTATTGTACTCAAGAAGTGTGTAAATAGAATTTTTTTTTTGTGATTGTTTTCTAGCACAGATATCAAATCTTGTTTTAGATGTAAATGATTTTTCAGGATTTTTCATGTTAAATTTGAGCAGAGGTACCTCATTTCTACACCAAATTCAGTTCAGATTACGTGGCTGTGATTATGTTGTTGTCCAGTATACTGCCAAATATATTGTCAAATTTTGCAACATGTTCTACCATGTGGCATTGCAGCATGACACCTAAAAAAAAAAACCTCAAACCTCTCCATCATACCTATCCTGAATTGCAGTCTCTTACTTAAAATTTAAAAAAAAAAAAAAAAAAAAAAAGTGGAAGGAACAAACCACATTAAGATTCCAGTGGAATGAAAAGACATCTGCTTGCTATGTTATTTTTTCCAACTATTTGACAAAAATAAAGCAGCCCCATTCCTACAGTAAATTTTATATAGATTGCTTTTTTTCTCTGCTTAGTCATTCTGCCTGTATGTTTTTTGGAAAGCTGAACAGGATATAAAAAGACATGACTCCAGATCACACACTACAGTGTTAACATAAACTATCTTGTTACATTACCATCTGGTGAAGGTGGGTAAGGTAAGCATTTGCAAGAGAATATATATTGTTACTCCCCCAAAACACAGAAAAAAAAATATCCTCCATTTACTAAAAATGAATAAATAAAATCAGAGGTTTTCTAGTTAGCAAGATAATTGAATAAACTGATGATGTCAAGGTAGAGTTGTTCATCTGCACAATCCTAGGAAAAAGATAGAAAAAAAAAATCCCAAACTTTCTGTTTTAACAGAAAGCACTACAACCATGATAAATATTTTAATATGAAAGGCCAAAAGTATAAAAGATTATATTTTTATAATTTAAATCTAAAAAGGAAAATAAAATCTTTAAACGTTCAGGCAGTTCATATGGTTTATTTAAAGAAAACATGAATATGCCATAAAGAAGTTAGTAGACACAAGGAATAGCTATCTAACTTAAAAGTGAAAAAAGCCTGAGTTAAAAATCATGCTATGAAATTAATCATCAGAAGTTTATAATATGTCCAAATGTGTAACCTGACATTTTCTGGTTTAATGAGACTGTTCATGAGTCGAGAAACAAAGCAGATTGGTTCCCAGAAGGAAATGAATCTACAAGTGACTTCTTGGACTGCCATCTAGCGGTAGCTAGGTGAGGGCAAACCTGCTCAGCATGTTTTGTTCGTGTTTAAAAGGAGAATGAATGAATAATTCGGAATTCTGAGAGCTGTTAAGCACTATTTTTTCTTATTAGTAAAACAATAGTTAATAGTGCAATGTCATTACACTGTAAAATTTATGGCAGTTGCACTTTCCATGGTAATGGCTTACTGAGATTTGGAGACAATGTGAAGACGTCCAGATTTGTTCCAGAGGCTCGTTACTCAGCCCTTACCTGTTCACACTACCACTTCTGAAGTACTCATCTGTGCATGCATCTATCTGATGTTTGAGATGCTTACCAATCATCCAGCTTGAGTCAAGTCATGGTGGTTTCAAACCTACCCTAGCCTAGAAGAACTGCATTAACTAGTTCATGCATCCCCATGCTACTGCCTTACTGTCACGGAAGATACAGCATTAGTCCTTATCCCACACACTATGCAAGGCAGTCAGCATTTTCAGTAGCTCCTCACCTAGTTGTGGTGCAACTTATTTTTATGTCCAAAATTACGCCCTCAGAAATTCTTAAACGATGCAAGATTTAGCACTGGAATTACAGGGGAAAAGCTTTAGGAAATGCAGATACTCCACTTCTGCTCATGTTAAAAAGAGTGACAGCAACAGAAAAGGAGGTGATAACAAAATAGAGATGCTTTCATGTAACTGGTTAGGTGTGGTTTGGGCAGTGATGCATAAAAAACAAATGACCTTTTAACAAAATGAATAATGTTTACCTATTTAAATAGCTGGAAACATGAGAGAGTTCTCTCTTTGGAACGCAGAATCTTCCCCTTCCTTTGGGTAGGAACACAGGCTATTAGAAGAGTTCAGTTGGTTTTTGAAGACTCACTCACTCCTGCAGTTTGTTTCAGCTAGCAAAGTCATGTGGCATACTTGAAAGATGTTCTATAATATCTGAGAAGCTGCAAGTTGCAAAAAAACTTTTGTAAATCTTCATTTTAGTGTTGCAAAAATACCTATTTCAAAAAAAAGTGTTGTTTTGTTTGTTGTGTGTTTTTTTTTTCATATACAAAATTCACATTAGCCAATAAGCAAAGATTTTAGTTAGACAATGTAAAGATAAAATGCCTAATCCTTGCTTACATTTATGAAGAAGTTTAAACTGTTTGAAGCTTGTAAAGTGAAGTGACAACAGGTTTGGCCCCATACTTACACTGAGGAGACCATCAAAATTAAATAATTCACTTAAATTTCAAAGACAACATAATTTTAGAATTATGAGACTTTAAAATGTAAATTCTTCCATAAGAATGCTAAAAAAAAATAGTAACAACTGTGACCAAACAACTCCTATTTATTATCATTAACCTTGAGATTGATGCTTTATATTAATTTAATTGAGAAACAGAGTTTTGATCCTCCAGCAAAAGATCGTGTTGGTAACCTTTCCCTGTACATTCTTTGCATTACCTACTACTGATTCACCTGATCTTTGTGCTGCTCATTCTACCTGATTCCACGTGGTTAATAAGTAATAGAAAATGGGAAGGTACATTGCCACAACACTAAAGTGTGCACCTTAGTGCAAATTGCCTGCACCGTTAGAATCCATGTTTGCCTCCACACATTGCACAGCTGAAGCACATCTCTAAAGCCTGCTAGGAGGTTCACAAAGTTAGGTGTCTTAACTGAGGCAATGGGGCTGCTGTTCAAAAGCTGTCAGCTGAAATGAAATGGTACAGGTTGCAAGAGAAAAAGATAAGGTAGTATCGCAGTGCTGCTGAAAAGCTCATTTCCCTACTGGGAAGGATGAATTAGTGGATTTCTCAGCAAGTACCCACTCTGTTGCATATATGCATAATATACACATATTAGCAAAGTCATTTTCAGTTCCTACAACAGATAGAGAGACATTGGTTTAAAGCAATACCTGAATCAAAACCCAAAGTACTCTCCAAAATTCACAGATATCAACAGTGAGCTTAAAAACTACTTCAAGCATTTCGTGATGAATGCTTTTAGAACTTGACCAGTACAAGAACATTTTTATACAAAAACTGCTTTCTCCATCTTTACTTACCCCAAATCTGGTCAGTTGGAGTTGTTTACTTCTGCAATACATTGGCATGCTTTGTACTCTTGGAACTGTAGATGCTTGATAGAAGTTTTTACTTTGATCATCATGTTCCCCTTACATTTATTGTGACTAAAGATAACCATCACCACATGATGGTTAGGAAATGTTCTGCAGCTAGCAATTATCCTTTAGAGATCAATTATGATTCCCACTTAAGCCTCTAAACCAATTCCTAGGGGAGACAGCCTATGGATAAACAGACATGGCTAATGGGACCAGGGAAAATGGATGCAGGCAAGGGAAAAAAAAATCAGTTCCCTCCCAGCCAGTGCCATGGTTCCTTCTAACAATGGCCACAGTGGGCTTAATCCAAGGACAGGAAAAGCTACTGGCATGAAGCAGGAACAGGGACATCAGAGAATAGCTGGGATCTACACACCACTGCCTCTCCAACAGGTATTTTGTAAGTAACTCTGTAAGGCTATATAACTTAGATTTAAAATTGGTGCTTATTGGTATGTTAAGAGTTAATGTAAGAACTAGAACAATGCTTGCCAAATGATTCAATGACTTTTCTTGAGAAAGTGCACAGCCTCTTCAAGGTGAGCTAGCTTGACATGCTATTAGACTTTAGAACAGTGTTTCTAAGTAAGTTGTAGGAGTGTTAGGCTAACATGTAGACCAGCTTAAATTTCCACAGAAAATGTAAAATAAAACTTGGTAACAGTTTGCCTGTAAACCTTCTGGAGTCAGTTTTCTGCACACATTGAAATTCTCCAAACTGTTCCCTACCGTTCTTTGCAGAATAAAAGGTCAAGATACATTTAAGAGGCTCTACTGATGGAACAAATCTCACATGTAGGAGTTATGGAGGTTACGAACACTAGCAGACCTCTGAGAATGAAGTAAATCTTTTTATTTAGTCCGAGGACTTTTAATCACCATTTTTTAGGATAACCTATTAAGGCTTCATTTAGATTCATTCTTTTGGATATTAATAAACTCTCTCTCCCTTTGTACTTCAGTCTCAACAGCAAAACTCATTTCAGAGTGACACAGTACTATCATTCTCAGTAGTGTCAAATCCACAAGCAAACATACCCTCTATATGAGGATATATAGAGCATAATATGAGCATATTATACTCACTACTACAAAACTGCCCTGAAGAGAAACGCATTCAATTGTAATGAAGTACAAGAAGGTGACACCCAGAATTTCTGCATCTGTACTGGAAAGAGCTGTTTTTGGGGTTGTGGATTTTTTTGTTTTTTGTTGCTAACAGAAACAGGTGCTGGCTTGTGCAGTAAGAAGAAAGAGGTGTTTAATATTGCTGTTTATTTCTTTTTAAAAATTAAACAAGTCTCAACATATTATTCCAGCCACATGCTACTAACCACTCCATACATTCTTTTCTTTAGAATAATTCTAACTAGAGCTTGGCAGGGGTAAGCTGAGTTAGAATGACTGACTTTAACAGTACCAACCAGAATTCAACCAGCTGAGAACTCCTCCCCTGAATCTGACATGACATTCATGTTAAATTGCACTACCTATATTTAATACTGTGTTGTCTTAAATACCTTTTTGAAATGCACATATTAAGTTTCTCTTTTAGAAACAGTCTTGTTCTTTTTTTTTTTTTTTTTTTTTTTTTATCTTATTCTGAATAAGATAAAAGTTCCCATGGGTAATAAAGGGAGTTTCAACTATGGTTTTGGGAGGCAGGCTTTTAAATAGTGCCTGAACCAGTTCTTCCATAGAGTCCCTGATTAAAATTACATACTTTCAATAACTATTTACAGCAGTGAAAATTTCATGTCCTCCAAAAAGTTTTGATGAAAATTAGTTTAGGCTATCAAACTAGTTTCAATTAAATATGCAAAGTCAAACCATAGGATACTAAGTATTTTTGAGTTTTATCTGCATATCTACAAATAAAACTTCCCTCAAACATCGCATGGAGCATAACCAACTGTGGTAGTAATTAAAATATTGTTAGTTGTCAGATTCAAGGTCACTAGTTAAAATGTTCAATCATTTTTACTTCTAGTGAAAACAATCTCTTACAGGCATGTATGTTTTTTGTATGTTGTTTCCAAAATTCTTTAGAAGCACACTCTGATATTCTCTTTTACAGTGTTGTGCTTTTTTATTTATCCATCTTTACCAGTGTTTAGCTGAAAATTATGAATTTGTACAAATCAGCCATGGTTTAAATTGTAGTTACATCTTACGTAGTCTCACCATTTCATAGGGTAATTTATTCTCTAAAGCTTTTTTTTAAATATATAATGTATATATATAATCAAAAAAGCAATATACAGTTAATGAATCCCTGTAGGAATTTCCACCCCCACCCCCCAACAAGCATTGACATTACATATTTAAATACACTGGACCAAATCCTTGGTCATGTCTGATGAAGTGCACGGAATCAGACATGGAAGCAAAATGGCTCAAATCTCACCTTTCACAAACTGCTGGATCCTATGGCAGGGCTATCATCCTCATCACAGAGAGAGAAAAACAAATGTGTGAATGTCTAAATTAGACTAGCTGTACAGATGTAGTGGACTTCCCTGCAGGAGGAAAGCCCAGTAGTATGCCCTCTTACTTAATTTCTCCAGCATTTACTGTGGTATTTTAGGAGTGCACGTGGAAAGGGTGTATGGAACAATATAGCACCAGAGGATTATTCTTAAAATCCTCTCTGGGCAAATTATACTGAATTTAGGGACTTTTTTTTTTTTAATTTTCAGTAGCTATACTATTCTAGAGGATCTAACACATATCATCATAGTGCAAATGCAACCTCCTATACAGACATCTTCTGGTAATAATAGAACATAATCTTAACAAACAGAGGTACAGTTTGTTAATGAGGCATGGTACATTTTACTCAGTTACGCAACTAGGCACCTTCTTTCATTGCTGAGCCATCCGGTTTTCAAAAAACATTTTAAAAATAACATCTCCTTTGATAATATTAAAAGTAGATGATATGATTTTTTTTTTCTTCAGTAAATTAATAAAGTACAGTATAAACTGATTTCTCCAAAGTCATTTCGGTTTAAAACAGGCTGAAAAAAGTTACAATGTTTAATGATAATTTCAGAATAGTAGTTATTTCACAAACATTTTGTTTGTGATGAAAAAACTTCATGACAAAAAAATAACCATGTCTTCCAGCAATTCACAAAGAGTACTTCAGATGCTGTGATCACCCAAAATTCTGTTGATGCCTCGCACCAACAAAACATTGTCCTACTGATGATCAACATTCATCTTCTTTATACGATGAAGGAGGGCATCATTTTCCATTTGGACCTCAGCAAGAGCCATTTTAGCTTTGGCTAGTTCCTGTTTGAGACATTCGTTTTCTTCAAGAAGCTGAAATGACCAGGTTAGAAACACGTTATTAATATTCCTGCATACTGCCGACTTTTTCCATTACAGCATCTTTTAAAATAATATATCCCAATGGTTACATTCATTGATTGGTTGAGGTTTGTTGGGGCCAGCTGACTGATACCGAAGTAATGACAGCGGAACATGGAGGGAACTGATGGAGACAGATCAAAAGGCAAGATACCCTGGACTTTATGTTTTAGTTACACCATTTCCATTCTGGAGTAGAGTGGAAATAGTACTGGGTTCTGAGCTCCAGGAATGGGATTGTTATCCAGTGGGGAAAAAAAAGCTAAAGTGATGTGTGATTTTTTTCACCATCAATTCAAAATTCATGTATGACTGACAGGTTACTAAGGACCTGACTCAACCATCTAGTCCTTCACCTTTGGCAGTTGTGCTGTGCAAGGATCAGGGAGATGTTCAGATGAAATGAGAGAGGGTTATTACACAGTTTGTGAACCGCTTCTTCATAAAACTCCATCTGACGTAAAGGGGAAAAATTAGTCTGCAGTGTATTACCACCAAATTTAGAAAGTAGTATTACATTTTATTTTGAATGCCTATGTACTGAACCATACTTTATTACCTGTAATTCATAGTTTCCAGCTCAGATGTCTAAACAGAAACCCTCCCAGCCCACCCGTAGATAATCTAACAATTGTGATGATCAATGATTGTTGCAACTTTGGGGGATGGAAGGAATTCTCAATACCTCTTTTTTAAGGAAGTCATCTGAATCATTGCTTGATTTAAAAGGTCTGGGAATTTCACAAGTAGTCTGTGTGGCTTGGTCCTGTGTTTTAAATCCAGCAGGTCTAGTTGCTTCTTGCAATGCACTGCTTGAGTTCTTCATCTTCGACACATCATTTGCTCTTTGATTGTCTATAACAGAGAAAGGTACTTGAGAGTAGCATTTAGTTTTTTGTATTTTTTTTAATAAAGTTTAATTTTCATCAGCATTAAAATAAAAGCACCTCAGCTAACACATAATAAATACAAAATTCAAAATAAAATTAAAAAAAATAGTATACCCTTTTGGAGGAAGAGAGAAAGGAAAGAATGCATAAGAAGAAACTGTATGTGCATGTTCCAGCTCACAGAAAATTACCACATTTTTATACTTAATGCTATTATCACCACAGAATATGTATCCTAAGTAATTAGCTATACAATGAAGACAACAGAGCTTGCAATTCAGAAAGTGTATCTAAAGAACTATGTATTTCAGATCTTCATTTTCCAGTGCCTGAAACATGCAGTGGAACAGGGAGGACAAGTTTGATAACTATTAATATTGCTACTGCAGTAATGTCTGCAGGTCCAAATTAGATATGATGACTGTATTTATATTTGAAGACAGTGAGATAAACTTGCAGAATCAAGTTTTTAAATTAGAAAACAACTTTAAAGATTTATTATTAAGGAAACTTCCTAGCATTTATAACTGCAGTGCACTATAACTTCTATTAAAATATACTGCTATACACCAAGGGTAAAACGAGGGCACGATTCTTAATAGTCTAAAATTCCTTTTTCTTAAACAATTTCTTCCAAATTTTGTTGTTAAATTCATATTTCCTCCAATGTCTAGTATCTAAAGATGACCAAAATGCATTTTTCAAGCATTTAAAGGTGTTCAGTCTATTAGATAATGTGGAGAAATTAAAATACAAACAGATCATGCCACCATGCATCTCTGAGTAGTCTGGTCCATCTTTTCTATAACCTTCCATTAGGTAGATAAAGGCAGTATTAAGATCACGCTGCAACCTCCTCTTCCTCAAGTGATACAATACATTGCATATTGTCAGATTAATTTATTAAGGGCCTGGATGAAGGGGCAGGTGCACCCTCTACAAGTGTGTCAACAATATCAAACTGAAGGGTAAGTGACTGACAAGGAGAGCAAGACTGTTCTTCAGAGGGACCTGAACATGCTGGAGAAATAGACTGGCTGGAGTCTCAAGAAATTCAGCTCGTGTGTGAAGTCCTGCAGCTGAGAGTAAGTAACTTCTTACTTCACTAAAGGACAGGGATAAAATCAACAGAAAGCAACATTACAGGAAAGGATCTGTAGGCCTTGGTGATCAAGAAGTTGAACGTAAGTCAGCAATGAGCCCTCACAGCCGAGGTCAATTAGGCACAGGCTGCACTACCACAGGTGTAGATGACCATATGAAGGAAGTTATTATCCCTCCCTACACTCAGCAGCAGTAATACCACATCTGCAGTACTGGATCCAGTTCTGGATTCCCCAGTGTAAGAAAGATACTGACAGCAGAGGACCACCAAGGTGATTGTGGCTAGGAGTACATGACGTACAAATAAGAGGTTAAGAGCAATGCATTTGTTAATCTGAAGATGGGAAGGCTATGGGGTGATCTGTAAGCCACCTTTGCCTGCCAAGTGAAAGGATATTGAGGAGATGGACTATGGACTAGACTTTCCGAGAAGTGTTTGTGAAGTCCTTAAGCACCTCTGGCAAGATAGGTAGCATGAGAGAAGAGCTGCAACAAAGGAAATTCTAAGTAGGCATTAATTATGAAATTAACCATAAGGGTGGCCAAGGATTAGGACAGGTTGCTTAGGACAGATAGTGCAATCACCTATTTGATGCTCAGAACTTGACTGGACAAGGTATCGAGCAACCTGATCTAAATTGCCTCTGCTTTGCACAGGGAGAAGGACCAGATAACCTCCTGTAGTTTCTTCCAACCTAGATTGTGATTCTTTGACATATATGTGAAAGACAACAGTGAAGTTCTAGCTCTAAATGTATTGCCTTGTTAACAGTATTTAGTATTTGCCTATACACGTAGAAAAAAAATGTAAGTATATACATCGGTCACAAAAGGTACAAAGTTAAATCCTTATTCAAAATACAAGTTTCAGTGCCATCATAGCCATGACCTGCCAAGATGCTACCATAATATACAGAACTGAAAATAGTTACTTGGACTTTTCAGGTAAATTTTTGTTTTACAATATGTTCTACCTAGTACCTGTAAGACAAAAACACAAAGATAACACAGAACTCTCTTGGCTAACTGTAAAGAAATTAAACTTTTTGTTTGATTTGTAGTTGATCTTGAAAGAATCTGAGACTTATTACGATGAAGTGATATGCACTTATGAAACATACAAAGTTATATGCGTATTTCTATTTCTCAGAGATTGATTCAGCTGTAGGTTATCACAAACAATGCATTACTCAAAAAGGTAACTTTCTTCTAACTACTCTTAGAATTAAGGTTTATTGCAACACTACTTACACAAATTATCAGCAATTATTTTTTCATTATTAGAGACATCTACACAAAAAAACAGTGCTAATAATAATTAGATTATAATATTGAGATATCCAGTGGCAGGAAGATACAAACCTCTAATGAAAAAAGAGCCATCATCATTTCGTTCTATCCAAAGTATGTCAATATGTAGTTTTATGGGTACTAACTCAGATACCTTGAGATTTTCACGTGGACTGTCATCCTAAAAAAATGTAAATATTCAAAGATGAGTTTACTAGGAAATCAAAATAGCTAAGATGTTAAATTAAACATAAGTTCACTTAATGAACCTTGAAAGAGAACATTTCAGAGCAGAAGTTTCTAACAGGTCTTCCACCGCTCCATTTTTTTTTTCTGTGGATCATATTAAAGGCCTATATGTATCTCTTGAGTAAATTCGCTGAACTCTATATACAATCGAACTGAAATACTTCAAAGTATTTTTACAGCCATCTCAATAAGATTAAATCCCAACTCAAGACGTTCTTTAGCTCAGGAGCTCTCAGAGTTAGAGATAAGAACCCCACACTATATCTGATTTTCTTTTCAATGATTTAAAGATTCAAAGGGAAATGTATCATTCTTAAGGGGATTTTGTCATTTTAGAATTTAGTTTGGGATGATACCAGCTGTAGGTCAGTTACATTATTATACTCATCAGAAGGGAAATGACACAAATTACTTCCTTTGAGGTCTCCACAGGACATTTTTAAGTTCATTATCCCTGTCAAGCACAGTAATGTAGTATAATCATAAACTATACACATCAGCATTAAGCACATAGCAAGAAAGCTGTTGAGGTGTAACAAAGTTTCTTGAAACATCACTGAGACTGCAGTAGAAAACGCAAAAATAAATCGAGTCTAAGGAAGGTTATTTTCTTTTTTCTCCAGGAAACACACTGCATCAAGTCCCATTCAGAAAAAAAAAAAATACAGTATTGAATAGTCAGTGCAGCATAAAGAGTTGAACCATATCTTCTTACTCTTTACTACCCAACAGTGCTCTGGAAAGGAATCATCTGTGTCTCAAATCTGCCATCCGTCAGCCATCATGAGCAGCTTCACTGTGACATGTGCACAGCTGAGTGAGCACTTTAATGCTAACGCTGCCAAGAAGACCCTTATTGCCAGTTTAGTAATGCACATTCCCTACCTCAAACAGCTGTTTTCTTGAGCAGCTTGCTTAAGTCTGCTTTCTTGCCAATAAATCAGCACAATTCTGTTTTTAAAATTTAGGTTATTTTATATTGAAACTTTTCTTTCTGCACTTGAACATTCACATTTGTGATGCACCAAAATCTGGGGAACTGATTCACAGCTCTTACAGAACGTCCTTGAGCTACTGCTGGTACAGAAATAGCCCTAAAGGAGTGTCTAAGAATCCTCAGGGAATGGAAAAGCTGCACCAAGTAGGGAGGGTATACTGGTGGATTTTGATATTCAAGTCCGAGTAGAACATTGTACAGGTAACAGTTGACCTTCCAGTCAAGAATCTTAACAGATTCAAGGCCTTAGCCTAAAATGCACAATTTGAGCTGTTACTCCAGTCCTTGCTATATTCAACATTTACATGGGTGATTATTAATTTCCAAAGCAATGTTATAATGATTTTTTTTTTCCAAGTGTAATCATCCTTGAATCCAATGGTTGTGCAGCACAGACATTCCTTTTAAGTGTCCAAAAGGATATCACCTGGAAGACTGGAGTAGCGCTGTCCTCTTAGTGTTACTATTTTAAGCGAGAGTGGTGAGAAAAGCTTGCACTGTTTGGTAACTGTTTCTAAGTAGAGCAGAACAGAAAAATCCGGGTTCTAAGAAGCAGTATTCAGCTGGTTTGAACTGTAGCTCTTGTAATCTCTTCCTTCTTTTGTATTGCACTTTCATTATATAACCTGTTCTTTAAGTAAGAAAGACAATTACCCTCGAAAATCTGTTTTGTAATTAAAATACCATCACCATGCTAAGCAAAAAAGCCCAGCCAACCAAAAACAAACCAAACCAAACCAAAACAAAAAAGCACACTGTGCCTGCAGGAATTTGGTATACATTACCTGTAATACTCCTAGATCTTGTCACTCTACAAAACTGACTAGGAAAGGATGGAAAAAAGTACAAAGTATTAATTCATGTAACTAGCTTGGTCATGCAGAGAATTCCTCTCTAGGCGTACCATAGAGTTAACCAAATCTATGGATTTTTAAATTGTTTTACTGTTATCTAAAGACTTTAGAGAGTATGATAGCAGTTTCTTTGAAGTTAACTGTATCCAGATTAGAAGGTTATCATCAAAGAAATAAGAACACAATTTCTTTAAAGCAGCCAAATAGCTTATCGTTAACATACTTTTAAATTAATCTTCGCATTAGAAACTTTTATCTTCATAGGCATCACTTCTGCAACAGTTTCATCTTCTAGAAAATGCTGAATGTTCGTGAGGGAAGACGTTAGGAATTCAGCACTGAAGTTCTCTACATGACACTGGAGAAAACCATTTTTTACAGCCAGCATAGAATGTATGATAGCACTGGGCCCACTTTCCCATCTCAAACTAATCTCAGGTGATGAACTAACTGGTCCGGCCATAGATTTACAATCAGAACCTGTTACAAAAGAAAAATAAGTTTGCATTAAACTTTTGCAATGTACAAAAAGCAATTATGATACAATTAATTCTGCTTCTATTGTCAAAAAAATCCAAGAAGTACTTTGGAAGCATATTCCAGGAACTACAACACTGCATATATATAATAAATTCAGATTAATTTTGTAAGTATATCACTTAAAAGTTCTATAGAAAAATAATCCATATATAGTAAGTACTTGTACTTCACTGTGACAACAGAAAAGGACGATACAGAAGTATAGTTGTGCATAAAGTATTGTTTTCTCAGTGTCTTGAGAACTGAAAAATGATTATTTTGCATATTTTTCCACTAAATCCTTCATTCTTAATTCAGAAAAACATTTAAGTCAGCTCACACTAAGGAGAGCAGGTATTCTCTTGGAAAGGCATAGTTTCCTGATTCAGGAACTTACTTGCTAACACACTGGAACGTAAACAGCAGTTTAGGGAGATAGAGAACATGACCGTGTGTTACTTCTGTTATTTGGGTGGCAGTAGATTTGAACCTTATAGGGAACTAGCATTTTCTTGTTAGTTTCAGTATCTTTAACCAGTAAGGACAACTGTAACGTTCAACTGAACAGTTCTAAAAACAAAATGAAAAAATGTACAGTAACAAGATATTGAAAAACTAAGCCCAATATCCATTTGTAGTTCAGAAAAGAGGGTTCACCACCAGAAACAGTTACCCCCAAGAGATTTGTTAAACGTCATATCTGTCACTATGATGGCTGACTTAGAGAAGTGATTTATACAACAAAAAGCATATAATGTTCACAACAACCGTGTTAAGAAACAAACATTGAAATCTGAAAGATATTTTAAAAAGTAACTCAATTAAAACTAATTGAATTATGTCAGTTTATATTAGTAGAGCATCTACCTGTTAAATGAATTTGAGGACAGAATTAATACCAAAAAAAATCATACAGATGCTTCTTGGTTTAACCTCAGCAAAGTCCAATGCTTACAAGCTTAGAAGTTGGAAAAAAAGACAGGCCCTAGTTATTGTGGGACCAGGAAAGAGCACCTGCAACATTGCTCAAAGACTCCAAAGTGTAGAAAACTAAGAGACCATGCATTAAGTCTCAGCCATGAAGCCAACATCAGTTATCTTGTAGCTACCTGAAACTGACGTAGTTGAGAGAGAATGGGAGAGAAATTGGGTTAAGCAATTCAGAAGTTTCTACAAGCTTCCACATGCACGACAAGGTCTCAGTAAAAGCATTTTCTCCTATGCAGAGTATGTACACACGATCTGATGAAAGGCATTGTCCTGTAACCAGCTCTGCTGGGACATGCACAGCTGCCACACTGCCCTCAAATGTACTCCTTCAGTAGCACACCTTTCCCTTCCTACATTTACTAAGCTAACATTATAGCAGGCTGTAACTGGTTACAACTGTTAATTCAACACTTGAGTACGTTTTGTTAAAGGTTTAGGGGGGAAGTTGCTGTTTTTTTGGATACTTTTCTTATGTTTTTGCTCACTGGTTCTTTTAGTTACCTTTTATTACTGTTAACTCATATAAATTGTTTCTTTCAATACAATTCTCAAGCTTAATCCTAACATTGATCCTCTAGAATTTGTTTTATTTTTAAATTGTTTCCCTCCTTAGTTCTTACATTAGGATATACGTAGCAGATACGGGGCAGCACTGGCTGCAGAAGATTCCTGACTTGGTACAGAAAGCAGAGCTCTGTGGAAAAGAGAAAAGATGTACGTTGTGGAGTGAAAGTGACCATCAACGTAGAAAGAAGTGTTGATATGTCACCTATCCAGAAAACCACCAGAAACAGTAAGGAAGAGATACACAGCAGCAGTATTTGTAGACCCCAGTCGCATCATAGCCTATTGTCCACATAGGAATCAGTGCACAAGCCTCTCATACACAGCTGAGCTGGAGGCATGTTCTAGTTTTAGATCCAAGTGAGAGCAGGAAGGTGCCATGTTCTTACTATTTACTTCCTCTTGCTTTTACGAGGACATGACAGATAACCAGAACTGGCCGCCTGTTGTCTGAAGGTCAGCAATGAGACTTCCCTGCTGGACCTCCCTCATGCCTTCAGATGCAAGAACACAACTGCAACATCATGCAACAGCTGCTCAAGCAGTGGCTGCTGGCAACAGCTCAGCTGATTAAGTGATCTTTTTTTTTTTTTTTTCCACCATTAAGTGATCTTTTTTTTTTTTTTTTTTTTTTTAGCTAGTACATCGGAGGCTGCTTCATCAAGCAGAACCTCCTGAAGAAAATCCATACTGCTGCAAGGCTGGAAATAAATGGCAGCCAACTGCTGCTATAATTGTTTCCTGGGAAAGGAGATGAACCAGGAGCAGGAGGCAGGTGCATCGGGGATCTGCACCCCCCAAACCCTGCAGTGCAGCAGAACTGGCATCTAGCAATCTGTGTGGACGGCTGGCAAAGGGGAGCAAAACAAACTGTGACAGACTGGCATGCCAATGCAGCACGCCAAGAAGAAAACCTCACAGTATGTGAACTAGGTTTTCCTGGCAGATAATGTACATGTACCCATGCCCAAAAACAGCTCAGACTTAATATACTGGTTGATCTAGTTGTGCCAATATCTGGCATGAAACTACTCTCTGTATGCTTTCAAGTGTATTTAAAAAAAAAAATGAAAGAATAAAGGCTGTCATGGCAGCTTGTTTTTCCTGATAAAAAAGGCAGTTTTAACTTTTCTTAAAGCACAGATTATAAATCAGTTTAAACTGTGGGTTTTATTTATTGTACAGAAAAGTATATTTAAGAAAAGAAGAAGCTGCCTTCAGAAACAGCCCTTCAAACCAAGGTACAAAGTATCATTAGAGCAGTAAGAGTTCCCTACCGATAAAACAATAACAAAATGTAATTTTTTTATTTATTTTTTTTTAAATTAGGTAAGTTGTATTTATCAGAAGTCAATGCAATTAACGCATTTATTTTTTTTTACTCTCCCATCAGAAATTTTTCCATTTTTGTTTTTCTTTTTTCTTTTTTTTTTTTTTTTGCCTCCTATTCAATGTATGTTAATTAGGAAAGAGACCAGAGTAGATATTCTAAACCAGGATAAAAAGGATGTTACCATACTAGCAGGAGCGTAAAACTGATCTTGTACTTTAAGGGTAATACAGTGTTTTTATTTATTTACAATAAATGTTTCCAACTCCAATTTCACAATAGAGATCTCATTATTAGTTCTTACCCACAGTTCTGTTGCAAAGATAGTGTCGAACACTGATATTTCCCAGTTGATTTGGTATCACTTGGTTGACCTGAAGGCATATTTCTGTGTCTTCACCTCTGATGTCAATTTCACCATTAACACCAAATATTTGGAAAACCACAACAGACATCTGTCAACAATATTAAGATTAAAAAATGAGATTTAAAATTGAATTTATATCGGTTATTGTTTATTAAGTTACCTAAACCTTTCTTCCCTCAAAACAAAAAGAATCTTTGCACCCATAACCCTAGCTCACAGAAAGTTTTCTTATTTCTTCTTTTCTTTTTGTACCCATCGGCTTGACAATGGGTAGGGTCGACTGTCTGCCCAGACAGACTCTTGTGTTCATAACCTACCCGTAACAATTCAGAACTGGCCAGAAAAGTCATGAAAGTGAGACAGCCCTTCCCCACTCTTGTTAAAGAAGCATGTGACATTTTTTGAGGCTGCACCCAGCTTCATGTATATCGTAAACACAACCAGGCATTTCCAGTACTGAATCAGAACACGGTGAAGAACCAGGACAGAATACTAAACTTTAGCAATTTGCACAGCAGTCAGCCCTTTTTCTCCATTTACTGGATCACGGTGTCTTTTGAAAACATAGCAGCCAGTTTCAAACGTCAGCTTTGTTATTGGAATGTTTTGTGCATCCATCATCATTAATACTACTTTGGGCTTTTTTCTATTTTTTGTTTGTTTGTTTTATATTCTGCAAATAGAAACAAATGCCAGCATATATTTGTGTAACAAGCTGCATCAATTTTATTTTCTTCATATTATCTATAAGTGCAAGTAACAAAGTTTATTTGGAAGGAACCAATCATTTAGGTGAGCTTTAAGTGAAATTCATTGTATTTTGTTTGACCCATACTCTTAGGTTTCCAGTTCTCAACCTTAACTGATACAAGAATATAATTTAAGAAGTGTTGATCAGTGCAAAGAACAGCAAGAAGTAGATAGGCAGATAAAGAAAGTTGGTGCCCTCATGGTGTCTCAGGAAGAGAATCTTTCTCCACAACTCCTATCTTTATAGTCTTCTCTAAATACTGGCCCTTGTCCTGACATCATCCTGGACAAGAAGTATTTCTCACCTGACCTGGCTTGACAACTGCTCAGGTCCTATTTGCAAATACTACAGAATGCTACCAGTGCTGATGAAATATCTCCATGTAATAGATGTCAGAGTTATGCTTAACAGAGTTATGCTTAATATACACTTGATATGAAAAAGCTATTTTTAAATATCATATTCAATATGTAGAAGCATAAAAGAACATGCTATTACAAAATATCAATATGTATTAAAGTGGAAATATTTCCTGACACTTTAAAGTGGCTACTGTCATTTATTAATAGTGGCTATAAAATAGTGGCTATACAAAGGAGATAAGAACAGAGAATGCTCAGCATAACTTGAATTACAATCTTCATTTTTATTTATTACAATGGCACTAGATCCATAGGCCTACGTAGCACACTAACAAAAATTCCCAAATATACTAGAAAATCCCCTCAAAAAGCATTCATTTGATCTTTATTTTCATGTTCAATTTACTGAACCATATATTCTAATGGAATTCAACAGTATTACCATTTCTTCACTAGTCTCATGGGCATTCTCTGAAGCAGCACTCATGGCATCTGGAGATGACCCATCACAATGTTCAATCACTGTGCCTCCTTCATGGGCATTTTCTGATGGGCTTTGATAGTTTGTGGCTGTAATACCTTCCATACATGCATCAGAAAAAACGCAAAGTTAGCAGAGCATAACCTGAATCAGTCCTGCATTAAGAATAAACTCAAGTGTCTGATACTGTATGAATACGTTAACTCATTTTTAAAAATGAGTTGAACAGCTTATTAAACAAATATTTATGACTGAACTGCCAAATCCATTCCTCATATGGAGTTTGAAGTTTTAGATGCTATGCAAGTAAGGCAGGATATACTGACAAAAATGAAACGACACTCTGCATGCATTGCATGAAGAACTGCGAAGGGCCTTAGTCTTCCAAATCAAATCTAAAACTGATTCAACAGAAAAAAAGGGTAACGATTCCAAGGTGTGTATCTAAAATACTACACAGCACCTTTAAAGCAAATGCTTGCAGTTTTATGTTTAGAGAAAGAACTATGTATTTTTTTCATTAGAGTCATCATGATAGTTAGTGTCTCCTTGACAACTGGGAAGCATGCAGACTTAACTTGCAGTTAAACATTGTTTAAGTTAAAAAAAAAAACACAAAGATTATTAAAAATGGAAAAAATATTTTATGGCATACTCCTACATATGCATATGCAGAAATGCTCTTACAATCCAAATTTATAACAGGTGTTCAAGTGAAACATTCTTCACATTATTGCTCTAGGCCAAAAAGAAAATCTACAGAAAAAGAATATTGTTATTCTTCATTCAAAAATAGAATTTATCAGAAAAGAGGTACCAATAAAATCTTATTATTGTACATCTTGACATTAGGAAATTATTTAATCAGTTCTACCAGAGAGTTACATCGTTATATTTGCACAAGTCCACAATGCTACAGATTATATAGAGACAATTACTATACAGCTGAATTCCTACCTCAGATCAGGAGTAAAGGCTCATGCACAGAAGAGCAAAAACTGGACAAGTATTTGCTGTTACGCAGTCCATAGGAAGGAACTGCTTCGTAAGGAACAAGCTGCAAGGAGACTACCAAATTATCTATCTGCTGATTATCATGACAAGCATTAGTGAATTATTTTTTTCCCCCCATCTACTCTTAAACTTCTTTACCACTTCAAGTGTAACACTGATTCAGGGTGCCAGCCTGTAAGCACTCACAGCCAAAAAAGGGTGCTTAAAAGCAAAGCTTTTAATAGTTCTGCTATTAAACAGAATAGCTCTGCTTAACTCAGGGTTCCCACACAGCACTGCAATGCTTTTACTCTCCTCAAGAGATGAAAACTGACTAGTGCTTAATTAAGTAGCACTAGTAGCACACCCAGTTGTTTTCCCTTGAAATGATGTGCTGTGAATATACTTGGTATTATTTACTAGTGAAGCTAACAGCAATAGTGTTGTAAGATACCCAGGGTTTGCTGCACCACAATCCTTTTGGGTATTATTTTAGTAACACACAACATTTTCAAGTATTGCTTAAAAATATTTTGATAAATCTGTTTACCTTTCTCCAGAAAGCTTTGGCTATCACTTCCATCACTCTCCACCAAATGCTCCTCTAGCATCATACTATCAATAGAGATGGTATCCAGAGAGACTTGCGATGGACTTCTTTTCATATTCTTGTAAGAAACAGAGAAGGCAGGAAGGCTGGATGGGCAGCGTTCCTTAGGCTTTGCACTTTGAAATATAAAAACATAGGCAATTACTGCTTTATATGAAGGGAATTTCCTAGAAGTTACTTTTAAAAATCCTCTAAACCAGATAAGATATAAAAGAAAAAAATCTGATTATTCTATAATCCTTTGTCAAGAAAGAGTTAAGCAAAGAAACAACATGCATTCCTGTACATATGTGTCAATTATTTTCTCAATTCTGTAACGTTTAAACTGAAAGTTAAGTAAATTGTTTAACACAATTAGCTAACAGTTTGTTTTAGCTTTTACTGAATGTTATCACATATCTTCAGAATTTAAATACTTTTAAACTTTTCATCTACTAGATGTTAACTTTCACTGACCATTACTAAAAGTACATGGCCAGCAAGATTGATAAATATTTTCAAATTGCAGTAAAACTGGTTTAGTATTAGATCTTCTATACCTTGATGAAGGCTGGGATGTAAACATCCTAACTGAGGTCACTTTCTCTTTGTTGATTTCAAGCTCTTCAGTTTCTAAGGCAGTTTCTGTTTCCAAGTCAGTGACTTGGTTAAGACAGCCTTCAGTTGTACCTTCCTGTTCATTTAACTTATTTGAGAACATATTTTTGTCATCCTCTTTATCAATGAAAAATTCAGTAGAATCTTCTCTCTTATTTAAAACGGACACTGAGTCTCTATGATGCAAGCTACTTTTGTCACTCAGAGGTCCACAGACCTCCTCTGAATCACTTCTACTAAAAAGTCCACTGCTTCCTCCTTCACTGGTATCTCCCAAACCTTTATCTGATGCATCATCTGAAAATGACATTCCTTTCTGAAAATCCGTATTACTTTCTGATTTAAACAAAAGAGGATCCGTTAAAATGCCTTTGTTAACTTCAGCATTCATAGGCTTGCAGTCAGATACATAATCAAGTACTATCTTATTACCGACTAATTTATTCTCTGAAGTAAGAGCTACTCCATTTCCTGAATGAGAGAGCTCTGATGCCACAGGGCTTTCTTTTTCCACAACTGGAGACTTACAAGGGTTTCCCTGAGTCACTGGGTGGAGTAGTAAGGCTAGTTCTGCACTTTTCAGCAGGATCCCAATGCAGATATCTGTTTGCTTTGCAGGTTTTCCTGTCACTGCTTCTACATCATTCCTTAAGTTTTCCAGGAGCAATACAAGGGATTCATGGAGAAACAGCAAAAAAAGATACTGATAATGATTGATCTGCATGCTTACATGTTTTTGAACATGGACAAGAACATGTACATCTGCATCAGAGGAAGAGCTTTCAGAAAGCATTCCTGAAGTGTCTGAGAAATGAGACACCTGAATGCCATTACTCAAGGGCTCTGACTCACTGCTGTAATATTCTTTTAAAAGTTTTTTACGTTGCAATCTATTAGCAAGATCGCTAGATTCACTTTTTGGAATGTTAAAAGTCTGATTATGCAATAAAAGCTCCTTTTGTGACTTTGCAAATCTTAATGGCTGGCAAATCCAAAGGGAAAGAGGGAAAGAGTCCACAAAACTTATTGGTCGGCCCTTCCCACTTTTTGTTCCTTCATAATCTATCCAAAACTGGGAAAAATGCAAGGCCCAAACATCAGTAGCTGCAGATGTTTTTAATGCATACTTATTCAATTTGGGGATGATATAACCTTTATAAACATCATGCATTTTAGTATCTTGTTCATGAGCATGTCTCTGAAAGATAGGATGCAAAAGATTAAAATTCTTCTGGGACTTAGGAAACGTTGTGAATGTTCTACTGAAAAATTCACAGTCTTTGAAGTTCTGAAACAAAGCTTCCAGATCAGAGTGTCTGCAGTTTGGTGAGTATCTTGTATTTGTAGCAATCATCTCTGAACTCTGAATGGAAATTGCACGAGGTTGATCTTTATGAATTTCAGGTTTATTTTCAGATGGGATGATGAACTGCAAGAGAAATGCATTTCATTTAGTTATAAAGATATAGATTAAGAAAGTGTATAATTAAAAAAAATAGCAGCCACAAGAGCTAGAATACAGGAATATAATTATATATTAATTATATATTATTAATTACATATATATATAACTCAAATATACTAATACAGAACAGGGGTAAGTCAGGCTCACAGATTAACAGTTATATTTCTTCTAATTTTTAAGAGGGATACTGTGGCATCTAAAAATTAGTGTTTGTACAAAAACGTAAGGGACTCGGGTTTTTCTTCTCCGAAATACTTGGATTTAAGACAGCTATGTTAGACTGATGTGTCTTATTTCTTAGTTCACCTAAAAAAAAAAACTAATCAACAAACCTTCTCCTCCAAAGCTGATAATAAGGAAGGCAAAAATCTGATGTTCAGCTGCATTAACTAATGTTATTTCTCTAGAATAAACATGTAGAGAACAAAGTCCTCTACCTGAACTACAGCAAAGGGCCAATATGAAACAAGAAACATTAAGAATTGGTTTTAGAGAAGGCTTTTAGAGGGACTAGTTTCTTTACACCAGGCATTCCATAAGAAGACCAAAGAGCTTTGATATACTACAATCAGAGGAACAAGGAAAGTCGTTTGTGTTAATATACAGAACGCACATATTTTTGCTAGTTATTTTCAGTTCTCAAGTTTTTCTTTTTGCTACGTCAGCTTCATTGAACACAGTGAAATAATGTGTGTTAATACTCCCAATTCAGATCTTCAGCTGAAAACACAAAACCACAAAAGAACCCTGCAACTCGAATTAGCATCTAAGACAAGTCTGTGTCCAAACCATCATAATTTGCGTAGTTTTCTAGAGCAATGCTGCTTACTGCATGGGTTATTTGTTCACTTATTCCTTAAGCTGCTTGGCTAATGGCTTTTCAGATTAAGAGAATGTCCTGATTTCAGTTAGGACAGAGTTAATTTTCTTCCTAGTAGCTGGTAGGGTGCTATGTTTTGGCTTAGGATGAGAAGAGTGCTGATAACATGCTGATGTTTTAATTGTTGCAGAGCACCAAGCCAAGGACGTTTCAGCTTCTCACTCTGTCCTGCCAGTGGGCAGGCTGGGGGAGGTGCAGCAAGAGCTGGGAGGGGATAGACCCAGAACAGCTGACCCAAACTGGCCCAAGGGGTATTCCGTACCATATGGGGTCATGCTAAACAATATATAGGGTTGGCTGGCTGGGGCATGGGGGATGACTGCTCGGGGTTAGGCTGGGCATCGGTCAGAGGGTAGTGAGCAATTGCATTGTGCATCACTTTTGTACACATTACTATTAGTAGTACTATTATCATCATTATTATTGTTATTATTATTTTCCTGTCTTAATAAACTGTCTTTATCTCAACTCACAGGCTTCACTTTCCCGTTTCTCTCCCCCATCCCAGAGAGGGAGGGGGAAGGGTGAGCAAACAGCTGTATGGTGTTTAGCCGCTGGCCAGGTTAAGCCACAACAGAAAATAAGCATTTTCTTCCAAAGAAGTTCAAAACCCCTAATCAATGACAGTATACCTTTAACATTAGTCCATCAACTCTGACATCAACATGTTCATCTGATTTTGAATTGTCATTTAACTTGTACATGGCCATGAACTGAATAAGACTCTGTTTTAAATCCAACACAAACTGGTTTAGCCAAAGAATACTTCTCTCATCCAGGGTGAACTGTAAAGCATTCAGCTGGCCATACAAATTTGGACATGGAACTAAAAGAGAAGACAAAATAAAATCATCAGATTTATTTATTTAAAATGAGTGCAGACTTCCATTTCTATCTGTATTTTACAAAGGAAAAATATGTTGTTAGGGGATGCCTAAAGCAATACTCCTTTCTCTTAAAGCAACTAACTGAATTTTTTAACGTAAAATATTAAAATAGAATGGAGTCAGAGAAAAGGAGGAGGCTGTCCTCATTACAGAGAAAGGGCAGAACCAAGGAGATTTGCTGCCCTCATGTCCTATACCCAAGAAATCTACTGACATTTCTGTAATATAAAACAGGGCTAGTCCTGTAACACATTAATGAAATTAACTCCAGCAGATCTTTCATAGCATCTTAGATACTACTGCAGTAGCTTGAGTTTTTATGTAGCCAGGCAGTGTAAATACAGAAAAAGTATGTATAGGAGAATGAGAAATTTCTCAGTAAAAATCACAGAACCATGGAATGGCTCAGGTTGGAAAGGACCTCAAAGACCATCTAGTTCCAACCCCCCCCCTGCCTTGGGCAGTGATGCCACCCACTAGATCAGGTTGCCCAACCCGGCCTTGAACACCTCCAGGGATGGGGCATCCACCACCTTTCTGGGCAACCTTTTCCAGTGCCTCACCACCGTCATAGTGAAGGATTTCCTCTTAACATCTATTCTAAACCTCCCCTCTTTTAGTTTAAAACTATTCCCCCTTGTCCTATCATTATCTGCCTGAGCAAACAGTTGCTCTCCATCTTTTTTTGTAAGCCCCCTCTACATAGTGAAAAGCTTCAATGAGGTAGCTTCAAAGCCAACCTCTTCTTCAGAGGCTGAACATGCCCAGCTCTCTCAGCCTTTCTTCATAGGAGAATAATAAAAATGCTGTGTATGTTTTCAGACTTAAAAAACGGTATTTATAAAAGTCAATATTTATAGGGATTTGCCAGGCGCAAGCACTGAGGAAATGAAGCACTATTATGTACTTTCAAATTCAGAAAGCCACTGACCATTTTGAACTGTCAACCTGGAATCAATATTAAGCTTCATAAAGGGGAAAATTACATAAAAAATTATGTATCAGTACCAAAAAAAATCATCTTACTAGGAAAGTCCTTTCCATCTGGGTAGTAATATTCCGTGAATTCAAAATGAATAGCTGGCATTTCTGGTGGAAGATAAAGTGACTTTTTATTGCAGGAGACCAATGTTTTAGGGGAAGAACGGCACTGGTCTGCTGTTGAGACCTGTAAAAGACAGAAGATTAACTTCATTAATACATTATATTTTCATCAATCATTAAGCATTTACTATTGCAAAGGACTGTCCCTGGCAGGGTAACATTCCACTACTCTCAGATGTAGATCCCCATCTACACAAAGTGCAACCTTACAAAACACCTGGTTAACTTTTAGTAGGAGACTACACAGAACAGTTGCACAAGAAAACTGCATGGTATGAATGGTACCAGATCCCCTTCACTCATGAGGCAGGATGCAGTAGGTCACTTTCAAAAGCATTCAGTAGGAGCCTAGAGTAGTCTGTTATCTTTACTGCAAACACTACAGTTCCTATATAAGCAATTATGCTAGGCCATGGCATATTTGCATACCAGTTGTCCAAGAAGGATCCCGTATCTATAAGATAAGGGATCAATAAGCTAGATAAGTTTATTATGCAAATGTCATGAAGTCCTTGTACTGTCAAAAGGACAGATTCTAGTACATGGGCCAACTCTCACTTGCATACTGCTAGGCAAGGTGTTCAGCATGCAACTACAAGGGATGTATATTTGGCTGTGCCCAAAGGTCTACTTTATAGAAGAATAAAGACACCACAGAACAATAATCTACTATTTCTGTTTCTCTACAATATAAATTGTGAGCCAAGGAGGAGATTGTCTTTTGATTTATATTTGATTCTAAATTTCATGGAATGTACATTTGTTTAAAACATAACTTGTCAAAACAAAATTCTTTAATCCAACACTTTGTAGGTTTGACTGCTAATTTGAAGTCACCAACTTTTTAATACTGAGTATATGATATATGTAACAGTTTCACTGGAAAAGATGACCAGATAACCTTTATAAGCCTGCTTCACCTATGTAGCTGTTTTCAGATTACAAACATCTCTTAAAGAAGTGATATATATCTAGAAGAAAAATATTGTAATGTCATTATTTCTGTATCTTTTTTTTTGTAATGAAAAAGTAGTTGTGTAGGAAGGAAAGGGAGACGAGCGTCAGAAGAGTAGAAGACAAATGAAAACACTGACAGTACAAAAACACTTGAAACCCAGATGAAGGCTCCTGGAAGCAAGCTCCAACCTCCCACACTCTACCAGAAGCGATATGGCACAAAAGCCCTGGAAATTCAAACAAGAACAAATAAAATTCACAATGACTAGGGGAACACACAAGGCGTTTTTGTTTGGACCTGAAATTTGGAGCTGGTCCTCCAATATCACTACCATTCTGCCTTCGAATTATACTCCTCTAATCCAGTTGCCTTCTATCAACACCAGAGTTAATCTGGACCACAGCCAGCAGTTAGAATAACTAACTGAAACAAACAAAAAAATGGTTAAATTCTACTCAAAATATCACTCAGGGAACAGGCCAGAGAAGAACCTTCATTTAACATTTCTTAAAAGCAAACAAAAGAAGACAACAAAAACTACATACTTTGAAAAAGATATCAAAGATATCAATAAGAGAAACATGAAGTACAAAATCACATTAAAATAGTGGGTACCTAACAAAGTATAATGAAGGATGAAATCCTAAATGTCAGGATTTGGGGGATGATAGAACCTGGATCCAAAACATAATCATGGTATTGTGGTAGGGTATCATGCAGTCAGGAAGGAAATATTCACCAATTTTAATACAGTAGAAGCAGGCCCATAAAGGTCTAATACAACAACGAATGGAAAGACTTCTGTTAAATTTCAACAACTTTAGAACTGTCCCTTAAAAAATGTGGTTACATAACAGTCAAGGGCAAAGCAGCCCTTTATACTAACTCAAAGAAATGTACCTGATATATATTGAAATCTGCAAGTCTAACCACAATAGGACTAGACATCAGTTTGCCCTTTGGTTGTTGGGAAGGTACAGAGGAAGCCCTAGATGTTCCCTTCGGTATCTGTTCCTTGCCTGTAGGAAAGAACAATGATGGAATCATTGAAAACAGTTGTCTTTACAATAGTTTTAATATTGAATGGAATTAGAGCATTAGCGATGTAAGCAAAGTACCTGTCTGTAGCTTTTGAGGAGATACAGCAGATGGTGATGTGGCAGGAGAACCTATAACCTGATCCTTCACAGCCTGCTTAAGCAATTCAACATTGCTTTTGAATTCATTTAATAATTCTGTGGCCCATCCACTTCTGGCTTTAGTGGCATCACTATAATGCATCCAGTGATTGCAGCTATCTCCTGCAAGTGTCAGTAATGGGGAACAATATTAACTCATTTTATTCAAAAGTTTGCTTCTAACTGGATAACAAATTTTCACTAGTACACTACGTTTTCTTCAAAAAATCATTCCGTTGCATGCTGCAATTACAGAACAAGACTTAGAATGGATGTTACAACAAAAGTTACATATTGCATAAAAACAAGTTGCACTGCTTCATAAATTCACTCATAAAATATAATATTGTTACCTGCCTTTTAACACCATTAGTTAATGCTCAAAACATCACTGGGTATTTCCAGTTTAGAGAAATTTGATGACACTAATTTCATATGCTAGAAGATGTCAAATATATATGTATAGACATATATGTACACATGCGTATATATATGCATATGTGTGTGTGTGTTTGCATACATATTATGTTTCACTGAAAAAAAAAAAAAGTAAGAATTTTCCCATGCTCACTCTAATCTTATCTTTCCCAGCAGACTGCGTCCTAAGTTGTTCCTGGTCTCTTTTCAGAAATGACTCTTTTTGTCTTGGTTCTTTAGCACCATCATGCTGCACAACCAAGAAGAAAGCAATCACTATTCTAGCACACAGCCTTAAAAATCAATGCCAGTGGAATTCTTTTATTTATAGAAAGTTTCTGTTTGTAAAGCATTTAAACCTCCAAAAGAAATTGGGATCTCTTTTAAGAGACTCTGTAAAGTCTACTAACCTTTTCAATAGTAAGTATGCAATACAATTAACTTTTACCAGGTGGTACATTGCTCTTTAAGTATCAGTATGTGAAAACTTACTTCATTTGGGACTTAATGAAGATTTGGAAACTAACAGTGGAGATGAGTAAATATGGTTGGCATCAAAATAGGAAAATGTCTTGAGAAAAAATTCTGATTTCAAGTTTAAATGCAACAATGTCAGCATGGAAGACACAGTAAGGGAGAAAGGTACTGCAGGATATGACATTTTTCCCCATCCTCCTGCCTCATAACTGGTTATTTGCATCTTTCTAGCTGAGAAAGAAGAGAAGGGAAAAGGGAAGAAAACAGAAAGAGTGCAAGAGGGTAGAGGTAGGTTAAACTCAAGTCCATGAGGACGGGTTTTTCCAAAACAGGGATAAAGTGGGGTCACCCCAGGCATATGCATATAAACTAGCAGCATTATAGGGAAAGGTTTCATACTCTTCTTGGGAAGTCAGTATGGGTGGGTGCCACTTTGAAGTACCTTTATACTAATGCATGCAGTATGAGGAACATGTGGAAGCAGGAGTAATTAGAGATCTGCATGCAGTTGCAGGGCTATGATCTTATTGGGATCACAGAGACACACACAACTGAAACGCCACTAAGGATGGATACAGGCTCTTTGGGAAGGCAAGGAGCGGGAGCGTCCCTTACTGTGAGAGCGGTGCCTTGCGATGCATGATCAGCCAGCCGAGAGCTTACAGATCAGGTCATCTCGTCACGAAGACGGTGAGGCGCTCTTCAGACAACTGGAAGAAGTATCACATCCACATGCTCTGCCGGACCTGATTCTTACCAAAAAGGAAGAACTGGCCAGGGATGTGAAGGTCAGGGGCAGCCTTGGCTCCAGTTACTGTGAGATGGTGGAGTTCAGAATCCTGAGGTAAAGCAACAAGGCAAAAAGCAGAATGACAACCCAGTAATTCAGGAGAACAGACTGGTGTACTTGAAAGAATTTCATGGTATATAACCCTGGATAGAGGAGGGGTTCAGGAGAGCTGGTTGATTTTCAAGAACTAATTCCAAGCTCAAGAAAGATCCACATTGAAAAGCAGGAAATCAAGCAGAAGTGACGGGAGGCCTCTGTGGATGAACAAGGAGTTCCTGATTAATTTCAAATAGAAAAAGGAAAGGAACAAGCTGTGGAAGCAGCAGCAGGTGACCCAGAAAGAATACAGAAGATGGGGCTAGGTATGCCGAAGCTGGACTCACAAGCTGACATGACATCTGGTAAGACAGGTGAGGGGCAACATGAAACACTTCTACATGTGTATCAGCAGCAAAAGGAAAACTAGGAAAAACTTGGACTTGCTGTTCTTAAGCACGAGATCAAGTGATAAAGGACATGCAGAAGGCAGAGGTATTCTTTGCCTTCTTTGCCTCAGTCTTCACTGGTAAGACTTGTCTTCAGAAGTCCTCAGTCCCTGAGACCATGTGAAAGCTTGGAGCAAGAAGACCTTCCCCTCAGCAGAGGAGCTTTAACTTAGGAAAATTTTAAACAGATTAGACATGCCCAAGTCCACGGAATTCTGATGGGATGCATATGAGGGTTGAGAGAGATGTCTAATGCCACAGGAAGGCTATTCTAAATTATCTTTGAAATGTTACTAGTGAATGGTGATCAAGAGAAGTTCCTGGAAGGAAACAAGTGTCATTCCTATCTTCAAGAAGGAGAAAAGGAACAGCTTCATCTCAATTCCCAAGAAGGCAGCAGAGAAGTCAGAATCCTGAAAACCATTTCAAAACACATTAAGGACAGGAGGGTGACCGGGACTAGTCAATATGAATTTATGAAAGGGAAGTCACGCCTCTTGAACTCCATAGCCTTCTACGGTAAGATGACTGGCTTGGTGGATGAGGGAAGAAAAGTGGATGTTGTTTACCTTAACTATTATAGCAAGGCTTTCAGCACTGCCCCAAGACATGTTCAGTGACAGAACGATGACGTACAGACTAGGTAAGTACGTGGTGAGGTAGACAGAAAACTGCTTTAACTGTTGGTTTCAGAGGGCTGGGATCAGCAGTATGAAGTCCAACTGGAGGCAGTCAATAGTGGTGGTGTATCCCAAAGGTCAATACTGGGTGCAATATAACTTCATTAATGACCTGGATGATAGAACAGGCTGTAACTTTGTAGATGGGAGAAACAGTTGATACACCAGGTAGTTGTGCTGCCATTCACAGAGACCTCAAAAGGCTAGAAAAGTGACCTAATAGGAAGGTCAAAGGGAAATCTAAGCCCCAGACAAGAATAGCCTGTGCAACTGTACAGGCTGGAGGCTGACCAGCTGGGAAGTGGCTTTGCAGAATAACCTGGGAATCTTGCTGGATAGGATCAGCTGCACAGATAAGGGATCTGGTATAAGCTTCTGTGAGAGCAGGTCTGGGAGGACCAGTAAAGAAATGGATTGCTGTACAGACAGGTTTTCAACATCCAGCAACAGTCTGTCTTATGTTAGGATTATCACAGTCAATGGACCCACATCCCACTTCACTTTTCTTAAGTACTATGAAAGGCTGTTGTTGGAAGGATTGATGCTCAATGGATTACAAGAGTATCTTACAGCACACATGCTCCCATTAGTCTTGCTGTGGTAAGGAACAAAACAGAACCAAAAACCCACAAGAGCTCCATCTGCAAATATTACTATTAATTATTGAGGACTTCTTCCTGAAGAGTTAATTGCAATTCCCAGAAAGACTATATCAAAAGAAGCATTTCTAAATATTCCATGGGCTGGAAAAATACAAAACTGGAAAACAGCCTGGTAACAGTCTCAGAGATATACATGTATAGTTGTTTCCTCTTTGCCCACTGTTACAAAGTATTAATATGCTGTTTTCTTTAAGGATGCAGTATTGCAGCATCTAATCTCAGTAGGAATGCTCTGCATATCAGATGACAGTACCAGACTCAGCAGTACATATAAGCATGACACCTACACGGGTAGAGAACTCCCTTTGAACTTACAAAATTAAAAAGTGCTCCTTTTTCCTAGAGTAAAGGGTCTCTCCCACCTCTTACAATTGTTTGCCCATAGAATTGCCACATTATTCTAATATAGTGAGAAGATGACAACTTGTTAAATTGGAAAGAACAAGTTCTGGTACGGGCCCTTCCCCTCCACAGACTGGACCAAAGAGGAGCACCCTCCTACATGTTTTTGTTGTTGCCTGCTGTTAGAGAGACTTTGATTTCTGCTGCTTAAACATACTGTATGGAACACCGTTTAAGACTGCAGGAGAACACTACCTTTGCCCTACAGATGACTGTTTCCATCTATGTTTTCATGCTGTGGGAGTCATGCCCCAGGTATTCATTTCTCTTAAAGCATTCTCAGTCAGCTTCTAACATGCCCATCCAAGAGCCTACTGCTTCAACCTGGCTAAAAATTCTTCCAAAAGAAAACAAAAATCTAATTATTAGTCTACTTCCTCCATGTCTTCCTTCTTTCAAGAGAAGACCTCACAGAAAGCGTAAATAGTGAGACCAGATGTTCCCCTAGACGTTGTAGGAAGCAGCAATGAAAAACAGCACATGAACAGCTGAGTGACAAGACAGGCATGTTAAACACCTGTGACTTGAGTTCCCACTTTCACAGGAAAAAAAAACTAGCATTACACAGTTCAACTGATACTGGGCCAATCTACAGAAATGAATATGCTGCTTGTCTAACCCACGCTAAATTACTATAAATTTTTATAAGGTGCTATAACTATACTTGCTACTTAAAATGCAGTAGACTGGCATTAAATGATTCCATCTGCACCCACGAGTGACAAGAATGACCTGCAGCAAACTACTGCTAATTCCTGTCTTTAATGCACATGGGTATCACTCCAAAGAGACTGGTTTGTGTTTGTAAAAAGCAAAACAAAAGCACAATGCACCCAATCACCCAAGCAGAAGTCCCCCTCACACTGAAATAGATTGCATTTGATCACAAAATCAACAGCAAACCTCTTTTGTCTCCTTTTTTTTTTTTTTTTTTTTTTTTTGATAATTGGATAATTGCTGCTGGAATTTTATTTTGAGACTTCTGAAGAACAGATTTACCAGGAATGCTTTGTAAGAAATTCTTGGTTGGGAACTGCTACCAGATGTTTCATAAAAATTCCCCAAAAATATAATAAAATGCTGCCCAACTGACTCCCTACACACTAGCGTTCTTATTTATGAAAAAAAAAAAAAGCAGTTTGTAAATGCCCATAAAATGATAAGACTTCTATATGGAAAGAAATCTGCCATATTAGAAGGCTGCATCTGACTCCTGTAGGTATCCAACTAGTGAATTCTCAATCTGCTTTCTCCTGTCAAAACACATTTTTTTTCACGTCAGGAAAGTGCAAACACCATTTTGCTGGCCAAACGAAACAGTGAACAGGAAAACTGTTTGGCCTAGAATAGTTCATTTACACAAATTTAATTGTGATTGGTTCCAGATTGGTTTTGTTGTTTCATTTTGCATACTGAAAGTGTGTATTTCAAGTGTTTGTAAAACTATTATTATTCAAGCCATATACACATTTTTATTTTTTAATTTTAGCTATGCAGTTCCATTTACAGGTAGTTCAAAAAAAATGCTCATTTTCATACCTGCTTTGTGAAATGGATAATAGTCCACTGTTAAATAGCTGAAAGAAAGCTGCATGGCCCCTCCTGTGACACGCCTATTTGAATCTGTAAAATAAAGCAATGCTCAGCTCTGCAGATCTTGGATTTAGAATGGTCGTTCTAATGTTCCCTGAAACACCTAACAGCTATTCTTTCTTCCCCCTCTACTATCTCTCTCCCCCCCTACAATCTCAACAACTTCCCTCAAAATTTTCATTCAGGTCGTCTTCACTGCGTTCTAAAGATCAGCTTGTAGAAAGAAATCCATGTTCGGTCCTCAGTCACTACTAACAAACTGCATATTGTTTTAAATGTTACTGAAAAATAAAGGTAACTAACTCTTTGTATGCATAATCCTGCAGTTTTTCTGAAACAAAACTTTTCATACTGAAGATTATGATCAAAGACAGATGTACAAGAATACTGTAAATATAATCTGCTTTCTCATCTGACAAATATTCCTGCAGTAAAGAGGGATTCTGAGAATCTCTCTGTCCTGATTCTCCACTAAATTTTAAACTTCATGAAAAAAAAAAAAAGGAAAGAAAAAGGATTGAAAAAAAAAAAAAAAAGAGATCTTTCTGAGAACAATAAATCTCAACTTCAGTAGACATTTCCTTGCATGTAATTTATCATCTCTAGCCAGTGAGCTGTATGCTCTGCTGCTGTACAAGTATCTTTCCCAGTGAGGGACATACATTCACCAAGTCTGCTTTTCACTCTCTTTTACGGCAGACTTTGTATCCCTCTGCACATTTTTCAGTGACTAGCCAGCTCTTTGAATATACACTGATTTCTCATTCTCTTCTGACCACTTTAAAAGGCATGAAATGGGTCATTTGTCTTTTTTCCTCCAATTATAAACATGGTACGCTGCAGTAGCCTTGGATTAAAATAGTACAAGTACTACAGACATACACTATAAGGCCTCAGAACACTTGTTCTGTTCCTCCAATTTGCTGCAGAACATCCTAAATTATCTAAATTAGTAACATAGAGAAGATTGCTTGTTTATTAGCGTAAACTATCTATTTTATAAGGAATATTTACACAAACAGATTACACAGTGACCCTTTCAAGCAACAGTACTATTGCCACTGCAGTGTTGATAATGCAGTTAGCTAGCTAGCAATATAAAGGAAAAATCAGCAGAAACCATCAGTCTGGACAGAATCAGAAGATTCTAGTACTATTAGCAGTTTTTGTTACATTTATTTTAAAATAATTGCATTTAGCAATGTAATATTCTCCTGCTAGAGGCATCTAGCCAATTTTATTGGTGTCTAGAGACACGGGAAGACAATTCCTCTAAAATAAAAGCTGTTGATTAACATTAGAAGACATTTTGAAGAATCCAGTAAAGACAATTATAGTTTATATGCATGTTACTAAAAAAAAAAAAAAAAAAAAAAGCAAAACCTGAACAGTTACCTTTTTCTTTAGAGTGGATATCATCACATATATGTAGGTCCAAATGGGAAATTACTAAGTGATGAGAAGTTTCCTTAACATCGAAATCATTGAACAATTTCACTATCGCATCATTTTGATCAGGTGCTGCTGTAGTCTGGTGCGCTTTCACCTGCTGAGAGCTGGGTGCAGGAGCAGAGCTCTGAAAATATTTAGTCACATCAATTGGTAGAAATTTATCCTTCCCTTCAAGCATAAAAGCACCACAACTCTTCACTTACTATAAATAGGCCTTTCAAATAAGGAAAAATATGCATCATATACATTATGTTCACTTTGGATCATGAATGAGATTTAAGAGTGTTATTTTAGAATACAGCTAAGTTGATCTAATGGCTAGGTGACACAAAGAGACAGTGTCACTTCACACCCTGTTTTTCCCTTTCCCCACATCTTTATACCCTGCCCTTGCAGCACTGGTATTTCTCTAATTTTTGTTGCAAGCCAGACTAGCAGAAAAATACTTTTTGCTGGGATCATTTCTGCTAGTTTAGCTCCACAAACTGTATCACTATAGGCTCAAACAGAAGCCAGCGCCAGGATCAGGGAACTGGCAAGATGCGAGTACAGGGAATTGAAGAATCAGAACCTCCCTACTCAGTGACAGCTAGCCATTTGATTGCTATATCTGATCATTGCAAATCATCAGGACCACCACAAGAACTGAAGTCCGCATTACAGTACAATAGCTTTATTGTATGAGATTCTACACAAGCGAATTTATTCAATCAGTCCTAGTAATAAATTGTGGTTTACAGTCCCATCTTTTATCAGGGTATTTGTGCTGCTGCTTCACAGACAAAAAGAGATCCTCCCCACAACACTCACTAGAAAGACCAGTTGGTCCAACATGCTATATGTGCTGAAAGATGACAAATGTTTATGTAAGACTACTTTACATACAGCATAAACATAACATCTATGCCAGCAGACATGTTAAAAGCAGAATTATTTTTTCACCATGTATTCCAACAAGAGAGCTGCATTAAGTAAAGCTCTGATTAAAGCCTAGTATTTCAGGAACACGAAAACAGACTGGACCAGCACTTTAAACCATTATAGTAAGTGTATCTATTCATGCATTAAGGTTACTTTAGTGTCTCTTAATTTTATTTATTTATAATTCTTCATCAGAAACTATATTAAGACCAGATTTACTAAATAATGTAATCAATTTTTAAGTAAACACAGAAGTCAAAATATTCTGTACATGAATAAAGAAACATTTTTTTCTTTCCTGTAATTGACATTAATACACAGAGTTTTGTAAAATGAAGTCTTTTATACTGCTGTGATCATTCAGGATTAATTCAAGATAGACAGTTGAATGAAAATGAGTAACTTGCATCCTCAAAAAAATCAATTAATGCAACTAAACACACTGTATTTTTAAAAACTTAATACTCATAAAGTGAGACAAACAGTTACCATACCTGAGCTGTTTCAGAAGCCAAGCTTTTTCTCTGCTCTGTTGATTTCTCTATGGCTTCACTAAGAGATTTGGCATACTGCACCATGGCTTTCAACTGGGAATCAGTCAAAACCCACAGCAAGTCATCCAGAATCAGAACCAGTTTTGATGCCACCACGTTACAATCCTTTAGCTATAGAATAAAAATATAGAATAAAAAGGCAGGTTTCTTATATCAAATTAATGAAAAAGACTGAATAGAACCCCACACTTCTTTAAAAGGAAGTTTCTCCCATATTGAATAAAATTTTAAATGAAAGATATTCTTATTTCTCTTACTAACTAAAAAGTGCCTATGATATATCATAGCATATTTATTTGTGCCTAACTTTTTATGTGCGTAGCACACATTGAATTTTGAACTGTTTATGTAACCATAAGTGATATAAGTATCATCTGAATCTGGAGAGATTGCACAAGACACAACATCATAAATAAAGCTCTGGAGGTCAAATAATTTAATTAGCAGGACCTGTGGAATTTCTTCATCTTTAAATTCTGCCTGCAGTTATTTAAATTCTGACCACTTTTTCAGTCTTACTGATTACATGCTACAAAAAATTAAATTAGATTAAATTAAAAATCTTTACTATGTGCATATATTCATAGAGAGCGCAAGTTAATTATGAATTCATAAAATAATAGAAGATTTCAAAGTTTTCAAGTTTACCCTTCTTTTAAGTGTGACCCTAATTTTTGATTGGTTTGTAATCAGTCGAACTGGAGCACTCATGATTTCATGCTTAGAACTCTGGATTGCATCCGCTTCTATTCTGATCATCTGCCAGTTGATTTCTTTAAAAGTCAAAACCTTTAAACAGAGAAAAAGAGAAAAACACCTTCATGAAATACAACAGTTTACTTCCAACAAAGTATGTGCAGAAGCACACGTGGGTGTACGCATATATCTATACACACACACACATGTCCTTCATGCAGAGCTATATGAACAAGTACATTTTACTCATTTATTCCACTTAGAGGTGTCAAGAATTGAAGCCCTGATCCCGCTCTTTACCTCCAAAATGTCACAGAAATGTCGAGTGAGTTCAAAGCTGGCAGAGGGAAGAACCAGCATTTAAAATATTCACACGCACAAAAAAAAAATGAAGGCAATGAAGGCATAAAATTATTTCATGGTTTCTAGGTTGCTTTTGGTAGAGGGCAAAAAAGATTGTCTAGTGTGGTCTCAAAACACTAAATTCTAGTATGTAGGAACAGAGTCAGGAAGGAAGCAAAGCTACAAAAAAGTAGGGGGTTTTAGTTTTTTGTTTCAATTAAAGGAAGTTAAACATTAAGTGTATTTTAAGCCACACAGTCTACACAAACTTTCAAACCAGGAGATAGATTTCTAGAAGACAGTAGGCAAATGTAAAAATAACACAAGAACATCAAGTAGAGCTGGATATAGAAAGTCAAATATAGGGAAATGAGTGATTATCCAGTAGCAACATGGAAAATCATCAAATGAACTGGGCATCAAGAGGAAAAAAAGTTAATTCTAGTTTCCCTAAAACTCAATCCTACATTACTCTTTGAAGAAAAAAGATCCACCAAGGAGAAGAGGAAGGGGGAAGAGTTTGTTAGGCACGTGTCTTATTTTGCCGTTGCCATTCTCTTGTCATTCAGAAAACTGTACAGCCTATGTCCTGCAAATATAAGCAGAGACTTAAGTAAAACATACCCAGTTTGTCTGAGGAGGTACACACAATGAAGTAGAAAAGATGGAAAGGCATACTGAAAAGCAGCCTGAAAAATACTGTTTGCAGAAAAGGAAAATATCTACCTCCAGAAGCAGTGTAAATAAAAATCTAAAAATTCTAAGGAGATTCCTCATTATGCTACACGTAGGTACAATATGATCTAGAAGCACTTCCTTAAAATGTTTTTAGCATAGATTATCTTTATAGTACAGCGTCAGTTTTGTTCTCTCACCATTTATTTTATCGCAATTTACCGCTAACAAATCACTTGCTACAGTTCCTACAAGTTTGTGTTTCCAGAACTCATTGAACTAAATGAAACGCTCCTCAAGGAAAGCACTATAGGGGAAGACTATTCCAAATCAAATTCTTCTTAAAAAGCATATCATCAAAAAATATAGCAATACAAAATTCCATCTATTCAAACTTGAATTCTTCCAATTTAGACTTCATTAACACACAGATAAACTGCAGGAGGGACATGATGCAGACTGTCAGAAAAAATGCTTTTGAGGTGTTTTTAACTATAATGTTCTCTGGGGGTTTCTTTCTCAATGTAAAAAGCAACTATCAGTCTCCTTATCTCTGAATAAACTCTGTGTGCTCAGTAATCATTAGCTCTAAGTTTCACCTTTTTTTTTTTTTTTTTTTTTTTTTAAAAAAAAACACCTATATATTCAAGGTCTGCTGCGTGTCAAAAGTAGTTCTCAATAGAAAATACAGCATCAGCTTGGCATTTAGTATACATTTTACTTCAGTTACATGGGAGAAAGCAAAAGAACGATGTACGCCTATGCAGCAGTTGCACGTTACTTTTCCCAGAGAGTAGCAAAGTATGTACTTTACTGCTATTACTTTTTTTAATATGTATGATTTAATTATCCCCAGAAAAATGCTCAACTCTTGCATAGAACCTTTATTAGAACTCAGTTAAAATTGTTCGAAGAAAAAAAATCTTTATTAGGATAGCTCTCACAAGCAAATAAATGACCAGCTAAAGCTTTAAAAGTGAAAAAAACACCAATTAGTTAATACTGACTTTTTCTTCCTGTATTCTTCACATCTGCTGTAGTTTGCATTTTAAAATGGTCAGAGTCTTGGAGAATGTAACAGTGGCTACATATGCTTGACCTTGTATTCAGTCTTCTTTGAACATCCACTTTGGGCACTGCTACAGACATGACCTTTGATCTGACTCACACCTACCATTTTTATGTCCTTGGGTGCTTAGGGAACAGCTGAAACTACTGAGCACAGTTTCTCCATTCCTGGTAACAGCATGTTTCCTAGTGTGCATTTCAACTACCTCCTCTTCGACCACAAAAATAATATAACAAAGTTAGCAAAAGATAATACTCACCTCTCCACGTTGCCCTTCTTGTATCCTGGTAAATCTCAGGTCAGCATGTTCCCAATTTGCATTTACACTATATATTCTTAGCTGGGAAAGTTCAAATGAAGCATTAAAGGCTTTTGCACCAATCCTTATTACAATGGAGTTCACAGAAACCGAAATTCCTTCTACCACTTTTTCAGCAAAGCCATATTCACTAGAAGGTGAAATGCCAATGTATTAATTACAAGCCAAAGGAAATGTCACAAATTATATTTCTTAAAAAATTGAAATACAACATAACACAGACCATAAGTTCCTAATGTATTCTTTATCAGTTACAGTTTTTTGTTAAATATTTGACCCAATTTACACTAATTTATTCTCTACCCTCTGATCCTAATCTCAAAACAATCATTCTATGAACAAAGAACATATTTTGGACAATGATCAGACTCCATGAACTATAACAATTAACACAACTTTACATAGTAAAATATGCATAAATTGGCATACTTATAAAAATAGATAAAAATTGCTTTGTTTGTATTAAAACAAGCTACGCTGTTATGTAGATATATTACTCTTCTTCATGTATACAAGAGTAATTAGTGTTGAACTATCCAACAGTTCCAATCTGGCTGGTATTTATCCCTATGAGCTAAGTTATACTGCCCATTAAGACAACTACCTTTTTATATGTAAAATAGTATAAACAGTTTGCTTTGTTTCATGCTACAAAAGAAAGGCATCCTAAATAGTCAAATTTAGGGACCAAATCAACATGTATTCCAGTACTGAAATAAAGCAGTTGCAATTAAATTTTTAGTAAAAATCTTAACCACTCTGAATGTTCTAGATTAGTGAATGGAAAACACTGTTTCATATATTCTTTTAGCATCTAAATTTATTTGGCTTTGGGTTTTTTTCTGCTTGTTTTAAAAGTACAGTTTATGTGGTTCGTCATTCCTTTGCCTTTTTATAACTTTCATCCTACACAGAATCTCTATGGCAATGATTTTCAAGCTGTACTCTGTACAAGGAGACAGACCCATGGACTACTTCTAAGTATTATACATAAGTTAAGTAAGAAAACGAATTGTATCATAGAATTCATTTCTCTATATATGGGTCCCTATGCCCACAGAAAAACATTTTGGGTCCATGAAAAGAAAAAGACTGGGGAAAAAATACTTCTGTAACGATGTCATCTTCCCACATTACCAGACATTTAAGCTATAATAGCAAGCATGAAATCTTTCAATAAGATTTGAATTATAAGATAAAGAAACTAGAACATTGAAATACCACACTAACAAATGTTAGTAACATTCAGTAGACAAAACACATACTCACACACCATTATGTATGTTTTCCAACTAAGTTGAAAGGCAAGGTATTTAAAATTTTGAAAATTAAAGACAAATCAAATGAGTATATTTTTGATGGAGTAGTTATACTTAAATGAAACATTTCTAGCAAGTTCCATATACAGTTTAGTTGGTTTTCTCCAGACATAGGTTTGAAACTAAGTAGTTCTATCAGTATACATACATAACTCCATCCATAAGTAATAATATTTTAGAGCTGCAACACTATATACTACAAGAAATACACAGTGGATCTAAGTGTTCTATACTAATTCAAAAAGAGAAATTAAACTTTTTTTTAGATCAAGTACAAGTAAGGATCATTGCTGACCTCTGTCCTGATGCAGTTGCTATAGGAGAGGGTCCGTTAGGGGCTCGTGGCTCTTCACATGTGCTCATTTCCATTACAACTTTATCCAAGGACTTGAAAAACAAAAGAAAAAAAAAGTTGGAGACATAAGAGGTAACAAAGTAAAAGGCTGATATATGAAGAAGAAAAAGAAATCACTGAAAATGTTTTTCTAAATATACATAAAGACACTCTAGACCACAGCATTTTCCCACAAACTTTTGTGAAGTACCAAAATTACTTTTATTTCTTAAATTTGTTTATAAAGGTTTTCACATTTTGAGAATTCTAACATGCTGCCCCAGTTAAATATTTGCTTGTAGAATTCCTGATTCTATGTCATTATTTACCCATCATATTTACTTTGAAAAACAGCATTTTGAAAAGGGCATTTAAAAAAAGCATTTTGATTTAATGCGTACTCATTTGGGTTTTCTTCCTACATGGTTGTTCTTTCAAAGAAATATTTAACACACTTCAAAAAACGTTAATGGAAAATATTTGAACCTAGTCCACTAAAATTCATAATAGTAGTGGAAGTTTAGTACCGCGTCTTTAAAACAGAATCTGTACATAAAAATTCATTATATGACTCTTGGCTAATCTAGCGGAAGTATTTTATAGAAAGATACATTCTAGTATAACTTGCAACACAGCATATTCTAGTATAATTGTATGCTGTTATTGTATTTTTGGTACTTGAAGTGGGATCCTTAAAAAAGAAGCTGGGAATTAAGGGGATGAGACCCAAATCCTATTTTAATTGAAGGCTTTATTTAAATAGCAGAACTATAACACAAATTACACATAATGCATAATAACAGGGATGAAGAATAAGATGTGAATATACCAAAAGCAAAACTTTATTTCTGGCAACTGAATAAATCCATTAATCTCCTAGCTTATTCACAGTGCAATGTTTGTGACCTAAATTTTGTTATAAACTGGGAAGGCTCTTGATTTAAGGCTTATAGTTCTGCACTCTTGTGCCATTTCATGCTCATTAGAAACTCAACAGCTAATATTATGTCCCTGTCTAGCTCTGAGTTTATACCACCTCATCTGAATTCCTCCATTTGCTCCCTTCTCCAGTGAGACAAAACACACCAAAAATCTTTGCCCTCAAATTACATTTTTTCACAGGTCAACCTGCCCTACCTACTGCACTTTATTACCACACCAATCACCACAATTCACTTGATCCACAAACTATCCTACTCTTGTCCGTAAAGTGAGAAGATCATGATCTTATCCATGATCCCTGGCTGCTACCTAGAAATCCATTAACTTCCTACTCCATATTTTCTTATACTTCAACATACTGTGAATACTGCTGTCTCAGTTAATGACTTGCTTTGCAAAACATCGGGGAGAAAAAAAAAAAAAAAAATCTAATCCCTTAGTCTGGGGAGGGACAGGGGAAGCAAAGGTTTATTCTAGTTATCCTACCATTTTGGGATGTTTGACCGTTCTTGTGAGGTTAAATTAAGACCTCTGTAACATTCTCCTTTGCTACACCTACACAATTCATGCAAAGAATAGCAGGGTACTGAATACAGAATTCTTTGTAATATAAATAAGACTTAATTACGAAGACCTGGATATAGACATCCGTCTGTTGTTTCCTCACTGGAATCTGTTTGTACTTTGATAGAGGAAAAACTGCTCCATAGCATCCACAGGTCTACAAAGCAATCTTCAAAATTTTAGTGCTCATCGCACAGAAACAGGAGGAGATATTGGTGATGAGCAAAGGAAATTTAATATTTGCCAGTATGTTAACAGATGGAGTTTTACAAAGGATGACTCAGTTCCAAGAAAGTACTTTTGGCTAGACAACTGGGTTCTAGCTACTTCCTATTCTATGCAAAAAAAGGATGCCAACTAGGGAATGTTAATTAAAATGTAATCAAAGTTTCAGTGATAAAGATATCCCAACCAAAATAGTGGAAATTCAGATGTAATAAAGGGCTGAAGTTGGATACTTAGGCCTTTACATTTGTCTTCCTTGAGAAGTCAGAAAGACTGTTGTACAGTCTATCACTGAACAGTTATCTTTTGATGTCAGTTTTCATTTAACACATTTGTTCAAGAAAAATTTTATATAACAAAGTTAACTTTGAAAATCACCTTAACCTCAAAGATTACTAAAGTAAGTTCACAGCAAGCAAAGCAAACAGGCCTTGTTACTGTAGGTCAAAGTACGTAATCCTCAAGAATACCATGGCTTAAACTGCTTTCCTAATTTGGCAGTTGCATCTTACAGCCAAGGGGTTGAACCATCCCACTTCAGCATTACCATCCTTTAATCTTTGTGTGTCAGGGAAAAGCGGCACAGGCATTAGTACATTACAACTAGGTCACCAGCAAATCCATCAAGTATTTAAAACAACATCTTTTTTTCCAAGTCTGATTCAGAGGTAAGGAATTAGAAGCAGATTCAAAAAGTCACTGTGTGTCTGGGAAACACAACAGTTAAAAGGCCTGTTCATTCCTAGGCAAGCCCAATTAAGAAAGTTTAACCACCATCAAGCAAATTACTTCTGGAGTTACCACATTTCTCAGTAAATTCGTTAAAGAGAAAAATAAAAAAAGTGCAAGAAATAACATTCATTCTAATTGGTTTGGAGTCCTTCATACATCTTCTACATCCTATTTATATCCAAGCTGTATCCTAGGGTGTTAGAGAAATCTTGTGAATGTTGTCTGTACCAAACTTGCCATAACTGGGATCACTGGATAGACTGCAGATACAGAACAGAAAAGTCCTCAGAAAAAAGATAGCTCTAACAGATAGGTAGGAACTTGTAAAAGTACTAGTTGGACAAATAACTACCCTTCAGATGAACTTGAGTTAAAACATAATGCCTGAGGATCTTGACAGAAATCAGCTAACAGCCAAACATTATAATGACAATGCCCAAAGGAAAAAAAAAAAAAAAAAAAAAAAAAAAGATTAAATAATTACAACAGTATACTAACAAAAACATTATGGTATCTTGATCTGCTGCTACCCAGAGGACACTTCATAACTGTCCATTAATGTTTCAACTATTTCTAGAATCAATTTGAGAGAACAGTATAAATATTTGAGGAATTCTGCTACACAGTTTATATTTAGGAGTTGCTCTCAGGACTCACCAAAGAGATGGGATGCGTTTTCAATTTTGTCCATGGTATCTGCAATGGAAAACATTACTCTAAGACAAAGCAAATATTAGAGATACAGCAAAATAAAGCACTTGCTTAGGATGTGGTTTAGGTATACAAATTGTAACTCCTGGACTCAAAAGAACATTACTTTCACATTACAAAGTTTATCTGAAAGTACTGTATAAGAAACTTATGCACACATCTCTTTCAAGTGTTAAGAAATAAACTTCAAAACCTACTGAGCTCTGGAAGGAAAACACAGAGGAGCAAAACAGAACCTGTCTCTTTAATACTGAGTTGTCAAACATCTGCTAAGTCAACACTGCCTTCCACATTCTTACCTTTAAAAGGAAATAAAAATCTACATTTGCTCTCTTGGCCTATAAATAATTGCTTGTCTGTAACAAGGTATTAAGAACTAAAGTATTAAGTAAAGAAAGAAGAGACTGAGGAACTGCTAAAGTTTGACCAGATAACTTCTGTCAAAACAACCCATAGCTTCTTTCTTACTCTAAATGCAATAAATGTGATAATCTAGGAGAGGAGATACATTGCTTCAATTCTTTGCAGCCAACCGGATTAAAAAAGTGAAGTTGGCTAGATTTAGAGCGTTTTCACATCTCCCACAGAGACAGAATCCCTCAAAAAGATATTTTTGGAGATTGGAAGGGAACAAGAGGGAAAGCAGTAAAAAAACCAAGAGGGTGAAATAGAAAAAAATAAAACATAAAAAAGAACATAGTGAATCATTAAAGGATGCCAATTATATCATGGGCAAATATAAGCTTATACCTCTACTTCTATTTCTGAACATGCAGGAATATATTCCACACAAAGAAAAAAAAATCACTGCTTATTTTCACCATTTCTTTATGTATTTCATGCCATCCAAAGAGAAAAAAAAGGTGAGAAATTATTGCTAGTAACATTTTAGAGAAAGATGAAGCTGTTATCAAGTATTCACCCCAATTTTCTGTTAATACAAGCTTGTTCAAAAGTTTGCTGAGACAGAAAGGGAAAAAAAGATCTGGTTAATTGCCACTCCAGCATAATAAAACACTCACCCTAATGGATGCTTTATTGCAAAAGACTTTGTTTATAGCAAGCCATGTTGGAAGATCCAGCATGTTCTGAAGTACCTCTTGATCCAACTCTAAATTGGTCAGCTGGCCTTCCCCCTTTAACGTGCTCAGGTTGATCTTGTCAGGCGACAGATTTTTGGTGAACCTAAGAACAAACATGCACCTTAAGTAAATGCACGTACAGCAAGTCAGCGCTGTCCTGCACGCAGCAGACAATTTACTTAAAGGAATGGTCTAGCACAGTAGGCAGGGGAGATGGAAATTATATTAGATACAATTTCACCCTGAAAAGAATTAGAACCATGAAATTCATGTTTGCTTTCTCTCTCTAAATACATAGACAATTAAATACACGATGAGGCATTTCCTTACTTGTTCATAACCCAGAATGACAGATGTTTCATTCAAAATACGTTAACTACTTATTTCAAACTATATAAAGTAGAATTGAACCCATTTCACTCTATTTTTTCAAAAGAAAAAAAATCCAAACCTCTGTAACATCTACCGTAATTCCTGGAGCATGCAGAAATGACTGATAATTAAACTCAGGACAGATAACAAAAGGGTACTTTTAAATGGTACCTATATTTATTTATTATAGGTACCATTTATTTATATATAAATGGTACCTATATATATATAATATATATATATATTATATATATATATATGTGTGTGTGTGTATACATGTATATACACACACTATGTATATATACACACACGCTTTATATCTTGAAAAAGTTTCATTTATACTATTGTTTTACTCAGAATTTAACAAAGACCTTAAATTATACATTTATATAAACAGGCACACAGGTGAATATAATATACTGGCTGGAAGCATGAAAAAATAGTCTGATGTGCAAAGGCTAAAAAAACATAGCTATTTAATAGAGAAGACATGCAATAAATGTCACTATACTTAAAAGGTGCTATGATTTGTTTATACAGCAGTCAACTGTGTCAAATGGTTGCCATCCTTGTGAGAGGACACGACAAACTCATGAGCGCTCTGCCCTCAAGTCACCAACCATAGCATTATACCTACCACAAGCTAAAGATCGGCTGTATTTAACCACACCCACACACAGCCATGGAAATCTGTTTCTGCTCATGAGTGGGTCTAATTTTACAAGATTAGATAGAAGAAAATACTGCTGCTTGCAGTATTTGTCCCTTTGAGACATTTCCCACTTGGAATCTGCCCATGCTGGTATTTTCCAGGCAGAGCGCAAAAGGGTTGCTCTGTCCAGAACAGCTGCTCTGGTGCGACCAAGAAGCTTCCTTTCCATTCAGACTGGTTTCTGCACAAAGTCCTTATTAAGTAAGGCACGCAGGGGGAGATGGTAGAAGAAGGTGAAGAAGGCTGGCAAGCCTTTCCTCCTAAGAGTTTCCACCTGTGGCTTGAAAATTGGCTACCATTTTCTTAGCCCAACTGTTTCATTGCTTTCACGTGATGGTAAGCTTTGGAAATGCATTTACCTAGCCTGACAAAACCAAAAGGCCTATTTACCATTTCTACACACATTCAGACAGGCATCATAAACCTACAGAATTTCATCTCCCTGTCAGTTTAAGCATAAAGAACTCTCAAAGACCAAAACATCTGGGGGTGGAGGGAGCACAGAAGCTTGTTCAGAATTTAAAGTTCATTTATTTTTATTTTTTAAACTATACCGTCTGAAGTTATCCAGGATGTATTTGCAAATAATACTGGACATGCTGCTTATGGGAGAACAGTTGCAGTTGTTACTGTTGGCTTAAAAAATAAATTAACCAGAAGAAACGAGCTTTGACTCAAGAATAATATATTTTAATAATTACAATACTAAAAAATATATTAAGATCAGACTACTGACAAATATATTTTCCTTGACAACTAGTACTTTTAAGTGCTCCATTTAGAAACATTAAAATTATGGAAGTCCTCTGTTCCTCACATAGTTTTCCAGTTACCCTTCTTTCTTCCTTGTAACAAGAAAGAGTAAAGTGAAGAGCTGAATAACCTGCCTCAGTAAACCACCCTGTCAATAACTGCAAAATATAAGGTCTTGTATATCAGAAGTTATATTGACAAGTCTCATCCAACTTCTTAATTGAAATTCCTAAAATAAACAGTCCTAAAATAACCATTGAACGTTTTCAGTCACATCACAGTATCTCTCTCTACTTACTAGATGATAATCACCTTTAAAATAACACCAGTTTGTGATTTTTAAGTCACATTTATACAGCAAACGCAAAGTATTCTGCCATTACATACACACGTGGCTTACTGAGACTGATGCTCTTTGTAGGAACTCCCCTCTGGGTCCCCTATAGCTATGGCACACGATGCAGCACTCATCTCAAAGGCAGATAGCTGTAACCATCAGCTTCGTCTTTGTACTGCAGACAAATCACAGTAAAACCCAGAGGATCTACAGGAACACGTTTCCAAATTTCACAGTGAGAAAGACACCAAAATACCATCAAGGATGAGAATAGAGACAGTAAAGCTAATCTTAAGTTACTTCAAACACCCTTGGACAAAATAAGAGCTGTATCCTACCAACAGGGAGCAGAAGGACAGGGAAGGCAGTATCAGCAAGCAGTGTCATTTTTCTTCCCTTTCAGCATAGCTTTTTTTTTTTTTTTTTTTTTTTTTTTTTTTTTTTAATAATTCTTCTGAGTGCTGCTTTCAATTTTTCACCTTTCCTTGCAACCAGTGAAGGGAAGAATGCTCTGTGTGCTGCTTCATCTAGCACCAACCAACACAAGGGGATATCCACCTGGAAGTCTACACCTTTCATTTCAAAGATGAGAGAAAGGAACTTCAGCAGGAAAGTTGTGGGAAGGTATTTCAGGTTTAGACACCTCTAACAGCTGATTTCTTCATTCCACTTCCCCAGCTGGAATATCACTGATGAGCGAGCGGATGCTGGCGAGACAGTGGCACCTCCCCAAAATCCATAGTAACTTCATAACATATGACAACCACATCTGCTCTGCCCAGAGCCAGTTTTCCACAGAGGATGCCAACACTTTACGTTTCTCTAATAATTCCCTGCTCCTTCAAACTCAATTGTTCCACAGAATATACTTACGATTACTTAGCACTTTAGCACCATTTCACACACTACTTCAAATAACAGGAAACTTTAGTTTCTTATGGTGTTTTCTAGTTTATAAATAAATATTTCAAAATTATAAGCTGGCATATTTGAGCAGCTAGCCCTGCAAAACACAATGTGATCACACCAGTTCAAATTTACAAGAATTTGAAACTTCATGGATAATTATTATTTTTTTTAAAGGGACAAGTGACAAGAAGAACAGCATTTAGCATTTAAAACAAAATTAAAACATATAAAAAATTAACAACAACAAAATCCTCTTAGGGATTTTGTCTACAACACTCCAAATGGCTTTGTTCTAGGATCCCACCGTACATCCAGCCAGGACATGCCCTGAAGGTGAGCCATGGACACGCTGATGCGTTTCTAGTACAGGTTCCAGTGAACTTGCTGTAAGTGGACAAAACCTATCACTGACAATATTGTTGATTAAAATAGATAAAATCAGATAAAAACTGAAACAGTATTTTAATACTATTAAATTTTATTTTTATTATTCAATTTAATGTTAGTAATATTTTTAAAACTCTGGTGTTAACAATGTCTTGGAGATGTTTTCAAATATTTATTCTCAACGTTTAAGAACACCACAGCATGGACTTTTAGGCTGGCAAATTACCTCTACATCTAAATAACAACTGTCTCTCTTAGCACTACAACCTGGAATGCTGAAATTGCTTAAACTTTGAGAACATATTAGGCTATCATATATACTATACAATTTCTATATAAAATCGAGAAGTATGTACCAGAAAGTTAGAACAGAATCTTGTTATTCTGAATAAGCACCCATCAGAAATATTTGATAATGTTTGATATAGTGAACATGTTAGACAGAAAAAAAAAAATTAAAATTCTCTGAGCTTTCCATGTACTTTCCTGGAACTAACAATGTAACCTACTTCATGACATGCACACACCCTTCTCTCTGACTCAGCCTGTGCAAACAGCCCCCCCATCCCGTCTTTTGGTTTTCAGCCTAGCGTACGTTCCTTAGAACAACTTAGTTAGTCCTTAAAAACTGGCTCAAACTGGGAGCAAAGGCCAAGACAACTGGACCTTGTCTCTGCTTAACATCATCCCTTGAGCTTCTTTTATGAGGGAACAGACAGTGTGGGTAACCCCTACTTGGTGCTAGAAATGAATCAAGGAGAACAGAGGAAAGCAAAAGGAAAGGGCAAGAGGAACAGAAATATAATAAAGTACACGGTTGAGTTTAACAAGAGTTTTTCACACATTATTTTGCTGAGTTAGTAAAACATCATTGTTAATGAGACAATACATAGTTGGCTTGTTAATACCACAAGCTATTCTTAGCAAAAACATTTTCATTGATTTAGCTTCAATTTAACAAACTATCCTTCCCTTCTCAGAACATACAATCTGAAGTTCGGATTACTACATCTAATAGCATGAATTTCAATCCAGTTTAATATTCAATTCTCTAAGGTGATAGATTAATGCCATAAAATATCTGACACTTTAAATGCAGGAATCCTGAAATACAAAGTTAATACCACAAGCAACTTGACAAACCCCTGAGCTGCGTGACACACACAATTAATATTATTGTGCAGTTAGACAGATGGTTCAATCTTCATTTTACAGACTATTGATTACGAGTTCAATGAAAAGCATAAAAGGTCACAAAATAACAGCACAGTACTAAATAAATATATGTGCAGTAGTCAGGACCACAATGAATAGTAATCTAGAGGTCTCAGTAAAAGAACAGGAAACCCATACGGAAGATTATTTTTTCCTTGCCCAAAATATTTATATTCTGAAGTTTTGCTTGGACAAGAAAGGCTTGGAGTTCTGAATGGGATCTCCACGTTGCACACAGGAAAGATGGCCAAGAAATGAAGCTAGGAAAAAATACAGTGGAGAGGACAGGGGAAGAAGCTATTCTGAAAGGATTAGCTCATGTTTTGTAGAATTGAGCCCACAGATTACGTGAAGTTCAGAGCAGTGCTCCACAAAGGTTTGGAGAGATGCCTTGTCACGTTCAATGAACAGAAACTCCGACCTCTAGATTTAATACAGAAATTATGGAAGTCTGAATCTCATTTGAACATGGGACCCTCGGATGTTTTGCTCATCTACTGAACAGATAATCTGTTCCACCTGGCTCTACCATATGTCCCCCCTGCCTTTTAAATAAAATTCCTCCAGTGATTTGATCCTACGTATATGCCCTGATCGTGACAGACTATTAAATGTTAATATGAGCCACATGTCTTGCTTATGTCCTTACTATGAACCAGAAATCCTTTAGAAGATACATGGTTCAAAACAACAGGCTCAGAAAAAGGGCAGCATGTCCTAACAAGAACTGGCAACTGTATCAATAATAAAACAGTAGGAACTCACCAGAAAGATTACTTTCTTCCTGTTCCACCTGGCCAAACCAAGTTATTAGATCACCAAGAAATTCAATATAATTTCTGAAGCAAGAAAGTCTTTTTTTTTATTATTATTATTGTAGTTCAGTGGAAAATAAAGGTTCCCATGACTCTTGGTAGAAAGGAGGTCTACCATTATCCTGTTCACTGTACCACTTTAAATTTTAAGACTTAACATTAAAGTGAAGAGGGAAAGAACTAACTCTGTAAAATCTTAAATTAAAAAAAAAAAAAAAAAAAAAAAAAAGGGATCACCACAGCACTTACTGCTACGAACAACTTCCTTGTGTATTTGCATGTGTATCTCATTTGTAATATTGCAAATCAAAGTTGATTTCCATTAACTGCTCTGATCTGAAAAACCTTTAAAGCCCTCCCACCTTTCACTAAGTCACAAAAAAAAATGTGTCCCAGCAAACAGCAAATAACCTGCTGCAAGCGACATAATTTTCTCTCGTATTTTATCTAGTGTAACCAGAAGCAATAAATACCAAAGTCTCTCAGGGACAAAACATCACCTGCAAACACTAAGCTCAGGAGCACTGCTATACTTTTCCTCATGACAGCGTATCATTGGTTAAGTCCAAAGTACCAGCATGCTTAGATTTACATGGCAGCAAGTCTTAGATGAGAAAAGACAGACTCCCTAGATTAAAAAAAACAACTCTACATACCAATAATATTAAGCACAATGACCTTCAGAAGAGTTCTTAGTAACTGTCCCTTCTTGACCCATGTATGATGAGAATGAGAAAGGATAAGAGACTGAAAACAGTTATTTAAGCATTAAAAAGGTTTAGCTGCCATTGAGGCAAAAGTGTCATCTAAAGCAGACAGGCTTCACAGATGCAAAGTGCTTGACCTGTACTGAATACAAACCACAAGCTTCTGTGGAAACTGTCCATGCAACAAGATTAGAATCAAGCAACTTTATCTTTTCTTTGTACTTAAAAAAAAAAAAAAAAAAAAAAAAAAAAAAAAAAAAAAAAAACTGCAATTGAGATGTCACAAAAGCTGGTACAGAAATTAAGTATACATTAAGTGGCTTAAGGTTAGTAGAAATTGGTCAGACTACAAGAGCACCACGTAATAAGCCCAAAGAATAAGCAGAAATATAAAGGTAGTGGAAAAGGTAGTAGATTGTGAGTAACAGAAACCTTTGAGTGAATTCTGGCTGTCCTAAGGATGTTCTATTTTTAACACAGTGCATCACAGCAGTATTTCACCCAGAATGAAATCATTAACTGTGGTTTATGTAAGATTTGGAGTAAATGATTTTTTGCTCCAGAGAATGAGTTAAAATGTGTGATATTATATACAGGTAACATTAAAGTCACATTCATCAAGTCCTCAGAAAACTGACCTTCTGCAGAACTCAACAGATCAACAAGCGGCTTTGCAACAACAGCTGACTCATTGATGATGCTAAATACTAGATGTTGGAAGATAAAACCCAGTAATTTCCATGACTTGTAAATGAAAGGGGTTTTTGTTTGTTTGTTTTTGTTTTAAGAAAATAAAATTGGAAGATAAGAGAAAATGATGAAAAACTGTCTGACATATAAGAAGGTTCAAGTACTACTATATAAAAAAAATGAATGGGAAGTAGCGCTAGATTTCACCATAAAATATGATAGCATGCCCTCATTTTGGGTAAAACATTCATTTCTGAAAACATTAAAGCCAATTTAAAAACTGATAGAATAAACAGAAAAAATAATGATGAAGTAATGAACACTACACAGAAAGTTAATTGGTTACGCATTTATCAATGTAAGAACAAAAAAGACACACCAAGCCAAAAGAGAATGCCTTTAAAACCAATAAAGGGAAACGCTCATTACAGAACATTTTAATGACCATGGACCACCAGGATAGAACACAGTACCACAATCAAAAGCTTAGTAGAATTAAAAAAATAATAATCAGGCAGTCATGGTAAGATCTGTAGGGAGGGGTAATACTTTTTATGCCTTCAGCACAGTACAACTGACCAGACATACACTGATGCATAAACACTTCAAGTTCTTTACTGAAGAATGTTCACAGTAGAGTAAGCTGAAAATAAAAACTTGTGAGAATGAATTTTAATATTTCTGGACTAAAACCCTCACATAAAAAATGACATTCTCCCAATCTGCACCACAAAAAGAAAATGGCCATAACACTGCAAAAAGCTCATGACCACCATTATTACCACAAGGCAAGTCTACAATGGGCATAATTTTGATGGTCTCAGAGGCTGTCCTCCAACCTTTGTCCAGAAGTCATCTGTATCGGCAAGGTTGTGTTTTGTGTGGATTCTCAAATACCATACACTTTTCTGCCAAGAGGACCGTATCAGTGAATACGCTGCAAGGGCTGCCATTCCCTATATTCTCATATAGGTAATCACAGGAGACTCATAAATGGCAACACGAACTGCAGCAGCTGCACCAACCTGCAGATTTCTCAAGAACACCTACCATTGTCTGTCTACAGTACCAGACTGGCACCTTCTTCCACCCACTGACAACAATTTCTACAAGAGAAGAGTCTAACACCTTTACCCTAATGCCCTTTTAGAAGGCATTCCTGTCTGCATACCTTGCCTGGACCTACAGTGCTCAGCTGTAAAAACAAACAACACACACACCAGATGTGACCACCACACCACCTGTGACCCTACAGCTTCAGGCAGGACTTTTCACACTAAGAAACATGACCTGGAATACCTGAACGGCTCTTATCAGGCCTTTTGACCTGTCATAGTCTAAAGACAGATCTTCTTTCCCCACCCCTGACCAGGCAGATCACTAACTGGCATCCTGACTCAGCACCCAGACCATGCTTCCCCAACCTGTCGTGCCATCCCCCTTCTCTCTCCCATCCTAGAGGGTGGGTGCCTGAATATTACATTTACTTTTCTGATGCCTCCCAAATAACCGCTTCTATTTAATTGCTACACAGACAGGCTTCAGCATGGACTCAGCTGCCTTCCCAAAGACAACTTCATACACTCAAGGGTGCTCAAAGTCCCATTTTTAAGTCAACGCTTTCTCAAATACTGACATTCCCACCAACTTTAACTATAAATTGTTATACAATTTATAACAGTATATAAATCTCCCCCTAATAAGTTCTGTAATAATACATAAAGGAAATTATTTCCTTCTATTTGTAAAGGAAGGTATTGGTTGTTCTTTGGGTACAGATAGAACTGAAACAGCTGCTGTCATCAATAGCTATTAGATAATTATATGTCATGCAGCAAATCTGCTCAGAAATAGCCAAGCATTGCACAGAGATGAGGAGCTTTCATTGCATGAATGCTAATCACCTTGTATGTAAAATATTGCTCAATCTTTCATTTATGATAAAACCTCGCACAGACCAGTATCAGCTTCTCTATTCCACGAGCTTTCTCATGCATCGTTAATCATGCGTACAAATGGTCAATGCCATCAAAACCAAAAAATCTGTTTCAAACTTGACAATCTTATACACAACAGACCTTAACATGTACGTTGAGTACAAGAAAACAAAATCCTTAATATGCTAAGACACATCTGGGAAGGTACATGCTATTTCCATATTGCAGGCAGCAAAAATAGCACATCACGTTGAGAATCTGTTGATAGTTGGTAACTGTTCCATTCCAGTCAAAACACAAGATTCTGTAACTAACGCACAGAAAAGGCACTTGACGCAAAATAATTTTATAAATTTAAACCAAGAAACAAGAGTGCAGCATAAAAGCATGACACCATCTGCCTTCTGGAAACTGCACCATTTATTTATGTAACATTAGCAGATATCTTATTAATGCTAAGCGATCAGATTTTACACCAAAAAAAGATTTTTCAATACAACATAAACTATAAGACCTATTTTATTTTTTTAAAAAATCAGCTATTCTCTTACATAAACCAGGATAAAAGCTGACTGATCCTCCAAATATATATCAATAGAAAGAAAATAAAGATTAAGTTACACAAAGGAAATAAGTAGGTGAAAACAATAAACAGCAAATGTCAAGTAGCCTGTAGGTATGGAGATACACCTAAAAGATTACGTTTAGAAATTACACATAAATATATGTTTATAACAGGATTGCTGTTGTACTTCCCAAGTCAGTTTTGTAAATTTAGTATAGGACTTGTTTTTAAACACACGTGCATAGCAAGCAATTACTTTTTGCAGAATCATAAGTTCCAAAAATAAAAGAGAGAAAACCCAATCAACATTGTATAGAATTCATTTCAGTCCCAAATCCGTATAAATACATACCACCTCTTACATTTAATCTACAAAGGTGGGAGAGGGGAAGTTACCTGAGGGCAAGGTATTCAGACAAAAGGCCCCTATTCCTGGTGAAAGCAAGTGGTCAGTTGCCACGGTTTCTGAGAAGCTTCTGGTGCTCATTTTGGTAGTAAGGATATTCACAGCAAACCAATCTCCAGCAGGGATCGCTGCAGGGAACGGGACACAGGGAACACACAAGGGAGCAAGTTCAAAGGGGAAAAAGGAGTGATACAATAATGTAAGAGATTTTTAGCTAAAGAGAACCGCAGTCACAACAGTTTGCTATACATTAAGACATTCTATAACTGAAAAGGAAATAGAGCTGTATGAAGTGCTACATTCCCATGAGAACATCCCTTACTGCCTGATACTAAGATACTGCAGCTGTGTTTAAACGAACAGCTTATGTAGAAAAATTCAATCATGCGGAAAAGGATCCATATAATACTGCCAGGCGGTTTCAGAGACACTCAGTAAGTGTATTTGGAATGTGAGAAGGCAGCTACCCTGGAGCTGCAGCACGTAAGAGGCTGGTAGTGTATTTTGAAATGCGAGACAACTTTTCAGTTTTGTTTTGCCTGAGATTTCTCAGCCCACGTTATTTGTTCCCATTCAGCATCTCCACTACACCTGTTTAAAAGTCACCTTACAGAAACGTGACTCTACAGAGATAAGGGAGCAGGACTCGCTGGGTTTCATTCTGTACTTGTGGCAGTGCGACGAGGACCAGCACTTCCTGATTTCACAGGGTTTGAAACTGTACTACATTAAGCCTCTCAACATTTTAAAAAATAGAATATTTAACTTAACAAATCAAATGGCAATGGAAGAAAAGAAATGCTTTGTTAACTGTCCTCACTTTGAAAAGATGCCTCAGACTAAATAAAACTAATACTTACACTCTATTATTGCAGGGACAGTACAATCCCAGCCCTTCATAGGCTATCTGTTAGGATATCTGAATGATGTTTAAGAGATTTATCACAGAACTGAATTACAGATATGAATGTAGTAGTTATGAATGAGAATTTTTCTACAGTCTCCAGATCCCCAAGCAACGGGAGCGGCTACAACGTGAAAATTGTGGGTCCCAAGGTTGCTTCCTCAGGAGTCAGATGAAGAAGCCAACCAGTCTGAGAAAACAAAAGCTCTGGCATTCCCAAGCTGTACGGTAGTTGCATGGCAGAACTGCCACATGATTTGTGCTGGGGTCCTGCCTCACACATCTAGGCGCAAGGCTCCTAGATCCACACTAGGAAGCCTGAAAGGATGGAAAGCCACAGCCTGAGCCGGAGCTCTTGTACTTCTTACATTCCTCTCCTGATTGTCCTAACAAGAAGATGATGGAATGAAGAGATCCAAACTTTGGTTAGCATCAGCTCCTCAGAGGTGTACAGAAGAACTGCAGGACCTACTGTTTAAGAAACCTTGATTCCCCAGCAACCTGCCAAAAATTAGGTAGGTATCTCTCACATAATTAGTTGTTAGCAATTATTCTCATTATTTTCAATAAATAGATAAATAAATAAATTCATGAAACAAATTAATTTGTGTAAGCCTTCCTAATTCTGTTAGTGTTTCAGCAGAAATCATTTGATATCCTTTGCCCAGTCTGCTTGTACAAGAAAACTGGAATTAAAACCAAATACACTTTAACAATCGCCTTCTACTCAAAGTTTTGTACATAGTTTTATACCTCTTTGATATAAAAAACACTAAGGCTTCAGGAGAAATACCAAATGTTAAAAAAAAAAAAAAAAAAAAAAAAAAACTCTGCATTTTGTTTTGATTCTTCCCTACTGCATACTTGTTTAAACATAACAATTTTATTCCCCACAGGCATTATTTAAATACCCTTCTTCCTAAGAATGCTTTGCACTCGTGTATCAGCTGCTTGTACATGAAGTAATCTTCTACATCATTTTAATTCTGGAAACCTATTTCCCTGTAAGCCTGTTGTGAGAATTGCTTCAAAGGAAATGATCACATACTATGCAACTAAAATGCTACTGATTAATTCATGGCGATTCTGTAAATGCATTAATTTTTAATATGTATACACAAGACTTGTCTGACAAACAAAACTTCAGCAGAACTTTAATGGTACAAATGTCTGCAAAATCACCATCCAGATTTATAATGCCTTTGCAAAAAACTGATATAAAACAAACTGAAAGTTGGAAATAAAATTCAGTGAATTTATTTTATTAGCCCAAATGCTCCTGAAGTCTCAAGAGATTTTTATGAATGGGGACACACAAGATTTAATCATTTATATCTTAATATTAATAAATGTACTGATTAAGAACTCCACCAGCAAATAGATTATTGCAAGTTTATCTCCAAAATAAACTTTATAAATTCAAAAAAAGCACCACAGCAATTTCAGTTCAGCTTTTTAGATGACATTCTGCTGCAAAAGCTTAAAACACAACTGTGAAGCTACTAATAAAAATAGAAATGAAAAAGGTTTTTTTGTTATTGAAAAAAATACATTCATTGATTCTTTTATATTTATCAGAATACTACCAACACTTTCACACAGGCAAAATCATTTGCATGAGGTCTTCACTTAGAATCATAATAAAATTTTACATTGTGCTGTATTTCTTACGTTCCTTTATGTTTGAAATTCAATACTTTTTGTATCTTTCTGTTTTCTTCCGCCACCCCAAGCAGTTTTGCTTTACTGTCTGTTCCATTTTTTTCAGACTCGATTCTTTCACTAGGTTCAGCAGCATGAGGTTTGTAATAAACAGATAACACTTTCTGTACGCATTCAGATTAAATATAGACTTATTCAGAACAATGCAGATTGTTCCACCCACCTACGTTGTGCTTTGAAGTCCTTCCATATACTACATAAGCCAATAAAGTCAGTCATGTAGAAAACATCCTGTAAATCCTTCAGTGTAAGCAGGGAAGGAACCTGTTTTATGCTTATTCTAGGGAAAGTACATGCTTTGTGTTCTTTGGCTGGCTAAAAAAAAATGGGGTAACTTTCACAAAACTGCAGTAAGCCAGAAGTAGGATATTCAGTAGGGTGAAAAGAAGCACACGCCCCTTGCTTCTTATGCTACTAGTAGAAGTTGGAAGTTTCAAAGGTCATCCAGACAACTACAGGTAATTGCTTACAAGAAGAAACTACTCCAAGTACGTAACCCTGCTACACCAGTAGGTTCAAAAAGAAATAACCCCAATCTCTTGGGGTGACAATGTGCCCCGCCAAAGAGGTGTATCTCACGGGTACCGAGCAGAGTGACGCACAGGTCAAATATTAGCTGGGACTGATATCGGTGAGGCCGTACCCGCTGATGCGATACCGCTGCACACAGCAGGATCAACCGATCCCTTGGATCCGTGCAATCCTTATGTCACTCTTTGTAGAATTAATCTTCCTAGGCATTTTAGGATGATTTTCCAACTATGTGATGGATAAAGTTATCATGAAACATACTGCAATTTTCTTCTACTGAAATCTTAGTTTTGCATCTACTGCTGCAGGTGAGCCAAAGCAAGTTCACCCAGAACTTCAGATACTGCCACGAACAGAAAGTGACCTGGATTTCTGCCACAAACATTTTTCAGCCACTTAAGATTTTTCTTTGTGTGCACTTGTGTAAAAATACCAAATATGTAAGACTAAAACAAAAAACGTGATTTTCTTTTTCACATTGAAGTATGCGCTATCATTGGTAAACTTCAGAGTTAATATGCAATTAAGATGAAGAATATCACAGTCAGTGGGGCTAATTTCATACAGAGGCAAGTTTAGAAGCTTTCCTTCATGCTTCTCAGACTCACACTTCAGTAAAAATTCTTTTATAGAAAGGCATGGATCTTGAAGACACACAGAGGTCTCCCTATTAGACCATAGGTTAGCTAGAAAGGAAATTTTAGTCAATGATATTAAAAGACAAAAAAAAAAAAAAAAAAAAAAAAAAAGTCTTATACAAGCCTGTGTCAGCAACTCCTGATCTCTGACAGTATTTGGGATCTGAACAACTGAAGAGTCAAACCCTGACAGTGATGATGACCCCTTTCTAACTACAGGTAGTACAACAGGCACACCATTGGGATTGTGCATAGAGTCCTGCTGGCAATTTTTAAAACCACTGCATTAAACACTTGTCCACAAAGTCTAACAAAGGAAAAAGATGCAAAACTGGAAGCTATCTGCTTATCACAGCAAAGCAGTCCACAGAAAACCTTGCAAGAAAAGCTGCTCTTTAGCAAGAAATCTCTCACCCATGAAAAGACACTATGGCACAGGTTAAGATTCAATGTGTATTTCAGTTCATTTCATTCGGATAAAAAGCCTGACAAGATGAGTAAGTGATCTCAAACTCCTAGCCACAATGTTTCATTTCTACCTTTGTGAAGGATATCACCATTATTCAGATATACTTGTTTCATTGGAGGGCAGGTAATGTTACGAAACAAAGGTACTCCAACATGCATGTTCACTAAAAAAGTGATCCCACCACAATAAGCAGCTGACAAAAATTCAAAGCACCTAGCTTTCAAACAGCAAACTCATCTCTTCAGCTTAGTAAACCATGCTTAGTTTCAAATGCTGTATCAAGCAGCATATAATCCAAATAACAGAAAAATGTAACTGTGTTCCCCTCTTCCTTCCTTCTCCACATTTTCTTCTGCAGCCTTGGAGAAGAGCAACACATGTTGAAGGCAGTGGACAGAGCTTATACTTGAAGAAATTTCTAAAAGACTGTAATAAAACTGAAAACTCATCACCAGAACCTGAAAGAAGATTCGGATTTTTACAAAACTCTGCATATCTTGTTTCTAAGCTGCAGGACAGTATTAAGAAAACTATTTTACAATCTAAAGAGCCATTTAGGTATCAAAATGTTTTCAGAATCCAGTTTGGATCTCCCTCTTCTTGTTTTCAGGCTTTAAAAATCTGTATCATATATAAGAATTTCCCCTAGATAACAAACATAGAGTAAGACTGCTTCACACCCCCAGTGTCCATCAGTTCATCTAAAAGCACTGTAAAACTGAATTAATGGAAGCTTCAATAACTGAATGACACAAATTATGCTTTTAATTTTGCAGACGCAATATCCAGATGGCTGTAAGAAAGCTGAAATTTGCTAATGCATGTGGTGACAGATATTGCAGCAATCTCTATAAAAAATATTGCTAAATCAATATCTGTGGGGGGGATTCAGCAGGGAAGGTCTGGACAATAAGCCATCCAGAGGTCCCTGCCAACCTCAACCATTCTGTGATTTGTGACAAAAAAAAAAAAAAAAAAAAAAAAAAAAAGGAAAGCACAGAAACCTGTAACTGAAGGTAAAAGATTACGTCTCTATTTGTTCTGCGAAGTACAAATTACATTTCACTTTGTTCAAAGAGCAATCTAATCACCAAAACTGGAATACAAAGAGAGGAAACAAAGATGAAAATAAATCAAGATAACTGAGTAATTCCTTCAACTTTTCCTTTATTATACATGGACTTTTTCCAGTACATTTCAATCCTGACAGTAATATGTCCCTTGGTGAAGATGACAAAAAGGCATCAGTTTTGAGGAACTATGAGAACTGCAGAACAGGAACCAATATAGTAATAGAATCTGAAGTGAAAGTGTCTTTTGGCACCCTCTGTATTACAGGAACTTCCTTATGCCTTTGGCTCCAGACTGATACATAACAATGTGTGAAGCCTATGTTAACCTCAGCCTTATAAAACCTAATAAGGAAGGAAAACCTGAAATAGAGAATAATGTCATGATTTTTGTTGGGGAAAAAAAATAATCCTTGAAATGTAAAGAGCCACCTGAATTTGTTCTCTGGTGTAACCAAGTTCTGCAATCACTGAAGCACCAGTTCTGCAGGGAGAAAAGATTATCTGATCATGTGCTTAAGAACACCCATAATAAGGGCCTTAATAATAAGGTCTGTCTTTTGCTGTGTTAATATTGGTGTAGCCTCAATAATTGTGAGCCTCAGCTTTAAACTAAAAACCTCAGATCGTTAGACATATCCCATAAGCTTTTCAAAAATGTCAAAACTTATAACAATCAGTTAAGGTAGCCTTGTTGAATAAACGTTATCACATCCCACAAGAAAACACACAGATTCATCAACATCAGGAAGTACTTAACACTGCTTTTGAAAGCTATTTATTTCACAAACTAGACAAGGGCCAGCTCACCTTACTCATGCTCAGTTACTAGACACATTTTTTACTTTAACCTGTAGCATTGAGACCAGTTCACTTCCCTTCTGGTACAGCTTACTAAACAGCACTATAGGAAGGGAACTGTATCAGTGAATTGAGTTCAGTGATTTCCTGTATGCCCGCTCAAGGCAGATGACATCTTCGTCCAGCATTCCCATTCTTGCAGTGCTCAGTTACTGTCTTGCAAAAACAAGACTTCTGCATCAGCATTCCCAGCTACGAAAGCTCACAGACAGGGCGGAGGACAATTACTTCACTGCTGTTTGATACATCATCTTTAAGGGACGGGCAGCGAAGGGCTTGGAATGGGAATTGTGCTTTCCCTGTGCACCGTCGGCACAATTGACAAATGGCAATCTGGCATTTGGTTTTCTCTATTAATTAACAGTAAGATAAACGCATTTGAAGTACCATAAAAATAGAAAGAAACGTTAAAAAAAGGCAAAGTAGTATGGGGCCAACTTCTCAAGCAATGCTGAATTTATAAAAGTAAATCCTGAGGAACAGCAATGCTGCAGTAGTGTGACAGATGAGGCACCTACTGGGCTTTTGTCTTTCTTTACAAACGGAAGAAATTTCAACTGTGGCTTTTGGGAATCGTTGTGCACTTCGCGTGCTTGCATAGTTTCCACGACTTCCCAGCACAGGGCCCTGCCAGCCCCCGAACCCTTCCCGGGTGACGATTTTTAACCTCCCGCTGCCCACGCCGGGCGCAGCCGAGTTCCCCACACGACGCCCAAGTTGTCTCATGGCTCCGGCAGCGCCGCCGCCAGCCTCCCCGGCCCCACCGGGCGCTCCCACAGCTCGGGGGCGGCCGAAGATCCGCAGGGACCCCGCGCCCCCCGCCTCCTCCCCGCTTCCCGGGCGCCCTAGCGAGCCGCATCGCCCCGCTCCAAGCCCCCGGGAGGCGGCTCCAGGTGTCCCCTCCGCCGGCCGAGCGACGCCCGGCCCCTGCTCGCCCCACGCCGTGCCGGGCCGCGGGGCCTCTCGCACGATCCCCCCCGCACGCCTCAGCCCCCCGCGGGCAAGGGCGCTGACCTGGAGAGATGCTTCAGGATCTGCTTCTTGATGATGCCCGCCATGGCGTCCGCCGGCCCGCGCCCCTCACGACGACCGGCCCGCAGCGGGGCCGCGCCTCATCCCTCCGCCCGCCCCAGCCCGAGCCCGAGCCCCAGCCCGAGCCGCTCGGGCAGACCGCGGGGCGCGCAGCCGCTGCCGCCGCTCCCCCTCACTCGGCGCCCGCCGCCATCTTGGCTGCAGCATCGCCTAGAGACGGGGGGCGGTGGCACCGCCGCCCCGCACGGGGAGAGGCGGGCCTGAGGCGGGGCGGGAGGGGGGCACCGCCTCCCCCCGGTGCCTGACGACCCCCTCGGGAGGCCGCCCGTAGCCTCGGGTGTCCCCCCGGTCCGTGCCGGTGTGTGGTCTTCGCTCTCCCTCCGTGCCCGCGGCTGCCCCGCGGAGTTTGCCTCCCCCCTTGCCCCCAGCCCCAAGCCACCGACAGTGGTCGGTGTTCGGGTGGAAAACCCGTCGTGAAGGGGATCTAAAGGTGTAATATGTACCACAAATGGTTCTAATATGCGGCAGCAAAGAATTCTCCAGATGAAATGCTCATTTGCCTACGTGCGCTAATAGCTGGCGTAATACCTGCACATCGCGTGCTCCCCAAGTGTCAGAGCTGTGACAGATCCATCCCAGAGGTCGTTCACAGAAGCAAAATCTGGTGTTCCTCTAGTTTTCCAGATAAATTCCATTACTCCAGCACTTCTGTTCACCTTGATGAGCCAAGTGATAACATTTATCCGTTTTATACCTCTCTTTACAAGCAATGCTCGTTTACAGCTACAAAAAACATTCCTAAAATTTTTTCCATCTGGGATCCCCGAAATCGGTCCAAAATGCTGTGCCAAGCAAACCAACAACTCCAGCAGCAATAAATTTGATGCTGTCAACTCTTCTTCCATAGGAAGTTGTCCAGGCACAGCTCCTGCTCCTGGGCCTCTTCCCAGCCCAGCCATGATCCAGGATGGCTACGGCTGCTCCGCGCTGCCCAAAAGGGACAACGCAAGAAATGCTTACTGACATAAACACAGTGCTATGGGAATTAATTCAGGTGCATGTACACATCATATTTCCCCTAAACTCAGTTTCTTGGTACTTACTCAAACCCCTAGACTTTTAAAATCAGGCTCTTCTCCAGGTGATATTTAACAGGGTATCCATGGCAAGTATAAAGCCTACAGGTTATGATAATTTTATGAGGACAGATTCTCATGCTGTGGCAAAATTTCTAAGCAAGTTAAAAATTAAATGACTGGTAACAGTTTTGTTCTGGTAACCATCTTCTCTGGGGCTCCCTCATTTTAGAAAATGTAACTTGAGAATTTCAGCGGTGGGTAACCAGGTACTCTAAATAATATTTTTAATCGGAAATAAATAAAATAAAATAAAATAAAATAAAATAAAATAAAATAAAATAAAATAAAATAAAATAAAATAGCTAAAACGGACATGTTTTTCAGATGTGACCTCTTTATGAAGAACATTTGCTGGCTCTAGAATATACTCTAGAGCTGGAGAGGAAAGACATCAGACACTACTTTCTTTGCTTCTCATATACATAACAGATTAATAATTTACAAGCAATGAACCAAAACCCCAAGGACCTTCAAGTCAGATATATGAAGCAGTAACAGATGAAAAAATAGGTCAGGAAATTAACGTTTTCAATTGATTTTTCCGGGCATTTAAAAATCAGTCAGTGCATAATATTGACCTCATTATATTCTTTAAAGAGATTTATAAAGTGGAAATGAGCTGCTAACACCTTTATTCATGTCTTAAGTTCAATATTCTTCAACTAGAAAAAAACAAACAAACAAAAAAAAAAACCACCACAAACAACAACATCTTGGAATTCTTGGAGAAATGTTGTTTATCGTGATAAATCAGTTTCCCACCACTGAAGAAAATAAAGGGGACAAGGTAAGCAGGACCTGTGCTGTGTGTTCTCTTTCAAGTGTTCTGCTCACATAGGTCTGGTAGAAAAGGGTAAGTCCAGAGGACAGGCTGATTGAAACTGAAAACAGAAATATTCCTGCCTGGCAGGGTTGATCTGAGTCATGACTTCACTTTCTCCCCAGTTTCCTGGAGCACATCAAATGGAGGAAAATGCATAGATCAGCCCCTCTTGCTTGGAGCAGAATATCTGGTACTTTTTAGATCCTGACGCAAATTATTATCAGGATATCCCCAGACTATATTAATTAGACTGTGGCCTGATTCTTCAAATCACAGTCCCATGTTTTCAAGCAGATGAATTTCTGGTAAAACGCTCATGCTAATTAGACCACAGCTATGTGAAGATGATGCTTAAAACAACATTGCAAAGACTGACTCCTGCTCTGAATGGAGGAAGGCAATCATTTATGAAGAAGCTTGTGAGAGTGTCATCAACTGTCACCTTAATAAAACCACAAGCAGGAAAGAGTGGTTTAGTCTTCCTGACTACTTCGCCCTTAACGTTGCTATGTAGGATTTCTTCATATAGCAAACAAGGCTCTTTGCTCTTGATTTATCATGTTGAACCCCCATATAACAAGAAACAACAGCCACAAGAGAAGAAAAGAAGGGGAGGCTGTAGTGGCAGATCTGCATGGTCACAATGGACCTGCCCGATGAACCCTGGGCTGTGTCTGTCCCTGTCTGGCCCCACCAGATCTGCTCCTGAGAATTGCCTTCTGTTCTTGGCCTTGGGCCTGATTCATCACCAGAAACCTACCTGATGACCTGGGCTCTGGGTTGCCCCCACAGCCCTGCCCTGACTGCCCTGCTCCCCGACTAGAGGTGGTGGGACAGGCCTGGGCTGGGAAGGTTGCAGAATCTACCTCAGCTCCTGGCTTTCCTCCTTCACAGAGCAGCTGGTCCTCTTGGCAAATACAAAGAACCTCACTAATGGGTGTGTCCGGGGCAGTAAAATGATCTCAAAAAAGAACTTTGGCTCATATTTACCACAAATAGTTTCTACAGCCTATCTGTGAACTCCTTCCCTTCAAGAGAGGACCCAAGAACCCGAGGATGTACAGCATTCCCCATCAGGCTGCTCATCTTTCATCATCAGCTAGGCAAAGAAAGGTGCACTGTGTTCAGTTCATGGATGCCAAGTCCAGGATGCACTTCTGGCGTCAGGGTCAAAGAATGCAATAACTTATTCCTCAGGGATAACTTCTGGATGCTTTAAACAACCTGCAAATTCACAGTTGGCACTGTTTGACCATTCTGAGTCCGTGCATTCCTACAGAGCACAGCAAATAAGCAGTTCTGTGCTTTGCAGGGGGTATGCAGATGGAATCCAGCTTTTCATGTGGTCGCGTGGATTCCTTCAGTGTGTAAACTGGAATGGAATACAGACAGGGAAAAATACATAAGTAGAATTAAAGTAACTTCAGAAACATGAAGAAAACAGGAATTAACAAAAATATTTTTCCATCAAATGAGGCAGTAGATGTGGAAAAAGAACAAATAAAATGTGACCCATTAAGTTCTGATTTGCTTTCAGTGTGTGCTTTTTCAGTGTGTACTTGCTGCATGAGAAATTCAGCATGGCTTTGTATGGATAATGGAAAAAAAAAAAAATTCCAAATATGCAAGGTTTGAGTAATCTGATGGACCATTGCTCTAGGTTGAAAACCATCATAAAGTATGAATTTTAAGCTACAGTATGAGGCAATGTACAAAGTTTGCTACCGTGTAAAAGTGACTTTGAAGGTCATATTTTTGTGTCCTTGCTATGGTACTGACTTTGTTAGGTACTCCATTAACAACAAAGAAGTTTTATCAGAAGTGCCATGCAAATATCTGGGTGAATGTGTAAGCAAACACAATAAATATGTATGCAATCTGTCCCCAGTTAGCAACAATAGTAAAAATAATAATAATAATAATTTTTAAAAAATCTTTACTTCCTGGAGATTTAAAATATTTATAGACAAAAATGTAAGTGAACTGTTAAGGGCCTGATATTTATTTTATGAGATCTAAAACAGAAAAAAAAATATATAAATAAAAACAAAACAAACAAACAAACAAACAAAAAAAAACCAACTAACTGAATTCAGTACAAGTCATTACATGATAACAGATGATAATCTAGTAGAGCCGGAGCTGGTATCTAGAAGAGGAAAAGGAATTAATTAAATTCTGGCTTTCTCATTTAATTTCATAAAACAAAAGTTAGCAATAGCTATAATGAATTTGTCTCTTACTCTGAGAACTTTATATCGTTAATAAAGTGTAAGGTAACATTTACATGTAGATGATTTTAAGAATAATGTTGCATGCTTCATTGTAAACCTGTGAATACGTAAAGCATTCTGTTTTGTGTATTTGGGGCTTGGAGTTTTAATTACAAAACCAAAATGTATTGTTATGGTACCTGTCAATGGACAAAGAAGGAAAACAACACTTTACAGTGTCCTCTAACAGAATCCTGGAACTCCTGACCTGGAGAAATAGGCCTCTGGTTAATTCCTGTGACCTCACCTCAAGAGCCAAAGAATTGATCTGCTAGCGCAGGGATTAATGATGCTGTCCTTAAGATCTCACAAGCACAAACTGGTCTGAAAATGGGTGTGTTCTGCTGAACCTGGTGGCTCATTGAAAGACATTTGATGTACGTTATGATGAACAAGAATCACACAGTGTAGCAGTTATCCTTATGGTTTATGCTTCCAGGGGAGTTATGTGGAGATACCAAGTGCTGTGTTACCTATTTTATTGGACAACAGCAGGCACTGTGATGGTATGTAAAAGGTAAAGCAGAAATCACAGAATCATTAAGGTTGGAAGAGATCTTCAAAATCATCTGGTCCAACCATAACCCTACCACCAATGTCACCCACTAAACTATGTCCCTAAGCACGAGGCCCAACCTTTCCTCGAACACCCCCAGGGCCAGTGACTCCACCACTTCCCTGGGCAACTTGTCCCAATACCTGACTGCTCTTTCTGAGAAGAAATGTCTCCTCAATTCCAACCTGAACCTCCCACTAGTTATCTGTGAGAAGCAGCTGACCCCCTGCAGTGGGTTTATGTGGCACGGTTTTGGTAGCAGGGGCCACAGGGGTGGCTGCTGTGAAAAGAATCCAGAAGCTGCCCCATGTTAGGTAAGGGCCCCACTGCTGACCAGAGCCGAGCCAGTGATGTTTGTGCCTCTGTGAGAGCGTATTTAAGACAGGGAAAAAAAAAAAAAAAAAAAAAAAAAAGCAGCTGGAAGAGTGAGAGGAGTGAGGAACAGCCTTGCAGGTGCCAAGGTCAGTGAAGAAGGAGGGGGAGAGGTGCTCCAGGCGCCGGAGCAGAAGTCCCCTGCGGCCTGCGGTGAGGACCATGGTGAAGCAGGATGTCCCCCTGCAGCCCATGGAGTACCATGGTGGAGCAGGGTTCCACGCTGCAGCCCGTGGAGGAGACCACGGTGGAGCAGGTGGCCCTGCACCGACGGAGGCTGCCGCCTGTGACAGACCCCTGCCGGAGCAGATTCCGGGCCGGAGCTGCAGCCCGTGGAGAGGAGCCCACGCAGGAGCAGGGATCTGGGGTTAGCTGCAGCCCGTGTGGGACCCGTGCCGGAGCAGTTTGCTCCTGGGGACGGACCCGCCGCTAGGGGGCGCTGCCGTGACGCAGCCGCAGCGGGCCCCACACCCGTCACTTCCCCCGGCGGCAGCTTCCGGCTCTGGAGGCGGGCTCTGGAGGCGGGGCGGTCCCAGCGGCACGGCTGCGTCCCGGCAGGCAACGCGCGCGCGCTGCTCCTCCGCTCTATGGTAACCACAGAGACCCACGGCGGTGGCGGATCAATACTGGGACGGCGGCGGCCGTGGCGCCGTGGGGAGCATGGCCACGCTGGTGCTGGATAACGGCGCCTACACCGCCAAGATCGGCTACAGCCACGCCAACGTCAGGTCAGCCCCGATGCCGCCACTGCGCCTGCGCACTCGGCGCCGCGAGGCCCCGCCCCCTCCGCCGGTGGGCGAGGCCCCGCCCCTCTGCTTCAGCGCCGGGATGGGGGCGGGGGGGTGAGGGATGGGGGGGGCAGGGCCGAGGTCGCCCCCCGGTAGCCCCCGGTAGCCCCCGGCCCCCAGCGGGCTCCAGGCGGCCCCCAGCCCCGGGGCGCGGCCGGTTGCGACGCGTGTGATGGATCCGTGCCTCTCTCTCGCAGCGTCATCCCCAACTGCCAGTTCAGGTCGAAGACGGCGCGCTTGAAAACCTTCACGGCCAACCAGCTGGATGAGATCAAGGACCCCTCGGGCCTCTTCTACATCCTCCCCTTCCAGAAGGTAACGGCAGGGCCTGAGCGCTGCCGGGCAGCAGGGGGTGTGCGAAACGCCTTACCCTGCGCTGCTGTGTGCACCTGCTGGCAGCCTTATCTCTGTGTCGCACCTTTTTGTATAAGAGTATGCTGTATATATGAATATGTGAGTATGTAGCAGTACGAATGAAGTAGGATGATTTAATGATTGCCTAATGTCAAATCACGTATGTCCTTCTCTGTAAATATAGCACCTGCCGACACAGCTACCCCATCCCAGGAGGTGTTCAAGGCCAGGCTGGATGGGGCTTTGGGCAATGTGGCGTGGTGGGAGGTGACCCTTTAAGGTCCTTTCCAGCCCAAACCATTCTGTGATTCTATGATATCCATGGGAAATATTTGTAACGTTTATTTCATGTTACCTTTACTCTTGGCATAGAATTGTGACAATTTAGACACTTTTACTCTCAGATTTCTTTACACTGTCAGATCATCAATTGTTTAACATTTTTTTATCTCTAGTAATTGTTTAAAAAGTGAAGTATATTTTTATTCTCTAAACAGTGCTGTTTTGTTTTTTGTTTGTTTGTTTTTCCAAAATTCCTACAGGGTTACCTCGTTAATTGGGATGTCCAGAGACAAGTTTGGGATTACCTTTTTGGAAAAGAAATGTATCAAGTAAGAGTCTCTTTTTTTTCTCTCTCTTTTTTTTTTTTTAATAATCAATTTGTGTAGGTTAAACATTGACTAGTGGATTTAACATAAGTACATCAAATATTAAATAAAACTGCCGAGCTTACTATTCTCTTTGAAAGTGACTTCCATTAGAAATCACAAGGATTTATTTTTTGTAAACTGATGAAAATTATGACTTCGAGCTCTGGTATAGGAATTTCAAAAACGTTTAACTCTTCAGGTTTGTGTGTATCCATACCGAGGTCAATTTACATATGTCGATCTTAAGTTCACATCAATATATTTAAAAGTTCACATTTGTAAAATAAATAAAAAAAATATTACAGACAGATACAACGTGCTTTAGAGATTAAGAAATTCTTCATGTAAGAGAGTGATGAACTAGGTCAGTAGGCTGAAAGACAGACATCATATAGCTGTATCTTTGGCTAGCCATTTACTTACAAGGAATAAACTGGATTTATAAAATATAAATATATGAAATGGATTTTTTCGTATTTGTCATAACAACTGGGTGTAGCCCAAGATATGCAATACAACTTCTCTTTTATTTTTTTTAAATATGCAAGGTTTTAAATATGCAACCTTACTCTGCAAGGTTGTTGTGTATGTTTGTTTTGTTTTGTTGCATTTGTTTTTTTGGTTACAAAATGTAACCAAATGTTGTAACCTATGTTGTAGCATACAGAATGAAAGTTATGCCTTAAAATATCTTAATCTTCATACTTAAAAATATACAGTTCTGGCTTTTGATATTTAGCTTTCATTTACATTTTGGAACTAGATTCCATTCAGTCACTATGTTTGGGGCCATATGTAGTTATGGTGAAAAGAACTCTACGTGAAGTTTTCTCTAATGGAATTCGAGGCATTAGCAAATGCAGAAAGTCCAGGATCTTTTGCTGGCCTTGTGAGAGGTCCCTGTGAGTTCTGATGGTTCTGCTTTGTGCTGGACTTTGTCTTTGGTTAATAGATACATGTACATGATTTCTTGATGCAAATGCTGAGCTGTTGACAAGAAATCTTGCTGTAGTTGATAGAATTGATGTAAAATATCTTTTACAAGTATTGTAGTGGTTTTTTATGGGTATCTCTTTAAAATGTTACATTACAATATCTAAGGATGGTAACAGGAGCAGAGTATATCAGGAGGTGCTCCCTTCTACTATGTTTTAAACAGTTAATGCATTAAATTTTATCACTGCTCATAAAGTCTATACAGAGGAAAAAGAAGTAAAACTTTATAAACCTAGCTTCTGCTAGCAGATATGGCAAGTGATAATCATGTCTTCAAATTTATGTAGTCTTCAGTTGCTGCAAAATATCATAGTGGATTATTTTAACATTTTTAATGGCAGTCTTTATGTATTTTTCATAGGTGGATTTTGTAGATACCAACATTATCATCACTGAACCTTATTTTAACTTCAGTTCAATACAAGAGTCCATGAATGAAATCCTATTTGAAGAATATCAGTTTCAAGCAGTTCTTAGAGTAAACGGTGAGTATATCCCCTTTTATTTCACTTATTATTTTTGAGATTAAAATTCCAATTATGTTTAAATGCATACATTTGTATGTGTATGCATTTACTTAAAATTACTTAAATTCCTTCCTGGAAAATTACTTAATTTCCTTCCTGGCTCTTGAATAATACACTACTATGTGTACTCAGACTCAATTAAAATTTTTTATGGAAATTGAACCTTTACATTTAGACTACTTTTTTAAAAGTGTCTTACATATAATTAAAGCAAATATGGGAAGAGAAAAAGATGGTAGAGATAATGAATATATTTTGAAATAAGACTTTGAGGAAGTCTAACAGAGATTTTTGTGGAGACTTTGACAGCGTTCCTCTTTTGGGAGTGGTGGTGATTTTTAATTTTGCTTTGTATTAACAAATAAAATGCAGCGTTGTGGTCATGAGATGCATTACCTTACAGAGATCACAGGGAATGGTAAAATAACATCTCAACCCTTTTGAAAAATAGATAGCCCTTGAGACTGTTTTGATAAATTGTGGTGTGATCAGCCCGTTTAGAACATAGGAGAGGGAACAGAACGGGCACTGGAATCCATGAAAAAGAATAAAGGGGAAGAGGATATACAATGCTTAATTTTATCCACTGTCAAACTTAGTTCACCTGTTGGCTGTAGTGTTCTGTATTGAGTTCTTAGAAGTCTGAAAAAGGCATTTAAAATTGGAAGCACTTTCATATCAGTGTGAATTCTAAAAGTGTATATTCGTGTAAAGTTCGAATTAAATTTTCTGTTTTTCAGCTGGAGCTCTTAGTGCACATAGGTATTTCCGGGATAATCCATCTGAGCTATGTTGTATCATTGTGGATAGTGGATATTCTTTTACACATATTGTACCATATTGCAGAAGTAAAAAGAAGAAAGAGGCAATTATCAGGTAAACACTATTATTATTTTTTTAGGGGAATTGTTTGTTATGCCTGAAGTTAATAACTACAGAATACCTTGTGTTACTTTTTTTATGTAGGATTAATGTTGGAGGAAAACTCTTAACCAACCATCTGAAGGAGATAATATCTTACAGGTAAAGTAAGAGATTAATTACTGACCATGATCTTGAGACTTGACATAAAATGTGTGGGAAGTTTGTGGGGATATTCTTTCTGGTTATGTGAATTTTAGATTAAATGCTGTTTAAAGGGGATTTTTGTCTATTATTATCTGCTAACTTGCACCTTGAGCTTAGGCTATCAAAAAAAAAAAAAAATTAAAAACCAACAGCCTAATTCATCACAGTGCCAGGGCTTTTGAAGTTGCTGAGGGTGTGTGCATGTTCACAATTATACAGGTTCTTATATATTTTCTCAAATGTTTCAGTAGTTCATAAGTTAGCTGTCAAATAAGTCTTACGTTTTGATTCTATCTACACCACAAATGAAATTCAGGAGAGTTGACTTTTTATTAAGATCCTTTAGCTTGGGACTTCATCTAGGTAAAGAGATAGCAAAGGTGTAATACCTTTGCTATTAAAACTAATTGCAGAGTTATGGCTATTCTTCTTAAGACAGGGCAAACACAGGTAGATATTTGTGTTTATTAAGTTGCTATGTAATGAAATACTAAGTTCTGTTATGTCAGGTATGCTTTTGTAAATTGAGTGCAAGCTTTAGATACCAGTAGATTTCTGTGGAAATTATAGTAATATAGAAATTATAGTAGTGAAATTATAGTAACCTACTTCCAATGCAAAACTGAACGGGTAATACTAAGAATTCTAATTATTCTCAAACATCTTTTTTTGTTGTTGTTTTGTTTTGCACAGGCAGCTACATGTTATGGATGAAACGCATGTAATTAACCAAGTCAAAGAAGATGTGTGTTATGTGTCTCAAGACTTTTACAAGGACATGGAGATTGCCAAGTATGGATACAATGCTATTAAATGTGAAAGTTGGTACTTCTGAATAATTATTTGTACAGAAAAAAATATATCCTGTAAATTAGAATTTTTTCCAGTTAAGTCAAGAGAAGTCTTGCCAGTAAAAAATGGCTGGGATGTAGAACTTGTTCTTTATTATGTTGTGTTTTGCATTCTTCTATTTCAGATTGAAAGGAGAGGAAAATACTGTAATGGTAGATTATGTCTTGCCAGACTTCAGTACAATCAAAAAAGGATTTTGTAAGGTAATAATGGTAGAGATTTTAAGTGTTTTTGGACTGTTTTCCTCTGCACAAGTACACTCCTGTTGGTTAAAAATACTTTATTTTTTCTAATGCTGCATTGTAACTTCTTTCTGTGCTATTCATTAACTGGCTAAATTCTCCAAATGCCTGAGATAAGCATCACATGCTTTTAGATATATTGTGCATCATTTGAACAATGAATGATGGTGTAGGCTCCATCTCTGGCTTCCATATTCTGGTAGAAAAATGACAAACTGTTATCATCTATTTTTGTTGACTTTGTCAAAAGGTTTTATTGTTTCTATGGAAGATTCCACACGTTCTCTAACTACTCAAAACTAAGAATTTATTTAGCTTGCAGTCTTCCTGAAGCTTATTTGTTTACAGTAATTCACGCACACAAAGATAGCAATTTGTAGTATACATTTAAATATAATCATGAAGCCAAATGCACTTGGCTATCCACAGATTTCAGATTGTTGTCAGTGCAAACTTTTAATAACAAGCGTATTTAGTCGCTGCATTTGTGTTGATTTGGTTGCAACGACTGTCGCTAACCACTGTAGCTAACCTACGTGCTGATTTGATGTTTTTTTGCTACCTCCATCTTCTGGAGGTAGGTTTAACCTTCTGAGAATCCTGTGAGCTTTGTGGAAAAAACAGATTCTGAGCAGTTACCTAAAGGTTTTCCTCTAATTTGCATCTCAGATGAGAGGGAAAGTAGGCAGTGGGTCACTCATTTCCTTAGGAAGTTGGCATGAAAATGAAATACTACTTCTCTGGCATAGCACTTTTATGCTCTATTATTTAAAACTTGTAGCTTTCTGTAGTTGTGCTGTCACACATCCTACTCTCAATTATCATGTAATATTGTGCCTTTTTTATTTGTTGAAGGAATTTTGCTTTGCTTTGTTTTAGTAAGTCTCTGAATTTCATCTAAATGCCCTAGTATGTAGAAAGTTCAGAGCTGTTTAGTAGAACAGCCTGGAAAAACTTCATAGGAGTGAAAATTTAACACTGTTATCTTATTTACTGAGTTGGCCATAGTTTCAAAAGCAGTCCCTGTATCTTAAGTGTCACTCTTGCACATATTCACTGTATTTTGCTTGGCAAAACTGCAGCTGATAAGTTGATAGACTGAAATTTAATACCACAGTTTGTATTATTCTTAAAAGACTTTGTAGGTAGTATAACTTAATGTAGAATATATGGCCTTCCACTGCAGTACGTGAAAAAGATTAGCTAAACACTCCAGGATATAATTTCTTTTCCTAAGCTGTGGTTACTATTCATGTCTTTAATTTAGCCAAGGGAGGAGATGGTGTTAAGTGGAAAATACAAGACTGGTGAACAAATACTTCGTCTAACAAATGAAAGATTTGCAGTTCCAGAAATACTCTTCCACCCTTCAGATATTGGTATTCAAGAGATGGGAATTCCTGAAGCTATTGTTGATTCTATTCAGAATTTACCTGAAGGTATAACTTTTAAGTGTTTTGAAATTTGTTGTTCTTGTGTTTTTGTTTTTTTTTTTCTTTTTTTTCTTTTTTTGGCTGTTTTAGATTCTTAAGACTCTTTAGATGGTAATACTCTCAATATGCCAGTTATTAAGATGTGAACTGTTCTGTCTTCTGTTACGTGTCACATACCCTAGGACTGATTATTGTCTACAAGATGCCATGTTATACCAACACAGCTTTGTGGTGGTATATAGATTGGCTTCTGTTTCAGTTAATCACTGTATACTGAACTCTTCCCAACGTACTTTACTAATGTGACTTACATGTCTTCAATGATAGAATATACCTGAAATTATTTTTGTGTTTTAAAATATTTCTTCACTGAAAGAAAACTCAAACTTAGCAAAGCCAGTCCAGTCATTCAAGCATCAAAGTCTAAAACTTTTCTTCCTACTCTGTTTTTCAGTAGTATTAATGCTTTCATGTTACAGATTATGTACACTAATATAGTAGTAACATTAATGTTACTACAAAGAAGACTTTTTAGGTTTTGTGATAACACAGAAATACGGAGGTTCTGAGGCTATGAAATGATATATTATTTGTTTCTTTAAGTACAAAATAAAATCCCTTTTGAAAGGGAAATGTGTTGGTAAGCATGCAATCTCACAGACAAAACATTGTGATTTTTTTAGACTTTGGCTTTGAAAATTAATGAACAGACTGATCACTTTCCTGTTTTGCGTTAAAACTATTTAACTGATGTGATCACTATATGATCACTACTTTGAGTATTTCTCACTCCATTTCCAATTCCTAACAAATTTGGGAATAAACTTCAATTTCTAAATAAATCTTTAGTCTCTAATTACAGATTTATTTATTATTTTTATTTTAAAGAAATGCAACCTCATTTCTTCAAGAACATAGTTCTGACTGGAGGAAACACCCTTTTTCCGGGCTTCAGAGATCGGGTCTATTCTGAAGTTCGATGCCTCACTCCAACTGACTATGACGTTTCTGTTGTTCTTCCTGAAAAGTAAGTCCTAAACTGTACAGAAAAAGCATTTTCTTCTAGCAGAGTAAACTATGAAGTAGGATTTATTTTGCTGATAAAAGCATAATTAATATTTAAAATAATCCCCTTAATTTAAGTGAACCAACATTGTACAAGAAATATATTTTAATCTGGTGTGTTTTCTGACAAACAATTTATTAGAGGCTACCTGCTTGTCTGTTACTTGGCCTAATGAAGTTAAGCACACAAGTAGGTGTTTCCAGGAGCAGTCCTATTACAACTAGATCAGTAAGACTGTAGTTTCGTCACGAGAATTGGATATATAAGTATGTACAATTAGAGTTTAGTCCTTTACTTGAAAGAATTTTCAGCATAGAAATGTCATTAGTATTGTAGCCACTTCATGAATTTGGAAGGGATAACATCTTTGCACCAAGTGAATTTATGTTTGAGCCAAAACAAGTTGTCTTTGATAGTACAAAAAAAAAAATACCTTTTTAAGGTATTATGAGAGAGTATTTTTAAATATTAAGGAATTGTTACCTGTGCAAATAAATACAAAGACATCTCTATCTCATTCCTCATAAAAGGTACTTATTTTGTTATAAAAAGGGAAGCCACTTAGCACTGGTAAAATTTGAAACTGTCTCAAAATTTGCCTGGTGCTGGATGGTTTCATTTAGCAATCAAAAATATCTTGAAACAGTCTTTTCTGATTTTTAGATTTTTTTTTTGTTAGGTATAGCTAAATAATTGCTAGAAATCATCACAGCATACTTTTATATTTAAATGAACTTGCATAAAATTAACAATAGTTTTATTCATTTTTCAGCCCTATTACTTATTCTTGGGAAGGTGGGAAGCTCATTTCTGAAAACGATGACTTTGAAGACATGGTAGTAACTAGAGAAGATTATGAAGAACATGGGCACAATATCTGTGAAGAGAAATTTGATATATAAGTAGCATAGTTGCTTATATTGTTATTCCAGTGTTTTACTCAGAACTGTGAACTGTGGCTTGTTCTCTGTCAGTTAGGATTGTGTTTTAGCTTTCCTGTACTTAACTGGATTGGGGAAAATTCATTTTCAGAGTTTAAAAATAAAGTTTTACAAACCTAATACTATGAAATGTGTGTGTTGCATTTCATTACGTTCTCATCTTTTACTGATAGCTTCATTATATTCTTACTGCAAAAAACTGATAGCACGAGGCAATAAAAATAGTGAATGCTCTTACTGGTGTAATACACATGTTAAGAAGTAATTAAGATACATTAATTATTTTTTTTTGGGGGGGGGAATTTTTATGAAACTGACTGGACATTAAACATTTCTTAAAGGGTCGCTCAAAATTGCCCAAGAGTAATCTGAACACTTCCTTCTTTTTTAAGAAGGGGGTTTGGGTTAGTGGGTTCCTGTTTTGGAGAGCAAACAAACCTCTTCCCCTTCCTCTCACCTTTTGGAACCTCAACCAGGCTTATGTCTGAGGTGAACCAAGTTTGCAGCTCTGGCTTGGTTAATCCTATCTGTTTCCTAGACCTGCATTTCACATTAAACAGAAATGCTTCAGCCTATACTTACTAGTTCTTTTTGCAATGCAACTGTGGCATCAGAAGAAGCTCCTTTACTCTGCCATCAGTGCACATGGGGCAGCAAAGAGCAATGTTGACAAGCAATAGCCGGATAAGAGAGCTGCACTAGTGTGTGTTGCTACACCTGGCTGCCTTGGGTGTCAGGACAGAGTTAGGCACTCAGGGTGGATAACGGATGGGCTGACACTGATCTTGATGCTAACCAACTCATGACTGTAGGTGAATTCTCTAGTTGGGCTGGTGATACTCAACGGGCTCAGGAATGGCCTATTCCTCGCTACAGAGCCATGTTCCCTCTTGTCTGCTCTATGTTAAAGTGCTATGCCTGTTCTATGTTAAAGCAGCTTGGAACAAAGGTGGCTGGTTTAGCCACTTGATGGCGTGAGTTAAGGAAAAGCTTCACAGGATTGCATGCCCTTCAGAGGATTTTAAAAAGTCTTTCTTCCAGTGCAGGGGACTGAAACACAAGTAGATGTTACTATTTCCTGAAATTTGTTTTTCATGATCTATATGACCCAAGGGTAATTGATATAGCTGGACAGTCAGAGTTGACCAAATGAACAGGGGAAACAAAGGTGCATACTGCCAGCCCCCAGGATCACTCAGAGCATTAAGATACATCGATATGCTCGTTGCTGGCTTCTGCTTCTTTTCTTCTTCAGACAAGCGTGTGGTGTTACAGCCAGCTTCTTCTGATCACCATCCCAATTCGGCAAGCTCCTGTTACTACCCAGAAGTCTCAGAATAAGAGCAATACAGGTGAGAACTAAAACCAGCACTCCAGGGAATGAGAAATCCGGGTAACGAGCTGTCCCATTTGCTCGTCCCAAAAGCTGTCAGTTTACTGAGATGATCCTTCTTCACAAATTCAGCCTTTATACTTTGGACTAGCAACTCCTGGTGGCTTTCCTCTAGGCAAAGTGCTGAAAAGCTGGGAAGAGGTATCCTCCTGCTTCTGTTTATTGCCACAGAGGGGACAACTAGGACGTTAACGCAGAACAGTAACTCTTGGATATGACTCGTGTATTATTTATTCTGTGTAAGAAAATCTGGGACACCGCTCCAAGGAGCACAGCGCGCTGTTACTCTGAAATCTGCACGTAGAGGTTGTTCACGTACAAACCCACGCTGGACACGGGTTTGATGCCACAGACCCCACAAACAGAGGTGGGGGTGCGGCCAGAACCCCCCACACCCCTCAGGTGGTTTGGGGTGGAACCGTCAGCAGCGAAGGGCGGTCGGGGAGCCCCGCGCCCTGCCCCGTCCTCAGCGGGGCCGGGGGGCGGCCGTTGGTGCGGGCAGAGCCGCCCGGCGGCCCGGCGGAAGCCGCCAGCGCCTCACTTCCCGCCGCCCCCCTCGGCCGCCGCCCCGCCGGGGCGGAAGTGAGGCGCTGCCGCCGTCGCTATGGAGTAACCGGAGCGGGACGGGGCCGAGGCGGAGGCAGCGGGACGGGCGGCCCGCCGGGCCCGGCAGCAGGGCCCCGCGCCAACGGCTTCCCCCGCGCTGAGGTGGGTCAGGGGCCCGCCCGGCCCCGCGGCCTAGCGCCGCCGGGGCTGCGGAGCGGAGGGGAAGGGGCCCGGCCTGGAGCCGCGGTCGCCGCCGGCCGGGAGCGGCCCTGGGGCGGCTGGGGGCGGGCGGGGACCCGCCGGGCACCGCTGGCGGCTCCGGGCTCGGCGTGGGGAAGGAGCGGGGCGCTGCGGGAGGCAGCCCCGCGGGTTGCGCAGCGCAGGGGTCGCCCCCTGGCAGCGGGTGACAGGCGGGGAAAGCCCCCTCAGAGCGGCCCCTCCGGGGATCGGTGGGGTGTCGGTGGCGGCTCAGTACCCAAATGCTGGAGGAAAAAAAGTGGTGAAGGTGACTTGCTCGGAGGCAGCGGCACCGTGCACATTACATCACCGTGCTGGAGCCTGGCGTCATTGTTAAAACAAGTGCCAGAACTCGGTTAAGCCTGATTTCCCTTTTCCTTCCTTTTCCTTTTCCTTTATTTATTTATCTATTTATTTTCTGAGAGTCAGCTGTTCAAGCACCTGTGTTTTTTTTTTGTTTTGTTTTTGTTTTTTTCTGCGAATACATCATTGCACAAGTCCAGCTGGCGGGCTGACAGTTTGGGTTGGGTGCCGTGAAGTAGCCGTGCACCTGCCTTGTTTCGCAATGGGGAATCCTGGCTTCTTATGGGGTCGGAGCTCTGGCAGTGTGTGCGCTGCTGGGGGGGCAGGGGTGTGGGGCGCACCCCTGGAGCACAGCAGAGGAAGTTATGAAATACTTCAGGGATAAATTAATAGCTTTAAGTCATGCATTTATTTTAAATGAGAACTAAAGTGGTGGGGAGCGTTTATTCAGGATTCACTTTTACTTCAACATTTTGAGTGTTTTGTCTCGTTTCTTACTTTTGGGTGGTTGTTGCCAATTAGCCTTGCCAAGTGGTTAGATTGTCACCGTGCTGATATATTTTTGCTGATGTATGCCAGCAGAGAGACTGCTGTCAGTTGTGAGGGGACTTCATAGTGTATGCCAGATGTCTTTTTAGGATTGCTTCCAGATTTCATACCCTTTGTATTGGGATCAGGTTCTTGCTTTCATAGACTCAATATCAGTAACGTTAAGAATAACCTTCAAATTCAAACAGGAGGAAGGCAAAGTTCTTAAACATTATTGCCTGTTCTGGGTTGCTTATCTGGACACTAATACTCATAAGATCTTGTATTTTTAGCGTTTATTACCTTTTAGCTTGAAATTAAAATTTCATTCCAGGTAAATGACTTGCTTTATTGTCCTGTGATTGTTAATTTTTCAAAAATAGTACCCAAGTCTTAAAGGAACTGAACAATTGAACAGCTTCTACAACTGAGAACTAAAATGGCATATTTCAGATATAGTTAAGATCGTCATGTTTTCTGGTATTCTGGTTATTACCCCAAATAGTTTAGTTTTGAAACTGTTTTTGTATGGATTTGCAAGGTACGTTGTTCCTGTTAATGTACGTTTGCGTTTTTACTGAAACTAGTAACAACAATCATTTTTACAGAGCCAAAGAAAAATGCTTTTGTAGAATGCAGTCCAAACATTGATTCGAGGGTTTCTACAAACGTATAGACAGTGTTAGACAGACATAAACTTACTTCTCAATAAGCAGTTTAAGTTTCTCAGTACAAGTTTTCTCTTAGCTGAAGTAATCAGTGATTTGCATACTGTCAAGCCTGTTGGACAGGGCCTGCCAGGATTGCTTTTTAACCCCTAACCCTTCAGACACCGGAATGCTGTTGGCATTCTCACCTCGCGGCTTTTCCAGGCTTCTCACTGCGGTTAGTCTGTCACCCGCAGCAGAAGGCGGTTCTCTGTCAATTAGTACTACACTTTTCCACTGTCTGTATATATAGAGAAGTTGTCCTTCGAGTTTATCCAACTAATTTGAGCATGCATGTGCATACATTTTCTTCTTCCCATCACCACCACTAATTTTGTGAAGTCTCTCTCTAGATTTGAGAATTCCAACATTGTGTTGATGCTACAGATGATTTGTTGGCTGGAAGTGAACAAAAAAACAGAATGCAAATAGCACAAAATTTAAAAACAGATAAATTAGAATAGTAGTTATCTTAAACTTATTAGATTGTTTTTGTAGTTTCTTAGTATGTAGAGGTTTTCCTACAGAATAAAACCTGAAGACATTAAATATATATATATAAAATATAATAACCTATTGCTCTTATTCAGAATACTCCATGATCCTTGTTTCTAACAACTTATCAGGTTAAAGAAAAGTTCCTTTGTACAGGGATCTTGGACAGTGTCTAAAGCTGTTTGGTCTTGAGCCAAGAGTTGCACGTATTTTTCCATAGCAGAATTGATAAGGTAAAATTGATATATTGTAATAAAATGTCACAAATAATAAAATTACTAAAGGAATTCTGTGGCTCCATAGTTTATTTCCATCTGTGTTCTCAACAAAAGACTTAGTAAGCAAACACATAATTACTCTTAAGATTATCTTGTATTCAGGCTCGGCTCCTCATATCTAGAGCTCCCCATCCCCATATGTGTTGGGTCTGTCTGAGCTGGAGTCACCTTTTCCCTACAGCAGCCTACACAGTGCTGTACTCTGCACTCGTAGCTGGAACAGCACTGATATCACTCCAGTGTTGTGTCTATTGCTGCATAGTGCTGGCACAGCATCAGGACTCCTTCCAAGCCCCCAAGAGCCAGCAGGCTGGGGGTGGGCAAGTGATGGGGAGGGGACATTGCTGGGGCAGCTGACCTAAACCAACCAAAGGGATATTCCATAACACCTGATGTCACACTCAGCAATAAAAGGGGGGGGCTCTCGTGGGGGAGGGGGCTGTTCCTCCTGAACAACCACTACGCGTTTGGGGCCCTGCTTCCCAGGACGTGGCCGAACACCGCTCGCTGATGGGAAGTAGAGAATAATTTTTCCTCTCTCTGTGCTTCCGCGCGGACTGATTGCTTCTTTTGTCTCTGTTTTTTCCTCCCATTCCCTTTCCCTTTAATTAAACCTTTCTTATCTCAAACCTCGAGTTCTCTGTGTTGTATTTTCTCCCCCTTCCTCTTTGAGGAGAGGGGGAGTGAGAGAGCGGTTGTGGTGGAGCTCGGCTGCCCACCTGAGTAAAACCACCACAGTCCTTTTTGGCGCCCAACGTGGGGCTCGAGGGTTGAGATAATAATAGCATTGATTGAAGTATTTACAACTAACATATTGGTAGTCATAATGCTCGGTTTTCTGGTAATACTTTTCTGTGTGGATATGTTGTATATAGCCCACTCTCTGTTTTCTTTTTTCCTTTACATCCGATCGGAGAAAGTGTTGAAGTCTGTGCTTGTTTTTTTTATCATGTTGTGCTGTAACATACTGGCCTTCAGTTTTGTTTGGTATTCAGACCCGGCATTGTTATCCTCCTGGTCTCCTGGAGATTATCTTATTGAAAATATTAGGAATTACAGTGCCTTCTACTTTTCTCCCTGTGGGCTAATTACAGCAGCCTTTCAGTATCTTGGATACCCCTGGTCAGATATTATCCTCCTATCACTAGGTCTAGTGTTTGTCATCTTCCCCAAAGTAAAGCAATTTATTAAGAATATTATTCAAGGACCTGTCCCCAGACAAAGTTGTGGGTGGCAAGGTGTGTGGGGGGATTTGGGCAGGTACCTATCACGGTTTTCTCCTCCAATGGTTCTAAATTTCACCCCTGAACAAGTACAAAATCCAAGAAAACTGGTGGAATGTTTGAAAGACGTATGCCCTGACCCTGGCAATACTAGAGAACTCCACCAGCTGGCTGCACTCTGCTGGGGTCTGGCTTACGCCTATCAGATGTCAATTAACATTGCCCAGCACCCTCAAGGGGATAGGGAGGTTCCTGAATTTGATAATGAGACAGCACACACTGTGACCACCCTAGAGGACCGACCATCTATGGTATCAGTCGCCCCTGTAGTGAAGACGAAACAGTGGAAACGGAGATCAGGTCGTTTAGTAAGGGAAGAAGCTCCTTCTACGGATGAGGGAGAAGAGGAAAAGGCAAGTGGCTCTAAAGCAGCGTTATCACGGCAACATCGCGAAGAAGAGACTGAAATCATAGATGAATCAGAAACTACTCGGTCTCTATCTCTGAGTGAGCTGCGAGAAATACGGAAAGACTTCAGTCGCCATCCAGGTGAGCACATCCTCACTTGGCTGCTTCGATGCTGGGATAGTGGGGCCAATACCCAACAGCTAGAAGGCAACGAAGCCAAGCAGCTGGGATCCCTTTCTAGAGAAAGACTCATTGATAGAGTAATTGGAAGAGAGGCACAAGTTATCAGCCTCTGGAGGCGAATCCTAACAGCAGTGAAAGAAAGGTATCCCCACAAAGAGGATATTGTCTACCAAGTAAACAAATGGACCACTATGGATAAGGGCCTCCAGCAGCTGCGGGAATTAGCTGTGCTGGAGATGCTTTATAGTGATTTAAACAACGCCCAGGCACCTAAAGACCCCGATGAAGTGCAATGCACAGCGTCCATGTGGCGGAAGTTTGTACGAGCTGCACCCCCAACACATGCCAGCACACTGGCAGTCATGGGTTGGGACGAGGGGATGGGGCCAACTGTGGATACCGTGTCCAACCAGCTTCATAAATATGAAGAAAATCTCTCTCCCCCAGTACGGGGCTGCATTTCAGCTGTGGAGAAACTGTCCCAACGGTTAGATGAACACATAGCTTCGTCCTCACCTAAACGGAAAAATCTTTCGGCCATCAAGCGCCAGCAGTCCCCGGCTCAAACAAGGGAGAATCCGGGACGCACACCGCGAGGTACCTTGTGGTTTTATTTACGTGACCACGGGGAAGATATGAGGAAGTGGGATGGTGAACCGACCTCGGCCCTAGCTGCTCGGGTACGTGAGCTACGGAAAGATACAACAGCAACAAAGAGGGCCCCTAGGAAGATTGCTGCCCCAGTTTCTGTTGAACAGTCCCCCAGAGGCAGTAGAAGGAATAGTATTACTCCTGACCCTGATGAAGAGATTTCTGCTTCACGTTTGGAAGAAATAATTGATAGATACTCCGACCAGGATTAGTGGGGCCCTGCCTCTGGCCAGGTAGAGGAGAGGGACAACCGGATTTACTGGACTGTGTGGATTCGATGGCCTGGCACACCGGAACCGCAAAAATATAAAGCTTTAGTGGACACAGGTGCACAGTGTACCCTAATGCCGTCAGGCCACCAAGGGGCAGAACCCATCTCTATCTCCGGAGTGACGGGGGGATCCCAAGAGCTAACCATATTGGAAGCTGAAGTGAGTCTAACTGGGAATGAGTGGCAAAAGCACCCCATCGTGACTGGCCCAGAGGCTCCGTGCATCCTTGGCATAGACTACCTCAGGAAAGGGTACTTCAAGGATCCAAAAGGGTACCGGTGGGCTTTTGGCATAGCTGCCTTGAGCACAGAGAAGATTAAGCAGCTGTCTACCCTGCCTGGTCTCTCACAAGACCCTTCTGCTGTAGGATTGCTGAGGATTGAAGAACAGCAAGTGCCAATTGCAACTACAACTGTGCACCGGCGGCAATATCGCACCAACCGAGACTCCCTGATTCCTATCCATGAGTTAGTTCACCATCTGGAGAGCCAAGGAGTGATCAGCAAGACTCATTCACCTTTTAACAGTCCTATATGGCCAGTGCGGAAGTCCAATGGCGAGTGGAGGCTAACAGTGGACTATCGGGGCCTGAATGAAGTCACACCACCACTAAGTGCAGCAGTGCCAGACATGCTGGAACTCCAGTACGAACTAGAGTCAAAGGCAGCCAAGTGGTATGCTACAATTGATATTGCTAATGCATTTTTCTCTATCCCTCTAGCAGCAGCATGCAGGCCACAATTCGCTTTCACTTGGAGGGGCATTCAGTATACTTGGAATCGACTGCCCCAGGGGTGGAAACATAGCCCTACCATCTGCCATGGACTGATCCAGACGACACTGGAACAGGGGAACGCTCCTGAACACCTGCAGTATATCGATGATATCATCGTATGGGGTAACACAGCAGAAGAAGTTTTTGGGAAAGGGAAGAAAATAATTCAAATTCTTCTGAAAGCTGGATTTGCCATTAAACAGAATAAAGTCAAGGGACCTGCACAGGAAATCCAGTTCTTGGGGGTAAAATGGCAGGATGGACGTCGCCACATTCCGACGGATGTGATCAACAAAATAACAGTTATGTCTCCGCCAACTAGCAAAAAAGAAACACAAGCTTTCCTAGGTCTTGTGGGATTTTGGAGAATGCATGTGCCAGGCTATAGTCAGCTTGTGAGTCCTCTATATCGAGTGACTCGAAAGAGGAACTCTTTCGAGTGGGGCCCCGAGCAACAACAGGCCTTTGAACAACTCAAACAAGAAATAGCTCGTGCAGTAGCCCTTGGGCCTGTCCGTACTGGACCAGCTGTGCAAAACATACTGTACACTGCAGCTGGGGAGCATGGGCTCACCTGGAGCCTCTGGCAGAAGACCCCAGGAGAAACTCGAGGCCGACCTTTGGGGTTCTGGAGCCGGGCCTATCGAGGATCAGAAGCCAATTACACCCCAACTGAAAAGGAAATATTAACAGCATATGAGGGGATTAGAGCAGCTTCAGAAGTTGTTGGTACAGAAGCACAACTTCTCTTGGCCCCACGGCTACCTGTGTTACATTGGATGTTCAAAGAGAAAATCCCCACTACACATCATGCAACCGATGCTACGTGGAGTAAATGGGTAGCGTTAATTACACAGCGGGCTCGAATGGGGAAACCCAATCGCCCGGGAATCCTGGAAGAGATTATGGACTGGCCAGAGGGCAGGGATTTCGGAGCACCGACAGAAGAAGTAACGCGTGCTGAAGAGGCACCACCATACAATGAGTTGCCAGAAGACAGAAAGCAATATGTGTTGTTCACTGATGGATCCTGCCGTGTGGTAGGGAGCCATCGGAAGTGGAAAGCTGCTGTGTGGAGTCCCACACGACAAGTTGTGGAGGCCATGGAAGGGGAAGGTGAGTCAAGTCAGTATGCAGAAGTGAAAGCTATACAACTGGCCCTAGAAATTGCTGAAAGAGAAAAGTGGCCGGTACTGTATCTCTACACTGACTCATGGATGGTGGCAAATGCGCTATGGGGGTGGCTGCGACAATGGAAACAGAACAACTGGCAGCGCAGAGGTAAACCTATCTGGGCTGCTACCCTGTGGCAAGATATTGCTGCCCGGGTAGAAAACCTGGCTGTAAAGGTACGTCATGTAGATGCCCATATGCCTAAGAATCGTGCTACCGAAGAACATCAGAACAACGAAGAAGTAGATCGAGCTTCAAAAATTGAAATAGCTCAGGTGGACCTGGACTGGGGACGTAAGGGTGAACTGTTTGTAGCTCGATGGGCTCATGAAACATCAGGACATCTGGGGAGGGACGCCACATATAGATGGGCTCGTGATCGAGGGGTGGACCTGACCATTGAGGCCATCACACAGGTTACCCATCAGTGTGAGACCTGTGCTGCAATTAAACGAGCCATGAGGGTAAAGTCTCCCTGGAACAGGGGGAGATGGCTTGGATTTCGATATGGTGAGGCCTGGCAGATTGACTACATCGGACCACTTCCACAAACCCGCCAAGGCAAACGGTACATACTCACCATGGTAGAAGCAACTACTGGGTGGCTGGAAACATACCCTGTAAACCATGCCACAGCCCGAAACACTATCTTGGGCCTGGAAAGGCAAGTGCTGTGGCGACATGGTACACCGGAGAGAATAGAGTCTGACAATGGGAGTCACTTCCGAAACAATTTGATCACTTCCTGGGCCAAGAGACATGGCATTGAATGGGTGTATCACATCCCTTATCACCCACAAGCCTCTGGGAAGGTTGAGAGGTACAATGGACTGTTAAAAACTATGCTGCGAGCATTGGGTGCTGGGACATGGAAACATTGGGATATAAATCTACCAGAGGCCACTTGGCTAGTTAACAACAGGGGGTCTGAAAGCCGTCCTGGTCCTGCTGAAACAAAACCCCTACACACTGTGGGAGAAGCTAAAGTCCCTGTAGTGCGTGTGGGGAAGTGGATGGGGAAGGCGGTGTGGGTTGCCCCTGCCTCGGGAAAAGGCAAACCCACTCGTGGGATTGTCTTTGCCCAAGGACCAGGGTATACCTGGTGGGTAATGCAGAAAGATGGGGATATCAAGTGTGTGCCTCAAGGAGATTTAACACTGGGAGAAAATTAATCTGTCATCCAAGTTATGTGTTGTAGGAGGACACTGCAGAACCAATGACAGGTCAACTTTGCAAGGAACCGGGCAAGTGCAACACTGATGTGAGCTAAGCTGGTGCTGGTGTCAAGAAAACCAACTTCGCCTGCCCTGAGTGACCACTTTGACAGATGAAGGCGAAACCATCAACAGTTCTTATGAGCATTTTGGGAAAAGACCTATAGAATAAAGAGAAGTACAGACATAAAAATGCTTCAATGAACAGAAAACAATGGTGATGAGAACATCTATATACTAAACTGTACCTGATTGTGACACAAATGTTATGGAATAAGGGGTGGAAGTTGTGTTGGGTCTGTCTGAGCTGGAGTCACCTTTTCCCTACAGCAGCCTACACAGTGCTGTACTCTGCACTCGTAGCTGGAACAGCACTGATATCACTCCAGTGTTGTGTCTATTGCTGCATAGTGCTGGCACAGCATCAGGACTCCTTCCAAGCCCCCAAGAGCCAGCAGGCTGGGGGTGGGCAAGTGATGGGGAGGGGACATTGCTGGGGCAGCTGACCTAAACCAACCAAAGGGATATTCCATAACACCTGATGTCACACTCAGCAATAAAAGGGGGGGGCTCTCGTGGGGGAGGGGGCTGTTCCTCCTGAACAACCACTACGCGTTTGGGGCCCTGCTTCCCAGGACGTGGCCGAACACCGCTCGCTGATGGGAAGTAGAGAATAATTTTTCCTCTCTCTGTGCTTCCGTGCGGACTGATTGCTTCTTTTGTCTCTGTTTTTTCCTCCCATTCCCTTTCCCTTTAATTAAACCTTTCTTATCTCAAACCTCGAGTTCTCTGTGTTGTATTTTCTCCCCCTTCCTCTTTGAGGAGAGGGGGAGTGAGAGAGCGGTTGTGGTGGAGCTCGGCTGCCCACCTGAGTAAAACCACCACACCATAATTAAGACCTACTTCATCCAGAATGTGCTTCATATCTAGTTCTGCTCCTGAGTAGTCCTGTTGAAGCCATAACTACTATTTCTGATTTTAAAGCTGATACCTTTCCTTTTTATAATACCTTCTCTTAAATCTCCTAGTCTGGCTCTCTGTTTAGAGGCACAAAGTTGCGTTACTCAGCTGACGTGGACATTGGAGAAGTGTCTCTGGAGTTACAACGGTAGTGTAATTGCATGTTTTGCTGTGGAAGATTACTGAGGGTGGGATATAACTGCTGCAGTAGTCAGGACACAGCAACATCCTGTGTTGCTTCCAGCAGTTCATATGCGTAGAACTAGGTTAGCACCGTGCCGTACATCTACATGAGTGAATTCTTCGGTTACTCAGAAAATTCTTTTAAGAAAATTTGCTTAGTGTGTTTATTACCTCTTTTAGGAAACAAGTCTGTCTGTCAAATTTAGTACTAACCAGGTTATTTGCCTTGAGTTTGTATGGAATCAGCTCTGTAGTACCATGGGGAGAAGGTGTGCATGTCTGAATAACTTCAGTCCAGTCATTTCAGTCAAGTTTGACTGAGATACGCAGTTGCCAAAGACAAATAGCTATGGGTTCTGTGGGAGTAAGGAAGCGTGGAGAGGAAACAAACTCCCATCTGTGTCACAAATGTGGAAAACGCTGGCTGATCAGACACCAAATAATCTGTGTAGACCAGAACAATGCCTTAAAATACCTGAGCAGTGGGTAAAGGTTTAATTCACTGCAAATAGGCTCTTCTCATCAGATCTGTTGGGCAATGGGGCTGATTAGTCTCACTGCTCCCTGGATTGCTTGTTAGTGCCTTCTGCTTCTTTTGTCCTCGCTGGTAAAACTTAGAAAAATTCTTTATCACAACTGAATGTAGTCTCTTTCATTTGAACAGTAGTGACATTTGCTATTTTTCAAGATAGTTTTGCACAAGTTATGTACCAATTAAGTATATGAAAAATAAGGCTGTGAGTGAAAACAGTATTTCTACAGATCTCAATATATTTGCTGATGTACTGTCTTAGGTTTATTCTACTGTAGGCTGAAGACGTTAGTATTCTCATTTGAAAAGTCAGATGAAGAAATATCTTTAGATGTTGCATTTGAATATACCACATAATTGTTATTCCAGGAAATCATTTCTTTCCATTCTCTCCTCATCTTTCTACACATCAATAAAGTAGATGAATGTCTGTCTCACTTTCACTATTTCTGTCACGTCTCCATTCTTTCTTGTGTATCTGTTATCAGAGAGGCAGTTGTATAAATGGGATATATTTTTCAAACTTTTGTCTCATGGAATAGACAAATCAGATTTTTGGAACTAATTGTGACAACCAAGGAAACCATGTAATTGCACAGTAGAGGGGAAGGTGAACTAAATTGTAAGCAGTCACAGTCTTTTAGCTCTTAAATTTGCAAGGTGATATAAATAAACTCACACGTACAAGTTTGCTGCATAAAAAGGCAGTTTGTTGTTCCCTACTCCATCAGGAGCTGATCAGCTCATGAATACTTAGGTCAGACAAATAACGTCAGCAATTCTGATGGGTAAAATACTAAATTTTGAGCTTGCATTTTGGCAGGCACAGTGTAGGAAATATACATATTTTATAGTTGTCTTCTGTATAATACAAATCTTTTCATTTGCTGATCTGGGATTTTAAGCAGTCTTTCCCTGCAGAAAACGTGTAGTTCCATAAGCACTGGAATCAATGGAACCTGGTTTCATTTCGATTTGGTTCTCCTGCTTGATTGATGTTGATGCATAAGGTGTGAACCTTTCCTTTCATGGGAGCAGTTTGTAGGTTCTCTGCTGTATTCAGCCATTCGTTTTCAAGAAATGGTTGTGTGTTTCAGTCCTCAATTGCTTTGATAGATCTAGTAAAGAATGATCAACAGATTCAAAAGCTTTTGAGGAGGGGTAACAAGGATGTACACTCCCCAGGCGTGCACACATAAATATGTTTGTGCAGTATGAGTATGTCTGACTGCAAAGTCCTGGAAATTATATTTCAATATTCCTTTTTCTGTGGGTTACTCCTATATATTGTTGGATCCTTGGTTAGATGTCCTTTAATATTATAATTTTCAACATTTCTCTTGTGTTAATAGAATTTCTGAGAGACTGAAGATTTTTTTCTTGTCTTTCTAGGATACTACCTTGGTAGAGACAATGGAGTCCATGCTGAATAAACTGAAGAGCACCGTTACGAAGGTAACGGCAGATGTCACCAGCGCGGTCATGGGAAATCCTGTGACCAGGGAGTTTGATGTTGGCCGACATATTGCCAGTGGTGGTAACGGTCTTGCCTGGAAGATATTTAATGGAACTAAAAAATCAACAAAACAGGTGGGTTGTCAAGTAAAGACCTGTGTTTATAAGCATTAGATAACAGGCTGGTAGGTAGCAGCTCTCAAGTGGTATTTAAAACAAAACCCAACTGGGTAGACGAGTTTTAAGTGTGTAAAATGAATTGATGACATCAAAACTATTTAAATATGATGTTCTCACCTACATAGGTTACAGATACATTAAGCCTTCGCTGCCAGAGAAGGAAGTTGTTCTGTATTCATAGCGTAAAACTTGACACGAAGATGAAGAATTAACTTGAGTTAAAACCGACCTGACAAGAAGGAAGAGGCTCGTTTGTTTTAACATGGATCAGTTCTCCAGTTTAGTTTACCTTGCAGTTCTGGGGGGAATAATACTACCTCTTCACAGTATTAAAAGATCGTGAACTGTGCCATTATTTGATCTCAGAAAAATAAGCTGTATTTTTTTGCTCAGCTGCCACACAGAAATTGAGGGGTTAGAGATGTTATTAAGTCAGGAGATAGAGTGACTGCAGGGTGTGGGGCAGAGGAGTAGGGTGTGGTGGAAGTGAGGTCTGCCTTCCTTGTGCAACTTTCAGCCGGGTATATTTGCCTTCTAAAGTAACGCTGCTTAAAGTGTTAGTGTGTAGAGCACTAGTATACAAACTTTTGCCTCACATGAAGCCACATGTGTAGGTAAAAGTGGAATGGTGGCTGTCTTGGTTTTGGCTGAGCTAGAGTTAATTTTCTGCGTAATAGCTGGTATGCTGCTGTGTTTTGGATTTAGGAGAGCAATAATGCTGATCGCACACCAACGTTTTAGTGGTTGCAGAGCAGTGCTTATACTGAGTCAAGGACTTTTCAGCTTCTCATGCTGTTGTGCTACCGAGGAGGCTGGGAGTGTGCTAGAAGCTGGGAGGGGACAGAGTCAGGACAGCTGGCCCAGACTGGCCAGAGGGATGTCCCATACCGCATGGTGTCGTGCTGAACAGTAGAACTGGAGGGAGTTGGACAGGGCAGGGGACGGCTGCTGCTCAGGGACTGGCTGGGCATCTGTTGGCAGGTGGTGAGCAATTGCATTGTGTATCACTTGTTTTATATACAGTATTATTTTTCCTTCCTTTTCTGTCCTATTATGCCTTCTTGTCCTGTGAGTTTTACCTTTTTCCCCAATTCTCTCTCCCATCCCACTTGGGGGGAGTGAGCAAACAGCTGGGTGGTGTTGAGCTGCCGGCTGGGTTGAACTACAGCAGTGACTTTGGAAGAAGGCATGTCAGAAACAGAGTTTAAGAGCTGTTATTATAGTGTGTTTTTGTTGTATGGGAGAAATGTGACATCTTTTTCAAACTCTGAGAGGAAATAGACTTTTCAGTGAGTAAATAGAAAAGTTAGTAAGATACAGTCTTCCCTTAAACTTGATGCTGAAGTGATACATAGTCACTTAGAGAATGAATCAATACTACAGATGTGCCAAAAAGGAAAGGATACAAAGGAATAACTTTGGAAAACATGGGTATAATCTGTTAGATGGTAGGAAAATAAACTGTAGCAAATGGAAAAGAAGCATAACATGAAGAGTGAATAATATGTGGGGAATGTGTGATATGATTGTGTCAGAATCTGCATAATGTTAAGCATATATTGTGCTCATATGATTCTCCTGCATCTGTCTGTTGTTCCAGGACTCAATACATCCATTGTTTAATGAATTTACCAAATGTAACGATTTTTTTTTGTCTTATTCAAAGCAGTGATAACATTGAAAATAGAGTTTTGATAGTTTTGATACAATCTCAGTGTTCAGTAAATAATTGACCTGTACCAGGCATAGCTTTGAGGGTATAGAGAGTTACTGAAACTTCCGTTCAGTCTGCCCAGTCGACAGTGTATATGGAACTTGTTTCCAGTCAGTCATGTTCTTTCAGCTTTAGATGAGTGTTTTGATGGCCGACTTTACAGAAGGTTAGTTCAAGTGTTACCATACTTGAACCTGTATTGTCTCTGTAAGTTCTTACTAACACCTGTGCATTTGTATGCTGTCCTCAGTCATTAAAAATAGAGGGGCAGTTGTATTGCAGAGAATTTTAGCTGGCTGGTGATTTGACATGTAATTGGCATTCATTATTAATATTGCCATCACGCCAACGTAGTTTGATATTGCAGAACGAAACTGCCCATCAAGACACACACTGTGTGCTCCATTGCACTGCACGGTATCTGCTGTTTAACATTACTTTTTTCTTTTGCATGTACCTTTAGAGTGTTGGTTGGGCAATATGGAAGTGGCTGGCTGTCTTTTTAAAAGTGGTAACAGTCACTTCTGTGAAGTCACGCATGGAGCTACAAGCGCTTAGCTTCTATTTAATTATTTATTTATGTAGTTTTACAGCAAATGTGTATTGTGATCTGACAAGCAGGATGTAAGACTTAATCACCCTTCTTGTTACTTTGCAATAACACAAGTAGTAAGTCGTTGTAGCCATATAAAATAGCTGTTTGGAGTCTTAGTATTGCAGCAGTAGTGCTGATCTGAAATGTTTGTTCCCAGAACAAGCGGAACTCATCTGTCTTACAGAAGATGATCAGCTGAGTTAAGATTTCAAATGTGTACTAATTCGGTTTCTATTTTAAGTCTGTGAGTTACTAAATTCCCTATCTTGTGAAAGTAGATACGTATGATACAGCAGTAGATACGTTCTTTTCAGACTTCTACCTGGTTCCTCCCTTGCTGTTTTTCCTGGTTTTCTGAATGTTTACTTTTTTTTTTTTTTTTTTTTTTCCAATACGTCATGTCTTTTCTTGCTTATTTGCTTGGCGACTGAATAATAACCTAACAGAAAGTGAGGAAAATACTTACCTGTGTACGTGTGCTTGTCTGTACGATAGCTGACTTACTGATTATTTAAAAGATTTCTTAGTCTTTCTAGTTACACCCTTTCTAGTTACACAACATTACATCTTTGTATGCTTATGTTTTTCTGGCATAATGTGGCACTTGTCCTTTTTTTCTGTGTAGAAAGAGCAATCAAAGAAAAAGATAGGGTAAGATTGCTTCAGAATGTTCTTGCCAGTTTATTAAGACCCTGCGCAAACTCTGTTCAGCCACAGTCAAAAGGTGGATATACTATCAGCACTGTTTCAGCCACAAGTCTGAAACACAGCACCATATGGGCTGCTATATAGAGAAAGTGAACTCCATCTCATCCATACCCAGCACAAATAAAAAACTGCCCAAAGAAGCCAGAAAAAAAAAAACTAAAAATGGTGCATTTAGTGATTCTTACTACAAGGATACAAAACTTTTGCAAATGCATGTATTGGTGAGAAACTGGTCTTTGGGACAATGGTCAACAGGATTTCCCTGAAATAGGTGAGCACAATCCAAGAACACTGATTTACCCTTTTCTGCTTAGGGTCTAAAAGCATTACAGGTGAGTGAATATGGTTATAGCCCAATTAAAGTGTGTCCTGTGTCTTGTGTGTTGTGGGCAATGCTTATTCCTGTTTCCACGGGTAACACCATTTTTACAACTTGTATGCAAAATACTTAGTGACATTTAATTCCTTGGCAAAGGTATTGTAAAACTGTTCTTTTTCAGTGATTAATGATAAAAATTCTAACAACAGATGATTTCTTTAAGATCTTTATCTTAGCAAATATTTGCATGGTGCACATCATAGCATACAACTGTGTTAACATCATCACTGAGCTTTACCTTTCTAATACTGCCTTGAAGTAAAGCACTTTAAGCATGGAGGAGGTAAGAAGGTGCAGATTGGCTCACGTTTGTGAACAGAATTGTGATTTAAACTTAGATCTCAAGTGGCCATCTACAGCTCTATGTACTTGTCCATTCTTCTTGACTCAGGTGGTGGAGCTATCAGTACACTGCTGAGACAAGAGCATGCTGAACAAGGTGTGTTTACTTTCTATCATGTAATGAATGGAAGTTTTTGTCATTAAAGGCTGTTTTGCCCCTAATTTCATAGAATATCCTGAGTTGGAAGGGACCCTCAAGGATCAAGTCCAACTCCTGGCACCATACAGTTCTACCCAAAGATTCAGACCATATGACTAAGAGCATAGTCCAAATACTGCTTAAATTTTTTTTTTCACTTCCTTTTTTTTTTTAAAGCAGTGGAATTTTTGAATATATTTCGTTCTCTCTTATGCTGAATTTATTTTCATATCATGAAGTTGGAATTATGATGCAACTGAAGAACCAAATAACAAGTTGTCATTTGCAGAAAGAAGTTTCTCTTCTTTCAAGCCTATGAAATAAAAAATACAATTGGAAGTTTCCCTAGGTCTTTCTGTGGAAAGAATTATTAATTTTATGTAAACCTTTGCAGTTTCAAGTTTCCGTGAAAGTAATTATATCACCAGCAAATGGAACCTCTATCAGTTACAGTCAGTAGCCCTTCCTCCTTCTTAGGGTTGAATATCAGGTGGTGTAAAACAGAAGAGGAAAAACACAAACGATTTGTTCGTAGCCAAAATCTGACAGGGTTATTTGGCTTATGCAGTGCAAAATTCTGAATGCTGATAAATATTTCCAGGTATAATATATCATTTCAGTAATTTTTGTAACTTGAGTATGTGTTCCATGGTCTCTCTATAGACTCAGCTCTTTTGTCATTTTTCTGCACAATGATGCTTGGTGACTTCTGGATGTGAAGATACTATGTTGTTGATGCTTGCATATAAAATCAGTGTTGGTTATGGAATTGAATGTCTCCCATTTCAGAATGCTGTATTTTGAATTATTAATACCAGAACACAGTGAACATTTTAGGGGACATGGGTAGTCCATGGGCACTGTGGTGACTTTCTTCTGGCATCAGATGTGTTACTTGATAAAAAAGGAAGGTATTGAAAGAAAGTTACCACAAAGCTCAAATTGTTTTGATTCTTGAAACTTCATAATAATGATTTAAAAAAAAAAAAAGGCATTTGTACCTACAAAGTCAATGTAATAGCAATCACTTTCATATCTAGAATACTGCAATTTTATATACATATAAGTATTGGAGCTAATTTTGGATATGTAAGAGTTCTGTCATACTTCAAATCATGCAGGATTGTAGCAAGCACCAACAGGACTTATAGCCATCATAAAATATTAAAAAAAAAAAAAAAAAAAAAAAAAAAAGGCTGATGTCCCACGCTTTCTGATTTAAATATTCACTATCTGATATTGTTGACTTCTCATTAAACAGAAATGTTTTCAGAACTGCAATATTAGTTGGAGATTTTGTTATTGGTCACTTTACTGCTCAAACCATTAATCTGCTGTACTGGAAAGTGTGTGTTTGTTTTGAATTGTGAGTAAAAAGTATGTCTGCTGTCCTTTGTAATCACAAGGTTCTTCCCTGCGTTATGTCAATGTTACTGTTCCACCCATCCCACTTGGGGCTGGAACACAGAGAGGAGATGGACAGAATCAGGAAACATGTGCTTAGTTGAGTAAGTTATAGGCATTCACCTGATAACAGTTAAATGAAACAGGCACCAGTTAAAAAATATAAACTTGTTTTTGTGTGTTAGACTGACTGACTTATTTATGTTAGCCTATTGCTAGAGGTCATCTTTTTTTAATGAATAATGTAACTGTTCCTGAAGATTTTAGTTAAAATAATGGTTATAAAATGTGCAGTACTAGAGCATATGGTTCCTCTTGGAACTAAAACTGTGTGTTTTCATATTATTTTCTACTGTTTTTTAACTTTATTATTCATCGTGACACTGTTGTAGGAATATAAAAAGGCTTCAGTTTTGTTTCATGATAAAATTTTTAATTCCTTTTTTTTTTCTCAGTTGATTTATTTCTGTTTAATGGCTTCCATAGTGGAGATGTAGTCTTTTATTTCACATCCAATTATGTAATTTTGAAATTTCATATAAATTTTGTAATTTTCTCCTTTTCCATTTGCAGAGGTTGGTTGGAAGAACTCTTTTCTCTATTTTAAAATCCATTACATTTCTGGCATTTCATTTTACATGTGAAATGTAAAAAATATTCCAAATGCGTTATCTTGTGAATGGTCAGGTTCAGTGATTACTTAGATATTCTGTCACTATAAATTCTCTCTCTTGAAAATCTAATTTAATATAAAACGTATTGGTTTGGAACAACACTGAGACAGGGTGTAGTTTAATAAAGTACCACTTGATATATTTAATGCCAAATGAATGCATATCCTCAGAATATTTTATTTGTTCATAGTTAATATAAATGCTTCCATCTACTTAAAATCAAGCAGTTTCCTGTCTTCTGTATCCATTGCTTGGTCATGCTATAGGTAGACATTACAGTTTATGCATTACTGTTTGTGAGGTTGGGAGCAGTATAGCACAATAATCTTAAAATACATATTCCAGAGTTTATATGCAAACACAATGATTATGTCTAGGACAGAGTAAGTAGAGAAACAGATATATACGTAGATACACATTGAAATACTTCTTGCATTGGTAGCATTGAACTGTTGATTTAAAAAGTGTGTGCACATATGTAATTGAGTATAGGCTTCGTTTTTTGGATGTGTTATGTACTGAAAGACTTTTGTTGCTTATTTCTAGGAGGTGGCTGTTTTTGTATTTGATAAGAAGCTAATAGACAAGTACCAAAAATTTGAAAAGGATCAGATTATTGATTCTTTAAAACGAGGCGTTCAGCAGCTAACCAGACTTCGACACCCTAGACTGCTTACTGTTCAACATCCATTGGAAGAATCCAGGTAATCCGTAGTAAAGTTTAGAACAGACTTTCTTAGTTACTGATTTACTGAATAAAAAATATCTGGAGCATTCAGCATGTACATCTGATGTATATACTTATATAAATCTGAATATATTTACTCATGTGAGAATGGTATTCTGCCCACCCTCAGATCTTTTTTCACCAAGTCATAAGATGCATCCCTGTTGTAAATCTAATTGTTAATCTATTGTGTGATCTTAGCTGTAACTACACAACCCTTACAGCAAGAATATGTGGTAGTTCAATTAATTTCACTTTTAAAGAACTCATATTTGTTTTCCTTCAAAAGGTTGTTCATTCATTTGTTCTATTTATGAGATACTTCATGCATGGGAGATTGGAGACTTTGGGTGAACTGTATCTCTTGTGGCCACATGCATTTATAAGATCCTCAAATGCCAAATGAAGGAGACAAAATTTGGTGCATTTTTGTAGTACTTATTTGATTTATGTATGATTGGTCGCTAGGCACAATAATGGGTTAGTCTTACACATTTATTATTCAACTGTAGTGATAAGAGCACACTAAAATCTGCAAATAAAATGAAGATTTTGTGTTAAAATAGAAAACTGATTCTACTGGCGAAGGTCATGAGGGTTTTCAAGTTTTTATTGTGTCAGTCTGAATGTCATTTTGATGTTATTCAGGGAACAGTTAAAGAAGCTGTACTGTACGGCAGACATCAGCACTTGCAGTGTTCATTCAGTTCCTTTAATTAGATTTGCCCATCCTTCTGTTATTCTGTCTTGGGTCCTTATTTAATTAACTCCTAAAGTAAAAAACAAAACAAAAAAGCCTTTTATTATTCCCTCAGAACAACAGCAACCAGAGTATTTATGTTATGAAAAATGCAGAGTAACTGTTTCCTGGGTATTTTTTATTGTCTATGCCTTAACTATAACTAAATGTATAAGTTCCATGGTAAAGCTGAAATTGGATTAAAAATGAAGAACTTCGTCTTTCTGTGCTCTGATTCTTCCTTGTGATTATTCCCAAACGAGTTCTGTAGCCCTGGTAGTGTTAATAGAAGTGGAGGGGATGCTCTCAACAGAGTGGTGATGTGGGCTCAGTCAGGGTAGCTGAGGCTTATGAATCAGGAAATTTTAATTTTCTTTTTTTTTCTTTCCCTTCAGAAAGGCAGCAGGAAAGACTTAAGTCACTTTTAATCTGGATGAGTAGTAAGAGTCTTGCATGTTTCATCAGCCTTATTTTACCTTAAATAGCAAGCAGAAAAGCTTTGCTGTAGATTCATGCTGAGACAGTGTCTTCTGTGTTATTTTTAAGGAATAAACAAAAAGTTAGATTAGTCTTCTTGCCTATGATTTTATTATTCAGAAATATACCTTCATTAGTGGTACACAGCCTTGTTTTCTGTGTTCATACTGATGCAATGTTTTTAGTGTTCTCACGAAATATTCTTTCTTAAACCAACAATGTGCACTACCATCTACACTGTGCTTTCTCCAATAAAAAAAAAATCAGGACTTCCACATTTGAAATTTGGAAGCACAGTGTTACAATTAATCTACTTTATGTGTGGAAACTTGCTTCATCTATGTTTTTTAGATACCACTAACAAAAAGATCGATAAACAAGACCTTCAGTTCTTCAGGAAGAAAGCAATAGAACAAATAATTAGGAAAGCAGTCCCTTTGCAGGCAAAGTGCAGGTCATATAACAAGCATATTTGTGTGTACTTGTTTTATATTGATTTGCAAAGAGAAAGAATATTCAGATGCTACCTTAACATGTTATTGTTTTTGCGTCTGATTACAGTTTGACTACATTAAGCATTGCTTCAACTGGAAGCATGCTGGTTTTAGGCACAGCTAACAGCCTGATTGTACAAGGTTTAACAACAGTAAGAATTATTTGTTTGATTTTTCTTGAGTCAAGACAAAAAAAAGTACCGGTTTAAAAAAAAACAAAACAACAAAAAAAAAATTATGAAGCTCTGTGTGCATCATTGGTGATGTTATCAGACTAACATAATCAGAGTGTTATCAGAATAGAGTAACTTAGGCTGATTTATATATTTTTATAAGATTATTTTTTGAAATTTAAAATTATTTTTATATATGTGTAAATATATATAAAACCACTAATATAAATGCTTACAATGATTCAAAACCTGAAATAAAACATGTTTGAGGTTAATACCAAGTCTGATAATGCGTGATATGATGTCTGTATTGTTTTTTTGTTTGCAGTCAAGAGTTCTATTACATTTATTTACAAGAAACTTTTTTTTTAATCTGTTTTCTCTCTAGAGACTGCTTGGCATTTTGTACAGAACCAGTGTGTGCAAGTTTAGCTAATGTTCTTGGCAGCTGGGACAATCTACCTTCTCCCTTACCATCCGACATTAAAGAATACAAACTTTATGATGTGGAGACCAAATATGGCTTGCTTCAGGTATGGCAATTTTGCATTTAAAATTTTCTTGTGCGTTTAGTGTTAATCATCATTTCATAGTTTACCTTGTCTGTCTATAGTAAATCAAATAATTGCGAAGTGGGAGATGATAATGGCCTGATCACTATATGTTTAAGAGAAGATGAATACTGGAGGCTCTATAACTTGCTACTATTTTTGCTTATTCTGACGTAAAATGATAAACTGAATTAATTTATTATATTCTATATAAATGTACTACAGCTGTCATTTGTGAATCTTTCTGTGGAGGGACAAATTTTGGTGAAAATTTTCTTCAACATTGATAGTTAATCAATGTTAGTAATTTCATCTGCTGCTTACCGATCTGTATTTAATTTCCTTCATACATAATTTTTAAAACATAGTCTAAAGTCAGTGGTGAAAAATTCCTTCTTTGTTAACATCAATATAATGATGACCACAAGAAATAAGGTTGTACATGTGACAAATTTTATAAATGTTGTCCAGCATATCTAGGGAAATATTTAACCTGAAATAATCTTTTATTAACAGGTTTCTGAAGGCTTGTCCTTTTTGCATAGCAGTGTGAAGATGGTCCATGGAAATGTTACTCCTGAAAATATAATTTTGAATAAGAGTGGAGCATGGAAAATTACAGGCTTTGATTTTTGTATCCAATCAACAAATCCATCTGAACAGGAGGTAATAGATCTTTTATATTTTTCTTTATTATATTTCAGATTCAGATTTTTATCTGAAACCAGGTTCTTAAGCTTGCATTTTAATACAGAATCACTTATTTAATGTTCACCTCTATTTTGTTGGCAGAAAATTTGAACATATGGTACAGGCTTGAACATACGGTACAGATCTGGACTGATGCCTTTGGTCATCAGAGAGAAAGAGGCCAACTTGGCTCAGTAGGCTCGGAATAGGCTAGTGATGGCCTCAGATCAGCTGAAAGTGCAGTGCCTGTGGCACTTCAGCTCACCTGCAGAATGTACAGGAGAATGCTCACCTGTAGGCATGCGCCTAAATAATTTAGTCTTTTACATCCATTCTGTGCTCGCTTGCTATCTCCTGAAATGAATTCCTATCATCGTTCATTTCCCTCTTTACAGCAGTGCTATGACATTCACATTACTGTTACTAATTCTAATGTTCAGACTTTAACCGTGTGAACTGATCACTTGAAGTTACAGACATAGATTCTTCATAGTTTTGCCTTACTCAATTTCTGTTTCATGCGTAATTGAATTTGAATGAATTAATTTTTCTTTTTTGCTGCTCGAGGTTTCCTATTTAAATTCTATAAAAATCCCTAATAAATGTACTTTTTTATTTCTTTTGTAGCCAAAGTTCCCGTGTAAGGAATGGGATCCAAACTTGCCATCCTTGTGTCTTCCAAATCCTGAATATCTGGCACCAGAATACATTCTTTCTGTGAGCTGTGAGACAGCCAGCGATATGTACTCCCTAGGAGCTGTTATGTATGCAGTGTTTAATAAAGGGAAACCAATTTTTGAAGTCAACAAGCAGGATATTTATAAAAGTTTTAGTAGACAACTCGATCAGGTAGTCTATTTATAAATATTATACATTGATTTTCAGATTTGAAAAGTGACTGTTTTAAAGCAGATTTAAGTATAAAAAATCATAGTAAAATATGGAAAATTAAAATATGTGTAGAGGACGCTACACGTACCAACTTTATGAACTACGAAGTTCTGTTTTTCAGCTGTTTGCTCTGTAACCATGTTGAATGCTGGTCTTGTAGGATAAATGCTTTACCTGTCAGGGCGAACAGTGTTTAACAGAAAGCAATGAATGACCAGTGTAGGACAGGTGAAGATTGCCAACTTTAGAGTGATTTGATCGATTGGTGTCCATTTAATTACCAGCTATTTCACATTCTTTGTGGACTATGAACATTAACAGAAGATAGTCGATTGGAACAGCTGGCATAATGTACATTCATGTGCAAATTTCCTTTGTATCTTCTTTGGGTGCCCGTTGTCTTAATATTATGTAATGTATTTTAATATGTCTAAACAAGACTTCAGATAATAACGTGTACCTCTTTAAAAATACTGGTTTTGTGTTCTCTAATAACCTGAACACAATTAGAAGTTGGGAACAGGGGGATGTGACCTGACACAGGTAGGCTTTTGGGAAATGGAAAGAAAACCGAGGTATCAGAAGCAAATGGGTTATGAAAGGGGAGGAGGGAGGGATATCAAAGGTGTGGGTAGAGAACCCAGCAAGAGGACAAAGTATAGTCCTAATGTATATTGGAAATAGTCATATGCAGGATTTTCTGACTTCATGGTGCATGTGCTTTAATTACTTGTGCAGCTGAGCCGTTTAAGCTCCAGTAATCTTCAAAATATACCAGAGGAGGTGCGTGAACATGTAAAGCTACTCTTGAATGTAGCTCCAGCAGTCAGACCAGACGCAGATCAAATGACTAAGGTCAGTTCATGGAAACTACAGTGGCTATAGGAAAGAGGGAAAATAGTGTTTGACTTGTAGAAACAACAGAGCTATTTTAAAGTGTTTTTTTTTTTTTCTTGTTAATCTTTTGGTTGAAATATTAAATGTTTTTGAATTACTTGGGCAATAATAGTGTTAGCTGGTCCCTAAGTTTGTCCTTACTCTAACCTTTGTTAGTGTGAAAGAAGTGTATGCTGAAACAGAATTAAAATAATTACTCAGTACAACAGTCTTTTGTTAATTTCTAATACAGTATATTTTATGATAGATTTTATTAAATTCAATCTTTAAAAATGTACTGGAAGGATATTAAAGCCATGAAATGACAAAGAGTAGTGAATTTCAGGATTAACTTTTGGCTTATGATTCGTGTGTATTATCATGTAGTTCCACCCCCCCCCCCTTCCCCCTCCCGCCATGAGCAGGGACACATTCCACTAGATCAGGTTGCTCAAAGCCCCATCCATCCCAGCCTTGAACGCTTCCAGGTATGGGGCATCCACAGTTTCTCTGGGCAACTTCTGCCAGCAGCTCACCACCCTCATAGTGAAGAATTTCTTCCTATTATCTAATCTAAATCTACCTTTTTCAGTTTAAAGCCATTACCCACGGTCCTATCAGTACATGCCCTTGTAAAAAGTCCCTCTGCATCTTTTTTGTAGGCCCCCTTTAGGTACTGGAAGGCTGTTTTAAGGTCTTCCTAAAGATAATATGGAGCTTTACATGGGCCTTGCTATTTTAAATGAGGTCAAGGTAACCTGTGCAGAGTTCCATGATCCTGTACTTAAGACTCCTTTTGGTATGTGATTTAGAACATAGACTTTAAATCTATGCTTCAGACTAGCTTGATTTCTATGCAGATTTATTTTTTTCTTTATTGCCATACTCCTATGAGCTTCTCTTTCTGCCTGATGGCAGAGATTCTTTATATGATTTTATATCCTTTCAATTCGCACAAATTTTTCAAGAGAAAACAGTTGTCTAAATGGTCTGAGAGACACTCTTTCTCTAAGCATGATAAGACCATGAAGTTTGATATATCCCTCCCTGAAACAGAACTAGCAGAAAGGAGGACTCTTAACCATGCAAGTTTTCAAATGCAGAACATCCCATTCCAGTCTGTGTAGGTCTGGGATAGACATCCTTCTATTCTTTTCATTCAACTGCCAACCAAAAGCTGAATATTCAGGGATGGATTTAACAAAAATAAGTAAATACTGCCCTCGTTATGCATTTGCATCAGTCTTTCATGAATGATGAAGTTCTGTTAGTATTAAAGGTTTTTTCCTTTTTCGTAGACAAATTATTTCGTATACAAAGTTAATTTATATGAACATGATGTACATTATTATACTTTATAGTATAATATACTATATAGTATACTTTAAAATGCTAGAAAAATTGTCTTAATCAACCTTTATCTGTTAATGTTACAGTACTTAGTATTCAAAAATTTACTTTTCTAATCATTTATTGCAGCTACTTTGTTGTAAAGTTTTACAGTAATACATTGAGAAGGTAAAAATATGACTGTGTATGGAATCTTTGTAGTAGTATCAATATTGTATCCTTCCAGATCATAAACTTTTTCTCTTACTTTTAGATACCGTTCTTCGATGATGTAGGAGCAGTGACACTTCAGTATTTTGATTCATTATTTCAAAGGGATAACCTTCAGAAATCACAGTTTTTTAAAGGGCTACCAAAGGTTCTGCCAAAGCTGCCTAAGGTATGTCTGTATGATTTCTTGAAATAGTTTAAAAATACCATAATGTACCATAATGGACTGCCATGAGGTTGACAGAATAGAGCAGTAGGAAAAAAGAGGAGATTGGAAAATAATTGTGGGAATTCTTCTCAGCTATCAATACATTTGGGAACAGGAAATGGCAAATTGTGCTATAGCACATGTACGGAATCATTGGTTGCACATCCTGTTGTAGTCCATCCCACTTCTAAAGGATGTTATCTTCTCCCCAGTTACAAGGCTTTCCCTTTGTTTCCAGACGCTGTCATAGCTATTTGAATTTACCTTGCCACATTTTCTCCCAATTTGTATGTAGGATTGCTTCACCATCTTTATGGCACTTTAATGTTGAAGGATGTAAAGCTTCCTTCCCTCAACAGACCATTTTGCTAGTACTGCAAAATGCTTTGCTGTACTAGCAGTACCCGGAAACCTCAAAGGGTCTGTCATTCCACTTTTCGCCTCTGTAGTGCTAGACACTGTGTCTAGACTGACTCCTTTTCTTTTTGTGGTATTCTCAAATTTATGTAAGACGTAATGCATAAAGTAGTAGTTTAAATACATAATAGTTTAATACATAATAGAATAGTTTAACTTCTCAACCATCATGTTACATTTCTTTCTTTTTAATTGCATTCAATTTTGAACTACACAGTTGCAAAATTCAGACTCCATATATTTAATACTATCTTTTTTTTAACTTATTTTTTTTCCTTTAATCAAAAATTGTTGATGTTTTGAATTTGGGCATAGATAGGATAACCACATTGTCTTCAGTGCATTCACTTTTTTCCATCTTAAAAACATAAATTATAGAGAGGAACTGTGCCTTTGAGCTGTGTATTTCTCTTTATTGATTTTAAAAGAATTTAAGCTTGCCTAACTCTGCAGTAGACCTCCACATTGTAATCATCTGTATTTTGTCAGCTGAATCCTACTTGTAGTGGGAACGTACTTGGAGTTTACGGGGCAGTATAGTAGCTTCGTATGTTCAGAAAAAAGTGAGTGATGGCTTAGTGAAAGACTGATACACAAATTTTTTGGTGGCAAAAGTTTTTATTTTTTTTCTAAACCAAGTATGTAGAATGAGTTTTCATAATTCATTTAAGTGATTTAAAGTCCTATTTTCTATACATTTAATAGCTTTTTATTGTCCTTCATAGGTTGTAGTCTCAAATTGTGTCTTGAATGTAAACAGAAAAGTAACAAAAGTACCCCAGTTTAAATTAGCTTAACTATACTGTGAAAATAAGTTTAAAATTGAAAATTGTCTTTTTGGGGATTGAGGGGGTTAATACAAATACAGGTTAATACAAAAGCTGTTGAAATGGCACAATAGCAGCATGTTATAACTTGATGTGTTATCTTTTTTTGTCTCTTAGCGTGTTATAATTCAGCGAATTTTGCCTTGCTTGACCTCTGAATTTGTGAATCCTGATATGGTACCCTTTGTCTTGCCCAATGTTCTACTAATTGCTGAGGAATGCACCAAAGAGGAATATATCAGGCTCATTCTGCCTGATCTTGGTCCGGTTTTTAAGCAGCAAGAACCAATCCAGGTATGTTACAGTTGTTTCAATTACAGTTCAGATTACAGATTTTCTCTTTGATGCTTCTTCCCTGAAAAATGACTATTCTAGTTCTCTTCTCTTACCTTCACACAGGTTGCCCAACCTGCTCTGTAATTGTCCAGATAGTCAGCCTCGATTCACACAAACCAGATCTTTTCAGAAAATTTATCTCTGTTCCCGCCTTTTTATTTGGGTTTTCTGAAGTGATACTTGCATTTATAGATGAGATCAGATTAGCATAAAAGAAACATGCAGTTTTCTACTCAACTCTTATCTTCAGTTGGTTGTAGAAGGTATATTTTAAATTATTTTATCACTACTACAGCTGATCTCAACAAGGTTGTAAATAACAATATTTGCACATATTCTGCTCGTAACTGAACCTATTTTTTTGTTTGTGTCTGGATTGGTAATGCAGGAATCTTGGGGTGGAAAAGTTCAAACTTTGATGCTTTCTTACACTCTCTTAAAAGTGCTGTTTACTTGTGATAATTGAATGAGTTATGAATTTTGTTGCTATGTTAGGCATCACACCTCAACAGATAAAAGGTAGCTATGCATTCCTTCTAGCTCACCTTGCTTTAATGCTGGCTGTTGTTATTTCTCTGCAAAGCAGTAAAAGGCCAAGATAAACATAGGAATGAACACATAGATGTTTTATTTCTGTGAAAACCACATTTGAGAACTCCCATTATTCTGGGGAGGGGAAAAAGAGTACAGTTGTATTACCTCAGAATAGCTCAGAAAATTAGAGTTTCTTAGTGTTCTTTTCGTTTGGTACATTGTGGTTTTTTGTTTTGTCTTGAAAAAACTAAATGTCTAATTGACAGGAAGCCAATAAATGTTTAATTTCTACTGCTTCATCCTAAAAGATTACATTGTGTTTTTCTACCTTTAACGTCAGATATGTGAGACATCCTCTCTGCAAAAAGTCTATCTCAAGGTTATATCTGGAGCACAATGGATTCTATATATATAGATAGATAGATATTTTTAATGTGCACTATGTACTAGATGACTCATTTCACTTTTATTTCTATGGACTTTAAAGTTTGAGAGTTTTTCTAAGACATCTAGGGTAGGTTTTCAAAGTCAATATACCATGAATTGAGGGCAAAAAAAAAAAAAGTTTGCGGTCCCAGAGAACAGAATTCCAGGTCTGATTGGCAACATCATGTCTGTGCGAGGCACAGTTCCTGTTTTTTTAGCTAATGGGGAGGGTTTGTAAGTGTTTCTTCCAAACACCCTCTCGAGATGTTTTAGATCTGTTTGAAGCTTGTTGCTTGGCTTTTGTAGGACGCTTGAGTTTGAAGCGAATGTATCTTGGGAAGCTACTGCATTTCACTATGAAGAAACTGTTATCCAGTGTTCACAGTGCCTTCATATGATGGAATTTATAGTACTAACATTGAATAATTAATTACACTGTTTGTTCATATCTCACTCTTGGTGTCAACGTGGGATAACAGGAGTGCAATAAATTAACATCCTGTGTACTATTAACATAATGCATAGTACACTTGTATTTTTACTTTCTGATGCTTCCGTTTATTTGACCTTCAAGCACTGATAGCTGCATATTTTTAGGCTTAAAAATTGAAATCACTTTCTCCTGTGAAATACTTGGCTTTTTATTATGAATGTGATACCACTTAGCACAATTTATCTATCCACTACAACCCATTTACTATAAAGAACCTAGGTATCAATGGAAAGTCAGTCAGCAGTAGAAGGTTTTCTCACCTATTTCAGATGGTTACCTTGAAATGAGTTGCAAAGCTCTCTGTATTGGAGACCAAGTCTGGATGAGTAAGACTAGCAGCTAACTTTTAGATGGCTAAGCCTAAGCAAGATGAATTCCACTTTGCAAATGTGCAATTCTAGTTTTGCTTTTTAGTTAAACTAGATGTGAGATTTTCTGCTTTGATTATATTTTTTTTTCATTTTATGATGTACAATGCCAAAATGAAATAGAATAAAGCTATTTTATGTCCATGTGGGAGCTGTAATATTCATTTCATCTGTTCCCAGTTTTGATTTCAGATTCATGTGGAATGCAGCTTTTACGTGTGGAGTTGTGATCAAATGCTTTGAAGACAGCATTTGCTCCATGGTGTTTGGGGGCTTTAGATTTTTCAGTAGTGATGTGTGTAAAGAATTTCTGTGGGTTGATTTTAACAAAAGGCCTTGTTGTAAATAGAAACAAGAACGTTCTCCTCAGTCATTATGACTTTTTATTTCAGAAATATTAGTCTAGAAGACATTATTTGATTTGATTTGTATTTGATGTTCTTAAAATGCAATAATATGTCAAAGTGTTTTTTGTTTTCCATGCCTTCAGGCAAGCAACATGGTAAGTGATACCATTTACTGAGTTACAAGAAAACTTCTGAACTTTTAATGATAGATGCAATATACTTCAAATTGTAAGTATATGTTTCTGGAGTTAAAACTTTTGGCTTCTGAACTGTCTTTCTTTTCATAGATCTTACTGATCTTCCTGCAAAAAATGGACTTGCTTCTAACCAAAACTCCACCGGATGAAATAAAGAACAGCGTTCTACCAATGGTTTATAGAGCTTTGGAAGCACCTTCAATTCAGATCCAGGTATAGCAATTGCCACCTTTATTTAAAACTCCCTGATTTCACATGGAGCAACCACTTAACTTTGTTCTAATGCTCTTATTCTGGATTCTAACTAGGTACCGTAGCAAAAAGTAAGATGTACCTTTATGACACGTTACCTATACTGCAGAAACTGTGTGCATGCATGTTCTTACCAGTTAGTGATAGGTGGCTTACTCTGAGGTCCCACTGATACAAACATCTGTGTTGACAGTTAATGTGGAAGATCTGCTTTGCTGTAAAATCATGTTAGTTCAACTAATTTCTGGTGACATTTTTACATATCTGTATTATAATTTTTCTCTTTACACTTTATATACACTTTTAAGGTGTTTCTTGTTGTTTTTGAAAATAGAATTTTCCACTAGAAGTGGATTAACTTCCACTGGAATTAACTTCCATTTAAGCCAAAGGTATTCAGGAGTGGGAGGGGGGAGATAAACACAATATTAAATAAAGAAGGATTTGGATAAACAGATATGACTCTTACCCTTGCAAAGCCTTTGCCATACTATGGAGAGCAGTTTTTGTTTCTACATACTTGGCTTGAGATTTTTCTGCAGTAGCAGTTCAGTTATTCAGGTATTTACTTGCAACCTATACCTAATGTTGCTGTGCCTTATTTTTTGAGATTGGGCTGAAATTTCATTACTTTTGTTTCTTAAGTATGTTAAATATGCTCTTTTATAATTCAATCGGTTGTTATATTGCCGCAGAGCAGTATTGATAATGCTCAAATTTGCCTGACATTTGTAGAAAAACATTATGTTTTGATGACCCTCGTAATATAAGTTGTGTTTTTCGTAAAGGTGCTTTGTGAAAATGCACGATATTCTTGTTATCTATGTATTTTATTATGAATACATTTTCAAATACATTTTCCAAGTTGTATCTCTGTGTCATTATGTTTTATCATTCTAGGTATTTTTAAGTGAGTCTGCTTAGTTGAACATGATGGATATTTCCTTAAAAGGAAAGCTTGAGAAGACATTTTAAACTAATTTTGACCTTGAGTATGTTAGTACTAACTCTATAATAAATAGGCATGTTTCTTTTTAAACTTATGTGAAATATTTTTTATAGGAGCTTTGCCTAAACATAATTCCCACGTTTGCCAATTTAATAGATTACCCATCAATGAAAAATTCATTAATTCCAAGAATTAAAAATGCATGTTTGCAAACTTCTTCTCTTGCTGTAAGTATTCTAATAATTTTATCTGTTTCTCAGTCCTCAGAAAATGTTGTTAGTGTCAATTACATTGTTTATTACATTGTTTCTTTCTGCTGTTGTGTTTTTGAAGGAAAGCTCATGAGCGTGCCCAAATTTCTTCTTTGATTTTTTTTTTTTTTTTTCAAAATAGTTTACTTTTTTTTTTACTTTAACAATTTTTAAAGTGTTGTCAGCTACTGCCAACTGTTGTTAACAGTACTGTAACTATTGGTAACATGTGTTCCAGAGTATTATATGTTAGCAGTGTTTCTCTTGTAGAAAAGCTAATTTTTTTGTGAGCAATATGCAATTGTAAATTTTCCTTTCATAACACAAAAGTTTGCTTTAAATTGTCTTGAAATTTCAGATCTGAAGGTTGTAGTTTCAGAAATGCCTTTCTTCTGAGCTTTGTGTTTTCTTAGGCAAAATACAGTTAAGATTTTGTTTAAAATTTTGTTACCATACTTCATAGGTCCGGGTAAACTCACTAGTCTGCCTAGGAAAGATTTTGGAGTACTTAGATAAATGGTTTGTGCTTGATGACATTCTACCTTTTCTACAACAAATTCCATCCAAGGAACCTGCAGTGCTAATGGGAATTCTAGGTAATTAGTATTTTCAACTTTCTCTTTTATGCTTTTGATGTTGTAAATTTCAGAGATTCTTTGTAATCACTGATGATCTTTACATAGTGTATTGCTAATAACGTCTATTAAAAACTACTTGTTTCTGTTTCTTTAGTATGTCTCAGTTCAGTTACTGTATGTATTGTTGGTACTTCTGATCACTAGTATATGTATTTGCAGTCCTCAAGGCCCAACGTAGTTCTGAGTATTCTGGAGCTTTTAAGGTGTAATTATTGGCTTTTCTTACCACTCTTGTGTGTCAGGTACTATAAATCATTGTCTGTACAAATGTATTGCTCTTCACTGCTGGTTTTGTTAGACTCATTTTATTGGAGTTTTAAGCAAACACAGAGTGCCTTTGCACTGAAATGGAACTCAGTCTGGGTGAGGTTTCACAAAACAGCTAACAAAGCCTGGCATGGCTTATTACTTGTAGAGAAAGGAGACCTCACTCCCAGTTGTGCTTTTCTGGTGCCACTCTGGTGCTTGGCTAACTTAGGTTGTGTGATTTTAACAGCTTGAATGGGCTTGCGGAGACCAGTTGACCAGAGTCATTGCCAAGAAAGAGTAACTGTGTGGCCAGGTGTGGAGGACAGTGACCACTTATCTTACTGTTAGCAAAGCAGTAGATAGAAGACCATTTGCAACAGTTGAATCATATAGACAGCAATCCTCATTAAGCTGTACCATCACAGTAACAAATATATGATGGCAAAACTATTTTAACATCCTCAAAATCAGCAAGAGGGCATCTGTCTGTAGTAATTTCAGCGGCGCTCTCTTCAGTAATCCCTGATTCTTTGGCTTGCATTTGCTATCTAAGAATGAGGGAAAGTGTGTCTTTTACCTCGGTTGTTGTATTCTGGAATTCTACTTGGATACAGTGGATAAGCAAACCGCCGTTTGGAAATGAGGGGTTGAAATCAATTCATTATACTAGGGTTCCCTTTTTTTGGAACAATAATACTTTGCATCTGTGTGTGGTATCTTCTTTGGCCAGCTAACCACTCTGTTCTAATACAAACCATAGCAGATGAAGCTTTCTTCGCTTTCTGTGCCAGTATGTTCAGTGTCTGCCACCAGAAATGAACTATTTAAGCACACAGGAATCCTCCTGTCAGAAGCTGTATAGAACTGGTATGCTTAACACTGTATCCCTTGTGTGTGTCACTGTTTCTTTTTCAGTGATTTCACAACAAATAAAATATGTCCCATGATTTCTGATCCTATGTATAACACAGACCCAAACTTCTGGGTAAGAAGAGTCTTTCTAAAATGCAATTAGCGTTAGTTAAAACAGCATAATAATTACTCCTAGTCACTTGTCCTCCTAGGCAAGAATGCTTCCTTAGTTAATGCAGGTTAGTTTCTTTTGGCAATTTGTCAGTTAGTGGTAACTCATTTGCTCATGGTAATCTCTTCAAAGGTCCATAATCTTCAGGTGAATTATCTTAGAATACATTGACTAGTAATATCAGGTTTCATAGCTGCCAAGTATTACTTTGGGTCTTCTCTTGTTCTGAATGTTAGCAAAACATCTTGCTGTAATGTGTTTATATTGTGGATGAGTATTTAGTTCTTATGGCACAAAGAACCAATGTACAATCGAGTGATCAGTACACATAGAGTGCAACTTGGAGTTTGTTCACGTTATTTCCTAAACTTAACAATTTTGCTATTTTGATATTGTATATCAGGTATTTACAAATGTACATTTACTCATAAGAAGTTGGGAATTACCAAAGAACAACTTGCAGGAAAAGTATTACCCCATCTGATTCCTCTTAGTATTGAGAACAACCTTAATCTCAATCAGGTAGGAACAAAAACGTTCTGCATGTTTTTACTTGATAAATTTGCAGAGAATATATTTAAACTGTTGTCACAGGGGGAAAAAAAAATACTGCTGTTTGTCTCTCTGTTTAAAGAAAAAAGGAATACAAATGCTTCCAATATTACTGTATTTGCATGCTTAACTTTGTTGTTTTCTCAGTGGAGATAACTGATCTATTATAAACCTTCAAAGTGAATACTGTCAGCTTCCAAATATCCTGCAAAAGCAGTTAACAGCTAGCATAATTGTAATTCAGATTAAAAGTTAAAGTGCAATCTTAATGTCTCTTCATTTAGTTTTGTATGTAAATATTGCACGTAATGTAAAAGTTTAGCAGTGTTCCTATGAAATAATTAAGAAATGGAATACCTAATAGGATTTTTCTGGGGGAGGGGAAACGTATCTGGTAGCTGTGCTTTTTGTCTGAGTTATCTCACTTCTGTTTTTTTCAGTAGTATGTTGTTTTCACTGTTTCAGTATACACTCCCCTAGTAGTTGAGTATCTAACACAAGGTATTGAAACTGGATTATAAATAACTTAAAAGCCTGTAGTTTATCTCACATAGTATACTGTAAGTTTTATGAGATACTACTTTTTAAGTTATACATGTCTTGTGTGTATATGTTATGCAAAATCCAAACTTCTTGTACATTTCTTTTACAGTTCAATTCTTTTATTTGTGTTATAAGAGATATGCTTAATAGATTGGAAGCAGAGCATAAAACAAAACTTGAGCAGCTTCATGTCATGCAAGAGCAACAGAAGTAAGTGCATGTGTATTAGAGATGAACTAAGTAAGCAGAAACTTATTTTTTCACAAATATGAGAAAACTAACCATACCAATAAAATACAGATAATACTCAGCTCAGTCACTGAGAATTACCTCAGATAAGCGCAATTGTTAGCAAAGATGTATTAGTCCTAGAATGATAGTGTTATTTTGTTATCAGTGGTTTTATAAAGTAAAATCCTTTACCCTTATGTTGTTCAGTTACAGTTTATTATAGTTCATACTCAGATCCACTAGTACAGTTGTGCCTTACGTGTATATGCCAAGAATAATTGCTTTTCTGTAGTTGATGAGAACACAAACCACACAGCAGAAACCATAAACATAGCAGCAGTGGTAGAAGGCAGAAGTGTTTGAAGATATTTTGAACTATTGAAGTTTCTAAGTCAAATTAACTTGAGCTACCCAAAGTCTGTGTCACCTCACTCAAAAGGAGGAACTAAAAACCACGTGAAATGATTGTTAGGAAACCTTTACAGATTACAATATTATAATTTTCCAGTCTCTTATAAGCATTCTAAATATGGCAGTGCTGTTGTAGTATTTTTTAAAACATTGTTTAAATGCAGAAGGATATTGTGTGCTGCTGAATAAGTGTTGTGGATGTGACTGTAATGCTATCTTTTTGTAATATTGTATAGATCTTTGGATATAGCTAATCAAATGAATGTGTCTGAAGAGGCAAGATCTAGTAGTACAAGTAATCAGGTAAGAGTCAGTATTTCATTGTATTACTTAGATGTAGAAATTTAAAATAAGTCAATATGTACATTATCTTAAGTTGCAGCATTTCACGTAACTTAGTTTTGTTTGTTTGATCTTAAATAGATTGACAAGGTATTCAATAATACTGGAACGGACCTTCTAACTAGTGGACCTGACAGTAAAGACAATGAATTATCATCAAAACAGAAAAAGGTATGGCTTTTTTGTTCTGGAGTTCTCTTACATCTATCTGTCTACTACAAGTTTGGTATGGTTGCGTAAAATGGGTATGTGTAAATATTTATCATATTAAAAGCTTTAAAAGAAAAACTGTTCCTGTATTATACAGTACAAGGCCTACTCACATGTGAAAATGCTCTGAAAAATGTTCAAATCACATCCTTGAATTTCTGTGAAAGCCTTTCCGTAAAAAAATGTCTCTGCACAAAGTAGGCAAATTAGGATTATAAATCTTTGGTCACTTTTTTCCTCCTTTTAGCTATTAGTAAAACTAAAGCTTCAATAGTGGATTTAGTTTGCCAAATCAAAATGATCAGGCGACTTTTTTATTTATAAAATCACAAATGGAGATGAAGATCAAAAATAGATTTTCATGTAGTAAACAACACTAACTTCTAGTGTAAAAATTCAAAGTTATGTGAAAAAGAGCAGTCAATATGTTAAGGATTGTTAACGTTAATATGTTCAGGGTATGTTAAGTTATGGTTTGGTACAGGAAACAAAGAAAAAGCATGACATGACACAGCTTATGCTTGCAGTTAATACTCAATTATAATATTATTTTCATGCCTATTAACTATTTAAATGCCTTCCCAGATTATATATGTTTTATCGTTTCTATTTCTAATTATCTGAAGCCTTTCCCTAATCTTAGGTGAAGGGGGAGTGTCCCTGTTTGAGCAGGAGGGTTGGGCCAGATGACCTCTAAAGGTCCCTTCCAACCTCAACCATGATTGTGTGATTTTTATGATTTTATCTTTCATTAAGAGTTAAAATCCTGAAAGGTTTCCTAAGCAATCTTAAAACAAAATTCCCTTTCAATTCCACTGTTGGTTGTAGTTCAAGTGCCAACAGGTACTTACGTGAACTCAAAAACTGGAAAGACTTTATGTTATGCCCAATATTAAGAAGTGAAAGGTAAAATAATCTTCTTGCAATACCTTTTTATTTCAGATGTGCCCAGAATTTCTCATTATGGTGCTTTTAATATTGTATTTATTTGCTTTAAGTACTTTTTAGCAATATATAGTAAGATTTTGTGCTTATCCACTTTGTTTTATATAAGTAATATTTTCTGTTCTACCACATATTGTTGAATTGACAGTGCTATTTATGAAATAAAAATAACAACAAATAACCATACTGTCCAACTTAGTGTTAGTACTTTCCCTTTTCAAGGCACCACTTACACTTGAAGAGAAGCAAAAGTTAGCTAAAGAACAAGAACAGGCACAGAAACTGAAGAGCCAACAACCTCTTAAGCCACAAGCAACTGCAATAACACCTCCAGTGAAGCAGGTGAGAAACAGCAAAGTATTGTACTGTTCCCATTGGAGCCATGATGCTTTTTTCTTTCAACTACTGTATGTATTTAGTATTTTTGTCCTGTGAATCACCTTTGTTTCAACTGGCATTACAGTGGTACAGTTGAGAAAACTAAGTTTTGACCTCCCTTCCATTTGTATCATTAGCAATATTTCCCAATTCTAAAATCGCAGTAGTTTCTAAAGGCACTGAAGACCATTGTTTAGATATGGGAAAAGCACATAGGGGAAAAAATAATAATAAAATTTTGCTCTGAAGAATTTATTATCTAAATACATAAAGATCTTGGTGTTAGGAATGGGGGCTTGCAAGCAGATTGTGTGCTTGGTATACATCAGGTAGTACTTGATGTAAAGTCTTCATTGTCCAAGAAAAACTGCAAAACGATTAGTTCCAAGTAGCAAAGAATGAAAATAACGTAATTCCTCTTATATATAATTATATCTGATGCCCAATTCCATGCAATAAATTAGTTTCTGAAAAATGAATGCCACTTCCACAGGAGCAGTGATAACTCCTGTTACTAGTGTGTGTATACAGGAAAAGCGTTTAATTACATTTTATATATTAACTACATTTTATATATTTTGCAGACAAAAGACTTGACAGATACACTGATAGATAATATGTCATCTTTGACTAGCCATTCCATCAACAAAGCTATAGTGGCATCTTCAAACAGCTTCTCGTCTGTCCCTTCTATGGGTGTTGGAATGGGATTTTCATCACCTGTTGACAGCACAAAGAGAAATGTAACAACAAATGGACTGAATACTACTATGGGTTTTCAGACTGCTGGATTCAGTATGGGAAGTGGTCCCACTACTCAAAATTTCTTCAGTGGTCCAAGTGCAACAGGAACAACCAAGATGAACATTGTACCAACTGCCAATATGCCAAATTACAGTCCTATGAGTGCTGCATCTGCAATCTCTCCACTGACACAACAAAACAGACCCCCAGATATGTCTGCTTTAGATAATCTTTTTGGTCCTCAAAAACCCAAAGTTAGCATGAAACAGTTGGCTCAGCAGAAGTCAAACCAGTGGGTTAACCAGTTTGTACCCCCACAGGGGTCCCCAGGTGTGAGCAGTTCAGTCATGGGACCTCAGATGAACATGATAGGACAGCCTGGCTTTGGTATACAGGGTAATCCTTTCTTTGCTCCTCAGAACTTTGCACAACCAGCAAACACGATGACAAACAGCAGCTCAGCTAGTAATGACTTAAAAGATCTTTTTGGGTAAAATGTTTTGTTTTCTTCTTTCAAAGATTGATAAAATTTGAATCATGGGTAAGCTGATTAACATCTTTTTTGATTAGTAAAAGCATGGCTTGGGGAAACTTTCCACCCACCAAAGTAAAGACTTCTCCACTGGAAAAAGACTAATTTTTTCATTCACCTGGTAATGCAGTGGAATTGCATAAGTGCACAGCCATCTTATGTACTAAAGATTTCCCATCTCTTTACCCAACTTCAGAGCATTGAAGGTAGGATGCATGTATTGAATTGAACAAGAAGGAGCTAAAATTTCAAATATATTCAGAAGTGTATTCAATCAACTCCTGGATTTATAGAAAACTGTGTTTCTTGAACAGAAATGCTTAGGGGGTAATAACACTAGCAAATACAACTTAGTGCTATCCTGTCCTGTGGATCAGTTTTTTTGGTGTCTGCTAAATTCAACTTTTTTTTTTTTTTTGATAAGTTGTCACCTGAATTTCACACAAATTGTCATTATGCCCTATTATTACAGTTTGCAGAAGGTAAATTCTTATGTTATCTCAGAATGCTTTGTTAGCCATGCTATATAGTAATATCTCTAACTGATAACTGTGAAAGAGGCTAAGAAAAAATATTTTGCCTTTCTTCTCTTATGAGATGATTAGAATCGATGTGGAAGTAAACTGCAAGATTGAGTGGTTATAAAATTTTGTCCAAGTTTGGAATAGAGGAAGAACTCTGCTCCAATTGACAACCCGTTTTACAATGTCAGATCCTTGTTACCAACCCCATAGTAAAAGCCACATACCACTTAAGTGGGATTTTAAAATACATGTGATGACTTGGTTGTGTGTACTATACATTTCAGTGTTTTGGTTACCTTGATACTGCTTCTAACTGGTGTGAAAAAGAAGAATATGGCTTGTTATGGAACCTCCCAGAAAAAAAAAGTCCGTAAAATTTAAGTGTTGACTGCCCCAGCTTCTTACAGTTGGTTTGGTTACACAGAAATATCTTGGATTAGTTATTTGGGGCTCTGTTGGGAAGATGAGAAAGGGCTGACTGGTAGAAGTTTCACATGGTTTTGTGAAAAAGCAGACTGCCATAAATTGCCTTGACTAGAATAAACTATTATATTTTAATTTTGTTTTAAGTCCTTATGAAGGATAGATGACTATGAAGTGAGTTCTCAAATACAGATTTGTAAGCTAAGCTCTAGAATATACGGTAAATACGCAGGTATTCCAGATCCCTTTTATTGTATTATTCCAAATTTAATAAAGTTCTCCAGAAAATGAAGCAGTAATTTCTTCTACTTCCCAGAAGGCTGATGTTCAGCTTGCCCATGATAGAATCTCTGCTCTGTCAGATACTACTGTTGGGTTTTAATTTCTTCTTTCCTAGGAATTTCAGGAACTTTCTTATGTAATATTTTGGAGACCCTAGCTGGCTATTTTGAGAAGGAAAGAACTAGTTACCTTTTTTTATGGAAAGCCTACATGCTTTATTTTTCAAAGCCTTTCACTGAAGAAATCGTTCTTTCATTTGCTGCTTAAGAAACCAAAGGGCCTTATGCTGTAAATGTGACTTGTATTTTGGTATATTTCCACAGTTCTAAGCGGTAATAGCATTAAGCATATTTCTTAAAGAATTGTTCATGTATTATAGCTGCTGCCTTAGTCCTGTTATTTTAAAATACCTGGGACCAGTGAAATTGTGGTTTAGAAAACAATGCCTAACACATTGTGATGCTTATGTGCTGTTAATATTCATGGTAAACATCGTAGATTATGTTAAAATATCTGTGTAAACTTAACTACGATCCTAGAACTGTTAAACTATTTAAGTTCATTTACAGTCGCTAGTACTCTATACTCTCAATCACACTAACGTCTTCTTTTATGTCAACTTTAGAAAGCTACATTTTGTTAGGGTAACTTAAGGCAAGACTAAGAAGAATTACTTGAATCTGTATTCCTCTAAATTATTCAGAAAATAAGGTTAAATTAAAAATAACATCTCTTGGGACTCTACAATGTATTACATTAACATATCTGGTAAAGGCAGTCTTATACATCAGTGTCCTGACTTGGGTTTTCAGTACCTGATCCTTCTTTTGTTAGAAGCTTTCAGAACTGGTTTTAGGTTTAAGTTTTGGAGGGAAAGTAGCTATGGAGGGAAAGCTAAGAGAAAAAAATAAATTATCAGATTGTGATAAAATTTTGCATACTAGACTCCTAAACTCTGGGGATTGGAACATGTACTTTTGGCATGGGCTGTTGGAGAATATAATGTGTTTTGTAAGAAAGCCAAAACAATGTTAAAATGTTAAGAATGTTAAAAGTAAGAAAAGTTCTTCCATGCAGTGCTAATGTGTTAGAATAATATTTTTATCTGGCTCAAGTAATATGAAATGTTTTCCATTTTGTATTTCAGAGCATAATTTTGATTTCTCTATCACAATTTTCAGAATGACCAGAGTAGAATAGCTACAAAAGAAAACTGAAAAGGGAGTTTATGAAAACAATAGCAAATTTTCTTTTCAGTTATTTAAAAATACAAATGGAAAAGTAATTTCAGTTAAAATCAGAGAGTCACATCCCTCTTCCATGTAGTTGCTTCCTATTTAGTATGTTGGGAAGCTATATATCTGTGAACTTCTCTAATTATTTCTGCTTAACTTAGAAGAGCAGTTGCAAGAAGTCACCAAGGCCGTATGCCACTTAGTGCCTGCTAAGATAGCTGTTCTCTAGGAGGCCTTGTCCAGATCATTTTTCCCCTTGCACATCATCATTTTGTGGCCCTGAAAGAGGCCGAAAGACTCACGTTGTGGCCAAAGTGAACACCACTGTCTGAAAACAACAGCTGTATTTCAGATCCAATTCATTGTTTGGGTAAGAGTAGGAGGAAGGGACTATGTTATAAACTGTGGGCCCTCCAGGGGCCTTCTATTTCTGGACTTGGATGGAAAGCAGTTACATCTAGTCTGGCCTGAAGTAGAGGGGACTATGTAACCCCGCCCTTTTCTTAAAAAGAGAGAAGTTTGAAATGGTATCTGATGAAGAAATTGCAAATTTATTACTGAAATAGTAAGCTGATATAAAATACATATTTATTATAATGCTTTGACAAATGTAAGTTACATAAAATTTCTGCACTGTATATTCAACCTCATTTAAAGAAATAATAATATATTGAAGCGTGGCAGGTTATATCATCATGTTACAGACCTTCACCATGCACATCTATTGTACCTGCCCAGCTCACCTGGTTTACTTTCTGTTCATTTGTAAAGGAGGAGCAAAGAGGAGAGGGGAGTAAGTTCCTGTTCTTTAATTGATTTATCCATTTACTACAGAAGGAGAAATGCAAAGAAAGGAAGTGGAAATAGCTGCACATTTTAAGCATAAGCATTAATGGTGCTTTTGCTGTTCTGTTGTATGCTAAATGAATACTCTTGTACCAAGCAAGACAGCAGTCTTTTCTGTATTAGAATTGTTAGTTCAATGTTTTTGTATATATATATATTTTTAAGTTTCAAAGTCCCTGAAGCATTCTATGAAAACCCAGTCTTAGAAAACTAATCCTGTTGATGGAAGGATTGTGCTAAAGAGGCTTCAAAAACCTGTTCTGTTGGGGCTGTCAGAGAGGAACCTTCAAACTATTGACTTACTGAGTAGCTTAAAAGACTTTAGGTCTGCCTTTCCTCAAAAGGAGAAAAATGGGAGCGAAATGGTATGAGTGTCATTTCAAGGATGGAGGAAGGAGCAGGTTTTTTGTTTCTTTTCGTACAAGTGGTATGGATCAGGCAGAAAACAGCCTGTGTAGCCTGCATATGTAAAGAGGACAGCAGTACCAGCCTTTTGAAAGATAATGGAGTCTACCAACTACCTGGAAGATGAAAAACTTTACTGGGAACATGGGTAGATTGTTTTAATGAAGATTGTATGTCTGCCTCTCTCAGTAGCGATGTGAATTAGAAATGACTTAGGGAAGTTGTGGCCTTAGAGGTCTGCCCAGATGTTGAGTACTCCCAAGTAGAATGATGAATTTTTGAATGCATGGGTGCACAATGTTTTGAGCCTTATTTAAAACGTTTCTTTCCTGTTAAGCTTTGTTAACAATATCTCTTTCAGATTGATTTGGAACTTCCAGAAATATCCCAGTGGCCTCCTAAAGTTAGAAAAAAAGTTATCATTTTTTACTGTAATCCCTGTTGTGTATATGTCTGTAGGTAGGTAGCTGTGTATTTGGACTGCAGGATTACAGATTTTTAAGATCAATTACACCATGAGAGCAAAGTTGAAATGAGAAGTTACATTTAAATCAAATCCCACAAGACTTCCATACAGGCAAGCAATTATGATACTTCTGTTAAGTATTATAAATTCATATTGTTTAGTCCACCTACATCTACATGACTTGAGCAAAAGAGTACGGTTTTTAAAAGGTAAGTTTATGAAAACTGGGTCTCTCATTACAGATGAAATTGTTGAACTCTGCAGTGATTTTTGTTTATTGATGAGTTTTTTATGGGGGGGGAGTGAATTCACTAATTTGTGCCATTTCCAATTAAATAAATGTAGGGAAGGGGAATACAGAAATATCCTGTTGTATATGTGACCCTTTTTGTTCTTTGTTAAGAGAAATGCTGCATTTTATATACTCATTGTGAACTTTTATTCTGAAATAGCTGTGAGAAAAACTATCTGGAGAACTTCAGATGATTTAGCTGATTTTCAAGTGAGGTCCTGCTTCATACCTATCTTTCCACAAGGTTTTGACTGCCATACAAGTAAAGTACACAGGGCAGTAAAACCTTGGATTCATACACCAAATCTTGCCTTCCAGGCCTCGCACCTGCATCAACTGAACATATAAGCAAACCCCTGAAGTTGTATTGTCTTTAAGTTCTCTGAAACAGTTCTAACTGCTGTACAGATTTCTGAGATGAAGTTGTAAATCAAAATGTGTTATAGTGAACTCAGGCCTTGTGCAAAATATTTAATATTTGTTTATTTGTCTAATTGTACAGTCTCTGTACTAGTGGCAATTCTATGTTTTGATTGTAAAACATGGAAATTCTCATGTATAAAGTGGTGTTACTGTAGTGTCAGCTGTGATTCATAATTAGAACTGTCATAGCATGGCATTAGTGTATCTCCAACTTAATGGACTGCTCTTCAGAAACAAATTTATTCTTGTATCAACTTTTAGATCAGTTACTTAAAAAATGTAAAAGGTACAGTGACAGTTTTGAGAAATTCATATCACTTTGTACTGTGAATGAGGTTGCCTATAGAAATAAATGAACTTTTCATACTTTGGTGTCAGATTGTAATTTTATTTTAAATTTCTGTAAAATAACTTGTGTGGAAAATTTGATCACTTTATTTTGTTTGAAACATAGTTTATACAATGTAATTTTGAGTTTATTTCTTAGTGTGGTTGCTGTCCACTAGTGGTTGCCTTGAAACATGATCATATATTTCCTGTACAAAAGAATTAAAGTTGTTAGGGAAAACTGACAGACTAGATATCTCTAAAGTTAGCATTTACTTCTGAAAATACACTAAGCCCATGCCAGAATCTGGGGTTCTGATGCTACATAGTGATATCAATTTGCGTTTTCATTGCTCATTTCCCAGAAACTAGCCCTTGGCTCTGAACCTGGCTTTCAGGATATGCTGCTTTGTCAGGCTCACAGGTTTGCCAGTGCTTTGAAGGAAGCTAGTGCTTCGTTCTGTGTGTGGCATAAATTGATCAAATATGAGATGTATAAGATCAGATGCTTAGAAGCATCCCTGGCTGGAGCTGGTACGAGAGAGAAGAGTAAAGGAAGAAAGATGTGGATCAGGTAGAAGTTGAAAGGTAGCAAGTAGCTCCAATTCCCTCTCTGTACTTGCTAAGGATGACAGCATCCCCATTCCTACCCTGGCTGTATCTCAAGGGAGGACAGCCTTCCCATATGCCAGCTTTCGGTCCGTGGTATTGGAAGATGAGAGAGTAAGGTTTCAGTGCAGTAGAGATGAACTCAAGGGCACCTGCTATGAAAATCATGGTCCTGATCTCTCACTTGAAAGTCCTTGACATGTTAATGTTCTCTCTGTCCCCTCTGGGCATTGGTGGGATTCATAACTATTGCCTTTTTCTTGAGCAGGAAAGTCTTGAGTGCTGAAATCCAGTTCTGGGTTGGTTTGCAGTGGCTTTAAATTCATAATTTCATACATTCTTTCATGAATACAGGTAACTGATGACTTAAAACAGGAAAAGATGGGAAACTTTGCAATTTATTGTACCTGGTGTCAAATACTTTGATACTAGGAGCTAATTATGTCTCCACTTCATTCCTTTATTTGGTATCTGTAGTTCCTCCTTTGGCGTATGTGATACACCAGAGCTTTAAGATTAAAAACACTGGTCTAAAATGGATTGGAGCTGTGTTGCCCTATCAAGTTTGCAGTCATGAGGAATGCAGCTCAGTAGGTGTAGGAAATGAGCTGTTTGTCAGGAGTTATGCAAACAGACATGGTTTACTTGGTGTACTTTTCTTATTGCTAGTGCAAATATACACTTTTGACCTGGATCTCTGAAGCTCAGTGCTCACATCACCAGCTGGAGACCAGTTGCTCGGTAGACTGGCAGGCTGGCTCTTGGTGTGCCAAGAGGGATTCCAGTCTGTTTTGTAAAACATTCCCCTAGAGCAGTAAAGTTTGAAACTCAGAATTAAAATCCTACCTGTGCACAAACACAAGAGCAGCTAAATAAATACAAGTTATCTGATAGCTTTCAAATAGTTTACACTGTACTTTAAACAAAAAAACTCTTTATCTAACAGTTAATAGTAGATGTCTTTAAAAAAAATCTTTTTTTTTTTTTTTCTTTCCCCCTGCATGTGGTATCTGCTTATCAGCTATGTTATCATGGTTCTAATATGGTTTGTTACTGCAAAGTAAGCCAGTTGTGGACATGGAGCAACTTGAAACATAGAAACAGTATAAATTTATGTCCTCCCTGTATCTACTTACCAATTTCTGAAGGCTTTTGTTCTGGCCTTTTACTTGCGCGTTAATCGTTATTTTGCCTTTTGAGTGGAATTTCTTACAGTGCATCATGAGTGACCTTCTGCAGAACATTCAAAAGACTGTTTTACACTGTTCTGCAATAACTAGTCAAGGATAATCAAAGGAGAAGCTCCATTCAAAATTCCCCCAGCATCAATGAAAGCATTATTATCATTGGCCTGAAAACAATGTTTTGGTGATGGAAACTGCTTGTGGCTGTTACTACACAAGCTGAGGTTGTTGTACATGTCTGCTTCATGCTAATTTAAGTCTCTGTAAGAGTAAAAAATAAAAGTAAAATGTTGGAGAGCTTGCTTTCCAGGAGGAAACTCAAAAAATACAACTAAAAAATACAAATAAAAATAGAAAATAAACTTCTGCCTCTGTCATTCTGATAAAACGGATGCTTACCTATGTCACCAAAGCTGTAAGTGCTTTGCCGAAGTCACAGAAGTAACCTCAAGTAAGTTCAAATATCCAAAAATGCTGAAGAAACCATCAGATACATCTGTAACTAGAGCAACAAACTTTTGGCTAAACAATTTGTCCTAGCACAGCATCAGAGATTTTGGAGAGATTTGCTAAAAATGATTTTGTCTTACAATTATATATTACAAAAGCAGGGCAAAAAGATCAGGAAAAATAAAATGACTATGTATTTTGATTACCTGTGTGTTTCAGACTGCTGAAGTTACTGGGTCCAAGAAAATAACTAATGTATTTATAAAATACTCTTTGTTAAATATCATTTTTTAAATTCTTCACTTTAATGTAATTCTTTAGGTCATTATTTCAAACTAACATGGCGTTTAAATTGGTGTGATATGAGTTTCTGATTTTGATCAGCTGTATTTCTTTGTAATTAGAATCTGGTTTGGGTATTTATGTATTCTACAGCTTTGGTTTTCAACAGCATTTAAAGGGGAAGAATGTTTTCTTTTAGCTTCTCTCATGCTGCTTTCTTTTAAAGAGTTAGCTCTGGGATTAGAGGAACACAATGAACTACATGACAATTTGGTGAATCAGCTCAGTAACAGCCTGCATTTACCATAGATAATGTTTAATAGAGTGCATGCATGTGCTGACTGGCATAGATAATCTGTTAAACATGGAGAGAAGACAATTCTAAAGACTATGCATCTTTAGAAAGCTATTTTCTCAGTGAGAGTGAAAGGAAAACCAGACATTCTTGAGGTTTTCAGTAATTTATAGGTAAATGCTTTCTGAAAACATCAAAGCAGTCATCAAAGCAGTTCCTCGCTGATAATGACAGGCTTTAACAAGTTGTAGATCTTAACTTTCCAATCGTTCTGTAAAATATAATAAAACTGCCATAAGGTGTCACTATAACCTCAGTAACTTTCAAATAAATCGCAGACATCACACAAATGCTCTGATCCAGCTACAAGTGTTTTGTAAAAGTAAAAAATAATAATAATAATAATAAAAAAAAATCGTAGTTTATGTATGCACGGAAATGGTTACTGTGGTTGTTTTCTGTTTTCTCTTAAGCGTGTTGTCACCCTTTCTTAGCATTTGGACCTGTTCACTTTTGGGAGAGCAGTATATACTTGGCAAAGTTAGCCACATCTATCAGATTACATTTTGCACAGTGGTAACTGGCTCTATGTCTGTAACTTTTTTTTTTTTTAGCCTTAGATAGAAGGTTTCTATTGAAGTTCATGCTAAACATATTTACTTGTATAGAGTGAAAATTAAAAAAAAAAAAAAAAAAAAAAAAAAAAGGTTTTCTAGCGTTAAGTATATCTGCAGAAATGAGTTCAAAGTTTGTGCTCTTTAAAATTATATTGAAGCTCTGTCCCTTTCCCTTACCTGAAGCTCTGTCCTTTTCCTTTACCTGACACCTTCCACACAGAAATGCCCCCCCCCCCCCCAACACACACACCCCTACTGTGTAAGGTGTAAGAAATAACTGCTCATTTAGCAGTAAGGGAAACTATAAATAAGACTTTCTGTTTGTTATTGCTTTATTTGCTGTTAGCATGCCAGGAGTCTCTATTTTTATTTCTCAGCCAACTGTGATAAAAGATTTTTGGTATTAGCTACCTGATCAGGAAGCAGAAACAAGGAAGTGAAGATGACTTTTTAATCATTTGAAATGAGTGCCACATATGCATCAGGGAAATAAACGTGTGAACATCTGATTTGGGCTAACTCAACACAAAGCGTTTTGACATGGCAGGAAAGAACTCATAGATGGTGAAATAAAAATCAGAATCCTGAAGTCTTTAAATCCATCTTCATTTATGCAGAAAAAGTAGACATAGTAAAGCCATAGACTTCAAAACGTGAAGGATCATTTCAATCATTTATGCAAAATCCTTGTATAAGATGGGATCACAGGTCACCCTATTTATCTTTGACATCAGATGCTGTAGACCATGAAGGCTGAACTCCTATAGTGCCCTTCTTTTGTGTAATGTTACGGCGACTCTTAGGGATGCCAACAGGGACATACAGTTTCACCCCAGAGTTTCAAGTTTGATAAGAAGTTCTTGTCCTCTGAGTGGAGTTTTGCATGTGCAAAGTGCTGGAAGAAACTCTGCTGAGAAGGTAATACGATCATTGAAACACACCTGCAAACCCTGATCTTAACCTCTGAAGCCCAAGCTCATACCCTGATGTGTCCTGATAATCTCATGTTTCCAGGGAGCATGGAACTACTGCAGGCTCCAGAAATTAGATGCTGTGACAAGGTTTGTGATTTGAAGTGTTGTCGCTTAGGTTAGCTTTCAGATTCTGAGGGGTCGAGTCTCAGCCATATGATGAAAGAAATGATCTTCACTCACACTTACCTATTACACAGCCACTTTGACAATGTGGCTAAATATGTTCTCTTTTTTGGTTTTATTTACTGTGCCTATAGTTCTGATTTGCGTTGGAAATATGGCTGAAAGAGACTCGCATAAAATTCAGTTGGCATTTCTTTTGAGAATAATAGGCTTCAGGAGAAAGCTCAGCCTGCTGCAGTCTCTGCTGAAGAAGCTGACCAACAGCACGAGTCACAAGAGCATTTTTGTTCCTTGTGCTTGGTGCCCTGGTCTCTTGAAAAATGCAAAATTGCAACTCCTGTCTCTCAGCACGAGATTGTTATTTGTCTCTCTGTTTGCGTTATTTAATGCTCTGCCTCCTGAGGTGAATTGAAAAAATCAGCTTTGAATGCCTTTAATTCTCCCTGAAACTTCAGAATGGAGGAAGACAAAATAAATCCATTTAGAGAAGAGCTCTCATGCTTTCTAAACTATCATCTTGCGATTTCTTGGGGCCCTGACTGAGATTTTTAGCTTTGTGTCCTACCAATACAAAGCACACTTGATCATTCTGTCTCATCCTCTGTGTCTCCTCATAACTTTTGAGCCAATTTCAACATTTTTTACAGGAGTAGAAATTTTCAAGGTCCTAAGTTGCTACATTTTATAAAAATAAGCATCAGGATTGCACGCGCTTGAAAAAAATACTAAAAAATCTATGAGACAAATTTTACAAAGGTCTTGACCATGAAAAATGCATTGCCATAACTTGCTCTGCTTTAGACGAAATCAACTTTACCAAAGGGATCTTCCTGCAAAGAAATACCAAGAGTGATCTAAGGAGCAGCTCACAAACACTGGGGCTGTGATCACATGGCCTAAAGCTGAGCAAAAACTGATTAAAAATTAGCAGTGTTATTCTAGGCTGCACAGGCTGTATTGCACCTTACACTGGCGTGCAGTCCCACCGGAGGACCACAGTAGCCTTTGGTCAAGGTTGACCACGCACTGTGAAGTGAGGATGTTCTATGCTACTTTAGCAGAGACACCAAAACATTGAATCAACTTTCCTAGGGTCTTATTGTCATGGCAAGTTTGACTATGATGATTAAATATTTGTAAAGAGCTTGAGTTTTTTCTGTTTTATAATCACTAGTAGAAGTGTCTGCCTGCAAGGTTATGTCAGGGGCCATAGTAAACAGAAGCATGCTATTAAAAGGTGCCCACATGTGAAATGTGTATGCTATCCAGCCTGCATGGAAACCAGTAACAAAATTCTCCCCTGAAATACGGCAGGCTTTAGCCCAAACATTTTGAGGAATCAACAGCAGGAGTAGTATAAAGATGATTTTTCTAGGCTTTTCAACCAAAGAAATAACTGTAACAAAGTAGCCTCCAGGTGTACATTTCCTTACACATGTACAAGTTATTCTTACAGCTGAGAGTTATCGTTATTGCTAGCTCAGATGCTTTCATGCCTTGCATTGTTGAGGGGATGCTGCCATCCTGAATCTTCCACGTCTTCAGTGCACAGTTATAGCTAGAATAATGCATCTCCTATGTGTGTATTTGATCAGTGTCCAAGTTTTCTTACAACTCAGTTTATTCTTGAGCATCCAAGGTAATGACAGCATGTGAGCCCTCACCAGCGGCTGTCTGCATGCTGGTTTTATGTCCATATTGGCTTGAAAATACAGTTTTAATACAGCCTTACTAGAGGCCTTTGGGAATACGAGTCTCTAGTTTTAGACTTGTAGTTTTTAACTACAAGTTGTGTGAGCCAGAAGTAGTTTTAATTTTGCAATATATTTCTTTGCAGGTGCAAAAGAAAACTAAGGTATAGGGTTAATTCAGGGAAAAATAAAATAATAATAATAAAAAAAAAAAGGTAGGTGTAATGACAGCTTGGGCCAGCAGGGCTATCACATTGGGTGTTGTAAAGGAAGATGAGTTCCCCAGCTGACACCCCAGAACACATACTGGGGTTAGTTGCAGAGGGGTTGCCATTGCCTTGTCCAGCATCAGCTGCTTGGGGTTGGGGCATTCTGCCGCCCAGCAAGCCTGGGGAGGGGGAAGTGGAGAAGCAGCACTGCTCCCATCTAGCAGCCTCCCTGCAGAAAAGCAGGAATTAGCAACACCCTTTAAGCCTTGGGAGAAAGGCCAGGAAATTTCAAAAGGGGCCACTGCTGTGGCACAGCAGAACTGCAGGCAGTGGAAGGATTTCAAGGTGTAAAGAAGTGGCAGAGGTGAAAATCGCTATTAGAAATGGATGGTTGTGTTAGCAGTGAGGTGAGCAACGTTGCCAATGAGAGCATCAGCAGCCCTGAGGGGAACGTACCCAGCCAGGTGCCACCTAGAACATATCCCTAGAGGAGATGCTTGGTGGATTCCCAACTGCATGAAGGATGGGCTTCAACTTTCACATTAAGTGCAACTATGGTATGCGTATGAAAGTGAACAATCATTAAATTTTGAGCACAGAGCCTTTAGGGTGTATGCTCTGTGCTCCTCTTATTTGAAGCAAAACCAGAAGATACGGGAGAGCAAATTAAAAGCTTCCACTCTACAGCTGCTGGGAGAGATGGATTTTGAACCCCACTTTCCAAGTTGAGCCCCCAGTCTTTCAAGGCAAATTCCTTGTGCTTGAATTTGCACCCTTTCCAGTCTGGATCTGGGTTATTAGCATGGCTGTGGGTGTCCAGCTGCCCCATGCTGTCCCAAATGTCAGCAAATAGACATTTGCTGAATTGCAAGACAATTTCATTACAGGCTTCTACATATGTATATCCCTACAAATATTCATACCTTGGCTGTTTGGCGATTACACTGCCAGTATTGTTTTCCGGGTGGCTTGAAAACTGGAGATCCAGTTTTGCTGCGTGCATGGGGTTGCATTAGGCCCCTGCTCCCTCCTACAGCGGTGACCTTGCTGCTCTGTTGGTGTGTCCCAATGGGCCGGGTTGTGCTGTGGCCAGGGTCTGGAGTGAAAAAAACAGGAGGAATTCAGCTGTGGCAATTGCCAGGCTCAAGCCTGAGCAGTGTGAGGAGGAGAAGGAGGTGTGGCTCCTAAGCATGGGTTGTTGTGCTGCCCTGCTGCAGGGGGGCTCCAAGGCACACGGGTGGGCAGTGCTGGGAGATGGCTTTGCAGCCCTCACCTCTGCTGTGGGAGGGCTGCCTGCGAGGTCCAGTGTGGGTCACCTGTGCTGAACCTGAGCTTTCCAATGCTGCTGTACAGCACATGAATTATTCAGAAAGGAGAAACCATAACCAGTTCTGCAGCAAAAAGACCTCTCCTCTCCTCTCCTCTCCTCTCCTCTCCTCTCCTCTCCTCTCCTCTCCTCTCCTCTCCTCTCCTCTCCTCTCCTCTCCTCTCCTCTCCTCTCCTCTCCTCTCCTCTCCTCTCCTCTCCTCTCCTCTCCTCTCCTCTCCTCTCCTCTCCTCTCCTCTCCTCTCCTCTCCTCTCCTCTCTTTATACTTGGAATAAAGGATTTCAGTGCATGCCTTGCTCTTTCTTTGCTCTCCCAACCATGAGGAAGTGTTTTTCCCAATATTTCCTTACAGTGGAGCTGGGATGATCCAGACATTTGGTATTTGTACTAAATATCAAAGCATTTTTAATTTTTATTTAGTATTTGCAATAAATACTAAATGTACAGTGATATCTAAAACCCAGAGGCTGGTAGCCCATGCTGGGTGCCAGGGGACAAGTGGAGGGGAGGACAGTCCTCACCCAGCTTTGGCCCAGATGCACATCCCTCTCAGTCCTACTTACACAGTTCAGACACCCAGACTCAGAGCCTGGAATTGCCCCGAGGCAACTGAAAACAGCTGAGCCCCAGGTTGTTTTCTGCTGGAGCTTGTTTCTCTTTTTCCTGTTCCTTCTCTCTCCCCAGACTGCACGGGGAAGGAGGACAGCCTAGGCCGGTGGCAGAGCAGGAATGAAGCTCCTTGGGAGCAGGGGCTGCTGTCCCACCTCTTCCCTCCCCACCAGTGGCCTGTCAGGCTCCAAATTTAACTCTCCTTGGCGGAAGGTGGGGAACATAAAGCACTCCATTTTTCTGACAGTCAGGACAGTTTCTCCCTTCCTCTCCAGCCAGGGAAGCTGGAATTGCTGACAGGAGCCCAAAGCTAATCTGAAATGGGAGATATCTCTTTTCTTTTTTTTTGCTTCCAGAACCCAACCCGATAAGTGAGGTCTTGATTCATTTGACTCCAGACAACACGCAGGCTTGATGAGGCTGCATTTCCACAGGAGTTTCCATTAAATGCTTCTACACAGCAGGAAAGGTGTGCTGTCATCACAAATTCGTGTCGAGTTAGAATGGTTTGCCTCTTTCAGCCACTTTGTGTTTTAAAAACAAAGTGCATTTCACTTACAGCCACTTCCACTGCTTGTTCAAACACCATCACCCTAATGCACCTCTGCATCTGTCTGCCCATGGGCCCAGCAGCACCAGATATAAATGCCCGGGCTGGGAAGTGAGTGGTGGGCCCGCACGAGCAGGGAGCCCATCCAGATGGGGGTAAATAGTGAGCGGGAGCTGCAGCCTGTGTTCCCTTCCTGCTGAAAGGACTCGTAAATGTTTAATAAACTTCTTGCCCTTGCCGTAGGTGAGGTCCTGCTAATGAACTGGCGTGGCCGGAGGACAGGTATTGTGTCCGTTACTATAGCACCACCTTGCACACTTCTCAGTGTGAAAGAGGAGGGGAGGGAGGGAGGCAGGCACGGAGGATGAGTCCTGGCAAGGCGGTGTGAGGTCCGCCCGTGGTGCAGCAGCAGCAGCAGCAGCATCCTGCCCAGGGACAGCAGCCCTCAGCAGTGCCTCCTGCTCTCCTGCCACAGCCGCTGGACCAGCTGCCTGCGTACAGGTGCCCGACCCTGCACGGATGCACAGCAAAGCTGCTGCAAGTGTGCTGCTGAGTCTCTGAGCACATCCCAGGGGTTTCACACCAGGGCTCTTCCTGACTGACTTGCTGGCTTGGGAAGATCTGTGTTCTTTTTTTTTTTTTTTTTTTTTTTTTTCTTTTTTCTTTTTTTCTTTCCTTTTTTTTTTTTTTTCTTTTCCATGCTCCTTTCTTGAGCAACTGGTTGGTATCTGCAGAGGTCACGAAGGGGACCGGCACAGACTCCTGAGTCTGGCATCAGGAAATATGACAGCAGAAGCGAATGCTTGTTAATATAAGGGATTTACTGAAGAAGGAAGACAAAATGCCTTTCAAAGGGTTCAGTTCACTGAAGGAAAGATTTTTTAACCCAGGAAAGGAAGAGGTGAAGAACACCATTAGTGACTCACTGGGAAATCTGCGAAGGTAAAATCCTATAGTAAACTCCCAGAGGGATCCCCTGGTTACATTTATTAAAGATAAATGAAATATAGAAAAATATCTAAATATAAAACAGGGTTGCAAAATTAATCTCTGAGTCCAGATAGTGAGAGATACCTTGCTGCAAGACAGAAGATTAAAAGCAGCAGTGTTACACCAGCATGTGGCTATAGATGATAGAATATTTATATTAAATCAAAGAAGACGTGAAAATAAGTTATAAAATATTGTTCTAATATTCCAAGAAACATGAAAAAGTGTTTTAATTTAACAACAACAACAAAAAAAGTTTTAAATAATTAAATGCGAATTGTTCTTTTTTAGCTTGCATGAAAAAGCTAATGATTTAATGGGAATTAACATTCCAAAATTATGCCACTCTTGAAATGAGAGTAATGTCCCTAAATTACAAGGACATTTTAGAAGATCTTGTTCTGAATCAGTAAGAGAAATTATATGAAGCAGATCTGTATATGTGTGTATTTATTGAGACTAACACATTAGAAAGAAAAAGAAGCAGTTGTTTGCAAAAAGAAGATTAAAGATTTTTATCTTAATCTGACACTTTTTGAAAAAACAAACAAATATATATTTTTTGATGAATGAAAGTAAGATGCAAAAAATACCAAGTTTCATAAAGGGATGGAGATTGTTCATTTAAATGGAAGATTGTTTCAATTAGTAATGGCCACTGACAACATTTACTTGCGTAATGGATAGCTGACAGCTGGAGAGTTCAGTGCCATTTCTTGCATGTTTCATGTGAAGTGTTTTAAAACTTTGGAAGGAGCAGGACAGTATTTTAATTATACATCTTTTTAGTGTTTGAATTGCATTTGCTTTTGTATGTATCCTGTTATTTTCTTTTGGGAATGTTATTTTGAGTCAAGATGCAGCTTCTGGCACATCTGAACATGCATTTGATCACAAGAAAATATACAATAATTTGCATGTATTGCATTACAGCATGCATGTGCAAGTAAACAAGAATGTACACTTTTATGGAAGTTATTAATATGCACCATTACCTTGCCAGTTCCACTGTTCCTATGCCATGTGAACAAAGTATCTGTGTTCCACAGAGCTTCAACTTAACTTTTCTTCATTTACAATATTATAGATGAAGTCTGACATTTTGCTTTTTTGACTTTTAAGATATTCTATGGTGATTCAGGGAATGTTTTTCTTTCAAAACATCAAACTAAGTCATTTATTCAATCATAAATTCTCATTGCTGTGGGCTCTGTTGGTCAATTTGAACAAATACATACAGGCTTTTTATTTAGTGATTATATAATGTGGCAGTACGAAGGGTTTGCTATGTGGATATGGCATGCATGCTTTGGATTATCTGGGTTACTTTCCTCTTGCAGCTGGCTATCAAGGATATCATGCTGGCTCCTATGTAGATGATAGTACTGGTACCCAACTTCATCAGTGTTGCTGCTGAATCAAAACAGAACAAATCTGAGCTGAGATACAAGAAAGTTTGCTGGACTTCATTATTTTCTGTTCTAAATATCTGAATGTCAGTGCCTTTCCTAGGTGTACTATTTTGTGGGTGCTGCAAAACACGAGTCTCCCCACAGGTTACCTCAGGGTAGCTGGCACCTGGTGAGGAGGCAAAGGGGGCAGAGATGGAGAGACCTGAGAGGCAACCTTTCTCTGGGCTGTTGCCAGCAGTTTCATTTGCAAGATCTCAGAAGAAGATCCATTTGTTGCTAGAGTACCACCAGATAATAAATACACCAGCTGCAACAAATACACCAGATGTTTCAGAAAATAAATAGAAACATACAAAATTATATTTTATGCAACATAGGGCTTGTTCTTAATTAGTTAAATACAGTGGGGTAGAAAACAAACCAACCAACCAACCAAACAAACAAACAAAAAAAAAAACCAATTTGGATGAATCAAGGCTTGGGTGAATAATGTCAGTCAGAGCTGGGGCTCTGCAAACCTGAATAAGTTTCCCAGAAAAGAAACCTCTTTTTCCTGCAGCTCTTCTTGACAGGTAGGAACACTTTGGGCCTTGTTTGTACTTAGTGTGTGCAAAGAAAAAATCATGAATTCAAGTAAAATCTTAGTTTCTGCCTCTCCTGAGGATTACAGGAGTCCTTAACCAGCCAGCAGCAACTGGGGGCTTACCAATGAAGTTGGGAGTAACTAAGTGTGTTTACTTCCCAATAATATCACTGTTAATAAGAAAAGTAATATGGGCTATGCCCACAGCACAGCTGTACGTAGTCTGGGTTCTACTAGGTGTAGCTCTGACTCCTGCAGACCTTCTTTAATGAATTAAACTGCCCAACCTACTAAAAACTGCAACCTGAAGCTGGGTGAATTACCCTTGAGTTGGACAGGGCTCCTCTGCCTGCTCTGTAGCATAGTCTTGATCTTCTGAACGTTTTCCTTTGCACAGAAGTACAGAAAGTGTAATGCATCACAGAGCAAGCAACACCATGAATACAGTGTGGGGTGCCCTGAGACCGTTTTGTGAGGCCCCTTGTACAAAGGTACTGCGCATGCATAGTGTGCCCCTTGCACAAGGGCACACTATGCATGTGCAGTGCCGCAGCACCTGTGGGGCATGCATCCATTGCATTGAGGCTGTGCTGGGAAGGCACCAGGATTGTGCCCTGCAGAGTGAGATTGCAATGCCTGAGAGATGCAGTAGTCCCATCATGTGTAAATGCTTGAAACATGCCATGAGTTTCATGCAAATATAACACAGAAGTCAGCTTCACAGGTCCCATGCACCAAGCGACTTAAGAGTGTTTGCCAATCTGCCCTGGGATATTGTATGAATACAACTGGATTTGCTATAGAAAATTATCACCTGGGCAATCCCCATAGAGCAGATGAAATCTCAGAAGATTGTATTTGCTTTTGGATAAATAATATTTTTTCAATAGTCAGTGAATAGGCTTCTACATCAGGATCATCAATAATTGTTGTATGTGGTGACTGTTGTTGGTTATGTAGGTGTGAGGTTTGAACACCTACAGATGCTGTTGCCTGTAAAAGCCTGTACTATCTGGTAAAAGTCATTTGGGAATGCATTCTAACACATGGCAGGTATTAACATTATTAAAATTTGCCTGTTTTTATAGAATGTATGTTGTTTTAATCAAATGAAATGGAATGTTGTAGTTCTATTCCACTTACACAGTTTGAAGAAATGACTACTTTCTATGCTAAACTGAATAAATACAAACTGGTAGATGTGTATGTGTTCTGTTATTATTATTATTACCGATTTGAATTTTAAAAATTTATTTCATACTTCCAAAACTCTGTATATGCCAGAGTAAAGCCATTAAAATAGAAAAGAAAAGAATGTCAGTTGGAGAAATTTCAAATACAGTAGTTATGACATTTGGGCATGGGACATGGATGCTGGTATCTTCAAATAGTCAAGCTTTTCTTACTTATCGAGTGTTGGATGTTTGATGAAAAGAGCAGAGTGATGTCAAGACTAAACATATTCCCATGCAGCAAAATACTCTCCAGTGTTAGTCAGATAATTAAAGCAGCTTTCTTCTAAATTATTGGTGTATAACAAGTGAAAACTTCAGTGTCACTACCAAAATATATGTATCAATCTTTTTGTGGATTTGACATACCTTCATTTTATATCTACAGTGTTTAATAAATTAAGACCAAAAATCAAGGTTAAACACTGGCTCCATGATTGCTTGTACTGCTAATGTTTCACCCCATCTCTATTTTTGAATTGCTATTGCAAAATCATTTTCTCTGAGAGAAATCTTCCACAGAGGGGTTAATGTTAAGCTTTGAGGGTACAAAATATTCTGTGAATATTTGGGGTCACAAGTTAGTCCTCAACCTGCTTTTATTAATGAGTAGTTGAATACAATAGCAAAACAATTAATTTCACTGCAGAAACAATGTTGGACCATAGTGCTAGTCCTCCTGGCTCATCACTTCTAACAGTGAATTTGGAGAAGAAGGATGTTTTCATGCCTATGTGAAGTGACAGCCAGCTGAAAATGTCCAGATAGGAACAGATGTTTTGGCTTCACATGATGTGTCTAATCTTTGCCAGCTGCCCAAAATAATGCAGAAATTAACGTTTAATTTCTCTCATATAAATGGTGTGGTAAAGGTATGAAAAATTGATGAATTGTGCTTTGATTTAATTAATTCAGTAACTTAGATTATGCTAGAGTAAAACAGTAAACTTACTTATTTTGTTTGTTAATAACTCTTTTGAGATAACAACAGCTCTAAAAATAATTATTCAATTGTCTTTTCACTTCCTGAGGCTTTTATTTTTGAACTTTTAGTCAGTGTACACCTACTGATATGAGTACACTAAGCAAGGAATATATGGTGTCTCGTTTTTTTAAGTGCCTGACTACATTACTCTCTGTACTCTCATTTCACTAACAATGCTGTCTCCCTGCCAATGAATCATAAGATCTCAATCACCTTCAATAACACCATAGTCATATCACATTTCCTGTGTTACCTTGCTTTAATGCAAACTCCAGCTTACAAAGAACTGATTTAACTTAGAAGTTAGCACTGCTTTGAGCAAGGGGTTAAATCAAATAACCCCCAGAAATCCCTTCTGGCCTAAACACCCTGGTTCTAGTGCTTGTTAGACATGTAAACTGATGGACTGTAATATGCTTTTTTTTTGTTGCTAAGAGTAAGGCTACAGTAGCAGTTTTATGGTACAAATTAAAAAGAAGTAATATAGCAAATGATGCACACCTTAGCATGTAGCTATAAAGCCTAGAAATACTGAAAATATACGGGAAAATTCATACCGGAAAGATATGTTTAAATTCACAGGAAACACCCCAAGAAGCCATATATACAATCTATATTTGCAAAACCTTTAGTATAGGATACTATCCAGTAAGTTATGGGCAGTACATTAGACTTAAAGCAATTGGAATGATTAATCAAAAGCTGTGATTAAACCAAAATTGTTCTCCTGAAAGAGCCAACCAACTACTGTGTAGATCAGCCAGGTGCAGCCCATCCATATATGCTTTGGCAACATTCTTTAATAGCTGATTATTATATGGAACATTGAAGTCCATTGGATTTCAAATACATTTCAGGCCAGATGTGTGAAAAAAGGAAATAAGTTACTCCTTATCAGAAAGGAGTGAATTTAATCATTTCATCATCTTATACAGCAAGATGGGCTTCTTTTATATTGAGTATCTGTTCATATTTCCCTAGTAGCGTGAGCAACTCCATGGCATACACAAAAGGAGCTGGATCATGCGCTCATTGCTTCACAGCAAAGCCAAAGCTGAAAGGCTTCCTAATGTAACGCTCATCAAGATTTGGGGCTACACTTTAGTGAACACTTAACCTTAAGCTCATGGGAAGTGTTCAGTGGGCTTTTCATGTATTCAGAGCTAACCATGTGCTTGAATATTTCAGCATGTTAGAAAGCCCTTATTTTGCATTTAAAACAAAAGCATGAGAAGTTAATGTTAGGAAAGAAGTATTTATCTCCAGTCTAATAGTGTGTTTTCAGTTCCTTCTGATCTCATCTTTCTTACTAGAGACATTCCCTGTTCATATAGCACAGGATGTTAGTATCTCCAATCAGATTGGGAGATCAAATTAATTTTTAATTGCACTACCACAGGAAAAACTTCCATAAGTGCAGGAAATAGTGATGGGCAACAGCTGTACTGATGAGACCATTTGCCTCTTAAGCCACTGCTCCTGCTTTGGCTGATGGCAGCAGCTGTTTGCCCCCCATGGGGTCCTCCATTTCACTGCTGGTGGTGCAGTGCTATAGGGAGAATATTTGCTCCTATTCCCAAGTAAATGGGAGGGCCCCTGTCCTTGGCTCTTTCCTCCCTATTCTCCCCAGTCTCACTGCAGTGTCCGCACTAAATTTGCTCCCAGGCAAAGCTCTTTCAGCCTCTTCTGCTGAGGGGTGGTCAGTTTTGCTGAGGGGGAATCAACAGACCAGAAAGTCACTTAATCTTCAGATTTATTTGAGTGTTAAATACTTTAAAGAAAAGGTTGGGTTTTGTAATGAGTTAAAGCCTCGTGGTGAGTGGATGTTTCAGAGCAGAGGAAAACTTGGTGTCAAATCCCTCCAGGCAGAAAAAGCCGGGACCTGGCTCTTCCGCACCTCAGCCCCTCTGCAGCTTAGCCCTGATGTTTGTCTCACAGGTCAAAACAAACTCACAGCAAGTTTGGGGTTGAGAAAAATAAATAAACAAATAACACCATGCTTTGTGCTGTACTTGCCCTTTCCTTGAAACCTACTGACAGCTCTGCTTAGTGGATCTAATTAGAAGTTATAATCTTTTTTTTCTTTTTTCTTTTTTTTTTTTCCATATGTATATGTTCCTAACAACCAGCAGGATTCATCACAACAGAACTCAATACACCTCTTATGATCATTCTCATGAACATCCTGCAAGCATTTTTGTAGCTAGCTGTTCAGCCAAGTGTCTATTGCTTAGAAACTTCAGTGTTGGTGAAAAAACATGCAGGCTGTGCCAACCTTTCAAAGTCTGACCAGCTTTAATTCATTACAGTACCAAGAGGCAAACACCTCAGACAGAGGTGATTTAGCAGCTGACTGCAGTACCTACCATCTATATTCTACTGTGTTTACATTTTCATTTTCTCTTGCTCTTTTCATCTAGGAAAATTGATGGCACCAACGTAGAGGAGGATCACATTGAGCTGACAGAAGAGGGGCGGCCTGTGCAGGCCAGTGCCCGCAGGCCAGCCCTGTGTAACTGCTACTGCTGCGGACTGCCCAAGCGCTACATCATTGCCATCATGAGCGGCCTGGGCTTTTGCATTTCCTTCGGGATTAGGTGCAACCTGGGCGTTGCCATTGTAGAAATGGTGAACAATAGCACTGTTTATGTCAATGGTAAACCAGAGCTGCAGGTGAGAAACCATCCTCCTTTCCCTGTTGTGACCAGGCCCCATTGCAGAATCATTGAAGTGCCACATATCAAAGTACTGTATATGTATATGTATAGGTTAACACTTTAGACAGGGAGACACGTGAGTCTGGATTCCTATACAAGTGCACATGCTTAGCCCCTATTTAGGTCTCTAAGACACACTGAAAGTCTGTAAGGTCTGAGCATTTGCAATGTCACACAGAGGGTAAGTAATAGAAATGAGAGCTGAATTGGCTTGTATGTTTATCAGGTCCCCAATCTTTTTGTCACAGACAAATTTGGTTGCATTGACAGAAGCTTCTACTGTTCACTGTCTCTCAGGGAAATGCACCCTCATGCCACTACAGAAGGAATGATCAACGGCTGTACGTAGTGCTGGGCACACTCTATTCAGATTAGTGGATGACTTTCAAGACCTTAAAGTAGTCATTTGGCAATCTGGCAACAGGTTTTATGGGTTATTGACAGTGGATTGTTGTCTAGAAGTATTTGGAATTAGGTGGCAAGCTATTTCAAATTTGCAGTAGATGACATGCTTCATAGCAGATGCCTACAAACTTTTAAAAATGCACCCAAGGAAATGTAGATTCAAAGCATATCTTTGTTTCTCCATTCCTGCTTTGTTTCAGGGTTGTGATATCACAAATCTCATTCTGGACTTTATGAACATGAATGTATAAAATTGACTTATTTTTGGATCCTTTTATAATATATCATTCACAGGAATATTGACTCTTACCTGACATTTCCACATACATGTATTCCCCTTGAGATATCACAAATCTCTGCTCTGTTTTGGGCGTGATATGTGAACCCCTCCTGATATGGGAACTTTCTCCATGTCTCATGGTGTCTTTGCCTTCAGAAATTAACACTACTTAGAAACTAAAATGAAAGACAGTAGCAGAAAATTAGGTATTAAAAACAGAAATGCAGCTCAGCACAGGAAAGCAGATCTCTTGAAAGAGTTTACATTGGTGGCAGGAAAATCCTTCAGCCCCTGTAAAACATGCCTGGCTAATTAATGCCATCTTTCTCCCAGCAAGTCAAATGAACTGTTTTGTAGCTTATTTGTTTGGAAAAAAAAACAACCTACTGAGGAAAACTGGTTCTTGCTTTTACACACAGGAAGTAATATAGAAAAAAAAAAAAGATGTTAAGATCTGTCACTTTAGTTTTCATATTTATGTAGTGTTTTAGTGACAGTTGTAGTTCAGAATCTAAGAGACAATTTGTGCCGTTTTCTCTTAAGACGATTAAATACCTTTCCCTGACATGTAGTTATCATGAAAATAAGCATGAAGCAAAACATCATGGTTTCTTTTTGCTCCAGAACAGCCCTTCTGAACTGAGGGTTCAAGGAAAAAATGTCGACGCTAACCTTATGTTAGTGTGATTATAATGAGTCAGGCACTGTTCTGACCTCCCACAATGAAGGGCAGGAGGGGTACCTTGGGTCACGTTTTCTTTACTGCCCCTATGTTTTGTTCTGGGCTTTGACCATTGCTCTTTCAAGCAAAGTACACCAAAACGGGTTCATCACAGAACAGGAATGACCTTATTCAGGATGAGTTTCGAGAAGACTGAAACTGCTTGCTATCCAATGCTGAGGTGCATTGCAAAAGCGTTTGTCTTGGCTGTAGACATTTTTGACTCTGAAGCATCTCTGACCAGCCTAGGGGTGGCCTTCTGTATCCAAATCCAGCTTAATGACTGGCATCACTTTAAATAAAAGATGCACTAGTCAGCTAGCTAATGTTACCTAGATTTATTTCTATACTGTCTTGTCTTCAGGTGTTACACCCTCCTCTCCTTCTCCCATACTACTGCTCCCTATTTTCTGCGCCCATACTACTACTTAATGTAGATGCTGGATGGTCAGAGTTTGACCCTGATGAGAAAAACCGTGGATAATACAGAACCAGCATAACCAGATCAATTCAAAGAGTATGAGCAACCTTGATAACTGTGTAAATGGATGTGTTCATTGAAAGGTAGCAGGTCCTTGTTATAACACTAAGCAGGCCTGAAAACAAAGGTTTCAGCCCAAAAGGAAGCAGTGGCAAGAAGCAAAGATGAAGGTCCATCACCAGCTGCCTTTTGGCTGAAACTTTTTCCTCTCATTCATCCTGATTATAAGCTAAGAGCAGAAACAGTAATCTCATAAAGCAATTTGATATCATTTTGCTTTAACTGGGAGAGGGTTCAAGCTCAGCAACACCAGAACAAGGGGGCTCTCTTGATTTGCAGGATGGGGTGACTTCCATTTGACTTTCAAATAGTGTTTACCTCATAATCAGTATGCTTCATTTTACAGCATTTTTTTTTGGTTTTGTTTTGTTTTCCTTTGCAGAAAGCCCAATTCAATTGGGATCCAGAGACAGTGGGACTCATACATGGCTCTTTTTTCTGGGGTTACATTGTGACACAAATTCCAGGAGGGTTCATCTCAAACAAATTGGCTGCTAACAGGTAAGAAAACAGTAATTGAAAGAGGTAAGATCTGCAGCTTTACAAATGACTGGTTTACAAAGTTTAAATGATGATTGCAAAGTAGTGAATAAAAGTGTTTCAGGAATCTGAAGCTGAACTTGCAATATGTCTATAACCAAAAAAAATAAAAATCTATTATTGATCTGATTTCTGATAGTCTCAATTTAGCTCATTCATCTCAAATATGTACACATTTCTTGTTTTCTAAACAATAATGCTTTCTGGAGACTGTTAGGAAAATCATACCTGGTGTTTCAAACAATGCTTGGTAACATTTATCTTTCAGAAGTTGCCTTAGTGCTTCATAGCTCAGTTTACCTGCAAGTGAATTTTTTTTCCAATGAAATTTGACTTTTCTCCTTTAAAATTTCCCAGTGAATTGAAATGTCTTCCAGAATTTTTGAAGCTGTGCACGTAGGAATTACATGTTCTGAAGGCACAAACCCATCCTCATGCACATGGACATCTTGTCTGTGGCTGGATACAATACTTATGTCTGTAATTAGGATTGCCTAGAACTTTTCTAATAGAGCCTAATGATTTCTCTTTGGCAAACAATGAGCATCTATATGGATTTCTTCCATGCTCATTGTGTTTGTGGGCTGGCATTTTTTTTTTTTTAATTCAACTGTTTTTGAAAAGGATAATAAAAAAGTAGCTAATTTTGCCAAAGATAACTTTAGTCTTAGGCTTTACTTCAGAAAATCTTCAGAATTTGGACTATGATCGCATCTAAAACAGGGAGATTGTCTGAAGACAGCAGGTTGTAAATGAGCTCATGAGATGTACATGTGAAGGATGTTTGGGATCTGCAGATGAAAGAGGATTGGCACTCATACCATTCTCCACAAATAAAATCTGACTTATCTACAAAGGCTTTCATAATAGGAAAAAAAATATCTTTGAGACCAGAACTACATGGTTTTGTCCAAGTTCAAAGTACTTTGCTCTCTGTATTCTACAGAGAGTTATAGGGGTTACAAGACCGGACATTCTTCCCACCCATATCCTTTATGAAATGACTCCAGAATAGAGTCATCCCATAGAATTCTCCAGAAGTTCAGCCCCAACTCTCCTCTATTCATAACACAAAGTTCCTCTGCATTCAGTTTGTACTCTTTCTTCAACACTACTAGCAATCTGTTTTTCATTTCTCTACTACATAAAGTGCCTAAACAGGGTAGTTTTCACTCTGTTGAATAAGCCAAACAAATTAGCTAAGCTTAATCATTTCCCCAGTGTTTCCAGTCTTGCCACCAGATTTTGCAGCAGAAGGGCCCAAAACCACAGATGTGCACACTGTTGGCTGAATAATTCAGCATATTATTAATTTGGCTTTCATTCCCTTTATTTTCTTACAACCAGTAAAATCAGCTAAGTTTACCCTCTAGCTCAATTTATTCTGTCAGCTGACTGCTTTCTTAGGTACATATTATGCATATGCACAGAAAGCTATACTTCTGTCCCCAGGATACTTTCAGACTATTTCTTTCAGAAATTTCAGACAATACAACACCGCATCATAGATTTGATTAGCATAACTGCATTTAGGAGCAGAATTTGCTCAAGGAACAACACCCCAAAGGATGATCTCAAAGAGAATTCCTGTTTGTAGTAATAGGGATCACAAATCTGTCTGACTCCACGTTTTTCCTTTATTTGTTGTTTGTCCAACCAATTTCAGCTTGGGTAGATTCAGCAGTGGTACTGAGTTTCTGTTTCAGGGGGATGACATCTGCTTGCTAAGACCACAGGGCAGGAAACAGAGAGCTGGGGTTTGTCTGTGAACCCACCTCCCCCAGAAAGACAAATACTTTCTATTTCCCAACTGCACACTAGTAATGATATTATTCTGTCCTGTTATTGACTTTATAGATTTACATATAGACTCTTGTCACCTGTTTAAATCCCACTCAGCACTGTGGAATCTTGAACAAACATGGACCCTTCCTCACCTCAGGCATTTCTCTAATGCAAATAGTTATTTATAATAATGTGGGATTAAGATGGATCTCAGAACAGCTGAATATAATGAGTGATATATGGTTTGGCATCAAAGCCATCTGAAACTGAATAAATTGCTTTATACATGCCCAAATTTGTATGGATCTGCATTCTCCCAAAAAGTTCATGAACCACTTAGTGACTATGTCCCTTTATCTTGCTGCTTATCCTCACACATGCATACTAACAAAATTTCATCATTGTTTGGTGGTGACAAGGAGACATGAAACATAAGGCACTCCATTTTATCAGTTTTCAGTAACAGCACCCTGCTGACCAGAGGAATCTTTTGCTGAAGAATTCTGTTTTGATCCAAAAGTAGCAGCTGGCCAAGGATCATGGTGGTGAGGAGAAAAGAATATGTCAATTAACTGAAAAGAACTGGGATATTCTTTGGGATTAAAGGCAGTGAACTGCTGGAAAGATGCTGGCTATTTGTGAAAACAATACTTAGCCTCTTAAACAGTAACACAAGAGTGTATGGTTCTAACAGTATAAATCATACATTTACAATACACATATTCTGGTTGGCATTAAATTAAGTAGCAAAGATTGGAAGCTCAATACCCAGAGCTAGCTGTTTGGATAAGAAAACATGTTCTCTTTCTTATGGTTTATTCTTCCACTTGCTCATTAACTTACATTTTAACATAATTTGCTGTAGTTCCCTGAGATGGTTAACTGTGTTATGATAACACATTTGACATCAGTATTAGTGGTGAGGAAGAGGCAAAGTGCAAAACTTTTTTTCTCCTCTGATTATAACAGAGAGCTAAGTAATACTTATTTCTCAGCTAGATGCTTACTTGGCTTCGAAAACAGTCTCCTAAATGTCAAGATACGATCATAGGCTTTGTGTGCCATTTCAGATTTTCAGACCGCTTTTTATATAAATGCATTCCTTTGTCACTTCCCTCTGTCAGCCTGCCCAGCCTCTTTGCTTTTGTGTTCATTTGCTAAGTGCTTTCTTGTCATTCAGATTATGAGCTGTCTAGGCATTGGCTGTTGTTTTCCTCAATAGGTGTACAGAATTTAGATAAAATAGTGTTGATCTATGACTGTAGATTCTTTGCGCTATAATGCTACCATTAATACTGCTATCAATAATAAGCCCAGATTCAAAATATGAGGTGATGTATATTTCCTGTGAATGTTTCCAAAAAGAAACTGAAATATAAACAACCAAATCCTTATAGAAAGAAAGCAAGAAAGAAAGCAAGAAAGAGAAGGAAGGAAGGAAGGAAGGAAGGAAGGAAGGAAGGAAGGAAGGAAGGAAGGAAGGAAGGAAGGAAGGAAGGAAGGAAGGAAGGAAGAAAAAAGAAAAAAGAAAAAAGAAAAATAATCTGACAATAAAAAGTTGTGACACAACAACCCCATGCAATGCCAAAACCTTGGGGCAGAGTGGCTGGAAAACTGTGCAGAAGAAAAGGATCTCATGCCTTGAACATGAGCTGTCAGTATGACCAGGTGGCCAAGAAGGCCAATGGCATCCTGGCTTGTATCAGGAATAGCGTAGCCAGCAGGACCAGGGAGGTGATTGTCCCCCTGTACTCTGCTCTGGTGAGGCTGCACCTTGAGTGCTGTGTTCAGCTTTGGGCCCCTCGATACAAGAAGGACATCGGTGCCCTGGAGCATGTCCAGAGAAGGGCTACAAAGCTGGTGAAGGGCCTGGAACACAAGTCCTACGAGGAGTGGCTGAAAGAACTGGGATTGTTTAGTCTGGAAAAGAGGAGGCTCAGGGGAGACCTTATTGCCCTCTACAACTACCTGAAAGGAAGGCATGGGGAGCTGAGAGTCAGCTGCTTCTCACACAGTAATAGGACTAGGGGCCTCAAGTTGTGCCACGGGAGGTTTAGGTTGGAAATAGGAGACATTTCTTTTCAGAAAGAGTAGTCAGGCACTGGAACAGGTTGCCCAGGGAAGTGGTAGTGTCACTGTCCCTGGGAGTGTTCAAGGCAAGGGTTGCTTAAGCAAGATGTGGTGCTTAGGGACATGGTTTAGTGGGTGACATTGGTGGTAGGGGAATGGTTGGATCAGATGATCTTGGACGTCTTTTCCAGCCTTAATGATTCTGATTCTATGAAAGTTTATAAATATTTTGAAGTGGAAGATGATAATAGCTATGCATAGTAAGATCTGTGAATGTACTTAGTAGAAAAATGAAAAAGGAGAAAATATTTCTACTATCCAGATCTCATGATTTCAGATCAAATATCTATCTAATACCATTCATACATCAGAATGAAGCTTAATGTGTCATTTTTGAAATGCGACTGGCATAGCAAGCCAATTCAGAACTTGTTCAACATCATTACATTTGAACAGTTTGAAAAAGGAATGTGAATTATGGTCCTCAAACAGCAGCATGACGCCAGCTAGCATCAGTGTAGCTGGAAACTGAGGCCCTTTGCCATAAGGGAGTTCTTGACTCTCAACATCATACTAGAGTCATGAACTCTTGATACTCAGAGTGTGTGACACAGCTTTTGAAGTCCATTTGTGGCACAGAAAGGCTTCAGTCAGCCAGGTGTGAAGATATATGAAATCCTTATGGGTCCCTACCAACTTGGCATTCTATGATTCTGATAAATCAAATATAGCTCAAACTTCCTAATGGTATTAATTTAAATTAATACCATTAGGTATTAATTTAAATTTAAATTAAATTAGGTATTAATGGTATTAATTTAAATTAATACCATTAGGTAAATGTAGTCAAGTCCAGTTGGAGGCCAGTCACTAGTGGCGTTCCCCAGGGCTCGGTGCTGGGGCCGGTCCTCTTTAATATCTTCATCGATGATCTGGACGAGGGCATTGAGTGCACCCTCAGTAAGTTTGCAGATGACACCAAGCTATGCACGTGTGTCGATCTGCTTGAGGGTAGGAAGGCTCTGCAGGAGGATCTGGATAGGCTGCACCAATGGGCTGAGGTCAACTGCATGAAGTTCAACAAGGCCAAGTGCTGGGTCCTACACCTGGGGCGCAATAACCCCAAGCAGAGCTACAGGCTGGGAGAGGAATGGTTGGAGAGCTGCCAGGCAGAGAAGGACCTGGGAGTGATGGTGGATAGTCGGCTGAATATGAGCCAGCAGTGTGCTCAGGTGGCCAAGAAGGCCAACAGCATCCTGGCTTGCATAAGAAACAGTGTGACCAGCAGGGCTAGGGAGGTGATCGTCCCCCTGTACTCGGCTCTGGTGAGGCCGCACCTCGAGTACTGTGTTCAGTTTTGGGCCCCTCGCTACAAGAAGGACATCGAAGTGCTCGAGTGGGTCCAGAGAAGGGCGACGAAGCTGGTGAGGGGCCTGGAGAACAAGTCCTACAAGGAGCGGCTGAGGGAGCTGGGCTTGTTCAGCCTGGAGAAAAGGAGGCTCAGGGGTGATCTTATTGCTCTTTACAGATACCTTAAAGGAGGCTGTAGCGAGGTGGGGGTTGGTCTATTCTCCCACGTGCCTGGTGACAGGACGAGGGGGAATGGGCTAAAGTTGCGCCAGAGGAGTTTTAGGTTGGATGTTAGGAAGAACTTCTTTACCGAAAGGGTTGTTAGACATTGGAACAGGCTGCCCAGGGAAGTGGTGGAGTCACCATCCCTGGAAGTCTTTAAAAGACGTTTAGATGTAGAGCTTAGGGATATGGTTTAGTGGGGACTGTTAGTATTAGGTCAGAGGTTGGACTCGATGATCTTGAGGTCTCTTCCAACCTAGAAATTCTGTGATTCTGTGATTCTGTGAAATGGTTGTTTCAAAAGGTTGTTCTCAGTCTCTTTCTTGGTTTCCAGTGGTGTTTTCCATGGTACAACAGCCTCAGCTCTCCAGATGTCCTTTTATGAACTATATAAGGGAACATAAGTGAGCACTCAGGGATGTTTTTTCCTTGCGCTTCAGCATCAGTGCCTGGCAAGCCTGCAGCCCATCCCGTACTGTGATGACTTCCCTGTGTCCCAGCTGTCTATCATGTCTATTGTCACTATGGTTTATTATTGACACAATGCACTAAGTGCGCACCACTCTTTGGCTAAACTTAGGAAACCCCAAGTCCATGCAGGGAGAGCTCCCACAGACTGTGGTAAATGAGGCAGACCCAGCTCTGAGTGTCATCCCAGGGCCTCTGACTGTCCTGGAGTTTCAGTGATGCTGCTCAGGTCTATAACTACCACACAGAGGTTTCTGCTGCCTGTTTCTCTAATGGGTGGTAATACCTGGAAAACTGTAAATGATTTCCCAAAAGCTACAGGCTTCAGGGGCATTTAGACTTGTACCCAGCTCTAGGAAGTGCTCTTCCTGAGGAGGATAACAAAATGTTTATATCATGTTTTTCATAGAAACCCTCTTGTAGAAACATCCCTTCTATGCCATAGTTACAAAGGACACTTGCTGCTATTATTTAGAGAACTGATGTTGGAAAGGAGTTAATCTTAAACTGTTCTGTTCTATGTTTTAGCAGCAGGAAGTGAAAATAATCAGTGCACTCACACATTTCAGAAAGGCACTTACATTAGGCTTTACTTGATTTGAGTTAAACCCTACTGATATAACTGAATTCAAGTACTTTCAAGGATAGATGTGCTTCTCACAGTTCAGGTCTCATACAAACAGCTTAGCTACCAGCTGGTGGCATAAAAACACCCATGTCTAGTTCTCTGATATAAAGAAAAAGCAAACAAACAAACTCAGAATCTTTGTTTCTATGTACATTAAACTCTTTCATTCAGGGAAAAAATGCATTGACATTATGGGGACTTACCCCCTTTTAATAATAAAATGGCTTATGACTTGGTGGGCAGCAGTGAGATTGTCTTTGAAACTGAACCTAAGTACAGTCTGAAAAGTAGATAATAATTATATTCTCTTCTATTGTTACCTTTTTTTTTTTTTCTTTTTTTTTTTTTCCCAAAGGGTATTTGGAGCAGCTATTTTTCTAACATCTACACTGAACATGTTCATCCCTTCTGCGGCAAGAGTGCATTATGGCTGTGTGATGTTTGTAAGAATTCTGCAAGGACTGGTGGAGGTATGAACACTCACCACTTTTGTTTTGAGAGATTTGGTTCTAAAACATAAAAATTTTGGTCAGGTTTTCTGATCTCTCTGCAGTTTTACTTGGTACTCATTTTTTCCATTGGTATTTTTAGGATGATATTTTAAAATCATGCTACTTTATATTTTTAAATTTATCTTAAAAGAAGGTAAAGAATTTAGGTTTATAGTGCTGGAGTTTTGTCTAGTTTAGAATATTTGTGCCATCCATGGTACATGTACATGTTAAACAGCATTTTTACCCCAGCACACCTTACCATTTGATTCAAGTAAGTTTACCATCTTCATATTGCAAAAATAAAGGTCTTCCAGGCTTACTTAACCTTTTCTACATAGTTCCATGGTGACAAAAAGTTAGACAGGTTGACAGTGTCAGCAACTGCTTGAAGTAGAAATGCAGTGAAAGCAAATCATGATGTGTGAAATGTCTAACAGGGTGTCACCTACCCAGCCTGCCATGGGATGTGGAGTAAGTGGGCTCCTCCACTGGAGAGAAGCAGGTTGGCAACCACATCATTCTGTGGTAAGTTGATAGGTTTGAAAGTATATAGACATATACTTTAGTAATTTCATGATTTACAAGAGAAATGCAAACCTTCTGCCTTTTGCTGCATCTACCTATGGCCACATTAGCTTGCACTCAGCTCAAGAACATTTTTTTTTTAATGACCCCCCCTTTATTATTTAAAAACAATCCTCCTCAAAATGACTCCAATGGTAAAGTAAAACAAGTCTAGAAATGTCAGATGAGAGAAATTACACTTTTTTTTTTCTTTTTCATTTGCTCATCTTCAGGGATTCTATTTGTTATATGTATTGAATTGACTCTTCTAATCAAGTATGCACTTGATTATTTTAAAGGACTTGAGGACTTGGTCAGGCTTGTACTTTGCTCTGCTTACTGCATCCCTTTCTAATGTTGACAGTCAACTTTCTAGAAGATGGCTGGTGGAAAGTTTCAGAAGACTCTGGGGAGAGGAACCCAGTGGACAGATGGGAGAAATCAAATTCTTTCATTCCATTTGGAATCTTTCTAGCCTCTGGCAAGAGCCTTAAACCTTGTTATGGAACAGGGAGCAGGAAAAATACTGAGGTTTACACCTTGTTCTTCAAGGATACTCTCTTTTTGGTCTCAGCCACACTACAAAAAGTAGTTTTATTTTTCTCATTTAATTCCATTCCCTGGGTAGAAATTTTTGAATAGAGATGCTGCAGGACACTCTGCACCACCACATTGTCTTGCTAGGAAAAATGACTGTGACTCTCACACCTTTCTGGCCCTTTTATTTCTTCTTTTGGTGAGCCTGCCTAGCTGCTAATTCCAGGGAAAACTGTGAATGCTAGTATTCATTGACTCCTCATTGACTCCAGGCTAGATTTGTGTAGATGGCTACATGGGAGGAAGATAAAGCATAAATAAAATGTACTCCTTCCACTCTCACCCTAAAAGGTCCAGACATGTGTAGTACAGAGCTGAAATGTTTCTGCTTCAATTGCAGATGAGCTGTGTTGGGAGTGTCAGAAAAGGCACTACTCATTAATTCAGTCTGTCATTTCTTATCCTCTAAGAAACACTCATCATCTGTATTTGGTGTCCTTTCCCATTTGTAAAAGTGAAATTGGACAGGTGAGCCGGTACCTAATAATACTAAAGAAAAAACAGAAACAGTGAGATTTTGAAGAGTGAGCAGGTCAGAACGGAGGAATAGAAAACAATAAAAACAAATGTAGGTGGTAGGGTAAAGCCACCTGTAGATAAATGTCTGTTAGAGATAATATTCAATAGAAAATGAAAGAGTCGCAGGAAAAACTGCAACTGTCCATTAGCAGTGGAACTGGAAGACTTGGGAAAATACAGCATTAAAATACACGTGGAATGATAAAAAGAAGAGTAAAATGTGAAAAAAAGCCTTCTTTAATACTGTGGGAATTTTATTTTTCTACAAATAACTCCAGGATATAGCGATTATTTAGGGGTTTCAAATTACTGCATAAGAACAGACCAAAAAAAACCCGCCACCCTCAATGGTGAATTCCTAGCACTGGGTAGAGAAAGATCCTCTTTGTAGCCCAGTACCCATTTTAGTTGCTACAGAGCACCAATTCTTACACTTGAAAGGTGAAGAGGAACAATGAAAAAATTAGGAACACATTCCCTGATTATCTATTTTCTTGCCTGGGGCTTTGCTACTGCTGCAAGAACACTGACTTACACAGAGACAAAGGAGAAGGGTCACTTCTGATTGCAGAGAAGTATTTGCTGAAGAACAGAGTGAGGTGTTCCTCTGCATTTGCCAGCAGTTTTAGGTTAAAGGTGTTCATTAACAAAGCATGTAATAATGTCAAAAACACAACTATCTGATTCTCTGGAATAATTCAAAGCAATACATCTCATATGTGAAGCCACTGACATTGTTTTGAACTGAAATCAAATATCCAGATTACATAAATTCACATTTGGATCTTCATGGAAATTCCTTGCCAAGCATTTAAATACTCAGCACTTTCTGCAAGTCACTCAGCAATATGTTTCACCAGTTTTACATATTTCCCAATCTGAAAAGCTTGGCACAGCCCACTTTTTTTTCTTTTTTTTTCTTTTTTTTTTTTTTCTTTTTTTTTCTCCTGACAATATTTGGCTATATATTCCAGCTGTTTGTCCATGCTGCCTACATGAACTAAACATGGTTAAACAGACTCAGGGTTGGTCTGAATGCTCCCGCCACTCATGGTGCTTGTTGGGTGGAGGGGCTAGAGCCACAATACAAGCTTCTCAGCATCTCTGCAGCCATCAGGATTTCTGGACACCAAGACGACTTTTGAAACTTGGGCCTCTGGCTTCTCTGGACTTTATCTTCTATGCCTCAGGATTAGGAGGGACTTCCCTCTTCAGCTCACAAAACTTATACCTGAATGGTTGTATGCTGATTGTGTCAGCTTTGTGAATCCCATTTACCCACTTCAAGGGCACAGCCCTTCTAGCTGCAAAATGATCCCACCCCACTGAGGGTGTCTTTCTCACCATCCCAAGCAAAATTTCCCATTTCTATGACATATCCTAGCATGTATGTTCACAAAATGCTGCTCAAACAGACGCATCCCTCCAGTTCTGCCTCTGTGTGCACCTGCCTATACTGACTATAGTGAAGACTGGGCTCATCTATCATTGCTGACATGTTTTCTTCACTCTTTTTCTTCCCAGGGTCTTATGCAGGTGCAGTGGTCGCCATGCCATTGGCAGGTGTGCTAGTACAATATATAGGATGGTCATCAGTCTTTTATATTTATGGTGAGTTGCTTAACATAAAGGATCTCTGCTCCTAGACTGGTACTGCCAGCAGTTTTAAGTCTGTGTAACAGGTGTGAATCAAAGTCATTCTGGGGAGTGGTTACAAATGGGTCTTCCACTTCATTCTCGACTTACTGCAGCTTTTAAAACTTTTGTTTTATAATCTGTTGTATTGTGTTTTAAAATTCTAAAGGCCAAACTGCAGCCCATGGTCACCCAGTGACAGGACTGGATGCAGTTGTGCAGGTTGCTCCATAGCACAAACACTCAAGTGTTACATGTCCCAGAGCACACACTACAGCGCATGGGGCAGCATGTGCTGCCAGTGGGGAGCCTAATGCCTCTGAAACCTTCTGCTCTGAGAAATCTGCCCCATGTGGCTGAGTCGGGTTTTCTCTGTCTTCTGACAGAGAAAACTTATGGTGCAGAATGCACCATAAGATTTGCCATTGAAATCTGATTGTGAAGTCCTTGTACACAGAGTGTGACCATGTTAAAATGAGTCTTTTTTTTTCCTTCTCCTGGTCCCACATGAAACTTTGCTTCTGCCTTTTCTCTGTTCCACATGTGCCATGTCATACGAGTGACAGAATACTCAAATGCTTTGCAAACAGGCATACAATATACAGAGTTGGGAATCATTTTTTCTTCCTTCTCTGAGCATATTTTCTATGCAGACTTGGTTTAATTGGCTCTTGAAACAAACTTCAATACGTATAGATATTGAAGTATGGCTTTATTGGTTTTTAAAACCAAGCTTTGCTTTTCCTGCCTCTCCAGGAATGTTTGGGATAGTTTGGTACTTGTTTTGGCTGCTTCATGCCTATGAGAGCCCTGCTGCACATCCAACAATAACCAGTGAAGAAAGAATATATATAGAAACAAGTATTGGAGAAGGAGCTAGCCTAGCTAGTGCAAACGTAAGTAAAAAAAAAAAAAAAATCTTTTTACTGGCTGGTTATAATTTATGAGCACTTTGCACAATGTTAGCATATAATGGGATGGATACCGTCAGCTTCATAAGAACAGCAAAGCTATTTGTGTTGATGTTTAGAGGCTTTTCATCTTATGAAATTTGCAGGATCAAGCTCATGCAGCTGGACAAGTTCAGCAACAGGCAAAACATGTTGTGCTGTTTCGTCTCTTGACTTATAGAGCACCCCCACTCTGGGGAGGGGAAATGAGTGGGGAGAGCAGGGAACAACACACTCTGATCTCCTGATCTTGAGTTTGATAAAAACAAACAAACAAAAAAAACTTTATGGAAATATCCAGCTGCCTTTTGGGTTCCTGCCAAGGATGACCGAAATTCTGAGAGCTCAGGCGAGGATTTCTGCCCTGCTCTCTCTCACAGTACCTCAGTGCATTATTTTAAGACTTCTCTCTCCAAGAAGATCCTGGAAGATCCTGCCAACTTAAAAGCAAAATCCTATTTTCCTATCACACTTCTCTCCATTTGTTTAGGTTACACTTTTTTTGCTAGATGTGAAAGCCAAAGATATTTCTTGATACATTTTTCCTTCTTGGCTTTTAGTCTTGAACATTATGAAAAAAAAAAATAACTCCAAACTCTTTCCTGTACATGTTTTGGATAACAACCTTGGTGAAAGTATAAAGTATCAGACTCCTTTTGGGCATGCTCCTGAAAATTGGCTGAAGTTACTCAGGCCTTGTTCGGAGACACACACACTTGTTTCCAGTCATGCTTTTGCTCTTGCTGTACAGTGGTTTTACTGCAGAGGACACTAGTAGCACCATCATGTGTTCACACACGCCTGCAGGCATACTGTTGCTTGTAGAACACTACAATTTTAATGAAAGGTAAATACTAATGTATATTGTATAATGTATATTGTATATACACAATAATGTATATTGTGTATACAGTTACTTGGTTTACCTTCTGGTTTCAATTCTATTTCAAGTGGATATGGATCTGAAGTGTTTGTTTTGTTTTGTTTTGTTTTGTTTTGTTTTATTTTATTTTATTTTATTTTATTTTATTTTATTTTATTTTATTTTATTTTATTTTATTTTATTTTATTTTATTTTATTTTATTTTATTTTATTCTTTTCCTGCTGTATGGAATACTGAAGCATAAATAGAAAGAAAACACCAAAAAGAAGTTATATAAATTAAATTCCCTGCCACAGATTTTTTTTGCTGAATGAAATGAATTAGGTTGAAGTTGCCTGCTGCTGCACTACCAGTTGTTTTTTTTAGCTTGGAAAAGCTAAACTTTTTTCATAATCCCTGTGCTGAAACCTCGTTATGTCAAAATGTTGGGAACAGCACAATATTTTCTCTAGTTTACATTGACTCTGATTGATCCTGTTATCCCAGCAATGGGATTTCAGAAGATCATTTGTAATTTCAGCAAACAACAATAATAGTAAAGTAGTCATCCTAAAAATCTTATCTATTCCAAGAAAGTTTCTCTGCCTCTCTTTTGCCACTAATTCAGGACATATCCTTTTATCCACTTACATTGTAAATTGGATGAAATATAATGAATAGTCCTGATAATAAAAGATACTCATCTCTTCATTCTGCCTTCTGCCTACTCAAAAATGCCTTTGTTTGTGTTGTCGTTGTTTTGTTTTCCTAGAAATTTAGTACTCCCTGGAAAAGATTTTTCACTTCAATGCCAGTTTATGCAATCATTGTGGCGAACTTTTGCAGAAGCTGGACCTTCTATTTGCTCCTTATAAGTCAGCCTGCTTACTTTGAAGAAGTCTTTGGATTTGCAATAAGCAAGGTAAACATCTGAGATGAATCAGTGACCTTTAGACCCCACCTCAGGGGATGCAGAGTGCTGAAGATCTCCAGATCCCTCTTGAGCAATTTCAGTAGATTATTCCTAGTAGCTGGGATGGCATACTTTTACTGACCTGATAGATATGAAATCTTGTTAGCATCAAATTCTTAGCAAAAAGAAAGTTACTTTCATTGATAAAAAAGAAACACATCATGAAAAACACCAGGTAAGTAAAGAGAAATGCACATTTTGTTTAGTGTTACTTGCCAGGCAACTTTTATCCTCCTTTTCTTTGTTTTTGATTACATTTCATTGACAATCAGGGGTCAAATTCTGCATGGATTGATATTGCCTGCCACTTCATTAAAGACAGTGTTCCTATACTACCTCTTCAGAGCTTGAATAAGGAATGAAAAATGATTGTTCCAGAAAAGTTTTTCCAACTTTCCTTTAAAAAAACCTACTGACTGTGTTATAAATTATTTCAATATAGCACTATATTGGTTCAATATAACAATAAATTATTTATTCAGAGCAATGATGCTCTGAATGGCCAGGTGCAACACTAGTATGAAGAAAAGGGCTATTGAGACAAAATGGGTTTGTTTATTCTGAATTCCCTTTCATAAATGCTAGTGTTCACTAATTAAAAACTAATGTAAAACTGACTCAGTGTCAGTATAAGGAGGCTATACATCCTAGAAAATAAACTCAAACTTCCCACTAAATTACTTCTTCAAAGAAAAACCTCTAGAGGATGACATGCTGGCCACTAAATTTTTGAAAAACGTCTTTTGATGTATATGGGATAAGTACCAGAGCTAACAGTAAAAGTAAGAATCCTTTGCTAGAAAATGAGAGAAGATGAACAACAATAGGCCCTAATCTCACAAGAGTAGAAGAACATGCATGACTTCAAAAGTATGCTTAATTATTTGTAAAATTATTTAATATTTTTGTGTTTTATGTTGAATATTCATTTGTTGCCTACACAATGTGCAGGTGCTACCTTCATTAAAATAGTGACAGCTAACAGAGAGAGATTTGTTATGCAGAAAGGTGTTCTTTAAGAACATGAATAATAAAAATACATAAAAGCAGTTCAAAACTGAGGCAGAACAGTCTAACATAGAACACATACGGAAGGGTTTTCTGGTATCTACAAAAGAAAATGTTAACAGTTCTCTATGCAAGTCTTTACTGCAATCACTGGAAAGCAGGGATAGTGCATGATATTTCTAAGGTGAGATTCTCACTTGTACTCTGGCTTCTCCTCCTGGGCCATGAGGAGACATTCACACCACCCTGCTTTGAGCATCTAACTAGCTAAATTAAACCAGACTTGTGCTCTTTTGCTGGTCGTTGGAAAGAGGAAAAACTACTTTGGAGCACCAGCTCCAGACTTTTTAGACAGAGTTCTCTGCTTTCTTTTTATTATAGCTTGGGTCCTTTCCTTGTGCCCCTTGCATAGGCACAAGGACTCAGAGCTGGAAAATACCTGGGAGAAAAGCTGGTACTGCCTGGATGGGAGCATGATGGAGTCTCTCAAGCCCCTAGAAACCCTTAAAGCTGGGATAAAGGCAGCCTAAGTTCACCCAGGTTTTGTTTGCAGGTCCTGTTGGAGGAAGGGTCCATAATCCACACAAAGATGCATTCTAAAAATGTGTCTAAGAGAGGGGAGAAAAACGTGAAGAAAAGAGAAACAGTTCTTGATCTTTTCCTCCTAAATCCTGAGGAAGTATATGAACACTAAGCACTCATTTGTCTAATTGCAGGTTGGCCTTTTGTCTGCAGTTCCCCACATGGTCATGACAATCATCGTACCCATTGGAGGGCAGCTAGCTGACTTCTTACGGAGCAGGAAGATTTTAACCACTACCACTGTAAGGAAGGTCATGAATTGTGGAGGTACTGCTGGATTCTGAAAATACAATATTACAGTTATGTGCTTCACCTGATGCAGATATCATAGTTTGGTCCACATTTTATTGTAATTAGAGAAAAAATTCTAGTTTACTTTTGCAGTTGATTAATCTGAAACATTTAATGGAGAGCTGATGTTAGATGTCCTCATACTGTAAATCCTTACTCATCAGGCACATCCTTTTAAAAAGGGAGGAGGCAATATGCATTGTTAATAATTAGAAAGGCAATAAGGACTCACTCAGATGAGATTCTGATAACATAGGTCTCATTCTGCAAATTTGTATCGACTAAGCTAGCCATGTGCTGTGGTGCTGGAGAGACCCCTTCCCAGTGGATACAGCTTTGCATTAACTGCCTGTGTTCCTGTGTGCTATTCCAGCAGAGTCCACTGACAAATTTAGGCTGGAGATGTCATGTAAAAGAAAAGTGGGGGATGGACTGACTCATTTTTACTCAGCACAAAATAATTTATTTCTAGATCAGTCACTAGAACTGAAATATCAATGACATCTGCATGTAACTGGGATATACTAAATTAGAGCAAAAATTTGAAGCCAGATAGCCTGTGGAGTTATGCTCCTCTGCCAGATCCTGGCTTACATTATTTATGGATGTCACAGGCTGCCTGAAATAGAGATGCCTGCAGTTAGAGATGCCACACAGTTTGGCAATATATCTTCACAAAGGATTCTCATTTTCTCATTATTCATTGTATTTTCAGGGAGTACTTTCAGCGTCATTCAAAAAAATAAACAGAAGGATCATAATACATATTAGAAAATGATAATTTCCAGTAATGCCAAAGACTATGAGTTGCCTGTGACACCCAGGCATGTCCTATTGTCTTGATGAAACACTTATCTGAAAAATACTCCTTTGTTCCATCTGCCAAGAACTTGTCACATCACTACAGCCATAAGAAATTGAAGGAAAAATGTATTTTTCTCCGTACCCTGTTATGTGTTTTATTCTGTGAATTTTACAGTGCTTTTCACAGAATCACTTTTTCATCGTTTCTCTCTACTGCTCGATGAATTAAATTCCCCTGTTCCTTGGGTCATTTATACAAAAACAGGGAGTAAAAAGTATATTCTGAACAACAACAACAACAACAAAAATAAAATGTCCTGCAAGTATATTCTCCACAATAAATATTTAAATGTTCCTGCGAATCCACAAGGCTGACAAGTGTGTTCAAGAATAGCTTTAAGATATGACATAACTTTGAGTCATATTAAGCTACTATTTTGGCTAGACCTTAATGGTATCTCTGTGACTAATAGCAATTAGAATGTAATTTATTCCCATGTGTTTAATTTGAAGGCTTTGGAATGGAAGCAACCTTGCTTTTGGTGGTTGGTTATTCTCATACAAAAGGCGTGGCTATTTCCTTTCTGGTGTTAGCAGTAGGTTTCAGTGGCTTTGCAATTTCAGGTAAGAATAATCTTACTATTGATTTTATTATTAATAATAAAAGTGATGTTACTGTTGTCACTATCATAATTTCTATTATTTTGTTTCCTCTTAGCATGGCTGTTTATGGCATATTCCCTACTATTTCCTAGATCAGGAATAATTTATTTCTGTATCTATGAAACATGTTGCATGTAGAACATGAATCTTTGAAAGAACCTGCTCTATATTGTCTCCATTTTACAACAGCTTTGTGCTGTTTGGTTTCTAATGCCTATTTATGGTGTTGGACACCTCTTATCCTTCCATAAAGGGTATCTTTTACAAGAGGGAGAAAGAATTACTCTGGAATTAATAGTTACTCAAAGGGTATTGGTTGCAACCCCATGGCCAACTGTAGCTGCCAGTTTGTTCTTTCTAGGCCTGTTCCATCTCTGTTGTGTCCTATAACCACCCCAGAACAGCTAGAACAGCTGTTTCTGCCAGTTGCATGGGGCTTGCCAGTCTCAGACTGACTTTGAATTAAAAATAACATAACTCTTATGAAAATGGAAGCCCACCAGCTTGAAAATGACAAGGAGATGGACCTACTGAACAAAACTGACCAGCAAAATAACTGCTGGTCTTCAGTCTTAGCTTACACAAATGGGAAATAGTTGTGCTACTCAGTTATGAGGTTTATGCTTGGCAGGCCATTTCTATCAATCAGTTTTTATTGTAGAATTTTCCCAGCATGCAGCTTTTTACTGTACTTAATCACACGAATCTGGAATTCATCACCCTTTCCTGTGATCATCCATGGTTCATATGACTAATTTTCATTACCTAAAGCACAGTTATTATCTGAGCTGATTTTCACTCTTTGTTTTTATTTCTTAATGAAATATTTACCCAGAAGATACGCTATAGTTAGGGTAATTAATTTTCTTACTGTTTTATATCCTGATTTTGTTGTTAGCCTTTTGTTTGTTTGTTTCAGTATGTTGTTAAAATATTCTTTAAGGAATAGGAAAATATGTTTAAAAACACTACTACATAAATAAAAACTTTTTAAAAACATCAGACAAACAAACATCAGACCTTCACTCCCTAATTGAAAATGTTTGCTGAGTGCATTGTTTCAGTATGAAATGGGACTTCCCACTACCAAGAAGCAAGAACAAGCTATATTTTCTACACAACATGGTCCCCATAGGTGAAGAAAAAAGGGTGTTTGAAAAAGGTTAAAGAGTTACAACATATCTTCCATCTTTATCATTAAGAAAATACTACCCTTCTTATATGTGTTTTCCTACTTGTTTCAGGCTTGTTCAGCCAGCATGGCTGGAGAAAACCCTGCTGGCTTGGTTGCACAAAGTTGACTATTTCTCTTACATGTTGTAGGATTCAACGTGAATCACTTGGACATAGCCCCACGTTACGCCAGCATTCTGATGGGGATCTCCAATGGTGTGGGGACACTGTCAGGCATGGTGTGCCCACTCATTGTTGGTGCAATGACAAAACATAAGGTAACAATTCTCCATGTCTTCTAGGAAGGATTACATTATACAGCAAAAGTTAAGACATTTCAAAGCTTCCTGGGAACTCCATTTCATCATCAATCTTTGCAGCTTCTTTCTGTTGTTGTTTGTTTATTTTAAAAGTCCACTTCTACAACAGTACAGGGGCCAGATTCTCAGCTATTAAAAACTAACTATCTGTGTAGGGAGATATTATTTTATACCACCTCAGGCTGAGTCTCTGCAATGTATCTATTCTACTAGGAAATGATTACGGGGCTGACTTGGGAAACTCCTCTGCAATGCAACTCTGGTAGGGTTCCTAAGCAATCACTGATTTGTGATTAAGATTAACTCAGTTGTTAGTAAGAGCTCAGCTTTTCCAACTCCATGAATGTTTCACATTGCAGAGAGAACTTTCACTGTAGTAAAAAGTATGCAAACAAAAACCAAAATAACAGAACCCAACATTTTGCTATTGTATTAGCCATTATTATGAAATAAAAAATCTTCACAATACACCCCATGTTTTTTTTTCTATTTGTAACATCGGGAATCAAACAATGATCACAGTCATTGTTCAGTATGTGCTAATTCATGGTCTAATTCACACATTAATATTTCTTTTTACTGCAAACTTAATGAGACCTGCACTGTTCTTTCAGACGCGTGAAGAATGGCAAAACGTCTTTCTGATTGCAGCCTTGGTGCATTACAGTGGAGTGATATTCTATGCTATCTTTGCTTCTGGGGAGAAGCAGGAATGGGCTGACCCTGAAAATCTCAATGAAGAGAAATGTGGCATAATTGATCAAGATGAACTGGCTGAAGAAACTGAGATGAACAATGAAACTTTTGTAAGTCCAAAGAAAATGTATGGTGCTACCAATCAAAACAGTGAAGTACAGAGAAGGGAATGGAGAAAACAAAAGCAAATAACTCAAGATATGGAAGAACAGACTTCTTACCATTATGAAAATGGAAATTTTCAAGATTTGTCATAGTACTTGAAATTGTAAGGTTTATATAGCAGCTACTCCCATCTCCCCTTCTGCCTAGCTGCCCCAAATCATCTGGTATCCATATGTATTTTCTTAGTCAATTGTGTAAAATTGGCATTGTGGCCAGACACAAGGAGTGGTTATTCCCTTCTATCAGTATGGAAGATATCTAACTGTGGCACTGAGAGAAGTGACACTAGGTCTTCACTCTGCCACTGGATCTGTTTGGGAGAAGCTCCTGTGCCTGGTAGGAAATGAGCAGCCCTGATAAAGGTCCTGCCTGGTGGAAGCCTATGACTGTGGGAGCAATGAGTGCCCTCACTTTCTCAACTGAATAGAGAAAGGACAAGGTCATATCAAACGGTGGATCCACAGTGATATATATGTGGTTGCTGGGGCTCTAGCAGTGTAAGAGTCTGCCCTGAGGGACCCTGTTTTGCCTTTTTAGGATTCTTGTTGGTTGGTATTTGAGCTGCTTAACCCATGTCAAACTGCAAGCTCATGCTAAAAGATCAAAGTGGAGGGAAAAAAGGATTTATGACATGAGACTCTAATTAATTACTAATAGTCACTCAACAACAGGAAGAGGAACATATAACAAAGATGGCACAGTATTGCTTCAACAGTTCCTTTAAATTAATCATCAGACTGCTTTATATGGATAGTCCACAGGGTATGGATAAGGAGATAAAATGCATACTTGTGAGATTTGTCCCCCTCCAAAGATTTTGTGCCAGCATGAAATAATTTTGAATACAAAATCATCATTAGTGATGCGATATTATTAATCCTTATGAAAGGAAATCATCATCCTGCTGGGATTAGGTTTCTCATTCAATTCATTATTGTGAAGTAATTTAAATATATTTTTCTAGTATTATAATGATAGAGTTCCTGATGTCAACCCCAACAATCTTCATTTAGGCAAATGGGCTTACACAAGTGAAGTCTTCAGTTCTGGATCTATGACTTTTTCTTCATCTATGCCACAGTCTCACTGTTGCTACAAATGAAGCACTGTACCATCTAAGAGTTAACAGAATTTCTGTGTCTGAAAGTAATTTTATTTTGCTATAGGTATATGGTTTACAATATAAAGTGGCTTTTGCATTTTCCTACAAGTTTTAGAATCAACCAGTGGAGCATGCTGTGTCATCATAAACAGTTAGCTGCAACTCAGAGACCCATTGTGGCATTAATATTCATTTCAGAATGGAGAATTTTAGTAATATATGATTTAAATTGTCTTATCTTATGATTATTGCCTCATTAAATCAAGTGAAAGCGATCTTGTCTAGTCTATGATGTGCTTTGTTATATTTCATTATTATTGTTCTTATGTACCGTATACAGCCACTGTGATGCACACAAGATGAGAACATTTCTAATACTCATTTTGCTGTTTTGTTGAAGCACAATTGAATACCATGAGTGGAAGTACACTTGTACATTCATTTGAATCTGTGGATGATTTATATTCCCTACAAATGTAACTAAACACGGAGAGTAGGAAGTTAGCAAATTCTCTTTATATGTCACTGGTTCATTTCCTACCCAGCACAATCCAATCTACAACAGTATATATGGATAACTAAAGTGAGGTGAAGGCACATCTAATGTCATTTTAGTGAGGATTTTTAATTGGTATTATCAGATAATTTAATTATATGAGCATTGTTATAGAACAGTGCAATCCTACCTCAACACAATGCAGTTTATTAATAAGCTTCTTCATATATAAGTATAGATATTTATTCAAAAATTTACACTTCAGTTTAGACTGGAGTTGTTTATTTTACTACTTGCTTTTAGAACAGATACAGGAAAATATAATCTTTCTTGCAGGTGATAGTCAACATTTGGGGATTTAAGTGGCAGGAAGTGGACAAATGCTCTCACCAGTATATCAGAAAACCTGGATCAGCTGATGTCAAACTAAGTTGCAACATCCATCACATCTTGTGATAGAAAGAAGGCCACTTCTTCACATATGCACAAAACAGACAGCTTCTGCTTCCTTCTTCAATCATGTAGTATGCACATAGTTACTACAGGAGCTCTTTATCTGGAAAACAGCATTATGAAAGGACTTAATATAAGAATCTATCTATAATCTGGCAGAGAGGAAAGTGGAAGAGAATCAACTAGCTTTAGTAACAGAAGACCACACAATGATTTTTCAACTAATAAAGAGGGCAAATGCTACTGTTTCACTTAAAGGAACACAAAGAGAGTGAATGTTTTTATTACGACAAAGAATTACAAACATCCTGAAAATTTCAGAAATAGCCAAACACAAGAGCTCAGTTGCCTCTGTGGTCAGTGTAGCTGCTATTTCTTGCTGACATACATGTAGGTATGCATCACAGCTGTCAGAAGTGACACTTGGTACGGTGTGGAAGAATCGTTTCATATCCACAAACAGACTACTCTGTTTTAGTTCAGAAAATAACTTCATTGAACAGTTGAATATTATTTAAAACCTTGAAAGAAACGGTTCAAAAATTTTTGAACAAGCTTTTGCATATAAGCACTCTATTTTCTAAACGTAACTTCCACAGGCACAATATTATGTCCAAGAAGCTGAACTTATATTTACATACTGCAAAGCTTTTCCAGGTAATCACATTCAGATATTTGGGCTTTCTCCCTTTCCTTTTCATCTGCTTTAAAATTTTCTGTTGTATTGCATAAACTGTAAACACCAGCACTGGTTGGAGTTACTTTTCTTTCCTGGAAATCTTTGTTACTTAATCAACTGTTTGATCTACTTCATAGCTTCCACATTACTATATGACCAAGAATGATGCCAATTTATTGAGATTAAATAGGCTTCATAACTCCAGGATTGCTGGATCTCTTTATCTGCAATCTGCTTCAAGAGTCTTCTCGTGTGGGATTTGAGAGAACACAGTCACTAAGGGTGTTTCTGCTAAAACTACCTTCTTAAAATATGTTAGAATTTGAAACATTTAAAGAATCAGGAAAACAACTGACATAACCCTAACCTAACACCTAAAAAGTTGCAGCTAATGGATGCAAATAACCCAAATGGTGTTTTCTGAGAAATATTATTTTTTATTAAAATTCAGTTATTTCATTATTTGCAGATTTTTCTTTCCCCACGTCAAAAATTGCTTCTTCGCATTTTCAAATATAAAACAGCACCCGTACACTCAATGTTTTTATTTGAAAATAGTTTTCTAGAAGGAAGAAAGATTTGGTTTGTATCAGAAAAGAGATCTGAATCAAGCTAGAGAAAGATACACCCCCTTCTCAGTGTGAAACAGTAAAATTGACAGACCACAAAATAATAATTTGAGTAGAGGAAAAATAGCACAGTAAGTCCTGGGTGTAAATTGTTCACCAGTCTTTCTTAACAAAGCTGCAGCTATTATTTCTTTGACACCTGTTTTTTTTCCAGGTACCACAACAGAAGCTTAACGGTAGTTAATACTCCTCTTACATTTATGTAAGCATTAAATGAAATTTTCCTTGTAATAAGAAGGGACAAATTAATGACAGAAACAATGAAAGTTCACCCGAGTAGAAACTTATCCAGGGAAATAATCACTTGGTCCAAAAAGCATTCAGAGTTCTGGACAAAATACATAATAAGCACATCCAGATGTTAGCAAAGTGCCAGGAGGAGTCTCATGTGTGTAACATAATTAATTTGAAAGTAGCAAGGCAAAAATTAATTCAGGGTCATGCAAAATATGTCATGGCTTTAAATGAATATTTCCAGTTGACTCCTGATGTCAGTTAGTTGCAGAGAACTTAAAGTTTAGTCGTATCTGTAAGGATTTTTTAAAAGAAAAATTGTGTAAAAACCAGATTTCTTGCTTCCCATTCTCACTTGAAGATCTTAATTTGAAAGTGCTATTTAACTATTTGTATTTTAAGAGAGAGTAATGAGAATTCTGTGATGAAAAAAGCAGAAAGCAAAAAAGAGAAAAAGCAAACATAAGTTGTAGTTGACAGACACTGCAGGCAGAGGGCTGATGAAAGGCTGAATTCAGCATCAAAATTCCAGAAACAGAACTTGGTGTTTTGCAGATTTTTGAGTTCAAAATCTACACGATGGGTGAAAACCTAATATGGCACCAAAGTTCAGGGAGTTCCGCTCAGGATTTCAAAGTTTAACTGTCATAACATCAGGAATAAATAAATTGAGAGATTCAAAACCCTTCATTCTTATGCCATATGAATGCTTATGTTGTGTAGATAACACGACTTGCACTACATAGCTCCATGTGTATATGCAGAAGAAAGTCTGATAGGCTTCTTTCTAAAAATGCTTTTAATTACTCACATACTGATATCAGTCATTTCTTAACATCCAGCTGATAAGAGTGTTTAGATGTGACAGCAAAAGTTGTTCCCTTTTTATCTCAAACTTTTTGGGAATTAGTGCTTACAATGCTTAGCATTTTTACAGCTCTTCTATATGCAGAATTGCATGAGGAATATGAGGAATATATGTAAAAAATGCAGTAAGATTTGGTTTCTCTGTGCTGAACTATCTTTGAAATAACATAATGAGAGCCAACAATTTTTTCCCTGAGAGCATACCATTTGGATATTTTAAGTTTCCCTCATAATAAAAGCTTGACTCATTTAGCCTCTCATTTAATTAGTGTATTAGATATCTGCAGCAGCCAACAGACTATGGTTGTTTATCTATAACCGGGTTTATCTGCTCAATAAAGCCAGAGCTCAGAATCTTGCTGTAGAAAATTGGCATCTATTTTGCTCCTTGTTTTAGGCTCAGTTCTAGCACACAACAAATTTAGAGCTCCTTTGAGCAGGTCACGGCAGCTCAGCTAAATATGTGTTAGGCAAACTAGAACTCATGAAAAATAAATCTTCATTAACTCAGAGTTATGGTTGCCCAGAGGTTTGTCATGAATCTTTGGAGCACCACCTTCAGTAAGAGAACAACTTTTGTAAACCAGGAAATGTTTAAGGTAGCCAATAAAGATAGCCCTCCTCTCAGGAACTGGCAGTCACCGCCAGCACTGTGCCAGGTGTTTTCTGTCTGCTGGGCATAGCTGTAATGAACAGCAGGGGAATTAGAGAAACTTGCTGATGCCACGATTAAGATAAGGGAAATGGGGCTTTCTCTTGTTTTAGGGAGAGGACTTTGATCCCATCTGCTTGTTCTCTGCTGCCTCTCTATCTGTGTAATTAAAAGAAAGATGTCCTCAGAGACTCAATTTATTTCCTGACAGTGATCAGTTCTGTAGTTTGTGCTGGTAGAAATTTGCAGCTTATGGATCCCTGCTGATTCACGTTGGGCAAGGGAAAATCATAGTACTAGAGGATAATTTGAATTCAGAAGACATAACCATTAATAAGAAAAACAAATGAAGGACAATCAACATGAATGGGCATGTTGTTACTCCTGTGGAATAATACAGTCATATGGGGCAGGCAGAGTCAGCTTGGAGAACCCTAGAAATTAGGTTTTCCCTTAGCAAGGGAATGCAATATCCTCTGTCCTGCATTGTTCACTTCCCATTGCTCTATACTGGCTGTAAATTAAGTGTTTACAGGGCTTTGGGCATGGTGCAGAAAATAGCTACAGTTGCAGTCGACCTTATCTTTATTCTTGTTTTTACCAGTGGTTTCTCCTGACCCTTGGCACCTCGTGAAACAGTACATAAGACACTGGGACAACATGCAATCAATAATAACAAAAGTTTGTTGTTTTTTTTTTTTTTTTTTAGCAACTTCTGTTTTTTGTTTGTTTGTTTGTTTTCATTTTTTATTTTTCCAGAAAGAGGGTCATTTTGGGCTGACACTCCTGTTTGCAGCAGCAGTACAGCTGCAGCAGTAGCTGAAGCATTACCCTGGCTGGCCAAAGGTCAAGGCTGCACTGGCCTGCCCTGCGCTGTCTGCTCTGCCAGTGCACAGAGGGAACACCACCCTTGGACAGAGCTGAGGGGCAAAGTCACTGACAAAACTGGGAGGGAAACTGCAGTCGGGATCTCTGTGCCCTACCCTTGTTGGCTGAACTGGTTACAGGAACTGTTAAGAGTATGAGAAACAGCTGGTGTTTCCAAGTCCATTTCTGCATAGTTCATGAACATTTGTCCTAGTTCCAATCTCTGTCCCAGCTTTACTAAAACCTGTGAACAGCTTAAAGCTACCCCTTGCTGATCGGTACCCACTGCTGCTATATTTACTTCTGGCAAGGTGCAGCCCACTGATAGTTCCTTCTCTCCTAAGCTGTATCCAGAGCCTCCTTTATCTGTATCTGTATCTGAGCCTCCTTTTTTCCCCAGGGCTCCTGGTCCAGCTCAATGTTCTTGAGCTGCACCTGTGGCCCCTCTGCATGTAGTGCATCCATATGTGCAGTGGGAGGGCATATTCATATCCCCACTATGCAGGAGCTTGAATGACTTCAGCCTGCGCTGGTGGCTCTGCTCTTCCTTAACATTATGGAGTCCCCTCAAATTGTGGCATGCACAAGGCAGGGGTAAGGGCAGGCTCAAAGCCCACTAGGCTGCTGGCTATCACATGCCATGGCTCAGGCAGTAGGATTATCTAGCAGTTGTTCTTGGGCAATTTTATATCTTTCAGAGATGAAATGGTGTTGACGTGAGCCAATTATTGAGAAAGACTTCCCCAAAGTTTTATAAAAGAATTTGCCTCTTCAAAAAGGCACGTAGGAGAAATTTGCTAACAGGCTGTTCTCTGGCTTGTGTCAATGGTTGAGTTTACTCTTAAAAGACACGGGCACTTGTTACGCTCAAGAATCATAGGTTGTCTCCTTGAGCCATCAAATAGTTGTAACAGCTGAAGCTCTGCAAGCCCTCCAACCCTACATAACAAACATGTAGATTTCCTCATCAGGAATGTTTTTTTTGAAACATTTTAGGGAGCATAGTTTTTTCTTTCAGCAACATTTTTCATTAGTTCTTTCCCAAAGAAATTATGAAATAACTAAAGATGAGTAAAGCTGTCAAATTTGTGTGGAATTTGAGTTTCAGCACATGGTGTACCTCCCAAAGTGTAAGTAGGCTTAGCATTTTCTTTTATTTTGTGATACTATATTTTCTTCACTAAGCTGGATTTCTGTAGCTAGTGACTTATTGAAAGGGGCCTTAATTAGTTTGGTTATTCCAAAACACATAATTTATTACAGCATCACAGAACTATAGAGGTTGGGGACCTCCAGAGCTCATCTAGTCCAAACCTCCTGCTAAAGAAAGGTGAGTCAAAACAAGTTGCCCAGGACTGTGTCCAGTAGGGTTCTGAGTATCTCCAAAAGTGGAGACACCACAGCCTCTCTGGGCAACCTGCTCCAGTGTTTAACCACTCTCACAATGAAATATATATATTTTTTCTTATGTTTAAACATTTTTTCCTGTATTTCAATTAATGCCTGTTTCCTCTTGTCCTGGCTGGGACAGAGTTAATTTTTCCTTGATCCTTGGCTGGGATGGAGTTAAATTTCTTCCTGGTAGCTGGTACGGTGCTGTGTTTTGAATTTAGGATTAAAATAACATTGATAACACACTGCTGTTTTAGTTGTTGCAGAGTGGTGCTTACACTAAATCAAGAACTTTTGAGCTTCTCCTGCTGCCCTGCTACGCTAGGTTTGGTATAGCAGGTTGGACACTGGTTGGCTTGTGGGGAGCAATTGTGCGGTCCATCACTTTTTTTTTTTTTCCCTCTACATTTTTGTATTAAACTGGCATTATCTCCACCCATAGGTTTTTGCAATTTTATTTTTTTTTTTTCAATTCTCTCTCATCCCACTGGGTTGGGGAAGCATTGAGTAAATAGCTGTGGGATACTTAGCTGCCTGCTGCATTACACCACAACATCTTGTCACTGAATGTAACTGAGAAGAGTCTGTCTCCATCTTCTTTACTTCCCACCTTCAGGTATTCATACACACTGATGAGGTCCCACTTGAGCCTTCTCTTGTCCAGTCTGAGCAGACACAGCTCTCTCAGCCTTTTATTGTATATCAAATGTCTCAACACCTTAAACATCTTCAGCAAGTCTGTGTCCTATTTGCACTGGGGAGCCTAGAACTAGACCCAGCACTTCCAATGGGTCTGACTGGGGCTAAAGGGAAGTTTCACCACCTTTGACCTGCTGGGCTTTTCTGCCATGAGGGCATATTGCTGGCTCTTCTTCAATTTGTTGTCCGCCAGGACACCCAGGACCTTCTCTGCTAAGCTGTTTCCCAGCTGGCTAGTCCCCAGTATTTACTGATGCACAGGGTTATTCCTTCCCAAATGCAGAACTTGGATTTCCTTATGTTGAACCTCATGAAATTCCTTTCAGGCCATTTCTCTAACCTGCCAAAGCCCCTCTGAATGGCAATACACTCAGCCAGTGTATCAACACCTCCTCTCAATTTTGTATCTTCTGCAAAGCTGTTGAGGGTGCACTCTGTCCCATCATCCAAGCCATTAAGAAAGATGTTATGGCCCCAACACTGACCTTTGGGATACATCACTAATGACTGCCTCCAGCTGGACTTCATGCTGCTGATCACAACACCTTGAGACCAACAGTTTCTCCAGCTTCCTATCTACCTCACTGTGAGCTGATACAGTTTGTATCTCACTTCATCATATTGTCAATTAAGATTCTATGGGAGGCAGTGCTGAAAGCCCTGCTAAAGTAAAATTTAAAGCTCTTCCCTTGTTCACCAAGAGAGACTTATCATTGTACAAGCTTGATAGTCTTTCAACACTGTCTCCCATAGCATCCTACTCCATTCTAAGGCAGACCTCCAAGCATTCCTCCTGCTCTTGCATACAGGGCAATTCCACTTTCCTACTGCCTTGCTCTGCCCTTCTTAAAGAACCTGTATTCATCCAAGGCAGCACTCCAGTACTGTGAACTATCCCACCACATCTCTAATATCCCAATGAAATCAGAGCCCAGCAGTTGCACACAGATCTGTAATTACTCTCGGTTTTCCCCTAGGTTGCATTAGGGAACAGCTAATTTTTCAGCAAGAACTGAGTGAGTATTCACCTTATAAGGAAAAAAACAAACAAACAAAACAAACAAACAAATAAAAAAAAAAAAAAACCACCACCTGAGGCACTATAAATTTTTAATTCACTTCTAAAAATCCAGACTAGGAAGTAGATTGTTAAAATACTGTTACACTGTGATACTAAGTGGAGGGATGAAGGGTGGGTACAGGAAAATAGTGCTTTTTCACACCTCAGTTATTGCCTTGAAGTAATCCAAGGTCAGGTGTAAAGGCAGTCAAGGTCTCATTTCATTTCAGCACTTGCTGGCTGACACTCCTATTACAGAAATCATTGTGTCTCTGCCCACTTTTGCTGGCAAGCTCAGAAAAGAATACAGTTATTTGGGCCATTACAGATCAAGCTTTTACACTTGAAGAAATAAGGGAGAGCATTCTTTACAGATATAACAAAGATATATAACATTCAAGAAGCTTAAATTATCTAGTTACATACAGTTAAATTCCTGGAATATATTGACAATATTCCAAATAAGACTTTATCAGCTTCTTTGCAATACAGTCCGTTTTACTGGCATGCTGTTCAAAGGTTTCTGTTGCAACTCACATTTAGGAGAGTTACGTAAAACGATGTAGGAATGAGTGACAAAGGTTTTATTTATTTCATTTTATTATCTGTTGACTTTTAAAGACCTAAGTATCAAGACAGGTTAAGCAATGAGTTAATGATTAAACTGATAAAATCAGTATCAACTATGATAGTTTCAAAAACTCTTTAGAAAGTATAAAGTATATAAAATATACTCTGAGTCGCAAGTTGAAATGATTTGCAGCTTCAGTGATGGTTTGTCTTTTTTTTGTGCTACCACTTTATTACAGTCTCCAATATTTATTCATTATCATATTTCTTGAGCAAATTATTTTTGCATAAAATTTAATGTCAGAGGAGAGGCACATGTTTGGTATATCTCATTTTTAATTCAACTTTACAGTACAACATGGATATGCTTTGCTATATTTTCCTAAAAGCTTTAAGAATTGATGATTTTTCAAGCAAACATCTGAATATAGAGGGTATTGTGCTACAGCAGTGACACCAATGTCTGGCATAGTTCAAGGTGCTCATTATCTACTTGCATAGCAGTTCTCTCAGTGGGACAAAAGCAGTTCCCTAACATTTTCTAATTTTGAGTTATCTTTCTTGGACTAAGTTGAAAACAGTAAGAGCTAGATATGCCCTTCTTTGGCCTGCCCTGGAATGAGTTGGATGTGCAGCAAACACAATGCTGTTTCAGGGTTTATGTATACTTCCAAGTTGATGTCACATACTCAGGAGAAAAATACTTTCTGTTATTAAAAAATGATGTTGCTACAATGATTTTTTCCCCATCTATCAATCTTCTATTTGGCAGGATGTGTATTTATTGGCTACACATTAATGAAATATCCAATCTGAAATAGTCATCTGCTAGTATCTGTGTAACTTCCATGTATAAATGAAGGAATCCCTTTTTGTTATGTTTACATGAACAAGCGTTACATGTGGGAAATCATAATTTTAATAGCTTTAGAACAGCATCTTTAGAACAGCATTAGTTGTATCTAATAATAATACTGTTGTTATAGTTATTGGTGCCTTTGATGCTTTCATCAGCTTCTACTTCTGTTTTTTATTGTTAGCAGATATTACAGGGAAAAGTACTGGGGAAAAAAAAAAAAGCATAATATTTGCCCCTCAGGTGTCAGTGACATTAATTTCTTTGTTAATCACAGGTGCAGATTCTGTTTCCTTTGAGTAGAAATAGCAACACCTGCACATATGCACACACATATGCTTCAGCCAAACAACTTTCATACATAAATTATCTGCAGCTAAGACTCAGTTGTAGTCTACATGATAACCAGAACAGCAGTTCCCTAGTTCTTGATCATTTGCTCTGTCTTATTTTAACTTTTCACTCAAATTTAGTTCATGACTTTGAGTTTGTCTGTTTCTATAAATAGGTGTGTAGGACTGAGATAAATTATGTGAAAAAGTGGGAAAAATCAGCTCAAAGCATGGCATTGTTCTTTTCTCTGTACAGTTTCCTCACAAATATGGAGCCAAACCAGATCAGAAAGTGAGACTTAATTTTCCATGCTACATGGAGGCTCTTTCATGTGACCTGGAGAATTTTTCATTGAGCAGTTCTGTACATCAAAGTGGCTGGTAAGAGGGTTCCTGGTTGCTGCTGGAGCCCACTTCTCCACTAGGTCTTACTAGACAAAAGAGTTAACACCAATCCCAGCTGCTTGGTCCAGCCTTTGTTCAAAAGAACTTCCTAGCTGCTATTTCTGTAAAAGGAACACCTCTCCTTCCCCCTGTTCCATTGTGGTAATTGGTTTATTTGTTCAAGAAATACAAGTATGTCTAAAATAAGATGTCGGAACATTGTGACTGATCCCAAAGGCTCTTGAGGACTTATTCTACCATGGATTAGCTGCTGAGGCTGAGAGCAGCCTCCCCTATTAGCAGGGTTCATCCTCCTGGCAGTTCACTCCATTGCTCAGGGGAAACACCAGTTCTGGGGAAAGACTTGTCAGTGAAGAGAGGGAGATCACATTCGCTCTGTAGCTTGAGGCAATTTTGTGGAAACCTGGAGGGAAAGGATAGGAACTTCTAATTTGGTTCCAAATTTGTGAGGAGCCCATGCAGAGAGAGGAACAGTGTCATGCTTTGAACTGATTTTTTTACTTTTTCACATAAATTATCTGTCCTACACAACTATTTATAGAAATAGGCAAACCCCAAAAGTAAAAAATTTTTAAGACTCTCTTCCTTGTCAAGGTTTGGCAGGAGGCATCATCAAAGACAGAGAACTATACAATTTTCTCATGCATATAATCTACTCTAGATAACATGTTTTTGTTATACTATTTCTGTTGTTGGGTGAGATGGGAACATGAAATATATCTGCCAAGTAAAATTTGAAATAAATGAGGGATCTGCCAATGCAAATGTTCATGTTTTGGGATATAACCCAATTTTGGACAAAAGGGGTATTCAGATTAGGTTTTGATAAATAAAGCTTTTCTTTATAGTGAGCCCATGTTAATACTGCTATGAGATAAGTAATATCTGCATTTCCTGGTTTGCGTTGTTTAAATCTAATAAAATTACTATTGCATTTAATTTCTTTCTTCCATAAAGGGAAGTAACATATTTTTTTTCAGAATGGCAAGATGTAAATTGAAGATAAGAAAAGAAAGGAAAATAAACCAAATCCCTAATTCTCCCAAGATCTACTGTTTAACATTCCCTTCTTCAACTTTCACACTTTTATTTGTCCTTCAGATTTCCTTCTCTCCTCAGTAACCAGCTGTTTTTGAAGTGGTTGCCAAAAGGATGGTATCAGTGACCTGGACCCTAGTGCATGGAATAAGGATCCTCTGTCCAGCTGTCTGTGTTCACCCTTGCTGTCCTCCATTTCACCAGTGTTTCTTAGTCCCCAGTACACAGGCATTGCCTACTCACTTGCTCTTTACTGCACCCCACATAACCATGCACAGCCAATGTTACTCCAGATTAATGAGCACTTCACATGTGTCACAGCAGGGGACTATTGCTGTACCTCATGCTTTGTTTGTACCTCTGTGGGCCCCTGTGGCTAAGGATACCATTGTTCTGGGAAAGCCATGGACTCTTTGCTGGAAAGTATCCATGAGCTGTGCAGTTTCAGTCAGTCATCTCACCAAAATTCCCTGCATTGGGGTGGGAAGGGCTCTACAAACATGGATGCCTCTGTTGGAATAAAGATGGGGATAATCAAAAGATAAAGGTTATATACTTTCTCATTTCTCCAAGTTTGACAAATTTCATTTATGTCCAGGATCCAAAATTATCTAATTTTCAGTCCCTTTTGTTTTTCCTTAGGTGAGTGGAGTCACAAGTATTCTTCAGCTGAACTTGTGACATGGACTTTTCATCTAAGTCTTTCCAGCACAAGTTGGAGATTAGGGGTCTAGTCCTGTTCCAGGTATCTGAAACTGTGTTCACCAGTTGTCCTACTTCTGACAGGAATAAAGAAACAAGCTGCTTTTAAAATCAGAGAAGGCTTTGAGAGCAACTGTACATCAGGAACCAAAGCACATTAATAGGTCTTGATGGCCCTGACTGTCCTCTGCTGGGGCCTCCCCTACACAGAGCCAATTGGGTCAGGGTACTATTTAAGCTCAAGCCAGGGCCTTCACTCCTGGCCTGAGCAAAGCATGAGGTGTGCTTGGTGTCTTCTCCTGTGCTGGCTTACTGTAGGTGGTTGACTGTGGGTATGAGCTGTAGCCTGCTTCATCTCTAGTCCTGGGAGGACAACGGGCTGATGCTGCAGGTAATGTATCTCCTCTAGTCCTGTATCTGGCCTTGACTGATCTCTGGGTGGGCTATGGGGCCTGATTTGCCATCCTGCTTTTTCTGGGCCTGTTGCTATCAGAACCTGAGTCCTGCTCAGCCACTGTGGGACTATCTTTGGTTCTTGACTGCTTCTCCTCATTTGCGCCTCCCTGACCCACAAATGTCTTCCTTGCAGAAGGAAGAATGCAGTTTCTTCCAAACTGAATCCTGCATGACTTCTCACAGCCAAATCTGGTGTTTGCCTTCCCTCTGGATGTGTAGGCAGATATAATGAGCTTTTTATCAACTACCAAATGTATGATAGCCCCCTGTGCCCTGGGTGGTCGTGGAGTTATTGGGTTAGGATGGGGCAGTTCTCCTGAGCTCTGGTCCCCCATCTGGGGTGCAGCAATGCAATGAAAACAGTTGTTTGTGTGCCATGCTTCAGAGTATGGTAGTTCCTTTTCTAGAACAAAAAGTACAGAACAGAGGAATAGACAACTTAAAAGGCCAATAGTGACTCTGACTTGCTAAATTGCATTAGTGGATGCGGACGCTCCTCCTACACCTCCAAAGGTCTATCACTTACACAGTTTATTCATGGTATGCAGACTGTACTTCCTCCCCTACCCTAAAAGAAATGGCTTCTTGTTAGCCATTGAACTACTGTTAAACATCTTTCTTTTCCCTTGATGCAAAACACATTATTAAAAACAAGTTGAAGTTTAAATGTTTGTGGAAGGAATTTCCTTCATATGCTTCAGACAACAATTTAAAGGCCCATTTAAAAATATCCCAGTATCTATTTATTAATGATACTTCACTCATCACCTTTGACATTTAGTTTAAAAGAACTGCTTTTTAATGAAAGGGCAGTACATTCATTTACTGGAATAGATCACCATTTCATATTTTTCTTTCTCACTCCAAATATTTATATAAATGAAGGCTAACCCTTATTGAACTTAATCACTGTCTTACTGTATAACATCAAAACATCAAGAGAGAAAAGCTTTACTTTGAAGCCTCTAGCAGGACTTTTTATCAGCTAATACTGTATGAACAAATTTAACTGAGTTTCCTCTAGTAACTTAGCTGTGATTCCTCTAGTAACTTTTAAACTTGTAACCCCTAGCAGGAAGTAGAAAAATATACGCATGTAATATCAGTGCCTTAATTAAAATTTAAAATAAATGATAGAGAATCTGATGTTACGGAATAACTAGAACCAATTTTTAGCAAAATATATTCTGAATTTCAGTTGCAGTCAGCTACAGGAAGGTAGACCATATTCCACATACTGAAGAGCATTATCTGACTCTGTTGCTGATTCCATGTATATTCAGCTCTTCCCTTGCACTGTCAGCTGTAAGATGGTATCTTGTTAATAACATATATCCTTGTCAGAGCATGCTAGCTAACTATTAACTGCCTGCCATCAGAGAGGAATTCCCCCCTTAGGACTGATTATTCCATGGTCATCTTACAGTTTCATGACTCTCTACTTTAAATATGTGAGTGATAGAGACAAAATACCACATTACATAAGTGCAAAACATAAGATTGTTGAACAAATTAATCCCTATTCAGATACAACATAATCAGAGAGCAACTTATAACTAAAAGGCTCAGGTCAGTGAAAGGCTTATTCAATAATCAAAGCTAATCTTAAAAGTGGAGTTAATTCTCGACTTTTGAAATACAGGAAGGGGAAAAATGATGAACAATTGCTAGGGCTAATTCACTGAAACTTTGCTTCCCATTTCTTTCCTATATTTTTTAGCCAGTACAGAAGCACCCTTATCTATTAAGATTACTTAATTATCTTTGTATGATAAAATTTATTGTAAGCTGCTGATAATTTTGGCTATCCTTCAAGAAATGAAATCCTTCCTTTTCATTACATTGAGGAACAGTGATATTTCTGAGAGTGCCTAAGAGTAAGGAATGGCCAGCCCAAGTAGACAGACACCAAAAGTGATTTAAATGACTTGTGTTCTCTGTGCAGCAACAGTAAAAACAGAATGCTGAAGAGATGCAAGGAAAGGTGTGGGTGACTCTGTTGTACGGTGGCCAGGCCACTGTTTATAATCAAGTCAGATACTTTCCCAGCTAAAGGTGATGGCCTGTTCAGGGGCACAGCATGGCCTGAGTGGGCCATTTAGAAAAGATATTCTATATATAGGAAGCTAGATTTGGATACTTTTCCTCCCACCCTCCCATTTCTCTCCCTTAATGCTATTTAGGTAGTCTCATTACACTACAGAAGACATTTGTGTTGCTCTAACTGCTCTTTATTAAATTTTCATTTGCACATCAGGCACAATAAAATATGAACACCTGGCTTGAACTAGTAATGCCACATGTCATTGCTACACACAATATCTCTTTTGATTGTGTGGATTCTTTCTTTGCTTTTTCCAATAATGTGTTGAAAGTATTGATTAGTGGACAAAGCATCACTTTGCCACTTGCCTTTTTATTATTGTAGGGGAAAGGATAAACATTTTAATGCAACAAATTAATTGGTGAATGGAGATATTAAATTTTGATTCTTTTTATTTATTTATTTTTTTTTTAAATTTTTTTGGCATGTGTTGTGTTGGCATGGTCGAGTTGTGGAGACCACCTGCCTCCTGTGGGCCAGACCATTTTGGAAAAATTCTTTTCTTAACAAGCACGGTCAATTTTGCTAAACATGAATTTGTAAAACAGAAATCTCATCATTTAGAGTGGTGACGACTTTCAGAGAGTTAGCAATGAGGACTGAGATAACTTCAGTCTTAAATGTCCTTAGTAGTGCCTGACAGAATGAATTGCAGGCAAAAGCCCCTGAAAACAGTGGTGTCCAGTCTTATGGCTTTGATCTCTTCAGAAACCTGACAGACGCATGTGTGTTTGGCTACCAGGTGATTCTTCAAGGGAAAGAATATGAGGAAGACATAATTACATTTTAAAGAGAAAGATAGTTCCAGTTTCCATGAGGCAAGACTGAGGATGAATACACCTTTTCTAATTTTTTTTTTCTTTTTCCTCTTAAATGGAAGGGAATGTTACTGTTGATAACTTCAGGGCCAGTAACTCTCACCTTTCTCCCAGAAAGGAATGTGTTTGTTGCCCAATGCCTCTCTCCTGGAGTAGGAGGCACAGCTTTTGTGTATGCACTCTTGATCAGGCAATGCAAATATGAAGAGGAGAAGGAGGGAGAACATATACTGTGGGGCAGACCTGAACTCATTAACCATGAGTGATGCTGCCAGCTGTCCTTCTGGCTGAAGTTTGTCTCAATTCCATTGCCAAATCAACTGCTTCCCAGAGGATACGTTGTCAATACAGAACAGAGAATTATTACTCTTGCTGTGTAGGTGTGGTGTTGTAACAGAACGGCCTGTATTCATTCTTTATTTTATTCCTCTACTGGTAAGTGAGGACATTTTTGTTCAAGGCTACATTTGTGTCAGTAGCAAGAGATCAGCATTTTCAGGTGCAGTGCAACCATGATTAGATTCACCTTCTATAGGTACTAATTTCTTCCCTTTTTGCACAAATGGTGCATGAGTCTGCTAGGCTTAAAGTAAAGGGTCTCAGTTTCATTCCTAAAGCTTTATGGGATGAGTCCAAATCAAAATGTTGTGGTTTGTTAGAGAGTGTGGCAGATCTGGGAACTGAACTTTAGTGTCCCCAAATCCCGGAAATGCTGTAAATGATTCTGCTTCTTCAGTACTTGGTGTAACACTCTGAAATGCTCAATTGCCCTCATAAGCGCAAAATATAACAGAAATACTTAGAAGTCAAGCATATGTTTTGGAATGCCTTCTGGATTCCTTGGCTGGAAAAGAAAAAGATGCTGAGAGTGTTATAAAAATGTATGTGTGCAAGAAAAGTGTTACAATCAACAACACAGTGCTATTACCACACCTTTTGAGCCAACCACCCCCCTGCACCGAGCCAGAGTATTAATGAGAATTTCAAATCTCTGTCTTGATGGACAAGCTGGGATTCACAACATTTTAATACAGCCTGCGTTTAGGAAGTTTCGCAAAGAAAGAATTGTTAATGAGTAATCCTTGTCCATTAGGGCACTGAGCCAATGAGCCCAAGCTTTGATTCATTGTGTTATCACTACAGGCTTCTGCTAAACCTAAAAACAAAACAAAACATAAATGTTCCTGTGTGAGAATCACTAGGATACTGAACTGAGTGCAGAACTGTTTTACATCCTGCCATCCACAATCTTGCAGAAAAGGACAGTAAGTAATTCCTTAAATCAATATATTTTGCTGTGAAGTTGTGTAGTATGAAAAATTTTCTCCTCCGAATTACTTAGAGTGTGTTAATGGATTCTTGGCCAAAAAGGAATGAATTTTAAAACTAATAATTTATGGAAGAATAATATAAGGAGAAGTGATTTAATCTATAAAACCGGTGCAACAGCAGAAACGCTGCTTGGGAAAAATATTAAGGTTATTGAAAAAAATGACAGTGTCGGAATTTGTCATTAGAAAGCTGAGTTCAGTGTCTGTGTGTCAGTAAAAAGGAAAGCTTAACTTTGACACTAAGGTTTTCCTTCAGTAACGCAATCTAGTTAATTATGTGCCTTAGCTTTATGATTGTACTGGTTTGCTTTTTTTTTTTTTCATTTTTAGAAAAGAAAAAAAAAATAAAAGTGGTTAATGGGAAAATGGGATGATCTAGGAGGGGATAGTTATACTCATTTTATGTAATTTCTTTAACTGTCTTGTGTACAGATTCCAGGTGCATCTTCCGAAGTCCGGGACTTTAGCACTTATTTCACAAAACTAGTACAAGCAAAATGGGGTTTCACATTTCAAGTGGCTACTGTTTTTTACTCTTGCCGTTTTTTTAAGAAAACGATAGTTTATTTTGAATGCTCCCGCTAGCCATTTATCTTCAGAATAGTACAAGAATGACATTGATTTGACTTAAATTTATTTTTACTTTTATTGCTCATGTTACAGATAGCATAGACTTGTACCAGGTGGAGGTCCCACTAGGCTAGAAGGGAATTCAAATACAAGTTAAGATAGAAAGTTTGCAGTCTTATGAGGTGAGCCAGGAAAAAGGTGCTAGAGTAGGGAAGGTGCAGAGAAATGGTATTTAGTTCATCCCAGGGACAGTCAAAAGCTACCCCACTCTTTGAAGTTACATGCCTAGGTTCAGAAATGGCATCAACTCTTCTGGCAGAGTTTTCAGTTCTCCTTGTGCCTGATGTGAAGATTCACATTTTCCCTCAACACAAGCCGTATGAATATCCCACACTTCATCTGTGTCCTTTATTGCTTTGTTCCTTTGATTTTAAATATCATATTTAAACAAAACAAACACACGGTAAATTTCAACCAACCACAGTAACAGTCCTGCCCTTGGTTCTCAAACTTGCTGGTATTTTCGCTTGTATTCTCTATCAGTTGCTGCGTAGCTGCCGGTGGTGCCATGCATGCCAAAGCACTCTGGCAGCGAAAGGCTAGAAACGAGGAGTGCAAATCTTTGTAACACTTTCATGTCTTTGATACAGTTTACAACAAACAAGAAGGCAAATAAAAAAGCCTTTCATATATGTGAGGCACCACATTAAATATTCTACAAAAAGGCTATGAGGCCAGATCAAAAGCTTGTGAACTAGATGGGAATATTCCCATTAATATTAACAGTGTGTGGATCAGGGCACAGATTAATGTTGTTACAGAAATCTCTCTTTGAGAATTGGCAGCCAGATGTGTAAAGAATAGGACAAAATTACAGGGCAGAAGGAAGGAAATGTACCTCACTATTTGTAAATTTTTTGCCAGTGCTTTGATACATCTGTCTTTACTGAGTACTTGAAATATTCAATCATTTTTTTCTGAAGGTAAAATTCAGTTTGATTTTTATGGAGCTTTTCTGATGATCACACTGTTTAATATGTCCTTAAATAATGCCCAAAATTCCCTGAGCTCTAGGTTTCGTAAGAATGTACACAAATTCACAACCCCAACATCACCATTGCAGACATAGCAATATTAGCTCCTCTTATAAAATCTGATAAAGAAACACGAGAAGTAACAGCAGTGATAGAACTTCATCTTCAAGTTTGGCTGCAGGGAGAGAAAATCCTGCAAGGAACTGGCAGAGTTGCACTCCTCTGGGCTGTAAGAAATCTATTAATGGGCTCGCACCTGAAGACAGGGTGGGGATGGCCTCTCTCATATCTTCATTATGAAAATCCAGAGAAAACTTCAGAAGCCCTCTGAAGACGCCTGATTTTGATTTTCCTCTTTATAATTTCCCATTATAAGAGTCCTGACTGTGCTGCTGTCTTGTCCTTTGTAGGACCCTTAGAATGGAGCTGTAAGAGAACCCCCATCCCCTTTTCTTGAGGTGTTTTGGCAGTGGATACCCTCCCCAGCAAATGTGATGGAGCTGGTGACATGGCTGGAAGTAGATGTGGGCCTGCTGAGGTGGCTGGGCTGGTTGTTAAACCCCATCCCAAGATATGTGGAGTTTTTTTGCTGATGCAAAATTGTTTCTGTGCTAGATTTGAGACTGTGTGTTTACATGTTATTTGCTGCAGGACCCGTATCTGGTCTGTGACACAAGCAGCTTTTGACATTTCTGAGTAAACTGTTTAAATTATTTGTGGGCAGATATTTAAGATGCATCTGTCTAATTAGAGGGCCTTTGTTTATGTTAAGAAATAACTTAATGAATCTTTGTGGACAAATCTGAATATAATTACACAGTGTGCTTGCTGGTCTTGCAAACTACTTCCCAGTCTCCTCAGCTCTGGGGCCTCCTGCTACATTCACATTTTTGTCAGATGACTTCACTTTTGCCAGAGAAACACACTGAGCCCTCACTGGGAAGCAGACCAGACTCTATCTCTCAAACGACTACTGTGAGTGGAAACATAGTCATAGTCCATTTCAATCCCATGGGAATGAAAACAAAGAAAGAATTACTTTATGAAAAAAAAGTTTTTTATCGACTTTATTCAGAATTTTCTTGGTGCCTGTGTGAGCCTTGGAGACACCTCCTTGCTGGAGCTCTGTTCTTCTGCTTCCCCAAATGTAACCTTGGGCTGTCCCAGCTCACCCACATGAGCACAACCTCTTTTTCCTCCACCCAAACTGGCCAGACTTGGGTATGGGAGCCTCTTGGCATGCCTTTGTCCTGAATGCAGTGCTGACCTAGCTATAGCCCCCACTTCAGTAGAAGGCAATGGCAGGGTCCAACCCCTAGTGTTTGGAGTGGGAAGGAGATGACCCCATTGTTTTTTCTGTGTTCAGTGCCAATGTCAACCTTGGGAGATAGCAGCTGCTCTTACCCAGTAGAAGTATGCCAGTGAACAGGCACAAACATCTCCCAGCTTCCTAATGTGAGAGAGTTGTATGGCTGCTTGAGACCACAGAGGGAGGAGGTGGGCAAGCCTGGTTATTAGAGCAAGGCTTTGCCTTCTGGTTTCCGCCACAGTTTCTCTTCTTCAGCCAGTAACTACCCAAGGCAAGATAAAGAGCCAGTCACTGGAAATTAAACTCAAGTTTCCTAACTTGGAGTCTTCTGATCTAACCATAAGCTTGCACTTTTTCAGTAAGTGAAACCAAAGAAATGATGAAAGAGTGATGAAAAAATAATGCAAACAATTAGTATTTCCTGGGAAAGGGGCTGGGCAGCATGTCCTCAGCAGGTCAGCACAGTGTTTCAGTCTGTGAATATTTGAGTAAGGTTAAGCATAAACTGCCATTGGTTTTAATTGAACAGCAGAAGGATGGCAAATAAGATACACCACAGCAAGGAAAAAACAAACAAACTATATGCAGCATTTTATTTGAAGACTTAATTAAATATTGTAACTTCAAGCCAAGTTTTGTTACAGTAAATATTGAAACAATCTCCTCAATCCTGCCTTACAACAGGTACACAAAAATGAATTATGTTGTTTTAAATATCCTTTTTGTTTTATATCTTCCAGGATCTCCTTTTGATTTTTTTTCTTAATTATATTCCTCCTGAACTGAAGAATAAATGGGATCTGAAATGAATTTAATAGGACATCCCCAGCTAGCTACTGCAGATGGATTTTCTCTTGTTGAAGGTCCTCATTTATTTGGTAAGTTACCAAATTAAGGATAGTTTGCTCTTTTAGCTTTACTTGAAAACTTAGAAGAAAATGCATTGAAATCATGTCAAAGTCAATGATGTGTAGTTAAGACATGCCAACCTTCTTGAAACATCAGTTCCTATGGAAAGAAAGATAAACAATGAATCTGTGATATTATATAATATAGTCTTTCACACTATTGCTCTCATCAATGCTGATAGTAGGTTATTTTTATAACACTTCTAATACCTAAAGGACAGAAAAAAAAGACACAATGTATAGGCTGGATGTTATCTTCACATGAGTCATTTAAACCAAGCTAAGCAAATGTATTTTCAGTTAATTACTAATCAAAATATACTGCAATATATCTGCAGTGCTATACTATGCGTATTTATGAAACTATTTTCACCTAAATTAAAACTGTGGGATTACTATTAAAAACTTACACTATTAATGTCAACACACAAGAAAATGTGTAATGTGGGTGGCAAAATCTCTCCTTTTCTCAGTTCCGCTAATTTTTTTAAAGGCTAAACATGGGCTTGTTAATGAAGGAAGAATTCTTGGTCAATATTTTGTGACCAAGGGGAAGCTGTTTTCTGCTCAGAGGAAAATTTAAAAAAAAAGATAGAATAACACATTTTTTTAGCCTTTCTTTTGGCAGCATAGGAAGACCTTTTTTAAGTGACATGATATATTGAGAGCCTCACACATAGAGACCCTCACAGAAAGTGCTGTAGGCACTTCAGAAATTTCCACTCCAAATAAGACCAGAATTCTGTCTTTTTGAATGATGGAAAAAAAAATGCAAACATTTAAATTTCATCTATCTGAAACAAGAATAGCATATTGTGTACTGAGAGACTCTGAAATGTGGAGCCACTCCTGCTGCAGAGCACCTAGAATTTGGGAGCGTTTCTCTGAAGAGGACCAGCTCCATGCAACTAACCTATACTATTATTAAAGATAACCAAAAACATCGTGTTACTGTATGCTATTGCATTTTTTTTCTCTATTTTTTTTTTGTCTGTGTGAGAAATACTTTTTAGCAGAGGAAATGTTTTGCCAATAGTTATAAAAACAAACAAACAAAAAACAAAACAAAACACAAACAACTACATATAAATAGCTGAAACATTGCTGCCTGTTAACTCCAGTGCCATAATACCCAAAGAAGAAGATAATATTTAAGGTGCCAAATTTTATATTCAATCATCCCTTTAAAAGTCCTGATGAATTGAGCTAATGCAGACCTTTATCTATGTTTTTCCTATGCTAGCAAATTATTTTGAAAGAGAATTGGAGAGTTTCAAAACACAAGGGAATATGTTAATGCAAAAGACTTTTCCTCCACATTGATGTCTCATTCAGAAACTTTCAGGTCTTCAGAAGAGGGATTGTCTCCCCCATTATAGATAGCCAGAGCTTACCACAATGGAGATTAAATTCAAACTGACATTTCTGTAACAGAAATAAATAATGTATTAATAGGTTGAATTAGGGGTTCTGTTAGGAAGGAGACTTAGCCTTCTTGCTGTTTCACTTAAGCTGACTTCCAGCTGGTTTTTATGGTCACTTCGTCCTGTTTTGTGGGTTGTCGCTCAACTAAGTCTCAAAACTGAATTCTTCATAAATTTGATGTCTTTTGCTTTTAGAGATGGAAAAATAAATAAATAAATAATATGTAACTGAGTCCATAGAACAAGTCACTCATTGTGAAGTGATTCATAATTTCATCTTATCAAGATTCTTCTAGGAATTGGCATTGCATATCAATTTAATATTTGTAAACTACTTTTTTTTTGACATTGACATTCAGTTTTTTCAGGTAGAGACTTGTACACCCAAGGAAACAGGAAATAATTTTTCTCTTAAATGACCCTTACATTATGTATTTCTCACAGAAATTCTCACACATTATAACTTTGATGTAATACAAATTAGAAATTGCTGACTTACAAACATCAGCCTTTATTAAAAGTGTCCTTTTCAGAGATATATACTCACTTTCTAGGAAAAAAAAATAAAAAAATAAAAATTCCAAAGAAAAGAAATTGGAGAGGAGTGTAGGCCTCCATGGGACCTGTCCTGTTAAGGTGCTTCTCTTCCTCAGTCAAATCCTGTTCTAATTTCACAGGCCCCTTTGAATCAAGTAGGGCCAGCTTTGTGAAGAGTGGTCCAATTTGCTAACCTGCATTTTTGAACCACTGTAATTTAGGACCATAATCCCGGTCTCATTTAAAATCTTTAGGAGCTTTGTAGCTCACTTTAGAGCCATTAGTTTGTTCTGTGAATGCTTCCACAATGATATCCATGGACTGAATTGAGCTCCTCTGCTTTGCTTTAAATTGACTGGAGGTAAGCTCTGCCCCAGATGATGCTGGAGGACATTAACAGAGCACTGTGCTGACACTAACAAGTCTGGCACCAAGGTTTAAAAATTCAGCTGGGGTGGCACTGTCCTAGAAAGACTGTTGCAAAATGATATTTGATTACATCTTCCAATTACCTCAGAAAGTTTTCTATTTTAGGGCCAATACATATGTTAAATACCCGTATATCCAATATCTTTTCTCTTTCAGTGGTTATCACTTGCCATTTTTACAAGGGACTGAGGTAACTTTCAGACAACAAAAACACCTCCTTCATATTTTAAATGTGGGGTGTAAACTTACATATTTGTGTGGCATTTGAAATATATACATTACACTCTAACCATAGGAGGCAGGCCTTTAATGTAATAGCCCCATTCTATTTTCTGTTAAAGCACCTTATATAGGAGTTATTAATATGCAAGATATCAAGTGTGAGATTTCAATTATGACAGAAGGATTTTTTGAAAAGAAGCTGGAGAAAAAAGTCAATACTATTATATGTTTAATTTGAATAGAGATATATTTTAAGTATTTTTGGTGGTCTGACAGTGGTTTCTTACAATGTAATGTCAAAACAATGTGACAAGACATGCTGTCCTCACTGTACATGTCCCTATCTGAGAAAAGTATTTTGCAGTGAAAAAGCACTCTTAAAATCTGTATTGATGTGAACAATGGGGAATAAAAACAAACAAACAAACAAAAAATAAATGTAACAAAGGGGAAAAGAAAGCAACATGTCTAAACTTGTCTTAAATATTTTACAGTGTAAGAACAAGAATTGCCACTGAAAATTGTAGGCATAGAACTGTACCTAAGATGAAATAAAGAGACTCACTCCTTTCAGATAAATTTATATTTGTTCTGGTTATGCCTTTAAAAAAATAATATATATATATATTTTTTTTTTTCAATAGTAGCAGGAACAAGTGTCCAAACTGATTAAACACCTTCCAAATCATAAGATATGTTAAATAACTACTTGTCTTCAACACCACCTGGCAGGTGATGAAACATCTGTCTTCATCCTTGCACAGAAGATAATTAGGCCTGTAACAAACCCCCAAATCAAAAAGAAACAAAGCAAGACAAATTAAAATAGAAAATAATGTATATATATTAATTATTGTGAAGAGAGCCAAAGCAAAGAGTGTGGGATCTGAGGGAAAAAAAATCGAGAAAGAAAATGCAAATGAACAGGTCTCAGAGAATGAAGGTTGCACCATAGAGAAAGGCAAAACCAAAATGCATGTGTGATGCTTCCTTTTGTGTATATGTGTGAGTTCTATGGATCTTAGCCTGGAAAGCAAGACATTTTGTGAAATTACACAGTAATTTTGCACTCTGGGGCTTAATTCTCTGGCTATTTACTTCCAGATGTGGTCCTCAGATGTACTTCTGGCCACAAATCTGATGTTAGGTCTCAGGGAGCATATTCACAGTTCTAAATAAAAGATGCTGAAGAATGAAAGGGTCACCGCTCCTCTGACTGTCCATCTTGACACTACTCAATTCTTAGCTTGCTCTAGGGCTCTGTTTTGGATTGCTGTAGCAGGTGTCTTTAAGACATGGCCTAACTCCAGGAACTGTACCCAAAAAGGCAGCTTGGACAAGACTGCAGTAGGTTTGTCTGCCTTTGCCCTACATTGTCCTCTAACACTGTCTCGGTGGGTTCAGATCTTAGCTGCCATCAAACCATGCAATACACTCTCACAACTTCATGCCACTGTGGTGGCATCCAACAGAATCTTCATGTTATTATAGATGCTTTGAGCTGAAATGACACATAATAAACACAAGTATCTGAGAGCCACAGTGGTCTATGAATAAGAACAGTATGACCCAGAAGAGTAAGGTCAGCAGCAATGCCTTCAAAGTGCAGATGTGTCCTGTCCACTCTATAGAGAGATAGATTTACCCCTAAGTGACATAGAGGAGAACTGATCCTTGGCACATGACCTTGAGTCAGGGAGGTCTCCCTGACACTCTTCTATGTCATCTTATAGATGTGTCCAGGAAGTCCTAAGCACTCTGTCCTGTTTTGGAGAATACAAGTATTTGTGTGCTTAAAAGGCATCTGTTAATCCAGTCAGCTAAAACATGCTTTTTATGACATTGAAGTGGTTAATCTATTGCACAGAACTGCCTGATGTTGTTATACCTGTTATATATTGAGGAATATTTTAAGTAAACTCTAATAGTTACCCAAAAAAAAAAAAAGTCTCAGCTATGTGGAAGCACCCTCTTGAACAGAAACCAAAATTTATGCAGGTAAATTCACAGTGGGAGCAGGTGTTGCTATTGTTTTAGGCATTTACAAACAAGTTTCTCTGTAATGAAGTTAATCAGTAAACTATATAACCTCTGGCCTGTGTCACTCCTTTGCTAGTCTTAAAGAAAGTTCTCACTGTAAAGAAGTCAGGAAGATATAGGCAAAGCAGAACAAAGAAGTTTTGTTTCTAAGTAGTCTTTAAGGAAAAGGAGGGAAAAAGAGAAAGAGAGAAAGGTCTGGGTACCTTAAAAACAACATTTTTCTTCAAGAAATGGTCTGACTGAAGACTACCTAAGGTAGGATAATTCTGTGATCTCATTTATGTGTGTGTGTTGTCTGATCTTATGTTCTTCATTGAAACTGTAGGTTCTTATAAAGTTGTGTTGCTAAAATCCAAGTGGTCTTTCAAGATCTGAAAATAACTTTTTGGAATTAAATCAGGATTTCATTAATGGTTGTGCTATGGTTTCCAAATAAATTATGAATCTTGTGCCTATTTCCTGAAGTTCCTTCATGAATATCCCACAGAGTGCCAGAGGCTCATATTTCAAACCTGCTCAGAATTCTTTTCCTTTATTAGCTTTATTTTAATGGAACAATAACTTTTACATTAAAATGTGATATCATTGTACTTTCTGTAATATTCTGAATAAAACTGTATTATTCTTGAATCTGCACATAGCCTCAGTATAACTGAAAACACTTTCCTTAGGTTCTACATGGAAAATTTATTTTCATTTCTACAAGCACTTAAGCCTACATCAAATATTTTTAAAGTTGCATGTAAAACAATCTGTGCAAAATTTAAAGAAACAAAAGCAAAACTCTGATGTGTTTCAGTTTCAAATGGAAAGTAGATGAAAAGTAGGAAAATATTTGTAAAATTGTGACCAAATCCGTGTGTTTCACTTTGATATTAGTGAATGTTTCAGACTTCTGTAAAATGTTTTAATTGAAAAACATTCTTTTGTAAAATATAACCTAAAAGATCAACTATAAGTAATATACATTTGTGTATGTTTAAATAGTCTAAAATTTTAGGACGTAGGCTTCCAAAAGGAAAAACAGATAGATGTTTCAAAATAGCTAAGACTATGTAAATATAAAATAATACCATATTCCAGTGAGTCCATTTCTGACTTCACTTTCACGCCTTTTTACTACTGCACCTCCAGTGATTTCAGTGGGCTGTCTCATGCTTTACAGTGGCATGAGACCAGCCCATCTCAGACTACTTCTGATGTCTTGATAAAATCATATGTACATTCTAGTTACCAAGATAAGATTAATATTCTTTTGTGATAAGAAACTATTTGTTCTAGACTTACATATACTTTGCAAAGCATAATTCAAAAAATTGATGTGGACTTAAAATGTCACACAAGATAGTGCAGTGCGCTGTACGCTTCTGAAAGCAGAATCCCTCCAGCATTTGTTAGAAGCCCTGTGCACACAGCTGACTGGGGAACACTGCTCAGACCACATGCTTTGGATTGGGTCATAGAAATTCTTTGCTCTGGTAATTTCAAAGCAGTTAGTTCCTATTTCAACCTCACCATTTGTTTCATCGTTTAAGAAAATATCTCAGAATAAAAGGACATTTCATCCAAAAAACGAGACAGTTTCACATTTAAAGTGTCTTTATGGAACACCGCTACATTTCAAAATATTTGTAGGAAAGATTTAAATCGCTAATGCTTTGAAGCAGACTATTTCTTGTAAAGTTTAATTCTAGCCTTACTGATAATTTTGTGGGAAAATCATCACTTGACAGTTGTTGTTGACCTGCTCTGGGTAACAGGCATCTCGCTTAACCAAGTCAGGTAATTTCTAAGGTTGAAATAAAAGTATCCACCAAGCTCTTCAAAGAAGATTAATCAGGTCAACTTAAAACAAAATAAAACAAACAAAAAAAAACAGCCTTAAGCTGTCGTGGGAAAACCTATGTAGTTGCAACATAAACATCCTTAAAAATCACACTGGTCTCCATGAAAGTACAACCTATACACTTTCCAAAGTTTTAGCTGTAACTTGTATTCTCTCAGTCTCTCTCTCCTATTCTGCCTTTTCCCTTCCTTTGTTCTGAGCATGGGGAGAATTCAGCTGAATCTTTTTCTCTCTGTCTCTCTTTTGTATTTTACTTTATAGATTGACTCAGATTTTTATCGTGCCCCAGAAGCAGAATAAAATTAATGATTATGGAGATTTTTGTAAACATCTGTAATGCAATCGGTCTGCACTAGTTTAAATAAATGCCCAATATTGTCTCAGTATATGCTGCAGTTCTTTAGCAATCCTGACTTGCTAATAAGTCCTGAGATACTTTTCTGCTGTGGAAGGAATGTTGCCTTTTCTTGTTCTTTCAAAGGCCCAAGTAGTTCAAGAGACTGATATAGAGCTTTTGTGAATTTTCCAGTGGATGGCATAGAGATAAAAATCAACAGTTTCTTTGTTTTCATTTTGGAATATTCCCACTTTCCGTTAAGAAACTCAATTAACTAAGTAATTACAAACTAGCAAATGACAGCTTAGGTTTCCATGGTGAACAGATTCCTTTCCAAAGCGGCTGAATGATTTGTGTAATGATTGAACATCGTGCAATTAAAATAACACTGTTTTTTTGTACCTAAAGTACTTTGAATGGTCTCAAAGAACAGCAGTACCAACAAACTGGAAAGACAATTAAAGAAAGATCACATTTTAAAATCAAAGAAAGACTACCATTAAACCCATAGTTTGCAAGGCCTTTCTTTGCATTAGAATTTCATACTGAACAACAAAGGTCAGCATCAAATCATTGCTGCCTTCTCCCTTCACATGTTTTGTCACCACTGCAGCTGACAGTTATCAGTGACAGTTTGGGGAGTGCCTTCTGCTATACACTAGTGTAGTAACTGGGGCCCTGGCATCTTCTGGAGCAACTAAATGCAACTATAACTAAACTAATTGTTAATAATAAATGGCACCATTACTTTTATTTAGGTTTCTGTCCCATTTGTCCAGACTTGAATCTTGCTGCTTATTCTTGAACGAGGACCTCCACATTTGCTATCAGCAAAAATGTGCTGTGGGCAATACAGTGCTCAGGCAAACCCAAACCGCCTGTATCACTTCTGCAGCACAGTCAAGTAGGAAGGACAGAAAGTTGCAGGGCAAGAGCACAGGACCTTGAAAGTGAAAAAGTAGTTGAAAAGCAAAGGTTAGTTTCTGTCACTAACTGAAGTGAGACAAAGGAGAGGGAAGAATCTCCTCCTATAGATTTTTATTCTTGGCTGACATGTTTCTCCTTAACTGTTAACATTTCTTCATTGTTTCTGATTCCTCAGAAGTGAAGGAGCCTTTCCAGGAAACCAATTTTATGTCAGCAAAAATATTTTTGAGTGCTTTAGAAGCACTGCTAAGTAATGGTCACCAACAAACATTTATCTATGATTTTCTTATAAATTCTGCTGTTGAGAGTGGGACTTGGTATCTTCCTGGAAATATGCACTATTTTTCTCAGACTGTCTTCTTGGAACAAATAAAGGAACTGTCAGAAAATATGAAGTAGTGTGCAAATAACTTTTTAATTCGTTTTCCAGCTGGTTGACATGGGCTTGCTTTTAATTATATCATCCAGCATCTGTTAGATGTCATTGTAATTTTGTTATTGAAAAAATGAGATGTAAGTTGTTTGTACTTTGAATGCAACAGACAGAATATGATGGACAGAGTTAAGGTAGCCTTCAGATACATCTTTGATACTGACTTTACAAGCTACTTTTACAGAAAAGGATGCAATTCCTCATCATAGCTCATGCACCATTGTCATGTTTGTTGCTGGCTCAGAGGTGAATAGTGCTGGCTCATGGAGGTGCACGAGACGTGCACCAATGCTCTAAGTCTCACAGGTTTCTAGGGGCTGGGGACCTGGCTGCAGAAGATGGCTGACAGAGAGGCCCCATTTCACCACGTATGTTAAGGAATATCTTCCCCACTCCTTCATGGAACCCCCACTGTCCCCTTTCAGGCTCTTCTTGAAGGTTTATTTCATCTGTTTAGTCTTACAATTAAGCCTTACAATTAGGCCTTGCCATCTTTCCCCAGTCCAGTTTTCCCCTGTCAACAGTGCATTCATTTGAAATTGTATAGAAATTAACACAATGCTTCTGTCTTGATCTAACTTTCATAAATACTATAGTTTTTTTTGTTTTGTTTTGTTTTTTACTTTTGTTTGTATTTCTTTTATTCTGCTGTGAGATCTAATTCAGGGGTTGCTAGCTTCTCTGTGGTGTGGATTGTTCTTTCTTGCAAACAAAACATTACTACTTGCTGCACGGTATCTTCAATGTTTCTGTGTGTAAGTGGTAGTGCAGGACATTCCAACAATAATGAAGGATTGGCTGAGAATGGGTGGTTACTCTGAAAACATCTCACAGTGAATGTGTATAGGACTAGGACCACATCAAATCTGAGCTCAGAATGTATGGTCTTCATGATAATGCCTTATTGTTATTGAGATAGATGTCTTAGGAAGTGGAAACTTCTCTGACAATTGTGGTTTCATAGCAGTAATTTTTTTTTGTGTGTGTGTTATTATTTTCCAGGTGTCCTTTCAGAGCCAATGAGTTCTCCAGTGCAAGAGGCAGATGTTTCACCTTACACACAGTACAACAGTGTGCCATTTCCCCAAGTTCAGCCTCAGATTTCATCGCCACCTTATTACTCCAACCTGGGCTTCTACCCTCCACAGCATGATGAATGGTATTCCCCTGGGATGTATGAGCTCCGAAGAATTCCCTCAGAGACCTTTTACACAAGGGAGACAGAGATAATGGATATCCCTGCAGCCAAAAAGCCTAGACTGGGCCACTCCACAGGAAGAGTGAAAGGAGAAGAGCTCTGCGTGGTCTGTGGTGACAAAGCCTCTGGGTACCACTACAATGCTCTTACTTGTGAAGGATGCAAAGGTAGGATGAAATCAATTATAGAATACTATTCCAGTATTAAGCATAGCAGTATCAGATTTTCTTATTCTTATTTTTTAATTTCTTTATATTTTTATCCAAGTCATTAAGTAGTGTAGAGATCTCCATTTGGATATGTTGTGCATTATTCTGTATTTTTCCCATGACAAACTGCCAGCATCCTCCACCGTTGTCCTGTGAATACAGAAAACAGTTGGCCAACCTATGTCTCTCAAGCCATCATTATTAGTTCTCTGTAAGCTTAAGAGTGACTTCCATGCGGAGAGCTCTGATGTCTTGGTGGCTGCTGATCTTGCGCTGTGCCTGTGGAAGGAGCCAAACAAAATGGAGGCCCCTTGGGATCTACCTCAGTGCTAGATTGCCCTGAAAATCAACTGCGACCCCAGCCCAAGTGCCTCCTGTAGTGTGTATTGAAGTGAAAGCTGTCAGCTCTCATCTGCAAAATGTCCCCAGAGAACCTCTTTCCCTCAGCTCCCAATGCGTATGGAGTGCATCCTCAGGTCTGTGAAATGAAAGGGCCTTTCCAATTCTAGATTTATTTCTAGGGACAGCCATTATTCGTAGGGAGGGAACTTTTTCAGGTTGTATTCATAGCATAAAAATCTTCCTTCCTAGGAGAACAGTGTTCACAAATTGGTGTCAGGATAAAAGGGGATACAGAAAATGATTGGCATTACTGGAAACATTATTGCTAGATGTTTTATCGGAAAGGAACAAAAAAGATAGGCTGATGGGATAACTATGATGGGATACCTATACCTATACCATGGGACTGATGTACACTATAGGAAGAAAAATAATGCCCCAGTTTTTCATTCTGTTCTGTGAATAAGTATTTCACTATGGTTTCCGTTCTGCAGATAAAGGCTAAAAGCTCAGACATTGCAGAAGTACTGAAATATGTGGCTGCTAATCTTAGTGTGGAGCTCATTGTCATGGAGGGTGGACTTTGAACTAATTTTGGGCTTTGCTTTACCTATTGTGGATTCATTTCTGAGTGCAAAACAGACCAAAATGTTCAAACACTCTAAACATAAGTACAATCAAGGGTCATAAAGCTTATCTCAATAATACCAGTAAATACGAGATTTCTTTCTTTCTGCTGCCTGTGTGAATTGTCTCAGTCAAAAAATATAAATTAATTCATACTAATTGTCATTATAAACCCAATTAAACTCAGTTTTAATGTAAAGGTTCCAATTCATGTTATTCTGTTAGTAAGCTACTCCTACTGTTTATTAACTTGATTATGAAATGACTTAATTTTTGCAAAGACTAACAATTAAAAAATGTGGAACGTTTAAAGAATGTCTTTAGGAGCGAGGTTAGAATCACTGGGTAAATACACAGACTAAAATCTAAGGCAGAAGGAAATATGTGTCCACCTCTCTACCGATTCAGTTTGAATCACTCTATATAACCATAATTTTACTGCTTTATGGGGATCATTTATTTTATGTTTTCACTCCATTTCATGACTGCAACATCAATTAGAAGGAATAGTACCCTTGATCAAACATAGTAAAAGTTGAATTATTTAAAGATAATGCATTCAGTTTCTACAATAAACTTCACAGGTGGTTAAAGTAACAGCTGATTCAGTAAAAAGATGTGCTGAGGACAGTGATTCTGTTTGACGAGGTGAAGATGATACTGCCTTTTCTAGACCTCTGATCATTCTTGTGCATCTGTGGAATTTTTCACATTGCTATATATTACCTCAAGACACAGTGCATAAATGGGGCTCAGTAAGCTAGTTGAGCTCTTATCAGGCATCCAAGCATGAGATTAACTCCTTTTCAGCAACAAGACTGTTAATTCATGTTTGATGTGATTCAGAATAATACACAGATCCCTTTTTGCAGGACTGGTGCCTACCCTGCAGTATCCTTGCTCCATTGATGCTGTGGATGCTCTGATTCAAAGGGGTAGACTTAGCATGCATGGAATTTAATCCTCTGTGATGAATATATTTTGTTTTGTTTTTCTTATTTCTTTCTTGGATAATGCATTCAGCATCACCCTCCATTCTTCATTCTTCCTTCTTGGGCAGAGCAATATTAAGATCTTATTTATCTTCCCTCATGAGAACAGCAATCTAAAGACATGGACAGAAATATACACACACATATATGTATATATCTATAAATACATTATCAGCCATTAACAAATAAATATGAACCATTTCATTAATATTTTACAAATTAAACAGAACATTTGCTCTCAGAGGATAGTTGCCTGTGGTACTAAAAAAAAAAAAAAAAGGAAAAGGTTCCTCTCACCTCTAATGCTGCCTCGATCTGCAATAATAGTATCATCGTTGTTGTCCATAAAGGACCATTCATGGGCAATATTACAGAATAAGGACCATCATATTCATATTATGCTTTAAAGCCTGCTGCTGTAGAGGTCATTTCTGAGACAGTCTTTGCAGATAGACATCAAAGACTTTTTTTTTTTTTTTTTTTTTTTTTTTGTATAACCTTAGTCTGAATAATGGCACTGGGTTTTAAGGGCCATTTTGAGATGCTACAGAACAAGTGTGATATAGCGTTGCGCTTGTTCAATAGAGACACTGAATGTGTTCTGCTGAGAGTACAGCTGGTTGTGAATTCCCTCTACAGAGAGCAGAGGTAAGAGTTTAGGCAGTCTTCAAACCATTGCTGATAATGCTTGATGTCTCTTACACCAGAATGAGCATGCTTTCTGTGAAGAGTGGTGCTACATTAATCTTTTCTTCGTGTTGGCATCCACCACGTGAGGATAGGTGGAAGGAATGCTGTTGTGATAGTCTGATAGAGTGGAGCAAGTGCTTTGTTAGCAACAGTGAACTTCAAAAACTTTTAAATTGAGATCCCCAAAACAGTTAGACACCAGGATGGCAAACTGAGATATTTAAAAAGCTTTCATCTACATTTTTAACAGCTGTCTTCCTTCAATGTTCATCATTTCCATAAGAAAATCAGCATCAGTAATATTGGAGCAACTCTAGGCATAATTAATCATATTCATGACTAGCTAAGAGAACAAAGCAAAATCAACATTTCCAGCCAAATGGTTTTTGTAATTTGGTAAGATCAGATAAAAGTTAGATGGTGCCAGAAAAACCTTCACCTTTTGGGGCTGCCCCTTCATTATCCTAACAGATGCCATTTCTGATTTATCTCCAATTTTATTTTTTTTTTTTAACTTCCCCTGGTATAGATGGTCACACATAAAATATTTCAAACAGTTTAAGTTATTTTGTAATTTTTAGTAAAGAACATTTATTACATTTTTTTACTCATACCTAAAAACTAATTTAAAAATCAATTATGAAGTCTGTTCAAGAAGACCATGGTTTAAGAGTCACTTCATGATAAAACTGAAGTGAGAGTAGGGTTAAAACTACTTTTTTTTCTTTTTTGGATGAAAAAAAATATATATTTCATTTCTCATTTCGCTTTTCCAAAAACCTTGTTTTAAAGACCAAATATTTGACCACATGAATCCTATTGGCTCCTATCATGTTGCATCCCTATTTTTTGCATTCTTTCACATTCTTTTGTGTTTTTTAAACATTCATTTACTAAAGCTCTTTTTCTTTGTCCCCCCATGAAAAAGCAAACACACACCTTGTGGAGAGGGTGAGTGATAAATTGCACTAAGAATGTCAAAGATATTTGAGTAGAGGTTTTTAATATTTACTACTAATTAATATTTTTCACAAATTACAGGATTTAATTTAACAAATAATTGCCTTTAACTGACACTGAGAACCTACAGCTTAAATCCAGGCCTTTATCTCTCTTGCCTGAGCAGTAAATGGTAATGTATTAAACACCACGTGAATGATGAATAAAAATAATGCCTAGGGCTGCAGAAGGTTCTAAGCAATCTGCATTTCAAAGGAGACTGGTGCCAGTCAAGTATATTTATCTGAAAATAAGCCAATAAAACAGTATGAAAGAGATTTCAAGCAGGAAATAAAGCAGATTCAGAGAAATGCCAGATTTTTTTGTGTGACCAGATAGTGGAATTGTTTTAGTGGTAGCCACACACTGGTGCTTGAAAGAGATAATACAACTATAATAACTTGGGCCAAAGTTGGGAAATTGTCATCTGACAATGGCAAAATCATCATGTCTTCTACCACGTTATCTCACCCAGATTCAACAGGATGTTTTCCCAGGTCAACACATTCCGAAAACAAGCAAACAAGTCCTTCAATGGACAAAAATTCAGATTCACATCTGAGTGTGGGGGACTGTGTTATCTGGTGCCTCTCCTACTGCATGAAAGTACCAGGTTGGAAAACAATTGTGTTTTTATTGTGCCAGCCAGTCGCAAGGAGAAAGCAAAAGTTTTGTGAATAGTTTTGGTTAATGTAAATTTACACAGAATTCTACTTTGAAATGCACTATAAATAAGTGATGTGCCAGCAAAAGCTCCCAGGAGTCTATCTCAAAAGCCTGCCCTCGGGTGAGAAGGAGAACAGAGCTTCCCACCTGTGCCAGAGAGAGTTAATTTCATCTGCAGCTGAAGCTAAATAGTTTCTGCCACATGAAGGATAGCATAAAAGATTGTGATGGCACAGTGAATCCCACTAAAAATTCAGGAAACATTCAAGTCATGATTGGCAGCAATGACTCTGTTTTGTGATGAATTTTATTGTATTAAATTTCGTATCTGGAGCATTGCACATTTTGCCCATGGTTCTTCTCTCTGAGATGTGCTAGGCAGCAGCCAAATAGTAGATTTCTACAGACTGAGTCAAGGTCCTGTAGACTTCTGGGATCCGTTGTGGTTTGCAGTTACCACTGTGCAACTTTGCAGTGAATCCAGTAATGATACCAGTTCAGCTGCTTGTGTAGTTGAAATTATGTGACTGCTTAGCTCATCAGGTGGAAAATATTTAGTGAAAGAGGCTGGAGTATCTTGTACACAGAGTAGGAGGCCACATGTACACTAAACCTGGGGGTAGGCAAGCAGACCAGTACTTGGTCCAAGTATTTACAGGGGCTGAGGGAAGTGTAGATAGTTACACAGCTCTCTTCCTGTGCATTCTGTACCTCAAGGGACTTAACAGGCTCATATTTTTTTCACCAACTATTTGTATGGCATCACCACTACAGCTGTAGTGCTGGTGCTCAATCTGCTCCAGGCAGGTTTCAGATTTAAGTCTGAATTTTCTCAAGGCTGACGGTTCCAGGGCCTTACTTGGTGCTAATTCCTAATGTATGGACATGCAATCTATCACACTCACCTGTTAAATTATACAACATTAATACTATTCTCAAAGCAAACAGCAAAAATGTAGTCACCTAGGCACTGAAGAAACTAGCAGTGCAGCAGAACTTTTGTCATTCAGAAAACCCAGATGGAGGTGCTCATCAATTTATTACAGTACTGTTTTGAGTGTTTTCTTTTACCTATGTCACTGTTGTATTGTGCAGGGTTCTTCAGAAGAAGCATCACAAAAAATGCAGTATACAAGTGTAAAAATGGAGGCAACTGCGAGATGGACATGTATATGAGGAGAAAATGCCAGGAGTGCCGTCTAAGGAAATGCAAGCAAATGGGCATGTTGGCTGAATGTATGTATACAGGTATTTGCATCATATAGCCAGAGTGTGCAGAGAACACATCAAATACTGTATTTGTTTAATCAATATGGTCTTAATATTAAGTCTATAAAAGATACAGTCTAGCCAGTAGAAGGTGCATTAAAGATAATGCTGAAACTGTGCATCAAATCCTATTGAAATAGGCAAACATATTTGCTTCACTACTCTTTCTGGGCCTCTCCCTGTCAAGTTCTTGCTAGTCCAAATGCTGGTATTCAAACAACATTGTTTTTTTCAGAAAAGAGGAAGACTGCCATTAACAGGAAGTTTCTGTGGGCTTGCCAAGTGTATGTTCCCAGACCTCACCCAGCAATCACGCAAAGCCTTCTGAAGGCTAGCCCTTTTTTATAGTCTCATTAGCTTTTTGTGTGGTGCTATGTATTTTCCTGCCTTGAATATAGACACATAGGTAGAACTGGGTCCAAAAATGAGGCCGATGGACTTTAATAATGTTTCATATTAAAGTGAATATTCAGGCTGATAGCTTATAAACTTCACTGAGCAACTTTGAACAACAGGGATATTGGAGTGCAACTTTAAAAATGTTTAAAACATTTAGAGTAAAATGTTTTTTCAGGCTGGCTTCTGAAAACGGTCTGTAAACATCTGCTCTGCCTTTCATGAACAGGGCTACAATTTATTTTTCTTGACGGCTCCAATCACTTCAGCATACACGTATGTGTGAAACCAATTTGGGTTCATACAGGAAATTAATCTACTTGGAATTTTTAATATACTTCTATCCCTCAATCTGATCAGAAGATGCTATATTAACTGTTGGTTTTGTAAGAAACAATAAGCTCCATCAATATTTGGAACACACTGCCAGCATAATGTAATTAATCTTTCATTCTGCAAATTGAACAGGCTACAAAGATCCTGAGATATGACATATTCTCGCGCAGTATGTAAATATATGAACACACACCACCACTGTGATGACAGCATGCAGTGGGTCCCTCAGTGTCAGAGGAGAATGAGTACCCCGTGATGCTGATCCCAGATCCATTGTTCCAATATTTGGAGGGTTCAAAAATAGCCTCAGTGACTTAGTATGACAAAAAGCAAGTGATCACTGAAAAAAATAGGTCAGCGTAAATAATACTGAGTAGGCACACATGAAACTTTTAAACTGGCTGATCATTTTCACAAATTGGCACACATGAAATAAAAGCCAATGAGTGCCACTGCTATTTGACTCTCTCTCTGCAATGGAAACTCTGGGTATCTTGTGTCGCTCATGACTTAAACATAAGTGTGCTCTAATGTACTGCAATGAGGATGTTCTGCAAAGTACTATTCAATGGCTGTGTGTTGTATAATTGCTTTTAGTTCAAGGCAATCCAGGACAGTAAAACACAAAGCGTCTAGCAGTATAGAGCATTTATTTGAAAAAAAAAGTGACTAGGAAATAAAAGGCTACCTTGAACTTTGTTTCACTTACTCATTTTGTAGGATCGTAATTACAAGCACTGTGGATTCTTTTTTTCCTCTGAACAAGGAGGTAAAGTCTTATAAACATTTATGGTATGTCTACTCAATAATCCTACTCCTGCCCTTTATACACAAAAGATCAAAATTACTAACCATCAGGTTTGGTTGTTTGCTGTGGTTTTGCTATAAACTGCAAGTTTCTTGTGCGAAATGTCTACCTAGGGAAGACACAGGTTATGCCACTCTTCCTGGAACTTGATAACCATTTAATACTCGTGGAAATCCAGCAAGGTCTGAGGTAAAAAGTAAAGTCCTGTTTCTCACATGAGTTTTCCAGTTAACATAAGTGGAGTCAGAATAAGATGTCAATGTACAACTCAGTAGCAGGAAGCATAACAAAATCTACTCTTACTGCTTAAGGCAAAAGTAAACCACATTTTTCCTAGGAAGGATAGTAGGCTGTATCCTAAGTTGGTGGAAAATGGTACAAGCCCATTAACACCACCGAAGTATCCATCAAATAATATCATTTAGAAAACGAAATCTATGATGCTGGGCAGCAGCACAAATTACATGGCTCAATACCAATTATCTCCACCATTCCTATTCCTCCCTTTCAAGGTATTATTTGAAGGTCTTATATGAATCATGTAAATTTCCTTTTTTCTCAGCAGTTCAGGTAGGTTATTTTATATAGTGCTTAAACAGGAAATTAAAAACATTCACAACGAAATTCACTGTTTTCATGGTATCTTCCTCTACCATCATATACTCACTGAATGAGCCTCTTTTCCTGCTCTGCATTTTCAGAGGTGAAGAATGGGAAGGATACTTGAAAGAAGCTCTTTTTTTTTTTTTTTTAAAAAAAAAAAAAAAAAGTCCTGTGCTGATAGGTTTATTTTTAGATGAATACTTTGCTGTTTACTCTTTCATTTGTGCTTTCTGGCTGTCTTCCACAGGTTGTTTAGGGTACGTATTGTCCCTTTCTTTTGTTAGCACAGGCAAATTGCTAGTTTTTATGACATCCACATAAGGATGCTCCTTGGTTCAAGGGACTGAAATGTATTCTAGAACAAAAAAAATAATACATAAATGCAAATATCTTTTCAGTACGGCAAATTAAACTTTAGAGTAAAACCATGGCTTTATTCAGTCCTCTAAGACAAAGGGATGCAAAATATCAAGACACTTTAAACATTAAACATTAACATTTTAAATTAATACATTTTTTCAGGTACATTTGCCAGTCTGAGTTACTTATGAGCCAAAATTTTCAGCTGTTGGTCTATCCATATAATGACACTCCAATGGCTAAAGCCTGTGAGTCGTCTTCTAGGAGGACTTTGCAAAGAATCTGCACTATAGCCACAGTAATGCTTAAAGATTATTGAAAATATCCACTGCCCTTTGTGTAAGAACAGCAGCACCTCAACTACTCTTTTGGATCAGATCACAAGCACACTTTTAATGACAGTCTTCTAATCGTCCCTGTTTACTGTGCATTGGTTCTGGTTTTAGAGCACAAGGAAGGGCTTCATTCTAGATGAAACAAAACGAAAAACATACTCCATCACACTTCCATCACACTCTGTCTGTAACACCATATTAGAGCTGGTCCAAAAACAAGCTCCCTGACATTCACACTGTGTGAATGCTGAGTCACTAGCACCAACTGATTTGCTCTGTAGATGGGCTCCTATTGGGCTCGACTACTCATTAGTGTATAGTTGTATAACTCATTAGGTTCATATCCAAAGATAATGACATGTTCAGGAAATATTCTGTACAGGTAAGTAGATTTGTTAGTGTAAAGGGCATTCATGAGCATGTTCATGTAGTTAGTCAGTGCCTAAAGCATATATAAATGCAAAAAATACCTATTGTATTGTGTGTTCTAGGTCTGTTAACAGAAATACAATGCAAGTCAAAAAGGCTACGGAAAAATGTGAAACAGCCCCCAGATCAAACGGTCAATGAAGATAATGAAGGACATGACATGAAACAAGTGACATCTACAACTAAAATGTATAGGGTAATAAAATTCTTGTAATAGTAGTGGCAATGTTTGAGATAAATGTGGCTTTTACAGTGAATAAGTTCTCATAAATTCTATGGAGCTATCTGCTTAAATTAAAAATCCATCTCTCACCCATGTCAAGGAGATACCTTGCATATAGAAGTAGTTTTGATATTTTTAGTCAAAACTCTGTACAGCATCCATAAAATATTTTTTTTCTGTGATATATCTCAGGTGTATATCATATATAGTGAGGAGTGATAGTGAAGTTTGAGCATACTGAGTTATTTGATAATTATTTCCTAATTTCTAAGAATAAACCACATAAATTCATGCTATTTAAAAGCCTTGCATGCTTCCCTGTGGACTTCTGTAGAAATCTGAAGTCTTGTGGTGGCAAGCAAATCTTATCTGCTTTAACTTGAAGTGTAACAAATATGTGTATATCTTTGCCTAATTCGCAAGATGGTAGATCATTTTTATTTAACTGCATTTCATGATGGGCTTTTTTTTTTTGCCAGTATAGGAGAAAGTAGAATTTACCCCAGAACAGCAGAACCTTCTTGATTACATCATGGATTCATACAGTAAACAACAAATACCTCAGGAGGTGTCAAAAAAGCTAGTAAGTACATTGATTGATTAATTATTGAGATGTGGATGAAAAAGCTGAGGATTAGGTAGACTATGGGTATAAGTTTACAGTTTAAACGTGCTGCAAGGGTGTCAAACTCTGCCATTTAGTTATTTGTTAGACCACATCTTTGTTTACTAAATTTAAATGCTAAGAAAAAGCTTTCCACTCTTTGAAAATACACTTTTATACTCGAATGTAACTTTTGCTGATTGGAACTTTGTTTTTCCTTTATCAGTATAGGCAGTGATTTGAGTTAGACTTCCAAGCTTCCTTTCTTTAAAGCTACCAGACTGGGAGCTTGAAAGTCTTTCAGTTTAGTGAACCCAAACTCCCAACATCTTCCAGGTTTTTGTTTAATTCAATTTTCTTTCCTCTTCCTTATACCTTCTAGAATTACTGGTTTCCATTTAAAAATTTAACTTTTGATGCTAAGTTGGAAAAATGTTGGGAAATAGGCAGAAGAGAAAAAAAAAAGGGGGGGTTTAAATAAGATTTTTACTGTTTTCTTTTCACAAAACTGTTGTGTTATTTCTTAAAAAGAAACAAACAAAAACCAACAAGCAAAACAAATGAACAAGATTATTTTCTAAGTTCTCAACTTTGAAAAATAAAAGGAAGACACTTGCAGGGGCTGTAACTAACTTGTGCAACTTATTTCCATGGGAGATTGAGGAGGTTAAAAATAAAGACAATTCAAAAAAGAAAGTAGACAAATTCATGGATAACAAGGCTTTTGGTTAAACATCATGGTTCACATATAACTTCTAGCTTAAGAAGTGCCTAAATCATTGACTGCTGGACATAGCATTGAAAATGTGACATGCTTCAGGGAAAGGACACTGTCTACTTCTATTTCTTACATCACCTTCCAAAATACCTGTTTTTGTCAACCATTTTTTTTTGCACAAACTGCAGGATTAGATAGACCTCTCACATGATCCACTCTAATAATTTTTGTATTTATGTTTTTAAATGTGAAGTGATGATGAATATTAACAGATTTTGTTTTGTCTGATTTTTAACAGTTACATGAGGAATTCAGTGCTGAAGGGAATTTTCTGATTTTAACAGAAATGGCTACCAGTCACGTTCAGGTTCTTGTGGAATTCACTAAAAAACTGCCAGGTATATCCAGTCTGCTGGGGCAAATTTTGTTACTGTGAGACTTAAATACCTTCAGTTGCCGTTTGATTATTTTATTTTGAATGCTGTATGAAAACACCACCTCCTCTGACACGTGTATTCTTCAGACACTGTCTAAAGAAAAGAAGATTTGTGCTCTGTGGTGAACATTTTGAATAATTCAAATTCTGTCACTCTGGGATGTGGCACTTTTTATCTATTGACAAGCAAAATGTTCAGAGAAGAGGTTAGGTCTCTAGAGACTTTTCATGTATCAGTGCAATGCCAAATAGTTTGCCTGTAAGTTACCACTAACATCCACCAGACTTGTACTTTGCTGCCTTTCTAGAAAAGCCTTTAAGCCATAACATCCACTGAATTATGAGTCTTAAACAAGAACTTTGTCTTGTTGGAGACACCAGTACTTATAGACCTTGCATGGTGTGTTATGGACAAATACTGAAGACCTGAGTTGTTTATTTTTGTTATTGTTGTTATTGTTATTAAACCCCCAAGTGGATGTTACCTCATGAGTGAATGCTGGGCATAGTACAGGTTCCTTGTGAGACAAGTCCCAGCCCTCCTTCTCTGCCTGGAAGCTGTGTTTACAGGTGTTTTCTCATCAGCTTCAAGCCTTTGCCCACCCTCTGAAGCCAGTCTACTGCTACTGCAGCACTTGGAGCAGTGCTTCCAGCTCCTTTCTCTGCACTCAGCCTTGAAGCCACAGACCAAGCCACCCCTGCGAAAATTCTTCAGGCACTTTTTTTTTCAAGGAATGTGCACTGTGATGCCTCACTGTAGGAAAATATTTTCCTGGTATTCCCATGATATTGACCATTTATTTGTGTATTATGAGCTTGCTTCAAAGGCCAGTACTGCAGCTGTAACTTTAATTTTATGCTAACTGGAATACCAGCTCTCAGGACATGAACAGAGTACAAATTAAGGAAAGGGGTACAGCAGTGTCAGCTGACAGATGCTAACACAGCTCCTTAATTGAACAAAAGGATTCAATGTGCTATGTGCTGCTCTGGTTGAATGCAATCACTGGTCAAGTTCATGATTATGTGTGCACATACACACCTGAGAGTGAGCAAAGCTATGAGCTAGAAATTTGATAGTGGTTTAGTAAGAGGGAAAAACCAAAACCAAAACAACAACAAAAAAACTACCAGATTTCTGCAATCCAAATGGCTTTATGGTGCAGAAAAGGCAAAGATCTTAAAGCCTCCACAAAGGCTCCCTGTCTGGCTTCTGGAGGTCGATTTTCAAAATCAGTTGCCAGTAGTGATAGGGAAGGTCCCCACTGAGTCTAATTCACCCAAACTTCAGTGGGGACTGAGCCTGTGTTATTTTATGGAATCTTGATTTCAGTCTCTGCAGCATTTGTCAAGCCAGCCAACACCAGCATCAAGGTTACACAAATGTGTAGCACCTCCTGTGGAAGAAGTTCAGGACAAAAAGTACTTTTCTGTTGCTGTGGGAGTTTTCTGTTACTGCCTTACTTATCTATAATGTCTCCCCAGGCTTCCAAACCCTTGACCATGAAGATCAGATTGCTTTGCTGAAGGGCTCAGCTGTGGAAGCCATGTTCCTCCGTTCAGCTGAGATCTTCAGTAGGAAACTTCCTACAGGACATACTGTTCTTTTGGAAGAAAGAATTCGTAATAGTGGTGAGTATCTTGTTTACAAGGAAAAAAACAGAAGACACCATTGCAGTTCTGTGTTAGTATTTGACCTTGAAAAGTTAGTAAAATTGTTTACTAGCGTTGAAACAGGTTTATCTAAATGCTGTTCTTTATATTAACTAGAACAAATCTATTTCAGCTTTGAGTCTAAAGATCATAAGGTAAAGGTTTATTCATAAATACACTGCGAGCATTATGAATAATGCTATATCCAATAAAACCAGTGCAAGTCTCCAATGACAAGCATAAAAGAATGATGAACAAAATCCACCATTTCAAATTATTCACATAAAATATCATTATTTATATTATTATTATCATAATTGCTTGCAAATGCAATTACTGTAAGAAACAAAGAAAGAGAGAGAGAAGGAATGAGGGAAACAAATAAACAAGGAAAGAGAGCAAAGGCAGGCAGGCAGACAAGAAAGAAAAAAGAAAGAAAAAAAGAAAGGATTTTAGGATAATACTGTAGATATACTGTGGAATGTTACTGTAGAAGGAAAAAATCTATTCTTAGGGCCTATTTAGTAAAACTGAATCATAGTGCATAGAAGAAATACAAATATGGAATATTCTCAGTATATTTTCTGTTTCTTAAGGTCCTGCTTAAGGTGTAAGACTGGAAAATGATGAAAAGCCAAACTGGGCTTGGTATTTGTTCCTTAAAGCAGGCAAAGATGTATTTTGCTTTATTACATAGTCTTTGTTCTCCACTGATGCAATACAGAATGTGTTTTTTTGTTTTGTTTTGTTTTGTTTTGTTTTGTTTTTTTCTGTGTTGACAAACAGACTTTACCTACCCCTCATCTACTTATCATTAATAATCAAAGAGGCTGTCTATACTCAGGCTGCTTTGATTCTGGCTTCCTTTATAATGATCAGAAGGAAAATACATGGGAGAACATTTAACCTCAATACTAGTTGTGGAAATGGGCTTGAACTCAGCTCTGAAACTCTTAAAATCCACGACATGAAGGGACTAGAAATGTATGGAAAATGATGCCAATATTTATATATTTGCAACTATTAAAATGAGTCAGAAAATGTGAGAATAATTTCCTTGATAAAGTTTTAGTTTTAGTTTGACTTAGCACACTCATTTATAGGTTTACATTTTGTAGTTTTTAATATTTCTTTTATTTTGATTTATTACAAGAGGCTGTTGTTTGAAGGACTGGAAATGGGTGGTTTTGAGAGTGATATGGATAGCTTGTAGGCCAGGCTCTGCAGTCAGAGTTAAAATGAGTACTGGATCAGACCCTGGGTTGAATAGTTTCCAAGAAATGAAGCACTGTAACTTTTTTAATGTGTGTATATATACACACTGCGTATATACATATATGTATGTTACTGCTCATGGAAAAAAAAAGGATTTCTGAAGCATATTTCCTCAAGACAGGATCAAGTTGGGAGCATAAAGAGACATACTGTTGCTAGAATTGCTCCCTCCCTATATTGCAGGAGGATAAAGCATTACCCAGCTACTTGCTGCTGGCTGCATTTTTTCCTTCCACTCATATCCAGAATACAAGATATATTACTCTTTGCCATGTATTCTATTTCTCCACACTGTGCAAATTCAGACCTACTTAAAAGCATTTTCCTTGACTGCACTTAATGAGCTTGTAAGAGTAAACAAAAGCAGCTTGTAAATCTTTGTAGTTGTAGCTGTGTTAACTTTACTGCTGCTACTGCTGCTACAGATGATGATGTGAACTATAAGATCTACAGCACAGACCCAGAAGTCACTCAGAATTTCCAAGCTCACAAGACTCCTTCATTTTGGACAGACATTGGCTCATTGTCATTGCTGCATGCTAGAGCATAGCCATTCAAACTGGCAATGTCCCTTTCATGAAAAGACTTAAATGTGGGTTTAAAATTCCCCTTTGACTGCTTGGCAGGCTTTGCTGGCTTGAACAGCAGCCTGTACCAAATTTGATATTAGGGTAGAAACTTTTATAGCCTGTCTCAGCCTTAACCAGTAACGACATGTGCTACTTACAATAAGCACTGCAGCTGACCTTTATCATACTGTAGAGTGGTCCAAGAGAGAAACTGGCCAGAAGAGATTACACTCAAGTCAAACAAAGAAGAAAGCCCAAAAGAATGATACTTAAATATGGCGATAGGAACTTCACTTTAAAATATACCTGACTGAGAAACAAGACTAAGTGCAGCAAACCAAAACCCCACAAAATAAGTTGAGAGCAGCAGAGGAAACACAGTGATAGCTGAATGAGAGTTTATCAATCCATATAAAGGTAATGAGTGAAGAAAAAGCATTAGGACTACTCATAGCTTCTAGTGAGGTCCTAAGTACTGTCAGGCCATCAGCTATGGTTCGTCGTTAGTCAGAACTCCTATCCCCAATATTTTAGATGCAGACAGGTGTCAGAATGTGATGTTAGTCCTATTGTAAGTCCTTGATATCTGTATCCATGAAATTGAGGGTGTAGGGAGAGATCTTGCCTAAAAGTCACAAACTGTCCAGACTTTTGTCACCTGCCACCATGTCAGTTTGGAAGCAGCTCTTGTCTATTAATATTTATGCCTGTATTTTTATTCTTATTTTTTTCTGATAAAGAAGGCAGAGATCTGATGGTGATGACCTTTGAGCATGAGCAGTATTTATTTTTATTCTCATGCTGATGAGGTGTATTTTTATTTCTTAGCTTGAGCGTGTTGCCTAAGTCCTGGCACATCTCAGTGACTGCCTTTGTGCCCTTATAGTCTCTCCACAACGTATTATGGAAATTCTTTCATTTGCTGCTCCTGAAATTGAAATCCTCTCTTACTCACTCTAATACTGAGACTTAATGAGAAATACAGATGTTCTATGTAATGTTAATGAGAGCTTGTACAACTTACTTATCTTACTTGATGCTTCACTTACACAAACACCATGTTGTCACCGATTCACTCATTTTGTGAAAAGTTGACATCTGGGTAATTTAATGGTTAGTTTCTTTCTGTTATTTTGAAAGCTAATTGTCTGCATTGTCTAGCAGTAAAATAATTTAAAAAACACTGCTGAAATGCTGAATGTTTTCACAGAGAGCATTTATACCTTGTTTTTCTAATGACATCTGCTTTCAGTGATCATTGAGAGACACAGATTTTTATTTAATCATTTTATTCTTCAGAACACTTCTACTAATTTCAGTATCGGGGAATTAGATACTATCCGGTATGCATAGAAATGGAAAAATCTGGACCCAAACTTTCAGTTGGCAGCAGGACACCTGTCATTGTGAAATATGCTCTTGTTTTCCTGGATGGGTTACAGGTGCTGAAGTACGATGAAATCCAAGGCAAAAATGAAATAGACAGTATTTCAAAACATTGGAAAGAGGCCGCGTTTCGCCCTTGAATGTGGATACAAAGTTCCCATTGATTTGGACTAGATGCCCCTGCAACTTAGGGCAAAATTTGGCAGAGGAACAATGGATACCCAATCACTTCCGCTACCTTTGGCTTTCATTGTTTGATTGTTAGTACTGAGTAACCGTAGTGCTTCAGAACCCCACTGTGCTGCTGCTGGTTGTGCAGAGAAACTAAATGAAATGATCGCCACTGCTGAGTCCAGATAATGTGTGAGAAAGTAACCTGGCCTGTATCTTGCTCCTTGTTTCCAAACATACCTGCACATGAAGGCTGTCTAGCCCTCCCAGTGGTTGTGTGCATCCACACAGAAGGAGACATTTGCCATCCTGTGACTCAATCCCAAAGCGGCATCCTGCCAAGAACATTTAGAAATTAGGGCCACTTTTAATCAGAGTATAGGAAAGAGCTTTTCTGTTCATATACAGTCCTGCATGATCTACCATGCTGACTTAACCAGTGCCATGAATTACACAGTTTACACAAATGTATAAATCATACCTACAGAGTTAATTTATGTACATGAAAATAAGAACAGATGTCAGAGAACCCAATCTCTTTTCTTCTGCATAAGTGTGCCTCTCCAGGCCAAAAACGTACTTAGGTAAATAGCCTCGACCTATGAAGACTAGCTCAGGGCAGTGCAGATGCTGCTGCTGTGTGCCAGGCTGCACCTCTCTCCTGACAGCAGGCACGCAGGCCACTGCCAGAGGATGGGATGTGACATGGTCATTTGCATCCTCCTTGTAGGTTTACTGGGGTTTCTGCTCTTGCAATAATGGCTCCACAGTGGTCCTACTAATTGATTTTGAGAAGAAGGGATTTTGCTGTCCAACTTGTGAATTCTTTTTGGCACATAGTAACCTCTCATTTAAGTTTCTCACCTGTAGAGGATGAGGACAAAGGACAATTCAGATGTCCATCTTCTGATGTACCTTCTCTGCTGGCTAGACTTTCCCCTTTTCAGCTCTCAGCATTAATACGGGGAATTTGGTCAGTGTTTGAAGGGTCACTGATACATCTGAATAGATTAGAAGGCAGAGTTTATAACAAAAACAGTGCAGCCTGGGAAACAGTTCTGGTAGATGAAGCACTGTGAATGATAAGATGTAATTTTGAGAGTAATTAATATATTTCATTTTCATAAAACAGCTACTAATAAACTCTTGGTTTAATACCCACTGGCAGCTTCATGTTTATCAAGAAAAAAAGATCTCTTCATCCATATTAATCACACAGTGCTAGTTACTATTAATTAGTACTTACTCTCAAGCTTTCCTCTTGCAATAGATCAATCTAATCTGTTTTAATGAATAGCCAGAATAAAAGAGAGAATACTGATCTCAAAAAAATGGCAATAATGACTTGATATCATAGGAAAAAAAAAATAGTATATGCCAGGGCTATGTTAACCAGATGTAATTATTTATGACTGGAAACTGCAAACCTTATGAAAGCAACAGTCCTTTTATTTTCAGTATAGGGAGATCATAGGAACAAAACTCTAAAACACAAGGCAAAGTCTGAAACAATACTGCATCCTAGGCTACAGAGATGAATGAAATTGTGTAAGAAGTAAGAGGTGCTGAATAAATAATGCTCACAAATTTGAATCTCCTCTAGTCTAATGCTGAAGGCCATATTCAATAAAGGTAGTATTTCTTGTTGACTACCTTGGGGTTATGCCACTCAGGCATTAACATAGCAAAATCAACTAAATTGAATTGCAGTGTCTTCAGCAGATGACAGGGTTGGGCTGGTGGTTAGGTAGAAATCTGTGTAATTCAGAATGATGCACCACAAAACCCAAAGGAAGGGCCAGTTCTTACTGCCTTAATGCCGCATGAAGCCAATTTCTGAAACCTTTTTGAAAAAAGTTAAGCAGGAGGCATCATTAACACAGAACAGGAAGTTCTGCCTGTCTGATATAGTATGTACACTGCTCTCATCTGAACTTAATAAAGAAGGTTAAACAGAGCTAGCTTTTTTGTTCTCACTGAGGCCAGAAACACATTATAACTTTATCTATTTGATTTTTTTTTCCACTTTTGGAGTATGATTGGTAACACTGACATTTGAAAAGCCATATAATTCATTTCTCCTCCAGCCCTTCTAGTTACAAACAACAAATCATCTTTAATTCTTTTTCTGATAACCTGAGTGGAAGTGACATCTCACACAGTAGATAAGAGGAAAAAAAAAGCAAGAACTATAAACATCTGTTTCCTGTTTTGTTTTGTTTTTTTTTTTTTCTTTTTGCTTTCTGGTGGAGTTTATTAAATCCAAACTGAAGCGCTTTCAATCACATTAGAAAACAGCCCCCTCTTGTGATGGAACAGCAGTTTGTGTAATGTTTGTCCAGAATAAGGAAATAATCAGGAAAGGCCAGCACAGACAGGATAGAGGCAAAATTAGTAACCAGGAAAAAAATCCATTAGACTAGCCTTAAAATTGCTCTTTTGCATGGTTTTGTTCATAATTGCCTTGTGACATACATCTATGTAAAGACTTCATAGTTCTGGTCTTTTTTTTTTGTTTGTTTTTTTGTTTTTTTTTAGTAAAAGGAGTAAACTTTAGCAGCATTCCTATAACATCTCTTTTTATTTATCCCTTTCTTATTTATCCCTTTTTATTCCCTCTTCTGTTTTGATTTATTTCTCTGTTTGGATTGCAGTAGTGCAGAGACCTGTTCTAATGCAATTTTATTTGCTTTCACATCTACACTCCCTCCCTCCCATGCTTTAGTTTCTTAATGTTAAATTATAAACTTTCTGGTGCAAGGACTGTTTTCCTTCATACTTATGGGTGCAAGGAGGACCAGAATTTAGATATTCCACACCTTGTTTTTCACCAACATCTTTTTCATCCCGCTGTTGTTATATTGACACTAGGACTTGAGGAGCTCTGTGGTCAGAACAATTTCATCCAGCTGATCAATGAACAATTTCATCCATCTGAAAAGTAACCTCTCTGCCCCCCCCCCCCCAAAAAAAAAAAAGGGGGGGGGGGGTAATAATAATAAAAAAAAGGAAAACAAGTCAAATGATGAATGTGAGAAACAAATGAGGAGAATCTTAGTCACAGCCCACTTCCTCCTGTTTCCTGCCTGCTGCCAAGATGATGTGCCCAGGGGCATGACACCTTGCCTGGGGAGTTCTAAAAATATCTGCAGTTGTCTTGGACTTTTCTCATGACATTGTTGAGCTATGCATGAAAGGAATTTGTTTGCTCTGCTTTAGGGCTCAGTTAGACTTTTTTTTTTTTTCACGGTTCTAGATTCACATGCACTTTAAAACACGTGTTTTAAATACGTGTGTCGTATTGAACTACAATAAAAACTGCCAAATAGAGACAGGCAGCTTCCCAAAAGTTAGCAATAACAAGTGTTCAAAATTTTAAATTGTTAAATAGTTTGTATAGTTAACTCCGGTGACTAATGACATAAGTTATGCAGCACATCAGATGCTCTGTATGAAGCTTGAACTGTGTTACTACCACAGGATGAGCTGACTCTTGTCATACAGATCTGCTGAATGGCTTTAGACTCTTCTCAAAATCATTGAACATGTTGCAAAAACTGAATCTGTAGTTTGAAATCTGAAGAAAACTTAGGTGCTAATGTCACGTGTTTAAATACATCTTTCAGCCACAAAATGCGCCACACTCTGCAAGACTATACTTTCACTCTGCTGGGTCACATAACCATTCCACTGATTTAAATTAGTTGTCACTGTCACAGCAAAATGTGACTTGTTCATAGTTAAGTCAAGTGACTTTACATTTCCTGTCTTTGGGTTGCATCTGCTGAGTTTCATTTTGAATTTCCCCTGTTGGAGGCACTCCAAACCTCACAGCAATCTCTGACTACTGGTCTTGGACTTCGTGTTGTATAAAATACTCAAAGCCACGTTATTTCACAGTTTCCAAACTAAGCTGTGAAGTCTCATTCAAGAACAGCTCAAAACTAAACAGAGTGAAATGATGAGAAATTCTATAGTCCTATCCTATAGCTCTGTGTGAACAGAGGAGGTTTCTGTCCTTTCAGACAAGAAGCATTGGTTTGGATTTGTAGACCTTATAGGTGCTGCTGCATCAGAGCTGCAAGCATCTGTTTTCAACAGTCTAGTAACTGCTCTGAGTGACTCTGACACACTACTTACAAAAAAATAAAAAATAAAATAAGAAAATGGATGTCATAGGACCTACTTCTCTTTTACACCACAGGGCAGAGTGAAGTACATCTGTAATCTAAGGCTACGTCAGAACAGTGTGACCTGATGACAAAGTCCGTAAGAGGAAGCCCAGTCGGCATGCCCCAGTGCAGTAACCCCAGTGGGTTTCACTGATGGATCAAGAGAATCACATGATCCCAGCTTAAACTAGGCTGGGTTTTAATTATTTATGGCTCTGTACTTTATAATACACTAGTTCATGCTGGAAGGTAATAATAGTTGCAAGCAAGTTGATCTCGGACTACAGGTAATCCTAGCCCTAGCTAAAGTTTCAGGCTACATAAAAGGAGCAATTAAGACTCTTCATGGAGACAACCAAAGCAGCTGCCCAAGGCAGTTAGCTGTATAGTAGAGTTGGGCTGGAATTAAGCCATACACCCTGAGAGGTTTCCATATAGCTAATGTAAACATAGTGAACATGGGACTGTTTCACTGTCTGTGAATACTGGAAACAGAAGACATCTAGGGTATCAGCAGACAGCAAGAAGAACACACATGAGACTTGTCCTGAGGAGCAAGATGGACAAACCTGTAGAGAAAATGAACTTACTTCAAAGAAAGTCTTTGAAACAAGGTGAAAAGGAATTTCCAGTGCTTGCCTGTTTCTACCCTGTTCTGGAAAACAAGGGCACGCTGGCACTATGTAACTAATTGTATTGCATCAGACCTGATTTGTGTAGTAAATTTTGCCCACTAAGACAAACAGTCAAGGCTTCAAATATTAACAAATTGCTCAGTGGCAATAAACCAGATTATTTCAATAATCAAAGAAATAATGCAACTTTTTATTCTTTTTCTTCCCAGGTATCTCAGATGAATTCATAACTCCCATGTTTAATTTTTATAAAAGTGTTGGAGAGCTGAAGATGACACAGGAAGAATATGCACTGCTCACAGCAATAGTTATCCTGTCCCCAGGTAATTTCTATTTCAGAATTAAATATTGGTGCATTTGGAAAGAAACGTGAGATGTGTGACCTGAGTATTGTAAAAACTTCCTACACAGAGCAAGTGAGAATACATACTCATTCAGTGTATTCTGTTGTTAAACTAGAAAACAATAGAAACCCAAAGTGTCCTGCTGTACCAACTTGCTTTGTGTATATGGAAAAAAAGTGCCTAAATTGTGCTTGAAGCGCTTGAAAAACATTATTGGTAATTCATCACTGCTCAGCATGATGGGTTTGCTCCTTCAGAAAATCCCAAATGTGGTTATATGTGTATCACTACAGCCCACTGTGGAATGTCACATTTTTAAAAGGCAAGTGGATGACCCTCTATGCTAGAACTGAGTATGGCAATGAAGGCCTTCAGCCTCTATTACACAAACAGCAGCTGGCAAAAGTGGGACAGTGGTGAGTTGTCCTTTAGGCTGCAGAGAGTTCAAAACTGACTTTTCAGTAATATCATTGTAATAATGTCAGGCTTTGGTGTAAAAACTAATTCTTTAACAACACAGAAGTAACCTGCGAACTATAGAGAAATTCATAGTGTCTCAAACTATCGCATAAAAGGAGGAGAGAAGGAGGTGGTTTAGGAGAAAAGGCAGACACTAAGGTTTCCAAGTAAGGCTTCACTCAAGGTGGGAAAGGTGAAGCAATTCCATTGCTCTTGGAGTCAGTGCTGATCAGGATTTCTTTTTCTTTTTTTTTTTTTTTACACTAAAAATGTCAGTAACATAAATAACCTGATCTCCTTCCTCCTTCTCCAAGCATACTTATACTTCCACAAAATAAAAAGAGAAGTATTGTCCAACATAAGAGGCTTCATCTGAGGGTGTTTTTTTTTTTTTTTCCTGGTGACCTGTAAACACACTCTTCTACTGGCCAAGTTCCCTGGTTGTACTACATCTCCAAGGAATTCTGCTGTGCTGCTCAGTTGTTGCAGTGCATCACAGGACATACTCGAGAGTAGAACTTCATTGAGAGATGATGATAAAACCCCAGAGAAGCATTCCCTAGTTAAAAAGCAAACAACAAACCAACAACAAACAACAATGTTAAAAAAAAAAAAAAAAAAAAAGCAATAAAACTACCCACCACTCTTTACTTTTGAAAAAGTTTGAAGTTTTCCTTGGGTAGAAATGGGACATATGTATGAGAACCCTGAGCAAAAAAATACAACGTTAAGGCATTTTTATTCCCTCTTAATCTGAAAAGAATTATTCTTGGTAGGTGTGAACATCAGTGCCCAATGTAAATATATAAATATCTTGATATTTGTTTATCGAGTAAATATTTACATTGTATCAGAGCATCTGTTTGCTAAATACTTCTTTTCTTTTGAAACCATAATCAGATCGACAATACATAAAGGACAGAGAGTCCGTGGAAAGGCTTCAAGAACCCCTGCTGGATATTCTGCAGAAGTTCTGCAAACTTCACCACCCAGACAACCCTCAACACTTTGCATGTCTTCTGGGCCGCCTCACAGAATTACGGACATTTAACCACCATCACGCAGAGATGCTGATGTCATGGAGAGTGAATGATCACAAATTCACGCCTCTTCTCTGTGAGATCTGGGATGTGCAGTGATAGATATTGTTTATTTTATTTTAGGGTAAATATATTATTAAAGGACCACAAAACATTTATTTTCATAGAAAAATACGCCACAATACATTAAATTCTCTTTATTGCATTTTTATAGAAACATGCCATGGTTCATAAAAGTCATTTTGTTCATTAGACACAGAACACCATGTAGCTATGAGATTTTTGTATAAATTGTAACTTTCTCTGTATTTATATTCTCTCATCAGGAAGAATTCACCATCTCCTTGGAGGAGTCCCATTAATTCCTTCTGCAATTACGCTGATTGCAGTTGCAGTTCCTCTTGAAAAACGGGGCAATGCATGTTTCCATTTGTATTTTTTTTTCATTGCAGCATCTTTGCGCTTGGCCTCCATTACAGTACAGAGTAGATACTTTCTGCAATAAACCAGCCGACTTGATTAACGCTGTAGCCATTTGCTGTCTAACCATGGCGCGTGTTCGCGTAAGGAAGCATAAGCCCTGATTTCTGCTAGGCGGTGAGGAACGGTGGAGGAAAGCCACACATGCGAGAAAAAACCTTTTTGTGCCATGGATGTGTAACTCCATTTGCATTGTTACTTCGCAGTAAAAGTTATACACCTGTATGCTTTGTGCGAGCGCGGCACGGGTCGTTTTGCTTTCCACCGCCCTTTATAACGGCGCCACCCACGAATGTATTGCGAAGCAGCGCTCCTATAAACACAATTTCCTTTTCCCTTGACGTCTCAGTTGGCTCAATGTTATTCTCAGCATCGCTTGTTTCTTGCCTGGCCACACAAGGGGGGAAGCACACCGGGACACCAAACACCAGGACATCAAGCACAACACCACAAAATGGCGGGGGGGCACCCACACCCCCCTCCACACACACACACACACACACCCACGGCCCCACCCCTCACGGCCCCGCCCCTACTAGCTCCGCCTACCTCCCATCCAGACCCCGCCCCTCGGGCGCTGATTGGCTCTTTCGAACGGAGCAGCCGGCGCGGGGCGGGGCGGGGCGGGGGAGCGGAGCGCGGTGCTGCGGAGGCTGCCGGCGGGTCCCGGTGAGTCCCGGAGGGTCCCCGGGCGGGGGGCGGTGATGGGGGGCGGCCGCCACGCGTGGCCAAGTGCTGCCGGGGGTCGGGGGCAGCTGTGGCCCTGGGTGCCCGGGGCTGCGCTGCTGCGCTGCTGCGCTTGTGGGAAGCGAACGCTGGGTGTGTGTCAGGGATGCTGCGTGTCGCCTTTGGCGTGGTGTCACGTAAAGGCACGGGGAAAGCGCAGGGAAGTGTTTAGGAGCCACAAGGCACGGCTTGGTCACTTATCACGTGTATCGTTCGTAGCGATAAATGCACGCGTGGGTCTTTGGGAGTGATGCAGGGTTTCCTACTGAAGTCCCAGGGTTTCCCTCCTGACATCAGGCAGCCAGCAGGGTGCTCGCTGGGCATGGAGCGATGCTCCCCTGCGATGCTCCCCTGCGTGTGGCTGCTGTGGAAAAGGGAGGGAGGGAGGGAGGGTGAGCAGTGAGCTTGTTTCCATCGCCCTGCTCAGCCAACCTGACTCGCGGCAAGCGGGTGGTGGGATGGAAGCAGACTGGATGCTCTTGTGGTGGAGGAGCTGGCTGCACATCTGCAGAGGTGGCAGCCGTGGTGATGAAACCCTTGTTCCTGAGCTCAGGTGGGTTTCCTGAGCCCCGTGGGCTCTTCCCCCTTTGCAAGAAGAGAGTGGGTGCACGCTGTGTCTGCCCTCGTTGAGGGGTGCGGAAAGGCAGCCCCCAGGGAGCGCCGTCAACGTGCCCTGATGGAAGAAGAGGGCTGCCACCTCCGAGCCATTCGACGTGGGCTGACCTGTCTGGTTCCTTCTTCGTGCCTCTGAGGCCTCCCCAGGGAAGCAGAGCTCCTGCTGACTCAGCCGTGTGGCAAAAGGGCTCTGTAATTGCTGTAGTGACAGAGCAGCGCACCGAGGATGTCTCCTGTTGGGCTAACCTCTCATCTTCTGCGTGTTGGGATATGTGTGCAAAAAAAATCTTGGATATCCTGGGGGTATCTTTCAACAGATCCTGATTTGACAGCTTCTTTCATTTCAGAGTGTTTAAAAATGTGGGTTTCGGCAGGTGCTGTCAAGACAAATCCACGGTTTCTAGCTGCTCTGGGTTAGTCTGTTGTGACTACCTTGGGATGTTGATGGAATAGAAGATGATGCGTGATATATCCCAAACAAAGGGTGAAGATGTAAAACTACCTACCCAAGGTTTTTTTTTTAATGAGTCTGTGAATCCCTTCGGGTTCCACGTAAGCTAGATCAACGGCTGCTTCATCTGTGTTTTACATAGCTGCAGAGTTGTGGATTTTTTTTGTTTCCTTGTAATCTGCGCCATCTAATAAAATAGGATTTGGATGTGGCTCATCTTCTGCTAAAGAGCAGCTTGTAATTAGTGTAGCATGTCTTGCTGGTTGGGCCCCATCTGTAAAACCTGATACAAGTGATACTAAGCAGGCTATCTTGGGTAGTATCTAAGAGCATGTGCTTAGCATCCTGAGGTATTGCCGTGAAGTGCTTTAGTATTAGGCTTTGGTGCTGTTGCTTGGGGGCAAAGTGGTGGGCAAGCAGGTCGTGTGGTCATGTGAAGCTGTCTAGGGTGTCCGTTCCCCCTTTCCTGAGAAATTCCTGTACCTATGCCCTGTGTCCGTCAATACATTTTTTTTTTTCACCTCTTTTTTCTAATGTTGATCCATAGCTCCACTCCTTTACTTGAGGCTTGGCAGTCAGGCAGCTGAAGGCAGCTCCTGCCTTCCCAATATATAATTTGGGGCTGACCAGCCAGCTCACAGTAAATCAGCGTTGCAGTATCGGCCCTGCCATCAGGTACTACTAAGCAGTGTTTTTCCTCTCCTCCCATCCCTTGGAGCCTGTTGGCAGCAGAAGGGCCAGAGGAGATGAGGTGTTTTCTGGGAGTGGTGCTGGTGGTCAGGAATTTCTACATTTTCCAAGCTTGGAGCTGTTGGCCCCTGGATGGGAAGAGCCTGCTTCCCCAGTTTAAAGGGGTGCTTCTAGGCACCTTAGAGGTACCAGGTGACCTGGAAATGGGAATGGCATGGCCAGATATGGCCAAATGACACAGTATGTTTTCTTTCTGGGGCCTTCTCTTTCACAGCTGTGACACCTGCACAGTAAATGCTTGTTGAATGAAGGTGAGTTGAAAAAGCTGACGTGCATAGAAACTGATACAGTTTTAGCTGGAGCTGTCTGAATTCGGCATCAAATACTTGCTTCGTCAGTTGCGTACAACTTTTTGATGCAGGGAACCCTACTGGTTTTGGAAGAAATCATATTTGATTATGACTACCTATTCCTGCAATGTTTTCCTTGCCATGACATATTCTGCACCTTTGCATGTTGGCTGCTTGAAGATGGGAGATTTCTGGGTCATCTCATCCCTGTTGGTGCTGAGGCTGTGTTGATCAGCACTCCTTGCAGTCTGAGAACAGGACTGTTTGGGGTTCTGAGAATGGTTAACACTTAAGCTAAATTAAGCTTTCAACTCAAAATCCACTCAGGATAGTCTGTCTCACTGGAGTTTTGTTTTCTTCGTTAAATGCGATTCAGTTGCCCCAATAATAAGCAAAGCCATCTGACTTTCTAAAGAGCCCTGAGGCATACGGGCTTACAAAATAACTTGTTTTAGAAGAACAGGCCCTTGAAGTTCAAGTGCCACAACTTTCCTCAATCTCCATATTTTTTTAAGACTGGATTTTTGTTAAGCATTCTACAAAACTGCAGATGCTGAACATTCTTGTGATAGCTGTTGTGTGAATATTTTGCTTTGTTCGTGTTTTGAGCACTCCCTGTGAATTAGGCTGCCTTTTGTTCTCCTCTTGGCAGTTAGCATGCTAGAGCTCTTGTTAGCCTATGTGGAGCTCCTTATTTTAATGAGACCAACTTCTCTACTGGCTCTTCTGCTGTTGTTTTATTTATTTTTTTAATCAATGGAGGCTCTTATTGCAACTCTCTTGGGACAATAGCTTTCTTATGCTAAAGGAAAATGTATTCCCCTGGACAGAGCTGTGGGAAGCATAACTTGCTCATTAGTAATGCTTGGTATATACCCTGTCCTTCTCTTGTTCATTCATAGAAGGAAAAATAACATCAAGGGGAGGATGTCTTTCTTTTTGTTGTTGTTTTTAGTTCCCTAGAAATAAAAGTAAAGGAGAGGGAAAGATACCACTGAGTATCTTTGAGTCCTGATACAAGGAAGTGCCTGTAGTCCAAAGACAAAGCAGTTGCTCAGTTGCCTATCGTAGAGGTAAGTTGTTTGAAATTTCTGATATGTGTGGTCTGATATACGTGATGCATGAGGCTCAAGGTAGTGCGAGGGGAAAACCAGCAGCACCTCTCTTCTTTCTAGTAAGGAGGAAGGGGGGATTTTTACGAGCATTAGGTCCTCTGTGTTGGGTCTCATGTCTTACCAAGGCTATGTTGTGTAGCAGATGGAGAAGGTGAGAAGTATGCTGTCTGCGTATAACGCTTAAGTATTTGAGGCAGGAGAGCAGAGTGAGTAATTTTTAAAGGAAACTACGTGAGTTACAACTGCTGCAGTCTGTTTTTCAGCCTAAGCTGAATTTTTACTGCAACTGTTAAGTAATGTAGCAAGAAAATTGTTTTTAACTGGCTTAAAGACTTGCTTGGGTGCATTTGTAGGTAATGCTCTCCACAACCACTTTGGAGAATTATGCTGAGGAAATGCCTTCCAGTATGTGCCTATACAGCTAACCTGGTAATGCTGCACATCTCTAAACCTGGAGCCTATACCGAGAGATTTCCAGATCCCCAGTCCAGCTCACAGCTTTTGCTGGGTTTTTCTATTATTGAAAACATTGCTGGAAAATACTGTGTTGGTTGCAGGGGAGAGAGTGTTGACCAGATTGCCTCTACACCTTTCCTTAAGGATTTCTTTGCAAGGGTATTGTCCTGATAACCCTATTGTTGCAATAAGTTGCAACATGCTGTTGAAAACTTAGATTTCCAGGCAGCTACCATAAGTCTAAGTGAAAATCCATACAGAAACTAATAAAAACATTGTTTTCTCTCATGTATCTATGCAAGAAGAAATCTTATTCTTCCAAATGTTTTTCTTCTTTTAAGATTCTTCATAATCTTTGAACTAATTAAAGTAAATTCAGGATGTATATGTGTGTCTGAGTGCATGTACAAGATATACTTCTGATAGGTTAGAAGGAGAGAGTAAATGCCAGAACTATTAAGTCAAGAATGGTTTGAGTATTAATATTTCTCTTTGGCAAAGTAAATGCCTTACAGCCCTTTAAAACAATGCAACTCTTTGAGTATTATTTATGCACACGAAGTTCGTTGCTACTTTGTGCTGTAATAATTACTACTTTATTCAAGGGCAGAGAGCTGAAATAGCCTGAACACTGGATCAAAACCTTAACTGCCAAGATACTTCCTTCTTTCCTTCCTCCATTCCTGATTAGACATGCTATTATTTTGCCTGGTGAATTTTTATTGGGATCTGCCAGAAAGCAGGAATGACTGTATTAAAAATTCTCTTCTCTTTCCCCAGGGGGAGAAGCTAATGTAAATGCAGGTGACCATGCAGAATGCCGTTCAGGTAAATGCCTTTTGCAATGTTCATGTTCTGTATAATACTTGTTTACGCAAACTCTTCTACCCTGAAGCAGATGAAATGCTAGAAACCCTGGAGTAATCTCCGGACTTTAAACCAAAAAAAAAAAAAAAAAAAAAAGTATTCCCTTTTTACAAATGGACTAGTGTGGCAAGATGGTTAACCTAGTGTTGTAATCAAGTACGTGATACTTTCTTTTCCTAAGTACTATTGCCTAAAAAGGTTTTGAAGTTAAAAGATGAGATTATTTAAAAGCTTTCTTGATAATTATGAGGTGTTTTTTAAAACCCTACATTTTAGTTAATTGCTTAAAAATATTTTGGACACACATACTTCCTGAACTAAAGAAAAGTAGCCAAGAATATGGGAAGGACTCTTTCTCTTCGTGAATTCTGTACGTGACATTTCTGTGTGGTCCTTTTCTTGAAATGAGAAGGTACCTGTCAGTCTGAAAATACTCACTCCTTAGGAGAAATGCTAAGTAAGGATTTATGTTCAAGTGTGTGTGTTCTTATATAGGAATGTTTCCTCTTTTAACATCAACACTTTTCTGATGCATTCGTATTTAAATCATTACAGTTTGATCAGATAAATCATTAGTTTGCAGTAAGTTTTATGTTAAACTACAGACAGTATTACTTAATAACTGCTGAAGAGGGAAAAAAAAAACAGCACAAATGTTATGCATGTTTTTTTTTATTTCATATGCAGTAAAGTATGTCTTTGTAAAGCCAAAGAATATTTGTTTATAGCCTCATAAAGGTAACTGTGAAGCCAAGAGGATGAATGTAGTGGTGCTTTTAATACAGGAGTTACTAATGAGAGCTGCAGCATTCTGGATTACTGTTGTGTTGGTTTGGTGTGTCTGTCTGAAGGGAAATTAAAACTTACTCTTTGAATAATAGGTATTTAGCATAATTCAGAACTGAGATTTCATCATCTGACTGCAAATATTACAACTCATTGTCCTAAGCTTACTGAAATCTCCCACAGGTGTGGTTTGGAGATGACCTTCCCTTAAGTCCCCGAAGTCCTCTGACTCCCAGACATGGCCCAGGCTTGGCAGATGTGTGCCTGTATGACCAGTGGATATCTGTGCGGCATGAAGCAACTTTGGTGCCTATGCAAGAAGATCTGTCAATCTGGCTGTCTGGCTTGCTGGGTGAGGTTAAAAATAAATCACTGTCCAATAAATTTCAAAGCACATTCCAATATTCAGCTGAACACTTGACACTTAATATCCATTATGCTATTAAGGCTTGGTGCATTTGAACCTGAATGGTTAGGAGAATTGCATTAAAATGCATGTTCTGGTTTCAGATTTTATTAGCTTCCAACTATTAAAGGCAAGATGATTAATCCTTCTAATTTATATTTCTGAATCTTGCTAGTCTAATTAAGTGACTATTTGATTTTAGTTTACTTAGATATTTCTACTAATTTTCAGTCTGTTAATTTGCTTTTTTTATATGGGGGGATAGCTGTACCATACAGATGGGCAGGAGGAACAAGTCTTTCTTTAAAAATAACATTTCAGAAATTCCTTTGTAAATGCGTTAATTATTTTATTACTTCAGTGGCAATTTCTTTGTGGTCTGGTGTGTAGATGGGAAGAACTATTCAAGTTTGTCAACCTGTGTTAAATGAGCCTAAGCAATAATAGTGCTTAGTGTTGATCACCAGACATCTCTTCCTTTGTGGACCCTAATTTAAGGGAAGTCTTTAACACTCAAACACTGTTTGAGTTGCCTGTAAGCTTGTATGAAAATTCTTTATCTTCTGTGGAGTAACTCCAATGTTGGCCTTCTTTTTTAGGAATAGAAGTCACAGCAGAACAACTGCTAGAAGAACTTGATAATGGAGTACTACTCTGCCAATTGGTTGGTGTTCTTCAAAACAAAATTAAAAAATGTTGTACCTCAAATAACTTAAGGGTGAGTTATTTTTTTTTTAATTCATATATAAGCTCTTTAATTTAAGAAGTAGTAAAAGGAAAGCAGATGAGATTTCCCAACATGGTGTTCTGTATGCTGTGTATCCAGAGACTAAGAGCAGCATGGCTTTATAGATGGATAAACTAGTTTTATGCAATAAATAACAGTCACTTTTTTTTTTTTTAATTGAATCCTAAGGTTCTTACTAGGTTTTTAGTTGGATTTCAGGAGAAGTCTTGCCAGAGGAACATCCAGTCTAAGACTGGACTCTGCTTGCTCCTTTGGTAACAGCAGTGTGCGTTGGTAACAAGATGCCCATTGACGTTTGGTGGTATGTTTTATTCCAGAATCTCATGGGTAAATTCTGTATAAGTTAGCCATGAAAGTGGCCAAACTGAGATGTACTTGGAAATGGGCTTGAGTGTTTTTGTTAGGAACCAAGGCTTAGCTGAAATGTCACTCGCAAGCAACTTGCAATCTATGATTCTGTATTTATAAAATGAAAAATAGTGCTCTGTCACTTCGGAGTATAATACCATGTACATGCACAGTGCATGTTCAAAGTACAGGTACTCAGTATAGTTACAACATTGCTTGGATTTGTCAAACAGTAGATCACCAGGTAGTGTTCCTTGATAGATAGCATTTCCACTGGTGAGGGGGAACCATTCTTATCCAAACCGTTTTTTTTTTGGTGTGTGTGTTTAGATTTTAGTGTTTTATCTATATGAGGGCATTAGTCCTTATTTTTACAAATGTCAAGTCTTAAACAGTGGATATTTACCAGTAAGCAATATGATGACCAATGCTAGAATTATTATTAATGGGAAGGGGACAAGACAGCAGTCTTAGGATGTCAAATGGTATTTATACAAGAGCCGTATGAGTGCTGCGAATCCTTAGTTGCCTTTTTTTTAAGGAGGGCAAGATGCCTAACTACTATACCAATGTCCAATACAAATAAACTGTCCCTTGCTGATTGAACTGATTTCCTCTGCTTTCTAGACTGGGCTTTAAAATGCTCCAATTGGGCAGCTGAGTGCTGTCAAGTTTTGTGCTTTAAGTCAGGGAGTTTAGTTTGCTTGGGGTTCTCTCTGTGCTCAGTCTACTGGTGTGAACAGAGCCTGGGAGGAGGGAGGAAATCGTCTAGACCTGTGAAAGCACCAGTAAGATTTATACCCTGAGAAATGGGGAAACCAACTGCACAGGCAGTTTTGGAAGAGGTTGCAGAGCTATGGTTTGTTCATTTAGTTACTGTTAGCATAGATAAGCCTTCTACATTAGAGTAGCTTTTTTAACAGAATACATGGTGTCTTTCCTGAAACCCAAATAATTATCAGCCACTGTTTCTGTGCTCTGAATTTAGGGCTTATTTTACTTTGAAAAATATGCTTTGAAATTTATTGGTAATGTTGATGTGTCCAATGTACTTTGTTTTCTTCCCTTGTCAGAATTTTCCAATGAGAAAAGTCCCATGTAAGAAGGATGCTCCATCAGGATCTTTTTTTGCCAGAGATAATACAGCCAACTTTCTTAACTGGTGTAGGGCCATTGGAGTTGATGAAACTTACCTCTTTGAATCTGAAGGTTTAGGTAAACTTACCTTTTTGTAAGACTTGTTTTGATCTGTATGTGGATAGCTATCTGGTCCGGGAGAACTGTTGCATATAGTCTTGTGAAGTCTGTATAATCTTTGTCATGACTGGATTTGTCTGGTGCAAGCTATTAATGATTTTATTTATTTTAAGGCAGTGTTTATGTAAAACCCTTGAAAGATCAGTTCAGTAACTGCTTTAACATGTATGATGCTTTTCCAGCCTTCTAAAAGTGCCTTATAGGAAGAAGAGGGGAGTGAGAGCTGGGCAGCAAACTCTCATGTTTTCCTTCAGTAAAAAGGCCAACTGAGAAAAGAGGAGTTGTGGTGTCCCTTCCCCTCCCCTCTCCCTATGCTTTCCCTGTGCTGGAAGATCACAGGGCCATGGAGTCAACCCACAATAAGATCCTTTATTTGGTATTAGAGCTCGTTCTTATTGCAGAAAGTACTCAGAATAATGCATTCATGACTGCTAAATTTGGTAACTACATCAGGGCGTTGGGCCTGAAGTGACAACAGTCTGTTGGTAATTAACATTTACTTCAGGACCTACTTGACATAACTCTAAGCTGTTTTTATTTTCCTGTCTAACAAGATAGTTATAAAAATAAATATTACCAACTATGTGTATGCCTGCTCCAGCACACAGCCTGTCACTTGTAACAGCTACTAGACAGATACTTACAGATGGAATAAAATTTTTTGACTGCTAATTAGGAGAATGTGCTTCCATTGTATGGCAAATAATAGTTGGTAGAAGAGCATTTCATTATGTCAATGAAAAGGAATTAATATAAACTTTTATTTGGTGAGAAAACTACTTTTTTTTTTTTTTTTTTTTTAAAAGGCAAAATATCTTCTCAACCAACAGCAAAAAATCTGCAAAAAGTCTTGTTTTTCAGTAATCAAATGTATGTGTCATAATATTTACTAGACTTTCTTGAAGTCTTTGTATCATTTAATGCTATTTGAGTGGGAGGTGCTGCTTTGACTAACTGCTTTTCTTTTAAGTTCTTGCTAGTTGGACTACCTATGTCTTCTCTGCTGCATCACTCATTTTTAAAGCGGTTGAGAAAACGTCCTTATTTGCATCTGTCTAATTCTCATTTAACTAGGGAGTGTTTCTTTTTCAGAGCCATGAAATACAGATGAGTAGGAGAACTGGACTATAAGAAAATTTAGTTCTAGCGTTCTGTGTGTTTTTTTTTTTTCTTTCTTTTAATTTCAGCTTATGTGAATTTCATTGCTTAAACATCTTAGTTCCTTTACTGGATGGGTTACTAAAACCTGTTTAGCCTCCCTGAGATAAGCAGACAGGATTTCCTAATGCTGTGGGTTTTGCTCATAGCCAAGAAGTGTTTTGAAGTCTGATTGTAACTCATGACACAAACTTGCTTTGTGGCATAAATATCGTCTGTGAGCCTTTTTGGCAGTTGAAATGAGCAGACTTGCAGCCTCCTTGATGACACATTCTTTCCATTGATGTTGTCCATCAAACTCTCAAGCCATTCTTTATGAATGAAACAGGGGAAAGGCAACTTGATAGTTCTCCTTTCCTGTCAGATACATGTAGCAGCAACTCCTGAAAAGTAGAGATGGCCATGGAGGAAACAAATCACTCCTGAGATACCAGGGCAAGTAGCTATCATGGGATGCCTCTGCCATCAAGTCCAATATCTTGTTTTCTGCTGAGTGTTTTTTGTTTGTTTGTTTGTTTACACCATTTCTTAGAGCGGACAGAACCATTTAGAGAAAAGAAGATGAAATGACCTCCAGTACTTTTTGGATTATTTTTAGGTCAACTTTCAACTTTCCGTTGTAGATTTACCCTTCATAATCAGATCTTTTAATAATTAGACTAACAAATGTAAGCAAGAACATCTGACTTCATTCTCTTTAGGAAACATTTCAGACGTATTTAAAGTGAAGTAATTTTAAATATCAAATTGAACATCCAAAATATATTAATTTCATCTGTAAATAAAGAGCAGGATCATTAAGTTTCTCTTCAGAGTGAATTTTCAATTTCTACTGAATATTGTTACTGCACAGCATGAAAAAAGTCAGACTTATTTATATAAATGGTACACTATATAAAATTCTATATACAGTTTTTCCTATTTCTTATATTTGATATGGTGGGGAAAGAACAATGTCCATTTGTATTGATGGGAGTTGAATGACCTTTCTTTGGTTTCTGAGTTATTAGACAGCATTCCTAGTTGGCTAAGAAAGTACGGGGCTGCCTTGTTTTCTAGAGCATTCAAACAACTTCTTATGGACTACTTAGAAAATGTTGACAGCATCTCAGTTTTGAGGCTTAAGTGGAGGCAGGGGAGGAAGTAATTACTTGTGTGAGATTTAAAACTATTTTCTTTCTGTCCTTTTTCTCTTTTTCCTGTTTGTACACCTAAAGATGGAAGTTGCAAGAAACCAAAAGTAAATCAGACATTGATTTCCTTCTGCCTTTTCCATTCTGTAGTGTGGTAGTAAAAATAATTGAATCTTTTCATTCCAAAGTTGTCAAGAAAACCCTGAACGGCTGCCATGGTCATCTACGTACCATTTGGCTATCACTCTACCCTTCCATCTTTCTTCAGCTTCATGATTCACACAGATTCATGATTCAATATTCAGTAGCTCATGATTTAGTGGGCCTACACAGTCAAGTGCATGAAACTGTTAGAGCTGTTCTGAAATGCAGGGTGTGCAGAGCAGCTCATACAGCCCTGGAAAAGCAAAGCCTAGTGCAAAACTCTGCTAATAAACATACCTGAGCTTGTGTTGCTGCTTTGCTGTGATCAAGTATGAGTGTTTGCTCTTAAACCAAAGGCATCCTCACCCCTTACAGAGGGTTTGGCCCTCTTCCTCAGAGCACAGACTCACCAGAATTCCAAATTCTGAAGAAAACCTTTGAGTGGATAAAGTGGGGGCTGATAAAAAAGGGAGAATGAAAGGAGCGTGTAGTATGAGGTTGGGCTCTACAGGGGAGCTGCCACTGGCAGAATGGTATCTTCTAGTGCAACTGAGTGAATCTGCCATGTGGACAGATCCTGAATTTTTAAAGCAATAAGAAAAAAAAAAAGATGCGTTGCTGAAATGGTGTGACAATCACCTTGACTATTCTTTCACAGTCAGTGATTTAAACCACTAAGGCTGACTGGCTGTGCATCCACTGGTCAGCTATACCTCTTGCGTTGAGTTCTCCTGTGGTTGTTCACCTATAGAGCGTGTGGCGCGTATCTTTGTATGCACATATATTAACAGACAATATATTTTCTTATTTTTTAGCGTTTTATGCTCTTTATCTATAAGACTGCTACAATGTATATAATGATAGGGAAAGAAAAGTTCTTCAGCTGTCTTGCTTTCCAGTTCATGTCTAAAAGGAACAGCAAAGAAACCCCTACAGCGCATTTCTCTTAGGAGATAAAGAAGAATGTAATTTCAGGAGTGCCAGGATGAATTTAGACACTTTATGGACAAGAAAATTAGAGTTGAAAAGCATTTTAGTGCTTTATCCATGATACAGTACACCTCAGATTGGCTCAGTGAACTAACATAGCATGCCTCTAGGTAGAATTACGACTGAATTGTAATCTTCTAATCTTTATTTTCTGTACCTAATTGCAGAGGCCTTCCCACAGTAAATTCCCTTTTATTTTTAATTCCATTTTAGTTTTGCACAAGGATCCAAGACAAGTGTATCTTTGTTTGTTGGAAATTGGACGCATTGTATCTAGGTATGTGATCCATACATCCTCTTAACTAGAAACTGAAGTATATATTCTGTTAAGCAAAAGCTAAGGCAATTCTTGGTCATTAAGTGCAATGCACTAGATGTTAATTATGTGCAGAAAGTAATGAGTAGTATTTCTAGGACTACTGTGCAATATGAATATTTTTCTTAAATATTTATTTCATTCTTTTCATGGAGAGGTGTTGATCCATTTATTTTATATAGCTTTTTTATGTAGGTTTATTTTATATAGGTTTTTATAGCTGTGTTTAAGTGCTGCCATCAGCTGATAGGTATGTGTACATCATGGAAGAATTATGTGAACAGTAAATACTCTCATACTCTCAAGGTCTTTTTTTTTTTTTTTTTTTTTTTTTTTTTTTTTTAAGCTTTTTGGTAGCTTTATGTAAGCCTTAAATATGAATCAACTCTATTATTCACTAAATTTAGAATGTGGTTTTTTTTTGTTTGTTTGTTTGTTTTTTTTCTTGCACAGAGCAGGAAGTTTTAAGATAGTTTGTTTAAATTGGTTGTGATCTAAGTTGTGCAGGTTTGGCAGTATTGTTATTGCCTTCCCTGGTAGCTCTAGGACCACCTTTGAGAGGACTTCCACCAGAAACTTGGAGCTGCTTCTTTGGGTTATCAAAACAATTATTCCTCTGAATAGTAGTTCTGAGTAGCTAGACTAAGAGGGAGCAGATTTTTTTCTTGCTTGTCATCACTTTTTAATGTTTTCTTTAGATTATTAATTAAACTTTCTGCTTAATTTTGTTGAGGTATGGAGTTGAACCTCCTGTGCTAGTAAAACTGGAGAAGGAAATTGAGCTAGAAGAAACATTGCTAATGACCTCTGGACCAGAATCACCTGTTAGCACAGCAAAGTCATGTTGTCACCATGGGGAACTACATGAGGCAGTAAGTACTTACTTATTGTGAAAAGGTCTCTTTAAATCAAACTCTTAGCCTAGTACTCGTGTGATCTGGCTCAGTAATCATAGACTTAGTTTTTCATCTAATATACGTGAGCCTTAAATAGAAAACTGAATGCAACTCTTTTAAACAATTGTTTTGTTTTGCTTTGTTTTGGAGGTAGTGCCTCAGTGCATATAACTTACTTTGATTCTCCCTTTCTTTCACTGCTGCTTTGAGTAAAGGAATTCTCATTCAGTTGTTGTGCATTACTATTCTATGACTGTATATGAACTTCATCAAATGTTCGAGTAGGCTTTGAAATGCTTCAACAAACACTTTAAATAAAACTTTTCCCCTTTCCCTGCCTCCTCTAACTCTGGACTTTTTTGGGGACTGCCTTTCTCCTTTCATCAGTCATTTGGTTCTTGGGTGTTACATAGAAGATTAACTTATCAAATTCTTCTAAAAAGTGAGGGAGAATGCTGAAGGGCCTCTGGGCAAGGTGTAGCAATGGATTTGGTTCTGTTGAACACCAGTTTACTCACAGGAGAGATCCAGGCACTTGTATTTCACTTTCTTGAGACCATAACCATGTCTTCAAAAGGGTATGGTTGGAATTTAATGTTACTATGAACAAATCTTTAAAAGGAAAAAAAAATCCTTTAAAAGGAAAATAGAAATATGTTTAAATTAAAGAAATCATAAAAATTGGATTTGGACAACTACAAAATATTTCTATGCATGTACTCTTTATTTCTTTTAATCTTCTCCGTTTTGAAGCTTTATGTGGTTGAGATCCTCTAGTGAGTGAAGAGAATTCTAATGTTTTCTTAGATTTTGGGGTGATAATATTTAATACAACAAGAGGTACAGATTATTTCATCTATTAAACCTGCATTTGTCAAAATACTAACAGATTTCAATTTTAATAACTAGGTTAAACATATAGCAGAAGATCCTCCTTGTAGTTGTTCCCATCGATTTTCAATTGAATACTTATCTGAAGGACGTTATAGACTGGGAGATAAAATACTTTTCATACGAGTAAGTGGTTTCTCAGTACTACAATTTATATTCTAAATGGGTAAAAAATATTTTAAACTTAAATATGCTCTTTTTTTTTTTGGTATTGTTTTAAAATTACAGAATGATTTAGGTTGGGGTTCCACATGATCCAATCCCCTATTCAAACCAGGTCTAGCTAACTAGGTCTTATAACCATTGACTTTGCAGTTACAACTACACTAAATTAAGCAAGTTAATGCTTTTTGGAGTTTCAAAAATTTCAGTAACAACTTGCAGTGTAAATAAGGATAATGCAATAGAATATCCCGAGAAAAGTGCTTGTTTAAAATCCGGAAACTTGGATCTATAATTTGCAGCTAGGTGAGCATTCTCTTCAGGAGAGATTAGAATTTGTGGGGTTAAAAAGGTATGAGGACACTGATAATTTGAACAAAACTTGTATCCAAAACTCTGTGTACTGATGGAATGGTTGAAATGCATTCTTGTATATATGTTTTCATTGCTTCCTTTCGTTATGTGTCAAGAGAAACTGGTAGAAGAATTAGGAAACAAACTTTATTTACTACATAATTTCTTAAAATCTTTCCCTGTAAGAAAGGAGGTCCTATTTTTGGTTGATTTTAATAAATTATAATGTATGAAGAAGACTTAGAGCTGCATAAAACAAGATTTCTCCTGTTCTTCTCCTGTTCCAACATCTCTTCTTCCATTTTCAGATGCTACACGGCAAGCATGTGATGGTACGTGTTGGTGGAGGCTGGGACACTCTTCAAGGTTTTCTGCTTAAATATGATCCCTGCCGAGTGCTTCAATTTGCAACTCTGGAGCAGAAAATCCTGGCGTTTCAGAAAGGTGTCACCAGTGACAGTGTTCCCAGCTCGTCAGCCAGAATTCAGGAACCTCCTGTCATGAACCCAATGTCAGCTGTCAATATGTTTCAAAAGCAACCATCAAAACCCCCTACTCCTGTTCCAGCAGTAAAGGCTGTTCATGGGACAACTATGAAGAAAGCTTTATCTAAACGTCCTCAGTCCCCTGCCCTGGCATCACCAAAAGTGCCAGTGCACCCATCCTCTACTGCCAAGTTGTTGTCAGCCAGGCCCAAACTACATGGGTCTTCAGCAGTGGACTCACCTTTAAAACCATTAATGGGCACCTCAAAGAAACTGGAGTCTCCTGCATGTAACTCACCAGCTCCTGTTCCTTCACAGCCTGCAAGCAAAACCTTTTCATCTGCAGGATCAAGAACAGCTCTCGTTCACTCTGAAATGTTACGCAAACGTATTCGCTCCCCTGATGCTCCAAAGGTGAGATTTGCCCTGGCCCAAGGCTCCCCAGCACCAGGGACACACTCTGTTGTCTCAACCTCTAAAAAACAGTTGTCTCAGTTGCCTTCAACAGTTGAAACGATGGCTTCAAAACAGAAGCGTGTCCCTTCTAAATGCAAACCTGTACCTGTCACTAAAACCAAAATGAATTCTGTTGCTCCAAGGTCAGCCCGGCCACCTATTACAAATCTACATGCTGTTGCCAAATTCTCGCATTCTCAGCAGCTCCTTGCAAAACCTCCTCCTGAAAATACTCCTCAGGCTTCAGGAACTGGGTCTAAGAAACCTCAGAAAGCTCCACAAACAGCTTCTGTCCTGGCAAGGAACCTGAAGACTGCTTCAGTCCTAAAGCACTCAGCTTCTGCACCTTCCCTGGCAGTTAGTAAAGTGTCAAAGTCACCACCTACACTTGTATCTACAAGCAAAAATGTACCAGCAGCTGCCAATGAGAAACCAGCCACAGAGTGTCTACAGACCCAAGATACCAGTAAAACCCCTGAGATTGTATCCACTTCATCCAAACCTCCTGAACGCACTCCCCTATCTGTTGTACGGCTTCCTCAAACTTCAGCCAAAGTGGCAGTGACCAAAAACCCAGCACAGCCTTCCACAAAAAGTCATCCTTCAACAAGAAACTTGCAAGTGAATGGAAGCTTGGTGCCAGCAGCCAAGAAACCTCTCTCTAAAGGAAAATCAGCAACAGCATGTAACAAAGGAGCACCTAGTGTATCAAAAGGTCCTCTTCTGAAGAGCAGACAAGATGATCACTATTTTGTTATGACAGGGAGCAAAAAACCCAGAAAGTAATCTTATTTGTTACCTTCTGGGCAGATCCTAGTATTGTTCAAATGGGCCTCTTGTATCTGCTATGCTGAAGGGAAAAGCAGGTTAAATAACACTACATGTGCCATGTCAAACATTAGGCATAATGTAAATTATGCAGCAAAATGTACAGTAAGAACTGTATTTATTTTGCGGTTTAAAAACTTCTACTTAGGTATATTTAGAGGTGAGCTTGCTTGCACTGTGGAATAGAGAATATCCCTGTTTGCTGCTAGCCTGACCTGCTGTGGGGAAAGGCAGGAGAGGAAGGGAAGCTGGAGCTGCTGCTGCTCACTTTCAAGGGAGTGAAGCCTGTTCAAGAAATCTCTATCTAGGGTACAGCCTGAGCAATTCTGCTTTTTCAGGCACGTTTGTGTCAAGGCCTGTGATAAGCAATAGAGCTGTGCACATGCTATTACATTTCTAATACCTCAAAACTTGTTTTTTTTGGGTAATTTGTACTGTTGTAAGTTCAGCAGTATTCCAGAACGCAAATTTGTGTGACCTGCATGTATTAGAGAAATAAATCTCCTAGTTCTCTTCAGTTTAACAGCTGCAGATTTCACTGTTCATTGTGCCCCTATATTCTTTAACGTGGCTTCAGCTTACTTGGATGTGGAGCCTTCTTGGCTTAGGTTAAGTTGGACATGGAAAGTCATGTCCTTAATCATACTCTTTTGTTGTGCCTTAGTGATACTGCTTCTAAAAGCTGGGGGAGACAATTTTGCTTAGTATATGTTCAGATGTGACTACAGGTAAGCTCAGTTTTCCTAGAAAGCTCTTGCTGTGTGGGCAGAAATGTTACACGAGTTGCTAAACGGGTGCTTTCCCCTTGGATGGACCCCAGAGCAACTCTTGTCATGGCGACACTGGGCCATGAGTCCTGACCTGCACAGGCAGAGCCTCGCTGCTCTGCAGGAGTGGCCTTTATCTGTAAAACTGAATTATTAAATACTTCTCAGTGCTAGAGGCCAATTTTGTGGGCAGTCTTAGTCTGCAGTGGCCTTTGTTGTTTTGTTTATGGAGATCTTATTACTGGCTCTCCTGTATTACCTTTTGGGAGATGAAGAGTAGTTTTTCCAAAGAGCTAATGAGGGCCTACATTTGCCTTTTGACATCTGAAAGTGCTAGAAAACTGAGCACTGTTTATACTCAGCTCCTGAAGGCTCTTAGTGGGTTAAAAATCTCTGGTGCTCAACCCTTAATCCTTAACAGAAATGAGTTTCATGGTAGATGAATAAAACTACTGTCTCTGGGAGTAGCATTGTTTGAGATATTTCAGGTTTAATGAACCTATGAATGCCAAGGAACCCTCAGGTTCTGTGAGGAGACACTGCTGACTTCCACAAACTTACTTCTCTCCATTCCCAAGATGTTTACTTACGAGGAGGTGCACAGAAATCACAGCTTCTGATGCTTTTTTTTTTTTTTTTTTTTTTTTTTGGGCAAGAATACAATAAGCAAGCATCATAAACTAATGAGTTTTCATATGTAGTGGCAAAGTTATTGAGCTACCTTTCTGAGCACCTTGTTAGCTTTGTTTATTTATGATTTTATTTATGCATCTCTACTGTACAATACTGCTCACAACCTGCTGGGAGTAAACAGTAAATAACAATATGCAAACTGTAGGAGGAAAAATCAATTTTAATACTGTGTACACAAGTCCCACAATCTTACATACAAAGTTGTATATTTGGGGACAGCCTTATCACATATTTATTTTATAAATGCACTGGCCAAAGTCACTACTGCAAATGTTAAGGTTAGTATTGACCGGAGGGGAGTGTTTTCATGTTTTATAAAATTGACAGTTTCCCACTCTGAAAGCATTTTGCAGTAGATGACTTGCATGTGATTTTGGGCTTCCAAGTAGGGAGCTATGATGCAATATCTCATGCAGATTAATAGTGAAATTCTTGGGGTTTCTTTCTTTACTGAGTCTGGTTGGGGTGGAGTTCACTGTCGTCACAGCAGCCTATATGGTGCTGCATTTTGATTTGTGGCTGAAATGGTGCTGACAGCATGGCGGGCGTTGAGCAGTTGTTGAGTCCTGCTTGCACAGGGTCAGGGCTTTTTCTTTTCCCCACTCTGTCCCTCTCAGCAAGTGGGCTGGAAGTGGGTGAATGGCTGGGAGGGGAACATGACTGGGACAGTTAACTTGAACTGACCAAAGGGATGTTCTGTGCTACATAACATCATGCTCAGTAATAAAAACTGTAGGTAGAGGAAGAACGTGGCAGGGGGGATTGTTTGGAGACTGGCTGGGTATTAGTCTGCCTTTGGAAGGTGGTGAGTAATTGCCATTGCATCTCTTTTTTTTTTTTTGTGTGTGTATGTGTGTGTGTTGTTTCTTCCCTCTCCCCTCACCCCCTCCTTCCTTCATTTATTAAACTGTCTTTGTCTCAACCCATGAGTTTTCTTGCTTTTGCTGTCCCAGAGGGGAATTGTCCTAGAGAATATCCCATTCTCTGCTGTCCCAGAGGGGAGTGATTGAATGGTTGTGTGGGTGCTTCGCTACTGGCTGGGGTCAACCCTCAACACTTTTTGAACTGTTTACAGGTTTCTTAGTAGTACTTGAAACACTGAGACTTTTAGATCTCAGCATCTAGACTTTTTTAATAATGACTTCATGAGAAAAATGGATGGCTTCATCTTTGTGATCTGTTAATCTCATGTAATAGACCACATTTTATGGTTCAAAATGAAAAGAGTGAGATGAGACACTGGCACTGCAAAAGGAAAAAATAATCCTTTTACTTCTGAAACCTTAAACAGCTTAATCTAAGGGTGGTTCACCTGTTACATGTGGGTATGCTTGGTTTGGTTTTATATTATTACAAAAATAGTATGAGCATGGTCTAACTTGTGCAAATAATTGCAGTCTCCAACTTTGTAGTTGTTCCTGTTATAACTAAGGATTACACATGGCATGAAGTGAGCTAATAATAAAAATGTAACAAAATACCTCCTACTGGAAATACATACTTTTTGCGATGTTTATATTGCCAAAGGGCAAGTCTAATCTTCAGCTTGTATTACTTTTTTTGTGGGAAAGATAACTTGGAGCAGGAATCTGACTGAATTCTCCACATGTTACCAGTCTGTCTTTGAGTACTTATTTGAAATAAACATATTGCACCTTTTTACATGCACACACTTCTTACTGTCTTTTTTTTTTTTTTTTTTTGGGGGGGGGGGGAGGGGAAAGGCAAGTGAGGGGGAGGGAAAATTGCCTATTTTTCAGAAGGCTTATGTTTTTCCTCTACCACCGCAAACTGTGGTTTAAATATCAGGGTATTATAAAGACATAAATAGCTGCATCTAGTCTATTGCTTTGTTTGGAGTTCAAGATCTATGAACCTTGTTTTAGTAAAACACTCTTTGATTAGAAGGAGCCCCTCCTACTCCTTTTCTACCAAGCAATGTGTCTGAGTAGTTTCAGGTACACCTCTGGGTTTTATTCTTCAGAGCTCTACTTAAAGTAAAAAGCACTTCTGTGCCAGTCTTTTCAGAGTTTACATCTTGTCAACAGACTTTAGATGCATCTCTGCTCCTGTGGTCATCAAATCAGAACAACTTCTAGGTTAGATTCTAGCTGCTTAACTGAGGTCTCCAGTTTCTATTCCTGTGTGGAGTTCTGAAGCGGGGGAAGCCAAGTGTTGTGTTTTTGTTTGTTTGACAAATGTATATACTCTATAATGTATCCCTAAGATTATGTTCCAAAGTCATCCTAAAGATTGCAAATGAGTTCATATCAAGCTACAGATCACTGTTTTCTTCCCAAAGTCCTACATATTCACACAGCAAAATTTAGCTCTACTACTAATGGTTTTCTATTTACAGTGGAAAAAACAAACAAACAAACAAACAAAAAACAACAAACAGTTGGACCACCCTGCAGTCATTTTGTTCAGAATGAAGCGACCAAAAGGCAGAGGCCATTCAAAGGATTTTGGACCCTGTAAGAAGTTGCATTGAAATGGCTGAAATGTACCTCACTTAGGGCTGACAATAAAGCCTCAAGAAATAGCAGCAAAGTCACTGAAAATCATAGCTTGCTTAAGTATGCACTTAAGCTCTGAGAGCTTTGTTTGCATGTGGCTGATACAAGGGCCCTGCAGAGCTGGGCTGCTCTGTAACACCTCAAGACTTCGTTCTCCTTTCTATGCCAATATCTGGTTCAGGAGAAACACAAAAACACAAAAACCACAAGCATCAGGTAACTACTAACAGCCAGAAAACTTCTGAACTTGTGTTTGAGCAACCTGGTCTAGAGGGAGGTATCCCTGACTTTTGGCATCAGGATGGAATTACATAATCTTTAATGTTCCTTCCAACTCAAACCATTCTCATTTGTGAAGTACAATTGACTGACTGCAAAGTATATGCCCATTATGCCCATGTAGTGGGTTTATGTGGCAAGTTTTTTTTTTGTTGTTGTTGTTTTTTTTTTTTTTTTTTGGGGGGGGGGGGAGGGATGGAGCCTAGGGTTGGCTTCTGTGAGAAGAATCCAGAAGCTGCCCCGCGTTAGACAAGGGGCCTGCTGCTGGCCAGAGCCAGGCCAATAAGCGATATTGTTTGTGCCTCTGTGAGAGCATATTTAAGACAGGGAAAAAAAACCTTGCAGAACAGCAGCTGTGAGAGAGAGAGGAGTGAGAAACAGCCTTGCAGGTGCCAAGGTCAGTGATGAAGGAGGGGGAGAGGTGCTCCAGGCACCGGAGCAGAAGTTCGCTGCGGCCTATGGAGAAGCCCTTGGTGGAGCAGGCTGCATTGCTGCAGCCCATGGTGGAGCAGATCTCCACACTGCAGCCTGTGGAGGAGACCACGGTGGAGCACATGGATGTGGCATGGAGGAGGTTGCAGCCTATGGAGAACCTCCACTGGAGCAGATTCTGGGCCAGACCTGCAGCCCATAGCGAGGAGCCCATGCAGGAGCTCGGGGGAGAGCTGCTGCCCGTGGAGGACCCAGGTTGGAGCAGTTTGCTCCTGATGGATGGACTCCGAGCCATATCTGGAGCAGTTCTTGAAGAGCTGCTGCCTGTGGACAGCCCACTGAGGATCAGTTCAGCAAGGACTACATTCCGTGGGAGGGACCCCACGTTGGAGCAGGGAAAGAGAGTGACTGAGAAGGAGTGGCAGAGACAAAGCACTATAGACTGACCATAGGCCCCATTCCCCTGCACCGCTTGGGGGGAGGAGGTAGAAGAGGGTGGATGGAGGGAAGGCAGTTTTGCTTTCTTTAATTTCTCACTTCTCTGGCTTGTTAGTAACAGGCAATAAATCTTACTGTCTCCCTACTCTGAGTCTGTTTTGCCCATCACAGTAATTGTTGAGGGATCTCCCCATCCTTATCTTAACCCACGAGCTTTTTGCATCATATTTTCTCCCCCTTCTCTTTGAGGAGGGGGACTGAGAGAGTGGCTGTGCTTGAGCTCGGCTGCCCACCTAAGTAAAACCAGCACAATCCAGTTCAAAAGACTTCAGTTATGGGTTGGTTATTATATATATATATATAAATAAATATGTAAAATTCAAGGCAGCTTTCCTTCTAAGACTTAAGCAGCCATAGCTTCACACTACAGTTTGTCTGTTTCTCTACTGGGGAATCAAAATCTGTTCATCAGGTCAGTGAGTGTTATGGGGCCCTCTGGTGTCTAGAAATTTAATAGATGTTCCTCAGGCAAATTGGAATCCACAGGCAAAACCTTTCTCTTTGATTCAAATTAAACCTTTTGGCTGTAAAAATCCAAACGTGGCATGCAAGAGATGCAAGAGATGTTTAATTTTGTAAGACCCTTTAATTTCATGCAAATACATTTTGAAAATCTTCTTTTCACGAGAGCCAAGACTGAAGAAAGATCACTTCATTACAAAAAAGTTTTGAAAAATAAATAGTGTGAAATTTAAATAAGCTCAGCACTTTTGAAGGTTTCAGACATTAAAAAAATTAAAGCTTTAAAATATCTGAGAGGTGTGGTCTGCTGACAGTACAGCCCTCCTAGCTAGCCAGTAGTCCCCATTAACTCAGAACTGAACTTTCTGGTGTGTCACCAGTGCAGATGCCAGCAGCAGATGGCTTTCTAGTTGGGGAGGGGAACTGCTGTTGTCTAAAATCAATGCTGTTATGGCACTTTGTGTGAAGTATTGCATTCCAGATGGAAGAAAAACCTTACAGGGCAGGAGACAACTGGCTGTTTCCCTGAGGAATGTAGATAGGCAGAAAATGTTGACAGATTAGTGGTGCTAAGAGTTTTTTGGTGGTAGATTTGCAGCTAGAACTTAGATAACAAATTGGTATGTAGTGCTGAGTCAGAAAGTACTGTGCAGTCCTACAAAATAAAGCTAAACTTGCACATTTCCTCCAAAAAAAAAAAAAAAAAAAAAAAAAAAGAGTTTGGATAGTCACACAGAGGAAAAGTATCATAAATAATGTTTGTCAAAGTACTCAAACATGTCATGTCACACTAACCATATTAAGATTAGTTTATTTGCATATTCACATTGTAAAATCATAAGTTCTACCTCTCTTGCATTTGAAGATAGAAGTAATTGCTGAAGTTCAGAATCTTATAATTTGCTGATTCTTTGTATAAACATTATTTTTACTTTTCTGAAGCGTAGCTACTGTAACAAAGAGCTCCCTGTACTGGAACCTATATTCCCAGAAGAACATAAGTAATTACCATGGTGTGTCATTCTGATGAACTGTATGCTTCTCCATAGCTTTTTTTATTATTATTATTTTTTGCTGAGCATACTATTCTATAGACACCTGTGAAACAGGACCATAATAAATTATTTTTATTGTGTACATACTGCAGCATTGACCCCTGCAGTACTTTGAAATAATTTATTACTGCATTCAAATAAAAGACCAGTAGAATGAGTTTATTTAAATGTCAAATTAAATACATATGCTTTGGATCTCTAGTCCTGGAATTAGACTCCTGTATACTACAACAGATTTTGGAGGGTTCTGTGAATAGAGTTGTATGATCTGGATTTCAAATATTCTCATCTATAGCATTTCTGTTATCTGATGATCTATATGAAGATGTTCATAGAACATGATAGCTTATGCCTGATTTTGACCATGTAAATGAAAATGCTGGGAAGTTTTTTGTAATAACTGTTAAAAAAGCTATCAGTTTCTTCTGAGACTCAGGACTTTAAGTCACAGTCCATTTACATTGAACTCTGAAAGTAACCTATTAGGACTGTTAAACCAAACCTTCAAAATTTAGAAAATGTTATAATTCTAATGATCAGCACTACCTTCAAGTGGCATGGATGGATTTTGGATTTTGACACACACTTTCATTATAAATTATGCCTTTTTTTTTTTTTTTTTCATGATGCTGTTTCACTCAGCATGTAGAAGAGAGCTCTGACTGCAAGAGCAGTTGTTCAATACTTGGGATTCTCCCTGTACTTCAGCATATGACCCCTTGCCCAATTCTCTACACTGTGCTGAAGAACATGATTCATTCTCATAGGATTTCTCCCAGGACCACATCATTGGCCTCTGGGTATTTCTTGAGGTGTAAAGCAAACAGCCTTATCTCCTTAAACAGAAGGAAAATCAAGGCGGAAAGTCACTGAAATTAAATTATCCACTCAGCAGAGGTAATTGAGTTGTCTTGCACTTCATTATTCAAAGTAGTTAGTGTGGTACACGACTGAATAACTAGAAAACAACTTCAGGTGACTTTACTCACAGCTGGGAGTGTTTAGTAGCCTTGCAAATTTGACTAATGGGCTAAGTCAGGCACCTATATAAAGAGGAATAAGCCTCTTGTAAGAAGATGAGTTTGGCTTATTTGTCTGGTCTGAAATTCACAGTGAGCTCATGTTCCTAGAGGCAGAAATTAGTTGCCTGATGCAGAAGACCAAAGAATCATTCAGTTTTCCTGAGGTAATGAAGTGGGCCATCCCTGTCTATCCATCCCATAAAAACAGAAGCAGGAAGTATTCAGGAGATTACAACTCAGCTCTAAAATATAGAGGCACAAGCAATTCTGATCAATTTAATTTTATTTCATAAATTTATACTGCCTCAATGTTATTTACATTTTTTAATGTGGTTTTGTGTGTTGCGCTGTAGAATAAAACCTGAAATATTCTTGGCGCTCTGTAAGCTCTGGATCTGACTTGTAGACATGTTACTGCCACAAGCTCTCCTCTTCAAATCAAGTAAGAGTGGGTGCTTGTGTTTTCTGAATGATTAAGCCAAATTCAGACAAGGCCCTCAGTTTGGGTTATAAAGGGATAGTCCAGTCCCTGCACCAAAAGTGAAAAAGCAATTGAGAGAGTAACTGCATATAACATACAGCTGATGTTTTATTAATTATTTTATTTTTATTTTATTAGCCACTGATTAGTTAGCCAATGATCCTCATGAACATTTTAACAGAAACGAATACTTGGAGGACTATGGTTAGTGAGAGAAATTGCTCTTGCCGTGCCTGTCCACTGCATGACTGGTTTTCCAAGAACTGGGTTTCAGAGTGTATTAGAAAGTTAGAAAGTAAGTAAACTTATTTTAGGTCCCTTACTTCTTCTCCCTCAACCCTTCCCCAGTGCAGCAATTGTATTCTACAGTCACAAATTCATACCTGTGGTCTTGAATTTCTATTTTTAAGTTTCTATAACGTCATTCAGACATTGCCTTCTCCATCTTCATCCTTGGAATGACAATCACAGCCTAAACCCACCTTAGCCACGTGCTATGCTCTGTTCCTTGGGATGATAAATATTTTCATACTTGGAAGAATAAGAAGCACTGTCTCTATAGCATTGTAGCATGTCTACAGAAACTCTCAAACCCCAAATTAATGAACTAAGAAATTTTGACCAAGAGCATCTTGGCCAATGGGTTGGATTGGTAGGAAAATTGCCTTTGTGGTGCTGGATTACTGAACAAGATCTCTGCAAAGCAAAGGTGTGCAGTTAGCAGGTGACCTTCTTCCTGCTCTCAGACTGTCTCTTTTATTCTCTGGAAAGACTCTTCTTTGGAAATGTTCACCACCAAATAGTCAAAATTATCACTAGATAATGAATTAAGTAGTGTTAAACTTTGCTTGCCTTCACTCGGCACAAATAAACAAAAATTAATTTCTAAAAACACATTAAAATTCTATATTTTAGAAAATAACAAGTGTTTGTAAGTGCTGCTTTTTATCTTGTGTGTGTGATAATAAAGCATTTAGTTTTAGCTGAACAAGTACTGACCTCTCTAAAATCTGACTCTGTACAGGCAGACTAATAAAAGTTCAAGGGAATGTACTATTAAGCTGCATGATCTTCCCAGACTTCTGTAATTCATACAATATAAAACCAACAAGAAACATAATGATGTTTCTTGAGGCTAAGGTCAACCCAGTGTTTTAATTGGAGCTTTTTGTGTAATGGTGTCTTGATTGGCTCTTTGGAAACAAGTTTCAGACTCCATGTGTGTCTGCATGCTGCAATTCTGTGCAGGAGTTTTCCAGCTGTACTGACATCCATCTGTGTGTAATGTAAGACCACACTAAAGATGCTGCGAGAGATCTGTCAAGTGAGCCAGTACAGCCTTCCTTTCATCTTTTCCTCAGCTCTGCAATAAAATGTAGTGAAAACTTAGGTTTGCCTTTAAGTTCAACTGGTGTAAGTCAGTAATATCAGATGAGTTTTAAGCTAAAAGCTGATATTTTATATATCTGTTCTTTTGCTCATAATCATAAACACTGAGCTAGAAAACAATCTCTTATTTTATTAACAATTAAAACTGTGTAAGGCTCAGTAATTTAGGGCCAAAACATGCAATAACTGGACAGAAACAAGTGTTTTAGGATTGAAGTAAAAATGTTAGAAGTCTGTGTGAGATCAGGAAGGGGGTCAGAAAAGCTGAATAGTCATTTCCAATTTGGCTGAAATTTCTAGTACCACTGCACTATCTGATGACAAAGAAAAACAAGCTGCTCCATGCACCATCTATCAAAATGTTTGTTTTAGCTTGGCAAACTTTACGGAACCTGATACGTTGAAATGACGCTCCTTTGGTGGAGGAGCAAGAAAGTTTGCCCTACCTTCATTCAAACTGCAGTGTGGAGGTAAAGAGGTAAACTGAGAACTTTACACTCATATTTATCCATGATGTTAGGTAGAGAGCCAGCTGTCTGTAATGTATGTCTGAATACATATAACTTAGGTAAGTCTGTTCCTAACTTGCATCCAGTCCACAGTAAAATTTCCCAAATAGGTTATGATTGATATTCTCATTTATTTTTGTCAAGGTCTACAGCAAATCCCGTATTACCTATTTGTCAGCATTTGCAACAAGAGGGTGGTTTCTGAATGCAGTTATCTTTTTTCTAGAATCACAGAATCACAGAATTTTCTAGGTTGGAAGAGACCTCAAGATCATCGAGTCCAACCTCTGACCTAACGCTAACAGTCCCCACTAAACCATTTCCCTAAGCTCTACATCTAAACGTCTTTTGAAGACTTCCAGGGATGGTGACTCCACCACTTCCCTGGGCAGCCTGTTCCAGTGCCTCACAACCCTTTCAGTGAAGAAGTTCTTCCTAACATCTAACCTAAAACTCCCCTGGCTCAACTTAAGCCCATTCCCCCTCGTCCTGTCACCAGGCACGTGGGAGAACAGGCCAACCCCCACCTCGCTACAGCCTCCCTTGAGGTACCCATAGAGAGCGATAAGGTCACCCCTGAGCCTCCTCTTCTCCAGGATGAAATCTTCTCTAGGTATGAAATCTTAGTTAAATAGAGAAACCTGAGGAAGTTTCTTGTTGCTGTGAAATATAATCCTTTTTTCTCCTCTTTCATAGAAAAAAAAGTAAATGTTTTAAGATTTATTAAACTGCTATTCAGCCAGAATATCACAGTTACTGTTGGGAAGAAAAGCTGTTAGGCTTGTTGGTTTTGGTAGTTAGACATCAGAACATTTAAAGGGTTCTTCCTGTATAGACTAGAGAACACAGCAAGCCAGTCCCTTCTTAAAATGCTTGTTTTTTCACTAAAATGCCTGTATATAGTATCATTAGCATATATATATATTAAAAAATTAATATAAAAAAATCTGCTACTGGGAAAGAGGACAACTAGTAACTTCTCATCTTGAATCACGTAGGTTCTAGACTCTGTAATTCCTGCAGTAGCCTTTCTTCCAGTGCTTTGACCCTACTCAAATGCATTTAGCAAGTATATGCTATATGTAAGGATGTGAACAAGAGAGAATTATATAAAATAGAATGCTTTTTACAACTCAATGCTTGAAACAGACATTGAATTGCAGGTTGGATGTCCAGACAAAGAATTAAAGAACTCTGCTCTTACGTGGGCTTTAGAAAAATACCCATATTTGGACTTATGATGATAGGTCAGCAAGGAGAAAAATACCTGGGAAGAAGTGGAAATTAGAGAATAATTTATACCACCTGCAGGGCGGGAGACTGAAGTGGATTTTAACCCCACCATAGGAGAGGGGTAAATGGCTTTCTTTCTTTGGCAGTGCTTTTGCTATCTTGGTGAGATATGAAGAAAGTAAGAATACTGTTAGACATTTTCATGGATAATGTTTGTAATGATTATTCTCCAGGGCTTTTTCTGCAGTGGAGGTTTTTAACGAAGTTCTAGTCCATAATGTAGGCATAAAATATCGTTCTAAATCAAGTCTTTTTCCCGTTCAGTATGCTCAAACTTTCCCCAGTCACTCCACTATGGTTTGCCTATGCCAGGGATTTGCTTTGCTTCTACTGCATTTTATATTTCTAACAGATTATCAAGAAAATCCATCCTGCCAATCCCACCATTGATAGAGTGGACATCCATAACAGTCTGCTCTATTGCATTAAAATGAAAATATCCACCAATAGCTCTCAGTCAAGTTGAAGTCATCTGACAGATAAGCATGGCCTGAGTAGATCAGCTAAAGTTCTAGGCTTCTGTTACTGACATAGATCCTCCTGTGCAAAATACTCAGGAGAAAAAGTTTTTTTTCCAATTTTCTTTTAGGTGTTTCCAAAATTGCTATTTCAACTTTCTCTTTCCATAGGATGCACTCTCAAAATCCTTAGGTAAGAAGACAAGAATTTTTTTTCAGTTTTTGAACTTATTGGAGTCAGAGAAAAGTTCTTCTTGAGAATAATTTACAGAACACAGTTATGATCTTTCTACAAATAACTCTTGAAATGGTCTTTGCACTTGCTATTTATTAAAAGAACCTGGGGACACTACCCATCTAACTCAGTTAACTGAAGTAACACAGAGAGGATGTATCCTTCTGCTTTATCCTGTAGGGTCTGCTGTGTGTCTCTTGTTCTGTGGTTGAAACCCAAACTCTGTCTTTGGATGTGCATGTAGCATAGGAAAGTGCTGCAATAGTAGGTTCAATAGTAGTGCTCATTTTATTTCTTAAATGTTTGTATATGTTTGTGTATGTATACTTACATGTATGTATAAAACTGATACTCAGCAATTTGTTTCCTCTGTTAAAGACCTCATTTTAGCTTTAGCTTTTAGCAAAAGTTTGCACAAATACCAGTTCTCGTCCATTCTAGATGTGAAGCAATTAATAACAAACATGGCAATATATTATAGCCATATATATTTGAGAATATCCAAGAGTACATATCTGAAATGAGAGGCAGTAGAAGGCTCAATCCTTTTTCCACAAAGGGGAAAGGGTAGACTGCCAAAATGGAAAATAAATTTGTCACTTCAAATCCTTGTTAACATTACATGGATAAGCCACATTTTCGTATCTGGTTAAGTGTTAGACGTTCTTCTACTAGCTAATGCCAGCATTTGAAAGCTGGACAAGGAGGCATTAAACTCAAAAGCTTGAACTGGGACATATATAGATATAATAAGGCTAAATGCTGTTTTTCTGCTTAACCCAAACTTTGAAAAAAAGTCCTACATATGCACTTTCAGTTTTATGCTGTGTGTGAATGTCAAATATGCTTAGTTGGCACAGAGTTTCTTGAAAGTAATTATTGTCATCCCATTTGGCTAAATTTATCTATATATACGTATACATACCAGAAATATGCAAGATTTAAAAATGCTGATATAGTCTAATGAGTTGCTTTACTTTGTATAGAGTGGTACTGTTGTTCTGTGATTTTTGTTGCTGTATTACCTATAAGTTGCATATATCCTAAATGTATCTTTCCAGGGAAAAGAAAGGTAAAGTTTTATTCAGGACAAATTATTATGAATTCATCCAGGAAAATACTCGTGATAAAACTACTAATTCCTTTCTGTGTAGGCTAGTTAGCATCTGTTCTGCATGCAAAGCTGTATTACATTAGCAGATTGAAAAGAAATACATTATTTAGTAAAAATAAATAAAGTCTCAATATATAATCTTTTACTTAAAAAATAAACTTTGCTTCACAATATATATTTATGTACGTGTGCTTTAATATACAGAAAACAATACAGCAAGTATGTTAGATTAATATATTGACAATTCAGCTGTACTCCTGCAGAATTTGGACAACTTAAACCTTTGTTTCTGTATACATATTTATACTTCTTAATATTTTCTGTGGAATAATTGGTGACTATGTCTTTTTTTGTTGTTGTTGTTTTGTTTTGTTTTGTTTTGTTTTAATTTCTGGTGAAGAAAAGCATCTGGTGATGGCTATGAATGTGCTATGCACATCTGTCTGTTTAATTGCAATAGGAGCATCATGTAATGATTCTGTAACCTGTTAATGTGTATGCTGGACCATGGTGACTTCAAGTGGCACATCAGTATGGACGAGATGATGTCCTCTTCCATGGTGTGCTTCTGCTTTCTGGATCGTGAATGCTAGATTGCTATATGAATTAGGACAATGTAGGGTTAGGGTGAAGAAGAAAGACAAGGATAGTGCTGAAGAGCAAGGTGCTCATCTATTTGGAAAATAGGTGTTGTCTGAATACATAGGGGGAAGAATCTGCTGGGGACAGAAATCTCAAACAGAATAGTTGGGGTAGGAAAAAATTTGGATAAAATAGGCTTTCCTCAGCTTGGTCTGTACAAGATCTGTACATGTTGGTTGTTGGGCTCTGAACACCCCATTCCTCAACTGCTCTGTCTCCTTGGCCAATAAAAACATTTTCATTTGAACATTTTCCTAGCAATCATTCATCTGTTGGATTCCTCTATGAAGGTTAAGTCTTTTAAAGACCCAGTATAGTTGGAATTATTGCTGCAATTTGGTTCAAAATAGTGTGCAACTTGATGGAGACTAGAATACCATTGAGAAGGGGATATTCCACTTGCTGAGGATGAATCTCAAAGAGGACTGCACCAGATTCAATTTTGAACCAGATGTTTCGATCCTTTCCCCACTCCCAAATCCTGTTTTTGTTTACCCATCACTACCCACTTAAAGTTGATATATTTCCTTCTCTTTTAAGGATGATGCTTGTGACATATGGCTTCATTAAGTTTTATTTTCTATTTTTATTTATCATTTCTGTGGGCTGGTCACTGGTTTTGCTATATGACCTTTTGGACTGTAGATGGCACTTTAAAGTTCATTCTTAGCATATGCATCACCCTCCGATTCAGTCAAAATGGAGACGAGCAGGATTCCCCAGTATCTTCAAGTTATTGTATTCTTTTTAAGTAGGTCACTTGGAAACAGGATCATCACTGTCTGTAGAGAACAAAAGGGACCGAGACTTTTCATTCTGCTTAAGACATTTGGAGATGAGGCATCTAACTCTTCTTAACTGCTTAAAAGGATTAATCAAATAAAGAGAGAGCATCTTCCAGAGCAGGTACCCCAGGTAATATTTTGGGTCAAGCTTGTAAGCAGGCTGAGCAGTCAGCAAGGTGAACTCTGATCTCAGGCATGAACCTGCTCCTGTTCTGTCCTCCTTCCCGGCATTACAGGGCTTTTCATTGTCCTCCTGGGAGAGCCCCAGAGCTGCTGCTTGAACTGGGGGAGTTTTACACCAGGTGATAAGGGGTGTCCTCTCCCACCCGCGTTAGCTGTGAACAGCAGCATCAGGCCCTCCCCAGTGTGTTGAGGTCTCTCAGTGGGTTGCTCTGCTAGAGGGGTTCTGTAGGATGGTATATTACCAGGAAGGGGTTTTAGGGGTTTACAGACAGCTGTAAGCTGGGGACCAACAGCTGAGTTTAAGCCTCTAGAAGGAGAATAGCAGGGCCTGCAACTCAGGTGTCCCCAGTCTCCTTCCCTCCCAGGGCCTCTGCAGAGGAGGGAATTGGGAGCTGTCCCCAAAGTGTCTTGGCTTTGTGTTTTCTGTAGAAGGTACTACGTTGGGGTTGTTCTCCATACATACACTTCTTCTTACCATGCCATCTTTTGTGCGGGTGTGTTTGGCTCATCCCGAAGCAGCCTCACGTCCCCATGTGAGGCAGCCGTGCCTGGCTGTCCTTAACGCTGTCACTCAGGGAGGCTGTGCACCGGGAAGGTGTTAACTGAGCAAACGTGTGCATCTCTGCAAAGCCTCCTGAGCATGTTGGTGCCTTTTTATCTCCTCTGATGGTGTTTGGCTCCCTACGGAGCTCCCCAGCTGGAGCAGCAGCCATGCAGGAGGAGAAAGGTGTGTCTGACTGTGAGGACTGGGACTAGCTGCCAAAGTGAGAGAGAGGAGGAGGAAAAAAAAAAAAAAAAAAAAAAAAAAAGCTTTAAATGGCAAGACTGAGCTTGCAGCATGTAGCCAGTGTGTTCCCTACAGGCTTCAGGAGGCAGCAGGAGCAGCGGTGGAGGGGAGAAGAGGTGCTGCACGATGGGGGCTTCCCGCACACCAGCCGGCAGCAGGGGTCTGCGGGTACATGGGGCACGAGGGACGGGCCACCGTCACCCTGCAGCAGCCTGCAGCCCAGGTAGGGCGGGCTCATGGACCGTGCTGGGTAAATAAATTCTTGTCTCATTTGGGTAGTTTGGGTTTGTTCTGTTGTGGGGCAGAGAAAGGAGCTTACTGAATTATGTTTGGTGTATGGCATTCCTGTGGTGATGGGGGAAGGAGGAATTGGTTTAGAGGATTACTGTTGCAGGAGGATACACAAAATTTTAGGTTTTCAGGGAGAATTTTTGTGCATGGTGGTGTCTGTTAGAGAACCAGCCTGGGAGCAATCCAGGAGCAGCAGACAACTTTTAGGAGATGCAAATCAACCATCTCATATAAAGCTGGAGGGAGGAAGGGAAACATTTATAGTGGCCGGGGCAGTGCCTAAAGAGTGGTTGTCTGATAGGAAAACCCGAGGGACTGGAGGAGCCAGGTCTGTATCCATTTTCAAGCTTCAAAATTTATTCCTCAGGGCATTGATTGCATCTGCAAAGCTCGAGGGAACTGTCAAGCCCCTTTCTGTCATATTCACTGGGAGAAAGAGTTCCAGAACATGCAATTTAATTTAATTTACATATAGCTTATAAAGAGTGCATGTACTTGTTTTCTGCAAAGTGTAGCTGTACCTACACACCTGGGAGGAGTGTTCAGCTTGCAGCAGGAACATTGTCTGCAGATCCGTAAGTGCTGCTGTGCTTCCAGCCGTAAACTCTATCACGCCGCGAAGCAGCCTCCTTTGGCATGCCTCAGCTATCCTTTCCCTGACTTGGGATCAAGCAGCTGCATTGAGAGCTAGATATTCCTTTCCCTGCCTGCTTTAAATTGTGAAATTTTTGGCACAGTTAAAAAAAAAAGAAAAAGTGTAGTCACTGCAGAAGATTTTTTTTTTTTTTTTTTGGGGGGGGGTATTTTATTCTGTTTCGGCTGCTGCTTTGCTGTCAGCTGGTAAAGCAAAGCAGGCAGAAAGAGCCTGTGTGTGTATCATACAGCCAAGCACAGCTGTCCATGCAGCAGCAAGGTTAGACAGTTCCTTGCCTTTGGCAATGATTCATGAAGTTGGCATACCTTGAAAGATAAATTTTTGAACTCTGACAACTTTTTAAAGTGGTTTCCACTTTTTTTTTTTAACTATTTTTTTTAAAGTGGTACACCTTCAGAACTTTTTTTCTTTCTTTCTTAAAAGCTTTCTACTTCACCAAGCACAAAAGAAGCCACTGCTAAGGCTTTGTGATTTAGTAATTTAGACTTATGACATTAATTGAGTGTCCTAGATTTATTAATTTTATCTCTCTTGTGATTTCATGTGTGTGGAAATATATCTATATCTAGACATTTATCTCTAGGTACACTTATATACCATCAATATATATGCATTTTTTTTAGACAATTATTCTAATGTGGCTACAAGAAGTGGCTATGGCGATAGCTGTTGTTTAATTGTTTAATCTCAATAGCCACATCAGCTAAAACCTTGGATGGTCTGTTTTCACTCAAGAGTTCTGAGTGGTTTTAGTAAACAACTTCACAAGTGTAGCTTAGTTTGTCAGTCTCAGTCTGTGTGCTATGGGTTTACAGCTGCAGCATATGCTACCTTACATGCAAACCTCAAAGACTAACTGGAGGTTTTAGTATAGGCAGTATGTTCCTGAATAGATTAATGGATAAATAAGAAAACTAATGGTCTCTTTCATCTGTAGAATTTGTGGTTTGTGGTGTCCTCCTCCCTCCCCATAAAAATCAATTCTATATGCTTTCAGATGAGTTTATAAAATGACTCTCTGTTGGTAAAAGTGAAAATCAATGTGTCCTGGAAATGATATTGGAGAAAGGAGGGGCTGCAAGCTTATTTTAAAAATTCAAACATAGAGTGAAATGTTATGGATTTTTTCTTATTATATGTACAGTCAAAAACTAGCCATAAAATCTATATCGTATGTACATATTAATGCTTTCATCTTTCTGAGCATTCATAATAAAGCTGTAAGACACTATGGTATAACAGTATTCTTTAGTTAGTGTGTACCTGCATACAGAGAAATCCAAATGACCACAAAGAAAGCTGAGTAAAAAGATGTGTTTTAGGTACACTCAGAAAAAGCCATCTGCTGCCAGATCCATGATCAGTATTAATGCTGTGCTGAAATGTGTTGTAGGTTGCAACAGAAATCTAATAATATAACGGAGGTTAGTCCCTCAGAAAATCCACCAATTCTGTTTCCAAAAAAAGCATGAACCAAAATTTTGTCTAAAAAAAGGGGTGAAAGTAGGAAGGATGGGGATTAAATGTCATCTACTGCAATCCTCTCTGTTATCTAGTAATATTCTACTGTATTTCACTAAACTTTCTGCAGTGCCACTCTGTAGTTTCTCTGGAGTGGCCATACCTGAGAATCCTCGATGTACGTATATATTTGCCTAGTGATTGCCTCAAATAAACTCAAAATAGGAATTTATATTACCTTATTATAGTTTTTTTTTCTCCAAAATCATGAGTTATTACATAACAAGGGCACAGGTTTTAACTTCAGATATTTGTTGTTAGGTTCTGATGCTGTTGGCACCCTTGCAATAGGACTGCTTCGTTGGAAAAATCCGTATACATATGGAAACCCTCACCACCCTCTCACCTTTTCTGAACATGTCTTTAGTCCTGTATTTCAACATTTTCCTACGCAAAATGACTTATCAGATCCATTATCCTGCCCAGCTTCACTTTCTATCACTCCAGTGCCTTCATACAGCAGTAGTAGTCAAGAAACTTTAAGTCAAGACTGTACAGGTAAGCAATTATTTCTTTCTTACACTTAAGAGTTTAGTTTAATCAGCAGTTTTAGTGTTCAAGTTAAATAGCTGTGTCAGCTGCCAGACAACTTTGACTGCTCCTAGGGAAGGTTTAGACTATGGAAACTCCATCAAGGAATTATGGTTTTCCCAAGTAATGCTTGTTCAAACAAATTATTTCATGGTTTTAAAAATATCAGAAATAGTGACATGTTCTCAACCATAATAATATGTTTGCTTTAAAGCTGGTAGACCACCTTTCTGATGAGGATGGAGCCATATGGAACCATTTAGGGCAGTATCATCTCTTCTGTGCCTATCATAAAACTGTGTGTGATGGAGGATGCTTCCATATATTCATTGTGCATCCAAAATGCTATGAGCACCTGACTAATCATAAGATAAGATGTACAAAGAGCATCCAGTCACATCCATGGGAATGCACTTGTGTTTCCACCTGTTACAGGGTTTACATCTCTCAGAAGCTAGAGAAAGCAGCGTGCCTGTCATGTCATGTCTCAGACTTGAAGCACCCCTGAGAGAGATGGGGCTATGGTGTTTGAACAAATAACTCAACCCATAGTTTGCTTTCATTTGTATCTGGAGGATCTTTGCTTAGGATGATGGTAAGATAGCAGGTCACGAACTCAGTGAATTTTTCTGGATGGCAGATGAAGCCCTGATCTACATGCTTCTTGAATGGACCCTCATATAAAGATTTTGCTTAATGTTGCCTCCGTTATGTTGCTAAGTGGGAGAGATTAGCAAGGTTCTGCCTAGGTACCAGGCAGCTGAAAGTTATATATGGGGAGTGGGTTCCTAGTGGATCCAGTACTGAAAGGCGTAATGCTGGAAAAGCACTGGTCTGAATACCTAGTGCTGTCCTAGTTCTTAAATGCATGTAATGCTTGCAGACAAAGGACTGAATGTGATCTGCAGTACAAGTATAATCAAATATATATCATACTGTTGATTGTATTACTCTTATTTCATTGTAAGTATTGTAGTAGATAAATATAATTTACTGTTACTGATGTAATCATGTTGCCAAAAAATAATGGGATTGAAATTCTGTGTTGATGCTGAAATCTGAGAAAAACAGGTTTCTTACTTCCTAGAGCATTCTAATCTAATGGCTCATCCTCCGAGGCTGGCTGGGTGCTCATAGCAGCCAAAAGTCCCAGGATTCAGCATAAGCACCATTTCTAATGTCTACTCTGATGGTGACACTTATAAAACAGAAGTGCTATTGCAAATTGCTGATCAGTCCATGCAAAGGTAAATGTTACTTTATCTATATTCCTGGTTCCAGTTAAGAGCAGTGTAAATCTGCACATCCTGTGCACAATTTGGTATCCTTTGTATGAACTTAATGACTGTATTCTAGAAGCTTAATTTATATATATATATATATATATATATAACCACCCGTTTTATTGATAGAAATAATGAAAGTGCTATGAAATAATTCATATCTTTCCCATGCAAAGAATGATGTTTCCTGTTTTAATTGCTTACATGCTATGAAACACCTTTTCGCTACTCTAAGATTCACAAGCAACTGCCACCTAGAGGTGATGTTGTGGAAGGACGGAAAAATACTGTTAAGCATAGTAGCATAATAAAACTGTAATAAAGCCTGATAAGAAACTGCTAGCCTCGCAGAAACAATTTCCTGGGTCTGAAGCATGGCCACATATATCCATGGGTGTCAGCATGATATTATATTAGCAAGTCAAATAAAAATGCCCTAGTTTTGTTCTTTATTTAAGAAGGTAGCGTCTTTGAAGAGATCATGGTGAGATGTTTAGGAAAGTATTACACTGAAGAGCAGCAGGGCAGCCTGACTGGCAGGGCAGCACAGCTGGGTTGAGGCAATGTCCATTCCCAACAGGGTGGGCGGTGCTGGTGCACAGTATATGACTCGTGGCCCAGGGAAATACTGCCTTCATCCTGAGTTAATTTACTGATTTCTAAACGTGCTGCAACAACTGATAATCCATATGATTATTTTAAATCTGGATGCATGTCTCCTGCTGCAGAGGTGAGGGTACTTCGTGTGCATGTGGTGAAGTGTTCCTATCTACTGGTCAGTCGTGCTCTGCCCTACTGCAGAGGGGCCCAAGAAGGGTGTGGTGTGACTCGATGTTGTGGCTGCAACAACATTGATAATCCTTACTTTATTATAACACTTCTAACACAAAGATTCCACTTTTTTTTTTTTTTTTTAAAACATTACCAGATTTCAGGGACTGTCTTGCCATGATTGAAAAGCTTATTTGCAGCAGAGATAACAGCTGTTCAACAGCGTACAGCAATTGTCTGCAAGTTCAGGCAAGAGTACTGCATCAGCTGAAATGGGTGACGTTTTGAAAAGACAGAGGTAGATTGATTAATGAGGTAGAGTATATCCTAAGGCTATATCCAGGCTCATTCATGTCCAAGACTACTTGATCAGCTCGTTTACAGGAACTTGGTATGAAACACCAAGCCACGGGCTTGCTGTGAAGCTGCTCTCTTGTGAATTTATATCAAATTCTCTAACCTTAACATAATCAAAAAAGCAAACCATGTTAAGCCAGCAGTATACAATGAATACATGCATTGTTGTTTCAAAAGAATTATTTTTTATCTACTGATACTGGGAAAATTCTGGCTGCTTCCTCTGCATGTTCAGAGCCTTGTAATAAGCTATGCTTGGGAAATTGGAGATGAATTTCAGTGTCACAATAAAACTTTGTGTTTTAGGACACTCAGTATGAAAGATGTAGAACTGCAGCTAATAGCATTTGGGGAGCAAATTTCAGAGGGTGCTTTGTATACTACTTTGAAACATTACTTTCAATTTGGTACATTTGTTGCTTCACAGTATGCTGTAATGCTAGGTAATCTACAGAGTAGTGACAGATTTTGTCCTTGCATATTGGAGTGTAATTGACGTCAGAAACAATTTTCTGTACTTTGGGAAGGAAATCTTGAGCTTTTAATATTACTGATATTTTGAAATAACATTTTTGAGAGGATTGCATTGATTAATAAAAAACACACTTCTACTCCGAATGGGACAAAACATGAGGAATTATTCTGTACTTATTTCCCAGCTCAGAAATCTTATCAGGAATAAAAGAGAACAACTTAGTTTTAATAACTATTTGATAAAAACTTAGCAATTTTTGAACTGGTTCCCAAAGAGTTTCTGTTATTGATTAACTTTGTCTGTTATTATGTTCATTATTCAATGCTTAATACATTAAACAGTATATTGCAGAATACCCAGAAAACTGCTAGACACCACCAGCTGGATTCTGAGTGATAGATTTGCACTGAGTCAAAAAGAGTTGGGAGCTAAACATTACATTTATAATGTGAATTTCTGGTTGCAGATAAAAAACAAAACAAAACATTTAAAATACACAATCATTAACAACAACAAACAAAACCAGCTAAATTTAATCCACTCTGCTATTGTTGTGTGGGGCGGGACAGGAAGCTGACTACACAGAAACTGGAAATGCATGCATGCATATAAATTTAAATGTTTTGTTACTCTCTGTTGCAGATGTATGTTTAGTATCCTTTACACTATAGGCATTATTCATCCTCAATCTTCTTGGCTTCAGAGTTAATACAGATCAGTACTGCCTTTCCTCTTCTCCTTCAGTAGACTTAGGAAATACCTTACCTGCTACTTGCTGCAAAATTTTTCAACGATGAGACATTGTTTTCATAGCCATGTGTAGCTGTCTCTTTCCCAAAATTAACAAACCTTATCCTCTTCCCATAGGCTGTTTTATTTAAACATTTTGTCATCCTTTTTGCCCTTTCCAGAGCTTGCTCCAATTTGTCTTCATTTTAAGTGTTGTGCCTAGGACAAGGTATGATTTTACAAAAGTACAACTGGCACTAATTAGTGTAGAATAGTTACCTCTTCAGTCTGTTACAAAGACACAAATTAATATTTCCCTAGCTAAAATGTCTTTTTGAAGAGCACTGTTACTGACTCTATTTGCATTTGTTTAGCAGTACAACCTGCTAATTTCTTTTCATCACTGATATCATAAGCATCTATTTTCCTCTAAGACTCTTCTAATGCATTTCTACCTTTTATTATTATTATTATTACTATTGTTTTAATTGTCTTTGATCTTGAGGCCATTCCTTCACCTTCTTGTGGTTCATCTGAAATTCTGAACCAGTCCTACATGTGGGTTACAACACCTATCAAGTTTTTGTCATCTGCAGCTTTTAAAGAAACATGGAATACCAAAATTCACAAAAATATTCAATATAACAAGCCTCTGTCATCTTGAAAGTATTTCTCAATGTTACTACTTATAGTCTAAACCTTTTCTTTCAACCATTTCTGAGCTGAAATTAGCGCACCTTCATCTGGACTGTATTTCTCTTTTTTATTATAATGACTTGTCCCCCTCATATGCTAGGTCAGGTGTTTTGAAAGCAATTATATTGATTTACCAGGAAATGTTCCTGACAAATCTTTATTATCATCTTGTTTTCTTCAAGGTGCTTACAGACTGCTTGATTTATTTCTTGCTTTCTAACTTGTCATCATTTCTTTTCAAATATTGATGTTAGGCTGACTGCACTGTAATTACCTTTATTTTACTTGTACTTTATTTGCTCTTTTCCACTGTTAGGGGAACTTACCTCATCTTTCTTTGGCTGGAGTACTCCTTAAAAAGTTTAGAGGTTCCTAAATCCCATAGAGGTAACTGAAATGTGAACTATGCACCTCAGTGCCTTTCCTGGTCTGTGCCTGAATCCCTAATGTGTGAATGTACAGAATGGAGCACTTTCAAGAGAACTTGTATTCCCAACAAAGACAGAGAAAATGCAAAGGATGCAAGTCACAGGATGCAGGGATGCACCCATGTCTGTCTGGTAGCTGATGGAAAAAAATATATATAGAGAGAGTTATTATGCTTGCGGTATACAACTTTTTGCAAGCATAACCTGAGAAAACCTGACAGAATGTTCTAGCTTCCTTGCTCAAAACTGTTGGAAGGCTGGTTGGAGCTCAAGTCCGCTGTTTCACCTGCATTCTTGCCACATCCCTGCTTTATTTTACTGGTGAGATTATAGCATCAAATATTTTCCATTTGTATCTATGCTGTAGGATGTAGTTTCACAGTAATATTGCCATCTGCTGTGAACACTGTATGTGACATGGATAAAACTCAAATTAACTTAGGTGTTCCTTGGTACTGTGCATTAAGTGCATACTTAAATGGATTCTTTGATTTTGCAGCTTCAATTTTATATATATATATATTTTTTTATTATTATTATTATTTTTTGACAGAGCTATCTTGTCTCATGAAGCTTTTAAGGCCTGTTTTAAATCACACAATAACATTAGGAAGCTATATAAAGAAATAATTCGTGACAGTGACTCCTTCTTAGTATGGTGCAGGACTACAATTTATTTAATAAGATAAGACTACAATTTATTTAATAAGATAGATCAATTGCACTCCCTTCCTTTGTGTCTAACGTTAGCTGAATTTCATAATTCTGCTAATTCAGGTCATATTGGACTACCTTGTTGAAGTTCTTGTTTGTTTTTCACCTGGAGAAAATCAAGACTTAGAATAATTATAATGTGAATGAGGAGATGATTGATGGAGAGATGACAACAGTCTTGGGAAAGGGAGTACTAAATGGGGAGAAGATTAACAGTAGAGTTTCCCTGGCATTGGTCCTGGTCCTGGAAAGAAAGTTAATATTTTTATGTATGATGTCTGCCTGTAAAGGAGTAATGCACTGATGAGCTGTGCTGGTGAGTCTAAACTGGAGACATCATCACTGCAGAGGAAAATCTGAATATTGTGTGGGAAGAAACGGATGGCTTTGGGGAACAGAATAAGAGAAATGTGATAAAATACAACAGTGCAGATTTCCAGATTGTACATAAAAAGAGGTTTTTTATTTTATTTATTTATTTATTTTTTTTTTTTTTTTTTTTTTTTTTCCTGTAAGCTGGGAGTCCTCAGCTGGAAATGGCTGAGGAAGATAAATCCAGCTACTAATCAGGAGTGTGCTGCAGCTGTGAAAAAAACAAATGGAAGACTGTCTCAGGTGAAATGTTTGCTGGAGAGGGAGAGATTAAAGTTGTTTATCCAAATTGACTGCTTATTTTCAAAAAGTATAGAGATCCTCTGGAGCTTGAGCAGAAAAGAATTACTAGTATAATATGGGAGAGGAGAGCACACCTAAGAGATTACTGTATTTAGATTAGCAAAGCAAAAGCAATTAAAAAAGAAAAAAAAAAAAAAGGAAAAAGAAAAGAAATTAAAAAAAAAAGGGAAAAAAAAAAAAAAAGAAAAAATCTCTCCAGTAGGTTTCATTTTCTGCTTATTTAATTATTTACTGATTTTTAAGTTTGGGAAATAACTATTACAAAAACCAGGCATCTGATATGTTCATTTATCCTGATCAGCAGCTTTCTGAGTTTGATGAATCTGTTAAGTGACCCCAGGGACACAACTGCTGGTGTTAGTACTCAGAAGTTCATGGGTTCCAGTTGCAAATCTTAATTTGAAGGTCTCATAAACTGTCTGGCTTCTTGGGACTGTGTACAAAGGTGAAAGCCACGAGGTGGTGCTGACACTCCTTATCACAGCTGGAAGCATTATGAGAGCAACAGAGCAATGTGTTGGCCTTGGCATAACCGTTCAATGGGGAACTCGGTGCTTGTTATCCTGTCAAGTCAGTGGCTCAGTTTGGTCTGAAGTTTGTAGTTATGTGTTGATTCTTGTTATGGAGTCTGAATACAAACTGTATATCACAGGAAAAGAGGAAGACAGAAAGAAAGGAATTGGAAAGGTGATGGTTATTTCTTTTGAAGTTGTGCCTTGTTTTTCTTTGTCTTTCAGCTGCAAAGAGAATGATGAAATTACAAAATTTAGAAGTAAAAAAAAATACATGTTTCTGATTAGACGCATGGGGATTCTGGTTAGAATACTCACCTGAAGATCCAGATACTACCTGCTCTTTCATGCGTTGATGCCAATGGTAATATCTGCTCTGCCTGCAGTGGTCCTGCCTGCTTCTGCTTCTTTGTTTATACTCTGTATGCTTACATCAAACAAGGGACCATCTGGGGAAGTTTGTTTGGTATTCAGTGTCTTTAGGGGAATTGAAATAGAAATAGCTTTCAGCAGTCTGGGAGCTCTATGGTCATAAAGATAGTGAGGTTTATATGGTCATAAAGATAGTGAGGTTTATAAAGAGGAAAAATATTACTTCCAAAAAAGAAAGTTGGAAACTCTGAAGTCAGCTGAACCCCCAAAAATGATGCAGGGCAGGTGGTAACTGGTGCCCTGACTGACAGCAACCCGCTTTGATTACTGTTGTGTCTGCTAACAGCAGGCATCATGTCGCTTTTTATTAACCCGTGTGGCCAGGGGACAGGTTTATCTTTCTCATTTTTTTTCATCCAGCTGCCAGCAGAGCCTCCCTGTGTTACGAATGGTAACTAACTACTTTTATCAAAATTAGGGGGAGTGCAATTTGTTAATGGAATACCTTTCCTGCAGTGCTGTACTGTTTTTTGTTGCTAAAATGCAGAATGCTTTTTTTTCCCCTGCGTAAAATGAGACCAGAAGTGTTTAAAAATGAAATGACTAAAAAGCATACTGCATTCAATAAGCATGACAAATTAGGATCCTAAAAAAGAACATCAAGTATTTTGGTAATATCAGTATCCTTGCTGACTCTCAGGACACAGAGTACCATTAAGTCTATATTTTAAAATATCTGAATGTGTGTATTTAACCAATTTCAAGACTCTGTCTACCAATAGAATTTATTTTAGAATTCAAAGATGTGCAATATTGTCTCCCAAAATTCATGGCTTACAATAAGTACACAGATGATTCTAAAAAACTCACATTTACACAGAAGGAAAGAAAAATTTTGAACCTTCATTGTCTTCTGACCTTATCACAGGTTCAAGTCTAGAAGCTGCTGAGCTGTCTGGTTCTGATCCAGCAGAGCATTTAAGACTATGCTTAATTTTGGACTTGAGAGTTATGCCACTGAAATCAATTTATCTGCTTTTCTAATGGTTCTTCCCACTTAGCAATGGGAAACTCAAATTTGCTTAAGAACAATGAGCTGATAATTCCTTTTATAAGGCATATTTTTAGAAATGCTAACCAACATGGATCATGCTCTGTTGATTGAAGACATTTAGCATAGACAGTGCTAACACATACCTTTTGTAGTGCTGTATCAGTGCTTCAGTGTTTTTTGAGAGCATCTTTAGAACTGGAAGTGCATTTACTCCAGCCTTTTCTGCTAATTTTTCTTCTGAAATTAACTACAACGTCTTTCTTTTTATGTGGAATGTGGGTATCTGCCTTTTTTGCTGATCTGAAGTTGGCCCATTATTGCACAAACTTAAACTGATGCTATCTGTATTTGCTCATTGCTGGTGATTACTGTGAACTTAAACTCAGTAGGGTCTGGAATACAGAGTCTCCTTCTAAAATTTCTACTTGGCTAACACTGGCTTGGATTTACAAGTTTTCATTCCTTTTGCTTGATGTATTTAAGTTGCTGACATCTAACAATGTCTATTGACCACAGGTGATACAAAAAAAAACCAACAATTAATTTTACATTGAATTCATAAAATTTCGGATTTCATGGAAATACCTTTTATCTAGGCTATATATATATTTATTTATTTATTTTTATTTTTTTTGTATGGTAGCTGGCCAAAGCAAAAAAGTGTTAGGATGGAGTTGTGAATGGGTCCGGAATAATGTATTTACATAAGGATGTCTCTGAACCACTTTTTCAGTTGTAGTGCTCTAGCACTATGGAGTCTTAGCACAAGATGGAAGTGTTTAATTAGCACTTTAACTCTAATAGAGATTTACTGATGCTCTCCAAAGCAGCAATCTGTTTCTCAGTTTTTTCTGCAAACGACGTGTCTTTCTTTGTGAAGTGTACCTATCTTGCATATTTTATAACCAAATTAATAGTGTATAGTAAAAGACAAGCATAAAATTATTATTTATGTAAAATGTTCTTATTAACTTTACAGAACCAAAATGGTGCATTTCCCAACTATATCTCCAGAGAAATTGTGTCCAGAAGAATGTGTTTTGTTTTGTTGCTCATTAGTGAGTACTGCACAATTAAACCTTGAAGTGTTGTATCTGTAAGTAGCTGATCTGTCCTTCTGCTGGAAATCTAATAATAATAAAAAAGTCTAATGTCTCTGATGTTCATGTTGAAGAGAGTGAACCGGAAGAAAAAATAGTGGTTAATGTGGAAAAACTAGAAAGAAAACACAAATTCTTAACGATTTTTTTTTTTTTTTCTGTTCAATATGGGTAATGAAGTCTTGGTCTTTTGAAAGAGAAAGGATGTGTCAGATTTGCAGATTTCAAGTAGCAAGCACTCAAATGTGGCATTACAGTTCAAGACTGAGACAGAGAGCAGGAGCTATATAATTAAAATGGAAAGAACTATGCAGATTGAGCTCCAATCAAGCCCTCATTTATTTTGTTCCTCTGTCTTTAAAGCTTAGCTTAAGATAATTTTTTTATTTTTTCCCCTCAGTCCCCCAATTAAAAGAGGAATTATCAATTTCCTGAAAAAAGATGATTATGCAGATTTGAAATATGCAATTCTGTTTACTTTCACCTACTTTGATTCCTCCTCTTTGCTCATTTTTTTTCTTTCATTTTGCATTTCTCCCTCTTCAGTCTTTTGCCTAGTATTTATTGCATACCTCTCAGAATCTCTTCCTCTCCTCCTTGTCCTTCCTCTCAGCTTTGTCCTCTATGTATATGCCCTGTGAATTTGTAAACACACCCCCTTTTATTTATTTATTTATTTTCCTTTTTGTCTTTGATTGCTCTCAGCATGCCTCTGCTCAGCTCTCAGGAAGGGACAGCCTGGAGGAAGCTCCACATAACACCTTTTCTCTTATGCTGGCTTCTGCAAGAGAAGTGGTTTCCCAACTCCTGGCTTACAGTCAACAAGTTTTGCTTTGCTTGTAGTTTCAGGAAATTAAAAGGTTAAGACTGTGAGCAATAAGACCAGAAAGCCATGGTGTTGCCTGTGGCTCCTTTATATTCAGGATGGATGTCCATGGGCCAGTGGAGACAGCAGGCTGCTGACCTAGCTGGCGAGGGTTGAGGGCACAGAGGGTCACCATGCTCTGTGGCAGCTGCCATCCTCTAGCTGGAGGAGGGAAGCAGGGGGCTTATTTGCCACTTGCTGATCTAGTGTCCAGTAAATTATCTGCTGCTTTGTACTTGTCTGATCAGTTCTCATACTTCCATGGCATTTATGCTGAAACAATGTCTTTTGGTTGAGAAGGCTGAAAAGCATTTATTTTGAGGGAAAAACCTCAGACAGAGTTCTGAAGTCTGCTGATACACTTGTGGTTGAATCCTTCTTACCAGAGTGCAAGAACCTCCTTACTCTGACTTTCGGTTTGAAATTCAAGACTCTGATTAAACTCCCTTGAAATCAATGGGGAGACCAACATGGGCTGCAGTATAAAGTAATATAATCCAGAATGAGCAAAACTTTTACTCAAATTTAACCTAACTTGCTCAAGCATATGTTAGAAACATCCCCTGCTGCCTTCTGTGTAAGTTCATGTATTTGTATTACTGTGTTTATAGAGCAACCTCTATTTTGTTGTTACATAACTGCTCTCTGCATTGCCTATGATTCCTTTTGCCCTCTTGTTTCCCTTTTAACCTAGAAATAAAGCTGCAGGAATCCCCTGAAAGGGGCACTTACTTCTTGTTGTCTGCATAGAAGGAAAATGTACATATAGGATACTGCTCTGTGGATACAGCAGTAATTGCTGCTTTGCAAATGACAAGTTCTCAAAGCCCAGTCACCTTTTGTATGTCAAGAATAAAAACTGGAAACACACCTGAGGCACAAGTTGCACATTTCTTTCTTCTAAATTATTTCACCTTGATGCTTCTCTCTGTTACCAAAAATTACATGTTTCACATGCTTGGAAAACTTCAGTCTTTAAGATGAAAATACTGCAGAGGAAAAATAAGATATTTGAGAAGAAGCTTGTGGGGGAAAGGAGAATATCATTGCAGCTCCATACATAAAGATAAAAACAAGCTGCACAAAACGTTTGCTGAAAATAAGCTTCAGGGTGCTTTTCTGTTGTTAATTGTGTGTGTGTGTGTTTGTTTGTGTTCTTAGGCAGAGGTATGAAACTGTGCCATTATTTAGATGGTAGGTAAGTGAGGAAGAGACAGAAAGGTAGAGCAGTTATCCAACTATTCTGCAAGGTCACAAAGGCAGTTTTTGATAGAGGCTGAAATCAGACCCCTCTAGATGATCTTTAGGATTGTAAACAAAATATTGCCTCTTCTGTTATTAGTAGAGCTAATAGTTTATAACCTTCAATAGTAAACATCCTTTGTTCTGCTGAAGTAAAAGGCATCTTTGCTATAAATTATGAGCAAGCAATGAAACTGTAACATAAAAATTTCTAGCTGTATGTTTTGTTGGGTTGAATTATATAATAATCTTGAACTAAGACAGCAAGACAGTGAGGATGAAATTAAATGAGTCATTGTTAAAAATAGGATCTGGATCTGAATTACATGTTGAGTGAGCTGGGCAGCTGAATAGAGGATACAATTTGCTTTGATGAATAGGCTGTGTCTACACTATAAACTCTGAATGCTACGTAAGCTCATAGTTATTAGGGGGTTAGTGGCAATTTTAGTTGTAAAAAATAAAATAAAAAACTTTCTTAAAATGAAATAATATGGGAATTGTGTGTATTGTTATAACTGATCCAGCAGGAAAAGAAAAGCATCTGCCTGGTCCACTGATGGGTGTTGTCTCCTGTGCAAGATCATAGAATCATAAAATTATTCATGTAGGGGAAAAAAATCAAAGTATTATCTGGTCCAACCTTCAACCTAGTACTGGCAAGTCCACCACTAAATTATGTCCCTAAGCTCTACATCTACATGTTTTTTTGAAGACCACCAGAGGTGGCGACTCAACCACTTCTCTTGGCAGCCTGTTCCAATGCTGCATGAGCCTTTCAGTAAGGAAATTTCTCATAATATCCAACCTAGACCTCTCCTGGTGCAACTTGAAGCCATTTCCCATTGTCTTATTGCATGGTACTTGGATAAAGTGCCTGATCCTTACCTCAGTACAACCTCCTTTAAGGTAATTTCAAAGGGCAATAAGGTCTCCCCTGAGTCGTCTTTTCTCCAGGCTAAACAACTCTAGTTTCCTCAGCTGCTCACACAGCACTTTTTAAATCATTTTTTGTATTAAATATCATGAGTAGCAAGTGTTGAGATGACTATATAAGTCATAGAGAAATAGCAAAAATAGTAGCTATATTGGCAAATATAGGAAATCATGAGCTCAGCTTGGTTTTAAGCTATAGCTAGTTAGAATGGAGGTTGTTTCATGGCTAGGAAGATTCCGTTAATAGGGTATGGAAAGAAGAGATCACTTCTAAACACAGCAGGAAATGATGGCCTCTGGCTATTACTGTGGACGGAATGCTCCAGCAAGTGGATTAGAAATGCTTCTAGTCTGACCCAACATGCCAAATCATAGGTTATATTTCTATACCATTCAAAGCTGTAGCTCGATGAACTTGAGTAGTGGTTCACCTGCTTGTCACTGTAATTCAGGTGACTTAAAAAAATGCACTGAACATTTTCCATAACCATAAAAGAGTAACTAATAATAACTCTGTTCGATAGGTAAGTATTCATAATCAGATCACATCACTTTGGATAAAAAGCACCATGTATTATGCCAATGCTGTGTAGGTATCCAAGTCTTCCACTTGGTTTAGATACTGGAGGGGGAAAAATGCATGTTTCTTTGAGCTTATTTTGCATCCTCACTGTAGAGATGGCTGTCATTGAAACCAAAGTCTTGAAAAAACAAAACCAACCAACCAAACAAACAAACAAAAAAAACAGCAGAGGATTTGCTGGTCACCTTGGAAACAAGGCTTTTGATGGAGAGGTTGTATATTTGGCAATACTTTTTACTGACTTCCAGTTACAATAACCATGCACATTTCCAAATGTTTATCTGCTCTTCAGTGCAATAGTTTGATTATTATGTGTTAGAGAGGAGGAAACTTCTCTAAATACAAATAATTGTCTTTAAATCATAGTAAAGTAACTTAATAAACAATATAAACATATAATAATACTATAACAACCCATATAATAATACTATAATAACCCCTGATTTGCAGAAATCAGGTTTTTATGTAAGGTTAAATCATACAAATGGGGGTTATACCAAAAGAATTCAATGCTTAATTCTTTGGACATGCGTTAAGATTAAAGGCCAATTGTTTCAAAGCATGGTGGAGAACTATTTCAATTAAGCAGTGAATAAAATTGATAGTAATAGCACTACATTTGTTTGTAAATATCCAGACATCCTACACAGAGAGACCCACGAGCTCAGTAAAATCATTCACACACTTCTGCACACTGCTGGCTCTTTAGTCCAGAAATACAGTCCTTGCCTAACTTAATTTTATTTTAAAAAAGTTTAATTTTCCTTTTTTTCTTAAATTAAAATATTATTGAAACTTGCAATTAATGTTTTGTTTGTTTGTTTGTTTTCTAAGCACAGGTAAATGAATCAGTCAGTGCATAATCAAAAACTGAACCAGAAAAATCATCAATGATTGAATAAAGAGGGCACTGCTTAAAAACCTAGGGGTTGACTGTGGTGAGTGTCAGTGAAACAACTCCAGATATACTTTGGAATAACATTAGATAAGGTTATCTTCACAGAAATGGGACCCTGAAATTCTCATTTATTGTGCTTATGTACAGGAGAACCAATACAGGACTAAAGTAGTTTCAGTGTGTGTTTCAGAATACAGTCTTTCCATCAACTGTAGTTTCACAAGCTCAGTGATATTGTCCCTGGACCATGAATATACTGTTTGCTCTTATTTAGAGTGACTTACTAATTGTGGATATTAAAGTGATAGTAAATCTACCTTTGAAAAATTGTAACTGCAAATTCTAACGCATGTAGACTTGACTAGTAATATACACATTTGTCTATAAATAAAGAATTTTTTATTTATTTATAAATTCATTATCAATGTCAATTAAATTTATTTTTAGTATAATTGTAACACATTAGTGTAGTATACACTAACATCACCAGATGATAGAATTCTTATTAATACTGTTATCTGACTGTGACACCATCTTCTTACTTCCATGCTAGTAATCAAAAATTTTTATTGGTAGGATCTTTTTTAGTGGCAATGTATAATCCCTTGTATAATGATTATTTAAAATATCTATGAGTCTCAAAGGCTTGATTTTTTTATTTTTTTTATTTTTTTTTCCCCGTGTGTTTTCAAGCAGTGTTTAAAATTCTCTTTGGCAGCCGAGGAGAAGCTGCAAGACTTACTAGATGTATTTTATTCTTAATGTTGTTTTATGGTGATTTAGGTTTCATGTGAAACCACATATATGCATTTCACCTCAAGCATGCCAGTTATCTAGAAGTTGTTTGCATGCATGGTTACTTGCAGATTTGGATATTTCATTTTAAAATGTTTATATCTGTTTCAATAACTGTCATAAACATTCAGTTGACTCTACAGATGCTGTGCATTGTTGCTTAAAATGAATCCTCCAGATCTGTATGCAAGTCTGTACAACTGTATTGGTTTTATTGCATATGTTTAAAACATTTTTTTTTTTGTTAAATTCCTCCCTTTCTTTCAACCTGTTTCTTCCATACAAAGTAAAGATATTCTTGCTTTCAGCAGTGCATTTGTTTAATACATTCTGAAATTTCTACGATGGTGACAAATGTATTAATTTAATGAGGTGGGTTAAATTTGTATATTAGTATGTTTATATGCAGAGCACTTAGGAAAAGTAAACAATTAATCAGTGTAAACGTGTTTGTAAACCATTCTGAAAACACTAATATCTAATTATTCATGCTTATGTTTTTTAATGTTATTAGAATAGTTGCTTTTTCTTTTCTAACCAAATTAAAAGATAGGTATATCAGAGACCCTTAATTTTCTTAGCTAAGAAGCCAATGGATCTTGTGTCCTTCTAGTCATATCATAGATGATCTAGCAAAACATTTTAGCTGATGTGTGCTTTTAGCATATGACTAATCTTTTGACTTAAGTGGTGCTTTCCTTTTCTTTAGGATTAATGATAAAGTATTTCTTTTTGATTGGGGCTTGAATGCTCGATATCTTGGTTGATGTTTTTGCAGTGCTGCTATTTAGTCTCCTGTGTGCATGACCTCAGAATACAACTTTGCTAGTTGCAGGGAAGTTTGGTGGTGTAAGGCTTTCTGGAGGTTTCACTCAAGAAAACTTAGTTAGTAGTCTAAGTGAAGGAAGTACTTGGTCTGCACTGAGAAAGAAAAAGGTCCTTCACCAGTGCTACAAGTATTTGCCAAGAGGTGGGACTTAACATTCTCAGAATGCATTTATTCTTAAGGAATTTTGACATTCTTTAATGTTGGGTACCTGTCAAAACACTTTCAGGCATTTAAAAATCTCTATATGCCTTCTGATGATTGACTTCCACTTTCAGACTTCAGAAAAAGCTTTTTTCCCCTCATCTTATTCAGTAACAGCTTTCCATTGACATGCTCTGTGCTGGACTCTGCTGGTGGCCAGGGGTGTGCTGAGGAATTTGGCCTCAAAAAACAAACTTCTCTGTGGACCTTGTTCAGCAGGACAACTGTAACGCTGCTTTTGCAATCCAGATTTTATTCTGCAGTGTGGTCACTATGAGAGGACAAATTGCAAAAGGCAAATTTTATAAGGCATGTGTATGACAAACATATGTGACGGTTTCCTACATATGAAAAGGCAAGATGGTCCTGAGCAGTGCAACCACCTGAAAAGCTAATCTGACTAGGAGAAACATGTTAGTATGATGGCTCTGTGTGACCAGAGAGGCTGCAGGGACAGGAGAGGTCTCACTTCCTGCACTTTCATATCCTAGAATTTGAGGCTGAGACTTGGAAAATGGTAGAGCAGTTGTTGAAAAGGGGCATGAAACCAGGAGTGGCTTTCCTGTATGTTAAGAAAATAGATAACACCGTTACCAACAGACACTGTGAATAAATGAGAACAGGGAGGCTTTGCTTGAGTAGTAGGGAAGTGGTCTGGTGCCCCAGCCTGTGGGCTGTCTGTAGGGCACTGCTCTCAGGGGATGCAGTTGCCCCACATTTTTTTTTTTTTTTTTTTCCCCTACAGCAAAAGAAGTGCTTCAGGAGTTTCAAGTGTCAGCTCAGGGAAGGATCTGTCAATGTATAAAACGGGTTTTGGTTCTTCTGTTCTCTTCAGCACCTTTGTCATCAGGAACAAGTCTTTGGCTCTGACAGAATGAATTTGTACTGCTTTCACCTTTTCAATCTTGTTATTAAAAATGAATCCCAATGAAGCTGGCAAACTTAATGTATGTTATGCCTCCAATTACAGTGAGTATGTATAGACAGCCACTTGGGAGGTGCAAAAGGAGGGGATGGGCAACTCATGCCAAGCTGCAAGGGCAGTTTAAGGACTGATACTATGAGATGCCAAGTTACCAGGAGAAACTGGAAAGGCTGGCATAGATTAGTGTGTCCTCACAAGGACAGGTGGCTGAGAAACATTTTGATCTTTCCTTGGCCACCTCATGCCGTGTTTGACAAAAGGTGTTGTAGAATCTGAAATGGTTTCACCTTCATGCCAAGCTGTCAAGACCTTTGATTTTTGCACTGAGGAGACATTTGTTCTGTCCTGATTCCTTTGTTCATCCTTTTTCACTGCGATGCCACTATTGCCTTTCCTAGTAACTGCAAAAAACAACCCTGTTTGTGGCAAGCAGAGACATGAGTTGCCAATGCAGCAGAAACTCTGGAGGTCCAGTTTGTGCTACAAGCTGTCATTGCATCACTGGCATTGGAATATCTTCAGTGGGATTTGTGCCTTGGAAAACTGTAGCTGTCCTCTGCCCAAGCAAGTCCTGCTGCCTGGCCTCAAGAGGCAGGGAGGCTGTGGAGGCACTCATAGCAGGGTGTGCCCAGAAACGCCTCTGCACAGGAAGAGGGGCAGCGCTGTGAGGAGGCACACACTCTGGCCCTGCAGCATCCATGCTGTAGATGGATCCATGGCAACGCATGTCAGCTCATTTCCACATCTGTCTAGGTGGAAATAACAAAAACAGAGTTAAATGTGAATGTGTGCAAGGGGCAGGGTGGTTAAGCTCAACCAAAGGAGAGAACATGGGCACTTGGTTAGCGTGAAACAGCCAAATGCAAGGGCATAGTGTTGTGCTGCTCTGTATATCCTTCTGCACTTAACATCTACATCCAGGTTATCAAAAAAAAATATCCCAAAGCATCTTCAGAGTTATGAAATACCTTATTGTCATTGAACGAACCCAGAGGCAGAGAGGCGAGGTGCAGCTCTCGGCTGAGGCCTGCCAAAGCTGAGGAGTTGTGTGCAGGACACTTAGCAGACACCTGCATCTTCCTGCTGAAGGGAGGAAGGGAGCTGGGGAGCTGGGTGCTCTGCTGCATTGCCAGCAAGCACCAGAGCCTATGTTGTGTATTAAATTGAAACCTAAACTTTCAAAATATTTATATTATTTCCACTGGCTGATAGCGTTCCAAAAGATAATTAAAAATAATAATAATAATAAAAATCTGTGCAAGTACTGCATGATCAGGGAAGTTAGGGATTTAATCACATGCATTCAAGCACCACTGAGCACCTTGTGATAAAACTGAATGTCCTGAAACCCAGCTCTCTCCTTGGGAAATCACCTTTCATATGCCCAGAGATGAAAAAGGGGCTCCTATGGGTCTGTCAGGGCAGAGCCCTGCAGCTAGGGCCTGTCCCACTACCCAGCAGGGCAGCTGGGGGCACCATACACCTCTCTGGGGACAGGCCACACTGGGACATCTGCCCAGGGCTGGGGCTAGGATCAGACCCAATGAGGACCCTCTGCAGGTTCACAGCCTGGCCTGGGAGCTGTCCCTGCAAGACTCCTGGTGGTGATCCGCCACCTGCCTTCCTCACTGACCTGGCTTCAGTGTCAGGGTGGTTTTGTGGCTGTACTCGTTGAACTCTGACTGGGATTGGAACACAGAGGTGCTTCTGTCCTCTTTAATTATACAGACTCCAAATGTCTTTAATCTTAGCAAGATGTGTTTCTGAGTTTACAGTTATGAGACTAACTGTTCTGCTTCCAGAAATCTTGCAAATTCTTTTTGCTAGCCCCAGGCAATGAAGCAAATGAAATGTGAGGGAGGAATGTGGAAGAAAATAATAATAATAATTGCTATAATTATCTGTTTGGCTTATTTTCTGTGTTCCTCAGCTGCTTATGGTGATCAGTCCTTCATTTTCTTCTTACATCATACACTTTGCAATGGACTTTTAATGTGGAAATGCCCACTAATCTGAAGAACTAAACAATTGCTTCTTCCAAGGCCATACTAGCAATTCAAATCCACACCTGATAATATAAAGATGAGCCAAAATAGCAAGTTAGAAAATTATTTTTCTGAATCTATGGTTTTGGAAAGTGTTAAACATGTCAAAATGTTGTTTTGGGGAATACAAGCAGTCTTTCTCAGGGTGAGATGGGAAAATACAGTCAGAGCATGTCTGGCTACAAAAATCTCATCCTGCTTTCAGGACTGTCTTCACGTTGTGTTTAACATCAGATGGTAATAGTATTTAAGGTGCAAAAATATAAGAGCAAATGGCCACTGGTACTTCCAAGTATGCACTGGCCATTAATTGGTCTTTGGTGGTACTGGAGAACTGACAGTGTATTGTACGTCAGAAGTGTTTGTTTTGTTTATATTTCTAGTCTCTCTTGCCCAATTATCTCCTGTACTGTGCACAGGATTTCCCTTCACAGTGTGTGCATGGGGAGTCGCAGATGGAGCATTGTGACATATCATTAGTGCCAGCTGGACACGGCTGCTTGCATGGTGCTTTACTGCTGTCTTGCAAAGTAATCATCACCAAAGTCAGCAGTCTTTTGACCCAATGTTAGTTTCATGCAATAGCAGGAGTTAACAGTTTCTCCTAATAACAGGGGAAATTTTATTGGTTTTATTTAGGTATGAGAAATAGTTTTAAATGCCTGCTGTAATGGAGGCCAGATAGCTGCAGAACATGAAAGCTATATTAACAAATTCCTTAACAATGGAATGGCCTGGGTTGAATTAAACAAGCACTTTAGAAATAAAGAAGTTGTACCTCTCATTGCATTCAGGTAGTTGACTTATCTCTCCCGTTCTGTATCTCATTTCTAGATGTTCTGTTTCTTTCTTAAAATGTGCACCTTCATTCCTGATTCCAAGGAGGTATATGAATTTAAAACCTCTTTATCACATCAGTTGTATTACTTGCATTGTCATGCCTAAAGGGTATACCAGCCTTTAAAGTGGATAGAAAATGTATGGCAAGGAACCTGTTTTGCTCTGTGGGGGCTTACATGGTCTGGCCAAATGAAGGTTACTTGCCCAGAAGCAGGGAGAATGGCAAAAAGCATCTGACTGAGGAATACTCATGTTTAGCATCAAAGGGCTTAGGATATTGAGCCTTTCCAACTTTTTTAAGTTTCCAAGTTGTTCAAGTTGCAGAGAGATTCTCGTCATTCTTACAGCGTTGTGAAGGCACATATGGGGAGATGGGGTAAAGTTGAGGAGGCCATTGCTGTCATGCTCTATCAGATAATGCAATGGTTAGCTTCCTACATGTGAAAAAGCTTCTGAGACCTCTTGTACATGAAAGGAGAAAGGGCAAGCTGAAATCTTTACCGCTTTACTGAGTGCGCCTTCTGTCTGCTTCAGCAGAGAAAGCTGCAAGTTCAGGAAATAGATAAAGACAGGTTATTATCTTTAAGTAATACAAGTTTGTTTGTTTGTTTGTTTGTTTGTTTTTGTGTTGTTTTTTATTTGTTTGTTTGTTTTTCCACCAGGGATATTCATGTCCCATGAATCTTCTTTCCTTGTGTACATGTATGATTTATTGGTCTTTCAAGAAACTTGCTTAGAACATAAAGCAACATGAATCCCTGACATCAATATAAATTCTTTGTAGATACTAACAATAGGCCTGTTGGGCTACATCTGGATTTTCTTCCTGACTCTTTCTGTTGAGTTGTGTAGGACCTCATGCTCTTAGCATGAGAAGTATAAGATGTCTTCCACATCGGCAGCAAGTGTGCAAGACTGCATTGATTTCTGCTCTTTCCTACAAATGAGAAGCTGCTCTAGAGTGGTTTTTATGTATATATATATATTTTTATTTTATTTTATTTTTTTTAATTAAAAACAACAGCAGTTACAATGAAGATAAGAAAACTGTGAACTGTAGGCTTATGTACACAGTGGATTTGGATGTATGCATGGGAAAAATAGGTCTGGAACTAAAATTGTGAATTCAGGAGAAATTTAGTGAATAATCTTAATCAGGTAGAGTTATTGCAATGTCAGTGTCTTTTTGCTTTTGTATCTCATTTGGGATATATTGAAATTTCCCAAACTATTTAGAGTTTTATTGTTGTTGTTGTTTTGTTTTTCCCCAGACTATTTATAGTTTGGGTGCTTTTCTTTTTCCAGATTATAATTTTAGGCACATGACAGTGCTTACCAAACCTCCCTTACTTGTCCTGAGTGTGTGAGCAGCAGCACTGTGGTTAAGTGCAGGACCCTCTGCACTGCACATTTAGCTTCTTTGTGCCCTGAGCCTACTGGCCTTCCACCAGGTGTTGAAGGTCTATATACAAAGTACAGTGTTACACTACAGACATTTTCCTTTAAGATCTCTCTCCTGAAAATGCATTTTGAAATTTTGAAAACTACTTGTCAAAATGTTTTTTTTTTTTTTCCCTCGCTTTTACAATTGTCTGAATAAAGAGAAGAAAAAAAAAACAATACTGGGCTTCATAAACCCAGAACTAAATAAACCACTTCCGTCTGCTTCAGTCAAAATAGCTTTCACTGTCCCAAAAAGATTCTTTACTTATGTCAGAAGAACCTGTAAAAATAATGGTGACTCTGGTTTGAATCAATCCCCACACCCCACCGCCCCACCAGTAATTCTTCAGTTTACCTGCCAAACTGAAAGAAGAGTTGTGTTGACATCTTTAGCCTCTGGTCTTTTTCAACTTTCTATGCTGAAGAATCAACAATAGTCTAAAAATAGTCTAAAATTGTTTATTTTGGTTCACAGATTTTCATATCACATGTAGACAAAGATGAGTAAATACAGGCAATCTATTAAGTTAATCACAAACATACTCATTTTATTGCATTTTTCCATTATATTGTGTCTTATGTGCATAGTATACAATTTATTTCTTGGTGGGGAGCCAGTATTTTTCAGCTCTTTATAAAAGATCTCTTACAAGGGGATACAAGCTGCTATTAAAAGGTTTTATTGAAATACTCTTGTCAGTGGCTGGCAGTATTTGACTGTGGCCTACAGTGATGCATTTGGAAGTATAGTTCCAACTGTAGGAACTACTTCAGGATTTCTGTTTTCATTTCCTCTTGCTTTTGGTAAAACACAGATCCAAAAGAATTATTGATTGTGACATTTCCAGAATTTCCTTTTTTTACATTAAAAATACGTTAAAAAATTAATCTCACGTAAATCACAAGAGAACACTTATAAATAGTCCCATTACTAAGATAAAATTAAAATGTTTCTGTAGAAGAGGATCTCCTTTAAATTTTGATTAAAGAACTAGAACAGGGGGAACTCATCCCAACCTTAGTAGGCATGGCTGGCTTTTAAAAGGTCATCATTAGGTGGAGTCAATTTCCAGAGTCTGATCAACCAATTTGCAAAACTTCTCAGTATGAGGCCCTTCATATGGGAGGGAGAACACAGGACAAATTTCAGGGCCTGAAATCTCAGTGAGTACTATGGGGAGGGAATGAGGCGTTAAATGCCTCTTGTGTTTGGGATTTCTGTTTTTCCTTTTGCTGTTAAAGATGTTCAGGCCTTTTATTGTGATATGTGTATGTGTGTGTATATGCATCAGTGGTTATGACTGACCAATAAATTTTGCAGTTTTATTTGTATTTAAGAGAGAGTTCTTCAGTGTCATTGAGTAATTTAGCTTAGAAGGCATCTCAAGATGTTACTCCAGCCCTCCACTGAAAACAGGACCAACTTGTATCATCTTAATTAGTTTAGGATTTGGTTAGTTCAAATTAGTTTCATATCTTTGAACATGGAACAGTAGACTTCAAAACAAGACTTAATAAAATACTTCGTTGTTTCATGGAGATCTTACATTCTCAGTCATTTTTTATTATTTTAAATGATTCTTTACATAAATTTCTTAAAAATAGCAGTGAAGGTATGAAGCATTTAGATGCTCAGCAACACTTTCTAAGTTAATATTGTAAAGTGAAATGCTTATCTCTCATGTGCATGTCTGCATGTGTATCTCCTAATTGGTAATGTTCTTGTGTTTGCCTCCTCATGTTGTGGTGGGCTGGCATACTATCCTCTTTGGCTTGTCTACCAACTTTAGGATCTTGAGGAAGGAAGAAAGGAAGATGATCTAGCTTCTGACAGTAAAAGATAAGTGGACCTCTGTGTAATCTCTTATTGGACAGCCTGTCTTCTTAGTACTGTGGTTATCTGTACTAGGAACTAACATACATATTGGGCTTTTTGAGATTATGTCTTTGTGTATTCTAAATCATTGCTCTCCAATGACTCATCCTGGATTTTTTTTTTCTTTCAAACGAGCAGCACACTTTTTTATTTATTTACAGTAAAAACACAAAAATGTATGGCAAAATAACTTCAGCATTAAAAAAAAGCCTTTTTTTTTTTTTTTTGGTCTGGATTATCTCCTGACCATCTGTTCTTGGTTTACTGTAGATAAGAGGATAAATGCTTTGTTTAAAAGAGAGATGTAATTTTTGTGGCCTATTACAAGTTTGCTTTATTTTTAGGAGTTTATTTTTTTTAAATTAGGGAAATCAAAAATTAATAGAATATTCTGTACCATTAACATGTGATCTGTGGAGTGCTTGAACTGCTTCTTGTGCTGTCACACTTGTGTTTTGATATTGTCTGTAGGAATTTTACATTCCCTGCTTCTACCCACTAGTTTTGGCTTCAGGCTACATGGCTGTGGTGGTTTTTTTTGTTTGTTGGTTTGTTTGTTTGTTACAGCTTTCTTGAAAATGCATTAATAAAACCCATACTTTGTATTTTAAGAGGTATTACATGTATGATTTTCTTACTTGATTTGTAGAGAGTCTTATTCTGAGGTCCTGAAGTAAAAAACAAATCTGATACTATAGATGGTAAAACAGGTAATGGTATATTCTTGGTATAAGTTGTATCCCTCATCTGCCTCTCCATAGCTTTGATCTTTGGGAAGTAGGTCAGGTGGTAGGGGGGTGGAGCAATAGAGCTTCTTATGTAGGTGCAAATATAGTTATGCTTAAATGTTAGAATTTATGGTTTTGTTTGACAAATGTGGGTGCAAGGCTACGCCCTTTTCCCACAATGAAGCTAACTATCAGAAATTTTGATATGTAATTACTAGGAAAATTCTATATGACTGGAAAAAAAAATCTGTGAGGGGAGTTTACCATTATTCCCTAGATAAATTTCCTTTGCTCTGTCTCTAAAATAAAGACATGGATATTACAGATTTTTCTGCAATATGTCTTAAAACATTTATTTGTTTTGTTTGTTTTTTCTTGTTATTGTTGTTGTTGGTTTGGTTTGGTTGTTTTTGATGAACTGTTTTTCTTCCACGGATTTTGGATTGATAATTGAAAAGCTCAGATTTTCTTATTCTTATAGAATACTACTTACAAACTCTTTATTTAGAATTAGAGATGGCATACACAGCAGCAGTGTTTTCTATCCACACAGTCTTGTCAGTTACTTGTACTGCTTCCCACCTGCATTAGATTTAAATTTATGTTAAGGAAATGAAAATCTAGATGACAAAATATTCTCTTCTTTTCCATTTGGATATTTTTGGTAGTTTTGGTACTTCCGAAATCACTGTATGGATGATTTAATTTTTTTATTTTTTATTTTACTTTTAATTCAAGGTAGAAAATATTAGTGGTCATCTTGATTTTTCATTTCCAGCATCTTTTCTTGAATTCTCTCATGTTTTTAAATTTTCTTTCCTTTTTATCTGCGTGAGCAGTTCAGAACCTCCTTTAATAAATTCCTAATGCTACATCAGGAATGTAACAAAATTACATGTGTGAAATTACATGTGTGAAAGCTTGTGAACTATGAGTTTTCACTTTTCTGGAAAACAAGGATAGATAAAGTTTATCCCTGGACTGATATTGATACTTCCTGAATCATTGTTAACAGATTTGAAAAAAGGAAGTCACTTTTTTACAATTAGAAATTGTTTATTTATCTGAAAATCATTTAACAGCATTTACTTTATCCAAGTAAAGGACATTTTGAAGAGTGAAGTCTTACAGTTGTAAAAGAAATATTTTTCCTTACTGAGGAAAATATAAAATAGAAAAAAATTTTTTTAAAAAAATGCTACTTTGAAATCCATGAATATTAATGTGCAATGCAGTAGAAAATAGATATGGTGTCTCTTATAGTCAGGAAAGATTTTACAGTATACTAGAAATTGAATTTTTATTTAAAATATGTTGGTCTGTCTCATTTCTTTTGTAGAAATCATAGAGTAGTCCATAATAATGTTAAAAGTAGAGATTCAATAACTATTTCTGTTTTGCCTTTAGGAGAAAAAATATCATAACCTGAGATACTTTGCTGCAACATTAACTCGATCGTTCTCTAACTAGAAACCACAAAGCAAATTGTTTTAGAATCAGCAGAAAGATACCTTATTGTAATGTGTTTTAAAAGAACTGCCTCAAAAAAAAAAAAAAAAAAAAAAAAAAGATCACTTATAAAAGATAACCATTGTGTCGCGTGCTAATAGACCAGACAATATCTTAAACCTACCAAGAAGATGACTAAGGAGAAACTTTGTCACAGTGCAGTGATAAGTGTAGAGGTTAAAGTTTTGATAACTGAAAACACTTCAGTCTAATGGATTGTAAGAGTTACAAAATGGAAAATCCAAAAGTTGAGGGATGTTTGAACTGGACATTACCAAGTACTAATTTTCCTAAGTAACCATCACCCAAGACAAAATTAGCAGAAACTTTTCTGCTTTCTTTTACTTTTGTCAAGCACCTCAAAACAGGGCACTAGGGTTGTGCTGAATCCCATGGAGAGGTGCCCAAGCACTCTTAGCAAACAGGGGAGGGAAGTTTTACGCATTCTTACATTCTTAATTATTATTTCTTTCCTGTCTGCTTCATTTAATTCAGAGCTTGGAAACCTTCTGCATGCAGGAGTGATCCTGACAGCTTGGGAAAACACAACAATTGCACTGAAACTGCCCACTGAAAATTTTAATACTGAAATTTGTTTTATTCCTTTATACTCAGTTCTGCTGCTTCCCTCTCCTCTGTGCAACATTCACACAGTCAGCTGTTGAAGGGCACTGCAAAGCTAGGACTTGCATGCTGGCAGAGTCCATCACCCCTCTGCCTTCCAAAATTTTTCATTTTGAGCAGCTGGTGGATCAGTAGAGGCTCCAGCAGTGAGATTGGAGCTTTATTAAATCCTGGGTATCACCTTTACCTTCCGGTTCAGAAATGTTGGTTGGAACTGTTGTTACATATGTTGAGGAGGAATAGAAAGAACGGCTCTGAACCACTCAGTCCTGAGTTTGTTTTGCTTTCTGGACAAACATGTACATAGGTAGGATAAAACAAACTTCAGTTTTGATTGACATCACACCCTTCACTTTCTTTCACAAAAACAAACAATCGAACAAAAAATGACAACTTTTTATTTATTTTTTATTTTTTATTTTGTTTGCTCCTTTAACTAGATGTAGAAAAACAGCTAGTTTCATTATGTTTTTTTTTCAGGTGGCATTGTTCTACTGGAAGAGAAGAGAGCATTAATTATCTTCTTTCTGTGGACATATATGTGTTTTTCCCCCCTTTACTCCCTATACCTGAAATGGTTTGAAAGATAACTTTTAGGCAGGTTGCCAGTGTTCTTGGCCACTGTTATGGCCTCACTGACCACAGTTCCTGAGGAGTATGAAGAGGGCCATCTGCAAATGAAGGGGGAGAGGAAAAATCAGGTTTCCAAAAGAATTTACTCTCATTCCCTCAGCTATAATAAAAGGGTGCAAAGAAATTGGGATCTTTTGTTCACCAGAAATATGGATTCTGCACTAAATCCACTATGAATATCTATCTGAGACTTCTTCCAGATTCTTGAAGGTGGCCTCAGAAGGAACTTAAACCTAAATTACCTGAGTGTTGAATCCTTTGCTCTTAGCTGAAATCTTCAATTAATTGTCCTATTAGCCTTTCTACATGCCTTTTGGGTTGTTATAGCTGTCACCAGAGAGCATCTGGATGACATCATGGCAGCTCTTCTTGCTTCTGTGGGCAGCTTCTTCTGGCACATCACATATTTACATGGGAAAAGTTGGGGAAAGACCCTGCAATCCTTTCCTTTCACAAAGATTAAATCCAAGTTTATTTGTTAAAAGACTCATTGGAAAATGTTCATAGCATTGTCCACTAAATTCTGCCCGTGACCTTGCTTTCTCCTCTCCAGAGCTGGAGTGCCAATGTTTGGTTCTGTATGCATCTTTACAGGAGAAAAACGGAATTGAGAGCTTTGTTTACAAAGGATTTGTCTCTGATTTTTCCTCTGTGTATTGCCTAGTTCAAGGCTTTGTCTATATAAAATGGGGGAAAAAGCGTTATTTTTTGGCTGTGGAATGAATATTAAAACATGACCTTAGGGGTGGATGTGAATAGGCTTTCTTCTGTAGTGGGTGTCTTGAGACACTTTTTGAAGGCCTCAGTTTCCTGACACTTTTCTGAAACAATAACTCACCTACTTTACCAAACATGTGGTGTGTCAAATAGTAACCTTTCTGCTAGCATTGCAATATGTTTTGAAAATCCTCTGCTGGGTTTAAATTTATTTTCTTGTGCTGCTTCCTGCTTTTTATGGTTCTTCATCCTATACATCCTATATTGGATAACTTTTTAATTTGGTTGTTACGTGTATCTTCCTATGTGCATCTTTGTATATGGTCATTTCCCCTCTTATTTGTTTTCTTGAGGAGCTGTTCTTCACCAGTGCCTTCTATTTCTCATACAAACTTTATCTTTTTCTGTTTTATTTTATTTTTAATCTTGGTTATGACCTATCTGGTATGTCAACCTGGTATTCTTCTGTGGCAATCACTGCCGTCTAGTCATGGAATTTGTATCCTCCTTCATTATATTCCCACTTTTAAACATTTCAGAACTGACCTGCTGTATTAAGTTGGACTTCAGACTGTTAGCTTAGACTTTAGGCTGTAGAACCTCTGATTTTTATTTATTTATTTGTTTTATGCCCCAATCCATTCCTCAGTAGGTTTGTGTTGTTGTTGCATGGTGTATTTTACAAGTATGAGACACTATACTGCTGGGAATGCTTTGAGGTTCATTTTTCCCTCATTCCCCCTGTTAACTACAGAAGCCTTTTCACCTTCTGAAATGTGAATATCAGCTGGTCGATATTCGTGTTTATCTTGTGATATGGCAGAAATCTGGGATTGGCCATTTTAAACACATTTTTAAAAGGTGAACATCTAACCTTGTGTGTCTACCAGCAGAGCATCTGTTTTAATTAAATGCAAACTGCATGCTGTATTTGTCTGCTCCACTGTGGATGGCATTGTGCAGTAGGACCAGCAGAGTTTTTCCCCATAGTCAAATGAAAGCATTTATATTTTAGAAGCAGGAGCATTCTCTGGAAGTTGCAGTGCTTGGCAGCTTTAATATTGACTGCATCAGTTTTCTGATTGGTTTGTTGGGTAAAATGCCATAGAATGCTTTGCATCCTTATTGCAAACTAGGTTGAGGTCTGTCTGTGTTTGTTTATAAAATGTCCAATGGCATGGTAGGTAACAGCACAAACATCTAATGCTGTTGTCATTTGAGGGGGTTGCTGGAGGAGAACTTGGTTATATATTTTGGGGGTATCTGCTGCTCTCAGGGTTTCGTGACGTCATGTCAAAAACAGAGCTGGCTTTTACAAGGCAGTTCACAGCAATGGATCTGTGCTGTAAAATCTCTGACAGATTTCTTTCTCTTCCAAAGAGAAACCTTTGAAGAGGAAGGAGTTTAATGTGTGTTTATATATGGAAGCTACTGGGTAATAAATTGCAAAGTCAAATAATGCTGGGATTCAAACCTCCAAACTTTTCCTGCATTTGTACTATTGCCCAGATGTAGAAAACAGCATATCAGAGCAGAACCCAGGAAAAACCTTGTAGTTTTCAAAACACTGCTCTGCTCCTTAGAGAAGAAGACGCAGTGCAGGGAGGCTGTGTGTGGGCACGGGAAAGCTTGCAGGGGTTAAGCAGCAGATTACCCTAAAAGTCTTCTTGTGCAAGCAGGGACCGCACCAGGCTGCCGTGCTTTGGACAACTGTCACGCTGGCACAACTCAGTTCCTCTGATTGGGTACTCCCAGGCACTGATTAAAAATGCTGATGCTGTCTCTGCGCTCCTTTCCACTTGGAGGAGAAATCTCATTCCCCACCCCCAAGCCCACCTCTAGCATGTAAGTAATGGTGAGAAGATGAAGATGAAAACAGTGCAGCCTGAGTGACTGGAGAAATACAGCAGTCTGCCGTAGCTGCAGTGTTATGTAGGAGTCGCCTTCAGACTTCTGACTGTAGGTTTTTCAGCACAAACTGCTTGCAGGTTTCGGAAGGCTGTGAAAGGACTTGCCATTGGTGCGTTAGTGTTTTCTGTGTAGCATCATATTGCCTTGCTTTTCCCTGGACAGCTGTGTTCAGAACTTCATGTGGAAATCTTTCTATTGAAGAGAGATAAAAAGGATCCTTAATCTGATTCTCTTTGGATCTTTCTATTTTTATGGTAAGTGCCAGCATGTATTGGCTGAGCATAGCTTTGCTGCAGTGCTCGTGCTCTCTCCCTCTTTCTCTCTCCCTCCCCCCTTCCCCCGTCTGTTTTTCTCCCCCTGTGTTCTTAGATAAGCCTCGTGACCTTCACTCAATACTAGTCATCATTTTCATCTACTTCACAGCAGATGTTAGCCAACTAACATACAAGTTTTCTCTTGATTTTGCTCTTTCCCCTCTCCAACCCGGGGCTCTGAAGTATTGATTGCAATCTGAGCGCTGCCTCTTTGTCCTTGAAACAGGAGGCTTGAACATTGCTCGCAATTGCCCGTGTCAGCAACGGGATAAGGCTTTGGGGAACCAGAAAGAGAGGTTGGGTAAAGGTGTGACTCATTTCTGTAGGTTTGCACCTCTGTGCTGGAAGGGCACAGAAAGCCCCTGCTTGGTAGCCATCTAGAAAACTCTGAAACCCCTCAGTGTTCAAGTGTGAGGAGTACATGTGGTTTGTGCCACTGTTTGTTACTGGCATAAGAAGGACCAGCTTTTTCAGCATTTTCAACATAAGCCTATGTCATCAGGTGCTTGTAAATTGGACCCACTGCTTCTTACAAGTGCAGACTGGCTGGGACGAGAAGTTACAGCATAGGGAGCCCAATAACCCTGGTCCCGCTCTGATCTATACAATTGCAAATTCTTAGCCTTTTGAAGTGCTTTTACAACTTTGCGGTAGAAAAGAAGTTCATTTAAATTAAATGTTTGAAAATCTGTGCTTACTTCATCCATGCTTTAAGTTATTTTAACAGCTCTGATTTTGTAATTAAGAAAGGTCATTATTTAATCTACAGTCAACTGTGCCCTTAGATACCATTTTTTGCTCTAGTTTGTTGCATTAGATTTAAAGTACATGCAAATATATTCCTTCTGATGGATAGATATATTTCTTCACTTTCAGTGTGAGAGAGCTGCAAATATATTAACATATGTTATATGTTTCATATTGTGAATCCATGATCTGGGTTGACTGTGCATAACACTTACACACTGCAGGAATAATAAGACTTTACTAAATCTCCAAAGGTCTGCTGAAGGCAGGCATGTAGCACTGGATCAGACTCATCCCAGGCTGATCTGCCTTCAAAGCAAGGCAATGAGGTGATGTGTTCGCATACATTTGTTTTACTGAGGTAGGATAAAAGTAAAGCTTTTGTTCTGTCTTTGCATTGTCTTGGGTTTAAACAAGAAATATAATTATATCTGGAAATTGTTTTCATTATTTTATGTGTCTTACATTGTGGCTTAATAACAATTTTTCTGGTGATTTATTTTGTAATTCAGAAGATACTGCTTCACTTGAACTGCTTAGTTCAGCAGAGTTTGTGTACCTCCTTCCCTCTCCCAAATGAGTAAAAACTTTCAAACACTGCAGTTATTTTTGAATCCAAGTACAGAAAAGAAATGAAGGGTATTGTGTCTTGTTGTATCAATAAGTGTGTGCGTTGTGGGTGGGAGGACAAGCAGGGATCAGAGCAGGACACGCTGTGCTTGACACTTGCAAGGGGCACTGAGGAGAGGAGGAGGGCTTACACAGATCTGCAGGTAGGGGACTTCATGGTGCAGTGAGGTACCTGCTGCATTGCCTCCAGGGGATAAAAAAAGACAAGGTAGGGGCCAGCACATAGCCCCAACGTCAGTGGCCCAAGTCAGCTGCCTCATCAGCCCATGCGTTTTGGCATCACGCTGCACCCGCTGGTGCAGCAGATTTGAGACCTGTTTCCCTCTTCAGTGATCTGTGAGGGCATGCTGCAAACCTGCCTCTCCTGCTCTCTTGGCATCTGTATAGCTCAAACAACAGCCATCCCTAAAGCAGTCCTCCCCACTGCCCGTAACAAAAAGGCTTTGGGACCCCGTGGGGTCTGTGTGTTACTTAATTTATTTCCTTTTTTAAATGGGTGACAAAGGTGCCTGTGTTTGTTCTCTTCCTGGTTCAATAAGTGCTGACACAATTGCAGCAGCAAAGAAACTTTGGATTGTGGAAGAGGACTGGCAGTGGTCTTGTTAGCACATGTGGGGAAACAGTCCTAAGTACCTGCAGGTCATAGCACTGCTTTTGGGAGACCAAGTTTAGTCTTCTTTGGATTAAATATAACTACTAATTATGTTTGTACATCTGCATGTGGAGCTGTTTACTGAGCCCATTTGTTCCATAGACAATTATTGTAAACTTCAGAAACAAGGGGATTTGCAAAATAAACGTATAATCTAAATAATTATGAAGATCAGTTAAGTATGGTATGATGTTTTATTTTTTAGATGATTATTTTTAAAATCAGACATCCCCATACTTTAAAATCTACATTCTTACCCAACATTTAATTAAAAGAACTATTTTCACTTGAAAAATGACTCATGTCTAAAAGACTATCTTGTAAAAGCAATTTTTTAACCTAAATGTATAATCACATTTGCCTTTTTCAGTAAAGGTTTAAAAGCTGAAATATATAATGTGCTTTCTGAATAGTCGTGAGACAAAAAGAAAAGGAGAAAAAAATAATAATCTTGAAGTGTTTTTGTTGTTGTTGTTGTTTGGTTGTTTGTTTGTTTTTCCCAGTTTAAGGCACATGAGCTTGCAATGGGATGTTTATGTTTGGAACCTGATGTCTGTGTGATGCAACTGAGATGACTGTACCTAAAATCTGCCAGCATATCCTGTTGCAGACTCAGGGCCTTAAAAATAAAGATGCAATCTCCCATAAAAGCATTGAGAGGTAGAGAGAAGAGTGAATTCCCCCAAATAACAAGAAATCCAAGTAGGTAGATGTGCTTTTCTATTCTTAGGAATCCCACGAATGCTCAGATACAGGAATGTATGCATAGTACTTCCTTGTTTCACAGCATGGTGTCATGTTAATTCCTTTGCAGAGAGTGTCTGAAGACTGCATAGAAAACAACTGCAGGGAAAAAAGAAAAAAAAAAAAAAAAAAAACCGCTCTGTTCCTCAGCCAGCCAAAATCACCCAATGGTCTGATGAAGTCACTGCACTATTTTTTTTTTCCTGTGTATGATCAGTATGCATTCTTCATTTGATTTGTCCATAGAACCAAGTTCTTTAAAACTTTATACTGCACAAATACTCAACTGCTGTATACTTTTATGTTGCAAACATATAGGGGTACATTTTGCAGAAGGCTCTTTAATTTTCCATAAAATTACTCCAGTAGTTTTATGTTTGTTATGTACTCATATCCTTTTGGACAAAACCTATGCAGTCAGCTGTTGGTTATCACTGGTTGGAGAATGCCATTAACCAGAATTACCCATGCCCCAGCTTCCTTCTGTGCCCCAGACTGGCATGGGACACTGGACTGTGCGCAATGCAGAGCTTGAGTCATCAGTATTAGACAGTGCACTGGTTAGCGGTTTCCAAAGCTCATTCTGAAAACTGTTTACAAATGTTTTCAAAAGTACTGTAATACATTATATTTTTATAGAGTTCATGTAATTACATGTTATAACATATATTATAGTCATATATTATATGATACATTAATTGTGGTTTTGTATGGTTGCTTCTTCATCCCTACCAATACAAGGACCTTAGCAGGTGAGCTGTCTTCAGTCCAGGTGCTACTGGATACAACCTGGATGCAGTGGATGTTCAGAAGTCCTGTGCTTGAATGCTGTGCTACATAACCTCTCAGGAGAAGTTTGGTGCTTTGGGAAATATTTTACAAGTTTTGTGCGTTGCTCATTTCCTCTGTGCCTGTGTGGAAGGTTTTGTTGTTGAGCATCATTAAATGTGCCTAATACATCTCCTGTGGATATGTTGCCCTCTAAGTAGGTGCTTGCACTCTATGACTGTCAGATCTCATGGCATCATGCTTTCTCTGTCTTTGCAACAGTATAGCATTTGTGTAGATCTATCTAACTCTTCCTTGAAACTGTGGGCTTTCAGTTCATGCCATTCAGATATGCTCATGTACAACTTCTGCATAGGAAATACCAGACAGTAAGTTGAGAGGTCTTCTGTATGTTAAAGAACTTTTTCTTGCATAGTATCAGTCACAACCATGCCATTCCAGATTCACTTGGAGCATCATTCAGTGGAGCTTACTCTGGGAAAGATCAAAGAACTGAGGCATTCCTGAGTGACCACTCTATTTTATAGGTTTCTTCACATGTTCAGACACATCTGAACATAAAGTTTGATATGAAATTGTAAATTATTTACTTTCAAGTGACTCTGGAAACATTCATAGCCTTTTTTGATGGAAGGTGGGGAGAAGGCAAGACTACCTAAAGTTGAGTCAATCAACCTTAAGTGACCCTGTTCTGGTAATCTGTGATATCTCAAATCAAAAAGTTTACATTGTTCTGTTTGCAGAATAAAATGAAATATTAATCTGGTTAAAAGTTATGGGATAGCTCCTCAGTATCCCAGTGGAGGGGATTTTCATACTGGAGCATGTTAATGCAAATGTTCAATCTCTAAGAACAACACCTCTGAATAGGATGAATATCACTGAAGCTTCGATTAAATCCCCTAATAGGGGTGCTAATAGCACACAGCTTTCTGCACATGGATGGATTTTGCCCTAGGAGAACATAAGTCAGAGAGAATATTTTCAGGAAAGCCTCATGTTTCTATGGAGCAGACAATGGTATTAGTTTCTAAGAGCTGGATGTAGGCACAGTGCTGCAAGTCTCATCTCTCAAAATACCTTCCCTTTCTTTTACCACCTCAGGAGGAGTTGCAGCAAGCATGCCTCCAAATCCAGCCCTGAGAGAACTCTGGTCCCCACCGGATGGTAAAGTCTGAATTTGATTCAGAGATTTCCAGACTCTACATGTAGGATTTAACTCTCCAAAGGCAGGCTTGCTGTCCAAGAATTTTGCACTACTTGGTCATGTGAAAGCCCATACTACCAATGGATAAATGTATTGTTTATTTGCTTGTTTTTTCTTATTTTATTTACTTATTAAATAAACCCTCTGAATTATTCTGAATGCACTCTCTAGAATCATTTCAGTACTGGTGTTAGCTCTATGTTTTGGTGGTTAAGTGTCAGATAAGAGCTAGCAGGTCACCTGCTAAAAAAAAATAAAAAAAAAAAAAAAAATTTTGAACAGTCAGTATTTAGATGACACCAAGAAGGATTAGGGCCATGTCATGCTTGCTGTGTGATCTAAAATCTCAAAATTACGAAGGTGTGGATGCTGATTCTAGCAGGTTGGCTCCTCATGCTCTCTGCATCAGTAGAATAGTAGAAGTTAAAGATTCTAGATGGTTTGATTCTAGATTCTTTTATGGTTTGAAACACATCTGAGATGTCTATCCCAAATCTCCTAAAGGAGCCTATTCTTGTTTGATGTGAAGCTTCTGTATAATTTAAGGCATCTGTAGGTTTAATATCATCACTGCCGGTAAATGGTTGGTATAGATGCCTGTTTCAGGATAGATTATTTTTTTAACTTAATCCATTTGCTCCTGTTTGTAGTCCCCTGCAGTATTGATTTAATTCATTGTTTAATATGATGCTTACAGCAAGTTATTTTATATGGTGCCTTTAAATATAGAAAAATGATCGTGTCCCCCTTGTTTTTTGAAGGAGGGATTTAATTAACAGAATTACCTGAGAAGAGCAAGACTGAATCTTCTCTGAGCTAGGTTGCTGTAGGGAAAAGCTAGCCTGGGGATGATCTATTTTGGATCCCAAGAGATTATTCCTGTTTCAATTCTTTGTCTTTGTCAAAACTGTTTTTCATGAAAATTAGTCACAATATTCCATGCCATAATGGAATCCTAGAGACTTGTTCTAAACAAGCTTGGGAGTTCTTGGAGAATCAGTTCCTTTAAATACAGACTGAAACCCAAGGCTTTCTGAAGTGCATTGGTATGTCTCTGTATCCTGGCAGACCCATATACTTTCTCCATGTTTTTTATCCATCCCCCAGGCTTGTTTTAGATCTTTTCTTGTTTGTGCTCCATCTTGCTGTGTCTGTCACAGTTTTTCCTTGGCACATACTTCTCTTGCCTTTTTGCATATTTGATTGCCTTCATATTTTTCTTATTTTTGGTTTTCCTTTGTTGGTTCTTCTTTGTTCTTTATAGGGATGATATCAGTGTTAGTTTTGTTTGTTTGTTTGTTTTTTGATTGGTTGGTTGGTTTTTCTTCATACTGATTGTCCTCCTTTTTCTTTGTTGTTTGCTTTTTGTTGTTGTTGTTGCTTTTTGATGTATTAGATATATGATGTATTTGATATATGATACTGTATTCAGTTCAGGTAGAGTCCTGCTCTGATTCAGTCCTTGGAATCAGCAAATATGGTGTTTTCCAAGAGACTGTTAAGCTTGTATAGAACTGGAGAACAGGAGGCAGCCATAGGCAGGTTTAGCAGGACAAAAGGATTGGAACCTAAGAGACAAATGAAATGGCAATCTCATTAGCATGAATACTGTTTTCCAGAATATGCTAGGAATAGCATACATGTATTCTATAATTACAGACTCTTGAGGTCAAAGAGCCATAATGAAGAAGAATTAGGCAATTTATACTGGCCAGAGTTATTTCAGTCTTTGAGGATTAAAGCTTGCAGCACTGCTTTGGTTTATGCTCAGTGTTTTTGAGGCTATTGGCATAAAAGTTCTTTATTTTAGATAAGAAGGGGAAAAAAATGAAGGTGGTCCTGCCCTCAGGAGAAGAAAAAGAACACCTTATCTGATTTCCTATTGTCCCCATAGAAACACCTGCAGTGTTTGATTTTCTAACCTATGTCATTTAAGTAACAAACTCTTCTAGAAATAGATAGGGAGAAATTCCTGATCGCATTTAGATTAAATCCAAGGCAGTATAGTTTCCACCTGTACAATTAGTTTTGTTTTGTGTGGTGCCGAGTGTTGATAATTGTCCCCATTTTTCTCTCTCTACATCTTTCTATAGACCACTGGCTCAGCTTAGGTTAAGAGGTTCCTTCTAACTAGTCACACTGAAATTGTTGAACCATGGCTAGACTCAGGAGAGGTCAAGAGGTAGTAACAACACACCATATGGCTAAAATTCCTTTTTCCTTTGACAATAAAGAATTTGTGATGTAGACTTCAGAAATGCCTTGGCAAGATTTGATAACCCTCTGCTTCAGCATGCTTCATGCAGCCTATTTAGTTTACATTCATAAAAACAATAGGTTTTCAATCATTTTTATTACTATATTATGGTTAAAATCTGGTTACACAACTTTTGCAAAGCTTATATCAACATTTAGTGCCCCATGGTGAAGTTGTTGCTGTAGCTTTTGCTACTATTATTGCACTATTGTCACCAGAAACAATTCTGCCAACAAAAAAGAAACAACATATTACTTTAGTTTTCTTTTAAACTAATAAGCAGTGACACCCAATCATTGTTCATATTAGTACTGAGACTTTTGCACATTAGCATACTGCAACATAATTTATTTGTGAGAAACTTTTAGGTCTTTGCTTTCCTTTAGGGCTAAAACTCAATCAGATCAGTGGTCAGGTAACTTTCTCTGCTGTTTTAATTCTTCCTCCTCTATTTCAACTTCTGTCTCTGATCTTATTTCTTCTAAGTCTCCACTCTTTGTTTTGCCATTTGCTGGACATGCTGTATCTTGACTCACTTCCAGGTTCTAATCCATTTCCCCTCCAGCATTTCTTCTTGCTCCTTCTGTTCTTTACCCACTCCTGAAACCTATTTCTGTGTCCAGATGTCCCACTCACATACCAGTGATTGTTTTTCCTCTCCCATTTCAAGTTCAAAGCTGTGAAAAAAATGCACTCAGTCAGACCTCTGAATTAAAATACTTCAGCAGTGCTTCTTGCACAGATTAAAGTTCTTGCAAATGCAATAGCAAATAATGGTTTCCCATTAATTGTTTGGTAAACAATACAATGACAGTTAAAGGTCACATTACAATGCAGAGGCATAACAGAAGTGCAGTGTGAAATTTCAGTATGATAATCTAATTTCCTAAACTCAAGGCAAAATATCAGAAATGAAATTCAATACGTGTTACAGTGAGGATGTATGGCAGGCCTCTACTTGTCTTCATGCTTCGCATGTGTCATTGTTTGCTGAAGGACACCTTGGCTCAAGGGTTACATAGAAAAGAGTAATGGTGAGGAAAGGGAGATGGGTTTGGGATATGTGCTTCTCTGCAGTCCCAAGAGGGAGAGGAGTAAGAAATAGTGTGATGGATGTGACACAGATTCACTCATTTTCAACATTTTCTTAAGGTCAGGTTGTGATGACAGAAACTTTGTAAATCCAGGATCTGCTATGAGCTTTCTGCAATCATATGACATTTGTGACAATTGCTGCACAGAAACTTGTTCCTTGTCAAAGATTTACATCACCTGCTCAAGATCATACAGAAATCTGTGTCTTTGTTGAACTCAGCTCTTAAGCCTGCTCATGCCAGGCAGGCCTATTTTTTCCACAGAGGGAAAAAGCGAGTTTTAGAATAGATAAACTACATTCAAATAGGCAAGGTAAAAAAAGAAAACTTATTACATTCTGGGTTCTGAAATAGATAAAAATCCTTAGAGAGATTTTTAACAGAAAAAAAAAATGTAGATACAGAATTTGGAGTAATATTTAGGGTATTTGCTAAATAATTTTCATATCACTGCTGCTTGTCATGGCTTGTCTAAACATTCTCAATTGTTTGCTTTCCAGGGCATATCATGACGTCTGGTTAGATTTTTATGTGCTCTGAAGCTCTCACTTGTTGTGATTGTGGTGCACTCTGGGCTAACTGACTTGCAATTGAAGTGGTGTTTCTGCTTCACTGTTGTCAAACATATGTCCTCTTTGCTTTATAGACTCCAGGGGAAAACCATGTTCTGAGGCCACGCTGTTAGCACTTAGATCTTTTGAACTGCATTTCTTGAAACATCTGTAAGCTTGCTAATAGATCTTATGCCTCATATGACTTTGTGAGTACTGCAGTGCATTCTTGGGTGCTAGCATTGCAGTCCAGATATGTTTTATTATACTAAAAAGCATGGGAGGGTGCAGAACGAATGATTTGAGAATTAATAAATGCCAGAATTTGGCTGCATCTATGCATTATCCTATAGACTTTAGTCATATGTTCACACGCAATGTTTTTCATAGATTTTCTTTCTTCTTTTTATTTTTGTTGTTAAGTAGTTTGTCTCATCCTATAGTCAGTGTGTATGATTCAAACCATTCCCCCTTCCCACAAATAAATAAATAAATAAATCATCATCATCATCATCATCTTGTTAGATGTATTTTTATGGCCATCGCCATAACTTCTGCTAATCTCCAGATGGCAAATATTTTTTTCTTCATAGGAACTACAACTTGCCATGTTATTATTTCCCTTGTTGTTGGTGGTGGATTTTATTATTTTATAGATAATGAGCTGAGATTTCACATGAAAGTGAGAAATTTCCATTAGCTTAGGTTACTGAATTTGAAATTTTGAGGGAATGATTTTTTCCATGCCTTTAGCACATTCTAGCATTTCATATAATCAGAATAAGGCTTAAACTGACACCAAACATATGCTTACTGTAACTTTGATTAGGTGTTATAAGCTGGGTATTTGGATAGTGGTATATGCCTGTTGAAGTCTTTAGTTAGCAGCATTAAAAGCAGAGGTATACAAGTACCTCAAGATAAAAATTTCAGTTCTTCAAACCTGAGACAAGCATTTCTCTTCATGCAGCTTCAGACTGCATTTGTGGAAGCAGCTTCCCCTCTGCTGAGGGAGACTCCACGTAGAGCTGATGTTTATCTCAGAAGTGTGTCCCAAGTACACAGTGAGGATAAAAATTCTGTGTGGTCAGGAATTAAAACCTGTATCATATTGCATAAGCACAAAATACTGAATGTATGTCACAGATGCAGCCTTAAACCTGGCATTTCTTTAAGTCAGATGTCTTGATATTGCTAACTCAACACTCCTTTGAGTGTTTTTTAATATGTCAACAACTAAATATTTTAAAAGACAAGGTAACATCTAGGAATTTTGTCCTCTGATAGTGAGAAAAATGTTGGCCATATATGTAGGACAGATATTTAAGAGCTTTTCTTCTTCCTGGGCATGGGCATACTGTGGAGTTAGCCTGGAGCTGCACTCCTCATTCCATAGGCAGAGCAGTCACAAGGGGTTAATTTATTCTATTCCTAACGTGTTGAGGTTTGTTTAAAAGCTGAGGAGGGGGTGCGGAGAGGAACTGGGGGAATTATCCTTGTTAAAGTGCTCTTGACCACAGCCTAAGTGTATTTTTGTCCAGTTGTTAGGAAGTAACAGGGTAGGAGCACGGCATGGTCAGGGTAGGGGAGTCTTTAGAGAATTTGGGTGCCAAAATCCAATAACCCTAACTGCACATGACAAACACTATTTCTGAAATTTTTATGGTGTGAAAATTTTAGGTAGATTTCTCATGACTGATTAAGGTCTGCCTTAATGGGATAGTGAGCATCTATCAAATATTAAATCCCTGGTCTAACATACAGAGGATATATTATGTATATTTTGGCATACCAAAGTACATGTCTTTTTACTTCTGTTGTCATAAGCAACTGAGAATATTTTGCTGTAGAATTAAATAAACCAACCTACAGTAAAAGCTGGAATTTATTATTTCACCCAAAAGATACTTCAACAGATCTATTGTTGAGAGAAAAAAAAAAAGAAAAAAAAATTAGCCTATAACATTTAGTAAAGTTTTTTGTTTGTTTGTTTGTTTTTTCTATAGTCTCTCTAGCTAAAGATGCATAGATTTTGATAACATACATCTTCAAATCTTTGAAATTTACTAGTGCTTTTTGGTAAGTAAGATGTTATAAAAGAGCCTGAAACTAAAGTTCTCCCTCTAAATTTCAAGCAAAGTTGATTTTAAATGTCTAATAGCAAATGTCCCAAGTGAGAAAGAGCATCTGAAATTTTGAGGAACCTCTGTTTGTATGTACTTGGTTAGTGATTTTATAGTGTATTCACTGATGTAATTAACACTTTAAAACTGCTGTTTTAAAAGAAAAATCAATCTTGATTAGCTATTATGTGAGCATAAATTCTATCTTTACATATTAGACATTATATGTAAATCCAATTAAACTGTGAAAATGTTTTCATTCCACCTCATTAACATTTTTAGTAAGGGCATAATATAAATACTGTAAGTAATAATTATAATCGGTCAACTCCAAAACTCCCCAAATCTTCTTCTGTCTTGTTGAAAGTGCTTTGAGTAAAGCATCTAAAACTTCACTTGTGCACCCTTGAAACTAGCACAGGCATGGCTGTGTTTCAGAGGGTCTGGCCTGTGAGCCAAGGTTATGGGAATGCAAATTTTGAGTGAGAAATGACTCTTAAATGCTGCTGGAGCACAGTTTGCAGGGAAATGTCACAGCATGGCATCCTGTGATGCCTGTGGCTTTGTGGCACTTCATCACCTGCGCATTTCAGTCCCAGTGCAAGAACAAGAACTGCATTTGATGCACGATCCCAGGAAAGAACTTGCCCCTGTTTCTACCCGTTGGGCCTCTGAAAATTGTGAATTAAATTTCCCATGCTTTAAAACAATTTCTTTCAATAGCTTTAGATTGTTTCTGGATTGAGACGCAGTAGATACATCGTGGACTTAGTACGCTTGGTAGCTGAAGATGTAGGATTTCAAAGCTAAGGAAATGCAAATGAGGATGCTCCTTCAATCATTGTTTATCACTTAAAATTATAACTTGAATGTATCATAAATGGTTTTACATGTAACCACATGATTGTGTAATAAAAATGTAGTCAGAAGGTGGAGGCATCCATTTGCATAAATAGAAACATTGAGAGCAAGATAGTACGTTCAGTTACTCTACAGGACAGTTTTCAGGCAGTAAGTACCTAATTTTGTGTCAAGGAAATTAGAGATTTATTGATTTATGCAGAACCCTTAGTTTCCCACAAAGACCATTTCCTTTCTGCACAGCCAAGCACTTAACAGTTGATCTAGAAAAGGTCAGGCTTGCAACCCTCAGTACTTTTGCAAAGGGTCACTTCTGTGTTAAATTTTATATTTTGGGAAAGTGGAGAAGTTTTACATTACTCTTCTAATGAAACGTCTAACACACCAATAACGTACACTGTTAACTGTAAAATGCTGAGCACTTTGATACAGTGTTAATCCTTCTGGATTTAGTATTGCTATTTTGCTGAGCAAGCTCAGACTTCAAGTGGGATAAAATAATTCAGAGGCAGGTGCTTTTGATAAATGGAGTCATGCAAGAGGCACTGCAGAACTTCTGATCTCACATAAGAACATCAGCAGGAATTGATGTAATTGAAATCTTTGGTGAAAGAGGGAAATAGAATCTAGTGGTGCAGTTTGATAAGAAATCAGTTATAAGTAGAAATGCATGCTTTTTGTTTTCATCCTGCTTTTGCACCAGGGTGTTGCCTGTCTCAGGCAGAAGTTGCTGTTCAGCTGCAGTCAACAGAATCCCTCAATTAGTGATAGCTGTCTGGAGGATGTTAGAATAAATTTGCAAATAAGCTTAAAATTCAAAGCCTGATTTGGTGTAATATTGTTGATTGTAGTCACATCTTCCTCATGGAGTGGTATCAGTTTTTATGAAGGACATTTTATTTTTTTGAAAGTTTTAGTAAACAGCCCATACAATTAACAGTCATGGGGAATAAGTGAAGCAAGCAAACTAATTTTGTTCCAATTCCTGCTTATTATATTAAGCACACATTTTTTCTAGTTTTGTCCCCTTTATACAGACTGTAAGGACAGGAGATTTTTATTCTTTAAAACACATGATGTCTGGCCCCTGATATTATGAGATTCTGAATGCTGTTGCAAACCAAATAACGCTTGCTGCCCTGTGCAGATTTTTAAGCTCCTAATTTGTTTTCTAGGCTGTTTTGGATAATTCTGATATTTATTACAGTGAAAGCCCCAAACAATACAGAGGTCAGCACACAAAACTACTAGTGGGGACAGGGAGTGAGTTCCTCTGTGTCTGCTTTGGAGAGTGGACTGTTGTGTTACAGACAACAGAGTGAAGTTCTTTGTGGAGGTGAGAAGCAAAATATCCCCTTGCATCCATGAAACTTTTTGGGCAGTTCTGGTTTGGAGTGTTTGAATAGGAATAACTGTAGAAATGAATGGAAGTAACAAGTGGAAGTGTGTATGATGAGAAGTAGCAGGGTTGAAGTAGCTGTGTTCACCCAGCACAGCTCTGAGTTTGGAGCTGGATCTTACAGAGTATGTTCAAGAAATGAGGTAGGTGGGAAACAGGCAAGGAGTTTTGCATTTCTCTTGCCCACGCTGTAAGGATAACTGACAGCTGTTAATTAGCACTTACTCTTGGTGATGATTGGGTCTCAGTCCATCACTCATCTGTCCTCCAGCAGTCTCTGGGACTCCTCCTAGGTTAAGATGCAATTCAGCCTCCTGTGCAGCCCTGGAGGCAGGACACTTTCTGATGCATACCAGCAGTGTCTGCACCGAGCAGTTATGGGCTGCAGGGAAAGCATCAGGACAGGAAATTCAGAACTGTATGGTTTTGGTTTTAATTAGGCTTTTATATTTTTCAGGCTAGGAAAAGAAAAAGGGAAAAGGAAAAGGGAAAAAAAGAAAAAGGAAAAGAGGAAATTGTGTGTTTTTTCCTTCTCTGTCTCCTTTAGAAAGAGATGTGGCTTTTTGTGTTAAAGGGGAATTGAAGGGCAGAGAGTAATGAATTGGGATAAGAAGCATGTATAGCTTTAGCACAGAAAATTTGTAGAAGAAAGTATGAGGATAGGATATAGTATGCTGAAATTTGTTCAGTGCTATGAAGCTCTAATTTTACTTGATACACTTTTTTTTTTTTTTTCATAAACATATTCAAGCCAGCATAGAAAAATAAATAGGCTATTACAACAATTAAATGGTGTGTACATTCATACCATAATCACAGAAGACCCATAGATTTCATGGGCTCTAAATCCAATATTGAATTTGAAGGCTAAATTACTAGAAATTAACAATGCCTTGCTTAAAATTTATAGAATGATCAACTAAAAAAAAAAAAAAAGAAAAAAAATATGTTTTACTTTAATATCATTATTATTTTTTTTTGAGGATCATTGGATAGAAATAACCCAGAATAAATAAACAGATTAATTTGCCAATTAATTTTTAATGTGAGACATTCATTTGCAGAGAGAAAAAGCTCCTTGGTTCCAACAATTCCCTATGGTTCCCATGGCCGTTTGTATTGCAGTTTCCAGGAGTTTCACATGGGGCAGTGTCCAATTCAGGTTTGAAGTGGGGAGTGTTTCTTGTTGTGGCTGAACTTGTGAGCAGTCAAGGACTGCCCCTGACTTGTTACAGTGGAGTCTCTGAAGAGCCTTTAAGGGGATTATAGTGTTCAGGATATTGCAAATGAATGAGCTGATTCTACCCAGAAGAAAGGTAAAGCTATGGATGCCAAAGATGTTCAATGAGAGAGTCAAGATACTTCTTGAAAGCTCACAGGTGAAACTACCATAGCAAGTGCAAAAGCATTATTTAAACAGGGCACCTTTTCCTCTGGCAGTCTCAGTGCTTATCGGTCTTGTGAAAACCAGCATTCGACTTGCATGGTATTAATTTAAATAGAGTAAACTTAAGTAGTATCATGAGGAGGCTAAGTTCATTTTATTTCCTAGTCACTTTTCAACATTATCCATAATAACATTTGGACTGTATCTCTTACTTTGTTAAGTCTCTTTCATTTTATACTGGCAGTTGTGAAAATAAATATGTAGGGATAAACCTGACACACACACAAACAAAAAAATGTTAAACGGCATCAATAAAAAAATATTTTCTTCTTCCCATAAAGAGCTCAAAGAATCTAGAAAGGAGTTATATACTTTTATGTCTCTTTATGCAGTGAGTACCCTAAGCACACCAAAAAAGAGAGAAATGTAGAAGACAATTATGCAGTTTTTAAAAGTACCACAGTTCCCACATCATGACCTCATCACAATCATAATAAGATGGTATTAAAAAAAAAAAAAAAAGATAAGTGCTAGTTTCAGGATGCTGGCTTTTACAAATCAACAAAGTGAATGTTTTCAAAAACCTAGATTAAGTGACTTCTGGTTCTGTAACATCTCACAGAGCACTTTTGATTGAAAAATAAATAAATAAATTGCTTTTTGCCAAACTTCTCACTTTGACCATATGAACTAGTTTTGTATTATCATATCTGGAAGTGAAATTCCCTTGGATATGGGGAAAAAATATATTAAAAAGAAAAAAATATTGACATCTAAGCAGGGAATTAATATAGTCAGTGTTGAAAGTGTTTTTGAACTGCTTAATGAAACTCCTTGTGAGATGTGTCTAGATGTATAGGATTTTTTTTTATTATTATTATTTTTTTGTAGAGAAAATAAGGCAAAACCCTCTAGCATGTGATGAATGCAACAATCAAGGAAGCCCATCAGCAGTGACCAGCAGAGGTCTAGAGAGTAATCTCATTTAGGGATACCTAAATGAGACAAGAAATTGGTACAATATAAGCTTACTTTAATAGTGTCTGCAGTGTTTATCTGTTTCTGAATAGCTGCAGTGCAAACCAGCCTGAATGCTTACCCTTCTACTGAAAAAAAAAATATATAATAATAAAATAAAAATAAAAAAGAGAGAGAGAAGTTGCAAAGGCAGTGTACAAGCTGCATACAGACATGGGGAGGACAGCGCTGACATGGCTGAGTCATGTCAATGACAGTTTATTAAGTTACATTGAGATATGTTATTTGGGTTCTATTAGCCAGAGACAATGTACTTAATCAGAGCGAGTGTATGTTTCTGTACCTTCTTTGGTAATACCAGAGTTATAATGAGCAGTATGAAACCATCACTATAGGATGTAGTCACAAACCCATCCTAGTATTTCTGCAGATACAGGAAGATCTTGAATTTTTAAGCATGGGCTTCCTTGAGCTACATTAATAGAAAGCAAATATTTGTCACCAAATTCATTGCTGCTAGAATTCTTCAGTTTGGTTTCCCACTTTAATGAGATCAGTGTTTGGAAGTATAGTGAATCTCTGTCGTTTTTCCTAATTATTTAACTAAAAAAAAAAAAAAAAAAAATCTAAAGAGAAGCAGAAAATGGTGTTAGTGTAATGATCTCACCATAGCAAATGTGAAGCAGGGGGATCTGTCTTCTGATTCTGCCAATATTTTGGAGTCTGGCTTTTGGGTGAATCACATGGGCCTTTCTTACTGCTTTGTTGATTACTGCTTTCATGACTGAAACACAGACAGCTATCCATATCTTCTCTTCTTGTGTGTAAAATTTGTCTTGTAGGAGAGGTATCAAAGATGGATTAGCCAAAGTTTAGAAACAGATGATAAATGTATACATTCACAGCTTTAAATTTCTACTGATATTTACTTTGGTTCTAAATTGAGGGGGAAATAGTATAAGGTTGCTTAATGACTTACTCCAGGCCTGGGTATCTGTAACAAGCTTACCTGTTTGGCATGTAGCACATGGGGCAGGGAATGGGGCTGACAGCTGGCAGCAGGGCCCCGGTGAGGAAGCGATACATGCTGTGCAGTGTACAGTGCTCAGGTTTAAACTGGACTTCATCACTTCCCTTTCAGTGCATTTTTACTTCTATTTGCAAGTGAGTTAGAGAACTGCTCTGCTGTGCTGTCAAGCCAATGACATCCAAGAGCTTACTGAGCTCCTGATAAAAAAGGAATTGAAGGTCATTTCTTCAGATCAGCAGGTTTATCTATAATCCACTGCAGTAAACTAAATTGACTGTGCATTTTGCAACAACAGCAAAAGTTTCCAAAGAGCTGCAGCGTAGTGTCTCATCCATTGCTATAATAATACACATTTGAAGGAACCATGAGGAAGGGCCACAAGATTTACATAAAATCTTAAAACTAATGAACCTCTAGGAGAGGCAGGTTTTGCTTTGACATTCTGCTTAGTTAATGTCAGAGCTGTTCTGACAAATTCACTCAACATCAGTTGCTGTGTAAGGCTATACTGTTGTTAAGACCTCCATTGCTACATCATTCTTACTGAGAAAATATTGAAGGCTCTGTATTTGTTGTGCTTTTTTATTCTGAAGAAAATATATCCAGAGGCATTAGGAAGCAAAATTGCTTTTACAACTCAAGCCAATTGCTCAAGTGTGAACAGATAGATTACTGTTATAAGAAAGAACATTATTGTCTTCATAAGAAGGACTGGTATAGGTCCAGATTTTCTCCAGTTCCATTCGCTGCTTGGAAAAAGGGTAGAAGTAGAAGCAACAGCTCCCAGTCCTTGCACTGCCCTGTTCTGATAGTTGGCTTAGCAGGTGCCCCTGCTGTGTCAGCACAAGCAGACTGCAGGCAAGGCCCTGTATTTTCTTCTGACGCAACCCACTGCCAGTGCAGGGCACAGCCCTGGCTGCCTTCCTGCCTGCTGAGAGTTCCCCTCTCTTGCTGCTGATCTCCATTTGGCAGCCGGAACCAAGTTATGTCCTATGTGTACTTTCCAGATGATGTGGAGGAGAAAGAACTGACGCTGCAAATTTATACTTGGTTTGGTCAGGAGTGCTACAAAGCCTGACATTTATGTTCATTGATAACACCAGTGACAGGGGTTCTGACCATAGCTGAGTGTGGCTAACCTAGAGACAGATCTAAAACATTTCTTATCCATTTCCAAAGTCAATTAAAGAATTAACATCCTGGCTTTTATTGGTGCACCAGAAAAAAAAAAAAAAGAAAAAAAAATTATTTTTTTTTCCCCATTTGGATGCAGTGCAAATAACTGTTACCTGACTTCTCCTTTTATCCTTAAAAGGGTAAGAAAAACAAAGGAGCACATTTCCAGGCTCTAGGTGACTATAACGCATGATAAGCTTATGTTTCAGGTTTGGATAGGTGTGGTGGTTATCACATTCATATTTCTGAAGCCATACTGATCAGGGAGTGCTGGCAAGATTTGGAAACAGGGATGCTCTGCTGAGAAACAGTTCTGCTTCCATCTAACATTGATGGGGCAGCAAGGAAAGATAGTTACGGGCAGTAAAATAAAGAGGAATCGACTCACTAATGCTTTAAATTTTTCTATTTAAATTTAGTTGTGGCAAGATGCAGCCATGAAGATGCAGGAAAAAATGGCCTGTGATTTTTATTCTCCTCAGTTTCTTTTTGCTATTTTGGATGCTTTAATGTGTTGCCCTAGAGGCAATGGCAGCTTGAGAGAATATGACAGCACCCATGAAAACATCCATAGTTTAAAAATCAGTTTCCTCAGCCAGTTCATGCAAGTTAATTAGCCTAGCAGAATAGTTAGCATTTGTGGGCAGGTGGCAGCTGGTTTCTGAGATTGTTGCTGTTTTTTTTTTTTGTGCATTGTAACTTAGCCCAGGCTGGAGGTCACCTTCCTGGTGATAGATGAAAACTGGACTGGTGATTTTAACCCTCCCCCAGCCATGTTAATCCCTATGTGGTCTTAACTGAGAACCCAAGAGCTGCCCAAACACAGACATGCCTCCAGACTGGAGCTGGTGAACTTGAGCATTGGTGCTTATACCACTGTGACTGCTTTGACATCACTGAAAGTTGGCAGCCAGGAGGGGGAAGGCAGTAAAGCAACAAGAAGTCCCATCTGTTTCCATCTGGATTGTTTGTCTGCTTGGAAACGCAAGGCAACTGGTTTGCATGTTGTAAGATAACACCAATCCCTTTCACTTCATGGGGTATTTGGGCCTGTTTGCCAGCCTTGGGAATAAGTTCTTCAAGCACTTGATAAAGCTTCAATTAAGTGTTCATCTTGCAGCCAAGCACTAAATTACCTGTCTTTCCAGGTCACTAGCTATTTTCTGATTAAGCCACGCTCTCCATTTTGAAAGAATTACTGTATTTGAAACAGCTACTGCGTCTCTTGGTAGCTGACATAGCAGGGCATCTCCTGTCCCTGTGCTCTGCACAGCTCCAAGCAGCAATTGCTCAGCAGGAGATGGAAGGAGAGCAGAGAGCACGCACACTCTGCTAGCTGCTGGGAGCTGCGAAATGAGGATGCATCCTCCCAGATAATGCCCCTCCTGGCACCTCCACAGGTGGTGGAGCTCCAAGTAATCACTTCTGTATAACTAAACTTGGGCTTGCTGCATAAATCTTGCAGCAGGCATAAATGTTTTACAGAGTCATAAACTTAATAAATAAAAAAATAACGTTTTGCCAAATGAGAGGGCTGCATCCAGCTGTATCCTATCCAGGACAGCAGCAGTTGTACAGGGAGTAGGACTCACAAGATTTCAAAGCAGGGTTAATGCAGAGCAGAAAGTGAAAATGGGTATCAGCTCTACTGGGAAGAAAACCATGAGGGGTGTCGAGTGCAAATAGAGTAAAACAGCTGACTAATTGTTTCCTTCCCTAATCCTTTTCATCTTCAGTAATTCCAGGCATGGCACGAGGCAATGTCAATATTTTAAGGAAATGTCAGTTTTTAAGGAAAGGTTTGACTTGGTGCTTAGGGACATGGTTTAGTGGGTGACATTGGTGGTAAGAGGATGGTTGGACCAGATGATCTTGGAGGTATTTTCCAACCTTAGTGATTTTATGATTCTATGATTTGATATACACCAGTGTAATTTTTTGGACATTGTCTCCTTACCCAAAAAGCCAGGTCCTGATGGAAAAACTAAGATTATCAAGTTACTACAGCAGATTAAGCAAGCCTGTGAATGATTACAAAATAGAATGGAATGTGATAAATCAGACCATTTCTTCATCTACTGCATTGCATTTGGAATGGGCTGCTCTTAATGTTGAAGAGAACAAACAAATTCCTTATGGTTGATCTGGTCAATGTAATACTATGGAGATAACTGAGGAAATAAGATCAATTTTAACCCTTTGAGCTGATTAGTTGTTTGTTTGTTTAAAAAAAAAAAAAATCTACTTTCCCATGTGACACTCAGAAATTGCAAAATTACAAATACCTTGAAATGATCAAGTAGATGTAAGAATCCTTTAGTGACGTTGGCATTGTTGGTAATTGTTTCTCAGTAAGGCTTGCAGGTTGACAGTGTAATGGATTTAAAATGAAACAAAAAGCCCTTATTGATCCCAGCAGATCTTAGTGTTGTCAGAATTGTAAAAACCTGGCCTGGGAAAGGAACAGGTGACAAATGATGACTTACATGAACTGTCCCGCAATTGGCACAGCTAGTAGGACTCCTTTTCCTTGAGTCTTTGCTCTGAGCTCTGGACAAAGTGGGATTCGTCCTCCTCATGCTTCTGTAAGATTTATGCATGCAGCTCTGAAGAGTCTTGAGATGTTTTTCTTACTGCTCCCTTGCACTGAGCTGAAAACTGTCCCATCTGCAACCATACACCCTTGGCCAAGAGGTGAAACACATGGGTGCATCTCTTCATCTCCGAAAGCCCAGCTCCAAGGTAGAATTTGGCCTCTTTCACCCCACCAGCCTTGCAGGGAGACAGGAAAAGACGAAAACAGGAGTCAATGCTTGGGATCTCAGAATAAGCATTTCCATGCAGGGAGTTATTTTAGGAAGAGCTGTTCTCCCTCAGTAGAAAAGCTCCCACGATGCGCGTTTAGGAAAAGAAATGATCATCTGAAGTCTGTGGAGCTACTTTTGTAAGTCTTCAACTGTGAATGTTTAGGTTGTGAGGTCTATTGATTTTTGTTAGGTAGCTGTTATACCTACTGTCACTCTTGTATTAAGCATATTTTGGTTGATTTTTCTTGCCATTATGTTTCCTATGTTACTTTATTATTTGAACATCAAAATTGAGTGTAGCACTATGAACAGAATAAGGTATTCTGCTGCAAGGAACTTGCAGTCTAATTCAGGCACAGTGACGCACAGGCATACATAATGTACAGGATAAGGATGCAAATTCAAAGTAATAGAGGTGTCTGGGGAAAAATCAGTGCTGCAGGCTAATTTACTACTTCTGCAGAGCTACTAGGCTACAGAACATAGAAAAAATATTGAACAATACAAAAGATGTCTTTTCCCTTTCTTTTTATCTTCTTACAAGAAGTTAGTTCCTAATGTGTCATGAAATATATGGGATACACCCAAAGGAAACAGAGATTAAGGTAGGGATCCTTCGTATGTTCCTGTTTTCTGAACTATAGCCCAGAAAATAGAATTGGAGGTTTCTTGAGTATGCCTTGTGAAATAAGAATTTCATTTGAAAATAAATAAATAAATAAATAAATGGTGGATTGAGCCTGAATTATCAACCACTGTTGATGTAGTTTGAGCTCTGTTGTCAAATTACTGTGAGCTTTTGGTAAAACAATATCTATTTGCATTTGAACTTTTAAGAGTAAGACACTGGCCATGGGTTGTCTTGCAGAGTGTACCTGCAGAGGTAATGATCATAAAAAATCAATACCAGATATTAATCCAGATATTAATCTGTCCTGATATTAATCTGTCCCCATGCCAAATATTTAGTGGAGATCCAATCAGTTATGCACATGAGCAAGAACATGGGAAGCTGTGATCCTATTCAATTTTCTGGAAGTCTTTTGCTTTGCTTGTCTAAGCTTTGATTTTGTGCCATTTGTGGTTCTTCTGTTTCAGGAATTGTCCTACATTTCTTAGGCCCAAGGCATGGTCTTTCAGTACTAAGAGTGTTTGTGGGTCTAATCCACGTGTCATTTATGTGGTCAGTGATGGCAGTGAAGGAATTGTCAGACACATTGAGCGTACTAATGTCATGTGGCAGTTTTGTCATTCATGATTCTTCAAACTAGAGCTGTGTCCAGCAGTGACTAGAAGGTCAGAAGAAGCAGAAGGAACACAGTCCAAATATGTGTGAACAGAAAACTTCTCCACAGACTTGCAGGTGGTAGCTGCAACTCCTGATACCAGCTGCAACTCTGACATGCAGTGTGGTCTCAACAAACCACCTGGCTTCTCAGGAAACATGCCAGTTTGGTGAAAAAAAAAATAAATAAATAGAGGAACAACCATCTGTAAAGCATTGTTTAAACACAGAAACATAGAAGAATAAATTACATTAGTTAATTCTCTTATTTTTAGAGAAACCAAGCATACTCGTAAATCAGACTTTTAATAGTGCTACAACCAAGACTACACAATAGGAAACAAATACTGCTATGTTGTTGTGCTTTCAACTCTTGGCTTTTGTGGTAGATGAACTATTAGCATCATACAGCCATCAGACTTTTTTATATTTCTGAATATGTACATATTTTGTATGTATATATATATATATATATATATATAATTTTCATTCTCCTAGATCTGTAGGGTGAAAGTGATAGATTTAAAAAAGCTAGGTGGACAAGTCTTTACTGTAGCTGTGTCTGGACTACATGTGTTATCTTTGTGTGACCTTAGCAGTATCACAAGCAATGTGCATCCCGTAGGATAAAGAGAGTAACTTTTCAGTCTCCTAGTTTGGCTTTTTTTTTTTTTTTTTTTTTAGCGAGGATAAATCCATAAGAGACTTTGAGACATTCAGATCCCATGGGGCTGATCCATATACTTTTCAAAGAAAGATTTATGCTAGGAAAATGAGCAACATATCTCTCTGAGGCATCATTTCATGAGGTCGCAATAATTCTGTTATTTTTTTTATTTTATTTTTTTTTTAAAGCATAGTTAATATGAGTTATTAGAAAGCCCTCAAGGTATCTTTTCTATTCATATTTTCGTATATGCACTTGCCACTTCACATATATCATGCTGTCAGTGAAGTACTCCCATCTTTCCTCAGGAATAAGAAGAATGTTGATGACACTCTGGTCAACAAATGCCATATGCTAAATACTGATTTGAAAGTATTTGTTTTCTTTTGTACTTCCCACACAAGTGGCAGCATCATACCATTGCATTTTTCTATTAGTTCACTGGTAATTATTTTAGTACTGTAAAGACTAGAGATTGAAGAACAAGTGGATAGATGTTCATACATGCCTTTGAAAACAACAGAGTTGACTTTCCTTTATTCGGTTGAGACAGCATTTTAGAAAAGTGGGGCTCCCAGGTCTGTATCTTTGGAGATAAAGTAAATCATCTGCTTCTCAAAAGAACGAAGCACTTAGAGGTTTCCACAGATTTCTGCAAGAGACATCTAGTTCTGTACTGTGGGCCTTTCTGAGACCAGTCTTGCAGTCTGAAAATTACCCTTGGCAAAAACTTGCCCTAAAGTTCACAGGTTTTTTGTTTTGTTTTGTTTTGTTTTGTTTGTTTTGTTTTGTTTTTAAAGTGAGAGCAAAATAACAACTACAGACTCCTTAGCAGCCAGGCAAATTCCCATCTGGTTCTTTGCATTGTGTGAGGGCAATGGACTGGAATTTTGCAAACAGAACATTTTTATTATTTAATTGATCTCCAAACTTAAGTGATTCAAAGAAATTTAGTCTATGAATTGGAAAAAAAAAAAAAAAAACTAACAACAAGCACAGTGCCTAAGGGCCTGATGAGTGTAAAGTGACCAGTTTTGTTACTAGCTGTGTGCTCTGGTAAATAATGGGCTTGTCATTGCAATTCCCTATTCATGTGAATATTTCCTCTGCTTTTATATTAGGGGAGATTACTCACATGTTTACAAGTTTGCAGGACCAAGCTTCTTCCAAAGCTGAACATGATGGGAGGTAGCATGTAGAACCTTTCCGTCTGATGCTGTGAAGGGGAGCTCTGGGTTTCTGCCTTTTGTTGAGGTGCTTGTTGTGTTGTGAGGCTCCTTGTACCCTGCTCGGTGTGTGAAGGCACTGCCATAGGGGATTAGCGTGCTGGAATGGGTTACTCAGGGCATTATGATTCCTGTAGGCTTTAAACTGAGTCAGCTTTTAGGAAAGAAAAATCTTTTGTATGAGTACACGCAAGGCATGTCCATCAGGCTGCAGTCATAGTGGCCTATGGAAAAGAAGCCAAAGGAAATGGGTCATTGTCTCCAATGCAAATAGTGTGGCCACTGGAACAGTTTTAGGTACCTACTGTCTAGTTTGCAGCATGTAAGGTAAAAACAATACCAGTTCCTTTCCCAGACTAGGAATCCTGCTGGAAATATTTTTGGTTGGCTTTGCAACTCTGCTGTCAGTTTCAGGAATTGGTGTGGCAGATGAAGGTTTGAGCTGTGTGCCTATAAGCTTGAATGTGCTGAGGTTCCTCACTTAAACAAGCTGTAAATTAAGAGCAAGAAAATGTTTTTGTTTGTTTGTTTGTTTGTTTTTTTAAATATGTTGGTCTGTTCCATCAGTGAGATATTTCAGGACTAGGCATGCTGGCAAATGCCTGCTGCTTTTTGAACCAAATATTCATTATGTGCTTTGTTGTTGGTTGCTCATACCCGAGAGAGCTGACCCAACATCCAAGAACAGGAGACAAAGGCAGAAGTAGCTGGGGATAGCACACTTCCTTAGCCCTCAATGCTCAAGGACTGCTTTCTGAAAGTCTTGCCTCTTAGCACCAAAATTGTTTTCAGGTAGAGACTGTGAGGATCCAAGCGTGGCAGCTGTTGTCAGCAGTGGATGTGAGGTGGGCAGTTACTGGTGCTGCTGATGCCACTGATGCAGGTTCCCAGACACCCCTGGAGGCAAGGGCAGTGCATCAGACCCTGGGGTGGGCTCAGCATTTTGCTGCAAGAGGGCTGAAAGCACACAGCTCTGCTGACCACCTCGGCAGGTCTGAGGCTCTTGTCCACACAGGTCACGGTGGGGGCTGACTAAGTGGGTCAAAGGTGGCCTTTGTTTTTCTCTACATTTTGTTTTGCCTGTCAACTTATTTGTTGCACTCCTCCAAAACACCTTTTCAAATGCTGTGGTCTTACAACAATTCTTTATTTTTATTTGTCTGTTTTATCCAGGAAAAAAAAATGGAAAAAAAAAAATGCACGAAGAAAGAGAGGGTTGAGGTTAAAACTGTATACAAGCTATAAATAAGCACGAAGAATACTTGTGCTGTTTGTTGGTATTGAATACATACGTGGTATAGACGTGCTGGTGGAAAGAAGTTCTTTCTTAACACACTAGAAATTCTTATATTTTGATACTACTTATCTGTTTAGTATAGTGTTTCTGAATCCCCAGTGACCCTACTGTATGCTGTGAGCAGATCATATATTTAATGCAGGATTGAAGAAAACCAGCAATAATTAGAATATACTGGAAGCTAGAAACTCTTTAAATATTTATTTAGAACATGAATATATTCATCTTTTTTGATGTAAAGCAGTGGCACCATAATTTACCATAATTCATTTGAATACAGCAGAGCTCCTCATTTCTGCTCCATAGCAAAATAAAAGCTAATGGCATCAAGAGGGCCAAACAACAATGGAAAGACAGTTTAATTAGTACCTTATTCCTCTGCTCCCCTAATTTCAAGAACAGCATGTTACCTTGCTACTTAAACTTTGTGCTGTTGGGGCTTTCTGAGATGTAGTGGCATTTTAGTGAGGCAGAAGAGCGATTGCAGGAAAAGGCCACTGGTTATCTAAGAGATAACCCAGGGAAAGCCAGCATTGCTGATGTCTCTATTAATGCCTGCATCATCTGCTTATTTCATTCTCTCTCTCTCTCTCTTGAAAATTTGTATTTGAAATTTAACAACTTCTGCAAATACTTTCTCTGCTTTTTTGAAGACTGGATTTCCCAAATATCTTTTGTGCAGGTGTGGATGTTGAAACGTAACATCCTATCTCAGAGACTCCAGTTTCCTAAGCTCAGAAGTTTGAATTTTGTTGTAGTGTTAGTACAGTATGTATCATCTTGATCAATTGTTTTCTCTCTTTTTTCTGGAAGAAATGTGTATGTAACAATGTTATATTCTTAGTCCATCACTACAGTAATCACATTGCTATTAAATCATATCTGTTATTCCTTTCATGTGTAGCAAGTTTCATACAGTAACAGTCTTTTTCTTTCCCCATTCACTTTTAGTTTTACGGCCCCCAAACCCCATACCAAGGAATTATCCATGGCATTCCAGTTTAGTGATCAATATAAGGCATGTAAGGTTCAGAATAAACTTGTCATACTATGACCAGAGATGTTTGACAACAGAGCTGAGCACTGCTGAAGTCTACCCCTTATTCTGCAAGAAGAACATTTTCTGTATTTCATTCATGAACTGACAGAAAACAATTGGTTCTCCTACAAGCTGTCCTAAGGAAATATTTGGGAAATATTTAGAACTGATTGGATTATTTGTAACTATCCAAAAAGTTTTTTTTTTTTGTTTTGTTTTGATTTGATTTGTTTTGTTTTCCACATAATCCTGAACACTTGTAATTATAGTAGTCAGCCTTTCTAGTTAAATGAGCCATGTGCTGCAGAGTGTGTGTATATGAAGTCAGGAGGAAAATGAATCTATTCTATGAAACAGCTTGGATATAAATAAATATATGGTTATATATGACATTGCAGAAGACAAAAAGATTACAGCTTAGTGAGTGAGAAGTAAAATAAATAGGGAAGACTATTATCTCTTTGGCAGTTTATTTGTATAATTTCAAATTAATATAATGTAATGAGGATGAAAATGGCTTGGGAGGGAAGCTGTGCAAAACCAGCCATTTTTGAAACACAGAATTAAAATGTCTGATGGAAAAGATTAATGCAAAGTATCTGAGCTAATCCAACATTTACTAGGAAAATTCAGGTCAAACCTAGGATTAGTGCTTTGTGTGCTCTACTGATAACCTTGATGTTTCCCTGCTTATCTCTCTCATTCTCTTGTAGTTACTTAAGCCCTATAGTTTTTTATATTAAGGAAAAAAGACGTGTCTTTTACAGCAGCTGTCTTTTCTGTTAGCATCGACAGAACAGTGCTAGCCTGGTGCCCTGAAATTTTGCTGGAGAAAACTCCAGATGAATAAGTATCAGAGCCAGCACTGAACAGCTGCTTCTCTGGATAAAACTCATCTGTACAAAGTCTGAGCAGTTAGGTTTTTTGTTTTGTGGCATCTGAGTGGCAGAAAAAAAGTGAGGGCCAAGAAAAAGGGCAGATTATAAAAACAAAGACAAAAACAAATAAAAAACACCAGAGATTTGGTGTTTCTGTTGCCAGATGGTTTTGACTCTCTGAAATTTCTGTTAAAGCATTTTAGTTTTTTTATAGCATTATAGAAATTTGTTCTGCTAATGTTAGTAAGATCTAGTTATTATATCATTCTGTTCAGTAGCTGAAGCAAATCATTGCTTTACAGCAGGTATTTTTCAACAGGGTGGTATATCTTCGCCGTTTTGATGAAAAACTATCCACGTTTTTCCAAGATACAAAGCCTTATAAAAAGCAGAATTAATTCAAAGACAAAGTGATAAAATTGTGTTTTGACACAGAAAACAAAGTGGCATATAGCAAACATTTCAGTGTTTATTTGCCCCCACATAAACAATAACATCTGTAATTGTAGGTTGATTGAACTGATTTGCAAATTTAAGTCAAATTCAGTAATTAAAGCCTCATGAAACAAATAGAAAATATTTGAAGACGTGTCAGTACTGTGTTTTGGCATAGCTGATACACTTCAGTGTTGCCTCATTCACTTCAGCGTCAGAGCAGTGCACCCTTCTCAAGTGGAACAAAGATAATCTTTATACATGTTTCCACCCACAAACATTCCCAAACAGAGGTCATCATATAAAAAGTGGAGGATAAAATGTTTATGCAAAGGAAACCATACATCTCTTTTTCACCTGTCACACAGAATCGTAGACTCCCAATATTCTGGCACCCCTAGGGCAGGGATTATGTGTAAAACTTGGGTGAATTAAGTAAAAACACCTCTGACTAAACCAGTGCTAAGCCAGACTAAAGGACCATAATAATTGAATATCTGGATATATGCAGCCACAGCATCATCCCACCAGCCCTGCAGCCAGGTCTAGCAGCCGCTCCTGGTATCAAACATTTCAAACCAAGCATGCCTTCCAGTGAAGAATCCCACTATAAAGAGGTTACATTTTAATCAAGTAGGAGAGAGACATTTTCAAAGGCAGAAGGAACAGAAAAAGGAGAAACTGACTTAAAAAGACCTATTTGTGGTAATGAGAGGGAAAGAGAATACCGGCAAGGCTTCCCTGTCTTACAGCACAGGCAAAAGACTTAATTTGACCTTAATATATAAGAAAGAAACTATGGTTAATCAAGATACAACAGGACAGTTTTACTAGAAAAATACAGGTCTAGCACCTTTACAAAGGAAATAAAAAGAGGAGCCAGGAAATTATTGACTAGTTAGTTTGGCATTCATCTCTGGAAGAGAATCCTGGGAAAAGCCACTAAACAAATAAGCTTTTGATTCATATGTAGAAGATAACAAGGAGAAGAGCAGCAGCTTTCAGATTGTCAAGAAGACATGGTGTGAAAACCATTTGATTTTCTTCTGTGACAGAGTAACAAGATCTCTGGATATGGGAGAAATAGTAGCTGATGTACTTCTTGGCTCCGGTAATGCTTTTTGACAAAGTCTTTCATGATGTTCTCATTGGCAAACTACTGAAGCCTGATACTTATGAAGCTCTTATAGTGTGGGTGCCTCATTGTTCTGGGGAAAAAAAAAAAAAAGAAAAGAAAAAAAAAATAAAGCAGACAGAGTAGATATTAAACCTGTTACCCTTACAGGATGCTTCAAATGGGGCTTTTTAGGAAGCCCATCTGGTGTTTGGTATTGAACAATAATATGTTAGAAACTGGGGTGATAGAATATGCTATACTATGAGAACATTTACACATGACACAAACCCATCAGGAGTGCAGACATGTCAAAGTGCAGGAGTCAAGCTCAAAATGATCACAGTAAAATGGAAAAGTTGTCTGAAAAAAATGGGATTCTATTCAGTCAGGGTGACTGCATTGAGGCAGAAAAAATAACTGCAGCTGTGGAGGATCGGGAACAAGAAACAGCCATTTTCTGGAAAAAAGATCCAGGGGTAGGGAGGTTACAATAACACAAAAAGTGATTATGAGTCAATAATTTTGTACTGTTGGGAAACTGCCAACATATGGGGATGTAGGAAGAGGATAGTTCTCTGGAAGATACCTGGAGAAAACCTTCTGTTGCTGGTGCAAGGAAGATCACAACTGCAGTATTTTATCTAGTTTGGGGCACAGTGTGTACTAGGAGTAGGTGTAAAAGCTGGAGAAAGAACTTTTGGTGTAGATCTTAAAGGGCATTAAAGACCTGGAAGGCAAGGTCTCCAGGAGTACACCCAAAATGCATCTGATGCTCAGCCCAGAGGAGAACAGATACAGTGTGTGTGTGCTTGTCCCTTTGGTTATGTCCTGTTAAAGGTGGTGGCAGACCAGAAAATAACCTGTCTACAGTGAGTAGATCAAGGAGTAAAGACCTCAACTTACAGCAGAGGAGCTCTAAATGTTACAGATAACCTCCTAATTGTGAGGAAAGTTGAACAGTGGAAGAGGATGCCTGGGGCAGAGTAGGGGGGCTGTGTGATCAATTCTGGAAGCTTCAATGTGGGTTAAACTGCCTTGTGTCCTCATGGCTTTGGTCTCCCAATGCAGAGGGTAAAAGAGCTATCAGGGACATTATGGCACCAGATTTTGGACACCTTTCTAATGTCATTGTAGGCATTACCTTACAAGGTCTCAGACCACCTTCTACAGTACTGCAGAGCTACTGTACATCAGTCTAGGCTCTTACCTTTTGAGGCCAGACAAGCTGCCAGGCTCTGGGCTAAGTGAACTTGCATGCCTGCAGTCCTTGTGGTGCTTTATTCCTGTTGGGATTAGGGCTTTAATTCCTGCCAATATTTCAGATTCACAAGGCCACGTGTGAGACTGCTTTAAGATAAATGTCTCCAGGTAATACTTTAAAAGAATCCCAGTTACTAAGTAACCTCATTTCAGATAATGAGATTTATCTTTCTTATGTCTCACTTCTTAAATGTCTCTTGCTACATGAGAACAGCTGCGAACTAAGAAACTGTGTCTTCCTGAATAGCTATAGTGGAACATCTCAGTGGCAGCCTGACTCTACTCACAGTCACTTACACCTTGCTGCTAAAACACCATACAACAATCCTCTGTATTTTAAGCAAATATCACTTGTGTTTCAAAAGGGCTCATATGGGTTGGAGTGGCCATGTTTTAACGGATCAATTTCAAAAAGTTCATCATCCCATAAAACCCAGTTATAGTGTATCCGCAGTAAAACTGAATTGGTTTAAGCAAAATGATTAACAATACTTGTGTGCTTTAAACAAGAAGGGGGAAAGATTATAAAGAAGTAAGGTGGTAAATGACATAAAACATAGTGCAATGAACTTGTGATGACATTTTAATTCAAATCTGCGCTGAGAAAAAAAGGTGAGCTTGCTTGCCATCTCTTCCCTGCTTCAGCTGCTGTATAGGCTCACTATCTGCTATTAACTCTGGCTTGCTATTGTGAATCTGAAGGAAAGTTTTGTAACACACGTAGAATTAGATAAGCAGTGCACTGACATTTTTAAGAACTGTATAGCAAAATCATGCTAAAGGCAATCCAGGTGGTAATTATGTAGTCAAAAATCACTCCAGTCAAACTAAAATGAATCTTCCTCTCTGAGGCACTTGATGACTGAAGAAGGCTCCATCAGTTCATCATGTTTCATAGCTTCCAGGTAACAGTACTTTTCACAAGGAAATTTGAACTTTGTTGTAAAGGACTTGGGAATAGTCATTTTTATTCTATTTACAGTAGCTACAATTGTGCTAGAGAAAAAGATGTGCTTGAGAAGGGATGTCATATAAAAAATGATCTCTTCTCCCTGATGCTTTAGTACCAAATAAGTGGCTTTTTATTTTGTCACTTCAAATTCTACATCTATAATCAAACAAAACACTAAAGGACATAAAATTTTGTATTTCTTTTTCAGGTAAGGGCCAAAGGCTACGATGACTTTAACCAAATAATAATAATAAAAGGTTACTATATAATAAGACAGTAACCAAATAATAGATTACTATATAATAACAGTAATTGTCTGTGTCTTGTGCTAGGAAAACATGGATTTATTAAGATAGAATCTTTGCAATGACAATTTGGAATCCAGCCAGACCAACCTAGACTTTCACGGAGAACAGAAAAGAAAAATAAGATTTTTGTGCCTTTACTGAGAGTCATGACATGCATGCTGCGAGATATCACAATGTCATTTGAGTGCTTTGGATATTTCCATCAAGTTCCCATAAATATACTAGGTGAGTGTTCAACTGCTCCACATGTGTGAGTAGTGTCACTGGTGATGTGATTGGGGACTTTGCAGCCCACATCACATTGATACCAAGTACAGTAAAATAAAGCACTGAGTGAACAAAATGTAATGAAAAAAATGTAATGCAGACAAATAATGTTTGCCATTGAGGTAGGACAGGAACCAGATATCCATGAGACTTTCCGAGGCTTAGTCATTTTATACTGAAGTTGGTATTTATGAGTTCATTTCCTGACATTTTATACCTTTTATCTCCTTCACCTCTGATAGTGTTTAGATAGGTATATTTCCTTCAGTTTATCTTAAAGAGAAGAAAGCTTTTCCACATTTATACAACAAAAATAAGAAATACATAACATAGTATGACTACAAACAAAATTAAAAGTCAGTGTATTCAGGGAATTTGCTATAAACAGAAGATGTAAAAGAGCTGATCTCTTTCATGCTTTCCTCACACATGAAACAAACAGAAGAAAATGTGTTTTCAATACGAATAGTGTGCTATCTTTTTTTGGTAATGGAATATATCTGATTCTTCAGTTTAGTTGCTAACTGGCTGACCATTAGAAAAGCAATAAAGAGAATTACAAAATAAATCACTGATATTCTTTGACCATCAAAAGAAAAACTGTGTGTTGAGAGTGAAAGATTAAGTTTGAAGTAAAAGATATAAAGATTTACCTAGGCTCTAGATTGTCAGAATATGCTAATATTAGATTGCTGTTGTGCTTTTAATAGATTGTGAGTGAAGTGCGGATGCTAAAGAAGCATGAAATCTTGACAAGAGTTTGCATGGTGGTGCTTCTAAATGCCTTTTTTCAGTTTTGTGGTTTTGGCATACTGTGTGTTATTTATCTCCATTACCTGTGGCCCAGAGTGTTGCTGTTCTGCCCCACAGCAGATGCTCCACTTCAGCACGCTGCTACACATCTCTCCTAACCCTGCAGGGCAACAGCTGAGTTGCAGCTTGACTTTATTCACTTGTTCACTTGCTTGTTCACTTGCTGCCCTGGCTCCACTCAGCCTTTTTACATTTTATTAGTTTAGGTAAGTTTAGCTATACATTGCATGTTTCTCTGCCTTGAATTTACTTTTATTTCATCTGGTTACTCAACACTCTTTAATTGAAAGCACCTCTGGCATTCAAATCAGGCTGCTTGACCAAGTACAATACAAGTTAACAACCTCATAGGTAATCTTTTATCCTGCGTAGTTTCATTCCAAAGTGTTGCTATACCTTCCTTGTCATTAAATTTCCTTTTTTTTTTTCTTTTCTTTTCTTTTTTTTTTTTTCAAACAAATTGCAAGAGGGAATCCTGTAATATTTCCCAAGGGAAATCAGGACTGTTAAAGCTGTTAGACTTAGAATATCATTATAATTTATTTTGCAGAGATGGCAAGTATGAGTATTACTCTTGTAATAGTCATGATGATATATAAAAAAATATATATATAAATATATTTTTAAAATAAATATATGTTAAATATATAAATATGTATATTTTTACACACACATACACAGTATGAGAAGGGAGAAAAATCCTTGTTCTGCACATTTCCTTTGGTTTGGTTTTCTGATTGATCTCCTATGGGTAGGACGGTCATTTTAGTAGATGTTTTTTATTCTTTAGTCAATTTTCTCTCTCTCTTTTTTTTTTTTTTTTTTTTTTTTTTTTTTTAACCAGCTGGCTTTTTATTGCTTTCATTTAAAGAAATGTCAGTAGTGCAGGTTTTCTCTGGAGGCCAAGTGTTCCATCTCCAACATGTCCAGTTGTTTGAAGATGACTGCTGAATCAAATACATTGTGGTTGGAGTTCCTTGGAGTCTTGCAGTCAGGGAAATGTCTGGTACTAGTGTTTGTAACATTATAATATCTGAAATGTCACTAGTTTAAGCAACGTATGTGAAACATTTTAGATGGTTGTAAGACACCTAAATGGTTTCTTCCTGCAATGCCAGAGAATGCCATGGCATTTCTCTGACAAATAAGGGAGGTGCAGTTTTGGCCCCCAGGAATGAGCTGAGCAGAGAAGGCAGGGATGAGAGCACAGAGCAGAAGCCATGAATTAAAACCACTGAAATTTGAAACTGATGCTTTGTCAATCCAGAATTGCTTTTCTAGGTAAGAAGGACAGTTCACAGTAAAAGGGCAAACTAAAAAGATATATTTCCAAGGTAGTTTAGGGTAAAGTAAAAGGTGCAAGGCAAGAGGAACGTAGTCATAAGTGGATGACAGAGGCTGTTGTATGCACCCAGGAAGCATGAAAGAGAGCAAGACTACAGTTGGGAGAGAAAATTGAAAGTCTTTTTGTATGACGAACATACAAAATGTTATTTCCTGTTGTTTGGTGCAGCAACACTGGCAGACAATAAAGAACTATTTAGGCAAAGCAAAACTAGAAAAAAACTGCAAATCCCTAGTGGGACACAACAAAATAACGTTAATGGACAGCATGGTAGTAGATGAAATTCTAAGAAGATAGACCCAAAACTAGGTATGTGGTGGGAGAAATAATTTGAATTATTTACAAGATGCAATGTGTTAACCTGACTATAATTAGTCGACTCCTTTGAAAGTACTTTAAAGCAAGATTTTCCTGGGTTATTATTTCTTTTGCTTTTTAAATAAGAATTTTACCTTTACTATGAGGATAGCAGAGGAACCTTTGCTTTTAAAATGTTAGGAAGAAGTTGATATTTAAATGAGTACTCTGCACTGAATTGGATAAATCTGGCCTTTTAGAATAACTGATGCATTAGGTAAACCCAGATGCAAATTGGTGTGCAATATACAGAAACCTGAAGGTGTAAACCATTTAGCTGTTGTAGAATCCTAACCAAAAAAGTACTGGTTAAATCCTCATTTATATCTTTCAACCAGTGTAAACTATCAGCAAGTAACCAGAGTGACAGCATTGTCACGGAATTCCTGGCATCCTGCAGCTGAAATCCACAAATGAATACAATATTCACCTTTTTTTTCTATATCTTTGTGATTGTGGAGGAACACATTCTGGTGTTAGAAGTTTTCTGACTCTAGCCAACAGCATCCTGAAACACACTGGAAAGAAAATAGTAGCAGTTTCTGATCTTCCTTGCTTTCTGCTGCAGCCTGAGATAGAAACATTTTGCATGGATTCATTACGAAACGATTTTCCTGCATTCCAAGATTGCGCTGTCACTGCGTGCCACCACGCAGACTGGAGAACAGACCTCAGTCCTATGTTACACCAGTCCCAACAGTGCTATTTCCCAGCTGTTAGAGCAGAAGTAAGCATTTGCTTTCATTAAACACTATACCTAACTATCATTTGGCATACTGGAATATTTGTGAATGGCATACAGTTTACCACCTGCTGGAGCATTTTTTCTGAATACTGATTTTAATATGTAATTAATAGATAATTTTAATGGATGCAATTGCAAGTGGTGCAATTACATGAGGATGTTTTTGTTTTGTTTGGGAGTAAATTCTTTTTACTATGAAACCTGCATTCATATTTTTGGCAGTTAGGTTTTGTTTGTACCTTGGTATAAGACTAAAACAGTGGATTAAATCCACAGTGTATTTCACTGCTGCTTTCACAATGACAACTTCATTTCCAGTGTAATCTAAAATGCTTTCTATAATTATATGATGCCTTGTAAATAAGCCATCTCCAGAAGGCTTTAGAGAATTATAAGATAACTGAAGCAATGTACAGTACAGAAAATAGTGCTGCAAAGGCATTGTGCTGCAGTTGAACAAATGAAAGCAGATTAATTAAAAGATCAAAGATAGAGGAAATGGAGAAAAGTATGGTTTAAGGGAACAGAAAGGAGATGGAGAGTAAGTGTAAGTAAGTGGGGATCTTTTTAGAAAGAAGTTAAGTCTTTGAGGGACCAATGAGATTGGGTGGGGAAGAAGGGGCAAGCTCCTCCAAGTTCCTCCAGCTGCTGAAAAAGCCTAAGCAGCCCCAGAGATGATGCAGGGTGGGCTGAAATTTAGCAAAGATGGAGTCCAAGTGCCAAAAGGCAGTGCTGGCTCCTGGCAGAGGTACTCCTGGCATCTGCTGAGAGCCACGGGAGAGAGCAAACAGCTTTGTTCTTTTGGTGTTGATGCCTGCAGCCTGGAAAGGCAGCCTGGCCACTGCTGGTGAGGCAGAGGGAGATAAAGTAGCAAGACTTGAGGTTAAGAATTCTTCTCAGAAATGAGGTGTTACTTCACTCTGCCATTCTCAGAGCAGCAGATCCCATCTCTCACCATTTTGGGAGGGTTTTGGCCCTGCCCTGGCCCAGCCCAGCATCACATTAGGGATGATGGCATCAATCTGGAGCCAGGGCTGCACAGCATTGTCACCAATTCAATGCAATGTCTCTGATACATGTGACAGCTCTTTTTTTTTTTTTTTTTTGTGTTGGGAGTGGTTAACGAGCTCCCAGAGTGACACAAACAACTTCACTTTTTAAACCGTATTACTTGTGACTGAGCTGGTTAACAGGAGGGGGAATCATTAACAGCAAAACCAGGTCCTTTTCTGGGAAATGTGACTACTTGCCACAGTGGCCATTTGCCTGTGATTTATCACTTTCTTTTTTTTTTGTAAAAAACATGGTTTGACATTATTATACCATTAGCATGAAGTAGGTCAGTACGAAACCATAAATGTCTGCATACAGAGCAAATTACAGAGTGTCAGTGGTACTACGTGATCTATTACAATGTGACATTGCTTATGGCATAACTCTGCTGAGGAAAAATGACTCTTCAGGAATGAAAAATGATTAATAAACTCTCAGACTACAAGTGAAATTTCTTAACAAAACATATGTCATCATAGCCAAGGATTTTGCTTTTTTTGAGGCTTCCCTGTATTTGTGGGGAAGGGAACCTCCCCCTTTCAGCTTTGAAGGTGGGTGACTTTCACGGGCAGATATTTAAGTGAGACACATTATTAGATATTCACCTTTGTGTTTTTTTGTTTTGTTTTGTTTTGTTTTTTATTATTGTATTTTCTAAGTAGTATTGCAGGATTGTGCAGTATCATTAAAATGAATAAACGCTTAATATGAGAAAAGTTATTACTCTCTCTGTCATTATACATTGCAAGTTGTTTTATTTAGTATAAAATCATTGTAGCTCCAGAACTGATAGATGCATGACAAAAGTTTAAGGCTGCATACATACTTTTTATTATCTTATAATACATTAGCAACCAAAAAAAAAAAAAAAAAAAAAAAAAAAGCAGGGCAGGAAAACTTTTATTTTATGAAAAGCCTGGAGAAGAAAAGTTAAAACTAGACAGAATTAAGAGTGAATGATAACAAAAGTGGAACTCAGGAGGGAAAATAAAAAATGTTTTTGAAACCTTGAGCTCACTTTTTTTTTTGTTAATGACTTCACTATTCCTTGTATTGAGAATATATAGAAATAATGTTTTAATCTTTTTTCTTTTTTTGTTTTTTTTTTGTTTTTTTTCAGCAAGAAAAGGAAAATCACTATGTTTCATGAGTCATGTAACAGCGGGCATCTGAATTAGCTATTTGCAGAGGTGCTGTAAGTATAGCTGCAGTGCTAGCTATGGAGACACATTAAGACTGATTGTTACTCAACCTGTGTTCTCTGCAAGACCTATTCCTCCCTCCAAGCATTGTGCAAGTTGCTACAGGTTTCCATTTTTGTTTTTGTCATTGCAAGGCAGTATTTATTTTTGCAAATGTTTTCTCTCTTTTTTGAGGCCAGAGGTTGTTAGTGCCTTTCCTATCAGCCCATTCTACCTGGTAGGTTTCGTATTCCTCTAAAGAACCTCTCACTAACCTCCCCGTTCTAGCTCCTGTCATTACAGGAGGTGGTAACATTCCTTCTCTTGTATTTGAGTTTGTCTACTGGGTTGCAGCTTCCCACTGGCCCTTTGTGGGTTTAAATTGCCTGTGTCAGATGAGCTGGCTCTAGTTTTACCTGATGCATATATGCTACAGCCTATGCAGCTACTTTGCAATTGTCTTTCCTTTCATCTCCATCTTTTTCCTGCACTAAGAGCCATCTCCTAGTTCCAGCATTTTAGAGCATTGCTTTTTTTTTTTTTGTCCACACAAAAGACTTGGACTGATGTATCTGCGTGTCATGGCCTCCATCCTTTGTTCTCTTGCTGTGATGGTCTGTCTGCCCAGCTGGCACTCCTTGGCTGTCCCTGAAGTGTATGCTTCACAGCCCGGCACACCTCCCAGCCCACTGGTGGCCTCACTTCTCTGGCTTGTGCTGGGCTGCTCTGCAGAGCTGGGGAGGTTACAGTAGAGTGATCCCACTTTAAAAGATGTTGGTGCCTTCCCACCTGTCTTGCCCTTGCAACTAAGCTCTTTTTAATTGGTGAATATCCAGGTGAAGAGGATGTGTGCATACATTTCTCTCTGAAGTCAAACTGCTTTACTGTGTTTATTCTAACTTTTCTTTTGAACTTAATGTGTTGGTAAACTTAATGTGATGGTAAACCAGCCACCTTCCATTTACGTACAGTAATACTAGTGAAAGGATCACAGGCCATTTGTATAGCCTGTGTCTCAGAATGTGGAAGAGTCATCTGCTGTGATTACATGCTGCCTATCACTGAAAGTGAACAGATCTCCTCTGTGTTCTCCCAGAGTGATGAATCCCCCTCTGATCTGTTCCTCAGCATCCACTGTATGAGGCAGGCATGCATTCAAGCCCCAGGACTGGTATCCTGATATTCAACTTTGCTTTTCTCTGTCCTTCCATGAGAAGTGTTGTTCATCTCATGCTGTCATCCCTCAGTTCTGCTGGGACAATATGGAATTCCCCTCAGATAGAATCCAGACTCAGATGGGGACCACATCTTTCACCTGTCAGCAGGAGGTGCAAGGAGTTACATTTGCACATTGCAGTATGCCTAAATAGAAAAATTGCCTGTGAATGATTTTGGAGCACCCATAATAATTCTTCTTTTCAACATTCCTGAATTGCCTTCATCCTTCAGTCATTTATTGCAGGAGGCTTTATTGATGTGGCAACATAGAAAGTATGTGCTTTTCGGTATTTCCGCTAGCATTAAGCATTAGGGACCATCTTGTTTTCAGTCTATATAACTGCTTCTGTTTTTTCAGGTGTGATATCATGTATTCTAGGCTGCTGGGACTGCTTGAAGGCTGCTGTGGTTATGTCTCATGCTCAGTGGTGCAGTTGTGGCTGGTTCATGGGCCATCTCTTCACTAATCATTAATTAATCCTGTAGTAATATGCTAAGATTACTGTTTTACTTATTTCTTTACTTATCCAGTCAAATGTCTGTTCCCAGACTTGGGCTATCTCCACCGGTCACCAGCTTTCACCAGCTGCCTTGAGCACCCTCAGGATCTGCTAAGCTGTATGAAGGATAAGGAGGTATAACCGATCATTACTTGAGTCCTTTTGCCACCTTGGTCTGAGCATTTCTTGGATGACTTGGGTAGAGCATTTCCAATGTCCTTGGATGTTTGATGGATAGGAAGCTTCCCCATTCTGCTCTAAGTACTTGCTAAGAATTGGATGCAATTTATTACCATGTTCCTGGATTGGCTCTGTCTCATCACAGTTTCTCCTACAAGAGCATTCCTTGCTGAAATGTTGCTTGGTTCAGTTCACACTTCACCTCTAGACCCTGGTTGATGTTTGCCACAAATCAGAGTCAACAATACTTTAGACCTCTCCATCAAAAACACTGAGGAAGCTTATCACCTTCATTATGCCAAGATTTCTCAATGCCACAGGCAGTGGATAATATTGCCTTAGGTTAAATGGGTTGCTGTGTCCTTCACAGGTACTAAATTGGAATTATTCCTCTTAAACAGGAATTTGTAGTCAGTGCTTTTGTCCATGGGTCTGTGGAGGCTCCTGCCAGAGGGTTTTCTCCCTCCCTCATACTAGGCTGGTGTTTGTTTCAGTGAGGCACATTTTCATCATGGTCAGTCCAGTTACTTTTTCAATGACTCCTCTGTGGGTAACATAATCAGGTGTTTCAGGAAGCTTGGAGCTGTACAGAGGGAAACCAGATGATTTATTGCTCAAGCTCTGAGCATGCAGCACCTTGGGAACATCATGTGCAGTCCTCTCCCAGTACTACTCTCCGACCTTGTCTTACACTGCACTTCTGACATGCAGGGTGGAAAATGTCCCCAAAGTCTGCTTCTGAAGGCTCTGAACAGCAATGTCTGCTCTTTCATAGATATACTAGATGCCATACATTTATGTAGCAGTCACAGATCGCTGCTATGGCATATTAATAACCCTTGGCCACAGTTCTTCTGTCTAATGGTGTCACTTAGGAGTGCTGCAGGAGATTACATTGCAGTGACTCCCCCATCCAGCTGGAGCTGAATTGGTCATTGATCTTATAGCAAAGCTGCAAATTTAGCAGCTGAATTGCTGGCAGCTTCATCTGGTAATGCAGGATACTGAGTCATTGAATTTGCTATATTCACACAGCAGCTCACTCTCATCTGGAAATGATGGGGAAGGTAAAACTGGACTGCATTGGAAGGGGGAAGACTGACATGTTACTCTGCCCCATGATAACGAGAAAGGCCCTGGGTGAAGGGAGGAAGCTGTGTTGTTCTTGTACCTTTCCAAGTAAATTCTTTTCTCATTTCTGATTTCTGGGATCTGTCAGTTAAAGCCTTATCTCTTTGTTCTGTGCTACTAGCACACATCATTTTGATACAGTCCCAGGATAGCTCAGCTGGTCTTACTATCTGGAAACCTGTCTTGATGTTTAGATCTGTGTCTCTGCAGTGCCTTCCTGACAGCTGGAAACATCCAGAAAAGCTTTTCTGTCTAATTAAAAGAGTCCCTTACGTTTCCAAGGCTACCTATAGCATTGAATTTCCAAGTTTGTAACGAAAGCATCTATTTCTCATGCCGTGTCTTCTCCTCTTTCTGAGAGGAAGGCAAAAAATATCCATTTTTTATTCCCATTTGGTGTAAGATCAAAAATTGTACAGAACATTTACCATGTATTCATGTTTTGGATGTTGTATTGGGCAGCTGTGTCTTCATTTGCTTCTTACCTTCATTTCCTAGGGAGCAAGCTCCTGAGAGGACCTCAGATGTGTTCTAAGAAGAGAAAGGAGATTACAACATGTATCTGAACTGACATATGTCTGCCCATGGTGGCCAAGGGATTTCTCTGGCTGGCTCTCCTGATATCTGACCCTGGGGCTTCCCTCCTGCCACCTCCCATGCCCCACTTCCAGTGTGCTAGGTTCCCTTGAAGTGCCTTTTTTTTTTTTTTTTTTTTTTTTTTTCCTTTGTGTGAGCACAAAGGAAACATCAGCAGCTTGAGCAAGGTTGCTGGGGGGAAGAGTCAGCTAAGACCAGGACATTTTCGTTTGGTTTATTTGGTTCATTTAGCCTTGGCTTAGATGAAAACCATGCTTCCAACTCCATGGGTTCCTTCTCTTTCACAGCATCAAGAATTAGCCAGTTTGGTTCTCCTTGCCAGCCAGCATTCTCCACAGTATGTTCATGTATTGCCTGCTTGTTCTGAATGCTGACACTATCCTAGTGAAGGACCAGAAGGGCAACAGTCAGTCATTTTAGCACTTAGTTACCAGATTACTTAATTTATAATCTCCAAAAATTCCATCTGTGTGCCTTGGACTCTTCAAAGACAACAGTACCGCTTAAATTAAGTTTTAAACTAAAGCTTTCTTGGCATTATTATTTGTAAAACTTGGAACAAATTAAAAAATAGAGGATAGTTACAGAGAATGTGTTTGTTCATTTTTCATGTACTTGTTCAATTGAATGGCAAAGCTTGAACAGATCATCACTGGTTATATCTTTTCAGGATATCAACAGGCTTACATCACTATGTGAAGAACTATGAAATAGCTTCCACTTTTTCTTCTGGCTGTTTGTGGTGGTTATCTCCAAGTCTTGCAGGAGTCTCAGGCCAGCATGTAGGGCCTGAACAGTATCTCATTCACCTCTCCTTCACTGCCAGCTTATGCTGCTTGCTGAACCATCAATCCTGTCCTCTTTAAGGATTTTCTGCCTTCAAAATGCTTTGTCTGCAAGCTGTGATTTTGAATTAATGCATAATCCAATGCCTGTCGCAGATATGATGTTGCCTTTCAAGTAGAGTGGGTGTTACAGGCTTCACTCATTAGTACAGACTAGTTCCCATATAGTTTATATCCCCCCTAAGCCATGGTGTTTCCAAAGCCATTCACAAACACCCTAGGTAGGAAGAAATTGTTTTGCAGCTTCCTGAAGCTGAGTAAACAAGAAACAAATCATAGTCTACGGAAGATGCTAGTTCAAGAAAATGAAACATCAGGAGGTGAAAAGAAAGAAACAAAAGTACAAAGCACGTGAACGATGTTTCAGTACTGTTCTCAGTTTGTTTACTCACAGACACAAATTTCATCTCAACTTTCACAAACATTTAATGGAGTGAGTTAGTTCCAGTGATTTTCAGTTTGTTTGTTTGGTTGGTTGGTTCTGAGCTAAACAGAAGCTTCCGTCAGCTGCATGGAAACCTCCATCCACTTCTCTGCTCCCAGATGGAATTTGTAGGTAGCAGGCAAGAACTAAACAGTGACATGGCATTTTTCAAGTCCAGTATGAACATTCATACCTTTAAATAAAGATAAACCAATAACTTAGAAGTTAGTCTGTGATGGTACTGAGTAGCAAAACTGAGTATTGGCTGGAGTGATTTATCTCTCTTCCAGTGTCTCCCTCTCCATTCTACCATTTGTGTGCCCAACTTGTGTGCTCAGTACTGTGTGTGCTTAGTTCAAAAACATAGTGTTAGTAGCATGGAGTTGCTGATTATCTCTCTAAAAGGCTCTTCTGGGACAAACATAATTTCTTCAAGACAAATCAAAAAACTGAGCAATAAATTCTCAGAATGTTCTGTCTCTTATGCCTTTGAGGAGTTAATATTTCAAATTTCTGCTTGGTTTTCACAGATCTCAACATTTTAGTTTCTGGGGCTTTGTAGACTTCAGAATTCTTGTGCTCTTTAAGCATGTGCTTTCACTTCTGTTGCATGAATGTACATTCCTGAAATGACCTTTTGATAATACATTTGCATATATTTATCACTGAGTCAAAAGCTGTGTATGTGATTTCAGTGCTAGGAGCAAAATCTCTTTGATGAAAATCAGTGAATAGTATTCAGGATATGGTTGGTCTTGTTATTTATATTTATATTTATATTTATATTTATATTTATATTTATATTTATATTTATATTTATATTACTATTTATATTTATATTAATATTTGTATTTATATTTATATTTTTCCCTATCAACTGAATCTGGCAAAAGCTTGTTTTCTTACCTGTCTGGAATAATCTTGAGGAATCCTGGGTTTATTTGCATGAAATTAGAGGAAACTATCAATCTCTAAAGTTTTAAGATAGAGTTTCTAACATGTGGTTTGTATCTGTGGTTCTTAAAAACTCTTATTCAAGAGTGAATATAGATGAAACCTCTAACTATTCCCTATTTGCTTTCTCCATAAAAGTTAATGTGCAAAAGAGTGAACTTAACTCTTTATAACAGACAAAAATCTTGAGACACTTGTAGCAGTTTAAATGTTTGAACTTTGAACTCTATTTTTTTCCTTGCTCAGCAAAAAGGGTTTTTGTGTTTTAAACAGTATGCTGCAAAATACAGTTCTCTGGGACTTCTTATACATTGAAACCAAACTGAACTTTCTTTGGGGAACAGGGAGTTACTGATAGGTGTGATCTTTCTCTGTATGAAAAAGCAAAATGACACGTGCTGTTATACAACTGATTTAGGAGCACCATTGTCTCTCTAAAGGCTGGGGGTAGAGGTGATGCCTGTTTCCTATCCAACTTTCATTTATTTTATACTTGTAATTCTGGTGTCATGCAGTTAACAGTTTTTCCCCTAGATGCTATAATAGGTAAATATGAAGCTTAAGGATTTATTAAACTTTATGGTTGGTAAAGATAAAGCAGCAATAGTGCCTATTTGTGTGTTCTGCCATTTTATATTGGTGATTTGTTTCATTGTCTTCATGATCATTTGTTTAACTTTTTAAATTCATTTGCTATAACTTAGAATATTTTTTGTTTACTATGACTGGTGTAGTAGTAGCTCAAGTAAAGTCTTTCCTGGGTAGTCATTCAAGGTAAAATGGATGACACCCAGGCACTGAACCTCATGAGTTGCAGCATGTTTTTTCTTTCTTGCCATTTAAACTGTAGCTTTAAGGTCAAACAAGTCTTTGAAAAAAAAATTTTGATTGTTTTAAAATCAACTTTGTCTATGTCAGAAATTTTAATTGTGCTTGTACAGATCTTTCTGTCTAGAAAAATAAAATATTAAACACATAATGAATAATGCAGCTGTCTCACAATACTGTGAATAAGGAAGTCATAAACTGCCTGGGTATTGAACTGGCACAACATTTACTATTATTTCTGGAGTGATAGCTTATGCAGGTACAAGTTGCATGATGTAATGTTGAGCATTATACATGTATATTCTTTTAGAGTAGAAATGGTACTTTTCCGTCTCCCACTGCAGGAGCAGGGCTGCACTCTTTATATCTGCTCCCTGCAGTAACAGAGCTGTGTGGAAAGCCTAAGTTTAATGCAGCACTGTACTGAGGAGTCAATAGATGGAGACATCCATGTGAAATTGCATCTTGAGCCATGAAAAGAAAACTGAAGATACCTTAGGTAAAGAGTTGTTGATGACCTTTGCCTTCAAGACTCTTTAAGGATGCACTTTTCTCTCTCTTGTCATGCAATGATGCTATTTCAGTTGACTCTGCTACACTGTTTTTGCTGCTGAGCACCAGCTACCACTGCTATTCCCTCCTTACCTTCTCTCCTTCCTTTCACTAATATAACCTGGTCTGTTGGCTGCAGTTGGACCTCTGGAAGATGCTGTTTTTGTCCATCAGTTCTTTCTTCCATTAATATATTTTTCTTTCATTTTTAGGTAAAAATAAATGTTTCTAATGTTCTTGTTCAGTGAAAATGTCTCTGTTGCTGAAGTTTCAGTGGCACAGAGGCTATATCTTTTGGTCTTCCAGGCAGAGAGACTTTCATTCCCAGTTGCTTTGCAGAGGACTGAGCCTTAGTATGGAGCATTTCTTCTTTAAATAAAAAACTTTAAAAGGGGAGAATTTCACTTTTAAAATTAATCACCATGGCAACCTTTACAGTGAATTTCCAAACATAGAAAGTTGCCTTCAAGAAGCATGGTTCTCTAAGAGAAAGGTGAGTTTTTACAGCTTCTAACAATGCTCCCAGAGAATATAAGATTTTACAGGAATCAGTTAGAGGGACTTTTATAGAGAGAAAGGAAAAGTTATATGATTGTGGTGGTTGTTTTTTTATTATTTTATTATTATTTAAAGAGTCTGCATGCTAACTAATTTCATCATAATGCTGGCTTAAAATAGACTTGGAGAACTAGATAGAGCCTAGCAGTAATATATGTGATAAGATATTGCTAAATATCATCTAGGTAAATTTATAATTAACTATTTGCCAATGATTCTTTCATATATATAACAATATTTTTCCTAGTTTTGGACTGTCTTTTTATGCATATCCAAAATCTTACTAGCAAATACTAAATATTCATTTTAAAATTAAAAAATAAATAAGATATAATAATAAAAAGAATCTGAAGTAATAGAATAAGGGTGGGGGGGGGAGGTCATTAATGAATTAAAAGCAGAAAATCCCTCACACATTACAGTTCAGTGAAATGTAACTTTAGTAATCATCTCCATGTTCCTCCAATTTTCTCTCAGTACTCAGACGAATTATTTAATATCCCATTATCTGTGTATATTATATCCAAGGAACATGGAATTTCTTTTCCTACTGGAAATTTTCCAGTGAAAATATTGTTGTGCATCATATGAAATCCTGACTTTTTCCCTGAAATGGGAACTCTGGTGTTTCATTGTGAAATCCCCTGTTTCATTCTGAATTGCAGTAAGAGCATTTTACAGTGAAACTTGCTATGTCCAAAGGTGTGAGACTTCTGGGAGAAGGAGCTAAAGAAACTCCATCTCAGTGAAGATTTCAGAGGACAGTACTGAGGCTGACGGACTGGTGAGAGACAGACAGTTTTAATCAAATTTCAAGTTTACCATGAGGAATGTTCAAAAAAAAATAATCCAGTCAGCTCTACTGAGAGTGAATATAACAATTGGAAAGTGTATGTAAGAATGGGGGAGTGTTCCTGCAGGGCACGTAGGGTGCAGGAGGGCAGGTCAGCAGAGGGGTGTCCTCATCTTCTTTCACACCATCTGGGAGCTTAACTGCAGGGTCTGGACTGCCCACGCTGCTTACATCTGGAGCGGGCACAGTGGACTCTGGCCATGCGCTCACCACCAGGTTTTATTTAGCTGTCTTGCTAAATACAAGTCTCTTGTTCTGTTATATTACACTGGTCTGGTCTTCAACATGGAAAAAACAAGGAGATTCTTCTGGGGTCAGGACTGGGAGGTGCTGTCAGTGCTTCAGATGTATTTCTCTTTGCAGTGCCTGTCTGGAGGAAATAATTCACAAAGAAGCTCCAAGCATGGAAAAGTTCAGAAAAGACTTCATTTCATTTTATTAATGTAACAAGTCATTTAAAAGTGACAGCCTTAAGTTCAATACCTCAGTAGTTCAATTAAAAGGAAATGCAGTTAAAAATAAGCTCAATTACTGGATTATTCATATTATGTAACATCTTTAGAAAAGTCTCACCTTTGCAGCAAAGTTAGCAGTAAAAAATGTTACCAGAAGTATATGCTCTTTTAATATGTCTCTGCCGCCATACAGTGATATTTTTAATTCATGTGAAATATGAGTAAGCAAAAGATTGCCTTTTTTTAATGGCGGATATCACCAGTGTGAGCTGAAAGGTTGTTTCTTCTTGTATGTAAAAGTCTTATCAAGAACTTTATTTTAAAATCCAAAGTCAGCTGAAAGTGTGACAGGGTGTCTGGGCAGCGAGCAGCTCAGCAAGCAGTACATTTGCAAAATACCACTGAAGGCATGGGATTGTGTCTGTAAGAAAGCCAATTTCAGGTCATACCAAATGACTACAAGTTGAACAAGAGGGTTTCAGAAGAGAAATAATAGTCAGGAATTACCATGACTGAGTTTCTGAAAAATTGGCTGAAAGACTGACCTTAAGCAGGCTGTCAAATGCTTTCCTTCCTCATTGCTTCTGATTGATGGGATTATAGGTGGATCAAAATATTTCTCATACCATCCATCAGCATGTAGCAAAACCTAGAACATACACTTTTTACTGAGAAAGTTAGATTTGGAATTTGCAAGTATGAAAGATGCATTTTTATTTTCATGTTTTTAAAGACAATGTATGCTCATTTCTATAGAAAAGGTGAACATTAGTCTTTATGCATCATAAGTAACAACTGTAATTTTATAACTAAGGAGATGAGCTGCAACACAGAACAATAAAAAAGGTAGAACTTTATTTTGTGCATTTACAGACTCTTGCACTTGTATAAATCATAAGGAAAGTAATCAGGGAATAATCATTATGCATGAATTAAGAACATTTATGGCCTATATTCACTGAATGGGAGCTTAGTGTCAGGGAGAGTTATCACTGAATTCTAAATTGTGGATATTCAGAGAGACTGGATTAAAGTAACTGCTTTGATTTATTTTATTTTTTTTTAATTGAGGATAATATATAGGATATTTTGATACAAGCAGTTATATTCAAAGAAGGGAAAATACAGGGCACGAACAGACAAGAACACCAAGTGTCTTAAGTACATTTGGACAGCGCTGTTTGAGGTTTAGGAATTCTTATGACTCAACATTGTATTTGGTCTAATATTTAACTTCTGATGTACTTTCCCATAAAATGGGTTGTTAACTGAGAAAGCTGAGAAGAAAAAAAGGCTCAGGATTGTAAACGATGGAATTTTCTTTATCTTGGTTGGTTTAGGTTTACTTTTTAAAAGACCAAGTAAAGATGTATCATTAGAAAAAACATTATGTGAGAAAAAAAAAAAAAAAAAAAAAAAGAATATAATAATGATTTTCTTACCATGGCTTGATTATTGAAAGAGATGTCATCAGTAGCCATAAAATGAATACTATGCTTAATTTTTAACAAGCAGAGATGTCACAGAAGGAGACTGAAAACATCATAAATGTTGTCAGGAACTGAAAGGAAATAGTCTAACATATGATGTTCTTACTTGATATTCATTTTTCTCACAAAATTTCATCCCTTACCATTCTGATTCATCTATTTCTTTCACTCCTAAGCACACAATATACTTTATTGATTGAAGCATTAAAATCATCTTTGGAAATCTATTTCAAGACTGCAGTTAGTGCAGTTGGAATTATGACTGCTAGAACAGTCCTTTGTAAGCAGGCTCATATTGCTTTGTAAATGAAGAAAAATGTTGCTGTTTGGTGGTTAGCTCCTCATGCAAATTTAACAAGAATATCTCTTGTTAAACCCCATCCCTTTCAGGATATAGATTTGTGATCATAAGAAAGATCATTTTGAAGAAAGAGATGAGTCCAGTGGGATCCGTGATTTTTTTAGTGCCATTTTGATTCTAGGGCTGATATCTAATACAAGGAGGTACACATTTCTCTTTCTTTCAGGGACTTTATAAGACAGCTTTCCACAGTTGAGTGTAACCAGACATTCACTCGGGGACTGAATTAAGGGGTCCATGTTTGTGTGATGTATTTATTTTTTATTAGTGTTTTGTTTGCTTGTTTGTTTGTTTGTTTTAAAGAAGGGCTTTACATTTGGAAGTCATTGATGTTTTTTGGGGGTTTGCTAGGTGGTTTTTGCTTATCTTGTTTTGATTTTTTTGATTGTTATTTCCAATTGACTAGCAGGCCCTTCAGTATTTTTAGGTTTAAGTGCCCTACTGATGGATTTGACTATACTCTTGGTTTCTAAATACACTGCTGCCTCCTGTATTTGAGTTTTCTCTTTGTGGATGGTACCATCTTAGCAGCAGAGAACACAATCATACTTAACCACTCAGATGCTGCATATTTTTCAGAGACTGCCCTGGTTAATGACACTTTAGGCTCTTACTGAATTATTACTTGCAAGATTCATGACAAGGTAGTTTTGGTGATGAAATTTCACCTTGTGGAATGTTCATAAGGATTGCATTCTACAGATCTGTTTAACTGCATGGTCTGGACTCAGAGAAATGGTATCTGTGAACAGGAACAGTATTTCTTCCTTAACTATCTGCTTTCTTTGAATGCTCAAATGTTCAGCACCTGAGATATTCAGAGCAATTTAAGGATCACTCTCAGATTGGAATGTCCTGACAAAGATAATTTAGAAATGTTTATAAAGTTTGCTGTACATGTTTTGTGATTTATTTATTTATTTGTTTGTTACTTCTGTAGGTGTTTTTTTAAATGAATCATCAGTAATGGGGCATTCAGTGTCAGGGGTATGAGTGAAGACGAGGAAGTTTTCTATGAATAATATTTGTGAATGCCCTTTCACTGAAAAAGATGGCAGTCACAAAAGCTAACTCTAGGCACGTTTCTTTTTACAGGTTCTCCTTATAATCAGATTTTTTCAGGTGGATTTAGAAAATTTATGCCTCTCCTGTGCCTTACTTTAACCTTTAGAAATGTACAACTAACTTCTTATATATGTTGTGCATAACACACACCTTAAAGTCTGTCATACATTATGTGGTTTTCTGAATTGTTAATGTGTCAGAGAATTATTCACACATGAAAAAATGATGGGCCTTGCACTTGCACAAGCTTGTTATTCAGTAAATGTGTTACACTGACTGCCTTTTACATCAGAGAATCTGTATATTATAGACCTCACATCCTACGATGTAGTTACTGGATTTTTATTGCTTCCTAACATTTTTTCTGATCCTGCTATAAAGAGCTTCAGAAATTAAAATGATAGTGATCAGTAGAGCACTTTTTCACCACCTCCACTCTGCCAAGTTCAAACAATCATTATGTGATTACTGCTTTGTTTCAGAGTTTATTGGTCTTCCACCAGAAATATGATGTAGCTCAGAACAGAAATAAGTATGACCTACGCACTTTAGTCAATCCAGATTGACATAAGTGGAGAACAATCAGTTGGATCCCTATGAGGAATGTGTGTACAAATATGGCAGGTTTACATACTCTTTTCAAGAGCATCTTGTTATTGTTAATTGCCTAGAGTCCTGCCAGAAAGATGAAATAGCAGATGAACACAGATTTTCACTGGTGTCTGCTGCACACTACAGCTGCCATCTCCTCTGGGGATCACCTTCACTTTATGATCATTTAGAAGTCTTGGCACCATAGGCTTTATTGCAAACAAAATGGTTACTTGCCAAGAGAGTGTGCTGGAAATTAATGGTGCACGAGAGAAAAACATGCACCACACATGCCTCAACAATTTTTAGATAATTGTCCCTTGATAACCTTTTAGGGTTGAGGATATGTCCACAGTTCCCAGATGTTGTGAACAGCCTCTATGTCCACCAAGGACAGTCATTCCAGAGGGCAAAAACCCTCCTAGGCACTGGACTTAACCCAACACAGATGACCTATATAGTCAGATATATCAGTCCAGATACAAATTTAGTTCAGAAGTGTTTTATTCAAATGCATTTTATACAAAAGTGTTTTATTCAAATTCAGCTTGCTGCAGGATAGGACACAAGATATTTTTTTACCAGCAGGAAGAGTTCATGGGGCTGGAGCTGTGTGAGGGTGGTTTCTACAAGTCAATGTGAATTCCCCTCATTTTCTCCATCCTTTCTTTCTACCGAAGCTGTGTAAGGGACCATGCTGTAGTACCCGAGAGTATGGATGGCACACCAGTCCTCTAAATGGGATGTAAAAAAGACAGTTAAATTAAGCCTAGTTACTGTGCTGAAAATTGTTACCGACTGCACTGTGGAGGCAGACACATTCAGACATATCCTGAGCTATCGTTTTCCCCATCTGTGAAGTCTTCTGGGTTTTTCCTGTTCCATAGATGATGTCTTTGATTGTGCTGCTCTGCATTATAGAGAATATCCAATTAAATAAAATAAAATAAGACTTAAGATATTTGAAATGTAGCAGTTGGTATTCAGGCAGCATATTATAATGTAAAAAGAGAGGGGAGGAGGGGGAAGGTGGGAGAGAAGTTGGTGGGGAGAGGGACAGAGAGATTGAAAAAGAAGGCTCTGCTTTTAAAATCTACCTACACGTGAAATATATCTGATGGTTAGTGCTTCACTTCTTTCTTTGGTCAGTAAAAAGCCTCTGGGACTTGACTAAGTGTTTGGTTTCACTGGATATTGTGGTTTGCCCTGATGTTTGTACTGCCTATTAGAGCTGTGTGTTCTGTTACCTTTTACTGCTCTCATACAAGCAAAAGGCTAAAAATCAGTGCAGGCTGGCTTAAAGAGAATGTCCTTGATTTTAGAAACTCGGAGAAATAGGTAGTTGTGCATAAAGAAAACAATTTTGAACACAGCACTTAATACGAGTGAAAGTAAGTTTTAAATGATCTCAACACTGAGTCTATTTTTGGCAAGTAAATGCTGTGCATATGTAGTAAAATGAGTGAGATGAGTTACTGTATAGTTTCCAAATCAGTAAGTGCCACTTAAGAATACAGAGCCAATCTCCCAATTTCTTTTAAAACATAGATATTGCCTCAGAAAATGAAGAGCTGACACAATGTTATTTATTGTGACAGAAACAGAGATCTGAATCTGTTGGTTTCTGTATGAATTCATGGTAGTGAGGGTGGGTCAAAAGCCAGAAAGAACACCCAATCAACAGAAATTCTGATATCGTTGCTTTTTTTTTTTTTTTTTTATTTTGAATCTCTTTTGAGCAATTTTGGAAGTCACTTTTGAACACATAGCTTAAAATATTTCTACCAAAATTAGCTTCTAGGCAGATGAAATATTTCATATTGGTTGGACTACTTGTTTCACTGTATTTTGTTTTATTTTGTTGATGTGTTTTGCTCTCTGGTTTTAGTTTCTATGTTTCAAATTATTTCTTACTCTTTGTATATTACAGTAAAACATTAATTGATGATTGGTATTCCAGATGGTGTTTCAGTAATTGATATGATAATTGTTTTTTGGCTTGCTCGGAGACAACTGGTATTCTAATTGGTAATTTATATTCAATTTGATATGTTAGATTGCATTTTTCAAAGTAACAAGTCATTACAATATAGAAAGCAAAGATATTCCAGTCCAGATAGGGTCAGATTTATTTTCTAAACAAGTTTTTGACAGCACAAACAGTAACATTTTTTTTTCTTAATAAAATGACAAGTTTTTGATAAAATTGAGAACCAATTCTCTAAAAAGAGAAACAATCTACTGAAAACTTAGTTTTTGGTGTCTACCACATTTCAGGCATTTCAGGGCAAGGTGTACTTTCTCACACCTATTTCCATATTAGAGCAAGCAAAGGAACTTTCTATTTTTTTATGTATTTATTTTTTACAAATTACTCTTACAAATGGTACGTATGAGTATATATAGTTTTAATGCTGTTAAAAGTTACAGGTACTAAAAAAAAAGTTACTGAAAAGTTACTAAAGTTACTAAAACAAAAAGAGTAAGAAAGACCTCAACACAGTGAAACCCAGTAGGAATTAAGTCAGTGAGAATGGTGACAAATGACACTGACGGCAGCTTGCTGGGAGAACTGATGCGTGGCATGTTTTACACACAGTTGTTAGGCATATATCCTGACAGGCTTGAAAAAAATAATAGAAGCATATAGACACTTTTTATTTTATTTATTTTATTTTATTTTATTGCAAAGAGGAACTAAAAAATGAAACATTAGACAGAAATGTTAATACAAGAATTATAAATGCAACAAAATAGACATCTTGGGAAGGAAAAGGAAAAAAAAAAAAAAAAAAAAAAAAGAGGTTCCAAAGTTCCATTTACTCACTTGGGCTCGTAAGGTTTGCATAAGCAGCAGCTTGCATTCAGTACCATGGTCAGTAACTGAGGAAGTACAGGTGGAAGCAGCCCAGCTTCAGGGACATGAAGGGACATGAAGCTGCTCAGTTTAGTGGCTCCATGCACCTCTGAGCACTTGTTGTACGGTTATGCCCTCCAACAAGGAGTCCCATCATCACCCTCAAGTAAAGCATAGGTCCCTCCTGTAAGCTGCCTGCAGCGTAACCACAACAACCAAAGACAAGTCAAGAGCAACCAAAAAGAGCTTTATATTCACTCAGCTACTCTATTTTCTTCATTCATGCCTTCTTCATTCAACAAATAGTTTTTCAGCCTGTCATGCTGGCTATTAAAGTAGGACTTTTATGATTCTCTCCAAGGTATTTTCATGGCTTTATCCTGCCTCTCTTTGAGCCCTATGGTAATTTTTCAGTCATGATAGATAATCACCATTGAATATAGTTGTTATAGTTTAATAAACTTGTTATTAAAGTATGTTATAATTTTTGTATACTTATTAAAGCTTGTTATACTTTAATAAACTACATTGAAGTCTATAAAAATAAGCCTTCTGATGATGGGCCTAAGGTAAGCATAAACTTTTTATTCGTTAGGAATTATTTTGTGCCGACAGAGTGAAATTAACACTACCTCTGGATTGCAGGTATGCCACAGGTAATGTAGCCATTTCTGTCAATGTGGGGTGAATAAGCTTTCCTGGCCTAAAGCATATTTGCAAGTGTAAACCTTTGTCCTCCTGGAGTCTGTGTCATTTTAGCTATTCTTTTCTAAATTGGTGCAGAGAGATCTGTGCAACCCCAGCGGGTACACAAGCTCTTTCTTCCTGGAGTCCTGGTTCTAGTTCAGACATCCTTTTGATCGCAGTTCAGAACATAAGTCTTAACACTGATAGTGACTGGCAGGCACAGGATGATGCCAGCCATCTAGTTGAAGGAGGGTAATTGAAAAAAAAAAAAGCTCTGACAGGTAAAATGCCTTTGTGAAGGCATTTGCTGATACAGAATGGCTATACAGCAATGCTCTTACAGATGTGATAAATGTAAGACCTGGAAAGCAACTCTGGAAAAAGATGCAACTTGCCAATGAGAGAGGGAGCACAGTATTGTTCCCAGTAGCCTTTGCTTGACATGGGGACCTAGAGCAGGTTGGGTTAGGAAGGAGGTCTGTGATTCACTGGAGGATTGCTTGAAGAGCTGTCTCATGCAACAGGGAGGCAAAGCCCATGTACATCTGTGTCTTGGGGCAAACAATGTTACAATGTGGGGGAAACAACAAAATTGGAAATGTATGTCAAAGTGTCACTGCGTAAACCCATGTTGAAGCCACAGTCTGAACATCATGTGTGTTGCTGCTCCTACTTTTTGAAACATTCTTCACCTATATTTCAGGTTCCCCCCCCCCCATTCTTAAGAAAGGAAGGGGACAGAGAAGGAATAGCCAGAGATGATCAGAGGTCCACAGCAAACTATCTGTGAGGTGTAACAGTGTAAATTGATTCTCCTAAGCTTGGGAATAGAAACAACAGACAGCATGGAGCTCCGTAGTATCATTAGTGGAACAGAGAGGGAAAAGGAAATAGTTATTCATGATCTATCCCAATACAAGTTTGAGGGTGACAGGTTCCAGACAAAGAAAAAGAGTTATTCCTTCAGATTGTGTATTTAAGCTGCGTAGCTTCTTTCCATAGGAATTTATAAATGTTAAGACATTTACATAAATTCAGAATTCAGCTGGACAGCTGAACTCAATGATGTGTTCAAATACTACACTTCCACTTCAAAATATCCTTAAGCTGGCAATTTGTTTGAGTCTTGGAGAAAGTGCTGGGAAAATATCACCATGTTCACCCTTTTCCTCCTATGTGCTTTCTATTGGTCACCAGTAGAGATAGGATGATGGACTGGATGGAACTTTATTCTGACCCCCTGCAGTTTATAGTAGTTATATAAAAACAAAAGTAAAAATAAACAAATAAAACAATGGAAATGGGATGGATCAATGACATCTCTGTTCCTTGACTTCCTTAAGAAACATGAAAGATCATGGCAAACATAGAATAGTTCTGTATCACGTGCCACAGAGCCCAGGAAGTTTTAAGGAGCTTTAAGGCCTTAGGAGTATAAATGGTGAGGCTGTCTGGCAGAGGTGGGGGGTAAGAAATGTCATTTAAAAAAAAAAAATATATATATATATATATATATAAATAAATAAATAGTGCATCCTGCATGTTGAACCACAGTGAAAACCAAAATACATACACCATGCCTATATCCACCATGGATGTGTGAGTTTTTGAGAGAAAATAGTAGAAAAGTAACATTCACAGAACATTTTCTAAAACTTCTATGGATCTTGACAATTTTCATTTCTCCAATATATAGGAGTTAGAAAAAAAAAAAAAAAAAAAAAAAAAAAAAGAGAGAGACACAAAAAAAGACTATGCAGAGCAAAAAACATGTAATTTATCAAAATGCACCATATTATTAAGCAGCTTTCTCTCCAGCCTGTCCTGTTTCAGGGAAGTTCTGTAACTAGAAGCTTTTTTGTTTGTTCATGTAAAGGTTTGCAGTTGTGAGGAGTTTGTTGTTGTTTTTCATCTGATATAGTCAGTATTTCAATATTTTCAAAGCTGTTCTTGTATAACTACATATATACAGTATAATCCGTGTTTAGATATGATTTGTGTTACCAATGGCAAAGGAGTTGATATTGTGTTAGAGAAGTTATATTTAAACCTATGAAAAATGATTTAATCTCATGTAGAAATCCTAATGCTGTTGTAACATTTTTCTCCAAGGTATAGAGAAAGATAGCTATGCTTTTCTGGATGTGTTTGTTATCTAAGTAGAGCATAGGATGGGAAGGAAAAAAAAAAAAAAAAAGAAAAAAAAAAGATCTACCTTTAGACTATGCTTTCAGGCATGGGTACAGAGGGCAGCACTGAATTTTTCTCTCCTGCTCATTCATTTCCACCTAGGATTCAGAGTAAGCAGAAGAGTCAATTGTGGCATCAAGCATAGCTGTCTCTCTGCTGAGCCTCAGATGAAAATGATTTTTCATGAGAAACCTTTTTATCTTACTTCACTTTCTGAGCTCCTCCTTTTCAAGGATAACTTCAAAATGTGAAAAAAATGAATATGTCTGTGGAGCATCATTGACTTTAATAGAAGATGTGGCAATTTGTGCAAGCTGAGGAAAGGGTCCCTAGCTTTTTAAGGTGGACAAATTGCCTCATTATCTCCTTTACTCAGCATAAAAGTCAAAAGGAATCAAATACGCAATCTGCCTATTTATGTATCACACCTTAATGCCCCATTTTTTGCTATCTGCCCATTTTTCCAAAGTACTTCCTTATGACCTTGCTCATCTGTGCCTTGATGACTGCAGGCTCCCCAGAGCTGCCTTGCTTCTTGTGGCCCTACATAACACTGCAGCTGAGATTTTCTTCCTTACTTCTTGCTCTGTGCAACCCTGTATTTGCTCTGCTCTGAAAGGGACCTTGAAGAAAGGCTATGCCTCAGTCTGCTCTCAAGGCCTTTGCATAGGGCCAAAACAGAATAAAAGACCCACATAAAGGAAAGAAATAGATGAAATAATTTGTCTCTAGCATGAGTGCTGACATGCTGATAATATCAAATTGAAAGTCCTTATTGCACCTGCCAGCCTCAGTTTGTTATCCCAGGGAAGGTCTACAAAGCAGGTCAAGGCACTTGAAGTTAATTAAGCACTGATAGCTAATGGATTGTTTATACAGCTTTGCAAGCCTGCATTGGATTGTTGTTGTTTATTCATGTTCATATTATCTCTGTCTAGAGAAAGACACATCAGGAAAGAGCCTGTAACTACTTGACTGTAGCTAAAGGTGGTGCAGACTGGAACAGAACTGTGGCTGACCCAAACCTGCCTGCCCAGTCAGAAAGACCGTCTCAGTGCCAGCACAGCCTAATTTAGACACAGTGCTTTGCTGACCCCAGCTCTGGCACTGAAGTCCTCTCTGCCAGTACCTGAGCTGCTGAATTACTCTTGGTCAAATGGTACCTGCCGCCAGCTGGTACCATTGCATGCAACAACACCAGCTGGCGGCAGGTGTTGTTGCATGCAGAGGTGTGTGGTGCAAAGTACCTGATAGCCAGGGCTGAGACATGACCACAGTAGATGCCCAGTCAGATGCTTTGTCTGAGTGATTTCTGTGCAGCACAGGTTGATGTTCACCACAGTAGCATCTGAGAGACAGCAAAACAAATACCACTGTCACATAAAGCTCTGCACGCAGGCTAGTTCTAAGCCACAGGCATGCTGTGGTGTTTTCTACTTCTAGTAATTTCTCACTCCTTTTTCTTTTTTATGTTTGGTTTTATTACTTCCTGACTTTGAAGTACTTTAGTACTCCACTTTTAATGTGCACGTATACAGGTTTTATACAGGTTTGGAGCATTATAAATTCTCTAGTTTCATAAGCATACTGTGGCTTTATATGAGGCAAAGTACGCTCAATATAAAAGAAATGCAGCTTTGGAAATAAAAAGAATTATCATATGAAGACATAACTAGGAGCAATGAAAGTTAGCCAGGAGCAGGATGGAGGCTGTTCATCCCTGCTGGCAAACTGCACAGCTGAGATTTTTTTTTAGGAAAGGAGTGAAGATGTTTCTCTTACGTGAACCTGCAAGCTCAAACAGAGGCCTCAGAGGAGAACAAAAGATCATCAAGAAGAGCAGTGCCTCATGGAGACAAGAAGCTTGTACAAGGAAAAAAAAAAAAAAAAAAAAAAAAAAAAGTCAGGAACATAGGTAAAGAAGGGAAAGGCACATGAAGATTGAAAATACAGAGAAGGATTTTGCTCTATACAGGAAATGAAAACAACTGAGTGATGCATACAACTCTTGAAAGCCTAAATCTCATCCAGCTTGAAAACTCTAAGGTTCTACTGGCCAGCATGTAAGACTTCCACTTACATCAAACCTAAGTTGAAATGATTCTTATGATCTGTTTATAATAAGTCAGAGGGAAAAGAAAGAAAAGAAACACTTGCAAGTTGTTTGTTGTTGTTTTTTTTTTTTGTATGTTTGTTTCTGTTTTTATTATCATTATTATTATTAATTTATTTATTTATTATTACATTTATTTATTTATTTATTTTTGTAGCATCTCCACCACCTGTCAGATCATTTGACTGTGTTCATACCTCCAGCTACTGGTGTTACCAAGCTCATTTACCAATGGCCATGCTGCAGGTACAGATGCAGTCAGGCATACAGCAGCACTGGGATTTTGGTGGTCAGCAACTGTGTGGTGTCAAACCTGAAAGTAGGGGGAAAACTCCACCAAGCAGAGTTAACTGAGGATCCAGGATTCAGTGTACTGCTGGAGAGCTTGTCTTTCTTTCTAGATGTCTTGTGTGGGTATTGTCATACTGTAAAATGTGATAGGTGTCAACTTGATTATCTACTCTTCAGTTCTCCACACCATTTTCTCACATCTCTGACCCACAGACCCCGTGACTCTGCAACAGTGTGGGTTATTTACAGGAAGAATAAGGCAGTTTGCACTAGAGTCTGCCTAGTGCCAATAGTTCACCAGGCTTTCTTCCCCCATAAGCTATATGCACTGTTTCTAATGGCTTCTCTGCTTCTGATTCCACCTCCCTTTGTCTCTGCATTTATGCATGTTATCTGGAGATGTACTTTCAAGTGTCAATATCTCTTTTAAAAGGACTTTCGCCCACATTAAAACAAGGTAGTACCTCAAGTTACTGCAATATTAGTCTTGCAGACATTTACTTTTAATTTAACAAAAGAAACACACAGAGAAATGTAAGATCTGGGCTCTCTCTGGAAAAATCTGAAATACTAATTAAACGAGAACACTTGGTTCTCTTGAATATACAAGGGAATTTCACTCTCCTAGTCAAGTGACTGCGGAGATAATGTAGAGATAATATCTGCAGTGGCAAATCAGGAGAGTGTGTTGAACTCCCAGATATACTGAATATATTGGTGACACATCTTTGGTGTAAACTGTGGTACTTCCTGAACCTTTTTACATTATAAATATGTCCAAGGAATACTCTGTAAAATTTCCTGTAATGTTGGCACATTCTTTCTCATATAGTTCAGTGTTATCACTTCATAGTGCCACTCGTAAGTGGGGAAAAAAAAAAAAAAAAAAAAAAAAAAAAAAGTTGCCTCTAATCAGAGTTAAACTGTAGATTGAACATCATTTTGGATGTGATCAATCTGCAGATTTTGCAGTCCTTAGGAAGAATGATCGGGTTGCAGTATCCTTTATTTGGTGGCTGCACAAATAGTTTAGTTAGCTGAATCACAGCTGCACAACTCTTTAGAGATGATTTTTTTTTTTTGGAATGCAAAGAAGCAATTTACTTGAACCTCAGAGAAATGTAGCAGTCAGATTACATTGGAACCAGTTCCTAAAACAGATACCTTGTTTCACAACCAAATTAAAATACAGCCTTAGTGAGGTCCAACCAGTATGGATGTGCCTGTGCCAAGTTCAAGCTTAGCATTGGTAGAGTATATATCTTGACTCCATTATACATGTAAACTTCAGAGAGGTGGTTGTTTAAAATGATGCAACGAACAGTTGTTGTACTAAAAGAAATACCTTTGTTATACCTTAAAGATCATTCCACAAGAATTTAAGCATCAGTGACTGTGTGAGAAGTAAAAAGCTCATTTTACAGGTGGGGTTTATCTTTACATTGGTTGAAGCCCATTATACCTAAACTCTATTCAAATGTGCTGTCCAGACATACTCAATTGTTCTGCTCATGTGGCTTATTATGCTGACTTTCACAAGATGAATCAACTGAATAAGGTGACTGGGATTTGCTGTCTGTGTTAACGAAGATATGATTTCAACAGTCCTTAGAAGCAGGCAGCAGTTACATTAGCAATGTTACTGGGAAGTATATAAGCAGTTGCTCATAGGAGCACTCTTCCATTTATGCTTCCTGCAGGAGATCAGCTCTGATGAAGTGCAGGCAAATCAAGCAGCAAGCATGCAGCTTCTGTTTTGAGTGCACAAAGCCATCTCAGAGGAGAGCAATTTCCACATCCTTTCCTTATGTGTGCAAACCCACTTTTTTCACCATCTGCCTACAGAAGAAGCAGCTCTCTTCCTCATACTAGTATGTTATGTATCAAAGTGTATTAAGATGTCAGAGTTTCAAAACCTCTTCTGTGGACTGGAGATTGGTGTCACATTGACTTTCAGTGGAACTAGAAGACTGGAGTTACCAAGGCATTCTTGGACATTGCAGTGGAGATTCCCCTTTCACAAACACATGCAGTTTAGTTGATGTCTGAGTGACCAGTTTTGCTATTCACAGTTCATGTGTTCACAGTATTTGGATTTCCAGTTCTTAGAGCCTGCTGTTTCCATCTGCTTCTCAGTTTACCCATTTATTTCTGCTTAGTGGTTTTCCCTTCCCTTCCCTCCCCTCCCCTCACAAAGAGTGGCAGCTGATGAAAGAAATAAGAATCACAATTAAATTAAAACAGTATTGTAGAATTATGTACCATTCAACTTTGTTAACTAAAAGAGTTTGTTTAAAGGTTTTCAGCAGAGGATGCTGAGGCTAATTCAAATTAAACTGGAGCAAATGCATTAATACGAACATAAGTCAGAAGCAGTACTTTCTGCTATAAAGTAACATTTATTTCTGAAAGTATACAACAGACAGAAAATTTCAACTTTGTTGTTGTCTGTGGAAAAGTAGAGTCTGTTTATCATCATAGACAAAAATTTCTATTTAAAAAATAGCTACATGACAAAGTTGAGAATGTTTGGTGTGAAAGCATTTCCAGTGTTGCGGGGAAAATTTTGTGACTGGTGAGAATGGAATAGTTTTTCAAGCTTAAGGTCATGTTTTTGTTGGTTGTAGCCTTGCTGTTTACCTAATATACTTTTTGCTGTTGTTAGAAACTAGTCACTACCTAAAGTGTAGCATCTTTTCCATATGATGGGATATTCTGGTACATGTGAATGCTCAGAAGAAAAGAACCCATTATTTCCACATTTTAGTCCATCAATCAGAAAACTGACATTTAAAAAAACTCTGTGGTAGTTACATCATTAATATTGTCCTGTGTGAGCTGTGTGGGTTTTTTGAAGGAATGGAAGATAATTCCTCCTTCAGGCAAGTAATGCAGTAAGCCATAACTTTGTATTAATTTAAATATCTATTAGTGTGTCTGGTTCTGATGTCCACAGCACAACAGCAGTAAAGACTTCCACATTTTTTCCTTTTCATAGAAAATTCATTTTTTTGTAGTTTTCTCCCCCCCCCCCCCCCCCCCTTTTTTTTTTTCCTCTTTCCTTCTTTAGGAAGGCATTTATAGCTCCATTTTTATCCAGAGCACTTCTTATATTTTAGTTATTCCATGCTGGTATCTTGTATCTAACAGTACTAATTCTTATTCCTGTCAGGTATAAGTTTATCTATTCATGGGGCTGAAGAGCGTGTGCAAATCTTTCAGAGGAGAACTGCAGCAAGCTACCCAGTGTTACAGCATCCGCCTGTGGTTGGGCAACCTTCACACCCACAAGTCAGAAGGTCAATAAAGATGGAAGCATCATCTGCTGGATCTAGTATTTCAGCAGTCACTGGTGGAAAAGCAAAACCCCATCAGCCAGGTAACGAATTTGGTCTGACATCTTTTTCAGTTCCATTTCTTGTGTGGTGTGCCATTGTGTTGTGAAGCTGGTACCAATAGCGTCAGATCATGCTTGCATGGAGATCAATTTATTGATCATCAGAGCTACAGATTGATGTTTTGTGTTTGTTTGGTATGTTTTAACAGTTGTAGACTTCAGTGGGAGTAACAAGAGTTGGGACAGCTGAAAGTGGGGAATAAAAATGTAAGTTTAGTCATTAAAAAAAAAAAAAGAAAGCCATAAAACAATCAGTAGCCGTGTTCAAAATGTTAATGCAGAAAGAACTCCTTTCAATACATTTAATTTGGATAAGCCCTGAGCTGATGTCAATGCTGTAAAGGCTACAGGCATCCCCATGGAACTCCATAATTGACACTAATGTTGGTTTTGAACTAAGGATGTGGCATGATGCAGAATGCAGATCAAAGTCTTGCTGCTAGGATGAAAACAAAAACTTTAGATCTGAAGGAGATTTTGCAACATATATTAAATAGTTAACAAAATGAAACTTTTTGAACAAAAGCCAGAATCTCCTGGGAACCATCAAATTCTAATTGACATCATGAATTCATTCCTCCTTATGTTAATTGCCAGAGCTATTTTAGAAGTATCTTTTCTTATAACAGCATTATAATAGCATTATAAACCACATTTGTACTGGCCATGTTCAGTTGTTTGTCAAAGTGAAAATTAAACTCCAACTTTCTTTCCTGAGTAGAGTGAATTAAGGCTGCCCATAAAGTCAGTTTTGTAGCTTTTATATTGAAGGGTTTCAACAGTCTCTCAGCTGCCCAGGAAAAGGAATGAGGCACCCTGTAACAGCTGCTATGGTGCCATGGGACAGAGTCCATTTGTGTGAAACAGAACGCTCTGTCTGCAAACCCTTCATGTGCTTCCATTACCTTGCAGATCTAGGAAATGCCTCAATTTTTGTACAAGTTGAAAATATTGAGTACTTATTGTGATTTGCTATGCAGGTCTATTGCCATGAGTTTCATACACCAATACTATTCAATCACCATAATCTTTGTCAATGTGTATTAATTAGAAATTTACAGTGACTTGTAACCATTTGCTTTGTTTATTTCTTCTGTTCACTTGTTTGTCCTTCTATTTTTTTCATCTTTGGTCTTTTTCCTTTGAAGTACAGAGACTACTACTACAAAAATACCAATTAAAAGAAACAGCACCACAGTTTGGGAAACAAGTATCATGAACATGCACAATAGGTAACACTAGCTATTCTGAGCTGCTCATTTTGAGCTGCTACTATGTGTTAATAGATATGGCCTATGTTTTAGTACTGAATAATGCACAAGCAATACGTCTGGCTTTTGACTGAGAAAAAAAGACACCTTTTTGGGTAAACCCCAGAGGTTTCCTAAAATGGAGCTCATTAGTGAGCATCATTTGGATGATGCTTCTCAGAGGATTTTAGCTTTCAGTACAGTCATATAAGATTAGCTTTGTCTGTCACATCTTCCTCTTTACATGGTAACAGCATCTATGACCTTCAGAGAGTTTATTCAGCAGCTTGGTTTAAGGAGGCATTTTCTATCATGAGTTTCACTGAAGTTAATAGAAGTTAATAGAACCATGAGCCTTAAAGGCTGCAGACTTTTATAAATAGGTTGCATGACAGGAGTATTGTTTTAAACAATTTACAGTGTCATTGTTTTATCTGAAAAGAAATAATGATTTTATCATTTGGATCTGTTTATTATTGTTATTATTATTATTATTATTATTATGTTCAAGAACGCTAATTTTTTTCTCTGTCTGGGGCGAATTACAATTGTTAGAGCTGTATTCTTTTTATATATTGGTAGAATCTGGGAAAGTAATAATAGTAATTATGCAACAATTGTAATAAGTGGAATTACTAAGAGAAAATTTTAATTTAATACTGAAATTATATGTTATTAATTCCTTCTCATCCACAAATTAACAGCTCTAACTTCATAAATAATTTTTCTTATGCACTAATTAGCCAATAACAGTAACTTATTAAAGGCTGTACATTAAAAAAAAAGTTCAGTATTTCAGAGTAAAAATGTTTTGACTATATGAATTACCCAGGTAAAAGATCTTGCTCTATCATTTTCTAAGCTATCTTCCTGCTGTTTCATGCAGTAGATTCCTGAGGTTTTTGTTCAGTCCAATTTTAAATATCTTATACAATTTGAGTTCTCCCTTACATTTGAGTGTTGTTATCACAATCAAGTAGATATTGCTGTTGAAACAGTATACATTATATTGTCTGAAATTTCCTTTGTCCAATTAGCAAATACTTTGAACACGAAGACAGTTTAGCATAATTGATAGTACAGAAAAGTATTCTGAGGATTTAAAATGCTATTTCTAATTCTTATCAACCAACGAAGTTAGAACCATGGAAAGAAAAGGTTCTTGATAAAGTGACAGAGAAATGAGTGAGTCTATTTTTTCCCTCTGACAGCACACTACTTCTGTTTTCCGCACTCTACTTTTTTTCCTTAGCCACTTCTTTTCAGAGTGACATTTTTTATTATTTATTGTGAATTCTTTCTGATTGGCAGCTGTTTCCTTTAACTGTGGTTCATTGCTAGCTACATTCTAAGGAGGAGGAACTAGAGATATTACTCAGCATTAGAGCATTCCTTTTCAGCTTGCTTCTCTGACAGTTTTATTTACTGCTGGTCAGGAACTTGAAGCTGATGACTTCTGCTGTTACTCTGGGTGTTGTAAAGTGATGAGAGTAGCTAATGAGAAGTAAATTGCCCATGATAACTCTTAAAAAAAATAAAAATAAATAAAGTAAAATAAAGTGAAATAAAGTAAAGTAAAATAAAATAAAATAATCTTGTGCAAACTTGCAGAGGTACTGACTGCTCAGCCACAAGTAGAACCCCAGCTTCTAAGCTCTGATATTAACCAAATCAGAAGGTATCACATAACTGAAACAAAATAGAGAGGGAAAGGGAGAAATAAGTGGAAGAAAGTTATTAACTTTGTTGTAAGCGAAGATTTCTGATACCTCTGCATATGCACCTGTCTGAGGAAAGTTCCTCTTGGAAAGGAGAAGACCAAAGACAAGGAAAACAACCAGGTGATAAATATAGCTAAAATGATTTCAGCATTGACATATTAAGGGCAAGCATGCATTCCTGCCAGAATCATGGAAGTACAATGTTTTAATTTTTGAGAAACCTCCAGTCGTTGTCTCCCAGTTATCTGAGCAGATACGGTGTATTGCAGCTAATGTGATACTGTATTCTGAAGTACAGGATTCAAAGCACCTGGCTGGTGTAAATTGTTAAAATTCTCCTGAAGAAGGTTTATTATCAATGTGTCTGTGTTGCACACAGGAGGCTTATTTTGAGAGCTACAGGAAACACTGTTTAGGTTGTCTGTAACAGCAGAAGGTCCAGGTACCAAATAATCCTGAAGGTTAAACTGTCTTCCTCCCCTATTCCCTCAATGAGGCAAATCTGTGAACAAAAAAATCCTCACTTGTGACTGCATTGCAGCTTTGTTATGGAGTAAGCAGGATTTCAGTTTTTGATTTTCTGCCTGTCATTTCCATTGATACTACTTATTTTATATAAGGGTGATGTTGCCTAGCTTTTTCCTCATGGTGATGAATTCATTTATTCTCAAACTCTGAAGAACTCATCAAACCTAGTTCCTCTTGCTGTTGTTAAGTTTGCTGGCTACCTTGCTCAATACTTCTAAGCTGTTGTGTAGTGAATTCTTCATTGTGTAGAACACTGGAAACTTCCTATGTCTTCTCTACTTGCAACACTTGTTAGCAGTTGTTGCCCACTTTTGCAATAAGAGATTTGAACGTCCTCCAGAAAGACTTTTCTCTCTTTAATTTTTGTGAAGGATAAAGGTCTCTCGGTAAGACAGAGCTTAAAAAACAAGCATCAAGAAAAAGTAACTTTGTAAAACTGAATAATACAATTTGTTATTGTGTTACTGAAATTATCTTTGAATTCCACTATATACATAAGCGCACATCTTACATATATGTCAGTTGTAAAAATTAGTTCTGCTGCCAATCTACACTTCCAACAGGAAGGATGGTCTTTGAAATTCTTTGTCTTCAGAATTTAGTAAATACGTAAAGAGTTCACCTCAGGAAATGCATAAAAATTTCCTAGAGGTTTCTGCTTTCAATAGTTAACTGTTCAAATAGATCTTCTTCAGTGTCAGAGAATGGTACGTTTGGGAATGGGGATTGCTTGCTACCTGAAATGACAGAAGCATATGTATGGTATATGAATAAGCTTTATGTTCAATGGCAAGGAAACATCTCCTGAAATGATTGGCTTCTGGCATTACAATGGAAGTTTAGTGCAGTCATTGGAATTCAGAGAGAATTCTTTTCATCAGCCTCTTGCCTTTTACCACAAATAGTACCTGATAGAGAGGCATATAAGGAATATATGTTGTCAGGCATGCTTTTCTTGATTTTGGGATCCTTTTGTTATTTTATTATTGCTTGTTGAACTGCATCATTTTTATTGATACACTTAGTTGTTGGTTGGGAAAGAGGAAGCAAGATCTAAAGGCATTGGCGAGCAGAACAACTGACTTTAGGAGGCAAGGAAAAATGCACAGTTCTTGAAGCTATGGCAATCAAAATTAAAGCAAAAGAGGAAACGTATGTTTAACAAGCTTAGTCACCACATAATGAACTTTGAATCATCAAGGAAGCTAGAACTGAACCCTATAAAACTGATAATTTATGGTACAAAAGATAACCTTTTCTCATCACAAAATGTGAACATGCTTGTCAGCATTCACATTTGGTGTAAATGTTCTTAGGAAGATCTCTGTTAGTTTGATGTGATTTCTTGCTTAAATCACATTCTCTGTTCTTTGCTGACTGGCAGGACGTATGTCATATACCACTCTCAGATAAAAATAATAAACTCCTGCAAATAATTCTGCCAGAAATCTCTGTCATGCAAGTACTTCTTGGCAGTAAATGCACACAGTGTATTGGGAATGGCTGATGTCAACTCACCTGAAAATTTGTCTTCACATTGACAATAGTGTTGTAATTCTGCTTGTCTAACACTCTCAGGGACACAGCCCTTTTCAATGTCTTCCATGGTGTGTATATAAAACTTCCTCTCATGTGGAATGAAGCATGTGAAAAGCAAGCAGATTTCAAAGTTTCACACTCCCTTCATTAAGCTTATTTGCACATTACAAGAAAAGATATGGTCACAGATAGACAGATGCTTCTGTGCAGAAGTATCTTGATTAATGTCAAATGAAACAGCCCTGGATATTTAACTTTTCTCTTTATCTACAGTCTGTGTTCCATACAATGGAAGTCCAATGCATCCAACTAAATTTCTCCCACATCTCTACCTCAAGTGTGAGCTGGAAATAACTCCCTGATGCACAAAGGGACACTTTCTCCTGACTGTTGGAGCTCTGGAGCCTCTGCAAAGCTGCTAACAGGGAGTTTGTTTCAATTACAAGGAGGACATTTTGTCCCTGGGCTGAATGACAGGTCGTCAGATGGTGATTATGCAGTACTTTGAATTTAAGGGTTGAACTAGCTAGTAGATGATGCACAGCATGAAATGTGAAATCTTTTGTCACTTTGCTTAGTCATTCAGCCTGGTTCATTCATCACTTTACTTTTCTCAGGGCAAAAGCCAGTTATTCGAAAATACCTGTGCCTAAACCAAACAATACAAACAAATAAACAAACAAAGCTAGAGAATAAACTGTATTTTTCATTGTCAACTCTCTTGTTTAATTTTAAAAGATTTGGTTTAGGTACAAATCGCACCCTTCTTTTTCAATTTGTGCTCCACCTGACACAAAAAATAATGATCCTGCTTGGGACCTGTGCATGCCCTCAATAAGGGCCTTCAAAAATAATAATTTTACCTGGTGGCTTTGAGGGTGTTCTACTTCTCTGGGGAAGTGTATGATTTTAAACTCACCTCTTTTCAAAGTCTTCTTTTTTTTTTTTTTTTTTCCCCTTCCTGCTTTGATCAGCATCCTGTTTGCTGTTGTAAAATGATCTTTCATTCACTCTTGCAATCAATTATGTATGCTTACTTTAAAATCAGTATGGCTCACCCTCAGATTTCAGCTCTCGTAGCTGTTGTTAGTTTACAACATGCAGTCAGCTCACAAAGGCTGCAAAATGCCAGGCTCTCTGGATTTTCTCGATCATTCCATCCTCAGATAGTTTCCTTGCAAAGGGAAACATATCTGAAATAGAAACCAGCAGCCAAATGTAGCTTTGCACCAAATTTGGAATATTGCTGATCCCAAGGCAAGGTCATAATGTCCTAAGACCAGTGTACCATAACTGTCTTAAAACAGTTAAGAATATTTTTGACCTCAGTAGATTTTTCTGAAGAAAAATGACAAAACAATAAATTAAAAAGAGAGAGAAAGGAAGGAAGGAAGAGAGAGAGAAAGAAAAAAAAAAAAAAAAAAAGAGAGAGAGAAAAAAGAGAGAGAAAGAAAGAGAGAAAGAAAGGAAGGAAGGAAGAAAGTGTGTTTCTGATAAATTAATGATCCATTTTATTAAAAGCAAATAGCTTATCATTCAAAGAGCAATCAGGGAGACTTTGAATAATCAGTTATTATGTTTCTGTAATGCTTGACTGAAAAAATATGGCTTTTTCTTAGACAGAGTCCTTACTTAAAGGGGACTAGGTACTATGTAACTTTCTATTTCTAATGTAAAATATGCTTCATATATTCTAAGGAAAGCTTAAGGGTGACTGTCAAAAGTGGAACTAATTAGGTTCTACTTTGACAGAGATGTTTTTGAGATCAGGAAATGGATTTGTCTGTGACATGACTGCACCATGTTACTAATTTCCACCAAAGGTTTCCTGCAGTCCAAAAGACAGAAAGACCTTCCAAGCCTGTGCTTCATTCTGAAATCTCAAAATGAATCCAAAACTTTATTTATAATTCAGGGGGGAAAAAAAGTGTGTAGGGTGGAGATGGTGGTGGGGACAGGGGCATGGGAACTTGTATAGACAATTAGATATGATATAAATACATCTATGTATCAGAACCCACCCAAAAATCCTACTAATGCATGGAGGTGGCAAGCCTAAAAGAATTGCATGAAACAAAACATCACTGCTTACAGCAGATACAAGGGTAGCAAAGGTGGCATCATTTTGATCTGTTCCTTATTCCAAGAAAGGAGCAAACTCCCTTTGAGTCATGCAGACTGCTACCCTTCCCTGTGCCACAAGTGGCTGGACATCTCAGGGAAGCAGATGTGTTCTTCCACATGCTGGATAACTCCATGGAGGCACAGTATTTACTAGTTACATACTTGGCGTATGCAGTTCTCTACTGTACCATGATTCAGAGGTCCATCAGAACATGAAAGACACACTTCTGAGGTTTTCATTATTGATAACATTCTGTAGTCTGCATGGTGCACTGTGTATGAACCTACAGACAACGGTTTAGGGTGCTTACAACACAAAAAGAGAGAGAGCACTATAGGGTTATTGCTTTATTTTGACCTTACTTTAGGAACATGAAGCACAGAAAAGGAATTTAACACCTGGATTATGGTATGAAGAAGTAACCTGAAACTTCAAGGAAACTGGAAGGTTTTTAAGGGCCATCAAAATTGCACAAAATTTAAAGGCCCTTTGTGCTGCCAGAATGCCTAAAAATGATCCTTGAGGTTCAGATGCTGTCTTGCTACTTGTGAAGGAGTTTCTGCTTAACACTAATTACTGAAAGTTCTCTCTTTTGGACAGGCATCCTGTGTCTGCAGCCCAAAGCTAGTCCATGTATTTTAAGGGTGTTGTATTTCTCTTTGGTTACTCTAGGTAATTTTAGGAGGTCACAGGGTTTTATAAGAAAGGCCAGCTGCACCAAGTTTAGGGGCAGGATCCCTGTTGCTTGTGAGATACTCTCAAAGCCATTGAGACATTGAGGGGCATTGGTAGCATTAATTATTATTGTCTAGATTAAACCTTCCACTCCAGAACTCTCTAAATCTCTGCAAGTTGTAAGAGACAGAGTGGGGATAGACTGCATGTGCTTACACTGTTCATATTCCCTTTGTTTAAGCATCTGCTGTCAGATGTAGGATCCTGCACTGGATACACCTCTATTCTTCTACACTCTATTTAGGATAACCATTTTCACATTCCTTTGCTACATTAATTCATCAGCAGTTTCAGGACAGCTGAAGTTCCCAAAATGGTTTAGCTGCTGGTGTTTTCTGAGGGAATGAATTGGCAGGATGTGTATCACTGCAAAGGTAGTGATAGGCTATGGTATAATGTGAGTCTGTATAAACAATTGTTACATAAAATATCCCTGGAAGACAAGTTGAGTATCTTATAAAAGCTATCTTGGTATTTCATGTTATAATGAAGTAAATCTTTGGCACTCTGAACTTATCTGTTAGGTCATGCCCCTTACCCCTGTGCAGCCAGCTTTTCTGTTTGTCTCACTGTAAACTGGTGGCTTCAAAACCAGGCAAACTTTGCAACGAACAGTTTATTCAGCAAATGTTTTCTCCCTCTCCCCTTCCTAGATTTCCTGCTAACAACTCCTGATATTGTCAGGAGAGGAAATTTTTCAAAATATGAGTTTGCACCGAGGGTTATCCACCCATTTTGTCAGTAGTTGTCTTTGGAAAAAGCCTAGGCAGCACGAGAGACACAAAAAGAAAGAGCATGCAGAATGCAGGACATCCCACTTCTCTGTGGTTAATTGGCTGAGAGGACTTCTCTGCTTCTGATGCCAGCCAGGGTTTAACAGAGAGCAGAATGGACACCATAAGTCTTAAAAATACCTTAGGCTGTGATAATTTAGTAGCATTAGGTGTTTCAAAATCCCCTCTCCACTACTGCTGCTTCTGTAAGATAAGGAAAGAGTTTGTGTCAACATAATTAAACATATGACATGCCTTACAGTGTATTGCAATGCAAAGGGAAACTGTTTTTAAGTAGCCTTTCAAAATTAATTCCAGTATAGTTATTATGATACCCTTGACATGACCATGCACAGAGACAGCCGTTGCGTCAGTTCTTTATACTAAATAAAATTATATTAGTTTTTTAATTCTTTTTTTTTTCTTTATATTTTTTTTTTCTAGCATTGTTTGGACTTTCCTGTGGAAAATGTAGTCCTATGTATTCATTCCAATCACTGTCAAAGCATTGCTAGAACTAACAAGGCATTTTTGTGCTTTTACACTCACCTTTTGATTCTCTCACGCTAATATATCTCGCACTAATATATAACACTATTTTTTCCATAATCAGTGAGAAAACCATTAAGAGAAATGTTATTTTCTGCATAGTGAAATATTCAATTAACTATGTTGAACACTGACAGATTATACTATTTTTTAAAATAATTGGTAAACCAATTAAGACTACCAGGAGTTATGGACATATGTAACAATCTACCAGGTCAGAGGCTTTTCAAAGGTCTGCAGATATTTCCACAGGGTACACAAATTTTTCTGTCTTGGAAACACATTGTGTATTAATGCAGTACAGATAGAGTGCTTTGACTTAAACTAGAAGTCTCTAAAGACCTCTCTTTCAACACGAATCATTACTTAGTATCAATAATTTTTCCAGATCTGTGCTTTGTAGACAGATAGGGGCAAATCCTGTGACCTATACTGGTAAAAATAAGTACCTCAAATTAGGGAAAACTGTAGACAGCATATGTACACAACAAAATTGGGTTTTAAGATACTCCTGATTTGTCACAACAGGTACGTCTGTGCTGGCACTGCCCTACCACACTGAAACCACTGCAGATGTGGCAGACAGATGGTTTTGCCTTGTTGTATCTTAAATAAAAAGATCTGTCAACAAGTTCTTAGAAACAGAGTTAAATGCATGCCTTTTTCTGTCCTTTCAACTGCAATCTTCAGAAGTAACCCAAGATTGGAAACAAGCATTAAAATGAAAGAAAAGGGAATCTACACCCTGTAGAAATCTGAAATTGTGTTGAAACTGCAAGATAGAGGAAGCTTAGTACTACTTGTAAGGATCGATGAAAGCTCCTAAGTAATGCTCTTGTTCCAGAAAAGAGAAATGTGCTGGACTGGTGGGTCAAAAAGCTGCAGGCTTTAACATTTCCAAACACACTTTTTTTAACCCCTCTGGTGGGAAAAATTAATAAATAAATAAAATAAAATCTGATGTAATTGAAACTTTTTGAGTTTCAGTAATTTAACCAACATGTACTTCATACTTTGAGGTTTGTTGTCCAGTATAACCCTGGGATGGATGCTGAGAAGACCCACTATGGTGTACATTTTACTTTATTTCTGTCACTGAAAACATGATGCCAGAATTGAGATGAGTAAAGCTATCGATTTCATACGTGCATGTAGCTCTAAGATGTTTACATAATATTTTTAACAATCTCCATTTCAAACTGCACTTTTGCTGCAGCTGATCTGCCTAACATTCAGAGCAAGAAGCCAGTAGAAAATGTACCTGCATGAGTGATCTTTCACCCCATATTGACTGGGGTTGCCTTCAGTGAAAAGGGCACCATGTGCAGTAGCTTTCATCCTCTTAGAAGTATGACAGATTCACAGAATAGCTGAGGTTGGAAGGGACCTCTGAAGATCATCCAGTCCAATCCCCCTGCCAAGCAGGTTCACCTCGAACACATAGCACGAGATCACATCCAGGTTGGTTTTGAATATCTCCAAAGAAGAAGAGTTCACAGCCTCTCTGGGCAACTTGTTCTAGTGCTCTGTCACCCTCAAAATAAGGAAGTTTTTTCTCATTTTCAGATGGAAACTCCTGTGTTTAAGTTTGTGCCCATTGCCTCTTGTCCTGTCTTCAGGCACCACTGAAAAAATTCTGGGTCCATTCTCTTGACACCTTCCCTTCAGATACTTATATACATTTATAAGATCTCCCCTCAGTCTTTTCCAGGGTAAACAGGCCCAGCTCTCTCAGCCTGTCCTCATACGACAGGTGCTCCTGTCCCCTCATCATCTTACTAGCCCATCACTGGACTCTCTCCAGGAGCTCCATGTGTCTCGTACTGGGGAGCCCAGAACTACACACAAAACCCCAGATGTGAGCTCACCAGGGCTGAGCAGAGTGGGAGGGAGGATCACCTCTCTCTACCTGCTGACAATGCTCTTCTTAATGCACTCCAGGAGACCATTGGCCTTCTTGGCCACAAGGGCACATTGATGGCTCATGGTTAACTTGCTGTCTAGCAGGACTCCAGGTCCTTCTCCATAGAGCTGCATTCCAGCACATCAACCCCAACCTGTAATGGGGCACGCGGTTATTCCTCCATAGGTGCAGGACCCTGCATTTGCCTCTGTTAAACTTCATGATGTTTCTGTCTGCCAAACTCTCCAGCCTGTCCAGGTCCCTCTGAATGGCAGCACTTCTGGCCTACCAGCCACTCCTCCCAGTTTCCTACCAGCAGATTTGCTGAGGGTGGACTTCGTTCCATCATCCAAGTCACTGATTAATAAGTAGATGGTTCTGTGACAGGAGCATATACCCACGTGGCATCCTAGCTATTTACCGCTTGTATTCCATTTCCAGGCTAATGTACAGTCATTGTGAAAGTACAAGTTTGCTGCCAAAATTATTTAAAAAAGAAATCATCTCACTGCATTGATAAAAGTCTCTGGCTAGCTGCCTCTTCAGAGAGATGTTTTGAAGCTATAAATTTTCCTCTGCAGAGACTTCTAGAGCTGTAGACAAAACATTTATTTGCACTTGCTGAGTTAATTGGAATCGAGGGAGGACAAAGAAGAAAGACTGTTCAGTAAGCAACTGAGTTAAATGTTTCTATTGTTACCAATGAGCAGAATCAAGTAGGAAAATTCTTCAAGAATAGAAAAATTCAAGTAGTAAAATTACTCAAAAAACCTGACTGCCTCTGCAAATTACAAAGATCAGCTCTGTTCTTGCACGTCCATTCAAAACTATTGAGTAAATATGAACACCTTACTGTGCCTTGAGAAACAGAAGCACTTGCCCCATCAACTTACATGTATTTGCATGATCTTTATTTTGGTGCCATATGCTGAAACTCTGCACATTTTCTGTGCATCCAAATGCTCATGCTCAGTTTCAGAAAACTGTGTGAAGTAACCAATCTGCAAACATGGTTTGCACATCACAGAAAATCACATGTAAAAATGTTCAGGCTTGGAAAATCTGGCTCCAAGTATTTAATGTTCAAGAAAATAGTCTTTTTGCTTTTCAAAGCTCCTGCTTGAAATGCTGTTTGTGGCAATTGAGTAGATACTAGATGATACGTGTAGCAAGACCCTCATCCAGCATGGTGCTGCATATGTTCTTAATTTTAGGTAGATACAGAAACTCTCTCACCTCAGTGGAAAACCTTGTTTAACATCAGCACCATATTGACTACCTTGCCATACTATTTGCTTATCTGATACAGTTAATTTTTATAAAATTCCACTTTAGAATGAGCCATCTCATCCAGCCTCAAAAAATTAAATGCCTTTTTAAAAATCTCATATGTTTTCCTATCTGAATTAGTAGAGACCCTTCAAACCAGTAACAGTATGCTACTTATTCACTACTTTAAAGAGTACATCAAAGTAAATTTAATAAGCTAATTATAAAATATGATCTCAAATGAATTAGTGTCTGAATAGGCTGAGAAAAATCTCAGACTGACCTTTTAATAAAATCACTTAAAGTTTGATAAATCTAATATTTACTTCATTTTTATTTGTGTTTGCTTATTTCTCATGTTTTCGTAGAGAGATCTTTCCCTCACGGCCTCTTGGGCAATATTTCTTATAGTTTAGTCAGTGGAACCTGTCACTGATAAAGTGTGAATCAGCAGCTGATAAAGCAAGAAGGATATGGTAAAGCCAGGCTAGTTATCCTTCAAAAGCAACAGCAGCACCAGGTACTATCCTGGTTCATTGTATTGGAGAACACTGTTAAGACAAAAGATGTTGGAGAGAACACTGTAGCCTGTCCAAACACCTGCTGGAGTAAAACCTCTGTCTACCCGTAAACCAGAAATGATTGAGTTGGCCAGTCCATGACTTAACACACAGGGGCTGTTTCTCTAAGAAAACAAACAATCAAAAAACAAAACAAAACAAAATAAGACAAAACAAAACAAAACAAAAAAAGTGTTCCCTCTGCAAAGTGGGTGTAGAGTAGAGGGAGAAGGGAAGAAACAAATGTGCCCTGATTTGACTGTGTTTATTGACACCATGAAGATTGTGGGAGAAGAGTGTTCCTGTAACCACTTATTTAGAGACTATGTTGCTGGCAGATGCATTTCTTTTTGTGTTGGAGGAGGCAAGTTTCTGATTAGCCATGTATTAAATCACAAAGGAGTGGTGGAAGGCTGTCTACAATTTTGAGTGAAAACAGACTGGCTGATATTATTGATCTGATACTTGCCCAGTGAATCTAGATATTAAGACTCTTGTATATCAGATATATATACAAGACTGTCATTCGTGTCTATACTGGTTTGATGGAAGCTCCCTTTACTACAAATGGGTCAAATACAGGAGAGATCTGTCTGTAGCAAAACTTGTATTGGCTTCATAGGTTGTGTTTGGCTGAACAACAGTCTGGTTTAGACTGGACATTTTCTGATGCCTTTCTAGACAGTATTTTTCATTAATTAAAAGTGGTTTTGAAATGGAATATATGAATTTTCCAACAGCTTATTTTTATTAATAGCTTGTGGTTTTCATCTGATGTCAGCACTTTGGGACCTCCATTGTTGGTTGGCTGTCATTTCCTCTCTCTCCCGCCAAATTAGTTCAGATCTGTTGGAGATGCTGCAGGGATCGTGCTACATTCGTCTGTTCTGGGGAGCAGTGATTTGAGTGTAACAGGAATGGAGGCTTTTGGGGAAGAGGAGGTATTTTATATACACCAGCATTGTCATTATTTTGCTCCAGCTCGGGTTCGAATGAAGACAGGCTGGTGGACTGAGGATTCAAACATTCACTTCTACACATTTTAAAATTATAGTTAAGTATTTAACAGGACAATGAATGACATCACTAACAAAGCTGCTTGACTGAATTGCTGTCCATTACTTAATTCTATCCTCTGCTTATATGTCTTTTCCAGCAGCTGCAGTATTTTTTCTTAGTCCCCAGAATTCTTCTCTGGGGCAGATTCTAGACTGCCACCTCTGAGGCCATCTGCAGATTTCCCAAGGCTGCTATTGTATGAATAATCAGCTGTCTCACTTAAGAAATTCTCTTTGTTCTACATCATTAAATGCTGACTCCTGCTGTTGCTATGACAGATCACTTTACAGGAATCTATAAGGAGAGCTGTGTCTCATATTAACAGTGAGTCTTTACCATGGAACAAAAGAATATGCTGGGGCAAGAATGAAAGAAAGTGCAATTTATAATATTTTAGCATTAGCAAATAATAATAATTAAAAAAAGAATAATAAAAATAATAATAATAAAAAAAAGACTGAAAATGCAATATAGTCATTTTGAGGTCCATATTTCCAGAAAGTCAATTAGGGTCTTTAAAACAGCATTGAGTAATTTGGTGCCAAGAAATATAATTCCTAACCCCCATCAAGGCATTGGTCACTTGGGGACCACCAACAGTAGGTCTCTGACCCTACTGTGGCTACAGTAGTTTGGGAGGGAAGTCAAAAGAACACTGGCTTGTTATAGACAAACTGCGTAAGAAAGGAAAATGCTTCCATCAAAAGCATGAGTGATAGCCTCTAGTGGAGGCACAATGATGGCCTAAACAACCTGACATTTTGTTCCTGTACCATGGCCTTTTTGTTTGGAAGTCCTTTCTCGGGTATCTCCCTGATCTCTGCAGCTCTCTGCTAAATCTTTGTACTAGTTACTCAAGACCATCAATTCTAACAGATGCCTTTGTGAAATGTCAAGTTTTGCTGTCAATCAAAAAACTGGCCATATGCCCAGGAGGTCTTTCTCTGTCTCTAGCTGCATCAGAGCACCCTGGTGCAAGGAGTTTAAGCCCATAAGCCCAGTATCTTTTCCTGTCTGCTATTGATATGCAGCTATTTTTATTTATTTATTTTTTTACATGGAAAGATGGAAAGAGTGTTTTTTGAAAACTTCCTAGTTTCTTTGTTCATGTTCAAAGAACCCTGAATCTTGAGAGAGGTGCAAATCTCATGCCTATTTACATGGGCAAATAGGCTTGAAGTTGTCACCCCCAGCCTATGTTTTTTATGTTCTGTTATGCTTTTAAGCCAACATCATGGCATATAAACTGACACCATTACATGTCACTGTGACCTTCTTCTGCAGGACTGCAGTACTGGAGTGCTTCCTAGACCATGGCACACTATCATGCCATGTGAGACCATATGGTGTCCTGTGGCTGAAACATGTTTTCCATGCTCTTTTTATCTTAATGGTTGCTTCCTGTCTTGAGATTTATTTTGTCTTTTTGTGTGTTAGTGTGTTTTTTATTTTACCACAGCTGTTCCTGTAGTGCCATGTCATTTGTAACAACACCTCTTGTCTGTTTTTGTATTTTGGAGTTCGTTTTCTGGATGGTATGGTGAGGAGATGCTCATGGTGTGGTGGCATATGTTCTTCTGTATGAGGAACACACCAGTGGTGACTCTGCATCATTGCTGATAGCAGGAAATATTGTCGTTTCATTCTATGTAGCTTTAAATCAGTCCTGGTTATATTGAAAGCTGCTTGAAGAAAAATTGTTTCTGCTATAGGAAAAAAAAAAAATAGGTAGCATTATCCAATGTGTGTGTTCCCTCACCTGAAAGCCCCTTGGCTGGATTTTCTACTGCACTGTCACAAACCCCATCAATCTCTTCAATTTCTTCAGAAGGAACAGAGGATTTGCAGGTTAACCAGTTGGAAACGCAAATATGGATAAAACCAGACGTACAGAAGACAGATGTGGACTTTTCAGAAATTCTTAATGCAATACAAGAAAGTAAGTTATCACTTGGATGTAAAATCAAGTATACAGTCAAAGAATCAATTGCAATGCAATAAAATTTTAACTGAAGGAACATACAAAGTAACAAACTGAATGATAAGTGAGTATGTGTAACTAAAACTAGTGAGAAATTTCAATAGGCAGTAAAGGACAGTAATAAGGACAGTAAAAAAAATCTTAATATCAGAGAAGTTATAGTAAGATTTGGATTATTATGTTGCTAAGGAATCCAGCAGTATATATTTCCTATGCAGAAGTAGTGAGATATATTGATTCATGTTACTTTAATCCATTCTTGAATGGCTGTGTGAATTAACATTGACATATATATGCTTCGGTCTGAGATCTAAGACTAGATTTGAAGTTTCATCTGTTACAGAGTATTGGGATATATTCACATTTTTGCATCTGGCAACTTTTGGGACCAAAAGTGATAAGCTCAACATGACAACCAAATGCCTGCATGTCTTAGACAGTGTGTGGAACTATCTCTTATCACATGTAGTATGATGTGGTCTGAGAAGTGATTAGTCCACCCTTCTCAAATTTAACTGCATAATACTCTCAAGACTTATGCTAGAAAAAAATACTAGTCTTATTAACAAAGTCTGAAGACAGCCCACCCAAAGACTGATGCAAAACTAGAATCTAAATGAATCTGGAATTTCAGTGAGAATTTTACATAATAGGTTGAAAAAACAAAATGCATGGCATAATGACATTGGTAGCTAGCTTCCTACTTTCCCTTTTTTCCAGTTTTATTTTAAATTGGGAGTTTTATGTAACAATTTTCTAAAGCAAGAAATAACAACTTACATTCTTGAATGCTGAAAGGCATATAAGAATGTTTAAAACCTTGTGCTCCTCTTGATTTTTATGAGAGTCAGTACCCATGTACTGCTAGAATCAAGGCATTTGGTGATGGTATTAGTTTGGGTATGGTAGGGAAACTCTCAGGTTAGTTAACAACACAGGTAATCATTTGAAAATGAATCACATGGTTATTGAAGTTGTATATTTAGGATGAACTCTGTTTTTTCTACCTTACAAGGCTTTTCCCATCTGGAAACATCAATATGAAATTTTGCTTTCTCCCTTCTTCTCCTCACCCCATTAATATGTCACAGCCCAAATACAGGCCTGGGGCAAGTTGTGGATGTGTACTGAAGAGGCTGAAAAGACGCTATAGTCTTTCAGAGACTGAATAGACAAGATAGATGAAAAAAGATAAGCAGATTCTGTTTGGGAAGAGACTACATCTGAATACAAGAAGCTATTATCTTCTCCATTTCAAGCATGTGGTGGAGTAGAATAAAAATGCATGATTTGATTAAAACAATTAGATGCCAAGATTAGATTTATTAACAATGCTTTTCAAAAACAGATTCTTATTTAAATTGCCAGATCTCATCTTCCCTTGGTGCTATGCCATACTTCAATAGCATACTCTCTCAATAGCATACTCATACATCCCTGTGCTGAATAACCTGAAATTTCTATTCAACAGGGAACAGATTTATTTAAAACCTCAAATGTTTAACTTCTAGAAAAAACTCCTAGTTCCTTTTAAAAGTATGCCATTTTTCTGTGGTTATAAAAAGGAGATTAATCTAACTCAATCTCAGGGGTTTGCAATGAAGATATAGACATCTGAATTCATTGCCTAAGATCCTTTTACATTCAATAGACAGTAAAAAAGGTGTCTATATCCAGCTTGTCTCATTTTAAAGTAGCTAATATAGATTACATGACCTGAAACTTGAAAGTGGCTATTTCTCTCTGTTGTCTGAAGATGGAATTTAAGGAGATAAGCTACTTTAAATCAGTCCCATAGCTTAAGCGCAAATTTCTTCACCATGGATATGTGTGTGCATGTAGGTGAAACCTACCTTATGTAAAGCAAATATTTGAAAGTGATTATTGGATATAAACTGAATAGAAATAGGATCTAAGTTGTTTTAGCAATTTGAATATAATTTCAAACCTAAATGGCATTAGACAAAGAGTCTTAATATTCTTAAAAAAAAAAAAAAAAAAAAAAAAAAAAAGAATTAACATTTTGATTTAAATATTATTTTAGAGTCATTTGAAAAGGATGAAACTTTTACAGGCTTGATACGGTGTTTTTCATTATCCATTTGCTGTTGGGAAGTTAACCTCTGTAACCTTCAGATACATTCTGTTGTGAAAAGATGAAAGCATCGCTATGGCTGTACAACCTGGTTTGCAATGGCTTGTTACATGTCGAAGGGAGTATCTTGTCACCTGCAGTCTGTTGTGAATAGCAAATAATTAGGATAAAACAGGCCTAAATATTCTTTCCAGAGTAGTTGCTCCAAATAGTCATTGTTACTTTTATTCCCAGTGGTTGTTAGTACTAAATGAAAATTTAAAAGGGCTAGTGATGCTTTTAAAGATCACATTTTTTTTCTTCCTAGCATGAGTTTTCTGAGCATTTCACTTTTCAGGATCTGTTTTCTGTAAATGTAGCCAGCTGGTATATCTTTCTGTTTGGTATACTGACAAGTGTGATCATTCAATAGCAGAGATTTTTTTATTATTATTTTTTTTTAATTACCTAAAACAGTTTGGTCAAAAGCTATTTTTTTAATTTCTATCCTGAATCTCTCTTGGACTGCAAATGAAGATAAAAATTTACCATCGTATTATTTACTTTTATGTTAATATAATATTATAAAAGAATTAATAGTTATTTCTACTGCTTCCAAGCTAAAGTTTACACTTGACTACCATAGTCCATGTTAAAGTCTTACACACATTTTTCCAAAGATTTCTGCTAAGTCTTTATAAGTTTCTTCTTGACCACAGTATACTCAGAAATTATCATCAGCCTATCAGAGTCTGGAAACCATAATCTGAAAATGGTTATGAACATGCACTGTAAAATACAGGATTGCACTGGGTGTAAAACTGCCAAACCAGGTGATGCATCTGGCCTTGCCTTGGCTGAGAAGGAGCCAAAGCCTGCTTGGGCAGGACTGTGGGGAGCTGGAGCCCAGCCCTGCTGTGGCCTCAGTGGTGCACAGGTTGACGGGCCCAGGGGTGACATGGGGTCCTGGACCTGGGGCAGGGTGGGGAGATTCCTGGGAGTCTGGCCAAGGACAGTCATGGCTAGGGGTGCCCTCAGCACCCTAACAGAAGCTGGCAAAGGCTTTCATGGCTGTTTTCTAGTTATTATCCTGAAAATATAGACTTCATAGAATCATGGAGTCATAGAATCAAAGAATCATAGGATGATTTGGTTTTGAAGGGAAAACCACTTTTCTTATGGAAAAGTGGTAAACGATTGTGTTAGTGAAAAGACAACTCTGATTTCAAAGCTCTTTTCAAGAATCCCCATAATTTGCTTCAATGTGTGAAACTTCTTTCCATTGCCATTGCAGTAACGTCAAAATTAAGAAATTTCTGGCTTTTAAGAGTATTTCTCAGCATCCAGTTTACACTGACTCCCACAGTGTTTAACAGAAAAAAAAAAATAATAATTTTGTTATGTCATTTTTCCTCTCCTAGTCTGGAAGTCAGAAATCAATGAATTTCCTGAGACAGGGTAATTTATCACTATGTAATAACTGAATTTAATACTTAACATGAGAAAAAGGTCTGGGCTGTGGTCACTCTAGGATGTCCACCTTGCAAAAACATTGGTGTCTTGTACCTGGAAGGCTTACTGAGTGAAGGAAAATGTTTGTATACAAAAAATCCATCATAATGAAGTAAAAACATAACATGTAGTACAACAAGATGCAGAAGGAGTCTTGTTTTTTCAAACTTTTCTGCTTCTCAAGTCTCTGAAAACCAGCTATTTTTTACTCCGGATTTTTATTAAGGAGTATTCTCCAGTACTAGTGGTTTTAAACTCAAAGATTTTCACCACCATCTACACATAGGAATGTCATCTACTTATAAATATTGCAAATATGAAGTTTTAAAGAAATTCATTCTTCAATGTTACTGATAGACCTAAAAGTCTCAAAGGACAGCTTCTGCAATGTTGATCTACAGCTTGAATTATCCAAAGTTAAAGTATACCCTGTGGTATGGTGTGACACTTGGTAACAGAAGAGATGTTAATTGACAGAAACATACTTCCATCTTGTCAAGTATTAGTCAGGTCCTATTTTTGAAAGAATGTTCTTATTTTTAGGCACCTTGGGTTTTGAGTGTCCATCTTCAGAAGGTAACAGTATTATCTTACCTTGCTTTTGAGCACTACCAAAAGCAGCCTCTTGGTCCAAAGAGGTTTTTAGAACCACAGAGATTTCACAAAGACTCTTTCTCATCATTTCCTAGGGTTCAGTTTTCACAATATGTGATTCTGCTACATTTGGTGTAAAAATATTTATATAAACTATTTTTTTTTAAACTCTTCAAGGATTCTGAATTATAAAGTCACTTTGTTTTGTTTTATTTTGTTTTGTTTTGTTTTTCACAAAATGAGAGGGAGAAATGAACCTACATAATGAAGCTAATCTTAAGCTATATGTGGGGTTCTTGATTTCTCCTGTAGTAATGTACACGCTGCTCTACATTGCTGTTAAATTTCACTGCCTGAAAAGACATGACTAGATACTAGCACTAGTCTGTCTCCCAAATGATAGGCCAAAAGCACATATATAATAAAATTATTATGTATCAGTCTGTTAAGATCATTTGGGGATATCTATGTATTTATATAGTGGTCTGAGGGGAACAGAAAAAGTGTAGCTGTGATTGTGACTTTAGCAGCAGTGTTAGACTGTTCATGTTCATTGTAGAGGAGTAGCTGAGAAAGGTACAGCCAGCAGAAGAGTTGGGGTGGAAGTACCATCACCATTATTAAAGTGAAGCAACTAGGATTTGCTTTTTTAATTATTTATTTGGTTTTGTGGAACAATATTTTATTAAACAATATATTTAACTGATGAGATTTGGGGTAGAAAGATGTTCTCAGCAAATGTTTCAGCCCCATGTTTAAGGTCCATGCCTGAAATACCGGGAGTTTATCTTGGAGAAGCATCAAGGGAAGTGCATTGTACAGATCTCCACATTCTCACCAGCAGCATAACTTTACCATGACTGGAAGATAGTCATAGACACATATAGAGCTGATAAGATAGTTCAGCACATCTCTTATCATAGAATCATAGAATCATTAAGGTTGGAAAAGATCTCCAAGATCATCTGGGCCAACCATCCCACTATCACTCTTCACTACTTATTCTGTTTACTGAAGCTACCAACCTGCATGCCAATTATCTGTATACTTTTGATACTAGCAGCTTTCTACTACAGGCAAGGCAGTCTGGATAGGTCCTGGTAGATAATTTCACTAGCCAGCTGAGATTCACTGCTTCCACAACTTCTACTCTCTGCTGATATGGGCTGGATTTTAAAATGACCTTGAAATAAGATTTTGTGTTCCTCACAAGACCTCATATTAATCCAGTAATTCTTTGCTTGAAACCCCCAAACATATTCACTCTCTTACACACCAGCTTGTGTATCTCAAACACCCACTTAAAAACATCTGTTTTGCAAGCCAAAGCATTACTGGCACTTCAGGAAGCAGCAATTTTAGTATCTCAAATGTCTCATCAGTTATACCAGGGCAGTCTTCACAGCAGGACGAGCAGATAGTTCAAATTCCCTTGAGGACAGCATACAGGCAAAACTTCTTTCATTTCTACATCTTTCATTGCCTGTGTCTGCAACAGATATAAGTCTCTCATAATCTTCAGAGTTTCACTGTTTCACTGCTTAATTATTTTTTGCATTCTTTTTCTCACAATTCTTTTCAGACTATGCTGAGGTGTTGATCACATACAGATTAATGTATCTCTTTTTTTTGGAGGCGCTCTTCTGGGTTTCAGTTCACTGAAGTTTCAAATTAATTCAAAATTTCTTCTATTCCAGTAGTTCTCTATGTTGAGCATTGAGATGAATTCTCCTCATATTAACATGTATGCAAAAGCTGGTCGTGATCTACATTCAGATTATTAGTTTACAGGGTGGAATGTTCAAATCCAAAACTGTTAAACTTGAGTAGTATGTTATCCTAAAAACGGATAACCTGGCACAGAATTTCTTATTGTTATGATGCCTAGATAGAAAAAAAAATGCTGTTATAAGTATTAAAAATTCTAACGTCCAAATTACACTGCTCAGGTTGGTTCATTAGCCTAGTATATAGGGTGGATTAATTTGGATATGAATTATAATTATGAATTAACTTTTCTGTTGCTGCTGAAAATATTAGTGGACTCACAAGCTAGTGTACGGCAATCTAAAATGAAAGGTATGTTCTTGACACTGTCTTCATTATGTGCATAAAAATGAAGAAGAGTTCTTGAATTTTTAAATAGGGTCTTCTTTTTTATCTACCAGACTCTAGATACTGTACAAGGCTCATGCAAAAAGGGATCAATGTTTGTGATTGACAGGAAAAGAATAATATATATAAATTGCAGCATATGTTCATATCCAGGACAAATATTATGAAGAAAACTTTCTCTGGCTTGTGATAGTGAAGAGCAGGATACCTGAAGACACTGTGGAGTCTGTAGCACTGGAGATTTTTTTAAAAAGATTTCTTAAAATAAGCTGTAACCCCATGAAGAAGGGAAGGGTGAAAAGGAGGTCACAAAGTGTTCATGATGTCTGGGTAACAGTTAATGGCCTTTAATTTCTGGCGGCTCTTCAGTCTCTCCATAGTGAAGGAATGGGAATTTACACCTGCAGCCAGTAGATAGAAATGGAGCTAAATTGCCATCAGCAATTAGGAGATTTTTGGCTGTTCCCTGTTAATATAAATTCATATCAACAGGAATTACAACTGCCTGTCACCTACTTAGGGGAGCTGCAGAAAAGCAAAAGGACCAGGAGGATATTGCACAACATAAAGAGTCCAAAAGTCAGTCAGGTTTGTAAAACAATGAGGAATAGTGGGCTAGAAAAATTTCTGCCAGGAATGATGATTATTTGATAATATCAAATTATCAAATTTCCCTTAGTTAGGGAAAGAGGCTCAGCAGCTGACCTTGCAGGTTCCCTCCAACTGTTATGACTATACTGTCATAATTCTGAGTTTTGCCTATGAATCATGAGGCTGGAGAGGTGAAGTCTGCACAGCTAAGGCTTGGTCCTCAGCAAAGACATCTTTCTTCTCCCCACATGCATCTTTTCACCATTCTTTCACCCCAGATCTGCAGCCTCCAGGGTGCAGCAGTGGGCCATTCTGGCTGCAGCCTGCCTGCCCCATGTATCCCATCTGATAGCTACTCAGTCTTTGAAGCCATGACACTTATGTGGAACTGCAGATGTGTACAGCCACTCTGCCCACAGCTTCACATCACCTCCTTACTCAGCAGAGCAGGGAATGTCACCCTAAAGCTAAATCTCCTCTGATCTTGAGTATAGTGTCAGCATCTAACACATTCCTAGCCTTCCTTTTTTTATTTTTTTTATTTTTTTCTGTTTGGTTTTAATTAAAATAGCTTCCTAGAGACTTAAGCTATTGTTTCATGCATATCTTAGGGTTGTGCAGTAGGTAGATCTGAATATGCTAGCATTACATGTACCAAAACATACCAAAATGTACAAAGGCAATCATCTGCTCAGGCTCATTTATTCAGCGTCTTTCAAATCGCAGTACTTATGTGAAGTCTTCTGCCGTGGATCTGCACAACTTCTAACTGGATACTTTTTGTAGTATGTTAAAAATACCTTCCTTATAGAAATAAATTTTTAGAGGCCATAATAATCCAGAAAGCAATCGTTTAGCTACTTATCCCAAGAGAGAAGCCAAGCAGATAGCTAATGTATGTTTTACTGTGACAGATGATTACTTATTTGACATCAGAGAGATACTATGGTATCCTATATCTTCATTAATGTGCATCAGGAGATTTTAAGCTTAACATAGTAGATACTTATAGCAGAACTAAAAAGTGGGATTGTTATGTTACACTCAGTGTCTTCATTTGGCTCAAATGTGATTTGAACATATGTTTTTATTTTTGTTTTTAGTAGCTAAGGATGTCAACATTTTTTTTGATGAGTTAGAAGGTGTGAACAGCCCTTCCAAAGATGATGATTCCCTGCTTCACCATGGTAACTTGACCAGTACTTCTGATGATGCCAGCAGGTTGGAAGTAGTGGGAGAGGTAAGAACATAGAAAATTATTAATATGATGGTCATTATAAAAAGGGAATAAATGTAGTTTCATTTAAAATCTCATTCTCTTCGAGACATCTTTTATATGACCTTTGCTATGGGGATTGTTTTTCCATTCAAAGATTATTATCTTCATTTATAATTTTAAGATTACAATCTTAATTTGAGACATCAAATATCTCAAACTCAGAATAGATTTTACTAACTTCATGCATACCCACTGAAAAGTCTATACAGGCCTTTGTTGTCTACTTGTTTTCTGAACCAGCCAAGTCTAATGTTTCACTGCTTCTGAAAATATTGGGAAAAAAATGCCTATATTAATCCCTTAGGGGAAAGGAAGAAAGAGAAATTGTCATAAATCTCTTGTGAGAGGTACTTGGTATCAAATACGTGACATATTCCCATCCAATAAAGAACAGAAGAAACTTGATGGTGCATAATGCTGATGCAGAGAACATACTGGGGAGGTATGTTCATTGCATAGTCCCTTTTAAATAAAGTCTTAATGGAGGCAAAACATTATAGGCTAAAATATGAAGAATTGGGCTGAAATTCTTTTTTGTGTCCTGCATACAGAAAGAACATGATACCCTTTAACTTTACTTTGACTGCCCTACAGCTCATAAATGCTAGGTCTGTCTCCTCAGGGAGTGAAGAGTCCAGGGACTCACCTCTGGCCCTGAGGCCTCCCTTCCCCTGCCTCAGGAGTGTGGCTGTATCTAGAGTACTTACTTGGAGTGGTCTGTTGTTACCTCCAAGCTGTGCCTGAGGATTTTTTGGCAGAGCACTGACTGGCGCAGACCAGAACTAGCAGGAAACATACTAACAATTAAGAAGCATGGATGACCATAAGATGTTGTTGTAGCCCCGGCCCTGCCCCTCTCTTGTTTACTGGTTTAGATAGGATTTAGAAGATATAATTACAGACAGTGTCTTTCTTAGGATCTAAAGTCTTTTGTGGTGCAAGCTATTTTGTAAAACACTGCTGAGGAGAGAGTCAGAGATTTTCCGTGTGCTAGAATTTCAGCATTCATAGAGCTGTGCTCCTGGAATGTTTAGACAGATAATTAAAGCAACTAAATTCAGGCCATCCAGAGATATGTTTGACCTTGCTCACAATTTCATCTTCCCCTTCTCTCACTGCTCTTCCACTGCTTCCCATGCAACTTGCAAAGGGCCCTCTCCACCTGCTTGCATTATAATAGGGTAACCTGACATAATATTCCTGTGTAGTGTTTTGTGATCATGTACCACATGGTGTCTAACTAAAGGACTGGGTAGAAGGCACGTGGTCTTTGCATGTTGAGGAGGAAAACTAAACAGAAGATGATCAAGAGGACAAACGATGACAGAGAGCAATATATGCTGCTGTTAATTTAGCAATGCTGCAAAACTGTTTTCAACTGTTTCATGAATCTTTGTTATTTTTTAAAGGGAAGGTGAAAATGTCTGAGGAATTTCCTAGTTGAACAGATTTATTTTTTTGTGTACCCATAACCATAGAAAAGACATAGAAAAGAGCAATGTAGGTAATGTATATGTATAAGAGAAAAATAAAGGTGGGGGGGGGAGAGAGAAAAAAAAATACCAGAAAATTTAGAATCTTAGTTGGAGCTAAGGGATGCTGTAGCCTATGAAAAACATTTCAATGTCCATGTAGGCCCCTGATTAACTGCAGAATGAAATGATACTGTTTAGCTGTTGCTGTTTCAATCCATTAAAATGAATTTATATTACAAAAACTTTGGAGAAAAAATATACGAAGGTTTCTTTTCAGTTTGTTTAGCTGACAAGATAAAATATTGTTTGCTTCCATTGTTAATGCTTGACCAGAAGATCCCATGAAAAGTTTATGGATGGAGCTTTATCAACAGTTCCTTCACAGATACAAAGCCAGATAAGGATTTGGCTTGCCCTTTGGCCAAAAATATGTCATTTCTTAGTTTTACATTTCATTTGGACACAGCTGAATTAAAAATTAGATGTTACTATGTTTGCATTGATCAAAAAAAAATTAGGTATTAGTTATACATTTTAAAATCTAAATCCTAGGACATATTGTCAAAATGCAGCAGAAAGAAGGTAAAAAGTAAAGGTAAAAATGGTTTAGGAGCTGTACTCCAGGTATGAATGAATTCAGCTTTTTGTTCTATGGAGTATTAAATTATCCTTCTGTATATAAGGAATGGAGAATAATGGAACTGGTATAAAATCTGTCTTCAAGTTAAATTAGTGTATATAGCCCATTCTTGAGATTTCAGCTAATTGAAGTAGTTTTGATATTTAAGCTGTAGAAGTCACCCCTACAGTCTTCACTTTAAACTCAAACTTCTGATGATATTTGGGTGTAGTGTTATTAACGTTGTGCAAAATAATGTTAGTTTTAACATTCTTTTTTATAAAATTGAAATTGCACTAGAGGATATGGCCAAAAAAATGCTATTCATATTGCAAATAAAAATTCTGATGTTCTTTATGGCACTTCTGATACCCAGCTTCAGCTCAGTTTTCTTGTTTATATTTTCCAGAATATTTGCCAACTATATCATTTTTCCATCAAATTCCTGTCTTCAGTGATCAGGATGGCTGTAGAAAAACTCTATTTAAACTTTCACAGAAAACTAGAAATCTGTTATTTTTTAACTTTTAACTTTTAGGCACTTGATTTTGCAGCCTAGATAATTTCATTATTTAAAAAGCTCTATGTAATTTAATATATTATGATGTCAAGAAGAATATACTGACCAGTGGAGATATATGAAAAAATACAGTTGCAGTAACCACAAATTATAATCTAAATGGGTAAAATGACATTACAAAAAAGAACACATGGGGAAAGTACACTTATATTTTGATTAGAACTGTACTGTAAAAACTGAGTAGTCCTGGCTTCTTCTGTTTCCACAAAAGTTACCACAAGTATTAACCACCTCTACCCACTGTGAAGTTGCATGCAGGGCACTGTAATTTCAAGTAGCCACAAACAACGGGAAAAGATGATCTCTTTAAAATTCAAGGATCTAATCTTAATTGAACACTCATATTGATAATAACTAAGTACCATAGTAACTAGCAATGAAGAAAAAATATAATCTGTCATTAAATTAGCAAACACCAGAGTCCATTCTGATTTATCTTTTAGAAGACCTACAGATAAAACTTTGAATTTCCTTATTTTCTTAACTGTACTTTTGTTTAAAAAGTTTCATTTAAAATCTCTATAGCTGTCAGGATTACAAATTTTCTGATTTGGGGTACTGAAATATTTGGAGTAAACCTTTAGTCTAAAGACTTACAAACATGTATGTGTGTATGAGTCATATGCCTATGAATATTAACAGCTGCCAGTTGAGGGTCTGAGGATATGAGAACTAGTGTGTTCCTTGAAAAAGAATTTCAAATCACACAACTTTGGATATGCGTACTGCAATCAGACCTACAAAGATAGACAGAAATACTAAACTTATTGCTAAAGTGAAGTCTTCCCTGTTCTGCCACTATCTTTTGGCATACTTCAGGTGAAGGAATGGAGATTTGACATACATAAAGTAAAAAAGTAGGACTACAGAAGCTGCAGTCAAACCCAGCTCTAAATTTTATTTATTTATTTTTTTAATCAGTGCAGGAAAAGTGAATTTTGAAGTCATTACAGAGGTAAAGAAGAAATGATATCTGGAAGGGGTGAATTCCAAGATGACAGAAAAGTCTCTGTCTAGAATAGTGGAAGCCAGGAATACTACGGACACTGCAAAAACCCTGCAACTGCTATTTCCTAATGCTGCAAAACCAGCTTAAGTGTCTCCATATTATATAAGATCTCTGCATCCTCAGAGTATTTATAAGTACAAGTTCAGTCTATAAATCCTCTTTACAGGCTAGAACAGCTATAAGAAGGCAGCAGCAAGGGTTTCTTCTCGGAGTCCATACCGGTCAAATAAGAGTCAAATCACTCTGGATTTGTCATACTATATTTTTAAAACAAAAAAGGACTTCCAAGTACACACAAGGGTGAGATGTACTCCACCTGATAATGGCCAATGAGTCTCATGAACTAAATTAGAATTTACCCAAAGTAAGCCCTCAAGCCTATATAGTGTGGGCAGCAGGCCCTCCACCCAGATTATTTTAATCTACTCTATGAGCCCATTCCTATGGCACTGCTTTACTTGATAAAATACATGTAGTGTCTGTGGGACTTACAGAACAGGAAGCATGGCTCAGCAGAAGGCTTAGAAATCAGAGCAGGACCACCAAGCTGCCCCCCAACTCTAAATCTGCCACACCCTTTTATTTAAATACCCTTTTGGGTTTTTCATGTCTCGTCAACATAGAGAGTGTTCCTGAGCTGTTTTCATATTTAATGCTCTGTGAAAAATACTTCTGATATCCTGATAATAACATTTGTCAGCATGATATGCAGTATAGATATAAATGGTTTGTTACTGTTATTTCCTTCAGGCTTAAATCTTTTTTCTTGCCTTCATTTTAAGCCCAGAGAACTGCTCCCACTATATCAAGTCTGTATTAAGCTGTGTCAGGAGTCAGGCACTGTAATAAAAGAATCTTAGAAAAATTTGCCTTTCTGTCTTCAGTAAACAGGGTATACCAAAGGGATGGGATATTTAGGATGCTTTCTTTTTCTTTTTTTTTTCTTTTTTTTTTTTTTTTTTAAGTAAATGCACACTGAGAATCAGGAAAGCAGTTTACACTGAATTCCTTGAATGGGAATATTCTTTTTTTTTTTTTTTTTTTTTTTTTTTTTTCCAGTAAGAACACTTGACCTATTATTATTATGGCAAATATGTTCGAGTTTTGTGATTTAAATCAGAAAGCAATTCTCCTAAGAGAAAGTATTTTGCAAATTTCCTACTTTTCCTACAAGTGAAAGGTGAAATATTATTTTTTTCAGAGATAAGATCCTGTATTTTTGGGCATGGCTTTTTATGGCAGGAATGATTTAGCAAATTGTAGGAAAAGAAAGAGGAATTAGCCTAATCCTCCCTTCAGCTTGGAGTTCAACTCATCTTAAGATCCCTGGAGTCCCTGCCCATTATCTTCCTCTGAGGGAGAGCTTGTTGTTTCTGTGTATATAAAGTGCCATGGATTCCATTCATTGTGTAAATTTCTTAAATGAAAAAGTCCAAATTCACAAACTGACACATAGTTTCAACTTGTTTGAAAGCAAAAGCTTAAACACTGGGCAAGATTTAGATTATGTGGAAGTAGTGTTAAATTGTGAGGAAATTCATGTTTGTATTCATGAAATTTCATTTCATGAATTTCTAAAAAAGACCAGCAGTTTGCCTCTCAGATCTCAGGAGAGGGACCCGCCTGACCTCTTCTTAACAGTGACATCATCTTGCTTCTTTCTCTCAGAGCAAACTTTTGAACAGACACATTCTTTGCTGGAAATAGCAAAAAATATATATTTATTTTATGTACTGCTAGACCAAACACTAGGAATTATTTTCAAATAAATTCAGTGGGTTTTCTCAGCTTTTTCATAAGCCAATAAAATTCTGTAGTTAGTTTGATAAAGTATGGTGAAGTAGGTACAAGACTTCCATCTCCTTTTCTGTGTCCTGTGAGGCAGGGGAACTACTGTTATCACAAAGCAACGAGTATCTCTGCACCAGGTTTTAGTGTTTATCAGCACAGTGAATGTTTGAGCCATTGTTTATTTTTCTCTTGCATATTCTACCATACTAAGTTCTTTCAAATTTAAATTTCAATTATGTTATTTTCTGCTTTGAAGAGAACTTCTCTGTCAGAAGTAATTCCTCATTTTCTGGAAGGTGACGGGAGGAAGGTTGACTTGCATTCTCTGTTCTTTCCTATCCCTATCTCAACAAATATCTACCTAAGAAGACCTCCTGGTTTTGAACTGGGGAAGTCTGTAGTCCTTTCAGACAACTTCAGACAACTGTATGTAAAACACCGAACGACTTTGAACAACTTGTTCTGATTCCTTATCTTTCCTTTAAAGTATTACTGAAAATTGTTGATGCAAATAGTGATACAGCAATTACCAAGGATAATTAACATTACTGAAATGTTTAACTTTCTCTTACAGGAAGTACCTGATAAAAACAAAGCCAATGGACTATATTTTAGAGATGGGAAATGTCGAATTGACTACATCCTGGTATATCGAAAATCCAATCCACAGACAGAAAAGAGGGAAGTATTTGAGAGAAATATCAGGGCAGAAGGACTTCAAATGGAAAAAGAGGTAAGAGAGTTTCCCTGGGGAAAAATAATAATAATAAATAAATCAACATTTAAAGCTGGGCGGTATATGGTTTGTATTTACTCTGAAACTCCTTTGTTCTGCTGGAGTAGTGGAAAAGTGCTTTTAAACATGCCTAAAAATAGACTAGTTATTGCCAGAGCAGCAGGAAAGCATAGCTTAAAGGAAAATCAGACACATGGACTGAAGGCCAAAACAGGCCATTACAGTCATCTTTTTCAACCTGATGCACAAGTAGGCCATAGAATTTCATCCACTGAGTTGTGCAGTAGAGAAAACAAGTGCTGGGTTGCATGGCCTAAATTCTATGGAGTACAATCTGCACTTCTTCACGTCATTTTCCTTTTAGCCATCTTCCTGCTCCACTCCTTGCTGAGGCTCTTGGTATTTTTTCCAAAGACCCCTGCATTCCTTTTCCTGTCAGCTTAGGCACAGGAACTTAGGTGGTATTTTTGTAGCTTGAAAACAGACTAAAATCTCTCCTACTTTCATAATCCTAAACATCAAAATAATTGAACAGTACATATGAATCTTTTATGTCAATGCTATTTCTAGCACAATGACCTAAAAAAGTGAATCTTTTCTGGACAGGAGTATAAAATGAATGTAATCTGTCTAAAAGGGTATTGACAAGATAGGTAGCAGGAACAGGGCTCAAAGAAACTTTTCTGCCTATGTTCTTTCTTAAACTTTCTTGTGTGTGTTTAAACAGGACCTAAGTCTCACTTTCATGTAGAATAGATATTCTGAATACTTAGCTTTACTAGTGCTTGACCAAGTGCTTACACTGATATTGATATGCATTGTTGTGCTGTCACTGATGCAAAAGGTACAGGAATTTTCAGGTTACAGGCTTTGGTCAACTATGTAAGTGCTGTACATTTTCTCCCCTTCTGTCACTGAATACTTGGTGTATGTATAGATATTCTGCCTGTGTGCTTGAAAGGCACACTCCTTCTCAGAACACTGGGGGAAGGAATGAAGGAAGGGAAGCTGTTTCTCTCCAATATAATGACAATGTTTCCTTTCTTCTTTTCCTTGCTTTTTTTTTTTTTTTTTTTGCTGTTTGTTTATTTGTTTGTTTTTTGGTTTTAATGAATGAACACAGTTACTGGTAGATATAACTGTATAAATACATGTCACTATTTACATCAGTTACCATACTTGAAATAACCCAGTTAGGCACAGGAACTTGAAATAACAGTTACTTGAAATAACCCGGAAGTTAGCATCCTTGATGCTGCAGTAGTTGCTAGATGCTTTAAATGGCAGCCATTATTCCCTTATTACTTTTGCTTCCTGTAAAGGTACCAAAGTCTGTAAGAGTTATATCCTAAGACCTAAGAACATGGGAGCATTTCTGTGGTTGTTCAGCTTCACATCTTAGAATTCTGCTCTACTTCCACCAGGAGAGACACTGAAAATGTCTGAAGTTTGGACAGAAAGTGAACATGGAATGAATTTTCCTAATTGATAAACAGTTTTGTCTGTCCAACAGTTTTGAATCACTCTTTTGTTACTTTGTGATTTTTGCAGATCTTGCCATTTACTACTGTGCTAAGCTCAGCAGTGAAAGTTATGAAATCATTTTATATTTTAAGTATTATGAAACTTATTGCAGCATTCTGTACAGAGAACTTTTTCAACTTAATGATTTAAGTGCTTACTATAGACTTTTCTTGTAGCTTTCAAGCCCATTTACTTGGAGTTTGCTGCCTAGGCTGCATGAATGTTCTGCCTATTTGATTATTCATTTCAGTTTCTATTATGCTACAGACATTCAGTTTTATTTCTTATTAAGCTCATTTGGCCTTGGTGTGACTTCTTGCCAACATCAGTAATTGTACATTTCCTAAATTCAGAATGATCAAAATGAGGCTGTGCTACATGACTCAAGCTAGGATACCGATCTTTTTAAATGTATGACTCTGACCTAAAATTAAAACTTAACATGTATATTTTATGACCATTTTAGTTTCCAAATTGAATTATAATCCTGAAAGAAATAAGTTCATTCATTGTACACTCTCTCTCCCTTTTTGTAGAGTAAAAATGGTGCTGAAGAACATTTAGATTTAAACTAAGTAGTGTGATTTGTTAATGCTTAGATTATTTCTCATGATTTCTACTTTTCTTTTTTGGTGAGACTACTGACATGAATTTCAGTTCTGGAATATTTTAACAACAGGTCTGTTTCCTAATTGTTGTTCATATGAAATATATTGCTTCCACTGGGAAAATTTTGTTTACAGATAAAATGAGAGAATTGTCTGTCTCTTTGTCCAGACAACTTATATGGAGGCAATAGATTGTAATTGCTGGACTGAAAGAAAGAAACTTTAACATTCCATGAATTTTGTGTGGTGCTGGGTTCATTCTCTTGGCTTCCGGCTGCCTATATATTGACATTCAAACACATTAGTCCTTTTATTTTTTTTATTTTTTATTTTTTAGTGAAATCAGTGTCAGGGAGGAAAACCTCTGGAAAACAGCTATTCACACAGCTGTTTTGTAACCACATTTCTCAGTAACACAGCTGTGACTCTCTGAGAAGCATAATACAGCAAAATACCTAGGAAATGTTGGGTGTAGGGAGTGAAATATTTACTGAACTGTATGAAATGAAAAAGTAAATCTGAAATGAATTCATGACTGTTGAGATAACTTGAGGAACAATAATAGGAACATGTAGCTAAAAAAGAACTGAACAGGTATATGTTTCTGACAGTAGAAAATGGTGATAACTTTTCAGAGTTATCACTAGAGAGCCCAATGAATTCACACTCAAATTTTTTGTCTGTACCACACCATTGTGCTATGCAAGTTCTTCCATTTTTTGTGCTCCGTATAACCAGTTGCAGTAAACAAGGGGATCTCAAAGCAAGGAATAGATCACTGAATTAGTGAAAGTATGGAAAATAGAGGTCTAAGAATGAATGCTAACGTAGTGGAACAGAGTAGATCTTTTTTGTGACCCTTCTCCTTGCTTTTCTGTGTATATTGAGTCAATTCATATAGGGTTTACTGTGTTGTCCCAGTCCAGCATGGATCACATCCAACACATGTGATGATGTATACAAAAGCTCTATGAACATTAATTGAAAATATAGGTCACTCCAGGAAGAGAGACTGTGTTTTCTTTTCAGTGAGATATAAAATTTATTATCTTTATTTGTCCTTTTTACATACAAGAGAGTATGATATCCTGGCTCTGGGATTCCTGACGACCTCACTGTTTTGATTTTTTAATACTCTTTGAAACAGGCTTGTGTATTGGGTAGAATGTAGAGAACAGTCTTCAAATGAAGCAAGTTTTTATCAGAGATTATAAGATTGCAAACAGGAATTGGTCCTTTTTGTAAATATTATGTAGGACGTGCCCACCAGAGTTAACTGGCAAATGGTTATCAGGAGACAAAGTATGAATGTCTACATTCTGAGGGTATGTTTCATATTCATCCAAGTCCAGGATTACCCTGAGACTACGATCAGCCTGTTGACTCTAAGAAAAAAAAAATACTTTTCTGTTTTATGTAAAAAGAAAATGCAGATTGTCTCTATCATTCAAAATACAGCATTCATCCCTCTGAGACAGTAAATCCCCAGAATTTTTCTGGAAAGCCCATCTTTGCAAGAGAAAATGAAGAGTCAGGATTACATTGGGCACATGGATTTTTCATAGGAATAAAGATTTCTAAATTCAACCTCTTGGTCCAAATCCAGTTTAGTTCCCCTATCCTAAATTATTACTGCGACTTCAACTAATATATTTTATTCCCTATCATAAATGGTGAAGTATAAGTAAGTTGTAAACAGTAAATATGCTGTGCTGGTGTGTATATATAGCTTTTAATAAGGTACTTTAAATCATACTACACTAATAGAGCATGCACAGAGTTAGCCAGCATGGAACAGTTAGCAGGCATTTCTTGTTCACCTGCAGTGTATTTACACTGGACTACAATGCAATTCAAATGCAGGAGAGATTTAAGGTACTGCAAAGAAATCTACGTAGGTTGAACAAAAACAAACTACCCTTGGATTTGTAATTCTTGAAAGAGAAAAACATTTTAGATTTAAATAATTACTGTATATAGAAAATGAATTGATCCTGGGTAGGATCTAGCCATGTAGCCCTAGGAATAGACTACTTTTCAGTTGAGCTTGGCATGATCTCTTTTATTTTATTTTGCTTCTGATGACTGCACTAAACTATACTTATATATATATATATATAGTATACTAATATAATAAATTAAACTATAGAGCAGTTGTAATGTACTAAATAAATTTTCCTTAAAAATAGTCTCAAATTTTTACTTTATAATTTGTAAGTTGATTTGATACAGACTTTATTTGAAAAGGCATTTGACACCCCAGTAGAAACTGATAGATAGAAATTTGGTAAAGGGAAACTATTCACTTAAGTAGTGAAAGTAGTATTCAGGCCCTGTATTTTATATATTTCATATATTTTGCATATTTATGCATACTAATATTTCAATATAAAACCAGTGAACTGCTTTAAAACAATAGCATTGCTTACCACCCTAAAAAGCAAGTCATTTCATGCTTATTTTATGTGGAATACGTTTCAGAAAGTAGTTTATGATATTTTACAGAAAGCACTCAATCCATTTGGGGTTCTACCTGTACATTGATTTTTGTGTCTCCCACATGAAAGATGTTACTTTAGTGTGCTGGTCCAGTTTTCAGGAACAATCCAAACAGTATGTATTTTGTGTTGCGTGCATTATAAAAATTTTAAACATTGCTACTATAAGTGTCAAGCTGTCACCAGGGCATCCCTAATTGCATTCACTCCATGCCTCAAGCAGGAGCTGACATTTCTGGGGCAACACCTGGCAGCAGATATACAGCTGGTGTATACAATGGGTGTTCTCTGAAGAAAAAGAATAAAAGAAAGGGGAAAAAAGCTCAATATATGCTTCACTTTTATTGTATGAACAAATATCTGCTATCAGGCATAAGCTGTACCTGAATGTTTGTTTTAAGATCTTTTCCAGTAGTTGATGAGTATAATTAGAGGATACTGCTATTTTATGACTTTTCAAGTTTGGAGACAGATGTAGATTACTTCGTGGTGAGGTAGTAGGAGTTCTATAAAGCAGTTTCTCTTAATGTGGCTGTAATTTTGCTCTAGTGGGGCAGGACTTTAGGGGCTAGAAACATGTATTCAGTAAGAGGCATATATTTAGAAGCAACCTGAAGACTGGTTTAAAATGATGAATGTTGTGAGAAATTACAGATGACAGAAAGAGCACACTATATAGTGTCTCTGTGACTCTTGGCTTGTCCCTGAGTGTAAAACCAAAATAGACTTATGACCATGTCAAAGTGAGGTAAAAGTTAGAAATAACAAGTATGAAAAAACCAAGAACTTCAAAGACTGAAACTTTAAATATAGTTATGCTCAGAAAGTGATGATGTGAATATGAGATGTTACAATCAAAAGCTGTTCCTCTTGAGCACAGTCAAATATTATCATCTTTCTTTCTGGCAGAAATGACATCTTCTACTTTTCTTGTTGTTGTTGGTACTGCAGAGCTAGAACAATTATGTCAGACTGATCCGCTTTTTTCTAGCTTGTGTGTCATCATTGCAATTGTTCATGAGAGTCCTGTTACATAAATGTTGCTGCTGATTGTGGTTCATGGGCAGAAAAGAATTAAGCTGACTCCCAGGCCCCAAGTGGCATTTTCAGAGCTGAGTGAGAAAAGGTGTTTATAAACTTAGATTATGTAATTTGTTTCTCTCCCTGAGAAGCAGTGAACAATAAAATATCAGTGCCTGCTGAGTGACTATAAGTTTCTTTTTCAGTTATGGGTTCAGTTTATTCATTTACTGAAGGACGATGTTTTGTACATAATTTATTGCTGCTATAGATGTTAATTTAATCAAAGCATACAGTTTATAACAGAGTGCTCAGCCTCTAGCCTAGTAACTATCTGCAGCTTGCCAGAATAGTTTATTTGATGGGCAGGAGCAGGGTGTAGGTCAGGTGAATCATTCTGCCAGGTAATCCTTTTTCCTAGCTGTTATTTTCCTTTGGTCTTCATATCTCTCCCCTGCCATGTTGAACTTACTCTGCACATACCAAAAAAAAAAAAAAAAACACTATCCACTAGAGGAAAGGGTGTCTAGGGAAAATTTCCACCATGGACGTTGTGTCTGCTGTTCTCTGAGCCTTTTTTTACAGAGAGGAAGATATCTGTGTGCATGCACAGTGTAATGTTTGTGCAGTATATACCCTGCCACTAGGAAGCACCAGGACAACTGTGTGGGTGATAATCACCCATAGTGCACAGCCATGGTAGGTCAGGCCACATGGAGGATGTTACTCATGGCTACCAGGATTCCTTTTAGGAAAAACTATATAGCTCTCCAGCCAGGAAAAAATAATAATAATAAAAATAATAAAAAAAGGGTTGCTGACCTAATGAGTCTCTTATTTCTGACACAGTTCATATCTTGCTTTTCTGTTCTATAATAATGTGTGACTTCTTTGCAATGGGGCAGATTGCTGGCAGTCACCTTATCATTTAAGTCAACAGCTCTGTAACTGTTTCTGTCAGCTGAGGGATCTTTTCATGTTAATGCACTTTAAATTACATGGTTTTGTATGTATTACAGTTTGTACGTTCTTTCTTTCCTTGCTGACTTAATTTTAAAAAATACTCAAGGATATTTTCAAAAAGAAATAAAATCAAGTTATTTCCCATTCTTTTTTCTTTTTAATAAGAATGGAGGACCCTCCTTCTTCTAATTACTCTCAGTGCATCCAGTTGTCCATAATTACCCATATACATCTTTGGGCACATAAACACATGTGCACTCACGTATAGGCGCATTGAAAACAAGAATAGCTAGTATCAATCTAAAGATAATGAAAAATACTATGTAGATGTTCCAGTCACTTGACATATGGGAGAGAATTTTGTTTTTGTGCTAGATCTACAATGAGTGTAACAGTAACCTGTGAGTAACAGTGACATGGATATCCTCCAGTATTAATAACTTGCATTCGGGCAACATTAGGATTTGTTGGTCTTTGGAGAAGATCAGGAGTAGTTCAATGTTAATCTACTACTGTAACTAATACCAAGCATTCAGTAGCTTTCATGCAGTCTAGTAAGTTATTTGTCTCTCACTTTCCTGATCCTGTTATTCCATATGCAAATAACTACAGCTAATGAACTTACAGTACAAATTACGCAGCCTGCAGGAGCTCAGTTTCACTAACAGCATAATATCCCATCATTAGCAGGTGCAGTTTGTTATTTAATGTTTAAGCACTGTGTCTGATTGCATCCACAAATCATGGATGGAGACATCACAATGACATAAACTATTCCTGCGAAAAGGGAACCAGGCTGAAACACAAGCCCATCACAAGCATTATGAGTAAAGTGCTTCCAGCTATTTAATTTAAACATAAGGCTGTTCATTTCATCCAAGTTCAGTCAGAACAAGTTATAAGCAGACTAGTCTCCCAAAGATTAATTGTGACTTAATTATCTAGTGCAAACAGCAAGTGGAGTCTCTTTTCAGCAGTATTATACAGAAAAAAAAAAAAAAAGAAAAAAAAAAAAAAGTGTAGGTATGAATAAACAGATGTCTTTTTCCAGAGAGTGCTCTGTACCAAAAAACATTATCACTGAACAGTAGAAGTGTTTCCAGCTACCTGGGCCTCTGAAGGAAACAATTTTAGCTTTTAGATACTATGTCCACTGAACAGCACAGTGACATTCTTGAATAGAAATTTAAGAAGTTTCATAGAAGTCTGGATGGAGAGAGTCTGAACTCAATTTTCAGTGAACGCTTTTTAAAAATAACCTTTTTGAATGATTGAGGGAGCCCTGAAATATGTATGTTTTGAGATGACAAACTCCTTAACAGGACTGTGTAAAGCTAGTAAACTAAGAAATTGGGTGTAACTGTTGCTGAAAATTTGTTTTGCATTTGAAAAAAAAAAAAGCTATAGCTTTTACATGAAGTAATATAGAGTAGTATATATAAGTATATAATATAAAATACATATTATATATATATAAATATAAAATATAAGTCATACGATATATTACTTATATTAGTTATATTAATATTATTACTTATATTAATATACATAATATAATATGTTATATATATGTTATATAAGTAATATAATATAAAATATTTTGCATGAGGTAATATAGAAAATATGTTGGTAACTGAAAAGGGATATAAAGGCCTTTGAGTAGGCTTTTTTGTCAAAGAGTTTCTTGTCATCAATCTTTAGAAATCAGGATGTCAAAAACTTTTTGAAGGACACCAGGCTAAAGGGAAAAAACAGACAGGAGATAGATTAAAAAACACAGTACATTTCATATGAAAAGTCCCCTGTATGTCAAAAGTCACCTTTCCCTTTACAATAATTACTCTTAAATGGCAATTATTTTTGAGATGTTATTTGCATGCCAGTGGCATCAGGACCAAGTTTAATCCATGAGGCTGCAGTCACTTAATGCACAGTGAGAGTTTTCATTGCCCAAAGGTGACATGACTGGCTTGCTGCAACTCTCCCTGATTTTGCTTAATAAGCAGAAATCTAGAGCTGTCTGTAGGGAACAGAAAGACAGAGTATATGGAAATGCCAGGAGTGTGTTTCAGGTTCTCATTTTGTGTTGCCGATTTTGGCATTGAGCTTGTTTTGAAAAGATGGCATTTTATTTACTGCATTATGTTTCTGAACAAATAGGGATGATTTCAAATATCTGTAGTACCCTCATGGTTAGGGATTATTTGGGTCTTCCGCTGCAGCACGAAGTGGTGTGGGGCTGCACCCCTTGCAGGCAGTCCCAGGAGGGCAGCATGATTCTGGAGAGGAAAATTCCCTTCCCCTTGGCACAGGGGCTCCAAGTCCTCTCATCAGCCAATTACATTCTTTGGTATGCCAGGTTAGCTCAGTCATGGAGTGAGTGGAGCACTGGTGCTGTGCGCCTTGGATTAACTGTATTTAAATTGCAGTAGCAGCCTCACAAGTAGAGCTAGTTAAATGACCTCAGTTCTCAGACTTTATTGAAAAAGATGTTTCAGTTTATGGCTCTCTGGACCCAAATTAAAACCAACATTATTCACTGTGTATATATGTATTTGTTTCTTGCCGTTTCAGACTGGTAATGAAATGAGATGTTGTAAATTCAGTTTAATAAAGCTGAGGAAATAACGTTTATGAGATAGCCCATTGACTGAAATCTCTGTTCCAATTAGTCATGTCCCTCTCTTTAAAGTCTTGTCTAATTTACAAAACTCTCTTCTGTGTACAGACAACTTTTGTATTTACACATGAAAGCTTTTGAAAGAATCTATGAAAGTTCCTTGTAGGTGGAACAATTTAGAAACCCATTTCTTTCCTCTTGAAGAGTTTCATGGTGCAGTACTTACTACTTTTCTTAGGTATAGTTTGTTGTTTCTGTTATGTCTCAAGTAGATATTTCCTTTTATAAGAAATAGGATTGATTCTCCTTTCTGAAGTCGCCATTGTCAAGCACTAATATAAGACCTTTGAGGTTACACAAAATGTTGTTACCTATGAGGTAACAACAATCTCTTTAATCTGTTTAAAATTCAAAACTATTAAAAAAGAATAATACCCCCATACTGAAAATGAATGAATACGGAAGAAAACAATAGAGACATGTAAATTTGGAACTATGACTCTATCTTGTAAAAAGAAAATATGACTACTATCATATTAGTATATAAATATTTATATGACTATATTAGTATATAGTCATATAAATATGACTACTATCATATAATATCATATAAGTACAATTACTATCTTATAATATGCAAAATTACCATTATTTTTAATGACTGCTAGATTTGGGAAAATTTTCTCTTTGTTTTCTGTGTGCTTTTTTTTTTTTTTTTTGGTAGTGGTGTGGGTGCTTTTGAGTTTTGTTTTGTTTTGTGTCCTTTTTTTTTTACCTTCTCTCAGGTTGAATCATAAATATCATATTTTGAAAAAATGCCATTATATGCTGGTTATAAGGGTTCAATAATCAAGGATTTTTACATACTTTTATACGTAAGAAGTAGAAGTATATAGTTTTCCTACATCTTTCTGTGTTTCTGAAGTGACATACCTATCATTGAATATAAACCTTTTCATGATGTAGAAAATGTAAGGGTTCGAATTTAGGTTTTAAAATTAAATTGGTTGGAAAATTATCTTCCATAATGAGCTGTTACAACCCATTCATCTGATTTTAGTGTATTCTTTTTACATTTTTAGTTTAATTGGCTTAGTTTCAGAAGGAAAAATGTTTTTTGAAAGCAGTATATCAGCAAGTTTATTTGCTTGACTGGTAGTAACTAGTAGTTCCTAAATTCTAACGAGTATATGTTGACTTTCATCTCTTTTCTTATTATTTGTGTGTGTGAGAGAGAGGAAGATTACATGAAGTCTTTTTAATCAGTCTAATACTACCTTTTTTATTCAGGCCATTCCCTTTAAAATATCAATTTAAATGAGACACTTAAGACATTCTTATGATTCCAATAATTGTTCACATCTGATTTTCTCAATTACCAAACATCAATAAAATACATTACTGTAATACTTTTTTTTATATATATATAAAATAGAAGCTGTCCACGTTTAGATGAAAGCTATGCAGGCATGTTTACATGCATCACTTTCTGATCTGTTGTAATGCAGGCATATGAAACTCTTTTGAAACAGACCTTAGTTTGATGGCCTTATCTACTTATCTACTATCCTTATTCTACTATTACAACTCTAGAGCTACTAGTAGTAGAGCTACTAATTAGTACAGCTACTAATAGGTCTACTATTCTACAGATTAGGCCTGTAAATTCCTTCACCATGTTATAAAGCAGTTAAGGACCCTGCACACTATTTTGACCAGGGAGTGAAAAGCAGAAGGAAGTTTTTTCTCCCTTTGTTGCAATCTTGTTTGTTGAAAAGAAATGTAAAAGAAATGTATAAAGTTTCCTTAGAGGTAGAATCACATGGAAGATGCTTTATTTGCTCATAATACTGAACACTTGTCAGCCATCTCTGAGGCAAAAAGTTCTCTCCCTAAAGGGTTTTCTTAGGATCATTTTCTTCACCAGCTCTGCTTCTTCACAACCGTGATTTTTTTCCTCCTCCCAGTGTATGCACATCTACCTCTTCTGACTAGGTAAGCAGTGAATTGTGTCTCTCAAGTTTGTTTGTATATCACAAAGCAGTCATGCCTAGTCCAGAGGACTGATTCTTTCCCTGCACTTTTATAGAATTATAGTATAACTGGTTTTGGAAAAGACTTCAGGAGGTGCGTAGTTCAACCTCCTGCTTATTTTTCTCTTTTCTTTTTTTTTTTTTTTTTCTCATTTATTTATATATATATCCATTCCATAGAGGATCTCAGATACTATTTACATATGTCTTAAGTGAAAGACAGCTATTGACCCAGTTTTAGTCTATGTTAGCCTAACTTCCAGAAATTCCCAGAACCATGCACTTTTTATATGTTCTTCATAGAATCATAGAATCATAGAATATCCTGAGTTGGAAGGGACCCTTAAGGATCATCAAGTCCAACTCTTGACACCGCACAGGTCTACCCAAAAGTTCAGACCATGTGCCTAAGTTCACAGTCCAATCTTTTCTTAAATACAGACAGGCTCGGTGCAGTGACCACTTCCCTGGGGAGCCTGTTCCAGTGTGCAACCACCCTCTCTGTGAAGAACCCCCTCCTGACGTCCAGCCTAAATTTCCCCTGCCTCAGCTTAACCCCGTTCCCGCGGGTCCTGTCACTGGTGTTAATGGAGAAAAGGTCTCCTGCCTCTTGACAACCCCTTGCAAGGAAGTTGTAGACTGTGATGAGGTCCCCCCTCAGCCTCCTCTTCTCCAGGCTGAACAGGCCCAGTGACCTCAGCCGTTCCTCGTACGTCTTCCCCTCAAGGCCTTTCACCATCTTCGTAGCCCTCCTCTGGACACTCTCCAACAGTTTCATGTCCTTTTTATACTGTGGTGCCCAGAACTGCACACAGTACTCGAGGTGAGGCCGTACCAGCGCAGAGTAGAGCGGGACAATCACCTCCCTTGACCTACTAGCGATGCCGTGCTTGATGCACCCCAGGATACGATTGGCCCTCCTGGCTGCCAGGGCACACTGCTGGCTCATATTCAACTTGCTGTCTATCACGACTCCCAGATCCCTCTCTTCTAGGCTGCTCTCCAGCGTCTCATCGCCCAGTCTGTACATGCAGCCAGGGTTTCCCCGTCCCAGGTGCAGGACCCGGCACTTGCTCTTATTGAACTTCATGCGGTTGGTGATCGCCCAGCTCTCCAACCTGCCCAGATCCCTCTGCAAGGCCTTTACACCCTCATTTGAGTCCACAACTCCTCCAAGTTTGGTGTCGTCAGCAAACTTGCTCAAAATACCCTCTATTCCTACATCCAGATCGTTTATAAAAATATTGAAAAGTACCGGCCCTAAAATGGAGCCTTGAGGGACCCCACTGGTGACCGCCCGCCAGCCTGACACAGCCCCATTTACCATAACCCTTTGGGCCCTGCCCGTTAGCCAATTGCTCACCCATCGTATGATGTTTTTATTTAGCTGTATGGTGGACATTTTGTCCAGTAGGATCCTATGGGAAACCGTGTCAAAAGCCTTGCTGAAGTCCAAAAAAAATCACATCATCTGGTTTCCCTTGGTCCACCATACGGGTGATCTTATCATAAAAGGAAATCAGGTTAGTTAGGCAGGACCTACCCTTCACAAACCCATGCTGGCTGGGACCAATGACTGCTTTGTCCCCCAGGTGCGCCTCAATAAGTCCGAGAACCAACTTCTCCATGATTTTACCAGGCACTGACGTGAGACTGACAGGCCTGTAATTGCTAGGGTCTTCTTTCTGACCCTTCTTGAAAATCGGCACAACATTTGCCAGCTTCCAGTCTACCGGGACCTCTCCAAATTCCCAGGATCGTTGAAAAATAATTGATAGAGGTTCCGCGATGACATCCGCCAGCTCTTTCAGCACCCGGGGATGAATCCCATCCGGACCCATGGACTTGTAGGGATCCAGGTGGAGTAGCAAATCCCGCACACGTTCAGGGTCAGTTGGGAGTTTGTCATCCCCACCATCCCGGTCCTCCAGCTCAGGGCACCCTGGGTCCCGAAGCCCATCATCGGCATTGAAGACAGAGGCAAAGAAGGCGTTAAGCGTCTCTGCTTTGCCTACGTCATCGTCTGTGAGGAGACCTTCCCTATCAAGGAGCGGCCCTATGTATTCTTTAGTTCTCCTTTTTCCATTTACATATCTAAAAAAACCCTTTTTATTTTCTCTCACAGACACAGCCAGCTTCAACTCTAGCTGTGCTTTGGCCACTCGAACTTTCTCCCTACAAACACGAACAGCATCCCTGTATTCTTTCCATGACGCCTGGCCCTCCTTCCAGTAGCGAAGTCTTCTCCACTTAGGAACTCGTCTTTCCATTCCTAAACTTCTGTGCCTATGTCCTTCACAAATTAATAATCAGATCTGTGACCACACTTTCTGGGTAATCTGGAGAAGCTCAAGCACTCTTACTGCCATAGAAGTTCTGGCTGGAAGTTTGTTGTTGTTGTTGTTGTTTGCCTGTATATGTAGCTCAATGCAGAACACAACCTGGCCCGTCATGTTCTTGATTTTGTACTATGAGTGCCACTGCTATTGGAAACTGGATTGCTGAGACAGCACTGGGATAAACAAATGTCCTGAAACAGCAATTGTCTGGATGGATGCTTGCACTCTACTCTATATAGAGTACCTAGGGTCAACAACCTTTTTGGTTTTTGATGGATTTTATTATTAGTTTATGGATTTTATTAGTTTCAGAAATTCATAGGAGAGTGAATTAGAGCCACCCATGAAGGTGGAGTTATAGGAACTAGCGTTATCTACACTACTGCAGAAGTTGGGGTGGATGATGAGGAAGGAAGGTAATGGGGGACCCAGTGAAAATAAGGTACAGAGACCCAAAAGAGGAAGAAAAAAAAATCTTCTTGACTGTGGCTGTTTGCAAAATAAATATCTGGCTGGGAAGTAACAGGTCCTTCTGGGCAGCAATTCATTTCAATCTAGGATGGAAGGCTAAAATAGAACAAGTGAATTGTACCCTGAAGGTGCCTGTTCCTCTCCAGTGCAGACTTCTAAACATAGTTCTCCTGAATCACACCTGTGATGTCTGCTCTTCAGGACTAAGCCTTTAGGCAACTTCTCAGGATTAGTGGATTTAGAGCCATGATAGAACCAGAGTTTTGATGCAAATATATCAGCTTGCCAGTGTCCAGCAGAGGAAACTGGGTCAGATATATGGCACACAACATAACTTTAAACTTCTAAAGATAAATGTTTCTGTTCTTCTTGTCCCCAGGTGATATCTAGAGCTTTACATGAGTAGATCTATGAACTGTAGGGTCACCACCACACTGGTAGAGTGCAAAACAAACAGCAAACAGAATTGTAAGACAACTTAACATTCAATTCTACATCCATCCCCCAAACCATGCTTCTACAGATTTTCCAATCTTTGACATCTCCTATTCTATGCTTTTTTGACTGTGAACTGATGAGTGCTGTCTATGTCAATTTACATTTAAATATTGGACATTTTTTTGTCTGTGTTGCAAGAGGAAACAGAATCCATGTGTGTTTCTAATGCATTACACCAGCCAAAAGGCACAAAGTAAAAATGATATGCGGAAGATGAACATATTGGAGTTTTGGAGTAGAGGGGGAGAAAGATGATGGTTATTAAGCATTAAGAAGCTAGTGTCAAGATATGGAGGTATATCTTCATTAAATCATGGCAGACAAGTAAAAAAGACATCTTCTCACTGTATAGCTCCCATATATATTAAAAAAAAAAAAAAAAAAAAAGAAAGAAAAAAAAGTATAAAATACATTTAGAAATATCGCACAAGCCCTTACCATCTAAAAATAAATCTTATATATATATGAAGTATGGCATAACTGAAGATAGTGAAGGAGAGAGGGAATGAAAGTCCATTTCCAAATCTACTGTTTACAAGATGGCCCTCAAAGCACTTACAGAGCATCTATTCAGGGTCTGCACATCACTACTGTGGGGAAGTGTCATTCCCATTTTCCCATTTCAGTGGTGAAGAAAAACTACACAGAGAAAACATCCACTTGCCCAAGAAATCACTAGCAAAACCAGAGATGAAACTTTCATAACCATAACACTGCACATTATTGGATATGTAATATCACAGCATTAAAACTCAGGAGTGATGCCCCAGACTGGGATGCATTCTTCTCCTGGACATGAGCTAAAGAAGTTGATGTTTCTTTACAGCAATACACTATAATGTGATGCAGGTAGGACAGCCCCACTGTAAAGACAAATGTGTTAGCAGTAAAGTCAGGGGGCAACCAATTTTAGCTAAGAAAAAAAAAGTAAAAACTTTTTTTAACAGTTTCAAAATTAGGTGTTTGATAGTTTGATGCCATGATAGTTGATTAGAAAGATTTAGCTTTGCAAAAAAGAAAATGGGGGGAAAAAAAGGACAACAGAATGTTTAAACGTGCTTATAAAATCCAGAAACACATGAAAACATGCTATTACATGTGTACTATGACTTTCGAAGTTAAATCAAATTGAAATTTTTCATGTGTTTAACTACACATTTTTACAAATTGTGTTCAGTTTGCTTCCTTTTCATGTAATTTGTTCAGTTCCATGTTGAAACAAAATGCAGTTCTCTTAAATGTCATCACAGCTGATCACTGAAATGTTCCCATAGGACTAACTATGTATACCTAGCAAAAGTCTTTATTTACTAATTTTATTAAGAATTTATTTATTGGATTAACTGTAAGGAAATTTTACATCAGATACTGTTTAATATAAAAGAAAACCAGACTTCCTACAGCCCTGACTAGAACCCTGATGCAGAAAAGAACTGACAGCAGCCTTTGTATTCAGGTTCACCTCACAGCCATTTTACTTACTCTGATTAGAGGAAGCACAATTAGATAAGTGGTCTGAGGTATGGTGCCAGACCGACAGTTTGGTACAGATCTCATCAGAGTATACATGGAAGTGAAGGAACTACTTGCACATTATTTCTCATCCCATGTTCAGAGATTGTCACATTCACATCCTAAAAATTTGCAAGGGAAACATGAATATGTTTCAGGTTTCCTTGAATACGTAGAATTCATATTTTCTAAAAAGTATATATGCACCTCTCTGAAGGGCTTGAAAAAACATTTTCACTAACTGTCCATAAAGCCCCAGAGCACTGTCAACAAGCTATTACCAATATCCAAAAGCACTGATTTGTTACATTATGTTACTCTCGCGTCCCCAGTCTTGTAAATTGAATTGTTCTCAGTGAAGTGTACGTCTTTAACAAAGGGAAGATATCTTTCTAATGCTTTTAACCTCTTAATTTTGATCTTGAAGCCTACAGAACTTGGAGATCTCAGAAATTCATTATGATTGTAAGAAAAATAATACTACATTCTACAGAAAGTACTGCAGACAAATAACATTCAAAATTTAGATATTAGAATGGTGAAAACAAAACAGTGTGGTGGATGGGTGACAGTTGTAATTTCTCCAGAGTCAGGAATTCTCTTTATTTCTGCTTTCCTTCCAGCACATATTATGTTAACAGCCACATGGGAGCATGATATAGGATTTTTTCCCCATTTCTAACACTCACAAGCACCATATGATCCTTCCAGCCCCACATCCCAACTCCTGGAAATCTGAGACTGGTATTAGATGGGACATGTGGACCCATTTCAGTTGCATCTGTTGCTTTTGGGAAGGTGCTATTCCTTGGTCTTTTCAGATTCATCTGAGGTTACAATAAATACATAATAATAATAATAATAATAATAATAATAATAATAATAATAATAATAATAATGTGCAAACACATTTTAGCAAAGGATTAGGTACTGGAACTTAAGCAGAGAATATGGCAAACAATACTTTTAGCTCATACTTAACACTTAAAGGTCTTCCTGCTTGAGCCATTGTCTCAGTCACACTGGAGGAACTAAGGAATTCTTTCTGTCCTGCTTCTCCCACTCTGGGTCTCCCAGCACTGGCTTGTCCTGTGGAGCGCTTTGAGTTTGCTTCTTAGCCCTGCCTTTTTTCCAAGGCTGAACCTGTCATCCTCTTTCAAACATTCCCACATTTCTTCTACATCCTGTTCCTGTTAGGAATGTCAGGGATTCATACCAAATATACCAGAGGTGTCTCAGTCTCCAGCACTGCTCTTTATTGTTCTGGCTCCATTTAGAAAATTCTTTGCTTCCCTTGCCAATGGAAACCCTACTTATTAACTCAGCCCTAACAACACTTCAAGGCTTCACAGCTTTTTTGGCACAGCTAAATCCAAGAGGTAGTTGTGTTGAGCATAGAACCTCCCCTTCAGATCTGTGCCTTTGAAAAGGAAATTTAACCACTGTTTGGTCTCTGAATTGCCTTTTTTTTTTTTTTTTTTTTTCCTAGTACTTGGTTCATGCTATGTTCATGTTTCCTAGTGTATTATTTCTTATGATGACATACTCTGTTTCATTGACCTTGTATTATCACATCTTCCAGGGCAGAATAAAGATAAACGATGCCAAATAAGAGAAGTTTGATTTTATAACATTTTAAAAACTACTTGATCCTCTAGCAAATTACAGTAGAGGAGACTGGAGGGCTCCCACAGCTCCAAGGGCAGGACAGCAACACACTGCCAAGAGTTTGTCTAACCTTTGCCTTAATGTCAGAAGCCTTCCCTTACAAATCACTCTAATGTTTCAGCAGTGTTCAGCCTGATTTTTTTTCTCTGTATCTGGCCTAAATCTTATTTGCTACAATTTAATCCTGTTATTTCTTGCCTCATTCAGAAGGTGGAGAGCAGTTCATTCCCTTCCTAGTCACAACTACTTGTTACATATTTTATAAATAAAAAATAATAATAATAATAATAATAATAAAAACATACTGTTATTTGCTTAGTATTTTCTTCTGTATTTTGGATCATCCCAGTTCTTTACCTTTTTTTCCTCTAAGTTTCCCAAAACTCATGGTCATTCTTATTGTCCTTCTCTGACTTTCCTTCTTTAATTGGTCCATATCTTGGTAGTTTGTGAAATCTTATATAAGTTCATTTAATACAATTTTCCTCCAGCTGAAAAAAAAAATAAATTACGCTCCGGAGGTTGTAACTATGTAATTAGAAGAGGTGTGATGATGTTGGAACTGCCTCCTTCGTACATCTGTTAGAGTTATGGTGCAGTCAGAGAGTGATCAGCAGGAGAAGTAACCTTCTGTGGTGGTGTGAGGGAACCTGGTGAGAGAAAAGTGACACACTGATGAGGAGGAGACAAGTAAGACAGAGAGATGGGGTTCTGCAAGAGGAAACAAATATATCAGTGGGAAACACTTGTCAGGTGTTGTGTGTGTGTAAGACAGGTGGGAGAGGAGCTGCTTTAAAATGTTACACTGCAGAACTCACTTTTGTTTGCTTTTATTATTATTATCATTATTATTATTATTATTATATTTTTCTTTGAAAAGCAATATGGCAAGTGTGGAGAGTAGGGCAAGGAGATTATTTTAGGAAATAAATTCATCAGTTTTATTACTGAGATGATAACAATTCAGTTGTACACCTTTCAGTAACTACTAGCAAGAACAGAGAAAAGTATGTGCCATTCAGTTTTAATACCATTTCTTTCTTAACAAATTTGCTAATATATTGTCACGTGTGAAAGATATCATGCCTGAGGGTATAGGTGTTTCTACAGCAGAAGTATAGTGTCTCTATAAAGTTTAATCAAAAATGGTTCAAAATACAACATTTCTACACTGCATTTCTTGGACATACTACAATTTCTGTATTTAAAATATGTGGAAGAACAGCCTGCAGTGTATTAACAATTATAATTCCTTAAGTGGTGATGTATTGAGAAAGTTTTCTGTAGTTTGGATTTCTTCCCATTGTCTACTGCTGTAGAAATAATGGAATTTCCCCCCATTTTTAAAATATATTTTCCAATATTCTTTAGGCCCAACTTTTGGTTTTAAACAAATCCCTTTCAACAAAATGATTGAATTATAAGCTACAGGGCCCTTGGTGTATGAGTCATATTGACTCTTTTCAGAGATCTAATCTAATGGAATTGTAATTTTCCAGTCAGGAAATCTTAGTTATAGAAGAAAAAGACTAATTATATTGCATTTACAAAGTGTATAGAAAGACTGGGATTATTAATTGAAATGGAATTTTATCTTAGTTTCCTTTTCAATTTGCATTTTTACACTTCCCCATACAAGAGAATAAAACAGATTGCTGTAAGTATACCAAATCTGTTGGTTTTAGAGGTATGATAGGTGGTATTTCAAATCTACACCAAAGTTCTACTCTGAATAAGAGTATCTAAATAGTATCTACAGAGATAAAAATAGTATCTACAAAAAAATAGTATCTACAGAGATAAAAAGCACTTTGATGTCTTCTGTTCCACCTTTGGACTGTGATTTCTCTGCTGCAGCCCTTAGTGACACAACCCCTCTATGTAAAGTGGGCAAAATAAAAGATTCTAGAAACCTTTACACAGTGTTAATTCTCTCAATAGATAACAAAGATCTCAATAGATAACAAAGATGTTTGCACTTTCCTATTCTGAACAGTATGCCTTTTGCTAGCTGAAGACTTCTTAAACAGAATGAATATTTCTTCATCTGTAGAAAAAGATGACACTGACTATTAAGCAAAGATATTTTTGTGGTGGTTTTGATGGAGCAAGAGAATTTGGAGGGGGGATTCTTTGCCAGTGTATGTATTACTTGAAGTCTTGGTTTCATTGTGATATAGAGATCTTAAATTTTAGCATTATTCAGCAAACAATTTTAGGGTTAGCTTCATCACATTGAAACATATGCAAGCAGATCAAAACTAACATTACCTCATTTGATGATGATGTTGGCCTTCAAGCAAATTAAAAAAAAAAAAAAAAAAAAAGATTTGTTTGTTTTCTACACCGCTTGCTATATCTTCATGTAAGAGCTCTGAACCAGGAGAGCAAATCATCCTTGTCCTCTATCCCATTTACCCAAACCATTAAAATACTGGGCTACATCTGGTGCTGCTTTGCTTTTCTGTGTCATATGGGAGGTGTTTTCATCAAGCGCCTTATGCCAATAGGCATATTATGAATGGCAATAATTGTTTAGAACTGGAGCTAGTGTTTAGGCATCTGCCTTGTCAGTAGCTTGTGCCATGAAGGGATATTTCCTTATTACAACAAATTAGAAAAGAGGAAATCCATAATTTGTCCTTATCATATATTTACCCTGTTTTATTTAAAGAACATCTAGCAAATGAAGGGATTTGTACAGAAATGCACAAAGGATCCAGTATTCTTCCTTCTATGTTTACAGATCCTATTACATATTTCAATTTCATCTTCTGTCTCCAATAAAGTTCTAATTATGCTATGTTTGCTTAAGAAAATTTTATGTTTCTTCTGTTTCCAGTGTATGTATTTTTAACATCAGATGATTTAATTATATATGGAAGTCAAACTACTATGAACCTAGATGAGCAGAGACAGATGAAAAATCATGTAGACTATCAATTATTAGGAACTTCCTCTCTGCACTAGACTCTAAAATTTCATTTTCATGATCAACATGAAACTGTGATGTGGTGAAGCCAGAACATTAGGATGGATTAGCCTTTAATTCTTGTTGTTTTATATATATATTTTATTTTTTATTTTATTTTATTTTTTTGTAGGAAGTCTTACACAGTCTGAGCATGGTTTAGGATTTGGAAAAAAAGTAAATCTACCTAAGTGCAGTAATCTGAATTGGAAGCTGAACAGCAGTAATCAAGCCTATTCTCACCATCGTATTTTGCTTTGGGAAGCACTTTCTTTTCATGTAGTAATGGTGTTGTATCTGGAGAGTCAGCTGTTCTACAATATGCTTTTGCAAGTTTCCAAAACAACTTCCCTTGCAGAATTGTTGTTTATACCCCGTCATTGTATCAGATAACTTGGGTACCTTTAGTAAGACTACAGAGTGCAGTTGCTCAGAAATTCACTATAGCTATCTTATTAAAGGATATACTATTTGTATAATGGCAGAGAGGAATGGGAAAGTGGCTTCCTCAGTGTCTGCCTTCAAATGAACCAGACAGAATAGTTTTGCAGCATTGAGTTAAACAATGAAAAATGACTTACCAAAGATGGCTCCTCAAACTCTTTCCAGTTCTAATAATACTAGCCGTAAGATAAAGCACAGAAAATTGGGATGTAGGTTGGGGGAACAAGCATCTGAGCTGCCCAAACTCTCAGAGTTTATGGGCAGCTATAACTGGTAATTATTCATGTTCTTCATGGGCATCATTCTCCTTCATTTAACTGGATCATTTGTTTTGTTTGGTGCTTTTCCTTTGCCTGGCGGAATGGGGACCTGTGTTACGTCTGAGAACATACTGTCAGAGTTGTCTTCTGAGACTTTCCCTTTCTTGCAGAACAGAGGCAGGCAGCAGTCTCAGAGCACGTTTGCTCTGCACAGCCAGGTGCATGCACTGACTCTGCTACTCCCTCGATGTGAGGAATATTATATCACATTGTGAGTGTGCAGCTGACCTGAGTAACCTGGGGCTACATTACGGCATATGGTCTGCACTAAAGCCTCTATCCTAACCGTGTAATCTGGACTAGGATCTTCTTCAGCTGTGGTCTTGCTAAATTCACTGGCATCTCTCTTGAGAAAGAATTTTGCATTACACTGGCAAATAGAAAGGTATACAGACTACAGTTGAGAACTACAGGGAAAGCATTGACATCAAAAAGACTTTGGTGTCCTGATCATAAGTAATTCTTATCTTCCTTGAATGTGTGAACTAAGAGAGCCTGAAAAGGAAGTTGAAAAAACAAAAGCCTTCATCTTGGTGGAGCATTAGCAGGTGCTCAGAACCTGTGCTGCTGCAAACACTTCTGCATTCTTGTGGAAGGCCAGTTATGGTCCTTACATCCAGAGTGGCTGTGATGCCCAGAGAGGTTGTGAGGTGTCCACCCATGGAGATATTCAACCACAGTTGTGGTTGTGGCTGTCCCTGCTTTGAGCAGGGTTTGGACTAGATGACCTCCAGAGGTCCCTTCCAACTTCATTTATTCTATGAGTATATGATAAGCATCTTGTTCAGTTCCTCTAGGTAATTTGTATGCAAAAGCTATAATAAGCCTGCCTGCACATTTTGTGTGTTTGAATGATTGTTAAGTTTGTGAAATTAACTGTTTTACAAAAAATAAATTTTTCTGTGTCAAAGCAATTCTTCTCCAACAAGCCTCTAAAAGCAAATATGAATATTTAATAGACAATTCATTAAATGTAAGCATTTTAAACTTCAAAAAATAATTAATGAGACATATATATATATTGTGAAAATATTGTGTGTTTTTTTTTTTTAATTATTTTACACTTGGGATAAATCACTGTGGAAGTGCCTGATAAAATGTAATTTAGTTGTACGATATATTTTTCATAGCCTGTGATGCTAAAAGTAGAACGTTGTACTTAAGGGACCTTTCTTGGCCCATAATACAATCAAAAGGTTTGATGATCTCAACTATCACTGTATAAAATATTAACATTTTAAATCTAAAATTGAAATGTGTAACTGATCTCTCATGTAAAGAGTCAATATGAAATAATGTGTACATAAGTAAAAATATGTTCTTCTACTCAGATGTTTCACCTATTTGAATTTTTAAACCTGCAAATAATTAATTTCACATGTTTGTACTATCTTCCAGTCCAGATGAATTAAAAGATGAATCCCATCAACTGTTTGTCAGATGAAATCCATGTGATTAGCTATTTTGTCACAGAAATCTTATGCACATATGTCAAACCTGTACTCAGTATTTACTAATGGGATTATCAAGAAATGTTTTATCATTGCCTCAAAGACAGTTCAACCTCTTCCATTAAGATGGTCATGCTGCAGGTATTTTTAATCCTTTCTCTAGGAAGTGGAGTCCAAGTCAGAATATTGTTTCCATGGTAGATTTACTACATCTATGTTACATTACTGGGACATTCATACTCTCCACTTTAAGTGAATGCAGATGACATTAGATAGGATTAAAGGCACCCTTTCTCACACTGTTTCTTAACTCTAAGCAATTTGTATCTCTTTATTGCAGACTCTAAGCTCATTGTTGCACAGTAAACTTGAGCAATGAGATAATATTTGCATTTTGCTTCTACTGAGGTAACCTACCCTGTTCTTTAAGTTCCCTCTCCACTCACACTTTTGTCCACATGAAAGGGCATTTGCAAACATTTCCCCTTGTTACTAACTCTGTTCTGTTCCAGCAGTGAGATTCTGTCAGCTGATGCCAGAAATTAATCACTGTAACAATGACACCTGCTCTGAGCTGAATTAGATGACACATTGCCTGAATGCTGGCAATAGCCAGTCACCTGCTTGCATTACTAACTCCAGTGAAGCTGAACTTCTGGAAGTATTTTGCTAAGTAAAGATGAAACTTTATCCTATCATCAAATTATCATATCAAAGTCATATTAAATTGTAATCACCTATCTCTGTCTCCTTATACCAAGTCATTCTGTATTTTATACATGTTCTTTCATGTAAAAAATAATTTATTAACAGCTTTCTATTAATTAGTTAGGCCTTCCTTCCCTCCCTCCCATATGGTTTCTCATAAGTCAAAAACCTCTTAAAACCTCGGTTTAAATGTGAGCGGTATATTCCACTTTTTCAACAAGCCTGTGCTGTGATTGTAAAGAGGTATTTGAAAGATATTGGCACTATTATTTACTACTTTCCTTAGATCCATGAACATAGAAGTTAATGCATTTGAATAAGTAATATTTTCCCTCAAACTGGACATATACTAAGAGTATATAAGTACTTACCTAGGGGTAATGTATGCACTTTTGAAAAGTATTGGCAGAACATCACCGCTGCTTGTCCAGTTCTATGGAATTACCTTTGTGAATTTACATTTACTTTGTTTTTGCAGAGGAAGAATGATTTAATCAGCTATATTTGGTAAGGTTTGTTTTTTTTTCCACCTGATTCACTTAACATGGCAAATCAGTCTGTGCCAATAACATAACAGTAATTTTCAAAAAGTGGGACTTATGGAAGTTACTATTTAGTACTCCGTACTGAGACATCATATGGAGCTTGATATAGAGGAGACTGTTATCAGGGGAAGGACACTGATTTTCTCTTATTTTCTGGATTTTTCTGCGTGTTGTTCCTAACAAGAATAAGCTGTTTGCCAGTAATTATGGCACTATTCCCATTCTGGCTTTTTAAGTTGCCTTGTTGGGTCTTCCTAATGTAGGTAAGGTTTAAGTCTGGTTGCTGGGTCTGTTACAAAATCTTTTTCTCTTCTTTTACTTTGATCAGGAAGACTAAAATGTGGGAGGAGTCCCAGTCCTGAGTTTTGTTTCCTTAAATTATGTTAAGGAAGACACATTAATGGTAAATCCTGGTTTGTTTTCCTTTCACATCTTTTCCCTGTTGATGTACATACATAACTTAGAGCATTGATATTTGCAGTTGTCTGCCTAATAGCCTCAAGGCAAATAAACAATTACGCTCACCCAAACATGAGTCCTACATGAGTCCAATTCCTACATGACTTGTTTTTGTCTTAAAAAGACTTGACAATATTATTGATAATGAACAAAAATGTCTTTGTTGTGGGAGGAGAGTGTTCAAGAGTATATTTGACAAAGGACACTAATCTCCAGCCTTGATCCTGAGAAAGAGCCTGCAAATACTGCAAAACGTGGGCTTTTCAAGAGATGTTCAATGTCAGCATAACTTTTCTTCCATTCAGACTAACAATGATAACTTCAGAAAGAACAGAGTCAGGTCAATAGTGAATATATATTTTTAAATCCTGGACCTAGAATGCTTGTGGGAGTACACGTGAGTTTGATAGCCAGAACTTAAATTAAAACAGCAGTTAACACCACTCTGTTTCTAGACATGAAAGCCTGTTTTCAGAAAAAGAAAAACCTGCCCTTTCTTTACAAATTTTCCTTGGCCTATCTGATGACTGTAACTCGCTAAAGAAGTTGTTTATACTTTTGGAGTTATGTAAATGGCCCCGACATTAGTCTCTTCCACTCCTTACATAGTCATACCAGAGAAATATGGTACTTACTTTTTGAGCACATCTGTGTTAGATTTGTTTTCTTTGGAAACACAGTATCTGTACAAACTTAGTGGTATAAGAGAAAGATAGTCTTGCTAGTTGGGCAAGTCTATTATACAGGGGCCTATGGCGCTACCTGTATTCTGGGATTAGCAGCAAAGATACAGTGCTAGAAGTGATTCGTCAGTGAAGCTGGAAAGGTTGGGAATTAAGGAATATCTCTGATACTGAAGTATGGGCTACTAAAACATCTACTTCTGATTATTCAATACTGATTTAGTATTTTCAGGAATTACATAATATGATTGTTTCAGATCAACAGAAAAAGGAAGTAGGTGAGCAGGAAGAAGGAGGGAAAAATTATAGCTTGTGAAAAATAGTAAATGGATGAAACTGAGGACTGAAACTCATTGTATATTAACTATCTGTAAGCCAGACTGTGGTGATTTTAATTTTATTGTACAAGACATTCTATCATGTTTAGTAGTGGACTTGTCTGTACTAGGTTAAAGGTTGGACCAGATCATCTTAGAGATCTTTTCCAACCTGAATGATTCTAAGATTCTATGTTTTGAGGATCAGGTTTCAATTAAACTAAATACACCTTGCTAGTGTGTTTAATAAGAATTTTTAAAATATATTCCTGTAAGAAATTGTTTTATTAAGAATGCCTTCTTTGCACTGAATATTCTGAACCTCATCTTTGAGAGTAGTTTGCTGTAAAATTTTAGAATGTAGTCTTGTTTTTGTGTTATCTACTTGTTAAAGTCTCGTAGGCAAATTAAAGATAATTTTCAAAATATAAAGAAAAACATCATTAAGAGTCTGATTTGGAATCCATAGAAGTCAATGGAAAGACTACAGCTGAATTCAACGTCTCTGATGCAACTCTCTTGAGGGCATTTTTTTGCTGTTCTATCATTTCATGTTGAAATATTTTGCAGGAAGTTACCAACAGAACAGTGAGATTATTTTTTTCTGAAGTTTTAAATATCAGAAATTCACTTGTTCTACCATGCACTACATCCATTTTTTTTCTTACATCTAAATAATAATTTGGCTACAAATATTTCTCTGTGTCCATTTTTGATGACTCAAAAAATTCTACTTGTTTAAAAAAATGTTTTCTCTTTAATGACTGTTTGGTTTTGTTTTGTTTTCCTGTTTCATTGTTGTCATTGGTTTGTTTTGTATTGGTCTGTTGTTTTTGTCTGTGCTAAGAAAAGTCATATATATGTATCTTAACTGCTAGCAATAATGTTCTGGCTACTCCAAGGATACAAACATACTACAACAATTCAAATGATTTCTACATTTATCAGAGTAGTGGAGGGAAGAATCAAGACATCAAGAATACAAATGTTAGCCTTCAACCCTTATAGTCACTGCAGCTTCCAAATAAGTGATACCAGATTTAAGTACAACATACCCACAGTATGTAGTAATAGCTAAGAATGAATGTGAGAAATATTGAATATACTACAATGTCTAAAAGACCAGGATATCATCCCTAAAGCCTAACTAATCTCTAAACTAACAAATTTCTTGCCTTGTTTCTCAGTCCTCACACTTTCCTTTTCTTAAAGCCTGTAGTCCTTCACCCATTTCCTGGGTATTCCTCAAATTTAGCCAGTGGTAGTTGTCCCTGTTAATGTGATACATTTAGCTGTTGCAGGCTGTATTAAGTGCAGATTTATGAGAATATAATTGATTTTCATTAGAATTTGAAAAATTTATCTTTCAGTATTAACATTTGACTGTCAGTGTTCTCAATAAATACAGCTTCAGCTGACCCTGCAGTAGCTTTCTTGAAAAGTACTATTAAAAAGTACTAGATACTCTGATGTGAATGTCCTGCATAAAAACCTCTATACACTACATATAACCCATAGGAAAGAAGACAGTAACAGTGAATGTGTGTACAGGCCAGAAGGGAGTCACAGGTAAAACCAGAAGAAAACAAGAAGAAAAATAAGATGGCAAAATCCCTATAGAGCTCCATGTGCTTGAGGAAGAATCAGGAAATGGGAGGGGTGACACAAAACAAGAATAAATACTGAACACCGCCCATGATTTCTTTATTTCTTACCTGAAAAAGTAAGCCGTGGTAGCTGTTTTCTTTTTCTTTTGCAGTCATCTCTAACAAACAGTGACATCATCTTTGTGAAGTTGCATGCCCCTTGGGAGGTCCTGGGCAAATACGCTGAACTAATGAATGTAAGAATGCCTTTCAGGTAGGTGTAGTTGTATTTTGTCTTCACGCTTTACTGTAAAGCTAAAGTAAAAATAACACCAAAACGCACATGGAAAGCTCATCTGTAAGATACCACACATCCTTTGAAAATATAAATGGAGCGCCATAGATACCATAGTCATTGATCTTTCTTGTTAATGCCTGCAATTTCAGTAGAGTATTGGTTTGAAATTAAGGTGAGCTGTAGCAGTGCAGCTGTTTTCATGGGGTATTCTATCCTTAGGCCCTTTAACCCCTTCACTGCTGGAGCCCCCTGCATACTTGTGCGCTGCTGTTTTTTAAATGGACATTTCATTGAAATCAATGGGAGGTCAAGAAGATCCAGGTACGTAAGGCAGCACAGAAAGTGCATGTCTGTTGGACGTATCTGGTATGTTCAGCACTGTAAATTTTCTGCTTGTATAGTGCATAGTTATGGAAATGCAAATTATAAATAAGTATCACGTCTAATATGAGAACAATTCAGACTATAAGTGCCTTTGCCTGTGGAGAAAATAAAGAAATTGTATAAAATGTCACTGACAACCAAATTAATTTCACATAATCCTTCAGATTATTTTTATAATATATTTAATATCATTTGCATGTTGAGTTATGAAATTTTCTCTGTAAAATATCTATTTTACTCTGCTGGTTACCAGAAAGTTTAAAATAGCATGAAGATTTCCACTTGAATTGACCAAAACCCCTGAACTGAGAGGTCTTGATTCTTCTTTCAATTAGAAGGGTTTATAGATTCATAACTCCATTGATTTTAATGGAATTACTCCTGAGCAAGAAAAGGATCAGATCCAGAATATACAACTAGTGAGTTTGTGTCCTTTGCAGGAATTTCTGTTCCTGTTTTCTTCTTACTTAAGGATGACAAATGCCTCTGGTATGAGACATGCTGTAGTATTACAGAACTTGCTAGGAAAAAATGGATAAGAATTAAGGACAAAAATGCAGGCTTATTTTCTATGTCTGTATGCTTAGTTTTATTTTGTTTTGATTTCATTTACACAGTAGATCTTCAGTTGTTCTTATCTGGGCTTCTAGTGCTAGAGAAAAGCATAAAAGCTATCACAGATCATTACAAAACATTCATATTCTTTTTTAGAAAAGCGTTCTAGCCACATAAAAGATGGACTGGGTCAAAAGTGTACCTCCTCTATATTCTCTGGCATTCCTTGAGATGAACCTGGCCCAGTAGAAGGATAAGGTCCCATGATTAAGTACACCAGGAACTCAGGTTTTAGTCACAGTGAGCAACTTATTCTTTCCTGATCTGAAGTCTCTGCTTTGAGATCTATTTCTTAGCAGATAGCAAATCAGGTGCCATACAGAAAGATGTGCTTCATGTCCGCAGGTTCATTCTTTTCTTATCCACAGTGTTGCTAAAAGGAAATTGTGGTGATTTTTTTTTTTTTTTTATGTCTGACAGGCAGGCTCTTAATTTTTATTTTAAGAGCAACAAAGTTGTTTACCATTTAAAAACAAGAATCAGCATTTTTCAAAATGTACACTATTCTAGACTGCCTGTTTCCAGACACCCTTATCTGACCCCTGTTTTAAGGGTTGCTGATTACTTACAGCTCCCAGTAAGTTTGGGTTGAAATTGTCCAAGGTCCACACATCACTTGCTGTTTCAAAGCAGAGGTCCCTAAGCAATGGATAACTCTGAATATTTGAAGGAAATCAAGAGGTGGATGTCATCGTCAGTAACACTTATCTTTGACTAATCTCTGCTCCTGTTGAGTACAGCAAGAGATACCGCACTAGCTTATGGAGGATTTGACCAAAGGATGCTGGCCAGCATGGATTTTTCTTCAAATTTTCACTTCATCAGCACAATATGGGCACTAGTAACAACAATAATGTCAAAATATAGTGTGTTAAATCTAAGTTCTGAAAATTAACATAGAAACTAACCACTTGTTTTTCTATAGTTGTGGGCTGCTGCAGGGAAAGTTTACATCCCAGCCAGACCCAGTACAATAGTTTATAGAGCATCAGGGTTGTCTTGTTCTAGAATGCCCTCAACCATTATTGCTTCCAAGGCACCAGCAGCATTACTACCCTGTAATATTCACAGATATTCAGAATGAAATTTGTGGTGTGGCCTTTCCTTTTCCAGAAATGATACAATTCAGTGTTACATGATGGCACCTCTCAGAATACACCACCTTGATTTAGCAGTAACCTCCAATGGTTTGAGGAAAGTCAGAGGAAGACACTGACATTCAGGCAGGCACACAAATCTTGCTGTAAGGAGTATCAGTCCCAAAGCCACACCTAAAGCCCTCAGATTTTCTTACCTCTCATCACGATGTGATCTCTGCTGAAGGTGATGGGTCAAATCCTGACAGCTGTGGTGCTCCTATAGTCACATAAGAAAAGAGCAAGAGTAACAACAGAGTGGGACAGGAGGTGGACAGCCCACTCTGGATCTACACAGAATGGTTTGGGGCCACTCCACCTGGGTGTTGTGAGCCCTACAGGGCCCATCAGAAAGCTGGCCAAGAGAGTGTGTTCAGCACGCATCTGCTTGTGCACCCTTGTCTGCTCACTGGATCCCCAAAGGCACTCCCACACAGCTTATTGCACTGACAACAAAAATCAACAATGCCTGTCTGAGGGGCAGAGGGGGTGGCTGTATCCTGGGGTGGATGCTGAGCACATACTCATTTGTTTGTGTAGCCTATATTCTGTTTCTGGGGATGATACTCCAGCAGCAAACACTGGTCCCGGTTGTCACTACGTGTATTATTGGCATATTGCAGCATCAGGCACTACTTCCCTGGCTTTTCTAAATAATTTCTCTTGCAAATCAAATGCAGTTTTTTTAATTCACTAGTGGATATGAGATGCATAGAGGATAATTTATCCATGCTAGTATTGGTCCTTTAAAATTCCTGCACCTGTTTATGGACGTCTTGGAAATAGATACATCCTTGGGTCCCCGTCTTTCACACATGACAAGTAGCAGAAAAAGAGAAGACAGCGTGAAAGCGATGATCTTCTTGCAATTCAAATGCCACCAGAGTCTGTGTGGCTTTCCTGTGACAGTTCTGTTAATCTCTCTTTTAGTCTCTTCCTCCACCTCTTACAGGCTTCTGTCTTCAATCTCCTTTCCTTCCTTGCTAGTTCATACTGTAACTGACGATGGGTTTTCTTCTCGACTGGCTTCATTTTTGCTGTTCTTCCAGGAGAAAAATCTATTACCTGCACCGCCGATACAAGTTCATGAATAGGTGAGTACAGTTCTTATGCTAGTTCAACTATGTTAATTTGAACCTGATAATTAATTGTTAAGGTCAAGTTGGAAGTAAAAGGTTATTAGCTGTATTTGTAGGAAGGTTGGAGGGAGTGATCACACAATAGAACATATGCAAAAACATCTATAGCAGTTGTGTTTTTAAGACATCTGCCATGTGAAATTCATTTTACCAGTGTTGCCCTTTTTAGGAACAAGGAAATGTTTTCCAGTTGATGGAGTCTTTTTTTTTTTTTTTTTTTTAAGGAAGAATAAGTGAGTTAGTGCAAACACTGTCTTTTCATGTAGCTCATTAGGGAGTTTCTTAGGGTTAAAATACCACAGGTACCGCTTTATTTTTTCATTTCTATACACCTTACCTACTTCTTACAGTGATGGCATTATTTATTTATTGCTTCCTCTGTGGGGATGCTTAGTACTTTGTTGGTAGATAGAAAGGCAATGAACCAAATTCATCTCTGGTGTGAGCTTAAGAGATGAGTACTTTTGAAGGATCTTTGAAGTTCTTTCACTCAATTATTAAATATCTTAAGGTTGGGTTTGATGTGTTTTGTGCCTGACTTTATGGAATAAAAAACTTCCAGTGCCACAGTTTGCATTTTCGATATCTCAGACAATTGAATGAAAATGTCTCAAAAAAGACTAAAATATGTATAAAAGCTCTGCAAAGACCAGCTCATACATTGGCATTTAATGCCACAGTGCTGTTGATGCAGTTTTCAAAAGGCTCTAATGTTTGATTTACTGTCTCACTCTTAAGTCAATGGAAAAACTCCCCTGAAGTTCTGAGAGGGAAGAGTTAGATTTGAAATATCTGCATATTGGAGTAAAACAGCTGTATTATTCTGCAGATAATGTCACTAAATGATCATCCATGGGAAGATAAATGATGTATTATCACTCTGCTGCATGAGTATAAGGGTCCCTTCCAACTCAGGATATTCTATAATTCTATGATTCTATATATTAAATCCCATCAAAATATGGTGGTGACTTGAGAATACCAGCACTGATCTCACATTATGGTATTTGCATTTTTACACTGGCAAACACCAAATGGGCTCTTCATGAGAGCTAAGAAACACACGCTGTTCTGAAGTTTGTCAGTGTTCCCCCAACTTGACACTCCCACTTTACAATGAGTACATAGCACCTGTTAGTTTCAGAGTTTGTCATGATTTTAGTTAAGACATGGTTGCTTTCACTACAGCAATAGACTAAAAGGAAGGAGCAGGTAAAGATTCTAACATTTATATGTACCGTATGAAATTTTGCCATACGTTCATTTCCTCTTGAGTCAACATATAATTTGAAGTTAGAAATAGTGTAATCTTTTTCTGTGGGTTTGTGGTTTTTCTTGCTCCTGAGTGATGACAACACTTGACTAAATTCAATTTTTATGTTCAGGTCTATGAATAGCTACTTGAGGCAGAAAATCTATAACTGAATAGTCCCAGTGGGAAAATAAGAAAACATATTCAGCTCTATTTTCATTTATGTAAAATTCAGATTTACAGCTTCAATAAAACTGTCTATTTCCTCTACCCTTAGTTCAATGAAGATTAGAAGCAAGTGAAGCTTTGATCCATTTTTTTGAGCTAAGCTAAAATTAAATTGACATTTAGTCAAAATTTATTTTAAAGAGGACTTTTGTTACAGGGCAAAGTCCAGAGCAGATCTCTTGCAACTTGTCAGTCACACTTGAATTTTCTTTCTGAAAAAAATCTAGTGATCCCTAAGTTTTAAATAACAAAACTCCTCTAATATAGTCTAGAGTAAAGGGTGGGTATCAGGTGCATACACAGTATCTAGAACTCTACCTGGGCTGTGGTTAAAAAATAAACTAAGACAATATCTAGCACTACGATATGCATAAAGCTTTTTCAGACTTGAGGCAAAAATAAAATCAATCTCAATTCAAATAAATTGTTTTTATTTTCCCAATTTCCTCTTTCTTTTGGATAAAAATAAAAAATAGAAATGAAAATAGAAAGAAAGAAAGAAAGAAAGAAAGAAAGAAAGAAAGAAAGAAAGAAAGAAAGAAAGAAAGAAAGAAAGAAAGAAAAATATTCTATCTCTACCATACTTTCTAGCAACTAAAGTGTTTCTCTGAAATTATTTAAGAAACTCTTTGTGTGATTTAAGTACAACACCTGTTTTTACAAAGAGGATACTGAGTATAGGCTAGGCCTGGAAAGCAGAGGCCAGGTCAGGACTGAAATGGAACAGACATGTCTTTGAGACAACCATGTGAATGAAGACAGTGCATTTTGGACATGTGAGACTAACAAATGTTTTAAAATGGAATTTAGGAAGGAAATGTTTCCACTCTCCTCATTCATTCTGGCTGCCTACCATGCCTCCTCACTCCATGCGCTATACTGCTCTTGTGTAGGTTGTTCTGCCTTTCAAACACCATCCCCCTATCCAGCTGAGTATATTAGCACCTGGTGCTGCTCCATAAGGGAAAGTGAGGCCTGGATTAGCCTTGAAGAAACAATTAAGCACAATACGTTTTTAAAACTGTGCCTCTATTCGTAAGAGAGAGGCTTGTGTAGAATACAAAGCCTGCACTGCTGGCTCATGGTACTGTTGAAGTGGCCTGGATGTATTTTAAGTTTGGTCATTTTTCTTTTCCTAGGGAAAAAAAATAATTATATGTGTGTGTGTGTGTGTATATATATATATATATATATATATATATATACACACACACATATATATATATACACACACACACACGTATATATATATGTATATATATTATAATGTATTTTTATATTTTTTTTTATTTTTTTTTTATTTTTTTATAATATATATATTTTATTTTTTTTTTCCAAGGGATGGTTTTGCTGTACTCTAGGATGCAAGCTTTGCAGAAAGGCCTTGCATCCTTTCCAGACCTAGTTGCCAGCAGGGAAGGAGTATGCTCTCTGAGCATGCCAAGCAATCTGAACCTTGCAAGTGGCAAACCAGTCAAATACAGGGTATGCTCAATGAGAAGCTGACATGAATAATGTAGTTTTCTCAAGTGGGGAAAGCACTCTGTGCGTGCCTGCATGCGCTGTGATAAACCTGCAGTATGCATATCTCAAATGTGCACATTGACTTGCAGGGTGAATGGGAAAGGATTGCAGATTGGCAAGGGTGTTAATAGCTTAGAGAATTCAAACAATTTTAGTCAACGAATAAGCATAGACTGGGATATTTAGAAATTCCTCTTCCCTTTTCCACACCCAGGGTCACTAAGCCTGCTGAACACAGTGTAACTCAGGGCTTGTAACCTTTACAGAGGAAGAACTGAAGGCCAAGAAAGAATGAATTCCCCAGGAGATAACTTACTTTTCCCTTGTCATTCCTATCAGTCTCTGCACAGATTGGCTCAAGGCTGACAGTCTTGAGAGGACTAGTGGAGACTTATAATAGGTCTGACCCTTTGCAGTGTTGGGTTCTGACAACGTCTCACCTGCACTCGGGCACAGATATTTGCAAACTACCTCCACCTGCACTCCGAACTGCTGGGCTGGTGTGAACAATGCCCAGTAAGAGTTTTTATTAAATTTTGTATAAGCCTTATGTCATGCTCACATACACATTGCCATTCTTCTGAACAGTCACAATGGTTAGTTGGAGTGCCTGCTCCCATGCTATTCACAGACAGAGAACACACAAATGGTACCAAAACAGGTAGAGCTCATGTGATTACAATTTTGAATGCCCATATTTAAAAATTAGCATTAGCTTTCCTATTGAAGATAACTTGAGCAGAGAAGGTTGAATATTTAAGGAAATATTATATGTATTTTAAATAGAACTATGTCCTAATTTCATGTCACTGTCCCACACACTCAATTATGTGTATATGAATTACCCTCCTTCAAAGTGACTGTGCAGGACTTAGAGCATTTGTTGGAGTCAAGGAAGAACGTGCATGTCCATAATTTGTTGTCTGATTTTTGGAGGCAGAGATCACTGGTTAGGAACTGAAGGTGTGAGGGAGGGTAGGTCTCATTTTGACAGACCCATCTCATTTTTGTTATGTTTTTTCATCATAATGTTTTAGTTTGGATGTGAATTTGTTTTAGATTTTCTTCTCCTGTCAGCTCTGATTCTTCCCTTTACAGTAATTTCAGTACACATCTTGGCGCGAGTGCCCTTGTGATTAAATCTACCCTTTCTCCAACTTATTCTTAGTTTGCTTTCACCTTCTAAACGTAAGGATCTGTTCAGCTGTCACCTATCTATACACTGAGTATTTTGTTTTTGTGGAGGCAGTAGTATTGCAAGACACAGTTAAACCAAATGAACAAAGTAGCCTATGTTGTATACCATCAGCTGCAAGGTAAGAATCTGTAGAGAGCAGTAAAAGCATGCGGTTTGCTGGGGTTTAGGTTCCAAAGATCTCTTTCACAATCTGGGTTTTTCTAAGGTTTATATGTCCAAAGTCTAATGTGTAGTTAAGCCTGAAATTTAAAGTAACCGAAAAGCTGAGAATAAAGGTTAGAGAGTAGCCAAGAGCTTAATGAGTATGGATTTTTAGGAGTGTGTTACATTGGCATTGCTTTTCTGTTGAGACAAAATAAGATGTTTCTCTACTAAAAGCTTGTTATTAATAATCAAGGTCAGCACGTATAATTCAGTCTTCCTCAAAAATGTCAGACGTTGCTTCTTTTGTAGTCGCAAATATTAAGTGGTCTAGTTTGCCAATAGATGTTCTTTGTAAGAGTTCTGCAATGCAATGAAAAAGCAAGATATATCTCATTCACTGTCTCAAATGGTCACACTTTTCATGTTCTGCAGGATCGAGAAACAAATAAGCAGGTTTCGAGGATGGTTACCTAGAAAGCCAATGAAACTGGATAAGGAGACACTGCCAGACCTGGAGGAGAATGACTGCTATACTGCACCATTCAGCCAACAAAGGATCCATCAGTGAGTACTTTATTATATCATAGCATCATAACTTAATTACAAGATTAATCTTTTTCCTTCTGGATTCACCTTGGAAAAAATCAATTTCTTAGTTCATGTCTTAAAGATTAATGTCTTCAGATTAGTTCTTTGTCACACAAAGGGAGAGAGTCTTGAGAGAGCATAAAGTCTGCCTACATTTCTAGTAATTAAAGGTCCAGCTTAAAGCTAAAAGAAATCAATGGAAAAGTTCCTTTTGATTCACTGGAATTTCAATTATATGCTTAAAGTAGTCAACTGGCTAATTCTCTCTTGGGACAGAACTACAGTTTTTCTTTGTGTGTTTAAGATGTGATTAAAACTTATTCAGCATTTCTGTCTTTTATATAATCAATATTAGTCCTTTTAACACTGATGGTCAAAATAAACTGATATTGCATTTAATTCCTAGTTGTGCCTGTAAAACAAACAGAACTCTAAAAAGAGGACTGTGTTGTTTTGTTTGAATTTCTCTGCCTTTTACGTCAACAGAAGCAATGCTTCTTGCATAATGCCAGTATTAAGGTCTATCAGTTGCCCTTGTCCAAGAATACCAATAGTATCAGTATTGCACCAATGTTACAAAAGAATTCATTTGACTAGTAGAAGCCTTTACTCTCTTGCAAAATGAAAAACAGAAAAGCTTAGCATTGTTTTTAGATACCATGTTGAATTTTTAAAGATGGCAAAATTTGGAGAAAGAGTGTGTCTTATGGTTAGTTACTGGGCCTGTGATATTGGGAACAATCACTGACTACCTCAAAACAAAATCACAAAGAATAGGCAGCAGTGACCAAGGTACTAACATAAAACTCATGTGAAGTGGAATGAGTCACAGGCAGCTCAAAGACTAAAAATATTAAATATGTGATTTTATTTAGGGAGAAGATAAGTATAGTTACTGCTCTTTGAATAAACATTTCATTAAAATGCCTCACTTTGAATGAACAGTTTTTCAGGGAGTGGATTTATTTACTGCAATAGGAGTGAATAAAATAGATGTCTTCTGCTGCAAGTAGTCTTTTCAAATACAGCAGAAAAACAAAAACAGGTGCAAATCGCCAGGGAAATTTCAGTAGAAGTGTGCTCTTAGCACCAGTCACCAGCCAGAGTTAAACATCTCCACTAAACATCTGTGCCCTGAATAGACATCGGATTCAGGCTAGAGAGTCTTCTGAGATTTAAGCAAAAAGATGTTTTGGTTATTTCACCCTGTAATAGGAAGAGTATGTGCAGACCAGTGGTAATTAAATATATATATGTATATATATATATATATATATATATACACACACACACACACACACACATATATGTCTGGACTTATGTTTTTATTAATATTAACTGTTAACTGTCCTTAAAATTATGGCATGAGACTTTGTCTGTGTGTGTGGCTGGAAGGAGAATTGGCATATATGAACCACAGTATTTTTTTATATTGTTCTGCCTTGCTTATGTTTAAATTAGTAAACTAGCAAGCTTTTTAGTAAATGCTGGTCATTAGCATTCCTGCTGTTGTTTGGCGCTTCTTTTATATCATTACAGACTTTAAAGCTCTACCCCACAGCAGGTCTGATATTTTCTGGTTTGCTTTCTGTTTAGTCTACCATTCCTGCTGTGTGGGGACTGATATAATGCTGGCTGAGCTGCCTTCCTGCCCTGCAAAGGTGCTGGCTCTGGCAGGTTTCTTGTACTCCCCTTATGCTTCAGTCTGTTGCCTGTATCTGTCTTATTATTCTTCACCAGAATTTTGAAATCTAATGACTTGTTCAATATTTGTCAAGTGAATTGCATGCAAGTTTTTAATTGTTCCAAGAATTTCAGGGGACGCTGGTAAACAGAGCATTTCAGGAACATCTTTATTATATACTTCTAATCTTTGCTGGTGGAGTGGGAGTATCAAATGTTTGGAAATGTAGAGATAAACTGATTTTAGAATTCTTTTTAGAATTATTGTATTAGTATCAGTTACCAGTCCAAAAGTGTATTATGTTGAGGTTCACTTTATATAAGTTGCTGCTTACTTTATGTAAATTTCTGTTTCTTCCAAGATATAGATAAACATCCTGTTGAAAAACCTGTATACAACCAGCCAGAACATCAAATATGGGGAAAGTATGAGTAGAAATTGTTGGTTTATGTATTAATGTTGATGTGTCTCTCAGCACATATTAAATGATGTAACAAATATTGTGACTGGCACCTTCATTTGTCTGGGTCAGTTGTGACAGATGGGGTTTGATCAGTAAGAAAATAATTTCTCTTTCATATCTACCCACTTCTATGTATTGTAACCTTCACAAAGACCGCACTGTTAATTGTCCCCTACTGAGAAGAGTAACAGAAACACTCCAAAGTTGATAAACGTTACGCCGCCATATTAAATTGAAGCTTCAGTTATCAGTTGTCACTGATGTCACATAAACATTCACTTGCTTTTTAATAACAAAACAAAACAAAAACCCTGCTGATTGAATTTAATGTGATGTTTTGAAATCCATCAGGTCTTTTATTTAAATTTATATCCCACGATACTCTTTTAGGTATGTAAAGATACATAGTTAATGAAATTCTTGAAATATGAAAACTGATATCTGCAATAAAGTTATGATAATTTAGCTTACAATTTGTTGATGATAGGAAAAGTCTATGTATTTTCATATTTTGTGTAGTTAAAGTTTTGCTGGACTGCTGTTACTATACCATATTGCCATTACAACTAAATTATCTCCTAGCATTGTAATGGGGCCTACATTATTGTCATGGGCAGAGACATGGAATTCACATTCTCTTCTGCAGGTACATTATCCTGTAGTCTAGAGTAACAGTGACAGTCTCTTCCTTACACTTGGGCTTTTAGATACAGCTCTGCTTCTGTTTCTATCACACACATGTCCCAAAACTGATTCACACAGAACATGCAGAGGACATTGTGGATCCCAATACCATACAGATGCTCAGCTGGCTGACCTCAGGTTTAAGACCTTTTAGCCAATGCAGAGCCATTCTCTGAGGTTCTTTAAGTCCTCAGAAAATGGAGAATAAATGCAAGTCTTGTGCATTGTGTTAAGGTTGTAGCTAAACAATGCCATTAGTGTCTGCTTTTCCTTTTTATCATGTCTTCCATACAGATTTTCAGTTCTAAGTTTATAGTTAAAAAGATGAAATTGTCTTGCAAATCTGGAATCCTAAGTGAAAAATATATTAAACCTTTCTTTAAGAAATATCTACAGGAGCTTAAAATATATGATCAGTCTTTTAATTACACTAAAGAGGATTTTGCTGGCTATTGTACAAGTATTTCTCGAGAGCAAGCTATGTTCTTTTGCCAGTTTAATATGTCTAGGAATTCTGTGTTATCATTAATCAATGTTTGTCCAAGACATTCTGAACTCTTAATAATCACATAGTAGATCATTCATAAATGCTACTGTCCTGGAAGTATGTCTGCATATCCTGAGTTTTCTGACAAGATGTCCATGTCCTCACCATAGGTTTGGCCACATACTTCTGCTGGAGGTTGCAGAGTTCTTCCTTCTAACCTTGTCTTATATGCTTTTAATTTTCTAAGGTATCATTCCTTAAATGTTCATGTGAGCTTGTTCATATTTGATGTTTGTCTTGAATTCCTAATTTATTCCTTTCTTCACAGTCTCAGATGTTTTTCATCTCAGCAAAAACAATAGAACATTTATCCTTTTTTTGATCTAGACACAGTTTTCATATCCAGGGCTCTGGTCTGATACAGATGATGCTTGAAACATGGTATGAGTACAGTCTTCATTTGTGATAGTCACTGTTAAAAGCATGGAATGACAAGTTTCCTCCAGGGAAGGAAAACAGTTAAAATAAAAATAAATAAAAATAAAAATAAATAAAAATAAATAAAAATAAAACAACAAGGCCTGATTTGGCCTTGTTTCAATAGGAATTAATACTTTTGAGGTACAGAAGTACAGTGAGCAACTTTAAAGGTCTAGCCTTGTACCTTCTTGAATATTTCATTCCCATCCAGATGGAAAAAGGCTAACTTGAAAAAAAAAAATTAGATGTGTTTTCAGAGACACAGCAAACCCTCTGCAATACCTCCTAAACAGGCAAAGAAAACTGCAAGAATCATATTTGTAAGATGTGCCTATAATTTTTGCAGTATGGGTTCAGATTTTCTTTTAAAGAGATTATTATTATACCCTATAGGGTATATCATAGAATTGTCAGTACAAGAGAAGAGCAAAATTTGTTGTATTTCCTAAGCAATAGGAAATCTTTTTTTTTTTTTTTTTTTTTTTTTTTTTTTGAGGAAAGAAGCTCTGTCTGGCTGAGGCAAGCATAATTGGAATACAAAATTATAATTTGCAAGATAGTCTTCTGAGCAGTATCTCTCTTCTGCAGCCACAGCTTGGGAAGGTGTTTTTTTTTATGCCAAACCATTTCTTCTGAAAATTATCAGCTACAAGAATGCACAGTTCACAATATCTAAAAAACTTTTTCCCTCAGACATTATGATAATTAGTTATTTTTCTACTATATCTTAAAAATCTTATATCTTTTACTACATAAAATAACTATTTTATGTAGTGAGCTGCTAGTCAGCTGGGAATAGTAACAGTGGTAATTATCTGCAATTTCTTTGATAGTTGTATACTAGCTAGGAAAATGCTTTTAATTGCTGCTTAGAGATTTCAGACTTTATCAGGAGCTATTTTCCTTTTTTTTTTTTTTCCTTCCAAAAGCAATAAACCCTCTGGTTAAATATTAATATAATATATGATTGAATAAGCCTCTTTAAATAAATATTTATTACTTCAAGGAAAATTAGATAAATACACAATTTGGAAACTGGGAAAGTACCTGTATTAATTAAATATCAATTAGAAGGTAAAATTAAAATATATACCAAAGATTAATGCAGTTATTCTCATTTGTACTAAATTCCCTTGTACATATTGTTCTGTATTTTTCTCAGATTTCCAAAATACCTGTCTATCAGGGTGGAGTTGCATTTTACCTTTTTTTCTGATGCTCAGATTGGCTCTGATAAAAGCTGTCCTCACCAAGATGACCTGTGACTGTGTCCCACCAAGCTGCTTCACACAGAGATCATGGATGGGTCAGGAAGGGACTGTATGGACACTTATGTGGTTTAAACCAGGATGGTCATTCTTGTGTTTGTATACATGTATATCTACAGTGCAATAACTGCACATTTGCAAATGGCTTCTTATAAACAGGGGGATCATATATCTGTAAGATTCATGCTCCTAAACAAATCTTTGCCTGACCAAACTTGTAAGCACCTTGCAATGGGTTTCTTCAATTCTCTTTGATTCTGAAAGTTTTAATTGCCTAGCAAACTGAATAAAATTCAGTTTAAATTTAAATAAATTTAAAAGTTATTTAATTTTTAAAATAAATTTTAAAATTATTTTTACTAAAAGATAAATAAATAAAGCTCATTATATCTCTCTTTAATATTCATGAGTGAACTAATTTAAATTAAGAAGTGATTTAGGGAGCAGGGTGATTTGGGAGAGGAAGGTGGAGATGAGGTTCAGCACCTACAAGGCTCTATTTTCCTTTAGCAGTTTCGAGGCTGTGATGTGGCAGATCTGAGACAGACAAAGCTACTAATACAGTCTTCATCCCAAAGGGAAAAGCAGTCCTGGTTTAGGCACAAGATGGGAAAAATCACTGATAACCACTAATAAATATTTTCTTTCAGATAAACAAAAAAGTCTCTCACAGTCTTGTAAGTCGTGCAAAATGATAGTAAACAGCACGTAATCATCATACACTCATTTTCAAACAAATAAACTACAGGGATGTGTGGTAATATTCTCACTGCAATACTGCAGCCTCATCTTGTTGCTAATGACTTTCTTTGTTGTCAAATGAGGTAATGATCTGTCATTGCCTCAGCCAAAAACAGCTAGCTAGCTCCAGTATTTTACTAGCAATGCAGAGAGGTGGGCATTTTCTTTTCTGTACAGAGGAATACACTTCTCATGTAGTGATTCCTCAGTTCAGACAGCATGTGTGCTTCTAGTGCGTACTGCTTCCAGCACCAGATTTGCTTAGATCATACATTTTAATATGGTGAGTGCCAGACTTTAAACTTTTCAGTGTCTGGGGATACCATGGAGCAAAGATACGCATTGGGTATGCACCCATGCTCAATTGTAGCTTACAGCAGAAAATAGCCTTTTCAAGCCTTTTGCTTCTCCAACATAAACTGAAGAGTAAGCACAGATTTTTCAAATTATTAGACACATATTCAAGACTTAATTTTACCCCCAATGGGTTTGTACAACCTGCAAAATGAACAAGGAGAATGTAAGAACAGGAATTCATTGGCAGTTTGTTGAATTCACATTCATTTGAGGGCCTTCTCTAGATGACGGTTGGCTTTGCTGTGCTTTATCCATGGAAAGACAGTTTGAAATCTCCAGTTCAGAGTCTAATTAAGCCACAAATATAATTTCAAAGCAATTAATCTTCAGTGACTTGTCATGTCACTTACAGTAGGAATTTAAGAGCAATATTTCCACAACATCTTTAAAAGGCACTTTAATTAAGGATCAAATCTGGAACCTTTACTGTCAGAAGTGCTCTCATTATCTTCATTGGGATTCTCCTTTTGAGTAAGGACAGTTCACACAAATATGGTTTACAGGACAAGGTTAACGGGTATAACTGTTGTGGAACAAATCACTGGTTTTATTATCTACCTATGCATTACCTTCACAGGGAATAAAAATATTGTTGTATTAATCCTTACTTATTTTTTTGTCCTACAGAAGAGGTGACAAAGTGACCAAAACCTTCATCTGAACTGTCTCCTAAATAATGCCTGAACCCTTACTGATCCTAAAAACAAGCTGCATTACTCATGAATATTCAAACCTTTGTGTGTATTGAAATTCTAACAAGGGCAGTGGAAATAGAGCAGCTGAGGAAACTGTTCCATCTGAAAGTAGCAAGGGTTAAAAAGTACTTTAGAAAGCCTCTATTTTGTGTAATTTGTAGCTCAGTAATGTCTGATGAATGTTTATCTACACCTAGTTTGGAAATATTTTCAGCTCTGACCCCTGTGCACTGAAATTTGAAGGGTGAGATTCTACATAGACTGAAAAAGGCTTTCTCCTCTGTATTTGGGTGCTGTAGACCTTGCAAGAGCCCTGATGACTATTCTATGAATATGGATTTATCACTCACATTCAGAAAGGAGACAACATGGAGCACAAAAACCTTGGAGGAAGGAAGGCCCAGAAAGTTCAGGAGAGAAGAGTGTTGATAGAAAAGGATAGATCCTGCACTGAAATGCATGATTCTCAGCTGACAAGGGAAACCCCTGTGATTTTGGAAAAAAATTTGAACCACCTCCAACACGGTCCTAGTATATGTCAACCTCTAACTGAGATGTTGCAACACATAGTTAAAACTACTCAAGATAGTTTCAGTCTTTCAGTGCCTCCCAGTCATATCTGCCTATTTTTATTCCCTGAACCAGAGCTCACTGCCCCCTTGGCTGTGCAGATACTGCCCTGTCTGGGGCTGTTCTATATATGATTATGCATAAATTATCAAAATGGCCAAATGACCAAAAAGAAAAAAAAAAAAAGAAAAAAGAAAAAGATTTTTCTATTAAAAAATAGGTAAGTATTTATTTTAACCTTTACCATTACAAGTGCAATTACTCCCCAAAACTTTGACATAGGAACAGTCCAAGACATCCAGAGGACTCATGTTTGACACCCCTCTCTCACCTGTGGTACAACTCTAGTATTTCCTCTGCACCCATGTCTCTGAGTAATGCTGGAAAACACTGAAGGACATATTCTTGGCCTACTCCAGCTGTAGTGACTTCTACCTCTCCTCTCCCCATCTTGTCGGTAGATGCAGTTTAGTGGCACAAGGGATGGGCAGGGCAGAACCTCTACGGCTGTCATATTCACATATGTTTTAGGACTGTTTCAGTTATTGCTGGAATTGGCAGTGTTTTTCATGGTAGTTATCATACTGAAGTGTTGACATCTGCTTCACAGACCCATCTGCTTGTTCCTTCATGTCCAAGTGAGATCAACAGCTACAACAATACGGTTGCTAAGTTTACAAATGAATGCAAATATCTAAAGTGCTCTTTGAAACAAATAGTTCATATTTCGTTTCAAGATTGAACAGTTTGATTTTAGCCTTTTTTTTTTCCTACTCACGAATCACAAAGATAGAAGCAGCTAAATGTGGAAAGGCTATTAACCTACTTGTCTAGAAAAGCAGTTGAAAGAATTACCTGTAGTTGCAGAATGTCATAGTCATTATAACAAATAGGTAAAATAACACTATATTGCAAGAAGAATAGATAAATATTAGGTTTCTTACCATTACTTGAGACAATGTTGCTAGTTTCCCAAATGAGGCTATTCCATTTGCAATTGAATCCTGCAAGAACAAGTAATTTTCATAACTAATGAAAATTACTGTGCTGTTTTGATTTCAAAAGTTATCTTTATAGACCTTTAACACTCGGTGCTACCTGGAAGGTGAGATCTTAGAGATTAGACAGACATTAGAAGAAAATGAATCCAAGTGGGAAAATTCAGAGCTATTCATTTCTGTTTCACCACAGTCTTTTAATTTGTTTCTGCTGCTATGATAACAGCCTAATACAGAGCTCCAGCTTGTAGTTTAGACTTTTTCCAATCTGATCTCATTTAATCCTTAAACACTCGGCATTCTATGATGGCAGTATTTCCTCTTTTTTGTCAGAATCCTTCTACTATCTCTTGTTTTACATATCGGTTGTTTTCAACTACATTTGGTAAAGGTGTAGTTGTCTCAAAGATAATCAGAATCTTATTTACTTTATGAGTATCAGCTGATAGAAATGAGAGAGTGGCCTATAATTTGTGCCTATGCAAAAAAAAAGGCAGCTGGTGCACACCAAGTGTACATGCTGTACATGCTCTGAAAAACAGGGTTTTCATTTGGGAAAATCACCTGAGGGGAAAACTGAGCAGTGAATCCCATGTTGTGCAGAAGAGAAAGTAACATAAATATATGCCAAGCTCCGTATTAAGATTTTCTGTTTTTATGTCACATCTGTTCAGCATACAGACTGGCCTCTGTATAACATCTCTATGATTTTGCAATTTTATTTATCACTTTATTCAATTCTCTAGAGTTCTTCACGAATACTGAGGAAGTAAACAACCTTACATCCTATCCAAAGTATTTTTAAGAATATGAACCTTTCCATTCAATCAGTTACTAAGGACTACATTTTCAAAAATATTTAATTTGTTTAAATATATGCAGAGGCCTAGTCCACCAGAAACTCCAACCACTTACATGCTTATTGAAGTATTTAAATTACTTTCACAGTGTATTCTGAAACCCCTAAATGACTCAAGCAAACATAAGAATTCTTTAGCAGTTTTTAGCTGACATGCTGAACCAATATTTCTAAACTAAAACACTTATATTGTTTACATTTTTCCAGTGACTATGGTGATAAAATATCTTGTTTTCTGCAAGTATGTATGTTGTAACTAATAAATCTATATAAAATATATTATAGCAGAAAATTAATAAGTATAATATATTTAGTGGCTATTTTTTTAAAACCCTAGACTCCTCACAATTCTGTCTAAACTATTGAAACTGCATTCATATGTAATGCCATGAATACCTTCTGAAAGCTAATTTTCTACTCTATTTTAGCTTTCAGCAATGAACATAGGAATATCTTATATTTTCAGTTTCTAACAGTATTTTGACTTTCATTGAGCATGGTTAACAGTCATTTTTTACCAAGTGGATGTTTCCATCCAACTTCTAGTGGTAAAGCAAAATAAAGAAGCCTGAAATAGAAATCAAATATGATTTCTACAGCTGTAGTTATAAATTTTTTTTTTGCAAATAAATTTGCTTTTGCATATTTTTGTGCAAGTATTTGGTAGTTTTCAGTGACTTATCTAAATGTGATGCTTATCATAGTGAATGCATAAATATCTTTGATCTTTCTCCAGACTCATTCATGTCATTCTTTGGTAGGGAATGAATGCTGTTACTGAGATCATCTCATCTGATGAATCATCTCACTTAATATGATGTCCTTTAATCTTTCTTGCACTTGCTCTCATACTGTAGCTTTTTAATGTGCTACAGAAATTAATGGAATTTAATATTTGCTTTAAACATGATACTATAATTCCTGAAATGGCCTTGTTTGTGTTTTTATATAGCTTCATCATACACAACAAAGACACTTTCTTCAATAATGCTACCAGAAGTAGAATTGTACACCATATCTTACAAAGAGTGAAATATGAAGAAGGGAAAAACAAAATTGGTAAGTGATTTTAATGTGGGTGCTAAATTCCATCAGAAAAATAGGAGGAGTCTGGTTGGGCTGATTACACTCTCTTACTTTCAATGGACTCAGTTTTGAACTATGCACATCTCATCCATCACTGTGGTAGGGACTTGTCCTAAGAAAATCATCATGCTTATGGAGAAAAGCATTTACTCCCTCATAAAAACGTATTTGGAAGGAAGGCAAGATTTATGCTGCTGTACATCCCTGGATATCTGTTCCTCCCTAAGGGAGATGTGAGGTCCTGTAACTCTGTAGCTGCCATAGGTCAAAGGGGAGTTCACTAAGACGTCTTCAGTGCTGTGCATAGCTCTTTCAAATAGTGGGTAGAGTGCGCCTTTGGAGTGGCACATATGTGAATCCACGAAAGCAGACAGTGACAGATGAGGGCTGGAGCACAAAAGAGTGGACCTTTTCTGTCTTGTGATACAGAGCATTTACTGCTCCTGTAGAGACTTGGTCATCACACACAGAGATGCAATCCCCATAAAAGTCTATAGCACATTTCATTTCCCTGCTGTTTAAACCCCATGCATCTTCAAGAAGTAAAGAATTATACCAGAATTTAACTTGTCTCTTCCCCAGATCCTGGAATGAGGGCAGTAATAGCTCTGAGTAATGACGGTGTGCAGAGAGGAGAAAAGAAAGGGGACAATTCATGCAGTGCATCCAGCCATTGCATGTAGCACATAGATCTGCAGTCCTTGCTCAAGATCCCAAGTTCCCTCACATATCTATTTATCTGTTCCCCACCATGAATAAAAAATTGCACATATCACTGGGCTGAGTAGAGCCCAGCTCAGCTGTACAGGTTTTGCTTTTCTGCCAACGATACTTCAGGAGAAAGTGTATTCTGCTAAGCAGATACTAATGCTATCACTGAAAGTGCTGTTTATGTTGAATTAATACTTATTGCTGTGATGTCACTGCTATCATTCTTCTGTGAATTAGGAATGGAATCATGATCCTTTTCCTTTATGTCAATGGGATTCAACTACCTTCAGGCTGTTAGTGCCACTATTTAGTTTTGCATTGCCATATAGTCTTTCAGTCCTATTTTGGTGACTTTCCAAATGAAAAGGGCCCACATCTCAGAATCATTCATTATTTCCATCCTAGTTCTCAATAAAGAGAGTCAAGACCTGACTGAGTGGGTTGTGTGATTACTTTTTCATGACATTTTGATTCAGGTTCAAATATATTTCCTGGTTTTCTGTTACTGTAGTCTGTCTTGTTCCTGTTCTGTCTGTTAGTCCAGCAGCTTTCATAAGACATAAATTGAACATATTTTACAACATTGTCATCAAATGACAATTAAAAGTTTCTGTTGTTTTACTGTCCTGGAGTTCAGAAATGTAAAGATCTTCCCTGAACTTTTCAGCTCCCAAGAAACACTGCCCTTCCACTGTATAGCTACCTTAAACCAAAATACATGGCATCAAACTTTAGTCTTGATGTGAGGTCCCTAATTTCACTGAAGTTACACTAAAAAATGGATTTGACAAATGAATCTTTAAACATCAGGCATAATAAATGATAGGTTGTGGTTAATATTTGAACAAATCTTTGCTTGTGTTATCTCTTAGTTCCTCAAAACCTATTAAAGATGATTTTTTTTACTTATATCTCTTACTGTCAATGGGCTTCAAACTTCACTTAGCAGTATATCATGAAAATGTACTTTGCTTTTTACTTAGCAATTTTACTGGTCTTATTGGTAAATAATTGGATACTTTTGGTTCTTAGGTCTGAATCGATTGCTCAGTAATGGCTCCTATGAAGCTGCATTTCCTCTTCATGAGGTATTTTTCTCTTTTTCTTTCTTTTTTTGAAGAGATGCTTCCCACAAAATTAATACTTAATTGTGTAAATATTCTCAATCTTACTAATATTATTATCTTTTACATCCTACAGCTTCCTCTGGCATTTACTAATCCTTTTTTTTTCTTGAAAAAAAAAATGCTTTTTTTTTAAAAAAGAGGAGTAAGAAAAGTTGTTCTGGATTTGGTTTGGAAAAAGTATTTGGATGTGATAAATCAGTATGTTGTCAAAAGGAAAAATATCATGTTGTAGTTTTCTCTTTGAAATTCTCCACTTTATACCCTTTGACCAGAACACCAGTTATCATAACACCAGTTTCTTAGGAAGAATAATCTCAAATCTCACTGTGGGCAGAGGAAATATTCCTTCTAATGTCATGTTTAGCTTTTGATGCACAAGTATGGAATTTGCATAAATCGTGCTATCCATACCACTAGTGAAAGAGATTTCTTAGGTATTCTTTGTTGTTGTTGTTGTTCATTAATATCCAGGTCTATATTTTAGGGAAGTTACAGAAGCAAGAATTCAATAAAAACCCATGGGGCAGAAAACCACAGACACCTGCTCTATGAGTGCTGGGCTTCCTGGGGAGTCTGGTATAAATACCAGCCACTGGATCTTGTGAGGTAAAACTTCTCTGCTTTTAATATGCTGAATTATAGGTCATGTGGGCATAGATTATCTTCTCACAAAACCATGCATGTTTGTTTTTAATTTCCACATATACAATAAGATATCAATGTCACAGTATAAACAACTTATCTTTACAATATTTTTAAATTATTTGTTCATGGTTGTCAAGTCTACTGTTCTCCATCAGCATTTCTTGTTTGTGAAAGTGCTGTTGAGCAACATCAGGGTTTTAGTTTAATTTGGTTTGTGAGTGTAGTCCATCAGATATCTGGAAGGTTTTCTAAGTATGAGAATAAACAAGGTTGGACACACAATTGTACTGGGTTTTGGTAGCAGCCTACTTAAGTAGTCCAAGTATGATGTTTAACATTTTGTAAGATCCTCCAGCTTTTCATCAGACAGTAACATGCAAAGATTTTTCCACAACTGTCTTACAAGAGAAAATAAGCAAAGTAGTAGACCCCTTATCTGCGGTCATGGGTGTCCTGTGGTGGTTCAGAGTAGGTGCCAATCCAAGGAGGAGAGGGGCAAGGAGAGCTGCAGGGCTCTGTCTGTTCACAGCAGCATGAGTCTCAGCAGCCATCAGGCTCAGCAGGATTCAAAGCTGCAGCCTCAAACCAGTCTTGCCGTTAGCTTCCTAGAGTGCGCTGTTGGCTGCTATGAATTCGCTGAAGGAGGAGTGATAGAAAAGAGGAGTAATCCCTTTTTTGTTTCTCTTCATGGATACTAGGTCCCTCACATTTCTCTAGCTCCTGCCACAGCTTCCCTATCTACTGCCTCAGGAACTCACATGTCTAGTGATATGGGGATTTTTACTTGAAGAGCTGACAACGCCAGCAAGACCTGTTGTTAATTTCACTTGGAATTATCTCAGTAAGCATAGGTTAATCAAAAGCTTTTTTTTAGTACCAGTTGTGCAGCAGAAGCAATTTTGTATGGTACTGTTTGTTGTTTTTTCTTTTTCCCCCAGAACAACAATGTTGGGTGTGCTTGAAGGGTGTAGTGTTGTCATCTGTACAAAAGGAGTGAATGGCTGTTAATTCCTCACAGACATCTGGCCAGAACTCACTGCTGCTAGCTGATATTCCCTTTTAATATATGTTTATAGAAAAGCTAAGGAGTAGGTTAGTTGTAGGTAACAAAACATAAAATCTCATTAATAGATATGATATTTCCACCTTAAAGTCAAGTTTCACTGTGGTAAGTGAAACTGTCCATACATACATCGATACTATTTTGTTTTCTTTATCTGTTAAAATGAAGGCTCACATCTCTGTTGTTGTTAATTTGATGCCTTCCAGATTTCATTTATTCTCATCAGCTGGCTGTTATTGGAGATACTAGTCACTAGAGATGAATGAGAAAAAGTCATTTAAGGGTAATTGCACGATTCTGCTTTCACTCCGCTTTGAAACACACAGCAATATGAAGGTGCAGACTCAGCACAATTGCAGAGGCACCATTATGAATCAGGATGTGGCAGTGTGATTTTAATTACACTTCTGTTGGAGCTTAGTATCCATAGTTACTTAACAAGAATAATTTAAGATCCTTAGAACTGATGGTAATTGGAAAAAGGCAGGACTTTTTATATTTATATGCTCAGGGATGACATACATCAATGAAAATAGTTGCAGTAATTCCTAAAGGAGTTGGATCATTTCCTTCACACTTCTTTGCATAACTGCTGTCCCTAGACTTTCCACAGATGATTCCTACTGCTGCTTGTATATGCCACTTACAGGACAAGAAAGGGTGGGAAAAAGCTATATTTATAAATTCATTATAAAGCTACCTAAATGAATCTGAAAGCAAAAATAATGCCTGAATGACATGCACTTAGTACATTAAATGAATTGATTGCAACCTAACTTCTTTTCAAACCCCCATCAAGCCTTCCTCCCCACCACATTGCTCTAGATATTACAGAGAGCATTATATATCCAAAACATGTTAGAAAACTCTAGTTCCTTTACAACTTGTTTCAGTGGTGTAAAAATTTCTGTATTAGATTTCATTCTGACCTGCAAAAAGATTAATGAAGATAGATATATTTTTAGCTTGAGACCAGACTTTTCTATATTTTAACTCCATGACTTTCTTCTAGGCATCTTGAAAGAAACAAACAAAAAAAAACTATATAATGAAGGTCAGTAAACATAGAAGAATCCAATACACATTTTGTGGGTTTGAAATCAGGTTTTGTAGTTTACTAAATTTCAAAAATGTACCTTAATGATAAATACTGAAATTGACATCTTGACCCAATCTGTGGCAGATCTTCCACTGGAATGGGGTAAAGAGAGAGACAATTTGATGCTAAGATAGGTTGTATTGGAGAGCTCATAAACATTGGCATAAAACCAAGAAACTGAGATTTCCTTTTTTTTTCTTTTTTTTTTCTGTTTTTTTTTCTTTTTTTTTTTCCTTTTTTTTCCTTTTTTTTCCTTTTTTTTTTTTTTTTAATTCTAATGATACAATATATATGAGCATAGTAGCAATGGGTTATTCTATTAGGTGCTTGGTCGTGATTTTATTTCTCTGCTTTTATGGTTTTATGTAGAGGAAAAATTCTGTGGGAGAACCATAAAAGATACACAACTTTTTTTTTTTCTATTATGATTAACAGCCTGAAAAATTAAATGCTAATGAGACAGCAAAATTAACAAACATGCAAATGTCATCAAGGCTGGAAAAATGCAAAGAGTCCTACAGTGAGCAGGGTGATAACAGGTGAAATTCAGGTATAAATAATGCACACAGGTACACCCTAAAAAAGAGAAGAAAAAAATCTCTGGAAGTCTTTATATACATTGCTGAGTTTTATGTAAAGTGCCACCATCCAGGTAAGAGAACTGCCACCACTTTGGAGAGATCTATGAAATTTATTTTCAGTATATACTTACCGAAAAAAAAAAAAAAAAGAAAAAAAAAAAAAGAAAAAAAAAAGACCTTGCTCACTATATATGGTACAAAATGAGTGGCAAAGGATTTTCTAAGCTACCTCCTCCTGAGGATATTAAGTGTCCAGCTGAACCCAATTATGGGTTGGAATACACATGGAACTGCTCTGAAAGTGGTACCTGGGAAGGTCTCCAAAGACCGTATTATTGTCATAGTTTGTTTCTACAGCATTTTACCTAGTAGGATCTAAGCAGAGAATTATAGAAAAAAAAAAAATGGTACCTACAGATTCAGAGGAAATGAAATACTACCTTGATCCTGATGTTGGTTATAGTAGCCTGTGGAATACCTGTTGTGAAGCAAAGGGTGATGGTGGAATATTGAAACTGTTCATAATTAAGCCAATAGGCACAAAAGTAAAAGTCTACATGCAGCACTTATTTTTAAAACCAGGTTCATAAGTGGCCTCAGAAGAAGGAAACATGCCTTTTCCTTTCATTGCAGATATTTGGGGCAACATTCATCCCTGAATGCAGGGAATGAAATAAAAAGATAAATCTTGATGAATGTTAGGTTTACTTTGAACGTGGTTCTGTCATGGAGAAAATAGGTCCATAAATATTAATCGGAAGAAAGCTTAAAATATGAGCTTTCTTTTTCAGTGGAGCAGACACAACTTTATATCCTGTGTGTCAGACAAAGAATTAGGCCAAAAAGTTCACTAACTCTCCTAAGTCAGGGCTCAAAAAGCAGTTTCCAGTTTGTCTTTTTACTACCAGACCTGCTGCCCTTGTCAGAACTGAGTATGTTATTGTTAGCTTTCCACCTCTTTAGCCCCAAAATTAGTTTCTCTGTTGAATGACAGAAATAAAATAAATAATTAAATAAATAAATAAATAAAAAAACACACAAAAAAAACATGACAATATTTGGCCTCTGATGCAATGTTGGTAAACTCAACTGATAATAAACAGTGTAGGTCAGTCTTCCTATCATCCAGCAAAGCGTGAGCTGGACTCTGACGGATATTTCTAATGCTGGAGAATCTTGACATTCATTTGAAAACTGATGATTTTGTCTATTCCAGACTAAGTGTTTCTTTCTCTTCCCCATTGCCTCCAGTCCCAAAGCACATTGTGGGGTTCTTCCTGACCTTGAAAGTTCTACGAAAAAAAAAATGTGTTCTGGTAGCATAAAGGAGCCAGTAATGCTAGCTCACTTCACTCTGTTTCCGGAGAGATCAGAAGTTTCATCATTAGTGTAAATGAGGGTTTTTATCAGCAGATGTTCTCCAATTCACTTGACATGCACTTTTAAGTTGTCCATGAAGTCTCTGAAGTGCAAGAATAACATTTTACCTATTTTACCTCATTCTTTAAAACTATTATTGCAAATAATCTCTTAAAATTTCCATTGTATCCATGCTCATTACATACTGATTTGTAAAGCATTCTAATCTGATCAGAAGCCTACTGTGCACATGATACCCAAACACAGGACAATGCATGCAGACTGCTCCTATGCTGCTAACTCCAGCAGGTTTTTTACATGCTGGATGTGTTCATTGATACATAGAGTGTGATTGTGTTTGGGAAGAGGAAAAATACCAATGAATATGTCACAAATAGGAAGTTCCTGATCACATTGCTGTTAGTTTTTAGACAATATGGCTAACAGGTTAGTATTGATTTGGACTATTTCCCTCAAATCAGTGTAAGATGAAACATAAAGATAATTTCTTTACATCACTTGCACTCTTCTCTCCACCTGTACTACAGTCATGAGATTAATTTTCCAGGAACTGAGATAAGAAAAGAAATAAACAAGTGAAAATAAACTTGATTGGAGAATAATCTCTGGTTAATTAATTTCTTAGAAATAATTTGGACTCAAGTCTTTTTTCTTCTGTAATACCAATTTCAATGTTGAAACTGATTTCAATGAAATTACTTGGGAAATAGAGTTACACAGCTCAAAAACAAATTCATCAGTTTCCCAGACATAAAGAACTATTTTTCTAATGTTCTCAGTGTTTTCTCTCCAATGTCTCTAGTAATTTCATCATGAACTGTGGTTAGTGAATATTTAAATTCATTTTAGAAATGGGCACATTCCTCAGTGTGGATAGAGAAGCCTAATTGCAGTCTTTTTCTGTAGGAAGGTCTGGGTCTGCTCATCACGTATAATAGACAAATTTGTTTTCTATTAACAAGAATGATTAAGCAGATTTATTCTAATTGACAGGTAATTTCTCTGTATTGTATTTTAAAACAGACGATACTTTGGTGAGAAAATTGGGCTGTACTTTGCCTGGTTAGGCTGGTACACGGGGATGCTCTTCCCAGCTGCCTTCATTGGATTGTTCGTGTTTTTGTATGGAGTCACCACTTTGAGCCACTGCCAAGTCAGGTAATGTGGGCAGAAATTACAGCTTTGGGATATTATGAATAATGTAAGAGCTCTTAGTATGAATTGTCAATTATTTAATTTTGAATTGTTGAATGAATACTCAGGAAAAGACTCTTTGGTACTCGTAAGATGCCCAGTTTTGAGCTTCCCTTGTTTTGTGTTCCTAAACTGGAATGGGAGGCAATGTTTCCAGCACATTTCCAGTTCTGGATGGTGTTGGCCTCTCAGCATAAAGTGGAAAAAGTAGAGCTTGGGCTCCTTCACTGCTGTCATAACAGACCAGGTGAAGAGTAGGGAATTTTCACTCTCTTCAAGGCCGTTTCCAAAGGTCCACCTCAGGGAGGCATTTTTCAGACAAAGAACCCCCTCAGTCTTCTGCTGAGTGCCCCACCTCTGTTTTATTGCCCACTTAAAACAATCCTTGAGAGAATCCTTGAGTCAAACTTACCTGTGCTCATTCTCACCCTTGTCCAGCTGAAGGTCACTTCTGACTTAATGAGAAGCTAGAAATGGTAAAGAGCTACTGTTGAGTTGGCCTTGAAGAACTGTTCCTTGCAGCTATGACTACAAATGCTAAAGTCTTGGACAGTGAACAAATCTTAATTACGCACATACAGTTTTGTGCATCTTGGCTTCAGTTACAGAAAGAACCAATATTGTTCAATAAGTAACTGACTTTTATTAGTGAAACCTATCAATGAAACCTATGACTGATTGTTGTGCATCAAACTATTAACTTTTATCTTCTTGATTTTTCCAGTAAAGAAGTCTGTCAAGCTACAGATATCATAATGTGTCCTATATGTGATAAATACTGTCCCTTCATGAGGTTGTCAGACAGCTGTGTTTATGCCAAGGTACATAAAATATTCAAGTAGAAATGTTTTCCTGGTAATAGAATTCCCTTCACCTTTTGCATTTGTCTTTAGTGAGCTTGGGTAGATAAAATCTTCAAAGGACAGATCAAATTCAGCCAATGTTAACATCCATTGTCTTTTACAAGGACTCAGTTTGGGCTGTAAAACACTTGAATGCAATTTGCACTTACAGATTCAGCAATCCCAGAGGTCACATCCTAGATGCATGTGCTACGGTGTCCTTGGCATCAACTTTTATCTTATGATCCATCCTTTGTAAGTGGCTCCATAAAATGAATGCTTTGGGTCTGAAATTATGCTCATGCTTACTGTTGGCAGGGGTGAGTTCCGGGCCAGGCTGGTGACTAGTCAATTGATATGGAGTTCATTGACAAGTGCATGTCATACATCAAGGGAAAGTTTTCAGTCCTCAGGATTGTCAGGCCAGCTGCACTCATGATTGTGCTAATTTTACTAGGGGAAAATAGAAAATAAAGCCATATTATCATAAATTGATCAGATTGTTAATATCCCCATCAGGTAACACACCTTTTTGACAATGGAGCTACTGTCTTTTTTGCTGTTTTCATGGCAGTGTGGGGTAAGTTTTTGTTTTAATATGAGTGACTGCAGAATGCTTTTCATAAACCTTGTGATGCAACATAGGTCTTTGTAATTTCCAGCACACGTTTTTAGACACTGAGGAAAAAAATATAGGCTTGCTTATTTTCTATTTTTGCACAAGGAATATGGAAATGATTGAAATCATTTTTTAATGTTTTAATCATTTTAATTTAAAAAAAAAAAAAAAGTATGCAACATACAGTGTCTGTGCAGGTAGAACAATATTGTGTGTTTTTGGGGCCTGCTAATACTTAGGGCTTCTCTTAGTTTAGGAAAGCCCAGTTTACTGTCTGCACTTAAATGTATTAATGTATTGTTTTATCTTCCCTGCAGAAAGGCAGTAAAGCTTAAACACGTTTGAGCTGGTTGTTATCAAAGCAAAAATCTGATGAAATAAATCGAAAATTAGTTGAATGATAAACTGATCCATAATTGGTCTAACTGTTGTGATGGAGGCGGAATTTTGCCAATAGGACAGTTCTGGTTTTGGCTCAACTATTTTGCCTACTGTAGCCTTGTAAGCAGAATTGAAGAGAAGAAACAGTAATTTCTGGCAACACATAAAGTCTTTCAAACATGCCCTGAGCATGCCAAGATGTTTTGCTGCTACTATACTGTCTTGAGAAAAGGTTAACATCTTTAGAAAATGGCTTAATGAGGTGCTCCAATGGCTTCCATCTCACAACTCCAGGTACTTGAGATATCCTGACCTTGTCATTGTTTTCCAGTTCTTATTCACATCTTAAACTGCTAGGGAAAGGTGTCAAATTAATTTTTATAATCTCCATTTTAATCTGTGAATCTCCTTACTGAACTGCAAGAGAGATCCAAAAGACAGTGCCAGAGCCAACAAGAGAAGATACATGTAAATTAGTTTAGTGGTCTCTCTTAGCTCCTTCCTCCAAAACTATGCTTTTGTGTAAGTCTACTAATTTAATTAAGTCATATTCTAATCAAGCCTATTCATGACATTTCATGTAATATTGATGCTATTAAAATATCACAAGTTATATTGAGGGAAAAACCCACAGAATGTACAGATTTTTTGTTTCTCCTTGGTATTTCCAGCTTTGTTTTAGAGCTCCACTAGAGCTCTAACATCACCAAAACATCACCAAAAATTTCTAAGTCAAGCCTTAAAGAAATTTTGAGGGGCATACCTAGCTTTTCCAACCTCTTTCTCTATATGCTCATGGAAGATGAGAGTTTCCAAGACAGGGACTTTCATCTCAGATAGGAAAATTGACAGGTTAGCAGAATACCACTGTTTCTAATTGTTGGTGTGTCTTTGGAGTGAAGATTTTTGCACCACTGTTTTTGTTCTTCCTTAGTAGTAACACTGCTTCCTGGAAACAACTGTGCACCTATGTCTTAGCAATGTTCATAAATAGGGAAAAAGCAGCTCTAGGGAAGGGAAGTCCCTTACTCAGGTAGCCATGCCTGCTGTCTCCCATGTCTTGGAGAAGGCTGGGCCAGCTGAGCATGCTTCGTTGAGCAGGCTTTCTCTCTCTCCTAGCTCTAGTTGATAGAAGCTGCACCCCACTTGGGTCAGCTTCTCCTTCTTCTCTCTTCTTAGGTATCACTGTCAGACTACAAGCCCCAGTGCCCTTGGGGGTTGTCTTCCCACCAGCCTGTCAGGTCTGGGGATTGCACTGCCCATCCATGCATCTCCAGCACCTAAACACACAGGGAAGAAAGTAAAAAATACAATAAAAGTTGTCCTATGTGTATTTTGGCTAATGGAGAAGAGACTATAGGACAGTGGCTAGGACAAGGACTTTCTCCCCCACTTTTGTTAGATTACACTGTGCTTGTGAGCTTACCACCCAGAGGGATGTAGAGGCAGCAACAGGAAGAAGGGTGTGAGTATAGGGTGATGGTCTGGGGAATGGTCCAATGCTATGGCTCCACCCAAAATCTAGTCCCTTGAGTAACACTCGGCTGAGACAACAGTGAGATTATGGAGATATTCTCAATACAGTTAGGGCTATATCTACATTAGAATAAGGAAAACAACACTCCTCAGTGATTTTATTGTCCTGTGTTTATGAGTTGGCTGACCTCCTGTCTTAAATAGATTCTCAATCTGCAGTAAGCCTACTGGCAGCTGCAGGTGTTACCATCATTTCAGTAAATCATAGGAGAAGACAAGAAGCAATGATAGCATTTTGATCATGGAAATAATTTTTCTGTCAGAGTGAAGCAACTGGCAAGCAGGTGACAAATTGGCTAAGAAAAGTTCAGCCTTCTAGATGATCCAGTTTGACAGAGAGTGACATACAAAATGATGATGGCAGTGCCACTGCCTTATTATCCAAAGAACCTTTTCTCACTGTCTTTAAATACATTGGTATTTCTCATTGGTACTTCTCATTGGTATCCCATCCTGAGGGAGAAGTCTCAGCCATTTGCATGGGGGTTTCAGAAACCAGGCATGGTTGGGCTTTCTTTGAAGAAAAAGTTGGTTTTCTTCCTTTTATTCTAAAGTCATCTTTAGTTGATGGACAAAGCAGGCTGCCTGCTTGCTTTATAAATAAAAATAAAATGCATTTCCAAATGATGAAACAACTGCTGTGGTTAGCCTAGGGAGAGAAATCACCATCACAAACATCACACCCCACAAGTGGGCTGCTTGAGTAGTGTAGGAGCAAAGAGCCTGGCTGTAGTACTCTGAAGCACAGGTACCCATCTTTTGTAATGTTTCTTTGTGAAGAAAGTCCCATCAAAGTAAGTCTTGAATTGCCAAGTGCACCAGGAAGTACTGGATGAGAAACACACTTTTCATCAAAAAAATATTTTGACCCACCACTTCACTTGTTGTATTTCTACCTCATTTAAGCAAAGTACCATATAAGAAGTGAAAGTAAATCATATAATAGGGAAAAAAATACACTTACTAAAGTATATACATAGGAAACAATAAGTCCCTATAATCACTAATACTCTTTTTCTTGGTGGACAGATTGCCATTGATGCTCAAAGTTTCACCTCAGAAACTACAGAATAATATTCCTTTTGAGAATCTATAGTCTTAATAATGTTTTCCAGATGCTCAAAGCTTTCAGAATGAGGGAAGCAATAGTAGGTTTTGTGTTTCTGTGCTACAGGGAACCACATACACTTTGCCCTTTATGTATGCCTTGAGATATGTCAAGCTTGACAAACCCATAGGTCCAGTTTCTAGGAAAGACTCATTCTCTATTTTTTCTATCCAAACTGGATTCATAGCAAAGACAGAGTATGAGAGAAACATGTTCATTCCAAGTACGTTGTCATTTAAAGTGTAGAAAGAAGTAATTCTTGAAAGAAAGAAAGAAAGAAAGAAAGAAAGAAAGAAAGAAAGAAAGAAAGAAAGAAAGAAAGAAAGAAAGAAAGAGGAAAAAAAAAAAAAAAAAAAAAAAAAAAGGTAAATCATTTGACTTCCACTATACTGTTGTAAAGCCAGACAAAAGTAGTTTTTGTTTTTCCAGTTGGAAGAAGCTTTTGCTTATCTAGTACTGGAAAAAAACAGTGCAAAGATGTCACTGTCTAGACATTGCCTGAAGCTCAACAGCAAAGTTCAGCTAGAAAGTCCAACTATTTATCATTTCTAATGCTTTGCTAGAGACACAGTGGACTGATGTTGGTTTATTCCTCTTCCTCTGCATATCTTTGGAGGACTATGGGATGCAAGAAAAGTCCTTTTTATAATCTCTTCTTGTCTATCTACAAGCTTGTTTCCTTTGATGAAGGAGATAACATTAGAACACTTGCTGAAAGGCAAATCGGGAGAGGAAAAAAGGCCTTACATGAAAAATTTAACACTTTTTTTCCAAGCAATAAGAAATGCCAACATAAAACATTTTTCTAAATATATCAGCTGGTCTAATAAAAGATACTACATTCCTAAAAACCCTGCCTCTAGCATAAAACATTCACATTGATGTGCTCTCTGAGGAGACAGAATTTAAGGAGGTCCTTTAGCAGTAGTATTGGCATGCTGAACATATTCTAAAGGTGAGAAGAGATATATTAAAAGGTGTTCTTAAATACAGTAGGGAAAGAATTTCTGAAAGAAAGTCAGGACTAAGCTATTTGCTGCAAAAGGCCATTTGCATTACTAGAGAAGATCATAACTTGGTTCAAAAGCATCAGAGGAGGTGATATTAAGAGAGATGTTTATTCGAGTGGATGCTGAAGTTTGAGTTGCAAGGCTGATCTCTAAAGACCAAAAATAATATACAAAAAAAAAAAAAAAAAAACTGATAACCTGGGAGTTAAGGCCAATGAGAAATTCAAAATTCCAAGCAGGATTTTTGGAGAATTATTAGCATCTGGTTTAAATATACCAGTTGGAAAATAGGAGGACAGTAAGTACAACTGTGTCATGTTACACTGTCAAAGTCAGAAAAGAATGCTGAACTGTGATAGAGGCTATTAGTGGTTACTTCAAAAGAAGCAGGGAAATTTCAAAATGCAATACTTTTGAGAAGACATCAGTAGTACAGTGAATCAATCAAAGATGATTATTTATAGCACATTTTATAATATCTAGCAAGGGAAAAGTGCATATGACCTGGATAGAGGGAAGTGTGGTACAGCAAAAGCAAGAACAGAGCTGTAGAGATCATCCTACTTTATACTTAATGATTGGAAAACAGCTTTCTATAGAAGCTTCAGGAGCTGCACATACTAACTCTGACAGGTGCTAAATATTCTAAATATAGTGTGAATAGAATCCTCACTACAGGTGAGTGAAAAACAAGAAAAAAAGTAAGTATAATTTGTCATAGATTTATCTGAGAGGTTCAGGCCTGTGTAGTCATACACCCACTTAAGTTCTGCTTCCAGATGCTTTTTGGTATGGAAGCAGAGTGGGGGTAGTCAATCAGATTTGTTTCTCCCAGAACTCCAAAAAGGGCAGGGCTACTTGCTTAGCCTGTATAAAATAAATCAGCATGAGCTGATAGGAGAGAAGAAGCTCCAGCAGAAGACAAGTCAAGGAATGAACCAATGTGGTGGTTCAGCAGCAGCAGCAGCACAGCCTCATTAGCACTTAGTAGTTTTGTTGATCCCAACCTGTTGATCCAACACTGCAATTATTGTAAAAATTCATAGCCATTATCTATGTCTATGATACAGACATCAGGAGATCAGGAGATTAAATGTCTCCCTTAATTATATTAAAGTAGCCGGTTACCTGCAGTAACAAGACTACAGCTTTCAGAATGAGGATGGCATGATATATGAAAATGTCTTCAAACCAAAAAACTACCTCCTTAAATGTGCTTTTTGATCTTACCTGATCTGCTTGCAGTGTTCATTTTCTAAGCATATCTTAGCTGCACTGACTGATACATTAAACTATAATAATTCTTCCTGGCTAAAAAATTCACCAAACTTATTTCAGTGCTTAGCATGTCATTATCAATATGCTGCAGTAAAGCAGATGGTCCATTAAGGAGACCCTTTTAGGATTGGATGTGGGACATATTGCCATGCTATCATGATGCTGTTACAGCAGATACTGTCCTAGTTCATGAAGAAAAAGGTTTATGTTCTTCATGGTTATCAGTCAGATGCTTTTCACTGAGCAGTAAATGCAAGAGCTAAACCTCACAGTGGGAGCTTATATATTCTTTTAACAAAATAAATTTTAAAAAGTCTAACCATAAATAGTCGTTCAGTATTAATCTCCAGAATATGAATGTATGATTGGATGACTGAAAGCTTCCGTGGTTGTTCTTTCCATTACAAAATGGAAGCAGTCATGTACAAGCATATTACAGCATCTTGAACTCTGTCATTAAATGCTATTCAGCACAGAATGTTTAATTGTCAGCTGTGTGACACACTACATATACACAATCATGTAGGGTAAAAGATATCATCTGGGTTAGCAAAGCGTAAGACAATATTCCATTTTCTTCAGTAGTAGTCAGCAGATTTGCACATTCACCTGAATAGGCTTCCCCTGGATTCCATTTCCTGTGTATTTTAAATCATCTTCAAAGAAGGAAAGTTACTTCTTAATCTACAGTAGCCTCTGTAAACATTTAGCTTCATCAGAAGTCTGCTGTGTTTAGTAATGATGACTCACAGGAACAATTTTATTTTTTTGAGAGTCTTCCCTTGGTTGGTTAGAAATTAAACATTTTCATTTAGCACTAAGTGAACTCTCTAAAGCCTCAATCATACTTGACACAAGCAGAGTAATCCTTAGAAAGCAATACATTTTGAAAGCAGTTTTGATCATCAGCCTGATTTCCTGTTTAAAAGAACCCTTTTATGCAAAGAGATGAAAATAATGCAACAGCTTCATTCATCAGTTCTGTGATAGTACTTAACATTTTCTAGTCTTAATGACAATTCTTTGTGGTTTTGTTTTTGTTTTTGTTTTTCTGTTTGCTTCAGCTACTGTTTTTCTGGAGTTTTGGAAAAGAAGGCGAGCAGTAATTGCTTATGACTGGGACTTGATAGACTGGGAAGAAGAAGAGGTTTGTATTTAAAAAATGTATTCTCTAATAATTAATACAAAAAAGATTTGGTTAAAAATATAAGAACATTTTTCTTTTGGATTTATTTTTAATTCATTCTTCAAAACTTCATAAACTAGAAAATAAGCATTTTTTTCCTTAGATGTTTCCTCCGGAATGTGAAGAAACTTTCCCCAGGGCAAACCAGCCTCTCTTTTACACCTCTGTAAATCCAAACTGATGGAGATAAACCAATTCAATGCACTTAATTCATTCCCTGTGGGCAGAAGAAATCCCTTTAAGTAGCAAACAGTGAAAAGCAGTCTTAACCATTTCCCATGGTGGTTACTAGAAAGGAACACCGTGCTCTTGGGACTGAGAACTGATGTCTGAGGGGAACTAGCAGGTTTTATTGTGCAGGAGAAAAGCAAGGTTCTGTGGGTGTGGCAGGAAAAGTGTTCCTTGAGTGGGATTTGGATGTACAGGTGTCCACTGTTTTCTTTCCTTACTCTGCGGAGACTGTACTGAAGTTCATGGAGGGACTGTAAGAGACTGCTGGACTGCTATGAATACAGTTGAACTTCTATATTGTTGCCTCCATGGAAAAAAAAAATATAAGTATATTTTTCACTAGTCTTGCCAGCAGAGAAACAGACTTCTGAGTTATGTGCTTTTTCTCTGTGAGGCAATGTAGTTCACTGAGGCCATGACATGGTAAAATTGCTCATTTGCTGGTAGGATGTTTTTTGTATTTGTGTGTTTTTGTTTTAATTTGGTTTGTCTGTTTGTTTTGTTGGTTTGTTTGTTTGTTTGTTCATTTGTTTTTTTGAAATGTTTAATGACTAAGAAAATAAGGCAAGAACCTGAAGTGAAATAACTTACACAACTAGATACTGGCTTCTTTATATCAACAAGACTATCAGTATTTGTGCACATATGCTGCCAAGTCTCAGCCACTTCAGGACTTTTCTGGTATATGTAGAGAACACTGATCTACCTCTCCTGAGATTAGCAGCCTGCTCTTGCCAATGCTGATGAGTAACAGAGAGAGGACACTGAGACAGTCCTGCCTGAGCTTCAGATATTGATCACCATTGAACTGCAGTGATCTTGTCCCTCTTGGCAAAAAGGCCACTGCTGCTGCTGGCAGGTAGAGCAGAATACAGATATATCAAACTTTAAGTCAGGACAGGATTACAGTTCAGTTTCCCACAAGGAGAAGAAACCTTTGGACTGAAAAAATACACCACCAAGTCATTTATTTTTTTCCCTGGGAAGACTGGTCTGGCAGGCAGACAGTCATGGAATGGGATGCTATATGTCTGCACCTTTTGCCATTTAAGATTCCTGGAATTGGGATTTATGCAGATTTATAAAGCCATCTATCCAAATTTTCCTTTTTTATAGCCAGTTTATTTACAAATACTGGATTCTCTAGTAAAGTTATCTTTAGGTGATGCCTTGCTTTTCCTTTTCTTTTTCATTTCTCCTTTTCTTTTTTCTTTTCTTTTTTTCTTTTTTTCTTTTTTTTTCATTTTTCTTTTTCCTTTTTTCTTTTTTTTTTTTCTTTTTTTTTTTTTTTCTTTCCTGTAATAATAGTACTAAGCAATATCTGTCTGCTGTGGTAAGGCTCGGAAGAGCCTTTTTCTTAGGAGTGAGCACCACAGGTCCAAGCCCATTCAGGACCAGTCCTTATTCTGTTTCCCTCTCCTCTTCGTGCACATGCCCACTGCTTTACTTGCAACCTTGCTGCTGCCACTGAAGGTTCTTGTCCTCTTGCAGAGGCTGGAGGAAAGTTTTCCTATGTAAGACTTGCTCTCTGATTTCTAAAAGCAGTAACATGTCTATGTCTTAGGGAAAAAAAAAAAAAAAAAGGCAGCCATCCCATCAGCTGGAATAACTGAAAAGACAGAAGGTAAGCAATAGAGTTTGATTTTTTCTCTTCTGGTCATAAAGACTGTCCAAGCTTCTTGTAGTTGAAACTATCCTCTTAGAAATGTGATGCATTTATTTTATGATGTTGGTCAAATAACATTATTTTTGATAAGACATGTTTGTGTCCCACTGACATATTATTTCAGTCTGGCCTGCAGAATAGCATATGCATATCTGTGATTTTCAGAGGACACCTGATCCCTCTGGATGGTCAGCTGGTCCTTTTTTCTCACACCAGGCTTTTACCAGTGAGGTCTGTCAACAAGGCCATAATCATGTATCTTGGGGCACTGTTGAGTGTACCTGCGCCACAGTTATTCACTGAGCCATTCTGGAGGGAGCTTTTTCGGTCTCTACAGCAGGAAGCAGAAGCCTTTCAGAAGCAGTGTGCCAGATGGTACTTTCTCTCCTGAGTTAGAGGTTAAACATGCCAATAAGAACTCAATTGGCTGCTTCTCGAAGATTTATGTGACCAAACATCAGAGCATCAGTATCCAGTTGTCATTTGAGACATCACCTCCTCCCTTCTGCTTTGTTCAACGTGCAGGGGGGTCCCAGAGGTGGGAGCTGCTTGCCTCCCAGAGGTGTCTTCTCTGGAGATACTATAGCTGCCAGTGCCAAACACTGCTGCACAACACAAAAAGGTTCCTGCTTTCAGGTCAGCTCTACTGATCACTGACTTATCTCCTAGAAGTATCAGATAATGCATTTTTCTTTTTCCACCGGGCTCTTTGCTGGACATTGACCCCAACACAGTCACAGATTTGGAGGCACGTGTCCCCAGGTGAAGAAGCGCTGAGTTTATTTCCCTTTTCTGTAGTTCAAAGTCCACCTTCACTTTGCAATTGCCTTCAGCTGCAAGCAGGATGACCTGAAAACCATGGCCTTCACAAAGGAGACTTAGTTCCATGGGTGGCTCTGCTGTCATTGTCCCAGTGATCAAGATTCAGACTTTGGTGGGGTTTTTTTGTTAATCCCCTTTCTACATCTGGGATAAACAGGACAATATATACTTGGAGTAGGAAAGATTGGATTTATACAAGAATTCACTTGTTGAAGAACTCAGAAACCTCCTGAAAAAAAAAGGATATATTGCAGAAAGAAATCTAGAGTAGCTCTTCTGCAGAAAGGTCTGGTCTAAGGCAATACACATTAGTCCATATTTGATATTCCAGAAACCAGAACGGTTTCTTCTGTGGAAAAAAAAAAAAAAAAAAAAAGAGTGAGAGAGAGAGAATTTGAATGATGCATGGTTGAGAAGAAGGGAAGAAGAACAGCCTGTTTTATTGATAAATGTCTGCAGATTGAAAAAGACGCATCATGTGGAGTTGATCATGATGTTGTATATGTCAGTGATATGTCAGTGAAACTTTGTCTCCATAAGATGAAATGTTACTCCTAAAAATGCTTCTTTCTAATAAAATCTCTGACAATTAGATTTCTTCTCTTCATTCCATTCAGTTAGCACTGGACAAACTGAGCCAACTTCTTTTATTAGCTATTTCACAGAAATCAATTAAACAGCCCTAATTACCATTCTAAGTCACAAGCTTCTATTAATGAAAATTGTTGTTTTTATTAACATTAGCTGCCATCTCTAGCTTTTGCTTCCTTCAATTTTCATTGTCAAATTGAAAAATGTTCTGCTACAATGGGAAATTTGCTAATTCCTAACAACAATAGACTGAAATAGAAAAAAAAATATCAAGCAATTAAGATGACAGGAAGGAGAATTCAAATTGTTCATGTACATGACCTTCTGAATGCCTGACCACTTTAGCTTTTCGCCAAAGGAGGGCATGCCACAGACCCTGGAGTGTCTGGGTCCCTCAGTATGGGGACATGGGCACAATGTATACTGCCTCCTTCAGCCCTGCATATCTGTATTTATTTTCCTTGTAAATGAGATGCAAGGTGGGAAACGTCGACAGTAACAGGGTCTTGCCTGGGGTGTGCAACAAGAAACCAACTGCACTGTGTTCCTGGACTCTGAGATATGGTTTCTGTCACTATTTGCAGTGCACTCTTCCTTTTCTTCAGTGTCATTTTGTATATTGTTAATGTGAGGCAGATATAGAACTGTCTGCTTCCTTCTCAAAGCTGTGCTCAACATTGCTGAGTGTCATTAAACAAGTATGAAGGTTCATGCCAGAGTTTCAGTTCTGTGTGGAGATTTATCTCTAAAAATAGCATTTGCATTTGCATTATCTGAATTGACTGGAGATTGTAGAAGATACCTAGATTTATGGACAGGTGTGTACAGTAAGAAAGCTTCCTTATAGCGCAGATCGTAAAATGTAATCAGGCCTTGGCTTAGAGAGGGCTGCAGAAAAGAAAGGCTTTCTTGCGTATTGCTCAGTGGGTCAGCTGGCAGAGCCCTTCCACAATCTGCAGAGCTCAATTCTCGAGTGCCCTGCTTCAATGCCATCACACTCTGTCCTTTTGGATGTCCCTGGGCACATGGTAATATTACTTGTATTGTTTCTCCTGCTAGATTCTCATCTTCTCAACAGCCTTCTGCCCTGATATGGCAGAAACAATGTGAGCAGGACAGAATAAGAGCAAGGTAGTACCCTGCCTCCACAGAAACATGCTTTGCCTTTGTGTATACCCCAAATAAGTGTTGCTCTGCCAAGGTTCAGATGCTTATTTCCTGTGTGCCATGTTGCATTCTCACTTTCTTTTTTTTTTTTTTTTTTACACGTGCAAAATTTTGTCTGTGTTTAATCATAGGGAAAAGATATATTAGCTTGTCTAGCTCAGCCACTAGCTAATGTAGTGCTAGTTCCCTCAAGCACATAGTTAGACAAACATTGCAGCCAAGCATGCATGACTCTCATCTTTATTTAAATAGCATGTTACCAGGTTGCTGTTTGAATTTGGAAATTAAGGGTATTGAGAAAGTGCCTTCAAAACTTCTGACTGAGATTGAGACTTTTTTTACTTTTCCCAGAGGAATTTTATTAAAAGGATGTAGGATTTTAGGATATCTTGTTTTTATTCATATTTTAAAGTCTTGCATGAGCAACTACCATTCGCTAGTTTCAATGTAGCTATATAAGGTCTGCTCATTTCTAAGCTTTTAGAATGATTAACCTATAGCCATAATCAATAACTTTCAGTCAGGAAAAGTTCAATTAAGAGCAGCTGAAGTGTTGGAAGTGAATGAAATCGGTGCGTTGGGCTCTTAACTGTTACAACAAAATGCACAGCAGAGACCTGGCAGAAAAACTGCAAAGGCAGTCGAGAGGTGCCTCTGTGCTTCCTCATAGCCAGCTGTACGATGAGCCAGTTCTCCAGCATGTACCAGAGCACTGTAACACTCGATTTAATGTGTATGGTCTGTCAGCAGCTGTCAGAGTCCATCCCAGCAGCCTGTTGCTTGCTCTCATCTCTGGCAGCATCCCTGATGTCAGGCTTGGGAGAGGTGGCCCAGGACAAGCCAGGACAGGCTGGTGGCGGTGAACCTGCTGGATGGCAAGGCAGGGGGGGAGCTGTACTGCAGCTGAAAACTATGCAGTGTCAGCTGAACCCTGTCTTCTAACATGGCTGTAAACAGATGTAACCAAGTCGCAGTCTAAAAAATCCCCAGGTTTCATTTTGGAAGAGAGTATTACAGCAAAGCAGGACTTAAAATTTCTGCTGCTGAAAGCTGCTCCTGCTATTGGTATTGTCCAAGCTAAAAAGGAATTTAACTATAACAGTTTTAGTTTTTTAATAAAACTAAAAAGTTATGCTGGATGGCATGGCCTCTCTAAATAATGAAAGTCTTCTGCTGCTGTTACCTAACTGCTGAGCAAACAGCAATTGGGTTTGGAAAATGAAGCAGCCTCCCGTCATCATTGTAAAGTTCCAGTATCAATAGGATAATGCTAGTCTGGAAAGCCCTGTGATAGCAATTTTGAAATGACATGGCTTGCAGTCATATAGTTTGAAAAGGTATTGTTTAGATAAGTAGTCAATCGGGGAGTTTACTAAATGATTCCAATATGGTTTTATGGATATAGTGATGCATTCGAGTCTTCATGACAGATAGCTGATTTCCCAGCTCAGCTTTTATAGTATCTGTGCCAGCTACTGAATTCCAAGGTATAATTCTCATTAACAGTGATCTGAAAAAATGATCTGAAGTCAGAATCTTTCCTAGCTGTACTGTACATGAACGTTGTCTGTCTGTTCTCTAGGAGGAAATACGCCCGCAGTTTGAAGCCAAGTACTCCAAGAAAGAGCGAATGAACCCCATATCCGGGAAGCCAGAGCCTTATCAAGCATTTGCAGATAAATGCAGCAGACTCATTGTTTCTGCATCTGGAATATTTTTTATGGTTTGAGAACTTTTATTTCTTTTCCTGTTTAAAATAATACAAAGTAACATTATCTCTGATGAGAGAGCATGGAGATACTGGATATGACTGAAAGAGCAATAAGCTCTTTCATGTCTACTGCTGACTGAAAATCTGTACAGAGCAAATATCCCAAGTTTCTGTTAAGTCCCACATTAGTTTACTCTTTGCTGAGTCTCACAGTTAGTTAAATCTTTCCTTCAAGGTCCAGATTCAGGAGTCCTGCTAGGGCTATATGCATAGGCAATGTGTAACTATACAAGTGCTGGAGTAGTGACATTATCAGATTTAGGAACCAACTTCAGCTGACTGAATTTCCTTACCCTCCCCATGTAGATAGTGCAGAGTGATGGAGAGGTGCCATGGGGGAGTCAGTTGTTCACTCTACAGAGAACTTAGCTTAGGTGCCTAAAGTGCTTAAAGATCTATTTTTTTCAGTGTACTGCAGAGGTAAGAAAAGAGGGCTTTTATTCCTAGTGCAATTGAAATAGAGATATTGAAGTTCCTTGTCTAAAATATGGCCTCTCTCCCCCTTCCAAACTACAAATCTGTATGCATCAGTGGAGTCTCAGTGAAGTCTCTCCTAACAGAGCAGCAAGCATTTCTGCTAAAATGCTCCCTATCCCCTAACTTTTCTGAATCTGTTATTCACGAGTATTCACATGACAGCAGTAGCAGTAGGATTATCTTGAAAACACAGTTGTCATCAACTTGGACATTTACTACTGCTTTTCCAGGTGTATTTCTGTATTTTGTATTTTTGTATATGTGTATATATATATATACTTTTTTCTTTTTTTGAAAAAAAAAAAAAAATGAAAATTTCGCCCTTTGAAAAGACATTCATTAATCTTCTTGGCTTAGTGGTAGATCTTACTCAAACTGCTAGAGAGAGTAGCCTTGTCCTGAATTTCATGCTCTACAAATTGTCTCCGTAATAGTCCTTGAAACAAGACAAGGATTGTTTTCACTGAAGATACTTTTTAATGTTGGCATAGCATGGGCTTCCAATTAGAAAAATAATGATATTTCCCCTTTTATGTAAAAAATATCCATTAAAAAGAATAGTTTTAAGCACAGGAGATGCGTTTACCAAAACTTCAAGTTAGAGCTTTTCTCAAAATCTCACAGCATTGACTCACAGTGCAGTTATAAATACAGCTTCAACTGGATCAGTGCTTCCATGTTACCAAAGGAAAGGGGTCCTTCTTCTTGGCTCTGTGCAGGGAATCCAGAAGCAATCCTCTAACTCGGTAACTCTGCAATGTTTCTATGTGCTGCCAGTGTGGTAGCAAATAATCTAATAAACTGCCCCTTCACATTCACACACACCTAACTTTTTTTGTTCTTCTGCACTGTGATTATGTCAAACAGTGTTGTCACTAATAACATATGAAAACAGCTTGATTAGCACTTAATATTTTCAAAATCATTGTTCCCATTCAATTACCTTAGATATGTGTTGGTTTTGACAGGTTTAAGTCATTTTTGCATAACTTCAGTATGCATCTAGCTTTTGGAAGTACTATCTGTCTTCTACTGAAGAAACTCTCCCTGTCTAATAAGATAGCTAACGGGTACTGTGTCAGCATTTGTATGAGATGCGTCACCCATACTAATTCCCAACTGTTTGTCCTTTAGGTGGTTTGCTAAACTGTGACATAAATTGGTCACGATGGAAAACAGTTGTCATTTAGTGCTCAACTGTTGCATATGGAACATCAAGTGATTTAACAGGCTGGCTCAGCTGCATGGCTCTCACATTATAAGTGTCACATTTGCTGAAAGACTCATCAGAGAAGAAATTACCAGGGCAATTGAATTTGTTACCTTCCCCAGGCAGAATCTTTCCAGAACTGCAACAAGAAACAGCTTGCAAGAGGAGCTTGCTAGGGTTGCTGCTGAGACAGTGCTTACAAATGGAGACATTTTTTCCTGCAAGTGTGAAGCACAAATTGCACCCCAGATACAGCATCATCACACTAGGACATTGGTTTGAGAATAGCCTTTGTACATTGTCAAACATACATGTAAGACAAATTCCCAGTTCCCAGAGCTGGCAATACTGTTTTCCACATGAATGCTGTGGAGCAGATACATTAGTCAAGAAAATGCTTAAAATGAAAAATTATTTTAATATGACTTTATAGGCATTTTGCATTATGGAAATAAAAAGGAATCCACAATAAGAGGAATATTCAAGTTGAAACTTTTCTCTAGAACCAAAGTTGATGTGTATTTCAAGCCTTTCTTTTCATTGGTATGGTTTTCAGTTTCAAAAAAAAAAAGTTTACACCTGTTCTATCTCTCTTTTTTTTGTTTTGTTTTGTTTTGTTTTCCTCCTTCAGATATGTGTGGTGATTGCTGCTGTTTTTGGCATTGTTATTTACCGTGTTGTGACTGTCAGCACTTTTGCTGCCTTTAAGTGGGCTTTAATCAGGAATAACTCTCAGGTTGCAACTACAGGGACTGCAGTGTGCATCAACTTTTGCATTATCATGCTACTGAATGTGGTGAGTAGAACTCATACATTCAAAGAGAGTCACCAGATTGGTAGATATCTCAGCCTGCAGAGTACTGAATACTTTCAAATCCTGACTTCAGCAGAAACGGAGGTTACATGATGCCTTGCTAAGCTGGACATGACAATTTTGTTCATGGACATGTCAACACTTATGTGAAGTACAATTCTGAAACCAATACATTAAGTAAAGCATATTTGATTGTTCTAAAAAAAAAAAAAAAATATTTTAAGAAGACATATCCATGCTTCTGTTTTATCCTTTGCCTCATTTTTTTTTTTTTCCTTTTTCATGTTTGCAGGTTTCAGCCTGTTTAATCAATATCCTTGTTTTTAATAAGTGTTTGGTTGTTCTTTTTTAAGTACGTTGACCAAGTGTAGCTCTTATTTGAACTAATTTATGTTATTTCAGCTTCAGTTTTCATGTTAGCACCAGTCAGGATGTGCATGTACAGAATGTACAGATACAATGCCCATATGCAGAAGGGGTGAAAGCTTCATGAGGCTTGAGCAGACATGACTTGTTCCATGAGCTGCTTATGGCCTTTTCAAGGTGACAGCAGCAGAGATGTGATCTAGGTGCATTTGGGGGGAAGGGGTTGCTCACTGGCTGAGGTTAGCCTACTGTGAACATGTGAAATGGTTTGGAACTGGGCTTGGGCATTTCCAGGTAGCAACAGTCCCAGTAATAGAATTTACCATAGACTAAATAGGGAAAAAGTTTCATCCTCCCATCAAGATGCAGATATTGCTGTGGTAGCAATGTGCCTTCTGTTAATTGATCTTGGCAAGAAATGTATGGCCTTTTACTCTCAGATAAGTGTGTTTTGTTAACTGTCATTATAAGACTGCATTTTAAGGGAGAGGAGGAATCAGCCTACAAATCATCCAGGTACTGGAGTATCTCTGCCCACTCAATGGCAAGAGTCTTCTATCAAAAGCATGTTAGGCTTTGCTTCAGAACATATGCTGACTTACCTGGGAAATTTATAGAGGAATTACAAGATGTTATTTCAGGCCTGCATGTTTACAAGGACTGGCTTGGAGATTATTTTCATATCTGTGCAATACTGAAGCATTTCCATCATCTAAAAAATAATTCAAACAGCCCATTTTTTATAGAGCAGTAGGTTCCAAGAAGCGTTGTGGCAGGGCTTCACTTCTCCCTTGTCATAGGCAAGACTGGATTGGCAATTAGAACAGTCTATCAAGAATTGTTGACTATGTTTCCCCTAGGGTGGGACAATAGGCTGAGAAAGGGCAGAAAGAAGAGGTGGAAGCTGTTAATTCTCTTTGAATTTGTACTGAGGGCTCTCTTCTTCTATGCTGTTTTTGATTTATTGTTTGTTATCTGCAGCTTTGGGGGATTTTCTTTAATCTACATAGAGCACACAATAAGCATAGAAGAAATAAAAAGAAAACTATATATATCTATGTCAGTACAGCATCTGTTTCCAAGTCCTCAATATAAGCCATTGTATATGCAGTGAAGCAGCAACAAAGCAATATTGCGCAAACAAAAATACTTGGTTCTCAAAGAGTTCTACAGCTTAGAGAAATTTTTAAAATATTGAGGGATGGCTTGAGGTTGCCTTTTGAGAAACTGTTTTATTTCCCAAAATATATCAAATTAATAGAGCACTGCAAAGATGGATTCCTTAAGCTTTGTGCACATTGCCATGCAATAGGCACCATATCCTTAGAACTGAATATCACTCATGGAAACAAAAGATCCCCAAAATATGAAACTGCATTAGCTGCATTAGTCAGAGGAGTTACAAACATTAAACCTCACTTCCTATGATGGATAAATGTAGTTTACTGAAGGACAGTAGTGCAGTTTCTTTTGAAAAAAAAAAAAATCTCTTTTTTCCCATCAGCAATCAGGTAGTTGAATTGTGTACAAACTGTGACTCAAGAAAAACAGAAGTAGAGAAAGCTAAGACAGTATAATAAAACCAGAATGGACCAAGACATATATAACAGTAGGGAATTCTCTACTAGGAAGCCTGGAAAACAGCTGGTGATTCTAATACAAGCTGACAACCTCTCTAATCATCAGGGGAAAGGTACAGAGCACAAGTAAGTTCTAGACTACATGCTCTGAGAGCTAGGTAAATACACTGATGCATCATCCATCATGACAGAATGATCTGACCTACAAGCGTAAGATCACCCAGACAGTCATGCTGCCTGACCTGGGAACAATCATTGGCTTTACTTAGGTTAATAAAAGCTCTTAATTCCAGTGACACTGTACATAGAAAATATGAACTACATAATCCTTGAGGAGATCCCTTCGGATGAGTAGTGATAAACTGCGGTAGCAGGTAATCTGGTCCAAATGCTGTTAAGAGAAGCTCTAGTGCAGTCTTACTGTTCCACGAGGAACAGCAACAACATACAGGTTTGATACCCACATCCACAGAGCGATGTACATTTATAAAATAGCCTACTCCCTGCTGGGTTCAAGATATAAACCATCCAGACATTTAGCACTTTTGCAGTTGCCCTTAGGAGATGCTTTTAAACCTAGAAGAAACCATCTTTTTCATTACTTGAATCAAAACGTTTTACACCAAAGACAGCAAAAATCTGTTCATAGCAAGAAGTGGTTGTTAACACAGATGAGATAATTCAGGATAACTTCAGACCTTAAGCAGTCAGTTTAATCTATAAATTGTACTTACTTCAATTTAAGTAACAATGGTTTATAGGAATAAGTGCAAATGAAAAGAAACATTGTTTATATGCAATTTAGAAATAATTAAGTACTTGAGCCTGAAATATGAGGAATTTTTTACCCCTGTATGCATCAGTGAGAATTAAGGACATTTAGCATTTTGTGGGAGCAGACCATAGCCTCATTTGAAGCAAATGGAAATGGTTGTATTAATTTACATTAATAATGATGGTGGTGGTGGTATGCTTTACAGGTTCAAAAGCTGTTTGCAAACAATAACGGTGGAAACACTCCAAGTTAGTTTTCATGAGTTTTATTAAGTTAGCAATTTCACAGAGAATTGGAGATCTTGGTACATGCTAATCTCAGCAAGTGCCATTTAGGATTTAGAACAGCGTCACTGACACAGGGTAAGATATGTGTCTGGAGGTAGGGATTATGAAAGGCTTTCTCTGAAGAACCTTGACTCCCCAGTGACTTCATTCCTTTCAGCACCAGAAAGAAAGAGAAAAAGAAAACAGAAGGAAAAAGAAAAAGGGGGGAAAAAAGACAGAAAAACAAAAAGGCACCAGAAAACTGCATCCCAGAGCACAGAGTGGTTTTCTTTGTGAGATAAATGCTCCATAAGTAACCAAAACAAAAATCCCAATCCACAATTCTGCTTTATGTTTTGGAAAAGTTGTCAAACCCTTTTTCACTGTGTACATAAAATAGGGACAGTGACAGCTTTTTTTCCACATTTATTGTAGATGAAAAGAGCTGTGTATAAGCTTTACAAATATTACTATTCTTTGATTGATTCTCTGATTATTGTATTATTAATATATAGTTTTATTATCATCATTGCCAGAGCATCACAGGGATCATTTGAATGTGAGATTTGACATGTAAAAACAATTACTTAGAAACAGTACTATAGTTTTTGAGTTGGCCATGTTCTAAGAGCCTGTTTCTTCTCTGTTACAGCTGTATGAAAAGGTAGCTCTTTTCCTGACAAATTTAGGTAAGTGGTGTTAAATACACAGTTGAATGATATTGTGCTGATTTTTTGTCCCTATATTGTGACAGCATTCAAACTGTCTGTATAGATATGAAAAGTCCTGATTAATTTGATATCTATAAGAATGAAAGTTTTTCTTAGGTTTAATAAAGAAGAGTATCAACTAAGCTATAGTACAATGGAATCAGCAGTACCAAGAAACCCTCCTGCAGTCCGTGGTTCCTGTTCCAACCCCTTACCTTGTAAAAAATTAAACAAATTGTTACCATGGGGGCAGAAGCATAAGTTTTCAGAGAGACTGAATGTTCAAACTCCCAACTTTTGCAGAAACCTGGAAACAAAAGAATCACTTTTGGAAGCCAGATTTGTAGCTTGAAACTGAAGTTCTTACTGACTCTCAAACATATCTGTGTAGGAGGGTCAGTATTTGGAAGGGAAAATAAGTAGGTGACTCATCAGCTTTGCCGACACCTGAACTCTAGTGGTACTCTAAGTAATTTTTCAGGTCAGCCTTAAAGGTGATCTTTATGCTAGGGTAAGGTTGACATATTTATTTGTTTTTACAGTCAGCTAGTACTAGAGTAGCAAATAACTCATCTATCCACAGCTCAGGCAGTCTCTGGAGATCTTGATCACACTGGAAGATTGCAGTGGTTGGTGGCAGTTGGCAAGGGCTCCTTGATGTCAAGAAGCCTGAAATGAGATGCTTGCTAAAGTCCTGCAAAATCAACCATATCATTGAATGTGTATGAGAATTTTTTTTAGGAGATTAGTTTGAGTTTGTGTTCAGTAATATGTTTTGGACCAGGACTACAGATTTCCACTGTGTTCAGTAATATATTTTGGACCAGGACTACAGATTTCCACCTCTGCTTAGAGGAACAGCTGATGCTAGCTATTGTCAGGGCTTTTTTACATCTAGAAAGTCCTAGGCAATGTGTTCAAAGTGTGTCTGTGTGAGGTAGCATTTTATACTGTTGTTTCTTAGATTAAGATTCCTCATTTTTATGTCTTATATTTAAAATATTATTGCCATTCTGCACCCATGGAAAAGACATCTACTAATTACAGCTAAGAAATACAACTTTTTCAAGTATGTTGTTTGTGTAGGCTATGCACTTTTTTCTCTTTGACATCCTGGGGACAGTAAGACATGGTCTAGAGACCTTGAAGTTTGCTTACTTTCTGCCAGGTTATCATCGAGGTAGGTCTGCTTCTTGTAGCCTCTGCAGATATAACTTGTGTTGAGGATTCAGTGGGTCAAGCTGTTCTGACCATGTTCAGCATTTATTGTACTATTTACTCTGGTGGCCTAAGTAGCTGATTTGATTTGAATGATCTTTATCAGTGTAATAAGCTCAGAGTGGATTTGGCAGCAAAGCTACATTCAGGATGTCCTTCTTCATATTTTACATGACCTTTTCGGAACTCACGTCTGTGTTACTCCAGAGTTTTGCCATTCTCTCTGATAGGAATATGAGCAAAGCTTCAGCTGCAGCAGCCCTGTAAAAGTCAAACTTATCCTTTCCACGGACTGGCATCAAAAATCCACAATGCTTCATTTCTTTCTGCTTAGCTGAATATATATGTAGTGGCATGCACAGACTTCGCTTTCTTGACAAGTTACTTCCAAATTACTAGAGTAGTTGTTAATTAATAGTCTATTTTACACTTTTGTTGAGTCATCTATTTGAAATTTCCTCATAGATAGTGTGGCTCCAATTAAAGAGAATCTAGTTTATCATTTTTGTGCTTGTACACCCTTTGAAGTACATACATGTATACAAGTACTACCAATATGATGCCCAGAACTGTCATAACTACCTCTACTTCTGTGATTACTCCTGTTCATAGCAATGTATTACTAACAGGCTCATGCCAACTGGAAAGCAGTTACAGGACATGATAGTGGTGTGTTGGTGTAGTAGTTGTTTTGTTAACTCCTGCTTTGATTACTCTGTAGATTAAGGGCGAAGCGAAGGCATACATCTTCCCCTTTCCCATTTGCCTTACCCATCTATTGCAAAGTATTTTTTCTCTGTCTTCTGTGAGGAGCTCCCTGGGACAAGGAAAGTGGCACTCTGCTGATACCTGTATAGAGTCCTTAGGTGCCAGCATGGTAGGCACATCCATGAAACAGAAACAGAAGGAAGATTTACTTCAGTTCAGCGTGACATTTCTAACCAAAAGGCACTTACACAGCTTACAGTGGCATGCTTTGCGTCCATGTCGTCATGGTAGACTGCAGAGCGGGAAATGAGAGAAAAACCTGAGTCTGTAAGAATATACATGTTATCTTGCAGTCTTCTGGGAATATACGTACCCAGATACCTAAACAGGTTTCTAAGTCTTTACAAGCTAGCTTGCTGTGTGCTTCTTTTGGATACAATTTCTACTGTCATCTTATATATAGAAATCAGCAGGCTAATTTACAAATACATTGCCAGCTCAGATAGGTGCCTGCAGCCTTTGCGCCAAGTGAAATTGTTAATCTGATTAAGCCTCTCAAACTCTGCTCTCTTTCTTCACAGAACAGCCTCGTACCGAATCTGAGTGGGAAAACAGCTTCACTCTGAAAATGTTTCTTTTTCAGTTTGTCAACCTGAACAGTTCTACCTTTTATATAGCATTCTTCCTTGGAAGGTAGGAATGATATCTTCAACCTTGTATTCACAAAATAAGTGGAGAGGAGAAATAAGATGGACAGTAATGAAAAAAATAGGACCATACTATCTCACATCTTAAAATGCAAATTTCTTACTAGCTCAGTGGGAAAATTGCAGTTTTATTTTCCTTTCAAAGGGCCAGAAATAGACAGGTAGTTTTCATTTCCTAATATCATATTGACGTAATGCTAACTCTTAGCAATTTCACAACTGGGAACTGATGCCACCCCCAATAATATGCATGCAGGCCACTTAGTTCTCTCTTCATGTGTGTAATTTGTATGGTAAGTAAATAATTCAACATCGTGTCTTTTTTTCTTTCTGAGTACTGAATATTTTGCTACTTTTATTATGAGATTTGAACAGTTAACAATGAATTAGGAGCCATCAGATTTTTTTTCCTAGGGAAAACTAACATTTATACTGATTTCATGGAAAGGCAGATAGCACATGCTGAATAAGAAAATGGACTGGCAGTTGAAAACCATTTTTTGACTGACATAAGCAGTTTTATTCAGATTTCCTCTCTGTTCTGCATATGCTGAACATGAAGCAGCACAATACTTGGTATTCACATAAAAATTGAAGTAAAAATATATTTAGCCATTTGTGTGAATTATTCTAGGAATCCCCAAATCGTATTTGCTGCACAACATCTTTTATAGTTAGTCATGCTAAGGTGACGTTAGATTAAAACAACAGTATGATCTTTCTTCTACTGCAGTGAGCAGACTGCTCATACAACATCATTGATGTATATTTGTGTGTTAAAGATTTACAGGACACCCTGGTGCCTACCTAAGGCTGATAAACCGGTGGAGACTGGAAGAGGTGGGTCCTTGCTAACTCCTGTGCTGCTGAAACAAGCTACACACTGATTTATTTGCTGCCCACGGATGCAGTAAATGCAAGCAAAGGCAGACACATAATTCTAAGTATTTTTGAGTGTGCTATTGGGTTTTGAGATGCTTTCTAACTCCACTCTGCTGACACTCTACCATCTGTTACAAAACCATCCGTATATTGATATATGCCCTTTCAATGCTAGCAGTTTCAGTCTGTGCATCACATTTGTATAGTTTAGCCTTTTCTTACATTTTTGTGTTGGAAGGATTTCATCCTTAAAATCAGATATGAATCTGACAACTTTTTGCTTCTGAAAAAATTTCTTCCTCTCAGCTTTTCTAGCCTTGCTGACCAGGGAGCTACATTAATAAAATGACAATTTAAAACACAGATACATAAAATGTACTTAAAGATTGACCAAAACACCTGAACAAACTTCCCAAAAGTTATTGACATAATGTTGGATGTCTACAAAGTCAGATGAAATTGGAGAGAAGTGAGGGATCACTTTTGCAAGTTAAGTACCAACCTCCCCTCCCCCTCCCCCCCCCCCCCCCCCCCCCATTTTTATTTATTTAATTTTTTTTAGCAAATACATTCAGAATTCAAAAACCAGTTATGGAAGGTGAACAGCAGCAGTTTCTGTATTGGTCCTGTAGCATTAGGTGCTGCTGTTTGTATAATCAAATCCCGTGGTTTCTTTGCTGCTTTGCAGATGAATAATGGAAACAACTTTGCAAATATATGACAAATGGCAAGTAGAAAATGCAGGTTTTTACACTGATGATATGAATTTACAAACACTTCCAGATCTCTAAATATTTTCATTTACAGAGGTCATCCAAGCATTAGCAAAGAATTAATAATTTGAAAAGGCTGTCCTAATTTTGAAGTAGTGAATTCTGTACATTCAAGGAAAAAGTAATAAATGGGCAGATAGACTGAACATCCCTCTGAAGTCTGAGGGAGACCAAGTTGACCTAACTGCTGCTGCTGCAAAAAGAACTTGATACAGCCTAGTCCAGCGTCCCTGGGTATATTCAGACCACAGTGTACATAGCACATTAGTGGTGTTATGGCTGTAACATCACTGCTACTTCATTAGTACTTCATCTACCTCTCTTAGGCTATATTTGCTTGTGTGATGATTCCTAAAAATAGAAGGATGATGATTTAATAATAATGCTAGTGAAGTTAATTAAAAAGTGTTTGTGCTACCCTGTTAATCTAAAAAGAAACTCAATGAGGTCAACAGAAACCTCAGCAGGGACCCTGATTATGAGGACTGTATAATGCAGTATGTATTAGAAATTCATATTACATTTTCTTATGAGTCATAACTAATTTCAGATTTTTTCTCCCAAAAAATAAAGAGAAATAGTTCCAGTCCTGTGACTGTAATCTGCTTCACTTGCCCGTAATACCCAGGATTTAACAATATATCTTGGACTCCACTGTTTGGATTTGCAAAGTCAATTATACAAAATGCTGTTTGAGGGGAAAAAGTTTTGGGCACTTTTCTGTTTCTTCTTTATGGCATTGCCTAAATTTTTACTAGCTGAACATCTCTCCTCAGACCAACACCATTTCTTCAAGGCCTGGACCTATGGCTAAAACAAGTAAGCACTCAGAAAGAGATGCTGAGAACTGCTATTTGACAGTTAGGGACTTTCAGTTCTTCAAGAAGATAATATTTTCAGGAATCCACTCAGTCGTATACATTATAAGTACTCAATAAACAGTATTAGGACTATCCTCTAGGCATAAACTCTTTGCATGTGCAGCCAGGAGGAGTCTTTTCTTCATTTTTTGACTCGAAGCATAATTAGACTCCCTAAAAGCTATTGTAATCCTTGGAGAAATTCGGTAGCCTTTACCTCTATCCTACCCTCAATTCCATAACATACTGTCCTGGTTTCAGCTAGGATAGAGTTATCAGAGTAGCTGGTATGGTGTTTAGCTGCTGGCCGGGTTAAACCACAACACATATTAGCAGTATTAGTGTGAAAACTGTACTTGTTTCAGCTGATTCTGTCCCCTGCAGAGAATTAGATGATAGGCTTACAGGGGTCATGGTATGATACAGTTTCATATGCTCCCATAAGTTTATATTATGAAAAATATTAAACAGAACAGCATTAAATTTCCTTTAAGTAAATTATTTAATATAAGTGTTTGCTCTTTAAGAAATGCTTAAAACTGAGCATTATTTCTACTTAACCTTTTGTTTCTTTTTTTCTGTAGTGCCACCCTAGTGGATGCCTTATTGATCTCTGTATGCAAATGGGTATTATAATGGTGCTAAAGCAGACATGGAATAATTTCATGGAACTGGGCTACCCGTAAGTAAACATGTCTATGCTTTTGTAGGTAACAGAAGGATACTAAGTTTATTTTTTTGTTTGTTTTGTTTTTGTTTTTTTTCTGTGACTGGTTACATAAAAACAAGGTACAGTAGCCATTATAATAGAACATTTCCTTTAAGATAGATAGCTCTTAAGCTAGATTTCCAGGCTTGTAGAGATAGTTGTTGTAGGTTTTGTATGTTGAATATGGTTTGAAAAAAAAAAAGGAAAGTGTAATATAGATATTTACAAATAAATAATATGTGAGAAGCACTTGATTCCATTAAATCATATTCCCTGTTTCAAAACTCCTTAAAAATAATTGTAGGACCACTGTATTCCTTGCACAGGCAATATTGTATGTATCATTTTTTATCTATACCAGGAAATTCTAAATTGGATTTCTCCTTGCTGGGTGATAAAAGATGCCTGAAAGGGCAGGTATGAGCTGGAAAAAATGCACTGCTGGCATATGCACTCTCAGAGATAGAAAAATGTACTGACTGGTATGTAGACAAATTCCCTGGTGATCTTCTGGGTATTGTGGAGCTGTGCCCTAGCTATGAAGGTTGACAGTTATTCATTTTCTATTGGTTCATTTCTTATTGATTAGTATTTAATAAGCATGATTAATAGAGACGGTTGATGCTAGAGACTGTGGCAGATCATCAAGTGAAATTAGCAAGTGTGAAAATATAAGAGAGTTGACATTGTCAGAAAGTTTGCCCTTGCAAAGTTCTGCAGTTCGGAGGGATTTGCTTCGCTGCAGGATCCACAGCAGAGCTAGTGCAGAGGTTGGTGCCTGAACTGCAGAATGTGTCGCAGCAGTGATTTCGGGCAGCCTCTGCGGTGATCACATCCAGCCGTAACGAGAATGGAGTAAATGATTTAAATGCACAGAGTAATGGGCAATCAAGGTACTCAACATTCACTATTCGTCTGCCTTCCCCAGTCAGTGCCGAGCGTGCTTCTAGCCAGGATTTTGCAGCTGTTAGGGCTGGAGGAATTAGCAGGGTGGGGAGGGGGGAACAGCAGCAACAACACTGATCCTTCTTTTTCCGCTCCCAGACTCTTATCAGTTTTCATTAGATCTTTCTGCTACCTACTAACAGGGATTTTGAAACCCAATAATAAGCATTGAAGAGAATTAAAGAAGGTGACAGAAGTAGATAAGAGGGGGTTGTTTAAGAACAAGTGCTTTAATAGGAATAAATTATTTTAAGTAAAGTCTGTCCCTTCATTTAGAGTCACAATACAAATGACACAGTCACAGAAATGTGAGAAGCTTAAACCTATTCTACTGGGAGATGTGTTTTCTCTCCAGCCCTTTCACACCACCTCTCTAGCCCTGATAGGCTGCAAGCAAGCACATTTACTCTTTGTATGAAAAAAAAACACTGTTATTTCTGCTAGGGGCATGATTGGAGCCAACACCACCACATGGATGGCCAGAGGATTTAGAGGCAACCCTCTAGTCTAGAATATCACTGCCCCTCCATGCATACACTGGCTATTGCCTGCCAAGTTCCAGGCAGTGCCAGCACTGTGCTACTCCAAAGCTGATAGCGGGAAGTGCTTCTCCATAAGATAGTCCTAGAAGAGAATCCACAGCAGCCTGTTTTGAAGAGTGCTATTTTGCGTCATTTCAGGGTGGCACTCCAGCCCTGGTGCTGATGTGTGCTCCCACAGGGAACATGGAGGCATGCAGCAGGAGTGTCCAGTGCTGTCCAGGGCTACAGGTGTTCTTTAGCAACAGGAACTCCAGTGTCTGCTGTCTCATCTCACACTAATATGAACGGCATTGGCATGTGTTTTGAAATTTCCACCCGAAATTTAAAAACTAGGTTTCAAAGATATTAAAGAGATGCCCCTAGGTTTGATGTGCAAGGGCCTTTATTGTTTCATAGTTCCATGTGTTCATACAAATGTTGGCATGTCAGTGTGGTGCTTCTGCTACATACAAACACCACCTCAAAACCTTCAAAAGCATTTGACATTTCTCTCCTGCACTATATCTACATTTGCAATAACTAGTAAACAAAGTAAAAATGATTGCTTCGTTTGAAGGTGGGAAATAGCAATCTCAAGTTGATATTATTCTTGGAAGAACACATATCAATATTAAAACCTTATTGCATTACATTGCTCATATTTTGCTCAAATATAAATCAGTAAACAGACATCTCTTCGAATTTTACTGTCAGTCTTCAATATTCATAATACTGGTTATGGGTTTCTGCTCGCACAAAGGAGGAAATAACTGGGATCCATCTCAGAATATAGGTCTCCCACCCACCTCATCCTTCACTTTGCCTTTTTTGCAGGAATTCAGTTTTCAGCCCTCTTACCTTCTCATAGTCAGCACAAGAGAGGCAAAGGCCCATAATCATCAGTCACAACCATCTTCCATTCACAGGAATGGCCTTTTTAGCCTATTTTCACATTGATGACTGGCTGAATTATTTGGGTGAGTCAGCACCTTCTAACTTGCTGAGATGAAGGGGCCCACTGCAATTTTGGAGAAAAGCTCTTGTGTTGTTTTGCTTTCTATGCTAATTTTAGCTCATGTCCTTTGTTGGCCCAGTAAGTGCAATTCCTTGACCTGGAGAGGCAAAGGTGTTTACTACAAATGTGGGCACTCATTTCTATTCTGTCTCAGTCTCTCCTGTGCCCCTACACTTGCATTTCTTCAGGAACAGCATGTTTTCTCTGAAGTCCAGTTCAGTCTTCCCCTTCTGTGAGATGGAGAGCTCTCTTAAGTCTGCTGTTAATCTCTTGGCCACCAAGTGTTGTCAGTAGTCCACACACTTCTTTCTGCCCCTTGTTTCTCTGAATGTTTGGCTGCAGACACTAATTACATTCAAGGTATCTCCTTCCCTTCCAGGATAGCTCAGGGACTGCCACCCCCACACAATGTAGAGCCATGCAGAGATGCCATCACACAGGAAGGGATCAAACATCATTAGCAGTCTGGTTACTGGTTTCTCATTTAGAGCTTAACTGTCTCCATACAACATTGCATCCTGCATTATAAACAGACCCTGAAATGATTTGCCATTTTGTATAGGCAAAAATAAGCTAAATAAGTAATAAAAAGATGTCAAAATCCCTTTTTCATTAGAAACCCACTCCCAACATCCCACCAGCCTTATCTGTTTTCATACCTATTACACTGTGTCTTCAGCCACATGCATTAGTAATGCTCTGTTTTCCTATGAATTTGAAAATTCATTTTGCAAGGTATGTTGTGCACACTCAGCCTCTTCCAGTTTATCAATGAACAGTCAATAACAGTCTTTACTTGTTTTCTTTAATTTATTTGAAAATGTAGGCTAATTCAAAACTGGTGGACCAGGAGAAAACTACGGCAAGAGTATGGCACACAGAGAAAAACAAGCTTCCCACAGTGGGAAAAGGACTACAACCTGCAGCCTATGAATGCTTACGGACTCTTTGATGAATACCTAGAAATGAGTATGACACTGACCTTAGCTCTCTCTTTCACTAGATTTTAATGGTATTGCTTTTTTTTCTTTTTTTTTTTTTTTTTTTTTTTTTGATGTGGGCTGGTGTACTTTTTAAACTATTGCTATATGGAGCCAAAGAGGCTGCAAAACAGTTCTTATTCTTACAAGTCAGGTAAGGGATGGGAGTGGGTTTCTAAGAGCCAAACCAAGTCAATGCAGCTAACCACACTGCTGCTGGTTTGCTAATCCCGCATTTATGACATGCTTCTGATTCTGGCTTTGTATGGGGAAGGTTGGTTTCTAAATAGCAGCCCATCTCTTCACCTGTATATGTTTCTGAAGGACTCTGCTGGGTTTTGCTTCCCTGCATTGGGCTTTTATTTTAAACTGAATGGAACAGACTTGGATGCTTATGTTTAAAATTCACTGTCATTTACTGCCTCACTTTTACAAATTAGCTTGCTGTCTAAAAGTATTGCTTTATCCAGAGGAAAGGGGAGAATAACTGCTGTAAACAATGTTAAAGAACAAAAAACTTCTGCCCCGTGTGACTGAACCATGTATATCATGAAAGTTTTTTTCTTTTCTCCGTCACACAATTCTTTTCAAATTAATGACAAATTTGGGAGTCTGAAGACCTGCCTCTGGAAACTTACATAAGGTTTCAAACTGCTGCCTACTTATAATGTAAACCCTAATCTTTGCAAGTATTTAGAGATCCTAGTTGGTGCTGGAGTACAAGTGTAAATTTCTAAAAGCATAGATTATCCACCTCCAAACTCTTCTCCAAATTACAAAATCTGGATGTTGAAGTCCATTCTGGTCACTGATGTGCATTTGTTTTAGTCATCCTTGCTCTGAGATTTGGCAAAGAAGTTCTGCACAGTTGTCACAAGGTTATTGTATAGTACAGCATAATAAGGAATGTTTGTCTGTGTGATACTTCAGTATCTGAGAACATAGAATTAGAGCTCAATAGTTATACTGTGACCTTTCCCTTTCTTTCCTAGTTCTTCAGTTTGGGTTCACAACCATTTTTGTGGCAGCTTTTCCACTGGCACCACTTCTGGCCTTACTTAACAATATTATTGAAATTCGGCTTGATGCATACAAATTTGTCACCCAGTGGAGAAGACCTTTAGCTTCAAGAGCCAAAGATATAGGTGAGTTCTTTGTTACATGTGTGTGCTATTTTTAGGGCAAAATACTGACCACTTCAAGTAAGAGCAGATTAAGGAATTTTCAGTCTTCTTCCACATTAACAATATACAATTTGACTGTCCTAAAAAGCAGGGAAAAAAAGAAAAAAGAAAAAAGAAAAAAGAAAAAAGAAAAAGAAAGAAAAACAAACAAACCAAAACAAAACAAAATTCTTGTAATGACTTTCTGGGTGACTTAACAGCCAAAATGCTTTAATGAAGTGATCAGTGTTCTCTGCAGGTTTCTTATTGTGGCAGACACACTATCTGAACACAGAACACAGAGCAGCAGAAGCATCAAAGTCAAGTTAAAGCAGCCTCCATTTGATAAGGTTACTGTGTGTTTTCTATTTACCTGGCCAAAAATGTCACCTGTGACTTAGTGGCTATGTTCACTAGGTCCACTGGCATGAGACAGGATGGGTCTAAATCACAAGAGACTACTTGTCCTCAGTGAGGAATGACTACACTGCTAAATACAGGGTTCACATAACTTTGAGGTCACTCATCTGTACACTGCTGCAAGGACTCTCTGGACACATATTGATTATAAATCTCCTCCATCCTTCCAGCGTGCAAAAGCAGAAGGACGCGATAAAGCAAACTTATTTGCCCAATGCTGAATTCCTGGTGTCTTTGGAGGGGTAAATAGGATACCTCACTGCCCAACTGCACTGCAAAAAAGAGCAGCCCTCCCAATGAAATAGCAGAATCCTAGGCTTTCTGCTCTCAGAGAGCTTTACCATCTGCCTCAAATCTATGTCTGAGAAAAGCCTCGTGGGTGAACATTGTCGCTCTGTGAGGTGTTCAGCCAGTACACAGCATACACAACAGACAATTTCTGAAAAGACAGTTATATAATTTAAATAATGAAAGCACAGAAAAATGGTTGTTGGGTTTTTGGTTTGGTTTGGTTTTTGCTTTTTTTTTTTTTTTTTTTTTTTTTCAGGCAGATTCAGGTGTTATTTCTCAAAATGTGTTGTATTTGGTCCCTATTCAGAAAAGTTTTTAGGGATAGCATGATGCCTCATTAAAATCAATGGGTACATCTAACTTGCCTTTGATTATTTCTCACTGATGGTCCTCATGATCAGAGTTGTGTCTGTACCACAAGATCTGTCAGGCAGTTAAAACTGAACATACCGGGGACCATGTGCCACAATATAGCATTAGCATGGTATGAATATTTTGATACAGAGAGATATGTACTGACCAGCCATACACAAGTTATATGCAAGGCCAGAAAGGCCTTGCATATAATAGATTACATATACTCACAGCAGGCACACTGTGGGAACATATGCCACTGCAGATCCTCCTCAAAGGCTGGATAGCCATCATCATAAGCAAGGAGGTTTACCATGTTTAAAACTGTCCACAGGGTTATGGGGTTTGCTGGAACCAAGATCTTCATGAGCATTGTTGCTGGCTTCATTGAGATAATTTGCAGGATAAACAAAATTCCTACCCAGTGGGAACATAAATCTTGTTCTCTGAGGTCCAGCTGAAAATAAAAGGAAAAAAAAAATTTTTAGTCAGTGACTCTGATAGAAACTACATAAGAAGGTTTTTGGACAGCTGCTTCAGAGCATGCAGTATTTGAAGTATTTTGGACCTTGTTTTTCCTGGAGCTAACATACCCTCCTTATTATACAGGAATCTGGTATGGAATTCTGGAAGGCATTGGAATTCTTTCTGTTATCACAAATGCATTCGTTATAGCTGTGACATCAGATTTCATCCCTCGACTTGTTTATGCTTACAAATACGGACCTTGTGCAGGCCAAGGAGAAGCTGGACAAAAGTAAGCTTTTCCCTAGGAAAAGAGTTGTGCATGAAAAATCTCTTACTTCTTGAACAGATGTGACAGTACCGTCTGTGTATGTACTGATTACACTAACCCATAAGTATTGTTTGTGCTTAGCTAGCAGATACTAGACATAGATATTGACACTTTGCATATTCATAGAGTGGCTTGCTGAGTGACAATAATCCATGACATTAATTCAAGGAAAGCATGGCAGAACTGTTGCAGAAATTTGGCATATCTAATAGTATGCTGCACAAGTTGCATTTCCTAGCTGGTATACATGGATAAAATCCTCTCTTCGTTCTGAAGCTGAGCAGATATTTATCAGTTATGGATTTGATTTAATCAGCATTTAAAACTTATTCATTAAGCTGTATTTCCTGTATTCAGTATGTGTTGTTCCAAAAAGTAGTGTCTAACAAGATGAAGCAGTTCCCAACTAATAAATCAAGATATACTTACAGAGCAAAGTAATTTGTCTTTCTTCTAAAACTAGAGTCCTTCGATTACATCTTTCAGGAGACATTTGTGAACTGAACCCCTGCTGCCTAAGTAAATTTTCATTCAGTGTTGGTAAACACTGAGATTACTTTAGAGTGCGCACACTGCCAGTAAGTATGAGTATAACTGCTACATTGCAACTTGTAGAACCCAGGCTGTTGAGCAGGGGGAAGGTCACTGAATCCAGCTGACCACAGATAGACACATTTTGTAAACAATCTGCTAGCAGCTGCATTAGTAAGAACCTGCTGTTCAAAGAAACCCAAGCTTAACACAAAAGCTTACATTCAGCCGTTGGACTTAAGGCAGATTGATTTTTCTACCTTGCTATGGAAAGTGGTTTCTTCTGTCGCTGCTTTTTTGCCATCTTTTGATTGTCAATACTGTTTAACTGTACTGGCAGAAGAAGAGCAGTTGGTGTTGCAGTTCTTGATTAGCAATGCTGCTAACTTGCTGTCCTGAAAGGGGTCTGGCATTTTAGTAGGTGCCTGGGGAAATGTTCCTTTTACTTTCATGAAGAGTTAAAGACCCTTTGCTGGTAAGGTGTTTGGTCCGGTGCCAGTTTTTGCTTTGCTTGTGCTGTGACGAAGATCCATAGGACACTGAGGCACTGTCATCAATTTTTCCTGCTACTGATTTTCTCAGAGCCAATGCGCAGGACAAAAACAATGCCTTTAGAAATCTGATTTATGTAAGGAATCAAATGACTCACCGGTTTTGAAACTTGTTCTGCATAGGGAAAGTAGCTTGGCTCACAGAGGAAGCTCTTAACTTTTTACAAAACTCTTGTATGGTGTTATCACACCTTTGCTGGTTTTCTGAGTAAATTTCTCAGTTGAAACCATCAGATATTAATCCTGTGGAAGAGCCAACTAACATAAAAATTATATATGTCATCATTCTGGATATTGGTATTCATAACACTGTTACAAAAGCAGGAAGCTGTTAAAAAATACACAGGAATATTGAATTTTCTCAAATTAAGGAGTCAAGACTAACCATGAGAGAGGTTCTCTTTTCTTTCCCAAGACATCTGTAGGTATTAGGTCCATGTAACACCCAGTGATACTAGAAAAATACTGAGATTAAATTAAGTTCCAAATCCAATCACAATGGAGATTTTGACTCAAAGCTAAATGGTACTTAAATATAATTTCTGAGAGGTTTTAAAATCCATTGGGAGGCGGGGGGGGTGGGGGGGGGAGAAGGAAGAAAAAAGAGTCAACTCTAACTGTACAGCAAATGATATGATGGAGAATTTCTTAAAGCTTTTTGGACCTTTGGCAAAACAACCAGAAATAATAACCCAAATTTAAGCTTTCTGGTTTGGTAGTGCTGAATTGTAATGATAACAGTATTAGACCAAGTCCACCATATCAAGCCAAAGTGGATTTTTAAACATCTGTGTAGATCACCCAAGGCTGTTGGATACCCACAATAGTTCTTAGCAGGACAAAATTGATTTTCAAATATACTTTAAAAGCAGATTTCACACCTCAGTTGCCTGACCTATCATTCCTCAGTTCAGATATGTGTCTAAATAACTGTAGATTTTTTCTAGAAGTCAAAGCAGTATTATAGCAGATCTGGTTCAATGGAGGTGTAAGAATCACTTTTTCTTGCTGTCTTAAATATCCCCATGGGTCAGAACTGCCTGGCAAAACTGTACCAACAGGGATACTTAGAAGCTATCCTTATGGTATCTAAATTTGTTCATCGATTTGAGAGAATTAACTATGTTTTGTGTGGTAATTATATTCACCTTTTGGGTTCTAATACAGTATTTAAAGACAGTATGCAGTACTGTTTCATGGATGGCTAAGATTGTACCTCTTGCGGTGTTGCAAAATAGGTTTTAAATATCTTTCTGATTAGCTCAGTGCAGCATATAAATTATGCAAATGAAGATAGGTTGATTTGATCCATCCTTCACCCAGGCTCAAAATCTGGCAACACTTTATAATTCTGTTGATGGTCTCTTAGTTTAGATTTGTAGATGATTTGGGTCAAGTATATCAAGAACAGTGGGACAGCACTAAAAATAGATGGCCACAGTGGTGATGTGGCTGCTTATTTCAGGTTTTGCTAGCTGCAGTCTTTTCTTCTCAGTTGGCCAGAGAATTTAGCACTTTCTCATCCCCACTGCTCTGCAGCATGCTGAGCGGTGTATGTAGACTTATATGTGCTTGAACAGTACAGAGTGAAAAGTACAGTGCACGTGCCATATCTCTCTTCATCCTTATTAATACTAAATTTGAGCCTTCTTGTGACTCCTACAACTCCAGGCAATGCACATTCTCCTACTCAGTGTTCTCCAAACTCTGCCTAACCCTCCCAATGCTCAGCCACCCTGGGATCTGTTAATAATGAGTTCCTCTGATTAACAAGACATTTTGTAAAAAAAAATTAAAATAAAAATAAAATCATATTTCCCTTAGCTTGTTTTAGGTGTATTGGTATTCCATTTAATTTAATGTCCCTTTGTGCTTGTACCAAGTGGGTGACAGTGGGAATATTCTAATTATCTTCTAGGTGCCATTCATTATTTTCTAAGCCTCCCTTCTTTTCAAAGGTAACCAGTCCCAGTCTTCACCATTATCTTTGCCAATAAAAATCTGTCATTGCTTCAGTTTTATTGTCCATCTGATCTAATTCAGAATTCTTTCATGCTGCCTCAGTACCCCTTTCAAATATTAATAAGCATCACAGTTAAACTGCGGATTTCATGAAACCCAGAGAATATCCTCCTAGGTGAAATAGTTAATGGAAAAACCTTGCTGTGTCTTGTCTAAAGGATTTTTTCCCCTCTAGGTGTATGGTTGGCTATGTTAATGCCAGTTTATCAGTATTTCTGGTGTCTGACTTTGAAAACCGCTCAGAACCTACATCAAATGGAAGTGAATTCTCTGGTTCACCATTAAAATACTGTAGGTAAGTATCTGATCAAAATACCTCTCTACATTAAGACATTTCAAAGGAGAAACATCATGGTACATTTTGGGTTGAAACTTATTTTCAAAACTTTAAAAAAAAAAAAAGGAAAGAAAAAACTGCTATTCAAAGATGCACTTGGCATACTTCTTGGTTGTTACCCACATTATTCCTTCCTTAGACGAAGAAGTTGAAAAGTGGATATCTGGGAGGTGTTCCTAATACAGGATTTGTATAATGTCATGGCTTGAATCAGATGCCACCGTCATGGAGAAATATGGTATCAAAAGGCCAATAATGGGTGACTGATTATATCAGATGAAGTTGTAATCAGATTTTATCATATCCTGTACAAGGAAGTCAACTAAAGATTGCATAGAAGTGACCACATTGAGTTATTTCGCAGTCTGGCATAAACAGAGTCTGTCCTAAGCTACCTTTATGAAACATCAAGTCTATCATTTCCTAACAGATGAATAGTTAATATGTTTGTCATTGCTTACAGGTGTAATTATTAGTAGTAATCATATGCTTCTGGTTTGAATCAGAATAAAATGAGCAGTTAATCATCTTTGTGTCTTCATCATTAGCCAGTAGATTGGGGAAATAGCAGTCTGAGACTGGCCTGTGATGAGAGACTTGCAACTGATTAATTTTAATGGTCCAGAGAATCAAAGTCTTAAATGGAGTCCCAGGCAAAAATAGCAAATGGCAGATACTGTTGCCATTTTTCTATGGCAATACTACTTTACCAGCAAGAGTCCTGGTAGCTGCAGGTACAAGTAGCCACAGTATTTTTCACTTTGAAAAAATAATATACACATTCATGAGTACCTCAAGAAAAAGATACTCTGTGATACAGCAAAAGTTAATGATATCCTGTGATATTGTGGCATTTTTATTAGTACTAATATGTAGAAGTGATGTAGCATAGTGAGTGCTGTGTGTGTATGTGACATTAATGGTTTCATTTAAATAACTGATACTTAAGACTCTGACAAAACTTATTTTTCAGGAAGATATTCCTAATGTTGAATCCATAGATAATATTTTCTGTGGAGCAGAGCTGCTTTCCGAATACTTCTTTCCACATAGTTTGCCATGACACCTTTTAATAACGTTTTTGGATTCTGATAATTTTTTTCTCCCTCTTTAATTTCTTTCTTCCCCAGCTTCAAGCATGAGGTTGCTGCCACTTAAAGCCAGTGGTAGAAAACCCATCAATAAATGCAAAAGTTGTCCCCTCAATATCCCATACATAAAATGCTATTAAAACTGTTGCCATAAATCTCTAGAAGATAAATCTGTTCTTGGTGGGACACTGAATTGTTACGTATATCTACCCTTGAAAGAAAGTGAACATCTTACTTTCTTTAGCTGCGTTTATCAGCTACTTAGCCCATCTGAATTCTGCCAAAGTATCAGTCATTTTAATTGCATTTTAAGCCAGGTATTGATAGTGAGGTAAGGAAATATGTCCTGCTGTAGTGTGGGCACTTTTCCAGGAAGGCAGTCTGTCTGAAAAAAAAAAAAAAAAAAAAAACAGTGGTCATATTCTGTTAACTCATCTAGAACCCCGGTGCCATGCTATTCTGGTTGTTTATAAAATGTTTCCCCATTTCATCCTGTGTAGTGTGTGCTTCCTAACATGGAGACACACTCTACTGACTTGGGACTTTTGTCCAGGGGCTTCTGTTTTCAGGATGCTTAGGATATTGTAAAACATCCTAACCTATGAAGTCAGAGTGCCATTTGCAGAAGGGAAGATCATCTCAGATTTAAGAACTTGCACTGGAGATAATACAATTCAATAGGGTTTTGTTCCTGACTTAGACATCAAGACAGAGTGTATTTCATTTAGTGTAGCACCCTCTGCAATCTAAGGTGAATCTTCAGGGAGAAATGTGCATTATCTGTAATAGAGATGAAATAACAATTTGTTTCTTTTGTTCATCTGTGTTTTCTTTAGTTTCTTAAAACTAACGTATATATAGGATTTGGGGAATTTTTTATAATGATTTTTCTGTCCCATGTAGGAAACAAATTAAGGAGAATACAATTTTTCTACTACTTTTAAATTGTTTCTGTAATAATATTTTGGAATTCTCATGTTGCTAATAGAAATATGTTGCAGCAGGGTAGGAGCTTACTAAATAAAATACTTTTCCTGTCTTTCAGGTACAGAGACTACCGAGACCCTCCTCACTCCCCAGTGCCCTATGGCTACACGTTGCAGTTCTGGCATGTCCTAGCAGCACGGTTGGCTTTCATTATTGTATTTGAGGTCAGTGACCATTCAGGTGACAAGTCTTTATAACAAAAACAACAAAATGGAACAAATTTCCATTTGAAGATTTTTCATTGAGCTGTTCCATGATGCCACCTCTTAAGCTTCTTGTGTTACTTTCTGCTATTTGCATTGTGCTTTATATTCTCTTATCTGTTTTCTGAACAGTCACAAGTATTTAGGTTTTAATAAACAGGGGAAAGCAACAATTTAAAAGCTATAACAGTGACGTGCAAAGGAGAAAGAAATGATGCTTTTAATTATTTTTTGAGTTTTGGCATTAGTACCCTAGTTAGGCTGTAAAGATGTATGTGGGCTAGTGAGTGAGTAAGTAGTATGGAGCATAATAAGAAAAGATAAAATTTGAACAAGTGAAAAATGAAGATAGTGTAAGTTACAGTATTTATTCATTTAGCTTTTTTCTCTATTTTAAATACCAGTCATTTCCACAGAATGATTAGCATCACAAAGCTGAAGATGATAAAAAAGATTAAATGCCTTTGCCAATGTTCATAATACTAGTACTTACTGCCACTATCTCAAAAGTATTTAAAATAAACCAGAGAAAACCCAGCTTCACATGGCTGGTAATCCCATCCTGATTTTGAAAAAGAGAGAGAGGAAGGTAGATAAATAAGCCATGATCATTTACAAAATAAGGTGCAACTCATAAGGCCTAAATTTCAGGTGCCTGAATATTTCATGTCAGAACCCAGGTGCTCAGCATTTTGAGTTTGAGTTTGAGATGCATTTTATACTGTGCAGAAGCCAAACAGGGAAAAATAAATAAATAAATAAATAAATAAATAAACTACTCCTCTACTCTTTACTCAATTCTCTTCTCTGAAATCATAGCAACAGGGCTTCCAACACAGATATGGAAGTTGTAATCACCATAAATTATTGGCATACTGTTCATGAATACATACTGCATTTCTGACTCACATTGCTGTGTAAATTAATTCAGCACCTCTTTTAGACAGAACATTTGAGCTTTTGAGTTAGAAGAGGTTTCGCCTTCACTTTTCTTCTAGATTATTTCTTGCCTTGGGTTGTCTTGGTAGCTCAGCAGAAGTCCAAGTGAATTCCCCTGACTCTAGTTTTCAGCCCTCCCCAAATAAAGGTGGAATACAGCATCACAGGCTGGCATCTCTCCTTGCCCCATGATGGGCTAACTAATTGGAGACCAGTCCTATGTAGATCAGCTTTTCTGTGAACTCTACCATGCTCAAGGAAACATTAGGGGTGGGGAAAGATTTCATAGAGGCCTGGTCGGCTTCATCTCTTTGTTTCCTGAGCTGTCCATACTGAGAGCGAGGGTACCTTTTCCCAAAAAAGACTTCAAGAATGGCCTTGGCAGGTCAGCCTAAGGAGTTTTAAAATTGAAGAGAGACTAGTTTTTTGACACTCATAGGCACCTGGTATACAGGTTGTTGGAGATCTTCAAAAGCCATTTGGACATGGTCCTGGCTCCATGGGCCTCCTCCAGGTGGCCCTGCCTGAGCAGGGGAGTTGGACAGGATGACCTCCAGAGACCCCTTCCAACCTGAACCATTCTGTGATGCTGTGTAAAGGCAGCGTGGAATAAGGACAAAGGTAACTGCAGCAAGACAAATCAGTCCTGCTGAAGTCTCGGTGCCCAGCTAAATGTGCAGCCTGTTGTGGAATAGCTTTTTGGATCTGCCCAATGCTTGCACAAGAGAACTGACTTTGTTTTGCTCCAGCCAAAGCCATAGACTGGCTCATGGCTGTCTCCCTCAGCAGAGACCACTCCATTTTTTGGCACTGCAAACCACTTCCTTAAATATCTCTTTGAAATCATAAAGGTAATTGCAGCAGAAACAATACCCGTCTTTCGCTATGGAAAACACTGATAGATGTATTGTGTTTGCCACAGCAGTTACAGTAGAAGATTGCACTAAGAGGTAAGAGATTCAAGACAGGTTGTTGTTGTTTTTTTCACAAATTAAGTAACTACTTCAGCTCAGACAACCATTTGACACTTTTGAGCAAGTGTATGTAATTATTTCTGGATATCTTGGCCTCCCTCAAAAACAAGAAGTACTTCCTATCACTGTAAGATGAATTATTTGTCCAGGCTAAACCGAGAGTTCAGTGAAAATGCTATGACTGAAGAAGCTTTTTCTTTTCTTTTCTTTTCTTTTCTTTTCTTTTCTTTTCTTTTCTTTTCTTTTCTTTTCTTTTCTTTTCTTTTCTTTTCTTTTCTTTTTTCTTTTTAGATTTGGAATACAAACAGCAATTAAGGTATTGAAGGTTTGAGTTTTTGTTTGTTTGTTTGTTTCTCATGAGGGAAGAATATATGGGAAAATATGTTACATTTTCTTTTCAGTGCCTTTCAAAGGAAGAGTTCTGGTTAGAGAAGAAGTACTTTTATTTCTCCAATCTGGAATGAGTGTTCTTGCTGAGACAGAGGATTTGGGTTTCTCAGCACCTCCTCTCAAGTGTGTAAATCTCCTAGCACCATCTTTGATCAATCAAAAGAGGACACCAGAGCTGTCCTCCCCTATCACACTCAAGCTTTGCTGTGGCATGCCTAAAACACAAGAACACAAGGGACAAAAGATCACCTTGTGTTTAATTGGGATATTGGGATGTTTAATAATTAGCAATATGCCTTTGGATTAAAGATACACAGTGTAAGAAAAAAAAAAAAAAATTTGTTTTGTATGGGTAACATTGCTTCCAGTACTGATGCAATGGTTTTCCAGCAACAGGAAAGTATTATATCATTTGATCTTCCTCCTCCTGCAGAGGAATCCGCTAATACCAGTCCCTGCCCAGACAACCTTACTGTTTGAACACAGAGGTCATCCAACAGTTTCGAGGCTTCATTTGGGCCGAGCTGCTCTTGACCTTTGCTGAGATCCATAGTTCATTGACTTTGGAGTTTTTGTGGGGGAAAATCTTCATGATTTGGTTTCTTCAGATTTAGTAATGCTTTAGTTCCAACACAGCATCTTTATGTGAATTGGAAGGAAAGGGTTTTCAGGAGGTATGGAAAGTACTTGTTTTCTTAAGATTTTCATTCTTCACTTTTTTTTTTCTTTTTTTTTTTTTTTTTTTCACAGCACCTTGTCTTTTGCATAAAGCACCTGATTTCCTACTTAATCCCAGATCTCCCAAAAGACCTGAGGGATCGGATGAGGAGAGAAAAATACCTGATTCAGGAAATGATGTACGAAGCAGAATTAGAACGTCTACAGAAGGAACGAAAGGAAAGAAAGAAGAATGGAAAATCTTATCACAATGAGTGGCCATGATGGGGTGAGGAAGAAACTGCTTAAAAGAAGATAGGAATTCTGTTTATTAAAAAAAATCCTGGTTTTCTGCAGTGAAAGAGGAATAGTCAATCACTGTTGTGTGCACTTATCACAAGTGTGCCCATGGTTAATATGGCGCATACTGTGATAAATCTTTTGAAATTAGGGGTCTTACAAGGCTTAGTCTTCTCCAGAGCTAACATTGCCATGAGCAGAGCAGACCAATGAGTAAGTCTCTGCACTCTTTCCAGGAAGCTCCCATGCATGACTTAAGTTCAGGGTCCTGAACTTTAAAGCAATTATATATCTTATAGTGCTTTACAGAACCTAGTGATCTCATGGCTCCTGCTCATGACTGAGCTGCTATTTCATAGCCAATGACTGCACATTAACAACACAACAGTACATGTCCACATGTGTGGCCAGCACCTGCAGCGTATGCATGGCAGTGATGCCCTCTCCCATGGTGGACTAAGCTGTGTTAGCTTGCATTTACCATCAGTTAAAGTCACATATGTGGACTGTTTCTATAACTTCAACAGTACCTAATTATTTTTAGGAGGATATGCTTGATCATGAGTCCAATCAGCTGGTCTAACAGTTCTGAAAAAATTTGTGTGCAGAAGTGCTGGCAGACAGCTATCCAAATGTGGCCAGAGGTGACTAACTGTAGTGTCACTTATTTGGAAGTATTATTGTGAAAGGTTGGTAACAAGTTTTAAATGTTTGAACTGTGCCTTTTCAGCTGCAGGACTGTCTGAAGGAAACAAATTGGGTTAGGACATCTTGCCCAAAATTGCCCACGTAGTCGATCACCAGACCACACCTAGGCCCCATCAGGAATTAGGGTGTACGATACAGATAACAGCAGCAGACAGTCTGTCTTAAAGAGCTAAGTGGGGGGGGGGGGGGAGAAAAAAAAAAAAAAAAAAGATGAACAAGGTCAGCAGAACAAGAGAACACAGTCATTCAACATCTCGGCTCTTGTAACTTTTTCTTTATTCCTCTTTGTTATCTAAGGAGGGGAGTAGTGGGAAACAACCAGACTGATAACACAAAATGGCTTGAAATCCTTCATGCAGAACAATTCTACACAGGCTGTAGAATTAGATTTGGCTGAAATGGGCCACTGTTTATATCCTTTTACAAATCATTTAGCATTAAGAAATTAAAGAATTTGCTGACCATTAGCCCAAAATAGGAGAGTTGTAAGTCTGAAGACTGCTGAAGTGTTGGATGGAGCAACATGAATCAAAAGGCTGAGTGTTGTGAAAGCCCTACCACCTCTTGTCTCAAAGTGATTCTTGCAGAATGTGCAGCGGCATACTCAGCCACAACATTTCTTCATGAAGAGGTTCAAAAGCCAAGACTGTAAGAAGACAGGTGGAAGTAGATGTACGTCTTGGTGATGATACAGCTAGATACAAAGTCCTGGAGCTGATCAATTCACTTTACCCTTTTCCAATGACTGGAGCTCCATCAGAAATATCAAGGAATATTGACCTTGTTAGTCTGAAGGTGTTTAAGAAGGAGGAAAAATCGGCAAATTGTTCCTACAAGTTCCTCTAGAAACCATTTGACAGAAGGGCTAAAATTTGCCCTTCTGGAGTGAGCACACAGTGGTCGGATGCCTCAGACTCCACAAGACATCAGGACCACTTGCACATATTGCCAAATTAGATCCATCAACTTCTTTCCACTGCAGGGTAGAACTGTGCTACTTCTATGGGAAAGAAAGTTTTAATAAAAGGTAATACGTCTTAGTGGAAGAAAATGTTTGCACCCTGATCTCTGTAGAGCCACTGCCTGCCTACCCTTTGCTTCCTTGCAATAAGGTACATCCTCCACTAGTGACTGTCATCCTACCTGAAGAGGATAAATGCCACAGCAGCTCCCATTATCAGGCACTCCTGGCCCAGGCTTGGTGTTCCCATGAGGCAGCGTAGTCACTGAAGGGGTTTCAGGATGAATCTGTTCTGTGTTGACTTGGTGCCAAAATGAATGAGGAAGACAACTAATGGTTATGGGGTGTATTTCTGCCTAACAAGCAAGTGAACTTGTTTGTTCATCTTTGCTTCAGCAGCTGTGGACACAGCCCATATGGGCAGTACAGAAATGGGGATATTCTGTCTCTGTAAATAGGGGGTGGAGGTTAGGCAATGGCATCCTTTGATACACACATGCCAGATGGGTTAGTATTTACCATCCACCACCTACGGGTGTCTATTGCACTTGCAATCTGGATGCTCTCAAGCAGGATCACCATGCAAAATCACATTCAGACCAAATTTGCTCGATCAATCGGATTAGATTGCATACCCTCTGTTTAATATCTAAATTAACAGATGACTAGCTTAGGAAATGTTTGTTAAGTAGTAAAATGAGTTGTGAGTCATGCATAAAATCAGTCTCACCCAAATGAGTGCAAAGCTTTGCCAACTCCTGCAGGAAGATAAAGCTTTGTCACTGGAGATCTCAGTAACTTCCCAGTAACTTCCCAGAACGAATTGAAATCTAGTAGAATATAAGTTGACTTCCATTCTGGAGGAATCACAGCAATATATTGTGTCAAAACAAATAAAGTGCATCAAAAATACAATACATACAAATTGCTTTTGGTAGAAGTTTTCAACATAGCTACATTGTGATGAATTTTCATGACACTACCTTGCTAGAGGTTGCATCCTGTTCTGTTCAAGCCGAGAATGTGAGTTGGCTGTTTACCAAGCTTGTGTTGAGCATGATGCTGAAAGGGGCTCTGACCTCCCTGGCAGTTCCTGAGTACATTTCTGTCACTTAATGTTGACCAGTCACCCCACTGATGTTTCAGTGCTTCAGAATAGATTTCCCTTTAGTCCTTCAAAGCTATGTAGCGGAACACTCAGGAAAGACAACCTCTTTCTATTTATTTCATTAGTTAGGAAAATATAATACAAGCAATAGGCTAATGATAATAAATGGAATTTTAAATGGTCTCTAGATAGCGAATTTATGTCATTCCCTTCTTTCTGATCTGATGACGGGTTTTGTTTAAACCTCCAGGTGACAGTCCTATATGTTGTTTACTTACTCAAGCTCCAAGAGAGCACTACCTTCAAAGGAATGAGAAAAAGTGCAACCTCAATGCATGCCACAGACATTTTCCATAGCAAGCAGGACAGCACACATCAAAGGATTTACTGTGAAATCATCCTACAATCAGCATAGATTGATCTCAATAGACCACTCTTGACAGCAAGCATGTACTTCATGAGCAGTTACACACCAGTTTTTAAAACCAAGGAAAAAACTGTATATTGGGACTGTTTTTCAGCCTGTTTGCTACGTTTTTTGCATTCTGTCCCATATTGGTTTTACAAATCTTAGAAGAAATGTAAATGAACAACCTGGATACTTTAACAAAAGAAAAAGCCTAAGTATAGAACATCATCTGTGTTCAAACCACCAAATATTACAATGGAATCCCTGTTTACAAATCAGTTCTTTCTTTATTTAAAGTCTTTCTGATGGAAGTTATGTTATTTACCATATATATATAATATATATATAAAGTATATAGAGAGATTGTTTATTTGTAAATAGAAAAAAATCCTACGAAGAAGAATGTCAAGTTTTCACACTTTAAAAAAAATCATCAACATAAAGCCATGTTTAATGCTTGTATAATGTGACGCAATAAACTTTAAAATAAATTACGCATATGAAATATTTGCTGTTTGGTGTTCATGATTTTTTTTCTGTTTCCCTTATTTGTTCAGAAAGCAAACAGACCAGTTGAGTAGAAGCAAAAGTAAATGCAAACCTAAAAGGGCCAGGATCCATCACTGCCTTCTCTGTGAATCCTTTGTGTATTTACATAGTCAATTATTGTTTCTGTTGTGTATTTAGTTCACTTTTTAATGTTCCCACTTGCTTTTTCTCTTGACCCTGACAGATGCTACATGTAATTTGGACAGTGTGGAGGGCTCCTACTCCCATGGAATTAATTGGCTTGGCCATCCTTCATTTCATTGTTGGTTGAGTTTTTAGCTGGGAGAGATGAAGGATCAAGGTGCAGGAGCATGATGGAGACATTGAGAATTGTCTTGCTGCTTTTACACAAGGCCCTGGCTCTGTGTCCAACTAGCTGAGGACAGTGTATAATCCCAGAGAAAATATTATTCAAAATTAACTGTTTTAATTAGTGATGCCAATTAAAGTAACAAGCATATAGAAAAAAAAAAGCAAAGCAGAAAGAGTCACTTCTTGGCTCTGCAGCAATCATGGGAGGTGAACTAACAAGAAAAGGGATAGTTACCAGGGTCACCTGCAATGTTTAAAAATGTTTGCCTCTTACAGCAAGGTATTTTCCCCAGTAAAAACTCATTTTGTAGACCCACAGATATCAACTAGCCCAAACTTTCACTTCATACCAAAATTAGAGTTAAATGAAGTGCTCAAAAAAAGTAACTTCAAGCAATGACTTATGTGTTTTCTCTGTTTTAATAAATTATGTGAATTCAAAGTACTGAGGAAAAACTCTGTGACACTACATTTTTTTCTTAAGTAGGATAATCAGCAAGATTAGTCTTCTCTCCATGAACAGAACAGGTAGAAGCCACAGGTCACGCAGGATAGTTTAAGGCAGTATTGACTACAGTGCAAACAGGGATCTCAGCACAGAGTGGTGCAACATAGGCCATACTGATGCTGTTCAATAAAACAGCAATCAGTCACCCTCCTGAGGAGCAGGTTCAGATGGGATTTCAGCATGTGGGTTGGGAGAGCTGTAACCATACCAGGTGGCACATAAACCAAGGGCTTGCAATAGGCTTCTCTTTTGTCCATGGCTTACTATGTGTCACTAAGCAGAGACACACAGAGGGACACCAGTCCTTTTCACCACATTTTGGTTCTCTGTAGCAGAGTGGAAATACCATTACTTACTCTTGAGCAGATCTGTGGGATGCAAATACCTGGTAACTACAAATTATTTTACTCCAAGGCTCAAAAACTATTTTGCAGCACAAAGTGCAGTATCAGTTTTTGTCATGAAGTCAAGGCACAAGGCTGCATGAGCTGCACTTAACCATTCGATGTTTGGAAAGCATAGGCAGCTCATTCACTCAGTGGGCTAGTTGTCTCAGGGAGACTAGGACAGTCCCAGAACAGAGGCCTCTGTCCTGAATCCCAGAAGACTTTATACAGCATGCTATTCATCATCTCAGAACAGATCTTAGATATGGGGACACAAGATGTAACACCAGGTATTTATCCTGCTTGCTGGGATTTATTCTGCTTGCCCTTCTGCACAGTGTTCTGACACTAACCTGGTCACAGCACTGCAGCAGAGGAATGAGAGACAAGGGGATGGCCCGAAATTCTTCATTGGATTGTGCAAGTGCATGTTTCAGGAGGCAGAGAGGAAGCCTGCCTTCATCACGTCATTTTGCACTGGGTTAGCTGACGGAGATGTGCTCCTAGTGGCAAGCCGTGCACGGTCTATCTGGTCTGTACTCCTCTAGGAGAGGTCTGCTCCCATTTTTAATTCCTAATGTTTTCTGATCTTGTCAGCTCATCTTACACAGGAGATCACCAAATGCCCACTGTCACTGGGGCACAGAATAGATTAAGAGCTAAAGGGCCCAAATTGGCATAGATAAACTAGCACTGAGTCAAACCCCAAATTATAGCAGCTCAGCACAGGGTACAACTGCAGCATAACTTCTAGAGAGTTTAAGACACACAGTCAGTGTTTGATTTAAATCTCAAGCATGACAGCTTTATAAGCTTCACAGCTTGGCTTTCCTGCAATGACTTTTATTACCGATTTGGTTTCATTGCTGTAGACAAGTTTTGAACACCTACATATACCCGTAGCAGAAAGTCTGCAGTGCAAAAACAACACAGTGGGTCAAATAGTCTGGTCCCTGTTGTACCAGAAAGCAGATAGGACAAGGAAGCTATGGTGGTTTTTACTCTTCCAAGCCAGAAGTACATGGTCAAGGAGGGATGTGCTGTTGAGCTCCTCTTGGCAGCCCCACCAGAGGATGAGCCATCCAGTACCCTGCAGCCACGGACAAGATTTTATCAAACTACAGCCTATGTAATCCCTTCCTTACCTGGGGACTGCACAGTGGACTCTGCTCACGATAAAACAACATACTCTGGCCTGATCTGTCCCAGTCTTGCAACTGAATCCCGTGAATGACAACAGGGACTGCACGAACACAAATGGCTATAGCAGGTTTCAGCTCACAGCCCCACACATAACGGCAGTGGCAACTGCAGGTGCAGCCTTCTCTCTTGCCCAGTACAGGAAAGAGGGCCATCTTCTTCCATTTACATCTTTGCTACAGTACACCCAGTCCAGTACAAGAGTGGTCTTTGGCCAGCAAGTGGTTCTGCTACATGGCACTGAATAAAAAGCCCAGATAGCTCACTTTATCATGAGGGCCAGCTCTGGAAGGGGAAGACAAGGCAGAAGAGTCAGTCAGGGAGTAAAGAGCAAGATATTAGTGATGCTTGCTTTCACCCATCTCCAAAGACACTCTTGTAGCTTCCAACAGTGAGTACACAGGAGTAGATGCAGGTAACCAAAGAATGAGTGGCTTAATGAAAGCAAATATATAGGACAAAACCAGCAAAATAAATATGCTGTCAGGATCAGTTCTGCAAAGCAACCAGATGGAGATAAGCACATCTCCTGTGCTACAAAAGAAGATCCACTGTTTCTTTCAATCTGATGCACCCTGCAATGATCCTACAGTACCCACCTCCTTGTACTTCCAATGACTTTAAAAAAAAAAAAAAAAGGAGAACTAGCATGTCTGATGGAACAGTGCTCTTCGCAAATAAAAAATTTACCCCAAGAGTGAATTGAAATTCAAAGCAGCTATTTTCCAGGAGGCTCAAGAATATCAGGTAAATATTTCACATTGAACCATCACCTTAAGCCCTGTCACCAAGATCCAGAGTGAGAGAGAGAGCAGCAGGAAAGACCTGATTCCTTTCTTGACTCACGTCAAGGTTGTGCAAGGGTAACAGTACCACGAAGCTCAGCAGACTCCTGCCTGTAACCCGGCAGGGCTGGTAACTGACCCAGCACAGGAACGTCAGCAGTGCTTCACGTCAACAAAACTGTCCTCGAGGGCTGACATGGCCCCATGTCATATGTGAAGGCCATTGACTTTGTTCTTATCGCTTGCTACATCCATTTCGATGTGGCTGAAAGCAGGGTTGTCAGTTCCTTCGGCTGCGTTAGTAGATGTTTTCCAGCTCAACACTACCACTTTCTCTGCCTAAAAAAGAAAAGACAAAAGCCATGCTGGGAAGTGGAAGAAATAGTTTTCCTCTCTTTGACCTGTAGGAAGCAGAGTCAGGCCCAATTTACAGAAGGCCTTGCAGGAAAATGCACGTCAGTTGCTGACAGAGCATAGTTATTCATTGCAGCAGCTGGTATTTTTCTAAGGGTATGGAAAATTTCTTATTGCATAAGATGCTAGTTGTGTAAAATGTTCTTGTCACATAAAATGTTCTTGTCCTGTAAAGCATCTAAAGCATTTTTGGGTGTGCAAAGTTTTAATTGCTGTTTTCAAGTCTGGTGTTCTGTCACCACCACGTCCCTGAGCTATTGGATCCCAACCCTTGGTCCTTGCCCTATCTTTGACATGAAAAGAAAATTAACATGCATCATTGCTTTGATGCTCGATCTTCACTAATCATAATGAGATGTTGAGCTCTCCATGTGCAGAAAGTTGCTTAGTTTTATTTTTCAGTTTATTCTCAGTAATTAACTTTCTGCGCTAGTGGTGATGCCAACCACTTGCTACCCAGGCAGACACTTGTTTCTGACTCCACACAGAAACTAGCTGTGAACATTAGCTTCCATATGTTTGGTGGTTTTTCTTCTTTTTTCAGAAGACATCAGAGTTTAGTCATTAGTTTGACTAAAATAGATGAGATCATACTAAAAGGTTTTATTTTCATGGGGAGAAACACTTTGCAAACTGGACCATCTTAAAAATATGACCATTAGCCATACTACAGTATTCAAAAAACACTGAGCAAATCCAAACTTGCATGTTCAGCATCCTGATAGCACTAACTGAAGGGTTATTTCTAGTTTATTTTAAAAACTGTATTATGTTAGCGTTTCTAAGGGATGTTATTCTGCTCTACCCAATTTCTCCCCTTTTCTTGTATCATAGGGAGGGAGGGAGGAAATAGATACACTGTCTATCTATAAATGCTTTTGCTCAAACAGTAGCTGATCTTGAAAAAAAAAAAAAAAAAAAAGAATTTAGAGAACAAGTTTACAAACAAAGGAAGCTTTGCTGAGTCCAACATGTGCCTTGGATCAGCTTCCAAAAGACTAGTGAGGGAGTATTTTGGCAGAAACCTGGAGAACAACTGTCCCTTTTATCTCAGCTGCTACTCTGTTGTTACTGAAGTCAAGCTGTGGCCAAACACAGATTCCCTGCCTGTTCTAGCTGCTTTTCTCTCACCTGCCTTGTGCTGTGCTCCTGCCTAAAAGCATCAGGTGCTATTCATCCTGGTGGGAAAAGATAAACCAAGGATTGCTTGCCTTTGTCCACAGGAGGAGAGATTACTTGAAATTAGAGGATGCATAAATAACTACACTTACTGTATCCGATTTAGACCGTGAGAAGTTGGAAAGGAAATCTTCTTTGGTCAGCAGGAATTTACGGTCTGTGTTCTGCTTCAGTCCTCCTAAAAAATAGGCAGATTTCAATCAGTCAATTTTACACATGTGAATGATGTGTCAGAGCCCAGCTATGGGCACCAAGCCAGATGAGCAGGACAGTCATGCAAAAAAAGCCATCAAGCAGTCACGGGCTGGATGTTACTTTCCTTAGGGATCATTTCTTTACAATGAAGTGTCCCCTGCATCTTTCAAAGTATGAAATGATCTTCAGGATCTACTTGAAATGCCTCAGCCCCTCTTCAGAGTTTTCTAGGTCCTCCCCAGGTTTCTGTATGCAAAAATATGTAAAATGCTGAGACAACCATCCAAGGAGGGTAGGGGATTAGTTGGATAGTTGGATGTTTGGGCACTTTTAGTGCAGGGAAGATGAACTGCTGTGTGAGTATGTGCGTGGGAAAGAGAGGAGAGGTAGGTACTGGGAATTATCTCTATCACCTGGGAATTAAATGGGATCTTGTTCCACAAAGACCAGGGCGACGTTGAGTTGGTTCTCTGGAGTTTCTATTTCTTGGGTTGAGGAATTCTCATCTGGATTTACTGAGTTACTCTGATTTTGCACTTTGTTTTATGGTCCAATGGAGAGGCTTTCAGTGGAGTGACTATGGGTGACCTGATCCCAAGCTACTAAGAAATGAAATTTGTCTACAAGCATCACTGCCAGAGCTCAACCTTGCCTTTGCAGAAAGAAGCATGTCAGTGAGGGACTAAGGACAGGACGGAGGGAAGAAGGGGAGCAAATCCTCCAGCAGCCTGTGAGGAAAAGAAAATGGCAGAAGAGTATCTTGTGTTTACTAGTTGTAAGGCACAAGGAATGTACTGGAAGCCAATCTGTCTGCTGAGTTTGGAGTTTTGTAGTCCTGAAGAAAAACAGAATTCATCTCTGAAGTAGTTATAGGTCAGGCTAGTAGGTCTGAATTCTAACAGCACCAAAGTCTGATGAGTGATGTAGCAGGAATCTGACCAGGAGTAGTGGGGACAGCTGTGAGAGCAGCTAATTTTGTGCTATTTCTGCCATGCACAATGCAGATGACAAGTGCAGTTTGCATCTCACTTAGCTGCAAGAGCAGAAAGGCCACAAGCTGGAACTGAAGTCCCTGGTCTCATTCGTTGCTTTTACCTCTTCACAAGTAGTACAGGACAACTGAGAAAGGAGTTAACATTGACATGCACACAGTCTGCAACTCTGCTACATGCATGGGAAATGTGGTGAAAAGCATGCACTGTACAGGTGCATGCTTGAGTGCTTTGAACTCACTTAAAGTAAAACTGTTTTTGTCTTCTAGAAGAAGCATGGGTATATCTCCTTGCTTTAAGTTGCTGCCATGTTCAGGGACTACCCTCCAACCTCAGACCCTGCTGGGATCTAACAGAACAGGAAAGACAGATAGAGTTTTTTGATCCTTGGGTTAAAAAACTGCTAAAACTTCTTTCTCCTCAGAAATTTAAAGTAATCTTTCCTGTGATTAGAGACCAAGCATAGGATTCAGAAGGCCTGAGAGGAGGAAATGTAAGTTAGGATGGGAGCCTTTATGCAACAGAACATGCAACAGCTGGAAGGGACCCACAAGGCTCAGCAATTCCAACTCCTGGCTTCACACAGGACTACCTAAAAATTAAACCATTTGTTTGAGTGTTGTCCAAATGCTTCTTGAACTCCAGCAGGCTCAGTGCTGTGACCACTTCCCCAGGTAACCTGTTGCAGTGCTCAGCCACCTTCTTGGTGAAGAACCTTTTCCTAATATCCAGCCTTTGCAGTACAGTCACCAGCACTGAGTGCGGAAATGGCAGTTCTCCATTTGGTCATCTTAGTTTGAAACAGGTCTAAGACTTATATTCAACCTCAGCAGCGGAACTAGTACCTGTTAGGAGGCTGATAATCATTCCCACAACTATCGTGATAAGTGTCCCAAGTGTGCTGAAGTAGAGATAGGACAAGGAATACCAGCGGTCTGCCAGGACAGGCCTGAAAAAGAGCAGGAAAAAAATTAACCTCTGCTTTCTTCTTCCAGGCAACCTGAAAATGTTGTCTGTTTCCAGACAGAGTATAATAAAGAGCTACTTTCTGAATGAAATGAGCTGGTACTCTTAGTACTGTACCTCCAAACAATAAAAAGTGCATTGAAAATCTGTTACAAAACTTGCAGAAGTGCTCTCACAGGGGAGGAGACTGGTCAATGCAGTAGGCAACATGGGACCGAGCAGGTAAAACAGGACAGTCTTGTCTCTGCTCAGAATCTAGTGCAGAGCTGAGCACTCCAGCTATCCAGACGAGGGGGTACCATCTTTAGAATGTGCTGTATTATTTAAAGAAAAAAATATGGTAGGACATCAGCCATGTGCTGCTCTAAACAGCCAGAAATAATAGGGCAATTCTCACACTTCATTTTACATCTTGTTTTGGTCACCTTGACGGTGTGCTCTGTTGCCTTCCTACAGCCACGAGTCATGCTGGAGGTCTTGTGTCAGAGGTAGTCTGTCAGACTGGATATTGGGCACCTGTGTGTGCACCAGGGTATCCATCGCTGATTATATGGTGCTCTGAAGTATAATGACTAAGAATCTCTAGAAGTATGTTTGTTTAGCTCCTGTTCCAGCTGTTCCCTGTATTATCATTTGTAATTTTTATGTTTAATTGTGAGTGCCCAAAGCAACATGCAGCAACTGCAGAGGGAAGAAAACCCCTTATATTTTTCCCATTATACCAATCATAGTCTCTCCTGAAGTAACCCAAATGCTAGGCAGATGTTTATGTTGTTTTACATCAAACACATGCTGCAGATATCGCAGATGAGGAACCTGTATACCTTTCGGGAGCTTGTGTGCTGAAAATTGTTGTTAATGGATTTGCTGTTGATGTAGTCAGATTGCTTGAAATGGATATATTACAGCCATCAGTTGAGAGGGGCAGTGGCAAAGTCCTCTCTGGGAGTGGAGGATAAATCTGAGAACCAATTCCAACCCAAAGTGAAACAACGAAGCCAGTGACAAGACCCACAAATGCACCCTGCAAAACAGAAAATGAAACTTGGACTTACAAGGAATGCAGAAGTATACATAAAACAACATCAACAACAAAAACAAGATAAGTAAGAAACACTTAAAATAATCTAAACTGAAAGCTACATATGAAAAATAAACAGTTGGGGAGAACTGGGAATTTACTTCATTTAACTTTTGAGGAGTACAATGTTTGCTTGTGGCTCCTGAACATATCACTTTTTATTTTGCCACTGTGAATTTATAATCAAGGGACAACTTTGGGTTGTTTGGTATGGGGAAAAAGCTGGTTTATTTGAGGCCCTCCTTAAATGACTACAAAAGCATTTTCCCTTTTTCCTCATGTGATTTGTTTTTGCAAGAGTCTCTTCTGGATGGGTTTGCTGGGTGACAGCTAGTGATTCTTTTTGCAGCATATACTTAAAATTCACAACTGTAAAAACGTAAAGGTTAGTGACTAGCAAATCTTACTAAATAACAATCCTCTCAGACTGACCCATGGACCATACTCCCAGAGTTGGTCAAATACATTTTTGATGGAGTAGCCATTTCCTCTGGAAATGCTGATATCATGATACTGAAGCACTCTAGCAGAGCAATCCAATTGAGCCTGTCATTTAAAGAGGTTCATCACTTCAAGGTGGAAAGTGAGAAAGGGTAAAGATCCACATGGAAATTATTAAAGACATATGTGCTGCCCAACACAAAATTATTGGGGGTGGAGGGGGGAGGACATAGCCAAAATTATCAATTAATTTTGGTCCAACAGGGTTTTAAATTTGTACTTACAATTCCATTTGCAAAGGAGCAGAGGATTCCCAAGGCAAAAAGTCCTAAAAGGGGGCCACCAACCATGCCAAAAATGCTGAGTGCTGCCTGTGGAAGGAAGAGAGTCTATTCAGTGCTGTGCAGGGAAAGTTAAAGCTTCCAACAGGTCAAGAAGGGAAGCTGGTAAGAAGGAAATTATGGGTTTTTAATTGTCCTTCTCAGCTGGCAGGACTTTGTATAGTGACATGGGTGCTCAGCGTGGAAAGCTTAGGCTGTTTGAGGCCACTAACAAAGAAAGAATGAAGGCTAATCTCATAATGGTATCCAGCAATTATTTCCTTACACAATTCATTCTGGATTATTCAACGCAGGCGTGAAAAAGCAGCCTGACACTCACCTGCAGCAAGGCTCCCATGAGAGATGCCAGCGCAGCCATAGCAATGCAGACTCCACCATAAAACAGGCCTGTGTGGGAAAGGCAGAATGATGTGCAGAATGATCTGACAAAATGCCCACAGATGGAGAAATGCTTCCTTCTAACCCAGCAGGGCCCTGACATCCCCAAAACAAACCTGCTAGCATCTTTTTTGTTTTGTTTTGTTTTTTCCTAAAAGAGCCCAAATGGCCAGTTTTCTGTTTGCATTAAAAGGAAATGATGCAAACGTGACAAAATCCTATTCCTGTATATTACTAAAGATTACTTAAGCACTTGATCCTAAATGGATTGATCCATATGGATTAGCCATCACGCCAATACCCCATGCATTGTTCACATTTCTCAGCTTATCTCCTGTGATGTGGTTCTTATTTTGAATGAATAAATTTGCTTTTCTTTTGAGCAAGAAAGTGCATGATGGCAGATTACCAGGAGCTGGCAGTGTGACAAAGAACATCCTGGGCTACCAGGACATAGCCCCTCTTGCCAGCACCCACAACACTGGCTCATTTGTTTCCTCCACCTCCACCCCTGTTGAGTTACACTGCAAAAGGGTGCAAGCAATAGGTTAATCCCACTGCTAATGTGATAGCTCAGGCAACTCACGACAATACTGGAGCAATAATGTTGGAGAAACTGCTCTTAGGTGAAAATATTTCATATTTGGCACCTGTCACCACTCTGCTGTGCTCTGTGGTAGGGGCTATGACACTGTGCTGGGACTGTGTTTTTTCACACCTATTACACATGCTGCCTTGGGCCACACCTGCAGCTGGTATCAGGCTGTACAACCAGCAGAGACAGCAAATGTACGTCAGAGATGTAAGCCATCTGCTCAGCCCAGTTTTGACCCTCTTCCCTAAGGAAGGTCATTAAACACAGGCACTTATCAGACTGCGGGTCTGAGGGTACATCAGGGAAGTTGTGAAGTTGTTCATTCTCTGGAGTGCTGTAGTTCACATATCGCTCTGTTCACAAGGTTTGTTACAAAACTGTTTCCTGTGCTTCTAGGTTTTAACAGATTAAAGAAAAATAGCACCTATTTTAATCCAAGACATTTGGTTCTGTACTATTGTAGATCAATATTGAATATATAGGCAGTCTGGCTTTACTGCTTAAACATCAAATGATGGATTTTTTCTTTTTTTCTTTAGAAATAGCTTGTTCCCCATTCTGCATAAAACTTGCACTGATGACCTCTGCTCCCCCAAGTAATGCAGCAATGTAGTCCTACTGGTCTGAATGCACTTGCTCTTGCCTTATGCTGCCGTAAGTGATATCTGAATCAAGCCCTCACTTTGCAAAGCAAAAGTGGAAAAGATTTTCCAGACATACTCATCCCCATGGAAATCCATGACAGCTTCTTTTCAGAGAGCGATCTGAAGTGCGGCCTAACAAGGTCTTCAACAGTCACAGCAGCCAGAGCATTGATGCTGGAGGACACTGTGCTATAGAACACAAGATTTATACATTTCTTTTTTATCTTAAATGCTGAAATCACAGATAACAGATGGATTACTAGGCTGAGAGAAACCGCTGCTGTCTAGAATGGTGTCAGAGAACAAATGCAACCACTGTATTGGTTGAAATGACTTATTGCTGCAGGTGATGCAGTTAATAGCTTACAAAAATCATTTAAAATAATTGCTCTTAGTGAAGACAAGGCAAATCTTAATGAAAAGATGGGGCTGGAGAAGTCAATGAAAATATCTGTTACATGTGGTATAATGCTATAAACATTACTGTAGCTATGTTGTACAATTACATGTTTATAATATTTAAGAATTCCTACAGCAGAGGGGCTTTAAAGCACGGAGTTACAGGGCTTGTTAGCTCTGTACATCACCTATGGTTAGCTATTTCTTCATGCTGTTAGTACGGAACTCCAAACAGCTTTGAGTCTTAGGACCTCAGAGCACTGCTATTGAACACTATGAATTTGTAAGATGCAACAACAAACAGCTCATAGTGCTTTTCTTAAAGAACAAGGAAATGAAATGCAGAAGTTTTAGGATAAATGCAACTTTAACATGAACAAAAGAAAAAGAAAAGAAAAAAAGTCATTAGAATCCAACTTACCTTAATGTCCCACTGTAGGCACTAGCTACAAAAAGCCCTGGCATTCCTGGAAAATCCTTGAAAATATCCAGCACTAGGTAAGGCATTAGCTGAAAAAAATCAGAGTGTAAGAATTATTACTATCTTGTTGTAATTTTTCTTTTTTTCCTGTATTATTTTTTTATAACCTTCTCACTGGCATTCTGCCTAGCTCTTCTAATTTTGAATGTCCCATTTTGCACTAGTTATTGGTTTTCTACAAAGAAAACGATTCTTAAAACATCCACTTGAGACACAGACAAGTCTGTTAAGACAACCTAGCAGAGGTGAGCATATCCAATGATGACGGTATAGGTAACTAGCACTGACCAGCAGGTAGTCTGGATTGTACTTCACTCTATCAGTAGATTATTGTATCTGCTGTTGACACCACAAAAATGTTTTCAGATTAAGTCCAATAACTTTAGGGTACCTTAGAACTATTTCCATATTGGAAGCTGTGTGCCATCTGTTGACCTTTGCAAGATCGGAATGTTGGAAAAAGATACATATTTTAAGATTTTTTGCCTGTGAACCATTTTTTTTTTTAACCAACAAGTCAGTCTTGTAGTATCTTACTTCTAGGTTCCACCAAAATAATTTGACTGAAAGGAGGCACCTAAGAGTCTTCAGGTATCCATCTTGGCCTTCCATACCTCATCTTACTCTATCCTTAAGTCCTGCCTCCAATACTCCGTTATCTCTGCTCCTTTCCTCGCCTTCCAGCTATTGTCCATGGGGATTTGTCCAGAGCCTGCAATTATCTGAGGCATAAACAAACAAAAAAAAAGATCTGCAGGTCTGTGATAGCCAAGGAGATGCTGGGACTGATGGGTCCTGAAGACAGGTCTGCTGCCTTCTCCAGGTATTCCCTCCCACCATGGTCTAAACTTAATCCCTGTGTTACAGACACACAATATAGACTTGGCATGTCTTCATTCCCATCCTCAAGCTCTTGGACCCACCAGAATGGCTACACATTCTCAGTGGCTGCTTCCTTATCACCCTTCCCAAGGGGAAGGATGCCTCTGCCCCTTGCTACCCACTGAGATATGGGGCTGTACCTGGTCGAGTGCCGACACCTGCTTTGCTGACCAGGGGTCGCATTCCTTGTAGATGGAGTACAGGGACAGTCCGCAGAGCGTTGCACAGACCAGGATTGCCCAGAGACCCACCAGGTTGATGTAGAGGGACCTGTGCCAACATGCATGGACACAACATGTTAGAGTTAGACATCCCCCCATGCTACAATTAAAAGACTGGACCACAAGTCCCCTCCAGAGCCAAGCAAGCAGGTGCCCATGCCTCATGTGGCTGCCCACCTGAACGGGAATCATGGCATGGCTCCATGTGACGCGATTTTGTTCTTGGTAGCAGTCTCAGCACCTGTCCTCTGACAAAGTCTACTCAAGGGATGATGGCAGTGATATCGCAATCCATATACTTCGTCATGTGTACAAGTTTTACTTTACAGGCAGCTGGCAAGAAAACACTTTCCCCCTCACCACGCCCCTTGGCAGAGACAAATCCCAGATAGATTTGCAAGGTGGGGTGCCCCAGATCAAAGTGTTGGGTACCTTTAATCAGCACCACCAATCGTTTGCCTCTGGAGCTGCACTACCACACTTACACAATGCTGGAATCATGCTCATAAAGCAACAAAGTCACCGTTTCCTCCCAGCAAAGCCTCCATGGAAGGCAGCAACAAGGCATGTGTTCCCTTGTCCTGGGACCTGCTTTGGAGCCACTTCCAGCTTCCACTTCCAGAGATCAAGAGGTCACCACTGACCCCAGAACTTCCCCATTACTAATTTACCCCCTTGGAACCTGACAGAGTCAAAGAATCCCATCCCCTCCCCATGTCCTTCTGGGAGCTACAGCTGACACAGAGACAGAGAAGAAATGTGTGGTTGTGAGCTTCTTTTGTCACACACAACAGGCAACCTCTATGGGTCATGAAAAACAGATCATTCCCCCAGCTGTTCCCCACCCCACAGCCCCCTCCATGAAGGTTTTTCCATTCTACCTATCTCCTGTTCTCAGATGCTTCTCAGCTCTTGTTGACTCCTGGTTCACAAAGCTCTTCAAGTTGTGGCTCACCTAATGTCGTCAGTTCAAGCAAACACACCCAGAGGGAGCCTGGCCTTGGAAAACAGCGTTCCTTTCCAGCAGTGGCCTCCTGGTTATCTGCGTATCATCCGCTGATAGAGATTGAACTGCCTGAAAGATCACATACACTAGACCTGTGCCAACTAAGACCTCTGCTGGGTGGATCCCTGGAGGACCTTTGGTATCTGTGCAAACATATCCATGCCTGCACTGCTGCAGTGGGCCTTTTAGTGCCTTCAGTTTCCAGGAAGGCAAGGAGCATCAGCCTTTGGACTGCTCCAGAGGATCATCAGGATGAATGAAGAAGTAAACATAACTTTATAGACCTTGTCAGGCATTGAAATACATATTTTTAGAAAGCAGTAGTATAGGTTAACTAGATGAGCCAGCAGTTTTATACCATTGAAAAATTATTGGCAAGCACAATGTAAACTCATAAAAAGACCTATGTAAATAAAGGCTGATTGGATAACACAGAAGGGAAAACTCTGCATTTATGCTTCATATTTGCAATTAGTGCTTATCGAAACACAGCACTAGCAGCACTTTAAATTTCTCTCTATGCTAAGTAGGTAAAAAGTAGTAGTAAAAAAGTAGTAAAAAGTAGTCCCCTTCTTATAGACACATATTGGCTGGATGTCTAACATCAATTTAGCTGAAGCTGTTCCTGCATTGGCATGGCATAATCTACCTTGACATAAGGCACTCAGAAGCTGATACAGATCAAAATTTAACCAATGAGTTAAATCAACGTAAAACTTTTAAATAAATGCAATAGCAGTGTTAGTCTAAAGCCTGTAGTAAAGGTTAGAAAGTCAAGAGAAACACACGAAAGCAAAAGAAATTCTCTCCATCCAGCAATTCCTGTTTTTAAATTGCATCAGTGTCTGACAGTGAAAAGAAAACTGCGTTTTTCATCTGATTTACACCTCTAGCTCCTGGTACACCCTATGACTAAGCACTGTAGTATAATTATTGTAGCAGGAGGGAGGTGTTCCCATTAATTCTGGATGAGTAACATGAGGTGGAGTTTGGGTGAAGAAGGCACTGTGACTGTGCAAGGCTTATTTTTGGTGGTTGGTTGTTTCAGTCTGTCTCTAAGATTTTAGCACTGCAACATGACAGCTGATGACCTTGAAAAGAAAGTAGAGGAAAATGTGCTGGTAGCCTATATTTTTCTGAAAGTGTACCTCTCCTGCTCTGAGTGCCTGATAATATTGCTCATATTTAAGCATTATTTGATTTGCCTAGTCACTGTTTGAGGATGACAGCATGTGTTCATACCTATTGGTTTGTTTCTTGAATGGGGCGAAATCTTTTCCCAAAGCCTGAGAAAATTCTTACTTTTGTGCCATCATTTAAGGCCTTCCTGCAGCCCACAAGTTGAGACCCATGAAAGAATTACTTCCTCAGATCTGATTCATTATTAAGTAAAGCCTTACAATAAATGCTATGGAGGTGCAAAGCCTTATTATTTTGACCCGATGACACTTGACACTTCTATGTACAGATTAAATGGCAACAAGAGGTGCAGGCCACCAATGTAACTTGCCAGTAGTGTTTAATTATGTTTGCAAATGAACTAGATAATCATCACAGAATGACAGCGTTTACAGCTGTAACAAACTGTAACCATTATACAAAAAGATTTCTCCATGCAAGAGAGGCACAAGAAAGATGCCATGGAGTTCAGCTGCCCACGCCAGCAGGAGATGACTCCAGCAATTAAGGCTGTGCCACCACTAATATGGTATGGGCTGTAGAGTCATAGCATCATAGAATCATTTAGGTTGGAAAAGACCTTCAGGATCATCAAGACCAAACAAATAAATGTGTACTTTTATTCGTAACTCTTGAATCCCATCTAAACCCTCCAGAACCAGACAGCCTCCAATCTTGGTCAAAGCCACTGCAACAGCCCAGAAAATCAGCCCAGAAACTGCCATGGTGCCACATTCCCCTTGGCCACGCTGCCTCTGGGACACCTTCACAAAGAGGGAAGGGAGGGTGCAAGACTGGACCATAGCCCAAAGTAGAGCAGGTGCTTGGGAAGGACAGTCTCACTGGCACACAGATTGGGCACAACGTATGCAGCTGTTCCCCTGTACACAGTCATGCCAGGGGCTGTGAAGAAGCCACATGGTGTGCTGGGAATGTGGCACTGTACACTGGAGATGTGGCTGACGATGAGCACCATAAATGTCTGCAGCACAAATGACAGGAAATAATTTCCGTTATTGCCGAAACCAAAAATATTTCAGTTCTAAATTTTACATGATTTTGTGGGCATTTTGCTGACTTTATGAAGTGAAAACCTTCATAAAACTCCTTCTCTACCACATATCACTGCATTACAGAATTTAGGGACTACAGTTACAATGTGTACTTATATATTTCTCCCATAAATATACTATATATACTTGGCAATAATTCTTACATCCAGAGTTGTGAACTACGGGAATGACACTGAAGATAAAGGTAAGATAACAGAGTTAGTAAATATATTCTGTTCTAGAATAAAGACTGATCAGAAATATATAAACTCGAAAACAGAACTCTCTGCCAGTGTCCATAATGAATTCCCATTGAAAAAGTCAAGACAATTGAGAAAACAAAATATATGATTCCCCAACAATTTTATCACTGAATAAAACATTCCTACATTTTCTCACATTTACACCCATTGGTATGGAAAAATCTTTTAGGTTTTACTGAGGTAAAATTTCCCCACACTGGTTATATTTAGTAGAGTAGCAATTCAAGATGCTGTCTTAATAAGGCTTCAGCACAAGTAAGTACTATATTATTTGGTCTTTAGGTTGCATATAAACTTAATGCAGCTATTTGTATGCATTAATAGTGGCACAGTGAAACAGTCTGGCAGAAAGCTGAACGTTAGAGTCATTTATATGTAATTCAAATATCCGCATTTATTGTGATGATTTGTCTTGTACCTGGTCCACAAAGCAGAAAGCAAAAGTTGTTACCTTTTACAAATAGGTTTTATAGAGGCAAAAAACACTATTTATAAAAAAGTTTCCCCTATAAAGAACAGTCATTGCTAAATTAAGACATTAAGAGTTACTGTAAACAGACTTACATTTTTGCGTGGAACCTGCTTTTGCATGCAATGTATCTCTGTACTTGGGACTGGTTGACACCATAAATGCCAGTCCATGTGAAGGTTCCACCTATGACAATTGTCCAGAAGGTATGCCTTTGCAAAGGATTAGGATTAAAGCTACAATGAGAGGGGAAAAAGAAAAAAAAAATAATGAAATGGAACTTGGGGAAAAAAAATGGTGGAAAACTCATTATCAGAAGACTTTAATGACTAGGAGAAAAGATTTCCTCTAATTCTAAAATAAACTCTCCTAATTTGGCCTGATTTTGAATATTCTGATATTCCACCTTTACATGAAATCACAGAGAGCAGATTTTAAACTCGGAGCTGAAATCCTGACCTAGTGAAACTCTGGTCTATCCAAAGGTGAATTTTAACTAATTTATTTGCCTATAAACTCTAGTTGTAAGTAGAGCAGTATGATTTCTGTGACTATTGTGATGAAATGAAGTTCCAGTAGAAAGTCTAATATGCCTGCTTATCTAGAAGGACATGAGTCTAACACCAATACAAAGGTGTGTTTGCATGCCCAGCCTTTGTAGACAGAGACTCTGTAAAAAATTTGCTGATTTAGCTCTAAGTGAAGAACAGATTTTAAATGGCATGAATATTTTTTAAATGACACTTTAATAGTGTTATTTAAACATTATAAAGTGCTTAGCTTGGTGAATAATGTAGTATTAATTCACCTATTACACGCTTTTATTCCTTTTCTTTTTCCATCTGTGAATTCTATGACTGGGGGAAGAAGCAATGCTGCATAACACTGCAGTTCAGCCAAAAAGGTTGAACAACCACTGTTTATGAGAAGAAAAAAATATCCTTAGATTAATTATTATTTACTGAAGAACCTGGTAAAGAATTTTTTTAGAAAGACCTGATGAATATCCCCATTCACATTTGGTGGAATCCAAAATGCGTCCTTAAGACACTTACTTGACAAAGTAAAAAGATTTTGCTCTTCACAGGATTTAGCATGGTGTTAGCCCTAAAATATCTCCATCAAACTACATAAGTTTGTTAAAAATTATGTAAAATTTGGGTCCCAACTCCCCTCCCCACATGGACTCTACTTGTCAGAATAAAAAGGCACAACATCTGCAAGTACAAACTCACTCCCAGAAGTTCAGTCGTCCTCCATGGTAGGAATCATTTACAATGTGTCCAATTCCTTCCTGAACTACCACTGCTCGTATAATCACAGATGAGAATCCAGCAACCATAATTCCAACCTGGAAAACGTCTGTCCACACCACTGCCTTCAGACCTCCCTGCATGAGGAACAGCACATATCAGATACAACGGGGCAGCCGTGGTCTTGCTTTACACCCACATGCAGCTAAGAGCAATGTTACTATACAGATTATGCATGACAGATTAATTCCGTTTTACCCCTGAACAGAGATAATTCTGTATTGGGATGTTCAGAAATTGCATCCTGCAATCTGTTCAAGACATGCTGGTCTTTCTGTGAGGTGCACTAAAAATTACAGTGGCCATACACATAGGTTAAGCCAGTATTTCCTTCATCATATCTCCTGATTCAGAAGTTTGCTTGTATCAAAAGATTAATGATCAGACTGTGCTCATCTTGCTCATATAGTAAGACTAACTACAGAAGGCACACCATTCACATGTATTAAAATATAAAAAAAAAAAAAATATGTCATGGAGGTTTCATTTACACATTTCTAGGCATTTGGTCAACTAGCAGTGATCTAAAGGCCAATCATTTCATAAGGCACTTATTATTTTCAGTGGTTCTTGTCCATAAAAGCCTGGACTATTATGGTTGCAGTGCTTGACAAATTCCGTATCTAAACTCTACAAGACTAGCAGAAAAGTCATAGGAGGATTTTTAGGAAGGAAATCTATCTTTTTGCTGTTATTTCAGCAACAACAGCATTTTGAATATATCAAAACAGAAAAGGTTTGAGTCACACTGTGGCTGCCTTTGCCTCCTGAGAAGTCACTGGGTGAAGTCTCTGTGGCTGCAGCTGTGCTGTGAAATGGGGCAACTCAGTTACTAGGTGACTTTTCAATAAATTCTACATTTGATGTGAATGGTGAGAGGAAAAGACATTTCCCTCAGCTGAAGAGCCAACATACCAATGTGCAGTAGAAAGTGCAGACCACACCAGTTGCCACCACAGCACCCCACAAGTCAAAGCCCGTGACTGAAAAAGAGTGAAAGAACATTAGTATGAGGGAGGCACTGGGGAGACAAAATACTTAAGGTCTATTTTTCACACCAATCTGGTTTCTGCAGACAAATCGAAATAAGTTAAATGCAAAAGTAGAAAGTAATAAAAAAAAAGCAATTAAAAGATTTGCGTGTCTGAACCAGGGGATTCCCGTCAGTGCCTGAGCTTGACACACTCACGTGCTGCCCAGCACGGCTCTGTGGGGCTCCCCAACAGACAGCCCCGGTTAACGGGAAACACGGCAGCAAAGCTCACGGAAAACATTGCTTCTAGCTAGGTCATAGTTTGTTATGGCCTGTAATTACAGGTCAAGTATCAGCATCAAGGACACAAAGCATGTGGGACTCGTACACCAGAGGAGACCAGTGCAGGCAGCGTTGTTTTTTTTCTTCCTTTTTGTTCAACAAACAAGCCAAAAACAAACAAACAAATAGACAAAAAAAAAAAAAAGAAAAAAAAAAAAGATTGTGATTTTCATTTTAGCCAAAACAATTAATTTTTCTATTTTCATTTTGTTATTGGCTTTTCTTGCCAAGTACACAAACTAATTGTGCCTAGTTAAAAGTTTCATTTGGCTCCCTGTGAAAGCTTTTCCCCCATTTAAAAATAAATGTAGCCCATCTTCAAAGCAATAAGTCATTCTGGAACAAAAAATGGCAATAATGCATCCTATCCTGTCCATTCCTTCAAAATATACTTAATTTTTCATGTTTTCTGAGTATAGCCATGACCTAATGACAGCATGAGAGAACTGGAGTAAGTGAGAGCAGATTTTTTTGTTGAGCCACTTCTGTAATTCTTTACAGCCAGGATTAGAGAGTAGGATTACAGCTGGGAGGCTTTCTATCAGTGTTCCCATCAGGATCAACAAATCCTGGAAGACTTCACAGCCAATCCTTCAGCTGTATCTTTTGGTGAGCATTACAAAAAGAAAAGCACGCCAGTGCTATGTGCAGAATAAAACTATAACTTAGAAAACAGTGTAGTACGGTCATCTTACCTTGATTTAGTGCTAACGCTGGAGCATAAATGACAATGCCAGTGTATAAAGTCTAGATGGGGAAAAAAAGATATAAAATGAAAAGAAGAATCGTAAATTCCTGGAAAAGGTGACAGGTTTCTGAGATGGTTTCTCTTCAAGCACTTATCCAGCCTATATTTCCTAAATTCTTAACTGTTGAGAAATAATTTAAACTGTTAGAAGATGTATGTCTGATACTAACCAGCACTGCAGTCTCACAACTTAGTCTGCTTAAAACAAGTACCACAATGACTCTTAAATACCCAATTCCCCTTCAGTTTTTCCTGGCTTTTATAATTAACTTGTTTTATTGCTTTAAAACTGCAGTCATATTGCAGAAACAAGAGCAAAAGGAAATTGGTTAGGTTTACACATGGTTTGCCAAGGAATCTATTACAATTTATTTTCTCAGTCTTGGGATCAATACGCCTCTCAGTATGCAACTGCAATGCACATGAATAAGAACAAGAAATACAGCATTAGTTAGGCATTATGGATAGCATTATAAGGTTTTACAGTCCTTGATGTAAGATGAAGCCATGCATGATCATCAGCTGATTTTCATCCAATACAGGAAGATACATACAAATCAAAGAGCTGCTCTATCCACTTTTAAGAGCTAAGCGGGATTCATACACTGGTATCCTCTATAATTTCTTCATGTTTATTTTTTAAGTGCCTTTTCACCATTGCCTCGAACTACCAGGACAAGCTCAGCAGTGGCATGGATCTGAGCAATACAGCTTGCAATGAGCAGATGACTTCTGTGAAGGTCAGCGGTCTTGATTCAAGGGATCTAAATTCAGGCTGAGCTGACTTGCATCAGCTTCTCATGATTGAACTCTTTTGATTCCCTGATTTATACCAGTGGGACCCGGGCATGGAAGTGCAGCAGAATCAGAAGTTATCCAGAATTCAGCAAGCTTTTGCCCTTCCTGCAAATATGGAGTCCAACCCAGCTAATCCAGCACAGGATAGCTAACGGGTGGACCACTTGCTGTGGCTTTTGGGCAGGAAAAATCCAGTCCCCGTGGCAGAGCTCTGCCACATGGCCAGCAGCTATGCTGAGGCGAGCCAAGAGGTACAGGGAGTGGTCATGCAGCTGTGGAAAGCAATGAGCATGGAGGGGCGGCTGCACCCAGCATTACCACATCACCCTGGCCCCATGCTGTGTGCCTGGTACAAGCACAGGCCAGAAAGGGTGGTGAGACTACCATGGAAGAAGAGATCAGCATCTGCCCCTGTTGAAAAGAGATCAACATCTGCTGATGGTGGGAAAACCAGGGAAAGAGCCCACAGCTGCCCATGTGTGTGTGCACGTGCTTGTTTCTCTCTATGCTCTGAGTCCTCTCCAGATTTACACGCTTAGCTTGCACACCCACAGAGCTCCCAGCCCTGACAAACCTCCCCTCAGGACCAGCTGCATCACTTCATAACCAACAAGTACTGACACTTGTCAAGTGTGTGACTTCTCTGTGTGACTTCTGCCCATGCAGTGACCATCAGCATGGGCTGCTGAATCCCACTCACTCAGAGTCACCACAAGAAAGGGGCTTTCCTGTATGAGACAAATGAGTGCCAGAAGCTTTGAACCATCAGAAATTAGCTTTTATGATGCAAATACAATCACATTTTTGTGTCATTTGAAGCAAGAAAGATAAAACAATCTTTCCATATCTTCAGTATTTTTTCAGGTTGTATTGCTATATATCCTTATTATTTTTCTTTTAAACACATGCCAATAGTCACAGAATGGTTTAAATTACACCATTAGGATCTTAGGGAGTTCCCTTTCCTCACTATTCTTTTAATGATTCAGGTTATTTAAATTGTTAGTGCTGGGCACAGAAAGACAGCTATAGATCATTAGTGAATTTCCTTGTATACATATTTAAGTTGTATAGAATTATTTTTCTGATCTTTACGTGATTACACTTGGTTTGTTCCAACTTACTCAACTGTGATGTCTTCATTTCTGCCCATGAAATACCACCATGATTCATGCATGCTACCACTCCACTTTTCCTATGAATTTGTGTATCCACAAAATCCAGCTAAGCAGCACTGTTTACATAAAAAATTAACATTTCAGTGATCACTATCTTAGTGGTACAACTGTGATTGCCCTAAAACTCTCATAGTGGGTCTTAAAAATACCAAAAAGGTCAACAAGCAGAAGTGTAACTTGAAAAGCCTTCTAATTCTATATTCATTCTTGCTTTGAATTCCACAAAAGATCCACTTCATAACTGTGAACAGAACATATTTTTCACGCTGGTGTTTCACAGCATCTGGCACATGCTCACTGTACGTCTGAAAGCTGTGGTCTCACACTGACTCACCGAACGGGCTGGATACAGCAAACCACACCAAGAAAAGTTGCAGGGACTGCTTTAGTTTGACATTCCCTAAGGCAGTGATTTGCAACTTTTGTTTGCAGACGCCCAGGTTTTTCCCAGCAGTGGTGCAAACCCTTGTACTGCTAGTGACAGGCTCCTGACAGCTTGTTTTCCTTGTCACCTGTCACAGACCCTTGGGAATTAGTCAGACTCCCAGAATCCACAAACCACAGGACAAAAACTGCCGCGGCAGGTAATAAGGACACATTTACATTTTGAACTTGTTGCTGAGGGCAGGCAAACAACTCCTTTACATGCTATTTCCCTGACATGAAGGGTCACTTGTCTCTTGGCATGGGCGCTGATGCCAAGTGACTGCTCCGGGTGCTCAGCAGTGCCTGGGGAGACCACTGGGGCAGGCAGCCCAGCATCCACTGCATACTTTGGAGCAGAGATTTCTTTGCCTTGCTCCCAGTCACCTGTGCACTGTGATGACCGCGTCAGCTGCTCAGAGAAACAGCCAGCTATGCTGAGCTGGACAGTCCTGGTGGCTACAAGGACCAGAGAACTGCTCTGAGGTTTACTTGCCGTTTGTATAATGAAGAGGACCGTTCCACAGAGCCGCAGGTATTTATTGAATCGAAGCTCTAAATACTGCAAAAGAAAAAACAAATGTTTATCAGAACTTGCCATTATTGGAAGGACTACAGTGAAGCACTGAGCAATACAGAAAGGGCATAGTGTTGTTTTGTTTTCATGAATGGACAAAACTTAGTATAATTGTGATGGATATCTCTTTCAACTTCATTTGATATTTCTTCAGACCTCACTGCTAGGTAACCACACGTGAGCAGGTGACATAGACATCTGCTAGTCAGTGACAGAGCCCCCCAAAAGGAAATTGGTGCTACACTGCCTCAGCGCACTCTGCAGGCAGGGAGCTGCGCGCTGGGACTTGGCAAAGACCAGCACCTGCTCTGCACTCTGCAACATTCATAACGACGTTCCAGCAAACAACAGAACCTGTTTGCATTGTGAAATCAGAGTGAAAAGAAAAACATTACGGTTATGCCTGAGCCTTAGTCAGTTTGGAAACTCCAGCATTACACATATCCATCTAGACTGCTGAGAGAGGGCAGAAGGTCTTCAGTGGCCAGCGGTTTCTTGCTCCACAGTAACCTCACCTTCTGCTGCCCAAGGCAGCTCACCATCTTCTACTAGTAAGTGGAAATTTAGCCTTTCTCAAAACAGGAACCCTCACTTTTTGTCCAGCCTGGGAGCACACAACATCTGAATGAGTTTGTCACACTGTAGGGCAGATTTCGTTCCACCCTCTGTCCTAACAACCCCCTAGGGCATGTGGTGGCACAAAAGGGATCTCCTTTACCTGCCAATCTGTTAATTTGACACAGAAAAAAACTGAAAAATCTAGAGAGCTCACTCATGTGGTGACCATTTAAATTGTGATCTGTAAACATGTTCATGCCAGGAAGCAATCCTGAACCCCCAGATGGACGTAAAAGGTTGTCTGATCTCTGAACTCTGTCTGCAGATAGAATGTGTATCTTTTATAGGTGTGTTACCCTGACTAAACCCTGAGATTATCAGTGAGTTTCTAGTCATAATTAACAGCCTTTAATGAGAAGGGACGTATTTTAAATATCACAAGTGACAAGTCCAAAGATTAGTAGTTTAAAATGCACTGGAAGCCACCAGTTATTTCTGTTGGTGAATTCTTATCGAAATCTACCAACAGAAATCTTGTTTTCAGCCTTCAGTGCTGCAACGCCCCTGCTCAGTGTAATAAAATACAAAAGACCAAAGTAGCTATCCAAGGACTTTCACCTGCACTGATGCTCCTTCCCTAACACCCTCTGTGAGAAAAGCGATTTGCCTCCAAATCTGCAGCTAGGAACCATCTTCCATGCAAGATCAAGAGGTTGCATGGACCTTCTGTGTCAGAAGAAAGCCCTGACCAGATGCTTCCTCGCCCAAAAAGAGTCAGACTCGACCTGTGATGTGTCTTACCACCCCAGATTTCTTTGCACTGCTAGCTGTAGCTAAAACTTACATTCAGGGTTGAAGACCAGTTCAGCCATAGTTTGGTGAAAGCAAAAAAAACTTTGCAGACAGAGCACTTGCTGATCTCACTGTTCAAGGAATGGAAATGACATCTACTGCTGCAGCAGGTGTCTCCCCAAAATCTCTAGGAACATCACAGACATATACTGTGCCAGAGGGGGACTTTTGTGGCTGCCCCTAAACTCAGAAGCCTACCTGGAGGGAGCATGAATTGAGAACTCTGGTTGCTATGTCAGATGCTCTTGATGTTGGATGCACTCTGTATGTTAGATGCTCTTGGTATATTAATTACACATCATTAACCACACATCACCACCCAAGCTGCACAAGGATTAAACCACCGCTAAACTGAGCACCTGGAGTGAGGAAACAGATCTGGCATGGTGCAAAGCTCCTGAGCTGCAGCAGCAGGGTGAGCATCTCCTCTCTGCAGAGGCCGTGTGGGCAGATCTGGGGACAGAGCGTGTTGCAGCCTGTCCTTGGGAGAGACACGGGATACAGGGCAGCACAGAGTGTGGGGAGTTGGGAAAGAGCGTGAGAGGAGACACAGAGAGAGCAGTCCTGAGAGGGCCCCCAGCTCCCTGAAGGCTGCAGAAAGGCTCCTGCTGCTCCACCTTACCTCGTAGGTGCTGGTAATGCCCAGCCTGTAGAAGACAGGCAGGAAGATCTCGGCACTGCACAGCACCACCAGCGCGTAGGTGATGGCGAAGATGCAGAAGATGGCCCCGTAGCGGTAGATCTCAGCGGGGGTGCCCAGCACCGTGACAGCCGACATGAAGCTGGCGGTGAGGGACAGCGCGACGGGGAGGGCACTCATGCTGCGGCCCCCCATGAGAAAGTCCTTGGAGGTCTTCTGCCCCCCTCCCGCAAACGCGTAGTAGATGCCGATGGCAGCCGACACCAGCAGCATGGCTGCGAAGACCACGTAGTCCCACACGCTGAAGCGCCCCATGCCACCTGCCCTAGCGCCCGACGGCCTGACACAGACCCACACGGGGCTTCTCCCCGGTGTTGTGTGTGTGTGTGCGTGCGGCGAGAGCCGGGGCCGTGCCGCCGGGACAGCCTTATAGGGCCCGGCGCCCGCTCCTCCCCGCGGCGGTGCGCGCCCCCGCCGAGCAGCAAGGGGCGGCGATCCCGGCGGCCGGGGCACGGCGCAGAGCTCCCGCCCGCCCGGCGGGGCCGTGAGACGGGGAGGCGCGCCCCCGCTGCCCTCCTTCCATCCTTCTTCCCTTCCTTTCCTTCCCTCCTTCCTTCCCTTCTTCCTTCCCCTTTTTCCTTCCCTCAGCCCCCGCAGCCCTCGGGTTTCTGAGGGAAGGCAGCTCGCCCCATGGGGTGGTGTCCCCTAGCTCTCTCCGTTAGGACACGCCACCATCACCCCACACGAAGATGGCGAGAATATGTTTTATTCCATGCATATTCTCTGGGTTGAGCAATCTGGAAGGTAAGCTGCTAACTGGGATCTGTCGACAGACCTGCCAAGGCTGTGTGGTAGGGAAGCCCTGCTACCGGCGTTCCGCTCGCGGAAGTGTTGCTCTCGCTCCTCAGTTAAACACAGGTTCAAGAGTCAAAGTGCGCAGGGATATCGCAGATGGGGCTCCCTTTATCTGATCCACAGGGTAATGCACCAAAACCATCTGGGGGTTTCAAGGCCAGGGATGTTGTGCGGTGGAGACGTGTGCCTGGCTCCGCGGCTAGCAGCACATCCAGGACTAAACCAGCTGACACTACATCTGGCCACCGTGCCGTGTGTCAGCAGCCCCTGATGGGGGATTGCAATGTAAAGATGCCAAAGGTGGCCAAGGTTGGCCTGGCAGCTGGGCAGCTGCACGCCTTGCAGCAGGGCTCGGCTGCTTTGCGCAGAGGCTTTCAGGCTTCCCCTGCGCCTTGGCAAAGTGCTCCGCTGGAGGTGATTTCCTGGCACGAGATGGCACCAAGTTGAGAATAAAAATCCCGGAGTTTCCTTTTATGGCTCTTTTCTGATCAGCCTTGCCCTGCTCTAATCTACAGCTGGGTTCGCTGGAAGTGGTCTTTGGTGCAAATTCTCTGGGTTCAGCACAGGACACGCCCTCCTGCCTGAATCTGACCAGTTTGGGACCATTTTTAGCAGGCTTCTTCCCTATGGCAGACAAATGATTGACCAGACACCTGACAGCCAGCCCAGCTCACGGAGCTCATTTATCTCCTTGGGAGTTCTGCATCTGGCAGGCCATTTGCAGGTATTTCTGAGTGCATGTTGGAAGCAGGGGGTGCAGGTGGAAGGCTGGGCTGGCAGGGCTGTTAGGCTGAGCTGTGCTGCTGTGAAATCGTGTGTGTGCTGACCTGGCCTCTAGACACCCATCTGGGAGTGGAAGTGTCCCCGAACATACAGAAGCCAGCCACTGTGGTGCAAGCAGCATGTCCTAATCTCACAGGAGCAGGTTAGGGCGTCTGTCTCTGGCCCAATTCCTCTGTAATTACTTATACAATGAGTAACAGCTTCCAGATGGCCTGCTGGGAGAGAACAAGAAAGAAACTTACTCTATACCCCTACCAATTAGGCTATTGAGCTATTGATTACCTTAGGTGGTTGCCGTAGTGAGGTGGTTGTCCTCATTTGCTGTTAGCTTTTGACCACAGGGAAAATGAGAAGCCTTGCCAGCAAAACCTCAGTGAAACCAGCACCTTCCCACACAGTGCAATGAACTGGTGTTGACCAGCATAAATATCCAGTTTCAAAAAACATGAGCCACATTCACATAGAAAGCACAGAAGCAGCCTTCCACCCAGATCCACATCTCGTACTGCTCAGAGCTTGGTGTTAGCTGCTTGCACTCTTTCAGGTGTTATGTTGCTCAAACCATTCAAACAATAACATGTATTTAAAGTATTAACTGCACGGGATTAATACAGTTTTGATTCTGCTTCTTTATCATTTTTGACATAATGTAAACACGGCAAGCAATAACATGTATTGGAAAACAAACTGTGTTTCTTAACTGAAACGCAAGCAGTACTATAAGGAAATACATCACACGCAGTGGTTTCAGGTGGCATCTTTGATTCTTTTATAGGAGCGTTATGCAAATTGTCTTTCGAATGTCATCATGAACGACACGGCAAGAGAGGCTGGATCCTCCCTTTGGGATGTTTCTGTCTCAGGAACCAGCAGCAAAGCTGTATGACGCCCATGTCCTAAGTCACAGCAAGTGGACCCAGAGAACAACGCTAAAAGTTTTTCGTCTGGATTTTTTCTCACACAAAATCAAATCAGTTCCATGGAACACAGTGGACTTGTGCTGTGTAGCAAAGAACAGCATGTATTTGCTTTTTCTCACCCTATAATAGATATTTAAATGTCTTCCAAACTCAGAGAGCATATTTCATTGTTTTCTTGTAATGCCTGGCTCCATCTCCATGGGCTCTTATGTGCCCCCTCATGTCACTGTGACTCCACTCTTGTGACAGCCACTGTCATCAGTGGAATTTTGTGTTTAATATTGGGAAGCATGAGATTCACATCCCTCTGGCATCTTCAATTTAAAAAACCTGTGAACAAACCCCAAACCCCCCTAATGGATCCAAGCAATTCCTTCCTTTGAGCTGGGAAGGCCTCATTTCCATCACTGGACGTGGCTGTGAGGAGTCACTTGAAGTGTCTGTGATGTTGTGAAGAACAGTCTCTCCCTACTGCTTCTCACATGGATAGGCATGGGTAGGAGATCAGTGGGATGGGTTTCCCTCTATAGACAAGAGACAAGAATATCAAGCCCTGCACTTGATATACTGCCCACCTGTCTGAACTGACTTGTGGAAATACACTGAGGGATTCTCCTGCTCATAGGCCCAGGCAAAAGCTACTGCAAGTGAGGTAGGAGAGCACTGGAGGCTTGCTGATGCTGCTCGGCGGTGCTGTGAGGCACTTTGCAATTTGCCCTGATAGCCTGGGAGCCCTTTGACTTCCCGTGGTTCCGTTCTCAAGTATGCAGTTTCAGGCTGTGTGGGGCTCAACTGCACCTACAGCAGCAGAGCTGAGTTAGCAGGTGATGTTCACACCAAGCAACAGTCCTGTTTAGTGCAAGGTCTGGGTTCAGAAGTCTGAGCTCTGTTCTCCTCTGCTTCTACAGAGATGTGTTTGGAAACCTTCCCAGAGAATGACTTGGTAAGATAAAAAATCATTTAAAAATGCAAGCTGCAAAAAAAAATTTGATAAGAAAAAAATGTTAAGTTTGGCCTTTTCTGGGAACAATGTGTTATGATTTATTACTTGGAAAAACTCTATTTTTGTTTGGATAAGTTGCTTAGGAAATGAAAGGCATGGAATCATGCCCTCTGTGTATACATACATGTATGTAAATGGAAGGTGCTTGCCCATTCTCCGGTAACCATTGAACACCATGACCAAATTTAACAGAGGGGTGGAGGCCTCAGAGCTAATAAGGTGCTACCACTTTTATCAAAGTAGATGTTCAGGAAAGAGACATCCTGTAAATGGACTTGTCAAAAGGAAGACTGCAGTGGGAACTGAGCTCCTGTTAGATAATAGTGAAACCATATGAGAGAAGGACCTTAAAAACACCCAGCTGCAGGCAAAGCTCCTCATCTTCTTAAGAATGTGCTCCAACCAACACTGAGAGCTGTGGGGATCCAGGTTCCATTTACTCCTCTGTTCATGGAGCTAACTGCTTAATTTCCCTTTGGACATCATTATTAGCAATAACATATCAAATTAGACAGTTTGATTTTTCTCCCAGTGCAATGCTTCTAGTCAAAATCTCTCTACCACTACCTGAAGGGCTCTCCAAACTACCTGAAAGAAGATAGCAACCAGAAGGGTGTTGGTCTCTTTTCTCAGGTGACAAGTGACAGAACACAAGGAAATGGTCTCAAGTTACACCCATGAATGTTTAGATTGGGATATGATGGGGAATTTCTTCCTGGAGAGGGTGGTCAAGCATTGGAACGTGCTGCCCAGGGGAGTGGTGGAGTCCCCATCCCTGGAGGTATTTAAGAGATGTGTGGACATGGCACTAAGGGGCATGGTGTAGTGATGGGACTTGGATGGGTAAATTGATGGCTGGACTTGAAGGTCTTTTCCAATCTCAGTGGTTCTATGATTTTATGAAAATCCACTTCTTACATTTTTGAAAGGTTCTTTTCCAGCAAATTTAATAAAATACACAGCATTCCTTTATCACCTTGAAAAACCTGTTGGGATTTTGGCGTCATGGAAGTTCATTGCTGATGGTAGTTTTATATATCTGAACACCAGTTAGTGTTTGGCTCCACTCTAATCTCTCCCGTTGCTGTGCTTGTCCATGCTGTTGCTTTGAATGGCTGAGCTCGGTACAGCTAGTTACCTAACTGCCACCATCATTGGCCTTGCTTCCCCTGATTTAATGTGACCCTTAGCAATTTTTTCCATGGTGTTATCAGTGGTGTTCTTAGCTGTCTAACTTTTTTTTTTTTTTTTTGGTCAGTTCTTCTGTTAATAGTGTTTGGACATTAAAGAATGACACTGAAAGTAAGTGGATTCAGAAGAGCAGTATTGTCATCCACATTCACTGTGAAACTTGGATGAATTCCTTAGGATCAGATATAGCCACGTGGCACCTCTATTTTGAGCACTGGGGTTTTCTTGTACAGAGATGTCCTGCAATTGTCACCTGCTTATTTCTAATCACTAGAGTACATTTCCAGAAATATTTTGGGAAACATACCCAGCTAGCAGGATTTCCAGTGCTAAAAGCATAGAATAGTATGTTTGAAAGTCCCTCTTATGCAGGCTGTGCACTGTGTGCAATAGCAAGAATGTGTTGCAATTTATGAGTGTCTTATGCCTCAAAACACCACCATAAACAAAATATTAAAAGTTAAATATTTCAAGAAGTATAGCTCCCTAATTCTATTTCTCTAGCATTTACAAACCTCTTTTCAGAGGCTAGGTTTGCAAAAGGAAGATAAACTTAAGACCCTGATTATTGTTACCCTGATTATTGTTACCCTGATACTTGATTCCTTGAAGTGGTTGTCCTCTCATGTTTAGCTTTAGGACACAGAATAGAGAGAAGAGACTTCCAGAGAAGGACAGCAACAGAGGCAGGGCATCCCTGCCCATGGCAGGCAGGTTGAAACCAGATGATCTTTAAGGTCCCTTCCAACCCAAGCCATTCTATGATTCCATTCTAAGAGTCAGAGAGTTGCATTAAAGTTACAGAAATAAATCAAGTTCCTATTGACATTTTGAACGAAACCTCCTTGGCAGTTTGTTTTCTATTTTGCATTCAACAGAAATGTGAACGCATGCAATTTGCAAGCAAAATGATTTAAACGTGAATGCTTAATGGTCCTGAGAAGAAACCTTTAGGTTGTGTAACCCCCTAATACCAACACACCTTTTAAAATCAATAGGCAGTGCCTCGGGATTGAAGGAAGTAGTTAAGCTACCCATGAATGCTGAGTATTTAAATCTGGCTGATTTGGAGCCTATAGTTTATTTGCTAGATAATTCTGTTCTTCAATTTAAAAGAACAAATTTCACAATTTATTTGTGGACTGTTCGTGCAGTGAGATGTGACATGCATAATTATTTGCTCGAGAGAATAATTGGTTTGAGAATAAAATTTTGGTACAGATGTCCCTTCTTTAACTGAAAAGGATAAATAAGTTACATGCTTGAACTTTATTCTCATGGCTTTGGGATCTTTTGTTTATCTAAGGTGTTCAATTTTGCATCAACAGAATTACAATTCAACTAGTTTGCTTACTCACAGTTAATGTATGAGAAAGGGCTGTCAAAAGTTCACCAGAATGATCAAGGAAAATTGATTTTTTTTTCTGAGTAGATCCTTTCTTTATTTCCTTGTTTTATTTCTGTTGTTTTCCCTTTTTCCACTACTTGCTATCCAAATGATCTCTGTTCACGTGTCCTAGCTGCTGTTATTTTGAGATGTGTTTGCTCTAGGTACACGGTGTAGGTACTGGAGTTATGCTGTTCAGCTCCCTATGTTTTCTCTCTAACCAGTGCAGAGAGACAGCCTCTTCAGAAAGAAACTGTGCTTGCTGCTTTGATATGTTCCCTGGAGGAATTTGTCTCTTCCTCTTATCTACAGAGGAAGCCTCTAAAAATGAGCCTCCTCACCTTGGCACTTAAGAATACTCTGAAAAATGTTCCCTGCCACTATCCCAGTGCCCTGAGTAGCTCTTCTTTTTGATTATTTGATGTATTCTTCCATTCATACTCAGGAGTGTCTTTCACCAGTTCTGGCACCTCCCTTGTTATCTACTTCCCATCCTTCTTCGTAATTCCTAGTGCTTAATCCTTGTGCTCCCTCATCCCTTTCATCCTTTCATCTCCTCTCTTTCTCTTAGCCCAAACATTTCTTCTGCCAGAATCCCTTCTTTTTGAACCTCAGTCGTAAGAGTCATTTCCCCCCAAACTGCTGTTTGCTATTCAGTTCATTCCTCCATTTTTCAAGTCTCTCTAAGAGCTGACTGCCTTTCCTCTCTCCAAACCCCTTTTTGATCCTTTCCAGTCCCTCTTGTACTCTGTTGAGGCTGCCCATGCAGGAGATCACAGACACATACACTGCTTGCAAATGTTTCAAGGCAGTTACACATATTTGCACCAGCTCTCTATGTTTATCTAATTTGCTTGTCAGACATCCTCAAAGATGTAATCATCACCAAATGCAGATCAGAGAGGAGGTTTTGCCTTGGGCCTAAGGGAAAACAGCTGTCTGCAGCTGCTGGCTTTGGTTTAATTCATTTCTTCTGTTTTCCTGCAGGACTCATTACACCTATTTCTGATAGTGTCTGGACATTTCAAATAGCAAATCCCTGTCATTTTGGAGAGCAGAGATACTGCCAGCATCCTTGGTCTCTCCCAGTATCCTGCTGGGCCACACCATAGTTTTTGTGCTCTCTTGGACCGCAGTCTTATGGCTGTTGTAGGATGCTGGTGAGTGTGGTGAGTGAGGTGTAGAAGGCAGAAAAAATGATTATTTTTACAGCCAAACTTTTTTTTTTTTAGGAAAATGAGTATTGTGGGCTAAGGCAAAGGGGAAAAACAGTAACTTTAACATGCATTTTATGAAGATGCAAGAAAAAATGGTGTAGATTCTATGCCACAAAACCCACATAGCTTCTGCACAAGCAGGTTAATACCCATTTTGTAAATGCCACATGATAGTGTTAGCAATTCACAAATCATCAATGTGATGATGCACAAGGAATCACAGAGATAGAAATGGCAGTTTAGGGGGAGCACTTTGGTCGCAGATGGGTTTAAGGGAATCTGTCTTTTCACTCAGCAGGTACTCCATATCTGTACAGTAGCATTAGCTGATCACCATTTGAAGAGAGCTTCTTTCATTTTGCTTCAGAATAGGCACTTGTGGAGCACCTGCAAACTGACCTATAAGTATTGATGCCATATAATATATGGCACACTGTAAATATTGATTGTCTTCCACCGGCTAGGAACAAGTGCATCTGCCAACACAGCAGATAGCCATAGCCAGAGAGATGCAGTGCACCCCTGTGTAAGCAAGCGGCTTACCATTTCAAGGAACAAGGACTTCATATGCCTCGGTGTCATCCTTTTCCTCACTTGGAAGGTGATGCCCACGACAGTTTTCTGTTTCTGAAATGCCAGTTTCCACATGGCATCTTCCACAGAGGGTTCTATCACTTTAGTGCATGTTACTTGTATCAGTTACTTTAATGGCTCCTATTTGATTCAGACCAGTATTAGAAGTAGTATTAGAAGAAGCAGTATTAGAAGAAGCAGCAACGTCCAAAAGGATATATAAGGTTACTGGAAAAGAGGGGACAGCCCTGTTTTTTTCCTTTTAGTTATCAATATGTCTGCAGTCAGAGCATTAATAAAGTTTTGCATTCCTTCCTCCTCCAGAGAGAATCATTTTCCAAGCAAAGCAGAGTTGTATCTCCTTGCAGGGTTTTTATCACAGATGGGGACTCATTGACTGGCAGAAACTTGGGGTGCTAAGAGTTAAGAGCACACACCTGAGAAGTCTCTGAAAATCCTACTGCATTACGACTAGGGATGTTGTCTGGAAGCACAATTGATTATGGTGACAAATCCTTCTTGAGATCATGTGGGATTTTGGAAAACAGGCCAAGAATCTAGCCATGTTTTTTTCTAACTTGTATAGTCCAATGCTGGAATTTTTTCATGAACATCTATGATTTAGCAGCCAGCACCAATGGCTGATGAAAATCTACTGACACACTGGAAGTGGCAAGAAGGGCTTTGTATCTTGATGTTGTATAAGTTCTTCCCCTTCTCCAAGCTACCCTCAAATATATCACCAAATAGTACACACCAAAATCACAATGTTTAACTGAGGTACTGTCTTCATTGGTACCTGAGAGCAAAATAAGAGCTGCATGAATATTAGGATAGCTCAAGCTGCAAACAAGAAAAAAAATAGCCAAAACCTCAAATCTAAGTACCTAAATTTTGGACCCATCTTGTATGAACCAGGTGTATGCAGAGACATGAAGAATAGCATCATTTGTTTTGTATGTTATCTTCTATTCAGTGGCAGGAACGTGCTGTTCCTTTCAGTAACAAAATGCTGAGCCTGGCCTTATTTACCCCTGAATGCTATGCACAGCTGACTTTGCAAGTTTGAAGGCAGAAACTATTTGAGAAAGGGTACTTGATCCCATCCTTCTATCAGTTCACGTTTTCCACTCAAGAACACTGGCTTCTCAACATCCTTGTGACATGAGTACTGTTTTCAGCAGGGAAACTGCTGTTCTGGATTATTGATTTATTATTTCTTCAGTGGCCTTTTACAGATAAAGGATCCAATAAAGACAGAGCAAAACAAGAGGACAAAAAAAGAGTAAGAAAATTGTATGTGAAAGGTGGCAGTTATGTTGAGGGAAGCATTCCCCTGTGTGTACCTAAAGAGATCTTTACCATTTTCCATCTTCCCTGGTTTGGAAGGTTGGACTCTGCCTTAAAACATAAGGTTGTGATCTTGCCCCACCCAGTTCCTCACCTTACGCTGTAGCTTCAAGCTACCAAACAATGAAGAGGGATTTGGCGTTTGGGGGAAGGAGAAATCTGGCAGCATAGTCAGATTAACTACTAAGCTTTATGCTTTGTTCCTAGACATGCCAGATATCCAGGTTTCAGGTCATTTGTCAGAAATCTGAGCTAGACTGTAATGAGATGTTTAGTACTCTCAGACAGCTAACAGACAGCCTGAAATCTAGACTGTCTCTGTCAGATCCAGATGCCCTTCATTCTAGTAGTGAGGGTGAAATGCAGGAGACAATTCACATCCTTTTTGTGAGAAAAGACTCCATCCTCCCTATTCATTTGCCTTTTTGTGTCCCTTGCTTTCTCTGTGGATCCTGTGCCTGTTGTCCCTGTAGCTGTTGCTGTTATCAAGGCTGAAGCCAGTTCTGATGATGCCATTGTGACTGAGCAGTAGGATGAAGAACAGCAGCACTGTAATCCCTTGTCTCAGGGCCATCTGTATAAATGTTGTCCATGCAGAAATCAGGCTCTTCTTCTTTCCAACACAAAGTACACTACACTTTCTTTCCCACCTCAAAAAAATAAATAATAATAATAAAACAAACCAAACTAAACTAAAATGAAATAAAAAAGTGTGACTTCCTACTGAACAGAAATGTTGGAATGGTACGGTTTGGCATGAAACAAAATTGAGCCAGGGACTGTATTAACAATTAATTGATCTGGATGATCCCTGTGCTCTGGCACTATTCAGTTTACTTCCAGAGATGGAGCTAGAGCAGCCCACCTGCTCCAGATCTGTAGCAGAAACCTGCTAGCAATAGAGGAGCCACTGTCCTAGATGCCTTGAAGGGCTCAGTCATGTTGTTGGTGCCCCCTTCCATGAAAGAAGGCTCTAAATTCAGGATATTTCAGGGATGAATGCCTCTCCCCCTACACAAATAGAAATCTGGGCTCCATAGTCCAGCTCCTAGTTCAAAACTCTCTCTGATCTGCAAGCCTAAATGTAGGTGACATTGTCCCCAGGACTCAGCCAGCATTGACCTGGAGTTGCACTATTTACAAAATCTTTGTGCTCCAGGCATATCAGAAAAAATGTGGCCAAACAGTTCCGCCAGTTTGCAGAACAGGATTCCAATATCTTGTCTGCTTTGTTTTTGAAAATGCAAGTGCTTTCAACCATATCCCACATAATCTTGTGGGGTTTTCTTCTGCAAGACAAGGCAAAATGCCAGCTAGAAGCTGAGAAGGAAACTGGCAAAGAAAAAAAATGTCCTTGCGTTTCAAAGGGCTCTTCATGCTTTCCAGACAAATTAAAAAATAAATAAATAAAAATCTGTTTGCAGTAGTTGTATAAGTATTCCAAAGACATCATGCACCTGTATAACTTGTAATAAGACCCATGCCAGCCTCCCCCCTCACTGAGGAGCTTGAAGAGAACCTGTGATGCAGTGGGATTCCAGCCGTGTGGCACACAAACTGTGTACCCCAAGTTGTTCTGTGGGGCGACTCGAAACAAAGAGAAGGACTTCTGGGATCACAAGCAACTCTTACCACTTCAACCTACTTAACCTACTCCAGTAACCTACTTAGTGTCTTAAATACTGATTGAAGAATCTACCACTGAGCATTCAAGCTTGGAAGTAGTTTGGCTCAATTCACAGTGTTTCTCTTAATCTATTTCAACTGAGGGGCATTCAGCAGGGTCAGTTGCAAATACACGCATATAATGAGGTCATCTACACTACACTTCTAAAGCACGATTTGTTTTATTCTAACCTGGATTATTTAAATACAAGAATGTGTCTAGATCTCCTCTGAATAAAAAGGGAGCCTGAAGAGACAGACAGGTGCATTGTAAATGTTGCAAACTGCAAGAGGAGTTCTGTGAGACCAGCCTGAGTTAAATACGGAGGTATTTTATCCAAATTACTATTATTAGTCTAAATTGACAGTGCTGATTTAAAAGAACAAACAAACAAAAAGACAACCTGGAAAGCATTACACTGACTCAAAGTAAGACATGTTTCCAGAGGACAAACATGCTTTTGGGTCTTCACAGTGGTTCTTGCTCTTGCTGAGTCAGGCAAATAAATTTTGGACAGCAGGACTAAAAAGCCCAGGAATGGAGAAGACAATAGGAATCTTAGACCGGCTCCAGAAGTGCTGATGTACTACTGTCAGGTTGTAGCCCACAGCAAGTGATTGAAGAAGTTAGATCTGCATAGGTGACTACTTTGATAGACACACACGTGCTGTTTTAGAAGTTTCCACTACGTGCCTCTGCAGGTATTACTACCAATAAACCATCACTCCAGAAGGCCATCTGCTTATAGTTAGCATGGCTTTCTGAAGGAGAGACTGTTTGACAGCTGGGCCTGCCATATAATCACAGGGTGTTGGAGCTGGGGCCTGCCCAAAGGTGGGAGAGTCATATCTCTTCCTGGAAATGTAAAGGATTAAGGCCTGAGGCACTGCAGTCAGAGGAGTTCTTGTAGGCAGGATGTTGTTAATTTAGATGTTGCTCATGCAGAAGCAGACAAGGGATCTTTTGTCACTGAACCCTTCCAGCTGAAGTTTCAGCACTACTGCTATCACCACAATGGTTTCGGTACCTGACCTACTCCCCGGAGGCTCACTCAGATATATCTCCAAGCACTGTATTCACAGTGCTGGCTGAAGTGCAGTCCATCAGTTCTTCAGGCAGCTCTCACACACATCAGTGGTTGCAGGGCTAGCCAGGCTCATTCTTCTGCAAAGCTGACAGCCTACAAACATAAAGTAGCATTTGTAATTTTTTAAAACATCACCTAACATCTTTTATTATTCATGTTGATGCCTCTTCTGCAACAGGCAAAGCACATCTGAGCTCTTCTCCTTGATGCTTTCCATGAATGGTAGAGCTGATTCTTACCCCTGGATGATTTTGGAGCACATGCATCCCAGGAATTTGCACAACTCTAAGATGCTGTTCATAACAGGAAAAAAAAAAAAAAAAAAGATCTTGTGGACTGTTTTCCGCAAGTTCACAATATGTATATTAGGAGCATATTAGGGGAATTTACTAACCATAGCCAGAGAGGTATTTGTACACTTAAACAGTGGCATATTGGTGACTAAGTTCTTCTGCGGATCTAGACCTGTCCACGTGCTCATAGGTGCATATTGCCATGGAGATATTTGGGATGAAGGCATTCAAGCTGAACTTTTCAAATTCCAGTGCCTAAATTACACATTCTCTTCTGACTTAATGCAAATGCCAGCAGTCTTTATTTATTTATTTTATTTATTTTTTATTATTATTCCCATAGAAGAGCAAGCTCCAAAACCTGTGGTTCTTTGGGAGCAGGTGTTGAAGTGAGCACACTCCCCTGCCTGTCCAGATGGCTATCGTGTTAACAGCTTATTGCCTGCCCCTGGGCAGCTTTTCTGGATACACCTGGCAGCACTTAACCTGTCAGGTGTGTTCAGAGCAGTGGGTCCCCACGTGCATTTCAGCCATGCTCAACTCCAGCCTGGTGGCTTGCAGAGTATCTGCCTGCCTGGTTGCTCAGGGTGGCCTCGAGCTGCCTCTAACAAGCAGGGCAGGCAGGCTAGGGAAAAGCAAACTGCCCAGCCCTGTCAGCTGCCTCACAAGATGACACACAGCTCCGGGCTGCTCATAATGCATCTGCCCAAACCAAAGCTTCAACCAACTTCCAGCTCACCTCTTATCTCCCTAGCCCACACCTTCTACCTCTGTAATTGCAACCACAGCCAGAAGCTCCCACAGGCCCTGGTACTTTTGTGAGCACAGCAGCATGCTGTCAGCATATCAGTCCATAGTTATTTGTGAGGCATTAGTTTGCACTTACTTTGCCTGGGATGTTTTGGTGGTTTTTTTTGTTTTGTTTTGTTTTTTTCTTTATCTTTTTTGAGCTCTGGATAAAAGTCTACTAGAAGCAGGGGGGCAACAACCAGGTGAGGCCCTGGTCAGGCCTCAGCTGGAGTACTGTGTCCAGTTCTGGGCTCCCCAGTACAAGAAAGACAGGGATCTCCTGGAAGGAGTCCAGTGGAGGGACACTAAGACAATACAGGGCCTGGAGCATCTCTTCTGTGAGGAAAGGCTGAGAGACCTGGGTCTGTTCAGCCTTGAGAAGACTGAGAGGGGATCTTATCAATGCTTATAAATACCTGAGGTGTGGGAGACAGAGGGATATGGCCAACCTCTTTTCAGTGGTTTGTGGGGACAGGACAAAGGGCAATTGCCACAAAATGGATCACAGGAAGTTCTGCACCAACATGCGAAAGAACTTCTTTCTAGTGAGGGTGACAGAGCACTGGACCAGGCTGCCCAGGGAGGTTGTGGACTCTCCTTCTCTGGTGATATTCAAGGCCGATCTGGACGCCTACCTGGGCAACATGCTCTAGAGAACCTGCTTTGGCAGGGGGGGTGGACCCAATGATCTCTTGAGGTCCCTTCCAACCCCTACAATTCTGTGATTTCATCCCCTGCCATCATTGCTTAGCTGGCAGTTGTGTCCATCTACCTAGAACCTCCTCCCTGCTTTCATAGAGTGGCTTGGATTAGAAGAGACCTTGAAGGTCATCTAACTCCAATCCCCCTAGGGACACTTTCCACTAGGTCAGGCTGCCCAAAGCCCCCTCCAGCCTGGCCTTGAACACCCCCAGGGATGGGGCATCCACAGCTTCTCTGGGCAGCCTGTGCCAGCTATGCAAGCCACCCTCACAGTGAAAAATTTCTTCCTAACATCTAATCTAATCTCCCTTTTAGTTTAGAACCACTCCCCCTTGCCCTATCGCTATCTGCCCGTGACAGTCTGTCGCTATTTCCCAAAAACGGAGGGGAGCTCGGGCCAGACTCCTCAGGGAGACGCAGATCGCGGCCAGCACAGCGAAGCCCCCTCCGCTCCGGGTCGGGCGGGACACGTCCAAACCCCGACCCGAGGCAGCCCCAACCCCTCCACCCGCCCCTTCCGCCGACGGGTCCTCTTTCTCCTCCTCCTTCTCCTCCTCCTCCTTCTCCTCCCTCTGCTCCCAGCAGCCCTGCCCGGCATGGCGGCGCCCAGCGAGTAGTGCCGCACGTGTGGCCGCCGCCACCATGCCGGGCAAGCCCTCGGCCCCCCAGTCGGGGAACACGCACCGGGTGAGCGCCCGCCTCGCCGGGTCGCTAGGGTTTGGTAACGGGGCGGCGGTGCCACCTACACGGGGCTGGGGGAGATACGGGGGCTGAATTTAGCCGTACCCACCGCTGGGCATCTGGGGGAAGGTGGCTTAATCTTCCTGCATCGCCTTCACCATGTTTTGGGGACACATGGTCCTAAGGGCTCCCTGCGCTGGGCCCTTTGGTGCACGGGCAGCAGCCGGCGGCTCAATGTGTTGTGGGGTGGGCTTTTAATTTTTCTCTTCAGTTACAAACGTCCTCTCCTTCATTGGTACCGTGAGCTCTTTTTTTTGCATTAAGATCGGAATTGAGTCGTTTACAGATTGATTAGTGCGATCTGATAGTCCACCTTCAGGAGCAGGTTCTTTGTCTGTAGTGTGCATGCTATTAAGAAGGGCTTCCTAAGTTTTGAGAACAGAGCAAAAACGCGTATGTCCTTTTGTTTTACAGTTTCTCACCTTTTCGGAACGCTTAAGTAATGTTAATATTGATATTATTCACCGGATTGACAGAACTGGAAGTTATGCTGAGGTGAGAAAAGCGACAGCGGTCGTTTTCTGCAAGAGGATCTCAGATCACAACACAAGTAGCCACACTCCCTGAAATATCCACTTAAAAACTTCTCTGGGAGGGGGGGGAATTACAAAGAAGCTCATGGAAGAGTTGCCTTTTCTGGAGTCTCATTTCCTGCTTTGTTCCTCGTTTCTTGAAATATTTCACAGTATTGGCATAGGGACTCTTTGACAGCATCACTCTGATCACTTCCATGTAGCTCGTGGGCCTCTGAGCATAGAAGACATGGCGCTGTCAGCAGTTCTAGGTCCAGTCCTGCAAAGACCTAAGGATGCTGAGCAGTTGCAATAGTCACAGCATGTGCATGTCTTTAAAGATCATCCGTGTGTCCTGTAGATCGTCACTGAATGAGGTCTTTAGCAGGTTATAGCCTCCTGGTCTGCTGGATTGTTTTTCTGAACTTCCCATTCGATAGCTGTGATGATGCCAAAAGAAATCCCACAGTGTTTGTGCTGTGTGCTTTGTGGTTCAGCATCTTAGATTATGAAGGCCAGTCAACAGAAGTCTAAAAAACAATTATGTAAATGAGGCCTATCACCAGAAAATATTTTCAAATGTTTTTTTGAACATAGAAACAGAAGTCTTATTTTCTGGCAAATTCCACAGCACCCTTTGAAATGAAGTCATCACAGTTTTTTAAGATATTTATAAAATGTTTGAAGCACTTGGTAGTTCTTTTCATTTAAACCTCTCATATTTACAGGCTGTTTTCACAGGAGCTGACAAACTGTTATTTTGTCTTTGACAGGAGGTTGAAACCTACTTTTTTGAAGGACTACAGAAATGGAGGGAACTGAACCTTACTCAGCATTTTGGTACCTAATTTTTATTTGTTGATATTTGCCCTAAACTGTAAAAACTTCTGCATCCAGAGCTCCCTGGGATATTTTCTATTCATTGAATTTTGTATTGGGCTCTGGAGAGCTATTAGTTTTTAGTTTCCTTTATGTTGACCAGGAACTGGACTAGAATTTTCATGGTTTCTTTTTTGTGTTTAAACAGTGCAGTTCTACAAAGAAGTGGCCAACAAATGCCAGTCCTTCAACCAGCTCGTCTATTACCAAAGTACTGTTGTGCAGAGCTTGAAGACACATTTGCAAGTCAAAGGCAGTCTTGCCTATCAACCCTTATTAGAGTAAGTATTTGTTGACAAAATGTAGTCAGAAATCTGAAGGTATTACAAGTAAGTAATTCCAGTTCTGTTGTGAGTATTATTTTTCTTTATTGTACGTGAGGAAAGAAGTATAGCAATGAGATGCCCAAAATGGGATTAGGTAATTGGCATTTATCTATTAGAGATTCACGGTCCTGAGTCTTTAGAAAAAAATGCTTTGGTTGACATTGATCATCTGTATCTTGTTTAATGTTACCTACTCGAAGTATTTTGAATTTTCAAACTTATCTAATAGGTAGCTGTGAATGACGATACTTAAGTAAAAGTGAGAAGCAAGAGTGATGCCGTCTTTTCAAAGAGATTGTGCTAGATTGCAAGCAATGCTTGTCTAGGTTCTTACTGGCTTATTTTAAAATAAACTAACACTGTATTGTCTGAAACACAGTCTAGTGGTGCAGCTGGCTCGAGATCTCCAGGCTGATTTCTATCCACACTTCAATGACTTCTTCCTGGCTATCACCAATCTACTGGATACACAGGACACAGAGTTGCTGGAATGGGCTTTTACCTCTCTTTCCTATCTCTACAAATACTTGTGGAGATTGATGGTGAAGGACATAAGTAACATATACAGGTAAAGGCTGTGTTTAAAGTCTGCCTTGATCAGCAGTTATTAAATGCTATAGGAATGCCAGTTCCAGATGAATATCTGGCTTAATGCTTCAGTATATAGTTGTTAGCATGCTTTCTCTGCTTTCTGAAACAGACTGTGAGCTGTGTTATCATACGCAGCTCCTTTGAGATCCCCCTGTCTTGCACGTGCACTGCATTGGAGGAGGGATACAGGTTGGTCTGCAGTTTTGAGTGTTTGGCCCTCTTTTCTCCTGGTGTGGTGGATGCAAGTGGTGATAGGAGAGAAAGCAGGTATCTCAGCTGGGTAGACAAAACTCAGAAAGACAATGACAGTTTAAACAAGTCTAAATTCTGCACAGGTCTCTTGGGTGCCTGTCAAGTAACTCAGTCATATTTGTATCATTTCTGTCTTTTCCAATTGCAGACTCCTAGAGTTAATGACATTAAATGGACTCCTTTGAGTCTTTAATTGCTGCTGTTGCAGCATTTTGCCCTTTATGTGCTTAACTTCTTCCTGTCTGTTTAGTGAAAAAGCAGACAAGCAGTGCACAGTTTTGTATGCAGTGAAATTCCTTGCCATAGGATGCTGCGCACGTAGAAGGTTGGCATAAGCTCACAGGGAAACTGACCAAGTTTGAGGGAATTTCCAAATGCATAGGAACCACTTCTGGCTTGAGAAGTCCTTGAGCTGCAGGTGGCTAAAAGCTGGTTTTGTATGTGCTTGCCCTGTTTTTAAACTTTTCCCAGGCACCTGCTTCTGGCTGCTGCTAGATACTGAATACAGACCTGTGGTCTGGCCCACTATGATTGCTTGTTCAATGTTATGCTACTCTGGTAGCATTTTTTTATTTTATTTTATTTTTGTCATAGTCAGTGGGTCCATGTTGCTTCTTACTAGAAGCCTTCCGTCTTTCAATTCAGAGCAGATGGAGCAAAAGATGGGTTACAGATTTCTTCCCCAACCCACAAAAGTTGTCAGGCATATTGCAAAAACATCTGTTTGGCTGTGAATCTGAGGCATCACTCTCTGCACTTAACATGTGCTGAGCCACCTGTAACCATTACTGATATTTACCAGAGAACTGCAAATACTTGTCACCCCTCTAAATTGTATCTTTGGAAAATTTACATGCACAAGAGAGCTTGTTGGCTCAGCTGAAGTAGAAATCTGGTATATCAAATCAACTTTGTTTTTACTTAGTGTTGCTGAATGTATCTGTTGAAAATCTTGATGCTGCAATTGGATCTGTGTGGATCCAGAGCTGTTTGAGGTATTTAGTCTGCAGCTTAAGCTTGGTGTTATCATTTGATCTTTGCAAGACTGTTCTTTACACTTGGAGGGTGGGAAGGAATGGAATTGAGGAAGGTATTTACCCTCTCTAGGAGGACAGATTCTTGGTGTTTGTAAGACATGACAATGTAAGCTGCAAACATAATTTTTTAAAACAATTGATGGTAAGTCTTGCGTTCCCTTTAAGATAGTTTATTGTTGTGTGTCTTTGTAGCCTGTACAGCACCCTGCTGGCTCACCACAAGCTTCACATCAGAAACTTTGCTGCTGAAAGTTTTGTCTTTCTAATGAGAAAGGTAAGTGAGGTGTTTGTACCTTGACTCTTTCTCCATTCTGTGGTGGCTTGTGGCTTCAATATGTAATAAGTTCTCTGTAAAGGAGAGCTTACAGGGCCTGAATTGGCATTCTGCACATCTTGAGTTGTGATTTTCAGTGAACGTTTTGCTGAGTATGTCATGTAATTCGTATCAGCAATGGCAAATAGAGGCCTTAGCATTCTGTGTTTTAAAAATAGTTAAACCAAATGGGTCATCTTGCAAAAGGGAGGCTTTGGTTTGTAAATACATATTTTCTCACTGGCTTTTTCAATAATGCTTTAAAGCCTTTGTAGAAAAAGTTATTGTGACAACCTTTTTGCACTCCTGAAAATCAGATTATTTAATGTTCACAGGCAGATCAGTTAAAGCCAAACAGTAGCTTTTCATGGAGTAAGGAAAGACAGCAGTTGTTTTTTTGTTTGTTTGTTTGTTTGTTTGTTTTTTTCATTCAAAAAACACAAAAACCAGAATTCCTGAGAATGATTAGCAAATTTGTGTATCCTTGTTACTGGCCTGAGTTGAGAGACCTTAATAAAGCACATTTGTTTAGTTGTTTTCCAAAGTTGCTGAACTTTGAGTGAAGTCCTCAGGCACAGAGGGTTTCAGAATCTGAGGTCAGAAATATTTGCAGTATTCCCAGGTGTTGTTATAGTTTTGGATGACTGCATTCTGCTTTCAGCTGATACATGTCTCTTTCCATGCCAGAGTGGTGACCTTTGTGTTTCAGTTGGGACCAATTTAGTGGTGCATTTATGCACATGCTTAACTCTAAAATCGTAAGAGTAATCAAAAGGCCGTATTTCATCTGCAATAGGCCTTAGTAGGCCCATGTTCATTTAGGCAAGAGGACTTGTAACTACTGAATAGGTGACTTTTTCTTAGAGTTTCCTTGGTGGTCGCAGAAATAGTGAGTTTGAACTGATGTGGAAAGGCACAGGACTAGAAGAATAATGTGGTGCTGTAGAGCCATTTAATTGCATCTTTTCACCTGGTAACTCTGAATAGAAGATGACTTTTTTTTATCCTTGTGTTTTGTAGGTTTCTGATAAAAATGCTCTCTTCAATTTGATGTTCCGTGACCTGGAGGAGCACCCTAAGAAGGTGGAAGGTGTAGGACAACTACTTTTTGAGATGTGCAAGGGTGTTCGAAACATGTTCCACTCTTGTGCAGAGACGGTAAAGACAAGAAAAAAAGATAGCTGGTGTAGATGTTGCTGTAATAGAGCGCTTTGTGAAACCATTGAGTGTTGCCTTGTTCACCTCAGTAGATCCCTAGTGATGAACATACTGTTCGTTATTTAACAGGATCTGAAAGCTGCTGTCTAAAAATCTTTCCTGAGATGGGAAGGTTGGTTTTTTTGTCATTTCTATATGATATTTCTGTATATTAAAATGGTACTGCTTGATAATGCTATACATGTTTTATACCCTCCAGATGAATCTAAAAACAGTTCAGATATTAAGTGATAGCCTATTTTTTTCCACTAATCATTCTAGAGAGAATTGAGATCACTAAAATATTTTAATAGTATCTTGCTCTAACAAACTTCAGAATTGCTGGATTTATTTTCTGAGTATAAGGGTATGATATGCTCTTTTCTTGTACAGGCTGTGAAGTTAATTCTGGTAAAGCTGGGGCCAGTTACTGAAAAGGAGATTGAACTACCATGGATAACTGTTGGAGAAGCCTTTGAGCAGATGATCAGATCAGCTGCAGTGCATATCCATAAGGAGCATTTTGATATTGTTTTCAAGTGTCTGGAGGTACACTGATTTACATTTTTTTTTTTTTTCTTCTGTTCACAAGAGGCTGAAAAAAAGCTGTGCACACTTACCAAGAAAACTATTTTTGTCCTATTAGACCAGAACTGGGTTTTACATCCTTTGGAAACATTAACTACAGTGTCATGTGTATGGAAAAAAATCCCACTCTTCTTTTGCAAGTTCAGAGTGAACCAGGTGGCTGTGCTGCCCTGTGATTAGTAAGGGAGCCTTGGGGCTCAGTCGCATGTCTGGGCAAGGAGGGTTTGTAGGGTCTGCCTTTGCAGAGACAGGTATTGCAGGCCCCTTGCTGGGGTTAAAGCTTTTCTTATACTACTAAACTAAATCTACTAGTGCTTCCAAACTCACTTTGCGATGGTGAAGGGGAAGCCTTTTGCTGCAGCTCTCTTTACATCAAAGACTTGGGCTGAAATTGGAGAGCCACATTTAAGCCTCAGAGACAAGTGTTGCAAATCCCAAGCTGTTTTCAGTCCGGATGTTCCCATGTTGCCTCTTCATGGTTACACCCAGAGGTCTGAGGGAGTAGAGCTGTGTGCCATGGGCTGTGCTCTGCTGAGTCAGAGTGATGTTGAACAATGAGCAAGGGCTTAGCATGGGGTTTTTACTTACCTGATAGCCGTTTAGACGTTTTCTTCCTAAGGAGTGGGATTTGCTAAGAGATGTTAAAACTTCTTGCAGTTGACAACATATTCTGTGAGTTTTGCTTCTCAGAAGGGTGAAATGGAAGATTGGAAGAAATGGTAGTCAGGCAAACCTAGTTGAAGGCAGTCCTTCCAGTTTCGGTACACAGTCCAGTTTGTGTGGTACTGGGAACTCTCTACTTGTGACTGTCCACAGTTACCTTGAAAATCCCATCCTGTTCCTCCTACCTCACACAGTATGATAGTAGTTGCTGTCTGACTGTTTATTAGACACAGAACTGTTTGTCGCTGGATGTTTTTTAATCCTGGAATCTGTCACCTGCAGTTGTGATGAAATCTTAGGGGCTGATGACATACTTCTCTTTCTATTTAAAAAGGCTTGTTGTTTGTTTGTTTGTTTGTTTGTTTGTTTTTTACCTTGGGAGCTAGTTAGTTGTGCTCAGTATCATCCTCAGAGGAAAATGATGCCAATATCTATGATAGGTCTCTAAACTGGGTTCAGTTTATAGGACCAAGGATAGGATTTTGCGTTTTCTTGACAGAAAGAGACATGGATGAGAGTGATCCAGGGCAGCTCCATTATCTACATAATGTAGATGATATGAGTAGCCGCTCAGAATCCATGTTAGCATAAGGATGCTGAAGTATAAAAGCACTTAAATTTTGGTGATCTCCAGTGGAAGCTGGTGCTTTCATACCATCATGGGTTTGGAGAAGAGTCCTCTTTCTCTTCCATGTTTGGTTTGTAGTTTTTTCACCTTATCTTGGCAGGTATTTATGTTTCTGTCCAAGGAATCCAGGATGCTTGTTTTTACAAAATGGGAATCCCATGGTATTTCTGGAAGGTTTAGTTTGTTGAACATGAGTGAGGGAGTCAGCAGTAATTTGTTGGTCTGATGAAATGGTGATACTTTAGAATGGCTTTCAAATAGCAGTAAGTGAAACAGGGTCTGATCATTTATCTGAATCATTTTGTTTTCCTTTTTTTTTAAACAGGAGTCACTCTTAGACTTGCAGAGCAAAATAACTAAGGCCAACTGCAGTATGGTTTCAGAGCAGATGGAAAGGATTCTGCAAGCATATCTGATCCTATTGAAACATGCAAATGGATCCAAAGTCTCACTGCCTGAAAAGGTCTGTCAGGTAGGTCAAACCATCACTTTGTATGGCTTGCCGAAGAAGTATCAGTTAAACCTGGAAGAGGTATGGTCAGCTGCAGCATCCTGAAATGTTCCTGCTGCATTAATAGTTTTACGATTTGAGTCAAGTGAACAGAGAGATTTACTGGGAGTATTGCTACCTCTCCAGTCCCATGGAAGTTTTCCACTATCGTGTAATGCTGGTGTAGTCCTTTAAATAAGCAAGGGGAAAAGAAAGATGATGAGGTGAGCATAGAGGCTGTGCTGTGCCGTAATCTCTGCTACTGTGGGGGAAAGCAAGACCTGCATCTATGGTGGTGAAGTTCCACCAGATTCACCCTGTGGGTTCAAATACAGATTTAATGCCTTCAAATTTTGATAGAACAAGTAGGGTTCATTTCTGTGGGCTGAAGCTTAGAACACCGTGTCCTCCTCTTTCAGAGACCACGTAGGTCATTCAGACCAGACAATCACCATGTCTTAATGCATGAATGTCAGTTCTCTTTTTTGTTTCAGGTTTTAATAAAACTGTTACAAACATCCGATCTCTTGCCATCTTGCTGTAAGACCCTGCTGAATGCAATTTCTGCGTTACTACTGGCTGAAAATGTTTTCTTGCCTGATTCTTTGACCAAGGAAGCTATTGAGAAGGTAACAAAGACTTCTTACAGTAGAAATTCCAGAGTCCAAATTCCCTACAGCAGCATGATTTCAGGACATTCCACTTCTGGGCAACAGACTGTAAGGTTCCCTTTAGGTTTTTTGCACTGATAAGAGGGAAGTTGTAAAATGCCTAAAATAATGCCTGCTGTGGTCTTGGGACTCCTTGAGAGTCTTGCACAGTCTGTCAGTGTGCTATAATGCTTCTACTATGGCAGACATATTTGCAATGAAAAACAGGCCCTGCTTTGAACACCTACAGAATCTGTGGAGAAAGGAGGGAGAACAGAGAGGAGAGCATGTTCTCACCTAGATTTTGAAGCCAGTCAGTGAGTTGGATTTGGTTGAACATTGAAGTACATTTCCCACTAAGCTGCTGAACACTTAGGATTTGCAATGGGAAAATAAGGCTGTTAACAATTCTTTAAAAACGTTTCACGTGGACTTCAGTGTTGGCTTGTGCTGAAGTAAGATTGGTTCTGCCTGTGGCATGAGTCCAGTTTTGCTCAGATGTGATCCTTCAAACGTTTGACTGTACTTGTGTGGGCTTCTGTTAAGCTGGAGGAGGCTTAAAGCTGTCCTTATAACCTGAAGGGTCTGGGAAAGGAGTTCTGGGTGCATATTTCCATGTTGCACACCTCAGCCTTGAGAGGCACCAACTCCACGTGCAGTCAGGAACTGTTCCAGTATTGGTTCTTTCAGAACAATGTAGATTGGCTCCCCCACTGAGGTGCAGCTAGGTATGGTTGTGTGTACCTCAGGTGTGGTCCTGCGTGCTGGGAGGTATACAGGAAGAATGCAGAGACCAAAGATCTTCTGGGCCTAAGCTTCTTTCTAGCAATGCATGTGTGCTGCAGTACTACACCTTTAGTTTACATTTTCCACATCACTTTAAAGAGATACCTAAGCTATCTCTGCATGGAGCTAGTTTGTATCCCACAGGGGTTGTTGAAAGGGCTGTGCTGTTTCTGTACCTGAGATGTGACTGGAAACTGTCTGTGAACAGAGAGGCGGGGTGTCTGAGAGTTACTGCATGGTTGATTGATAAACCAGAAAATATGTCCCATGGATAATGGAGACTTAAGTATAAAATGTCTCTTGTAAATATGTTCCTGTCAACCTGCGATTTGCATCTTGCAGGTATTCAGAAGTGAATTTGAGTGGCGCTTCCTTTTGGACTTCTCTGAAACGATGTTTACAATGAAGCAATTTGAGAGGGTAGGTGGAAGCTCTTCTGCGTTTTGTTTATTTTTATTGCCAAAGGGAGTGTGAGGTGTCATTGTGTAAGGACACCTGAGCAGGAAAGTCCTTCAACAATTGGGAAATCTATAGTATATTTATTTGCCTTGTATGCTGAATCATTTCAATGTATGGACATGATGTTTATTTAAACTTTTGGCATGATCTTGAAGGAATAAAAGAGGTTGACTGTGTCATAGTGTTAGAACTTGGTAACGATGCTTAGGGTTGGAGAGACTGTTAGTTCACAGAGAGAAGTTTGTCCGCTGAAAAGTAAAGGTGTGGGATTGTTATGGATATGGTGAAGAGAAAGAGTATTGGAGAAGGTAAGTGGAAATGAAGAGTAAGGGATGTCTGATATCATCAGTTCCAGGCTTGGTCTCTGAGAGGAATGAAACAAATTAAAAGGAGCGGGATGGGAAAGCAAACTCGGGGATCTGGAAAGTCCTGATAAGACTGGATTTTGGGCAGACTGAATTTTTCTATCAAATCACTGTCCTGGCTGGGGTGACAAGGTATCTCTGTGTTGGTGACTTGGGGCATCAGAACAGATGAGACATCTGATGTGTTGGTAGTTCATTTGTGTGTATTTGGCTTCCTCTGTAGCTGGTGTCATGTGTTTCTTGTGGTTTTGATGACAAAGACTTACTAAACCTTGATTTATTTTTTTTTTCCCCTTTAGCATTTTCTTCCATGCTTTCTGAAGTACATTGAGCATTGCTTCTCTGGTACAGATGCCCTTGTAAAGGATGAGGCAATGGCAATTTTGGCTAAACTCATTCTGGTGAAAGCAGAGCCTCCTACCATTGGTTCAATGGCATTTGAAAAGTATCCTCTCGTTTTCACTGAATCATCAGTCAGGTAAGACTTCTCAAGTTTAGCAAACACTAGATGTGGCTGCATGGCTGTAGGCCTGCAAAGTGATACAGTAGGATCCCATTTTTCTTTCTGAGATGATTTGAGAAGAGGTACTGTTCTGGAAAGGTTATCGCTTTTATTTAATAAACAAAACAATGAAACAAACAAAAAGCTAGTGAGTGATGCAGTAGATGTGATTTGGATTTGTTACACCAAAATGCATGCTACATTTTGGGTAGTTAAACTTTATTGTGAACTCTGCAGTTCAGATCCTCATCAAGAGTAACCTCCTGTCTGTGCCTCATCTTTCTTCCATGTATGCATACGTCTTGTCTGGAGCTTGCTGGGAAGCAGTACTTTAGAGTACAGCTGGGTACCACAGGTTACCCGGTACTAATTACCACAAGTAATTAATTATTGCAACACAGCATTGTGCTGGCATAGCTTGACTGCTTCTGGTTGCAAAGCTAGGTTGGTTGCAGCGAAGTGTTTGCTTTCCCTCTGAAACCTCTTTAGAAAGATTTGAGTGACCATGGTCAAGCACAGAATGACAGTTGCAAATCTACTGATAATGAGTGTTCCAATCACTCTAGATCAAAACTTTGCCTGCAGAGAGTGGTGACCAGTACTGTCTTTTATGTAAGATTTTGTATTCCTTAAAAGCAGCCCATTCTGTGGGTTTCTTTCCATTTCAACTTAACAGAGTGGAAGTGTCAAGGTTCAAGGTTGTAAGTCAAAAAAAAAAAACAACCACAATTCAATTTGCTTTTATTTTCTTGTTGTATTTGTTGATTTATTTATTTATTTTCAGTTATCTGGAATATATAGCTGAGACGATATTTCTCCTGCAATGTCAGTGATAGAATTTAGGGCTGGGAGACATCTGAAGAGTTGCATGCCCCAGATGGAATTAGAAAATCCTGAACCAGTACAGAAAGATGTTTGACTAAATTGTTCTTGAACGCTCCCATCCCATAGATTCCCAAGCTGTCCCTGCAGACCATTTCACTGCTTAGCTGTATTTACAATCAGACAGGTTTTCTACTGTCTGAACTAAATAAATTTCCTTTGCAGCTGATTAAATCCATTGCTGCTTATCTTATCCGTAGGGAACACAGAACAGATTATTTCTTCCTTTTTACATACAGTTTTTACAAATAACAGACTATCAAAAACATTGAAAGTACTCAGTTCATCCTAATTACTTGATGATTCTCTCATAAATGCTGTTCCTTAAACCTCTACTCATTCTTGATGGTATCTTTCTGTTACCTTCTTTCTTGAAGGGTGGAGCTCATGGAGCTTCTCAGCTGTGGTCTTGCACGTGCTGGGTGTAATAGAAAGATTGCTGCCCATGGGGTGTGAGGTACTGCTGTTGATATGTTCCAGTATGAGGTTAATCCTTTCTGCCTGAAGATAGGACTTTGGATTTGGGCTCAGCCTATGATAAGACACTAGACTGTTACCTAACAGGTTATTTTGTGTCATCCATTAGTCTTTGCTAGTATTTAGGTTGTTAATAAACTGTAATCATGCTGACAATCACAGAGACAAATCTCAGGTGCTTCTCATGTTCTTAGTTGTGAGGGTGTCCAGCTGAGAATTAGTCTTTCCTTCTAGAAATACTATTTGTACTTTAAGACCCAACATTTATTACAGGCCATGTTTTGTGCTCTATATGTGTAGATGATATTTTGTGCTGTGGAAGACATTTAAAAAAAAAAATGCGTTGGGTTGTCCTAGTCTTTTCTGTTAGAAGTAACCAACACAATTTAGATATCACACGAGGAAAAGGAAAGATTTCTAATGTGCAGTTGTGGGTTACTAAAAAGTTTGGTTTTATTTTTAGCTCTAATACAAGACAACAAACAAGCAAAAGACAAGGAGGAAAAGCAAAAGTACCAGTGCTGGATCATGTACTGTCTTTAATCCAGTTACCAGAAAATGAAGACATCACTGACCTTTCACAGCCCTGGGTTGCCTTGGTTATACTGCCACATATTAGGTAAGGGATATCCTAAGGTACTACTTCCATGTGGTCCTGTAGTACTGTCTAGTTCACCATCTGTTAGAAATCAATTTAGTAAGGGAAGCACAAGAATTACTAACCCCAGTTTGGGGAAACTGGGGTAAAAAGGTGGAGAATATTTGTGTGGAAATACTGGTTCAGTAGTGAAGTCAGGAATAGAATGTCAGTTTCTTGATTACGTGCTCCTTAAATTTTGTATGCTGGCATTTAGAGATGTTCCTGATACATTTTGGTTTCTGTATTTTAAGCACAATTTCTAGACAGTGGTGTTTTCAATAATTACTGTGTTCTTGTATAGGAGAAGGAGTTGGACTTGGGAATTGGAAACAGAAAAAATGTTTGCTACTGATTTCAAACTTGGGATGAGCTCTCTGTCATTTAACATGAGATAATGTGAAAGGAGGTCTTCATGTGTGTCTAGGTGCAAGTGTAACACAGAGACTAAAGGTTTCCCATTTATTTTGAACAGACCAATGGACAAAGAAATCATCCTGCCCTCTGTGACAAGCTTTATAGGTTGTCTGTTTGCAGCTATTGAAAAAGGAACCCTCTGCAAAGGTCAGTTACTGCTATTTCCTGTTCATTTGCTTTCTGTTGAAACATAAAAAAAAAATTAAGTAGTTTTGCTGGTGACACAGAGTATGAAAGTGAATAGCAATAGCATTGTATACAAATGTTCTGAGCAGTTCAGTAAAAGTTGAAAAGCAAAATGCTCTCTAGGAAACAATTCTGCCGTTGTTGGTGGTCATAATGGGGTGGCAGATGTTCCACAAAGTCACGGGCAGGCTGTCCAAATCAAGGCTTGACCAAGAAAATTAGGAAATAAAAGAAAAAAGTGAGATAAAAAAGAATGGAAATCCTGCCAAATAAGATTCAGACTGAAGCAGTCAAGTGAAGGGAAGAGACTGTTGACTCAAAAGTGCCAACGAGACTACTCAAGACCTATAGTGCAAAGTTCGGGATGTTACCATCTCTGCCCTAAATGACAGCACTGGTGATAAAATGATGTAACTTCTTCAGGTGTGAGTGGTCACCGTGACCCCACTGTTTGTCTTCTGTCTCTGGCCAGAAACATTTATTTTTTTTTTAGCTTAGCTCACATATTATAGGGCAGTTGATAGTCATAGAGATTTCAAGTATTTGGCTTTGTGACAAAGTATGAACACGTGCTGGAATGCCACAGGTTTAGTGTTCTTTGTTACTTGGGTTGAAAGGGCTTGTCTAGAGCCTGGCCTTCCTCCTCTGTAATCTCTTCAATAACACTCCTAGCTGTATCCACTAATTAGTTCTGTTGCTTTTTCCTCTCCAGTGTTTGTCAAGCATGGTCATTTTTGATTTAACTGCCATTTCCTCCTTTGCTCCTAAAGAAAATAAAACAAATGTAATGTCAGTCCTACACTCCTGTCTCCTGTTGCTCCATACTACACTTCCTTGCTTGATTTTCCTCACCCTTCTCCCAAACTAGTGTTTCTGGACAATTATTCATCTTTTGCATTCTCTTCAGCTCCATGATCTCTACAATTCCTTTACCTTCTAGTAGGACTCCAGTATCCTCTCATTGCATGTACAAGGCACACCCCAGCCTGTGCTCCCTGTTTCATCTTCCTGGTCTCTCAAGCCTGAGGCAAAGTGTAAGTCCCAGAGCTGGATGGCTTTCTGCAGTTGCTTGGGAGTGTAGGGAAGCACTTGGAAGTGCAGGTTAGGGAACTGGGACAGAGCAATAGCAATTCCCCCGGGAACTATTTAGTTTTAACTGCCTGTATAGAAGTTATCCTATTGATCGTATAAGTGCCTCCACTGTGAGGTGAGAGCTGCTATCTTTGTTCAGCACAGGTTTACTACTACCAAATGCAATGCAGATTACAGTTTGAGAACCTCTGCCCTTATTCTATGGGGGCAGAAAGCTTCATCCTGCGGAAAAACTTGAGGGTTCTGGTGTTCAAAAGGCTCAACATGAGCCAGCAGCCCACGCTTATAACACAGAAGGCCAACTGCATCCTGGGCTACATCCAAAAAGATGTGACCAGGACTTCAAGTCCTTCTAAAGAAAACAACAAACTCCCAGTTTTAGTTCACTACACTGTATCAACCCACAGACTACACGGTCAAACATAATTTAAAAGCCCTGGCTAAAATAAGAACCTTTCTTACACAGCTGCATGGCTCATCTCTTAAGTATTATAAACATCAGTTGGGATGCTGTATATGGTTTGTAAAGAAATTATATGTCCCCGAACATAAACTCCCTCTGTGGATTTTACGAGAAGGGACAGCTACTGTTATATTGCTCTCCCACTCCTTCTGTTAACAAGCAAGAACAAAAGAAGGTGACCACTAAGTTTATGATATGTGGCCTTGTAAATGACAATAAAACTGTTTTTGATGAATCTATCTGTTTCCTTCAAGACTAAGATGTTTATAACAACTTTCACAGTTTAAAAATACTTTGCACGCTGTCTTTATCTCGGGCACATCTTCTCTAGCTACTTGGACATAACATCTTGAACCTATTTGCCTTCCCTCCTGCACCTAACCTTCTCAGATACCACAACTTTTGTTTGGTAACTTGAGCTGTGCATAAGAGCACGGGAAGGATGTGGACCTGTTAGAGCAAGTCTGGAGGAGGGCCATAAAGATGATCAGAGGGCTGAAGCACCTCTCCTGTGAAGAAAGGCTGAGAGAGCTGGGGATGTTCAGCCTGGAGAAGAGAAAGCTCCAGGGAGACCTCATTGTGGCCTTTCAATACTTAAAAGGGGCTTATATAAAAAGGATGGAAAAGGACTCTTTACTGGGGTAGATGATGATAGGACAAGGGAGAATGGTCTTAAACTAGAAGAGGATAGATTTAGACTAGACATTAGGAGGAAGTTCTTCACTGTGAGGGTGGTGAGAAACTGGAACAGGTTGCCTAGAGAAGCTGTGGACGCCTCATCCCTGGAGGGTGTTCAAGGCTGGGTTGGATGGGGTCATGGCCAACCTGATCTAGTGGGTGGCATCCCCCTGCCCATGGCAGAGAGCTTGGAGTTGGATGATCTTTAAGGTCCCTTCAGACCCAAACCATTCTGTGATCCTGCTACTACTTGCAGTTTCTCCTCTCTAAGGAACTGAGGCTAATAGTGAGCAGGGTTCTGCAAATACTTGAAGAATTAAGCACCCTGGAGAAGATTTTTCAAAGTAATAAGCAGGAAATGAATGCTTACTTCCCTTTCTTTTTCATGGCAGCTGTCAGCAAGTAAGAAAGTTGCATCTTTTAAGATATCCCCTCAGTTTGCCTGGCTCAGGAGCAATATTTCTTCTGCTAGGGAAGAGACAAAGGAGAGAGTAATTATCTTTTATAAAAACCCACTTATCAGCTTAAGAATGGCAGGGAAAGGAACAGCCCTTCCCCTTTCTTGCCTGGAAGGGCTTTGGCTGACCTGTGCTGCTTGGGAGGCCTCCATCCCCAAAGGAAACTGGAGGTTTAGGAAGGGGATGCTATCTCTAACGATACTCTACAAACCCACCTTCCATTCACTAACAGGAATTCAGCCTTTGAGTGTATGGGACAGCTTTGAAGATCTCATACAGCACATTGTCAAAGTTTAAAAGTGCCTGAATGATACCATCAATATGTATTTTTTCTTCTGAGTGTTTCATTCATGTTATTTTGGGTAGCTTTTCTTCATTTCTTCATGCTGTTAGGGTGGCTTCACACTGGCGGCTAGCTACGCTCCATCACACTGCTTTCTTACTCCTCCTCCTCAAAAGAACAGGGGAGAAAATGTGATGAAAAAAGGCTTAAGGGTTGAGATGAGGACAGGGAGGTCCCTCACCCATTAATGTCGTGAGCAAAATAGATGTAGTCTGGGGAAATTAGTCTGTTAGCAATAGGCAATAAATTACATTAGAGCAGCGAGAGCTGAAAGTAAACTAGAAATGCTTTCCCCTGCTCCCATCCACCATATTCTACCTCTTTCTTCCTGAGCAGTGCAGGGAAACACGGAATGGGGGCTGGGGTCAGTCCCTAACGCTTCGTCTCTGCTGCTCCTTCGCAGTCACTCTCTGCCCCTGCTCCACATGGCACCGCGTGCCTTACCACGGGTGGCATCTCCCCTCAGGCCCCTGCTCCTGCGTGGGCTCCTCTCCACGAGCTGCAGCTCCGGCCCGGGGCCTGCTCCTGCGGGGGCTCTCCATGGGCCGCAGCCTCCTCCAGGCCACATCCACCTGCTCCCCCGGGGGCTCCTCCACCCATGGGGGGGCTGCAGCGTGGAGATCTGCTCCATGTGGGACCCATGGGCTGCAGGGGGACAGCCTGCTCCACCAGGGGCCTCTCCACAGGCCGCAGGGAAACTGCTGCTGCCTGCCTGGAGCACCTGCTGCACTGACCCTGGGGGTTGCAGGGCTGGTTCTCTCTCGCATTTTCTCATTCTTTTCAGCTGCTGGTGCGTGTGTTTTTCCCTTTCTTAAGTCTGCTCTCCCAGAGGCCCAACCAGCATTGTGTCCCTTTTGGAGCCAACTGGAGCTGGCTTTTATCTGACAAGGTGCAGCTTCTGGGCTCTGCTCACAGAGGCCACTCCTGCAGTCCCACGGCTACCAAAACTTTGCCACATAAGCCCAGTACAGCCATTTGTAGCATAAAGCTGTCTGAGACTCCTACAATAGTACTTAGCTCCAGACCTCTGCTTCCTGTGTATGTGGGTCTGATGGAGGCAGATGCAAGCTGGGAGATGCTTATAGCTTTCAATGCTGGCTTGCTGGAGTACACGTTTACTTTGATAGCCAGAGAAGTATTTCCTTTATGGGTTATGGTAACGGTTAGAAAATATACATACCAGTTCTGAGATCCACATGTTACTCATTTCTGTGACTCTAGCCATTTCAAGATGGTCAAGCACCATGCAAACACAAGTCAGTGAAACCTGGGTAAATATACAGGTTGTTCTTGTTCTCTTTGCTCCAGGAAGCCTGTTTGTGGCCTGCCAAGCTGTAAGTACTCTTCTCAGTTTGGCAGAGTCTTCTGAAATACTCCATTTGTTACCTGTGGAGCGTGTCAAGAACTTGGTGACGTAAGTAAACTAACTCTGCCTGTTATGTGGTCCTCAGTGATTTTCCTTAGTATGGCAAAGAGCTGACTTGCCCTTTACGTAGTGGCACGTTAAATGTCTTCTTGTTGATCGCATGTTCTCCTGTACCAACATTTGCCTTAGGTATTGTGGTTACGTATGGTAGCAACATTGTAGCCATTGTTTGTTTAGAAAACCAAAGAAATAGTATGCCAGTTCAGTGGCATTTTCTCCGCAAACCAAAGCTTTCTTAGCCAGCTGAAGAGCAGTGTGCCAAATATGTTGCTTTCTAGGTAAGCACAAATATTTAGAGCACTACATTTGTGTTTTACACTACACTGCAAATGTAGAGCACTACATTTAGTAACTGTGTGTGACATTATAATAATAAAAGGGAGAGTAACAGTGCAATCTGAGTTGTGTCAAAAGGCTGGGATTTGACAGTCTGTTGGCAGTGTTGGGATTCCCTTGTGTCCTTACATATTTATGTGTGTGCTTGCTCTGCAATTGGATTAGATTTTGTATGCTCAGTTCTATTTATTACAACTCCTTTCTGCTTAAAATTAGCACATGTTAACTGAGTGGCTGGAGGGACCAAGAGAGATTGTTGATCTTTCTCCAGCAAATGCTGTTGAACTTGTCATCTTCCATCACTATTGTGATGGAGCAGCTCCAAGTCTTTGGTAGCTTGAGCTTCAAAACATCCTGTTCAGTTAGGAAAACATGGTGCCCATGTCTGAGGTGTGATAGAGATAAGGCAGCTTGCCCAGATCAAGCAGGATGTCTTGGCAGGGAGCTTCAGTCTAGTGCTTTTCTGCCAGCTTTGGGCTGGGGGTGGGAATCCCACTTGGAGTGAGAGTTGTTGGGTAGCAGAAGATCTCCCTGTGGGGAGGCAAGATTCCTGCTAATGGTAGAATTGGTGTCCCACCTAAACCTGAATTATTTTTCCGTTGAAGTTGATTACTAAGTGGTCACCTTGGCAGCAGCAGCTGCACGTGCAGACCTATGCAGATCTGTTTTCAGTGGCTGTCTGTGTGTGTGTCCAACTGGTTAGCCCCAGCTTGATAGGCCCGGTGGTGCCAGTAGAGTATGAAGTTGTGGATTTTTCCCATAATACTGTTACTGTCACTACTGCCTTGTTTTCAAATGACTGTATTGTTGCAATACCCTCTGTATGCTAATAAAACACTCTTTTGGTTAAGTGCTTTTCCATCAGACCCCTCTGCGTTGCTGTTGGCTGATCTGTATTACACAAGACTGGCATTGTGTGGTTGCCAGGAGCCCCTTTCCCAAGGGAACCTAATGGAGTTGTTTGAGAAGTTGCAGCCTAATATCTCCACTGGTATTTCTAAGGTAATTTGTTTTGAGCACGTGCAAGATGATTTGGATTTTAGAATTTACTTTGAGTAGACTGAGCCTGAAAGAAGAAACGTGAGACTGTAAAGCAATTACTTCTGTAGCATCTGTTTAGGGCTGTGTCCATTTCCAAGAGGCTGCCGTGGGGCATGAGTTTACAGAGGTTAACTTTTAGCCCAGGGACACTTACCTCTTCCCTAGAAGTGACTTGGAGCAAGAGCCTAATGTATTCATTCTGAATTTCCTGCTAGACTAGAGGAGCTCATCTGTTTCTCAACCCTTGGAGGAACCTAGTGAAATCAGCCTCCTGTGCAAGACATTAACCTCTCTGTAGTTGTGTATGTGTCTGCATATGTAACCTGCATTCTCCTACATGTTTCTGACGTATGTTCCCACTTTTTACAGGTCCGACTATTGACTGTCCGAATTCTAAACCATTTTGAGAATCCACCTTCTACAGTGATTGAGGTAGGGCTGAAACTTCTCACTTAACATTTCAAATCAGTCTGGTTTTGATGACTGTGAACTGGTTCCTGCTTTGCAGAAACAAAGCATTTTTCTACCAAAGGCTGTCCTCTGATTTTGTGCTTTCATGTTCCAGTGTTATGTGTTTTTTTACCCACTGCTCCCTAATGTTTTCACATATGCGAGTTCTGATACCTAAGTGGTGGTGGTAAGCAGAGCAAGCCCCTTGACTTTGTTCTCTGGTTAAAAAAGGCTCAGACTGTAGTTTGTTGAAATAGCTTTCAATGAGAAAGGATACTCTAACAAAATGTTTGTAACTTATTTGTTCAGAGTGATGGCACAGGAGAGCTCCAGTCAGTATTTGCCATATTGCTCCAAGCAGAGCTCGTGCCAGCAACAGTGAATGATTACAGAGAGAAACTTCTTCATTTGAGGAAACTAAGATATGATATAGTGCAGTCTACAATACCAAGTGGACCTTTGCAGGAGGTGAGTCCTTGTCAACAGGAAGCTGTCACATTCCCATATTCCAAGAGATTGTTCTTATTCCATCATTTCGATTGTAGAGTTTTTCATAAGAGTTCATCTCCCGTTACCCGTGGAACTAATGTGTTTGCTTCAATATTTAGTAAAACAATGGTGGTATCTAGATAAATGTCCCACAGCCAGTTTAATCAGTTTTTGATATCATGCAAAGAAGGCAAGTGATTCCAGGGAGAAGTGAATTGTGAGCAAATCTAAAATTCTGACTTTGCCATTCCCTCAACATGGTTCAACATTGGTACATTGGAGAGCTTAGCTTCTGGATCTTTCTAGAGGAAGAAAATCTTGTCTAACTGGGTCTGTTGCATCTCCTCTATGGCTGAGCTGATACTCAATGGGGATGTCATTTGCTAGATGCTGGAAGGGTCACAGTTCTACTGCCTAGATGTTCATGGATTTGGTGGGAAGTTTTGATTATTTTTTTTTTAATTTATTATTTTTATGTCTGTTACAGTACCTTTTTCTTTTTTTTTTTTTACCTTGACTTGTAAGCTCTTGTGAGGAAGGGTTGTAGGTCAGTTCAACTGTACCTCAGATTGCTGTGCAGAACTGGTTTTTGCACATTCATGCTATGTAGATACAGGGGACAGATCTCAATGCAGCATAGAGTTAACGGAGTCTACAAATTTCCTTATGAAACGGTGAGACAAAAAATGATGGTGTGTGTGACTTCGCTTCATTATGGGTAGTACTTCTGAGAATTTCTCTGATCAAAGTTTCCTCTGAGAAGAAAGGTTAGAGGTGGTTGGTTGGTCTTTAACTGTTGTTTTTAACATCTCAACTTTTTAACATCTCAACAAGGTGGTTTCGTATGCCATTCTAGGTGCCTCTTCGGTATTTACTGGGAATGCTTTATATTAACTTCAGCCCTCTCTGGGATCCTGTAATTGAACTCATAACGTGAGTATGTGCAGTTGGGTATTGCAATCTGTGGCTGTCTCACAGAATGATTCCTTCCATTGAAGGCTGAGGTGAGGCCTCATGGCGGCCTGCAGCTCCCTCACGAGGGGAGCGGAGGGGCAGGTGCTGAGTTCTGCTCTCTGGGGACAGTGACAGGACCCGAGGGAACGGCATGGAGCTGGGACAGGGGAGGGTCAGGCTGGGGGTTAGGGAAAGGTTCTGCACCCAGAGGGTACTCAGGCACTGGGACAGGCTCCCCAGGGAAAAGGCCAAGGCACCAAACCTGACAGAGTTCTTTCAGACAACACTCTAAGACATACTGTTTGATTTTTGGGTGGTCCTATGTGTAGCCAGGAGGTGGGCTCAGTGATCCTTGTGGGTCCTTTCCAACTCAGGATATTCTTTGATGATTTGTGAAGAAAAGCTGAGGTAAAAATGTCTGATTTGGAGAGATCTATGCTTGAGAGTCTTTGTCTGAAATCTTTCCAAATGGATTTTCTCTCTCAAATGAATTACAGCCCACAAAGACTTTTAGGTTTTAACTTAATTTCTGATTTATCTCACTATTAAAGGGAACTTGCAACAAATATAGTTAAACAGAATTGGAATTTGAGTCCAAGGTAGCAGTATTTGATTAGTGTTTCACAAATGCTCAAGTGCATTTCAGTTTCCCCATCTCTGACTTCTCTGTCCTTACTGAAAAACCTCTAAACCTTAATAACATTGAGTAGGGAAGACTTACCGTGGTGACAACTGAGCTGAATACTGAAGTCAGCGTCTCTGCTTTTAGCATGACTTTATCTCCTTGTGTTTTTTTTCTTTGGTGTATGATTAGAAAGGATGGGATTTTCACCATCAAACTATTGAATTAATAAGAATAAATAAATAAATTGGCTCTTCAAAAGATATGTCCATGCTAATTCTTCCTTTGGTTTTATATGATATTACGGTACAGAAGTCAGTGGAAAGCTCAAGAACAGTTTTACTCAACTTGAGTTCGTTTGAAGTTATGGGATACAACCAGATTATTTTAATAACAATTGACATTTGGGATCTATGAATGAAGGCAAGGAAGTGCTACAGCTGTATCCTGTGTCCTGTCTTTGGACACCCACAATAAAGCAGTAATCAAAGCCTCTGATTTTATTAGTTATTAACTTCCCTTGACATATGGCTTTTTTTTTTCTTTTAATTTAATGCTCTTATATTTTGTTAGTTCTCATGCGAAGGAAATGGAGAATAAACAGTTCTGGAAGGTCTTTTATGAACATTTGGAGAGGGCTGCTGTCTATGCTGGTAAGTCATAGCTCCTGCATGGTGTTTTGACAGTAACCAAGCTAATTGTGAATGACACGTGATTATGTTTTTTTATGTGCCCCAAATTTATGTGTGATGGAAGAATTCCGAACTAGAGCTGTTGAACTGCCAGTGTCATGTCCAGGACAGGAATGGAGAGGCTTGAGAGAGAACTGTGTCTCCTTTTGTCCTAAACACCAAGAAGCAGACAGAAATGGCCCCTGCATTACAGGACGGAGTTGCAGGTTGTGGAAAGCCATGCATCAGCATCACATCTACTTATGGCTGGCTTTTCCCAGACTAACAAGGAACAATAAAGAAATCTTTATAATAAGAAAGACCATTGTTCTGCTCCGTAGATTCAGTAGAATTCCTGCAAACGCTGTGTTTTTCTTGGGTGTATTCTGTTTACATTTGAGATTTATCCATGAGCATATGGAATCTGTGTCGCAATCTCACAACAGAGATGTGAGTATGTGGCCATTTGTTGACTCCTCTGTTATTCAAGAGAACTGAGCTCAATTAAGTCTGTAAGACATCCTAGATTACTTTCTGAAAAATACGGGTCTTTCAGGTCAGCGTTAAATACAGTTGTCTGAACAGGTACTTGCCGTCAGGAGTACTACTTTCATGATGGGGAGCTGATCTCTTGCTACTTACTGACAGTTATGAAGTAGCCTAAAGATACTTACTTCCTATCATCGGTTCTATAGAAATGGAGCTGCAAAATGAACTAGATGAACAGGAGGAAAGCATTACTGAAACGGAAAGCGAGAAGATGCCAGAAGGAGGGGTGGGCACTGTTTTTCTGGAGCAGCTGAGGACTAGAACAGACTGCAGTGAGCGGTTGGACCACACAAACTTCCGTTTTCTACTGTGGAAAGCACTGGACAAGTTTCCAGACAGGGTGGAGCCTCGGTCAAGGGAGCTCTCCCCGCTTCTGTTGAGATTCATTAGGTAAGTTAGTTTTATTTTTAATTTGAGAGGACAGATTGCTTTCAATTGTTTCTGGTGTTGTTGAGCTTAGTCAATGGCTAGCTCTTCACAGACTTAATTTCTTAAATACGTAACTAATATGCTGTCTGTTTCCCACTACGATAACTTTTTAATTGAAATATGAATTCTGTTAGAGATGTCCCAAGAGAGGCAGGCTGAAATTAAACTGGCAGCATGTTTCTGCTGCACAGTCTCTCGTTTATCACCTTGCCAGTGTCACAGCCTCAGCACTGCATTAGGGGGGTGGTTTCAGTGGAAGTAAAGTTTCTGTTTTCTAAAATGAAAACACATTTTAATTTGGAATCACAAATAAGGGTAGGGAAAATACCATGTTTGTTAGGGAGTGATCCAGTTCCTCCTGGAAACAGTAAAGATTGTTTAAACAAGTTAACAATGTATTTATTTCTTTGTGCTTTCTACAGAGTTGATATTTTTGTAGTTGATACATTTCTACATTGTTGATCTACATCAAGTTGATGCATTGATACATGTAGTTGATACATTTCTACATACAATGATGATTTTCTCTAGTTCTATGGATTTTCCTATGTAATAGCTGAAGGCTGTCCAGTTGCATTGTGAGCTCTATATTGCCTGTCAGAGCAGTTACTCTGCCAAATAGTTGATTCTGAGTTGTTCAATTTCCTGCCCCTGGAGGGAAAGCAGAGGTGTGCTTGCATGCAAGCACATATCAGATAGTATGATGCATGTGGGGTGATCTCATGGCCAAGAAGGGTTTCTGACAGTCCTTTCCTGTAATTAAAAAAAAAAGAAAATTGCCCAACTTCCTGGAAAAAATGAACTGCACTATGGTAGGGCATGCACCCTCTGCCCTCCACAATGTCTCTTTACAGATCTCTCATAATTCAAAAAATAATTCTCAAAAAAAAATTGCTACTTTTTTTCCCTTTCTACCAGGTAACTCCAGTCTCCTTTAGGGTATATGGTTACAGCCTTACATCTCTGCAATTTATAGGCAAAGTAGCTTGTACTTAATAAAATGCACTCCTTTGTGAATTTTTAGCCATATAGTGTCCCAAGACACAGCACCGTCGTTAATAATGAGAATATGAGAACACTAGATCATTCAGTTTCTGAAACCCTTAAACATGTTTTTTAAATCCTTCCCTTCCCTTTTTTTTTTTTTTTTTTTTTTTTTTTTTAAACACAGAAATGAGTACTATCCAGCAGATTCATTAGTGGCTCCAACTCAGGATCTTAGAAAGAAAACCAGTGGTACAGTAGCAGCCAAAGAGTTATCTAATGAAGAAGTAAACGATGTTACTATGGAGGAAGAGGAGGAAGAAAAGGAAGAAGGAGAACCAGTTACTGTAGGGCTTCCAAAAAAGAAAACAAGAAGAGCTGCTGCTAAGTAAGTATTTTTAGCTATCCGTTGCTAGTGCTTTTGTGGAAAGGCAGACTGAGTTTCTCCTGTAAAGATAAAAGCTATGTTTACATATATATTCCTTTTTCTTCCTTCACTTGTATTTTGTATTTTTTTACAGTGGGTTTTAAGCATTTTAGAGTAACAAACTCTGCTTGCACAGTACCAGACATCCAAAGGCCTGGCCTAGGATTTATCGTTTTATCATTACCTGCCATCTGACAATCTTGGCTTGTGTTACTTAAGTAAAACTTATGTTGTATTCTGAAGACATTTTGAAGTACCTGCACTATCCTTGCTTCTCTGTATCTGTTGGTCTTTTAAACCATGTGCATTGTCAAACGTTCAAAAATCAGTTAGGTAGTTTGCAACTGGGATTCTGCCATTACCTACCAGTTAAAAATTTTGATCCTGGTCATCATCTTGTGGACACAGATTTATGTGCCTTGATACTTTTATTTGTTGATGTTTTAAACTGAAGCTACGTGGCATTATAATATTACTGTTTTACAGTACTGAACACACAGAATTTGGGTCTGTACAAATTCTCCATGATTTCTTTAATGAGAGCCTCTTTGCCCTGATGACCTCTGCTAAATGTCATTACAATTACTTAACACAACTTTGTGTTTTGCCTTTATTTTAATTTTTTTAATTTTTAATTTTTTTTTTATTTTTTTTTTTTGCAAAAAAATGAAATGGTGCTTGAAATGACAGATAACTGAAATGTCATCTTACATTTTGGGACTATCATGAGTATTTGAGATATAACCTGTATTGTCATTTAATCCCAGGCTTCTTATAGGTGTTTCTTTTTGTTCTTAGATTCTGCTTTTTATCTGTAAAATGAGCAGCAATTAAAATACAGTGACGGTCCAAGTTTTTTTTTTTAAACTTCCATCTCAGAATGTCCATGTGCTTAAGTAGAAACATTAGTTCCTGGTAGCAGTAACAAACCCGTAAAAGGAGACTGGAGACTTGTTAATGAGTCAACTGGAGACTTGTTAATGAGTTCTGGAGTGACCTCTCTTCATCCTGGCCGTGAGCAGTTTGTGCTGCTCGCTCTGTGCTGCAGGAGGAGAACTCTAGTGGGGGCTGTGCCCCGGGACCCTTGCTGAGGGTGGTTTGCTGGAGCCCACCAGGTCTAGCTGAGGCAGCAGGAGGACCCACGCCTGCCCCATGCTTGGTGTGGGGCTGCCGGCAGGTGTCGTTCTCGCCCTTTGGCTCAACCCAGACATGGACCAGCTGAATTGCTGGAGAGTTGAGCGTAAGCCACCATGGGCAGCTGCTGAATGAGGACCACCTCTGCCAGCCCCACCGTGCACGTGGTAGATGAGATCTTCTGCCTTCCTTATCCTGGTCACCTCTCTTCCCTACTGCAAAGTGGAAATGGGGCAGATTTGGGGTGATACGGCCTCCTTTTGGAACTGACTCCCAACTGTGCCTGCAGCCTGGAGCCCAGGCACCGTCTGTGCTTAAACGCAGCCCTTTGCATTGGTAGGAGAAGGATGGGCAGCAGCTAAGGAAAAGTAAATAAAGAGGTAAATTCAACTGTTTGGTGTTCCAGGCTGAGCTGGGAGGAAGAAGAAATCCACATCCTCACTGTTTGTATTCCCTTTTCACCAAAGACTGAGCCCAGCTGGTGTTATTGAGGAAATGGCCTTCTCTGTACAGTGAAGTGACACCTGGGAGAAACAGCTTAGGGGAGATAACAGGATCAAGCCTGCTGTGGCTCTGAAATGGAGACCTGTAGACTTGGGATCCTGTTGTTTTTTTCCTTTTTTAATAATTTTATTAAATGTTTCCCATATGTTTGTGATAATGTGGGATTGTTTCTTTTAGACATTAGTCTAAAAATAATTTATTTTAGGCATTAAAAATAATATAAATAATAATATAATTGTTTTGTTTTACAGGCAACTAATAGCTCACTTACAAGTTTTCTCCAAATTCTCGAATCCTCGTGCATTGTATCTGGAGCCGAAGTTAAATGCATTATATACCCAGGTGATGCTATTTTCTGGCATTTAGAATTACTGTTAATAAATTCACCCTTTCTTGTCTGCAGTGCCTGTGACTGCAGAAGTGTATCATTTTCTGAAGCCATGGCTGGTAGCTGGAAAAGAAGCTGTGCTTGAGAGGGCTTCCTAGCAGTCTTTAGTTGAAGCAAGCCCCCTTAGGTATGTCAAGCAGGCTGTTGCTGGCTTAGTTTGCCAGGACTGGCTCACTGGCTCACGTGAACAGATCTGGCAACAGGAAAGATAGCAGGCTTTGGCAGTGTGGAGTAGTGGCTGTAAGGAGAGTCTATTCCACTTGCACAGCATCATCTGGAAGAGGAATTTGGACCCAAAGCCTGATGAAGCGCCAAAGAGATTTGTTCTTCACATACAGTGTTGTATGTGTAGAGAGCATGGCCAGTGTGAACAGTGGATCATTTTGCATCAGCTGTTCTTCCAAAATTGTTACAGTCCTACAGCTTTCAGCATTCCCCATTGTTACCTGAGATGCAAAATGTGGAAAATTCAGGATCCTCATCCTGTCTGGCAGTTGGAGAAGGGAAGTGCAGCCATGGCTGTCATTATGGAAAAACGTACTTCTCCAGAAAGGGAAAGGAAATACAAATCTCTCTTGAGTGTCTCTCTTTATTTTGTTTGTTTAGTTTTAGTGGGTGATGTTGCAAGTCCTTAGCCTGGCATAGGCGTGTGCACTGGCTGTGCGCAGTGTATTTACTCACTATCAGTATCAACAAAATTGAAACTAAAGATAAACAGATATTAAGTGAATAAGAAGCAAACAAGGATTAAAGAGCAGAGGAGCAGAGCCTAGATAATGTCTGTCTCTTCTAACTTTGAATAAGGAAAGCAGGAAAACAAATCTAAGAAAGGGGATGGGGAAAAAACAGTCTATAAAAAATAACATTAAAAAATAATGATTTTTTTCTTGAAAAATGTTCTGTTTGATAAGATTCCCTTTTGAAAGATTTCTCTGAAGAAATTGTCAAAAAATATGGTTCTTAAGAGCATTTCTAAGTCTTAGATCCTTAAAGAGTGCGTTTTATTAATTTTATTGTATTTTGTTGGTTCTGGATTTGTTCAGGTGATTGGGGTTTGCTCTGGCTGTTCCCTGTTTGTTTTCTCTGAGGTTATGGTTAGTGGGCTGTAGAACTGTGTTAAGTAGTATGAACTTGCTAGTTCTCTGGATTTCATCAGGTGCTTGGTGTGGAAGTTGGAAGGCCCATTAGCTCCTAAACCTGAGAATCCCTGGTGACCATCTACTTCATTTCAGTCAAGCTCAAAGTTTTGTGTAGGAACAGTTGGTCCACGTGTTTGCTTGCCTGTAGACTTAGGAAAACACTGAGCAGATGTGTACAGGTCAAAGCAGCATGTGAAAAACAGCCCGATATTAAATAAATAAAAGAGAGATTAGTTAATCACTTACTGTTTTTCAGTTCTGTGACAGCATATTTATTATCACTGGCGTGTCCATCTGGCTTAGGGACGTCATGGCAAAGTGGCCTTTGATGATTCTAGCCTGTGCTGTTTGGTAGGAGACTGAAGTGCTGATAAGGGTGCAGCATGGGGAAGTGACCTGTATTTCTTAGTGCCTAGGCTATGAGGATTCGTCTTGTAGAGGGTGAATCTCAGTGAGACTTTGCATATCAGGTCCAGTGAGTGTTTTATGTTTGTCAGAGGAAAGAAAGGCAGGTGTCTTGGGGTGGTTTGAGTAGCCAGCTTTTTTATTGTCTTAGCAGATGTACAGCTGAGGTTGAAAACTGAAGCTGGTGGTGGTCCAAAAGATGATTATGGAAAAAAAAGAAAAAAAAAAATTATAACTATCCTCCTGAAGGGGGGCAGGGGGGGAAAGGGTAGTGCAGGGGAAAGTATATATGAACTACCAGCAGCTATGTCTGCTTCTTATGAGTGACAGTTACGTATTCGCATTGTGGCTTTATAATCACAACACACATTCTGTTTCCATTTTGGTAAGGTAGCCCAAAACCTGCTTGAGCTTGGAAGCTTTGTGTATTTTCACTATTTTTGTTAAGCACTTGTCTTCTACGTAGAGCCTCATTTTGTTTCTTCTGTCAACTGCAGTTACTGTGCCATCAAGACCAGAACGTGCAAAGAATAGCTCTGGACTGTATCATGACATACAAGCATCCTCATCTACTGCCATACAGGTAAAAGCCTTGATATTAATTTAGTACCAGTGAATGAGCTTGCTGTCAAAGCAAAAGTTTACTTGGAATCAGCTGCCTCAGAGAGAGAGACAGCCTTGACTGTGTGAAGAAACAGGTATAAATTGTAATTTTAACTAGCTATGTATTTCCTACCTAAAACAGGAAAAATGGCCAAGATGTGGGTTAGTGTCCCTGTTGTTGGTTTTTTTTTTTAGTGGAAAAGGGCAACACTTTCATTCTGTCACCTAATAGTTTGTTGCATCATTTTCAAAGAGGTCTTTTGTCATGGTGATTTACAACCACCCAGTGAAAATAGCAGCATAAAACTGTTGTTCGTATATCTCTTCAGAATGTGTCCAGGAGGTACTTGCCTAGATAATTAGCTTAAACTTGCTGACTTTTAAGTATTTTTTGACAAAAGGGTGGGAACATGGTACTTTAATAATTTATCTACAGCATAGATAGGAAAGTTGGTAGATAGTTGTGTGTGTGTGTGTGTGTGTGTGTGTGTCTATTTTGACAGCCCCCACCTGCCCACAAACAATATTTATTACTCCCAGGGAGAACTTGGAAAGACTACTGGATGACAAGAGCTTTAAAGAAGAAATAGTCCATTTCAGTATTTCTGAGGAGAACGCAGTAGTAAAAATGGAGCATCGACCATATCTCATCCCTGTTCTTATGAGGTTTGTTGTGAAGTTCTGGGATAAAGGTTTCATATCAAAGTACTGTAAGCAGAGATGTCATGCCGCTGCTTCTCATTTTAAACAGTTGAGATAAACCTAAGGTTAATGGTATAGTTTGACTTCTTAGTTTGTGTTGGTTGTATGGCTTTATTTTCTTTAAAAACAGCATTTTGGTAAATACTGTTTCTTCTAAGGCTTAGAGAGAACTGTGAGACATTTCAATTCACTGAATATTATCATTTATTCTTACTAAGATAGAGTAATGCAGATTGTGCAGATTCCTTCTTCAGCAGTAGCTGTCCACAACCTAGCAAAGCTTCTATAGGTGAAGCAGAAGCTGGTCTTTCACTGTGATGTTTCTGAGCACTGTATAATAATTCAGAGGAGATTTGGGAGGAGGAATTTCTGCTTGTTTTGTTCATGATAGTCAAAGTTTTTAAACCAAATAAAGTTTCTCCTGCAGAGTAAGAGGCTAGGAAACAGAGAGCTTGCTGAAAGCTAATACAACCTCTTTTTGTCTCTTGAAGAATTCTCTATGGCAGGATGAGAAACAAAACGGGCAGCAAAACGCAGGGCAAGTCTTCAGCAGGCACTCGCATGTCAATTGTTCTGCGATTTCTTGCTGGCTCCCTGCCAGAAGAGATACGGATGTTCTTGGATCTGCTCTTCGAAGCTGTGAAGCAATTCAGTAATGGTAGGTACAGGCAGGAGATTGTGAGCATATAGTACATTCTGACCTACAGGAGGATAAATACACTTAGTACTGTTACATGCTTCAGTTTGTCTCAAATGGTTTCATTGGAAGGATGAAAGTAAACTTTTGATAAGGACAGGGATTTCCCTGAGGTTTTACTTGTGAAGCACAGTTGCTATCTTTTACAGATCTCAGCTCAGAAAAACTGACTTGCCACAGCTGTGCACGTAAGCTGTAGCAGGCCAGGAATGAGCAATTACTGGTATTGTAGGCTAGCTCCTGGCTGTTTGGCAGCCTCCGTGCTGTCCTTCTCATGTAACGTGCTGCTGAGCACTAGACTGCAGTGATGTGATGGCAGTAAACAGAGGTTATAAAGTGCTCTGATACTGAGGCAGTGAGAGATGGATGGATATCTGGAGCTGTCTTTATTTAAATAGCTGAATCTGAGGAACTGTAATTTAGGGCCAGGTGACACCATTTTTTATTGTAAATTATTTTCAGTCTCTTTATGGTGCTTCTCTAAGTTGCTGTCCCTTTTTGTATCACAGGGCCTTGCCAGACTGCAGTGCTTCAAAGCATGTCAGAGCTGGATTTAGCTAAAGTCCTGCCTCTTGGACGTCAGCATAGCCTCTTCAATGGTCTCGAAGTTGTATTGAAAAACATGGGACATCTGATCAGTCAGTACCTACCTGAAATTCTACAGATCATGTTGTGCATGACAGCAGTGATATCCTGCATCCTCCAGCAAAGAGAGAAGGTATGGTATACAGTATATGCATGCATATGTATATGCATTCAAACATGTAAATGAAATTCCTTTCCCTTAGCCCGCAGTTGCACACATACCTTTATCGATTCAGAAAGTTCAACACTTGTATGCAGTGAAGCTTATCAGTTAGATGTCAGTCAAAATAGAGGCCAGTGATATTTGTCTGAAAGTGATAGAGGGCTCAGACAGTGCAGGCAGAGTTAACATCTTTAAGAACACGCTTTGGGGAGTGTGTTTTTGTTTGAGTTAGTGAAGAGATTTGGAGGTTGCTACCTGTGGAAGGAAGGATGGTTATGAGGAAAAGGTAAATGATTTGTTGTAAGGACACAAGAGAATCTTAAGGCCAAAGGTTGAAATGGCCTTAAAGATGTAGTTTCTTGGCTGCAAGGATAGACCATTGGAGCAGGGAGAGGAGAGATTTCAAGTTTCTTGCCTGGGGATTTTAGAGTAAAACTTGTAAAGTCAAGTTGCTTTGTTGTGTTGCCAGATCCCAGGAGAGCTCAGCATTGTGGATGATCACAGTGATTATCCACAGAGAATGTCTTCTATCATGGGGCGCAGGGAGAACGTGGCTGCCAGCCATGCTTTCAGCACAATGGAAGCACATCCAGCTCTGCATCAGGAGCAGTCATGCCAATCCACTGTCACAGTTTGGGTCTCAGCCAGGTACCTGCAGGGCTCTGGGAATGTTTCTTCCCTTGGTGTGCAGTGGCTGTGCGTGCAGTAAGAATCAAGTGAGGAAACTATTCTGTTAAAGATTGGCTGCAACTAAAGAAGAGACGTGTTGTTTCATTGCTGCCCTGTGCCCAGGAGAGCAGCACACAGACCGCTGAGCTCATTCCCACACCAGCAAGACCTTAACTGTGTTAGGAGGATACAGAGGCTTTGAGTTGCCTGCTAGCTCTTAAAACACTGTACAGCATCTTGTGGAGGCCATGCTATTGTAGGGGACTCTGTTGCCAGTTGTTTGGAAGCTACAACATTGAGCCAGGCTTTTATGCCTTTCTAAAACTCGTGTCTTTGCCAGGCTTCAATGCAAATAGGACAAGGAATGCTCAGGTCTGGTCCTGCACAGAGCCTGATCATATAGTAGGTGAGAAACAAGCAAACTGCACAGTCATCATCATCACTGCAGTGTTGAAAGGAATTATGAGAGGATAGACTGAACAAGGGATATTAGGTAATGAATGTTTTGTCACCATGCACCTGTGTTCTTGCCAGGACCTGTCTGTGAGCATCCAAGGTTAGAGCTTGTCTCATAAACAATCCAGCAAACAAAGCAAGCTCTTGCAGTCAGGTAGCATCCAAGGTCCCATAGCTGCCTGCAAGTTGCACGAAACCTTAAATGGTCTTCAGTGTGAAGGGAATGGTAATTCTGTAGGACTGCAGCATGCCACTTAAGCAACGGATTGCATGTGCCTACATGTTTTAAAATGGGAAAAGAATTTTAAGAACTGCTTCATTCATTGCTGGGATACACACAGTTTGGCTGGGTTACTACAGTAAACCTGTCACCATTTTGTAACTTGAGCTGTGACAGTTTATCATTTGCCTGAACTTAATTTAGCACTTCATTAGTCCATAAGATGTTAAAAGCTCAAGGAAAAGTGTAAGAAATCTGTTTGTCTTGGCTAATGATTAGATGACATTCTTGGGGTTTGAGAGTAATTTATTGCAGGCTGATAATGCCTGGAGAGTTAAACACCTACTTGGACAGTTTTAAGCGAAGTTATTCATTTCACATTTCCTACCTGTGTTCAGTAATGAGTTTCTTTGTCCTCTCAAAGTCTTCGTCTCAGAGGACTGCTCTTCTGGCAGTTGAACTGTGGGAGACTCCAAATTGCTTTGCTTGGTCACCATTAGCAATAGCAGCCTGGTTTGTGCTTCCTGCGTAGAAGTAGGTGCAGGTTCCTGCACCTGTGTCTGTAGGTGTTTGGCCCTTCAGAGCAGCTCATTGGCTGTTTGGAAGCTGTTTCCACGCCATTACATTACTATACTTCAGCACAGCATGGGAGGTCCCAGGCAAGAGCATCTTTGGTTCCTTATGCACCATCTCCTCTTTGTTTTTTCATGTGTGATTTTGGGTGCAGAGGTGGTGTAGCAGTGTATTGCATGGTAGAAGGTGGTGTCTTCAGAAACCCATATTCACATCAAATACAAAAATCCTGATGTCTTCCAGTGAGGCTTTGACACCAGAGCTGCTTTGCAAAATAAGAGGGATGTTTGTTAATTATGTGTGGTGGATACATAATGGAGACCCTGAAGATCTCATGACGTAGCTCCAGTCTCAGACAGTGGCTTTTATTTGCTCTGAAATGGGTCTGTTGTTTCTGAGACAGGAGTCTTGAGTTGTCTCGTGTTCATGCTGTAAGCTGCATTGCACAGCATGGAAGTAATTTAGGTCACTCAAGTCATAGTAGACTCTCCTCCCCAAGGAGAAGAGAACGCAGCAGTGCATGAATAACTTCATAATTAGCTATATGGCTGATTTCCTAATTTAAACATTTTCCCCAAGGAAGTGTAGGAATGTGGGTGCTACATGGAACATGAAGCATCCTCCTGTAACCAAATGCTGTAGTCTGTCCTGCTCTGTTGGAGTGTTTCATATTCTTACCTTCTCTCTTCCTCTTCCTTCTCTCTGTCTGTTGAGTTCTTTTCTTCCTAGTAGATCTCAGTGTGAGAAGTACAACTTCTCTTTTGAGAGCTGATTTAGGTCCTTAACTGTGCAAGTGGAATTACTTAAATGTCAGGGCTGGAAATGCAGCTGGTTTATATCTTTCTGAAGTGTGTCCAAAAATGTGCAGATGTTAATTCAAAGTAATCAACGTGGATTTTTGTTAGCTGAAGGAGTTCTCTGTAACTGACTCATTGCAGGAGCAAGCGCTTTTTAGAGCAATACATGTCACCTGTGAGTGCACAAGTGTACTGTTACTGTGCAAAAATTACAGGAGAAACCAGAAGAATATTTTGATTGTTCAAATAAAGGTTATATCTGTGGCCAATGAATTGCTGTATCTAATTTCAGAGCAAGTGGTTAGTGGTTGTTCTGCAAAGGTCTTACTGTTCCGTTTGTTTTCACAGGTCCAACCTCGGTTGATTAATCCTCTGAAGAATTTGAGACGTCTTGGACTCAAGCTTGTGGTTGATTTTTTTTCTGATTATGAGACCTACAGCTTTAGTGTGGAGGAGATTGATGCAGTTTTCCATGCAGTGGTATGGCCTCAGGTAACGTGTTTCTTCTTCTTCCAATCCATTGTATGTAACCTGTACCATTCAGAGAACTCCAGCTCTCATTTGCTGGTATTCTGATGTGTGTGTGGAAAGCCAGCTTTGTGGCTCACGTCTGATTAGTCTTGGAATAGTAAAGTCAGGCTAAAGTACAAATAAATTCATCTGGATAAAATGGATGGATCTGTTCTTTAACCAAAGAAGCAAACTTCTTCCCTGGATGCTTCACAGAAGCAAAATAGTACTTCTAGGTCACTGCTAGGTACACTTTGCTGCTTTTCTATCTGAAAGTTATTTCAGATAACATGAAATACCTACAGTCTACCTACATGAAAGTAGGTAGCCTTTGCTGCTGCTGGAAAGGAAAGACCACAGCATGGTCCGTCAGTGGGTTGTGCATTCTGCCTGCATGCCAGGAGTCCCATACGAGCACAGTGACAGAGCACAGGACTGTGGCCTTCACCAGAGAAATTCAGATCACGTCTTGGTTGGGACAATGCACTATTGGGAGAGGGAGAAATAATGGACTGTATTGGTAATGAAATTGTGCTGGTCGTGTCAGGCAGTGCATATAGCTCTGTGTTCACTGCGCAGAGCAACAGGGGCTTGTATGCTCCTGGTTTGTTCTTGGAGTCCTTTATTACTGTCTACTATCCCAGTGTAACAAGGCCAGGGTGCCACACAGGTGATTTACTTCTGTCCCAGGGCAGTACAATCATGTGTTTCAGGTTTTGAGTCAGCAAAGCACTTAAAGAATTAAGGGAGCATTGTGTTTGGAAGTGCTGAGTAAATCTGAACAGGAGGTAGAATTGTTGTTAAATAGTTAGAATTCCTGTGTTCATGATAGATGTCAAAAAGACAGCACTGCTTCTGGAGTTTGGACTGCAGAATGATCCAGAAGCTCCCTCTAGAGGGAATTTCTGCCAGTGAACTCCATGAAGATTTGATTTTGGCAGAAGAATCGTCTGATTTGTGTGCTTTAAGGCTGTAGAACTGATGTGTACAGAAACTCGTGGAAAGGATGAGTTTTAAGCCAGCCATGCTGGAAACTGGAGTTTGCTGCTGTTCATACCACAGGATTTGCTGCAGAGGCTTTACCAACTTGTGTTGCATTTGTGTCTGATTTTTCTCTCTTCTAGGTTTGCAGGTTGGCTTCAGAGAGTCAGTATTCTCCAACTTTTCTGCTCAAACTCATTCACACCTGGAGTAAGAATCCCAGGTAAGTGTTCTCCTCACAAAGAAGCATGAGCACTTTCTTGAGTATACAAAATTATTGTAAAAAAAAAACAAACAGAAAACAAACAAACACCACTCTTAACTAGTTATGAATAACTGTGATGTGTTTTGACACATCTTTTCCCACTGAGCTGCTACTCTTTAGATAGCAGTCCAGGTGCAGTTGTGAAACTTTGCAATTTATTCCAATTACACTATTTTTAGTGGGCTGCTTTTCTTATATATGAACAACCAGACAGATTTGTAGTCTAAAATCAGCTCAGAGATCAGGAAGAGGTGACTTAGAATATGTCTGTGTCTTGACCAATGACTTTTACGTCTTGGGAGGAGGGGTGTGTGTGGGGAGAGGAAGGAGCAGTTTTGCAAGATAATTTCATTTGTGGTTTTTGATTCCCTATTTCTTTCTGTTTTGTGAAAGAATGTGGGCAAGTTCAGCACAGAATCTGTGGTAGATTCTGCGACTGAAAATTTTAAGAGAGTTTTTTTTGAAGCAGACACTGCGAGAAATTCCATCTCTGCTGTCTTGAGTGATTTTTACATTTTCCACTGATTTCCTGCTTTTCCTTTTCTGAAATATCCAGCATCTGTTCTAAGACCTGTGATTTGTAATGATGAAGAACTTGAACGCAAACTTGCATTAAAAAAATAAAAATGTATTGGATTATTGGGATAGGAGCAGACTCTAACAGGAGACTTGAACAAACATCTCTGGAGAAAGAAATAAGTTTAGTTGATGCTATCTTGAAGCACAAAAAGAGACTTGATGACCTCAAGCTGCATTCTTTCTATTCTTCATGACGCTGTGTTTCTGTGATGTTTATGGTTTTTCCCTGTTTGAAGTAAAAGACAGTCATTATCTGTTTTATATGACTTTGACTCTTTGTACAAAATCATTGTAACACTTGATACTTTAATTTTCAGCAAAACTTTTTTTTATAACCTTTCTCTCAGATATTTCCCATTGCTGGCCAAGCAGCATCCAGATCGTCCAGAGTGTGACATACTGTCAAATGTGTTTGCTGTGCTGTCAGCCAAGAATTTGTCTGAGGCAACATCCAATCTTGTGATGGACATAGCTGATAGCCTTCTCAACAGCCCCAATTTTGAACCCACGGAGCAGGTTTCCAGTTTAAATGTGACTGACTGTGTTGTCACGGACACTGGAGAAGTGATGGAAGGTACGCACGTATGAGAGTTGTAAGAGGCTTGTTGGATGCTTTGGAAGGAGGTGTTAGATCATGATGAGGTTGTCTTTGCCCTGAGCGAGAATACGGGGAAGGAGACCATGGAAAAATCACTGTACCAGTTTCTCTTGACATGCTCAAGAAGTGTGAAGTTCTGCTTGTCTGATGACAGGTGAGATTCACATTTCAGCATCAGGGTCCAGAGCATGGAGAAAACTGCATCCATAAGGAGTCCAGCCATTTTAGGAGGCAGTTAGTGTTTTTGAGGAACCTCCTTGGTACTTTTTGATGAGCCTGCACCTTCTAGTGCTGTAACTGAAATCTGTGAGGAGAGCTTTTATTTTCTACGTGTCCTTTCTCTGGTCCTAGCTCAGACACATTAGACTTGTTCTCAGCAGGTATCAGTGCATGTTCCCAGCAGCCCTGGACATTCATAATTCCCACCAATTTTTCTTCCACTGATGAAACGTCCTTTTTTATATTTCCTCAGTTGTTTGTGTAGGGCTGAATATACTTTATGTTGCACAGAGCTTGCTTTGCTGCTTGCAGCTCAGAGGTGTGAGAAAAATCTCAAATAATTTTTTTCACACAGGATCTTCCGTGAAGCTATTTTATTTGCGATTGCAATGGTGGGTGTCCTGTCAATCAGGAGTGCATTTTAGTAAACAAATCATAACCTTTTATTCCCTATTACCTGACGCGTGATCACCTCCCCTGTTTCCTCATTGGCTGAGTGCTATAGGTTCACAAGCTACTCAACGCTCCTCTATACCATATATGTACAATTTTTCTTTTTTTTTCAACCCTTTAATTTCTCCTTTCTTATGTTTTGAGAACTTGTGATCTTTGTTTTAGTGGTCTCACACTGCTCATCCTGTTTTTCTCAAGCTTCTACCTTATTTTGGAACAGTGAGGCCTTCTACTGTCTACTTACCTACTTAGCATTTCTCCTTATTATGACTACACAACTACCTTGGAATACAGAAAACTAGTTTTCTACTGCAAAAACACAACTTTGTTTCTCACAATTCCCCCCTCTCCTTTTTTTTACTCCTATTGTTTTTGCACCTCTTCACATACCGCACTCTTGAGTTTTTCCAACATTAAGGTGCAATATTCTTTGGGTGTCACAGGAGATGACAGATACACAATGCCATTATTATTACAATACTAACAAATTGTTGTTTGAGCTATTCAAGTAACTATTCAAGTAACCACAAAATGAGTTTCTCCCAAATTTTTGTAAGTCCTCAGGAAGTGTCATCTTGAGTTACTCCGTGTAGGATCTTGTGTTTTTTTTTTTTTCTCCCAAATACTTTTGAAATCAGTCAAATTCATCCCATTTGATCTACATATATACAGCAACTAGTATTAATTACAGTGCACACTCCTCCTTATAAGGTTATTAATACTATTTGATTCTAGAGTACTATTTTTGCAAACTTATCAAACTTATTATCTAGTTCTTCAATGTATTTACAATAGCTTTTTCTAATTCACTTACCCCAAACCAAGGTAAAAACTACCTTGCAAAACTGTGAAATGCTAGAGGACTTTCCTAAAGGATTATCCGGAGTCATTATCATATTTTCATTATCAAATCGTTTCCCAAGAAGTTAGCCCATCTAGGAACAGCCTAGGAAGGTCGGCACCCCACAGCAGAGCAGGGGGGAGAGTGACCGTGAAGGAGCAGTGGAAATGAAGCTCCACAGACTGACTGCAGTCCCTGTCTCCCCTCCTGGAGCAGCTGCCGCTGCCTCTGGTGCAATATTAGGGTTATATGGAGCATAATTTGATTCCTCCTCTGAAAACGGAACCTTATTGTTTACATACAAATTTCAAGCCTGAATTTCCATCAAACCCCTATTTCGACCAAAATACTGAAGTTCCTTCTATTATATTTTTAGGCCAGACAATTACACAATATTTAACCATTTTTTTAATTTATCTTTTTAAATATTTTTCCCTAGTTTTTGGGTTGTTTTTCCAAATCCTTACCATTCTCTCCAAGGGGCTATCTTTAGGCACAATCCCGGCGTCTCCAACCCCACCCTGCTGACTCTTGGAGCCCTTAATCCCCAGCTCTTCCTGACATGCTGCTGTGGACTTCACCACCCACAGGGTACCACACACCTTCACCTAGGACTAGGACAGAGGTGGGGTGTACTGCTGAGCACCTTATTTCACTGTGCTCAGGGTACTGTACACCTAAGGGCCCAAACCCCTGAGGCTCTCTTTCACTCCTCCCCTCTCTCTTTCGCTTCATCCCTCTCCAGCCAAGGGGACTTTGTTTGTCCCGTCGCAGGACCACCGAGCCTCGCGGATCAGGACTTCGCATTCGCTCCGCACTAAAAGTGCATCTCATTCACACTCACACTCGTTCACAGCAGAGTCTCCCCAAACCCAACCCAAGGCAAGATATGTTAAAGTTTCCCTTACCTCGGTCCGTGCACAGCTTCCCGGTCCAGGTTATCAGCAGTAATCCCAGTGGCTGTTCCCGATCCAGGCTGGACTATATGTGGGCTGTGTCTGTGTATGTTTGTGCTGGTCTCCCTTCTCCCCAGAGCTTCACAGAGCCTGTCTTTAAATTAACAGTCTCGGTCCTTTTGCCAGCTGTACCGAGACAACCCACCACCCCCGACTTTGTTTCTCACAGAGGTGAGCACTGCTAACTGTTGTACCCTTTACAGAGACCCTTACCCTAGGTTGCCGTTTGGTTCTGCCTCATGTTCCTGCCATACTTCAGTACTTCAGCAAAATGATGTTAAATGTGGAGAAAGTGAAAAAGAAGAAGTACAGAGCTCAAGTCAGCAAAGAGCTGAATATACTTTCCAAGTAAGTGATTTTTTAGAGCTCAAAACACTTGAGGAGGGAAGAAGAAAGAGGTTTTTTATAGTAGGCTGCAAATTAGAAACATTGTCTGAAACTTCAGGTTTACAGCATAAATACCTGCATCTGTCATTGACCTTGAAAGCTGCTGATGACTGAGTGGAACAGTTTTTAGAAATTGATTCTAGCTGTTCCTGTTGCTGGTACTCAAAACCAGTACCTCTTGATATAAGAAAAGGTACTTGGTATAGGAAAAGGTAAAGAGACTGCAGTCTGAATACTAGGGCTGATATCATGAGTTTTGTAGAGAAGACTATTAGCCTGGATGCAGATGGATGGGCTGACAAAACCCCATGATACACAACAATAGTGCTGACTGAGTTTTTTGTACTGGTGACTGGACCAACAGAAAACAGTAAATTACATTGTCTTATCATGCAGGATCAGCAAATTTATACAAGAAAAGAGTCAGAATTCAGTGCTTGTGAGCCTCCTCCTCCCTTTCCTTCACCAGAGTAACATGGAACAAGTAAGTATAAATGACTACCCCCCTCTCAACACTGAAAATGCATTTTTACTTTACTAAAGTAGATTTGTTTAAGGTGTGGTTAAGGCTTATTGGTTACATGCTATTTCTCATGATTAGCCTGAAATCAAGTCTTCATGTGTTTGTAGTCCACTCAGCACCCTGTCATCATGCATTGAAGTGTTTAGGTCACTGGATGCTTGGCAGGAATGCCTATGCCCAGGCTGATCATTGCCCCTTTTTATGGGGAAGGTTTGTAGAAGTGTTTATACAGTGCTTACTTCCCTTGCTGCTGTAGTCAATTCACCTAATTCCTTGCAGCTTTTGAAATAATTGCTCTCTTTAACTTGTACTTCATGCACCCCAAATTCTAAGGCATAGCATCTGGACAGAATATGAGTGTGTATGTATGTAGTGCGTGCTGTGTAATGGGCAGTGCTTCATTAGTCTGTTGCAGGATAAAAGGCAAACATTGTACAGCACTATTAATCTGTTGCCATATCTCCTCTTTCCATTCCAATCTCCTTTGACTGTTAAGGATCCCACCTATGAGTACAGAGGTGTATCTCAAAACTGAAACTTCTATAAAATCCTAAATTCTTCAGGCATGCAGAGCTCTTCATGGTTTAAACCTTTGCAAACTGTTAATTAAGTCAAGCACTGAGGATAGTGGTAGACTTAGTAGCCTGGGGTCATGTTTTCCTCTCTGCCAAACCCTGTTTTCAAACATATAGTCCCATCTAATAGGAATGAATGTATTCATTTTTTCAGCCTCATTGCCTGGATCCTTGGATCAAGGTTTAGGTCTTGTTTTTCATTAAATGATAGTGCAGATACTCAATGAGAGGTTTTTGGGTTGTGGAAAGGGCTCCTAGGCAGTAGTTTCTGCTTTGCAGGTGGTCATTTAGTTGTTCACAGATTTTTTTTTAAATTTGTGAATCATTAGGAAACTATATATAATTACTATTCAGGGAGATCATACAATTAAATGTTACTGTTAATGTTCATTTCACAGATTAAAGAAAGACTGCTTTTTAAAGCTGTTATTTTTTCTGATCTTTGAGTCATCTGAGAAAAGACAAAAAAGAATTTTTAATTGCAATAGCACTCCTCTCTAACTGTGCTTGTGTCTAATTGAAAGGTTGTAAGTGCTTCTAAGATGTGATGATTGCATTGTATATGTCCTCCTAATTTTTTGCTCTCATTCAGTATCTGTGATCCGAGTAAAATACAGCAAAGAGGTTAAGTTCACCCTCTGTCATGAAATACTTCCCAAGGAAATATCCCAAATAATCTCATGAGGTTTTGGTAGTTATTGACAAATCTCTGTCTCTTTCAGGATGCAGAGATTGACATTCTGGAAACAGTGCAGAACTTGCTGAGACATTGCTCAAACCCTGCAAGCTTTCTCAAACCTCTGGCAAAGCTTTTTTCTGTCATCCAGAACAAACTGTCTCGACAGAAGTTGTGCTTGGTATTTCAGGTATTGCATTTTTATGTGTCTTTCTGTGTATTTTTTCCTTGTTTTAACAGAGCAAGAACAAAAAAAAAAAAGTACCAGGATTTATCCTTATTGTACATGAGCTTAAAAACCTTTTCAGTCTCTATCATCTGTTAAGTGGAAGTGAACTAACAGAATTGCATATGGTACACACTAACAAACTGTGAGAACACTTGTAAAACGTTTGGCTTGTAGCCGTGTTGGTGTGAGCATTTCCAGGGTTCTGTTGTATAAGAGAAGCCAAATAAAGCACACTGGCTTTCAGCAGCCTGAAGCTGATTTTAAGTCATATTCTTCTCTCAAAGATTTTTAGCAGTCAGGCTGTTTTATACTTCTTTGAAGAGACTTATATAACTTTTTTTTTTTTCAGTAGGAAAATCCAGCAAACCCTCAATGTAGATATTAAAAAACTTAGGAAACTAAGACACACATATTTCCTACTTACAGAATAATGACAGTGATGGCAAAATGGCTCTTATTAAGCTTGTAACAGGACTGATATTGTCACTTTAACTACTTGAGATTAAAAAAAAAAAAAAGTAAAGTCTCAAGTCCTCCAAATTTCTAAAAACTATAACAGTTAAACTGTTTTCTTTTATGCCCATTTTTAGACTTTATCTGATTTGGACAGTGAATTGAAATACATTACTGATGTTGTTAAGGTACGTTCTGTTTTTTTGCTCACTTTTTTCCTCAACATTGTGTTGTAACGTTTCTAGCCTTTTTCATGAATGACTTATTTCTCTCTCAGCTGAATGCCTTTGATCAACGGCATCTTGATGGTATCAACTTTGATGTACGTCTGTCAGCATTCCAGTCAATCACAGCCCACATCAAAGAAATGCAAGCAGTGGATATCAACTTCCTGATCCCCGTTATGCACAACTGCTTCTATACTATCCAGGTTGGCTAAATGTGCTTTGTGCATCCTGTTTCCATACTGAACCTAACTTCCAAATTCACTCCATCGATTGTTTATATGACACTGCAAAACATTCAGAGAGCACGTGTCTTCTCACAAACACCTGTTTTTAAGTTTCTTCCACTCGCCTTTTCCTCTATTTGTCCCGAACTGCAAATACACTGCAGCAAGAAGGTTAAACCAAGTGCAGTGCACCTGTCTATCAACAGGTGGCCTGGAATTGTCTGATCAATTTGTGCTATACAAAAGGCGTACATGTATTACAGTCTTGACAAGCTGTTTTTCTTTTTATTGCCATGTGTTCTGGTTGTGTGGGCTTGCTGATGAGTCTAAAAGGATTTTTTCTGTTTGGAAAAGTGGACTTTAGTTTGGAAGTAGAACTTCTGCGAGAAGGTTTTTGGGTTGATAGAATTGTTGGATCACTACAGGCTTTGGTACAGTTCAGTCTTTAGAGGAGAAAAAGGTGTCATACCCAGACTCATGCTGTACTATTTCTTTATCTATTCAGCTAGGGGATATGGCTCTTAGTGACAACGCAAGCCTTTGCTTGACCAGTTTTATCCACCGCCTGGCAGAAATCGACCATACGGAAGATGACTACAAAGAGCTAATCCAGCACACTCTCCTGGAGTCTGTGAGAAGGGGGCTGAAGAGTAAGACTGAGGTAAGGCACTGTTATCTGATAACATCTCCAGCTGTCTTTAGGACACCAGGGCACATGAGACTTTTTATAGATGAGTCTTCATCCTAGCAACAGACAGAAAGAAATACAGGTGCCCACTGTAATGAAAATTACCCTTCATTTGAAATCTTACAAAAATCTTACAGAACTCCGTTGTATGTTTCTTTGCTGCTGTTTAGCTTTTCTCAGATGTAGCTCATTCTTTGGAGGGGAGATCTAATTTATGTGCAGTCCAAAATACAGTTGTGTTTGCTGATACCAAAGAATAGAACCTGTTGGCCCGAAACACTTCGTAAGTGACAGCATAGCTGATCTGAGGAGTGTGTAGCTGCCTTTCCAAGGAGTGCTGAACCTTCACTGCTTGCTCTTTGCAGAACATCCAGCAGGACTATACATCATTGCTTTCCTGCCTCATTCAAACATTCCCATCAAATCCTGAATTCCGGGACTTGGTCCAGCTAACCAATCGCCATGATCCTGACATGGACTTCTTTGAGAATATGAAACATATGCAGGTAAAAGGCAACACAAATTCCCTAATGCCTCCCTCTCCCTACCAAAGTAAATGCATTTTACTGTGGAGTAATCACCTATGCTGTGTCTTTAAAGAATTGAACCCATACCATTAGATGTCATTAAAAAATAAAAAGAGATGTGGTCATTGAAGTCACATTGATTGTGAATCAAAGTCACAATTCCTTAGTATTTCTATCTATAAATACCTTGGTGACATAATTTAGCTGCACTGTTTTGTACGTCTTTCTACTTTAGCTTTAAAAAGTGCTTTTAAGTGCTTGTTTGTCTCCTTGAGTAGACATCTCCACCTTACAACCTGTGTGTGATCCAGCACACAGACAGCAGTAGTGTTCTGAGAATCCTGAAGATGACATTACAGGGAGCAGAGTGTTTTCTGTGTTGTTTTCTGTGTTGTTATTTTTTTATTCCCAGGCCTTTGAAATATAAATGCTGCACAAAGCTTGGGTACCTGTTTTTTCTTGTTGTAAAATGAAAATACAGCATTTCTTCTGCTTCCAGAAATGCAATCAGAGCATTTGGTGCATTTGCAGTTATACGTTGAATCTAAATTCTCTTCTTGTAACTTATCAGGCCTTCTCATTTTGTATCAGTTGCCTCTCTTGTCTGATACCTGAAAATATGACATTCTTATGCCTGTGAATTCACAGTGAAATATCTCACTGAGTTGGAATATTTATTGAAGCAAAAAGCTAGTGAAGACCCAGACGTAAATGTAAAGGCCATGTCCTCTTCTTGGAAATGACCGTACTGTGTTTGTCATTACTTCAAATTGAGCCACCTTCATGTATGGGCTTTCTTGTGCTAGCTGTGACTCAAGGGCAACCTCATTCACTGTCTTTGGTGTTTGGCTCAGATCCACAGGAGGGCACGAGCTCTGAGGAAACTGGCTAAACAGCTGACTGAAAAAAAACTTGTGCTGTCTTCCAAATCCCTGCAGAACTACATCATGCCTTACGCTACTACTGCTGTTTTTAGTGAAAAAATGCTTAAGGTAGGCTTTTAAATTTAATGTAATATTTTCACTTTTCTTGTAGTGTACTGTTAGTGGGTTGGAGTTCTGTGTGAGTGTGTGTGTTTTGTGTGTGTGTTTGACTTGGGGTTGTATTCATTTGCATTTTTGTTATCTGTTTATTTTTTTCTCCTCTGTCTCCAAACTGCTCTCATCATGTTCAATTGTTCAAGTAGTCACTATTTAACAGCAGAATATGTGTGGTAGGGAGCATAGGCTGTACACCCAGTAACTGAGGCAGTAATAAATACCTGGAAATCTGCTTTGTGAGCTGTGATTATTTTTTTTATTTTTTTTTAATCTGGGAAGTGACCTAAAAGAGCTGAGTACCTACCATCCCCACTAGACAGTTACTTTTTCTGGCTCTTGTTGCTTTGAGTAGAGTATACTTCAGAATGCATGAATGCTAACAGCAACTGTATTTCTGCTTTTTGGGCAGCATGAAAATATGGTAACAGCCTCTGTTGAAGTTGTTGGAGCTGTCTGCCAACATCTGTCATGGTCAGCATATTTGTACCACTTAAAGCATTTCATCCATGTCCTGCAAACGAGGCAGATCGATCCAAAGCTGGGAGTCAGGTGGGTACTGTGAACTGGTACTGAATGCTGCTATAGGTTCCTCCAAAAGCTAAACCAAAATTCAGTGTCTTAAGGAACATCACATGAATTTTAACCTCTTCACAGGCATGAGAGAGTGCCCACCTTGGGGTGGGCTTATTTAAATGAAAGTGGACACGGCTTTGCAATTCAGTGTGACTGAGCTGTGAAGGATTAACAGGTTGTTGCTTTCTCTCTCATGCTGTTTCACTGTGTGCCTGTAAGCATTAGCAATTTCTGCTCCTGCTTGGTTGTACCGGCTCTTGGGTACTTCCATTGCTCCAGTACCACTGTCTGTGAGGTTTCACAGTGAGCTAGGCCACAGAATGCATCTAGCTGAAAAGCAACCAGTTTCTCTTTCCTAATTAGTTATTTCAAGATAAACCTCTTCAAGCCTTACTGTCACTGAGTCTGAGATTTTTTTAAATGCATTTTTAAGATCTTCTGTTCTGTAATTCTATGCAGCCTTTCCTTGTGTGGAGAGCTAATCTCTCTTTGTATGTTTCTTCTGCAGCTTGTTAGAGACAGTGCTGGAAGCCTTTCACTTTGACCATGAAACGCTTGAAAAACAGCTTGTGACCATTGAGAACCAAGGTGAGCTTTCTGCTGCTGGTTATAGAGACACTCCCTTTAATTGCTTGAAGTGCAGCTAATTGACATTTTTTTACTTTTGAGGTCAGCTACTCCCAGCTTTTTTAAATGTGCATGTTGGAAAGCTAGTTTTAACTTCACTTCTCAGGAGCAATGCAGACTGACCTCCTACGTGCTGACACAGTGAGGAGAGGTGAGGGGAATTACCTCCTCATTACCTTTCTATCCCAGATCTCCGTAAGCCAAACCAGCCCAGCGTGGGTTTGTGCTAATCTAGGAGGTTCTCCACAGTCCGCACATACCCAAATGGTTGCTGCAACATTTTTGTCCTTGCTCTTGGCCACTCTATTTATTATCTGCAGCTTGAGCAACATGCTTTATGGCCTTGCTTTCCCTGTGGTTTCATGGGAAGAAATTACATCTTTGACTTGTCCACCATGGTGGTTATCTACTCTGTGGCCTGTGGGGTATTCTGAGCAAGAAGGAGGACATTGCACAGCTGTGCTTGTCAGAACCTCTTGCCTTGTGAAATGACCAAAGGTAAGGGGATGACACTTCCCTAAGGTTCAAGGGCATTGACCTTTGTTAAACTGTTACTGGAGTTCAACCAAAGAACAGCCTACTCTTTGCTTTAAGCCTAGCCCTGAGGGGTGATTATCAGAAACCAGCATGCCACAGTTTCTCTACCCAGTAAAACAACTCAGTGTTTACTGATTGTTTGCTGTTACTGATGGTAGATAGGAGCTCTGTTCAGGTCAAAGCCATCACAGGAGTCTGTTTTGAGGGCTTGACTTTTGTGGCCTCCTGTATTTACCTGTGATTTTTGACAATTACTTGACAGAAGCTGCTGACATGGATATTGAGCCAGTGGTGGAGGGTGAAGAAGCCATGGAGCTGGAACAGAGCGAAGGGGAAGAGGAAGGGGTTGAGGAAAATAAAGGGGAGAATATCCCTGAGCAGCCCACAGAACCTGCGCTGGTCCAGCCTGAACAGGCAGCTGAGACAGCTGAAGACACTGAACAAGTGGCCAAACCTGTTCCTTTCTTACCCCGAAATAAAGAAGAGCTGGAGTGTTTGATCAAACATATTCAAGATACAGTTGTAGTCAACATCTTGCCTAAATTGCACAGGTTAATTGTTGCAAAGGTAAGGAGCTGGCATTGGAAAGGCAGTTTGCAGGCCTGAGCTGCTACTGTGAGGGTTGAAGTGATACTGGAAAGAGCCCTGGTAAAATGCAACATATTTAAAAAAAAAAAAAAAAATGACACAACTGGAGAGAGGCTGCCTGAAAAAATGAAAGAGGCTTCATCCCATTTGGCATGTCATCAAGATTGCTGACCAACCCTCTGGTCAGTGTGGGTGCGAAACAGCTCGTTTAGTGCAGCCTCTTGAACAGTTCTTGTCTACTTGCTAGCACCCAACTTAGCTTCTGTATTGAACATGCAGGGATTCATCTTGCCTGTCCTTTAGCTGTCTGTTTTTTTCATGTAGTTAGCAGTGGACAGCACATTACCATATCAGCCTCTTCGCAGGATTTGCTGAGAAAAAGCAGGATTTGTTTAAAAGTCTGTTTGTTACACTTTTTTATATTACAAGTGTATTATCTCTTGTTCTGTCTTAAAAAGGTTAAAAGAGATGAGGAACACAAGCTTGTGAAATCCAGCGTTGTGAATGACGATGAGGTAGTTCGTGTTCCTTTAGCTTTTGCAATGGTCAGGGTGATGCAGTGTCTTCCCCAAGAAGTGATGGAAGCCAACCTGCCAAGGTAGGTTCCAGAAGATCTCCTTGAATACCGTTCAATTTGCTGGGATTGAATGCAGGCACCTTTCTTAAGCTGTGGTTATGCACGTGGCTAAATCCAGGAGGGGCCTTCTGACAGGTGTTAAATACTTTTTTTTGGAAGCACGTTTTCCTAGTTGCATTCCCCTTTGCATTTGACTGCTGTAAAGCTAAGTTTGAAAGGGTGTTGGTAAATCCTTAAATGAGCGCAGAGCTATGAAGCAGAGTGCGGAGGTAGGGGTAGCAGAGCTGGAGAGAGAGTCGTGTACAGAAGGAAAAGACAGTCTCTAAAATCTCTTAAATCTCTTGAAGGACAATGGGTATGTGACTACAAAGCCTGTGGGGTTGGCTTTAAGCATGTCTGTGCTTGTAAAAACATCCCTGAAAGTAGACTCCTTGGCTAGCAATGTAATTAGTTCTGTGTTTGAGAGTGAACTAAACTGCCTGTCTGTGTTTCCAGCATCCTGCTGAAGGTCTGCTCGTTTCTGAGGAACAGATTTCAGGAGATCCGGGATGTTGCCCGCAACACCCTCACTAAAATCATGGAAGTATTAGGAGTGCAGTACCTTATGTACATTTTAAAAGAGATGCAGTCTACTCTTGTCCATGGGTACCAGGTAATGCTGAAATTCTTCGTTGCTCTTTGTAGGTTTGTTGATTTTGTTGTTGTTGTTGTTGTTGTTGTTTGTTTTTTCATGTGTTACAAGGAGAAACCAAAGGGAAATTGTTACTGAAATTGTTTTGCACTGGGGGAATAGCTTGGTATTATACTACTAAATACTACTCCTAGTGCCTGCATCAGTCCTTGTTATTCCAAGTATGCAAACATATGTTAACTGAGGGTCTGTACCCAAAGAACTGTTAGTCTATGCAGAGAAGAAAAGAGGATCTCCATTTCCCAAGAGTTGAGATATCGAGGTAAAGAATGAATTTTTTGTTCCAATAAAATTATTGGGAATGTTTTCATTTGGGCCAAGCAGAGTTTGAGGTGAGTTGCCACAGGGACTATACAGACAGTATGCAGTGATGCTAATTGAAGTCTTGCTTCCTACATCCAGAGCCAAGGCCCTAACTATTAATTCACTTTTCTTCTTTCCATGGTGGTTTGTGTAAGAATAATTTCTGACATGAATTACCACAGTGGAATAGTGGGAGCTTCTAGCTACGGTAACACTGAAAGCACTGATTATCACAGCCTAAAAATGGCAGTAAGAGCACTGGAGAAAGAGGAGATTCCTGCCCTCTGCCAGTGTGTGGAGAAACGGGGGTCCTTTTCCTGCAGCATACATGAGGATTCCTATCCTCCAAGTATTTTTTCTTATAGCAAGAGTTCATTTGTAGTGTGAGTTGCAATGCCTTTGCTGTGGGAGTCTGCCTATCCAGTAAGAATATAAGAAGAATATAAGTCAAGAATTCCATGCAGGATATTGGAAACATGATCTGTTCTCTTTATCTCTAGCTCCATGTGCTGACTTTCACTGTGAACCTGTTACTGAAGGGCCTTACTCCAAAGCTGAGTGCTGGCGATTTGGATCCCTGCTTAGATATCCTGATTGAGGTAAAAGCTATTCAAGATTGAAGGAAACATCATTGTAAAATGCATGGGGGAGAAGGAGGCGGGAAAAGGTTGTGTGTAGATTGCCTCACAGTTGGTGGCAAACAGGGCTGATTGTGCTTGTACTGCAGAATTGGGAGGTTGGTTCAAGATCAGGATACTCAACTGTGTTTCCCTGTGGTCTAAATGGCTGAGCAATAGTAAACAGATACCTAGGCAATGCAGTCCATGGAGCTCAGCCGGCCACCCAGAAAGGGGTTTATTTGCATGTCTTGGTCTGACTGGAATCCCACTTCTTGTATCGCAGTGCCACAGAGGGGAGTGAAAACAGTTTCCCCATCTGGTGTGCTCAGCCTGGTGCCTCTTGTATTGACAGAGGAAAGGTGGGCATGATTCATGGGCAACCCAGAGAACTGGGCTTTCTAAAGCTGGAGAAAAATAGTGTGGTTCTGGTGTTACTGGGAAAATCTGGCTCTGCTTTTCTGCTCGTCTCATTGATTTCTCTTGGCTGCTTTCCAAAGATTTTCAACCAGGAACTGTTTGGGGATGTAGCTGAAGAGAAGGAAGTGAAGGGAATTGTGTCCAAGGTCATGGAAGCACGCAAGAATAAGAGCTACGATTCCTATGAAATTCTTGGAAAGTACATAGGAAAGGGCCAGGTGACAAAATTAATTCTGCCACTGAAAGAGGTAAGAAAAGGCAGCCAGAGTCTTGCTTTACTTTGAGTACTCGGTTCTATATGGTCTAGAAGAAACTCTAGAGCTTCCAGGTGTCTACTGTGACATTACCTACATAATCCCACAATGGCTCCCCATTTTCTTTGTGGAAGGTAGTATGCACCCAGCTCATAAAACGGAACTTTGTTATTGATGGCCAGGGCATCAAATGGTGTTTTGGGAAGCTTCCCCCACTAGATGGCAAACATCCCACTGCATGTGCTCCGTATGCTCTCCTTCTGCCAACTCTGGTTAATGCTGTTTACTCTGAAGTTTCAAAGACTTGCAATGATACTCTGTGACTGGATCCCTTGCACATGAAGGAAATGTCACCAAAATATATTAAGAGTCTGTTTGAGTAGAGTAATTGCCTTTACAGAGATGCAATTTTTTGAGTGGGGTGCAAACCCGTGCAGAAATGGAGCCCTGTTTGGTCACAAGCTCTGGTGTGTCTTGGGGGTGACAGGTGAACTGTCTGGAGTCTAAGAAGTGGTTGGATAAAAAAAAGGAGGGATGCTGGAGCAGAGCTGAGGCAATAGGAGAGCTTGGGACTTTAGGCAGCAGGTGATAGAGGAGTTGCTCTGGCTTTTCCTATGATTTCTGAATACACATGGCAGACCACTGCCCCTCGTGACTCTCATGTTGCTGCCTTTGTAGGTTCTGGAGAGCACCACAAAGCTGAAGATAGTCCGGAAGGTGCATGAGACGCTGCGTCACATCATGGCAGGGCTGATCTTCAACTCGGACATGAATGCAGAATATCTCCTCCTCCTCAGCCACGGTCTCATCAGTGAAAATTTGCCTCTACTAACTGAAAAGGCAAAGTAAGTTCCAGTTTACCCAGCTGGTCTGTTAATGGCTTGGAGGTTTGGTTGCAGAAATGACAGCTCTCAAAGCCAACAAATCAAATGTGTGAGGGTTTCCTTCTTTTCATGTGCCCTTTGTTTTTGATGTAAGCTAATTATTTGGGCAGCCAGAGCACAAGGAGAGAGCTTAGAAATGGAAGTTATCACTTCCTGAACTAATGGAAGTCTGTTCTTGCAAGTGCTCATGGTCTTGAGTAAGGCTCTGTTACCATCTGGTAACAGGATGTAAATGTTTGTATGTAGGTACAGGTGATGGTGTCAGGACGAAGCTACAAACTAGCATATAAAAGGTGATTGAGGCCTTGGACATTTTCATGGTGTCAGGAGCAAGAGAAACTGTGGCCTGTCACTATCACTTCAGGCAGTAGAAACGTCAGATTTCCTCTCCATTTGGTGGTGTCACTGCTCAAAACAGGTTTGGGCATCTTGCCTTTCCCCTGTGTTATGTGGGCTGGCTTGCAGTAGGATCTGACAGTTGTTTGCAGACTTCCTGTAGCAGTTTTTAAAAGCTATCAGAAAATTCAGTAAATCATTGGTAAATCATGCGGTGAACATATGTGTTTGAAGGAACTACCAAGGTTCTGTCTTGTTGGCTGAGCAGAACGAAGTGGAGAAGTTACACAAATCAAGGTGCATCTGTTAGCTTTGTAATAGTGACGTTGCTCTCAAGTCTTAGTGTCTTGTTTGTTATGTTGCTCTCAAATTCAGTTCAGTTCACTGTGTTCACAGATCTGCTTTTACTTGCTCTGTGGGTAGCAGCTGAGCACAGTCCAGCTCTTTCTGCTCCCAACAGCAAGCTTGCTGTGGAGAGGGTTGAAAACTGAATTTTCACCTTTGCTGTACACTGTTTTTCAGAACAAAAGTTGCCCCTCCTCCAGATCCTCGACTGCAGCCAGAAAGCTGCCTGCTGCTCCCTCCCATTCCTACAAGAGGAGGGCAGAAAGCACCCATCAGCAGAAGGACAAACATGCTTATCTTGGTTGATTCAGGACTTAGGGTAAGGATTTCCTCAAATACAAAAAGAAAGCTCTGAGATTCAAATTTTTGTTAAGAGTATCCAAAAGAAGGTATACGTTGCATAAAAACACAGCCACTTGTCTTGATTTTGTTTTCCATATGGTAACTCTAGTGATGCCTCTTGGAGAATTAAAAAAAGTGCTTAGCCTGTTGCAGATATTTTAATGGGATGTGGCCTAAATTCTACTATAACCCAAAACGATGTGGGACTTTACTTATTTGAGTCACTGTCTGAGATAAATGTCCTGTGTTTTCCGTGCCAGCTGCTACACATGAGCATGAAGAGTTCCAAAATAAATTCTTCTGACGAGCATGTTTTGGAAATGTTAGACCCCTTTGTTCAGCTGCTCATAAACTGCCTGCAATCCATGGATGTCAAGGTACAGTTCTGGATGGAGTCTGTCTCTTCTGCTAACAAGGGTCCTGCCCCCAAGTGTCATGTTGCTGTTGATCTACAAGAGCAGAGAAAGGCATCCCATTTTTGAACCTAATTTCACAGGTGTACAGCTAAACAAGTTGAGGATGATATCCCAAGGGAGAGGAGGGATTGTTACTGATGGAGGACTGAATGCTCTGCCCCTAGTGCTGCTAGTTGAAGTGTGGATGAGTTCTCCTGGAGCATGTTCATATAAGTACTTTGCAGACCATCTGTGAGGAGCTTCATGAGGTCCTATGGCTGCACAGAACAGTATCGTCACAGCTGTGGTTTCCTTTGGTCCAGCTCTTAAAATCTTTATTCCCAACACCACAGATAACCTCCTAGGGTTTGAGTAAGCATAGGAGGGAAAAATATTAAAGCCCATGTTTCCTGGGAATGGAAGTCATGCATCAGACACCATGAGATACCTGGAGCAGGGCTTTCAGGTGACCTGGGATTTTGCCAGAGTAACTCCTGTGCCTTGAAGGTACCTCTGCTTCAGAAGAGTTCCTGCCGTCTGGTGTGAATCAGCACGGTGTTAATGCCTTTACCTAGTAAAATCAGGTAGGGAATTAGGGAGTGGCAGATAGCATTCTTAGAACTAAAAAACCCTTTGTTTTGCATACAAAAGTTTTGAAAGAATAGCTAATTCCCTTTTACCACAGTTGCAGATAGTTTGGCAACATTAGTAAGCAGAGAGAGAAGTGTTCTTTCAGTGCCATTGTACCCATGTACTGACCTTTGACTCTTTCTTACAGGTGATAACTGGTGCTCTGCAGTCCTTAGTATGGATTTTAAAGTTCCCTTTGCCTTCTGTCAATACAAATCTGGAATCACTAATCAAGCAGCTTTTCCTCTTGCTGAAAGAATTTGCCAAGACAGGAGTAGCCAAAGGCCAAAATTTCCACCTGGTTGTGAACTGTTTCAAAGTAAGTCAGAGCTGGGTCTGCTCACTTCTACTTTAGGATTAACTTTGTAGAATGAGACTTTTTCCACTGCAGATCCTTCCTGCAACTGGTCCTGGAGAGTTTGTCTGGAGACTCCAAGGCAGTGTGGAAAATGTTTTCTTGCTCTGATTCTTTCCTAAGTCCGGAGTTATAGAAAGTTACCCCTTTGGAGCTGTGCTCCAATGCACAACTTGGAGCTCACAGTATTTTATAGAAACATATTTGCCTCCTTTATTCCCTGTAAGAGTGTCATGTTACCACCCTGTCTTCTGAGAGGCATCAGTTTTGTGCCTGAGTAGTTTGCTTTTAACATGATTCATTGGACTGAACCCTCATACCTGAAGTGAGAAAAGGGAAGAGAGCAATTAATAGTAGTGATAACTACTGTTACCGAGTGCACAGTCTTCCTTGAGATGTCTTCTAAATGCATTTCTGAATTTATTACAGCTTCATGATCATAGAGGAAACTGAGTAATTCAAGCTGAGTCCTAGTGCCAAAATGATTTTTTCTCTTCCTGTCTGCGTTCCTGTGACATGGCTCATGTCTGTGAGCCTCCCCACTCATTTCAAGGACTGAATATGTGTATTTCCTTGTATTCAGTTTTTGTCTCAAAATTGCCAGCTGAAATCAAAATGATGAGAACAGTGTTAGCTGCATGTTTCAGAGCACCAGTTTGTCCTTTCAAACCCAAGTCTTATAAATAGAGTCAGGTTTTGAGGTGGGCGTATGTTTTATGGCACTGTGTGTGTATTGACAACATGCAATTTGATTTTGCAGTCTGTAACAATACTCGTGAAGAATGCAAAGAGCCATATAACAAGCAAACAGCTCCAGGTGTTGCTTGGCTTTGCTGAAGAGGACATCTATGATTCATCACGCCAAGCTACGGCTTTTGGCCTTCTCAAGGTATTTCTGTGGAACACGTGTATGGGTTTTGTGAGCCACTGGAATGGTAGAGATTTTAGCTTTTGGTGGAAGTTTGTAAGATCTTGTTAGGAACAGGCCACAGAATGCCATTAAAGTTCTCTGTTATAGAAAAAGAAGAAAAAAAAAATCTTTCCTGTTTGAGTTGTAGTCACTGTTTAAAGTTGTTTGGGAGGCTTTTTTTATATACGTGGTGTGTATGAGGATGCATTTGGGTGGCAGAATGTTTTTGCTAAAGAATCCATGTCCATAACCATTAGACCAGATACTCTGTGTCCTCCAAAAGAAGCAGATATGGATTTGCAAGCCACCTTTTTTACCTTCTGTGTGTGTGTGTGTTTATTTTTTTTATTTTTTTAAAAAGTCCTTCTGGCTACGTTTGAAGATGTACACCAGTCAGTGTTAACGTACCACCTGATACCAGTGTCGTGCCAGGTTATAATGCTGTATGTCATGCCGTGCAAACAAAATTACGTGAATCCAACTGTGCTGTCACATTTTCAGGCTATTTTATACAGGAAGCTGATTGTCCCTGAAATTGATGATGTGATGCAGAAGGTTGCCCAGCTGGCCATCACGGGCCAGAGTGAGCCGGTGCGAGTCCAGTGCAGGCAGGTGGGTAGAAAGAGAAGTCTCTCTTGTTACTTTACTTACAGCTGGCCTAACAGGCCAGAGGGTTTAATGTGGCTGTTGCAGCTCTCACATAGATGTGCTTTAGCTCGACTGAATCCCCAACCCTGTTTCTTCATCTTCCTAATCCTTGTCCCCTTGTTATCTGGCTGGTTTTACTGCTTGTGACTGATCCGTAGCAGAACTGCACACTGCTTGCCTGTGGTAAAACTGCTTGTCATGGGCATACCTTCAGAGAGCTGCTCAACAGCAGTGACACAGTTCCTCCTTGGAAGGCTTTTAGGCCCATGTAACTAAGAATCTTGCCCTTTTCTGTATCCTAGCAGAAGAAAGTTTGCTGCAAACCACAGTTCCTTCCCACTACTTCTTCCCTCTTTCTAAGCTGAGAGCAACCAAAAGTTGGAATTGGTTGCTTCATTTCAAGCATTAAAAAGTAGGAGCTGTGCATAGCCAAGTAGAGCTTTTCCGTAGTTATTAGATGGATTTTGAAGGATGCTGAATTTCTATTAGCAGATGCCTTGACAAGTCATGGTAATACTCTAAAGACTGATCTAGCAGTTGTGAAATGCCTGTAGATCTTATTCCAGGATTGGAGCTTGAGAGCAGCTGATCCCTTGTGGAATAAGAACTGGCACGTGCAGAAGGAAGAGTTTATTCTCATAAATGTACTGCTCCACAACTGGATTTTCCTTGTAACTTTCTTACATGCTTTTCCAAGTGTTTCTTGGTAACCCCTTTCTGTTGTTTTGTTTTGTTTTCAAGATTTACTTGAAATATGTTCTGGACTACCCCCTTGGTGACAAGCTGAAACCCAATTTGGATTTCATGCTTGCACAGCTGGAGTAAGTTTATATTCCCTGCATCTCTTTCTCTCAGTACAGAACCTTGTTGCTTTATATATGACTTCAGTAGCCTTCGTGTGTACTGCTCATGAGGAGGAGTGGGTGTGGATGGAGTGTTGATTTTCCTACCTATAAAACACTTCCCCTTTTTCAGAGGTGGATGTTTGAGAAATAAAGCAATTATCTCTTCCCTGTTTCACAGCTGGTTTTGTTGCTGTTTATCTATGTAAGCAAAGGTGCTGTTGTTTGCTTAGTGTTTAACCAGCTTGTGAACCAGGTGAACTAGAAAATCCAGAAAGAGTAAGGGAAAATGCATTTATCTGACTACTGTCCCTTTGCAATGGTCTCAACTGCAGTTGCAGGCGCAGTTGAGGCCTGCTGCACCAATTCAGCTGGAGCCATGTGCCTGAAACCTCCTTCCAAGCACAACCCCTCCTTTGCTCAAGGTGACAGTAGTTTCCTGGGCCCCCTAGCACCATAGCACAGGGCTGTTGTGTTGACCCAGGTTGGCTGGACCCCTGCTTGCCCTCCTTGTGCCCAGTCTCTGGTAGATGGAGCTGAGTAGCCTTAGGTTGTTTCTCTTCTCCTCAGTATCAGACCAGGTTAAGGAGCTGTTGTAAAAAGATCCCTGCCAGCATGTGTCACTAGCATCGGCCATTCTTGTAAATTGTTAGCAAATTTACAGTGTTAACCCAACCCTAATTGTTAACCATTTCCTCACAGTTATGAGTATGAAACTGGAAGGGAGTCTGCACTGGAGATGATCGCGTACCTCTTTGACATGTTCCCACAGGTAACAACCACCTCTTGGTACCAAGCATCAAGCACTTGATTCTTTTCAGCTGTTTGCAGTAACAGCATTTTCAGAGCAGTTTATTTTGGGAGCTCTTAGTAGTTCATATTATCTTTTATCATGAGCAGGACGTTCACTTATCTCCAAAAAAACTGGCTTTGCTCCAGAAGAGAAATGACATGCTGGAAAGTCTGCAGTACTTCTGTATCTAATGTGCTCAGTCTGCAAGTAAAATAAAGCTCTGTCAGCAAGAGCTTGGATAAACTTAATGGTGATTTACACCAGGAAAAAACACATCCAGTTAAGGAAATGGGGTATGAATAGAAAGTGAAGTCTAGAGCTTTCTTACCATGATCTTTTCTTTTAACATTTATTAGGGATATTGTTGAATGAACTGGTCTGTGATGTACAATATCAGTTTCATTGGCCTGAGTGGAGAGGGAGGAACTCTCAGTAGGGTAGATCAAAGTGAAAGCTTAAAGAATAGCTGTGCATCTATGCAGGATAACATACACAAAATGCTAAGCTGCCTTGATGCTTTGCAGCTGGAGTTTGAGCGTACAGGAGACTGAGAGAAGTGCAATCAAGCAACAAAATCAGAGGAAGGAAGAGAAATTCTGCACAGTAAGCTGTGCCTCTCCACCCCCGATTAGATTTAGTATCTTGTTCCAAGCAACACTATAGGGTAGCAAAGCACTGCTGTCTCTGCAAGGGAAGGGCCTTTGGGCCTGATTGCTGCAGTGCTTAGAAATTTATGCCTGTTTCAATGTGTTAGTTGTGAAAAGGCCCCTTAATATTTGACACTCAGGTTGCATCCCAGGGACACGTTAGCAAGTTGGCATCAGAGGAAGGTTGGGGCTGCTGTGCACTCCCTGCGTGCTCCACCAGCTGGACCATCCTCTCCTTTCCGTTCATCTGCCTTAACGTGGACTCTACTTGGGGCTGGAACTGGTCCTATATAATGTGCAATACCTCTCTTTACCCCTTTAAGTGCCAGAAGCTCCCTGGGGATGTACAGCTGGCTAACGGTTGTTTCTTTCTAGGACCTCCTCCACAAATACTGCGGGCTGTTTTTTCTCTCCCTCTGCATGACAATGATAAACGATGACTCGTCCAAATGCAAAAAGATGGCAGCTCTGACGTGTAAATCTCTGCTCACTAAGATAAACAACGATAAACAAGATCTGATGTTTTCGCTGGTCACAGAGTGGTTTCACAGCAAGAAGGTATTCTTTGGAATGACTGGGTCTAGAAAACTCTATTTGGGGACTGAGGGAGATTAAGGCAAGTAGGATTGCTAATGCCGGGTGTGGTGGATTGGTGGGTTCAGTCATGTCCAATTTAAGAGTTTTAGGAAAGGAGCATGGGCAAGAGTCATCTTGGAATAAATTTTTTTTAAAGCTGTGCTTAACATCATACTTCTTGCTAGCAAGAAGAGAGGGAGAAATAAGGATTTGTATAGCTACAGAAATGTAGGGAACAGCCACTGCTGTAGGTCAGCCTACAGAGCTCACAGCTGCATTGCGCTGCATTCCAACAGCCCCGCTTGGGACAGGTATTTCAGCAGCTGTAGCCTTTGCTCAGGGTAAAGGTTGGAGCAAATTCCTTAAAGCTCTTCTCATCCCAGTAACTAACTGTTCATGCTTTCTTAGCCCAGATTTGCTTCATTCTGTTCCCAGCAGCTGGACAGTGGCAAACATAGCCTTACAGACCTCCAATTTTGATCTGGGTGCCTGTGGCTGCTCAGTTATTCTTAAACAGGACTCAGGTGCTGCCTCTCTGCACTAGTGGAGCAAATGTTCTTTAATATTTCATCCTTTTCATCACTGTTTTGTTCAGTTCTTGTTCTTGTCTGTGAGCTGCCCATTGCATTGTGAAGAACCAGCAAATGCAAAGTATCCCCCAGAGCTCTGCAGCTGGGAACTGGGCTAGAAGCAGCCTTTTGGCATTTCGTTTTAGGGTGCTTTTCCAGGGACAGCGTGTCCTGCCAGGTGCTTGTGTCCTTAGCTGGCAGCATCGCCTTTTTCTATAGTACTCTGAAAATGAGCTTCTCTTCAGATGCTGTTGCAACAAGCAAAAATAGGAGCTGTTACCAGCTCACGGGAGCTGCAAGATTTGATTACCAAGAGGTGTGATTCTTTCTATTGGCAGAGCTTGCACAGGAGGTTGGCTGCCCAGGCATGTGGCTTGTTTGTGGAAGTGGAGGGAGTCATGTTTGAACGCCGCCTTGAAGCTGTCCTCACCTTGATTGAAAAAGAAATCAACCCAGTTCAATTTGAAGATGTAAGTCATTTTACCACGTGTGAGGATTGGGGAAGGAAAACGGAAGGAGGGAAGAAGTGTAGGAGAGATTTAACCATTGAACCTACTGTTTGGGACCGAGGAAGGGTACAAAGCACACACATTTGTCCTGAAGGGCATGTCACTGACCTAAAACCATATTTTGTCTGTAAGCCCAAATTTCATGTCGTGTGTCACAGCACAAGTTGCAAAGGAACTTTGCAAAGCCACCTGGGCTGAGCCTGCAGCCATGCTGCGTAACCTGCAGGCATACTTCTTGCTCCAGCCTCTATCAAGGCTTCCACCTCTGTGGGTGGAAGGGGTTGTTGAGACAACCCTTGAGTCAAAGGCTTTTGTTTTTTTAACCTGTTTGAGTTGGTGGGCTGACAGCATGTAGCCGTGTGTATGTCCAGGTAGCTTTCTCTGCTTGTGCGATCTTCACTGCAGTGGCAGGAGAGAAGGGACTTCTGGTTTTTGTTTCAAATGAAGTTAAAAACCATCATCAGAAAGAATGGCAGGATGCATACGTAGCACTGAGATGGGTTCTAATCTAGGTAGTTATAAAAGAGCCATGCTGACATCTGGTTAACCGGGAAACACGTCTCATAGGTGCAGAGTAAACACGGAAGGTCAGAAATGCATCACTTGTGACTGACTGCTTTGTTGAGCGTTATCTACACTTTAACTTCCAAAGGAATTCCCTTCCTGTTCTCCAGACCGTGGCTTTGTTTTACTGAATGTCTTTATGTGCACATGATTAACCCAGAACAAGGCTGCCTCAGATTGGCATGGCATGCGATAATCCCAGAGTCACTGCGCCTGGGGAGCTGCCATGTATGTAGCTGATGTGCCTGGGCACCACGCTGAACAAGAGAGGAGCCTGGGGGTGTGCAAATTGGCAGGAGATGTGAATATCAGCAGTGATGAGAAATCCTCTGTAATCACCCCCTGTGCTGCGACATGTGGGTAACGCGCTGGCGAGTTGCATCAAGCCAGCCGGTGACTGCGAGTGTGGTCAGAACCTGGAGGGAACAGAGTAAAAGAGCGTTGTCCTAGCAGTGTGGGGCCTCCCGGCTGGTGGAGGCAAATCTCAGCTCAGCTCGGCTCTAGGAATGAGAATCAAACATGTGCAAATACATCTGTAGGCATAACTGATACATGTCGTGTGCTTAATTCCCTGCGTTTGGAAAGCCAAGGGTTTTTTCAGTGATACTTGTGTAAAACAGAGAAGAATGTCTGTAATCATCTCCTGCAGAGGTTCAGTCTCCAGAGGAAATATTTTAAGGGAGCTGCTTCCCTTCAGTTTGTTACAACAACTGGATACCAGTCAGTCCTCTGTTTCTTTGCAGAGTTGATCTGAAATTTATCTAGTAGAGTAAATAAGCACCGTCTTCCAGTCCTTGTAAGCATATTTCTGGTCTTGCTGATTTTATTAGATAACTGAAGAGGAGGAGGAGAAGGCTGCAGATAGGCTGCTTTTCAGCTTCCTTGTGCTGGTAACAAAGTTAATCTCAGAGTGCAACTTGATTCAGTTAACCAAGCATGGAGATCTTATCAGCAGTATCTGGGGTAAGTATCAAGAACTAATATGGCTGGGTTACAGGGAAGATTGCTGGTGTGCTGTGCATTTCTTTACAGCCCAGTATAAGCAACTGAACTGCCACACACAGTTTGCATGCTGCAAAATGCTAATACATGGCAGCTACTGGACAGAGAAAGAGCAGATTTTAACAGAAAGGGTTATATAGTTGATGGAAACAATATGCCCTTTTGTCTCAGTTGCTGGGAAGTATTCCCTATTATCCCAAGAGCACATACGTGCAAAGTATTGCATTTTTGACCATAATTACAGCCTCTTAGATGAAAACTTTCAGTTCTTCTGGGAAGAGATTTCCTTGATGAGATCATACACACCAGCCAGCAAGCAATGACGTGGTAATGGCACTGCAAATACTGTGTGCCTGCCAGGATGTTAAGGCCTGGAGGTCAGTGATTCACCAAGCTTCCATATGAGTGAGATTTTACAATGTCAGGCTGGCTTATTGTCATTTTGTTGTCTAGTTTTCAATTGCTGATATCAGAAGGAGTGTTTCTGGCTGGCTTATGTCTTCAGAGAGTTCAGCCTGCCAGGTGCCTTTACTGAGATACGAGGTAACCCTTGTAAATCCCGGGTTGCTTACTGAGGTGCAGCTTGCACAAAGGCGAGACAAGAGGGCAGCTCCGTTCTCCTCTCTGAAACATCAGCAGCCTCCGTCCAGGGGTTAGATCTGACCATCTGGAGCAGGGCCAGCCCACCCGAGTCACACAGGAGGAAGTCCCCGGATATCAAAGGCAGATGAGCTGTGACGCTGAGCCCCGTGAGGGGACTGTAGCTGCCGCAGAAACATGACTGGTCAGCCAGGAGAGGAGCAAGTGTCTTTGTGCCATGCCCACCTGTCCTGCACAGTTGTCATCACTGCCAGCAATGGCCCCATCTTTAGTGATGTGGAAGTGCTGTGGTAATGTTCCCAAGAACAATTTGATTATGTTCTGAGCAGATGACGTGGTTTATTTCCTTCACCATTTCATTGTAGCATGTGCTGTGGTAGCTCTTGGAGGGATGTGGTTCTTTTTCTGCTCCCGCTGGACCAGCTCCTGTGCTGAAAGAGGTTTCCTTTCCCCTAGGCCATGTCCAGTCTCACCTGTGGCATCCTCACAGCTGGGTCTGGCTGACAGCTACTCAGATCTTTGGCTTGTTGTTTGCATCTCACAAGCCAGAAGATCTTGTCAACAAGTGGAAGGAAAGGCAGGCAGTCAAGAAGAAAAAGCCGTCAACAGAGGTGTCCATGTCCACACTCTTCTTGACTGCTGAACTGGACAGCAAGGTAATGATGTCTGCAGTGCTCCTCCCCCTGTGCCTGCACCCGCTCCCTGGCTGGGGCATAAAAATAGGTTTGGTAGATTGGCACGTTCAGTTCTCTCAGTTGCTTCTGCCTGCTGCCTAATCGTAATCACTTAAAGCATTTGAGTAGGTGGCTGCTGCTGGGAGGGGGCTTCCCTGGGTCCTGTTCTCAGCAGCATGGCAGTTCCCTTCTGTATTGCAAGACGCAGGCAGAACTTGCGCTGAGCCAACTGACTGGCCTCCTGGTGACCACCTTTGGTGACTGCAAAATGCTGCTTGGGCTTCCTGCCGCTGGCTCTGTCACAGAACGATTCCCTCCCCCTTTTTGTCTCCCCAGATGAAGGAACTCATGTTTGCGTTCTGCCATCAGCTGCACTCTCAGTTCTTGGACCAGTCTCTGGGGGAGCAGGTAAGATCAGGAGCCTGTCTGGGGCTCCAGGAGGTGTTGACCTCCTACCCAGGGCAGCAGTGCTGCTCTCTGGAAACAGCTCAGGGCGAATACCCAGTGCCTGGCTGCTGTGCTGAAGGTGTCTGAGCAGCTGAGGTGAGGGACTTAGACTCAGAGAGGCCCAGAAAAGTCCCCCTGGTGGTGTCGGTCTGCTGGAGGGGCTGAGGGGTGGCAGAGTCAGACGCGGGAGGCACCCCGCAGTGCAGGACTGGGGTCCCTGCTGTCCAGCCCTAACCTTGGCTCTTTCATGCTGTGCTCACCGCTGGTGCTGTAGGAACCTACAGTGACTGACTGCTCTGTTTCCGTGCTCCAGGTTGTAAAGAATTTGCTGTTTGTCGCCAAAGTTATTTACTTGCTTGCACCTCCCTCAGAGGAAGGAGAAGAAGCTGCAGGAGAATTTGGATGTGAAGTGGAGGAGCAGGAGCCCTCTGAAGATGAGGGAGAGCAAGACATTTCTGCTCAAGGAGAGGGAGAAGAAGAGGACACAGAAGAGAAAGGCCAGCCAGCCACACTGATGTGGCTAATGAAGAAGCTCTCTCTCATGGCAAAACGAGAAGCAGCGTATTTCCCTAAAGTCCCTCTAAAGGTAAGAACAGGGTCAGACCAGCTGCTTTTGATGGGGAAAGCACCTGCACAGCAGTGTTGCTCTGGCTTGTTCCTTCCAGGGGACAAGATGCAGAGGGCATTGGGAGATGGTGTTGGTGCGAGGATTGTGAGGTTCTGGTGGAGAAATGACTGTTTCTCAGGGAAGGCTTGTGCCAGTCTGCTTCTCAATTGCGATGCCTCCAGCCCTCTTGTGGAGTGGTGAAATGTGGGAAAGCCAAGGGCACCAAGCTGCAGGGGGCAGAGTGCTGCCTCTAGCAGTTCAATGAGGCAGTTTCCTTCTTACCTGCCTTACGCTGTCCCATGCGCTTACTTTCAGAGGAGCTGCATCTTTAAGTTCCTGGGAGCAATCTCAGTGGATCTGGGAAAAGAGAGAATCCAGCCATACCTTCCAACAATCCTCACCCCACTGTACAGGGAGCTGAACAGCACCTATGCAGAGCAAGGTAAGCGCTATCCCTCACAAAGGGTAGCAGAGGGGAAGGTGTTAGATCTGTGCCTCAGCATGAACAGCCCATCATGCTTTTCCTCTGTTGAGGCACAGATGCCAAAAACAGTGCACTTCACCTACTCACAGTTTAACCAAAATACCAGGAAAGGACAAGAATGTATGGACAGCTGGAACAAAAATGTAAATGTTGACAAAGACTGGAATTAAGTTAGGCAGGCTCCTGCATGCAAGTGGGCAATGCTTGAGCATGTGACCTAGTGGAAAAAGTACAGTGGTAAAGGGTGGACTCGTGGTGGCAAGGCTGACTCCTTGCTGAGGAGGGGGATGAAGTGCAGGCCTTAGGGAAGCCTGAACAAGGCTGTTGCCAAGTGTTGTTCTTCTGAATTGGCACATTAAGGTCTGCTGTGAGGATTAGGGGCTCAAAGATCTATGGCTAAAAGTGTTTGTTCTAATGCAAAAGTGTGGGGATTTCTTATGGCCATGTGTTACTGTAGAGCAAGGGGCTGTACAACTTGGAATTGCTAGTTTGGTGGTAGTCCTTGTTTTCCCCGGAAACAGAGCGTCCTGAAAATGAACCTGTGTGTGTCACGTGTTTGCAGTGACTGAAAGAGAACAAATTTTGAGGCTAGGGGAGGAGAGGCATCCGGTACAGGAATGCTGCACGCTGTGTGTGCAGGCAGGTGTGCACCTACTGAACCTGTGCCTTCCTCCCAAACGAGTCCAGGTCACTCTGCCCCAGTAGATACTGCCTGAACAGAAACACTTCTTTTCTCCCTGGAGATCCATGGTTGTTTAAAAATCTTAAGAAAGCCTGAGTGTACGTACTGCGGAATATGACAGCAAGGATTGCAGAAAGACCTCAGCACTTAATGAGGTCAACTGAGCAGTGAATTAGCAGCAGATACACACTATGTGACCCATATGAAGTGATGCCTGGTTGGAGGTCAAACCAACTTCCCATCTAACTCAGTGGACTCTTGTCTTAAGAGCAAGCAAGCCTGGCAGGTTGTTCATGGAAGTGTTCTAAGTGAAGCAAATCCAATGACAGAATAAGAACAGACAACAAAACAAAAACAGTTACACAAGCCATACATTTAGAGTAATATATGCCTTGAAAAATATGTTGTGTGGCACTGAGTCCTTACATCTGAGGACAAAAAGGAACTGGAAAAAAATCAGATGAGGGCAGTAATAGTGCTAGGTAAGGAACAACTTTGCTAAGTTAGTAAGACACTTGGAAAAGGTAAGGTGTAAATTGACAGTGTTACAAATGGATAAACTTTTTGCTATGTCAGCACAGGAATTGGGGGCTTTCAGTATTGCTTTTGGTTTACCTGCATGAAGCACAATTTGTCATCCTCTGGGAAAGCTGGTGAAGAACCAGCACATTTCACAACCATCTTTGCTCTGATGTCTGCAGTAATACTGGGCAAGATTAATCAGTACAAACATTTTTAGTAAAATGGGTAATTCCTTATTGGGTTGTTGACTTTTGCTCCATATGCTGAAAAGACTAAGCAAATTTACTTTGTTTTGTTAGATCCAACACTGAAGAACCTTTCCCAAGAAATTATAGAACTGCTCAAGAAATTAGTTGGCCTGGAGGCTTTTTCACTTGCCTTTTCTTCAGTGCAGAAGCAGGCCAATCAGAAAAGAGCTATGAGGAAAAAGCAAAGGGCCTTGCAGGTAAGTGTATTCTGCTTTCTTTCCTGGGAAAAGGAATAGATTCTCTGAAGGCTTGAGATATGGCCAGGAATGTGAGTGTGAAAAATCATGTCATCCTGCATTGGGATAGTTTCATTTCAGAATATTAATGAGAAGCTATTGATAGGGTGGTTGGGCTCTGGAACAGGCTCCCTGGGGAAGTGGTCACGGCCCTGAGCCTGCTGGAGTTCAAGTATTTGGACAGTGCTCACATGGTCTGATTTTGGGGTGGTCCTGTGTGGAGCCAGGAGTTGAACCTGATGATTCTTGTGGGTCCTTTCCAACTCAGGATATTCTATGATGCTATTTAAGATCAAACTTCTGGGCAGGTTTTGACTGCCACCAAGGCCGTGCTTTTCAGGTTACCTGGAGAGCAGTGGTAAACCTGGCCAGAGCAGCCAGGATACCCTCGGTTTTGAGAAGCCTTAGAAAATGGGTGCATTGTCTGTCAGTCACCAATTTCTTGGGAAGTGCTGGATGTTAACAGGACCAGTTAGCTGCAAACACAACTAAGCAAACGCATGTATTGTTTTTCATTAGACCGTAGCAAACCCTGACATTGCTGCAAGGAGGAAGTTGAAGAGACACAAGACCAAAGCAGAAACCAGGAAGAGAAAAATAGAGTTCCTGCGCCGTGGCTACAAAGCCAAGAGACCTCGAAGCCATGCACTGAAAGACTTAGCAATAGTGGAATGAAAAGGCTTTTCCTTTCTGGAGGATTAATTTGTAAAAACTAATTTCAAACGAGAGAACTTAATTATTGTGGAAAAAAAAAGTATTTACATATTTTAATTGTATTTATTTGTATTTTTCATGTCCTCTTTTTCATCTAGGATCTTAAAACAAAGCCTTTCAGTTTTTTCCAAACCTGTATATTTACTAGAGCATGTACAGTTGAATGGACAACCACCGTGATTTTTTATATTAAATTTTACTTCATTTTTAAAAGATGGGCTATTACGACTGCATTCATGGCCATGAACATCCTGCCTTCTGGAGAAAACAGTCTGCCTCTTGCCCTTGATTTATATTCCACTTTCTGCAGCTACAAGTAAGCTGTCATTGCGAGCTAAGCAGAGAATATAGAAATAACAGCTGTGAAAGGTGGAAGTTAAATTCATGTTACTGCCCTGGCACATAGGGGCTGGTGGCAGTTACTGAAGAAAGTGAAACTAAGCCACATTAACAAGGAGAAGCATGGTATTAGCTCAGTTGCTGTACTTTATTTTAACAGCATATCCGCACTGAGGGAGCCTGAAGCATAACACCATCAGCTTAAGGAAACCTTGAAGGCTCAGCCATGTGACTGGTTTAACTGGCAGTAGCTGGACAAGCACCACGCCTTCAAGTACAGCTGACCATTGCAGATTTTATTAGTGTTTTAATTACACCAATCTAGTAACCGCTCTAACTTAAAACCACCCCGGGGGGGGAGGGGAGTTGCCAGCCAGTAAAACTTTCATACAAATTATTAAGCACATCTTTAAACACAAAGAAAGAAAGGAAATATCATAATGTACACAGCCAGTCACTCGGTTCAGTTTTGCAAGTAAAGAGAGGCATCCACATTACAGGAGTCAAACTCAAACCTGTCCTATTTACAAGTATTCGTAGGCTGAAAATACTTGACTGCAGCAGGAGGAATGTTGGATGTAGCTGAAACGTCGTTGCAATGGTCAGCTTTGTATTACTGCCTACTCTTCAAGGCCTCCACCAACCTAGGAAAAAGAGTAGGTCAGTTTACTAAAAAATCATTTGAAATATGTCAAAACATCTTTAGGAGTCAGCTACTCTTTCTTCTAATGTGGGCTCTGGTTTTATTTTGTTAGGAATATGGCCTGGAGCGACGTGGCCCTAGCTAGACTGCACAGGCAAGTCCTGAGATGCCTGCCCCTCACTTAAATCACAATCTTGCTCATCTGTTTGCTCTCATTAGGTGCCAAAGAAGTGCTGCAAACCTGTAATTCATATTACAAAGCTTTTATGTCAGACAGACTTTCCACAGCTCCAGCTTTCAAAAAATAAAAAGATAATTTACTAATGAAGCTAGCATAATTAGACTTTTACTCACCATTCCATTGCTTCATCAAGCCCAGTACCCTTAGTTGCAGAGGTTTTGAAGATCTGCCATTTTCGATCCTTCAAAGCTGGCAAACCAAGGGCGTTTGCCATTTCTGTGGGAGTCATCGCTTGTTCCATGTCCTGCTTATTTGCAAACACCACCAAAATGGCTTTCTTCAACTCTTCTTCCTAAGAAATGGGAATCATGCAAGTTGTTGAAGGGATTTTTACTAAATCCATTCAGTAAAAAACATGTAGAAAAAAAAATAGGATTTTGTCAGTTTGCTGGTTTTTGTGCTTTAGGAATTCTTCAGCAACATTTAGAAATTCTTCAGCAATTAGAATTTAGAAATTCTTCAGCAACAGAATGACAGTTTGAATTCCATTTGCTCCCAGCATAGCATCACATGGGAGCAATTTCAAAACAGGCAAGTTTACAGAATACTGTTACATTATGAGATGAGAGGTAAATTTAACAACGTATATACATTAAAAAGCTTGCAGCAATTTTGAAAAAAAGTTTTGCTTAACATGTCTTCTTTTTACTCTTATTACCCTGTTCTAAACCTGCCCTTCATATTCAATACCTAGTAAGATATTAATTACTCGTATTCCTTCAGGGCCTGACTTTTGCCACCACCGAAGCAGTGAGCAGCTGTTCTTGAGGATGGGAAAGTTTTCATGTGACCAAAAGCTAAATATAATTTACTGTCCAAACAATTACTGCACAAAGCTATAAAATACCTGCAGCACATTTAGTTCTTTTCAGTCAGAAGGGTTGCGTGGGCCTTTTTTGAGAGCTGATATTTCACAGCTTGATTCACTGAATCAAATTTCACGTTAGCACCAACAAATATTTGGACTTTCCTGAAATGACCGTCATGCTTGTTTTCTTACCTCTAACATAGCAACAAGCTCTGATTTTGAAGTGCCAATTCTGTCTCGATCGCAGCTGTCCACTACATAAATGACTGCATCTGTATTTGAATAGTAACACCGCCAGTATGGCCTGCAGAAGAAAAATCCCATTCATAAAATGTACAGTTTTAGCAGTGTTTTGTAGCCAGATAATGAAAACCTGCCCAGAAGAAGTAAAAACTGCCACTGGGGTAAAAGGCACTAGGAAGCAAATACAGGGCTACAAAAAAAAAAAAAAAAAAAAAAAAAAAAAAAAGCTGAAATACAGGGAAGAGATTTATTTGGAAAAAAAACACATGGGACATCAAATTCATAACTGAAGGACAGGGCAGCAAATGAAGTTTGTAAACATAAGGTTTTAGCAAACAGTTATCTCTATAGCAGTTTGTGTAGAAGCAACTGTGTGATGTTGCCTGCCACAGATAATCATTATGGTCACCAAGGAAGGGTAAGCTTAAGGATAAACTTAATTTTTTTAAACAACTAATTCATACATGCAAGTAATTAACAAGAACCACAACAAAACATCTTTTTCAGAATTATTTTACTGGAGCTGAAAAAGGCTTTTTAACACCCATGTCCCATTTTTTTCAGAACACTGCCTAATTACACACTGAACAAATAAACTAGGTTTTCAAAGCAAAACTGTATGCCAGTGAAAACATTCACTTGTTTTTCTTCCAATCTGTAGTTCAAAACAGAGGTTGTAGAAACTGAATTCTGTCAGATGAAAGCGTTCTGACAATGAGCTGTTTTTAAGCTTAAAAGAACTAATTTTCAGAAGTGCAAACTAAGATAGGAAGATAATAAAATATTTATTACCTTATGCTTGTCTGTCCTCCCAAGTCCCAGACTTGAAATTTCAGATTCTTGTATGTCACCGTTTCAACATTGAAGCCAATTGCTGAAAGAAAGTTAGACAATTTCACAGTTGGTGATTCTTTTTTTCCCTGAGCTACATTTACAGAACTTAGTTCAAAATTTTCATGCCTGAAAACCCTCATTAGCTACATAATGAAGTTCCTCCAAGAAGTACTTATGGCTCAAAATACTGCCGCATTCTTTGAACAATAAAACCAGACTATAAATATATCCTAGGTATCTGCAACAAATGCTAAGGTTGTTACAAATGAACAAAAATGTGCCTGAAAGCACCAAAAGAAACAGCGGGCAGTTAAAGGGATGGCCTGTTTAGATAACAAAGTACCCAACTGACAGCAATAAAGCACTAAGGAATGCGTCCTTTGTGTCAACACCAGATCTGTGGTGTTGACATAAGACCACAGCAGAGACTACTTCTCAGCAGAAAACTTGACATTGCTATCTGGAAGATGGCAGTAAAGTTATAGCACATACATATGTCATTCCTTGTCCTGTCAGCACAGAGAAACACAGAACAGGGAAACAAATGACAGACATGGACTGCCTACAATTTATGGAGGCTGAAATAAGCAAAACTACACAGCAAAAAGCACAGTAAACTGCTGGCTTCTAAATGGTTTAAAAAAAAAAAAAAAACACTGACCAAAGTCAGTTTATCACAGTCATTCAGGAGGAATCTAAGAGATGTGAAAGAGATTCAATAGCCAGTATCTCTGTCCTCCATGTTACACTGAGTGATCCTAACCAGAAAACTTGAGCGCACACAGTAGTGTTTGCTACATGTGGGTATGACTGCAGGAATGCTAAGGCAATTAATAAAATCAGTTGCACTTCTTTTTAAAAAAGCATCTCTTTCCATGAGATCTCATACTGAGTTGTTACACTTTCTTCACAAAGTAAAAACGCACCTGCGTTTCTTTTCTGTGTTAAATAGAAGAGTTTATATAACAAGCTTAAGAACCTTGTCAAAAATAGGAAATCAAACAGGTATACACTCAAAATTTTACGCAGGATGCCATCAGTGAATGAGAAAAATAACAAACTCTAGAATTTGCGTTAGAGCTGTTTGGAGACAGGAGATTTCAATAGTCAATAGTTACTATTTAGTGAACATTTCTCTATCAAGAAAAGCCTGCCAAAATCATGGTAACAATTTTGAAGTCAAATACATTTTGCATTCAGCAGGGTAGCATAAAATATTATTTTTCCCACACCGTAAAAATGCACACCATAATAATGTTACGCGAGAAAGTTCTCAAATACAACAGTGCTGGCTCCAACTCCTTCAAGTCTCTTTGTATCTGAAGTATGCACGTGGTGACTTCAGCTGGCAAAGCTCACGTGTTGGAGCTACCAGCAAACGAGATATTTTTACTAGAGGATTGATCACTTACTCGGAATGGTGGTAACAACTTCTCCAACTTGTAACCTGTAGAGAATGGTTGTTTTTCCTGCTCCGTCCAGCCCCAAGATGAGAATCCTCATCTCTCGAGTTCCAAACAAGCTGGAAAAGATAGTGGAGAAAAAGCCCCCTACAAAAAAAAAAAATCAGAACAGAAAGCCATTTCAATGTCAGCTGGCGATATGGAGACTGACCTGATTTCTGACTGAACAGCAATGTGTTTCCTTTCTTCAGTGAAAAAAGACAAGCTCAGGTTGCCACTTGGACACCTGTGGGCTGAACTATCTCCTTCTTTCCTGGCCTTGTGCCACTACGTTGTTGTAGATCTACCCAGCAAAATCAAGTTGCATCGAGCTTCCTCATTGTGGTTAGGAGTTTTTTCCTTTTCTCCCGCTTGCCAAAATCTGAGCCAACTACTTCTTTATTTGTACTGGCATCTGTCTTTTCACTGTAAGAGACTATACAGGGCCACTCCGAAGCCTGAAATAAATTTTCCTGATGTTTACAATCTCCCAGAGGCCCATCTACTCATTCTTTCTTAAAATGAACTGCAAATCAGCAGGTACACGTTAAATCACAGCCCACTGTGAACAATTAAGTTGTTAAGCACATTAATGCTGCAGAGAGGTCTAGGAGCTTGCTTAAAATCGTTTTTATTTTTATTTTTTTCAAACGTGGCTTGTCCCAGCACCTCACTTCCTCTTTAAATGCTGCACCTGCGGCCAGACTGGTATCTGACTTACGCTTATTAGATGTATATGGATAAAAACAACACTAATGGTCTAAGCCAGTAACAAGGAAGGTTTCTGTCGATGATTTTATATCGACAGAAGTTTAATAATTTTGTGCATCCACCTAAGCGCTGTAAAAGATGATGAAACACCAAACCAGCTAGGCTCATACTGGATAACGGAGAGGAGAGAAGGGAGAGATTTGCAGGCAAAACCTTATCCAAAACCTATTTGTGATAAAGAAAACGCTTCCCCGTGCTTGCCTCTCGAGGCGGAGGCTCACTCCGGGAGGGCTTTAACCCCCCGGGCGGCTCGGGCCAGGCCTGCGAGAGGCGAACGGCCCCTGAGGGGCCCCTGAGGGGCCGGCACCGGCACCGCGGGCTCCGGGCCTCGGGGCCCTGCCGGGGCCGCTCCGCCTCACGCCGCTCAGCCCCGTCCCCCCCCCTCACCCGCGGCGCTGCCCCCAGGAGCCGCCACCCGCACGGCTCCGAGCCCCGGGGCCCCGCCGGCCCCCCCCCAGCCCCCCCCGGCCCCACTAACCCATGTTGAGCCCCCGCCGGGTCCCGTCCCGCGGCCGCCGCCCCCAGGCTCCACGTCGGCCGCCGCCGAGAGTAAAGGAGGCGCCCTCCCCGCAGATTCGGCACGGCGACGGAGGCCGCCCGCGGAGGGGAAGGGGAAGGCCGAGCGCTGGGTGAGCTCCTCGTCCTCCCCGCGAAGGGAGGAAAAAATAAAAATAAATAATAAAAATAAATGAAAATAATTAAAATTAAAATGCGGGCCGGCGCAGTGTCGTGACGAATCTGCGGATGAGGAAGCCGGGCGGGCGCTGAGGGGAGGTGGCGCAGCCCGGCCCGGCCTCCCGCGCCCGCCCACTCACTCTGGTTAAAAAAAAATAAATAAAAAATAAATCCCCCACGTTACCGGCAACCAGTGCTTCGCCATTGCTGAGGGGCTTCAGAACTAGCCCCCTGCACCAGGCTCTGCGGGAGCCGCAGGGATGCTTAGGGAGAGGGGCGGCTCTGGGGCACCGTGCCCAGGAAGCAGCAAAACGCCCGTTTCTATCAATAAAGCGCCCATTTCTGCCCGTAACCCGCCCATTTCTGCCAACAAAGCGCCTATATCTGCCCAAATGCATCCATTTCTGCCCATAAAGCTCCCCTTTCTGCCCCAAAAGCATCCATTTCTGCAGAGCCGCCCTGCAGCTTTCAGTGGCGCAGAAGAGGGGCAAACCAGCACTGCCGGCTCCCTTCTGTGCAAAGGTTTCTGGCTTAAACAATAGGGTGCTGCACGAATAAGATTGCTATGCTATGTGTATCAGGGCTGATGACTGCATCAGCAAGAGCTGATGTGGCCAAATAAGCAGTCAAAGCACCCTCAGGTTTGCTTTTCCCAAGAGCAGAGTGACTAACTGGACTGACAGTGGAAGGGCAGAAACCAGCACAGCTTAGTGTGTTAAAAGCGTTACCCATCACAAAATGCAGTGTTCCAGTACTCTGCGAGGTGTTCCAGCACTGCCCTTCCTGTTGGTGCAGCTGGGCTGTTGAAACATCTGGAACACGCAGAGGTCCACGTGCTCAGGAATGATTTGCAAGAAGTAAATACTGACATCTGTCCAGGCAGAAATCCCACACAAGTATCAGTCAGTTATCAGAACGGCATTTACTGAAATCTAGTAAATTCCTGAGCCAGGAGAATTCCAAAATTATGTCCTTGTACGCAGATGCTAATTAAATACATTGCTTCCTGGCTTTCGCTAAGATGGTAGGGAAAAAAAAAAAAAAGAAGAAAGAAAAAGAAAAAGAAAAAAACCTGTTGCCAATCAACAGAAAAAAATGCAACTGTGTAAACCATTAATAACTAGCTATTCCTAAAGAACAGCAAATAACCATCATATGATAGCAGGGCTGTAATTACCCCTGCTTAAACGATGGCATAATTCATCTGCACAAATTAATTCTGTGAAGTACAACATCCTTAAGAATGTGAAATGCTACATAATGGAAACTCAGGAGAGACAATTTACAAGGCACAAATGGAGAAAGGGGCTGTAACATCAGACAGCGCAATAAGAGAAATCCAACAGATCTCACATCAGAAATCAGAGGTTGAATTACTCTTTTTTTTACATAAGAAACAATGATAGAAAAACCTCCTAGGAGAATAATCGATAACTACAGAACCAATCTACTACTCAAGCATGTTGGCTCCCTCCTCATGCCTTGTATTCTGTCTTTATACTCCTGTTTCAGCAGAAACAGCACAGAAGTCTTTAGTCCTGGAAGCCATAAAGAACAAAATGTCCATAAAGAACAAAATGTAAGGCAGTCGCCTTCCATATCTTTCCCTGTGTTTTTGTTTGTTTGTTTTTTACTTTTACCTCATATCTGGAATTGTCTAAAGAGAGGAAGCTTGTACTCATGTTAGCTTAAAAAAAGCAGGGCAATGGGGAGCAGAAACAAGCAGTTTACTGTGCAAAAATGATCACCTTTCTTAGAGAATCCATACCAAAGGGTGTGATCACAAAGTCTGCAAGTACTGACACTTGAAATCTCTCTTTCATTAAGTGTGTGTGAAGCAAGAACAGCATAAACATAGATCTTTTCATTTTCTCTAGCAGCATCCTCAAGTGTAGTATCATCACAACTGCAGAACAACTTCTTTTTGTTTCCTTTATGTCCTCCATTTGAAATCTTTCTTTGCTTGAATTTTTACATTAATCATAACTCACTTAAAAACAATTCTTTATTTTTCTGTTCAAGTTGGGAGCAGTAGGAAAGAATGCACAAAACTTATTCAAAGGGGTAATAAAAAAAGGTAACCTTTTTGACATTATTTAGAAAATGTATGATCTATAAAATATGATGATCCAGAAGGCCTGCCCAAGTGCACTGCTTCAAGGCTCAAACATCCTGTATCAGTCTTTTAAGTCCTTGATATCCTTAGGAGTCCACGGATGCGTCTAACAAGAGCTTGAATAAAGGTGTAGCGTGACCGAACCTTAGAATACAACCCCTCGATGTCCAGAAGCTTCTTCTGCAGAGATTCACCAAAGCTGTTTGTGGCTTCTATCTGAAGCTGAGAAACAGAGATTTGTTGCAGTAAACAATACAAAGTCTTCTCTAAAACATCCACATATCCATCCACTGTCAACCCTTTTACAACGCTTTATTCTCTAAAACTCTTTCAAAAGTATAGTTTTCTTTCAACTACCCTAATAAATACTACTTGTATTCTTCCTTATGTTCATCTCTCTAAATTATACAATGGATAGCCTTTCTATGGAGATTTCTGGGTGACTCAAAGCATTTACGGATTATCCACATATTATTACCCTACAACCTCTCAAAGTGTTTTAGGAATTAAACAGTCTTACATAATTCAGGTTCTTCAGTTATACAACTTCTTCCAACTGCAATTTTCCCAGGCTTTTGAGGACTGTTTAATAGAGTCCATTTGCATAGATAACACTTTTTCATCAGCACGTATGTAAACAATATGAAAACTGAAAAAATTTATTAAATTCTAAATATTTTAGCAAGATGTTATTGTATATTTCACTTTTGAACAAATGAAATAAAGACAGATGACTCATCACAAAAATATATAAAGCTGTTCTTATAATTCCAGATCTTACAAAGGTACTTGAGATTGTGAAGCACTCTGAGCATAGCTTTTTTGTGCACAAACACCAGGAGAAATGTCAATCAGATTTATTAATAAAAATGAACTTTTTTTTCCTGCCACTTATGCATCCAGTTAACACAAACTATTAAATTGCTGTGTAAGTAGAAATCACTTCTGTGTTACCATTCATATTTTATAGTCTGCTCAGCTTCTGTTACCCTTTTCACTCTCATTTCTCTATTGCCTAGCTGGTGTCAAGCTGTTGCTCCCAACAGTTATAGATTCACAGAACATTGGGAATCCTACCCTCATGTTGCAAATCTTTCAAGGGTACCTGATGTTTTCAGTGAGCTATTATTAAAAAATACATACCATTTGACTGGTTTACAAAAGGAAAAGAATGATTAATTTTCTTCCTAATAGCCTATATTGCTCATTTTTAATTTAATTTTGTATATTAAGACTTGAAAATGTGTGTTCAGCAATGCAGCTGCTACCTGCTTCATAATACTTTCTCAATTTTTTTGCAACACTTCATTAATTTTAAATTATTTACTGCTGGTGCTACTGTAGTGGGTTTACGTGGCAAGATTTTGGTAGCCGGGGGCTGCAGGGGTAGCCTCTGTGAGAAGAATCCAGAAGCTGCCCCATGTTAGGTAAGGGCCAGTTCCAGCTGGGTCCAGAAGGACCCACCACTGGCCAGAGAGCCAAGCCAGTAAGTGACATTTCTGCCTCTATGAGAGCAGATTTAAGAAAGGGAAAAACCCCTGCAGCACAACAGTCTACAGTCAGACTGTTCTCAATAGCTGTATGGCAATCACTCGCACCCTGTACTTCTCGGCAGACTCTCTCACATCTCACCTGATCTATATCATGCTGACTCACTCGATTCAGGCCGCTGCTGAAATCCAAGTTGGGATCTGAACCAAAGGAATCTAGTGATAGAAAACAAGAAGTTAAAATTATGTTGGCCACTCAACAACATATTTTTTCCACATCATTGTAAAATTATTTTAAAATGCAATAGTCAAAATTGGCCACCAAACTTGTATATTAGAAATTATAGTATTTTTTGGACTTACTGTATTTTTTTCTAAATCATTGAACAGTCATTAATAATTTTGAGCACACATGGCACTTCGCAAAAAGCTCCTCCCCAGATCACTTCTCTTTCTGACTTAGTTCCATTCCCTCTTTTTTTTTTTTTAATACCAAAATTCAACACACTTACTTTTTTCTGGTGAATAAATAGTGCCTATGTTCCTAAAAGTATTTCCAAAAACACCAGTCTTAATTTTAATTTTTTATCTCATCTTAGATTATATTACAATATTTCCATATGCATTGTTTTGGACCACAATCTGATTGTATTATCTGAAATTTACTTTTCACTTGGAGATATGCGTAATAGACAAAACGCATAAGCCTGTGACTCAGCAATACTTGTATTGTCAATTCTCCAGAGGAAAAAGAAACGTTAGTCCAAAACCAAACAAAATCTCAACATTTCAGAAATTTTACCTTGCAGTCTTCCTCTCTTAAATGATGTCCTGGAAGACAGCAGTGGGTCTTGGGAGTCAGTGGGTATGCAATTCAGTAGATAGTGTTCCAGGTGACGCCAAAGAATGAAGAGACAGGTTTCTATAATATCTGTAGACACACATCTAAGTGAAGGAGTTTAAATGCATTGTCTTTAGATTGTACATTCACTATGTAAGTGTATTTACACAATCACTTTGAATCAGTTGAAGATGTTTTATCCCAACCATCTGTAACTTCCTCCAACAGCAGGTTCAAATCCCACTACTGTGGCCTGGTAATGGATCACATGCTCTCTCCTTACCTGCTTCTGTGCAGTACTGGCTAGGTTAGTGACTGGTTAGGTTGGTGACTGCTATGCTCAACCTGGAGAGGCTTTAAACCAGCACTCTGCACCAGAGCAGACTTTGAGCGCTCATGTGATTTGTAATGGTAGTTCAGTTGCAGAAATAGCAAATTTAGAGCTGAGGTTGTAAAGCTGGAGGTGGCAGTAATATCTTAAGCTACAACAGGTGCTTCTGCAAAAGCACACCTTTCCTAAGCTAGGTTTCAGAGGAAAATTCCAATCCTCTGCAGACAATTATTTTATGTGTGACTAGTTATTTCCATAGAATTGCTGGCGTTTATGAGAAAAGGCTTATGCACAGCTCACTATAATGTTGGGAACTCCATTTGCTCAGAAACACATCTCAATTATTTTTCAGAGTACTTCTGCCACTGCACCTGTACATATGTGTACATATTTAGTGGGTCTGGATACTAAATTTAAGAGCTGGGCTGTAAGAATATTAGCAATACAATATTGTGATAATTTTTAAGAGCTGTGCTTTATCATAACATTGAAGAACATCCTAGCAGGGTCTCCATGATGGGAATTAACCTCATTTTCCAGCCAGAGTACTAATTTAAAAATACTTACAGCCTGACAGTAGCAGAACAATACACTCTTACTATTTTAAGTTTCAGAATTTCAAATTTCCCTTTTGCTTAATAATGGGTTCAAAGTGGTCAAAACTCTCAGTAAAAAAAACCTGTTCCTATTTCTCCGCATTTCTGGAGCAGCACCTTGAGGGTCATTTCAGTTTTAAAAGGATACAAGAACAGAGAGAAAGTAGTTTGGCTCGGTTGTTTATTAGCTTCACTAGGCGTCGCCTTGCCAAAACATATTTTTGGGCAGTGGAGATTTTGTCAACCCCAGCTGGCATAACTGACTGACACAGCTGTAACAAGAAGAGGAAAAACAAGATAACATGGCAGAGCAAAACAATGAAAGAAATAAGCAAATAAAATTATTTATCAAATGTCAGCTATTTCTTCAGAACTGTGGTCTCTATTTTTAACTTGCATAGCCTTGGTTACCAAAAAAATGAATAAACTGAACGTATCCCCAAGCAACTTTTGTATCATGACAAATGATCATTTGGGTTATCAGTCAGTTTATTAGTTCACTGTGAGATTGTGATAAAGTCCCCCTTCTCTCTGTAACCCAGTCATCTCAGCAAGAATTGATGCAAAAGTTAGAGCTACTCAACACTACACAACTTACGCCTATTTGTTCAAGAAGGATACATGATGAGCACTCCCAAAGGTTTAGCAATGTTCTTCTGATATAATGAAAAGACATGCACTACTTTTACAAAGCTAAGCCCAATATTTTCCCCCAAATTTCATGCTGCCCATCCTATGGACCCTCCTATCAACAGTAGGAAAGATCATGCAAGAGAACTGGAACTATTTACTTGTCTAAGAAGCTTCTGAGTCCCTGAGCTATATCTCAGTTATGAGCAAAACCAGACTACAGAGTCAGCAGAACTGTTACCTCTTTTATTTCATCTGGTGGGAGTTGCTCCACGTTTTGCAGTTTGTTAACACTCTGACGATGACTATCGTAGTAACTGAAGAAATCATTAGTGCTCTGTTTCAGCAGATAGACGATAATGCCCAAACCAGGCAAGCGCCAGTATGGAACCACTGGAGCTTGTGTATCTAGAAAAATATGACCAAGTTACAAAAAGTCAAATTAAATGAAAAAAAAATCAAGAAATCAATAAGGTATCTTATCTGTCAATAAAGTAGTGAAAGACATGAAAAACATGCACTGGCAAGTTTACGTTTTATTTCTGTGCCAGAATTTACATAGGCAAAAAGTTCTGTCTGCAATACTGCAAGATAGTCAGTATAGTAAGTACCAAGTGTAACACATGAAATTTTAACTAGATCAGAAGACGTAATTTTTTTTAACCACTCAACTACATAGTAGCACACCACAACCTGTTGCCACATGACATAATGAAGAGCTCCACTCAGCATCAAAACGCATCTTACATGTCATCAATAACATCCTAGTTCCACCTAACTTAATCTAGCAGAGATGCTGAAAAAAAAAAAAAATCCTTACCTTCCCATCTAGTACTATTTATTTACATACATGTTATTTTACTGATATATGTGTTTCCAAGGCTGCAATAGCAATCGGTTAGTTTTCTGTAATCGGCCTTTTCTGGTCACTTTTGTTTTAACTTGTGTTAGCTCCCTTATTTGGCTCAGTGCAAGGCCATACACGCATTTATTCCAGCATAAGAAAATGAGCAGCTACTGTGTTGGCATAAAGAGACTTAAAGTGTAAGATAAACTACAGCATCTGGAAGCTGATTTCATGCTAGCCCAGATATTGCTATTCAATCTCAAAAAATAGTGAGCCAAAATCTCACCTTGACGAGGCCCATCTCGGTTGGTTGTCTCTGACAGGCTAGGGGTAAACAGACAAACAGTGTGCTGAAAACTGGGGGCACTTTGCAACATAAGTGACTCACAGTACTCCATCACGTTTGCACAAATCTGAAAAAAAAAAAAAAAAGAAAAATACAACATGCAAGTTACTAAATGGATAAATGTCAATAAACAACATTTTGCTTTCTCTTTATTCACTTGAACTTGACGATTCTTTTTTCTGATCAGTTACAGCCTCACTTCTATTTCAAGCCCAGGATTTGCAACCTGACGTCTTTCCCAAACCTACTAGTTGCAATTTCTGGTCATTTTTAACTCTTCTTGTGCATTTTCCATTTAGTGTTCTCCATTACTTTATTGCCCTCTGTATCCAGCCCTTATTTTGAAAATTACAGATCAATTTTTAAAGTTTTGAATTTGACATACTTTGTATCTAAAACAATGACGGTTGTTAATGCAAATTTAAATAACCAAACTTCCAATGTTTATTCTGAATAGAAACAAAACATGGGATCCTATACCAAACTAAAAGCAGTGTAGAACATTACCACTAGTCAAAATCATGTGAAAGTACCTCAACTAAAAAAATCTGTACAACAGGTGAAATTTCACAGTTTGAGGCTGAAGGCTCTCACAGCTTCTTGTGTTCTCACCTGCTGCATGGCCAACTCAATTTCATCCCTCTTGTTCACTCTGTCTCCTCCTGAGTTATCATCTTGCAGTTTAAACTGACGCAGTTTGTCTGAACCACCAAACCGACTTAGAAGTCCTAGGCACTGGCGCTGCCATGAAAAAAAGCTTTTTTTAATTAGAACCTTAGCGAAGGAAGTGCATGGTCCTTGACACTTTTAAGAGCTGAAGAATGATACATATCCCTTAACATACAACAAAAAGACAGTAGTTCATATAAAAATTTTAGAACTTTAAAAACTACATTTATATCTTTAAAAACACAATGCTTTAATTCACCTTTACTTAATTTAAAAGTTAACAGCACCCTAAAACAGTTCCTCAAGAAATGAATTTGATTTAGAAGTTCACAATGACGTCTTACATCTTTTTGGACTGTTATATTGAATAGTATCAATGGCAGTTTAGGTTTACCTATACCCATTTAAAACACCTTCATCTATAAACCAAACCAAAATCTGAAGATAATGAGTTGCATAGAAGTAGAGGGCAGAAAAACAATTGAATAGGTTCGTAGAATGGAGCAACAATCTATAAATCTCCTTTTAGTTTACATATGGCTGTTAAAAATCATCAAAGTGCCTCAGTCTAGAAGTCAGTTTTATTTGGAATGCTAAAGAAGATACCGAAGATTAAAGATTTATTGGTAATTACTTTTAGAAAAAAAAAAAAAGTAAAATACTTGAATTCTTTAATTACTTGATGAAAATAACATGACATACCAAAGACAAAAGTTACAGCAACAGATGACTGGATTTGTACGGTTTTGCTTGGAACAGCTCAGTTTTCAAATTAACTAATTAAAACTCCTTACAACAAGAAACCTTTTTACTGTTTCCCATGGGAATTTCTTGCTGACATAACACAGCAGAAAAACAACTACCCCAGCATTTCAGTAATCACTTACAGCTTGCTACTTTGCTTTAAGCTGGTCGATCTAGTAGTTACTATCACAGTGCCCAGAGAACACATCCTTCTCCGGGCAACCAGAAATATCTGATAGGACAGCTCTGTCTACAGACAGTTTTCAAATAAACTTTACAAACACCCTTGCTGACATGCTGACATAGCAAAGTTTCAAAATCACTGCTGAACGATAAGCTGTAAAAAGATTTCCAGTTAGAGCTTTTCAATAGGACTCACTCTATCCTGGTTTTATTTCTGGTTTCGAAGTCAGGGTTATTCTTAAAAGGGAAGCAAAGAAATAAAATATTAGCATGTTAGATGCTATTAACATCTAACTAGTTCGATGCTCAACACTGTTGAACTGGAGCCATGCTTGTAGCAAAAGTTGTAACAATATTCTGCATTACTTTTACATACTATGGTGTTGAGTTCAAATAGCTCTTCTCCATATAGGGTGAATCCTAAATCAGGGAGGAAAACAAAATCTCTGACCTAACTCTTATGTTGCCAAATGCTGTCTTTTCTACTTGTTTCAAAACAACAACAAACACAGAACAAAATAAAATGACAGAAAAACAACTACAAAACTAACCACAAAACTAATAATAAAAAGCACTGCACATTTTTCTTAATGCTGGAAAACATCCATTTCATAACTTCTATTAGTCAGAGCACAAAACCAGGAAACAATTCTAATCTACATTCACAATTCCAAAAGGACAAGTGTTAAGCGGGTAACTTTATTACCTGAAATCGACCTATATGTCCTTGTAGCTCCATCTGTGTCCCTTCATTAATATCAACATCCAGCTCATTTAGAACTCCTGATAAAAGATACAGCCATTAAATTAACTGTTTTGTTTGTTGTTGTTTTTTTTTTTTTTTAAATTGTTTGCAGTGTATACATTTAAATGTATGCAGTGTATACATTTAAATATAAACATTGGTCATAAAAAAATCAGCAAAACAACTTAAAATTTGTTCTTTCTTTGAGGAAAATATTCAGATATGAATGCAGCTAGTATGCATACTATGTAGCTTACTGTTCTACTAACTAATTAAAAAAAGATGAGGGGGGAGGCTAGCATGAAACTTGCAGCTGTTATGCCAAGCACAGTATACTGTAAGAAAATGAACATTTGGCTTCAACCTACAACTGCACTCCACCCTACTGTAATCAGACATTCCTCCTTAATGTCCTCCACAGTGCTTTTTCTTGGAAGTTTTCTTTTTAAAATAAATACAAATGTAGAAAATAATATCAAATGTATGGGTACACAAAAGTTTTCTGTCTTCATTTTCTCAGTTGTAGAATTTTCCGAATGAAAGTTCTTTTTGAGGATACCACATGCACTTTGAACACTTCTATTTGCAATTGGTCCCATAGACAAAAAGTACTTACTGCCAGTTAGCATAATGAAAAGAAAATGAGAAGTCAAATGCACATTAACATGGGCACTGTATCCACTGCAAATCCACCATACTTACTTCAAGAACAATAATTTAACATTTCCCTATTTTTTCAAGAGCTGAACATCTCCAGAGAATTCTGTGTTGTACGTATTCCCTGATATGTCTTGTTATTACTTCATAGAAAACAAAATGAGATTCATGCAGATGTAGGTAACAGACTTCAAATCCACAGTTCCTACCAGGCAAAGCTGCCTTGCTGATTATTCCCGTCAGGAAGGCCAGCTCCTGGAGAGATCCAACACTAACATCTTGACACCTCAGGATTGCCTGGATAGTATCTGAATGGGCAATGAGAAACTGCAAAACCTGTACCACAAGAAGAAAAAAGAAGTATGATTGTCTCAAAATTTAGCGTCAGGCAATGAGGAAGCAATGCTTTTACTCTTGTAAGAATTTCAGAGTGACTTCCCACACCAGTGAAAATGTTGTTTTAGAAAAGCTTACTTCCAAAGCAAGACAACATATAATTTGATTGAATAAGCAGTAACTAGCATCTTTTGGAACTTACCTGTCCTGCTGCTTGTAGGTGTTGTGCCATGCTGGAGGTGAGGATCACTTGACACAGCTGAAGGGCTGGGAGAAGAATCTGGCGATAACGTTCCACTGGAGCAGGAATGAAGAGTGGGGGATCTCTCATTCCATACATTCTTAAGAGATTTAGTGGGGGGAAAAAAATAAAGAAAAAAAGATAAACAGAAGAAAGGCCCACTAGTGAAGCAGAGCCTTGACTTAAAACTACCCTCAAGAATTAGCAAGCATTCATATTTCAATAATACCCCTGTAGTTGAACTGAGTTTATATTGGAAAATCAACATATTTATGACACACAGCTACTGACACTTCCTGACAGAGTCCCTCCCCTGCTTTCCTGTAGGCCCCCTTTAGATACTGGAAGGCTGCTTTGAAAGTCTCCCCAGAGCCTACTCTTCTGCAGGCTTATCCCAGGTCCTTCTCCTCAAGGCTGCTCTCAATCCATTCTCCGCCCAGCCTGTACTTGTGCTTGGGATTGCCCCAACCCAGGTGGAGGAACTTGCACTTGGCCTTGTTCAACTTCATGGGCCCACCTCTGAAGCCTACCCAGGTCCCTCAGGATGGCATCCCTTCCCTCCAGTGTGTCAACTGCACCACACAGCTTGGTGTCATTGGCAAACTTGCTTACTTGTCTAAGTCTTACTTGTTTCCAAAGTGTTTGAACCCACACTGTATGACTAAGAACTTTAATTAAAAAGCAAAGACTGAGGTTTGAAATCAACCACGGTGACTTCCCCTAAATATGTGTTTTTTTTCTCTGATATCTCTCAGTCATCTCGCAATAACCAACAATATAGCAACACACCAAGAAACTGGCCAAGCAATAAATAACTGTAATGTTTTTTTAAACATATGAAATTACATTTACTCTACTGCTAGGGCACCTCAGGGGAGGACGAACTTTGTACCTTTTGTTCACTAATTACAAATACCCCAAAAGAGGTATAGCAGGCTGTTTTTCACACATTACAATCTAAATTAATAAAAAAATATATATATATATTAACAACACATCACAGAATCACAGAATTTTCTAGGTTGGAAGAGACCTCAAGGTCATCGAGTCCAACCTCCAACCTAACGCTAACAGCCCTCCACTAAACCATATCCCTAAGCTCTACATCTAAGCGTCTTTTGAAGACTTCCAGGGAAGGTGACTCCACCACTTCCCTGGGCAGCCTGTTCCAATGCCTCACAACCCTTTCAGTGAAGAAGTTCTTCCTAACATCTAACCTAAAACTCCCCTGGCTCAACTTAAGCCCATTCCCCCTCGTCCTGTCACCAGGCACGTGGGAGAACAGACCAACCCCCACCTCGCTACAGCCTCCCTTGAGGTACCTATAAAGAGCGATAAGGTCACCCCTGAGCCTCCTCTTCTCCAGGCTGAACAAGCCCAGCTCCCTCAGCCGCTCCTCGTAGGACTTGTTCTCCAGGCCCCTCACCAGCTTTGTCGCCCTTCTCTGCACCCGCTCAAGCACCTCGATGTCCTTCTTGTAGCGAGGGGCCCAAAACTGAACACAGTACTCGAGGTGCGGCCTCACCAGAGCTGAGTACAGGGGGACGATCACCTCCCTAGCCCTGCTGGTCACGCTGTTCCTGATACAAGCCAGGATGCCGTTGGCCTTCTTGGCCACCTGAGCACACTGCTGGCTCATATTCAGCCGACTATCCACCATCACTCCCAGGTCCTTCTCTGCCTGGCAGCTTTCCAACCATTCCTCTCCCAGCCTGTAGCTCTGCTTGGGGTTAAATGGATGATTCTTATATAAAGAATCAAACAAATAGGACTTTACATAGTATAAGCAACTGGACACCCAGTTATTTGAAATTTTCCTTTCAATACAAGAGGTTTAAAGTTTTAAACTAAACACACAAGAAAAATACACCCCCAAATATTTGCTCTCTAGACTTATAGCTATAAAAAGATGTCACGTTCTCCTAGGACTGTATTACAGTTTCGAAATCAGCCAGGGAACCAACGCTTACCCTTGATGGTCTGTTTCAGGTCGCATGTCATATATTTGACACTGTGCCAGCCTCACAATCACACCAGACCTCAACAGTTCTAAAGCCCCTTGCTGACTTTTAGCTACCCTGGTGAGGAATGCCTAGAGAACAAAGGAAATACGTAAGTACTTACAACTGGAAATGAACAATGAGACTTATCAAAATTACGTCTCTATTGTAGCACCATTTCAAATACTGTTATTTTAGTACAGTAACTCTGAGTATGATCAATGTAAAGTATAGACAAGCAACTTTTATTTAAAAACAACACAAAATTGTTCCATAAGTGCTCTTACCATTTTGGACTCATATGTGTACAGCGCTTTAAGTAGAGGGGGCTGAGGTGTGAGTAAGCTCTGAAGAGCCGCATCATCGTCTGCTAGGCTATCCACAAGCACCTTCAGGTAGCCACTATTGGAGAGATACAATAGCCACTGCTGCTGCTTGTCTACTGAAACAATACGATCAAGCAAAGCCAATGCCAACATCTAGGACGGAAAGAGAAAAAAAACAAACAGAATTGAACCAAGGAGAAAAAACAAACCCAAATTAAATCTATGAGATTTCTAACAAATACCAAAAAATATTAAATGCTAGGGAGTTGCTTCTAACAGCTTCTTAAAAGCAGAGTGCATTTCTGCACTACAAGCATAACCCCTTATGTGGAAAATACTCTAAGATTTCTTGACATTTAAGTATAGAACAAGTGAATTGCCTTTCCTCTATTACTTATCCTTTAACAAAATATTACAGATGCTGTTTGCTAACTATGCCACAATATTTTTAATGAAGTATTGCTACCAGCAGAATTACTAAGTAAAACTATTTTGCATTTTGACTAGATTCCTGACAGAAAATATTTATTTCTCAATATTTCTTTTTCAAGTTACTAAATTTTTCCAAAGTGAGAAAATAAACCAGTAAGTACATGATTTAAAGATAACAGATAATATTCACAGCAGATCATGCCTATAATCTTTTGCAGCAGTGCTTGCTACCTTTTTTGTTAAACAGAGGGACATAAACCTGTTTGAGAAAATAAGTAATATGCATGTATGTACCTACTTTTAGCAACTTGAATAATCAGAGGTAGGACAGAAATGTGAAAGAGAGTCAGTATCTACAAAGAATGTTTTTTAGTTCTATCTCATGAAATTTTCCTTCTCTGCACAGTAGTAAAATGTTCTTTAAAGCAAACAAAACAGTGATTGCAGAGGAATAGATTTATTTACCCGGCCTATCTCATGACCATCACAAGCATCGCGACAGACCACTTCCATGAGAGCTGCCCCATAACTCTCAATGATTGCCATGTTTTCTCGTTGCAGTTTACTAAACACATCTTCAGGAGCTGTCAGACGTTCCCACATTGTTTTTTTAGCTGTAAAAAACAAGTATAACAGAAAAAGGAAAAATGGAAAGATGGGCACCTTAGCATTTGCTTAGCTATAGTACAGCTGAGGCTATATCCTTCACGGCATTCTCTATCTTGCAACAGAAATACCATAAACAAGGGACACAGGTGTTTCATTGAAGTGCAGAAGTTTTCCTACAAATCCATTTTTTTCTAAATATCACACAAACGCCAGACAGAACTGAAAAACATTTGTGCCTGAATACTTATGCCACACTTGTAAATAACCTGCCTAAAACTATTCCAAGATTCAATACACGTAACCTGGAACATCTACGAAGCCTAAGAACTTTCACTGGGACCAAAACACTTGGTTTGAAGGGAAGTAAATAATAAGTTAAGTAGAAAAGTCCTGATTTCAAAGTCAGCAATAAAATACTGAAAGGTCATAACAATTCCATAGTTCTTATCACTACCATATCTTAAAAAGCTGACCAAGTAATAAGCAGTAGGAGTCTTCATGCATAGTTACTAAACCCAAGTTTGTTGTTCCATCCTCATCCAAGCTCTAAGATGAAACAACGAGTATAAATGTTGGTAAGTCAAGTATTCAAGCCATTAACAAATCCAGCTGGCTTGAAAAACACATTTGTTTTTTTATTGACTCTTTTTGGTTTTGTTTTATGGTTTTGTTTGTTTTCCCCTGAGGTCTTTAACTAAACAAGCAGAAAGAATATCAAATAATCTTTGGGGTTCTGCGTTGGTGAGCACCAAGTCCAGTAACGCTTCTCCTTTGGTTGGTTTGTCTAGTACCTGGATGAGGAAGTGGTCCTCAATGGTCTCCAGGAGTCTCCTGGATTACATACTTCCTGCCACGTGGCTTTCCCAGCAAACAGCCAGGTGGTTGAAATCCCCCAGGAGGATGAGAGCCTGTGAGCATGATGGTTCCTGTAGTTGGAGCAAGAAGGCCTCACCAACAGGCTCCTCTTGATCAGGGGGTCTGTAGTAGACCCCAACCACAAGATGTCCGTTGTTTATCTGGTCCTTAATTTTTACCCACAGGCTCTCAACCTCCTCTTTGCTGTTTCTTAGAGGGAATTCTTCACTATCTATCCAGTTCTTAACATAGAGGGCAACACCCCCACCCTTCTTTCCCTTCCTGTCTCTCCTGTAAAGCCTATAGCCCTCTATGCCAATGTTCCAGCTGTGTGACTCATCCCACCACGTTTCCGTGATAGCAATTAGGTCATAGTTTTCTAATTGCACTGTGGCTTCCAACTCCTCCTGCTTGTTTCCCATACTACATGCATTAGTACACAAGCTCCCTGAAAAGGGAGCTGAAATGCTTATTTCTCATGCTGCGTGTTTATGTATAGGAACACATCAGATGTCTTTCATTCAATTCAGCCCCTCATGGGGCAGACTGAAGGATCTCACCCGCATGCAGTTCCTCTTTCCCTCTTCAAATCTAGTTCAAAGCCCTATCCAATCAGCCCTGCTAACTTCAGGGCAAAAGTCCTTTTGCCCCTCAAAGAAAGGTGTTCCCCACCAGGAGTCAGTAGACCGAGTGTCATGTAGACCTTCCCATGATCAAGAAACCTGAAACTGTGTCAATGGCACCAGCCTCAGAGTCACATATTGATCTACTGGGTCTGCCCATTCCTTTCAATGTTGATCCCCGCTACTGGAAGAATGGAGGAAAACACTACCTGTGCACCTGATCCTTCAACTAATTGCCCTAAAACCCTAAAATCCCTTCTGATTGCTCTTTGCCACCTCTTCGCTGCCAACTTAAAAAAACGATAAAGAGTAATAATCAGAGGGACGTACCAGGTGAGTGACTCTCCAAGCAACATCTCTTACCCGTGCCCCACGGAGATAGCAGACTTCCCTTTGCCAGGTCTGGATGACAAATTGGGCCCTTTGTTCCCTTCGGAAGGGAGTCCCCTATTACTATAACCCTTCTTTTTTTTCTTGGTGGGGGTTGTTGTGATGCGGGGCATAGGTTGACTTGCCCTGCGCAACTCCCTCAATGCAGATGGAATTTTATCCACATCGTCATTTGCTTGTCCATCAAGCTCCAGAGCTTTGGAGTAAGATGGTTTATATCTACATAACCTATCTACTTCCAGGAGACAATTCAACATGCATGAACTATAATTTAGGGTTTAGTAACAATTTTTTCTGCTCTTTCCCAAAGTACAATTGGACCATACCAGCCTCTAAAGTGTCTGGTTCATCTGGTCTCTGGGCAATCTGTAAATAATAAAGCAGCGATCCGTAAAGATGTGTCCTCACTCTCTGGAAGCCACCACCTGTTCACAAGAAGTAGTCATAATTAGAACCAAACAGATATAAATTCCATAACACTATCTTCCACTGACAATTAATTTACTTTTCTGTGGCAGTGCTGGCAGAAATAAAACAGAGTTCTACTGTTTGTATAAAAAAGTATTTATGAGTATATTCAGCAAGTTTATGCTGCTACAAACACTTGAATATGAATTTCCCTTTAAAGTTATTTACACGTCTTTCTTCTGTTTGTTCAGAATTCAAAAAAAAATGCTTTTTTTTTTTCTTGCTAGTAGCCTCACTTATAAGGTATCTACAGTAATCATGGAAGATCTACCTAATTGACTGTAATAAAAAAAACTTGAGCATTTCAGTCCTTCTTTGTACTCCTCGTGGTTAGAATTCCCATGAACGTAGGGCAAAGGATAACAAACCTGTTTTCAAAATGAAATCCAGCAGCTTTTTTAAGATGATGTGGAGGGAGGAGTCACCAATGGAAGCAAAACCTATGGATATGCTCTCAGAGCCTGGTGATGAGGCAAAAGAACAATCCAGCATCAAGACATATTGGGACTGTCCCGTCACTGGGACTGAAAGTGGCTGTTTCTGCTCTGTTTTCACAGACTGGCTCAGGTGGGCTGTCAGAGTGAACACAGCCCCTGCCACCACTGGCATCAGCTCCTGAGCCGCATCCTCATCCAGGATCTTAAAAGAGAAGAAAAAAAAAAAAAAAGACAGAAACAAACAAAAGAAGAAAACCAAGAAGTAGGTAAGTGTGATTTCTTGAGCTATTAAAGCAATTAATTTAGTCTCTCGCAGCTATTTCATTTATGTATTCAAAAGGAATTCATTAATAGAACACTATTTAAAACAAATCAAAATCAGTAGTGTCAGGTGAAACACATCCAGAAAAAAATATGTTGAGCATGTTTTAATCGAGCAGACCATTAGCTTTCTGGTTTTTATTTCCACAAATTACAGGCAAGATGATAGTTAAATCTGGATAAGAAACAGGAAGGAATGTGCTGTTGTTTGAGTTGGTTTATTAGTAAAATATTTAAACTTAAATTAGGGAAAGAACAACTGCTTTTTCAAGAAATTCGCCATTTAAAGAAAACTATTTCTGTTAAAAATATGAAGATATAATCTATTAAACTGAAAAGAATGAGCATCGAAGAAGCATTTAAGACAACATGGAGAAAAAATAATAGGAATTTAGCATCAGCCACTTTAGTTCTCTTCATCATTTGAAAGATAAACCTGGTATCTTTATCACTGACATTCAAGCAGCTTTCCTTTTAAGCAATGCAGTTGTTCAATACAGTAGATCAATTGTTTTCAAAGAAAAGTAAAGATTAATGTTTTCTTAAATTAACAAAATTCTCCATTACAGTATTACGGGAAATTACAGTCTGAAATTTGTGCTTTGTAAAGATTTTAGGAATTGATGAAATTATTTTGCCCAGTAAAGGCCTCCCTTTATTCCCATGTTTTAAATTTGTTCATATAAAAAACAAGACCCACATTCTACTAAAAATATATTTTCCTGAAAGAGTTACCTAAAAACTAATGAAAACAAAAACAAACCCTAAAAGGTTACTTTTTTTTTCAAAAAAAAAAAAAAAGATGACATTTTCATTAATATACATTCCTCAAAACATAGCTTGCCTATCAAAACTAAAAATGGTATGCCTCTCACAATAAAACAATAACAAGAAATTATTCCCCAGCTGACTTAAACAATAGGAGGATTTTTCATTAAATTTTCTTTGAGAATGGCTGAGTCAGTCATAACTCTCCAGTCCGTCTCAAAAATTATTACTCTATTTCTGCAATAAAAGATCAGACTTTAAATATTTTAAAAGCAAAGGGTCACATTCCCAGAAGCCCTTCCAATTCTAAAATTTTTACTTTTTCTACTCTGATGTTTCATTCAACTTTCTTTAATTTTTCAAAAGAAGCTGTGTTAGGATTTAAAGAGTGTCATCCATTTGCAATAAATTAGCAAATGCAGTACTGTCTGCTTTCATCACTTCAGTGACTTCTTTTATGTTACTCATCAAATGGGCTGTTACCTTTTCACCCACCCTTTCCAGACCATCATCATACCAGATTACACTAAAATGTCTTCAAAATTCATCAATAAATGGCTTGCAGATCACAGTAGCTATGCAAAAATATATAGAGTATCTCCTCTGCCCAATGGCACATTCAAACTTCAGCATAGTAGCAATCAAAAAGCTGAAAGTAATACTAAAGGCAGACAATTTTTTCTTGATTATGGTCAAAAATGCTACTTGAAGAGTAGTTTCTCTTTCATATAAAAAGACATAGCAACAATGCTCAAAGAAAGGGTTGGCTTCCAGTAGAGCATTACCTTGTCATGCACATCCTGTAACAGATCACGGATAATCAGTTGTCTGTCTTCAGCCTGTATAAGATCCTGGGGGCAGGCAGTGAGTATAATTTCCACCAGCTGTCTCCATGACTCTAAAGCATGCCTCTTAGCATGGAGGCACTGTAGCAACTTATTCCGCTCCACTACATACTGCAGGATAGTGTTGATCTCCTGAACACCCATGAAAAAGGAATTGAGTTATAATACTCTAAAAGAGATTAATGACAATAACAGATTTCAACATTACAAGTTTTAATCTATTAGTAATAGCCTTTGGAAGAAAAAAATAGGTAGGTCTTCTGATTATCAGAAACAAGCTGCCATTAATCATTTTAACAAGATATGCCAATCCAATTCTGAGCTGCTTTTCACAAGGGCTTTTCACCATGAATGTCTCAAGTGTATAGTAAAACAAATAAATAAATATATATATATATATATATATATATATATATATATATATATATACACTTTAAAAATCAAAGCAGACAACTGTGAAAAAACTGTTTGTGTATTTTCTTATTTTTAGTGTGAGTCACCTCTCCATCTTTTGATTTTCAAACCCACTTAGCCAATTTCAAATAAAACTAAAAGATGGTAAGAATCTCAAAAAATAATTAAGCATTAAGCTCCTCCGTGTTCACAGAAACTACAGCTGTATAGAAGAAAGAACAAATGAATTGTCGTCCCCTACAAGAGACAGGCAAGATGAACTTGGCTGCTATTGTATGTAGAACAGTATGTTAAGCAGTTTCTCTTATCAAATGATAATGTCTTGTTGGTTTTTTTTTCCCTAAAGAAATTACTAACTCAAATTTCAGGACTCAAATCTGCAAGTTTTCATGGTAAAGCTTACTGCTTGATGGTTTATGAAATCCACCAAGAACAACAGTAATTTATTTTTTCTATACTTACTTCCATAAGTAAAGGTCTCTGACCGATTGCTGCCATTCCTTGAAGGGCATTGACTTCTGCAACCAGAACTCTGTGTAGATGCTGAAATTGAAAAGGAATTAAAAAAAAAAAAAAAACTTTAATCAGGAGAAAGACATATTTGTCTTCTAAAAGGAGGTAGCTACATAGCAACAGATGCAACTAAAATACTAACAAGATTCAAGTTTCATTTATTTTCTCAATTTCTTCCATATTTCATTCTTTAACTGCTTTTGGGAGCTGTCCAACCTCTTCTTGCTTACTGCTCTTCCTGTTTTTTGCACTCCTTCATTTCCTTCTGTTCCAAAGTTATGTTCTTTCATCAGTTCTTCTAACACATCACCACTCTCCCTTCTCTTCAACCTCCACTATAGTCTTCTTGTACAGGATTAAGGGTTTGTCTCCTCTCAAGACTAAAACATATTTTGTAATACAGAATAGCTGGTTCCTAATATGGGGTAGCTGTTTTCCTATCACCAGCAAGATTGCTTTGCCATTCTTATCCACTCCTGCTTTGTCCACTGTCTTTCGGACCACAAATTTTTCAGGTTTATTAAATACTTGTCAATTACTTATCATAATATGATGCTATGTTAACTGAAGCCTTTAAGAACTACTGCAGTACACAACTATACTATGTACATAATTGTGCACACATATGCAGAACTACACAGTTGTGGGTTGCAGAACAATGAAATAAGGTAGAAGTCATTTTCTGCAATATTATTTGGGTGTTCTGAGATATGAAAAACATTAAAACAGAAAATATTTCCTCAAAGTGTCTTAAACCAACATATCTGTCAGGTGCAAATGTGAAATCAGTGTGTGCAATACAGAAGAAAAAATAACCCACAGTTTGTATAAATTATGAACATCTGAAACAGGTATATTCTTTATGTGAAAAGAAGTTTCAAAGTCTTATTAATACACTAATTGATTTTAAAAACTAAATGATTATCAAGATATAAATGGCACACATAATTTGAGATCATGATCTACTGCACACCTTGACATTGCAGACCACTTGCCCACGTGCATTCTTGTGTTCACAATTAGCAATGACTTGCTCAATCTGAGTGCGGTCAAAAAAATCCAGTTGCAAAGGCTCTGGAATGTCCTGGCTGAAGTCAATTGAATCCAGAATACTTAAGATCTTCCTGCGTACTGGAAGAGTAAATCAATTCAGATTGTAGTCCAAAATATAACAGGGAGATAAAAAAGAAGAAAAAAGATTAAGAACAAGATTGCAAATAGGAGCCTATGAAAAGCTTACCTTTGAAAATTCAAATCATAATGTGTGAAGTTTCAAAAGGGAACACTAAATCTTCAAAAAACGCAAATGATCTCTAGAAGGCACTTAAAAACATTTTCTAGAGCCTTAAATTCTTAACTCTGTTGCTTTCTATTATTCTCTTTTTATGTATACATTTAATCCAACTCAGTACTACAAGATTCTAAATTTTGTCTCTTAAAAAACAGGCTGGTTTTCAAGGAGAACCATGCAGTCTTTCGCTGAAACTTTAATACGTAGTAAGAAATCTAAGGTCAATTGCTTGGTATTTATATTCTTTGCCACAAATAAACAAAGACATTCAGTTTAAGCAACAGTCTCACTGTTCTTCCTGTTCCCAGGAAATTTACACACTACCACCTCCCATTTCACCCTTCCACAGATACTTAAATACAGAATACTCTACCTTCCTTTTGAGTCCAGTATTTTCCACTCTCCAACCAACTATGTCAAGGTTCTGAAATTCATTTTGTCCACACTAAATAAAATTATTTCATGTATTGCTGCTGTTTTGAAAACCTATTATTTCATTTTTCAGTGTCCCTTCTAGAAGCAGCCCCCAAATTCAGGAACAGAAGATTTTTACAGAGAAATAATCAATGCCCAGAGAGTTTACCTTTAGAGGCAGTATCAAAGTGGAGAAATCCACTGACAGACCGACTTTCATCTTCTATCCCGCCTTCACCATCACCTGAAGCATAAATAACCAAAAGAAATAATAAATAAATACCACCTACTTTATCAATACTGACATACACATGTTCATCTGTGTTGCCCTAAAACGTGTGGAGACCTGTGGCATGCAGATATGTTCTCATGCGTTGCCTGAATACACATGTGGAAGCATTCGGTGTGCACACATCTATTAACATGTGTTCAACTATATTCCCTGAGAATGTGTGGAAGCCTTTAGCATGTACATGTGTGTTCTCACATGTTGCCCAAAAATACATGTGGAGGCTATTGGTGGGCACATGTGTGTTCGTTTGTATTTACATGTATAGCTTGAAATTGTGTGGGTACATTGACAAGCACAAACGTGTTCACACGTCTTCCAATGTGTCATCCAAAACCATGTTTGAACAACACTGACAAGCACATGTGTGTTCACATGTGTGCACCAAAACACTTGTGTACACTTAAGCGCGGGCATGGTCACACGTATTCAAGCATCTGCCCAACATGCTTGTTCACACATGGTGAGTCCTGCGGCTTATACAAGTGCCTGGAGGCATTTGGTGTCCACATGTGTGGCTTCTACACTTGTCTAGAGGCATCTGGAATACACACGCATTTTGAGAGGGCACAGACACATGTCATGCCATGTGTCATCACAGCAAGTTCTTCTTACCCAAGTAGGGTTTCACAGGCATGTCATCCAGCAGCAGATGCAGCAGTCTCTGCGTATGGGAGCGCTGGCGGTTCAGCGATGTCACTCGCATTTCTATCGCTGCGGTTTTCATCAACCAGGACATTTGGTTCAGCGTTGAAATCTCATGCTCTGCGTGGAGATAAGAAAATTCTTATAAAACTGAACATAAATAATACTACTTACTCCAAGGAAAGCATTTCTACATTTATAAAAGCTTCTAGAACCTATCATTACTTATGAATTGTTCACCATTTGTTCACAAAAAGACTAAGGGATCTAACAAATGCCATTCAATGCACGTGAATGTTTTGAAAGACTCGTACACAGGCATGGATTTAAGAATATGTACATACAAAAAAATCTGGATGTAACTTGTACTCAAAATCATTGTGGAGAACCTATGAGCAAGTAAGATCTATTATCATTTCAGTGAAAATAATCAGACATTTACCCCTTCTGAGCTATCACTTTGCTTTTAAGGTGTTAAGGCTTGAACCTGAGTCTTCAAGGATCTTCGTATTCTATATGAATCTCATTTCCATTCTTAAGTTAACGTAAGGGATCATCTAAAATACTTCCTCCATTCTGGATACGTGCATTTGAAGGTTAAGACTACTGTCATTGAACAAAGTACTGGTGGTCTAGCATCTGACAAACCCAGTATGTACACTTATGCAGTTTTAAGACACCTGCCTTTGAAATGCCGGTCTTAAACATTAAAACAAATCCATTCACTTCATAACTAACATCAGCACCAAATAAAATCTCCAGATCCTTATTTCAAGGAAGAGAAGATAGAAGTGGCTATAACCACCAGCCTTCTACTCCCTCCTGTTCCACATAGCATCTTTTCCAAAATACGCCTTTTTTGCTGTAGCAAAATCTAACAAAACTACAACAATAATTAAAAGATAGATAAGGATTTGCTTCTGGAGACTGGATATGCTCAAAAACTAACAAGCTCTTTTACAAGAGTTCTGCAAAACAATATGAACTACCTAAGCAGGCAGAGTTCAATAATATCAGAACTAAAAGATTAGCAAAGAGGCAACAATTAATTCAATCTAATCGTGCTATGTATCTATATTTCCTCTGGTACTGCTAAAGACACAAAGGAGGCATTGAATTTTTTGTCCTTAGCTAAGGACGCAAGTTACCTCTGGTAGAAAATGGCAAATACTGCAGCTGAGTGAATAAGAAATCCTGACTAGTCCTGAGGTATCTCATAGTTGGGCCCGAGGTGTCAGCACATGCGCACAACTGATAGATCACCTGAAAATCAAAAACAGTAGATACTCATATGGAGTTTATTTCACAAGAAACAAACAAAACAAAACCACCAAAGCAAAAACACCAAAGCAAAAGAAGCATAACTCTGTTTTAATGCTCAAACAGTATTATTACCTGTATTTTCAGTAAGTTTTCCAGCAGCCTGCTCCAAAGCACAACATATTGTATATAACATATATCAAATTACAATTTGAAGGACTATCGGCATGCAGGCATCTACAGCAACTACCCACCCACAACACGACTCTATAACCCTTTAAGTTTGTTCACTTTACTTAAAAGAAAAGCATCTTTCTTTTTACTCTGCAGGTTCACCAAGACAGGAAACATCATCTTCATCTTTTTCCTCTTCTACAGTATGGCCTCTTCCACTTTTAATTGCTTATATTTAAAATACTTTGTAGATGTCACAGATTACCCACACAACAAAGGTGTGTGATTTAAGGCCAAACAACAACTAACTTTGCACACATGTCAAATCCAGCCATCTTCCCTGCCTGCTCCCTCTCACTATATTTTATACACACACATCACTGCTGCAGAATAAAGAAGATTATTTTATTTATTTGCGATTATCTGCCATATTACGTCAGCAAAATGCAGTTCCAGATATTCAAAAAAAGAACAACAGCAACAGCAAAAACTTGTCACATGGCCATAAGACACTCAAAGGCTTGCCAAAACTATTTAGATCGCTAGCTTTACAAATACAACCCAATTCCAAGCTCTGTAACGAGTGTAGACTTTTTGGTTTCGGTGTTGTTAGAAGATAATACATTTTTACATAGGAAAAGGTAGATCAGAAGAAGTTCAATATATAAAAAAAATCTGACAGATCTTTCTTAAACCAAAAAATATTTTCAATATCATCACCATCTGTGTTCATCAACCATGAAGGAGCCAATTTTATTTAAAGTTCACTCTTGATATATGCCAACAGAAAATAGGTTGCATACCTGGTAACAGAGTTCTGCAAGATGAGGAGATTCCTGAACTGCTGTAGGCCCATTCCTTGTTTCAGTACCCTTCTCCAGTATGTTCAAAATAGCATGAAGGCAAGTCCGTGGACAACCCAAAACACCTTCAAAATACAGAAGTAATTTCTTACGTACTTGCCTCCATAATAAATGCAGATTAGAACACAGAATCACAGAAATTAAATGCTTCAGATACCTTATACCGCACCATACTGCTCCACAGAGCAGCAGTGAAAACATCCAGAAAAGATTTTTCTCAATTAAAATGAAAGGGAGGAACTGCTTTAGCAAAAATCAAATTAAAACATCTGTAGGCACTCTGCAGAAAGAAGACAAATTATGCAACCAAAGCTTCCTTAAGAATTTTCTCTTCAGTTCTATATGAAGAGATCCAGTTGGCATTTTAATATTCTGCATCAACCAAATGAAAATTTGGATTCTCAGTCCTACACTTTAATTGAATACTCATTTGCCAATTTCAAATGTGAGTTTTAAATCTCTGTATTTAGTCACAAAATGACCACAATTGTTCAATAACTCTCCTAGAGGCACCTAACACTGCAACCAAGAGGAAAAGGAAAAAAGACTTTAAGACTGAAGCAAAAATTCTGTCACTTTGCATCCATCCTTTATCCAATTATTACTTTAATCCACCAAGCAAGATGCCCTTAAGCAGTGAATGCATCAACAACCACCATTCTTACAGGGGAAATAATTGTCTCTGTTTGGACCCACATCATTTATGCTTTAGTAGGAAATTATTATTCCTAGGCATATAGCTTACGGTCATTCTTTCTTCACATTATTAATGGGATAATTCAAAGCAGCCTGCAAGGATCTCTCACAGCCTGGAGACAAAGACAGTCTCCTATTACTGATCTGACTTATGATACCCTCTAAAATTGTATGCTTGCAGATCAATTATCCATATTCTTTAGGTATAGAATTTCAAAATGTGCAAAACATGGTCTGCCATAGTAAGTTACTTTCCAGATAAAAAAGAGGCTGGTGTCTTTCTGTGCCTTTCTGAGACATAAAATAACTCAGACTTTTTTTTTCCAAATGAAATTCAGGTCCTACCTACCCTTCATTTAGAACTAGAAACAACCATAAACAACCAAAATCTGCTGGGAGCAAAGCATCTGACCCAAAGATCGTAAGAAATAGGCTTCTATAAATAGCTAAAAAATTAAATCTGTTGATCCCAATGTGTTCATATGAAACATTCCTTAAAATACCGGAGAAAGAATCCTGTACTTCAGATCTGAAGGGACTCCAAGAAATCTCTACTACAACCTACTGCTCAAAGTAGACTCAGCTATGACAGCAGACAGGATAAAGCTCATAGCTTTATACAGCTGGATCTCAACAAACCTCCAAGCATGAAGACTGTATGTCCTCTCCAGCCAACCCATTCCCCTGCTTCACCTTCCTCACTCTGCAGAAGTTTCTTCCATATTTGCTCAGAGCCTCTTTTCAGTTTATGCCCAAACCTTTGGGTTCCCCCAAACCTTCTCTTTTCCGTGCTGAAGAAGTCCCATTCTCTCAACCTCTCCTCATAAGCTGACTGCTCCAGCCCCAACCATCTCTTCTGAACTTGCTCAAGTTCAAGACAGACTAACTCACTATCTTTGACAATTCTAGAAGTATCTGAAATGCCACATATGCATATATATGTATACATATATCTTCTGTTAGGTTTTCTTCTACACTGTTAAACAGCCAGACTGTTTTCCTACTTGATAATCAATCTTAAATGGGAGTTTGAGGAGGGGCAGAAGAGCACTCAAGTTGTATAACTTGTTCAAAGTCTTGTCACACATAGGGACTTCCTGGATCACCAAATCAATTTTTTTGTATTGCTGACAACCGCAATGCATGTGAACAGTAAATAAATTTATACTTCTCTTCAAAATTATCATTTTCTCCCAGAACTCTAATTTCAAGTCCATTCCAAAATCCAACTTAGACAAAGGATCAAATTCTAAAGCAGTTTAAAATACTGCACCTGGGTTCATCTTATCTCTGAATACAGATTTTAAGGATTAGAACAAGGCCTGTTTTCTTCTTCTTAACATTCAGAGGAATTGGGTCTCCCCGTGCATTTTCTGATAGATATTCTCAGTGTTGGTGGTACAAGAACTGAATGCAAGATCAACTTTTCGTCTTCATACCTGGGTCTTGCAGATTTGTGGTGCTGACAGGTTTCTTGAGCTCATATCCCAAGAGATACAGCGCAAGGCTGGGAGGACTACATTCAAGAGAGGTGATAAGGAGATTCAGAATATGGATCCTTGTCTCATGATGGATGCGTGCCCGCTGCTTTTCAGGCTCCAGCTCTTGATTAAAAAAGATTAGGTGAACAATGAAGTAAAGCAATTGGTTTAAATGAATAATCTTCAGATCCTTCAGATTAAATGCAATAAATGCAAACCATCAGTTTATATTAGCATAGAGGAATACAAGACCGAAGTGTCAAATTACTGCTCTGAATAACACATCCAGAGCAATTTAAATGCTCCTCTTTTGAAAACACTCCATTTATAGCTGTCTCATCATACTGTGGATGTATCTTAACAAGACATCAATGCTTTTCCTTTTGTTAAGGGTGTGCCTCTACAGAACACAACACAGAAAAGGTTTTTTTTGACTTAAAAGCCTCTTCTTTCATTAATTTTATTCTATGCAAAAGATAAGTGCAAGTCATATAAGAAATCTTTTACATACCCTCATCTGGATTAATTAATTCTTCTGCATCTTCATTGTCCAAACATTCCACAAACCCAGCCATCAGCTTCTGGCTAATACTCTGTATTCAGCAACGGAAGGATGAAAATGAAGGGGATTTTAACAGTATTAAAAACAATACCTTTCAAAATTCCTTCCATATAGGTTGACACAAGGTCTAGACAAAAATTAACCTAGTAACCTAGTCACTAAGCATGGAGAGTATATGCTAAGCATAGGTTAGCAGAGAGCCACTGAATAGAAAAGAAAAAAAAAAAAGAAATCTACTGTTGTGTTACATATGCTAAATTATCCTCAGAGGCTGAACACTATGAAGTCAAGAAAAAGTCTCAGTATCTCAAAGAAGTATCTCTTTTCTCTTCTTCCAAAGCATTCATGGTTTTGCTTTTCATCAATTAATGAAGTAGCCACTTTTCACAATGCCACAGTAAAAAACTTTTTGGGGATAGGTAGAGATAAGATAAAATATTGCTTTAATGTACTTGATCTAGAAACATAGCTTTTAAAGTAACATTACAGAGCATCAGTATTTCTCCAACACTTTGTCTTTCCAAATTCAAATAAAATGGCACTTACCTGATCATGTGTGAAATCACCAACTAGCTTTATCTGGATGTTGGAATTGTAAGAAATACAGCACAAAATCTTGGCACTTTCAAAAGCCAGTTCAGGATTGCTGTTTCCATGATAAAGATACCTTTAAAAATACAAGATTATTGTAATGAAATTTTTGAGGACTGTAACATTCCAACATGGTAATGCATAGATGAAGGAGTACTAAAACAACTGCAAAACAAACTATGTAAGAAATCATTAAAACTACAACAAAATTTTACTCCACATGAAGCAGTTCACATTCTTCCATCAGAAGTATAGGCTAACAGGCAGTCTTAATAATCAGCCTCAGAATTTTCAGCATTCTTTTTATACAAAATATACCTCAAGCAATGCAAGACAGAATTAAAAAAAAAAAAAATCACAGATCACACAGAAGCAAGTATCATCAAGAACCAAAAGTATCTAAAATTACTACATACACCCAAAATAGGCAAGATTCAAAAAAAAAATAATTAATTTAAAGTATCTTAAAAGGCACGTGGCTTTTTTTTTTAACTATTAACTATAGTTATGTAAAAAAAGTAATATAGCAAATGAAAGAAAAAATATATACAGAGATCTTGATTTCTCAGAATCTCACTGAATAAAAAAGCAGTGTTGTTTTGTCTGTAAAGTCATTATAAAATAAAACTGTAAATCAGTAAAAATCAGTGTTACAGATTGCTAGTTTGATACTTTTAATATAGAAACTAATAGATAATACTGTAAGACGTTTAAATGGACAACAGCAGCCAAAAGAAGTTTCTGATTGTCTCCTACTCTAAGCAAAACATTCAAACTGTGACAAACTGAAAATTATACCCCAGGAAATCATTGCACATAAGGCAAATTGTAAGAAAAAAAAATATTTTATATATATATATATATATATATATATATATATATATATATATATATATATAAAATTTATATTTTATATTATATATTTTATATATATAATATATGTTAATTATATATATTATATTATATGTAATATATATTATATATATTATATTATATATTATATATTATATTATATTATATTATATTATATTATATTATATTATATTATATTATATTATATTTATATTTTTATATTATATATAACGCAGATTCCAAATCTTGAGAAGCACTGCTGGCTGTTAAAATCAAAGGACCAGGATCCAACCACTTCTGTGCCTCCAAAAGTCCTCCCTTCTCAGTATTTTGTACATACCTTGCAATATTCACCACATGATCTGCCTTTTTAGTGCGAGGATTGATTCCTTGAAGCAGCTGCTCCAGCGGTGTGACAATAAGGGAAAGATGGCTCTCCCGCAACAGATCCATAAAAAGATTCTCCTTCTGCAGGGTCAAGTTTAGAAGTGCAAGGCAATATTGTACTGCTTTCTCTAAATGCTTCTTCCCTGTGCAGTACACAAACAATAAAGAACCATAAGGAAAAGAAAGGATCAATTAAAATAGGCCATGTTCATAAACCTCGTTCACCGTGTCTTATACCAAGAAAGAATTTGTCAGTTATTTACTGCTAGGAAAATTACCCACAAAACACAATTTATATATGCCAGAAAAACAAAATCAAGTTGAAGATATGTGAAACGTCAGCTTTAAATCCCACTTTGTATGCTTTTTAACTTCACCTGAAAAATAAATTCGAGGCACATACCAGGAAATGGAGCATAAGTATCAAGCTGCTTAACTCCTTCTTCCAGCAAACTAAGGGCCAGTTCCAGCATTGGGGACTCATTCAATAGATGATACATCAAGTTGAACCCAGGTGGTTTATATGCTATTATTTCTTCTCCTAAAAACAAACAAACAAACAAAAATTATCAAATAGAAAAGACTTAGCTAGCCTGAGTTGGAAAACAGCAGTCCCTGTTGCTATAAGCAACATCTAAATTGACAAAACATACTGCATAGAAAGTCTTCACAGTTTTTGTTCACGCATAAGCTATCTAGGTAGCTTAGAAAGTTTGCAGAGAGCAGTAACGGTAGTTACCATTACTTTTCAGAATCTACTCGCACAGTTTCAACTTTAAATCATTAGAGTCTCCCTAGGTTTATCTGGCCTTGAATTCAAATCAACGATAGGACTCTAAACCACATTGGAGCTATACTAAATGGTTTCGTGTGACTGAAAAATAACTGAAAAAAGTTTACATTCCTCAAAACCGACACGAGGGAGAAAAGCATTTCCAGAAACCAAAGCTGAAACACTGATGCTCACAGTACACAAATACTTGCATGTCTGCTACAACAACACATGCCAAAATGAAACTACTAGCCTGGAACACAAAGACCCTCAATAAAACAAAAGAAAAGCAAAACTCAAGACTAATGTTTCTGTTTTATCTAGTCTCCTAGTAAATTGGGGGGGGGGAGCAAGAGAGCAGTCAGAATCATTTCTTAATAGGCAAGTGAGAATGAAGGTGCAGATTCTTTTGACATCAAAGACAGCTCAAACAAACCCTTTCCCTCTCTCCTTTTTCCATTATTTTGTGTTTGTGCTTCCCCTTAACATGTCAATAGACATGCCATTTCACTGTAGACACAGCGAATCAGTTCAAGAAACAGATCTAGTCAGAAAAATTGTTTTTAATCCATTTGTCCAATATATCACATAACCCACAAATAACCACATGAGCTGAAGCATTAGCTGAGGATGGGAATGAGCTAACAGAGATTGTTCAAGACAATTCAATGCTAAAAACTGTTTGTTAAAGGACAGGACACAGAAACCTCTCCAGTGAGCTTGCCAAAATCTGTGAGTGTCTTAAAGTTGCTGCTCACTTCTGAAGTGATTCTGACAGCTCTCTACTGCTACAGGAAATCATGAAGCACCAGGCTGGCATTCAATGTTAAGAAACTTTGTATCAAAAACAATCTGCAGCCCAAACACAGTTCACATAAGCCTTATAATAAGGCAATAGCCATTTACTGTGGTCTTATTAATTCTGGACAACCATTCAAGCGTCATATACTGTTTTTAACCAAATCAGCAATTCAAGAGAAACACAAATTCTCCTAGTAGAGCGTGAGAAGCTGGAAACTGCTGATAGCAAACTCTACTGAATTGACAGCATAGCTCCTCATAGTACGTGAACATTTTTTGATTGTCTTCCTATCTCATTGCTCTGACCTAGCTTTTTGCCTGCTTACTTGTCATATTAAACAGGATCACAAGACAGAGGCAAGAGATCAAAGTAAGTTCCAGCTCTGTTTGTCAGAATGAATGTCAGTGAATGAACAAGTTAACCTTGTAACTCCACATATTGGTCCACGAAGTCTTCGAGCTGAGGTTCGTAGTCTCGCAGCAATTTGTAAAACACTTCCAGAACAACCTCAGCTACTTCCCACTGTGATAATCACAAAATGAAGAAAAATCACATATGGAATATGACTGATACTGCAGCAACAAGACAAGGATGACAAAGAATGCAAAAGTCACTGCAATGAAATACTGCTCAGATGTATGGCATGACTGTCTAAAGTACTGTCCCACAACACTTTTTAATCTATCACAACAAATAATTTGAATTGCCAAGCTTCCTTTTCAAATTAAAATGGAACACTAAAACAGATTTGTCTATTTTGTCTATTTTGGAGCTAGACAACAGCCACTGTTCTCTCCTCATCTCTATCCCGCCAGTCATCCCATCACAGAAGGCTATCAGATTGGTTAAGCATGACTTCCCCTTGGTGAATCCATGCTGACTACTCCTGATCACCTTCTTATCCTCCACATGCTTAGAGATGACATCCAGGATGAGCTGCTCCATCACCTTTCCAATGACGGAGGTGAGGCTAGCTGGCCTGGAGTTTCCTGGGTCCTCCCATCTTGCCCTTTCTGAAGGCTGGAGTGACACTGGCTTTCTTCCAGTCCTCTGGCACCTCCCCTGTTCTCCACAACCTTTCAAAGATGATGGAGAGTGGCTTAGCATTAACATCAGCCAGCTCCCTCAGCACTCATGGGTGTATCCCATCCAGAACCACGGATTTCTGGGGATCGAGTTTGCCTAATTCATCTCTATCTATATCTACGTATAAAAACGCTACCTTTATGAGCAGCCTGCTCTTTTAGGTAGCTGAAGGTCTGTCCCTAGCAATAGACTACTCACAGTACCAGGTTCAGTATAACTCTTATCCCTTCCCTTCTTGGCTTTTTCAGAAACAATCACTGTCAGAAACATTTAGCTTTATCATAAGGCAGTGACTTTCTGTTTCTTCTTTTTCTACATCTTTTAACATTTTTGCAGTAGAGTTGCAGAATCCTGTATTTATAAATCTGTATTTGCTATCATATAAACTCTTATTTTTCTTAGTTACTTTATACAGGCTCCTTAGAAGTAGTCCATAGATCCTGTTGACACGTTAGTTGAAAAATTACCTGTTTACAGAATCAAAGCACTCTGCGAGGACCCAGGTTATCTCTCCTGCATCAAACTTGTATATGCTACAGCTTTCCAAACAGACCTAAGCTGCATCAGTGATCTCAAATTATTTTAACCAGTGCATACAAAAAAAATAAAATAAAAAAAAAAAGATTTTCAAGAAATTATTACTTTTTCAGCAGCTCTCCTGTAAGCTCTGGTGCGGAATCGGAGAAACACAGAGTCCCTGAGGAACTGGAGATAGGGATCAAAGCCTGGTGGGCGGAGACCTGCTCCCAAGTTAGAGGGGAACGAACTCTCCACTAGCGTGCTGATGAGTCGACAGAAGGCACGGGTTAAAGGATATTCCTCACATCGGGACTCAATCTCGTTCAGCTCAACCTTCCCGAGAGGACAGCAAACACAGGAAGATTAAAAACAGATTTTGAGTGAGAAAGAAACACGTGAGAACAAATAAGATAAGGGCATCATCTATGAAGTACTTTACAGTGTACTGATTTTGCTATGCTTTTGTCCACTGTATATCACAAGCAAAGCAAAAGCAGTGAAGCAACATTACTCTCAGTTCAGTTCAGCAACATACTCTTCATTCATTTCTGAGTTAATAGGAGATATGCCTCAGCATTGAACTGTACGCTGCTTATATTTACCATTTTTATTAAAATGGAAATGACCTGCACTAAGATGTAATAAAAGTAACTCCAACTTAGGCAAATAGGAAAATCTGGGGATGAAGCGTTCATAAGGAACTTGAGGCACTGCTCTGCTACTAGCACTATGCTGCACTAGATTCATAAATGAATAACATTTTCCAGAAATTACAAAGAAGCCTGAGAGTAAATTGGGAAGCTGTGAAAGCACCTATTCACAGGGTTTCCCGTGCATACAGTAGCAGATGCAGCCTCTCCAAGTTTTCCCTGTACTCATTTGTAGAAGATGAGGAAGGCTACCTAGGGACAGAGAAACCCTTACCTCAATACCAATTGCTTGTCTCTGGCCTGGACTTCTCACAGTTTGTAGTATCTTCAAAACATAAAGAGAAAAGAAAACATACAAACAATATGTTTCACATAATCAAAGTGCATCTCTATCACTTCTATCAGGACTAAAAGGCACTCATCACTCTGCAGCTGTAAGTAGCAGTATTGTATATCCTCTTAAAAGCCAAAAAGCTAAGCTTTGTCTGTCTGAAAGGCTGGATTACATACTGTACACTTGAATGCTTCTAGCTTTACACCCTCAAAGATCTGCACCATGCTTATGGTTAAAACAAAGAACAAAAGTCCTTTCACATTTAAATTTTTCTTCATCTTTTGGTCAGGGAAAAGACATTTGTTATCTCTTACAGCAGTACATTTTAGGGAATATCAACAGTTAGGAAGCAAAGGTAAGCATTGAAAATACTACTACTATGATAAGATGTCATTCTTGCTTGTGTCTTTTTATTAGCGATCAATACTAAGCCAGTAGTTGCAGCTCAAAAGCCTCATGTTATTCCAAACAAACCAGAAATGAGTCTGAACCATAATACAAACTATAAAACAATCCCGCTCCCTTACAATTTTTGAGTTAACCATGCTGAGAGCATTTTTGATATCAGTCTTCTTCAGAATTCATATTTATTTTTTTTCTCTGAAATCAAGAGAAAAGAGAAAAAATAATTTTCTAAAAGCTGGGCTTTTAATACCCACCTGACGTTTGCCATCTAGCTGTGAAAGTTGGCAAACATATGCTGTTACAGAATCACAGAATGGCTGAGGTTGGAAGGGACTAAACTCTGCACCACTGAGCACAACCCTCTGAGCTCTGCCATCCAGCCAATTACCAATCCACCTCACTGTCCACTCACCCCTAGGCCGCACTTCCTGAGCTTGTCTATGAGGATGTTATGGGAGACAGTGTCAAAAGCCTTGCTGAAGTTAAGGTAGACCACATCCACTGCTCTCGCCTCATCTACCCAGCCAGTCATCCCACCACAGAAGGCTATCAGACTGGTTAAGCACGACTTCCCCTTGGTGAATCCATGTTGACTATTCCTGATCACCTTCTTACACTCCTTGGAGATAACCTCCAGGATGAGCTGCTCCATCACCTTTCCAGGGATGGGGGTAAGGCTGACTGGCCTGTAGTTGCCTGAGTCCTCCTTCTGTAATTGCTAATAACAATTAACTTTTCCTCTGAAAATTACATGCCTTCAAGTGGAGCTTTTTATACAATTCTTTCCTTTCATGAGCACCACTAATAGTGGGAGAATATTGCACACAAAAAAACATAACAGAAAAATACATAACCTGCAGAACATTTATTACTGATGACAAACATGGAGGGGAGAAAAAAAAAAACATATGGAACATACAGGACGGTCTGTTAAAAAAGATGTTTACATAAAAATAAGCACAGCCAATGAGATCTGCAGCACAAAACCATGCTGTCATTTTCAAAATTGCTTCAAAATAATACCTAAGTGAAAAAAAAATTATATTCAACAATGGAAACACAAGAATTTAGTAGAAAGTGCAATACAATTGCTACAAATGCAGCTTTCAAATACACCAACAATTTCATCAGATTGGGTTGCTATAGTTATAAGTACCGAAAATACAAAAATACCTGGGTGTATTCCAGGGATTGCCAGAGTGAAGCAGCTATTTCAGGAGATTTTCCAAATGCAGTCAGGGTTTCTAATAGCTCCGCTTTCAAAATAGGAGGAATGCTGCACTGCAGAAGTCCCAGAATGACCACCACTGGTGTCCACTGAGGGTGCTCACAAAGAGCCAAGCGAGCATTCTCACTCTGCAGAGTTTAGCGTAAAACAAAATTGCACGTTAATATTTTGAAGTTTATTCATGTACTGTAAGGCCTAACTCAGAGTTCAGTATCAGCAATGAGAATTCTGCTTTGTACAAGTACATAAAACATCAGAAGAATGGCAGACTTTACCAATGCAAACAATTTTCATTCAACAAAAAGCCCAATTTAATGATTTTCTAGTACTAAAACTTTACCTAAAATTTTACTGAAGTTGTCCCTATCCACAAAGAAAAGTTATGTGCATAATAGATGTTGCTTAGGATAGCCGATTTTTAGACTCTCATTTGAGACTCTCAGATGAGCCACTGGATAGGGACAGGCTTCTAGTCTCATCAAATGATAATTCCCTGCATCCTTAGATGTTTACTTCTTCACAGGTTATGGTCTGATGATGCTAGGAAATATGAATTTACGAGTTCCTTCTTCCCCACTCATCCAATGCTGACAGGACAGCTTACATAGGTTACTGAACTAATCTGGCCTTCCAGAGGAACACCTCACCACCAACCACACCCCCAAAAAAAAAGATGATTTTTAAAAAGCCCAGTTAGTTTCACTGATCTGCCTTGTGTTTGTGTCAGTAAAAACATCTTGCAAAAACATCTTGCTAAATCACAGAACTTTTATGTTAGTATTCTTCAAACCTCTACCCTGCAGACTCTGCTGGGTACTAAGGAGTCGAGTTCCACACTGTTCAGCTATCCAGATAATTGACAATGTAAAATCTGTATTGCAGTTTGTCTCTTAAAATTCCTCTTCCAGCCAATTCATGGTACATTTTGCATTAACAGTTTAGGGACATTTTAAATCTAACTCTGGAGGCACGTTTCACAGCTGGTCAGTTTCCTTGCCAAGTTTCTACTCTTCCCCTTGAAAGTCTTCTATTACCTCTGTTTATTTTAAAACTCAAAATTACATGCAAAGAACTTTCCTGCTCTCTAGGCATTTCTTCTGAATAGATCTCACTTCTGAAAGACATAGTTGTGACAGCAAAGCATCAGGAAGGCTAGAAAATCAGTAACATTGACAACACAGGAAAAGGTGCCACCTCTTCCCATTTCACTCTGGCTGCATGTTTGGTCCTAACAGTTTTTTCTGATGCTTCCCATACTTTTGAAGTTCATTAATCAAACAAAAACAACTGCTAGTTAGATTTGCCCTAACCATCTTTCTGGTGAAAAGAACTTCACAGACGAATGATGATCTGCAAGAAAAAAGAAAACGTATTCAAGCAAAACAAACAAAACCTTACTTACCCAATTTACTATAACTGTGGTCAGCTGTAAAAAGGCAATTAATCCATCTTGTTCTTTCTGTGTGATTCCTCGAAGAGGCAGGTGACGATACTGGACACTGTCTGCACTTGGCAGGTCTTTCCTTAAGTGTTCATGATAAAGCATCAAAGAGTGGAAGAAATGTTCCCAGGAGACAGGACTGCCACCTGTTCCTTGGATGTTTTCCGCTAGAAAAATGACAAAAAGGTCACAAGATTTTGTTTTTACTCTTTCACAGGGCGACCAGGAAGGTAGTTAAATTTAAAAGGAAATCTTTCTTATCTAGAGCAAACAATGTATTAAATTCAAAGAAAAGCTCATGTTGCTGAAATTAGTGGTTCTGTTGCTTTGCTGGGGGAGTTGTTTGTTAATAGAGACATGAAGATACTAAGATGAAAAGTCAGTAGAAACAAGTATTCTATGAATCACAATGTTTGTAGCACTACTTCAAAGTGGTTTTTTTTTCCACTTTGATCAATGCAAAATTAATGCAAAACATAGGACTGACCAACAATCCTTTCTGGGTTCTGTTAGGATTTATTATACATGTAGGATTTCTCAAAATGCTCCTGGAAAAACACAAAACCAACCAACCAAACAAAAAAGCACCAGCTCAGGAAAGACACCTATATTTAAAAATACTTAGAACTTGACTTGAAAATATTAACAATTTTATATTTTACATTGAGCTATACTGATATTCTACATCTCATGTGTTAAGACATGCTGCCTTAAAACCCCACTATTTGCTTACACGAATTATTTGCTAAGGTTCTCAAGAAGTTTTATTACCCTAATCAGTCTTTTTCTTTTTTTTTTTTCCAGATTACATTCCAACTGAAGCCTTCCAATTTCATCTTTGAAATGACCAAGTCACAGTTCAGTTCACATGATTTACTTTTTTATTTATTTATTTTTAACTTCTTTACATTAGCAGGAAAAAGAGAGGAGAAAGAGCTGAAGCATCACTTTTCTTACCATGACTACTGCCATTGACTTTTAGCAAACTAAAGCAGTAATGAGCACACTGAGGCCCACTAGCCAGTCCCCGCAGCATTTTCAAGTATGGGATGTAAATTGTGGAGGGAAGTAGATCTCCCATTTGCCTAACAAACTTCGACAAGACAACCTAGAACAAATAAAGATCAGTGTTTAAAAAAAAATGAGTGTTTTCTTAAAACAGTAGACAGCCAAAGTCAGAAAACAGATTCTAATGTAATCATGGTGGGGGTTAGCAGAAGGCAAGGAATGACAACTCCCCCAAAAATTCTTTTGTTTACTGGCCTAGTCAGTTTCACAGAATCACAGAATGGTTGAGGTTGGAAGGGACTTCTGAAGATCATCCAGTCCAACTCCCCTGCCAAGCAGGGTCACCTCGAGCACATTGCACAGGATCACATCCAGGGAGGCTTTGAATATCTCCAAAGAAGGAGACTCCACTGCCTCTCTGAGCAACATGTTCCAGTGCTCTGTCACCCTCACTGTAAAGAAGTTCTTCCTCATATTCAGATGGAAAGGGAAATTTTCCCTGAAGGTGAAAATTACATGTCAAAGAGGAAACAAAATCATTCATACTAATGCAAATATAATACACTAAATCTCCCATTTTGTATTTCTAGCCCTCAAATTTACTTCAGCTCACAAATGCTGCACAACGATATTATTAGCACACTTCACAGTGCAATCACTGTAAGTGTTACTGGGCATGAACTCACTATGCACGTCACATCACTGAATAGTAATTCACATGCACTGTGGCTCTTCCCAGGACCATATCGCAGTGTCTGCAGAGTGCACCAGGACCAGACTTAGTTGCCTGTTTTCCAGGTGGGTCTTGGGATGCATGCAATATCCTAGGCACTGCAGAGTCATTCATGAAGCACTGAAGGTTGATAGTATCGCAGCTATCCAATATTCTCATGATTTTTTTACCCCTAGATACTATCAACTACATTTATTGTTGTTTTTTTGTTGTTGTTGTTGATTTTTTTTAATAGTTAAGAAATTTTGCTTCTCAGTTAAGGCAAAAGAGATCATCAGACAGAAAACACAAGAGCAGTGTTAGCAGAATATCCTGAGCAACTGGGACAAAATTGGCCTAAACAGAATTTTTAAAGAGGTTAGACAGACTCTCTCTCACTAAATTTCTTGACAACTTTGAATGACCGGTAGCAGCTCAGTTTAGAGCAGGCAACAATAACCATGTGATGCAGAGCAGGACACATGCAGATAAGTCATGGATAAAAGAAAATAATGTCTGCTTTGAGGCTAGCTGTAATAAGGATACCAAACATTTGGGTTTTTTAACCCTTACTATTGTAGAAATTGCTATTGCTTCAAACTGCACCTTTGATTAATTTCAAGTTACTAGTAATTACTCAAGAAAATCACTTTTTTCACTTAAAGATGTAAAACTGGTAAATGCAGATAACCTGGCGCTGAGGAGGTCTCTGATGAGCTACTCCGAGGTAGGACCCCATGACGGTAGATGTCTGCAAAGGCTCTGATGGACACCAGTATTCAAGGGCAAGTTCCAGATTAAAAGGGTCTTTCCTGTACAGTTCAGCAATCTATCAGACAAAAGAGGATGACCAAAAAAATTACCAACTATGGAAAGATGAGAATATTATTTCAACCAGAAGCACTTCTTCTAGATAAGCTAAACATGTCTGAGACACAAAGCATACCACACCTGATCCGCTATTCCTTAGAACTCTCTGAAAAATGACACCTGCTAAATAGCAACAGCAGAACAAATGACAACCAGATAAATTCAAAATCTTAATTGAACAGGTAAGAATTTTAAGAATAAAGGCTATTTCTAAGTTACATTAAAATAACACAGTTTAAGAAAACAGATATGTTAAGATAATCTTACTACAATTTACATTTTAGATATTTATAATTTTTTAAAATAACTTTGGCTCAAGAATCCTTCCACCAGAAGAAACAATGCAGTATTTACTCACTAAACATTTATGAATTGACACTTTATTAACATCAGAAGCCAGGGCAGTTTTCTGGAAAACTTATAGCAAGTGTCTGTCAATATTTGGTTAAGAAAAAATTCCTTTTATCCAAAAAGTACAAGATCCAGCATTTTATCATTCAGATACAGATTTTCTAATGAAGATTGAAAGTCACAATCACTTTTTGGCATAGTAATTTAGGAGAAAATAGGGCTTACTAAAAGCATTAAATGCTCCAGATCTCTCCGAAGGGAAATAGGTGGATCATTACCCATCTGAATACTCATATGAATCATGCGAGCATCTTCATCAGCACGGTTTCTCAGCTGTTTCACCTACACAATACATGAATTGGAGAAAAACACTGATCTATATTTAGGTAAGAATGAGCAGGGCAACAGAAATAACTGAATTACCTGAACAGTTTATTAAAAAGTAAGAAAGGAAGTGAACTTGCACATACATGACAAGAATATTTAACAATTTTATTTATTTATTGTAAACAGAGCCTACATTCAAAGACATATTCGATCACTTCCTTACTGCCAAGGCCTCAGTTCATACCAAAAGCCCCAAACTTAGCCTATGGGGGTTTTCCCAACTGACTTCACCAGATCCTCTGGTTTGGCCACAGAACGTGGATCCTTTTCCTCTTTTTACTTTGAAAGTTATATAGACTTAGTTAGTTAGACTTCAAACAAAGTTAGATTATGATTAAAAAAGAGTGAAGAGGAATGAAAAACAGCATGAAATAATGTTTTTTGTATAGAGACCTATGCATTCCACTTGTCTTAGCTATTTAAGGCTACTTCTAATTACAGTTACTTCATCTTCTGAAAAGTTTTGTATTCATGTAATTACTTTGGACCCAGGAAAATTGTCTGTTACAGCCAATAGCATCACCACATGTCAACAAATACAGTAGTAAAAAAGAGAAAAGGAAAGGGAAGAAAAACTGCAGCAGTGGAAAAGTCCTTTAGTCAGTATCTCAGAATTCTTTGTGTCAAAAAAGACCAGTTACTAAACAAAATCCCAGCTGATTTAATTTTAACATCAAAACGCCTTTCACAAAGCACCCCACAAGACGCTTAAAGAAAGCAAACAGCCAGGGGATGAAAAGTTCAGTTTTGTTACATATTAAACAGACACTGAGAAACAAGAAACAGAAATAAGCAACCAATTCAACACAACAAAAACTAAAACATAGTGGTGCCCAACAGATACTAGTTCATGGTTCTATAATATATCTTGAATTGCAAAATTGAATGAGCTACAAAAGAACTGACTCATCTCAAAAACTTAGCTAGAACTAGAGATAACTGCAGAAAGGGTCAGGGCAAAGTATCTAAATTAGTATACTAACAAAATTAATACAGGGATAAAACAAAGTGTTGATAAGTGAAATAGTGCATTATCTAAACTACTAAAGCTAATTATTGAGTCCCAAATGTAATGCTCTCAACCAAAAGATTTAACCAAATCATTACTGGCAAGCAGAAAATACACAAAACCTATACAGAAGAGTTAAATAAAATGTTGGCCTCTTATAATCTTCATCTAGTTTAATTTAAATCTACATATACCTAAAAATAAAAAGAATCCTGTAAGGCAGACCCTTCTATTTACCTAAAATTTAAGATTCAGTAGAAATAACTCCGCACATAAGCAGTAACAAACAGCAGTAACAAACTGCAGGTGGACAAAAAAATCTCTTCTAGAGCCACATCCCAATTGTCTAACAAGTCTTTCCTCTAAAAGAACTAGTACTGGCCTCTGTCAAGCAGGAATGGTCAATGTCACGAGTCAATAGTCAGATTTTTGCTCATAAACTGTATTACAAAATCCTATTTCTAATGAAGAATCTCTTCATATTTAGGCATTAGGTATAACTAACTGCAGACCTAAACCAAAGCCAAAAACTGAAATGGTAGAGAAATACTTTGCCGAGGCCTCCAATTCCACAATACAATGAAGGAGAGAGATTGGAACAAAACCAACAGACAGCCTTGGGATTTTCACACAGTTCTGTGGGATACAGGAGACGGGGTCAGATGTGCTTTTAAATCTAGGACTGACCTCAGCCTGGGTCAGTCTCCAACTCTTCCACCTTGATTCAGAAAACATACCTACATCTCTTCCATAAAAGTTGGTATCAATACAGGGACATACTTCATCTTTGGTAAAGCAACAGCATCTTCAGAACTACCTCATAAAAAAGTTTCCAGTTCCAAATGTGTTAGAACTTGACTGTTCAAAGAACTTTCAAAAACTGTATCTCACATATTCCTCAAATTCAAAATGCTCCTAAGGGCTACTATGTCTGTATTACAGAAAACACCACTGCAGGCTGCAGGCACCACTGCAGGCTGCAGGTAGCCTTCAAACAGAGTCCAAGACTTGCTACAGCGCATTACGTTTTGTATGCAGGCAACTGCTGCAGTAGAAGCATACTGCTTGAAGTTATCAACACGAATGCATTTGAAATGACATTATACTTGCTCCATGGGTATTCCGTTTGTGAAACAGATGGCTTCAGAAAGCAACATGGAATCCCAACAGATTATAAATAAATTAGGATTAAACCTAAAAGCTGTCTACACACTTTCATACGCACCCTCAAATATTCCTAAGGCTCAAGTGTTTTCCTGCCAATATTGTTCTCATTCTGACAGTTGACAATGAACAAAATTTCTTTTTGTATCTTCCTTTTTGCTCATTCTTTGAAAGAAGTAATTATTTGCAACTCCAACTACAGCTCAACACAATGCAGGTCACAAAAGAAAGCCTCCATCAATTACATAAAAGCATTTTCATATAATTTTAATTTTCCATGCCTAGATACAAGGTCTTGCACAAACAAAATTGTAGGAATTGCTTCAAACTTTTCCTTAAAATCCTTTTGCAGCACTTCAGTTGTTCCAGTGAAATCAGCACGTCATTTTACTAACAAATGGTAGTAGTAAAGAAAAAGTAGAATAACTCCCCTTAAACATGCAAAAGCTCATTAGTAAAAGAATTAAATAAAAAAAATAAAGGCAAAAACTATCACTTCTTTTAGGTTATACAACTGTCAATATCAAAAGAGAAGGGGAAAAAAAGACAAAAACCACAGACATCGCTATCAAGCCCAGAATTCATTTAAATTCTAAGCATTTAAAACAAAACAAAACCACTGCAAACACAAAAGCTCGCTTTGCAATCTCACCACACTGAAGTAGAATTTGATTTTCAAAACACTTCATTGCAGAAAACAAACGCCAAATGCTATGGGTTCCACAAAGTCAACTTTCAGGCTTTCTAAAGTGCAGCACCTCGAGCTCAGGTTGATATTTGAACCTCAATGCTACCTGTCCTAGAAATAGAAGATGACGTGCCCATGTTTCTCAAAAACTATGCTATTCACAGAAACAACTTACTTTCATTGGCATGAGTGCAAGGAAGTCTGTGACAAGGTTGTGAATTTTGCGAATGTAAAATTCCTCCTGGTAGAAATTTTCAGATCCCACAACAGATTCAGTCAGGAACAGAAAGACATTATCAGCAACCGCTAGCTCTGCCATTGCTTCATCTGCTTCAGTGAATTCTGCAAGAGCTGGACAACAAACAAAACAAAACAAAAATCACAAACGGGAGAAAAATAAATTACAACTATCTGTTAACAAACTATACATATTTTAGAATACCTGTCTGGCAAGCAAATCAACGTGCTTCTAGACACTAAGTTTGTTCCACTGAACAGGAAAACTCTAGATTGAAAAATGCAAGTTAATGTAGGGTGACAGTCTCAACTTTCATCTGTAATGTAAGTTAAAGTACATAATCCATTTACCTGATCAATCTAAGGCTGTGAACTAAGAAGCACAAGCCAACCTTAATTAAACATTAGTTATGATGTTCACATTTTCTTTATTCTGTAGTCATGCCTCAGTTCTGACCTAGACATGAGCCTGGAAAGCTAGTGAAGTACAGGAAAAAAAACATCTGTCCTCTTAAGATACTGAGTTTTAATATTTGCAGAAGCAAGAAGTCATAAACATGAATCTATTCTGCATTGAAGTGTTCAGGTGATATTAAAGCTGCTAAGATGCAATTTTTCACATTTTTCCATTCATTACAATCCCTTTCACTTCAATGAGACACTACGCAGTATTAATGGCTAATGATTAATTATTTCTAAATCTGTGTACCTACCACAGCAACGCAATTCTCAACAACCAAACTCATGTACTGAGAAAGCTTTGAAGGAGGAGCATCAACAGTAGCTTTATCCTGAAGGTAAGTACTAATACCTGAAGAAGGTAACAGCACTTTGACTTGCACCACTCGCAAGCTGTGAATCCTGAAGCACACCAAGTAGTAATTTACCTGTCACATCAGATAACTGGGATATTCCTCGTAAAGCCAGTGACCAGGCTAATCGAACAGTTGCTTGCAAGCCTGGTAGTTTCCAAGGCTGAGATTCCTGAAGACGAGTGTGTATTGTTGCTATGTACTGTCTTTCTGCTAGCAGAGGCAGCCGGTGCATCAGATCTTAAAGAAAAACAAAAAAGATCTTAAAGAAAAACAAAACCACTAATGCAACACCAACACACAGTGAATGTGAAAACAAACAGGCAGAATCCTACCAATTTGTTACCAATGACAAAATTGCTTAAATAACAATTTAACCACACGCACAACATAACCCCCGTGGGAAACCTGTCAGCATTACCTTCACGATCCTCTGTGCCTTGTTCTAGAAAACTGACATCAAAGCAGTAGAGGAGCGCCATGAGCAGAGACAAGTTCACACCGTCCAATGAGCCATCTGCTTCTACTGTTACTTTCTCCAAGTAACTTATGAGGATTAGAGTGTCATCCTTACTCAGCGGTGACTGGCAGGTCCAGACAAAGAGACTTTCAGCCAAGGACTGTCGGCACTCTTTGATGAGGTCAGAAACCTTTTCAAAAGAAACAGTGTATAGAGCTGTACTTGCAGCGCATCGATCTGCCTTTCTCAGTCCATCATTATGACTAGAGTAAGTTAAAAATTACTTTAAAAACAGGAGCTGGAGAAAATGCTAATTTCTTTAAGTGCAACGCAAAAAAAAGATATATAAAAATCTTATGAGCCTTCAGATTCCCTGGCATTTCACATGAGGCGTGACTAGATAGCTTCGAGAATGACAAGATGCAAACCAGCACCTCTGTCAAGGTCAGAAGACGTGAATCTACACAGAATTTTTATAGCTGTAAACACAATATGTACACAAAGGTCACGTTTCATATCTCTAATATATAACTACGCTGGCAGTTACATCCAGTTAAGGTCTTAAGATTTCTTCCTTCCTTTCTCCAAAAGAGATGTCCTCAAATGACTATACACATACCTAAATTTTAAAGAAATTGAGTAATAGGAAAGACATTTAAAATTAAAACTTTCCATCAAACAAAATACTTAAGGTAAATTTGAATATACACATAAATGAAATCTAACATGCCCTAATACATATGGGACAAATATCATGTCCAACAGGAAAGCTATGAAGCATTTTCATACTAAAAATATGGTTTTATTCTTTGGCAAAATATGTTACGCTAAAATTAAGTACGTTGGCTCTCCAAAACGATCAGTTTGTCTTTTTTTCTAACAGTGACACCAAAAATCACCTGTTTTTAAGCAAGGACAAACATTTACTTCATTTGTTAAATTCATTCCTCTCCCCCAAGCTGAGTTTCAAGTACTTAACTGCTCTAAGTCTCCTGAAAACAGCAGAAATTCAAAACAAAAATAAAACAAGCAAACAAAAATCTCCTTAAAATAAAAAGCCCCCACAAAAACCCTTTCATAATGGTATTTTATTAGCTAGGTTATTGGTTTCTAATAACATTCTTGATCTATACCCATTAGACCCGGTAAAATAAAAAATAAGGCATTCTATCTCCATTAAAATCATGGGCATAGTGGTACAATGAGAAACTCTTCAACACTAAACACAGCTAGAAATCTCTGCACAGGCTCCAGAAAAATAACAATTCTAATGAATACAAAGGGGAATATAGTAGTCCATCTAAAAGCAATGAAGCAAACCTTCAATACAAAGCATTACTTGAACTTGAAGGCAAATTAGAAGGGTATGTTTTGCATAGTTTCTAGATGAAATAGCAAAAATGCAAAACTGGTTATCTGGCAAAAAAAAAAATTGATTATAACATAGAATACCCACATAGATCCCACACTGGAAAGAACAGAAGTTAAAATGATAATGTTTAAAATCTCCCTATTACAAATACAGTGTGCAGTTAGACTCAGTCCCAATTAATTTCAAGGAGTACAAAAATGAAAACTCATTTTTAAGCAAATCTGACTGTTCACTATTAGAGATGCTTCTGGTCATGTTAACACAAATAGGTTATTAAAAAATGCATTATTTGCCTGCCTAGACCCACTTTCATTCTGTTTTAATCCTTTGTGAATTTTAGTTCTCTATTTTTATTCCAATGGTGGTGGTAATGGTAATGCTGAAAGCAGATAATTTAAAACATTTTCTTTAGAATTAAACTGCAAAAACGTTTACTTCTTCACAGTCCTTAATTGCATTTCTTCACTAAAGATAATGTATGCCCTAATATCAGAGAGCAACAAAGAAACAGAAATGCAGGTAGTAATCTGGATTGAACAGTGGTATATTGTAAACCATAGTGTAGTTACCATCACGTAAGCCAGTAACAGCTTCCAAAGGTAAAGAGAATCCAGATGGGGGGGAGTGATCAGTCCATATCTCTTTGTGATCAAATGTACTTTAACCTGTGCCAGTAATTTGGAAGAATCACATCTAGTCACATCTAGTCCCCTCTTTACCTCTTTGCGATGTTTCTCACTGCCCAATCCTCGCTCTCTCTGGAGTTTATCGAATTCATTGTTCAAATCAATTTGAGACACAAGTGTGAGGATCTTCTGAGTCAAACCGTGTTCCATTAGGTCATCTGTAAAGCGTGTTGTCATGGCCATTAGCTCTTGACTGTAATGGAGAGAATATAAATTTAACAATTAATCATGTTATTCCCAGCGATGGAGGAAGTCTAAAAGAATCATTCCCATCAAATTTATTTGCTAGCCAACATAAAACGTACAACTACATCAAACACACAAAGCAACTAAATGTGTATCAGTAATTAATAAGCAGTGATCTCTCAAAATGCTCTGCTGAACAGATACGAAGTCTCGAGGTAACCATAGCTTCAAGAACATGGAATATGAGAAGAGTACAGCATGAACGAGCCAGGTAAGATTACTATCAAGAGCCAAAAGTACTATACATAAGACGTGCAGATTTCACAGGCTCACAGCCTTTCTCACTAGTAAATGCAATTGTCCAGTTACTGAAACAGTGGAACTAGTTCTAAAGCAATCACTTTATTTTTTAAACAGAATTTGTATCTACACTGTAACACATCTTTGAATCTTTCTCTAGTTAAGCAGTCACCATGCATTGGAACTAAACAGTGTGTTCAGTTTTTTCTTTTTAGTCAAAAAAAAAGAACATTATGCTTGCCAGTAGAGAGTGTGTCCATTTTAGGTAAAGGCAGGAGCACAATCCTCTGTTTTGCAGGATGTGGGCAGTCAGAACACAGCACACACAGAAACTCAACTCTTTCCAATACTGAATCGGCATCACTAGTTAGAGAAACCCTGACTGGGTGGGTGTCTGAGGCAAAGCGCTGCCAAAAGCACAAGCAGCATGGGAGAACTGAAAATATCTGTATTTATGACCCATTAAACATACTTGTAAGACAAAAAATACTATGTTTAAACATGGAAGTGACAGCATCAGGTCATGAAAAAACAGATTTGCTAATATTTGCTTTCCCTCAACAGTCCTAAAAGCATTAAAAGCAAAGAGCAAGTTAATCTAACAGCTAATCCTAATACAGACCTGAGCTCCAACGTCCACGTCTTGCCTTGGCGTGACTGGATGAGGGCTCGTAGTGAATTGGCAATGCATCTTTTTCCATCCCAGTACAAGAGAACAGCCACAAGACCTCTTGTAAGGCCAGGAAAATGAGGTTGCTGGTGTTCTCCTGTTGAATGAAAATGTACAGAATATTCACAGCAATTTGAGCATGCATACTTCGATGAAAAGTTTATATTTTTGATACTATTAAAATTCAGTCAACTACTAAAAATTCCACACATTTACAAGTAGAGGTGCAAGTCCGTATGTATCCTAGTCCAAATTGTAGTTGCAACTGATATCTACCTGTCTTAATAATCAGTTCAAGCTGATTATCAGAATAATATATATTTTCTTCATCCAAATTTAAATTTTCTGTCTGAATTTACATCAAAAACACAAGTTTGAAATAGAAATTGAGGCTGGCTTCCTGATGCCTTTTGAAAGGTGACATGCTAGCAAGCTAGCTCTTTAAGGAATTTGAAAAAAGTTAATGATGAACAATAACTAATAACAATAACTACGAGACTACAGTTTAATAACATTGAAATCAATTTTCTATGTGCAAAAGCAGGTCTCTTCCCAGAAAACTTCTTTTACTAATAATTTTTTAGATTATGATCCAAATACAGCTACGTAACAACGTATAACTAATACATAATTTGCAGAACCAATGCCTATTCCTAAACTATTTGAATTATTTTTAAACTATTTTGAAATTAAGTAATAGAGAAATAAATCATTTAAAAAAAAATCAAATTATTCCCACTTTTGCAAAAGCTGCATAACATACAAACATTACAGTCCAGAACACTGTCTTTATACTAAGTGACAGCACCAGATTTCTTTTTAAGAACATTCTCGATGTTAGGTAACTCAGGCCTTGACTCAATCAGGCATTCACGTTAAGCGTACACTTAACACAAACAGTAAGGCCCTATTTAAGTTCTATTTCTCCAGCTCTTAAATATTTTCCCTTCTCACCAGCTAGAAGGAGCTCCACAGCTGCCAACTCTCCAATATCAAAGAGGTCACTGAGGATAAAGGCTTCTCTGATGAGTTGTTCTGGCAAAAGCCTGGTTCCCTGCTGACCCTGGATAGCAACCCCTTCCGTACTTGCTTTCTGAATTTTCTCATGCTGCTGAACATTCTTTGGCTGGAAGAGAAACAAGCAACGGAAGTTATTCAAAATGGCAACAAGAAATACTGAATAAAGCTTTACACGTTAATCCTTCCTCAAAAATACAGTTCTGAGGGGTTACATTGTTGTCAAAAAAACAAAGGCAGCATTTTTTAACACAGAGATAGTAAAGGCATCCTAAAAATGCTTAGTGTTTGCACAGTAATAGCCTTGTTGTGGTAATATACCAAAAATAATATGATACAACCAGTGCTGACATTTAGTTTCCTGCGAATAATGGTAAAATACATAGGCAAAGCTCTATACCCAACTTATTTTCTGACCTATCAGTCTTACAAAGCCATATGCTATTTCAAAAGTAACAACAGAAGACATTTTATAATTGTTACCTTGTGACCCATCAGCCAAGAACCAGTGAGTTTTTCCAAATCTCACATTCCTAACAATTCACAGTCTATATTTTGTAAGTTTATGTTTACTGATTCTGTGCGTTCATTTATCTAACTAGCTGAAGCATGAGCATGGACCAAAGCCAGAAGAAGTTGTTTTGTGCTTCCTTTTAGACATGTAAGAGGAGCACAGAAAAAACAATGCTTAACTCAGGGATTGTCAAATACTTTTACTATTTCCTTCAAAACAGCATTCAAATAATCAGAGGGAAAAAAAAACACGTTATAGATACAATTATCCTCTATAAGACACAGAGCAGTATCTATTTTTCAAGCAACTTCCATTCTTACAACAGAAGATTGTTTTAACACACTTGCATTAGGTAGTGTAAAAATGTAGAATGAAAAGAATAGTCAAGGCCTAAAGAGTTTGCACTCCGACAACACAAAACAGATTAAATCATCAATTTTCAAACTCATTTTGCAACAGAGCATTAGTCCAGTACCGGATTTCTGAAGAGAGAAATGAAGTCAGATTTGTGTTTCTTTAAAACCTGGTCGAGGCGATGAATAGCTTCAGGTTGCCTTTTCCAAATGGCATTCATTACAGTTTGCCATATGTCCTTATATGGACCCCACAAGCTGGCAGCTGAAAGATTAAAAAAAAAAAAAAAAAAAAAAGCGCATTTGAAATGGAAGAAAGAAAAAAAACTTCATACAGTATTTTCTATAAAAAGACTTTTTTTTAATTTAGTGTTTATCCCAGCTTTGCAGTCTAGATTGTTATGCACATCAAGCAAAGTGCATTTTCCTTTTTGTAAGTTACCACCACCAACAAGAATTGCCTGATATAAAACCTAATTGCATTTAGGGAGTTTGAGAAACAGAAAAGATGATGCAAACAGGTAACTTCAGGGGCTGAAATTCATCTTATGGTCTTGTGTCCTTCTATACCTAAGAAATTCCATCCACTTCAATAAGGTCAAAGAATCACCAAGAACTGGACAGAACTTGAACCTGAATGCAACTCGGCAAGGCGGGCTTCCTGCTTTCCATTTTTGACAGAAAGACCAAAACTAAGAAATACCTAATATGAGGGACTGCAAATGAACAACAGACCTAACAGAATGTGAAACATCACTGCACCACACTGTGTAGAATAAAATATGGATTAGGAACCAAAATCATAAATGTAAAGGCAATTCTACGTAAGTAACAAAAATCGTAAGCCCAACATAGGCATTTTCCCATTTGTTCATCCTGCTCATTCTAATTAAAATACAGAAATACAAGTGCTTTGGATTCATAAGACACTTGTTGCTAACACTCTTCGGAAGAGCTTCATTAAGACATGAATTCGCTTTACTAGAAATAGACCAGCACGAACACTTACCTCAGTACACTGAAAAGAGACAAAATTAGTGCTGGAAGCTAGCAAGCACTAATTTAAGTCAGTTCTTTGTAATTAAGCTGAGTCCAACCACTCTCTAGAATCTCTCCTCCTCAACACTGAAAGAAAGTTTCCTCTGCGTACTCCAAAGTCAGTACTACAGCTAAACGATCTCCTCCTCACTAGAAGCAGCATCATTCACAACTCGAAGTCTGTAGCATGAAGACTGCACTACAAGTTTCCTCATTTATATCACTTCTCACAAAAATAGCTTGCCGAAGTAGTCTTCAGAATTCCGGCAGCAAAACTGCCTAAACCAAGAACCTTACAGACAGAAATTATTCCTACCGCTTGGCATTAACGGCCCATTAAAAAAAAAAAAAAAAAAAAACACTCGAGATTTATAAGGCTCACATTAACAAGAAGTGCCAAAACGTTTCCCTTGTTACGTGTCATCTGTGTTCCTGAAAGTTGCAGATTCTACACACTGCAAGTCATTGCTAAATGTGCCAAATTTGTTACCAACTGTGTTCAGTTTACCTGCTAGCTGCCACGTCAACCGCTGCCTGATTACAGTTTCATCTGTTTCAGAGCATTTCCTAGCAGTGGGTTTTGTATGCTGTGTCCTGAAGGTTAGCCCACATGCAAAAATACCAGCATTTCACCTAACGCTGGCTTGACTTTTATTTTTTTTCCCTTGGTGATGTGCAAGGTAACACTATGAACGAAAATCAAGTACAGGAGCAATGTTTTACCTTCATGTAGCTTGTCCTGCCCCGTTCTAACCCTCGAGGTAACCCCAAGGGGCATCAAAGCAAAATATATCCATCCACACATCAGCCCGACAAGGCTGTTCACATTAAGACACCACACCAAGCGGTGTGCTCTGAAGTGAAGATGAAGTGAAGATGCCCCTCTTTGCCATACAGTGAAGACAGCCCCTCAAAGGCAAAGCAACGCAGAACGCAGCACGGATGCCCATAGCGCTGAGGTAGCACAAGTCACACAAAAGCGTAGCATATGAGCAACCCAAGCACAGGAATGAGAGCAAGTCTCAAGTGAGACCACTCGTTTCAGTCAGTTTTACCCTTATGTGAGCCGTCTTGGAATCAAAACCAAACTAAACACAATCATGTCAGTTTTATTCTGTTGCAGAGGAAGAAATCATGTAAAGCAATGAAATAAACCCTCCCACCCCAAACTCTGCACTCACAAAAGCTCCCATCCCACATACTGTTGCTTCCTGTGCAGTTAGCAGTGCCAGTAGAGCTGTGTTATCAGACAGCTTCCAAAAAGGACAAATCCTCCACCCTTTTCAAACATCAGAGTGTTTTAAGCTTATGACTTTACCCCTGCCCAGACAAACTCATTCAAGATGGCTACTACTGGGCAAATAATTACACACTGCAGATTCTAGCTGTTTCTCCCATGTGTCTTCACCAAGTTCAGAGAACTACTTCTATTCTAAATAGCCTTTTCCAGCCTTCACTCTTATGAAGTTGCAGAGTCCAATAAGCAGCAACAGCAATCCAATGCCTGCCAAAAGCTGCTCAACTCTTTCCCTTACCCAGTTGTTTGCTCTTGTCCCTACAGTATAATTGCTTTGCACCAGCCCAAACACATGTGCTGTCAAGCACTAAAACAAATGAAGGATCCAGCCTAGCTGAAAACTAAGCTGAGTTCATTTTCAGCAGGATCACATCTATAACGCAATTTGCTCTGTGACACCACAAACAACTATACTAGCAGCAAGACAGACTATTGCAGAGAAGGAATAAGTATCCAAGATGGAAAAACAGCTGGACTGTTTTGCTGCTGCTAGCAACCATGCTAACCTTACGTTGTTTCCATTCTTAGTTTTAGGACTGAGCATCCTACCAGGGAAAGCAAGGAAGGACGGGCTAGGTTGCTTCTGTTGACAACAGCAGTTTACGATTATGCCTGAACATTTTGCCAAGCTAGAGACTTAATCATGCTATATCCATCCCCACAATAAAAATAATAAAAAAATAAATAAAATCTAGGATAAAATCCATGTTCTATCCACATCCATTTTAATTTCTATCTCATCTTTCATGTACAAGGTTCCCCTTCTTGACCTATTGTAATTATAAGGCTATAGAATTTTTTGGAATTTACTGTACATATTACATGGCAAGAAGATCTAGTCCCACTTGAATGGCTCCAATTTTCACTTTAACAAAGCCACTTCTCAGATTCTGTGAATCACAGAAATAATCACCCTTCTTCATCTTCCAATGAAGGTCTCTGCTTTTGTATTTTTTTTTCTTTTTCCTTTTTTTTTTTTTTTTTGGGGGGGGGGGGGGCTTTATTTAGATCAAATCATTTAGGGATTCACTTAGATCAAAACACCTTCTCAGTAGGTTTACTCCTTCCTTGACACATGATTTGAGCTTTTGAAATCCGATGGCTTTATTAACTATGCCACTATGTCAGACTCCGCCTTTTGGCCATGCCCACATTCCAGTCACAACTGCTTTTCACGGGGTCTTGTTCTCCCGCTATTAACCTGAGGGAAATTCAGTGCTAGCAAATGCAAAATCCTGCACCACAGACAGAAAAACTCCATGCAACAGGACAAGCTGGGGACCAAGTGGCCAGAAAACAGCTGTACAGAAAGCACCAGAGTGTCCTGGCAGATAAGAAGCTGAACGCTAAGCTGAGCAGCATGCCCTTGCTAAAATCGTGGTCCCTGCACATTGAGCTGTGCGAACAGCACTGCAGCCAGCAGCTGTAGGGCAGTGATTTGTCAGTGTCAGGCATCCCTGAAAGCGCATCGCTCCCTTGAGCGCTGGGCTCCTCTGAGCAAGACAGATGCTGGAATAGGGGGGTAGAGAACATGATGAATCAGGACAGGGGCACTAAAAATAACTGAAGTTGCCAGATTTTAAGAAGTGAGCGACTAAAGAGGAACTGGAGGTTTGCTGTCTTCGACTACTTAGTGGCACTGTATGCAGAAAATGGAGACAGAGATATCCCACGGGACGGTAAGCAGCAACTAACACAAGTTGCAATGCAGAAACTCTCCATCAGGGAAATAAAAACAAAAAGCTACCCTGAGGATCGTCAAACATTTGAACCGAGGCCCAGAGGAGCCTCTGCAGGCGTCTCCATCCTCACAAATATTCCAGCAACTTCGGGTAACGCCCTGAGCTGGGTCTGCTACAAGGAGGTGCGTGCATTGCTTAGGTTTCGGGCGGTTTTTTTGTTTGGTTGGCTGGTTGGTTTTGGGTGGTGGTGTTTGCGTTTTGTTTTATTTGAGGGGTGTTCCCGTGCAGTTACACCAGGTAAGCGCTGCCTCAGCGGCCCGCACCCGCTCCGTGTGCCTGCCGCCCCCAACCCGCCGCCCCCCTCCCCGCGGGACGAGCTCCCTCCGCGCTCCCAGCCGCAATCCTTCCTCCTTTCGCTTTGCGTTTCGCTGCGGACGGGCTCAAACCGTGCGACCCCGGGGCTATCTCCCACCGCCGAGCCCCTAGAGCCGCCCGCAGAGCCCCCCCGGGCCGTGCAGCCCGCCCGGCGCCCGCCTCCCCTCAGCGCTGCCCGCCCGGGCCGCGCCCGCCGCGGCTCCGCTTACCCGAATTTACCGCCAGCGGCGCCGCCATCTTAGCGAGAGGGAGGGGCAGCGGCGCCGCCGCCTGCAGAAGGCCCCGCAGCGCCGCGGGCTGCCCGCCGCCGCGCCTCCACAGCACGGCTCCGTGCCCCCCGGCTCGGTACCCGGCCCGGCCCGCTCGGGGCGAGACCCGCAGCCGCTCCCCTGCCCCGCTGCGGTGCCGCCCGGCGAGGCGGGGAGGGGACGAGCGGCAGCTCGCGGGCCGGAGCGCGGGCGGGCTGCGGGGCCTGAGCCGCGGCCTGACGGGAGCTGTAGGCGCGGATGGGGAGCGTCGGGGGAGCGGGCGGCCGGGACGGGGCGGCACCGGGCTCCTGCCGGCACCACATAACTTAAATAAACGGCGCTTTTACTTCGCTCACACACGTGCACAGCCCTTCTTGTCGTGTTACGGGCGATCCTTCAGCCCTGCTTCGTAAGCCACGCTCAGTAAATAAATAAAACTACCTGAAGTTAGGTGTAAATTTATTGGAGTGTTTTATTTTCTCTCTCAAAAAAAAAGTGACTTGCGACAGATCGTTATTTAAAATACATGTAATTAAAACAATCATATCCACTTAAAAACAGTAAACAAAGCTTTTTTGATCAATTTTGTGAGCGTGGAGCTTTTTAAAGGGATATGTTTCTTGGTCTTCAACTGTAAACTAATGTTTACAATCTGTAAGGAGGGAAGAAACAGCCCTGATAGAGGTTACTGTGAAGAAAGCTGCCTTTTAAATGCAAAATGCAAGAGGAAAAAGTACCAGGAACGAAGAAAAGAAAGGGAAAGGGTCATCTGTATACGTGTCTGGAGCTAAAGAATACGTATCAGTACCTTAGAAGTGTCCCGTATCTGAAGTCAGTGTACTACCCTCTGTCCCCGTGGTAATGGTCTCATACAGGAATTCCCTACTGTCTTACCTTTAAGGTAAAAGATCCCTCCAGAGATATGTATTCAATAGTCTCTCCTCTTGAGCTTTATTAAAACAATATTTCACCTGTTCTGAAACAGTGTCCAGCAAAGTAGGCCCATGGGAAACTAACAGAATAAATACCTTTTTTCTCTAGTTTTTCAATATAGTTGGATGGCAGAGGGGGCAATAGAGAGAGAGCAGCGGTCCTGGGGTGAGAGTGAGTTGGCAAGATAGCTATGGGAAAAAGACACCCAAACTGGAGAAGGTTTCTGGAGAAAGAAAATAAATTTTAAAAGGGGCTGGGGGAGTGTCCCACCCAGAACAGCTTCTTACAGAGTTCAAAGGATTAATCTGTTCCCCTTAACTTATCCTAATTTGTTCATTTAGTCAGAGGGCTTATATTTCTTTGAGATATACCTTTTTGTGGTCTTAGCCATGAGCTTGAACAGATCTATCTATAATAAAAATAAAATGATTGATAATGAATTACTTAGTTCGTTGTGGGAAGAAAACACTGTCAGATAAGAGGCAAAAGCAGAAAATAAGCAAAGGTGTTCCACAAGCAGAACTAATACAGCCTAGGCACAGCATCTCCTACCTTCTCCTGCACACCTGTGGCTGCAAAGCCACATCTCTGCTCCTACACTGCCCACATACCACCCAAAGACCTATGATTGATGGGTTAAGAGAGGGAATAAAGCAGGTGGGAATTGTGATATGTTCAGAGACACCTGTGCTGATCAGCTGGCCACAGCAAACTTCAAGGACAGCTTGAGGTTTTACTTCAGTCTTTACAACCACAGGGGTTTGTCCTCATTTTGATTTTTCTTTTCATTTTCCCTGACTTTCACAAAACTTCTGAGGACATAAACTTTTGAGTCCTTTTACCCCTTGATCATATTAGGCTGGACTTGGCTCAGGAATTGCAACAGGTTCAAAAGCTACTCAAAATATTTGGCAGGCAGAGTGTGATTTCCTAAGCCTCATTTCCTTAAGAAACAAGGCCAAAGAAGAAAAAAAAAAAAAAGATAAATAAACGAATCAAATTTTTAAAAAAGCCTTTCCCAGACATTAAGAGCTGTCATATTGCTTTTGGCATTCAGATGCAGCCAGATTGCACACATTTTTATTTTTTTTTATCTCAGAGGAAAAAAATCCTGTCTAACCACTGCAGATTGAAGATGTTAAATTTCCAGATAATTCTTTTGAGTCCTTTGCCAATGGGCCACCAGTCACATAGCAATGTGAAGAAAAAAACTCCATGAAAAGAGCAGATGGTATGGGGTAGGTCATTGAGCAGTTGAACTTTGGAAGAAAAATACCATGCTTAGCTTCAGCTGTGTAGCATTTATTTTACTCTTTCTCTGTTAGCAATGTGATTTTTTTTTAATGCAAAATAATTGTGACAGTAGAACTCCTAGTATGGATGAAGGAAGAGTTGTAGCTAGATACACCATACCATACATTCTAAACGTATTTATGTCAGCATAGCTGCATTCATCTGTGCTTTGATGAGTAGGCAAGTCCATGGCTAGTAATTCTTTGCTTATTCTTGCTTTATTGGCTGTCCTTTAATCGAGGATCTTACTGTTTACCCAGGATTGCTGGCTGGTTTGTTAAGCTATTTTTGCCAAGTCACTATAGGAAAAGAATACCTCATTCCTCTTCCTAACAATAGCTCTTAGGAAGTTCTCCTCCAAGACAGCTGGGTTCAGTGAGGGACGCAAGCTTCTTTCATCCTTAATTAGAGGATGGAAATCTGGGAAGTATCAAAGGTAGGCTGGCACTGAATGCCTGAGATGGATATTAATTCCTCTGGATTCCAGGGAAAGGAGGTCCCCAGATTGCCTGCGGGATAGTGAATTCTGCTTATGCCACGTGAGAGCTCGTATAAAGCATGCTATTTTTTGTAGGTAGCAATAACTGCTAGTAAGAACTAAAATTAGCTGCACCATGGATGCCTGGTCTTTGGCTGGAAATTCTAGATGCTTTGTGCTGTAATACAGAGGTAGTATTATTATTTTTAATAATAATATTAAATCTAGTCATTGCTTTTCATAGTCAAATCACATACCAGGATACAAAGATAACAATAATGATAATACAATTTATTTAGTTTGCATTTTATTATGATTAGGAAGAACAATTGCTAGTAATAAAAGTTTTTTCTAATGCCCAGGAGGCCATCCATAATCTCATACCTTTAATCTTGAGTGCAATCATGGGGATCACAACCTGGGTGATTAACTGAAATGAAAATCCGAAGTATTTTCTGCCTGGTAGCTGAAGAAGATGCCCTGTAGACGTACATCTACATAAATATAGATGAGCATTTACATTTTGAAAGATTTTTTTTTTTACCCAGAAAGTTGGAAGTATTTCTGGCTACTGACTAGACCATAAAACTTACTTCCTTGAGCTCTTATTTTGACTGACACCAACACTGTGCATCTCAGCTTACTCATCTGTAAAAATGGGTGTAACATTTCACAGTAGCCTGGAATGCTGATCAACTGGATCTTTAGCCTGGCCCTATCTGAACACAAAAAAGAATGTGGTTTTGGGTTCCGTTAAGTTGGCGGAGTAAAATCCCTGAATTGTCTTACCATGCAGGCTAATTTTCCAGAAAACTTCTTAGCACTCTAATCCTGTCTTTGTTGTGAAAAGGTGTGTTTTATACATCAAGATTATCAACCCAGCCTCAAATCTTAGAAGAAAAATGTAAGGCCTTTCCCTGCAGTTATTCTCAAAAAAATAACTTTGTAATTTCTCTGTCTTTCATCCTAGATATTTCTACTGTCACCATGGTTTCTAAGCTCATCAGAGAAACTGTGTGAGGTTGTTGCTAGCTTGGAGAAGTGGTTTATCTAGTCCAAGGCAACAAAAAGCTAAATGTTGGCAAAGTTGTACCAATACCTTCCTCAGGATATGGGAATGGAGGGAAGGGAGCTGAAAAATGATCAATGTTGTCCTCCCTATGTTAGGACAACTATTGACAATCAACATCAAGTCACAAATGAACGCCTTGATAAGAGGAATCAGTCGTTTCCCTGCTTGACAACTGGGTGTTTGTGATCCCTGTCTGAGCTTCAGAGGTAAATTGAAAATACCATTCTTGGCTGTGTGATGTCTCTTGAACTATTTTGGCAACTTTTTTGCTAATTCCTGCTTTGGGGCCCTGAGCACTCTGTCTTTTTATTCGTTGTTCTCTCTCCCAGAATTAAAATAGCTTTCATCTTCCTTTTTGTAATAATTTCTTCATCTAGCATCTAAAGGGAATGCAGCAGTTATTAATGGAGGATATAATCTGATTGTTTTAATGGTGTAACTGCTAGTAATCGACAACAAAAGGTGAGGAAACATACAACAGGGAAAATGACAGAAAAGCAAAGTACAAGCCAAATGGAGATATTTGATGTAGTCCATAGACAAGTTGGCACATCAACTGCCTCATTGATATTCATTCTGTTCAGGGATTTCCGTATCAGATTTACAGATGGTTGATGTTTTTGCTAGTTGCCAGTCCCACAGTTTCAGACTTTGCTCTGAAATTCACAGTGAGCTCTTTCCAAAGCATCTTGTATATACCTTGTAGGCTGAATTGTACGCTTAACTTTTGGATTCTCATCAGAGAATGGCTGTGCTGGATTAGGTGTAAAGCCACAGAAGTGTAATGAGGTCACTTTGGCAACACTGAAGGTGTGTAAGGTTGCACAAAAATGCCTGTGCTAAGAATGTAAAGCACAGAGGTTCTTTAAGTAGTGGTGATACAGGAGATGGGAGAGAAAGCATCCTGACAGTCATAACCTGAGCCAAATTAGAAAAATCGGGACTTTATACTTATAAACTGAATGAATTTGATGGGAACCAACATGACTTGGGAAAAATGGCATCTGGCAATGCCTTCTTTACTGCAACATAAATTTGCTTCACAAATTATACTGCCACTCTGTTAATCATTTTCCCATTGTCGTCCACTTTGGCATTCTCTGAGTACAAGCGGATAAGTTTCTCCACACTGAAGATGTGTGCACAATCTGTCTTGCACAGTTCTGACAGTCAGTTACTGAAGTACTTTCCCTGTCTTGATGCTCTGAGATAGCCTATTTGAAAGAGAAACCTGCATGAATAGGTAGCGTAAGAAAGGATTTGCTTTCTGCTCCAGTCCACTTTTGTTTTGTTGAAATTTTCTAAGGATTGTGAAGTATTATCCTCAGCAGCAAGAATCTGCAGGACATGGACAGAGCAAATCCAACTTCTGAAAGGGGCAACTGTATTAATTGTCTCTGGTGCCAAATTATTTCACAAGAAGGCACAAATCTCTTAAGGTCTCCTCCTGCTTTATTTGGTTATGACTGTGCTGCAGAAGGATAATGAGAAGCAATAGGAGCCATTCACATTTAATAGAGCAATTGTTGAGACCACATGTTCAATAACTCCTACCAAGGTGACACCTTAGATGTTGAAGCACTGAACTGTATTACGTGCTTGAGTGATCAAGGCTGGCGATTATGGCTATGCTCATTCGGTTGCTTGAGTGTTTAATGGTAGAATAGTGGAAAACCTTTATCTTATCTGCAGGTTTCCAAGCTGCATGGCACATACCACTGTCATACCTTCCTTCTAGATGGCATCAGATAGCCAAAATGAATTTCCCTAATCATTCAAGAACATTCCTATTTAAGTCAGACAAAGCTAATCCTCTGTCTTTGAAATGTAGTGCTGAAAAACACCCGGTCAGCTAATATGAACTCTCAAACAAAATGAGACCTAACCAATGGAAAAGATAAATTTCTCAGAGTTAATCGTGTGTGTCTGCAGGTGTCCAACATACTGGAATGGTAATCTGTTAGGTCTTTCTGCAAGTCAAAACTACTACTATTGTAAATTAACTTTTGTGGAATTATTATGGATAATGAAGCATACTTTGAAGAATAGTTCACTCCAAAGTTAATAACCTAGTGAAAGCTGCATACAAGAAACGCTGATTTCAGGAACAGAAATTCAGAGGTCAAGAACTTGCAGGGGGAAAAAAAAAAAAGTGACCCACATTCATCATTATGGTTGGTATCTGCATCAAGGGTCATACCAGTTCTCAGACAGCAGTAATTATGGTTATGATCTCAAGATAGCTTTACATCTTGTGCTATCTCTTTACAAATGGCAATCAATATTTGCTTGGAAATAATACTCAGAATGTGTCACTTGGCTGCCTTCCTAGGCATCTTTCTATTAACTAAATTATTTTTTTTGTATAATGCATAATACTTTCACTCCTATTTAATTTACAGTCTGTCTGAGGAGACAAGAAGTTGCGGTGAAGTCCAGCCCAGGAGGTACTGGCTCGTTGTAAGACACCAAGGAGAAGGTTTGCTTGTAGGAGTATTTGGAATACAACTACACAAGAACACTAAGCTATGAGAAATGCCCTATAAATGAGGTGGCCTTATTTTTAATGAAGATTTGATTGTACATTTTGGGTGACTTAGTTTGACATTGTTTTTATCCTGGCAGATGGTAAATGTGTTTCAAAGTGATTTTCCAGAACTTCTGAGAAATCTGAGTGTCAATTTTGCGGTCAAGCCAGCATTATAAGAAGGCTTAATGCCTCCCTTTCACTGGAGCAGTTCAGATCATTTTTCAGGTTGTGAGAGGCTTGCTACGTCCCCCCTTCCTCAGCTTAACACATCTCCCCTACCTCCCATAAAGGTTGGAGGTGACTTTGGCATTGTACGCTCTCAAGCTTTTTGTTAGTGCCACTTCATTTTGCAAGGTATAAATGAACTTTCACTGGATATGGAACTGGGGCCTGCCAGAGGGTCTTAGGGATAATTCCACCATTCAGATGAGTAATCTCATCTTTCAATCATCATCATTTTTCAAGATCAATCAATCTGATCTTTACCACCAGGTAAAGCGTCTTTCTCCTGTGGTCTGTTTCAGTCTTCAAGTCTCTTGGAAAAAAGCATCAGCCTCAACAAAAAGAACTGAGAGAAGCACAGTCTGGAGTTCTCTACTGCCTTAGAGCTCAAGTAATGTAAGACTCAAATACCAATTTTCTTTCTGCCTAAATCATGAAGAAATGTAACCTAAGTTTCTGCTACTTTGGAGAGTTCTTGAAAGCCTGATCCATGTGTGAAAGAGGACACCACTTCCACCAGGTCTGTGAACTTGATCAGCTATAACCTTTTCTTCCTTATGGGTGTTTTCAAACCAAGCCAATCTATATAGCAAGGTTACCTTTTTTTTTTTTTTTTTCCCTTTTTCTCCCTGTTCTCAGCAAGAACAAAAATGTGTTTTTATTTGTATTGATCAGAACCACTCTTTTAATACTTTCTGGTTTGTTTGTCTACTCAGATAATTCCATGAGTCATATAGCCCCAGTGCTCTCAATAGACAGATTGATCTCACCTAATAATTACCTGTCTTGTCTCTCCATTCATTGCCCCATAAAAAAGGATCCAACAACACTGTGCAAACACAGACTTGGAGAGAATTAGAGGATAGTATTAATTGTTGATATTCAGAATTAAGAGGGAGTAAGGAGGCAGTTAGGGGGTTCTGCCACTACACACAGCTAGTGTCACCCAGTGCGACATATATCATGGCATGATGCCCGCATCCTTCCCAACCAAATCATGGCTGGAGTCAGCTGTGACAGATGAAGACAGTCCTCAGCAGGAGGACTGCCTGCCAGAGCCAGTCAGCATGAGGACTGCAGTGGTAGGACAGCAGGAATCACCTTTCGGGTGACCTTCTGTCACATGTGGTGACATGAACAAAAACCCAAGCCTAGCACGCAGTGGGCACACCTTACAGGTAATTGTGCTGTCAGTCTACTCTTCTGTATTCACAAGCCTTCTGCAGACTGAGCTGCCATGGCTCACATTTAGAGCTTTTATTTAAAACAACTGCTTGGATTTCACATGTGTGGAAGCTTCAAAGAGGGTTTAAAGCAACCAGCCTTTTGAACTTGTGTGTGTTGAATTTCTTGGAGACTTCTCTCGTGAACTGGTTGCTTCATGACATTGAGAGCTACTGAACTGTAAAGGCCTATAAAAGAGACAGACAAGTAATGAAAACCTAAGGTGGCTGTGTTTATCCTCTTAATTCCTCAGTTATCTGAGATGAAAGGTACCAATTAAAGGTGGATGCTGTGTCATAGCTAGGTTTTCTTAAGGAATCACACTACTCAGAGTATTAGCCAAGCACCTTCTACAGTTTGGATCATTCAGTCACATCTACAATTAGAAAGCAGCGCCCAATAAAATTCAATTAGGCCATCATATTTGCTTTTGTACTGGAGTACAATAGAACCATTGTTATTCTTTCAGCAGTCTTACTTTAGATTTTGAGTCCTGCATTCTGTGTCTGCTCTTTGACTTCTCCTGATAATAATTGTACCTCAATAAACAGATACTGTACCTGTTTAACTATTTTTAAATAAAATCCAAATTGGCATTTTTGCCTACTAGATCGAGACAAACTTGGATAAGAAGCTTGGATGTTAACTAGATCCTGAAGATGAAACGATAACACCCTCATCTTTAAAATCTCAGCTCAGACTACTCACTGTTTGCCTGTCCTGAGGTGAGACGATATGACTTCATTCTGGTGAGAAGAGGTCTGGGAGATCTCCCTCTGATTTCTGTGCCTTTGAAGTTGGACAGAAATGAGTCAAGGTATACACTGCTCAGAAGAATGAGGAAAGGTATATATTATGCAGCAGGAAGAAAGTCCAGTGTCTAGATTCCTATCTGCAAAGAGGATTGAAGAAGAAGGCAACCAGCAGCTCGCTTCCCTCATGCCCCTAATTTTGGCAAAGTCTCCTCACCAAAGTGGGAAGTAGCAGGCTGCCTACCTGATCTTGATGCTTTTACTCCACTGCTTCTGTGCAGGAGAGTGAAGAAAGTGACTGCCTGCAGACCAGCTGAATGAAAGGGTTGCCTCTGAAGGGCGACAAGGCTGCCCACGTGCAGCTAGCCTTTGGCAGAGCCTCCTGTTACGCAGCACCCTGTGCATCTTGCTCTGCAGTGAATTCCCTGCTTTCTTCTCTCAGCAGCCTTCTTGTTACCTACAGTTCTGATTAGTCATAGCTTCACCCTGAAGTCTTTTTATAATTCATTCCAACATAATACGCCTAGGAGATTAAACATGGCAGAGTCTCGATGCGTTTGGTAGAATCTGGTGGGTGCCCACATCCTTCTTGTATCGTCATCCTGTACCAATGTTTTCCACAGTGTGGGCCTCAGACTTGGTGTGGAAATCCTGTGTGGGAAACTTGTAGAATGAAACAATCTTTCATGGAATGATGAGTTGTCATTGTTCTTTACAGAAATTGCAAATGTTCACCTGTTTTGGAAATCAGGCTACTTTTCTGGGATCCTGCACATCCTATAAGCATCTGAAAAATTTGAAAGTTGTGGCATTTAGATGTTATATTCTTTTACTGCCAAGTTAGGAGAGAGAGCTTTAGAAATAGACTAGAGCAAAGAACTCAGCATATCCTTCCTTCTCCACATGTCAATCCAACAACTGTGCAGTACCTTCTAAGGCCCAGCCTGCAGTGAGTTTTTATAAAACAAACACCACCTCAGGTAAGAGTGACACAATACATAAGCAGTGGAAGTGCTGATGGCACATCTGTGCAGAAGCTTTCCATGCAATGCTTTGGTTTCCCAGAAATGATACAAGGAGAGTAAGGAGAAGAAAAGAAAATCTTAAGTAAAAATCAGCACATGATTTGCATGGTTTAGCAAAACGTGGCTCCTGTCACAGGCTGGCTGACTGCAGCTTAAAATAACTTATTTAAGAATCAGAGGCAATTTGTCATTCCTTTAAAAAAAACAACCGCTAGATTATTAGGAATAAAACAAACTGGGTCTAGCCAGGGCTTCAATTCCACCTCTGACCTGTTAAGAGGAGATTTTACTATTCACGCGGTAATGTGACAATTATTTAAATGTTGCAGGAGAAAATACAGTAAACTTTGGCAATTCATAGGAAAGATGCAAACCTATATATTAAAGTAGATAAATACCTGCCATCCTTCTGGTGTCTCCATTAAGCTGAACAGTATGGTCAGGATACCAGCTTGGTGTCTGTCCCCCCGGCAATGATCCCTGCCTTCGGTGTCCCTCAGTCTGGCCCTGTAATGCCATGGGAGGGAAGATGCTGGAGGGAAGAAGGAGCAGAAGGGGAAAGAGCAGAGCAGCACCAGGCACACAGCACAGCCTTCGCTCTGTCAGCATGTCAAGAACAGGCCATTAAGAAGAGGAAATGTCCTCTATCAGAACATAAAGGCCCAATTTCTCTGTACAACAAGCACATCCATGTCATACGGAGTCTCAGATGCAGCTCTGCCTATATGCAAGACTGATCTTATTATTCTGGGATCTCTCATTCGTCATCATTACAGTCGGGTTCCTGCAGCTTCTTAAGGAACATACTCATATTTCTGATTAACAAATGCTTCACCTTTCTGATTTAATCTATTATTTTGGCTATCTAGCCTATCTAATCTCAGGCTTGTCTCTCTATCAGCATTATTTATACAGCACAGAATTAGCTGCAGTGGCTCACATTCCTCTGGCAAAAGGAAGTAGATCTGCCTGGAAAACTGCAAGGTTGCAGCTGGAGCTTGGCTGGTGCAATATATTTACAAGCATCAAAGTTCACCTCTGCCCCTTAGTGCAACGTCACACTTTCTTGACCGGTGAGCTCCAGCCACGCCTGGCCTGTGCAGAACGTGAACTCTCACACCACTAAAGCCTGTAGACATTCTTTTCATTAACATTTTCTGTTTGTACAGTGCCCATGGAATCAATACACAGTATAAAGTATTGCATTTTCCCAAGTCATGCACTTTTCATTTGGTCTCAGCAAATCCCATATGGCTGAGGCATTTTTATAAGAATGCAAGCAATTCGGAGCTCTGTGGAAAATGCTGAGTGCTGCTGGATGCAGGCAGAGGGCAGAAGAGGAAAAATGCATTCCTTTGAACGCACTAATATAGAAGGCAATTAAGGAATACAACAATAATGAGCAATAATTTTCTCTCGTAATATATGTTGCGCTTTAAAGAGCAGGTGAGGACTCACTGAAAACAATAACAAGTAACATAATGAAGTCCTGTCTACACAAGGATGTTACTTCAGATGTTTTCGATGAGCTGTCTCGAGTGCATTCACAGAGATTGTTTTAAAGTGACTGGGCTTTCATTTTGCATGAATGAACCCCAGGCTCACCAGCTATAAGCTGTGTCGAGCTCACAGGAGGATTCTGTCCACTCTCGCAATGATTTTCCCTCATTGCATAACGTGATGTGGTTTATTTGCTGTCTGGCCCCTGAGTGCCCTCTTCTGTTCCAAGATCATCTGGATTACATCTAGATGAATGCTGGTGGCTTCCTTTGCAGTTCCAGTCCCGCCAGCCAAATTCACACGCTCCCTAGAGCAGCACCTCTTTTCTTCCCCTGATACTGTCTCATGGGTTGCGTGCAGCACACCCAGACCTGCCTTTATGGCGGTGCCTCAAATACTAGGATTTGCCAAACTGAATGCAAGAGAGAGGCAATCCTGAGAGGTGGAGCACTGCCACCATAAAGCAAACACTGGCTGCAAGAGCACAAGGGGTGTGAGCAGGACCTCCAGGACTTTTCATTCTAAATCCCCAGAACTGGGTGAGTTGGAAAAGATTTATATGTGTGAGATTGCCACTGAACCCCGGTATTGTAATGTACTCGTGTGATTTACAACAGCTGTCAAATGATGTCACTTCATACAGGGAGTTGTAGAGCTAGTATTTGTTTCAAACCACTACACTGAAACGCGAAGACTGAGGTTACAAAAATGCCTTTTGGAATCCAGAGACGGTCAGTTTTCAAGTGCTGCTGAGGGAAATACTGCTGTCACATCCTGTATTCGAGTGGAGCGTTGCATCTTCAAACCAGGTAATATCTTCATGCCATCACTGGCAGTGAAAGTGAGCTGTGTGAACCACGAGCCTCTCTCCACCAGTTTGGCACAGTCTTCCCCAGTGTGGTCGTTGTGGCCTTCCACAAAGGAGAATCCAATCTACATCCCCACCTCACGCTGCTTGGCTGCGCTTCTGGCCTCGCTGCTGCTCTTCCTGCTGCTCAAACAACACGGCGGCCCAGCATGAGTTAAAGGGAAGGCAGATTGCAGGGCAGACATATTTATTGCAACAGTGGATGCAGAAAAGGAAAAAGCAATAGCAGATTTAATTTGGCTCATACGTTGCTCAGCACACTGAGCTCCTAGCTCCTTTCACGTTTTATGAGACGAATTACCAAAATTAAACATTTCAAAATGCTGAGATTATGAGACACTTATAATCAAATCTTGAGCAATATCAAATCCTTGGATTCAGGCCAGTCACTCTAAAGTCTGTTCTCTTTTAGCGCACACGATGCTGACCTGTACGTGCTATCAGAGATCTTAAGGCAAAGACTGCATCCCATTTTACTATGCACAGAGCAAAGTGATGCAACCATCTTGCTCATCTGTATGGCGTCTCTCATTTGCTTCTGCAGTTGAGTATTTTTCAGCACTCTTCTATGCAATGCTGCGTACTCCTCTGATTTATCCATCGCCTTTTACAGTAAGACTTTTTCCTCATCTCTTGGAAATGCACTTCAAGGTAAAATCCCTACCAAGGTGCACAAAGTCTGTAAACTTAAATCCTGTTCCTCTTCACCTCTCACAAGTTCAGGATCTTCCCTTCTTCCTGTTCCAGAACCAGTACAGGCTTTCTATAGAATAGAGTAAAGTGAGAGGCATCTTTCTTTGTTACATGCAACCAGGTTTCCTGGGAACATCCATTTCCTAGGGAAGCCTGGACTGAAAAAACATATGGGAATGACATACTGAAATAGAGAAGAAAAAATGAGAAGGAAAGAAAAAATGAGAAGGAAAAGGAAAAGAAGAAAAGGAGGAAAAAAGAGGAAAACAAAAAGGAAAAAGAAAAAAAAAAAGAGGAGAAAAAGAAGAGAAAGAGAAAAAGAAAGAAAAAGAAAGAGAAACAAAAGGAGAAACCTATTATCATGGGCACTGTGTTCAGTGTTCATGACAAATATTTGCAATTTGTCTCTGGCAACCAAGGCACCATAATGATGAGGAACATGAGCCTTGCAAGCTGCTCAATGCATGAAAAATGTTTCAAAAGAGAAAAGGGGAATAGGAAAGAGAAGTCCATGGATCCTGTGAATGGATTTTAGTGCAGAAGCCAGAAGGCACAAGACGAGCTGGAAGGATGCTGGTGGCAACTTGTGTTAGCTTGCATGCAAATATCTAGCTTCAGAAGAGTTTGGGACAGGGAAAATGACACACAGGCAAATTTGCTGGAAATTGTGCAGAAGGAAGCAGACCTCTGAAGAATATTAGGATGTTATATGCATACTAGTACCTCAAGTGCACCTGGAGGTTAACAAGAGTAGTGGTGACTCGCTGTAGGTCCCCATGGATTTCTGTGCCCTTTCCAGAAAGCAGGAGTGATTTCTGCTTTCATTTGCAAAGGTAGGGGCAGTTAGCACTTAAGGTGTGTTGTGCCAGAGTTAAGCTGAGTAAGTAAAGATTACCATGAAAAAATTGGCAGAGGCATCCCAAACTTCTCATTTTTCCCTAATAACACTGATTCTTAACAAAAGCAGTAACAAAGATACATTTCTTTCATATCTTTGGCTACAACACATTCATTTTTCACCAATATATTCTCTCATTTAAAAAAGAGCAGGACAAAATCCCTCACTCTGCTTCCCTGAGCAGCTTGGACACCTCCTGCTTCTCTCATAGATTTTGAGCAAGACATGGTGAGCATCTGTCACTTGCAGCAAATATTGATCAGAGTGTTTGTAAGGCTCCTCCACCTGCCCTTCAATTTTCCAACAAAGCCCTTCGTTATTATTCTGCTGTTACTCAGAAGAGTCATATAGTTCCTTTATCCAGCACATTTGCCCAGTAAAAGGTGTCATTAGCCAGAGGAACAGAAAGATGTCTGGGTCTCCCAGACTGACAAAAGGAATGGCAACATCATTAACATCCATGGCAGTCCAGGGAGCAATTCTTACTGTTGGTGCAGTAAATAAGGCTGAATCTCTAAAAATCCTGTCATCAGCTATTGTATATCATTCTGCACTAATACTTGTGAACTTTCCGTAATCAATGAGGCTCTGCAGAAGCTTGGAAAAACATCTTTTTTTTTTTTTTTTTTTCTGTGGATGAAACCTGACTGTCAGTATGAAACAGGCGCACATGTCCAACTGCTGCTTCCAGCACAACTCAGGAGCATCAACTTTCCAAATCTTGAAGGATTTTCTCAATATTAGCACATTGAAACATGTATGCTGTCTGTATTTCCAGCACACACTGACAGACCAGGGTCAATCCAGCTAGCCGGTGGCTGACTGGGTGGCTGGCCAGCCCCGGGGCAATGATGTTGCACATCTCCACACCCAGAAGTGCTGCCCTGTTGGGTTTTTCTTGCCAGCTATTTATCTGGCAGTCTGTGCAGATGCTTTGCAAACTTTACCATCTTGAAGTGCTCGAGTTAAGTACTCCTCATCCAAGCCAGGGGAAGTGGAGGGCAAGCCAAAAATGTAAATCCTATGGACACACATTTGTACTCTAGCTGGTATGCACTGGTTATTTCCAAGAGAACATACTCTGAAAAGTTTTCCTTGTAGATACAGAAACAGTTTCTTAGAAACAATCCTTCTCAGTTATCAGACCCATTCAAAACAAATGAAAAATAAACCTTTCCAAAGGTGATTGAGGTGTCAAAATGTGGCCATGTAAGTAAGAATAACCTATTGAAATAACTACAGTTACTTAAAAGCAAGAAAATAATTAATTGAAGGACATCTTAAATCTAACAATGGCCACCTTAAATCTAGCAATGGCCACATGATGGCCTAGTGAATTACTCTTACAGCAGATGTGTGCTGAAATTTGTGTTCATGTGGGGCTCAGTAAAGGAGTTAGGAACAGCTTCCTAGCAAGGGGAAGACTCCTCAGCAGTGGATTAGAAAAAAAACACCGAATCCACTTAATATTAACAGCCTTAACTCTGATCCATGAATTGCAGCTCTTAGATATATTAGTTTCATTTTTCTTTTAGAGTCAAAGTACTTACCTTCATTCAACAGGAAGCATCGCCAGGTGTGTCACCAACTACATTCCTTATGTAAGTTACTTACATAATAGGTACTTTTGGAGCCTAATCATTTATATAGAGCTTGATATGAAAATGTGCAAAACACACATTTTTTGAGAAAGTCTATTATTTTTATATATATTCATTGGAACTTGATTATTATGTAGCTATATCTATGATGTATATGTTACAGTTGAAGATGCAAACACAGAATTTCTCATATATACAGCTCTTTCAATTTCATCGTATGCTTTGTTTCCAAAAGAGCATTGCATTTGTGTTACACATGTCAGGACTGCCAATGAAAACTATTTATTTTTATGCAGGCTTGGAGCTTGCCTATAGCTAGAAGTGGTAAAGTTAATTCATTGAGCTTGATGTTTCGGATATACTTATATCGATATAAAACTTTATATGCAGGAGGTAATGTTGGCTTGTTTTGGGCAGGAGAATAAGCCAAGATGACATGAGGCACTGTGTTGCTAGCAGAACAGGCATGTGGTGAGAGGTTGTATGAGTACGTAACGCTTTAAGATATAAATGTAAAGATGAAAAACATCACATTACTACATTAATCAGTTGTACTGATCAGTTCAGAGCACGTTCTGCGACGACCACTGCAATGACCACCTCTCACCTAGCGACTGCTGAAGTAAAAGCCTGGGGTGGGTACTGCCGTGGCAGAGGTCCCAATAGGTCGTGTGTGGGAGATAAGTGGTGGCTGAACAGCCAGAGTGAAGCTGCATGAGCTGGGCAGGAGCTGCCACCAGAGAGGCAATAGAACGGCTCTTGGCTGGTAGCTGAGGTGCTGAGGGTCCTTCACGCGCTATGGGGGCTGCAGGCACAAGGAGGGGGATTTGCGGGGGGATTTGAGGTGTGACGGGCCCGCGGCCTGGGGGCTTTGGTGCCCTCGGTGAAAAGAAGAGGCAGCAGCAACGCGGCTCTGCCGGAGTTTCTGTCAATACGGAGACCAACGAGGCGAGTCTCCGGCGGGGCAGGGATCCTTTCCTGCGGGCTTTGCAGGAAGGAAGACGCCCCTGTCAAAGTCACTTGACAGGATTTGCCTGAATTTTGAAACTGCAGAGGGGGAACCCAGCAGACGGCTGCTGCCGCGCCTCTGCCCGCTGCCCGGGACGAACCCCGGGCCCGGGCGGGTTGGGGCCGGGGGGGGCTGAAGCCGAGGGGGGGCCGGGGCCGAGGGGGGGTCCCGGTTTCTGCGGCTCCGCGTCCTGAGCCGGGGCAGGAGGCGGCGGGACGGCTCCCCCCCCCCCCCCCCAAAGGGCGGAGAACGGAGCCGGGAGAAAATAGTAATAATAAAAATAATAATAATAAAAAAAATAACAAAACGAAGCGACGGCTATGGCTGGGGAAAGGAGAAAAAAAATAATAAAATGAAATAAAATAAAAAAAAAGAGCCGGTTCGCCGGACCTGTCCGGGTTCAACGGCCGGCAACAGGTGGCCGGGACCGCAGCGGGCGGCGGCCGGGACCCCCGGCGCGGGGCGGCTCAGCCCGGAGGGGGCAGCGGGCGGGCACCGGGCGGCGGCACCGGGGCCCCGGCTCGGCCCGGCCGCCTACAAGTCCCGAGCGGCCCCGCGCCGTCGCGGTGTTGCCGTCGCGCCCCGTCCCCGCGGCCGCCCCCCGCCGCCGCTCCCCGCCCACTGTCGGCGGCGCAAGCGCAGGGGAGGCGGCGTCCAGGGCAAGTCTCCCTAATGTAAGATGGTGGCCGGGCTGGCAGCGCAGCGCCCCGAGCTCGGAGCTTCCCCGTCCCTCGCCTGAAGGCCGTCGGAGCAGCCGCCGAAGCGCCCGGCCGGCCGCCGCCACAGGTCCCGCCCCGGGAGCGCCGCCGCGCTCGCCCCCCGCTCTGCGCTCGGCTCCCGTCGCCTGCCCTCCCCACCCTTCTCCTCCTCCTCCTCCTCCTCCTTCTCCCCTCTCCTCCTTCCCCACACGCTCGCCCGCCCGCCCCCGCCGGCCCGGCAGGGAGAGGGAGCCGCGCACACGCACCGCGGGCTGGGCAGGGCCGAGCCGGGCCGAGCCGAGCCGAGGAAGGCGGGTGAGTGCGAGCCGCAGGCCGGGCCGGGGGAGGAAGGAGGGAGGAGGAGGAGGAGGAGGAGGAGGAGGAGGAGGAGGAGGAGGGGTGGGAGCCGGGCCGCCCTGCCTGCGAGAGCGCCCAGGCTTCGCCGGGACGGCGCAGGCCTCAGCCCACCCCCCCGGGCCGGCCCCGGCGGCGGGGGGGACGCGGGGCGAGGCGGCGGCCGCCGCCGGGAAGGGAGCGCCGGGCAGCGGGGGGCGGCCGCAGGGGGACCCCGCGGCGGGGGCCGGGCCCCGGAGCCTCCCCGGGCACGGGCGGCCGCCGAGGGGGGAGCCCCGGCTTGGCGTGGAAATTTCCTCTCGTCCCCTCCTGCCTCCTCCCCGCGGCCGGGCTCCATTTGTTCTTGCGATAGGCACTTTTTATTTTAATACTGGGGGTGGGGGGGGGGAGAGGGGAGCAGATGGTAAATGGCAGCGTCTTGTGCTTTTTTTTTTTTTTTTCGTGTTATTTTGTGCCGTCCGTGTAACCTCCTGAGATCTGGCCGTCTGCGAAAGGATCGGCACGTAACTTTCCGTCTCTCCCCCTCGCAAAGCACCAGGAGCCCTTTCCATTTTGTGCGTGAGCAGGAGCAAATGACAGGGCTGCGTGCGGACTCGCGTCTGGCTTCCAGTGGCTGTCACACTGCTCTACCTGCCCGTCTGGGAGCGAGCGGCCGCTGTCCCTGTGTGCACGGGAAGACGGGAGGGAAAGCACACGAGATCGCTTCCTTAAAACGCTTCCTCACCGTCCCAGGAAGGATTTAGTAGTCCATAGCTTAGATGTCTGGGTCAGTGTAGTGACACCAAATGCGTAGTTCGCAGGAGAAACAATTCTTTGGACCGTATCTTAATGTAAGCAAAAGCCATCAGCTGGTTAAAGCTGTGGAAACTCTGGGCCTGCAGATGTTCGCCTGTTCCTGCCCAAGTTTTAGAAGTTAATGTTGGCTGAGAGCGTGTTTACTGAGCCTGTACAGATTTGTAACACACTGAGCTTTAACTGTCTGTATTTCATTTTAGTTTTAAAGTGTTTCGACTTGGGCATCCCAGTACTTTGACTTCGTGTTCATGTAAACATGATGACTGGCATTAACAGAAGACACTCCTACAGATAGATGAATATGTGGAGGAATGAGATTCCCGCTGTCCTCCCCGTGTTCCTGTTTTGTTCCTTTCACAGGGAAAGCGTAACAAAATGCAGCCTTAAGAAGAGCAGAGAATAAGATAGCTGTGAGGTTTGAGGGGATGGATTGGTTTCAGCTGGCCTCCAAATACTCAAATATGCATCTAGTTTCTTCCTGTTTCTCTAATAATGCAGCGAACTAGCGCGTGGTCTAGGATTCGGATGCGTTGCACCTTAAGCTTTTGGGATTCTGTGGTAGAGTTTCTAATTCATAAACAAGATGAACACATGTAAGTGTTTAGAAATGCTTGGCAGTTGAACTTGGCTGAATTGCAAGCGAAGTTCATCCTAGGGGAAGGGATTGTTTTGGAAAGGGGGGAATACAATGATAAAATGATCTCTGCTTTTAACTTACTGTTTCTTCAGGTGCCGCCTCTGATTAGTTTTTTAAATGATGACTCTTGGACGATCCTAACAACTTCTTTCTTTCTAGAGGAAGGGTGGTGAGTGCCTTTCAGGAATAGTGCTCTCAAAATTTGTTGGTGCTTTCTCTTCAGCAAGTTTAAGAACTGCTATGCGCTGCCCTCTAAATGGAATGCTGGGGTTAAAGAACTTGGTGAGAGAATCTGCACAAGTATGTGGCTTTCCTTTTTTTATTAAAAATAGCAATTACAAACAGATAGATGTCCTTCACAGCTGTAGTTCAGGAAAGTTAGGATATTCTATATATAAGTGAAGTGTTTTGAAATTACTCTGAACAAGAATTTGATCTCTGATCAAGCAAGGGCCCTGAAGGCCTAACCTTGACAGCTGTTTCTTAAAACTTTACCTACATCTTTGAAATAACTACCATCTGAAATAAACTCATTGACCTGCGTGTACAAAACATCTTCTGAATGACTGATCGTAGATCAGCCAAGGCATCTTAGGCCATGAATCCCTTTATCAGAGCTAAGAAGTTAGTTGTCCAAGGCCTTACCACGTGTTGGAAGGAAATTTAATTGCTCAGGAAAACCACTAACATCAAGAGCTCTTGAATGTTCATGTAGGGAATGGTGTCTTAGCTTCTACAAACCACCTTTTGCCCCACTTGCATTTGTGTAGTATTGCAATGATAATTTAATGCATCTGTGAAAGATGGCAAAGTTTACCTTGCTTTAATGTCCTCAGTGCTTCTGTTCTTTAAGATAGTTTTGGTGCTTTCTTTGATTTCTAGTGTGTAAATTCTGTCTACTTTGTCCTATTTTTATCAGATGGAAACAGCGTGAAGAGTCAGGATTCGGTGAATAAGTAGGCATCTCTTCGGGCCCCTTCTTGTTCTTGGAGAACAGACCAGTTCCTTTCAAGAGACTCGGTTAAAATTTACTAGCATTTTAACAACTATAAATGCTTACCAGTCTTCAAAACTGAAGTATACAGCAGATGGTTTGGCATGGATTAGGATGGTGCTCAGATCTTCTGCTTCTACCTGTAAGCGAACTGGGAGGAAGATACAAGTATTTAGCAGGCAGTGTGTGTAAGCTCTAAGTAAAAGCATGTATACATACGTTCTTGTGCTAAACCCTTTGGATATGTTAGGTGTATGTTTTCATCAAACTGGGTTTTTTACGTTGTACCAGAAACTTTCATCGTACCTTTGGTTGTGTCAGATGATGTCTTTCTTGTGTGAGCTTAAAAGGGAGATCCTCATCCTCTTCTTACTTCAAAATTATATTAACCAGTCTACTAAATTAGTGAATGTTCAGAAGTCATGTTTTTGACTAGCTCTGGCTAGCTGTTATTAGACTGGTTACTCCAGCCTAAAGAAAAGAATCAGTGTTTAAAATAGTGTTTTCCATGTAGCACTTAAGTAATAAGATCTGGTGTTTTTTGTGGGGGTGGGGTAGTGTGTTTTTTGCTTATTTCCCCCTGGCTGTTCTAGGATCACGGCAAATCTAAGGTATTTCTTGTAGGGGCATTTCATTTCAGGGGGCCTTAACAGTGTTTTCTTAAATACATGTACAGAGTAGTTCATGTACATGCTACCTTATGCACATGCTGTAACAGCATGAGGAAGCAAGAGGATGACATCTTATCAGTCCTTTTCTGTGTATCTTAAAACCCATCTATGTACTATATTCTGGAGCAGGACATGTTAGAGTTGATTTCAAAATAATCGTCCATTTTGGTATTTTTATTAGTTACTTCATCTCTTGCTGGTTTTCAAACTGGGGAGAGGTGGGTTGGGGTCTGTAGAAAGGGCTTTGTGCATACTGTAGTCAGTGATTTTAAAGACGGTTGTAGAGTTGAAGCAAACGTGCTGCTGAACTTGGTGGGCATGGAGCTTGGCTCTTGGCCGGGGCTTGCTCCCAGAGCGGTGCTGCCTGCTTTTGACCAGGATTTGTTTTCTTGTAAAGGACGATGGCAAAACTTTGTCTGTGAGTGACTTTGTTCTGCGGTCCCAGCATCGGTTTCTTCCTTGCTGTGCTCTCAAGAATTAGATGCCTAATATGAAGTAGACTTAAATTGCCTGCAGTATCTGATGTTAAATAACTGCGCTGTTCCAGGCTTGGGTGGTGAGATGGAGGGCTCCCTGTTGGAGCGCAGATCATTGGACTGTGTCCTTCTGGGGTTTGGTTTTCTTAGTCATCACAGCTTAGCAGTCCTTGATTTCTGAAATGCAAAATTGCAGCATCTTGTGTTTGATTGTAAATACTAGTTAGCAGCACTAGGATTTCCCCTTCTTTCTGTTTCAAAAGAGATGAAATGGATGGAGAAAGAACGTGTAACGATGGTATCTTCCCTTTCTTGACTTTGAATTTCTGCTAACGAATTTGGAACAGAATCACAGGAACTTTGTATGATTGACAGGAGTAAGTACTGTGGTTTTTAAGTAGTGCTTCATCCCTGCTACTACTTCAGCACATTTTTTAGGCCTCCTTCATGGCGGACTGCAACCTAATCTTCTGTTTTGGGCTACTGAGCTCTAATCTCTTCCTTGCTGAGCAGAACAGGCATTTACTTTCCCAGTGTGGATATTCTTAAACAGTTTCTGCTGTGTAAAATTTGATACAGAAAAATAGTATGTAAAAGGGTGGCAATCTCACTAATCGTAGGGCAAATAGTACGCTGTATAGGAAGACCTGCTGCCAGCTTCCCAGCTTAATGCAACGGACAAGTGAGAAGCTGGGCAACTTGTTTTAGGAACAGTGTGTTCAACAGATCACTTACGAACACGTAGCCTACTTTCTAGTATTTTAGTTTAAATCTACAGTTATGACAGAAACCTTAATACAAAACCTGTTTGAACAGTGTATATTAATTTTAAATTACAAGATGCCTGGGCTAAGACTCATAGAAGTGTGAAATACTGTATTTGCAACTGAGGTAATGTTATTACTTCAAACCTATCTCTTATTACATGTTAACAATAATTTACCAGTTAAAAAAAAATACACACTTAACAACTTGAATGCAGGAATTGAAGGAAATAATTCAGTGATATAAATATATACTTTGCAATTGCTGACCTGAGGGAGTTCAAAGTGATAAAAGTTTTGATGAAGGTGATGTGCCACAGAGATAAGTATGTGATAACTGTCATTTGGAGTTTCTGGTGTGCAGTACAACTCAGAAATTAAACAAAAAGAGGGGTGGGGGGGAGTGGAGAAGTGCATAGTGGTAGTCATGAGATGTATGGAGAAAGTGTTCAACTGCTTTTTTTTCTTTTCCTACCTTCTCTCCAAACATAATGAGTGAAGATTGGTATATATGTAGCTGTGGCTGTACCTGTCAGTTCAAGGCCTAAAGCTTCACTGTGATCTGCAGAAGTTACCTTGAGCTGCTGGATGATTCAGAAATAGAAACTATACCCTCTCTCTTTGAATAGCTACTGCTTCGTTACATGTGACTTTTCCTTTAATGAAATCTAGAATTCATCTTCAGTGTCTCATTCATAAAAAAGTGTCCTCTGAGAGCTCCTAAAGTAGCATGAAAAGAAAGGCCAAAACTTGTTAGGTCAAAATCTGTGTTTATAGGTCAGCTTGCCTGATAGATAATCTGAGTGCATCTCCCCCTATCAGTGTGAAAGGTAGGGGCCCTGAACTGCTGGAATTAGCTGAAAGCACTAGCCCAAATGAGAGAGGGGCCCAGTAACACTAATCCAATTTGTCCAGTGATTTTAATCTTGCTGCCATTTATCATAGAACTGCTGCTCCTCTAAAGCACACCTGCAGGTGCTTCTGTTGCTTGTTAGCAAGTCCAATCCCTCATCCTACAACGATGAGTTTTCCTTTTACAAACTTCATCTTGCGCGAAGGGTCAAGGAAGTTGTGACTGAAGGAACCAAGTTTGAGAAATTGCAGTTTCTTCTTGTCTTTGAAAGCTTCTTCTTGCCAATACTTTCATTTAGTGAAGTGTGCATTTAACATATTAATGTTGTGGTTTCACGGTTACTGGCAAACTGGTTCTGGAATATCAGGTGGTAAGTCTGAAGGCAGAGGATGATTGCTGGTGGCTTTCTTCACCATAACTGTTAGCGTGCAATAAAAATATGAAAGAATAGCTGGGAAATGTAAGGAAATATCAGCTTTCTAATCATCAAGCTGTCCTTGCACACAGGCAGGCATCTTCTGGCTGGTTTATAGTTTTGTTTGTCTTTAGTAGTGGTAACTGTAAGGAATGCTTCACTGTAGGTCCATCCTCTTGTTCACAGCAGTGTAGTGGCTTCCTGCTCTAATTGAGCTCTCTTAAAGCCATTAATTTCTTAATCATTTTGCTCATGGTCTCATTTTGATCTAACCTTGCAGGCTCGTGATTCCCTGGGGGTGGGGCAGCGGCATACCTTGTAGGAGAAGGATTGCTCTGGTTACTACTACGTAAATACATAGTGCAGTGAAACTCGGTAAGAACCAGCTGTGTTGTGTGACTGTATGACTCTTTGACAGTGCTGAGAAAACACCTTGCCTCAGTTGGAAACTGCTCGCAATTGGTTCTGTGAAGAGTAGCATCTTTTGCTAGGCTGCTGTCGAACTGCTTTCAAAGAAAAAAGGGAGCCCTTACAGCCATCTTCATGAGGAGGCCCGCTGTGGCATTGCTGTTACTCTTTTGGATTAGTTATGTAGAGTGTAATCTAAGTGAAGAACCAGAAGATAGGCATTGGGAATTAAAATCCTTACTTTATCTCTACTGATAATTAATACCAGTTACTGTTTGTTGTATTTTTAGTTTGTGCGCCTGTGCACACACTCACATACTTTTTTTTTCTATTTTCTAACAAATTTCACTTGGGAGGAAGAGGTGAGAGGCAGGTTCCTTCTGGCATCTGCAGTACTGTAGTCAGCCGTGCTGAGCAGCTGAGCCACGCATTGGATGAGGGGAGCAACCAGCTGCTGCTCGTGCTGCATGCACAATGTACTTCTGAAAGCTTGGCGGCAACTTCCAGAGAAGTGCAGGGCAGCCCCTTCCGATAGCACACCACTTTTTTCCTGGGACTTAGGATGGACTCGGGAAAGACACTAGTATATGAGAAGAACTCACCATCACAGTTTTGTTTTAGTAAATATAAAGCCAGATACTGAAGAGAGCATCCCCCTCAACCAGAGCCGCCATCAATATAGAAGTTGGTGAGGCTGCCTTAATACTGTATTTCTCTTTAATTTTTCATTTTCTTTTTAAAAAATAAAATTTTAATAACCAGTTCTTCTTTCTCTTAAGGCAGTTACTTGAATCTCATCTGGATTCTTGTTAGTTTACATCTCACATGGGCTTAGGCTTCTCTGAAGGCACTGTGCTCAGCTGCTCTTGATCAGTAAGAATTCAGAGCTGTTTATTAGTTTGGAGGGGTGGGAACAAACACAACCTGTGAAGTAAAGCCACAGCATCTAAAGAATATGCTGGGCAAGTGCATTTGCAGTGTATTTGAACTTCTGTGCTTTTTATAGCGTCTTGCAGTCTGGCAGATTACTTTTTGGGGGATTTAATTCAGGATTTTGTACATAGCTAGTGACTCCTTAAATTCACCTGCCTGAATTAATGTGCTTCCATGTAGCTGAGGCAGTAGTAGAAGGAATATATCTAAAACCAGTGCTTCACACCCTACTGAAGCTTGTGGAAACTGATACTCTGCTTTTGAGTGTTTTACTGGATCGTTTCTTTTTAGAATATTAATTTTTTTCCTTTTCTGCGCGGCCTTTTTAGAAAATGACCTAGAAAACTATGTCCCCAGGATACTTCTTAATGCTCTCCCTTTCCTTTTTTTAAAGTCAATTGTTTTTGTCTGTGACTGTCTCTAGCATTTGTTTACTACAGCTATAGGTTATCTTCAAGCCATCATATGCTCTATTCCCCATTGAGATAAAGGTACTTCCCTGAATGGAGGTGCTGATCTTTCCCAACCTCATTGTTTACTAACAAATACATATTTCCCTGAGCAGTAGCAGCAGAGGATTGTAACTCATGAACCAGACATGTGGGAGGTAGGATTTATGATTGGAGTGAATACTGCTCAAACTTGACACCTCTGTGGATTTATAGCACTTGTATGGAGTAAGTGATAGGAAGATTCTTTCATCCTCTGAAGTTTAACCCGTACATACATAGTTATATGTATGAAGTTTGGTTTGCTTTCTGAAATGTAACTTATTTTTTGGAAATGCAAAGCAAATATATATGGTAAAGATGTAGTTTACTTTGATTAGTTTTAAACGTGAGTACATGCTAGTGGTTATGCCTTGTCATTGTTAGCTTGTGAGTTCTTCAAACTTTCCAGCACTTACCCCATTGGAGATGGAACCTTCACTTGAAGGCATTGATGCACGATTCTTATCTGGAGTCTTTAAACTCTTGTGTTTAGTTATTAAAAACAAAACCCAAACACATGGGTAAATCAAGGTCATCCTGAATTTCTGCCCGAGAGGAATTTAACTTAGCTCCTTGCAATGTAACATTTACCCTTGGGACGGTCTTTTGATTGTAGTTTCAGCCCATATTTTCATCTGTATGTCTTTATTTCTTGTCCTTAATTGAGTCTGCTAAAAGTGAATGGTAGTTTGAGAGATAATTGGTAACTTCTGAGTGGTGTTGTCTCAAATGCTTAGGCTTGTGGATCTGAGCTCTGGACTGATGTTTTTTGTACAGTGGTGTCTTGTTGGGTAAAGAAATAATGAATTAAGTGTTATCTTCCACTTTCTGAAAGGTAAACTTTATAGAAAACTGCAATGTCTGCTGAGTGAGTAGGAGGGCTGGGAATGTAGTGGCTACTTCTGAAGTGGATTTTATTCTGGAATGGCTAGGGCTTCTTCTTCCTGCCCAGTGATATCTTCAGAAGATGTAAGGTTCTGAACTGCAACCCAGTCAAAAGTGAGTGGGGGGAGGAAATTGAGTTTTTTTTGTTTTTTTTTTTCTTATTCCATTTAAGTTCTTGCTATGTTTCCAGTTCTATGTTTGTGTGGTGTCTTGTGCTGTTTTTTTCCCCACAAGGTAAAACTTTAAATATTCTCTTGACAAAAAAAAAAAAAAACAATCCTAAAGTGTGTTTGAATGTAACTATGACATGGTAGACATCTGTGCTGTTCACTGTTGCCTAAGATGTGTCAGTGAATCTTTTAAACCAGCATCCTACTTGTGTCTGTCCCAAGCACGGTATTTTTATTCTCTTAAGTTAACTGAGCTGAGTCAATGTCTGCCTTCAGCCAACAGAACCAATCGGTTACTGGATGCTGCATTTTAGTTAGATGCACCTGTGTTCTGCCCAATTCATTTCTTTAAATTGTGAACAGATACTGCAGTATGTCGAACTCTGCTGCAGAGTTGTAGATTCTGGAGAAGACTCAGCTTTTGATGCTTTCAGCATAAAACAAGAAATAAACCCAAGGCCTAGCTTCCATTCACTTCAACAGTGCCATAAACTTGGATGCAGGATGCATGCTATATTTGCAATCAACTTTACCTTCCAGATGTACTTAATTCAGCTTTCTTGATGTATAACTTGTGCTTTTTTTCTCTCTATTGGACTTGGCAGTTGTTAGGGCTAGTGCTTTAACCACTGGTTTCCTCCTGCAAATATCTACGTGTAAGTATAGGTACCTAAGTGTAGATGTTGTATCCATTTGAAGTAAAAATGGCCTTTTGTACTTTAAACTTGTACTGTAACTTAACAGTTCCATTGTAACACGTGGATTTACACCTTGAGACAGTTACAGTGTGCCACAGCAGTCTTTATGCTAGGGAATTCCTCTGATAAAACACAACTTTTCCACTTGATGCTGCAAGTTTTGGCCTTGTTCTGTGTCACTTTGTAATTTCATTATAGTCAATAGATATACTCCATTGGGTAAAGTTAGGTGCAACTTAAATGTTTGTAGGATCAAGGCATTAATTTTTAGCATTTTGTTTTCTGCCTTGAGCTCTGTATAAATTGAAGTTCTGATGTGTGGCTGTGTTGCCTGAGGTTTACAGTGGAAGTGCAGGCGGGTTATTCATCTAATATTACTGTATCTCCAAACTGTTAGGTGTTCCTTTGCCCGTGGTTAACAACTGACTTGGCTATGCCTCTGTGGTGAGAGGTAAGCATTGTCAATATGGCCAAAGTCAGGTTTGTTTCCTTATGCTCTCATGTGGCTGTGAAGATACCAAGAGCGTAAATGGCTGAGCTAAAACCTGGAGGCAATGACTGTGCTGTTTCCCAAGTTTCTGAATGAGATTGAAGAGACTGACCAACTGTTCCTGCTGCTGTGTGATTGTGGGTAGCTTCTCAAGGATCCTGACCAAGTTTTCAGGAGGTGCAGGGACTTAATTTATTTGTGGGAATTAAAAACAAAAACAAACTAGATGAGTACAGACCCTATTCTGAAATATTTATTCCCCTTTTTCTGGGAATCAAGGAGGGGGGCTTTTCTGAGACGTGTGGAGGCCTGTAGAGAAGATTTGTTCTTCTGTTAATGAAGCTTTGCTGTTTGTTCCAGTACCTGTAATTTCCCAATCATACCCTTGAGAAAAAGGGAAATATTTTCCTCCCCCAGGAGGTCTAAAGAAAATCTTTGGATACGACCCTTCTCCATGCCTTCTTCTCCTGTCTCTGGTATTCACTGACTTACTGGTCAAGACATGGATTTCCCAGTAGGTAACAATTCCTTACGTTACTTATTTCACCCAAGAGTACTGGTGTCTGAATAGCTAGTACTGTCCTGAAATACATTGCCATTAGCCTGATGAGTAAGTTTGGAGTACAGAAAGGATGGTTTAGAAAATGGATACTAGAAATTTTGCTTGTGGTTATCACTAGGACAAAGCCCTTCCCAGAACACAAGCGTGCTTGTGGCTCTTCTGTTAATTTATTTCACCTTGACTATCAGCTTATGGTTTAGATAGCAGCCCATATAACATACTCTTGTTCTCCTTCATGTTATATCTCAAAGTGCGTACAACAGAGGCTTTTCTGATCTTATTTACTTGTCCCTGTGTATCCAAGTATATATTTAATCCTGTAAAACTTTTCTGCTCAGCAGAACTGTCATTCAGTTGGGTAGCTTTTTTTGGAAGGCCTTCCGTAACTAATTCTAGTTTAGAAACAGCTACAGGCTGAACATGAGATGTCCCTTCTTTCTTCCTCTCTAGAGTTGGGATGTCCTAGGAGGGAGATTACAGTGAGAGAGGCAGCGTACAATTTATGTGTACTGGAAAAGGTTTTAATGTGGAATCATAAAGGTTGAAAAAGATCTCTAAGTTTATCTGGTCCAGCTGTCCCCCATCCACCAAGATTACATGCTAAACCATGTCCCTAAGTACCGCATCCTGGGGGTGTTTAAGGAAGGGTGGGACAGTGACTCTACCACCTCCTTGGACAACCCATTCGTTGAAATCTTACATTTCAATGTCATGGGTGCATACGAGTCGTATGAGTTCGCTGATGTTCTGTGAGTTTGTGAAGTACCAGTAACAGCTGTTGCTGTTCCGTTAATACCGGCATTAGGCTACCGAGCACCAGAAGGTGACAGAGCGGAGTTCAGTGGAAGGCCATCAAAATGTTTGGGACAGTTTGATGCTCTATGAGACCAAGTGAGAAGAAATGAAGGGAAGTTGAGTCTTCATCCTGGAGAAGAGAAGGCCTCGGGAAGGTGGGAGCTAATAGTAGCCACTGGTACTTGTGGGCAGGGTACTGAGAGTACTGAGCTGGGCTCTTCACAGCAGCGTGCAGAGGGCATGCAAGAGGCAGCAGGCTTGAGTTAAAATAACTGGCCTTAAAAAAAAAAAAAAAGTTTCGCCATGGAGATGTCAACTGTTAGAACAGGTTTCTGAAGGAGGTGTCCATCCTTGGCTGCTTTGAGGACCCAGCTAGATAAAGCCCTGAGTAATTGGGCTGGTCTTTGTGACCTTGCTTTGAGCAGGAGGTTGATTAGAAAACTGTTGAGGTCCTTTGCAACATCAGTGAATCTATGATGCTGTAATGAAAATGCAAAAATCCTCTGCTTCATCAACAGAAAGCTGTCTATGCTTGAGTTTCAAACCAAGTTGTGGGCCTTAATGTTGATAGTGTGGGTTCAGTGGAAGTGCAAAAAGGTTTTTAAACTTGAAAGGAACTCCTTGAAGTAAGCAGTGAAACCTGTGGGTAAAATACAAAGAACTGCTGAATCTTTCACTGAAAAAGGGTGTTACCTGGAAAAAAAGCTTGAGCTGGTTGCTTAAATTCAGTGATTAAATGCTCAGAAGTGAATGAACTTCTGCATACCCTGTCCATGGTACTGCAGGTGCAGCCTGAGCCCTTCAACAGCTGCAGTAAGCCTGGGAGTGCGCTGGAATAACAGTGGTGTAGTGGTGAAGATGGGGTTGGCTGTGTGTGTGGTTGTTTCCTCTTGTTTGTTTTTTCTCTGTAGGGTTTTCTTTTCTTTTATCCTTTAAGCTTATAGTTCTCTTCGAAGCCTTGGGAACAGTAACAGCACTGTTTGTGTCTAAAAGCTAGTTAATGTAGTTGTCTCACCATGTAAAGCATGAGAAACTGAGTAGGCTTCACTTCTGCTGGTTAAAAAGCACAATTTTATTGCAGGTAATACAGAGTAACTTTTGCAACTTGTAACTGCAAGTACTCTATAATTTGTCATGGACCAGACTTTAAGTCTCAATTTTCTGCTTAAGCTAAGACCTTTAGGCAGGTTGCTAGTGATTTGCAGGGTTATGAATCAAGTCACGAATAAAAGATTAAAATTAGCTGTTGAACATCATCGTGGTGGTTCATAGCTTCTGCAGTGTCTCCTGGGAGCACGCAGGCAAGGAAGGAAATGTGGCACCCCAAACTTAATTTTCTTCTTTGTGCAGTACTTATGGATAGTATCCTTCATTAATAGTTATCTTAGACCTTACAGGTATTCTTTTTCATGCTTGGGATTTTTTGGAGATAATGAGAAGTTTTTAAACTAACCCTTTGTTATGTTGAAGTTGCTGTTAGATAAAAGCTCAAGGATGCATAATTTTTTCAGTACCTTAGTACTTGTATTTGCTGTAAAAGCAAAAAAAAAAAAAAAAAAAAACAAAAAACAACAACAAAAAAAAAACTTGGAAAACAATTCTGGCTTTTTTGACTTATATGTACTAGGACTTGCGATCGTTTAGTGGCACTTGCAAGATAAAAATTCTGGACTAGTGAGCTCATACAGGTATTGGTAAAATACCTGATACCTCTAGGGAACGCTGTAAAAGAGAGTTTAGGAGAACGTTGTGTGTCCAGTAATATTCTTCAAGTCTCTGTCCATCAAACAAGTTTAGCAGGAATAATATAAATATTCATACAAGTGTATTTCATTCTGACGTGGAGGAATGAGGAGGTAATTTGTTCTTCAGGTTGACCTTGGTTTTTGGCTTCCCCACACAGCTGGTAACTTAGTGTGATAAGGACAAAGTTGGTTACTGTGGGTGCTGGAGATCTGGACTGCAGCTAGCAGATATAAGTAGTTTACATATCGTGGTCACCGCTAACTCTGAACTAGACCTGGCCGCCAGCTAAAAGGTCAGCTTTTAAATATTTTTAAATATTAAGTGACTGCTGGAGAAGTAGAGTTCTGCAATCCGCAATCTTGACTTTCTGCTGTAAGAAGAGCAGAGAAAATGATGGACAGGATCTTCATCTAAATGTATGAATTTTTTTGAAAACATTCAACATCACAGTACGTCTTCCGTTGTTGGAGGTTGTCCTTTGCCTCCTATATAACTTGTGGATTATGTTTTGTACTTTGACTATTATTAGGGACATTGAAAATGAACTTCAAATAATTTTGTCTTCATCTAAAAATGAAGATGTGATGTTTGTTTAAAGTAAGGTTTTTTGATGTGTATGCGGGGGAAGCTAGTTAAGCCATATAAACAGTTCCACATCGTAGTCCTTTTGTAGATAAGTAGCATGAGAGAACCATTCTGAAACACAAAGTGACCTATAAAAGTTGAAGAAAGTTAAGAAGCAGACCCTAAATTAGCATTGAACTCTGGGGAAAGACTAAATGCAAGGTTTATAAATGTGGCTAAAAGGGAAGCAAATGCAGCTGGGATGTTCAGCAGCCATAGTGCTGCCTGCCGTGGCCACCATGTGATGGCTCCATAATAGGTATATCAAAGACTTTTCATCCCATTTTAAACTGACAAAAGATGCTTGATTTACTACACAGGTATAGTACATGGAAGGCTCAATTTTCTTGCTTCACCCTTGTCAAAAAGACTTAGATATAAAGGTAACTCGTGATGTGTATCCTGTTGCAGAGTATCAAAGATCTTCTCTTGCCCCCCTCCTTTGTCAAAGTAGCTGGTGGCTTGCTCTGCTATGCCATGGTTGATCTTGAAGTATAGCTATTTTGAAAGTTCATCTTCTTGTGCCTTTCACTGAGAACGATGTAAATGACAGCTGATTCTAATTCTTACAAACAACCTAAAAACAATTTTTAAATTTAACAAATTCTTTAATTTTGGTGAGAATTTGGGACATCTGAATTCAGGATCAAGTGCTGAATATATTAAGGAGCATGCTTGTAATTTGCATCCGTCAGTAATTACTGAATTTTGAGGTGCTATATTCTGCCGTCCTGCCCCACTCTGCAGAAATATGCTTCAGTATGAGCTGGCTGGTAGTGACACCAAGGATTACTGTGTCTGCAAGGCCGAGTACAGCGGTAGCGTCTTGTTAGACCAGTATACCTGTTTATTATATACACTGGTCTAATAAAAGATACCATCTCAGCCTACAAACCTTGCTGATATCCTGAAACCATTGGGGTTGCTTTGGAGTAGTGCAACTGCAGGAGTCTGCTCAGAGGCACAAGAACGTGGCTTCTCTGTCTCTGGCAGCCTCGGGACTCTGCAGCAGAGCACAGAGCTAGGAGAAAGACAATTTTCTTTCCCTCCATGCTCATTTTCTTCCTTTCTTGTGGCTGTCCTTGATCCGTGCCATGCTGTTCAAGAATGGCTTCTGTTGCTTTGTTTTTGGTATTTAGGCACTTGCGTTCAGCTGCAACAAAATGACTTGTGATTTCAAGTGGAGAAACGTAATTCTGGATGGTGTTATCTTTTGTTATCTTACACACTGATCTTAAACTAGAGAGAATGTTCTGTGCGATAGCATTCTTGGTCTTATGTCCAAGGCTACACATCTCAAGGAATTTAACAAAAAAAAAAAAAAGCCTGTAAATGTCACTTTAATATTGTCTGGAACATTTTTCAGGCCTTCATTGAAACTATTTTTTGTATTAAAATCAAAAAGCTAAGCTGTAGCTTGAAATACAGCTTTTGGGAAGTAGTGCTTTATCTTGGGACCTGTTGCAGGGCAGAGGGAAATAGAAGTGAATCCTGACTGTGGTCAGTTCAAGGCTCTTGCCTTGTGGAGAAGGAAGAGAGCCTGGCAGCTGCTCTAGTCCATAATCCTAAGGAATGGAGGCGCTGGGAAGAGTGTCTCTGCTGGTGTCATCAGGCTTCATTCCTCCTGGGAGAGGACGTTACTCTTCTGCTACTCTTAACTCAGACTTCTTTTCTGTACTACCTACTCCACCCAATGAGCATTTCCTTCCAGAGTTTGGGAATTGAGTTGCTGGTGTTGCAGTGGCAGCAGGAACACTTAATCCATTTCCAAAGGGCTGCTGTTTGTGTGAGAGCTGGGAATTTGTTTGACTGGTGGTGTAGTCTAAATCTGGGAATGATGGTAGACTTGAAACATGCATACATCACTAAAGTTTAACAAACAGGATGGAGAAAAGCATTAAACACCCCCTGCTCCCCCCCCCCCCCCAAAAAAAAAAAAAAAAGAGCTTCCCTTTATTCACCCCAAGTTTTCCTTGTTTTATCTAGTTAAAGCATTAACATGGCTATAAAGGCATTATGCATTATGTGCATTTCGTCAACCAAAACCCCTTGATAACATCTGATTTACTTATCTGCATGGACAACACTGATTACAAACCTTTTCTGCTAAGTACCTGAGGAAAAAAAAACTAACCTGCTTTTCATAGCCAAATATTCCTGCTTAAAAAAGAGCAGATAAACTTTTCCTTCTCTTATGTGGTGTTGTCCTCTGTTACTTTACACCTTTGTTACCATACGGATCTGGCTCTTATGCAGGTGAGGATTAAAAACTTGAATTAATGTAGACTGGTCCAGTGAGGTGGCACTTTCCACTAAGTGGATAGCCTGGATGCTGTGTCTCTGAATATTTCTCCTCCCCCTTGCAAACCTCTAGGAAAGATGCTCTATAGCTACGTTGTTGACTGGATAAATGGTTTTGAGAAATACCTTTATAAACCTTTATAAACCCAAGGGGGTGAGTCAGTGGTGTGGTGACTTGGCATTATTTTGAAAGTGGACGTTTCTGTTGGAGACAGCAAAACCTCTCCATCTCCCTCGCTCTGCTGTTGGCACACTAATGAGGGTTTTCAGGTTGCTCTTTAAAACACTTAATTGCTGTTCAACACCTTGCAGATGAAGACTAAACCACACTGTAAAGTCACTATTATAGGTTTGTAATCACACGCTAGCCCACACAGAAGTGGCAAGGCACGATGACCCATTGTTATATTTTGTAACTTCTGTGTGCGTGTTTCAAATGGAGTATCTGTCTTTCTTAAGACTAATTTTGGAAGGTTTTTGTCATCAAATTAAGCTCTGTGCTTAACTGCTCTCCTAAAGCAAATAATACCTGGTATCTGATCTGTTGTGTTGTGTGTCCTGTAGTTAACACGCATGGTAAGCGTGAAGGTAAAAAGCACCCATTTGTAACTTGTTATGGCTCATCATCACTGAGCCTCCTGGTGCCAAGACCCTGGAAATTTGGAATGCTAAAACAGTAGATTAACTAGATTATTTTTTCTTGTCGAATGTAGCTGTGAGCTTATTTAGGTTTGTTTGCATATTAATATTTCAAATACCTTGATAAGTGGGGATATGTGGCTGTTTATAAGAGGGGAAAATGGCTAGTGTACATGATTAAAATTAAACTTCTGAATGGTCTTCCCCTAAACTTGTAGTGGCAGTTGGTTTTGAGATCACTTTTAGAATACATGTAAGTAATGTCATAGTTATATCCAAAATACAAACAGCAAGAAGCACACTAAGCTGGAAAAGTAGGCATAGCTCTGAAATCTGAAGGGTAAGAATCAACAACCCCAAATCTAAAATACAGAGTTACAACAAGAGAAAAGGATGCTGCTTCAGTGCTCCCTGAATTCTGTCTTCTGTGGTTTTGTGTGTGGAGCTGGCTGAAGTGAATAGCTCTGTCCAAAGCAGCTGCTGTACTTGGCCTGTGCAGCTAAACGAAGAAAAAATCTGGTTGCAGCCACTTCTCCTGTGGCTCCTGAATTTGGGAATTACTTGCTGTGTGTGATAGATTATTATGGCTTTTTCCAGTGTAAGGCTTGTTTGGGATATATTGCCCATTCAAATGCAGTTCAGTGGCAATAACTTTCAGAATAAAGCACCTGAACTTTATTTCTTGATGACCTGCTCTGTAGAAAACTAGTAGAAGAGATGAACCATCTAGCTTATTCTTACATGAGCTCAGCTTCTCTAGAAAAGGTCTGATCTGGTAACTCTGCTCCCTTCACGACCAGCATCTTGCAAGATAGTGTTTTACTGCGAGGCTCCTGTTGGTTGCCATACTGACCAAGAAACTAAGATGTTCTTTCTGCATTTTTATCTTCCAGGATTTGCTAGCTTGAGATGACTTCCTTTGAATCTCTGGTTCTGACTTTCCTTTAGCCTAGGCAGAACCGTGATGCTTCTGGCACTGGTTTGCACCGAGGTTTTTTGGTGATTATCACTGTGCTGGCCGTGCAGCCTGGCACCGGGACAGATCACAATAAACAAACTCTAGTTGTCTTGGAGTGGAGAAACTTGGAGCCAATGTAAGGATACAGGCCAAAAAAATCCTTTCCTAGTCTGAGACATTATCATCTCTGGCCCCCAACACAAAAATCTGTTACTCATGGCAGACAGCTATGTTTCTTCCTATGCTTCTTCCCGTGGGGGGGTGAATAAGGGCAGCGATAATTGAGTCAAGGTTTTCAAAAGGAGCTCTAGCCTTTCAGAGGGGCTATGGCGATATACTAGGGCTTGTTCTGGGTGGGTTTTCTTAGGTTGGTTTGGTGTGTTTTGCTTTTGAGGGGATTTCTTCGGTTTTCCCCCCTCATAATCCCTGGTCCCAGAATCTTTAATCATATCAGTTTGTATGATGGTAAATTGTAATCCAGTAAACTACCTTTTTTAAAGGCAAGAATCTTCTAGGGGAGACTTCAAGGCAAACTCATTCAGCTTAATTTGTAGAAAGATAAGAAATATTTCACAGGTACACCCAGACTAATCAGCTCTGTTTAGCTTTTGCAGAATGCTCGAGGGTGATCTTTCTCCACCTAGTGGGAGGTTTGATGTGGTGTTTGCTGCCAGGTGAGAAACTGGGACTCTTCTGTAGGCTTTTCAAACTGGACTTACGAAGCCTCTCTAGTCTGGGAGATGTTAGGGGGAGAAAAGAGCAGCACGTGTAATTCCTGACAGCCCGGAGTTCTGTGCACTGGCTGCTGTTCTTTGGTTCCAGCACTGACTTCAGTCACTCTGCAGATGCAACTGTACTCTCTGCTGTTGAGAGCCCTTCCCCACCTGCCTGAAAAATATCAGAAGTCCTTCTTACCTGGCCATATGATGCAATGGGATCTACAGATGAGCTGCTTCTACTTTTTCTTTAAATAGTTAAGATTTCAGTTGTGGTTGTCACTGCGGGTTATGAGTTATAGTAGATGAGGAGGTCTGAGGTGCCTGGCTGTGGTTATCGGAGAGATTGCTCTGTCAAGAAACAAAGCTTTGCTTATAAATCTCACTGCTGTGTTGGTTGAGTTGTAGTCATTGTACAAGTGAGCTTATAAAAATGCCAGTCAGCTCTGGAGATAGGAAGTGAAATTAAAAAGACATGGAAGGATTCTGGTCTCCAAACCAGTTCAAACTTCGTGGTGTGTGTTACAGGCTCTTTTTCTTTTGTGCTTCCAAAAGTGTGGAACTTGGTAGTGAATTAGACCAGCCCTGTGTGTGTACTGCTGTACTGGAGCAGCATGCAGTTGTCCAGTCTGGTGTCGTGGTGTGGTCAGCAACTGGTAGCAGCTGCTGTGTGGAGGAATATAAGGCTGGCACAAATGTAGTGATGCCTTCTGGTAGCAGCCCCTAAGTCTGTGCTTCTCCAGCTCAGGAAGTGTTTGGATCAGCAGCCTCCTTGGCAGTGTATTTTGTGCTTCACAGTATGAGAGAGATTCCTTTAATGCTGCTGCTTACACCCATGTCAGCTTGTCTGATTGCTTTTAAACCTAAATGCCATCATCTGCAACCTTCAATGGCATGAGTTTTCACAGTTTAGCCAAGCACTGTGTGGAATATTACCTTTGTTTGACCGTTTTGTGTTTTGACTTCTGTTTAAAGCATTTCTCTATTGCTTCATAATGTATGCACACTGTCTCCTCTATCCCACCTATTGCAGTGCCTCACAGTCTCAGAACCCGGTTTTCCTGTGGGTCAGTCTCATTCTCTGATTTTTTCCTAATCCCTTGTATTTAGTGTGGCTTCTGACTGTGGCTGATTAGTGAGCTGATGTTACAGGACATAGTTATTATGACAGCTCAGAAATCTTCTACCTTAAAATTAATTGGATTGACACATCGTTGTACTTATGTAGAAGCAGCTTTTCCTAGCTTGTGCTGCTTGGCGTTTAGCAACAATGTGTCTTGTGCTACTTTATCAGTCCTCAGTTTCATGAGATTCTTCAGCTTTCTGCCCTCATCTTTTTCATCTTTAGAGATAAATCCTTTTGCATAGAGAACAAAGAAGTAGACACAAATTACTATCTGAAATCGCTACTGTATGTAATGTTTGGTGTCTGTGATGAGAGTCATGTGGAACTGCCATTGACTTCCCTTTTTGTACTTGGCTTCCAACTTTTTAAAGTCAAATCTTCTTCTATGAGAGGGAAGATGCTTTTCTGAAAGCAGCCTAATTTCTTCAGAGAGCTCGGTGGAACCCCATTGAAAGCCTTTTTGAAATGTAAGAAGGAAACTAAACTGTCCCTGTCCACACGATCTGTGACTTTCCTCAGACTTATTTATGGGCAGTGACTTGTCTCCCCATGAACAGCTGGGTATTTTTCTCTTGTTTAGCCTGCTGACTGTCTAGCTCTAACTAGTGTGGCCATTGGACTTGATTACAGACTAAACCTTGAAAGCTTCAAGCTTCGCATCACTTGCTCACACCTGGAGAATCTGACCTGTTAGTGTTTATTGACAGATGCTTTGGGTGCTTAATATCTGGTTGGCAGCTGAAGTACAAGCACAGCTCCGATTCTGTAAACCCAGGGAGAGGAGACGCAAAAACATTAAAAACACTTATTTCCTTTGAAATATCTTAGCACTTTTCTAACCAAAACTATGTACTTGTCCTTTAATGAAAGAAAACGGTATCCCTTCTGAAAAGTTCCTACTGTCAATTACTGTTTTTAAAAGTCTGCTTGTGCAGCTGCCTGTTAAAGAGGATCTGTATAAACTTATGGGCAAAAATTTAAGTATAGGCTCATGAAGTAACAGCTGTGATCCTCTGTCACATGAGCAATGTGTCCTTCTGATCATACTCTGACTTACTGTGAAGGTAAACCTGCAAGTAGCTTCTCAGCTAAACTAAAAGCCCTGGAAAATTCTTAGGCAAAACAGTGTTAAAGGTAGACCAGAGCTTGTTCTTCTGCTTGAAGCATTTGTTGAAGGATTTCTTTCACTGAAGTGTGATTCAGAATAATCTGATAAAAGTATTAATTGTCTTTATAAGTTTGACCTCCTCGTTTGTCCTTAGTAAAGCTTGCATTTAGAAAAATTGTCAGATAAAGAATCTGCAGTTACTGAGAGGAAAACATTTTTGCCATTTTTTCAGTCTGTATATTAACACATCATGATTATATTCTAACAAATAGAGGCAAGGAGTCCTGATTCTAGACCACTGCTTAAGATTTTCAAGATGTTTGCAATGCATAGTGACTGGGAATTGCAATTCACACATCAACAGTCTGTTACAGGTTTCTGGATGTCACTATCTTCCCAAAACTCAGGGTTTTCTTTGAAAAATAAAAACTCGGTTAACTTCAGCTCAATGCTTCTAAGGAGAAAAATAACAGAGCTTTGTTTTTCCTGTGGCAGGAACACTTTGAACCGTGGGGTCCTTTTGATTCTCTTAATCCTACCACCCCAGTCATATAACAGTAGCTAGGCAAGGCGTAACGGCTCGTTTCAGTCAGACCTGTGTTGGGAAGTTCAAGTTGTCTTATTGTAGCTGGTTGCACTGTAGGCCTGCTCTGTACAAGTAGGCTGTAGGCCTCAGCATAATCAAAAAATGTGACGTTCATGAAGAGAAATTACAGTTGTTACCTGAACTTCCTTTTTTTAAAGGAGAGAGGGGAAGCCATTTATCTCGGTTTGGCCGTATGTAAACAGTCTCATTAAAAAGCAGAATAGCCAATTCAGGCATAGAAATGTTTGGTATGGCATAGTACAAAAAAGCAGTTTTCAACTATGTTGTTTTACTCTGAGCAATAATCGTTTTTATAAGAATTGCGTTCTTATAAAAAGGAACGGCAGTAGTTACACAACTGCTTCTACACAGTGTCTTCAGGTCCAGAAACAAGTGGTTTAGTAGGTGCAAAATTCAACTTCTAATGTCTGTTCCTCTTCTGACCCTTTCAAGAATCTGTTTAAGGTGATCAGCAGTCACTTCTGGATCATATTATCACTTTTGTTCTTTTGCTGTCTTCAGTTACAGCCAAATGCTCTGGTAGCAGCGATCTGCTACTGTGAGGTCCCTTTTCAAGGCCCAGTTGAAATATGGAAAGCATCTTGAAGGGGTGGTGGGAAACAGGGCTCCTGCTGGCTTTTGGGGGGAGCAGCAGTCTCAGCTCTGAAGGAGAGGTCTCTCTGCAGTTCTGTCTGCTGTTTTCCTGGAGACACTTTTTAAAAAATATAGTTTAAACAATATATCTTATATGATGTTGGAATGCTTTTCCTTTTTTTGAGGTTTATAGAAACTTTTAGGAGCGAGACACGTTTGCTGATACCAAACCTGTACCATTCATTCTGTACTGCTTATCACGGTTCTCAATGTCCTGCACAGGCTTCATTGCTTCATGGTATCCAAAACAATGCTTGTCTGGAATAAAGTTGCATCCTGGAGATTCAGAAGATGAGTGACTTTTTTTGTAATGTGTCCACATAATTGCAGGATGAAATGAAGAATAAGAATTTCTCTTAAAGATTTATTGTTATGCCCAAGGGAAGGCATTGGTGTAGGTGCTTCACAGTTTCTGAACGGAAAATAACAAGATAAAGTTTTGATTTACTTGGATAAAACTAAGCAGGCATGTTCGATCTGGTGCTGTGTGTGGCTGTTGCTTTTCTAGTCATGCAGAATGCTGCACACCAGCCCTCTGTTCTCTGGCATCAGCCGACAGGGAGTTTCAAGATGGAGCTGTGGGCACTGAGGACTGCATGGACTTCGACAAAGAGTTCTTATTCTTCTGAGCTCAATGCTTTGCATTATTACTTGCGATTAGCAGAAGCACTCAAGCTGGAATCAGTGCTCATCCAGAACCTATAGATGAGCTGCATAAGGCTTCCTCTGTGCAGACTTCTCCATCTAAGCCTTGTTTTCATCCTTCTCTTCCCTCTGATCCAGCCTGAAGTATTTGTGCTTATTTGTTTAGGGGTTATGAAAAAACATGGAAGACCTATCACTGTTGCTAAGAAAACAATTAGGCCAATATTATGATCATGTTTGCTGTTTAAACTGACTCAAAACCAGCATAATAGGTCTGTTGCTTTGTAATAACTAAAGGTCAAGTTATCCTTTTGTTCTATCTTGAAAGTGTTGAGCAACTCCAGGAGCTGGAGCCTAGAATAAATAATACCTTAATTGGGAAGTTGGGGAGAAAGTGAATCAACTCTAGCGTATCATCCATTTTCACAAAGGTTGTTAATAACAAGTTTTAAACACCTACAGAACTTTGATCAGAATTATATAAAATGTGTTGCCCCTTTTCAGATTCTCGTGGTGTTTAGATTCTTATGCTTTCCTGACTTCAAGGTTGCTGCTGAATGGAGCTGTGGGGCTGTCACTAACGTTGGTTGCATTTTCCATACCCTGTTTTTGAAGCGTGTTAAACTCTGCTTCAAAGTGAATAATTCTTTGCTTTATTCATATCTTGGTAACACTGAAAAGGAGCTACCCATTCACTTATACACTGTTCAAGGAAAGCATCTGAAGCAGTTGGGAATTAAGAATAATGTTCAAGGGGGCTCTCAACTGCAGGCAAGGCTGGTGGAGAACTGGAGCCCATCTCCCACCCTACTTAGGGATGAACAGGAAGTTTACTTCTGGCCACGTGGTTTGTTGTGAGAGGACTGTTTCTTTAATAGTACTAATATATGACTGATAAACCTTCTCTTTTGTTATCACTTAATGCTGATGTGACAACTCTGCAATGCAGGTGGAAGAGTTAAGTTTAGAAGGCTCCTGAGATAGCTGGGAGAGACAAGAAGCCATGACCTGGTATCATCCAGTCTTTTATCTTACACCCAGTTTTCTGCAAGTCGTTCGGGGAATTCTGATGAGCAAAAAGAACCTGTCTATAGTCAATAATGCTACAGATAAGCGTGCGCCTATTTGCTGTGATCAGCTTTTATGCCTCTCTTCTGTGCCCCTGCCCCCTACTCTTGGAATTTACTGTTAAAATTAAGTACTACTTCCAAGATAACTTCAGAAGTCTGTGCTGAATACTAGATACTGTTCCCTGAAGAGCAAAAGTACCAGGTTCTTAACAATTAGAGGTCCTTGAATACTTTAACTTTTGTAAAAAAAAAAAAATCTGGAGAGAGAATGTCATGCATAGTGTGCCTTAGCTCAAAGTGCACTTTCCTTAGCGAAGGTTTCTGTAACTGCTGTTTCAAGGGACAAATAACAGATAATAGTTATGCTATTGAAGGAGGTATTTATCTAGTAGATAATGGTCTCTGGAGATGTGTTTGCAGGAGGTTTAGCTGCATTTTTTCCTTCATTTGGATAACTTAAATATCCAGGAATTAATATGAAAAGGCTAAAAGGTTTTTATGTAATACAGCTGTATTAATTACTGAGTATGGTTGGACAGGCAGGCTGTGACTTCTAAAGATGCTGCAGTGATCTTGTTCCCGCTGCAACATGAAAATGCAAACTACTCTTTTTAATGTAAAAGCTGAGCTGTCCTTCAATGCATTTTTTTTTTTTTTGTTAAAGTGCACATGCTTGTTTTGGAGCATACTGCACTGATGGTGCTCTGTGCTAGAGTGTACTTCAGTGAGGATGCAACTCTTGCTCTTCAGGCATCCTTTCAGATCAGCCCATTGTAATATTGAGCATATGTGAACAAATGCAGCTGGAGCAACAGGTCAAAAATAAATCCTTCTAGTATGTTATCCAGCTGATAGCTGCTGGCAGAATGTTGCAAACTGTTGTCTGCAATAGTCTTGCAACTTCGAGAATACTCCTGGATCATCACTTTAAAGGCTGTCAAGTTCTTCAGAATTGAGCTTTTTTATAATTGGATACAGGAATAGTGGCTATTATTATTAAGTATGCAATCTAATACAAGCTAGCACAAGATGTTTTCATTACAGAATGGCATGTTCTTACTGCTTCTTCAGTGGAGAAGGAAACAAACTGATAAAAAGAGTCCAACAGCCAGAAGCCTGGAGCAAACTGTGTTTCTCCTCTAGTGGATGAAGATATCCTATGAAAATATGAACGGGCTGAATGGCATCATGGAGACCTACAAAAAGTGGGAGACAAGGAGAGGGCTGCCTGGGAGATGAGCAAAGAGTTGAGCTGCTCCTGGGGAGAGGGAGGTGGATGGGCTGAAGTGCTGGGCAAAAGGGGAAGGGTAGAACTAATGTGGTAGCCTGACCCCTTCAGTGTGTTTTAGCTTCAGGGGTAAAAGCATTGGGGAAAAATGGATGTTGAAAACCTCTGTTAAGCACATGAGGTCCAGTTCAATGAAATACAGCTGCCATCACTAAGACTCTGTGCCTTGCTGCAGGGAACTTGAGTAGATGCACAGCATTAGCCAGCTACAATAACATTAGGCAGTTGGTCTGCCACGGTGCTTTGCACTGGTGTTGAATTCTCTTTATTATGTTAGTGACTACCTTTACAATTAAATGCTGTCATATCACAAATTACTATATATATATATATGCATTAACAAAGCTTTTAATCTCTAAACCATCTGTCTTCTACAAAGTGCTTTATTTTGCCAAAGTACTGTTCAGATTGTCTGATAATGTTTCTGTACTAGAATGTGGATCTTCTACAATGAAATCAATATGCTAGACCTCATACACAGAGAAAACTGGTATATTAGGACTTGGAAAGAATATTTCACTGTCCAATGCTAGTGTTCCTTCAGAGTTACAGGGAGAACAGAAGTAACTGTGCCCATCCATAATGAGATTTAGGGAATTCAGGATGGATTAGAACTTGCTTCTTGTTTAATGGTAGCTGATAGATCTATTTTCTTTTTTTCTTGCGTGATGTTTTTGGTGTGTGCAATGCTTCATGATAATTTGTGATATATAACTTGCTGTATGCACATCTATATAAATATGGCTTTTGTTTCTGCTGTTGCTTAAGCACTTCCTGCTTATGATCTGGGGAATGGGAATTAATCATGCTGGGATATATATTCCCATATTGGGTGGTCACTGTCTGTGACACAAGCTTTTAAGGTGTCTGACTAATTAATTTCATAGCCTGCTTCTAATTCATTATCTAAGTGCTCTTGGCATGTTGTATTTACATGTAGTGGAGGTATAGGTACAAAAAGATCAAATGGGGACATGCAGAAATAGAACTTGAACATTACTGTTCTTTATTTTAACATGAATTAGAAATTGATGGGAAATTTATACAGTTACAGGTCAATCTTGTGCTTTTAATTTTGATGAATGAATCTACCTAGGTGGTAGAATAATGTTTGCTTGTTGCATCCAAAGTTTTATTGTGGGTGAATTTGAATCTTATTTGGCCTATTTTCTTTCTGAATAAAACTTAACACCTTGATTCCGTTCATGCTTTTTAAGGAAGTTACTTATTTGAGTAAATAATCTCTTAACGGGTATTCATGCGTCGTTGGTAGTATGTAGCCCTTTATGCTGAAAAGCTCCAAGTCCTATAACAATAAGCCTACAGTGAACAATTCTTGGCTCAGTTTACATCAGGGCAAATCACTTTTTATGGTACAAAACTTTTTTTTGCCCCCAAAAGTGTCTTAATCCAGTGTGAACAGCAAGTATTTTTATAGAAAAAGATTAGTACCCCTTTCATTTAGCAGCTGCCACCTGACTTCTTTTTTTTTTTTATTAGGTTGCCTTGAGGGCATTGTGTTGAAAGCTGTGAGTTGAGTTCTTTGGCTGATTTTTGCGCTGTTGCTGAATGTGTTGCTTGAGCAGTCGCTATCCCCAGTTGCACATTTCTACATCTTTGCTGTGCTGATGTAAGCTTTTGCATGGCTGTGTGACGAACTGGACAGGGAATTGATTTAGGTGAAATATGAGCCAGCAAAAATAGACTCTTTCTTGGTCTCGCTGGTTCAAGAGACAGTACAAGTGCTTAGGCTGGCAGAATTTGAAGAGATGGGCAAAGAGAAGGGATGACCAGTCTGAAAACACACGGCGGGGGGTGGAGGCTCCTCAGGCAGCTGTGGGGTGGCCTAGAGCACAGGAATCTCCAGAGCTTTCAGTTATGGCCTCCTTTGTGAACCTTCTCTGCCTCAAGTGAGAGTTAACTTGGATGAACTGGAGCTTCCTTGCTTGCCACAGAAGTGTCATAGCTCTGAGTCAGTAACAGTGTCAAAAACCTCACAGGAAAACCCAGCTTTCAGCACTCTTGCCCAGTCTCCTGAAGTAGCGTTACTAACCAGGGAACTGAAGTAATCACCATGTGTTGCTATGAATTAGGAGGTTGGGGGAGAAAGGGATCTCTCTCCTTCTCTAGACATCCTGGAAATTACAGATGAGTGTGTCAGAGGGATGGCCTGGTCCCCAGATTTCTGAATTGTGTGTGTGGCCAGGAGGTTTAGTGACTAGGCTAGTGGTTCATGATTTGGGACGTGCATACCTGATCTTCCTCTGCCACAGGTTTTCTGTGGGGCCTTGAGTGACTTGCTGGATCTCCCTCAGTTCTGTGTGCTTAGAAGTAAAAACGTACGCTTCTGTGCAGCCTGCCTGTGAAAGGCTTTGATGTAAACCTTGCAGTGGTCACCATGACAGCCTTTCCTACGTTCGGAGACAAAAGGAAATCAGGCTGCTTTGCTGTCAGCAAAAGTACCATGGAAGGACCTGGTCCAGCCGAGGGCTTCTGAAACAAAGGCCGGCGTTGCCTTGCCCTGCCTGGAGGAGAGTGCTGTGCTGAGGGAGCTGCTGCTCTGCTAGGTCAAGGGAGCGGGGTAATCCATTCTAATTTATGTTCTACCTTTCTACCTCCAGCTTTTAAATGGGATCACAGTAGAGATTAGGCTTGAAAAGGGAATTGATCCTTCAACACAATGAGGATGGGAGTTTCCAGCGGGCTGCCTTTTGTGTGAGGTTCCGCAGGCAGAATCCCCAGTTCATTTCTGAGACTTCTCAGGGCCTGACAAGTTTCAAAAGATACAAGGCTGTGAAAAAAATGTGTGAGTTTGTTTGCGCAAGTTTAACCAACCTTTACTAAAGGTTCAATGCATAGACTCCGACCTGTTTCCCTTCAAGTGTCGGGTGTGTTTGAACTTTACGTGAAACATTAGCTAACACATGCCTGGATTTTTGTCCTTCAAGAGGCCTCTAAATATTTTTTAGAATGTGGGTCTTTTATTCAAGCTTATCTTGACTTGATTTTTGACAACTTCTGACTGTGATATTAGTGTCTTAAAGCAAGTAGCAAAGCTTGATTCAGTCCGTTGTCTGAAGGGGAAGAAGGCATCTGTATCCCGTGGAGCTAGCCGCCCTTCTGAAAGAGGAATTAAACACTTTTTTTTTTTTTCCTAAAATGAACTGCTAGCAAGTAGAAATGTTCTACTATTTATCATAAGAAGATAGGTTCTGTTTCTGTCAAGTCTTGAATAGGTGTCCTTGACGTAAAAAGAATGGCTAAGAAGCAAGTGCTTTCTGCCTGCTCCCCTTTAAGACCTTCTTTTAAAATTCAGTAAAGAAGGTGAAGATAACCTGTAGGAAGATAAATTTGCTCACCTCAAGTGAAAAAGAAAATGGCAGTGTCTGCATGCTAAATGGATTGAAATAACTGCTAGTGTTAAAGTTTAAAAAAAAAAATCTTTCAATTTGCATACTGGTTTGGAAAAGAAAGGAACTTCATAGTAGTATGCCTTATCCCTTCTACAGTACCAACTACTTGTTTCTCTATTCTGGTTATTACCTATTACAAAATCACCAGCTCTAAGATGCTGCTGGACATTGTCCACCTTTGCTCCGTCCTTGTGTGTGTGAATGTTTTGGCACAGTCTTCTATAAACAGGATGTGGAGCTGCCGGAGTGCTGTGGAAAGAGCATGGACAAATCCTAGCTGCTTGCAGTGTGTGTGTGTATGCATATGTGTGCTGCCTTCTTCCCCTTTTCCTCAGATGCTATTAAATTGATCTTTGGGAACTTGATCCCAAAGACCAAATACTGTAAATTAAATACAGCAGGTAGCTCTGTCTTTTGTGTTATGTTGTCACTGCATTACTTTTACTATGATGTTAATCTTTAAGGCTCTTCCAAAAACTTCGTTCTTAGCTGACCAGTTAAACTGGTAGCTTGGTAGCTTTGTATGAACAATGCATTTAATGCTGCCTCACTCTGCACGTTACACTTCTGGGCTTGAAAAACTGAGCACTGCTCTGATGCAGAATTGGTGCGCAGTCCCTGGTATATAAAGCCTCCTGAAATGGAGATGCTTTGGAGAGAATCTCCTAAATAGGATGCTTGAACGGTCTTTTCCCAGGTAAATAAATACCCCTTTTCACGTAATTTCAAGAAACATGGCATACAGCTGCTCTTTACTCCTAGTTGTAAAATAACAAGCCATTTACTGACTGAAGCAAGCTATTGGCATTATTGCTAGCAGATGCTGAACTCTTAGTGTTAACTTAAACAGCTCATAAATGTTAATCACGTTGCAATTTTCTTAGAGCTTGTCTGCATATCCCAGAGGCACTAGATAATGTCACAGTCTTTTCACATGAACCGATAACATTTCCTAGCAGAGATTCCACACAAACTTCATAATTCACTAGCTTTATTGTGATGACTGAAGTTCTTCAAAGCTGCACTTCTAACTACAACTGTACTAGTATGGATTTATTTAGATATGTTTCAGTAGACTCAAAGTAGCCGGACGTGCAGTGAAATGAGTACAGGCTTGGTCAGACTGTGCTTTTTGCTTTCTGACCCGTTGTTGGAAGTTGTATGACAAAGTCAAATCCTACTCAAAACTTTTTGAGCAAAATCTGTGCGGTTTATTGCATGCTTTGGTTTTAATGTCACTTCTGTGTTGTAATGGTTTTGCTGCTATGCAGATGTGAGAAGTTTGTTATAATAAATGTAACTTGCATACAGGCAATGCAAAAGGTATAAAGGTTGCTGTAGAAATGTGTGTTAAGTTATATGCATAACAAGCAATTAAACAGTGTGCTGTGGCCTTTTAACAATCCCTCTGACCCTTCAACCGATGCAAATGGGTTTTATAAACAGGACAGCTCCTGGGCAAACTAATCCTTTCCTCCTTTCAGGCTGGATTCTGTTCTGTCTAAACACTGGTAAGGCCCCATAATGTGCTTTTGAGGTGGTCAGAGTGATTGTTATATACCACCAAAGAAATCATGGATAATTAAATAAAACCTGCTATGTTATTGTAGGAGTCTAACATTTTGATTTCAATCACTGTGAAGGTCAGAAAGAGGACAGTGTTGTTGCTAGTGCATGCCACGTGAGGAAAATAATGCTTACTGCATCTAAAATCTGTTCCTCCATCCTTACTTTGTGAGCATTTAATGGGACTTAAAGCTGTTTTTCTTAGGATAGTGCTATGTGTTCACCAGAATTGTATGTTGTACCTCGAGGCAGCATGTGCTATGAGAACAGTGTAAAGTGCAGTTATCTAGGCTGCGGGTATCAGCTGGTGAACACACCTGGTTGCAATACAACTGTTCTGTGTGAGGCTATATGCTCTTTCTGCCCTGCTGTGTGTTTGGTGCTCTGGTTGTGCGGGTGTATACTGCTTCTCCTTGGGGCTCTCTCCTGGCCACCTGCAGAAGAATTTTTGTGGGGAACAGGGACAAGCTTTGCACGCTAATGCTGAACTGATCCTGTCCTGTAAAGTGAGAGGTCCCAACTTTAACTGGAACTTCATGGGCTTTACAAGATAGACTTTATGCAAGGAAGTGTGGTTTAGAGTCAGAAGATCATAAACAGAAGTGTTTTTTTGTGGTTGTGAGTACTGAACCAAAGATACGTAAGGCTAGGACTCCAGTGTACGGAAATCTGTGAGCCAAGGGATTGGTCTCAAAACACACATTCCCAAGGATAGGAGTAAATGTCACTCTCCGAGTAGGTGGATGTGAGAATTTCTCTGGACTTGCTCCTAAAAGACTGGAGAGAAATTGGATAGTGCATGATCTAATATTTTTGGAAAGTAATGAAATGGAAAACTTGCTGGGAAAGTAGAGGAGACTTCAAATTGTGTGTGGTTAAATCCTAAATACGTCTGCATAATAGCATGCAAGAAGGGGGAGCTAGAGAGTAGTGCTTGACTTTCAGAAACTTCCTACTTGGTCTGCTCAGCATGACACTTGGTGGTAACTTCTTGGTAAAATTGTGACTGAGCGAAGCATTAGTGCAGGAAGCTCAGGAATACGCAGAGGAAACGTCTGTTTGGGGAAAGGTGTAACTGAAAAACACTTGGATTTTTAAAGTGTATTTTTGAGCTTTCCTATTTGTAAAAAGTTGGTGTATGTTGAAGATCATGACCAGAATCAGTAGCTGGATGGTCATACTTATTTCTCAATGCTTGGGGTAAGGAGGGCTGTATCTGTAGGTGTAACTGGCATATCAGTCACGCTTTTCGGGGGGGTCTAGTTGTGTGGTTTTATCTCCAAAAGAAGTACAGAACTAAAGTGAAGTAATAAAATTAGGTGCCTTATACACGTGTGTTTCCTGCAGCAGGTAAAGATGACTTGCTGAGACTAGGTACCACTTAAAAAATCCACACTTTTAGTTCATGAAAGAGGGGGAAAAACACAGAACTGATTGAATATCTCAGGGAGGACTATGTCCATTTTGAGTGTGACAACAACTTGTTTGTTCTTCATTCTTAAACTAACAGAATGGAAGCATACTCAAATGATTGAGCTTAAGAAATGAGTTAAAGTAGTGACTTTTGAAGAAAAACATGCATTTTGGTTCTTTTTCAAAATACTGATCCAGAAATATTGTACTGTCTGCTTCCCTGGTTAAAACTAGGGTGGTATTTTTGAGCATGTGTATATATTTGGACTTCAGTGTGAATGAGGTGCTGATGAAAAGCATAAATGAATTTACAGAAGTTGTTTGTGTGCAGAAAGTTGTATACCTTATAAACCTTGGCAAACACTATTTAAAAATTAAGGTTTGGTCTCTGTACCAAAGAAATGGGATGAACAATGAAATGAACCACTCTGTGTAAGAAGCTTTCATTGTTTCTGTTCGATAATTCTGTAACCCCACTGAAAAGTCTGAATGGATGACCTAAATGTTGTTCCAAATCCCTGAGTGGAGGAATAAATTGGTCTTGAACGTGAAGTCCTGAGTTGAATTTGTAGAAGACTTGAAGCAAGCAGTCACTAAAAGGAACTGGCAGAACTTAAGCATACATCATACAATCTAAGTATTTCCTTGTGACCATACAGCTTGAAATACAGGCTAGTAAGTTGTCAAAGAAGTGCTCCCAGGTAGGGAGGCACGTCACCAATAGCATCTTTCGTGTTACTTGTGTGGCTCGTGAGTGGGCAGACAGACTCAAGTTATTAGCAGGTAGTTTTTGTTTTTGTAGATAACTTGTGTGGGGAGGAGGCAAATGGTGGAGAATAGAAATATTAAGAGGTGCAAAATGAAGGTTGTCAAAAATACTAATTGCTTCTTGTGTTTTTTTTTTCTTGCAGATTTTCAAGTGCTGACCTTCTTTATCTATTAAGTTATTATAAACTTTTGCTGCTCTGCGAACATATAAAGATGTCTCGCAGCCCTGATGCTAAGGAAGACCCTGTGGAATGCCCCCTTTGCATGGAGCCTCTGGAGATTGATGACATCAACTTCTTCCCTTGCACCTGTGGCTACCAAATCTGCCGTTTCTGTTGGCATCGTATCCGCACTGATGAGAATGGACTTTGTCCTGCTTGCAGAAAGGTAAATATCCTGGAACAGCGGCTTGCCTTGCACATGTCACAAGGCTCTTGCGTTGTGTTGGTACCAAAGACATCCTTCGGGGAAACATTCCTCTAGTAATGGCATAGCTCAAGGGTGAGGTGTTGGATCTTTCAGATTGTCTGCATACGTATCGAAGCCATTATGCAACTGCTAGTCTTGGTTTATTAAATTCAGAACTGGATTAATAGGGGAAGCTGTGGATCAGAACCAAGGCATGCTGATGCTGGGAGAACTGCCAAAAGTAAAAAGTCCAGTGATTTGGGGTGCTCATGCATTGCCAGAGTCTTTTCAGGAAGGACAGTGAGGGTTTGCTGAGGGCCCAAGGTTCAGCTAAAGTAGCCGAGCTGTCTGAGGCAAGCTTATAAATCACCTGCTTGTTTTGTGGCACTGGAGCTCTTAATCCATTTTTCTGGACGCTAAACGTGTAAAAGTTTTTGGAAAATATATCTAATGGTGTTAAATTTTAAAGTTTTTCAAAATCTAGGCTAAGTCTACTTGTCTAGTATTCTGGTCTTGTTGCCAAATGCTTAAAGGTAGTATGTTGAGAGTCACACTTAATTTCTCCCTATCTTTTGATACCTGGCTGGTACTGTGGTTGACCACAAATACAAACTTCAACTTCACTAAGTTGCCCACTTTTCCGTCGAATTATTTTCCTTCTCCTTAGTGTTTTACTTAACCTTATTACTTCCTTATCATCGATGTTTAATATAAAATTCTTTCTTGATATCTTCTCTTTAATTCTAACAATATTCCTTGATTGTAACTTTCTTGCCTGGCCTTCCTCTTTGTCTAATCGCAGCTACTTATGTCAGCTCTTTCTCCTGTTACTTAATTGTGATCGTATCCTCAGTTTATGCCTTTGGCTTCCTGTCTCATGTTACAGCTCCCTTCTCAGACCCTGAGTAATCTTACTTGAGTTCACTATCTTCATTCACTGCCACAGCTTTCTATAAGCACTTCCAGTCATTTTCTTGTTGTTCTTTTGGGCTTTGGCTACACTAGAGCTCTCTCTACTAACCTGTGTCTGGATGCCACTGCAAGCTTGAAGGCTATCCCACAGCAACATACATTTGTTAACAAATAGCACAAATTTGCTGCAGTATTTGAGCTGTATAATCTACAAGGAAGATCTACCTGTCATCGGCCAAATTGGTCTCCACAAACGATACCTGCTGTAGATGACACATGCTGTTATAGTAGTTCTCATAGTACAAGCAAATTTCTACTCTGCTGGTACAAACATGAGATTTCTGGAATTTCCTTGTTTGTGTAAGTTCCTTCGTGTACCTGGATTTATTATGCTGCTCTTTGCCAACAACTGTTTCAGTCATCTCTGATCATTTATTATTGGAAGTTGGTGGAATATATTGGAAAAATCACAGAATCAGCATGGTATTCACTTCCTCTGGGTATCTGTGGATTCTCTGACATACGGATACAGCCACAGCTGAACTACGATGTGGAATAATTTGGCACGTGTTTGGATATGCAAATATTTTGCGGAGTTGGATACAATTTGCTCAGAAAAACTGTTCTGGGAGAAAAGCTGGAATGAGCACTACCTTCAGAAGGAAGCACACCACCAACTATTCCAGGAGAGCAAGGATTCTTCTTTCACAGTCGATGAGGATTATATTCTTGATACTTTCATTTGTGGATTGCAAGATGTTCTTAAGTAGAGCTGCTGCTATTTCACTGGATTGTAGAAGGTCTACGTAGAGGAGGCTGAGGAGTACACTCCTTGTGGCACAAAGATATTGTGGTACCAAGACCCCACTGAGATCCTGGGAATAAACCATTTTGAGCTACCCCATTGATGGCAGCATCAAAGAAGTCTGAAGAAACCACCTTTTGAAGTGTGGAGTGTCTTCTGAACCAGGTATGTGACTTTGAGTGCAGTATGTTAAAATATTTCCTGTCTGTGTGTAGTAAGGTTTCTGGGGAAAAGATCTAAGTAGTATTCTAATTCATGTCAACTATGGTGTGCATCAGCTGTGATCACTTAATATGCTGAGGTGCAGAAAATAGCAAAGCAGTAAAATTCTGGCAAATACGTTTATTGTAGGAAAGTTTATAGTAGGTACTATGCTCTCAACAGGCACATCTTGTTTATAATGCATATGCTAATGCAGGATTCCTACTGCAAAATGGAATGTGAATATATGTATATGAAAGCAAGGACTCATATTAAAGCATATGAGTATGTCATGCACAATTACTTAATAGAAAACTGCTCTTGGTGCCAAGGGTGGTAAGTGCAATTAAGGTTCTCCGATGGTTTGCTCCTGTATGAAGAAGAGCAGTGAAGTTTCTTATCTGGGGATTTTGGCTGAAAGATTTGGGGAAGACTTTTGAAACGAGTCCATCATAAAATAATAGCTATTCTCTTGAGTGCTGTCTGCTGTACATTTGATAGACCTTGATTGTGCCTTGTATATGTACTGTTATTTTCCTAAGCATCTCTAACTTGCTTCTAACTGAAAAGATGTTACCTTGCATTATTCTCTACCAAGGAGAAACTATTTCTATGTACTTGAACTGATACATAGCTTAACATATGCATGTGCAGACTATGCTCATGTGGCAGCAGTCACTTGGGTTAGCATGCCTGAAATTTTCTCCTGTTAGTAATGGTAGTAGCCACACATTTGCTTCGCATTGTGAGAGTGAAGGAGTAGAGCGACGCAAACTTGAATGTTGGATGGAAACTGGTATTTGTTAGTCTAAACATATTAAAGGCATTGTAAGCTTTATGTGGCTTTTGAAATGCTTACATATTGGTTTTGCTTATTTCATTAATGACAAAAAGTGGTTCCTTAAACAGAGCTGACCTGTTCAAGTTACCGATTCCATTCAGAATTGTAGGTCTAGTCAATTGTAAGATGCTAAGCAAGCGTTCCTATTCTTTCCAGTCAATTGGTTTCTTAACTGTGAGTGAAATAGTCACTAACTAGTCAAATTAAAATGAAAATATGCTGTTCTCAAAAGAGATTTCTGCAGCCAAAAGCAGGTTTACAGGTCAGCAGACTCACTGGTTTCACTTGTAAAGCCAGGGATTTTTTTGTGGTGATTTTTTCTTTAATATATTCAGTGGCATAGGTACTATTTTTGTATGAATAATGTCTATTATTTTAGTCATAGTGCTTTAATAGAGCATAGCACTCAGACCTTAATGTCAGTTGTTAACATTTTTAAATCTCCCAAATGGGATGGCTTCAAAAAAAACCCAAACACTAACAACAAAAAAATAATGCTTAATTCCTTCACTTCAATCTCAAATGCTCTGCCCTTCACCAAATAGTATAGTTTGATATTCTGCTGTTCTTGTAGCATGGCTTTGTATTTTCTCCATTTCCTTGACTTAGTAAGCCTTTTTCCTACTACATTGTATTGAAGATAAAATAGTGAACTTATGACCGAAAAACTAAAATGTTTTAAGCATGTTCATGTTTTTCTCCTACTCCTGTCTGTAGGAGCAGTCTTCAGATGTCGGTTGTTTCCTTCTGTGCTTTTAATCCCATAACTAAATAGTTTAGTGCAACAATTTGTTTTTAGAAACTGCTAATTCTTATTGTAATAAGTATAATGTATATTATGCATAAACCTTATTGACTTTCTCTGTATTTCTCATTTCAGAGCCTATTTGGTAGCAAGGAAACAACTGGGAAATGTTTGTACATCCATTGTGTGGAAGGAATGTGACCCCATCTGGGAATGACAAAAGCAAAGTGCTTGATTAAATCCCAGCTCAGCTCTCAACAATTGGGAAAATGTGGGGAAAAAGTCTGAAAGAAAACAAAAGTTAAATTACAAGACAAGCTTAGTCAGGAAGACTAAGAATTCATCAAGGGCCATCTCTGATAAAAGGCATGAGACTACAGAAGAGACATTTGAACTTTTTCTTGTAGGACTACCAGCAACTCACAGTTAGTGTAAACAAAGTCTGGTCACTTTCCATGTTGGCAGATCGTGTTCAGGTGGCTTCCATGGGTTTTGCTGAAGAGGATTTGTATAACTGAAGTGGAGAGTATCAGCTAAGTTTAGACAGCAGATCTGTGATGTCAACATCTCTTAATGTCTTGTATCTGAAGATACATAAACACTGATAACATTTGATGTAGCTACTTTGCTTGGATCTCAAATCCTCTGCTAGCTAAGGAGATGGTCACAGTAAGCAACTACCATCTTTGCCTCTTGGCCACTGGGAACAGCTAGCCCCCTGTTTTCCACCATACAAAACAGAATTAGATACGTGCTTGGCCAAGGTGTCTTTTTTTTTTTTTTAAAAAGAAAAGTCACGGCTAATAGCATGTCCACTTCTGCGGCTGCAAGACCGGTGGTCTTCTCTTTGTTTTCTAGGGTTGGACGGAGTAAACAGCAAGTGAAATGATACTTCGAGATGCATTGATAGCCAATCCACCTTGCTTGGTTTTCACAGTCATTTTCCGCTATCCTTTGATACTTATATTCTGTCCATAGTTGAACTGTCACCTGAGTACATGAACTTGTGGGAAGCAGTCACTCTGAGGATGAAGTCATTTATTGACCTATTCTATTTGTAAAATGGCTTTGTCCTTATTTGACACAGGATTTTTCCTGTCCTTATTTTGAATGAGAGTTTTAAGACTCAAATTTTCTTAGCACTGACAGCATTTGAGAAGATCATTCTATGCATATTTGCTTCCCTCCTTAAATGTACAGTATCCCTTAATCTCTCATCATGCTACACATTAAGTATAGATAGGAGTATCTTCTATCACATCTTAACTGGGTTTCTGATTCAGTTTTGGGACTCAGAGGTGCATAGATTCATTTACAAGTCGTGAAAGTCATGATGCCCAACTATCCATATTCCATAGAACCATTAAATATGGCATAGGAGCGATAAGCATACATATGTAACATTTTGTGTATAATACAGCACTACAGTACCTAGTGAGAACTTCTGATTGTGTTGCTCAAGCGATTAGTGTTATCCATGGTAGCAAAGAAATGATGAAAATCCTCAATCAGGTGGTCTTGTACTACCTGCTGAGAAGACATCTTTGTTCCCTGATTCTTGAAGTTACTGCTGTTTAGTGCCTCCTGGTAGTTCTCCTGCTCTTCTGTACAAATAGGGAGCAGTGTTTTTTACTGTGGACAAGTAAATATTCTGCTCAGGTTTATGCTTGAGCTATCCAGTATGATTGCAGACTTGTGTTCAGGACTTCTCTGTACAGCAGTTTGCTAGTGGAAGGAACATGTTTCTCATTTGATAATACACTTTTAATGTAGCTATTCTTGGCAAGAAAGAAGCTGATCAACTTTGGCACTGCTTGTTGTAGTTTTCTCGGGTCTTTAGGGGCCTCACTGAACCTCCTGAAGACCATGAATTTTTCATTTCTTTCATAGTACCAGAGAGCAACACACTTGAATGCCTTGCCTTGCATAGGATGAAATCTGGAGAAGAAGTTCAGTCAGTGAAAGGCTGGTTTGTGGGGATCATACCACATTGCTTGGTGTAGGGCATGCTATTTTAGTTTTGGAGCCAAATCTACCCTGTACTAGTGCATTTATTTTCTTCCCATTTTTACCTGAGCTCAGCTTGACCATCATAACTGAATTAGCTCTCTTTGTCAAGCAATGTGGAATTAATTATGTGTCTCTGAAGACCTTCTTGTATACATGTGTTGAAGCTCAAGATAATCATCAGCTATAGCTCATCTCAAATGACCTTACTAACGTGGATCCTTGTTCTTCAAATTATTGTTAAATGTTCATTAAGTGAAATCTGTATGAAGTATTGAGTGTTACTTGTGCATGACAGCTTTCTGAGGAACAGTATAGTCCTAACTTGTTCTGAAAGGGCAACGTGAGTCCTTAGTGTGTTTTCATGCCAAGGTCTTAAGTGTGTACCTTTGGCTAACACTAGGTATCTTACAAGTTTAAATTGCTTTGTGATACTAAAAGCAGGTTCCAAGGAACTTAGTGCATAACCTTGATACAGTCTGATGAAGTTGACCACTATTTTCAGAAGATGTCGCAAGTATAGCGTAATGATGCTGGGCTGAACTTAAACTGTAAAATGTTTTGTTTTGTTTGGAGATACACTCAGACCATCGGGTCTTAGAACTAGTCAGTGGCTCATTCAGTAGCATCACACAAGTATGGGGAATACATGCTTTTAAACTAACCCTTATTTTCATCTGCTGTAGGCTTTCTCGGGTTGTTTAGTATGACGTTTTGTTATTCTCCTGTTAACAGAGACAGAGGACAGTCAGGGAAAATTTAAGTACGTTTTTGTTGAACATTGCCTGTACTACCATAACAAAAAGGTTTCAATGAACTTGGTGTAACATATTGGTGAGCTTAAGTTCATTACCTCAAGTCTTTACCTTAGCGCATATATCCTGTATTCTTGTTTTTAATTCATCTTCAATGCTTAGGAAAAATTCTTGTTTTTTATATACCTTCTTCTGTGCTTAGCATTGCTGTGTACATGAAATATGAAATTTAACTTTTCAGTCTAAAAAACATGAGATGGGTAAGGAATATGGAAGTACTTTGAGAAGCAATGTGGGACAGAAAACATTTCACTGTTGTCTGCAAGATGGGGCTAAAATAGTGCCTTTATACCACTAGGCACATAACCTGCACAAATAAAGCAGTGTTCCTGTGCCACAGACATTTTTCTTCCTGTTAGTTACTTTTGAGATCAAAATCTATAGTAGTCTGTTTCAGGAGTTATCTGTAGATGTATCTTTAGAGTTATCTATAGATAATTTAGAGGTTAAAATGTACCTTTGTGCAGGGAAGACAACCTCAAGTTTCAAACTGACACACAAGCGTGGCAAGAACACTATTAAATCAGTATGCAGTTAGCTGTGCTGAAACCTGTCTCATTGCTAGGAGAAGTTAACTGTGTAAAGACTGAGGCATGTAATGGTGTTACTGTAAATCTCAGTCACTGAAGTTACAATTTTGTTTAGATTTCTTATCTCCTAGTCTTCATGTTTGTTAATACATTTAAATATTCAAATCAGTATCAGACAAATATAATGCAAATATACAGGGCACTCTATGTCACCCTACTTACTATGCCATGTTAGTGAAATCTTAACAGGATGTTTTGGCTGTCATGTTGCAGCTGCTTCTAGTGTTACTAGACTGAATAGGCAGCTCAGTTAGAATGCAGTTCTTGCTTACGTCAGTATTATACCCATAAATTGGAGTATTCTATGGAAATTTGCAAGATGTTCCCTATTCTCTAAAGGTCTCAGTGTGCTACTTTTACGATATGGCTGGCCATAACAATTAGAACGGTATAACAGGAGAGAGATATTCATGTGTTAAAATGTCTGGATTAATGATTTTCAAATGTTTGTTATATGTATTGTTCTTAATTATATTTGTTATATCTAGCCATACCCAGAAGATCCAGCAGTGTACAAACCACTCTCCCAGGAAGAGCTGCAAAGGATAAAAAACGAAAAGAAACAGAAACAAAATGAGAGGAAACAGAAGATATCAGAGAATCGCAAACATTTGGCCAGTGTACGGGTTGTACAGAAGAACCTTGTCTTCGTGGTAGGGTTATCTCAGCGCCTAGCAGATCCAGAGGTGAGCACTTGACACTTGCAGATCTTGCTCTTAACTTACTGTCAGGAAACCACTGGAACATCCTTGTGCCTACCCTTGTCTGTCTGTAGTGGGTACTAAATGAAGCAGCTTTCAAAAGGTTCTGTGATACTGATGCTTTTCTTAAGAAAACTACTGAGCTTCCTACTCCAAAATAGTTGTTTTTGAGAGTATGGATGCTTTATTTTTAAGGAAATTGTTCTATGTATTCATTAAAGAGCTTGATGTTGAGCTTAAAAGGAGTTTAACACTTCTAGTTACTCGCTTTCCTATGCTAGATCTGCTGGCACAACACAGCTGTGTCAGCGCAGCACTGCCTATTCTAAAATGGGAGCCAATTCAGACCATAAAGAACAAATATTTGTAGCACAAATCTGTAAGGACAGAAGAAAAAAGTCAACAGCTGAAGTATACCTAGGAAGGAGCACAAGAGTAATGTCACTTGAAGAAAAAATTAGTAACAGAAGGACCCAGGAAAGAGTTGGCTTACTACTCTATCATTACAAAGAAGCTTTTCATTTGGGGAAACTGTTTTAAACTGGCTTAAAAACCAGCATTTTTAATAATGCTTTATTCACTTCCATCATCCATCAGCTGCAGATGGCTAATGGAATTAGTGCTAATGAGTAAGAGTACCTTGAATTAGAATGTGGAAGGAATGTACCACAAGATAAATAGATGTCTTCAAAAGTACTGTGCCAAGTTAAATTCACCTGATTGGACTAAACTGTCTGGAGAAACCTCAGATATAAGTGACTGTTTCTGAGGATTTGCTGAGACTGGGCCACATTCTGGTAGGCTGGAAAAGAACAAATGTAAAACACTGTTTTTAGTGGAGGGAAGTAGGATAGGAAGCAAAGAGAAAATCAGTTAAACGGATACATTCTTGTCAAAATTGTAGTGTTTTAGGTTATAGCAGCAAGTTAACTGCAATAACACAAAGCCAGGCCAGCACTGACAGTTGCTTGCAATTTGTTACTAAAAATGTATTAAGTTGATTTGACCAGAGAGTGGCTTTATAAAAGGAAATAATATACACAACTATTTTTTTAACCTCAAATCGTTTCACACTGGCTTTTTCACTTAATAAGTGGGAGGGTTGTATTAGGTTTTGTGGTGGTCAGTATTTTCACAGATATACCAAAGAATAATGGGTGTTTACTGAACACTGCATATAATACCCAGATACCTTGATTTCACAGAAACCTAGCCTGAAAGAGAGAGATGAGAGAAATTTAAAAAAAAAAAAAAAAAAAAAAAAAAGGCTTCAATATATTCAACCTTAGTTGAATATAACAGGCAAAAAACTTGTGTACAAATAAAGATTTGGAAGGGGAGACTGGCGGCTATTTAATGTTTCTGAAAATAGATCTGTGGATCGTAATGGAGTGTACAGGTGGATCCACTTCTGTTGACATGCTCTTGTGAAAATGTGACAGCCATGCTGCCATACATTATCAGGTGTGCCATCTGTAAAACACTTGAAGAAATCCTTCCCCTTAGGACTACCAGTCTCCTCTGGAATGGTGCCCAAAGGTGGCCTTTCAGGAGCAATGTAAATCAGCTGAAGAACAGTCAGAAGAGACCAGTGAGAGTTTCTAGTTGAATGTACGATGTGCTCTGTACTACTTCAGGGCTTCAGTGTGATTAATACTGCTTGATCTTGAAGATGTTGATGCTTCCTGAAGAAGGGAGACAAGGTGGTTAGGTGAAGTTCTTGGATCAGTATAGTTTAACTGTATTATAAGATAAATCTGAAGATGTAGTTGGGGAAACAAATGGTCCTTTCTTCCTCTCAGCTTATGTAGGCTCAGTCTGAGTAGTCACTTCTTCCCATCACAGGGAAAGAAAAAAAAAGGCTTTTGGTAGCAGTCTCTCAGATATTGCCAATTCCATTGGCACACAGGTAACCATTATTCAACAAAGTTACTTAGTATGCTAAAGATGTTTCTGCTTTGCATAGAATCCCCAAATAGTTATTACTTAACTGATGCAGCAAAAGGCAGGGCAGGATTTTTTCCTTCTGGTGTGTAATATTCAGTCATGTTTCAGTGCAATGTTGTTTCTGCAACATCTTTTCTTGCCCCATGTGAAGTGTCATAGTGTTTTCCTATACATAGCCTTAAGTTTTTTTTGAAAGATGTAGACTCTCTCAAGTTAGTTAATTTTACTCTGCTTCTCTTGGTGTGGAACAAGTGAGTCAGAATTCATCTTTTTTTCTTTTTCTGGCAATTAATACATCTGAATGCAAGTTTTAAGGTGGCTATTTTAAAATCGCAATTCATGTGGTTCTGAATTTTTCCTATTTCATGATGAATGGGATATATATTGCCAGAGCTGGGTTTGGGTAATTTGGATACCAAAAATAAAAATAAAACACCAGGTTGAATATCCTTCATTTAAATTCTTGAGTGCAGTGGCAAAGCACTTTGTCTTGCAAGTAACTGCATTTCTCACTGGAAAAGAAATCTATATCTGTTTGTCTTATTTGTAGGAAAGATGTGGGTTTTATTAATTACAGACACAAATAAGTACAATCCCATACAAATTGCAGTTAACTTTCCAATATACCTCTCTAACTTTCTTTTTTTCTTTTTGTAGGTTTTGAAACGACCAGAATATTTTGGGAAGTTTGGTAAAATACATAAAGTTGTCATTAATAACAGCACATCATATGCAGGCTCACAGGTAAGGCTGTAGAAGCTCTTGTGACTTCGATTCCTACAGAGAAAATACATGTTTGTCCTGTGAATCCACGGAACTATTCTTGTTTAAGCAGTAGGTTAAAGTACTACAAAGAAAATATATAATATTGCAAAACCAAAATTATTGTACTAGCTGAGGCATTGTCCAAACAGTTTCAAAGTTCACTTGGAAGATGCAGAGCAAGTAGAAAGATGAAAAATCGGTAGACAGGATGAGAATCTTCAAAGCAGCAGAAACATGGCATTTTTTCACTATTCTGCATTTCATGGACAAAACACCAGTAATTATTTTCAGAACCTTAAGCAGTATTTTGATGCATTTGTTCTTTTCCTTATTCTTCATGCATCAAATCTAAATTCTCATGAGTTGTTTTTGTCTACTTTCAAAAACATCTGGCCTTGAATATACCAATTTCTGAAGTGAGCTACTATAAAAGCAACTTTAATGCTCAGGTCTGTCTGGAAAAAAAAAAAATGGCATGTTTTCTTTCTAGGGTCCAAGTGCCAGTGCATATGTAACCTACATCCGGTCAGAAGATGCTCTCAGAGCCATACAGTGCGTCAATAATGTGGTGGTAGACGGCAGAACACTCAAGGTGGTAATGCTTTTACATTTTTATATATGTGCTAGGATACTGATATCAGTGCATACTGTAAAATTTTATTTGTATAGATGAGCTTATGTTCCTGAATAAAAATAGCCAGTTTAGTGGGCTACTGATTCTTGTATCTATTTTCTTACCATTAATCACAGCATGGAAGTTTAGTGAGCTTCCAACATGTGATGCTTGAGGGTTGGCAGGTAGATTCAGAGCAGAAGTTTGAGACAGATGTACCACTTCTCCTTTGTCACTGTGGCTTTTTTTGGTAAAACTTAAAAAGATTGTCTGAAAACCTGTTTATTTTCTTCTACAGAGCATTTCTGTAGTCCAAATACATGAAGTAATATTAGAGAGGAGCGTACCTCTGCAGTAGTCTTTGTGATAGTGTTTGAGCTTTTCCTTTCTCATCCTCAAAATTTCTATCAAGTTAATGTCCTTTTTCCAAAATGTTCTTGTAGTAGTAAACCTGCCTTTATCTCAAGCATTCTGTTTCCATTCAAAAGGGGGTGGGGTGTCTTGGGAGGAAAGAATATCCCAAAAGTCAAGCCTAGGTTTACTATATAAGCCTAAAGCTTACTGTGTCATGAAATCTACACTTGTCTGACTTCACTCGCTTTTTAGTTTTTTGTTTTGTTTTTAAATATGCTTCACTTCATTGATTAGACTTGTTTGTTTTTCTCCTAACAGACTTGTACTTCATTTGCTCTATAATGCATGTAAAATCAATGGGATGTGATGGTCTGTGCTCAGCCATCTTAAAATTCGTGCTGTGATGTCATACGATTTTAAGTATTTTTTTTTAAAAGCCTCTCAAAAGCTCTGTAAGAAATATTTCTTTTTTTTCTTGGTGTCTATATAAACATAGGGGCAACAGAAAATTGGTTAATATTCATTTCCTGACCCTGTTACAGAATATTAACCAGTTGAATGTAATACAGACTTATAACTACTTTATTCGTTATTTGCATTCATAATCATAAGGAGCCAAATATTTACTGAGGCTCTTATTTTGGTGTTTGTTTAGATTAGGTGAAAATAGAAGTACGTTCTAATTATCTAATGCTTAAGCATATGGATTTCTTACAGATAAACTTTAGTCCATCTTTATCAAAAATGCATTATGATAGAACTCCAAATCTTGATGGAATATTTTTTTGTAAATATAACAGTTTTTTCTCCTTCTATTGTAAATGACAGCCTTACCATCTGGTACTTAATTTAGCTAACGAATCTTTTCTTTTTCTTCAGGCATCATTAGGTACAACAAAATACTGCAGTTATTTTCTAAAAAATATGCAGTGTCCAAAACCAGACTGTATGTATCTACATGAGCTGGGAGATGAAGCAGCCAGTTTCACAAAAGAAGAAATGCAGGTAAATAATGATTGTGAAACACATGAAATAAGGCATATATGTATTTTCTTGTGTATAATTTAGTCCTTTATTTATATAATGCAGTCTTTTGCAGAATGTTATTGCACAATTGATTTTTGAGTTAGAAAAGGTGCTTAGGTACTTCACTAGTTAGAACTTCACCAGTTAGGTATTGAAAGCGAGCAGTTAGCTAAATTTTTAGTCCTGCATTGCCTTGAAACGGTCTAAATGTTGCTAAGACAAAAACACAAACTCTTAATCAAGAATTCATGTAAGCTTGAGTTAACTACTTGCCTTTTCTTCATACCAGTATGAGGTAATGTTATTTTAGATCTCTGTAAAAGAGGTCAAGGCTTTCTGGTAGGTTTTGTGTATGTGGTCAGTTATCATGGCTTAAGTATCGTATTGTGACTCAACCGTGCTATCTGAATTCTGATACATCTTTTAGCTTGTGAAGGGTATAGAAAACATTTGAAAATATAATATTGAAGGTAACTATAATAGCCCATAAATAATGATGAAGTTTTTGTATGGCAGTTTTAACAGCAAAATAATTATCTGGAGTAGGGAAGCAAGTAAATGCCTTAATTCCTCTATAGTGGTGCATTATGAAGTCTTTAGAATTTGTCCCTCTACACAAGGTATGATAAGGCTTTTAAACTCAACCTTAAGGATGTAACACGGATGCAAGGCAGGCAGTTTTTGCGTGTGGTCTCACCATGGAGGGAGGTGGTCCACACCATCAGTGCTAGCACGAATGTTGTACGAGCAGATTTTATTTCATGTGCTGGTCTGATTTGAGGCAGGGAAAGAAGAATGTCTGTCTAAGCATTTTTTTCACAAAGTAGAAGTTACTTGTGAGAATTTCCGTTATTTTTCTGAAATTAAAGAAAATACCGTGCTGGTTTAGATGAGTAGTCCCTGTAGTTTATATATTGTTTCTGATGATGAGTTTAAGTTAAATAAATAAAATAAATCAAGGAGACCCTGCAAACCAGGCTACTTCTGTATTCTACCCTACTACTACTTCCTACTACTTCCCTGTATATCTGCCACCACTTACATGTCAATAGACAGGAGCATACCCTCAGAAATGTATAGGCTTTCTAGTTTCTTAGGGTTGTCAGTCATTAATTTAGTTAAACGATTTTGAACCTACTGGATCTCTACTTGATGTAGACATCAAGTCTACAGCCTTTTGTGGCAGCAAGTCCCAGAATTTCACCATTGTCTAAAGCACTTCCTTTTGCTTGTGTTAAACTGATTACTATTTAGTTTTGTCAAGTGTCCCCTAGCTGTAGCATTGCAGTTCTTGCTAAAAGCATAACCGTTATGTTAGTTATTGCTTTTATGGTGTTGTAGAACTTGATTTTTACCTTTCTCAGCCTTCTACCCAAATTGCAGATTTTCTGGTGGTTTAAACTTCTGTAAATCAGTTTCTCCCTTTCTGTGATAACTTCTGTTGTCCTTCTCTGTACCTCTGTGCCCTTCTTAGGACGCAGAGACCAGACACATCATATTCATGATGCAGGGGCAGCAAAGCTTAATATAGTAGTCATCAATGATAATCCCTTTAAGTGCCCTCCCTAATAATGCTCAGCACATTTTAGGGTTTGGTTGTCAGTGCGTAACAAGCTAGTGGTTTCAGAGATATGTTGGCAATGACTTGAGTATCTCTTTCCTCAGTTCTAACAGCCAGTTCAGAGGTCAATAGGGTGTCAGTATAGGTTAACTTTATATAGTACAGATGTTAAAAGGTTAACTTTCCCTAGGTGTGTTACCTGACCTGTTTCTGTGGTGAAGCTTCTTTGCTAGCTTTTTGCATGTTTGCTGGGGGCTGTGGGTTTCCTTTGGAGTTCGTTATCAGCATGGTAGTTTACCGCCCAAAAGAGATTGGTATCATCAGCAAAGAATTTGCTGTTCACTCCTTTGTCATCCTGACTGATGACATTACATAAAACTGATGCCAGTCATCAGTTCTCATTGCTTGCTTCTGCATCCAGTTATCAGTCTTACCTTTCGTCTTTCTTTCTTTGAACTGTGTAAGAACTGTTTCTTTATCCCAGGGCAAATTTGTAAATAACCTTTTGGAGTGAAATCTTAAAGGATTATTTGAAAATCTCATGGTTTCTCTGTATTGGTGCTTATTGACACCATCATGAAACTCCGTATCAGTGAAGTAGGATTACCCTTTATAGATGACTAATCTATAGTCATGTTGACTCATTGTCAACAGACTGGTCATCCATGTACTTGTATCTTTCTTCATTACTTTTTTTTAAGGTGGAATTTGTCATCTGACGAGGGATGGAGGTTGAACTCAGCAGCCTGTTCACAGGATCTCCTGTACACCCCTTTTTGTAGAAGTCAGTTATATTGACAGTCTGTCAGTCCTCTGGTGCAGCTGCCAGTTAAAGGTGATAGGCTTACATACCTTGGTCAGCAATTTGTTTTTGCACGTGATCTTTGCTACTTAGGTGAATGTTCCTTTCTTGTTCCTTGTTAGACTACTTAATTTTTATTTCATTTCATATTGCTTTCTTGGCAATCATTGAAAAGTGCGTCGCATTTTTAGTGCATGATCCAGCTGAGCTTGAAGTAATGAAAAGCCAAGGAAGCTGGAGATTCAGTGAATTTACATGTACATTCCTTCTCATTAAATGGATATTGTCTGTCCGGTGTCATGGATATTTTGATTCTCTATTAAAAAATGTCAATGGATAAACTTCTAGGTTCCACAGTTGTTAACAGAGTTCAGTGTTGTGACAAACTGAAAAGAACTGGTACAACTCCAGGAAGTCTCTAAAGGTGAAGTTGGGAATTTAGATGAGACAGGTTGGAGATTCTGGTCTTTGCTTCTGCATTAATGTGTTAGGAGTTTGTCAGGAGTTGACCTCTTAAGCTGGTACAGATCAATTACTAAAATTCGGGATTATTTACAAACGTATTAAAACTAGTGTCCACTTATTGTGAGTCTCTCTTTCCTTGTAGGCGGGTAAGCACCAAGAATATGAACAGAAACTACTGCAAGAATTATACAAATTAAACCCCAACTTTCTTCAGTTATCTACGGGTACAGTTGACAAGAACAAGAACAAAGTGACAGCACTGCAGAGGTACGATGCGTAAGTACTGATGCTGGACTACCTGGCAATGCTTTCTTTCCAATTATTCCACAGAAAACATGCTTGTTCCTATTACTTCTGTTAAGTTGCCCACTCTTTTTGGTGTGTGTTATGGGAAAAACTCGAATATTGTTTATTCCTGTGAAGTTAGAGGTATTCACACTGCTTTGCTCTAATACTGAGTCTTACTTGGTTTAAAAAAATATCTGCTATGTGAATTTTGGATCACTTGTGTTCTTAAAGAAGAACTTTGATTTAATATTTGCACAAGTACATATGGTAATGATTCTTAAAGAACAGACACTAACTTTTTGGGATGGAGATGAATGAAGTCTACTCACAACTGAGTATAAGACACCTTATTGCCTTGATGCATGTTTCTTATTGTGCCTTCATATCATGACTTGGAGTGCAGTTCTTGTATTTGGTGTAAAGACCTTGGAAACTGAGATGGAAATGATCGCTTTCTTTGACTAAGAATTCACAAGATGTGAATAAAAGACTCCTTGCCTTCACCTAGTAAACTTCAATAATTTATTTTCACTGTTTTAATTGTGGATAGCACTATTGTTTGTTATAATAATATTCTGTTGAAGTAGTTTCTTTTCAGTAAGTTATGAAAAGATTTCTGCCCATATGAGTACAATCATACAAACATGAATGAAAGCCTAAGGTTATCAGTCCTCATGTAAGTTACCTACTCGGATCTTGTATTTAAGATACATAAAAACTGTTAGTAAATTCCTTCATTTTTTCTATAGTAGTCTCATTATTAATTATGAATTGGAGCTTGGCCAGTCTGTGGTTTAGCACTAAGGCCAGTCTAATGTTTTAGCACTTGTGGAAAAAATGGCATGTTCCTCTAAAGGCAAGAAGTAGTCAGTCTGGAGCTGATTTCTCTTATCACCTCAGCACCATCATTACAATGCAATCTGTTCTTTGCTGACGGCTGGGCACCATCTTGTGGGTTGTAGCGTGCATTTCTTCTTACCACTAGGATTTTTGAAATGTTTCTATGAGTCCTGTCTCATCAGTACAAAATGTAGCTTGTGAGCTGGTGAATGTTTCATTCTCCTTCACAACTTCCTACCCAGTTAGGTTCTTGTTTTTCCTGATTCGTTGATGTGATATTAGGTCTGGCAGTTTGTCAGAGGCTCTGACAACTCTGTGGTCATTCTATCGTTTGTGGTGCAAGATTTGTTTCACTTTAGAACAGAGCAGTAGCTGGGTTCTAAATAGTAAACGTTTAATTACAAATACCCAGTAGTAAGGAAGTTTCTTCAGTGCTGCATAACTGATTTTTCACAACTGTGATCTAACTTGAAAGGTCCTACTGGCAGAACTTTTTTCTTGCTGCAGAAGGCAAATGTTAAAATTCTCCAGTGCAACTTTGTGTACATGGGTGTTCATCTTTTGCTGTGTCACCTAACAGTAACAACAACTGCGTTTTACTGGAGTCCACATTCAAAACCTCTTTTTTCTACTGTCTCTTTCCTGAAGAACCAAAATGAAGGCTTTGCTATGCTGGAAGTAGAAACACTTGTTAGGCACCTGCTGGTCTGCTTGAGGGACAGGACTTTAGGTGCATACGGCTTTGAACTTCTAAGTAAAAAATAAATAAAGCAACTGTACAGGTTTTCTTTACCTTTCATTTTGGGTATAAAACTCATTTTAACTGACATTTCAAAATTAATTTTAGTATAGAAGTGACTTTATGTTGCAGTGGACGTAAGTGTATTTTAAATCTGTTAATGGATTAAAAGTCTTGTTACTTGGCTCCCTCTTGCAAGGGGGAGAATCACAGTTGATAACAGGATATGTCTTCATTGCTCACTATCTGATCGACTCATCTCTAGTTCAAATGTGTACAAAGCGAGGATGAGATCTGTAAATCAGTCAGGGTTTTCATCTCTCTGCCTGTAGTGTAGTATGTGAGAATAACAAATCTTACGATACTAACTGATATTTGAGGGTAGCTAGTAATATCATTTTTTTCTGGAGTATAAAACAGCTATGGGAGCTTCCACATTTTGACTTAATATGTAGAGAACATGTTGGATCATGTAGTAATAATGAAAGGGGCAGCAAGAGTAACATGTATTTAAAAAAAAAAAACAAAAAACAACTCTTGAAAGCTTAGTCCTTAAGAATACAGTGCTTGGACAATAGCACCCAAACACTAAAAGTAGCATCCTAACTGAAGCAAATGAAAGGCTGAATGCAATAGAAAGAGCTAGAGAAATTGAAGACACATCTTTTGTATCAAGTTTTGAGCTTATAGTGTTATTGGATGGTAATGTTATTTGAATGCATTTGGTTGCAGATATTTCAGCTCACTTCAGTTTGTATAAAACATAACTATTTTCAGTGATAACTTTGGCTTCAAGTCTTCTTTTGAACTTTTTTCCAGATGGAATGTTGTCTCTGAAATGAAATAAAATCTTTTAAAAGGGATGTAATTACGGCTTAAAACTGGAAATGAAATGAGCAGTAACTTGAATGAACAATGCATTCATCTGACTGGTCTCATGGTCTGCTAATAACACCATGGACTCTTATGCAGAAATAAAACAGCCTCATCAGGGCCAGGCTTGTTAGGTCCTGGAATATAGACATTTTTTTTTAAGTGTAAATCATTAGCTAAACCACCTTTAAAAATACCTAGGGGATAAAGCCAGTAATTCTAAATGAGGTGCGTGTAGGCCTAGATACTTGAAGCTGTCAGTGGATTTTTTTTTTCCCCCCGAGCGGACATGTTTGGACTTCAGCATTGGCATTGCAGCTCAATCTATTCAGTGAAGAAAATGGAGAGCTCTGCCCAGTTTTTCTCCTCTCCCTACCTCCCAATTCTTTTTTTGAAATCATCGCCACTTAAAATCTGAGAAACACTATCCAGATAAATCTATTCTTTTGGATTGTCTGGCACAAGGATTCATTTTCTCAGTGCTTACAATTTTTAAAACACTTTCTTCATAACTTGAACTCTTCTTTTTTTTTACTCTTGCCTTTTTCCAGACCGAACAGTAATAACAAAGATGCCTGGCCATCATTACAGAGTTCAAGTAAATCAGCCAACGGCTTAACAATGGAACACAGGAAAACGCCTCCTATATTAGAAAATGGCACAGACCCAGAACACATGACTCCAGATGGTGCAGACTCAGATTTCGGGTAATTGTGCTGCCTTTTATACTTCAGATAGCGTACTTTCTCTCTCACTGACTGGTGTGGAGGGAATGATTGTCCAGTCTCTCTGGTTGGAGAGCTGGATTGAAATCCTGATCAGGTCACAGAAAGCCAAGCTTAGCCCAGCCCATGTCAAAATGACTGGTTGACAGGCTGCAGGAGAACCCTAACTTTAAAGCAGTGATGGTACAGGTAGGGGCCAAGGGGAACTGCATAATCAGGCATCAGCAGGTTGTATTAGCTGCCTGCAAAGGGCCATGGTCCCAGCCAATGCCAAGCCATTTGTTTCTGTAAAAAAGCTTCCACGCAAGTAACGTGCCAGTGGCTATATATCAGGAGACATCACTTGGAAGAGCTTCAAGAGAAGGAACCTGAGTGTTAGGGCTGAGTATCTGTCATCTCTTCACTGTGGTGTGTTCCAAAAACACAACTGCAGAGGTAAGGGTTCCCTGATTATTGCTCAGCAATAGGAATTGAACACAGCAGATTCAATTCCTCTTCTTTGTGCAGAGGATGTAATTCATCTACTTGCAATAACTTCTTTATTGTTAGCCAATCTTATTTTCTTCTTTTGGTAACTCCCTTGAATAGAACTGCTGTTTTCTGCACGAGCGTTACCTGCATTTACTTACAGCAGTCTGCAGTCACGCTGTTACTGTTTTTGTTGGACCACCTTGCATCATACTGGTTTGGGCCCATTCAGAGGTCAGATGAGAAAATAAGGTGAACATTAATATTTCAAGAGGTGGTGTTGCTGATTAGAGAGCTAATGCATTAACACTGAGTGCTGCTGAAAATGGTACCTTATTTTAGTAGCAGTTTGTCTGAGGTATGGACAGAGATCCAACAGTTGCATCTCAGTAGTGACATGCAGCTTCCTCCTCATCTTTTTTGAAAAGAATGTGCTATATATAGGTAAATGTTGTGACTAATGGATAATGAATCTTACTCTTGAGGACTGAAAGCATGTCTTAGAATTACAGGCTGCTTAAGCAGGTTCAAGTATAATACACATTATCCTTCAGTGTTTAGGCCATCATTAGAAGTTGTTGTTGCATAGGTTTAGGCTGCAGTGTTGTGACTTTCTGTCAAAGGCTTTGAGAGAGAACGAACTTGGAACATCAGCTCTACAATCAGGATGATTTAATGAAGCGTATACAGCAAATTCTTATGCTGTTGATATTCAGAAATTACTGACATAAGGAAGTTTCTTCCAAGTGGAAGAACTTTCTTCGTGCTGTTCAACCACTTATAAATAAATCTTCACTGGACTAATACTTGTTTGCAAAACTAATCTTCTGATTTTTCTTCTGTAGTCATAAATACTTGACCTTCAGTTAGCTTTATGAATTACCAATGTGGCATTCTTTTGCCCCAAAATTGTTTTTGTTAATGGGTAACACTTAAACACTTTCTTCACAATGAAGAAGGATGTATTTTGCTGGGTTTAGATAGTCATCCTGAGAACAAATACTGGAGGAATTGAATTTTGGACCTTGCTACATGGCTCTATGCAATATCGCACTTTGTTTTCAAACAGCCCTTGCTACTGCAACTTGTATCTACAATCTGAAGTCTTTGACTAGTTAAAATATGTTATTTTGCACTAACAGATTGGGCCTGTAATTTGAATTGTATCACGTTCATGTTCTTCAGGTCCTTGTCTGTAGGACCAGTGTTCTAGGCTGTTTAGTTGGATGCTTGTGCATCTCTTCTTATGGTAGATAAAATGAAAATATCTTTAAGTTGCAAAGCCATTAGCTTGGTATTTAGTGTAACTAAAGCTGCTCACAAGTGCCTGTCAAATCTTCAATCCCAAGGTATGCCATTTTTAGCTGAGTCATGTTAATTCCCAGTGAATAGCTTTCTTAGGTGGTTTTCTGCTGTACCTTATCTTCAGTTCTCTTTATTGGCAGTTCTTTGTATTGTCTCTTCCTTCATTTTTTTCCCTTCTATCATCGCAAAGCTGTTTTCTCATTTTCTCACCTTGGATCTAATTTCTGCTAGTTAAAGCTTTGAGGCTGATGGAAAGCTTGACTTGCCACCAGGATTAAGTATTTAATTTATTTTCCTATCTCTCCCTAAACTTATCGAGGACTCACGTGGGAACTGACACCATAGGTGTTTAGAAAACCCAACTTTCTCTCCAGTAATAAAATAGATGGAACTGACAACAAATGTATACTGCTATACTAAGAGTCCTGGTTTTTGATTGGCTAAGAGTTATTCTGAAGATACTTAAAATTTTCCTTTTGTTCCACAACAGGGGAATCAACAAGCAGAGTGGAAAGTGGTGGGAAGAAAAATTGTGGCAAATATTTAATCACAAATATTCCAATAAAGTCTAATAAATACTGGACTTTTTTCCTTATCTCTCCCAATTTAATTTTGGTTTGTGTTTCTTTCAAGGTTTTTCTATCTCTACAAAATCAAATGTTGAAGTTCACGTTAAATACTTCAATGACTTACTGACTTTTTTCCCCCTCCCACTTTTGCAGCCCTATCGACAAACCTTCAGATTCCCTCAGTATAGGAAATGGTGACAGCTCCCAGCAGGTAAGACAAAGATAAATGCTGTGAATGTAAGAATTGAGTTTGTTTGGGTTGGTACAACTTGTAGTTTCAGAAGGAAATACTTTCTGAAGTATTGTATGACTTCAGTTGAAACAAAAACATGCTACTGCTGAATTGCTTTAGCGTTAAACCTTGTACTGAGCTATATATTAACTAAAGGTAATGTTGCCAATAACTTTGAAGATTTTTTTCAACTGTTAGTGAAGAATATTTTATATATAAATGCTCATGACCTAATTGTCTCTCTTCCTTCCTTGCCTGTAGATAACAAACAGTGACACACCTTCACCACCACCTGGTTTAACAAAACCCAATCCAGTCATACCCATCAGTTCATCTAATCACAGTGCACGGTCCCCTTTTGAAGGGGCTGTAACAGAATCACAGTCGCTCTTCTCTGACAACTTTCGGCACCCGAACCCCATCCCTAGTGGGCTTCCTCCATTCCCCAGCTCTCCACAGACTTCAAATGACTGGCCTACAGCACCAGAACCACAGAGCCTCTTCACATCAGGTACACACACCTCTGTACCCAGCTTCCACTGTTCTATATTGGTTCCTTTTTGCAGCCGATGCACTGTAGAACCAAAAAGTCTAGGATATGCTTTATATAACTTTCCACCACTTCCCAAATATTTGAAATGTTTTTCTACAGTACAAGTGAATTGCACTGACATAATAATTTCTTCTAAAAGAAGCTTTACAGAACTTTCAAACTGCATGGCTAAATTTTCAAAGTGCTTTAGTTTTTCTTAGCCACGTGTCTTTTTAAGTAATAGGATGAGTGACATGTATTGTACGCTACAGGTTTGTTATTAAAATTAATCTGTTTATAATCTGCAATTCCAATATCAGAAGCTGTGCAGTAGAATTCCACATGTTCTTTAGTATCCTGCATAGTTATCTGAAGCTGCCTAATCTTTCTGAAGTGAGGTTGCATACATTCAGAAAAGGTAAAAGTACTGTTAATTGCAGCAATTGAAAGATACAAAATACCACTTTACGTGAATGAAACATCATTTTAGGAGTATTGATATAGTCTTGGGAGTGGTTATCATTTATAGGGTTTCCAAATTAGAAACCTAAGGGATGTGTTTGAAAATTAAACAAAACAAGATCAGTAATAAATAGAATGTAATGATGCTTTGGGATAGAATAGCATTTTACTTACCAGCTAATCTTCTAATGCTCATCTCCTTCTCGAGGTCATAATCCTGTTTGTAAATAATATTACCAAGAAAATTACCTGCTGTTAAAGCACTATATGTACCAGTTTTGTGAGGATTAAGTAGCAGTGGGAGACAATTTCCAGGTGTTTTCTTTCATAATTGATACAAAATATATGGCTGCTATTAAAGTGAAAGTATGATGGACAGGGGTTTTTGTCTGTCTACCAACACTTTTAATCTGAAAATGAAATTGTAGGTTTGTTTTCTGAGAGGATGCTAGACTTGATTTTAATGGTACCTAAGGCAGCAGTCCAGGTTCCCTGCCAGCAGAGGGAGTTGTTGTAAGTGATAGTACCTTGTACTCATCAGCTTTCTTCACTACAATTTTTAAGGAAAAATATGGTGAAAATAGGATCAGCGTTCTCTGAACCTGAGCTAATAAACTTAACCAGTATAATACAATGAAGTGCTAACTGCAAGTGCAGGGAAGACCAACTCTTCTGCCATGCTGCTTAAGAATATTTGCCAATATCTTGTAATGCAGTTCATTATTTCCTTTGTTTAATCAAAGCACATACATCAGAATTTGGCTTTTTGTCATAATAGCAGATGCTGTGTTTTAACCACTGCTCAAATGTATCTGAGAGGGAATACCCCCACCCCCAGTTCTTTGCACAGCACAGTTGAAGCACAGCGTTAATGTTTAAAGAGAAATACTGAACTGAATAACAACTTTAAACTCTGGCCACACTTCTCTCCAGTAATTTGGGTGGAAAGAAAGTCCTAATGCTTGGTTTCTTTCTACTCTTCTTTTACTGAAAAATGCTTATTTCACAAAAGCTTTTGTGCAGTCGGAGCAGTTCTGTAATAAAACTACTACTTGCTAGTTCTACCACTTCAGCTTAAGTAGAAATCTATTACAGTCTGGTCTGAAAATGGATTTCCAAGCTGATAAAATGGAGTGTGTCTTTGAGGAATTTACAAAGAAATATTACATGAAAGATAAAACTGGCAACATAAATTATACTGAGGCTGAGATTTTTGTATGGGCAAATACTAATTCTTGTTCTAAATCTTATTCCTCTCCAACAGAAACTATACCAGTATCTTCCTCCACAGACTGGCAAGCGGCTTTTGGGTTTGGTTCCTCCAAACAGCAAGAGGACGACTTAGGGTTTGACCCCTTTGACATCACCCGCAAAGCCTTAGCAGACCTGATTGAGAAGGAACTGTCAGTCCAAGACCAACCTTCCCTCTCGCCCACATCTCTTCAGAACCCTACCCCACACACTACAACTGCCAAAGGGCCAGGCTCTGGATTTCTGCATCCTGCTGCACCCGCAAATGCCAACTCTCTCAGTAGCACCTTTCCACTCATGCCACAGAGGTTCCCACAGTTTCAACAGCATCGAGCAGTTTACAACTCCTTCAGTTTTCCAGGCCAAGCAGCTCGCTATCCTTGGATGACCTTCCCACGCAATAGCATCATGCACTTGAACCACACAGCAAATCCCACCTCAAATAGTAATTTCTTGGACTTGAATCTCCCACCACAACACAGCACAGGTCTGGGAGGGATCCCTATATCAGGTAGGTGAATCAGGACAGCCGTGAATATGACTTAATGCGTACTTTCAGTTTCTGAGTCAGGACAGGGAAAGGTAATAGCCAGTTACAAGTGGTAGAACTGTCTCTTAACTGTCATACTAGGCTTATGAAGAGAGGGAGGAACATCATTTTCAATAGACCCTCTCCATTAAAAAAAAAAAAAAGTATATGGATGTTTAGCCTTGTAATATTGAGCTTTATAAGGAAGGTGGAGTATTCTGTGCCCGCTTAATTTTGTGCCAAAATAGACTGGTATTTTGGTTCTTCAGTCTTGCCAAACTGGCTTTCCTTAAGGGTAGGCCATGAAAGTAAATCGTGACTTCTGTGTTGGTGTGAGGTGCTGACCAAAATTACTGAAACTGCAAAAATGTAATGATTTGTGCCACATGTCTTGGCTGGGGTTGTTCCCTCTTGTGCATAACCAAATGGATGCATAGTAAAATGTTCAGTGCTGTTCATTTCTGTACTTCAGATGGCCTTAGTAGTATCACATATCACTCTTTCACTGAATGGATGCTTGTAATGTTTGTAAGAGGCTTCATCCTGATTGTAAGGCTTGTGATGTTGGAGGAAAATAAATGTGTAATCAGGTCGTTTGCTGCCCTGAATTAGCTGAGAGGCTCCTGCAGCAAGCTTTACAACTAAGGAGCTAACTTTGACAATAATTGTTCTGATTAAAACTTCATTTCTAGAATTTCTAAATCCTTCTGCAGCTCCTATATGGCTTGGCCCACCCAAAAATTATTTTTCTATTGTATTAGGTTTATAAGGAAGTGCAGAAACTCTAAGTTCTTTGTAGCCTTGACATGAAGAAAATGGTCTTGAGATGTTGCCAATGGTAGTTTCTTTGGGTGGGGTTTGAAGTACTAGGTATACTGTAAGGAGGTGACCTAGAACAAGTCACTTTGGTTTTGATGCTCTAGTGCAAGAGATAATTCTGGCTGTTCCCTTGTTCTTTGTCCTCTTTGGAGGCTTATTGAAGCTGTGGTACTGCCCTAGAGTTGTCTGTTTCATAGTATAACTATTTTGTCCAGATGACAAATGCAAGTAGTTCAAAGTCTTTATGCTAGCAGTGACAAAGATTTAAAACAAAAATGGGGGGGGGAAGAGTTGATGTTGAGTCAAAAATGCAGCACCTATAGCACTGCAGACTGTTGCTCTCTCTCCCCTAAACTGCAGAGAACTTACAGGAAATTTTCTTGTCTTTACTGCTGAATTGTAAAACCCTCCTCGTCAAGAGCCTGGTAACAGTGCTTAATCTTGTGGATTAAGAGCACAGGAAGATCCTTCAGTGTTGAAAACTGATCTGTTTGCAATGTAGGTTATTCTCAAGTTTGTCAAAGTATTTTTTTTTTTTTATTTTTTTTTAAAGGCATTATTTTAATTGCCTTTGACAGTTTGAAAGTAGAAGGCTTGGTACTCCTGAAGAACCAGTTGTGTGCTCTGGTTGATGCACGCAGCCCATGTCACGTGCTTTTCCCATATGTTTTAAGGCAACAGAGATGGTACTTGAATGTATCCTTTTTTGTATACAACTGCTAGAACCAATTAATCTCAAAATACTTTTGGCAGATACAGTGCTGAGAACAGAAAGCAAACATCTGCTGTAGTCTCTATGGAAAGTTCCTTTGAGTTGGTTTTAAACTTGTTATAGAAAAAACACTGTTGCCTGGTTCACAATTAGATAGCATTAGCAGTTGCTATGCAAATGCTTCTCAGCTGATCTGCATGTCAGTTCACTCTTTTCAAGGTACATCGGATCTGTGTGAACACAGATTACTGCTTTTTCCTTGTCCTGTTGTCAAAAATCAGCTGAAGTGTCAAGTAGGTCTGGTATTGCTTATGCTAGTTCACAGAGTTTGTACTACTTGTATAGTGTTTAGTGTCTTGGGTTTCCTGCAGTGATTCTAACTGCTTCAGAAATACAGTTTGGAAATCAGGAGGTGCCCTCATGCCTCTTTTGATATATTGACTTGCTAGTTTCCAATTCATTGAATTCATTTTCAAAACTGTATCTAGTGCACAAGCTTTACAACAAAGTGTTTTGTGAAAGGGTAATGCCTGTTCTTTACGCTTGTTTTTAATCTCCCAGTAGCAGGTATGTAATTGTAGGACTTCCCTAGTTTCCATATTTGATTTATGGATTCAGGGAGGCAAGTGGCATACGAGTAAAGAAACCATGTAGGCATGACTTGTTAGTGGTTTATAACAGACTAGCTGGTGTAGAAAGGCCTTCTGTATCACTAGAGCCATTTAGCAGTATGGAGGAATTAGCTGCAGTATATCTGAAGCTCCTGTTAGCTTTGTTCTTAGTCTGTATTAAGGTATTTTAGAAAATGTCATCAGCTTGGCTGTTTCAGATATAACAGCAAAAGAAACGGAGTGTAAACCAAACCTTCATGTTGTTTTCTAGCAGAGACTCTAGTGCTGTCAAAGTTGCATGTTTGCTGAGAGATCTCATCAATATTTTTTTTACAAACCATAAAAGACCATAAATTCCTAAAGCAGATAATACGGGACAAGCCATTTAAAAAAAAAAAAAAAAAAAAAAAAAACAAACACATTTCTTCTGTGCATCATTCTGCCTGCTGTGTTTAACCAACCCTTTTCAACTTTTCCACTCAGTTTATGTGAAAACAAGCAGCCCTTAAACTCTTCAAAATAAATTGTTTTTCAAAGTTAGTAAGCTACTTCCTAGGCTTTCTAAATCCCAACTTTAGCTGGTTTCACTTAAGTGTATTTGTGTTTTTGAAGCTTGTATGAAAAAAGAAATGTCTCCTGAACTCCTGCTGCTTCTGCTTTATGTACACATTGGTATTCCCATGAATGTGAAGTACTTGTGTTTGACATGTTAAATGTAATATTTTAAAGGTGCCTTTTTGTCTAGTTTCAAATCAGATCTGTGCTGTATTTCTAATTCCATAGCTCCAAGTTGAGCTATTTGGCAATGCACGCTAGATTTAAATGGAAGGGCACAGGTGCTACCTAAATGAGAGCTTAAAACATTTAAAAAATACTTTATATGTGGAGCATGGTAGCCTGTTTCTCAGTGGTAGTACTTACTAAACTTACTCTGCTGCTACCAGTGAAGTATAGACACAATAGATTTCATAGTAAAATTATGCATATACTTGAAATCTGCCATATCCATCAGACATGATGTTGTCCCCAATCTATTTCAATGAACTTTTTAGGGCCAGTTTAGGCTTTAGTGGAATGGGTTAGATGGCTTACTGTGTAAATATGCCTCAGGATAAAAGTTCAGTGCCTTCTTTCTGGACAGCATGGTTGTTGCTAAAAGCAATCTTACCTTGGATGGTGTGGGGAGGGGCTCTCCTTTATGCTGCGGATAATGACTAAGGAAAGATGCACCAGCAGCACCATGAGTAGATGTGTGCCTTTTTTAATATTACCGCAGGCTATCAGAAAGCTTTGATAGTTGATACACTGTCATCTTTGCTGCCTTACCTGGTTTGATGGTCTAAAACAATATAGTATTGGGTCACAGAATAGAGTAGGGCTCTGTTTTGAGACAGATGATACAATGAGATGCATGGCTATAAATAATGGGAAAACAAAAAATAGTTTAGTGGGTGTTTGGTAGGCATGGATTTTATTACATAGAAAAAATACAGGAACAAATTTACCCAGCTAAAAGTAGGAAAAAAAATGTAAATTGGCTAACCTCTCCTGACAATTTTATGCAATACGTGAGTAAAATTTTTGAAACATTGGCTGTTGTTTCATGTATTAATTGCATAATTATTATGAATTCAATTCCAAATTAGGAGAAAATGTAATTGTAAAAACTTCTCAATTCAGTTACAATGAGATGGCTTAATTCTAACTTTTCCAGGACTAAAGGTACATAACATTGTGTGTATTATCTGTTCCACAGATACTAAAAATCTATGATACTTGAAATAGTCAAGTGGATATAGAGACAGTTAGGAAGCATAAAGACTTAAACCCTGTCTCTAGCAGTATCAGTACAACTTAAACAGTGCTGTCTCATGTCCCTTTATTTTGTTGCAGTGCTTGAGAGAGCATTTTGTCACGCTTTTCCTCTTGGTCTGACAATGTGAAAGGTTTAATGCCAGTTTTAAGTTAAGTATAGGTGCTCATACACTTAAGAGTAAGATGCATTAGGCCATTAATTTTCTGTTCTAAGCCTTTAAAGAAGACTGCTTGCTCCCTTGATGGTCTTCGGTGACATTTGGCTTTCTGTCAAGCCAAAGCACTGCAGCTTCATGTTGTCTTTTCTGTGCTCCTGATAAGATCTATGGCTGCCTGTAGCTGAAGCCTTTATCTGATTAGGTGTAAATATTGAAAACAGTGAATCTGTTGAAAATCTGAACTGAAGCAACTAATTGCTTAAGTGCTGGGTTTGGCACCTCCGAAGGCCTGCATCCTTCCAGAGCACAGAGCAGCTGCTTTCTGAAATCGATGTTATGCCAATGTCGAGATTGCTGCTCTCTTGAAAGTAGAGGACTGAACACTGCTTTTAAATTGTTGTATAAATAGGGTGGTTTAGAAATGACCCTCGTCTATTTCCAACATTGTTTTTACTGATCATTGCAGAGATCCCGTGTGCTGTTTTCATCAGCAAATATGATGCCATTCTTGGTCTAATCTCTGCCATTGGATATTCTGCTCCTCTCATCACTTCTTATGCCCAAGGTATCCAGTATCTTGTCATGGGGGTTCTTGGGCCTTTTCCCTTTCTCCCAGCTTATTTTGGAAATCCTTTATTCCTGCTTGCATTCCCCACCCCTGAAAGTCAGAGCTTACTTATAAGCTCTGACTCTTCCTCCCTTTATTTCCAGTCCTGATTAATTTTGTATTTCACTAGTGAAGAGGTGAAATGCTCAGCACCATATGTAACAAATTCAATTGGAAACAAATTTTTGGCTTGCTTGCTTCCCTTACTCCAGAGGTGCAAGGAGGTATTTTTAATGCTGCTAGGTTTAAAATACAGTGTATGGAAGTGAGATTTCTGATTTATTTTTAAAATATTAAATCTGTAGCCAATTTTAAATCACATGGTTTAAAGCCTGCTGTGAATATTCATTATCATACCTCTGTTACCTTGTTCATCAATTCCCATATACTTTGCATTCACTAGTAAGTCCTGTCTTCCGTAGCAACATAATCTTGTCATTCTTTTTGAAAACTTCATCCCCAGCACCTATCCTTCAAGTCTTGCTATTTCTCCATCTGTCTTAGTCTCATTTGACCTCCCCCTGCCTCGGTGCCTTTTTGGTGTTGATACAGCAACTGTTTTAAAATCCTATGGAATTTTTCTTAAGATTGTACAGGAGATAATGTTCCAAATAAAGCTTACTGTATAAATACCTATTCCTTCATCTCTGTGAGCTTGGTTCAAGCTCTTACTAAATTTTTGAAAATGTTTAATCCTAAGATTATTAGGGATGGCAGTTAAGGACAGGCATTCTGCTTTTCTTTTTGCCTGTTTTTTAAATGTCTAATTTTCCTTTGAAAGAAAAATGTGACAATGTAAATATAAAAATAAAAACCCTCCAACTTTTCTTGGCTGCAGCACATCAGAGGAATGACTAATCATGTTAACATAGCTAGACTCCAAGCAAATGCTATGTTGGCTGAAATTGGCCCGTGTGGCTCACCTAATTTGCACCCTGGCCCATCAGTCCTGACAGCTTTCAGGTAACTCCCCAACAAGAAGCAGGGGAAGCAGACACGGGGAGGGAGTTTCAAGTCAGCCCTTCCTGACTGTTCTGTGTCGCCAGTAGTCTCACAAAGAAGCTTTAGCTGCTTGAGCACTGTGGCCTTTGCCTGTATTTTAGGGATGGTAGACTGAATTTATTGCATGAAAGCAAGAACTTTTCACTATTAAACTATTTAAGAGCAGTTCACCAAATGTTATAAAAGCTGTATCAAACCAATAGTGGTGTCAAATGAGACCACATCTTGGGAATGGACTTGAAACTTCAAATCTTTCTGGGTCAAGTTGATTTTACAAATTCTAATTATGGCTGAGTTTTAACAAAAAGCACACGGTTCATAAGCTTTCTACATAAATGTATTTCTAAGTAAATCAACTTGAATAGCCACTGAGAAAAGTTGAGCATAATTAAAAAAAAAAATTGTAATAGTTCAGGAATGTAAGTGAAATACCCTAAAGAAACAACAGCAATTAAAAGAACAGTGTTATGAAAAGTGTTTTTTCCTTCAGAATGACACCAAATCTCTCTTTTCTCTGCTTTGTCATCTCTTTGTTCCTTCCCCGTCACAGCCTCGGTTGAATTTTAGCTTGTCCCCAAAGATACCAATTTAAAAACTATACCTGTATATGTGTATATTTGTATTTAAAGTGGGTCATCTCTGTTGGAGGATACTATTTAGTAATCAGAATTACTGTCATGATGGGGGGTTTGTTTTTCTTTAGGTTTCTTGAACCTTCTCACAGAATGAAATATATATACACCTCAGCTGTAATGGTTGCATACATGGAGAAATTAAAAATGTGCCTGTAACTTCTTAATGTATGCATGTACTGTACGAATGCTGTTCTCGCAGCCTTCATCAGTGGATTGGTTAGGAATTCCTGGAATCCTGAATTCGTAACTGTATAGGCTCTTGCTAATTATTGATCATGACACTGAAGATCAGTTTTCTTTACCAGTTCTAGTTACTGTATTGACCATGGGGAATATCCCGTGCTTTGTTTTATACTCACATATGCATGTACCACAAGTACATGTAAAGGATTTTCATTTGAGGTCAAAGCCTTTTTTTTTTTTTTTTTTTTTTTATTAACAGTTAGGATAACCTAGTAAGATTGAAATCTGATGCAGAAACTAAGGGTAAGCAGCAGGTATACTTAAGTGAAAATTGTTTTTTTCCCTCAGGTAAATGGAAATTGTATATCTTTCAGATTTCTAAGTCCAGTTTTCCATGTGTAGGATTCTTCATTGCAGTGCCTTTAACAGTCTTGATGAGCTCAGTTTAGGTTTACATTAAGATTTGGTATTATCAGTGATGAGAACTGCATTTAGTCTTATGAGATCTATTCTTGGATGAGGAATTGGCTCACACGAAAAGGGTATTTACTGACTAAAGTGGAAGTACTACAGAATGTCATTATTGCAGGTAGGACAGTGGACCCCAACTTGATTGAGGTCCTACACTGGAATCCTATATACTTTCAGCAATAAATAATTAAAAAGTAATAAAAATGCTGGAATAGTCCAGGATACTCTGAAAACATCTGATTCGAAGTCAGCATGTTTTTCAAAGTGAGCGAGAATCTTGATTTGAAATTTTCTTAGGGCTTAGAATTAGGTGGCTGGCTGCTATAATTATATATTAGATTTGGTCTCTTGAACTGTGGTAAGTACAAGTCAGTCACAAGGGCAGAATACTAATACAAAATTGCTTTTTCTCAAACCTGATTTAAGTTCTGACACTGCACATACAAGTAAATATGAATCTTCCTATTGAATATCTGTCTTAATAGTTACTTAGTCAAAGAAAGCTTAAAGGTTATACTGTCAGACCTTCAGCAGAAAGGAAAATTATTTAGAAAAGTTTTTTCTCCTTCAAAATGTATAGTTTAGAAATCAATATATTCCTCTTGTACTTGATAGTTTGCTTTACTGGCATCTTTTTTTTTTTTTAAAAAAAAAGTGCAGTTTAAGTGAAAAAGAGTGCCTTTCTGATTTACATGACATCTATTAAATTGGGTAGATTTGGGATTAATATAACCATAGAAATCAATGTGGTATTGAGATAAAAGCTGCCTTATTTGCATTACTTCAAAGTTCAGAGTAGAGTAGTGCTCTTTATTACCAAATCCAATTTTGTGTCTGTGTACATGTATTGCTGTTTTCCCTTGCTCTGTGAGTTCGTGACCGTAAGACTTTCCTGTGAAACCTGCTCTGGGGAATGATATTTAGAAAGCTGTTTTCCTCGATCACCAACTTGCTTCTGGTGCTTAGAGAATGTCTGTGAGGCTTTTACATGTTTTCCTTAGCAGCTTTATCTTCCAGTACTCCTGTCACTTCGTATCTCCCTTGCATGAAGTGGCTACTTGTATTCCTGATGAGCAGTGCTGCTGTTCAAATGTGGACAGATTCAATCTTAATCTGACAGTGATGTTTTCAGGCTATCGTGAATCTGTGTGCCGCTTTGGCATTTAGTTTAAGCATTGTACGTTTCATTGATTCTGTGTTTGGGATTTCTAGGAAGTCTGAGAGTGAAATCCTTAGGCCACAGCAGTATGAGCAGAATTTTACTCACTCAATTTCATGAGCAAACAAGCTCACTTGTATTAAAGTGACACAGGTATGGTTTTATCATCACTGTTCTGATGATGATAGAGACTTTGAATGAAAGGTTTTTGAATTTCTCTCATGTGATGGGAATCACTTCATTTTAGGATGGAGAAAAATGTCCTCTCCTCTCTCCCCCTACAGAGTGAAATATTGGACATATTTTTGCAAAAGAGAAATGCCAATAGTAGAGGGGAGTCTTGAGCTGAAAATGAAGAAGCCCCTATCACTTCAGAACAGGTTAAGGAGCTGTTTCATGGAAGTTTCATGGAAAGCACAGGCTACCTGTGGTATCTGTTAAAATAGTAGCACAGAGTGCAGGCTGGGACTAATAGGGATGTCATACCAAGGGTATGCTTTGGTGGTGGCCATGCTTAGCTCTGATCAAGTAGGGAAAAACTCCTGGTGAACTCCTTCAGGTCCTTTCTTGTTCCTTTTTTTTTTTTTTTTTTTTCTGTCCTGGGCCCAGCTTTGTAAATCTGGTTGTTTTGCCAAGGCTTCAAAACTGTTACTGTACAGTGTCCTTGAAGCTTTCATAAGGGCCTCCTAACAGGTCATTGCAGTGGGCGTTCTGGTCCTGAGCACACCTTGGTGTTCTGTGTGCTTCTGTTCCTAACTTGTGCAGTTACACAACGCTGCTAAGAGGTTTATTTTTCTCTCATACAGTGGTTTCCCTCTGAAATTCTTCTGCTTATTTGAGGCTCTTCTGTAGCACTGTTGTATGCCTCAGTCACACACGTGGCATACTGATGGGTTCTTCAAAAATAAACAAACAGTTGCAACCCAGATTTGCAGGACTGTTTGCTCTCCAGGAGGACCAGAACAGTTAGGACTCCTGGCATAAAGATATTTAAGTTTTATGCAATTAGTACAATCAAGCTCTTATATTAGCTTGGAATATAATTTTGGCAAAGAACTGCACTTGCTTTACATTCACGTAATGTGATGGTCTTGTGATCTTTGTTATTTAAGAATGTGCTGATTGAGCCTTGATACAGATTTGATCATAGTCTCGTATTGGAATTAGGACAAAGATTTGAAAGGGTCCAGTCTTTGTAGGACGTTGATCTCAGTGGGTTTGCCTCCCACCAAATAAACTGGGAGACGTGCTATCCCATTGCCCTTGATATTAAAAAAGATCAAGTGGGGTAGCCAAATTTGAAATACCTGTGTGTTTTAAATGGTCTGCATTGTAGTGTTGTCTGTCAGAACTCATGAAGTTGTGAAACTGACAGTTATGCAAGCTTCCTCCCAAGTACTGATTATATATGATGAACCAATGCTTTTTTTGCTTGCCTATCATCCCCTTTACCATCTCTTCCCCAAATACATGTCCTTCTACCTGATATGAAGGAACAAAGTCAAAACATGTCAGATAAAAAAGGCAGTGCAGTAAGACTAGCAGACTGGCTGCTAGGATGTCATGATGGGGCAGTGACTTCATTAACAAATCATGAAATCACCAGCTTTATACAGATCAGACTTCCCAGTCGTACGCTGTTTTAAAATAAGTATTTTTGCTTTATGGTGGATGGATAAACAGGTTATGTCTGTGGTGAAGCATTTCTCTTCCCCTTGTTGGCTCAGTTTAAGACAATTGTTAACTGTTAAAATTTAGGTACAAGCGCTTCCATTCATGGTGACATACTACATCGGAAACATGGAGAAGTTCAGTGCCAGAACTGTGGGGTCTGTTTACCTCTGAAAACGCAGGTTTCCATTAGAGCAGATGGGATTATGGAATGCACATTAAGAGAAAGTTAAGTTTAATATAGTCTGTGATCTGTATGTGAGCCCTTCTTTGTGTAAATAGTGGCGCTTTCAGGGGAGCTTCACTAGGTAATTCTCTTGTCTGGGGGACAAGGCTGCGGGGTGGGAAGGGAGGAGGCTCTAAAATGCTTCCAGTTTATCTTGGTGTATAAAACCTTTTCATTTTTGTGAACTGTATTTGGATTCTGTTTTCCCACTGTCCCTTGACATCCTGCTTTAAATTGGGGTGAGGCTGTTGAAGGAGACGTTTCCACTCTTTGAGAGAGGGAAGGAATAGTGTGTTGGTTCTCATGTTCATAGGTTATGGTGTCCAACCAAGAAGGCTGCTAGCCAGTTAAAAATTAAACCTATTTGGTAGCAGGGTGTAAAGTTGGGAAAGATGACTTAAAAATGTCTTTTAGTAGATCTGTAGTAGTGGGAAGCTACCCATTTGTTTACAAACACGGTACTAGCTTTATGGTCAAGCATGAACTTTGTTAACAAAAAGAATGAACTTGCTGAGAGTCTTATTTACTTTCTGCAGGTGGTGGAAGTACTTTGCGTTTTCACTTAGACTCATGTTTAAAACTTGTCAGACTCCAGCACAGGCGTGCTGATCTAACTGTGTGGTTTGAGTCTTGCTGGGTGGTGCCCTGAGATTGCTCAGGCGCTGATTTGCATCAGGGTGCTATGTAACTGGCTGTCCTAGCTGGTTGCGGCCAGTAACTGCACAGTCAGAGTAGTACAGGAGGCGTTGTAGGGCTTTGCAATCTCTGCCGATCCCATCTACCCATAACCGTCAATGCTTGTAACCCCTTCCCAAATGCCATATTGCAAGAGTAATTGCTGCATCTCTCCTTGGAAGCAGTGAGTCTGAGGAAGCTGAGCAACTTTGCTCATATCTGTTTGTTGGCTGGTTTGTTTTTTATAGTGCTATTAGGCAAGCCAGAAGACTGTTACAGGCACCTGAGTGATGTGGTGCTTGCTTTTTCTTTATCAGAGAGCAGTATTCTTTTTTTTCTCTTTCATAGCTTGCTTTTTAGTCACATAAAACACAGCTGTCTGGGAAAGTAGCATCTCTTGGAATTTTCTCATTTGCTTGTACCTAGGAGCATGAGATTTCAATAAATTAAAAATATATAAATGTTGAATCCTTTTAGGACTTCGATCTCTTGCATTCTGTGATTGTAAGTGGATTTTGTACTGACAGCTGAGATAAAGGACATTTCTCCTGTGTCTGTCTTGTCTTCTGTTACAGTAAATACTAATGGTACACTGTGCCTGCCTTGCAGCCCGTCACTTCAACAAAAAGTGCCAGCCTCTTCTGTTCTTTGAAAAGGTTCCATGGAAAAATCTTGTATTTCAAATGCTTGTTATCCTTCTGGACTCTTATGTACCCAGTACTCTGTCGTTTTGTATATGGCAATAACATGACAACAGTCAATATTTTTTTCTTAGCCCAAGGTAGCCTAATACCATACCATATTTATTTCCCTATCCCATTTCTTACAAGTTGTTTCTTTGTGGTGGCTATGACTTCATTAGACTTTCTTGGTGACATTATTTATCAGTGTGTGTATGCGTACAGGCATGTTGCAGGTGTGTAGCTTATTTGCTGTCTCATGGGCTTTGAGGGCGTATTGGGGTTAGTAACACCAGTGATTATCGTCATCACAAGCTTGCAGATCCCCAACTCACAGGTGTTACAAGTATGTTTGCTTACATGTGGTCTTAGTAAGCATCTTGTACATGCTTTTTGCCTCCGCAGTAGAAGTAATTAAAGTGAGCTGTATTTCCTTGCACAAGCCTTTGGAAGCAGTGGTAAGAAAACAGTGGAAACTGATACTGTGCCCTGGGGAGTCTGTCACAGTTCTTTCTGTGGCGGTGAGTCGGCTATTTTTGTTCGGAGAGCTGAATTTTGGAACTTATCTCATAGGCTTATGGATGTTGAGAGGATTGTGGGCAAAAATCTATCAAGGATATTTCTGGCTAGCACTTCTTTTTTTTAACTTCCAAATTTTTCAACCTCAGGATCAAGCAAATATACAGGTCTAAATGAAAAAGTAATTAACACCAAATTATTTTAAATATTTTGTGAGCATTGATATTGCCAGGAAATGAGTTCTGGAGAGCGCAGGAACTAGGTTTGATTTACAGTAAAAGAAATGAAAGTACAGATGAAAGCCAGCTGCATGCACTATGGCTCCATGCTAAATGAGCTTAGAGCCAGTCACTGATAAGCCCGCTCTTTTCTTCCAATGTGACTTACAGAGCAGCCCCATCGAACACACTTGTTGCTTCACATGGTTGTGTGCACACGGTCATGCTGAAGTTGGGATGCCGGGCTGCTTTTCTCACATCTGTGTTCTAAGGTTACTAAAAGCTGCTCTGAGTTACTTGCTGGAGGCACAGCTGCAGCTCTGTTACTGCTTGGGCTTTTTTTCTCCTGAAGCACATAAAATTTGAATCTGTAGATGGAACATGCCCATTTAGTAATGGGCAAGCTTTAGGGTTTACTACTACCACATGATTTCTTGACTCATTATTTCTTTGCTTACTGTAGTGCTCAAGTTCTCTTTCATTTTAGTTGAGATACTTCATGTGCTAACCTCTGAAGAGGGGTTGCTGCACCTTAGCCAGCGAGTGGGGATAACATCAGTCAGCAGTCAAATTGCACTCCACAGACTTGTCCACGCAAATAGGACGGTTTCTGTAGTGCACTCCGCATTTCTGCGTTGTCCCTCTCCAGGCTCCGTGTGCAGAAGCAGTCTGGCCACAGATGTCCTAGATTTCAGCTGCTGTCCTGCTGCCTGTGGGCACTGGATCACACAGATGCTTGTGCTGGAACAAACTGTGTTAAGCATGCCGAGGGTTAAAAATGAATGCATTGACCCAATAGTCGTCATAGGTAAAATGGGTATAGCAGGTCAGCATAGTAAGTAATTTTGAAGCTCAGTTTTGGCATGGGCTGAAATACAACTTACTGTTGGTGTTTAAGTTGCTATAATTCTGTACAGAAAGAACATCTTAAGTTTTGTCTTCATATATGTAAATACATGTATGTATATAAATTCGGTCTTGGGACAGAGAGTTCACTGTGAAAGCACAGGATTTCAAGAATGTGTTACAAAAAGGGGATTGCTGGAGATATCAGCTCTTTCTGAGCATTGCCCTTTACAAAAATTGCCAAGGAAATTTTTGATAGCAAGTGAATTTACTTTCTTCAGTCTCCAAAGTTGCAAGTTAGTGATATCCTCTAATTTTCTGTGAAGACTTCAATCTCCTCAGTTGTTGATGGAGTAGCAGTGTTCTGTATGTATTCCATAGTAATGCTGCTAGATGACATCAAGGTCTTTTCTTCAATTAGGACAGGTGGAGAAGGCTTAAAAAAGTCTGTATTCTAATTTTTTGTCACGGTGTAGTGCCAGCATGCTACCCACCGCTCTCCTTTCAAATATGTTTGACAGAAAGCTGTATTTAATATTACTTTGCAGTATTTGCAGATAAAATACTAGGATGCTCTTGTCTTGTTTTGCGTTGGGATTCCTAAAGCAGGAGATGGATCCTACAACCCGATAGTCTGTTCTAGATAGCATGGTTTGCCACTTGTGTATGGGGATCACTTGCGGTAGTGCTAATAGCCAAGTCGTGCTGTTGTCCGTTTTCAATACGTGCCTTGAAACTTTGCCAAATAGTTCAGATTTGAGTGTTGCAGTATCCAGCTGGTTTGCTTCTAACGAAAGTTTGAGGATGTTGCTGTGCCAGAAATGACTCTGACGGGTCTCTAAAGAATTTTTGCTACTGTTCTTCAACTGCAAGAGGAAATCACGTTCCTTCCAGCTTCATGAGAACCTAGTTACTGTTTTCTTCGGAAGAACATCTGTAGGGCTGTGAATGAGCAAGCTCTAACAAAACAAACTTTTGTGATATATCCCTGCCTCCTGGTTCCTCAGGAAATTTAATCATGTTCGGTTTCTATAGCAAAGCCCTACCTAGCCTTTCTTCATTTTAATATACTTCAAAGAAAACAACCCTTTCGAACCTGCTGACCATTAATAAAGCAGATGAATTGGGTTATCTAGCTTACACTAGAGGTCCTTTCATAAAGGATCTGGTAGGTTTTCTCTAATCAATAATGGAGCCATTGTGCCCTTCGTTATTTGAGCCTCTGAACTGAAAAAACAAATGGGGAAATATGCATTGGGGGAGGAGTTAAATCTTCCTCCCACCCACTTACACTCGGTTTAAAACCTGCCAGTCCCTCTGGATAATTCATCAACCATATAAACATTTACCCTAATTTTTGGACAGGGAAAATATTAAATGCTTAGCTTAACAAGTAAAAACAAAATCCCATACCCCACCAAAGAAGGACATCTGTTTCTAACTTCAGCTTTTTATTTTTTTATCTTTCATTTTTTTTGTTGGTAAATCTCCCAGACAACAGCAGTTCTGTAGAGAGTTTAAATATGAAGGAATGGCAGGACGGGCTAAGGGCACTTCTACCGAACATTAACATCAACTTTGGTGGACTGCCCAATGCTTCTTCCCCCTCCAACGCCAACCACAGTGTACCAACGTCCAACACTGCCACCACCGACAGCCTGAATTGGGACAGCCCTGGCAGCTGGATGGACCCCGCAATCATCACAGGTAATCGTTTCTCACTCCTTCAGCTCCGCTGGCAAACCATCAAATGGGTATTTGGCACAAACTGATTTACATCTTGGAAAAAAAAAAAAAGTATGCGGTGGTCTCTTCCAGCTTCCATCCACAAAACCTCAAGGGTCCAGGAATTTTTGTGGAACCACTAGGTGAAAAGTGTCACGTAACCCTTTGCAGTGCATGTCCAGGACCTCTGCAGGCAGTCAGGGTGATCAGTGCTTATCTGTAGGGTCAACTTAGGTGTCCCTTCTGCAGGATGGCATGTCCGGTTTGTGCGCCGCTGGTCCTGAGGCACTGGAATCAGTAACTGGACTATGTTATTTAAAAAGGGACGTACTCCACTTGTTTATAAAGCTCTATTTTATAAGGCTGTCTGGTTGTGTTTTCCCTGTTAGAGAGGCTGAAGCATGATTCAGGTAGGCAGAGCAGGAAGAGAAGCATGCAGGGCGCAGGTAGGGTTTGGTGTGGTAAGCTCACGGAAACAGGGTCGCAGTCCTCGTGCAGAACGCTCGATAGAAAAATGTGTATCTTACAAAGGAGTGCTCTGAGGGGGAACTTTCTCCTGTCTGGATTTAAATATTAAATGTTTTGTGGGCAGGATAGCATATATAATGTAAAACGTGTTCTCTGTACAAACTAATCATGTTTTCTCACTGTTGTGTTAGGTTAAATTGACCTCCTTCATGCTCAGCTTATTGCTTCTGTTCTGACTTGCTTGTATCCTGTTTTTTCTTCTCTTTGTAGGTATCCCAGCATCCACAGGAAACAGTTTAGACACCCTTCAAGACGACAATCCTCCACATTGGCTAAAATCTCTTCAGGCCCTCACAGAGGTGGACGGCCCCAGTGCAGCGCCGTCACAGACACACCACAGTAACCCCTTCGGCACACAGATCCCTCTGCACAGAGCCAGTTGGAATCCCTACTCTCCTCCTTCAAACCCCACCAGTTTCCATTCCCCACCCCCAGGCTTTCAGACAGCCTTCAGACCCCCCAGTAAAACGCCCACAGATCTACTACAGAGCTCAGCGCTGGATCGTCATTAGGAAAGGTGGAAAAAAACAAAACGTTAGAAATGCAGGAAGTGTCCCACCCTGACTCCTCCCTATGCCCACCTACTGTTCCCTGTCATATCTTTCTTTCTGAAGAATCCAGTTCCTGATCAAACCTCCCCCCCAAATGCAATGCCATCGCAGGGTCATGACCAGATCTTTTTGTTAAGTTTCTGCTGAAGCCAGTGTTGGAAATACGCTGTTTGAAATAATTCCTAAATATCCTAAGGAGAAAAAAAAAAAAGAGAGAGAGAAATCAAAATGCAGCCTCAATGCTTAAGGAGAATATTACTGTCTTATGTCTTTTTGCACATGAGTATTCCTGCCTAGTGGAAAAGTGCCGGTCTACAATAGGAGAAAAATGCAATGCAGAATCCAGTGCAGAAATATGGAAAAGGTATTTAATTTAAATGAAGTTACTGAACATGTGGGGCAAGCAGTGGCCTAATATTTGTTTTTGCATTCAGTGTGGCACTACACAGGAAAAATGCCATGTCTTTTTTTTTCTTTTCAAAAAAGGCGACTTTATCGTGTCACTCAGTAAGAGGTTTGACATGAAGTGTGTTGAAAGACAAAACACTTAGAGCTATGAGTAACTGGCATGTTGCTGAAGAGTGGTTTAAAGAGGGGAGAATAAGATTTTTTTTAATTTTGGCTTTAGGTTTAAAGTAAACTTTAATGTTTTAAAAGTATTCACAGATTTAATACCTAGTGTATACATAATATAATTATAAGCAGCTGAAACACGAGTGATATTTACTTCAGTCTTTGTCTCCTCTGTCAGTCTCTCTTTCTTTTTTTTTTTTTATAAAAAAAAAAAAACACAAAGATTCACCTGATTAGGGCACTCTGGGATAGCACTGCATTGGGGCCACATGATCACCATCAGGAGCAACCTCTGACCTCCTCTGCCTGCAGCTTTTACTTAACCCTGTAGTTTCTGGACGTTTGTGCAGTATTGAAAAGACAGGAAAGAAACAGATAAACATGGTTATAACCCAACGCTAAAACTAAAACCAAGGAAATGTACCTCTTTCTTCAGAATTAAAACTAAAATCTTAAATAAAACAAAACTTGATGATGACTTTGTGTTTGCCTTTCTTTTTAAAAACAAAACAAAAAACTTGGATTTTGAAGTATTGCCATATGTAAAGCCATATGTCATTGCAAGATTTCTTCCTCCTGTTTGTCCGAATTGGAGCAATTTTTTCATGAAATGCTGCATTGCATGGTGACTTCTGTATTGAAGGGTGGAAAAAGCATAGGAATGTTAATCTTTTTAAAGGAAGTCTGTTGTCTTTACTCAGCTAATAGTTGGAGGATGAGTGTTTTTAGCCTTTATTGTCATCCTTTTAAATCTGAAGCATGAAAAGTTTGGTTTTGGTTTCTCAATTCACTACCACGTCACTTGGGACAGATAGCATATAATAATGTTAGAATATGTGGCAAGAGAATTCTAGTTACAACTTGTTTCCTTCAGCATCTTTTCTTTTTTTTTTTAAAAAAAAAAAAAAAAAAAAAGGTGTAAAATATTTTCACTGTGCAGCAAGGGATGAAGAGCTCTCAGCATACAGAAAGCCTCCAACAAGTTCTTATGCATCCAGCCAGAGATCAGTTTTGGTATTTAAAACCAGCAACCTTATGCCTGAGTGCTGGATTGAAGTCTTTGCTGCATAGCTCATGAGAGATGGCTGGGAGCCTGAGCTACTACAAGTGCCTGTGCAAAGGATTTCTCACATGATGCCAGCTGTACAGTCTGGCTGCCCTCCTAAAATGTTCCCTGTGGACAGGGGTGAGAAGGGGAATTCACAGCTCTGAACTGCACTGGCATGGAGAACAGTCCTGAGCTGCTGGGCTGGGGAAGCCAGCCTCCTGCTGCCAGCTCTTGGACCTGCACGAAGTTACTCTAAACATCCTGCTTTACAAAACCGCTTGGTGCTTCTGCTCTTACCTGTGTTACTCTCGGTGCTGTATTTGCTGTCTGAGGGCTGAACTGAATGCAGTCTTTCTGGGCAGGCATCGTTGCTGCAGCTTAGCCCTGTGCCCTGGTTACTTGGAAGAGGGCTTACACCCTGTTCATGCCAACACTCCCCAAAACAAGGACAGTTCTTGGGACACAGTCAGCCCAATCCCCCCTGTAACTGCTTTCAGCAGAAGCCCACTGCTCTGGCAGCGGCTGTGGGCTGGGAGCGTCCTCTGCTGTGGTGGGGCCTGGGCGGCAGGGAAGCAGCGGGGGAAGCCAACCTCTGGTGCTGGAGGTGCTGGGGGCTTCTCTCCCCAACTTGTTACAGATACTTCTCTTCAGACAAGTTCTCTTCCTTACCCTGAAAACAAGCAAAGCTTGCAACTCTTAAAGTAGCTGCAATTGCTTCCTATTTCACACAGCAATTTCATGAAACTTGGTACCTTCATCATTTCCTGATTTGTCTCCTTGGCAGTTCAGGATGGACTGAAGGAAAACTGTGCCTGTGGTCTATTACCTCTAAAGAGAGGCTTCAGCTGTTCAGGAGAGAGCTTGTTCCCTGCTGCTGTATGATAGCTTGTGGTTGGCCTGCTGACAAACCTAGTACAACAAATTTTGTAACCAGAATGGCTCTTCTGTCTGGTACTGCCCCTTCTGCCCCACTGCCCATAAAGAAAGACATTTGCTGGGTAACACCGGTGTTGTAACCCTAAACTATATCAGTGCTTAGGTGGACAGTGGGGTGGCTTGTGCTTCTATTACCCTATTTTTAATCTACTCTCTCGTGCTAATTCCTGTGCCCTTGCTCAGGAAACTACCTAGCATTTCACTCTGCTCAGCTGTGAGGGGCTCTGCTAATTTCTCTCAAAAGATTTTGGTGGACTGTTCTTACTGCAAGTAATTCTGTACAGGGAGCATTACTAAAAGGAGGAAGTTCATGCATCTGTTTTGTCCTTGTGATTATCTCGGTGCGTGGCCTGTTGTTACACATATTATGAACGTGTGCAGGTCTTGCTTTAGGCCCAGGAAGTTGCGTGACTGAAAGCGTGGTGACCCTGGTCTAGCAACGCATTTGAAAGATGTCTGGTAGAGATAAGTTGGAGAAAGAGGATGGATCTGACTCCGCCAAAACAAGTATGAATGTGTGCTGAGGGGAGGAAGGGAGTTATTATCAGTGAATGTGTTGGTATCGGTTCTGCTGCGTTTTCAAGGAATTCTGTTCTGGTGTAGTAATTCTGGGGTCAACAGTACTGGGACGATACCACGGGTTTATAGCTCCCTTTACTTGTAAAAAGGAAACTGCAAATCTCTGGAGTTACAGCAAGGAGTATGTCGCCTCCTAAGTAAGGTGAAGAGCCCTTGACTGAACTTCCTTTCCATCCATAACATCCGTTTCCTACTCCCCCATCAGGTGTGAGCAGCTGTCCCCCTGTCAATGCGGCGTCCCAACAGGGCTGCTCTAACCATACTTAAAGCACCTTTGCCAACTTCTGTGATAGTTTTAAATCATGAAGTTGAGTGGTTTGTACTCAAGTTCTTTAACCCATAATTTTAGTTTTCTCTTCCCCAATCATAGACTCTGTTCTGAAAAAGCTTTTATCTGAAATGCTTGTGTAATCGTAGTCATTCAGGATACAGGATTGATTTTAGGCCCAATGCAGTGATCTACAGTTCTGTAAAGCTGATCATGCTGCTGTGGACACTTCTTTGGCTTCAGCACATTATTCCCTGGAGTAATAGGGGGAAGGTATGCACCAATTTCCTCCCTCACCCTTGCAAGAGAGCTTAGAAAAATACCCTTAAAAAGATCACAGACCAGTTACCTGGTGATTCTCGTCTGTCACTACTCAGAATGCATGGTGTAAGTTGTAAAGGGGCTTGGGTTTGCTGTTGGTCTCTAGCATATGTAAATCCATTGAGTGGTGGGTACTGTACTGCTTGGGACTAATCCCTTTGGGGAAAGCTGTAGTGCTGGAATAAAAACTCTCACTACTCAGAATTGAGGCCTCTCGAGCACTGAGAGGTGGCACAATGCTTCAGGGGTTGCACTGGAGCTGTCACGAGCCCTGCCTGAAGGGGTCATAGGCTCTGCTAACTTCCTAAGGAGAATGAGCTCTAGCAGGCGTGAATTTTCAGTGCTCACAATGCAGAGATGGTGTGCAGTGCTGTTTGCCATGAATGCGTGTCTGTTAACAACAGCTGCTGCTTTACATCTTCTAGCACCGTGTGAATATGTGTCTAGCTACAGAAATGCTTTCCACTTCACTGATACATTATCAGGTTTTCATGTTGAATGTGCCTGTAGTAACTGTAAGGACTGGTGTTCCTTCCTCTCCTCCCAAATCCCAACACCTCTTTTTCCCTTGGAACATTCCACTGATGGGAAACAGCTCTCAGGTCCTCTTCTATTTAAGGCTTTTGCTGTAAACCAAGCTCCTAAGAGGGAAAAGTTGATGTGTTGTCATAGCTTTGGGATACAGTGTCAGAAATGGTGTAACCTCAGTACATTTCGATCTACATGTGAGAGCACTGTATATGAGTAAGATCTTCATCTTCCCTTCTTTCTGGGGTTTGCCTTTGCCCTAGGCCTACTGCTGTTAGGTTTATGTGGTAAAGTGAGGGCTCTTGAGATGGAAATGTCCAAACGAAGCTCCTGCCCTACAAGTACAGGGACCCAGAGCCACATGTGGGGATACGGAAGTCCATACTTATGTACAGTGGAGGTTTAAGGTCAGCTTGGTGATCCTGACAGCAACAGATTTGTCACTGGCTTTGCTGATGAAAATGCACTGGTTCAGGGTGGGGCTGATGCAGTAATGCTAGGTGTGGTAAAATCGTCTGAACAAAGGTGTCGTCACTGGAGGAAAGCAATATAGAAAACTTGTTAATCTAAGCCACCCGTGGGAGGTGATGTGCCTGACCTCTGGTGCTCCACGAGTCCATCTCCTGGAACACAAATGAGATGCGGTCTTTCAAGTGGGGTACGGTCATTGCATGCACTCTCTCCTGGGAAATCTTGCCTGATTACTATTTCTTCCCTCTAGTCCTCAAACTTTTAAATTTTACGAATCTCTTGCCCTCTCAGCAATGTCTGGCAGAGGTTTGCTATTCTTTTCAGGACCGCAATGAATGCTTCTTGGGATTTCATAGCTTTAACATTTCATTGTTACAGGTCCCAGCATTAACCTTGCCCAGATCTTCAGAGGGGGTCCGAAACGTCTTCTGTCAATGCTGACAGTCCACAGAAGGCTGATGCAGTGAGCTTATCTGAGGAATTTAAAGCTGTGACCCAAACTTGTTAGCTATTTCTAAATAAGCATGCAGGCTGAGGTTTCACGGTGTGGGATCTCAAGCTTAATATCCTGTTTAAAAAAGAAATGAGGATGCGTTCTCTGTTTGGGCACTAAGCCGGGAGTGACTGATTGCCTTGTCTGCTTGGGACAGAAACTGGCAATGAGACAACCTTGCAGCCATCTCCATCCTTCCTCAGTTGGTTTCCTCCACCTGTGTATTGGACACTGCATAAATATAATTAAAATGATTGGGTATTGCTTTGGATACTGCAGAAAATATTACAGCTAAACCTCTTGGGGCTACAGCTTCCCTGTAGGTAGGCCTACAGGGATCTGAGCTGGAAATCCTGTGCCCTAGTGTGGAGAATGCCAGAGTTTGTCTTGTGCATGGCAGGGGAAAGTGGTGGGAAGGGCAGGCCTGCATGTGCTGCCCCGGTGAGGAAGGGTTAGGTAGATGGTGGCTCCGAGGAGAACCGCCAAACTGTGGTGAGAATGTGTGTGACTACAGGCCTGGGAGGGATTTTTCCTTTCAGTTCACAAATTACTTGAAGCTTCTATATAGCTACCTTCCTCCTCCTTCCTCTGGGCAAATAAAAGTAAGTGGTGATTCCTGTTGCCTTCCTGGGGTGAAGCCAAGCACGGCTCTTCACTACGTGAGCTCAGCTCTTTGCTGTGCTGGTGTGGTGCAAGGTGAGAAGGAACCGAGGCACAGATGAAGGGATTGATAGGGGAACTTGTGGTAAAGTTGGGCTTCCTGCCCTCAACCCAGCTTTCTTCCATTGGTTTTGGTTCCTTGCCAGTCTGAGACGAATTTCAAGGAAGGCCTCTCTGTTCCTCCCACTAGAGGATCTGCTGGTGGAGCCAAGTCTCAGGATCAACTTTTTTTTGTGGTAAAAATCTTAACTTTCAAAAAAAAAAAAAGTCAGGTGAATGTTACCCCTAAAGAAACTTTTCAATTTTGTCAGGTAAATAATTTTTTTAAAATATCAGTCATATCAAATGCTTGTTTCAAGTTGACATTTTTCTCGGTATGAAAAACTACCGTGTCAGTTTATTGAAAATGTTAACTTTTTGTTGTGACACTTCAGAATCGGCATCTTTCTGGACATGTTTGGCAAAAGATTTTATATCTGAGATGTGCGTCACTGCAGTTTGCAGTGAAAGCAGGTGTCAATCTCTATGTAGCAAAGAAAAATTAAAAAAAAACTTTTTTTTTTTTTTTAAAGCCTTGCTTGGATCCAAGGAAAAGTGAACTCTGAATGTGCCCCAACTGTATTTTTTTTTTTTTCACAAAGATCTTGGATAGAAGAGAAACTGTAATGAATTTAAATTTTTTCCTTAAACCATGATAGGGGAGAGGAAAAGAAGAGAAAGATTATATATATATATATATATTCATATATATATATTCATATATATATATATATATAAAAACTCATTACCTTCTTCTGTTTCTTTTTTTTTTCTTTTCTGGTTTCACCTACCTTCATACAAGAGCAAGAAACTGGGAAACACTGTTCCCAGAGCAGATCCTGTGCTGAATCTGTCCAAAGTCGCTGCTGTTTCCTGACAAGCAAGTGTGTTTTCTGCAAGAGCTCTGTGCAGAAATTCCTCCGTTGGGGAGCACTTTGGGACCATGCTGGGAGCGCTGCACAGGCCTCATGCTTATTGGGGACTGCCTCAGGGTGTCTCTGCAGTCTGCTTGTGTTAGACTTGTGCCATGTGTTAGGCTTAGTTGGAAAGAGGGCGAGGAGAAAAGGGTAAGGTTAGGACAGGAGACAAAGGGAAACACAGGGCAAGTCTCGTTTTTCCTGTCCTTTCTGCAGCTTCAGTTTTATGGGAGTGAAAAGATTTTCTTCCTTGCAGTGTGGTTACCAGTAAGCGGCCACTTCAGGTGTCATCCTCTTCTGAAAGGGACTGTACAAGCTTTAGCACCTGCTGCCTCCCCCCATTGACAGCCAGCCCCCAGACCAGTCTTTCTGCTGCGTGGTGGTGTGAAAAGAAGACATAAAAAGTAGAATTGGGAGATATTCCTTTATTATTACTACAAATAGAAAAAGTGCCCCTAGCCCTCTTTCCAGGGAGAAGCAGCAGTCTTTCCAGGGGGGTCTACCAAGTAGGTCTTGCATTTATCACAAAAACGCGCTACCTTGCATCTTTTCAAGGAAAGAAGCCTTAATTAAATGTAAAACAAAAGTTGATGGAAACTGAGTTGGCAGCCTAAAACTCCCAGCCTTTGTAGCAGGACATTTTGAGTTTGTATCTTTGAGTGCTAGATGGTAGTGATGCTCGTGGTTCATGTTCTGGGTGCTTGTTCTTATTCCCTGCCCTGTGCATCTGGCAGCTCTGGGGCTGCCAGCACCTCTCTAATTCAGTAGTCACTCCCGAGATACGAAGAGCATCCCTGCGTACTTGTGAGGCCGTGTTCCTCAAGCCCGATGCGCCCAGCATGTGTCAGGCACGTTATCTATGCCAGGTCTGCTGGCCAGGCTCTGTGGGTGGTTGCCTGGGATGTGCCCCCTAGGTTTTCATGCAGGAAATCCTGGACAGAATTATGGGTGTTGTTGCCTTCTGAATGCAAACTACAGTACTTATGCTAGCTCTTCAGGCACTGCTGTTGGTCCTGATACATGTGATGTGAATTTCTAATGCAGGAGAAAAGCGATGAAAAATCCCAGGTTGTTTTAAATGTGCTAGGTCTTTTGTACTAAGGACAAATTCATGTTTTCCTCTTGACTGGTTATCTTTACCCACTTGTCATTGCATCTTGCAAGTCCAAGATTGACTACAGCGATGGGAGGATGTTGCGAGTTCTGAACAACAGGAAAAACTTTAAATCTCAGCCTCCATTCAAGTGCAATGAATTGCAAATGCTTCCACTTATCTAGTGACATAGATTCCTTGTTCTGGTAACTGGCACTTGCTGTTCACTTTCAGCCTTTAAAGGAGCCCCAAACAGCAAATCAGGCTCTTGTGTTTAAAATCTGGAACTCTGCACGTGCTCAGCCTCTGACTTAAACTGGGGCTGTTCTAACTCGGCTTCATGCATCTCACCCAAATGATCAATTAAGAAGCCGGTAACCCAGGCATTTCTTTGAAATGTGCACTTCAGGACACAGGGGAAACAATAAAAGGATTGTATCAAAAAAGCCTTTCAACATGGAGTGTCCAATTTTCTCCATTTGGAAACCCAGGTGCAGTAATTGGCTCTTGTCAATTTCTTTCCTGAGCTCTGTGGAGCTTCAAGGAATTGATCTTTTAAGTTAAAAAAAAAAAAAAAAGGGGGGGGGGGGGGGACAGGGGGCATTTGACTGACAGTTTAAATTTTCAAACGGGCCTCCCAAACTTGTGCAAGAGCTGGTGGTCTTCGTAGCTTCTGTAGCAGGCGGGGGGCAGGCCCCGGGTGAGGTCGATGCAGTCAGGTCCCACGGGCAGCAGCAGGCGGTGGGGTGCTGCGGGGGGCTGTGCTGCCCAGGGGGGCAGGAGGTGCGCTGCGGGGTGTGCGCTCTGCAGGGGCAGCTTTGGCAGGTTTTCTGAGCTCCTGGCAAAGGCAAGAGGGAGAGAGGGCTGTGAGTGGGGTCGCAGCACCCAAGGGAGCCTGCAGCCCACCAAGGCTGCACCGCCTTGGGTTAGCTGAGACGGACTTAGGGAAGGAGGGCATTTCAGGATGCTAAGGGGTCCAGGCCAGGGGTAAGAGTGTCGGAGGGGTAGGGGAGTGAATGCCCAGGCGCTGCAGGCTTTCACCTCCGCCTGCTCCTGCCCCCAGCCCCTCCGGCACGGTGCGGGGGGCTGCGGGCAGTGCCCGTGGGGCTGCTCCCTACCTTTGGCAGGCCAGGTTACTGCAGCCCGCGTGTGCCCCCGGGCGCAGGGCGCTGCAGAGGGCTGGCAGGCGGTAGTGGCGGCGGTGCTGCTGCTGCCTCAGCCTCCCCAGGGCTCTCCTCCCGCTCTCCGCCGCCGAGGGGCCGCGCTCCCATCGTCCGCCCTTCCTGCGGGGCTGCTGCCTGCAGGGGGACAGCCGCAGCACAGCCGCCTTCCCGCACCCCGGTCCCCCATCCCGCAAGCCCGCCTTGCCCCCTGCTGTCCTCCGCCCCCTCCACCGAGGCTGTGTCAGCCCGGCCGCACCGTGCGGCTCCGTCCCTCCCTCCCGGCTCGGCCCCGCACTCACCCCGGGCCGCGGCTCCTCCGCGCCCGCTCCCGCCAGCAGCAGACGGCGAAGGCGGCGGCCAGCGCCGCGATGACGGCTCCGCTCACCAGCGAGGCGGCGACGGCCAGGCGGGAGCCCGCCTGCGGGACGGCTGCGGGCAGGCAGAGCGGGACGGGTTGACCAGGCGGCCGGGGGCGTGCGGCCCCCGGGGGGGTTCTCCCCGTGCGGCGCCCCGGCCGTCGAGCCGCGGCCGCCTTGCCCCAAAGGGTGAGGGAACCGCCGAGAACCCCCCCCCTTCCCCGGTCAATTAATTGCTGTATAGGGGTTGTGGGAGCGTCACAAAATGGCGCCGGTCAATAAACAAAAGGTTTATGCAAAAAATAAAGGCTTCTAAACTAGTATTTTCTGGTTCGAATTAAATAAAGTAATCGTCTGTGACAGCAAACAGCACTTCTGGTATGTCCTGCATAAAGCACGAAGGTAGCATGAACTAAACTCCAATTAAACATATGGTAACTGTCGGTTTTTACCTCGAACGCGTATTTTGCTTAGCCATTCTTTTGGGGAAAAAAAAAAATGAAAAAAAGGTTAAGGAAACACAGCTATCTGAAAGGAAAATGGGCTCTTGAGGTGGCTTTTCTATAAAGAATCCCTTGGCAACTCCAGTGGGTGCAGTGCGCTGACTGCCGAGTTCCCTGGGACAGGTGGACACGGTGGGATCGCTGCCCGCACTGAGGCGGATGGCTGGAAGGATCGGGTGAATTGCATTGTGATCAAACCCTAATGGGAAGCTAAATGACGTCTGCGTTGTAAACATCTGAAGTTAGGGATGTGGCTCCCTCCCCAAGGTCAAAATAATAGGAAAGCATTTGCTTGCATCAGCAAAAATAGTACGTTTTCAAAGTAATAAAATACACAGATTCAAAAAAGCCTTCAACCTTACCACACTTACGAAACAACCAAACTATGGCTTCAGAAAGCACAGAGATTTGTTTTTTGTTTCAAAGAGAAATGCGGCGTGTATGACTTTTTTTTTTTTTTCCTTGAAACTGTTTTAAAACCTCTTTATTTGTGTTAACCTGAAATGTGATTTAAAACTGCGGGTTGGCTTTTTTTTGGCTCACTGGAGATGTTTCTGCATGAGGCAGTGTACAAGCTGCAACGCCTATTTAGAGCTGGGAAGATAAGGTTTGATAATGAGTGTTTTACTGCAGGACTGCGTGTAAACTATGGCAACAAAGTTCATTACTTTTATTTTGCTATGATTGCCTTTATGAACAGAAGACACTCACTGGCTATCAACAAATTTTACAGCTCTGAATTGATGGGGAATTGCTTTATTTGTGTTTGTGTTTAAAGCACAAGCTACTTGTGTTGTTTTCGGGGCTGAGCTGAAGCCTCTTCCAGTGCAGGACCTGCTGAGATGTTTTGCGGTTGAAGCACATTTCTAATTTGACTTTTATGAGATGTCACTTTTTCAAAATGGATTTGCTTGTCTTGAGCAAGTGAAGGAGAAGCAGCAACAGCTCTTAGACCTTTTCCATTTAAAACTTTTTTAGCCAGCTGTTGCACCACAGGTTTGCTTGTAGATGGTTTTTGAAAGGGCCCCTAAGGTCTTTAATTCTCGTTGGCCAGCATGAGCAATATAGTTTATGCATAGCTATATAGTATTTACAACTTCTGTGTTTTTGCTTGTTGCTGCAAAAATAAATAACTTTCTTGAGGACAATTTTCCTGAAATCATTTTATGTAGGCACACGATTCCCAGTGCATGAGGGAGAGCTTTTAAAGCAATATAGACTTTGTTCTTTCAGCATTAAGCCATTAGTTCTTGATGAGCTCATAACAGAAAAAAATATAGGGCCATTTGCTTTGCATGTACTTTTATAAAGATCATGTGTTGGGTTATTACAAAGTTCAGCTTTCTTCCTGCTGAAATGTTTTGGCTGTGAATTGGAAACCCTGTGCCTGGCCGAATGGAAGCCGGTACCAGGTTTTGACCAGCCTTGGTGACTTCTGTAGCAGTTAGTGTGAGCAAGATAACGCCTGGTTAATGGTCTGGACACAGGAGTTGAACGCGCACTAAGTAAGTTTTTGGATGACATTAACTTAGTAGGATCTGTTGACCGAGGGGAGGCTTCATGGCAGCCTGCAGCTCCCTCATGAGGGGAGTGGAGGGGCAGGCGCTGGGGGCTTGGGGACAGCTAGGTCACAGCATTGCACCAGCTTACACAGCTCATTAAATGCTCCTGCAAGCACCCCACTGAAAGCATTGTGTTTCACTGGTGCTGATGGCCACCAGCTGGGTGGACCTGGACCTCTGCTGTCCCCTCTCAGGGTGACTGGAGCCCAGTTTTATGGGGCCCACTGGCTGAGATTGGAGAGGACCACTGGTTAGCAAAAGGATGGAGGTCTCATGCACCTAGCTGAAACCCTACAGGAGAGCAGAAGGGCTGGCACTGCTGGGGCTGGGTTTGCCGGCGGGCTCCTTACCCTCACAGCGGGGCTCAGGGTGGCTCCAGGATGGGGCACTCTCCAGGTGGAGGCAGGACAGCCTCTCGCTGCCCACCAGCTGATAGCCCTCCTCGCACCAGTACACGACGACTGAGCCCAAGGAGACGCCCGAGCCTCTGTCCACGTAGTAGTGTCCGTGGCGTGGCGTGGGCAGAGCTGTGCACTGCGCTGGGGGAGAAGGGTGGAAATTAAAGGCGGGTGGTGGCAAAGCCCCTTGCTGCGTGATGCCTTTGAAATGGCTGCCCATCCCCTGTGTCACTCCTGGAGGTCCCCCAAGGCTCTAGGATTTTTTTGCATAACCCTAAAGCAGGGAAATAGAAGTCTAATGGCTATTTGGGAAGTAAGTCTCCCAGTTGCAAACTCTGTACTGTGAGGTGTTCCTGACCAGCAGAATTGGGACCAGAAGGTTACAGCATGCGGGCAGGGTGCAAAGAGTGACCCTTCAAAGAGTCATCCTTAAGGGACCCTTAAAAGGGTCACCCTTCCTTAAAAGGAAGGGAATTGGCTTTTTTAATACCCCAAACAGCCAAGGAAGTTAGACTCTGGGAGAATACTATTGGGTCGAACTCAAAGCAGTAAAAAATACTAGTTTATGCTGTGGAAGGATACCTTTTCCATTCCAGCTTTTAATTTTTATTTTATTTATTTATTTATTTATACCCACAACTGTTCAAAACTACCCAGTTATTCTGTTTAGGTCATGCTTTTTGCAGTGCACCCCTTGTGTCTGACTGCACCCCTTTGGACTGACTCCCAGAAGCATGCCAGTCTGGATGTATGCTTGCAAAAAACACAGATATCCCAACACAAGGCAAAGGAAATGTAGATGGGTAGATTCTTGTGTAACAGATATTATCAGCATCAACATCCTCGATTAAAGGAAGACATTGGTCAGAAAGCTTAGCCAAGCTTAAAGCATACAGGTAAAAACTTGCTATGTTTAGTTTTTGAGGTAAATTCAAAGTGCAGCAGTAAAGTTAATGCAAGAGAGCCTTGTTTTGCCTCTGGTTTTGCTGAGATGATGTCTGAGGGGCTGACAAGAAAGCATCAAGTTGAGTAAGATCAGACTTTCTCTAGGTCCATCAATGTTATTAAGAGGTAATAGAAGCCTCTATATGCATAAATTTAGCAGTGGTAGGGACATTGCCAGGATGCCTGGACTGGACCTGTTCTATGGTTAAATTGTCTGTCACTGGCTAGGACCTTTCCCAACAATCCCTAGTGACAGTGTGAGGATGAGGTGGTTTGGGTACTGTTCCTAACATGCACTTTGGAAACAACATGTAGTGGACAGAGGTTTGGGAAGGTGAACAATACAGCACCAGGCAGGTGCGTGCCCTGTGGCAGCCCTAATGCCATGCACCCCTCACTGAGGAGCTGCACCTGCTCTGCTCTAGGAAGCTGATTAAAAACCATAATGACCTGCAGCATTTGGAGATTACATGTATTTGTTGCTTTTAACAAATCTCCATCCTCATTTTTTCCTGAGGGCCACAGCTCAGTCCATAGGGACAGGGATGTGTTTAGTGAGCTTGTCCCCTGGCCAGAGAGCTGGCCTGTTGTGATATGTGTAGAGATTAACATGGAAGACAGCTTTTCTCTGTCAGGAAGGCAGTTAAGCGTTGTTTCCTTCCTGTGCCTGCAACCCTGCCTCTGACGTGACATATCCCTTCCAGAGCCCACAACTGCTGTGGCCCCTAGGACCATATGAAACCCTGCAGCCCCTACACGTGCCCTATCTGCCCTCTGCAGAAGCACCCATGTGCCATTGTAGAGGTGTCCCGGTGCCTCTCGCGCTGTACCGTGCGGAACCCAGCAGCCCGAGAGGAAGGCAAACGCTTGCTCGAGTACCTGAGATGTTGCTGTGCACGTAGGTCCCGTTGTCAGAGTCTCTGGGCAGCCCCTTCCTGACGGGTCCTGCACTGGGCAAAGTGGTCCTGGGCCCAGCAGCACTGCTCCGGGCAACACTCAGGCAGCTCCAAGGCAATAGGCAAAAAGCGATGCATTTTCCAAACCTTTGTCCTGTCATGGTTTGGGGAAACACAGCATACTTGAGCAGCCCGCTGTCCTGCACGCCTATGTTTTCCCTTTGCTTCTGAGCAGGAATCAGCTGGGCTCTTAAGGCGTTAAGCCCTGAGCAGCAAAGCTAGCAGACATTCTCCTCCCTGCAGGCACAAACCCCCCATCCCTGCTCCTAGAACTGCCATCCAAACTCCAGCTGCACGCTGCTTCTCTCTGTCCCCCTCCCACCCAGGCTGGGCACCTGAAGCCTCCCTGCACCCCATGACCCACTCCCCCAGCCCCACGTTGTGGGCTGGGCAGAGCTGCTCTGAGCTCTGCCCAAAAACAGACAGCTGGAAGGGAGCAAGAGACAGCAAGTGCCTGGGGTCCATCTTTTATTGCTCCCTCCTGCAGGGACTTGCTGTCATCATCTCCCCAACCATCTTGGCTTCCCCAGGTGCTGGAGCAATGCGTAGGGAGCCCTCCTCCTCCTCCTCCTCTTCATCTGCCCACTGACAGCAGCCAGTGCTGGGTATCAAACTGCCCTGCTGTTTTTTTGCAAAGAGCTGCTGAGACCCCTGGGCAGCAGCCCCTCCCGTGCACATTTTTTCCCTCCCACCACAGCCCAGGGTTGATTTTCTGTAAACACCAGTGGAGCTGGATGTGTGCTGCTACAGTCAAAGTAGTTTTGTAGCAGCAATTCTTCCCGCTGCTGTGGGAACCACAGAGAAATCTGTTTTCCCTTTTCCTTGGGCTTTCCCCTGCACAGCATCTCTCTTGGCCTACTTTGTGATGTTTTATAACTGGAGAGGCTGCAGTAGTGACCAGCTCCTGCCTTCTGGTTTGCAAGTCACCATTGCCTGCCTCCACCTGCCTGACCCCCTGCACAGGGCTGAGGTGCCCCACACTGCCCCAGCACTCCAGTCCATGAGGTTTAGGAGCAGGCAATGCCTCCATGCCCAGGCCTTGCCCAGCGGCCACAATACCAGGTGTGTAACCAGCAGGACTTCGTGCTGGTTGCTGGCACATCCCCTGCTGTGGCTGCCTTATCTCCTTCCTGCAGCTCTTCCCTGCCCTGTGGGTCTCTGTGCCCCTGTCCTGCATCCCTGCCTCTTCTGGAGCAATCTGGGACTTACCAAAGCTACAAGGGTTAAAGCCTAGCCAATTAGTCATTAGCAGCTCCTGTTTGTAAAACCTTACAGTCTTTGTGTGAACTGGGTGATTTACTGCAATGTATGAAGGGAAAGAAGTCTGTCAGATGGAATCAAACACCCATCCCATCCCAGGGGTGCAGCAAAGAGGGGATCAGCGTTTCTGGGCACTGGCAGGGACCCCAGCCAGCAGTGAGCTGCAGCTGCTCCATCTCTCACTTCCCCCATTTGTCGTGTCCCCTTTTTCTGCTTTCCCCCTGCCCACACCACTGGGGCACCCTTGGGGGTGCCCCTCTCAGCCTGGCTGGCTGCCCAGTGCACCTTGCTGGATGTGCCCTCCCTGCTGCCATGGGGGTACCCTGCAGAGTGAGGCCTCCCTCCCCACCCCATGAAATGCCCTGGGCCCCGCTCACACCCTGTGCTGTGGCCCCCTCATGCTGACACCAGGCAGTGCAGTCATGCTCCAGCCCTCCTTGCATTGCCTGGGGATTTCTTGTCACTGCCTTGGGTCTTTTTACCAGTGAACACCCTAATCCCACTCTGTCTGCCTGTCAGAAACCTCTTTACATCTTTGCCTCTGCTGGCACCTCACTGGCTTCTTTCCAGGGGATTTATTTGCTGTCTCAGGAAAACTTCTTTCAGCCTCCCATGACTCATAATGATCTTGCTTGAAAACAACGGTATTTTCTTCTCTTTCTTGGCTAATCCATCTAAACTGTGAGCTTTCTTGGCTCCCTTAGGAGAGCGGGACCGGGAGGACTATCACCCCCCGCTAGCAGAGACCCTGCCTGGCTGGGTGAATATCGCTGCTCGCTTGCTTTTTGTCTGCCCGGACCTTCTCTGGCCACACCAGTGGGGCTCAAGGGGCAGCCCCACCACTGCCGGCATGGGGATGGGTCCAGGGCAGGGTCCTCTGTCCCTCTCCCTGCCGCTGGAGGTGTCCCTGCACTAAATAGCTGGGGACCCAGCTTGTGCCACAAGCATGGCCCCTGTCACAGCGCCAGTGTCCCCGTGTCACATGCGCTGAGGAACGAATGGGCTCAGTGTGGCCCTGGGGACACAATAACCACGCTTGAGCTTGTGCTCAAATTGCTGCATAGATGACAGGGATTATTCCTTTGCTAATGCTCTAAAGAGCTACTCCAGAGCCCGAAGGAGATGAAGGGGCTTATTATTGTGGAATTAATAGCCTGCCAGGGAGGGATTTCAGCGCTGTTCCCCGCACCCAGCTTTTGGGTGCCAGCAGCCTGTGCTGAACCAGGAGCTGGGCACCAGGCCGTGGAGGCCTCAGAGCCTGGCTGGGGCTCGGGCATGGAGGAGCACATCCATGCCCTGGCTTGGAGAGCCCTTTCCTGGTGGGAAGAAAGGACGGTGGAGCTGCAGCCCTGGGGACTTGGCCAAGGCTCCCACCTTCCCTGTGGAGCAGAGCAGGGCTGGGCAGGTGATCTCCTTCAGGGCTGCTCCACCACAGCAGCCTGTGAGGCAAAACGCAGCTGCCAAAGCTGGCTCAAAGGACCCCGCACCTGCACTCAAGTTCTCTGCTGGTCTGTGGGGATTCCCACTTAGGGATAAAGCTTTGCTTAGCCAAGGCGGTGTTTTCCCCTACTTTCTCCTGTGCCCCTTTGAACCTTTCAAATCCCTGCTCTGTAAAAATGCCCCTCGCATCCTCCCACCCGCATGGCTGTCCTGGAAGATTTTCCCCTCCAGTTATTGCTCTACAGCTTCAAACCCAGCACCCATCAGCTGCAGGGGTTCTCCCATCTCCCATCCCACATCCTCACCAGGCCAGGCTGCTGCCAGCCCAAGGGGGTGGCAGACCTTGTCCCATCCACATGCCCTGCGTCCCCTCACTCCGGTGCTCCTGGCCAGAGAAAGCAATTCCTCCCTTCCCCTGGCACAGGCAGCCAAGCAGAGGTGTGCTGCCGTCAGCACAGCACTGTGAAACTGAGGAGGTGTCTCCTTTAATCTCCTGTCAGTGTCTTGGCCCACACCCTCATACCAATCTCCTGATTTTGGAAGAGCCTCCATCAGCTCTGCGGTTTGTTGTTGTGCTGCTTTGACACCAAAGACCACCAACCTAGAGAAGGGCAAACACTTTTCTTCTGCCTTGAGAGACAAGGATGTCTGGAGGGGGGTCATGGAGGAGTACAGGTAGATGAACTCTGAGGATAACCAGAAAAGATTATGTGGATTTGGTCACAGCGTGCCCCAGGGTATGGCTAGGCATGGAGTGCAGGTGGGGCAGGGGAGGTGAGCAGGAGCCCCCTTTGCCATGGGGAAACACTCATCCTCTGTGACTGACACAGTGCCCTGGCAGCAATGGGGTCCAAGACCCACTCCGAGAGTAGGGCTACAGGTCCAGCTGGAATAACAGCAGCAGGAGGAAAGAGGAAGAGAGGGGTCAAGGCAGACGTGCTGTGGGAGCTGGGTGACTGTAGGGCTCTTGCTAGAAAAGAGCTGAGTGAGCTTAGGCATTGCACAAAGCGCAGGCAGTGTTGCTGCTTGACTAAAGCCTGTGCAATTTCACCGTGACGCTTGCTTTTGCTTGCACAGGAAAGTGGTGACAGGAATGTAGATGTGTGCCTCAGTGCCCCACTTGTCTTCTTGTCCTTTGGACAAGGAAAGGCAACCAAGAGAAATGGGAGGGGAAAGGTGAGCACAAAGGTAATCCTCTGGCTGGGACTCTGCATGTGGTTCCTTGCAGTGCCATACAAATCCAGTTTCAAAAGTAGAATGAAATGATCCCCGACTCTTTAAGGGGATTTACTTTGGTCATGGTTATCCCCCTGTTGTGTTTTAACGTAACATCCTTGCAGGTAAACTTTGTTGTATAACCCAGGTACACTGCAGTGTGTTGCATTGGTTGCAATTAAGTGATAAGATCCTATTTCTCATAGGAAATACTGTCTGCAGTCCAAGACTAAAGCACTGTGTTCATCCTGTCCCATTAGTGAGCAGTGCAGAATTTTACCCCAGAAGCTGAACTTCCACAGCCAAACACAAAAGTAGTAATTTCAAGTCAATGAACACGAGTGAGCCTATTTTCTTGCAGAAGGTTTCACGGACAGAAGGACATAGAGGTACTTTGTGACTGAATTATTCACTGTAATTCATTTGCATAGCTCTCTTGCTGGTTCCTCCTTTGTGCAAACCAACCAGGGCTTCTTTGTGGAAGAATGAACCATTCTCCAGGGAGATGTTTCCAAAATTTCCTCTTCTATACCATATTGCTTTTATTTCATAGCTCCAAGTTCCCTCTAAACCCACAATTTCCCAGCTGGGACAATGTGAGAAGTTTGTGGCAACACTGTGGATGAACCTGCCCTCCAGGCAAGGGGCTTGATGTGAATCACCAAATCTGTGCTTCCCCACAGGGAGGGACTCATCTCACTGAGCTTCAGACACCTTCATCTGTGCTAGTCTCTCTTGGTTGTTGCATAGTTCGGGAAAGAAATGGCACTTTCTTTACCTAGCCTATTTGGGACTCCTATTTTAAGATCCAGTGGAAGTTTTAGAAGGGCCTATTGAATTCAGAGGAAGCTCATGTATAAATGTCTGCATTGCAGATGGGTAAAGTTGGTAGCAGGTCCCTTAGCCATCACAGCAGTCTGTACCCTCTGGCAGCAGAGGGAGCTGCCAGCACGTTCAGATTTGTCACTCCACAGATTTTGGGGACAATCACACATGGCAGGCACTTGCCACATCTGTATCAACCTGTATGGCTTGGAAGGAACCATGCTGGTGCCACTCTATCTGCAATTTGATGGAGACACCTGTCTCTTAAAGAGTGCAGGGAGCTCCTCAGATGGCTTGTCTCAGGATGGCTTTATAAGTTGATCCCTTACAAAATGCTTCCTGGAAAAGATTTGGAGTGTCAGGGAGAAATGTAGCACAAGAGAGAAAATGACCCTGTCAGAAGAGTCTGGACACAGGTGGTCCAGGCTCTCATTGTGGGTACAAAGACTTAGGGTCAAGACTGAAGGTCTCAGCTGGGTCTCCCACGTCCCCAGGCTTTTCATTGATTAGCAGCTTTTAACGGTTGATTAGCTTCTCCTGTCCCCAGGGGCATAAGCCCAGACAGCCTTCACTGTTGTGAGCAGCTGGCCAGGTAGCTTGATGGATAACACGATACGCCAGACAGAGAAGCCTGAAGGGAATCCATACCAGTTTTTGGTTTCTTTTTATCACGCATCCTAAGTAAGCTGAACAGGTGGATGCCTGCCCATCTATTCCTAATAACAACCCCCACAATTGATTAGGCTCTATGAATTTATGCTGTTATTAGGTCAGCATGCCTCTTTGCTAACTGAATAATTCCTTGTTCCAGAAAACGCACAATTTATTTAATTTATTACTACTCGTGTTGTATATATACAAATCTATACGAGTACATCTACAGATGATCTACACAGGCATTTGCATGCTCGCAGAGACTTCCTACACCCATTGTTTATTTCCAGGACATTCTGGGCTGAGGCTTTTCACGTGGTCTCCGTACATTTCTACTTCAGTGTGTACATTGTCCTATTTCATAACCTTCTTCTAGATTACTGATGACAGCATTAACCCTTCTTTGGCCAGAGGCCGATACGGCTAAACTGTTCAATCCTACTCTGATGTCCAGGCTTTCGGCTACTTAGGATTTATTTCCTCCATTTTTTCATGGAAACCTGCACTCTCTTGGTGTTCTTAAAGTGCATTTTTGACACTGCAGAGTTTACCAGAATAGCAAAATTATTATTATTTTTTTTAATTTTAGAATAGGAATTGTTGTTACTGATGCTTTTTTAATTATTATTTTCCCCCTAACATGCTAGTCTAGATGACACAAGCAGCTAGCCCAGATGACAAGCATTGTAATGCACCTTCCACTTTGGGTTGTTATGTGGGTTTGCATGCCAAAGAGATGAAGAAACCCTGATTACTGAATGCCATTTTAAAAGAAGGACTGGGGAGTCACTGAACAGGTGTTGGACTGAAATTACGAGATGGGAGATTTTTTTTGATGCAAGGTCTTTTAAAAGTTTACTGGGAAGACAGGGTAGCCCCAGAGGAATATTGTGCCATGGCTTGACAAAAAAAAAAAAAAAAAAAAAAAGCAAACAAACAAAAAAAAAAACACAAAGAGAGAGATTATGAGGCACAAAGACTGGCTGATTCAGGAGAAGGGTGAGTGGAGGATATCAGAACACACGGATTTAGATGGCTGCTCCAACAACTGCACTGCATCCATCCATCAAGAAACGCAAGCAGGAATGTACTTTTAAAAAACGAATGAAAAAACAAAATCTAATGCTCCTTTTCTTAGAGCTCTGCAACAGTGCGTTCTCACTGGTACTGTGTAATGGACACTATCAGTATATATAGTGCCATGTGAAACTGCAGATATGCAATGAGCTGCAATCATGCAGTGCGCTGGATAACAAGAGATGAGCAAGTCTGTAAAACAGTGGCTTTGTGCTGCTCCCTCTGATGGGAATCGATAGAGTTGAGGGCAAAAGTGTCTAGGCTAGTTTCACCAGGGAGAGTTCTCATTTGCAGCTTGCAGAAAAAATGTGGTCTCGTGCCAAGATCAGTGGGGCTGAAAATGCCTCCCCCTCTCCTTCCCCCCCCCCCGTGGTAAAATTTTGTGGAGATCCCTATATATCAGGGGTTCAGAGAGGAGATCTGGCAAAGCCATGAATGTCTGATGATTTTGATGCCTTAAGTTTTAGCTGTCCAGCAGCTCATAGCTTCAATGATGATGTTTAGGGCAAGGCTGTCTTCCTCTATAATGCAGTCCTGGTCTGAGGAGAAGGCCTGAGAATATCAGTGCTCTACATAAGAAACAGAGAACAGAGCTTATTTCTGCCTGGAAACCTGGAGATGTTTCCAATGGGTGATCACTGTGTGCATGCAATAGCAAGCTCCTCTTCACAGGAGCTCTCTGTAGTTGGGCTGGGAAGTTCACTGCCTTGGGGAGCCATTAAATTAAATAGGTACTTCATCTGAGGAGGGCTGGGGAGGGGTAGCTAGGATAGCTTGATAAGAGCATTAACACTGTTTGCTGCTTATTAAAATAAGGGCAACTGTGCTTCAAGTCATCTGATTATCGCCATTCAGCCAGGATCCTTAGTTGAATGGAGATAATCAGACGACCTGAAGTAGTCCTTTTCAAATCTTATTTTTTTTTTAACCTTTCTGGTGTTGTCTTCTGATGACTTTCTTGTTGGTTTCTGTCTTAAATAATTTCCCCGTAAAAGCCTAATTCTTTTCACACTGTAATAGGATTATCATACAAGATGACTACATTTGTGCCTTAGCCAAAATACACAGCGATTTACATGCAGAATAAGTGAAACCATCTAGAAATTGAATTTTCTAAAGACCAGCATAAAGCTCTTCAAACAGACCCAACCCACCTGCGAAACGCAAGTTGCTGTTGAATCAGTAATGAAGCAACAAGTTTCAAGGCTGTGCCAGGGAAGGAGGGAAATGTCTCACCTCTCTGATACCCCCTTGCATCTTTACCTGGAGAGGAAGTTTTTCTGTCATCAGTTACTGATTCACTCAGCCCAGGGAAGGGCTGCTTTCCAGTTTGGTTTGAATGCCGGTCCCCTAATCAGCTGGAGAAAAGGAGTCACTTATATAAGCCCAGGGAAAGAAAACACCTCTGCGATACTGCTCACATGAAGACCTAGGGCTGAGCACTGGTTTACTCCTGACGTCCAGCTTCTGCATCTGCTCACCCAGTTTCTTTAGGGCTGTATTGACCGGGACGAGTGGCAATTTGGGAGGTTTCCTTCTTTTTACTCCTCTTTCTTTTTCAAGGCAGTCGGTGAAGAAAAGTGGAAGGCATGACCCCCTCCTCAGACAGAGAGCTCAACGGGCTAGATAACCCCAGCTTTGTGGTGAGTCTGCTCTTCTCTGACGGGTAATTCTTGCATAAATTGGTGTGCTCCCTGCAAATGGAGGAGAAAGGGAAAGTCAGGGGGGTTGGACTGGATGCTGGCATGCTTGTGTGTGGTGAAGGTCTGTCTCAGCTCTTTTATCGGCAGGAATTTGCGGAATGATAGCCTAACTAAAGCCTGCTGCTGCTGCAGACTCAGTGCAGTTTCTGCTCTCTGGTGCCCTTCTCACTTCTTTTCTCTCCATTATTTCTAAAAGGATGGAGTAGGTGAATGGCAGTGCAAGTATATCTATAATGAAAAGGAAGAGAGCTGGTGGTTCCTGGTGCCGGTGTCCCCGGGTAGAGGCATTTATATATTAACTAGTAGAATTACAAAACAAATTTAGCCTGCTGAAGAATGTGTTTCTTTGTCTTCTGGATCTATTTCTAGTGAGGTAAACTGTTGTAGACGTGGGTGAAAAAGGGTTTGGGGAGTCAGCAAGGGAAAACACCCTGTAGATTTATAGTGGGATAGTATAAGCTGTAAATGATGTGTGAATTCAGAGGTATGCAGTGCACAGGAAATACTGGGGGGCTATAACAGAACCACAGGGCAAGGACTTGGGGCACAGCAGCCCCATTCCTATCTCATGGCAGAGGTTGCCTCCATTAGAAACAAGGAAAGCTGCTTATATCCTGACAGCAAGGGTCTAAGAGTGGGGTCCTGCAACTGTCCCACACCTTGGTACAGACCACCCAGCTGGGGTACTTTGGAGGAGTCATTTAATCTCCTGGTGTCCGAGTCTCCCATTTCTCAAATAACTTTTGGAGAGCTTGCTGTGAGCAGTGGAGGTGGAGTGCTGTGTGTGTAGCTGCAGGCAGAGCCTCAGGGCAATGCAGAGGCTTGCTTTCACTATCGTTAATGATCTCCATTTCTACCTATTCTGCCATAAAGCAGATCAGGCTGTGACTGCCTGAAGTTTGAACTACCACTGTCTTCTGCCTGTGGTTCTAGCAGTTTGGTTTCTGACCACCTTCCTGATGCAGCACGCAAAGGGCATCTTCAGCCCCTGGCCCCAGGGGAGCAGCCAGGCTGAGAACCGCCAGGAGCAGCTACAGCAGCTCCTGCAAGGGCCTGTCCCTGCCCCAGACTGCTCCTGCCTCTTCCTCCTCCCAGTGCCTCAGCATCACGGGATGGCTGAGGCTGGCAGGGCCCTCTGCAGACCACCTGCTCCAACCCCTGCTCAAGCAGGGTGACCCAGAGCAGGCTGTCCAGGACCATGTCCAGGTGGTTTTTGAAGATCTCCACAGAGGGAAAGAATAAAAACTTTCTGGGCAGCCTGTGCCAGCGCTCCATCACCCACACAGTGAAGAAGTGCTTCCTGATGTTCAGGTGGAACCTTCTGTGCTCCAGTTTGTGCCCATCACCTTTTGTTTACTCAGACATTGTCTCCTGTCCTGCCTTGTCCTGTTATCTCTGCTTCATCTGTCTCCCGTTGAGCCCTGCTTGCTCCCCTCCAGCTCCCAGGGAAGGCCAGGCACTCGTGATGATCATGCGAGGCTGTTACTGGCACAGGCTCTGCCCGGCTGCCCTGTGCCTCCTGGCTAACATGGGAAAAGTTGCAGTGAAAGGAAAGGAGCTTACTGCTGTCCGCCTAGCTTAGGATTCGTCTACCCGTGGTGTTATTCGGGAGTAGCTGTCCCCAAATAACTCCCTGCATGAGCAGTCTTAAATACCTTGCTGTACTTTGTGTTAAACCACAGCTCAGAACAGGCCCTCCTGTTCTGAAATGAAAATGCCTCCATAGGGAGTTATTGAGGAACGCCTTTTGCTCTTGAAGTTCATGCCTGAGCTCAGTTTGAATTAACCCTGCCCTCACCTATCTGTTTTGAAGGATGTGTGATGACCCCAGCCTGCCTTGGCTGGATAAATACACCGTGTTTTAGAACGTATCAGATAGCACATTTCTAACAGCATGATCTTAAATGGGGCAGCCACAGGTCTTGCAAACTTGGAGATTTCAAATGATTGATGCTGTCCTGCAGGGTTAATTGGCCACATCTGCTAATGTACAACTGAATGTAAGATTAATTTTAAGTTCCCGTTCCCTGACCATAGCGTTAGCTCCAGCAGTAGGTAAGCCACGAGCATACACCCTGCTTTGCTGGGCCTTTCAGAGTCCTTATATTCTGGCAGGACTTGAAGGACAAAAGAAAAGAAGAGGAAGAAGAAGTTCGGTGCTAACAGAGTGGTTGAGTTTCTCCTGACAGCAGGTTTGTTTGCCTTGTGAGTGTGTGCACATGGCTTTGTGTGCATGCACAGGTGGGATGTGTGTGTAGTTGTGCATGGGGTGTCTGTGTGTGTGCACGTGTATGCACAGAGGTGAGGGTGAGGTGGAAGGAGAAGCAGAAAATTGGGGGCATTTACTCAGCTTAAAAACCGAGGCAACTGAAGCAAAGCAATATTTTGCTTTCCTTGGCAAAGCACATCTCTGCACAAACAAACCCTGTGAGGCGTACAGCTCCCTGGGGAGCCCTGGGGCTTCTGGCTGCCTGCGGGGGGATCCAAGCCTTCCTGGGGAGCTGTTCTAGACCCATCACCTCCCCGAGGCCCCGTGTCCCCAGGTCATTTCCCCATCCCCGGTGCTGCCCCTTACTCAGCAGCACAGGGTGCCATCCCCGTGGCAGACAGCCAAGCTGGGTAGCACCTGGTAGCCCCTGCTGGGGATGAGGTCTCCACCCAGCTTCTGCCAGCTGGCTCCTTTGAAACAGACACTGGGACACCATGGTCTTCGGTTTCGCCTGGTTCCTCCGTTTTAGAGAGGTGTCCTGGGTTATATCCAGCACAGGTGTGCTTATGGAGGCAGAACACTTGTAAGGGCATGTGTGAGATCAGGAAAATAAGATTTAAGAGAAGGAAATGAATACAAAAAAGGCTTCCACTCTGTAATGGGTCAAATTGCTTCAAGGTATTTTATCAAAAGAGATGTTTGAGTGGGCCGGAGAAAATGGGACAGTGCAAGATTCATGTGTTAATCCACTGCACACTCCTTCTTGCTTCTGGTCACAGTTTCTCCATTCTTAGCAAGGCATTAATGATACTAACATGCTTTGTCCCAATGTCTTTTTGAGGCTGACATGCCCCCAGATGTTTCTCCTGGACTAGACGTGTATATAAGCATATAAACAACTTCCCTATGTGTTTTTACCTCTGTTTTAATTTCCCCTCAGTTGCTCTTCTTTCTTCTAGCCTTGTTGAAAGCTACATACATGGGTTTGCCACACGACATGGAGCGTGGCTGCAGGAGAGGCAGCTGTGGCTAACGAAGGGTCTCTCTGTTTACCAGGGCGAAGATGGGAGCCACCACTGCTCCTTGCCGGATCCTGCTGCCTGTGGCCCAGGGGAAATCGAAGTCAAGGGCCGTGACGAGAAGCTAGCCTACACCATCACAGATGTGCCCCCCTGGTACCTGTGCATCCTGTTGGGCATTCAGGTGTGACAGGGATGCAGGCAGAAGGTGGGGGGATGGAAGGTTAACAGTTGTTCAGACGGTTTATGGGGGCAAAACCCAAATTTGGGAGTGCTTTACGTTCTCCAGGTGTGACTGGAGCTGTTCTGGGCTGGATCTTGGTGGACTTCTGGTCCTTCCCAAGGCTGCCTGAGCACTGATTGCTATCCTTTTGCCGGCAGCTGCACCCTGCCCCGTGAAGTGCAGATGGAAGGCAGAGTGACAGGACCAGAGCCAAATAGCTAATAAGAACAGGTCAGATACCTCTGCTGAAGCCGGTCTAAAGAAATGGCTAAAGATGTGTGAGCTTCTGCCTTACCACTGCAGTAAAAGCTAACCAGAGGAAGCAGGAGAAGGGTCTACACTGCTTTGGCCACTCCATGCCCAGGTGTGTTAAATGCCTCAGTGCCACACAAAGCCACCGGGTGCGGAGCCTCAGAAAAAAGAGATCTCAGAGTGATTAAGGAAATGACAGACTGTGCTTGGAGCTTGGAGGACATCTTGTACTTTGTTTCCTTCAAAGGTCATCTCAGAGTTAGAATGTATAAAAACAAGATTTTATGAACACACCTGAGTCATAATTTTAATAAAGCATGCCTCTAATGAGCACGGTGAGTTTCTGAGTGCCACCAATTCTACCACTGTCATCCTGTACTATGAGTAAGAACTAGGAATTGCTACTAGCTGAAGTAACCTGACCTTGTCCATTGTTCACCACAAATAAGGTTAATATTTAAAGTGAAAATAAATCTGAACAATTATTTGTACATTTAGTTATTAAGCAAAGGTCATCATTGAAAATATCTCTTTGACTCTTCTGAAAAACAGTGCCTGATTTTTCTATTCTTTGGTGTCCATTTTTTAAGACTATTTGTAATTGCACTGTGTGAGAAAAGCAGTTGATAGCAAAGAATGGACAACTCTGATTTGCTAACTTTTTATGTTATCAGTTGTGGTGCAAATGAAATGAATAGAGACATTTGCACTCACCTCACCGGATCCCTTCCTTGGGAAGTCCTCTACTTCCTGGAACAGCATCCCCAGCAGCTTTGTTTGCAGGGCTGGGGATAAACTGTTTGCATCTGGCAGCAATCTGGGGGATTCAGAGGACTACAAAATGTCCTTGGGCATGGAAAGTGGGAGAAGTCTGTGGGAGTGGATTGCGGTTCTTGTAGGTACTTTGGAACCGCCCTTAACAGAACATTAAAGTTGTCAAAAAAGAGAATGGGTGGTGCTAGTGTCACCCAAACACAAAAGTGCTAGGTACTTTCAGACTTCCCTCAGCAACACAGTAATTATATATTGCCAGTTCTGTGTCCTTCTTCACCCAGTCTTTCTCTGTGGCTCCTAGCATTTCCTGACAGCCATGGGAGGTCTCGTAGCCATCCCGCTGATCCTCTCCAGAGAGCTTTGCCTCCAGCATGACCTGCTCACCCAGAGCCACCTGATCAGCACCATCTTCTTTGTCTCAGGCATTTGCACCCTGCTGCAAGTCCTCTTTGGAGTCAGGTAGGCCAAAGGCAAGAAATAGGATATGCAAGAAAATTTATAGATGCGATTACTACGTGCTCAGCAACCAGCTTGCTGTAGAGTTTATCTATTAACAAGGGTCATTTGCTACCCTTGGGCAGTCAGGACACATGCCAAAGTGTACTGCAATTGCTGTACCTGACAGTTTTGTGTGGCTACCTCACTGTTTGACATCTGCATCTCCTGGAAATTGATGCACCTCTCATTGGGCTCATAAGGTATTGGCCATGATAAATAATAAAATATTAAAAGATTCAGTAAGCTGTATCTGCCTCTTCCTTATCAGGGATCCTCCAGCTGCAGCAGGTCCCTTTTGATCTCATTCTGGGACACAGAGTCCTTGAGGAACTCTAGGGCAGGGGATGATTGGGAGAAATGGGAGCCCATCTGCCACCTTTAGGGACACAGAGAGGAGCAAAAGCCACACATTCTTTGGCTTTCAAATCTGAATGACCTGGTTAAAAGTCTTCTACCAGCAAATCACAAAATGTTTTTTTACACTTCCTGTATCTTTCCCCAGGGCAACTTTTCCATCTCTGTCTGTCATAAGAAATGGCTGTAGATGACACCATCCCCAGAAGTGGCCCCACCAAAAAGAGTCTATCTGGTTCTTCTGAGTTTGATTAAATTCAGGTTAGGGTACGTGGTCAAAGTGGGAGCCATTCTGGTGATTCAGACCGGAGTCCTCCCAGGCCATCCCCAAGATGACCATTGCCAGCCCCGATTGTAAGGCATGAGCACATTCCCTGTCAGAAGGGTGGACTCAGCTGGAGGAGGGATGGTAATCAAACCAAGCCTGGGGAAAGACTTGGAAGCACTTTTTTTTCCCCCCTCCTTTTACTGCTTTCTCAAAGCCTTTAGTAGCTGATAACCACGAGTCACCAACAGGACAGGAAAAACAGTAAATACAAGGTTAAGGGGATGCTTCTTCCTGGAAAACATCAGTGTTACTGTCCGAGGCCCTGGGGAACCCTCAGCTAAGTGCTCTGCATAGCTCATGGTGACCATATTTAAGAAAGACTGATTTAGAGAAGAAGTGAGAAGAGGTACAGAGACGACCCATTAACATGTTATGGGGAAGGGAGACAGCTCATCTCGTAAAGGCAACATGAGTGAGATTGGTTGGTTTAGCTTTGCCAAATGGTGGCTCAGAGGGTCTGGCTGCAGCCTACAACTAGTCTGGGAGGGAAGAGGGGGCATCAGGCAAGAAGAAACAATTACAGCTAAAAGCTACTGCTGGCACATGAATAAAGAGATAGGAACTGGCCATGGAAAAGGGGACATTCCTTCCAAGAGTGAGTGCAATTTGGCAGCAGCCCTGCTGAAGCAATAGCCAGGGGAAAACCCCAACCCACTGTAACCTGCAGCTGTGTGAAAAAACATGAAAAAGCAGTGATGGGTCACTAGAGAAACTACCCTAGCAGCTCCTGAGGAGACACAGGTCACTTGTCGTTATGGTGAGCCCCCTTAGTAGATGCTTGGGCATCCTACAGTGATGATCAGAGCATAACGTCTTCACTAAAGCTGCAGCTTTCCATCTTGTAAACCCTGCTGCAAAAAACTCCATCTGCCCCATATGCATCACCTCAGTACCCCATCTTGCCTTTAGTCATAGGATCATAGAATCACAGAATGGTTTGGGTTGGAAGGGACCTTAAAGCCCATCTAGTTCCAAATCCCTGCCATGGGCAGGGGTGCCGCCCACTAGATCAGGTTGACCAGAGCCTCGTCTAGCCTGACCTCGAACACCTGCAGGGATGAGGCATCCACAGCTTCTCTGGGCAGCCTGTGCCACAGTTCCAATTAGCCCACCCACACCAGCACCAGCTGTGTAACAGCTTCAGGGGCAATGCACCAGGAACTCAGGAGCTAAAGGGCTATTGTTAATTCAACAGTGGTGGTGCTGGGCCTTCCGTGACTTTTGCTTATTTGTTTGTTTTTGCCTTGCCCAGCAAAATTCTTTGAAGGCTACAACATATTTGGATGGATGCCATAAATAAGTAATCCATGGATGACTGATGTGCAAATATAACTTACTGGTTAAGTTCTACCAGTGCTCCGGTTATACATGGCATGACTATTTGCAGTGGTATAAACATCTGTTTTAGGTGACAGAGGAGTTATGCTCTTACAGCTTTGCCACCTTTCATTTTCCTGTGCTTTCTGGTGAATGGTGGAAATGCTTCTGGTCCAGGGAAATTTGTGCCCTGCAAAAGCATTCATGTGGATTGCTGCCCTGCTGCTTTTCTGAGCAGGTGCCACAAGAGTTTCTGGGGCAAGGAGAGGTTGCTCTGGGAGCTGCTCCTAGGGATGCTTCCTGAGCAAATGAAGCCAAAGTGCCTTGGGGGTTCCTCTTGGCTTGTTCCAAGCTCACTGCCATGTCCATTCTGTTCTAGTGTCAGTGGAAATGGGGCAGATGGGTTAGCTTTAAAAACAGTCTAGTAAAAGCTAAGTCACAATTTCCAGTGACCCCAGCCTGAGGATGGTTATGGAGTGGCAGCAGCCAGCGTATATTTGTGGTTGTGGTTTTAAGCTAGTTGTGAAGAAAAATGAGGCATCTTAAGTGAACAGAGAAAACAACTGGATATTGGTGGGATTTGGGCCTAGGTCAATGCCAAACTTTTCTTCAGAGTCTCACCATCTTTCTTCCTTGTTCTTCTCTCCTCCTCCAACTTGTTCTTTTGGCTGTTGTTTTAGCACATGCACGTAGTCACACCTTAGGAGGACAATTTTTCCGTAAAGAAGAGTTTGACTCCAGAGCCAATGTGCCTTTCCATCGTGGCTGTTGCTCTTAAGTACAATGGACAGCAATTCCCAAGCATTGTCAGTGATAGAGACTTGCCAGAACAATTCAAAAGACATGGCCAGTGGCCATGAGCAGACTGATTTTCTTTTTTTTTCAAATTATTTTGCTTTTCTGTCTCTCACCCTTATGGAACTGAGATTCCAGCATTCTCACTTGTCAACTTTTCCCTCTGTTCTCCTTCCAGGTTGCCTATTATTCAAGGAGGGACTTTTGCATTCCTGACCCCCACCCTGGCCATGCTGTCTCTCCCCAAATGGAAGTGCCCTGCTTGGACGCAGAACGCCACGCTGGTGAATGCCTCTTCACCAGAGTTCATTGAAGTCTGGCAGACACGGATGCGAGAGGTATATTGCATTTTCAGTGGCACCTCTTCTTTATTAAGGCTGTTTGCTTTCAGAAAAGCACCTCAGCATGGTAGGGACATCAGTGCTGGGAATGCTCCATCAACAGTGGACCTCACTCTGTTACAGCTTTCCTGGTGTTTTCATAAAATGGAATCACAGAATGATTTGGGTTGGAAATAACCTTAAGGATCACCTGATTCCAACCCCCTGCCATGGGCAGGGACACCTCCCACCAGACCAGGCTGCCCAAAGCCCCCTCCAGCCTGGCCTTGAGCACCTCCAGGGATGGGGCATCCACAGCTTCTCTGGGCAGTCTGTGCCAGGGCCTCACCACCCTCTGAGTGAAGAATTTCTTCCTAATATCTACTTTAAATCTTCGTGAGGAAGATGTTTCTAATGAAGGGACCTTGTCTGTTCACATGAAACCTAGTAAAAGAGATGGAAGGGCAGAACTTACTGTAAATATTACAGTAAAATGTGTTCTTGGGTAGTCAAAAGAGAGGAGGAAGGGTCAGAGATCTCATTGTCTTATCTTATATCTATTGCCATTTCAGGGTAAGTGACTAAATTTGCCTCTGTCAATCTACACCAGGGTGCTTTGCAAAGTATTTGGGAATTGTAAGCTCACAAAGTATTTGCTGTGCAGAGCAGCATACCATCCCTACTGATATGTATAAAACCTGTTCTGTCATAAGGACGCTGCTATCTTTCCTTTCAGGCTGGGTGCTTCATCCCCAGCCCTCTGTGTTTCTTTTCCCTTTGGAGTTGGGATGAAAGAAGGTGCTCAGCACAGCAGGGGATTCAGCCTGGGTTTATCATCAAATCTGCAAAGGCAGAGAGCAGCCTCACCCTAGAGTCCCCTAGCTGGAGGCTAGGGAACAGCAAATGGCTTTTCAGGACAGATCACTGGCTACTTAAACAGTGATTGTCAAACACAGAAAAGTTCAAGGTGATAATTGTGTCCCTGGAGGGAAACTGATAGAAAAAAGAGAGGCTGTCATGACCCTCCTGTCCTACAAGAGTGCTGAAACTTCCCAAGCCCTTCCCAGCTGGGAGGTGAGAGGAGGCTGTGTCTCTACTCCCACTTTCAGAGCAAGAGCTTTTTTCCTGCATTTTGGGGGAGCAGAAAGAGGGTGCAGGGAAGCTGCTGCATGCTTGGATGGTGCAAAGGACAGGCAGGAGGAGTCTCTGGAATAAATTAGCTCTGGTGAGGACTAAATCCCTCAGCCAAGGTGGGAATTGATGTACTGGTACTTTGGTGGTCCTTCACCGCATGTCCTACTCAGCTGAGCCATGCTGTAACCAGCAGGATGGCCTCTGAACTGGTCCATCTGTGGAGTCCGAGCCTGGCTCTCACACTGGTTTGGCACTGACCTAAAAAAAGGCTTAACAGCTGGAGCTCCATTCACCCTCTGCTCTCTTTCTTCATTTTTCCAGGTACAAGGAGCTATCATGGTAGCTTCCTGCTTTCAAATCTTAGTTGGATTTTCTGGCCTGATTGGATTTTTGATCAGATTCATCGGGCCCCTGACAATTGCCCCCACCATCTCCTTGGTTGCACTACCTCTCTTTGACTCAGCTGGAGAGGATGCTGGGCAGCACTGGGGCATAGCCTTCATGTAAGTCTCACTTCCCCTTGTGAAAACTGGGTGTACACAAACCACCTACCTCAAATTTTAAACCAGGGGTTACAGCTGGTAGTAGGTTTCTCCTGAGTTCAAGGTTTATTTGTTGAGCATTAACATCCAGCAGGCTTGTGCAAGACACCAGCATGGTGTAGTTACCTCCCAAAGAACTTAGAGACCTCAGCAACACCAGCAACAAAGCAAAACCAAAAATTGATTTAAAAGCATCTGATATAATGAAAACCCGAAGTTCATAGGTCAATAGAGAAACAAGTCTTTCCTGTGAGTCATTGCTGAGGGCCTCTCTGTTGTATTTGTCTATCTATGCACACTATCTTACACACCCATTACTTAAATTAAAAAGATATTTCTAAAACAACAAAGTTGAGCACCCAGGGTTAGGTATTCCTCGAGTTAGAATAGCTGCTGCTTCTTGGCTTGTTTTCACAAGAGGAAGAATTGTTTTCTCCACAGAGGGCCTTTGGGAAATGTCCGCGTTGTGTGTATGTGGCTTTGCACCGTTAAGAGCTTTCTTTCAAGGCTATCTGTGTGTGTGCCTTTGTGCATGAGTGTACAAGTATGCTTGGTGGCAGAAGTTTGTTGGTACTTCAGAAACAATTTCAAAAAAAAGGTCCACTGCACGGTTCGCCTGCAGGTTTAGCACTTTCAGATCTATAATACAGAGTTAAGCTCAGGCTAACATATAGCAGCAGCAGATTCTTACCCACTGTAAGGACTCCCAATGGTTTGCTAGTGCCTTCAGAGCTGCCTTTGGTGACTCAGGGGTCAGGTCTGAATGCAGCCCTGGGAAGGCAACGTATTGTTGTAGGGTCATGATCCAGCCCCAGACTGGGCTTCTGCTCCCAGCTCCACTTCTGGCACTACTGGTTCTGTTCTGCCTGCCCACACCTACACTCTCAGGCCCCAAATGCTACCTCTCTTCTCCACCTCCAGTTCCTCACCTCACTGATCTCTTCCACCAGCACACCATAAGACCCCAAACCCTTCCTGTCTCCCTGCTCTCCAGCTTCCTCTTCAGCATTGTTCTGTTCCCTGATCCCAGTCCTTTCATGACTCAGACTCCTTTGCCCCAACCCGATCATTGTGCTCTGAGCCATGTGGGTTGTGTCCTCTTTTGCTGCCTCCTCCATTCTCCATTGGTGCTGTTAGGGAAAGGGAGAAGGAGATGGTGGAGATGGCAGAAGACATGAGCCCTGTGCTCTCAGCCCTGCTGTCCAGCCCCCACCACATCCCGGAGCCCCCATAATGGGCAGTGCCCATTGTTGCCTTGAGAAACTGGGTTAGCGTGTGCTCACTTGCTCACATGGTGATGGTACATACACAGTTCATCACTTGGCAAGGCCCAGACATATTCCTGAAAAAAAGCTCCCAATCTTTACAGCCTGCAAATGCTAAAGTCACAGATGTTTATGCCGAGTACCTGGGACGAATGATCGTTGTTAAAGACTGATCATACTTGAGCAGAGTTTTGTGAGAAAGAGCAATATGTATCTCCCCAGAGGACAAATCTTACTAAACGTCAAATCTCTGCTGTGGGTCACAGGCAGACCTTACCACTGCTCAAGGCAAAATGACCTTCTCAACACAGGCTATACTATGCCTATTTCCTGATCATCACTCTTCTAAATAGGTTTAGGATATATTTCTTCAGAAATATTTGGCCTGAGGCAGATGTTTTCCATGGAAATTTTCATCCCGAATGGGTAAAGTTAGGCAGAATTATAAGCAGCTGAAAATAGCATCCGTTAATGGAATGTGTCAGGCAACCTGAATAATAAGCAGTGACACCTACCAAAGATAGACGAGTGCTCTGCAGTGATTCATCAGGGTGCTGAGCCCCTTTGTGCAAATGCACAAAACATGCACTGATGCAGCCGGTCTGGGCTCTGCAGCTTTAGAAACCAGGAAAGGGAAACTGGTTCCCCCTCCGACGTTCTGTGTCCAGTCACTCAGTGAGTGCTTTGAATTATGACTGGTAACCTTTGGCTGTATGCTGTGGTGCATCTTTGTGCAGCTCTGCACTGCTGCTGCCAAGAGGTTCAGTCCCACATGAGGGATGGGAGAGAGGCTGCACCTCGTGGCCACCAGAACAAGCCCTTGGTAGAGTATGTCCAAAAGCTCATTCTGCCCCAACCTTGCTGGAGCCACCCTCCGGTGCTGAGAGCCTGTTTATGAGGTCCTCTGGAGTCCTGGGTCTTTGGGTAGCCAGTCCTTCAGTTAATGCGGGGACAGGTGGGCAGCTGGGCACCCATTTTGTCTCATGGTCTGGTTTTCCCTCCTCCCAGGACTATATTTTTCATAGTTCTGTTCTCTCAGTACCTGAAGGACATCCCTGTACCACTGCCGTCGTACCAGAGAGGCAAGAAGTGCCACTTCTCCCCCGTCTACCTCTTCCAGATCTTCCCGGTATGTTCGGGTTCCTGGTCACCAGTCTGGCGTGGCGGAGGGACCAGCCTCACCCAGCCCAGACTGCTGGGGCTGTTCCCACTCGCTTCAAGGGGACTGAACACTTCCTGCCACAGGCTATGCTGCGAGGGGGCAGCGGGGAGAAGGTTCCCACCTCCCTGCTCATGGGGTGGAAGGGAGGGCTGGGACCCTTGCTGTGCTGTCCCTCTCCCTCCATCCCACGTGCACGCACACACATGCATGGGGAAGGGGTTGGACTCATCCCAGACCCTGCCCGACCTCACCAGCGATGCAGGTGTGCCCTAACCAGCCTGCTGACTGTGACGGGCAGGTGCTGTTGGGGCTGTCCCTGAGCTGGCTGCTCTGCTACGTGCTGACGGTGACCGACGTCCTCCCCGGGGACCCCACCGCCTACGGCTACCTGGCACGGACAGACACACGTGGGGACGTTTTGTCTCGGGCTCCCTGGTTCCGGATCCCTTACCCAGGTACCACAGCGTGACCCCGCACCCCTCTCCCCTATCTCTCGCTGCTGCTCCCTGCCTGGTTCATGGCCACGACGGGGAGATGAAGTGCCAAAAATGAGGCAAATACCCACAAATGCCCTTATCATTTTTACCCCTCAGTAGGTTTCAGAGCAAACTGAGCCTGAACCAAGCTCTGTATTTGCAGGCCAGTGGGGAGTGCCAACCGTCAGCTTGGCTGGGATATTCGGCATCCTCGCGGGGGTGATCTCCTCCATGCTGGAGTCCATGGGGGATTACTACGCCTGCGCCCGCCTGTCTGGCGCCCCGCCACCGCCGAAGCACGCCATCAACCGCGGGATCGGGGTGGAGGGCATCGGCTGCCTCCTGGCCGGGGCCTGGGGAACGGGGAACGGCACCACGTCCTACAGTGAGAACGTGGGGGCCCTGGGCATCACCAAGGTGAGCCTTGTACGGTGCGGTGACTGTGGTGCTCTCGGCCTCCTGCAGCTCCTCCCCGGTGTGTTTATGGGTGTGTTGTGTGTAGGGGGATAGACTGGAGCTGGGAAGCGACCTTAGCCCATCTCTGCAGGGACTGCCTCCCGAAAATGTGCCTGCTGCCTACCTCAGGGTGCTGCCAATCACATAGCACAGGTTGTCGTTCCCTCTTTCATTGCTCATAGTCTGTGTGGGAGAAGTACAAGCTGCCATTACTTGTGGCTCCTGGCTTAGGCTCCTGTAAGACTAAAGGGCAGTATGTTACTGACCTACTCTGAAATGTCCTAAGGTCTGGATTTATCAAAGACTATCTGTCTACCTACCTACCTGTCTGTCTGTCTGTCTATCCATCTTCCTTTAGATATCTTTAAAGAGGAAAGGATAAAATGTGGTGCCAACTACTTTATGTTTTTACTTCCACATAAAGTTTTGTGAATTCCTTGAGTATCTCTTATAAGAGATACTTATATCCTTATATTGCTCTTATAAGGAAAACAAATTTCCAGAGATAGATAAGCTTTAACAATCAGATCATAGATTTTCACTAAGATTTACAGCTAGAGGATGGGTACATCCAGCAACCACTTGAAAACATTTTAAAATAATTGTCAAACAAGCTATGTCATGTCAGCAGAGCCGTGAGTCTGTAAATGAATGCAGAAGTTGACTTATGGCTCCCACTCTATGTTATTAGTTATTTCACTGGATTTTATAAACTTCAGTCACAATAACCATTTTTACAGTGTTTGACCTTGTCACCATGGGGTTGGTGCATACTGACCATACACCTGAGCCTGGTCTTTCATGACATGTGGTTTGCTGATGTGATCATAATACAGAAGTGATCAAACCCATAATTATTGGATTATAGGACAAGCCTTCTCCCTGTGTACCCCAAGCCCTTCAGACAGACATGCCATCCATGCTGATTCAGCAGAGAGAGTTCCCTTAGATCCCACCTCTGCTCACCTTGTGACTTAAGAAACCATCTCAGTCTTAAATCCGACTCTGACTGGGATAGGTGGTGATGCTGAGAGCACAAGGCAGATTCCATTTCATTTGGTTTTTACATGGGAAATATATTTTTCCATCACAAAAAGAAACACAAGGGACTCGTTTCCTTTGCTTAAAAACAGGTGTCCAGCACCACCTGAAATGTGTTTGGATATTTCAGATATACACAGGGGCTGTCAGGTAAGGCAAAGGAGAAGCTGCCAAAAACTGCCAAGATCCAACAACTTAAATGGCACCAGACACCTGTGTTTAAGCTACTGGATCAAGCCCAACATGCCAGTACTGAGCTCTCACACCCAGAAAATAAGAGGACAATTTTAAGGAGGGGTAAAGATCTCAGAATCACCATATATGTAGCAGAGAACTGCAGTTTCTTCAATCTTAAGAAGGAGAACCAATTTTCTTGTTTTCCTGACATAATTGAAACAAACTCGAATCTAGAGGCATTAGAAGCAGATGCTCCCAGTTGTGGTATCAGTGGATTAGTTAATTTGCCTTTAAGGCCAACTCCATATATTGGGTAATTTGACATTTCACAATTTTGGCAATTTAAGAATCTGAAGCTTTATTCTAATCCTGGAACAAATAGCTCTTCTGGCTTTTATTAAATTACTGTTTTGATGGTAATGGTGTCCCAAGGTTTTAAGCCAAGGAATATAAAAAGTGTACCTGAAGGCAATGCATGATTTTATTTTGAAACTCCCCACCAAATCTCATTCGTTTATCTTTCACAATTAAGTAACACTTAGTATTTCGTAAATATGTGCCTTTAAAGTATTTTTAAAGATATTTAAAAAGAGACACTACTAGTTACTGGGAATGTTTCTGTTGAAAGCATTTGTAAAATGCCCTTGAAAGAAAAGTGACATTCTTCAGATATTTCAATGGAAGGATTAAAATAATTAATTGAATTATAAATTGTTTGCAGAGGATTACAGAATTTCTCAGCCTAAGACTTGAAAACTGTAAATCTTAACGTGATTCTTTAAGCTGTCCAAGTTTTCGTGTGGCTAGGCCTATCTTGAATTGAAAGTCTAATAAATATTGCTGCTTTTCTGTTTAATTTCTGCAATCTGTAAATGTCTCTTTCATCCCTTTGTTTGGCAGATGCTCTCTTTCTTCCCTATTCACATACTCTAACAGCTCTGAATGAAAGGCATGGCTCTGTGCTTCATCCTCTCTTAGCTGTAGTGCCAGACTAAGAATTGACCCCCTGGCTCTTCCCAGGGAAAAAATGAGAGCGAGCTGCTTTTATTGAAGCTAGATGGGTAGGGGGCAGACCAAGAGACTTCCCCACTTCTGTAGATGACCATGGAAAGGATCTATTAGATCCAAGAGCTCAGGATGGAAGCAACCAGCGTGGCCAGCTCTTCTCTCCCACATTTTGTCCCCTGGGAATGGTGCAGGACATCTAGTTGAAAGCCATTTTTGGATAGAAATCTAACCCCTGGTGGAAGCGTTGTCCAGTGAATTAATTGGGTGATTGCAGCGCCAGCCTGGGGGTATGCCAGGACATTTCTGGGCCGAAGCGAGAGCAAAGCGGTGTGAGGGAATTACTGTGCTCTGAAATTATTAATAAGCTTTTTGTTTCACAGCAAAATGTTTAAGTCCTGGCAGCAATAAGGAAGATAACATAAAGTACACAGGTGGGGATCCCTGATTGTTCTCGGAGTGCCCATTATGATAAACATTTCCTAGTCTGCAGCTACAGGGACTTTCCACACGGTGAGAACTTCCCAGCTCACCGGTGGCTGTGTCCAAACCTTGGCACTGAAGGCAACACCAAGTACTTCGGTCAGAGGCGCAAGCCCTGCCTGGCATCTCTGCACTGACTGGTGCTGCCACTCTCTGCCTTGCTGTGCCAGCCCACGACTGCCTCCTCTTCCTCTTGCCCCAGGTTGGGAGCCGCATGGTGATCGTTGCCGGCGCCTGCACCATGCTCCTCAGCGGCGTCTTCGGGAAAGTCGGGGCGATGTTTGCCAGCATACCCACCCCTGTCATCGGAGGCATGTTCCTCGTGATGTTTGGCATTATCACGGCAGTGGGGATTTCCAATCTGCAGGTATCAGCTGTGTGCATGCTGTTTCATCCCTAGGGTAGATGACTTTGGCTCCAGGCCAGATTCTTACCAGCCTAAGTCAGACGTAGCTGTGCTGCGGCAAATGCAAACATTTGTACTGGCAGTTCCTCGGGTGAACATGAGGGCACACGCACACAGAGGCTAAATCACAGACAGGTTCCTGGTTGGGAAAGGGCTTGCCATCAACTGGGGCAGCAGGATGACTAATGCCCCAGTAGTGCCAGGGCTGCTCGTTCCAGTAACATGGTTTATCTCAAGGCAGCTCTTACCAGCAAGGGAGGCATTTCTGCCACTGCTCCTATAGATGATTTTTCTCCATGTCCTATAGTAATGTGTATTTAGGGGACAGCCCTTCGACTAGGGGGCACAAGCCGGGCAGAAGGCTTCAGTAGAAGGGTTCAATTTCCAACTCTTCCAGCAGTTTGCTCAGTGCTGATGGCTGAATCACAGCTTTTCCCAGCATCTCAGCTGGAGATCATGGAGTGCTTTGCCATCTGACTGCATCTGCCCTATAAAAATGCTAGTGTATGCCATACACAGTTTTGAAAGCGTTTTGAAGCAGAGCTTCCTGTTCTAACACCTGTCATTGGGTTTGTGTGTACATCTGAGCATGGCTCACTAACACAACAGCAATCCCCGGGTTTTGGTAATTCCAAATGGCAAATAGTAATGTATACAATTTCTCTGTGCAGTACACGGATATGAACTCCTCCAGAAACATCTTTATATTTGGATTCTCTGTATTTGCTGGCCTCACAGTTCCCAACTGGGCAAACAAAAATAGCGCACGGCTAGAAACAGGTAAGAAGTGATAGTACATTGTTATTTTAGAAACATTTTCTGTAGCACAGAACTGAAGCAAAGACTGATCCAGAGAATTTTTTTAAATGCATTTTTTTTCCATACAAATCTCTGAAAGCTGTGCTTTGACTGTTGACTGTTGCTTTCTGGGAGTGCTGTTCTTGTCCTCTGGTCTGAAACACAGCTCTGCTGTGGAAATACCAGTGACTGCACCTTGACAGATTCTTGTTGGGCTAAGCACTGCTGATCCAAGTTCACTGTGCTGAGATTTCTGGTCCTCCAACAGTTGCTCCTTCCCTGTGTCTCATGTGATTCATATCTTTGTCACAAAGGCTATAGTGTCATCTCTTAAGAGCCCACCCATCCTAGATGGGCTGTTGAAAAGGCTGGGACCACAGATCTCATGCTCTCTGGACTGTAAGATACTCCATATCACTGGGCTGTTTTTCTTGTGTGCATTAGCCCTCACAGAGAGACATCACACCTAATTAATTGTGGTGAAATCCCATGCTAATTTTCCCAATATTTCTTTGGGAACTGCAGCTCATATTTTTGTAGGGAACTGCTTGGCATTATGTCATGGAGATTCAGAACCTTTTTGGAGTAGAAGAAGGATTTTGGGGGGTTAGTGCTGTGATCTGCACTGTAAATAAGCTCTTAACTTATTTCTGAGTCATCTGCTGCTCACTTGCAGCTGGGTCAGTGAATAATTATGCAGAATAAAATGATAGGTTTGAAACTGGCAGTGAGGTCTACTTCCCTCCCAATGCCAAATCTCAGGCTCTCCTTTGGGATTTGCAAGTCTTGCCTAAACAACCATGCAGCTTGCAGCCTCTTGGCACCAGCTGTGTTGCTGGTTGAATATGTATCTCTTTGCACCACTATCCAGAGCTTTGTTTTTCTGCTAGGTATCATCCAGCTGGACCAGGTGATCCAGGTGCTGCTTACCACTGGCATGTTTGTGGGTGGACTGCTGGGGTTTATCCTGGATAACACCATTCCAGGTAGGATTTGCTGAAATGAGCTACGCTGCTTGTTCAAGCCTGCCCTAGCATTCGTTTCCTAGCATTTTTTGTCTTCATTACCACTGCTCTATGAGTAAGAGTTGTGATAGCAACCATGAAACACCACGTCACTGAACTCCTCCTGGAGACGGGTGAGGAACAGGAGAGACAGGGAGCCCATCAATGCAATGGTCTCTGGTTGCAAAAAGGCAGCCTATAAGAAAATGACTTGTTTTTCAAGATTGACACAGTTTAAGGAAACGTTTATTTAGGAAAATGTCTTTTATGGAAAATGCTAGCCTACAGTCATGTTGAAAGGAGAGAGAAAGGCAACCGTGGGGAAACTGGAATAAATATTTCTTCCCTAGTTCTAGGCAATGTGCTAAAGTGTGCCTGCTTATGAGAGCTGCTGAAATTGAGGCTGAATTTCTATCACAGCAAGGGAAAGCAGCAGGAAAGGCTGATGACCAAAGTTAGGATACAGGACCTGCAGTTGGCCCTCACAGTCAGCAAAGACCCTATGATTTTCATCAAGCTCAGGGGGGAATAGTGTAAGAATTAGAGAGGAAAATATCAGTTCTGATGCAAAAACAGAATAGGAAGGGCACTCTGTTAACCAGGCTCTTTTACTGACTCGAATTACTGAAAAGCCAATATCCTTTTGGCTCATTAATTTTATTGTACCCTTGATCTTCAGCTCCTCCGGGCACAATTTACAGAATTTACAGGTGTGTTCACTCCCTTTCCCAAGAGGGACTCAGCTGCTGCAACAATTACAGGCAGTTAGTAATTGCTAGCTAAACCTTATTCCCTCACCCCACAGTATCTGAGCAGTTAACACCCCACCTTGTTTTTCTAGCACTTTTTGATGCCCCTTGAACAGTTCTTGCATCCCCCATGGTCTGTGAAAACCTAAAAAAGCAGTGGAGAAGACTGCTTACCTGGAAGCCATTGCAGGAAGATGGGTATTGTCTAGCAGCTCATTAGCTGATTTTTGTGAAGACCTTTGGAGCGAGAAAGGTTTAAGTGCGAGGGATTTGTATGTTCTAGTGGGTCTGCTGGGATTTGAGAGCTGGGTGTGGAGTGCACAAGGTAGTTGCTTGTCCAGAACACCCATTTCAGTGGTAAAAACACAAGCATCTTACTTTTGCTTTCACAGGAACACTGGAGGAGCGGGGACTCCTGGCATGGAAGCATAGCCACAAGGGAGAGGCGGGCAACTCTGAGCTCATTTCCAAGGTCTATGATCTTCCATTTGGCATAGGCACCAAATACTGTGCTGTCTCTTGGTTTCGGTATCTCCCAGCTTGTCCCAAAAGACTACCTGGCAGCAAGAAAATGGATGAACTGAAGGCTGCTGGACAAGAAAGCAGTGATAAAGCAAGCTCAGAAAGAGACTCGGAGATAGGTGCTGATACGAGGATATAAGCACCAGGCCTGAAGGTGAACTTGTCTCTCAAGCAGAGGTCTGAAAAGTGTGTCTGCTGCTCCCATCATCTGAACATCAACTGGCATCTCTTAGTGGCTGAAGCAAGAGAATGACAATGTCTTTCTCTTCCTAGCTCTGCCCCCAATGCCACTGGTGACCTCAAGGGAATCATTTTTCTCTACCCTACTCCTGCCTGCCCACCTCTAGGAAGAACATAACTCTGCTTTGGGAAAGCCCAAAAAATGCCTGGAAAGGCTGCTCACTTTCCTTCCCTGCACTGATCCTCGGGACTCTGAGGAACAGCTGTTAAGCTGGAGCAAAGCTCTTCCTTTCCCCGGCCTGGCTGCTCACTGGAACACAGGAGAAGACATCCCTGATGTGGGCCCTCTGCCACTCTCAGGCATCCTTTGGGCTGAGGCTTATCACCTTCACCTTAAAAATCTTTAATGGCAATGCTCACCTCTCAGACTTAAACCTCGTTCTGGCCAAAGGGGAGAAGTAGGCACCTCTAGGTGATTCACCTCATTCCTGTGATACTTTAAATTCAGTCAAATGAACGCTGCTAGAAGAGAGGCATCTAAGTTTAATGGGATGAATTGTCTTTTGACAGTGCCTCTCCATCCCTAGCCAGCAGAGGGAATCTGCAGACCTTACTTAGGTTGTTGATCTGTTGGCAATAACCAGTGTCACTGAAAGGAATCCCACCTGGGTGCTGGGAGCAAGCTCAGGGGACCAGCTTCCTTGGAGCACCAAAGAGATGAAGGAATCTCCACCACAGATGAAGGAGAAAACTCTTCTGCTTGTAATCTGAGGTACTTCTGCTACTGCTATGGTCCACGTGTCCCCACCATACCTGTTTGGTTTGGAGATTGTGTGGTGACAACCATGTCTCTGGAAAAGTCTGCAGATTCTTGCTGCTTCCCACTGTCAGCAGAAACAGCCTTAACCTGTTGATATGTGACTGCACATGCACGTAATATCATTGCTGTAACAAGCTTGTGTTTCCTGCATTGGGATTTATACTTAGATATTTTTGGGGAAAATAAATAAAATATAGAACACACAATTGTATTTCCCAGGGTGATTGCCATAGCAAGTGGCAGGCAGTATACAAAGAACCACAGGGTGACTTGGGTTGGAAGGGGCCTCTAGAGGACATCTGGCCCAACCCTTCCTCTTTGCCCAGGTGGCAGAAGGCTGTGTCCAGTCAGGCTATGGATGGATGAAGAGCCACAGCCTCGCTGGGCAGCTTCTTCCAGTGCTTGACCACCCTCATAGTGAAAAATATTTTCCCTCATGTCTAACTGGAATTTCCATTGCCTCAACTTGTGTCTGCTGCCTCTTGGCACAGATCCCCTCTCAGAAAAGTCTGACCCCATCTTCTCTGTACCCTCCACTGTGATATGATATCCCCTTTAGTGATATGTTCTTTTACTGGTAAGGGGCAATGCTTTGCTCAGGGATGTGGTGGAGTCACCATCCCTGGGGGTATTTAAGAGCTGTGTGGATGTGGTGCCTGGGGACATGTTTTAGAGGTGGACTTGGTAGTGCTAGGTGATGGCTGGACTTTATGATCTTAAGGGTCTTTTCCAACCTAAATGATTCTATCATTCTATATCGGTATCTTCACTTTGGGAGTGAAGGAAGTCTGAGTAGACCAATCTATTGCGTACGTTGGGGTCTGAAAGGTGGAAACAATATGGTACAGACAGGTTGATGTTACTGGCAGGTTAGAGTGCCTCCATTCAGGATTGTGGTTGTATGTCTTTGAGAGGAAAAATGATTAGCACATTTAGATACATCAGATCCAGATTTTACAGAGGTGATTAGTCCTACACATCTCAGCTCTGGTATCATCTTCATCCTCCGCAATTCTGCCCACTCCTCTAAACTGGCAGCCTATACTTCCAGGGGACCTAGCACATAAACCCACAGTCTTACACATCATAACTCTTCAACTTGTGCTGGAGCACACGTGTGGAAGTGAGCTGTTAGGCTTTTGGCTTCTCCTTGTAAGGTATGTTAGAATCTTGCCAAATGCCAGAGGTTTGTATTTGCTTTATACTTACTCGAGACATTTATTTATTTATGTAAGATAGGTTTCCTATAAAAATGACTCAGAATCACAGAATGATTTGTATGGGAGGGACCTTAAAGCCCATCCAGTTCCAACCCCCTGCCATGGGCAGGGACACCTACCGCCAGACCAGGTTGCCCAAAGCCCCATCCAGCCTGGCCTTGAGCACCTCCAGGGATGGGGCATCCACAGCTTCTCTGGGCAGCCTGTGCCAGGGCCTCACCACCCTCTGAGTGCAGAATTTCTTCCTAACATCTAATCTAAATTTGCCCACTTTTACTGGCTTTTACCCCCTTTTAATGGCTTTAAATAAGCCATTACCCTTTGTCCCATCACTGCACTCCCTGACAGTCCCTCCCCAGCTTTCCTGTAAGCCCCTTTAGGCCCTGCCAGGCCGCTGTCAGGTCTCTCCGGGGCCTTCTCTTCTCCAGGCTGAACAACCCCAACTCCCTCAGCCTGTCTTTGTAGGAGAGGTGCTCCAGCCCTCTGATCATCTTTGTGGCCCTCCTCTGGACTTTTTCTAACACTTCTGTGTCCTTGTGCTTGCCCCAGCACTGAACACAGGGCTCCGGGGGGGTCTCACAAGAGTGGATTGGAGGGGGAGAACCACCTCCCTCAGTGCCCTGTCCCTGCTGCTTTTGATGCAGCCCAGGATGCAGCCGGCTTTCTGGGCACAGTGCTGGCTCATGTTGAGCTTCTCATCAACCAACACCCTCGAGTCCTCTCCTCAGGGCTGCTCTCAATCCATTCTCTACCCATCCTATATTTGCGCTTGGGATTGCCCCAGCCCAGGTGCAGGACCTTGCACTTTGCCTTGTTGAAACTCACAAGGCTCGCACAGAACCACCTCTCAAGCCTGTCCGGGTACCTCAGGATGGCCTCCCTTCCCCAGAGTCTTCAATTGGCATTTTTTTTTTTTTTTTTGTAAGGCTCCTTCATTACAGCGCACCCCAAAGCCCAGGAGGTGCAGAGCATTGCAGGGGGAGCGCACTGGTCCAGAGCAACTGTGTCTAGAGCTGCTGAGGCTTGAGGCAGTTTTCAGAAGCTGGTTATGTCCCTATTTCAAGCTCAGGCTAATAATTGCCCTTTAAAATCCCCCACTGGTGTGTTTGTTGTATGTTTTGGTTTTGTTTTTGCCTCAGGGAGACATTTCTAAATTACAAAATGAAGCAGACAGAGGTTAGGCTGCAGGGCCACCACTCCTCCCCAGCTGCATGTGGCCACTTGAGGTTTGGCAGCAGCTTTGGCTCTGCAGTGCAGTGACACAGCTTCTGTTTATTTGCTCCTTAATGAAAATAAATGGAGATCAGAGGATCCTCAAATGTAGAGCTGAACACCTGAAGGCTGTTCTGGATTGTCTGGGGAACAGCGAGCTACCTGCCACTTCTATTACCCTTTGCACCTGATGAGTCCCAAGTGCGGCACGACGAGCTTGGTTCAGGCAGGTGTGGGGTCACCCAGCTTGTCACCCTGCCTGCAGCTTCGCAGAGGTGTGCACAGCTAATTGCCAAGCCCAGGCAGACGCTCCTGCTGTTCTGGCTGAAGAGCTGGTGATGAGCACTGGCTTGTACCTAATTGCACTGGCTCTAGAACAGCTAATTAGAGGCTCATTTCCACACCTAACAACTTAGCCAGGCAGTAGGTCTGCTCTATGTTATAGCCACTGTGTTGTAATGTGTAGGAGCTGCCATGCTACAGCAGAGCTGTACAGAACCTCTGCAGTGGCCTCACTCCCATGGCTGCTTTTATGTCTGCCACTCCTGTGTTCCAGCTGCCCTCCTGCCTCAAACTTCTCCCCTCCTTCCCCAGTAGCCTGCTAGCTTTTTCCAGATTTTTCGTAAAAAGTTTCCTCAAGACCAACCAGTGAGCAGTGAAGGAAGTGGTGCTAGCACACAGGTAGCAATAACATGCTAACATGGTCATGTCACAGGATGTACTGCAGTAAGGTGCTCATCATACTCTCCTTCACATCATAAACACCTCCCACACAGCTTGCTACCATTTGGAATAGTTATTTCCTAGTTTCACACTACCCCAACACACCTGTTGTTTCACATTCATGTTCAGCCCATCTTAACCTAAAATCCTCCAGGTAAAGCACCAGCAGCTCTCCCTTGTGATGATCAAGGGAATGCATCTGCATAGTATATGGTGACTACTTCAAATTGTCTCCCCTGTTACGAAGCAGGCTGAAAGTCAAATGAAAATGAAATATTTCAGCTGTTTAACTACCGTCCTGGACTGGCCTTCAAAAGGGTGGGGATTGAGGGCTAATAAAGGCTGTTAATCCTTTAACATTAGCTACTCACATGGCTCTCCATGTACAAGCCAGTTTTGCCAAGTCTGACCTCAAGTGATGCAGTAGTTAAGGTGGACATAGTAAAAGGCTCATTCCTGTAACAAAACCGACCAAATGTCATATGGCAAATGGATCTGGAGATGACAGGAGTCTTTAAAATCTGAAAGAGATGCTTTAAGCTGTAAAAACAGTAGATTCAACCCTGAGAAAAACTAACCTATTTTCCCCCCAATCTAAATAATAAGAAAGCACATGTAGAACATTTAATGTAAACCCTTGTGCATCTGCGTCTTGTCCTCTTTCCTTTAGGAAAGAATGATTTGACCTCAGATTAACCAGCATGCGTCCCAAAACTCAGACTGCACAGGGCAATATATGCTTGATATTTAGGAATGAGAAGGAGAGGAGGAGGATGGAGAGTCAGCACTGCCTAAGGCACCAAGGCAGTGACAACCTGTACACATGAAGCACGCCAGACAGGTGATGGAAAGGTGAGGTCATGCTCTGCAGAATTCAGAGCTTTTAAACCCAAGCAGGATCTGCGAGGTAGGGCCCCCCCTCACAGAATAGCCCAGCAAACGTCCACCTGGGAGTGCTACCACAGCCTCAGCCAGACTGACGGGACGTGCTCCAGAGGAGTTATCACCCCTTGCACTTTGGCACCGATCTTCACATGACTGCGTGAACACAGCTGTGTGCATCCCAGCATACGCAGGAGGCAGTGCTGGGACACAGCCCAGCCCTCTTGGATTCAGCCCCAAATCCTGGCTGCTGCAGACTGATGAATACCTCAGCATACCAGCTTTATCCTGAATTTTAAAACCAACTTTTAGCCTTTCTGTTTGTAATGACTGTTAGCATGTCCTCAGCATAACCACTACACTTTGAGCCTGCAGAGAGCTGCTACTGACAGCTCAGAGACGTGACTGATCTTATTTATTTTCACAGCATTTTTAATTCCAAGGCACCACGCGAGCAGCACTACTCATCAAGAACTGAGATGTGTCAGGGGGCTTTACTCTCTCTGCGTTTTAAACACTTCACAGAAAAAAATAAGCCAAAGTTTACTGCTGTGCCTGCATCTCTCTGGGCAATTTGGGAGTGTGTGGCCACTGCTGTTGTCCTCATAAAGAGATGGAAGAGCCCCATTTCACTCTCTGCAAAGAAATTCCTCTTTCATTGCCAGCCCAAGATGAAAAATAGTAGAGGAAAGTAATCATTGCCAGGATGCTGGGAGGCACTTCGTGAGTTTTGCAGGTCACACCCCGAGATACATAGGTTGCCAGTGATGTGTCCTCTCTGCATCTCTTCCACAGCCTATGCTAGGCAAGGTCACTGAACATTACACGCCTGAAGTGTAGTTGTGAGGTGAGGTTAACCATTAAAAAGCCACAGACAAAAATATTCCTTAAGATTTTATAAATGTTTAAAACCTGGAACTTTTAAAAGTATAAATTGCTCAACCGGTATGTCAAGAAGCACTGCTGAGGGAAGGGGAAGTTAACAACAACAAACCACTTCAACATGGTGTCTCTCCATTCTGCTTGGAAAGGCGCTCCACTGAAAGAGGTGCAGCCTCTTCGCATGACTGGTGTATCCAGCAATGCTTGATAAAACTTTAGCAAACAGAGATACTATTTACAAATCTTCATCATCGAAGGTCTCAGTGCACCTCAGCATCACAGTCTCATAATCAAACTGAAGATCTTCTTCCTGAAATGCCCCCCCCAAAGCCAGGTAAGGTTAAAAAACAGAGGAGCTGATTGTGTTTCCAAGTGATTGGTTGGTCAAGCTGGCAGGTGTCAGCTAATGTGCCTCTCTGAATCAGCAGCTTGTCACTCAAGTGCCTGAGGTGCCTGACAAAGAATGTCTCAGATTCCCAACCAACTTCACTCTAAAAACGACAGGGCTTCACCCTGCCTCTACTTACATCATTTGGACTCGTGTTATTGACTGTGGTAGCAAGCATGTCACATAACACGCTCTGAAGATACGAGAGCTTCCTCGAGCCCTCAACTTTTACTGACTTCAGGCTTTGCTGCTTTTAGCAATCGAAGGAAATAGTCTTCTTGACCAGCTCAGAGAGCATAAGTGGCTCTTGAGAAATCGAAGCCTATGAGATGAAAGCATTTGTGTCTGCAATCAATCCAGTCCACCTTCTGCATTGATGCAAGACTTGTCAGGGAAAGACTGCTTTTAAAAATAGGTGATATTTATAAAACGTATAGCTTAAGGAGCACTAAATCGCTCTTGCTTGCAAAATGACTCATCTAAAATCTGTAATTTTAAAAGAAAGCGTGCATCTGAAGTTACAAAGGTACTCAATACAATTTAGAAAAAAAGCAGACTTTCACTTAGATACTTTAAAAACTTTGAACCTCAATCCAAATAAACTTTTAGCACCTGTACTGCTTAGCATCTCTTATTATGTTGTCTCATGACAACAGCTCTGGACAGCTGACAAGAGTGTTTAACTATTCTCACGCTCAGAAATATTTCTGTACCATGTAGCTTCCACGCTCCTGTTGTCATTTTGGGGCCAAAGTCCTTTTAAGAGCACTCCCTTTCTTTGTCCATTGGTTTCCTCCCTCCTCCTGTGTGATTCTTTCTCAAGCATTTTACATCACTGGGGTGCGTGACCTTGGCAGCCCTGAGCACCAGGGCAGCAGCTCAAGAGGAGCTGCACTCAGTGGAGCTGCGACTACAAAACAGCAGGCACACACAACCCAACACTTTGTACCTGGATAGTTAACTGCAAATGGCGTAACGCAGAACTGGTACATACTGACCAGCAATAAAATGTGTCACCTCACCAGCTCTGCAGGAAACCACAGGCTGCCTTTCACATCCAGTCAAGTACACATTGGTTACCTTGCCTTAGTACTTACCTGCTGCCCACCTCTGTATCACCTACCATGTGTGTGCACAGTGCACCAGGACTCCACTTACCTTGGGATAACCTATGCCACCGGCACTGCCCAAACTCCTGGGCTGGTGTACCGACATGGGCACTGCGGTCTGCAGGGACTCAGTCACACCCACAAGGTAAGCAAATGACTTGTCTCGTAACCCAGACAAGTCCAGGAGTTTCCAGAGCCCTGTGTAAACCGATTTCTGGGCTAAGCTGTGTAGCCTACACTGAGCACTCTGCTGCTGCCAGTCAGTGTTTCAAGCTAGCTGAAATGCTTCCTCGGCCCACTCAGCAGTCACTTCCCTAACTGCCTCCAACTATTTGCTCAGAGACAGAGCTGAATTTCTGCTCACAAAACAAACAAAAAAAAAACTCTTGTCAGTTGTATTTTTTTTCCCCCTTCTTGGCAGGATTCTCTAGATGTGCTGTACTGCAGTTATCTAAACCAAAACAGATCGCAACCTTCATATTATCAGTACTCTCTAGCCTGGGTGATTTCTGCTCAAACTCCCTTTTTATTGTGTCATCACAAACAACCAAAAGGTCCTGGGAAAAAAAAAAAAAAAAAAAAGTGCACACAGTCTTTTACTTCCTTTTGGATGTGCAGTTCTCAGTCAACTGCCAATCTGCTGTATTTCACTACCACTCATGCCACAGTCTGGGAGCTGTGAGATGGGCTTGGGCTCACATTTAACAGTACAGCACCAAGCAGGAGGACAAAATCAGCACTAAGGCATGACAGTCGTAACTCAAAAATACTGTATCTTGCCTACAGTTGATCTTTCTTTTCTAAGCATCTTCAGTTCATGGTCATTTACATAAACACAGGAAGAGCCTTGTGTTTATGCAGAACACAGTAATTCACAGACCAAAGGGCTGTGTAGATCAGCACCTTGTCTCTGACAATGGCCAGGAGTGGATGTTTAGACAAGAAATGCAAGAATATAGCACACAATATGCTCTGTTCCACAATACATGCTGCTGCATTCTGGCACACTGCTGTGAGGAGGTTCTGAACTGGGAATTGCATCTAGACTTTCAGGTATACTGCCAATAGACTGATTGGACTATGTTGTTATCATTTCAGTGGGTTCTTTCTAGTTTTGGTCTTAGAGCAATAAACAATCATTCTGTGTACCAAATCCATTTAGGATCAAAATTCTCTCATGCTACCCATCAAGTCTTTTTTTTTGCTGAAGAATCCTACTCTGGTAGCTCCTGTTTAATAGCTTTTGCTGCGTCTGCTGCCATGCTCTGTACCCCCTCTAATGCTAATATCTCCATGAGATAGTGGGAACCAAATGGCACACAGAAATCATTATGTGAGAATTTTAGGAAGTGGTGCAATACTAGTTTCTGTTTTGTGGTTTCTTTTTTGGGGGGGGTCTCAATTACCCTTCATCACAAACATTCTGTTTTCTTTAAAGGAACATCTGCTCATGTAACAAAGAGCAGGTGGAAGCTAGATGATAGCAAAAAATAAAATAAGATAGAACAGTGGCCATTGAACAGAGGCACAACTGACTCTGAGCCCAAACAAGCATGTTCCTGCTGAGGGATCTCTCCCTTTTGGTCCTCTACCCACGCGCGAGATCTCAGATACCTCCTTGGCAAGAGGACAAGAACAGGAGGAAGAACAGTGCAAACACAAAGACTTCTGGCTCAGTGAACCTGCAACAGCAGGCTGAGGGTAAGGCACAGCACAGCAGCTGCTCTCTTTTAAGAGCTGTTCTCTTTTAAGAGCATAATTACCCTGCTCTTAAGGCCTGCCAGATAGGGGCTGAGGGTAGGGAACCTGGCACCAAGACAAAGCACAAGGCAGTCCCTATTGAGCTCAGAATCAAGAGGCTTTGAGTTATGGAGAGAGCAGGCACTGCTTTACCTGCTTACATGAGATCACTCCAGCTTTTCAACCTGCAACTTCAATTAATAAAACAGTAATAATAAAAAATCCTCACATCATTTGGATTTTTAGTAAGATTCTGAGCATGACACCTCAAACCTTGTGTCTTACAGAGGCAACCCTAGTGACCTTTGGACTGACACATCTGAAGTGATAAACTCCAACCTCTTGTTTTAAAAGGAGCTGAACGATATGATCTGAAGCATGGAAAACACAAATCCCTGTCCGACGGTGACATAAATACACTGCTCCTTCTCTAAGGAACCCTTTGGCAAAGCTTACCTGGCAAAACTGTGCATTAGCAAAGAAAAGGCTTTTTAGGAACTCAGTGATCTGCAGATAGAGTCTGTGGTCATCCTCTGGATTTTCAGAAGTGCAGCTTGCAAATGCTGAACTAGAAATGGAACCCAAAGTTATGTTTAAGGTCTCATTCCCTCTTTTCTCCTCCTACTTACTTTCCCTCCTCCGTATTTTACTTATAAATTAAAGATGACTTAAATTGTTTTCAAGACAAACCTGATAATAAAGACAATGGATATAAAAGATAGGGAGGAGTGGAGGTGTTAGACAATACCTTCTCGCTACATACAAATGAGAGGAAGAACAGAGAACTGCAGTACAAGAAGCCACTGTCACAACAAAGAGATCCACTGATACATTACAGCTGCGGTAACTGTTTTAGGGAAAAGTATACAGCCGTCGTAACAGAGAGCAACAATGGCTTTTGGTAGTCTATTTTGTAGGCTTGTTCAGATGAACAACACTGACTTCTTTTGTAAAGTCAGAGAGAGAACATAATAAAAACGTGGTCATGAAATGACACGTTAGCTGTCACTGGCAAGTTTGGTAATGGGCAGCTTTGGTAACAAGCTCAGATCATCACTCTGCACCTCACCTCCATATTCCCCCTGGGATCTTACAAAGTTCTGCTACCACACCTCTGTCCGGAATTAAAAGGCATAGGGTGATAGGAAAAAGAAGCGAACAGGATAAATGTTGTCTACTGAAATACTAATCTAGTTTGGGGCTAAAACAAGACTGCAAAGATGATGGTAATACACTGCAGTATTAATGAATGCTTTTCTTGTTTCAAAAGCAAACAGCAATTGTGACCTAATCAACACTATTTAGTGGATGCATGTTTTGTTAAAGCTGTATGATGTATTCAAGAGTATTCTGATCAACAGTCTGAACAAAGTTATTTCCATTCATGCTGTCCTGAAAGTGCAAAGAGGAACTGGGGAGAAATAGTGAAGATGCATGCTAAAGATGCGTGCATTTTTAAGTATGGAAAAATAAGTAAAAACTGGGTCAAAAAGGGGATTAAAACACTACTTAGAAAGAGAAAAAAAAAACTGAGACTAAGCAGCAAGAATACATAAGAGAGGAGTCATAATGTGATTTTCCTCTTGAGGAAAGAAACCCTTTTCTTTCTTTGGTCTAATGGGAAAATCAAAGGCAGTTTTGTATCTGACATGTTCTTTCCTAGGTAACTGTGATCTGACCTGCAGAGGAAAGACCTATTATTATTTAATAGGTCTTGTGTTTCTTTGATGTTACTGCTCAGGTCAACCGCACTTTAGCTTGATCATCTCCTTCTGATGAAATTAGAGTACTTGAAAAAGGTTAAGGGAGACATTATTAAAAAAATATATTATTTTTGTCTCATTAAGTGAGAGTGCAGTTCATGATTAGCTGACTTATCCAGCGAATGTCTTATGGTCCTCATAGACCTGGTAAGTGAGAGAGAAAAGGAAAACATTACAAATCTTGTAATTTGAAAGATGTAAAGCTATGCAGAGTGGAGGGAAAAAAAAAAAAAAAAAGGTTTATCCATTTATCCAGAAGGAGGACTCCTGGATTTACCAGGAAGAGTTGCTAAGAGTGCTCTGGTTATCCCAAAGTGACCAGGCAGCCTCAGTAAGCAAAGCTTCCTGGTTTTGCTGTAATGCCTATTAATCATTCGACTCGTACACCTTAATAGACAGCACTATTGTGAGCACAATTGCTGTATGCTACTATTTCAACCATCTACTAAAAGTTAGACATAAAAAAGAGAGTTAGGCTTGTTGACTTATTCCATGAAAACTTGCTGTGGAGTATTGACTGTCAGCTATTAAGTCATTCTGTTTCATAAAAGGGGTGGGTTTGTAATTTACCTCTGGCTAGACATTCCCCGAGTCTCATTTGTGTTGAGGAAACCGGCAGCAACATCAAACGCATCTTCAAACATTACCTGTCAGGGAAAACACTTTGAATGTCAATATATCCAGCCACTAAACAGCTTTACCTAGGGCATAATTTTTAATAATTAAGTCTTTAAAAGCATGATATTCCTTCCTTCCATTTAACAGGTATGTTTACTGCTACAGTAAACCTACAGGGTTTTGCGGAGACAGGAATAAGGAGGAGTAACCATATTTCATGACTAGGAACACAAGGTTAGTCCGTTCCCTTAGGCCTGTGCTTCAACTTCCAAGCATTAGACCTGCATTACATCTCCCAAAACATCAGTAAAAACATGAATTTTAACAGTGCTTTTCAGACTTGACTGTGGGCTGTGGCATTGTTTATGGCTGGGGATCTCAGCTGCATCAGCCATTCTCCACAAATCCAATTCCAGTATACTGTCTGGCTTACAAAGGAGTTTGGATTCTCCATGTGACAGACCAATAAGCTCATTAGTTCACACTGCCATAACGTAGATCACACACTTTCTGTGCCAGAAAGTACTGCACATGCAACATCCCCATGACATTTGTTAAGTAGGTAAGCAATATGAATTGCCTAAGTGTCCTGTGACTCAAAAAGAGCTCGTCAATGCAATGTACTTATCTGCCAAAGGTGAACCTCTGTCCTTCCCTTGCAACTAATAAAATTACACACATCTTTGAGCAGCTAGTTGCTTAAGTAATCAGAGCTCCAGATCGGTTTAGGAAGAGTTGGCTGCTATTTGATCTCTCTATTTTTTTTTTTTCTTAAACACATGCCCTGGCCTACACAGTCGCTGAATTCTTGGCTCTGCAGAAATGCATGGAATGGGCAGTCACTAGTCCTGTATCATTGAAACTGGTCTACAAATACCTTCTCAGGGCTACCAAGTGCTTTGATTACCAGGAGGAAAAAAAAAAAAAAAAAAAAAAAAGCAGGCAAGAACAGTGCAAGTCTTGGGAAACCAGGCATTTCTTCTGCATTTAACTCATGTCCTCCTTGGAGGACTTGCAGAAGACAGCAACTGTATAATCCTCCTTCCTGCTCCTGACTCTTGGGCAAGTTAGAGCAAATTTTAAACTGTTACCTAGCACAGAAACTCCACAGGTATGTGAAGACCAGTAGGATTACTGCCACAGCACTCCTACAGCTTGCTTTTTATCTTACTAAGAGAGAATTCAATGCAGACATTTACTCAGACTGTTTATTGTCTCCACATATGCATTCAAGTGGTCTTGGGAAAGCTTAATTACAACTACTGTATGGCTCCAATTAAAAGCTGCAGTGCCAATTAGCAACTTGGCTTGGGTTTCAGAAGCAGAGGATGTGTGTTACTGAGCACTTACTTCCTCTGGTGTGGAGACTGAGGAACCACTGGCTTCCTCACTGTTACCTTGACTGTCCCTCATGTCACCATCACTGCATGCAGGTTCTTGGCAAGCAGCCTTCGGATCCAGGAGGAAATCTCTCTGGCTACAGTACTGCAAGACGCTGTCTCTCCTTTCTTCAGAAAGTTCTTGCCAGAGGTGTGAAATAGCCATGGAGATCACAGGCAGAGGTGCCTCCTTAGTGCAAACAACTCCATGCTCTATCAGCAGGTCTACTGTGTGCTTATAAACATACAGGTACCTGTAAGAAAAGGAAAAGGAGCATCTCAACACCAAGCTATCAGGCAGCCATCTGCTGTAAATCAGTGTGGAGGGACAAGACATCCAGTGCCAGCAGAACACCAAAGGCTTGACTCAGTTGCAATCTCGGCTATAGTCAATGCTGAGCTGTTACAATATATGTGGTGGAAATGACTTTCGCCCTTGCACAAGATGCAGTTCCTCGTGTCAAGTTTTAGAAAATCTAAAAGTGAAACAAACCGTTGTGAAACAGCGGACCACAGACGATAACAGAAACCATGCTGACAAACTGAGCCCTTCTGAGCACTCCTGCCTGAGCCAGCTGGTCTCAGAGCAGACGTGGTGATCCCCCTTTAGCTCAGGATGCCAGCTAAGGAATCTTCCCTGGGATTGAGTCACTGCTTTCTACTTGGGAGGTAAGCCAAGGATATAATTAATTACTAATCTGAGGTAATGTTAAACTTTGACTTTGCAGATCAGTAACTACTGTGCAAGGTCTGTTGTTAAACAGTTGAATTGACACCTTAATGGACTTGTCTAATAAAGTTGCCGTGCTGAACCGACCTGACTGTTGTAGCTGTTACCCAGAAAGATCCTGTCATGCCATCACAACCATCAGGAGAGCAGGGAGTAGCTGTGATCTGAAACTACTTCACTGACTTCTCCCTCTGAGACTTCATACAATTATTGAACGTTGCCCAACACTGCCAGAAGATTTTAGCAACTCCGTTCTGCCAAGATTTCATCTGCAAAAAGCAGGCTCCAGCCAGAGCCTCAGCAGGATTGCCTCAGAACAGAAGCTCCAGACTGCTACGGGCTGTACTTGTTGCATAGGCAAACCTCATTCTGGCATTTCATAAATTTTGCATACTTGCCTTTGTATCCTGAGGCTCTCGCACTGCAAGTCACTTTTTATACTTTTACTGGCATTGCAGTACTCTTAACTCTTGGCTGAGGTCATACCCTGATGCATTAGGTACGACACATGCAGACAGAAAGAGATTAACTTGGCCTGGAAGGTCTGACTTGAGAGGGCATGGGCTCTCAGTTTCCTCCACCTTACATCTGAGGAATTGCATTCCTGAGACTGACTTCTGTGATGTCTATCACAAAATTGCCAATTGAACATTAATGTTGTAATTTCAATCTGGTGACCAAAACACAGGAAGAGCCTGCTTCTTGTTAGCACCATGTGGCACACTGAACCAGGGGTAATGACACCTACTTTAGAAAGCAGCACTAAAGGGTATTTTATGTTTATTAGATGATTAGAGCTTCTCGGATGAAACTAACAAGTTCAAAGGAGCAAAAAGCAAGAGCTCTATAAACAGCAGTCACTGTTACTAAGTTTTACTGGGCTCAGGATGATTCCCTGGAAGTTGTCCCAGTCAGGCACATTTCCTGACTAACTCAACTACTGCACAAGAAATTAACTCCAAAGAGCTGTCTCTTGGTTGTTGTAAATACTTGTTTTAGTAAACCGATATTGAAAATATAAAGCAATCCCCCACACAAACATGTTTAACCTCCAATTTCCACGCTGTGAAGTCTTTTCCAACATTTTTATGGCAAATACCGTAGGGGGAATAAGCAGTCTCATGTCAGCTGCTGCCCTCACCAAGAATTCTGTGCAGTTTCTCAAACAGCTCCAAACAAAGGCTCTGGAGTTTCTCAAACAAAGCATGAATCACCATCAGACTGCTTGCTAAAGAAATTAACCTTGGACAAACCATGACTCAACAACTTCCTTCCCAGCTGGAAGGACACAACCACACTCTGCACAGGACGGAGCAGTGCCTAGTCCTACTGCTTGCAGCTGCAGGACGTGGCTAGAAGGAAACGCTCTGTAGAAGCTCAATGCCTTTCAGGTGCTGCCCAAATAACTGGACCAGACTATCACCAAGAAGCTGTTTTGTTTGCTGAAGACTCCCTACTATTTTATGCACGTTGTCATTGATCATTTTGTGAGAAGAATTAGCTGTGAACCAAGTGCAGCCTGCAATAAAACTGCAAGGTAAGTGCCAGGAGCCCACAGAGCCCTATAAAGGCTCTGTCTATACTGTCAGTGAAGAAGGGGAAAGACAAGTGTTTATGGCTCCGTTGCGCAGCCTTTGATGAAGTAGGGCTTCCTTCCCCAGAAAAACTTGATTCAGCACATTTCAAGGTCTTGTAAATGATACCTCACTACAGCCACCTCCGGCTCTCGCAGGAGCAAAAGAGGGCACAGTAGCGGTAGGCTGGTGCCATCTGCTGGCAGAGCTGCAGCCTCATTTTGATGAATAATCCAAGACAAATTTATAAAAAAAACCCAGTTCAAAGAAATTAAAAAAAAAAAAAAAAAAAAGAAACCACGTAAATCTATAGTGGTGAAGCTCTAGAAGAGCACTGACACACTTTAACATTTTTTTCCACTCTTTCTTGAGAATGGGCGAAAAAAACCTGCTTGGATTTTCCAAGGCTGGGAGAGCAGGGGGCTGACAGGATGCCCGGAGTCCATTCACATGGCAGCCATGGGCAAGGGAACTGGGAGGTGCTCAAGCTTCACTGCCAACAGGGCCAAAATTGCTGGCACAAGGCTTCTGCAAGGCAGATGCAGGCTCCAGCAGGGTTTCACGTACAGCAGTGACTGGATGCAGCGTGTATGCAAATGGAAAAACTGAAGGCAAGTTGGGGTGCACCTACCGTTCAAATTCCACCAGATCTGGGGATGAAGCGCCTGGGTACTGGCTGAATACTGGCTTCCCATCCTCTTCCATTGTTTGTTTTTCACATTCTTGTAACAGATACCAGATGGAGTCACTCTCACTCACAGCTCCTGAGGGTGATGCAGTGCTGAAAAGAACACACAGGGAAAAAAAGCCACAAACAACTTCTTAACTGGATTAATAATAGCCTTGCCATGGTCACTCCAGAGTCCAGGGCCATTCTTCCTAAGCAGGTTTTCCCTCCTCCTTTTGCTTTGCAAGCAAATGAGGTCTGTGGTGGAGACAAGCTGTGCAGGAGGGGAAGGAAATACAAGCACTGATTGGAAATGAGACCAACAAGATGCACAGAGTGCTCATGCACCACATGGGACTACAGGGGTCCATGTGAAATCTCTTCATCTTTTCCTCATGATGAAAGGCCTCTGCTTAGAAATTCAGTAACAATGACAGAAAGGCTCAGAGATGCTGGAATGGAAGCAAATGCAAAGTATTATCCTGTTTCCTTGATTGGTATAAGCCCTTACCTGTGATTGTTGAAGTACCCCTTGACATATTCCTCCTTGACTTCACCCAGGCTGGACGGGTTCCCCTCCTCCAGACTGAAGGACTCTGTTGTCAGCAGAAAAGAAACTGTCATATCAGTGGAGCGTTCGGCTTCCCTCTCATCCTCAATCCCAATCAAGCAGAGTAATTCTGACAACTGGTCCTTCATGAGCCAGAGATCTTCATTAGGCAAAAGTGCTGTGAAATGAGACCCCCCTGCCTCTCCTACAATGTGACTGGCATTACTGGGAGCTTCTGAGCATTGAGGAACTCAGAATCTCATGCTGTCTTCATGACATTGACATGACAGAACTGATGGTGAAAGCAATTAGCAAATCAAACAGCCAGGCAAGTACCAGTCAATTCAGTTACATGATTGCCATGTAATGAGCAAACTGCACACAAAAACTCCTGACAACCAACTCTGTGATTCAGCAACAGTATGAATTGTACATATATGCGAGTAAATCAAAGGGGAAGTTTAGCCCAGAACCCTCCTCAACCAGCCCCACTGCTTGTGATGCCTTCAAATCTGCTCTGGCAAACTACTCCTCCTGCCTGTGACTTTTACAGGTTACCTGAGGATGCGGGTTCAGAGTTTGCTCTGTGACTTGTAATTGATGCAAACAACTGGAGGTGCAAGTTGCATGAATAGCAACGTGCTTTTTCTATCCGACCGTATTTGGAAGACTCCCGCTGTGCTGTGGCTGGGAGCACACATGCTCCTGCAGCCCCTGCAGCCCATGCACACAGCCTGGGGACCCACACCGGCCCCAGGCTGGCCGGGCAGGAGGTGATGGGGTGATCGGACAGCCCCTGCCCCGAGTGCCTGCTGCTGTGGGACAGCAGGCATCACTTGTTGCCTTCCTCCGCCTGGCCCCGGAATGACTGGGGACCTCTGAGGTGCAGCGCTCAGTAGGTTGGTAGACACTGTGCTGCCCCTCACTTACTGCTACAGTCACATTGAAGTTCAATCCTCAGTGGGAGCAGCCACGCACCCGTCTCTGTTTAACAAAGAAATAAAAGCCACATCCAGGCAAAAGCTTGCAGTACCTTTCATCTTCAGCAAAGAACCCAAGGTTTGCTCCAGCTCCTGGATATATTTCTTAGACGTACACAAAACCTGATACTAAACAAAACAAAAATCAAACAAACAAACAAAAAAAGAAATCAGAACTGACTGCTCTCTGCTCTGACTAAATTCATGTTTTAACATGCCTTGGTGTTTTTTTTTTCCCCACTTTTTCTTCATTATCTCAACGTCTCTGAGGAAACAACTGTGTTGTTTCATGAGCTTCCTATACCCTAATTTGAAGGGGAAAGAACCACCAACAACGCAAAATTAAATACAGAATATAGATATTCTATATGATAAATACGTTATGTAATACATTAACATAATACTGAGTCATGTAGACATTTGCTACTTCAGTCTGATCTCTCACCAGCAAATGTTCTTGTTTGGACCATTCCCTCCTTGAAGCATGTCCAGAACTCCCATGCCTGCAGCATGGCTTGTTGGATGTCTGCTGACTTAAGGCATGAGACTTTACCATTCACTTCTGATGAGGGTTTCAATAGGAGCCCTTGCCACGTTCTACTCTCAGCTACGCTGCTGTGAACTGGAGTAACTTCAATGCTTCAAATCATTCATTCAGCATTTACAGCAGGCACAGTGAAGAACATACGGCCGATGCCTTTAAACATACCTACTCATCTCAAAAATATTTCAAGATTTACATGCTCAGTGAGACCATCCAGTCACCTTAGACAGAAGGTCTACCTTGCAGAGCTTTCACACCAGTTATTTCAGCCAGGCATTAAGCACTAGACTTAGGAGTAAGCTTCTGTATTTAAGCCCTTGAAGATACTGATCTTCCTTGGATCCCAAAAGTCATGCGATGGGCACGATACTATGAAACAGCAGTTCCAAGAACTGGTATGTGCAAATAGCATGGTCAGATCAGACAAAACAAGTACCCGTTTAGTCTTGGTTTCGGGTGTTATGGTGACTTCAACTTAACTTGCATCTCCTTCAGAACACGGCAAACCAAACCCTTATCTCAGACATCACAAAACGTAAGGGGCCCTGTCTGCACAAGCCCCACAGCGCAGCATTTAGTATGTTGAGAATCACAAGGCACTTTACAAGGATGATTCTCATCTTAAACCAGCATTTTACAAACCAGAAAACTGGAAGTAACCCGTCTAATGGCTTGGTGGCAGAGCTGAGAAGAGGAATCCTCGTAGTTCTTCCTCTGCTTTGGGTACACTACTATCCACCTTTTCAGTAGCACTTTTGCTTAATCTCTTCTTTATAAACTTTTTTTTTTTTTTGATTAAGTAGTTTCTTAGTTTATTTTTTTCTTAGTTTTATTTTTTTTTTCCTGCCTTAACTTTCTCAGTCCCTTAAGGACAAAACGCACTTCAAAGGATGAATGAATTCTCTCCTCCCTGTAACAACTTCCGTCCCTGAACCCGCTACCTCCCGTTCCATACCGAAACGCTGTGAAATCAAGACAGTTTAATCATGGGACCCCCTGATTTGTCTCCGGAACACGGCCACGAGGAAGCTGCAAAAAGAACACAGCGTAAGAAGCGTGCAGACGAGCCGCATGACAAGCCCGTGACCCGGACCACAGAGCCAACAGCTCGCTCGGGATGAGCTGGCAGCTGCAAAGAAGAAAAAGGCTCCGGGAGAGCTGCCTGGAGGGGAACGAAGCGTTTACCGGCATCCCTACGGGCACCGCCGCCACCCCCATCGGCGGCCGCAGGGCCCCGCGCTGCCCTCCTCGCCCCATCCCGCGCTGCCCGGCCGCCCCCAGCAACACGTGGCGCACGTGGCGGGCGGCCAATGGGAGCGCGGCCGCGGCCCCGCGGCGGCCAATGGGAGCGAGGGGAAAAACGCGGGCTGCGGCCGCCGGCTGGGGAAGGGAGGGAGAGCACGGGCGGGTTTGCGCGCACGGCCGCGCGGGGAGGACTACAAGTCCCGGCGTGCCTTGCGCCGGGCGGCGGCGGCGGGGCGCGCCGGGAGTTGTAGTCCTGCGCGGCGCAGGGCTGGGCCGGGCCGGGCCGGGCCGCGTCGCTCGGGGCCGGGCGGCCGCTCGCCGCCGCTGAGGCGGGCGGAGCCGGCGGCGCCCCCATGGCGGCGGCGGCGGAGCGGACGGACGAGCTGGTGCGGGAGTATCTGCTCTTCCGCGGCTTCACCGCCGCCCTCAAGCAGCTGGACGCCGAGATCAAGGCGGACCGCGAGAAGGGCTTCCGGGTGAGGCAGGGCCGGGGCCGCGGGGCGCCGGGGGGGGGCCTAAAATAGGGCCCGGGGGGAAGGGGGTGGAAAAGGGCGAGCTGCTGGGGTGGCGTCCCGAGGGGCTGGGGGGCCCCAGAGGGGCAGGCGGGGTCCCGAGAGGGGCAGCCCAGCCTCGCACGGATCCGCCTCAGCAGCCGCCCTCAGCCTGGGCTCCAGGGTCCTGTGTTTTGGGGGCAGGTTTTGGCCCCCAGGGCTCCCCCAGCCGCACGGGGCGCCCCCATCGCCGCCGGGCCTCGCCCGCACCGCAGAAGGGCCAGCGGGGAGCCGTGTCCCGCTAATAGCTGGCACTCGCAGTGCTTCAGAGCTGCCCGTGCAGCGGGGCTTTCTTCCTCTTTCTGGGCTCCCTCTCGGCTGGCTCGGTACCGTTTTTCCCTTTAGCCTATAAATAACGCGCTTTTCCGAGCACCGCGCTCGAGTTTTCAACACGTAGCGATGTTATTCCTGGTGCCTCGCTACCCGTCAGCTTTTAGAAGAAGTGGAAACGCTTTGCTTGCTTGCTTTAAAAAAAAGCAGCCACAAACACCCGTGTTTAACAGAATGTAATCTTGTCAAAAACTGCCCGTGGTCTCTCAGCCGATGCATACGGCCTGGCTTGGCGCGTTACTTGTGGCATTCCTCCTGGAGTTAAAGCTCCTCAGCGTCAGGAAGTCTCGCGTGCCAGACAGCCCACACATGACTGCGGTCTCCCCCGTTTTGCCCCCTCCAGGTGGACAAGATAGTGGACCAGCTGCAGCAGTTTGTTCAGAGCTACGACCTGGCGGCCCTGCGGGATTACTGGAGCTACCTGGACCGGCGCCTTTTCAGCCGTTTGGAAGACGTGTACCGGCCCACGGTGAACAAGCTGAAAACCAGCTTATTCCGATACTACCTCGTCCATACTGTTCAGGTGGTGGTGGTTCAATCTTTTTAGGCTTCTGATTTTAAGGAAAAAAAATATCCTGGTGTCTGAAACCAGAGCAAGGAAATACCCTGAGAGCCTCTGACCCGCCTGGTGGGTCAGGGACAAGCAATTCATGAGAATTCATCAGAGTGTGGTGAAGAGTTTGACGCAGACTCACATGATGGGCTTGCAGGCAGGAGGACAGGGAAGCTGAGATGGGAGGGGAATATGGTTAGCTGGGAGCAAGGTATTTGCTCAGCCACAAAGGCAGGCTCAGGCCCTGGCAGATGGGATGGCTGAACTGGCAGCTCAGTCCTGCTCAGGCTCTGTTAATGACATGGATACCAGCAGAGACCATAAGGCTCTTAAATGTCTCCTCGTGGGGCATTCACTGAGAACACGGGAGGGCAAGGTCAGTGCTTGAAGTAGTCCTCTAAAGTTGAGGAAACAGTCAAAAAAACAAAATCTCTACGTAGGCAAGTGTAATCAGCTGCACCGTTGTAGAATAAGGAGTGCCTGAGCAGGCAGCAGTAGGGTAGAGAAGGGCCTTCTGCAGCGTTAGGGATCAACAGATGGGCTTGTTGGTATTCCTTCCGCTGTAACCTGCTGGCAGGGCTCAGCCAGTCTTTACAGGGACCGGGGTTCCTAAAGAATCAACAAAGCTGGAAGGTCTAGAAGAAGAAAAAGGGACATTTGGAGTTGGAGTTCTCTTTTAGTTTATAAAGGAGGAGAGAGGGGAGATGTGAGCTTCAAATCTGGACAAGTAATGTGGGAGAGAAAGTGAAAGTGTTTTTGTCTGCTCTGAATAGAACAGAAAATAATGATACCTTAGGAAAGTGAAAGAAAGATAGTACACAGCATTGGCAAGCAGGGTACACAAACACCTGTCAACAATTCATGTTTAATTTCTTACAATTTACGAGCAGTACTTCCACCTCGATTCCGTTCCTGGACTGAAAATCTGAAATGATGGATGTTGGTGGAGGAGTCAAAATGTAACGCATGTTTCTGGAAGCATGGTTTCTCGTGTTTTGTTGTCTTGCCCTGTGCTTACCTTGGAGTGTGATCGTCATGTCTGGATAACGAATCAGATCAATTTTTTTTCAGGCTACATCCGTGGTAGAATTGAGTAATTTGAAGCATATTTTGGGCTTGTATGTCACCACTTGTGTCTTATGTGGGTGGACAAACTGCACTGGGTTAGCTGGAAATTGCCAAGGAGCTAGCTTGATTTTCCACGGCCTTTAAACAAGACTGTGGTGACTGGAAGGGATGTTGGATGAAGCGCCTTTGGGAGCTTCTGGCATTTGGGCAATTCTTTTGTTCTCACACGAGCCTTAATTCTGAGCGGTAGCTCTTAGGGTGTCCATCAGGCACTGCTGCTTAGGACCCGTGCAGAGCTGTGAGTGGAGGTGTGAGCGCTGTTCTCCTGTGTTTCAGAGCGGCCGCAATGACAAGGCGCAGGAGTTCTTCCTCAAGCAGGCCTCCGAGCTCCAGAACCAGGCGGAGTGGAAGGATTGGTTTGTCCTGCCCTTCCTCCCTGCCCCAGACTCCAACCCCACCTTTGCCACGTATTTCTCACGCCAGTGGGCAGATACATTCATCGTGTCCCTGCACAACTTCCTGAGCGTCTTATTTCAGTGCATGCATATCCTTTTCTGCAGCTAAGAGTTAAATCTCCCTGGCCCTGGTGTTATGCTGACTCTCAGCAGCGGTGCCAAGAATACAGGATTGCAGAACCTTCTGCTTCCAGGTGATTGCTTAGAGCCAAGCCTTAATAGGAAGCTGGTGTTTACCAGAGGATGTCGGAATAGTTGTTATTCAATTTCAATAGTTATTATTCAATTACCTGATGATACGTTATATTCCCTGGGCACAAACAATTGTGGTTGCTGCTGATGCTGAGCTCATCCCTATGCCAGTGACGAGGAGAGCAGTCAGAAATCTTATATGAAACGCTTTTCCTGGTTACTTGGCGTACAAAACAGGCATGCAACCTTGGGTCCTCGCCCATAACTAAACCAGCCTCTCCTGTTAGACCCTCCTGGGGGCATCCATTCACAAAGCTGTGCAGTGACAGCCCAATATAGTAGGGAAGCTCAGCATTAGCAGTAAGTCTTTTGTCCCACACTGCAGAGGCCTGTGTTGCCTGGTAGTGCTGGTTTTTAGAATTAAGCCAGCTGTGCACAAGCTGTTGCCTTGAGTTTTTCTTTAACATTTCTCACCAGTGCCAGTCATTTTGAACTTTGAAGCTGAATGTCACAGGAGCAGTCTCATACAAGAAGAAAATGAATCCTTGCGGCATAAGGTGAGAACCGAAGTCACTCCATACTTGCTGACTATAAGGCTGTGAGTTTTGTGAAGCTGGTTCTGTCTGTCCAAGCAAATTGTATCTCCTCAATTTAGTGCAGTTATTCCAAGGGACGTTCTTGCAGAAATCCTTTGTTATTTTGGTTTGTCTTTGAACTGTCTCCAGCAAACCGAGGGCTGTGATCATATGATGATTAGTACAACGTCTGTAGGACATTCCTGGGCCTCTGCTGGAGGCATCTGTCCCTCTCCCTGTGCCGTCTGATGGGTGCAGATCCTGTGCAATGCCTTTTCTGCTATGCTGCAAATTCTGCCAGGCTGAAACTAATGGCAGGTTAAGTGCACGTATGACTGACTTCGCAGTGAAACTCACAGAGTGCTCACAGTCACCTCCAGAACTGAGCTGACAGCGCAATAGAAAGTGGCAATAACTTAGGGTGAAGAGGCAGAAACCAGTACATCTGACGTGGCCACTTTACCGCAGCTGAAGTGCACTTAAAGTAATTTAAATCAACTAATGCAACTATTGTTGTGAATATCTGTTTCCCAGTTCTAGACCCTGCTGGAAGAAAGGCTGAACTGCTTTAACAAAGTGTCACCCAGTTCAGTGTCTTGTTTTTGACAGTAACATCCACAGATGTTTAGAGAAAAGGTGTAAGAAAATACGATGTGTCAGTCCTTTCCAAGTACAATCTCCCATTAGAGAAACTTGGGAGATGTACAATTTAAGAACCTTCTAAACTACAGATCACATCTGGCTGATCTTGTACAAGTGGGAAACCTTATTCATGTAAGCAGGACTTTAGTTTCACTTGAAACAGACCATGAAACATTTCTCCCTAAATGAATGCTTCAGTAATTTAAGTTTTGTGCTTTACCCTCCTGTGTTACAAAACATTGTCCTGTGTTGTGCTACAGCTGTTCAGGTAACTGAGCAACTCTGTGTTCATCTGTCCTAAAATGTTGAAATAAAATAGAAAAACTTACCTCAAAACGGAGGTTTTATGGCTCAAGAAAAGCAAGGTTTGGCACTCTGCGCTGTGTGGGGTCAGTAGAGCAGGAAAACTACCAGGGCAGATCTGCAAAGATGGTCAGTGAATAAGGAGGGGAGGACAGGGTGTGTTTTGAACTAGAACTCTTATTTCTTCCAATTTCGTATTCTGCACTTCTGGTCAGATTGAAGCCGGGTTGAAGGGTGGGTTTTTGTTTTGTCTTGCTTTTGATTTGTGTCACAAACTGGACAAGTATTCTCTGTCAGAGATAAAGCTAGACTTTTTTTTTTTTTTTTTTTTTTTTTTTAAAGAATTGCTCAAGCTAGAAAGGGAAACAGCTACCTATAGAATACAAGCTTAAATGAAAATGGTGTGAATAAATACTGAATTCAGTGGTGGCTGGGATTATGTAGTGATCTCAATTTCACTGTTGAAACTGAATGCAAATACATGAATTGCATCCTGGGTTTCTAAAGCTCCTTATTTTTGTTATTGCTTTTCTGAAGTACTGTGATAAAAGGACAAATGAGAGTTGTGTCTGAAAAACAAATATACGGAAAGGCCTGAGGAACTCATCACACAGCCAAGAGTCACAGGCATCAACCACATCTGTCACAGAAAGAGGCTTCCTGAGGTTCCTGTCTGCGCAGGGGAAAGAGAAAAATGTTTCCTTCTCCGTAATGTGGAGATAAATCTCTCTGTCATGCTCGGGAGGGAGCTGAGCAGGATGTGGAGCTGGATTTTCAGGACGGCCTGATGGTGTTGGCCTCAGCACGCCCTGCCAGCTTGCCAAACCCTTGGCTGTGGGAGGAAGGCGACTTCCCAGGCTTGCTGCCTGCACGTCACCACCACCAGGCACGTGCACTGCCCTGGCCTTGAACCGCCTGCATGGAGCAGCAGGCTGAGCAGTTGTGCCCTGGCCAATGCTGCTTTCCCGGCCCCATTAATGCTGCTGCAGCAACAGCCCAAGAGGACTGAAGGGTTTTAAGCTGGCTCCAATTTCATACATGTGAAGTGCTGGTTGTTCCCACTGCTTGGACTGATGTGCTTAGCCGGTCAGGGCAACTTTCTGCCTTCCCCACCCTCGTAGGGCTGGTGAAATAAAAGGAACAAACAACTTCAGCAAGTGGGAAGGAGGTGAATCTTGGTGAAACTTCTGCTGACTTGGCTCTCCCTTCTCTTGCAGCTTTTTGCTTTGCAGGCTGAATCCTCCCGCATGAAGAAAGAGGAACTGGAAGTGGAAGAAGCAGTTGTGCATCACAAGCTGCCTGCATATGTGGCCAACATGGATCGACTGGGGGACTCTGAGCTGTGAGTGCCTGCAGGGGAGGAGCTGGGACAGACGCTGCTGCTTTTATTGGGTCACTTCCTCGTTTTGTGCCCTGGGAATCATTGCAGAAACACATCCTGGCAGAAATCATCTCCCACCTTTAGAGAGAGATTCTCACTGAGCAGGGAGGGCCCAAGCACATGCAGAAGTTGTTCTGCTTTGGTCTCACCATTATACCAGGGTATTTTGGGCAGGCAGAACGCTGCTAACAGTGTAATACCCCGCAGTGTTGCTCAGATGAAGCGGATTGTCACTTTAATTCCTATTTTCTGTAGTGGCTGTGGTGCAGAGTGTGTGCACTGTATTGATTGTAGATGTTGCTCCTTTGTCACCTAAAGGGGTCGTCGTTATGCAGAGATGGGCTTTCTTTTGCAAAGGCAAGAGGAGAAAGGGAGTTGCTATTCCATGAAGCTCAGTTACGTATGGAACTCCCAATAAATCTACAGTTAGTGTGTTTTGTGGCTACATCTGTTGTATTCCTCTCTGCAGAGAAGAGGCAACATACCCAGTGATACAGGTTGATTGTTTAAACCCTGTCTTCCCTTAGTATGCAGTTATGTGAAGCAAGTCTGCACATCTCAGTCCTCCAGAAGCATCAGTCCCCCAGAGGTTCAAACAGTTTTTTGCTGGGTCATCTTTGATCAGGCTGTCTGGCTGCACTTTCATGTTCTGTTTGTTTATTTTTCAGTGATATGACCTGCAGCCAGAGGAGCACTGCACATTCTCTTCAGTCCCGTGGAGGCTTTCTCTCCTCTTTCCTCTCCCAGAGCAAAAAGGGCCCTTCCAGACCAGCTCAGCCGAGTGGGGCTTCTCCAACACAGCAGCATGCTGCCAGTCTTGGGAAGAAAGAACCAGCAAATCACCAGGTGATGCTCAACTGAATTCACTGAAAGGTGCTCAGTAGCCAAGGAGTTAGCTTGCAGCACAGCCCTGCTCCAAGCTTTTGCTTTCACCTGGAAGAAAAAAAGTCATTTTCTACCTTGAACGTGTACACTGGGTGTGAGTGCACTGCAAGAACAGCTGATGATGTCTGCTGGCTTGTAGAGCCCTTGTGGATGCCTGGTTTCTTTGCCTCGTCTTTTGCTCTTTCTTCCACAGCCTGATGCAAACATAACTTTGCCAAATCATTCCTGCCTTACAGAGTGCCAAAGGAAAAGAAGGAGCAGTGACCTGTAAGGATGGGAAGAGCCACTTCAGCGGGTTAGCAGCGGGTGAGTCGAGCTCCCTGCAGCAGCGGCAGAAGCGCTTGCAAGAGCACGGGAAGGAAAGGAGAGAGCTGCTGTCAAAAGGGACCTTTCAGGTACTGGGCAACACTGCGAAGCTGGGAAGTGGAGGGCTGCCATTTTCTGTTATTTTTTTTATGTTGGGCAGTAAAACAAATGCAAGTATTCCCACTAAGCTTCTGGAATGCTGCTCCAATCAGCTGTGTCAAAGGTTAATCTCTGTAGTTAATCAGCTCCTTCCACTCTCAGATTATTTCTGTGTTCCTGGAAGGGACTCAGTGCTGACATTTCAAAGGGAAGACGAATTGTTGCTTCTCATGGTCTTGTTAACCGCCTTGTCCTGGAGAGGGCATGTTTCATCCACCTTAGTGGCTGTTATGTCCAAGTACCTTGTTATAATCCATCTGCCTCAGTAACAGTGGGCTCAGCTCACCCATACTACAGAAGTGAGCAATTGTAAGACAGACGTAAAAGATCAAGAATTCACATACATAAATAATGCTGTTCCAAAGAGTCCTGCAGCATGGATTGCAGAATCTGTTTTCTCTCCTCCCTGTCAGCTGTGTTCTCAGGCTGGTTTGTGCAGGCTCTGTGTTACAGCGAAAAATTGCAAGCTTTCCTGGATAGGAGTAGAAATATCCTTCATAGCAATGTTTTGGAGTCTTCTGCACCACGTGTTGCGGTTTTGTGTGGGGCTGTGCCCTGCTTTCTGTGTAATAAAATAATAAAACTATGTCCTGGGTTTTAACTGCTGAAGGTCAGTGGAGTGCTGCTGTTCACCCCCATGTTGTCTGGCTTTTAGCAGCCACGTGTGTTTTGGAATGGAGCTTAGGAGGAATGGGTGGTAACATCTCAGCCATGTTTATTTTGGCTATATGAGACTCTCCGCTGGGGGAGAGGTGGTGCTGAGGGACTGTTGCTTATCAGCTGATGGGCATGGCTGTTCTGCGTGGGGTGTGCTGCTTTGGAGTGATGTTATTACACCAATGAGTGCTCCGGGCTATGAGAGAACTTTGTTCTTCGTGGCTCATCTAAAAGACTAATTAAGCACTGGTCAGGGTGTTGCAAACCCTGGCTGCCTAGCAAGTATCCTTTGACTTTCCTTGTGCTATGATGTTCCAGGTTAAGGTGGTGTCTTTCTGCCTTTGTGAAAGTTGTCTGGTCGTCTTGGGGAAGCTGATACTGTTTAGCTTTCTGTTGTTCTCAAAGCATGAGTCAAAAAGGAAGCTGGAAGGCTGCACTGTTTCTCTGATATGAGTGTCATTCATCGGTTATCTCCCCACGTTAACACAGAGCAAGGCGTTCTTGGATTTCTTTCCCAGCCTTTTCCGGCTTTGTGAATTGTGATGATTTGCTTATGTAGTGTTTAACTTACTGCTCAAGATACAGCACTACTATAAATAAGGCAAGGATGTGTTAGGGAACATTACCATGCAGACTTCTCAAGTGTTTCATCTTCAGAGGATGGTGTAGCTAAGGGTTGCTTGCAAACATTTTGCTGACTCGTGCACTGTATCTGCTCCTAGTGGCAAGGGAGGATTAAGGTGCTTTCAGAGACTTCTGTGTGCTGCAGTGGATATCTTGTTTCACTCAGATGCTTTTACCTCCTAAAAATCCATTCGTTCCAACTCGCGTCTGTCCTGTCAAATTGGGTTTTAAACTTCTGGACTCATGTTGACTGTAGTTGGCATCATCTGACTGCAGTGATCACCACGTTGTGCACAGACCAGATCCCTGCTGACATGCATAATCTATCCACCGTGGCTCACCGTCCTCTGAGAACTCTTGTGCAGACTGACCACAGACTTTACATTGCTGTATACAAGAATTCTTTGAAATCTGATGATTTGGTTGTTAGTCTGTACTTGACCAGCATCAAAATGGGTCTCTGATATCGGCTGAGGTCTGCTGAACAGAGACGCTGCAATTCCTTGAATTCCTGTTTGAAGTTGTATGGCTGGCCTTGCAGGGGGCGTATAAGGGACTCTACGACTAATGGGGCCACATCAAATGGCACAGCTGTGCAGTGCCCCATCACTGTGCTCAGGAGGAAGGTCCCTGACAGAAGGGGAGTTGAGCTGACAGTGCTTCTGTTTCAGTACAGCTGTTGTTCTTTCTCTTAACAGGAGGGGTGGCTGAAAAGCTTGGCCTGGAGATACTGCTTCCGTATATTTCACACAGGATTTCTTCCTGCAGGGCCAAAGTGCTGAGAAGAAAACGGATATTAGCACACCCGAGACAGAGCCGTGCTCAGAGCTGCAAGCTGACCAAGCAGAGACTTCAGCCAAAATGCCCACCAGTGGTACAGAGGCTGTGGGGGTCCGACAGGAGCAGCCTTTCATCGTCCTGAGCCAGGAGGAGTACGGGGAGCACCATTCGTCCATCATGTACTGCAGGTAACAGGCTGGCAGAGGAAGGCTTTCTCCTAGAAGCTTCTCCAGAGGATCAGCTCTGTCTGGCTTGTTTCTCCCAGCCTCTGTTCTGCCCAGCACATTGTGCGTGTACTCTTGGTTGTAGGGCAGCTGAGTTGCTGTGACTGACAATAGGTTGTAGCTTGTGCATTGAGAATTGGCAAAGATTTTTGTGATAGGGAAATGCCAGCCAGGAGTAAACTGCCTGGGAAAGCCTGTTGGTATTGCTGAAGGCTCTATGCTGTGCGTGTGGAGCTCTAGTGCTTCATTGCACTGGTTGTTGTAGGAGAGGAAGGATTACTGGGCTATCTGCCTGCATCTAAGAACTTCAGGGAGAAAAATACCCAGTCATTTTCTTTCTGCACACAGGGTTGATTGTTCTGGACGGAGGGTGGCCAGCTTGGATGTGGATGGAGTCATCAAAGTGTGGACTTTTAACCCAATAATGCAAACTAAAGCTTCATCTATTTCCAAGTCTCCGCTGCTGTCTCTGGAATGGGCAACCAAGCGTGATCGGCTGGTGAGTAGCCTGTGCGTGCTGAGACTCAGGAGTCCCAGCAGATGATTTGGAGCTCAGTTGTTGTGTGCTGCACATTAACTTCTAGGTGGCTGCACTGCAGATAAAATCAGGACAACAGTTAGTTTCTGCTTTAGGGAGAACTGAAGCCTGTAGGGTCTTATAAAAGCCAGGGAGTGAGGAGCGTGCTCTGTATTTTGCAAGAAACTCAGTACTGCTTGCCCTGAGGCAGAAGTTCTCAAGCTGCAGCACGTGGGCAGCTGCAGGACAGAAGCAGCTCCTTTAAGAGAAGTGCCTTTCTGCAGGCAGTCACTTGTAAGGGCAGGCAGAGGCACAGCAGCCTGTGGGAAGGCAGCAGCAGGGAGCTGTAGAGCTTCACTCTCAGCCTGAGCCAGTAAACAGAGAGAGCAAGGTTGTGCTGTTAGCATCCTGGCTTGTGCAGGTGTCAGAAGGGCTCCGAGTCCAGTTTTACTCTGGTGCCTCACACAGCTAGGGGTTGGTGCTTGCATAAGGACTTGGAAGCTTGTTTAGATGCCAAGACAGTTTAAATGTTTGCCATAGCACCTGTCCTTTAATCCTGTTCCTAGAGAGGAGCCTTAAATTGCCTGCGTTCTGCTGAGTCCTAGAACTGTTGCTGGTGTTCGCTGCCTTCCCTTGGCTGTGTGACACAGCGGGCCTGCAACTGAGGGCATATCATTCACGTTCTGGCACTGACGGCGTGCTGCTGCTAATCCTAAATGCCAGTGGTGAAGAGTTGGTGCTGCAGCTCATCTCTTTCGTTTCTTTTACTCTTAGAAAGGAGATGTCCATACAGTTAATGATTTCTTCTGCTTTGTGGGGTTTATTTCCTTCTCCTGTGGAGAGATTCTTCTTTCTGAAATGCATGGGGATTCAGCAGCAATTCAGGCTGTGAAGTGAGAAGGATCCTGCTTGCTTATTTTTCTTGGATAATGCATCCCTCCATGGTTTTTCTTTTGATTTAAATTGTAACACCACTGAGAAAGCATGTGTGAGCCTTTCTGAGTAATTTCATTCTCCCCTGGATGAAAGGAGGTGGCTTCTACTTAGCTGTTTCCTGAACTTATATTGATCCTGTGTTACTCTTTCCTTGCTCCTCTAGATACTGAGACTCCACGTGCATTTTGCATATGTTGAGCCATACTCCAGAAAGTGGCTTGTTCTCTACCTTGGTGCTTACCAGATCTTTTTCTTAAAATTTCTGGAGAGCAGTGCTTTAATCCTGATTCCTGTGACTTTAGAGTAGTCCTACTCAGCATGATGTCCACAGAAAGACAGGATGTGCCTAGTGGAATTACATATAACTGCAATGTATGAATGTGGAAAAAAATGTGTGGTGTTGGTAGTTGCTGGACAGCATCGCTGTGCTCCTCACTCACATTCCTTCCATCTCCTCCTTGCTGGTTTCAAGCTGCTGCTTGGCAGTGGAGTCGGGACGGTTCGTCTTTATGACACAGAAGCGAAGAAGAATCTCTGTGAAATCAGCATTGATGAAGACATGCCCAGGTAAGCCTGGAATATTGGTTGTATGTGTGGACATCTGTATGTACACGTATGTACACGTATACATACGGGTGTACATGCACATGTATATGTTTGTGTGTATGTATTTATGTGCATATGTCTTGACTGTGAAGTTTTAGGTTTTTTGAAGTTTCATCTGCTGTTTTTGGCAGATGAAGTCTTGATGTCCATACTGCTTCCCTGCAACTGCAATGTTACGTAGCCTTTGTGTAGATGGCAATCCTTGTCTGAGCAGCATAAAACTGCTCCATTACAGTGGAGAGACTCAAAATCCACCTAAGCACATGTATCATGCTCTCCTTTATGGTGTGCCTGAGATGGAGGTCCTGTCTTGCAGCATCTTTCTGGCAGAACTAGGAGCTGATTGTTGCTCTTGAGGTGGCTGCTGGAGAGAGGCATTTCACGCTCTCTGCTGTGTTTCAGAATCCTGTCGCTTGCCTGCAGCCCAAGCGGTGCCTCCTTTGTCTGTTCTGCAGCAGCCCAGAGCCCCATCTCGCACGTGGACTTCTCAGCAGTCAGCTCTGGGGGCAAAAGCATGAACCAAGTTCCTGGGAAGCTGTTGCTGTGGGACACTAAAACGATGAAACAGCAGGTATTTGCTGAGTTTGTTTCCTTTCTTAGTCTGCTTGCCAAGAATGTCTTCTGTTTTGATGTGGAGGAGCCTTCTTCCTAAATTGTGCTGACTTTCTTTTCAATGTCTTCCCCCCAAACCTCCTTCCTCTTTTACCATCTGTCACATGTGGGATAAAACAAATTGGTTTGAGCTGTTCTTTGTACCTGCTGGGTTTGGCTGTGTTTTTATGTGTGTGTTTCAGTTTTTATTGATGAATTCTTCAAAATACTCCATGGTCTTGCTTCTTCCCTGCCTGCAGAATTTGTGACTGGCAACCTCTCAAGCGGTTTGAGATGATGCTTTGCTCAGGCTTTTTCATTAAGCTACATTGAAGGGTTTTCTTTACTGCTATTCTCCCTTGCCCTTTCCTCCTCTGCCCCCATGGGTATTGGGGCCCATTTGCATCTCCCTAGGGGAGCACTGCGGGGTGAGCATGGTGAATTCATCCCAGCCTGGTGTGCTCCAGCTGCAAGGACTGGAGATAGCAGTAACCACACAATGTGAACTTGTCTGTCTTCAGAACTCTTCTAGCCGTGTATCAAAATGCATTTTAAATCTATTTTTAGGCAAAATGCTTCTCGAGAGAATTAGTCTTAAATCATCTTCTCTGTTGTTTCAGTTTAGATGGGTTTTATTCTGGCAGTGCATCCCGGTCTTATCCCTCGCCTTTGCCCTTAAATGCTTTCCCTGATGCATAAGAGAAAGCAGCAAACTCGAGCTCATGTCTGCCAGAAGCTGTTTGTGCAGCTTTGAGGACATTGCTATGAAAGCTGTGTGTTGGCTGAGGTGAAGTGTTGGTTTAGTGTCACAGTAAAATGCAGCTGCCAACCTTGAAGTCAGTGGTCGAGGTGGAGGAACTGGAGTTCAGGAAGGAGGAACTGCAGAACAAGCACTGCAGTTCTGGTTACGAGAAACCATCTTCCTTCCCTGCACTGGGGTACAGCTCTTCAGCACCCCAGCTCCATTTGAGGTTTCTGGACACTAACACAGACTTTCCCTTCCAGCTGCAGTTCTCCCTGGAGCCCGAGCCCATCGCTATTAACTGCACAGCCTTCAACCACAACGGCAACCTGCTGGTCACAGGGGCTGCAGATGGGATCGTTCGTCTCTTTGGTATGTTGGAACTGAGCGGTGAGGTGGCCCCTGGTGTCCTCGGCTGGCTGCTCCCCGTGCCCAGCACCCTTCCCCTGCCAGCAGGGAGGCAGCTGCGTGACATGACCAAATGCCAAGCTGGAAGGTGTTCCCTCTCCTTCATGATTGCTCTCAGGAGTGAATTGAGATAAACTTTCCCTGGGGGATATTGCCTGGAGGCCCTGGTGGTGCTGCTGGATTTGTTTCCCTCCCGCTTAGGAGCAGAGTTCACTTCCCCTTGAGCCACGTCATCTTGGCTGTGCCATTAATAGCAGTACCACTGCCAGAAGCTGCCTTAAATGAAGGGATTTAGCGTGTGACCTTCTAGTTTGAAGGCAAGGACTTCGCATCAGTCCTTCTTCACTGAGCAGCTTCTGTTTCTCAGGTTCTGTCCTCTTTAGCCTGTCCTCATGGTAAAGGCAGCTTGGGCCTTCCTTCTTCATGAAAAAAGGATCTGCTTTTGCCTCAGCTGCTGAGCTGTGAGGCTACAGTCCCAGGTGGGTGTGAGGACAGAGACAGCAGCAGCTGTAGGAGTGGACAAGACAGCAAGGAGAGGAGGAAAATAAAGGTGCTGGTGTGGATTGGGCACCAAACAACTGCAGTTGATGCTGAGGATGTGAACAGCCCTGTAAAGCTGGAGGGAGAGGTGTTGGAGAATAAGGACAAGGTGCTGAGATTAGATAGGGCTCCCAGAGGCTGATGTAGATGGCTGAGTCAGAGTCTGTATCAACATAAAGAGCCTCTCCTCACCCCAGCTCTGTGTGAGCACTGGGAGTGTCTCAGTACTGGTTCTCCCCACAGACATGCAGCAGCACGAGTGCGCCATGAGCTGGAAGGCACACGAGGGGGAAGTCTACTCCGTGGAGTTCAGCTACGATGAGAACACGGTCTACAGCATAGGCGAGGATGGCAAGGTAGGCTGTGTGTGACCTTCCACTGGTCAGCTGCTGGTGAAATCCCTTCTGGAGTCTTCTCCATGTGGTGGGGATAACAGTAAAAACACCCGAAGGCTCTGGAGAATTCACAGGCTGCTAACTGTGGGCTTAGATACACAGCACCACTCTGCTGCATGCAGTCTCTGAGGAGAGGGTGGCCAGAAAGGGCAGTAGCAGCTGGAGCTGACTCAGACCTTGCCTGCAAATCCTGCTGATGGTGACACATCTCCTTCCTAGGGTATCCATGAGAAGATGACCTTCCTGTGCCCCTGAAATCACCATATTTGAGGTCTGAGGTTCCCTGGGGAGCAGATACTTGATCACTTTGCATGAAATTCCTTGCCAGTAGCTCCCTATTGCTTAACAATAAAGGTGTCAATTTCTTGAGTTCCACAGACCTCAGCAGAAGAGCTTTGGCTTGGGGGCAGGCTGCCTGAAGGCACGGGTCCTTGGCTGTTGAAAGTTAAGTGAAATCCCAACAGGGTCCTGCACATAGTGTGGCAGTACTGGTAGGCAGCAGTGCACATGAAGTGCAGGATGTGTTTGCCTGACGAGTAGGCACTCTTAAAGCCCTTGCAGCCTGCGTTTTGTAACTACAGCTACTTAGAGATGTGGAAGTGCCATCTTCTGTCTGTGTGAAATAGCCCCTTCTCTTAAAAACTGTGCGTGGCTCTTCTTTTATCCCAGTTAATTAAACTATGGGCTTTTATAATCTGTTTTTGTTATTCTAGTTCATTCAGTGGAATATTCACAAGAGTGGCTTGAAGGTGTCGGAGTATGATCTTCCCAGCGAAGCTACGGGTCCCTTTGTGCTGTCTGGATACAGTGGATACAAGCAAGTCCAGTTCCCACGAGGAAGACTTTTTGCCTTTGACTCTGAGGGGAACTACATGCTGACATGTTCCGCAACTGGGGGAGTCATTTTTAAGGTAAGTCGGCAAAGTGATGGGAAAGTTGAGTCAATGTGTATCAGCACAGGCCACTGCAAGGCAGTTTAGGTGGAATTGTTACTTTGCAGCTGAGGCATTCAGAGCACCCGTGCTAACGTGACCTATGGCTTAAACTTACACAACTGGGCTCTTAGCCTGCCTTGTTCAATTACTGCAGCTTAGCTGATGTCAGAAGCTGAGCTGCTTGAGATCATGTGCTTCTGTCCTGAGACTGAAAATTTGCTTCCTCGTGTGCTACATAAATGTTAACATGCCTCTTTTTTTTCTGCTTAATTATGTGCCCTGATAGGGATAAGGATTATGTAGTAGGCTTTGATTCTGCTCTGGGTACTGCTGCAGCAACTTGCCTCCTTAAATTCTTTTGCTTTTCTTATTGCAGTTGAATGGTGAGGAAAAGGTCCTGGAGAGTTGCCTTTCCCTGGGAGGACACCGAGCTCCTGTTGTCACCGTGGACTGGAGCACAGCCATGGACTGTGGGACCTGCCTCACTGCCTCCATGGACGGGAAGATTAAGTTAACAACCTTACTGGCTCAAAAGTCTTAACCAGAACAGTGCTGAAGGAAAAGAGCAGCAGACTTGAAAAAAAAAACAGTGTTAACTCCACAGGAACAAATTGCATGGGAGAGAAGGCAAACCACAATCACTCTTCTCATTTTAGCTTTTGCCTCTTGACAGATGTTAGATACATATGCCAAACCACTGTGCAATAGAGTACCGATCTGGGACCAGATCAGTGGCAGCAGTGAAAAATACAACTCCACCGACCCATTGTGGCAGCTGGGCTCCCTCTGTTAGGGAGTCTTGAAGTAGCACATGGCTAGAAGGCTGCTGGGATCACGTCGGGGGTTGTGCAGAAGGTGAAGCTGGAGGAGGCATACATGAGGCAGCACAATGTGTGGTGACACAGGTGGCTCAAACTGGAAAGGCCAGTGCAAAACCAGAGTATTCTTTGGGTATAATGTGTTTTTTTTTTCATTTGTTTGTTTTCATAAAAAGAAATTATTCCCTTGCACTTGATTCCTGTGCTCTGTTCAGCTGTTGCTGGAAAGCATGGAGGTTATTCTGGGCAGTGATGTGCCAAGAACAGGCTTCTGCATGAAGAAAAGACCTTTTTGTTTTCCCCAGGTGCTTCCTGACAACCTCTCAGTGGGAGCTACCAGTGCAAGTCATCCATGAATGAAAATAGCTGCATTGGTTGGGTGTATTGTGTTCCCTTGCAGTGTCTGCCAGGAATTAGAGGAGGGATCCTAAGTCAGACTTCTTGAAATGCTTACATTAGAGATCAGAAACTACATAATGCCTGATGTACTTGATGGTAGAGAGTACCAAAGGGGAAGGTAGGATCAGTCTGGCCCTTTCTAGTGCTCTGTCCCTAGACCTGTCTCCCGAAACACTAAATATCAGCTGAGTCAGGGAAGAACAATTGTGTGAGTGGGACAGGCTGAGCAGCTTCTGGGTCCTTGTGGTTTGACACAGCAGGTGCTTCTGGGGGGCTCACAGATACCTGGTCTAGCAGCCCAAAGCTGGACTTAAAATGTGGGATGTGCTGATTTGTGCAAATGATCCAAGTACACAGGTTCTGCTGGAAGGGTGGCAGGGCATGGATTCATGGGTAAATGAGAAGTTGCCAGTGTAATTTAAGGAAAAGAATGCACTTCTGCTTTCTGCATCTCAAGTCAGAGTGTCTTTGTGCAGTGGAACAGACAAGATCCTCTTTGAGTGATGTTCTATCGGATGTGAATGGAAATAAAATCCCCTTGCTTAGTACCCTCTGAGCCCTGACAGGATTCAGCCCGAGTCTGGGCTCCTCTGGCAGCTTGTGGACCAACCAGCCACTAGGTGTCATTAGGTATGAAAGATCAGCCCCAATCCAGGCTGGAGCAAAAGGCCTACACATTTCTACACAACTTTAATGTAGGAACAATCTAGGATTTGTTTTATAAATAGTAAGGTTAGATTGTGTGATTTTAACAGCACTTCATCAGCATTTGGTCATCAATTTAAGACAATTTAACAATGATTTCGACAGAATTTGCTACAGTAGAAACAGTGCAATGTTAAAAAGTTGGGGATGGCAAGGTTTACCCAAAACTTACTGCAGGGTCCTGGTAGGTGTCTAAATCCAGTCACGCATTTCCAAATTACCCCCTAGAGTGGATTACTCACCCTACTCTGTTGTTGGTGTTTGCCTGCAGCTGAGCTTGTTCCTCGAAGCAGTACCCTGAGAGGTGTCTGAGCAGAGGGGGAGACTGAGGGTGCTGCATGCTGCTGTCCCTGAAGAGCCCACAGGGCTCTCTTCATGAGGCTACTATTTATAAGACCACAAGACGACTGCCTCTTAGCATTTCCATCCTGGCTAGGGTTTGGAGAAGGCAATTTTGGTATTTTTCCCCAACCCTGCCATTCTGGTGCCTTCCACAACGTATGGGGCTACTCTCCAGGCTCTTCTCTGCCCTTTTTCTTCCTCCCCTGCCTGTACCCCCTTCCCAAGGGGGCCTTATGGTTGTGCTGGGAGCAGCCATGGGAACCTTAACAGCCTGTCCAAGCAGGAGCCCATGTCCCTCAGTTGGAAAAGGAAGGCATTAGAGCTTCTCTTTCAGTTACAGGCATTCCCCTACTAGAAATTTGCGTTGTTCACCTCATAGTTTTTTCAGTCCAACTCCCGCTAAGCTGTTTTGGTGAACTTTCCCTAAAAAAAAAACACCTTGCTCCCCCTTTGTGCCGTGAGGGCGTCTCGCCCACGCCGGCTGCCGCCGCTTGAGGGAGTGCTGACGAGCCCCAAGCAGGAGGCAGCGGGCGAACGGGGCCGGGCAGCGCCTCACAAAATGGCGGCGGGCGCGGGGCGGCGGCGGCTGCTGCCCGCCTGGATGGGGGCGGCGGGGGGCGAGGAGCGGGGGGCGGCCGCGGGGGCTCCCCCCAGGGCCGGGCGGCGGCGGGGGAGGCGGCAGCGAGCGGCGGCGGAGCCCGGGGCGGCCGCGGTGTTCTGCATGAACGAGGCCGAGCTGGTGGACGTGGCCCTGGGCGTGCTGGCCGAGGTGAGCCCGCGGGCGGCCCCTCGTGGGGAGGCGGCGCGGCCCCGGGCGGGGCTGGGCACGGCCCGGGCTGGCTGCGTTTCCTTCGGGCAGGGTCTGGAGAGGGAGCGAGCGGAGGAGGAGGCCGGCAGCGGGAGCGACGAGGAGCGGGAGCCGCAGCCAACGCCCAGCAGCAGCCCGGGGAGCGCAGCCGGCGTGGGGACGGGCGGGGACCGCAGCCCCGTTCCCCCGTCCCCCGGCGGTGGCGGTGGCGGCGCGGAGGGGACGCGGCGGGAGGAGCCGGAGGATGCGCTGAGATACGTGCGGGAGATCTTCTTCACCTGAGCGCGCTGCTGCTCCGCCACGGGGCGCACGGGGGCTGTAATGGGGGTGGTGTCTGACGGGATGCACGGGCAGGGCGCAACCTTGACGCAGCTGCCTGTGGGGGCCCCAAAAGTTGTAGGATTCCTGGGTGGTCATGGCCTGAGTTACTGCGTGGGTTGAGCAAAGCCCCACCGTGACGAGTTGTGGGCTGGTGGTCCCAGCCTCCCCTCCCCAAATTCGTGTCACTGAGCTAGCAGTGACACTGCAGACCCCCAAAAGCAGAGATGAAGGGAGTGAGAAGTGCGATAATTGTGCAAACCCAAGGATGGTGATGTAGCTGGAGCATGAGCTCATTGTGGCATCCAGCTTTATATTTAATTGGTTTGAAAGGACTGGGCGCAGGTTGTAAGAAAAGGCATAAGGAGACGGACTCAGCGTGGATTTGGACTCACCACAAGCTGGGCTGTGGTCTGACAGCTCACCCAGCAGCAGGGACACCGTGATGCTCACTGCCAGGGCGGACGAGGCTCACCTGGCACGACTTGAGCATTGTGGAGACACTACAGAGAAAACCAGCCCCGTGGGGTGGCACATGGGATGTGGGGGGGAGCAATAACTCATGCACTCGTGTTATTTGGAGTGAAGCCTTGAGGAATCGATTGTAAATACTTATCTAGCTTTGATAGAGAAGAACTAAATAAATTGTTCTATTTTTCTTACCTGTTTTTACTTGATTTACATTTCCTGTGAGTGATTGGTCAGTCCTGGAATCCAAAAGAAACCCTGGAAGCCCCTCTACTGGTGCATCACACCCTGCCTGCAGTACTGAGGATGGCAGGAGGAGAGCCTGAGGCTGGGCCAAGCTGCCTTACTGGTGGCCTCTCACTGTGGAGCTGGTAGGAAGCCCATGAAGACCACGGGGAGGGAAGGGGACACATTTCTCCCAGTGTATGCTGGGTTCTGTGGGATTTGGCTCCAGGTGAGGGTATGTTTGTTTCTGTTTGGCATCTCAGAGCATGGCCACATTAAAGGAGACACTTGGGTTTCTGCAAGGGAGTGTGGTTCCTTGATGGCTGCAGTGAGTCCTGGCAAGCTGTCCCTGTCGATCCTGGCACTGACTTGGCCTCAGGCCTTGGGCAGGCTTCCGTCAGCTGGGGAACATGGGTGGGGGCAGGTTATCAGGGGCAGGGAGAATCCTGAGTGGGCTGACCCTGCGGTAGTGTGCATGGGGGCCTGGGAAGGGATGGGGATGGCTTGGTGTCCTCTTCCTGTTCTGAAGGCAGGGAAACAGACCACATGAGGACCAGGCAGGTGTTAGAGCTTTTTTATTGAAGATCACTCAAACCAGCATCTCCAGCTACACTCCCCCCAGACCCTCCAGCAGAAGAGGCATCCCCTCGTGTCCCTACAGGGGTCAATGGGAAGCAGGTGCTTCCTTGGGGAGGTTACAGACACAGCACAGAGCCAGCGCTGGCTGTGGTGGCTCTGCTGGGGCACTGCACCCTGGCTGGGGGTTGCCTTGGTCCTGCTCCTTGCCACTTGTGTGGGGCATGTGTTGGACCAAGAGCTGAGCTGGCTCTGCTAACAGCTTCCCTCACACAGCACTAGCCTCTCCTGGAGTCTGTCAATGGTTGATGGACTGATGGATGCAGCCCTGTAATATCAATGGGTACAAACCTGGGGTTCTGCACCTGAAAGAGTCTTCAGGAAGCCCTCCTCATTAGGGCTGTGTTCAGCACTCAACAAGTGGTTAGTCTGCTCCTCCAGGTGCTCTGCTACTGCTGGGGTTGGATGTGGGACACTTCACCCTAGCGAGCTACGGCAGCATCACCCCAGACATTGTTCCAGCAGATGAAATGCAGGCGCTCCTGCTGAACAAAGTATTTCCAGTGCACTCCTGGGGAGGCTGCTGCTGTGACAGCAGTGTGAAGCCACAGCTCCTTAGTCATGATTGCCTCAAAGACATGCTCAGTTCCACCAGGAGGTGGAGAAGGGAATCTCTTCAGGCAGCTCCAATAAAATAAGCCTGTTTGATTCTCTGGCTGCCTGTACTCAGAAGGATGTACTTAGATATGTCCAGAAGGATGTGTGCTCCATCTGCAGGTTCCAGTCTGTCCCTTTCACTGTCCTCCAGGTCAGGTTGGACTAGAGCACTTGGACTAAGGATTAGTTTTTCTGCCAGTGATTAAAGCTGTAGTATGTTTACTGTTTTAATCAGGTTATCAAGAGCTTTTGCATCTTCTTTGCTTTCAAATCTTAATGGGCAATAAAAAGGCTTCAACATGGATGCGTGTTCTTGACCCAGCTGAGGTACATAGTGACAGTGAAAATCTGGAGCAGTAGCAGAGCCTGAGTCGCAACCAGTGCCAGAAAGCCCCCGGTGAAATCAGAGGGTTGAATCCACTGTGAGGTTTGGACGAGAAACATACCCAGGCCTCCAGACAGGATTATCATCTTGATGATGAGCATGATGAGGATCGCTTTCCAGCCCTTTGCCTCCTCTGTGCACTTCACATTTGCAACAAAAATGGGGTAGAAGATGCAGAAGACCAGGCAGGTGTAGACACAAACCCTGGCAAGTACTATTCCCAGCATGCTGATGCCCATCACCTGCAGATCATTGTGCTCCAGGCACTGCAGCTCCCCAGCTGTCTCGTTCCACAGGCAGAAGTTGTAAAAGCCAATGCGTTTGTAAGGGAGGTCGACTAGGTTCCCAGCTTCCCACAGCAGTGCGTAGAGCATCAAGGCCAAGGCCCCGGCAGCCTCGAGGAGGATCAGTGCACAGAGCAGGTGCCCTGTGCACCTCAGCTGCAGCAGGCCCATCACAGTGCCCACACGCTCTCTTGATACCATGGTGGGGGCTGCCGTGAGGATTCCTGCTGCAAAACATGAGGGGGGACCTCTTGGTTAGTGCATGTTGTGGTACCCTTCCAAGGTGTACTCTGAGCCCTTGCACAGAGAGCAGAAGCATCTTAGTCCTGCTTCCCCTGTGTGGGCTGAGAGGGCTCATTTGTGGTCACGGCAAAAGTGGCTTAATCACACTCTGCACATGGGCCAGCACTGAGAGGACAGGGGACGAAGACTGCTGTGGTTCCCTAAGCCCTACATGCAACCTGTGTACCATGACCTCACATTGTTCAAGATAAGAATCTGTCAGGGAACTGCAGTGATGGCAGGGGAGTGAAACACTGCTGTCTGGTAAGGAGGGGGTTAAGGGCTACTCTGGAAAAATGCTTTGTGTTCAGTTCTGGTCAGGCAAGGACATCCATCGATCTTTGGACGTCTGAGCAAAACACAGGCATGAAAGGGTCTGAAGTGCAGCTCTACCCGCTCCCCCCTCCGCCTCTCAGGGCCCCGGGACACCTGGTGCCATCGGTGCCCCATGTTCCCACATACCCCTGAGGACCCTGCATCCCCTTACAGTTCTGGGCATCACAGGGCTGGTCGCCCCCACCCCGCTCCCTGCTGAGGCTGGCAGACATGGTGTTCCTCTGCCCTGGTTGCCTGAGGACCTACGCCCCGCATGGGCGGGCAGTTATGACACTACCAAGGGGCACCCTGGGCCTGCCCGCATCTGCTTGCCCTCCAATGGGGCCCCGGGAGATGGGTGCCATACAGACAGACCTGCAGTCGCTGTCCTCCCCGCTCCTCTTGCTGGTAGTTTGGTAAATCTGCCGACCTGCTCCGCTCTCCGAATCGTGGGCTGTCCCCAGAGCCCTCCTGCGAGCTTCTGCTTCACACTGAAAAACAGAGGAGTGTCATCAGCAAGGAGCATCGCTGGCACCACAGCCCTGGGCATCTGGAACTGCACAGGAGCACAAACATGGGGCAAGGAGCGCAGAGACCTTGGCTTCATGCTGTGTCTGACTCAAGGCTCTGCAAGTCACCCCTTTCTTGTTTTTGCCAAGCATTATCTCCTATGAATCATTTACTAACTTCTCTCAAGAAGTTCACAATGTTGGTCCTGCTATCCCCTCTCCGCTATCCATTACCCAACAGCGTGTCATCCCGGTGTCCCGAGCCAACCTTCATGCACTATGCTGCCTGTGTTCCCACCCCACAGCCACTTGTGGGTTTGGTACAGCCTCCACGAGTTTTCAGAGCACCTTGGAAAAACCTCACCCAATCAATGTCTGGCTACGCTGCTGGTGACCAGAGACCCTTCAGCACTCCCCTCCTACCCCCCTGCCTACACACTTGGGAGCAGGGCACCCATATTTAATGTGCACAGGGATAAAGCTTCTCTGTCCCAGACTTCTCCCCCAGTCATAGCCAAGAGGAACACATACACAATGAGCAGTGTGCCACAGGATCCAGACACAGATCTGTCCCCTTCCTTGGGTCAACACCTCACTTCTTCTTGTGGTCTCCCTTGGAGCTCTTCACAACAGGCTTCTGGAGAGGCTGGAAGGCCACGTGGAGGATGCCCATTGCTCTGAACCTACTATGAAGACACAATCAATCAGGAAAACATCATCGCTCAGGCCTAGACCTTGCTGCAGAACAAGACCTTTTGATTTCAGCAGGCTGGGGGTGGGCAAGAGGTTGGGAGGGGACATCACCAGGGCTGCTGACCTAAACCGACCAAAGGGATATTCCATGCCTTGCGATGTCACACTCAGCAACAAAAGCGGTGAAAAGGGAAGGGGAGGGAGGTCTTATTATGAAATTGTCTGTTCACCCAAACAACTGCTGTGTGTAGTGAGGCCCTGCTTCCTGGGATGTGGCTGAACATCGCTCATTGATGGGAAACAGAGAGTCATTTCTTTTCTCTTTCTCTGTGCTTCCATGCAGCCTTTACTTGTGTTTTTTTGTTTTTTTTTTTTTTTTTTTTTCCTCTTCCATTTCCCTTTAATTAAACTATCCTTATCTCAACCTATGTGTTGTTTTTTTTCTTTCCCCCTCTTCCTCTAAGAATGGGTAGTAAGAGAGCGGTTGTGGTGGAGTTCAGCTGCCCAGCAAGGCAAAACCACCCCAGTCTTTTTTGGTGCCCAATTTGAGGCTCAAGGAATTTGGGATAAAGATGATAACTGAGAGAAGTAATGGGCAAAACATGGACAGGGTGTTGTTTATGAATATAACAGTTGTGAAGGGTTTAAGAAAGTAATAATTGTGAGGAATATGTTTCATAGTAATGTGGTAAAAGGATGAGGGGTGGAGTGTATGTAAATTGTCCACTTTCTCAGTGTTGTGATGGTGTAATGTTTATTTTGGTGTGGTGAATTCTTTTTCTTTCTGATGTAAGTGAAATTTGTGAAGACCGTGTTGAATTGTGAAGTAAGAGTATGCTGTGATTATGCTTAAACATGCTTTCACAAAGGTGGAATGAAGTGGGTGTACATGGCAAGGTTTTGGTAGCAGGGGGCTGCAGGGGTGGCCTCTGTGAGAAGAATCCAACAGCTGCCCCATGCTGCCAGCTCCAGCCTGCTCCACATGGACCTGCTGCTGGCCAGAACTAAGCCAAAAAGTGATGTTGGTTGTGCCTCTGTGAGAGCAGATTTAAAAAACAGGAAGAAAAGCAAAAAAAAAACAACCAACCAACCAACAACAACAAAACACCACAACCTGCTGTGCAACTGCAGCTGGGAGAGAGGAGTGAGAAGCAGCCCTGCAGACACCAGGTTTGTTCAGGAGGGCAGGAGGTGCTCCAGGCAGGCAGCAGCAGTTCCCCTGCAGCCTGTGGAGAGGCCCCTGGTGGAGCAGGCTGTCCCCCTGCAGCCCATGGGTCCCATATGGAGCAGATCTCCACACTGCAGCCCCCGCATGGGTGGAGGAGCCCCCGGTGGAGCAGGTGGATGTGGCCTGGAGGACGCTGTGGCCCATGGAGAGCCCCTGCAGGAGCAGTCCCCGGGCTGGAGCTGCAGCCCGTGGAGAGGAGCCCACGCAGGAGCAGGGGGCCTGGGGGGAGCTGCCACCCGTGGAGGACCCGTGCTGGAGCAGTTTGCCCCTCTCAATTGGGGAAGGACGGCATCCCGTGGGAGGGACCCCATGGGGAGCAGGGGCAGAGAGGGACTGCGAGGGAGTGGTGGGGACAAAATGTCAGGGACTGACTGCAGCCCCCATTCCCTGTTTCCCTGCGCTGCTCAGGGGGAGAAGGCAGAATATGGTGGATGGATGGAAGGTGTTTTTAGTTTTTCTTTGTCTCTCACTTCTCTGGCTTGTTAGTAATAGGTAAAAAATTTCTCTAATCTCCCTACGCTGCGTCTGTTTTGCCTGTGATGAGAACTGTTGAGTGATCTCCCTGTCCTTATCTCAACCCTTGAGCCCTTTTCACCTATTTTCTCCCCCCTCCCCTTGAGGAGGGGGAGTGAGAGAGTAGTTGTGGTGGAGCTCAGAGTAAAACCACCTGAGTAAAACCACCACAGTCTTGCTCCCAGCAACTCCTCCTCTTTGCCCGTCTTTACAGCGCTGTCCTGCAGCCAGGCATTGCTGCTCTTCCTCCCCTGTCCCCGTGAGGGCTCACACCCCACACCATGCTCCCTGTCACCCTGCCTCATGGCCTTCAGAGGGAGTCCAAGCTGTGCTGCGTGGGTGCTCTGCATTAGCTGCCAGCTCCCCACGACATCTGGCACAGCTCGGAGCTGGGGGCTCTAAAGGGCTCCTGGCGCCTGCTGGCCCTCTGCCCCTTGCTGTCCTGTTTCCCTAGGTGGGTTTCCTAAGGCAGACACGCTTACAGAAACAGTCTTTCTGTTTAACCACCTCACATTGCCTTCTATTTGCCACTACCCCCCCCAAAGAAAAACATATCAGGAATTAAAAGTTGTCCTACTTGCACATGTTTACCAGAGAGGGAAGCAGAATTGAATGCCTGACAGGACCATGGAAATGCATTACAGAGGTGGAGGAGAGACACCTCAGGTGCCCATGGTGCTATGTGATCCCCGCAGGTATGAGGCCCCAGGGAACCCCAACCAAACAGGCACCTGCCCTCTCCTTGGATACTCACGTCCATTAGGACCTCATCTTTCCCCAGCAACACACCCCCTTTCACTCTTTGTGTTGGCAGAATTGTAGGCAGATTTTCCATCTGGCCTCTTGCTGCCCTGCTCTGCCCAGCCCATAAATCTGCTTGTCCTGGTGTGACCGTGACGGTGTCAGAAAACCTCCCGGTGCCAGTGCCTGATGCCAGCTGGGGCAGAGGGCACATGGCTGGCCTGGAGGGGACGTGTGGCCTGGCTGTGAAAGCCATGACCTGGTACCCCACCACCAGCACAGCCGCAGCCACGGCATTTGTGAGCCCTGCCTCTTGGCCCCAGTCGGCTTGGAGGCAGCCCAGCTGAGCAGCAGGGATAAACAGGAAAGAGCTGTCACTCGCGTCCAGCTGGGGCCTATCCCAGCCATCTGCAGCCCCTCTGCCTCTAAGGAGACTCCCGTGCCTTTTGGACAAGAGAGCTTGCAGTTCTAACACAAAGGTGCAAGAGAAAGCAACCCAAGCGTGTTGTAGCCGGCCCCAGCCTGGCCTCGTTGCCCTTGCTCCTGGGTGGGCGTTGCTGGGAGTACTGGGCTTTACCAGGACGAGCTCTGTGCCTCAGCCTCTGGGCAGAGAGGGGCTCCGTGTGTATGGCTCAGGAGCTCCTGGGGGTGTCTGTGTACAACACGGGGCTCATGGGGACCCTTCTGTGCTATCAGGATGGCACACAAGTTCCCTCTCCCAAATCACAGGCAGGTAAGCACCTTCCACCCAGAAAGCTGCTGGCTGAATGCCCAGGCAAAGGTAGCAGGGCAGAGAGGGCAAGGCATGTAGCTCTGGCCAGGATCTGGCTTCAGGGCTGGGGACAAGCTCTGATCATCCCTGCGCAGAGATAAACAGCTCTGTGGAGCCCTAACGAGAGACCAGCAGTGCCCCCAAGCTGGGGAAGGACCTTCTCCCTCCTAGACGTTTGCACCCGGGGGCAACCCTTCTACCCCTGGCAGCTCCCCCCATTGCCAGTGGCATTAAAGAGGTGGGGGCACAGCTGGAGGATACTTACAGGCTACCCATCGGGGTGCGGAGCTGAAACAAGCTGGAGAGCAGATCCCCTCTGCAGCTGCTGCCAGGTCCTGTGCTGGCTGGGCTCTGACACTGTCAGCACAAAGCGAGCGCAGCACTTGTTATCATCCTGGGCTGCTGCTCTGCTTTCTGTTTCGCTTTTGAGGGCCATGGGATCCTGGTGCTGTGCTCCTCCCTGATATTGCGTAATCTAAATTTAAGCAGAAAACAATCTGAGCTCAGCTGGGTGCAGAGCTGCACTTTCTTTTTCTGACCCTGCCAACTGCTGTGAATAACTGGCGGGGCTAAGCTTGCCCAGGGAAGCTGTGCTGTTAGAGAGCCTTGGGCAACCGTGGGGGCTGAGAGGAGTTTATTGTGTTGTGGCATGTCTGTAGAGGTGACCATCCTGGTGCTGTTGTCAATCCCGCAGCACTGGCAGAGTTCAGTGACCATTTTGCCCTTCCTGCTCTTTAAGCGCTCTTCCCTTCCTGCAGCTTCCCAGATCCAGCTCCCCCTTGCCTGCAGACGTGCCTGTGTGGGCACACTGCAGGAGAAGTGGCAAGCTGCGTGCTGCCAAGGGAAACCGATGAACCCTGTGCCCACCACGTCCTGCCTGCAGAGGACAAGCAGCCCTGGTTGTCAAGTACCAGCACAGACAAGCAAGAGTGAGTGCAAGGGCATGTGTGCATGTGTGTGCTACCAGCTCATAGTCCATTAAGCCCTAGGGACCCCTTCTTTCCTGGCAAGTGCCAACAAAGCAGCCTTGCTTAAGCAGCTGCAGTAAAAGCGAGTTTTCAGGCATGAGTTCAGCCCCAGCCACCCCCCTCTTCTCAGCCTGGAAAACATACAACAGGACTGGAGTGTGCCCATGTCTGACCCGTGGGCTCTGAACACTGCTGCTAGCTCTTTGGCAAGAGTATGTCCCTTCCCAGGAATGGGACAAAAAGGGAGTTGACAAATCCCCCCTTGTGTGATGGAAGCAGCAAAACTCTCTTTCCTTTATTCCTCCTGGCCAGACCCAGAACCATTTGTCCTGATGTACAGTCAGTCTTAGAGGTGGGTCTGTTAGGAGAGATGTGTAGGAGATGATATATGTGGGAAACCTGGCCACGAAGCTGTTCACAGAATCCTTCCTAGCAATTTTACTTTTAGGTGAGGTCTGGAAACCTCCTGATACTATACGTGCTGTGAGCCTATAATATTACATATACAGCTCTGCCTACATGCAGTGCTATGGCACTTGCATCCTAGAGGACAATGTAAGTGAAAGGAAATAAGGGAAGAAACCCTATAAGAAGCTCAGTGGATAGAGCCACTAGGCAGATGGCACTGGGGAGATGTATCTGTATCTGGCCTCTGTGTGTGGAGTAATTTTAGTAATTGAGATTACTAAATTTAGTATTGAGAAGGAGATCTGGATTGGAGTGGTTCGGATGGCTTGGGGAAGGGGTTATGGCGAGCGAAATGTAGCAAATAAACTCCAGCAGGCCACTGCTGCTGAGCTGACTGTGGTCAATGGCCCAGACACAAAAGGAAGCCTTGGGTCTGAACGTGGCCATTATCTAACATTTTGTTTGCTAGCTGGGGAATTGAGGAATGGGCAGAGACCACTGAAGCGAGACCTCTGCTCCAGTGAGGACACATGCACTGCCGGAGGTACGCTCGTGCTCTCAAGCAGGGCGGTCACACCACTTGGCCTCCTGCCACTTTTCAGCCATTCAGGAAGGAAAAGGGCGAATGGTTTGGGTCCGGAGGCCAGACAGCTCTTTTGCTGACCTCAGCACCCGCAGGGAGGTTGCTGTTTTGCTGCCATGGGCAGAAGGCCCAAGCAGCTCCTTCACAAACACCCTTGCTTTGTGTTGGGCTCCCGTTTGCTGGGGCCATCGGGATGACTGCCAGAGTGGGCCTGCTCCCTCAGCTAGCCAGGCCATGCCCGTCATGCTGAAGCACTTCCCCTGGAGCCACTGTCCTCCTCAGGGGGTGGCAGATCCCCTTCCCATCTCTGTCACGGAGAGAGAGGAGGGCTTCTACTTCTACGTGACTGGGGGTGGGAGAGGTCAGACGGTGTGCTGGGGCCTGGTGCCTCTGGCTGGGAAAGGAGAGCACTTCCCAGGAGCAGACTTCAACCAAATTTCCCGTGCAACTGTTTCTCCCTGGAACTGTATCCTGAAATAGAAATGTCTGCGTGTGTGCATTAAGTAGAGGCTCACGTGGCTTTACAGCGGAATGAACTGCGCTGCAGCTCTCGGTTTCTCATGGTGGAGTTAAAGCACAGGCAGCAACACAGTCAGCAGTTACAGTAGCATTAGCAATCACAAGTAAAGCATGCCTGAGCTGGACTTTCAAATGTGTTTTGCTCATTTTAGCTTGTTACTTTAAAAGTAAGCTACTAGACTAGCTTCCCAGAAGCTGGTCATGACCTTGGTCCTTGTTCCTGAGGAAATCTCCACAGAACAACTGTGTTCCCTCTAGTATTCCAAAAAACCTCTCAGCTGTAGATGCCTATATATATCTATACCACCCCATTGTGATGGACCTGGAAGATTCCCGTGGGACTTCTTAGGCTGGTGAGAAGAAAGGTTGGAGTGCACTTGCATCCTGTGTATACTTCACACCCTACATTTCCACCTGCATTAGAACCACCACAGCATCACAGCTCAATGGCTACAGTGTAAGGTTCTTCTACCCATCTAAGGCACCTGGCATTTTAAGTATTTGGCCAATTCTTTCTCTTTGCAGAGAAAAAAATAATTTTATTTATTTATTTATTTACTTTATTACTGGCAATTTTAGCCTGTCTCCTCTCAAATGCTAAACATCTGATGACCCTGATTTTGCAGCAATAGGTTACAATTTTTGTAATAAAATGGAGTATGCTGTAGGGATAGAGACAAGGCAGAGTGAGAGAGCCTAATGAATCACTCAATGGACAATCCTGAGTGCTACAGAACTTAAAGATGACAAAATCCAGTACCTGTTTAAAGAACCATATTTTTAATCTTATTTCATTTTCTCAGGTGTCCATACAGTACTATGCCACCCCCAGATGACACAAACTATGCAGGCGTATGGCTGTAACAAATAGTCATACTGGTTTAGACCAAGGGGCCACCTAACACAGCACTCTGTCTCCAAGATGACTCTGTTTGGATGCCCAGGGGAGAGTAGGAATGGAACAAATATATACTTTTTCCAAGTACTCTCCTAGGTTCTTACTCTTGTCAGCTGAGGACATTTCCCAAGCCATATGTGGCTTGTCTATTTAAAAACTCTCAGTGGTCTATCTTTAAGGCACATGTCCAACTGAATCCATTTTTGCATCCACATCCTTTAGCAAGGAGTTCCATGATTTGTGTACTGATTTTATGTCAAATGTTTCTGTGTGTAAAATTTATTTGGTTTGCTGGTGAAAGGGGAAATGATTTTCATGGCTTATGGCTCCACTTTCTCCACTATGATCAGGGGATGGTGACTTCTGCTGCTTGTTGCTTGGTGAATAATCACTCTCCTGGTGAATATTAGGAAAACTTCCAAATAGAGTTAAAGTTAAAAAAAAAAGAAGGTGGAGGGTCATTAGCTATTTATACAGTTCCTTCTGGAAGTGGAGTCTGCCATACAGAAACAGTATGCATTGTTTAAGATAAATGTTACTTTGTTTTAGGAATTGTTTAAGCACACCAGATGGATGACACTCTTTCATGGGCCTTAATTGGCTGAAGAACTGGGACTCCAATGCACATGATATTTTGCAGCAGGTTGTCTGTTCTTGGCTTGAGGCAGTAAGGGCAGAGAGAACTGCAATGTGTTTTGCGCCTGGCAGGATTTACTCTTCCTACAATTTACATCTTGGCTTGCTGTCCAGTTTTTCCTGAGTCTTTCAGGCTTTAAAGGGAGACTCTCCATTTTCCTTTCTTCTTTTTTGGAATTGCTCTTTGCAATACGATCATGACCTGAGCCAAAGAGGAGGAAAAAACAAACCCATATCAACTGCTAGTGAGTTACTAAGTGAAAAAAAAAAGGACATGACTTTGGTTTCCTTCACATGAAGCTGCTGTACTGTGGCACAAACATTTCCTTTACTAAAGGACAGCCATGGCATAATTCAAAAACTAGTATTAAAATATGGAAATTTCAGCCATAGGCACAAGACCTGTGTCTATTGCTCCAGCATTATGATATTCTATTGACTTATATGTACATGAAATGGTTATTTCCAACATTTCACATAATCAGATCATACATCCCTTCATGGCATGCTGATACATAAGACCAGCTGTGAACTGATGGCTAGAGCCTCTCCCACCAGTCACTGCAGGAGGACAGAAGTGCAGGGTCAAAGGCATTATACTTCATTATTAGGCTGAGATTTTTCAAGTGCTTTTCCATGAGGTGTTCACAAAGAGGCTAAAGAGCTTCTGGACCTTTAGTGTCTCAGCTAGGAAGCTCCATAAAACCTATTCTGATGTCCTCTGTAGTGTCAGCTGCATGTAGTTTTCCAGCACTATTGCTGCTTACTAGCACCTGTCTTACAGCTTTCAGTATCTTGAGATAGCCAGACTAAGAAACCCACCTAACAGAAGTAAATCCTAATTGTTTGGTATTTTTAGAATACAACAATAACTGAGAAACCTTTTAAATATTGAAATGTCTTCTCTGAAGAGCTGGAGACACTTTTGCCATCGTGCTTCTTTGTCTTCTGGGAAATCAGATTAAAGCTGGATGAATGGAAACTTTCTCTTGTGGATAGGTTTATATCAGGGCACACACTTTTTCTTGACTTCTGTGGCACAGATGTATTTCTACCATTGGCTTCAGCATCATGGGTGAGTCTCTCTGGGCTAAAACACACAGAGGTCAGGACAGAAAATATTTTATCTACATACAAATTCATGACAAGATATACATAAAGATGGCTGCCTAGAAGGGAAAATCATTACAGTCAAAATGGTCTGAAGCATTTGCTAAGAATCATATGGGAGAAAAAAAACACCTTACTGTATTTCAAACTCCACAGAACCACAATTCCATCACAGTGCCTTAAGGAGACTAGTGTCAGCATCATGTAGCTACCATACCATTACCACCTCTGAGCCAGACAGAAGTACCCATTGTAGAAGCAGCAGAGGGTTACTTTACCATTGTAGAAGTAAAGAAAGACACTGAAGACATTTCTTTTCTCTCTTACTAGGAGAAAGCCTATTATTTTCAAGTTTGTGTTAAAAAGTCTGAGCTGTAAGGTGCAAAGCAGATGTGTGAATTATTTAGTGTGAACAAATGAATGTATCTTCTTCCACATGGTGTTTGTGGCAGGATCTGCTGCCATCTAACTAGCTAGTTAATTTCACTTTTTTCTGTTGCCCAACAACAGCTAAGTGTACACTAAGCAAGACACAGAACATTTTATCCTATCAGTAGGTGGGTATTTATGAAAGTAGTCAACACTGCCAGTCTTACTGCCACAGGGTCTTACATGTCCCTATGAGAGTATTGCCTTTATGGTTCATTGCCAAATCACCAGAACCTCTAAGTGAAGGGAGTGCACTAGTAATGACCTAAGCACCAGCACCACAACAATATTGTGGTTTTAAGTGCATCAGATAGCAAACCATAATAAAACCAGTACATGTCCCTTTAGACTATCTGTGTCACCTAGCCATGCTAGGCCTTTGTTTTCTCACTGCTTCTTACTAACAGAATGGCTCTATGCTCTCCCTTCCTCCCAGGGGAGCAGCAATCATCCCTTCCTCAAGCAAAGCACCAGATCAGTGCCTGTGCCCCTGTGAGTCCAACAAAGCTGGGGAAGGGGGATCATGTACCGAAGGAGGGAGTCTGGTGCTCTAGATGGGCTAGAGGATGAAGGATTCTCTGAATGTTTAACATCGCCATTCACTGCAGTCTCCACCATGGGATGAAGTGGCCAAGGACCCCGTCTTAATTTGTGAGTGAAAAAAAAAAAAAAAAGATGCACAATGTCAGAGGAATATGAAAAAGGAAGAGACTGGAGTCTGACAGAAAACAGGCTGGGAACATTCTCTCACTCTTGCTTTGTGAAAAATGCTACAAGTTCGTAAAATATAGTACTCTCCTACCTGAAATCCTTTCCTACTTGTTTGGCAGAGGCTGTAATTGGCAATTTTACTGTAAAAAAGAAGAAAAAAAAATATCGAAACTGCATGTCATATCTCTGAGAAAAATAACAACACAATGAAACATCCAAATTTTGTCACAGCCAGTTCAGACTCAATGACTGGCTGAGGCTAGTAAGACTTGAATTAAGCAGAACTATAGTAAGCAGACATCTCTGGATATCAAGCCAGATGACTAAAATACAGACTGAGGATAGCCAGTTGGGGAGATTAGGACTTCCTTTGTATCGAGCCGATTCCAACTCAGATCCCCACATCCAATTCTTTGTTGACAAACAAAGGCTATTTTGAGATAGAAACACTCCATACAACTCCCAGTGAAACTCTTCTACTATCCTTTAAACCATAAGTCAGGAAGTGAAGGTGCCAAAGGCAACAAGATCGTCTTGTTTTGGTAAGCATGCAGCTCTGCTCAAGAGCACGTCCTCAGTCCTTGTCTCTGCTCCAAGGAAGTGGGGCATTCAAATTCTGGGTCAATCTCAATAAGCATAGATGCTCTATTGGACCAGGAGAGAATAAAGGAAATCCACACCTGGAAAGAGTGGGGCTTAGAGAGTACCACAGGGAAGTGGCAGATGCATGTTTGAATCCATTGAACTGAAGAAAAAAATAACAGCTGTCCTTCTTACTGGTAAACACCCTAATTTCTAGGCTACTGGAGGGGCTGACAGCTACCCATCCACTTCTGAAAGTGATGCACATGGTAGCACTGTGTGTGGGGTTCACTCTGGCAGAATCATAACAGACATCTCCAGTGCATGAGTACTATGTTGAACCACACTGGTCAAGCAGCACGGGTGGGAATGGGACAGAAGAGGTGGTGCTATCCAGTTGAATTTCACAGGTGATATATGTTCATGAGCAGCTTATCTGCTGGTGTTCACTGCAGGATAGCTGGCTGTGTAAGAACAAGGTGCTCTGGGGCATGAGAAGGGCCAGAGTCCCAGCACCCTGGGAAGCTGAAAGCAGTGTTGCAGCCTCCAGCGTGGTGATGCCACTGTGTTTAGGCAGCAGCTGAACAGGGGTCCAGAGCAGGTGGAGTGAAAGTACCTGAGTCACAGTGACCTTTAGGCTAGAAATTGTTTCCTCTCAGGTACACGTAGAGCATCTGTCTTCACTATGCACCCTGCCAGTATTAACATTTCTTGAAGAACAGGGGGAGGGAGAAAAAGATTCTGAGATGTAAAGCGTTTTACAGGCTGTGAGACAGTACTTCAGTTCAGATCTAAAAACACAATAACAAAGTAAAAAGAGCCAAGATTTTTTTTTTCTTGTTTTCTAAGTAAGGCCAGTTCCAGGAAAACCTAGAAGCATGTGATATGTTTTATTTTTACCCTTGGGCATGCTACACAACAGCTAGGAACACAGCTGCAGCTGGGGAAGAAAGTCTCCCAAGACTGCAAAAACATTAGTCAGTACACAAGTTCTTTATCAGTTTCCTCTTTGCAGGCAAGCCCTAATAGCTATAATATTTAAATGTACTTAACAGAATGGGCGCTGCCTATTCCAGAAATCAATATTAATGCAATTATTTGTGCTCAAACTTAGAGGCTCAGAGAGGGAGTCACTTTTTACTTCCTCTCTCCCTCCATACCACAGGTGGCTCACGTGTCGCCTTCCTAGAAACCCTTTCACTAACCAAGTATTTATTGGTTAGTTTTCTAGCTACCACGGACTTTGTTTTTTCCTGGTTAAGTTCTCTAAGACAAAAACAAAGTAGTCATAAAGTAGAATAGTTCTGGCTGTATGTGTGAAAAAACACGAGACAGCAATTTAGAAATAAGCACAAAGCTATTGCCAAAACATACTGCTACAGTATGACATTATTAGATTTTCAGCTTCCAAAGTGTGATAATTATCATAGAATCACAGAATCATTAAGGTTGGAAAAGGCCTCCAAGATCATCTGATCCAACCGTCCCTCTACCACCAATGTCACCCACTAAACCACGTCCCTAAGCACCACGTCCAACCTTTTCTTGAACACCCCCAGGAACGGTGACTCCACCACTTCCCTGGGCAACCTGTTCCAATGCCTAACTACTATTTCTGAGAAGAAATTTCTTCTAATTTCCAACCTAAACCTCCCCTGGCACAACTTGAGGCCATTCCCTCTAGTCTTATTGCTACTTACCTGCGAGAAGAGGCTGACCCCTAGCTGGACCTTCATACATTATATGTATGAAGACTGTTTTGAGAATAAATTCCAGTATCCTTCATGTAGCCAGAGAATAAGTAATATGTATTCACATTCCCATGTTCAACTGATGTGTAATAGCTTCGTATGAATCTATAAAACTCACAGCTTTATTTATTTTTTTTTTGGTGTATGTGTGTGTCTTAATATAAATGCATATAATATCTATGGCTACATCTCATCCAATCCTGGTCAAGGAATTCTAGAATTCTGCTCTTGAAAATAATGGCTGAGGTACTGTTCTTTGTAATTTGCTGACATGACACCTAGAAATTATTTTAAAGCTCTTATTTCAATGAAAAGATTCCTCTTTCTTTTTGTAATCCTCAGAGTACTTGTTTAACTGTAGGAGAGGTCAGAACTGGAGAGAAATGTATTATCTGCCAATAACATGAGCTGTAAGAATTAGGAAAAAAAAAGTGACTTGATGCTGTAATTAATACTGCTCAGAGATGTTTGCTGGAGTAAATTAAAAAAGACTAAAACAAATAAACGCTGACATGGCAATGTGGAGTGAGGACAGGCAGCCTCCTGTCCTGTTCAGGGCATTTCTACTTTGCTACTTTCTTCACAGATTAACTTGTTTTGTATATCTCTGAGTACTTGATGGTGGGTTGTTTCATGGCTCTTTAGGTAACTGAATCCCTTAAGTGTGACATTAAGCATAACAAATTTCATTGTTTTCCAATACTCTGTCCACAGCAACATTTCAATTAAAACCCCAACAAAAACTCTACTGAACCCTACCCTTAAATTATTGGATCTAATAAAAGCTACATAAAAAGCTTTTAGGATATTCCAAGAAAGTTTGTTCGATGTGTTCCTTTGTAACAGACTGACAGGAAGGTACCTCACCCATCTCATGTGTATCAGCTTTCCTGTTTTCACATACTACATGTGGAATTTATTAAACATGACTCTCTTCTCAGCATCTTTAACAGCTTTATCATTTGTTCTGAGCAATATCTCTAGCAATGCAGTCCTACTGTTGTTAAAATGATCTTTTTTCCTTGATCTTTAAGAAAATTTTCACATTAAACTCAGATTTACCTGCTATATTTTTCTCATGTTTTTAATAACTTTCATTAATTTTACACTTCTAAAATTTATACTGGGTCATTCTGGGCTTCCATTTGTAATTTGTTAATATATTTATTTTTTTGCATGCTAAGGCATATTTACTGAACAAAAAAGGTGTATTTACTTAAGAATATATTTTTTTATCGTACTGACATTTCAGAACAGTTTTGTTTATGACAAAAGACAAGCAAAACCAAAATCAAAATGTTATATTTCAATGATTGGATGTACTGTTGAGTATATGAAGTATCTTATACTGTTCTTGGGAATGAAGATTTTTTTTTTAAATTTTGATTTAGTCTGGAGCATTGCTGCAACAAATGTTTTCTCTTCTAGTTTCTCTGTTCCAAATGAGCACATTATTACAAACGTGTGTCTCCTATTGCCAATAGTAGTATATATTTATTTGTTCAGTTCTCTGGAATTTGCCTCAAGTTCAGTTTTTCTCCAGTGAGCCTGTTCCCAAACAGTAAAGCCAAATCTAATTATGTGAAGACTGTTCAAAGGAAAGAAAAATTGGCTCTTCCAACTGCAGGGACTGAGTGAAATTGCAGCCAATGAACTCTGTAATTATCTTTCTTGGAACGCTCATTTTTCTGGAGTTTAGGATTATAGAAAGAAAAAAAAAAAGAAAGACTAATTAAGATTTTAAGATTTAAAAAAAAAAACAACAAACACAAAACCCACAAAAACAGATGATGTTTACCTTTTTCTACTGGGTCAGGTTCCTGAAATATCTTATGTTGAGTTTCAGTGCCTGGCATCTGTGAGACACAACAGAAACATGAGCAAATTAGTAACAAGCAACAAAAGAATTAATGAGAAAAATGTATTATTAATAAGTCAACCTCTTTATGGCTTTTTTTCAGGGAGTATTCAACTAAGTTAGGACAGGAAAAGTTTGGTAAGGGTTCAATAATTAGTGGGAAAAGAGTTAATATGCAATAGGCTTTTTCTAGTAATTCAATATTTAGCCTGATTTTCAAAAGCTTGAAAACTCTGCAACTTGTGTTCACATTTCAAGTTTTTGGATGCTCAGCATTTAAAAAAAAAAAAAAAAAAAGTTAAATTCCTTTTAATGAAAGTAGGAACAAAACATTTGACTCCATTGTTTCCACCTAGAATTCTTAGGTGTTTGTCAACTATAACAAGGCCCACATTTTCTAAATAGTTACATACAATGCTGAACAAAAATAATGGAGAAGTGATATGTTTAAAAAAGATTAGATCTTATAACAATTATCCTGGTATTGACACTTTAATAAAATTAATCCCATGGGGTAGTAGCTAGACCAGCTAATACATGCCGAGTACCACATCTGAACGGTATGAAGGGACATGACACAGTTTATGAATAATGCAAACACAAGTATTTCAGACCTGGGTCTTGGTAATAATCCCAAAGTTAATTAGGAAATTTATTGCCTGTTTTCCTAGAATTACCTTTCCCTTTCTTTTCTCTTTACAGCACTTTGTTAGATAGACAGGAAACCACAATAGAAAATGTTTTAATGGACTTGGCAAAAATTGTGTTTAACAAGATTAGGAGTGATAGTGGTCCAGCCAAGGGAGTGATATACTAGCAGTTTTGGAGATGGAAGGGGAGCTGGTATAGTCTCCATCTCCAAGGCATATTTCTTGAGAGAGAGATCTAAATGTATCAAATAATACATTCATGAGAGAATTTTACAATTTTTCCTGCCTCAGACTTGTTGATGCTAATACTTTCACATCTGCGGCATAAACTAGATACAATTGTCAAGAAAGAGAGATGGCTGTTCTGTATCAGTGACTTCTGGTGACAAAATTGTTATTCCAGAGTTACAGTGGTTGAAGTGTCAGATATCATTGGTCTCTGTTAAAAAAAACAAACAAAACAAGTTTCCACTGGGATGAAAAATACTCACGTATTTGCTTTCATGATTTCTGTCCTTAGCAATACCGTTAAAATGATCTCCTGATGTTTTGTTGTCTTTCTGCACATAAAATAGTATGCAACCATTTTGATTAATTGGGGCATATTATAGTTACAAAAAAAAAAAGAAGTTGTAAATAAACATGATAATCACAATGCCAGAATGAACATATGTAAGCAAGCTTCTCAAGACTGAATTCCTTATGCTGTTCTGCTCAGCAAATATTTACGAACCTGGACACAAACATGTCACGCTGACAAGGGACCTCACTTCCTCCTCAATTTGGGAGGTTTATTTTTAGTCTGGGAACCTGGAAAGGCAGGGTTTCTCAGTAGTATTAATTGCCACTGCTCTGCTTCTCCAGTGTTGGGCCTTCTGAAAAGAAAGACTGGCACAAAATACAAAAAGCTTGGGAAGCACTGGTCTATCATTGAACCAATGAAAACATTCATAAAGCAGCCAGCATTACAGTGTATATGTACATAAAAAGAGTATTACCCATCAAAATATTAATGCGACTTCTTTCCAAATGACAGTTTGCTTTCTCTAGGACACAGTAACAGTGTTCCTATTTTACATCTGAAGGCCACCAAGTTTTCTAGGCTGAACATTAACAGAGTGCAATTGAGGGCTATGTACAGCTCCAGCATGGATTTTTGTCAAATTTCTACTGTATCTGTGATATTCCATTATTCACCTTTCTCAAATGCCTTTAAGTACTTCTACAGGAAATCTATCAAGAACAGCAATGGAAATTTCTGTAAGTCTTTTGATCTAATAACCTTAAATTAGTCACTGAATAAGATCCATAAGGCAAAACATGCATAATCAAGGGAAGGACAAAAGTAAGAAATTTCTTGCAGGAATTGTGATGTACTATTCATTCAAACTCATTTGATAAAATGTTACTTTCTGACAGCATCTTGCTGTTGTTACAGTGTTAGTTGGATGTGTTTTTCTCCTATTATACATACAACAAAAGTGCTTCAATTTATCATGTGAAACATTAGTCTTTGCCTGTTTCAGTACAGAAATCACAGATGTGGACCTAGTGAAGGTCCACTTAGCCAACAGTTTTGCAATATGTACAGAACTGTTGTTCATAGGTATTGGCAGGCAAACCAATGGCAGCTGAATGACATTGTTTAGACTGAGTACAGACCCAGAAGCAATTAAGCTTTACTAAATGTTCTTGTGAAGCAACATTTACTAAATGTTCTTCTTGTTCTTGTTCTGTGTTTCTAGGAACGCACCTGTCTTTCTTTGTTCTTGGATGTTTCTTTTATGTATATTACAAAGCAAGTCTACCAGGTTTAAAGACTAAGCTAAATGATGAGAAGCAATATCCTAACTTTTTGCAGTGGTCTTCTCTGTGCTTGTCTGGGCTTCAGTTACCTAAAGTTGTGTTACACCCCTCCACTTCTTCTGAATTTGAAAGTCCCTGAAATCACAGTTATCCAGTAGGGTTCCACATCTCTCATGTCACTGAGATAAATTTCATCATAGAGCTTTTAATTGCAATCCCTGAGATGCATACCATGCACAGGTGTTTTACAATAAGCAGTGATGAACTATGTGAGATTTATGCAGCAGCCAGCTCAACCTACAGCTTAGTGACAAACATCAGGCAAACTCGCATGCCTTGCCTAGTACGTGCCATGTATAGACCACAGGGAAACAGCACTCAAGGACATCAGAAAAAAAATGGAATCAAACCCACTCATTGGCATGGTGAGTCTTTTGACACATACAAGGCTATTTTTAGCCAATGTCATGGAAAGGCTCATAGTTTTAGGTACACTTTTCACACAGATCCGAGGTTGTCATACCCTACAAGCATAGGCATGCTGCCAGCCTGATGAGAGGAGGTAGGGCAAGAAATTATGAAGACCTGAGAAGTATCAGAAGGCCCAGGATACTTAGCACTAATCAGAAAATGCTGCTAACTTCAGAGCCCATTTAACATTTTCTTTCTAGAGTTTTCATGATTTTTTTTTTTTAATCCAGTGCTGGGAAATGCACCAATTTATCATTCACATATGAATAAACTGAATCCTAAAGGTAGCATTATAAGAACAAACAAGATAGAAGGTACACTAAGGAAAAAAATGATCTCAGTACTTCCCCCTCCTCTCTGTACTTTCACTAACCCTCTGCTATCAGTTACTGTGCTGTGAAGGAGATTTTTCACCCAACTCACTATGCGTTAGATGTCCTGTGACTAAAACACTCTTGGGAATAACATTAGTACTGGAAACTCTTGCTTGGTTCTTTTGCATAGAACGGAACAGAGGCAGAAATTTCAAGCTGTGAGTAAACACTAGAAGTCAAAGCACTTTCACAACTGCTACATCTGACCGCATTTTTTTTCGATCTGTCGTTAACGAAAACTAGACTTAAAACTCCAAATCATGCAACTTGTCCACGAGCCCAGTCATCTGAAATGCTTATCAGCATGTTTTGAAAAGTGCTACAGGGTGTCACTTCAGTTTTATACATACTTAAGTACTCAGTCTTGGTATTACGGTTTCCCCTTTTACTGTTGTTTATGGTATTTATGACATAAACAGGAAGTACCAATTTACAGGAACTATTATTGTTGGATAAGAAAATAACATACTCACAAAAGTTTGTTTTGCTTATCTGCAGCAAACATTTTGATTATTATACCAATCACAGTCACCAAAGAAATAAACATAAAGTAAACAAGAATGAAGTAAAATTCAAGTAAAGTATATTTTATTTTTCCTGAAACAAGTAAATACATGTTTCAGGAAAATGTCTCATTGTCTTCCAGTGAAAACACTGTAAAATCTGGGGCTAGATTTACCTGCAAATTAGAAATAGGCAATGGGGCAGTCTTTTGCTGATAGCACTTAGCAGCAGAATGATAACGTGCCTGTATGCATGCGAGGAGAACTACTGAACACTGCACTGAGTGCCTGCAAAGTATAGCTGACATCAGCGTACAAATGTATACTTTTTGTACTAAAAGCTGATGTCCTCCTCACCCTGATCTTACGTCTGCGTACTCCTCTGCATGGCAGAACCTGGCAGGTAGATATCTGCCTTTCTTTGAAACTAAAACACCACCTTTTTTACGATTTGGGTTAAGCTATTAAATAATAGTATTGCTCTGCACTGTTCATTTGGACCTTATATCTATAGATTACACAAGTGCTTTATAATTATCAGCTACCTGATTAATTTGTTAATTATTATTCTCACCAACTGAATACCAAGCTTCTTCAAAATAGATCCTATTACACGCTAGTTATTCTTTCCTAGTGGCATTCAGGTCCGAGATGTAAACAGCTAAGAAAAATTCATAGCATACCTTAGTGCCTAGTTTTTGCCTGTGTGCAGGAAGATCACAGGAGTCTGAGCTGTCAGAAGTTTGACTGCTGTGAAAGACGAGCATTGTTGTGTTTAATTTCTGAGTTTGGTAATTGCAAACTGTATTTTGCAGCAGGAATTTCAACCGTTACCGGGTGTTTTCTGTAGTATCTCTAGTTGTAGCGATATGTTTTCTACATGCCTGTCTTCCTGATCCACATTTTAATTTTACAGTTAACCTACAGCTAGCTAACCTGCAAAAAGTGGTTGTCATCTTAGAGAAAGCTTGATTATTGGAAGAGATCTGATTTGTCGAGGTGGCATCTCCTTCTTCTACCCAGCTTTCTTTTAGTTCTACTTCACATACCTTATCCCTCTCCTCCTAAATCCTTCCACAGAACATCATTCTCTTTGTTCACACAGAGCCTTCTCTTAGTTGTCTGAGAATGCATTAGGATCTTGTGTCTTTCTTTATTTAGCACTTCTAGTACTAGTTGTGAAGCTCAGCTCTTAATTTTTATACCCTGTGCACCTAAAGTTAGATGAGATAGATCCAACCCATCAGTGTTTCCCCAGAAAAGAAATTTATTAAAGTTTTATTCCCAAAGAAATGTCCATAGGGCTACAGGTATAGCACATATATGCCCAGCTCACACAAATCACCTGCACAACTGATCATACTGTCACTCACAGTCAGTATTGGCACAGGAGGAGCTGATCATATTTAAGAACTGTATCGTTTGGTTGTTGTACCTGAAATTACCCTGAAATTATAACCTTTGGCTAAATGGAATCACACTAGCATCTTCCACGGTAAGTGAAATTACATATACAAAAAACTACAACAATAGACTTTGTATCATGGCTAGATTGCTCTGCAAAATCTAAGGTGGAAAAAAATAATGATTCAAGTGATGCAAGAGATCAAGCTCTGCACCAATGCAGTTTATTTTCTCCTCAGGAGGGGCACCTTGGGCGGATACAGAGCTCTATTTCCAATCATTAAGGTTTGCATATGGGGTTTGTGTGTATATATATATATATATATATATAACAAAGGACTGTTAAATTAAGAAACGTGAATATTAAAAATCTAATGTTAATAACACTTCTAACATTTACTTAGCACTCTTTACACAGTGTGGAGAACACACAATAAATTGTGGTATATCTTTATAGTTCTAAGTTACCTGGAATCCCAGTATATATCAGAATTGAGGACTTCAGATTTCACCTTAGTTTGCTGTCTCACTACTTTCTCTTGTTCCTTCAGGCACAGATAATAAGACACACCACATATTTAGTTGACTGCTTTAATAAAAGGCATTATCAAATTTACTATTACTGTAACCCTGTTAAGTATTATGTTTTGCCACAGTAGGATAAACAGAGGCAGGAGAAAAGGCCTAGGAGGGACTTTCCTTACCTCATTATGAACAGAGTAGTTCAAGAGAGCATCACAGAAATGCTGTCCTATTGACTCTAAGTCTTTCATATCAAAATGGGTGCTTTGTCTCCAGCCTGCAACATCAATAGGAGCAAGTCAGAAATAGAAATGTCAGTAATCCTGCTGACTGTGAGCTGTGGTATTTCAGGATGGTGGCTGACTGCAAACTCTTCACTGACAAATGCCAGAAAGGTCTATGACTGCCAGAGTTTATAGAGATAGCATTACAGATCACTGTTCTGCCCATACGGACAAATCTATCCACTCAGAGTGGATTAACTATGCATTATATTACTTTCAGCACCAACAGTATTTCTTTTTATTGAGGATTTTCTTCCCGATAACTGATTCCCATACAACTATTTTAGTTACTACTTTGAATTTGCCATTCATTAATATTGTTGCTTCATGGTAGATATGTAATAATGCTGGTGGTGGCCTGAAAGGTCACCAGGTGCATGCTGTAGGTTTTTTTTTTTTTTTTTTTCAAATCTTATCTTCAATCATCATTCATTTCTAACCAATAAGACAGAACACCAGCAAGAGTTGGTACCTTAAGCTACCACTTTCCCTGAAAAAGCAAAAGTAAAGGTCTTGTATGATGATTCCTACTGAATAGCTACAGGGAATTGTCTCACCCAACTTAGAGCCACAAATAGAGGCTTCCAAAGTGTAGCTGTTGTTGATGCCCATCTTCCACATTACAACTCGACCTGTACCTTCTTTGCTCTTTCGTACTCTGAAACGGCAGTCTGGGAATGAGAACTCAAAAGACAGGTACACTATTAGCCTTTGACGTAAATAGGAGGATGCAAGAATTTCATTTTAACCCTGCAAATATTTTTATATCCTATCTACCAGGAAAATAATTGTGAGTTTTCACTCTACCTTATTTGAATATTGCACAATATAGTTCAGGACAATCACTGTTATTACTGGAATAATGGAGATATAGGTGAAACAACAGAATAGTCCTTCAACCAGAAGTTTAATTTACTTTAGGGATTTCTGGGACTTCTGCACTTATTTTTTTACATGGCTATACTTACCCTTTCTAAATCTTATAAGACTGCTAAATAGGTGATATATACCAATGTGCATATTTACTAAAAAATCAGAACAGTTTTCTTGTGAGTTAACAGATCAACAGTTTAATGTTGAGATCAGATCTGGAGCTCACAACCACCTTACTATCACTGATATCTGAGGAAAACAGCATTAGCTGCAAGTATGCAGTGAAATCTAGTAGGTTACCTTGTGTGTTGTTTTATTATTGAACGTTTACCACCTTTCTGGTTCAAAAGAAGCTTACTTCAGTTAGATTTTGCTGGAAAATTACACATTTTAATACTAATCATTTCCTCTTTTTTTTTCAAATTGAAATATCTTACATAAACACAGTGATTTTAACACAATTTTCAACAGAAAACAATTCAAAAAGATTCAGCCTAGAGATTTTTTTCCTCTTTAGCTTCCTATTTACTTGGTTGTTTTTAGTTCTACTATATATTACAAAGCTGGACTTTATGTATAAGTAATATTTAATGTTAGTTTTTCAAATTGTTAGAATAACGTTACTTTGATATTCCGTTTTTAATTCTGTTAAAAATGTTAACTTTGTGACCCAATTCAGCACAACACATTTTGGGGTACTGGAACTTCAAAGGAGTTAAAATTTCATTTTTCTAACATTTCCAGTTTTAGCCAATTGAAGATTATTTTACTAGGTGAAGTGCAGTCTCTAAGACGATATGATACCCTTAGAAAAAACTTAGGGATCACAGTTGTTGTTTGAAATTTCAAGTGAATAATTTTCTGGTCTGGCATTTGCTTACCTTATCTGGGCAATTCTTGCTCAGCAAGAGAGGAAAGGCACGTGGCTGCAAGTACGGTGGTTTTGGTTGCTGCTCTCTCTCACAACCATACATGAAGACATTTTGTTTTCTGTTGTGACCATGGATGTCACAATACAGAAAAATGTCACGTTTCTCCATCACTCTGTAATATGGACAACACAGAATACTTTGCTAACAAGCGTGATTTTTTTTTCCACCTCAGAAGTACTAGTTTGAGCTAACATGATACAGTGAAGCTCATGTTTAATCTAAAGTGCAAGAAATTAATAGGAGTTTTTTATTCTGAGTGCTAAGTTTAACATTTAGAATGCTAGATTAGAGGCAGACTGCTCAGCTCCTCCAGGATCAAACACTTGTCACTGCACAGAAATACAGACATGACTACGCATCAGCAATCTTTGTCCATCTGTTCATAAGCTTTCACAGCTTAGCCATCTTCATGAATTCCAGAGCTAGGCACCATCTTTTAAAATCGTGTGTTCACAGATTTATTTATTTATTTATTTGCATATAATTTCTTCAATCTCCTACTGTGCAGTGGCTGCATGGTGTTTATGGTATTTATTTTTCCACCGTCTTTTCTCTTCTTCTCTCTTTCCCCTTTTTTTAACCTCTAACTCCCAGGTTCAGTTATACGCATCCACCTCTGTAGATGTGCAGCATGTTGTACAGCTGAAACCCCCTGTTCTTATCTGCTGTTCTTTTGCTGTGGTACATATGATGAATAACACATGTTGTACAATTACAAGACTGAAGCATAAGTGGCTCAGAATGATGTAGTGAATACTCTTTCCCTTATTCAAGCTGCAGTCACAATTTTTATGATGTGCCAAGACTCTGTAGTGTGTTATCACTAAACTAGCTTTTTAAAATAAAATCTGTAGGTGGATATATTGGGGTTTAGCAACCCCCAATCCTGATACTCAATTCCTGTTGAAGCAGAGTCCTACACAGAAGATGTCATGGCACTACAGTGTGTCAGCTGGGGCTCTGCTCTGGACAGGAGTTGGAAATCCATGCAAGAGCTAAGAAGGAAGCAATAATAAATTTATCTGTCTGACTCAGCTGACTCTGAATCTGAAGGCCAGAAGCACTTCAGCACACCTAATTTATTTAATTACAGGGCACTGTAATTAAATGTGCAGGCTGTTTTAATACAGTAAGACAGAGAAATTCTCATGGAATAGAACAAGAGGGACAGGCTCATCTCCTTTAAGTGAGGGATATACATGCTGAAATATATACTTGAAAGAACACTGATCTTATTTAAAACAGTCTGTTTTAAATGGTGCTGGATGGAAAGCATTAAATATACTAATTCTGACTTTTTTTTTTTTTTTTTTTTTTTCTTTTTTTCCACAAGGGTCTATTTGTGTCAGTTTGTTACAGAAGTTAAAAAAAAATACTAGCTAAGTTTTCTCGCTGAAGATTTACTTTAATATCTGAAGATTTAATTTTATATCCAGAGTATTTATGTCTATGTGACTTTGGTCTGCCTAAGAAATCAAACATATTTATAGTAAAACATACAGCAAACTTGACAGTCTTTTCTGTCAAATAGACAGCTGGGATCTATTCTTAACCTAAATTCATTCAGAGACATGGTTTCATGCCAGAAAAGAAAATGAGTGAAACATTAGGACTTTGATAAGAAGATCTTGGCAGAGGATAATGGGGAGAAATGTGGTGAAAAAGCTTTGATGAGAACTCTAACTTTGGAGATACAGGTTGTAACCAGGAAGGGGGAAACATGTTACAGGAAAGCCTACAGAACACCAAAGAAAAAAATAGCCCTCTATGAAATACAACTGAAGGGAAACTAAATAGTCAGAAAGGCTTGGGTACACACCAAAGATATAAATAATACCAGAACAATAAGTGACAGAGAGAAGTCATGCTAAGCGAGAGACACTGGAAAGAAAAATCATCTATTTTAGAGGGAAAGAAAATGAGGTTACCTTCTGATCATGTTTCGGGTATACCAGATGGAAGGATAACATTTCTTCACTTTGCATTTGTATTTGCGGTTCAAGTCCTGTCCTGTTAAAGAGCAGCGATGATTTCCCACAATCACACCATCTGGATTTAACATTGGCACCACTTTGAAGACAAAAGTGTCCCGGAGCCGTTGAGCTTTGTGTGAATTGCCAAGAATGTAATCCAGAAATCCCTTCATTATCCAGGAACTGTTGGTTTCTCCTGGATGCACTCTTGCAGTTAGTATCACAGCCTTCCTCTTTGTGTCGTTGCCACTTTCAGGCGGGTTGGTGATAGTTAGGACATACACTATGTTTCCTGCCAGGGAACGGCACAAGATGCGAATCTTGCAGAACTTGGACTTCACTGGATCTTTAGAGATGTCCACCAGGTACTCCTGCAGGTTGGAGTAGGTGTAAGGATAGCAGTGGGCAAAATAGCAGGTGTCTCTGTCATGAGGAAACTGGAACGTCCAAGTGAGTGAGAAATACCGACATCCACCTTTGCCCACATCGTTTTTATAATACTTGATTTCATTTCCTGTCCTTCGCCAGCCAACATTGTGCTTCTTAGCATCAGCTTCTGAGTACAACAGTGGCCGCAAACCATGTTTATACAGGCTGTTACGCTTGGTAAAGTTGACAATAGTGAAGCGATACGGCATCCCTGCCTGAGTATTGCTGACTTGGAAGTAGTACCACTGCGTGTGTCTGCTCGTGTAGAGGTCGGTGCGCAGGGTCAGCTGGTACTCAAAGTCATTACTGGTAGGCAAAAGAAGGCAAACAGTTGTGATATTGGTAGGCTGCCATGAAGAAGTACCCTGCGGTGAACCAGGTGCAAATCTTGCAGATTTATGCCGTCATAAATTAAAGCCTACAAAGCTGCCAGGAAAAGATGCCTAACTGCTCTGAGTGTGTCAATAATGCAACTGCTGTCTTCCTCAGGACTTCTAATAATGACTAGGACTTCTAAAAAAGTTCTCTATGCGATGTTTGAAAAGGAGGTGCTGAAGAAAAGCTGTGTGAATTTCGGTGAGTGATTATTACCTACAGAAATCATTCAGTGCTATAAAATGGCTATCAGATCATTTCATGTGAAGGTTAGCTGGAACAACTTTTGAAGCTTATTCAGTTAGTGTAAAACAAATGACAAACCCAGAGAAACATAACCTGCTCAGAAACCAGTAGCACGCTGCAGGCAATAACAACTCAGATAATAACTGTTGTAATAAAAGAAGGAAAGACTATAAACTTACACTTTAACCACCTTCTGCAAATTCCCACTCTCGAACCGTGCTTCAAAGATGAGTGTGTTGTCCAGTTTCTGATGGAGGACCTGCTTCATGGGGCACAGACCTCTCACTTGGGAATACATGAAGCAGGATGCTGTGTTAGCTAGTGGAAAGAGTGGAACAAATGTCTTCAGTTTCTGTCTGAGCCATTTTAGGGAATACGTACAACCTTACAAAAAATTCTTCTAGAAACAGACAACTGCATGTAGCTGAGCTTCAACACATACTTTAAGTAAGCATAAAAGAAATGACTTGGAAGATTTTGCTGCCTATTCCCAGCATTTTGGCCAGCCTAAAATCTGACTGTCTTGGAGGTGCGTGTGTGTCTCTGTGTGAGCTTAGGGCAATTCATATTCTGCACTTAGGCAAAGCAACTGAATTAGGTGGAAGGACTCAAAAGACTCAGCTACTCCAGGTCTTTTCACCAGTCACGCAGAGAAGTTCTCTCCTCAGAAACTATATGTAGCTGACAACTGTTGCCATCAGTTTATTTTTAAATCTCTGTATTGAAATCTTCTAGTGTAGAAGCAAAAAGATGACCCAGACCTAGCAGCAGTTATTTTCATATTGTAAGTGATGTTTTCACATCACATTTAGCATACAATTTGAGCCCAGATCTCCTTTTTCTCTGTTCTGCTACCTTTTCCACTGTTCTTCTGATGAGAGGCTCACCGAGGTATAACTCAACGTTTTACTACAACCTTCATTACTGTTGTTCATTAAAAACCAGAACTGCTAGATCAGCAAATTTTCTGGCTGGGAAGTTATTTAGGTTCCAGAATACTCTTTGCATAATTTTATTGGTAAAGGATCTTCTCTTTACAGAACTAAAGCAAGAATTACTTCTCATGCTTTTTTTTTTTTTTTTTGTCTTTTCTTTCGCTGCATTGATGCTCTACGTAGTGGCAAAGCTTTTGCCCCCAAGTTGTAGAAAAATTAGGTAATTAAAGCTTCTTGCTACCTGTGGGTACCTCCAAGCTGTACCCACAAAATAAGAGAAAGAAGACACATCTCCTCTGCTGAAAGCCAGGAGCCCAGAGATCTGAGAGGTCTGAGTTCTGGCTGCAGAACTCAGCATCATGGTGCTGGTCATTTTATCCTGACTCACAGAGCATGAGCTGTACTCTCCTGTAGTTTTAGAAAAGCTCTGACAATGACTCAGAGAAGTTATTCAAAACTGAGATTGCTATAGGACATTTTTCCATTCACTCATTTGCTGTTGCCATACACAAAGGATGTAATCAGTGTCTTGCTCTTGGTGATCTAAATTACTACAGATCCATAGGGCTTTTCATTAGAAGAATCTTGAGTTGTCTGTCATGGTATTTTGATTTTTTATTTTTTTCACGAGGGTCACCACTGGATTGTATTTTTCTGTCCTAAATTAGATTTTAGGAGGGCCTGCAGGAACTCAGAAGCAGGTAGTTCCTTGCATTGCAGCTCCCGTTGAAGTCAAATTCAGTGGGAATCAGGAGAGTGAAGCTGCTGCCTCCCTCAGGATACGATGGCTCATGACATGCCAGTCAAAGTAGCACTCACATTGTAAATCTGTGTAAGGTGTCTCTGCCCTACCCTACAGATGTCCTCTGTACAGAGGATGTTAGGGTTTTAAAAATTATGTTTACTGCTATATAGCTTAGATAGCAAAGCTACCAACCTGGGGGTTTCTGTCCCAGAAAGTGGGAAGTTACATTTTTAAAGACTGACAATGAATTGTAACAGAAATCACTGTCCTTGTTTTCAAAAGGGCGGGATACAGGGATTCAGAGTGTTCCTCTACACCTTATACCTTACAGCAGGTTAGCAGGTCTGGTTGCAGAGGACAGAAGTTTTTTCCCTGACACACAACAGTTACCAGTTTTCCTGGTCAGCAGTATGACTTAATTCAGGTGGAGGATTACCACATGGAGCAACCTACTAGTGATGGGTAATATTCCCATTCTGCAGAGACAGCAAATTTCCAGATAAGCATTGTTTCAAAATACTGGTACTTTTTAGCATATTGCAAGCCTTTACCAGGCATGTTGACTTCAAAAATGATGTCAGCATCCTTTCAGTTTTGCACATCTGAAAATGTTGTGGCCACAGCTAGTTATCCTAGAATTGCAAAACTATTATTATCCCTTCTTATCTATGCACAAGTGGCCCAGGGCCAAAATCAACAACCACCAGAAGCTCCAAGTTCACTCAAGGCAATTGTATCAACTTAGTAAACATAGGGAAAAAAAAATAAACCTCTGTTAATCAACAGGTGATGGTGGAGTAGGGCAACCAACCCCCTTCATTTCTGTCCAGTTAATCCTTGCCAGACTGTGGTGCCTGTAATTAAGCACTGATCCAGTCTGGTCAGGTTTTGTTTATAAGTCTTGGCTAAACATTTATTGCAGACAGGGTAATAAAATTTCTCCCAGCGCAGACTTTAGTGGTGATCCTGTAGTTGTAGAGCTCTCGTCTTTTTTACTTTCTCTTTTGGTTGGATGTTAAGTAATCTTTCTCCACTCATATTTTATAAGCAACACATTTCAGCTGCTTCATGCTGTCATTCACTGGGAACAATGACTTGAACTGAGCTGGTCTTCTGAGTTTATTAGCAGCATGAGCAGAACATATGGCTGATAAGACTGCTGTGTAACTAATTTTATTCCTTTTCTATAGGAAAAGGATTTATTGCCAACTGCTTAAAAATAACAACATAAAACCATACTGATTTCATTAGGCTTTGAATTAGGTTCATTAAGAAGCTAAAACATTGGCATCAAAGAAGGTGCTTCATCTACCTACAGCTGACAGCAACATTTCTCAAGGTATTCTCACCTTCTTCTCCAAGATAAACCACAGTGCCCTTGTCAGGAGGTTGGTATGGCGGCATCATCTCCAAACCTGTTGGAGTGTACATTGGCTCAGGGGTAGTGGGTATCCAATCTGAAAAAGTGATACACAGATTAACTATGAGCAGGAAGATTGTATTAGAGTCTACACAGTGTGAAGAACACAATGAAAAGCAGTTCACTCTGTTTACTCTGGTTATACATAAGGGAATAGGGAGTCCCCATTATGAACGTCATTTTTTTGATCTGTGAACAAATCTCCACTATAACTCTAAATAAAAAGATGTATTTAGGCTGGACGTCAGGAGGGGGTTCTTCACAGAGAGGGTGGTTGCACACTGGAACAGGCTCCCCAGGGAAGTGGTCACTGCACCGAGCCTGTCTGAATTTAAGAAGAGATTGGACTGTGAACTTAGGCACATGGTCTGAACTTTTGGGTAGACCTGTGCGGTGTCAAGAGTTGGACTTGATGATCCTTAAGGGTCCCTTCCAACTCAGGATATTCTATGATTCTATGATCAGTCTGTGCACGGGCTAACTTTTGCTGTGCAAACCTACTTCCATTCTTTGTACAGCTTGTTTGCCCAGCAGTTACTCAGAATTCCTGTACTGCTCCCTCTAAGCACATGGTACCATCAAGAAAACAGAGTGAAGTCACTGATTGCTGGCCACAGAGACACTGCATGGCTACAACAAAGTGCCTCCCTGCAAATCGCAGGACATTTACCTGGCATGTCAAAAAACTGTTTGTTGAACCCTGACTGATGGTACATTGTGACAGTTGGCGTTTCCTTCCTGCAATACTCACAGTGGTCTTGTCTCATTCAATTGAAGATATTCTATTTTCATAGACAACAGAATAAAGTCATAGATGTCTCAGTCTCACCTCTGTGCATTTCTGATTTCTACTAATTACTTCCAAATCACAATTGTTTGTATTTATAAAGCACAGGAACTGGTCAAGCCTTCATCGTCTCCTAATAGGTTCGCAGTATGATTTCTGTACAGACTGCATAAAAGCAGTTATTAGTGGCATTCAGATGTTTACAGTTATATAACCATATATGGTTATAACCATGGTTATAACATATGGTTATATGACCATATATGGTTATATGGTTATGGTCATGGTCATGGTTATGGTTATATAACTCTGAAAACATTGATGTTGCTAGTAACAGGCCATACAATTTGTATTGAGTTTGCAAGACCTCTGGACTGAAGATAGTCAGGCTTAATCTGTCTGAACTTTTCTTACCTGTTTGCAGCTTTGTTTCACTTAGTTTAGCTGTGACAGTAATCTAACGGACCAGGTACATGGCTAATGTGCTTTACCATTGTTTATTTTTGTGTAGTATTTTGTGGGCTTATACAGACAACACAAACAAGCAGTTACTCTGTGCGTATCGAGATATTTGCAACTCCAACAGAATTATGTAGCATGCGAAGTACAGGTCTGGTCCAGTAGCAGACAGAGGCTTTGGGAAATAAAAGCCTGGTCCAATAACAGGCTTCGAGAAGTGGAGATGCAGGATGTGGTACAGGAGTACTGTCACGGGATGGTAATGGACAGGGCACAAGTTTGGCACTGGAGACCCTATGGCTATAAACAACTCTCCTATTGTCACCTGAAGAAATGCAGACCTGGAGCTCGACAAAACTCATTTTAGGGACAACAAAGAGAACAATGAAATAATATCTAACAAATGTAAAGGATACCATATAAACTAAATTCAGATATAACATGGAGCTGCAGACCAACACAAAAGAGAAAATGTAAGAGCAAGCAATCAAACATATAAAAATGACTCCCCAAAGTCATTTGGTTCCCAGAGTAAGGAAGAAGATATCATCAATATGAACATCATATTTCTCCCAGCAAAGGACTCCAGGGGGTGACAGTTCACAACAAGCAACCCCTCCCCTCCACCAGAATGTAACCTCTGGAATGAAACCACTGACATGAGGACCTAGAGGAGCAGTGGGAAGGGGAGCTGGAAAAGGATGTGAGTTAAGCATATGTACGAAAATTTTAACTGCACTACTATTCTTTCTTCTTCTGTAGCAATTAGATCTGAACTAATAGTGATTTCTCTCTTAAGATCTCAGTCATACTAACAAGAAATTCTTGGCTGTAAGGTGTGCTTCCCCTTTGCCCACAAGCAAGATTTTAAGCATACCGCAGCAACTTACCAATGTGCTCAATTCTGTCCCTGATGACTTCACATTGGTTTGGCCAGTACACCTGGGAAAACTGACCTACAGGTGGTAAGTCACATGGCTTTGACAGCTCCTGAAGGTGTGGAACCTCTGCCTCTGAATCAGATGGTAACAGAATCTGTTTTGCCCTTGGAAAAAGATCAGCACAAACAGAATCTGTAAGAAAGCAAAAGAACCCTCACATCAGTCTCTGTTGTTCTTTCAAGTGGAAACAGGCTGCACAAATTATCTACATGAAATTAACATAACTAAGCATGGCACAATAAAATTACATCCCAGTGAAACGTAAATGCAATGTTCTAGCCTATAAATCACACTGAACTTAAAAGCAGCATTGAATGAACAGTTAATTCATTAAACCACAGAGCACTATAGCAAGAAATAGCTTATGTGGGTTCCTGTAGAAAATGATGACACCTGTTATTATTACAGCTTTTATTACTAGCATATTACGGTAAGGCCTACAGTCTCAATGCCTAAGCCCAAATCTGTACAGTACAATATTACACAAATACAGAACAAAGCTTATTCCTATAAAACACAGTGTATTCGATAACGAGATAGTACTGGCTAGCATGACAGGAGAGATAACAATCTGATGGTATCGAAAATTTTGTACATCTCCAGAGACATTTGGAAGAGGTCGGGGGAGCTGGGAGCTTTTACTTGTCCACAAGGAACCCTGCCAAGTCATGAGAAGCCACATGAATGAAAACATGACAGGCAGAGAAAGGGTTTTGATAAAAAACTAGTAATTTGAAGATTGGGACTGGTACTGTGCACTGACCACTACATTGGCCAAAGTCAATTACTTGTCTTTGCCATTGGTAGGAAAAGATCCTCCTTCAAAGCTTTCCCTCTGTCCTTACTACTACCCACTTTGAACAGTCCAAAAGACAGGAGTTTGGTTTCATGGAAATTTTATTCTTTTAAATTTGTTTTGGGTCTGAATCAGATACCAGCATCCACAGCACTTATTTTACCAGAAAACAAAACAAAACAAAACAAAACAAAACAAACAAAAAACCTAATCAGCTTAGATCTGGTTTCTAGAACTACTTCTCCTCACAACAAACAAGAACACCGTAATAAACAACAGCTCTTCACTGCAAGGATCCAAGTGTAGATGATACTATATGTGAAATGCACATGAACTGAAAACAAAACTTCTGAACCGATCTTTAAACTCTAGTTAGTACTTAACTTTAATGGATAACTGGCTACTAAAATACCAAATCAGTACTTGGTGATCAAGAGCATACTGCAGGATGGGACCGAGATAATCACTCACCTAGGTCAAGAGCCATAAAGTGTGACTAGACCTAGCTCCAATTTAATTTACAGCTTGACAGTTATATGCTTACTGATACCTGTTCCGTTCCCCTTTCTTACCCACAGTGGTCTTACAGTGAAAATGTAGGGAAATAACAAAAAAGGTCCTAACCTGTATGAACTGCACACTGCTGACTATCTTCTGCCACAAAGGAGTTAGGGGAGTCCTCATCCTAAAAAATAAAATAAAATAAAATAAAAAAATCAACCTAACTTAAAATCAAAAGTCTATAGCAGGACAGCTTGCTTCTTCTTATTTTCAGAGAGAAGAGCTACTTCTGCTTCGGTTTACTTTATTTATGGCTTGAAAAATAATTAGGCCAAGTCTGTATAGTTCTTTACAGTACCATTATTCTTGGCTGCCTCTCACAGGAGACATGCTTTGACTTAGCCTGTTTCCCCAGTGCCTCTCTTGTGCAGTACTGGTATTCATACTGTTGGGTGAAAAGGTAGAAGAGAAAACTAATATTAGACAAAAATGTCTGGTTTTCAGCTACATTAGCTAGCCCTCTGATCCAGCTCATCATACAAGTCCACTAACATAAGAGCAGGAGAGGCAATGGAAACCAACAGCAGCAGTCCTTTTGGTGGCAACGCAGGTACATGCCACAATAATCCCAAAGTAATAATGACCAGGACAGGGAAATGAGGAACTTGATAATCAGTAAATAGAGGTTTAACACTTGGCAAAAATTAAACAGAAACCACTCTGCATCCAGGTTGCTCACGGACCATGAGAAGCAATCAGCAATCCTGGGTTAAATTTGAAACATATTGGCAAGGCAACCCAGGGACAACAGTGTTTGTCCTCTTTTCTGTGCTTAACATAGCATTTATTTCATGTTCTTTCAATCTAGCCCCCTTTCGTTCACACCATATTCAATTAAAAAACGAATTTCCTTCCTGTAATATGAGTGTCGTTAACATCCAATCCATTTCACAGCTGGTAAAAACACCCAGCTTTATTTTTTGCTCCCATTCACACTTCCTGCAGCTGCAAATACAGGATGTGATTTCTAAAGCTTTGCTAGCCCCATCGCTGATCGAGGGCTTGATTTTCACAGGTGAAGAGCTGCCAACAGTTCACAAGCCAAGGCAGAGAGATAACTGTGACGCTGAGGGGGTCTCGCTTTGCTGACTTTGCCAGCACTGTACAGAGCTCCCGGGGAGCTGAGGGCACTTTATTTTAACTGTCGTCGCTGTCACGGCAGCGCAGCAGTCGCGACACAGCAGAGCTCGGAGCGGCGGCGCCCGCCACCTCTGGAGCAGCCGCAGGACCCTGCGTGCCCGTCCTCCACGCGGGGTGCCCTTGCCTGCTGCTGCTCCGGGCCTCCCGACATGCTCGCGGGGCGCGGCCGCCGCCTCCCACCCCCTGTCGCCCCTCACGCCCCGCTGCCCGCTCCCCGCAGGGCCGCGGCCGGGGCCCGGCCCGGGGGCGGCGCTTCCCCGGCGGCCTGGGCGAGCGAGGCCGCGCCGGGCCCGGGCGTCCCGCCCCGCTGCCATGGCAACCGCGCCGCCTCTCGCGAGAGTTCGGCGCCGAGCGGGGCTGCCCCAAGATGGCGGCGCCGAGTCGCCGCCTGGCGGTGGCTGGGTGGCGGTGCTGAGGAGCCCGTTCCGGCACCTCGCGGGGCTGTGCCGTGGAAAAGGGCGGTTTTTGGGTCGTTACCCTCTGCCCTGCACGTCAGGGGGCATAATCAGCATGAAATACTGCAATAAAGTAAATTCAGTGTTTGCACATCTCGCACATGCGTGTCAAGTCAACAGCTTATGTCTCAGTCTCGTGCTAACTGCAGTGCCTATAAAAGTCTCCAAGAAAGGAGATTTGAGCCATCATGTCTTCCTGCTTATAACGAGTGAAAACTGTTTAACATATGATAAGCACATCTAGCGTGCTACTGTGGGCACCTAGAAAACCACTGCAGCTTGGGCAAGTAGTGGGAAAACTCCTGAAAGAGGCTTGAAAAATGATTCTCTTTTGTAGGCTGAAAAGTAATACTGTCCGATCGCTATCCTGATACTTTCAGAACTCTTTTTTTTGCTGCCCTAAATTGCCAGATGAATGATTAGATTTACTTCCCTTGTACCAGCACCAGTCTCTGTAACCTAACCACAACACAAATCAAATAAAATCAACCATGTGCTCTTACTTCAGTTACTGACTTTTATTTCTGTCATCACCCCGGTCAGAACCATGTTATGTCTTGTGATGTGTTTCAGTGAGCATCCCCCAGATAGGCAAGGAGGCAGGACAGGTCAGAGGGCAGAACCAAGAATGGAAACTGTACCATAAATCTAATCTATCCTGCCCACTGGGCAGCATCCTACCTCACAATGAAATGAAATATTCCCTCAGCAAAAGCAAGGTGCTGAGCTGACAGTGCACAGCCTAAACCTTAGTTTGGGGTTTCCAGAAACTTTTGGGTACCTCCGGTGAGAAGTTACACACTATTACATTATTTTGCGGGAAAAAGGTGTTGGCAGCAGCTTGATTTAAAATGTCTTTAAGCTTTGTTTTACAAATGATTTCTCCATCTCAGTGTTAATTTGTTCCTGAATGAATCAAGAATTCTAGGATTTCAGGATGGGTGCATTAAATCTTTGTTTGATTCTGGAGAAACCATTCTTCACAGTTAGTTAATTTGGTTTTAAAATGTCTGTGCTGTCCTTCCTTAACAGAGCTTTATTTGCATTTGCAAAATGGAGTGATAGGTGCTATTTTGAGATCCTTGTGTTCGCTTTATGACAAAGGTTTTTGTCGTGTATTCCTTTATGTTACTTCCAGTGACACAATTGCCCCACAGTGCGCTGTGTTTGCAACTTCTTTCCCTAAAAATCATTTGTCTCTGGAGGAACGGGGGAAAATGGGTCTGACTTCTAAATGTTTCTTTCGTCTGCTTTTATGAACATGGAAAACAGCATGACCACAAGGTGGTAGCAGTCTGTAAGGAAGGGCGAGAAGATGCCGCTGAGGTTTGCTGATGCAAACCTCATGGTTCGCATCCATGGGGCCAGATGCAGGCTGTGCGCTGTGCCATGGGGTGGAGCATTTATAGGGTTCAAGCAGAGTTATTTTACATCCAGTTTCTGTTATCTTTAGTCATTTCACTTTGACCACTTTGAGCAATGGGCCATAACGCCTAAGGTGTTGCATCTATGCCAGTTTGTTGGTCACCTGGGTAATAGCATCTTTCTCGTTAGCTGTACAGCCCCATGGGCTGGTGGCATGGGGCTTGGGCAAGGATGCCAATTGCAAATTGGTTTCAAAATTGCCAGGTTAAGATAGCATCTTGGCTTGTGTGCTGCCATGCCTGAGGCCCTGGCTGGCCAGTGCAGTCGATCTACTTTCTGTCTCCCCTAACGGTATCCAGAATGGCATAGCCCCACGTTGCACATTGCCTCCTGTGTATTCCTTCTGCCAGCTCAGATCAGTTCAGAGTAATGTAACGGGTTAACTTCATACTGCTTGTCTTTGTAACAGATCAGCCATCATTCAGCCTCCGAGGCTGACATAAAGTTCGCGTTGATAGAAGGTGACAGTAAAAACCCCATCACGTGCTCTGTCTGTTTTAAAAGAAATGCAGTCATATGCCCACACGTGATCAAGATTAAATATGTGCTGCTGAGTGATCTGGCAGTGTGCAGAACCATATTAATGTGCATGAAACCACAGTTTCAGGAAAAAAAAATATTCTATTGCTCCTGTTAGAAAATAAGAGAAAGAGTAGCCTCTGGCAGATTATTGGGGTAGACAACTACAGGGATCATTTTGGCATGGGTTACAAACATCAGAAGAAATATATGAGGTTGTTCTGTAAATTATTTCACTGTGGATTCTGTGAGAGTTTAACCTTTCTTGATGCATGGGAATTAGGGGAAGGTGTGTGAGGTCTGGCAGCACCAACTATTTCCATCCCGTGTCTGCTCTACATCATACTTGAGTGAAGTTTTTGGATGTGAATAGTACTTAAAATAAAGGCATCATTCAAAGTACAACTTTATAATGTTAATTTAGCTTTGCAGTGAAGATAAGCCCCTGGGTGCCAAAATCTTGCTGCATTCCTATGTACAAATGCTAGTTGTGCTGTGAATAGCAACAGTTTCATTTAGACATGTCATGCTCAGACTGAATGCCTAGACACTGCAGCATGCAGTTTAAATCTTGTAAAGGGAAAAAAAAAAAAAAAAAAAAAAAAAGAAGTGTCAGTACTAGTAGGGACTTGCATTCATTGTCATTTGCTTAGTGAGAGCCATAACCCGTAGCCTAAGCTGTTATTTCCTCCATGGAGCCCAGCTTTACTCTTGTGCAAGTCTTTCCCTTCAGTGCTAATGATTTAATCACCCATTCATTGCTCAGTAAGACCCTGTCCCTGGAGGCAAAGAAGTGAAAAAATGTCAGTTCGTGTTGCACAAGATGAAATCATGATTTGTATTAGGTCTGTTTCACCCGGTGCTGCAAACCTGTACACATGCTTTAAATTTCTCTTGTTTTAAGTGGCGCTATCCTTTGTGGTACAGTGCAATGTGCTTATATTAAACATGGTGCAGAGGAGTTTCAAAATAACTCATGTCCTGAATTGACCCAATTCCCTTCATACTTGTTTTTCCTTGGCCATATTATGGTTTACAAAGTGATAAAATGCTGAACTGAAGATAGCTGCCCAATTTGTTTTTCTCATACAATTGTTGATATGCTTTTCTGGTTCTGCATGTTGAAACAACCTGACATCACCTGAAAAGAAACCTGAAATGTCATGGTACAAACTTGGCCTCGGAAAGTCAGAAAGTTTGTGAACAACAATATACGCTCATTTTTAATACAAGTTCTTGCCCAAATCGTGTCACCGTGTTCTGGTACAACCAATGGGTGATTGGTGAGAACCCTGTGAAGATGATAGGGAAGAAAAATAAAGAAAGAAAATGGGCAAAGACCATGGCCTGATCTTACTGCTCTTGCACACATTCTCCATGGACAGGGAGTGTCTTATCACATGGTTGTACAGTGCTTAGCACAGCATGGCTTTGAACCCTGCTAAGGGTATTTGGATGTTTTTGAATGCCAGTCAAAATTGTGATGTTTTTAAATGATGGTTATTGTAGTCCTTTGAGAATTTGGCTTGTTCCCGCAGGTTTTATTTTTGTCTGCATTCCCCAGCTACGTATTGGTGTGACTGTCGCTGTCACTATTGTATCAGCATGGATCCGCGCTGAATTCAGGACTACTTTATTTTTGGATTCGGAGTGTGATGCTCACCTCCCATCACGTGTAAGTGCCTGTGTCTGAGCGAGGCACCATAGCTTTCCTCCCCAGTCCACAGAGTCTGGTCAATATGGCCGAGCCCTCTCATGCTGAAGCAAATGCCTGCATTTGGTTACACAGGTATTTCCTAAACTCAGGTGGCTTTATTAGCCAGATCCCCCTTGGCAGCTGTGCTACAGATACTTGAAGTTCAGTGAGGTAAATCCCATCCTAACCTCTACCATGCTGCTGCTGTCACTTGGTGCAGAAAGCCGGTGTGTAGATGCTGCCTAACCCGGCCCCACGCAGAGCACTGGGGGCTGCGAGCCCAGCCCTACAAAGGGGCTCCTGACAGGTTCTCCCTGATCTGTGAGTCCGTAACCAGGCCCACAGACTTGGCCACATCTGGGGCAGAGCATGAACTCCAGAGTGTACAATAATTCCTTTTCTGCTTGGTCACTCCTTCCCTCCCACCCTGTCCCGCCCTTCTCCTTTGCTCATATCTGCTGCAGTTCCCAGCGTTGTGCCCATGCCTGCACTGGCTTCTACCCACTCTGCCAGTTCATTTGCTGGTTTCACTGCCATTTTTTTTTTCCTGGATGTTTCTAGTTTCTTTTTAACTACTGGGGTTAAAGAAGTATGAGAAATTCCTTCCTCAGCTTTTGAATTAGCTTAAGGCATAAGATGAGTGGCATTGGGTCAGCCCAAAGGTTTGCAGTTTCTGATGGCTGCCAACAGTCAATGCCAGGGAAAAATGCAGAGTAAGCGATGGTGGTGCTTCCAGCCTGCAGAGGTCTGGCTCAAGGGCTTTTTAAGTCAGAGAAATTGTCTTTGAACCAAAATAAATGAACTTTGACAAACAAGACAGCGGCACGGCAGTGGGGCTGAGGTTGGCATGTCTAATCCTTCTTCTCCCTCCCTTGCTCTTGACTGAGCACTGCTGGATCTCTCAGGCTTCTGTGGCTATTTTACTTGGGGGTTACTTACAGGAAATGACTCCATTACTTCTGATTAATATATATATATATATATATATATATATTTTTTTTTTTTTTCCAGAGCTATAACTTCATAGGAATTGGCTGTAGTCATAGAGTAAAGAAGCAGTTAATGAAAGTGCTGCAGTCTGGGGTGATAAGGCCCCTGTGGCATGCCAGCAGTCACAGGGCTGATGCATCTCTGTTGTGGTACAGGGACAGTGAGCTTGAGACTTGCACTAAAGATTGCTTCCAATTTGATACTCATTCATCCAGGGCAGGGACTCACTGGGATAACCAGGCTCTGAAAAGCTTTGTGACTTAGGAAGCCCTCTGAAAAGTGCAGTCCAGCCAGAATTCAGCTCAGAGGGTACATCCCCAAGTTGTAAAATACAAACTGATCAGAAGAAACAATGCAACACTAGAAACAGCAACCAACTTTATAAACTGGCACAGAAATAGGGGAGGTGGTGGGGAAGGCTGGTGGGGAAAGATGTTTTGAGGTGGGAAAAGTTTAGACACCCACTTTATGAAAGGACAGGTACACAGACAGTATATGCTTACTGATGGCAAGCTCTGATCCTGCAGCACTGCATCAAGAAACCACAGCATTTAGAGAACAGCTGTCCTAAATGAGTACCATGTTAAGGAACATGAGCCTGAATTTCTTTCCACAGTATGCAGTGACAGCCTAAAACCAAACTCTTCTGAAGTGATCCCATTGGTTTGCAGTCTTCTTTCCTATCTGACTCAATCTGGGAATGTCACCAAGTGGTCCCCTGGTGGAATGGCAAAAACATTATTTTGCTATGAATTCTTGTACCTGCTGTATTTCTAATGTACTGTCCTTAACATGGGCTGTCATATGCTGCTGCTCAAGAGCATGGGAAATCTTCTGTTACACTGTTTTATTTCTTTATGCAAGCATTGTCTAGAATGTATGAAATACTCTGCATCCCTCAGGTGATCTCTGTGATAGCACATAGGTAGCATATCTGTACTTTGTAGCATCCATGTCCTGGAGCTAGCTCCAGGCAAAGCTGGAACAGCAGTGTGGTGCTGTGCAGAGACAGCAGTTCAGACCTAGAGAACAGCAGTTTCGCTAGTAACTCCATCCCTCCTCAAGGAAAATTAGCTGTCCATGCTGCTTTGCTGAGATATTTAACTGTTTCCCAGTCCAGAGCTATTTTTGGTGGGCATTAACTCTATGATCTTTACACCAAGTTTTGTTGTACAATGCAGATATTCTCTGTTGCCTGTTTCTGCACTAAATGGTTCCGTGGTATAACAGACAACATGACAAATGTTAAGCCAGCAGAGGTTATTTTGGTCTGTCTGTTGTGAAATAGTTGTACCCAGATTAGGACAATGTGGAGTAGATCTGGTGACACTTAATAAGTCAAGAACATCCAGAGCTGGTGGGGTAAATCAGCACATCAGATTTATAATGTGGAAAGAAATATTTCAATAATGTTCCTACTTCTAAGATGAAAGCAAAGCTCCTTGACTCAGAGAAACGACAACAGCTCAGATAAAGTAGGACTAGAAAAGTGATGAAACCACTGCACCAGCTTTAAACTAACTGGCATGGATGCTGGGGAAGTAAGGACTGCAAAATGCTGCTGAGAAGCTATATAAATTCACCATAGTTTCATGCTTCAGGCAGCTGAAACACTTATAATCCAGAAAGCGGTATGTATGAAGGAAGTTCCTGCTCTTCAGGTGGGCTCGTGGACTTTCCTAGACCACCTCCAGTCTTGGATGATGTCTTTTATCTTTTTCCAGTAAGCTTCCAATGGAGCTATTTTTCTAATGAAGAGTGAGTTCCTGCCCATCAGATTAAAGCACAGTGACAAACATCGTTTGCCTTGGTTGTTTTTCATGGTTCAGAACTATTTAGAAATAGTTCATGAAGTCCCTGGGGCATACAGACCACAGGCTGAAAATCACTTAATCGTTCTCTTTTTCCTGGTGCCTTGCAGATTCCTAGGACACAGCATCTCTTTCAGCAGAAAGACCAGAGTGATAGATACATCTACAAATGCAGTTGTAGCTCATCGGAGGTAGAAGGCATCCTTTTTAGGCCGGATCATTAGGGAGTGTGTGGCAAAAGGAACCTGGTAGAGAACAAAAGGGCTAAGTGATACTTAGTGTATGATACTGAATTATTTTTTGTTCATTTATTTTTACATTTGAAGCTTTTCTTTGGGCGGCTGGGTGAGATGAGGTAAGGTGAGGTGAGGTGAGGTAATTGAGTTTATAGGGTAGAAAATACTAGTTAGATTTACTCCCCTGTGGCTGGTTTTATTTTGACTTGTCATTAGGAACAGTCTGTGGCTGCTTCTTTCTTCTTCAATTGTATTTTTAACTTCTGGCAAAGTCATGCAGTCTTGCAGATGCTTATATTTATAGATGTCAGAAAACAAAATAAATAAAAATAAGCTATTTGTATCTCTGTGCTTCTGTCATTCAAAGTCATGCCTATGACTTCCACTGACCTAAACAGGACAAAACAGCTGTTTTTTTATAGCTACGGAGAGCTCTGACAATACTTGATAATGCTAAAGATACGAAAGATATGATGTATTTCCCCCAAAGACCCCTGCCTTTGCTTCCAGTAAGAGTAAGTTCTTATTTATAGGACAGCTGTGATGAGTTTAGATGTTGAACTTAGTGATATGGTTTAGTGGAGGACTTGTTAGTGTTAGGTCAGAGGTTGAACTTGATGATCTTGAGGTCTCTTCCAACCTAGACAATTCTGTGATTCTGTGAGATGAAACCCGTGCCATAAGACTGGTCTTCTTCAGCTTAGTTTGTACCAGCAGCTGGCCTTTAGTAGGAGTCACTGCTTCTGTTTAGTGGTAATTTATTCTGTGATATGCCCACATCACTGTGGATGAGTGTCCCAGATGCTCTGTCCTTCTCCTGGCACTACGGTGTTGGTCCCCTTGCACGCAGTGGGGTGGGCCGTGGGAGGTAGCGGGGCTGCCTGTACTCCACATCCAGAGGTCAGATGTCACTAAACCCACAGTTCCTCTTCCATCAGCTTTTGAAAACTGTCTGAATGTCTGTGGAAGAGGAACTTCCTCGTGTTTCAGTGCTAGTAACAGGAGGCTCTGTCTGAGGATGCAGCACACCATCACCTGCCGGCTAAGGCTTTGCAAGTCGAACATTGTGCTGTGGGGCAGTTCTGGCTGCTCTCCTTTCCCCACTGCCAGCTGCACTTGTGGGATAACAGACAAACAGCTGAAGGCTGGAAGATGGGAAAGGGCAGTGGGATGGGTTAGTGATGCTCTCATCACTGGGGTCTTCTTCTTTGGCATAGCCTCACTCGGAATGATGTCGCACTGAGGCCTGAGAAACAAGCGTGGCCTGGTGAGGCTCTGTCAGAGTTTGTAGCTTTTAACAGCCTCTTAAAGAATGCCATTGTCATAAAAGAAGTTTTCTGGCATTTGTGGATTTAAAAAGTCCAATAAAATTTGAGTGGGAAAACATACTGAAGTCACCCTTATTTTCTGTATTTATAGCTCCAGTTGTCACAATACGCCACAGATATTGCAGTCTAACCATACAAGGCTGTGTCCTCAGTAAGAACATCTCTGTGTTAAGGAAATTCCTCTTGAATTTGGCATGGCCAGGACTTGAGTGCTCAGCATAGTATATGTGTGTGTGAACAATGCACAGTGACCCTTGAAAGAACAGCAGACAGAACTAGTACAAGCACATGGGGAGCCCCAGGAGAGCAGGACATGTTTGCCAGCCACTGTCATCATCCTCCAAAAGGAGCTTAAAGGAGACAGTTATGTACAGTGGATGGGGAACAAGGGCTGAAGAAGGTGTCCACTCACATCATTGCAGCCTTGTAGTCTCCAGCACTGGAACAAAAGCCATGTCAGGTCAGTCCCAGGCTTTGCTTACAGATATTAACAGCAAATTCAAGAGGTGTCCTTGCTTCTGCAGCTGGACTTTGCTCTGGAGGAATAAGGGTGTTCTTCACCTTCTTGTTATCTAAGCTGTATTTGCTATAAATAAATTATTAGTGCCTTTCTGATTTGATCTTCACAGAAATCTGCATTTCTCCCTCTGATTCTGCTATCTTAGATGTGGACCCTGCCTTGGACACCCTTACCCCATCTTAAGCACCCACGGTTTGCCCTATATATGTCTTACCACCCTTTCTGAGGCAGTAAATCCCTACCACAGCCTTGCTTTAGGTAATGTAATGTGTTACATGAAATGGTCTTCTGGTTTGCCATAGCTGACTGGAAGGTTAAAACAACAAACTACTTTGTCCTCCCTAAATTGTTCCTTCTTGCTGGTTACCGCATGGGGGCTAGGACCGTTGCATCTCTTTTCATACTAAGGATCTGAACTCCATTGTTTCAATGAGTTTAGCTGGATTTTACTGCTGCGATCAGCTGCTGGGTGTTGGGAGAGCCCAAGGTTGATACTGTGAGTGGTGGTGCCTCGAACAGCAAATGTGGAAAAAAGACTGCTTGCTGGAAGAAAACAGAGTTCCTTGAAGCAGGGCACACAATGACACCTGAACTTCTAAGGCCCCAGAAAATGGCCTTGCTATGGGTTAAATAAGTGTCTGGGAACTCAAGAGTCAAGGTCAGTTTTCAGCAGCAGAGGTTCTGACCCTGTGTGCAGGGGAAAGTCATGAAGCATTTATCTTTTATCTTGATACTACTGGGAGGATGCAGTAATTATTTTATCTGCCCACAGGAACTTTACTAACCCAGCTTCCAGTAACATACTGATTACCACCATGTCCAATCTGAATACTTGGAACAAAGGTTTTAAGCAACACAGACATAAAAACAAACAAACAACAACAACAATAAAAACAAACAAAATAACAACAACAACAAAAACTTCTGCCTACCACTTATTGCAGTGAAATATAACTATATTTAAAGGCAGAACATTTCCTGACCTCTCTAGGTGAGGAAGGATTTAAAGCTTTTAATATTCTTTAAGCAACAGTGTTGTAACATGGAACCCATCATTTGCTGTTGAGTGTAACGAGCCAAACAATGAATGACCACAATATCCTCTGCTTTGGGGCACCAAGAATATGGGAAGCAGGAAAACTTTTCTTTTGCCAGCATAGTACTACTGTCTCTTCCAAGGCAAGTATCAACGAAACTTCAGTTGACAAGTGACAGCAAGCAAAATTAGTTTTTTTTTTTTTTTTTTTTTTTTTTTTTTTTTGGTATTCTGAGAAACATGAAAGGAGTCACTTCTACACTTCTATTTATTTCTTTATTAGATTTGAACAGACTTATTGTGTGAACTCCTTGCCTAAGGGTTCTGTGCATTGTAAAGGTTTCTGTAGGTTCAGAAAGTGTCTGCACTGAGTTGTGAAGGAAAAATATGCTAAGTGCTATGGAACACAAGGACATCAATTCTGGCTCAGGATGTGCTGGAGTGCAAATCACTGGAAGCTCCATGATTATGTTAGTGGAATACAGCTACACATTGCCACCTTCTTGTATCTTCTCCTTTGCATCCATCACTGGCCACAGCTGGGGACAGTGTTGGGCTGGAGGGATCTTCTGTCTGATTTGGTAGAGACATGTCTGTTTTCTTATGCTTTTCTAATGTTTCTGATAGAAGATGGACATACAGAAGACAGCAATGAGGTCTGTTCCATAGCAACAAGCTAGAAATCTTTCAGGGTCTATGTCAGAGTGATATTGTTATAATGTACATGCTAATCTCCATTTTCCTGAAGACTTTCGGTGTGTATCTGTAGAAGCATAAAAGCCATCATATCTAAGCACAGCTCTTGCTCATGGACTCCCACCAGTGCACCAATGAAGGAGGATGGGTGACAGACTGTCAGAGCCGCCTGGGATCATCATGTATATCTCTGGCTTGAAAACTTCCATAGTGGTCCTACACAAGAGCACGGAACTGCCTGAGCCACGGGTGTAAGCCAGAATGTATATATCTTCATCCCCTATTATGCACCCTTGATTTGATGACCTACAAGGCACAGATCACATGGAAAATTGTTTCTGAGGTTCTTTATTTCCTCTGTCAGAAATGAGCAATGTGATTCTTATCTGTATTTCTCAAACAACAGCTTCCAGCCACTGGATCTGATTTTATTTTTACTGCTTGGAAGGAAACCTCCTTTTTTATCCGAAACTTGTTACCATGAAGACATAGCCATGTCTGACCAAATGGCCTTTTAACTATCTCTTTAGTAAACCAAACAAGGGTTATGGATCCGTGATAGGAAGTAATGAAGCCATTTCAGGTTACTAAATACTACTCAGCAGCTGAACTGCAGTGATGGGTTGTGTGTGTGCTCTGAGCTTACTGCAAGAAGAAAAGATAAATGCAAGCATAAACCACCATGAACTGTTTTTTATTAGGCAATTGGAGGAGCCAAAGAGGTTACCTTCTGTAACTCAGTTGATGAACAGTAACTTTGGGAGCTACTGCAACCCCCTTGCTTTGAACATGTAGTTGAGCGCTGAGCTAGTTTACCCTCTGTGTGTGCGTATTCTGTATCTCATCACAAATCTCAAGGGACTAAAGTGGCCCTGGAGACAGATTTATCTTCTCCTTTTTAAGCAGTGTCAAATAAAGATGCATAAATGGCACTGAATGTTTTTTGTACAGTAGTGTAGCTCCCAGCCACCATCTCAGTTTTGCAGCAAACCAGGAGATTTGCACTATTGGGACCACTCAGGACCTTTATTTGTTGCTCAGAGAAAATTTCCAGGCAGTTCCCACAGTTTGACTTTTCTCAGTCCTTCAAAAAAAAGTGATTTAAAATTTGCTCTGTAATTAAATTATTATAACTAGCAGCAATTTCCTCCTGCTTGCAATTTAGTTCATATTAAATTTGTCTCCATCATTTTTGTCTGTATAAACTTGGGAATCTTGTTTTTAATTGACTAATTTAGATAAATCAAGAGATAGGGTTCTTCTGGGAGTAGGCACCTGAAGGCTCCAAACTTCTCATCTTGAATCACCATATCAGCCCAAGCCAGTGTAGTGAGAATAAGGAAATCATTCCTTCTCTAGGGTTTATCAAGAACATCTTGGCATCAGCATAGCTCTATATTCGGGCTAAACACTGCTTGAAATTCTTGTGAATGCAGATTTTATATAGAGAGATATGGAGAAGCTACATGTGCGAAGAATATAAATCCATAGCACTTTTTTAGTGAGGTAATTCAGTGATTTGCAGTGGGTTGATTTTTATTTTTGGAGCCTGACCTGAACCAAAGCCTGTGGAAGTCAGTGGAAAAGCTCCCAAGAGACCTCTGGCTTTAAGTCAAGGAATTAACTTGTATGTCTTAGTGCCGTAGGATATTATTGAACTAAAGAGCTTATTAAGATTAAAAATGGGATTAGGCATTAACATGAAAGCATGCAAAGAGGTTACACGATTGGGATAAAGCTGCAAGGCTTTATTCTGCCTTTCAGGGAAATTGTCCCAGAATGTAACCAAGGAAAAATAATTGCACATCATAGTATTATGCACAATGAGCTGTATCTTATATCTTCCAAAATGGAGAAATCTGGCACTAAAGGTAAGATGTGGAAGCAAAATCCCACAGGTTTATTCCAAGTAACAGTTATTGCTGATCAGTGCAATGAAAATGTCTCATGCAACTTGGTGCTGCTTCTTTTGAGCCTTGCATTTTTTATTTTTATTTTTTTTCTGAATGAGCTTTTCTCCCTTAGCCCCTAGAAAATCAGCAGAGGACTCCCAGTACTGTGGGGAAGAACCCTGCAGGACAGGCAGACACTGGAGGAAAGAGGGGCAGAGAGGGAGATGGAGAGGGGGAGCAGTGAGCATAGTGCTGGCGGCTGATGTGTGGGGATAAGACACCACATCTCAGCTTGACGGAGGCTTGCTGTGGGCTGCTGCTTACTGCAGGCATGGCTGCAGCATGCTTCCTTCGCTCATGGGGAGGCCATGGGTACTCAGGTGGCTTTCCTTCTCATGCAGTGGTGCCTGGGCAGCAGGCGGTGGCAGCAGCCATTTGGTACCTGCAGAAGGTGATGGACAGGCACAGCTGCCTCTCCCCAAGGGCTTGCTTGTGTGCATCTGAGACAACAGCTCCTATTTTTCTTTCTTCCTTTCCTTTTTTTTTTTTTTTTTTTTGCTTATTTTATTTTTATTTTTTGTTTCCATAGAAATAATGAATCCTGTCAGGTAACAGGGAGCGGTGGTGAAAGCTCATCTCAAACATTTTTCTTACATCATATGAATGTCTTTCATTTCTCTACTGGTCTATTTATGTCTTGTTATCAGAAGCTTACAGATGGCTGCTGAACAGAGCTACCTGTGTATTTAGCTTTGCTATCGTAATGACAACATAGATTTGGCTGAAGAGTGTGGCTGGAAGAGCGGCTGAAGAGTGGCTGGAAAGTTGTCTGCCAGGAAAGGACCTGGTGTGCTACACATGAGCCAGCAGTGTGCCCAGGTGGCCAAGACAGCCAATGGCATCCTGGCTTGCATCAGAAATAGTGTGGCCAGCAGGACTAGGGAAGTGGTTGTCTCCTTGTACATGTATATGGCACCGGTGAGACTGCACCTCAAATATTGTGCTCAGTTTTTGGGCCCCTCACTACAAGGAGGATATTGAGCAGCTCAAACCTGTGCAGAGAACAGCCATGAAGCCGGTGAAGGGACTAGAAAACAAGAGTTGTGAGGAGAGACTGAGGGAAGTGGTGGTGTTTATTCTGGAGAAAGGAGGCTGATGCAACCAAACCTCATCCCTGTCTACAACTACCTGAAAGGACAGTGAGGAGGGTGTTGGTCTCTTTTCTCAGGTGGCAAATGATAGGATGCAAGGAAATAGTCTCCAGTTGTGCCATGAGAGGTTTAGATTGGATATTAGGAATAATTTCTTTACAGAGAGGGTGGTCAGCCACTGGAATGGGCTGCCCAGGGAAGTCCCCATCCTTGGAGGTTTTACAAGATATGTGGACATGGCACTAAGAGGCATGGTGTAGTGATAGGAGTCAGTAGGTCAGGCTTGTGGTTGGACTTGATCTTGAAAGTCTTTTCCAACCGAGGTGATTATGTGATTCTATTTCATCTGAAAAACAAACTTATACTCTCCATATGTAACTATCATATAGCTTGCAAGAAAGCCATAATGGTGATGGCCAGAGAGATTGCCCTGCCTCCTGCTGGAGTTACAGCTGATCCATAGCAGATGTTCTCTTTAGGGGATTCTTGGATGATTTTTACAGTCCCATTGCAAATGTCCTGAGTAACAGAGCCCTCCCACTTCCCATGGGACAAGAGACCAGCTTTCCCAAGGAGGGTATTTTTTAAGACTTCCTGATAACATCTACTTAAAATTTTGCTTATTATGTTCAAATAGGTTTTCCCTTGAGCCATCCTAGGTAACATCAGTTCTCCTTCATTATCTACCTACAGAGGGGAATCACAACTCCACTTGGCTTTTTTATAGGGGGCTGTGCATGCCGGAGCAAATTCCCTGCTGCCTATAGAGTCCTTACAACTACATTCCCTCATCTTTCTATCTGTATGTTTCTTTACTCTCCCTCCCCCTTTCACATTAGCTTGAAATGCTTAACAGTTTATCAGCCTCTCTCCTCAAAATGCCTGGGCCTGAATGCAGCTTTCTGCACGAGGATGCAACAGTGTTAAGCTCCTCTCAGGCTTTTCATAACATAGCTCCTTGTGGTGCTATTTCTGTATAGACACTCTTAGCCCAGAATTGCTTTGTTTGCTTACTATATTTGATTCCAATTGCTGACTAGTTTTTCCCTCGCTCTTGTTTGGGCCTGGTGCTTACCAGAACTTCTGATCTGTGTTTGTAAGGTCTGTTGCCTGTTGCCTGTGTGTTCCCCATCCTGACTGTTTGTGTGACCTAGCCATATTACTGGCATTTTCAAGACCCTTATCCTGCATCTCCACATCCCCCCCTTACTACTGAAGTTTGGTATCCAGGGGCTGAAATACCACACTGGCTTGGAGATCAGGCTTCATACTAACTCCTTAGTTCCCAGTGATGCATTTACAAATTGCCTAGCATGAAAAAACCTTGATCCCAGTGTGGGTTTCTTGTAAAACATCAACTGTTAAAACCAGATTTAACACACCTTGTTGTTTCACCTGTTGTTGGCCTGAGGCTGTTTTTCTTCCTTTATTCTCAGACCTGCAGCCAGCTCCGCTGGTGCAGACAGATGCAAGCTTGCTCTGCCGTGTGCCAGCAGCTGCCTGGATGGTCAGGTGTACAGGATGTCTGCTGACAGGTTCAAGCTGGCTGGTGACAGCTACCTTGTGAGATGAGCAGAAAGTGCCTGCTTTCTCTTTGTGCCTAGAGAAACCAGTATGGGGTTTTGTGGAAGCAACGTGTGTTTGTGCCTGAGGTCGCTTGGGAACCCCTGTGTGACTGAGGAGCTGGCCCTGTCTCCTATCTGCCTATAACCTGCTGTCTCCCTCTTCACCCCCTGGAAGCCTGCATAGGTTACACTTCCAAGAGATATTTGCTAACTGCTTACGTTGGAAAGGGTGTTAACAGTCCAGGGATCTCCATCCTTTGCTCCTTCTAATGTTTCAGTCCTCACCAGAGGTACAAGGAAATAAAACACAGGCTATTGAGATCTTCTTATGTGTCTTCTGCAAGAAATACAAGGCACCCGGCTGTGGTGGGCTGCTGTTGGAGATGGTTTGGACTGTCCCCACCTGGGGAACATCTGCTCATATTCTTGAAGAAATCCTTCTTTTCTGTGCACATTTCTTGTGCTCACTGCTGTCTGAACCAAGCTGTCAGGGTACCAGAAGCCCTTTCTGCTGCCAGTGCACCTCTGGCTAAAGTCACACTCTTAACAGGATAATGAATTTGATCTTTGATTTGATCATTGCCTGAAGGCAATAAGCCTTCATAACAGGAGTATCGGTTTCACCCACCTTGCTGGCAAGGGCCAAAAAATACCCAGCACACGGATTTTTGTGCTAGACTCCAGGAAAGGGAACTACATAAAAAATAGGAGTGCTTTTTAAAGATACGCTAAACCTTGCCACTGATTCATTAAAATCCTATGTGCTCCCCGCAAAGTGGCTTTAGCTCTGCCTATTCCACTGCAGGTGGTTGGCAGATGGTATGGAGAAGCCTGGGAGCTCTAAGTGCTCCCTGTCTTGGGCAGGCAGCAGGCAGGACAACCTCTGGAGATGCCCAGCATCAGTGCACTAAGTTTTAACAGCTTTAACAGCTTTTTTTTTTTTTTTTTTTTTTTTTTTTTTTTTTTTTTAAAGCCTAGCTTTAACATCCCTTGTTGTTCCTCAGACTCTGGATTAGACACGCAGCAGTGAGGTGCAAGAAAGCACCTCCAAAGACGGTACAAAAGAAAACACCGAGACCTAGCAACACTTTACCAGCAGGCAACTGACCCTGTCTTGAAACTTCTATGAAGGTTTAGAAAGTTCATCATCGACAAGAAGCAAAGGGAGATGAATGTTTGCAGCTCACAGCAAAGAGAGGGAACTGAGTAGCATTCATGACTCTAAGTCCTTTATTGCTATGGGGTAGAAGCATGCTGACACTCAGCTGCACTGAGTCCCAAAAGACAAAACTGGCTAAAAGATTTAAGCCCTGAGGAAATTGTGTGCACCACGCCTGGGAGAATACACCAATCATCACCCAGAGAAGAATTGCTTCTCAGATGATATCATGGTTAAGACCTTATTGCCTATTGTTTGGAGATAAATAGCTACTTTTCTCTCATGAGGAGTGGTGACTGGCACTCAGAGCTTTCCTAAGGCAAGGATTATAGAATGAAAAGCTGAATCATCTGTCTTTCTCTGGATATGTTTTGTAAGTAAATTAGACTACGTTTGTAGGATTTTTAAAACATTTTTGTTTATTTTTTTTTATTGCTTTTGACTTGTTTTTATAGTAAAAGAACAAAGAATAACATATTACAATGTATATAGACTGCAGTCCTTCAACAAGCTATTTAAATATATTTGCTTTTTGTACCACAGCCATCTCTCACTGCTTGAGAAATTAAAGCTTCAGAGGTTTTATCTCTTTAGAAAAAAACTTGGACCCTCAGACAAAACAACTGTGAGGATGTTTAAAGACTTTTCTTCTAAGTCTTGGAACTCCTTACAAGTACAGGAACAAATGTAATCCCTATTACTGCATAGAAATGATTTTTTTTAAGTTAACTAACACACTGTGGTGACTCAGAACATCTTCTGGCAAAGCTCTTCAGCCAAGCATGAGACTGGGGTATGTGTGCATTCCTGCTGGAGGCGTGGTTCTCTAGTGGGAGCAGGGATTATGGCAGTCTGATGTAGAACTACATCAGGACCTTCCCATTTGCTGAAATTCTTGTTTCTGGACTAGGGAGAACTTTGTTTTTACACCAGTATTTTGTGACTGAGAATCTCACTATTTTTGTACCGCTTTCCCAAGGTCTGGGATGATAACGGAGCAAAAGGACTAATTTAAATGTTCTCCTGTTGGTGTATTCCTGCTTAAAATAAGGAGAAACTCTGTGAAAATAGAGGCAGCCAGCTTGCAGGATCCCAAACTGTATCCATTGCGTCTTTTCCCATATAGAAGAGGACAGACTGAGAAAGTAAAATAAGGATCACATGCTACAAGATGGCGTAACATGAGGGAAATTGCAGGAGCATTGACATAGGAACATTCACATTTAACCACAAAAGGAGAGGGCTAGCACAAGCTTGAAGAAAAATGGAATCAGTCTCCCGCAGTAAAAGCTAAATAAAATGTCATTTACATTCAGAACACTCAGGGAAGGAAGAACAACCTTAAAAGGTTAGAAAGATGTAAGAAATGAGGAGTGAGCGGAAAGGACAGACCGCCTCTGCCCAGGGAAATATTGTGTACAGCAATTAGTGAAATGGTACATGACTCCAGTGCTGTGATTGTGCTGCTGGTCTGAACCCACGCTGGTTTACTGCTGTTGCTAATGACAGGAGTGCTGAATAATAAAGCTCTACTCTGGACTGCCAGCAAGAATTTCCTTTAGCTTTTAGTGCTGAAGCTATATTTTAAATGAAAACTGCTAGCTTTTATTTCTGGCACGACATTAGCTGATAACTATAGCACAGCCATGGATTTATAGCAATGCTTTATGCGTGGAGATCGATCTTACAGGCAGGACTTGCTGTCCTCTCCACAGCCATTCCTTGTTCCTGTGAACATGCTCAGCATAGGAAAGATAAACCAGGGGGAGGTAGTTCGTATGCAAGGAGGCTTGTGAAACTGAAGGCAATGATTCAAAATGCCATCTCCCCTTCTGAATATCACATAGCTACAGCAACGCTTACTCCTTGCCTCTGACCAAAATGAACCCCCTTCCCTAATGCCAGGGTAGCAGGGAGTCTCGGTGCCTTCCCTGAGCACTTAAGTGGTTACAAGTGCCTCCCTGCTTGCCAGTGCTCAGGCTGCCAGAGACCAGGAGACAAAAATCGATGAGGTTAAGTGGATTTGCTCCGTGCTTGCCTGCAAATCCTAGTCTCCCCCTGCCTCCCCACCTGCTCTGCTCTTATCTCTCCTGGGGGAACAACCATTTGCCTGCTTGTCCAGACAGGCTTTGGAGCTTGAAGCTGCCAGAGGGTGAGGGGAAAAGCCTTCCTGCCGATGGGTGGGATGAAGAGAGACTTGTCCATGCTAAATACAGGGAAGAGAGAGCAAGTAATTCAATACCATCTTCTGCTAGATGAGACGGGACTACTGGCACTGTTTGGTGGCAAACTGTTATGTCTTCTGAACCAGCAACATGTCCTGGGGAGCAAACACCTCAAGTAAATATGTATGGCTTTAGGGACAGAATAAATGTCACATAGGAGCCTGCCATCGAAGGAGAGGACACCAAATGCCATTTGGAGGCTTGTTTCTTTGGAATCCCAACCACTCAGTCACAAAGGAATGAGAAGGATTAATTAATTCATTTAGTTTTTGATCTCAGACACATGTGTTTTCATTCAGCATTACTAGAACAGCCAGAATTCTCTGGCTCATAAGCTGGTGGGTAGTACAGCAGAGAGAACATTTCTGAGCCCTTTCCCCCTTTCTTGATGAGGTGAACCTCAGCAGCAGATTCCTTACGGTGAACCCCTGGGGAAGGCTCTCCTGCTGCTTAAAAACGCCCTAATGGCTCAACTACTTACTCTGATTCTCTTCTCTACAGATACAGTCTCAGCATCTAATTGGTGGTCCAGAAAACCTGGGAATATACCAGTGGAAATACTACATAGAAAGCTGTCAGGAATGAGGGAATTAAAAAGAATGGGCTTGATACAATGAGGTCTGGACATACATGCACACCCATGCATACACTATCTCAGCTAACCAGGGAAAAGGTTCAAATAAACCCTCCAATTTTCTGCATACATATGAAGATCTACAACAGTGGGAGAAGAGAGGGTATGGTGCAGGGAGACATTAAGACATTTTCAGTAGTTCCATCACATGGAGCATGCAGTCTGTTCAGGGTCCTGAACAGCTTCTTTGACAAATTAATTTGCAAAGGATTTTCGCATAACTAGCTCTTACAAAATCACCCTGTCCATGAACAGGTGGATGTAAGGGCCAAAAATCAGTGTCAAAGGTGATGAAGACCATGGTGGGTTCTGTGGAGACACCAGGTGACACCAGTAGAGATGCTGGGGCTTTAGATGATCCCAAACTGGGCCAGCTCGTGCAGTTCCAGATGGCTGAAAGCTTCCCATGGGCAAATCACTGTGATATCTGCAAAACAGACAGAATCAGAAATGGGTTCTGGTCGTGGCACTTCCTGGATGTCTTTTGTATGAATAGAAAGGCTGCTTTAGTGAGGAAACATTCAAATGTGGGAAGAACAAGAAAAATGAGAACCCACTTGAAGATTAAATGAGCTGATGAGCTCTTTACATCTGGCGCTACCTACCAGACTGAACCAGGTCACTGTATTTGCTCCTGTGCCACCTTTCTCTGTGAACAAGACTATGGTCTCTTCAGTATCTAGACTAGTGTGAAAATTCATCCTGGTTGTGGGGTTTCTCCTGTTCTTATAAACTGCCTGTAACCAACCTGTGATATCCTGGAAAACGTGCAATCTTAAATCAGATGCTGAATAATTTCGTCTACAATATTCAGGATCTGTAACTCATTGATAGGGGCAGCTGTTATTGCCATCTAAGTTTTAACTGGCTACAGGTCATCCAGTGCGTGTTTCTCAGTCCCAGATGGGTGCCTAAAATTCTTAAAATTAGGATTTTGATGATAACATAAACAGCCAACCATCTGAGATGTAGTTCCTGTGATTTTTGCTATTAATAGCTTAGCATTTGGCATTTCTTTGAGAACCTCATGCTGCTGAAATTCTTAGCCAGAGTATTAGCAGAAAACAAAGACAAACAAGCATATTTGCAGCCAAGTGAAAGTATTCAAAAATGGAAGCATGTCTAAACACACTTTCTACCTTGTGGTGTATGTAAGTATAAACATGACCATGGCAGCTTGTGGAGGGAGTACTAGCCCTCTCCAGTGACCCTGTGATCTACGGAGAAGCCAAGCAGACAGAGGCCACCCCAGACAGTACTCTCCTGTGCTGAAGCATGGTTACACTTGTGTTAAAGAGGGCATGACAATAACATCCCACAGCGCTTACCTGTGCCCAGCCCCTCCATGCCTGGGATGTCATCTCCAAACCTAGGGGAGAGAAGAGCAGGTGAGGGGTGAGTTTGGGCCAGCAACACCCAGGAAAGGGGAGATGCCCTGCAACCCCCACCAGGGAGGGAGGAGTGTGGGCAGCAGATGATGAGGAACAGCTCAGGGCTGGGGTGGGCCAGCACCATGACAGGAGAGCTGATGGCACCATGGGGCAGGGGGAAACCTCCTGGATCCTTGTGTGGGGGAAGATGGTACCCCAGGAGCCCAGCTTAGCAGTGGGGAGCAACCCAACTCAAATTGTTTCTGTTCTTTCCAAAATGCCCTTACCCTTTTACTCCTTTTTTAGGAGGCTTGCTCTTGAACTGCCTTGTCTGTCTCTGCTTGAACTTGGGAGGCCCCTTGCGTGGTGTGGTGGGACCAGTCGGAGCATCTCCAGTGTTGAGGTTGGTGGTGGGAGGATTCTCACTCATTGCTGGGCTGTTTTGTGCAACAGGAGTATGCCTTGCTCAGATCCCTCTGTCTGCAAGATAACAGCAAGGGCTGACGCAACACTCTGCTTATCATTTCTAGGTATCAATAGTCTTGTGACAGAATAACTATGGGAAGTATGATTTTGACAGAATTAAACATAAAGACATTAAACAAAAAGAAAGACCATAATGTACACAAAGTAAGCAGAATGGCACTGATTTTCATCATTGCATGCTAGAATTAAGACACCAAACTATGAACACTCCTGCTAGGGACAAAAAATAAAAAACACACTTAATCCCACAGTCCAATGACGTGCAGAGTTATGGAAGGTTACATCTTCTCTTGTCTTAGACATGGCTGCTGCAGCAGCTTGCCCCAGAACCTACAGAACCATACAGGTCATGCCAGTGTTGTTTGTATTCCAGTTTGCTTTGCAGTGCTGGTGCTTCTACTTACCAGTTGTGGATATGACTACTAGGAGCCACAAAGACACACGTATGGATTTATGGCTTAGAGAAGTGTCCTGTCCTTGGGAAACAGAATATATTTCATCTGTTCTTGTACTTGTGCCTAAGTGTTGCCTCTTGCACACGGAGGAAGATGGGGTGCTGACCTAGGTGAGCCCTTAGGTGCAGCTGCAATTAGAGCCTCAAGTTTGTCAGTACCAACCTTATGGGAAATAGTACAGGATCTCCGAAAGATTGTAAAGAAGGCTAGGGCAAAGCATTGGAGACTAGTTTAGATGGAATTTAGTTTCTTAGGATGTAGGAGATCAAAGCCTCTAACTTTCCCCAGGAAGTGTCCATTTTGATGGTTTTAAGCACTATGTTACGTAGATAGACCCCCTCTGTACCACACGGTACATGAACCAAGCTCCACATCACAGGGGCTACCTAAGTGTCAGGTAGCAGTTCTCTTGGGGGGGACACCTCTCCTGCCTGAAGGCAGAGCTGCTGCACTAAGGACCCTTTGGTTCCCCCCAGAGAGGCCAGCAATAACTTCCACCAGTGCCCAAGGGGGAGGTCCCAGCCCTTGATCAAGTTTGATCAAGTTTTGTGCTAATTAGTATGCTAGAGTGGTCTGACCAGATCCATTTAGGGACAAAAATAATTGCCAATTTGTTCTCCCCTCCCTGAAGTCACATCCTTCCCCATGGCCATTACATAATTGCTCTCCCCAGGTTTTTGTCCCTGTGCAGCCAGGCTGATGGAATAGCCTATGGAATTACCTTCGGGATTTTAGTACTGAAGGCTAATCCCATTATGTCACCATAGTGCTCCAGCCTGATCCCCAGTATCACCTGCAGTGACACTCCAGACTTTTAATCTCAGAACTATGAATACCATCAAAGATGTTTTTTTTTTCTTCTCAATTTGAAGACAGCCCATGTCTTTGACAGTGCCTGAAATAGCCGGAGTGCTGGAAAGCAAGGCCTGAAAACAAGGCAAAAGAGAATCCAGGCAATCCTCCCGTGTCACTGCCAGATCAGTGCAAGGCAAAGAGATGTGTTTCTGTATCCGTGGTGGTCTGGGAATACTTCACCCCTGACATCTTTCCATCTGTGACGGCAGTAGGATGGATCCTAATGATAGCACCTAGAGGCATGCTAGTTCTCTTGTCACTTGTGGTTGGGCTCCTGTCTCAGCTGTAATATCCTTTGCAGGAGGCTGGACCCGTTCCAGCAGCCCCAAATGGAGCAGCAGATGGTTGTGTCTGCAGCTGAAATATGCACAGATGCTATACACAACGCTTCCCCAGCACACAGTGTGCCCACAAACACAGGGATCAGCTCAAATCAGCAAAATTACTGATTTGGCTGTCATCTCTGCAGAACCTGAGCAATTGCCCAGTATTTATGACTTTATCCCCATGGCACGGTGGCTGCACAGGCAAGCACTGTCACAAGCACATCTTTTACAGAATGGGATTGGAGGTGCTGTAATCAGTATGACTTGGACTGTGCAGCTGGGGGGTGTGCCAAAATGTTCTAACTCCCAGTTTTTAAGGCCAAACTGAGAGGTGAAGGCAGTTTGGGCTCAAGCCAAAGCAATGCGAGGTCCCACAGCTGTGTGAATCTGCACCAAGGGAGAATCCAGTCCCTCAGTGATGCTCAGGACCAGCAAGGGATTTAAACAGTACTGCCCTACAAGAAAATTCTTTGCATAGGAAAATTGTACCCCATGGCAGGTCTGCTAACACCCCCACGTAAAATACTATGCCTCCACCTCAGGAGAAATTCTCATCAGTGGGGCACTTGTCTCAGTGCCAGATGCCTCTCCTGGTCTGCGAGACACAGATCCACTTCTAGGCACCTTCAGTGCATCTGGCATGCAGAGATTTTTGGCACCTCTATCAAGGGCTGCTCCCAAAACTACAACAGAAGAAACAAAATGGCTAACAGGTTTCCAGCCCTTTGTCTGACACACAAGACTTGTAAGAGGCAGATGAGCCCCTGCTCAGTTCCCTCCCCACTTCACCAGCCCCTGCCATCTGCCAGCATGGTACCTTAATCACAAGCATGTCATTGAGGGCCAGCTCCTCTTAGTTCTTTGAGTTCCTGCCTTGCCCCAGCCTTCGATCCATTAAGAAATAGCTAATGCGAAGACTCAACCCTTGGAGTTTACTCAGTCCTTATCTGAAGCAGTTGTATCCACATATCAGCTACTCTACACATGGGATTTGGAAGCAAAAAGGATCTGCCCAAATCACACCCCATCAAATCTCTTACGTACATGAATTCAAGCAATGGCATTCAATGCAACTAAAAGAGACCATTATGTCATATTCCTTACCAACCTCCCTTCACCTGTACTCCCCACACATCACCAAAAGAAAGGGCAGGGGGTGGGAAGCAACCTTAATGCCGCAGAACAGCCTCCATCTTGCAGCAGGGATCAAGCTGCCCTCCCACTGCTGAGTTCTTGGGATTTGCTTGTCATCACCTGCAGGAAAAGATGCCTCAATTGATGTCAAAGAGGACAACAGCACGAGGGCTGCCCCAGCTTGGGAGCCAGCTGCCCCAGCTCACAGCCAGAAGAAACAGAGGAAACACCACGACATCTTCCTAGGGGAATTTCCCAGCTTTTCACCTCCCCATACCTGGGTGCTTTGGCAATCCTTGGTACCACACCAAGCGGATGGCGTGACAAATGCTTGACACGGTTGGGTCTCCTCTAGCTGCTTTGGCCTTGGGGATGTCCTGGGATGTCAGAGCTCTTCTGCTGCCGCCAGCACTGGGATGCAGCTCCTGGGCGAGAGCCGATGGCTGTGGATGCACAGGCTGCTGGGGAGCAAGATGTTTTTCCCTGCACTTCCTCTGCCCCCTCCTCTGACAAGGCATTACCTAATTGCCCCTGACAGCATTTCTGTTTAGTCCAGGGCTTAATCCTCTGGGTAAGAGCCTTGCTTGCGTCCGAATGCTAATTATACCTAATGCACAGTAATGTGCTTATCTCCGTTGCGTCAGATATCCCACCTCTGGGTTGCTGGCCAGGTTAATCATCCTTCTTTTAGTTTTCTTTGAACTTAAAGAGGCTTGAGCACTACTGACAAGTGATGACTTTTTAATCTGCCCCCTCCTCTCCTTTAATCTCTGATTTGCTATGGAAAATTTCCCTGACAGATAACACAGATGCCTCACATGACTTTCTTCAGACAGTTCCAGTGTAGGATCTCTTCCTGCTGTCTGGTAACTTCAGGTACAGGCTTCTTCATGCATCCTGTTATCTTCTTGGTGTCACCCAAGGGTGTCAGGAACTGAACCTCCATGAGCTGTGTCCCTCCACACAGTGATGCAGTGGAAATAGACAGTTTCCAGGAAGAAATACTCTCTTTTTTGGTAATAATTCTGATGGTAATTTCTTGACCTCGAGAGCCACTGGCATCTTTCTTGCAGCCAGGCTTTCATCAGGAAATATTGTATCCAGTGTGAGATGCCTGCGAGGAGTGAGGAGTCTCAGCTCCAGTCTCAGCTGCTTGAGCTGGCTAATCATAGGGGTGGAAGGAGTTCATGCAGTTTCAGCTCTTTCTGATCCCATTTCACATAGGATGTCAGCCCCTCTGTTCTAGCAGCGGTTGTAAGACCACAACCAAATGAAAGAGGATGTACTCCAAAAGACAGAAACTCACTTCAAGTTGAACTGTATTGCCATAACAGCCTCCCAGATGGAGAGCATTGGAAAGACAACCTCAGTTAGGTGCTGACACCAAGGAAGGCATTCAGTAATGCAGGAGATGCAGCACCACTCGCAAAAACTCCCCACAGAGGAGCCTGGTGTGCACCGCTGGGCACCTGGGCAGCAGGCACCAGCCGCCTGCCGCCACCACCCCTGGGGCCCCCTGGTGCTGCAGATGTGCAGGCTGAGCCAGCCGAGCTCACAAGCCAAGGGGCTGCCAGCAAGCCCTTACCAAGGGCTGCCGGGGTCAGAAACTGAGTGGCCCCGTGGATGGCAGAGCCTGCTGCCTGCTGAGACAAACCACGGCTGCTGCACGAACCTTTTTGCCCAGCACTGAGCCCTAATTAAGAAGAAACAGGCATGACTGCACAGAAGCACAACTTTCTCTCATAGCTACTGGGTGCATTCACACTTTCCAAGCATGAAAATCAAAACCTTTTTCCCCCATGGGGAGAAGGACTTATCTCTCCACCAGGTTTTGCAGCCAGCTTCGCTTGCACCCCCCCCCCCACTTCCCTCATTTGCTTTGAGCTCCCAGCAAATACTTACAGTCCCAAGGGCTCCTCTTGCAAATCATTCAACTCCTGTCCTGCAGTCTGGGTAGAAAAAGTCTCGAGGTGTCCTTCCTCCTCCAGATATACCCTGCCAGCAGGTGACATCAGGACACAGGGCGCCAATCATGGCCAGAGCCCCCACGGGGGGGGCGGGGGGGGGGGGGGGGGTGCATGGCCCTGGTGCTCTGCAGGCACAGCTCCAGCGAGGCCTGGGGGAATAGTGGATGTGCTTCTTTCTGCAGCATCACCCTAGAAGAGGTTGTGGTTTCTCCGGAGCTCCGGTCGAGAAATTGCTAGAGATGCAAGGAAATCATCAGCCCTCTGTGCTGTGCCACTGCTTGTGAGCACACACACACACACACATGTGCAGAGAAGGGAAGGGAAGGACTGGTCATAACCACCCCACATCCCTGCCCTGGGCTGCCGAAGGGATGGAGACGCTTCCAGCAGACTGCTCGGTTGTGCCGCAGGGGCTGGGACCCACCTGATTGGGGGTAGCAGCTAGGTCATGTGTGGGTACTGTGGATGCTATCTGAGAGAGGGAAGAGCTGGTGCCTCAGTCCAAATTCCAGCCCAATGAAACCACACTTAATTTTATCATGTGCTTCATTTCTCTGGTGCATTTTAATAGCCCATTGTGACTGCCTGGGAGACTGGTGTCAGAGATTTGGACAAAGTGCATGGAGTCCATAGACAAAAAGACAAGGACAAGGGTCCTGCTAGAAGATGCTAGATAATCTTCATCTTCAGCTGCAGCAGCACAGCACATCAGTCATGGGCTTGAGCCTAACCACAGGGTGAAAAAACTGTCCTCTGGATCTGCTGGCTCTGGTGAAGTTCTGCTCAATTACCTTCACTGAGCAACCAGCCCATGATGTGGGATCGAGGACAAAATATTCCTGGAGGAAGTAGGTGCACAAGGAGCATCAGAGTAGTGCAGGGGCAGAAGGAGCTGAGGAAAGGTCAGGGAGAGGCTGCTTGTGAAGTGATGGGTGGGTTTTGCCTCAGGTTAGGCTAGAGGAAGGATCTGGAGCATCCATGCTAGCCAGGGGTGACCGCATGTGTCTGAGAAAGGACAGTATCTGTCTGACGCAACAGACCGTGGAGGAGGGGACCCATGGAGCAATGCTCTGCTGCTGAGCCAAAGCCTGCAGCCAAGGCCTCTGGCCTTTCAGATGGCTGAATCCCTCAGTGAGACTCTCAGGTTACATTTAAAACAATCGATCAGGTCCTACCCTTTGAGTAGGCACAGAGAAGCTGGGAAGTAAATCCTGAATGCAGCTGAGGGGCTGCCAACTGAGCAGAGAAGCAGAGGCAGCAGAGAAGCAGTGTTCCCACGTGTTTGAGGATGATCACACAGCTTTCAGAGGCTTGTGTGATAATTTCTGGGCATGGGAAGAGGACGGGGGCAGCATCGTGTTGGCATCATCTCTACTTGCAGTGACTTGAGCTTGCACACAAATGCACCGAGATGGATTGCGCTCAGCAGCTCCTGACAGCAGAAGTGATTTCTGTGGGCAGGAACCTGTTTGTGTGGATATAAACAGGTGCAGCCTGCTGGCAGCAGGCTCTGTCCCATCCCTGCTGCTCATTCCCATGCCTCCATCTGCTTCAGGCAGGTTTCCGGGGGCTCCCCCTCCCTTTCTGCCTGTGTGGGTAGAGTTGATGGGAAAATCGTCTTTACAGCCCCCCAGACCTCAGGGGAAGTGTGCTTGCTTTCTTCTTGTCCCCCCTCCCTGCTCTTTTGAAACCTTACAGGCTTCCTTTTTCTTAATCTTAAAAATTTACGTTTTCAGGCCGTTTGTTTTTGAAACATCCCCTTTGTTTTCCTTTGTTTTTTCTTTTTTTTTTTTCTTTCTTTTTTTTTTTTTTTTTTTTTTCCCCAGTGAAAGCAGGCTCATTTCTCTATATAAAAGTGGACACATGGGAAAAAAATTCCAGTGTGTCACACAAAGCTATTTTTTGCTCACTGAGAAAGCGTGGCAGGAACTCCCGGAGCAGCCCCACTCATTGCGTTTTTTCTTATCCCCCACTATGACCAGGACATTTCCCCTCTCCTCTCCTTCTCTCCCTCCTTCAATCTCCTTTCTCTGCTTTGTTGGGACCCCATCCAGCCATGTTGCCCCATCCAGCTGTGTTGCGCCAGCTCTGTGCCACATGGCTGGATGGGGAGTTTTGTCCCGGAATGGGGTGCTTGATGATCCCTTCCTAGCCTGCAGCCCCTGTCTCCCTGCCCAGGCTTGGTCTCATCTGGCCCCAGAGAAGCCAGTGCTGGCCTCTCAGGCCACTGCATCCAGACCCAGCTGCTTTAGGAGCTGCAGGGGCCGTGTGGTGGCAGGGGTGTTGTCCCAAAGGAAAAACCGAGACCTTCATTACCTCTGGCCAGATAAGTCCCTATTCCAAGGAACTGCTTAAAGATATCTCCGAGGTTTCTGACCCTATTTGTGAGCTGGTGTTGCCATGGCAACAGTAGTTATACCAAAAATAGCAGCTCGCTTGAATGACAAAGACAACACTGGTTTACAAGATAGTGACTTTTCCAGGGCTGGCTGAGCTCATGAGACTGTGGGAGGAAATCCAAAGGCAGGGCTCAGGCTGGGGATGCAGTGGATGAGGGCGGTGTCTGGCATGGGCTACAACAACCCTTTTGAAAGAAACCTCTACCAGCTTATGCCAGGTGCTTGTGAGACTTTGCTCTGTGTTGATAGAGTTTTATGGCTTGTCAGACAGACATAGGTACCTGGGAATGAACAGGGAATCTCCGAGGCATCTGCAGGTAAACATAGGTTTCCCACATAAAGATAGGCAGCCTAGCAAATGCTTTTGCACTCCTGGCAGGAGGAAGAGAGTGGTAGGACCTTGATTTGGAAAGAAATCATCTGTTTGTTTTGTAGGTCAGTGAAGTTGTCATGCCAACAGTATCTTGGTGAGAAGCCTGGTGTACTAAGGTGTCTGCAGAAGAAGACTCACTTGCTGTAACTCTCCTTCCGCAACGCTCGCCATGTTGCTGAACGGTCTGTCAGCTGTGCTAGCGAAAAAAGGGAACCAGCTACAGAGAGCTGAGACAGTATTTAGCTGCTCGAGTACGTGCAAACCAGTCTGTCAGAACTGCAGAGAAGAAGGCATCCTCATGGAGAGTCCTCCTGTCCTTCCTCCAGGAAATCAGGGGCCACTGTTCTGGTTTCGGGATGAAGCACCTGTAACGGCCTGCAATAAACACGGGGCTTTGCTGACTTCGGGGGTCTGTGCCTGCTGTTATGCTGGGTGCCTCTGTGCTCAGCTTGCAGAAGAGCCTGGTTTCCTGAGTTTCATTTCCAGTCATGCCCTGGAGACTGCCCTGGCAATGAGGTGGAGGTGAAAGAGGCTAAGGCCTGCTTTTCCACTGCCAGGGCTCCAGAGAGAGATTTCCAGGGTCAGTCTGGAGAAAAAGGCCTTTTGAGGAAAAATAAATCAAACCCTAAGGCTTAGTTAAACTCCCAGAAATGTCCCTGCCTGTGTTAAAAAGTAGGTGACACCAGGGACTTCACACCGGTGGCTAAGTCCCTGATGTTTCCTACCGGGGGGGCTTGGTGGCACCAAGCTGCTCATGCAGCCCCATGTTACACATCCGAGCAGTCCGCTTGTGCTGCTGTCCCCAGGCTTCCTCGGGGAAGGCGAGGATCCTGCTTTTCCCCTTCAGTCAAGGTGCTTAACGTGCATGCCAGCACATCGTTGCAGGCCCCAGGCTCTCAGGCACCAACACTTTAGGACGTGCCAGGGCTTTTTATAGCAGACAATATAAAACCCGTGTAGCCTGTCATACACTTCATTAGCTACCAGAGAGTTACATTTTCTTGCTCTGAGCAGTGAGCCTGGCCTTTCTTCAAACAGATAACAAAGTCTTGCCACCTAATGCTCTCAAGAAGTACACTGTTAGGATTTTAATAATTTACACAAACATTTTCCTGATTGGTATTAACAAAAAGAAAAGCAGAATGATTCTTCTCATTTTTAGATAGTACTTTTCACCCCCAGATCTCAAAGTACAGGGCAAATTTTCATCACCCCTATTTGTAAATATGGAAACTGATGTACAGAAATCTCAGAGACCTGCAGAGACCCATCCACCTAGACATCTACTGTGGGGAGCAATGAGCTCGGCCATGTAGCACAAAGAGCTCAGTAGTTTGTAACTGCTTTGTGATTCATCATTTAGGAGCATCCCCCTGCTCAGAGCTGAGTTGTCCCAGGAGAAAGCAGTAATGTGAGTAAGCGTCCTTTCTGTGCTTAATATCTGTAATACTTTGCTTAATATCTGCAATACTTTGCTTAATGTCTGCAGGCAGGCCGTTGGTAGTGCTGCAGTGGGACTGAGCTTGTTAGATCATTTTAAAAAACTTCCTTTTTTTCCTGTTGTTGCTCTGCCAACAATTAAAATATCTGTTTTTCTTTTATAAAATTATTTTCCTCCTGAATGCCATTTACCAAACAAGCTTAACATTAAAGTCCTGAACTAGGACATTTTTTCACTTTTTTGATCAAACACAAGAAGTTAATCTTGTTGTCTGTCTGGCTGCCAGAAACCAGAGCATGTTATTGCTATTAAAAATGTACCTGAATAGCACATTTTTTACAGTATTGTCTCAAGAATCTTCCTTAGATTTTTTTTTTTTTTTTTTTTTTTTTTTTTAAGTTTCATTATTGATTCCTTCTGTATGAATTACATGCCATGTACCTGCAAGCGGTGATTTAATGACCCACTAGCACTGACTAAAAGTGATCACACATTGAACCAAGCATGGAAGTAATATTGTCTTGTTTAGCTTCATTGCTAAGAAGAAGAAGAAAAAGAAGAGGCTACTTTTTTTTTTTTTTTTTAATTTAAATGGAAATCAGATATTTTCAGAAGTTTATTCTGTTTAAAACAGTGAAGCAAATGATTCAGTGTCACTGGGCTAAGAAGACAAAACCATGCACTAGTCAGCTCCAGATGTCTTCTTTCCTGACAGCTCCTCTTCTCATCTTGCTCTGAATGATCAATTCTTTCTCCTTGGCAACCAGCAGCCCAATCAAGAGAGGCTCTTCTAACACATTTTGGTAAAATGTTTCTTCTTCTTAAGGAGACACATCCACTCCTATGGTTTTCACACCATGCTACAGACTCTTTCCTCCTGATACTAGATAAAAGCGCTGCTGTGCAATCCCATTCAGTTCAACTCTGCCACCACCACCATTATTAGAATTTTTTTTTTTTTTTTGAAGTAACAGATGAGGCTTTCAAATAGAAATTATTGCTTTTGGGGAGCATCTTGCATTCTCCTTGGGAACATTCAGCTAATGGGCAGAGGAGGCTGCTCTTCCTGCTCCATTATCTTGTCTCTTGGGTGGCTGCTCATCTCCCAGACACATGGATGCTAAATGCTCTAGATGCCATGCTACAGCAGATCCCTGATGAAAATAACCACAGAAGGGGGAAAAAACAGGGGATGGAAATGTAAATCATATTTTTTAAAAAAATAAAAACCTTCTTTTATTGATCAGGTGTATTACCATGGACTAAGCCTTATGTTCTTCCCTCAGGGTTTCACAAATCCTTAGGTTTTAATGTTTCTTTGTTTGTTTCTTTTGTTTGATGTTATGTTTTTTCACTGGCAGATTTCAACCCTTCCTTTAATTTAGACCCAGTACATGCTTGCTTTCAAGTGGAGGTACACCCCTCACAAAGTGAGTTAGATCCTCTTACTGGGAGGCCCCTGAGGCCATTTCTGTGCCAAGAACCTGAAGCTGCAGCCCACTTCTGGGGTCCAGTCAAGTACAATAAGCACATAATGGATGAAGTGAGCTGGTTAGGAGCTATCACTACACACTGGGCATACCCGTGTTGCACAACTCACATGTTCACATACACAAAGATCAATTTGCAGGGTACATAGTTGAAGGCATACAGTAACCATAAAGGTTAAAGGTAGCTGTACAGCAAAATGCATATAAATGAAGGGGGAGAGGGGGAAAGGGGAAGACTTTCCCCGGTGACCAGCTCGGAATGGCAACAATGGGGTTCCATAAGAGCATCCTCCCTTGAGGGTCTCACCAGTGCAGCAGGTGATGATGACAAAGGTGATGAGGATGACAATTGCTTGCCATGCTTTCCCTTGGCATTATATAATTTTCATCAGGACCCACTTATTGATTATTTCTGGTTATAACTCTATTAGCTCTGGGAGGATAACGCTAATTACATGCAAATGTTGCACACTCATTGGTTGTTAAGCTTCTGTGTGTATATATTATTGGATGATAGCTACTGAGAATTTAAATAGCTTACCACATTTAGTTTTCTATTTTATATACTGAAGTCTACAAAACAAGAGGTGAAGAAATAGAGGGAGGAGGGCCAGTTCTCACACCAATGCTTTCAGTAAGAACCTGCCACAAAGGCACTGTGGGGGTTGGCAGGGGCAGGGCCATGGGAGCCTTAATACAGGAACAGCACAAGTGCAATAAAGGAAGAATGTTGGCACAGAGAGGCAGATAACCACCGCCTCCCCAGCTCCAGGGGAGGCTGCACAGCTGCAAGCAGCGTGCCCTGAGCACTGCTGTGGCTGAGGCACTGAGGCACATGGAGAGCCAGCAGGGTCCTGGGCACAGGCTCACACCAAGCCGTGAATTCCAGCACGAAGTTGAGCTCTCTGTTGAAGTGAGCATTTAGCATGGGCAAGGCAGGGTGCAGCTGGCAAGGAGATTTTCTAAGGCCAGCAGAGAAAAGAGGATGCCACGGCTCTCCTGATTTAGTCCCAGCTTCAGCTCTGGCTGCGTCGGAGGGAAGGAAGCTGCGGAGCATGTGGGAGAGCTTGGATAAATACCTCCCTAACACCCTGCCTGACGATCAGCTTAGGGCTGAGATTTGATTACACTTGTTGAGATCTGACCTTACATAACCACCCATTTTCTGAGAGGCCCTGAAATAATCCAGCCCCCTTTCAAATCCCACGCTGGAGGGTGACTCCTCCAGGATGGCAGTCCCATGAGAGGCAGGCTCCTGCCCAGCAGCCACTGAGAGGACAGGGGGGCAGAAGCTGCTTTCCTCCACACTTAGCCCTGGAGTGCAGGGCATGCAGAGGAGAGACACCTGTTCCCTGGAGGCAGGGACCTTCTTCCCTACACCCAGCCCTGTCCTTCCTCTCTCCCTGTTCGCTTCCACTTTTGCTCTCTCCTTAACTGGGCTGCTGTGTCCATCCTCAGCATTTCTCAAGATGGCCTCTGGAGGAAACAGGCTCTGTCTGCCTGCACCCTGTCACCCCCAGCCTCTTTCCCTCTCCCTGCCTTGCCATTCTCTTCGCTCCCCCAGGGGAGGCAAGGCATGTAGGAGAGACATGTGAAGTCTTTGCACACCTTGAGGCTGGAGACAAGGGTTATGGGATTAGCACGTTAACTGGCCTGAAAGAAGCTTAGACAAGCATTAAATCTCCAATCTTCTCTCCATCTTTCTAGGAAATCTCTTCTGGAGGAGCTGGAGAGATGGAGCACCCAGTCACGCATTCTGGGTTCAGCTCCCTGCCTGGCTGAGCGCCCACGAGCCTTGCAGCCAGGTGGTTTGAGGGGATTGCTGGGGCTCCGGGGGTGGGAAGCTCAGCTGAACCCTTCCCAGGGGCTCTGTGCCTAGCCCCATCCCCTCTTCCCTGCCCACCCCAGCAGCTGCACACACTCTCGCAGTGCTTTAGGAGGGGCAGATGGCACTGAGAAGGGAGAAGACAGGCACCACGTGTGCTGGGCACAGCAGGATCAACCTCAGGATGCCACCTTTTAAAGCAAATCCTGGGTTGCCTTGAGCCTGTGTTTTCTTCACACAGAACGAATCCATGTTTCACCAGCTGCGTTCCCCGAATTATCCTGCTTAACCAGAGTTAAAGAAGGCAGTGCTGGGTTTACCATGAAGCTGGGTGGCACCTCCTGATGCAGTGAATACTGTCTCATACGGCAGGGAAAGGCCCCGTGTCTAAATGTCCTGACCTGCTGCCTTCCTGTGCTCATCCTGTGACTCCCTCAGGCCTGGATCACCCTGTGATCTCTGTAGGAGACCTCCAAATGCAGCGAGGGACACTACCCTGCCTGGGGACGCCTGTGGCCAAAAGAGATGCTACCCCTACAGCAGTTGGTGACATCAGTTTGCTGCACCATGAGGTTGTCTTCCCAGTGTAGTGGCTGTAGTCTTCCTGGAAACCATGAAAAGCTTGAGGGGGAGGCAAGGCTAATGACAGTGACAGGACTCGGCAGTGTTATTCATTAGCGAGCAGTGTGAGCCAGCAACACCCTGTGCTGAGTTCAGTGCAAGTGCAAATGAGTAGCTCCAGACCAAGCTACTTTACAAGAGCAGTGGGAAAAATATTACATTATCGAGCCTCTTAAAACTACAAAAAAGGATTCCCCACCCAGACTGAAATCTACCTTTAGTCCTCATGCTGGTGCTTTCCAGCCTGGGAAATTTCAGCACCCACTTTGAACGTTTTACAGTTAAATAGTAGATCAAAGTACAGGATTATAAGAGGTGATGTTTTCCTGAGTTAGTCACTTCTAAAGGCTATAAAATAGTTCCCTTTCCTCAAATGCAGCCATCTCTTCTGGAGATAACATTTAGCAGCACACCACAGCAATGTAGTACCAGGCAAAAAAATTCCAACATGGAAATGGTGGACAGCTTGCGGAAACAATCCAAACACAAATAAAAAAAAAAAATACCATGCCTTTTTTTTTTAATCTTAAAATTGTTAAGAAAGTTCAGGATCTGTTGGTCCAATAAGGTGCTACAGAAGGCATTAGACAGCTGGGAGTAAAGGTTGTAGTTGAAGGATATGCATTTAAAAATTTGAATAAGGTTTTGAATATTGACTTGTAATAGATGCTATTGGTTGGTTACATGTATTAATGTGGTCAACTAATTGTACTACTGACTGTGGTCAGTGTAAAGAAAGAAAATAGGACTGAATGATATTTAATACTTATTTTATTTAATATTTGATTAAATATTTTAAATATTATTTTCCAACTAAACCTACATTTGAAACATGGCAATTTCTTTTGCAACGAAGCGGGTACAGTCTAGCTGTTGTCCTTGCCTCCTTCTGTCATAGAAGTAAGAATTGGCTGGGGTTGGACAAAATCTGCCAAGAGATGATCTTTGTTGCATGGCATCAGTTTGTCAGAGATGAAATACTTGGTGGTAGGGATTTGCTTTCAGTGATGTTCTGCTGCAACACAGTTCAAAACCTGCCTTTCTTCCAGCAGATCAGTGACGTGGTTCCCCAGCGGGATGCTGGATGTGCCAACCTGAAGGATGACGCCTGGTTTCTAAGCTCCCATCTGCTCTCCATGGTACATATCCAATGTCTGTGGTTTCTTCTCACCCCTCTTACCAACAAGAAGTTGAAGCACAGAGCAATGACATGATTTGTCCATAATTACTTACTGGCTCATTTCTAATCTAGTAGTAAAACCCATCTTGCCTGTGTGCTAGGCATTCATGCCAGTATAGGCTAAGCATACATACCTGTGGTGGCACACAGATGTACATACCTACACCTCTATGCTCATGTTTGGGGATATACTGGTCTTGACGTATGCTCACGTACATTTAGAAATAGTGTGTATATACCTACACAAAGACACAGGCAGTCTAGTATTTATCTCAATAAATAAATACATAAAATAATAAAGCCATTCAATCCAACCATTCCACAGCAAAAACGATGACAATAACTCTAGAGTTCCAATTGCACTGGTTTCTCTGTACACAGCCTCTAAACCCAAGGACCCAAGGAAACCTCAGGCCAAGCCGTGGGCGAACAGTAACCTCAACCCACACACTTTTCTGGCCAGGGCGTTCTGGTCCCCAGTGCAAACTGGAAATTCTGCTGAAATTGGAGATAGTCAGGACACTTCTAGAACCAATCCAAAAAGTTGGATTTATAAGACATGGAGGCAACAAAATAAGACCATCTTCTCAAAGCTCCCCATAGTTAACACACCCAGCTCTTCACAGCTTGCCCAGGCCTGTTCACACAGTCCAAGCCACCAGAATTTGGTATGGCCACTGCAAGAACTTGCTCTGTCCTTTCCCCATCCCCATGCCCACACAGCCCCTTCCCTTGTGCCAGCACAAGTGAACAAAGATGGAAGACTCTCCTTTATATACTTTCACTTTTGTATTTGTATGTATAAACTCACTGGTATATACTTACATATTTGCTTACCTATTTTTGGCAGGTATGTTTAAAACAGCTCAGTGCTGTGTTCAGCTCTCTTGTGCTGGCCCACAAGAAGGGTGAATGTAGGAGTGAGAAAGAGCAGCAGAGCATAAAATAATTTCTCTTGGTCTTGGAGCTAATTCATGGAGGCTAAAAGTGTTTCTAAGGCTACAGCTCTGGCTAAATGGAAATCTATTGCGAGCCAGAGATATGCTCTGTTTGTCCCTTGAAATGCATGAGGGTAGAATTCCAAGTGCCATCCATAGCTTGAATCAAAACCATGTAGGCTGAGAAAATCATCTCCCCCTTCTGAGATCAGTCTCAGATCTGACAGAGATTCCTCTTACTTAGTTGTCTGCAGCCTTTCAAAATCTGTGTATGATAAATATTTTCTAATAGACTCGTGGATCCTGGGCAGTGAATTGAATCCCCTTGACAATAGATTTGTTTTGCTTGGTTTGCTTCTGCAAATGCATTAAAAGGAGTCCATCAGTCATTTCAGATCCAGGTTTGTTGGTTGCAGACCAATGATCCAATTTGTTCTTCAATTCTGCGCTGAGGATTATGTGTGTGCAGGAGCTGTGTGACTGAAGAACTAAGTGGGCAATTTGTGAGTGGAAGAGGAAGATTAAAATCTGCTGATATTTCAGAGAGGAAGTGTTGTAAAATCTTTGTGATCATTTAAGCATTCCTAGGAAATGTGAGCTTATTCCTGAGGTAGCTGATCTTTGAAATTGCTTGTCTGAAAATGGCTGAGAGTTGGGAACATGCGGCTGGATGGGAACAATTTGCTGATTAAATGCAGCAGGTAGCATGTGCTAACCGGGAAAAAATGAGGTTCGTGTGTAACGACCCCCATTTACAAGCTTCCCACGTATGCACGGATGTACACGACCTGATTCTCCACTTACCATCAGTATAAATCGGTGTAACAGCAGTATAACAGCAGTATAACAGCGGTATAAATGGGGGTCAGCTTTTCAAATCCACCTTAATTACAGCATCCCGAGCAAGGAGGAAAATCAGTGCAACTAAAACCGGGGCTGAAAAACAAAGGGCCACCCCCAGGTGCAGCAGCGGGCACAAAGAGCCCGGGGCCGCTCAGGGGACAAAGCGGCGCAGGAGGCGCGCAGCGCAGACAAAGCGGGGCAGGGCGCTGCGCCCCCGTGCGCGGAGCTCCGCGGCATGCGGAGCCTGGCCGCGTCTCGGGGCTTCCTCTTCGAGTGGGTTGGTGGTGGCTTTTTTTTTTTTTTTTTTTTTTTTTTGAGCGTGTGAGTGTTATTTTTTTTTTTTTCCACCAACTTCCTTCCTGCTCCAACTGCCAAAGCTGAACGCGGAGCGCTGCGAGCAGAGGAGGACCCCGGAGGCAGGCGCCGCGCAGGCAGTGAGTGCGGACCCGGGCGGGGGGGGACCGACCGCGGGTTGGGGGGGCCGGGGAGGGGGCGAGATGCTGCGCCCCGCAACTTTGCGCCTTTGTTCTGGCTTGCGGCTCCACCGCCCAGGGAGACGGGCAGGGAGGTCAGGGCCCTGCCCGCATCCTCGGGGGAAGTTGGGCTGGGAGGGATGGAGATGGGCGGAGGGGCAGAGGAAGGGGGGGCGGCCCCTGTGCCCCCCAGGGTGGCGGGAGGGCACTGGCACAGGCAAGGGGATGGCGGCGGAGGGGGAACCCCTGCCTGGCACCCGAGGGTGCCGGGGCTGGCAGGCGCTGGGCTCCCCCTCTGCCCTCGCACCCCTGGGGGTGGGATGGGGGGTGCTGGGCGGGCAGGCGCGGAGCTCCCCCGTGGTGGAAAATTGCTGCCCCCCTGCCAAAGCCGCTAACCGGAGATAAGTTCTGGGTCGGGGGGAGGTTTGGGGGGTGAATTTGATGCGCAGAGGGAGCGTGGATAATATGTTGCCCCTGTGATACCCCTCCTCGTGCCCTGTGACAGCGGGGCGGGGGGGCTGAGGAGGTGCCCACCACCCACCCTGTCTGCAGCCCCCCGTCCCCAAATGCTGCAGGAGAGAGGGCAGCCCCCACCCCGGCACAGGCAGTGCCAGCTGTGAGAGCACAATCCCTCCGTGTCCTCCTGCAGCCATCTCTGGGGGGTCCTTAACACAGTCCTCCTGCTGCCTGGGAGCTCCTGGGCCTCAGAAGCACAGGCAATGCACAGCTGCGGGTTGGGGCTGTGGGGAAGCAAGAAAAATAGGGCAGAGCGGGGCACAAATCAGCCAGATCTCTCCTTGCGTAAAGCATTTATGGAGTTAATGCTTTTTGCTTTTAATATGTCTCATGGCCTGAGGCACAGGGGGTCTCTGTGCCAGGAGAGCCCATGGTCTGGTTAGTGGTACAGGAGCCCGGCACGCTGACAGGTGGGCGCTGACACACTTACCCACGGAGACTCAGTGTGCCTGAGTCCTGTAGCATCTCCCTGCTTGCAGAGTCCCCAGAGCTGGGGAGAGCAGCTTCAGTGCACAGGGCTGTGCCCAGCTCCAGCTCTCCCCACTACCTGCAGCTCTTCCCAGCCTCAGGGAGCTGTTGCCTGCAAGACAAGGGCAGGGGCAGTGGGAATGTGAGCTTTCCTCACAATCATCTCCCTGCCTGGGAGCATTGTAGGAAGGCAGGGTCAGGCCCACAGCTTGGGGAGAAGCACCCGAGTGGGGTCTGATCGGTGCCATCTTGCAAAGGCGCTCTTGAGCTGGGGGTTGTTCCTGCCAGGCAGCATGGCTGGTGCCGTTCTGCATGGCTCTTGCCACTGGCACAGCAGGCTGCCTCTGGACCCCTCTGGGCGGTTTTCAGAGCCTAAAAGCATCCCCGCTTCAAGTGAGCTGCCCCCTGGGCTGGGAGGGAAAGTCTGCGGCATGTGAGATGTAAAGGGAAGGTCTGAGGGATGGGCAGCAGTCAGCTGGTCCGGCCCTGACTCTGCCCCCTCTGTGCATGTGGCTGGTGGGATCTGTCTCTCCTTCTGGGTCTCTCCCCCTCCTGTGATTAAACCACAGCCTTGATATGTGGAGGACAGGGGCAGGCAGACAGCTCTGTTCTGTGGTTCTGGCGGGGAGCTGCTGGTTTCCTTCCTCATTAGGACAAACTCAGGTGCCTTTCCCATGGTATGCAGGTCCTCTGCACTCCTGGAGCCAGGAATGGGCATGAACTCAGCCCAGGGCATTTGGCTGCTGGGACACGCTTCTCTTCCTGTCCAGTTGAGCTGGGATTTCCTTTTATTTCCCAGCTGCCCCCCTGCACTAGTTCCTGACTCACAGCAATGCACTGTTGCAAAGCAGTCTTGCATCAGAACCGTTATCCATTAGCATGCCTGGCTGAGTACGCTCCTTCTTGTGCTGCTCGGTCCTTCTCTGTCCCTCTGTGTATGTATGTATATCCCCCTTGCCGATATATGCCTCCTTGAATGTTTTTCTCTGGTCTCACCTGTGCTGGGATTACACTGGGAGGTCTGCATATTACTCATTGCTGCCTGGTTCCACTTGCTGATTCACTGTGAACTGTTGCATATTTATTTATTTATTTCCGTTCTGTTTCAATGAATGAGAAAACTATACTGGTAGCTCCCTTCTGGGAAATTCTGGGAACATTATGGCCACAGCTGTACAGAGGTATAAAGGGCTTGATGGGGGAATTGCAAGGAACGGGGCAAAAAGTGAATAGCAGAGATATAAGTGAATAAAAAGTGAAAAGAGATAAAAAGTGAATGGCAGAGATAGCCTCAGAGAAGGAGTTAATGTAAGGATAAGCTGAAGTGAACTGAATGGTCTGTGTAGCTCAACCAAATCACCTCGCTGTCAAACAGCAAGGAACGGCTTGTCCCTTTTATACAACACCCACTGGCGCCGGAGGGCATGGCTTTGTCTTTTTGCCTTTCTCTGGAGGACGGGAAGGAGGTTAGGACCATGCGGTTGGCTCTGCCAGGCAGGCAGCTGACAGAGAGGACCTGGCGCAGTGCTGCTCACCTCTCCCTTCTTTTTGCTTGCCTTTGTCTTCTCTTTCCCCATCTTGTGCCCTCTGCCAGGCTGCCCATCACCCTTTCCCTACTCCAGCTCCTGTTTGGGATGCTACCCAAGCTGTTTCACTGCCAGCACTCAGCATCACACAACCTGGCTGTGCTGAGTGCGTGGCTGCGAGCCCCAGCCTTCCTGCCTCTCTTTTCCGAGAAGTCCTGCGGATGAAACGCAGGTATGTGGGGCAGCTCTGCAGCTGGGCTCGATGCAGTCACCCTCGTGCTTCCTTCCTTAGCAGGAAGGAGACCTGAGGGGTGTGAGGTGAGCTGTTCCCAGGAGCAAACAACAGGGATGCCAGCAGATAGCCCGAAGTGTGTGTGTTTCTTTGAGGGCTTTAGCGAACTTGCTAGTGGAAGGGAGCAGATGTCGGGTACTTGATCTTTTCATGAAACGCTGCCTCACTGCTGGCTTAGAACAAGAGGGCGAATGAAACACACATCCTTGGTTACATTCATGTCTCTGTGCCCTGCTGTGTGGCTGTAGCTCTTTGTGTGAGATCTCTGGCAGGCGCTGAAGCCTCGTGCGGTGGCTTGTAATTGCAGGCTTGCCGGCCAGAGATCATGCTGCAGAGCAGCTGTAAATCATGCCGGTTTCAGCCTCCGCTCCCGTGCCTCCTCCCCGCGAGGGAAGGCTGGTGTAGGTCTGCGTGTGCGCGGTGCCTGCAGGGAGAGGAGTGGGGGCAGGAGGGGGTTGTGTTCGAGCCTCGATATCAGCACAGCAGTGTCGGGATTGCAGCCGATCGCTGTCGCCATTTGCCTTTGACGATCCCGCTGAGTTCAGCGCCAGGCAGGTGCCTGCCTGACTGCCTGGGGACTGACCCACAACGTGCTCCCAGGGACGCTGTTCCCCTGCAGAGCAATCCCATTGACTGCTCCTCTCTGCTACCCAGACCAAGTGATCATGACTGAGAAGACCCAAGAGCCTCATGTGGAGGACGATGACGATGAGCTGGATGGGAAACTGAACTACAAACCTCCTCCCCAGAAAACACTGCAGGAGCTGCAAGAGTTGGACAAAGATGATGAGAGCCTTGCTAAATACAAGAAGTCCCTGCTGGGAGATGGACCTGTGGTGGCAGGTAGGCTGAGCATCCTGTAGGAATGGGAGATGTAGGGAGATGCACAGCAACAGTGTGCCTAGGGGATGGGGCAAGGTGGCCTCAGAGAAGAGGGAGCTTGTCTGACCAGACACTGCTTCTGATGGAGGACTGGCTATGGGAAGGTGGGGAGATGCATAAAGAGGAGGCAGAGAAAATGCTCTGATCATTACCTGCAAGGTAGCAATGAGTGCTAGCATCAGGAAGGGGCTTGTGGTGAGGGTGTGTGGGCCTTGGAGGACTCCTGATGGGTTTGAAATGTGAGGGGACCAGCCTGTGCTAAAACAGGACCTTGCTACTCAAAGTGATTTTAAGAGGGGAGTCACCTGTAGGGAAAAGACCTCCTGTGTATTGGGATGGTGGCTGGAGGGATCTGTGTTGAGCATCTGGGGTAGATGCATGGTCCTGTTGTGCTAAGAGAAGTCTGGTGTTGCTGGTACTGGGTGCTGGGTGCTTTGTGTAGTCTCTGAGTGGGAAGTCAGTGGCATTTCTTCTTCACTTTTCCCCCCAAACACTTAATTTCGCAACCTGAGAGCCTCCCCCTGCCTTTCCTCCCTGCAGATCCAACAGCTCCCAATGTGGTGGTCACCCGGCTCACCCTGGTGTGTGACTCTGCCCCAGGACCGATCACCATGGACCTTACAGGTAGGCATGGGCTCTCACTGGGCACACAGGGGAGCAAGCAAAGGCCCCAGCATGCTTCAAATTGAAAGGGAATTTATCCTTGGAATACTACAGTGGGTTTTAGAGGAATCCTGAGGGTATTGTAGCCTCGCTTTTTATTTTAAGGTGCATTTGTATGAAAAAGGAGATGCAACAGGAAAGTGTTGAGGGTCTTTCTCTTCGTTTGGATTGCCCTAGTAGCTCCTGGGGTTCTGCTGCCTCCTCTTGCTTCCTATCAGCTAAGCTCGTGAGCACCAGGGACACGCATGCATTTGGGCAGCGGGCTGTTGTGAAACTTCAGAACCAAGAAATGCTGCAGTTCCGGCCCCGGGGCACGCGGGGAGAGGACCAGGCTTCACCTTATATGGGCTTTTCTGCGCAAGGGGAAGCTGGGCCCGCAGCAGCCGAGAGGCTTCCTGCTCAGCTGAAACCGCGCAGCGCCCGCCTGGCCTCGCGGGCCGGGCAGAGGCTGTGAAACACGCTCAGCTCACCCAAAACTGGGGCTGGGCATGGCTGGAGCACGATACCCTCTTGCAGGTAGCTCACAACAGGCCTGCATGTAAATACATTTGCGTGTGTGTGCCCAGACCCGTGTCTCCAAGGGTTGTTAGGGCATTTTCAGTGCAGAAGTGGACACCGACACATATATGTACACGTGCTCAGGTGCAGGCAGTTTTGCATGTGTGTGCTCACTGTGCAGTTCCTTATACCCACTGCGCACTCGTTTTGCAGGTGTGCAGTCTTTTGGAGTGATCCTCACCTCCGACACCAGTCCCAGCCCCATCCCCCTGTGGGTGGTCTCTTCTCCTTGTGACACCTCTAGCTAATGGCTTGATCCTCTCCTTGCAGGTGACCTTGAAGCGCTCAAGAAAGAGACCTTTGTATTAAAGGAAGGAGTTGAATACAGAGTTAAGATCCACTTCAAAGTGAGTTTTTTTCCTTCTGGTTGCTTCTCCTCAGTTGCTGAAGCCAGTCACCTGCAGTCTATCAGATATCTAGAACTGGACAAGCTGGGCCTTGGTAAAGGTCCCCTAGTTTTAGGTGTCGTGCTGCCCAATGAGGAACTGGGTCTTTCCAGAGCATTATGTCTGCTTGCCCACCCCTTGGAAGAAGTTGCCTTCTGTCCACCCATTATGGTGAACAACAGGTTGCTTGGAAGTGAAAAAGGTAGTTTTTGGCTGAGTTTGGCTTGAGTTTTAGTCTTTAAGTCACAGAGAGTGGGAATGGAAAGGGAGAAGAAGACATAGTGGCCTTCCATAAGGTACTGGTTCGGGGTTCAGTCAGTATTGCTGAACTTGAATGCATAGAAAAGATTTAGCATTTGGCTGAAGATATCTGAATTTTTCTGTGTCACAATATGCCCAAGTAGGCTAATTTCTCCCCTCCTCCCATTAACCACTGTGTCAGCCATTTCTTCTGTTCCCAGCTGAAAATGAAACTTGATCACTTTGCAGTGTGGCATCTGTCACTGAAGTGATCACCTCCACAGATGTTCGCTGCAGGCAAAGCTGGGTTTGGCAGAGAGTACAAAAGGAAGGAGAATAGCTCTCCTGAACCAGATCAGGGAAACGGTTAATGTATGGGTTCTGCAGGAAAGATTTCCCTCCCTCTCTGAGGCTCACTTGCTGTCTCAGAGATGGCTTTGTCCCCGGAGACAACTTCATTTCTCTTTTGTGCTGTGAAATATTTCTGTCTGTATCTGAGCCCTGTTGATAGGAGATGCTTGGAGACAGATGAGCTACTCTAACCCTCTCCCTCAGTCCCAATGCTTGTAAGAACTGGCACCATGTGGATTCTCCCCAGGATGTAAAAGGATCTGCCCATCTTGTTACCAGATTGAACAGTGCTGCAGGAAGGCGGTGATGGTGGATGAGGACAGCAAAGGGATACATACAAGCTGTCCCTGGGAGATTTGAAGAAAGATTATTAACAAAATGGTGCTCTCCATCTCTTGAGGAGCCAGCTCCCCATTGAGTTTAGAGGGCATCTGGGAGAGCTCAGTGAATCTTGCCCACCTGTTTGTGCTGAAGGGATGACTCCAGTCACCCATCCCTGGTTTTCCATATGGAAGCTATTAACTGGGACCTCCCTGCTTCACTTTGCTTTGTCCTCATCAGCCTATTCTGAGAACCTGACTTACATACTCCAGTCAGCTTCAAAGTCAGGGGAAGGATGGGGAAAGGCAAGAGATGCCCTCAAACACACCGAGGATTTGTAGGTCTCTGGGTGCATGTGGAGAAGTGATGTTAGGGCTTCCCACAATGTGTCCTGTGCTGAGCCCTTGAGAGCAGTGGTGTAGAGATCCAAGATGGACATCTAAGGAGCAAATAACAGCAGACAGAGGACGAAAACCCTCCTGGTGACTCTTAATTCTGGTCACTTTTTTCAGGTAAACAGGGACATTGTGTCGGGACTGAAATATGTGCAGCATACCTACCGGACAGGAGTGAAAGGTGAGTAAGAGACCATCATGCCCTGTACACCCATGCTCCTACTCTTGCTCAAAGAAGTGTCCCTGCAGATTTGGGCCAGGACAGAGCCTCTCTTGCCACGCAGGAGATGAGACTTCTTGGCAGAGTGCATTACCCTGCACTTTGTGTCACCCAGGCCAACTGTTTCCTGTGCCTGTGTGAACTTGTTGCAAGCCAGCTCTGGTGTCTGTTTGCTGCACCACCATCTGCAGCAGAAACGTCCCCAGAGACACTGCTTAGACGGTGTTTGCCACAGATTTCCTCTGTATAGTGCTTTTCACCTCCCCCATCAGCATTTGAAGAGTGGCTCAGCCCTTGTGGAGTTTGTCAGCCATGAAAGTCCTTCCAGATGTACTTGGTAAAATTTAGAGCTGCTCTGAAACCCTTCCCAATGTCCATGCAGAACTGTGCTTGCCCATGACCTCTTGTGATTTTACAGTGGTGCCACATCTGGGCTTTGCAGAGGAAAGCCACATTTTGCGCACACATCCCACATTTGCATTTTCTGCAAGCAACCACCACTAAGGCTGAAGTCCATTAAGCACACAAGTAGCATCTTCTCACCAGAAAAGAGAAGTAGCAGGGGATCAAGAAAGACCTCTAGCCATGTGTTCTGGTGGTCACTCCCCTCCTGCAGCATGCACGTTTGTGAGGGTGCAGACTGAAGTGCCTGTCTATCTGCCCATCCATCCATTTATCCTTCCAGCAGTCCTGGTGTTTCACTTGCCTGCTTTCTCGCTGCCTCCACTGAGTGTTCCCCTTGTTGACTACCATCCCTTTCTCTCCATCTGCTTCCTTTCTGTCTTATGCTCTTGGCTTATGCTCTTGCCTTCTTGTCTGCATTATCATTTCCCCACCTGAGGAGCTCATTCCTTGTGGATTGTTTTCTCCTAGTGGACAAAGCCACGTTCATGGTTGGCAGCTATGGGCCACGGCCAGAGGAATATGAGTTCTTGACGCCTATTGAAGAGGCTCCTAAGGGAATGCTGGCTCGAGGTACCTATCACAACAAGTCCTTCTTCACGGATGATGACAAGCATGACCATCTCACCTGGGAGTGGAACCTGTCCATCAAGAAGGAATGGACAGAATGAGTTCACCCAGTTTGCCTTCCCCCTTCCCGTCCCCTTGCCTCCTGCACCAGTCTCCAGGTGGGCCATGCCCACCACGCTGCTCCCTCCTGCCACTGTGGCTGGTCACAGCCCTTGCAGCCCTTCCTGAGGGTGCCAGGGCTCTGTGCCAGCCTTGGTCAATGCACAGGCATGGCAGGTGGCCTTGGCTGCTTCTTCTGATACACTGAAAATAACCCACCCGTTCTCACCACTGCCCCATCACGACACATAATGGTTTAAATTGGGAAGCATCTCCCTCCCTTTCTCCCAGTACTTCCTCCTGCCGCCTCCTTTTCTCCTTCTATACCAACTCCGGTCCCGGAAAGTGCCTTTTCTAGGAAGCAAGATCACCTCGCCAGCTCCTTGAGTCTCCTGGCAGGGCGGACTGGTCCCTGGAAAATCCCTCTCTGAGTTACACTTGCCATGTGCTCTGACTCATTGTAAATGGCTACTTACCTCCCGTGGTGGTCTCCTGGTTTGTATCTGGTGCCCTACCTTGTTGAAATTCATACTCGTGCAGACAAAATCAGTCAGGGGGATGCAGCTAGATGCTGTAACAAGACTTCAGTGTCTCAAGAATAAAAATGGTTTCTTTCTTCTTCTCTGCATGAGTGTTTCATTCTTTTCTAGAGTGTGGGTACTGTTGCATCAGAGTTTTGCAGTGAGGTATGTGTGGGGACTGTGTTATAGGAAGGCTTAAGAGTGTGTTTCATAAGGGAAAAAGCCCTTCTGCTTCAGAACGTCGACAAAACTCTAATGAATAGGAAGCCAAGAGATATTTTTCCCCTTAAAGGCTAATTATTTCAGAGTGGCTTCCTTCAGGGTGTTCATGAACCCTGTTTTGAAGCCCAAACTTGCCCACAATCAGGGTGGGCTTCAGGGCTAAAAAAGCCTCCACCTGCCATCCAGAGTGGCAGCTGAATGAGCCCAGGAAGGTAGCCCATGGCTTTCTCATGTTTAACATTTACCTGGCAGCTGTAGCTTCCACCAGCCAGAGGAAGTGCAGGAGCTGTGTCCCACTGGCTGGCCAAGCACGAAGGGGCATCAGCCTCTGTGAGACCCAGCACCTGGGGAGGTGCAGTGGCTCCCTCTATGCGGAGGGGTGTTCTCACAGCCTAGGGTGCCTGGTTGTGTGGGTGCAGGAGCTGAGATGTCCACCGCTGTGGGTAAGGGCACACTGGTGGCAGCATTGGTGAGCTTCTCCAGGGCTGATGCCCATGCAGCTGGGAGGCCCGGGGCTCTCTCCCAGCCAACACGTTATCTCAGGAGCTGAAGGCTTTGCCCCTGGCCAGCTGCTCCTTTCCCACCTCCCTGGGAGTGACTATTAGCCCCAGAAGCAGCTGACGTGTCGCTTGCCAAGGAGAGGAGTGGAAGTGGCATGGTGAGGAGAGGGCGAGCTGGCACCATGGGCACCTCCGTCTTCCCATGTCTCTTCGTCATCCTCCTTGCCGGGGGCTGTGCTGCAGACAGCGGCTCTGCATCCCACAGTAAGTCCGCTCTCCTGGGCCTGGTGTGGGGAACCCACCTCACCGAGGGTGTGCTGTGCAAGCTTCGTATCCTGTATTCTGGTGGGAGAGGTGTGGGAGCAGCATGAGGGGTGGGATGTCTGCGTGTGCGTGTGGCCTCTGAGCTGCTCTTCATGCACCCTCTGCCCAACCTTGACCTGTCCTCTCCAGGCACAGAGGAAGATGCAGAGAAACTCGTCCCCTTGAATGACATCGCAGACGTGGAGGCCTTCATCAGTGGGGTGGAGGTGGCAGTCGTTGGGTTCTTCCAGGTGTGTTGGCAGCGGGTCCCCTGTGCCAGGTGGGAGCTGGATCCTGCCTTGGTGGGAGAGCGGGGCTGGATGTGGTGTAAACACCTTCAGACAGCAGCTCCTTCCACAGAAAGGTGCTGGGGCTGTGACAGAAGTGTGGGGAGATTATGGGAGGGGTGTGTGGAAAGGGAGATGGAGCAAGGGGGGAATGTGAAGATGTTGGTGGGAGCCCTGGAATGGGAGAAAGGGAAATGCTGCAGGGGAAGGAAGAGGGTGACGTGGGTGGGAAAGAAAGCGAGTGCACTGGCACGGGGTGAGTGGGAACATCAGCTGTTTGCTCTAGTCACCGAGGGCAGAGCAAGGCACTGCCTTTGTGGTGGGGCTGAGGAAGCTGCGTCTCAGGGAGCAGTGCTGATATGGGTCTTCTGATTTCTAAGAGGGTTTGGGCCCTGATTCTGTGGCTGGAGGGCTGCCCAGGGAGGTGGTCGTGAGACAGATGTATGGCAACAGCATCTTGCGGCACACTGCAGAGCAAGGACCGATGCTTCTGCTGCAACAAGTGTGTGAGTGCTGGAGGCTTATACCCCGGGGCCTTGCTAAACACTGATCACAGAGCACCACCTGCCTCGGGTTGGGTGCCTGCAGGCATTCAGAGCTCCTCAGAGCTCCTGCAAGCCAGTGAGGCAATCTGCACAGGTAGAAGGAAAGTTGCTCAGATGTCTCCTTGCCCCTGGGTAGCTGGCTGGGGTTGTAGCAGGGCTCTGCACTTGGATCTCCTGCAGGCAAAGCCTCATGCCACTAGTGTCCCACGCCACCACATCCCTCCCGCTGCATGATTTCATTCACTGATGTTAACAAGATGCTGGTCCCAGGCAGCACAGGGGGTGCCAGGGCAGGGAGGGACAACTGTGCTGTCCTGCAGCGTGGGGACAGCACCGGCTGCCAGCAGCCAGCAGCTTGGCGTGCGCTCAATGTGTGGAGCACAACAGGGCTGCCTTTAAACAGCAGATAAGGATGTATGAGTGCCATGAGGGCTTGTCTTGGCCCTCTGCCCAAGAGTATATTCATCCAAATAATGCCCATGTTCTCTCTTCACCATAAATCACTTCCCTGCTGCAGCCTTTCATTTCACTGCAGCACGCAGCTCAGTGAGCTCCGCATATAATGAGTGTGGTTCTCCCTGACTGGGAGCTGCACGCCATGATAGAAAAACAGCATGCTGCTCCAGCAACCCCGTGTGCCTGTGTGAGAAAGTGGCCTGCTTGGCTGGGTTAAACCCCATTTTTCACAGGAATGATTGAAAACAAAGTGAGGTTATTCCCACACCATGCTTTAGTGTTCTCACCGCAGCCATGTCAATGAGCTCGCATTTCCAAAACAGGTCACAAGAGCTGTTTTTCTTCGAACGAAGAAAGAATTTTGTTTTCCATTCTCTCTGGGCTCGCAAACAGCTGAGCTGATGGTTCAAATCGAAAAGAAAAACAACAATTTCCAAGCACAGGCTGTGTCTTGAGGATTTAAATCCAGTAAGTAGGAGTATCAAAAATGCATCCCTCACAAGAAAAGCCAGGAATGGAAGTAGTAACGGATGCTTTAATACAGTCTAAGGCTGCAGTGAATGCTCTCAGTTGAAGGGAGCAGACCCCGGCTTTCTGAGGAATTGCACAGCTCTATGCTTTGACGCAGCTGTATTTGCTACATTTAAAGGGCAGATTTAAGACAGGAACTAGGATACCATTTTAAAAGGAACTACGATACCGTTAACCAGGGGTGTTTAAACAGCGTAACCCCACTGAGTCCAGAATCAAGAGGTTATCTTAAAAATGATGCATTTTTACCACTTGTATAGCACACATACGCGCACAAGTGCGCTGCCTCTGGGCTCTACGAGCACACCACCCCACATCACCCCTCCAAGAGCCCCCGGGCTCCCCAGCACCGCAGCAGGGCGGGGCGGGAGGAGGGCACGGGCCGGGCCGCGAAATGGCGGAGCGGGGGCCCCGCGGGCGGCCGGTAGGTGTCGGCCTTGCGCCGGCTGCGGCGGGGCCGGGTCGGGCCGGGCTGCTCCGCTCTGCTCTGCGCTCACCGCCCTCCTCTCTCTGTGCCCCGCAGGAGCCGCAGGGGGCCGCGGCGGCCCAGTTGCGCCTGGTGGCCGGCCGGATCCCCGAGGTGCCCTTCGGCATCAGCAGCAGCCCCGCCGTCCTGGAGCACTTCGGCGTCTCGGCGAGCACCGTCACGCTGTTCCGCAGGGTGCCGCAGCACATCTCCTCCACACTACTTTTGTTTTGCTTTATTTTATTTTATTTTATTTTATTTTATTTTATTTTATTTTATTTTATTTTATTTTATTTTATTTTATTTTATTTTATTTTATTTTATTTTATTTTATTTTATTTATTTTTCTATTCTATTCTATTCTATTCTATTCTATTCTATTCTATTCTATTCTATTCTATTTTACCTTATTCTATTTTATTTTATTTTATTCTATTTTACCTTACTCCATTTTATTTGATTTTACCTTTTTCTATTATTATTTACATTTTTTTTATTTTGTTAAATTACCCTGCTGACTAATTTTAGTGAGCGAGGTTTTACAGCAAGCGCTTAAAAACTGCCCCCAACCATGTTACAGAGGAAATGTAATCGCTGGTCGGTAGTGATAACGAAAGGGCTTAAAGCTGCTCAGCTCTGCCTAGAGCTGGGAAGCCAAAGAGGGCTTAGCATTGAGTCAGCCTGCCCAAGCACGTAAAAGCTTGTAGAGCTTGCTGCTCTGAAGAGGTCTTTTACTTTTTGCATCCCTGACACGAGCAGTGTTTTTACACCTGATCAGATGCTCCATTTTAACCTTGTGCTCAGTGCTTTGCAAAGAATGATGGCTCTGTTTCTGAGCAGCTAGTCTGGAGCATGGTGTTACTTGGATGGGGTTTCTGTGGTTTTGGAAAGCCTCCTGAGACACATGAAAAGCACCTAGGGCCGTGTTACAGTGGATCAACACAGCAGTCTTGAAAACAAATCTTGCCAAGTGTTGCTTCAGGAAGGCAGAGCTGTCTGTCTCCCTGGGTGCACCACTTTGCCATCATGACTGAAAACAGATCCAGGCTGGGGATCTGCAGCTATAGATGCTCTGCCACCAAAAGAAGTTCCTAACACCCTGATCTGTCTTGGGTCTTACATTAAGTTTAGAAGATTTAATTGCCTAAATATGTTTTGGCCATGGACCCATTAATACTGTTACTTTGCAGTTTCTGAGGGATGGGTGTAGTGCAAATTCAATCTATCTATCTATTTATTTATTTATTTATTTATTTATTTATTTATTTATTTATTGACTCCAGCTATAGCTGCTGGTGCTTCACTTTGAATTTGAAGATATTCTTGCTGAAATGTAAGGAGACAATGTTTGGAAGGGCCATGTCCTTACTTAAACAATCCAAACAAAAGCTAAAAGCAGGCATATCAGCTACCTCCTGTTGCCCCATGTGGCACTTGAAAACTGGGTAGAGAGGTACGTCAGAGGGGGAGAGGGACACTAGGTGGTACAAGATGTCCTAAAAGGCTGTGAAGAGCTGTGTCACAAGAGCTCTAAGCTCACTGAGTAGCTCAGTGTAATAGAGGAGCTGGATGTGGTAGCTTGGCCAAATTCTAGATGCAGGTCATACAACATTACAAAAGCCAGTTTGTTCCCCTTTCTCATCTTTTCCTGCCCCGTGTTTACCACTGATATTATCCAAACAGTGCAAGGAGAATGATCTAAGAGTGACCAACAGGAAAGCAGGTCCTTTTGTTTAACTTTTTACTTTCCATGTGCAGATGTTGCAATTTGAAGTGACACCCATCTCAATGTTGGTTCTTAGGCATGCTGATTTTCTTCCAAAAACATTGAAAAGGTCCTTTGTTTTTGCACTGTGGCAGATAGTAGGATGACTGCATTGGGAGGGTATTTGATGCTTGAAGTGTATTTGAAGTGTTTGGATTGTGGGAATTTGTATTGTATTGAAACTTTATTGTTCACAGTCCAGTTTTTGCAGCTGAACTCTTGTTTAATAAGAAAAAAAAAAAGCAAGAAACAAACACACTAGTTAGATTCAAATGGGGTTGACAATTCTCTTACCTAATTTTCATTTTTCCTTAAATTTAAGTTATTCAGATGTTATTTTTCCTTTTATTCTGTGCTGGAGACTGTGTAGGAGTAAGGGGTTAGAGCTAAAAAGGAAAAGAAAAGAGAACTGAGACAGGAACTTGGAATGAAATACTCATTTGAAAAATATAAAGATGGGTGACCGGGATAGCAGTGAATCAGAGGCATAAACTCATTCTTTCCTTTTGCATAGTATGAAGCACATATAAGGCTGAGAAGTTTATAATTACAGTAGCAGGAAGGGCTGCTGAGACTTCTTAGCATATAGTGGAGCAAAACTGATTTATTCTGTTGAAGGATCTGGCCTGACAGACCTAAGAAGGACCTAATTAACAGATGCTAATAAGCTAATTATATAGAGTGATAAAGACATTTTGGCCAGAGTGTCAACTATTAGATGCAGGATAATTTTCACTTTTTTTTTTTTTTTTTTTTTTCTTCTTGGAATCCTAAATGTTGAGAGCAGATGAAGGATATTATTATCCCAACATGAAAACCAGGAGTTTACAGAAGCCCACAAAAGTCAAGATAAAGTTTTCCGTGGAGCCTAGGGTGCTTTTGGTTGGTTCCCAAGGCTTCTCTGATCTCGCCTGCTCAGGTGTTGCACTGGCTTGATCCCATTTACTCAGTACAGCTGTCCTTTCATTTTATTCTGGAGCACATCTGTGAGAGGAATCAGGCAGCACAGTCTGAAAAGCACCAGCTCGGTTTTCCAGACAAGGCACAGTGGTCCCCTACTAGATCAAAGATCTTGCCAGTGACCACGGAACAGCAAAAAGGGCTTCAGATGTCTGCACACCACTGGAAAAACTAACATGAGTGCTTTCAGAGGTTGTACACATGCAGAGAATAAAATACAGGGCGTGCATGTGGACATTTTCTCAGTGCCGAGAACCTCATTCAACACGTGTGTGAAAAATCTTCAAATCTCAGACTTTGATCCTATTGCTTGTCACAGCCCACCACCCCCATGGCCCAACTCAATCACCTCCAGCAGTGGTCCTGTACAGCAACTGTGCCTCATTTGGTGGTTTAACCATTATTTGATGTTTGCCTGCTTTTTTTCTGTTTACTAAGTAAAGCAAACCTCATCTTGGGGGTTGGAGGCTGTGAGTGTGGGGAGATGTGTGGCAGGATGGATAGTCCTTTAAAGCTAAAACGTGCTGTGTTTGATTTTATTTTATTTTATTTTTTCTGCTGTACTGGAAAAAAATCCTCTTTTTATTGGAGAGATTTCCTGCTTGCACAATGTTTCCAGGAAATCCATATAGTCCCGTGCCAATGTTTATTACTTGTAGAAGAAATAGAATAAGCAGATGAAGATTTTAAAGAGGGATTTAAAGCCAAAATCTACGTAAGGAGTTAGGCTATATTAATGATGTCTCCCCACAACTCTTGGAAGGGTTTATCAGCTAATCCTCCCTGTCTCCAGTGCAGTAGGAGCAGATAATGCTAGGGATGTCTGGTGCCCAGGGATTTCTGTTATGCCATGAGTTTGCCTTGTCCTTGGGAGACTGAGGGAGGGTAGAAGATCCTTAGCTCAAAGTGGTGGCAGACCTCTGTAGGTCTAATAGTTCTGGACCTCAAGAAATGGGGATTATATCCTGGAAAGGAGAGGAGGGTGGTGTCCAAAGGGTGGGTGTCTTTGTGGGTGAGAGCCATCAGCAGCTCTGGAGGAAGTTCTGAGAGGAAAGGACAGCTGTGACTGGAGGTGTCTTTGCATATCTTCAGGCAGACAATGACCGGAAAGATTTGGATGTGGACAGTGAGGACATCAATGCTGAGAAGATGAGTCGTTTCATTCGGATGAACGAGCTCCGCCTGGTGACGGAGTACAACCCTGTGGTAATTACCAGCTCCTCACAGCCTTCACCCCAGCACTCAGTCTCCTCCTCATGGGCCTCCTCTGGCCCAAGTGTTTATGCACATGGATGTATGCAAGGGTTGCACAGTGGTGTAGATGGGGATGGGGAAGACACACAACTCTTTGCTGCTACTGCATAGAGTGAGCGGAAGCAGGTGTAGCACCGGGGCATTCAGGTGGGGTGGGAAGGGGAAAGGAGGCAGTTCCTCTGGCCTTCCAGTAAATCTGGGGCATTGGTGGACAAAGAGCTGCATTTCTTACTGCTCCTGCTGCTTCCTCCCTTGGGCATTTGCTATGTCGTACTGTGCCTGCAGACCCTGCCCATCTCTGTGGCTGGGAAGCCTCAAGAAACATGGGAACCCAAATGACCTGCTTCTAGGAGGCAGGCTTTCCTTTGTCACCCAACAACCAGGGCCCAACATACACCTGGCTATTTGAAAGCATATTCAAAAGCTGGTTGGAAACTTCCCAAGCAAAATTTTTTCCCATCCCCAGCATCCCTCACCCCATAATTTGTCAGTTCAACAAAGCAAAATTGGACATAGGATGCTTCCTTGCTGGCCATCTTCATTAACTCACCCACCTGACAGACAATCAAAAGCTCCTGGTGCTCCTTTCCTGTAGAGAGGGTGGCTAAGGATTTAGGCTCCCCTGAAGTGCTAGCAATTCACTGGGCTGGTTGCTGTGAAGCCCAGCTGGCTGCAAGGCTGAAACTGTCATTGCTGATGGGGTCTTTTGCAGACTTCTGAATAGCTACAGCAATGCTGACCATGCTCAGTTTAATCAAAGGAGAATGGCCTTACCTGTTTCAAAGCTGTACCTTTTCAAATGGATGCCAAACATCAGCCTAGAGGGCTGGCACATATCCCAGTTCAGGTTCAGCCTGCCAGGAGAGAGAGCATTTTGTTTTGGAAATACAACATTTTCTTTCCAGAGAAAACTTACTGCAGAAGTTCTGTTCTACTTTCTTTGAAAGAAAAAGAAAGAAAGAAAGAAAAAAAAAAAAAGCAGATTTGTTTTTTGTTTACTTCATCTACCTAAGGGATATGAAAAGCATTTCAAAATGATGGAACATTTCCTAGGACAAAAAAGCTGTACTCTGCCCCACTGTCCTTACAGGTCTTTGAGATCACCCAAGTAACGACAGTGGGGATGTTCTTGTTATCCTCATAAACGGCCAGGCTTGTAGCCTCCACTGTGGTCTTTTTGCAATTCATCCGATCTTGTGTCTTTCTTCATATGTTTCTGATGATACTTGGGGTTCTTGCTCCTTGGTGTCCCATTTAGCACCCAGACTGTTTCTCTGCCCCAGAACCCCCAGGCTGTTCAGCCGTTCCCTCCAGCCTGGCTTGCAACACACATCCTGTTTCATTTTTTCCCCTGACACTGGATCCCTAGCAAGGTGCTGCAATTAACAGTGCCTCCTGCCGTCCAAGGCTTGAAGCCCTTCCAGGTCTGCTAGCATAGCTTTTTTTTTTTTTTTTCCCCATAAATATTTATTCCCAGTGCATATGCTGTTTACATCCAAGTATGCTGCAGGTCAGCAAGGGGTTGGATCACAGGGATCAAATTGAGTACTGCCAAGAGTTTCATTCCCTGTCCTGGGGCCCTCACTGTTTCACCCACGTACTTCAGTCATTTTTAGGCAGTGCTTACCATGTGTACTTCCCAGGAGAGTGCAATGTGATCCATTCATGATGATGAGCTATGCAAATCTCTTGCAAAAGGTTTTGTGGACAGACACACCTCTGTGAGGAGTTGCCAGAGGAGCTGCTGCTCGAGCTGTGCCCCTGTTGTCCTTGTGGCTCTTGGTGCTGCATGGCTTCACCCTCACTTTCAGCCCTGTCCTCTTCCATGAGGTCTTCTCTTTAACCCCGGTTTGCTTCCCCTCTACTCTCCCCTGACCCAAATGAAGTGATACAAAACACCACATCAGCATCAGGCTAAGGGAAAATCCTGGTCACGAGAAACTGGATGCCTTGTGGTGCACAGCCCTTGCAGACATGCACTCCCTGACCCCATCCTTGTTACTCCTGGAGCATGTGGAAACTTTCTCCTCCTCTGGGGAAGTGCTGGCGGGGATCTCTACTGCCTGCACCAGTGTGGTTTTGGTGGCATGGGTGAGGCAGCAGGTCAGCAGCAGCCTGGCCCCATTCTGTTTGGTTTGAGGGAGAGGCTGCAGGGAAAGGGGGATGAAGAGCGACTGAGTGCCTGGAGATGGTGCAAAGGTTTCCTGGGCAGTGCCAGCCTTGCCTGCTCACAGAGGGCCATTGTGCGCTGTGCCTGCCCAGGGCACCGCCAGATGCAGGTCCTTCCCCCTGCAGGGCTGCAGAGCCAATTCTAACCCAGAGCACTGCAGGCTGCCCAGCCTCTGGGGTTGCTGAAAAGAGGCTTTGGACTCATCCTTGTTTGATGCACAGCACAACGTGTTGCACAAAGGGAGCAAGGGGACACACCAACCCTAGCATCCCAAATTATTCCAGCCTGTTCGTTCCCATTTCAGTCAGGTGCTGCGCCCCAGAAATTCAGGGCACCACATTTGGTGGCCTTACCTTTCCAATTCCTTTTTGTCCCTCTAGATGACAGCTTGCTGCATCCAGGCAGTCCCCCTGCCTAGTCACTGACGGGCCTGAGGCCAGTGAGGAACACTTGTGGTCTTCAAACTCTTGGCTTTGGAATAAGCAAAACCAAGAGGTTAAGTGTTTCCACAAAAACCCAGATTGGATCCATCCTGCTGTAAAGGAGGTTGTCCTGCTTGTTGGGCTGATTTACAAAGAAGCCTCAGCTGAGGCATGAGGATTGATGTCCCTTTGGCAGTGCATCCAATGTGCATTAAATGCACTCAATCTCCTTGTCTGTGTGTTTTTCTCTCTCTGTCTGTGGTGGCCATGCTTTTGGCAGACAGCTGTAGGTGTGATGCACAGTTCTCTCGAGATTCACCTCCTCCTGATCACAGATAAGAAGTCCCCAGAGCACCCTGAGCGAATGCACAGATATCGTGCGGCAGCAGAGCTCTTTGAGAAGAAGGTAAGTCCAAACAGAGAGGAAGAGGAGCCATGAGAGAAAAAAATAGGAGGACAGTGGTTTCATCCATGGATGGGGTGGGCATCGTCTGCTGTTCTGTGCATTAGAGGAGCAATGGCCAAGTGAGATGAAAAGACAATTAGCTGGATCATTAAGTGGGGAAGTTGGATCTGTTCATCTTTTGTCAGTTTTGCCTCCGTGTGGGAAAAATATCCTTTGTATTCTGCTCCCCCACTCTCACGGTGGGACAGTGTGTACTTACTTGCTTCTGGTCCAGTGTTGTTCCCTTGCCCTGGGAGATGATGAACAGCTGCTGCACTTCAGCCCGGCAGTGGTCACATTCCACTGGTGTGAGAGGTGATCTTGTATATACAGCCTGAGAGATGCCAAAGAGCATTATATAAGTGACCAGACAGCAATTAATGTCGCAGAACTTCTTAACCCTTAGCCCTCTGGTTGGTTCCTGGGGAAAGAGCTATTTTAAAGGAATCATGGATGGGTATTGTCGGATTTACCACAGCAAGGTGGTGGGATAGATGGGGTATTTCAGAGAAATTTCCCCTGGTTCCCACCCCTGTGTGGGCAGAACTCCCCAGGCAATTTAGCTTTCCATGGATGATTTCTTGCCAGCAGCTGGATTACAGGGGAATTTGGGTCCAGGGGACAGAGAAAGGAGGATTGGGAACAGCAAGCAGACATTTAACGTGGGGAAGAATAGCAAATGGGAAGGGGTAGAGGATCACAGCAGTGGAGAAGGCTGAACTGAGTGGCAGTGAAAGTGACCATCCTGGGAGAAATGTGGAGCTGAAAAGAGTTGAGGTTTGAGAACAAGAATATCTGCATGCATCTGTTTGCAGTACTGAAGGAGCAGATTAAAAATCAAGTATATCTTTATCTCCAAGTGGGGGGGCCACCTCAGAACCATGCACACTCAGGAGACTTGGCATTTTTTTTTTATGGCAAGACTTCTTTTGACCTTGCCATCTCTACCACCCATTGTCAAGAGAGCAGGCAGAAACCATGCATGAAAGTCAAAAGGTCTTTTGAAAAGTGTTTTGCTTTAACAAATACATGCTGATAAAAGAAGACTCATTTATCTGAAAAATTCCAGCTGTCACATGTGAGATAAGTGTTACAATGACACCATTATCCTTGCCCATAAGCAGCACAGCCAGATCCAGGTCTCTCGCAAGCAGCTAACTTTTCTAAGACAATACTCTTGAGCACCACAGTCCCTTGCTGATGCAGCTGCAGCCAGTTTTCCCCTAATATGATGCCTAGATCTGAGTGAGTGGGAATAATTTTCCTAGAAATTTCTCATGAAGAATTGGATGAAAAGTTGTACTGAAGTACAAATAATTTAAGAATTACCAACAACCCAAATCTGAACTTTATCTATTTATTTTTTTTTTTTTACATTTGTGCAGGGAAGTTTCCCACTGAATCAGTCCAGAGGAAGTTTTCCATAATAAAATGTAGGCATTTGAATAATTATCTGAATATTACTGCAGGGGTACTGCAAGATACCTAGATGAAGGGACTGGGAACCTAGTATATTCTTTTTTTCCAAAGAAGGGTCATTCTGCAAAATAATTTGTGATTTGGACTGCCTTCTTACAAAGCAGGAAGAAAGAGTAAGGATACCTTTGTTCAGGTCACCTGGGTCTTAGATCTGGATCCTAAGGAGTAAGCAGAGCAATATGCCCACTTAGGGTTGTCTCGACTTGCTTTTTGTGGCTTGCAAATTGTCCTGTTAATAAATGTAAGATTCTTGAATTTAAGTTTATTCAGAATTACAAGTGAAAAATTCACAGCCTGTAGGCTGGTGCTGAAAGGCTTGTTTGTGCTGCAAAGTTAGCTCTGTCAGTGGTTTGAGCAAGCATTGCTGTGCAGTGGAGAAGCGTTCAGACCCACTCTATGGGTGTACCACTGCATCCAGCAGTCTTTCACAGTGCTTGCAGAGTCCCAGAAGAGCAAGGGGAGACTGGATTTGTGTTACACTTTCTCCTCAGTGACAGTGTAGAACACTGATGCAGGCTTCAGAGGGTTCTCAGGCAGGATCGGGGGTACCCATCCTTTCACACATCTCTGCTGGGGTCTGAGGGAAGAATAGTCTTTGTTGTTGTCATCACCAGATGTAGGAAGAGGAGAACCTGTTGCTTGAACTCACAGGGAGATGAAGAGAAAGTGCTGGTAAGTGGTTGACCCCAGAGAGTGAAAAAAAAAAAAGATCATAAGGAAGGGATTTCCCTACCAGTTCCTGGGCTATGGTCCCTTCATCTTTGGTTTATGTTCTTTCCATTTTTGCCTGTGAAAAATCTCAAGTTTTCATCTGGAGGACTCTTCTAGATTTGATAGTGGAGCCTGAGGGTTGTAAAATGCTGGAGTGGAAAATGCAAACGTTAGATGATGCTAAGTTACCAAGAGCTGACAAGAATCACAAGAAACATGGTGCTACTCTAGCAGATCTTGAGAAACAATTGTGGGTGGGTAACAGTGAACAGAGAACTCAGCACTGCAGCTGCAAGAGTGAACCCACCAGTGTCCTTGGAAGGACCAAATATGTGCTCATTTGGAAAAATACTGCCAAGAATCCAAGCTTTCTATTAGAAAGGAAATGTCAGGGTTAGTGCTAGTGAGCCAGACTAGCATGAGCATCTTCACTCTTCTTTCCACAGTATTAGAGTATAACATAATTACAAATGGTGTACCTCACAGGTGTTTGCAGAAGTTTTTCAGTAAGATGATGCTAGGAATAACAAAAGCAGCTTCTGCTGCAACTGATATAACATGGCTTATAATGTCAAAAAGATGTGGGTAGTCATGTTCTTGAAGTCCCTTTTAACTTATATGTAGACCCATTTAGAAATGAGTTCTGAGAAACTGCTGAGAATCCTTCAGGAGGTCTTCTATGAGAAGGAAAGGATAGTGTCCTTTCTCTTGGACAGTCATTCACACACTTCTTATTTTTCTTGCCAGACTTTGATTGCTCCAGAAATGAGACAGATTATCTTTGGAGATTCCTCTTTTTAGTCATAAACAGGAAAACTCATAAATATGGAATGTCGATGTCACTTGACAGATATTTGAAGTAAAGCTGTTTTAATAGCTTTTTTGTTTGTTTTAATTTACAACTGATGTTTTCTTTTTATTTTGATGTACTATGTAAACTACTCAATAAATTACTCAAGTTTCAGATTTTTTTTTTTTTTTTTTGGCTTATACAGTCTCCTAAAAGTGAAGTTCACAGCTCCATACAGCTCAATATCAAACACTGTATATGAAGCTTGACCATCCTTCCTGTTGGCCTTCTGTAGAGAGAAAACTAAGAAACATGAAATTGGTTTCTACCATTGCAGTATTATTTTCAATTACATTGAGTTCCTTGGAGAATAACATCATTCCATATCTTAGTATTTACCAGGAACTTCATGTTCTAAAAGCACTGGGCTAGGAAGCAAGTTGTCAAGACACCAAGACAGCACCAGTGTAAAAAAAAAAATCTTTGAAAGAGTGTACTGCAGATGACAGTGCACAGCTAATACTTCATTGTGTTCTGTGTTCTTGGAATATCAAGTCTGGAGGGAAGAATTTGTTTTGAGAGTTCCTCATACATACACTAGAACCTTCACTGTCTCTATTAGCAGGTCTCTGAACACAGACAAGAAAAAACAATTTCATAGAAAATTGCTTCAGGAGTAAAAAAAATAGCTATTATAGAGGATAGTTTGAAATAGAAAACAAGTTTTCTATTTTGGATGAAACTACCTAATTTCTAGCAGTGATATGAGAGTTGGCATCATAAGGGGAATTTGTTTTGGTGAGCTATAGTTTTGGTAAGGAGTTTGAGCAAAGGCTTTAGACTGTATTCAGCACTGGTGAAGGAGGACAAGCATCCTTTCTTCCCTTCTAAAATATGTGAAATAAATTGCCTGTCACCATTTATTGTAGGCGTTGCCCTAGATTACTGCCTGAGACCAGACCAAGATTTGGCTATCAGGACTTAGACAAAGTGAATCTTGTCTGAGGGTCAATATCATTTTCAATGGTTACTGCATTTATTGTTTATGATTAGAGTTAGTTGGGAATCATATAACAAAATAAATTCTGTATGAGAAAATGCCAGTTCCACCAGATAGAATCTGTTGTGGACATGTCCCCGTTCAGAAATCTGCTTGGTTTCTTGCTGCTGAGGAGACCAGGCATTCAGTGCCTGTGGCCTAAGTACAAGGGCACCATACAGGCTGCCTCACAGTTGTGACTTCGAGTCAGCACCAGCCTTGGCAGAAACCCTGGAGTGCATCCAGTGCAGGATGCACAGATTTGTGAATTCTGAAGGAGGGTTCATGCCATGTCATTGCATTACAGGAATATATCATTCTTAAACACGTGTGATTGGCATAAGGTGTCTTATTTCGATTGACAGTGGGCAGATAAAACTGTTGTCTTTCCCTTATTTCTGGAATATCATTCACAGAAGGGGAAGGAACTTTTGCTGTACGTTGGCATCCTACAAATGTGTGAGCCAAATATGAGTCATTAGAGGGATCCAAATCAAGAACTGTGAATGATGTTATCTCATCTGTCCTAGCTGAGGAGCCTACTGTTCATGTGTTTTAATTGTTTTCTTCTGCAAGGAAGAAAAAAAAAATGTTTGGGGTTCTAATGCTCAAACTTTTTATCCTTTTATTCTTACTCTGCTCTTTGTGTTCATAGACAGGTTCTTAGTTTGGGTATTTTTAACAAAGGCTGGAAACTTGATAAAGGGAAGAAGGTTTACTAACATTTATATTACCATTTTAAAATGCCACTTATCTCTTTTAAAGCTGGAGGAACTTTTGCATAGAAGTTAGCATTTAACAAACTAGGTATTCTAAAGGCTTTTTTGATTAAATTCGTGTTTAACATTTGATTAACAAAATGTTATTGTCTAGTGATTTTTTCATAGAGAAAAACAAAAGTTGGTGATTGAAATGATGAAAAATATAATACCATCCCCTGTACCATTCCTCTGAAAGCACTTTCCTCCAACAGTAACTTCTGTTTCCATTTTGCATGTTGGAAAGAGAGCCCTACAGCAGAAGGCATGTTCAAATTCTTTCTGCTCCAGCTGAAAGCTTGGAGTTCAACTCTTAGATCAAACATTTAGATCTGTGACCCTTGAATTTGTGATGCTTCTCTAGCTTGGTGTTTTATCCTACAAAAGGATGAATTTAGCACTCTGGGAGAAGTTCCCCACAACCTGTCTGCTCATTAGCTTGTTGCCCTTGGTGCACAGTTGACTTTTGGCAGAGAAATTGCTAGTGGTAGGTGACTGTCATATCCAGTGAAGCCATTGCTCTCATTTCTTTATCACACTGATTAACTGCAGTTAAACCTTATACCAGCCTAAATATCCCCTCTTCCCCTTTTCCTAGGCTGTTGCCTAGGAAAGTTTCCAGATATATCTGGTTGTTTTCTTTGCTGTTTTACTTTTGTTTTTGCAGAACACATTTAATAAAGGATTGTAGATTTACCGAATTTATTTTTAGAGAAGAAAAAGTTTTGAACTAATTTGAGTGTTTTTGATTGAAAAGAAAGGAAAACATGAGTCACAGCCTGGGAACTGGGCACATCATATTAACATTGCATTAATGTTCTTTCTTAAACTCCTCTTTTTTCTTGTATAAATTAGTCATACTCATGTCCATAGTTATGTTGTATATGCTAGGTCCAGTAGACTGCAAGGTTTAAAGGGAAGATCAAGTGATGCATGATAGATGGATGTTTGTTGTTTGTTTCTTTGGTTTGGATGTCACCTGCTGAAGGATTCTGTTTAATCAGATCATTGATGATCATTGATTAAATTATTTGCTTTTTTTTTTTTTTTTTTTCCAAAATTTATACATAATGTTTGTATTTAGTATTAAGAGACAATTTAACAAACATTTTTGAGGTAGCTGAACATTTTACAGAAAATCCTTAAGATTCCAAAATTTTTTAAGACTTCAAGTTGAAATCCTTTAAGACTTCAGTTTAAATTTACTCCTAAATAAATCATGGGGTAGGTCACCAATTGTGATAAATCAGTACTATTGAATTGGCCTGGCAGTATCCTAATCCTTGACTCGGTCTTGCTCTCCAAGACTTTTTGGGAGCCCAGAAAAATATAGGCTCTTCTCACCCTGGCTTACTCATTGAGGGGCTTCTCTCCCCAGGTCTGAGAAGTCTCCACTGAGACTGGCTCTATGTACAGTGGTGTTGTGCCAACAATTCCTGTTTCCCAAATGATTGCACCTTCATTTCTAGTCACTGCAGCTGACATAAATACACCCTTTGTGTTTGGTATTCTTATCCTTGCCAGCTTATGCTGCCCTGTACTTCACTCCCACATTCCTGCAATTGAGTTTGATTTTCCACTTACCAAAATACCTTTTAACCATGCCACACTGAGTCTTGCATGGATGTGAGCATATTATCCTGAAAACATGCAAAAAGAGGCATCAGCTTTTTCTACGTGTGCCTTTGAGATGAAAGACATCTTTTTTCTTCATCTATTAAGAGAACAGGAGACTGCCTTCCTGCCATACTATGAATATATTTTTAAAGAAGAGAAAACAAGACATTTTGTTTGATAGTGTACATATGGACTAGATAAAATATGGAAAAATTCACCGCAAGGAGCACTTAGTGGCAGAGGAAAGTGTTATTCCAACAGAGTATGGTAGGTTTTCACTAACTCGTTTTAGAAATATCACTATTAATCTTTGTATGATTGTTGTTTGGTGATCTCTTTTCTCTCTCAGTCTCTGTTTTGCTCACATTTTATCTCTTATTTACATCACAGATTCTCTTTATCCTGGTAGACATTAATCTGAAAAGCAATGAACAAGTGATGGCATACTTCAAACTGAAGAAGTCCCAGCTGCCAGCTCTGGCTATATTCTACACACCAGATGAGGAGCATGATGTGTTGCCTCTGGATGAATTCTCTGTTGAGCGTGTGCAGGACTTCTGTAATACTTTCTTACAAAGAATACAAAAGGTAAGGGATCACTCCTGTACAGTCTACAGGAAGCTGGGATCTTGTATAAAGATGGTATTGCTCGCAAGGCTCTTCAGGAGATGACTTCAGTTTCTTGACTTTGTCACCAGCCCTGCCACCTCTATTTCATTTTCACTTGCATTAGATCTAGAGCAGAGCAGATATGGGTGTGTTTGCAGAGCCTCTTTATTCATTGAGATCTGCCTTCTTAGTCTACAGCAAAAAGACTTGTCTGACCTCTGCAACTGTATGAGGAACTTCAACTCAGTGGAAGCATCTGTTTTCTGGGAGCAGCAGCTAGGGCAGTAGGGTGAAGGGTGCATTAGGACAATTAGAATGGTCATGGTGGCTGCCAGCAGTTAGGAGGGGATCAGGGAGACAGTGGCAGGGATAGGAAGTAAATTTATCAAGAAGGCCACAGAGCAGAGTATATAGATATGCTCAGAACTCTACTGGAGGTCAGGGCTGGGAGAGGAACAATTAAATCTCTGTGAACATTCAGTGTTAGTGTTCCCTCTTTGTCAAATGTCACCTTCTTATAACACATAGGCTTTGTGCATCAGAACCCTCTGTTATGCAACTGAAATGGGATAGGCAGGGTAAAGGCATGGAGAACAGAGGGAAGCACTTACACTGGATTGTTTCCTTTTATCACTATACTGAGAAACTGAACCATGTCAAAACTGATTTCATGCCTTTGATATATTTTAGAAAGAAGAGGAACAAGAGAAGAAGGCCCTCAATGAGGAACTCTGATTCTTTCTAAGCCAACAGGATGACTGTGCCTAGAGCCATCTGTTCTTGGTGTATGAAGAGTTCACTGAGCCTCACAGATCAGGAATTCCTGGGATAATAGGATTAAGGGGCCAAGTCAGTCATGGATTCCAATCTCCATGCCATGTACATATATGCTGTCTGTCCTCTCTACACATCTCTCTTCCCTTCTGGTTTGCTCTTTTCTCATTTCTCAGATTTGCTCTGCTATTGCAATACCCGGTGTCCTTCCATACTGCCTTTGATGGAGCACAGGGCAATATAGCAAAATGGCAATATCACAGATATAGCTTGTTGTTCCCAGAGAGACTGACAGATCTGTTTCTCTCATGGTGCCTGACTTGTTCTCTTTGTGTTTGGTGCTATGCTGGGATCCACTGTCAGCCTGTCCTGACACTAGAAACAGATTGGTTCCTTGATGTCACATGAACTTTTCCATTTATTTTTCTAAATAAAGCAGAAAGTCAGTAGCCTAATTTGTATGCAAATATGTGATTTCCCACTGCCCATTTCTGCCTCTTAAGAACAAAGCCTATGTATTTTTGAATGAGTAAGCTCAAAAATCTTTCTCTGAATATAGCCAGGTTTGCACTGTCTGAGCAGATGGATTAGTTGCTAAGAGTCTTTCCCAGTGGAATTAGACCTCTGATCAACACATCCATGAGGATGAGAGATTTCTGTGAGGTTCTGAGATAAGAAGAGCACTGTATACAGCAGATCTGAGCTGGTGCAGGAAAAAATAGTGAGATGCAGACTGAGTAATGGAAGCTGTTGTAGAATGGCAGTAGAAAGTTGCATTGCAAGATGGGAACTACCTCTGCACTGCATTAGAGGGAAAGGCTGTTGTCTGTAGTGATCTCAGGTGTCTGGGGTCTCAGTTCTGGTACAGAGGGAGTGAGGTGTACAAGCTATCTCTCTTCTGCTGTACAAAATGCATGCAATAGCCTTGCCTCATACTTGGCCCAGCATCCTTTGGCGTAGAGCATGAGTGCTGCTGTCAAACAGTGACTGCATTGTGTCTCAGGGCTTGAGAGACTTGGCTTGGGACAGGGAGTCTAAGAGGCGTAGAGCTGAGAAACCTCAGTCCTTTCTCAGCCATCAGGCACAGAACTGGGAATAGAAAAGAGTTGCAGATGAGGCAAACACAGCTCCCCACCACAGAGGGAGAGGTCAGGAGCTGGAGGGGATGCAAAGTAACTCACAGCCACCACAGTGAAGGCCACAGCTGGATGTAACTGCTTTAGTACTCTACCCTTCCTTCTCCACTTACCTAAAGCAGGCCCAATGCTCTAACAGTCATTTGGGGAATCAGCATTTCTGCCCATTTCCAAGGGAGAGTAGATGACCAAAGCAATATTCAAGGTTGTTCCTTGTGTAGGCATTTGTACCCCCCTAAGGGGTAGGGAGGTGGGCAACATGGGATCTCAGAAGCTCTGTGGTAAACACAATAGCCATGAACTGTTTCCTAAATGAGGCAGGTTAGACGAGAGCGGGGAAAGAGGGAGGGAAGGAGAGGAGAGATTGGCAAACCACCTCTGTTTAGTTTTTCCCTTGTCACAATTGAGTGCTCCCTAACCTCTGGTTTGCATGTGGCATGGGAGAACCTTTGGTATCACTTTTGGACACATCTAGATAATAAAACTGAGGCTGTCATGGGAGAAGTGAGATTGGGGCATGATGTGGTGCATATTTATTTCTTTAGCCTGGTGAAAGTAGAAGTGTCTGCCTTCAGCCCTTAAACTGTTTTAAACCTCTGAGGTTCATTGGAGTTTCCTGCACTATGTATGAGGCTTGCCAGGCCCATGCATGGCCTGTGTGGTGCCAGGCAGGAGGAGCTGGGTGCAGTTGTCTTTGATTAAAGGGCTGAGTGAGGATGTTACTGCAGGGCCTGGCCCCTCCAAAGTGCTGAGGAGATGCAGGGTCTCATCCCAGGCCCCATTTTACAGGTTTGGGGATCAGAGATAGGTCACCTCACAGTGGCCCAGAGTCCAGGCAGCGCAAACTCCTGCCTGCCTTCCTACGTCCCTGTGCCAGTGGTGTGAGACATGTATGAGCTCCTGCTTTTGAACATGCAGGTCTGTGTCTTCTAGCAAGGGCTCTGCTTTCTTTCTCCCAATGAGAAAGTTTCTCCTTTTTTTATGGCTATAGTTTGTTCCTCCCTAGGAATTGTTTTTACTGCTTTCTCTGCCGCAAGGTACAGTGAGAAGGTCTTCTGCAGAGACATCTGTGAGGAGCCTTGGCGTTGTAGATGTTTCTAGTGTCACGCACCCCTGTGGTCCAAACCAAACAGTGTGTGGGTACTGGCCTGCTGCATGGGTGTCTGAGGTTCCTCTCTTGGCCCTGTAGAGACACAACGACTGCAGGACTTGGGCACAGCAATGTGACTCTTCCTCACTGTAAGAGGGAAACAAAACAGGATGTGAAAGAAGCCCTGGTTCTGCAAACAAACCTGGGAGCAAAAGCCATGTCCCCGGTGATTCTGTTCACTGTGTACACAGATAAATATAGGGACAGCTTTTTGGGATCTTCATTGAGCGGTGGTGTAGGGGGGTGTTAATTCCCTCAGCAACATAACCAACAACCTTGGGAGCCACAAGGCAACCACAGGAAAAGCCACCTCCTCCGCCAGCTGCCCCAGGACTTTCACAGTGGTGCCAATGGATCCAAGGGGCCTGCTTTAATCCCTGTGCTCTAAGGCTTCTGCAATGCAGCCTTAGCACTGGGTTTAATCACTGTGACGATACATCCAAGGCAGAAAACAGAGACAGAATCTTGTGGAGGGACAATCTGTTGTTTGATTTTGGGTTTTGTCACCATCTGCGTTATCTCTGACCCACGTTTGTGGCTTGGACCAGATGTTTTGAGCTGGCTGAGGAGCCTGGGCTGGTTTTCAAGGAGAGGAAGGGCTTAATGCAAACTGACAGCAGGACACTGTGGTGTGAGAGCCCCTGCTCTGCAGCAGCATCTGAACCTGAAGGACTTGTAAAATAGTTAAGCTGGCAGCTGAGCCTGCCTAACAGCAAAGCTAGGCTGTGGCAGCATGTGAGAGCTGCTGTCTTTACAGCAGGGAATTGGGTTGCACTGTGGAAGATGGAATTCACGTTCATCGTTGGTGAGAAAGGATTTGAACACCTCCAGAAGCAGAATATTACAAAGGCCTGGAGGTTCAGCAAGGGGACTAACATTTTTGTTGTTGTTGATTATCATTATTTTTTCCACCTAAACAATTTTGTGTGACATAAAAAAAATAAATGCTCCTTAGAAATGAGGCCAGGGTCCCATGAGTGCTCCCCACATCCCCTCCCCTGGAGAAGTAAGCTTCCAGATCCTTGTAGCACACTGTTCAGCTGTCTCGGGCACTTCTCTTTGGTGCTTGCAAGTGCCTTGAGGATACAGATGTTTGTGTTAGAGTCCTCTGTAGTGTCCCCTGTCTGCTACAGGGTGAACCTAGAATTTCAGTCCAAACACCTCTGCACCTAAACTGTGGAAGCTGGACCAGTAAAGCCAGGCAGCGATATTAGAAGCAAACCCTGTCTTCCAGGTGGACAAACCGCAGGGCTTAGTCACTCCGCACCTCTGCACAAGACGGCTTCCCCTCAGCACCACTAACTGCAGCCCATGGGCTGGCAAAGAGGTGAGGGCAGTTGACACAGGAGAGAAAAATGTCATCTGAAGGATGCAGCTGAGGAAGTGGTTTGCAGAAGCATGAAAGAGCAGGGCAGAGAAGAGCCAGAGACTGGTTTTGGAGGAGGAGAGAACTTGTCCAGGGGGTGATGCCATCGGGGGCAGGCAAGGGTCAGTGAGAGAAGGTGCTGGGTGGGTACCTCAGGGAGCTGATAATGATGGGGAGGAGAATATAGCAGTGTTTTTTTTCTGGGACTGTGAATCAAGTTTCTCTTTGACCCACTTTGGCTTAGTCACTAAGAAAACTTCAGAGGAATATTCTCAGTGGAAAAACCTGCAAAGCCTCAGATGCATGTTGAAGAAGAAAGTACTTGTTCACCCCTTTGAATTTTTCCCTTCACTGTTAATGTACCTAAAAATCCAGGCAGGTAGGTTATTCACCTGAGCTGGAAAGCAGCACATTTCTCCAGGTAAGAGGAAAATAACTGCCTCACTTTTACACCAAGCCTCTGAGTATGGCAGCTGTGCACTTGCCTTTTCTATCATGGCTGTAACCAGTGCTGTGTCCTGCTCCCCCCATGCTCACCCAGGTTTCTCCCTGTCCCTCTGTTACAAGTACTGTGTGCCTTCACTTCTCCCACCTCCCACTCCTCCCAGCCTGGAGTCCAGATTTCATCATCTTGTCAGGGGCTTTGTGCAATTCAGTGCCCTCCAGGTCATGTGGTTTGTATAATGTCTGCACCACCAGCATTAATTCTTGCCCTTTATCTAGCAGCTGAGTCATTGGTTGTATAGCTCTTTGTACATTCTTGAGGTACAGGGTTGAGACAGCATGTCATTACTTCCACAGGTAACAGAAGACATAGTCATCATTGGTACAGTTCACTTCTGGTTCCTTGGTCTGTGGGGAGAAATATGCCCTTTTGTTTGCTTATAAGAATTTAGTGGAGAAGTCTTGCAATTTTCCTTTTATATATCTATTTATTTATGTATTTATATTAATGACTGGAATCAACAGAATAATCACCCCCAGAAATACTCTTCATCCATTTTCTCATCCACGAGTAATACAGAACTGTATGCCCAAAAGATTATTTCTTAAAATAATAGACACAATATTCTCAGTATCTTAAAACACTATTGTGCTTTAAGGACTCATTGGCATTTCGGAATTCAGTGTGGGTGTTGATCCTAGGCTATTTCATGACTTGCCATTGTAATCAAGATTTTATTTTCCTTGGCCAATTATTTTTGTTATTTGGCTAAGAAACGGACAGTAATTTACCCCAGATTGTAGAGGAAGCTTGTGGGCAGGGCTGGAAAGAGAACCCAGATCTCATGGATCCAGAATACTCTTTTATTGAGAATATTTTATTAAAGATATTAACATATGTCTTCTTTTATTAAGACATCCTAATATCAATATTTTCAGATATTTCTAAAAATATCTTCACATATTAAGAAGATTAAAAAAGATCTATGGCAGGTCAGAGGAACATGTGAATGAGGCACCACTGCTTCGTATATTTTAGTTTTGGCAAGACCTTCAACAAGACAGTAACAGTGCAGAAATGAAGGGACGAAGGGACTGTTGCAGTGAAAGGTAAATAGATTCAGGGTATTTCTGATGCTGTACCTGAGACAGTGATGCTTGTATCAGAGAATCAGTCATCTTTAGTTGCCTTACCATTATTGCTTGATCCTGGGACCAGTATTTCAGTGGTCCCTCTTGGCAGAACTGGTTCTAGGACAAAAACACCTTTCTTATTTTAATAGTAAAGACAACAGTACTCAGGGTGTTTGTAAGTTGAAAAGCTCCTTTACCAGCATTTAACATGATAGGGAGGGATTATTTCTGTGGATGTTTGTATGGAAATGAGGTGTTTTGTGTGTCTACTTGTCCTGTCCCCCCTTACAAATGACAAGCTGCCCCTGACAGCGTGACAAGGGTCTCTAAGATACTATCGGTGCTACTGTTTTTGTGGCACTAAGTGTTAAGCAGAAAAGGAAAGTCCAAAAAGTTGTATCATTAGCCTTGTTATTCTGGTGGTGTGGTGGTTCTGACCCACTACATGCCTTCACATCCTTGCTGGGGCACTCAAGACAGCCCCTGCCTGAGACAAACTGCTCTGGAGCTGCTTCTAGCTTCTTGCCCAGTGCCTTGCGAGGTGCTGAAGTTCTCCAACTCACCTCTGTACCCCATTCTTGAAAATCCAGGCAGGAATGTTTACTTTCATTTGGGCTAGGGCTAGCCTGAATGTCTGTCCTTGTGCTGGGAACCCATCACGCACGCAAACCCAAAGCCCCTGAAGTGGCTAGCTTCTATTTCTAGCTGTGATGATCTGCCAAAGGCTTGGCGCTGGTTTGTTTATGTTTAATGTATTAAATCTGTCTCTGTGAATTTCTCTCTGACAGGCAGGCATGCCATGTTTGGGTGGTGTGTGTTTGAGCGGGCTCTGTTTCCAGACAAGCATTCCCCTCCTCCAGTATCCCCCCCAGTCCCACCACCCACTTAGCACATTTCCTTGTGGTTGGGAAAAGCAGCAAACTTCCACCGACAGCAAAGAGGACGGGGCTGGGAGGAATGGCAACGTCATCTGCCCCAAATGCTTGTAAGGGCAGAGAGGAGATGACAGAGTCCTGAGACAGGCCCCAGGGAACCCGGACTTCAGTCTGCTGCCTCGTTCCTTATTTATGCAGCTGCTCTTGGCCTGGGGCTGGGGCTGGGGCTGCTGCCTTGGTGTGTCCCACCTCTAGGTGGTGTGCAACCTCTAGGACTGATACATGCTACAAGTCGTGTGTGTGGTTCTATATGATTTTTGTGCCTGTATCAAATCTTACAATGCAATCCTTTATCAGGTATGGTGAGAAAAATGGGTGAGTAGTGTCCTGCACTCCAAGATACAGCCCTGTCTCCTTCCCCAGGCTGTCTGTCCCCTCCACAATAGATATGGCACCGCCAGCTCCCACCTGCTCCAGGCCCTCTTTGGCCTCAGGGTAAAGCCTTGTTGGCCTTTCCCAACAAAATCAAAGCCTGCTTATACCTAATGGAATTCAGACTCGTACAGGTAAGCTGTCTTGGTCTGGTCATCCCAACCTGGTGGCCTCTCCCAAGCCATTTCTCTCCTCTGTGACTGCTGGGCACTTGATCTGGTGGGAGGAGGGGGGGGGAGGGGACAGGGTTCACATTGCTGCAGGAGCAGCTGGAGGGCAGCGCTGCAGAAAAAATCCTGCCTGGGGCCTGGAGGCCTTTCAGGGAGCTCACGACTCCGCATACTCCAAGAAGAAAGAACAGCAGCCACCAAGAATGGCAGGATGGGCACAAAAGGTTCAGCAGCAAGCCAGCAGGAGCCTTTTTCTCAGGAGCAGCTTAAAGTCAGTGTTGTGTCTCAGTGCTGAATGTTGCACAGAGGACACAGGAACATGACCAAAGCAATCCTGGGAGCTTGTTTTCAGGTAGGAAAGAAGGAGCTAAAGACAGGCTCTCAGCTCTTACTCCAGCCTTGCAGGTCTCATTGTTCGTTGGCTCCTTGTAACACTCCCGTTGACATTCTGTGCTTCCTTTCTGGAAGCACAAACCCACTGTGGTTTATTTTCTTATGGTCTTACTATCTGATAATCTCCCCAGCTAGGAACAGGCCTGAGGTATAACAGCAGGCTTTTGTGTAGCAGCCCAGTGTCTGCAATAGTTGCTGGATGACAGCAACAGATTGTCATTGATAGTGCAGAACGGGGCAGAGAGATCAGATAAGAGAGAGAGCTTCAAGGGCCGAAGAAGATGGTGAACTTGATATCTGAGCCTTTGGATGCCTGCGTATCATCTGTTATCACCAAGCCCGAGGCTTGGGGAGGCCAGGCAATGATAAGGGGTTCCTCAGCTGAGAAAGGTGCTTTTGACAGACAGGCATCTTCTCCTGTGGAGGGGCAAGGACAGGCATGTAACCACATGTCTCTCCCTTCTGGGGCTCGTACAGGACCTGGCACAAACAGGACCATAGTGCTAGTAAGGTATTTCGGGGATATTTTGGAAGAGACTGTTCTGACTGCAGTCCTTACTGGAGTTAGCTGTTCATCTCAGATGAATGCTCAGGTCTAGAAACAGACAAGGGTATTTCTAAGAGCTAGTGAGTATTTTCTATTTATTAGATGATCCAGCAGGTTTACTAGTGAACTGACCATCGAGCAAGACATGTGCCTACCTCAAAGAGCTGAAGTGACAGACAAACATTTAGCCAAGTAATATGGAAGAAACTTCATTCTACAAATGTGTACAAATGTTTGGTAAATAACATATGCAGAGCAAAGACTCTCAGGCAATGTCTGCTTTAGGAAAATGTATGGTATTAGATAATGTCCTCAGTAATCTTAGTCTTAGTCAGCCAGCAGAGTTGTCAATTCTTATGTACTGAAGAGGTTACTCATGCAGTGTATCTTGCTGATGAACATGCAGTACCATTTTCCAGTACAGGTGTGGCTGTATGTAGAAGACCGTATAAATAGAAATCCCAATTAATACAACTCTTTGGGAGCCAGGAAGTATTGCCTATAGATCCCACTAGTAGAACAAAGGGTGAATAAAATCTTAGTTACAAGACCAGGAAGGACAGAAGTGTTTTTGCTGGTAGAAGTCTTTATTGAAAAGTCCTGCTATGGAAAAACTTCTATGCAACCTCTGGGACTGATACATGATAGAAGTCATTTGTGGGATTTTATGTAATTTTGGAGCATGTACTGAGTCTTAAAAGGCCATCCTTTATCATGTACAGAGAGAAAAATGGGTGAACAGTGTCAGCACATCAGACCCCAGCCAACATTGACCAAGCCAGACAAGGAAGGAGAGTGAACCCAAGAATGTCACCCCAAGCCTCATGCCTGCAATACTGGTGCTCTTCTTGTGTATCTGACCCGAGTTTTCTCTTGGTATCTGGCTAAGAGGACCACAAGCCAAAGTGGTAAGAGCTCTGAGGGAAGTTTCTTACGACACAGAGCACTGCCAAAGCTGCAGATTGATGTGAGATGGTTTTGGATTAAGACTTTTATATACTGAAGATATCATTAAAAAGTCAGCATGGTACCTTTTAATACCTCATTTTGTATTAAATAAAGTTGCAGTAGTGGAGCAGCAGAAATCAATGTGAGACACTAAGGAAAGGAAAGGTTGTTTTATTTTAAGCCACACTGGTTTCACTTATCCAGACTAGAACTCTCATAACTACATATTCAGAAACACCAAGATGCATTTATTCATACAATTTGGTTTATTTTAAATGACACAGAAGATGCAGGACAAGGGCTTTGGAGTCTTCATTTATGTCTCCCACATTTGTCTTAGTTTGGCCACCATATGTTCATTTTAGATGCATCTCCTGCATCCTTGAAGGGTTGGTAGTAGTTGTCGTCTTTCATCTCTTTATCTTTCCCCACCTCTGAGTACCATAAGGTCTCACTGTTTTTTGCCTCCTTATCTAGGTATCTCATGGCTCTGTCATGTCCTTTTTCTTAACACCATCATCTCTGATGGTTTGATTTTCCATCATCTCTGATGGTTTGATTTTGGCCCTTTTTAAGTCTTAAGTATGCTTTCTCCCTTGTTTTAGTACATGTCATGTTTTAGACCTTTTTTTTTTTTTTTTTTTTTTTTTTTTCCAATCTTGGTATCTAGAGGTTCTGTATGTCAAATGCTGGGAAATTCATGATCTGATATTCTAGGTGCCATCAATATGTCCTGTTCTTGTAGACCTTCTGTCTTTCTTCCTAGCACTTCCACACCCAGAGCTCTCCTTCCATTTATGCCAATCTTATTGTTTTTATTACAATTTAAAGGAAATTATGATCACCAGTGATAAAGACGTTATCCCTGGTAAAGTAGTGAATTCTGGATCCAGTGCCATTGGAGGAAAAAGAAAAAAATAATTGAAAACTGATAAAAATTGATCTGTCATTCCTTCCCCTTTTAAAATTATTTCCTGCTTTATGAGAAGATGTTTCTTGATAAAAATAAATAGTTGTCAAATTTCATACAAATCATAAACATGTCTCCAAAACAGTACGTTAAATTCATTACTATGGAAGATCATCAAGTCAAATGACTTGGCTAATGTGTGATGTTAGGAACATTAATATAATTTGTAGTTATGCACTGGAAGATAAGAATAACTGGATTTAGTGCTTCAAGGAATAAGGAAGCCTTTCTTCTCACCACAAACAGTATTTCACAATTAGCTGGGTATCATGGATTTCCCCCCATTCCTTTCATCTTCCTTTGAAGCCTATCAGACATTGACAACAAACAGAGGTGAAGATCAGGTCTTGGTGTGCCACAGAAAACGTTATTTGCTTACTAAAGACAAAATCTATACTATAGATACTGAACCTGAGACAGAACAAAGAGACATATATAGCATGACAATTGTGCTTGTAAATATTTTAGTGGCTTCCTGCGTTCAAGAGAGCACAGAAATGTTTAAGTCTAATCTTGGTCTCACAAGGACATGCAGATTTTGGATCTAAGATGATGTCTAAGATCATTGATTAAAAAAGAGACAATCTTGTTCTTTATTATTTACCAGATGGATGAGCAGAGTGAAACCACAGCTACTTTCTTACAACACTGTACGTCTGGACAGGAAATAAGGCGGGTAAATCTCCTGTGATCCCCAGGAATGAATCATGTCAGGGCATTTATGTGCTCATGTGGTGAAGCAAAAGGGTTGCAGGTGGAAAAGGAGAAGAGATTGCTGCAAACCAGAAGCACGCTCTGTTTTTACAGTCAGAGTTCAAACTTTTTGTTTGCTCAGTTTTTTACAGGATACTGGAAGTACAAGCAATTTTAGTTACTTGTATGGATTATTTAATCCCTGCACAGGAGCCTCTGCCAAATTTCTCAACATCCAAATAATATTAACAATATCCTTCTTTCCCAGACAGCAAAAGAAATAGGCTGATTAGTGCATATGGACATGTGTGGGTGGGTAGGTGGGTGGGGGTAGTGTGGGGTGAAGCCAAAGGAAGCAACAGAATTATATCTTAGTCCTGAATGTTTTATATGTTTTGCTTGCTTTATCCAGTGAATTAAATAACCTTGGTTTGGCTTCTGTGAAATTCTGGTCTTCTCTGCTCATGAACTTCCTGTTACCAGAAATCTTTTCTCATTGTTTCAGAACACAGCTGTTCTGGGAAGCCCTGGCCAAACACAGCGAGTCAGTCTTAGAGGTAACTAAATGAAATCCCATGGAGAGTGCTGAGTATTGGAGTCAAAGGCTTGAGCCAGGCTAATTTTTTTGCAGCAAGCAGAAATGGAGAGTAATGACTTCCCATTGAGCTGTACTGCTGACCCCAAATGCTCCTGTATTTATACTGGGTTTCATTTTGAAGTCTGATGGATTACAAGGAGTAATTTCAAAGATCACAGCTCCATAGACCATGGCTATGAAGTTGTATCTGGACACTATTCTTTGAATCACAATAGATTAAAGATTTGTCCCCAACAAAAGAATACAGCAGCTAGAAAAAGAAAAGAAAAGAAAAGAAAAGAAAAGAAAAGAAAAGAAAAGAAAAGAAAAGAAAAGAAAAGAAAAGAAAAGAAAAGAAAAGAAAAGAAAAGAAAAGAAAAGAAAAGAACGACAACGACAACAAAACAATCTACCAACCAACCAACCAGTCATCCAGACAAATCCCACAGCTGACAAATTGGAAACCTCTCTTTACGGTAGTGCAAATTCTGTAGGACACTGCAGGTGAAAGAATATTTATCATCTCACCCTCTGGATTTGCTTGAAGGGGAAGGAACTGGGCCTTTTCATGCTGCTTAATTTCAGTCCTGCTCCTTTGGTACTGGAATACTGAGCAACCAGTCATCCCAGACTTAAGTGACATCCATCAGGTTGAATGTGCAGGTGTGCTCCATGTACATGGGAAGGAGAAGATCACTGAAAGGCATCATGTACGATTTAAAGAAGAGTTTCTAAAATGTACCCCAGCCCAAAACTTTGGAGGAAGCATCTAAGAAAATAGCTATGAGCTGGCATGGGAACTTTCCACTTCCATGAGACAGATGCTACCTGTAAGCTTCAGATGGTAGTTTCTAAGGTGGTCCTATGATTACATATGACATATATTTGCTTCATTAGAAGAAATTTTAGTCATAACTAATAGGTGTTTTCCCACTAGAAACTTTTCTTTTTGCACAAAGCTGTAATGCTGATGACAAGATTCTTCACAGGGGAAAGGTAGAAACAGATTTCAAATATATGGGCTTAAATATTTTTGGAAAAAAAAAAAATAAAACACACTTAATTCTTATAAAATTACTCATTTCTCCCCACCCCTCCACTGAAATGGAAATAAATCACTTCAGTTACTTTGAAACAAAAATTGTTTGATTGCTGTGAAACTAGGTTTCTCATACTTATGTGTACCTTATTTCTTTTAATCTCTGGGGCTTTTTAAATCTAGTTTTGAAATGCTTAAATGTATGTTTTTCACAGATTGGAAAAAATGACTTTTGAACTAGATTTAGGGTTAATATCGGGTAGCTGAGTGAGTCTGCTGCCAGAGCTAGCACACGTCCAGATATGTATATCAAGTTCTCTAAATGTCTGAAATGTGTTCCATTTATTTTTATTTCATAGTCTTTTGACTAGCCCCTGTGTTTAAAAAAAATATTTTCCTTTCTAAAGCTTAGTGTCTGTGTGCTAGTTTTCAGCACGATTTATTTTATGAGGTTGTTGACTTTAATTATATCGTGAATACTCGGACACTGTTACTTAGTGGCTCATTTATACTTGCTTCTTGGATCTGTTCCTAGGTATTACTTAGGACTAAATGAAAAAGTAAAAATAAAGTCTTGTTTTCTCATGTGCTGTAGAACTAGTTGTTCCAAAAAGCACTTGTTTATCATGTTGAGAAATCGCTAAGCCATAGCCCATGTGGTGGTTGACTAACTTAAATCCTGAAACATCAGAGCAAGCTTGGGAAGGGCTCTCCAGGTCAGTGAGTTCAGTCACTTGATACTCTGGGCAACCTGGATTTGGAAATCTCTGCCATGGAGCTGATGGAGTTTATTCCCTTGCTGTGGTCAGTGCTCAGTGAGTGAATCTGCCAAAGCCTTCCTAGAGGTATAAAAGCTGGACACTCAGTGTGCTGGGCACTTGTGGGGGGTGATTTTCAGTCACCCCCAAAATGACAGATCTTTTTGCCATCACCTGTGGGAGTCACTGAGCCTCTCCTTGTTGACCACAAGGCTTTTACAGCAGGAAAATAGACTGGTAATTAGGTTTTATTTCCAGTACACCCCTAGGGTTGTTTCAGAGCCTACAGCTATCATGGTTAGGAAACGTCCCATTTCAAGCCCCCATGTCTTCAGGGACATAAACAATACCCATGTGTTTTTGTTCAAGTACTGTCCCTTGGCTTTAATAATTCTACCTCCCTAGTGCTTATCACAACACATTCATAGACAGCAAATTATATCCCTTCATTAGCTCAATGAGCTTTTATTTTTTTTTTTTTTCCTTAACAGCATTGTTTACATCATTGTCATTTATTTCCATGCGAGATCTTCCCTGAATACAAGTGACTTGGCCCATACAGAGGACTCCTTCTGAGGCCTCATTGGTATCCTAAACAAGTGGTGCTAACACTTCAGTTGCCCATCTCTGCTGGTAGATTCTCAGCAGATATCTCAGAATCACCATTCTGAAATCACCTTTTTGCTGTTGGTTCATAAGGTGTTTTTTTTTGTTTGTTTTTTTGTTTTTTTCCTAGCTTATGAGCTCTTAGTTTGCAGCAGGATTTTCTTTCTGCTAATCCCCTTGGAAGACCTTGCATTTGTGCTATTTCATGTTACCCTGTTTCTGTTACTCCAGCTCTCAAGGCCATCTTTTTCCTCCTGCAGGACCTCTCAGGCATCCCTTCCACTGATATTGCTTTATTGCTTTGTGTTATCAAAAAACTTCATTGAGAAAGTATTCCCTTTCCGAGCGAATCATTAACTGAAGTATTCAGTTAAGCTAATCCCAAGAGGAATTCAAATGGTAATTTCTCAACATTTCTCTTTTCCACTGCTCAAACTTCTGTCTCATTTGTCTGCTTCCTTGCCATCTCACACTTATGGCTTCAGCATCCATTTCCTCCAACTTAACTAAAAATTTGCCAGATGGCACTGTGGCCAAAGCTTTCCTGATACCAAGACATATGGGAACAAACAGATCTTCCGTGTCCTTATTTCTCTCAGGGTTCTGCACAACACAGGGGCAAATATTCAGCTGTCCCTGGAAGGTGGTAGAAGAGGGGGCAAGAAGTGTTCTGCTCTTTACACTGCTTTTCAAATACGGCTCAGGGCAATGCCCCAACACCCTGAAGACTTCTGGGGAACATTTTACCAGAATGTACCATTCCTCCCCTGTCCTTGGAGGAATGAAATAAGTAAACAGATCTCTGTCATATCAGAGATCAGGGCAGAGCTTTCATCTCTGGAAGTGTATGTGTGCTGAACTCAATATGTAATAACCAGACCCAACACTGGTCACAAGGACTATGTATTGACCATCCCTAAAACTCTGCAAGCTGTCTCTGGAAATAATGGTATGACTCCAGTCCAGCCATTTCCATGTCAGGTTGCAGTTCTCAGGCTCTGAGAGCCAAGAGCTGCTTGTGCAAGGACACGTGACGTGGTACCTTTGAGCCACCGGTAGGTCTGAACTTTCCTCGGTCAAAATCATCAAGTGCTGTAGGAGCTACAGGTCCTGCCCTTGGACAAGAGCCTTTGGGAACCAGGCAAAAATACATAGATCAAAGATGTATGTGCTAACTGTGAGGTAACAAAGTGTCCTACAAAAGTGCAGCAAACCCAACTCTGTCCCAGACAATCAGTGGTAACTCCACAGTTATGCTGGTATTTTCTTTTTGCAACCAAGGCGCTAAGTCAGGTCATACATGATCTTTTCCTGAACCAAACCAGCCACAGCCACCAGCTGTTTGGTCAGTGAATAGATGTGATGTGTTTTCTTTCTTAACCTCATGACTACTGATTCTGCAGCTGCTTATCTCCTCCATCTCAGGTCTCCTGAGCTTAGTCCTTCAGGTTGTGCCTACCCTTACTTAGGGACTGGACCTGCCAGCACTCCCACTGGGCATACTGGGGGTTGACCTTGGTTGAGCAAGGGACCACTGCCCCAGTGAGATGTGTGTGTATGCTCCTGGCCTGGGTACCTCAGGCACAGTCAGAGCCAGGAGCCCAGGAACCCAACAGCCCACCGAGCTGGGCATGTCCTGGGTTGTCCAGCGGGCTGTCCAGCACTGCTGTGGGTCTGGAAGAGGGGACATCAGGCAGCCACAAAAGGAACATGAAAGGAGACAGGCGAGGGCCTCCTGGACTTGTGCTTGCCACGGAAGAGCGGGTGGCCTAGCCATCAGTGTGGCTCTGAACAGAGTGTGGAGGGGGCAGAAGATGGGGGGCATCAGGCTGCAAAGGGGAAGACTGAGCTTGTCCTTGGACCTCTGCCCACTCACTGCTCCCGGGCACAGAAAAGCAGCCTGGTTGTGGCTGTGCCCCACTGGCCCTTGGTGCCTGTTCTGGCTCTCTCCTCTTCCCCCTTGGCTCAGTTCCTTGAGGTTTTTGTTTCCTGGCTGTGGGCAGAAGGTGTTTTTGACTGAGAAGGTGGAAGCTTGGGGGTGGATCGGGAGTGGGAGACAGAAGAGGGGCGGAGTCATTCATCAATGCTAATAAATAAAAGGTCCCTCTCCTTCAGTACAGGGTCCAGGACGCCGGGAGAGCTGCCCCCTCAGACGAGCTGCAAGCTGGCCAGGAAGGACGGCTTAGTGAGTATGCAGGGACCGCCTTACTTTTACTGGATGGCTTCTTATTATTAATGCCTTGCTGGTGCTTCACAGCTGCAAAATGTTAGGAGTAATTGCTATGGCATGTGTGACATCGTGGTTCTCCGCTCCAGCAGGAGACAGGCCAGAGGGCTGCTTTTCTGATCTCCCCTTTTGAGGGAGACTGTGGAAATCTCCCTGGTGTTTGCAGGCAGTTTATTCTACCTCCTCTTTCTGTATTTCCAACCAGTGGATGCTTATAGAAAGCAGGAGGATTGAGCTCCCTGTACTTTGTGGTGTGCTATCTCTGGGGCAGCATGCTGATTCTGGAGAGGAGAGATGTGTGCTGAAGAATCAAGAGTGCAGGGGGAGTCAAGGGGCAGTGTTTCTTTACAAGGGAATGTGTTCCCTGAAGTCAATTTGTTGGTATAGAGCTGTGTAGTCAGCAATTTCTTTCATCTCTTAGAAAATGCATTGCTTCTGTGGCGAAAAGTGAAATGTTTGGGTTAAAGTGGTGCTTGAGGCATTTCTGCTGTGATGATGGCAGGGGATGCTCCAGGTGTACTGGGATCAGTGAGTTTCTGAAATGGGAGTGGTCTTCCAGTGAGAAGGCTCTGCCCTGAGTGCAGATAGGTAAATAAAGAGGGGTTTGCTGGAAAGTCTGCCGGAGTTTCCCACTGTGCAGCCTCACCTTCATTCCACAGCATTCCCAGCATCTTCCTTCCTGTGCCTCACTGCTTTCCCGCTGGGCTCGATCCCTCAAACCTCCCTTCCTTGGCAGTTCCGATGAGCTGTCACAGTGTACAAAACATTCAGGAAACCTATAAAATCCACATTCAATACCAACTCCAAAACCCTGGACTCTAAGGAATGAAAACAATCCCAGAGAAGAGAATTCACTTAAAGAGACCAGAGTGGGACAGGGCACAGAGGGACAGGAGAAAAGTCTTAGTTCTGTGACCCTGTGACTAAAACAGACTTTTTTTTTCTGTCACCGCACAACCTAGTTTTCCTCCTCATCTTAGGCTAAGCACTGAACAGGCAGGATGTGGATGGTATGGGGGACATTGATGGTGAAGGACTGAGCTGCTCTCTGTGTGGGGTGGAATAGCGAGGAAGAAAAACAATTCTTTCTGTTTGGCCTGAAGCTGAAGGCCCTGCTCAGTTCATCTCCCAGAGAGCACAGGCTTCAGGCAGAGAGCATGAGTTTGGCATTAAAAAGGCAAAGGTAATCTTTGCTCTTCACCTTTTTTACACCTGGTCTCCCCTGCTTTCAGGAAGATGTCCCTTGGCAGAGGGGCAGCGTAGGGGCAGGAGCACAGCGAGGACCTGCAGAGATAGAGTTATGGGTGGTGCTGCTGATGTTGTCCCAATGCAAAGCTCATGATCCCTCCAGCAGAAGGGATCCTTCTGTGTTGCTGCTTGTCACTTCTGGAGCAGGAAAGCAGGAGGTGGGAGGGGGCTTGGATTCCTGCTCTGGCAGCTGGCAGGCTGGGAGGGCGGTGGGGCCAGCTGGAGGAAGGGGGGCTGAGTGGGGAGGAAGCATCTGAAGCCGTACTCTCCATGTCTCCACCAGCAGAGCTGACAGAACAGTCTGGGCTGTGTTTCCAGACAGAGCATGGCGAGGGCAGAGAGGGCAGATCAGAGGAAAAATTAGAAAGGCAAACATGTACATCTGGGATCAGCATACGCCTCTCCCTGCAGGCCCCCCGGCAGCCCCTGGAATGCCTTCCACTTGCACAGGCCAGGTTTCTGAGTGCAAGGGACATGCTTGCCTGTGAACTGTGCCCCCCGCCCTGAACTGAGAGAGGAAGGGGGCATGCCCCCTCCTTCCCAAAACCTGATTCAGTCTGCTAATAGTGAATATTTTGTAATAGCTCCATGAGTGTGTACCAGCCAGACATCGCCTTCCCCAGGTTCTTTCTGGGCCCCATCCTGGTTCTGTTTTCATAATAAACATTCCACTGCTAATTTTGCAGGCAGCCCAGGATCTCTGGCTGCCCTCTGTGGGAAGAGAGCGAGACACAACAAGGAAGACGGAGTGAGGGAGCCCTCCCTGCACTTGCACAATGCGCACTCTCATCATCCTGACACTCCTGGCTACCTTGATCATGGCCGCTACTTGCTATGGTAGGTGATCGTTTTTATGGGGTAGAGCAACAGCTCCAAAGTTGCAGACATCTCTGGATCTGTTTGGAATTTTTTATTCACCTTTGTTTTTTCTTTCCCTTTAACTCTGCTTTCCTGCCCTTGCTTCAGCCCTGCTCCAGAGCAGCCAGCTCCAGTCACTGTGTTTTGCAGTCCAGGATGCTTCAGCCCCTTCCACTCTGCTCCAGCTCACACTGCAGACTACTCCTCTGTTGTCTGGATCACAATAACAGGACTTGGAAGAGACTACATCATTTTTGAAATGGTCATTCCAACTTATAGTTACCTTGCAGGATGGCTGGGGGACACAGCTGATCACCAGAACAACTCTAAAGGCTGAGCCATACAGGGGTGCATAGGAGGTGCTCGGGCTGTGACAGTCCCACAGGCTATTTTGCAAGGCATAATTGCTAGCCTATTGCACACCAAGTCAAGACTTCTTCATTGTTAATGGGAGATCTCCCTTTCCCCTTTTGTAATATCAGCACCTTCCTCCTGTCAGGCATACAGATGAAGTTAAGATGCTATTTTATGCAAGAGTAGCACACTTCCCTGTGCTAATCCATTTCCTAGGCACACATGTAGGCTTTGAGGTTAAGCAACACTGTAGTGTCAAGAATGTGAAGGAAAGAAATATGCTTGAGAATCACATACTGGAAGACCAAGTGGGACCCTTGAAGTCCTGGCTAGGACACCAGATAGCTCCATCCTGAACACATGAACATTGTAAACTCCTCATATAAATACTACATGACACTACTGAACCCTTTCTTTCCCTCTTGAACAGGTGCCTTATAATCTGTTTTCTCTGATTTGTGTGTGCATGTTCTACTGATCTGTCATGTGTGAGACTCTGCGAATCCTATGAATACAGTGTCTTACTCCTTTTTCCTCTTTCTTTCCCCAGAGTCCCATGAGAGCATGGAATCCCATGAGTATCTCAGTAAGACTGCTTTACTTTTTTTTTTTAATTCAAAGTGTGCTGCAGACATCTCCAAGACTATTTCCTTGTGCTTTACTATGGGGATTAAATAGGAAGAACCACTCAGCTCAAAGAAATTGAATTTATTGGATGTCAGAGTTCAGAATGAATAGGAAGAGAGATAAAAAAGACTTCACGTGTTTGAGCACAAGTACATACCACTGTGCTTTGCAAAGAATGTAATAAGAATTGGAAAGCAAAGAGCAATGAACTTGGATCTCTGCTGCATGCACCTAAACCAGGTACTATAAAAGGTACTAGAAAAGGGCATTATTCAAAGAGCTCTGGGAGGAGTGTGGAAAGAGACAGTGACACTGGCTGTCCTTACTCAAAGACAGGGAGAACTGAACTCTCAGCACCTTGGAAGAAGCAGGTGGGTGTGTGGGCAGGAGGCATCTTTGTTCTGGATGAGAGTTAGTGTCACAGAAGCAGTGGGAGAAGGTGGAGAGCATCATTTAGGAACGAGCTATAGCCTGGAGAGGTTAGAGAACAGATGGATCAAAGCTAAAAAGAAATGAGACCATATGGGAGAAGGACTTCACAGAGCAGTGATTCAGAAGCACAAAGGCACAAGTGGGAGCCAGTGACAAAGACATCCCCAGACTCCTCAGTTCTGCAGTCGGACTGTGCTGCTTCTCAAAAAGGACAGAAGGGACCTTCAGACACTTCAGTTCAAAGTTTCCACACAGACCTTTTCTACTGCCTAACCATGGAGGCAGATAAACCTGTTCAGGCCCTTCCTGTTCCCACTTGTAGCTACACAGTCCTGCTGATTTTACTGAGTACACCCAGGCCTCCTGTGGTCTGCGCAGCTTGGCACCCAACCCTTGGCCAAGCTCCAGTCAGGGGGGCTGCAGCACCAGGCTCACAGTAGCTTTCCCTTGGGCACCCTGAGCTTCCATACAGGCTGCACAAGCCATAGGGGGAGCCAGCAGAGTGCATGGTGGGGAGTATTAAGGGGTCCTGGGTTTCACTGTGAGGGGAGGGCAGAGAGAGAGGCTGTCACCAGTGTGGGAGATGGGCTTTCTGGAAATCAGGTCTCGTGAAAAGTGTTTATATACTCTGCAAACAAAACAAAACAGAACCTTGTCTTCTCAGATCCCTTCATCAACAGGCGAAGGGCCAACGGCTTCATGCAAACTGACATGAGACTAGAAGCTATTGCTCAGGAGAGGTATGTTGTGACCTCGGGGTACTGAGGGTGGGAGTGGGGAGAGGTTTCTCCTTGCCAAGCACAGGCTGGTAGCAGGGGAAGAAGCCATGGTGACTTCTGAGAAGCCTCAGCCCCTCCCTCCCAAGTCCCCAGCCCTGGGAGAAGCCAAAGCTCAGGCAGCAGAGAGTGGGTCCTTGTGTTTGAGGACACGTCCTGTACTGGGAGGGCTCTGTTTAATTTGTCTGAAGGAAGCAGCAACAAAAAGAGAGAGAGTCAGTGTGGGATACCCAGAAAGTTCAATGTGAGATCTTGTTCCAGTCTTCAGGTCTCATGCAGGATTTGCATGACCTTTTCTAAATCACAAGGCCTTCTGTGGGCCTCCTTTCCTCATCTATAAAAGGCAGATACAGGCAGTTTTATGTCTCATGTGGGGCTTGTGACAATAAAAGTTGAGGCACAGAAATCCTCTCCTAAAGAGGAACTGAGGCAAACCCTCTCAGCAGCACCATGTTGTCCCCTTTGCAGGATGTTTCAGCTCTCTGCTTCATGCATGGGTTTAGGGAATAGTGAAATAGCTGGAGGGAGAAGGTTGGAAGCCTCCTCCTTCTGCACTAGGCTGAGGCAGGAGCCGAACCACCCTACTTAGCCCTGAAGTAAAATGTTACCTGGGGAGGCAAAACACTCCTGCTGTGCTCACATCAGTCCCTTGGGTGTGGTGAATATAGATGCTGGTATGCCATGGTCTTGGTAGCTTGGTGATGGGGGCTGGCGATGTGCTCTTAATCCTGGTGGGGTGTTGTGGGGGGGAAAAAGGGCTGTAGACAGGTATTTAAGATGACAACACTTACCCCTCATCTATCCTACTTCTGCAGGATCAGGGAACGTAATAAGGCACCCCAGGAGCATCAGAGGGAGATCTGCGAAGACTACTACCCCTGCGAACTGTACGCTTCTCGCCATGGCTATGCTGCTGCTTACAGGCATTATTATGGGAGGAGGAGGACTAAGTAAAGGATGATGTGTCCCCACCCTGGGGCCTGGAGCCCAGGGTATCCTCCCAGAAAAAAGATATAGCTCTGAAACATATTCAGTTGCTTGTGTCCCTGTATGTTATCCTGCCTGCTGCTTCTCTCCCGTATAGCCATGGATTCCTGCACAGTGTCGATTAGCGCTGAGCTGACATAGCAGAGATCAGAGAGAGTTCAGGATGTGGGTGGTTACTGCACAATAAATTGCTCCTTTGATACTATCTTCTCATGAGTCACAGTATTTTGGTGCGTAATTTTTCATGAAGAAGCTGAGTTTCCTTATCACAGAATCTGGTGCAGATTATGGAAACAAGTCACCACCACATGATCACATGAGGTTTGTAATGATCTACTGTGGTTTTGCTCCAGGGTCTAAAATCGAGATGCACTTTTTGAAAACGAAATCTATACCATCTTTTCTCAGTTGGGTAAATAAAATTCAGAAGGTGTCTGTTTAATCTTAAAGGCAAAAGTCAGTTGAGAGTTAGTGACAGAAAAAGCCTGTAAATGACATCTTACATGTATCTTTCCAGCTATCCTTTGGCTCTGGCATTTGGTGCTCCCATAGTGTGGTCCAGACTTAATTCATATTTCTGTTAGGAGTGCTGTTTTATCCCCTTTCTTCCACTTAGAATCATTCCAGACAACTTTCGCATTAACCCTTCACTTTGAAATATTATATGAAAATTACTATTATTTTTATTTCTTCAGCTAAAACCAAGATTGCAGGCATATATTCCCCTTGGCTCAGCACCTTGTTCTTGTTGAGTTAGAAAGTCAGCCTGAGGCAAATATATCTCCTTGTGTACTCTTTCTGTTCCCTCTTGTGTCACTCTGAACCCAGGAGGCAGAGGAGATTTGAGAGCCAAAGCATCAGCAAGTGACAAAAGAGGGACTTGTATCTGAGGAGAGATGGGGCAAGTACTCTACCACATGGCTAGGAGACTGTGTGATGGCTGCAGCCCCACAGGAGGAAGGGCTGGTGATAGTGGTGAGGGGCTGAAGGGAGGTAGTAGGGCTCCTCTTGGTAGCGCTGTGTCTTGCCACCCTGTCTGTCACCCCACTGGCACCAAGTAAGACAGCCTGACCCCATAGCTCTCACTCCTCTGCTCTGCTCTCTTTGCTTCTGAGGCAGAAGGATGCAGCCACAGCTCTTTGAACACCAATCGGTGTGGGTAGTTTAGGAGACATAAATCTTCTATTTCAGCTTGGCACAGCTTGTTCCAGTATGCACATCTTCAGTTTTCCTCAGGGACCTGCAAATTAGAGAAGTGGGAAAGATTCATGGCACACTATCAAAGGCGATGAGATATAAAGTATCAAGCTGCTGACTATTCTATGAAATTAAGTCTAGAGCCAAATCTACCTTCCACATTAGAATCATGCATCTTTTCAGAAATATACTTCAAGGCTTTGCCAGCTTGGCAGATGAGTTTTTGGAAAGAAAACAGATTTATTTATTTGAAAACACTTCTGATAGGAAACTCCACCCTTAAAGTTGCTTAAGTTTTGTCCAAAGGAAAAAGAGTGAGAGAGAAATGAGGATAGGGAAAAAAAAAAAAAAAAAATAAGCTGTACAGATCAGGTATTTTTGCACCCTCACTTGTTCTGCATGTTCCCAAGTAGGTGAATCTTATGAACACCAACCAAAGCAAAACTTTCATACCCTAACAGTCAACAAGTCTGCAGTGTCTGGGTTTAACCTGACACTGTCACACCACCAAAACAGAAGGATCAGCACTAGTGTTGTCTGTGTCCAGAAATATCTGGCAATTTCAACCTCTGGTTTACCAGGATAAATAATGAATAATAGCAGAGGTTTCAGAGGGATTTTGTTAATGTAAGCAATAACCAAACATGTCTAAGAGACTACATGATGATTAAAAAGCTTGGGAAAAGCTGGGAAGAGAAATAAGGCTGTTTGAATAATCAGAATTCTGGATTTATATTCTTTCATGCTCTCTTTTGGAAGCACGGCTTTCTTAGAATACCCAGTAGTTTAGTATATTTATTTATTTCTAGAATGTTTCTTTTTAAGACACTTGTGCTGGATGTTTCTAGTATATGCATTCAATCTCTCCTGGACTGTAGAAAAGCTAAACATTTGTTTTTTAAACTTGAAATTTCTCTAATTTCTATGTAAGATAAAAGAATGTTTCTGAGGATTGACTGAATCCCCAGTGGCTGTGAGCCTTTTAATTCCGTAACCATTGGATGTCTCCCCTGTGTGGGGGGCCAAGGAGGACTGGATGTGAGGTGGAGGAAGATGTTATCCGTGTGCTGTGTGCGGGACATAGTTTTGGAAACTTGGCTACTGGCTTTGGGGAATATGGGGTTACTGGTAGACAGGCTGTAGAAGAGGGTCACACAGTGAGGAGCAAGAGGAGGTTGAGTCATATTGTGTGTGAACAAAAGCATTGCCCATCATCTGACTCAATAAATCACAGAATCACAGAATCACAGAATTTCTAGGTTGGAAGAGACCTCAAGATCATCGAGTCCAACCTCTGACCTAACGCTAGCAGTCCCCACTAAACCATATCCCTAAGCTCTACATCTAAACGTCTTTTGAAGACTTCCAGGGATGGTGACTCCACCACTTCCCTGGGCAGCCTGTTCCAATGCCTCACAACCCTTTCAGTGAAGAAGTTCTTCCTAACATCTAACCTAATAACATAAAACAGTACATTTGGCAATGAAGCTGAAATGGCTGTCACCATATCTGAGGACGTACCCAAGGACTTAATTTAAATTTTAAGGCAGAGCTACAATACTCACTGAAACGAATAGATTCTGTATAATTCATATAAACTGGAAAAAAAAAAAAAAAAGGCCCCCCACAACTTGAGTTTATTTTAATTACATGTTTGGGGTTGATTGGTTGGTTTGTTACCAGTGCTAAGAGCAGTGTGGGCTCTGGGTGCTCCTCACTGATGCTTCCACAGACAGGGACAGCAGTGGTGCTTCCATGCATGTGGGACTTTGCAGACACCATCACTGATAAAGGGAGCATGTTGAGATGAGCTGTCAGGGGCACAATCATACTTTTGGCTTTAATATACCGAGTATATCGGGTCTCTTGATATACCAAGTAACCACAGCCACCAAGTCCTGAAAAATAAAAGAACCCTGGAGTCTCAAGACTTATTTGATCTTGAGACAAGAGAGGCCAGACTCATAGCCTCCAAACTGGGAAGATTTACAGGGAGAAAAAAAAAAAAAAAAGAAAGACACCCCTCTACTTCCCCAAACTAGCTTCCAAAGATCCCGATAATGTAAACATCTCAGCTCTCTGGAGTGGTTTCTTGAAACTGTCTGAAGTAAAAACCTACTGTATGTTTGCCCTATGCAAACCGTTTTATGGATGTCTTTTTCTTTAGGGAAATGTGTCAGGGTAGGATGAGGGAAAAGAGTCACCATCAGGTTGTTTCATTTTATTTTCCACATGGGTAAGTCCCATGCACCACATGAAAGCAACTGCTCCACTTCAGGTTTTTCTGGTCTGTCCCCTGGCTTTCCTGCGAGAAGCTGAATGACTTCCATGTTTATAATAAAACGGATTTTTTATCCAGACGTTTTTCTTCAACAGACCTATTCAAAACCTCAGATAAAATCTTCTGGAAATGCCATGAGTCCTGAGATGGATGTCAAATAGCTCTGTGGAGAACAGTCAGACTTGTTAGTGTCATGATAAACACCGCCCTTGGCCAAGGGGCAGTTGAGTAGCTTGCTCCTGTTTATCTCTTAAACAAACTTTGTAGATGCAGGTCCTCAAGCTTGGTATGAGAGGTTGCTGAAGAAAGGAGTACTGTGGTGGCAGGGCAGCCCTGTTTTGGCAGCAGAACAGAATCTTAAAGGCTACAGTAACTGGAGTAAAACTTTTTACTTAATTATTTGTAAAATGAATATTAAAGTTAACACCTCTGAACATGATCATGAGCTCAATGAAGAACATGCTAAACACATATATGACTATAGCACTAGACCCAAATCATGATAAATGTCACTCCAGGGAGAAAATCGGTTAAAGTTAGGATATTAAATAGCAGTTAGTGTTAGGACAAAATGTTAGAGTTAGGAAAAAAAAAAGAAGAGTGGGTGGGAGTGGGTGAGTGGGTGGGAGTGAGTAGGAGAGAAGAAATTGTAGACCTGGAAGAGGCAGTTGACAGGCAATGCTTCTTTCTCCTCCACAAAGACAAGGAACACCTTCTTGGTAATCTCTGTGCCTTCAGCTTTTGGTGAGAAGTACCCAGGACAGCTATTTGCTAGCACTGTTATATTAGTGCTATTGCACTCAGTGTGCTTATCAACAGCAATGCCAAATATGTTATATCTGTCACTTTAGTAAATATGTTCTACTTTGTGAAAATGTCTCAGTGAAAGTCCTCACCGAGGCTCTGAAACAGGCAAACGTTTGGCTCTGATAAGTCCCCTTTAATGCAACAGGCTGCCAGGACCTGATGTCTCCTGGCCCAAAGGACGGGCTTTGTTTTGGAGCTCAGACACAGGAACGCAAGCCAGAGCCCTGATCTCTCCAGGCTATCACAGGATATAAAGTGCTGCCTGAAAGCAAGCTCCAGAGAGCCACGGTATCCTCCAGGAACGCTCTGTGTGTAGGAAGAGTAGTGCAGCCAAAGACGACATGAGGAGTCTGCTGGCACTGCTCGTCTTGACTATGGCCCTGGCAGCGCTGTGCTGCTGTGAAAAAGGTAAGAGGATGCCTTCCTTAGGAAAGCTGCTGGAGCTGCAGCCCCCAGGGAGCCTCCCTCTACCCTGGGAGAGATGCAAGGTTTTGGGGGGAGGCAGCGCCATGGGTCATTGCACAACCTCAGGTCTCTGAGGGGCAGCTGTAAATTAAAAACAGGGCTTGGGGTTAGGCAGCCTTATCTCCTACTGGGCGCTTTGTTCCAGTGGTCAAAAAAATTAGGATTGCACCATTGCATTGCAGCAGAGAATTCCAACTATTTTAACATGTTGAAGCTTTTAGGTGACCTGGCAAAGGTAGGCTGGATGCTCAGTTTGGAGTCACTGGGTAACCCAGCCCTGGGGTGAGCTGCAGGCAAGAGTTGTGTCAATCACAGTGAGGAGGATTTAATACCTGCCAGCACTGGGGTGCCGTGGGATCACGGAGATAGGCACTGAGTCAAGTCATCACCTGCAGAAAAATGTAGGATGTGGAGAACTCTGGAGGGGAAAAACCTCGTATTGATGGTTAGAAAAACTGGAAGCCTTCTCATTGAATAAAAACACAGGTGATTTAGCCATGGTGATTTTGTAATCAAGAGACAGTAATGCAGTGACAACTCTTTAGTTGAAGAGAGAGGGAAAGGACAAAAGATCAGGAACAGCAAGTGTTTTCTCCTGACAGCAGGAAAAGAGAAGCCAAGTAGGAAGGGGCCCTGTTTTTGCCTGTATTATCTCATTCAAAGTTAATTTTCATTAAGTCCCTGGCATCAGATACATGATTCAATACTGGCAAATATATTTCATATATTTTGTTTGATCTGTGTTTTCCCTCTGTTGGTCTCTTGTTCACTTTCTCGCTCTTGAGTGTATCTCTATGTTTTTGTTGTTGTTTGTTTTTGTTTTTCCCAGTTGTTGTTATGTTCCAGATTGCTTAATAATTTTGGAGGAACTTCTAATTTTTATTTTCGTTTTTGAAATCCAAGGAATATATACATTGCTTAAAAATAGAACTACACACACCCCTTCTCACAAAGTCTTTGTTTAAGCAGAGTTGTTATTTTTTGGTCTCCACAGTCCTCTTTCTGCCCATGAGTATGCTTATGCCAAGGAGCTTGGATGGAACAAACACTGTTGAAGAAAAATATGGTTAAAGACCGGAAGAAAAAAAATAATTGTGAAACAGTCCAGTGTGGGAAAGCCAAGATGAAGAGGAGACCTAACATTTCTCTTAGATGACGTGTTGCTTGGGTTTTTGCAGACAGCATTAAAAATTAAGTTTAGAAATGAAAACAGAAATACATTGTGTAAATCTATTGTTGTTTAGGGGAGAGGGAAGGAGGTCGTTGGTGAGCCAGAACTCCAACCCTAGGCTGCAAAGCTGTGAGGGTAGAGTTTTTCTTAATTTTCACCTCTATTTCTCTTCCCTATTAACAGCTTGTGATTTCTTCCTAGAGTCAGGGAAAACACTCTTTCAAAAGAAAGAGGAGATGCTCAGCTATCTTCTGATTCTGTCCAAATCGGGGATTTTGCTCAAATGGTCCCTGAGCTCCAACTGTCTCTGCTCCTAGCAAGGGTAGGGAGGAAGAAAAAAGAAGGTCTTCCTCCAGCTTCCACAGTAGTTGCATGGTTATTGTGTCATTTGACCTTGTTTAGAGAAGTTGAATTTAAATGAATCCAGGCATAATGAGTGAATTTTGTGGTGGAGAAATCCATCCCTGAATTTTGGATGTTGATAAAACTCTTTCTGGGAATGACAGACCTTCTGGAAAAGGGGGAAGCTGGATCCATTCAATAGAAAGCGGGATTCAGGTAGAGAGTGGACCAGAAGAGCAGACGTCACATGCAAACTCTCCTGTCTGTCTGTCTTACAGATCCCGAAGGCCCCTCAGGACCTCCCAGTGCTGCCAGTGAGTATATTGTTGTAATGACTCTTAGCTCCATTCCCCTGCATCCATCTCTCTTCTTCCCTTTGATGAGTTGAAGGGATGAACAAGAACTATGTTGACTCTCTCTAGTTGCTCCCCTTCTGCTCCCTCAGCACCGCCACCCCTGAGGTGCAGGAGCATGTGCAGCAAATGGAGGGGCTGCCTTTCACAGCCACGGGGCGGGAGGCACAAGGGGGGTCAGCCTCGCTGAACTGGCAAGGGAATATCACTCTGGCTGTACTAGAACCATAGCCTCTATCTCCACAACCCTTGAGGCAAGACATGAGCCCTGCAGGTTGTTAGTGGCTGGCTGCACCTCCCCTCCATGACAGAGGGTGATGTGGATGGAGTAACATGACTGGTCTCCATGTTTCTCTGATCTGCCCTCAGGGACCCCTCCAAAGGGACTGCTGTGTCCCAAGCCTCTCAAGAGATCAGAACCTGCCTGACGGTTTCCAAGCACTGTTTTTTGGGGGATCTGCTGCTCAGCCAGTCTAGTGCGTAGGATCACAGAGAAGAAAGGTTTAATACCTGAAAGCAAGTCCCTTACTTGGCTGCAGCTGAGGATTGTAGTCTCTCCTCTGTCAGGTTGCCTAGTACATAGAGATTTGCATGCCTTGGGATGTCCACAGGTTTCACGGCAAGCTGATCCTGACAGAAATCTGCATGGAAAATCCCCCTTGATCTTCTCTGTCCCTCCTTTTTTACACCTTGAAGGATAACATTGCTGCTGGTGAGCATGAAAGCTGGTATTTCTCCAGTCAGCCAATAAAAACATCATTTGGGAAAGAGAGAAAAAAAAAAGCACACACAAAACGAGTGTTCAGGGAAAGGCGGTGATTTCTGACAAGTCATTAATTGGCAGTTTCTGTGCAGTCAATATTTGGATCCTGAGTAAACCCAGCATGCTGGTGAGGGGACACGTCTCACCAGCTAAGCAGAAACAAACATCCCACAGTGTTGGAAGGGCACAAAATCCACTGTCTCTTAGAAATTGCATTCCCTCAGTGACACTGATAGTTTCCCAGTTTCTCTGCTGAAACATGCTGGTGTCCAGCTGCTGGAGTTGCCAGTGTGCCAGCATTCACGCACACCTCTGCGGTTGTGGGCCCATCTCACAGAGAGAGGCTGTGCTGTGCTCAGTCCTGGCTGGGGACAGTGAGGTGGCTTTAGCTCCTGCTTGTGGGGTGCTCCACAACCCTTCTTTGTTTGCACAGCCACAAATCCAAGGGGGCAAATAAGAAATTTGTGCTGACAAGGTGTGTTAGTAGAGACCAGGGGTGAATGCTGACATGGCAAAAAGACCTCTCATGTTCTCCAGGTGCCTGAACACTGGGATGTGCATGTCCTGGGTGTATTTCTCCTTGTGTAACATTTACTTTTGTTATTTCATACCTTTCACTTTCCATGGAACTGTGCACATGTGAGCATCAGCAGTTCCATGTGCTGTTTGTAGCGTATGGCTAATTACAGGTATTTCAAGGTCTGGTGCCTCCTGTCCCACATCACTCGGTCTGAGGCAGGTTATAGAAAGCAAGCCAAGACTGAAGTTAGCTGCACTAGGGAGACAGGATGCCATTCCCTTCATTTTCTTCTTGTTCGTATCTTATTCTGTCATGACTTTGCCTTCTGTAAATTTGCTGTGGACTCATATAAAGGTTGAACTAGATGATCTTAGAGATCTTTTCCAACCTAAATAATTGTATGATTCTATGATATTATGCTACATGATAAGGGAATGAAGTTTAAGACAGAAGAGCCCTTGTTCCATGTAGACAGGCAGGTTGGGGTGAGGAGTGAGCCCACTTGTCAAATCTTGGAGTAGACAGTGGGGTGGGGCAGGTAGGACTGGCTGTAGAAGTTACCTCCTTACGAAGAAATAAAACAGTCCATTTTCAGAGTGTAGACTGATCTCTGATTTCTGTAGTCAGTGGTCCTGCATCTCTAACCTGCTGCATTCTCTCTTGGTAGGCATCAAGATTAAAAAGGAAGTTGCCAATGCCTTTGTGAAGAGGCAGAAGAGATCTGACTTTTACGAACGGTAATGATGCATGAGTAAGGCTGAGAGCTGGACTCTGGACCTGTTCTGAAGAGGGGTGGGAAGGTGGGGGGCCATGGCAAAGTATTCATCATTTGCCACACATCTACACATCATGTGTAGAAACAATAACGTATTAAGAGACCGACAGTGACAGATAAATGGCTCTTTTTTTTTTTTTTTTTTTCCTCATAAATATCCTTTCGGGAGCTTATAGCTAGACTTTGTTATTCCTTCCCATGGAGGACAGTACTAGCTTTCTGGGCTAGCCATGGGGACAACAGGGTACAAGTTAGAAGCTGCTTAAACCTACAGGGACATTAGATCCAAATTCCAGGATAATGAGCATCACAGAGTCCTGGTCACTACCTCTACCTCCATACAAAAGAAGCACAGCTCTGTTGTAGTGATTAAGCTAAATCTGAAGCTGCAGGTCCTATATCCATTTGTGCAGAAATTCTAGGCACAAAGATTTGGAGAAATCCTGGATATAAACACTTGGAGAAATTTGAGCTCATGCAAGAATATTCTTCACATTTCCTAGAAGTTGTTAAGCTGCTGTCTCATGTAGGCCCGTGTCAAAAAGAATTATTATTTGATCTGTCTTGGACTGGAAAGATGATGTAGTTTTTAGATGACAGAAAAGTGGGAGGTCCTATCTGTAGAGAAGAGGATCAGTGCATGGTAGCAGGGGAACTGAATGATGTTGAAACCTGGAGTGATTAAAAACAAGATGAAATTCAGAAGTAGCAACTCTGCTGACTACACTGACCGCCCCCTTACAGGTGGGTCATCATAAAAGTAGCTTCTGCTACAAGAAACTACTGTGTAGCTGAGACTAAAAAATTTGGGCTTGCTCAGTATGGCAGGACAAGAACTGTGAGGGGAAAGGGTTGCTGTCTACAATAGAAGTGAGAATGATGAGGGAAAACTGCTTATACTAAGGGAAAAGAGTATCTAGTGGGAAAATGAGCAGAAACTGGGCACAAATAAAGGTAAAAAAGAAATAATAAAATAAATTAATTATAAAATAAATAATAACTTTCTTTTTTTTTTTTTTTTTTAATAATAATAAAAAAATAAATTGCCTGATAGCTGGGGAATGGGGTTGGGGCCAAAAACCAACCAAACAAAAATATACTAATTGCTTCTGTGGTCTCATTTCCTGATAAAACTTCAAGAGCAGTTGCTTTAAGATGGGTTCAATTCCAACTTTCCTCAGCATTTCTCAAGGAGGTCTATCCCCATGTAAATAGGTATCTAACTCACAATGAGAAGTACCCTGGGGAATCACTCTTCTCCTGCTGGTATTGGGCTATGAAACCTCTCCAACTCCATTGACTAAATATGCAGAACAGCATCTTTCTCTTTGTCCACTCCAGGTACTTTATGCATTACAAAACCCCAATGGAGCAGATGCATGAGCGTTGTGAAAGCTACCCTCCTTGTGATTATCTGTCTGACCAAATAGGATTTTTCATGGCCTACAACCATTTCTTTGGGAGATACTAAGGATGGGATGATCACTTTGTTCATCTGGCTTAGGACCACTCTGAACCTCTCAGCAGGAAGAAGGTTGTGGGTGGGAAGGAGGGAAGATAGACTGGGACCTTCTTCAATTGTCTTCCTAGCCAGCTGAAAAAAACAAGGCAATAGTTATCCCACTTCTCTAGGTTGCATTATCTTTCTTGCTTTCATGAAAAATGTTTCTATTCAATTGACTTTCATGGTATTTTCACTGTTGAGAAGACTGTCTTACCTGTTTCCCTTGTAAATGCTCTTACATAGCCAGAAATCATGTCTCAGTACACTCCTCTGATTATTCTGTCACAAAATCTGCCTGTATTGCATCAATGTTTAAATCTGAAAAAGTGTGTTTGAGGAGTCCTTTTGGATGAGCCTTTCCATTTGTATGCTACAATCAATGACCATGAAAAGTGAATTGGAAATCTCTTCTTGTTTTTGCTACAATTGATTTCCAGTGAAGCTGGATATACCCAAGCAGAAACAACAAATCTGTTCCTCTGATGCTTTAGCATTGATGCTTGAATCTAAATGTGTTAAAATAGCTCTCAAAAGAAACAAATAAACAACAAAAAATAAACCTTATGAAATAAAAATAAAGCATTTCAATAGTGGATTGAAGTTGGGCCAACATTTTGTTTATACAAGGCAGTTTGTCTCTCTCTCTCCGATGTATATACATATATAACATATACATGTGCATATATATATAGTCTTCCATCTGCACTACTTTGTTCTGTCTCCCAGTATGAATATTGCATGTCAGCAACTTTCTGCACAGCTTCTCTTGACATGGTCTGTCATCTTGTATTCCCTGAGAGGTAGATGGCAGATCCCATCTCCAACAATATGGACTGCCGAACCACATGAGACTGAGGAAGACCAAATCTCTCTGTTTCCATGTAATCTGGTGCAGCCGTTCCCAGCTACTGACTGCAATAAATACTGCTTACATAAAGCAGGTTGTTGTGCTGCTTCTCTCTGTTCCTCTGTATGACCTATATCTGCAGTTAAAGAGATGTCCAGAAGATAAAGCCTGCTCTTGTTAACCCTGAAGAGCAGGATCCAGATGCATGAGGCTTCCTTCTCCCCTCCTGTGCTCCAAAGTGAATCAGAAGTGACTACACTGAATTTCAGATCACGATTCCGGTACACTGTGACAGTAAGGGAGAGGAGAACCAAGCTTTTCCTGATTCACCATCTACTGAGTTCAGCATTTCTCTAAATGACCTTGCCCCAGTGCTGATGTGTGTGTGACAGCCTTCATTTGGCAAGCTGTCATGACTTGCATTGGCTATACTGACCTTGGCCAAGGAGAAAACATTAATAATTACCCCTGCTTGTCTCAATCAAGTACCTGAGGCTGATTCCTCTTTTAGCATAAACTGATGGAGCTTCACTGCTCACAACAAGACTCACCTCTGAATGCCATCTATTAAAAATGAACAAAGTGCTCATTGAAAGCAGCAAAATTTTCATCAGGAAGATTAGTAGAGATTAATGAGCTCTTAATATCTGCTGTACTAATGTTAGGGCTCATTGTTTTTGTATAGTTTTGTTTGTTAAAATTATCCTGTGTGTATTTGCATCTTTCTATTAGTTTTATATTTGTATCTTCCTTTTGATATTTATCTATCTATCTATCTATCTATCTATTTATTTATTTATTCTGGGAAGGCGAACATTAAGGCCTTGGTCCTGTAATCTGTTCTATGTCACCAGATCTTTATATAGGCTGAAGTCAGAATGGCCTTTGGAGAGTTGAGTGTACAATTCAGATTACAAATATAATGCTGGATTGAAGGAACTCGATTTTCACCTGCTCAAGGCACATTTAAATGCCATTACACATCCTCTGCTGCCATCTTATGGCCATTGTATTTAAGGTCATGAGACAGTACCCTACGTTACTTTTGAAGGATTTTAAAATGCAAAGCCAGTGAGTGGGTTTCCTTCCTCATTCACTTCATAATGCATCATATGCTAAAAGGACAGGAAAAAAAAAAGTCAAGAGACATGATCTGCAACTGAATTATATCCATTTGGACTGATAGCGACTCTCACATTCTAGAGTGGCTGTTTTTCCTGACTGAATTTCCCACTGGAGCCTTTCACAGTTGTTAGCTGTTTTTTATCTCTACATAAACAAGAGAGGAGGTGCCTCTGAATAAATTCACAACCCTTTCTCTGCACTCACTTTGCCAGTTGAAGAACTGCTTTCTGAAGTACAGCCCAAAGTGATGGGGCAATTCCAAGGAGAAGTGGATAGGTTGAATTTATCTCTTTGCATCATCCTTCATGTCCAACTTTTGCATCATCTTTCATGTCATCTTATGCCACCAGTGGCTGCAGATACTGTCACTCAGAATCAGAATCAGTTAGTGCAGTGTTATAGATCATGTTTAGGCAACCCAGTATGAGACCTTTTTGTCATCCCTCATGCTATTTCAGCAAATGCTCTCTGTCCACAGAAAACAAGCAGCTGCACAGGTGCTGCCTTTCCCATGGAATCACACTATGACTGCAGGTGCCTCTCTTCAAAATCTCTCTGACCAACCTATCACTATCAGGTAATGAAAAGCAAGCTTCAATTCTCTGTGTCACAGAATGAGGCCCTGATGACTCCTTTTTGCTGTTTTTCTGTGCAGAAATATTGTCAGAGGCCATGGGTCTTTGCATGTGGGTAGCTCATTGCCCTTTGATTGGAAGAATAACCGGAAAGTGGCCAGTAGAGAGGGATTAGTCTTGGTGTAGAATATGGATTTATGCCCTTATTCTGAGCGTACCCATTTAAACAGTTCAACAAGGGGCCACTCTGTAGTGATATGAATGGAGGATTGGTAGCACACTATTAGGAACTGGGAGGAACTAAGGAGGAGTGTGACAGTTATGTTATCTCTGCTTCCAGATGGGATCCCAACCTACCATGCATTTCTGTGTTGGCTTTATCAGAGCTCAGCACTTCATTAAGGGGACTTTTTATGCTCTTAGGTAGGGAGTACTCCCCACCTCATCTTCACATACAGTCCTCAGGAAAGAACTCTCTTAGACTTATCCAAGTCAGAGTTTTCTTCCTCTTTGCAAGAACAAGAGTGCAAGATACCTTAGAATTAAAAGCAATATCAAGGCAAAGGGCATCTACACCAGCTAAAGTTGGAGTGAAGAAACAACTCATGAGGTCTCAATGCTTCTAGACCCTTTCCTATGGATTATGGCTCCACTTCTACCTGTCTGGATTGATTAATGACCTCTGAATTGCTTTAAGAATCTACCAAACAATCCTTGGTTGAAGAATTGTCACAAAAATGTGAGTGCAAATTAGAAACTTCAGAATTCAAGAAAAAAGGAAAAGAAACAGATGCAGGTGTTCTCTGCTTCAGCTCAACGTTCTTTATAATGTCTTGGGTGGACTCTAGGATGTCAGTACATCTGCTGGCCAGCCTTCTGTTGCTGATCTCCTTGCAAAGACTGGTAAGAGGGGTAAACATCGTACTTTGTTTGAAATGGTGAAATCACTTATCCCACTGAAATAAAAACTTTTTTTTTTTTTTTTTTAAATAAATGTTAAGTATGATTTTTTTAAGGAGCATTGGATTGGGTCTCATAGAACTGCTCCTCTCCTTTTCCAGCCTGTTTCATCTGAGACTCTGACAACAACAGTGTGTTGTTGGATAGGCAGTGACCATATTGCCCTATTCCTTGAAAGTGTCTTTTAGCTCCCCCTCAGAGAAATTACAGTACTGTGAAGAAATAAAATGAATCCCTCTATAGTTTATGGGCCATTCTAACTTCAGAGAAAGCTACCAATTTAGTTATGTGTCTAGGATGAATACTTGAGATGAAGTGAGTATCTACTTGCAGAGTTCAACTATCAACTGGCTATAGTACTTGACTAGCCCACTAAGAGATCAAAAAGGGAAAAGAGCTGTCATCAAACATACCATTTCTTAGGTGTTATTGCACAGGGTTTTTATTAATTAAAAATACTAAAAACAGAAAATTAGTGCGGTGTTTCACAGATTATATTATAAATTATTTTCCTCTTATAACATCCTTCTATTTAAATCCTTACTTGTGTTTTTAATGTTTATTTACATGACAAGTCCAGCTGGCCTTATTGAAAGAAACTGGATAAGTAAAAGTCCTGGCACAGTACTACTATATTGTCTTTGTTGAACATTACGCTCTGGAGCCAGAACATGTCCAAGAGGTATTATAAGACAGAAAGAAGAAATTCACCCCTGAGATGTGTGTAGGTTTCACCACCCCAGAATACTGTGTTGTTCGTTCTTTCTCTCTTCAAAACCACTTAATATTCATAAACAGAATATTGAAATACATGGATTATGGGTCAGTCTTATTGTCTCTATCCCCTTGCTCTCTGAAGTTTTTAATGTATCTTCTGAAGTTTTTAATGTTAATGACTGCCATAAAATAAGAACTCTAGCATTCTGGTTGGCATTTGCCTGAGGTGGGGCTTTGACCTGCTGTTGCTCAGCAAGGGCTTGTTGAAGATGCCTGCCTGGTGTGTTTGTTTGTGCCAGTATTGAAAAAAAATAAAAGAGGCGGTAGGGAAAAACCTGTCTTGCATCTACAGATATACATAAAAAAATCATAATTCTGATGCTAGCCTTCATTTTTATTATTATTATTTTTTTTTTGATTTGCAGTCTGTGTCCCAACTTATGATGGATATGGCTCTACATTCCTTTGACGATCAGTACCTGGGGTGCAGAGAGCAGGTGATGGAAGAACTGGAGAGAGGAGACTATTTCCATAAGGAAATAGCTGCTAATAAAAACTATTTCAGTCTTTGGAAGAAGGCTCAGGAGGCTTTGTTAAAGAGCCCTGTAGGTCTCTTAAGGGAAATGCAGGAGAGTCACGCCATAGTCCTCATGGCTTACACCATGAATTCTTCCCTGCACTCTCAGCTGAACTGGGCCACATCCACAGCAGGAAGCTCTCCAGAGCAGTACAGACACAACTTCAGTTTCAAATATTTTCACTTTTACCTAACGACTGCTATCCAGATAGTGAAGCAATGGCAGAGCAGCAAGGAGAACATGAGGAAACATAAGTGCTACCGAGTGCATAGGGGTGTAAAAGACTTACATATTGAAGCCATGGTAGGCAGAAGAGTGAGATTTGGCCGTTTCACCTCTACATCTCGCCTCTGGAATGAAGCCCAGAAGTTTGGAAATGAAACTTTGTTCACAGTGACAACTTGCCTGGGAGCAGCTCTGCAAGGCTTTTCTTACTACACATCTGAGAAGGAAGTCCTCATTCCCCCTTATGAGGTGTTCGTTGTCAAAAACTTCTTCCGGACAGAGTATGGCAACCGGCTGCACCTGCATTCTGTGGGGAATTTCAGCAAGTACCACTGCCAGCTCTTGGAAGGTACTGCATATCGTCCCTTTGGGCAGGTGGGATGCAGGACAGTCTGTTCTCAAGTACCCCAATCAGCCCTCATCAGCTGTACATATACAGGGCCACACACAATGTCCAATCTGTAGCCTACCTCCTGTGTTTGCTTGTGAGAGCCACATGACCTAGTTTTCACCCATTTGTCATGAAACCTGTGAGACCCTACAGCTCACTGATGATTAATCCACCCGCTACCTAACAGATCTCAGGGTTCTTTTCGGCGTCCACTTATCCCATCTACCATTGCAAGAATGTTGCAGGATACATGTGCTGGGACCCCAGCATCCCTATTGCAATGGCAGATGAGATTTGCAGGCAGCCTGAATTCAGGTATTATTCTGGTGGCTTGCAAGGCAGCTACACTGCAGGGCTCAGGATTACACTGGACTTTGATCCACCACTATTCTGGCAAGCTCAGGTAAATATAAACAAAACTACTGTTGCTTTAGTCCTGTTCTCTCTCCTGTGGCAGAAGAGAGGAGAGGTGCTGACTGGAAAAGCACATTCTGTCAATTTCTTGGCTACAGAGGTAACTATTCTGTGCTGGAAGACCACATTAGGTCTGTTCCACAGCTCTGTTCTTCTAAGAGTCCTCCACCAATATGGGACACCTGCTTTTGTCTGTTTGGAAAACAGTGTGTCAATTCATCCTCTGGGTACAAAACAATCATTCAGGAATGAGAATTTTTGCCCTAAGCCAGAATAGTAGGTAGACTGGAGAAGGTGTCTCTTTGGGGCAAATGCTGTGTTAGCAAGGGCAGGAAGCTCTGATTAGATGAAGGAGGCCTAAATGACTGCTCTCTTCACTTTTTTTCAGCTTCAAGAATCAAGAACAGTGGTTCTACTGCCTCTGCCTCTGCTGTTCTTACCGGTGTAGTTGGAGTTTTCTTGTGCTTGGCTAAGCAATGACTGATTCTCCAGCTACATCCAGATGTATGCATTTGATTATCAAGACAGAAAAATAGACAGGAAATCAGTTGCTGGAGTTACTGTTGTTAGAGAAGGTTCATCACTTCCTTTGCTTTCAGCTGCAGCTCTCCAAATGAAACTGGGTCATTCAGCCTAGCTCATCAAAGCAGACACTCCCTGGACTCATTCAGACAGAAGGGCATTTATCTATGGCCTTAATGAAGAGCATGGCGGTGACATCATTCACTGTAGGTAGTTTGTCCCTTGGGCATTCAGGAAAGACACACATGACTTTAACAACATTTTTACAGATCTCTTAGTAACTTTGTTTTTAGTGAGAGAGCATCTGGCTGTGTGATGGAGAAGGCACCATGGTGGTAGACTGTGGTGGGTAAGTGTGCTTCCTTACATATCTCCTGTAAGTGCTGTGTCCCAGGAGACAGCCAAGGCTATGGCAGCAGCACAGCAGCCTTTCCCCAGTACATGATCCCACACACCAAAGCCATCTGATAGCTCTCATCTCAAACTGACTGTCTACATCTCACACGTAGAGGACAGAAGCATAAATCTTCCTTGAGACGTGAACTTAGCAGCAGAGGGTCACAGGAGGTGTCAGGCCTGTCTTCAGGTTCTATGTTTGCCTTTAGCATTTCTTTTGAAAAAGTCAGGCAGGTGATGTGTTCATAACTGTCCTCTAGTGGCTGATGAATATCCGTTGGTTATTATACATTGAAATGAAGGAGAGCCTGTGGAACCCACTGCTCTCTTCATGGTTGTTGGATGTGACTGAAATGTATTTACTTGTCTTTTTGCTTCAATGCTCTGCAATGACTAATGTTGAGGGTTGAACTTCTACGTGTCTACTTACCAGTTTTGGGGCCTTAGATGCCCAAACTGGAGCAGCTATGAAGTTCTTCCATCCCCAAAACATAACAATGTGGAAAAGATAAAGAACATTTTCTGCCTGCAAAATCCCCCTTCCAATATGCCTACCCTACTTCTTCACCCGTGGTTCCTCACCCCTTGGGCCTGGGCTGAGGCTATGGTCAGGAGACCAGCTGTGGTGATTTAACTTTGCAGTGGAGTCACCAGATAATTGAACTGAAACTCACTGATATGTTTCATAAATGACCCCTGAGTGGTAACACCTCTCAGTCACCCGTGAACTTGGCAGGAAGCTGTGTTCACCATCACCTCTCCAAAGTGGTAAGCAACAAGTTAGTGATCCAAATGAGATCTGAATATAAGAGGACTGCACAAGTCGCTGACCAGCTTATTAGTTAAAGGTAAGGATATTCAAAAGCACCTGGGTGAACTGCTTTACTCTCTGAGCAGCTCCATGAAAGCTTGGAGGTGCCATTCCCTTGGAAATCCTGTGGCAAGGAGTGCAGAACTTCAGGCACCTGAGCATTAGAAATGTAGATACCTAAGGAATGTGGGGGTCTTTTTTTTTGTTTGGTTGTTTGTTTGTTTTGGGTAGACTAAAAGGAGTAGCTTGAGTATCAGCATTGCAGGTACCAGATTTAGGCATATGCAATGGCAGAGACCATCATCGTCTGATATGTAGTAGCATGTTCTGTCCAGCTGAACTACTGCTCCTGAAATCCTGAGGCGTATTTGTCCACACAGTTAGAACAGATTTAATACAGAACTATTTTACTATAAGCTTATTTTGTATTTATATTTCACACCACATTTTTGTTGTTTTTGCTTTACCAGTGACTTCAAATAGTTTACCAACAGAACTTTATTTTGACGCCTAAATGCTCGGAGATACGAAGTACAGATTTCAGAAAGAACTACAGAGAGAACCAGAAGCAGCTGCTGCAGATATGTGTTGTACGGACATGCTCAAACTTTCCTCAAACTTTCCATCGAGGGTTAAAGGAATCAAGATGAACTTCTAACACATCAGTACATGTGTTCTGCTATTGCTGGGACGCAGGAATCCAGCCTTCTAGCGCAGCTATGGAATGCTTCACAAGGTGGCTTCAGCACTCTACAAGCCTCCTCTAAGTAGTCAGCTGCTGTTTCCAGGCTTTTCTTTATGGTTCTCTGTCCTCGAAGGAGGGTCCGTATGAAAATTAAAGAGGAGGAGGGTAGAGAACAAAGTCTGAGCTGTTGTGATGTTTCACCTGAGGAGGATCTGCTTACCGTGGTGCTTGGTGGCTCATTTTGTTGCAGCATCTTAGCGATATCAGCATAGTCCAAGAGAAGTTCTGATACATGGAGGGATAAAGCAGGTGAACTCAGTAACTGATGAACAGCAGCCTCTACTGTGTCAGGGAAATTATCTGTTTGTAAACTCATTCCAACATATATATACACCAGGCTTCTTACAGCAAAACTATAATTTTTATAATGGCATTGTACTGGTGCCACATTGTCCTGCAAGGTGTCCATGGACTGAGACATTCTAGAATAAAATGATGGGTCTATGTATTCATCTTTATCATATCCCATTGTGGCTTTCATCTCTTTCAAAGCATTGATCAGGAGCTGCAGATTCTCTTTAATGCTAAAGTTTTCTTTTACTACCAAGATGGGGAATTCAGTGCCAAGATAATGATTGAGGATTTTGTATATTATATTGGTTGAAGAGACACAGATGTATACTAAGTCATACAGATTCTCGCAGGCTGTAAAGATCCTTTCTTTATCACTCTGAAGACCGAGGCAGGCTAACATTTCCGGAGTGAGGGTTTGGCTCTGAAAAGGAAACAGAAGAAATCCAGGAGACAGGGAAGGGTGGATGGGTGGGGGAGTGAAAATATTTTCATCTAGAATGTTACATTTCTGAAACTAGTATTACAAATTATCAAACTACCTGACCCTCCCTCCAGGCGTTCAGAGTTAGAAAAGGCTCTTTGTTAGCCTCTGAAGGGGTCTTACCAAGCAGGCCAGCAAAATGTGGTGTAAACAGCTGCTAGTGTAGTTATTCTTGTGGATGCAGGAATTACAGATCTGACCTTCAGCATGTCATCTGAAAAGCAACAGAAGTAGTGTAAATGAATTATTCTCTCCTTTTTGATGTTATTGGTGAATGTATGGAAGTCCTATCAAACAATCTACTTTACATCGTCCTTAGAAATAGAACCCTTTGGTTTGTATGTACTGGGGGGTCTGCACAGAATTAAATGTATTCTGGGGAGGGGGAATGGACACAGCAGAGTCAAATGCGTGAGTCATCTACATGCAACAGGCAAAGCAATTGAAGGCTGAGCAATGCAGTGTTTTTTCTCAGGCTAGTGCTTGCTGTGAAGTGACCCGTGTCTGTCAGTTCACACAGTGGCTAGACATTGCAAGCATTCCTTGAGAGGTGGAAGTGAAAAACATTCTCCTTGCCTTGGCTCCTCTCTACAGCTCCGAAAACAAGTGGGGTTTGGTACTCTATTTCTGGGTTGACTACAATAGCTCATTTTTTCATGGGAAAAGAAGCTGGAAATTGCAGTTTACTCATTTTATGCTTTATCTTGCGCTTTCATCTTAGAACCACTCTCTCCTGAGGAGACAACACTGGCAACCAGATGCCTGTGGGCAGGAGGCCCATCTTTTGAAGGATCAGAGCTTGGAAGAAGTCTAACCTGGATGAATGCAGAACTACAAGATTTTGTTTTGCTGGCACACATGAAGCCTGTACTGATTTCACTGTCAGTGCTGGTTTTTTGTATTTATGTGGGACTGTTCAACTTTTCTTCCATAATTCACAGGTGTACAAAACCAGTCATGACAACAATTCATTATTTCAAAAACAGAAATAAAAATGTATAAATCCCTATAGGAAACCAAATCTTGTACCCATACAAATGAAAAGTGCTTCCCAACATGTTTTATATCCTGAGATCAGCAAGTAATACCTTCCCCTTCCAGCCCTGGCTGCAGGTACCTGTGAAGGTACCTCTGTCATAGGCAGACACATTCATGCTGTACTTATTCTCTTCAGGAACAGGTGGCCTTAGGAGGAAATAACAATTTTGAGGTAGCATCAAATAAACTGAGTTAAAATTGGAAGGAAGGGGAAACGAGGGAGAAAATGAGAAAAATCAGGGTAAACATCACATAATAAAATTGATGACAAACAGGCAGGCAACAGGACCCAGCTGAAGCCCAGCTCTGGATTCCTAACTCATCAGATGCTGCTGGAAACCACCAGAGGAACACAGGGGAAAGAGGATGAGATCACTGTCCTGTACGCATTCATCCGATTGCAGGAGCACTCAGGCAAAAACAGGTAGGCAGTCTAAATGTTTAACTAGAAAATCCTCTGGGAAAAATCTCTGGGGAGCTCGAGAAATAAGCAGAAATACAGAGATATATGTGGTGTCTGCCTAACTGTAGAAAACAAATGTAAAAATTGGAAAAAGTGTTAATGTGAAGAGTAAGAGGCTGTTTTAGGTTTAAAGGACATAAAATCAACAGCAGTCACAGGAAGATGAAAGAATGATTCAGACAGAATAGATGTTCCAAGTCTCTTCCACAGCTTTCTAGTATGTAAAATGTTCACTGATGTGCCGTTCCTTTTGGAATATTTTTTCTTCTCAATTTCTGCAAATGAGCATAAACAAATGGCCTTTCAACAAAACGTCACTGGAGTGGAAAGGATTAACATAACACTGAGTCAGAGAGCACGCCACCAACATCCCAGAGGCAGAGCTGATATGAAATTATACTGGCAGGGTTTTATGTCTCCTGAAAATCACAAACTTTTACTGTATACGAACTTTGCTTGCTCCAGCTTGAAGAAAGATGAGTTAAAGAGTTTATTCTCTTAACAGAGATGCAAGGTAAGCGGCTGAAAGAAATGTACACTGCTGTGCAAAACACTGTGGAAAAAATATCCCTTCAGACTGGTTTGTATTTCAAAGCTGAGACTAAAAGCTGTCTAGAGGACTGCTGAAATCATTCTGTTTCTACAGTGATCTTGTTGGGGAGGGTGTGTTTAGTGAAATACAGCTGGGTCAGTGCCAGTTGATTTGCAGTTAGCAGATAACGCAAGAACTCCAGAGGACCAAAATGACACAAATGAATCTTTTAAGAAGAAAAATCTAGCTAGTCTCCTACACACAACTATTTGTACCTATAGCTGTGGTGTGTAGGCACCAAGAGCAAGAAAGGACTTATCTTGGAAAAACACAAAGTAACGCATGAAGTTGGCCCAGATTTGCAATAAAAGGGTTGAGAAAATGAAAGTACCAACAAGAAACCAGTCATCCTACTCCTCCATAATCTGCCCCTGTTGCAATGTAAGATGCACGCATCTAAGTCAAAATCATGCTAAAGCATTTTTACTTTGCAGCTGGTGATGGGTTAAGAGAAAGTGGCACGGGGTTGATTATAGAAGCTTAGAGATGAGAAGTAACTCCACAATCACTGATAACTCAGTCACTTTGGACGCCGTATCTTGCCAGGCAGGTAATGCTTGACATTCACCAGTGAAAAAACAACGGGGATTCAATGACAGCATTAGAAGGGGATGTGATTAGGAATATTGAAGAAAGAATCAATGAGGGAAAAGGGACTAAATATCAGGGAAGAAAACACAGTTGGAGCTGTGTGTAAGGTGCAATAGGTTAGGATGTGTTTGGGATAGATAATTTTGCCGTTCTCTTTGAATTCCCAAATGTGAGTTGATTAGCATGCACACAAATGTCTTATATGGTAACATTTCCTCTTAAATGCAAGGAGTGGCTTTAAACACCCTTACACTGGTACAGACTGTGCGCGCTCCACCAATCATCACAGTCATTTAAAAATTAGATGCCACTGACTGAAAAAAATAGGCTGATACAAAAGTGCCTCGGTAACAGGCCTTTCATTTCCACAGCTTATTTTAGACTTTGCTGACTAGATGAGCTTGTTCTGTTTTTTAGTAAACGAGTTCGGCTTCTACCATCTGCAGTTTCCTAGGTGAAGAAAGACCCATGCTCATTGTAACAATATGCTAATTACATGTTTGTTAGCTGTTTTTGTTGCTCTCATGTCTCATAAGGTCCTTTTGCAATCATTTGGCTAATGATATGAATCAATGTTTAAGATTTCTAGATTTACAAGCTATGTTTTGGGATTTGATTTGCTGAGTATAAAAAGAATCGGTGGGGCAGGGACAAAGCAGCTTACATTTCACTGCTTTTTAAGGGCTGGGACTATGGGTGTAAACAGTGAGAACTTTCTTTGATCTCTTGAAGTAGCTGACTTCTGAGGAATGGCGCTGAGTGACCTCCTTTATCCAGATAACCCCAAGAGACGACAAGAATTGATCCATCTGCACCAGGAATTGCTTGACTGCATGTCCATGAATTTCCACGCAACAAATGAGCTGGCTGGAGTTCTGAATACACACCTGGGATGTACTATTAGCCACATCAAGATGAGAGAGAGCAGCACTGTCAAGGAAAACTGTGACATTATCATTCAAGCGATGAGTGAGATTCAGCGTCAGGTGCAGAAGATTGATAGTGACATGAAGGAGAAGCTAGAGCCTGTGCTATACCAGAAGCTGTATGACATCAAAGAGCCTGAACTGGAGAAACTTGCAATAGCCCATAGAGTTTTTTCCATCATTCTCGGAGAAGCAACTTCTACAGCTGGGATGGTAGCTATCAAGCTAATTGGCTCCAACCTTATAACTCTCACTGTTAGCAAACTCGTCAGCCTCCTTGCCCAGATCGGGGCATCCGTTCTTGGGGGAATCAGCATCACCATTCTTGGGCTCGGCATTGAAATGATCCTGCATGCCATTCTGGGAGCTGTGGAGAGGAATCAGCTCCTGGCTGCCGTGAGAAGCTATGAGGAGCATCTGGCTGAGTTTAAAGAAGCCTCAGAAAAATACCAGCGTGCCATACATGAAGTGACTTCCTCAGTCAGACACCAGGTTCAGTGAAAGAAGTCAGTGTTCTCTTTCCTGCTGTGACAATGACTGCAGCAGCTACTCCTGCAGATATTTTTGTTTGTTTGTTTGTTTGTTTCATTACAGTAGATGAACTTTGGATTTTTTTATTATTATTATTATTATTTTTTCTTATTAGTGGCAGCAGAGAAAAGATAGATGTGTCAGATCAGAGAACTGGCACAGAAATATGTTGATAGTGAACTGGCTTAAAGGTGCTCCTGGGAGGCAACAGTTTAACTACTTGGCACCTTTTCAGCTGTTTTCCAGAATGCATTGTAGATAACCTTGAAACGTTATTAGTAGTGGTGACAATAATATTCACTGCTGAAACAGTAGCGGTGAGAAGGTGTGATTTTTCTCTTACCGAGTTGCTTTGTCAAAATGACATCATGATGGGAGACAATTATTTCAACAAAGCATTCCATATCCTCATCTAGATGGTTCATCACAACAGGTGCAGTTGCTAAACTCTCTTAACGTGGATTTGTTCTAAATCTGATAGGCTCAATTCCCTGTTCACAGAAGCGATTACAAGGACTAGCTGAAGCACATTTCCTGTCCCATTCCTGCCTGAGGAGCCAGCCAGAGATCTTTAAATAAAATCTAATGCCAGCAGATTAACAGATAAGAAAATCATGGGCCTACAGCCAAACACACACAACCTTGCCCCACAGTTGAGGGAAAGCAGCTGTAGAGCAGCAGGCGTGTCTGACTGTGAGTAACCTCTCATGCTCGGTATTGCCCTGCTCCTGCTCACCCACAGGTGAACATTTCTGTGCACAGCTGCTGCTCTGTTTATTGACATGGCACTATGCACTTAAACAAGGGTTGGTAGGATTACAGCCCTATTAATGTGCTGAATTTGTTTTCAAGTCCTTTACAAGCCACCAATGGGGGACTGCCAAGAACATGCACAGATTCTTCTTTTTGCAGTGTGCTCTCAAATGTCCTTATTTTGCAGATTTTAAAGAGAAAGCTAGAAGAACATGGTTTGCTGTCAAGCTCTGATTTGCGTAGAATGCCTTTTTTTTGTTTTGATCTTTGAAGAAAAAAAATAATAAAAAATATCTATTTTAAGAGCTCTCTTTCATATACTTTTTTTTGTTGTTGTTGTTGTTGTTGTCACAAAGATCGATCTCAAACCAAATCGTGAAAAAGATTAAAATCTTCATTATACATGCAGTTTATCAATTCTTGTTTGTCTCCATGATCGATTAATCTAGTAAAATTACAGTCAGTAGAATGTATAGATCCATTTTGAGTACCAGCTCCCCCCATACTAGAAGCATACTCAAATTCATACGTACTTGTTAATATTCAATATTATACGTTTATTTTAATAGCTAGACCGTGCCTGTGAAAATAAAGAGACGTGTGAGATTACATCAAAGAAGCTCTCCATTCCATTGTCTTCTTAACTATTCCACCCTCCCCCCCCCCAGCCAGCCTCCTACGATTCCCATTCTAAACCATTATCTTCCGACTCCTTTTTCTTTTGTGTTCATCTGCGAGGAAGCCACTAGATGGCAATGGGAATGCAGCTGCTGGCTCTCGAGCAGCTCTCACAGCCGCTAGGGACAAAGCCCAGAGCTCGGGAGCTTAGGGGGCTCAGAGGCCAGGGCTGGAATGAAAACCAGGGACCAGCACAAGCTGCAGACTGGGCGATGTGGCTCAGGAGAGGCAATTCAGAGGAGACAAAAAGCATTTCCTTACCTAGACACAATGTTTGTGGTGACATGGTGACCTGAAACAGCTAGTTTCTATAAGACATGACTTCTCCTTGCTCCTGACCCACATGGCACTCAGTTTAGGGGTATTTGTTTAGAGGCGAGCGATCAGCAGAAGCAGCAATACTTTGAGTGCTGGAGAGGCAGGAATTCCTGGTTCCTGCTCACTTTCTATGTGCAAATGTACATTCTAATTTAGGAAGAAAAAGCACAAGCTCGGTACGTGCCTGTGAGATTGCTAATCACTGCCGTAGGAGAATAGTGGAGCCAAATAAAAACCAATCTATTGCACTTTTCAGGCATTTTGAAAATAAATGCTAAGCAGTTTGGGGGAGGAAGGACATGGAATGAAGGTCATAAATCCACGCAATTTGTATTTACCTTTTGATAGATCTTTGTTTCTGGTGGTCTTAAAAGAAAGACATCTTCCCTGAAAAAGCAGGTGTTAAGGTGTTATGTCCATGAGATGTTGGAAGATGTTGGTGGTGCTGGAGGCTGATGGTCTGCAGCCTTTTCTGCTTATGAGGTAGGCCGGAATCCTGAGCGAGGTGGGGCAGGCACCCATGACCTCACAGAAGGATGTGTATGGCACCTTCCAGCCCCATGAGGCAGTTTTGAGGTGAAAAAAAAACACACACAAAACACTGATCTCCTTAAGACCTTCCCAAACTCTTTCCCCCAGCTCCAGCAATAAGAAAATCATGGGATTTGCTTGTGTTACTGACAGTTCTGTTTTATTTTTACTTTGTTCTTGAACTCAGTGCAGCATGCATCCAACTGGCTAAATGAGAGAGGCCAGCAGGGCAGAATGAGTTCACCTCTCTGCTTCTGCTAGGTTACTGAAACACTGTCCCTCCAAACAGGATATACTTGCCTGCTTTTCCTAGTCCTCTAATCAGTCTTACACTTGATCTTCCATGGGTATCATAACCAGTCTGAGGCCAGGCTGCTGGCTCTTCTCCTCTAGACTCCTGGTGCTACTTCTCTGAGTGACAGAAGTATATGGCAAGTGAGAAGTATGGGGCAATATCACACTCCACATCAGCTCTGGGTCAGCAGTCACTCCTGGGAGAATGCAGCTACAGCTGCTCCAGACTCCCACAGACTTATCAAATAGCTGCAGTTCAAGTTTGTTAGCAGAAGCTTCAGCTCCCGTAGGAAAGCAGAGCTATCTAAATCCGTGCTTGCTTTTTATTTTTATTTTCAATGTAGTAATTTAAATGTCATCGGTTTTCTTTAGTGTGATTTTCTTAATTTTTGTTTTTTCCTTCTTATTTTGTGTGATCATTTTTTTTGTGATCAAAGTTATTACCTGTGGACCAATTTTGTAAATACATCTCGTTTCCAGGTCAGGAAATTCCAGAAGAAGGGAGAGAAGTGGAGGAATATTCGGAAGAGGAGGAGGAGGAGGAAGACGACTCAGAGTCTGAGGAGACATCACAACAACAGCAGCAGCAACACAGTGATTAAGGAGGTATTGGGGAGGTATTGGGGAGGCAAGGACAATCCCCAGACATGGACTGTATATCTCGAAACAAGACACTGGAACTCATGATAAGGAAGCGGCAGACGGACAGAGAAACAAACGTAAGGACTATAAATCTCAAAACTGGACATTGGAATTCATTATAAAGATACAACAAATGGAAGAATTAGCAACAACCAGCTCTTGCAATTAAGAAACCTGCCAATTCAGCAGATTCCTGACCAAAGGTGAAAAGTACACTGTGAGGAAGACTCGGGGTCTTCCTCCCAAAGACCCCTGCCCACGTCCCAAAGACCCCTGCCCACAATTCTTGGAAGGCTCTACGCAGGCGCAAGGTGCCAAAAGGCTAATTAGCATGAGAAGCGAGGGAAGGCGGGGATAGGTAATGAATATGTATAGGTGCTTGTAGAATATTGATAGATTGATTGTATAAATTCAAGACTGCTTTCCGCTTTGGGTATGCACGATAGGTGGAGAGATCCCCCGTGCATCCAGCGCTGCAATAAAGAATATACCACTTAAAGGAATTTCGGCTTCGATCTTTGAATCAATCTGGCGACCCAGATGGGACAACCTCTCTGCCGGACCGCAGGACCCGCTGGGGACAGGACTCCCTAGGGTACCCCCGGGATTTCCCGGAGGGACTCCTCGACTCACCGGATCACTGCGGAGGCAGACAAGGACCCCATCATTGTAAGTGAGTATATTCTTTATTCTGGTTTGGTTTTCTGGTAGACCGGTCATCTGGGACTGTCCAGTAAGTCGGAAGGTGACTTCTGCAGGACAGTATTTGGTATATACTTTGTGGTTAGTACCACAAGTATATCTGGGGACCTTGGGGTCCATCTGTATCTGGAACTGTCTGTAAGTCAGAAGGTGATCTTCTGTGAGGCAGTGTTTGGTATATACTTTGTGGTAAGCACCAAAAGTATATTTGGGGACCTTAAGGAAAGAGCTCGCTTTAAGGTCCATCTGGAATTGTGTTGTCTATTTCGGTTTTCTGACTCATGGAGTATGGTATTTAACTTTGGTTATTGTTACTGTGATTTTGGCTATTTTTCTGGTGGTAATAGTAGGTTCGTGGCATTGTTATAAGAGAGAGATCGTTACGGTGTTACACAGTTCGGTTTTCTGACTTATCGCATGTGGAATTTGACTCTGACTATTGTTATTGTGATTTTAGCAATATTGCTGGTAATAGTAGCTTTGTGACATCGCCACTGAAAGATATTGCGTGCCCGTATTTTTGTGAGTGATACGTTTTGTGATACGCTTTTGTAAGTAACATGTGTATTCTGAAAGTGTAAACTGGAAAATGGGGGGGCAAACAAGCAGTGAAATTTTAAAGAAAAGTGTGTTAGGATGTGTTTTAAGTCACTGGAAGGATATTGGAGGATCTGCCGGTGGAAGTGTGAACAGGAAAACATTGATAAAATATCGTAATCAGTGGTGGCCACTTTATAAGCTGGAATGTGGAGAAAAGTGGCCCCTAAATGGAACTTTAAACTATAATATTTTGCTACAGTTAGTGTTGTTTTTGGAGAAGCAGAACAGGATGAAATGTTGTATACTGATGTTTCAGCATCTTGGTGGGAAAAGGTACAGAATTAAGTTGGCCCCTGACTGAGCCTTTGATGATGGCATTAGAGAAGTACAGGCTGGAGAAAGATAAAGGAAGTGTTGAAAGGGTTGTTGAAAGTGTTAAAGATGTTTGAAGTTGAATGAGCAGGGAAAGAGGATGTAGGAATGATAATAGTTCTGCCTCTGCCCGAGGCAGAGATCTTAAAATCAGGGGTGTTAGCCCTTTGGGGCAAAGGGACCACAATGGGTCTGAGAGAGTTGTCACAGAAACAGAAAAGCAGTTAACTCTTAAAAAACCTGAGTTCATGTGCGAGCTCAGATTGCCGATGGGACCGCTCAGGGAACTGTGGACAATTGCATTCCCCTGACCGACCCCCACTAAGACCCGAATCATCCTGAAAATTATGAACGGTTAAGTAAATACTAAAACCTGGATGAATTGGGAATTGAGAATATGCTTCCAACAAGGTCTAAAAGAAACCCCTATGGAATTTTTGGACCAACTCCGAAATGTAATGAAAATAAATAAATAAATAAATAAATAAATAAAACAAAACGGTTTGGACCTGGCTTTGGAGGACAAATTGACTAGCCTTTTCCTAGGGTAATCGACCCCTGATTTCAACAGGAATAATGGGGACTTGGGGAATCTACCCTAGCGGATCCTCCACTGGTTATAATGAAGCTAGGGGAGGAATGGAAGTGAAATTTCGTATTGATATGGGGCAACATATTCAGTTCTAAATCAAGCATTAATGCCTTCACAGAATTATTATGTTAGGGTAAAAGATGTGTCGTGGTTTAACCCGGCCGGCAGCTAAACACCACACAGCTGTTCGCTCACCCTCCCCCTCCCTCTCTGGGACGGGGGAGAGAAATGGAAAGTGAAGCCCGTGAGTTGAGATAAAGACAGTTTAATAAGACAAAATAATAATAATAATAATAATAATAATAATAATAATAATAATAATAATAATAATAATAATAATACAATGATGATAATAGTACCACTACTAATAATGTGTACAAACAAGTGATGCACAATGCAATTGCTCACCACCCGCTGACCGATGCCCAGCCTAACCCCGAGCAGTCCGGCCCCCTCCCCCCGGCTAGCCACCCCTATATATTGTTTAGCCTGACGTCAGATGGTATGGAATACCCCTCTGGCTGGTTTGGGTCACCTGTCCTGGGTCTGTCCCCTCCCAGCTCTTACTGCACCCCCAGCCTGCCTGTTGGCAGGACAGGGCAAAAGGCTGTGATGTCCTTGGCTTGGTATAAGCACTGCTCTTTAACAATTAAAACATCGGGGTGTTATCAGCACTCTTCTCATCCTAAGCCAAAACACAGCATTGTACCAGCTACTAGGAAGAAAATTAACTCTGTTCTAACTGAAACCAGGACAAGGTGTAACTGAAAAGGCTTATTTTTGTGATCCTTTGAAGTACAAGTTAGGGAAACAATGGGGCATACACAGATTTTTATATATGCCTAACTCCTCATGGGCACTCTTAGGTAGAGATTTATTAGAGCAAGTAGGAGCAGAAATTGTCTTTGAAAAAGGGAAAATGGAATTAAGTATAGGAGAAGAACAACTAACAAATATGTTAAGCTTGGCACTAATACAAACTGACCCTAAAAGTGAAATACCTTTAGAGATCACAGATCAAGTATGTCCAGGAGTTTGGGCTACTGAAACCCCTGAAAGAGCTAAAAATGTGACCTTAATAATTATTAAATTAAAGCCAGGAGAGAAACCCGTTAAGGTTAAGTAATATCCTTTGAGGATAGAAGATAGGAAAGGAATTAAAGAGATAATTAATAAATTTTTACAGTGTAGATTATTGAATGCGAATCAGAATACAATGCACCCATATTGCCAATTAAAAAGGCAGATGAAAAAGCTATAGGCTAGTTCAGGATTTGAGGGCCATAAATAAAATCACTGAGCATATACATCCAGTAGTGGCAAACCCTTATACTTTGCTGACTAAATTAAAGAATAGTCAAGTCTGGTTTACCGTACTGGATTTAAAAGATGCCTTCTTCTGCCTAGGCTTAGCCACAGAAAGCCAAAACCTATTCGCCTTTGAATGGGAAAATCCCGATTCAGGCAGAAAGACGCAGCTTACGTGGACATTACTACCTCAAGGATTCAAGAATAGCCCCACTATTTTTGGAAACCAATTAGCAAGGGAACTCGAAACATGGATGCCTCCGGACACTGAAGGTGCTTTGTTACAATATGTAGATGATCTCTTAATAGCTACCGAGACTAAAGGGAGTTGTATTCAATGGACTATAAGTCGTCTTAATTTTCTGGGTTTAAATGGATATCAAGTCTCTTGACAGAAAGTCCAGCTGGCTCAACAAAGTGTGACCTATCTGGGATTTGAAATTTCGGAAGGACAACGAGAACTAGGAACTGAACATAAGGAAGTCATTTGCCGGACTCCAGAACCTCAAATGGTAAAGGAGCTACAAACCTTTTTAGGAATGACAGGTTGGTGTCGCCTTTGGATTTATAATTATGGGCTATTGGTAAAGCCTCTATGTGAATTGATAAAGATTAACCAGTCAAAGTTAGTCTGGACTGGAGAAGCACAAAAAGTCTTTAAACAACTTAAACAAGAATTGATGATTTTGAAATATCAAGCAATATTGGTAGAACAGGACAACGTGGAAATTGTGATAACTAATATTGTGAATCTAGCCTCTTTTCTTAGTGATGCTCCGGCACAACCTGTGATTCACGATTGTTTAGAAACTATAGAGACTGTGTATTCCAGCCGACCAGACCTTAAGGAGGAGCCTATGGAAGATGCGGAAGAAACTTGGTTCACGGATGGGAGCAGTTTTGTTACGCAAAGACAACGTAAAGCTGGATATGCTATAACAACTACTCAGCAGGTAATCGAGTCTAAGCCTTTACCCCCTGGAACATCAGCTCAAAAGGCGGAGATAGTTGCTCTCACGAGAGCATTGGAACTGGCAGCGGGAAAAAGGGTAAATATTTGGACAGATTCTAAATATACATTCGGCGTGGTACATGCTCATGGAGCAATTTGGAAAGAACATGGATTGCTGACCGCTCAGTGAAAACACATAAAGTATGCTGAAGAAATTTTAAAATTGTTAGAGGCTGTAAAACAACCAGAAAAAGTAGCTATCATGCATTGTCAGGGACACCAAAAGGGGAACACCGATTTTGAAATTGGAAATCGATTGGCAGAGGCTAAGCAGGCAGCTGAAATAACTGAGGTGAAGGCATTGTCTTTGATACCAGACAGTAAAATCCAAACTATATCCAAATTATACAAAAGAAGACTTAAAATTAATTGAAGATTTGAAAGGTAAAATGAAACCAGATGGATGAGTATATTTAAAAGATAACCACATAGTAATACCCTCTAGTTTGACATGGCCCATAGTTCTTACAGAACACAATAAAACGTATTGGGGAGCTGGCACACTGCATAAGAGCCTGAGTCAGACATTAGTGGGACTCAACAATGTAGCATTTGCTTACACAGTAACCCCAATACCAAGAATAGAATAAAATTTGGAATAATTGGTAAAGGAAATTATTTGGGGCAACAGTGGCAAATTGATTTTTCAGAACTCCCTAGAAAAGGGGGGTATCATTATTACTGGTTCTGACTGACATGTTTTCAGGAAGGCCTGAAGCCTTTCCCTGTCGAACAAACAAAGCAAGAGAAGTGGTTAAAGTCTTGTTAAATGAAATAATACCATGCTTTGGGATTCTAGTAGCAATGTCTTCTGATAGAGTTTCACATTTTTGTGCACAAGTGGTAGGACAGATAAGTAAGATTCTAAAGATAGATTGGCAACTGCATACTCCTTATAGACCACAGGCAAGTGGACAGGTAGAAAAAATGAACCATTTAATTAAACAATAAATAGCTAAAATTGGATAAGAAGCTAATTTGTCATGGCCTCAATCCCTCCCTTTAGCATTACTTGGAATTAGAGTTAAACCTAGAATAAAAGGGAATTTGAGTCCCTTCAAAATCTTATATGGAAGGCCATAGCAATTTCTATTTAGTGGAGAGGACCTAACGCAGTTAGGATCAGAATATTTATATGCTTATATAACTGAACTTCAGAAACAATTAAATAAAGTACATAAATTTGTTTTAGGGACCAGGGCTAGAGGGTTGGATCAACCAATCCACCCCTTTAAGCTCGGGGATTATATATATATAAAGACTTTTTCAGGACAACCCCTACAGGAAAAATGGAAGGAAAGTGGACGGAACCATACCAAGTATTACTGAAAACACACACCGCCATTAAGATTAAGAAGCAAGCAGCTTGGATCCACAATTCAAGGGTGAAGAAGGTCCCGGCGAGGATATAGACCACCACTCCAATTGGACCAACAAAATTACGGTTTTCCAGATCCTAATGATTGCAGGGGTGCGGTTCTCGGATTCGGGGTGGGCAACTTGGGATGAGAACTTACACCTGACCTTAATACAAACAATTTCTCAAGTAACTAATAAGACGAACTGTTGGGTATGCACCCATCTGCCACAGCATGGGAATAAGGGTGTATCGTTAATCTGGATTCCATTGCCTGCAAACTTATCTTGGACTAATTTGTGGGAAAACACATCTTGGGGTCGAAAATATTAAGCAGTTTTGGAACTAGAAGTGAGTAGCTTCATGCCGTTAGAATCCTATTATGTATGTGTACAAAGGTGTAACCCGCCTAAGGGTATAGGAAAACAGCATTGTATAAATACGGATACTACTTATGTGGGAAATCAGACATCTTGTAATTGAACAATTGATATTAGTACGACTAGCGGCTGGGCAAATTCAACCAGCTGGACAGTTCCAGAAGGAAAAGGGTGGTATTGGCTATGCAATGATACAGCCCGTAAGGTCTTGCCTGAGAATTGGAAGGGAACTTGCACTCTTGGAGCGGTAGTCCCCAATATGACAGTACATGATGTAGTGCCTCGAGGTTACCTGAGAAATCATATCCGGAGAATCAGATGAAAAATTAACAATACATTGGTAGAGAGACACACCCCTTTTCATAGTTTTGTGTGATGGTTTATCACATGGTTAGGAGTGAGTGAATTGGAAAAGGCAATAGTTAATATTTCTGCAATTATAGAGAAGTTAGAAAACAAAATTCTGGATGCTATAAAGGCTCAACAAGAAGAGATATCTAGTTTATCACAGGTAGTATTACAAAATCGGATGACCCTAGACTTGTTACTGGCCACTCAAGGGGGAGTCTGTACAGTAATAAACACAAGTTGTTGTGTGTATGTAGATCAGAGTGGAAGGATCTCTACCGACCTGGAAGAAATATGGAAGCAGACCAGGATCCTACATGAGATCAGTAAAGATGATCTTTCATGGAGTTTTAGTGAACTATGGAATAAGTTAACCTCCTGGTTGCCCAATTTCCAATGGTTGAAACAAGTATTCATTGCTCTAATCGTATTAGTAGTGTTAGGAATATTTGTGTGCATGTTGTTTAGATGACTGCTTTGTTGTGTTACTGTAAATAATGAAAGTATCTGATGCAAAAGAATTTGCATGGGAAAAGAAAAGGGGGGATTGATTAAGGAGGTATTGGGGAGGTATTGGGGAGGCAAGGACAATCCCCAGACATGGACTGTATATCTCGAAACAAGACACTGGAACTCATGATAAGGAAGCGGCAGACGGACAGAGAAACAAACGTAAGGACTATAAATCTCAAAACTGGACATTGGAATTCATTATAAAGATACAACAAATGGAAGAATTAGCAACAACCAGCTCTTGCAATTAAGAAACCTGCCAATTCAGCAGATTCCTGACCAAAGGTGAAAAGTACACTGTGAGGAAGACTCGGGGTCTTCCTCCCAAAGACCCCTGCCCACGTCCCAAAGACCCCTGCCCACAATTCTTGGAAGGCTCTACGCAGGCGCAAGGTGCCAAAAGGCTAATTAGCATGAGAAGCGAGGGAAGGCGGGGATAGGTAATGAATATGTATAGGTGCTTGTAGAATATTGATAGATTGATTGTATAAATTCAAGACTGCTTTCCGCTTTGGGTATGCACGATAGGTGGAGAGATCCCCCGTGCATCCAGCGCTGCAATAAAGAATATACCACTTAAAGGAATTTCGGCTTCGATCTTTGAATCAACAGTGAGGAAGCTCTTGCAGAGACTGGGTCTTCCGCTGCAACCTCAACGCAGCAGCAGCAACAGTCCTCCCAGTCTGCTGCTGCGAACCAGATACAGGCACCTCCTATGCCTGGGCCACCTCTGCTAGGACCGCCTCCAGCCCCTCCACTGAGGCCCCCAGGACCACCCACTGGCCTTCCTCCTGGCCCTCCGCCAGGTGAATGTTTGATCTGCTCTGAAGGCTGCAGGCTGTCAGTTGTACAGACATTGAATCAGTTTGGGAGGTTTGAAGCAGAGCATGTTGCACATGAAGTAGAGAAGCCCAGTGTGGTAATTGCTGAGGCCTGTGTGGTGTCTTCTATGGTCAACGTATTGTTTTCTTCCCAATGTCTCTCCCACAGTTTGATTTCTGTTATCTCCTAGAGGAGGAACCTTAAACGTCAAAACAGCTACTTAGTCAGTAATTTTGCTCTATTCTACTTCTCAGGCCAGAAGCACAGTCAAATGCTTGACTGAAAACTTATTTCATTTCTAGCTCTTTAAATTCAGATAACCCTAACTGAGTAGCTGTTCCCAACTATTACTTCAATGCATGGAGAAGAGTCTTTCTCCAGGTTAAAGAAGATGGATGCACGAAATGGTGGAGTTCTCTATTCTTGGCAAGGCCAGGAAGGGGACCAGTAAAACCGCTGTATTGGACTTTTGGAGGGCTGACTTTGAGCTGCTCAGGACACTGGTTGGTAGAGTCCCTTGGGAGGCGGTTCTGAAGGGCAGAGGAGTCCAGGAAGGCTGGGCGCTCTTCAGGAGGGAAATCTTAATGGTGCAGGAGCGGTCTGTCCCCACGTGCCCAAAGACGAGCCGGCAGGGAAGAAGACCAGCCTGTCTGAACAGAGAATTGTGGCTTGAGCTTAGGAGAAAAAAGAGGGTTTATAATCTTTGGAAAAGTGGGCAGGCCACTAGGGAGGACTATAAGGATGTTGCAAGGCTGTGCAGGGACAAAATTAGACAGGCCAAAGCTCATCTGGAGCACAATCTGGCTACTGCCGTTAAAGATAACAAAAATATTTTTATAAATACATCAACACAAGAAGGAGGACTAAGGAGAATCTCCATCCTTTACTGGATGCGGGGGGAAACTTAGTTACAAGAGATGAGGAAAAGGTGGAGGTGCTTAATGCCTTCTTCGCCTCAGTCTTTAGCGGCAATACCGGTTGTTCTCTGGATACCCAGTACCCTGAACTGGTGGAAGGGGATGGGGAGCAGGATGTGGCCCTCACTATCCACGAAGAAATGGTTGGTGACCTGGTACGGCACTTGGATGTGCACAAGTCGATGGGGCCGGATGGGATCCACCCGAGGATACTGAGAGAACTGGCAGAGGAGCTGGCCAAGCCACTGTCCATCATTTATCAGCAGTCCTGGCTACCGGGGGAGGTCCCAGTTGACTGGCGGCTAGCAAACGTGACGCCCATCTACAAGAAGGGCCAGAGGACTGACCCGGGAAACTACAGGCCTGTCAGTTTGACCTCAGTACCAGGGAAGCTCATGGAGCAGATCCTCTTGAGAGTCATCACACAGCACTTGCAGGGCAAGCAGGCGATCAGGCCCAGTCAGCATGGGTTTATGAAAGGCAGGTCATGCCTGACGAACCTGATCTCCTTCTATGACAAAGTGATGCGCTGGGTGGATGAGGGAAAGGCTGTGGATGTGGTCTACCTTGACTTCAGCAAGGCTTTTGACACCGTCTCCCACAGCATTCTCCTGAAGAAACTGGCTGGTCTTGACTTGGACTGGCGCACGCTTCGTTGGGTTAGAAACTGGCTGGATAGCCGGGCCCAAAGAGTCGTGGTGAATGGAGTCAGGTCCAGTTGGAGGCCAGTCACTAGTGGCGTCCCCCAGGGCTCGGTGCTGGGGCTGGTCCTCTTTGATATCTTCATCGATGATCTGGACAAGGGCATTGAGTGAACCCTCAGTAAGTTTGCAGATGACACCAAGTTAGGTGCATGTGTTGATCTGCTTGAGGGTAGGAAAGCTCTGCAGGAGGATCTGGATAGGCTGGACCGATGGGCTGAGGTCAACTGCATGAAGTTCAACAAGGCCAAGTGCCGGGTCCTCCACCTGAGGTGCAATAACCCCAAGCAGAGCTACAGGCTGGGAGAGGAATGGTTGGAGAGCTGCCAGGCAGAGAAGGACCTGGGAGTGATGGTTGATAGTCGGCTGAATATGAGCCAGCATTGTGCTCAGGTGGCCAAGAAGGCCAACAGCATCCTGGCTTGCATAAGAAACAGTGTGACCAGCAGGGCTAGGGAGGTGACCGTCCCCCTGTACTCGGCTCTGGTGAGGCCGCACCTCGAGTACTGTGTTCAGTTTTGGGCCCCTCGCTACAAGAAGGACATTGAGGTGCTTGAGCGGGTCCAGAGAAGGGCGACGAAGCTGGTGAGGGGCCTGGAGAACAAGTCCTACAAGGAGCAGCTGAGGGAGCTGGGCTTGTTCAGGCTGGAGAAGAGGAGGCTCAGGGGTGACCTTATCGCTCTTTACAGATACCTCAAAGAAGGCTGTAGCGAGGTGGGGGTTGGTCTGTTCTCCCACGTGCCTGGTGACAGGACGAGGGGGAATGGGCTTAAGTTGCACCAGGGGAGTTTTAGGTTGGATTTTAGGAAGAACTTCTTTACCGAAAGGGTTGTTAGGCATTGGAACAGTCTGCCCAGGGAAGTGGTGGAGTCACCATCCCTGGAAGTCTTTAAAAGACGTTTAGATGTAGAGCTTAGGGATATAGTTTAGTGGGGACTGTTAAGGTTAGGTCAGAGGTTGGACTCGATGATCTTGAGGTCTTTTCCAACCTAGAAATTCTGTGATTCTGTGATTCTTATATTTGACTATAACCAAGAAACTTTCACTCTACACCTCCTGCCTTTTTTTGAGACTTTCAGGTCTATTTAATCTGACAGCTGGTTGGTATTAGAACACCTTTCAAGCTTGTGTTGAGGATCATTAGTGGTAGCTGATGGGATTGTTCTTTTACCCATGAATTCAGTCACATGTTGGATGTGACTGAAATGTATTTACCTGTCTTTTTGCTTCAGTGCTCTGCAATGACTAATGTTGGGGGTTGAACTTCTACGTGTTTACTTACCAGTTTTGGGGCCTTAGATGCCCAAACTGGAGCAGCTATGAAGTTCTTCCATCCCCAAAACATAACAATGTGGAAAAGATAAAGAACATTTTCTGCCTGCAAAATCCCCCTTCCAATATGCCTACCCTACTTCTTCACCCGTGGTTCCTCACCCCTTGGGCCTGGGCTGAGGCTATGGTCAGGAGACCAGCTGTGGTGATTTAACTTTGCAGTGGAGTCACCAGATAATTGAACTGAAACTCACTGATATGTTTCATAAATGACCCCTGAGTGGTAACACCTCTCAGTCACCCGTGAACTTGGCAGGAAGCTGTGTTCACCATCACCTCTCCAAAGTGGTAAGCAACAAGTTAGTGATCCAAATGAGATCTGAATATAAGAGGACTGCACAAGTCGCTGACCAGCTTATTAGTTAAAGGTAAGGATATTCAAAAGCACCTGGGTGAACTGCTTTACTCTCTGAGCAGCTCCATGAAAGCTTGGAGGTGCCATTCCCTTGGAAATCCTGTGGCAAGGAGTGCAGAACTTCAGGCACCTGAGCATTAGAAATGTAGATACCTAAGGAATGTGGGGGTCTTTTTTTTTGTTTGGTTGTTTGTTTGTTTTGGGTAGACTAAAAGGAGTAGCTTGAGTATCAGCATTGCAGGTACCAGATTTAGGCATATGCAATGGCAGAGACCATCATCGTCTGATATGTAGTAGCATGTTCTGTCCAGCTGAACTACTGCTCCTGAAATCCTGAGGCGTATTTGTCCACACAGTTAGAACAGATTTAATACAGAACTATTTTACTATAAGCTTATTTTGTATTTATATTTCACACCACATTTTTGTTGTTTTTGCTTTACCAGTGACTTCAAATAGTTTACCAACAGAACTTTATTTTGACGCCTAAATGCTCGGAGATACGAAGTACAGATTTCAGAAAGAACTACAGAGAGAACCAGAAGCAGCTGCTGCAGATATGTGTTGTACGGACATGCTCAAACTTTCCTCAAACTTTCCATCGAGGGTTAAAGGAATCAAGATGAACTTCTAACACATCAGTACATTTATGGAGCTTGCAAGTTTTCTGCTATTGCTGGGACGCAGGAATCCAGCATTCTAACAAAGCTATGGAATGCTTCACAAGGTGGCTTCAGCACTCTACAAGCCTCCTCTAAGTAGTCAGCTGCTGTTTCCAGGCTTTTCTTTATGGTTCTCTGTCCTCGAAGGAGGGTCCGTATGAAAATTAAAGAGGAGGAGGGTAGAGAACGAAGTCTGAGCTGTTGTGATGTTTCACCTGAGGAGGAGTCGCTTTCTGTGGTGCTTGGTGGCTCATTTTGTTGCAGCATCTTAGCGATATCAGCATAGTCCAAGAGAAGTTCTGATACATGGAGGGATAAAGCAGGTGAACTCAGTAACTGATGAACAGCAGCCTCTACTGTGTGGGGGAAATTATCTCTTTGTAACATCACTCCAACAAATGCACACACCATGTTTCCTACAATCCCCTTATAATTATTATAAAGACCTTTTACTGTAGCCACGTTGTCCTGCAAAGTGTTGAATGGTTCAGCAATTCTAGAATAAAATGTTGGGCTTACGGTTCCATCTTCATCATATCCCATTGTGGCTTTCATCTCTTTCAAAGCATTGATCAGGAGCTGCAGATTCTCTTTAATGCTAAAGTTTTCTTTTACTGCCAAGATGGGGAGTTCAGTGCCAAGATAATGATTGAGGATTTTGAATATTGTATTGGTTGAAGAGACATATATGTATACTAAGCCATACAGATTCTCGCAGGCCTTAACGATCCTTTCTTTATCACTCTGAAGACCGAGGCAGGCTAACATTTCCGGAGTGAGGGTTTGGCTCTGAAAAGGAAACAGAAGAAATCCAGGAGACAGGGAAGGGTGGATGGGTGGGGGAGTGAAAATATTTTCATCTAGAATGTTACATTTCTGAAACTAGTATTACAAATTATCAAACTACCTGACCCTCCCTCCAGGTGTTCAGAGTTAGAAAAGGCTCTTTGTTAGCCTCTGAAGGGGTCTTACCAAGCAGGCCGGCAAAATGTGGTGTAAACAGCTGCTAGTGTATTTATTCTTGTGGATGCAGGAATTACAGATCTGACCTTCAGCATGTCATCTGAAAAGCAACAGAAGTAGTGTAAATGAATTATTCTCTCCTTTTTGATGTTTATTGGTGAATGTATGGAAGTCCTATCAAACAATCTACTTTACATCGTCCTTAGAAATAGAACCCTTTGGTTTGTATGTACTGGTGGGTCTGCACAGAATTAAATGTATTCTGGGGAGGGGGAATGGACACAGCAGAGTCAAATGCGTGAGTCATCTACATGCAACAGGCAAAGCAATTGAAGGCTGAGCAATGCAGTGTTTTTTCTCAGGCTAGTGCTTGCTGTGAAGTGACCCGTGTCTGTCAGTTCACACAGTGGCTAGACATTGCAAGCATTCCTTGAGAGGTGGAAGTGAAAAACATTCTCCTTGCCTTGGCTCCTCTCTTGCTACTGTTCTGACTACCAAGCAAGTTCTGCTGTTCTGCTTACACCTAAGAGGCCAAGGCCAACTCCCAAGGCCAACTGCCAGCACAGTCCTGGGACAACATGCTGCTGAGGGACTGCTTCCGATATCGTCTTTGTCTCTCCTAGAGCCCTGGGAAGACAGACTGGTTGCATCAGACAAATTTTATCAGCTCCATCCCACTCCATACTCTTTAAGGCTTTTCTCTCAGTATGCAGCTCAACTCTGCCTCTTCCTTCTTTCCCTTCCCATGAAGCAAGTGGTATGAAATCATATGAAATAGCAATTTTTTTTTTTTCAGTATCCACCGTTGTTCATCCAGAGCTGTCTCTGGGACTCCACATCTTCTTCCACTCCCAGAGCACCAGAGGAAAGAACCTGGGGAATTGCACCAAAGAAGGGTGAGAGACACTTCAGACGAAGTCCTTTCCCCAGACTTCATAAAGATTTGAAGCAACAGCTATTTATCTTCCTTAAAGAACTGGAGTAAACCAGGAACAAAACTGCTTGACTATTGTTTAAAAGATTTTCAGTCATGTTCCAAAGGATAGATAGAGACTCAGAAGAGAATTGGCACCCATCGCTAACCTTGAGAATCTAAAACTGGCTTCCAGACTACAGGATGTGTCACTGGCAGTTGCCAGCCTGATGAATTCATTTCAGTCCTGTATTTGAAGAAGTATTTCAGGCCTACATAACATTCTCAGTTAATAACAGGAGTCACAGATGGGAAAAAGCTGTGAGCAACTAACTGATCATTGCAGACATGTAATAGTGGTAGCTAAATGACTACTGATCTCTCAAAGCTCATCTTCACGTCTACAGCTCTGAAGACAAGTGGGGTTTGGTACTCTATTTCTGGGTTGACTACAATAGCTCATTTTTTCATGGGAAAAGAAGCTGGAAATTGCAGTTTACTCATTTTATGCTTTATCTTGCGCTTTCATCTTAGAACCACTCTCTCCTGAGGAGACAACACTGGCAACCAGATGCCTGTGGGCAGGAGGCCCATCTTTTGAAGGATCAGAGCTTGGAAGAAGTCTAACCTGGATGAATGCAGAACTACAAGATTTTGTTTTGCTGGCACACATGAAGCCTGTACTGATTTCACTGTCAGTGCTGGTTTTTTGTATTTATGTGGGACTGTTCAACTTTTCTTCCATAATTCACAGGTGTACAAAACCAGTCATGACAACAATTCATTATTTCAAAAACAGAAATAAAAATGTATAAATCCCTATAGGAAACCAAATCTTGTACCCATACAAATGAAAAGTGCTTCCCAACATGTTTTATATCCTGAGATCAGCAAGTAATACCTTCCCCTTCCAGCCCTGGCTGCAGGTACCTGTGAAGGTACCTCTGTCATAGGCAGACACATTCATGCTGTACTTATTCTCTTCAGGAACAGGTGGCCTTAGGAGGAAATAACAATTTTGAGGTAGCATCAAATAAACTGAGTTAAAATTGGAAGGAAGGGGAAACGAGGGAGAAAATGAGAAAAATCAGGGTAAACATCACATAATAAAATTGATGACAAGCAGGCAGGCAACAGGACCCAGCTGAAGCCCAGCTCTGGATTCCTAACTCATCAGATGCTGCTGGAAACCACCAGAGGAACACAGGGGAAAGAGGATGAGATCACTGTCCTGTACGCATTCATCCGATTGCAGGAGCACTCAGGCAAAAACAGGTAGGCAGTCTAAATGTTTAACTAGAAAATCCTCTGGGAAAAATCTCTGGGGAGCTCGAGAAATAAGCAGAAATACAGAGATATATGTGGTGTCTGCCTAACTGTAGAAAACAAATGTAAAAATTGGAAAAAGTGTTAATGTGAAGAGTAAGAGGCTGTTTTAGGTTTAAAGGACATAAAATCAACAGCAGTCACAGGAAGATGAAAGAATGATTCAGACAGAATAGATGTTCCAAGTCTCTTCCACAGCTTTCTAGTATGTAAAATGTTCACTGATGTGCCGTTCCTTTTGGAATATTTTTTCTTCTCAATTTCTGCAAATGAGCATAAACAAATGGCCTTTCAACAAAACGTCACTGGAGTGGAAAGGATTAACATAACACTGAGTCAGAGAGCACGCCACCAACATCCCAGAGGCAGAGCTGATATGAAATTATACTGGCAGGGTTTTATGTCTCCTGAAAATCACAAACTTTTACTGTATACGAACTTTGCTTGCTCCAGCTTGAAGAAAGATGAGTTAAAGAGTTTATTCTCTTAACAGAGATGCAAGGTAAGCGGCTGAAAGAAATGTACACTGCTGTGCAAAACACTGTGGAAAAAATATCCCTTCAGACTGGTTTGTATTTCAAAGCTGAGACTAAAAGCTGTCTAGAGGACTGCTGAAATCATTCTGTTTCTACAGTGATCTTGTTGGGGAGGGTGTGTTTAGTGAAATACAGCTGGGTCAGTGCCAGTTGATTTGCAGTTAGCAGATAACGCAAGAACTCCAGAGGACCAAAATGACACAAATGAATCTTTTAAGAAGAAAAATCTAGCTAGTCTCCTACACACAACTATTTGTACCTATAGCTGTGGTGTGTAGGCACCAAGAGCAAGAAAGGACTTATCTTGGAAAAACACAAAGTAACGCATGAAGTTGGCCCAGATTTGCAATAAAAGGGTTGAGAAAATGAAAGTACCAACAAGAAACCAGTCATCCTACTCCTCCATAATCTGCCCCTGTTGCAATGTAAGATGCACGCATCTAAGTCAAAATCATGCTAAAGCATTTTTACTTTGCAGCTGGTGATGGGTTAAGAGAAAGTGGCACGGGGTTGATTATAGAAGCTTAGAGATGAGAAGTAACTCCACAATCACTGATAACTCAGTCACTTTGGACGCCGTATCTTGCCAGGCAGGTAATGCTTGACATTCACCAGTGAAAAAACAACGGGGATTCAATGACAGCATTAGAAGGGGATGTGATTAGGAATATTGAAGAAAGAATCAATGAGGGAAAAGGGACTAAATATCAGGGAAGAAAACACAGTTGGAGCTGTGTGTAAGGTGCAATAGGTTAGGATGTGTTTGGGATAGATAATTTTGCCGTTCTCTTTGAATTCCCAAATGTGAGTTGATTAGCATGCACACAAATGTCTTATATGGTAACATTTCCTCTTAAATGCAAGGAGTGGCTTTAAACACCCTTACACTGGTACAGACTGTGCGCGCTCCACCAATCATCACAGTCATTTAAAAATTAGATGCCACTGACTGAAAAAAATAGGCTGATACAAAAGTGCCTCGGTAACAGGCCTTTCATTTCCACAGCTTATTTTAGACTTTGCTGACTAGATGAGCTTGTTCTGTTTTTTAGTAAACGAGTTCGGCTTCTACCATCTGCAGTTTCCTAGGTGAAGAAAGACCCATGCTCATTGTAACAATATGCTAATTACATGTTTGTTAGCTGTTTTTGTTGCTCTCATGTCTCATAAGGTCCTTTTGCAATCATTTGGCTAATGATATGAATCAATGTTTAAGATTTCTAGATTTACAAGCTATGTTTTGGGATTTGATTTGCTGAGTATAAAAAGAATCGGTGGGGCAGGGACAAAGCAGCTTACATTTCACTGCTTTTTAAGGGCTGGGACTATGGGTGTAAACAGTGAGAACTTTCTTTGATCTCTTGAAGTAGCTGACTTCTGAGGAATGGCGCTGAGTGACCTCCTTTATCCAGATAACCCCAAGAGACGACAAGAATTGATCCATCTGCACCAGGAATTGCTTGACTGCATGTCCATGAATTTCCACGCAACAAATGAGCTGGCTGGAGTTCTGAATACACACCTGGGATGTACTATTAGCCACATCAAGATGAGAGAGAGCAGCACTGTCAAGGAAAACTGTGACATTATCATTCAAGCGATGAGTGAGATTCAGCGTCAGGTGCAGAAGATTGATAGTGACATGAAGGAGAAGCTAGAGCCTGTGCTATACCAGAAGCTGTATGACATCAAAGAGCCTGAACTGGAGAAACTTGCAATAGCCCATAGAGTTTTTTCCATCATTCTCGGAGAAGCAACTTCTACAGCTGGGATGGTAGCTATCAAGCTAATTGGCTCCAACCTTATAACTCTCACTGTTAGCAAACTCGTCAGCCTCCTTGCCCAGATCGGGGCATCCGTTCTTGGGGGAATCAGCATCACCATTCTTGGGCTCGGCATTGAAATGATCCTGCATGCCATTCTGGGAGCTGTGGAGAGGAATCAGCTCCTGGCTGCCGTGAGAAGCTATGAGGAGCATCTGGCTGAGTTTAAAGAAGCCTCAGAAAAATACCAGCGTGCCATACATGAAGTGACTTCCTCAGTCAGACACCAGGTTCAGTGAAAGAAGTCAGTGTTCTCTTTCCTGCTGTGACAATGACTGCAGCAGCTACTCCTGCAGATATTTTTGTTTGTTTGTTTGTTTGTTTCATTACAGTAGATGAACTTTGGATTTTTTTATTATTATTATTATTATTTTTTCTTATTAGTGGCAGCAGAGAAAAGATAGATGTGTCAGATCAGAGAACTGGCACAGAAATATGTTGATAGTGAACTGGCTTAAAGGTGCTCCTGGGAGGCAACAGTTTAACTACTTGGCACCTTTTCAGCTGTTTTCCAGAATGCATTGTAGATAACCTTGAAACGTTATTAGTAGTGGTGACAATAATATTCACTGCTGAAACAGTAGCGGTGAGAAGGTGTGATTTTTCTCTTACCGAGTTGCTTTGTCAAAATGACATCATGATGGGAGACAATTATTTCAACAAAGCATTCCATATCCTCATCTAGATGGTTCATCACAACAGGTGCAGTTGCTAAACTCTCTTAACGTGGATTTGTTCTAAATCTGATAGGCTCAATTCCCTGTTCACAGAAGCGATTACAAGGACTAGCTGAAGCACATTTCCTGTCCCATTCCTGCCTGAGGAGCCAGCCAGAGATCTTTAAATAAAATCTAATGCCAGCAGATTAACAGATAAGAAAATCATGGGCCTACAGCCAAACACACACAACCTTGCCCCACAGTTGAGGGAAAGCAGCTGTAGAGCAGCAGGCGTGTCTGACTGTGAGTAACCTCTCATGCTCGGTATTGCCCTGCTCCTGCTCACCCACAGGTGAACATTTCTGTGCACAGCTGCTGCTCTGTTTATTGACATGGCACTATGCACTTAAACAAGGGTTGGTAGGATTACAGCCCTATTAATGTGCTGAATTTGTTTTCAAGTCCTTTACAAGCCACCAATGGGGGACTGCCAAGAACATGCACAGATTCTTCTTTTTGCAGTGTGCTCTCAAATGTCCTTATTTTGCAGATTTTAAAGAGAAAGCTAGAAGAACATGGTTTGCTGTCAAGCTCTGATTTGCGTAGAATGCCTTTTTTTTGTTTTGATCTTTGAAGAAAAAAAATAATAAAAAATATCTATTTTAAGAGCTCTCTTTCATATACTTTTTTTTGTTGTTGTTGTTGTTGTTGTCACAAAGATCGATCTCAAACCAAATCGTGAAAAAGATTAAAATCTTCATTATACATGCAGTTTATCAATTCTTGTTTGTCTCCATGATCGATTAATCTAGTAAAATTACAGTCAGTAGAATGTATAGATCCATTTTGAGTACCAGCTCCCCCCATACTAGAAGCATACTCAAATTCATACGTACTTGTTAATATTCAATATTATACGTTTATTTTAATAGCTAGACCGTGCCTGTGAAAATAAAGAGACGTGTGAGATTACATCAAAGAAGCTCTCCATTCCATTGTCTTCTTAACTATTCCACCCTCCCCCCCCCCAGCCAGCCTCCTACGATTCCCATTCTAAACCATTATCTTCCGACTCCTTTTTCTTTTGTGTTCATCTGCGAGGAAGCCACTAGATGGCAATGGGAATGCAGCTGCTGGCTCTCGAGCAGCTCTCACAGCCGCTAGGGACAAAGCCCAGAGCTCGGGAGCTTAGGGGGCTCAGAGGCCAGGGCTGGAATGAAAACCAGGGACCAGCACAAGCTGCAGACTGGGCGATGTGGCTCAGGAGAGGCAATTCAGAGGAGACAAAAAGCATTTCCTTACCTAGACACAATGTTTGTGGTGACATGGTGACCTGAAACAGCTAGTTTCTATAAGACATGACTTCTCCTTGCTCCTGACCCACATGGCACTCAGTTTAGGGGTATTTGTTTAGAGGCGAGCGATCAGCAGAAGCAGCAATACTTTGAGTGCTGGAGAGGCAGGAATTCCTGGTTCCTGCTCACTTTCTATGTGCAAATGTACATTCTAATTTAGGAAGAAAAAGCACAAGCTCGGTACGTGCCTGTGAGATTGCTAATCACTGCCGTAGGAGAATAGTGGAGCCAAATAAAAACCAATCTATTGCACTTTTCAGGCATTTTGAAAATAAATGCTAAGCAGTTTGGGGGAGGAAGGACATGGAATGAAGGTCATAAATCCACGCAATTTGTATTTACCTTTTGATAGATCTTTGTTTCTGGTGGTCTTAAAAGAAAGACATCTTCCCTGAAAAAGCAGGTGTTAAGGTGTTATGTCCATGAGATGTTGGAAGATGTTGGTGGTGCTGGAGGCTGATGGTCTGCAGCCTTTTCTGCTTATGAGGTAGGCCGGAATCCTGAGCGAGGTGGGGCAGGCACCCATGACCTCACAGAAGGGTGTGTATGGCACCTTCCAGCCCCATGAGGCAGTTTTGAGGTGAAAAAAAAACACACACAAAACACTGATCTCCTTAAGACCTTCCCAAACTCTTTCCCCCAGCTCCAGTAATAAGAAAATCATGGGATTTGCTTGTGTTACTGACAGTTCTGTTTTTCTTTTTACTTTGTTCTTGAACTCAGCGCAGCATGCATCCTGTTGTTTTGAACAAAGATTAGAATTAAAACTGTACTTTGTGCATATTCTTGATAAGAACAACTCCAACGAGGAAACGAAACTGTAAAACAGGCAAAATGAGTCTAAGTTGGTCCCAAACCTATGTAGGGAGATTGTTACAAACAAGAGCTGAGGAAAAGGCGGAGGTGCTCAATGCCTTCTTTGCCTCAGTCTTTAGCGGCAATACCGGTTGTTCTCTGGATACCCAGTACCCTGAACTGGTGGAAGGGGATGGGGAGCAGGATGTGGCCCTCACTATCCACAAAGAAATGGTTGGTGACCTGGCACGGCACTTGGATGTGCACAAGTCGATGGGGCCGGATGGGATCCACCCAAGGGTACTGAGAGAACTGGCAGAGGAGCTGGCCAAGCCACTGTCCATCATTTATCAGCAGTCCTGGCTACCGGGGGAGGTCCCAGTTGACTGGCGGCTAGCAAACGTGACGCCCATCTACAAGAAGGGCCAGAGGACTGACCCGGGAAACTACAGGCCTGTCAGTTTGACCTCAGTACCAGGGAAGCTCATGGAGCAGATCCTCTTGAGAGTCATCACACAGCACTTGCAGGGCAAGCAGGCGATCAGGCCCAGTCAGCATGGGTTTATGAAAGGCAGGTCCTGCTTGACAAACCTGATCTCCTTCTATGACAAAGTGATGCGCTGGGTGGATGAGGGAAAGGCTGTGGTCTACCTTGACTTCAGCAAGGCTTTTGACACCGTCTCCCACAGCATTCTCCTGAAGAAACTGGCTGGTCTTGACTTGGACTGGCGCACGCTTTGTTGGGTTAGAAACTGGCTGGATAGTCGGGCCCAAAGAGTCGTGGTGAATGGAGCCAAGTCCAGCTGGAGGCCAGTCACTAGTGGCGTCCCCCAGGGCTCAGTGCTGGGGCTGGTCCTCTTTAATATCTTCATCGATGATCTGGACAAGGGCATTGAGTGAACCCTCAGTAAGTTTGCAGATGACACCAAGTTAAGTGCGTGTGTCGATCTGCTTGAGGGTAGGAAAGCTCTGCAGGAGGATCTGGATAGGCTGGACCGATGGGCTGAGGTCAACTGCATGAAGTTCAACAAGGCCAAGTGCCGGGTCCTCCACCTGGGGCGCAATAACCCTAAGCAGAGCTACAGGCTGGGAGAGGAATGGTTGGAGAGCTGCCAGGCAGAGAAGGACCTGGGAGTGATGGTTGATAGTCGGCTGAATATGAGCCAGCATTGTGCTCAGGTGGCCAAGAAGGCCAACAGCATCCTGGCTTGCATAAGAAACAGTGTGACCAGCAGGGCTAGGGAGGTGACCGTCCCCCTGTACTCGGCTCTGGTGAGGCCGCACCTCGAGTACTGTGTTCAGTTTTGGGCCCCTCGCTACAAGAAGGACATTGAGGTGCTTGAGCGGGTCCAGAGAAGGGCGACGAAGCTGGTGAGGGGTCTGGAGAACAAGTCCTACAAGGAGCAGCTGAGGGAGCTGGGCTTGTTCAACCTGGAGAAGAGGAGGCTCAGGGGTGACCTTATCGCTCTTTACAGATACCTTAAAGGAGGCTGTAGCGAGGTGGGGGTTGGTCTGTTCTCCCACGTGCCTGGTGACAGGACGAGGGGGAATGGGTTTAAGTTGCACCAGGGGAGTTTTAGGTTGGATTTTAGGAAGAACTTCTTTACCGAAAGGGTTGTGAGGCATTGGAACAGGCTGCCCAGGGAAGTGGTGGAGTCACCATCCCTGGAAGTCTTTAAAAGACGTTTAGATGTAGAGCTTAGGGATATAGTTTAGTGGGGACTGTTAGCGTTAGGTCAGAGGTTGGACTCGATGATCTTGAGGTCTCTTCCAACCTAGAAATTCTGTGATTCTGTGATTCTGTGAAAATCTGTACTGCAACAAATTCCTCCCAGTAGCAGGACAAACATAGAAGCCCAAAGAGGCACAAGGGGCTCTGCTGCCTGTATGCACAGTGAGCACACACGGTGAGTCTGAGGTGCTGAGAGCTCTCAGGACCCTGGCCCTGGAAATGCTCCCGGTGTGACCGTCTGGTAACTTGGGTGCCGTGTGGCTTGCGGCTGCTGTTGGTGTCACCGTGCTGCAGTTCACAGCCTCGTGTTTTGCCTGCAACGATTCTTCATAAAGCTCCAAGTTCGCCCCCTCCCTATTACAGAACGGCACAAGGGCATCCTCCACGTATCTTTATTCTGGGAATTCACGGGGGCTCTGACAGGGGACTTCTGCCAGGAGATGCGCTGCGGGCACTGAGGCAGAGCAGGGAACCGCCCCCCCCCCCCAACGGCCGCCCCTAACGGCCGCCAGCCCCGCCCCTGCTCCGCCCAGCCCAACCATAGAGTCGCGGTACCATAGAGTCGCGGTGGGCGCGCTGTCGTCCCCATTAGCGGAGCGCGTTGCGACAGCCGTGCTTTACGGCGGCGCCCCGCTCCGTCCCGGTGCAAGATGGCGGCGGGGCCGCGGCGGCGGCGGGCAGCGCTGCGGGTGTAGGGGCCGCACCGGGGGGGAGCAGGGCCCGGCCCGGGGTGAGAGGAGCGGGACGGGGACGGGAACGGGAACGGGCTGGGAGGGAGCGGGAGCGGTAGGGAGCGGGTTTCTTGCGCTGCTTTCCCTCGGGGGAGGAGGAGAGGCCTTCGTGCGCCTCATGGGAGGCTTCTGCCTCGCTCCCCAGCGGCCGCGAAACGGTAGATGGGGCTCCCTGGTTGCTTCCTGTCCCCTCCCGTCCTTTTTGTTTCGAAGCTCTTTGCTTTGTGCCCGATAAGGGTTTGGGATGGAGGTTTGAGGAGCTTTCTCGTTCCTCTTGAAATGTGAGGTGTCTGGGGAGCGTGGGGTGCAAATGGGAATCCTGGCTCTGGTTCCTATGGAAGGAAATAGTAGCATCTGTAAAATCGCGAAATTATTATAAAATACACGTAGTCTGAGGAGCAGGAGGTACGCTACTGGTGTTCCCAAACCATGGGGTGCTTTAGATGCCAGCAGGCCAGCTATGAGAATAATTTGGTGATGTGAGGCATGAGCAGAGCTCTGTAGTTTTTTAGTGGACAAACATTGAATGTGGTCGCTTCCAGGAGCTTGCTAAGAAGCCTTTCCATGAGGTGTTAATGTGCTAAATGACGCTTCAGCTTATTTATTTATTTTTAAGAGGGTAGATACTTCAGCAATTTGTAGGTGGCATCTCCTGCATTTAGGAAAGAAAGATGTGTTTGGTGACTTGGGTGAGGCTGTGGGGAACTGTAGATTGTGCTTACAAAGTCTTTGTTTGGATGCTGCTGGTTTGCACACAGGATGGCGACAAAACCTGCATCCCATCAGCTCCTGGATCTTAGAGGTTGTTTCAGATTTTGGCGTGGAATCTGGGTGTGTTTGGTTGCTTTTTCTCTAAAGTGGTGGGTTGCAAGGGGTACCAAAAGGTACGAATTAAAGCTGTGAGAATTTTGTACCAAAAGGTACAAATTAAAGCTGTGAGAAAGGCAATGTGCCTGGCTGTAGTTTAACTGCTACTGAAGTTGTCTATAAGTTAAAGAACTTCTAAAGGTCTTCTAAAACATCTAAAGAAAGGAAATAACTCTCCTCAGAATAAACTTCTTTCTTTGGTCATTGTAATGCAGCTTGAAACAGTGCTGATGGAGGTAGCATAGGGGCAGGGGCGTGGCAGTGGTCTGTGAGGAGCAGAAAAAGGCAGGAATGTGTGCAGAGCACTCTGATGGATATGGTGGTTGCTGGGGAGAGATCAAGAGCAGCTTAGAAGCCTGAGGGAAGAAGGGAATTTGTGGGAAACAAATGCTTGAAATGGAGAGCTCTTATGGGAGTAAATGAAAAGCTAGAATAACTCTGATATGCAGAATGTGCTCCCCTGCCCCCTTCCATACCATAAGCAAGAAGGTTCTAAATTCAAGTCTGGAGCAAATGCCAAACTGACTAGTTTAAAGTAGGTACTTGGTTAAGTGGTTGTAAGTACATAGTTAAGAAGTGGCACTTAGTTAAAATAGGATGGTTTTGATGGGAATGTCTGAACTTCTGTAGGATTTGAAGATCTCACAGTATCTGAGGGTTTTCTCTTTTTTTTTTTTATCAACCTACTGCTGATACAGGGAGGAGGAGTAAGTGTACTCATACTGCTTGTGTGCAGTACCTGAAACTGAGGTTATCGTTTCCAGATCTTTTTCATTTTGAGACAGAAGAAAAACAGTCAAAATGGGGCGGAGATCCACGTCATCCACCAAGAGTGGGAAGTTCATGAATCCCACAGATCAGGCCCGTAAGTATGCATAAAATCTAAGCAGAAGGGAATGGGGGTGATAAGGAGTAAATCTGTGTCTCTGGAAACAGATAAAAAGCTCAGTTTTGTCTGGTGTAAGAACTTCCTGAGAAGGCTGCTTGCTTGTGTGCTGTGGCTGCTCTGCAGTATTTTACTTTTGACTGCAGTTAGCAGTGCTCTGAGGTCTCTACTTAATTGTTGGCTAAGCTGCTTCTTAGGGTGAAGTTTGTCTGAGGCTAGAACCTGAGGAACGTGTCAAATTTAGCAAATGCTGTGGTTACATGAGGGAGTTGTCCAACTCTGTCTTACCTTTTTGTGACATCCCAAATGGCATCAGTGCTAAACAGATACAGAAAACCCAGACTTCCACTGTGAATGCTTCATTTCAGATGGGTGTTCCAAACCTACTTATTTTTAAAGTGCATCATTGCTCCTTGGCACTACATTTCAGTGGCAATCCTTTCATGCTTGCATGAATTGCTATGACTTGTGTTGTCTTTTATTCTTTTCTGTGTAAAACACCCCAGCTTCTGGACGTGTGGAGAAATGCTGTATTTCCTTCTCCTTCTGTATAACACACATAACATAGGCATCTATTTCTAGACTTGAAATCCATTTCATATATGAAATAGGAATGTATTTCACACTGTATTTTTCTATCAATGGGAATATGACCTTAAAAGTTGCATTTTTTTGTAAAATGAATGAACTCTTAGAAAAAAAGCACTAGTCTTGTTGAAGGTAAAGTTGTTCATGGATTTGATTGTCTCAAGTTATTTTCTTTTCCTTTTTTTTTTTTTTTTTTCTTCCACCCTCTCTAGGGAAGGAAGCCCGGAAGAGAGAACTAAAGAAGGTAAAGAGACCAGAAACATTTACTTGGCATTCCCTGTGCTATTCGTTGTGTTTGTGATTGTAACGACACATGGCAGATGAACAGACCAGCTACGTGTCGATTGATTTTGTAAGATTTAGTTTGGAAAATACTGTCCGAGTAAGTGGTTTAAGAAAACACAGACGTCTGGGTTTGAGCAGCCATATCACGTCATCTGCTATGTTTTTGAACTTTTGGTGATTACAGCTTTCCACAGCATTGTTGTAAATACTTGGGAATTTAAAAACAAAAAACAACAAGAAAAAAAAATCACAAAAACAACATAAACTTTTTTAGTTGTTAGCACGATTTATTATGTGTCTTAATTGGATTATAGAAGCATTTATAAGTAGTGAGGTAGTGGAATTAAAACTCATGTTTTTTTAAATATCTTTGCTGCTGACTTGTGCTGTGGTTAGTATTTGCAAAGCATTTTGAGGTGCCTTTTTTGCAGACTGGGAATATTGAGAGAGTAACTGGTACAAAGATTGTCTCTTTTTTCCTGTGACACTGTTGTGATTTCCTTGATCTTTGATTGTCTTAGAACAAAAAGCAACGAATGATGGTACGAGCAGCTGTACTGAAGATGAAAGATCCAAAGCAGATCATCCGGGACATGGAAAAATTGGATGAAATGGGTGAGTGAGAGGTACCAGGTGTTGGACTTAGGCAGTGGTTTATATAAACACAAAACATAGTTCAAGGGTTGACTGGGAGACTAAAATAGAACAATCTTGTTTTTTCCCGCTTTAGAGTGGGAAATTCTATGAATAATCAGGAATTGATTATGGTTTTAAGTAGATTTCTTCAAAGTGTGTTTTTGTCTTTTTGGGAAGATAGCTGACATAAGCACTGAGTAAAGGATATGGGAGTGACTTAGAGTCTCAAGACTGAGGAACTCATGAAAATAGGAACTGGAGATGTTTTACTTTGAAGTTGTTTCATTAGTTACAGTTGCAGAGTAGAGTAACTGTAGGAATTTCTGGTTTGTTTTTGCTGTCTTGGGTTAGAATTTAACCCAGTACAGCAGCCACAGCTTAATGAAAAAGTGCTAAAGGATAAACGCAAAAAGCTCCGTGAGACTTTTGAGCGTATCTTGCGGCTTTATGAGAAGGAGAATCCTGACATCTATAAAGAACTGCGCAAATTGGAAGTGGAGTATGAGCAGAAAAGATCACAACTCAGCCAGTATTTTGATGCTGTCAAGGTAATACTTGTGATACTTCAGGTTTGTAACTGTGGTAGTGTATACTTCAGTGTCCGCTCTTACGTGCAACAGTTAAAAAAAATGTGGGATCTTCATAAGAGACCATTGTATATATACCTTATGTGGGCCATATTAAGCACTTGTGTTTAATGGGCTGTATCTACAGTTCTAGCATTTCAGTGAAGACAGCATGAGGGATGTCAAGTCTGTATTTGTTTCTCATGTATTGATTTCATTTAACAATAAATTACAGGGAAAAGGGAAACTTAGGTTGCAAATCAGTATCAGAATCTGTTCTCTGTATCAAGAAGAGAGTTTGTGAGTGTGCAGTTGATACTTCTGTGAATTTCTGTTAAACCTGGTGCTGGAAATAGTGAGTATCTTTTGGCATTTGCTTAAAGAACTTTCTTTTAAATTCTTTCCAGCTGTATTGTAGAACATAATGTTGCACAACTGCAAGTATCTAAAGTTTTCTTTTCTTAGAACATGCAGTGCCTGTGATTTGTGCCTTCAAGATACTTCACAGATGTGGGCATACTTGTCTGCAGCCGCTTTTCTTTGAGGATAGAAGGTCTAAAGGGGGATGGAGATTTGACTGGGGTTTGCCTGAAAGACTGAAGCTTTTCATGCCTGCACCTCTTGTGTGGTTTTTGTATTGAAAACTTACTGTTGACTACTGCAAGGCAGCTTGCCCTCATAACAGACCTTTGGCAAGTGATAGCAGGTCCCTTGTGTTGCAGACCTCTGAAAGGTAACGAGGCTGTGTGGTAGCTTCTGTGGAAGTAACTTGTTCTCTCTCTCCCCCCACCCACCTCTGTTTTCTTTTTCCCTCAGAATGCTCAACATGTTGAAGTGGAAACTATCCCGTTACCAGATATGCCACATGCTCCCTCCAACATCCTCATACAGGACATTCCCCTTCCTGGGGCCCAGCCACCTTCTATCCTCAAGAAGACATCAGCCTATGGGTGAGGGAAAATAAGTGTTCCTGTTTTAGTGGGGAAGAGTTGGGTAGAAACAGAGGTAATACTAAGTAGCATAAACTGGGGATTCTGTGGGAGTGATTTTTTTATTTTTTTTAGTGAAAGACCTTAATATTTCTCTACTGTTACAGTTTTTGTTTTAATTGGTTTATGAGTAGTATACTGTACCTTCTGGCACTTGTCTTTCGGTTTTTCAGTGAAACTGCTGCTTCGTTCTAGCATAAATACCTATGTGACAGTTTAAGAGGCATTTTTCTGTTTTGCTGGTGTATTCAGTTTAAGCTCGTAGTTTACTTGTGTATCTGGTTCTCATTCTAATACTATTTCATTCTCAATGTGTTGGTTAGTTCATTGTATTTCTGTGGTTGGATTCAATACTTGCTTTGTCATCTTTGGTTGCCTTCTAAGAAACTTTCTCTTTTTGTCTGATTTTAAGCAAAAAGGTTGTAAACTCCTTGGGGCACAACTGTACTTTTGAAACAGTCATGTTTCTTTATGGAAGTCTGCTGTGTAAACAACTTGTCTGTGTTTTTTCTGGTTTTAATTTCCTGTCTTCTTTCCAGACCACCAGTTCGATCCATTTCCATGCTTCCTCCTCCTGGTCTCGGTATTCCACGTTTACCTCCTGGCAGGAAGCCCCCTGGGCCTCCTCCGGGGCCACCCCCACCTCAAGTCCTACAGATGTATGGCCGTAAAGTGGGTTTTGCTTTAGAGATGGCTCCTCGAAGGCGAGAAGAAGAGATTTCTTACGGTTCTGAAACAGGTAAGGACTCTCCCATCTCTCTCTTAAAAGGTGTACTCTGGGCAATGTGGATGTTTATACTACTTGAAGAATGTTGTGATTTGCAATTCTGAGATATTTTGGTATATTTCATAATATCTACGATTTAACAAAATTAGCTGTATTTTTAAATACTGTGACTTGTAATTACAACTTCTCCGTTACGTTGCATAGATTATTTTCCCATGTAGTCTTAACAAGGCTGAAATGTGTGGTTTTTTTTTTTTTTTTTTTTTTTTTTTTTTTTAAAAAAGAGATAGTACGTATATCCTCAGAGAACTCTTCCTTTTTCTAAAAATGAAACCTGACAAACCAAACAAAAACCCCTCAAAAAAAGTAGTGAGGGAATACTTTGGCTAGGAGAACGTAGTTTCTCCTTTTTCATACAACTGCTGTGTCTGCCATAGAAAACTGTGAATGGGTAGATTAGGCCTATTGCATGCCAGAAAGGATAGATAAGAATTGCCTTTACTTGTTCACTGTGCAAATTAATCAGCTATTAATAAGAAATTTTAAAATAGACTCTCTAAAATACTCTTTTAGAGTGTGCTAAATAGTGAAGGATTGACAATATATTCACTTGGTTTCCAGGAAAATTTTCCGAACTGTGGACATAAATATTCTGTCTTTCACACCAGTATATTTGGAGTTTATGCATTTCCTAATACTTTGCTTCCTGCAGGACAGCGAGGGCACGATGATGATATGTCTAGTACCAGCGAGGATGAAGGCTATCCTGAGGATATGGATCAAGACAAGCATGATGAGAGCAGTGATGACAGTGACAGCGATAGGTCAGATGCAGACAGTGAAGGTGAGGACTTCCTGCATCGTGATAATGACAAGGAGAGAGAAGGTGGAGAAGAAAAGAAATCAGGTATGATGGGAAGTTTGAGGTTGGGCTTTGAGTTTTCGGAAAAGAATATTTACTTAACAGAGTTTCTCTGTTTTCCTTACAATGGGGTGGGGGGGAAGTAGTTGGCTTATCCGATTAACTCTGTTCTAACTGACTTAAATTCCAGCTGAAGAATCTTCCTGATAAAATGGATCAGAAGGAAACTATCTAGAAGTGAAGTGGAGAAGATGTGCAATGTACATCTCAGATTTAGCTGTTTATTAGCAGTTGAGTTAGCCTAGTGAGGGTGTAAGCTGTTTTATCACCTGAAGTATTGGGGAAAAAATACAAAAATTAAAAAAAAAAAAAAAAAAAAGCCTTAATATAAATATAATTGCTGTTCAGTGACTTAAATGTTACTTTGAGATAACCACGTTTTGTACTACTAGTGCTTCTGGATAATTTTTCTTTTTTTTTTTTTTTTTTAAGGATCACAATTGTTAGAGAATATTAGGTTAGAAAAACTTAAGGCTAGGAAGACTACGCCTAACTCTTATGTGGGAGCATTGTTACATTAGCGTGATATATTATCCATACCTGGTAAAAGACTTCCATATGTCTGAAATATATTTGTGTATGTATTTTTGTTTTCTCTCCCCCCAGATTTTCACCCTGGTTTTTGTCTGTGCTTTGCTTTCCCCAGGTCATAGTGTACGGTTTGCGGACATGCCTGGGAAGTCACGGAAAAAGAAAAAGAACATGAAAGAACTGACTCCACTCCAGGCCATGATGTTACGTATGGCAGGTGGGTGGTATAGATAAAGTGGAGCTATACTGTTACATTTCTGGTTAAGGTTTCTCTTGTGAGCTTGCTTTACGCAATTCCTATTTTACAGGTGTAAATGAATTACTGTCATGATGTAAGATCTTCTAAGATTGTCAGCTGTGAAGCTGTGATTAGTGTTTTTTTTAAGATTATTATTTTTAGTTTAGTAATGTATGTTTTTCACATTGAGTTGAAGTTAAAATAGCAACTTTTTATATATGTACTGGGATTTTTCTTTCTTTTCTAAATCTTTGCTTAATTTTTAATCAATTGGCCAAATGAAATATGAAGCTCTTAATGAAAAAAGGTGATATTGTGTTCAGCTTGTAATCTACAGGGGTTAAGACTATCTAGAATATAATTTTGCGGAAAGAAATTAACCCGTGGAATTGAGATTGAGGTGTCTTTCTAGAAGAAGAAAAGCAGTATCTTTTAGGAGGGTTGCAGTTTCTTGCAAGTGGGAATTATGTCTGTTTAGGGGGCTAAATAAACGTTTTAAAATTAAAATAGAACAGATTTTTCTCTCTCCACCCTCTTTCCTTTTTGAACTATTCTGATCATAGGAAATAATTCCATGTTCCTTCTGCCCTCCCTGCCCTGCTCCAGACTCCCACAGACTTATCAAATAGCTGCAGTTCAAGTTTGTTAGCAGAAGCTTCAGCTCCCGTAGGAAAGCAGAGCTATCTAAATCCGTGCTTGCTTTTTATTTTTCTTTTCAATGTAGTAATTTAAATGTCATCGGTTTTCTTTAATGTGATTTTCTTAATTTTTGTTTTTTCCTTCTTATTTTGTGTGATCATTTTTTTTGTGATCAAAGTTATTACCTGTGGACCAGTTTTGTAAATACATCTCGTTTCCAGGTCAGGAAATTCCAGAAGAAGGGAGAGAAGTGGAGGAATATTCGGAAGAGGAGGAGGAGGAGGAAGACGACTCAGAGTCTGAGGAGACATCACAACAACAGCAGCAGCAACACAGTGAGGAAGCTCTTGCAGAGACTGGGTCTTCCGCTGCAACCTCAACGCAGCAGCAGCAACAGTCCTCCCAGTCTGCTGCTGCGAACCAGATACAGGCACCTCCTATGCCTGGGCCACCTCCGCTAGGACCGCCTCCAGCCCCTCCACTGAGGCCCCCAGGACCACCCACTGGCCTTCCTCCTGGCCCTCCGCCAGGTGAATATTTGATCTGCTCTGAAGGCTGCAGGCTGTCAGTTGTACAGACATTGAATCAGTTTGGGAGGTTTAAAGCAGAGCATGTTGCACATGAAGTAGAGAAGCCCAGTGTGGTAATTGCTGAGGCCTGTGTGGTGTCTTCTATGGTCAACGTATTGTTTTCTTCCCAATGTCTCTCCCACAGTTTGATTTCTGTTATCTCCTAGAGGGGGAACCTTAAACGTCAAAACAGCTACTTAGTCAGTAATTTTGCTCTATTCAACTTTTCAGGTCAGAAGCACAGTCAAATGCTTGACTGAAAACTTTTCATTTCTAGCTCTTTAAATTCAGATAACCCTAACTGAGTAGCTGTTCCCAACTATTACTTCAATGCATAGAGAAGAGTCTTTCTCCAGGTTAGAGAAGATGGATGCTTATATTTGACTATAACCAAGAAACTTTCACTCTACACCTCCTGCCTTTTTTTTTTTTTTTTTTTTGAGACTTTCAGGTCTATTTAATCTGACAGCTGGTTGGTATTAGAACACCTTTCAAGCTTGTGTTGAGGATCGTTAGTGGTAGCTGATGGAGTTGTTCTTTTACCCATGAACTAAGTTGCTCTTCTCTTGTGTGTATGCTTTCAGGAGCTCCTCCTTTCCTGAGACCTCCTGGTTTACCAGGTCTGCGTGGGCCTTTACCTCGACTTCTACCACCAGGCCCCCCACCTGGGCGACCACCTGGCCCTCCACCTGGCCCCCCGCCTGGTCTGCCCCCAGGCCCTCCTCCACGTGGGCCCCCTCCTCGCCTGCCACCTCCTGCCCCACCAGGTAAAGTACTCTGTTTGCTTCAGAGCCAAGTCTCTCCCTGCTTTATTTTCTCACTTTGCTTATAATCTTTGCTCTGGTGACCGAGCCAGTACATCTAATTGGTAGCAAGGCATTATTTAAAGTCTAAAAGAATGTTTCTCCAATTTCCCTTTGTTCCTGTACATGTGGCTAAAAGCACACCCGTAAGTTTTTCCAGGTTTGCACCTTAGGGTTGTATCTCTTTTGGTACAAATAATTCCATATATTCCATATTGCTGTGTGTAGCTTGGTAGCAAGATATCTGTCATTAAAAAAAAAAAAAGGAATTTCAGAGTTTAAACTTATGTTCGTCTGTTTCTGAGTTGGAGATAGGGTGTGGTTTGTGTTTTTGTCGCTAGCCATGGGTTTGTGATGCTGCTTAAGTTCTAGTGGGATAAATCATCAAAAACTTAATTTTCAGGTTACTTTAAAATTTGAAAGAGCAATACATGGGATCCTGTAGTTTTCAAAGTCAGTGGGGCACTTTTCTTGTCCTGATTCTTCTTCCTTCTACCTTCTTGGTGGGAGCTAGCAATTGGTGCATGGTTAAGTATTTCCCCTCCCTCCTTGTCTAAAGAGAGCACTACTCTGGTTGACGTTCCTTGGCTTTCAGAGCCTTTGCATTTTATTTGTAAAGAGGTTTTAGAATTCCCAGGTTTGGAGCCATCTTATGCTTTCTCTTTGTCTTACAGGTATTCCTCCTCCTCGCCCAGGCATGTTACGGCCACCTCTGGTGCCTCCATTAGGACCTGCTCCACCTGGGCTCTTCCCCCCAGCTCCCATCCCAAATCCCGGGGTGCTGAGTGCCCCACCCAGCTTGATTCAGCGCCCCAAGGCGGATGACACCAGTGCAGCCACCATCGAGAAGAAGGCTACAGCTACTATCAGTGCAAAGCCACAGATCACTAACCCCAAGGCAGAAATCACTCGCTTCGTGCCCACTGCCTTGAGAGTGCGCCGGGAGAATAAAGGGGCTCTGGCTGCCTCCCAGAGAAAACAGGATGATGAGCCTGCTCTGCCATTAACCAAAGCTGCCCCTAAGGCTGGATCGTCTGCCCCTATCTCTGTACAGACAAAGGATGATGTGTATGAAGCTTTCATGAAGGAAATGGAAGGTCTCCTGTGACCTGTCCCAGTCAGCTTTCCTGCCCTCTGAACACAGATGTGACCACCACGGAGGAAGAAGGAAAGGTCCTTCTGCAAGCAACGAAAGGGCTCGCATGACAGGGAACAGTTCCCTACCCACAGGTCAACTTGCCCAGTGTGCTCTGAATAGAGACCGCTGCAGATGAGGTGTGGCTAGGCACCTCCTCTCAGAGCTAGCATGTCTACTTGGTGGAAGGAAATCACAGTCAGTAAGGCGATGCTGCTTCCCTCGAGCCCTCCCCCTTCCTTAGAGGGAGGGAGTGGTACTCTGGGGAGGGGGGCTTGGGAGTGGGAGGCACCTCTGCTCTGCCTGAGTCCTTTCACGTCCTGAATGCGCTGGTGAGGGTAGTGGAACCAATTTTTAAGGAGCCAGAAAAGTGTTAGCAGCATTTCATACACACATGGTTGTCCAATTTTTATTTTCTGTACTGTTCTTTTCTGTAAATATTTTATAGTCCTGTTTTTTTAGTTGCAGTGAGATCGATCAATCATCTTCCGGGGTAGTCAGGGAGGTAATTTGCGTATACTGTACACTGGAATTTTGCACCCTGTCCCCTCTACAGTCCTCTTGATGGCTTTCATCGGCAGGGGAAACTTCATTTTGTCTTGTGAAAGACAATAAATGTTCAGTGTATCAAAATACTGGCTTTCTTGTGATATGTATAAATATAGAATACAGATGGAAGGGGAGGAGGTTCTTCACTGGCCTTGGGGTACAATACCAGCATTCTGAACCTCAGGAAAGAAGAGCAATAGCTACATTATAAATAATATATACAATTAGGCTTCTACCATCTACCAACAAAGGCCATAAGAAATGGTTTAGAAGTTTTTGAGTGTATCAGGACTCACCGTAAAAAAAAAAAAAAAAAAAGTCTAATGCTAGTAATTATAGAAGTTTATTTTATGTATTTGAAAGGCTAACCTGATATCAAATGTCAGATACCCACTGCATGTGTCCTGGACAGAATACTTTAAATAAAAATTAGTAAAGAAGTCTAAGAGCTTGACAGATGATTTAACTTTTGTAAAATCTCTGGTTCCAAGTTCATGAAGCTGTTTATATAGCTGCAGGTCTTTTTTTTAAGGGCATTTTCATTTTCCATCTTATTTTTTTTCTGATTTTGATTGAAATGTTTCTCTTGTTTCATTATTTATGCTGACAGACAATATTCTAATAAGCCTTACCACATGCAAGAAGCAAATATTTGCAGTCTATTTCAAATGAGAATAAAATATTGTGGGATCTTGTAGACAAAACTACCTACAAGACATTGTAAAAAAAAAAAAAAAAAAAAAAAAAAAAAAGACCGGTGGAATAAGTTTGTGTGGGCAATAAGTCTTTTCCAAATGAATTTTGTCTGGAACACTGAATTTGAGTACAAGATTAGTGATTAACTATGTAGGTGTCTTTATCCTGCTTTTAAAACAACAACTACAAAGAGTTACTATTAAAAGTAGCATATCCCATAAGAGAGATTGGTAGAACTTTGTTTTCCTTGTTGAAGGTCTTGTGGGTGTCTTTAGTGCCTTACGAATGAGTTCTCTAAGAACATATCAATTTCTAGGTGAATATATCCAGACACTGGTGATTCTTCTTAGATTTCAATACAGTTTATAATAATTTTAGGCTGCCAGACTACCAGGTAGCTCAAACAATACCTTTTGTTGGTTATAAGTCTCAGACATTCAGTGTTTTGAGGTTAAATCCATTTTAAGGAGACAAAATGATTAATGACCCAAACTCACACTTGGATTTTATTTTCATGATTTCTGGATACAAACAATCTTTTTTTACAACAGATTGCTTCCTGGTTCAGAAGTTAATTACAGTTGTGTCAACAGCATCTTAAATATTAGTGGAAAAGACTTATGGGATATAATCTGTTTAGTTTATTTTAAATTTTTGTGTTTTTGTTTTTATTCTTTAGAATGAAATATGTGAATGATGATTTGGGGAAGGGAGGGGTTGGGTTATCGCTGTCGTACTTCTGACCTTGGTCTTGATAATATGGTTAGACATCCAGCCCAGGAAAGAGCTTGAGAAGAGGAATTTGTTCTGGGGTAAGGACCTCTGTCCCTGTCATTCAAGATCCAGAAAATCTCCCTAGCAGGCCTGTGATTACATCACTTGCCTGCTGGAGTCATTTGATTCATTCCATTCCTTCACTTAAATCTGATTTATTATTTTATTTTTAACCTTTTTTGTTTAGGGGTTCTATTTGCCTTATTCTCACATAGGTGAACCAACTTTTTTCTTCTGTTGGAACAGCGAACATCTGCCTGAGCCGTAACTATCCTCTTCAGACATGGAAAAGGATTCACCAAATGTATAAGCGGGCTCAAAAAAGAAATTTCATGCACAAGGAGTGTGCATAATGTCAGAAACAAAGCTTCTTTTCCCCTGCCTTCAACCTGGGCAGGGCAAGGAGGGAGGTAGGTTCCTACAACTGCTAGATCTCTCAAATGCCATGGGGAGGGAAAAAAATACAGGTAGGGGTGAGATAGGGGGAGGGTGCTCCTGGATGGGCTCTGAGTCCAGGCAGAAGAGCTGGATTTGACTATACAAATTCTCCAGGAAACAATTTTTATTTTCTGGGAAGAGTCCAAGGTGGTGCCTACCTCCTCTTGTGTAGTGCTTGTTCACAAGGCTTCTCGCATTGTTCTGTGGTTTTGGATAAGCTGCAAACACACATGGCTGGGACTGTGCATGTAGAAACTGGTTCATACTTCATCTGAAGGACCTGATCTCTGGCTTGTCTTCAGCTAAATTAACATGGGGGATTTTTTTTTTTCCCCTTGCCTTTAGCACAGTTCTAAGTGGAAAGAGCACAAACAGACAAATTCTTTGTTGTTTTTATCAAAGCAGTGGGTTCCGGGGGTGCTCGTGCTTCAATCCATTTGCTCCTGTAACTGTCTCATACTTCAATCACTCAAGTGATAGGCTTATGGCAGGAAGGTCAGATCCAGCACTGAGGATTGCTGCCAACCTTTTCTCCTCCAGTTGCAGTGAAAGCACTCAGAAATGGTTGTGAAATAGTTTCATTTCTAAACTGGCAATACTCACAGCATCTAGATTATTTTTTCCCTTTATCCGTGTACCTTGTCTTTAGCTTCTGGCAATGACAGATCAATAAAATTTGCTTTGGCAAAGCATTCACATCCATTGAATTACACAGGTGTGTTTTTTATTTTTTTAAGGTGTATCATGGATGGCCTGGTGGGTGTGGGGTCTCTGATTTTCCCTGTAATACCACAGTGATAGTATCCAGGGTGAGCAGAGTAGTCTGTTATCCACACTGTTCACTTCATCATAATTTTGTGATATGCATCTCAGATTCTATGATATGAATTACAAAGAAGAGTGATGGGTCAGAGCATAACAGCATCAAGGAATGAAGGTGGGAACAACAACCAGGCAGAACTGGAATTTATTTAAAGGAGAGAGCAGAACTCGGGCTGTGGGGAAAATGGAGGAGGAGCCTACCAAGCACTATGGGATAGGAGAAGGATGTGGCTAATTCCAGCGTGCAGGCTTCTTTGTTGGTTTAGACAACGATAGTGCGTGCACTTGCTAGAAATATATAGAAGAAAGAGAAAAAGATAGCTGGAAATAGAAAACATAAGTAATTAGAACAATGAAAGAGGAAAAATGTATATGAACCTGTCCATAAATGAGAGCAGATCACAATACAGGCATCTTGAATGTTGATGAAGTTGTTTATGTGTGCAGTTGAGATGTTTTCCAGTCTGAGTAAAGCATTGCAGACTGACCTCTAATGCTCTGCAGAACAGACTTACACCCAATATTTCCCTTTGATTAGAGTTATAGGTGAGTGCTCAGAGAATTTTCCTTTGTTTCATGCTCCTGTCTCATTTCCGCACATATCGGTAGTGCGGGGTTGCAAATGTGGTTTGTAAATTAAAACTTAACAAAGAAAGGAACGACAACGACCATGATGCTGTAGCAGCATTTGTAAACACGGGCATTTCTAAGCGACCGCGGCCTTAGCACAGGTTCCCCTTGCTCCTGGGAGGCAGCTGCACGCCTCTGGTCTCCTCGTCATGGGATGCCCGGACTGGGGCACGGCCGGGGCCCGGGGCCCGCCGCCAGCGGGGGCGAGGCACGATCGGGGCCCGCCCCGGGAGCGCCCCCGCGGAAGCGCCGCTGGCGGGCGGGGGCAGCGCGCGGGATGGGCCGGGGCCCGCTCCCCATTGGGTGGATTTGGATCCGCAGCGCCATTGGTCGGAGCGAGCGAGAGCGCGGTGCAGCCAATCGGAAGGCGAACCGGGCCGCGCGGGGAGGCTATAAAAGGGGCCGGGCGGGGGGCGTAGCGACGCGTGTTGTACGTCAGCTTGGGTGGCGTAGGGGCAGTGTCGGAACCATGTCAGGCCGCGGGAAGCAGGGCGGGAAGGCGCGGGCCAAGGCCAAGTCGCGCTCGTCGCGGGCCGGGCTGCAGTTCCCCGTGGGCCGCGTGCACCGGCTGCTGCGCAAGGGCAACTACGCGGAGCGGGTGGGCGCCGGCGCCCCGGTGTACCTGGCGGCCGTGCTGGAGTACCTGACGGCCGAGATCCTGGAGCTGGCGGGCAACGCGGCCCGCGACAACAAGAAGACGCGCATCATCCCCCGCCACCTGCAGCTGGCCATCCGCAACGACGAGGAGCTCAACAAGCTGCTGGGCAAGGTCACCATCGCGCAGGGCGGGGTGCTGCCCAACATCCAGGCCGTGCTGCTGCCCAAGAAGACCGACAGCCACAAGGCTAAAAGCAAGTAAAAACCCGGGGACTGTTCCCACCTCAAAAGCAACACAAAGGCTCTTTTTAGAGCCACCCACTTCCTCGTAAAAGGAGCTGTAGATCCTGAGCAAAAAAAAAAAACCCATCTTTGCTGTTGAAAGGCAGCACAGTATCGATGTGTTCTACACACCGGAGTAGAAAACTCCATCTGATAAAATAACTTAATTGCCCATATATATATAGTAGGAAAAAAGAAATGATTCCGTATCAAAGGAGTCATTTTATTATAGAACAGGTGATAAACATAAGAAGCGGAATGTTAGTACAACAAAAAAGCTTCATCCAGCAAGTCTCCTTTTTCAGTTCAATCCTACGTCAGGTTGAGCTAATTCACTGATGTCAGTCAAAAAAAAAAAAAAAGAAAAAAAAAGTCTGTAAGCCTGTCCCTAACCCCCTCCAAACCACTTACAGATTTAGAGACTTTGTCATTTTTCCCTAACAATAGGCATTCAGAATTATTAATTTTTAATGCAGATTTCTCATTGCTATGTGAGCTACCGTGTCCATTTTCTGTCTGAAATCTGAATGAGAACAATTTAAAATCATTGGGAGGCACTTTGAGGTTAAAAGGACTGTTGCCAACTTTGATTTTGCCTCATACAAAGCGCTGAACATTACAATAAAGATATTGAAACAAACAAAAATCACTGGGCATGGGTCAATAAACACATTTTAATATTTTTCCATTTGAAAACATAAGAAATTATGTGAATCAAAGTGATGCTAAATTTTAGCACCACTGACAGTTACAACAGCAGCAAGAGGTAAAGAACAGCTTATGGGTAGTCTTTGGAAAAACAAAGGGCTGTGGACAATAATGAAAAGAGCATGGGGAATTAAAACTAGCATCTTCTGATAATAAGAAACAAAACGTGTTTATTTTATGGTCTTGATAAAGTGTGTGTGAAGACTTTCCCCTCTTGCTAGCAGTCACTCGCTTTAGAACAACAGATGCATCAATTAGATGTTATTAATATGACTTCCAATGTAGGAATCAGTCACTGTATAGTAAAAAATGCAATATTTAGCTATCTGTTGTGGAAGGAGAGGTGTAAAGAACGACTTGAGAAAGTTTTACAGTTTAGAAGAATGGAAAATCATCTGCAGCGCTGTCTCCCTAGATAATGATGACTCAGATTTTCACCAATCAAACTGGATCAAAATAAAAACAATACCGAATTATAAATTGTCAGGGTATCAGTTATAATTGTTAATAACAACAGGCTGTTCGAAATTTTGATGCCACGTACTTTATTAAGAATAAATATTTCTGTAAAGCAGCAATAGGGAACCATGTCTGCATTGTGCACACAGAGCAACACAGTACAAGCTGCAATGCTATAAAAAGTCATCTCCTTCTGGGGCAGAAAAAGTCCTTTAAGAGACTTTAATCTGCTTCTCGCCTCGTTGCATGATGCACTAATTTAATTTATTTTAATTATTTTTAAAGGGGTAAAGGATTTTGGACAAAGAAGCTAATTTCTAATCCATATTCAGTGCTCAAGATGAGCCTGTGTTACTTCCTCCTCTTTGAAATCAATTTGCGATGAAAATATCGATTCAAATCCCTAGTTTTCTGTTCAGATTAAGAGAAGACCCTTTAAAGAATAATAATTAATTACTTTGGAAATTTAGGTGCCCACGACGTAGATTTTATTTGGAAGGAAAAACAAAAGTTTCTGTCTCCCGAGGTCTGTCCAGGTCCAGGACTCAGGGTTTATCGGCTCTTTTTTAACTCACCCTTTGCCTCTTCGAAGGGAAACTTTGCCCAGGGGAACAACAGTCTTTCTTTTCCACGCCGCTGCGAGCTGGGGCGATTCGGTGGCAGAAATTCTCGAAAAAACACGCTTTTTTGACTCCTAAGAAACACAAAATGAGCGGGGAGAAGGGACCTTTCTGCCGTGCAGCGGGGCGGGCTCTGCAACGCACCAATCACCGCGCGGCTCCTCTCTATAAATACGAGGCCACCGACTTGCTCCAGGCCCAGTGGTTTCCCCTGATTCGTGGACGACGGCTGCCACCATGTCGGAGACCGCGCCTGTTGCCGCTCCCGCTGTCTCCGCTCCCGGGGCGAAAGCGGCCGCCAAGAAGCCGAAGAAGGCGGCGGGCGGCTCCAAGGCGCGCAAGCCCGCGGGCCCCAGCGTCACCGAGCTGATCACCAAGGCCGTGGCCGCCTCCAAGGAGCGCAAGGGGCTCTCCCTCGCCGCGCTCAAGAAGGCGCTGGCCGCCGGCGGCTACGACGTGGAGAAGAACAACAGCCGCATCAAGCTGGGGCTCAAGAGCCTCGTCGGCAAGGGCACCCTGGTGCAGACCAAGGGCACCGGCGCCTCCGGGTCTTTCAAGCTGAACAAGAAACCAGGCGAGACGAAAGAGAAGGCAACTAAGAAGAAGCCAGCGGCCAAGCCCAAGAAGCCGGCGGCCAAGAAGCCCGCCAGCGCTGCCAAAAAGCCCAAGAAGGCGGCGGCAGTCAAGAAAAGCCCCAAGAAAGCCAAGAAGCCGGCGGCTGCTGCCACTAAGAAGGCAGCCAAGAGCCCCAAGAAGGCTGCCAAGGCTGGCCGCCCCAAAAAGGCAGCAAAGAGCCCGGCCAAGGCAAAGGCGGTGAAGCCCAAAGCTGCCAAACCCAAGGCAGCTAAGCCTAAGGCGGCCAAAGCCAAGAAGGCAGCGCCCAAAAAGAAGTAAAACGACTGAGAAGAAATTAGTCTACTCATTTAAATAAACCCAAAGGCTCTTTTAAGAGCCACCCACTTATTCCCAGAAAGAGCTGGAGCGCTACGCTAGTCGCAGCGGCAGAAATCTTTCCAGGGCACGGATTGAGGCGCATCGGCTCCAACCTGCACGGCCGATAAGGGCTCCCTCAGAGAGGAAGCGATTCCTGACGTCTAATTCGGGAGCCCCGCGACAGCAGCGCCGCGGCCGCGGCCCCGCCTCCCTCCCGCCCCGCCCCGATGGGCGCAGCCGGAGCGCGGCAGCCGCGGGTCCCCCCGGGCGGGGCGCGGCGCGGCCCTTCCCGGGCAGCCCGGGGGAGTTCGAAAGTCCCGCGCTGGGGCGGGATTGGCCCCGCCTGGTCCTGCCCCCCGCCGGCCCCGCCCCGAGCCCCCCCTCCGCGGAGGAGCCGCGGCCCCGCCCCCTGGGGGGAACCCCGGCCGTGTCGCACCGGGGGCGGGCAATGGGGGGTGCGCCACCCCCAGCGCTCCTCGCCCCGTGCGCCCCCGCCTGCCCCCAGCTCTCCCCGAGAACTTTATCCTACAGCGAGCCAGCTGCAGCGCGAGATCGGGCGGTGTCGGTGGTAAAACGAGGGTGATGAAGAATTCCTCCCCCTGTCTAATGGGCTAAGCACAACACCATTAGATAGTAATGAGGGGAGGGGAAACTGAGGAGGGCACGCTGTGACATATGGAGCGACAAGGAACGGCTGGAAAACCTGTTTCAGTATGTGCTTCCCACACACTTGTTTGTGACTGAAGTCACTTGTTTGTGACTGAAGTAGGTAAAAAATAGGACTTTTCTTTTATGTGTGAACATTTGTAGAGTACACAAAGCAAACTGCAGCATCAACTAGGACTTAATTGCAGTAACACTTAGAAGTACAAATCCTTAGAAATTAGAACAATTATCACAGCAATGTAGATGAAGAAGTACTTACCGTCCCCAACAACTGAGTTTGAATAGCTAGCAAAAACTGCATCAGAACTTGCCCAAATCAATAGCATACAACTGCTTCAGCGTATCAAATGTTATTCAGTACGTCTAGTAGAAGCTTAATTCTTGCCTATATTCACAACATTTCTCTCTTGAAAATGAAATGCCATGATTAATGACACCTGCCATAAGAAATTAAGTACTTCTACAGCTAATCGCACACCTCCTACAGAAACCAGCAATACAGCCCTTTTACTTGAGCAAGTTGGTGGCTCTGAAAAGAGCCTTTGGGTTAAAAACAGGATCCGCGGCGCTCTACTTGGAGCTGGTGTACTTGGTGACCGCCTTGGTGCCCTCGGACACGGCGTGCTTGGCCAGCTCGCCGGGCAGCAGCAGCCGCACGGCCGTCTGGATCTCCCGCGACGTGATGGTCGAGCGCTTGTTGTAGTGCGCCAGGCGCGACGCCTCGCCGGCGATGCGCTCGAAGATGTCGTTGACGAAGGAGTTCATGATGCCCATGGCCTTGGACGAGATGCCCGTGTCGGGGTGCACCTGCTTCAGCACCTTGTACACGTAGATCGAGTAGCTCTCCTTGCGGCTCTTCTTGCGCTTCTTGTCGCCCTTCTTCTGCGTCTTGGTGACAGCTTTCTTGGAGCCCTTCTTGGGCGCGGGCGCAGACTTGGCCGGCTCAGGCATTGCGAACGTTCCCCTGTCCCTACACGGCCCGGAGTGGCGGCCGAGGCGATTTCTCTCCTATTTATAGGGACCCTATGCAAATCACTGGCTCCAGCTATCAGCGCCTCCATTGGATAACGAAGCCTGTGACGTCTCGCCTCGTACGGACGTCTTTGTAATTGGTCCATGACAAATCCCATGCTGCTATTGGTTAATGATTCAAATCCCTTCAACCAATCACGGTCAGCTCTTTCAATCCCATCGTTCTACGGCAGAGCTCGTCCTCCGTTGCCTGGAAGCGCGCCGCCTGGGGGGACGGCCGGGAACAGCCCCCAGCCGCCCCCAGGGGTCGGTCTGTGCATAGAGAAAGCGTGGTTATCGGTTATCTCCAGGAAAAATAAAATAAAATAAAATAAAATAAAATAAAATAAAATAAAATAAAATAAAATAAAATAAAATAAAATAAAATAAAATAAAATAAAATAAAATAAAATAAAATAAAAAAATATCTGCAAGGCTACTTTTTCCCACCCCCTTCTTCTTCAAAAAGAAGTTTATCTGAAAATATCATTAATAATCTGCATTTGTAACAAGCGTAAATTAAATACAACCAAAAAGGTATAAAGGCTCTGGAATAATATTCATTGCTAGTACTGTTTGAAAGGTGGGGCCCTCACATCATGGTTCATATTTCAGAATGTTAAATGAGATTAAAGCCCTGATTTAATTTGTAATTGAAAGAACGTGGACTTTTTTTTTTTTTAATCGTAATAAATATTAGAATATTTTGTTTCAAAACCGAAGATATTCCTAGCAATAAAATTGAAACCTGGATTTAAGATTAAGCTTTAAACTCATCATGAATCAGAAATTCAGCTGCTTTCTTGCTGAGTTGACTTCACTGCCCGAGAGGAAAATAAAGTTGTTTAAACAGACTGAAATTATTCTATGATGTTAAGATTCCTGATTTGATGATATTTGTGCATTATGATAGAGAAATTGTTATGTTTTATAGCAGTACTCTATATATTCAGAAAAGGAGTATTTATGATTTTAGAATTAAAGTATCACATAGCAACATTATAAATTAAAATTTTAATTAATTCATGAATAAATTAGTGTTATAAACCACTTTTAAAGAAATTAAGTTATTTTTTTGGTTGGATGGAACTAGGGCTACATAGCCTGATACATAAAAATAATACAATATATATATATATATATTCTTTTTGGAACCTTTAAGGGCCATTCAAAGCCTAGATTTCTTGGTATCAGACAAATTGATTTATAGACCTATAAAAGAGACCTGTCTGGCATAGCTAAATGCAGATTAAAAAGGATTAGACTGCTAAAGTCATAACAAATCTAATCTTTCAAGGTTTGTCAGAATAGTGGGAAATATTCTGATGCAGCAATACAACATTCTGTACACCTTACCAGGGTGTTACTGATTTTGCATTTTGCCTTTTACCCTGCTGTACAATATTCTGGATGCACAAAGATTTCCATCCTATGTCCAAAGTAGTGTTGTCTGAAGAGAGGGACCCAGGATGCCAGGGGGTTTGCTGTGCTGAACTTCTAAGCAAGGAGAGAAGCTTCACTCAGTTTCTGTGATGCTCAGACTCTCCGATTTAACACCCATTCCCCCCACCCATGAACTCCCCTCATAAGGAACAAGTGGGCATAAAAATGGTTTGAAAACTACTGAGAACACATTTGTCTAGTAATGGCAGTTCTCTTGTGAACATCTGCAGTGTTCAGATGTCCAGAAGTCCAGACCTCAATGTACCAGTCTGGGGCAGTGTAGCCCTAAGATCTCTGGTTTTGTCTCCACAACACATTTTGTTACAATGCTCTGAAAGAGAAAATTTAGTGTAACATTTCATAAACCTTCCTTATAACTTCAAAAGGACGCAGCATACCTTAGAACCACATTTAAGAAGCCTATTTTAAAGGATATCGATACTTATGACAGTTATTTTAGATGTTCAGACTGAAATATTAAACATGTGTTATATTTTGTATACATTGTCATCTATAGCTGCAAGTTTTCTATTTTTATTAGCTGTTGACTGTCACTATTGTCTAAAGACCTTATAGCTATTTAAAGATGAGAAAATTTCTACAATATTTCTAGAGCATTTCTGTACTGAAAAAGACATAAAATGACAGAAAAAGATAAAGAGGGAGGGAGAATTTATTCTCCATTTTCTGTGTTGAATAACATGTGAACACTTTACTTTTCTAAAAATGATTATGATGCAAATCATTAAAATCATGTACTCTTCCCTGTCAGTGCAGTTGCATAACTGCAGTTAGAAAAGATACTGTGCTTTCTGTTCAGAAAGTACAAACATGAAGAAAAAAAGCAAAGGGAACACTTGGCAGTATTATGTGTCGACAGTGTGTAGCTATCGATTTGGAAAGAGTATGAACATGAAAGTGAGCAAAGAGTGACACGTTCTTAAAAGATTTCGAAGCAATGTACATATTTCCATGGGTACATTAACTTCAAACACAAACCTATTCCTTCACCAGCCCCACAGTCCCATGAAAGCAAACAAGCGCCGTGTTTCATCATACAGAGATGTGGCAAATAAAAGCAAACAACTCTCCGACACACAGGCACACGAGAACGCGAACGCACCCCCGTAACGAAACGTAGGAAGAGGCGACTCTCCCTAGGAAAGGATGAGGTTTCAACCCGAGAGCGCGGGCGCAGCTGCCCCCGGTCCGGGCCCTTTGTGTGAGCGCCGCGAAATGGCGGCGGGGCGCGGGCGGGGAGCGGCGCCGCCATTGGCTGGGATTTGGTGCAGGGCCGCGGCCGCGGGGCCCGGGTCCCCCAGCGGCTGCGGGGAAGGCGAGGCGGGCGCCGGGAGAACGGGCCGGGCCGAGAGGCGGACGGGTCCCGGTCCCCGCCGTGCCCGGGCCGGGCCGAGCTGAGCCGAGGCAGCAGCGGCGGGGCCGTCGCCTCCCGGGGCCGCCCCGCGGCGCCCGCCCCCTCTCGGAGGCGCCCCGGGGCGGAGGCGCGGAGGAGAGCCCGCCCCTGCCCTGCCCCGCCGCAGTCCTCAACCAGGTCGGACCGCCGGCAATATAGGGGAGCGCGGGCGGCCGTTCCCGCCACTCGCTGTTGGGGCAGAGCGCGGCGGTACCATGTCCGGCAGAGGCAAGGGCGGGAAGGGGCTCGGCAAGGGGGGCGCCAAGCGGCACCGCAAGGTGCTGCGCGACAACATCCAGGGCATCACCAAGCCGGCCATCCGGCGCCTGGCGCGGCGCGGCGGCGTCAAGCGCATCTCGGGGCTCATCTACGAGGAGACGCGCGGCGTGCTCAAGGTCTTCCTGGAGAACGTGATCCGCGACGCCGTCACCTACACCGAGCACGCCAAGCGCAAGACGGTCACGGCCATGGACGTGGTCTACGCCCTCAAGCGCCAGGGACGCACCCTCTACGGCTTCGGCGGCTAAACTCGTCGTAGGTTAGGACTCGCTTTTACCAAACACAAAGGCTCTTTTCAGAGCCACCCAAGCTTTCAAGAGAAGGGCGTTAATCACTGCTCACACGCGTATTGCTCGTAGTGTCGTGATGTACTTCACTGGGGAAAAAAAAGGCGGCTGGGTTCTCCCGTCTTGGTCCGGGATCGTCGCCCCCCCACCAACACCCCGGTCTTTATCTCTCCTTCCTTCTAAGCAGCAGGAAAGCTTGCACTCGAGGACGGGGGGGGGGGGGCTGCCCCTGCCGCTCTTGGACTCTCCTGCAAAGAATGCGCGGGGAGCGGCTGGAAGGCTTGACTCGCTCATGCGGTTCGCTGGGCTCGAGGAAAGAATCCCTCGGTTCCAGCTCCGGCCTCTGCCATTCTCCCCCAACAGCCGCTTCCCCTCTCCCAACGGTCCGACGTGGGGTGGGGGCGGGGGCGGAGAGGGAAGGGAAACCAGCGGTGCGGGGAACAAGCGCTATTGCGAGCCGCGTCTCTGCTACCGCCCTCGGAGCAGCAGCCTCAAGCGGGAGGCTCCTGAAATGGCGGGGCTCTGTTTCCTCCCGTCCGCTCCCTACGCGGGGATTTGGGGGGGGGGGGGGGTGTGGAATAGCAGCAGCCACCATCGCTCGTGGCGCCCCAGGGACAGGGCAGGAAGGAAGCGGCACGCCCTCAGCGAAACCCGCTTCGCTTATTGCCCTCCTCCCGCTCGCTGCCCGAAAGGCTTCCTGCCGGCTCCCTGGGCTCGTCTCCCGCTATCCCCCTTCGCCCCCGCCCCCCCCCTCCGGCAGTTTGAAATAAAGAACCAAGGAGATCCCCCCCACCACCACAACACACAAGGGGCGGGGGCCCGAACTAAACACAGCTTGTGGGCCGCATCCCTCCCAGCTCCTTCGTTTCCGACCGTCGCAAAAGAGCCCTTGCACGAATCATCGCGCGCCTGCCGCCGAAACGGAGATTCAGCTCTCTCTGGTGGTCGTGTGGTGGCTCTTAAAAGAGCCTTTGGGTTTGGTGGTCGAGGGGCAGCAGCCTCAGGCGCGCTCCCCGCGGATGCGGCGGGCGAGCTGGATGTCCTTGGGCATGATGGTGACGCGCTTGGCGTGGATGGCGCACAGGTTGGTGTCCTCGAAGAGCCCCACCAGGTAGGCCTCGCTCGCCTCCTGCAGCGCCATCACGGCCGAGCTCTGGAAGCGCAGGTCGGTCTTGAAGTCCTGCGCGATCTCGCGCACCAGCCGCTGGAAGGGCAGCTTGCGGATCAGCAGCTCCGTCGACTTCTGGTAGCGGCGGATCTCGCGCAGCGCCACCGTGCCGGGCCGGTAGCGGTGCGGCTTCTTCACGCCGCCCGTGGCCGGCGCGCTCTTGCGGGCCGCCTTGGTGGCCAGCTGCTTGCGGGGCGCCTTCCCGCCCGTCGACTTACGCGCCGTCTGCTTCGTGCGCGCCATCCCCGATCTCAGAGGCTTTTCTTGGGAAAAGAAAGAACAAGAGCTGCCGGCTCTTATTTATAGGAGGTGTCCCCTCCTCCTCGCCTGAGATTGGCCGACAAAGCGATGCGTGTTATTGGTTGACTCGGAGCATTCCTCGATGCCTCACGGTGCGGTGAAGATGTGCTCGGTCCATCCATTTCTAAAGGGAGTCGTTTGTACATTTTCAACCTCTATTTCCTTCCTAGAAAGAAGGACTTTTAAAAAAATCTTCCTTTTTTTTTAATATTCATCTTTGTGCCTGTGTGTGAATCGTCGTTGTTGTGTATACTTGTGTACATGGAAAGAAAACAGGATGGATGTAGTACAAGAAAAGTGCACTGGCATAACAATCTTTATTGTTGAAATTCAAATAAAACGATCGGTTAGGAAAAAAATTCTTAGCTGTAACAACAAAACAGAAGCCAGTAAGATATTTATTACTTCAGTTTTGCAATGTAGAAATGAAAAAGCACTGATTTCCTGTCTTCTAAACGTGGAAAATAGTATGTATATATCTGCTTAAGGGCTTATAAAACATAAATATAGAGGAAAATAGCTTTAAATAAGTAAAAAAAAAAATACACTCTGCTTTACTCTGAGGATATATTTACTGCTCTTCGGTAGCAGACTTCTTCCAAAGGTTAAATGGGGAACATCAGAATATTATTGAAATCTGAACGTGACCATTAACGTAGAGAAATAGTTAAAAGGAAATGTTTGTAGAAGAACGAAAGCCGAAAAGATCGAGCCTTGGATTTAACGATTAAAGAGGTTATCCAGAACACAATGGGGTTAACGCGGGATTTTCAAAATGACCCAATGAGATCGGTGCTTTCCATCAGCCAATGGAGAGGAAGCGAGAGGTATAAAAAGGGGGCGGGCAGCGCCACAGCTCACTGCTCGCCTTGTGCGGCTTTGTCAAGGTCCGAGGCGGACGCTGAGCGATGGCGCGCACGAAGCAGACGGCGCGTAAGTCGACGGGCGGGAAGGCGCCCCGCAAGCAGCTGGCCACCAAGGCGGCCCGCAAGAGCGCGCCGGCCACGGGCGGCGTGAAGAAGCCGCACCGCTACCGGCCCGGCACGGTGGCGCTGCGCGAGATCCGCCGCTACCAGAAGTCGACGGAGCTGCTGATCCGCAAGCTGCCCTTCCAGCGGCTGGTGCGCGAGATCGCGCAGGACTTCAAGACCGACCTGCGCTTCCAGAGCTCGGCCGTGATGGCGCTGCAGGAGGCGAGCGAGGCCTACCTGGTGGGGCTCTTCGAGGACACCAACCTGTGCGCCATCCACGCCAAGCGCGTCACCATCATGCCCAAGGACATCCAGCTCGCCCGCCGCATCCGCGGGGAGCGCGCCTGAGGCTGCTGCCCCTCGACCACCAAACCCAAAGGCTCTTTTAAGAGCCACCACACGACCACCAGAGAGAGCTGAATCTCCGTTTCGGCGGCAGGCGCGCGATGATTCGTGCAAGGGCTCTTTTGCGACGGTCGGAAACGAAGGAGCTGGGAGGGATGCGGCCCACAAGCTGTGTTTAGTTCGGGCCCCCGCCCCTTGTGGTGGTGGGGGGGATCTCCTTGGTTCTTTATTTCAAACTGCCGGAGGGGGGGGGCGGGGGCGAAGGGGGATAGCGGGAGACGAGCCCAGGGAGCCGGCAGGAAGCCTTTCGGGCAGCGAGCGGGAGGAGGGCAATAAGCGAAGCGGGTTTCGCTGAGGGCGTGCCGCTTCCTTCCTGCCCTGTCCCTGGGGCGCCACGAGCGATGGTGGCTGCTGCTATTCCACACCCCCCCCCCCCCCCAAATCCCCGCGTAGGGAGCGGACGGGAGGAAACAGAGCCCCGCCATTTCAGGAGCCTCCCGCTTGAGGCTGCTGCTCCGAGGGCGGTAGCAGAGACGCGGCTCGCAATAGCGCTTGTTCCCCGCACCGCTGGTTTCCCTTCCCTCTCCGCCCCCGCCCCCACCCCACGTCGGACCGTTGGGAGAGGGGAAGCGGCTGTTGGGGGAGAATGGCAGAGGCCGGAGCTGGAACCGAGGGATTCTTTCCTCGAGCCCAGCGAACCGCATGAGCGAGTCAAGCCTTCCAGCCGCTCCCCGCGCATTCTTTGCAGGAGAGTCCAAGAGCGGCAGGGGCAGCCCCCCCCCCCCCGTCCTCGAGTGCAAGCTTTCCTGCTGCTTAGAAGGAAGGAGAGATAAAGACCGGGGTGTTGGTGGGGGGGCGACGATCCCGGACCAAGACGGGAGAACCCAGCCGCCTTTTTTTTCCCCAGTGAAGTACATCACGACACTACGAGCAATACGCGTGTGAGCAGTGATTAACGCCCTTCTCTTGAAAGCTTGGGTGGCTCTGAAAAGAGCCTTTGTGTTTGGTAAAAGCGAGTCCTAACCTACGACGAGTTTAGCCGCCGAAGCCGTAGAGGGTGCGTCCCTGGCGCTTGAGGGCGTAGACCACGTCCATGGCCGTGACCGTCTTGCGCTTGGCGTGCTCGGTGTAGGTGACGGCGTCGCGGATCACGTTCTCCAGGAAGACCTTGAGCACGCCGCGCGTCTCCTCGTAGATGAGCCCCGAGATGCGCTTGACGCCGCCGCGCCGCGCCAGGCGCCGGATGGCCGGCTTGGTGATGCCCTGGATGTTGTCGCGCAGCACCTTGCGGTGCCGCTTGGCGCCCCCCTTGCCGAGCCCCTTCCCGCCCTTGCCTCTGCCGGACATGGTGCCGCCGCGCTCTGCCCCAACAGCGAGTGGCGGGAACGGCCGCCCGCGCTCCCCTATATTGCCGGCGGTCCGACCTGGTTGAGGACTGCGGCGGGGCAGGGCAGGGGCGGGCTCTCCTCCGCGCCTCCGCCCCGGGGCGCCTCCGAGAGGGGGCGGGCGCCGCGGGGCGGCCCCGGGAGGCGACGGCCCCGCCGCTGCTGCCTCGGCTCAGCTCGGCCCGGCCCGGGCACGGCGGGGACCGGGACCCGTCCGCCTCTCGGCCCGGCCCGTTCTCCCGGCGCCCGCCTCGCCTTCCCCGCAGCCGCTGGGGGACCCGGGCCCCGCGGCCGCGGCCCTGCACCAAATCCCAGCCAATGGCGGCGCCGCTCCCCGCCCGCGCCCCGCCGCCATTTCGCGGCGCTCACACAAAGGGCCCGGACCGGGGGCAGCTGCGCCCGCGCTCTCGGGTTGAAACCTCATCCTTTCCTAGGGAGACTCCCTCAGGGGTCTCCCGTCAGTACGCGTCGGCCCCGGCCCCTTCTCCTGAGGGCAGGCGGTGCAGAGCCGCCGAGCCCCGGGTGCGCTCACATGCCGTGTGACTTTGGCCCTCTTTCTTCCTAATTATACTTACCGGGAATATACATTTCTGGGTATTCTCCTGTGTTCTTGAAAAATCATCGATTAACTTGTATTCCAGACGTTGAGAACATACCGTTTAATTCTTTCGAAGACTATTCTCTGTCATGCCTGGTTAGTTACAGTATTAAGGTCTTCATATATCCCACACTTGGGTATATAACTATATATTTACTGTATTTTTCTCTAAAAGGTCTCTACTATTATTATCTTGAACATAAACAGTTCATGTTTGTTTTTCATGTTAATTTAGTGACTCTTTTCCTTTCAGGTACTATATTAGTATTTCCTATTTTTTTGTCCTTTTACATTTCTTTTTCCCGAACTTAACCATATATTGGCCAACACTAGGCTTGTCAGTGTTTCTCACATTTTCCTGTTCTAGTGTAAGAGTACTATGAAAAGCAATGAAATTGTATCCATTTTTTTAAACCATGTAGCACAAGACTGAATGATTTTTTCTCACATCCCCTAGATTTTCTGGAGTCTTTCTTTTTGCACTTTCATAAAGTTTGAGAAATTATCAATGTTTCATAAAGTTTGAGAAATTATCAATGTTATTTTATATTATTAGTATCTTCCTTAATTAAGTTTAATCCGTTGTTGTGGTTTAACCCGGCTGGCAGCTAAACACCACACAGCAGTTCACTCACCCTCCCCCCTTCCTCTCTGGGATGGGGGAGAGAAACGGGAAAGTGAAGCCTGTGAGTTGAGATAAAGACAGTTTATTAAGACAGAAAAATAATAATAACAATAATGATGCTAATAGTACTACTACTACTAATGTGTATGAGACAAGTGATGCAGAGTGCAATTGCTCACCACCTGCTGACCGATGCCCAGCCTGTCACCGAGCAGCCGCCCCCCACCCCTGGCTAGCCAACCCTATATCTTGTTCAGCATGATGCCCTATGGTGTGGAATACCCCTTTGGCCAGGTTGGGTCAGCTGGCTCTGTCCCCTCCCAGCTCTTGCTGCACTCCCAGCCTGCCCACTGGCATGACAGAGCGAGGAGCTGAAAAGCCCTTGGCTTGGTGTAAGCACTGCTCTGCAACAATTAAAACATCAGCATGTTATCAGCACTCTTCTCATCCTAATCTACAACATAGCACCCTACCAGCTACTAGGAGGAAAATTAATTCCGTCCTAACTGAAACGAGGACATCAGTAAATGGAGTATTAAACTTTCCTGGATGAATTAAATATCTCCTAATGTGACATATTGGTCTTGTATTCCACGCCCAGTGTTTACCCTTTACTCCTGGTGGTTCTTTTGTATGGAGTTTGGTACTCATAGACCCCAATAAGTTGTTATTAAGCTATGAACTACCTATTTGTCATTTTTATAGGTCAGCTTTCCCTGTTAGTCAGAACAGAACGGAGAGGGTAATTAGTTCTGTTCTCCTCTTCCTGATCAGGCAGCATCAGTTGGAAGAGGCTTTAGCTGTCTCTCAGACATGGCAAGGCAGACAGAGAAAACAGTTGGAACAGTCTGGGAGAGGGCAGGAAAGGAGAGAGAAAAGAGCTCTGCTCCTGTATGTCATAGCAGATCATAGCACTCATCTTCCCCTCTGCATCTGCTCTCAATCACACGTCTTGCCATTCCCACTAATACTTCTGACCTTCCCAAAAGACAACCAACACTTCAAGGAGAAGACTGGTGAAATAATGTGAATTTCAACATTTTTTTTCCCACTACTTTCTACTCTCCTTGGGGTGTTGAGGAAACGTGTTTAGTTGTTATAAAGGAGCTCACCCCACAAATATGGAACATTGAAGATGTCAGTCTCTGCTCAGGCCATCAACCTACACCTCTGCACAGGTCATCTTCCATGAAACTGAAGACAGGTCTGTAGTCAAAGTTGGTGGTTACCCATCAATATAAAGGAGAATCCTGCAGTTTGAGCCTTGTAGCTCAATATGCTTCTAGATTACAGATGGTCTGTCTTAGTTTTGGTCAGTTTAGCCCTCATTTCTGTTTTCCTTCAGGTAGACTAACCTGTTGGCCCTGACAGCTGGACTTACAGCTCCCTGTGGGTTTGCCTATCCAAGTGCAGAGCAGCAATTCTTTTCAGGTGTGAATTTGCCTCTGGGCTCTACCTGCATCTGCATGCTGAAGACCACCGCTGTGTTCAAAGTCATTTCCCTCTAGGTAGAAACTAGAACTGCTTGTGCAGTGAGGATTATGACATCTCCTATCCCAAGCCCAATGGGGTTCTTCTCTGACAGAGCTTTATAAGTCTTGCTAAAAAAAATAATCCTGTGCTGGCCTATCTTAATAATACTTTTTTTTTTTTTTTTTTTTTTTTTTTTTTTTTTTTGTGCTAGCTTATTGCCATGGAAGTAACATGTAACCAGGAGGTAAAGGTGCAATAGGGAGGGACAGCATGCAACAATTTATTACCGCATTAACAAGTTTTGACATTAAAAAAAAAAAAGTATGCATGTGTTTATTACTGATGCATAAAAAAATCCTGTCACATCTGCAGACAATTAATGCATGGTTAAATAAATCATTTGTTCAATGCTCAGAAGCGCTAAAACAAAAATAATTTGAATGTCAAGAATCACTGGAAGAGTAACAGAGAGCAAAACAGAGCATACCATATCTTTGTACTATAGAAACATTTGATAAAATAGATGCACCTTAGTTAATTGTGTACATTTTTGTTTAAAATTAAATTAAAATATTTTTCTAAAGTGTAGTGGAATTGGAAAAGAAAGTTCTGGGAGATGTAATTAAGATGATTTAAGGGTCTGAAATGGCTTCCATACAAGGACCTACTTGAGACTAGGACAATTTCAGGACATAGACAACTATTGGGTGAAGATGGTTTTACTTATCTCCTTTACTGTTTATAACATAATTAGTTAAATCTGTCAGTTCAGTGAGGTCGATTTTAACATCTAAAGTTAGTTAAAAAGCAAAAAGTTACAGAGGCCCAAAGAGCTGTCTATGCACTGCAGGTTTCCTTGAACAAATGGACTCCCTGTCTCTCTAGTCTTTTTCCAAGGAAGGAAGAGCTGAATGTGGTGAGTGAAAAGTTGAGGATGGATCTCTCTCTCCCCTCTACAGAAATAAATTCTGAAGAATGCAGCTGTTTGCATAACTGTGAACACTTCCTGCTGGTTCCCACAGGCATTTCTGTGTTTCTCACACAAACCACGTGGGCAAGCAATGAGGAAAATGTTGCAGAGGAAAGCTGCAACATTTGTAGCAGGAGGGAAGGAGCTGGTTTTGGTTTGAAATCCTTCCCCATGTATCAAAGAGCAGTATCATTCATATGCAGAGTGCAGACTTTACCAGTCAAATTCTTAAGGAAGCGCCTTTCTTCCTACTATTTCTTAAAAGAAATGCCATCCAGAAAGGAAAAGATTTGTCCACCTTGGCCTGCTTAAGATGGTATGGTTGTTTTTGCACTAGTCAGACATCAGGTTTTCTAATACAGAACGACCATGGGGGAAAACGCTGTAACGACAGACTCCTTACAGAAGCAGTTTTTCAAGCAGATTGGAGCATTTTTTGCTCTGAGCTGCAGAACCAAAACAATATTTTGTAAGAGGGCAAGGTGATAACCCTGAGTGCTCCTTGGCTGTTTACGCAGAGCAGCAGCCACCATACAAAGAAAACGCGGTTTAAGTAAGACCAAAGCTCGATCCCAGAAACACGAGAGGCATTCAAAGCACGGGCTGCTTTTAACAGCTGCCTTCTGCTGCAAGGAAGGGGGCTGCCCCCCCACCCCCCTCCGCCCCCCACGCCCTTCGGCGCTTTCCTACCCCGCCGGGAGGTGACTGAGATGAGAACGAGCCGGGGAAGAGAGCGCCGGGGGGGCAAGGAACAGGAGGGGAGGGAGGGAGAGGAGAGAGGAGGAGAAAGAGGAGGAGGAGGGCGGGCAGCTCCTGCCCGGGCGGGATTGGACAGAAATTGCTGCAGCGCCGGGCTGGGGCCGCGCTCCAGGGGCAGGGGCCCCGCACCGCGACCCCCCCGCCCGGCTGTGCTACAGCGATCCTAGGGAGAACCTGCGACGATGCCGAGCGTACAGAGCGTTAGCTGCGTTTTATTACATCGATCCGCCTTTTGTGTTACTGTTGGATACACTCGGAGCGTTTATTTTTTACTACAAAGGCAGATTTTCTGCTGTGCTTGTGCAGCTACGAAGTAATTGGCTTTCAGACCCCAATCCTCCCATTCAGATTTCCTGAATTCAGAGGCACTGACTGAAATTACTACGTGAATGAAGTCACATGATTTCCTTTCGTGTTTACCAATCAGTCCTGTACCATATATCTCAGAGAAATTAATAACATCAATAACTTGTTTTCATCCCCTTTGCTGTCTAAGCAGATCGGTTTTCAAGGGCTCACAAACAGTAATGTATTGATGATATTATTCAGAATGTTTCTGCGTTACAGCAGAACTGAGAGATATTTCTACCTGATTATATCTTGATTTGCTATGTGCAGTTGCAGAAAGGTACTAAAGGAGTTAAATATTTGAGTGAAGAGGTTTGAGAGGAATCAATGAAAAATCTATGAGTATTTATGTTTTGTATCAACTGTCACATGGTCACAGCATTAAATAAGATTTACACAATTTCACGGACTTACCCTCAACAACATACAATTCATTCAATTATTTTTTGTTCGAATTGGGGGAATTCTCTAACTTGCCTACACACTTAGAAAATAGCATATCCCGAAGCAACATCTCCTCCTGAAAGGCAGGAAAACATAAATAAATAAAAATCACACCTTCCTCTAATGGAAAACTGTTTAGAAGCAAGGGAGCTTGGATTATATCTTTTTGCCATCCACAAAGATGTCATGTTACAGAGCAATCAAATACTGTCTTTAAGAAAAGCATGGATAAATCTTTCTGAAAGAAAGAATATTTGAGGATTTTTTTTCCATGCGCTACTGTCACTGTAGTAAAGTTAACCAAAATGTGAATTTTCTTTTATTCCTTTATAGTTTTCCTTATTTTTCTACATACTAGTAAATGTTTGTGCAACCAAGTATGGTTTCTTTTTTGATATCATTTTGCTTACTATCTTTATGGAAAAAATATCTATGAAATAACTACAGGGACCTATAAAGCAACTACAGGTTGAATAACACCCTTTGAGGCCAGGCTATCTGAGAAATGGCATCACCTATGCTATGCTATACATTCTTATGCTCTAAAGCATAAAGATATGCTTTGTATGGACTTAATAGTCAAAAGATTAGGTATGTCTGTGGCTGTTGTTTTTTTTTCCCCATGACTACCAATACCTGTGATGAATCATTCTTAAATAACAGGTTTCCTCTTTTATGTAGAAATACTTCCATACTTTAGGCTGGCTGAATAGCTGGTAAAGACATTTTGGGAGGGATCCAAATAAAATAGAAGTTCTGCATATTAACTGAAATTTTTCTAAATAGCACTTTTTTTTTTTTTTTTGTCATTCCATACATAAATAGCTGTGCTCATCCACTTCTCTTTTCTAATTTAAAATATCCATGACTTTTATGGAACTATTGTACAAGGTTAAAAATTGTATTAATCTAAACCAAGCATGTTAACATGAGGCAGAAGAACATATTGCCTTTCCATTTTAAATACAGATTGCCAAGAAAAACAAGGAAGAGAAAGTATAGCTGGTAGTTGTACGAAAATATTCCAGTTATGTTTTAGCTGTAGAATAGGGGCATTTGGAATATATAGGTCAGAGTATGCCTTATATAACTAATTAATAATTGTAAGATGCCATGATAGTGCTTTGGTGGCACATAAAAAAGAACATTAGTCATAAAGTGCTATGAAAGAAAGCCATGATATTTATTTACTCCACTGCAAGGTAGAAGCATGGGTGGTAAGGCAAATAACAAAATATTAGTTGGTGATTTATGACAACTAAGTGGAAATTTTTTTTTAGCAAATAGAACAGAAAAAAATCTATTTCGGACTACATTTCAACCAAGACAAATGTCATTTGAAAACATAATGTCAGAATACATGTGTTTTCAAAGGATGTTTCAAATATCTTTATGGAAAGATATCCTTCCTTCTTAAACTTCCAGGACAAGCAAAACAGAGGCTTTCTTGTCACGCACTTCAGCTTGAGCGTCGATTCTGAAAAGAGAGAAATGCTCCCTCCTCACACCGTGATTCCAAAGTAAAAATGAAATCTAGGAGGCCTCGGTTTCAAAACTGTTTCCCAAAAGGCCCAATCAGCACCTTCTACAAATTAATGCTCTCCTTCAAGTTAATCTTATCACTTCCCACCCCCCATACTAAGAATCTACCAGGAGGTTATTCTGTTTAACACACTATATAAGTGAAACAGATATTATATTTAAAAAATCCGAAAGTTTTAAACCTAGTTCCAACCTCGAATTTATGCAGAACTACAGTCCTGCAATTATTACGTTTTCAAAGTTCAACTTTTCAGGAGAACCACTTTAAAAGTAGGAGAAAAAATCACGAATCAAAACTGGGCATTGATTAAGTAATAACCGGTTAAAAACAACCGCGCAATTGTCATCATGTTTCCAAGCAACACTTCTGAGCCTCAGATTAACACATCGCCACAAGTGACCCGCTCCTCCTCCTCCTGAGGGAGGACGCTGAAAAGAATAGCATGCTGTTTTCCTCCTTGTCTTTCTCAAGAGCCGCTTTTAGAGAAGACAAAAAAACCTCCCCCAGGCCATACTCTGCCCAGCGGAGCCTCACGCAGAGCCTCCCACAGCTTCCGGACCTTGCATTCCAAGGCTGTCCTTCGGACAGCTTTATTTTCTTGCACATAAAACATTACTGAATAAAAAAAAACTATATATAAAAATTGCTTTTCCTGTATCTGCCTGACAAAGCGGAACATGCAGGGTCCATTACAGTGGAAGAAAAAAAAATATATATATATATACAAATAAAAATATACATATATGTTCCGGAAAAACACAGAGTGGAGAGCCACAGCAAGGCAGAATCCGAATCCCCGAGGCGCGAACGGTGGGAGGCTCCTCCTTGCGGATACCAGCTTCTGGATGATTTCACTTGTTTATCTTCCTCCTCCAGTTTTAATCCTCTCTCTGAGCGCGTCCAAGACCGCGCCCACTGCCGTCAGGAAAGCGGTCAAGAGCCTTAAGTGAGTGCAGCTGCCAAGCCCCAACAGAAAGCAGTAGCAGCAAAGTATCTGGCCAAGGCAGCAAAAGGCCCAAAGCAGCCAAGGCAAGAAATGGCCCAAGAAGATGTAAGGATATCAGAAAAGAAAACTTGCAGATAAAACCAAGAGCACCTTTAACAGCTAGCCATGCTGTTGGAAGAAAAAGAAAAGAAAAGAAAAGAAAAGAAAAGAAAAGAAAAGAAAAGAAAAGAAAAGAAAAGAAAAGAAAAGATTTCAGTTTAAGCCCAGACAGGTGCATAACAATCCCCTATAGGAACTTATGCGGTGCAGGAAAGTACCCTTCAGTCTATTTTACTCGTGATCCTCCATTACCTCCACTGCATTTCCAATATCATGTACTTGAACAGCCCCCCCGACCTTTAGAAGCTAAACCTGTGAGATAGCATCCTGGTGAGGAACTTACAGATCTGCCAGTGTTGCCTGAAAGCTCTAGTAGCAATACATGGCAAGTGTAAAATTCAGAAAGAAAACAAAACAAAAAAAAGCAGGAAAGAAGAGGGGAAGGAAAAAAAAAAGCCAAGGGGAAGGACCCAGCGCAACCCGGAAGGCAGAGCGCCCCTTCCCGCCACGGGTTCGAAACTCGCGCGCTTCTCCCTGATTGGCCAGGCCCGGCCACGCCCCCTCCCGCCGCCGGGGGTCCGCGGGGCTTTTCCCCTCGGAAGCCGCGCGGTGCCCGGTGGGGCTGGGCTGGGTTTTGTCCTATGGCGTGTCCAGGGACGGAGCTTGGTGGTGGTCTTTTCGTGTCCCCCCCCCCCCCCCCCCAAACTTTATTGATTTTTAGCAATAATAGTAACTTGTTAGAGAATAAAATTGAAGGGACTTACAGAACAGAGCTGGTTCATTAAATATGGAGTTGCTGTTTAGGAGAACTCCCCCTAAATGCAAGTTTTCTGTTACATAAAATCTGTTTCCAAAGAAACAAGTGATCCCAGTACTTATACTTAGGTGTTCCTGCTCTTTTTAGGAAGATGTGGGTGGCTCTGAAAAGAGCCTTTGGGTTGTTTGTTGCTACGGTTTTACTTGGCCTTGGCCTTGTGACTGTCAGTCTTCTTGGGCAGCAGCACAGCCTGGATGTTGGGCAGCACCCCGCCCTGCGCGATGGTGACCTTGCCCAGCAGCTTGTTGAGCTCCTCGTCGTTGCGGATGGCCAGCTGCAGGTGGCGGGGGATGATGCGCGTCTTCTTGTTGTCGCGGGCCGCGTTGCCCGCCAGCTCCAGGATCTCGGCCGTCAGGTACTCCAGCACGGCCGCCAGGTACACCGGGGCGCCGGCGCCCACCCGCTCCGCGTAGTTGCCCTTGCGCAGCAGCCGGTGCACGCGGCCCACGGGGAACTGCAGCCCGGCCCGCGACGAGCGCGACTTGGCCTTGGCCCGCGCCTTCCCGCCCTGCTTCCCGCGCCCAGACATGTCTTCGGCTGAAGTTCGGAAATCGGCAAGGCCCGCAGAAGAGAGCAGGAAAGCGGCGAAATCCGGAGGAGTAAAGCAAAAGCTTCCACCCGGCCTTTTTATCCCTTCCTTCTGGGCTTCCGCGGCACTTGTGATTGGCGGAGGCTGCGATTGCAGAGTTGGCCAATGGGGGCACCGATGCGGCACAGGCCAATTGCGCGCCGGGAAAGGCTTTGACATCACCGAGCCGGAGCGTCCAATGGAAGAGAACAGCCCTGAGCCGCCTCATTTGCATACCGCCCCTATAAATAGAGGCGCCGCCGCTATTGTATTTACGTCGTTCCTGCGGTAGACAGGTAGTGACAGACCCCTGAAATGCCGGAACCAGCCAAGTCCGCTCCCGCGCCCAAGAAGGGCTCCAAGAAAGCCGTCACCAAGACCCAGAAGAAGGGTGACAAGAAGCGTAGAAAGACCAGGAAAGAGAGCTACTCGATCTACGTGTACAAGGTGCTGAAGCAGGTGCACCCCGACACGGGCATCTCGTCCAAGGCCATGGGCATCATGAACTCCTTTGTCAACGACATCTTCGAGCGCATCGCCGGCGAGGCGTCGCGCCTGGCGCACTACAACAAGCGCTCGACCATCACGTCGCGGGAGATCCAGACGGCCGTGCGGCTGCTGCTGCCCGGCGAGCTGGCCAAGCACGCCGTGTCCGAGGGCACCAAGGCGGTCACCAAGTACACCAGCTCCAAGTAGAGCGCCGCGGATCCTGTTTTTAACCCAAAGGCTCTTTTCAGAGCCACCCACCTTTTCAGTAAAAGAGTGGTTCACACTTGTTCGTTTCGGTGAGTTGCACTGGTATTTAGTATTAGCTTTGTCTTCCAGATTAGGATGTTCCGATTAATAGGGGGGAAAAAAATAATTCTTTGCTTGTGAGGAGAAAATGGGATTTTTAGTGGTGGATTTTTATATGACGTAAGTGGGCTCTTGCAAGGACAGATATATAAAGACTGAAAATCAAGTTCTAAGCGATTAAATATTCGTCTTGTCTTCTCATTAGGGCATTTATTTCAATCTTTGGATTTTGGTAGTCCTAGAGATACACACGGTTTTCTCTGTCCCTCCGGTATGAAATAAACCATTTCTAATAAAGTGCCGCCGTCCCCTTTAAGCATCAGCTGCTCTTCCCAGGCGACTTGGCCGAACGCCACCGAGCGGGTTGTTTACTTAGGGTACTCCATGGGGATTATGCCGCATATGCGCGACCTTCGGCAAGGCAACACTGTTTCATGGGGGTTACCGAGCCACACAGAGCTGAAGATACAAAGTACAGAGAGAAAAGTATCATTTTAACGAGCCTCGGGGATACCCCAAGTGCGTGGTGCAGATCGCTTTCCCGTCACTATAATAAAATGAAAGAAACGCTGGGGAAAAAAGGGGATCATCATCGCCTGAAATTAACAGGGAACGATAGAAGTAAACAGCAGGTCACGCCCGAGGAAAGTAACCAGGAGAGCGAGCGCGCTGTATCGAAGTGGGGGTCGCGCAGAATGCGTCGGGGGGGGCGTAACGCGGGGGCTGGGAACCGGGCTGTGCGGGACGGGGGCGGCGATGACCGCGCCTGGGTCAAACCGGCCGTGGGGTGAGGGGCGGCCGGGGCCGGGGCCGGGGCCGGGGCCGGGGGGGGATAGAGCCGGGGCCGCGCAAGGGGGGCTGCGGGCGGGGAGCGGCCGTTACCTCCCCCCGCAGCGCGGGATTTTCAAACGCCCGCCGCAGACCAATGGAATGTGCGCCATCCCGCCAGCCAATCACAGCGCGGACGGGTCTATAAATAGCGGGTCCTGCAGCCGCATTCTCCCAAGCCCCTCGTCCTTCAGTGCCGGGAGGCTGCTCCGGGGGAGATGGCGCGCACGAAGCAGACGGCGCGCAAGTCGACGGGCGGGAAGGCGCCCCGCAAGCAGCTGGCCACCAAGGCGGCCCGCAAGAGCGCGCCGGCCACGGGCGGCGTGAAGAAGCCGCACCGCTACCGGCCCGGCACGGTGGCGCTGCGCGAGATCCGCCGCTACCAGAAGTCGACGGAGCTGCTGATCCGCAAGCTGCCCTTCCAGCGGCTGGTGCGCGAGATCGCGCAGGACTTCAAGACCGACCTGCGCTTCCAGAGCTCGGCCGTGATGGCGCTGCAGGAGGCGAGCGAGGCCTACCTGGTGGGGCTCTTCGAGGACACCAACCTGTGCGCCATCCACGCCAAGCGCGTCACCATCATGCCCAAGGACATCCAGCTCGCCCGCCGCATCCGCGGGGAGCGTGCTTAAGTTTCCAACAAAAGGATCTTTGACTATCGAAAACCCAAAGGCTCTTTTAAGAGCCACCACATGGCCATTAAAAAGAGCTGTAAACTCTTCATGTTGCATAATAGAAGATGCGCTTTCCTGCATCTTTTGTAATTTTTCAGGGGCCAAAGCACATTTCTTACGAGGTAAGTGCCAAACAATGTAAGCTACGTTTTTTTTCGGGTTGAGGACATTAAACCAGTTTGGATTAATTCCTGCTGTGATTGTTACTCGACAAATCTCCATTAATGGGGAACGCTTCTTTTCATAGGTTTTGTCAGTCAAGTTGAGGTATTAATGAAAAAGTTCTTTTCGCGGGCTTTGTCAGGCTGAAAGTGAAACTAGTTGTTTTACTGTCTGCTCTTAAAAACAATCACGAATGCACTAATGCAACTCTATTTACAGTTCTGTTTTCTTTGATTAGTAACAATGAATTGTGAGGTTAGTATATTTTAAATACCCCTTCTTACACAGCAAATACTATTTTCTTCTTGTAGTACCACTAACAGTTAATCCGTAATAGCAAGTGTTTCCCTTTCCAAATGCTTTTTCTCTTTAAATCTTTTATTTCTGAAGTGAGAACGTTTTCTTTCCCGCCCTTTAATGGTGGGTGTTCTGTCAGCAATTTTCTCAGTTCTTTATCACTCTGCTCTGAACGTCTCTATCACGAGTGACATTGGTCTCCGGCCCTTCTCAGCACATAATTTTTCTGAGATAAGTGTAATGTTTCCCTGCAGAGCTGGGTGTAGGGCAGTGGGAACCTAGGGTTGGGCAACTTTGGAAAACATTGCCCCCTGTTTTGGGTAACTTTTCCAAATTTAACCTAAAACGTTTAGAAAAATGTCTGCTCTGAGATGCACTTGTGGCATCATTCATGATTCTGGCTCTGAATGCTTAGGGATGTGTATCTGGATCAATTTTCTCCCGGGAATGTTTAGGTTCCCCCAAAATCTTTGCTGCACCCAGTACACACTGTTTTTCCCATGGACTACTAGTGATTCATAACTTGATACTGTGTCCAGAATATCATTACATGCAGACTCTCAGCCACCTGTTGTATTCAGTGGCTCTTGTAGACCTTCCAGGAAAATGATATTTCTCCCTGACTGTTGCGCTCACCTGTACAAACTCTTGTCCTCCTACTCAATAGATTTGGACTTAGCACCTAAAAAGATATTTCCAGATCTTTTTCTGGATTTCCATGGTGTTTTATTTATTTTTCAATGCAGTAGGCCCTTTATGTAATTCAGGGAGCTTTCTGCTCCATTCCAGTAGGAAATCTAAGTCTCAGTTTTGCAATGCGACGCTTGAACGGATGTATCTGTAAGAGGCAGTTGGATTGAGTTCAATTCAGCTTTCTCTTAAGCGGATAAACAAGAAAACAGGGAGAATTGCTTAGAGGAAATAAATATTTTTTGAAGCCTTGTACTGTAAGATTCCCAGGCTCTTTTTATTTATTGCTAGCTTTTATTCTCAGGAAATATTCCTTTCTCTGTATCACGGACTTGGACTCTGCAGCAAAATCTGACCAATCAAATTCCATGATGCACCATTTTGTTTCCCTTGCTTTTTTCTTGCATTCAGCCATTTTCTATACTCACTCTTGGCGCACTAAAGCAGGGGGTGGGGGGGAAATGGATCTCAGAAGAGTGCTTTGGGAAGTAAGATAATCAGTGATTTTAATTGATTTCCCTCCCCCGCCCTTACTTTATGGCATAAGACTTGTCTATTTTGGAAATTTTTTCTTTTTTTTAGTAGATAATTGCTGATGTGAGTTTAGAAATTTTAGTGAAATGTAATTCATTTCCTGTTACTGCCTGTTATACCAAAAGAAGGGATCTATTTACCTGTCTGTCAAAATATATTTAGCATAAACTCAGTGATAAGATTAAACTGTAAACTAATGCCCATTTTTACTATGTACTGGGTATTGACCATCTTATGTAAGCCAGTATTGAAAATAGTTACATTTTGGTAGCAATTTGGGTGAAAATGCTGAATATTTTTACATGCTCATGAAATAAACTATTTTGAGAAGAAAAGGCGATGGGCCTTATGGATTTTAAGTTTTGTCAGTTTTCTTCTATTATTATTAAAAGACCATGGACTTTTAATAAATATAGTATTACTTTCTCTCCTATTGTGAGAGCTACCTGTATAAATGATAATAAATGCTAACACATGATCTGTTGAGAAGGAAGCAAAAGTGCAAGTGTTTGCAGGAAAGGTGAGCTCATTTGAACTGTGAATTGTAATGCTTGATCCTGAAGAAGTTTTGAGATAAACTATAGAAAGACAATCTGTCATAGCTTGTTCCAGAGGATGAGACTAGCAATGGATTTTGAATTCAGTTGGTTGCAGATGGTTGTAGTGGTGATATGGCAAGCCACAGTAGACTGACTAGCTTATGAAATAGGCTTTGCTCTTCCCTCCTTACATAATTTCTGCCTGGAATTCTATGAGTTTGCATATGATATTAAATCCTTTAACTATGACAGTAACCACAAAATAACAAATCATATCTGGATAGAAAAGAGGTTTCTTTCATAATATATGAATAAGAACTAGTAATGGGAATACTTATGTATTTTTGACCAGAGATATATTAGTTTAGGGATTTATAGAATTCTATCAAAACTCAAAACCTGAATACCGGTCTGATACATAATAAATCTGGTAAGAAGTTTGCCTTCAAGCACAGCAGCAACACAAAGCAACATAGATTTTGCTATAGATTTTTTTTTTTTTTTACTTTAGCATTTGCACAGTACTAAGTCACACACAGGTAACTTAATGCTGAAATTTCTTAAATTGAAGGGAACTTTTCTGTGAGTTTTTTAGGAGAGGGCTGGAGATAACAAATGCTGCCAGGTAGAAGCTGGCTGTGTGCAGAGGACTGGCTTGCAAACTGCTGCTGCTTTGCACTCTGTTGGTTAGCATGTAAAGTGCTTTTGCATGCGGCTTTAGTTGCTCAGTGAGATATGAGCCGGACTGTTTCTGGTTGCTCTTCCACCCACTGAGAGTGATCCACAACTTTTTATTGGCACAGTTTGGATTAAATCATTGCTTGGATGAATCAGTCCAATGGTTAAGATAAACCATAACCACTGAGATCCTGGTGAAATTAATCCTCATTTATCAGAAATGTATAGAAGAAGGACTGATCAAAATACCTTTCTCAAACCAAAATATATGAATCAGCTCTACCTCAGACATTTATTAGTTCAGAAAAAGATCTAAGCAGAAGCTTTCTCCATATGAAAAAATGAGATAAAGCTTTCATTTGCATTGACCATTGTAATGTAAAATCTATGTGGAGGTGGTATGGTTGTGTTCCTGCAAGCCAGTAGGGGAAGATAAAGCCTATCGTTCTCTTCACTTGCAAATCCCTCTTAAGGGCTTCCTCACATAAATGGGTCATTTATTTTTTTTGTTTCCAGTCTTCAGTAACTATGAAGAGTGAAGCTCTGCCAGCCAGGGCAGTTCTGCCTTGCTGCATCTTCCCTTCTCTCTTCTCTCTGGCTTTAAAGTTATGCTGTCTCTTCAGCTGAGCATAAGCATATTCAGTGTTGTAGATGTACAAATGTTGAGGTGCAGAGCAAACATTTGCTGTATTTCCATATTATTCATACATTAAACTCTAGGAAGTACTATTTCCCAGTTACTAGGAAGCTATAGTAAAATGAGAAGCTGTTACCGAAGGCATAATGACTAATAACAAAGAAAACCTACTAATGGAACACAGTACATAAATCAATACAGTAAAAAAAAAAACATTTGATCGGAGCAGCTGGAAGCTGAGAATTGTAAGCTTAATGTGATAATTTGGCTTTGAAAACTAATTTCTTCTAACTACCAAGTAGTTCTATTAGTGTTTTGAAACTATATGAAAAATAGACACTGCCCTGGAAGTTCTGTACACAGTTCGAGTACTGTGTTCAGTTTTGGGCCCCTTGCTACAAGAAGGACATTGAGGTGCTTGAGCGGGTGCAGAGAAGGGCGACGAAGCTGGTGAGGGGCCTGGAGAACAAGTCCTACGAGGAGCGGCTGAGGGAGCTGGGCTTGTTCAGCCTGGAGAAGAGGAGGCTCAGGGGCGACCTTATCGCTCTCTATGGGTACCTCAAAGAAGGCTGTAGCGAGGTGGGGGTTGGTCTGTTCTCCCACGTGCCTGGTGACAGGACGAGGGGGAATGGGCTTAAGTTGAGCCAGGGGAGTTTTAGGTTAGATGTTAGGAAGAACTTCTTCACTGAAAGGGTTGTGAGGCACTGGAACAGGCTGCCCAGGGAAGTGGTGGAGTCACCATCCCTGGAAGTCTTTAAAAGACGTTTAGATGTGGAGCTTAGGGATATGGTTTAGTGGGGACTGTTAGCGTTAGGTCAGAGGTTGGACTCGATGACCTTGGGGTCTCTTCCAACCTAGAAAATTCTGTGATTCTGTGATTCTAAAATTAGGTCTAACAAGCATTTCTGTGCTTTTCAAAAGGTTAGGACAATATACCACAGTGTAAATACAAATAACTGTGCTTGTAAGCAGTCCCCTTTAGAACCCTCTTGGTAATGTGAAAGTTAAAAGATGAGACATTTTTTGCCTCTTTAATCTCATTTATCCTGGCACAGCTGTTTTTCCAAGGACCACACTGGCAGAGTCCTTAAGCAACCCTCTTTCAGTGTGAGAGAAAACTCTTGACTTCCATGCAGGAATGTCCTGGGTGATGGTGCAGGGCTAGGATGGAGCAGCACTTGTACATGGGGTGCACTTCACCATTCAGCAGCTACTGAGCTTTGGAACCGTATGTTTTCTTGGGGAAAAGCAGTGGCCTTCCAAACTCCTGTGAGTACTGACACAACATTAATAGCTGAAATAAGATGTGAAAGAATTCACATTTTCTCAGAGATGTGAAAAAAATACATATTCCAAGAACTCTGAAAATAGCGTGCGTGTTAGCACCAGATTGAGCAGAAAAGAAGCTATAAGCACAGTAGTCAATTGCACCAATAGAGTAGATAATCAAGATACCAAAATATCTGCTTGTAGCTTCTCTGGGACATCCAGGCTGCTAGAACAAAGCACAGCATAAAACAAGGGATGGACTACAAAGCAATTGGGAGATAACAGGAAGATAACAATCTGTCTCAGAGCAATAAGGCTTTCAGCTGTTGGTCAGTGAGTAAATTTTAACATTGACAGAGGTGTTATATGGCAGAAAGAGGAAAGAACAGAACCTCGGGTAGCTTCTCAGCTGCACAAGAAGTGCACTCAGACACCAGCCCTGCTGCAGTGAGCGCAAGACCTGCCCCTCCTGGGACCCATTGAGGGCACATTGCTAGCATTCCTGGTCCTGCCTGTCCCTGCAAGCAAACCTGCCCTGCCCACTTGGAAACTTGCTTGGTGTTTGGAGTGCCTGTGTGTTTTAGGGTGTGTGAGTGAGATCACTTCTTTTAAAATAAGATTACCTTCCCTTCTTTCTATGTTCTTGCACTGTGTTTTGCAACAACACAGTGTTGGGTGCTTTTCCTTCTTTTTTTTTTTTTTTTTTTTTTTTTTTCTCATTTCATAACATTGTTTAAAAATTAATAACAGATGTAGAACTATCCATCACTTTTCAGTGACAGTATATGGCTTCAGCTACAGAACTGTCTTGGAGACTTGTATACCCACGAATTGTGTCAAGTTGCTAGCATGGAAATGGAGGGTATTAAGAATGTGTCTGTCTTGGCCTGATCACCCCATGTTTATACATCAGCAATGATGGTACCGTGCTGTGCTAAGTCCTCTGTGCTAAACACACTGATGCACATGTAGAGATGAAGTACAGTCAAAATATTCACAAAGCTGTTCAAGTCTGCTCTATATCCTTTTCAACTGCTTCTTTACACTTATCCTGATCCATCACTCTACATCTCTAAAGACCTTTCTGACATTTCTTTGTATACCTGCCCTATTATGAATATTTGAGATGGTTACAGACATCTTCGTGCTGTACCTCCACTTTTGCATGTTGTCCCAAGCACACTGATCCAGCAAAGCTATTAAAAATTCGGGCCTGCACTAGCTTCAACCTGTGAGGCTACTAAGGAAGTAATTGTTCCAGAGGGCATGAGAGAGAATTTTCAGTTTTCAGATTTTAAACAAAAAATGTATTCCCAAGGTGTGCTACCACAGGGATGCAGAGTATAAGACATAGTATAAGAAGTGTGATGGAATAGAGAAGGATTTTTTCAGTGCAACAGCCTTTCAGGAAGGGTCACTAATCAGATGCAAGCCTTTCAGTGCATGTCAGACACATGCAATAAGCCAAGTGATGTACCTTTTTAGAATGAACTCAGAATACTGATACTCTGTGAGAAGATAAGATCCACAGTGTACCTGTGCCATGTTTGGTGTTAAAATCATTGTTACATGAAGATTAGAGGAATTCTGAGCAAAGAACAATGCTATCCACAAATTGAGTTAGTTATGTAGTGTCTGAAATGTTTAAGAAAGCTTTTTTTCTTTTTCCCTTCCCGTTATCAATATATGCTGCTTGTTGAAATGCTATTTTCCTTCATTGTGCGAGTTTTTATCTATCCATCAGTTCTTCTGAGAGGGACACAGAATTTTTGTTCTGTTTATAATGAAAAGCCACATTTCCAGAAAATAAATGATGCTCATTTACCTGTATTTGGACCCTTCCAGTTTCAGGAGAGAAAAGTCTAAGAGAGTTGATGATACAGGTACCAAAGAAAATGATTGGGATATCAGTGTTTTATTCTCTGAGGGTACTTTGATAATCTCTATGTAGGACAATACAGTACAGAAATTTCAGTAGATAAAGTACCACCCCAACTCTGCAAGGAACAACTGATGTTTTTAATAGCCTGCATTACTGTCAGGCCAGATCTTGCTGTTTCACTGGTTATTTAGGCAGATGAGTGCAGTTTGTGATGTCCTAGCTGCAAAGCAAGTGCAGCCTTCATAGAAATAAAATGAACAGCCAGCTAATGCGAAGTAGTCAATACTGATTACATGCTGTAAGGACATGAGACACATATTATACATTTTTAGATATCTGTAATATATGTAGATATTCTGGAATATTTATTCTTTGCACAAACAGAAGGTTCTTAAGGCTACAAAATTTCTGAGGCTGTATGACCCTGGAAAAAAAATGGCATTGAGGCCACAAAAGAGAAATTTGAGAATACATTGCATTTTGAGGCCTACAGCACTTACATTTGCTGATACTTTGTATTCTAAAGACACACACGTACACCTTTTCTTTCTCTTTTGTTCTTTTTCTCTCTCTCATTTCTTTTTCTTTCTCTCTTTCTTATATTCTTATTTATATTATTTATTCCTATATTATTTTCTTATATTCTTTATTCTTTCTTATATTCTTTTAAAGTGTATTATAAATAACATTTAATGGATACTAAAAGTAACTGGTAAAGTACAGGTAAAGTGGACCTCACCCAGCTTCCCCGAGACCCTCATAGAGCTCCTCTAGGTGTTTGTTGTTGCAGAGGAGATCATTTTGCATCCTGTCTCCTCCCTGGAATAAGTTTCCATAATTGCTTCATGTATCCATCACTCCTATAGACATCTTCATAGAGTGTTCTGACATGGGTTGTTCAGTTGCTGTTGGTTTTTCTTGGTAAATATAAGAGGCTTATGCAGTGCATTACTGTCTGACCTGATGCTGACTCCAATGTGTGAAAGAATCTATCCCTTCATGTTAAGATTCATCATTTTATACATGGGAATCAAATAGAAAGCTGACTGGTGGTGTGTCTAAGATGACAAATAAGCTGGAAAGCCAGCAGGATCTTTTATCAAGAAAATAATTTCAAAAGGTTTATGACATTTCCCTGAAAGCTGTAGCCACAATTCTTAGTCAGACATTTATCTAAATGATAGCATTGATTACATTAATGGATTTACACAATTTCAGAAAAGGCATCTGAAGAATCTTGAACCACATTTTGTCTGGTGAAACAAGAAATGGAAAAAGAAATAAAAGCTAACAACAAAGGTATAAAAAACAACAAAACCAAACAGGAACAAAAGCACAACAGTGTTTTTTGTCTCTGTGTTTAGAAAAGGTAAAAGAGAATGAGAGATTTTTTTTCTTCTTTCTCGCTTTTGGCACCTGTGCTGAGTTCACTTTTCTGGGAATGCAGGAGGAGTGGGAATGGGAAAGAAACAGATAAATTTGTTAGCACAGAAATGTGGAACCTATTATGATTAATAAATAAGAAAGGTTCAGGATTGTGTTGTGGTTTTCACTGAACATTTCCCATTTTCCAAATAATAATACTAGATGGTGATCATTAAAGAAGTCTCAAAATATGAAGACTGAATGCCAATAATAAGGAAAAATAGATGACACAAGAACAAAAAACACAGAAAACATTTTGTATTGTTCACACTTTTTGAAAACATATTTATTTCATTATTGCTCTTTAAATCACAAAAATATTTACTAGCGCTGTAGTAAAAATTTTTGAAAATCTGTGCTGCTAAAAACAAAAAAGAAAACCCCAGCTACACCCAAAATGCTTCCCTTGCCCCGCACAAATTTTATCTCAGTGGAAATTAGATGAATGTTTTCTGTGTCAGGAAGTAAAGTGTACTAGTATGTATAAATCTACCCTAACCCATAAAAGTAAAATTTGAACAGAGTCCTCTTGTTAACCATTGAAAAAATAAGTTGCTTTACTGTTTTAATTGACATATATTTAACAAGAAGATAAACCAAGGATTAGAGCAACACTATTATAAATACTCTGTTTTCCCTTAAATATTAAAGAGCTGAGCAAGCACGGGTATGTGCGTGTGTGCGCTGGAGAAAAAACCTAAGGCGTTCTCGTCCACATGAAGGAAATGCTATGGAACATTCTAAAAGGAAAAAGCTATTTCATGAGGGTTAAGCAGTTCCGTCCCACCAAACGCGGCACTCAATGACAGGAAGAAGCTGGAAGTCGGATAGGGAAAGGCGGGCAGAGATTATTTCGGTCTGTCTGAGAAAGGCCTGCAGCAACCGGGCACGGATTTCTGTGTTTCGAAAGTATCGCCCGGGGCAGCCAACGCAGAACAGAACCGGGGGAGGCAGGCGGGGGATGGGGGCGGGGCGGCGGCGCCGCGCAGGGCCCGGGATTGGCCGGATTTTGCCGCAGACCCCCGGGCAGGGACGGGCCGCGCCGGGAAGCCCCGGGGCTGCTGCGGACACGACCCCGCGCGGGGGCACGGCCGGGACCGGGAGGGACCGAGCCCGGCGGGAGCCCGAGCGGGGGCAGCGCACGGGGAGCGCCGAGCGCGGAGAGCGCCGGGCGGGAGCCCCCGAGCGGGCGAGGCCGCGGCTGAGGGCGAGGCCCGGGGCGGGCGGAAAGCGGCCGAACGCGCGGCTCGGCTGCCGGCCCGCGGGAGGGGAAGGGAGCGGAGGGGAGGGGAGAGGAAGGGAAGGGGAGCCAGGGCGGAGCCTGCGGGGCTGCCCCGCCCCCTCGGCGCCCGCCGCAGTTCTCAACCAGGTCGGACCCCGCCACTTAAACTGCGCCTCGGCGGGGCTGGCGGCGCGCAGTGTGGTCTGCGGGCGGTGCGAGCATGTCCGGCAGAGGCAAGGGCGGGAAGGGGCTCGGCAAGGGGGGCGCCAAGCGGCACCGCAAGGTGCTGCGCGACAACATCCAGGGCATCACCAAGCCGGCCATCCGGCGCCTGGCGCGGCGCGGCGGCGTCAAGCGCATCTCGGGGCTCATCTACGAGGAGACGCGCGGCGTGCTCAAGGTCTTCCTGGAGAACGTGATCCGCGACGCCGTCACCTACACCGAGCACGCCAAGCGCAAGACGGTCACGGCCATGGACGTGGTCTACGCCCTCAAGCGCCAGGGACGCACCCTCTACGGCTTCGGCGGCTAAACTCCCTTCTGAGACCGTGCACTGTTAAACACAAAGGCTCTTTTCAGAGCCACCCACAAAACTCACCACGAGAGCTGTTAATTACTAAAAAGTAGAAGTTACATAGTTAAGTATTTCAAGATACACGTAGTTAATACCTAGGTCCATAAACACCTAGGTTCATAATTTCTTTCAATTACTTTTAATCAGCATTTACAAGGAAATTGGGGGGGAGGGGGAAATCTGAAAAATAACCAAAGGTATCCTTTTCAGTTTATTTGCAATTACAGCTCTTTGTAAGAAATTTTGGGGGGCTCTTAAAAGAGCCTTTGGGTTAGATTAAACTGATTTACTTGGAGCTGGTGTACTTGGTGACCGCCTTGGTGCCCTCGGACACGGCGTGCTTGGCCAGCTCGCCGGGCAGCAGCAGCCGCACGGCCGTCTGGATCTCCCGCGACGTGATGGTCGAGCGCTTGTTGTAGTGCGCCAGGCGCGATGCCTCGCCGGCGATGCGCTCAAAGATGTCATTGACGAAGGAGTTCATGATACTCATGGCTTTAGATGAGATGCCCGTGTCGGGGTGCACCTGCTTCAGCACTTTGTACACGTAGATCGAGTAGCTCTCCTTTCGTGCTCTCTTTCTTTTTTTGTCGCCCTTCTTCTGGGTCTTGGTGACGGCTTTCTTCGAGCCTTTCTTAGGCGCTGGAGCTGATTTCGCCGGCTCAGGCATCTCTCAAACTTTCTTTCGGAGCTCTTCACCGGACCTCAACAACACCGAAAATGGCGCCTGCTCGCCTATTTATAAGGACGTTATGCAAATTAGAGGATTGTAATCACTCCATTCTTATTGGTGCAAAAGAAAGCAACGTAGTTAGTGGCACTTCCGATCTGTTGCCATCATACCTTTTACGATGTGTACAAATAATAGATTTCCCGTTACGTTGATGTCAGTAGTTTTAAATCAAAAATTTGAAAATGTAGCGAAATATGTACTGCGATTTTACTAACGAAATGTAATATTGGAACTCAATGCGCACATCGTGCACGCTATAACATTTGAACTGTACGTGTTTTCTGGGACTGTTTGTAAACATATTACTTATGTTTGTAAAGAACTATTATTTTTTGAATGTTATAAGCATAGTGACTTGCCCTAAATGAAGGCAGTAATTAGCAGCTCTCGTGGTGAGTTTTGTGGGTGGCTCTGAAAAGAGCCTTTGTGTTTAACAGTGCACGGTCTCAGAAGGGAGCTTAGCCGCCGAAGCCGTAGAGGGTGCGTCCCTGGCGCTTGAGGGCGTAGACCACGTCCATGGCCGTGACCGTCTTGCGCTTGGCGTGCTCGGTGTAGGTGACGGCGTCGCGGATCACGTTCTCCAGGAAGACCTTGAGCACGCCGCGCGTCTCCTCGTAGATGAGCCCCGAGATGCGCTTGACGCCGCCGCGCCGCGCCAGGCGCCGGATGGCCGGCTTGGTGATGCCCTGGATGTTGTCGCGCAGCACCTTGCGGTGCCGCTTGGCGCCCCCCTTGCCGAGCCCCTTCCCGCCCTTGCCTCTGCCGGACATGCTCGCACCGCCCGCAGACCACACTGCGCGCCGCCAGCCCCGCCGAGGCGCAGTTTAAGTGGCGGGGTCCGACCTGGTTGAGAACTGCGGCGGGCGCCGAGGGGGCGGGGCAGCCCCGCAGGCTCCGCCCTGGCTCCCCTTCCCTTCCTCTCCCCTCCCCTCCGCTCCCTTTCCCTCCCGCGGGCCGGCAGCCGAGCCGCGCGTTCGGCCGCTTTCCGCCCGCCCCGGGCCTCGCCCTCAGCCGCGGCCTCGCCCGCTCGGGGGCTCCCGCCCTGCGCTCCCCGCGCTCGGCGCTCCCCGCGCGCTGCCCCCGCTCGGGCTCCCGCCGGGCTCGGTCCCTCCCGGTCCCGGCCGTGCCCCCGCGCGGGGTCGTGTCCGCAGCAGCCCCGGGGCTCCCCGGCGCGGCCCGTCCCTGCCCGGGGGTCTGCGGCAAAATCCGGCCAATCCCGGGCCCTGCGCGGCGCCGCCGCCCCGCCCCGCCGCCCGTTCCCGCTTCCGCTCGCTGGGGGCCCAGCGGGGGCCATTTCCGCGGCCGCGCTCCCTTTGTTCGGTGCGAGCGCGGCCGTTCCGCGCCTTGTTCGCCTTCTCGGGGGCTCCACTCCTGGCAGCCGCTCCCCTCGTCTGCTCAGCTCCGCAGTTCGGGCCGCGAGTGTTCGGCGCTTTCGTGCCCGCATCCGCAGCTCGGTGAGGGGATCGGGGAGCGAGGCGCTCTGCGACGCTCGTTGTGGGGCTCGGGTGGGAAATGCGCGACCCTGAGCCTCCTACGGCGCAAATCGGCTACTCGGTCGCGCAGGAGGGCCCTCGTCTCTACCCCCATCTGCTTTCCTCCTCCCCGCCATCCCCCAAGCTGCCCCTGGAACGGGGAATTGCTCGCTAATGCGTGGCTGGAGACTACAAACGAAAGAACGTTATAAACATTACCAGAGCATGTCTGAATGACCACTGAAAAAGGAAAAAAAAAAAAAAAAAAAAAAAAGAACGACAACCAAGTATATTTCCTTCAACTGACATGGCCAAAAAGTTTGTTGCTTCACATCTCTGCTAATGGACTTGTCACATATGCTTCTGAGAATATGTCAGGCTGTATTCAAAAGTAGATGAATTAGTCAAGATTTAAGAGCCTACATATTAAAATGTATCTTTAAATGTCATTTTACACTAAATAAAACCTATGATAGTGACACTTGCCCTTTGCTTATACTATTAGCATGTTGTGCACATCCAACTTCTCTACCTCATTTTAAGTGAATTCCTTTTAAATTTGTACAGATATTTATATAATTTAATTTCTGAACATAATTTACATCACGTGGGCCGCATCTCCATTGTATTTCTTGGCAGAATATATTAAATTAGAGGGACAATATGATAAAGATTTTCAATTTTTAATTTACAGGTATCCAAGAAAGCACAAGTCTTTTCTATGATTATAACTAGTACTATAATCTGAATTTATTTACAATAAGTTTGAATTGAAATGAAAATGGAAGAATTACCTACCAAATGCATACAACCTGATCTGGTAGAAGCAGCGTTCATTTTGTCGTCTTGTGACTGAACAGAAAGAACTCAAGTTATTCACACAGCAGCTGGAAGGCATGTCAGTGGTGGACCTGCCAAGCTGGTATCAACTATTACCATTTGGCTGCATGGTGTCTGCTTTGTTCTTTATACCTAAAGTTCTGTGTCTAGACATGTTTCCTGAAGCAGTGGAGTGTCAAAACATTTAAAACCATCGCCAGAATACTTACCAAATCATAAAAGAATTACAGAAAATATTTTCTTCTTTTAGAGTTATAATTTCTTCATAACTCCTAGTGCATGGTGAGTATTCTTGTGTCACTTTCTCCTCCAGCAGTCTAAGCACTGAAACACCAGAAAAATAGCCTTCCAAAGTGTTCTGGCAGAACAGTGGTACAGAGGCTGAGACCAGTAGCTTACAGATTGATTACTGCAACCCACTTTCCCCAAGGTGTGGAGCATATTTAAAATACTTTGATATCATACTTCCTGGGTAGCTGCCTTGTCTGTAGTGACCACAGACAGGTGTTTCCCATGTGTTTCTCTTAGTTATATTCCCAGCTCTGTCATGGACCAGCAGCTTTTCTTATACAAAAAACACTTGATGCAGAAAGAAAATTGTTGCTCAGTAGTTTCTAACGAAGTTGCTTTTACTGTGGCTTGGAGACATTAACTGTTAGGTGGATCAAACATCATCCTAAGTTAAAAAAAAATAAAAAAAAATCAGCACAAGTGAACTATATATTACTTCAAAATTACCCTTGATTTTCTTGAAAGCTTAAGTGGCAATTTATGTCTGTGTCTGTATCTATTACACCTGGAATAATGCAAATTAAAGAGATGTGGGATTTTTATTTTTTAGCATGCCTCTATTCTTAACGTTGAAAATAAAGGTGAAAAATTATGCACAAATCTTTAATTTTGCTTTTAAACTATGCAATTCTAAGGCTTGATATATAGACTGGCATTACAGAGTTACTGATGAATCTAATTAACCTACATTGTTGGGGGGAATTATTTTTTTTTCCCTCTTCTTTTTCTTTATCCAGCATAATTTGCCTGAAAGCCACTGGTCTTTAACTACTGAAGGCTGGCCAGAACTCTTACGTGATAACTCATTTTACCTCAGAATTATCTGACTTACAGGATGCGTAGCTTTGGAGCCTCAGTGTGTTGGCAGCACTGGAATCACAACTAGTACAACCACTAGTAACTAAGAACAAAAATAGGGAATGCTTAGAAGTGGACATAAGTATTACAGAGGATAAAATTACAGATTTGAGAAGAGATTTGAGAGAAATAGGCAGTGCTTGGAATGAGATTGTAGAGAAAAATAGTGAATTGCTGGTCAGACAAAAAGAATTCTGTGAGCTATGCTGGATGTATCCCTGCATGCAGCAAAGGGCAGGGGTCCTCTCCCGTGGTTCCAACTGATTGCCATGTCCAGGATTTTGTTCGTGATCTGATCCCACACCAGGGTACAGATGCCTCCAACCCCTGTGCTTTTTATGGCATTGCAATGCTTTAATCTAGCTATTGCAATCCTCAAAACACACAAACACACAAAGAACTCTGTTCTGGAGATTCAATATAAAAGAAATATGCATGTTAGAACACATTTTTTATATCATTACAGAACAGAACCATTAAGCACAGATACTGCTACCATGTCAGACCACTTTTCTGCCTCACTTCCATTCTGTCTCTCTGCACCAATTATCCGCAATATCCTACTTCAGATATGAGAGCCCTCCCCCCAAAGAGTATTTCTGCTACAGCTGAGGTGTGTGTGGGGGGTGTGTTTACCTTGAATAGGTGGTATTTTTCTTCCTCTACAGCTCTGCTCCTCCTCCTCAGGGGATCGAGGGGACAGACCCATTGCACAGGTGAGAGCAATGGCCTCACTGCACTCACGGGCAGCTTCTAGGAACACCCTCACAAGAGGAACCCACCACTTTCTAATAACCCACATCAGAGAATCCAAAGTGCTTTAGCGCTGTGTTCTTGGGTGACATCTGTGCCAGAAAATTATAGGATTTATTCACGTAATGCTGCCCACTTTTAACTGATGTAACAGAGGAATAGCAACGCACTGTGAGGGAACTTAAAAAGACTTTCACATCTGAAAATCCTGCTTAAAACAGGAACGTGTCAGTGCTGGTTTCTTCTGAATGAAAAGATGCTACAGTTGGTGATTTAATGCCTGAGTCTGACTAGTTGAGGGTCCAGATCAAAATAAGCTATATCCCCTAAGGCATTCCCAATTCAATACCTATATAACAAAGTACAGCCACAGTTAAACTTTTTTTTTTTTTTTAAAAAAAAAAAAAAAAGAGACCACGGGCCTCCTAAGGAAACCTTTACTCATTGTTAGCTGTAGTTATGTGGAGTCAGGTCATTCACTTATGTACCATGCTGTTTTTCCCACCTTTTAGCTACCTCTTGCCCCCCTTCATTTCACAGCATAAGAGCATAACATGCCATTTAGAGGGTCAATAAAGTCGAACAAATTGAATAAAACAAGCACTTACAAGAAAAAAAAAAAAAGCATCTAGTATAAAACTGTGTATATATTCAGCTTTTCTTTGTTGAAAAGGATGATTCATAGTTGAAGTATCTCAGGTCTTATGTAGGAACCTAAAATTTCAAGACACTGTTACAGAGCATAGATTTAACTGTGAAAACAAAGGCAGCATGAAAGAAACACTTGACACTAAAAGCACTATCACAAAGAAAGCAACTCAACTCTTTTCCGACTACGTGGGTGGCTCTGAAAAGAGCCTTTGGGTTATATTATGCTTTAAAAAAAAAACTAAGCTGTTTCGTTGATTGAACTTATTTGCTCTTTGCCTTGTGGCTTTCAGTCTTCTTGGGCAGCAGCACGGCCTGGATGTTGGGCAGCACCCCGCCCTGCGCGATGGTGACCTTGCCCAGCAGCTTGTTGAGCTCCTCGTCGTTGCGGATGGCCAGCTGCAGGTGGCGGGGGATGATGCGCGTCTTCTTGTTGTCGCGGGCCGCGTTGCCCGCCAGCTCCAGGATCTCGGCCGTCAGGTACTCCAGCACGGCCGCCATGTAGACAGGCGCTCCAGCCCCGACTCGCTCGGCATAGTTACCTTTCCGCAGCAGCCGGTGCACGCGGCCCACGGGGAACTGCAGCCCAGCCCGCGACGAACGGGACTTGGCCTTAGCCCTGACTTTACCTCCCTGCTTCCCACGGCCAGACATCGCTCTGCTGTTAGCACACAGAACCACAGACCACGAACACCACGAAAAGAACGCCGAGTAAGTCTTCCCAGCACCCGCGCCCTTCGCTTTTATACCTTCCCTGGGCGGGATTAGCCCCGGTGATTGGCTGGTGCCGGGCACGGTGCGAGGAGCCAATGCGAGAGCGGATCGCGCCGCCACCAATAGACACAGAGGAACGGCCGCGAAACCGGGCCCAATCGCGTGGCACGAGTCAGAGCCACTGTATTTGCATAGTAGTCCTATAAAAGCGGGGCGCCGAGGCCATCTTAGCTGCTGTTCCTGTTCAGCACGAAGGAGAAGCGCTGTTAAAATGCCTGAACCAGCCAAGTCTGCGCCGGCGCCCAAGAAGGGCTCCAAGAAAGCCGTCACCAAGACCCAGAAGAAGGGCGACAAGAAGCGCAAGAAGAGCCGCAAGGAGAGCTACTCGATCTACGTGTACAAGGTGCTGAAGCAGGTGCACCCCGACACGGGCATCTCGTCCAAGGCCATGGGCATCATGAACTCCTTCGTGAACGACATCTTCGAGCGCATCGCCGGCGAGGCGTCGCGCCTGGCGCACTACAATAAGCGCTCGACCATCACGTCGCGGGAGATCCAGACGGCCGTGCGGCTGCTGCTGCCCGGCGAGCTGGCCAAGCACGCCGTGTCCGAGGGCACCAAGGCGGTCACCAAGTACACCAGCTCCAAGTAGAGTGATCTGTAGAAGATCCTGCTTTTAACCCAAAGGCTCTTTTAAGAGCCACCCACCTTTTCCCTGAAAGAGCTTTAACACAGCATGTCACACTGTTTAATAGACTTGAAAAGTAACTTAATAGACAAGCAAAGCGAAGAAATACTGCTTTTGTACATCCAATTTATAAGAGTTTGCACTGATTAACAAGATTAATTTCTGGAATCATTGGTCAATATCTTTTACCTTTAAGCTTTTAAAAATGTTGACATCATCACGTCAGAATAAATCTTTTTCCAATAATGCAAGCAGTACTGTTAAGTGATTTTCATTTAATGAAGCACACCAGTCGATCACAAATAGAAATTAACAGGTGTCCTAAAACTTTCATTAGCACATCCTCTTGGCCGGTGGGAGGTATATAAAAAAGCCTTTTTTTTTTTTTTGGTGTATAGTAGTTTTATGATTATTTCGGGGATATTTATTTTCTTTCTTTTTGAGAGAGCATTTAGCTCTGCAGACCAAGAAAAGAATACAGACTGGAGGCGGGACGGAGGCTTTCGGAGGATGAGCTTCCCGGGGACAAGCTCGTGGAGCTGGCGCCGGCCGCGCTCCGTATGCCGGCAGCAGCGCGGGCTTTTCGAATTCTCCCGGATGACCAATCAGCGGCCGCGGCTCCCCCCATCAGCCAATCAGAAGAGGCCAGAGGCTGAGCCCCACAGCCGCGGAGAGCTCGGCTCCGCTCTGCCCGGGCTGCGGCTCCAGGTCCCCTGGCGCGGGTCGGGGCAGCGACCGACAGAGCCGCCGCGCTCGGGCTGCGGGGAGGACAGGTGGCAACGCTGCCCGCCTCCCGCTCCGGCAGCTCCCGCTCTAGAAGCGGTGCTGTGAGGTCAGGCAGAAATTAGGAGGCGCCCTGCCGACCGGAAAGCTCATTGCCAAGGACGCGGGAGAGCCGTACCGACGGGGTCCCTAAAAGGTGCGTCTGGAGCTGCGGTTAGGAACCGCGCTGTGCTGGTTAAAGCACTGAGCTGGTTAAAGCACTGAGAGAAACCTGCACGCCCCACAGCGATACCCGCCCTAACCGGTCCCTTTAACAAAGGCACCCCCTTGCGGTGCTCAAAAAAGCCAGCCTGCGAAAAGCTTTTTCCAAGGATCGCAAACTTTATTTTTCCCAAGTCTCTACGGCCGGAAGCTCGGCGTCCCGTCCTTCCCACAGCCGAACGCCCCGTCCCACACGGATAGCAGCGTGTGGTCAGCACGGCTGCGGGCGCGGAGCACGGTGACCGAGTGTATCAGCTCTTTTTCGGACAGTAGTGGGTGGCTCTTAAAAGAGCCGTTGGGTTTAAGTATTTCCACTTCAATACTTCACTTTTTGGGCGCTGCCTTCTTTGCCTTGGCTGCTTTGGGCTTGGCCGCCTTGGGCTTGGCAGCTTTGGGCTTCACCGCCTTTGCCTTGGCCGGGCTCTTCGCTGCCGCCGCCTTTTTGGGCTTGGCAGCCTTGGTCGCCTTCTTGGGGCTCTTGGCTGCTTTCTTGGTGGCAGCGGCCGCCGGCTTCTTGGCTTTCTTGGGGCTCTTCTTCACCGCCGCCTTCTTGGGCTTCTTGGCGGCGCTGGCGGGCTTCTTGGCCGCCGGCTTCTTGGGCTTGGCCGCGGCCGCCCGCTTCTTGGGCGCCTTCTCCTTCACCTCGCCGGGCTTCTTGCTGAGGCGGAAGGAGCCGGAGGCGCCGGTGCCCTTGGTCTGCACCAGGGTGCCCTTGCCGACGAGGCTCTTGAGCCCCAGCTTGATGCGGCTGTTGTTCTTCTCCACGTCGTAGCCGCCGGCGGCCAGCGCCTTCTTGAGCGCGGCGAGGGAGAGCCCCTTGCGCTCCTTGGAGGCGGCCACGGCCTTGGTGATCAGCTCGGTGACGCTGGGGCCCGCGGGCTTGCGCGCCTTGGAGCCGCCCGCCGCCTTCTTCGGCTTCTTGCCGGCGGCCTTGGCGGCGGGGGCCGCGACAGCGGGCGCTGCGGCGGGAGCGGTCTCCGACATCGCTGCCGAGACTTCTTCCTAATCAAAAGAAAGTAATTGGGCTACAGTAACCCCGATGCCTGAATTTATAGCGAAGCGGTGATCTGTGATTGGTGCTTTGCAGAGCCCGCCTAACTGTTAGCCAGGAAGAGCTTTTCGTCCTCCGAGTCTGTGTTTCTTCGGAGTTATAAATTCATATTTTTTGGAAAATGCCTGCCGCGAAACCACCCCAGTTTCTTCGGGGAGTAAAGAGAAGAGTGTGAAGTTTCATTCTGGGGAGTTTCTCGCTGTAGACACCCACGATGAGAGAAAAAAGATGCGTTTAACCTCCCGTCGTGCAGCTAGGGAGACCCCGGGGAAGGCGAACTTTTGTTTTTCCTTCTAAATTAAAATAAAACTCGTAGCTAAAAAACTTCCCCCATAATGCTGGGGTGTTCTTTAGGGGCTTTTCTCCAGATTAGAACAGGTACCGAGGGGGCAGCTTCAATACTTTTGTCATAAATTGATTTCAAAGAGAAGGAAGTAACACAATTTCATGGCTGAGCTTTGAATATGGATAAAGAATCGGCTCCCTTAACCACATCTTAAACTATTAAGGATACTGTATTTCCACAGAATTTCATGTTTGAGGAAAATAAGAGACCTTCAGACGAATATATATACTTCTTAAAACTGTCTGGAACTTGTCATGGCTCGATATCTTTTGTGGTGTGCTGTAAATGAATGGCAGGATTCTGATTTTTTTATTTTATTTTATTTTATTTTATTTTATTTTATTTTATTTTATTTTATTTTATTTTATTTTATTTTATTTTATTATTTTTTTATTTTTAATTGGGTCGGAAAACAGTTTGTGTTTATAAAAACGAAGCTGTTAATGTCTTGTTAACACAAATAAATTCCGGATAAACTGATAGCTTAACGTCTCATTTACAATACTGTATATTACTATTCTTTAAAACTTGCAGCAGTAAACATATTTGCAGGGTAAAAAAGTCAAACATGTATAGATACACAAATAAGTATCACACAATTCTTAAACATTAATGGAGCAAGCTGAAGCATCATTTATCCGCAAATAAATACAATAAAATGGAATTCTGGCCTCTCTGAACAGAATGAATCAGACTCCATTTTACTTACTGATGTTTGCATATGGACTTTTTTTTTTTTTTTTATAGGATTCATAAAACCTAACACTCTTCTTTAAAGAAGAAGTGTTAAAGAGTCTTTAAAGTTTTTTACAAATCCTCATAATATTTAAATAATTTCCTGATAATCCTCATGAATAAGAATCTGCTTTGATTTTCATTTAATTATAAAATCTTGCAAAGTGACAGCAGAAATTAAATCTCTCTCTCTCTTTAAATACTTTTAGTATTTTTAAGGAGTACTACGTATTGTTATCAGTATTTTTGGGTTTAATCAGAAGACAGTAGCCTTGATTGGCTTCAAATTAGAATGCAAACAAACATTTACTCCTTCACTGAGAAGATCAAATTAAGACGAAACCTAGCGTTTTGCCCCATATTTGCAGGAATACCTGCCATGCAAAACATCAGTGTGCTATTTCAGCAGAGAAGCATTTCTTCCAGCACTTATACATTTGAGACTCTAGAAGACAAGTAAAATGCTAGAAAAGGCCCTGATATTTAGTTTTTTTGATCAAATGTTGAAGATATCATTACATTTTTCTTAAAAGTATGTAGTTTTGGTTGAAATGATGTTAGGGAGAAATGAGATACATTAGAGTAGCTAGAGTGAAAACAATGAACTGCCACCTTCCCTTTTCTTATTCTGATTTGGTTCTATATTTGATAGCTGTGTCTGCATTTATGCCAGCTAATAAATACATTGAAAGTGAGAAGGAGACGGAGGTAAACGCAGAGGAAAGGAAAAATTAAGCTTTTCTGTACCCTACTGTAAAAGCCAGATTGAATGGCACCCTGAATTTGGCTGTGAAATCTGCCATGCTTTTCTTGTGAACGTGATGTCATTCACAGAGAAGCAACCAGAGCACATCCACAGAAACCACAGCTTTTGGGATCTCAGGCTGGTAATCTAAATGAATAATAGGAATGATATTCATGGAGGCAAGAAAGGTCGTTGCTAGTAGTAAGATGAAGGCATTGTGCTAATTTTCAAGATTGGTTGGACGGAGATGTCCATGCAGCAGAATCAGGCTGTAAGTGACACAAAAGGGCTGTCAGGCATTCAGATCTGCTTAATGTAACGCACACGTCTGGGAACAAGGCTGGAGGATGTGTAATGTACCTTACTCTGCAGCTCGGACGATTTAAGGCTAGATCTCTACAAGTCAGGCTCAGTATAGGCAAACTGGCCAGGACGCTGGGAGCAGCTGGGGCCGGGCAGCCCCAGACACGGGTCTTGCTCCAGGTCCATCCCTCACCTACGCACCTTGGAGCATGCGTCCCTCCAAGCTCGCTCTTTGCAAATGTGTCCTCAGAGCACCAGCAGATGATTTCCTCCCTCTGCCCTTAAATGGGCTGTAGGTTAGGGATGGAGATAGGAGGCGGAGAGAGGCGGTAGGGCAGTTCTGAGGTTTGCTCCCTAAACAGCGGCTCTGGCCGGGCTCCCCCCACGCATGATGTCGGCAGGTCGGGATGGCAGAGCCTGCCCCGAGCCAAGACCTCAGGGAAAAAGATCGCCTCGGCTTTGGTAAGGGAAGATGGTGAAGAAGGTCCCGGTTTGAGGATTGCAAGGAGAAGAATTTTGGACTTCTCCCGGTTTTAGTTCTAGATGAGTCCGTGTTATTTTATTTATTTATTTTTTAATAGTTCTCTCCTCCTGTTGCTGACTCTTTGGAGTTGCACTTATCGAATTCTTTGCTGTTCCCTGGTTGTCTGAGGCATGTGAACTCTTGGCAGTTGGCCTCCAGCATTAAGTGTCAGCATCCTTTATACTTTATCCTGTTCCTCAACCATCAAACCTGCCCTGTTCTGCCCAAAGCCTTATCCCTGGCCTACTGCTGGGAGATGAGTATTTTCTTCATCTTACCAGTTATTTCTGCACAAGTTTTAAAGGGTGGGGCTCTAGAAATATGAGGTGGCGTGACAAAGTTAGTTTTTATTTTTTACTATTATTTTTTTTTACAGTTTTATTTCCCTCCCCTGCATGTAGACGTGAAATTTTCCAGTTAATCAGATAAAAACAACTTGTCGGTAGCTCTGACAAGTTTGCTTTTCTGGTTGGCTTTTCTGGATATAGTTGTTAAACGCAACACTGAACCAAAACAACAGTTCTCAGATTTTAGAGACTAATCAAAATCTACTTCAAAAATAGCATGGTTATTGCCCCAGATGTTTTACAGATGAGAGAGAAAGATAAATAAAATAATCATCTCAGCACTTAACTTAGCAAATCAATGAGTATGGAACAGAAAACAGTTTTTCAACCTCACAGAGAAATTTCTTACTGCCAAGCAATATTACTTGAAGCAGAAGTTTTTGAGTGAGATGATGATGATAATGATTGATGATGATGATGATTTTTTTTTACAGTTTCCATGTGAAGAAACAGGTATATAAACGTTACTCATTTTATACCAGATTTCAACCAAACAGCAAAGATAGAAAATTCTCCCATTTCTCTTTCTCCCTTCAAAGCATCCTGTTCAAATGCAGGTTTTGTTTTTCTCCTGCTCAGCACCTCTAACCAATCTCTTTTTTCTCCTTACATTACATAAGCCTTAATTCTTGAAAACAGAACTTAAATTCCAACTATCATCACACAATGTATCCTGACTTCCCTCCTTGCCTACTAGTAGAGGTACTAGTAGAGGTACTAATGTAGATTACAGAAGGTACTACAAAATGCCAATGCAGAGAGGTCCAATGTAAGTATGTTCAAAACAAAAAGAATTCCTATATAAGAAATCATTCCTACAAGTGTATAACAAAGGAAGAAACTTTTTTTTTTTTTTTTTTTTCTGTCTTCCCCCCCATCAGGAAGTGGGCTCCACATGGAGGAAAAGCAGATTAGACATTAGACAGATAGAGACAGATTAGATTTACAGACTACAGGGAAACAATCTGGATAAACTGATTAGCCAAATGTAGCTGAAAGACTACACTAATGATATTTACTGTTCTCAGCATGGTGTAGACAAAGAGAAATAATGATCTTTTAATTTAAGCATCCCATTCTGTTGACAAAGGATGTTTCTGCACACATTTAGGTGAGCACCCAAACATAAAAAGATCAAGAGATATTAGTCAAGTTCCTGCAAATTTCTTGACATACTATTTCAGCAATTGCAAAAAATTATATACTATGGAAGAGTTAAGATGTTAAAGAGCTATCAGTGATAAAGTGACCTGTCCTTTATATATATCTCAATAAAGCTAACAAAAAATACATCACTGGATGTTAGGGCATCATGCTTCCTAATTGAAGTATCTTGCCTTCTAGTTTACTACCTGAAGTGATATAACAGCTTAGAAGGTTATGAAAAATGAATTTCCATTTGGTATAAGCCAAGACACATAGTTCTAAAGATACGCAAGAAAAAATTGACCCATGGTCAAAGGTCTAATCCAGACACTTGGAAAAACACTGTGAGCCATCTCTAGGAAAGAGAATATAAGCAAGTTCTTTTGCAGCTGAGTAGTAGTAGGATAGCCACTGCTGCTTTCTTTCTTCAACACATGTACATTGCCATGATATGTTTTAATCCTTGAGTTCAGGAACAATTCTGGGCACTGCTACACAAAGAATGTCTAAGAAAGTGAAATCATAAATATTCACAGAAAGGAAAATAACTTTGAGGACCATCATCTCGCTGAGATCTTAGAAGTTGAGATATGAGGGTAATGTTCCTACCAAAATCTCTCCATCATAGAAGAATCTAGCTATCTCCCTAGTAGTTTTCATATTTGCTTAGGTTCAGCAAAGCAGGATTGCTGTCAGGGATGCACTCGAGGATAACAACAGGGATTTGTAAGACCACAGTGATTGTAGAATGACAGTTCAGATGAAATTTGGAAAAAGTCTCTAGAAATCATTTAGTCTAAACCCCAAAGTCAAAGCATGGTCAGCTCGAGCAGGGGGACACTATAACTTCTCTGGGCAGCCTGTTCCAACATTTGACCACTTTCACAGTAAAAAACAAACCAAAACAAACAAACAACACTTTTATGTTTAAGTAGATCTTACATTTCAGTTTTTACCAAGTGCCTCCCATCCTGTCACTTAGTAGCACTGAGGAGAGATTGGTTCTGTCTCCTTTACTCCCCCATCAGGTATCTATACGCATGGGTAAAATCTCCCTGAGACATCTCTCCTCCATGCTGAGCAGTCTTAGCTCTTTCAGCCTCTGCTTGTATGACAGATGGTCCTCCTATCTCCTTATCATATTTGTGACCATTTGCTGCTCTCACTCCAGTTATGTTCATGTCTCTGTTACACCAGGGAGCCGAGAATCAGATGCCACTCTCCTGACAGGTCTCATCAGTGCTGAGTGGAGGGAAATGATCACCTCCTGCAGTACTAGTTTGCAAACTGCAGTTATCCGGGTTAAATTGTAAAATGTGTATGCAGATTAATGCTGAATTGTACTCCTGCCACTTTAACTTCTGGTTGTAAAATAGAAGTTGCTACTACTCTGGTTTGGCTTTGTGGTCATGTTGTCCATGGCTGTAGGATTTGTTAAGCTTAGTTGGAGTCTCAGCGAACTGCCACATTAGATAACAATACAAATCAAAATGAAACAAAAGCCCTGCATCCACGGTTGATCAAAAGGTTGGTACAAGAAAGGGAATTAATCAGAAAAAAAAATAAGGTGATTGGAATATCTAAGAGGGATCTAGTACAGGTTCTGTTTTTCCTCTATCCTTCTATCACATGCACTTCTATCCTGCATGTGAGTAGATAAAAGAAAATCAACAAAGCCAGTCTAGGGAGAAGTGACTCCCCTATCGGCCATCATTGCTGAATATTTGCTAAATAGAAAATAAAACAAGGTTGTATCTTTTCATGAACAAAGCCCCAGATCTCTTTGTCTGCATGGAAAACAGCAGTCTAAATCATCGAAGTGTCCTTTCTGGCTTTGAAAGAGAAATCCTCACAAAACCATGTTTTATTTCTATCCTCCCTTTACTGAGACTGAAAATTATCATTGATGTCTTTGTCTTGTTTTCAGTAGAAGAAAAAGATGAAGCAGGTAAATAAAGGCAAGAAAAAATACTAGGGGCCTGGAAAGGAAAAACCAAACCAAACCAAAACAAAAAAGGTAGCTGAGCCTAGGCCTGATGCTATTTTCCCAGATGCTCACAAGAGTGCCTTTTGTGTGTTTGTGTTTCAGTCACATTGCAAATACTAACTTAGTGTCAGAGATGTAAATTGAAACTGGGTCATCACTATAGAAAATCTAAGTCTTACCCCTTTGGTGGCAGTGAGGATGTGCATGTTCTTAGGTGTCATTTCTTAAGATATCAAAGGTAGTTCTAACCTATCATGATGAGTGAAGTTAAATAGGAAGTTCACCTGTGATAATACTCAGTTCCATTTCTTACCTAGGTGACTACTCTTACTCTTAAGATCTCTAAAGAGCATGGGCAAGAGCTAAGCTACATGGCTACAGACTCAGCATATCTTGGGAAAGGAATACCTCATTGACATTGAGTTGTACTAGTTACCAGGCCAGCCAAATTCAAAGAAGATATGAAACTGCTCTGTTCCAAAATTAACTTTGTTTTTGAAATTAACTTTAGATTTAAATTAATTTAAAAATAATTTAAATTTATTTATTTAAATTAAATTTGGAAGTATTCTCAGTAGAGAATGGAATATTTCTCAATTGCTGCCAGATATATTACAGATTTTCCCTCCATTTCAATTTTACTCAGTTTTGGAAGTTCTTATAAGCACAAAAAATATTGTAAATGAAACTACTAATCAGGACAACTTTTTCTAACACAAAACAAACATGTACATGCAGTGGGTACGAATTTATATTTGAATGCTTATGATTGTCATTTATAAAATTAAAATGCTGTGTCAAAAAGACTCCTGCAAGGGTCTATCCTAGTCCTGGTATAATTTTATTATTGATTTGAATTATAGTCTACAGTGCACAACTAGAGGTGTTATGGGTATCAACAAGCTAAAAAAAATGCTAGAAGGATGTGGTGCAGGTTATGAAGTGACAAACGCCGTATAAATTGGAGACACTGTCTTCCCAAATGTGAAACTCACTTGGAAAAAAATATGTCAGTTTTATAAATATTGTACAATGGTAGTTGACTAGTGCCTGAGTAGATCTGTATCTTCAGGTTATACATGTACCTATAGGGTATCAAAGGTTGTATATATAACCTGAAGTTATATATTTATAGCTTGACAATGAACCAACTATTTTACTAGGTATTAAGGAAAAAAAACATGATTATATGTGTGATGAGTATACAATGATTGTTTCTGCATCATAGGTGGAGAAGATCTTCCACTTTTAGTGCAGAACATCAGGTAATAAGAAGAGGAAAAAAAAAAAAAAAAGCAACAGTAACCATCAGAAATCTAAGAAGTATTATCTTATAGAAAGGTGCATACAATTGCAGTTGCCTGTCTCAAAGAGAAGGCTGAGAACCTGAAATTCTTTCTTGCACACCTAAAATATTAAGAGGAGGGGCGTTAACTTTGCTGAGTGTACATTGTGGGAAATACAAAAAAATGTTATTTGCTGCAGCAAATTAGATGAAAGGAAATAATTTCTAATACAGACTAGAGTGACACACTGGAAAAATGTAGCTTGGGAAGACTGTGAAGTGTCCAAGAGTCAGTGATACTAAGCAGCTGTCAGAAATAAAAGGGGTATGATTAACTGTTGATAATGGGTGGAGGGCAACAAATAAATGCTGATGTCTAAATATTGGTAATTATCACAGAACTATGGATCAGAGAAAATCTGCATGTGCAAGGGAAGAGTGCACTACACTTTGCAATTAGGAACATTTTTGGAACAATCTCCCACAGCATTTTCATTTGGGGTCTGAGGGAATATGGGCAGGATCAGCAGGCCATTAGATGTTTGAAAATTGGCTGTAGCATGGGGTCAAAGCACTGCAGTTAACAACTCAATGTCAGTGGACACTCATAAAAGAGAAGAAATTCCCAGGACTTGATACTTGGAATAATTTGGTGTTTTCAGTAATAACCTGGAAGATAAAACAGAATGGCTTGTGTGGCAGACACTAAGTTAGATAGAAGGTAGAAAGAGACAAAAGTAAGGTATTTGATTCCAATAGATTTAAATAAACTTGAAGATTGGGCCAAGATAGAATTTACGCAGTCTGTCAAATAGAAATACAAAGCAGAAAAGATACTTGCATCAGCGTGGTCTGGGAAATGACTGGCTGGAGCCTCCCTTCAAAGGACCTGGGGCTTAAGGTCATCTTTCCCGGGTACTGGGTGTTTAAAGGGAAGCCTGTTGCTGTGGCCAGAGCCTAAGAATAAATAAAATTCTGTAAGCAGCTGGGGTTTCAAAAACAAAACAAAACAAAACAAACAAACAAAAAACCCGCCTCCCACATCTGGGTTTCCAACCAAAATATTAATGAAACAATGACAAAAGCACAGCAGTAGTGTCCGGAGACACTGACACAATGCATACCACCATTTTACAGACTTGGCCTCCTCCAAAAACAGACAGCCCAAGACAAAATTCAAGACATTTCTGCAGGCATGCCCACAGTAGATTCATTTCTTGGAAAACTATGCCCCAGAATCACTCCTAGGATTGAACAGTACTTCAGCTGCTTTTAAGTATTTACAACTCCATAGGAGCTGGCAGAGTTCAGGAAGAAAACTTATTGCCCAGTGCAGCTCTGCAGGATCCCAGGCAAGGGAAAATCTTAACAGTCTCTGCTGTGTAGGAAACTTCATGCTTACAATGCTTTCATTAAAGGTTTTTCTAGCTTAATCAATGGTCAATATATCAGGAGACCTGTGCTGTTTCAAGTGCCAGTTTAGGAAGTAAAATCAGAATTTAAGAGAAGCAGTAAGTATCAGCAGAGTTGGTGAGCAGGTGTAGGAACAGATATGCATGGTGTGCTACAGAGCTTTGACATCTATCTACCACCCTGCTCCTGGAAAACCACTTGAAGCAACTGTTGGTGAGATCTGACTGGGCTCAATCCTGTTTTCTTCCTGGAAGAAGTCCAGAGCCCAGGGAGGACAACATGGATGGGCAAGGTTATGCCTGTCCCCAGTCTCAACTTATTGCCCTGTCCCTTCTCTGCTGTTTCCTAAAAGAGCTTCATGTGAGGAACTAGGTACGCTAATATCTTCCCAACTCCCCAGTACTGGTCGAGGAGTTCCCCCAGTCTTTCTTCATAGAGGTATTCAGCTACACCAGCTATTCAGTGAGCCTGCCAGCACCAGCCCATGCCTAGGTAGCCTGGGGGAATTGCCAGGCTGCAATCACGAGTGCATATCTCTTAAGACTGTGGAATCATAGAATCATAGAAACACAAGGTTGAAAAGGACCTACAAGATAATTTAGTCCAACTGTCCTCCTGTCACCAATGCTATCCACTAAGCTATTAAATAGTGTAGTGGCAGGGGAAAGAGGGACCTATATATTTCAGCTAGCATGCAGCTCGTGTATGGTGAGGTGGGGAATAGGCTATAGGAAGCCTTCTCTTTACAAGGTAGACACACCAGATTTACTAATCCAGAGGCATGCTAGTCTGGCCATGACCTTCAGTCCTGAGAGCTGTTATGTTGCTGTATGTGAGAAATACCCTACAAAGTGTGTTTTTGTAATTCTAACACAAACAGTCCTGTCCAGGCCTCTGAAGGCTCCTACCTGGGACTCCTGAAGGCTTGTAACCTGTAGAAAGACTACACAAACTACAAGTCTCCCTATTTTCTTCAAGGTTTCCTTTTTTTTTTTTTTTTTTTTTTTTTTTTTTTTTTCCCAGCTTTTGCACCCCAGACTTAATTCCTTTACTTCTCTCCCCTGGTGGTGGTTTTGGCTGAATCTTGGGGTATGCATGCACAACATACAGGACAGTTTTTGGTTTGCTTTAGTTTGTATTTTCAGTCCAATTGAAAAGTGTTTCAGACTATCTACCATGGCATCAGCACCAAAGTAATAGTTTTATTTTTAAGCTCAGGATTAAATTAAAAACTGTATATTCTAATTACTTACTCTGAAGTTATCAATGCATACATAAAACCCTCCAGCCCTATCAAATAGTGCTATAGTTTAAACACATATGAAAAACTACATTAGTTAACTAGAGGGTGAAAAAAAAAAAATAATAATAATAAAAAAACAACAAACAAAGCAACAACACAAAGAGAATATAAGTGTGGCAGTCAAAATCTTACAGATGGAAACCAAAAAATCCAGAGTACCTATCACATGGATGGATAGCAAGTGTTGTCAGCACACCAGAATCATTTGCTTCTGTCTCACAAAATCCAATCTGTCGTGATTCCATCTTGCTGTGAATCTTTCCTTAGTATGCATTTGTACTAAACATTCAAAAAATGTTTAATGCTCTTGCAAGAGCACTGTCACTACTATGTATTGGCTGGTGTCAGGGAGCAGAAGGGAAAGGCTTCTGAAATGTTGTGTTCTGTTGATAGCGAGGCACTACTAAGTGAAGTAAAGACAGTACGACCTATCAAACAAACAAAAACCTTACACAGTACTAGAATCTTCCTTTAGGTTAGTAACAGCAGAAAATGCCCAAGCTTGCTTACTGTTTTGTGACTTGACAGGAACTGAAGCAAGCAACATTTTTATTTTTATTTATTTAATTTTAAGCCCCAGTATTGTACTCACATTGCCTGTTAACTCCTCCCAGGGAGAGAAAGGAGATATTAATAAGACTATGGCAAATCTACAGGAATTTAGATTATACCTAATTATATTACAATTTAGATTATACAAGAGTATACCAACATCACTTGGTACCTCTGGAAGAGCAAGCACAGTTGGTACAGCTTAAATAAAAACTGTGAATGCTTCTACTAGGTGCAGTATAGCAGTTGATTAGAAGGTTTTAGTGAGGGATGGTTCACATAGGGAGACAGAAAAAAAAAAAGATAATTCCCTTGTTTTTTAGCATACAGCTTTTCTGCGATAGTGCATATTGGATAGGCAGGAAAAAAAATCAAAACAATAACAACAATGGAAATATGGTAAAAGATAAGAGAAAAAGAACTCACATTAGTAAGTGCAAATGAGCAAAATAAAGGTGATCATAAAATATAAATATAAATATAAATATAAACATAAATATAAACATAAATATAAACATAAATGAAAAGATTCAATTCAGTATTATGGTTAATGTGTGTATATAGACTCAAACTTAGTTATGTAAACATGAGAAAAGAGTATCACAGTCCCCTTTTTAGAAACGAGAGCTGGAAACCAAAAGGCAAAAACAATATTTTAGAAAATCTGACAGCACAAATATTGTGAAAAAAGCTCCAAAGAACAAAGCCTGTATGGCAGGATATCAAAACATGAAAACTTTTGAAGAAAAGTTCATCAGTCTGAAATATAAACAAAAGAAACCAGTAAATGAACAACAGCACGAAATTAACAGGAGGTCAAAGTAACTTAAATCTCAGTCAGTGAGAGAGAATAGAAAGCAAAAACGGCGGGAACCCTGCCCTGTGCCGGCGCAGTCCCCAACCAGGTCGGCTCCCCCGCTATAAAGGGCGCGGCGCGGCAGCGGGCCGCTCACAGCTCGGCTCAGGCAGCAGCAGCCGCACCATGTCCGGCAGAGGCAAGGGCGGGAAGGGGCTCGGCAAGGGGGGCGCCAAGCGGCACCGCAAGGTGCTGCGCGACAACATCCAGGGCATCACCAAGCCGGCCATCCGGCGCCTGGCGCGGCGCGGCGGCGTCAAGCGCATCTCGGGGCTCATCTACGAGGAGACGCGCGGCGTGCTCAAGGTCTTCCTGGAGAACGTGATCCGCGACGCCGTCACCTACACCGAGCACGCCAAGCGCAAGACGGTCACGGCCATGGACGTGGTCTACGCCCTCAAGCGCCAGGGACGCACCCTCTACGGCTTCGGCGGCTAAAGCGCGCAGGCAGCTGCTTCTCGGACCCTCTCGACACCCCAAAGGCTCTTTTAAGAGCCGCCCACCTTCTCTTCAGAAGGAGCTGTGTTGCTTTAAACGTAGTGAAAAGAAGTTTCACTTATCTATGCCTTGTTTCTTTAAAGTTCAGTCATACATGGTTTACTAGGCAGCCTTAAGTGAGACGTACTTAAGCACCCAGTTACTAGTTTTGTGTTGTTTCGTGGCTTGACTTCTGTTAAGTCAGATAAGCGAACAAGAGAATGTACTATGTAACTGATTTCCCCTTCGGCAGTGTAACGGGAATCTTAAGGTTAGGATTGGCTTATTTCCCGAAAGATAAAATAAAATAGGCCGGATATCAGAAGTGAACCCCCCTTAATTTACTACTCCAGGCTGGAGCTGTTGGATCAGCCCGGGGGCAGGTCTGCGTCGCCCAGCAGGGGCCTCCTCTGCAGGGCTGTTCTCAAACGCTGAGTAAACAAAGAGCGGATGTAGGCAGCTATTTATATTTAAATCACGTTGTTCCCTGTGCTGCCTTACAGCAAAAGGAAGTGTGCTGAGGGAGAGGGGTGCTGGAGGAGGGGGAGGGGACATGCCCACAGCTGCTCGTCCCCTGAACACCTCATAAGCACGCAAATACTGGAATGACCCCAAGTGTCCGAACGTATTTTTTCAGAAATCATCTCAAACGATCTGTATGTGAAGTGTATTAAAACTCGTACCGTCTCTTCTTTCAATGCGGAGCTGTTGAAGCCTGAGCAGTTCCGTGCATCCACTTTTCATCAGCGCTCTTCATTTCGCTCAAAAACCCGTCCCCGTTTCAGGATCCCTCCCGGCTGGGGAACGTAGCACAGAAATAAGCGTGCTTATTATAGCATGATTTATAGTACCCTCTATACTAAAAGAAATTCTGTGTTCAAAACCTCATTCCTTGGATTAGAGCATCTTACAGTTCATATCAGTTGGAAAGCATCTAGCACACACGATGCGGTATTAATTTGTACTTCTCAAGGACTAAGTTCTCTTAATGAAAGGATCTGTTGTAAGGGTTCCTGTTGAGAAAAATCTGGAGCACGCTTTATGTTCAGAGCTCGGGTGCAAGTGAGTTGAAAGAAAAGGAACGCGAACGTACCATGTGGTTGGGAAAGCGTAACAACGTCTTTCCCGCAGACCTCTGCAAGTCTCCATTTTGGAGATACAACGTGGAGATCTCCATCCCTAAGGAACAGACGCGGCCGAAAGCAACAGCGGCGACTCCGAGGAGGGGGAGGGCAGGCGCCGCTGGCCGGTTAGCGAAGAGGCGCGCTTTCGAGGCGGGCTTTTTGAATTTGAAAGCACCCAATGAATCCGCAGTATTCCTGCCAGCCAATCGAGGAGCGGGGCACGCTATAAGAGCGGCCGCGGAGCCGCAGCTCGCCCATCGCACGGCTCCCCTTGGAAGCGGCGGCTCAGCAATCGGCAGGCGATGGCGCGCACGAAGCAGACGGCGCGTAAGTCGACGGGCGGGAAGGCGCCCCGCAAGCAGCTGGCCACCAAGGCGGCCCGCAAGAGCGCGCCGGCCACGGGCGGCGTGAAGAAGCCGCACCGCTACCGGCCCGGCACGGTGGCGCTGCGCGAGATCCGCCGCTACCAGAAGTCGACGGAGCTGCTGATCCGCAAGCTGCCCTTCCAGCGGCTGGTGCGCGAGATCGCGCAGGACTTCAAGACCGACCTGCGCTTCCAGAGCTCGGCCGTGATGGCGCTGCAGGAGGCGAGCGAGGCCTACCTGGTGGGGCTCTTCGAGGACACCAACCTGTGCGCCATCCACGCCAAGCGCGTCACCATCATGCCCAAGGACATCCAGCTCGCCCGCCGCATCCGCGGGGAGCGTGCCTGAGGCTCCTGACTCAGCCCTTCCACCTCTTTTGCTGCGGCAGAGGAGGCTGCACTCAGACCCAAAGGCTCTTTTAAGAGCCACTCCATGCACAATAAAAAGAGCTGTAGCACTGTTCTTAAGTAGTTTTTAGAAATAGTAACTTGAAATATTTGGTCTTTTTCCAAACTGCAGCACTGTGTTTGAGACCCCTGCCCTCCAGATTCTTGTTAACTTAGTGCCTGTATAAAGATATTTCATGTATTTCCCAAGTATTTTGAGGTGCTGACGATTTCTCTTTTATTAAGAGATTTACAAAAATATTAAGAGTGAAGACTTTTTTTTTTTTTTTTTTTTTTCCAATAATCAACATATATAATCTGTTTGAACTTGCGCTTCCATATGTATTAATGAAAAGATAGGCACTCTTAAGCAGTTGGGGAAAAATACTGAGCAGTATTAGAATTCTAGGATTAAATAGCAGGCTGTGGTAGTATAGATGTATGTATACATGGCTTTCTCAGGTAAGAACATCTCCCACTTACCTTTGCACAAATCTTCACTGATACATTCAGAAGTCTTATATGAGGCTTTGGATTTGTAACAGAGAAATAGGAATTTCTCCTGTTAATTTGAAAAACATCTTCTCCTTCTCCCTTAGTTGTGAAAGCTCCCAGTTCATTACCTGGGGTATGACACTAAACCTGGGATGGCACTGAACATGGGCTAGCAGTTAAGAGTGCTACCCTGTCAGAGCAGTCACCTGTTGCACTTAGAGTATTCTTAAGACATAACTTGCTGTGCCTTACAGTCCCAGAGAACACTCAGAGATAACGAGAAATGAGAAAAGGAGATGGCAACATACACTGACTGTAGTAATCATCCCAGAATGAGGTTGTGGATTTCCTTCTTGTGCTTCCCCCTATCTCCCCTCCCCCCAATTAATAAAGAAATCAAATAAAATAATTCGCCCAACACATTTATCTTTTTGTCCTTATTTTGAGATTAGGTTGTAAAGGAAGTAAAGGGATTAAAAGTTACCAAATCATAAAGGAAATGGACAAAGGAGCTACTCCGTTTTTTGATTTTTACTTCTTAAGAATAGGATATATGTGTGTGTGTATATATACACATATATAAACCACAGATTTCACCCCTATTTACATGTAAATAATGTAATAACATTTCTAATGTCATTTTGAGTCAAAGTAAAAGAAACTCAAAGGATACAGAAAAAAAATATTGGCAGGTTTTGGAATTGAGGTTTTATGGTATGTCATAAACATTTCTCATTATTGTAACATTATGAAGTGAGAAGTAATATTTAATTTATAATTTGGAAGTTTCACGTTCTCTCAAAAATCAGGGGTCAAAATCATAGCTTGACTTCTTTATTGTATTTTGGTTGTTATAGAACATATTTTATATTCACTGGGCAGAAGAAAAAATATATAAATAAATACAAAAATGCTGCACTGTTTTATTTCAAGTTTTGTCTTTTGTAACTCATCATAGCTATTCGTTTTGGGTCAGTTTTGATAGATACTGCAGATACATGACCTGGGATTAGATTAACTAATCATCAGTCATGATGAAAAATTTTCCCATTCGCTGTAGCAATTAGCTCCATGGACTACTATCAATGCAGGCTCCACTCTGTGATCAAGCATGGCACTGTACATAGGCAGCAAGGTAATTTTTATTCCCCTCTTTTATCTTCCCCTTCATTTAATTTCATACATAACAAGGCTGCCTGCTTTGACAGTTTAACCTTTTCTAACCTCAAAGTGGTACTTGGCTACAAACTTAAGTCATTTCAGCAACGAATCTCTTGCAAACATGGAACAAGAAGAACAAACAGTATGTAGCCTGTTGTCCAAAGTCTTAGAGTATAGTCAGATACATAGTTAATAATTCCTTTTAACTTACACTTATGGGCACAGTCTATATTACTCTAGCTTAAGCAGTTCCATTTAATCAAATTTTCACCCCTTATTGTGCAAGTGTTATTGTGCAAACAGAGTAGTTTCTTCTTTCACTTCTTTTATCAATACAGCAGAACTGATCAGAACCACAGAGAAGAAAAAAAAAAAAAAAAAAAAGAAAAAGATAAATCCAGGTCATTCTGAGACAGAGGGAATTTGGAAAGAAAGATGATAGATACTGTGTGAAGGAAAAGTATACATATATATATATATATATATGTGTGTGTATGGACATTCATGTCTACATATAAAATATGTATGTCTGTATGTATGTATTGCTACCCTACATGTGACCTTCACAGAAAAAAAAAAAAAAAGCATTGCTGTTTTCTAGTCCCCGTCCCTTTCATATCTAAAATAACGTTAAGAATATTTCCTGTATCGAGCATGTTTTACCTCCTGTGTAGTGTTTCTGAAACGCCCTGTGAAACTTAGTGCAGGTTTCCCCAGATGCCATCCTCAAATAGTTCAATTTCATTTCAGACCAGTTTGGATGATAACATTTACAGCAGCATATTCGATAGGCCAGACTGTATGATCAAGGGCAGAGGAAAAGATGCCATAAGAATCAAAATCACAGTAATCTGAATGTTTTATTTGTGAATGAAAATAAATGGTGACTATTCTGAGATGTTGAACAGATAGAGACTGCAAGACTAGACAAGATAAACTGGAAAATGAAAGTGAGCTAGAGGCCAACTGTAATTTCCTGCCTACAAAAATCTTGCACTAACAAACTAAATTCTAGTAAACGTTGATCTCACATTGTATTTCTCTTCTGACTCTACCTTCTTTTTAGAATCAAATACAAACTCTTGTCCTCAGTTCTCAAAGCCATGCAAAGATGTTTCCTACAAGCCTCTAACAAAGCCTCAAGGGCTTGGCAGCTGCTTCCCCTCCCCTAGATCTTTTGGTCCGAATGAAAACCACAAATATTCCTCCTGTGCCAGTGCTTCCTCTTTGAGAAGGGCAGGGGGAGGGAGGGGGTTGGGAGACATGGGCGAGGAGAACGGAGCGGTGGGGGAGGGACGGATGGAGGAGACAGCAACCTTTCCCAGGAGCATCCTCCAGATTCTCCTCCAGCTTCTAGCTTGTTTTTCCCAGCCTCGCTGCTTTACAGTGCTCCAGCCGGATTTCTCCAAGTCAGGCAAACAACACTGAGAATACAAAAGAGCAAATAAATTCACTTGCTTCAGTTTCCTATTATCCCTAACATAAGGATTTCTTAACTAGTGTTTTTATTTTATTCACGTGATGCACAAGGAAGTAGGACTCTTACATACCTTATAAAGTCTTAAGTCTTACACTATACCCTCTTGTAAGTAGTGACTCAGTACATTTGTATCAATTACATTAATAAAATTTAAAAAAAAAGTGTTATGTTAATCTTCGATATACTAACACTGACCTTGCCTTCCATGTTCCTTAACTGTAGTAACCCGTGCAGGGGCCAATAATACTGCCAATCTTTTTTTGTTTGTTTGTTTGTTTTAAATGAACGGTATAGCTCTCACCATGCTTAATGAATATCTCATTTGCTGATTTTCTCACAATTTCTAATTCAGTATAGCCGAACAAATTTATTTCCAAGCCCATCAACTAAAACAGCACATACCACCGTTTACTTAAAAACCCAATAGGATACTCCTGAGAAACATTTACAAACTTTTTTTTCCTCTGGAGTATTGATAATAAACTGCAGAGCACAGGGAGGTGAAACTAAAAAAAAGCAAGGTTTAATAGTACTTATAAAACAGTCTAAAATGTACAATACCGTGAAAGAACTCAAAGACTGTCACGTATTCAAATATCGGGTATGGCAGTGTCTCAGCTCTCTCGAGTGGTTAAGTGGTGGCTCTTAAAAGAGCCTTTAGGGTGCAGGGATGAAGTTGAGGACCAAGGACCGGGAGGCTGGGTCAGGAGCCTCAGGCACGCTCCCCGCGGATGCGGCGGGCGAGCTGGATGTCCTTGGGCATGATGGTGACGCGCTTGGCGTGGATGGCGCACAGGTTGGTGTCCTCGAAGAGCCCCACCAGGTAGGCCTCGCTCGCCTCCTGCAGCGCCATCACGGCCGAGCTCTGGAAGCGCAGGTCGGTCTTGAAGTCCTGCGCGATCTCGCGCACCAGCCGCTGGAAGGGCAGCTTGCGGATCAGCAGCTCCGTCGACTTCTGGTAGCGGCGGATCTCGCGCAGCGCCACCGTGCCGGGCCGGTAGCGGTGCGGCTTCTTCACGCCGCCCGTGGCCGGCGCGCTCTTGCGGGCCGCCTTGGTGGCCAGCTGCTTGCGGGGCGCCTTCCCGCCCGTCGACTTACGCGCCGTCTGCTTTGTGCGGGCCATCGCCTAACACTCACCGAGCAGGCTCTGCGACCAGGGCACCGCAGTTGCCTGCGGAGCATCGCTATTTATAGAGCCGGCCCATCGCTGATTGGTCGAGAGGAGCGCTATCCTCATTGGGTACCTTGAGATCCCGGCCCGGGCTCAAGGAAGGCGGATGCGCCGCTGCCTGCCCCTCTCCCCCCTCCTCCTTCTCCCCCCGTCCCGGCGCACTCCGTGTTCGAACCGGGGTGGGGGAGGGGGTCGGGGGTGGGAGGGGCTGCATTTCAGACACAGCGCTGACATCGCTTTTGCTTCTCTGGCTTTCCCTCTCTCCCGGGTTCCTGACAGATTAAGAGCCGTGTGGAGGCTCGAAGAAGATGCAGTTTTATATAAATTAGCTTAATAGTTTCTTTTGGTGATCTGATTACAGAATAATAATAATAATAATCATACTACTACTACTATTATTTTATACATCCTCCCCTCTTACAGTAACAGGCACACTAACCTTACAGCCTCGAAGAAAAATCCCCTAGTTTCCCAGAGACAAATGCCTAGGAAATCCTATACTTACCACAGCTACAAATTTTCATTATGTTACGAGCTGTAACAATGAAGATAAGTCTTTTCAGTTACTTTTCTTACGTCATTTACTTGTTGCTAAAGGAAGTCAACATGAGAGATCATAAGCATTGTCAGCTAAATTCTTGACTGAGAAATTTTAGACAAGGGTCATTCTGGTGTAATGAAAAGCACTTTGGAATAGACTGATTTCTTTTGGCTCTACTCCACTGGTGAGAACTTAATCTGTAAGAAACAGAGAAATGACCACGAGCATCTACTGACAGCCATTTGAGTCGACTTTTGTAACCAGTATTTTAATATAAGTATAAAAGATTTTTATTTATTTATTTATTTTACATTTGATCTTCATCTATGATGAAATGAAGAAAACATTAATACTTCCTTGAAAACTGAATTGGGAGGGAGAACTGCATAATGACAGGAGCCTATGGACAATTCTCCTTTTGATAAAATAATGGATGGGGATTATTTTTTATTAAGATGTGTTGCCAGGTGCATGAGGGGGAAAACTGTAAATATATATATATTTTTTTTCCAAAAATCTGCATTAAATACTACACGTGAAAAGGACTTTTTAAAATATTTAACATAGAACTGAAACCAGATTACAGTTAAGAAAATTTATTTAGAAAAGTTATGAGAAAAGAAACATTCATATGGGAGGAACTTCCATCTTTTCTTCCATTAGCTTCCCTTTTCCTGTAAATGCAGATAACCTATACTTACATATAAAACATTTTAAGGAATAACACATCGAATAGTATTCCAGGTTACACATAGGTCTGTGAAAATGAAAAAAAAATGTGATTAGGAAATCATTGGTCTCATTAGCACACTAAATTTTGGCAGCGTGCTCAGCAATCACAGGGGAATTAATAAGGCTTTCACAGAGCACAAGCAACTTTGCCATTAACGTTGGGAAATGGATGAAACTGCCATTACCATAAGTTCTTCAGAAACAGTAACTGTCAATACAAAGAAAGGCTCCAGTAAGCAGTAAGTTTAACACACAGCTCTTTCAAAGAACACATGCAATGTCACAGCTCTTCTGAAGAGAAGGTGGGCGGCTCTTAAAAGAGCCTTTGGGGTGTCGAGAGGGTCCGAGAAGCAGCTGCCTGCGCGCTTTAGCCGCCGAAGCCGTAGAGGGTGCGTCCCTGGCGCTTGAGGGCGTAGACCACGTCCATGGCCGTGACCGTCTTGCGCTTGGCGTGCTCGGTGTAGGTGACGGCGTCGCGGATCACGTTCTCCAGGAAGACCTTGAGCACGCCGCGCGTCTCCTCGTAGATGAGCCCCGAGATGCGCTTGACGCCGCCGCGCCGCGCCAGGCGCCGGATGGCCGGCTTGGTGATGCCCTGGATGTTGTCGCGCAGCACCTTGCGGTGCCGCTTGGCACCCCCCTTGCCGAGCCCCTTCCCGCCCTTGCCTCTGCCGGACATGGTGCCGCTGTTGCTGCCTGAGCCGAGCTGTGAGCGGCCCGCTGCCGCGCCGCGCCCTTTATAGCGGGGGAGCCGACCTGGTTGGGGACTGCGCCGGCACAGGGCGGGGCCTGGGGCTCGGTCCCGCCGAATGTTCCCGCCGGTGGTTTAGCGAGCCCCAATCGCACAAAAATTCGTGAGACTTGTGAAATATATCGGGTAAGATATACCTGTAGAAGCTTTTATTTTTCCTCTTCCCGCCCCCCCAAGTCTGCTACATCACGCTGAGTTGGAACTAAAATCTCGATCATATAAGGGTATCCTGGTTACTGCAACTCTGAAATTTCTCTTTCAATTGTAATTTTTATTTTAAAATATGGGTACATAGTTTGTATTGCAATTGAACCTCTTCGACTAATTTTCCAGTAGCATTGATTCTTATATATGGATGTAGTTTTTAAAAAAGCTGCTCCTCGTTTTTTTAATGGTGTGTCTTGCAGCAAAATCTGTCCAATAGCATTTCTAAGATTTTTTTCCTCCTCCTTGAATAATCTCTATTTCCTGCCTTTTCTGAGCGTTCCTTCAATGAAAGTCTAACAACAAAAATGTACATTAAACGAGAGAGTTTAATCTTTATTTACTGCATTTTAGTTTCTTTTTTATGACTAAATGTGTTCTTTGGAGAAATAGTTGCATAATATTTTCCATTCCTATGGTAGTATAAACACATATTTAGATATTTTTTTAAAGAGGCTGAAAGATTAAAGATCTGAAAAACAAGTTGTTTTTATACTTCGGGGGAGTGTATTTACTTCTTACTTTGCTTTCTTTTGGAGTGGAAAATCTGCTGCGGTATTACTGTTGCAAGCAGTATTTATCAAAGATCTCGGCGACCGACATTAAGTAGCTGGCTTTCAAGCTAAAAAGGATCACAAATGAAAAAAATGTTTCCATTATTGAGTGTTTGCTGCCCTCTCATGGACATTTTTTATTCCCCCCTCCTTTCAAGCTGAAAGGCTTCATATAATGTATCCTCCCATAAAGATATCACAAAACATTGATCTATGAAAAATATGCATTTTCGGCCTGTGATTTTACGTGTTCCTTCCCACCACCGCCGCCCCCATTCTCTCTCATTGCACAGCTTTTTGTTTGACGGTACCCAGTCAAATTCCACTCCTTTTTAACCAGGTGTAGGTGGCTGGAGAATCGCATTGGACCCAGTCTCATCGAGTCAGTGCCAGCAGTCGGGTGAAACCCTCTAAAATTAATTGGTGTGACACCCGACAGCCTTCATTTATGGTAACCACGAGAGCATGTTAGACACACACCTACACTGCAAAGGCACACGCATCTCCGCTCAGGAATTTGAGTTATCAGGATGCAGGGACGCGGCCCAAGAATCTTAGAAAAAAAGGAAAAAAAAGAATGTGATGTGTATGTGGGTTTCTATGTTATGTAGGGGAAGAGGCAATTTCAAATAAGGGCCAAAATGTCAGCTGTATTCTAGGTAGACATGCAGAAGAAGCATAAGAGAAATGTTTCAGGAAAATGTATTTAAAGACACCTTCCTCAACCACAAATCGGGAAGGGTCTATTTTGTATTCACTACGTTTCAGCACAAGGACTTAGGACGTCCATTATTTATTTATTTATTTATTTATTTATTTCAGCAACACGGTAATCACGTCTCAATTTCTTCTCTAAATTGCAGGAACCCCGTTTTGGGTTAATCACTTTGGATTTACGAGCTACTGACTTGAGATCAACCGTTTTTGCTGAGAGCTGAACAGATAAATCTACGAAATTCTTCCTTCCGCTGGGGAAAGTGATACCAGAGCCATGACTAGAAGCGAGGAAAGAGCTTTCCCGTCCCTTTTCCTTTCTCCTGCCACCAAGCACCCAGGCACAGCTAAGGAGAGGGAAAGCATCCCTTGAATGCGGTGAAGGCGGCGGGAGGAGGGTACGGTCAAATCGCCAGGAAGAGGCGGGGGCAGCGAGGTTGGGGGACAGGCGGGGGACGCTTCGGGCCCCCGCGGTTTCCTACAGTGCCCGTAGCCGCCTCCCCTGGCGAAACGAGCCCCTAGATCCAGGCCAGCAGCTCTAAGGGACAAAGACCGGAGAGCGGGGACGCGGGCAGCTCTAGGGGCGGCGAGGAACACCCCAGTGCCGCCGGCAGTCCCCTCACCCTACGACTTCCGGGGGGGGCAGATATAGACTGGGAGTGAAAAAGCCCCCAGCTGTGAAGCAGGCTCGTACCAGGAAGCTCATAAACCTCTTCCTCTGCGGGAAGAACGTAAAACCCCGCCTGTCGGATTAGAGACGGGGCGTCTGTTTAACCCGAAAACTCCCGTGCACCAGCAAAGCCCGAGAGGCGCAGCCAATCTACGCGCAGCGCGGGCTTTTCGAAATGGGCACAGCTCCGGGGGCGCGGGCGGGAGCGGCCTCGAGCGCGCCCCCCGCACCCCCTCCCACCCTCCCGGCGCAACTCCCGGGCTGACAAGGGACAGAGCAGTGCCTGCGAGAGCTGCCTCCCGCCACGGGCCGGGGCGGTGAGCGCTGCCCGAAGCACAGCGGGTCCGGGATCGTACCCGGGGGGCGCCCCGCAGCTGCCCTTGAGCTTTTTCGCACCGCGCCCGCGCTGCCGGGCTGCAGCGAGCGGCACCGCGCTCTGCCGGAGCCGCCCGCGGACAACAAGGACGCGGAAGCAGCTGTGTGCACCGTTATCTGAGGGACTGCCAGCAGCAGTAGTGCCGGAGTGCGGAAGTTACACCAAGAACCACATAAAATAGTAAGAAACAGTGTTTCAGCTCTTTTCATGAAAGGTTGGGTGGCTCTTAAAAGAGCCGTTGGGGGTTGTCTGCAAGGCAGACGGGAGTTCTTCAGGACCATTTACTTCTTCTTAGGCGCCGCCTTCTTTGCCTTGGCTGCCTTTGGCTTGGCCGTCTTGGGCTTGGCAGCTTTGGGCTTCACCGCCTTTGCCTTAGCCGGGCTCTTTGCAGCCACTGCCTTTTTGGGCTTGGCAGCCTTGGTCACCTTCTTGGGGCTCTTAGCCGCCTTCTTGGTGGTGGTAGCAGCCGCCGGCTTCTTGACTTTCTTGGGGCTCTTCTTCACCACTGCCTTCTTGGGCTTCTTGGCGGCGCTAGCAGGCTTCTTGGCCGCCGGCTTCTTGGGCTTGGCCGCGGCCGCCCGCTTCTTGGGCGCCTTCTCCTTCACCTCACCGGGCTTCTTGCTGAGGCGGAAGGAGCCGGAGGCGCCGGTGCCCTTGGTCTGCACCAGGGTGCCCTTGCTGACGAGGCTCTTGAGCCCCAGCTTGATGCGGCTGTTGCTCTTTTCCACATCGTATCCACCAGCGGCCAGCGCCTTCTTGAGCGCGGCGAGGGAGAGCCCCTTGCGCTCCTTAGAAGCAGACACAGCCTTGGTGATCAGCTCGGTGACGCTGGGGCCCGCGGGCTTGCGCGCCTTGGAGCCGCCCGCCGCCTTCTTCGGCTTTTTGGCGGGAGTTGCCTTGGCCGGAGCCGGAGGAGCGGCGGCCACATCGGGAGAAGCGACGGGAGCGGTCTCAGCCATGACGCCTCCTGCGGAGCAGGCAGAACAATGGCGTGGCCGCCGCCGCCGCCCCTTTTATAGCAGCGCCGCGCGCGCTGATTGGTGCGGCCCGGCCCGGCCCGGCCCCGCCGCGCTCCTGCATCGCCCCCAGGCGCCTTCGCCTCCCAAACTCGCCGTCCCTGCTCCGTGCCGGCAGGGAGTGGGGCGCGGGCTCTGCCGGCGTTTCCCGCTGGCAGGAGGAAAAACGAGCGACCTGCGACCCGAGAAGCCCCGCGGCGCGGGGCCGTTCCTACGCAGGGACAGGGAAACTTTGGCTTTGTCTTTTAGATTAAAACCCACCCATCCCCGAGCTGGCACAGCCCGCGGGCATACTGCGGTCTGGGAGGTCCTCTCCAGAGCAGGGCCAACACCGGAGTGGTTCCAAGGGCTGAAAACCGCGCACAGCGGCGGTAACCCCGAGGAAGTAACGCAGCGGGGCCCCCTGTGAGGATTCGGGAGCTCAGCGTCCCTCCGGCCGCCCCCACGTCTGGCAGAAGCCGTCGCTTCAGCAGCGTGTGGGAAAGCCGGCATCACTTTGCGCCTGTCTGGGTGTAAAATGGAGCAAAGCACCGCCGCACCTCTCTGTGCGGGCTGATGTTCCTGGGAATATGCTTTCGATACACCCTTCGGAAAGCTGCTTCTGTCTGCTGACTTTGGGAGTCAGCATACTTACTACGGCAGTACACTGTCTTTTAATCTTAAAATATAAGAAGTATGTCCTGTGTATCGCAAATTATTAACATTCCTTGAGAAGCAGAATCTGGGGCGTAGTGAAAATTTGACCTGAGCGGTGAGGTAAAGCTGCAAACCCCGTCCTTGGTGAGTGCGACCAGGACCCTTTATTATGCAGGACTGATTTCTCTGTTCTAATGAGGGAATGTTGATGGTATTGCTCGGCTGACAGCATCAGATGACTCGCCGCTTTGATCTTTTTAGAAGAAAGATAGCTTTTTACACCGTTTCAAGAAGTCTCTTTCTCCTCGACAGTGGCAGCTCCATATCCAAACACACAAATAATCCAACAGAAAAAAAAACAACGAATTCTTGGTTTCTGCCTTCAAGCCTTCAAAAAATTCCCTACTTTTATAATTATAATAATTATTTTTAATATGAAACATTTAACAGCCTGGCTGCAATAACATTGTATCACACAATAGATAGTAGGCTATCATCAGCCACTCAAAACAGCAGAGCAGATCTGTCCAGGGCTACAAGAAATTGTAACAAGGTAAATCAAATGACTGTACAGCGTAGAATTCCAGAAGCCCGGGACTGGGAAAATATACAAACACATTGTCTTGAGTGTCCACGTTACATTAGGGAAATGTCATATTCTTTCCTATTTACACGTGTTTATGTGAAACTGAATGTCTCTAAGAAATAACAGGAACTATATCCTGACAGTAACCCCTGCTAAATGAAAGAAGATGGAAATATCACATGACCCCTCTGAACATTTTTTAATAATTGTGTTTTATTAAAGTCACTCAAAAAGCAAATCATGTGAAATCTTTACATTAAAGTATGGACTTGAATTATTCAGTAATTTAACACACATTTTTTATTTTTCTCTATTTGGAGGTGAAATGAATGAAGAAATACATGGCTATGTGAGGTGTCCCAGAGAATGCAGATCAGCCTGTAAGACAAAGGTAAATATGTCTTCTGAAAGATCTGTCTGTGATAACAAGCAAGACAGAAATGCTAGGTATGAGTTTGCAGTATTGTGTATTGTATGAACACAGAAACTAAAAAAAAATAATTGTATCTGGTGGTTATTTATTAAAATTCAGGGAATTAAGATCCTCAGGGACATTACTGAAGACTGTCTTGCAAGCAGTTCCGACACTCGGAGGAAAAGATTTTTCTAAACTAGTAGCAGTGACCTCATTGTAACAATGAACGTGGGTATGAAGTCCTCACAGAGATAGAGGAGCTAAGCACTCTCTAGTTCATTAACACTTGCACGTGTTTTTTTTGTTCTTGCTCACTTTCTTGCTTTCTTTCTGTTCAAGCTTATTACATTAAATGGCTTTCTGTCAACTCTCTGGACTTGTACAGTAAGCAATATTGTCATCCTTATCAGTCTGAAAGATTCTTAATAAACTTCACCGTAAATTGTGGCTTCTGCAATGATGAGGCTCTTGGCTTATAAGTATGTCAGTCTTATTTGATTCTTTTGTCAAATTCCTGGATATTGGCTGCAGTTCAAGGCGGGATATGCATTAGAAAATGTTCCAAAGAGCCTGTATTCTACATTTGAGGAAATTTCAAAATCACATTGTTCTTCAAACAACAGGACTTGCCTTATTACCAGGAAATATTATTATTTATAAATCACAGAAATGCCATTAAAATACAGATGAAACCTACTTCCCTGTCTTCCGGCCTTTTTCACTATCACTCTCAGAGGACCGAAACATTGCTACTGAGGAAACAGAAGCCGCATGCTGCTCCAGTGGACTGGAACTTTTAATTTTTCTTTTTCTCCTGTGTGGAGCAAACACAGTTTATGATAAAGCAATAGACCAAATACCTGCAGCTGAAGCGAACTCAGCATCACAAGAGAGGAAATGATAATAAGGAACAATTTTTGCTTAGTCAACAGTATAGGTCTAGAAATAAGGATTTTTAGATTAATAGAAATTAGGATGGGCTAGAAAGTATTGTTTTTCAGTTCTCAAATTCCCAAAGATGACTGAAGAATGAGGTGACTTAGAGCACTTTTTAAAATATCAGATTAGAACTCCATCCAGAATTGCAGAGTTAGGACATGAATGGGGCCATCTTGCCCACAGGCAGCTAGTAGTTATTGCCCTTTGGAAACTCCAGTTATGACACAAGCAAAGTTTGAGTATAGTAGAGGAAAGCCAGGATGCTTGGGAAAACCCTAATGTACTTGGAATGTCTTTTATTTCCCCAGAAGTGGCAAAAGCAGTATGTGGATTTCCCCAACACCACTGATACCAATAAGCCTAATTCCTTCTATGGTATAATTGGTCAAGCTCCTTTGCGGCCTACCGGAGCCCAAGCCTAGGTATTTCTACACTAAAAGGAGTGCCTCTCTGGTTCAATGCCAGAATGGTTCACTGCTCTAGGTTAACTATTTAATAAACAAACAAATTAATAAATGTAATTGCAACATAAAAACTTAAAAAGACTTTAATTTTCTATTATATTAACATAAAATGTCATTTGGATCTTCTGCTAAGTCTCTGCTCTACAGAGACTGAAATTTGTCCTATAATTCTTAAAGCTCCTCTTCTCCTTTAACACCGTGATTGATGAAACCTTAAAATTATCATTTGCATTATAGAACTATTTACTTAAATTCTAGTAACCACAACTATGAGACCTGATATTGGAATTTCGGAAAGCTTTCAAGAGAGCTTCCATCCAGTTCTTGAAGCTTAGAATTCATGAATAATCCCCCAAAATTCAAGGGACAGTGAATTTCTGTAATCTCAAATAGATCCCTTCCTGCTTAGCTATTTTGTGAAGATTTTAATCCTTGCATGTATGAATAGATTGGCATGTGAATACTTCAGCATATACTGATGTGGAGACAGCAGGGAAAAGTAGCAAGGTGATACATAAGTGAGTGGAAATATATTTCAGAAAGGTATGAAATAAGATGTGCATGAAATACTGCTTTCTAAGGCTCCAATAGTTGAAATAATTTAGGGACATAAACAAGAACAAAGAAGAAGGCCGACCTTTTGAAGTGATTTCAACTGTTTATTGATTCTGTGTGTACTCTTTTGACATTCATCTTACATCTGATGATCACGTTTCACATCTTCAACTCTGGTCTTCACAAGAGGTTGACTTTGTGTTTGCAACCTATAAATAATATTTTCACCCTCATATAAAAGTATTCCTGCACTAATAAAACCTCTCTGGTCTCTATAGTAATAGTCTATGTTGACGATTTATGAAGATGAAGCTAAGAAGAGTATTGTAAGAAAAGTAAAAATGCAGATAATTTAAGAGAACAGGGAACAGTTATCATTAAGAAACTCTTCAAGAAACACATCCAGAATTTACACAGGTACTTAAAAGGATATTTTCTATAGTTCGCCTATTCTTTTATAAATTATTTTTAAAATATATTAGTTATAATTTTTGCAATATATTATTTATTTCTACATCTACTAGTATTTACAAGAGTTTGGGACATAAGTAGGACCAAAATGCATAATACAAAAGGCCAACAGGAAAAAAGAAATATGGACATACCGTTCAAGTGTTTTTACACTGTAGTCATCTTCGTTGCATGCATACTGTACCCAGTACCGAAATAACTATAGATGAAAATTTCAGGGATTTTCTGCAATGCAAAAAAGAAGAAATAAAAAATATGTAAGAACAGCAACCAATCTTACAAACAAAACATACTCAAAACCTACAGGGTAATTTACACCCAAGGGTAGATATGTCAATAACGAAGAAGATGTGATGCAGAGAGACAAAAGAAGTAATAAACAAAATAATCATAATTACGAAAAAAAAAAAAAGATAAGCAGAGACAAAAAAATATATATATCAATACATGCTCCAGAACTTATTTTTCACGTCAAATCTAAAAATTATCAGAATTTATTGATGAAAATGAACTCATGCCCAGCAGATGGCAGAAGACAACAATCCAGGCAGAGGAGCAGGGATCCCGCATTGCTCGGAGACCCTGCCCTGGGGCGAGCCGGGGCCCGATGGATCGCTCCGAGGAGCCGCCACGGTCCACGGTCCCCGGCCCCCTGCGCAGGGACGCGCCGGGACTCGGTCCAGTGAGGCAGGGCGGAGGGAGCACGCCGATCTCGGGGGCGAGCTCGGCCCCGGAGAGAAAGAAGCCGGAGCGCCACCGCCCCGCCCGGAGCCGCCGGGGACCGGGAGGGGCGCGGCCGAGGCGGGGCCGGGGCCGGGGCCGGGGCCGGGGCCGGGGCTGCGGCGGGGCCCCGGGAGGTGCCCGAGAGAGGCGGTGGAGGGCGGAGGGCGGAGGGCGGAGGCCCCGCCCCGCCCCGCCCCGCCCCGGCCGCAGGAGGGGACGCGCCGCCGGGACCGCCCCCGCCTCGCGCCCGCCCCTGCTTCCAACCAGGTCGGCTCCCCCGCTATAAAGGGCGCGGCGCGGCAGCGGGCCGCTCACAGCTCGGCTCAGGCAGCGGCAGCGGCACCATGTCCGGCAGAGGCAAGGGCGGGAAGGGGCTCGGCAAGGGGGGCGCCAAGCGGCACCGCAAGGTGCTGCGCGACAACATCCAGGGCATCACCAAGCCGGCCATCCGGCGCCTGGCGCGGCGCGGCGGCGTCAAGCGCATCTCGGGGCTCATCTACGAGGAGACGCGCGGCGTGCTCAAGGTCTTCCTGGAGAACGTGATCCGCGACGCCGTCACCTACACCGAGCACGCCAAGCGCAAGACGGTCACGGCCATGGACGTGGTCTACGCCCTCAAGCGCCAGGGACGCACCCTCTACGGCTTCGGCGGCTAAAGCGCGCAGGCAGCTGCTTCTCGGACCCTCTCGACACCCCAAAGGCTCTTTTAAGAGCCGCCCACCTTCTCTTCAGAAAGAGCTGTATCGCGTTTGGTCGGGTTCTTGAAGCTGTTTCTGTACAGAAGTATGTTGCAACTAGTTTCTACCCGCCCCACTAAGGTTTTGGTGCCTAGCACCGTATCGTATCGTGGTGCTTGAGGCTGTTTCGCAGGGCTCTGTTACGTAATTCCCTTCCCACTTCCCTCGCTGCTCTTCGCGTTTAGCAGCCGCTTCCGGGACAAACTGGTTGGGCTGCTTGTTAACTGAGCGCTGTACGAGCCGGTGGCCCTTCCGAGGGAGGCGCCCACCGCTACTGAGAGCAAGCCTGCAATGTGCTGGGCGTAGGCTCCGATCCTCCCAGGGCTGTAGCCACGTCCGGAAGAGCCGCGAGCGAAGGGGGGGCCCTAGCGAGCAAGGGGGGAGGAAGGTATCCGCCTTGTCAAGCACCCTGAGGGCATGGGGGAGGCCACTCTTCCCTCCCAGTGGCTCCAGCCCACAGAAAAAAGCACAGCGACCACGCGCGCTGGGCTCGCTTTAGGAGGCGGAGCGCCCTCACCCTTTGAAAAGCCCGCGCGGGGCAGCCACAGGCTCCAACTGCTCCCGCGCCACGGGCGGCTCTGCTCGAGCCCGGCTCGCCGCAGCTGGCGGCGCCTGGGCTGAGAGCGCTGCTCCGGGGGTGAGTGCGGGGCCTACGAGGAAGGGCCGAGGCTGCCCGGCCGCAACCGGGCTCTCCCATGTAGAGCCTGGGCGTTAGAGCAGGGCAAGACTCCCGCACACTTCTCGTCAGAAGGGCGGGCGTACACCCCCTCTCCTCTCTCTCTGTACCTCTTCAACAGGAGCGTCTCAAGCTCTTTCTCGAGGCTGTGGGTGGCTCTGAAAAGAGCCTTTGGGTTTCAGTGGTCCGCGCCGGGCCTGTCTCCGGGGCCGCTTTACTTGCTCTTTGCCTTGTGGCTTTCGGTCTTCTTGGGCAGCAGCACGGCCTGGATGTTGGGCAGCACCCCGCCCTGCGCGATGGTGACCTTGCCCAGCAGCTTGTTGAGCTCCTCGTCGTTGCGGATGGCCAGCTGCAGGTGGCGGGGGATGATGCGCGTCTTCTTGTTGTCGCGGGCCGCGTTGCCCGCCAGCTCCAGGATCTCGGCCGTCAGGTACTCCAGCACGGCCGCCAGGTACACCGGGGCGCCGGCGCCCACCCGCTCCGCGTAGTTGCCCTTGCGCAGCAGCCGGTGCACGCGGCCCACGGGGAACTGCAGCCCGGCCCGCGACGAGCGCGACTTGGCCTTGGCCCGCGCCTTCCCGCCCTGCTTCCCGCGGCCTGACATCGCTGCTCGCTCTCTGCGCGCTGCACACACACCCGACGAGAAGCCCTCTCCGAGTGAATTACCCGCGCCCCGCGGCCCGCCCTTATATCCCTTCCCCTTGCGCGGCCCGCGCCTCCTGATAGGCCCAGGCGCACCCGGGGAGCGCGCAGCCAATGCCCGAGCGAATCTCGCCCTCACCAATCGGCACGGCACAGCGACCCTTCCCCCCACCTCTCCTTCTCGGCCCAGCCAATGACGCCGCGGGACGCACCGGGCGGCTCCGCTCCGATCGCGGTGCGAAAACTCGGCGCCAGCCGCTGCAGCCCTCTTCCGCGCCGGCCCCCGTCCTTCTCGTCCCTTTTGTCACCGCTCCTTTTTCCTACGGCATCTCTGCCGCTAAGGGGGGGGGGGGGGGCGAGTGGATGACAAACCTGGGGGATTTGAGAATGGGGGCAGGGAGAAATGTTTGGGCGGGTGCCTCTCAGCGGGTGAGGGGAGATCCGGCAAAGGAAACATGGTATCTCCTTGTTTGTACTTATAATAACCATTTATAATTTAGAAACGATTTTCAGAAGGATGATCTGCTTTACCTGATACCTACACCTTGAAGATATAGTTCACAATTATATTCCAATAAAGAGTGCCACAGCTCTTTTTACGGTTTATGTATTGGCTCTTAAAAGAGCCTTTGGGATGATGATAGTTGTCGTGTAAAATTGAAATTTTGTGACTGAAATCTGCTTATGCACGCTCCCCGCGGATGCGGCGGGCGAGCTGGATGTCCTTGGGCATGATGGTGACGCGCTTGGCGTGGATGGCGCACAGGTTGGTGTCCTCGAAGAGCCCCACCAGGTAGGCCTCGCTCGCCTCCTGCAGCGCCATCACGGCCGAGCTCTGGAAGCGCAGGTCGGTCTTGAAGTCCTGCGCGATCTCGCGCACCAGCCGCTGGAAGGGCAGCTTGCGGATCAGCAGCTCCGTCGACTTCTGGTAGCGGCGGATCTCGCGCAGCGCCACCGTGCCGGGCCGGTAGCGGTGCGGCTTCTTCACGCCGCCCGTGGCCGGCGCGCTCTTGCGGGCCGCCTTGGTGGCCAGCTGCTTGCGGGGCGCCTTCCCGCCCGTCGACTTACGCGCCGTCTGCTTTGTACGCGCCATCGCTAGCAACAGCTACTGCAAGCGAAGAAACAAAAGGTAGTGAGAACGCGTTCGCACACTGCCTGTATATATAGCAGCGTTCCCAGCTCTGATAGGCGGATACATGCACGCTGAATCTCATTGGTGGATTCTAATTTTAAATTTACCGCCTTTGGAAAAGACCACCCCCTGGTTCCGTCTTTGTCCTTTCTATGTACTTAGTCACACGGATAATTTCTGATACACGGTATCAACTTGTATTTCCATTTCAGGAATATATCCACATACTACCTAAAGATTCTTTACAAAAGCTTAAATATATTTTACTTTCCCTTCTGCATATTTCTTTATTAACCCTATGCAGAAAAAAAAAATGTATGTTTTCAGCATCGATGTTTTCATGCAGAAAGGCTTTAGTTTATCGTTAAGTTCTAAAAAGCCTTACTTTAACTTTTTGAAATATTGCAGTAAAAAAGAAATCAGAAGGCAGGAAACAATGGTATCGAAGATACATAAAAATTAGGAAATGTGTAATGGAATTAAAGTGAAAAAATCTACTCTATTTTTTTCTGATGATGTGATAACAACACTTTAATTTTAATCAGAGGACTAGACGCTGTTTAAAGTCATTGAATCTTTGTGAATTCGACTGAAGCTACCGCGTTTCGTCTGCCAGACCCCCCACCCCTCTGCCCTCTGAGAGTCCTCCAAAGACACACAGATCTGCATTTCCCTCTCTGCATCCCCCCCGCCTCGGCGATCGAGCAGCCGAGAGCGATTGGTGAGGGCGAGATTCGCTCGGGCATTGGCTGCGCGCTCCCCGGGTGCGCCTGGGCCTATCAGGAGGCGCGGGCCGCGCAAGGGGAAGGGATATAAGGGCGGGCCGCGGGGCGCGGGTAATTCACTCGGAGAGGGCTTCTCGTCGGGTGTGTGTGCAGCGCGCAGAGAGCGAGCAGCGATGTCAGGCCGCGGGAAGCAGGGCGGGAAGGCGCGGGCCAAGGCCAAGTCGCGCTCGTCGCGGGCCGGGCTGCAGTTCCCCGTGGGCCGCGTGCACCGGCTGCTGCGCAAGGGCAACTACGCGGAGCGGGTGGGCGCCGGCGCCCCGGTGTACCTGGCGGCCGTGCTGGAGTACCTGACGGCCGAGATCCTGGAGCTGGCGGGCAACGCGGCCCGCGACAACAAGAAGACGCGCATCATCCCCCGCCACCTGCAGCTGGCCATCCGCAACGACGAGGAGCTCAACAAGCTGCTGGGCAAGGTCACCATCGCGCAGGGCGGGGTGCTGCCCAACATCCAGGCCGTGCTGCTGCCCAAGAAGACCGAAAGCCACAAGGCAAAGAGCAAGTAAAGCGGCCCCGGAGACAGGCCCGGCGCGGACCACTGAAACCCAAAGGCTCTTTTCAGAGCCACCCACAGCCTCGAGAAAGAGCTTGAGACGCTCCTGTTGAAGAGGTACAGAGAGAGAGGAGAGGGGGTGTACGCCCGCCCTTCTGACGAGAAGTGTGCGGGAGTCTTGCCCTGCTCTAACGCCCAGGCTCTACATGGGAGAGCCCGGTTGCGGCCGGGCAGCCTCGGCCCTTCCTCGTAGGCCCCGCACTCACCCCCGGAGCAGCGCTCTCAGCCCAGGCGCCGCCAGCTGCGGCGAGCCGGGCTCGAGCAGAGCCGCCCGTGGCGCGGGAGCAGTTGGAGCCTGTGGCTGCCCCGCGCGGGCTTTTCAAAGGGTGAGGGCGCTCCGCCTCCTAAAGCGAGCCCAGCGCGCGTGGTCGCTGTGCTTTTTTCTGTGGGCTGGAGCCACTGGGAGGGAAGAGTGGCCTCCCCCATGCCCTCAGGGTGCTTGACAAGGCGGATACCTTCCTCCCCCCTTGCTCGCTAGGGCCCCCCCCTTCGCTCGCGGCTCTTCCGGACGTGGCTACAGCCCTGGGAGGATCGGAGCCTACGCCCAGCACATTGCAGGCTTGCTCTCAGTAGCGGTGGGCGCCTCCCTCGGAAGGGCCACCGGCTCGTACAGCGCTCAGTTAACAAGCAGCCCAACCAGTTTGTCCCGGAAGCGGCTGCTAAACGCGAAGAGCAGCGAGGGAAGTGGGAAGGGAATTACGTAACAGAGCCCTGCGAAACAGCCTCAAGCACCACGATACGATACGGTGCTAGGCACCAAAACCTTAGTGGGGCGGGTAGAAACTAGTTGCAACATACTTCTGTACAGAAACAGCTTCAAGAACCCGACCAAACGCGATACAGCTCTTTCTGAAGAGAAGGTGGGCGGCTCTTAAAAGAGCCTTTGGGGTGTCGAGAGGGTCCGAGAAGCAGCTGCCTGCGCGCTTTAGCCGCCGAAGCCGTAGAGGGTGCGTCCCTGGCGCTTGAGGGCGTAGACCACGTCCATGGCCGTGACCGTCTTGCGCTTGGCGTGCTCGGTGTAGGTGACGGCGTCGCGGATCACGTTCTCCAGGAAGACCTTGAGCACGCCGCGCGTCTCCTCGTAGATGAGCCCCGAGATGCGCTTGACGCCGCCGCGCCGCGCCAGGCGCCGGATGGCCGGCTTGGTGATGCCCTGGATGTTGTCGCGCAGCACCTTGCGGTGCCGCTTGGCGCCCCCCTTGCCGAGCCCCTTCCCGCCCTTGCCTCTGCCAGACATGGTGCCGCTGCCGCTGCCTGAGCCGAGCTGTGAGCGGCCCGCTGCCGCGCCGCGCCCTTTATAGCGGGGGAGCCGACCTGGTTGGAAGCAGGGGCGGGCGCGAGGCGGGGGCGGTCCCGGCGGCGCGTCCCCTCCTGCGGCCGGGGCGGGGCGGGGCGGGGCGGGGCCTCCGCCCTCCGCCCTCCGCCCTCCACCGCCTCTCTCGGGCACCTCCCGGGGCCCCGCCGCAGCCCCGGCCCCGGCCCCGGCCCCGGCCCCGGCCCCGCCTCGGCCGCGCCCCTCCCGGTCCCCGGCGGCTCCGGGCGGGGCGGTGGCGCTCCGGCTTCTTTCTCTCCGGGGCCGAGCGTGACTGCATACGCTTCTCCAATATTATTTTTTAATTCTACATATTGTTTTTAAAATAAACATTTATAATTTAATATTATTAGTAATTAATATTAAAATCAATACAATTACAATTTTCTCTTATTTCCTGTTAAGTGGGCTGTTTGACACACAGGATACTTGGTAAACCAAGGAGTACTTGAGTGGTAATCAGTTGTGTGAAAGCAATCAGTTTTCATGCACCTGGAAGCAAATCTCTGAATTTTACCTACAGAGATCATGCATTTATTAGTAAGTATAATAACCAGATACAGTTTTCTAGCTTAAAATATCTGTCCACTAATTTGGTTACATGCCTACCATGCATGCTACTCACTCCGAAGTTTGTTTTTTTGTCCCTGCAAATCTCTAAATCTAGTCCTACACTCTCCTCGATTCATAAATGAAGGTAGCATGTAATAAAGTTTGTGGCTGGGATAATGCACACAGCGTGTCTCCCAATATCCCCTGGAGCACCCATGAATTTAGAATTATCATTGCCACTTCCAGTGGCTTCTTTCTGTCATGTTTACAAGATTCTTGGGGACTGCTCTTGAGAGCAGAAGCTGGGATGTCACTGGGTTACTGTGTTTCCAGGTGATAGCTTCTCTGAAATATTGCATTCAAAACACCCTGCATGCTGCACTAGGCAACTGTAGGAAAGCCATTTTCTCCCAGTCCATTGTTGTAAGTTCAAGAAAGCCTTTTGTCATTCATTCCAAGATATTTGTCTGCATCATAAATAACCCATTTCCTTATATAAGTGACTATGCTACATGAGTTTGATACATGAGCCTGAGAACTAACTTAAGCACAAGTAAGAAATAGAATCAATTTCCAGATGGGAAAAAAAAAAATCTTAGCTCACCTCTGCGCAACCATGAATTAGTCAAAGACCCATGTTAGCCACTTTTTGAATCAAGCAAATTGTGTGTGTGTTGCTGACAACTGCTGTTGCTAAGATGTGAACCATGTCTCAGTACTTCTGAGGTCATATTGCAAGAACTCAATGGTAGTGCTGAGCACTGGCTGCTAAATGTAAGATGTGATGGGTCACCCCAAGGCCTTATGCTAGCATCTGGTTTGTGCTACAGGCCATTAAGAAAGCCATTTCTATGCCTTCACCTCAGGTTAGAGAAAAGTGTGCATCTTATTGTAGAAGCTGGCTATGCCTGACACTCAGACTGTGGTATCGATGTCGAGTCCATGATGGGCTTTATCAGCACGGAGCTGGAGTTGATCCTTTTTTTCTCTCCTGTGTCTGGAGTGTTGCTGAAGATTAAGTCACAAAGATCCTGGTCATGCTTAAAAAGGATTATACATCCATCTAGATCACTGCTACTAATTGGATGAAAATTAGTCATGCACATCAAATGCACAACAAAAGTGACTACTTCAGCTATGTGCATGTGTACCTCCATGACTGCAAAGATCTGACATCATTCTGAGTGGATAGGTACTTTTTTTTATTATTATTTTTTTCTTTTCATGTAATATGTATTTGTTGCTGTGATACAACCTCACAACTGAAAATCAGTCATCACAACAGTTAAAGCTATACCTCAGTTTCTGCTGGCTGTCCTTGCAGGGCTCAAACCCCTCTGGGGCTGTAAGATTTGCATAATTCCAGTATGGAGAGTGTGACTACAATCCTGATACACACCTCATTATCCAGAGACAGAGGAAAGCCTGTCAAGATGAAAGGCTCTGGGAACTCTGACAAGCCTTTCTCTAGCTGGCATTGGCATTGGTTCTGTCTCAGTCATGGTGACTCCAGGAGGGAAGGTCTGTGCAAGTGATGGGATCTAAAAATATAATGATGAGGTAATTCTTTCCCAGCACCTTTCAGCTCAGATATTTTACACAGGAATCTCTCTGCCTGGCCTTGAAGGCTTCTGATTTTTTCCTCTGTCCTGTCAAATTACTTGTCGTTCCCTCCCCAGTAGACATATTCTCTTCACCTCTCCTCAGCCACAAGAAAGGGTGTTTAGCCTTCCTACTGTGCTGGTTGCCACTTTGTCCCACTTCATCTGCACCATAGAAAGTACGTTTTTCAGCTTTTTGCAAACACATACAGACAGGTCACTTAACTGCATATAAACGGGATTCTTCTCAAATAAATAGATAAATCCCACTTAGTATACATGTCCATCAACTGTTCCCCCATCTCCCACACTCACTTTCAATGTCCCTGTTCCTCAGCTTCTTATTATATGTCATGCTAAATCATGTAATGATTTAGTATCTCTCATGTAATACTAAATCATGTAATCATGATACTAAATCTGTATACAGAGAAAGTCAATAAACACTGGATAAAAAATCCATTGAGGGCTCTCCAGTTCAAAGACATCCCCTCTGGCTCACGGTGCCTCTGGCCTACAAATCATTAGGAGTTAAGAGATCATTTTGGTGAGACAGTGTTCTTACACACTTTTTTTTTTTTTTTTTTTTAATTTAGCTGGCCTCTGTCACAGATGGGATATTGGCCCACAAGACAGTTTTTTGTGAATGACTCAGTTCTTGCAGTGTTATGATAACAAGTCACTATCTAGAATACATTACAAAGGGCAGCAGAATCTCAAGGCTGCCCCAGTCATATTGCTCATTCATTTCTCCCTGCTTAGGATCCAGGATTCCTTAACTGCAGAATCAAGTTCAACTACTACACCTTGTATTCCTCCTCTGTCCCCTCCCAGAGTTATGTCTTATGTGTCCCTAATACTGACCTTATCTGAGCATGAGCAAATGTCTCCCTCATCACTGAAGAGGCCATAACCAGGTGTTCCTGTCACCCTAGTGGGAAGGAAGTTACAAAAAAAGAGATAAAATCATTTTCAATAATCACCATGTTAAGAGAATAAATATGTTGTAAAATAAAAAGAGAAAAACCTAAAAAGTAATATTTTTAAAGTATAAGAATGCTTTACTTTTTCCTCGGTGTCAAAAGCAAACAAATATTTCTGGCTTTGTACAGTGATGTGGCTGACAGCAGTAACCCTTGAAAGCTTTTCCATGCACCCAAGGAAGCCAAAACCTCTTTTCTCCTAAAGAATTAATTAAAGAACGAGCAGAGATTACACCTTTGTCTCCACTTAGGTTTTGGTACAAATGTTTATCCTACACTGTTATGTTTTTTGTTTGTTTTTTGGTTTGTTGGTTGTTGCTTCTTTTTTTCTTCCATTTTTTCTTTTTCTCTCTTCCTGCCCCCCTCCCACCAGCAGATGTTTATTTAAGTGAATATGCATTAAATGTAGACAGTTGGTATTAGAATTACTCAAATAATGAGCAGACCCTTCTCTCAACAGACTTGGATTATGGGGACTATGAATTTTCCTTCCTTGTAAGGGCCTCCTATTGCAGTTTGGGTAAATCCACAAACCCCAAAACCCACCTGGCTTCTTTTCACTTGCTACCTCTATAGAGCTGGACAGAGGCTGATCCCTGCCCATAGCTGCTTAGTGCTGGCTTTGTTTCCTGGTCTTTAAACCTTATAGTTAAATGGAAGGTGTTACAGACTTCTAAATTTAAACAACACACTAGTTAAGCTTATTATTCTGCTCTTTATTTCATGTACAAATCAACAAAAGATTCACTACATTTTCAGCATGTAAGAAACAAAACAAACAAACAAAAAAACTGTATCAGGAAGGCCAAGGTTTAGACTTTAATACACTTAACTACTTAACTACTTCCTCAGACTAGCATACACATGGCAGGTTGCAGGCAAAATACATGAAAAAATAAAGTGCTGGGACTTCTTGAATGTGCCCATCCTGTACACACATATCTCACTCAGCAGCCTGTGAAGCCAAATTCCTGACTTCCTAGCTGTCTGATAGCAGGAGTGCTGAGTGACGGCCCTCACTTGTTTATTGTAGGGAAATAGGGGCACCTGCCAGCCCTAGCAGTGTCTCTGGCAGTCTGGGTGACCTCCTAACCAGGGACAGTGCCTCTGTGGCACCAGCGTTTAGCTTTCACAGCTGTGAAGCATGTGCTATAAAAAACATAAGCTAAAGCACAGCATTTAATACCTCTGCAAAACCTTTTTTTTTTTTTCTGTTTTCTAAAGGAAGACAGCAAGCCTATGTCACTGCCAACCTAATGCTGCCTTGTGATACTCCTGCTCTAGAACGATGGCACAAACAGCCCTATCTGGAGCAAAGACCTGTTTCACCCCCACAGCTCAGTAAAACTGGCAAGGCAGCATCCCTTAGCAAAAGCAACTTCACAAGCTGTATGACAAAACACTTTGGCTCTCAGTGATGGTGTGTGCCAAGCCTACATGGTATTTGGGTACCACTGTCACTGCTTGTGTGACAAAAAAAAAAAAAAAAAAAAAAAAAGGTGGTTGTTGGGTTGCAACCCAAATCTACCTTGCATCTTGTCTCATCAGCACCTGGGGTGTTATCCATCAGGGTGGACTGCAGACCTGCTCTGTATGCATGTACCAACCTAAAGTCACTTTGTTCCCTGAGAAATGTCAAACAGAGCTCTAACTGGAGGTAGAGGAGCATGTAGATTGATCATATTGTTCCCTGCAAGCACCAGTGCTGCTCTTAGCAGTATTCACAGGGCGTACAGGCACACACATAGGAAAGGGTGGAGAGCAGAAAAGGTGAAGAATTGCCAAGGGGTTATGGGGAGTAAGAGCAGGCTGCTCAGCATTGCTCTGTGTGGGCTGCTCACTGGTCTGAGAAGTCAGACCTCCGTGCTGATGGAGACACTACTCTGAAAGGACAATGTGGTAGCACACTTTCTTAATGACATTCACTGTTATTAAATGAGGGTAAAAGAAAAGCACGAGCAATTCGGGTGGAAAGGAGTTCTTTGTGTAGCAATGGATGGTTGAGCTTCTGTTCTTGTTGCTTACATATCACAGACAGCTTGTCTCAGGGCCTGACATTCTTGATCTATGGCTGATGACTACATTCAAAGCATGTCAGGGTGGTCCAGAAGTTCATCTGTCAAATGCCTTACTTTAGTTTTGGAAGACCAGAGTTCTTTAAGACATGAATAATACTGTTCTTTGATAGCTGACTGACAATGAGGACCTTTTCTCTGCCGATGTGTGAGAAAAGTAAAAATATTTTAACCTGGTCAACAGTAGAGGCTCCTGTGTGGTACGGAGCAAAGTGCATCTTTTTTCCCCCTTGCTCTGGGGGAAGGTTTTGGCCTCCAAATTTTTGTTGCTTATTTTCCCTTCCCCTAAGTACCAAGGGGAATGCCCACCAAGAAGGGCATCCTTCCCTGTTCCTTTGACTATTGCCATATCCAGGTTAAAGACTAGGTTTTCAGTTCCAAAATGACACGGCATAGCAATGTCAATGCAGGGAGGCCTCAATGAGTGCCCCATCCCTTAACCAAGAGTACAGGGAGGAGTGTGCAGCATTCCAGAAAGCTGAGTCTACAGAGACAGTCACCCACTGCCCTACCCTACTTGTCCTGCCCACTACAGATGCTTGGCCCTATGCTGGCTTAAAAAGCCCTGCATGGCTTCATTACACCTGGGAGTCTTCCTCAGCATCAGCAGCAAAAGCAACACTGGTGTTATGTAGGCAAAGACTTGAAGAACTGCAATGAGTTTGTAATTTGGTAGGTACTACTTTGAAATTGCACAGCAAAGGGTTAAAAAGCTGTTAAACTGTGCTGGCTGGTTGGATCACAAGAGTTATTACATTTGTAACTCGGATAAAGATGAAGTCACTGAGGGTAAGTAAGACATGGGTGTAACGTTGTAATATGAGTGTAATCACGGTTGCAGGGAGTATTTACACCTCATTCCTGAGGAACATGTACACAGGAGTGCAGCACACAGCATAAAGACCCTCACTGAAATCTCTGGAAACTGTTGCTTGGAGGAAAGGAAGGGACTGTGCTGCTTGGGCATACCCACTGTACTTTCTCCAGCTGTCTAAGAAAGATCCATCACAGGACTCTTCCACAGCTGGTGGAGTAGACCATGAACCATGTTTGCATGGCTAGCTCTCATGCTAATGCCTCCTAACCAAATTCCTTGAGAACAACCGCCATGTTACCCTGCACTAATGCACACATATCTAAATATAACCCAGAGATCATATTCTGAGGAACAAGTACTGGCAGGTCCTAAACTGGAGATGGGAATGTGATAGTTCTCACGTGCTGCACCATCTCTTGGCTGTGGTTTGTGTCTCCTTGCTTACACCAAGAGGTCTTAATAGAAAAATGCAAAAGTTGGACAGAACTGGACATCTGAAGGGAAGTGACTTGTAGTGCTCAGATTGCAATCATGTACAGGTTTGTGATGTAGTGTGGCCTGCTGGGCTGCCCACAAGGTGAGAAGAATTGAAGTCATTCAGATGTAGCAGATATTACAGTGATGATCTCTCTAAAGTCACCTCTGGAGATCCTTATGTCATTCTCCTCCTTTTTTAATGAATGAGGAAGTCTACCTCCCTCCACTCTCCTTATTGGGAAAACCAAACTGCAGGCAAGAGTTTAGGTAGGGGCCTATTGAGGTCTTTCTATAACAAAATATGCCTAAAATGCCTAACATGCATAAAATAAGATTATTTTTTTTTTTCCTTTTTCTCACTTGCTCACCTAGAGATTAAACTGTGATTCCTGTTTCCTTTAGAATCCTTCATCACCTTTTTTATTTGCCTGATTACATTTCTCCATTCCTTCTTACCTATCTGTTCTGACTGTGGAGCAAACTCTTTTTCAAACTCCCAAATGCATTATAGCTTTCCACAATATTGGTCCTGCATATATTTCTTTCAAGTAGAGATGATATGCTACAAACACAGTTCTGTGTTGCTGAAGTTATTTTCCACCTTTGCCGGAGAGCCACTAGAAAAGAAAGAGCAGAACCTAGTGTTATCCCCATGTCATGAAATTTATGAAGTTACTTCAGTTTATTTTAAAGTGGCAAGCTGTAACTGTTGTAGATCAGAAGCTCCTACCCATATTATTAGCTGGCCCTTCTGGGAAAGGGAGAGGGTAGCAAGTGCTGGGAGAAAGGCTAGGCAGACAATTGGGACAGTGACCATCTTAGCCACTTCGGTTTCAGCCCCCAATAAACACAAATCAACACCTTGTGAAGCCACAACTGAGGGGTGCAGTATTTAAATCTCCTTCAGTGAAGCCTACTGAAGTTAATGCATATGAGTTCAGAATAACAAGATTGGGCAGGAACGGTTTTCATGCTGCAGGCATGTCATACATGATCTACACCTTTCTTCTGTCTTCTGTGCCGTGAAGTCTCTTGGCAGCTGTTAAATGTCATCTCCAAGCCCTGCTAGATGTTGCCCTATGTAATCAAGTCACTGGAACATCTCATTCATTGGTTTATGAGCACGTGTAGAAAATGAGCTAACAAAAAATCTTATTTTACTGCAATTTTGGTAACTGATGGAGGTATGTCTTCAATATCCACATTCAGTCCGATATATTTCATTCTCATATCCTTCTCTTGTGCTGCATAATTTTTACAAACAAGATCCAGAAAGCTCCAATGAGATACCTCCTTCTATCACCTTCCTCTTGTAACATTACAGAGCTCAAGTGCACTTTTCCTGCAATCCTTTTCCTTATAGTTTTGTCTTCTAGGATGCAGGTTGCATTGCTTCTCTTTATAGTGTTTGGTTTTGTAATCAGTGAAACCCAATTTAACAGAAAACTAACGTTTTCGTGTTGTATTCATGTTTAGTGTTGACAAAGCAGCAGCTGTAAATGAAAAAAAAAAAAAAAAGTGGAAATAGAATTACACTTATCTAAAGTTAAGCATTTATACAATTTGAAATTTTGGTTGCCAATATCTGCATAAATTGTGTTTACATCTGTGCTATATCTGGTGATATCAAAGAAAATGAGAAAGCTAAGTTTAAGTGTAATATTTGTGTGATTCTTAAATAACTATTAAAAGGCAATGGATAATATGCTTCTTTATAAAAAGGTACAGATTCAGTAGTATTATTCCAGAACTCCATCCTGTTTTCAGCAGATTACATGATCTTGAACCAGATATCAATATTGATTGAATTCTTCCTGGTTCTTTAGGAGTGAACTATGGCCTACCACTCCCCTAATTGAAACCCAGGTTATCACAATAAGTTCTTGTCAGGAAAGCAGTTCCTCATTTCTATGACTGTAAAATGCCTAAGAAAGAATTAGGTGGGCTTTTTTTTCTTTTTTCTTTTTTGAACGGTGAGAAGATTCAGCATTGGCTTTGTTGAAACCTTTGTTTCAATACACTGTCTGAGAGGCACAGAAAAAAAAAAAAAAAAAAAAAAAAAGTAATGTGGTTTTAAATTTTCCAGCTATTACAAAAAATACACAACAAGATAATGCTTTCTGGGCAGTAAGAACCTAACTACATAACTGCTACGTTAGGTCCTCCACATCTTAAATTACTAGAGACACAAAAGTAATATCAATAAAAATAACCAGAAGTTTAGGAGATTGCTTTCTGTTAGAATGCTGCTGTTTTGTAATGTAGGGTATTGAGTTACTTGAAATAGAAATGCAATGTGAAAAAAAATAATCTTGATCCACTTAATAATTAGTACAGAAATTCATATGGAAAACAAACAAAGGAAAAAAAGCACAAGGCAGCAGGGTAACTTTGCCTCCCTTCTAGTGAAATTCCAAGAAGACAAAATAAAACAACTACATGTTCATAGATTTCCAAACATTAACAAATTGCTTATGGCTGTATAATAAGTGCAATAGGAGGTAGTATGAGACACTATTTCAATAGACTTTAGCGTTTTAGGAGGTAAAACACATGGTCAAAGGAACCGGTTCTTAATCCATATTCAGAGCTGAAAGAGGAGTCTGTGTTACTTCCTCCTCTTCAAAATCAATTTAAACAGTCAAAATAGCTTTAAATCGGCAGATTTCGGTTTAGACCACAAGAAAACCCTCTAAAGAATCAGATATAGCCGTTGCCGTGACATTTATGTCGAAAGGAAATTTTTAATTTGCAATGAAAAACAAAAGTTTCTCTCTTCAGAGGTCTCTCCAGCAGCAGCACACGGGATTTCTGGCTTCTCCTTTATCTCAGGACGCGTGTCCGCGGCTGGAAACTCTCCCGAACGCAAGTACCTGGTCTTCTCCTCCCTCCCCGGGGAGATGGGGCGATTTGGTGGCAGAAATTCCGAGGAAAATACACTTTTGTTAGTCCAAAGAAACACAAATCGAGCACACCGAAGGGCTCCCCGGCCGTGCAGCGGGGCGGGCTCTGCAACGCACCAATCACCGCGCGGCTCCTCTCTAAAAATACGAGCATCTGACCCGCGCCAGCCCAATTGTGTTCGCCTGCTCCGCAGAGGACGCCGCCGCGATGTCCGAGACCGCTCCCGCCGCCGCTCCCGATGCGCCCGCGCCCAGCGCCAAGGCCGCCGGCAAGAAGCCGAAGAAGGCGGCGGGCGGCTCCAAGGCGCGCAAGCCCGCGGGCCCCAGCGTCACCGAGCTGATCACCAAGGCCGTGGCCGCCTCCAAGGAGCGCAAGGGGCTCTCCCTCGCCGCGCTCAAGAAGGCGCTGGCCGCCGGCGGCTACGACGTGGAGAAGAACAACAGCCGCATCAAGCTGGGGCTCAAGAGCCTCGTCGGCAAGGGCACCCTGGTGCAGACCAAGGGCACCGGCGCCTCCGGCTCCTTCCGCCTCAGCAAGAAGCCCGGCGAGGTGAAGGAGAAGGCGCCCAAGAAGCGGGCGGCCGCGGCCAAGCCCAAGAAGCCGGCGGCCAAGAAGCCCGCCAGCGCCGCCAAGAAGCCCAAGAAGGCGGCGGTGAAGAAGAGCCCCAAGAAAGCCAAGAAGCCTGCAGCCACCGCCACCAAGAAAGCAGCCAAGAGCCCCAAGAAGACCGCCAAGGCTGGCCGCCCCAAGAAGGCAGCAAAGAGCCCGGCTAAGGCAAAGGCGGTGAAGCCCAAAGCTGCCAAGCCCAAGGCAGCCAAGCCGAAAGCAGCCAAGGCAAAGAAGGCAGCGCCCAAGAAGAAGTAAATTATCCTCGAAGAGTTCTGCTGTACATATTTTGTTATCCAACGGCTCTTTTAAGAGCCACCCACACTTTCCCTAAAGGAGCTGAGGCACCGAGGTCGTCAGTCACCTGCAGCAAGGATCCAGAAATTCGTAAGTCGTCAGAGGTCAATTGTCTTTTTCCCCTGCGATTTCTGAAGCGAACCCTAACGAGCACGGTATAGCGCGGCGGCTTTAGGGAAGTGTAGACTTTTGCATCTTTTGCCGAGTAATTGGTTTGACTGCCACGACGAAATGTTTTATAATGATTTGATAAAAATCGGATGTAACTTTTTTTAAGTATATATTTTGTAACAAAAGTAATGGATTTGCCAGGCACGCTACTACTGAGCCATGTCTAATGTATTGTATTATTTCTTAAGGTGCCTCTTTAAATGCTTTGTGTACTACGGGGGGAGGAGGGGAGGCTTTTTCTTACCGCCCCGAAAACAGCCCTGAGCTCTCCAATTCCTTTTGTCCTCTTTGAGAAAGAAAAGAAGCTTTAGGTATTGGAAAAGCCCGCCCTGACCAAGGATTGGCCAGCGCCGAGCCCAGCCCGCTGCCCCCTTCCCCCTCCCCGCGCGCTTCCCCGGAGAAGATCGCGGCTGGTGCGGCGGCTGCTGCCGCCCGTAAGGAAGGAAAACGCGGAAGGGGGACGGAGGCGGGACTTAACACCGAAATGGGTTGTTCTCGCTTTCTGCGGTTTGAGAACTAAACGTATTCTGTCTCGTCCCTGGAGGAGTTTGTTTCGGGAGAACATTATGGCACGACTTTGTTAACAAAAACATGGAAAGCGTTGCTACTATGGCCCAAACAAAAATACCGATAATAAACATATGAAAAAAAAAAAAACAACACAGCACGGCTTGAGTAGTTCATGCAACTGCGTAAGTGTATTACGGATTCCTGAGCTCTTCTATGATTTTGTGGGTGGCTCTGAAAAGAGCCTTTTAATTATCATCTCGAGGTGTGACAACGCGCAGCCTTCCTGTTGCATTCACTTGGCCTTGGCCTTGTGGCTGTCGGTCTTCTTGGGCAGCAGCACGGCCTGGATGTTGGGCAGCACCCCGCCCTGCGCGATGGTGACCTTGCCCAGCAGCTTGTTGAGCTCCTCGTCGTTGCGGATGGCCAGCTGCAGGTGGCGGGGGATGATGCGCGTCTTCTTGTTGTCGCGGGCCGCGTTGCCCGCCAGCTCCAGGATCTCGGCCGTCAGGTACTCCAGCACGGCCGCCAGGTACACCGGGGCGCCGGCGCCCACCCGCTCCGCGTAGTTGCCCTTGCGCAGCAGCCGGTGCACGCGGCCCACGGGGAACTGCAGCCCGGCCCGCGACGAGCGCGACTTGGCCTTGGCCCGCGCCTTCCCGCCCTGCTTCCCGCGCCCGGACATGGCAGCGACCCGCTCCGCACAGCACCCAGCAGGGGAACGCAGCGCGCAGCCGGCGGCGCTCGGCTATACCCCCGCTATGGCCGGAGCCCCCGCGCTGATAGGCTGGCACGTCGGGCTTCGCTGGGCAGCCAATGAGGGGCCGAATCCAGTTCGGACCAATAAAAGGCGGCTGTACAGGACGGATGACGCGCGGTCGCGTACTGACCAATGAGAGGAGGCAAAAGGAATGCTGCTCATTTGCATAGGGGAGCTATAAATAAATGGCCCGCGGGCGCTTCCTCCACTTTCGTCTTCCTGTTGTCAGCTGAGTGGAAGTCGCTCTCTGAGACAGTCCCGCCGCGAGCAATGCCTGAGCCGGCCAAGTCTGCGCCCGCCCCCAAGAAGGGCTCCAAGAAAGCCGTCACCAAGACGCAGAAGAAGGGCGACAAGAAGCGCAAGAAGAGCCGTAAGGAGAGCTACTCGATCTACGTGTACAAGGTGCTGAAGCAGGTGCACCCTGACACGGGCATCTCGTCCAAGGCCATGGGCATCATGAACTCTTTCGTGAACGACATCTTCGAGCGCATCGCCGGCGAGGCGTCGCGCCTGGCGCACTACAACAAGCGCTCGACCATCACGTCGCGGGAGATCCAGACGGCCGTGCGGCTGCTGCTGCCCGGCGAGCTGGCCAAGCACGCTGTGTCCGAGGGCACCAAGGCGGTCACCAAGTACACCAGCTCCAAGTAAGCTGCCTCCGCAGCCTGTGCCAGACCTGCTCAACCCAAAGGCTCTTTTAAGAGCCACCCACCTTTTCAATAAAAGGGCTGCATAGTCACAAAAGGGGGGGGGGGAGGACGATTCAAGATGTTATTTAATGTGAGAGTCATCTGGAATTACAGTTAAAACTAATTATAGTAGAAAAATTCGTAGCCAATTCTGTGTATCAGAAAATGAAAAACTAAGTATGTGCCAGTAATGTCTTTATTGTGATGGAAATAATTTTTTTTTTTCTAGGTGAAACTCAACCTTTTACTTTTTCACTTTTGTTTTTAAAATTACGTATTTATTGTACAATGCATCCTGATCAATGTCCTGTTTCAGTTTTCCTACAGTTTTCATGTATCTGCTGCAAATTTAAGGAAAACGTTTGCGTAGATTATTAGGTCTTGAGAGAGAATTCAATTTGCTTTATGGAAACTGCGTACGGTGTTGTAGCTGCTGTAACGACGTCTACCGCTTGAGGGTGCCTCAGTCCTCATATATTTTCAGAGTTGAACTAAAGCAGGTGACCACAGTGCACTGTAATGTAAAAACTTAAATAATAACAATTTTTTTCTTGATAAGCTGTTAATCGCTGTTACTAGCTACCAGCTTCCACGTCTAAAAAAGCATATAATGGTTAATAAAACACAAGTTTTTTTCTAAAAGTTACTTACCTTCAGCAGTTTTCTTCTGTACGTGTGAATTTTGCAGTAGTTTGCACGGCTTCTCCCTACATCTTCTTTAGGAGAGAATATTCCCCTTACAAATGCCAAATGAACATGAATATTATTTCATATGTACTTCAGGTTTCCTACATTTATATCTCAGTTATATTGAAATGATTAAGAACTTCAAAACTAGGCACTGTGTATCACGAGCTTATTGTAGTTACTGAGTAGCCCTGAAGTCTTTCATTCCCCAAATCACTGTTTTTCTGATTTTCCCCATCATATACATTCTTGGGTAATTAGACATTTCTGCAAATGCAGATCTGAGCCATAATAATCCTCTTCCCCAAATGGATCTGAATAATCCTTAATTCCAAATGTTAACTTGTGGCCTCATCAACACACTTGGCCCCATACGAGGACTGCCTAACCCCAAAGTCAAGCTTTCTGGTACTGACTGACTGTTGTCTGGTAGTGCTGGTACAGAGGCAGGCACTAAGTCTGTTACATTGGTTACTAATGTACAGGAATTAATTTCAGCTTGAAGGCTGATGGGGGACATCTTGGATTGGATTTTGGACATCTGATGGTAGGAGCCCTCCACACTCCCTGTTCTGCAGTTTCAAACTGTGTCTGGAGATCTGCTCTCAAGCGCCGTAGTATAAACTAGTTTTAACTTAATAGTTTTAATTTTCTGTGCCTCTCTATGCATCCAGTACTTAAAAAGATGAATGTTGTGTTCCAGTCTCTAGGTTCTTATGTAACGGAATAAGTGGGTGGCTAGAGAGGGAATTTAGAAAGAATCTAAAAGCGCTCATATTTTGACAGTGGTGATGATCATTGGAACAATTTGGCAGAAGCTATTATTCTTAGTAATCAGTTATGTAAAAGTCAAATTCATTTCTGTTGTCCTTAAATAAATAAATAAAAAGCTTAGTTTAAACTGCACCTACCACAGGAGCCCAGTGGTGCATTTTGTCCCACTAACTCGGGAATCCACAAGCATTATTACAACTTTTCCTGTTTTTGTATGCTGGCTGCTTTATCTATGTAGCTTTCACATAAATTTTGTGTGATCATTCTCTCTGTTTACTCTATTTTAAGACTGTTCAGTATATGCATTAAAACTGTTTCAGTATGTGCAGTTCTTGCTAGAGTCCTGGAATTTGTCTCCAGATAAACTATTGTTTATGATTTCTTCTTCCAATCTTAGTACAATAGTTAAACCTCAGAAACATTATTGGGCTATAATGTGAACGAAGCATTTCAATCTGCACACATGCATCCTCAGATCTATTTGTAATCCAGAAATTGTTCTTTCTTTCAGAAATTGTATCCCAGTGCTGAGACCCAAGTCACTGAGACAAAACCCAACTACTGTGGAAAATGTGTACTTGTTTTTTTACCACCAGCAGTAGCAGTAGGATTTAGGCTAGGCAAGAATAGCAAACATAATGATTTAATTCCACAGGAGTATGAACAGTGAAAATTAATCAAGACAATAGTGTGAATATAAAATCACATGATAGTGCATTCATACATCTTTCATGTCATTTAATATTTACTATTCAGTTCAAAGTAATTTTCTTTGTCTTATATGAGACATTTTTCTCAGATTATATTGCCCAGGAACTGTAGTGTGGCATAATCTTCAACTACATCATCCTAGGAATTGCTATAAACCGTGATCTTTAAACAGGTCATTTATACTGTATTTTTTCTACTGTCTGTGCCTGTCTTCAAAACATCTCTCTATTCGCAGCAACAGAAATACAGGGTATATTTATTTTTGTTTATACAAACGTTGTAAAAATACTTTTTTTTTTAATTAGTACCTTCTATATGAAATGGTCAGAGTTATGCTGTTATGTATGCCTGTAGTGCATTATCAGCCACAATGATCTGTAAAGAGAACAATCTAAACAGTCAAAAAATTCCATTGTCTTTTTTTTTTTTTCTTTTCAATAGACTAGTAGAGTTTGTAGCATTTTGGGAAATACATACCTTCTCTAGATCAGTGTACCCTCAGTAAATTGTATATTTATCAAACATTATGGGTTAAGCAAAATGAAATAAAAATATACTTTTTTTTTAATTATTTTTATTTTTTGCTAAAAGTAAATAAACCACCTCGAATAACTATGCTTCTCTGATTACTTAATGGGGCAATAAAAAAATTGGAATAAATTTCAGAAATGATAAATAAAATGATTGATGTCATAAACCTGATCCAAAACCAGAACAAAACACATGCCTGATATAACAATTTTATACTACTTTATGTTTTTTTGTTTGTTTGTTTGTTTTTGAGTAAGTTAATATTTGCTCACCTACTTATCAAGTTGTTTGTCCTAGTGGCCAGAGACTATTTATTATTAAAAATAGTGACAAGTATTGATATTTTAGTCTAGCCACTTTCTCAGAGTCTTTATTTTCCAGTTTTATGAAGAAAGAGTATATTTCAAAATAACTAGCATTAAGAGAGAAATTATTAGCAGGAGGAATTGAAAAATATTTGGACTTATTTATACTTTGATTTAATGCTTTTGATCAATAATGAAAATATGACTAGTTCAGATTTTAAATGAAAATATGGAGTCCTCAGCACCAAAAATGTGATCTCTAGGTTGTGCTGTATCTAAACACAGGGCAGCTCAAGACATGACACAAATCTCACTGCATAAAATGCCTGGAAGTAGAGAGGAATACATCTGGGAATGCCTCTTCTTCACATACACACAAGGAGAGAAGAAACATAAAGAGCAGAGCAGCTCTGTCCTTGGCGACAGGGGTCACAGAAACAGAGGCCTACATAGGTTCAAAACAACCTCTGGAAGTCATCTGCTGCATTAGCGTTTTTATTACTATTACTCTTTATTACTATTACTATAATTTTGTGGATGCAAATTACTTGTACTTCATGACCCCTCCTCTTGCTTCCATCAGAGAGGTTTCAAAAATATTCCTTGTAAAAAATGACGTTGAACTTTAACCAAAAAGTTAATTCTGTTTATTTTTGACAAACACAAACATGTGCACTACCATTGTGCAGCATCAGAGACATGAAGAAATGCATACTTCTCTTGTGTGCATTCACTTTTCCTTTTGCAGCAAGTAGCAACCACGGCGATGCCAGTGTTTTTTTGTTGTTGTTGTTGTTGTTTTTCCTTATAACCTTGTATCACAGAAAGACTATTAAAAAAAAATAATAATAATCATTCCTCACAGAAAAGAGATCATTACCATAGGAATGAGATATCCCCAGTCTTTCTACACATCAGAATAGTTCCTTGGATAGAACAGCTCTTGCTGTGCTCTGCACAAGACCAGTCTCACAGCACCGCAGGCAAATAAAGGCTGCCTGGACAGAGCCGAGCTGGCTCAAGAAGCTCAGACAATGTATTCAAATCTGTTTCACTCCCTGTACCGAGAAACTCGTAAAGTCTGCTGTTTGAAATCACTGATACAAAGCCCATGGAAGAACAGAGCTGGTCACATGGTTGTAATGCACATTTAGGTCTTGGAGAAAAGAGCAGACCAGTTACCTAAGCTAGAGCAGTTTTAGTCTTATACAGCTACTTAAATGTCACAAAACCCCATGGAAAAACGGCGTGTGTTGTACTGCACGTTTATAATAGCAACCGTCAATAACATATCAATACCGTTAATTACATATCAATATTTATTGATATGGATAAAAATCAGACATTGAAGTGGTCTAAAATGCTGATAAAAACAATCAGAACAATTAACCCTTCTGACAACACCATGAAGGCAGAAGAGTCTTCAACAGCTCTTTAATTTCGCATTATTTTCCACTTGGGAACATTTGCATGACAGAACGGATGTCTCAGGAGGAAATGGTTCAGGGCTTAAGGAACAGTGGACATCAGGTAGCTTCAGAACAACAGGGGGTTATTTACACTTTTTCTTTGCCTTTAGCTGAACTCCCCGACCCTTTTCTTATCCTTCCCAGGCGTCTCTTGCAACCCTGGGCTTTTCGGAGGCTTGGGCCCCGAGTCCCTCCCCGCTTGTCCTCCCCGTGCCTTGCTGGCTCCTCAGGCTCGTCCCTGGCGGCCGTCAGCCCCCTCCGCTCCGGGGCCGGATTGGTCCTCACGGCCCCGGAGCGGGGCCAGGCCGCCCGCAGCCCCGGCTCGCCCGGGGTGCTGAGTCCTCCGTGACTCCTGGTGGCAGGCATTCGATCCTCCTCGATCTTTCCTCCTCCTTTTTGCCTTTTCAATAACCAAAGTGACGGTAAGGAAGCGATCGATAATTTCTCCGGGCCCTTTAGGCGAGGCGCTGAGTGTTCATGATCACCTTCGTGAGAAACACTCCGTAGCCAATAACAGGCTCAGGCGAGGATCTCAGTGAAGTAGTAATTTATTCGCGATTGCAATGGCGGGCCCCCACAAGCAGGAGCGCGCCTACTAGTTCCAAAACAAAGTTTATATACTTTTTGATGACAGGACCCTCCACTGTTTCCCCACTGCGTGGGTAATCCAGGTTCACAATCTATCTGATGCTTCAGTTACAATGCATGACCTTCAGTTGCCAGCCTGTTAAATTTCAAATTTCTTTTGACATTTTTACTGTTTAATGTTTCTTCACTTATCTGACTTGACTTAACACCGTGATTTTCACCTATTTGCTCTGAGTCTGGTTGTCTGCATTTTACAAGGTCGCCTGCTAAGCTTTCTTATCACTGTAAGCATATCTCAATACCACATTCCTTTCCTCTAAACAATGTAACTCTGCAAAAACAACATTTCTATTCCCACACCTTATAAGAAACGTTTTCAAAAAAAAAAAAAATAATAAAATAAATCCATCCACTTACCCAGTTCTGGAAGCTCACTTTTATGAAGCATCTCCACGGAAGTGTCTGGCTGTACAAAATGCATTTGAGGCCTGCCACCCTTCACAGTTCAGACCTCACACAGCCCTACAGGCTTATTTACTATTTTTTAGGCTTTGTTTTCCGAACATATGATTGGAAACTACAGGTATATAATGCAAAAAATAATTATGCAACAGGGAACTACGAGGGACATTTACAAGAATAATATAGTATCTTCCATACCTTTGCATTTGAACTTTTGATCCCAGAGTACTCATTTATAAGGTAAAAAAAATCCCAAAGGTTGTTATTCTGAAAGTCTCTATGGTTTAGGAGCTAGAATTAAGATTCTCTCACACAACATCGGGATGATCCACGTGTACCCTGGGGGGTTCAAAGGGACCCTCCTGCATTTCTGCTGCAATCCTCAGTGGCTGATACAAAGACAGTTTCACAGCGTGGAACAAACGGATGGGGAGTGAAGACTTTCCTCCCCCGGACTGGGAAAATTTATTCCCGAGTCGATTTAAGGAAAACTAAACTCAATAAACACCAGATGTATAGATACATTAGTCCACATCTATCTTGGGAAGTACCGGGGGCAGAGGAAGGGAAATCCGAGGAGCCTCGCTGAAGCCAGGAGAGAGAAGCCGGAGCCAAACAGAGCAACACAACAGAAAACACTGAAGCGGCCGTAAAAGCGCATCACATCCCGCTGGAAGCTCGACAGCCTTTCTTCGAGCCGCTTGTACTGGGTCTGGCTAGGATATTAAGTTTTCCTGTAGCAGCCCATACAGTGCTGTGTTCTGCACTTGTAGCTAGAACAGCAGTGTTATCACACCAGTGTTGTGTCTGCTGCTGAGCAGTGCTGGCACAGCATCAGGACTCTCTAACCCTCCTAGGGGGTGGGCAAAAAAGTGAGAAAAGAAACATCACCAGGGCAGATGACCTAAACCAACCAAATGGATATTCCATACCATATGATGTCACACTCAGCAATAAAATGTGGAAACAGGAGGAAGAAGGGAGGGGTGGGCTCTCATTGTGAAAACATCAGTCCTCTTCCTGAACACCAGCTACGTGCGTTGAGGCCCCTGCTTCAAGGACGTGGTCAAGCATTGCTCATTTGTGGAAAGTAGAGACTAATTTCTTTCCTCTGCACTTCCACATAGCCTTTATTTATTTATTTATTTATTTATTCCTTTTTTCCCTTTCCCCCTCCCTATTCCCCTTTACCTTTTTTCCTCTTTAGTTAAATCGTTTAGTTAATAATCTTTCCTTAATAATAATAGTTATTATTTTTCCCTTTAATTAAATTATCCTTATCTCAACCCGTGAGTTCTTTACTTTATTTCTTCCCCTCCTCATCTAAGGAGGAGGAGTGAGAGAGCGGTTGTGGTGTTTAGCTGCCTAGCACGGTAAAACCACCACACCGCTCCCGAAGCCGGCCGGGAGCTTGGAGCTCCCCGCGCGTTCTGGGCAAGAAGCAGCGCATCGGGCCGGGAGCAGTGGAAAACCGAAACCGAAAGTGGCGGGGACAGCGGAGCGGCCGCAGCCTTCACCGCCCCGGCCAGCTCCGTCAAGCTACGGGCACTCGCCCACGTAACAGCGTTAATGAGCCGATAAAAGGGAAAGCACCAAGGGGCCCGAGGCAGGGAATTATAACCCTTCCCCCTGGGAAAAAGCTAGTTCAGTGGAGACACCAGGACTGCATGCTATTGTTTGATATGTTTTTATTTTGTTATTATTTGGTTTTCCTTTTCTCCTCCGCTTGAAAACGCGTTGCCCATGAGGCTCCCTACCCCTGGCACACGCAGCCATCCAAGGCTGTGGGACCCTGGTGCCAGATGGGTGGAAATACCACAGCCGTAGTAGAGCTCATGCAGCACCCAGGCTGAACGACTCAGCCCTCCCTTTGACAGGTAAATCAGAGGAAAAACAATACACAATAAGGCATCGATTTTATGTATTACCCTGTAGTTACAGCTCTAATGAGACTTTACAGCAACACCGAGTACATTTGGTGAGACATACATCAAAAACAAAAAAACAAACAAAACACCATGAAAGATCTGTTCTCCCACCCCACCCAACATAAAAAAAAAAGTCACAAAAGTAACTATTACCACCCAGACAGACAGGTAGAGGAAGGAGAAACACTAACAAGAAACAATTTACACATTTGCATCAGCATTCATTAGAAAACTCAGAACTACAAAGCATGACTCAACTCTTTGTGAATTTTGTGGGTGGCTCTGAAAAGAGCCTTTTGTGGATGTTTCCAAATGTATCATAAATATGTTCACTTGGCCTTGGCCTTGTGGCTCTCGGTCTTCTTGGGCAGCAGCACGGCCTGGATGTTGGGCAGCACCCCGCCCTGCGCGATGGTGACCTTGCCCAGCAGCTTGTTGAGCTCCTCGTCGTTGCGGATGGCCAGCTGCAGGTGGCGGGGGATGATGCGCGTCTTCTTGTTGTCGCGGGCCGCGTTGCCCGCCAGCTCCAGGATCTCGGCCGTCAGGTACTCCAGCACGGCCGCCAGGTACACCGGGGCGCCGGCGCCCACCCGCTCCGCGTAGTTGCCCTTGCGCAGCAGCCGGTGCACGCGGCCCACGGGGAACTGCAGCCCGGCCCGCGACGAGCGCGACTTGGCCTTGGCCCGCGCCTTCCCGCCCTGCTTCCCGCGCCCAGACATCGCAGCGACTCCAGCAAACACCACACGCAGCGACCTGCCCGGGGCCGCCCCCGCCGCCTTATATTCGGCTCGGGCGGACCGCGGGCGGCAGCGCTGATTGGCTGCGAGGGCGGCAGAACGCCGGCAGCCAATGGCAGTGAGGATCCAAAGGCGTCCAATGCCGAAGTCTGGCGTTCGGTGACGACACAAAGCCAAACTTCCAGCCAATGGCGGCGCGGAGCGGTGGAGCCGCTGCTCTGCATCGCGCCCCTATAAGAGCGGCTGCGGCGAGCGGGTGCGGCACTGCGCTGCTGCGAGGAGAAGCGGAAGCGGTGCTGTTTGCTGTGAGACGGTGATCGCCATGCCCGAGCCGGCCAAGTCTGCGCCCGCCCCCAAGAAGGGCTCCAAGAAAGCCGTCACCAAGACGCAGAAGAAGGGCGACAAGAAAAGGCGCAAGAGCCGCAAGGAGAGCTACTCGATCTACGTGTACAAGGTGCTGAAGCAGGTGCACCCCGACACGGGCATCTCGTCCAAGGCCATGGGCATCATGAACTCCTTCGTCAACGACATCTTCGAGCGCATCGCCGGCGAGGCGTCGCGCCTGGCGCACTACAACAAGCGCTCGACCATCACGTCGCGGGAGATCCAGACGGCCGTGCGGCTGCTGCTGCCCGGCGAGCTGGCCAAGCACGCCGTGTCCGAGGGCACCAAGGCGGTCACCAAGTACACCAGCTCCAAGTAGAGCGCCGCAGATACTGTTTTTAACCCAAAGGCTCTTTTAAGAGCCACCCACCTTTTCACTGAAAGGGCTTTAATTACCATTAAATATTATTAAGGGTACATTCTCCGATCTTAAATACATCTTCAGTGTGGATGACTTAATAGTCCTTGTGTTATACCTGTGTTTTATCTTCTGGTCCTGACACTGTGTTTAATGCACACAAACTTAGTGCTTTCTATGCTATAATCATAACTTGATTTCAGTAGCTTCTTTACCACCACCCTTTACTGCACTCTTCTGGGCTACACTGTTAGTTACTTGTGGCAATTCTTACACATGTGTGGCACTGCTCAATGAGCATCCCTGCTGTGTGCAAGGGCAGAAAGGGAAAGTCATGTCGATGCTCAGTCCTTTGTTCTTGCTCCTGTATCATCGGCTTTACTTTTGCAGTAGTGTACATAATCAAATATACTTATATCCTTTCGTATATTTAACAAATCCACAAAGAGAACATTTATCTTATACTTAAAACATATGTTAGAGGTTATTATTAGGTATTTCATAATATTTCTTTATTCTAAGGTTTCTAATGCAAGACCATGAATTATTTTAGCGTGGAATATTCAGATGGGTGAGATCTGTGTTACTTTTTGTGTTGTCCTAGTCTCTACTGCCCCCTGACGGGCTTTCCCGGGTTTTCTAGGCACCGTATGTTTTATAAGGTCAAATAACACATCTCATCTTCAGTGGGAAATCTGCAACAGAATGAAAAAATACACTTAAGTTGGTCTCAAAATAAATAATGCAAGCTAGGTTTACAGGACAGAGAGTACTGACAAAGCCTTTCAAATGAAAAAGTGGGTGGCTCTGAAAAGAGCCACGGGAGTCACAAAGGATCAGTATGGAAGTGATGTACCTGAGCTGGTGTACTTGGTGGCCTTGGCGCCCTCGGACACAGTGTGCTCGGCCAGTTCGGCTGGCACAGGTGCCACTCGGGGAGAGTCCCCGGCCCACGATGCGTGGAGCCGGGAGGTTAAATCCAAACAGAAGTGGTTAATTGCCTAACGAGGCAATTTGAGCCCATGCGGTGTTGCTCCCCATTGGCCGGAATGGCGGTGGTTGCCACCACCGGGGGCTGCATCACTCTGATGAGAAAAAACAGGTGGGAGGGCCCTAGCCCGTGGCCAGAGATGTTAGGGTATTTGTTACCCGCGGATGTTACCGTTAAGGGGGTGTACAGTTGTTTTCCGGATGAAAATTGGGATGCAGCAGCCTCAAAGATCACTGTGATAAGACTTCCGTGCTGGGACCCTGGCACACTTGGGCAAGGACATCAGGTCTTCCTTCTGCTGCGTCAAGACACAGAGTGCTGTGGTGTCCACCTCACATACAGCATCATTCACCCCTTTCTTATTGGATTACTGAGCCCGTCCCTCACAGCAAATAGCCACAAATGAAGACTCGGAGAGGACAGCCTGCAGCAATCAGGCTCAGGACTGAGTCACAGCAGGGCACTGACCTGCTTGCACAACACTAGTCCCCACTGCTCCCTCTCCTCCCCATTTTCCCCAGCTGTTTCCTCCTCAGTTCCCTTGAGTTTTAGGCCTGCATACTCACTCTATTGCTTCACATGGTAGCTACACCTGCAGCTCCAAGCTCCACACACGGACAGCCCAGCAGGAGGGATCTCCACATAGGAAGGGAGGCTCTAGCAGAGCTCCCAGCAAGGAGTGGCCCCTCACCCTGTGTGGAACAGGATAATATGCACAGGCAGCACTCAGGACAACCCAGCACCATGCCCTTCATCAGCCAAAATCCTTCACTTAACCCACACTAGGGGCAAGTATTTCAGGAGTCTTCCTACCTCCCATCCATCTGTAACACATTCTCATTTGCACAGATTATGCAGGAAACCCACCCTTTGCCTAATTAAGAGCTCCACATGAGAGTTATCATGCACTAATTTTCTGTGCTATCATTAGCCACACAAGAACAAATTAATATGGGCCCAGCACAGTCGAATAGTTAACAACTGTAGGAACATCCTGGCATGAGATGAAGTGTGAAAGTTCCTCCTTTCCTCAGAACTATGACTACCATCACTGATATTAGCAAGTACTTTACCAAATAGCTTAACACTTTGATTTGCATATGACCCGTACCCTTAGAAACTCTCATTTATTATTATTTATTAGATGAAGAGATTCCAAATTCAAACCCTGTTATTGGATTTTGCAGACAAACAATTATCATCTCTCTGCCATTTATTGCCTGCAAAATATTCTCCCTAATAGACACAGGTGCGTATTACATATTTTCTGGGAGAGAAAGTTAAATGTCATGGAAAGAGATGGAAAAAACAGCTGGAATCAGCACCAGAAGGTTCACTAAGTAAATCCCAGGCAGCATAAACCAGTTTTCTTCTGGGAGTTCACCAGGCAGTCACAAGCATAAGAAAACAAAAACATTAGTCACCAAGTTTTGTTAGATGCCTTACTAGACACATTGTTCTAAATTAGATGGAGAGCTGAGAAAGAGGAAGCTGAAATCATTCCTCAGGCATGGGTCTACCAACCTGATGTCAAAGGAAATGGGAATTTACTTAAGACAAAGAAGAAATCTGCACATTTTAAAGAAGCGGTTTTAGCACCCTTTTGTTCTCTTGAAACACTGTCTTTCCCACAGGAACAGCACGCAGAGACACACAACCAGCCTGTGCTTCCCCTGGCCTTTTGTGTGCTTTCCAGTTTTACCAAAGAGTGGATTCCCTGAGCACAGAATGACATTTGGAAGAATTTTGGGTTCTGGTTCCATGGGATGGAAAATCCGACCCTTATCCAGCAGTACAGAACAAAAAGGCTTTGTATATCATGTTAACTGCATAGAGGAAGATTTTACTCCAGTTCTGCTTATGCTTCTGCATTTGACAGGATTCTGTTCCCACAAGGAAACCATACTTCCTTTTTCTATGTCCTTTTTCCTCCTTTCCATTTGCCATACTTTAAGGCAATTTATGCCAGGATTTCTTGGATTCTCAAGATACCTGCTGCTGGATTAATGTCACGGTAGGCTCCCTTTGATTTGAGTAAAGATGACCAATTTCCTACTTGGAATGACCCAATTCAGGATTGCTGTTGTCCTGGTTTCAGTTATGACAGAGTTAATTTTCTTCCTAATAGCTGGTAGGGTGCTATGTTTTGGATTAGGATGAGAAGAGTGCTGATAACACACAGATGTTTTAGTTGTTGCAGAGCAGTGCTTACACCAAGACATTTCAGCTTCTCATTCTGTCCTGCCAGCAGGCAGGCTAGGGGTGCAGCAGGAACTGGGAGGGGACAGACCCAGGGCAGCTGACCCGAACTAGCCAAAGGGGTCTTCCATACCATAGGGTGTCATGCTGAACAATATATAGGGGTGGATAGCCGGGGTGGAAGGGTTAGGCTGGGCATTGGTCAGCGGGTGGTGAGCAATTGCATTGTGCATCACTTGTTTCATACACATTATTATTAATAGTACTATTATTATTATTATTATTATTATTATTATTATTATTATTATTATTATTATTATTATTATTATTGTTGTTGTTGTTGTTGTTGTTGTTGTTGTTGTTAGTATTATTTTTCTGTCTTAATAAACTGTCTTTATCTCAACTCACAGGCTTCACTTTCCTGTTTCTCTCCTCCATCCCAGAGAGGGAGGGGGGAGGGTGAGCAAATGGCTGTGTGGTGTTCAGCTGCTGGCCGGGTTAAACCACAACAGCTGTTTGAGTGAATATTGACTGCAAAGTATCATAGGTGTCAACAGTGCTGCCCATCAGTCTGTTCTGTCTTTGCTTTCTCTTTCTTTCACCTCTTTTCCCTCTCATCCACTTCACCCATCTGAAGGTGCCTCCTGCTCTTTGTTTCTCTTGTCTCCAGCAATCTGTTACACACCAGCACTCCTCCTCCCAGAGAAGAACCATTTCTTCTCTACAGTATACAAGCAAAGCCTGACATTATTAAATATGTAACATCTATCTCCTCCCTACCTCACCAAATGTGCCTACTTTGTATCCCTGGATTGAGGTTTTGAACTATAGCAACTCAGCCAAGAAATGTGCTGAATGTCAGTGTGGTTGGCCTAGACAGGTGAAGCTTGTAGCAGATATTAAGCACCAGAGAAGATATTTTTATCATTCCTTTGTCCAACTGAACAAAGAATAGGTATCACCCTCCCCATCCTGCCTCAGTTGTCTGTGTGCAGTCAAGCACGCAGGGGTAGATCTACAGCAAGAAAAGAATGGACAAAGGAGATGGACAGTGGCAGAGGTGACACAGTGATGTAAGTGGTTGAATAGTTTAAGGAGATACCAAAACCCCAGGGAACCTGTGAACCAAAGCTGAGCAGCACTGACCACCTGCCTCAGGTGCCCATATGCCCAGGAGATAGTTGGCAGCATCCTAGAGGGAAGTGCTTACTTCTGGTCACCCACACATTCCTATGCAGAGGTCCTACTGACAGGTGAAGCAGCCAGGGTAAGGGCCCATAAGCCATGTTAGGAAAGCATCACCAAAAATTGGAATATCCCAGTGATTTTGCTGGTACCAAGGCTCATCCTGTGAATACTGGGCTGCATGTAGAGAAATCTTGCCAGGGAAGTTTCTAGAATGCTCTGCAAGGCCCATAACACTTGTTTGTTTGTTTGTTTATTTATGAGGGGGAAGGAGGAAACAGCAGATAGGGGCTGGAGGAACCAAATGAAAAAGCTTATAGGAGGAATACAAACAACACCAAAAAAAACCTCACACCTCTATAATTCCCTGGGTATCACCAAGAAGGAAAAGACTACCAGCTCCTGAAATGCATGGTTTTCCCAACCTCAAAAAGTCTGGGAAGGAGCCACGAATACCAACTTTTCAGCATCTTATCTGTGTTCTCAGCGCAGTCCTCTGTGATCTTGCAGTCCTCTGCTGCTCATATACCACAGGCTACAAGGGGGAAGGGTGGCGCAGATGTCTTCCTCCTCCTGAAGTACTGCAGCTGGTGGCACTCTTCCCATCTGTGTAGTACTTCTTTCCAGAACTGATCAAAGATTTTCTCCTGAGCCATGTCACCAGGCAATTAGGAAGCAGCTCAACCACCCCATGTCTGTCCACACTGCTTACTGATGTAGGAAACCATACAGGACTTTAGAGTTCTACAACAAGGTGTACTGCTACACACCTGTCATTTCTTATTTCACCCTGACAAAACCTATACCCATACTGCTGCAGGTGCCGGTTAGAAGTCAAAACTAATATTTTGTTCTCAAAGCCTTGAAGTGCAAATAAAGACTTGGCTGGGTAAACCAGCATTTTAATGAGGCTGTTTGTGGAGTGGACAGCCTAGGAGAATGCCTCCTCCTTCTCCAGAATAAAGCTGAAGTGGAAAGGAGCTGCTGTTTCACCATGGACAGGACAGACAGCAGTGGTCCAAACATGCAGCACTGGGAGATGTTGGATGACACACGCAACATGTTCTGCAGCAAAGAAAGAAACAGTCAAGTTAATGTGCCATTGTGAAGTGATTTTTCACATGTTCACATTTGCCAAAAAGATCCTGAATGTTTGCTTGAATGACTACAAATATTCAATTTCAATATCAATGGTACACAGTTTCCATTCTACGCATCCTACAGGTTTCCAAACTCTTGAATACATTTTCCAAACATGTCATACGCTGTGTCTCCTGTGACACTCCCAGCTTGTTAAAGGAATAAGGTAAATGGAAAAGAAAAATGATGAATGGCTACTTTCTACTTGAATCTGCACTTCTTATCAGTAAAATTAAACTTTTTTAGAAATCATTGGTATACACATATAAAGTAATCCAAAACAGTAGTATTTTCATATTGTATTTTTTCATTTCATTTTCATATTTCATTTTGTATTTATATCACACTGAAATGAAACTTTATATTGACTGATTGAGCTGAACTGATTCTTGAAATTATGCCTTAATTTGGAGCTTGGAATCTAGCGAAAACTACACATTTATTCTATTTTTTCTTGGAAAATATACAATGCTTTCACTTCCTATTCTTGCAGATGTGAGATATGTTCATCTGATTCATGTCAGTATGGAACAATGCTAGGGCCGCATTTTATGATGAATGTGACCTTCTGTCTTACATACCCTTGTATAACCACAAGTCTAAAAAAACAGAGTGGTTAATGTATCTTGCATTATATATCTTAATTATATATCATAATATATCTTGCATGTTCTTGTATCTTGCAAAGGAATGTTTTAGCAATTCATGTCAATAGAGAGCTTGAAAGGAAATGTATTTGTAGGCTTTTTCTTCAAGTCTCTGATATCTGGGGGTTTCAGAATAACTGCTAACTATTATGACTATTGCATGGGACACTATGCAAGTCTCTGATATCTGGCCAGGAGATTAAGAAGACGGGGAGAGCTGAAGAACAACTAAAAGACAAAGCTTGCAGGGGATATTGCACAAGTCTCTGACGTACAGCCACATTGGACAAAGGAGAAGGACAAGAGGGAGGAAGACTATGAGCCTTCAGCACGAGAGACCCCTAGAGACCCCTAGAGGGACCACCTGAGACTGATACGCATGCTCCAGTAGGAGTGTTTAGATTCCGGAAACTAATTATAATAACCCTGTTTTTTTTTTAGAAGTAGTAATGAATATGTATTAGCCTAGGAGCATAAAAATCAGCTGCTTTATGTAACTGGTGTGTGTCTTGGTGGAGCGGAGACTCCCGGCGCACCCAGCGCTGTTTGCTTACCTCTATTCCTTTAATAAATTGTAAACTTTGATTATAGTCCTATTTTGAAGACTGAGCCATTTATTACACAGACATGCCTTGTTAGCCTATTCTCTACTTCTCTAGTCTCCACTGTTTCTTCCTATATTTCTAATTTTATTTTATTTTATTTATTTTCAAATGTTTAGCTTGTCAGTAGCTCAAGTTCCATGCTCTTTTGTTCCATGCTACTATTTTTTTTTTTAACAGTCATCTTCCCCACATGCAACTTCTGTCAATTTCCACACTTGCTTTTAATCTTTCCTTAAAATGCAATTTTTTGGGGGGCAGGGAGAGTATAACGATGTTGATAGTGCAGAGCCAATTACCTGGAATGGAAGTTTATATGGAGGTAGCAATGAAGTCAAGAGGGATAACTTTAGGGTATAGAATAGAATTTATAAATAGAAAAAAAAAAAAAAAAAAAAAAAAAGAAAGAAAAAGTGTATATTCCTTAATAGTTCATAACAAGTTTTATAAAATTCGACTTTTATATTAATTGTGAGAAAATAAGTTGTATGCCCATTTTGGAGAAAAAAAAAAAACAAAAGTTAAATCAACAATTGCCACAAAATCTTCAGCTATTCCACCTTTTGTGTCTTGCTAGTGTATTCCTCAGGCTCTTTCCAAAGTAATTCATCAAATGATATGTAACTATAAGAAGCAATTGGCTGATGTTAGATAGCTATGCTGATACCTCTTTAATTTCAAAGGAAGCTGTGAGATAGAAATTGGCCAACAGCAACTGTATCTTTTGAGGGTTGACTGATAGCCTTGCTTGAAAACTTTTTTTTTTTTTTTTTTTTAATTAGTTATCTTGTTTCTTGTTAGACAAAGTGGGCAAACCATCTTGTGGTTACATGGATATACTACCTGGACAAGACTGAGAGCATCTGGAGAGGTTCAGCCTGAAGAATAGAAGGCTCCAGGGTGACCACACTGCAGCCTTTCAGTACTTAAAGGAGGCTTATAAAAAAGATGGAGAGCGACTTTTTGCTCAGACAGATAATGACAGGACAAGGGGGAATTGTTTTGAACTAAAAGAGGGGAGATTTAGATTAGATGTTAGGAGGAAATACTTCTCTCAGAAGGTGGTAAGGCACTGGAACAGGTTGCCCAGAGAAAGTGTGGGTGCTGCATCCTTAGAAATGCTGAAGACCAGGCTGGATGAGGCCCTGGGCAATCTGATCTAGGGGGTGGCATCCCCGCCCATTGCAGAGGGGTTGGAACTAGATGATTTTTAAGGTCCCTTCCAATGCAAGCTGTTCAATGATTCAATAAATGGCCCGGAATGATCCAGGAGCTATTTCTCTTTTGCTTCGCATCAAACTAAAGCTGAATGTTGGAAATCTGAATAATTTCGCAGGGAGTTCATTTTAATGAAAAAGGTAAAGGCTGTATAGATCTCTTTAACTAGATAACGGCAAACTTTCTGCCTCTGCCTATCATTTTCTTATGTAAAGATAATACTGATCTATCTGGGAATTTTAAAAGTCTATGAATAATAAAATCCTTTTATTATGGGAAAGAATCAGTCCCAGACACTGAGCAGTATGCAATAGTAACTCTTTCCTATTGAGATACAAAAGTGTTTGTTTGTTTGTTTTTTAATGTAAAAATGTATTATGATTTAGAACAGCATGATAAACCAGTTTTTAAATAAAATCCTACATCCATAGCTGAAAAGTGAACCACAAATCATCCTAAGCCTGACAGATTTCCATTGTGATGAGTGACTTGTGACTTCATTTGTTTTCTGGGTATATCTGGACTACCCAAAAGTCAGAATTAATCTAAATAAATCACATATAACAAGCGTTAATGAAATTCAGCATCAGTGTAGATATTAGCTCCAAATTCACTTGATCTCCTTATATTGTTGCCATACTTTTGCAAGTAATGCCATTCTGTCTTTTGTAGACAAAAGCCACTCTCGAATGCTACCACATCTCTTGGCAGTTTCTCACACTGGCTACACCTGAGTCATGGTAAATCAGCATCACTAACAAGACCTTTAAACTGTCCCCTCTATTGCCCCAATCCACAAGAATGTCTGTGTGAAGTGAAGTGAAGCAAGTCAAATGACTGCATTTTCATAATATCAAGTGATTTACTAAGGTCTCCTATTCTTTCCCACATTGTACTGCATGTTTCTAAACAAGTAACTCCCCTATCCAGCCCATCCTAAAAAATTCATTTTATACATATTCAGTTTATCCCACATCACAGACTCCTGGCTTGGAAAAAGAAACCGCACCCCCTACCACCCCGCCCCCGCCACCCAGTTTTTTCTCATCTGCCAGTTCAAAACATGAGCTCCTTTTCATGTATGTGCATGTGCATGTTTTGCCACTCTCTGACCTTGTAACAAGGGAAGGGAAATTTGTGATAACAGGAATGAACAATGCTCTGCCTCAGCAACCTGAGCAAGTCAAGAGAAGAATTTTCCAAAAGCTGCTATGGCCTCATTTCTTTGTTTAAGCAGTTTCCTCAATGACCTACAAAAAAAAAAAAAAAAAAAAAAAAAAAGAGAGAGAGAGAGGAGAAAAAAAAAATGCCTGCTGGCAGTAGGATCAGTGCTGAGAGCAGGAAAATCTGTGTTGTGGTTGTAAGTTATTCCATCTTGTGTGAAGCCTCAGAGCAAGACAAAAGCCTGCTGCTGCATCCTGTCTTCTCACCTTAGTTGTGTTTATGATCTCTTCTGCAACAGCAGTTAATAACTGGAAGGCAAAGTCAGGGTTATTTTCTGTTTTCATGAGGGTTCATCCAGTAGCCTATGAACAGATTCTGTCTGGACGGGTCCTATTTGGATTCTGCTTCTACAAGTCTCATGAACTATGGCACTGGCCATCTTGATCCTTGTTTTAACGTTTATGTGCAGATAAAAAAAATATATGCTGTAAGATGGAAGATTTGTGGCTATGCTTTACATATTTGCTGTGTTTCATGTATTTCTGGACAAATGAAATACAGGATTATAATAATAACTTGTACATTAAGATGAGTATGACATAGAAGACATGCCAACAGAAACATATCTCTCATTATAACCTGGACATTATTAAGACTCATAATACTAATTATGACTTTAGAGTTCCACACATGATCTTCTAGAGTAAAGAAGTGTGCTAAGGAGAGGAGACAGCAGGTACATGCATATGAATTGAGAAATCTATTGGTTGTATTTACAAAACTTAGCAAATAATGTACCATATTGAAATTCAATTTAGAAAGATGCACTTATATGCAAAATAAAGTTCTCACAGGTTATTTAACAGCATTCTTGACCTGAAATTTAAGGAAAAAAAAAAAAAAAAAAGGCAAAAAAAAAAAAAAGACATTTTCATGAGAAATAGTGAACTATTGTTGTATTATAGAATTTCCTCCTAATGGTTTCCTTTAATCCTCTGCTCTAATTTACCGCAATAGTACTAAGGAGATAATTGATTAAGCCAGTGGATTTAAATCATAATATTAAAAAACTTCCTGCAGTCTAACCTGGTTATATTTTATTATTTGTTTTTCACAGGGAAAACATGCACATCACACTTTGATTATTTTTTGCTCAAGTGCTCTATTTGTCTGACAAAGTACCCTGCAGTACAGTACAAAGATAAACACAAAAATAGATAGTTGGTCTTAAAATCTGAAAATATGAACAAATGTGCCTATCTTGCTTAATGAAAAGAACTCTTTTGGAGAAAGAAACAGAAATATAATTAAGCAAAAGGTTAATACAAGAATGCAGAAAAATAAAGGAAACAGAGGAAAAACTTCTCTATCTTCTTATAAGATGTTGAACACACCAGCTAATTGAACAGACGTGGTTTTAATGTAAACATTTCTGGTGAAAGACATCTTTCTTTTACTTTTTATAAGTCCTGTGTAAAGCTATATAGGGCAGTATGCCCGAAGGTTTCATTATTTTTAAGAGATGAAGCCGTATTACGGGAAATAACTCATAACCCAGTTTCAGAGCTCAGAGGCTACTTTGTGTTACTTGCTTCTTTTCAAAGCTAATTTAAGCGACGAAAATGACTCGGGATTACCTCCATTTTAGACTACCCTGATGAAAAACCGTCTCAAGAACACGAATTCGCTGCCAGTATGGCAGTGCTGTCAGAAGCAGAGTTGTAATTCAAAAGTAAAAATAAAAATCTTACTGTCCGGCTCTGCGTGCAAACCCCAAACTCAAGGATTCCAGCCTCGCACGAAAACCATTTTAACCCTGAGGCGAAAGAAAAACCACAAGACCAAACTACATTCTGTCCCCAGCACCGCTGTGAAGAAACGGGGTGCCGCGGTGACGAATTTTTACGAAAAACACACTTTTTCGAGGAGGAAGAAACACAAGCGGAGAGGCAGCGCGCCGGGCGGCGGGGAGGGGCGGGCTCTGCAGCCGCACCAATCAGCGCCCGCTGCGCTCCCATAAATAAGGGCCCCGCCGGCCGCCGCCAGCCGCTGCGCCCAGCTTTGCGCCGCGCCGACATGTCCGAGACCGCGCCCGCTCCCGCTGCCGAGGCGGCGCCCGCAGCCGCCCCGGCCCCTGCCGCCAAGGCCGCCGGCAAGAAGCCGAAGAAGGCGGCGGGCGGCTCCAAGGCGCGCAAGCCCGCGGGCCCCAGCGTCACCGAGCTGATCACCAAGGCCGTGGCCGCCTCCAAGGAGCGCAAGGGGCTCTCCCTCGCCGCGCTCAAGAAGGCGCTGGCCGCCGGCGGCTACGACGTGGAGAAGAACAACAGCCGCATCAAGCTGGGGCTCAAGAGCCTCGTCGGCAAGGGCACCCTGGTGCAGACCAAGGGCACCGGCGCCTCTGGCTCCTTCCGCCTCAGCAAGAAGCCCGGCGAGGTGAAGGAGAAGGCGCCCAAGAAGCGGGCAGCCGCAGCCAAGCCCAAGAAGCCGGCGGCCAAGAAGCCTGTCAGTGCCGCCAAGAAGCCCAAGAAGGCAGCAGTGAAGAAGAGCCCCAAGAAAGCCAAGAAGCCGGCAGCCGCTGCCACCAAGAAAGCAGCCAAGAGCCCCAAGAAGGCGACCAAGGCTGCCAAGCCCAAAAAGGCAGTGGCAGCAAAGAGCCCAGCTAAGGCAAAGGCAGTGAAGCCCAAAGCTGCCAAGCCCAAGGCTGCCAAGCCCAAAACAGCCAAGGCAAAGAAGGCGGCACCCAAGAAGAAGTAAGCCCCCATGGAAGAAAACTCTTGATCCGCACTTAAACCCAACGGCTCTTTTAAGAGCCACCCACATATTCTCTAAAGGAGCTGAAATACTCTGTTCAACATTAACATAATAAAATATGGTAAAATCTGGTGAATAACTTACATTAAGACAACTCACACTATCGTGTATGGTTTTTCCATTGAGATATAAATACGAGCATTTCTTGATGCTACTCCAATTATCACTGCAATAATGGGGAAAGCTTTTTCCTTTTGTTTATAGAGGACTCAATTCCTTTCTTGTTCTTCAATAGTATAGCAGCCATTACTGCTTTCCCTTGCTCATTGACATATGCAACTACCAGAGAAAGAAATGAGAGTAGCAGATGAAGTAACGTTCATGTGTCACCATGTATTTTAGTTCTGACAAAATTATATGTGTGGTAACAGGAAAACAAAAGCAATTCCGCATTCAAGTAAAAATTGTTACTTCTTTAAGTAATAACAAACACAAAAAATAATCCAGCTCTTTTATGATTTTGTGGGTGGCTCTTAAAAGAGCCTTTGGGTTTTGATGGGAAGAGCTTCCCAGGCACAGTTCTCGGTATTCACTTGGCCTTGGCCTTGTGACTGTCGGTCTTCTTGGGCAGCAGCACGGCCTGGATGTTGGGCAGCACCCCGCCCTGCGCGATGGTGACCTTGCCCAGCAGCTTGTTGAGCTCCTCGTCGTTGCGGATGGCCAGCTGCAGGTGGCGGGGGATGATGCGCGTCTTCTTGTTGTCGCGGGCCGCGTTGCCCGCCAGCTCCAGGATCTCGGCCGTCAGGTACTCCAGCACGGCCGCCAGGTACACCGGGGCGCCGGCGCCCACCCGCTCCGCGTAGTTGCCCTTGCGCAGCAGCCGGTGCACGCGGCCCACGGGGAACTGCAGCCCGGCCCGCGACGAGCGCGACTTGGCCTTGGCCCGCGCCTTCCCGCCCTGCTTCCCGCGCCCAGACATCGCAGCGACTCCAGCAAACACCACACGCAGCGACCTGCCCGGGGCCGCCCCCGCCGCCTTATATTCGGCTCGGGCGGACCGCGGGCGGCAGCGCTGATTGGCTGCGAGGGCGGCAGAACGCCGGCAGCCAATGGCAGTGAGGATCCAAAGGCGTCCAATGCCGAAGTCTGGCGTTCGGTGACGACACAAAGCCAAACTTCCAGCCAATGGCGGCGCGGAGCGGTGGAGCCGCTGCTCTGCATCGCGCCCCTATAAGAGCGGCTGCGGCGAGCGGGTGCGGCACTGCGCTGCTGCGAGGAGAAGCGGAAGCGGTGCTGTTTGCTGTGAGACGGTGATCGCCATGCCCGAGCCGGCCAAGTCTGCGCCCGCCCCCAAGAAGGGCTCCAAGAAAGCCGTCACCAAGACGCAGAAGAAGGGCGACAAGAAAAGGCGCAAGAGCCGCAAGGAGAGCTACTCGATCTACGTGTACAAGGTGCTGAAGCAGGTGCACCCCGACACGGGCATCTCGTCCAAGGCCATGGGCATCATGAACTCCTTCGTCAACGACATCTTCGAGCGCATCGCCGGCGAGGCGTCGCGCCTGGCGCACTACAACAAGCGCTCGACCATCACGTCGCGGGAGATCCAGACGGCCGTGCGGCTGCTGCTGCCCGGCGAGCTGGCCAAGCACGCCGTGTCCGAGGGCACCAAGGCAGTCACCAAGTACACCAGCTCCAAGTAGAGCGATCTGTAGAAGATCCTGTTTTTAACCCAAAGGCTCTTTTAAGAGCCACCCACCTTTTCAAGAAAAGAGCTGAGGCAGTAGCAATCACTTGCTAATATTTTTTTCAGACGTTACGTATTTGTAGTAACACGTAAGTCGAAAAGCTACTAGTGCAAGTTTCACGCATGGAATGTATAAGTAAGACCACTTCTCTTGTGCCTCATTAGAGATGGCCAGATAATAACTACGGCTCGTTGATGTTCCCAGGGGTGCCATAACTGCAAGTGTTTTGGAGAGGGAGTGTTGATTTCCCTCATGAAATCCTTATGAGGACTATTATCTCGTGAAGCACAAAGTGTTTAATCTTTCCCTGTGTTCACAGCAGACAAAAGGCAAAGGCTCGTGGGGCAGACAGCCTCACCGCTAGCGTTGTTGGGGGCGAGCTGGAAAGCAACCCGTTAGATTCTAGCGGTCTGATGCTCCCGTGCCGCACAGCACCGCAAGTACCCCCCCAAGCACGCTGTACCCTGCGGTCTGCTGCGCTCCCGGCCGTTTCTCTGCGCTCCCCCGCAACGGAAATCTCCGCGCTGAGGCGCCCGGGGCAGCGGAGGGAGGGGGCGGGCGGCGCTGCCGATCCCCACCGCAGTCCGACCTGAGTGAGAACTGCGCAGAGCCTCCCGGCAGGCGGCCCCGCCACGGCTCTGGGAGGGGGCGGGGCCTGGCGGCGTTAGGCGGCTCGGAGCGCGGCCCCGTTTCCCCGCGGGGAGCGGGGCCTTAAGGCGGGGGAGAGGGGGGCGGGCGGCTGTGCGGGGGCTGCAGCCAGGAAGCGTTCCCGGTGACGGAACTGAGCCTAGTTCCGCGAACTACGCCTGGGAGGGTCCTGTTATCACCCTGAACGGGCAGCGGTCGGTGAAAGAGCAGAAACAGCGATCTTACGGGCGGCGGGGCTGTGCTGCTCCCGTCCCTTGTATCCGTGTCTGCCGGCAGCGCCAGCCTCTACGCCCGCCACGCCGCTACTCGTGGGGGAGGCTCCCGCATTGCTCCTTGGGCAGCACAGCAGCCAGCGCCTAAAAGCTGCGGAGGACCGGCCCGCCCGCGGAAAGGAGCGGAGCGCTCAAGCACGGGGCTGGCCGCGGCGGGCGGGGTCAGGCGCTGCCGGCTCCGGCTCCCGGGGGGCGGGGCAGGCGGGCGGGCTTCCCGGCCCCGAAGCGCGGGCTTTTCGAGCGCCCGCCTCGGCCAATGGCAGGCGGCCTCCCGCGGGCGGCCAATGGGCGGGGGCCCTCGGCTATAAATGCCGCCGCCGCCGCGCTCTCGGCACTGCTCGGTGCTGGGGGCTGAGAGAGGGCGGCGGTGAGTGTTAGGCGATGGCGCGCACAAAGCAGACGGCGCGTAAGTCGACGGGCGGGAAGGCGCCCCGCAAGCAGCTGGCCACCAAGGCGGCCCGCAAGAGCGCGCCGGCCACGGGCGGCGTGAAGAAGCCGCACCGCTACCGGCCCGGCACGGTGGCGCTGCGCGAGATCCGCCGCTACCAGAAGTCGACGGAGCTGCTGATCCGCAAGCTGCCCTTCCAGCGGCTGGTGCGCGAGATCGCGCAGGACTTCAAGACCGACCTGCGCTTCCAGAGCTCGGCCGTGATGGCGCTGCAGGAGGCGAGCGAGGCCTACCTGGTGGGGCTCTTCGAGGACACCAACCTGTGCGCCATCCACGCCAAGCGCGTCACCATCATGCCCAAGGACATCCAGCTCGCCCGCCGCATCCGCGGGGAGCGTGCCTGAGGCTCCTGACCCAGCCCTTTGCACCTCCTCTGTTCTCAGCAGAGGAGGCTGCACTCAGACCCAAAGGCTCTTTTAAGAGCCACTCCATCCTCAAAAAAGGCTGTTATTACTTACGTTTAATGGTAACGTTATATTAAATCCTAAGTCCCTCAAAACACATGAGAAACTAGTTATTTCTCTAAGTTTAATTACAGTACATATTATGAACGATAGATGCTTCCATACCAAAAGTGTTCCAACATCAGACAAACTAGATTTATCATATAGATAATTGTAAATTCTAGGAAAAAACGATGTGATAGTATTAGTACGTGTAGTCACTAGCTACCCTATGAACATGGTAATTAGCGGAACCATTACACTGTGCCTGAGGCTCCTGCCATGCCATCACCAAACCCAAAGATCCCTTTTAAGAGCCAATCCATGCACAACAAAAAGAGCTGTTGACAGTGTAAATGGTCCTGATAATTACTCTTAACACGATAATTAGTAACTATCACATCTAACATCTGTGGTGTTTTGTTTTGTTTTGTTTTGTTTTTCTCTCTACAAATCACAATAATCTAGCTAGGTTATGCCTGATTATAACGTATTTTAGAAAGCTTTTAGTATGCAGACTCCTAGTGTCCATAATGTATACTGTAATTAAACTTAGAGAAATAACTAGTTTCTCATGTGTTTTGAGGGACTTAGGATTTAATATAACGTTACCATTAAACGTAAGTAATAACAGCCTTTTTTGAGGATGGAGTGGCTCTTAAAAGAGCCTTTGGGTCTGAGTGCAGCCTCCTCTGCTGAGAACAGAGGAGGTGCAAAGGGCTGGGTCAGGAGCCTCAGGCACGCTCCCCGCGGATGCGGCGGGCGAGCTGGATGTCCTTGGGCATGATGGTGACGCGCTTGGCGTGGATGGCGCACAGGTTGGTGTCCTCGAAGAGCCCCACCAGGTAGGCCTCGCTCGCCTCCTGCAGCGCCATCACGGCCGAGCTCTGGAAGCGCAGGTCGGTCTTGAAGTCCTGCGCGATCTCGCGCACCAGCCGCTGGAAGGGCAGCTTGCGGATCAGCAGCTCCGTCGACTTCTGGTAGCGGCGGATCTCGCGCAGCGCCACCGTGCCGGGCCGGTAGCGGTGCGGCTTCTTCACGCCGCCCGTGGCCGGCGCGCTCTTGCGGGCCGCCTTGGTGGCCAGCTGCTTGCGGGGCGCCTTCCCGCCCGTCGACTTACGCGCCGTCTGCTTTGTGCGCGCCATCGCCTAACAGTCACCGCCGCCCTCTCTCAGCCCCCAGCACCGAGCAGTGCCGAGAGCGCGGCGGCGGCGGCATTTATAGCCGAGGGCCCCCGCCCATTGGCCGCCCGCGGGAGGCCGCCTGCCATTGGCCGAGGCGGGCGCTCGAAAAGCCCGCGCTTCGGGGCCGGGAAGCCCGCCCGCCTGCCCCGCCCCCCGGGAGCCGGAGCCGGCAGCGCCTGACCCCGCCCGCCGCGGCCAGCCCCGTGCTTGAGCGCTCCGCTCCTTTCCGCGGGCGGGCCGGTCCTCCGCAGCTTTTAGGCGCTGGCTGCTGTGCTGCCCAAGGAGCAATGCGGGAGCCTCCCCCACGAGTAGCGGCGTGGCGGGCGTAGAGGCTGGCGCTGCCGGCAGACACGGATACTGGGGACGAGAGCAGCACAGCCCCGCCGCCAGGGCCTCGGCCTCTATCCACCGCTGCCCTGCTCAGGTCTCTTTCCCACCCCCACGCCCCCCCCCCCGGGCACAAATCAGGGCTGCCGGCAAAAGCTATTTGGCCAGGCGGCCTCCGTCTTTCTCTCGAGATCGCTGTTTCTACTCTTTCACCGACCTCTGCCGCTTCAGGGCCATAACACAGCCCTCCTAGGCTTAGCCCGCGGCCGCCGTTCCGGCACCGCGAACGCCTCCTAGCTGCTGCGCCCCCCGCCTTAAGGCCCCGCTCCCCGCGGGGAAACGGGGCCGCGCTCCGAGCCGCCTAACGCCGCCAGGCCCCGCCCCCTCCCAGAGCCGTGGCGAGGCCGCCTGCCGGGAGGCTCCGCGCAGTTCTCACTCAGGTCGGACTGCGGTGGGGATCGGCAGCGCCGCCCGCCCGCCCGCCCGCCCGCCCCCTCCCTCCGCTGCCCCGGGCGCCTCAGCGCGGAGATTTCCATTGCGGGGGAGCGCAGAGAAACGGCCGGGAGCGCAGGAGTTGGCCGCGGGGTACACCGTCCTCGGGGGGCAACAGCGCAGTGAAGCAGCCCGGATTGCTTTCCCGTTCGCCTAGGTCTACGGAAACGCCGAAGTCGTCCACTGACAAGCCTCTTGCCTGCTTTAAGCAAGATTAAACACTCGTCTTTAGCCGTCTTGCCCTTTATGTGAACGTCTGGTAGGAGGGGAGGAGAAGGGAGGAGGGGGGCGGGAAGCAAGTGTCTCCTCTCCAGAACACTTAGTGCAGGCACCGATAGGAACACCGATGATCCTGTTATTGTCTCAAACTAAACACAAGAAACAAGTGGACTTCCGTGCACGTTTAGGAGTGCGTTAAAGGTGCTATGGCATGTTTGCAACTTATACCTATTTTCAACTAGGCAATGTCTAAAGAAAAAAATATATATATTTGCAATCCACCACCACTGCCTCAGCTCTTTTATTGAAAAGGTGGGTGGCTCTTAAAAGAGCCTTTGGGTTAAAAACAGGATCCGCGGCGCTCTACTTGGAGCTGGTGTACTTGGTGACCGCCTTGGTGCCCTCGGACACAGCGTGCTTGGCCAGCTCGCCGGGCAGCAGCAGCCGCACGGCCGTCTGGATCTCCCGCGACGTGATGGTCGAGCGCTTGTTGTAGTGCGCCAGGCGCGACGCCTCGCCGGCGATGCGCTCGAAGATGTCGTTGACAAAGGAGTTCATGATGCCCATGGCCTTGGACGAGATGCCCGTGTCGGGGTGCACCTGCTTCAGCACCTTGTACACGTAGATCGAGTAGCTCTCCTTACGGCTCTTGCGCCTTTTCTTGTCGCCCTTCTTCTGCGTCTTGGTAACGGCTTTCTTGGAGCCCTTCTTGGGGGCGGGCGCAGACTTGGCCGGCTCAGGCATCGTTTGTCTGTTCCCGCACTTCTTCAGAAACTGCTGAGATGTTTCCGGCAGAGCAGTGCTCCCTTCTTATATAGTAACCGTATGCAAATTAGGGGTTCCTCGTTCCTCTGTTTCCATTGGCTGATTCGTATCCCTACTCTCATAGCTCTCCGTCTACTGTCTCCATTGGTCAGAATTCGATCCGCCTTCCCATTGGCTGCTTTCGCTGTATCTAATTCTCGGCCTATCGAATCACGCTGCTTTTACTGGGAAGGGATATAAGGCCGAGCTGCGAGGCTGCCGGCATTTCTCCACGTCTTCCGCTGGTGATCAGTCAGTCGCTGCCATGTCCGGGCGCGGGAAGCAGGGCGGGAAGGCGCGGGCCAAGGCCAAGTCGCGCTCGTCGCGGGCCGGGCTGCAGTTCCCCGTGGGCCGCGTGCACCGGCTGCTGCGCAAGGGCAACTACGCGGAGCGGGTGGGCGCCGGCGCCCCGGTGTACCTGGCGGCCGTGCTGGAGTACCTGACGGCCGAGATCCTGGAGCTGGCGGGCAACGCGGCCCGCGACAACAAGAAGACGCGCATCATCCCCCGCCACCTGCAGCTGGCCATCCGCAACGACGAGGAGCTCAACAAGCTGCTGGGCAAGGTCACCATCGCGCAGGGCGGGGTGCTGCCCAACATCCAGGCCGTGCTGCTGCCCAAGAAGACCGACAGTCACAAGGCCAAGGCCAAGTGAATACCGAGAACTGTGCCTGGGAAGCTCCTCCCATCAAAACCCAAAGGCTCTTTTCAGAGCCACCAACAGGTCCAGAAAAAGAGCTGCAATCTCATTGTTTACAGTCAGTAAAAGCAACAGTTGTTCCACAAAGTTTTAATCGGAGCCGGAGCACTGAGCCCCAGCAGCAGGGCGCAGCCCTTCCCGGCCCTGCCGCCGTTCCCCACGCCCCGTCCGGGGGCGGAGCCGCGCGACGCTCGCGGCGCTGCGGGCGCAGCTCGGCAGCCCCGGGCCGCCGCCAATCCCGGCGCTGTGCGGGTGGTTCAAAGCGCTGCTGCGGAGCTTTAACTCCCTCGCCGCTCCGTTTCTAAGCGGCAGGGGGATTTCAGGTCCGTAGAGCGTCTGGTCCGAGCCTGCTCTGCCTGTCCCCTAACTAAAACGTACGTTGTCCTCAGTATCTGCATTATCCTTCTCAGTACCTATCGTTCCCGTGGTCTATAAGAGATCGATCTCAGTGTTTCAGCTCTTTTTGGGAAAGGTTGGGTGGCTCTTAAAAGAGCCGTTGGGTTTAAGCGTCGAAGGTTTTCTTCCACATGGGCTTATTTCTTCTTGGGTGCCTTCTTCGCCTTGGCGGCTTTCGGCTTGGCCGCCTTGGGCTTGGCAGCTTTGGGCTTCACTGCCTTTGCCTTGGCCGGGCTCTTTGCTGCCACTGCTTTTTTGGGCTTGGCAGCCTTAGTCGCCTTCTTGGGGCTCTTGGCTGCTTTCTTGGTGGCAGCGGCCGCAGGCTTCTTGACTTTCTTGGGGCTCTTCTTCACTGCTGCCTTCTTGGGCTTCTTGGCGGCGCTGGCGGGCTTCTTGGCCGCCGGCTTCTTGGGCTTGGCCGCGGCTGCCCGCTTCTTGGGCGCCTTCTCCTTCACCTCGCCGGGCTTCTTGCTGAGGCGGAACGACCCCGACGCACCGATGCCCTTGGTCTGCACCAGGGTGCCCTTGCCGACGAGGCTCTTGAGCCCCAGCTTGATGCGGCTGTTGTTCTTCTCCACGTCGTAGCCGCCGGCGGCCAGCGCCTTCTTGAGCGCGGCGAGGGAGAGCCCCTTGCGCTCCTTGGAGGCGGCCACGGCCTTGGTGATCAGCTCGGTGACACTGGGGCCCGCGGGCTTGCGCGCCTTGGAGCCGCCCGCCGCCTTCTTCGGCTTCTTGCCGGCGGCCTTGGCGGCGGGGGCCGGGGCGGCGGCGGCTGCGGGCGCTGCGGCGGGCGCGGTCTCGGCCATGTCGCGACGAGCGCGGATCGCGGTGCTGGCGGCGGCGGCGGCGCCCCCTTTATAGCAGCGCAGCGGGCGCTGATTGGTGCGGCCGCCCCGCCCCGCCCCGCCGCCGCCCGGCGCTCGGCGGCTCGGCTTGTGTTTCTTGGGCGAGAATAAAGCGGTTTTTAAATATTTTATCCCCCGCCAAGTTGCCCCTTTTCTGCCCCTGGGGGGTCGTGGGGGTGTCTGCTTTCGTCCGTCGGGGTCTCGTTCCGGGAAGAGTTGAGTTTGGGGAGAGAGGGGAGCAGAAATCCCGCGTCCTGGAACCGAGCGGTCCTTGAGAGAGCGAAAGTTTTGTTTTTCTTTGTAAATTAAGAATTATCCTTTAATGATAACGGGAGACAAGACACTCAGTGCTAAACTTCAGAGGGTCTTCTTCCCATCAGAGAAGAAAGCTAGCGTTTAGAAGCTACCTGCTTGAAATGAAAAGCTTTCAAAGAGAGTGAGGTAGCACAAGCTCCCAGAAGCCGTGCCGCAGCCTTTCTCACCGAGCGTTGTACCTCCGGCTCCTGAGAAACACTGAATTAGTGATTTTTTCCCCCGTATTTCCCGAGCTACGATTTCCAGAGCGTCCCTGTGAAGCAGTAGATAGTGTACGCTTTATTCACTTCCCAACGGGCAACATTCTCTGCAACTCTTTGCTGTTGTTAGCGCAGCACAGGGCTCTTTAATGTTAATGTCATGAACAGGAACGCGAAGACCAAATATGAAAACGTTTGTGTCGAATCACTGAGCTTCATGTACGTCTCCGGCATAGAGAAACAAGCCACACGCTAAATAAAGCACATAGTGCTATTTCTGTGAAACATGTTGGTATGATTCAGTAACATGGACATAACTGACAAGAGATCACATCTGCGGGAGACATAAAACACCATTCTGTGCATATTTTGATGCCAAACTAAGAAGAAAAATCACAGTCTTTGCTCACTGCTCATTCTGCAGATTACAGATAAAGTCACAGCAATTTCTGTACACAAAATCTTTAACTGCAGTATACAGGGACCCAAAGCTGTTTGTCCATGCTGTGGTGACAAATGGTGACCCTATTAGCACGCATGCCTCCTTATCAGCAAAAACTTTGTATATATTTTTGTGAACCTAACAGGATTTACAACTGTATTTATCTGAAAGGTTGTCTGTTAATAGCCATTACCTTGTTTAGCACCCTGTCATTATATTGCTGTCTTTATGCCTAATGTATAAAAATTGTTCTTGTATAGTTTGTACATGGTGCTGACCAGAAATTCAACTTCATTGTTTCAACAAATTGATCACCCCTCTCATTCCTCTACAGGACAGGCAAATTAACCTCTCAGATCTCTCAGATCTTCTGGGTGACCCGTCATCTTCAGTTAATTCATACAGTCCCATTCTCAAAAAAAAAAAAAAAAAAAAAAAAAAAAAAAAAAAAAAAAAAAGTTGTATGCATATTTTGACCTTTTCTCCAATCCTTCTGGTAAAAATGATTTCAGGAAAATAAAAATATTCATCTCTCCCACTTATGCTTTCTACCTAACTCTTCCTCATCATCGGGGTTTCCTAGTTGAGGAGTTATTCCACAGGAAAGGAGGGTATTAGATGGAAAATCCATCACATCTGGATGTGGGCTATCCAATAGTGTTGGAAGCAGGATGGCTTATATAGTTATATTCTCTAGGAATTTTACAAGGGCAAGAGTACTTGACTGTAAGCCAGATTTACTGCACGTAGCAATAGGGGGAACAGAGAACTGACTAGTGAAATAAGTGTCGTCTCCTAACTTTTCCTGATATCATGTGTATGATTACTTCTCTTCCATCCCATCTAGGTCTGGTAAAACCCTTAGTGTTTCCTAAAAACTATTTTTGTTGCAGTGGCTGAATCTCTCAATATTCACTAACTCTTTTCACATCTCTGGTGCCGAGACTGGGGGTTGGGATGGAAACCTTTCTACCTCACAATAAAACAATTTCCCCCATTCTCTGCAAGATTTTTCTCCAGTCTGTAATTTGATATTCTCAAGACTGTTTTCCTCTGAGTATTAAAAATCTTGCACACGTGTAGTCAAATGGAACACAGCTGTCTGCCTAAATCTTATATAGCAGTGATAAACTACAGCACCAACCATCTTCAGGGGAAAAGCCTCTCGATATGTGCCAGAGCAATGCTGCAGCACCTTGATGTAGCCCTCACTCCAGTTTTAAAGTTATTGATCTCCACCAAATGTTAAATGACAATTTTAAAAATTGAAGCCATTTTTATAATTATTTTAACTGCTTCTGATTATTTGATTTTCCATTTATCTGCTTACTCCACTGTTCCCTTCCATTCTTGTTTAGAAGACAGTATATTCTCATGACCATCTCAGAAACAAGCAGCAAAGCAGTGCGTATGAGGGTGGAGGGTGCATAAGTACCAGAGAAAAATCAAGGCATACAGGGAGAGCTGAATACATGTATAGTGTCACTTCACTCGTCAGTGAATGAGAAACCACAGGGACAGTGGTTTGCCCTCCTCCCCCAAATACAGCTATTCCTTGTGTGCAGCACAAAGAAAAACCCACACGAAGTTATGCACCAAGGTTATTACTCTAGTCATGATGAGGCCTAATTAGGATACACAGAAGTAGTACACATTTCCCTGCAATGCAGACACACAAAAACAGCAGATAGGGAGGATACTTGCTATGAGAGATTCTCCCTCCCTCACCGTCACCGTTCTTATCCATTTACCATTGCAATTAGAGCAAGCTTTGCTGCCTCACATTAGAAGAGGCAACCATCAAGAAATTACAGGACCTCGGAGCTGTTGGCATGGAGAAAGATATCTGGTAAGGTAATCTGCCAGCAAATCACCCAGAATGTTGCTGCTAGTGCTATCAACGTGAGCCAGCTTAAACTGCAAAACCAGACCTGAAAGCCTTTGCAGAGCACAGCCAGCATGAAGAATATGGATTGTTGTAACCAATAACATATGCCTACTAACTCTAAAAAAATACAGTAATTCAAACCACACTTAAAGCCTGCAAGACAATAAGAAGTTGTTGCAATATTAGGGTAGTTTTCAATTTATTGCATGTCCCTTTTATGGTCACCTTGCTCTAGGTAATGAAGCATAGAGGCCACCATCAATGTCATTACTGGCCCTAGGGAGATCACCTTACAGTAACCTAGCATTTATCTGTCTACACATACTTGTGATAATTCTTCCTGACTTCTTTTTGCTCCTCTTCCTGCCCTTCCTTATGAGTTTTCCACGTGCCATTAGTGTTTAAGCACACTGTGTTTGTTCTTTTTGTGTTTCCACATCTTTCCAAAACAAGTAAAGGCCACCCCCACTTTAGAGGTGGGAGAACTGGAAGTCACTTTTCCACATTTCTTAAAAATTGAATCATATTTGGATCCTCCAACTTTTGTCAGGTTCAGATTTTCTGCACTCCTGCTGTTAAGATGTTAATTCTCCACATTTCCTATCAGGAGAAAACAGTTCAGGGATGTTCATTTAATTTAATAGAGGAAAAGAAGAAGAAAAAGAAAAAGAAAGAGAAAAAGAAGAAGAAAAAGAAGAAGAAAAAGAAGAAGAAAAAGAAGGAAAAAGAAAAGTCAAAATGCAATTAATTTGTTTGTTTATTTTCACTTCCAATTTGTCACAAACCTCAGCTCCCTCCTGCGCTCACACAGGCCGAGTGGGGATGTCAGCCTGCAGGTGTGGTTGGCCCCATGGGGAAACACCTTGAGGGGATGTGGGCTAACAGCAGCCAGCTTCAGTTGCCAGCCTGTCCTAGATAACATTTCCATCTGCTCCAGCAAAATACAAACTGTAAAGAGACCAGTAGTAAGAGCCATTTTTTCCACCTTTTAGCTGCTGTCTGCAGAAAATGCTGCTGCAGGGCTGTGGGTTGGGTGAACACACCAAGTCCCTGATAACCACAGGTGAGAACCCGTGGGCACCCAGCCCACTCAGAGCCACATCCCCGTGTCACAGGGCTGCCTCAGCCACCTCGCGCTGGCTTCCTCGAAGGCAGCTGGTCTCACACCACCGGCTGGTAAATGTTCCTCGGGTCTCACACACCCTGGGCCTCCCCTCCCAGCCTCTCCAGAGGGGAAGAGCCAGAGGCAGTGGTGGTCACCAGGTCTGCCAAGGAGAGGACAACTTCTTTCAGTTGCTAGTAGCAGCCGAGCCTATTAGCTCTCCCCCCATTACTCTAGATGCTTCAGAGCTGTCTTCTGAATCCATTTCAGCTCTCTTGAGTGTTGTGACCCAAGTTTTGGTAACACAACTGCTTGGAGATGAGCACGCGCTGCGTTTAGGCAGCCCTGTAGCCTCCGCAGAAAGACCCTTCATGGTCAGCTTTGTTCCTTTTTTACCCATAGCTTTGACACTTTTCACTTCCCTTCTTCCAGCAGCCAGTGTGCCACGGTACCCAAAGCCAAGAGCAAGCCCTCAGCTCTGCGCAGAGGCCGAGGAGATGCGCTGCGCCCTGCGCGGACAGGGTCCGGCCGGCGCCTTGCTCCTGGGACAGACGCCCACCGCCCGGGGAAGGCTCCTCTCCCCGGGCTGCTGGAGGGCAGGACCCGAGGCTGATGCTCCCTGCACTTTTCCAGGAGGCCACTGGGATGCAGAGTCTGCAAAGGAAAGGAGCAGCTCGGCGCCGACGTCCAGCCGCTGAAGCGCTTTTAGCTGCTGGCATCACGGCTCCTGCACAGCCAGGGGAGCTGCGTGGGGCTGGGCAAGCGGACATCAGAGAAGAGCTGGAGGAGGAGGGATACTTCTAGTGGGTTGTTTTGCCACCTTCCTTTTGAGCATGTGGAGGGTGTCTTACGTACAGTGCTCAGTTCTGGGACCCTGAAGGCATCCATGACTCTTGTTCCTTTTACCTGTGCAAGCAACATTCTTTCCTTCTTTATTGCTGGCATGTATTCAAATGAGAAATTCCTACAACAGATGTCCTATTCAGACAAAAATGAAATTTTATCCCAGAGGACACAGGAATTTTGTCCCTTTCTTTACACAGGAAACATTCCTTTTGGCCTACTGATGTCTTTTCTTTCCCAGTAAATGTAAAGAAAAGAATGCCGTGGCCTTGAAGGCTGAATCAGTATTCCTCACATCCAGCTGCCTAGAATCAGAAGCATGAAGTACATGCAGAAATGGAAAGTCTCACCCTTCAATCTTGATGGGGCCTGGAACAACAGAATTTAAAATCACAGCCTGACCAGTGCTACAAAAGCTATGCTGGGTCACAGGGTAGCCTCAGCAAGCAAATACTCACCTGAAATTGAGGCCACCTACATTCAACATTTGGTTCTGCCCGCGAGGCAAAGAGCAAACCACCAGCTTTCTCCTTACCTTTGTTTCCCTGCATGTCAAGAAGATTTGTGCAAAGAGGCACCTTCAAAGTTCATCGAGCTCTCTAGCTGAAGATTGCTGCAGAACAGCTAGGAAGTGTGAGCAGCTTGTAGCTTCACATTGATATCAGAAGTCCTACATTCACACTGATCCAATTTTTGAGTATACATCAGGAAATGCATCAGTCTCCATATGCTTCTCAGGTCCACTTCTAACCTGAAGAGCTGCTTCAGATGTGAAAAAGTTTTTCTAAAGCTCTGACAGTCAGTAAAAATATTGCCATCTGATCTATATAGTCACTCAATCTCTCTTGTGCTGCAAAAATAAAATAATACCCCCCCAAAAAATAATAGAGGGGAGCCCTAGGACACTTCAAGAGAAGTCAGCAAGTATAAATTTAACATTATGGATTTGGATTAAAATCTAACCTAAGCATCAAGGATTTGATTTGTTCCTAAAGGCAGAGTCCACAACCAGCCTAAAAAGGCAGCTTTGTCAAATTTGGCATCTTGATTCAAGGGAGTTCAGTGGAACCATCTCTGCTCCCAGAGATGTATAAATTCAGTAGCAGTGGCTTTACCACACCTTTCAAGAACATCTGGCATAGAGCACTGGTGACAGCCACCTTCAGTTGAAATTCTCTGCCCATAAGGTGCAGCTCAGATCACATCCTGTTTCCTAGACAAGCCATATCAGTTTATCTTCTATCAGCTCTCTTTGCAGACTTCCAACCTTACTGGTCCATGTGAGACATAGGAAGAAAGCTGAAGGGGAGAAGAGAGGAGGGGAGGAGACAGGAGAACAGAGAATAAATAAATACATAAATTTTCTGTTTTGTTTTGTTTTGTTTTGTTTTATTTTTATATTATACTATAAAATATAAAAAAAATTCTTATATATTATATCATATCACATCATATTGTATTATATTATAAATTTTCATATTTACATATTTATATTTTTATTTTTAATTATTTTATTTATTATGTATATTGTGTGTATTATATATACTATATAACATTACATTATATTTCAATTTTATTTTATTTTATTTTATTTTATTTTATTTTATTTTATTTTATTTTATTTTATTTTATTTTATTTTATTTTATTTTATATTTTCTCTGTTCTCTTTTCTGTTCTGTTTTGTTCTGTCCTCCCAAAGCTGTAACAGCAGACATGGATTACGGTTATACTTAGTGGACATCAACCTCACATTGCATTAGTGTTGGTATTCACTGAAACAAAAGCTTCTCTAAACATATAACTGCATCAGCATTTTAACTTGCCATATTTTCTGCAGAGCCCATCATCTCACTGTTCACCCCCTTTTTCCGGGTCATTTAGTAGCTCTGTTTAGTAGCACAAATCCTAGTGCAGACCCCTGCAGAACTCGCTGATAACCTTTCTCTATTTAGTTCTGTGCTTTTTCCATTCTTTTATTACTTACCTCTCCACGCTAGATTTTCCCATTTACCTTGCTGCTGATTATTTTTCTTTAGGGTCTTTTCAGTGAGGCTTTGTTAAAAGCCTTTGGAAACTCAAGCCAATCATGTCAACTAGGTCACCTTTCTCCACGTACCAGATGACCCCATCAAAAAAACCTTCATGATGTTTGTGAGGCAGGACTTCCTTTTGCAAACTGAAACTTTGCTGACTTTAATGAAAAGGCTGTATTTATCCACGAGGTTGTTCTGATCCTTGTTCTAGCTCTACCAGTGTGTCTGGCACAGACAGTAGGCTTACAGATCTGGAGTCTTGTGACCTGACTGGCTCTCTGGTAGGATTTTTGCTGCTACTGTGACAGATGGAAGAATTAGTATTAGTTTTGATTTGATTTTTATTTTTTTTAAAATAGCTGCTCTTCTAATCCCTTTTTGGCCAACTCAGTTATACTCTTATATGCAATCCACTATAGTTTATGTTTTTATCTGTATTCCTTGCTCAGACACTCCTGCAGCTTTTTGTATGATGCTTTCTTACCCTTAGCCCTCCATACTGTTATCAGTGCCAGTGCCAGCATCTTCTTTCCCTTTTTCCTGTCGTTTCCCCACCATGGTCACTTCATCCATCTCCACCCACCTGTGAGAACTTAATCCTCTGAGCTGTTCCTTTGAGCTTCTTTCTAACCTGCTCAAGGTTTGCAAAGTGTCTACCATATCTACCATATCTTCCTCTAGAGCAAGGACAATGGGAACTTCCATTTTCATTCTGAATGGACTTCAACAGGATCCAACTGGCCTCTCCAAACAAGAACCAAGAAGTACTATCTGATTTTTCAAAAGTTTACGTTTGATCAAATGCTACTAGAGAGGTATACCACCCCTCCAAATCTTTGTACCTCCCAGGATGATGGCATTTTTAGAAAGCCTTTTTTTAAATTGTATGTGTTTGCACACCAAGAGGTCACTCAAACATGCCCTGCCCTTATGGCTTCTGCTAATCTTGCAGGGTGTACCTGCGGATGCAGGGAAGTACACTCTTTCCCAGGTTTCCTTTCCTCCCTCCCGTGTTGTGATCATTTGTCCAGGGTGTCAGGAAACAGGACAAATCCTTCTGGGCCAAGAACACCTGCTGACCATCCCTGTGCTATTAACAAATGGCTTTGGGGACACTGGACAGCAGAGCGCTTGGGCACAGCACACATCTCAAACAAGAGCCTGGGAGAAATGCCAAGTGCCAGTCCCCATCACAGCCTGGCTTTGTAGCAGGGCACCTTCCCCTCTTCTGGAAACGCAGGCTCACGGGCTTTATGGGAGTGGTGACTTGCTCTTGCCAGATCTCCCAGTAACAGATTTGGTCCTTGGCTTCATGAACATAGCAGGATGTCCTTCATGCCATCCTAAACCCCCCTCTCTTCATAAATTTCCCTTCAGAGAACTTTATGTCACCAACAGCTACTCTGTCATCAGGCCTGGGGAGCATGTAATAATTTCTGATGCTGAGAAAGATACAAAAAGATCTGCCTGGCTTTCAGAAATGAAGTATTTCCCTTTCTTCCTCTGTCTAAGTACACTGGCAATAGGACTGAACATTTCTGATTATTGTTCCCAGTCCTCATGTGTTGCCGAGAGGAATCACCTCAGAGATATTTTATTTTGAGAACGGAAAATTGGAGATGTGGTGCATTACAAGCCAGTACACCTGCATAGGTAGTTTAGCTAGCTGCCATTCTCATCTCCACCTTCTCTGACCTACCTGTTCCTGTCCTGCCTGCCAGCAGGCAGCCGGTCCCTCAGCAGCAGGATTGGCAAGTCCTTGTTGGATGCACATCCAAGCATTCATTGGGTGCTATAGGTGCCCACTGGAGACTGTTTCTTACTAGGAGTCCTTCCCTATTATTTTGGATGAAACTCAAGCCCCAGAGAAATGCAACAGGGGAATCCTTCCCTTCCCAAGATGTGCTAGGGATCAGATTTCTACTTTGTTTTTCAGCCAGTTTTAGGTGTGTTGAGAAGAGCTGGAGTGGAAATGGCCAGTTCTCCCTGCAGGCTGTCAGCTTTTCATTGGGAAAGAACAGGGAATACTTAGTAAAAAATAGTTGTAACTAATCAAGCTACATGGAGCCCAGAGAAAGCCCCAAGTGCCCAAAGGCAGGAGAGTCCATACAGAAGGAGGGGAGTTCTGCTATCGATACTGTAACTGTGTGCAGTGCCCTTCCGTGTCCTTCTCCAGAAGGACCAATAGATATACACAGGAGTATATACAGGAGTATATATAATATATAGGAGTATAAAAAATACTGCACCTATTTTTTGACCTGTTTTTTAGTAATTTCTTTCAATGTAGAATGTACCCTGCAATTTGTTTTCTAATATTGCAATGAGGATCTTGTGCTTTTTACTTCTAGGAAGGAGTCAAGCCGACCTGTTTTTCAGTGCAGTTCTTATCCAGATTTGACTCTAAATGAAACTGTCTTAATCTGGCATCTATTCAACTCTGATATAACTTGAAAGTAAAAGTCTTACTTGGGGAAAAAGTAAAATAAAAATTGGAATTGTTCATTCTGTTCAGATTCAGTCTTTTAAATCTGAATCTTAGTCTCTCAGGACCTAGAAGAAATCATTAGGACTGTGATGCAATGATATTACAGGTTACACGTTTTCTTGGCATTCCCAGTTGTTGCTCAGAAAAGTCCTTTGTTCTTCTGTATGTGTTTGGCTTGTACAAATCCTCCACTATACTAGAAGATGTGACTAACAACTTGTCACTTGTGAGCATGAGGGGGGCCACGTGCCACACACCATGCAGTGCGTAATAACCAAAGCCATGGGTAGGGAAAAAGCAGAACTCTTCTTTCCCAAATTCCACACTGCTAGAACAAGGGTCACTCTATGAAACTGGTATGTTAGCTGAAAACAAACAAAACAAAATACTTTATCTCATGAGTAACCAAGAACTTCTGGGCTTTGCTGTCACAGCAGTTGGTAGAGGCAGCTGGCATCAGCAGGGTCAAAAGGTACGGGGTAAATCTGTAGGCAAGAAGGCCCTTATCATCAAGGGAATGGTGAGGGATGTAGCACTGCACCCCTAGCCCAGGCCAGGTAGCACTGCACCCCTAGCCCAGGTGCTGGTGGGGTGCACAAGGAAGGCACTGCAGAGAGATGAGACTCCCACAAGCTGACAGAACAGCATTTTCTACTGGTGCTGTAGGACTCCAGGTGATGGGTTACAAGGACCATCTTTGGCCAAGAGTTCTCTCTGTGGGATGAGGCATTCAAAACTGGAGCATAAACCTAACAAACCTTGGGGACATTGAATGAGGTGGGAGAGGGATAAGGAATTGCGTGAACTGCTGGTCGATCTCCCAGCTGACACTACAGAAACATGACAGATACACAAAGGCCTAAAAGTCAAGGAGGAGTTAAAAACTGTTTCCTTGAACTTCAGGCAGGGATGTGTCTCACCTAATTTCAGTGCTCTTCAGAAGTTTGCACCCAGCCCATTAATTCATATATTGAGGCTCTCTCTAGAGCAAGGAAGAACAACAGCCTTTTCCAAAGGCTGGTTCAGCACATCTCTTTCAGGCACCCGCTCTGTAATAAGTGACTTAAATTCTGGAGGTACCTGCCCATAGAGAGAGCCTAGGCAACTGTCCTTAGATAAATTGTTGATAGCTAAAGTTAGGTGAAACAAATCTTGCCTTTATGAGTAAAGGCTGGAACAGCAGCTTGTCCACCCATAGCGGGCTTTACAGGTATTTGATCAACCAGATTACCCTGTAACAGGTAAAAGATCACTGTAAGGGTAGGAAGAGGTGCTGACTTCCCATAAAACTTTAATTTTCTCTGGTAGAAAGCAGAAAGTACTGTAGTTTTTTTTTTTTTTCATAAACATGCTCACTGACGAAGGAAATAGGTTGAGACAAATTCATTCTGAATTTAATCAGTATAATTAATTTCATTATTTTGTTTTCATCATAATGTATTTTCATACAGAATGGTTCCTGCTTAATCTTAAACCTAGTAGTAAAACTTTAATATGAAAGTAAACAAAACAACAACATCTGCCAAGTCTTGGAAGTGTTTAAAAACCCTGCAAAACAATGAGAGGAGACCAGAAGATTTTAGAGGAGTCTAGGATTTTGTTTTTCATCACAATGCAAACTGCTTGACTTTTCATTGATCTTCAAATGTAGCATCAGTTTCTTTATGAACTGTGGATAAAATCTTTGATGATGAAGGAATGAAACTCTGACACATGACTGTGACCATCTCAGCACAAGTCCAATCCCCCTTTCTGAAATTCCAGTTTTTGAAGCTGAAGGACAGCACCAGACATATTATCAAGTCATCGTAATTGGTAAAACTGGAATGGAATTAACATGCAGACCTACAGTGCAGCCTCCATCTAAAATAATTCCACTTCCAATAACTGTATTTGATAGCTAGTTCTCTTATCTAAGTTATTTCTCAATTAAATCCCTGTGTATTGTTACGAATATTGAGTTATCTCTCTCAAGTAGCTGCAAAAGTTGTGCAATGCACTGCTGGTTAACCTGAAAGATGCAAGAGAAGAACTCTCCTTTCTACTAAAAGAGAGAGAGGGAGAGAAAAAAAGAGAAAACTTCTAACCCTGGGACCCAGCAGTTAAGGTCAAAAGCACCAAACATGACAAAAAATGCCTGTTAAAAAGATGGCATTTAAATGTGAATGCACTTTATATCAAAATAGTATTAATAAAGGAAGTGCATCTATGAAACTCCACCATCAATTGCTACACTGCAGTAGATCAAAACAGTTTCACTCTGCTCTACATCCCTTCTGCCGGGGAGATCGAGAGCAGAAAGTCCAGTCACTTCTGCCAAAATCCACTGGAAGGAAGAGAGCTGAGGCCATAAAACATCCTTCCTTCCTCTTGCTTGTCATCTGTTCTCTCAAAATGCCTTCAGGGCAGATTTTGCATGGGTCTGGCTTCTGCACATTTCAGGAGGATGAGGCTAGATGGGAAAGGGTGGAGCAGAGGGATGATTTTTGGCCAGTGTAATCGTGAAACGCCTGCTGTACCTCTTCCACCCTCAAGCACCAGCTCTTCATGAGCCAAGAATGAAGAGACTGCAGCAGCAGCAGCAGCGGGGCTTGGATGAACACATACAGCCAGCAGGATCTCTGGGCCTCCACTAGCTTGCAGGACTGCCCAGGGAGGGTCGGACATGACCCAACAGTCTTGAGGTCTCTGGCAGCTGGTTCAGTCAGCGTCCCTGGGACCTGCCTGGTGACTCAGCAGATGTGCTCACATCTGGGCAGGTGTACTAATGGCACTGAAAGCCTTTCACTCCCTGGGAGGTGTTCAGAGATGTTCCTTGATGGTTCTGCTCCCACTCCTGCCAGTTTACCTTCACTGGTGTGTTCTCTGTGGGAGTGAAGACCAATGCTCACAGCAAAGCGATGCTTGTAAGGGTATGAACAGGAACAGAAACAGACCACAGCATATTGCTGTTGGAAGACTCCATAGGAAATGAAGTTTCTTATTTGAATTTACATTTCCTTTTAAAAATCACGTTGATATTATTTGTAGCACTTAATGGGAATCCCTTGTTTTCTGCAATATTTTCTTATTCTTCCCTTCCCTTCCCTTCCCTTCCCTTCCCTTCCCTTCCCTTCCCTTCCCTTCCCTTCCCTTCCCTTCCCTTCCCTTCCCTTCCCTTCCCTTCCCTTCCCTTCCCTTCCCTTCCCTTCCCTTCCCTTCCCTTCCCTTCCCTTCCCTTCTTTTTTCTCATCCTCCTTGTCTTCCTCCTCCTCCTCCTCCTCCTCCTCATTGTCATTGTTGTCATCACTGTCATCATCCTCTCCTCTCCTCTCCTCTCCTCTCCTCTCCTCTCCTCTCCTCTCCTCTCCTCTCCTCTCCTCTCCTCTCCTCTCCTCTCCTCTCCTCTCCTCTCCTCTCCTCTCCTCTCCTCTCCTCTCCTCTCCTCTCCTCTCCTCTCCTCTCCTCTCCTCTCTTATCAAAACTCGCTGTTCCAACAAAAATATCTATGCCAAGACGAGTCACAATGCAGGTGCAATTACATCAAGAAAGCTTTTTCTGTTGGGAATGTGTGAAAGAACTCTCATGTCTATCAACTGCAAACCTTTGCCAAAGCAGACGGGCTCCAATTCAAGCATATTTTTGCTAAAACAAAAGGAAAGGCTAAGGCACAATTTCCCTCAGTGTCAAAAGTCATCTTCCTGTTAACATATAATACGTACAAAGTGTAACAGACCAAGATTGCTTATTTAAGCATCTTCAAAACAATGTTTTCTCTTTCCATTCTGTGACAGGTTGTAGAAGCTTTTTAACGCTATTGATTTTTTTAGTTCATGTCCAGTTTCATCCGCCCATGACAAAATACTTGACATACTGTTTCATGGTCAGATGTTCTAAAACCAAGCTGCACTGAAATGAGCAACCCCAGCTTTCTCCTCTCCCTGCCTGCTCTTTCACAGTCTTTGTCCCTTCTCTGGGTCAGCTGCAGCAACTGTGTGGCTACACACTTCACAGATTCAACAGTAAAGACTTGCCACTCAGTAAAAATTATGTGGCTTTCAAATTAGCCATGCCTGGGGGACCCTGAGGCAGAATGAGAGGCAAGCAGTCCTGAAGGAACCACCAAGCAAGAAAGTACATTTGCTGTCTTCCAGCACAGCTGCTTGAAACGGATGCCCCTGGCACTGCAGGCCCTGTGTAAAGAGGGACATGCACCACTCTGGTCTGAGGTGAACTGCACCACTTAGTGCCACCAAAAAGTCATTTCCTTTTCCTGTCTTTAATTCAAGCTGGCCCTGGCTCAGTGTGAAAGGCAGCACCAGAAGTGTCACTCAGACTGTTCCTCCCCAACACCTTGACAATCTCCTCCTTCTGGCCACATCAGTAGGTGGGCACGGCTGCCAGGCAATAGCAGGCAGCAAAGGAGGAGATCCCAGTGACCCCTTCTTTCTGGTCATCAACTGCTGGGCATGCAGTTTAGGAAAATAAGAGTGCCCATGGCTGAGAAACAGAGCAACAGTTTTGTCTACTGAGAAGGGGCAGGGATGTGAATCCAGAGCCATCACCTTGCCACTTGCTGTTTCCCTTACATGGGCTGAGCACCGCTCCAGCTCTCACGCAGCACTGCTGCATTCCAGCCAGTCACAAGCACCATCATCCCAAAGAGACGGGATTTTAAAAGTACACTGGCCTTGAATGAAGTAGCTGAATGGCTGATGCTCTAGATGTGGAGTGGGGGGAAACTTCAGTCATCAAGTAATTGGCGGCTCCAGCATAGAGTAAAGTCAGTTGCTATTTCAGGGAAAGGAAAGGCAACTGCTCCCTGGGGGGAATGACTGCACTAGCTCAGAACCAGGAATAGGCCGAGATTTTTTTCATTATTATTTTTTTCCCCCCTACACTGCAGGAAAAGCGAACACACAATGTTCATTCGCAGGGATCGCTTCCTGAACATGATGTGTGCTCGCTGTCCCTCAGGTCACTTTCCAGTGTGTCACATCCTTCTGCACAAGGGAGAGCAGGAAATGGCAAACTCCCAGTATGAGGCAAAGCATTCCCATTGCAGCAATTGGTCCACAGGAGCTATAAATTGGTCTCCTCCAGAAACAGACCAAAATTTGTCTGTTGGGAGGTCAGCTGGAAACTAAAGGTAAGTTTGAACCAGTATTTCACTGGAATCTGTTTGAGACCTGCATTAGGAAAGCATGTGCATTTTAGAAACTGATTTGGGACTATTATGCACAGTATTTAATAATATTTCTAAAGCTAATATTTATTAATAATTTATTATTAAACTGTATTTATAATTTCTTAATAACAGTAAATTAATTAAAAAAAATATTGTTGGGGAGATTTTCCCCTAAAAACAGGAGATGTCTTGGTTTTCTTTTATGCTGGTATAAATCAGTGTAATCAAAAGAAATGTTTCACTGTACAGCTGAGGCTATATATTGAATGACTGTTCTACTAACTGTGCAGTTAGATGGCTACTGGTATTACTAGAGTGTTCTCAGAGAGAAAATCTGCAGAACAAGTTGTTAAGATGCTACAGGAATTGATATAGTTAATGATCACGATATTGATCTGTTGCTAAGTCATTGATGATGTGCTCATTGCTCATTTTGACACCAGTATTTATTTAGCTTAGTGTTAGTCCTTCTCCCTTCAGCTTCATCTCTGATTATAGCCATATTAAAAAATGCCTCCAGCTAAGAAAAGCACAAGTGGCTCAAATAGCTTGATGATACCAAGGGCCTCAGAGAGAATGGGATGTTGTTCTGACAGTCACAGGAGACAGGGGAGGCCCTAAAGGATTCTGTGTGAGAAGGATTAGGACAAGCAGTAGGGAAAATAAAATAGTAATAATAATAATAAAAAGCAACAAGAATAATTTATTTACATACTTCAGGATGGAAAGACTCTTTGGTAGGTGGTTTCTTCCTTCTGGAAGACAGGGAGTCTGCAGAATGAAAGCCCCAGGGTGTGGGAAAGGAATTTGCAGGTGGCTCCCTGCTGTTTCACACATCACTTGAGCAAGGTTGAGATAACGTAAATTGGCTACAGTGTTAAAGATGAGCTTTGGGCAGTGGCCAGTTGCTGGCTGGCTCGAGGCACATGTCTGAGGGTCTCTAACCAATTGTATGACAAATTCGGGTGCATGGAGAGCATGTGGGGCTATGGGGACAGTATATGTGAAAAAGTGAATAAGGGTAATAAGTGAAAAAAGGTAATAAGTGAAAAAGGGTAATAAACGTCTCCTGTTCAAGAGCCATCAGGAGACCGTGTCTTGCATCCCTTCACCAGGGGACCTAGTCATAGTGTACCAGTGTGAGGGGCCAGGACCCTCCAGTTCACAGTACAGAATACTTAGAAAAGATGGCTGCATTAATGAACAGCTTTGCTTAGCTGGTCCTGAAACGGGGTTTTTCTGCTACTGAGATCTCCTCAGAGTCTGTCCTTTCTTGTGATGGATGCCCTTTAATATTGCAAATCCTCTGAATTCCATGGTGGGGACAATACCTATTAGTTCTGGCAGCATTGGACACCAAGTCACTTAATCTTAAGGAAATTTTTGTTCCCAGGGTAGGAAGAGATATTTTGTGTGCTCACAGAAACAAGAACAGTACCTCAGATGCCAGTCCTTAAGATATTTTAGTCTTCTCAAGGATCAAGAAAAACATTTAAAAATTCCTCTGTCTGAAAGTTGGAATACGGTAATTAAACATACACGTGTGTACGTGTGTGCGTGCGTGTGTGTACGTGTGTGCGTGCGTGTATGTACGTGAGTGTGTGCGTGCGTGCGGACAGCCAACCTTTCAAGTAGCCGGGAGAAACTAGAAAATTGGCTGGGTGCCATCCCTGAAATGGAAGTCCGGGCTGAGCATGTCTTTTTTTTTTTTTTTTTTCCTGTAAATCCCAACTTAACTTTTTCTGTTTCTGGACAGAGGCCATGGAGAGGAACGGTGCTGCCCTTCCCCAGACAGTGGACCCCACGCACCACTTCCATATAGCACTGCTGGATCAGAGACGAAGGCTGCGTGGTCAAATTGCTCACCTCCACAAGGCAGCTCGTAAAATAAACAAGCTCCGCAAAAGGTCCCTGATTGCCAACATCAGCGGGAGCTCGCTGACTGCCGCGGGAGCAGTCACGGCCATCGTGGGGCTGTCCCTGAGCCCAGCTACACTGGGAGCCTCCCTCCTGGCATCAGCTGTGGGTTTGGGCCTAGCCACTGCTGGGGGGGCTGTCAATATCACCTCTGATCTCTCCTTGGTGCTCTGCAATTCCCGGGAGGTGAGAAAGGTGCAGGAAATTGCAACGACTTGTCGGAAACAGATGAGGGAAATCCTCGGCTGCCTGGAATTCCTCCGCCGGGGGCAGGGCCCAGGGGACCCCGCACTGCTCCAGTCAGAGAAGAGGGCCTCCATTTCGCTGTACAACTCCGTCTGCTTCTTGGTCTTCTGCGGCTCCCACAGCTTCCTTGTGCCAGAATATACAAAGGAGGTTACGAAAGTAAGCCAGGCCGTGCTGAAGGCCAAAATCCAGAAGCTGGCTGCCAACCTTGAGACCTGTACCAGGGCAATGGATGAAGTCTGTGAACTCCTTGAGTCCAGGACACAGCTTTCCCCACGGATGAGGAAACAGCCTGGGTGCTAAAACCACCACCAAGACCCCAAGACCATCCATCTGAAAGAGTTTGCCCCATAATTAAACCAAGTTATGATGGACACATGGAGTCTGATCACAGGGGAAGGTGGCCATTCCTCGGTCCTGTTTCCCCAGCCACCTAACTCTGCCTTCCCATGGCAGCAGAAAGGAGCTGGTCAGTAGACCCATGAAATCCCTGCAGTTTTGGTGCTGACTGACCCTCGGTTGTAAATAACTCACAAATCTATGAACAGTGAGGGGGCTGGGATACCCTCAAAGAGCCAGCAGCCACCAGTTTCCAGTAGATTACAGTCCCATTACCAAGGTACATCTGGAAAGGTTGTTGAAGCAAGCAGCCCCAGATATGATAGACTGTATGGATGGCTCTTCATCCCAGGGTGAAAATATATAGTGGCCAGAAACTGTTGTCTGTTTTAAAGAAACCTTTCCTGGCTGAGAACTGTGATATTTGTATTCTATTTATTTAAAGAGGAAAATTTTAGGGTTTTGATATTGTATTTATTTTTTTTTTAAAAGGAGATCTCTGCTCCAAAGTGATACAGCAGTTCTGAGAGGCAAAGCAAGTCTGTGGCATGTGAGAGCAAGTTACATGATCTTTGTCTGTGAAGGAGGGCAAACCCCTATAGGAAATGGAAAGCATGGCCTGAAAGATGGTAGTTACAAAGTATGGGGAACTATGGTTAATCAGAGACAGATCTTAGGAACCAAAATAGGGAGGAAGATTGGTCAGTGACCCTGGGACCAGAGACTGCCTTGGGGGACTCTTGGGGAGAAAAGTAAGTGTACCTTTTGGAGCAGGGAGGGAAGAGCAGGCTTGTGTTACTGGTCTGAGCTGGAGCCTAGCACTGATGCGAGCACATCTGAGAGATGGAGGTGTCACTCTCTGTGCAGTCAAACAGCCTGTGAAACCCACAGTGACTTGTCTGGGAAGGGAGGAGGCAGTGCCTGCGGAGAACTATACTTACTCTTAGCAGTGCTTCCAATGGAAGGCTTCACATTGACAATACATACACAGGTACTAATAATCAAGAGGGGTGCAGAGGAGAAGGATGATTCAGTGGTCAGAGCCCTTAGGAAGCAGGAGGAATGACTTGGGATCCAGTTTCCAGTGACTGTTCTGCTAAGTACGTACCTAGTGATTTTCAGCCCCTCAGTGCCTCAATTCCCTGTGTAAAAATGGGGATAGTAGCACTTCCCTACCTCACAAGGGTGTTTCTGGGACAAATATCGCAAAGCGCTCAAGTGCAGTGATGATGGGGATCATGTCAGTACCTGGCAGAGGTACATGGAAGACACCCCGGAAGCTAGCTTGAGACAGATAGAGGACTTAACACAGCGACAATTCCACCTCCACAGGTAGACCCCAATCCGCAGGGGAACTTCCTGCAGAAACATGAATCAAAATTATCAGAAGAGCTAATCTGTAATTCTGTAGCACCAAGAAAATCGTGGGAAGGGAAACACTCAATCTCACAAATTTTGACTACTTTTCCTTACCTTGTCTTTCTCTCATGACTCCCACTTTTGTTTTGGCACATAAAACAAAAGCTTTGGTCCCACAGAATGTGACTCAGATTTCTGTAATGCCCATGTCTGTTTGCCATAAATGAACAAGTACATTGTTAGTTTGATTAAATGAATATGAAGAACTTTTGTGTCAGTGTCTCTCTGCACACCTGCATGTGATCACATTCCTGCCTCTTGCCTCACCCCACAGCTCCAGACACTGTATGAGCAGCTGGATGTGCTCAGAAGGGGAGAATGAAAAGTGAGGTCATTGACTCCATGATACCCAGCTGGCGTTCACGTATGAATGTCTGCATTTATATCTGTGTGACTGCATATCCTGGCGTGCACATGAGCCCATGTACCCTGTGCATGCTGGTCTCTGACATGCAGATGCTGCGAGATGCGTACATGTGAGCATATAAGTGTGTTTTCAGAGTGTGAACTGCATGCTGTGCAAAGACAGGCATGGTGTGGAATTTTTCTTAGTGCTCCAGCATGTCACCAGAGAGCTCCATACCATAAACACCAGGTTCTTTTGAGACAGCTGCTTTCGTCATCACAGACAAAATTATATAACTCATTTCTTCTTTTACGCTCTCCCCAGTTTTTCTGGCAATGCATCTTTTGTGTTCATGTCCCACCACAGGGAACAACATAGGAACAACAACACAAATCTGAATAGACAGATCTAAAAAAAAGATCTGAATTTGATAGCTCAGAGTTTCTTTAGTGCTGGTTTGTTTAACACAGTCCTGCACTGCAATCACAGCCACCTCTTCAGTAGCTGAGGACAAATCAGAGATACTTTTACTTCCATTCTTAGCTACACAAGCAAAAAATATTTCTTTTTTCTTTTTTTTTTTGGGGGGGGGGGGGGGGAGGGGAGGGAAGGCTGGGCAGGGTTGGGGTGGAGCACATACCCCAGTATTGGCTTAGTTGCAATATTTTGACTCCCTTAGAGTCAAAAGCAACATTTAGGGGAGCTGTCTTATCTCAGCAGCTTTTTTTAATAGTAGTTATGCTATTAGTCCTTCAAATTTGTAGATGTGTTTGTTGGCTGAACTCTTCCTTCAGCAGCTGGGAAGTGGGGGAGAGAAGTGTGTATGTGTGAGCTGATGAATAGCCTGGGTTGGTAGCTGTGAATCCTGGCCTCCTCATGCCATCCTTACTCCCCTTTTGCTGAAACTGCTTCAGGGAGGATTGATTCGGTGATGAGGTAGGAATGCAATTATCATTTTACCACGAAATCCCATAGTACGTTCTGAAAGCATAATAAAAAGTATAAATGACAGAGGAGTCTGAATAAAGTCAGGAAGCGAGGATATTCTAATAGCCTCCCTGTGCGTCCCAATGAGTGGACTGGACCATTTAGCATTAACTATCACCCACTATACACATCTTGTCTTATTATGCATCGCTTCTGAAACAGTTGCTATTATACCTGTACTAATGGGAGGCTGTACACAAGGAAATCACCTAAACTGGAACTTACCAGAATAGCTAACGAATTGCTCCCCTTGCCCCCACAAAAACAGCACCTATCATGTTATCTGAGCAGTAAACTCAACAAAGAATCAGAAACAGTGACTTCCATCACATCCCTGACTCCATTTCCCAAGGCGTCCCAGTGACCCTCACAGGGGTTCATGTCTGCGTACTGTCCAGGCCTACACTTCAGATACAGCAAGCTTATAGCTCAAACCCTTATAATTTTATTTTTTTTTTTTTAACATATTTTCATAGCTAGCATTTACATCAGGTGCTGTGGTATTATTTTTTTTAAATCATTGATCCTGATCACAGTGGGATGCAGCAGTTTAATTTCCACTGCTGCACAGTGAATTGTTTCAGGTTTCCTCTCCTTTCCCTGTCATGCAGAGAGTTTGTTCGGATTTCCTCTCACTTTCCTCATTGTTCTGGGAGCAGAGGAAATGGCACACTTGGAATCCAGTGACAGATGCTCAGGTACGTCAGCTTTTCCACTATGAGCACACCCAGACAGGCTTCCCAAGTGGCAAGAGATGGAGGTCTGCTCAGAAACGCAGTTTATGAGTTCTGTTTTGCAGTCACCTCTGCTGTCCTTTTCAGGCCCAAGCCCTTTGATATTGTAGCATCATTCTTCCTTAAAGTAAAGGACATTCACCTAGCTGCAAGAGTGCCCTGCTGCAGTCAGTGTTGGGACTGCAGATCAGAGGGCACACCCGGACCAGATGGAAGGGGGGGAGCTCAGGAACGACTGCCATGACATGGAATTTTGGCACCGCTTTCCCCTGAAGGGCACCACATCCCCTGCCATTTTCACCTGTCCCTGTGCACCTGCAGGCTGCCTGCCTGGGTGGTGACAGTGCCTCGAAAGAGAGCTGGGGGAGTGTTTGAATCACAGAGTTATTAAGGTTGGAAGAGATCTTCCAGACCATCTGGTCCAACCATCCCCCTACCACCAATGTCACCCACTAAACCATGTCCCTAAGCACCAGGCCCAACCTTCCCTTGAACACCCCCAGGAACGGTGACTCCACCACCTTCCTGGGCAACCCATTCCAGTGCCTGACTGCTCTTTCTGAAAAGAAATGTCTCTTCATTTCCAACCTGACCCTCCCCTGGCACAACTCGAGGCTGTTCCCTCTCGCCCTGCCATGAGTTATCTTCCATTCCCAATGCCCGTTCTCTCATTTTGTGCTCTGTCGCTACAGTTTGGCATGTTTTGTTGCGTTTCAGGCACTTTGGTAACTACCATGCACATGAAAACAAGGATGAACAATGACAGTTTTTGCCGTTTGCGGTTTCTTTCCCCCACACTGGTACTCCAAAATGAAGCTCTGAATAAGTTAAATTGTTCCTTGCATGCGTGCACTTCGGGGGCTGGCTCGCTCATTTGCCTGCTTCCTCTACAGCCGCAGGATTCAGGAGCAGGGACGCCCTGCACACCACACACGGTGCCCAAGCACCACGAGAGCCGACCCACAGCCCTGCGGCCCCTGGGCGTCCCGTCCCGTCCCGTCCCGCACTACAAGTCCCACAGCCGCCCCGGGGCACACTACAGCTCCCAGCGTGCTGCGAGCCGCGCTACGAGGGGACGGCACAAAATGGCGGCGGGAGCGGCGCCGGGGCGCCCGGCCGAGCAGGAGGCGGCGGTGGAGGCACCGGCGGAAGAGGAGGAGGAGGAGGTGGCGGCAGCGGCAGCGCAGAGCTTCAAGGAGCTGGTGAGGGGCGACCGGAGCCGCTGCCGCTCCCTGCCCCAACCCGAGGGGCGCCCCGGGCCCGGGGGAGCTGCTGGTGCTGGGGGAGGACACGTGCGTGGCAGCGCTGCCCTGCCTGGCCCTGCCCGCTGTGCGGCTGTTGCTGCCCCGGGTGCTGCCTCCCGGCCGCTTGCCCCTATTCCAGTTGCAGCAACTTGCCTCGGAGTTTTCCTTTTTTTTTCCGTCCTAATGCCATCTGCCCGCGGAGGAAGGAAGGCAGCTGTCTGTGTGGGGAAAGTTGCTTGTGTAACCTAGGGGGGGAATGAGTAGTTGCTTGCTGATGGCAGTCACTTCTAATGGGTTTGGGAAGATCTAGGATGGGACTGGTGGAAGTGAGCATCTCTGTGAGCAAAGCGTGCTTACGTGTAGGTGATTTGAGGGCTTGATGGGATTTGGCTGTGTTAGAAACAAGCGTGGCTCTGTTGCAGTATGTATGTAAGGCAGTGACTTAATTTAGAGCTGCCTGATGATATTTGTCTCCATTTCTTCTTTTCACTAATATTCAGGGAGTGACAGATGTCCTGTGTGAAGCTTGTGACCAGTTAGGATGGAAGGTACCAACAAAGATTCAAGTTGAGGCTATTCCTGTGGCTCTCCAAGGTGAGTAGCGTGCTCCTCTGATCCCAGGTATGGGTATCGATGCTTCAGGAGCTCTGAGGGAGTAAACTTTGCTGAGTATTGACAGGGCTGAAAGCATCCTCATTTCATCATGGAAGATTTCTGTATAAAAGGAATTTCAGTGTTCATTCTTATGTCCTTTCCTGATGGAGCTTGAAATGTTAATTTCCCCTGCAACACTGCCTGAAATTTCAGACTTTCAGATTAATGTGTGGGTTCTTATGTGTTTGCTACTGTTGGATAATTCTGGCACTCTGTGTTAAATATAATTGTTTTCAGTTATTTGAGCTGCTAGTCACCTTTGCCCGTGGTCTTTCTGAAGTACTCAGGGATATGCTGGATGCTTCTTGATAGACTTAGGACTGTTCATCTTCTGTTAGAGATCTACAATGTGTGTTTGAAATTGGAGATACCTTGACTGATTGCATAGCTTGTGTAATCTGCTTTGTTGTCAGCATACAATTCCTTGAAATTAGAGTTCTGAAGTGAGAAATAATGAAGCAACTATGACTTTCTATAATCATACTGGACTGCTGGAAAATACATTATTAAATTCAGCAAATATTTTTACCTCTGGAATATTTCATATGAAAAAATAATCCATCATGAAGTCACGGCGACAGTTTAATGTAGTGATGCTGGTTTAAAAATGGAAATAAACTTAGTGTCTGGTCTGTCCTGCACTTAACTGTTGTCATGCTCTTTTAATCCATATATAATATTTTCTTCAAAAACAAAAGTAAAATTGTGTTCCTGGGTTTTCTGTTTAAGGCCTGTTGGCAGCATGTTCTCAGCTGTTGGGATTTAGGAAGTTAGAATGGATCCTGCTGATGAATTCTACTCTGCTGCCTATGTGGTGTTTTTTTTGTGTGTGTGTACGTAGAGGACTTGCTGTTTTAATCCTTGCTGGATGCAAGCAGGTTTAGATTACTGTTTTAATCTATGGAACCAAATACATTGCGGTTTGTGAAACGTATGAAAACTTGTATACTGTCAGAAATTTATTTGAAGAACGAAAGGAATCAGGACTGTAATTATTGCTATGGTACATTTGAAATTAAACTCTTAAAATTCTGTAGACATGTTCTGAAGTTCTTTTTTTTCCTTCACCCTTTGTGTATTTCTTTTTTTTTTTTTTTTTTTGAGGAGCTATTGCAGAGGCTATTCTTTTTATCCTTAGTGAATTCTTGTACTTTTTGCACAGTTCCTTGAAGTCCTCTTTAGTATAGAATTGTAACAGTTCTTGCCCTTCTTCCTTTTACTTGTAGGCAGAGATATAATTGGACTGGCAGAAACTGGCTCTGGTAAAACAGGAGCTTTTGCTTTACCAATTCTTCAAGCACTGCTGGAGGCACCTCAGCGGTTATTTGCTCTTGTCCTCACACCAACAAGGGAGCTGGCCTTCCAAATCTCAGAGCAGTTTGAAGCTCTCGGATCTTCCATTGGTGTCCACAGTGGTAAGTAGCCTTACCTGGAAGACAGACATATCAGTTGTGGGAAAGAAACTATACTTGTGACAGTGTGGTCTTCCCTTATGGAACACTCTGCAGTTCTTATGCATTTTATGTCCAAACCATAAGAAATGGAAGTAGGAGAGAATATTCCCAATAATGAGTTTGTGTTCAGTTAAATTGAGTAGAGATCTGCTCTGTAGTATGTTGTAATTTAATCTTGCCTTTTAACTGTGTTATTTTTTGGTTTTGGATATTTTTAGAATTCTGAGACTCTGCATCTGAGTTAGGCTGCAAGGAATAGATTCTGTCTGTAGCTCTTGAACCGTGAAAAAATGTTTGAGGCTGGTAAGGGCTTCAGTGTATAGCTTAAGAGGCCTGGGAAGGTCAGGTGTGTGGAAATACAGTGAATTCTCACAAAGAAAACAAACTTTTAATTGGTCTAGTGCTGTTGTGGGTGGCAAGGAGTGAGAGAAAACGCATAAAGGTTCAAGGGGTTGGCTGTTGCTAAATTGAAAGATTGACACTATTCTGTTTGTCCTGCAGCGGTTATTGTGGGTGGAATTGACAACATGTCTCAATCTCTGGCTTTAGCCAAGAAACCGCATATTATAATTGGTAAGTCAATGTGCAGGAGGTATGGGGTATGAATATGATCAAATTGCAGTCATCCAAAGAAAGAGTGACACAAGCTTTTATGTGTTTGAAAAAGTGAAAGTACTTCCTTCATTTGTTTTAATCCTGAGATCTGAGTTCTAGCTTGTTGATGTTTTTAGAGAAGGCATCAGTAACCTTGCTGCTATGAGCTCATTCCAAAGCATTCCTGCTAGATTGCCTTTGTCTTGGCTTTTCATTCTTCTGAAGTATTCAAAACCCTGATCTCATTCTTCTCAGTATATCTCATATGCCATCAGTTTTGTTTTGCTTTTTGAGGGGCTGGATGCTCTTCGGAGAGTCTGACTCTATTAGTCTTACTTCAAATCACTTCAAGGATAACCTCTGAAAGAGTGCTTCCCACAAAGCAATCTGGTTTCTCTTCAGTGAAGAATTCAATTTCTGTAACAGATGACATACCTCGTTGGATCTTTTCCTTTGCTTTCATTCTTAACTTGCTCTCTCTGATTCTCTTGGTAGCAACCCCGGGCCGTCTAGTTGATCACCTGGAGAACACGAAGGGCTTCAACTTACGAGCTCTGAAATTCTTAGTGATGGATGAAGCTGACCGGATCCTCAACATGGATTTTGAGACAGAGGTAGGAATGTGCTAAAGGAAGATTTTTTGGAACACCACAGGGGCATCCCTTTAAATTGCTTCATGCAGTCATGTAAATGTTTCAGCAAGTAGTTCTGTAGAAGTTAATAGCAAATTGTTGTGAAGATCTGATAATTGCATGGAAGCCTGTGGTGAGAGCTGAATTTAGCAGGAGAGTTCTGCAGAGTACTAGGGGGCATTTTGTCTATGAACTCTACTGATTTCTCTGGAATGCCTGACATGTTATACAGTAACGCATGGGACAATCACATACACCTTCCTGCAGGAATATTGCTTGCTGTTTGCACTGCTGTTTGACTTCTAGAGTGCACACTGCATGACTATCAACAAAGTATCAGCCCAAAACTTCCCATGAGAAGATGGGAAATTTATTCCTAGTGTGAGCTGAAGTTGCATGCGGGGCAGAACTCCTCACTTGGATGACAGTTATATTTGGAGGGGGTTTATATCTTGATTGCTGTTCTGTACAGCATTTCTTTCTTTTCTCTTTCTACAGGTAGATAAGATACTGAAAGTGATTCCTCGAGACAGGAAGACATTCTTGTTTTCTGCCACTATGACCAAGCAGGTGAGAGCAGAGTACTCTGCTTTAATTATCTTTCCATCAGGCTACACTTTTGTCTCGGCTGCCTGGTACATGTCCAGGTTTCTGACAAAGTCTCTGTCCATATGGTATTAACTTACTTTGATCTTCCAAGGTTCAAAAACTCCAGCGTGCTGCTCTGAAGAATCCTGTTAAATGTGCTGTTTCTTCCAAATATCAGACAGTTGAAAAACTACAGCAGTACTACATTTTCATCCCATCCAAATTCAAGGTAATACCCCTGGATACAGAATAAAGAATATGTTCTTTGTATACAGAATATATATACAGAATATAAAAAATATATTCTTTATTCTGTATCTTGTCTTGTTGTTCCTACATCTGCAAAATATCTTGTCATTTTCTCTAGCTTGTACTGAACTTATTCTTTAATGCAGCATATGTGATTATCCTTTTTTTTTTTTTTTTTCCCTCCCTGTTTTTCTTTACAGGACAGCTACTTGGTTTATATCTTGAATGAACTAGCTGGAAATTCTTTCATGGTATTCTGTAGTACATGTAACAATACTCAGAGGACTGCTCTGCTGCTCCGCAACCTGGGGTTCACTGCCATTCCTCTCCACGGGCAGATGAGTCAGGTATGGGCATATCCCACAGAATGGAATAGACAGGAGTCATGTCTCTTGGGAAATGGGCTGTACCATACTGAGTCACAACTACCTTGCAGAAGGAGTATTTCACAACTAGTGGACTGGACTGATCCCTAGAAGCTAATCTAATGTGAGTGCTGCCACTGATTTCTGTAATAGTTCAAAAAACAATTAGAGAAGTGAGTTTTTTATTTTTTTTTTTTGAGTGGTTTCTCCTCCAGTTCTTCTCTAACAGTGTTTCAACAAGAGCATATTAACTGGAGTGAACGTTATGCTCTTTTTGTTGTCCTTTCTTCCAGAACAAACGCTTGGGCTCTCTAAACAAGTTCAAGGCAAAGGCACGTTCTATTCTGCTGGCTACTGATGTTGCAAGCAGAGGTCTGGATATCCCACATGTAGATGTGGTGATAAACTTTGATATTCCTACGCACTCTAAGGTAAGTTAGTGTGTGTGCTAACTGAGGGTTTCCTGTCACTGTGAGGCGTATTGAGTGTTGAAGCTAGACAAAGAGACAACCTGTGTTCTGCTGACTGGATGTGTAGTTCACACTTGTGTTAATGAAAAGAAGTTATTCAGCCTCTGCGATTGAGTTGATACCTATTATTTGGTTGGGTGTTCTGATCTGGTTTATAGAACTGATCCTATAAGTTAAGAAAAGTGAGGGATGTTCTCTGTCTTTGTATTTCTGCTTAGAGTATGTGTTTTGTTGTGCTGCATCAAGCAGATTACAGACTTTGGAAATAGTTTTACCATATTACAAGTTTCAGGAAGTCATCTCTGTACCTGTGATACGGGTGCTGTCTTTGCATTTTAAACTGTTGAAAAGGGCAAAAAAAAGAATCTCCGACTCTAATGTTCTTGGAGGATTTCTTTGATCAAGAAAGATGTCTGCACGTTCCACTTTCATATCACAAAATTATAGCAAACTGAAAAAAAAAGCGAGTTACTAAGTTTCTTCCTTATAGAAAGCATAATATTATCTTAGGGATGTGACTGTTCACCAGCCTAGTTTCAGAAAGCACACTACTAACATGCAGTTAAGGATTTGCTGTTGTTCCCTGTAATGCTCAAAGGTACTATACACTGCAAACAGAAGAAAGTATAGTTCGTCTTTGAAGACATTGCTTTTTCCATCGTAAAAGGACAAAAGTTAAAGTTGGGGGACCAGGCACATGAACGACATCATTAATTTTGTGCACCTCCTTCTCAGCTCACCATGTCACAGAACATGTCCTTTGATTTCTCGTGTTATAGCAACGTCCACAGACACTGCTTGGAGGATAAAGTGTTTTAACTTCTGTAATGCAGTATAAAACCTGGAAAACAGCCCAGAGCTGTAGGTGCTAGATAGAAGCTTCCAAATTGTTCTCATCCATCCTCCCTTTCACTCTGTTTGCCAGTTTTAAATCTACTTGCAAGAGAGTTTGTATGGAAGACAGATGATGTAGAGCACTAGATCCTGAGAATGAAAATGGAGGCATTGGCTCACTTTTATTTTAAATACTGTCTTTCCAAGGAAGTGATAGTACCAGTAATAGGTCATGTGGCACAACTTCTGTTCTGTAGTCTTGAGTAATGAGAAGTGATCTTTTCTTTTAAAAAGAAAAAAGAAACGTTTAAGATGCTTCCACAAGCCACATCATATCAAACCTTAATGCTGCACACAATTTGAGTATATAATCCTGGCCCTATTTTCTCCCCATTTTCTTCCTCTGCCCTGAAGAAACAACCATACAGTCTGATTTTTTCCCCTACTTCTTTTCTGTGCTCGCTGTGTATATTTTTGGTGTGATATTGCTTATCAAGAAAATTGCTTTCAGGATTACATTCATCGTGTTGGGAGAACAGCTCGAGCTGGGAGGTCTGGAAAATCTATCACCTTTGTCACACAGTAAGTCTTAAATTACAGCAGACTTATTCTTCCTAGTTGTCTTTTAGAGTAGAATACAACTGACCTGATCCTGGTTGAGAAGAAAATACTGTATTTCATTTTGAGGCACCAGTTGGATTTATGTAGCTAAAGGGGAGAGCGTTCAAAGCCCAGGGGAGTGGGGAAGGAGAAATCTGCTTCCAGAATTTATCCTGGATCTATGTAAATATCAGAACTAATTGTTTATCATTTCACTGTGTAATATATGTACATTTTTATAATATATGCAGGTTTAATATTTTTATTTTTTGTTAAGAAATGCTGAAGTATTCCTCTAAACAAAGTGTTTGCCAAATGCTTCTGAGGTATATCAGTGAAGGATAGCATCATATGGATGCATTTAAGAGTTGCTTGTGAGACCATCAGCACAAGCCAAGTGTAGCTATTGGGAGGAATTAAGGGACAGTGTCTGTGGGTAGCGATGACTGAATGAATCCCATCTGGGCTGATTCAGGGTAATGTCTTTTCTCAGGTATGATGTAGAGCTGTTTCAACGCATTGAACACCTGATTGGCAAGAAGCTGCCAGCATTCCCCATGCAGGAGGAGGAGGTTATGATGCTGACAGAACGTGTGGCTGAGGCCCAGAGATTTGCTCGAATGGTAGGTGGTAATGTTTTGTTGCTGTACTTGTTGTAGTCTGAATTTCCTTGTCTGACATAACTTCTGATTGATCTTTTGATTGCATTGCAGGAGCTGCGGGAGCAGGGAGAGAAGAAGCGATCTCGGAATGGTGATGATGATGACACAGAAGAAGCTCTTGGTGTCAGGAAAAAGGTGGCAGGTGGGAAAAAGAAGAAACGGAAAGCCTTCTAGCTCAGTGTTTGGACAAGCTTTTACTTCTTTATGGCTACATGAGCTTGGCAAAAATGACCTTCAGCATCCATCTCCAGTGGATTTTTTTTTCTGGACTGCTTAACATTTAATTGGGTAGTCCAGATGGAAAATACCTTCCTCTCTTCTGCTTTGCAAGTTATAGACTGATTGGTCCACTGTGGTACCATGGGGTCAGTCTTCCTTCCAGAGACACCAGACCATCTCCTCAGGGCATGGAAGCAGATGTGGTTTGGCCCCAAAGAAGTCCAGGGTGGTGCAACTTTCCTTTTGCTGCAGCCTATGTCCGTAACCCAAACTCACTGAGTACATCTGGAGTCAAATAGGTCTGTCAGAAGAAAGGAGAGATGAAAAAGTTAAAAGAAGTAATTGAGTTTCCACAGCACAGTTGTGTTATGATTTTGCCTTAGAGAAGGGACATGTGACATGGACAACTCCAAATATAGATTAATTTTAAAGCTAGCTGGTTTTTCGTGTTTTGTCACTGACCTGTTATGCTTGTTTTGAGTATCAGCTATGCCAGAAGGTTTTCCTCCTAGGTCATTCTTATTAGCGATTCAGATGTGACATAAATACTTCAAATGTGTCAGCTGAAGAGTGGACCAACAGAAATAGAGCCAGTTTTGGCTGGGTTGGGCTGTTTACTGCCTGGAATTCAATCCAGAATATGTAAAGATTGGCAAGATCAAGGGTTGTTTTGTTTTGTTCTCTGGCTGATTCCTGTAGTGCTTACAGACTAACACAAGAGGGTGGTATTTACATGGAAAAGCACCCAACGCGCTGGATGGTGGAGAGTAGACTTTTTTTGCCCTATTTATTTCTGTGGCAGTTCTCTTTGTCTTGTACGGAGATCAGCATCATATAAATAGACTTGTGAGCATGGAAAAAATATACTTTTCATATCAGACTTGAAGGTTAGTGCTAGTTCCAACTGGCAATAAACATATTTATACTGGCCACTCTGGTGGACAGAGAAGGGTGAGAAGCTCCTTCGTGATCATTCAACACAGAAATGCAGTGTCCAGAACCACCCAAAAACTGGGCATTCTGCTCCATGAAAAGCAAAAAAAATTCTTCTCTAAGAGGTAAATGGAAAGCAGAAACTACTGCAGTAATTAAAACCAGAAGGAAGGTTACTTTCATAGTGTCAACATAAATCTAATATACACATGTATGCTAGTCAGAATGCCCCAAACAAAAGTATAAATGCAACACATTTTACAAAACATGAATGCTAATCAAGCTGTATTTTGTAATACGGGCAATGTGTTTTCTTTAAGTCAACTCTCGTATCTTCATGAGGAACATACTAGTGTTGAGAAGAATGCCTGAGTTCTAACTTTCTCCTTTTTTATAATAGTTTACTCAAATCTTCCACATGTTTGTCTTCAAGTATGATGATTCTAAAGCAATCTAGGATTAGTGCAGAACTCGGATATGTTGACTGCTGAAAGCATTCCTATAAATCAGGAAGAGAGTGTGCATCTTCTGTGGGCTTTGCAGCAGGGAGGCAGGAGTAGAAGTGCAGTAACAATGTTAATTCTACAGGGTCCTTTGGTAGGCATCCACTTGGGTAAGAGAAAACAGGCCCAGAAAGCACCAGAGATAGAGGAATAAAAATGAGTGAACATATGGGTGGAGATGCAAATGCTTGTTCCCTATGGAGCAAGGGAGCTCTTCTGACTGCTCTTCAGGTCTGCTGGGTGCTTGAATTTATGATTCATAAAATGCATGGGATTAGACCTGTTATCAGCAAATTAAGATTATGTGAAGATTTTGTATTATACTAAATGAAAACTCCGCAAGTTTCTGGGTCCCTTGAAAACCCATGAGTGCTCTCTCAGCTGTGGAACTTGGGTGGCACACAGAGCCAGTCCTGAACCAATCTCATAAAGTGATGTGGAGGGCAATTTTACTGCCAGAGGAAATGGGGCAGGGTCATTCCTTCCAGAAGCTGCACGGGGCTTTCCTAACAAGTTTTACAGACTCCAGAAATCTCTGTGCTCTTTCTTGTGTGGAAGGCTGTATCAGCGGGGGGGGGGGGGGGAGAATATCTGTCTTGCCCCTAGTAGCAAGAACAGTGCAAGAGAGAAGTAGTATACTCTTTGTAAAAGGGTGCAGATCCTCCGTGAGAGGAGTGACGCCTAGACAGTTGGGCACCTCCCTTTGGTTGGAATGATAAGCTGTAGAAACCATTGGCATTAGAAAAGCAAAGGTCTGCCCACATCCACGTTCTCACTGGTGCCTCACCTGCCACAGGTATGTGCATTCAATTTCAACTAAAAATACTTCAGCCAGTTGGAGTGGCAGGAAATAGATTCTTACTCTGACTGTGCCACGAGGGATAGGTTGGAGGGTGTTTATACAACCCAAGTGGAATAGGGAGTGTCTAAAGATGAATTTGGTCAAAACAATTTACAGCCAGACTAAAGCAAAATCTGTGGCTGATCTAATGAAATGTGAGGTGAAAAGAATGGAGCGAGACCTGTCTCTCTCTGGATAAAAGAAAATACCAGCACTGATATGTGTGTGGCTTTGTGTACTAACTGGTGCGGGCGTGTTTGTTCAGTTAGGAGAACCCTTGAAGGGCAATTCTGAAGCATACTTCTACAGAAGCCTCTCAAGTCCCTGCTCACCAGGGAGCTGAGGTGGAGGATTAACCTTAGTGAAATCAAGCAGGATCAGGCTAGCACAACCTGCCAATTTTTGTAGTTGAAACTCAAATGAAATTTCAACAAAAGCTGTTCTCAAAAGCTGTTTTCTGCACTCCCTGAAGGTGAAATAATGAGAGGATGGTGGTTTATATACTTATAAAGCATGAAAATATTTATTACAATTTTGATTTCTAATGCTGCACAGATGTTAACCTCAAGTGGTAAAGGACTGGAATATAATGTCTTTCATTTTAATATTACAGAGCTAGCAGAGGCAGGACAATCTTTCGGAGGGGAGGAGTAAAACATTGATGTTAGGGTAGAAAGCAGGGTTGTGTTCAGGCCTAGTACTAGGAAACCAAAAATTGTTTCTGTTTTATTGTTACGCCACATAAACATTATGAGGATAGCTGCAGAGACGTAGCATGGTTCCCTGCAACCCTACCATGATCCAGAGCTGTGTTATCTGACCTGTCTGAAATGGATTTGGTTGTATCAGTTCCGCAGGGCAGTGCCCTCTGCACAGGGGTTACACGACCAGACATAGGCAAGAAAGCACAGCTGGGAACCAGTGTGGGAAATCCCAGGGATTTATACTCTGTGATGGCAGCCCAAGTCTGCTTAAAGTAGTCATAGGACTGAAGGTGGATATATCAGCTCAGTTTGAAGGTTGTGTGTGGAATGCAGTGTGGTCCAAAGACCAGACAGCCTTCCTTTCAGTCAGCCCCCAAGACCAGAGGTGACAGTGGTGACGTTCTTGTAACACCGTTTGTTTGTGCTATGAAGAGCCTCAGGTTACGTGGGAACTGAGTAAAAAGTGATTGGGAATCTGGAGGAACTTAGTTATGAAGCAGGTCTGAAATTAGTAAACATTCACAGGTTAGCTAAGCACTGAAGAAGGAAAACATCCAACATACTTTAAAAGTTCTTAGAAGTACTTGAAAAGGAATGGAATTGATTACATGACCTGTGAAAGACACAGGCATGTACCAAGCATTTTGATCTTGTATAAATATGAAGTTGTAGTTTGCCTGCGGTGGCATGCAAGGACTTTCTGTGAACACTCAAGTGAGCAATTATTTCTAGTAAATGTTGCAGCACAAACAAATGCTGTAAAAATACAGTTTTGGTGCTAGAAGTAGTTGCATAGTCATTCTGAATTCTTACAGGCTCTTGCATAAGTACTTACCAGTTGATCTGGGGGAAAAAAACCTCACTGTGTAAACTCAGAGAATCAGAATATGAGTTTGACATAGAAGCCCAAGCTTTGGGTTAACCCCTGAGTTTTGAGGAGGGAAAAAAAAAAAAAAAAGTTGAAGGAAACTTTCTTAATCCTTAGAATTTGATTATTTTTTCTTTCTCCTGGTCAAGCTATGAAAGCTCCTTCTGAATAACTATTTGACAGGAAGAGTAGAGGATGTTTTTTCTCTGGCACCTGGGAAGCGAGAATAGTCTCTCTGGCCATGGGATGGATACAGCAATGCCTCCAGAGCTGTACCTCTTTCTGAGAGTCCTCCAGATGTGGGAAGACACTAATGACAATAGCACTTTCTGCTCCCAAAGCCCCCTGGGACATGGGTTTGTGCCTTCCTGCCTATGATAGGCAAGTGCACATCATGTTTCGTGGGAGGGTATGTGTTGGACTGTGCCAAGGTCATGCCTAGTTGTGCAATAGGGGATGGCAGCACTGTGCAGTTTTCAGCTGTTTACACTGTTGATCCTTGGGGAGGGGTGGGTGCCCTTGGAGCTTGTTCAGTAGTTTTGGCGGAAGTGTTTGTAAACATGAAGCTGTGCTGATTAGAGGCTGATGCAGGGTAATTCGATGTGCCCACAAGGAAGAGAGCGTACAGCAAAGATTTTATCTTTGCCTTCTCTGCTGGAGGATCATCATAATTGCAGAGATGTACATGCAGCTTCATTGCCTTTCTATAATAAACTCTAGTGGTAGGACTTCGTCAGAAGTGTCTGCCTTTCATTATGCATTTGGCTTGGTATTTCTGTGAAGGTTCCTGAAGACAGAAGATGCAATGTGGACTTTCTGTGTGAAAGGGGGAAAATGTTTTGTCTTCCATTCAAATCCTAGCAAAGGCAGAAAAAGTTGACATGCCTCTCACAGAATCTATTTCTTCTGTCCAACACTTCTTCCTTTTTATATATTTTTCTTAAGCAAGGTAGCTAGTCATCACGTTTCCCGTTTGGACTGATTTAAATCCCCCATATCCTCTTCAAGACTTTTCACCCACAAACACGTCTCTGTGTAAAGAAAAGCAAATAGCAAAAGTTGCTCTGCAAGTCTTCCATGTGAGGTAGAGGGAGGGTTGCATGATAACTTTGAATTGCTTCAGTTATGTTGGCTTTCCAGAAGGAAACTATTCTTGTGTGTTTTTCTTGTTCTTCTGATCTATCCCATGAACCAGGGCTTATGAATGAAATCTGTTGGCTTTAATATAGAAAAAGGTCTTTTGCATAATAAAAGTTGATGTCATAAAAATAACTTCTGTGGAGTAGCAATGGAAGGCGAGTGCAATATCCATGGAGCAAGCCTTGCAGAGAAAGTGTGGAGAGTTGTTCAGTTTTACTTAATGTAACAAAAAGTAAGGAATGATAAATTTGCTACTAGTGACTGATTTCCTGTTCCTTCTGTTCATGTGCATACATGCAGGTGTGTTAAACCTTTTATCTTGGTGCATGCTAGAGGCTCTATATGGTTGTTAAGGACTAGTCATCCCCAAACACAATCAACAATATAAAGCAGATACCGTAACAGACCCCTTTGACAGAGCCTAGACAGAATCAGTTTTCTTTTCCTGCAGTTGCAGGTCTCAAAAAGCCTCTTAGAGATTCTGCAGATCTTTGGCAATTTTCCACTAGACTTGTCATCAATATGTATCTTTGTCTAAGGCTGTCCACACCCTTTCACGAGGATTACTTTAGGAATCTTGGAGTCGCTTTTCCAATTTTTAAGAAAAGTTTAGGTGAAAATGCAAGTTTTAAAAAATGCAGAGTATTGGCTCTTCTGTCCAAAATGGATAGTACAGAAACTGTTTATAAATGATCTGTGGAAGAAATGTTAGCAGTAATTTGATAGCCTATTGGCATTAAGATCAAATGTAGAGGGAGCTTCCCTTCTGCCTGCTTGGTGGTCTTGCTCCAGTCAAGCTTCCTATTTTCAGTCAGGTTTGTTAGGGAACCTTTGTGAGGCACCGCATTGCTAGTTGATCAAGGGAAAGGATTGTGCCACTCTGCACTGCACTGGTGCAGCCTCAACTTGAGTGCAATTTTGCACACCACAGCATAAGAAGGCCATAAAACTATCAGAGTGTGTCCAAACAAGGGCTATGAAGATGGTGAAGGGCCTAGAGGGCAAGACGTATGAGAAGCAGCTGGGGCCCCTTGGTTGTTCAGCCCCAAGAGAGCAGGCTGAGGGGAGGCCTCATGGCAGCCTGCAGCTCCCTCACGAGGGGAGCGGAGGGGCAGGTGCTGAGTTCTGCTCTCTGGGGACAGTGACAGGACCCGAGGGAACGGCATGGAGCTGGGACAGGGGAGGGTCAGGCTGGGGGTTAGGGAAAGGGTCTGCACCCAGAGGGTACTCAGGCACTGGGACAGGCTCCCCAGGGCAGTGATCATGGCACCGAGCCTGACAGTGTTCAAGAAGCATTTGGACAATGCTCTCAGACACATGGTCTGATTTTTGGTTGGTCCTGTGTGGAGCCAGGAGTTGGGCTCGATGATGCTTGGGGGTCCCTTTCAATTCAGGATATTCTGTAATTCTGTTTTATACATACAGCAAAGAAGGTTCTTGGTTTGGGGGGGGTTCTTTAAAGCCCTTTGGGGCTTTAAAGCCCCAAAAGGGGCTTTAAACAACCTTTGACAAGCAGAGATCTGAAGCCAACCATGGCTAGGTGACCCTGCCTTGAAGCGATCTGTCTCCCAGGATCTGGACGCTTGTCTCACTGACCTTCACAATGACAGGACAAATGTGTCATCTTCTGCCTGCTTTGCTGAAGTGAGGTAACTGCACCAGAAGCCATGTTGAGCCTTAAAATTAATCTTGGATTGAAAGATTTCACAGGATTCACATCCTGTGAAATTGTGCATGGCCCCAGGCCCACCTTCAGCTTGGAAGTGTTCTCTGTGATTGAAATGGGCAATGGGCTGGGTCCTGAGGTGGAAGACAGGACTGCCCCCTCTGAGCAGGTTATCCTGCCTGCTTGGCACCTCAGCGAAATCTCTGCCCAGACAAGCAGAAATAGGCAAGCTCTGATTTTCTGCATTGTCTGCAGGATTGCATCACTACTTAGTCCTCTCCCATCATCTGATCAGATAAAGCCGAACCAGGGACTCCACTGACCTTTGGAAGCATTTGGTGACTGCAATCCTGGGACAGTGCCAGCTGCAGGTGAACAGAGCTGGGAGACACCTCTGCCAGCGTGGAGGAATCTCTCTGCATGGCCTAGGGTAGGGGAGCCCCTCTGCCCCTGAGTCCCTGGGTGCTGCCTCTCTTCCTGCCTTCAGGCCTCTTTGCATAGACTGATTATTTCTGAAGTGTCAGCTGAGGCCTCCTTTCGTGTAATTAACCAGCACCCAAATTCAGATGGCTCAGGCCTGCTGAACCCTGCTGCTATGCCCCCTGAGAAGGGTTTCCTCGTGCTCAGCATGCCCCAGAACATGGTGCTTTATTAAGCTTCCATTATTCGGTGCATTTTTGGGACCTCTCATCTCCTCCTTACTCATTCTTACATGTCTGACTTTCTGCTTTCACCAAGACAGTCTCACGCATGCAAACCCCTTTCTAAAGTAGCTCCTGCACTCTTCCCTGCTCGCCTTGCCCATCTGATCAGCCTGCAAGCAGGTCCCTAAGCTGCCCAAGAGATGGTTCTCTGCTTTGCTGCTCACGTCTCACCATGATATGGTCCTGTGGGCTATTCTTCTTGGCAATGGGCAGGTGCCTGCCTGGCCCCTTTGCCTCCAGCTCTGCCTGCCTTGTGTTTTCCAGGGCAGGGGGAGATGTCAGCTGCCTCAGCAATTCCTGTGTGGCTCTCCCTGTATTGATGGCATTTTAGGAGACATTTGTGCTTTGAAGCCTCTTGCTAGAGGAAACTACTGCAGCCCTGTGCAGGTGGAGGTCCCTCCACTGCACAACTGCAGGACTATCTTATCCAGTCAGGGACAGGCTGGGGTCTGTGTTCATAGATGCTCAAGAAGATGCAAAGCAATGAGATAAATTAAACAAGGCAGTGGAGATCCTGCTGGGCCTGCAGGACCAGTCTCTCATTGCTTGATAATGTAGGACTGCTTGTTAGGAAGTGGTGGTTAATTTGTATTCAGCAACTTGGATTAGTCTTAAATCTGATTGGTGAGTAAAGAGAATGATGGTTAGATAGAGGGCAAACCTATCGAATTTTTCTGCTGTCGTGGAAGATCAGGATACATCCTAACCAGTAACACTCAACAGCCCTGTTTCTCTGGTTCACAATAATACATGAGTGGTTAGGAAAATCAGATTTCAATTGGCTGGCAAAGGTTTTAACTATGTGTACATCTAGATTAACCACTTTGGAGATTGGGGATTAACTGTTATGTAACAGCAAACATTTTTTAATTAGAAACAGGATGGCAACAGATGCTGTGTTTGCTAAAGAAGCCAGACTGTCATTTAATAAACACAGAATGTGTGTTTTGTTTGGCAGGATCACACACAGATTGTCGCTTTCCTTTGCCTTTACCTCTAGTAAAAACACAGTGCTGGTCAGACAGGTGAATCATTATAGGTTGGATTGAGTTCATAGTTGGGGTGTCAGGTAAGAGCTGAAGCTGGTTTAGTGCTGTTTGATTTCACCACAACTTCAGATTCACTGTGTGAGTTCAGTTCTGGTTCAAGGAAACCTAACTGTAAGCTGGCTGATTGTGTTGAGGCTGGTTCCTTAGAGCTGGAACAGCTATTTAGGCTATGAAAGCCTAGCATGAGAAGTCATAGGGCTGTTGATGAAGACATCTGTTGACCCAATCCAGAATAACATCCAGACTCTAATCCCATGTAATGTAAAATCTCATGGTAACTTCTTCCCCTACATACATAATGGTTCTGTAACTTGGGGATCAGCAATAATTTTGCTCAGATCCATAGCATAAGTGGAATTCCTTCATTCCATTACAGCATAGACTTTTTTCAGGAATATATCTTAGCTTATCCCACATGTGATATGATGTGTCATGTGCCAAACAGAAGGTCAGAGCCAAAATGTGTAGCAATTCCTTTAGCCTTCTAAGAATGTAATCACAAAGGCAATAATTTTTCTGTGTGATTATGTGAACCTCCCTGCAGGTCCCAGAGGTGGGTTATTACTTGCTCCCTAAAATGTGGTGGCATTGTCTGATGCCCAACAGTGGCTAGGTTTTACCCTGGGGTGAGGTCTTACATGTGGCCAGGGATTCCTGGAAAAGCACTTCACAGCTTTTTCAGCAGAGCTGCTCCTACACCAGTCAGTTTTTTTCCATTACTGCAAATAAATGTCTGTTGTAGCAGTTTGTTAATAATGATCAAGGAAGAGATGATCAGCCAATGCAACAACTGTGGAAAAAGAGCAGAACCTGCTGTGGGGAGATTGCAGCTTCCATTTGCCATGGGAAAGCATGCACACACCAAGGGCAGTATCATCTCTCTGATGCGTTGCTGGATTGCTGATATCATTAGCTGAAGCTGTGTTTGCATTTTTAAGGAGGTTAATTGGCAACTAAACCTTCATTAAACACTTCCCTGGGGCATGGCTGTTACTGGGACTGTGTGTAACTTTGTTTACCAAGCAAAGCATCCCAGGGCTGCTGGGTCTGGAGAGCCCAGCAGCTCTCCAGGGACAGTTTGTTGGCCCATCCCACTAGAGGAAGGGTGAGAGTGAGTGAGGGGAGAGGAGTGGAGCAGGGCCAATTTTTAGCTTAAAAGGTGCTCCTTAGCTGAGGTTATTGGTCCAATTTGGCCAAAATCCACTGGCACATGCTCTCTTTCTCTCTGTACCACAAGCCAGAAGCTTTGCAAACCTGACTTCTTCCTGCCAAGTTCTCTCAGTTTGACTACTAAAAATGGCAGCACATTGACATTCTTCCACCTAGCTTAGACGAGCTCCTGGGCTGTCAAGAAGGTTGGAGGAAACATAAGTAATGCCAGAAATTTGGCAATCAACTTTGTGTTCTGTCTAGTTCAGACACCCCTTTTCTCTTTTCCTTCGCCTCCACCCAGCCCTGGGCACAGCATCCAGACTGGATGTTCCTGGAAAGCACAAGTTTCTAGTTGATGTTTAACAGTGTAATGCTCTTTCCTAGCCCAGCATTGCATGTTATTTCAATCTTCGTACGTGCAGTAAGTTTGCAATGTCTTTTGTGACCACCGAGCAAGAGAAGAGGAAGGCACCTGGCTCAAATGTTGGCAGCCCTACAATCTTATCTTAAATGAAATCCTGGGGTGAATCAGAGAAATCAATCCCAGCAGTAAAAGAGGAGACACTTCAAGTCCTGCCAGCTGTTCTGAATCACCAGTGGAAATTTCCATTTTTGAACTTTCAATGGAAGGATGGCTTTTTGGTTAAAGGAGTGAGGAAGAGTGTGTGTGTGTTCATTCTCTATGTGTGTGACTCCATGTGTAAGGCTGCATATGCTGAGTTATTTTTCCTTCGCATTTGTTGGAAAGATTAATATGGTAAGAGTGGAAATTTTATATATAGACTGCACTTTCCAGTCAGCTCTCCCCTTGAGATCTCCACTCTTTATTACGATAGAATTAAAGGGAAAATAATGAAATGGATTACATTACGGCCTCAGCTTCAGTTCTCAAGTACTTAATCTCCCTGGCTAGGATTCAAATCTGTGGCCTTTAAGTGCTCCATCTTATAAAGTGCAGACACTGAACCAAATAGCATTTAAAGAGTGTAGATTTTTCAGATCCAACTTTGGAAAGCAAGGGAAGAGGTCCTGTCACAATGGAGCATGGGCAGAACAACCTGCAATGAGTTTTTAGGGGAAAATCTTTTCAGTGGTGCTAGTGGCTTGCACTTGTCCTCTCTCTCTTATACTCTCTGGCTCCTGCCTTCACCAACGCACCTTGCAAATCCTATATTTTTATCTATTTTTAATACGGATTGCAATAGCAGAGGCAGGGGAGATGCAGGTGGCGTGGGACTGGGTGCGGCCAGGCTGCTATGTGTGCATGCCTGCGAGCAAGAATGTGTGTTCGTGTGCGGGTAAATGCCCACCCAGATTGGCTAGAAACTGCAGTGAGAGGCATCATCTTACAGAAGCAAGAGGCTGGGGCTGGAATGCTCTCAGGCAGCTTAGGCACACCCACTTAAATTTCTGTCTTGGTTAAACAGATACAATAGGGCACTGTTTCCTCCTCATTTTCCCTAAGTGCAGCTATTTGAATGTGTATCATTATGTCATAGATTTCGATGCTGTTTAACCACTAGATGCAGCAGGCATGCATGAAATGAGTATTGCTATGGCTCTTAGTGAGCTTAATGTCATTGGTGATACTCGGAGGTTGAAGGTCTCAGGAATGTTTCTTGTGCAAAAACAGCCCTCCGCAGAGCCTCTTATCCGAGCCACAGCTATCAGATGAGATCAGCATCACACTCCAGGGCAGAAAGTATGTCTTGGAAAATCTATTGCCAACAGCCACCTGTCCAAAGAGATGGTCTGAGCATCTGCCAGTGAGCATCTCAGCCAGCCACCTCAACCCCCAGCAAGGAGTGAAAAAGGGAATCCTGTTAGAGGCCAGGCAGGGTACCCAGACGAGAAGGACTGGCACAAGGGAAAGCAAAAGCCAACTTCTTCTGGTGCAGTTGCAGATAGTTTCTTTGCCAGACTTCACCAGTTAAAGATGCAGCCAGACATCCCCTCCCTCCTAAATCATTTGCCCAGCCTTGGGATCATCCTTTTCTCTCTCCTAGAAATGTAGGTTCTTCTGATTACAATTTGGCATGTCTTGCTTTCCAGGGGTGTCAGGTCACATCCCCACTGGTTGGTATGTTTTCAGATCCCCTGTTTCCTGAAAGTTGCACGCTTCTCCCCAAGTATGTGTCTACATACATGACCCACCAGTGCAACTTTCTACTTTAGGGACACACAGCATCAGCACAGAAATGGATGATGTTAATGCCAAAAAGGACTGGAACCCTATTAGCTCCCCAGGTGGTGGGTACAGGATATCTCCAGAAAACTACATCTGAAGGAATGACTTGGTTGTGATCAGTGAAGCACTTATCAGCATATACTTGGAAGTCCAAAAGGAATTGCTAAATCTATTTTTCATTGAATTTTCTCACAGCCTTCAAGGGTACCAGTCCCGTTTCATGAGAAGGCTCTTCCTAGGCAAAGTGGTCCCAGCCACAGATGCTCATAGTTGTTTTCCTCTTCTTTCTTCCTGTTCTTGCTCAGGATTCTGCACTTATAGTGTATGAAAAATAATGTGAGTTGGTCTAGGTGCAAGTCTAAGTATAAAGTCAGGACAGTTTAGGTGGGTGCTTCAGGAGCCAACGCCTGGGTTTCCAGGTACAAAGGTAGCCGTACCTGGGATTGCATAAGGAAGCAATCTCATTTGCAGCACAACAGAACATTTTGTTCCTGGTGGAGGAGTAGACAGTCTATTTCTATCACATTTCCAGAAGTAAGGTCTTCTAACCAATTAGGGATGTTCTGGCAGATCATTCACAGAATTGAAAGTCTCTGTTTGTAATACATACTCAGTAGCAGTGGTCTGAGTATTTTAACAAATCTCCTTGCTCTCCTGTCCAAATCTCCCCCCTCCCAGAAAATGAACCCTCTGTACTAGGAATCTGGGCATTTAGGAGCCAGGAATACAGAGAGGTTGGCCAAAACCTATTAATTTAATGAAGAAAGTGTCAACCAGCACTTCTGGCAAAGTAACACACCACTGTTACATACTGGAAATGTTTATTTTGTTAGTGAAACTGAAAATGGTAAGCAGGACACGTGCAATTTGGAAGAGCTGATGGCTGCAGAGACAAGTAACAGCTCTGAAGGACACCGCTATGAGGTTTTTTTTTGTTGTTTTTTTTTTTTTTTTTTTTCAAATTTTTTAGAAAACATTCACTTCTTGGCGTCATGTATTTCATTTCCAAACAAAAAGCACTTGACTCAGGTAGCGTTTTTGGTAATCCTTGGACACGTGCTTTCTGAGCCAAAGCAGAGGGGCTTCAGGGATGGGACCCCCAACACAAAATCCAATGTTACAGGGAGGTGGCACCCAGAAATGACAGCCCCTGCCCTCGTCTTCACCCCTGACTAAGGCAGAGTGCTCCAAGCTGGCTGCCTGTGCTGGAGGACTGTCACCTCTGGGCTAGTCCCCTGCCCCATGACTATTTCCAAGGGTGTTGTAATGTTTGTATCTGATCTGATTCAAGACCGCAGGAAATGGAAGGGGCAGGACAGGGTGGAGGCTGCTGCAATGTTAGCTCAGTATGAAGGAGATAAGTGCTGGCAGGGGGAGTTTTCAAGGAGAAAGTCTGCTCTTGTGTTGTCAACATACTGCACAGGTAACTAAGCAGAAGGAATGACACAAACATATTCACAATTCAGCGAATATCACTGACCAAAAATACATATCATTTAGACATTCGTTACAGAGCACTAAGCACTGTCTCTCCCCATGTGTCTAATTGCTTTATTACCTCTTTTTATAGAAGTTACAAACTCACTCCCTGAACCTCCTTGACACACTCTCTCCTCCAGACCTGTCTGTGATGAGACGGGCTGCAGTGCTTCACCCTTGATAGATGGCTCCATGCTGAAGCTGGTGGAGCAGGGTTGGCCCTGGACTCCAGGGCACTGTGGGCAGTACCAAGCATTGGCACCTCAGGACCAGAGAAGGGGAAAAGAGTAGAGCCAACACAGAGGGATAACCCAGCTGCTGCTCCCTCCCATTCACCAGCAGCCAGCTTAGCTTTCCAGGGCCATGCAATGGCCAAAGCAAGCTAGTTTGCTACCAACAGCCTCCCAATCTAAGGGACCTGCCAACATCACCAGTTTTTTGCTACTGTCTTGTGTTGCAATGATTTTGGAGGCTTGGTATGCAACTCAGCTGGCAAGTATAAAGATCTGTATCTGAATTAATTACCTTACATCTTATCTCACTTTCTCTCTGATGAAGGGAAAAGAGTACTTCTTAGGTATGATTTGGTTCATCCAGAGCAGATCAACTGAAACTCCACTGGAAATGTTTCTTTTTCTTCACCAGTTGCAGTGGCAATCTGGACAACTGGCTGACATGAAGATGCCTACTCTGTAGACACCCAGGACTCAATTCAGTTGACTACACACTACTGCCATCTGAGATCCCCTGGGTTATCCAGTGTCAGCAGCTGCTCCAGAAGTGTAGCTTCCCACAGCTCTTGTGTCCCATATGCCAGCCCCATGCTGGTGACTCAGTTACTCTACAGTACTTTGACATACATGTATTTGGTGTTGATGCACCAGAATGAAGCCCATATGGTGAACACCCAGGTGCCTTCCTATAAGCCAGACATCTCAGCTCTGAAATAGTTGGTGGAACGTCAGTACTCAGTGGAAAAATTTGCTCTTACGAAGGTGATTTGAGATGCCTTAGGATATCTAAAACATCTGCACAGAGCTGCCAGATCTGATACAGGAGGTATGGGAAACACATGTGCTCCTGGAGCAGCCACTGGATATATATACCCTGTGGCATCTCAAATGAGTTCTGGGACACCCAGCTCACAATTAGGTAACAACCCATAAACATCTAAATTTAGGTGCCTCTATCTGCAAGTTACATCCCATCCCTAAAGTGAGGTGACAGTCACCTCACCTTTCCAGTGTGAGCATCATGCCATTTACAAGCTCTCATATAGACCGGTGACACTTCTCCACCCTCCTCAGCACAGCATGAGGGCCGTGGGCCACCACTTCTCACTCTACCACAATTCAGCAGCCCTTGAACTCCTTGGTCACTTGGGATATTTTATAAAAATCCAGCTCTATGTATTAGTTAGTATCTTGAAAGTACAGAGTGTGTTTGATGACTGACTCACAAGGATTTCTCAGGCATTCTGGAAAATGTCAGTGTTAATCTTCTTATCTTTTCTTCATTTTTTCCCCACAAACCTGATATAATTTGACGTGCTGACTTCCATGGGGTTTTGTGTGTCTGCGTAAATGTAGCAAAGTAGCTGACAATCCATAATGTGCTCTGACAAGATGCAAATGGGCTGGCGAGTGACCGGTGACCTTTGAAAGCTTCTAGGGATTTCTTCCTAGACCAGCTGGGTCCCACTGAGCCAGAGCTAAACCCCTCTCCATCACCCCCTTCTTTCTTCCTCTCATTTTTCACAACTGCCTCCTTCTTGGCTGGCCCACTGAGCCTGGGACCTACTTTCAAGTTAAGATTAATTTTATATAAAGAAACCTGCTATGCTCTTTCCTGAGAAGCCTCAGCTTTTTCCAGTGAAATGAAAGCAGGAAGGCCACGAGGAACAGCCCACCCCACAGCGGCTGCTCCGAGAGTTGCCCTTCACTCTAGGAGCCAGGTGTCCTTGTAGTCCCCCATCTACTTCTAGGGAGCATGCAAAAAGAAGACTCAGAAAAACACATTTGTACATGTTTTGTGACTATCTCCATGTGCAACATTCAAATTAAATAAACCATGGGCTCCAGACTAAGAGGTGAGGTAGCCACTGGTAGCCAGACCTCAGCACAGGCATTTGCAGCTACTCCCACAGTGCTGGGAAAGATCACGTCCTTCATGGGGTGGGAGGGATTTCCAGACTTAGGGGCTTGGTGTGGATGGGCCCAAATATCATTTCTTTAATAATAATAATAAAATACTCCCAGTGAGTAACTTTTGAAGCAATAGATGAAGTCACGAACCCATTGAAGATACCCCCCCGGCTTTGAATGGATTTGTGCTGATAGGCGTGTCAGGCCAGAGGCACAATGTGGAGCAAGGGGGAATTTGTCATTGCCTTCACCATTTGGGCCAGCACTTTGGGCAACATGACTCAGTGCCTGCGCTGCCAGAGAGCAGGGCTGGGCAGAGCGAGGCCCCAGGAAAGGCAAGCTGCCCTTGGGAAGCAGCACACGGCTCTCTCTGGCACCCATGGAAGCGATAAGAGGAAAGACAGCAGGACATGTCCCCACTCATGGATGCAGATCCCAGCAAGAGCCCAGGGAAACTGTCTCTGGAGCCAGGCTTGCAGCTGCTCTTCCTCCAGGTGCTATGGGGCCATTTGCATCCCGAGACTTCCTCCGTGTCCACCTCACAAGCAGTTATCTGGCAAGAAAGCATGCACCCAGGAAAAGGGCTTGGAGCAGATAGGGGACACACTTCAGTTCATAGCCACGACCCTCCCCTACAGGTGCCAGGAGCCAGACAGAGGAGTGCCTCATCTTGCTTGGCTGAGCAGCATTCGGCCCAGACCCTGGGCTGGGACAGGCTCCATCCCCACCCTGCCGCAGGGGTGACTGCCCCGCTGACGTCAGAAGCCCAGACTTCATTTCCTGGCACGGGGACCGTATTTTCATCGCAGCGTCGGAGAGGTAGTGGAACTGGAATAGGTGTGCTCAGCCACACCTCCACAGCCCTCCAGCTTTTAAAGCTCTCAGGAAGCTTAAGCACAGGGCTGCTGCTCCGCTGGGGTCACAGGAGAGGAGGTGACTGTGTTACTGGTGTGCTGGGAGGTGGCCTCTTCCAGCTGAAGCCTCTCTGCTGCCTTCTCCGGGCAGGACACACAAAGGTAATTCCAGGCAATGACCTACAGGATCCAGAGCAGACCCACGCTGTGTGCCTGGGGTGGGATGGTTTGCAGGACCATGGATATAGGGATGGGAGAGGAGGGTGCATGGGGTGCCATGGCAAACAGAGACTGCCTCCCACCCCTGACTCTAACCTGGGGCTGCCAGCTGGAACTGGAGGAGTTACGACAGACTTTGCTGGGATGTAATTTGAAATTTGTGGCTGGATGGGCATATTTTATGCACAATGAGAGAGCAGGCTCAGGCTGGGGGGAGAAGACTCAGCACTACAGTGAGGACCACGGTTTGGGGTGAGCTGTGATGCAGACACAGCAGTAGTGAAGTTACCACAGCACGGGCTTCCTTGCACAGACTGCAGAGCCCCTGGAAATCCCAGAGATTTATGTAGGTGCCGAATGGGCAGGCTCAGCTTCTGGGGAGAGGGAGACAGGGCAGCGACTCTTCGTACCTCGTATGACATCCATCCTGGGAAAAAAAGAAAAAGGACTAAAAATAAAAGTAAGTGGCCCAGTTCTCCAAGACATGAATGTTTTCTACATCCTGTTTGTTCCAAGTGCCTGGAACAAACAGCTGGTGGTGTGGCAAGCACCACTTGCAGTAAGCATCGGACAGGTCCCACAGTTAGGTGTGCACTCTGTGCTGCCCCAGGGTCTTGTTGGCTCTCTGGGCTCTCCACCTGCCCTGACAGCCAGCATCGGTCTGGACCTGCCAGAGCTGGGAATAGACAAACCGATCTGATCAACAATAACTTTATGTGGATAAAATTGTAGCATTTGCTCTCTAGTTTTTCAAAAAGGTTCATTATTCGTTTTTCACAAATGTCAAGATAACTCAGCTATTTGTAGAAGTTACTGTAAATCCCCATAATGTTGTGAATAATGATTTGCAAAAACTTTTGCATGCATTATTCACCAACGTCATTCTCTCCACAAGATTTCAGAGCTCCCACATACTTTGCATTTTATTGTAGCCAGCTTTTTGAAGAGCTGCACATCTCCTTTAACAGAGTGAGCTTAAAAGCTGGAAATATATTTCACCATTTCTAATCAGGCAACATTGAGGTGTATGTGGGGCTGGGAGTGATTCAGTGACATTTTCCCCCTACATTTATCCCTTGGTTAGGTCAGCTGCCATTTATTGAAGACTCAACCTCCTCTCCCCAGAATGTGTCTTAACACTAACCTTGTAATTGCAGTATGTTGTTTTGGAGGGGGGAAATCAAGGTAAATGGCACAGCAAGAACTAAACACTAAATTTTGCAAGATCAACTTTTTTGTTGTTGATATATCAGAAAAGAAAGACCTTGGCTTTCCAGTGTAGGTCACCATTAAGGCCAGATTTTCCCATGTTTCGTGCTGCTGTTGTGTCTAAACTCCTGTTTTGAGAGATTTTAGAGACTAGATCTAACTGAACAATTTGCACCTGCAAAGCACTACCTGCCACTGAGATCTAAGTTCACTCAGTGCCTGCATAATGGGCAATAAAGTGTCCAACATCCTCTTGCAGTGGTTTCTCCACATGCTTCAGGCTCCCAAAGAAGTAGGCAACTTAATTCCCTGTGGCGACAGGCAGAGCTCACCTAAACAGCCCTTTGATCCCCAGGCGAGACAGGCTTAAGCCAGGCTTACTCAGCCAGCACTGAACTAACTCTTCGTGATGAGACAGCAGGAGCACGCTAGATGTGTTGGAAGACCGTGCGTACCCTTGACTCATGGACTCCTCGAGCAGTAACTTGTTGGTTACTTCTCATGCAATGACAATATTAGCTCTGACATGTCAGGCTTCTAGCTACACAAGGCAATAATCTGGGGAGGGGGATGAGATATTTGGGATAGTTCTTATTGCTGCACTACCCTGAAGACGGAAGACTGTGAGCTTGGGGTTCATGGTTGGTTTCATAGAATCACAGAGTCATAGAGTCACGAAATGGTTTGCGTTGGAAGGGACCTTAAAGACCATCTAATTCCGCCCTCCTTGCCATGGGCAGAGACACCTCCCAACATACTGGGTTGCCCAAAGCCCTACCCAGTCTGGCTTTGAACAATGCCAGGGATGGGACATCCACAGCTCTGGGAAACATGTGCCAGTGCCTCATCACCCATGTACTAAAGAACTTCTGAATATCTAATCTAAATGTACTCTCTTTTAGTTTAGAGCCATTACCCTTTGTCATATCACTGCACTCCCTGATAGAAGAGCCCTTCCCCAGATTTCCTGTAGGCCCCTTTTAGGTAGTGGAAGACTGCTGTAAAATCTCCCTGGAGCCTTCTCTTCTCCAGGCAGAACAACCCCAATATTTTCCTTTATTTGCCATTTAAATTGCACTGAGAAGTATTGTGCTGGAGGCATCCAAGTTAGTTATCTGCAGGATAAAAGGCAGTTAAAGCTTTCTTTCACTCATACCCATAAACAAAAGCCACAAGTGTTTCAGAGAAAGTAACAGAGGGAAACCAACCAAGGAGAGTTTCCTGTTCTGTATTGCTCATCTTTGGATCTCACTAGTACTGGGTACTGATGTTGTTTGAACTTGTCAAAAGAGTGTAAACTGTATCATGATTAACACCTGCTCTTGTATCACCTGGGACAAAAGTGACAAGGCAGCTCAGTCTCAGTGCCACAGGGCACTGGGCTAACACCTTGAAAAGGGCCTCATCTTCTTCCTGCTGCCCACACTCCTGCAGTATTGCACAACCTTGTGCAAAGTGCAGAGGACTTGTAAGGTGAATTGGCTCCTGCTAAGGGACTTGGCTTGCCCATGATAGAGAGCCAGTGCCAAACAAGGGGACAACTCTGCTGCCACAGCCCTACATTCTTAAAACTGTGGTGTCCTTTCCTGGTGAGGTGGGGTTGAACATCTGTCCTCTCCTTCCCCAGTGCTGCAGCACCCAGGTGGTTGATGCAATAGCCTCTGACTTTTCTCTTTCTACAGCTCCGAGGAAACATTTCCCAGTGGGGTTGTTCAAGAAGGCACCAAGATGACGACGCCAGCTCCCCGAGGCTGCGGCAGCATCCATTCTGACTACTACCTGCTCTGTGACATGGATAAAGCCTGGGGGATTGTCCTGGAGTCACTGGCTACAGCAGGAGTCCTCGTCACCATTTTCCTCATTTGCTCCCTCTTCTTCCTCATCTGTAAAGTCCAAGACAACAACAAGAGGCACATGATCTCCATTTACTTCTTCTTTCTCTTAGGAACACTCGGCATTTTTGGTCTCACTTTTGCCTTCATCATTACAAGCAATGACAATACTCGTCCCCCTCGCTTCTTCCTATTTGGAGTCCTCTTTGCACTCTGCTTCTCCTGCCTTCTCACCCATGCCTTCAACCTCATCAAACTAGTGAGAGGAAAAAAGTCCTTCTCCTGGCTGGTGTTGCTGCTACTCATTGTTTCCTTTGCCCTCGTGCAAATTGTGATCAACATTGAGTACCTAGTCACCATGCTAGTAAATTACAGAGATGATTTTCTGAGTATGTCTTCAGAGAAGGCCAACAAGGACTTTGTCATGCTTCTAATCTACGTGCTCTTCCTGATGGCTTTGACCTTCCTGATGTCCATGTTCACATTCTGTGGGCCATACAAGGGCTGGAAGAGACACGGGGCACACATCTTTGTCACTGTCCTGTTCTCCATTGCCATTTGGGTTGTGTGGATCACTATGCTCACAAAAGGCAACCAACTTTTAAGAAGACCTGAATGGGATGATCCTGTTGTGGCCATTGCTCTGGTGTCCAATGGATGGATCTTCTTGATAATGTATATCATCCCTGAAATCTGCTTCCTCACTGCCCCTGTGAAGCTGGAGGACTACCCTCCAGAAAATGACTTCTGCCAGCCCACACTGATAAAGCAGACTACTGGAGTGGACAACCGTGCCTACACCCAAGATGAAATTGTGCGAGGTATGATGAATTGATTGACTGCAGTCTCCCCCAGCCCTAAGCATGCATGCACCACTGCATGTGCAGTTAAAAAATGTAGGAGGGCTACAAGACAAGACTTGAAGGTGATGAATAATTTAGAGGTAGGAAAGTTTCAGACTGATGAAGAAATGCAAATGGAAATGGATCTCCAGACAGACCAGGGAAAAGAGTAAGGATCAAAGCAGAAATCACAGATGTGTAGGAGGAGTGACTGAGTGTCCTGGTGTGTCAGATTGAGAGGTAATTCCCTATGACTCTATTATGTCTGGAATGTCCATGTAAAAAATCAGGACAGTTTTTTGTTTGTCTCTTAGCAATGCTTCTGCACCTGGGACCTCTCCAAGTTATACCTAGGATATTTTTTCTTCCAGTTCAGATCTTGTTCCCATTATCCATTTAAAAATAAAATCCAAAAAGGAGGCGAGGAGGTCTTACTTTGCTGTCTAAGTCTCATTCCTACTGGGACAAAGCAAAACATTTTATCAGTTGAGACCTTCCAAAGCTATGGAGGGGAGGTGTGACTGCACTTCTTGTGAATAGTATGATTGTCAGCAGATCCCAGTGATCTGCTGTTGAGATCACGTTTGTCCCTTGCAGTCAGACCTCCTGGTTTGTCAAAGAATAGCAGAGAAAGGATGTGCTCTCTCAGGGAGTACTACAGAGGGGGTTTTGTGAATGTCTTTTGGAGGGTTTTGGGCAGAGAGGAGGAGAGTAATCGTGAGACAACAGGAGGTGGTCTAAACTCCAAGGCCACCTTAGAAATGTACTATTATTTGCAATACCATTCAGTCCTGCTTTTGTAAAGAAATGTTTAACAAGAAACTGACCCATGGATTTTAATGCATTCCTGCATGAATGTTGCATTGAGTTTCGTCAAACTAAAATCAGCTGTTAACATAGTTGCAGGCTCTTAAGTCTCCCTTGGTGTGGTATTTCTGAGCTACCAAGTGACACTAACTCACTAACTTTTCCCCCTTTTTGTCTTGTGACTCAGGAGACAGGGAAGACCCCAGCTACTCCCCGTACTCTTCTCATTTTCAGCTGAAGGTAAGTTCACACCCCTTTTCACCCATTTCACCAGATGTAGGCCACAGTCCAGGGACTGACTGGAAGGGGAGGAGAAGGGTCAAAGCCAGATGGGCACATAGTAGTCTCTGCAGAGGCAGCTGGATGCTTCCCATGGAGCTAGGTGATGCCAGGATGTGTGCTTGTAGAGGTGCCTGTGTCTGGGAGGAGGGTTTGCCTGTGACCATGGGAGGCAAGAGGGACCCAAGGCAAAATCTCAGGTTGTGGTTTTCTATGATTCTTGATGTGATATCACATAAGAAGTTCTCTCTTTGAACACAGCTCCTGCAATAGTCTGTGCCCATTCCTCAGCAGACTGCTCCTTTTCCCATCCCATGACCTGAATATATTCTCACCAGCCAACACCACGAGTTGGTAGTGCAGGCCCAGAGTGTCAGCCTGCATGCTGCAGTGTGTGTTCACCAGTCCTCCTTCAGCCCATGGCCTGGCCAGGACTAGTAGCTCGCCTTCTGTCCTCACATGTCCTCTGGAGGCATGTCTCAGCAGCTGGTTTGTGCTGCCAGGATCTTCTTCTGCAGTGTCATCAGTCACAGTCTTTGGAAACCTTCAGTTCTGTTTCCTCCTCCCCCTGTATTTTTAACTCTATTTCGTAACTTTTTTTCCCATTTTTTGAAAGTAAAAACCTTCTCACTTCCTTTTCAGACCATTGACACCCGGAATGATTTCTCCATCCCTCGGCCCAAGGCACAGACAAGCCCATACCATGACTACACTGGTGGGAAAGGCCCCATGTAACAGCTCTGCAGGCAGCAAAGAGACTGTGCACCCATCAGCAAAGGCTCGGGGAATAGGCCACACAGTGACAAGCACACTGATCCTGCAGAAGAGACAGTCTCAGACCCCCACTGGCAATGCTGATGATAAGGAGAGGGGCCCTCTTTTCCCTCAGTTCTCCCACAGGCACCCTTGTAGCCCCCTCTCATTCCTCGAAGACTTTCAGACATTGCTCTAGCAATCCTGTCCTTGCTCACCCAGATTCTCTGTGGGATGGAGCTCATCTCTTCAGATAGAGAAATGTACTAGGAAGAGCCTGGCCTGGCCTATTTTCAGCAGGAATGCTGCAGGGCTGGAGGAGCAAGATCATCAGCTGGGCATGGGACCTGCTCTGCCCCAGATCAGCCCACGTGGCTGCCTGGGCCCCATGTCAGACAGGAGAACAGGAGGGAGCAAGAGCATCAGCCCTACATGTCCTGGCTCCTACCCACCTGCGAGCACGTCACAGGTACTGGCAAGGTGCCCTTATCTAACCACTATCACTTTTGTGCCTGTTCCCAGCCCTGCTTGGCTCTCCTCCAGCAATCAGTGGAGGAGAGATACAGAGAGAGATTTAAAACAAACAAACATACAAAACATCATTTTTTTTTCCTCTTAGATCCATCAGCTAGGGACCATACATGATGAAGAAAAATAAAAGGCATAAAAACATCCACACATATTTACTGTGACATATTTTCTGATTTGCCCTCTATTATCAGCCTTCCCCCTAGCTCTGACTCCTGACCACGAGCCCCACTGAGCCCCCAGGGAGCCTGCTGTGCCCCGCAGACCCTCCCTGCCACCCCAGCCTGTGGGTGCCTGCAGACAAAACCCCTTCTCTGCAGCTGTCTGCAATACCCCGGTGGGATCCCATCCCATGCACCTCTGAGCTCTTCCTCCCAAGTGTTTCTGTGGCATTAACATCGACATTTCCCAAGCAGCCAGGCTACGGAGGATGGGCACTCTTTGTCCCAGGAATGAGCGAACACGAGTGTGTGCACGTGTGTGCCTGTGCTTGTGCTGCAAGGACTGCACCCTGGCGATGAGCAATGAGCCTGCAGAACTGAATCACTCTGCAGCCTGCATCTGGCGAATAGCTTTCCATGGAATTTCACATATAAATACACAGAGCTCTCCAGGTCTGTGTGTATGGTACACTGGTGTCTGACACAGCTATATATTTATTTAGTACTTTGTATGTGGAATATTTAATTAATAAAAACCTGAACCACCTCACTACAAGATACTGGTGTTTTTCCTCGGTGACACAGCTCCTCTAATGGCAGGTGGGGTGAGAGGTTGACAGCAGCAGCTCTCCATGGCTTGGTGTGGGCCACCTGGGAGATTACATTTGGGGGCCAAATGGGAAAGAGTTGCTGGCTTCTTCAGGGCCATCACTATGGACCAGAGATCAGCTGCCTCAGGGTGCAGAAGAGGGTTAGGAGCTTCTCCGTGCTACTTCTCCTGAATACAGAGAGCTGATTCAATGCTACAAGTGCACAAGAAATGAAGAAATTTAAACCCAAGCCACAACAAGCAAATGAAGGAGGAAGGATGTGATCTTTTCATCGCAGCATTTGCTTGTGTCTGCTGGGTCTATACTCCTGTATTCATCTGCTTGCATCTTTCTGGGTACATCAGGGGTAGGAAATAGTTGTGTAGGTATTTATTTAATTCAGTTTGTAAAAACACATCTTTCTGATGTTCTGAACCCATGCAACCTTTTTATTTGAAAGCAGAAACAATATCAAAACAAAATAATAATAATAATAGTTAAAATCATCTCCTGCTGGCATGAGGCTGTAATCTCCCAGTTTAGAGACTTTCTCTACCGTTAGCTTTTCCATGGTATGTCAGGCTCCCACATATCCCTCCTCTACTTCTCTCCCCTCTAACCTACCCAGTTCCACAAGAATGGGAGAAAAAACTCGGGGATACTGATATAATATCAGTAAGCAGATTGGGAAGGGGGTAGGTGAAACCATGACACAAATTATTGACTTGTAAGCTGAAGGTAAGTGGGATGTGCTTGAAGCAAGAGCAAACTTTCAAGGAATGGGCTTTTTAAGCTCGTGTGGTGACACTGATGGCTTAAACGTAGCTAGAGGGTGTTCCAGGAGGAGCCCAAAATGTGGTAAACAGAGACAGAGCCATCCCCTGCTTCAGTGAGGCCTGCGAAGGAAAAGGCTAACAGGAGAAATAAGAGCTGAGTACCCTCACTCCAGGTTTCTGAGGCTCTTAGGTGTTTCTGTGAAACTCCATTTCTTCCCAAATACAAGGGTTTTACTGGGACCTGGCTACCCCTGGGATACAGAGATAAGTTTTCTTTTACAGTGTTTGCTTTTAAAACTTCTCCATCCGAGTCCCAGCCATGGAAGTGAAGTGCCACTGGTGCGGTGAGGGCAAGGTAACACTGCCTCCAAAACTGCTCCACTGCTGGCACTGTGAGCGTGGGGAGAGCTTGATGCCATCTGAGTAAGAGAAATCAAGTCAAGAGATGTTGCACCTCCGTGAATCCCAGGCACAAATCAACTCCTTCATCGAGTGGCACAGACCAAAAGATGCTTTCCAAATGCACCTGGTCCCAGAGGCAGCACAACGAGAAGGGATGAGGTATATCATACACACTTCCATTGATGCAGGGGACAACATTTTTTGTGATTAATTGATTGTAACTGTGCATGCTGCTCCACACAGAGTGAAATTCTTTTCCCTTTCCCCCTCCTCCCCCCCCCCCCCCCCCCCGCAATGGATTTACAGTACCTTTCTGAGTCCTTTTTTCTTTTTTTTTTTTTTTTTAAACACTGTATAATGAGACAAATATTCACATGCACAGAGATATCTTGCAGTTCAATATTGAGGTATCTTTGGGTGAGGGCTGATTTAGTTGCCAAACTAAACACCAACCTTGGTGGCACTGCGAGCTGGCTGGGAAGGCGGGATGGTGCTGCCATGCAGGAGGCACAACGGGCAGCCCAGGGCTCCATAAACCTCAGGAGAGGATTTTGGGGAAAGCAGCAGTTTCCTCTTTCCTTGCAAATGAGCAGAGGACAGCACAGCAACCTGAGCCAGCCAACCCAGACGGATACTTAGTCACACACACGTGCCCTAGGGAAATCCTGAACTGGTGGGGCAGGATAGGCCAGACCTGGAAGGAACAAGTGAGTGGAGGAGGCTCCAGCTGCTTTATTTTTTTTGGCATCTGCAGGTCAGGGTGCCACAGGAGGGAGAGGAACGGCAGCACCACTGCTGGGGTGCAGGACCTTCCCAGGGCTGTCAGGCTCCACTGGCCTGGGCAGGGGGTGCCATAAAACCTTGGGGCACAGCACAGGGCCAGCAGGGCCAGGACCTGGCATGGGGAAGGATCTCACTCCTTCACCTTCCCAGTGCTCGCTGGCTTGCCACAGGCAACAGCTAGCTCCCTCCTTCAGGTGTCCCTTGTGCTGCCACCCGCTCCCCTCCCTGTTTCAGTATGGGACACTCAGGGGTGTCACCAGGTGACTCGGGCTGTGCATGACTCACGGGGGCCGGAGGGGGGCTGGCTGGGCAAAGTTCTCTTCAGTCAGCTCTGATCCACGGGGAGCCAAATCCCGGGGACACGCCTTGGTTGTGGCAACTGTTGGCCCAAGAGTGGTGGTGCTCCTCTGCCAGAGGTGACCGTCCCCGGAACAGGGGAGTGTCTGGTCCCCGGTGACATGCACAATCCCCAGGGAAGGACTGGTTTTGCAATGCCTGAAAGAAAAACATGAGCTCTGAAAGCTGGCAGTGTGTGGGTCACATACTGGATGCCTCCTGTTTTGTTCTGCCCCAAGCTCCCTTCAAAGCACCATCTCGCACGCTAGCAGGGAGGTGGTAGCTCTGAGGCTCTTCCTCATTCCCAGCTCTTCTCTGCATCTGAGCAGACATTTGGATCAGATGGGACCTCTGGAGGGGTCCAGTCCAGCTTCTGCCCTGAGCAGGGCTTACTACAGAGCTAGACCAGGGTGTCAGGGCCTTGTCTAGATAAGCTCTGAATATCTCTAAGGATGGAGACTTGATCACTCATTGGGACTTTTTTCCTTGTTTCTAAACAGAATTTAACTTGTTGCAGCTTGTATCTGTCACCCCTTGTCCTTTCACTGTGAACCTCTAAGAAAAGTCTGGTCCCATCTTCTGTATAGCCCCCATCTGCTAAATAGCCAGCAGCAGCAGGATGCCCCTTTGCCTTTTTTCTCTAAGGCTGAGCAGCTCCCTCAGTCTCTCCTGGTGATGGCTCCAGCCAGTCCCCGATATCTCAGTGGTCCCCCTGCCAGACTTACTCAGCTTGATCAATCCTTCTTCTGCAGTGAGAGGCCAAAACTGAGCACAGTACTACAGATACATCCCCACAAGTGCTATGTAAAGGGGAAGAACCAATTCCCTCACCCTGCTGACTTCACCGTTACTCATGCAGCCTGGTATGTGCTCAGCCTACACTGAGTGCACGATGCTGGGCAATGCCTTCTTCAGATTAATTTTCCCCAGAACCAGTTAATCTCTTTGCCCTGGAGGAACTTGTGTGGCTATAAATAGGACTGATGATGCAGTCCTGAGGTTTCATCTCTAAGGCACGTGTACAGGAGCCAGAAACAGCAACCAAGGCTACTCGTGAGCCAAGGGCTGCAGGCAGCTCTCCCAGTGGGCAGCCCCACAGAAGGAAGCCCAACAGCCCCTGCTGATACTTTCCAGCTTCCTGGGGGCTCTGTAGGCAGAGCAGAGGTGCCCTCAGCCTCAACAAGCACAGCCCTTGGGTACCAGCTGGTCAGCATCACTGCCCAGGCTGGGGTTGGTGAGATGCTAGTGACCAGCTGCCGTCCATGGATCTATGCTCTCCCTCTGTCACACAACAATGGGAACTCTCCCCTGGGGAGAGGGGGGTCGCTGCCCTGCTCCAGGAGCCCTGGTTCCCCATATGGACCTGGCACTGGTCCTGTCCCTTCTCCCTGCTTGCAGCACACTCAGCCTTCTGTACCAAGCTCCGTCCTACATGGGATCTTCGCCCTCCCTTAAAGTCAACATGCTGTGTCTCCTGGCCAACCTTTCGAGGGAAAGTGGTGTTTGCTTTGCCTTCACTATGGTGACAAGTGGAACACCACACTTGCTACAAGGAGCACTGTTTCCTGCAAAAGTTTTTTTCTGAAGTGCAAGCAGGAGCTGCAATTTGGGTTGGCCAGGCTGGCCTTGTGTGGAGGGGCTGAGTGCCTTCCTGCCGTCATCTGGGGCTCCACCTGACTGAGGAGTTTCTCCCATTAAACCAGTAACAGGTGTATTTGAGGAGAAAGCAAAGGCTGTGGCTTAAAAAACGGGCATCTTGTTCTCTAATGGAATGTTCAGGAGTCAAAAAAAGAACACCCTGTCTCCAACACACAGCGGTGTCTGCTGTTTCCTTCATCTCACCACCTGCCTGCCCAGGCAGAGCCCACCGCAGCTCCTGCCCCTGCCTGACCTTGGTGCCGAGGGTGCTGTGGGGTACTCGGGGGCAGGATGCTCTCAGCGCCCACCGGGTCCCGCGGGCGGCCGCTGGGTGGCGCCGGTGCTCCGCGGAGCGCGGCGCAGCTCCGGGGGGGGGGACACGAGGCTGGGGGGGGTCTGCCTCCGGGGGGACATAGCAGAGCCCACACGCTGGAGTCCTGCTTGAAAAATAAAATAAAATAAATAAAATAAAATAAAATAAAATAAAATAAAATAAAATAAAATAAAATAAAATAAAATAAAATAAAATAAAATAAAATAAAATAAAATAAAATAAAATAAAATAAAGTAAAATAAAGTAAAATAAAATAAAATAAAATAAAATAAAATAAAATAAAATAAAATAAAATAAAATAAAATAAAATAATAAATCACAGTCTTTCTTTGAACTTCAATAAAATTTGCAATTTTGCTCCCATGAAATGACTTCATTTCTTTGACTCAGCATGTTCCAGCAAGAAAAACAAAATATATCCATCCTAAAAGGGAAGCTTTTCCATTGCACCATTCAGCTTGTTTTACACAGCAATACAAAAAGCTTCTCTGAGCTCATTTTATTTTGGGCACGGTTTGGTCTGATTTCAACCAGCCTCTTTCTAACTGCCTGAACTGCAGCTGCCAGGGAGAAAAGGCTGCCTGGGGAGCCTCCTGCCCAGCTCTGGTGAGGTGTGTGTGGGCAAGGGGGCACTGTCATTCCCCGCAGCCTAGGGCACAAACTCATGGTGCTTCAGGAGGCCACAGGAGACAGACAGCCACTGGGACAGAGCAGCGAGTGTGTGTGAGGGCACGCTGCCTGCAGGCTGGGTGTCTGAGCAGGTTATGGCTCACAGCTCCTCTCCCCGTGCCATGCAGCCTCTCAGAAGGAGGCTGCCAAATTCTGCCTGGGTGGGTCAGCCGGAGAGGAGGTCCCCAGCAGCAGAGCTGGTGACAGATGGCAGCGATGCGTGCAGGACAGCTTTGTTACACAGAGAGGCAGCAGGTGGATAACATTGCAAGGTGCTGTTGGTAGATAACACACGCTGTCCAAGTCACTTCTCCCCCTGCCCCGCAGCCACCATCGCCACTATATGGCAAGGACGTGCTCTGGTTCCCCTTGCTATGTCCAATCTTCTGGGTGCCAGATGGCAAATGCTTTCTGTCAGATGACACCTTGGCAGAGTCAGGATTAAATGCCCAACTTTTAAATGCAAGTCACCTCAAAAGAAGATGTAGTGACTTCTGCAAGGATGTGTGTGCTGATTCAAAGGGGAAAGGGTAGAAAAGTCTATCAACCCATCTTTCTGGCTCTCTTAGTGGTCTAGGGAGAAGAGGAAAGCATGCAAATTTTCCAGCATGACAGATCTACCTGAGAGTTTCTGGCAGCATGGTAAGCTATTGGTTTGTGAGAAGAGTCTGGTGGGCCAAGGTATGCTCAGCCATATGAGATTGCATCTGTTTCAGAGTAGAGTCTCAAGCTGCATCAAAAGCAGCTTTTCTGCTGTCACTGTCCACAGGGGAAAAAAAAAAAAAAAAAAAAAAAAAAGAGATTCCTTGAGATGGCCTTGCCACTCCTTGCGCATCCTCTGCTGCACAGCACAGAGCGGGGAAAGGCCAGCTCCACATCTGGGCCTGCCTTGGCAGCCCCAGCCCCAGAATCTGTTTGTACCTGGCATGTAGAAGACACATGACTTTAATATAAACAAGCATCTGTTAGGCTTCTAGTGTGCTTCCAATCTGGGTCACACAGCTTTGGGCCCAAGAGATGGATCTGAAAGGCAAGATTTTGGCCGGAAAAGGTAGGGTCTATTGGGGAAGAGCCACAGCCAGGACTGGGGGCATGCTTCGATCGCTGAGCCCCTTGCAGCTGCACCACAGCCAAGCTTGGTGTGTGCTCCCTGTAAGAAAAGCACAGCATCTCCCCTTCCCTCTGAGACTCTCCAGGAGCCTGCACAACCCACAGGAGGGGCGAACTGCAGCAGCTGAGCACATCGCACAGCCTGCCCCACATCACACATGGAGGAGCCTGACTGGGGTGGTGGTGGGGAGCATCTCCTCCTGCTTGTATTGCATGGACAGCAGGTTCTGTGAGGCATGGGTGGCTGCTAGGCTGCTGGAAGGACTGCGGGTTCTTCTCGTGCTACGCCAAATGACCTCGGGTCTGCTGCTTTCCTGCCACCCTGCTCCTGCTGCGCTTTGGTGTGTTCCCTGGAAATCAGGTGAAACCTGGCCCACGTGAGGACCTGAAACCTGGAACCACCTCCGTTTTGGTGCTCCTGCTCTGCCACCTGCTGGAGCCGGGCAGGGGCATCTCCAGCCAGCACGGCCACATGCCCCATATCTGCTGAGTTACCCAGGCAGGACCCATGACGATGGATCATGAAACATTTTGTAACCAATTCAGAGTATTAGAGTGAGTTCATGCAAGATCAGTGCTTTGGATCTTGTGGCCACTACATTTTTCATCCAACAGTAGTCCTAAAGATTTACCAGCATGTCTGGCCCTTGTTCTAGTTACAAGTGATTTTTTTTCCAAATCCTGGAGACAAGACGGGTGGGACAGAGGAAGGGCCTCTCTGCGAGTTTCATTATGCACCTTGTCTTTTTTTGAATAACATTTGCCTTTATTGTCTGGTGGCAAATTCTAAAAGTGGAAGTAAATTTCTCTACATTGAACAAATGTGTAAACGCTAAAAGAAACTATATGCTCCTTTACAGGAACCCAAAGAGATGAAATGCTTGGTAGCATCTCTCCTGATTTCTCTTTCACAGTGCACTCTTCAACTGTAATCAGCTTTTGTGGCTTGCTCCATCTCCAGCCGTGCATACAAATGCTCACACTGAAATTAATAGAAGCATCATGATGTATTTGAAGTGAGAAACTGGGACAAAAAGTTAAATACTTGATGTTAAAATCACTGACAAAAGTTTCTTTGGCTTTAGTTCTCATGTTAGAGGCATCTGGGTATGTAAGACTGGAAAGAATCATTTTTATGGGTATATGTGTCTTAGCAACATCCTAGGAAATAAATATGCATGTATGTTGTTAAAATTTTATACGGGGAGTTTGGAAATGCATCCTCATGGCCTCCCTCTTAGCAAAGATGTGCTTCTGTCTTTAACCCCATGGCTTCACCCCCTGTTCTGCCCCAGGGAATATGGAACTGCTTGTGATTGATGGGATCATCGTAACACATGTGGACAAGGCACTGGGCTTGAGTTTGTACTGGTGACCTCAGATTTGGCATTTAGTAAAGCTCCTGTTGTGTGTTTGGTGTGTCCATTGAATTGCCAAAGCTCCTGCATGAGACCTTCCACGTGCTTATCCTTCTGGCATGCCCTTGTGATGGGGAAATGCTGTTTGCTCTGCTCAGGGCACGAGGTGAGGGGCAGATTGTCACCGTGCCTAGGTGTCTGTTTGCCTTCACACCCAGGGTGCTGTCTGACACTCGGAGAAGAGACTCAAACCCAGGCTGCTCTGGGCACAGACTCAGGGCACGGAGCCCTCTTTCCTCTCACGCAGTGGAGGTGGTGTGTGGGGAAAAGTGTGTGCCTGCAGTCCCTGCCTCAGTTCAGGGGTAGCTGCAGGGGAGCCAGGAGCTGATCCACGCCAGCTCCTGCAGACACACATCCTCCCATGCACACACCAGTGGCTCCTTACATGCAGAGAACCGAATCACTTCTTGCATGATCAGCCTCACTGCTAAAACAGACCCAGCCAAGCTCTTGCTGGTTTGCAGGGCAGAGGGCTGGTCGGAGTAGGACAGCTCTTTTCTGAGGCAGCAGCCTTACTCAGGAGAGGTACCACCATCACATGGATCAGTGGGATTTAAGCTTCCCTCCTGAAGCAGGATGCTCTTTCAGCTGGTACTGAGCACTTGCTTGAGTGGGAATCTCCACATGAAGAAATGAGGAAAGCTGAGATACCTGTGCGCTCTCACAGCATGAAGTAAGGAGGGCAGGCCAGGGGACACTGCCACTGAATGGCCCAAGCACAGAAGCTGGGCTCAGCCCATGCTAGCAGCTGGACTCCAGGCTCCCAGTGGACTATCTGCCCTGGTCCTGACAATTTGCCCTGTACTGTCCTGATGAAGCAAGCCCAGGTTTCCCAAAACAAGCTGCATGCCTGCCACTTCTGCTATGTAAAATCACCCAGCAGCAGCAGCTTGCTGCAGGGATTTCATAAGAGGGAGGAAGTCACGGGTCAGAGGCACTTGGTCAAGGGTGTCTCTGGCTGCAGCTCTGCCTGGGAAAAGCTCCTGCCCCTTGTCTCATGAGCTGGATCATCTCTGCGATCACGAGCAGAGAGCAGGGGAGGAGGAGGGGGGTAGCAGTACCTCCAAGCCTGTCTCCATGGGCAGAACAGAAGCACCTCCTTGCACACAGGTCATGCATTCCCCCGTTGCGCCGTGACCTCCTACTTCTCCTCCAGCTGTTATCCCAGCCAAGGGGAGGAGAAGGGCAGGAGCAGGATGTGCTCCCGTCACCTTGTGCTGACAGTGAGTGTTCACCCTTTGCAGCTTTCTCTGAGCATCTGTAGCACTGATTTTCCTGCCTCGGCTCTGTCCAGCTCTGCAGGTGAATTCCCCAAAGTGCTGTGAACTAACTGCACTTCCTAAAGGTCTGAAGAATGAGGACATTATTTACTTTAGGCTGGTGATGGGCATCAAATGGTGTGAAAGAAATGTATTCCTCAGCTCCGTCACTATCTGGGACCAAAATAACAGATAAAAGAAGAAAATCAGTGGGAGTTATCATTATATGGAGTTGCCATGGAAATAGCATGAGAGAACTTGGAGGAGAGCTAGCACACCATGTCTCCAGGAGGGCATAAATCCCCTGCTAGCCTCACGCCTTTTTATCACATTAGCAGGCAATATTTCTTGATTTAGCAAGAGGTGGGAAAACATCAAAGCGCTGTTCTGACATTTTTGTCTATTCCGTGATTTCTCTGACCAAGACCTTCCTGACCCTTCAAGAAGCAGAAATGTGAACCCCAGTGCTATTGGAAAGTTGTCCTAGCAACCACTTGATAATTTCAGTAAAATGGTAAGAGGGATGTCATTTTCCCCAGAAAATATTTATTGAATTTTGTGGATTCATCTGAAAATCCTTCTTTTTTTTTTTTTAATGTAGAATTCTAAGATTTTATTATTTTTTTTTCAAAGAAAAACATCACATTTCATTAGAAGTGCTTTTTAATGGTGATTTCTAAAGAAAAGCATTACAATTTAAATTATTTCCAAGTTTAGCAAAGCTGCCATCTTGTGCAGTTGCACTGTTCTGGGGACCCATTTTATTCTCCTCTCTCAGTCACTGCAACTTGCTTTTAAACTGCCCTATCCCCCCCTGGTCAGCACAGCATAACTGCACCCATTCGAGCAGTGTATCAGGAGACGCCACAACCACAAACACCACTCTGAGGCACAGTGTCCTGGGGGGGTGACACTCCCAGTGTGTGCATCCTGCTCCCCACCCTGCAGCTCCCCTATGGCCTGAAGGTCCCTATGGCCATCTGGCATGGAGCTGGAGGAGGGAGACTGCAGGTATGTGCCTCCTGCTTCTTGCAGGCTCCAAAAGGCTGCAGAGGTGATTGATTACCAACAGGGGACAACTGCCCGATGCTCCTCAGCAATACTGATGCCAACCCCACTGGCAGAGGTTGTCCCACTGGTGACAGCTGTGGCTCTCTCTCCCAGAGTAAACCGCCACTTAGATACTGGCATCAGGCTGCTTATGATACATGTAGATAAATCTTTCATATCTATACAGATATGAGAGAGTGAACGAATGAAGCAGTATGGCTCCAGTGTTCCAGTATTTTTTCCCCTGGAAGTCTTCTTCCCCGCTCCCAACTCCTTCTCCTCCCTATGGCTTTGGCCACTATGTGATGTGACCACCCCTAGAGATAAGAAGGATCCTCAGCAGGGCTCTGAGATAGATGGCAGGAGCAGCAGGGCAGCAGGGAAGCCTCTACACTTGCATCTGCAGCCTTTCAGCAAAGCCAACAAGTTGGAAAGAAAAGATGCTGAGCAGCCTCCAAGGAGTCAGACTTGTACCTCTCCTCACCTTCTTCACCCACCAGCACCAGTGCTGTGTCCCTACGTCAGTGCTGCACGGGCAGTAAGACGAATGACCTGGATCAGGAAGGAGAGCAATGATAGAGGAAGCCAAAGAGCAACATCCCAAATGCTTCTTTAAGAGCCAGTCCAAGATATATCCCAGCTACTGACCCCAATTCTGGCTCAGAGACCCATTTCAGCAACTGAATTTCCATCACATCTGTGACTCCACTTGCAAAATCTGGGACACCAAGATTTTTTTTTTTCCTAAAACTGTCCTAAAGAAAGAAAGAAGGGACAGGGAGAAGGAAAGGTCACTTTTGTCATCTGCATTTCTAAGACAAAATTGTTGAAGTTATCTAAGGTGTTACAAGCAACTGAAATTTTTCCCTAGAACAAAAGTTGTGGGCTAAGTTCTTGTTGATTGTTTTGTCTGTTTGCTCAGCATCAATTTAAGATAAAATTACACACATAATTTTATAAACGCTATTTATAAGACTGTGAATACATATTATGCATATTTTGTGACAAAATGGATCCATTTTTACCCCTCTGAAATGACAACTCCCCAGCATTGAATAATTCCAGAGGGGCTATTTTTACGGCACTTGGTGTTACATTTGTTGCTGAGTAGCAGCTCTCTGTCTATAGCCATGGGAATAGACATCATTTTTAGCTCGTCATAATTCTGGTGCTGGATTTGTTCCAGAAGAGTTTGTCATAACAGTAGGCTGTGCATTGGCTATTTATGATAAATGGATTTGTTGATTGCAGGATTTTGGAAAGCGATTGTGTTTGCCTCCACACCAGGACTGTCTGGAGAGACCCCATTCCTCCCCGTTCCTGCATCGCCCAGGACAAGCAGCTGCAGTCTTAAGAAGACCCTCTGGTGGGTGGCAGCTGCCCACCTCCTTGGTGTGCCTGGTTGCATCTTGCAGCTTTCAGTAATTTGAAAGCAGCTGCTTCCACTTTTCCTTCAGGATTATTATTTTCAAACATTTCTTTCCAGGGAAAGGAAAAACATCCAGAGCATTTTCAAAATTTCAAATTTCAAAAGCAAGGTAATGGAGAATGAAAAATGTTGATTTACGTGAACTCAATTACCCCAAACAAACACCAGTGCAGTAACTAATCCTAACTGCCATCCTCTTTTGAGTACCCTTGCTAAATAATACTACAGTTCATGGAAGACATTTCAATGAGCCAGCACATGATGATTTGGAAAGATGTTCCCTTGCAAAGATGACTCATAAAGAGAATTGAGAAACTCTGCAGTCAGTGATTAAACAGCTAGAAAGATCTGCCAGCAGAAATGTGTGTCCAAAATTGTCACGCCGTACACTACCTTTTATTTCAGTACTTCGCTTTGGGTAAAAGGTTTCATTTGTCTCATTTGTTTGAGTATGATGCATGTCAAATTTCAGATCCTCTCCTCTCGTACCAAGAGCAACATTTAATTCTGTTAGTCTTGTACTTCATCGGTTGTGTGGGAAGGTGACTGAACTCTTTGTCTAATAGCAGAAGACACTGCAATTGGTTCTTCAGACACCAATTAAGAAAGGCCTTAAATTAAACATCAGGGATATTAAAAAAGAAAGTAAAAAAAAAAAAAAAAAAAAAAAAAAAAAAAAGACTGGTGGCTTGGAAAGCTCTGGAAAAATACTCAAGAGAGAATAGTTGCCATGGCAATGTTTCTCTGTTTTCCCTTGGAATAACAGAAGTATGTATGGATGGCACCTCCCCACCATGCACCTCACGCAGACCAAGCAACCCCCCCCCAGTGCTCCAGGCACGGACGAGGCTCAAACCCACTGAGCTTCCAGGTTCAACACAGACAGGGTGGTACAGCTGCCCACGTAGAGTGGGACTGTGCTTTGGTGCCCCAACACAGGCAGCCCCAGTGTCAGGTCACACTGCCAGTGCTACACTGCACTCCCAACACCACTGTGACACCTGAGCCATGATGCAGGTCAGGGCGCTGCAGCACATGGCCAAGGAACTGCTTTTCTGTACCTCTCACTCTTGGGTCTTGATCACACAGAGTAAGTGGGGTTGGTGAGGGGTTTGCAGCCTAAGATGTCCAGCTGCATCAGCTCATAGGATCCTGAAGTAGAAGGGCCACCGCATTTTTAAGTCCAGACTGCAGGCCAAGCTGCAGGGGACGTAAAACAGCAGGCACTGGCCTGAATCACATGCTCGGTGCATGCCACTGAGTTGACCCACATGCATGAGAATCTAAGTCCTCAAGGATGCTGAAGTACTTAAATACCAGTGGTATCATTCAAGATGTTGTTTCTGGGATGTTCCACTTCCATTTGTACTTTTGAAAAATCACCACCTAAAACTCAGGTTCCTGAACCCAAACATCTGGATAGCATGAAAGATACGCCTGAAGCTACCCCAGGACCTAGAGCCAGCCTATCAGCCAGACTCTGCACTCAGCCTCAGAAGAGTGTGCCTCCTTCCACCCCGTTCACTCAAGTTTCTCCCCATAGAAACTGAGGGGTGGGCAGAAATGAGGGGTAGGGGAACAGCATGCACCCAACTCTCACCTGGGCATGGACTCAGACAAACGCTGTGCTAGAAATCAAGCAGCATTTGCACTGACCCATATTTTGCAGCGGCTCTCACAGAAGACTAGGAAAAAAGCATGGCCAAAACCTGTCTTGTGCAACAAGAGAGAAAACTCAGAGCAAAGCAGAGAGATTATGAATGAGCTGACAAAACCAGCCTGCTGCTGGCATAGGCACTGAGCAGAGACAGAGCAGCTAGACTGGAAGTGTTTCATCCATTACTGTCAGAGAAGTCACTTTTATCACTGATCCTGCTCCCATAAATCAAGTTGCCAAGCAATTTTATAGAGACGTTATACATCCAAAGCTCCTTATGGTCCTGTTAAAAGAGATGCATTTCTTTTTTAGCTCGGTGTGGCTGAAATGCTGTCAGAGAAGAGAGCCACTGTTCAGAATGCTGTTATAAAAGAGGTAGTATTGTAATTACAGCAAGAGGGATAATGCGAGCCAGGAGCCACCATCTTCTTCCCTTGTCCCGTTGCCTTTGGGCAGCCTCGCAAAGCTGAAAATTTGCTACCGCAAGCACAATAGCTGCTCATGCACCCTTTGCCATGGTGATTGATGAAAATGGAGGAATAATGATGTTACTTCTCCATTCATCATAAATCAACCGTCCCCTGAAAGTGGCTAGGGAATTGTAAGCCTGCCCAGATTTATATGGACAACTTAACCAATTAGCTCTTTTATCAAGGCTGTCGTCTTCTTAATGCAGTGTTAGATATATTTAGGCATGTGCCTACAAAAGAAAGTATCTTTCTGAAGCTAACAAACCTCTGATCCTAGCAGACTTAAACCCTTGGTCTGCAAATGTTTGCCCTGTGGCTGTGTTTGCATTGGCAAGTTCTGTGACAGCAGAAGCTGACTAATAGCTGCAAGCATTGGGTCTGGAGGCCCCTACTTGTACGTGACCGATATAGGTGAACGTGAACAAATCCATGTAGTTACACACATAAACACACAAACATGTTTATCGATATATATGTTTTGGAGGTTCAGGAGAGATTGAGTCTGACCATGCTCAGCTGTCCTGACCTGTGGCTGTCCCCATTGCCTTCACAGTACTGCTCCATGCCATGCAGGGCTCTGCTCACATACCTCACCCACACACCAGGCCCCCATTTACCACCCCTCGTTTGGGAGGGAGGGCAGGAGAGCACTCTTGAGCATGGGGCTGAGCGCTGGCATCACTGACAAGGAGAAGCATTACAGCTATCAGCTAATTATCAGCACCATCTCTACTGTTTATAGCAAGCAAAGATAAACCCCAGCATGACCTCCCCTGCCTGCATATCCCTTAGGAAGCAGCACCGGCTGCTGCAGGGTTGCCCCTGGCTGATAGTTGCAGGAGAAAGGCACATGCAGAGTTGTGGCCCTCACTGTGCTCACCTCCAGCACCAAGCAACCCCTCATTCCACTGAAGCGCTGGAGCAAGCCTTCTGATTTCTCCCTCCCTGTACTCATACATCCATGTTGGTCTTGAGTCAAAAATCCAGAGTGTACCTCTGGCTTGGTTACACTCCTGGCCCCAGCAAAATGAGGTTACCAGACCACCTCTAACACCAATGGAGCATCCACCCAGTGATGGAGACATATCCAAAGGCTGGCTGGCCTTGCTGCCCAGAGCAGAGAGCCAACCTGCTGGAAACCCTCAGCCAGAGGATTTCTGCCCTTCCACATGCAAGGAGCTCCTTGCCAAAGGATGGAAGGATGCCACCAACAGTAAGCTTGCCCAAAATGTAACTGCACAAAAGCACAGGAAAAAGTCTATCTGGGTCTACTACACACAGAAACAAAATGCCCCGAGCCACACTGTGCTAGAGACCAGGGGAATATTTATAGAGGGAGTATCAGTACAGAGTTGCATTGATCCTGTATTCTGCCTTAAGTTTCCTCTGCTGTCCATCACTGAAAGCTGACTGGACTTTCATGTGACAGTATGTCTAACATTTCTGAATAGAAGTGCATATTGAAAAGCGGAGTCATGAATATTTGTCTGAACACTATGAACCCCAGCCCTGGGAACATAGAAGCGAAGACACAGTTTTCCTCAGGTGAGTTCTCAAAGTTTCTACATTAACACAAATAAATCAGTGAAAGCCTTTCAGTGGCTGAAACCAGTGGAAAGAAAAAAAAAAAGAGATTACTCCATCAGCTCCCACTTTGTAAGTCAGATAATGCAAGGCCACACCAAGATACCCAACGCAGAAATTTATTGGAAAAAGCGTTATGACTACATACAGATACTGTGACATGATTAGTAGCCCCAACTGGCAACCTAGAGTCTTCCAAATCAACAACTCCCACTGAGCTCACAAAGTCAATAATCAGCACAAAAATTGTAATTCACAGTATTATTATATTTATGTAAAACTCTAAAAATGCAGTCAGAACACAGGCATCTTTGCTTGTATAGAAAAGGCAATTCAGTCTGCATAAGCTTTTGATATCAGGAACACTGTTTGTTGAACTTTACCCTGTTTACTGCATGTAAAAGGCCAGGGACAGGACTGCAGAGGCAGAGCCTACAGACCTGGCTACTCTCATATTGGGTAAGACGTGCTTGCTCTCTGTTCAGAAGGTGTATGCATGTTACGAAAAAAAACAGCTTCCTTCCATACTGTGCTGTTGAGATGCGTAGCTCTGTTCATACCAGGTTTATTACTGGTCTTCCTAACATCTGAGATTTCACAGGAGAATTTAAAAAAAAAATCAGGATTTTGATCATTGCAGTACATTCATTGTCAGTACCCAGAAAGATTTGTATCCAGTCAGTCTATATCTGACTTCCAAAACCAACTCAGGAATGCATAACCTGAGCAGCAGTACACCCCTCCACTCCTTACCTGTGCAGGTAAAAATAATATGTGACATGAACAGGTCCCTTTTGGATTGGGGATGGCCTTAGAAGAGCCTCTGCTCCTTTAAGGAGCCTTCATAACCTGCCACATCCTTGACTTCCTTTTGATTTCTCTTACACTGTGCTGCAATCACTAAGAATGGTGAAGAGCTTTCCCTTTGATATTTATTTTTTTAAATTAACTGCTCATCTGCCTTTTACCCATCCTGACTAACAGTTCTGGCACACAAGGAACTGAAACTCTGTCGTGAGGTCCACAGCAAAGTTCCTATATGGCTCAGCAAAAGAGAAAAGAAAAAAACATCAGAACTTCAGGTTTTCTCCTGTTACTGCTAAGATTTGTTCTCAAAAAGAAGGCACATGTCGAAGAGCTCAACTGGTCAGAACCCCGGACTCCATCAGAACAATCTTTCAGCTCTAGGAGGAAAATGGCTTTTAGAAAGCATCTGAACTTTGAGGCACTTTAGCATCAGAGGAGTGCATCTCTTTTAGTGGAGTTAAGGAATTATACAAGTACCCACTGTATCACAGTGTGTGTGACTGTGTCCCCATTATAGGCATTTTACTTCCTGCCTGGCAGAGAGCTGACAGCTAAAATGCTGGTTTGATGCCTGCCAATTAAACACTGACAGTGTTCCTAAAACAAGACCCACCCTTACTATTGTACTTGAAGTTTCAGAAAGGCTACTTATTATTTGGTGTAAATCCCAGTTTTCAAGAACCTGACTGTCCTTTCTTTAAAGACAGCTGCTCAGAGAAGCCTTTCTGAAACTCACAACATTTAAGGAGAGGTTTTATAAAGATCTGCACCCACAGGAGTTCCACTAGACGCTCACCATTCTTCAGATGCACCCTTAGATTACAAATAATAGGTACCCACTTTTTTCACAGTTTCCATTTTTCTAATTCAATTAGATTACCATCTGCATTTCAAATTTGGTCCTTGTGTAGGGTAGCTTTAAAGAAACATTACACACAAGTAATAGGAAGGTGATGAAATCATCTTGGGGTCTCTGTGTCACATTGTCTAGCTGCTGGTTGAGATCAGGACAAAACAGAACCCAAAATGTCCCACCTTAGACAGAAGGGACAGCTGAAAACAGTATTTTCCCTCAAATAACTTTTCTTGGTCAGATGACAGAAATGTTGCTTTCCTGCACACACTAGAAAATGTAAAGGATGCCTATTTTCACTGCATTGTTTTGGTATCAATGCTCATGTCCCTTTACACCGCCTTTCAAATGGCACAGACAAAAGCAGAATCTTACAGCTGCAGCAAGCTCAAGAAGATAAAAAAGTCCCTGTATGCACTCTCGTCATGTTCCCCTGCCTGCCTCAGGTAAGACTAATAGTCTGCCAGCACTTGGACGTGACTCCTGTCAGGCACCAGTCTTGGTAATTAAGTACTTCAGCTGTCTCAGCATTGAGCTCTGGGAGCACGAGGGAGATAAAAGCAAGCTGCTGAGAGATCATGAGAGTCCATGTGGTTGAGGACTTAGTCTCAAAGGAAGGAGCACGATCATCAGGGGGGGTATGCAGTGTTCTTCTAAAATGGTTAGTCCTTAAAAGGGCAATGCACAGGTATGGAGGGAGGGGATTCTGTTTTTCTGCCTCTGTCAAATTGTTAATTTATTTTGAAGAGAAGAGGGACGTGGAATGGGGAGGCTATTAGTGCAAGGCAGTACCAACAGGATCCAGATGCTCACTCTTTCACAAACCAGACCTCATTGCGTCGTCCATAAGGCTTCATTGGGGGGTCGTAACCATTGCAGAAGTAGAAATCCTTGCGGTACGTAGCTTCACTTCCCAGCGCAGACTTCAGCTTGGCAGCATAGTTCACATAGTCCACCTCTTTGGCATAGCCACCAAACTGCCTGCAAAGAAGCCAAACATGGAGAAGTGCTGAGCAGCACTGGAATAGCACAGCACGAAAGAGAAGGAGAACAATGCACAGCTACAATATATTTAGCCTCTCGTTTTGATCCAGGTCCCGCCAGCATGCACTTGCGCAGGCACTGTTCTCTGAGAACCAGCACACTGCTTCTGCAACAGATCAATAGTCTCAAAGGTCACACAGCCAGGGTACTGACAGCCACTGACAGACCCCAAATGGACCCATGTATATCAGTCATCAGAATGGCCCTGCCCTTTGAATGAATGCCATATCAGAGGAACAGCTCCCCAGAGAGCAATGTTATCTCCAAGTCTGCTCAGCCCGCAGTCCTTCCACCAATGCTGTCAACAGCCATGTTCACTGGGGTGTGAACAACCGTCTGCTGGAAGCAAGATCACGAAGGGAAGCCAAGCTCAAGCTAGCCCAAAGAAAAAGGGAGGCGGGGAACAGAAACGTTAGCAATTACAGCCCACAATGCTATTTTAAAGGGGTGGGCTGGAATTGGTCTGTTTTATGTTTATCTCCCACAAACAGAAACGGTTTCCACATCAGCCTGCACCTAGCAGCCCTGCTTTAGGGCCAAGGTTTGAGACAAAACAGCCTGTTGCTGCAGAAGCAGCCCACACCCACTGCAAAGGCCAGGCAGCAGTCACAGGCATGGGAGGAACCAGCAGCCCAGGACAGTTCAGTCTGCCAAAATAGCTCAAGCAAAGAGGCAGGGGAACATCCAAGGGGTTAAAAATGGGGTAAAGAGTTTATCGCTGCTGTGATGCTGGCTTGAGTCCAGCTTAAGTCAGTCAATAGCCAAAGCCATTCAAAGGTGATTTGAAGCAATGCAATGGCCACTTGTCTCCATGATGGGTTCTGACATTTGGGCTTCAGCTGACTCCTATAATTTGATGTGAACCACACCAAGGGACATCCTTGATGACTAAGAACCATCTTGATCCCAGAAAATGGGGAAAACAATGGTTTTCAGAGATTAGGAATGACTCAGTCCCTTCATATTCACCCTCCCTGGCTCTTCACCTCCTCAGGTGAAACAAAGAGCCTTTCAGGGCTAACCCCTGCACTTGTTTTACCAGTTAAAAAAAATCAATATTCCAAATCTGTGCACCATGAATCATGACAAGAAATGACGTAAAGCACCTGCCTTCACAGTCTAGAAAGATTCCACCATCTCCTACCACACACACACCCTGTCCATCAAGTCACCTGATAAAAAACACCACTGTCCTTCAGAGCACCCCAGAGACTGGAGCACATGGGACTGGGAATCCCAGGATGTGTTCCTTACGTGGAATAAATGGTCAAGGCTTGTCTCTCTTCAATCTTAATGCTTTCATCGCTAGGACAAGGAGGACTGGCTTGAAACTGGTTTGGGATTCTCAGATAGACCTTCACTTTTTGCTGTAAGGATCCATCTTCAGCAGGAAAGGCAGTGATGGAGACTGGAGCAGTCATGCCCATTCCAACCCCTGAAAGAGACACACACAAATTACTACAGAAGCCTAGGTTCTCAGGAACTCAAAGCATTAACAGGGGATTCATAAACGCTAATTTTGCTTTAGGAAGGCTCCTCACCATGATCTCCTTGCGCAGCCAGTTGAGAGAGTGGGGTACTCTGAGGCATGCAGAACAGCCTTCAGGCTTTTGCTTGAGCCAAACCTCTCTTCATACTGACTCCACAGGGAGCCTGGGAAGTAAGGGCCCCAGGTGATTTCCTGGATGTTTTTTTCATGATTGGTTTTGTTTTTGTGGCTCTCAACTATATAGTGCATGCCACACTCTCTTCTGACAAATCACCTCTAATACAACAGGACCTACAGTTCTTGTGCAGTGGCACATTTATATATGAGTATTTAAATACACGAGTATTTAAATCATTATCATCTATACTTAGTATTGGCTGTAGCCAACACTGGGTGATAGAAGCTTTCTCCCAAACCCTTCCAAATGCTTCCACAGGTCCTACAAGTTCCAGTGCCCCAAAACTCAGAGCTTGTCTGGCTTTCAACAGGACTGTCCATACTGTCCCCAAGTCCAGGAACAGCACACCTCTTTTCTGCTCATTACTTCCCAGAGGTACATGGCATGCAAGAACATTTTTCTTCCCTGCCCTTTCAGCAGTAATGAACGTATAGCTTTCTGGTGGGGACATACCTCCACTGTGATCAGCAAGGAGTTCTTGATAGGCACAAAATGGACTGAAATCATGACATCTTTCTCACTTATTTGTACACTTTGATACCATACCCATCTCAGTGCCATGCTGCAGAAGGTAACTACAGCAACAGTGATCACCTTTCTGAAACTGTAGGGCTGTAAACGCCCTTTTCTTCTCTATCCACCTCCTATTCCCATGTAGACTATATAACTCCCTCTACCACATGTCTGAGAAGGGTATGAGATGCCTCAGATCTACTCTGTGGTCTTCTCAGCCTGTTATGGATGATTATTGATGCACATACTTTAGTAAGTTGAGAACTAGAGGCAATCACCTGGAAGCACCATTATAAAACACTGCGAAGTACCATTAAAAAGCACGCTCATTGTTCATTATCCTTTCATGAATAAAAATAACCAGGCTACACAATAAAAATTCAAGGTCATGAAAGTTATTTCCCTGCCTACAAGGGCAGGCTTTCCAGGCGTGATCACACAACCGAAGCGCCCCAGTTACCCTGGATTTCATCAGCTCCCGTGCACCCCGAGAGCCGTGACAGATCCACGTGTGCCTGTCCCTGCACTATCCCGGCTGCAAGGCAGCACATTCCTGCTTGAGCACGCCGCACGGCCTCTCACCCTTGTCGTTGCTTCCTCCGACGTACTTGAGGAGCTTCAGCACCCCTTCCTTCGAAGCCTCGTCGAAGGGCTTGCCCTCCACCTCCACGGCGGCGAACTGCCCGCCTTCGCACTCCCTCTCCTCGTAGCTGAGCTGCTCCTGAGGGAAGGCGAAGGGTCAGGAGCCGGGGAGGAGGAAAAGGAAGGCGAAGGGGCAGAAGGCGGGGGGCAGCCTCCCTCCGCGCTGCCTCCCTTCCCGTGGGACCCCCGCGCCACCCAGCCGGGCCGCCCCCTACCTTCTCCCCCCTCCTCAGCACGCGGTGGGGCCATGTCTCCACCGTGCTCAGCAGGGAGTTCTTGATCATGCCCAGCATGTCGCCCACACCGCCCGGCCCGGCCCGGCCCGCTCCCCTCGCAGTGCACCGCAGCGCAGCGCAGCACGGCCGGCAGGGAGCGGCCGCGGACCGCGGCGGGGCGGAGCGGGGCGGAGAGAGGAGGGGAAACGGCTGGGGGAAAGAGGTTAAACGGGGCCCAAGGGCTGCCAAAAATGTTGGGGGGTACATGGACAGGCTGGGGAGGAGGGCCCAGCTCTCCCGGAGCTCCAAAACTCTGCGTTTGTTGTAATTTTTGTTTTCAGTTTTGCTTTCTGACACCCGGCTCGATCTACGCGGGTGAAGCCCACCGCGGTGGCCCGTGGGGTGCTGAAGGACAGGAGCCGGGCGGAGGGGGGCTGGTGAGGAGCCCCAGGGCTTTTGCTAAGGAGCCCAAAAAAAAAAAGGGAATGTGACAGAAGAGATGTTAAGGCACTTCCCCCTTGATAGGGACCCTCCTGCGATGACAAAGCGGTCGGTGACAAGCCAAGCCCGGTGGCTGTGCTCAGACCGGCGCTGACAGGGTGACATGGATGCAGCTCTAGTCACCTATTAACTATTATAATTTGTTTTGTTTGCTGTTACACAAGAAGCTGTGGTTGTAACAGACACTGTGTGCTGCAGGTTATTGGTTCTCTTATGAAACGAGTGGTGACTATCTCCGTTGGGCTGAGTTTTGCCAAAAATACCTATTTGTGCCTATCAGTGGAGGAAAACACGGACTGGGTCAGACCGGAGGGGCCCATCGTGCCCAGTCTTCTGTCTGTAACAGAAGGTGCTGGTGGACATTTGGGTAAAAGGGCAAAGCCCATGGTGGCCAGGCCTGGCCTCCCACCTCCAGCCATCTGTGGCTGAGAGACTTCCCTGGGCCAGACATCTTATTGTCCCATTTCAAGTAGTCCTTGGTGGATTTTATACAACTTTATACAACTTCAGGTTGCCTGGTGAGATGCTCATGTCTGAAATGTGAGCAGGTAATGAAAGCTGACATCTATGTTGTATTTTTTCCTCCAGAAAGGCCAAGATGCCCACTAGTCCCTACAGCCCCAGGCGAGGTGTGCAGAGCAGCTCGTGCAGGGAGCAGCAGTGGTGCAGGCATACAGCTGGTGCTCCAGCACTGCCTTGTAGCTCTGAATGCAGGGCAGCAAGGAGGAGGTTGATGGGGCCTTTCTCTCCTGTTATTCACTGTCATTTAGGAAGATATATTCTAGAATCAAAATACATGTAGTCTACATCTCCTTAGAAATTATGATGAAAGCTTTGCCAAAGGTATGACTGTATTTCTTTTTAAAAAAAAAACAAAACAAAACAAAACACAGCCTTTTTATTTATTTTTTCCCTTTTCTAGTTAAACAGTGTTTCAGATTCCTAAGCAAAAAACAAGGAAATACTTACCAAATTAGGGTTTTGTTATTTTCTGAAAACCCGAATTCAGAATTTACACCCAGGAAATATTTACCAGATTGTTTCATATATTCCTCATACTCCCCCACTCAACTCCTAGATCCCAGCCACAATGCTCACTGAGTTAATTCTTGTGGTTCATTTTGAAAGATTTAATATGAAGTTAGGTTCTCCCCTTCCCTCTTAAAGTTAAATGTCACTGAACTTCTTTCCATATACTCAGGCCTTGAGAATCCTTAAATCCTTACTATGACTGAAGACTGCAAAAGAGCTCTTATGCCAGCCTTAGCCACAACCATTTAGGCATAATTCATTCTTTATTTTATTCTCATAAATTGCTTCATTCAGACCTTTAAAAATAGTTTATTTTCTCTGACTCTTTTATCTACGTTTCAAAAGATTTCAGGTATGCAGTTGGGTACAGTGCTGGGTAAGAATCTCTTTAGAGACCTGAAGCACAAGCACACTCTATCCTCCATTCAGTGCATAATGACTGGAGGTCTGTGTCTGCATGTGGAGAAGATAATCCATGAATTAGACACCAAATTACCAGTCGGACACCAACTGAATTACCTGTGATTTTGGAAACTAAACCGTCTCCTAAGCTATTTTGGAAAATTCTTCTAGACATCTATTTATGCTATTAGGTATCTAAATAGTTTTGGAAAAACATCCTGTTTTCCAAGGGTCTTGGCTGAAGTCACTGTGATGTCTTTCACAGTGTTGGAAGTTCTGGACATCTCTGTTGAATAACAAGGGTTTCAGTGCCCACTTCCAGATAGCTTAAAGAAAGCTCTCTGTAGAATGAAGATGTTGAAATTTGGTCCCTAGAGTCTGATACATCTTCACTCTTGAAACACTATGCACAGACCAAGTTTATCCAAGCCTACCCACTCTCTGAACACATGAACTGGGCATTCTTTGCACTGGCGAAGAATAGGTTAAGGCCATATTTTAAAACACAGCTTCCTCTCCCCCTCCCCACCCAGCTGGAAGTACAAAGCACTGAACTATGTTCCTGCATTCATATGGCATTCAGCACTTTTGAAGATTGAATTCCCCAGCTGTTTCTGACAGAGTGCTGTGAAAATAGGACAGAGAAATTCAACTGATCTTTATAGAAACAGCTTACTCTGGTAAGCAGAAAGAATGACTGCATAGCCTAAAGGTATTCACACTGAAGTAGACTGAGCTTCTCAACTCATTTTGCATGGGACACAAAACTGCCTTCATTGAAGAACAGGGTCAGATTTGACCTACCAACATAGGTTTGAAAGGGAGTGACAAAATGCATAAGTTCTGGTTTCCTCAGTAAAGCCTTCGTGTATGTGCTTTGCTTTATTCTGTCTAGCAGCATTGTAACAGGAAAGGCTTAAGCAGGTGAAAAAAAAATACAGAGATTTCCTTTTTTTTTCTCTGGTAGAAAATTAACTCCTCTGAAGTCTCCTGCGAGCATACAACCTTCTCCTGTGCATTGGGAGTCTCCGCAGCTGAGTATTTCCACGCCTTTGGCTCTGCAGAGCATTAAGTCGGATGGGGCGGACAGCTTTGTTGATGACATTGAGACGTTCATTGAGTTCTTCCAGCCTTTTCCTTATCGACTGGACTTCCCTCACAAGATTGTCTACAGCCGCAGACACGGGACGGAGACTACAGAAGAGTAACACAGAAGAATAACTCAGTTTGGGGGCTGTTCCTGAGTATGCTAAATAAATTAACAGGCTACCAGGCCTTGTGTTGCCTGGGGAAGGAGACAGGAGCTGAAAGAGCTGGAAGCAGTTGGCTAATAGATGCTTACAAAACACTCATGTAAGACACCCTTCTGAGCCCATCAGAAAACCATGAACTACAGGACCAGTGTGTGCAACACGCTCTTTTCATTTCTGCCGGAGCACAGCTGGCTCGGTGCAGGTTGACAGCTGATTTATGAGCTCCCATAAGCACTTCACAGCCCTGCTGCTTTCAGGAAGGAGATGAAAACCATCCTGCTTTGCTGGAACCAGTGGGGCTGAGCAGCCAAGAGCAGCAATGTGCAGGAAATCCTGTGGGGACTTCCTGATGAACGGCAGGGTGCTGCCTGTCACAGTGCAGATGGGATTGCAGAGCCCCCTCACTAGTTTCTGCAGTCTGTAACTCTCCCCAAGCTCAGGAGGGGACAGCTGAGTTTTTCAACAGGATTTAGCAAGGTGAGGGCTGCACTGATGCACTGGCATGCCTGGGAGTAGCCCTGGCCCTTCCTTTGGAAGGCTTTCTCTCAGTCTCCCTCTGGGTCTTACCAAGCTCTGACCATCATTCCAATCTCATGTGATATTAATAAGTATTCATCAGACTCACTGTTAACCAGGAACAGAAATGGAGGCTGGGCCACTGATTCCCACAGGCTACTGCCAATACTCAGCACTTAAAGTGGACCAGCCTGTGTCCTTACCAGCAAGCACTCACTTCAAAGCACTATGTGGGAAAAGTGACTGAACAGTCTCATTACCTCTCCCTGCACAACAGTTAATGAGTCAAAGAAAGATCTAAAAAGTCCTTAGATCTCTCTAAGTTAGATCTTTCCAAATACATGACTTAATGTCTGCCCTGAAAATCTTAGGCACTGGTAAATTTCTGCACTGGGGGTATGAAAGTTGTGATCAGTTCTGTGCTAATAACATCCCCCATGCAGGTGGGGAGAAATCTACTTGATGACAAAGACCAGCATATAATCTATGTACCGTATCCTCCTTAAACCCTAATTTGATAATGTGTGACTTTCTCATTAGTGTCATTTTATGCTCCTAGCCTTTCCTTTTCAACTGTCTCAATGCACAGCAGTTGTGGAGAGATTGTTTTGGGTGGTGTTTTTTTTTTTTGTTTGTTTGTTTTGTTTTGTTTTGTTTGTTTGGTTTGGTTTGGTGTTTTTTTGTGTGTGTTTTTTTTTTTTTTTTTGTGCATGTGTGTGTGTGGTTGGTTTTTTGTTTCTTTTTGTTGTTGTTGTTTTTCTAAAGAGAAATCTGAGCTGTGGAAGAGAACCATTTGCTTTAGGAACAACTCTGGTTTAACAGATAGTAGTTTCTTGTAGTTCCTGTGTTCCCTTCTTCTCTCTATTTTCCTCTGTCTTTTCCACTCTGTTTTTGGAAATGTCAGATTAAAGTGACATTTGAGTGTGTTCAATAGGAAATATTTCCTGTAATGCTAAGGGGGAAATGTGAGGAGATGGACTAGAGAATAGCTTCCACTGCTTAGGTGTTACAGAGACTGAAATCAAAATATCACAGGCCAGCTCAGCTTCTTCTCCCTACCCTGCGGCCAAATCCATGTGTGGATTTGTAACACAATTCATCACAGAAGTGAAGTGTTGAGGACAGCCTAAGTTTTCTTCAGGGTAATTCTTACAATACAATCATGGCAATTGGCAATCGTTCCCAATAAATAGTGAGCAGTATATTCAATTTACTAGGGTGCTCAGAGCTGCTAGCACAACAGATATCAAGAGTGGGATTCGTCTCCCTGCAGTTGACCAATCTGAAAGTTAAAGAAGATGAATCCTGCTCAAGGCAGGACACCCGGGGCAGGACTAAATCACACCTCCAGATAAAGGGAATTACCTGGAGATCTCCGGCAGTAAAGCGTTTGGGTTGTTCAGCAGGGTGTGTTTCATTTGCCAGAAGATGCTGTTTCCCCATTTCTCAAGTGTTTGAGTAATGCTGTTAACGCCTTCTATGTTGACCTTGTCAGCTAGGTTAGCAGGACATCCATGAAAGCGAGGAAAATAAATTTGACAGAACAAGAAAACATGAGCCAGTAGTCTTAGTTTAATTCCCCTCCTCTTCACCTCAGATGGGTTGCAATGAAAATATTCATTGCCAAATACCAAATATAAGGAGGATCTAAATTAAAAAGCAGATAACTCTCCCTCGCTATGTAATTCTCTGCCTCCTGCTGCCCAAGTTTTCTGCTGTCACTGAATGCCCCAGCTGATTATTTATAAAATCATTTTTCTCTCCAAAAATCTCAGCAGCTAGCCAGGAATCAAGAAAGACAACTCATGAGTGAGCAGCGTGTGTCCCACTCCAAGGGGAAATAGGCAAATCTTCAGCCCTGAGTTAGCTAATGCCTCCCAGGTTGACCCACCACCACTTCTTACCGCCATCTCTGTAGTCCCATTTCTGATACTGGTCCAGAAAGTCCTCCTGGGATTTACAGCACGGTAAGAAGATGAAGAAGAGGAAAAGAGGAATAGCCAGCATAATGGTGGTTCGTAGGGCCTTGGACTTCCCTTTGCTCTGTGGAGACAGAAAATCTTGCTAACTGCTTTATTTCTCTTTCCCTTCTTCCTCCGTCTGCCGTCTGTCACCCCAGCACCACCTTTCTCTCTGATGATGTATTTATTTAAAATGTTTTAAAAGTTGCTCAGCTGAGCTTTTACAGAAGCACAGGAGCTTTTCTTTTTCACAAGTACAAAGTGCCTTACCTTTTTTTCAAGCCATTGAGTGGTACCAGAGATGCTTCCTCAACTGACAGCAGCTAGGAAAGCCACTGGGACAGGCTGCCCAGAGAGGCTGTGGAGTCTCCTTCTTTGGAGATATTCAAACCCACCTGGGGGGTCATGTGTAACATGGTCTAGGTTACCCTGCTTGAGCAGGGGGGTTGGAAAAGATGATCTCTGGAGGTCCCTTCTAACTTCAGCCATCCTGTGATTATGTGATTGTGTGAAAGTAGCTTTGCTTCATGTGTAGCCATGCTGGGATAGCACCTTTTAGCTATGAATGTTTTGTGAGTGTCAGGAGAAGGCACTAAGAGGTACAAAAACAGCTGCATCCCCACTTTGCAGTTAGGGAAAACAAGGTAAAAAGTAGTGAAGCAATTCATCGAGGATTTAATAGAGGCAAGAATAGGAAATTGTTCTCTTTGACTTGATCCACAACCCAGCTACATAACTGAGATGTCACCCAGTGATGAGCCTCAAAGGAAAAAAAAAAAAAAAAAGAAAAAGCAACAAAGCAAACAAAATGAACATAATAAATAAATAAAAACACAAAGCCATGTGCTGTCTCCCCCATTAGCAGGGTGTGCTCCTCCTAAGCAAATCTGTAGAGTAGGCAAGGCAGGTAGATAAACTGATGTAACTGATGTGAGTGTTTACCTAAGATCCTCATTTTTTTTCAAGTTTACCATCATTTCCAAGCCAACAGAAGCCAACCCTAACTTACAGGTCCTCCTGGACAAGTACTCCTCTGAATGTAGGAGGATAGATTAGTCTCTCCAGAGTTTACTCATGCTAATTTTTTATTCTGTCTTAATTAAGTAGTCCTTCAGTGTTGAACCGGTTATTTTTATGTCATGGACAGCTGTTGTGGCAGAAACTGGCTGGAAATATCAATTATGCACATATTGCACACAACAAATGAAAAATATGCATTGCCAAGTTCATGAGTTCTAGTGATGATTTTTCAGTCATCCATAGACACAGTGATTGAGGGGCTCATGTGAGAAGTAGGCACATTGAGAAAACCCAAATTATTCCCCTGTTCATGTACATGCATCAGAAGTCTAAGACCTCACTGCAAAATACAAGGATGTTAAATTGCTTTTTTAGTATCATATAATCCTCATCTCCTAACCATCTGGGGAGAATTCAGCCACCTCGAAACCTACTAGGAGCTGTACCAGATAAAGCAGAACATAAATAAATCATTTTACTTTGTGCTGTTCTTACATTTAATTACTAGTGTATTTTAATTGAAATTGCATTTATTTTTCTGTATATTTAAAATAGCAGTATGAATGTAGCCATACTGATGGAAAATGTCATGCTACTTTAAAAATATTACTTTCCACCTGTCAGGATGTATTTTGTATTCTTCTAATTGCAGTGTTCATTTAAAGGAAAAAAATAAATTACCTTCTTCCTATCTCTCACATGCACACACCTCTTCTTCCCCCCCCTAACTCACCCAGAGCTGCCAGAATGCAGATCTCTAAGAAAGCTTGATGATATCACCAAGGCACATAATGAAATGGTCTCTACAGACACTCTTGAAACTATAACCATTGACACCAAAACTCCTCTGCCTCTCTGTCTTTCCAGATAAATATTCCTTGGATTATTTTTTTTTTGTTTGATGGCGATGCACTGCACATGCTTTTTCAATCTTCCTTGGTGGGAAAGGACTTCCCACACGCCAATGTCTCTAATTGAAAATGATTTTAAAATGCTGCCAACATCAAGGAGGCAGTGTGGCTTTCCAGCTCATTTTAAAACATCCTGAAGAGATTTTCCATTTCTTACCCTTTCCACGTACCACTTGTTTCAATACCCCAGGGCAGGGATATTTTGATCTTTATTTTTTTTATTAAAAGAAGGGTTGTGATAAGTTCCACCTGCATCTGGTACTGAAAATCCACCCTACTTGACCTCAAACCTTTTAAAGCATCACACATTCAAATGGATCACAAGACACACATGGTCTGTTTGCGAGGTCCCTCATGGACCAATTTCTTTGTATCTTTGCTCCCTGCATTCCTGAACGCCTGTTGTAATTTATTGTCATTATAAACATCAGGTTGTAATCATCTTTGAAAAGGGTTCCCATTTCTCAGATACTTACACAGAAATCAAGCATTCCTCCTTCTCTTAGGTAGAATTGTAGAAGGCAACTGGATCTTTACTAACAAGGTTTCTAGCAGAAAAAGTCTGTAGGGTCATCTGTAACAGGAACCAGATGCCCAGCCCATGGAAATTATGTCTTCAGATCTGTTGCAGTATTGCACTGGAAAACACTGTCAGGGTAGAAAGCAGATTCACAAACAGGGAAAACACACACATCTTTGGATGAAGCTCTTTTCTAAGTCCAGAGAATAACAATGATATAGTATCTTTGTTATTGCTACTACTAATTACAATAATATGGCATGCTCTCTGTCAGAAAATTGCATCATGTTCTGCCCTTGGAGCAGGGTAGGCGCAGTGATTCACTGCCTTCATCTGAAAGCAATGAAGACAGACGCACTCGTGTCATTATTACCCAATATTTTTTTCTTTTTCTGGCCTCTCAGTTCCTCACTGACATGATAAAAGAGCTCCGCGAGCTCAGTACCCTAAGCAAAGCACAGCCAGGATCAGCAGTTGTACTATCCAAGCCTGAATCTCTGCCCCAAAGCAAAGGCATGCTGCCAGAATTTGAACTCCCGTCCTTGTGTCCCTCTGCCGTTCACCCTTTCTGTTTCTGGCTGCTCCAGTACACTCCATTTCCAGTACTTATCCCTCCCTGCACAGAGCAGGGCAGGGAACACAACAGAGTACTGAGATTTCACTGGTACCTGCTCCAGATTTCAGCACCCATAGGGAAAGCAGGTGATGACTTGAGTTCCCCACTGCCCACAGCTTGTGTTGGCTGCTAGGGTATCAGGGAATTTTCTAGGTTACGCTCTCCTGGTGCCAGACACAGCTTCATTTCAGAGAGGAGTACATGCTGTCTTTGCTGCAGACGTGAGATGTTGCATTGTGATTCAGAGCTTGCCTGCCTATGTACAGCAAAGATTGAAACCTCTGCCTGCACTTCTAACTGCGCCGAGCACATACACTCTCCTGATGCCATGTGTGAGCATCCCAGAGTATCAGCTCAAGCCCATGCTTGCTTCAAGGTGAGGATTTTGTTGGTTAGAGGTAGCAGTCACTGTAGTGATACCTAAAATGAAGGATTTTTTTTGCTGCAATATTGGATTGGAAGTGAATTAGCTTTGTCGTTTGCATTTGAGACCCTTTCTACTCTCCTAATTTTCCCAAATTCCTTTCAAGCCACTTTAAAACTAAAGCTGACGAGTGATATTGGGTTTGAGGTTATTTGCAGAGGAATAAAATATACTTTTAAATGAATGAGGGAGTTTGATGTCAGGTAAATCATAAATGCATAAAATATAACTTGCACCCCAATGGTAATGGACATTTAAACAACAAAGTAAGCTTAAGGCTCTCAATTTTGTAAAGTATCTCAATATATAATAAAGATATTTTGCAGGCTGTTCGAATTTCTCTATTTTCATGTGAAACACTTCAAGGATATTTTAAGGTTATGTTACTTACACATACACAACTAAAATTTTATGTTTTATGTATAAAGTCAAGGAAGTTTTATGTTATAAATGAAAGAGTCTCACATAAAAATAAATAGAAAAAAATTAGTAGCTGCGCAATTTCTCAGTTAATGCCAGTTCTCCCAGAGCTCCCGGGCTGGGATCCTGAAAAGACTCTGAGCTGTGTAGAGGAGAAGGCTGCCAAGCCTGCGAGTCCAGAACAAAGAATGTGCAAGCCCTACTTGCGAAGCGGATGGCATTTGTTAGCTCTCTCAGCAGAAGAACAGGGTAATATAAACATTAGCATATGGTTGTAGGATTATGTAATGGTGCAAAGATCATGAAAAATGCCAAAAACGATTTAAAAATTGGAGCCTACAGTATTAACCCAGCCATGCTGGTACAGCTGGAATATCACCTGTTTCAAAAGTCCAAAAAGTTCAAAAGCTAGTAATCCCTTGTAATGTATTATTCCCCTGTTTATATGCATGTGGGTTAAATGCTGCACACACACATGCACACACACCTTTGGTTACACAGCAGTAACAATATCCTGACTTCTCCAAGCATGAGGACATACTTGGGTTGACACCAGAGTAGTAGTAGTACTTTTGCGTATAATTAAGAGTTAAATTGCTCATTTTCTACCTGCATGTTCTGCGAAAGCAAAGCGCACCCAACTTCCTCAAACAGCCTGTCCATCCTGCTAAGCACAGGGGTCTCAGAGACAGCCCCAGTGACTGGCAGTCAGGGTGATGCTTTGCCAGCAAGCAGGCATCCCGATGCTGAAAAACAAAGCCATCCAGGTGCATAGCACACATCCACTGAAAATCATAGCATTAGTAAACGTTTGGAGGAGGTAATGTATACCTTCTGCCTCTTCTCCAGGTGTACGTGCTTTTTCAGGTTATGTCTTATCTCCACCTCTCTCCCAGCTAGAGCTCAGTGCTCCCTCCTAAGAAGTTTCCTCTCTCTTCCTGGACAGGTATACACAGACCTGGCACTCTACATGTCTGTCTGTCTGTCTGTCTGTCTCTAAGGATCTACTCACTCTTCCTTTCTCCCTTGTTCCTTCACTTTGGACACTATTCTCCAGAAATGTAGGTAGCAAGCCACCAGCCTCCAAGTCTATGCCACTCTGTACATGTTCCCTCCTCTCCTGGCTCTTCTCACAGGTGCCTTTAGAGTTCCTCAACCCAACAGGCTCTGCCCTAGGTGCCTGGATGTGTCTCATCCAGAGGAAGAAGGCAAGCATTCCTGGGAAAGAAGTCAGAGAAGAGCATACAAGCTTTACCTGCACTCTTGAGGACAGTCCTTCTGTGTTGATGCTTCCAAATCTCTGCCTCCTTGCTCCTCTTCTCCTCACCACCCCCTCTGCATTTCAGCTTGCAATGAGTGACGTGTCCCTCGTCATTTCCCTGCTCTCCGCATTTCCACAGCCTTTCCTTGGAGCCTCCTCCAGCTGCACCTCTCCTACCCCTCCCTCCCACTCCTGCAAGCTGGCCATCTCCCCCACACATGGCAGCCTCATGGGAAGGGAAGCCTCAACGATGGAGCCCCTTCTGAAAGCAGCCTTGCCCGTGAGGACGCCCGTATCTCTTTGCCCCCGGTTCCTTCTGGGCAGCACTCAACCTCTCCGGCACAGCTGTCTGACTTCTCTGACTAGTCACAGTTTCCACTATGCACTGCTCCTCTCTGGCTGCTTGAACCCTCCAGCCATCCAGCCATGAATTTGCTCACCACGTTGTTCCTGCCTTTTAACAAACATGCCAATTAATTCCCTGCTGATTAGTTCATTCCCAATGCTCTCTGCCAAATCTATTTCTGGTGGAATAAACAAGGAGGGATGAATCGGCGGCAGGGTTATTATATTTTTCCCTGCTCCCCCTCTCCCAGGTCTGTGCCTGCCAAAACAAACAGGCTCAGGTCTGGTCAGTGCTTGATAAAAAGTCTCCCAAAGAAATAAATGCAAGGTGTTAAAGGGATGATTTTTGTGGAGCAGGAGGTGGGACCCCGAGTCTGGTCCCGTCTCTGTGTCAGACGGACATTTTGCAGTGGTTCGAGGATGTGCAGCCACCACGGCAGTGGCCCTGAGCAGCACAATTGCAGCGCACCCAGGCTCATGACTGGACCTACCAAGGCACTGCTTGCAAGTGCCTTGGCCAAATCCGCATTCTTCCTGATATTACTTCTCCAGTATCAGCTGGCAGCAACACCCTCTCTGCTTCCTGATCAGTCTATTCTTATTTAACTCTGTTTTCCGCGGCCAAAACGTCTGCACTCGGCAGTGAGAAAAAAGATCCTTTTCCATGGGGCAAAGGACCGTCCAGCTGCTTAGAATAAAAGCCGGCATCCAAAAATGAAGGAGCAAGAGGCTGTGTGTAAGTGTTACGGAGAGGCAGATCCCCAGCTGGAAGGGACTTGGCGATGCAGGTTTACCCAAGGTGAAGAGCCGATCAGCAGGAAAGCTTAGTGGCATCCTTCTCAGCACAGCCCATCAACATTGCTCACTACTAGCATTTAGCCAGCCATTTAATCCCAATCACAGCAGAGCTCCAGCCAGGACCACAGAAAGGGATATCTACATCTCTGACACCAGACAAGGACAGCTCAGACCGCTTCTGCCCACCCCCAGTCCCTCTGGCTCTGTTGCAAGGAAATTTCTGCCTGGTTTACAGAGCCTTGCCACTGAAGCAGCGGGACTCTCATTTGCAGAGTTATAAAACACCAATTTTCTAAAGCAGCCCACAATCTGAAGGCTTAGCATAGACCAGCCTCAGGAGGAACTGGAAAGCTATTTTGTCAGGGCTCAAACAAGCAAATAAAACGTCCAGGCAACAAGAAAATAACCCAAACAATCATCTGTCTCCAGCTGTTCCCTGTTTAGCACAGGGCAAACACAGTCCGGTCATGCTGCAGTTGTAGCTCCTTGAGAAGAGGAAATGAATTGCTCTGGGACAGGGTGGGATGGGGACACTGGATGCATGCAAGAAGCCCTCCAGGGTGTCCACATGGACACCAGGGCCCAGCTGAGCTCTGAATGACCCTGGTGGGAAACCCACACAGGCACATCAGGGCACCCTGAAACACCCCAAACCCAGCCTGTGCTGGGAAAGGGTGACAATGTCCTCCATGATGTCCTGGTCTCATGCTAGCAGCAGCTCTTGGGGTTTCTGGAGGGAAGGAGGACCCAAGGGAGCTCCAGCACTTCCCTTCTCTGCTGCCTGCCTTGTACCTTCCACATTTCCAGTGATGTGAAAGAGGAGTGCTGCCCAGCCCACCAGCACCCATGTGCCATCACTGCAACAAGCTAAGCAGAGATCAGAAATATTGTTAATACAACCAAGCAACAAGAAACACTTCCCCATTATTATTTTTTTTTTTTGGCACATCTCTATGACTGTGTTGTAAGCAACCACAGAGCGTTTAATTTGATCTCCTCTCTGAGGACTGCCACTTTCAGTTGTTTTTCTAAACACAAGCAGCCTCAGTCTGAAGCTTGCTTATGACATACAAATGGGCTGCTGCATGTCTGTCTGGGGGTCTCTCAGGCCACAGAAGAGCTCCAAGACAGTTAAATCCCTCTGGCAAGAGCAACACCTGCAGAAACATTTGAGTTTTTCTCCTTTGTCCCTGGTCCAGCCTGCAACCTTTGGGCAGGTGCAGATTCAGCAAGCTGAGGGCAAAAGGGGCTCGGATCCCTCCTTCCTGAGGTCTGACAGCCACAGCAAGCTCCCACATCAGTGCTCTGGGCATGGGCACCTGCAGCAGCGCTCAGACCTCCCATGCCAAGACCAGGTGTTTGCACAGGGAGTCCTGGCTCTCAGAGGATGCCTCAAAGACCAACGGGGGCCACAGGTCTGGCTCTGCAAGCCTGCAAAGCACTTCAGAGCATGGATTAACCAGGTGTTATCTAGCCAGGCTGGTTAGAAGGAAGAGGGTGACTCCCAAGGGTGCCTCAAGATGTTTCACATCAGAAACACCCACCATTTCTGGCCCCATGGCCGCACACAGGCACACCACACAGCCGTGGGGCTCCACAAATTAGACATCTGCAGAGCTGCAGCTATCTTTTGGCCTCTTGTTTATGCTGAGGAGGATTCAGGGCTGGAACTGGTTTAAATGCCTGGGCTCATTGAAAAATCTGTGCACACCTGCACTGCTTAAACTTGCCTGAAATACTCTTGCTGTAGGTACCAGAAAAAGTGGAGTGTTTTGCACCTGCTAGGAATGTTATTGCCACTTTTCCTGTTTCTTGCTTTTATTATTTCTTCCTGTTAGCTTTCACTGCTTGATTGCATTTTATTTTGTTGTTTGAACAAGCATTTCCTATCTATTGCAGTGTCTGCTCCCATGTGAGTTCTCCATCCTGGAGAGACTCAGCCAGGCACAAGAGGAACAAGGATGGTGCTCCCAGCCCTGTCCACATAGCCATGGCCAGCCCTGCGAATGAGACGGGTAGGATGAGAAGAACAGGTAAAAACATTAGCTTAGGGCACATAGGAGTGCAAAGATACTGGGTATTTCTTTCCTCTGGACAGCTGAGAACAGCTGCTCCAGCTGCGGTGTGCACCTCCCAGCTGGTTCTCTGTACAAGTGAGCCAGGCCTCCACCACAGCACAGCATCCTGGCCACCACATCTGACTGGAGCAGTGAAGAAACATCCTTCCTTAAGTCTCCCCTTCTCACCATTTCCTCCACAGTCTCTCACAGGTTCTTAAAACTTCCTTAGGCGGAGAGGGTGCCACCATGAAGCCAAAGGCAGCTGTGAGTCTCTGTCCCCTTCAGCTGCTGAGCACACATTTGATAGCCCCGAAATGGCTGCAGCAGGGACGGGGACTTTTCCAGTGGCTGGCCATGTAGGCTGTGTGTGGCTCCCTGCTTTGGGTGGAGAGGGCTCAGCAGGATCCCTGAGGCAGGCTATGGCAAGTCTGTCTGTGTCAGACACCCATGCTGTGTGCTGCAGGCTGGAGCTGTGGGACAGCTGGCTGCCAGGCACCCCCCAGAGTAGACATGACACGATGGGCCATATGGCAGCCGTAGGGCCTATCAGACCTTGAAACACAGAGAGGTGGAAGGTGATGAAGGCCTGTACCTGGTTGGAGAGCAGCAGATGAAACCTGTGTCGTATCCATTGTTCCAGCACAGTCAAAGAAGCCCACAGTTGCAAAACCAGATAGGACATCCTGGTACTTATGAGACGAAGGTGCAGCACAGAGCTATTCTTATGGTTGTTGTAACCTCTCAAGCCACAAGGGTGCCTGCTGCCTTCCTGGCAATGAACTAATTTCCTAAAACAGCACTAAGTACCTAGGGCTGCCAACGACCCCACTTCTCCACACATGGGAACCTGCATGATTGTTCTGTAGGGTCAACAGACCAGGGGTGAGCTCAGCAAGGGCTCTCCCAACATCACATTCCCTGCCCCAGCTGCCTCCTCACCTATCCTGCAAGAAAGAGTCGGGCCTAGCAGAGCAGCAGGAAGACTGCCGTTGCTGCAAAGATCTCACAGAAGAGGCATGTGGCACTATCACTTTTCAGTGGGCAAGATCAAAAGGCCAGGCATCAGCTGCAAAGAGGGAAGAAAATCAGTCTGATTCAGACCCATGCTGAAGGCAGGTGATGTTGGAAATAGAAGGCAGGATCAGCAGGGACACACCGGGCCAGCATCTGGCAGCTCCTACAGAGGAAAAAGGGCAGCACTTACCACGGTACAGAAAGGACAGCACTTCTCACTTGTGGGACATTCAGTGTAGGTTGGTCCAGTGGCTAAAGGTGAAGAGAACTGAATACAAGGACCTCAAGGCAGGAAGGGGATGATACATGGCCAGTCCCAAGAAGAAATAAAGGAGGAGAAAAAAAAACCATATAGCTGCAACCTGGATGCAGGGTTAGAATGCATTATCTGGGACTGCTGCACAATGCAGCTGCCCACACATGTCATTTTTCTGTTGCTGTTCAAGGACATCACCCCTCTCTGTTCACATAGACTGAGAGTGAAAAGGTAATGCAAATGGTGACACTAAAAAGTCTTCCTACTTGTGTGTCATACCATTTTTGAGTCAACTGCAAAGTATCCTGCACTGGTCATCTTAAGCTTGGATATTGCTACAAATTGTGTAGTCAGATGAATAATGCAACTTCAACACACCAGCATTTCAAAGGAGATGGGTCAGGTCAGAAATCAGGCATCCAGCAGGGCACAGATAGTTTACCTCAGGCAGGGAGAACCTAAGCAGGACAACAAGTGCCAGTCTAGACAGAGAAGGCTTGCACAAGTGTAATGCTGATGAGGGGCTTGCAGCTGCACATTTCCAAGCTTTTTGGCTTGTAATGTTTTTCTAAAAAACAAAAAGCATTGCAAGCCAAAGCTCTCAGACTTCTATGCTTATGTCCCAATATCCCATTTTTCAGCATTTGGCTTCTTCAAACAGCTTTGAAAAAAAATAAATAACAATTCATGTAAAAGCAACATTCACATAAATGAATGATTTATTTGCAACTTCAGTTTTATTTTCACAGCTTTTTGATTGATATTAGTACACTTGACAGGTCCAATTTATATGCAAATCAGCTAACATTCACAGTGTAAAGAAGAAAAACTTCATTTTTCATGCTTTGGATATCATTAAACTCTCTGAACACTTTGCTCAGCCAGATGTTCCTCAAATACATCAGTTTTTGCTGCAGATCACTTGCCCTTGCTATCCATTAGGCTTACAGAGATCTCAGGGGTTGGGGAAAGAGACATTTTTGTGGGTATGCATGAATTTAAGAGTGGGTTATGCTGTACCACAAACACACGAGCACTGTAAACTACAGGCTCTTGCAGTGTATGTGTGTGTGCCTGATGTGAGAAGACCACAAATGAGGACAACAGATTTTCCAGTTCCCAGTTCTGGCTGTTTTCTCTTGCAACCTAGCTCCCAAGTCTAATTGGTGCCAGAAGCATTTTCTTAGAAAGAGCTTTTCTTCAGGACAGTTCTTGTCCCTGTGTATCACAAGATTTTCTAACTGAGACTTGAAAAGCATCCAGGATCTCTCCCGTAAATATTGACATAGTTACAGGATCACTATGGCTCCTAAATCAAAAGCTGGAGGAGGGGAAATGGCAATATGGAACAGGAGTGTGTTCTCAGAAAGACCTAGAAAGGAAGGAAAAAGAATAATTCTGATGGCTTTTGCAGAGTTTGCCGTCTGAGATTGTCCCACCATGTGCTGTGTTCTCAGGAAGGTCCTGATCTGAAGCCTGGTGACATCAGTGGAAAAATGTCCAGTGGTACCAAAAGGTTTGGGATCAGGAACTACTTCTTTTTCCCTCTTTCAAGTTTGTTTTTTAAAACAAATAAATAAATAAATAAATAAGTCTCTTCAACAGTTAAACCACTTGGTGTCTCTCTTCTGCTCCTTCCTTACTGTTATTATCTAAAGAGTTTCAGGACAGACTTGGACAGGAAAGGGTGGTACATTATTTCCAGGAACAAAATAGGGAAAAAGCAGCAGCAGCAGTTGCTTAGAAAAAACGATGCAGTCTTTAGGCAGTCAGACTTTCTTTTCTTGTATTTAGCCAATACTCTTCTCTTCTCTGACAAAACAATCAGTCTTGAGAGCTCTCATACAAATCATGGCTTGAAGAAGTGCTGGTGTCAGAAGGCCAATGTGTGGGGCTGGGAATCAGAGTGCCAGAGCCTTGTGGCTTTGGGGAAACCACAAAACCCTCCTTGCTCAAGTTCCCCATTGTGGGAAGGGGAGAGTTCACTCGGGAGCTTGCCTTAGGCTATGGTGAAGATGGAGGAGAGTTCTGGAAAATGCCTGCGTGGTCATTTGTACAGTAATTAAAAAAAATAAAATAAAATGTTGCAAAACAAAACCAAATGGCAAAATAAGCCTTCTCCCAACCAAATTCTTCCCAAGAATGTAGGCACATGTTTATACCAGGAACAACTCAAAGGACTGGCTCTTGCACAAACCACTTGGGACGAGGAGTGCAATTTTGCACGCATCTGCGCCCAGCACGCTGTGCGGGCTGCCCTTGGCCGGGGCTCAGTGCCGAAGGCTAGATCAAGCCTCGCAGCACCCCACAGGGGCGAAGAGCCCTGGTTTGGGTAAGACCGGTCCTGGCCTGGCAGAGACCCTCGGCAGAACTACATTCCCCAGCGTGCCGCAGGAGGGAGCATGAGGCAGCGGGCGGCGCGCCTGCTCACTGCGCTCTCCACCATGGCCACGGTGCTGTCCCGGGCGCTGAAGCTGCCGGGTGAGGGGCTGCGGCCGCGGCCGGCCGGGAGGGAGCGCGGGGCCGGGCCGGGATGGGCCGGGGCGGGCCGGGGGCAGCCGCTCCCGCGGCCGGTCCTGCTCCTGCTCCCGGCGTGGTGGGGAAGGGGCCGGGGCTGCGGGCGCTGCGGGGGCCTCCTGCGGGACTGGGGCTGGCTGCGGGGGGCGTAGGGCTCCAGGCAGCCTCGCAGTGCCCTGCCCGAGGCCCTCCTGCCGGTTTTACCCCAAAAAGGCAAAGGGCAGGGGTTGGGTACGTGTCGCTGAGCGTAGCCAGGTGGGTGTTCAGGGTCTGCCTCGCTTTTCTGTGTAGTTCCTGGCCGGAGATGTTGAGCGAGATGAAAGGATATGGGAACATAAGGGACTATTGTGCTGGGAGCCAGATCTTCCAAAGATAAGGCAGCCAGCAGCAGTCCAACCATTCTCTTTGGCATGGATATTATGGGTTATCAGGGTACATTGCTAAACCACGCCTTGAGTTTGCTAGGTGCTGTTGAAAGCACTGGCAGGACTCTGCAGGGGACGCTGCCAAAGCACCTGGCTCCATTACCCCAATGGCAAGGTGCCTCGGTGCCCCTCCTGGCCACGTCTTGCCTTCAGAACAGCCATGGGACAGAGGCTCCTTCCCAAATCTGCACCCCCGTATGATCCCGCAGTGCCCCAATCCATGAAGCAGCATCCAGGGCAGGCAGTGCCTTCCTCCTCTGTTGGTCCAAGAAGGTCGCAGTAATGTCTGCAGGGCCCTTCCGGCCTGCCTTTGGTAACCCACAGCAGTGCTCAGTAGTTTTGTATTTACATCAGGACTGTTTGGTCTCACACACAGATTCACTTGCTACTCCATTTCTTCTTGGTTTCATGAGACTGTTGTTCCTGGCAGCAGGAAAGAATCGATTTTACGTGAAGTTTATTTAGGACAAATGCAAACTGGTGTGTGTGTCTATTGGTGTGTGACCACTGGGAAACTGTACAGTAACAAGGACAAATCTCTCTTGGGATCTCTGGCACTAGCAAGAGCTATTTGAGATCTGCCATTGGGAGGCACTGATTTGGGAAAAGAGCACAGGCCTTGTAGCTACAGTGAGGAAAATTGTTCTTGTATCAGTCCTTAGGTGAAACTGCATGAATCATACTTTGTTCATGTGGTTAACTCCTGAAAAATGTAGCTTTCGACAGCAGTGAAAAAGCAGAAAGCCTATTGCTAGAGCTGTTTTTTCTGCTGCATCTCATTAAATTAATTACATCAATATGTGGCAACTTACTTCCCTATGGGCTGAGAGATATGTCTGCAGTACCCAATGACTGGTGCCTGCCAACTGCAAAAAAAACAAAAGAATAAACAGAAGCCTGAAGCGAGTACAAAGGATACTGGAACCAGTGTGTCATCATTGGAATAATGCGCTGAAAATTGCACTTGTCTGAAGTCCAAGGTTTGCTCTTTTCACTCTAAAGTAGATGCAGAAAAAAGCATTTCTAGTAAGTCAAGAAAGAAATATGACAATTTAATAGCTTTCAAGGCATCAGCACTAGCAATGAATATTTCATTATGAGCAGGACCTGATTTAACACGGATCACCTCACAGGTGCCTCCTTTCCAAGCTGTAGCACAATTCATCTTTTCTTCTGTGGGAGGTCACATTCTACTGCTGCAGCAGTCACAAGAGCAGCCTGTGCAAAAAGTACTGTCAGGCAAATGCATGGTGATTTTCAAATTAGTAAAGTGCATTTTGGAGTCCTACTGCCCTTGGAAGTTAACAAGCTTGGGGCATTTTCTTTCTCTTCTGCCTTGGAAAATCTCCTTCTTTGGTATTTGCTTTTTCTATCAGTGATTGCAAAAAAAAAAAAAAAAAAAAGGAGTATCATTACTGATAATTTATCCACAGACCACAACCAGCAGTTCCCCTGGTTGTTTGTAACCACAGGCCACTGACTGGGAACCTCTGTTTTATCATTAGTGTCATGAAAAAAAACACACACAAATACCAGTTAGGTGAGGTCAGGAGGGAAGCTGTTCATTAGCCACAGGTGAAAATGCAGATCAGTAGAGAAGCTGACTGCTGAGGAGAGTACTGTCCCAGTAGAGTGGGTGCAAAGTTTATATACACTTAGGGACACTGTGCAAAAGGTAGATAACAGAATGTGAGCTACACAAGTCTATTACATGTCCAAGGCCCCAGATCTGCTGCAGGCTCGTCTGGCGTCTGTTTTATTTAGTGCAGGATTGTGACAGTTACACATTGATTATTGTTTCAGGAGATAGGGTGAGATCAAGAAGAGTTTGATCAAGAAGCTGACTTATTTTTACTTGCACAGTGGAAAGTAGAAACTGCACAGGAATACTGGATTTTCTGAGAGCTCATCGCTTAAAACAATGGCAGCTTCAGCAATCTCTCGATGGACAAACTGCCTTCCCCCTGCCTGAGCCTCTGTGCTGACCAGAAAGGAAAAAAATTGAGTCTGAAGTCAGTGAGCACTTCTTAGTAAATGATAATTCTCTAAATGATGTGAGTGGCCTTGTTTTCACAAATCCTACTGCTATTTAGGTCTCTCTGTACTTTTCTGTTTAAAAATCTTGGAGCAATCAGTGGAAACCTGGTGTGGCATCCTTCCTTCCCGCGGCAAGTGACCTGAAACTCAGGTGAAGAGTCACGTCCCTTCTGCTCTTTCTCCAGCCAGGTGAATGCAGAGTTACTTACTCATTGCACTGCAGAACAGCCTCAGGAGGCTGGGCTGAGCATGTGCACGCCAGATGTGTTCCCAAAGCACTGACAGATCGTTTGTTAGGGTATTTTTGGAGCAGTGGGAGATAAGCATGTGAATCCTCTGAGGTTAGATACACACTTGGGTTTCCTATGGGCTAGGTGAGTGCTCCAGCGGCCTGTGTTAAAGGGCAGTATCTTCTCTCCTTGTGGTTTAAAAAAACCTCATCAGGGCATTTTATGCCTTGTGAGAATCTCAATTAATCTTTATTTACCTGTATAGTAGCTGTTTTCTAACATCTGACAAGTGGATTGGGATTCTTACTTGGTTCTCAGCAGGAACGGTGTTCCTGTCACAGAACCTCTGTGGTGGCTGACATGACTGTCCATGTTCCCAGCATCTCGGTCCCAGGCAGCACAAGGAGTGGGTGAGCCATAGTTTCAAGGTCCTTTCTGTTTCCTAGAGATCCAAAGCAAAACCATAGCAGATAAAGCTCATTCCTGCCAATACTTTTAGTTGCTCCAAGGATGAGCAACAAATTTTAGTCTTCTGGGTCCACTGTCTGGAATTAAAATAACTAAGGAAGTCACAGTCTATTTGAAGTGTAAGCATGCTGTTGTACTCAAAGTACACCAGGGTTCAAAATCGGGAGCAGTCTGGCTAACATCAGAACTGTCCACCTTTGACTTCCCAGGCCAAATATTTGAAATACCATTTACTCTTGGGTCAGCAGCATTTACTTTTAATACCACTGTGACCTGGATCAAGCTGGCACATCTGGATTTGTAGTGTGATGCTGTAAATACCCTGCCAGTGAGTCCTCCGTGGAACTCCTTGGTTTTGCTGAATTCTCTTTTAGCAGCGTAGCACAATCCTACTGCATAGACGGCTGGGAAACTCACACAGCTTGCACACTGCAATCTCCAAGCAGAGAGCTGTGTGCCACTGAGGTCAGGCCAAGACTTTCCCTGAAATGCGTACACTTTGAGTGCATGTTATTTCAGGGCAGAACTATGTCAAACAACGCAGTGTCTCACAAGGATACACAGTCCCATAGGAACGCAGTGCTTTTTAGCTGAGTGCTCTACTGCTTTTTTGAGTGGGTTTGTGCACCAGAGTGTTTTAATGGGAGTCCTGCGTGGAAGCACGTGGTTCAGAAAGGAAGGGTCTGATTTAGACATATGATCTGTTGGGATATCTTTATTTCCCTCTGATCAGTATGGGTGGCTTGCCCTGGCTGCTCCTCTTACTGTGAGGCTTTTGACCTGTATTGGGATTGACTGTTTTTCTTAAATCTTAACTAAATGTTACAGTACCTGTTTAACCGTGGGTCTGCCTTTTACAGGAAAAACAGAAGTAAGGCATATTATCTTATGCAGTAAGAATAACCATGAGAGTCCTTAAACTTCCACTCAGTAGAGCCTTTCTGTTATCTTAGTGTCTGAGAATAGTTATAGCTTGTGTTTTTTTTTCCCGTTATTTATGCCTTGCATGTATCCCTTCAGGCATCTCCAGGCACAAGTTAGCTCTTGTCTCAGGTCAGCTTTAGGCAAAGGGAAATGAGATAGATACCTGGGATAACAAAATCCCAGCTTGGAATAGAAGAGAGAAAGAAACAGACCGAAACCCTTTAAACATCCAAGCAGCGGCCATGGCTCCGTGCCCAGCCCAGTGGCTGGGGGCAGCTCCCTGAGATGCGCTCCTGCACTCGTAGCTCAGAGCCTGAGGCTGTGTGGATCTCACCTGCCCCCATGACCAGATGGCCCTGGCCTTAAGCCAGCAGGTAGCACCAGGCTCTGCCCCTGCCCTCATCACACTCCCTGCGGCTGGCAAGGGCTTGGGGGAGAAGTCATCCATGTGTCAGGCATCTGTGGTGCAGGGGCAGGAGCTGGGAAGGCTCCAAGAGCTTGGCTAGTTTCTTGTACCACCACCTGAAGGCATCAGCGCTATGGTGTTTATCTCAGCAAGGCCGGGCACAAGCTGTCAGCTGAGGTGGGAGCAGGAGCAGAGCAGGAGTGCTGGTTTCCCACTGTAGGGGCTGGCTGAGCCATGCAGAGAAGGTGGTGTCTCAAAGGAGCATCCCTGATCCCTTCAGACACCAGGATATACTGACCCAACAGGCCAAAATCACTTACTTTGCCATAATCTTCATGGAGTTGATACCCATTTTTACCAGCAGTGCAGACAAACCTTTCACAGAGCTTCATCCCAGCTGAGACCCTTCCATCCCTCATGAAGCAGGACAGCAAATACACCACACCAGAAGGCAGCAGTGCTGCTTGGACCGGGAAGAAGAAGCAGGGGAAAAATGAGTTGCAGATGATGTCCCCCTTGGGGGACATAGCCTACAAGTGAAGAGGGGCTGTGTTGGGATTAGGGTTTGGCAAATGCTAAAGGAGTTCAGTCTGAAGTCAAGAGAGTGTTGCAGTTTAGGTACTCAGAGGACTAAGCACGATTCATGTCCATGTAGCTCACTACCAAACAGGAAAGTATACATGCATACTTGTATCTATGTATGTGTATAGATATTTTATATATATATATATGCCTTTATCTTGGGGAAATAAATGGTTGGCATCACTTCTCCTGTAGCTCCTACTCCAAAACCTGGACCCTGTCTTTTCTCTCACAGCTCTCACTGGGATCTCACCTGGCTCACTGTAGCCTTTTCTCCACTGAAATCCTGAAAAAGCAAGGAGCTAATGCTTTATTGTCTGTCTCCATCTCTCCTCAGGAAAGAAGAGCCCGGACCTCGGGGAGTACGATCCCCTCACTCAGGCTGATAGTGATGAAAGCGAAGATGACCTCGTACTCAACATACAGAAAAACGGGGGTGTCAAGAATGGAAAGAGCCCCCCTGAGGAGATGCAGGATCCTGACTCCGATGTGGAGGTTGGGATGACAAAGCAGCGCACGTCAGAAAGCGCGCCTGAGGGTTATCCTGCAGAGGCGGCTGGGAGCTTGGAGCAGAAGGCTGCTCCCTCCCTCATGCCATACCTGCGCACAGCGGTCTTTTTGCTCACTGTGGTGATCTCGATGATTCTTGTTTTGGTGTGCGCGTTTCTCATTCCCTGTCCCCCTAGGGATTTGCATAACACCTGGAACCGCAACCTAGGTCAGGGAACAGGTGAGAAAGCCCCAGGAACAGCATCTGGCGTGGGGGAGGTGGCAGCTCCCAGGCTGGGCATCGGCGGGAGAGACCTATCTGGGAGAGCCAGCTCAGAGCAGAGACCCTTCCTCACCACTGCAGATCCTTCAAGGTAATAGACAGGCAGCTCTGTCCTGCTTGTTCTTCAAGCTGAAGCCTGCAAAATCTGGCTCCAGTAGCTAACAGTACCACAAAATCTTGTTTCTGTCAACACCGAAAAGCATTTTGACTCTTCTCCCATCCTACCTTTTTGTCTGGATGGTGTGCTCTGTTTCAGATACAGATGGCCCAGCCCACCTTAAAACATAGTGCCTCCCTCTCTAGACCCTGGGTTGTACCAGCACCTCTACACTGAAGTGTGTGGGAGTGTTTGGGAAGAAACAGATAGAAATCTTTGTGTCTCCTGACTGGCTCAACTAACCTTATTTCTTTTGTCTTGCCCTGCTTGAATCTTTAAATCAACATTTGGGATCTTTTTGCCAACTTACACAGGCCACTGATAACATTTCTGAAGTATCTCCCGTTCTGACCTCTGAAGTAAAGTAACAGTAGTTTGTGAAATAATTTCTGCCAGGTCTAGATATGTCTCTCCCTCCTTGCTTTCTGCCCCTGGCTTCCAAATCTAAGCTCTTCATAAGATGTGTGTCTCCCACATCACCTCAGAAAGTGAAGTGGGAAACAGATATCTTTTTCTGTCAGTTCCTGTATTTTTCCCTTTCCTTCCTCTGTCTCAGATGCTACATTTCTGCCTTTCCATGCAGTGAAAGATCTAGCTGTGGTGGGAGCTGTCTGGCATTACTGCTTCCCTAGCAGACTCCATGAGTCTGTTTTTTGTGCCAGCCTTCTGCTCCCAGTGTGAAGAGTGGGCTGAGTGGCTGCTCTCTCAGCAGCGCGGTGGTTCTCTGTGACTGTTGCAGGTGGAGTGTTATCCCCACTGGAGCTGTGTGATGTGAACGGCGATGGGCTTCCTGACATCCTCATCGTCTTCACAGCCTTGATGAATGCCAGTGTCATGGGTAAGCACCACAGTTCCTTCCACTCCCCTTTCTGTACTTGTCAGTACAAACCTTGGTATATTCGTCTAGCGCATGGGAAAAGTCCGTACCCCTACAAATCCACCTTGTTGTTTCTTTCATTAACATGGCTTCTGTTCTGTGACTGTGCTTTGTCATGCTGTTCATTATTTTCCTTGCAAGCCTCTGCTCCAGTACCTGTTCTCAGCCAGTCAGTCACCCATTTCCCCTCATCTCATCTTGGGGCAAGTCCATCTCTTTGTCCTGTACTTGTGCACACTTGGCTTGAGGGCAGAGATAAAGCAATCAGAAAGCACTGCGCTACAAATAGCAATTAGAAATAAGGCGTTATTTTTCCCCCTTTGCTAATTCTCAAAGCTCTTAACTAAAAAGCTCTGTCTCTATACCTCCATTTTACAGATAGGGAGATGGAAGCACAAAGAAGGGAAGCAGCTTGACAAAGATCATAGACAGGATTCAGTAGTAGTCTGGACTCTTTCCTGATCCGTGATCTGGTCTCCTGGCCATTGCTAAGGGTAGCTGGCAATAGGAACAGTGATGACAGACTGACTGCTTGAGTGCTCTGATTCTTCTGAGCTAGCTCACTGCTTGCCAACAGGGAGCGTTATGGATTTTCTTCCCTGGAGCTGCTCTGATTCCCTGTCTTCCCCGGGGCCAAAGAGGGCTGTACAAACTTCTTTTATTGCAGTGATTCTGTTGTTTTTAGAGCAGCTGCAGGTTGGTGTTGGAGGAAATAGCCCCACCTTGCTGCCTTTTTCTCCATGTCCCTCCATATCCCTACCAGGCTCCAAATGTTAATTCATGTACGATAAATTGGCTGATGGTGGGGAAGCTTCTGTGCTTGACTGTTTAGCAGGGATCACCCTTCTTCGTTCTGGTGGCTGCTTAGAATAGGTTCTGGTGGACCAAGCTGTGACATTGTTAGATATTTAACCAGCTTATACACACAGCAGTTGTGAGCTGCATTGAAGAATTAGGTGTTCTAGATCCCTGCCAACCCAACAAAAAGAATTGATCCTTAGCGTGAGCCATATGATTTTCAGTTTGAGAAGAGGGTAGGTTTAGATTTAGAGGGTGGGCTCAGACTTGATTTTAGCCAGTGGCCCAGATACACTCTCCATGTAGTCAGGTCATGCTGAGTTTTGGCAGTAAGACGGGAGCCAACAGGAACTGTTGTTATCTTGAAATGTATGGGAGTTCATCTTAAGTTGTGGTATGAATGTCCAGGGTGGAGATTGCAGTAACCACAATTGTATCTGAGGAGAGGCTGAGCTAAAAGTTGTTGGCATTTGGAATCAGAGCCAACAGTCTATTGAAACAGCAGCATAGGACGCCTTTTCTCACTGTTATTTTGTGCTAACTGGTGAATCAGGAAAAGACCCTGAGTTACACCAATTTGTTGCATTCAGTCTGTTTTTCACAGCAACAACAAAAAAAGTTGGAAAACAAAGGAAAAAGCTCTCAGATTGTCAGTCACTTTCTGGTGCCCCAGAATTACAGACAGCCCAGACCTTCCACATGAGGTGGCAGCTGCCTTGGGAGTCACTTAAGACATCCCCTCAGTGGTGTCCATTGGCTTAAGGAAGAGGGGATCGGAAGGGTCAGTCTGGTTTGACAGCAATGTGTTTCACACCAGGAAGTCAGCACAGCTCAGCAGGTTGTCCCCAAAAGGAGCTTGGTTTCTCTGTGCCCACCTGGCCACATTTCTTGCAGTGTGCTCAGGTCACTGCTAGGCTCTGCAGGCAGAGAGACTAATCCAAAGGGTGGGATCTGACCTTTACTTTAAGACAGTGTGGAGATAACTGGCTTGAGCCACTCAGCTTCAGGAGGCGGAGCTGGAACTTAAGCACAAGGACCAAAGACACTATGAAGATAGCCTTTGAAGCCAAGGGATTTCACTTTCTCTCTCTCCTGTCTCTTCCAGGTGTCTCTAAGCCCTCTGTGACTGTGGTGGCCCTTTCTGGTATGAATGGCAGCACTCTATGGTCCATCCAGCTTCCAGAGGAGACCCGGAGTGTGCAGTGCAAAGGGTTGTCTCTGGGGGCACCAGGAGAGCCCACCTGCCTTGTGACAGGAACATCTAAATTCCTCAGCCTTCTCAGCGCTTCCACAGGTAAAGGCAATTACTAGCATGTTAGAAAGATGCTGCTGCTTTTGCCTTTCTTTTGAAGGGCCAATAAGCACGAGTGATTCAGTGTTGGCACTTTGTGCTGGCTGTTATCTAGTGACACACAGGAAAGAGTGAAAGCACTAATAAGTTTCTAGTTACAAAGGGTGAGAGAGGCAGCAGACCATTGCCACTCTCTGGTAGCATCTCCATCCTACCATCTCAGAGCATTTCAAAGTGTTAATCTTATCTGTTCATCTGTAATAGCTGCGTGGCATAAAGGATATGTAAGGTCTGTTTTCATCTACAATGAGCTGTTAGTACAGCTCTGCACCTACGTAGCAGCACTGGGAAGCTGAGCACCAGATCGAGAAGTTACACAGAGACATATGCTACAGCTAGTAAACCCATCAGAGAAATTAGGCCCATAGAAAAATTGATTAAATATGAATGAATATTGCATTTTTAATCACATGGTCATGTGCATCTCCATTCTCTGATTGCTGCTTGTTCTGCCACATTAATTCACTGACAGAAATATTGATAGGTAACTATAGGAGAATGATTTTGGAATCAGAACAGAGGATGGAGAGAGACAAGAAACTTTGGGTGTAAGTGATAGATTCAGTCAATGAGCAGCAGTACTTACCTTTCAAATATTTTTAGGGACCAGATCATGTGCACGGCTCCATGTTTGCATCATGAGGACCACAGGCTGTCTTCTTTACCAGCAGTAGCAGCTTTAATAATGTACACTAGTGTTTGCAGGTCTGGCCTTTGGTTTCCTTTGTCATGCAAGGATGAACCATATCCTACACAGCAGTAGCAGCAGCAAAGCATTTTTAAACTGGTTTGAAAAATGGAAGTGCTGGCAAAAGACTTACAAATAAGTAAAAGCATCACATTCCATTTTGCCTTTTTTGGCGTTCATCTGCCAATTTGCAAATCAGGTTTTACTGAGTTTCCAGCTGGGTCCATGCTGGACTGCTGAACCATTTGACATCATGTCTGCTAACATGCTTTCACCCTGAGGTGGAGTGAGCATGCTATGCTGGAGTGGCTATTTGCTGCTGGGAATTTAACTGAAACACAGATTTGCACTTTGAATATCAGAACTGCCCATCTGTTCCCTTTCCTGGCATCCACCTACAGGCTTTACTGCTGACTGCTGTCCTGCAGACCAGCGCCACTCTTATTTAGGTTCTCCTTCCAAGAGTGAACCTCAGATATTCCCTGCTGTTTCAGGAAGCTTGTTGGGCTCAGGTCTGTGTAGAGAGATGCAGAGAAGGAAGCACAGCAGGACGAAGGCATGTCTCAAAGCCAATCTGAAGAAATGCTAGGGGAAGAACTCTACTTCCCACTGCATGTTGTCCCAGTCTGAATGCTTTTCTTCCCTTTTCTCCAGGAATGGGGAAGACAAGCTCTCTTATTCTGTCCTTCACATAGGTTTTGAGGAACTTGCTGGGGATGCCCACTGGTTCCCCAAGTGCTGCAGGTCTCTCTGGTCCTGTTCTTCCCACAGGCAAGACCATCTGGACACTGAACTCCATCCACCTTTCTGATGGGATCCTGGCTGCACCGGCTGCAACTCTTCCGGATGTAGATGGAGATGGCGTTAGAGATATTGTTGTTCTGGCTCTCAAAGAGACACAGGTACAGCATGTCCCTGCTACAGGTCTGAAAGGACCTTAACTGCTTAGAGGAAAAACAGGGACCCTTGATGTGGAAAGGTTATAACAGGCGATACAAGAGCTCTTAATTGTTGTTCCCTTAGATTTCTTTGAAAAACGCCTTCTTTCTTTCAGTGGCTCAGAGCAGTGAGATCAAGCAATAATGACACTACCTGCATTTCTTATCAGCTGCAAATGAACAGAAGGGTCATTATTCACTCCTGGCTGAGACTTGAGAACTATCTTTTTCTGCTCAGTGAATGCTTGTTTTGAAGTGAGTGTTTAGCAGCATTGTAGGAAGTCATGTTGAGTTAGATCCCTGGAGAAAGGAGCACTCAGCTTATCCAGAGGCAATAAGTACTTGTGTGATGAATTTAAGTGCAGATTTCCTCTATGCTCACATCCCCGTGATTCTAGCATTGCTGTTGTTAGAGGAGTCCGTTTCTTTGAAGTCCCTTCCATCTTTGATGCTTTTGCAGACAAGAGAAAACCATGAATGTAAGACTCCCAGGAAACCAAACTGAGCAGAGACACCACTAGTTAGACCTTGCTGTGGACGGAAAAGGCAGCAGAGCTTCATGCTGTGGGCACCAGGAAAGATTCTGAGAGTACAAATGCATGAAATCACTGCCAGAAATCTCTACATCTCTCTCTTTGCAGCCTGATGTGTTTTTCGTCTTGGTGTCAGGAAAGACCGGGACTGATTTGGGTGGGCCTGTGAAGTACAGCATCAATGGAGAAGGGAAAGTGATTGGTCCTCAAGTCCATATCACCAGCCGGGGAGCCATCTACATCCTGTTTGGTTTTGGTAAGACACACCTAGCCTCTCCAATACTTCTCCTTACTGAGAAAACATTTATTTTACCAGAAGTGGCTCAGAGAGTGCCTGGGTTGTCTGCTCCATGCTTTGCAATGTAAAATCTGGAAGTAGACAGCATGAGAGAGAGTCTCACTGCCATGATGTGAAAGAGTACCAGTGCCTGAAATATCTTGGAGTTTTCCAAAGCCAGCTCATCATGGCACATAATTCCAAGGAACTTTCAGCTCTTTTTTTGCCTTCTACTTCATGTGGCCTTTTACCACAGCTACAGTGGTCCAAAGGACCCTCTGTACTATCACACAATTAACCTTTGCAGGCATGACTTCATTTTCACTCTTCCTGGCAGGTAATGTCCAAGCAGTTGCCCTGAGGGATATCTTTACCCAAGCCAGAAACCGGGACAGCTTTCCTGCAATGCTGCAGCAGGAGGAGCCAGAGTGGGAAAAACGAAGATCTGTAAACCTGTCAGAGCTCATTGACATTTACAGGTAGGAGATAAACTGGTCATCTTGCTTCTGCTGGAAGAGGTAGGGGAGGGTGAGCGCCTTTTAGTGCTCCTAGACACGTTCCCTGCTACTTCAATGTTGTCTTTCATTGCCTCCTTGATAACAGCACTCTAGAGTACATTGTTTCCTCCCTGTCCTGTGGTTGTCCTAGAAAAAGAAATACAAAGTATGATAAAATGGACTCTTTTGCTTCTTCTGCTCCTTGTACCTTTCTTCTGCCTCCTGTGCATTTCTGGAGGAAAAAACATAGTGTTTCCAGCTAATAGAGTCCTTTTGGGAAGCCCAGCCCCTGTACAGCATTGTGGGCCAGGATTTCACAGCCCCTTCTCCATTACTGGCAAATTGTGGTCAGGGTCAGCCCAGTTAGGAATAAAGGGAAGGAACAAATGTGAGCCTCCACAGTCTGTGCTTTTTATAGTAACTCAAGATGTTCAGAAGAGCCCAGACCTGAATTTAGCCTGCTTATTTAGCCTGCTTAGAAACCCACAACAGGAAGCTAAGCTCCATCAGTGGGAAAAAGATGGGCTTCTCCAAGAATAGTTCAAATTTTAGGTAGCATGAATTGTTATGTGGACAAGCAGGTAATGCTGAGATGCGGGAATACAAGCCTAGGAATCTTCTCTCTGCTTTCCATTTGTCCCAGTGGGGGTGTTGAATTCCTGCAGATGATGAAGACACCTGACACAAACTGCAGCAACCTGCTCATCACCAGCAAAGAGGGCTTGATCCTGCTACAGGGACAGGACCTGGAGCCCCGTTGGACTCTGGAAATGCAGAATATCAGCAGGTTACGTACTGGGAACATTTTTCTTTCCTATATCTTTCTGTTCTATTTTCTGCCTTTCACCTTCAAGCACATGTTTTCCTTGGAAAGCAATCAAGTCCAAAAAAAACAAAGTCCATAGAGAAATCTAAGAACTGGGGGCATGTGGATACATTGCTGAGCAAACAAGGAGGGCAAAGAAAGCAAAGAGCAGAAGACATGAAATCTTTTGAGCTGTGTGCTCATATATGAAGGGCTTGATTCAGATACCCAGCACTGATGTCATGACTGCTGTGGCACTGAAGCTCAGGGGACTACCGGTGTGTGATTCAGCCCATCTGCTGTCCACAGCTGCCACTTGCCAGCTCAGTGGAGAGGAGCAGGTGCATTAGTGTGTTAGCATCCAAGTCTTCAGAGAAGGTGTCTGAATATGTCCCACAGATATTAATATTCCTTGAAAGCTGGAAGTCATCACTCTGATGGCAGTCAGTCTATACTAAATGTAAACCTTAAAACAATATTGCTCATCTTCTTATTTCACACATGTAAATTAAGCAATTAGCTAGATCTAATAAATTGATAATAACCAGCAATTTCAGATTGCTCTGTATTAAATGTATGCAAAGAGCAGTTGGGCACAGTTCAAGGAAATTATGTTGGAAACAGATTGTTTGCTCTGCTGTCTGGAGGAAAGAAAGCAGCTCTCGTTGCAGTGTTACCTCTCAGCTCAGTGTTACCTGTCAAGAGCATCCTGAGAGCTGGTGGGTAACATAAGCAGTGGCTTTAGGCAATGGCTTATGGCTAGATCATCTTGCTGTGGGGAAAGGTGGTGGAGTAAAAGTATTTTTGGCCTAGAGTCTGCAGACTTCTGGATGTGTCTGGAATCTAGTTCAAAGAATAAATACATGCTGACTAAACAAAGCCAGTTCAAAGAAGCTGTAAAAGCAGGAATACTGAAGAAATTTCTAAATGGAAAAATTGTAGGGGGTTCAAATCAAAAAGGACTGAAAACTGCTTTTCCTGTTCCATTCTCAGAATCACAGAATAATTGAGAATAGAAGGCACCTCTGAAGATTATCTAATCCAACCCTTCTCAAGCAGGTTCAGCTACACCAGGTTGCTCTGGGCTGTGTGCAGTTGGGTTTTAAATAGCTGTGAGGATGGAGACTTTGCAACCTCTCTGGGCAACTTGTATTTCAGATTGCTGCACTCCAGCCATGTTTTTTCTGTTTCTGTGACATCCCAAGGGACAGAGTACAGTATGTGTACAGAAGCTGCCAGATAGGTCATTGAAAAATAATGAAAGCAATTCTTATTCAAGGCCACTGTGCTAAAGTCCTAGTCTGTCTGTTTTCTCAGAGTTAAGGGAGATAAAATCTAGTAGGTTGAATATAGTGTGCATTCATTTAAGATGGTATTTTTTATAGGACTTAGAGGTTCTGCCTAAGCAACACAGGGTGGGGAACCAATTCAGTTCAGAGGTGTCACAAGGGATTCAAACAGTCCCAAACTGTGATCATGTGATGCTGTGAAACCCGGGTCATCATCAGCCATAGTGTACAGAACCAGCTGAGAGCTCCCCTTTACTTGGGTAAACCTGCCTCAAGCTCCATCTTGCTCCAGCCAAGCTGACTAACTCCAACCTTTTGGGAGCATTCTCTGATAAAAACAGCCTGGCTGTTGCAAGTGTGCTGCATTTCCAAAGAGCTTTTGACAAGATCCCTGGAAGACCATAAAGGAGAACCAGTAGTCATAAAACAAGAGTGAAGTTCAGAGACCATGAAATTGAGTAAGCAGTTGAAAATTGTGTTGTAAATGGGTGTTTCAGATGAGAGAGGATTAATAGCAGGTTGCTGCGGGGATTACTGTTGGGCAGGAGTAATTACCAGCCTTCTGGTTCATTTGAGAAAGTGCCCGTGGGATTTTTCAGTTGATGGTAGCATCTGAAATACATTTGCTTGTCTACGCTCAGTTTGTAGGATCAGTCACTGACTGTAGCCCTAAAGGGACATGAGATGTGTCATCTCAGGAGAGAGTTTAAGTTAATGCCCATAGGATAGAACTACCTACTACTTCTTTTTGATACAGGAGAGTTTTCAAGCTATGGGAGTATCCCAAAATACTGCCTTGGAAGCATTGGTTGTGGTTGCCAAAGGTGTCTGTAAAGTGAATTACATCGTTTGAAGCATTAAGTATACATAGTGAAGCCACTGCTGTACTGTGGCATTGCTGTTCAGGAGCCATTCTAGTCTGCACATTTTAAAGTGGAAGCTAAAAAATTTGGAGAAAAGGGCTGGAAAAGTGCTTTAGCATGGAAGATTTAAGTTAGTGGGCTTAGATGATCAAAGAGAAGCCTGAGAGGTGAGTTCATATGCGCATATAAGTCACAGGAACTAACAGATTTTTTAATCTTGCCATAGCAAGAACAAGTGCCTTGGAGCAGAAGCCACTCATGTTCAAGAAAATGAAAATGTTTCTATGGATGGGATTAATCATTAGAACTGACTGCCACAAGAAGTGATGAATTTATCTCCTCTTTATATTTCTGTAGCAAGCCTCAGGGCTGGGTAGATCTAGTCAGACTCAGCCTACTGATACTTGCTTAATTGGATGAAATAGAGTAATCTGTCATAAATAAGAGGAGGGAGGGCATGGTGTGATCATCTCACCCTAAAATATATGATTCTGTGGTTTAAAGGAATCATTTATGCTTCTTAGAGCCTTATGTCCAACTGTGCTGAATTTAAGAAAGGCAGAGCTGAGACTCAGAAAGCCAAAGGCAAGTAAGACAGTTTGAAAAGAGTTACAATGGGAGATTCAAGTAGTAGTGTTATGTTGCCCGGAAGGGAAAGGATGGGAGGGGGCTTCATTTGAACTCCTGAAGGTTATAAAAAGGCTTGTAAAATCACCAACAGTAAGAAAGCAAGGATTCATGGGCTGACATTAATGATGCGGATGTTAAGAGCAACTTTACACAGCTAAGGCAGGCTGGGACATTCACTTTGAGCAGGAGGTCAAATCTGCTGATGAATTTTGAAAGGGTTAGGAATTTTTTTATGACCATAACAAAACTGTATGGGTTCTCATGCTAGGGAAAGGGACATAGAGTCTTGGGTCATAGACAGCCCTGCAAGAGTTGGCCCCAACACAGACAACTCTGAAGAATGGCTAACAAGCACAATGAGCTGCTTGATCATTTTTCACTTTTCTGATCCACCAACAAATGATTCCTGCCTGTAAGAACAGTTCTCAGTGGATGAAAGATTTTACTTAGTATTGCAAATCCTGCCTCTGTAAAAGGCAGAATGTACTATGAAAGCAATTCCTGCTTTTCTGACGTAGGGCTGAATGTTTCTTTGTCCAAATTTATAGCCAGCCTGTGCCGGGTTACTTCAGTGCTGATCAAACTCTGGACTTCATGCTGCAAGCACAGACTGGAGATGGGAACAAAAAGGTAAAACAAGAGGAGGCAAAGAGGGCAGTAGCAACATAGTGAGGGAGGCTGGGTTGGAAGGGGCAGTCATTCCCTACTCCTGGCTGTTCCCATTTCTGTGGCTGGCACTGGTCACTGTGTGGCCAGTCATGACAGGGAGCAGCACAGGCTGTGCCAGTGGAAGGAGACTCCCGTTATGATGATACCTGAACAACCACTGAAGCTATATCTCTTTCCCTGTTTTGAGGTGGTGGTGATAGATGGCAAATCTGGCATCCCTGTTTGGAACCAGGAACTCCCATGGCAGAAGCAGCAACTTGATGCACTCTCAGTCATGACTTTGGACAAGAAATCTGTTTTCCTCTTTTGGGCTGATGAAGCACAGCCTGTGTTACAAAGTCTGGTGAGCAACCATACTTTCTTCATTTTTAGGCTTGTCTGTGAGACACATGCAATTTCTCTTTTATTCCTAATGCAATTTGACCTTAAACATATTATATGAGACTGCCAGGAACATCTTTTCTTCTTGGTTTGACACTCAGACCTCTCTGAGCCTGCACACAGGAGCTTATATGTGATTTCTCCTCCAAAAAGTTCCATTGACTTAAAACTCATTTGTTCAAAACCAAAATTTTCTGTGTGAATTTCACTTTTTTTTCCTGCAACATTGAGATTTTCTTACTGCGAATTTGTTCCCAGCCCCTGAGAGCTTCTTCTCAGCATGCAGGCACACAACTCAGCATGGAAACTCCAACTTTCAGACTGTAGCTTGGTCCATCAGGATGGCTTTCACAGAGCCAAATCTCAACTTTACCAAACGTAGTCTGGGAAGCAAATTCTGTTCCAGAAAGAAAACTTTCCAGGCTTTCAGCTCTGCAAAACCATTATTTTTTTGAATCTCTGAACCAAATGAAGTTAGTGCAGTGTCAGAAAACTTCTCTGTTTCTTTGGTAACACTAGATTGCTTTTTGCTAGCCATCTGTAACATTTTTGTCTGCCTTTCATTCCAACAGCAACCTGGTCCCAGATCTGAACGCCAAAGGCTGCACCACCTTTATCTCCTCCATCCTGTTTTCCCTACAGTCCTTTTGGACCTCACCAATGCAACAGACAAAGTCATTGCTTCAGCAAGTGAGTACAAATGGAGGAGAGACTGCATAGGCTAAAAGAAATAAGAGGAAGGGAGAGTTAGCTATGAGAAACAATATGGTATCATTTTGCCTACAGTAAATGTGTGTGATCCACCACACATAAACCAGAGATGGGAAATCACATTGCTGTTCTTCCTGAAGGAAGGTCCTGTCCAACCTTTACTTTGTAAATAAAAGACCCACCAAGTTTCATTTACACATTTAAAAATGGGAAAGTCGGAGTTTGATTTCACACATGTTTTGTACCAGAGAAGTTCCCTTGCTTTCCATGGAGCTGTTTATTATTTAAGGCAGTGCATGAAGAATCACTATGGAACTTCTTTGTTACCTCAGATACACTTCTGCCTTTGTTGGCTGTGTTCTGCTCTCTGGGATAGCAGCTGTGTTGCTGTTTCCACTTTCTTTTTGAAAGTGAGAATCCAAAATATTTAAATGTGTGTTTTTAAGGAACAGTGGATCTAGATTTAATGTCTATACAAGATCATACAGTCCCTGTTGGATTTCCTTGCTTTTCTAAAGTAGTTCAATCAACAGCCGACTTGTTGGGCATGACAGGATGTGGGTTAAAAAATCAGTTCATGTAGGACTGAGTCCAGTTGACCAGGAAGCAGGGAGAAGATGCTACGTAGCAGTATGTTTAATCACAGTTGTATCAAAAAACACAGCTTGGTCAAAATAAATAGAAATCATTTTAGAGGGGTTTATTAGAAACTGGGATTTCTGAGATCTGTACATATCATTCTGTGGTGGCTGGAGTGAACAGACTTGCCTATGTCTTACCAATTTCCCATTCTGTAGAGGTAAAAATATCTGCTAATAGGAGTGGGAAGGAATGCTCTATTCAGGTGAACTGCATTAATTAAATATGTACATCTCACATGTCAAACTCAAACCAGCACCTGTAATGAAAAACTTCCATTTCTGATTTCCTTTTCAGTTTATTTACACAGAAATTTTTTAACTTAAAATTGTTTGCCCTAATGAACACATGAGCATGCAATTGGAAAATCAGAATATACCCTCAGTCCAGTGGATGTTTTGTCTGAGTAAAGAGGAGGGTTTCTTTTGGGAGAAGCATAATCATTTACTCCTTGCCAATATTTTCTCTCTCTTTTCTGATGGGCCAGTTGGAATTAACGATCTCCAGAAGGATGCATTTCACATCACTGTGACAACAACTGCAACCTCTGAAAAACAGCCAGGATTTCTCTCAGTCAGCAAGCTGGGCTTAAAGTGGGCCATGATGACTCAAGGTCGAATGGTGTGGCTAAAGGACTCCACCACTCCCAAAATCAGCCGTGGAGAAGTGAGGCGATTTCTTGCCCGGCTAAAATTTGTTGACTTTCCTCACAAGGTGAGATTGTGCAGGAATCTTTGATGAAATCCAGGTTGTTGAGGATGTCTGATCTCTTCTGTACAAGCACATTTAGGTGCTCTTTATAGGGTGGGATGCAAATTGACTGCAAGGTGACCACCTGCCCCTTTGGGCATAAGCTGGCCAGAGTATGAGGCCAAGCTGTAATTTTGACAGTTGGACAAGGAGAGGGATCTTAAAAAGAACCAGGGATGGTAACCATAAGGGACTGAGGGACTCTCAGAGGGAATGGATAAGTAGAACAGAAATCCCTTGTTTTGACATGGGCAAACATCAATCCTTTTTTTAGTGGTGCCGAGGTTCAGTTGCTCTCCCATGAATTACCAGTTCTATCTACCAGACTAGATGGTAATGGATTTTGGCTTTGTTTTTTGTTTCCCTTTCCTTTTGCAGCTTTAGCCTAGTGGTTCCTCAGATTTTGGCTGGACCTATGGCCTGCATGGGGAATAGAGGAAGCTGCTCTGTGGATCTTCAGGAAAACTGCTGTGTAGAGAGAATGGGGGCTAAAAGCACTTCCCCTTTCTTCAGCTCTGGGGAATGCTGCTGGAGGCAGGTTTGTCCTAGGCAAACCTGTCCTGTACCAGAGGAATCTTGTTCAGCGTCTCCCCCTCCATAATGCTGTTCTTGCATGCTTCCTTCCAGGTAACATGGAAATGTGAATTTAGAGCTTATATACATACATATATATACAACTAGGTTATATATATATGGAAAACTGTTGTTTTCCAGATATATATATATATGTATGTATCAATTTATACAATACACGTATATTTTTTGTATGTTTAATTTATGAACAGAGGTAGGACACTCCTTTTTATGTCCAAACAGTATTCCCAGGCAGACAAACAAGCTCTAGGCCTAAGGTGGGCTATGATGACTCAAGGCAAATGGTGTGGGTAAAGGACACATCTATTTTAATGTTTATATTTTTGGAAAGAAGCCTCCATTTGGCTCCTGCAGGGCAAGTCTTGTCTACAACCTTTCCTGTGCTCTCAGTCCTCTTCTCCATTCTGTTGCCAACCTCACAAAAAAACCGAACTCTTTTGCTGAACTCCCCGATCTAGAGAAAGTAGGCTGCAACAGCATTTCCCAGCCTTTGCACTTGTGTATTTTTTTTCCCAGTCCCAAGTTCAAAACAAGTTAATGTGGGTGACGTAGAAGCAAAAGGTTCGTATCTCATTTCTACCTCCTGTTCATCCATCCTTAAGCTTTTTATGAACCTGAAGTGTCACTGCAATGTCATACTGCAGTCCAGTGGGCTGAGTTCCCCCTCAAAAAGCATTGCAGCCCTTTTGGGATAGACTCCCAGCAGATCCCTGCTGGCACTGTAAAGATGACAATAGATCCAGTTGCAGAGAAGCTGATTCTCACTACTGCTTCAGGCTTTAGAGGCTCAGACAGAGAAGCAGAGATGGAAAGCTTTTCTGTGCACTTGACCCATATTCTGGGCTCAACTTGACCATTCTCCTGCCAGCCCAGCTCTATGTGTAGTTCCAGAAAGAGCAGACTGCCCCCGGGGCAGGTTTGCTCTCAGTACATTTAGTGCTTTGAACTGTGCCTCTGAGTGTTCCATCAGTCTCCCACGTTGTAGTTGCGGAGCATCTACATGAAGCTTCCTACGACAGAAATGACCATGTATAAATTGGCCACTTTGGTGCCCTGGTAGCTCCCAACAGTGCAGGACAACAGCATGTTGCCTGTTTTGCAAATATACCTTTCTGGGCCTGACCATTGCCATTAGGCAGAACCAGGCTGAGGTGAGAACTGCAAATGGCTCTTCTGTCCTCCTGCTGGCATGTAACCCTTCCTGCCTCCCTGCACTTTCCTCCGAGTGGTGAGGTGATAGCAGGACTTTGATCCTTCCTCCACATGGGCACAGCTACCATGGGTTTACTCTCCTGGGCTCTTGACACCTCTTCTTGCGATGTCACCCTTTCTTCTCCCTCACTGCATCTATGTGCAAAGCTTCCAGGATAGCTCTTCAGGATTAGCTGCAAACCCCAGGGCTGGTCCTTGGGCCCTTCTCTCCTAATGTCAGACCCTGAAAACAGTTTGTATATGTTTAATGGTATTTTTGTGTAAATAGCTTTGTATATATTAGCACAACTGTAGCAACAGCTCTAGGCCTGGGATTTTCCTCCAGACAGAGGTTAGTATTTATAATATTCAGTTAGTTAATACAGATGCATAATAGGGACTAAAACCGTGAGGATCAGTAACATATGAAGATTAAACAGGAGTGCACCTTTCCTCCTGTCTAGCCACCACCTTGCTGGGAAAGGTGAGGCATCTGTTACCTGTAGTTACTCTCCTGAGGTTCTTCCCGAGAGAACTGATACTTGAGTGCAGTGACACTAGCTCCTCCATAATGTGAATTCACCCCACCCGCACACACACGTCCCCACTGTGAATAAAGAGTCTGTCTGTATATTGTTGGGAAAATGTATTTGAACTGTGAACCGCAGTGGAGCAAATAAATACTGTGTACAGCATCAGTGTGTCATATGAGCCACCATTTCACTTTTGAGGGATTATGAGTTTGCTTGATACGGGGCCTGTTGGCATTATTTTTACAGTAGGGGAAAAGGGGTCTGGTGTAAAGAAACAAAAACAAAAAAGGAAAAAGTCCAGATGAGTCTTAAAGGTTGTGGGGAAGCACAATAGAAAGACAGACAGGAAAGTATCTCAGGATGGGAGCTGGAGGGGGCAAAACAAGGAGGGAGTATTTATGGGAGTCGTTACAGATAGGAAAGAGAAAGAGAGAGGTGTTTGGGAGCAACCCCCCCATTCTTCAGCAGCACTTTTAACCTGGGGGTGGGGAAAGGTGACAGGGCCTGGAAATGAGGAATAAATAGTGTTCAGAGAAGACTGCAGCAAATCAGTATGGGCACCCATGCCCAACTCTGAATCAAGGGGGCTTGCTGGAGTGACAGTGTGACACCACCCAAAGAGGCCCAGCACTACAGTTTGCCAGCTGCATTGCACTGAATGTATCTATGCCATAGTGCAGTACTGTTGGGATTAGGACACCTGCCTCAATTCTGTCAGAGAATGCTTGGATACAGCTGGCACCAACAACATCTACCCCCATTTCCATCCTTCCCAGCTGAGGACACCCTTCAAGCTGTGGTCAGAGAGGACCCACATTGCTCCTGTTGGCACTGCCATTGCTCTGTCCCAGTGTCCACTTTTTCTTCTCACTCCCTGAATGTTAGAGGAAGGAAGAGCTCCCCATGAACTTGCTAACAGTGGTGTTGGTGTTTGGTTCAGAGCTTTTTGCCTCCCAAACCCCACTGCTCTGCCCCAGTGCATTGATCCTTAACAGCGATCTTCCCCGATCGTCTGCCCCAAGACCTCATCCAGCTCCAGCTCTGGTTCTCGCTGTAGCACTTTCTGCTGCAGCTCAGAGTAGAAGTCAACTCCCTCAGACACCGAGTGGAGGGGCTTGTCTCGGGGCTCGTAGTAGCTGCTTATTTGCTGTTGTATGAAATACTGCTGGTGCTGAGGCTGATCCTTGAAGCTCGCTTCGTAGCCCTTGATGTGGTTCCGTTTGAACTCCAGCACTGTCTTGGTGTAGGTGTTGAGAGTGGTGACAGCAGAGGCCATGCAGCAGGTAAAGGAGGCCCAGGCCATGCTACAGGAGAGAAAGAAGAATAACTTATGCCATGAACTGAACTGCATGCACCTTGATATACCCCGATTAGCCAGGCAGAAGCTGCTGGGCAAATGATCTAGCTGCTGAACTAGAAAGACTAGAGGTGTCAGGCTCATAACATTACAGTGCTTCACTGTTATCCCACCACCAATCCTTCTCCTTAGTCATGGGTTAAACACTGGTCATCCTTGACACTGGGAGGAAGGGCTATGGGGAAAATAAAAAGGGCAACAGGAAAGTCTATCAGAGCAGGGCAGCACAGCTTGGAAGCAAGCTCTGTAAAGCAGGGCCGCTCGGTGTCTTCCCAGACACAAGGCATATGTATCTGAGCATAATCAGATGGCCATGCTGACGCTTGATGTCCACAGCTGGCACATGACAGTGGAGCATTCAAGTCTTAAAAATCAACTGGCCACCATCAGTACAGCATTGCAAACAAGAGTCTGTACCTTCCACGGACATAGCAGGCCTCATCCAACTGTTTTTCAAGTCAATTTTGGTATATCAGCTGTGTCATTTTTTAGCCTTCAGAGAAAACAATTCCGAGCCACCAGCTTTTTGTATCTGCTCTTCCTGGTTCTAGTGTCCAAATCTTTAACCATGTGCTACAGGAAGAGGCCTTTTGGACCTTGCTCAGTGAAGATGTCAAACCAACATGCAATTTTATTTAAACGGCAGAAAAGCAAGGTATGTTTGAGAGCAACATCACAGGTGTGACCATGGCCTCCATACACAGGGAAGAGCTGAGACTAAACAGGGCAAACCAGCACAGGGACAGGCCTGATTAGTCAGCAGGTTATAAGGTAACTGTTGAGGTGTGACTCCATTGTTTTATGAGTCCTTGGTAGCTACTCATCTAAGTAACTCAGTAACTATTTGTTAAAGCAGGGAATGAGGCAAAGGCAGGAGATTTAGCAGTGTGAGAACTATGGTACACCTGTCTTTGGAAGCACAAACAGTCTAGAAGAGGAAGAGAGTTTTGCCGAGGTATGTTATGGCTGAAGACCAAGTGAAGATGGTTTTAGAGCTCACATACTAGAAAGCCCAGCCGTAGTCCCATGAGTGTGGTCTCCAGTCCTCTGGTCCCAGATTAACCGTGGCTTGGAAGACTTGAGTGTACATCATGTGTGCCACCATCCCAAGGAGACCTGATGGGAGAAGACAGGAAAGAAAGGAAGTTATGGAAGGAGCCTGAGCTGCACTTTTCAGCCTTGTGTGGGAGGGGGCATTCCTGCTGCTGTGCATGGCCAGAAGCTGGAACACCACCTCTGCAGGGTTGCACCTACACCACCATCTCCTTGCAGTTCCCCATCACTGTTTCTCCCTGCTCATGTTCTCTTCAGCCACATGCTTTTTACTGCCCTTTTCACTTTGATTCTCATCAGCTGTGGTGAGTGAATGTGAGAGGCTCTCAGTGTTTTATGTGTTTTTTTCTGCCCACATGTACCTCTTGCTGCCATGCCTTAGGGTAACACACTTACCTGACAGCACTGAGGAGACAGCAGCAAAGGCATTGAGCTTCAGACCACAGACAGGATTGCCAGTATGCAGCATTTCCACCATCAGGAGGATGAAGCTGATGAGCAGCAGGCTGATGTACAGCATCTCTGACCCCAGTGACAGCCACAGAATTCCTGCCAGGAATCAGAAACCCCTCATATCAGTGCCAGGTGGCTTGTTTGAGGGAGAGTACTCCCCCTTCACAACCCAAACTTGAAAGGATGTCTGTTGGAAAGAAGGGAGAGAAGGAAAACAACCAGCCCCCAACAGCAATCCCCCCAGCCTATGAGCAAGGGCTTGAAAGATGCTGAAGGGGACAGAGAATCTGCCACAAGATGGCTTGACTGCAAAAGATGAGAGGACCTAAAACAGCTATCTGTATATAAGCCAGAGTTATTCACAAACAGCGATGAAGAAGCCATGGGAGGAAAGATGGAGGCAATACCACTGAGTATTAGCACAAGACCTAGCAGTCATAGGCAGGCCGCAAACATCTCAGCTGGATGTTGAAAGGTTCTTACCCATTAGTGCAGTGACATACAGAGCAGATTTATAATCACAACAGTGGAACAAAATTAATTTCAATCTGGAGTTCATCTGGTTAAGAAGAGAACTGCATGGTTCATCCATGGTGATAGCTGGGACCTGGGGCTCTTGAATTCACAAAGCCCCAGGCAGGCCTGTATTTCTCACTGAAACCCCAATTAAATTGAAAATGCATTCCTGGGGGTGGATACCCAGCTAGAACAGTAACATTCATCACCCGCCCTGCTGCTTAAATGGAGAGCAGGTAAGGTTCGTGCTGGGTTCATCAGTGGGACATGAGTGATAGCACAGTTCTTAGCACGGCTCACTGTGTGCCAGGACTTGGAGCTGAACAGGGAAAGGCACTCTAACACTGGGCTCTGGAAGGGTGTGGGAATCACTGAAAAAGGCAAATGAAGAAGCACAGTGGGCACTACTGTTAGCAACTGTTAATGGCCTTAGAAGAGCCATTCCACTGGGGAAAACAAATGTGAAGAAAACCCTCATTAGTGGGGTACTGACTCGACTTCTTAGCATCATTAGTCCCATGGAGTCACCCAGCTCTTCAACAGCAACTGATGGGATGCGTTCCCAGCTTAGAGGAGCTGCTCCGCAGGCCCAGGCCATCCTGAGGTGATGCTGTGTGCAGGAGGGGGTGAAGGCAACTGATGGAGCTGTTACACTGGGAGTGTTGCTCACAGTGATCTTCTAATTAATTTTGAAGAGCTCAGTGTCGTACACAACAGGGACTTTCTTTCAGATTTGTGTTGAAATGAGGCAAGGAGCAGTAGGAGGAGTGCGAGGGGGGACAGACAGAAAGATTTACAAAGATGCATACTTTGGTTGCATAAACCTATTCTCTTAGGAAAACTGGCTATAGGGAAGACACTGGAACCACTAGACCCAGAGACCTGGCCAGGGAACAGACCACAAGATGGTGAGAAAGCAGAAAAATGAATTACTGCTCCCTGTGAACTGAGCAGCTTGTGTTAAATGCAAAAGTAATTCTTACTGCAGTCAAGTCATTCATTTATGACAAAATGGAGATCTACATGACTTCAAAATGATCTTGTAACATCATCACTATTTGATTTCTGTAAAATGCTGTTTCCAAAAAGAATAAGCATGAGACATTACCCTGCCGTGCTGTTCTGCTGATACTGACCCAGTTTAATCTACACAGTGACTCCACAGCGCATCACTCACACTGGACCCCCCCCCCATGCCTGTGAATGCATGGGGCTTTACAAAAGCAGGTCGTCATTCTTTGCCATTGTTTTTATAATAGGGAAAGCAAGGCAGAGAAAGAAGATGAGCTCCCCAAAAGCACTCATCTTCCTGGCAGCTGTTACAATACCCCAGTGTGTATTCCAGCCCTTGCTTTCACAGCTTAACCAGTGGTACCTACACCCCAGGGCTTTCCCCTCAAGCATGAATGTCCTCTGAAATGACATGCCTCCAGTCTCCAGTCCTGGGAGCAGTTAGCAACCCCACACCACTTGAAAAGCTTTTGTTAAGAATCCTAAATGAAGTTTCCATCACATGTGTGCACATACATCCAGGTAACTGAGGTTTAACAGAATCATAGTTTCCCTCAGGATAATTTGAAGCATCTGGGAGGAAATCTTTGTTTGTTTGTTTGTTTGTTTGTTTTTCCTAGCATCCATGAGGCCAGGATTTCACACCTGACTTCAGGGATCCACCCTGCTGTCCTCACAGCAGTGGTTTTGCAGGTCACTTGTCCCAGGGGGGTGGTACACTGGACGGCTATGGCGTGATACATGGATTTGCTCTTACCTCTCTCTGCTGGTGGGGAAAGCTCAATAAAGCTACGGCATTTCTCCTCTGAAACACAAAAACAAGTGTATTAGCTTGTAAAATAATGTAGGGTAAAGCAAAAGAAAACCTCTCCCCCTCTCTCTCACTTAACTGCATAGCTCCAGTCATCTGAGCCTACCCACCAGATCTTCTCACTTCTGCTCTCTTTCTGACCATCTTTCCATGCCTTCACTGGGGCATGGCAGGAGAAGACAATCTCCTAGGAATGTCTCCACCTCTCTCTAGGAGGTGGCCTTTCTAGAAAAATTTCAGCAATCTGTAAATGAGCCTCTAGTAAATATATAAATCTGTTGCTACATATCCACCACATTACTACAAGACTTTGATGACTGTTGCTCAGGCCAGTTAAGGTGTAGCTTATAACATCATAGGCCGAGCACTGTTGCTGAGTACATACACTTCTACTCACCTCAGGCTCAAGCAAAGCAATTTACAACTCTGATTTCCCAAGAAGAATAAAAAAAAATCTTTCCTGTGAAGTTCTCCTGTGATAGAGAATCACACAGAAGTAAAGTCTTCTGTCCTCACATTTTAGGAATGCTATTTAGACAAATTCTTTTGTTTGTGTTTGCTTTGGCTTTTTATAGTGGCCAGATGCAAACTGTTATCTCAGCTGAGGGTCCACCATTATTACGTGTAAGTCTTTCTTAGCACTACTCTATACTGCATTTGAAGGTTCTGTCCTCTACATGGCATGGCATTTTCTCCCAGAAAATACTAGCCCGCAGCTTTTTTTGTAAGAATCTCATTTTCTCGATGTCTATCCCCAATTCTAATCTCTCCCAATCCCCTATATTACTTCTATCATCTCAGGATGCTACCCAGTTTAGTGCCATCTGCAGTCATCATTAACTTGCTGTTTGCTGCTTCACCTAGAACTTTAATGAGGTTCTTCGTAATGGCTCATCTAAAGCTGATCCTGAGATTAGCCTGAATAATGAAATCCAGCTCAACTCAAACTCCTTTTGCTGATCATAGCCCCTTTTTTAGTTGTTGTCTCTGCACTTGTTTCCAAGACCCACAGCAGTGGGTGGCTTGTACTCAATTCAGAGGCAGCTGGGGACCAAGGCTGTCTTTGTATTCTACCCCATGCTCTGCTGCAATCCAGATGTAACCTGCTCTCAGCATTCCTTCAGGCACTGAGGTTATTCCAGGACTGCCTGGTGGCCAGACAATTCTTTCAGAGAAAGCTGTCAAATGATGTAGTCCCATTTCCATAAGCACCATGGAAACACAATCCAGCCCAAACCAGTCCCAAATAAACACACCTCCTTCCACAGCATATCTGGAAATGCTCATAATGAAGCAATCTTCTCACTAGGACATGAGTTTCAAGCACTTTCCTGCTCCTGTCTCTCTTCTGTCTGCCTTTATTCAGCTTTATTTACTTATGTAATTTTCAAACTCTGACAGCAACAGATAAGAAAGCAAGAAATGCTATACTAGAGTGGTTGGTCAGTTAAAAGAAGATGAGATGCTTATGCTTGGGGAGAACTGAAGGGAGGGCAGTAGGCTCAGGGGAATGGGCCTGATGAAAGAAACTTTCATGATTGCATCTTTAGTTACAAATCTCTCTGTTGGCCACCTTCTGGGTCAGTTCTGATCCCTGATGTGTGAAGCAGGCTGTAAACAGCATCTGTGCACTGCAGAGTTTCCACCTGTACTGGTGTGGCACCGGTTCATGCAGAAGGCCTTCAGCAGGGCTTGGAAGAAGCAAATCAAGGGTGAACGGAGACACCAAGGGGTCTAGGACAGGCTGCATGACCAGCCCCTAGCACTCCAGGGCCTACTGTGACAGCCACAAATGGTCAAAAATCACAAATCAAACCTATCACAATATGAAAAAAATATATTAAAAATGACAATACTGCAGCTCTAATCCTCAGGTCAATTTGCATCCTAATTTTGGTTCCTCTGTGGTCAGATCCTCAAGTTTTTCCCTGCACTTATAACATAATACTTCCTTTTTTTTTTTTCTTTCTTTCTTCCTTTCCCTTTATTGTTTTGCATTTGTTTAAAAAAAGCCCAGTCCCTATTCAATTCATATAGCTCCTCAGTTTGGTGATTTAAGGAGAATACCAACAATTGCAGTCCTCACAGTTGTCAACTGCACACTGACAACACTGAATAAAATCACCATGCTTCAGTTTCCCAGGAGATGTGCACAAATGAGCCCTTTAGAGCATGAGCTGAGCTTTGTGTAGGAAAGAGAAATGAGACCCACTCCAGTTCACATCAGGATGAACGGTGCCACCACTTTCACTTCACAGCCCCTATTCCAGGCAGAAGGGCACACCAGAGACAGACATTGTCTCTTGCCACCCCCATAAACATCTCAATGAAGGACAGAAATATAATGACAGTGTGCAGGGCTGGTGCCATCTAGGAAAATGAAGATGGCTTTTCTCCCAAGCATTGTCAGCCTCTGCCTTTCATTTCCAAACTCCCGTGGAATAAAATCAAGGGAAGAAGCTGGGTCTGGCTGGGCAAGATGCTACCTGGCCCTTCCATGCTCTCTTCACAGGAAAGCCACATCCCCGTGTGGAAGTATCTGAAGGCAAAGCGGTCATCCCCAGTCTCCCAGCTGTAGTGCACCACATCCTGGGATGAAGCATTGCTAGCACCTGCATCGGGCGGCATGGGGACACCAATGCACTTGGTGGCTTTACTCTTCCCACACAAAGGCTTGGGCACTTTCTGGGTCCCAGTGCACCAGTAGCTGCCGAGCAAGGCGGTGGTGGAGAGGCTGAGAGCCAGCAGGTTCAGGATGACTGCCAGGAAAGCACGGCGCCATGGCAACACCTTCAGCAGCTCCATCTGCAACACACAAACGGTGGGACTGTCACACCAGCCATTTGTCCCACCTCATGTTATGAACCCTAACTCTTCCCAGGGGGCACTTGTGGGGAGGGGATATGTGTCGGAGAAACACTCTGCCCTCCCCATGATGTCCCAACATCTCACCCAGCAAGGAAGGACAATTTCCTAAAAGCCAGGGCGACAGAGCAATAGCTCAGTTTCAACCACTTCAACATGCACCAAATGTGTGTACGGGGGAAGACCAGGTGACCCTGTGGACCTACCATGGCTGAGTGCATCAGTGTGTTTGAGTACAAGCAACATGCAAGGGGTGATCATGTTCACCCCATCTCGGAGATGGTAGGGAAAAGCTGTTAACCAACTTCCCCAGAATGTCATGTATTTCCATTAGATAGGGCATGATGAATGTTTTGTCCAACTAAATGAGAATTCTTGCTGCCAAGTGTCCCACAACACTTCTTCCAGCATCATTCATACTGCACCTAGAAGGGCAGGTAGGATATTGATTTCATAGTGGGGAAAGGCAGGGAAATGTTCCCAGATCCCAGTGAAGGTCACACTTCAAAACAGTGACCTGCCCAAGAGGGACACCCAGGTATTCACACCTAGCAGTTTGAGTTCAAGCCACAGAGCAGCACCTCCCACATGAAGCAAGCACTGCTCCGCACATCAGAAATTTGGTAGGGTTGGTGGATGACAGTGTCTCTACTTTCACACCAAGTGCGAAAAGTGTGTGTTTTTTTTAAGAGTGAATGTTGTCACAAACACTCTTCCCAGTTTCTTCTCCTCAGAATAAGGAATTCTGAAAGCAGGTTGCATACCAGGGTCCTTCGGTCTTTCTCACTCAGAGAGAAGCTTAAGATTTTAAGGTTCCTGTAAAACCCTTCACTGACTTCTGAGAACCCCATCTTATCACGCCATGGATTGATTAGATGTCATCTACCCACACATCAACTTTCATGTAATCAGCGCATACCTCTTCCCACATTGTACTCCCTATGTTTGGCACAACTTCATCCAGCTACTCCCACCCTTTCCTATTTATGACTCTTAAAATCTATTTGGCCATGAATAGATTCAGTTTGTACAGACATTGCCTGCTTCTGGGCCTCTTCACATAACTTCTGTTGACTCACCCAACATTGAATGTGTGAGAAAGGCCCAGCACACTGTGGACACCACTATAAATAAATGATAAATAAATGATTGCATTGTTTGTGACAGTCTTACAGGATACAGCCAAAAGTAGTGCAGTTAGAAGCATTTGTTAGAACCAGCAAGCTCAGAAATGTGGTCAATAAAGATGGTGCTGAAGCTCTGCTTGGAAGACAGGACTCGATCAGCATCTCATCACAATGAAAAAACAGTGCCTAATCCAGAACATTCTCACCAAGGGCACAAAAATACCCAGCTCCTGAGAAATTCCTACATTGTCGTATGCTCTGGCTTCTTTTGTCTATTCTTCAGAGCATTTCTTTTTTTCAGCAACAGAGATGCTGCACCCTGGAGATGGTACTGTCTCAGTGATACAATAACAAATGACTTCCATGATCTGAAGGCATGCTGGGTACAATCATCTTTCATAGAGTGGATATTTGCCAGGAACACATGAATGTATGAACATATTAGATGAATATATTATTATATATTCAATAATATATTCAATTAATATATATTCAATATATTAATATACATTATCAATATACATTATTAATATACAAATATATCAATTATACATTATTAATATACATTATACAATATCAATATATTATATACATTTAATATATATGAATATAATATATATATATATAATATACAATTATATCCATATAATAGATATGGATATATTATATGAAGGTTTGTGGCTAAGGTTGGTGGCAAATTCTTCTTAAAGTTTTCTCAGCAAAAAGTTTGGTTTCTGACTTAAAAGGAAATTATAGATAAAATTGTCTCAGAAACACGACTTTTCATCTGAAAATAGAAGCCTTCGTTGCACAGTTTTTCAGTTTTTCTTCAATTCTTGATTATATTTTCTGTCACCAGGTTTCAGTTTGCTCATACTTTCACTCAAAATAATCTTTCCACTCATAATATTGACACACACACAAAAAAATATTCTAATTTGAATCTTCAATATTGGGAAAAATATTCTCTCCATTTGATTTGTATTAGTAGGTCAAAGGCCATATCATTTCAGAAGAAGTGGTAAGGAAAAAAAGAAAAAGAAGAGAAGAGAAGAGAAGAGAAGAGAAGAGAAGAGAAGAGAAGAGAAGAGAAGAGAAGAGAAGAGAAGAGAAGAGAAGAGAAGAGAAGAGAAGAGAAGAGAAGAGAAGAGAAGAGAAGAGAAGAGAAGAGAAGAGAAGAGAAAAAAGAAAAGAAGAGAAAAGAAGAGAAAAGAAGAGAAAAGAAGAGAAAAGAAAAGAAAAGAAAAGAAAAGAAAAGAAAAGAAAAGAAAAGAAAAGAAAAGAAAAGAAAAGAAAAGAAAAGAAAAGAAAAGAAAAGAAAAGAAAAGAAAAGAAAAGAAAAGAAAAGAAAAGGGACTAGTCAGAAGAAGGAACTGGATCAAGGGTGCCGAGGATGTAGGAGACAAGAAGCAAATCAGAAATACTTCCTGATGAGAATACTTTCAGAAAAGTTTCCTTCCATAAAAGCCACACACTTACTGACAATAACTGACCACAGTATCTAGATAGCCCCAAAAGGAAAGAGGGTTGAATTTACCTTACCAGGAAGTCCTTGAAGTCCTGTTAATTTGGAGGAGTAATACAGAAATGGAACTCACACTTTGTCTTCTGTTTTGCTCATCTCTAAATTTTCCGAGAAACCAAACTGCTCCAAACCCTCTTTCTTTTCATCTCCTCCTCCTCCTCCTCCACCCCTCTCCCCATGATTATTACAAGCTATCCCTCCAGCCAGCAGCTGTTTTGTGGAAAATGGTCATTTTATAATCCACAATGCAATCACGGCACAGCTGTTCTGGGAGATTATATGGGAAGTGCTTGGTGCTGTGGGCTGGGATTAAATGCAAAAGGGCGACCTGCATTCAGCGAGTAAAACGTTTCAGTAAAACATGAAAAGATCCCAGCCATCTCTGGACACTGGCTCTTTGGGAGCTTGAATGGAACGAGCTGCAGCTCTCTGACTGGTGCTGCAGGGGACATGTGACCTTAGCTCAGAAATTAACAACACTATTGGCATCATCTAGCCCCTTGCCCTGTGCACAGCCTCAGTAGGTGACAAAGACCACAAGCCCCCAGCCCTAGGATATCTTCCTGGCCAGAGATGCCAATCATAGAAAGGGGAGAAATAGGGTGAAGAAAGTTCATGCAACTGCATCTGCTCTGAGGACAGCGGTTTCAGACCCTAAAGAGATGTCAATCCAGTGTTCCCCTTGGGAACTGGAGTTTTAATGAAAAAAGAAGCCCATTAGCAGAAGCAGTGCTGAGTGACACTGTGGCATCACCACAGGGACAGAGGTCTGTGAAACAGTGACAAGTCAAGCCCAGAACTCAAAGGATGCTGTCCCTCGTAGTGGCAGCCTTTAACAAGGCATAACGTTCACCAGGAATTTCAGCTCCCAGCAGCTTCACATTGGATGGATTTGGCAAGCTAGTAAGAGAGACAGAAAGATTCACATTCACTCCAAGTCCCCTCTGAGCTCTTGTCCTAAAAGTGTAAAGGTCCTACTGTACTTGAGGGTTTTGTAACAGCTTGTATGGCATCAGAACAGCAGTAAGAATGGCATCACCTCTCATGAGAAAGAGCCGTCGCTAGAGGACATGGAGCTGCTCCACACCGAATCGAAGTACAAGGGAGAGGAACATCCCAAAGGTGCACACCGCACCATGCCCACAGGACCCCACAGCTTTGCTCAGTGCTGTGGTGAAGTTCCTACTGCTGCAGGAAGTGAACGAGGCAGGAGGTGCCCCACTGCTCTGCTGGGATGGAGGAAACCAGCAGTCCAGCTACTTTCATCCCCTGCGTCTAGCACCAGAGGCAGGTGTACAAAGAGCTCTGGGTGCAGGACAGCCCGGGGCAGCCCCTGTACAGCACAGGCAGCAGAGAGCCGAGAGGTTCAGGAGTCTGCACATGGGCAGTGCTGTCACAGGCTCCTGACCCTTCCTGCCCTCAGTGGTACAGCTGGGAGCTGTGTGGTTATTTTAATCCTAGCCACCGGATAAGCTCCTCTAATATAGATAATCATCTCTAAGATGGGCTAACTGAAAGTAATGCTGAATGTTTTTATGCTTCATAGGCTGTCTGCAAGTTTTTTGATTAATAGCAAGGCTCTGTTCAACACAGATGTACTTAATGTACTGAAGGAGGTATAGTAACAGCTGATGCTGTTTAAAAAGGGAGTGGTAATATTTTTTCATTGTTCATTCTCTCCGCATCTGGACACCTTAAGTTTGGATTCTTTATACTCAGTTGGGCTTCTAAATGCTCAAAACAAAACAAAACAAAAACTGGTTTTCAAGCTCAAAGATACATACAATTAATCTCAATACCAATAGTCCCCAATGTTAACATGTTCTTAATTTTATGCATGATGAATGTCTCAGTAAAATCCAGGATGCTATGTCACTTTCTAAAGCTAAGATCGTGGCATATATATTGATGAAAAGAGACTGAATTTACATTTATATGGATAAGAATTCAGGTTTAAAAAACAGATTTATCAGAATTGTACTATGGCTTCAAAAATATATCAGACTTAGTATTCTGAATAATGGCATATATTTATCCTTCCAGAAGATGGCAATATTACTCTAGTCTTCATTCTGGGAGTCTGATGCTCACATGTGTGCTGGGGGGAATTGACACCCAAGTTTAGACTTCTATTCCTTCCCTTTTTTTTTTCCTCTCTTTTTTTTTTTTTTTTTTTCCATTGCTATGAACAAATTCTCTTTCCTTCACTGGATGGATGTGGGGGGTGGCTCCTTCTCTTTCAGTTGTATGAGAGCATGAGAGATTTTTGAAATCAATGGGGAAAGAAAAAAAAAAAAGAGGACTAAATGGAGAAGCTTAGTGGGTCATTTGCTCCACCTTCTGCCCTGCACAAAACTGTTCTTTTTAATATATTTTCCAGTATTTTGTCAAGTACCATATTAACTTTCTCAGCATGTTTCCATTCCCAGATTATTGTGCTCAGCTCATAGAACATCAACACCAGAGCACATTTCCTGATGTTCAACAAACTTCCTTTAGTAAAATTTTATGTTATTTCTTTTAAAATCTGCATTTCCACCTCACCTAAATCTGACCAACTAGGGACAGGAAAACATAACTCTATCTGTCTTTCACCCTACTGTGCCTTCCAGTTTTCTCCTGTTTGTATCTGGCATTTCCCACCATAACTTGGCTTCACTAGAGGTTTTGGATGTCTCTTTCTCTTTGAACTCAGCAGCAGCCAGTCCCTGGTGGCTCGTTTAAAGTTCACCCATTGAAGTGAATGCCCATAGCAGTTGGTTTCCTGTGCTATCAGCCAAGTGCTTTGCTTATGGAAACAAAATGAGGAAACAAAATGTACAGCACAATCTTAGCACAACACCTCTGTGGAGATTGCCAAATCTACAGAAGCTCGAGGGTTTAGAAGTGAAGCATTTTCATCCCATCCGTATCACATATGTGCGTAAATGCCACAAATCGTTTATGCCCCTATCACTTAGGGCATAAGTGCCCAACAGTGACACCCTCAGCTCCCAGGGATGTTGGTGGGAAAGGAGGGCAAGAAGCCCTTACCAGATAGGGCCCAACGGTTGCAATACTTAACTGGCAGATTTCAAGAGGCACATGGCTCTTCGTAGCTTTCCATGCAGCTCTCCTCCCCCAGGGTACTAGGGATCATACGCTGTCCTGACATCAGCTCTTCAGCCATCCTGAAGAGGAAGAGAGAGGAGAAACAATTACACCTATAAAATCGCTATTTACACCCATAAAGTTCCATAGAATCATAGAATCATAGAATATCCTGAGTTGGAAGGGACCCTTAAGGATCATCAAGTCCAACTCTTGACACCGCACAGGTCTACCCAAAGTTGTTCTTTGAAACCTGGACAAAGGCAGGCTCATACTCACCCCTCATTCCACACATTCTTCGCACATGACACTTCCGTGTTCCGTCCACCCACCGCTCCTGTTTTTGCTGTTTTTACAGGAAGACGGTCCAGCACTGCAGTCCCCTCCCTTGCTGCCACACAGAGAGCAGGATGTCTCTGGGTGGCAGTGACACTGAGAGAACCAGACTTCTCTAAGCCGGTGACAGACTGCAAATGCCAGATTTCTTCCTGAGCTCTGAATAATTCCACTCAGATTGTAACCTTTATTTAGCTGTTTGCATGATGCATTAACTCTTGCTCTGCAAATGACCTCACCAGGCAATTTTTTTTAGTCAAAGCACATTTAAAGGTGAATTCTGTTTTTAAACATGAACAGCTTACATTGCTAGACAGCACGTCTGTGGCAGAACAGACATAAAGATTGAATTGGAACAAGTAAATTCATCTTAAAAATGAACAAATAAACTTGCCATTATTTTAAACCTAACTTATTTTTTCCCCCAGACAGGTCTTAGTTGGCTAGATTTTTTCCATTTGATCTGTATTATTTGAAACACTCAAAAAACAAATAGAAAGTAGACCTAGAAAAAAAAATAAGTCAGATGCAGCAACATAGACTTTGAGGATTCACTTAAAGATTCTAGATGCCACAATTTTTAGATTTGCAGTATAAGACTAGTTAAAGGGAGGTTGCTTTTCACATAGTACTTAAACTTGGGCTATTTTAGGATGTGTTTAGCTGAGCACACAGAAAAAAAATGTTTTTTATCAAATTTAGTCAACTGTAAACTATAAGCAGACAAGAAAAAGACAACTTTTTATAGACATCTGTAACGACATTAAATAAGACCCAGTCTTAGAACAGGGGCCATACCCCCCAAGTATATAACATCTTACCTTACCCATTGCTCACTATCTTCATCAGCTCTTCTGAGGCATCCAGTGAAATATTGCAAGGTGAGCATGGATTCACCCCACTTCTTTCTTTCTTTTTGACTAAACATGCAACAGTCAAGAAATTCTATGAGATCTTAACAGATGCTTTGAAATGTAGCAAGTTTGTCATTTTATTGATGAGTTAATTCTTTTCTCAGCTTGCTAATTCATCACAGTTGCAGAACCAGCAGGGCGTCCACCTCTGCAGAATGCATCTTTATAATCTGGAAATTATAACATTCTCCTTTATGAAAATTGTTGCCAGTTTTAAATCTACCAGTTATGGGATCTCAGTTTGTTCCTGTACGGAACCACAAACACCCAGACTCAATGGCTGTCATGGGCTCTTTCTTTATTATTATCAAGACAAACCACTACTACAACAGTCTGATCTCCTCTGTAACAGAAACTAAAGAATTTCAATCATTTCTAGTGAAACACAGAGCTTCTGCTGGAGCTACAACACTTATTTTATAAAGCTACCTCATACCATGCAAGAGGATATGATGGGAAATCCGTCACATCCTTAGGGAAGTTGTTCCAATGGTTACTTAACCTCATTCTTAAAACTTTGTTCTTGATTTGCAATCATAACGTGCCTGCTTTGGTTTTCCCACCTCATCAGGCTGTTCCAACACACAAATAAATAGCCAGTGAAATGATTTCCTAAAACTGTTATTGCAGGAGTCACAAATCAATGCATTTCATTAGAGGCACACAGTGTGATCTAATAAGCTGGCTGACAGCCCAAATTCTTGGTTCTGTACTTGGCTGTGACACATAATTTTCCCTTCTTATAGGCCAAGTCATTAGTGGTACGTTTACACTGCAGTCAAAGCAGTGGCAGGGATGAGGAGTAAACATTTGGTGCTTGTTTTAATTGGGTGTTGCTAGCAATTTCACTCCAGCAGCAAGGAGCACAATGTAGGATACAAACCTCAGTCCAGAGAGAGGGTAAATTAAACTGTGCTGAATTCCACATTGCAATGGCTAGACGGATAGGTCAAAAACAGCTTGCTTCCTTACATTAAAAAGTTGGGTCTTCACAGTCATTCCTACAGACACAAATCTATAGCACAGCTGATCCTCATTGATGTTGGAATCAGCATAAAGCTGGTGGGAAATATACATTATTTTGATAATGAAAAATCTCAGGGATCTAAAATTAGTATGTTCACAGAGTGCATTGCATATGTAGGTGATCTTGGTTTCAAAGTAGCATTTAATGCCAGTTTTAAAGAAAAAAAATAATAATGAAACAGTACAGTTGACATATATTGCATTTGGGTTTCATGTATGGAAATGGGTAAGTCAAAGTAATAGTTCTGAGCTTTGATTTATATTTTCCTGCATTTCACTATGGTGAATCAGAATGAGAGCCAGAAGAAGCCCCCAAAGATCACCTAATCAGTCCATCTGTATCAACATGATGTAGGCACCATGAAGACCTTCAAGCCTACAGTTAACATTTTTGGTAAGGCAGATACTTCTACATCCTGGATTAAAATCAGTCTATTCCCTTATAATATCTTGATTTCAACCTATACAAAATATCCAACAGAAAATTTCAGCATCTCTGCTAAATGCCTAAGGTGTCCGTCCCACATACGAATTATTTACTCACGTGGATTGTCCCCTGGAGGTCATTGAAGCTACATGGTTTACTAAAGTTATACTCATGAGCTAGTACTTGAGGAACCAATGCTTCAAAGGCAGACTCTAAGCTAGCTGGAGAGGTTTGGAAATCAAAAAGAGTGAGTAAGACAGAGAGTTAGCTTTTTTGAGGTGAGGCGTGGGAGGTGTTTTCGTTCTTTAGCTATTAAAAACTCCTTGCTTTGGCATTCGAAAAGAGAAAAAAAAAAAAAAAAAAAAAAAAAAAAAAAAAGAGAGAGAGAGAGAACTGGGAAGGGGAGGATTCATGAATAAGGAGGCAGCATGGCAAGCGGCACAGCAACCTGGGCAGCCAGAAGGCACGAGGGAGTTTCTCAGGCTGGTTTCCCTGACAGAACAGTGTTGGCAGTAAGTGCAGGTCAGAGGAGATGAGGTCAAAGATGTCGGTCTAAAGGAAATAATAAAAGCACCCTTCTTTAGAGCTCTGAGCAGAGGTTATATTACAGAGAGTGCTTTGAAAGCACCAGTGCTAAATATTGAAATTTGATGTTTTGTCTTTCTGGACGTCCTGGTAATAATCCAGGATTCAGGCCTGAGGGCTTCTCGTTATCCCAGACTTAACGAGGATTTCAGATCCCTCTCCAACCCCTTGTGGTGCTTTGGAGCTACCTCTTCACAGATGGTCCTGATGCTGAGCACCATCCTCATGCCTCCCCCACCCCTGCACACTGTAGCAGGAGCACGGCAAGGCTGCCTGCGTAGTGGGCAGGGCACTGGGCCTGAACACAGGGTGAATGCGGCACAAGCTTGGACCCCCAGCTCTGCACCATAGCAGGCCTGGGTGCAGCGGGCAGTGATGTTTGAAGGCCTCCAGGGGAGAAACAGGGCTCCGTGACCAGCACTCTTTTGCGTGCACTTCCCCACCAGCAGCATGGGCCTCAGGGCCCAGCTGCAGCACGGGGCGCCCAGGCTTCCCCACGCGTCCAGGGGGAAGGGAGTTCCCCGCTGGTGGAAACGGAAACGAGAAGTATTTTGGAGACAGCACATGAAGAGCTTGGGCGTCTCCCTCTTCTCTCCTGCATTTTTCTCCCCTCCCTGCAGCCAGATTTCCGGGTGCCAGAGCTCCCCCCTGCCCTCCCGACAAGCCCAGCAGCAGCATGAGCAAGGCCGCTGCCTCCTGCCTCTCCTGGGCTGGGGCGAGGTGCCCTGCAGCCACTGCCCAGCCCTACACACAAGTAGAGGGTAACCCGGGGCCCTTGGCATTACTATTTCCATCAGTCACGTTGTTAAAAAAATAAAAAAATAAAATAATAAAATAATAATAATAAACAACTGTCCTTCCCCCAGTATTGTTTCTGAGTAGGCTCAAGCTGCAATTACTCAAAGGCTCATTATTTAGCCAGATACAGGGTGTGGATTTTGTGATAGATGGCAAAGGATGCCTTCCTGACAGACAAAATAAATAAATAAATAAAAATAAAAATAAAAATAAATAATAATAATAATAATAATAATAATAATCATAATAAAATAGAGGGAGATGTTGCTAAGAGGGGCACTTTTTTAACAGAAAACATCATTGAGATTTCTATTTTTTTTTTTTTTAATATGGATAAAACAGAATATTCCCTTGCCAGCCTTGCTCTCAGAAACAGCCAAGTGGTTTTGACTGAAATTAAAAACAAAACCAAAAAGATCTCAATAAAACAGCTGAAACAGACGTGAGCTAGATGTTGGCTCGGAGTTTGGCAAAGTCAAAAGCAATCGAAGCCAAATCTTGTGATGGGTTGTGTCAAGTGACTATAATAAAGAGACAATGCTACTAGCAATGTCTTGCATGTTCTGCACACCATTAACATATTATTTCACCATTAGCTTTTCCCATGTAGCCAAGGATTATAATTGCTGAGCTTTACAGCTAAGTATTAAGCGTTGTGGCTAAACAGCTTGACAAAACACAAATTATTTGCCATCACCTGAACAGAGTAAGCATGAAGGAAGGAGAACATTTTGCTAGCGTGCAACCAAGGGCAGAGCTTAGAGAAATTAGGTCAGGCAGAATGGAAAGAAAACTTCAGAAATCAGAAACCTCTTCCAAAGAGAGAAATGCAGTCGTCTGTGGAACAGTCTCTCATGGGAAGCAATGGATGCCCGGTGCTTAAGTCATATGCAACCAAACTGCATAATGCACTGGAAAATGTACTGTAGGCAAGAATTTTGCAGAAACCGGACTGAGCAAGAATGTGAGAAGATGGATTGGATGAGCTAGCAAGATTTTCTCTGTAATTCTTTTCTTTTCTTTTCTTTTCTTTTCTTTTCTTTTCTTTTCTTTTCTTTTCTTTTCTTTTCTTTTCTTTTCTTTTCTTTTCTTTTCTTTTCTTTCCTTTCCTTTCCTTTCCTTTCCTTTCCTTTCCTTTCCTTTCCTTTCCTTTCCTTTCCTTTCCTTTCCTTTCCTTTCCTTTCCTTTCCTTTCCTTTCCTTTTCCCTTTTTCTCTTTTTCTCTTTTTCTCTTTCTTTCTCTTTCTCTTTCTCTTTTTCTCTTTCTTTCTCTTTCTCTTTCTCTTTCTCTTTCTCTTTCTCTTTCTTTTTCTTTTTCTTTTTCTTTTTCTTTTTCTTTTTCTTTTTCTTTTTCTTTTTCTTTTTCTTTTTCTTTTTCTTTTTCTTTTTCTTTTTCTTTTTCTTTTTCTTTTTCTTTTTTATTTTTTCTCTTTTCTTTTTTTTTTTTTTCCTTTTCCTTTTTTCCTCTTATTGGCTGTAGTTGGCATTGCTTGAAATTCCTTCACAGGAGTTGCAGAATCTCTGAACGAGGCAAAAGATGGGACTGGAGAGGGAGAGGTGGGTGTGTTCCTTGGATGACACAGGAAAAAAAAAAAAATAGAAGAAGTTTGCAGCCTTGCAGAGGCTGTGGAACTAGAAAGACTGGCTGGAGAGAACAGGAGGGAAAACAGCTCAGAGGAGCTGCTCCCTCTGGGCTGATACTTGTGCAGCTGAGCTACACTAAGAACACCATGATTGAGGACTAGGGGTTAGGAAAACGGTGAAGAGGGCAGTCTTGAGAGAATTGTGACCATAATTAAACAAGTTGTGGTCACTTGTTATCAGTCTGCAGCACTGGGCAAGAAATAGGAAGACTCAGCTCTAGCTCTCTGCCCAATTTTTAAGCTAACAGAACATTTGATTGGGGATTCTCTCCCACCCTCTTTCTAAAGCAATAGTTTTCTGTTCTGCATTGTTTTTAAATTGTCTTTCTGAGATTTGGTTTAAAACAGATTGTAGAGCTGCTCTTTTGCTCCCTCATTAACCCAGTGCTGGACACAACAAACATCCTGCTCCGATTTGTCCTGAGGCCTCACACACATCTTTAACTTTGCATCATACTTTCAAAATCCCTAACAGTTCAGCTTATGGCTGGATGCAGTCATAGGTCAGCTGTTCCCCTCTAATGAGACTCAAAGCAGGTCACTGGCCCATGCTACAACCCTTTACTGCTCCTGTAAGTCTACCTGTGATTCAATCCTAAGGATGCCCTGGCTCTGCTAGTGGGCACCTGAAGTTCAAAGCAATTCTCAGTCAACCCTAGAAAAGTAAATCTGTCCTACTGTACTTTTACTAATCCAGCCTTGAAATACTTTCTGATTTGGGCTAAAGCAGCAGTCTAGAATAACACTTCCCTCTGTGATTGTCATGCTCTGGGTTTGGGCAGACAACAATGTTTGAAGAGCAATATTTCTAAAATTCTCAATGAAACCATTCTGTAATTTACTGGTGTTTCCTTCCACTCCCAGTCTATTACAGACCTAAATGTTTTTTTCACAGCTTTGTTGGAAAATTAAACTATGGAATGACTGAAACTCCCCACAATCCTTTGTAGCTACTTTTACAGCTAGTTTACCCTCAACACTGAAGATCTGGAGAGTGTTCTTTTAAAGGTTCAACTGAAGTCCTCCAGAAGCTTTGAGATCCTTTGGGATGGAAGAGCTACTGAAGTCTTTTTGTTATTGCTAAAGAAGAACACATGGGTCACAGATCAAAGCTGGTGAGGCACAGTGAGGCCCAGTCTGCACCAATTGGTGTCTTGGGGCTGTATCTTGTCAAACTGAAGCAGGAATGTCAGAGAAGCTGCACCTCCAATCTGGCCTTCCGTACTGTATTTCCTCATGGGAAGATCCCTCTACTACTCCTTCTCCACCTCCTCACTCCCAGGCTTTCAGAGGCCCGGACTCAGACACCCAGTTCACTACTGCACAGCCAAAATGTACATCCAGGGAAAGTGACGTGAGACCTGCAGGACCTCAGCCAGCTTATTCCATCACTGCTTGGAAAACAGCCATGGCTTGGAATGCCTACATCCACCCCCAAAAAGCTTCTCTCTTTTATTCTGAGCCCCCACAGCCACCCTTGGCTTCCAGGTTATGTGTAGGCACTGAGACTTCCCACAGAAGAGAACAGAAGGGAGTGCAACTTCCATCTCCTAACCTGGAGGTGGAGAGATTTAATCAAGCGTGTTCCACACAGCTTAGGGCTCCTAGCAAAGGTAATGGAGAATAATAAGCCTCGTTCTGATCCTAAAGAGTTTCTCACAGAGACTTTCCCTATAGTCATCACACTCTTCAGGGACACAGGTTCACCTGCTGGACACAGCAGAAGCCTGATCTAACACTCTGCAAATCATTCACCTTCAGGCTCTCTCCAGCTCACACAGAGGCCATGGCTTCTGTTACATCCCTCTCTTTTTAGAATGACATCCAAGCTGCACTGAAAGACTTTAAATGGTGAAGAGCTTATGTTCCTAAACTGTCCCCCTGGCTAACCAGCCTCACAACTTGGAGTGCACACCCTTTTTCTAGATGGATTTCAACTACCAGCCACTGAAATGACTTCTGTATTAGTAAGCTAAACAGTTCAGGCCATGCACTCAAACACTGGCATGCAATTTGCTGCATTGTTAAACTGTTAGTGTGCTTCCTGGCAAGTTTTGGCTTGTGCCAGCTACTACTCTCCTAGCAACACCAGGGCAAAGTCTGATACCACATATCAGGGCATCATTCCCAGCAGGTGGTTTGGGCAAGGCTGTCTTCTTTGGGGGAGAAGAAATTTTATTTAGAGGGATGCTGTGCCACTTGCCCTCAGGTTAAGAAAACTGGCACTGGATCACTTTATTTACTAGTGTAGGTGTAACCTAGATTGCAACAAGACCTTTTCTTCCAGCATTGTTTACTATTAGAAATCTCTCTCCCAAGTGAAGTATTTGTAGACTGTGATTAAGTCAATTCTTAACTTTCTCTTATATAAACTATATTTTGAGTCCTTTCCAGTTTTCAGCATCTTTTGACAACTACAAACAGAAAAACAGAAGACAGGCTTCCATTGCTCCACCATGACTTCAACAACCATGTTTGTACTCCAGGTCCATCCCAGCTTCCTCTCCCTTTTATAAGCATAGCAATAAGGCAACAGACTCTCCCTGTCCTCACCTGTGTACCTCATTTCCAGGGTCAGAAATCCTATAGGATAACTGTACAACACACTGGTTTGGTCCCTGACATAAACTCCCAGGAAACTAAGAGTTTACAGGAGGCCAAGTTTACTCTTCTGTACTCCTCTGCTATTCAGGTTAGATATAGTTGTTAGTGGGACTGAAAAAAAATAAAAATAAAAATAAAAATAATATATATATATCCCTCTTGTTATTCTACCTATTCTACCAATACATTTAGCAGTGATGATGTTCCTAAACTGTTTTTGGTTGGTTGGTCGGTCGGTCTTTTTTTTTTTTTGGGGGGGGGTGGGGAGGGGAGGGTTCTAAAGATTGTTTTCCATGAATTCCATATCCTCCATAGTGACAGCATGTTCCAAACTTTCCTAGTTCCCTGTTGCATCCTACGTGCACTGTTACAAGAAGGTAGCCCTCATGTTTTGTTGTTGAAATGCAATCAGGAGATCCAGCTCTTCCTGCACGATTTGAGCTGACCTTGTTGTTTTTCCCATCCCCACTATTATGTGTGTGACACACAAATATTGTCATCAATGGCCTGACATTTTCCTAACAAATGAGTTCAGTACCATCAGGCTTAAATTTTAGCCCCATATCAACGTTAATGTCTGTATTTGCTGATTTTCCCCAGCAGGTACTTTCTGAAGTTTAACCTTGATAAGCTTTCAAGCCACACAATAGAGGTGGTGTTGATTATCTGTGCCTGTAACACTGCCATCCACAAGAAAGTTTTTGTGTTGCAGCCCACTTACTCTCAGTTGCTATGGTCTTGACCGTTCTGTTGTAAAGCAAAGATAACTGTACTACAAATGAAAAGATGTTTTTGTGTAAGGCGTTGCTTCTGAGCACAGTTCCAAGCTCAGCTGTACAGATCTACAGAAATGCCACTTGGTCACTTCATCTCTGAACTTTACGAGGACAGCAAGGCTCAGTTGTCCCTGTCTGAAGGGACATTGGGGGAACTGAGCCAGAAGCCACTACAGGGCACACACTGAAGTTACGTGAGCACGTAGACAGTGTCACCCTGTTACTACATCTGCTCTCATGACTCGGGGATACACTGATGCAAGCACTGCAGTGTTGCAAAGCAAATATTACAGCCTCACCAGCCCTCCGGTGTGACACAGCTGTCACAGCGCTGCCACACAATTGTCATCAGCTTGCTAAGCAACCTTGACAACAAGGCAGCGGCCTGTCAGTGTATGGCATGAAGGTCACAAGGCCAGATTTTCAGCAGCAACCTCCAGGACTTCTTCTGTAGAGCTCCCCTTGGCTGAGCAGCTGAGGAAGCCAAGATGTTCTCCAGCAAGCAGTATTTGCATGGATAATTAAATAATAATAATAATAATAAGCTGGGGGTAAGGAAAAAAAGCCTAAGCCTGCTTTGCAAGCACAAGTGCAGCCTGCAACTCTGACTGTGAATTTCCCTGTTGTCAGAATGAATATTCCTCCATATCTGTTGTCCCTTCCTTCTGCTCCGTGTTTTTTTCCCTCTCCTTTGCACTCTCTAAGCCAAAGGTGAAGTTTCAGAAGTTAAATCTGCCCCCTCTGGTAAACATCATACCTGCCACCTTAGGATCATATTGTCAGCCCTTGAAAAATGACAGGTAACTTCCACTGGGGCACTGCTGCTTATAGGGACAGCTCTTTCCTTCAGCAAAGAGCTAAGTGGCATTAAGTGTGGAACATTAGATAAAGTCAAGTAGGCAAGCGACTTATTGTGCTAACTCTTATCTCCAGAAACACCTTTGACATGCAGAATGTTTGTTCACAGTGATTACCTGGGTGGAGAGGTTATTGTTGCTTAAATTATTTACTTTTAAAACCTCAGCTATTTGCCTCACCCTCCTCCTGCTGCCCTGTGCACCTGAGCACTAACACACCTCAGCATAGCTGGGGAACACCAGGAAGGACTATAAAGAGTGCTAGGAGGGTGGCTCCTCAGGGACACATCTGACGAAAGATGTGAGACTTCCAGTGGGGCCAGTCATCAGCACAAGAGAGCAAAACAGTGTCACCTGCCTCTGCCATAAAGGCTGCTGGGCAGGAGTCCCAGAGGAGCAGAGGGCTCAGGTGAACATCAAGCCTGGAAAGAAGGCATATCCTCCTTCCCCACTCCTTGACCCTGCCAGATAAGAGGACGGAGTGAGTTTCTGCTAATTGAACAAATAGAGCTTTAAAGGCCTTATGCACAGTGCACAGGATGGATATGCTCTCTCCCATCCCTGTGGGTGTGAAGCAGGTCTGGCTTCCCCTTCCCAATGCTTGGTGTATCTTGGAGACTCTTGCACCATTCCTTCACAACTGGCTGAAGGGAATAAGAAGCAGAACTGAATGGAAGGACATGATTTTAGATATCCTGGTGACTTTGCTACCACCAGTGCATTGAAAAGAAACGCCTTTGGGTGTAGAAGGGAGATGCAAAAGCAGCACTGGGTTACTGCTTGGAAGGAGTCTGTGTTCCCTGAGGTCACTGGCTACACTCACATTGTTTTTTTATGGTGGACGGTTACACCCACAGTCTTTGCCCTGGCCAAACCAAGTTTGTTTCCTGGCCTGAAGTGTGTTCTGTGTCCTGGCCAGTTCTGGAGACCAGGAGTGATAGGCTAGGCTTCCATTACTGGGCTTCTCTTGGGAAGCTATTCCACACGTTAACAAAAGTCAGTCACAAAAATTTCCTGATATTCAGCTGAAAATTTCCTTTCACTCAAAGCCTTTCCATTACTCCAGGTATTTTCTTTTGGAGCTTCTCCCTTAAGCAGTGTATTTTGCTCACCTCCATCATCCCAAGATAAAATTTCATTAGTGTCTGAAAGCCCAGCTTTTCAGAACTGCCTGTCCCATCCCTGCCCTACCCTGGTTCACCCTCCTGTCAAAAGGAAGCATGCAGCTTGCCGTGCTGGGAGCAAGAGACAGATTTTCAGAAGTGATAGAAAGCCACAACTCCAGTGCAATCTCTGGGAGCAGCAGCTGTGACCATCTCCAGCTGCCCACAGCAAGTGAAGAGCCTGTAGTCCAGGTATGACTGGCCTGGTTGCTTCTACAGGCAGTTCTCATGGCTCCCAAAAACAACCATGCAGTCATCAGCAATAGAGTAACATCAGTATCACAGGCCTAGAAATATTTTCCAAAATATCCACACTGAATAGTGTATGAAAAGCAAACAGACTGGCCTTTGCATTCTGAAACAGGGACCCAGATCTCTGTGGTGGCCACATTAGTGATCACTACTGCATTTCAGTGTCACATTTACCTCTAAGTATAGCAGTGGCTCATTATATTTCTGGACAGCACCCAGCACGTTGGGGCCCTAGCCTCTGGGCATTGCCATGGTGCAGATAACAGTACTAACAATTAATAATACTGTCTTGTTTCCTCAAACTGTTAGAACAAGGAGCCAGTAAGAGTATTAAGCACTGTGTTTGTCTTTCCTACCCATGTAAATTTAATCCCAGTGCTACAAAGGTATTCCTTTGGGTATATGAAGCCTTAGGGACACTTCAGCTCACAGCACAATCAACTGTATTTCCCAAAATACATGCCTATTCCAGGTCTTTTGATGACTGTATCATTCAAAGAACAATTCCAGCATGATAAAAGAAAAAAAAAAAGAAAAAGAAAAAAAAAGCAACTTATTCCCTGGAGCTATTGAACCCTTGTTTCCTCTGCAGACCACTCAGGAAAATAGTCACAACACCTGAGTCAAACTCAGGTAGCAAATAGGCTGCATATGGTCAGATACGTGCAGACCATTGTACTACATTACGTGGGGCAGCCTAGAAAGACAAGTCTTTATGAAATGTGCCATGGCTTAAGCCACTCGTTTTCAGTGCTGTATTACTATCCTCTCAGCTTGTGTGAGCTGAAGGGTGCCTGTAGTAGTGTGAAGTAAAACAGAACAGCATCAATCACTTGCTGCAATAGTTAACTTTTAAAGAGGTGAATGTATACCTTTAATGTCTCAGCGGCTGAGAACTAGAAAATTAGTACAACTCTTTTATAATATATTCCCCCACCTCTGAAATGTATGCACCTACACATGTGTCTATTCTTCTCGTAATCAGGCCCACTTACTTTCAGGGTAAAAGTTCACCGACCAGCCAAGAACAGCTCCCAGATTATACTACTGTACAAGAACATAGCCTTGCTAGCCTGCTTAGGCTTGCAGCATAAGAAGCAACATCAAGATAGATGTTTCCAGGCAAGCGAGCATGCAATGAGAGTGCAACAAAGTCGCACTGTGAGGCTAGAAGTAAAGGCAGCTGGACCCATCTGGGTCCCAGAGACGCAGCACACTGCATCGCCTGAGGCTGTTGCACAGCCAGAACAGTGAGTTCCCCCATGAATGGGCTGTGCTATGAGGCAAGGCACGGAACAGCTGACATTATCAGAACATAAAAGTGGACAGAATCTCGTTGGGGAAACAAACAGGACACCTCCTCACCTCTTTTTATTTAGGGAAAAGACACACCTGCTTCCTCTGTGACAGTCCTGAAAGACCTCAGCAGCAGCTCATTGATCTTTGTCCTATTAGTCACGACAGGAGCAATTATGATAATGATGAGTGTGGTTGCTAGCATTGTAAACCACTCAGTAACGCAGTCACAGACGAAAGCATATACGGGCTAAGCAAACACTGAGATAACAAGCAAGTCTCTGTTCCAAGGTATTTAAAATGGAATTATGAATTATCCACCTTCCTGGTAAGCAGGGGTCAGATTATGTTACAGGAATTTATTCTGACTGGGCAGGGGAACGTGAAAGAATAAAACTTCAGTGGTGGAAGCGTCACGTGGAAGCTGGGTGAACTGCTCAACAGACAAAATGCAGCCCACAGGCCACCAGCTGGACAGTTCAAACAAAATCAGTTGTGGATCTTGGAACCTACAAAGTGCTTCAGACAGATTCATTTAACTGTTGCTGTGCATGTTTAACACCACAGAAAAAAAAATAAGTCCCCTGAGCTTTAGGTTACTTTTGCTTTCAAAGTGGGGATTTGGATAACTTTAAACTAGGAAGCCCTAAACCAAATAACAATTGCCTTGTGGGGAAAAACGTCTGCAATCCTGAGGTCTGGCACTTTCAGAAGGATGTAGGGGTCACAGGCTGCTTCACTGACTCCCTTCACAAAGCCCCTTTCTGCCATGCATGCACAGAGTATTTAGACAGAAGGTTACATGGGTTGGATTTCAAAGCAAAGAATGTCAGAAGAGATCTTCCAGCCGTGAATGGCCTCCAGATGTGGGTTGTTCTTCTCCAGGCGAGGGGGAAGGGATGAGAATGCCTTGCATTTGTCTCACAAAATTAAATGGAAAAACATTGTCTACTGAGTAGGCTGGGCAGGGAGAGAAGGTGGAGTCAGAAACTGGGCAGCACAGAACAGAAAAGCAGAACCACAGCTTAAATGGTTTGGCACATGTATTGTCCTAAAAGCTGTAGTCTCCGAGCTGGTCATTAAAAACACAGCAGATATCGGCAAATGGACATGGAAAGCACTGGATAAACCAAAAGGCAATTTTGTTTGCAGAAAGTATATTTTCCCCTTCCCAGAACTCAGCCAGGATCTTAAGTTGTGAAACGCCCATGGAGAGGCTGCTCAGGAGGCTGTGGCCAGGACTGCGTGATGGTTGAAACTGTGCTAAGCCACAACCAGCACGTTTCTGTTGCCAGCACCCAACAGTCCTCTACCTAGCTATCTTTTCCTCCAAAAAGATTGTCTGTAGACAGCCTCCTTCCAGCTGATTCATGCAAAATTACTCTCCTCGACTGATATTTGGCCCCAAGCAATGGATCTGTGCAAGCTGGAAAGACAGCGTCCCTGGGGACAAATTTTGCTCTCAGTTATTTCTGCAAATGTTCTACTCGTGGTTGCAAATACACAGAATCCAGATTTCGTTACTGATATGGAACTTGACATTTCCTGCTCGGACAGGTGTAACTGTTGGATCAGACAGCCAGAGCATAGGAAACCAGAGCATTTGTTCAGCAAGGGAAGACTAAGTCTGTCTTCTATCTCCTAAACGTCTAAGGGCATCTACTGCCCTGTCCGAGCTAGTAGGGAAAACAATGCTTTTCTCTTTTTAATAACATAACCACAGTGTTTGCTCACTTTCTCTCACATGGCCCTGTTTCTTGTTTATAATGCGGCCTAGCACACCAGTGCAACAAACATTAGGAATGTCCACAAGAGATGTCAGCTGTCGGTCTGCAGTCTCCTCCAGCTCATGGGCTCACTTTCCACCTCTCCTGCAATATCTGACCAGCTGTCAGATAATAAATTGGGAAGTGGCTGCAGGGGAAAATAAATAAATAAATAAATTGGGAAAAAAAAAAAAAAAAAAAAGAGAGAGAGAGAGAGAGATTTGCTAAAAATATAATTCCTTTAGTAGCCCAGACCAAAAGACCCAGCATCTCTTCTCTAACTGCCACCAGGTGTTTAGGAAAGTAATATAAGAATGAGAGAAACTCATAAGAATGGGATGAACTACATCACAACCTCCATCAGCCTGCTGTTGCAGGCACTTCTGATGCACACCTAGCGTTTGTGCTATTGCATTCAGCAGTCATGAAAGGAACTATGTTGTGCAGTTGTGCCTAACCTGCTCGTGCTTCTACAACATTCTGTGGCAATGAGCTCCATTATTCCTTGATGCGTACGTGGAAAATTAAATAGCTTGTTTGTTTTAAACCCGCTGCCTGATCATTTTATCAGGTGCCATTAGTTTTTGTGATACGAGACTGCATGAATGTTAGTTCTTTGTTACGTTCTCCATGCCATTCATGATTTCCTTTCAGGCATCTGTTTTCCAAGGCTACAACTCTACGCCTATTCAGAATCTGTCTCCTATTTCTGATAATTGTTGATGTCCTCTCTATTCTTGCTTGTGTTTCTCTAAGCTCTTCAAAGAAAGGACCAGAACCACTTGCAACTTTCAAACTTTCAGTACCCACAGACATATTCATATTCTCTCCTTCTTTCCATACTCACTCTTCACATTTCTCTTTGCCTTTTTGACCTCCACAGAGTCTTAAGACAGTTTTCAGCAAGCTGTCTGCAACAATTCCAAGGTCTCTTTCTCTGCTGGCAGTAGCTGACTGAGAGCTGCTTGGTGTATTTGCACAGTCAGGTTGTTTTCCTCCTTGTGGAATTCCCTTGCATTTGCTGCCACTGAATTTCATCTGTCAGGGAGTGCCTCGTCCCTCCATGCCAGGAAATTTTCTGCAACCCTTCGCAGTCAGCTTTAAATTGCCTCTCTGGAATGATTGCGGGGCAAAAGTAAACTGTTAACTTGCTGTTCATGTTCCTCTCCAGACCATTACAAGTATGTTGAATAGCACTATTGCTAGCACAGAGCCCTTAGAGGTAGTTCTGATGAGCTCTTTATTGAGACTGACCACTTGAAGGGCTCAGGTTGATGTTTGTTTTCTTACTTGCAGCCCCATCTGGCAGAGCTCCCCACACCTCCTTCCCACCTTTGAGAGTGGCCCAGTGCACAGGACTGCCTGGCACCAGCCTTTGACAGATGCAGTGCATGAGGACACTCTTGGTGATATCCAGACCTAACCCTTTTAATGTCCTGGAACTTAAATTCAACAAACCTGGGGATGGCTGAAACTGAACACAGACACTTAGTTTCTGTACTGCTGAGTTCGGGGTTATGCGAGGAAAAAAATGGAAATTTATGGAAAAAATTTCTGAGTTAAAGCATGGGAAAGGTTGGGACTATTCATGTCAGTGGAGGATGAGGTGCAGATCTGTACCATTCCCTTACACATCTTCTCTGCTCCCTTGGCTTGTCTCATGCCTGATGTGCCCCTTCCCTTTCTCAACAGCTGGCAAGGGCAGGCAAAGATGCGCTGGGCAAGTTTCCACCTGCTGTGAACAAGCCTGCACACAGACGGATCCTCCTCAGGCCATCCATCAAGAGTGGGATGGATCAGAAAACACATCAATGGGCCAAGTGTGGGCATAGCACACTCTCCACCCTCTTCTGCCAAACCACAGGCTCTCTGAGCCAGAATCGCTCAGAGCTTTGTCACCCTGATACTCTCCTTTGAAACACCCCAGCTCCTCCACATCCAGCCCCTCAGACTCCCCCAGCTCAGCTGGGATTCTGACCTGAAAAATCTGCCTTCTGCCCCTGAATTTGCAGTGGTAAATAACACCATGGTCATGCGGCCCATGCTTCAGGTGCCACACTGTCTCGGAGGTGAGAGGGGCCACCTCAGGGGAAAGTATCCCAGGCATGAAATGCCTCTGTGGTCCTTGAGACAGGAATTCCTCTCACACACGTGTGTTTTGTCCCCACCCCACTCCTCCATTCCCCCCGCTGCTCAGTGCAGCTGAAACCCAGTAGCAACATTGGCAGACAGGTTTAGTCACTGCACCACCTGGGTATCGATTAGACCTGCAGGTGGAAAACAAGTAATCAAAGCCAAGGTGTCAGCTTCACCAGAGGATTCTCCCTGGCTCCCAGCCTGGGCCTGGTGCCAGCCCTCACCCTGCTGCATTTCAGCATCCCGGCTCTTCCCATGGCAGCCTGGCAGGTGTTTATTCAGGCAGAGGCATTTCACTTCACATGTCTTCAGCTTTCATGGAAGGCAGAGAAATTCCAGAGCTGCTTTCCTGAGCAGCACGGAACAACCCAACACTGCTGACAGCCGGGACAGGCAGAAAACAACAGCCTCTTTGTGTCTAGGTCAGACCCTCTGCTACTTGTTACTGCCCGCTGACATTTCCCTACACAGCTAAAGGATTTTAAATTACAGTGACAACCTGGCCTTTCTTGTGTTCAGGGCTCAGCTTTACAAATAGCATGTGGCACCCAGCAAGGCACGGGCTGGTCAGCTGCCTTCAGCATCGGGAGTGGGACAACCAGCAGCTGCTGCTTGTGAGTGCAGTGGATAGTATAGGTTTCCAGGAAAGAGAAAGGCTGGGATTTCATGTCTCCAATGCACCCACATATTCTGCTCCCTCAAAAGGAGACATCAGAGACAGCAGTAAAACCTCTCTGAGAAAAAGATGAAGGTCAGCTACCAAAGTCTTTGCAGCTTCCTTGTTCATTGCTGTTTCCACCCTGGTTTCACTCTGCCTTCACTTGTTTTGGTGGCCATGACATGCAGAGGTGTCTGTTAATTGTCAGAGCTCCATCATGCCCAATATTTGGCCCATGGCATGGAGACAGTCTCTACATTGAGCTATGAAGGTGGAAACATGTAACTGGAACAATGGATGGAAGACAGCTCAAGGAACCTCCATAAGCAGCTGTGCAGCCTACAGGCATTCATTGCCTGGTTAGAACTGGTTTGCCAAGACACGCTGCTGCTTCTGTCACATGGAGCCTGTCCTTGCTGCAAAACTTGGAGGGGCCAAAGGAGACTGGGACCTCTCTTCTCCTCCACCCTGACTGCTTTTCTGACAGAAAAGGACTCTACAGTTAGGTGATACCTGTCATAACAGCTGCTCTGCAAGTGGTCTATGAGGCCAAAAGGCCTCCTTCTACATCATGTGTGGATAACATCGTCACCATAAGGAGTATAGCTAGTTATAAGCACATAGGTGCTCCTAACACATGGCTTGCTGCCTGTACAGCCACAGTGATGGAAATAGGATGTCCAAGTTGCCCATCACCTTGCCTGCATACTGCTCACCTTGACACACAGAGCAACACTGTGAAGAGGATCAGACCCTGCACTCAGAGGGCTTTTGCCCTGTTCTTCTGGAAGTGCTGAAGACGATGGTGCCTCTCATCCATCTGTCTTTTACCCTGTCTCAGTACACTCAATATTCACAGCCAACCTGGCCATTGCAAGTTATAGTTGGAGGTTATTCAGCCCATGTCTCATTTTGCTCAGCTTCATCCTCTAGTCCAATTAGGACCAGTTTTGTAAAGTAGATCCACACTCTTGCATATCACAGAAGATGCAGCATTTGTTCTCAGAAAGGTAGTACCTGCAGCTTTGAGGTTACCCTTAAGCCACCATCAAAGGTTCAAAAATCCCTTCAAATAGCCACATCCTCTTAAACATTTCTTCTCTCCACCTCCAAGAGTCCTCCTTCACCTGAGAGCTCTCTTTACCAGTTTCTCACGTCCTTTGCTTCAATTCATTCATTCTCATTTTCTGTTCAGCTGATCATGCGTCCTACAGGGATGGCAGTACCCAGACATACCTACTGAATTCAAGAAAGCCTTTTGTGCCATTGAGATACTTGCATAATTCTTCATAAGCACACTTGCAGTCAAAAAGCCCAGGATTTTCTGTGTTAATCATCCTCAGAGCCAGGCAATGTGGTGAATGTTCCCTTTTTCCTCCTCCTTATCCAGCTCATGTCTTCTCCCATGCTTCCAGCATGGAGCTGCACACATGGTGCCTCTGTTAGAAGGTTAACACTATATTTGGTTGCATTAAGCAAAGTATCACCAGCAGGTCAAGAGAAGTGATCCTTCCCTTCTACTCAGCACTGGTGAGGCCTCACCTGGTGTGCTGGGCCCAGCTCTGGGCTCCCAGTATCAGAAAGACTCAGACATACTGGGGAGAGCCCAACAGAGGGCCACTAAGCTGATGAAGGGAGTGGAGCACCTCTACTATGAGGACAGGCTGAGAGCTGGGGCTGTTCAGCCTGCGGAAGAGGAGGGTCAGGGGGGAGCTCATCAATGTCTATATCTAAATATCTGAAGGGAAGATGCAAAGAAGACAGAGCCAGGCTCTTCCCAGTGGTGCCCAGTGCCAAGACACAAGGCTGGAACACGGGACAAATGGGAACACAGGAGGTTGCCTGTGAACAGCAGGAAGCACTTTATTGTGCAGGTGACTGAGCACTGGAAGAGGTTGCCCAGAGAGATTTGTGGAGTATCTCTCCCTGGAGATCTTCAAAAGCTACCTCGGCATGGTCCTGGCCCACATGTTGTAGGTGTCCCTGCTTGAGCAGGGGGGTTGGACAAGATGACATCCTGAGGTCCTTCCAACCTCAACCATTCTGTGATTCTGTGATACTGTGTCTTCTACTTTGGAGGTGTCACAGACAGCCAGGAAACTCCTCAGTCCCACAGTACTGCTGGGACTAGAGCAATTTCTTGTCACAGGATTTGAGGCAAATCCTCTCAGCAATGAAAACATTCAGCCTTTGCTGTCATTACCACTGACAGAACCTCTCAGAGTAAAATATGGCTCTAAAATTTATGTATGTGAGAGGGATATCAGCAGCTCAAGATCTCTAAATGACATTGTCTGCCTGTTCCCTGGCTAAGTGCTGTATCGCATTGCAAGCTCTTCTCCAGCTCCGCTGTCCTTGTTAAGTTGCTTCCAATTTTCTTTCTTTTGCAAGTTCCAAAGACTCCCGCCCTTTGAATAGCTAAGTTTGGGTTTATTTTCCCCCAGATAATAGGTTTGCATTTTTCCAGTTTGAATCTTGCGTTATTATTTCCTGCCCATATCCTGCCTCAAACACAAGGGAGCCACGAATGTGGTGACTGTACATTACAAAAGGAGAAGGAATGGAGTCATGAACATTTTTGTGTTTCTGAATGCACAAGGCACAGAGAGGGAGCATGTGTGTATGAGGGGAAGCAAAGCATAACTTATGTTCCCTCTGAAAAGACCAATGGACAGCTGGCAAGGAACAGGGGAGCAGGGAGCAAAGAAGGGGGGAGACCTTAGTTTGATGCTCAGTCTCTGTACTGAGGTGACAGGTTTTTCCCCCTAACAAGTTCTTGCTTTACAACCACTTTCTTTACAAAATGGCACTGTTTCAATCCCTGATTCAAAATCAGAAAGGCTGCCATGGAGTCAATGCAAGTTGTTCCAGTTCTGTGCTGCTGTGGCTAAGCTCAGGAGGTGGCCCACAGTGTAACAAGTATGGATGTTTCCTCTTTCAGAAGGGAACCATGCCTCTGCAGTCACGGGAATCATTTCCCTCTTTGTCAAGGAATGAAAAAGGAAACCTAGAGATCCTCCCCTCCCTTTTGCCATGCAGCAGCAGCATGAGAGAAAGAAATTCCCAATCTCCTGCCTGCCCTCTACACTTTGATCAGGGACATGGAGCTCAGAGGCACTTTCCTTGTTGGCCTTATCACCCACCATGTTCATTCCTCTCTGCTCTGCTCTGACCCAGTCAATGCCCAGTCTGTCTTTACTTCTCAGCTACACTTCCCTGTTTTCCTTCTCCTCCCTCCTCACACACATTCAGACTTGCCTTTTCCCCTCCTGCCATCCCTTCCCCTCACCCCAAGACCAATACGGATACCACTGCCATTCCAAGCAAGCCTTCCCTGGGCTTTTCCTTTGGTTTAGTTGAGTAAGCAGTCTGCGGGCTTGGATTACTCATAAGCCAGTTCCCCTGCAGTCTCTACTGTGTCTTATCTTTCTAGGCTAGCACTTTCCCTCTTGCATACATGTAGGGCCAGTGATATTACAGTGCTACTTAAATAAGTGATATTGCAGAGAGTGAGAGACAATACACTTACTATTGATGCACCCTCCCAGATCTTATCTCTGGCTGCAGAGGGAGAATCCTAGAGCCTTCAGGACACCAACACCTACACTAAGAAGAAAGTCCAACAAAACTTCTGTGGAGCTGACAGCAGCAGAGAGCCCATGGGAGCAGTGCATAGTGGTCTATTATCAAATGTCCCATAACCAAACCTCATACACAGCATAAATGGCACTGCTCCTTAGCTAAGGTCTGTTTCTACAACCAATGACACAATAGCAGTCCATGGTCTGGCAGCTAATTCCTTTTGTCAGCACTGAGTGAAAGGAAAAAAAGAAAGCACTCTCATCTCATGCCATTTCTTGGTGCTCACAGGATTTTATTTTATTTTTTTCTCCACCAACACAGTAAAACCTGTTGGTGCACAGTGTGTACTGTCAATACAGCAGCCACAGAAGGCAGAAGTAGAAATGAGCCAGGAGCAGGAAAAAACAACAAAGAAAACCTCCTTGGCAGCCAGAATGGATGAGAGAAACCTTCATGAACAGGTGGAAAATACCACCAGCCACTACCTCTTTGATGTGGAATGGGAGAGGTTCTTGGGGAAAGTGACAGCTCAGGGCTGCTGGGGCTGAGGTACCATTTGCACGTTACAACCAAATGTCGTCAGCTACTGTGTTTCCAATGTAATAAAGGGAAGAGAGTGAGGCAGAAGTTAAAGGAAGGGAAAACAGATGTGGCATGCTGTTCCCTCGCTCTCACAAAAACAGGAGAAGACTTCATTTCAGATGGCTCTCATCTTACTACACCCTCTTCTTTTGCTCCAGAACGTGGAAGAAAGTTACATTTTCCCTGTTTCAAGTCTCTATGTCCAGCACCAGCCATCTCACACTGCCTCTTCCAGGTGTTTAACACCTCCACCTGAGGATCACATCCAGCCTATCCAACAGCTCCTGGAAAGGCAAAGCACTTCTGAGCTAACTGATCCACTGAGAGCTAGTCCAAACCCCTCAGCCAGCTATGAGTGAATTACCATTTATTCAGTCTGGCAGAGTCTACAGATCTGCTGCAGAGACCACAATGTGCACGTCAGTACTCCAAGACAGTGTGAGATGCCAGTGTGAGATGCCAATCCATGCACTGCATGGAGGAATCCACCCATCCTCACCCCCCTCTCCAACATGAGAATGAAGTGTATGGCCCGTCTCACATGCAGGGACAAAACTGAATTCTAATCACTATGAAAAGTATGGAAGGAATGCTCTCCTTATCTCATGCCCTTCTTTTTTTATTTATTTTTTAATTCCTGTTAAGAAACATGGACAACTTTTGGACTTCCCAGATGTGGTAGGTGGGATGCAGGGAATGCATTATGACATTGAACCCATCCATAATGCTTAACTCCTAGGGGGAACTATAGCAAGTCCTCAGCATCAAAGCTTTCTGCCATACTGCTCAAACGCTACAAACCCAGGGCATTTTGAACACTGTACCTATCACCTGCTTTCAAAAGGTCAGTCAGACTGGCAGCCCTAGCTGATTTTAGAAGAAAAAAAAAATATGGATTTTTCCATAGGTTTTGTTTTTCAAGCAGTTTACTGAAGAATTTAGGCCAGAAATCAGCCCTGCCACCAAAAAGAGTAAAAATAAAAAATCAGCTGAGTACAGGGCAAGTTACATCTGTTCACTGCTGACTGCAATCCATTCTTTTCTTGTACCACTGAGCTTGTAAAGTCATCTTCCCTAAGTGATGGAAATCTAGCATCCTTAGGGGGACAGGAGCATGACAACAAACATTAGAGAAATGACCAAAACCATAAAGGTGTGAATTCCAATATCTGCTTCCTCAGAGCACAGCAAAGCTATAAATAAGAGAACCATCACCCTCTCCTCTCTAGTGGATGAATGCTTCCATTTGAAGCCCTGCAGGGTCATGCGTGACAAATGCAGTTTATCACAGGGCTCTGAGATGTATCATATGTCTCTGCAAGTTACTGTATCACATGGATAACCCCAGGATACACACACAAACACATCAGTTACACCATCACAGAGCAGTATGAAACTTGCTGGTTTCTATTTTTTTAAACCCGCATATAAGCTCAGGCTCAGCCCCACCTTCTCTGTGTCATGACAAGTGGAGAAGTAGCAAACAGCATGGAGCATATCAATTCCACCTGTCCTGCAACCCGCCAGCAGGATGTTGCACAGAGCAAATAACACATCTAAGAGAGAGGAAAGGGGTTAAGTGTTTTCAGATGGAAAGCCATGCTGTTTAGACTGGGGGGACGTAATATGCAATGTGTGTTTGCAGATGGTTATCCAGACAAACTCACTTGCATAGCACGTGTATGTCCCATTGAATTCATACTAGAAAGCATCACAGAGAGCATGGGAACTCCGCTACCATGGTCTATTTACCCTGGCACCCCTCTCTAGAAATGATCTCTTCTGGATGCTTCCAGCTGAGCCTGACCATGCCTTCCCCATAGCTAACTCCACACTTCATCTCCTCTTCCTCCATTCCTCCTTTGATCTGGGCTTGTCAAAGTTTAATGTTTGTCTTTCTTATCTAATGTCAGTGCAGATGCTCTTCTCGTTACACCATGGACTACGGGTCATACACAGTAGTGATGTCTGCAGACGTATGGCAAAATAAGCAGACATATAGCAGCTGCAAGCTGTTTGTTTAGGAAGAGCTTCAGCAAAGGCTTGGCATGCATGGGAAAGTTTCACCCTCTCATTGCCCATGGAAATGCCAGTCCAGATTCCCACAGCTTAAGTTCTCATGGCTTTGACCTGACTGCCTCCTATTAGTCGGCATTCAGAAAATCCTGTGAAATGAGTGATGCTTAGGTCAAGGGACACCATGAATTACGGGGTGTGCATCTTAGGCAATTCAACCTTCACATGTCAAACTGGCAGCACGTTTTACACTTTAGATCCCGTGATGAGACTTTTCACATCACAGTTTCCACTGCAACCTCCCTTATGAAAACCACACACCCTAAAGGGAGAAGTTGCCAGAGGTACACAGAAAGACCAGCCTCTTCTCTAGATGGGTGGGTAGAGCTGGCTCTCCCTCACACATACAGAAAGGCTCACTGAGCTAGTGCTTCGTCCACAGACAAACAGTGACAGAAAACAAGACAAATGTCATCAACTTGAAATATTCTCCTGCCTTTACCTATCAGTAGGAATTTCTCTTAATTATACCCTGTCTTCTCCCTCTCCAGAAAGACAGGTGGATGCAAGGATGGAAATATCCCAAAATTGCTGCTGATATGCTCAGTGGAACTTGAGCTGTTCCCTGACCTCATCATACCCTGACGTTAGAGGGACCCCCTTACTTGCTTAAACCATCATCTTACCACCATGCAATGTTGCTCCCAAACAGGAGCAGTTATCTGCACCTTTGTTTGCTTGACATTCACTGTTACCCCCCTCACACCTAGCTTGACAGGTGGAGCAACAGGGATGAAGCCAATTGCTGGTAGCATAGCAGTGTTCCTCCAGGGCCACAGTCACAGCATATGTGACCTGTCTGGTTATGTTTCTTTACTCCTCTGGCCAGGCACCAGTTTTTCCAGAAGGAGAGCTAGGAAGAAGCACTCCTGTGGGCAAGCTGCTGCTGACACCACAGAATGCTGCTACCTCCCTGCAAAGAGCCTGATGCTGGCCATTGCCTGGCACAGCTAGAGAGCAACTTGTACAAAATGAGTTTGCTCTCTCTGGACAAAAACGTTTTGCCAGTCATGGGTCACTTCACACTCAGTTTCTTAGCAGACTCCACCAACCTTGCCCAACGTGTGTTTTAGATGCAGGTGTTTGGGCTGTTGGGTCTCAGGCGAGCACTTCTGCAGCAAGTTACCCTGTGGCTAGTGGGCAGTCACTTGTGAGCAGCTCTGGGGAAAAGAGCAAACCCATCACCACCAAACTCTGGTAAGTGGACCAGAAGGGCTGCTTTAGGACCACCTGGTCCAGAATTTTGTGTGGAGCTGAGCATCCCTCACTCCAATAAACTCTGATGGGAGAACAGGAAGGGGAAAATGGACAGTGCAGCTCAATGCAAATGCCAGCTCCTTCTGCAGGGTAAGTGAATGTATTTTACTTTCCCTGGATATCATATTTATATATATCACCAAAAAAAAAAAAAAAACAAAACAAAACAAAAAACAAACAAACAAACAAAATACATATTCTAATCCATATGTGATAAACATAGTTAGGCTTATTACATCCTTGGGGAACAAAATTCTGTCTTTATTTTCCCTCAGTGGCAAATTTCCCATGGAACTGTCTGGGCATAAAGTCTTTGCCCACCATATGTGTCATATTTGTTGCTGTTTCATCCACAGATCTGTTTTTAAGTTGGTTGCTACGGTCTAAAATTAGACTGGGACAAGACATATCAATAACACCAGAAAGAAGGAATAATTGAAATATAGCAAAGTTTTTTAATTTGTGTTGTCTTCAAAGAATACCAGCTTTCTTTTTTGAATAGAAGCAATGCAGCGTCATCCTCACTAAAGAGATAAAAACTTTTGCCAGTTATTTTATCAGTATCTGCTCATCCTTTTCTGTGCCTCTGCAAAGGAAGGTTTGGTTTCTTACAGTAGCAGATCACCAACTCAGTCACAGTATGGATCACATCTTAACCGAGATGCTGTCTCACAAACTTCTTCCTCCTTCTCCAGCATGTCGAGCACATCCCCATTCAGTGTTGCCTGTAGCATCCACAAGACAGCTACCTCACTCAATTCTCTGCAAATGTAAAGAATCTATTTTTAGAGGTCTTTAAGTTGACAAGAAATGCTGACCTCAGAAAACTGTGAATCACAAACTCCCTGTTCCATCTTTCCTTCCCATGCTCTCCTTGTGGAAGCAAACCACCACCATCTGGCCAGCTTGCTCTAGAGTCACCACCAGGCCAGAGCTGCATTTTGAGCATCTCTGCTCTTTGGTATGTTCCCAAAAGTCTTGCCCGTGCCCATCCCACAGGTCAGATTTGCATTCCCTCACACTGCCAACCTTGGCAATTTCTCTCTGTGCAGAAGAGGGCTGAGGGATGTGGTGACTCACCCAGCTTCACTACGTCCCATGCCAACCGGCTGTTTGCTTGTTTGAGGGAATTGTATTGTTGAAGTCTCGTTGCCACATTTGTAACTACACAATATTTTTTATGACAACCAGAAGTTCAGTTTTATAAACAGATGCTGTTGTGGGCCTCTATTACTCAGCTGGATCAGCGTCAGTCTTTTTTTTCCAGGCTGCGGTCTCTGTGCTGAGCTCTGAGTCAGACACAACCCTACACAGATTTCTTTGAATCGCTGGTTTCCTCCCAGTGACTCTTGACACCTTGCCAACAAAGCAGGGCGTAGCTTATGAAACTTTTTTTTTTTTTTTCTCCCTCGCTTTAAAGGCAGACTGATTCATAGTAACTCCTTTAAAACAGAGTGGAGAGACACCACCCTTGCGCACCACCGAGGAAACTTAAACCACCAGCAGGTCACTCCCCTTCACTACGGCTCTGCGCTCCGGCACAGCAGCACCGCGGCCCCGCACGCTCCTGCTTCCACAGGTGCCAGCACCAGCCCCAGCCCACACGGTAAGAGCTTCACTCCAAATCCTCAGCGACTTTTCTCACTCACGGGTGCCTGCTCCCCTCGTCCTGCAGCCCAGCTTGCTTTTCTCCCTTGCTCTGCCAGTTTGACTTGGCATACGAGCTCGCCACGGGATTCACCTCAACTTTCAGCATTTGCTTTGAAATCCAGCTGTGTTACGGGGTAAAACAATGCTGCAAGTATATAGCACTGGCTCCAGCAATGTAATTCTTACCTCCAGGGCATGTGCAGCTGGGACACCAGCTCTGAGAGCCCAGGCTGGGCCAGCAGTGACATGGGAGCTGCCACACTCCTTCGGAGCAGCACTGGCATTGTTTACAAATGTGGGAAAACGCCCGCTCAAAGTTAGGGCTGCTGGTTCAGCACTTTTGGCTCTTGCTCACATTTTTCTGCATGTCTCCGTTCTCTCTCCACTCCGTCAGTATTTTGCCAAGCTCTAATTTAAAACAACAGCCCTTGTTCCAAGTGAAGCTGGAGAGGCTTTGGGGTACTAGGGGGAGCAGCTCTCTCATGCTGTTGAGGGTCCCAGCTCCTGAAGCCAGCCCCAGCTGGAACATTGCAATGGGTGGAAATTCATGCTGCACCCCCTCCTTGGCAGCACAGACCCGGGAGCAGGGAGTGGTGAGAGGCAAAGCGAGGGAGAGTGTGGACTTGATAGGGTGTGGTGGGGGCAGGCACTGATGGGAAGTGTGGGATCGCGGAGACTGGCAGTTTTCCCTACTCACCTGCCTTTCTCTATGCAACCTCTCCCTCTCCCTCCCCGTCTACACCACTTTTCTCACTTCATCAGTCTGCTGTGGTTTGTGTCCTGCGGTCGAATCCCTGAACTATTTTTGAGGTCTGAGAAAGGGAGCGCAGTTTGCTGGCAGCAGGCTTTGGTTCCCGTAGCAGGAACCCAGTCCGCCCCTACAGTTTCATGGGGCTGAAAGAGCCCAAAATTATATTCAGCTGAGAATTGCTGGGGCTCAGGTTGGTGCTGTGGACAGTTATTACAGGGATGTCCAAGAAGCTGGGCTGACCATGTCTTGTGGCAGCAGGATGGATTTTGTGACTTCTCGAGGTCCCCTCTTGCTTGCAGCTCGGTCACGCAGGGATCCCTCCTGCCCAAGAAATAGATGTGTTTCAGTGGTCAGGAAGCTGCCTGAGGCAGCTGACAGTCAGTCTGGGTGGAAAGTGTTCGGGGGAGTTGTCATGATTAACAATGAAATCGGTTTGTTAAAAAAATAAATAAGTAAATGCTGTGGCCGCAGAGCAACTTTCACTCAAAGGCTTTGAATTCCTCAAGGCACCTCTGAGAGTAGCGTGGCCCACTTGACATTTCTGGATGGAGTTGGATTCTTTCCTGAGCAAACACAGAGGGAGCAAAGCATGAAGATCATGAAAGCATGGAGCTCGTTAGCTATCGTTCCTGTGATAACAGGGGGCTAAGTCAGCCGAATGTCCCCATGTCCCCACCCAGCCCACCTCACCCAGCTGCCAAACCTGGGGCCTGTGTGCAGAGGGAGCATGGGCTGGAAGGCAGCTTGCTTCTATCCGCCCCACTGGGGAGCAGCATCCAAAGAGCTGCAGCTCACTCCCGCTCACACGGTGGTGCCTGGAAGCACGGCCTGGCAGGCTGCTGCTGCTCACCCACCCGAGGAGCTCCTCGCTGCAGGCTCCTGTGGCCGGCTCTCCCCAGCTATGAGCAATGCCTGACTCGCAGACCGGGCCCTTTGTCTCGTGAGAGAGCTGGGCATCTCCGCAGGGCACAGGCTGTCCCAAGGCAGATGTACAAGAGAGGTGGAGCCAAGCCGCGCCCAAGAGCACGCTAGCGGACGGGGAATTTGGGATGCCGCCGGGAGACACCCAGCTCTGGGGTGGGTGCCATGGGGCTGCTGGTGCTGCCCGCTGCCCTGCTGGGGACAGGGGCTTGGAGAACCGGCCCTGCTGGCCTAGCTGCTGGTCTTTGGGTTTTGTGGTGTGTGAGCAATGTGAGTGCACGCGGGAATTGCTGCTGGGCGCCCTGGGGTGGAGCGGAGGTAGCGTTTTGAAACAGCTCTGGGAGATCTGCTGATAACAGCCCGTGTCTTTTTGGTGAAAGGCCCACCTGGGGGCCTTGCTTACCGTGACAGAGGAGGGGTTTGCTGCAGGCATGAATCCATCTCTGTTCATCACCCTCCCAGCTACAGGGCTGGCACATGGGAATGCAGGCTGCGTCCTTAGCTCTGTCCCCACTCTCACAGGGCTCCGCAGCTCCATCAGCCCCAAGCTGAAGATGTTACTCTTCGATCCACAGCATGTTTCTCCTTCCCACTGGCTGCCTGATGGGTGCTCTCTTCACAAAGGGGAAGGGACCTGACTAGTGCCCAGCTGGGGTCTGCCCTCAGACACTCAGGCACCCCACCAGGCAAGAAGTAGCACTGCTAGACCCCCTGTATCTCTCCTCCTCCCATACCCTTTGATAGGCAGATGACAGCACCGCCACACAGCACAACACAGGGCAGGCTGCAGGGTGTGGTACTCCCAAATTTTTTCCTTCCTGCTGTTCGCATACAAAGAAAATGATGAAAAGGGACTAAAAGCTGAGCATTCTTCACCTTTCCTTTAAGGCATGGAGATGTAAAAGCCCCAGAGGTGCACCCCCAAAAGGGAGGGTGAGGAAGTAGATTTCCATCTCCCCATCTAAAGATGGATGCTTAATGCAGCACAAGTCTTTTCTGCTGAGGCAAAGCACCACACACAGAAAAGGAGACTCTTCTCCATGGCCTTGCTGAATTGATAGCTAACCAGTAGCTACAGTGCTGTAACACCAGCCCCGAATGAATGAGCTGAGGCACCAGCCCAAATGTGACTGTACAGATCCTCTGCCAGTGTCAGTCATCCCATAGCATGACAAAGGGTCCAGCAGCAATTCCCCATATAAACAGCCCAGAGAGAAGTCTAGAGTACCTCCTCTTTTACACTGCTTTCTGATATTACTCTCCAGGGAGGGCAGCAAAGCAGTACATCCGGGGGCTGCAATCTAAAGCAGGATTTCTTCAGTCCCCCCGGGAGAGTTTTGGAAAGTACCTCCTGAGTTTGAACAGCTGGTCAATGAACAAAGGAAACCCGGGCCAAATTTACAGCTCCACACATCCTCCTCCTTCTGAACTTTTTGCAGCAGGGCAAAGAGTACATGGAAGCTGTTCTCTGAGTAAGATCAAATGTAGTCCATGCTCTGTCATGGTAGGGAAGGACAACTCTGCTCCTGAACCCACCCTCCCTGAGGACCGACCATTTCTCCAAGCTCTTAGTTAAGATTTAACCCTTTTCCCTCATAAAAATCAATCTGCTCCACAGGCATGGATGGGTATATGCCAACAATGAGCTTCCAGGAACAGATCGTGGACTAGGTCATCCCCAGGCATGCAGAGAAACACAATGGGCTATTGAGCACTGGGTGGCTGAAGGCAGGTGAGCAGTGGCTAATGCTCAAGGCTTAACTCTTGCGAAATAGAGGATATCTTTGGATTTGAGGAAATCTGGGGTGAAGGCCTTCATTGCCCTTTTGCCCTCACAGGGCAGAGTCTGCTTAAGGTGGGGAGTTGTGAAAGCAACTGCCAGGACTGGGTCCAGCGTCCACATTCTTCTCATTCCTGATCGACATCTCCCCTACGGGCCCCAACAAGCCCTAGGAAAAGACAGTGAGAGCCATGGGAGAAAGAGGAGTGAGCTGCAAAATGCTCAGAGCTGGGAGCAAGCTGGTCAAGGGGCTGCTGATGACCAGCTCCAGAACTCAGTGCCAACCTGCCTGCTAGCTGGATTCAGCAGCTGCAGTCAGGTCAGTGTGGTGTGCCCCAGCAAGGGGACTTGTGCAGAAAGCCATTTCCGTATGTAACATGAGCTCAAACAATCCTTGTCTTACATGGTTCTGCCAGCTCGTAGTAACTGCAGATGTAAGCAGCCTTCTCAAAGCCAGACAGGACATTTTACTTCATGACCACCTTTGTCCCCTTTTCCCCCCAAAGACCACAGCTCAAATCCAGGCTGCACAGCATCCTCTTGCTTGTTCTTTATACCCAGGAGGTGTTCTTTCATTCATCCTCTCTCCCCCCCTCCCCCCCGCCACCCCGCCCAATATGCTCTGGATGTTGAAAGAAAGACCCATTGAACAATTTTGCAATTTAGTCCTTCACTGTGTTTTCCAAGCTGGGTTATAGGAACAAGGACACCCTGGAGGCAGACTGACCCAAAAGCTCAGACTCTTGAGATGTCTAAGTCACGTTGACCTCAGTGTCTCATAGTCTGTACTGGCACGTTCAGAGGTTTTTCAGTCTTGAGAGAGAGGGACTCTATCTGAGGAGGAACCATTTATTCACTCTCATTAAAAATAAATATTATTTTTTTTTTAAAAAGGGACAATCTTTATCAAACTATCTATGTAAATCAGAGATTTGCAGTTTTAAATTAAAAAATGCAGCCAAAAACACGTCCAATGTGGGCTCCACAGACCTTCCACCTCTATCTAAAGGCTATAGCAAGGAAGAAAAGCAGGCACTCCCAAGAGAAACAGAGAAATGGTATGTGCACTTCTGCTCACACCACGCTGTAACCTGATCTTCCCTGTCAGAGCTGTCAGGTGGTTTCTCCCACATGGGCACTGTCAAACTCGTGCAGGTAAATATGTGCACCTACAAGGAATCCATGCATGAGCACGCATGCATGCACACACATAGTTCAGCTCTGCTCACAGAGAAACCACAGACACACACTCCCATTCATATGGGGAGCCACACCGAGCTGCACACACACACCCCTACACACGCCGTGTCATCTCCCAGACCGTCAGTCCTCCCACAGTTATTTCTTGCATATCTTGGCATCTTGTCTGAGCCCCTTCAAGTCCCAGCAACTCCCAGCCTTTCCCTATATCTAATTCACCCACCCAGGGACCATCCAACGCATCAGGGGCGAGGGTGCTTCCCAGAGCACCTCACAAGGTGCAGAGGATCACTTCTGTGCTGCTTCTAGCTTTGAGCTCCCCTACCCCACGCTGTCACACTCTGCCTGCCAGTCCCAGCCCTTCCACCGCGTGTCTAGTGTGAGGAGTGACAGTGTTTTCCTCCCGCATCGGCTGCTGGCTGCCTGCCCAGCCCCGGGCAGCTGTCTCTTCCCCTTCCTACTACCAAGTGAGCTCTGGAGTTTCTGTTGATGTTGTCACATGGCTGAACGCTCCAGGGTGGTTTCTTCAGGAGAAAATGCCAATTTCTCAGTGTCTGCCCTAGGAGCTCTGACATTTCCCCACTCTCAGATGAATCATGAGCATGAGAGCTGGAAAACCCTAGTGTCTCATTTTTTCTGATTCCCCCTTGCATCTGTCAGCAAGGGGAGGTTCGTTACCAAGGGTACATTCTCGAGGACGTTGTCTGGCCCCACAAGAAGTGATTCACGTGCTGAGGCTTAACCACTCCCTTAGGAAAGCGATTCACCCTGATCCCTTGGAGAATGTACCACCAGGAAATGCTTCCCAAGAACCACGCAAAATCTTTCATTTAATTAAGCTTATATTCAGTTTTAACCCCTGGGGCTGCTCTACTCTTTCCTTTTGTTTAACATTCATCTGCTACTTCTACAGCCTCGCTGTACCCCATGTGGTCACCCCAGACAGACAACACCCATGCACGCATAAAATTTTCTCACTGCCATAAACCAAAGGTCTCTATGTGCCCACACACGCCTCCTGCCCAACCCTTTTCCCACACATGTGAAATCTCTTTCCAGAGGCACCAGCCTACTCATCTACATCTCTATAAAAAGCATCTGACTTGTAAATTGAGTCAGGCCGGTCTGTCAAAACCAGGTTCTCAACAGCTGTGCTGGCGTACAGTGGTTTGTAAAAGCCTGGAGTCAGCAAGGACTCCAGATTCAGCTAGATTTAAAGCAAGAAGCAGAGCAAAGGTTCAAAATAAAAAATATTAATAATAAAAAACAAATCTGCTTGCTCAAAATTGTCATGAGCTTTCTAGTATCAGTGCAATGGGTCCAAAGTCACCGTGCCACGAGAATATCACAGAGAACGTCACATCTTTGCAGTCAGCCAAGTGGCCCTGGGCATGATGAGAATTCACGCTCATATCATGCACAGCGACAAGGCGTGTAATCATAGCAGGGCTAACATGAAGCCTTGGCCTCAGCTCTGTCAAAGGCAGATCTATGAACTCAGTAGAGTTTTGTTCTATCCTGAGATTTCTCCTACTTGATGGCATCATGGCAGCATTGCTATTTGTAGGCTACCTTTGCTGTGAGGAATGCACCAGTGACAGTTTGTGCCAGTTTCAGACAGCACCAAATACTTAGTCTTTTCTGTCCCATTCTTTCCAATTTTGCCCTTCCTTTCTGAGTGGCCTTGACCCTGACTTAAAGCACCAGTATTCCTGTGTCTATGGCCAAATTCATGTGCTTTCTCTGAATACTGGAAGATATATCCTACCACCACCATCAGAGACAGTGTACTGGTTGAGAAGGACCACTGATCTGACTTACTTTTGCATTTCTTATATTCTGTGGTGGCAGCCAGAGGAGGCAGAATTTCTTTCATCTCAGTTGCTTTCAATCCATGGAGATTTTTGTTGTGCTCATAAAGGTGTATAATCTTTCCCCAAGATGTTGAAAAATTGAATGTCTTAATCTCAAGGCACTTCAGGAAAAAAAATAGATTTTTAGGGGAGTTGCAAGTCACCACAGTGCTCACAGAAGGTGCAGTTTAGATGTCATGTGCTCTCTGGACTCTGTATGCTCTCCCTTCAGTCAGCATCTCTCACAGTACCTCATCAGTTCATCCTAGGAGAGGAAGTCCCACGCAGCAACTTCAGTTCAGAGAGGAGAAGAGGAATGCAAGTCAGACGACTCCACCCCTCAGGAACATTTCAGATCCAAAATATTTCAGATTTAATTGAGAGTGCTCCCATTTTTCAACCAAACAACCCAATCATTCCTGTGGAAACATCCTGTACACTTCCTCTCAACTCCTTTTCTCTGCAAGAAGCAAAGGACCACTACCTAATCTGGCTTGTCCTCTCAAGTAACCCACTCCCTTTATTTGAGGAACTATAATATGGGAATTATACTTAGTTATATCTCCAAGTGGCACTTTGCATTCCATCCTGATGCTATGCTAAGCTGTAAACTAAGGACAAGGACTCACTTATCTGGCCTGCCCTCCAGACAGCAGGTTCCAAAACACTTAACTAGACAGACGTTATAGGTGGCTACATCTTGCTTGCATGGGAAACCTTTGTCTTAGTTTTTAATGGAGTGCTTGACTGCTTGAACTTGAACTGGCTTGCTCCAGATCTATGTCTTGTTTCCTTGTATGTGCGCTCCTGCATGAATAGAGAAAAAGTCTCTGTGTAGATATAGTCTGTCGTGCTTATCTGTAGGCATTTTTGTGCTGAAGGCTTCTATGGTGATTTTTATTCATGGTTACTGTTGGTGGGACTTGCTATTTCTCCTCATCTGTCAGCCCAGCCTTCTGTCATCAGTGCAAGATCTTCTCTCTCGACTCACCCATGCAGTTCAGCAGGTGCATGATCTTGGCTCCTTCTTCCCCACCAGAATATCCTACCTCAGTAGCCATTCTACTCTCATATCTCAGCCTTGTTTTCCTTGGCTTAGCTGGAGTCTCTCCTTAAGGAGATGCACCAGCACGTTCACTGCAGGATTCACAACCTGTTCGCTTGACAGGTTCTTGAGAATCAGCCCTAAAACTAATAGTGTCCTGAACACTTTTAGGGTTAAATAATTATGGTTTTGAGAGCTTTGGGGTGAGTCAGTGGAAAAAAACGGCAGCTCTATGAAGGTTAAGACTGACTCATAATCCGAGAAGAGCCTAAGGAACTCCAAATCCAACTGCAGTTTAGAAAGGGGAATGTTAGAAAAGGCATTTGCATGCAATTGTGTCCTATTGCTCCAGCAAAGTGACCCCACCCTGTAGCGGAGAAAGATGTCTCACACTTAACAAATGGAAAGAGTATCCTGTCAGTCACCAACACTCTGCCAATTTCTCTGCATAATGGGAGGAAAAGTCCATGTCATATAGTCAGAGAGAGATGACTCTATTTCAATCCTGTTCACCCACTGTTCCTTTGGGATTGTTCTCCAGTGTTTTATTTAAAAAGCAGAGAGAGGTAAAGGAAGGGGAAAGTGAATGAATAGAGAGGGAGGCGTGTGCTTTAACTCACAAAGATTCAAAACTAAGCTATGAACATATATCCCAGGGGGGATGCATTTGATAGCATGTATATTCAGGGAGAGGTGCTGATGTTCTCAGGAAGTAGGTACACTGATATCACCTGAACTGACAGTGCTCTAAAGCAGTGCAAAAACCGGGCAGAAAGAGTAAAGGGAATAAAGGATTTGGTTTTCTCCTTTTCTTCTTCCTTTTTTCTTTACATTGAAAAGTAACATTTTCCCTCATTTTCGTTTCTGAATGCAAACAGAAGATGCATTTTAAAGGACTATTGTAATCCTTTAGGGTGTCATGAAAGTAGGTTTTCAGTCTTTCAAGTACAGGGCTTTTTTGAAGGTCCTCAGAAATAATCAGCAAAAAAAAACCTCCACTGAACTCATTTTTAAAGAAACATGAAAAAGAACATTCATCTAGGAAAGGAAGAAAGTTTAACCACTGTTTAGCAAAGGCACAGCAGGCAGGTCTGCCACAATTTGGTATATACATAACAGTAGACAATAGTGGCAATAGCATTTGTTACATTCTGTGTATGAACCAAGGTAATCAGAAACAAGGATGACAAGTATTCCAAGGGATGGGAGCATCTGACTTAGATGCTGTGTTCAAGGTACCTGCTGCAGCTATATAACTAAGTTCAGCAATAGCAATAGTTTCACAGCTCACGGTACAGTGGAGGTATCCGGGTCAGTTCCCATCCAGCACTGTAAAACCCCCATTCTTTTTTGCAGTCAAAGAGAAGAAAGGGAGTTATTGCTCAGACCAGATGCGTTGGTAGCCAGTGTATAGTACTGAGAAACCGGCTTCTAGCAATGCTAAACACACACAAATGACCATTACTACAGAGAGGATCTCCTATGGCTGTATTTCCTCCCTGATCATCAAGGAAGGCACTGTGACAAGACAGGCCGCCACCAGTGTCCAGGCCATCCAGGCAAATCAAGCCCTAGAGCAAGGGGAAGTTTTCTAGGGCAACCTCAAAGCAGACAAGCAAGCCAGGGCTAAATTTTAGAGAGTTCTTCCAACTGAGGGAAACCTCATGGTTGCCAAGTTCTTACTGAGGAGATACGAACAGTCACCAAACCTAATTTATCCTTCTAAAGAATAATCTTTCTTGGGTAGGAGGGCTGCATAACAAAGCTAATCCTGAATTTGGACTAAGTGCCACTGATGGAGAAGCCAGCCTGCCCATTGTAGTTTGTGGAAACTGTATCCCAAGCAGTGCAAGGAATAGCTGCAGGTCTTTAAAAGAATACAATCCCATATACACCCACAATGAAAGACAGGAGTGGAGAAGGTGGAGTCAGTGAGTAAATAAGGAAAACATTTATAGGACCTTACAAAGCTTTTTGTCACAGTTTGCATGAAAGACATCATGAAATATAATTGTGTTGTTCCTTGACAATGTTACCACACCCTGTACAAATTGTGACAGCATCAAACTTTACTTGAGTCACCTGGACCAAAATAACTTGACAGCCAACATTAATTAAATGCTTGATGCTGCTCTTCAGCAGCACTTCAGTATCATCCCTAGCAAGAGATAGAGCAACACAGCGCTGTGAAACTTTCTAGGAAGCAGTCTTTCAATGGCCACAGAGTCGGCCCAGCAAACTTTCCTGCCTGATTACTACCAAATTCCTGGAAGGAGAGGAAATATGCTCACTCACTTTGTGTGAATTGCCTGCACTCACTCTCACGGCTGAGATTTATTCCTTGTATTTCACATTTTTAGGGAAAAAGACAGCAGACTTGATAAAGAGTGTCACAAGAGCTATCTAAAGTACATTTCCTTCCCAAAAGCCTTGTCGTTCCAATGACATGTTCATCAATGATAATGAATCTTACAAAAGTAAAAGCTTGCAGGGTACAGAGGGAGGGAAAAAAAAAAAAAAAAAAAAAAAAAGAATTTGCATTACAAGAGAATCTTACTGCAGTAATAAAGTGAACTGCATGCCTCAAGTTTTAAAAAGGAAAAGGGTACTTTTCTTTTCAAAATTAAGCATCTCCCTCTACTCCAGAATACTTCAGTGGTGTTTCTGTTCCAGTTATTCTCCTTACATAGCGGAGCAGGCCATTGAGTACTGGGAGTCCCCCAATCCATTCTCTACCATTGCTCAGCACCTGATGTACCCAAGGAACACCCATTCTTCCACTCCGCACCACCTGTCAATGTCCCAGACCAGCTGGAGAAGGCTGTACTGCAAAAGGAAAAGAGATCAGGAAGACAAAATCTTTCCTGACCTCCGTGAATCCTGTGAACAGAAACTCTGCTTCCTGGAGTGTAGGCCTGCAGTATGTCACTTTTATTTTACATAACCACACACTAGTTTAAGCAACCTATGTATATACCCAGGCTATTTTTAAAATGCTATAAAGCTAACTACCCCTGCTCTACATCTCCTCCCAGACTGGTTCCTTTACCTCCAGGCTTTCTTTAACTGCTTGAGCAACTCCCTTGCAGATTTTGACAAAGGTTTTAGCTATGTTTTTTCGTGACTACATGCTTCCAGAATGGATTTAAGATCAACCTGCTTTGTCACACGTAAATAACGCTTACAACAATGGTATTCTTTGATTTAGCCCTTCCCTTCATCATCTCCCTCTGCTCTTGTTCTCCTCCAGAGCTCTCTGCATTAGCGACACCACCTAGGAAGGACGCCAAGATGTTGGTGCTACTGGCCGGTATCTTTGTAGTTCACATCGCCACCGTCATCATGCTCTTCGTCTCCACCATTGCCAATGTAAGTAGAGACCACCCTGGAGGAGAGACCTGGGGGCTGCTGCCACATTCTGCAGCAGTAGCCCATCATGCAGGCTGGTGGGTGCTGAGGTCTGTAGATGAAAGACATCTGCTCGCAAGTAAGAGCACGATGCAGCGAGTTCAGGGCATGCTCAGCAAGCTGAATCAGGGTGGTATGGGGAGGCAGCGTGTGCTTGCCATGCTCTGTGCTGCATCCCAGAACCGGCAGCACCTGAACGCTCCTCGTGCAAGCGAGAGGAGATCAGCAGCTGATGGCTTTGAAGCCGTGTTTATCATCCCATCTGGCTGTCAGGCTGTTACATAATTACACGCTCTCCCGTGCCCGTCTGTTTTTATGATAACAGCCCGCTCCCGGGAGCCGCCATCCACACACCTCCTAACATTTTACCCCTTATCACCACCCGCCAAGGCCCGCGGCCACACCACAGCCGGGCCCTGGCCCCGCCGCCGCCCTCCATCTTGCGACGCCCCGCGCGGGGCCCCTCAGCCGCGGGGCGAGGCCGCCGCCATTTGCCGCCGCCATTTGCCGCCGTGCCCGGGGCGATGGTGACCCCTGGCGGCTCCGCGGGGCCGGCCGGGCCCGGGACTGTATCCTCCCCTCCCCCGGTACGTTCCCCCCTCAACACAACGGTGTCATCCGATTTCAGGTTTGGATGGTGGGCACCACCGGCAGCGGAAAAGGCTCGTGGGGACTCTGGCTAATGTGCAATGGCACCTGCAGGCAGCTGGTAGTCAGCAGCAGCGAAGCGGGTGAGTAACATCTGCCTTTTGGCTGTGGCAGTGATTTGCCAGACTTTGGCGCACAATACCGAGGCAGAGTCCTGACCTCAGATCTGCTCCCTCTGTGTTCACAGCTCCCCTCAAAGCAGCACAAGCCTTTATGATCCTCTCAATCATTTTCTCCGTCATCGCCCTTGTCATGTTCATTGTCCAGCTGTTCACCCTAGAGAAAGGCAAGCGTTTCTACATCACTGGAGCCATCATGCTGGTTTGCTGTAAGTATGCACACCTTGAAATTGCTCTGCATGCTTCCTAGTGCCTCCGCAAGCACAAGTAGCCACATGTGTCTGCCACACATGGCCATCGGGGAAGTTGTCAGCCAGCTAGAAGTTTCCAGCGGACCAATTTTTGATAAAACATAAAGAAACTGGAGAGTGATATATACATACTTTTAATCTAATTTAGATAGTGAAAATATTTCCAGGTTTTCATTAGAAATTCTCAGTAAATTTTGCAAAATACCTTTGGGGAAAAAAAAAAAAAAAAAATAAATATATATATATATATATATATATAAAGTACTTCAGGGGGCAGGGGAATAAACAGTTAGGCAGCTACTGCTCATAGGATCCAACATATAGTGCCAAACTGTCTGCAGATCTTATTGCTGATTCCCAGTTATCAACAGTTTATTCCACATGGCACCCAATAAGCAAGCCCCAAGTCATCATGTCTGCAAGAGAAACCCTCTAGAAATAAGCCTAATGGGCAGCAGCCCCCCTCTTGGATGACACAAGACATGCATAGCAGCCGCAGGGGACAACATGACTTAAGATGTCCTGCAGCAATGCTGGTTTCTGTGCATTTTCCAACTCTCTGTTTTCCCTTCCTTCCCACAGGGTTGTGCATCCTGATTGGAGCCTCCATTTACACAGCTCGGTTCACAGGATTGCGGTCAGGGTTCGTAAATGCTCACCACGGCTACAGCTTCATATTGGCCTGGATCTGCTTTTGCTTCAGTTTCATCATTGGCATCCTCTACCTTGTTCTTAGGAAAAAATAAGGCTGATGGGAGTACTGGGGAGAGGGTTGGCTGCTGGAGACAGGGAAGAATTGCTCTGCTGAGAGAACTGTTGGGCCAATAGGAAAAAAGAAAAAGAAAAAAAAAAAAAGAAAAGAAACAGCCACCATCATCACTTCTGCCACCACTACAGAATAATACCTAACAAAACTAGAATCCTCAGAAACTCATTCACCAAACAGAGGGAAAAACAGCTCCAACTGATCTCTCACTCCTGGGGCTGCTGCACCAGAAATCTGCAAGTGACCCAGACAGCTGTTCCCCTTTTCTGCACAGTTACGCCATACCTTCACAAACATTCAAGCCCAGCAGTGATGACTGAAGAGCACCACAAAAAAAAGGGCTACATCTTTTTCCCTGTCTAGAGCCCTTCCCACTTACCTTTCAGTGTGCCTTGTGGGTTGGGCAGTGAGGCTTACAACTCCTTTTTTTGTCTATTGAAACAAATGGTATGGGCCTTTTGTTACAGTTTTATATATATATATATATATATGCACATATAAGAAGGTTAAAGACATGAAATTGAGAAACAACCCAATAGAAATCAGATTAAATTAGTATTAAAAATGCTACATGAACACTGCAGCAATATTTTTTTTTCTGTTCTGTTTCCTATCTGACATTCCCACAGTTGAATCAAATACAGTTAGGAAGGGCAAATATACAGACATGGATGATGGATAGAGAGAGAGAAAAAGAGGAGGGGGGGAAGGTACGTAGGGGTTCCTAATTACAGAGGATGCAGTTGCTCAATGATGCATATGCAGGGAGGGAATCATCTGAGTGTGTGTCTACATTTAAATCTTCTATTTAGCTCTAGAACATAGCAACAACACTGGAACATCACTTTTTCTTTTTTTTTTTTTTTTTTTTTTTAAGTCCTTATCTGTAGGCAGGTGGTTTTGTTTGTTTGTTTGTTTGTTTTTCCACATCGTCATCCAGGACATAGTATTAATTGAGAGCCCCAACTTGTGACAAAACTTGTCACAAAAGCAGATGCTACCTGAAAAGTATTCCCTAATGAGAGACTTGGAGAGATGAGACAGGACTTGTGTGTTCTGTTCCTTGCTGCACAATCTTAGGCCAGTCACTTAAACCGGTGCTTTTCCATCTGCCTATACCTACCTCCCAGGGTTGCTGAGATATTTTGAGTCCACTCTGTAATACAAGGTCCCCACGTGAAAAGCTGACATGGGTAAGTCAGGCATTGTTACTGCTGCAACCCACACGTTTCTGTCAGTTTGAAGAATCTCAGTTGCAAGCTGAATTTGTAAGGGACAAGAGGTCAAAACTTCCTGTGACTCCATCCATACCTAAAAGGCAGAGTATCTAAAAATGTATAGGTGCAGATTGTGCATGGGCCCTATTTACCTCTCCCCACGCCCTACCTCCAGCCCCCCTTCTGTTACATTTTCTTCTTATGTAGACTTTATCAATTTGGTGGATATATTCTATTACTGTACGTTGCTGTTTCATTAACAAAGGTTATTTCATATATAGTCATTGTAAATACTTTGAAATGCATATTTTTAACTTTAAGGGTATAAAAATAAAAAATCTGATTCCCTTTATAATAAAGAGTTTTGCTTTGGTGCTTTTTCATTAGTATTTCAGATACTTGTTAACAGGTATTCATTGTACTCAGTGAATCAAAGCTCATTCCTTTAGGAAGATGCAGAACAACCATGTTCTCTTTTTTGTCAGTCTAAAAGATCTCCCTTTTTGGAGAGGAGGAGGAAGCAGAACAACTGTTAGAGTTCTTGCTTGAGGCTCTCTGCAAGCTCAAGCAGATAGTGTGGGCAGTGGTAACACTCAGTCCTATAGCAGGCTTTGCTTCACATCCAGGAGAGCTGGCAGTGTACTTTCTCACTCTGGCTGAATCTCATATCTGTGTAAACTGGTGCCTAAGGTGCTGCAATATTTATTATGTCTAAGACCAACCCTCAGTACAAGTGATTCCTAAAGCAGTATCACCAAGGTGTTTGGGCCACTGGACTTGGTAGAGCTCCTTAGCTTTGTCTGATCAAACACAGAAGTGGGTCAAGAGCTTGAACAAAGAGTCCAAAGACCAGGACACAGGCAGGTCTCACCAAACCATGAGCACAATCCTATAAGCTCTGAGGTGAGACCTATCAGGAAACAGCTTGATAGGATTACTGTTTTTTTTTTTCTTGTTTTTTTTTTTTTTAATCAATTAAGCCACCTTAGGAAAATCTAAAATGCAGGCTAATCAAGGGCAAAACCATGACACGATACCTGTAGAAGGTGAAATTTCATCACAGAAGGACATCATATGCAGATGGGTGTGGAAAGGCTCATGGTGTGCCGTGGGTGGACATTTGCCTTGTCTCAGGAGGTACCAGGAATCTTGCTATGTCTCATCCTCTTGGCACTCCTAGAAGTGCAGGGTAAGCAAAGACTGGTCGGGCACTGGGGGATGAGGGTCCTCTGGCTACAGGTGGGGAATACAGGGAATGCTAGCCAGAGAGCTCTGCAGGAGTGCTTCCACTGCTAGGCTGGTATCTGTGCCCTGTTTCTAGCATGGCCCAGATCACACCTGACAATATCACACCTAACAGGATGACAAGACAATCCCAACTTTGTTGGGATGACCAGGACAGGTCACAGACAATGGTCTCGATTTTTGAACACTAGTCTCCTTTTGCCTTGCTTCATACTATTGTTGTTGGCAGCTCAGCAAGGGTATGAATGCTACTTGATACTCTGGGCAGCTTGGTTTGCCTGAAAAAAACACCTGGGCTTTTAGAGAATTGGTGCTCTGATCTATAGTCAGTAAAAATCGCTGGATCCTCTGGCATCTGGCAAACTTTGTCAACCCAGTCCCTTAAGTATAACCCATCCCAACTGAGACAGTCACACCTGGTAGGTCTCACCACCAGCTTCTCAGTCCTGTTACATTAGGAGATGGTGGTCAGGGAATTACATTTGGCCCTGGCAGAATAGAACACACCAAACAGAAAATCAGATGCCCACAAAACTAAATCAATTACAAAACAGAAGGAAGTTGAAAAGGATATGAGCAAAAAGAACTATTGGTTGTGTCATATGACTGGTGTTTGCTCAGAAAACGTTTTCAACACAACCTGGAGGGTCACTGACCTAGTGTCACACAGACCTGTGAGACACAAAGTTATGGCACTCCAGCAAGATCCATTACAGGAACCAAGCCTCACAAGGGCCTGGACCCAAATGGACTCCATTACATCAGGGACAGATCACAGAATCCTTGCACTGGGAAGAGAGGCCTGAAACAGAGGAAAAACAGAGTCCTGCCAGATGCAACTTTTCTGAGAGCCTCTAAGTAATGAGGATAAGCACAAGTTCTCCAAACAGGAGGTGCTTGGTGTAATGAGGTGTTGCCAGCTCCAACCATTTTGTTAGCCATACTTCGGAAGAACAAGTAGAAGCTGTTTCCATACTCACCACAAGGTAAGGAGAGCCGGGAGCTGTAGGAAGAGCTAAAAATGACAGTCAGACAAGAGACAGCAAGAAGCACTCTTGCTCTGACCAGAGCATTGAGCTATGCAGGCTGGAAAGAAGCAGTCCAGTATGTGCTCACATTAACAGGTTTGAAATAATTTATACATGTTCAGGGGAGTGTTGCAAAAGCTGCAGCAGACAGTTCGGGGAAGATTCCTTCTCTGTGAAAGACAGAAGCCAAAATCAGCCAAGCAAAGCAACTACTCCTGGGCTGATCCAAAGGTGGTGACAGCACTGAAAACACAAACGCAACAGCACCATTACAGAATGCAGCTGCCTGCCAGCACAGCCAGAATGGGAGAATGGCTTCACTCCCTTGCAGCAAAGACAACAGATGAAAAAGGAAAACCACCACCATCAACAACACAAAAAACAAGCATGCAGAGAATGGAGAGATGATGGGAGGCATTAGAGGTGATGCTGGGAGTTGTGTAAAAGATTATGGGTCACTTCCAGCACTTCAGTAACTCTCCACCCCTGACATCCAGGATGCAGTTATACCAAGAATCATTTAACAGAGGAGAAAGTAAGAAGAAATCAGCATGAAGTATTATCCCATTCAAAGCATATCCAGCCCAGGGGGCAACTGAGAAATATATGCTGTAGTTGTGTTAGTTGTTTTTAGAAGGCTGCCTAATCTTGTGATTATTTACATTTGCAGCTCTGCCTGCTCAGATAATAAGAACAGCCAGGGTACCAGTTGATTGCCGGAGGAACTGTGGAGGAATTTTAATCCTAGACCCTCTGTTCCTGCATTGCACAGTTGGCAAGGTGCATCACTGCGGGCAGCTCAGCTCCCAGACACTGTCAGAGCCATAGGATTGGATTAGGTACACCAGTGATCTGATGCATGATGACAAATATCATGTTGCACAGTTCCCCCAAAGTATGTGGGTATCTGGGATAAATATACACCTTGTCATCTGTTACACTGCTTAGGAAACTTGATTGCCTTTCTGCTTAACCTAGTATGGAAGGCTGTAGCTGGCAGCCTTCCTCCTTTCCACACCCTCTCAGGCTTCTAGGGACCAGAAGAGTCAACCCACAGGGTAAGAGGCCTCCAGCTAGCATATTCCTAGAAGCAAGATCAGGAGGCATGTTCTTCAGTGGAGATTTATGAGAACTCAGCATGTTTCAATTGATCTCCTAGGCTAACCTGCAATGAGGTCTAGGGGATGAGGCAGTGCAGTGGAGCTCTGCCCCATGAGACCTGCAGAACAAAACACAGTTAGAGGTGCTAAAGGAAGGGATGCTGGGGGTATTACCATTCCTCTCTACCTTCCAGATAAATCTACAGATGGACAGACACCTGACTTTTGGAGTCAGCAGATGTATATTTATTGTCCCACTCTGCTCTGCACTGGTGCGGCCTCACCTTCAGTACTGTGTGCAGTTTTGTGTGCCCCAAAATAAGGACATAAAACTATTACAGAATGCCCAAAGGAGGGCTACAAAGATGGTGAAGGGTCAGGTCTGGAGGGCAAGACATGTGAGAAGTGGCTGAGGCCCCTTGGTTTGTTCAGCCCCGAGCAGAGCAGGCTGAGGGGAGGCCTCATGGTGGCCTGCAGCTCTCTCAAGAGTGGAGCGGAGGGGCAGGCGCTGAGCTCTGCTCTCTGGGGACAGTGACAGGACCCGAGGGAATGGCATGGAGCTGGGACAGGGGAGGGTCAGGCTGGGGGTTAGGGAAAGGTTCTGCACCCAGAAGGTGGTAGGACAGTGTGAAAAAAATAAATAAATAACCGGGGCGAACTGTTGTAGCCATCTCAGTGCCAAAGATCTGCATGTGCCCTCTCAGCCCCTCGCTGACCAAAGCCCCCAGTCCCCTTCATTGTCACTAGAGGTCAGTGCAAGCCCGGTGATGCCTCTGCTAGAATATATCATGTTTAGAGGCATGAGCGTCCCCATCTAAGGCCAGTGCTGTTTTGTCGAAGTATAATTCAGAAATGGGAGCATGTCCCAGGCTCACTTGGCAGCCCTGAGCCAGGCTCCCTGCTAGCCTGTGGCACGTCACGTACAAGAAGGCATGTCAGGGGCAGCTTGTCCCACATAAGAGGTAACATAGTGGGAATATTTATCACCAGTGAGAAATCTACAGAGAAAATGCAAATGGAAGAAGAAACCCTACCTTACAGATAAAGGGGAATGAATGTACCCTTCCTAGCCATCAGGCCTGAACAAATGATCATGGCTCAATTCTCTTTGGCCACTGAGAGCTGTTTTGCACTTAAGGAGATAAATGGGTTTGTCCCTTACTCCTGCAGTTAATGCCATCCCCTCTGTTCTGTCAGAGAAGCCAAGGCAGAGAAATTGCATTGACCTGGATCAAGCAGGCTGGAAGCAGAGAACAGAGAGGGTGCTGGAGTGCCCTGAAGAGGGAGAAACTACAATCCAATTTGCAATGAATTTGCTGCAATAAGGCAAAGTTTGTATTTGCAGTGCAGTAAATCTAGAAAGAAAATCTAGAAGAAAAAATCATCTTTTCCACTTAAATTCTGAGGTTTCTGCAAATTATGAAACATTTCTTTGATCCAGTCACCAAAGCTCTGGCAGAGGTAAGAGAGGTCCAGGAAAGGGCACTGGCTTTGGGGAGTCCTGGAAGTTTTTGTGAAGCTTTGGAGAAGTATCTCCTGTCCCTTAACCTAATTCCTCAGGTGCACCTCCCTTACCCTCAAGCTGTTTTCAGTCTCTGCACACAGCTCCCTTAGCTGCCACCTCCCAGACTGCTTCTCTAGGAGTGGGAAATCAGAGTGGACCCGCTGTGCTCTTTATACAGTGCAATCTGGGACAAGAAAGGGAAAGGCTGTAGCTCTAGCAGGCAATTCAGAAGAGATCTTGGACGGGAGGGCACAGGACTGGAAGGTGTGATCCAGCTACCCCACAGCCTTCAACCATGCCTCCGTCAGCAGCAGAGAGCTCTTGCTGCAAGGGGAGGCAGCTCTTGCTGCCCCCCAACAAGTTCTGGGTATCAGCTGTTTAGGCCATGCTTGCTGTGTGCCAGCACAGGTGAAGCTGGTGGTCTGCTAACCCCTTGCCACCTCCCCAGCTGCTCTCCTGGAGTGCTGATGGCTTCAGTCATGCCTGCAGCTAATGAGCAGCAATGAGTGGTGAAAGGAGACAGGCCCCCAGAGAGAGCCTTTCCATATTACTTTCACAAAGTGACTAATAAACAAGGGCATTTGGGTCAGGATTCATAAGCCCTCAAGCAGATATTGGTTATGAAAAGTCAAGCAAAGCCACATCCAGATCCAGTGTGCTTTGGAGCAGAACCAGTGAAGCCCAGGGAGCAAAACTGGGCTGATCTGTAGAGCCAAAGGAACAGTTACTGCACATTGGCCCGTGAACATTCAGATGACTGTAGCTTTGACACATACTAAGCACCCAAGCTGAACTTCTCCCTTGCTGTTTCTCTCTGTCACGTTTTTTTTATTTTCCCACTTAGAGGGTAGGGAAAAAAAAATTTTTTTTTTTTGCAATATCTGCTTCTTCTAAGGAAAAGCTTAATGAAAACCAAATGCTTTCTACCATGACTCTTTATTTCATCCTTTCCTAGAATGACTTCTACCCTCTCCCTACTGCGGAGCTGGAAATACACTTGGCAGAACAGCAAGCTGGGAGTCATGCAAGAGCCCTTTGTGGCCCAGGGGATAATCAATGCCACTTAGACCAACACATATGCTATAGATAAACACACCACTTGCTCGGAGAAGCCCCAGTCAGGAAAGTTAGCCCACTCTTAGCTTTCTGACCATTCTAGCTGTGTTGCACAGGTCTGTAAACATCAGAAAAGCTTTTGTGACATAGCAGAGTCAGATCTAGGTGCAATGCAGGCAGAAAACTGACTGCATAGCCATGCATGTGTCAGGCTGGGTGGTGCCAACAGAAAAAATCTATGTTCCTACATTGTAACCTCACTCTTTTCCCCAGGATCACTGATCTTAATGGGATCTAATCAAAATGGAGCTCTTCCTTCATCAAAGTGTTCTCCCTTTGAGAAGGTGCAATGGATGGGAAGCCACAGAACCTGAAATTTTCCATCTCTTTCGCTGTCTAAAATTGCAGTATTCATGACAGCATCGTTCATACACATGGATTCATCTCAATTCTTATAGCTTCACATACCCTATTTTACAAAAGTTGAGAGTGTGGCTGCAACATCACATCTACCAGGTATGGGAAGACAGATTTCTCCTAGGAGATAAGTTATGACACATCTGCCTTCCGAATCTACCAAAGAACTGACTGTTGCCAGTATGCAGACCAGGCCTACTATCTGCATGTCCACCTTCAAGACTGTCAGATTAACAGTGTAGGTGCAACTTGTCATTTAACCAAGAGCACCCAATATGATCTATAACCCTTCCAGGTGTGGGCTCAACAACACATGCCGTCTCACCCCTGTAGCAGGTAAAGAGCCACACAACTTCCTTTGGGACTGCTTTTCTCTTGTTTCACAGTGCTGCCACCTTCCAGAGCTCCCACAGGTACTCAAAGACAAAGGTCTCAGCTTAAATCCTCAAAGCCATCAGTGATTGTCTTGCATCACATTTACCACTCTTGTCTACCGCAGGTGCACTCCTAATTCCTACGAGTGTTGATAGCTTCCAACAGCCCTTGCCTTTTCAAAGGGCACTGCAGACAGCCATTTACACTTTAAATAGATATTAAAATGAAGCCACCTGCACGCCTTCCAGTTCCCATACTGCAGAGCAGAGTGATGGATAATGGAAGTGTACCAAACACATCAACAGTTTCCACTAGCAACTGCTGCATGATACCAACTTCAAATATGGACAGGAAATGCCTTTTGATATCAAATGTAAGTTTCAACCCCACAAGAGTCTCTAAAAATAAGCATTTTATTCCCAGCCTTTCTTGATTTGATACTAAATGGATTGTACAGAAAGACCAAGCTCTAGAAACAGAAATAATATCAGAGGTACAGTTTTAATTGCCTGATCCTATATTCTTCTCCTTTTCACAGGACCTGCTGCCTCATTCAGCACATAGACATGTTCTTTCGATGAGGCTATCTTTCTTCCACGCTGTGGCCATACTTATCTGCATGCCAGCAGTGCACTGCACAGCATACAGAATCCTGCTCCCTCCTGGGCTTTCCGATTTGCCTTATTATTATTACCACTGAGCAGTCCTCAAACTCAAAAGGACTTTTGTCTTCCAGTCACCCCTACAAAAACAAGCCGTTATTACAGCCATTTTAGAAACAGGGGAATTGAGTCATAGGCAGATCACAGTCAAAAATCTGTGATGCTGACCCTTAACTTTGGGCACTACAGTGGCTGGCTGCCCCAGCACACAAAATGAAACAGCTTGTGGTCATTGCAGAACAGTTGGGTCTATGTGGTTTGCTCAGCATCCTGTAGAGTCCATGGCAAAGGCAGAGGGAAAAACCAGGATTTCTACAAACCATGGTAACATTCTCATCATGGCTGGTGTTACTCAGTCTCTTGCTTGCACACAGAGGAAGAAATAATTTTGCAAACATCTCCTTAAGCCAACAGTCGCCAGGTCAGGACATCTCACCTGGGAGACATTGGGAAAGTTCCCACTGATGTGAATCCTCTGGATGGGAAACACAAAGTCACAAAGATGAATGTCAATAGGATCAACTAATCTTATGTGCCAGAATCAAGACACCAATAGCCCACATGTAGAAACCTCCATTCACTCAAAGCACAGCTCCCATGGGTTTCATCTGCAGTGATTTCTGCAAAGCAGACCCCAAGGACTCCCATCAGCCCTTTTTCTCTGCTGCAATAACTCATGTCTGCTTAGATCTGCTTTTAAACAATTGAGCACAAGCTCTGTCTTGGCTGAGAACCAAGTGCTGCACATTTGCATCCCAACTTTACGCCTTCTTGCTCATTGAGCCCATCCAGATGGCAGGCTGTATTTGAGGCTTAATGATCTGCTTTCCCTCCCCCCAGTATGGGCACAGTAAATCACTGGCAAATCTTCCCGATGGTCTTTTAGAGGGAAGACAGATCAAATACATATAGTGTGTTTTAAAATACCAAGTCCTTGGGAAAATTATGGTCTGCAACATTGGTGAAGGGCATGGATTCAATCAGATGACATAAAATGCTTGCAAGTCAGCTTCCCTTGCCAGCCCACACTTCCCAAGTCCCCATGCCTGGGACTGTTTCCTTCACCTATTGCCTTCATTAGGCAAATATTTTGCCAGACCTGTCTTGCTCACTCAGCTCTTGGTCACCTCAGTTCCCTACCTCCTCCAAAGAAACTCTCTTCTAAGAAACTCTCTTCTAGCAGAGACAAGCAGACCAAAAAAAAAAAAAAAAAAAAAAAAAAAAAAAAAAAAAAAAGTAAAACTAGTCTGTTTAAAGGTCAGGTGCTGCTCACAGAGGCTGTTAGAGCCATGGCTTCCAGAGTAGAATTTTACATATCCAAGTTAGGATCAGGAGATGTACATGCTCATGACATGAGATCCAGCTGCATCTTCTGCCCACAAAGCACGATGAAGAATACAGAAGTCTGCTCGCAAGACCAGACCTCAGACAAAGGAGAAGTGTCTGATTTTAAGATATCTGTATGTGTGGCAATATAAGATAGTTTTGTCATTTGGCAAGAGGACAAAATGACACGTGCAATCTTGGTCACAGTAAATATCCAGAGGTCTGTGCACTGGCTGCTTTACCTGACTCCCCACAATAACACACAGAATGCTGTAGGACAGGCACATAGTCACGCTGAACTGTCCCAACAGCATTTATCAGCCTTAGCATGAAAGTCCATCTGTGTCCAGTCTGGGGACTGCTAGCTCATTGTCTTCAGACTTCCCAATACCAGCAGTGAATAAGGCAAAGGTTCGCACTGTTCGTTAAGGAAAGGCCCTGTGCTGAAATGCCATGTGCTAATACAGTCAATGATTTGGGATGCCAAAGCAATTTATTTAGGTTCACACCAAATTTAATTGTGCTATTTCCTGGGTACTCAGTTTTGCTCCTCAAATTAACTCTTTTTATCATCAAAAGACTGCTTTTCGGTGTATGTAGTATGCTTATAAAGAAAAATTCCCTCCTGTGAAGTTCACTGTATTTTGATCTACTTAAGATGGATCTGACAATAAACTTAAGTGATTTGTATGCCTTACACTAACCATCTGCATAGAAGTAAGCATCAGCCATAGCTTACATGTAATATACTGCACAAAATATAAATACATCCACATGTGCATTAAAACAAAATGCCAATGCTATTTCTCAAAGAACATGGGAGTAAGGGCCAGGGGCCAGCAAAATAATTTTCAGCTTTTAAGTGACAGACAATGGAAGTGATCCAGTCTTGCATCTCATAAGTACTGGCAGATTGGCCAGGATTTGGATGCTAACAAAGAGATTCAGTACATGGGCCTAGTTTCAATTAGCAAGCATGTGTCCATATGGTTCTGTGTGTGTGTGTGTTTATACTGAGTGTTCTTTCCTGTTAACGGGCACTGCAGAAGTACGGGCATGCATGCGTTTGCTCGTGCTTGTGCAGGTTCAGAGCTAGCTCAAAGGTGTCCCCGTGCACAGGCAAAATATACTGCTGACACACAGAATGTGGCCTTGTTATTAGCCATGACAAGACCCTGGAAATGCTGTTTTTAAACAGAATACCTCTCTTCCCTGGCAGGAAAACAAACCCAAGCACCAGCAGTGAAAGCATGAAGTCCCCGCCATGTGAGAGGTCTGCCACTGTGCTGGGGTCAAGAAGCAGCAGCTGGTGCTGGGACAAACCCCACCCAGGGAGAAAGGAGGGCCAAATACCGTCAAACCTACTCCTGGCAGACATATCAGCCAGCCCTCCCTGCTTTGCCTGTAGTCCTAGGAGGCAGAGACCACCAGTGCTTACTGCTCAAGTGGCTCATACAGTCTCTTCTTGAATGAGCACAGTGCCACCCCTCACCAGGGCTGCTCAGCTGCTCCAGCAGTCTGCTTCCCTCAGAAACCTCCCACATGGCCTGTGCCCACTGCTGACCCACAAGTGAACATGTCAGACCACACACCTGCCTGGATTTGTCAGCAAGCCTGTATGGCTGTGTGTCTTGTCCTAAGTACTTGTTTCACCCAGCTTTCTTTTAAAACAGTGCAGTTGTGAGCTCAGACATGCAGAAGGAAGAGACAAATGAGATAAAATAATTTGCACATGCTAGGAAATAGAAACCCAGTAATTTTTAACCAATTAATGCATCCTTAAGCTTAATTTTATGATCAGAGGGCTGGAGCACCTCTCCTATGAGGGTAGGCAGAGAGATCTGGGGTTGTTCAGCCTGAAGAGAAGGCCCCAGGAAGACCTTACAGTGGTCTTCCAGTGCCTGAAGGGGGCTTACAGGAAAGCTGGGGAGGGACTCTGTGCCAGGGAGTGCAGTGACAGGATAAGGGTCAATGGCTTTAAACCAAAGGAGGGCAGACTTAGATTAGATATGAGGAAGAAATTCTTCACTGTGAGGGTGGTGAGGTACTGGCATAAACTGCCCAGAGAAGCTGTGGATGTCTCATCCATGGAAGTGCTCAAGGCCAAGTTGGATGGGGCTTTGGGCCTGAAGTTCCAGCTCTTTGCCAGAGCCCTCCACGTAGTGCATGGGCAATGACGCTATGTAAGTGGGAAAGGGGGAGGGGAGCAGGGCAGTGGTACCATGGACTAGTGGAGTGGGAAGTGTAGGGAGTTATGTCTGTCTGACAGGGTCAAATGGCCAGGAGTGGGCCTGGGGAACAGAGCTGAGGGAAAGCATGAAGACTGGAGAGTTTAATGGGTGGGGTTAAATTCCAATGCTTATTTATTTTATAAGATTTTTTCCTCTCTCTCTTTGATGACGGGATGCAATTACAAACCTAAATTAATATGCCAAGACAAGAGACAACAGATGGATACCAACCAGGAGGGGAATAAGAAGAGACAATGAAGCAATTCTGGTCAGTCTGACAGATCGTGAGCTCAGCAGCCTCCTGCCAGCCCACATTCATTCATAGACACATCAATCTTTGTCCTTCAGAATGGGGTTTCACCATTCAAAGGAGATTTTTATTACCATCTTTGTCCTTATCAGCATTTTTACAGTTTATTTGCTCCAAATCTGGTAGGGACCAAGTGTTTAAAGTCTCACAATGATGGAATTCCTGGTAAAGAAAGAGACCTGAAATTTCGTAGATGAACCAGGGAAGAGGGCAGAAAACAAGCTCAGAACTCATGAGTGGCTGGGCCCCTGTATCTACATTGGGCCACACACAGCACTCCAGGCCTGGGGTCCAACCTGGAAGGGAACAGGGACTCCACGTAGCAGCTACATACACGGAGCTTGTTTGAAATGATTAATTTGCAGGTTCCAGCCCTACACCATGCTGGGGCTACAGAGGAAAAAGAAAAAAAAAAAAAAAGGCAATTCTTCCACCATGGTGATTCATTCTTCAGTGTTTCAGACATCACAGAGCTGAAGCCAACCACACCTTTTCAAGCATTTGCTCCCTCAGTTAAATACTGACCTAGGTACCCACAGCAAAGACTACTATTCTTCAAGAAGCTAACAACACTAAATACCAGTTTGCCTTCTTGTAAACTCTCTCAGGCCAATACCAAGCTTGTGATGGATTTAACTCTTTGGAGGGCAAGAAGCACTTCAGGGCTAAAACAAAGAAATCATTTAGTTGAGTTGAAGTCATTATTTTTATGGAAAGTAAAGCAAGCTGATCATTTTGATAAAGCTGAAGAATTCACTTCTTCCAGCATAATTCATGCTACAGGACCTGCGTGTACATTTTGGATGGCAAACAGCAGCTGCTATTAAATTCTTGTGAGTGACTTGACAAGCAATTAAAATTATCACAGCACTTTGGTATTTCTTTCTATGGAAGAATAACCCAAAGTGTGGAATAACCCAAATATCTGGCAGCATCAGTATCTTGCAAAGATGGGTTTACCAACTTTAAACACACATAAGAACAGGATGGAAATTACAGAAGACAAAGGTGCTATGCACCTTCACTTGAAACAGCATTCTCCCTCTGAGCTTTTCAAATGAAACTTGGCCACTAGCAAGGCCATCCACTCACTTTGCCTCTGACTTCACTGGGACCAAGATGTCAAGAATGACATCACAGAAAGGAAACTGAACCACAAACAGTCAAAAAGCAGAGGAGTAGAAAGACTATGCCATAAAAAGAGATGTGAATGATCAGCTTTACTTGGTTTCAGAAGGCAATAAGTAAGTGAGGGCTGCAATAGATAAAAATATCAAAGGATGGAGAAGGCAAAATTACTGCCTTGTGCAGGAAATGGAAGAGCATTCAATTACAATGGAGGCAGGTACAGTGAAATGTTTTCCACATGGCATATAAATAATGTGTGGAACTTATTGTTGGAAGATGTCATTCAAGCTAAGAATTTAGCAAAATGTAGAGCAGGATTCATACATCTTACAATGGATGGGAGTTTTAAGAGCTTTTTCTATACTGCAGGACATAAAAACAACTTCTAAGCACTAAGGATTAAGTAGAAAGTATCCCTCTGGGAAGGTTATCCCTAAACAATGTCTTGTGAGATACTCCCCTTTCCTCTGAAGTGCTACAGACAAGCCAGAGGTAGCCTACCTTATCGTGAATTCACCTACAGGATAATTCCAGGAAGGTATTTTCACAGCTGAACAGAGAAATTTTATGCTACTTAATCTGAGCCCATTGGAAACACTTAGCAGCATCTCAGGCTGCACTGTCAGGAGATCAATTATTACATCAATAAAAGGAATTAAGAGCCTTGTCAGAAAACTGTCAGGAAAGCAACAGCCCTAAAAGATACGTAGAGCAAATTTTCATGCTGTCATTGCTGAGATGGAAGGGGGCCCTCCCTCCTGTCCCTGCCCCAAATCCATGTTCCCTCCCTGGAGCAGGAGGGAAGCAGATTGCCAAGGGCAATTCCTCTCAGTTCCCCAGGTGAAAGTACCATTTTGTCTCAGTTCCCAATAATAGTGGAAAAGTCCCTCCCAGACTCAGGTGCACAGACCTACAGAACCACATGTGAATACAGTAAGTGCTGACCTTACATACCTCAGCGCTACAAAACAAGAGTAGCAGCCACAGCTTCATGGCTTAAGGCTATTGCGTAGGTTATTGAACAGAGAGGCTCTGCCTGCCTGCGGGGAGCTAAATTGGCAGTGCTAGAGTGGCTCAAGCAGCCCCTGACCCCACAACAGCTGGAAGAACAGAGCAGAGTTAAGGGGGACAAAGACTACTTTGGACATAGGCAACCCATCTCTTCTTATCAGCAGCTGTATGAGTGAATGCTACCATGCCTGGCTATGGCAGAAGAGAGAGAGGGAATGCAGATTGGTTTTTGAGCTGGATCCTGCAGTTTTGATTCACAAAAAAAGGAACACTTCAGGAATGAGCCTACAGTCTCTAAATATAAAGCCATTTGCCTGTAGAATGTAAATCACAGCCCTTCTATAGACACCAATGGAAAAACTTTCTGCCACACTAGCCCTTAATTCCAGACAACAGAGAAACCCAAGATTGTGTCTATTTTAGAAGTTCTGAACTGGCATTTTTATGATATTCAAAAGCAACAATGCAATGTCATTATTTCTCTGGAGCAAAATAATTTCTCTTTCCTCCTGCTCTCCTTACCACCCCAGAAATCTAAGAGATGGGCATAATGGGGGGAAAACAGACAACTATTGTCTGAAAGAATATAACAGAGAACTAGCAGTTGGGCAAGCTAGTTACCCGCTAGAGGACATGGACATATGTCCTCTGCACCTCATAAGCCAGCAAAAACCAGCTCAGCTGCTGAAAATTGCTTAACCCATTGCAATCTGCTCCTGATAGGAGTCTGCGGCACTACACCAGCCTTGTTCCTCCCCCTCCTTGCCTGCCTTCACACGTGCAAGCACACTGTTAGGAGGACAAGTTTCTACTTCTGAGTGAAAGGTGACATCTCTCCTCTTCAGCAGGGTTGTTCAGCAAGCTTGCAATTTAATCCAGGCTTTCAAAGCTCTCATGCTGTCCAATGGCTTGACTTGGCTTCCTACAGCTCTGCAGCGCTTTGAGGCTCTTTGTTCTGTAGGGATTTGATTTTTATTCTCTCTGAGATTGGAAAAGAAAGAATCTTTTTTTAGCATGTAGCTGGGGCTGGCTTAGAAGACTAAAGAAAGGCAAGGTCATCAGTTCAAACTAAGCCACATCATTGTGAAAATGCTAACAAGCAAGAGAACTAAGATTTTCTTGCCTGATACAAGTGATTGGGCCACAGAATGGCCATCAAGTGCATCACCTCTGCACTATGTCACAGACAGGATCCTAATGTCACCTACTCTATCACTCAGATCTTGCTACCAAAGGCACACCAGGCCCAGATGTGCTTGGCGTGCAATATCCTAACGTCTTCGTATTGATTAACTGTTCGATTTTCTCAGCAGCTTGTAAGGCCAGGTAATGGCTATTATTACCATTCAATGCAAGAGTGAATTATGGCTGATATATTATGCAGGGCACAATCAGGATGGTGATCTGAGATCAGCCAAGCTACCAGGCTGCTTCCTGGCCCCTGCAGATTCCACCCAGCTCAGCACCAAGATTAAGACTCAGCCCATGTCATGAGGAAATTTATACAAACTGCCTACCCACCCCTGCTGCTTCTTCAGACACCTTGTGCTGCCAGAGCAATATTTCATAAGTGACTGCAATCATTCTGTTAGCCACTAAGTGTACACAGGTAGTGTTTGAGTAATCAGATCGGGGTGGTGCCTACCCAGAAAACAAACAATACAAATCTACTACAGTTCTCAGCAGGATGGCAGGCAGGAGCAGCAGCATCAGGTTGGCCCCAGCTCTGCAGCAGATCTCCCCTCCGGCTGCTCCTTGGCTGGCCTTGGACACACCACATCATTCATAGTTCTGCCCTGCAACCACTGAGCAATGAGCTCAGTAGGGAGGGCCTTTGCGACACATTTGAACCATGGCATTGTACAATTACTGCTCCTTCCTGCAGAGCCGTCATGTAGCTGCCACAGCGTTCACTCACTGCCAGCATCCAAAAAGGACTACACGGCTGCTTTGCCCCAAAGGTAAAAGGCATAGGTTTATTAGAGCCATCTGGGAACAGGTTTTTAAACTCCCCTGGGTGTTCATGTACATAAACACACAAAAGCTTACTGCATGTTGAATAGCAAAAAGATCACATGCCCTCTCAAGCAGTATTTACTCTTTTCCTGACACAAGCCAGTCTCTTTCCTTCCTTCCAAACTGACCCTTGCCTCTTCCTCCCAAGGGGCAGCTACCTCCTTCCTCAGCTGACAGAAAAGGAAATACTTCATTGTTCCCTGTTGGATGTCTACAGTTAGCAGCTTTTCACTAGTCAGCCCAGACACAGACCACAGTCCCATTCATTCAGAGCTAGGCAGTTTCCTCCTAAGGTCCTGATTTCATCTGTACTTGGTTGCTGTAGGAGCACAGAGGAGAGGGATTCAGCATGACAGACATCCCAAGGGAAGTGATCCCATGGTAGTTGACTCTATTCTGTGATTTTTTAAAGGGGAGCAGCTCCTCCTCTCTAGACAGATCTGCAAAAATGACACCCATTGTGTCCTATAGTCTTTGGGAGACGTGTCCTATAGTCTGTGTGTCAAAACTGAAAACAGCCCAAACAAGAAGGTTTGGTTTTCACAGCCAGGCAGTGGGCTACTCCATAGCTTGCTAATACAGGGATCAGCAAACCTGAAGTGCAAGATCTGAGTCTAACGTGGGAGAACCACCTTCTGATCATGATGTCACTTGGTGGTATGACATGCGACAAGATGGCTTTCTGCTCAAACAAGAATGGCCAATCTGTTTTTTAAGGATCTGGAGTAACCAGACAGTGGTTACCCCAGCTAAGTTGCTTGAGAAGGGAAGACTAAAGGAAGGGTGGAAAACTCGACAGTACTGTGTGTTGACTTTTCATATGTCCCCCCTCTCCCCTTCTTCCAGCACCTTCCCTCTTTTCTCCTCCACAAAGTCAGCCACCTTTGGAGAGTAGCTAAAAATTGGCTTGTGAGCTGGAGGCTTAAAAGGAAATGCTATGGCAAAGTCAGAGTTTCAGTACATGCTAATTTGAAATGATTTCCAACTTCAAACCACTCCCTGAATTTTCTTTAACTGCACGGTGACAGCTTCCATTGCCTGCAGAGTAAATACAGCATTTCTCAGGCCAAGCCAATTTCCAAGTCAACATTACTGGGCAGCAGAACAATACCTTTTTTAATAGACAGAACTGGCGAAAATGTGTGGGAAAATAATGAAACAAATTGCACTAACATTTGCAAACTTCCCCCTTCAAAACACAGAGACACAAAACAAGTCTTACAAAAGGACTTACATATTTGGATAAAAATAAAAAATAATAATTTAAAAAAAAAATTAAAATCTTCAACGACCACCAGAGGGCTCTGGGTATGTCTGAGAAATGATCAGCTGAAGTTGACTCCTTAATTCATATCAAAAGACACCTGCTGTATGCAAAATGCCAGGCATGTCTCCCCATTTGTTGCTTTTCTCCAGAAAAATAAATTTTATTTTTAAATAAAATAAAATAAAATAAAATAAAATAAAATAAAATAAAATAAAATAAAATAAAATAAAATAAAATAAAATAAAATAAAATAAAATAAAATAATAAAATGGCATTTTTTTTCTCAACACTTTTTCTGGAGAAAATGCCCTTGAACATGCTCCCAGTAATGCTGTCTACATGTGTTTGCATGCAGGACTATAAACGACCTTGCATCTACTCAGGCTGAATACCAGAAAAGAGCAGACAGTTCAGAAAACAATAACAGAGGGAGGAAGGAAAGAGAGGGAGAGAGGGAGAGCGAGCAAGAACAATGTTTCCTTGGGAGAGCATCATTTGGGTATGTCTTACAATTCTCAAGGGTGCTGCACATAAACGCACCCATTTGCCAGCTGTCTAGGGGAAGAATGTGATCTCAGAGCCTCTAAACCTGGGTAAAGACATAAAGAATTCTCCAGCACAGCAGCTTTTAGACACTATGCTAGACACCAGCTGAATAAGCCAAGCTGCATAGCATGTTCCACTGAAGACAGTGGAATTAGGCTGGTGTCAGCAGGACCCATGGATACAGCTGCTTTCTAGTCCCACAAGATACCTGCATTTTACTGCAGCAAGTAATGCTGTTTGGTATGGTTTGGAGTAGCTCTTATTTGACTTTTACTTCTTTCCAAGGATACAAATTTCCTCCGACAAGCCCAAGGGATAAGTAACTAAATCAACTAATCTGGAGAAATGGACAGTCATGCGTTCAGGGTTACACAATGCTTGGGAACTATGGGAGGATCAATGGAGAAGCTCCTAAGGGATTATGTCTCTTACCTCTCACTGATTTTTGTGGTGATTCTGACACTCACTTAGAGAAGTGGCATTTAATCTTTAAACTGCTGACAGAACTGAGGTCTCAGGGTGAAACTCAGCCATATGCTGAGCAGTAAATAACTTTACTGGTGCACACACCAACAACTACTACAACTGAGGATGATGAAGGCAGAACAAAAACACCATGGGAATAGCCAGTAACCAGGAGTCCCTACAATATTTAATTAGTAAGCAGCTAATGTTGTGCTTCCTCCCCACTCTCTCAGGCAGAGCTATGTCCCCGTATCAGCTAAGTGCCAAAACCATGGACAAGACATAGAGAAAGTGGAGGTAGTTTGCATTACCTGTTGTTTATAAGGATCAGCCTGCAGTGCGGAGACAACAGTAAAGACAGCAATTCCTACCTGGACTAAGCTGCCTTGTCATTTCTTGTTATTAAAAGCAACCTCCAGCCAGAAGCAAGAGGAAGTAGAATGGATATTTGTTTATGCCAAACTGGGTTTTCCTAAATGAGTTAGATTGATAGGAATGAGAGCAGGTCATATATACAAAAGTATCCAGAAACCTAAAAATGCAGATAGAATTATTTATCTTAAAAAAATAATTTCTAAGAGAGGTAGGCATCTACTCATCAACCTTTGTTAACTAACTTACCTTGGGGCTTCAGTAGATCTCATGATAAACCAACCTTAGGCACATGTAGCTTTTCTAAATCTGATTTGGTATCTAAAGTACAGATGCTGACCCTCAGGTATGCAGCAGGCCAGGGGAGGTGAGATTATCTGTGTTCTGTAACCACCATTGACTTGGATTGTCCCCATGCTATCATACACTGCTACAAGTCTATAACCTCTGGGGCTGCATGAAACAGCCAGCACAGAGAAGTCTTAAAGTGTGATCTGCCTCAAAGAGATTATCTACCTGTACTCCAAGAAAGGATTCAAGAACCCACAAATAAATAAACCCAGGAGGCATCATGCATAGATATCCAGCAGATTTCTATTCTTAGAATGATTCTAGCATAAAATGTTTTCTAGTCTGTCTTGCTGATGAAGATAGTTCTTAAAACTGGACATGATGAAAGATGCCATAACAAAGAAAGTGCTATGTAAGATGCCCAAGGGGGGCACAATCAGTGTGTGTGAACAGAGCATGTGTCACAGTGTATAAGCAAACAATGACATTATGCTCATGAGCAATATTTCTCTGAGAAGCCAAGCAATATACTTGAAGAAGCCAAGCTTGAGTTACACATACTAAAGAGGTATGGAGGGTACTGATGACTGTGTTTACCAGTGAGGACATCTTTGAAAACGTTCAAATAAATGACATAAATATTTAATTTGTATTTTCAAGTTTGAATTAGGCCTGTGAGGTAAGATCCATCATACCAACTTTAGATATCTAAAAATTAGGCATCTAGACAAAACTAATCATTTGGGTTCCCTATACACTAAAAGAAACATATATTATATTCCCTATACACTAAAAGGAACATCCAGGGGACAATTTGGTGGGTCTAAACACAAAACAAACAGGAATAGGGCAGTACCACCCACTCATTGCTCTGTGAGATGAACATAAGCAAGATATGGGATGACCTTATGTCCGAGCAGAACTAGCCTACAGCTTCAGAGTGCTCCCAAGTGTACCTATGCATCTACAATAACAGTCTTAAGGAAGCTCCACTTTGCTTTCATTCTGTAGTAAAAAGGCTATGTGCTGGGAACAGTAAGTCTGTGATTTTGGTAACTAAAAGCAGGAGCAGCTTGAAGAATGTCTGTTTGAAAATCTAAGTGCAAAACACCTCTCCACAACAAGCAAGATGTATCCCAGGTGGAGGAAACAGAAGATGCTACTCCTTCTGGATCTTCTCCCTGCAACTGAGGTTGTATAGCAACCATTGGAATTAAACCATTTGTTCAGCATGTCAGATATTGCCCTGGGGGCATGGCTGGGGAGTTGGAGGACAGAGGGCTGGTGAAGGTGACAGCAGCACAGGTCCTCTTCCCAGAGGGATGTGCCCAGATATGCAAGTGTGACAAAATGCCTGAGATAAAGCCTTCCAACAGCTTATGTTACTGTAATGGGGAAAGACAGTGGTTCTGGGTTCCCTTAGATCTAGATTTTCTTGTGTCTGACATCAGTTTTTAATGACAAACTAATGCTCACATGACAACTCACACTCACACACATCCTGTGCATCTTCCACCACACAGCCATGCAGATCCACTGTACTACACAGCTCTAGTCAAACCCCATGTTTTCTCCTGTCTCTGTATGGGCACAAAGGCAAATTAACATGACAGAAACTTCACAAGCAAGGTCCTCTCTCTTACTACCTCTTCTAAGGGGCATCTTCACAGAAGATACAAAGGCTGGGTTTTATCTTAAATATTCATCTTCTAGCAGTGCTTGGCACCCCTCCAGTGTTCCTGTCCGTGCACATCCCATCATACAACACAGAGCAGCTGAGCGTCCTTCAGAATGTACATGACTTAGAGGATGAGTGAAAACACCTTCCTGCCCTCTGCACTTTAGCAACAGTCTTTTATCTGCACTACAGAGCTAATAATCCCACCTTTTCTCTCTTCCATCTTCTTCCTAGTGAAAAACTCCATGTATTACTGTAAAATTAGGGCTAATTTTGCATGGAAGGAAGTTAGAGGGATAACACATAGCCAAACACAAGTGCTGCTACATTGTTCCAACACAGAAGGAGTGCTTTGTACTAGAAAACAGCCGCAGTGACCAGGCCAGGCATCTCATAGGAGAGACCTCACATACTGCTCTTGCTGCAGTACGTTGCTGACCACCACCTGCAGTGCAGGTAACAAAAAGCACAAAATCGTTAAAGACTGCCACATCTCCCCTCTGTCCCTGTCCTCTCCTCCCTGACATCAAACCTGGAGCATCCTGGGGGAAGCCCCATCTGCTTCTCATTCCAGACCATGTCATGTCATAATTATGCCTAATTATGCCTCATTTAGCTTGATATGTACCAGATTGGGAAAGATGCCCTAGTGAGAACGAACATCTTGGACAGTTGTAGCAGAGAGGCGAGGTGAGAGGAAGTGTGAAGCAGAAATTAATAAAGGGACACGGGGTGCGCTGCCCAGCAAGGGGTGCCCGAGGAAGGAGCGTGAGGCCGGCCTTCGCCCCGCTGCCCCCCGCCGCCTGCCGCCGCCGCCCACAAGATGGCGCCCGCCGCCCCCTGATGGCGGCCCGGCCCCAGCGCTTCCCTCAGCCGCGGCTGCAGCACCGCAGCCCAGCCCCAGTCTCGGCGGCTTGCCCCTGCCCGTGAAGGGAGGCCGCCGCCTTGAGCAGTTGTTGTCCTGGCCGAACCCCTCTGTTTGCTCATTCCCACCTTCATGATTTCTGCCCAACCCTCACAGAGGCTGCTGGCTTTGTCCTGATAAAATAGGAGGCTTCCGCCGTTACCCTCAGCCCCAGGAAGGTGGTTCAGTGGTCCTTGGCCTTGGTTAGGAGCACAGCACGGTCTTTTTTTCTGATTAAAGACCTGTGTGAGGGATTTCAACTCTAAAAGGTGCACTTGTACTGCAGAAAAGCTCAGTTCCCTGCTAACTCATTCCCATCTCTCCATACAGCACTGTCACCTGCAGCTGTATGGATAGGTGCAGCACCTGCAGCTCCGAGACCAGGAGAGGCAGCTGATCCTCTCAGACCCATACTGGGAACCGCACGGCTCTACCATATACCCTGGTCACCATCTCTTTTTCTCCTTATGTGTCAGTCATAGATTGAGGCTGAAACACCCCCTGCTAGCATACAGGGACCAGCAAAATGTAAAGCACTACAATGTCCAAAAATGTCAGGGATGGCAAGCAACAGCACTTTGTTCAAGAGTGCTTGCTCTGCTCCTCTTGGGGCCCACACTGCAAAAGCCACAGTGGAATCCCTCATCACTGCGAGTCACAGGCAACCAAACAGCAACAGCATCACTGACCACGACAAAAAGACATTTTCACAAGGCATTTTGGGGCAGAGGAAATTAAACAGGGGACAAAACATGCAGAAATGGTATCTTCAGGTGCACTGCTTGCTTTCTGAAAAAAAAAAAAAAAATCCGATCTGTTTGGGCCACAGCTCCTGTGACTAAAATGGCTGTTGGGAGAGCCAGCGCTCCACTGTAGTCAGTTGCAGGCTGCATCAGCTGATGCAGGCATTGCGTCTGCAAAGCCTCTAGCCCTCCCCTCTGCCTTTTTTTCCACCTCAGCATCCACCTTCTGAAATCCCCACCAGGGAGACAGGTCCACTCTCCCCAGTTCCTTCTCTGAGCTCACTGCTCTTCTACCACAACAGGACAGGGTCATGTTCCAAAGGGAGAACAGGAGGCAAAGCCACCTGCAGTGCAAGCAGACAGGCTGCTGGGGAAGAAGCTGGGTGGCAAAGGAAGGATGATTTACTGGCACAAGCTAAGCCAATATAAACACTTAAACTGATACAGGTGTCTGAACTGTAAGAGATTGCCTGACTTAATTCAATTGTGTTTGTAAACCAATTTAGTTAAATCCATATAAAACTTGTGTTTAAACAAGCCCAAACAATGTTAAAATTATTAATAAAACATATAACCATAAAACAAATACAACTTACTAAAGCACCCTTTTTGCTGACAGGATATATCTTTTCCCCTCGTATTTCATATTCCCTCTGTTCTTTTGTTTAGAGATTGTACATTTTTCTGCATTGGTCCTGCCTCTATCTTTCTGTGCCATATAAAAATAGGCTGTCAAATGCATGTGAGTCCGCCTCTAGTATTTCTAACTGTTGTCTAAACTAGAGTTGGGGAGTTATTTACTCATTTTTATATAGGTAATCCCCATACACACACTATCGTCCCCTCCCCCCCCCCTCCAAGATTAAACCCCAAACAATATTTTTAAGTAGACTTTAAGCAAAGCATTTTATGCTGGATCCAGCCTAACCAAAACTTTCTTTCAAACTGACAGCTCTTAAAATTTGAAGTTATTTAACCAAAAGTTGTGGGTTTTTTGTTTGTTTCTTTCTTTCTTGTTTTCAGCAAACTCACTTAAAAAAAAAAAAAAAAAAAAAAAAAAAGTCCAGTATTTTTTAGGCCCGTTCCAAATCAACCAAACAAAAGCTTTTTCTATAAAAATATAAGATCTTCTCACAAATGCTCAAGTAGTGTGGTCTCTTCCATTCCAAATCCCTCTTTTTTTTTTTTTTTTAAACAAATGCATGATAGAATTAACAAATAATAATAATACATCACTGAACTCATACTTGAAATCAGCCACAATAGGACTAGCATAGAGGTACAAGTCTTCCCCAGACATGTTTTTCTTTTGTGATCTTTTTCTCATACAGAGAAGGAAATTTGGCAAGTGCTTCCTGTGTCTGGCTGTTTGCACACTTGCAGAATGGGCTGGGGCTACCGTTCCCTGGACCAGCCACAATAACCAGCAGAAATTGCTGCTGACAAAAATGAAGAAAAGTGGGACACATTTGGAAGAAAGAAAAAAGAAAGACATTAGCGTAGTTGTAGCAGACTTCTCTAATCTTAGCTAGACAGCTTTGAAGGAGTTAGGAGAAGCCTGGGATGGGGCAAGGTTTGAGGGGTACAAAACCAAGGTGGGCTGGGGCTGGATTGTAGGGAGGACACAGGAAGCAGTCCTTGGGCAGGTAGGGAAACAGGAAGCATTTAAGCCTAGGCATAGCAACAGCACAACTATGGGCTCCGGGATGAAGGAGGCCACTAGTGCCAAGTTGGTGGGTGGCTGGCTGGGACATGTCCCCAGGCACCTCTAGCCAAGACTCCAAGACTCCAGTTTGGTGGGCAGAAGCACATCCACTGTGTGATCCAACCTTAAGCAGACTGCACTCAGAGGCAGCCTCCCCCTTCCCCAGAAACCAGGCTGGCCTGCTACCCGTCTCATGCAGGGGCACGCACCTCTGTATTTTATACCCTAGGCAGCCACATGCAACCCAATGTCACTGCTGTCTAAAGAGCACGGACCCTTGCCTGGGGGAAGCAGTGTGTATACAAAATCTCCTGGGAGAGACTGTCACCCACTCACTGCCAGCTGTCCCAAATTCCTGCTCATTATCAGTGCCAGAGCCCTTTTCCACTGCAAGACAAGGCTACAGACTGGCACAGGGAGGTGGGACTTCACCCACCTTGGGTGCCAGAGCATGAGCTATCTCCTTAAAGCTGTGCCGGGAGGGCCGCTCTCCCCAAAGGAGAAAGTAAGCCTTGTGTACATTTGGCAGGAACCACAGTCCGTGGCCACCCAGCCTGGCAACATCACTGGAGGCCTCAAAGGGAGACAGTCCAAGCCGGGATTTGTCGTTGTTTACCTTGACATCCATTTGGATACACTCCAAATGTAGACAAGGGATTTAGATGCCCAGATTATTCACCCTCATGGCACCAATGCACAAACACAACTACTAGGAAGATTAGAGATATCCCATCTGCTTAAACTGCTCCCCTTTTCCTGCCAGCACTGATCACTCTCTGATAACCCTGATGAAGGGAATTTAAGCCCTGGTTGCACCGTGACTGGCATCAGCGTGATGATTACTTTCCCAGTGGGACACCCACACATACCCACACACCCCCAGCTTTGTGCAATCCATCTCAGCTTGGCTCATCACAGCATTAGCCTCATCTCTGCTAGTGGCACCCCACACCTCAACCCCCAGCAGTGGTTCCCAGAAGCTCTTCTTCAAGGCATTAGATGAAGCTGTAGCAGAAGGATGGATCTTGCCTTTTTATTTGTCTATTTAACCATACTGAGATGATCCAGATCATGAGGGGGAAAAAAAAAAAAAAAACAGCAGACAACAGAAGGAATTGCAGGAAATGTAGATCTTAGTTGTCCTCGCACGATTCTAAGTTGTTATGCTAGTTTTATTCATATTTTAAAATGTCACCTCTTTGGGTTGTAGCCAAAAATAAGTTCCAGTCCACGCTGGAAAATAGAAGCTTTGACCAAAAGTGTCTTTACTAAGCCTTAACTAAACCATTTGTTATCAGTAATTGCTACAAAATAAGAGACACTCTGTTCAGCCCTGCATCTCTGGAAGGAAACACAATAAGTAATTATGAATTTACAGTGCAATTACATAATCATTTAGTCTCAGGCACTTTGCTTAGTGTTAGACAGTTTTGTTGTTAAGCTGTGAACCCAGTGTGGGGTTTAGTACTTTTGCCTCCCCGTGCCATTCGGACCTGAGGAGCAAAGTCCTTCATGACTGCAAGTGTTCAGCACTGTGGTTCTGCTCCCCAGAAAGAGGGCTCCTCCCACATCCAAATGCACACCTTTGACTTGTGAACTGCCTTTTCCACAGACTGTGGGGATTTCACCAATGCCATATTTCCTTCAAATCCATTTTCTTGCCCAAATTATGGGTCTCTTAACCAAATAATGATTTAGCTCAGCCTGACTCAGTTTGAGAGCACAGATGAGAACACATCAGATGCTAATCTGTCTGGGAGATAGCCACACGCATATGCTGTACAACTGCAATCTTAATCCTTGAAGTACACACATCAGGGCTGGGTAATGCTTCTTTCTGACCCTTCTCCTGGAGTAGGCAAAGGGGAAATTGCTGTAGATGATGAAGAATAAGTGATGATGGCGGATGACTGGTCTAGGACATGTGTTCCAGTACTACTGAGGAGCAAGATGAATCATAGTAATCTTTTATGTTTCTCTCTTTTTGCAATAGGCCCAACACCCATTAGGACTGGTGGTTGTTTATCTGCTCTCCTGTCATCCCATCTCAATATCTCATCTATGAAAGTAAAACACAGCTCATGTTTTTATTCTTGGCAGGTAAACACAGGAACCCTTTACCTTCTCTAGTGCTTTTTGATGTCCTTGCTTATTCTCTTGATGGGTCAGAGGATGCCTTCAGTGCTGTCCAGGCAAAAAAATAATAATAATAATAAAAAAAAATCCAATCAGGCTCCTGCTGTATTCAAATAAATTGTCTTTTTCTTTTTTTTAATCTAGAAAACACTATTTGCCCTCTAGGGCTGACAGTTACTCACACACACTCAGAAGAAAAAACAAACAAACAAACAAACAAACACACTGAATTCTTCATAGTGAGCTTAGTGGGTAAGAGCAAAGGTATCCAAAGTTGTGCTTTGTGGAGGGTCACATGAAGAGTGGAGGGAAGAAGTGATGAGTGGATGTGCTCATAATAATGTTTATCTGAAGTGCTGCCCGTGAATGCTCAGGTGAAGTACCATGACAACTACCAGTATAAGACCCTTTCTAGACTTTTTACAAAGGTTTTGTGTTCTGCGAATAGCCTCTGGACTGCACAGAAGGAGCTCCTGCTGCAGTGGGATATGCATTGTTTCAAGGGAACTGCAGGATTTGTTAGACGAATGGAGTATGCAAGGAAACAAGCAGCTGCATAGAGCAGTGAGGACGATCTTAAAAGCTCAGTGCTTAACTGCTCCTAGATACTGCTGCTTAGTTTCATCTATTGTGTTACTCAACCCAACAACCAAGACTCTAATAAGCAGGTACACCCAGCTCTATGCAGCGAAGCAAGCACGCTCAGGTTGTAGGCTACACAGTAGGCTGTAAGGCATTGAAACTGCAGAGATGGAAATCATTACCGTGAGAGCACATATCGTCACTTGCTTCCCATGAGTAGAAATCCTTACAGCTCCTGTCGCCTCACCCCCAGTACCCCAGAAGACATTCAACCGCATTACGTAACAGGCAAAAAATGAATGCAATACAGCTTCCCAGCAGCAGGGCTCTCCTTCACCCTTGTGGGGAGTTTTTGGGCAGGGGCAGAGGACTTTTGTGTCATACAAAGCAAATTGCTGCTTCCGAGTTAGATTGTCATAAAAAGTCTAAGCCATCAAATGACAGACAAGGAATAAGATGGAAGGATGGCAGAGAAAGAGTCATTTGAGATGGAAGAACAATTTTGTGGGTTGGTTTTTGTTTGGGTTTTGAAGAATAAGAACATTGCTCTTTCAGCATATGATGCACAATAAATGCTGAAAGGCCAAGCAGAGGAAAAAGGGGAAAAGGCCCTGAAAACCTTCAATATATTATTGGAATATGAGAAGGAAAAGGTTTTGTTTCCATGGTAACGGGGTCTATGTTGCTTCTGCTTGAGCAATCTACCAGAGAAAGAGGTCTTTTCCTGTTAGAGATGCCAGTGAAATGAAAGATAATTACAGAGACCCTCTGCCTCAACTGGGTACATTTGTAAATATTCTACTTGATGCATTTAAGTGCTCAGATCTTACACAGCCCCCAGAAATGGATGTCTCCATAGATGAAAGAGAATGAGCTCCTGCTTATGTGTAGGTGTGCCACAGGCCACAGGCCCATGAAGGCTTGTGGATGTAGCATTTTTTTGCCCTTTCTCTGTTCTTGATCTGTGAATGAATGCAGCCCAAGGTGTCAAGACAAACTTAAGAGTTAAAATCCTTCTTGATTTCAAATTTTGGATTACAAAGTTCTCTTCTGAGATAAGAGGACTTTGTTCTCATCTGTCACCTCCAATTTCCCACTTATAAGTATGTAAAGTCCGAGGTGGTCCGTGGCAGCTATCTTGCAGCGGTAGCACAGCATGAAAAAAGTTCAAGAGAAAAAAAGGCATATGAAGTAGGAACTTAGGGGTGCCAAGAATAATGGCATAAGAGGAACTGGAACAGGATTCCAAGCACAGCTTTCATGCTCTTGCAAAGAACATCATAAGATCACAGCTTAATAAAAATTAATAAAAATTATTAGCTTTAATACTGACTGAAAATATCCATCTACAGCACACTTATAGTCAGAAGTCCAAAAAGAGACTGCTGTACATGTTGTAAAAGACAACATTTGCTCCAAAGAACTTAAAATCCACGTGTAAGACAAAGACTTGGATTTCTGTATTTTGCAGATGACAGTCAGAGATGAGGTGTAAGAGGTTGCAACATGTTGTCTAAAGTTACACTGGAATTTTGCAATAGAAGTAGTTGAATCTAAAGCTCCTGAACTGTATCAAATTTTTAAACTATATGAATATTTCCAGAACGGTATCTTCAGGTGTTCAGTTGCAAAATTCAGCAGGCATAGATCAGCTGCTGAGACCCATCATAATTATATAAATGGAGTAAATAAGGCAGCACAATAGCTCCATGGTCATGAGAACCTTATCCACAGTACTCTCCCCACTGTCATTTCAGAAAAGAAATTTTCTTCCAAAACAAGAAACAGTACCAAAACAAAACAAAAAACAGTAACAAAACCAAAACCAAACCAATAAACACACAAACAAAAAACAGCATCCTTCAGCCATAATAGTATATTACACAGAGGAAGCAGGAGAGCATTTACCAGCTGGAAGGAAGATATCTCAGCATTGATCAGCTGCAGTATAGTTACTCAGGGAGACAGCAACAGCCTCTCTCTCCCATATTTTAAGAGCCAGACCCTGAAAGGACATGCTGGGAAAAACTTCTCTTGGGGTCATCTATCTGGTGCCCATCCTCCTCTTTTTGCCTCTGCCTGTCTAACCTTTGGGAAAGGAACCATGGGGAGGAGGCAAGTGGAGGCTGAAGTGTGCTAATAGCTAGAGAAAACAAGTACATATGCTCTCAGGTGCCAGTGCCAGGATCATCAGCAGGCAAACAGGTTACAAAACTGTGCTCCAAATGAACAGTCTTAGCACCCCTGGATCCTGATGGGAAAAATGTACATAGGTGTGAGGACACACACAGCAGGATCCATTCTTTTCTCTGGGGAAGGAGCTGACAGTGAATGCCAATCACAGCCTGAAGCTGGCAAAGGAGTTACAGAAAGCAGAGCAGGCAGAGACCGATGGCCATAGATAACATCCCTCCATTGCTCTTTGCAGTTTTCCAATGCAAGGCTTTCCCTCCTTAGTTCTACAGGCTGGGCTCCAGTCCCTCTTTCATTCCACCTAGCCAGGTGCCAGTCACTCACCCCTACAACCAGCAGCAGCATGACACTGACAAATAGTTACAGCAAATCCCATGTGGCATCTTGTCCCCATCACAGGTTTCTCTTGTGAGCTCTTGGGACACACAAAATCTACACAACTGCATGTGTGTGTGCACTAGGCTCTGGCCTCAATTAGCTTTGTATCATTGTCATCATTAAGGAAATCATCACATCACCAAAGAGAGAGATTTCTTTCTCTGATCAGGCATCAGAACAGCATGGTGGCCATTTGAAGAGACAGAGAACAGATTTTGAGCCAACCACATACTTTTAATTTCTTTTCCTTGCAATACTCTCCATTCAGAGTCAAAGCCAACCTGCATGGATTTTCTGTAGGGCTCTTCTGCAGCTGTGCAAAGCTCCCAAAAGCCAATCCCGCAGGAGCACTTTCAGTAGCCCTTAGAGGTCAGGGCAGTGACACAGGAACATCTGGCATTTGAATTTCTGGTGGTTTTACCTAGCTCACAAGCTGCTCTGAATACAGAAGTAGTTTTCTAGTTTCATCTCCTGCTAGAGATGCCCACTAAACTGGCGTAAATGTCATATAAGGGTAGGGAGTCAGTGTAGAGCCTTGTGCACACCCTGCCCTGAGGGAAAAAAGGTTTTGTCAGCTCCACTCTGCAAGTGGAGCTGCACCGAGCCCGTAATCATCTCTCCCAGTACAAGCTAATAAGTGGGCAGAGAGCTCAGTGCCTTCTCCCTCCTGCGAGGACACCCCACCTGCAGCTGTGCACCTAGATAAAATGCCAACAAATTATGGAGGCGAGGCAGAAAATCATTCCTACAGCTCCATTTGCAAGATAATTTATAGCATCTGCTTCTGAATTCAAACAAGAGCAATGCTGCAGCCTTTCTAACCTGCTGCTCTTGCCGCACAGTTGTCACCATCTTCTAGCTGTTTGGGGAGCCTCTGTGAAAGGGAAATGCATTAATGGAGCACAGGCCAGCTATTAGCAGACACTTGTCCAGATTGTAATAGAGATCATAGCTTGTTTGCTTGCCCATGGCCTCAGCAAAGGGGTCAAGGACTGAGACAGGGTGACAGAGATGGTATTCCTGCTTCCAGCAAGCAGTGCTGGAACAATAGGCAGCCAGGAGTAAGGGGCAGAACAGGGCACCATGGTCTCTCCAGTCTCACACAGCAGTCACGGGAGATGTAGTAGTAATGTGCCAAGGAAAAGTGACCTAGGTGTGGTTTGCCTGTGTCACATTCTCAAGCTGGGAAACCCAATCTGTGTACTTCCTAAGCATAACCAGAGTACACCAGGCCACCCTGACTTTAGGACACAAAAGCTTTGTCAAACCTTAGCAGTGCGGGCTGGAGCTAGACTCTCTCCTTGCCTTTACCTGGTTGACTGAGGCACAGTCATTAGCACTTCCCCTTTGCAGGTCCTGCCTCTGTCTCTTCCTCCTTCTCCTGCATGCTCCTTCCTCAGTTCCATCACAGCTGCCAACCCCCGTGAAACCTGAGTTTTTCACCTACAGCTGGCTCCCAGGTCTTACTGGCAAAAAGCAGGGAAGAAGATGCTAATCCCTTTCAAAACAGGATAATAACCCCATCTGGGTAATCTGGTGCCAATGCAGAAGAGAGACAGGTTGAAAATCAGTCCAGCCTGCCATAGCAAATGCATTTTGAGTCTGACAGCTCTACTCTAACTTGGATATACTTTCCCTAAAAGTAGGGCAAAGAGTTCTTGGGAAGTTCACAAGTCCATACCTTGGCCACTGGAGTTAAGGAAGTTTTGTCCCCCTTCCTCAGCAAATGATTTGATTAACCTCTCTGCCCACAAGAGCTACACAAGACGTTCCACGTGGGCTGCGCATGTGCCACTCACAGAGAGATGCCCAGTGGTGGTTCTCCTGTGGTCAGGGGGGAAAATGGTCAGCAGCAAGTGCTGCCTCGCCGCAGGATACTCCTTGTGGTGCTCCTGCTGCCACTGGCCTTCCCTCCAGGAGCTCTTCTGCTCTTCTTCCTCCCTCCCTCTCAGTTTATGCAAAGTAGCTCATTAGTCCCATTAGCAGCAGAGCCATCTCTGATTGTTCATCAGTGATTCCTTTGTCGCCCTCCATCACTCCTGTTGAGCCTCATTAGTGCTGCTAGGAAGCAGGAGAACTGATAGGATATTTATAGGAAGGGTGGGGTGTTCTTTACACTACCGCTGTCTAATATCCATTCTCTGCTCCCCATCTCTCCCCTCATCCTAGTCCTCACCAGAGAGCCTCCTCCTAATGTGGGGAGTTGTCAAGGGTCTATATGAGATGGGACAGGACTAAAATGGTGTTTTTTGAGTCAGAGAAATGAGAAAGGGGAGCAGAGACAAGGGTGAGTTGGAGGTATGCAGAGCCTTAGTGCTTGATTGGGAACATACAGGCTGGGGACCTCAGTGGAGAGCAGAGCATGTGCCCCTCTGCACACACATGTTGGCTGGGATGGCAGCCCACAGATTAATATGAAGAGTTTGTGATGTGCACACATCCATCGTGGGGATGTCCGTGCCCTAGCTGAAGGCAGGGCAGTTTGTGCATGCAGTGCCTCCATCAGGGGCTGGGTGTGAAGGAGTATCCACACAGCACACCCACCTCCTGGTGTGTAAGCCAGTGGAGAGCTGTGCCACGCTCCAACAGCCCCAGAGGGAGCAACCTCCTTGGTTACTTACAAGAGTATTCCTTCAAGCAGCACTTAATTATGGAGGCAACTAGACAGGGACTAATCATTCACTATAATATAGGGGAGAATAATTGGCCAAAGGCAGGAGATAGTTTATCTGGGAGAAGAGCTAGTGTAGGGAGGAGGAGGCTGAAGAAGAACCACAGGACAAGGAGAGGAGGAGGAAGGAGGAACAATATCCTAAATCAGTTACAGAGTATGGACACCTTTATGACTTCATAAATGGAATATGCTTACTGTCAGCAATCTTTGCCTTTCAGCATCACAAGGACACCTCCCTAGCCACAGGCCACAGACCCTGATCTCACCAGCAGTCACATCGGGTGACATTTTAATATCACTTTACATCTCAAGATTGCGTCTTCCTTCCAAAGGGTCCCAAGGAGCTTTTATAACCTTTCCAGACACATAATTCATGTCTTTTGGCACTGAAATGGACCTTGTTCCTGAGAAGGACAAGCCAGCTCCACTGCTGTGCAGGAGTTTTGGACAGAAAACAGTGACAGCTTCTGTATCATTCTGAAACCATGGGGTACATGTGTGCATGTGTTAGGAGGGGTATTTCAAGGCAGCAGAGTGCAGTTGCAGAGGATGGAAGCTGGCCAGGAGCTGCGGCCAAGTCCTCTGCTGATATGTAGGTTAGCACTGGGGAGCTGTAAGAAACAGCTCTGGTGATTCAGAGCGTGGCACTCTTCCCTTGGCCTCCCTAGTGAATCACATCCCTACAGGGGGACAGACCTCTATGTGGCTGGGGACAGATCTTGAAAGAGGCTGCAAGCCAAGGTCCTGACTCGGGTAATTGTTCTGGATCAATGGCCAAAATACAGGCTATTGATCTTGGACAAAATCCAGCTTTGGGACATGGCATCACACAATTCTAAATCCCCTTTTTGGGTTTCAACCAAGTCCCACTGCCTTCCTTTCCTGTTCAGAAGGGTGCCTTGCTGGGAACAGAGGCTGCTTCATTCTCACTCTGCTTCTCCTATACTCTCCTTTAGTTCCTACTCCTTGGCTTCAGGTGATGTGAAGGCCCTGGGTGACACAGGTCTCCTGGTGGAGCCAGTGTGCCTCCTGGGCTGCATTACGTCCAGAGGTGTCCTGCACCACTCAGGGCACTGCCATGTGAAGTGCCATATGAAGCCTCCTATGAAGAGCCTTTCTTGCTTACCACTGAGGATAGTGCTGTCACACAGACAGGAGGCAGCAAGCACTTGGAAGTGCTGCTCAGCTTGGTCCTGTAGCTCAACCAACCTGCTACATTTTGTGCTTGGTTGGGAAGAAAAAGCTGCTCCTCCATCCAGCAGCTTGCCAGTCTCATTCCTACAGGCTTTAACCAAAAAAGCATCACAGAGAATCAACATCCTCGGAAAATTATGAACAAGGCCCACATGAGATTTGAGCAGAGCCCTTGGTCCCAGAAATGTCTAAGAAAATGGCCCTTCATTTCCTCAGCTGGTGCAGTGCTGCAGCACGTCCATCAGGGAACTCCTGCCCTCCTGTACAAACAGAGGCTGCTCTCTCTGGCTCCCTAAGCAGCAGGAGCAGAGCTTCCCCTGTCTTCTGCATCTTCTGTCTTCTGATCATCATGCATACAGTATTATGTTTGGATATCTCCTCCGCCTTCCTCATTCCTGCATCTCTCCTCTTGCAGCTAATTTAATTGACTGCCCTGGTTATGAAGAATCATGGTGTCTAGGAACCAGGAGTAATGCTTAGCATGACATTGCCATTTTCACATCCCAGAGCTGTGCAAACATTAACTAACGCTAACTCTAATTAGCTGCAATTCACAGGAAGGTAGGTAGGCTTGATATTAGCCCTCTTTTTTAGCTGATGACACAAAGATGCAAAAGGCTCAAGTTACTTATTTGTGTTGTGGAGCTGAGTTAAGCAAAAGAACCAGGATGCAAATGGACAAATACGTTTTCTAGGCCATTTTGCCATCCTAAGGGGCATTCTGGCCTCTCATATAACATACATTTGCCCCAGCCCTCCCTCAGGAACTGAGGACAGTTGGTCCTACCATGGCCCAGAAGTGCCTGTGCTGTGCCCACTCAGCTGAGGACCCCTTCCACAGTGAGTGCTGCCCTCACCCACTGACCCTGTTCACAACAGCATCCACTTGGCACATGCAATGCCACCAGGATTCAAGGAGGTTTCCAGAAGCCACAGCCATGCAATAGTAGAGCACAGACAACCCCATCTTCTGTTTTCCCACCTTTTCCTGGGCCTAAAAGATGTTGAATGAAATGGCAAAAGTCTGCACTGACTGCCCTAGAAGCTGTATTATTAGCAGAAAGTGATGCTCTGAAGCCCTGCTGTGGTCAGGTTAGCAATAGCTAGAGAATATATGCAGTTTATATGTGCTACAAATCTTTTTTAAACAGAGCAAGGCCATTGTGCAGCGACATTTCAGCTTTAGATATTGTAAGTCAATGCTATGCTCTTCTGTCCCCAGAAACTGCCTGTGCTTTCTTTGCTTTCTCTCTTGGTTGTTCTTCTCCACAGAAATTCAAAACTACCTTGAAGTTCAGCATCTCACACTTAGGAAAAGAGCCAGGAAAGTCTTTTCTCCTTCCTTCATTCTTTCTCCTCTCCCTCACAGCAGACCTTTCAGCAAGGTCATCAGCAATACTGGCTGATAGACACTGTGCAAGATTGGTTTGGTGGAGGTTCTCCACCAGACAACTGCTATATCAGTATTCTGTCTCAAAATACCCTTAAGCTGTTTCTATCAGCAGTAGCCCTGATCTTCACTCCTCTCTGGGCCACCACACTTCTGCCCACTCTGCTGAGGTAGGCATCCTACCCAGAGGTGGCTGCATTTCCCTAATTAGCCAGTTCATTGCTGCACCCCTGAACTGCTGGCTCTGGTAATTCGTGGGCATTATAGGTCTGCTGTAAATGAGTTATTAGTCTCATTGGGTAGCTGGCCAGAAGCTGCTCCTGTGGTCAGACTCCTAAGATGTTCAGTGAAAGAGCTGAAAAAGAGCAGCCGGGCTGCAAACTGCAGCCAGTGCATCAACCTACAGACTGAAGGGCAGGTGGGAGGTGAAGCCCACCCTGTTCCCAGATACCCCACTAGTGATGCATTCAGAGCAGGGTAATCCTAGCCTCAAAGATGTACCTACCAAGGCTTCCTTCCTTCACCACACTGCTTGGAGGGAGCCTGAGCTTTGAGATGACTGATTCGCATTTGCAGTACCAGAGGTCAAGGTCTCTCTTTTGATGCACAGAAGTGAAAGTTTCTCTGCTTAGTGTCATATTTATATAAGGACAGACAGGTTGGGGAAATATCACAGCTAAAAATTGATTGGTGAAAACTTTTTTGTCCAAAACCATGAATGAATGGGAAGAGAGGTCAGAGGCAGCATTGGCCAAAGCTGATGAGCCCTGAGTGGAACAAGATGCTACTGTACCTTTCCTCTTCCTTCATATAGTTTTGTTCCCATGAAAAACCTGGGCAAGCACAGATCTGGAGTACGGTGGGCAGTTCTGGTCCCTGCTCCCCAGGAGGCACAGAGAAGAGCTGGGGGAAGGAGCCGGCACCTTGGGAGGAGAGAAAAACACCTGGGGTCTTCACTTTGGAGAGGAGGATGTGAGGGAGTTTTATAGTCACACCAAGAGAGCAGCTGAGGTGAAAGCAGAACTGTTACTCACCAGATCCCATGCTCCTAGAATGAGAGCACTCCCTGAAACAAGTAAGACATTGGTTAAAATCAGGGGAAAAAATATTTAAGGTGAATAACTGGGAACATCTGGACTTTGCTGTCCCAGGAGGCAGTGAGAGCAGCCATTGTCAGCAGTGTCATAGACCCATGAATGCAGGATCTAGAACCTCTGTAAGAACTGACTCCTTTGTGCAGACACAAAACTTCTCCTTCCCTACCTTCTGCCGTAGCCTCATACAGGAGGGCTTGAGCCTGAAATCAGCAGGGATGTGCCTGAGCAGAAGCAGTAAAGAAGCGATTTTGCCTCCAGGCAGTGAGTGTGCATCCCCAGAGTCTCTGAGAGAAAATGGCATGCGGGAAAATGTGTGTAGGGACTACAGACTCAGAGTTATCTGGGCACCTTGAAGTCTAGCCAGGCACTTAGGAAAGTAAAGTTGCAGTCGCTTCCAGTCTCCCTAGGAAGATAAGCTTTGGGTCCAGCCAGGAGCCAGGCTCTTTTCCATCTGCCAGCTGGGGTGAAGGCTTTGCTTCTCCTTGTAGCACTAGCCCAACCCTCAGCTCCTTTCTAGACGTATTTAGAAAGCAGTGCTCAGTCTGACAGCTGTCTTGCAGCTCACACATGAATTAGAGCCAGAGTTTACAGAGAAAGAAGACAAGGAGGAATATATATAGTTTGTAGAGTCTCTCTCCCCTCATTCACAGCCTGCCTTTTAATATTCCTCATGCACCTTTGCCTGAAGACCATAGCCATGCATCAGTGCAGTTTCATTCAAGATAGTCTCTGGTGACAGAAGACATCATATGTGTGAACAGGTGGTAGAGAAAGAAAGAAGCAGAGGAGGAGAGAAAATTATCCCTCCTCCAGTTACATTCTGTATGGAAAGGAAAGCCATGTCAAATTGAGGAGCTTTAAGAATTAATTTAACCACAGGCTTTGGAGTGCACACCTACCTTCAGAGGGATGTGTGTGAATATTCCACATTCCTCATGCAGAACATCCTCTTTTAAGGTTTATCACACTTCAGCTCCTTGGCTAGGAGCAGGAGCGCTCTACTGTTGCACAAATCTCAACTAATTCAGCAAAGTTCAATGAGAAAGAAACCTTATCGGAGGAGATGACTTTATTCTAAACTACTGATTTCATTCATGCTCATTCTTTCATGCCCGCAAGTTCTCAGGCACCAAGATATCTGTGCCCACATGCTCCAGCCAGGACTGCTTGCAAAGACAGGAAGATGAGTGACACAAGTTAACAACTCATCACATCTTTTGAGCTCCTCTTATGTAGGTGACCATGAGTTGGTTTTGGATTTGCCTTCTGCTTACTTAAAGGGTTCTCAGGGGTCTTTTGTCACCCCACCCTGTTCTACCTCTCAGGAGTATTAGGAAACATTACTCATTGTCTTTAGTTTCCTTACCTGGATGTCTTTAATGGCTCCAGCCTTGTCCTTTATCTTCCCACCTCTTAATAGCTTCAGTCTGTGGTTTGCTTTAAGCCGACCTTTGTTTTCCAGACTGGGTGATTTGAAAAGCTGTAAGGAGTGCCATGTTCCTGATAATCTTCTAGCCTAGGTGTCACCAACACCTGCAACTCCTGTCCTTCTCCCACATCCTCTGGTGCCTTTCATGCCCATTCATACCACTCTCAATATTTCTGTTAAATGTCTACAATATCTCTGGCTAAGGCACAGTTCCAACTCCCACACCTTACATCACTATCCTGGGAAGATCCTATAATAAAGGACAGACATTTAAAATGTGCTGCATATTTAGCTAGAGAAAAGCTGTTTCACTCCCTGGTGATTCTTATATCTGTAAGAAGCATGTTCTGGCTGCATGGTTACCCGGTGCAGAGAGTTCGTCAACAGGACTTTGGTCACCAAGAGACAAGTGGATGTGTAGAAAACCTCTCCCTTGGCAGATCACTGTCAAATCTGGACTATAGGCCACAGTAATTAGGAGGGGGGAAAAATAGGCAAGTAAAAATATCTGATGAATTTGTTTATTTATTTATTTATTTATTAATCAATTCTCTTTGAAGGTGGGTGCCTAGCTGGAAGCTGGGCTGAGCACTGGCAGGGGGAGACAGCTTACTAGTGAGGCTGGGTAAGGTTTCTGGTGAGCTCAATTTCCCAGCACTGCATCATTTCTGCCATTTGTCATTTGGCTCTCCCAAGCTCAAGCAGAGCCTACTTCCCCAGAGCATTAGCCCACCATGCATCCAGCAGATTCAGTGAAATTGAAGTGTGCTCATACATTGCAAGATCACAGTCCTAGCAACAGGCTACCTGCACCTCTCAAGGCATCCTGAAACCTGGAACCTCCTTAAAAATCAGCACCTGCTGCACAGCCACCTCTGTGATTAAACAATATCAGAAAAGCCAAGCATGCACTGGGTACACCCTCACATCTTACAGCCATGACATAAACTTCTTGGACCTTACAGGATCACTTTCAGCGATTGATCTCTTCACCCACAGAGTATTTCATTATGGATAAATTCAGAATCCTGCTGAGCGGCACTGGTTGAGGTGTATATTTTCTGATGTGCTTGGGTGCCTTGGAATTTCTGAAGATCCCAATAGGTCCCTGTCAGGCACTTACATACTATCGGAAATTTTCTCTCCAGGGTTGTGGGACTTACCCGCCTCACATAAAAAGCTGAGAACAGGACTAAAATCACCACAGCCCCTTCCCAGCTCTAGACCCCTTCCAATGGATGGAGATGCCCTGTAGGATCTCCCCGGTGCAACCATGACAAAGCAGAGATGAAACCACTCACTTCAGGCAGGCTGATTTGATTCCTCCACCCCTTAGGGCAGGCACCTTAAATGCCAGGACATCTGGGCCAAATTTACTTGTGCAGGATTTGGGACTTAGAGCCTTACACAGAGTCTCACACTGTGTCTGCGCTATCTGAGCCAGCGCTGCTGCCATGTGCTGCACACAGCCTCTCCCCCGAGCAGGGAGCTCACAGCATTCATCCCGCAGCGCTTCCTAGCAGCTCTGAATACAGAAGCAGGTCTGGACTGAAACCAGCAGCAGTTGCATGTTACAGATTTCTAATGAATTGTGCTGTCAGGTGGGGATGTGGCAGTTTTCTGTTAGCAGATGAGATCACTTACGTTGTAGGAGGGAAAAAACTTAGAGCTTGCAGCTGTGATTCCTAAAGGAATATTCTTATTATGTGGGCTTTTTTTTTTTTTTTTTTTTTTTTTTTTTTCCCTTCAGTGCTTGAGAACTATGGTCAGAGTTAGGGTTACATGGTATGTAAGACAGCAAGATGGGGTAAGTAAAAACACTGACCCTGCTTCAGTAAGCTCTACAGGACCCCCTTCCAACCAGTGTCTATGATTTTGCACCCAAAACACAGTAATTGTTTTCAGTTCTGGGGGAACCTTGTAATACTGGGCACTGACTTTATCTCATATATGGGAGATTTCTTTCTTTCTTTGCAGTAGCATTCCCTAAGAAGCTTTTAAAAGGTGTTGCTTAAAATACCCATTAACCAGGAAGACAAGTACTGCAACACACACAGATAAAAGAACTTGGATTTACAGGGAAAAATAAATGAAATACAGCATCACCCAGGAACATAGACTGGCTTTGAAGATTTTAAGAGAGTTAAGAATGACTTAGCTCCCCTGTGGCCACTAGAATAACAGCAGGTGGCTGAAATGGCTCAAATAAAATGCAGCCATTTTGGAGGCAGTGAGCCTGCACTGCTCTACCAGGCAGTCATGCCTTCCTTTCCATTCACCATCACTGAAAGAAAATCTCTGGCTTTTCTCCAGTGGAGGAAGAAGGGTAACATTAGCAAATGGAGAACATGAATGAAAAGGCTGAGGTAATTACATTTAAGGATAATCTCTCCTGGGAAGTATGGCAATGCAGAACTGATCTTACCCTGAATATCCTCACCTCTCACCGTGTATCCCTCCCTGCATGTGAAATGCTGTGAGCAAGTATGAACCAGACCAGTCGTGGCATGGAGATTGCTGCCTGGTCATCACAGATAACCACACAAGAGATGCTCAGTTTAGGGGTCTACAAGATGCTTCCAACAACCTACTACAAGATTTAGAAGACTAGCATGCCACCATTGTAATGTAGCACTGGAAGAGGTTAGATCATGAGTGCTGTTATTGTTGTGGATCTCTGCATTAAAAGAGTATTAGAAAATAAAATTCCCAGGTGGTCTTAGGAAGCAGGATCCCTTCTTCCTCACTGAAGAGCTAAAAAGTGCCCAGAATGTGACACCCAGGAAAATTCACAGGCTCAGCAGACACCCTGAGCATGCAAACAGGATGCACCAAGGGTACCTGAGGCTCTACCACCACTTTGATCTGCACCCTATCCTGAGCCACAACTATTTTCAGTGCTGTAGAGAAAGGTAGAAAAGAAACAAAATTCAGAAGGTGGGAAGGAGTAAAGCTTTTTTAAGCCCTGATAGTTGCAGAAACATTAAACTATAAGCCTGATACAAGATAAATATAATGGAAACAAACAGAGATTGAATTTCCTTCCAAACCCATTTGATATGCCCATGCAACGGATACTTAAGTACTCATGTTTCAAAGTTATTTCCTCTCTTCAGAAATCTACCTATTTAGTTACACACACACTTATCAAAATTCTAACATAATTTACTGTTGGGCGAGGCTCAAACACCTCTGTGGTGAAGGTCATGTTAGAAATCAGAGATAACTGAGCACTAGAGAGGCTCTGGATACCTTGCTAAAGACCCAGAGAGCTAGACATGTTTGAAACACTTTAAAATAAGCATGTTGCATGCAGCAGTGGCTGCTTTCAGTCATCTCCCCCTCAGTTCTGTAACTGTTCTGTAACACATCACTCAGTTGCAGAGAGATGTTACTTTTTGGGGGGAATCTATCCACACAAATTCATCCAAAAACTTTTTGCAAATGGTGTATCCAGACCTGTATCAGCAACCTGTAGGATGGCAGCAGCACTACACAGGCTGGCAGGGTGTTGTACATAGTAGGACAAAGAGATACTGGACACTGGAAAGGAGAAAGCTCTTCCTGGAAAAAAATTGGCTACTGTGGGCTCTTCAATATACACACAGAATAGAGAAATTCTGCTTTTACACCACTTGGAAGGTGTAATATGTAACCTGAAAATGAAAACCGAGAGTACCTGCAATTCCAGGAAGAATCGTATTTATCAAATGCATGTGTACCCTGCTATGCTAACTGCACTCTTGCTCAGCCTGAAGTTGAAAATTAAACAGCTCAAATATGTGAGTCAAAAGTGAGTAACAACTGAGGCAGGAGAAGAGAGCATCTCTCTCCAGCTGGTTTCTCCCCTCTCTGGACAGGATTCAGCCCTGCCAGACTCTACTCCGGATTGTTGGACTTTGCTCCCCGGGCCTTTGGCCATTACCATTCTGGTAAAAATCCTCAATAATATAGAGATAGCTAAGTGCTGTTGCAAATAAAAGATTAGATAAGGAGCACAGAACAACCTCACCTGGAATTTGTCATGTGAACTAGAATTAACCTCTGTGGCACTAGAAAAAGCAATGGGGTCTCTGATCACATCTTTTCTGGAACTGCAGTGGCTCAAGCACAAGTGGATCCACTAGAAACCCCTGGTAGGGTTGTTCCACACTTCATTTTCCTTGAAAGTTCCACATCCATGCATTGATCAAGTCAAGTCTGCTTTGGTTATGTTCACAAAAATAACTCACAAAGGTAGAGGTCATTGCCAGGGTCACTGCAATTTTCAAAATATTTGGGGATGTATCTATGGAAAAATGTTGAAAAGGAGACTGCAAGCAAAATATTTGCAGAATCTAAAAGGTTGCCTTAGGGATTTGGAGTGAGAAGGATGAGAAAGCACTCCCATGTTGGGATTTGTTGTCATCTCAACGTAAAAGTAGTGTATGCCAAGGTTGGAACAGACTGTGGCTTATTGCATCCCCTGTGTAATTAATGACCAGATACAAATAAAAGTTAATATGACATAACAAGGAGATTCCTCACTGCCTGTGGGTTCTGTGAGATCCAGACATCTCTGGAAAAGAAAATAAAAAAGCACAAAGACATCCAAGCTGAAAAAAAGACAGATTTTGACTCACATTAAGTATCTATCATCTTCAGATTTTTACAGCAGCCTGTTGCACTCCCTGTGAGTACAGCTGGGCAAGGAAAGGAAACTCCATAGTGAAGAAGATTTAGCTATTTGTAACTATGTTTGTCCATCCCTCCTCAGTTTGGAACAAACGCTCAATTTTCACAGGAGGACATTTCTTCCTACCTTTGGTTAAGGCAACTGGTGGGTTGCCTATAGACCAAGAAAGACTGACCTTATAAAGGCTATTTTCTGGTCAGGTGGGCTGAGGAGGAGACGGGCAGCCTGTGAGCCTGATGTGGCTGGTGGCTCCGTCAGGACACCCATCAAGATCAAAGCAGCACAGTGATCCTCTGAGTTGGACAGTTCTGAAAGCAGAAAGAACAGTCTGTTTGAATTCTTCCAGTTATCCCCAAATGGAAGGCTTTCGCCAGCTGTTATAAATATCCTGCCAGACCCTATCTCCAAGCACACCCACTGGCTGCAGTGAGACTTTTTGCAGCACGTAGCAAGCAGCTAGCGAGTGGAGAAGTGTTATAGCCCAGCTCACTGAAATTCACTGAAGACCTACTGGGGCCTGAGGAGTACAGTCCATTTCTAGGGAGAGATGAATGTTCTCTCTGACACAGAAAGTTGGTTCAATCCACTTTGAAATGGCTCGAGCAACTGAACGTCCCTGCTTGTCCATTTATATGACCCATTTTCTAATGGTGGCCAAGGGATTCAGACAACACTATAAACTGCAGTAAAATTTAAGGGCCTCCCTACCCTCATCCTCTCTATGGCTATGAGCACTCTATAAAACCCTAGATAGATTAAGTTAGATAGACAGTATGAGGAGCGAGTTAATTGGTGGTGTCACCCCAACTGGTACATCTTGTTGCTTAATTAACCAGTAAGTCACCATGAGCCGCAGAGCTGTCCCTTGTAATATTTGTAATAGATGTGGAAAAACTGCCTTGAGGGGCTACCATGGAGCATATGCAAGTACTAGCACAGCCCCTCATCCTCTCCATGTTGCATTTTCTTCCTACAGCCCCACATAGTGGACAAGATCAAGAGCTAAATGCCTCTTCTCCTGCACAGTTCAGGGCTGAGTACTAGCTGGTCCAGAAGGAGGCCTGGATCCAAGAGAGGCTGGATCCCTTCGGGTACCTGAGGGACCTGGGGAGGCATCCTGCAGCCACACCAAGGGTCTGCCTACCTTGCTTTTAGCAGGTCATGGCAGGCTACATTTCCCACGCTGAGAGGTCATGGGAAGCTCTGAGCACAGCTCTTGCCACATTAACCCCAGGAAAGGGCTTTGCTGAGAGGCACGGGGCTCATCTGCATTCAGCACTTCTGCTCTAGGCTTAGCACTGTGCTGACCACAGTCACGTGTATCCCATCCAGGAAAGAAGACGGGAAAGACAAGCTTGTTTTAAGTCACAAAATCCTGTACATTGCAGGCATGCAGCCTGGCCAGGGACCAACCCCCTCCTTCAAGGTCTAATTCTGGTCAGTACCCACCACAGCAGAAGGGAACCTTTCCTCCTGCCTGCCAGCATCAAATCTCCCACCACGCCTGTCAGCTGGAGCCTGGTGCTCCAGTTAGGCCACAGAAAGCCTTTGCCTCTCCCTCCTAATAGCTTACCACATTTGAGAAGGCAAGCAAGCCCCTCTCTACTTTTTCAGGGGCTTTTAACATCTAATTAATTAGTACTCAAGGCACAGTTTTATGTAAATTTTATTTAAATCCCAATCAGTGCTCTCATTTCCGTGCAGAGTTATTTTTACCATAGCATCAGCACTCAGGTGGGCAAGGAACAAAACTACCCGGGGGAGCAGAGACCGACGTGCCCAGCCTGACAAGGAGACTGGGAGCACTGGGACCACAGGAGGGGCTGCCAGGTGGCACAGAGACAGACGTCCCCAGCACTGAGGGGAAGGGGTAAGAGCAGTTATGGTTTTAGGGCACTGATACAGCTCCAAGAAGAGTAGAAGCTAGTGAGTCTTGACTGTGGAGCAGACTGTAAAGTGGTGTCTTGTGATGACTGAGCACCCTTCCAATGGGGAATGGCCTCACACACAGGGATCCTGATGCCACAGCCACCAAAGGGATGCTCACAGTAAGTCTTAAAACCAGTCTGGATCCAGGGGCAGTGGTTTTAGCCTGTGCACAAAAACAGGGACCTTCCTCAGTCTCCTTGGTGGAGCCTTCTCGGCAGGATCAGCTTCCTACTCACTGGACCTGTCTTCACAGGCACCTTGGGGATCTTTCACCTCTTCCCACTCAGATCCAAGGCTGGCCTGTGACCTTCCCCATTGCCCCAGTTCTGTCTCCTGAGACACCGTCAGGCATGTGAGTGCCTGTGGAAACTTGTCAGACACAAGCACCCACATCCTAAGAGAGGGAGAGAGAAAAATGCATCTTTCCTGGAACTGGATATCCAAAGGGGTCAACTGGATCATCGGGCACCTCATCACAGTAACCCACACAACCTACAGTGCTCTCTGGCAGCAGCATGCTGGGCATCAGCCAGCGCTGTCTCCTCGTGCATCATTGCTGGGCAGCTGAGCATACGACTGAGCCTGCTGGGGTTGGTCTCTGTTCCCAGGCTTGGTGGACAGTCAAAACTTAGGAAAGAAGCATTGCCATCTCTCTCCAGCAGGGGGGCAGGAGGGATAATAAATATTCCTCAGTATCTCCCTCTTGGTCGTTAGACTGAGATAAGATGTTTGAGACCACTAAAAGGAACCAGCCCCTAACCCAAGACATAACCTCCCAGAACAAGTAGAAGGATCTAGCAAAAAAAACCTTGCTGTGGATTTGGAAAGTGAGTTTCCCCTGCAGATTTGTTTCACCCTAACCTCCACAAGAACTAGAACATCCTGAAACACACTGCCAATTCTGGTGTTGGCATACAGTCAAGGAGGTGCACATATCCCAGCTGTGAGGGTCTTACAGGGCATTAACCATATTTTGTAGATGTAAGAAGAAGTAGACTTTGAAATGCAGACAAAGGAGATGTGTAACACCTACTTGAAATAAGTAATTCTGATACCACTCATAACTACCACTAGCTTCAACAACTGACCCAAAATACCAAACCCCAAGTCTTTTCCTTAGTTCCCTCACTTTCACCCTACCAAGACAGCCAGCCATACTCCAGAATGGGTATCCATACTCCAGGTACTGGTCTTTCTTCACATCTGATCATAGCTCAGACAGGTGATCCAGAAGCAGCAGATGAGTTAAGGCAGTAGGATCCCCTTGTCAGCACCACAGGGCAGCTTCTTCCTGACTGATGTTCCACCATTTCTCTGTGAGTGCTTCCTCGTCATGCTACTTGAATTCCCCTTTTCCCTGAGGCAGCCATGGTTCACTGAGGTCAGAAAATGATAACAACCTGGTCTACCATGCAGTCTAGTGGGGAGCAGATCTTCGGCTACCCTATGTGGCCTTCCACAGGAGAGATTTCTCTGGGAAGGTGTTTTAACTCCTCCTGTTCTGATTTTCTAGCAGCAGGCAGGAGGCTGAGTCAATGCAAGTGACTGTGCCTCACACTGGATGGATTCATGCTGTTGATCTTTGTTAGTCCTTCAACAGCTCTCGCTGTACTACATAACTCTTCAGAAATCTATTGATGTGCTAAAAAGACCTCCATCTTTGATTGCCATCTCAAGAATCTTTCTCCTGCCTTCAGCATGGATAACTATATTTATTTCTTATGGTACAAAGGAGGGGATGGTTTGTACCAGTGATACAGTTAGCATCTACTACCCAGAGAAACAAGGAGGGTTCTGCAGTTGATAGTAAAAGTCTCAGAGGGCAGTATGTACTCTGACTTGGAGAAACAAAAAGCATGCCTGCTACCAATTTCAGTACATCTATGGGCTGGGCAAAGTCACTCATTATCACCATCACTGGAGTTATTATACAGAAGATGATGCAATAACAGAGTAAGAATTTCATACTAATGCTGCCATCAATCTATATGAGACATGGCAAACCCAAAGCAGGCCTGCCTCAGGCTCCCTCATGGTCACAGTCCAGGCACAGACAGAGTCCATGCAACATCTCTGAGGACACTGAAAGAATTCCAAGATGGTATTATTCAATGCCTAATATTGCTTCATAACCAATTAGATTTGTTAACTTTCCCCACCACCCAGAGTCTTCTGTGTGATGCTAGACAGATGTTCCCCAGGTGTTCGCAGACTGGCTCAGCTAATACTTCCAATAACCTGAACCTGCACAGCAGATGCATTAACAGATTTTGACACGATGTCATTAGTTTTGCAGCTGATAGCAGAGAAGGATGAGGGAGAAGAGAGGGAAGAACAAATAAATAAATGATAAAAGAGAGAGAGAGAAAGAAAAAGACTAATTTGTAGGCTCCCTTCTCTGCCCAGAACAGTCCTGGTGCTGGCTGACAGCACTCCCATCTGCACCATTCCTAGGGCAAGGGGGCAGATTTCATGACTGGCTCCACCTTGCCAAGATCCCCTCCTTCCCCCTCCCCACCTATTCCCCTTCCTTTGAAGTGTAATTGCACAGACTCCTATCTTCTGAGGAAGCCTGCACTTCACAAAGACGAGCACACTTCAAGACCAGAGCAAGGAGGGCATCTAAGGTACAAAGACAGGGAAAGTGCATCGCAAAAGGCAGATAGTGGGTAACAGAAACACTCCCTTTTCTGTTCCTTCCGATGAGTCAACATGATGAGTCTGTTGTGTAAAACATATGCTGCTTGTACATCTGCATAAAATGAGGCAGCGAGATCTAGGAGCGTTCATTAAGGGGCTGAATTCAAGCCTTATTTTTAATCTGAAGCTTACTCCCTACCCATAATTAGGCCTCTAGTCAGTCATTGAAACTCTATCTCTGTGTCTTTCCTCATCCTTAAGAGAGGATTATACCTTCTACCCAAGGAGTTGTAAAGAACAGATTCTACGTCCATAAAGCCTTGTGTTTTACATCTGTGTAGAGATAGACAAACAGTTTACATTTGAGCAGGATTCAAAACAGACACATTAAGCCTTCCAAAATAAAACAGAAAAGCCAAGTCAAAATGTCTCCTCATCTGTCTTACTCAGAGTCAACACCACAAGCAGGGGCAAAATAGTGGAGACAAGAGAGAGACGTGCCACTACCTTTGTCAAAAATTGCTGTTTCCATGCTGGACACAAGTACAGGAAGCTGGTGAGAGCTGCCGATTTCCCAAAGAAGTTCAACAAATGCAGCTGTGTGGCTTCAGTTTGCAACCTTTTTATAACCACTGGTAACACATTGTACAAATGAAACTCATGAGATCTATGGGCTTGTTACTGGTTCTAGAACACAACTCTCTACAGATAAAGTATGACGATTTCTGCACAGAGATTGTGTAGGAAACTGTATAATCTCTGCCCATATGTCATTCTACCGGATGTTCATCACACCAGCTAATGTTTCCCTAAACCCATACAACCACAGATTTCCAACGCACCCCTTTAGAGTAGCAAGAATTTTGATGAAAATCAGAAGAAATTCACTGAAGGGGACAGAGAGAGAGTTACCATGCCGTAGCTAAGCCAGAATGGCAGCTTCCCAGTCCCTGGACTCAAATATTCTCCTCCCCACCAAGTCAGTGGGGTGGGAGTCATCCCCTCCAAAAAGTCCTCTCCCTTCACCCAAAGGCCACACGCTAACCAAAACTAATTTCAGGGATATCGGCTGAACCTCTGCAAAGGCTTTCTCTGTGCCTTTCACAAGAATGTCACCGGCACCATTTCTCCCCCGCCTGAGAAGCTAAGATCCCTTTTTTTATCAAGGGATCATTATTTCCAGCTTGCACAGCTTTGCCCAGGCTTTCAGGAAAACAGAACAGCAGTTTAAGGTACATCTGATTTATACATTATCAAAGAGGAAGTCACTTAGTCAGGAAAATTATGTAAGCCTGTGTGTGTCTAACTGCTCCATCCCCATTATCCAGGAGTGGCAGGCAGTGTCCTTCCCAGTGAGATTTCTCACCGCTCTGGAATTAGCGCAGTTTGCTCGTGTAAGGCATCACCAGTGCAGAGAGGAGAAAACAAAGATCTTACGGGCCAGCCCCCTCTGCCACACATCAGGGAACTCAGTTTGAGTGTTTTATCGTATTTCAGCAGTAATCCTAAAATCAGGGCAACAATTTCTCAAGGCAGAGTTATTTCAGATGCAGGGGAAACTTGAATAGCAAGAGCCTGCATTCCTATAGGCCATGAATCCAAAGCCTTTCCATCTCTAGCATTAATTATATGAAATCACCAATATTAGATGGAAGAGATAATTTATGGGAACAGATGATTATTCAGAAAGGCATGGCTGACTGCTGGTTTATTAGCATCCTGCTCCACAGTTTCGGTCAACCAGGAACGTCAGGGAAGGGGGAGCAGAAGGGCCATGACCTTGTTCTCCCCCCTGACTCAATTCAGCTGACTCTGAGGCTTAATGTTCACAGCAAGAACTATTCTCCCCAAGAACTGTGTGGAGAGAATACTGAGAGCCTTGTGAGCTTTGCTTTGTTCACAGAAGGGGGTTGATCAGTGGAAGGGGAGGCTTTGTACCAGCCTTTGGAGACACGGTGCATCACAGCCACTATGAATTAGAGCTCTTGGCTCTAGCCCTCCCCTAATATATTGCACTGGGTTGGTTTGTTTGGCACAGCACAGACATTCAGTTGCCTCTTGGCTCCATATACCCTGTTATTTCCCTTTTATGCTACCCCTGGCAGAAACATCACTACAGAGAGGGAGAACAAATTATTTGTTCCTGCATTGGAGAGGATATGGAGGGGAAAGTGGTGGCAAACAATTACTTCTCCCCAGCTGATAAGCCAAAATTATCTCCCCCAGCCAGGAGTATGACCTCTGTTCTCATCTCCAGGATGGAGGGCGACATGCCCTGTGACACGCTGCCCTCCGGAATGTGCCATCTGCCTTACAGGACTGGTAGATTGGCCACAGGTCAACCAAGAGCAGCAACTTGAGAATAAGACAGCTCAGGCATCATAGATGAGACAGCTAAGTGATCGTCCCAGGAAGTACCCCAGCAAAGTCAAATACTGGTGCAATAAACCATTAGAAAGCTAGGAAGAAAAAAAAAAAAAAAAACACTTTGGAGAGAGCAATGGAGAATTAGTCGTCACCTGTTGTCCATATCACATCAGAAACCCTATGGCAAGTGGTCTCTGTCCTGCAGAGAAGGCTCTATTTCACCCAGCTATTAAGGCACAAACAGCAGAGCATCAAGGTGTCTGCAGGTAGTGCTGAATAGACAGCACAGTGGGGTTCTTCATGGCATAAGTAGGTTTAGGCTTTATCTCCTTACCTCTTGACCACAGCCACTTGCATTAGCTCTGCAATTGGAATACCTGAAATATGGCTCTTGGCTCACATGGTACATGGGGTGTGGTGGCAGAAAGTCTTCTGTAAGAGTGCACCAATTCTCTTCCTACAAATAATATGTCAGGGATGGTAGCAAGGCAGAAGTACAGAAGAATTCATCTGCTGTCAGTGTTTGCATTGCACACTGCTTGGGGGGAGACAGAAGTCTCTGCTGTCCTACTCCTCCCCCAGGTGGAGTGTCTCAAAATAAACACCATCAGCAACTCACCCACACAGAAAGCTGTAGCTGTGTTCAAGCGACCATTCATCTTATCCTCCTGCGCAACAGGAGAAAAACACGTCTCCCTCCAGCCCTCTCCTGATTGCAAGCACATCTGCACTGCAACACACAGGTGCAACTGCCACCCATGCAGAAGCGTCCTCGCTAATTTTAAACCAGGCTACATGGGTGATTGTCTAACCCCAAGAGCAAGCCCTCCTCCACCAGCAGCTGAAGGGCACCAGCCCACCACAGCTGGGATCTCTGCCAAGGATGATAAGGACAGACAGAAAATGAGCTTACTTATTAGCTGTTGATGCAGACTGCTATGATATCACAGCAAGGGTGCTCTCCCCAGCCGAGCCACACACTTTCTGAGTAGAGGCGCTGATTGTCCTTACATGCCTACCTGAACTTCCTACTTTCTGTTATGACATATCACGAACACATCGCTCTTGTTTGGCACCTTCCTGCTAGGCTCTGCTGCTCACTGTGCTGATTTGCATGGACTCTGTAAGGGTTTACACAGGAAAACCTGACTTGCTAGTTCTGGCCTACCGCAAATAGACCTCGTTCAGCCATATCTGCTTCAGTGTTAGCCATAGCAGCAGCTGCCCTGAGTCAGGAAGCAGATGACTAAAATTTTAAGAGACTCAACTATAGCTGCAATCAAGAGGTGCACGAAGAGACGTAATCCTGTCAAATAGCTGATCAAGTGACCTTTGGATTGTATAGCCTCTAATTTAGGGCTTGGTCTCTCTATCATTAGCTCTAAGGACCTGCTAATTACAGAGGTTTGTTTTACCAGTCAGTCCATCTTTGATAGACTTTTTCCATAGCTAAAATATCTTTTTACCCATGAGATCTTTGCTCATGCCAACAAGGTGTAGACCTTCCATGTCTGCAGCTGGTATCATCAGGAGTTAACTGGGAAAACAAGAAATGTGTGATAGGAAGATTCCATAAACCTTAAAATAGACAATATTTATAATTATGAAAATTGTAGGTTTCACAGTGATTACACACATGACTTTGAAAAGTGATCAGGAGTCACTCAAAGAAAATGAAATCTACCCATTAGGATGCAGTCAAACCATACTTATTTTAGAGCTTTTGCAGCCAAAGGATGTTCATTTTGGAAGCGGTAGGAATAACATACACTGTGTTAAGCGTGACCTCATCAAAACCATACTGCTCTTTCAGGCTCTAGAGCTCTGTAAGGCTTACTGCATTTTTCAAATTAAACATATACCAAGTCAGCAGGCGAAGAATCAGCAAAGCACCCCCCACGCCTAGCATCCAGCAGTCTCTGGCTATCTGTTATGGTTCTCATATTTGATCTGGCAAGGGGAACAAGTCACATGTCTGTTCTCAGCTCTTAAAGGTCCAGATTTCCAAAAGGATGCAGCAGGATTTGTAATAAATATTACTCAGAGCCTCATCAATTGTGCAAAGTACAAAACTGACAAACATCAAATTGCAAAGCTCACCAAAAATAAAGGGGGGAGAGGGGTGGTTCTGAAGACTTCCAGCACTTTTTTTTTTTTTTTTTTTTAGTCAATCTATTTGGACTGCAGGAGGAAGTTATTAGTTTATCTTTTAATAGGTGACATTTCTGGGAGCATTTGCTCCAATTTGAAAGGTAATTTGTATCAGCTGTTCTGGTTCCTGTTCGTGACTCTTTCCCCCTCCCCTGCAGCGGGCACCTGAGCTGGCAGCTTTTATACTTGCTCTGAGAAAGCAAGAGAGTGAAAAGGGTCATCTTTTATGCAGGATGAGAAGAAGGTTTAACACAACGGGATCCTGAAAATGTCTTTACTTAGGCCTTTACCTTTACTGAGGTAAAGAGCCAGACCTCAATATACATTTCGCAGAAAGGGCTACCAAAGTACATCTCCCTTTTTATTCTAAGGCTGACAATAAGATTTTAAACTTGCAACAGTTTGTCAGTGCCCTAAAGTGATGCTCACTTGGATGGCCTAGAGCATTCTTCATTCCATTTACCTAACAGCTTGCATTTAACAATTTTGGAAGCTTAAGTGCTGCTGCTGCTCCCAGTGCTTGTAATAAACACAGAGACTGCTATTTCAATGCCCAGATTAACTCCAGACATCCAGTGTTTCAAGTAGATCTTGCAGGTTTTATTATACTGAGTGAGCATGATTTCCAGAAAATTAAAGGAATCTATATATATTCAGGATACGATTAAAGGATTTGATGCCTGCATCTCCTGCTTTGTGCTGCGCAGCCACCCAAAGGCCAACCAGAGCTCCCTTCCCTTCAGGGTCTGACTGGAGCCCAGCCAGCCACAATGACCAGTGACCCACCTCACCTTCAGCTGGGTGCCTGCCGGGGAGTCAGGCCTCTCACAGCAAGAACTGAATTTTAGCCTACGGATAAACTATATCCATGGGCATCACAGATGGATTTCTATGTGGGAGAGTTGCATGACACTTAAATCAGGGAGTATAATGTTCTCTAAGGACACAAGAGTCAGCTTGGTGTAAGTTCTTCCCAAGCAAATATCATAGTTCTGATCAAGATCCTGTCTGCCCTGGAGAGCAGCATTTAGAGCAGCTGAGAGCTTCCTGTAGATGTCAGAGTGACCTTACAGCAGGCACGCGAGGCTTGGACAAGGTACTGGCTCCCTGTACAGCTAGCTCACCTGCTTGCCTCAGCTGTGAGGGAAACAGTGCTGCCTTGCTGGGCTCCTTTCAGAAGTGAAATGGCAGCAGTGGCCTGTGGCAGCAGAGGTTTGGGCAAGGCAGGAGTTAGGCTCCTGCTTCTTCTGTCAGGCAACCAGCCTTCCCCTGGACTGTTTTATCGTCAAATATTTATTTAAATCTATTTAAGGTCATCTAGTCATCAGCCCTTGGGAGAGATTGTGCTAGCAAAATGCACTTGTTTTTTTCTTTTTTTTTTTTTTTTGAGGTAAGGCTGGGTATCCAGGATTTGCACTCAGACCTGTAGTAAGTGCACAGCGAGTTTTTGGCATTCTCAAGAAATGTCTGGGTTTCCTACATATAGGATCTGCTGGATGAATCACCACAGTTGGCAGAGATGAGCTGCGCACCAGCTACAGATTCCAGGACTATTCGCACTTAAGAAAATCCTGAAACTCCCTTCAGCTTAACATTCTAACTCTTTCGTTCTTTAAACTGAGTAAGTTTGGCTTATGTTACTAGCATAGCCAGGACACAACATGTACTCCCCTAGTTCCTCACAGGCAAACTTTGACGCTCACATTTCTCAGTAGCCATCCTCACCCAGCCAAATCTGTGTGCCTCAGGCCTTGAGTGAAACCATACGTACATGTAGGCACCCAAAGGCTGCCTTCAGACACATTTTGCTGGGTGCAGTTCAGGGAGACTGAGAAGCTGTCATCCTTTCCAGCAAACCAACATCATAAACACATTTATCACAGCTGTGCTAAAACAAACCAGCATAACCAAACAGAGTCATGAGATTTGCCTCCCCAGACCAGGAGCAGGTTAAGCAGTAAGTGCATGTGTACACACACACACGGTTACAGCAACAATGGATCAGAGAGCTTGGGATGAATGGGTAGACACTATCAGTAGTTTCTTCAACCAGATAGCTGCAGCCAGCAATGCAGCTTCCCTTTCTTCCCTGTTGCCCAAGCTCTGAGCCACTGGAGGTACAGCAACAAAAGGCTGCCAAGCTATTAGCTGTGCAGGGCCCAGAGCAGCCTCCCATGGGGCTCCCTCACAGGGCTGCAGGAGACTGCAGCAATGGACAAACTCTAGAACAAACTAGCTTCATGATGGCATCAACTGAAGGGCCACCTACTGCTGTACTGCTTCCCTTTATATCATCCTCCTCAGATCACCTCTCCAAGATGGTTAATAACCCCCTTATTCAGAAAAAAAAAAAAAAAAAAAAAAAAAAAAACCAGAAGCACCAAAAAACAAGAGAAACAATAAGGATTTGCCTCATCTGTGAATTAGTTTTTCTCTTTCTTGGCCTGAAAAGGGATGGAAGGGCTTTAGGTGATCACATGATTTAAATGCCTTTCACCAGGAGGACAAGTCTCTTCTGTAGTTGTTGCAGTGATGATAAAGAATCCCAGAAGGGTTCTGGTTTTTTTGTATATTCTGTGGGTTGTACACTTGGTATTGAAAAGTTAACAGCATTAAGTGTGATGGATTATTTGAGTATGAAATATTCTTAGTCATAGTCAGAAGAAGAGCTGAGCAAACCTTTGCCATGAAATAATATAAATTGTTTTTTTGTTTTTGTTTTTTTTTTTTCCCTACCCCATCTCTATGAAATTTGCCTGTTTGGGAGCCAGGAATAGTTTTATCAAAGTTTAGACATGAAGTGAGAGGCTGTGCGTGTGTGTGGAGGGACAGAAGCTGGAGAAAGAACTGAGCACAGAGCTGGGAAGCAGTAGATCCTAAGCTCTGCTGCTAGCTGTGACCTTGGTCTGCTTAAGTAACACATTGCCCAGCAAAAGTCAAGACTAGCCCTGAATTTAGGTCCATCACAGATGCCAGGGTTCAGCTCAGAGGTTTGTCACAGGCATTACATGAGACAAACACACCCAGGACTCCTGCTGAGCATGCGTTCAAGAAATTGTTTCAGGGAAAGCGTTGCCAAGGGAGGCTGCAACATATGGACTCTGTTATAAAGCCTGCTCCTAAACGTGCTAGATGTGGATTTTCTAGAGGGCAGGGGAGCTTCACCTACCCAGTTCTGCCTGCAGGGAGCACACACAAGGTTTGTACGTTGTGTTGCCACTCCATGGAGGTCACAACTGCATCTGCCCATGTCCATCACTCTCAGCCAGGAATTGCTAAAACAGAACTATTTCATAGAGGAGTGTATGTACAGCATCGCATAGTAAGGTTTGCTAAATCACATGCTTGTAGATGATTATAAGTTATTTAGGAAGCATCCAGAGATTAGTCTTTCAAATCTGCATCTTGAGTGGACATAAACATTTCAGTGTGCATAAATAGTCCTATGGAAGAAACTGGAGACAGAAACATCTTTGCCAGATGACGTTCAAGTGTTCTGCAAATTATCGCATGTGCATTATCGCCACACCAAGAGCTGGACAGAGTTAGCTAATGGCAGATACTGCTGCATGTTTTATTAGGTCATTTATCAATCAAGTGAAATGTAGCAAGATGTACTCCATGAGTGTATTTTCCTGAGAAAAATCTATATTTTCTTAAAAGATCTGTTTCCATTTCTCTCTGCTGTTTCTATAACAGCTATGATCCAGACTAGCTAATTTTGTTCTGCCAGTGGCTGTTCAGTTCTCCCACCTCCAGCTAATTTTTTATTTATTTATTTATTTTCTCACAGTTCGCTATGTATAAGGGTCTCTTTGTTCTTGTTTAAGGTGATCTCCTCATTCTTATGCAAATGGAACAGCTAGAGGCAGAATGCTATCTCTCTTCAATTAATTTAGAAATTACATTCATCATCACAGATCAATGTTTCCTTACTTGTGGCCATATTCAAGACATATGGATCAAAGGTCTTTCATCTGTTTATCATCTCTGGTGATGCAAGTGCCAGTATGGTGCTCTGGGAGAGAACCTCTGTCCAGAACAGCATTATCTAATATCACAGTAATGCAGCCCCACGAGACACTCGTATCTTCACCACAGTCCACTGTAGGCCCAAACATGTATCTTCTTTCTCAGTGCAGCCAGCAGCCTTTCCTTTGTTGTCTGGAGACACTAGCTGTCTACCCACTGTAAGAGCTAGAACAAGATGGAATGGTTTCAAGTAGCTTAAACTGGGTTACTTCTCCCAGAACTGCACAAAGCAAATAATTAAGAGGGCTGATTCAGACAAGTAATTTCATCTGGGCTGGCAGAAGCTGGACAGAAATATAAAGGGGGATCTGCTGAGCTGGACACATTGGTTCTTCCTGCACTGCTTTTTTTCTGTCATCCTGAAATTAGAAGAGTGCTTCCTCTCTGGCCAGGCAGTAGCCCCTTCGCTCCCCGTGAGCCACCCAGGCCTACCCCACTCTTCAGCCCCTTGACACGCGGCCTGGTCTGTTGGTGGTGCAGCAACAGTGACTCTTAGGTCCCAGGCTCTGACAGTGGATTTGTACTCTGCAGGCAGAGGGTTGTTAGGAATGTGTGTACCTTTCTGGGCAGAAATCATAGCTATACAGGGTCCCTGACAGCTCTGTCTTTGTCGTGTGGGTTTTAACCCCACCATGTCCTTTTTCACTTGCTTAAACAGCAGGGCACGTGTACGGCAGCTATTGCAGGAGTGCCTCCTGGCCTGGGCGCTGCCGTCTAATCCAACCTGAGACAGCATGTCTCTTTGTTGTAGACAGACACAGAGAAAGCCAGGATTGCTAAAAATTTTAGTGTAAAATTTTACTTTCACCCAGGGATGCCATTGCTGGGAGCCATGCAGTTACCTAGCATTCTCAATTGCAGGATCTTCAAGCATTTTTTTTTTTCTTTTTTTGAGCACATCTCATTAAATTTCACATCGCCCACCCCTTCTTGTGAAGATGAAATGCATTATTGTCCCCATTTCAAAGCTGGGGAAACTCAGGCATAAAGGGCTAAGCTTAAAACAGCCTTTCGAAATGGATGCAGGAAGGCTTTGGTAGAGTTCTGGCAAGAACCTGTCTCTCCCCTGTTGCAGGGCTTATGATTTTAACCTAAGACCATTTTTTTTCTCTCCTGTAAAGAGCCCTGACATTCCTGTGAGGAATACTATGTAAATACAGGTTGTAGCTGTTGATATAAATCACTGTAAATCAGTAGCTGACATCAAAAGCATAAAGCTGCTACTTCTTTCCTAATGGATGGGCATTTCATATACGTGCCAGTGCTAAGGATCACATTTTCCTGAAAGACTGCTCCCATCCCTTGCTCTCAGTGTAACCAGAAGCAGGGCTGCCCCATCCCTGCATCCAGCTGTATCGGCTGCCTTCAGCCCCACAGGGATTGCAAATATGACCACTTGATCTTCCTTCCCTCCTAAATAGACTACTCCTGAGGCTAAAACCTCAAGAAACAACAGCAGAGCACAGAACATAACTGGGCATAGAGGGAAGATGGAAGAGCTGGATCTTGATTTTCTTCTTGATGAGTTAATGCTCAAATGCAAGTATGCACCCTTCAACAGTCTCTGCCTAAAATGTTTTGTTGCTGGCTTTTCAATTTCCCTGGGAATACATTTATGCCACCAACCCAAACAGCTTTCTACAACATTTCTGGTGCCAACATAAGCCTTCACCCTTTAACATTTTTCCAGCTCTGAAGCATTTCTTTCAGGGTCTCTGGGCAGAATTAAGATGGGAGGAACTAACATTTAAAAAGGTGAGGTGGTACCTGTAGACAAATGGAGGTCACTGTTTCACAGAGGACATCCCAGTCAAGGAACCCAGATCTATTCCACTTTCAGTGCCACTTACTGGGATGCCACAGAACAGGATAGTTTTGTCAAAGTCAGGTTGAATTCACCTGGGGCATAGACAGCACTGCCCTTTGGTGTTGGACTCAGTCTAAGAGTATGTAAAGGGCCAGTCACCAAGCTGTGGTGTGGCAAGGGGCCTTCCACATCCCATCGTGGTCTTCTGTGTCTTCACTGTCCTAGTCTGGCCCTGTCAAACTCTGAGCACAGTTAGTGTCCAGTGTATCCCACAATGGTACCCCAGGTCTGCCTGGAGCTGCTACACCCCTTACCCCTGCAGTGCTTCAGCATGGGCTTACACTTTCTGGGGGAGCCTTGGAAGGGGTCTGGGTGTCGTCACGGAACAATACACCTTTGGTATCACACAGACATCCCTTGCACTCACAAAAGTGTCTCTAGAGTGTCTCTAACCAGCTGCATTGATATTTCAGCGCAGGCACCCTGTCAACGGTGACTGAAGGGGTGAGTAGTTCAGAGGAAAACTGTCCATCCCTCCCTTCACCTGTGCCAGATTCAGAGTCTGCTCCTCAGCACGGGGTGATGGGAAGAAGAGCAGTGGGGAGACGTCACATGCAGCCTGGGAGAGAACACAGCTCAGGTCCCAGACAGCTGGGTTGCTATGGCTGAATAAGCTAAATCTGTACTGAAAAGTGTGGTGAGAATAAATGCGTCAGCACCCAGCAGAATGGGAAATCTGTCCAGGTAGATGTCCATTCTTTCAGGCTGAGCTACACGGCTTTGCTCCACTGACTTGCACGGCAGAAATCATTGATTTTGGAGCTGATTATCCAGCTAAGAGATTACAGGGAAGAGAAGAGCAGTAGCTCTCAGTCCCTGGTAACCTATCTAGGGAGTGAATGAAACTGACAAAAATCTGACAGCACGCTGCCTACACGTGAAGAAATTCTTTTTCCAGTTCCCTCAGGGAGACTCCTGAAAATCCTTTTTTTTTTTGGGGGGGGAGGGATGGAGAAAAGTTAATCACTCCATGTGTGTGTCTATACATGACTTTTCCATCTGACAGAGACCTATGCAATCAACAGCATTATCACAACCACCACTGTTGTGTCAAGGGGACGGAACCAATTTGGTGCTGAGGACTGTGCTAGATACATTATTGGGGTGACTCCAGTGCAGGGTGGTACATTTGTATAGACCACCAGTGCTCTGCAGGCACTGAGAGAAATCCAACTTTAATTGCCATCCATGGACATGGGGACCACGCAGACAGAGGTGCTGAGGAGCTGCAGGAAGAGGCCATGCACAGAGCTCACAGTGTTCTCTGTGCTTTCTCTCTCAGAGACCAGGGGAAAGGAGCCCACCTGGGAGCCGAAAATGCAAGGGAGAAGCATGGCATAGATTTCTCCTTCAGACACCCTCCCTGTTGCAGTGCTCTGTGCAATTTACATATGAATGCTGTGGTGTTCTTCATATGCAAGAATTAAGAGAACAAAAGGGCACAGGAAGTGAGGGGCAGGGAAAAGGAAAAAAGACATGACAGTAGCTGGAGGTGGCGACAGGCACCCAGAAGCAAGGTTACTGCTCAGTTATTCAGCATTGTCCCTGCTGACATGCACTACAAGGGTATAATTTAAGAAAGAAATGCTTCCTCATGCTTTGCCCTCTCCTGCCTGGCCCTCTGATGCATTTTGCCCTGATTTCTGATACTGGTGTGCAGCATCCAAACCATCCTCCTGCGGTGAGCAAGGCAAGCTGGGCTTTTCCAACCCAAACAGTACTTCTCTTACCACTGCAGCCCTCCCTCCTGTGTATTATGGATAGGGCTTTGGATTGTGACTAAGAGACAAACAAGAATTAAACTGATTTGGTGAAATTAGTTCAAATAGTGCATACACTTTTAGGATCTCCAAGGTGGCAGAGTAGCTAGCACACAAGTTAATTCAGATTAGTGCAGATTCCTAATGAGACACACACAGATCACCATATTCATAAATTCAGTCTTATTTGACAAAAAATAAAATTGAAGACCTCAAATGTACAAGCACATGTTTTTATAGAGTTCCTTAAAAATATTAGCTGGTAAAACAAGATTTCTACAAGGAACAAAGAATCATATTTTTAGTTGGCCTTTTGTTAATTTAGCAACTCTCAGTTTCAACATATGGGGGCTATATCCCCAGGAATTCCTCTGACAAAGGTGACTCTAACAGTCTGGAAGATTTTCCAACATCAATTTAAAGAAACGTGCAGCAAGAGTGACTGAGTACAGACAGATGTCTCTGAGAGCATTAGGAGAAGACAAAGAAAGAGGATAAGAGAGCATACATGTATGAGAGACTGAGAGATTCACTTTCTCATATGAGTGAAGTAAGGAGAATTACACCTGGCTATAAGTGTTGTAATGAGTGGAACCAAGGCCCCCAGTGCCAGACTTGGACCTGTTTTCTTTCTTTCCTTTCCTCTCTTCTCTTTTTTTTCTTGTTTGTTATCTGCAGGCTCCGTATTTTTGTGAAAAGCTTACATATAGAGTGGTGGGGTTTTTTTTGTTTGTTTGTTTTTTGTTTTTTTGATTTACATATGATAATAAAAAGGGACTCTTAACTTAAAAGTGTTCTTCATGGCATTACCAGCAGAGGATAGCAGATTGCTGTTACTCCTGGGCTGAGTCAGAGGCATCGTAGATGAGTTCTTCTGGGAACACATTGCAGAAAGCCATTACCTCAGAAATCCCACCCAGCACAGGATCACCAAGAGCTAACAGCTCTTCCTACCTCTCTCTAGATACTGGGAGTTATTAATGGAAGGAGACTGTACTATCACGCCTGGAAGGAGAACTGCATGATAAGGCATTCCCATCCCATGCCTATCACAGGTATTGTGATCCCCGAGCTGGCATGGGTGAGTGTTGAATTGATTCAGAAGCACTTGAGATTAATTGCAGATCAAGCCCATCTACTCTTCTACATTGCTAACAGCTCCTCCTGCTCAACTCACCTTTAGGCCAGCTGGGCAAACCCTACTTTTTAAACCTCACAAATTCAGATGTGATCTTCTGCTTCAGCAAACATGGTTGTGAGCCAGCAGATTGCCCAGGTGCAAGCATGTGGTGCATGTGGCCCTGGGCTGTCTCCATGTGTGGCTGAGCTCTGACTCTCAGTTCATGTAAGAAGTATCCACCACAAGGTGTTGCAAAGTCTGGAGGTGAACCAGGTGGTGGTAAAACCAAAGGAAGACATGAAAAAATAAATAAATAAAGGCAAGTGATACTCAGCTGGAATCGTTCATTTCAATTACAAAATCATCTTGCACATTAGTACCCCATCTATGGTCATTTTCACCAGGTTTCAGGGAAATCAGTTCACTCGTGCATGTGTTTGCAGAAGCAGCAACGTTTAAATGAGTCCTACAGGAGACATGAGAAGAGAGATTTCAGACATACTGTAGTCAGGATTTGCATGAGAAACCTGATTCCAGGAATTACATCCAACAAGAGAACAAAGACCTATTAAGTGACCTACCTGTCCAGTCTAATCAGCTCAAACACTGAATGAAATTAATTACAACAATTAGAAATTGAAATGAATATGCCAATGGTTCTCAAAAAATAGAACTTGGTAATGTTTCAATTATTTAAACATTTCAAAATTATGTTTTCAGTTCTCATATTTCAATTTGATTTCATTTTCCAGTTTTATATTACCTTTTATAGCTTTTAAATGTACTATGATGTCAGCACATGTAATCTTCACATCAAAAAATAATGTGAAAAAAAGAAGTGAAGAATCTATATTCTACAATCATATTTTCAAATGCGATTCCAGCATTTTCTGCAATTAAGTTTTTTCATCTTGAAGTTTTCTTTTCCTACATGCTCTCAACAAGAATTTCACAAAATTCATTCAACTTTTATCCAGGGAATGGGAAAACAACAGGCAAACAAAACCCCCAGCCTTCAAGATGAAGTTTTCAGTGAAGCAGTTCTGCCTAGCCTTGCTCAATGCAAAGTCTTTCTGGATGAGTGACAGGTCACGAATTATCTATAGAAATCACACGCCAAATCATTTCAAATTAAGTGTGCAAGGAAACCATGATGTCCTCTTGAATAATTCACAGAGTCACCTCTGTTCTCCACTACCTACAACCGCCCAGCTGTAACGAAGGGAGCTGCCAGCCAGCACCGAGTCTCGCTGTGCTGGCAAAGAGGGATGAAGACCTGGGAGCGAAGGGACACGACTACCAGAGGACACGATGCAAGTGTCATTGGAGTGTAGAGATGGGAAGATAAAGACATTGGGATTGGGCAGATCAGTTTGGGCCCGTGGCTGAATGAGAAAAGGTAGGGTAATGGGTACATTGGAGCCCGGTGTTGCCTGGCTTGGGAGCAGGACAGAAGATGTGGAGTTTATGCAGCAATTACAGTCTCTTCTGCCACCTTCCTCTGGTGGCCCTCTCCTGCCAGCCAGCCTGTGGTGCAAAGGGTTTCTGAGAAAGTCATTCAGCCCTTTGCAGTCAATTAATCAGAGCCAGTCCTACACCCTGTCTGCTGTCACAAACCATTGCAAAAAGTTTCCGTAATCCTGCCTTTGAACTCCATGGTTATTGCAGTTTACAATGGGTTTATTAGAGGCTTAATTGAATTGGTCCTGCTCACAGTGCTCATTGCTAACATGCTGGCCATTAACGGCTGTTAATGAGGGAATCCAGAGGATTACTGCATCAATTATCAGGCCTGGTTTGGACTGGAGGAGCAGCCCGAAGCAGGCTGCTGTGAATCCAGCTGAGAAGCATGACACAGCAAATGCAGGAGCAGAGAGAGGCACTCGCTGGCTGATGACCTCCCGGAGATGCACACAGTGCCACAACCCAGAGTGTCACGGCTGAGGCTCAGCCGTTCAGGTGCTCAGCCCCATCCTGTAGCAGGCATGGTGGAGAGGAGACAACCAGCACCCCATGCTGCCACTGGAGGAGGAAACCAACAGAAAGAGCATGCAAAACTACGGAAAAGGGAAGCCAAATGACCATAGTCTTTTAAAAAGAAGATAAATCATCTGTAGGCCAGTGACTTTGCTAGAAATGGGTGGTAGATCCTTGTGTACAATGACCCAGTTACATCAGGAAGCCAGAAAAGTTGGAGCACATCCCAAGTAGGAAAGCTTCTTGCAAGTGAAGCAACACTTTGTGCACTGCAGTATGCAGATTTTTACACGTAAAGTAGGTGAACATCCCCATTGCTGGAAAAGGGCTGAGCTTGGCAGTCAGGTCACACCTTTGCTCTCCCACCGAACACCAAAAGGTGCACAAAAGCAGACTGTGTGGGGGAAATGTCAGTTCCTTGCCACCTCTATGCTGAGCTATGCCTGGACTCTTTCTGCCTAATTAGGGGCGTGAATGAATAACCCTGCCTGAAAGAGTGCAGCCCAGACAGGCTGAGAGCAGACACATGCTCATGACTGCAATGATCTAGAGGCAGCCCCATGGCAGAGGTCACAGCCTCCCAGGGAGGCGACAGCACCCAGGTGAGCAGATGTGGGCTAAGGGGCAGCCAAAGCTCTGCCTTCACAGAGCTGTGGAGACTGAGCTGCTAGGGAAAGGAGGAGAATGGGAGAAGGAAAAGGGAATAAACAAAAAAAAAGGTCTGGGGAGGTGGTAGAGGCAGCAATGACCCCAAGAAAGATCTGAGTTATTCTCTCTTCCCATGACACATAGCCTGGGCCATCAGGAGCACCAAAGGTCTGATGACATATACCCTTCCCTCTCTGCAGTTTTAGCCAGTTTTATAGCTGTGGAGCTTTGGACCTGGAAGGAGTAAATAATTCCTCTGGGGTCCCACATGGTACCTGTTGTAAAGCTGGAAACAGTTCCAGATTGTCCAAGTCCCAACACACACATGGCAGATCTTACAGTGTCTCACACCAAGGCTGATCTAATGCCTTCATGAGGAACAAACGTGTAAGGGGGACAACATCTACAAAAATAGAGGCTGAGCATCTTGAAGGTTGAAATCAAATGGTGGACACCCACCAAAGCAACCCCTCCACTTCCCAGCATTTTCTGAAAACACCCAAGAGCAGTAGGCATTGCCAAGAGGTGCTCTGGTGAAAGACGTGGCCACAGAAATAGTCCAACCTCCCTTCCCTTGTCCTGTTCCCCAGTCACGCTTCATCATCACAGGGACAGGACTGGACAGGCAGCCAGGTCCTGGGGCTGCTGAAGGTGCCCTGTGGCTTCAGGGGTCCTTGGATCGGGAAACAAAGACCTGAAATAAAGAGCAGGAGACAGGAGGAGACAGGAAGAGGCTAGCAGGAGACAGGACCCATGCATGAACATCTCCACACCTGGTGCTCCTCAGAGAACCGTATAACTCATGTCCCTGTAACAAGTATCACAGGTCCTCCTGTCGTAGGAGAGAACGGGCTGTCCTGGAAGGGAGGAAGAGAGGGAGGGGAGGTCCCCGAAGGAGAATGACACGCAGCCAGAGCCTCCCAGCAGGAAGAGGCTGCAGTTGTATGATGCTTCACCGGGCAGCAGCCCACCCTCCAAACCTGGCCTTGCTCCCCTGAGGGGCATCAGGGTCTGACCCTACCTGGCTGTAAGAAGTGCTGGGGATGCAGCACGGGGTGGCTGGGCTGCCAGGACCATAGGATGCCGGGCTATCTGTCTGCTGCTTCGCCTCACTGCCAAAAAAAATCAGGGGGAGGGATTTTTTCCTTTTTTTTTTTTCCCCTCTCTCCTCTCTCCCTTCCCGCAGCTCATTTTTCTTCTGGCTTTCAGATAAGGGAGCGTGCCTCAGCAGTGTTAATTATGTTCTGTGGAGGTGAATACGGGGCTGATGGCTGGTGGCACCACGTCCTCTCTGCCTGCAAGCCCAGGGCATTGCCTGCTGCTGCTCCCCTCTGTTGAAGTGGAGGTGACACAGGGAGATGTGAGCTCACACCTGCCCAAGGAAACCCTGCACAGGGACATGCTGCAGAGCTGAGGCCAACTGCCAGGGGGACCTCGGGGTGGCTGTGCACCATTCCCTGGTCTCTCCCTCACCATAGGAGCTGTGGATACTGCAGAACACAGCCCCAGCAGCCGAAGGGGTGACAGCTGCAAGGAGAAAGAAGGGGAACGTATTAGTGAGAGACAAGCAAAGAGGTGAATGGGATGGGAAGGAGATGACACCAGGGTCAGAGGGGGATAAAGGAGTGCACAATCCTACAGAAACTGAGAAACTGTTTCACATTAGATGTTTTCAAATATCGTGACAGTTCCTTCTTTCATAAAACGTTAAAGGGAGAAACTGAGCTCTAATTCCCTGCTCCCCAAACCCATTCTCTGCTCTTGGCTTGCAGCTGTGGCTGGAGGACTCTTTTGAAAGGTTGCCTGAGGGGGAGAGATTAACACAGAAAAGCATCTTCTTCATGCTCCTGAGCTAGAAGAATAAAGTAATTGGCCTGGTCTGCCTTCAGGGTCTGCTGGTGCCAGTTTCTGGTTGGAAGACAGAAAGGCACAGAAGAAGATGAATGATCAACCGCCACCTTCATCCAAGGTGGTCAAGGAACCACCTGCATCCCGTTACACCAGAAGTGTCCCTACTGGAGATGAACACAGCAGTATAATGCTGGAAGCTCTTAAGAGAAGTCCACGATAGCAAGTGAGAGGCAAGAATCAATGGTCAATGTCAAGGGTAGAGATCCTGGGCTGTCTGTGCAGCCACACACCAGAGTGGGCAGAGGAGGAGTGGGCAATGCACACCCCTTGGCAGAGCTTCCCCATGGGCGGAATGGGATGGACATGGGCATGTGAGGTTCATGAGCTGGATTGGACCTTCCACCCTGAGCACACCATCAGCAGCAAGTCTGGGGATCAGGTTCGTTCTTCAAATACTTACCTGCATTTATCTGCACTAGCTTTGGCATCCTGGAGTGAACACAGTACCTCAGTGTCCCACACTACTGATGCCTGGTAGCCATTCCCACCTCCCCGCTACTGCTCTCTGCCATTGCCTCACTGGGTGCCCTCCAGATGGCTGACTAACCCTCCCCTCCCCCCCACACGATGCAAGGAAAGAGAAGACCTCGGTAGAAAGACTTAGGTGCTCTTTTATTCCTTCACTCAGCCCTGAGGAGTATTCACAGCCTAAAGGAAGGAAATTGCGAGTCTTTCTGCTCTGAGGGGTGTCAGAGCTAAGCAAACCCTGAAGGGCAGAAGCAGCACAAAAAAAAGGGGGGGGGGATCACTGAATAGAGGAAGTCGTTGGCAATGAGTAGAGCAAGCAGAAACTATCAGACTTGGATCAAAATGACACTGGGAGAAAGGCAAAGAAGCCTCTCGCTGAGGTGGAGTGGGCTGGACATTAGGTCTCCCGAGTGGCAGAGGGGGAGGGAGGCTACTGGAGGATCTGGTGGGATGATTACTTGGGGACCTGACAAACCGACGAATGCAGCAATTTCCATTTCAAATGGGAAGGCGAGAGGAGATCAAACACATTTCACAGTAATGATTCGGAGCCTTTCCCTGCACACAGACACACAAACACTCAGCATAATTGAAGCCACACGCAGCTAAGATGGAGAAGCAGAAATCTGCTCAAGGGGACTGGGGTAAGAACACCCACAAAGCAAACACAAAATCCCACACTGCAAAAACAAACAGCTCCGCTGCATCCACAGAGCACCCAAGGAAAAGCCATTCCCCAGTGTAATGCTTGCCTCCCTGCAGTTTGCCTACCACAGGCTGTCCGTACATGTCAAGAGGCACTCCAGAAAATAACACCACCCTGCTCGTCCCTCCTCAAAATCTGCTGACACCTATTCCCAAGCCCATGAGTGAATGACCCACTTGGAAAATATAAATAAATAAATAAATAAATAAACAAATAAATAAATAAACAAATAAAAAGTGATGGTAATAAACACTTGCTATTGGGCCTAGGTTGTAGATGGATGTAGAACAAGAATGTCAGTACAGAAGAAGATGAACTTCAGCTCTCTTTACTTATTCATCCATTTTGTAAAAACGATAAGGTGACTCCAGTATGAAATTAGTGAGGAATGTAGATCAAGTGTTCACTGGTTTTCATTCCTTTTTTCTCTCCTGCTGAGAATGCCTTTAGCTATTCATTAGTAGCCTGATATGGATTCTTTCTCCTGCCTATAAAGCATCCAGAGATTCATGAGCCTACTTTAGAGGGTGAGACCTATTGCTATTGCCTCCCCCTAAAAAGGGGTTTAAGAAACAGACTGTCACGAGGTAATAAGGACTGAATACCTTACTCAGTCCCAGATTTCCCAATGCCATTTTGAGAGAGCAAATCTGAGCCCTTCCCAAGTACCATCTTACAGCCTCAGTGCTTTCAGACGAGAGGAAAGTGTTTCCATGTTGGAAAATGTATGAGTCAGGTTTATTTCATGTAAAGTGTAGTATATTTATTTATTCAGTGAATCCAAATTTGGTTAAAAATGCCTGCCCCAAGCTAGAAATGCTTGCCTTTGAAACAAGAGCATCCACAACCTAACATTGTGTCAGTCACCCCAAAGATCATCCTCCTTCTCCACGTTGCCACCTCAGATGACTGTCAAGCAGAACATCAGAGCCTTTCACACAGTCAGAAGAGCTGGGAACCCCCTCACTCATGGGGATAAAACCACTCTGCAGAGCACTGGGTCTTTTCTCCAGCCTGAGGCTGAAGTCTGCATGCCTCCTGCTACCCACTGTGTAACTTGTGCAAAGCCACAGGAGGAGGAAGAGAAAAAGCAGTTTCTAAGGTAACCGTGCACCCAGTGCTCTGGGCTGCACAGGAGAAAGCAGCTGCTGGGAACGGCTGGGAGGCAGTGGACAGAACGTGGCTGGGAGCTGTTCCCCGCAAGAAGCCCCATCTGGTATAGGGGAGATGCAACGCTGCAGCAACCTCATCTGGTATAGGGGAGATGCAACGCTGCAGCAACCTCATCTGGTGGGGACCAGGATGGAAAGGCAGGGTGACACCACATCATCTGCTCTGGACATGCTGGTGACACAAAACCCTCTTGGAGAGTACCACAGTGGATGCTATCTTCAAATCCTGTGGTGTTTTCTCCCTCCTCCAGCTGAAGTCAAATGCTGCTCATCATCCTAGCTGCCTGTCTCCTTCCCCACAGACTCACACTGTGGCTCTGGCTCCCAGGAGGGGTTTTAACACTTGTAGCCTGGCTTTCTCCATGGCTCATCTACTGCGCTGGTGGGAGACAAGGAGGAATCTACAGACACAGACAGAGCAGTTATGTCCCAGGACAGAGATGGGACAGAGCCAGGTTGCACCATGGCTGGGAGATCCCCAGGTCAGACCAAGAATCCTTCTCTCCTGATAGGTGAATTGGCCAGTCCCTAATACAACTAAGGAGGTTTAGGCATCACAGGAGTTTCAAACCCTGCAGGGCTGAAATGAGAACTGAGGTAGCTCATGAGAGAACTGAGGGGCTCATGTGCATCACATGCTGAGGTGCAGGTCTGCATAGGGTGCACTGGGAACCCCTGGTTTATGTGCTTTTGGGACAAAAGAGAGCACCAAGAACCCAAAAAGGAACCGAGCCTCCAGCTAGGGCCCTTTTTCTTAGCACAAGGTAGACGCAGTTTGGTGCCATCTCCAGGGGAGGTCACCCAAGCCACAGCCTGCCCAGCCTTGGAGGGGTTTTGGTCCCTCCTTTGGGGCTGAGGCTTCTGGCTCTTGCAGTGCCAGAGAGGTTGGCCTGTGGGAAAGAGGGTGAAGAAAAGCTCAGAGCTGGTACATGAAGCAGCACTGAGGCAAGCATGGAGCCAAGATGGCAATGGATGGCATGGGCTAAGAGGAGCCCTGCCCTGGGGAATGAAGAGAAGTACATATGTGTACCATGGGGCTGCACACAGGGGACAGACCAGTGCCCTAGGCATGAAGGAACCTCTGAAAATGGGTGGTGTGTGGGTGAGCACATATGCCCGGGGCAAAGGAGAGGCTGTGACAGCCTTGGGGGCTCTCAACCTAAAGCAACAGCAGTAGGTAGCCCTTCTGCACACGCTGTGTTGGGCCCCACAGAAACCCTCTTGTGATGCACAGCCCTGGGCATCAGCACTCCTGGCTGGAAGAGTCTCCTTTAGCAGCAGTAGCATGTAGATGCATACATGTATGCTAGAGGCAGATGTTAGTTCCGTGTGTGTTCAGGGTGGGTGCAAGGACACAAAATGCATATTCTGTGGCACTGAGTGAAAGCCCAAACACCTATTTTTGAGCACATCCTATAGAACTTGGGCAGCAGAGCCTCTGCCCATGCATTACACAGGAGCACCTCAGCCAGCTGGCAGCCCCACCTTGTGCTTCAGCCAGCACTAACGCATCCTTGCCTGATATTGAAACCATTACTCTTCACCAGCCCCTCACCCTGTGCTGCCTCTTCATCCCTGAGAAGCTTGAAGCTAAAATTATACACCCGAATAATTATTCTGTGGCTTGGAAACAATCTCCCTCCCTCCCTCCCCACCCTTTTCTTTGACGTGTGTGTTTAATATCAAATTATTTATAACTCAGCCTCGCGGTCAAGTTTTTAATGAAAGAGCTGCCTGAGACTTTTAAAAGCATCATATGCACTCGACTGGCCGCATTATGCTGAGTAAGGGCTGCAGGGGCTTTAGCGAAAGGAGACTTGCTGCCGAAAATCCCCCAGTCCATGTGCACACGTGTTTTACTTGCTCACGCTGCCTCTTGTTCTCCCCATGTCATTTGTTCTGTCTCTCCTCCTCCCTCTCCCCTATCTAGATCTGTAGTCTCTGCCTGGCTATCATGAAATTACTGCCAGCACTGATGTCTACAAATAAAAGAATGATTAAACAGGGATTCTTCAATACCACGTGGATTTTTCCTTCCCTAGGATTATGTATAGTATAAGAGAGGTCAAATAAATGCAGGAACAGTTCCTGTAACACTCCCTCCCTCCTTCCTTCCTTAGCTTTATCTGCTTTTTTTCACTGCACTAACCTTTTCCTTCCCTACATATATATATGCACACATACATATTTCTCTTCTCCTTCAGCGTGAAATATTGATGAATTCTGCTCCCCCAAATGAAGGTTTGTTGGAGCAGCAGCCTGCAGTTCATCTTCAGAGCAGAAGGAATGCAAATTTGCTGAAATCCTGGGAGGGATGGGGCAGTGACATGCAAGGGCTGCTGCAGCAGCTGCCAGCTCATGTTTGACTCTGCGCAGGGGCACAGGCAGCAGCAGGGCAGGGATCTGCCTGAGCAGCACCCACTCGCCCAGCTCCCCAGCAAGATGCAGAAATGCGGTGAACGAGCAGGAAGCTTCCTATAATATACCTTGAATTATAGAGGCGAGCCAAGCTGCTCTTAGCACAGATGTAAATCTGTGGCTCCTGAAGCTAAAAAGCAGTTATTTCACATTTACACTGTCATTGGGGGGCTTATAAATGTAGTTTTCCGTGGTGAATTCTGCCATCTCAGGCACCACTGCACATGTCCAGCTTTTGGGGGCGCTGGCAGGAATAATGCACGCATAACAACTTGGTAATCAATTCCCTCCAGATCTAGTGTAAAAGACCTATCCCCAGGGGATCTGAGTACTTGGAAGAATAAAACCAACAACAACCCGTAACATTTCGGGAGCTGCGCTTTTCTTTCCATCCTCCAAGGAGCAAACTGATGCCTGTTTGTCTCAGTGCATAATTGGGCTCCGAGCGCTGAGTGAGGAACATCAAAGAGGTGGTATTTGCGCACAGGCCTCCAAGTGGAAGCGCTGTGGCCCTTCGTGATCATCCGGTGTATACGCAGACAGGAGGAGGTGCAGCTAGAAGGGCTCCTGAGTCCCAGCTTGCAGCGGTCCCAGGACACAGCCTTTGCCTTTGCTTCAAAGAGCACCCCTGCCTTGTGGGTGCTCTTTGAAGCCCTGTGTCTGAGGAGGCAACCTGTGTCCTGTGTCAGAGGCCTACTGGTCAGGCTCAGGCAAGGCAAAAGCAAGGAGGAAGCACCAGGTGCTAAAAGGCTTTTCCCAGTCCCCCAAGCCACTACTGGACTCTATTTCCCCAGATGCGAAGGCTTCTCCAGATCAAGAGAGGAGACTGGCAAGAATTCCAAGAATTTAACCCAGATAAGCCTACCCCCTTGGCTCCCCAGCCCTTCCCAAATCCCAGGTCCCTCACACCACACCACTCTCTGGCTGCAGTGAGCGACAGTGCCCACTGCTCCCCCCCTTCTCCTCCAAGCACTGCCAGCCTCATATTTTATTTTTCCCCCTCGCTCAGAAGGCAGCTTGGTGCATCCCACTGTGTGGCTTATCTTGTGCAATTAGCACTTCCTGCCATATCTGATAGGAGAGAAGGGCTCAGCTGCCCCTGATTAATTGCCGAGTATTTGCTTTCTTTTCCACTTCTGTGGCCTGGAATTAATTAGTTTATCCCTCTTATTCCTTTCATGGGCCAGAGAATTCTCCTTTTGTGCAATTATATATAATAGCAACGCTCAAAATACCCTGGGGAACAGTTGAGAGAAGCTCTCAATGGGGAAGAAAGGAGCCTGAAAGCAGCGAGATTACTAAAGGTTATATGCCCTACAGCTTCCCTGTGGTCTTAAAATATATACTATCCTCTCACTCCAGCACAAATCCCTCCCCTTGCCACCTGCCTTACTGCCTTCTCCAGGCTTTTCAGTGAGTTAATGTCCAAACAGCAGGAAAAGCTTGCAGACCCAAACCCCAAGTGCGAGCAAGAGATGCCAAGCAAGGGCCCCCTTGGCTGGACACCTCCAGGTGATGCAGAAAACACAGATCTCAGCCCAGTGGGCGCAGTCGAGCAGTACTTATCTGGCCCCTATAGTTTATAAGCTATGCAGAAATAAGGACATTGGCTATAATTTAAAGGAGATGCTACAGCTCAAATGCAGTAACTAAACAGTCTCTGGCTGAGGAGGATTGCTCCTGTGGTGCCCTCAAAGGACAACCAGCAGCACCTTGCTGGCTTGGAGGGAAGGAGGAGGGAAGAGGCTTCCTGAGTGCAGAGCAAGCCGACCATGCTCAATCCATCCCTTGCTAAGATGGGCTGTACTGGAACCAGTGCTCACATCCCAATTCTTCCCTTGTGAACACTAGTGTAAGACAGGAGTAAATGAGTACAAAAGCACTGTTACTGAAAGCAATCATTGCTCGTTGGCCAAAAAGAGAATGCTTTTCTGCTAGTCTTTATTGAGTCTCTCCAAGCCAAGCTTTGTCTAGAAATGACAGCCCACGGGGAATGATTTGTGGGTCAGCCCTCCAGGTTGCATGGGGTTGAATGAAATCATCTGGGAAAGGACAAAACAGGATTTTACCTAATTCCCATAGGAGTTGGAACTAGCTCAATTTAAGCCCTTATTTACTGAAGTTTATAGACCCATAATTGTCATCTTCCTTCCTATCTCATTCACACCCCTCATTAGGCAATTTGATCTTTACAGTCTAAAGCTCCTGGCCCACCTCACTTACAGCTGCTTTCTTTAAGCTAGGACTTGAAGTGCCAGACAACTCTTTTTAATCCAGAGCAGACTGAGTGTCAGGGTGCTTTTCAGGTGTCAGCATTCCCATGTGTAAAAAATCCATTGGTATCTAATCTAACTCGTAGATGTTGCAACTCAGTGCAGCCAGGATGCTGGAAGTGTGACACTAGCCTCATCTGAGAAGCCGAGGAAGGGATTCTAGAACACTTGCGGCCAAAAAATTTGGCAAGAGCTTGTTTTCCCACTGCAATACCTCCAGAGCTAAAGCTGTTCAGCTTTGAGCCAGGAAAGAGACAGCAGGGTGACTCTTCCTGGGTGTTTGCAGGCAGCTTGGGTGGTGGGGCAGAATAGGGTGCCTAAGAGACCCTGGCACTCTGCTCTTTGGATTGACATTTCTCTTCCCCTGGTCCCCTGCTTCCCTAAATCCCTCCTATTCCTACTTGGCTCTGCCTTCATTTGGTCATGTTAATTATTAGCAGTGCCCGGTCATCTCCTCTGCAATCATTTTGGGCAGACTAATAAATAAAGGTGATAAACGTGTGGAAGGTGAAGCCTGTGCATTGCCAGGGCTGCAAATCAATGGCTGAGGATGGCAGCTGTGGCGGTGTGGCCTCTCCTCCCCCTCCCTTTTCTCCTTTTCCTGCTCCTGCCTAGCAGCCCTGCCTGTTCTGCATCACGGACTCCTCTGGACTTGTAATGCAGGTGGGGTACAAGCAGAGTGCAGCCGTGCTTCTGGAGCCTGTTACAACACAGAGATGTGAGATACGTGTGTGCCAGGGCAGGGGGAATGGGTCAGGGGCTGGCCAGGCACATAGCATGGAGCTAGGGAAACACAGGCACAGTAGATAGACTACACACACTAACACCCCTGTTATTTGCATCACCATCTGCACCCCTCCGTATTTTGCATGCTCTAGAGAGCATTTGCTGAGCAAAAGGCATTAGCATACAAGAAGGAGGGAGCTTGCTTTAAAGCAACTGTATGCATCTATCCAGAGCTGTTCTGCGGCAGACAAGTCATTTAGGAGACATAGTTGCATCTCTCTCCTTGAGAAGATGTTTAGCTCTGGTGGACCCTCCTTTGCCTCAGCATGGTGCCAGAGGAACAACCATTACTCTACTCACAGCATCAAAAGGCAAAAACCACTGACAGAGCTGTTCCCTTGACCCATTTCTCTGGGAGAGGACAAGGTGGGGGTAGTTTCTTGCCTTACTCTGGAGGGTGTATTCCTGGTCCTTGTGCTGCAGGAGCTTCTGGGGAAGATGAGTCTATAGATGGGGATAGCTGTGACGGTGGTCTACTACGGCTCAGAAGCAGCCTCTGTGGCACTGTGACCTATGTGTTTGAGTTCCCTACAGCACTCACAAAGTCCTTTTTACTTCTCTGCATGAATTTCCATTTATCCCAGAAGAGGGATTATTCTTGGACTGGTGTCCTGGTTCATATCCTTTGACATGTCCATCCTCCAACTGTGCTCTGCTGATGTAAAATTGCCCATCTGCCTTGACTCGGGCAGTGCTGCAGTCATTTACATCTCCTGAACCTCTCTCTCCTTCATAATTAGGGGCATAACTGGTCTAACATGAACACCTCTAAATGGCTTTAAATGACAGGACTGCAAAACTGAGGAGTATTTACAACCCAGCACCTGCAATGCAATTCATGCACATACACCAAGCATCATCCTTCATTTAACCTTGCAATAATCTATAGCTTTACTAACGTGGTGCTTGCAGTGGTGACTTGAAAGCAAACCAATAAATATGACTTTTGAATTACGTGGAAAAGCCTTCAGTTTTCTATCACTTTGCTTCACGGCTCTGAGTAACAGCATGCAGGGAAGATATGCAATGTGCTGGCTTTGAATGACAAGGAAAGGCAAATGCCTGCCTGTGCTGGATCATTCAGGTTTGTAGAAACAGAGCCCAGAGGCACGTGCATTTCTGCAGTGGCATTTGCAATTGCAGATCTGCCTGTACAAACCAAGCATTTTGCACAGGCAGACTGATATTTACTCAGCTTCATTTGAATGCAAAGCTGCCATCATTACATACATAAAGTCGGCATGCGACTCCTCACAAGCGGACACACTACCCCCAGTGGTGATGGACAGCATTCCCTAGCATCCCAATGGCAAATTCCCTGGATTTCAGTGCTAGGCACAGCTCAACAAGAGCTCAACATCTCATCAGACTGCAGACTGCTGTCACACACTGACCACCTCAAATTCTCCCTACTGGTTTCCATGCAAAGCTTTTTTTTTTTGCTTCCTTCTGTACATGCCTTTACTGGGTTTCCAGACATTATTAAGCATCTGTCACAGTCCAGCCCAGAGGTAGCTGCATTTTAGCTGTGGCTGAATGATTGCTGCGTACGTAGTTTGCAAAGCACTTAGCGATTCTTCAAGATGACAGGCACTGGGGATGTCAGTCATTTTCATTAACATAAATAAGATATGTTTCATTTTAGTCACTCTAAAATCATTGAGTCATTTATTGATGTCTCAGTAATTTATGAGCTCTCTGTCTTGGCTGGAAATCTACCCATGTGACTGTTTGCAGTAAGAAATGGGCACAGTACAGAGATAGATCTCTGTTTAGCTCAAGTTCAACTATTTCTACCCTGGGTCAAAGTATTAAACAAACGGGGATGACAAGGCACAAGAGCCTTTCCCCTGCAGCCCACACATTTAGTCACAGAACGCTTTCACTACAATGCTCTGGTGTTCCTCTTGGTGCTGTGCCTTGCCATGGGCACCCAAAAACTGAATCTAATTTCCCTTTTGCTGGCAACCTTGTCCCGGAAGGCAAAGGTTGCATTAGGACAGAGACTGAATTCCCTTCCCTCTGCTGGAAATGGCCAGCCAAGTGGAGAGGTGTTGGTGGGATGCTTGCTCTGCTGCTGCTGGTGCTGTATCTGACGGGGTAATGGAAGGGAAGTGTCAGTCTCCCCGGGTGTCAGTCAAGCACTCTCATCAGACTAATTTCAGACAAAAAAATTGTCATGCAAAAGAGAACTGAGTGGGTTCAGATGAGCTCTGGAGAGGCATACAGATTTTCTGCTGATGAGACAAACAAAAAAAGGGATGCCAGCTTTTCATTGTCCAGCTCTGGCCAAGAATTTTTCTTGGGGCAGGAGGAAAAGGTGAGGAGCACATCGTGGCACCAGTGGGGTGTGCTGAGAACCCATACTGACATTTTTTCCCACAATCTCACCTCTCTTGCTGGGAAAGAAACCACTTTAAAAACAGGATTTATTGGGTGCAGCAAGAAGGGGGATAAAAAGCAATCCAAAACCCAAGCAAACTTGTGTCTCCCTTTGTCTCCTTCTCACCTTGTTCTTTTCTTTCTTTCTTTCTTTCCTTTTTTTTTTTTTTTTTTTTTATCCTCTGTTTCCATCATGTTTTCTTCTCTTCTCCTTCTCTTGGTTTTCTTTTGCATCCCTTCCTGCCTCTCCTAACACCTTGTCTCTTTCTCCTCCTTTTTTCCTTAGCAAACGCATAGGGATCCTACTCCGTTCACAGGACTGCAAAAGCATGCAACTCCCTTAAGCTTTACTTTTAAACAGGTGGTGGCAGTGTTTCAGTGGCTAGCCAGAGGAACTTTGGCACCACTGTCTTGCATTCAGACTGTGCCAGTACACCCCTTCCAAACAGCCCAGGAGAGCTGGGAGACCCCCAGCCCCACACGCACTCAGGGACCCTTCCCCCCAGTGCAGAGAGGAGATGGTCCTGTCCTCACTGCAGAGTCTCATCATACTTGGGGGTGCTGCTTTTTAGAGAGCATCACCAAAAGCTGCCACTTGCAGCCTACAGCACAGGGTAGTCCTTGGTCCACTTCAGCTCCAGAACTATTTGGACAACTTAAGTGCAGGGGAGATGTTCAGGCACTGCTACATTTTACAGCTGGGTCCCATCAGAAGCCTTCACTTTGCATGGGCAAGTCACACCCCAAAGCCCCTGTTCCTCCTTGCTCCCACCTGAATGTCACTTCTGTGATATACAACCAAGCCTCAAGGCTGGAATTTGTCAATTCTGCATTTGTCAACGTGTCACCCAGGAATGTTAATGATCTCCATGCATGGCCTGAAGACTTCAGAAGTAAAACAGCTCATCTGGAACATCAGGACTCTCATTGGTTCACTTTTCCTGCTTCCAGGCAGCAAAGTTCTCTTGTTTTTGACCAGCTAATTGTATTTTTCAAATGGGTTTTATCTACTTGTCACGTGTCAGCGGGACATTGAGGACATACCTGGACGGGCTCACACACAGATAAGCAGATGGGCAGATGGGCACACACCAGTGAGGGGTGTTTTACACAGGCCATGGGAGCCATTGCATTTCAACAAATGGCACAGTTTTCTATCCAGTGGATGGTACGCAGCACTGGGGGTCCAAACAACCACTGAAGATTATGCTGCAGAAGTCTAGCACTTACTCAGTCCACTTGCTTTTGTTTAAATAATTGCTCTTTTGCAAGCTACCTAGTCTGCTAACCCTAGCACAAGCTCAGTTACAACTGATGGCAGTGAAGCAATAGCACAGTAAGTTTTCTTGGCTGCTTCAATTTTCTCTGGCCAGTGGAAAGTTGTAGCTGTGAAGGTGCAATCTCCATGCTGATGACAACTGAGATGCTTTATCTCCCATCCGTGCTGAGCTATTAACATCCACACAATTATTTACTGCGGCCTAGCTATGAGCAGTAATAGAAGATATCGTGGTATCCCTACTGTGCATTGGTATCTGCTCTTAGTCAAATAAAGCAGCCACTTTGAGTGAAAGTGATGCATGACATATAACACTGCTGGATGAGTTTTCTCTGGCATCCGAAAGGCAGAAACGCAAGCGGAACCCAAACATACAACCCAGCACATGAACACACATCGCTAAATTGTTAAAGGCATGCCTAAGCTTGTCATAGACAGGACACTTCTCTGAACTGGGGCGTTATTGCTTTCTTTTCTTTTTTTTTTTTTTTTTTTTTTTTTACTTCTCGCAAGATTTATTGAAACTCTTTCTCACTAAGCACAATAGAGGAGCCAAGGCTGACATTTGAAAGCTGAGGCAGTTGTCTAAATGTAAAAGGCAATAAATCTATACCAAGCCAAAAGGCCAGAACAATCTTAGGATATCTGAGAAAAGGGTATATCTAGGCTGATCTCCAGATGGGAATCCAGACCAGTCCCTGTTGAGCTGCCACTGTAGTTGCTTGGCATTTCAGACCTTTTATTTTATATTTTTTTTAATTTGTTGTTAATGTAATTTTTCACAGTCCTTTTGAACAGGTTCCACTGGACTCCCCAGTTCAGGGGAGCCAACAGGCTCCCCATAGCTCTTGATGCATTTTGGAGACTTGGGTCACAGTGTAAAAAAGATGCATGCCTGAGCTCCAGTGCTCTGGGCATCAGGAGGAGGTAGGAGCCCTCCAGCTCTCTTGCCTTGCCTGTACCCAGCAGCAGGATCATTCAACGTGGCCTCTTACAAGGATGAAGGTCCTGGCTTCAGGACTGGTTTCCTCCCTCCCTTTGGAACATGTGCCAATGTGTTTGTGCGTGGAGACAAGAAGCAGCCCCACTGTCCACATTGGCAGTGACTCAATATGCTATTTCTGGAAGCTATTATATGAGATTTTTCTTTTCTTTTTTCTGCATTAAAATACAAGAGCCCAGGAAGGTTGCTCAGGCCTATACTCCAACATGCCAGATCCTGTAACTTAGATCAATATTTAACTGTATAATAAAATATATTCATATAACATAGAAAGACCACCCTTCCTCAATATTCTTATAGTGAAAACCTTGTAAATCTCCAGTAAATTATTTAAAATAAAAAATAACCCAAATCTCCAAGGACCACACAGCCCCGTGTTGTGCTGGTGCACCCGCCTTGGCCTGGCCTTTCAAGTTGCCTCCCTGCAGCTGTGCCAGTGCGCCCAGCACGTGTCCTGCAATGGGACTGGGTGGGCACCCATGTCCTCCTCTCCCACCATCCATGGCTGGGCTGCACAGCGGTGACTCAGCCACCTGCACCGCTGGAAAGGGGAGCAGGTAGCGGTGGGGACAGCGAGTGCCTCTCTGAGTCACAGCCCTGCCCCAGGGGCTGCAGGTGACTTAGAGAAGGGTGCACAGCCTTTTATTTTTTTCTGATGCCTTCCAAGTGAGCCACCAAGCCCCCAGATAGCTGTGGACAGTCTGTCTGCTTTCTTCTGTGTCTGAGTTTTGTTCTCTTTCTCATATTCACTTTTTTTTCTGGTTAAGTAGGAGCTTTGCTCAGGGTTGGCCAGGGTTGGAGCAACCAGCTGGGAGCACAGGGGAAAGGAGCAGAAAGCACAGCAGTGGGGCAAAGGCAGGGAGACAGGTGGTGGCTCCAGATGGCAGGGAGGGGACACCGAGGTCGGGGGCAAGGGCTGGGGAAAGGAAAACCTGGAGGGAAGCAGGGGATGAAGAGATGGGGTGGAGTGAGTTGAATGAGGAATCTCAGGAGAGAGAGACCCAGTCGTTCAGCTGGGCATCACACACCTCACAGGGCAAGCAGTTTCTCTCAGCCTAAAATGGTTTTGTTAGTGCTTGGAAAAGGAATAAAATGTGTGCATGCCTTATATATCTATATAGGTTAAAAACGGTGATCTATTTATAGGGTGTAAATTATACACCATGTATGTTGCTCAGAGACAAGACATTATTTTGGTGCCAATGGGGAAAAGGGACTGAAAGGAAAAGAGACAGAGAGAAAGGGAGAGAAAGGAAGAGAGAAAGAGAGAGAGAAAGCGAGGAAGTTGTGAGCTCCTGCAGCCCTCCCCTTCCCCCTGCTCCTCACTGACTGACAGCACAGTGCATGCTGCATGCAAGAGGGACAACTCAGTTGCTGCTTGGGGTCAGCTCTGGGAGTCAGATCCCTTCCCTTTCTTCCTGCCACAGACAAAATATCTGGGGTTGTTTCTGAATGAATCAGGGCATTTTCAAAGGCCTTCTGAGTGCCAGAGCGAAATACCTTGAAACACTGCAGAAGGGCTGATGGCCCCTGGTATCTGGCACTCTCCTGCCTGCTGCAGGCACCAGTGCATGGGCCACCTGGCAGGCTTTCCTGGTCCCCCAGCGAGTCACTTGAATGCTTCAGAAAAAAAAATTTTTCCTATACACTCGCTCTTTTCAGTACCTTTGCCAGCCACCCTCTCTCTCCTTTTGCAATCACACATCCACAGAGCCAAAGCCAAACCATCTGAAGCCAAATTCACCTCCCAGAGTTAGAAACCTTGTCACACTGCCTCACTTTGCAGTCAATAGTAAAAAGGGAGAGAAGGCAATTCACTTGCCTGCCCTCCCCATTAACTGTAAGATGGTCCTATAGCATTTAACTGAGTGTAATAGTTAAGTACCTAACATTAGATGAGACAAGTCTAGGCCTTATGAGAAACCCAATGAATTGCTTCCATCAAGCTTGCTTTGTACAGAATGAAACCATTCAGGAGTAATCCTGGGTCATGGCACAATAGGAAAGATTTATTTTTAATGTAACTTTTTAAATGTAATTATTTTTAATGTAAACTTTTTTTTAAAACTGTAAACTTTTCCAAGAAGCCTGGGGTTTCAGAAAGGATCAGGGGAAATCTAACACAGCTTTTTTTTTTTTTTTTTTTTTTTTTTTTTTTTTTTTTTTTTCTGAATGTTCCAGACCTCTTTCTTTGGATATCTGAGCTTCACCACCTAATTGCTCTGTTCTTTCCACAATAATCTACTTTTTTTTTTTTTTTTTTTTTTTTTTTTTTTTTCCATCTAGAGTTTACACTGCATTTAATAATCAATTCCCTTTGTTTTTATACACTGAGAAAGGAACAAGGAGTTTTGATCCAACCTGCCTATACAATTAAAATACCCTTTGTCATCTCTCAGGTTTCCCCATATGTATCCTATATGATGGAAGTGAAAAATCTGGAATACAAAATCCACTTATTCTATAGCCCCAAAGTGAAAAGGACCATATACCCATCCTGCTGGCACAACAAACATGGCCTTGCATACCAATCCATCACAAATATCTGCAATATCCCCTCTAAAGGATGTTACAATCCAGATGTGGACCAGAATCAGGTACTAGTGCATGCAGAGCCTCAAATGCAAAGAGTGCGGAAGTATGCAGCACTGAGATCTGAATTCAGTCCACCTGTGTTTTCTCTGGTACTTAGTAATTGGCTCAGATTTGGAGTGCCAGCATCAACCACACTCTGCAGACCAGGTTTCCTGCATTTCAGTGAGTACAAGGGATGTCAATATGCAGAACTGGATAAAGATGAGAGAGATTTCTTTGACAGTCCATTCAATCATGAACAGTTGAGTAACAGGTGGCTGAATAACTGGCAGGTAATGCTTGACATTGTTTCAAGCCATATGTTGCTCAAGAGGAAGGAACAATTTAAGGCAGTCATCCTTGGGGTAGAGCTACAGTGAGATTGTGGGTTTGGGTCTGAATTAGCAGGGCAAAAGGACAAAGTGATTCTCTGAGCTGCTTGTTAGGAGGGTTGGCATGCACATGCACAATAGTGACACGTTCAGTGTCACATGAGGAAATATCCAGTGAGCTCCCTGGAAGCTCCAGCAAACAGCAAAAGAGCATTACCACACTTGACTCTGAGCCTTCCTCCTGGAGCCACTGTTACAAGCCAGCCTAGGACACGGTTGTACAGAGCAATCATTTTCATGGTGAATGCCTGTTTGGTGACCTGTGTGCAAAGGGTCTGTCTAGTTCCACCTGAAGGGGCACAGAAACACTATCCCAGAAAAATTCAAGGGTAACTCTCACACAGCGATGTTCAAAGTTATCTGAGCAGGCACTTTGCGAAATGTTACATCATACAGAGTCCCATAAGAGTGTTGTACAGAGGTGCTGACCTCTGTCCTGGAGGCATTTTTTGATAGGGACTCTCCAGCGGTGATGCCGTGTTACCAAACTGCCTTTGCATCCCAGTGGTGGCTGTTCCCACAGCTGGAAGAGGACATCCGTGCAGGCAGTAATGTGTGGGAGGGAAACTGGCAAAGCAAACGCCGCTGCCAAATAAATAGAAACTTGGATCTCCAGAGTTTTCTGTTTGGCCTGGAGGACAAGTCAACCAGCAGAACGGATCAGCCTAGCTACTCCTCATCCGAGCTCCAGGGAGCAGCCCTACCTAAGCACAAGGCACCCTTCCCCCGCAAGCTCTGATCTTGCCAAAGCTCGAATACAAGCAACATGAAAGAAAATCCCACAGTTGCTGATGAATTAGTACATGCTGCCTCATCTCCAAGTTGATGCTAAAGCTAAATCTGTCTGCATCAGATTAGAGAGCCACATTGCATCCCCAAACCCTGGCACCTCTAATCCTGCCTCGCTCCTATCCCCTGAAGCTCAGAACCAATTCCTGGACCAGTGCTCCCAGCAAGCAGACTGGCAGCCTGTACCTTTGGCAGGGTCTCGCAGCCAACCTCTATTTTCACTGGTGCAGCAAATCAGAACTGAACAGTCTCCTGATCTGAGCCTTGCAGGGCACAGCAGTCTCCAGATCTACTGTCTGTAGTGCCTGTACTCATACCCTTCCAATGCCAGAGACCCCCTTCATCTCCATGCCTCACAGCCTGGCTGTAACTCCTGCTCCAAGGGCAGACCCCTGCCAGGGAGACTCAGCAGGGCTGAGGTTCTGCAGAATCACATCTGCTCCTTTGTCCTGGTTTCCCCCAGCTCATCTATGATTTCATTCAACTGAAGTCACAACAGCTTTTCCAATCCTACGTAGGCAGGGCACATCCCTTAACAGTTTTATATATATATATATATATATATATATAGTGAGCTTTATTTTGGGGTGGGGGCGGAGGGGAGGGTGTTTAAATGCAAAAGTCTGAACCTATAGGATAAAATCTCCACTCAGCCTAAGGGAAGAAGCTGCCTGATTGATGGGGAGCGTCACTGTAGTGGGAAAGAACAAATAGGGTGAAGATGCTGCCAGATGGGAAACTGAATCCTCCTTGGCTTAGTGAGCATAGAGATAGCTGGTGGTGTACATACCGCTGGCACAGTCTGCAAACAACCTTTAATCCTAACGGTAGCTACCATCAAATCCTGCCACAGCCTATGAGCAGCAACAAAATATTGTATCCTAGCGATAGGGGGTCTTCACAAAACCTTTCCCTGTCCCGCTCAACAGATTCACACCTCTGCCCTTACACTTGTGCCCTGAGCAGCCACCAGTAAAGGAGACTGGAAGGATGTCTTCCTTGCCCACAGCCCTTCTACCTCTCCGACATCTGGGTCCTCTGTGCAGCAGAGACCTGGGAGGGGTGGCTCCCTGCAGAAGGCAAGATGGTTTCTACGTGGGTGAGACTGTTGTTGTGAGGGCTTCGGAGAAGGAGAAAAGCCTCCTCTGTTACTAAGCAGGGATCTGAAGGCCGTTGTCGGGGGAGAAGCAGAAGAATTCCATAAAAGGAAGAATTATTCTGCCAGCAGCCAAACCACCTTGACTCCGATCTTGTCAGATCTCGCCGCAGCAGGGCTGGTCAGCACGGGGAGGCGAGTCCCCCGGGGGAGCAGGGTGTTGCTGTGATGCAGGGGAGGAGGGAGGGAGCTTCTTGTCCTGTGTAGACAAATAAACATGTTTACCCTACATATTTTTTAAGGTTTTATTTTCTGACCAAAAGTAAAAGAGCCCCTTATGATTCAGAAGGTGCTAAGGGCACATCAGGTGGAGCATCTGATCCGGCTTTCTCATCTGATTCCAGCAGGAGGAATTGGATAATGCCTGAGTACCATCCCTCTCTTTCCACCTTCTTTCCAGCCCCAACACTGTTTGAACATCTCTGAGAGCAAAGTGTCCCTTAGTTACAAGTGATGGAAGGCCCTTAGGAATACAATGACCCCTTGCTTGGTGAGCAGGACACTCCCAGGAAACCTGCGTGAGGATGGACGTGGCAGAGGAGAGCTTAGAGCACAGTGCGCCCACTATCAGTCCAATAACAGAGACAATAGGAATCACTGTGATCTCCAAGGGAAAAGAGGCACCACTGCCCCTTTTTTCCACAGCACCCAGGGATTATCTAAGGGAATTTGTCTCCCTCCTTTGCCTCTGGATGATGCCCTGCACAGCCAGCAGAGCTGCAGAGGCTGACACCACAGCAGCACACTGGGAAAGAGCCGGCAGCAGGGTTAAGCATACCTGTCACTGTTTCCCCTTGGCTTGAGCAAGTTGGTGTTGATTTCTCTCCAAATGCCGGTTGTTTAAATTCACTGTATGACAAGTAGGAGGAAAAGAATAGATCAGGGGAAGGAAATAACCAACTCTCATCCTGCTGCTGCTCTTTGGCCGGTAAAGCGATAAGGCAGAAAAGAGAGAGGAGGCTTTTCCCCTGCTTCATTATGAAGCTGAAAATTGCAGAGCAAATGAAGAGTATATTTGAAGATAGCACAAATCCTCGATAAAGCCTCTCTGAAACTTGATGAAAATTTTCAAAGTGTATCAGGAAAGCTGGGATTCTGTAAGGGATAAATCCATCAGACAGGATGAATGGAAGAGAGACACAGATGGTTGGTTTGGGCTTTCCAGAGCAAGGCAGGGATGTAGGGTGAGTTTTAACCTCTTTGCAGCCTGCTGGCTCAATGTCAGGGATGAAGTGCTAGCTTGGAGATGAAGCACTCAGGGCCTTCACTCTCTGCTCTCTTGTCATTTCAAGAGACAGCCCCAGCATGCTGGCACTGCAGGCACACAGACTGCTGGGGCAACATGAGTGTGGCATGCTCCCCATCCCACCGTGCTGTGTTTCTTCCCTGCCCTGCAGACAAGCTGTAGACAGTGCAGACAAGCGGCACATTTGGTGGTTCCATGCATCTCCAGAAAAGCAGAGCAGCCTGCTCTTCTCCAGGCAGGGAAAAGGCCATGGCCAGGGTGGTTGTAAATGTGGTGTTGAGGTCTTTGGGAGGAGCTGTAGAGGCAGTCACGAACTTCAAATCTTGGTTTTCTCCATTGTCTCCTGCAGAAGAGCAAGCAGAAGACTCTGCCTAGTTTTTCAGATCTGTACTGACCCTAACTACCACAATATGAAATTATTTGGCCTAAACTTCCTACCTGTTCTTCAAAGATTTATCTTCTTCCCTTTCCCATACCCAATAAATTAATTCCCTTGAAAAAGGCCTGTAATTAAAAAAAAAAAAAAAAAAAAAAAAAAAAAAGAGTACAAGACTTTGTGATAAGGTAAATACAGAACATGCTGCTTGGAGACAGAAATTCTTTCGATGAAGATTAATTAGGCAGAGTTGCTGTCCCGGTCTGTCTGACAGTGGGGAAAACATGGTTTGAACGTTGGAGGGAAGTGCCCACGCCCTTCCCTTGCACATCCAGCACCATCCACACAGCAAGCATTGCTCAGGAAGGTTCCTCAAACAATATCGGTGGTTCCTCCCTTTGCACACTTGTAGTTTAGGAAGAGATACTGCTAAGACCAGCTCATACAACAGCAGGGAAAAAGGCCAAAGAAATATGTTTATCCTTGATAGGAAGAATTTGAAAGGACTGTATTTATTTGCCCCATGGGCACCTATTTCCCAAGGGAATGTGGACAGGAACCAATATTTGTGATGCTCTCAGCACTTGATAGGAAGGCAGGTCAGAGAGAAGCAGTAGGACACAGCTATGCCTCTTCCTCGCAGATCATCCTGGCAACAGATGTTTTGCCTTAGGATTTTGTGCTCTTCAGTGCCCACCAGGCAACAGCAACCTGACTGCAACACCCTGAGAGTGAATTGATCAAGAAATATGCGGGGATAAAGAAAAAGAGAGCAACTTCGCTGTATATGTTGAGTGGAAAAAGAATATCCCACACAAGGATGGATAAATAGATAGATAGATAGATAGATAGATAAGATAGATAGATAAAGCAGGACACAGCATATACAACAAAGGAAAGTATGGAGAGATGATGCAGATGTAGAACTCAACCCAGAAGCTGTGTTAGAACAGTAAGGAGAAAAAAAGGATGGAGAAAGGTGTACCAAGTATACATTACTAAAAATAAATGTAGACAAAGAAGAACAAGGTCATGGTAAGACAAGGGAAACAGGAACAGATCCTGATGAGGAAAGAGATAAATTGGTGTGGGTAGAGAGGGCTTGCTCTTCCACAGCGAGACTTGCACACGTAGCTCTTGCTAAAGGAGCAGGGGTGGATTACCCCAAGCGAGGAGGCTTCTCAGCATTCATCTTGCACATACATGTATGAACCTTTTCCCTCTGCCTGAGTTTCATGTACCAACTCAACCATCAACACTGTCAAAGATCAAAGTGAAAAGGTGTGTATTATTCACAGTGGTCCCATCCCCATCACCACTCCCAGATAGGTAGGTAATGTGGATTAGGTGTCTATTAGCAGCAGGTTTTGACCCAAGATGAAAAGTGTTAGGCAGACTGGCCACCTCAGATCATCCATCCCTGCTTGTAGGAAGCCATCAAGGAGACCACACAGCTCTATGTAATTATCTTAGAAAGCTCCTGGTTATACATAATAACTTGTTCTTTTAGTAACTGTGACAATACCTGCTCTTCTTTTAATGAGTTCGGCCTTCCGGACATTTAATGGCAGAGTCCCAGAAAGCTGGATTAGCTGGCTGGGAAGGCATGGGCACTTCAGGGAACAGCAGGTCTCAGGGCTCATATGGGGAGACATGCAACTTCCAAGTGAGCTCTTGGCCCCAGGTAGTGATGGAAACACTGCGGACTTTCCCAGGAAGGAAGGAAATAAAAATGTATTATAAGAAGAGGAAGAAAGCCTTTGATGCTCAGTTTATTGGGAGGCATAATGCAATATATGAGAGATGTAACCAGCATTATCAAGAACTGGAGACTGCTTCAGAAGTCCATCAGAGTGACACAGAGCTGTTCAGGACACATCCAGAGAATTTATAAGAGGCAGCATCACTGCTGGCCTCTTGTAGGAGTGCTGGGCATCTCCTTTGAGCTTGACCCCACATTGACTTTGGCAAGAAAAAAAAAAAAAAAAAAAAAGACAACCAAAGAACTAGGAGAGCATCTCCAGATTACTGTCTTCCCAAGTCTTTATCCCTCACTACAGATAGACAGTTCTTGTACCATTTATTGATATATTGAAAGAAAATAGTGATACCTCACAATGCCTTCAGCCACAGATAGATATTATTTAGTCTTGTTTTAAAGGAAAATCATGTCACAAAGGATTTCAGCTGGTATGGTGAAACCTCAAAGGCAATTACACCTTGGATTGCCAGGAGCTCCCAACAGAGGCAGAAAAAAATACCTACAACCCTCCAGGCTGGCCCAGTCTCCAGAAAAAGCTCTCAGTTGGCATGAAGGAAGGTTGATTTTTTTCTCCCCCCTAGATGACTTTGTTGTCACCAGCTCCAGACTCTGTACAATTTGCAGAGGCTAGCTATTAATTCAATGTGCATATATAAAAGTTAGGCCTGGGACATTTTGCCTACAAAGCTTCTTCCTTAGCAGGCAAAGGTCATGTTGTCATTTTGAGATAAGGGCAATAGAGATAGTAAGAGTTCCACTTCTGATGAGAGAAGGAAGTTAGATACCCAGGTGGGATTAATGTCCTCTAATTTTTGATGTCAAAATACAGGTAAAAGGATAACATAGGAAATGGAGCTAGACCCATCTGCAGTCAAGGGAGAGACAGGTACATTTACACTGTAATTCTTCTGATCTATTTGACATAGGTACATAAGGAAGAGTTGAAACATGCTCTTCCTCCCCCATGGCTTTAAGGGAAGCCTGACACTGTGGTAGACGTCTATCCTTAGAGAGAGAAACCCACCACTGGCTTTGAAAGGCTCCAGTTCCCAGGCAAAGGCATAGCTAAAGTGGCAGTGATGAATAGCCTTGTACATTTTCTCTGGGATATCAGTGCCACGGGCCTTTTGCTAAAACTGATATACTTGTGAAGATGTGCACACTTTGCCTGCTGCAGGTACAGGACTTCTTCCATCACCTCGCTCACCCCAAAGTGAGCCCGGGGGGCTGTCTTGGTCTCTGATCAAGAGCTCGGGTGCTTTCCTCCCAAGGCCCAGCAGAACCCCACCAAACAGGGAGCTGTGGAAAGCAGGGGCTCATCACCCTGCAGACACATAGGGCCACCACCACCTTCCACTGAAGGGAAAAAAAAAAAAAAAGGAAAAAAACAAAAACAAAAAACAAAAACAAAAAACAGGCAGTTTCCATTTCCTCCATGAGAAAACTCAGTTTGTTTATCCCATCAGAAAAATGGTCTCAGTGCCAAGCAGGAGGTACTGTTCCTGTCTGTCCAGCCACATCTTCCTCATTTCTCTGTGCGTTGGGGTCTGCTAAACTTGGCCCATGAAGGCTGCAGAAGGGTCTATTGCTGAGGAAAATAGCCCAAAAACACAACCTGAAGAAAGGACAATTAAAGAAATCATTTGCCTTTTCTCTGTCTGACTGGCAGCCAGGTGCAGGGTGCAGGCAAGGAGAGCTGTGCCATGATATGGTGCCAGAAAGGTACTCCACAGAGAAACTAGGAAGATGCTCTTAGGAAAAATATCTTCTTTTCTGTGTGACTCAGAGAGTTCTGTTTAACAGGAACCACATGCAAGTGAATAGCGATATCTCAGGAGCCCCCTCCCTCTTCTACATTTAAGTGATCTTGCTGATTTCCAGGGGGGAATATTTGTGTGTTGATGTTGGAGAGTGAAACCCTGTATTGCAGGGTTTCATGAAGCAGATTCCTTCCCCCAGTTCTTCAGCATTGCTCTCTGAGGGAAGAAGCTGGCTTGCTCCATCTCTGGCATCTCCTCAGAGACTGCTGACAAAAATGCAATTAGTTCCAGTTGCAGAAAGCTGTCAGTTTTTCATGTGTGTGAGCACATGTGCTGACCACATAAAAACAAGCTTACAAAGCTGGAAAATAATTTCTCTCCTGCATAAATTTCCTCTCCATCTTCTGTGCAGATACAGTAGTCTGGGCAGTGGCCGCAAATGGCACGATTCAGACAGGACCTGGGAAGAACCCTGACGGCCCATTAGGGATGAAGGAAAATTTCACTGCTAGGATAGGGCAGGGGGAAAACTCCTTTTCAGGGGGAACAATACATGCCAGGTTTCTTTGCATAAAGGTGTCCATGGGGATTCTCTGCAAATTATGTGTGCTGTCCAAGGTCTGGCCACATGCCAGCCTGAATTATTGCATCTCAGCTTCCTTTCCAGTTCACATCATCTCATCTATGCAGGACACACGTGCTAGGGGTAGATTATAGGTGTCCTATTTTCCCCCTCTAAACCATTCAGAAAAAAAGTCTTGGTCCAATATGCATGAGTTGTTAGCACTGCAATCACAACAGCCCTCCATTGAAACAAGGCAGATTGAGGCCATTCATTTTGGATGTGCTTAAGAAAGTTTTAGTTCTTGTTTTGAAAACACCAGATCTAGAAGCTTACTTTCCAAAAGCCTCCTGAGATTTCCTGAAATCACCAGAGCCCAAGCCTAGCACTTTAGTAAAATCCTACGCAAGGCTAGGAAGCTTACTTCAACAACTCTCAGCAGTCTCTGATGTTACTGCTATCTGTAAGGCCCTGGTTGCAGTCTGTAACTTCTACTCCAAATAAAGTACAAAAGTAAACATCCTGAAAAAATAAGCATAGACCAAATGAGGCTGCTTGCTTTCTATCCTGTCCACAGCACATGGCTTCTCTGCCCCATTATCTTTCAGCCATTGGCTTCTGTGAGCACATACCATCTTTGGAAGCACCTCACCTGCAGCACCCAGACTAAAAGCACAAGCACAGCACAAGAAATTCAAACTAGGCCCACAAACAAGCTCCATCGCCCAAAGGAATTGCAGAAGATGGCAGCAGAGATATAAATCATGACTGACACTAAACCCCAGATGCATCACTTCACAAAGTCCCAGGGACTGGTGTTCAGAGCAGAGGAATTAGGGAGTCTGGTTTGGAACTAAGAGGCAGAAGACTTTGTGCCAGACTGCCTGAAGGATACTAAGTACATTCATCTTGTCCACAGATGAATGAAATGTTATCAGTAGAGCCAGAGAGGATAATTTGACCTTTCTGTCTTTCTCTCTCCCTCTCTCCCTGCAGCTCAAGGAGAGAAAAAGAAATCCTTCACAAGTTCTATCAATAGACTTCAGTTCCCTTTCTGTTCCCTGGGGCCTGAGAGTGTAGGACAAGCCAAAACACCCCTTGCAGGCAGGAGAGGCTGAGGATGCAGCAAAGGGAGAAGTGGAGGAGCAGGAGCTGGCAGAGGGCTGCCTGGGAGTCAGGGCTCCTCATATTCAAGCACCTCATCTCATGCCAGCGTTGGAGACATACCAGCAACACGCTGCAGAATGCATGGCACTGAGGGCTGTGTCCAGCCAGAAAAGCAGGGAAACCAGAGTACCATTGAGACTGGATACTTCTTGAGCACTGGCAGTCCTACTTGAAATGTCCCTCCATCCAGCCCTAGTAGGACTAAACACCCTCTGAAGCACTGGAGAAGGAAGCGCACAGTGCACACAATGAAAGAAGGAGCCTGCTGTGGGAATGAAGAGCATTGGGGCCCACGGGACATGATGATAGCCAGGCACAGAGCACACTGTACTTTGCAAAGTTGTGCAAAGGCTGGCAACCAGAACTTCCCTCCTCGGCTCCTTCTTGCAGCAAACCTGACAGAGACACAGCTTCATTCCTCCCAGCTTCACCCCACATCTCCCCTCACGTTGGGGTCTCCCATTCAAGTATTCAGCAAGTTCTTCTGGTAGAAGTTTTACTCTAAAAGATAGGATATATTTTTCAGTTAGTTAGGATATATCTTTTTGGCTGAGAGAGGAGGCTCTGAAATGCTAAGAAAAAGAAGAAAATGTGCAAAGCTTCTGTGAAGTCCAAGAGTGGGAAAATGTTCATTTGGAGCAGTACAAGCACCACATGAGTGTTTCTCAGGAGTGCTGGGGGAAAAGAAAGAAAAATCCAGCACATCATCTCTTCTATCAAGACCCAACACACCATCCCTCTTGTGCCAGCACTGAATGTGAAATCCACTTTTCCTCAAAAAAGCAGCCTAATTGATGCACAGAGTGTGAGCACATTACCAGGAGGGGGAAGCACTGTGGGTCTGTGCATGCACAGGCGTCAATGGGAGCAGGAGGCAGTGGGCAGGGATCGATGTCCCCCAGCTGGGGGCTGGAGGGGAGCAGGGGCAGTGGGGGAGGCACAGGGGCCACAGAGAGGTACCCTCAAAGGACAGTGCAATGGCCCAGACAGTGCTCAAGTTTCCCAGCACTCAGATGAGCACACAGCCAACACACTTGACGGGAGCTGCTATTTAAGCAAGCCAGTTGTTAATAAGTGGAGCCTTTTAGCCCTAATTGTTGGAGAACCACAAGCCAGCAAACCTCCCGGAGCTCTTCAATTATAGATCGTGCCCCAGAACTGCTGGGAACAGCTAAGGCATTTCACAAGTCACCACAGAGCCGCTGCTGCCCATCCCTGCTCACTGCCCTGATGCTGCTCTGGCATGTCAGAGCTGGACATGACTGACGGGGGGGGGGCTGCCTGTGATAAACCTCCACGGGCAGAAACACCTACAGCCAGCCAGAGGTTCTGGAATCTGGGGAAGAAGGGCTTTCTGTGCAGGTGTTTGCAGCTATTCTGCACCCTGTCCACTGCTGGTTTCCCCCAGTTTCCCACCCATCAGTTCAGCAGAGTCTGTCTGAGTCACACAGGTTTTGCAGCCAAAAAAACCCCAAGTGTTTCCAGCAACGGCCCTTTTGCTTGGTTCCTACATCCCTTATGACTTTGTGTGTCCTCTCCCATTTGAGTGCTGGACAAGGTGTTTATTTCCACACCCAAGCAGAGCCAGCTCACAACTACCAGAGTTGTATTCCTAAATTATTGCCATTTCTATGCCTTCAGTCAGGCTAAGGAATCTTTCCTCCCTTGATATTTATCTCATCTGCAATATACCATCAGTTTTAACTGCCTTCCCCCCTGTAACCCTGAATGCAAAGCATGTAGATGGGGACCACTGCCAGATGTATAAGTGATCCCTTCCCACCCTGCACCTCATGAAGCGAGGAGCCAGCACGCAGCATGTTGCAGGGACACAGTAAGTGGTAGTAACATTCACAGGAGGCAGCAATGGGCTCTGAAACTCCTCTGGCTCCACGGTTTGAAGCCCATGTGGCTCCACCAAATGAAACATTCAAAATGTTTAATTTTGAAAATGCCTATGGGATAGCTACAACTTTGGAAGCCAAAATAATAATAATAATAATAAAATTCTATCCTGGCTACAGCTTCTGGACTCCAGGGTACAAGCCTGGAAGCCCACGTGAGGGGCAGTATGATAGTTGTCTTCCTGCTATTTTCCTGTCCCATTAAACAGATATTTAATATGACCAAGCCCCATGTTTGTTTGGATTGGGATCTGTGGATCAGTGTACTCTGCCAAACAGCAAGAGCCTCATGAATCAGCATCTTCTAATAAAAAAAAAACACTCTGTCAGATAAACTCATCAAGCCACAAAGCCTTCCAGATCCTGGGAGACGTTACAGTACAGGAGAAGTTTCAGGAGTGGCAATCATCTTCGTGGGTTTTAGATCCATGACTTGGACCCTCCTCTTTCTCCAAAAGGAAATACGTTTTCTGTCTTCTGATACCACTGTGTGCCTTCATTTTCAGAGCCCTCAGTTGTAACTCACAAAGATAAATAGAGGAGTAGAGAGAGGAGGGATCTCTGAAGGAGCACAGCAGTGCCTGGGCTGCTTCTCTAGAGCCAACCTATTTGTCCTGTTGCCAGTGTCTTGCAAGGACTTTAACTGGCTTCTCCTGAAGGCACCTAGATGCTAATAAGCAGAGTAAGGAAGGGAATGCTGTTTATTTATGTTTAGTTATGCATTTTTAGACTCAAAAGTGAGCCATGCTCTGGGTGAGAGCCAAAATCCCTCTTTCAGCACAATCTCTATGCACAGGAGCTGCCTGTCTGACCCAACTAGCAAGACCCCTCAAGGCAAAGGCATGCTGGCAGGGGAGGCATTGTGTGAGCCACTGCACCAGGAAGGGCTGAGCTCTGCAGGACTACATGCAGGTCATAGCAACGGCATGCATGGAGGGTAGAAGGATGCTAAGCACTGTTGGTCATCTCTGTTCCTGCTCCTCGGACTGTGGTGAGGAGCTAACCTCTCAGACATGTTTAAAGGGCATGTCAGCACACAAATGAGCTACAGGCAGAGTTATTCCTTCTTTGTCCATCCCAGACCTTTTCTCTACGGCCATATTTGGTTTACCCAATTCCATTATCTTCTCATAACTCTCCAGTAAAGCCCTTTTCCCACAGTCCCTTTCTTCCTAGGTTTGAGCTCTCTTCCCTGACTTTCAAGCTTTGCTTTGTGCTTTGCTCATCAGTCTGTGAGATCTGTTCAGGATAGCACTTGTGCCATGGGCAATGGCATTGCTAGTGGCTTGAACAATCAATCACTAACAAGGTCCACGGCAGATTTCAAAACAACTCTGGAACATGAAATGTGTGGTAGCTGGAGCTCTGATCTGACATGGGGCAGCTGCTGGGTTCTGCTCACAGAGACCAGCCCTGCAGCCTCCCCTGCTACCAAGCCTTTGCCATGTAAACCCTATGCAGTATGCAAGTCCTACACTATAACATGTTTTTACTCTTGCAACAAGGAAAATGACAAATAAAATTCACACAGATCATCTCCTGCTCTTGGGCTAGGGACCATGCAGGAGACTGTTCAGAAACCCCCTGGGTGCTGCAGAAGGCCTTAAGCTGGGGCCTGAGGTACAGGCCTGCCTTACCTGACTCCACAGGTTAGTCCCTGGAGGGTTTGCCCCATACCTACTGCTGTGGGGTTAGTCTGTAGCAGACTCACAGACTGAGTATTACTATCAAGGTAAAGGCCAGCCCCCCAGATTTGTGGGTGAAAGAGGGCAGCAAAAGCCACCAGGGCTTGGCTGTAAGAGCATGGTTGCCAGAGGCCAAGAGGATATCCATTCCCAAACAGCCTTTTATTCAGTGAAAGTTGTTGATAGAGATAGAAAGCTCAGGCACTGCTGCATCAGTGGGTTGGTGGCACCACAGAGGGGAGGCTACAGGACCCCCCACACTGTGGTGTAAGAGCTCCAGAATCACTTCCATCTGTCTAGCTCATCCCACCCAACATTTCTCTTCCTGCCCAGAGATTACACATTTCTTCTGATTGTTAACATTTGAGCTAATTTTATTTATTTATGATGTCTTCACCGTAACAGTACCTCCTCCTGCAAGCAGCACTGATCTGCTCAGCCCTGTGCAGGAATGGGGCAGCCATGGTGTAAGGAGAACCTCAAGCCTAAGCAGACTGTATTCCTGCCTGAATATCCCTCTGGTGCCTTGCACCACCTCCACCAGCACTGAATCAGTGCTCCCATGTGCCAGCACGTACAATGATACAAGAAGGCAGATCACCTAGGGACTTACTCCTTCACACTGCTGCTGATAGCAAGAAGTGTTGTAACACAGCACAGCACTGGTGGCCCAAACTTGTCCAAACTGCTGCAGCATGTAATGCTGCAGACAGCAGAGCTGCCCTTATTTGATGCTTTGCAGCTTTTGAAATCTGCCAGCAGAGGAGACCTGCACGTCACAGCTATAGCAGCTTTTCATGCAAGTGGGTGATTAAATCCTGCCTTTTCCATCTCTGAGTCCTGCAGCCAGCCACAGAGGTGACAGCCCACAAGCTGCCCTGAGTAGTGTCAGAGAGAGGAGAGATAGACAGTCTAAGGTGGTTGTAGCTGTACATAGATGCTGAAAGGCTCAGAAGTTCGGAGGGTCATGTAATAGGTGAACCCCAGAAAGAACTGGGCTTTTAGATGGTTCACACTCTGGGATTTACACATTTGTATTACTATTTCACATCACAGTAGGGGAACTACTTCAGAAGTGCACATGTGCAGTTCTTGTCATTGCCTTGCCACATGGAGGACAGGTCATCTCTCTTCCTGAAAGAGAAGGGTAGATATGGGGGAGCTGGTGTAAACCGCTGGAAAGTTGGGGATCACCAGTCTGTGTGCCACTGTGCAGAAGACACAACATGCTAGAGCCTACTGCAACTCTCCAGCTCATGAAAGCAGATCTGGAGTCAAGCATTTGATCTCTGTACTGGTGGACATAATAGCAAAGTTGTCCCATTTCCAATTTCTCCTTATATCATGGAGACTATGTGAATGTAACTACGTGGACAGAGGTGAGATCTGGCAGGCTGAGAGGCAGCAGAGGCCTGCAGTTTAGATCTCATCTGAAAATGCATAGGCATTGTAAAATGCTGTAAATTAAAGATCAGTGCAAGTGTGTGCATCTGGCAGGATTACAGTTCAACAGCAGCTGCAACCAGCAAAGCAAAAATCATTGAGAACTTTCTGATCTGGACAAGAAAGCCACTTGGGAAAGATGCCCTGTTTCTACCAGAATCTAGCTGGCAGTCTATACCTCGATCACCCTGTTAGAGACTAAAGGGGGGAAATAAAACAACATTATACAAATCTGATCTGAAGTCTTTTAAAAGTGGATTGTGTTATAATTAATGTGCCAAAACAGCAGTTATTTCAAGAAGTGGACTTGACCACTTGACCTTGAAGAACGTGAATGCTTGTGGTGGCAGTGAGAGCTGTGTGCCTCAATGGACAGGATCAGATGACTGCCGGGCCTGAGCTGCCTTGTTTTTGATGTTACCCCTCTCAGCTAAGATGTGTTTGTATCAATGATCACAGCAGCACTTGTGAGAAATAAATGTTTATAAGTGTTCTGGCTGAAAACTGCTAACAGTTCCTTACTGCCCAGAAGGAAGCACAAGCAAACGCTGCAGGAACAAACATACATCTAATTGTAAAAGCCACAGTATAAAGGCCAAATATTGGGGCAGACAAACAGCAGTGACTAGACTGACTTGCAGTAAAGCAGAGACAATCTCAACACAACGAAAAGGCATCCAGGCACAAGGACTCTGTGCCGTGCATGCTAGAAAAGCATTGGAGAGAAATATTGTTCCCAGCAGACAGAAATGTAAAATGAATTAACAAAATGTCTCTGAAGGACAAAGCCCTGCTGACGATTTAAATAACTGTTTGGAAACCAGCCTTTACCACAAACTGGTTTGTGATTGACAGAAAGAAACAAACAAAAAGGCAAAAGAAACACGACAGAGATTGAGCCAAGCACAGCTACATCACAGCAAGGACCTATTTTGATAAAAATAATTTTCTGAAACAGCCACCAAGGGGGTTTATGTTGCAAAACTAAGCCTGACATCTTTGCATTACCAAGACCAATTACACAACTAGAGTTTGGAGTTAAAAACCTCACCTGGGCCTAGTTTACAGATCAATGTGCCAGTGAAGACATCACTGCTTGACCCAAGATATTGCCCAGAGGAATAGAACTCCCTTTGGCACACAGCAAAAGGATCACTTCTTTATTTTCTCAAAACTACTTTTTTCCCCTTTCTTTAAATCAACAGAAGTTCATGAATTTTTCTTTACTGCATGCTAAGAAAAGAGTATTTAGTAGAGCATAAAGAAATGACCGAATTAGTTAAATAGAACCTCAGTGGGAAAGGCAGTTGATAAAAATCCAGGAATGTTTTTACTAATGGGAAAAAAATCTGCTAAAAATGCAGGACTATAAATAATGGATAAATTAATACTTAAACAAAGTATTTCTGCTTTGTTGCAATTGAATTGCTGCAATATTGAGTTGCTCCTCATATGAGGAGGGACTGAGAGCTGGTGCATTCCAGCCTGGATAAGAGAAGGCTCAGGGGTCATCTCATCAGTGGAAGGAAGGTACAAAGAATACACAGCCAGGCTTTTCTCTGGGGTGCCTAGTGGCAAGATAAGAGACAGTTGACACAAACTGGAACAACTTTCCCTCTGTATATCAGGAAGCACTTTTTTACTGCTAAGGTGACTGACCATTGGCACAGGTTGCCCAAATGGGATATGTAGTCTTCATCCATGGCGATCTTCATGTGCCCCTGGATGTGGTCCTGGGCAACCTGCTCTAGGTGACCCTGCTTGAGCAGTGGGTTGTATGACCTTCAGACATCCCTTCCAACCTCAACCATTCTGTGATTGTGTGAACTGAACTGGCAAGCGGAAAAGCTTTGGGGATGAAAAATACATTGTCAAAGATGACTTTTTCAAGATTAATAGTCCAAGGTGTTAGCTAGTGTGAGATCAGAGAAGGGGTTGTTGGAACAACTGCCAAACTGTGGCATCTAGAAAAATGTCTAAAGACAAATTGAGAAAGGATCCACAGAGGTCCTAGAGATTACTCTTTGTCCATGCTCCAGGTACTGTTAAAAAAGAAGGAAATATGAAAAAAAAATGCTTTCATTACTATGAAGTAAGCTGTTGCTCTGGATCTAAGGTTAATTAATAATGACATTGCTATGACAACAACAAACCCCACAAAAACAAATAAACAAAACCCTATGTGCCAGGACATACAGCAAACCTTTCTAAAAAAGATGGTCAGACTGCTTCTTGCTAGAAAAATGAGAAAGAATTAGATGTGTCATAACCCACTAAATGGCACCATGTGGCACAAGTGACTGTGACATGTTTGTATAAAGATAAATGACAACAATAGTGTTTGAAATAGAAGGCTGATCATGAGTCTGGGTTAAAACACAGCCTGCCAGTGGAGAGTTTGATCAAGGGTTCAAGAGCAGTGCAAATAGTTTTGGAAAGAAATTGGAAAAGCTGACTGATAAAACACCTTTTCCTACACACATCCGGGTTATAGGTCTGTGATGCTGCTCAGAGGTACCCACATAAGAGAAACAGAAAATTGCACCTCGTTTTCCAGGACACACACACAATATTGCTAATGCCATTCTGTGTTTGCAGAAGGAACCCAATACCTCAGGGAACTGAACAAGGATTGCCAGCTACCAAAACCAGCCAAGTGGCCAAAGTGGACAGAAGAAATGCAAATAGTTTGGTCCCACTGTCTGACTTTTGTCTGCTAGCAGGTTTTTATCTCTGATGTTCTCAGATTCAATATGTTTGCTTTTATTAAGTTAATAGAATGGCACATTAACAAACAGGGATCAAAATATGTTGCACTGAGGAGCCACTCACTTGTACTCCCACAGTACCGTGCCTTCTTCTCTGCTGAAAACAGACATATTTTCAGACATATTTCACACATATACTTCTGGGGGTTTGAAAGCAATAATGTTGAAGCACTTGTGTGTCTCAAGGCCTCTCTGCACCCCTTCTACATGATTATGTAAAGATACGATTTCTCCCCATTAGTTCTGCCTCCTGCACATCCATAGATTCTTTACCTTTAAAACTGAAGCACCAAGTAAATCACTCCTGTACATGGTAGATAAAGTCAGCCATCAAGAATAGTCTGCTTGCACTGGGCTGTTTGCAGCTCTCCTTGAGCAGACATGCAAACCCTCTGTCACGTCCTTGCAGCTGCAAGGACACAGAAGGCCGTGGAAATGGCTCATGTTCCCTCTGGGTCTGTCACAAGAAAAGTGGAGCAGTGGGACGCACTGCCAGGTGATAGTTCCCTGTGAAATATTTTATTCATGTTAAATGCCTCAGCGTTTAAAAAAGCAAAGCAGATGTACTCTAGGTCTAAGAACAGTACAAGAGTCCCAGTACCAAATATGTAGCTCTATCCAAAGACAAAAAACAGCCTTGGTACTCACCAACTGATTGTATTTATATCCTGCCAGCAGGACGGATTCCTTGTTACTCCCAAGAGCAGGGAATTCCCATGCTGGGCTGCCTCTAGCTGCTAACCCACTCTGTGAGTTTACTTTTGATTTGGGATTAATTTTCAAGAGTGCCCATGTGGTTTTGGATGGCTGCTTGTTCCTAAGAGCATTTAGCCTACCCTTTAGAGTTCCTCTTTTCTTTCTCTGGAAAAAGAGCTTCACTAGAGATGGAGTCCCTGCCCAAGTACTTACAGAAGTGATGTAGGTAGTGAAAACACTTTTTTTTTTTTTTTTTTAAGAGGCTTACTTACACTGTGTTTGTACTATGGCATACACCTTTGGAGGCGACCTTACTGCAGACCTGAACCCCACCTGCTAGACCCTGTACAAGCACAGATGACAGGAAGGCCTGCCCTATGAATTCTGCATACCAGACATGGTGAAAAGCTGCTGGCACAGCGTGGCTGCCAGAAGAGACACAGTCCACCAGCTGCAGAAGGGCAGGAGAGCTGCCTTAGCAGCCCAGAGCAGAGATCCCTTCTTAAGCCCTGCACCCATGCCCTACCAGCTGCTCTACCTCCCTGACCACTCCACAGCAGGATAACCTGTGGTCATGCCATACCCACTGTCAAGGACTTATTTAACCATCATTGTAAAGAGAAATTGGAAACAAGGGAGGCTCTGACAGTGAGATGGAGGCAAGAAGGAGTAGACACATTTGCCTATTCCAGCTACCTTTCCTCCCTCTTCATGGCTGAAATAACTAAGAAGCATGAATGTTTTTTGCTGGGTGTTCCAGCACCCAAGGGTGCCCAGAGCATCCTCTTGCTAATGTCAGCAGCAGCAAATCTCATTATGGGCACTGGCATCTCCATGCACAGACTTTGTGGTGAAAAGGCAATGAAAGAACTGCTGTGGTTTTTGTTGTGGGTAACTAACAGCAGTCAGACTGCTTTAGGTGGCTGCTTGGGCTCATCCACCTCCCTCCAGCAAAACTGGGCAATCCCTCAGAGCACAGACCCTCCTACTTGTGCAGCTTGCCTTTGCTATGGCCTTAGATGAATCAACTGGAGATGTCGCAGTTTCTCTCCCCTACCTGAGCCTTATTCTACTCATAATTGTGTAATCCTCTAATGTCTTCCCATCCCTGCCAGGGATTAATTTATGTTTTTAATCATACGCTTGCTAAATTTCAACCAAGTTCAAACTACCTGTTGGGTCACAGCACTCCTATATAAATGTCTAATCCTTAAATTTACTAGTCCTTGTGCTGGTCTGTGACAGTGGTTTTGCTCTGGACAGGTGGGAATTGATGAAGCTGTTCCCCTCTGAGGGCTGTTTTGAGCAATGAGAACTCCAGCCAGCTGGAGCGATTGGGAGAAGAGCTGTAAGTCTCTCTGAGGGCATTGCCCAGGAGCTTTGTTGTGAATAAATACTCTGCCTGGCTTTCCACAAAAGCTGTTGCATTATATATATTTGATGTATGAAACGAGCAAATCCCAGGAACTGATTAATTGCAGGGTGAGAAATGTAAGTCCTTTTAATCTATAAAAAGGGAAAGCATGTTGCCTTTAAGACTTCCTCTCTTATACCAGGCTAACTTGGAGTGTCTGTTGGCCTGTTCTTGATCGTTCATCATCTACCTGTTTATTGCCTTCATTTCAGTCTCCAGCATCCCTAGTCTCTCCATGTATCAGATCCTTACTCACCCCCTGACAGCTCCCCAGCCCCTCTTGCTTCAGATCATTTGAATTGCCCTTCACTGGAGTGATTTCTACACTCCTCATTAATTACACCACTCCTGTTTTCCCTCCTCATGTTTATCCTTCTGTTTGTATCGGCACACCTCTGCTTGTTTTACAACCACCTGGCAACACATGATGACAGGGTGTTGAAACAGCTTAGCTGGTAAGGGCTGGATAGCCGTCAAAATGCCACGTTAGGTACACAGGTGTTGCTGACTGAGGAATTGGCTCAGACACCCAGTCACCTACAACAGCACACATTCAGATTACCACATTACTGAGCTGAGGGAGTAGGGAGACGTGCCTGGCCAAAAGCAGCACTAGCTCCCATCTGTGTGGGAAACACTGGGGACATAAAGACAAGAGCTGCAGCCTCCTTCCTCCACAAAGAGGAGGACACAGGGCTTGCTTAAACCTCTTTGTTCCCAGCATCAGCAATGGCATCACAGTGGGGCTGTGATCTTGTGGCTGTCTATTTGCTAAGGAAGCCAGGCATGGATGCTATTTCTGCAACCTACAGCTGTATCAAACAGCCCTCCCAGCCACTGATGCCTGCTGGCAGGAGCTGCTGTGCCATTGGAAATACCCTCTGCTAGCTGAGCTGCAAGCCCAAGCACCTCCTGTGCTTGCAAAAGGGTCACTGGTAATTCTGCAGGCTCAGATTCAAATCCCATGTGACAGGACACACATGCAGAGAACATTTCACTTGCAACTGAGATGCACCAAGCTCTCACAGTCAGTGGTACCCAAGCACTCAGAATATCACAGCCTGTTATCAGACAGAGGTGGAAAAAGGATGTACAGAAAGATGCATCTAATCGCTCTGGGAGAGCAGCCTCGCAGTGCAAGCAATCACTGCTTTCTGGGCACATGTTGTCATGCAGTCAAACAAGGCTTCCCTTCACTGGAAAATGTTTAATGCAATCACTTACAAAGCAGATGTGCTAATGTGGACAGTTTCAGTGTTGGCTAGATAAGCTATACAGTGCTACTGCTGTACTGAGCCGGGCAAAGCACCTTTGCCACAACAACCCCGTGCAATGTTACAGGCTTGGGGCAGAGTGGCTGAAAAGCTGTGCAGAGGAAAAGGATCTGGGGGTGTTGGTTGATGCTCACTTGAACATGAGCCAGCAGTGTGCCCAGGTGGCCAAGAAGGCCAACGGCATCCTGGCCCGTATCAGAAATATTGTGGCCAGCAGGACCAGGGAGATAGATGATTGTCCTCCTGTACTCTGCTCTGGTGAGGCCTCACTACAAGAAGGACATCGAGGCCCTGGATTGTGTCCAGAGAAGGGACATGGTTTAGGGGGTGACGGTGGTGGTAAGGGTATGGTTGGACCAGATGATCTTGGAGGTCTCTTCCAACCTTAATGATTCTGTGATTTTATGATCTGGGCTGCTGAGATTATCCACAGTTACCAAAGGGATTACAGCAGGCAGTTCCCCTGGGCAGGGTTTAACTAAGACAGTCTGCACAGCAGCCCTTCAGTCAGGCCCTAGAACAAGGACTGTGCAGTAACTTTTTGGTACTTTTGGGACAGACATTTTCCTCCACATTGTTAATTGAAGAATATGTCTGCAAAGAACAGGTCTCACACAATAATCTTTCTGTGATTGCATCTCCCGAGCTCGGACATGTCCAAATGAATATGCAGTACTATGTATGTGGCTGATTGCTGAATAAAGAGCAGCATTCAGATAGTTGGTGCAAGGAACACTGTGCAGTAATAAGAAGTCAGTCTATGAGAGGTTTGGATAGTTCAGGGTGTTTTCAATATATGGATGAGCATTCTTTCTTTTGTATTTTCTTAGAAGGTATTATTGCATATAGCCCTATATAGTACATTGCACAATCATACAATAATTTAACAAAAATGAATTACATCTTTTGTTGCTGGAACAATGCAAAAGATAAAAAGAGGAATATAAATATGCATGCACACGTATATAAAGGAATGAAAATGTATTTAAAAAGTCAAAAGAAAAAAAAAAAAAAAGGAAGTTGGTGGTTTGAAGTCAGGATTTGGAAAAGAAATCCAGCTATACCCATTCAAAATTACAGGTAGAATTTTTAGATAAGAAGAAATTAATTATACAAGCTGGAACTGGGCCAGGACACTGTCTTTTTCTATACTACACAACGTTATCATGTTTGAACATGCTCGTATCTAATTGAGACAGAGAACACAATGCTGAACACAACTTTCCTCTGAGAGCATGAGCAAGCCAGCACCCCCCCTCTAGGTCACTCTGGTCTGATTGTCATGGGACATCATGCATTTCAATGCATTTTTTCTAAGGCCCCACTGACCACAAGATCCAGCCTCTGACTGAACAGTCATCTTCAAGCACCGCTGTCCTTTGTGCTCTTGCACACATCTGTGCTAATGTTACACCAGCTGAGAAGATAGCTCCATAGGATTTAGATATGGCAAACACCGCCGTGCAGTTTACACTGCTGAACAATGCATGGGGACCTGCAATCCTTCCATTTGTACAGTGCTTCCTTTACATCTCACGTGTCAGAAAATGGGGGAAAGAAAGAGAAAACACAACCTCACAGCTGTCTGTCAGACCTCACTCAGCTTTTTCAGTCCTGGCTCAAAGCATTAAGCACATCTTACACCAACTGTAGAATCCTAGTTTCCCTCTCCCATTAAAGCTTTACCCTGTGCAAAGCACCACCGCAATGACTTTTGCTGTAGGGTCCTCTAATAAGCCTTTCTAATTTGAGAATAATGAAGGCTGAAGGGTTCACATCCCGCAGGCCAGCCAAGGAAGAGGGCAGCCCAGGATAGTAGAGGTTGGGGAGGACACTAGTACATTTTAATTGCCTGCTAAACTCTCACTTGTCCTCCTGGGATGGAAAGGGGCCCTCTCACTCCACGAATTTTACTGATGGCACATGATGGAGTGGTTTCATTCCCCACACCTTGCACAGGAGAACATGGTATCTGGCACAGGACCTTTACTGGAGCAGTCACATTTCTGGATACCTTGGGATGAATGCTGAAAAGGTGTGAGTAGGTTGTGCTTATGGAAACAGAGGCTTCCAGTCACACTGAGGGAAGGAGTCAGGAAACCTGCCCCACTCCTAGTGGGGTAAGTCCATTTGCTAGCGTTTGCTGGGGGATGCCCTCAAGAGATGCTGCACCCAGAAAAAGAGAGTGGTTCCCCAAGACAGGCACAGGGGCAAAGCTCCTTCCAGCCACAGCCATATTGACAGCACGGCAAGGAGTGTCAGGATTAGCTCCTGGAGGATGGAAGAGTAGCCATATTTTGGGACAGAGGTGTAGAGATCTCCTTGTTGTATTTGAGACAATGTCAGCTACTGCACTCATATATATCTTTGATTCCAGCTACATTTTTTCTCTAAATACACACATTATTTTCTGACTCCTTTTACTACTTATTGATCTGTTGAGTACAGGCTGCCAAGAGATGCATCAGGCAGTAGAACTCATTATGCTTTCTCCTGCTCCCTTTTTACATCACTCAGCCCTCCCCTCCCATGTCCCTGGCATTTTCAGCCATACCATGGCAGAGTATTTGTCCTAGAAAGAAATCACATCCCCTTTCTCCTCATGGTCTGGCACTCAGTGCAACATATCTGCCAGGAAGGCATATCTCCCCTACCATGTCTGCCACCTTAACTTAGATACCACAAGTGAGCTTTGGTTGGCTTACCTTTAGCTGTCTTCCAGTAAAGGTGTCCATGGATCCAGGCTTCCAGCAGAGACCTGCCCAAGCAATGAGTTTAGTGGGAGATTTGTCTGAGCCAAAAGTGGCATCTGAGATAATATAAAAAGTCTCTAGAATTCACTGGCTGGACTGAGTCTGGATGCTAATTGGTTTCATTGAAAACCTAAGCATATACCTGAGATTTCAAGCCCTAATGCTTAGGTGAGACCCTCCACATACACACATGTACACACACACACACACACGCACATATACTCACACTGGTCTCAGTTATCTTGGCAATTGTCAAGAGAAAGGCTCATCTGGGGACAGTTGAACCCAGCCATTGGCTTTAGGCAAGGCATAGCTTATGTTTGAGAAATGCCTCCTGCTCTGCCCTGAACATGGAAAAAAGCTTGGAGACATCCCTTGCCAGACACCTAATGTTAGGAAGGCACATGCTCACCTAGGTGGCAAGCGTAGCACTCACTGGATGTAGCAGCAAATAGCTTTTTCCTATCATTGTCATACTGTGCTGTGTTTAAAATCTCTTCTGTAAACCTTGGCTTTAGAAGAACAAAAGGTGACAGTGTGGGCTGATAACATCAGAACAAACTTATACTTATGAAACCTGAGTATCATAAGGTTAGTGATAATGTGATTATATCTCCCAATTTTTCCCATTTTTTTTTCATAGCTACTCCTGAGCTACCAGATTCTGGTGGAGGTGAAAGTCAAAAAAGGAGGAAAACTAATATATCTTTTTCCAGTTCCAGTCTGTTGCTGTGCATCTAGGAGATTCAGAAAGAACCTGACGTTTTTGGTTACTATCTCATTCACTGATAGCATCTCCTGACTTCTAAAGAAAATTATTTGCTTCAGCTAAAGAGTTGCCAGTTGAGCTGTTTAAGTTCTGCTTGGATTTTATTTCAATGATATTTACAGAAATGAAACTTAATGAGGAGAGTATTTTTTCAGACCCTTTGGATGATTATCTTTGCTTTTCACTTATGCGTGCCACTTAGTTTCCTGCTGGATTGCTTTTACTCTATTAGTAGTTTATAAGTGTGCAGTTTGGCCCAAATGTGATTTTTTTTTCAGACTGGAAATTGTACAAGTAAATTGGCAGACATTACTTATTTCAAAGCAGAACTTGTCAATTATTAATTTCAGTAACAACAAAAAAAAAAAGGGGGGGGGCATACTATGAAGAATATTGAACAGGTGGAAAATTGGCCTTGTTTGAAAAGATAAAAGATTGAAACTTTTTGAAACTTTAAAACTGTTTATTTTTCCCCTGCACCTCCAACAAGAATTTAATTCTGGCTTGCAAGTGAAATCTAGTGAAATACTCCTTCTCCTTTGGCAGAGGAACCTGAGGAAAGAACTAAATCTTGAATGATCTATACTATATTACAGTTATATGTTGGAGTTTAGTCAGTTTTGCTGACAGTGTCCTGCATTAATGCAACTCTGTCCCTGACCTGTTAAGAAAACAAAAATATCAGGTTCTGGCTGAATTGGCCCCAAACAATCACATTTCATTTTTGCACTATCTAAGCTAGTGTCAAAAGAAAATAAATTTGATTCCCCATCAAAATAGGGATGTTTTGAACTCAGAACTACAAGGGTGAACACCTCTGCCTTAGTTGCTAGCACACATGGGCTGAGATTGAAAATAAATAAATAAAAGTACTGACACCTCCCCCTCCTTTTCTGGTATCTGGAGTATTTATGTAAATATAATACTCTTTACCTTTACGTGTAATAGCCATAGATTTTCTTTCCTGGTTCACTTTCTGCTCCCCTTATCAATTATCTGCATTTACTAATGTTTAATTTCCATCAGCTGTTGTTAGAAGCTCCCTCAGCTGAGCACTGCTTTTTATACTGAGTCTGGCTTGCCATGTCTGAGTGTTTCTGCCATGTTCCACCCTTTTAATTGCACCCCATAGGTAGTCAAACAACCTCTGAGAAGCTCATCTGGTCCATTTTATTTATTTTTAGTTCCCCTAAAAATACCTAAAGGCTCACTACCCTCTTGCCATTAAAGGTGACCCACTGTTCTGTGTTTTCAAAAACAGATCATTCTTAGCACTTCTTCAAAAATATCCTCCTTGTCCTTTTCTATTTGTTGGACCAGGGCAACCTCTGCAAAGCTCTGCTCTTACCTCTTGCCCCAACTTCCCCGCAGTCTTAGGGGTCCTGATTCATGTGGCTGGTGCCAACGCAAACCAACATTATTGGACAGTTCCCTTTGCCACCCTGTCCTCTTCTATAGCCTGGGCTTTGTTTTATGAAGAATATGTATCAGTGTCTTGTCACTTACTGGCCTGACAGGAGGCGTTCAAGACAGCTCCAAAATACGACAGTTTGTTTAGTGGTTTTACCAACAGCTTCATGCTGGCCTTTGGCCTTCAGCCCCCATCCAGTTTCCAGGCAATGCAGAGTGAGACAGAGCCTATGGAGGGAGTCTGCCATCCATGCATCTTCCTCAGCATGTGTTTGTGCTTCTTGACTGGGAAAGATGCCAGATGTTATTCCCTTATCCACTCTCACCAGGTAACCCCAAGACACAAGGCTCAATCTACAGCTGCTTGTGAATGCCAGGGAAAGAGCCCCTCTCAGGTAACATTGTAGCCTAACTTCAACTCAACCCCATTTCAGACTTTTTAAACATCACAGACACAGTGCAAATTCCCAGGCATTCTCCAGTACAAGTGTAAAATGAACAAAGACAACAACGAAAATATTCTGAGTATGGGTTCCGATTTTTTTAACCCTGATATTCTGTGGTAGTTTTCTTTATTTTTGAATATAAAGTGACAGAAATAATTTGTTGTTAGAAAAGAGAAAGTATCTTTGACTATTTACAGATTTTGTACATCACAAAGGTTTTCATGTGTTTGTTTGTTGTTTTTGTTTGTTTGTTTGTTTGTTTTCTTCTTTTTTTTTTTTTTCTTTTCCTCCACATCCTTTAAACAACGCTGAACTGGAAATCTCAACAGTTCACAAAAACCCTCTTCCCCAAAAAACAAACCGCTATGAGAAACAAGAGAAATCAAAGAGGGAGAAAATCAACTCCTTTCATAGTTTTTCAGGAAATCCATTTGCTTAAATATATATATTTATATATTTATATATATTAATTTTTTTTTCAAGTTCAAACACCAAAATTCAAGAGAGAAAAGAAAACAAAACAAAACAAAACAAGTGTCTTCCCCGCCCCCCCTCCAGAATCTGTTGATCCCTGCTTGTCCAAAATCAGAAAGAATTATTTACAGAAAGAAGAACCGGAGGGGGGTGAGGGCATAGGGAAGAGAAGGATAAGGTGGTGACTGGTGGAGGAAGGATAGTAGGATTAGGGCCTCAGAGAGATGAGGCAAGCCTGAGTTCGACCGCGCTTTCCCTTAGGAAGACGCTACACTGGGGAAATACCCACAGTGTCCCCTTGCCCCCGTGTTCAGCGCAAGGGTGCTGCCTTTCTGGGTCCCCGTCTCAGTCCCACACCAGGTGCTTGGTGGTCATCGCTGTCCTTCTCTCTGCACCCTCCGCTGGTCATCCTCACGCCAGCCGGCTGTGTGCTGTCCTCAGCGCTCACCTCTGTCCCCAGCCAGAGGTGCTCTGGGGAGCAAAGCAGAGCACATTGGGGTCTCCACTGCACCCAGCTGAGCCCCTTTAGGAGGACCAGGGCCAAGGTTATGAGGCCATGACAGGCAGCAACGTTTCCTGGCCCTTTCCCTCCCTACTGTTGCTGCTCACCCGTATCACTCCAAGCCTCAAGTCAGCTAAGCTTCTTGTTCACAGCATCCTGACCCCAGGGCCACAGCATTACATGAAACTCATCCTGTTGCCAGCTGTTCTTGGCATCCTCATCTTCTGTTTCACAGCTGCAGGGCATTGGCAAGTAACAGGTGCTAAGGAAAGATTTCTCCATGGAAAAGCCACCTCTGATCCCTGTCCTTCCTTCCCTTCCCACCACATCCCGACTCCAACAGCAACCTGCTGGAAAAGTTTTGCCAGACAAGTCAAATATTACACTGCACAAAAAGAAGTTTATGTTGCAGATGTGAGCCTGCAATTTACACATGATTTGTGTGTATTATAATGTATTAATCAGGAAACACTATGTAAATGTGTGTAAATGCAAACCACGATCTTAAATCAGTTTTGCATAATACAAGTAAACAAATTAATCTCCCAATGCACTTGTAAATGTTAATAAAAACTTGACATTAACCATTAAGCTTAGATAATGTTATTGGATGGGAAAGCAGTGTTGTATGTCACATGTACCCTTGAAGTGCAAATGAGTAAAATTTACATGTCCAAGACATGCATGTTCTTAAGAACACAAATTGCTGCTTGCTGCAAGTCATGTAAGCTCTACTTTTCCCGTCAGCAATTTCTTTTTAAAACACTGCCTCCTCCCTGGAGAGAGTAAACCATCTGAAATTAAATGTAAGGAACCCTTGAATATTTGAAGAGTGGCAGTGAATGTGTAAGCAGGAGTATGCATAATTTAAAGGGGCACTGGCAAGACAGACCTAAAATTTTGGTGTGATTATGAGGCTGGAACTTGTACTTAGCTGAACTGTAACCTTAGGAAAACTGTTTTTATCAACCTAGCCTTTTGAAGAGGGAAGGAAGATTGGTCAACCTCTGTCCAGTTGCATATTTGTTTGCACTTCAAAGCATCCTGCACGGTTTGGAAGCAAAGCTGGAGAAGAAGCAGTCTGGGAAGTTCAGTCACTATTCAGAGACCAGGCTGTCTTGGACAAACTTCATCGAGAGCTGGCAAGTTGGATGAACACTGTGCATGGTGCAAAGAGGTTCTTGATGAAGCCTCGCCAATATGACAGCCTGAGGTGTTACTGCACATTGGTGGAACTGAAAAAGGAAATTATTTTCTATTCAATGTTTTGACAGCCTCCCTGTAAAAGCTGAGAGTTTGTAGCAGCCTGACAAAAGCAGAAGAGGGATGTGCAGGACTACCCATGAGGTGTACACTAAGATTTTGATGTGTGAGTTTCCAAGGAAGGAAGATGAGTTGTGTTTTGATTCGTGGTAGAGCCTCCATGATCAGCTCAGAGAAGTCACCCCAGAGTAGCGGAAGAGGCTGACCCCATGCATTGCACATATCCTAGAGAGTCTGTACTGCCCAGCATTTCCCTGGGTAAGGCCCATACATTCCATTACTTATTCTGCCTGTAAGAGCAGAACTAACTAACTAAAAAAAAAAAAAAAATGTAGCCAGTAAAACCTCTCTTTTGGCAAGACTGGGATGAGGTATCCACCCTCAAGGCTTTGCTCAATGGAAGAAGTGGAGAGAAGCTAGAAAACCAGAACACTGTCAGAATAGCAAGATTTCTCACAAAACTCACCTGAAGCAGAAGCTGATTGCTTTGGGCATGGCTTTGCAAATAGCACTGTCCTCCCTTCATGACCTCCAGAGGGGTAATAAGAAGAAGACAACATCCTGCCAGGTACTGAAGTGGTGACAGGCAAGTCTGATGTCTGATGTGTGGCCTGCTGCTCGTGTATGGATTAAACACTCACCTCCTCACTGTTCCCCTGCCTGAGTATGAAATTCTCATTCCCTTATCATGTGAAGGGAGTTCAGTTGGTGATGTTTGCACAATGATGCAAAGAAGTGACTATTTCTTTCTCAAAAAAAAAAAAAAAAAAAAAAAATACACAGGCAAACAAATAGAACACAAAAACAGGCAGAATCGCTGATTATCCCTTCAGGCTGAGGTCCCAGCATCTAAAATCATGTCTCCCAGCACAAATTTCCTGCACTGCTGCTAACAACATCCCAAATAAATTTGTGTGCTTTTGTGCATTGCTTTCTTCAAACAGCAACCATGAATGTAGTACATGAAAATGTTAGATGTCTTTCCCCCCTGCCCCTTGGCTTTACCACGGCTCATACAACAGGCCCCATTAAATAACCTAGCTTATCAGATCTCTTGGTGCCTCGGTTATTTCCCCTATTTCCCCTCAGTTATTTCTCCTATTACTTCCCCTATAATATGTACGTTTCATTTAATCTGAAGAAAAATAGATGCAAATACATGCAAGATTTCAGGATATTTGCATAATATATGTAAACCATGGCATCTGTCAATTAACTTGTAAATGCTAATATCAATGTATTTTAGTTTGGCATCAAAACTGCAAACTCTTTGAAGTAAGGATTACAGCAGTGCAAAGCATCGAAGGGACAAATCTTGTTTGAAAGCAGCACCTAAATGTTTTTGGTCAATTTTATGTCAGGGTTTCACCTTCCTGGCAAAACATCTCACTTGACTTGGTACTTGCCAGATTAATGACTGATTCCAACACCATCCAATTCTGCAGCAACACTGTTGTTGTTAGGAACAATGGAGTCATTTTGAGCAACACAAAATTAGCTCTGAAGCCACCAGCCACTGCTTGCATGCAACGTGCATTCCCTTTCTGGTGAAATTCCAGCCAGTGTGCTACCCACTTCCAACTGTCGAGGAGGGAGCTCCCGCATCCTCTGAGAGTTGGCGGTTGAGATTATTACCACAGTTTTGTAGGCTTAGGAGAGCTGTTAGTCTACCTGACTGTTGAATACTGCAGTTCCTTTATAATGGAATTTTTTAGAAAGGATAAACATTCTTAAATTTTGTAGTGGAAATTTTAGCAAGCATCTGAACAGCTAAGCACATTTGGCTTTCAATTAAATGAGGTTTATTTTAATGTCTCAAGTGCTTCTAAAAACCCTTCTCTACTTGCTGAAAATATGGCACAAGCATTAGCTAATGATTTCTTCTCTGCATTCAGTGCTGCTGGCCCCCATACATCCCCCCATCTAACCAGGGGGTGTAGTCAGCATGCAGTGCAAGCCATGCAAGCACTACGTGTTTAAGATTCTGGACTTGCAGCTCATCCTTCAAGGTCAAAGAGGAACAGAAAATGCCCCTACCCTTTTCAGCAGAAGCTGGACTTTTCCTTCAGAGAAAGGCTGTAGAAACGTACTTAATGCTTGTGTGTGGATACCAGCCAAAGATCTGCCTTATTCTACCCCTGAAAAACAATACTCTAGTTTAGATAAAGATGCAATAGTCTGAGCTTCAAATGAGGAAAGAACCTTTCTTCTTTTTGGGGGGGAAATTTTCTTTTGGGGGCAAGGCAAATAGACAAGAAGTAAACCAGCCTCCTCTTTTCTGCTTAGACATAAGTCTACACACAAATCTTGAAAGAGTGGCAAGTGTGTGGTGGAAGTCATTTAACATTTCAGTGCATGTCCCCTCTGCTAATAGCACAGCAGCAACCTGCAGCTGAAGGGCAATCGCTTACCCAAAGCTTAACTTTGCAGCTGGCAGACCTTGGTCTCTCGCCTCCTCAGCAAGGATAACTAATCAGTGAGCCACAGAGACAGGTCCAAAACGTCATGCTTCTCCAGTTTTAATCTAATGCTTCAGATAAGAAAGCGTCCATGAAGCTTTTACTCTCTGCATATAAAGAAGGGGAAGGTCAGCAGGGACAGCAAACCAGGCTGTCACTGCAGCACGCAGAGAGCCCTGAAGTGGCCTGGGGAGAAAGGAGAGCATGTGAACGGTTAATCCCTAAGCAATATGAAGCTGCAGAGCCAGCAAAAGTGGCTGGTTCATAACAACTAGCTCTCTTTAGTCCCAAAATGGAATGCTTCCACCTGTGTCTTAGCACAGCAAGGTTCAGCTGCAACAGCTGAAAAAGGAACATTTTGGCAGAGGAAAGGCCCACCAGAGCCAGTGGAAGTGGATTTACCACTTGGAAAAGTCCCTACTTGTGGAAGGCCAAAGAGGAGCTCTGAGCCTGTTTATTCCAGTGAGTGAAATACATCAGCAAATATCACATAGGTGTGGGACTTGCATACTTGCAGATATCTTTAACTAAATTTCTAGGTCCCTTGTTCAAATGCAGAAAAGACACATAGAAAAGCTCTTATCCACTGACAGAATCTTGGCTTTGTGATGGACCATGCAAATCATCTGTGAGGGCAAACAAACCTTGCAGCACTCACATTAACAAAGACAGAGAGATATAGATATTTCAAGGAGAACAACTAGGGTTGGAGTGCTCAAAAACTCTAGACTCCTGCCCTTGCCATATGTGTGTGTACTGGAAGGATATTTGCCCTTCTTCTGGCCTTGTAAAATGTCTACCTCTAAAAACCTGGGAGATCTGAGCAGTGAGGTGTAGAGACAGGGTGGGCAAAGTGCAAGCTGCCCCCAGAGTGAGATCAGAGTGAAATGATCCACTCCATCACTACTGGCACAGCCAGCCCTTGGAGTCTAAGGAAAGAGAATGAGCCTGCTGATGCACTCTAGGGAAAGGAACGTGAGTGAGTGCAGAGGCTGGAGTGCAAGAATGGCCCCTGGCTGAACTTCCAGCTAGCATAACACATGGCCAAAGCCCTGGTTCCAGACTCTGAAACATTATGCTTGGAAATCCGAGTCTTCAGAGCATTTGCCAATGTTTTGTTTTGGTTTTGTTTGTTTGTTTTTTTTTTCAGCTCTATTCCCCTCCAATTCCAGGCAATTGCTTTCAAAAAGTATTCCACCCAGATGCATGTTTCCAGGCCACATATTTACTCCTAGCCACCTGTGTGGCAATGTTACCTATTTTTCTCCACTACACTCATTCTGCTGCAGATATTTCCTGAAGAAAGTCCCCAAAGCTGAGATTTTCATTGTGACTTTTCCTTTCCTACTACCAGAGCCAGCTATGTGCTGTCAGGCCAGCAGATCTGATGTGCAGAATGCATTTTCCATGCTGAAGCTGAGGTCCCTCAGATGCTCAGTCCCTTGCATGGTCCACTTCCTCACATCCTCCATGGAGCGTCCTGCTGATTATAGAAGAGAGAGTGATAGAGCACCTCTCAGATGGAGGAGACAAGAAAGCCTGGGGGTCATAGAGTCACAGTGCTGCTCTCACCCCATACCACACTCTCTTGCTGGTGAGCACACACTGCACACTAGCACAGCATCCCACAGTGTAGAAGACTCTCAGACAGAAAGGACAGAGGTAACAGAGAAGGTCCCCTGGTAGCTGATGGTGAAGTGTTTTAATGATCAAGTGGAAGATAAAAGCATGATGGATGGAAGATGAAATTCATATTCAGCTCTGATTCACACAGGTACAAGTAGTGTTTTTAAGACAGAATGGACAGAGAAACCCACCAGATTCCATGGGATAGTCCAGAAACCAGCATCTCCTGTCCTCTGACAATTCAAAGGACTAATCTCTTGCTCCTTGGCAGGGTGGGATGGCTGCTACCCATCCAGTGCTCTAGCACCTAGCATCAGAGCCTCTCAGGAGCCAAAGAGCACTAGGATCCCGCTTCCTTCAGGGCAGCAGACAATCTCCATAATTTCTAAAAGGGACCGGAGTGCTAAGAAAACAAACTGTTTTGCTTGGAATTGGGAGATGCAGACTACTTCCTTTTACACTTGTATTTTGATTTTTTTTTTTTTCTAAAAGGAATGAATAAGGGTGCCAATGTAGCTTGCAAAAAGACAGTAACATTTTCCCTTACTCAGGAGGAGATACAAAAAATTCCATGCTTAACTCCTGTGCTTCACAGAGCAAAATTCAAAACTTTGTTAACCCCTCCTTTCTCTCTGACCTCCTTCACTCTTGCCTCTGCAGTACTGCAACCTCAAATGCTCAAAAAGGACAAATAAAGCAGAAAAAGAATCATGAACACTGTTAACACTCAAAAGCAATTCATTATTATTTTTAATTTGCCTTTTGTTTTTTGAGTCTTTTGGATTAATTCCATTCTTATTTTCAAGACTTTCTCCACAGCAGAGATAAAATCTTCTTTTCATATAAAATGTGAGTTGTGATTTTTTTTCTTTTTTCTTTTAACAATCACAAAACTCCTGTAACCAAGATTGAAGAAAAACATCAGATATTGTTAAACTTGCTATAAAAGCCATAGCAGTATCATCCCTCTCTCATATAACACTGCTTCTCTCTTTCTTTTTTCCCTCAAAAACTAAACAAAAACACCCTCTGCACAGCTTTTGTTCTTGATCATTTTATTTTGGTGGTTTTCATGCTACATAAAAATTAGTTTTATATCAAAAATTATTCACAATATTTCCAAAATAGTTCAAGTTTTTTTTTCTTTTTGTGTTTTTTTTTAAATATTTTTAATTTATTTTTATTTCTTTTTTTTTTTTTACTGCAGCTAGGGTTACAAAACATCCCATTTCCTCTCGCCACCACCAATTCACTGTCAGTTCCCTTTTACATTTGCATATGTAAAAAAGAAAAAAAAAAAAAAGAAAAAAAAAAAGAAAAAAAAAAAGAAAATGAAAAAGAGCAAAACCTTTTTTTTTTAATCATTTACTTGAGAAATAAAAAGTCATTTGGCACTCATGTCTCTGTGGCTCTGACTTTCACCAGTGGAGAGGTTGGAGGTGGGCGTGTGTGTGTGTGTGTGTGTGCACGCGCATGCATGTGCGTGTGTAAAGGAGATGAAAAGGAGGCAAAATTTAGGCAAAGATGGTCTCAGAAGTGGATAGGGAAATATCTGCTGTGCACAACAGCCTGATGGGTGGCCAGTTCACCACAAGATACTAACAGCTCAAGAGAAGAGGAGGTAGCCGTGTTGGGCAGTAGAAGACTTACACTAGAGGTGAGTATTTCTTTTCCTTTTGGTTGATAGACTGAGCTGATCAAACATGCTCTCAAAAGTAAATGTACATAAGTTAGAAATCAAATACAGCCAAAGCTGACCAGTGCCAGCTTTAGAGACACTACCTGCCCCAACCCTAGCAGACACAGCAGTCCTACACTACAGCTCTCAGCCACTTCCATGTGCCAAAGGATGAAGGTGCCGGGCTTTCTGTTAGGTGGCATGGCATCGAGTTCCGGGCAGATACACATGCACCACCTTTAACTCCTACTTCATGGCCTGTGTGACTTTGTTCCTCCCTGAATGGCATTGTCCAAGCTGAGGGGCAGCCCTGTCCAGTTGCAGATATCTCAGGGGAGGCAATGCTGGACAGCTCTGGCCTGGGCAGGGTTATTGACCTGTCTCCATGGCCTTGCTCCCACTCTGGCCTGGGGAGGCCTGTGTGGGGAGGAGGAAAAAGAGGGCAGTGAGGGGGTGGCTCAGGCCACTCCAGATCAGTCGGCCTCTTTTCTGCCTGTTTGTCCTCTTTTCCCCTCCTCCTGCCCACACATGGGTGGGTGAGAGTCTTTCCCCAGCTTACCCGCTTGGCCTGAGACCAGAGTCCCATGAAAGCAAGGGTTCTCTCTTGGGCACCAATGGATTTTGGGTCAGGTCCCTCAACAGCCACAAGGCCCCTGCCCAAGGAATCACCACAGAAACCACCCGAAAGGGCCTCTCTCCCTCCTCACAGGGGCAATTCCATGTAGCCTCTGGAGGGAGGGACACAGGGGTCAGATTCCCTCTCCACTTTCTCCCCACCTTTTCCCCACCTCACAGCAGCCTTGGGGGCAATGGCCAAAGCTCACTGAAGTAACGCACATTTTTTCAGAGAAAAATCAAGAAAAAGAAGAAAATGAAGGAAAAGAGAGGGAGTAGCAAGAAAAAGAAAAACAAAAAGAAAAAAATAAATAAAAACAAACAAACAAACATCTGTGCATAACAGCTTGCCTTCTGTGACTCCATAGGGAAGTCAGTGAAAAGCTACTTCCCAAAAGGCTACTGCCTCCTCTATAGACCAGCCCTTGCCTCCAAATACAGATGGTGCTTTGGTCACTGGCAAAGAGACGTTTCAAGATAGCCCTGCCTTTCAGGAAAAACACATACAAAGGAAAGACCCCAAACACAGCTGAACCATACAAACAATAACTGCACAGAACTGAGGTCTCGGAAAGTTGTATTGCTGAAAACACCTCCCTGCTCCCACTAAAAGGACTGCAGAAAACAAACAAATAAATGAAAGAAATTAACAACTAATCAACAAAGACATTATTTCCACATTAGAAACTTTGAAAATGCAAAGCTAAAAAGAGCAGTTTGCTGCATTTCTGACCGCATGTGAGAGAGAGCCTGCTCCAAAGATAACAAAAGCAACTGGACAGGCAAAGAGGCCTTCAAAGCTAACAGCTTTCTTTGCTAAGGTCCACTCTGACCGTTGTCTAGTGGGAAAGTCATTTCCTACAGCACCTCTTGAAGGCTCCAGCTTGCTAGGAGCTTTTAGGTGTATAGCATGTTGATAATAGTAATAATACATAAAATACACACATACATATACTCATACACACATACATGTATATCTTCTCTTCCATAAAACACAAGCCTGGCAGAACACAGGATACAATGTGATGGAAAGAACGGTTGAACATGGTAGAGAGCAAAAGAGGTGAAAGGATGTGGTCTGATTGAAGGAGTCACTGGAGTCCAAAGATTATTTTGTTACATCTTATATATATCTACATAAAAAGAAGCTATCAAAGAGGCCCAGTGACACCAACATTAATGGGCTGGTTAAGCAGACTTAAGATGGTGTATATGATGAGGGCACTAGTCACTAGGTGTTGCTCCTTCCTCATCTGATTAATCATGGCATCTCTTCAACAGGTCCTGATTGTCTTTTCTGGCTGCAAACAGAGGACAGCAGTGTCTTGTCCAGCAGTTTGGCCAAAGCACTGTACTGGTTGGCACTGTAGGGCCCTCCTAACAGGTTGTTCTCTCTGGTGCTACTAGTGTAGAGATCTCTCTGTGAAATGAATGGGATGAAGGATGGCTGCAGAAGATTCACTCCCTCCCACCCTTCTTAATTACCATCTCCTCTGAAGAGAACTGGGGATTTGCAAGATCCCAGATCCAAGAAGCAGTGGTAAAGTTCTTCTATATAATGGGCATGAGAGATCAGGCTAACACAGCTCAGCTTGTGTCTGATCCAAAAGCAAGAAAGGACAGGCTAGTGCTTTCTTGCAAGTGGACTTACAGTGCTTGCACTGCCCTGGAAAGCAGCAAAAAGACAGCAAAAAGACAGGCAAGGAAGCCTCTTGTTTGAGTCACAGGGAAGGATTGACCAGATGTCTCTTGAAAGACTTTACCAGTCAATTCAGGATTGTCTTCCTGCTCCACTTGCCAGTTAAGGCCTAAGTAGGTAATGAGTGTGGCACAATGGTTTGAAAATGTGGCACAGTGGATTCAGCACAGACGTGAATGAAAGTATGGAATAAGTTTCTGGTGCTGTATTCAAACCATCTTCAGGAGGTCTGTGTCCCAGCCTTGTCACTGATGCAGACTGGTCCTCCAGACTCCTAACAAAGCAGCCATGCCAGGGCCTACCAGGTAAGCAAGAGCAACAACAGGGCTGCCAAGGTACCTATGGGTGCCCATCACCTGGCTTTAGCAGCATACGGCTTCAAATACTTTTTGCTTGGCTCAAAACATGCGTACACACACCTAAGCACACATACAGGCTGTGGCATCACACATACAAATGTGCGCAGGCCGCATAAATACACATACAAATACGAACCCACCCTTGCTCCCCACAAATAGACACATGCAAGAAATACAGACAAGTAGCAATAGGCATGCAACATACACATGATGATCCCAAGCAGAGGGAACCCCTCAAAGCTATGTTCAAGCATGGTGAGTTCCTGGGAGAAGAGTCCTGGCAAAATGTATTACAGGAAGAGGCCCACACAAGCAAGAGAATCCACAAAGGACATTCTAGGCATCTAAACCCCCATGTAGCTTTTGAGAAGCTTGAATTTCACAGTTACTGGCCTGTGTTGATGGATCTGGTTCCAAGGCCTGGAAGGAAAACAGAGGGAGAAAGCACAAAGCTATCGTCTTACCCCTTAGTTAATTTTCGTCTGTTCAGGGGCAGGTATAATCTTTCTTTGGGTGACATGGGACTTACCAGCCACTGCCCATGGATCTAGATAGAAGTCCCATGCAATATATGTGCTCTCTCCAGACACCCTGCAGATGCTGCAGGTATGTCGTGTTTATGGCACATTGAATAAGCAGCAGTAACACAGAAAGGAACCTAGTGACAGTGACAAAGGCAACTCAATGTTTTGGCCGAAAGCTAATTTTATAGGATGTACTCCTAAGGAGATGGCTGCCATACAGATGCACATTGTTGGTGTAGCACCAGACAGGCCAGTGATTTCTGACTTTATTTATGTTTAGAGTTCTGCCAGGAGTCACTCAGATGCACAGTTTCAGACTTACACCTCCTCCCAGACTGACGGGTATTTGCAGTCATGTATTCACAAGTACACAGCCCACTGTGGACCATGCTGGGACAGCCATGCCAAGGTCACAGCAGAGGTACATGAGGGGGATGTCCACCCTGCTCACTCTTCTGAGTAGAGCACCTTTCCCACGTGGTTGCAGTGGCTCCTCCCACCCAGAAACCAGAGTTGCATGGTGATCAAGAGTTGGCAGAACCAGCTGGGAAAAGGCTACTGCTCCGGATAACCTCTGGGTATGCTGTCTCTTTCCATTGCTCCTTTCACTGCCCGTATACTTGCACACAGTACAGTTTGAACCCTCAGAGACCATGGCACATGGCAGTACATGCACTTACAGAGCGAGGCTGACTGACCCTTTCTCAGACTGTGACCAGCAGACCCAAATGTCTTCACAGATGAGCAGCTGGCAGCATGCATGGCAGTCCCAGCCTGCAGAGGATGGTTGGTTGATGGTGATTCAATAAGGACCAATGCAAGTTGTCCAAAAGGCAAGGAAGGAGGTGTCTTGGCATCTGCCTAGAGCCCCTACCTGTTTCACACTGGTTCTGTTTCTGCATATTCACCATGTCATACCCCATCGCTTTCTTTCCTGGTGCTAGACCACAAACCCTAGTTATCTAGTGTCAAGTTGCCAAACAGAAAGGGATAAAATACAACCGGCACTCACTCCCAGGTTTGCAATGGCAGAACATCATGTAGGAATTTAGAAGCCAATGGTGTCTAGTCAGTAAAGGAAGAGAGCCCTGTGCTTCTAAAAGATAGCATACTTCTTTCCAGAAGCCTTACTTAATAGATGCAGAGTAAAAGGGAATGACTCCACTGACCCTGATATGGGTCAAACTGGATTGGATAAAAACTATAACTCCCCCTGCTATAAACTCACCAGTCAGCCATCAAGGAAGGAAAGGATATTCTCTCACTCGGCTTTCTCAGAAAAGACAATTTGTTTACTTCCTTGCAATAATTAGTTTGCCAGACTGGTTGTTTCTTATTTCTTGAGCAAGTAAGAGCAGAACTCCATCTCAGTAAAACTGACAGAAAAGTCAAAAATAACTACCAAATATCACCATCTAAAATCCTGGTCAGGGCTAGAATTTTCCAGGAGATAAGAAGAGGCCTGGCCTTTACTATTCTGCACAGCATTGCACAGTCCAATGAAGACAACAGAGCGACAAGACAGAAGAGGAACACAGTGGGCGAACAGCTGGTATAAGTCACTGTGAGGGAAGAGGCATAGAGATGAAATTGAAAAATCAACATGAGTAAAATGGGAAATAAGTAGATAGAAGGCTGGGGAGATGATGCAGTAAACTGCTGAAGAGATCAGAACACCTGAAAATGAGGTTCTGCTCAGAAGAATGAAAAAGAGTACCTAAAGCAGAGGAAGTAAAGTGGGTAAGACTGGCACAAAGGGTCCGAGATGGTGCCACCTCCCCTCCCACAGGTATTGGAAAGGCCACGAAAAGAGGGAGATGGAAGAGTTGGTCAGGAGGAGATGAAGGCCCAGAGATCCCTGTAGTAACAAATGTAGTCTGCTGACATCCCAGAGGGAAGACAATATGGACCAGGGAAGAGAAAGTAATCAAAGAGCAAAGCACATAGAGAAGGAAACAGCCCTGTGCCTCACACAAACAGTCCCTAGCAATCAACACTGCTTTTATTACAGGAAATTTTTAACACCCTCTGCTACCCACCACCCCTCACCAATCCCAAACCTCCCCTGTTTGGGGACCCTTTCTTGGCACACACATATAACATCCAGATAAACTTTCCGAACCAGCAAAAGCAACCACTGAAACAACTTCAAACACCACAGACCAATAAAACCACAATTTAGAAGTTAACTTTCCCACCCCCCCATGCCATTATTTAATAAGGAAATACTGTACAGATATAAAAACCACCCTTTTCCCCACCTGAATATAATTGCTTGAGTTAGTTTCTGTACATATATACACATATATTTACACAATAATGCTGCAGTCAAGAAAGCAGATATGTAAAAGTCACAAAGTGAATACATAAATTAAATAACTACCAGAAGAACTTTAGGAAAGGTCACGTTGTTCCTACTTGGCAAAAACACATTGTGGGACAGAGTCATTAAGTGTACTGCAATGTACCATATATATGTGTGTTTATGTGCGTACGAGCGCACAAGCCTCACAGCTTCCTGCTGTGCTGGGCTTGTTCATGTGTATTTCATTTCCCCAGTATGTTTTGTATGTGTACACATGCCCAGAGGAACCCCTGTCCCACAGCAAGGAATTCATCTGACCTGTTGGAGTGCATACCAGCGCTTGCTGTGAGCTTTGAATGGCAGGAGGCCAGCAGGTTAAGAGATCTGTAGCTACTAACACGTTGCAGAGACCTTCCTTTACCTCAGCACCCAGGAGACTGTACCCTTGGCATTGACAGACCTGAGTCCCGGTCTCTGAGATACAGTTTCACCGCCTTTTTTTACACAAGCAGATTCATGCTGTGTCAGTTATGTTGTCAGCAATGACAGAAGGGTGCCAGAATTCACTCAAATGGCATGGCTAGGAGAGGAATTCGGGGATGCTGAAGATATGAATAAAGAACTCAAAGCCAATTGCTAAGTTTTTTGTTGTTGTTGTTGCTGTTCTAATGGCAGACACCCAGGTCTGTCTGCAGTCAGCCCCAGGCAGGTCCAGAGAGCCTGTGATGAGGATGAAGCAATAGCATTCATATTGCCAGTGAGACAGTCAGCGCCCCAGCTTGCCTTTGAGGGGAAAGGAGGGAGGGAGACACAGGGAGTATAGGTGGGTGAATGCAGCAAGGGTCTATGGCTTGGAAATCTATTTGGCTGCAAATTGAAAATAAGCCCTTGTGGGGACGACAATCGGGTCCCACTAGTTACTATCTCGATGTGCCCTGCAGCATCCAGCAGCATGGTAGGTGTGTTCCAGGTGGACACGCCAGGTGTGTTCAGCAGCAGGGAAGCACTTATGGGAAAGAGTGGGTGCGGGGATTGTGGCTTGGAGTCTGTCCCCATTTGTTGCCAGCAATCTAGCTCCTTTCTTGCACACAGCTCCCAGGGGCTCGGGTTATGAGCCAGGCATATGCCACAGAGAGGCAGCATAATCAGACCCTACCCTCTGCCAGCTTGGATTGAGCAGGAAGGGTGAAGTATAATTCCTTAGAGCAGTGGCGCAAAGAGTCAGCACGAAGTCCCTTCATCAACACTCATCATATTTATCCCCTCCCCTTTTTCTTTTTTATTTTTTTTTTGGCAACCAAAAATACACGGGGAAGTGCAACCTCCCACCCTTCTCCATGGGAAGAGCTCATCAAAGGTTGCTTGACTGGAGTGGAGGATGTGTGAAAGGCCTAAGTCTGATCATTGGCTGTGTTCCCAGGCTTGCTTCCATCTGTTGATAAGCAATGGAGGTGGGAGGATATGCCACATTTGATAGAAAGCTCTAAAGCAAAGACTTGCCTATAAAGATCCCTGAGGTATCTCTGATCACTCTAACCTGTCACTACCATCATATACATTCTCTGTCTCCCCCTCTCTTTTGCTGGCAATGTTGCTGTGAGAAACAATCCTGATTTGAAGGTGCAAAGGGGCTTTTTTCAAAATGGATGCTAGAGTCTTCTTGGAGTGAGGAGTTCAACATCAGCATGCATTACTGAAGAAGTCATAAGCAAAGAGGGCCAGCTTGGCAACTCTTAACTCCTCCACCAAATCCTTCAGGACAACATAAAGGAGCCTTCCTTCCCCCATGCACTAGACATCAAAATACCAATTCCCTAAGGGCAAAGTTCATACTTGCATATTGCTGAGCATTTTGAACCCACTGGGGTTCTCACCTGGAGAGTTCTGACAGCACATGCTGGATTTCAGAGGGAACAGGATGAGTTTTTGCCAAGAAGGTGGGGCCGGTGTGCTTCATTGTCTTGACAGACAACAAGTCCTGACTGTAGGTTTTCTTTCCTATTTATGATGTGACATGGCAAGTTCTGATAGTGCCCTCACTGGAAGGCATGATGGGAGACAGAGGACTGCTACACCAGCATGTGTTGTGTTGCGCTACAGTAAAAAGCTGGTGTGAATACTCCAAGAAGGTTTATGATGTGGAGATCCACGGCTGCAAGTTCTACCTGCCAGCTGCTTTCCACTGTGCATGACACATCTCTGATATTTTTGGAATATTTCCTCTGTCTCCTTCATACACATCTTCCTTCAGCTGAGTACATACACTCCAGTACCACTTCAGAAGAACATGGCTCATGAAATACCTCTCAGGGAGACATGCCTGGGGCTAGATTGAGGAGGCAAATGTCAGAAACATTGCCAAAGACACCTAATCTTTCCCAGGAGGCTGGCTGTAAATATACAGTAGAGGTCAACAAACTGTAGAGGACACAATAGTTTTTGATCATTATTCTTGTGTGCAGAAACTTTCATAAAGGGGAAATGTTCCCAGCCACTACCCCAGAAAATTCTGGTGTTTCTACAGGAGAGAGAGAGAAATGGCAAAGTAGGGGATATGGAATATTGTCAGGCTCTGGTATGAAATCCCATTCTTTTCAGGACAGGTAATAAACAGCACATGGGTGGTATTCTAGTATAGATGATACCTGCTGCTAATATTACCTGATTGATTCACTTGAATGCTTAGAATGAAAATACACCAAATCTAAATTTCTAAATATATAATCAGAGTTTAATAACATCATTGATTTATTTTCTGGATTATGAATTACACCCTCCCCCTGCCCCTCCCTTCCCCTCCCCTTCACCTCTGTCCCAAAGCTTGTTGACCTGTCAGAACTGAAATAAACAAAGCAACCAGAAAAGATCACTTATAGAGAAAGAATTAACCTGATGGACACGTGGCCTAATTTATTATGGGAGGAGGTAAAATACCAGACTCCTGTAGTTAGACCAGCGGTTCAGTCCAGAATTTCCAGTTCTTCTTTTCTGGTTGCCCTAGAGCATTCATTTGAGTGGTTTGTGGCACAGTTAATATTTGCAGAGCACTCCCAGTGTTAACAGTGCTACACAGTATCAACACTAGATAATGATTTTGGCAAACTATCATTTGCCAATCAGTGGAACAAGGGACAGACCAGTTCGGAGAAAATACGAACCAACTTTCACCCCAGAACACAAAAATCAGAACCTTTGAGAAGAGATTTGAAAAAAGTTCCGTTAACTTCTTTTTGGTTTGTTTTCGGCTTAATTTCCCTGCAGAGCCACCCTCCAGGTTTCCTTGTTCCAGGTGGGGAGGGATGTAAAGTACTGAAATAACCACCAACGAGATTAGCTGCCCTTGCCAGCTGTCAAGCTCCCCCCCAAGCCCTTAGGAAATACCAGAAATTCTCACAAGCTTTCCCAGGTCCAAGATTTCTAAACCAAAGTAGCATTGGAGAAGTCTCTTAATGTCAAGTGATGGTCCAACCTGAGCGGCCAACTTGATGGTTCACCCCACCACTATCAAGACAGCGTAGTGCCTTGAGGCCCAAACTCCACAGAGAGATGCTGGTACAGAGAGTTTATATGCAAAAAGGAATTGGGGGTGTTCCCATCAAAACATGAAACCCTGCTGGCAAGGCTTGAAGTGACGTTCCGGCGTCTTCCATTCATGAAGATAAGGTGACTGGGCAATACGGGGGGCCTTGGGGGAACACAATACACACAGGATTTTCCTCTCTCTCGCTCTCTCTCGCTCGCTCTCTCTCCCTCATTCATACGGCCTCGACCCGCGTAAACCGCTTCCAAAAACGCAGCCTGAAAAGTTGTAGAAAACAAACAGAATGGAAACAAACTCCCCTCCCTCCCACCCCACGACCTGAATATTCACGAGAAGAGAAACACCAATTTATACAAAAACGCAATAAAAAAGAAATATTTACAAATGAAAGGAACGCCTTCTCGGTGGCTGCTGTCAGAGGCGTCTGACAAGCTGCCATGTGTTCTGGATTGCAGATCGCTCTGGTAATTTGTTTGGTTTCTTTTTTTTTTTTTTTTTTTTTTTTTTTTTCTCCTTTTTGTCCTTGTAATGAGAGAAGAGGGAAAGAATAAGAAGTTCCCTTACCCCAAAGATTAAGGGGTGGCATTACAAACACTCTCCCCCTCTTCCCTCTTTCAATTTCCTCAGTGAAATCTAAGAAAATGTTCCCCTCACCAATCCTGCCCACCCTCTCCTCACACTCTTTGACTTTACAGGCAAATCCCACTCTCCCCCCACCCCAGCTTTAAAAAATAAATAAAATAAATAGGTAAATAAATAAAAGGCCTTCTATTGGCTTAAAAAGAGAAAGATAAAATCAACCAGGGTGTGGTGACAAATGCGAGAGAGGTGGCTTTCAGCTCCAAGAAATGTGGCTCATAAAGGGGCTGCCATCTCCATTCAGAGTCAGTCCCCTGAAATGTCCCCATGTCCCTAGTGCAGGGCTCTCTTGACCCTCCCCCTGGTGAGCCATGGTAATTGTGACATTGGGACAGACCCAGGAGAAACAGGAGGGACTTTGCCACATCTCTCGGGATGGGACAGGTTGGCCCATGCCCCCACCTCAGGAAAAAGAAGACATATGAAGGGGGAGTTCAACTTCTCACTCCTACCATTGCTCCCTTTCCTTTAGTTTAACTTGCATCTAAAATGATACAATGGAAAGAAAAAATCACTCTTATTGATACTAGGTGCACCAGGAAAGCTGTCACTACAACTGCAGGGATGGGAAACCCTAGGCTATTCCAGCTTTGCACTTGTGCTAGTATCTCTCTTGCACACAAAGGCACACGTACATGTACACACACATCTCAGCCTTGCACGTCTTGTCTTCAGCCCTCAGCACAAGTTTCTGTGCTCTCTGGCATTTATTCAAGCACACCCCTTGCCAGGAAGACAAGCCATGTACTTCCCTTGTACATTCAATAGTAAATATACATATGTATTTCCCATGGGTGTGCACACCCTCTTCCCACTTCCACATGTCCAAGGAGGCATCAAAACAGTCCACCAGCACCACCGCCACCACATGCACCCTTTCATGGTGTTTTTTTTTTTCTTTCTCCAGCACCATGCCAGCGTTGGCAGAGGGCACTCTGTTCCTTTTGTTCCATCCTGCTGGCCAAGGGTAGGGAGGGCAGAAGGATGAAAACCTTTCTTGTCCTGCTCTCCTTGCTGAAAGGACATGCCAAAACAAGGTTGGTGTCCCCTCAAGTGAGAGTGACAAAACTCCCCACCTTTCCCTACTCTTTAGCTCTGTTCCACTGTTTGTTATCCAGACACCTTATAGGATTGTGGGTTTATTTTGCTTTCTCCACAGACATTTCAAGTATAAGATTATTGTATATACTCGCGTATAGGCTAACCCATATGATATACTGCTCCCACCCTTGAAATAAGCCACAACTAGTGAGCAATTCATAACAACCCAGCTTTCCACTCCTTTCTCCAAACTCCTTTCATTTCAGTGCAAACCTGCATCCTCTGTCAGAACTCCCAGAAGTCTCCCTGACTCCAGGGTTGCTTTTCCAGACTCAGACCCCACTTCCTTTCCAACTATCCCAATGGTCTGCCACAGATTCAGTGGCTGTAATAGCCATAGTGAAACCACTAACCAGACCTGCAGACATATCTTCTCTCCCTCCCCCCACACCCCCAGCAAACAATTCAAAATTTTAGAGTAAAATTTCTCAGCATATACGCAAATATATATATATATATTTCAGCCCTAAACCCCCATAGTCTTCACAAAATAATGTTAACGAGAACCTCAGTATACCTAACATATAAGTGCATCATCAAGTTAATCATGTTTTTCCCCCTTCACTTTCTCCATGTCTTCAAACATTACTCTTTTCTAGGCAGTTTTAGGAAGAGTTGCCTGAGCAAGCATATGTTCCTGCATGTCCATTACACTGCTTCTGCTGTCTCCTCCTGCCACACACGTTTGTGCGTGCACATGCCTTTCTCTGCTGGGAGCCAGCAAAAGTGAAATACTAAAGTCACTGCTGCTCCCCCTCACCCCACCCCTTCCCTGCCTTCTTCTCCCCCTCCTGAAATCACGAGCGAGGATATCCAACTCCGACGTCACTGTAAAGTGCAATGGCCAGGAATGGAGGAGAATGGGAGGAGCGAGAACATGGAAAAAGAGATAAAAGGGGAGGGGTGGGAAAGAGGAGGAGGAAGAGGGGAAACCAAAGAGGTGGCACTTGTCACCAGTGCTGCACTACTCAGAACTCCAGTATCCCACAAACTAAGGACGACCAGGGAGAGTAGCCAATGGGAGTGATCCCACCCCACCCTCCCATGCTCCATATCCACCCCCAGTCCCTCCCCGCGCTCTTCCCCTCTCACTCAAACGTCAGACTCAATACTGGAGAGTTTCTCATAAACATGCCCGTTGCTGGAGCCATTGAAAGCCCTGGGGTTTTTGTTGTTAGGCACACAGGGGTTGGACTGGTTCCCTATACAGATGTCCTTCTGGAAACGGGCTGGCACAGCCCCATGAAGGGCTGAGACCACCGGCTTGTTGGTGGTGACGATGGCTCGGAAGTCTGGCCTGGCTTTGGGCCCTCCTGCCACCACAGGCTGCCTGAAGAAATAAGATTTGCTGCCGTGGAGCAAGCATTGGTCATCCCCAAAAGTGGGGATGAAAGGGTTTTGGGTGACCCGGTCAGGGTAGAGCGACTTGCTGAGCATGTATCCCCCGCTGCTGCCGGGGTTGTTGTGGTGGTGGTAGCTGGTGGCGGGCACTGAGGACTTGTTGTTGGCAAAGGTGGTCTCACTGGCTGGCATCTCAAACATGTGGGCGTAGGGGCTCCCCTCCAAAAAGCGGCCCTTGTCCTTGAGGCTGACGCTGCGAGGGGCCAGGGCTGAGTCATCCTTCTGCAGGTCCACAAAGGTGTCGTAGGAGTGCTGCCGGCGGAGCTTGTTGCGGTTCTTCTTCTGCACCTTGGAGGCAGAATTGGAAGGGCTCTGAGGATATTTGGAGGAGGAGGTGGCACTGGTGGCCACGGGCACAGGGGCAGATGGCTGGTCCAGCTCTTGGAGTGAGTTGTCCTCACTGATGTCATACAGGTTGCCCGCTTTCTTGCAGGCCTCACACCGGATGCAAGCCTGGCGGGTGGAGTTCTGCCCCACCACTGACGGTGTGTAGTTGTGCACCTTAGAAGGGCAACTACGGCAGAAATTAGTCCCAGGCCGGTCCTCCCAGTCTAGGTTGGTCAGGTTCTTCTCCCATGGCGCCGGGACCCCACTTACAACACCATGCTTGTGCTCATTGCTTCCGCCAAACTCACCCGAGCCATGCTTATGGTGGGCCCTGTTTGTGCAGGATCCACCCCCTCCTCCTCCTGTGTCACGCTTAAATTCATCTCCCCGCTCTTTGTAGATATCCGTCAGGTCCACATGTTCCCAGTGTGGAGAATTTTCCTTGGCTCGAAACTGATCCAGGTAGAAGTCCCGTAGCCCTTCCTTGTCCCTGAAGTAGCGCTTGTGGTCGGGCGAGCGGGGTGGTCGTCGGCGGTAGGCCAACTCTATCTCATCAAACTCCCGCCGGGACTTGGCAGAGGCTGGACGTTTCTTCAAGCTGTCCTTGTACTGCTGCTTCCGCCGCTTGGCTGCATTGCCTTCGATGTTGCCATAGGTGACTGTATGAGTGGAAATGTCAGAGACATCCGAGCGGATCAGGTCATCATGGGCTCCGCTGCCCCCATAGCGGTCACTCTTGAAGGAAAACTTGCCATAGAGGTCACCCAGCTGGCTGTGCTTGGCAGGGGGTAACCCCAGGTCCAATGGCTTCTTCCCAATGGACCGCGACTGGGCATTGAAGGGTGGGTTGTCACAGTCATAGAGCCCATCGATGGAGCTGGTGCTGCCAATGCTATGGGGGCGGTGGTGGTGATGGTAGTGGTCCTGATATACATTGCTGTCCTTCAGCTGGAGGTTGCCAAAGGTCCTCTCTACCTCACTAATATAGTCACTAAAGAGATTTTCCTCACAGGGGGGGTTGTTGTAGGACTTGCAGTCTGAGTGTGTGAAGCTGCGGCGGTGCTCAGAGATATCGTAAACCGATGACTCACGGCGGATAAAGTCCAGGGCACTCTGAGGTGAGCCATTGACCCCTGAAAGGTTGGCCATGTTCTTGGCTGTCCGAAGCAGGCGGAGGATGTTGGAATGGGTGTTGTTCATAGTCGCCGTGGGGGAGTTCATTGCTGACTGGCGTTCCTCAATGGCCACACCATGGATGCAGCTGTAGATACCCTGAAATGAGAGAAAGCATGAAGGTGAGTAGTCCTGCTACAAATACACAAAAGGGGTTGTGGGCTCGGAAGCACCCTGTGCATATACAGCACACTTATGTAACATACACCTGTCAGCCTTCCATCATGAAACACTCAAACGAAATGAAGCTAGATCAGTTCCACTAACCCTAGCTGCTCTGCCTCTCTTTCTTGCCCCTCACTTTTTTTTTTTTCCTTTTCCTCCATTTATCTTCCTCTCCTTTGCTTCATGTCATATCTGGATGCAGCAATAACTGCTAGAATCTGTAAGAGTTACTCAAATTCAGTAGGTGTAACACAGAATTGCAAATGGGGGAAAATAATATCCTTGGGAATGAAAACATCTAGACAAAGGATTCTGTGTAGACAAGAGGAAGAAGGTCTATTTTGCCCCTTGAAATTCATCTGGGCATCAGTAAATCAACAAGACAGGAGCTATCTTAAAAAGGAAACAGCTTCATTTGCCATAAACTTAGCTACATTAATCACCAGTACAGATTAGAAAAGGAAACAGAGAAAGAGCAGAACTGCTGAACAGGTATATGGTTCTTTTGCATCTGGTTGAGCAAGGTACAATAGAATTTTTAATTGCATTGTATTAAATTTAACAGTGATAACAGCCTCCAAATTGACATCCCTGAAAGTGAAAGTTCTCGATTCAACCTTAAATCAGACAGCAGAAGTGCCTGATTCCTCCACCTTCCCCACTAGCTCACTTCATACAAAAGATCACTTCATCTGTGATAGACGGTTTGCAAGGACTACCCCAAGGAGCTGAAGGAAAGGGGCTCATTTGTTACCTGGCCTACCAAACAGAGCCTGCTGATTAATGTCAATTGTGAAATGGACACCACCACATCATGTTACCATGGTTTCTCAGCAGCTAGCAGATGATTAACGCTTTTCAGACTTTTCATCAACCTGGGCCAAGTCTAACAGATAACCCCAGAATGAAAGGATCTGTATTCAGCTAAGGATCACCAAGCACAGTCCCACATCTCATTTCCAGACTAAAACAGGTTAAAAACTAATGGTATACAAGAGAGATATGTCCCTGCATGCAAAAGGCTTGTCATTTCTCCTAAACAATATGTTATGCAGCAATTATATACTCCTAGTACAATCAAAGTTAATTCTGCTACAACAGATACCAAGATCAAACATGCCAAGACTTGACCTCACTTCAGAATGGATCAAGAGAACAGACCAATGACAGAAAGAAGAAAAAGAAGCTCCAAATGGGTTGCTGCTACCAACAATAATAGCAGGAAGATGACTCAGAAATTACTAGAATCTGCTTTAAATGTAAATAGTATTCCCTAGGGCAGATTTGCATAGAGCAATTGCTAAGTTTGAGTGGTTATCCTTGCTGGAAGGATTTTTGCATAGTTTAGCAGATGGCTTGTGGTTGGGGACTTCTGGCTGCCATCGGTAGCACAGTTCTAGTTAACACAAGTTCAGGTGAACAGCTGTAATATAGGGGACAATGAAAAGCTCCTGAATCTCTAATCATTATCCACTGTTAATTGACCTATTGTCCCTAAATTTGACCTAAATTTGGTCTGCTTACAACTCACATTGGAGGAGCAGATTACAGTTGACTTCTCTTTATATTGCATTTTCACTTCCATGTGAAATTTCCATTTCTGCTACTATAATGAGGCAGATACCAGAAATGTCAGAGAAAAACAGTAAATACTTTTGCAACGTTAACAGAGGAAAGACACCAGCCTTTACATTGCAGACCATCACTCTGTACCACCTGTGTGTTAGACAGCCTGGGTGGATTTCCCTATCTCCAGGACCTAGGACTGTCTGAATAAAGCCTGACCCTTTTCCACTGTGCTAGCTAATAGCACTTACCCTGCTGATGGAGAAGACCACGCCAGGCTTGCCAGAGCAGACGCCCATGAAGCAGTGGCGGAATTGCCAGTAGAAGAGATGTTCACAGATGAAGGTGATGAGACTGAGGGCCATAGCTGCTCCGAGCATGTAGAAGACACCTGCCATATTATCTATATCCAGCTGGCTGCTCATAACCTCATTCTTCTCATTGTGACAAATGCCAGTGAGCCACAGTGCTTCCAGCTCCTCCATCTCCCCTGTAAAGACATGAGATGGAAAGAAACAGGTTAACCCACCCTGCAATGGCTAAGGAGCTCAATCTGAGGTAGACTGAATACAAGAAGCTGATTTAAGGTAATTTCTGGTGGCCATGCTCTTTTTCCACATTTGTTACATCTGTGAAATATCCCAACTGCTCTGATAGGGGCAGGTGCGATTAGTCACTGGGAAGGCAACAGGATTTTTCCACAGTCTGATATTAGGCACAAAGATCTGTTCTGCATGACACAGCTACCACTTGCCAAATGTCTACTGTAAGACCCTGAATAAGTTGTCCACCAGATGACTGAAGACTGCCTCACAAACTTCCATTTTCATATTAGGTCAATGAAGGGAAAATCAGTGACTGATAGTAGTAGACAGAAATGAGTCACTTCTAAATGAAAACATTGCCATCTCAAAATTCAAAATGTTGATTTTTTTACATGAAAATGACTGATTTTGAATGTGTTTTCATCATATCCATAGCTCATTAAAATGAGGTGCTATGTTCTCCAAAATATTTTTGCATTTTTACCTGGTTTTCTTCCCTTCAGTTTTGCCAAAATTTGACACTTCCAAGCCCGTTGACCAATCAAAAATATTAATTTGTATCAACTAGGAACAAATGTTCTGTAGTCTAATTTCATACCCCACTTACTCCCATTATGGTATTTCATGAGGAGAGAGAGAAGCACACATGAATACACATGCTAATATACTGAGACATTCAGAAACAAACTAATTTTACAGGTCAGCAATTCTTTTTATGCTGCTAGGGAAGTTATTTCAACCTCCAGTCCGGTGTCAGGGAAAAAAATATCCATATATTTATACGGCATCATAGTACACTCTTAAAAGCTTTATGAAGACCCCATGTCTTTTTCTGAAATAATACATATTAGACAGTTTAGACACTCTATCCGTCAGGTGATCAATAGTCTGCAGAAGTATATGAAAGCTATGTTCTTTACATATTTATTATACCATATGTTATTGTCAGGTTTCAGGGGAAAAAAAAAAGAAGAAAGAAAGAAAGAAAGAAAGAAAGAAAGAAAGAAAGAAAGAAAGAAAGAAAGAAAGAAAGAAAGAAAGAAAGAAAGAAAGAAAGAAAGAAAGAAAGAAAGAAAGAAAGAAAGAAAGAAAGAAAGAAGGAAGGAAGGAAGGAAGGAAGGAAGGAAGGAAGGAAGGAAGGAAGGAAGGAAGGAAGGAAGGAAGGAAGGAAGGAAGGAAGGAAGGAAGGAAGGAAGGAAGGAAGGAAGGAAGGAAGGAAGGAAGGAAGGAAGGAAGGAAGGAAGGAAAGAAGGAAAGAAAGACTGATATATAAAGTAAACTGTGAATTTAATTTATTAAAAAAGAACCCAGAAAGGTGTAATATGGAATGGAAAGGGAAAGCCAGGTAAATATTTACTAAAAAGAAATTAATTACCCCATGAATATTTTTTTTAATAACAGCTCTTTCTCTGTAAATAATGAGATGAATGAGGTAACTATACTGTTCTGATTAAAAATTCATTTCAAAATGTTCTTCTGAGTCTCAAGATCTTCCTTGGTTGGTTGGTTGGTTAGTTGTTTTTTGAGATTTGGGGAAATCTGAGTTAACTTTTTCATCAATAAATAATTAGTCTATTATTTTCTAAACTCTGCATGACTTAGTCATGTCTAGAACTATGAAGCATGGGGCAACCATGGGAAGTCCAGTATCATTTGTGGGTTTGGTCATAGCTAGTGAAAAAATCACAAAAGAAAACTTGTTTTCACAAGACACTCTTCTCACAAGATATTGTTCAAACACACATCAGAGCTGATTCTGTGAAACCCCTAATGCTTTTGATATCATTCTGCATCAACAATATAAAAACGGGTGACTTCCCACACATTTCTGGCGCAATGTCTCCAACAAACCCTTGTTAATAATCTCCAGTTCTCAGCTCAGATCTGAAACACCAGATCTAGGGAGACAGAACTTCTACTCCATATATGCAAGGCTTGATATTTCTTAGGAAAACTGCAACTCCTCTTTTTCCTGTCACTTACCATCTCCAAAAAGTTGTAGAATGGCAAGATCAACCTGACGCTTCCAGCCTGAGTCCTTTTGGATGGCAATGCCATAGCCAGTGGAGGCAAACACTTTCCCACTCCCAATCGTCACCAGCTTGCAGCCTTCATCTCTGCCAGCCATGTAGTTCAGCACTGCTGCATCATATATGAAAGCATCCAACTTCCTGCACAGGTACAAAAAAAAAAGATGTTTTAGCACAGGAAAGATAGTATCTATTAGTGCAAAGGTATTCTCAGCTAATTAAGGCAAAATTAACCTCTTCTACATAGAGTACAACAGGTTGGCATCTTCACCTTCCTTAGAGTTAATTCAGCTCTCAGGCTAGAATCTTTTCCAGGTAAAGATAGATTATAAATGACGATTGCCTATTTCTCTCTGATTCTTTGATAATTGTCATTTCTGCTCTGAAAGGAAATTTGGAAGACAAACATAGCACAAGATAAAGATGAATGAAGAAAAAGTCCAACGGATCTATAGTCCTAAGAATAGCTTATATTTCTGTAATGCCTTTCATCTGAAAGGAACCTTAAATACTTTACAAAATTTATCAATATTAGATAGCAAAGTAGGGCCTGAAGTAAAGAAAAGATTTTCTCCAATTCAAAGTGCTGGATGACTTAACTGAGCAAAATATATTTTTTTCAAATTAAATGTAGCCAGGACACCATATTTAACTCCTCAGTTACTGTGAAAAGCTCTACCAGATATTTACCAATGTCAAATGGCCATGATAACAGCTGTACCACGGCTTACCATGCTAAGTAGCTCTTTTGTAAAGACTGTTCAGCTGAAAACCACAAGTGTCTATTTCAACACAGAGAAATACCCTTTATAGTTTGGGATGGGCAGACAGCACAACAGACTGATGAGAACCTTCCTTTCACCTCAACAAATTGATTTGGGAGTGGGGAATTAGGGGGTTACATCTTCCATACAACCAGAGACAGCCAATGAGTAAATCCTCCCACTAGACCTGAAATGAAGCTCTTTCTGGTAAAAGACCAAAGACCTTCCACCTCACGCATTCTCACACCCACAATATCTTTTCAGTCTATCTCCTGAACATATATTTCCAGGATGGTGATTATCTCAGTTTAAGTGCATATCTGTAGGGAAGTTTGTCCAAGGGTGGATATGAAGCCAGGATGACATCTACCACAAGTGACGAGCTCTATTTCATCTATGTATTTCCAGGACAGAGCATATTTATTTCCTGGATGATGACTATACTGGCAAATGTACCTTCCCAGGACGGTATCCAAAAATGGTACAATCATTTATAATGGGCTGTGTGCCTCTGAACCTGGCAAACAGGTTTAGGAATATTCAGTCAATCTAGTAATTAAATTGGCTGAACATCTTCATTTGTGCTTTGGAATGAACTCTCTCATAACACTGTGACATGGGTGTAAGAGAGAATGTTTTTTTTCACTGGGGCTGATTTCTGACAACCAAAATGGTCAGCTCTAAAAGGAGGCTTTTAATTAAAAGGGACAAAGGCTTACAAAGACTAATTGGGATTTTAAGTTAGCTCCTCTGCAGTTTCACTGCTATTAAAATAGAGTGAGATGTTTGAAGATTCACTGATATTAAAATAGAGTGAGATGTTTGAAGATACTTTTTGCTAATGATTTTTCCCACAGTTCCCAAATTACCCAAGGAAATACCCCCTTTTTATATAGTTCCTTAATATTCAAACAACATTTTGGTCAGCTTTTGATACTATAATATTCCAGAGAGAAAGACTACTTGCAAACTATTTGCTTCAAGCACACCTTCTATTACACTATATAAGCTAGTGACACACTGGAGCGGGATTAGTCTAAAGATTGTTTCAGCATCCTGATTAAACATAATGTTTTTTATACACAGAAGGAGAGAAAATAAAGGAATTTCCAGATGACAACACAAATGCTCTGAAAAGAACTTTGCCCACAGAGGTCTGTGAGCTTTTCATGTTTATGCATAAGGGGCCATCAGCATGAAAGAGCTTGCTGAAGCAAGATCTTTGGGACTAATACACACAAGGCTAATATACACAAGGTACAGAAACTCTTTTTTTTTTTTCTTTTTTTTTTCTTCAAATGGTCTTGTAAGTATAGCAAAACCAGAAACTCTTATACAGATGTGAATTTTAAAAAAGGCAAAAAGGCTAAGAGAATCACAAAAATACTCTCCTGTGTGTGTACAGTCTAGCTACACTTGTAATCATGGAATGATAATGGAGGTTCACTTTCCAAAACCTACAAAAATTTTCCCAGACAAGCATGATAAGAAGTCACATTTCTGTTGTTAGTAAGTTTGGAAGAAGTAAGCCTCACCCAGTCTTCAGTGAGAATAGTGCATCATCCACCCCTCTCTGATTGAACTTCACCATATAGCTGTGCATTTCAGGGTAGTTGTTGCGGATGTTCCTTTCTGTGCTGCCATTGGGAACTGTCCCAAAACGGAAAGGGGGCGAGAAGTCATTGGGTTTCTGGAACTGGAGAAACAGAAAAAGAACATTTCTCACAATCTTTCAGCAGGAAGCAATCATCTGCATGGGATAACACACTCTCACCAAAGACCCTGTGTCCATTGCAACATAGAAGGTAGCTCTGTTTTTATTTTACTATCAGGTGGAAAACATTATTGAGAGAAGACACTATACTTCACTGTTTTCAAAGACAAACATCTCCTGTTAGTGTCTAAGAACCAAGAAACAAAACTGAGCAATCTGGTCTTTTGTCCAATCTGGATAAAGTACATAAAATAGCCAGTGATCAGAGATTAAAAGGAGGTTAGATAAAAAGAAAAGGGGAAAAGGAAAATAAAGGTAACAGTAGCTTTGGAACACAGTCAACGAAAGATTTTCAATAAAATCTATGTGAATTTTATCCACGTAGTGTCATTTAGTTTCTAAGAAGTATCTTTTTCAGTTTTATCGACGCGTTTGCACTTCCTGATTCTGACTGAAGTGGAAAAGCAATTAATGAAGAGAGAGGCCTCTCAAAACACCTCCCGCCCATTTCACCAAATGAAGTATCAGCTTTCAGACTTTTGGGCAAATGTCCCAAATGAAATCCTATCAGTGGTTGCAAGTCACTAGTAGCATTTGATGCCCAGAACACAGCTGGCAGAATACTCAAAACCTTTTGCTGCTCCCAAGAAATACATTCATCATAACATTCCCCTAAGGCTGCAAGGCTGTGAGATTTTATATGCCACTTGCTTAACTCAAGTCATAATCAATGCTCTCTGGGGTTTTATGAGCAGTAAAATTTAGACTGTCAATTATCAAGACTGCTTAAAACCCTTAGAACCAGCAGACGGGAAGGAGCACAGAATTGTAAGCCAGGAACTGAATAAGCAGTAAATGAAAATATGCACAGGTAATTCAGATGGAGGGAAGCCCCCCTCATCTTTTGATGCATCTAACAGTGCTAGTTTTCATTCTCATCTGAGACTGCTTATTTGGGTAATCTTAAGAAGCATGCTAACAGTCAGACCAAACCCATTTAATGGCAACAGTTCACCAGAGACATCAATACGTGCAGTCATGCACTGCTGTCTTCTGTGGTGGAAATCTGTCTACTGTCTATAGCTGTAGATTCAAAAGCTTGCAGTCAGGCCTGGTTCTTGAATTCTGCTCAAAGCCAGTCTGAACCTCCTCAACCCAGCTGCAGAGTATCTGCTAAAGCAGTGTATCTCATTCACACCATTTCAGGAAACAGACCAGTTAGGACCTGTGTCTGTGGATACCTGAAGGCATGGTTCACATCACCAGAATGAATTTATTGCACCTACTTCTCTGTATCAGTTAACTGATCTGGCTGTGCAGGGAATCATCTCTCCAATTTGTGTGAAGAGATGGGCCGGCTCATATGTGCATATGTGTGTGAGACAAACCACATGTCCTACTGCTTTAAGCCAGTAAGAAATATCAAATCTGTTTTTTGAAACATGTGTTGGCACATCAGTGAAAAAAAGGTTTCACATAGCATAAAACAGGCAGTAAGGTGCCTCTTAGAACCTTGTCACACTCTCAAGGGATGAAGACAAATTCATAGCTATCAAAACCTGTACTGAAAGCAATCTTTGATGGGAGAAAAATCACTGCAACGTAAAAAGTTGTTCTTTAGTACCATGCTGATTATAGCAGCAGCTTAGGGGACCCCTCACAAGAAGGGCATTGCCATATCAGGCACAAGGGAACACAGTCTTTCCCCTGGAATGCTAAAACATGACTTTCTAAAGTAGGCAACTTTGGAAAAAGTGGCAACATTTTTTCCCAATAAGCTGCAGAACCCAAAGTTGAAGGCAGATGAGTCCCCATTCCCCAGAGCCCTCCAGCAGAGGCAAGACAGCAAGGCAAGCAGGCAAGCCTGACAAACATTGCTGTGCCTTCAGCTTCAGCATGCCCTTTGGAAGGGCAGCAGCTATGAGAGCCTCTCTATGAGCCCCAAAAGTGTTAAGAGAAAAGTAGGCTCCATCCAACATTCAGTTTATACCTCCTCCCTCCATCCTGTGATGCAATCTCTAGTTTTGTCTGCTTCCATTGCTTGCCTATGAAATGGAGTAAAAAAGGATTATAGAGTGAGGCAGAGCTGTGATAGGGAAAATGACATCTCTGAATGATCCTTCATTATGGCTCGTCTTTGTATAAACCAGCCAGGGGCAAAAGGCTCAATATTTCATTTTTAACCTTCCAGGCAACCAATAAATAAATGAAAGCATTCCTCCTGAGGAAAAAGACTTTTTCTGGCAACCAGAAACGTGTGTTTCCAGAGAAGAAAGCCAGTCTGATGGCTTCTACAAACCCATGTACTGCACATTCACTTATCACCTCTCACTCCCTGTTCATTCCTCAGTCAGACCAGATCTGCAAATGCAAATTCTTCTCCACACACCCACATGCACACACATTTCAACCATAGAGTGGTGAAGAACGAGACAGGAAACAGTCTGAAAGGATCCAAATGGGCCCTACACCACAGGTCTTTAGCTTTAATGTCTAAGGGGAACACGTACTCATCCCCAGCCTCCTGGATTTGTGTTTGAAAAGCTGAAAGCAACTGATGCCCAGTAGGCTCCACAGACTATGGAGACAGTAAAAAAGCAGCTAACTTTTCCATGTCTGAAGACTAATACTGGCACCTGCATGCAACTTGCTATCAGGAAATGGCAGCTGAAAATTACTGATATTTGCTGCTCGACAGTAGCTGGGCACAGCTCCATCCAGGGATGGAGGGATCTGCAAAGAGCTCTTCAGAAACAGAAACTGCTGCATCTACCTTAGCTCACTTGTGCCCCACACAACTCAACTCATAATGAAGGAGCAAGGAGGCATGTAAGGGAAAATGTATGGGATAGCCAGGGATGTAGTGTGTCCTCTCCTGGCAACAAAGCAGAGGAACTTCTGTGGAGGAAATGGAGAAGACCCATAAGGAGGAAAGTTCATTGGCACTGCTGTGCAAGATTTTAGTAATAAGAGACACTCATATGGCTTCTCCCAAAAGCTGGGAGAGTGGGTCTGAATCAAGGGTGTCAGCACCAGGTAGCAGGGTGCTTTGGAACATTGATCTATAAGGAGTCTGAGAGATGTGAGGCAGGAGCTGAGGCACAATGCTGGGGCCATTACATAGAGACAGCCTGTGTAGAAGTAATCTCAAGGTCTCAGTAAATATTGATAAAGGAATTAACTGCAGATATTGACAGAAATGGTCAGAATTTAGATTAATGAGAGAGCTCTTGCATAATTTCATGTAATCATTACCACTGTCAGGGCCCTAAGTCACAGTTACCATGCCCCAGGCATCTGCAAACAGGAGCTATGTGAGGCTCCTGCAAGAAATACAGTGATAGCAGGGGAAGGAAAGGGAAGCAACCACACGGGTTGCTGAACAAACCTGGCTGCAGAGAGTCACAGGGAGTGGCAAACAGGGTCTGTACATGTAGAAGCCCCACTTCATACCTGCCTGCAGAAGGACCTGTCCTGCCACCCAGCCCTACTGACCTCAAGGGTACACTGCTCAGGGGGGAACCCGCAAGGCTCCCCTGCAGACCTGCACCCACTGAGCCCTGGGTAGAGGTGCACCTCAGCTGCAGCCTTCTGCTTGCTTACCATGGGATCTCAGTCATGAGATGCTCCCATCATATACGAGGTGATATGACAGCCTCTCACCTGTGAGAGAAGATCCCTTAGACAGCTGGCTTCACATTAACTTTAGGCGGGAGGTGGATGCTACAGATGGGTCCTTGCCTCATCTGACCTGGGGGCGGGAAGCAGACATCGAGCATGCCTGAGGGGCAAGACTGAAGGCAGCTCTGGGACAGGCAGTAACAATGTTCAGAGCCTGGAGTCTGCCCACCTCCTTAACCCCTCACTCAACAAATTGAAATCAAGGAAGATTAAGTCCAAATCAGACCACAGGTTTGTGAATGTAACCCTTCAGAGTCAGAGGGCAGAGATCTCACTGCTCTGGAGAGCCATAAACACACACGCTGGGGGCTATTAGCACGCCCCGAGTGGAGAGCCCCTTTCCTGCTCCCTCCTCGCAGCTTGCTGCGAGCACTGTCGGCAGCAGCAGTGGGAGCAGGTTTAAGTGACTTGTCTGGCAGAGACGTTTCATTAGCAATTTGGAGCCGTGCCGTGCAGAAAGCAGCATTGTTCTCAGATGTTCGAATATCAATCTGCATAATGAAACAGGTGATAGGAGCTCTTCCCATTCAGGCAGCCAGGATTGGAGGGGATTCAGGAATGAGGGGAAAGGGTTATAGCTAATTGGCCACAATTAATCTGATGAGAATTTTTTTTAAAGATATTGTCTATCACCAAATGGTTCATACAGAAAAGCGCATCTGCACTTACTTATCTGCCTGATGTAGACCCTGTTTACACTGTAAAGTGTTTGCCAATAGCACTGAATGCAGTTTCCCAAACTCAGCAGGTCTTACAGCAAAAAGGCTCTTTTTCATCTGTCAATCCACTTTTACACTTCTTAATAAAGATAATCCTCTGCTGCATAACATAATGAGCTGGTAAAACTGGGTATGTGTGTGTGTGTAGTATCTTATACCTACACAGCTTCTCTGTGGTGGCTCCTTTCACTTTGTAAGACCCAGACCCTCTGATTAAATTTTCTCCTGCATGAAGCTCCACAGCTCTGACCCTCCAAAATAAGGTCTCTAGGTTCAGCTTCGCTGTTACCTTCAAATCCAAAAGAGCTTAAGCCCATGTTACATACTCCGGTTTCAGTTTATTTGACCTAGTGTGTAAGTGCTATTTGAAATGCCCTAGGGAATTTCACCCAGGGAGCAGGTCCCTTGTAGCCCCAGTGTCAGATCTTCCAGATACCTGAGGGTATTTTGAATACTCCAGTATTGGCTCTAGACATCTGCATTTGTATATCTAAATTTAGCCTCTGGACCATTTGGACAGCTTCTCCCACCAAAAGCATAGGTAGCCAAAAGATGTGGGTAGCAGACAGCCCAAAATGCTCACCATTCTCTTAAACTTCCCCATCAGGGCATCAGTCACAAGCTTTTGCGCAGACACCTATAAGCAGCAATCTGCTTGCTCTTTTGGCAGGCTTACAACCAGCAGATATCTGTTGTGACACAGGCCAAATATCTCTAAAAAAGATGGCATTAATTAGTGAACTGTAACATAAGATTTAGTGACATAAGGCTAGAAAAGCATAGTCCATGCTCAAGTGCATAATTTTAGCACAACCTCTCTACATTGCCCAAACATCCTTGATTGTCCTCTTTTGCTCTGGTTCAGCTGCATGTCACTGCAGTTAGCTTGCACCTTTTTCGTTGCCTAAGAGTCCAGTCAGGACATTTGCACAGGAGTTTGACCAGAACTTGTTGAAAATTAAAGGCTAGGTCAATGGTTTTCAGGTCTAACTCCAAAGTAGCTCTTTCCCCTACATTTATGTCTTGACAGACTACTTGTGATCACGGCAGCACATCTTGCACAGGATGCTGTGTTTCTTTATCCTTTGTTTCAGCCAAGAAAGGAACCCCTTCATAGCTAATGGATGACTCTCAAAGAGAGGAGCCTTGTCCTTTTCATATTCCCCAAATACTTCCTTGTTGTCGCCCAAGCCATGCCATGAACAATGTCACAAATCACAGAGCTGGAATTGGCCCTGAGAAGTTGTCTGCTCTGTCCTTTTTTTCTCTGGTGGGACTCTCCTAGAAACCACCATTCCTGACAGCTCTTCATCCAGCCTTCTGTGGAAGATGGCAACCCTTGGAGACTCCCCATTCCCTTGGCAACCTACCCCAGCTTTGCTATTGGGAAGTTCATCCAAGTGTCTGAACTAAAGCCTTCCTGCTGCAATCCAAGTACACTATTTTTCTGTGATCTTCACCACAGATAGGGAAATCGAAATAGTCTTTTCCTCTCTGAAGGTGACTTTTATGTTTTTGAACACCATTGAACTGTTTTTCCCCCATATTCCAACACAGAGGATAAAGAAGCCCAGTTCTCTCAGTTTTATTTATTTATTTATTTATTTATTTATTTATTTATTCTGTGTTATCTACACCTCCATCTGTTCTTGCTGCTGTCCTTTGGTTGTATCCAGTATGGCTTTCCTTGACTTGCCTTTGGTCAGTGGACATGCTCCCAACCTCCACTGCACCAAGAACAATATGATCAGGACTCCAAGATGCTGAAAGAACATTACATTTTAAAAACTCACAGAAACACGAAGCCAAGGAAATAAAGGCAAAGTAAGAGATAATGCTCACTATTATTCTCCTCCTTGCCTCTCTATATTATACCTTTTCCACCCTGTCCTTTACTCTTGTTATCTGCAGCTTGCAAAGTCTTCAAAGCTGTAACTGTGTACTGATCTGCATTCAGGTGGTGACCAGTTTGTTTCTGGAATGTCAGTCATCACTGCCAGCACCATCTGCAGGGCTTTTCCTGTATTCTTTTCATCATCCAGCTTGACCATGCACATAGGCACTTCCGCCTAATTGTGTCCCATCATCTATGCTGGTAGAGGAAGTGCTCTACAGATTCCCAGGTGGCTGCTCTATTGGTATGTTGGTTCAGGGCACTTTTATATTGCTACAGCAGCATCCCAACTAGGAGTGTGCCAGCACAACAGCATAGGCAAAAAATCACTCTTCAAACCTAGATCACAGCACTGGTACAATAATCTGTGAGGACAGCAGACTAAAGAGACTGTGCTGCTCTTTCTTCTATTACTCATGAATCTCTTGTACAGATGTTTCTCAAGCTTCACTCCTAAAACATCCTTCTCTCCTCTGCACAGTCACCAAGCTTTGACATTACTGACATTTTTTTAAGTCCCAACGTGGAACTCATAGCCGCTTCCAAGTGACTACAAATTTTCAGACCTTCCTTTTCTCCTAGCTCCAATTTCTTCTCATCTTCTATATTCCCTCGCAATATGACTCTCCACCTCCTCAGCAATGGCTGAGACTCCTTATAGGTGGCCTCATCAGCTCTTCCTGATTGTCAGGCCCCAAACAGAAACCAGCCCTAAAACCACAGTGTTTCTTGTCTTCACCAGTCAAACAACAGTCCTTGACATAAAAAAAAAAAAAAGGAACGAACAGCATCAAATCCAGATCCAATACAACTCCAATACAACTCAGTAAGTTAGTTTTGGAAGGTCATAAAAAATCCTTGTGCTTCCTCAGACCTTCATTTTGTTGTTTATCATATTGTTAAACACCCTGTGATGTTTCTTATTTTGCATAGCACTTTCACCCATGAATTCCTCTAGATAAGTCTGAGAAAGGAGTTATCAGTTACTGCAGCTGACAGCAACAAATTTGGCAAAGAATTAGATTAAAGTCAGTTCTAAAAGAAGATGTAGAGTGGGTCAGACCCACAAAAAGAAGAAAAACGTTTATGAATGTTTGGTGGTGAAACAGTAACACGTGTGGGTCAGGGAAGGGAACAGAGCAACTAGGGACAATGCAGAGGTGTGGGGGGCGGGGGCAGGTGAAAGCAAAAGAAAGGAGTTCAAATATAGCAGCTTTAAAAATAGTTGCCCTTGTAAAATAATTGAGATGAAAGCAGAAACCCAATTGGTGGAAGAAGCCTCCATCACATGCAGTTATTGCCAGAGCAGTGCACACAGTAGGACTGTGCAGCCTCTTTGCCAGCTGCATTGCTCCGTGCAGACCTGCCCTGTGCTGCTTCTGCACAGAGCAAAAGACTGCAAACCTCAAGCAGGGCAGCCTGATGCCTCACAGATGGCATTTAAGGGGTCCCACATCTTCCGCAGCCAGATCTATATGCACATGCTGGGACCACACAGCCCTTCTGCTGGCCCAGGTCTTATGGACACCCCAGGCATAGGCCTCCATTCAGGGATCGGACCCTCACATGGACAGAGTCCACCCACTGCCAGAAAAACAGGCATTTCCTGGGACAGTACCACCCAGCTGCCAAGTGCGTGAGCATTACGTGGAACCTGTGCAGCCTCTCCACCCAAAAGATAACACCGAGGTTTTAAAACTTCCTCAGGACATGTTTGGCAGGCTACAGGCTTCATGGCAGCCACACTGTTAGGTGTCTCTCAAGCTTGACCAGAAAACAGCACCTGTAATAGAATCACTGAGCTTCACCAGCCAGACATGAAAGCTCCTTGCACAGCTCCAATACTAGTAGGTATGGTATCAGATATGCACACGGTCATATCTGTTACAATTATGGGGGCTATGTGGTATTACCTACAGGACACTCAAGTTTTGCTTGCACATATGAAAGCTGGAGATAACCTGTTTCTCCCAGCATCAAATCATGTCATATATTTCATCCTTGGAAGTCAGTTTCTTTGGAAGTCAGACACAATGGGGCAAAAGGCACATTCTGAATAGTCTCGGGCAAGCACAAAACAGAAATTAGTGAGGCAGAAAGATGCTGGTTAGCACGCTTATGTTAATACCATTGGAAGTGTACATGTTCATTCAGAGGGAGAAAATTGACTGATGAAAAAGACCTTGAGAGGAGAGGTGGCAGCTAAGTACAGAGGAATTTGAAATCTGCTTTGTTTGCACATGAGACAGCTGGTTAACAAATTATGAAACTCTAAGAAACTCAGATGATATAGTTCAGTGGAGGAGGGAGGAACTCTGTTTTTCAGCCATCTTTACTAAGAAAGGCAGGTCAGAGCCTCTTATCTTTCAAGCACAAACAGTAGCCCACCCACTTCGGCAACTTGTTGCTAGACTAAAGCAATAAAATTTGCAGCAAGCTGGGGGGTTGTTGTTTATTGTTGTTGTTGTCTTTTAAATCATGTAGATCTCATCCTTCCATCCTTTTCCCACAAGGATTTCATTCCTGATCATTCAGACGAAGAAGGCCAGATCTCACCTTTCAGGCTGCCAAATCCTGGCGTCAGGGCCATTATCTTTTATTTGACTGCAGAGTGCCAAGTACATTTATGGCACTGTATAGATAATAAATAAAAATATTCATCGCCTCTTTCTCTGCTGACTTACACCAATGCAAGAAGCAGGACAATCCTTTGCTTCCCTCCCCCCTCCCATTACGCAACTCTCCAAAGACAACATTTTCCAGGCTGCCAAGCAATTAGCACAGAAGCAACCAAGTTTGCCCAGCATCTCCAAAGGTCAAGCTGCGAGAGGTGGTGAGAAGGAGGATGAAAAGGAAGGGCTGGCCATGACTGAGGCTCAGGAAATGCAAGGAAATGAAAAAGCCGGAAGCTAAGGAATGCTCTGTGCCTGTGTAGCTGACCTGCCTCCTCCAGCAGCCTCCACCTGCACCACAAGCAAAGCCAGAAGGGTTGTGCTGCACTGTTCCCTTTCCAGCAAGGATAGACGCAGCCTATGGTCTTGCTTTGTGTATCTCCTCCCCTTGCATTCTACCTGCTCAAGCTCCCAATTGCATTTAAACTGCCACTAATCCTGAAGAGTCCCATTACAAGTTTTTACTGCTGCTAAATCCCTCCTGATCGACAAAAAAGAGAGTATACTGAGAGGCTGAGCTAAAGCATATCGCAGCCTCCTTGCTGCTCAATGCTACACAGCACTGAGCTTAAAAAAGAGGGGGAATGACAACAAAAGTAAAACTGAAGGGAGTGGGGGGTTGGGGGGGAACACACACTTGAAACTACACTGGCTTTAAACATTTATAGATTTATAGTCATAAAACTACTGAATCACTTTTTAGCATGGACATGGAGGTTTGCTGAAAGGATTTCAAAAAACATAAAGATTATGCCAAGCTGAAGAATGAAGGATGATTATATCTATGATAAATGGACCCATCTACAATTATAAAAGCTTATCTGTGTTCATATTTATGTACACAGTAAATGTAAGTCACTGGTTAGAAAGATGTATTACTAACGTTATAAGCTGTACTTATTTATTACTTCGGAGATTTTAGAATAATATGCAATTAAACTGCATATACTGCACTATTTACTATTTTTATATGATGATTTACAAATAGATACAGAGAAAACATCAGATTTTAAGGCATAAAATTTGAGCTTTTCAGAGGTCTGAATTTTTGCCCTTCACTATGAACCAACATTTGTCCTATCAACCACTAGTCGGTACCACTAATGTTATATATAAAGGTCATACAGAAACAAAAGACTGAATGCAGTTCAACTTATTTACAGGAAAATGTCACCCCCAGAGAAGCACTGTGGAAAGAAATTCATCTTTATGGTGTAAGGTTTGGGGACACTATTTCTTTATTTTTTGGCCAAGTAGGATGTGTCTCAGTCTAGGGCTCTATGGATTTTGAAGAAAGGCTCTGATTTATCACAATAGGACTGGGCATGGTCTCCACTGGAAATGGCATGGTTTTACTTTTTTTCTAGCTAATTTGTAATCACCACAGAGGTTTCCTGACAGTAAAAATCATACTGCTATTGAGAGGATTATATATTTTCTGCTATTGGACATTGCCACATAAAATTTCCTTTGTGTCATGCAGAAATCTGTGAAAGTACCACAACTGTCCATAGACAGTAAATGTGTAATCCTGTGGAAGATTTGTGCTGCCTCCAAGCCATACACTTAGACAGTCTTCCCTCTGATGCACCTTTCTGGGTTGAAGACCGAGCCCCACTTATGGTCTCTTTGGAAAAATTTCTGTCTGGCAGCTATGTCTGCTCTGCACTTCTCCTAGCTTTCTCCAGAGCAGGTATTTGTTGTACAAAAGCTGCAAGCTCAGAAAGGCATTTAACTTCAATCATGTGAATAATAGCCCATTGACTTTAATATCACCACTCATGAGCACAAAGTTAAGCACATGCTTAAGTGTTCTGGATATCTAGGATCCTTGTATAATTTACATTTAATGTGCCGCAGAGTACAATGTGGGAAATAATTCATTTTTCTGTTTCATGGCCAAGCATCTATTAGTGCAGGAATAAAGCAGATTCATTTTTGCAGTTTCTTCAGAGAGATTTTTGCTTTGTATCAACCTGAAATGCTTAATCCACCTCAGAATACTGTGTTTCTTTGTCTATCAGTTATCTCTTTCCATCCCCTTCCTTCATTACAGAAACATCTTTATTTTTTTTTTCCTTTTTCTTAAGTGTAGGTCAATTTTATGATTAGTGCCTTTAGAAAATAAGAAATTAAAAAATACACATCAGAAATATCAAACAAAATATTTTGTTAAATGTATACTGAAATGATCTACTTGGGGAAAAATCAGAATTTCTCTCTGCCTTCTTGCACACTCCCAAGATTTTTTTCAGTAATAAAAATTGTTCAGTTTAAACTCCAAATTTATTTTTTTTTTGAAATAAAAGGTATCCATTCAGAAATACTAGCTGACCTATGCTGCATAGAAATAGACCCACTGTCTCAACATTTCATTAACTTCTTAAAAACAAATAAGTCAAATACATGTGAAATTCCAGCAATCTATATTAATTTGCAGGCATACAGAAATCCATTTCTTTCCTTTTTATGTCAATTACGAAATTACCATTTTGATACTTTATTAGCTTCTTTGGCATTTTCAACTAATTTATAGGCACACATACTTTTTTTGTTATTATTATTATTATTATTAACCTACCGCATTCTAAATTATTTTATTTAAATGTCCTGCTGGCTGTCCACATTTGCTTTTATTCTATTACTACTGTATATGAATGGAAATTATGTATAGCTATTAGATTATTTCACACATTAGCTCATTTTATGTAATCTTTCCTGTATTTATTGCCTTCATTAGACCAAAATACCACAGGCATTTGTTTCTCTAACGTTTCTGAAGCTCTCCGGTTATAGGAAATTGGGTTACATCTCCTGATTACAAACAGACAAGATCCAGACCTGGGAGCTGGCCATGATACCCTGTGACAGGCCACCTTGCTGGCCAGGCTTTTGCAGGGGTGGTAGCTGCAGCAGCCCCTGGACCTGGGACCACATCCAGCCATGCTGCTGCACAAGGTGGCCTGGCAGAGGTGACAGGTGATGGTTTGACATCAGTGCAGGAGAAGGGCAAGCCAGGAGTGCATGGCTGGAAGGGAGAGGCCATCAGACGAGCTCTTTGCTTACAGGACATGCAGGGCCAGCACCAATGTGGAGGAGGAGCAAGTTTCTCCTCCCTGAACCTGCCCATGGCTGCACTGGCTTTAAGAGACACAGTTTGATGTGTTATTTAGCAGCTGCAAGGGTTAATGTGGGGGAATTTGGGTTCCTGGGTCAGCTCTGGCGTCTATTTTTGGCAGCTGAGCACAAATGGGTGGCACTGAGCAGGGTGAACATCACCAGGGTGCACCCTCAGGGCCAGGGGAGAAGAGCAGCAGAGGTTATGAAGCTCAGCCCAGCGAGTCTCCAGGTACCCTCCATCCAACCTACCACCCTGGTACAGAGGTCTCTGCTCTAGTCCAGTTCGGACAGGTCTGCTCAATCATCCCCACAGCGCATCGGAGCCTTGATGTTAGTTCCTGTCTTTCACTGGAAAGGAAATGCTGGGGCACTGCCAAGACACCATCCCAGTTCTTAGACAGCTGAAACATTTCAGCCTGCTCTTGTGGGGAAGCAGCAGGTCAACAGCTGTAGGCAGCTCTTGGAGCAGCTCTTCCTGCTGCTCCAAGGAGACCTCCTTTGAAAATCTGAAGCAGCTAATTTAAGATGGCAGGAAAAGGGAGGAAGAGCACAACACACTTCCATCTCTGGGGTAGATGCAGTGTGCAAGCTTTGAAACAGGGAAAGAGAGGAGATCAGAAAGGTGAATTTCCCAACTAGGGCATCCTGAAGCAAGGCAATGGGCACCTGAATAGCTTGTCTCAAATTCTGCAAGGCTCCTCTGCATGTACAGAGTGGAAATCCAAGAGCCCAGCAGATCAAGGTTGCTCACTCAGCCTTTTGGACAGAGCTTTTCCCACCTGTCTTATTCTCCAGAGGCAGCAGTTGGCCTTCAGTTTTTACCAGTGAATTTTCATCTGGTTCCAGATGCTGTGGTAGATCATAATTTTACCCATATGTTGCACTTGCACTAGCAGCTGTGTTTGAGGCACACCACAATCAGCTGAGTATGTGCTGTGGTCTTTTTCTTCCCCAAGACACCCAGCAAGTGCTTTAGGTAAGCAAAAGCAAACAGAGGTATGTAAGCAAAGAAAAGCAAAAGAAAATGACCTCAATCCAATACACACAGGCAACCTTACAGTGATATTGACCAAAACAGGACTAGAGACCTATATCCAAAGCCTCTGTGAAGCTCCAGGAGTTACCACTTTCAATTGGTATTTCACACACATATCTCTGCAGGTATGGAAAGTATTTTGAAATACATGAGGATGAAAGCATAGCTCTCTCCATGAACCTAGGCACAGCCTGAAACAATAGATCACAGGTATGAACTACCTCATTTAGCTCAAACAGTTGAAAAACTAATGATGACAAACTAATGTTAACTCTGGTAGGGCTGGCTGGTTTTGAACAGTGTCTTTCAGTCTGAGGGAGTCCACAGCTTCTCAGGTGTCTCTGCTACAACCTCTGCCCGTCAGAAAAACAACCTCCTTCTCATCCCCCCCCCCCAACATGCTGCAATTGTGGAGACACTGTGGAACAAATTGAGGTTGGAATTAAAACAAATAATGGGAGCACTTTTGCATGGATTATATTATTCTGTCATATTTCATTCCAGGAAAAAAAAAAAAAAAAAAAAAAAGGAAAAAAACTCTTAAAAATGAATCCATTACAGAATTTCCATCATGCAGCACAGGACACGGTATATATAGGGGGCCTGGCTGCAATTTATTTCTAGACTGTCATGGGGGACTCAAGAGACAGTAACTAAAACCAGTCCAGCCGCAGTAAACTAACACCTTCTTGCTGCCATCCTCAATAGTGATGTGTGTACCCTGTTGCCCTTTAGTTGCCCTACAATGACATGACCCGTTAAGCAGCCCCAGTGACTGAGTAACAAATTCAGCATGGGCAATCGAGCCTCACAGAACTCAATTCCTTGTGAGTAACCTTGCAACAAAACAAAAATAAAGCAGTGTGCACAGCTTCAGACCCTCATGAGCCAGACAGTGCTACCCTGCATGCATGAGCAATCTCCTCAAAATCCTCAGTTTGCAAAGCCCAGCAAAAGCAAATGCTCTGCGAGAACAAAATTCAGTGCATGTAAACAAGGCAGTGAAACACATTCTGAACAGGGAATGATCTCTTCTGCAAAGCCTTGAAAAAATGGCAGTATAACTTAAAATGCAAGCAACAGTAAATCATCAAAGCCGAGCTGATTTACCCCCATGGGCAGAACTCATCCCAAGAATAAACTATCATATTTGCTAGCCTAATGGTCAGAGTTCCCACACAGACAAATTATTTTATCCTCAATAAACAGGTTACAGCCATTATACACGTCACTTCCAAAGGAGCATTAATTCATTTCTTGCTGCCAATCAAAGTGTTGTTTGGGATCATTCAAGTAAACACAGTTCTGTTCGGTTTCCATGATTCACTTCTGAAGTGCTTAAAATGTGTAAAAATGCAATTGAATACCAGAAAAGAGCAGTTGTGTTATTAAAATGAGGGACTACAGAAACATTGCAACTGACAAAACCTGGACATTTTCCTAGTAAAAGCAAAGGAGAAAGGGTAGAGCAGTCTCTTCTGTGAAGAAGGCTGCTTTAGGGGTTTGGGTGGATCCATTACCTTTTTGTCGCTCAAGCCAGACACCTGGTCCACGTATTCTTCTTGGATCATGAAGGCAGCCAGATTGGCAGTGTAGCTGGCCAGGAAGATGACAGCAAAAAAGGCCCACACTGACACCATGATCTTGCTAGTGGTACCCTTGGGATTCTGCACTGGCACAGAGTTGTTGAACACCAGCCCCCACAGCAACCAGATAGCTTTGCCAATGGTGAAAGAGGGACCTCCTGGCTCTAGAGTGATTGAGAAACAAGACCCCACAGTGAGTATCTCAAAACAAGTGAGAGGAATGCATTTCTCCTTACATACACACCTTGACTTCAGAGTTAAGAGCAGTGATATTCCCACATGAGATGAATATCCACAGCTGTGCACCCATGTGTTCAAGACACTATATCTAAGCAAACCATGACCCTGAAAAGTGAATTTTTAAAATATCCTCAGGTTTCTGTATTTATTTCTATCTCACAGATTTCCAGTGAAGCCTTATATAATGTACCTGATTAGAAAATGCAGAATTTGAAACATTAAATTTCAGTTCAAGTACAGTCAATAGAAAAAGAGTTTGGTTAGAAACACTCTATCCTCATTTCTAGCTCAACAGTGTTTGAGCTAGTTCAATTCATAATATCTATTATGAACGATTCTAGTTCAACAGTGATGTTGTTCTTGAACTCTCAATACACACCTGTACAACACATGGCCACCACTGTACTTGGACCAGTGCAAGAAACAGCACTATCTGAAATAACAAGGCTCTGAAAATACCTCTGCAGGAGCATTTTGTTACCCAGTCTGCTGATGATGCACAAGCTAGAGAAGCACCAACTCCCTCTCTCTGCATCTAAGCTACATGTGACATATACTTCGTCTCTCTCAAGAAAATCAGCAGCTTCAAGAGCGGGTACAACGTTTACAAAGTTGATACTTTCCCCTTAACTCACTTTTCAGAGTAGAAACTCACTCACACCCCAAAAGCCACATGTGCTCATGAAACACCATGCCTGAAACTTTGTGAAATCCTGTCTGACTCTCAGCAGTCTCAGATCCCCAGCATACACTGGTGCCATTAATGGGAACCAAAACCAAAATTTGTTCAACTTGAGCACAAGAGAAGCTGTCAGGGAGACTGCAGCTGTAATTACTCTAAGGATCCTACTTCAGGCATTGAGAAGATTCTCTTAGGACTGGAGCCCTCTGGCACAGTTCAAGTAGTGCCTGTCACTTTTCCAGTGGCGCTACCCTGGCTCTGCAACCCTTTGGTTTAGTATCTCATGTTTTACCTCCTTCCTTGGGTAGGCTGAAGTCTGGTGCTGCTGCCTGTGGTTACAGTTGGCTCCAGCGCAGAAACAGAAGGGAAGAAAGTCTATTGATAGCTCCTCTCCAAAGTGCTGAGCAGGGAACCTTATGGATCATCTCAAAGCACTAACTGTGTGCACTCTAAATGCAGTTGAAAGGTTCAAGGGACTCATTTTTCACTCTGGGAACTGCACGCCAAGTTCTAAGTAGAATCATCACCTGGCAAAACTGGAGCCTCTAGATGCCAGGGAGGCAAAGTTGCTATAAGAAGCATGGTTTGACACTCCTTGCCTTTTTTACGTTCTGGAGCGGTAGTTTTAAATTCCTCTTTACTCAAATGAGTGAGATATCTAAGCCACATGCATATGTAAGGTGCAGTACTGCAAGGTGTGGACTTGCCCTAAGACATGAGTGCAAGCCCTGCAAAACACTAGTGGGAATTGTGGAGTGTGAGGAAATCTTGACAAATTCCTTCTCCACTAATCACCCCATCTGCTTTCACAGTTGTTTTGTCACCCATAAACCAAGACAGCAATGGGGGTCTCCAGTCCACACCAGGGATCCGAATCCTTCTGAGCTCTCAAACTTTGAGTGACCAACAAAAACAAACCAACACAACTGGGGGCTAAGACCAAGGTATGCCTGGAAAGAAATCCTTGGGTGTCCTTAAGGAGAAAATCGAGGTATGAGAGCAGGGTTATACCATGGTAGACTAGCTTGAATGCAGCCAAAGTAACATTTGCAGTGTTCATTACCAAACAGGTACTGCAGTCTCTGCAGCTGCTTTCTACATCTTCACGTTACATCTGTCAGTGATAATATCTGCCTGATCATGCAGTACCACTCCTCATTACTCAGAAATATTGATACTGCAGCTGCAGTTCAGCTAACTTAATAACTGCATGGCTGCACACCTGTGCTAAGAACTGCTTCCAGTTACACATCTGTATTAACACCTCCCAGGAGACTCATGGGTTTAACAATATTTACTTGTATCCAAACATCTGTGTGGTTAAGAGTAGTTGCCATGAAGGCCCTACACAGTTCCACGATAAGAGTTCTCCACTTCCCTGTGTATGTGGTTCTGCCTACATTCCCATTAATGCTTGTTTGTTTGTGGTGGTTTTTTTTTTTTTCAGTTCCCTCTAATCTGATGGTATGAATTCACTCAAAGTACTAGACTGGGGAGGAAATGAGTGCATTTTCCAGTAACTGTCTCCCTCCCATCACTCTGGACTCTCTCCCATCATTGGTCCCATTTTGAGACCAGTAAGTCCCAGAAAGGTTTGAAGTGCTGATTTGTCAGGGAGTGAAGATAAGGAGATGACAGCAGGTTCAACTTGCTAATTGTCTTCCTGCCAATAAGGCAAAAAATGCTGTCTATCAGGATGTCTGTCCATTCTCTCTTTAACTCATTGGGCTGTATTCTGAAGCTTAGAACCACAGAGTTAGGTCACTCACTTGTTCCCATCTTTCCTCCTGCCTTTACAAGATAATTCTTCACCCACTCCCAGGGAAATAAACTTCCCACTTTCTCAGCTGGACTTGGCAAGCCAGAGAGCCAAGCAGGGGAGGGACATGCCCAGCTGACAGATGTGGGCTCTGGAGGACAGCACTATGCCAGGGGGCCGGTAGAGCTGCCTGCTTTCTGGGGAGACATAGCACTGCAGATTGACAACAGAGAGCCTGCTGATTGCCTCAAAGAGAACAGCGCTGTAGCCACTGCCAGCACCAGTTACCAGCACCCATTTCCCCTCAATGAGAAACAAATTGGCGTTAGTGTGTGCTTTAGAGATGAAAGACGCCACATTCAGTCTCCCAAGCCAAGCAAATTATCTATTATCTACATCTGTTCTCTTCAGAGCCATTTTCCACCTCCCTCCCTGTCCTCTTCAGTCTGAACTCACAGCTCAAAGTGGGCTGTATCTGCATCACAGTTAATACAAAGGAAATGCTGGTGCTGGGATTGGAAGCAAGAGAGGTTCATGGCAAGGAGCGGCTCCCCTTACCTCTGCCATCAGCAAGGCACCGATTATAGCCCACAGGGCTGAAGTACTCAAAGACAAAGACGGCCACTGCAGAGATGATAAGCAGCATCACAAACATCATCACCCATACATCAGCACTGAATGGCTCTAGAGAGGAAGAAAAAAACATGTTGAAAGGCCCAATGTAGCGCAGCTACCTCTCCCCCCCCCCTTTCTTTGCCCTCCAGAGCACCCCGGTGAGAGTGTGTAGCTTGGGAAAAACAGAAGTTATGGAGATGCCTTCAACCCCAGTCTGAGAAATGTCCTGAATTAGTAGAAGTGTAGTTTCCTTTTCCTGTAATGACTGCATTCATTCTTACAGCTACATCTGTGACACATGGCTCCATCTGGAACCACATGCAGCCGCTGTGACATGCATTGATAAAATAAAATGCATTGATAAAAGATTGTTCTCAGGAAGTCCTCCAGCACCATCTGGAGAGAGTGGGGGAAAATCAAACAGAACTGGCAGAATTTCAAACAAACATTCAACTTTCAAGATGTTATTGAGCCAAAGAGCATCTCCAAATTTCTGAGGTTCAGCCGTAATGATAGTAGTTTTTCAGCTATTCCATTCCTGTAGCATTGGGAACACTGGCTCATTCTAGAAATGTTAGCATTCATATTCTGCAAGTGCTTGATCTTTGACAGGTTTTCTCCATCTGCAAGCATGAACAGGTAAAGATGGTACTGTACCAGATCAAACAAACCTAGGATGTTGGTCCACACTATAGCCAATATTTCAACTTGATTTTAATATTAATTTAAATATTTGGAGTTTAGTTTATTGTTGGTTTTACACACCCCAGTAATATTAATGGAATATTGGAAGCCAATTTGCCTTGGCTAAAGGCAAAAATTGCTGAAGAGTGAGCAGTAATGAAACTCCTTCTTCAAGAGGAGTTTGGAAAAATTTCTTTGCCCATATAAAATTATTTCTGTAAGTGTTCTCAGGTTCCTGGCAGAGAGCAGACAGTAATTATATAACTCATATACTGTGTTTGCTGCATCATAAAGCATTTTGTAAAGCCAAACAGTAGTTACTAGGAAGGCATGGATGCCTGGGGGAAATGCAGTATCACTTTTGCATTCTCCGTCCACCCTCCACCACTGAAGAGCAACAGAGATCATTTTACTGGGATGCACAGTGTCAGCAAAGAACTGATGGCTCAACCCTTTTTCAAAAGCTGTTAGATCTCTAACTTCCTCCAGTTGCTTTGTCAAGGAAGGATCAAGCTAATATTCTCTTTACAATAATGTCTCTGAAAGCACAGCAATTCTTTGCTAATTGTTATCACTAAGTATAGTGGCAGAACAGCTCTAAGGTTTGAATCAATTTTTTTTCTGGCCTACACTGTTTGAACATGCTATTAGTTGAGTCACTGGGATACCACATGCTGTAGGGTAGGTGACAACCCTGAGAGAGCCCATTCTTTGCTAGGATTACTGAGAAATGCCTTGGAACTTCTAGGCAGTGCTTGTTTGCGTTTGCCTGGATTTCGCTTGCTTGGGATTTAGAACTAAAACATCACAGTTTATTTTTATATACCTGTCCCACAGGTATTCCCAAAAAGGGACTTTCAGGCTAAGAATCACAAGTAACCTTCACCTAATTTTTGATGAACACTGGGTGAAATTTTAATTTTAGACTAAAATGATACCTAAGAAGGCAGAAGGTGAGACAGTTCCATTGCTACGTGACACCATGACGCTGATTCCCGTCTCTATGAAGGGCACAGAGAAATCCACCACTTCTGAACGTTCCTCATTAATTGTGAGGGATCCCACAGCCATGTAGGCCCGTTTGGTGACAACCTGGAGGAAACAGAAGAAGAGTTCACATGCACAGACCCAAGTCTAGCCCCTCTCAAATACCACAACCAAGCCCCTTCTTAACCTCCTGTCTCTCCATGCAGTCCTTTTTACCCCTGTAATCCCATTCCCTATATTGTTTCTATCATTTCTCCTTCCTAATCTTTCATCGGGACACCTTTTTCTTTCAGGGAATCTATAGACATTTATCTTCCCCTCAAAGCTGGTATGCGTATAAAAAATAAATCCGCAGAGGTCTTAGGATAAACACATCATCCACCGAGAAGACATCTTATCTCATTTTTCTGTCCTTGCTTTCTCCTCCTTCTAACACTGCAAAGTCTTATTTCATTCTTTATACATCTTATATATGATCTAAGCTTAATCTAGGTTGCAGCCTCTTTGGTGCACGGATATCACACTCTTTCTTTGACTATAAAGGCAAAATTTGTGACACTATAGGGAATAATAATTAATTGTCAAACAGAAAAGGTGGTCACGGTCAGAGTGTCAGAGCAGATTAATTCACACAGTGCCCAGAAAGAATCCAAGCCAATCATTTCTATAGAGTCACCTCTGTCCTTTCCCTGGCAGGGCACACAATAAATGATGGGAGATTGGACTTGACCTATAGCACCCAGCCCAAGAATGAAGCCCACCATGCCCTCCCTTTGCTGCTGACCTCTCCAATCATTCCATTCCATGTCCCATTGATTTTTTTCCCATGCTTGCCATTAGTCACCAAGTAGAGATCATAGGTGAACTTGACAGACTTTGAGATTTTCTTGAGGATGTCAATGCAGAACCCCTTGCAACATTTCTTCATATAATCTGGCTCCTCATCGGTTTTATTCCTGAACAATCATAACAGTAATGGGTTAGAAGGCTGGTGAAAATCCCCTTAATTCTCCTCTGCTGTCAGTATGTGCTCCCCCTCCCACAACACAACGTGGAGAACTTCACTTGTGATATATGTGCTGGACACACTGCAAGGACTTGCCCAGTGGGGCCAGTCATGAACAGGCATGGGCCAAGCTGGGCAAAGTGAGGTGACTTTGCTAAAAATGATTATCAGGATGTGCCAGTATTGGCCCAATAGACTCTACTTTCTGCTGAGAAGGGAGAACCCAACAAGAGGAAAAAAAAACAGGGGTGCATACTCAGTCACAATGCGTTTTTGGCAAGGGACAGTGTTCCTCATGCAGGTGCCACTTAGGGGGTCCACATTCTCCACAATGACAAACGGTGCCTCTTCCAGGGTCACTATACTCAGGTGGTCGTCCTCGCGTTCCTCAGAGTCAGGATACAGCTCAAAGCGGGGCCACACATAATACTTCATCTGCAGCTTTTTTTCCTTCCATTTTCCCACCTGTGGAGACACACACAACACAAAATAGACTTCTAGCTGCCCCATCCCTCTGCAGCAAACACATTCCCACAGGCCCAGACAGAACAACTCTGGAGTACTCAAGCTAACTGCTGTTGGACAGAGATATCTGTTGGACAGAGATATTTCTGGAGAGAAGGCTCTGAGGAAATGGGTTCAAACCAAGTTAGAGGGAGAGAAAGAGAGCAAGAGTGTGGGGATGTCTCATCTCTCTGATGGTCTCAGCCTCTGGGCAAGTGAGTGGATGACAAGGGGAATACCACCACCCTGGTCAAAAAGACATGATGTCTTCGAGCTTTCTCAGTCAAGCAACAACCATGTAGCTTGTTGTCTCCTGAAAAGTTGATTTCAGTCTGCTAGCCACAATAAAAATGGTAATTTTCCATTAAAAAAGAGGACAAATATATGAAGAAAAAAAAAATGAAACAAAACACAATTTTGAAACAGAGAAATTGAAATATCTCACTTGAAAAAGTCAAAACAAAACATTTTTTCAAAAAATTTGTTTTCATTTACTTTCACTGAAATTAATCAAATTGTTTCATTTTAACCAAAGTTGCCTTTGTCAGAAATAACTCATTCTGGAAAAAAAGTTGCCAACTCCTAGTTAGGACTGAGTTCTTCCAAATGACAGAGGAGATAGGCAACCAAAAGAGTAAGGCTCAACTGAAGGTGTTCAGCAGTTTCAGGAGTATCTTCACAGGAGACGAACATAGACAGAGATGCTTGTTTAATAGTAGTTCTCACTATCCCCAGCTAAGGGCTCATTAAGATACCTGCACTTGTCCTTTCACAATGACTTGGTTGCATATGTTAGCTGGAAACAAGGAATTGTTCTGTTTCTGACACATGAAAATCAAGCAGCATCTGTTATTTCTACTTTTGCTATTTTTTCCACAATGACATATTGCCATTTTATATCTTTTCATTCTCCATTTCTTCAGCACACAGAAATCACACCTTCAGAGACCAGAAAAGGGGGATGGGAACCCCTTCACCTTATACCTACTGCCATAAGTAAGAGTTGTTTTGAAGCCACTCCATTCCCCAAAGAGATGATGCATGTAGCACACCCACTGCCAATGGTAGACTAATCCTTGCAAAAATTCCAGGAAAAGAAAACACCTGAACAACCACTACACTTTGAACTATCAAAGTCTCGCCTCTGTTCTCATTTCCCCCCATCACAACTGACACTAATTAGCACCTTGGCTCTCAGTTTGAGATGGGAGGGCAAGAAACTAACTGGGCTCAAGAAGGAACTTTCCTGCTCAGTCCTCAAACAAAGCCCCCCAGGCTGGGGCTGAGGCACCTTCACGGGGACAGGCAGTGGAGGGGGGGCTTGTGTGACTGTTTTTTGGTGGTGTACCTGCTTGATGGGTAAACAGAAAAGCTTCATTCCACTGCAGTCCAACACCACCTCCCACCACCGCCAAATTTCCATCATTTATTTATTTAAATGACAGAAAGGGAGGGAGAAGCACTTATTAGAGGCTCATTAGGTGTCAGCGGTTATTCTGTGAAACTCAAAGCCCAGCTGGGGTTTGGCATTTGAGAGCAGCCAGAATTCACATAAAACACTTGTCACCTTCAAAACAAACAAACAACCACTTCATCTGGCCATGAAAGAAAAACCCACACTGGGGGCTGGTGGAGGGAGAAGAAAGGCAGAAGAAATCACCCAGAGACAGCAGCCTCCCCATCCATCCCTGCAGTGTGAACACAGCACCCCAGAGAGAGTAGGGCTGCACTCTTTGTAAGAAGAGGGTGAAATGGCTGGGCAGCAGACTTTACCCTCCCTGTGAACCCTTACAAGCGCAGCAACCAAAAAATGTCAAGGCAAGTTTGCTCCTAATGCTTCTCCCACCACCAGAATCATCCTGCTTGGGCCAGCAAACAGGGTACATAGCTATTTATCTTCTTTTTCTCTCTTTTTTTCTATTTTTTAATTGATTGGGCAGGGCAATTGTTTTCATTTTTACATACACTTTGAGCAGCAGGTGGAAGTTGGCAAACTGGGAGCCCAGGGAGCTGGTGGCATCTTCCATCCGCAAAAGACAAGTAGCGTTGACTACCATAGCAAACAGTCTGTACTCACGTCCCTACCTAAGACGGTATGTGCAAAGTACATTTCTGAGGGAATAGAAAGCATATACTCATATGCTCACCCAGGGCCTGCTCAACCCTGCCCTTCCTGCTCATTGACAGAGCAGATCAATTTATCATCATCTGAGCTAGAGATTTCTGCAGTGCGATTCTAGTCTTCAAGTAACTGAGCTCAAATCCCCAAAACCCGTTCAATGAGGCCACCAGACAAGCAGAATAACTACACGCACAGGGCTCAGGAGGGACCAATGATTAAGATGCTACACAGAACAGCCCAGACTTCAGCTCAATAACATTAACTTATCATAGAAATAAGCAGTTGATGAAAGAGACATCTTGCAGTATCTCAGCAGCACTTAGATATCACAGTAATAGGCATGATATAAACCCTTAAGTGATAAATTAGATCAGATAAGCAAACCCAACTCGTAATTACCCAGAAGTTCTCTGGGACAGAAAGGGGACTTTGTAAGGCTGCGTGCCAAGCACGTTTCACAGCATTGTACTACACAGGCCAACATTATGAAATTAGGACAACAATGACAGTCCTATCATTGCCTCCTGCGTGCTGGAGCACCTCACCTGCGAATACAGTAGTACATGTCCTTTCCTTATTATCCCAATAGAGTCCTTATAAATTAACCAAGAAGGAGGAAAAACAGGGTGTAAGGAAATGTGCTGGCCAACATTTTCAAATGAACTAAGACTGTCTCAAGAGTATGTGCAAATATTACATTTCTTTGCTAACCTGAGCAATCAGGCATGCCATATAATTACTCACACACCTGCAGGCATGTATTGATATGAGTCAATGATAGAAACAAGCAAATTCAGAAAAGGTTTATGAATTAAGAGAGGGCAGATTTTTTTAGGTGCTCATGCATGTAAGGATCCAATGTGTATACATGTAGTTAAAGAGAGGCCTTAAGCAACATGTAGACAAGGACAGTAAAGATAATAAGAAACGCCACATGTGCAAAGGACAGAGACAATACAAGAGAAAGAAAATAAAAATGTGCATTGTATTCTAGATAATCTGGCATGAGAGAGAAGGAGCAATTCACTCTGGGGACAGAGGTTAGCCACAACAGAATTAAATGTCACAGATTTGTCCAGGTAATGATGCCAGCTCTTAAAGAATATAACCTGCCAAGCTGTGCAGAGCAGAGCAAGGCACTTCTGAAGTCTCAGGGTATTTGGTATTAACAGCTTGTAAACTGTTATTACTTAGGTTTTGCTCAGTGCTTGCCTCAGCAAAAAGAGGAAAAATAAACCATCCCAGGCATCCTACATATTTGTCACCCTTCAGTTTCAAGACCCACTGGGTGTTCTCTGATCAGAGCCCAGTTATCCAAACTCCCACCAGGAGCACTGGAGGGTTACAGAATCAGCAAAAAATGAGGATGCTAGGGATCTTAAAAAAAAAAAAAAAAAAAAAAAAAAAAACTTCTAATCATGTTCTCCAAAACCCAAGTATGATCCTATATGCCGGGGAAGGGTTCCTAAGAGCCAGAATTTCACCTTAAATCCCCCCTTCTCTGTCTGTACCACATCTGATCTTATCGAGAAAGGGAAGTCACTTTGGTTTAGGGATTAATTTGGAGGCATTGAGGGAGGGGAGCAGCTAACTTTCACCTTCAAATATAGGATCCTACTTTGGATTAAAAAGCTGTTGGGAGAAGTCCAATGCATTTGTGAAACAAGAAAATGAGAGCTATTGTAGAACAAAATGTTAATCCTATATGCTATTGGTTTGCCTAAGTGTATAAGCTATCATGGGCAGACAAAAGGTAAGATTGCCTACAAAAAGTCAGAGCCTTCCGAAAACCTTCCAGCCGGCTGGCAAATTGCCTTAAACACAGTATAATGCAGCCAGAATAAAAGTGTTCTGCAGTATGTTAATGTGCATCCTTAATGAAAGGTTCTGTAGAATGTTAGCTCCCTGAAACTAATTCTTAACAGAAGCTTTGATCCCCTACCAAGAGAAGCTAAGACTTGTAACAGGCATTTCTGACAGATGTTTGTCCAACCCGTCCTTTTCACCAACAGAGAGCCCATGATCTCTGTGGGCAGTCTATCTGTCCTATTTAAAAGGTTAAAAAAAAATTAAAAAAATCCTTATTTCTAACCTAAATCTTCTTGCTGCAGTTTATACCAGGAGAGTATATTTCTTTATTCTTCTGCATGTGCTCTTTTCCGTGTTATCATGTCAGTAAGATGTTTATAACACAAGAGCTGGTAGTCTCCTTCAGTGGATACCTTAAATGCTACATTGGCAAAAGCAACCACCAAATGACCAGCACCCAGTCTAAGCATTTACAAAGCCCTCACTCAGATTTGTAATATAGACAAGTCCAAGCTACTCCTATGAATCTCCAAGGCTGCCTGCTGCAGCCAAGGCAGAAACCAACCTCTGAGTATCTCCTACTATGCTAAGGAAGGACCAAAGAACAAAAATCATCTGTAGAAACCTCCAACTAATGTCAACAGGTAGAGAAACAAAACCTCACAGAAATATGGCTTGCAAGGACTAGGCAGCAGAGTACAACTGTGGGTGAAAAAAAGAAGAGGTTCAGATACATCGCTTGTACAAGATACTCAGAGCCCTTGTGTTCTGATTTGGGGTTTAGGAGAACTACGTCTGGGTGAAGATCTTTGATTGTTGTTTTTTTTTGATTCAGGCTCCTATTTGTACCACGTTTTGCACTACTCTTTAAATCTCTCACTTCCTTCCACTCTTGGTATAGAAGAGATACAAGAAAAGGAACAAAACATATTTGGTCTCATTTACAAAATAAAAGACCACTCCAAACTCACTTAGAACTCGAATGCTTTCTGCTTTTCCCAGAAAGTTCAATGTTTCCTCCCTTATTACATTTTGTTTTCCAGGAGCTGAGGGGCTTGTTCATTGCAGTGGGCAAGCACAAAGACAACAGCACCGGGCAGGGATTAAAAGGCATGTCCCCTGTTTTGCCAAGGACCTCTGGGACCTGATCTGCAAACACCCTTGTCCCTCCACTCCCCATTGTGTAAAATGGAGATAATGGTACATTCTCATGTCTGGGTGCACTGGGTAGATAAATACAGAAAAGGTCATGAGACTCAAAAATAATATTGAAATGAGTAGATACACATAGAAAGATGTGTCTGACAGATCTAGATGAGGGAACTCCAATAGCAAGCATGAAAAGCTACCTGCCATTTACCTTCCTGTAATATAGTTAACTGGAAAGAGCTTATGTAACTTTTACACGATTTTAATACACGGAAAAGGCAAAATCAAATATACAAAAGGTACAGGTAAGATGTTGGGCAGCTGGCAGAAAATAGCAGTGTTATTGGCAACAAAGCTGATGGAAAAGCATACCTAACCCCTCTGGGAGAGAGGGAGGGTCTAGGGAGAAAGACGAGCCTTGTCAGTACGATTCATACAGCTCCTGAATGAGGACATAGAAAAACCAGAACAACTGGGCAGGACCTGAAAAGGACTACTGTAGGAATAACTGAAGCACCATAGAAATAACAATTATAACTGGGACACTGCCAATGGGAGGCATGTGCTGATTAGGGTTTATAAAAGTAATGGTAAACCTTGGGGGTGCTGTTAGAACCTTAATGCTGAAGTAGATTGTATAGAAATAAGTCATGAATAAATAAAATCATTGGGAATAAAGAGATTTTGGAAAGCTGGTGCAAGATATTCCACTGGAATTGAACTACTGTAGATCCACAGGATTGGCTTTTGGGGTGGATAGAGATGTCATTACTGTTATTAAATATAAACTATACCAGGAACCAAGTCATCATAGGAGGCTTTGGCTTCACAGAGATAAGGTAGAGAACAAATGCAAATTTTAACAGCAGCACCCTGATGTGTATTTTTTTTCTGGATCTGGTAGCTGACGCTTTTCTTCGCCTCAAAATTACTCAACAGACAATAGGTCATGCTGTTTTACACTCAGTTTGGGTGAGCAGCAAAGAACCTTACAGAAAAGCTAGTTATCAAAAATAACCTTGGTTTGAGTGATTAGGGGAAACAGAGAGCCTGCCTTGAAGGAGGAGATTAAAAAGCTTGTTTAACCTAGATAAATGAAAGCCAAGAGGGGATATGATTGCTCTGTATAAATAAAGGGGGGACAGATACACAAGGGAGGAAGAAAAGTTGTGGTTTTTAAAAGCAGAAAAACAATATTGGCACAAGAATAACTGGTTGTGAAAAAAATTGCCTTGAAAAGAAGATGTTTTTTAACCATCAGAGGAGGGAGGTTCTGGAAAAACAAATCAAAAGGAGAAATGAAAAAAAAATAATAAAATGGGGTCAAGAAGAACAACTGGTTTAGGCCCATGCAATGTCACTGCCTAGAGCAGCAGGGATGGAACCAGATGAGACTTTCCAGTCCAGTGGCTTAACTAATCAGGAACAAGAGGAGTAACTCCTTTGTAGAAAGCCTTTTCTCCTCACCTTTTCCGTCTGCAGATGTCATAACTCAGCCTTAATCATCATACATCTGTCCCACAGCTAATCTATGTGAACACAAAGGCTCTTATTATTGATGTCTTCACCTCCTAAGCTCACATTTCTCTCATTCATTGAATGAGGTAACCTTCTCCAGGGTCCTGAGAATAGAACATCCCTCTTAGCCTTCACCCAAGCTGGTTAAGTTGTGACTCTCACACTTACACTGCTGACTTCCCAGCTATTTCCAATCCCTGTGATGCTATAAGTCTCTAGCCTTGCATAGGCTGGTCTGTAGCAGGTAAAGAGATGCCACAGAGAACAAAAAAAAAAAATCTCCTGTTTACAGATGCTTAGGGTGATTAATTAGCCACATCAACCAAAGCAGACAAGAAATGGTTGTGAACGCTCCACATGCAAAATTAATTCACACAAAAACAACACTCCTTCCTGAACCTCAAGCTCACCTTCCACCGCCACCTGGGGAAGGCTGCTTTTCTCCACTGCACCTGCAGAAGCAGGAATAGCTTCTAATAGTCATTCAATTAAGCATGTACATTACAAAAGATGGTGCAGTTTTCTTCCCTGTTTACTTATACAGCACCTAGCATAAACCAGGGAGAGGCTTGGTGCATAGTACAGACAGGGTGAAGTATCTGCTCTGGCTTTATAACTCATTTCTGAAGTTCTGGGAATAAAAGCACTTTGCAGGAACACCGTTTCCCAGCTCACTGAGGTCTGGCATTTACACAGCTCTTGCTATTTTTGCTGAAACATTTCTTTATTGGTGCATTTATATGCTTTTTGCAATTGCTGAGGTCCTGTCCCCTGCCATGATTAGAAGGAGAAGGTTAATGAGATATATTTTGAGTGCTTCTGTCTGCTGCAAAGTCAATGAACTATGGAGCTCCACTGGTGTCAAGGAAAGGTCAGGACTGCAAGAATGCCAAGGTGTTTGCCTTGGTAAATCATTCCTCCAAAACAGAAGTTACCAAGAGAGCACTACATGTATAAAACCAGCTAGGATCAGCTGATTATTTCCTCTAGGTGATGGTACTGCTCCTGGTGGTAGCATTAACTTGGTAGCTCAGAAAGGGTTTATCCTGACAAGGCTGACTCAGGCAGGAACTGTATGGTTTCCAGAGGGACATATTAGCTCAAGGTCCTCCGTACTTCACAATGTACAGGTGACCATGATTTATGGAAGTCCACACCGCAGTCAGCACAGGCATAACTGGGGGACATGAGAGGAGAGGTTAGAGAAGGCTGTTCATGGTAATATTGGCTGTGATCTGAGTAGTCTCAAGGATGTAACTCAGGAAAGTCATAGTTTCTAGAGGGAAAAATTAGGTGTTATGATGCTGGAAGAATTAGGGGGGAGTGGGGGGAGGGGAGGAAGTATATATGACAAACATTGCAGACTGAATGTACCATCTAACATAAACCACCTCCAGTTAACAAACAGTGACAGCCCGACTCAGGCTCTTACTTCAGGAATATTGCATCCTTTAGAGCTGTCATGCCCTTCTGAAATGAGGCGAGGGGAGTTGTTCTGATGTCCTAAACACCAACATCAGGCTACTCAGATTCTGGTCTGGCAAATAAAACCTAATGCCAGAGGCTTGTATATATACATAAACCCCTGTCTTGCTCATCTCAGGTTTCACCTTGAGGATCTCTACTGCTCTCCTCTGCAGAACTATGGGGTGGGTGGTAATTTAGCAGGGATATTAGTAACACTGCATGTTTTGTGTGACAGGGGTTCAGGAGTCACAAGGATTTAAAGAGAAGTGTATTTTTATGTGCATGTATAGACATCTGAACACTTTATGGAAGCATTTTGCAGTCTCAAGGAGGGCATCCGCATTGTGCAGGTGTGTGTCTGCATCCAGTACGTGTCCATGCATGTAATGCCCTATCTAATGATTTTTCCCCTTGGCTTTCCCTGTTGAGTGCTGGGCTTGGGTTTGCATTTTGCTGAGCTTTCATTTCTTTTACTCAGGCTTTTTTTCTTCCCCTAGAACATGTTACACAGAGGGAGAGATGGACTTGCCAATTCACACTGCAGTCTGGGAGATGGGTTAGAGCATCAGCTGATAACTGGGTCCTGCACAGCAGTGTGCAAACCCCTGATGTGTGTTCCTCTGTCCAGTGACACCTACTCTTGACACAGAGCAAATATCTTTCACAGCATCTCTTGAGACCTAAGGCTGAAGGCATGTTTAAAAATGCAAATCCAAAGGCAGCCTTGTGCTGAGAAAATGTTGGTGTCAAAGCAGGCCCCCACAGGGGGAGAGGAGTCAACATGAAGAGAGAGGGGGTGGGTTGTCTAAACTTCACTGCTCTCTGAGCTGTGCAAGCAAGATGGAAGGCATCGCTTTGAGAAACATCTCTGAGAATGTCAGAGAGATCCTTTAACTTTCGGGAGCAGGAGGCCAGGGCAGGTGCAGCACCACAGCACCCAGCACACACCAGCCAGAGCTCCCTGCCCACCGCACAGTGGCCCTGCATGCAGAGAGCCTGGGCTGACACAGACAAATGCACGCCCTCTGCTGAGAGATGTGGCATGTTCAGCTCTTCTCTCACTAGTGACAAAGGGGGACATGGCTCAGTTGGGCCATTACAAGGGGCAACCAACTGAGCCACTGCCTGAACCTCTGACTGGCCTCACCTCTGTCCTGAAAGCAAATGGAGGCCCAAACCAGAGCAGTGTCAGCATTGCACATCTCCACCAGCAGTGAGCACCACCGGGGTACTCCTGTCTGTGTGCTCTACACTGATCCAGCACACAGGCCAGCTGCCAGCTGGGGGTCTCCCAGGCACTGGCATGGGCTGTTCCCCCAGCTGGAGAGTCCTGCCTTAGGAGCTCACACTTCAGCCTCCAGCCCTCATGGTGCCACCTCTGTAAGGGGTGGAGGCTCTAGAAGGACAGCCTGTGAGCTGCAGGGCCCTCTGCTACAGCCAAGTACTGGGCTTTGCCCGAAAACTGTGGCACTCTGCCCTGCTTGGTCAGAGCACAAGACAAGACCCGCCAGCTCTACCTGCTCTCCACAGGCAAGGCCTGACCCTTGGATGAAGTCCACCAGTGGGACAGCTGGTTCACTGCACATGTGTGTGTTGCTGCCATGCTGGCTGGAGCCAGGAAGCATGCTGTGAGCAGCAGGGAGCTGCTCGGCCAGATTTCACTCCTTTCCAACCCCATACACAGGTGCAGACACACACACACAGGTACCCCCAGCAGCAGTTATACTAAGGTGATCTGGGCTTGGAGTCCAGACAGAGCTGCCAAGGGCCCAGCTGAGGCCATCTGGGCTACAAGTCTTCTCTGCGCAAAAGGAGTGCAATCAGACTTGAGTAGGTTAGAGAGAAAGGTAACCTTGAAATCAGCATTTTGGGAAAGAGGCTATCTGCCAACCTTAGCCAGCAAGGAAGTGTTAAGCCAAGGACTGCTTTCTTGGGAGCATGGCCTCAGGAAAATAAAATCCTCCCATTCTCTCAGCACTGATGGACCTCAAGAGCACCTATTTTTCAAAGACTTGTCTGTCATTTTGTGCCTACATGTGGCAACACAAAGCAGGTATTGTGCTATTTCCTTTCTGCAGCTTGGAAGTAGAACAACAGGCATGGCAGGCAGTCTTAGACTTGTAAGATGAAGCTAAGGCCCTCAGCAGGTTGCAAAAGGTCTTTTGTGACATGTGCAAGTCCACACAGGGAATGACTTCTTGCAGTCTGGAATTAGCTGGATGACTTTGTATGTGAATTTAAATGTGTGTGTACTGTGTAGTTACCTCTATTATAGGGAGAGTTAGTAGTAAGCCTGTAATTAGGTTCTCTGACACTTTCCATTACAAGAGTCTTTAGGCTGGTTCTCTGAGAAAAGCCAACATCTCTGCATTTTGCAACAGGCATTTGAAAGTCAGCAGGGAAAAAAGCCTGAGGCTAAGGACATGATTTTTACTTTGGCCCATCAAATTTCATTCAGTTTTAACTGCGTTATAAACTGTTAAATAACCATCATTTCTTTTCTGTCACTTTCTTGCAGAAAGCCTGGCAGATGGCCCAAATGCTATTTGAGCATAAATGTTCTAAGAGTTAAGCCCATCAACCCAGTAAACCAGTGGGGACACCCCTACCAGTACTAGTCAGAAGAATGAAGACCCCAGCTTTGGCAGAGCAAGGGAAAAGCAAAAGCCAGATCAGACAGCCCACAGAATGGGGACAAGCCATCCAGGTTCTCCTCTGTCTTTTAAATGGACCCCACTGTGAAAAGGTCACTTGCACTCCACCATTTAGGATGCAGAAGAAAGTCAGTTTGAGCTGTCATGAGTGTCTGTGGAATAAACACAGGTTAGTCACTGGTTTGAGCAGTCAGACTCAGTGCCAAAGGCTCAGCATGTGTGAGAATGAACAATACATTTGTACAGAAAAGATTTGGGGTTTTTCCCTTAGAAAATAATAATAATAATAATTAAAAAAACGACAACACAAAGAAATGAAAAGAAAAAAAAAACATCAATCAACTACTCTGAAAAGAACTTATTTAGGTTGAAATATTAGGAAACGGCAGCTTTACGGTTTCTTTTTCAACCTTTCTTCCATCCCACTTGTGTGTGGACATTTCAATTCAAGTATTAATTAATGAGTGCATACAACTTTCTCCATGGGGTCCCTGCCTCAATCCCTGTGCTGGGAAGGTACCTGAAGCAACAGAATTAAGGTGGCCTGTGAAGCGAGACTGGCAGTTCCTAGTTTGGCTTTGCAAGCTACAAATGAAATCACTGTTCTTTTATTTTCTGTACGTAATCACTTATACAACTCTATGAATGTGCTTGAGCCCTTACAAAACTAATAAGCAGGCCAAGAAAGAATCAGTGAAGATGGAGAAAGAGCTGTCCATGAGGTACTGAATCACCAAGCACTGGCAGAGGAGAGAGGAATAAAGAAACAGCAATGGACAGCAAACCAAGGAACCAACGCAGAGATTATGCAACCCCACGTTATGAGAGCAGCAGCCCTGACCTTGCCAAGGGTTTGAAGGGGCAAAGAAAGCAGAAGCCAAACTGGAAGGGAGTGCAGAGGGAGGTAGAAGAGGGTGAAGCTGGCAGCTGTCTCACAGCCATGGTGGCCAGAAGGTGAGAAGAAAGGAAAGCATTAAGACAGATTATGTTGCAGGCAGGTTTCTCACTTTGCAGCAACAGGTGTGTAACTGGCTAAGGAAGCAGCAGACCTGGTCTGCATGTGTGGACAGATCCAGGCTGGTCTGGTCTGCGTGGCCCTACAGCAGAGGCATGAGGGTGGAGGTACATGGCACATGGACACCAGGAGGGCTGGATGCAAGCCAGTTATGGTCCAGATGCCATCTAGCCACGCTAGCCCAGTAGAGCTAAGCTGCAAGCTGAGGCAGCTTGCCAGGCTCACGCAGCTGCCTTTTACCCTGCCATGCTGCTGGGTCCCTGTGGCACTGCTCTGCATGACGTGGATTTACCATCGCCAGCCTACGCCAGCACAGGCAGTTCCGTGCTGGGTTTCACAGCATGGACTTGCCCTGAGCAGCTGCAGCAGCTGCACAGAGTGCAGATGCTTTCTCCCCAATGCCCTGGAGTGAAGGGACCCAAGTGCTGGCTGTAATCTTGTCCTGTGCTTGCTGTGTGACCTTAAGCAAACCATCTAAGCTTTCCAAAGATCAGTTTTCCCCTCCACAAAAGGCTCTTAAGAATCCATCCTGCATTGCAAGGGGGCTGTGTGTTCCGTTAAAGCATCTGAACAGAGACATAACAGTGGGGAGCAGCAATGTAAGCCAGTACAGTATGGAGATGGCTCACCTCATCCACCCAGGGAAAATAAAGCCGCTCAGGGCTGTCCCTACAGCACCCTCACATCTCGTGTCTGAGGAAGGGGCTTTGCTGCAGAAGGGTGCCAGATGCTGCAGAGCAGCCGTGCACGTCAGCAGTCAGCCACGGAAATCGTGCTGATTGTTGAGAGAGCGACTGTGAGCAGGCAGGCACGTGGATCAACGGCTGTAAAAGGAACAGTGAGATTTCACACAGCACTTGCTAAGAACTAGTTTGGGATCAGGAGATTAACTAAACCTCAAGAGCACGTACTTGGGTCCTCTCCAGCTGCTTTGGAAGCTGGAGTCGTACAAGTGACCAGGCAGCTGTCTTTCCTGGCTCTAGAGACACTGTTCTTGGAAAAGGGAGCACAGCGATGCTTGAGCTGGCACAACAGTGCTCAGCCCTGCCCCTTCCAGCCTCTGGGAAGCGGGCCCATCTGACCTCTGTGCTCAGAGTAAAACTCAACCAGAGCATGCCCTGGGCCACAGATCTCCCTCGCTGCTCTGCACCACCTCTCTGCCCCACCAGGACCTTATGTTTCTGCAACCTCCCCAATGGCAGGATTTCTTCTCCTGTCCTGCTCTCCTATGAGCACTCCTCCAAAGCTGCTCCCCAGCTACAGCTGAGAGCTGTGGCTCACTCTGTGGTGCTGTCTTGCAGAAGCAAACAGTGGGAACATCCAAGAGCTGTGCAGGAGAAACAGCCTTGGAGAAGGACCTGGTGAGCAGCTGTCCCTGGTGGTGAGATGGGCACTGTGGTGGGGTGGCCCATCAGGTGCAGAACAGCCCCATGGCCAGCTGGAGGCACGTACAAGCACAACTGTGCCCCAGTGCCAACTTTAGCCCTGCCTGTTTATCTGCTGTACCAAGAATATCCAGTGAGCCAGGCTTTGCTTCTCTTGCAACAGACAAGATCGTGCTTGTGACTGAACATTCATCACTTCCCGTCTTCTGATTATTTCACCAGGCAACCTTAACATTCCATTAATATCGGTCTTTGTGGAGCTAAATATATACACTAAGCACATATACAAATACATATAAATACATCTCTATCTAGCAGAGAATCCAATTAAGTGAATATGTTACGCCTTAGCAATTAATGAATTCAACAAGCTGAACTGCCTCATGCATATGATTAAAGTTCAAGCAACACCAACTACAACAACAAAAAGAACCAAGATTTTCCTGTGTCCTATCTACAAACAGATTGTTAACACTTAAATCAATGGATAAATTCAAGTGTGTTTGCAAGCCTTGGGAAACTCATCTTCCCAACGATGTACAGCCTGTCTTTCAACACACTGTAGCCTAAGAGAAATTCAAGTCCAGTTGTCCCTGCATGCAGCTCCTCAGACCACTGCTGAGACCTTATATATGTTTCTGCAGCACTTTCTGGATGGCAGGTCTGTTAAAATGCTGGTGTCCTATGGGTTAAAAGAAAGCAAATTCCATGACTGAAAAGAGCTAACTTTGTAGAAACTTGACTGATGCAAATACTGTCTTTCTTCTTGTGCCTTTTTTTTTTTTTTTTTTGCCATTTTTGTTTAAGTTTTTTTAAGTGTGTGTGCGCACCTGCGTGTCTGCATTCTTTTGCATGTTAATCTTTTTCCAGGACAAGGTGTGTGTTTTGTTGTTGATGTTGTTGGTTTTTGTTTTTGTTTTTGTTTTTGTTTTTCATGCAGTTTCTGCAATAGACAGAATAGACAATACTCAGCAATAGACAATACTCAGCAATAGACAATACTGACCCCTCTAGGGAGTGCTCATTCCCTCCTTCTCTCACAATACCCCTCCTCTGCATTCATAAGACATTCCCTGGGGGCAAGTTCTACAAAAATAAATATTTAAGTAGCCACTAAACGAGAGAAGATGCACAAAAGCACACAAAAGACTTGGCTGCAGAATTCAGGGCACAAGGAGGAATGAACAGAGGCATGGCTTAGAGGGTTGGGAGAAGGAAAGTGTTACGAGTTTGAACTGGAAATACAAGCATCCCCTTCTCTTCCCTGATCCAGTGGTACTTTTAACCCTGAGACTGGAGCTAACTGATGTAAGATAGGTGCTGTTTCCATATCGACAGCACCATCAAGTGTACCAGCTTGCGGATCCTATACCCCTGCAGAATTATTTGTGCCTACGCCCACAGCACCACAGATTTTACCAGTCTCTATGAGATATCAAAGAATAAAGCTTGGATCATTTCTAGACTATGCGAGAAACACTGATTTGAAAGTAGGTATTATAGGGAATAGCACATAAAATTGGCCACTTATGTCACCCATGTAAGATGGTAGTTTGAGGGGTAATAAGCAGATAAAATATGCCATACCCGAGGAAGCCACATACTACTTCTGTACTTCCCAACACATCCATAAGAGCTAGAAATCCCTCAGAAAATCCAGTTAAGAGCCAGGTTCATGCAGAGTTGTGGGAGCACACTGTGGCATTCACACAGAGCCCACAGCAGGCACCAGCAGGCTTGAAGCACCACTTGGATGGTCAGAGCAGGACATTTTCTGTGTCCTGGCATGCAGCTGTCAGAGGGTGATGCTTCTGAGGGATTTGGAGATCTTTCCTTCAGGAGACTGTCCCAGATTTCTCACTACCCCAGAGAGCTGAAAAGGTCAAGCAAGGCCCCCTTGCGGGTTCACAAGTTTTATTTTCTGCTCTGGGTACAGATGCTGGCTGCTATTTGAGTTTTGGTAGGAGGCAAGCCATCAACAAGAGCTTTGGGTCTGAAGTGAATGCAACCAGCCAAAGTCACTACTACACTCTGTTTACATCGTTTCACCCTGCTTCCCATCAGTGTCCTTTGGGGGTGTCCTCACTGATGAGAAAATAACATACCCACTCTGATTATAGGCATCAAAAAACAGCCGTTGCACATATGGAAACAAGTGTACTCTACAGGAATGACAGAGGGGATGTTTTCTTACCTGAACTCTGGGCAGTAAGAAATGTACCTTCTCCCCTAGGCAGCCTTCTTGTCTCACATGGAGAAGCACCCCTTCCCTCTGAAATCTGAACAGTGAGAAGAGCCAGCAGTGTCCAGCAGACCCGGAGATGGAGCTGCCCTGCCAGTGTGGCATGTACCACTGAACAAAAGAGACCAGCCCATTTCTGCCATCCGTTCCCACTTCTTTGTAAGCAGAGCAGAAAATGAAGACAACCTTCCCACAAATAGTCATTGAGATGTCAAAGCATAACCGCATTTGCGCAGTTGGGATCTCTTGGGATTTTCACCCCACACAGCTGTCACAGCTGATGATTCCCCAAAGTGGCTGCTGTATTGTCAGGCTCCTTGTAGCTTGCTTTTGCTGTGGCATCAAGCCCTTTCCACCCATCACCTTCTCCCCGTCTGTGATTACCACTGCCTGTCAGCACTGCAGTAAATATGTGTATGTTTCCAGGTCTCCCATTTCTCATTTTACAGAACACTCTCTTAAAAAGACTTTCCCATCAGAGCAGACACTAAAATAAAGAACAAGCAGGATTTTCTTGAAAGTTTCACCTGCTCCACTCACTACACATAACATTACCTGCATCTAAGCACACTTTTCTGCTTCTTTCAGGAGGTTATTGCACTTCTGCAGCCGTAACTTCTTAAAGCAGTTGTCATAGGTGCTCATGATCTCATAAATCAAGAAAAAGTCAGGACTTATGTGAGGGTTGGACAAGGTGTCTCCAAAAACAGAAGTCTGAGGAAGTACAGACAGCAGATCAATGGGACTGTGTGAAGTAGACTTCTGTGCTCCAAATCCTCGGTGTAGGAAAGCAGCCACCATAGTGCTGGACAGACTGGCTTTTGGAGAGGAATATATCCAAGTTCTTGACACCACCTTGTCATCAACAGTGCAGGTGTGAGGAACAGGATTAAGACTGAGGACCTTCCCAGACTATCGTAATCCTGCTCTCTCCCTTACTCTAACATCTTCTCTCTGGCCATGACAAATGCTGCTCAGACCCCCTGCACATCCATTCAAAAGGCTGTTTCACAGATCATTTGCCAAAATATCATCTTTCCCCTTTCTTTTCAGTCTCACTTTAGCTCCCCACTCAGCTGCATCAAGCACTCCTTTTCCAAGCTGCTTGATGTCTCTAATCCCTCAATCTGTATCAAGATGTTAATGCTGACCTGCTCCACCTTCTTCAGTATTTTTTTTAGAGACCCGTGTAGGTTTCTTCCATTTTGACCTTCTTCCTGAGGGAGGTCCCATGAATACCGGTGAAGTTATGACATTGTTTTTCTTCATACCCTGCCATAAGTCTCTCTTTCGCCCAGATGCCTGCAGATAATTGACAAGTCAGGTTGCTGACACACTAAATCCACAAAACATACAAACACCGACCAATTTTCCCCTTGTAGTCCCCTAGCAGATCAATGCAAAAATGCTCACAGCCATCAGTGGATAAAATAACAACATCTCTTTAGAGATTCTTCCTAAAGGAAGCACAGCAAGAAAATCTTGGCTATTTACTACTGTTCTTAACCTGCCTGTGTTCCCTGTGCGTTGACCCTCTCATCTGTCTATATACCCATGTTTTCTCATGTTACTTACAGTGTTTAGTGGCTATGGCCATCATCTTGGTCTCTTGGTGCTGCTCCCAGCACAATGGAGCACTGCTTAATGGCAGGGATTTTCAAAGACTACAGTAATACAAATAATTAAAGTAACCATAAGCTTGTTCTGCACAGTTCATGAATCAAACTAACCAAGGATGCTTTTTTCCAAGACAGTGAATGACAGCCATATTACTGTGCTATTCATTACAGCCTTTCTCTTTCTAATTACCCCTCCATTTTCACATGTTGCCTAACTGCCAGTTAGAATGGCTCTGCACTGACAAACAGCTGCCACATCTCATCCCAAGGAGGTACGGCTGCTTCCCTACAGAGGGGAAAGTGATGTATACAAACAGAGCTTAACCACAGAGAGCTCAGGGACCCCCTAGGCTAGGTTTGCAGTGTCACAGATCTTTATCTGCCTAACCAGCACAAGATCACAGCAATGTGGAAAGTCTGTCCTGGATTTATATGAGTCCTTTATATCTATCTATCTAGCTAGCTAGCTAGCTAGCTATAAAATTGTAAATGAAAAAATAGCAAAAACTCAATAAATGGATTTCTCTTTTCTTCCATTCATACCTCAAAAGCTTCCCTCCCTATCCTTCCTTCCCCCCATCCCAGCACAAAACACACACTTTAAGGCACTAGCTGCTCACTCCATGCATTTGACAGACTCTGATTAAACTCCCAGATAATAACCTTGCAAGGCAGAGCCAAACTTGCAGCAGTACAGGGTGTTCTCATCATTGGCTCCCAAAAATAGTTCCTTGCCAATAAGTGTCAATTGATTCTGGCTTTGCCAACCTGCACATCTACTGTCCCCCACATCCCAGGGGCTGCTGACATAACTCATCCCCTCCAGAAGGCTTGTAAGGCTCTAAATATGGCCAATAGCTGTGTATCAGTTGCTGAAAATACCTCAGGTTTGTGATATTAATGTAAATTAGGCTTCCATGGGTCCTTCCTGTCTCTGTTCCCTTGTATAAGGGAGATATGGGAGTCCTGGACTGCAATATCTGTGAGACAGCATTTGCAGGCTTTGGTCTACAACGTCTTCCACAGCCTCCTAAGACCTAGTGGCAATGATCATCCTGGGATGGATATTTTAGCTTTGTCCCAACAACACCTGGTGCAGAGGGAGCCTCAGCAGAGCTGGGTGCAAGGAGGGAGCAGAGGGTGGGGAATGTGCAGCTTAAGGGAGTGTGGGATTGCAGACAAACTGATCTAAAAGGAAAGACAAGTACTTGGAGAAAAGAAGGTCCCTGGAGTGAAGGAAACAGAAGAGGGGGCTCTTAATGTGCAAGGATGGAGTGCAGTGCTGTCAACAAGCCAAATCAAGCACAAGAATGGGTCACTTTTGGGACAGAAACCACTCTATTATGCCTTAGTACTGTTCATTTTGATGTCTACATTCCAAAAATTTACTGCTGACGTCAAGCAGTGAAACTACTCTGAAGTCAATGGAATTGCAGATACTTATGCCAGAGGTGAATTTGGCTCCCAAAGGACTTTTCTATGCAATCATTTAGATAATGACCCTTCAAAGCTTATGTTGCTGCCATAGCATGACAGTGGGAGAAAAGGGGCCAAAAAAGGCTGCAACAGAATAGCCATCTGTCATACTCAAGTCTAGAGCTCAAATAAACTATATGGCATAAAAAAGGGCAAGAAATACTGGAAATTAATGATCCCTCCTGGAGGAAAACTTACCCCCATCTAAAAGTACAAAATCACACGGAGTGTTAAAACAGGCGCCTTCATGCAAACTGTATCCCAGAATATTTCACAAAGTTAAATACAAGACAGCAAATGGCATGCAGCATAAAGAATAGCTGGTGCACTGAGCAATCAAGAGGCAGTGCAAATGGCCATATAATTTTGCCTTTTAAAAGCAACTGCATAAAAGCTCATTCATCTGTAAAAATGCTGCGTTTCTGTTTTCTGCCTTCCTAGGAGCTTTCTTGCCTGCCCTCTTTATCACCAACTACAGATTTCAGATCTTCTGAAAAGAGTAAGAACAAACACCTGCCCCTCAATGCCCAAACATTGCCTCCACACTTCAAGGATGTTTTATATAGCTTCTAAGTTTTATCAGACGAGGCTAATCAGAGAGTTCACAGGGTCTCAGGCTCATAGTATATTTAAAGTACTGCACATGAAAAGGGGCTATGAATAGACACAACAAAAAACCATGGATGTCAAGACATCATGTAGTGAATACATTTTGAATTTGAAAATTAGGAATGAATGGGATATGGCTTCAGGCATGGAAGAATATATTTATTTCCCACCTCCTTTGAGATGATAGATACTAAATCTGCCACTCTGACATCCATATGAAACCTAGACATCATTTTAAACATCATGAGATTCAACCTTCAAACTCTTTACAGCTATGATATCTACAAGAATTACCAGCCCAGCTTACAATAGCTAGTCAGGCAGCAAGTTACAAGCACCATTCTTTACGCTAGAGTACAGATATTTGACTTCCTCATTGCCCTCAAGATCTTCCACTCTCTCTATACCCAAATCTAGTTTATCTACTTGTAGTGTGCAACATCTTCACTAAACAGTTTGAGAAACTGATCTCTGGAAGGTGTTTTTGCAGTGTCTAATACAAGACACCTTAATACTAAATTGAAAGATATGAGAATTGAGATTTGGAAGTCCAAGGGAATTACAGTAGCTCCAATGGAAGAAGACTGAAGACAAATAGAAGAAGTCCAGGAGAGTGCAAGTCAGACAAGCTAAACCACTGTGAATGCACAATGGTGACAGACAGATAGACAGATATATACATATATAAAATGCAGATAGAAGAAAAAGGCAGGGTCCTTGGTAAGACCAAGTAAGGCAATCAAGAGTGAAGCCTGGCTTAAAGAAAGAAATAGAAGAGATCATATGAAGCCTTTATCCCTCTGCCATGGTTATAGATGCTGTACAGAAAGCGGCATGCCCTCACCAACCTTTCATCTTCACTTTGAAGACCTGAACTGGTGTGCAGAACACATTATGAGTTGCTCTAATTACTCTTGGAAACCAAGTGGCCTCTTGACCTCAGTGTGCCCACATGCTCTGAGTGGGAGAGGTTCCTTGTGAGCCTGCTCATTTGCCCCTTGCCCCTGCTCTCCTATGATAGCCTCCAGTGCTATCACACTAAGCAGAGTCTGAAGGAGCTGTTCAAACAGATGGGAACTACGTGGACTTCCACCCACACAAACCCCATCATAGAAATTCTTCCTCCACTGGGGACCAGGTTAAAGTCCTGGCACAGGACTCTCTAATATTCTCATGCAGTGCTGTCGAAGGCAGCTGTCAGTAAGAAAGCTCAGACTCAGAGTTCTTTGCCTATTGTCCAGTCTGTCCACCTTTCTCCCCAGTCCTCTCAACTTATAAATAAACAACCCCAATTCATTAAATAACTGCTTGTTTGCCTTATTTTCTATACCCATGATTAATCTCACGGCTTCCCCCAGCCTTACTCCAGTTTGTCCAGACCTTTCTTAAGTGTTATCTGCAAAACCGCACTGAGCTTTTCAGCCTTACTGTTGCTGAGCAAAGCACAGAGATTACATCATGCGCCTTGCAGGCTGAATTCCTATTTATACATCCAAGTACAGCACTTGCCTCCTTTTCAACAACAAACAACCATGTTGAGCTTGTGGTCTTCTTTTATCCTGCCCAATCCTTTTCTGCAGAACTGTGATCTAGTTGATGTTTCTCTGCACTGTATTTATGTAGACCTTTACTCCTGCCAAAGTACAATAGTTTGCACTTGTCTCTATTGAATGACATCCCACTTTTTCAGTGTGTATTTCCAATTTGCAAGATCATTATGAATTCTAATCCTGTTCTCCAACAAATTCACAGTCCCCCACTAGCTTACTGTCATCTTCAAATTTGATATTCAAATTCTTCACCAAAGCTGTTAGAGAAAACATTGAACTGAACTGAGCACCAGACAGACCCTCACAGAACCCCATTAAATACTCTCTTCCATTTTGACACTCTTATCCATTTTGCACGCATTTGTTACTAGCTCTCCTCAAAACCTTGCTCCTCTAGATTGCTAACAAAGTGTGATGAAAGAGATGGTAAAAAAAACCTTACTGGAGTCAAAGCAGATGACACCTTCAGTTTCACCTCTGTCCACAATGCCTGTTACCCTGTCACTGAAAGATATTAGATTGGTCTGACATGACTTGTTCTCAGCAAAATCTGTTGCACTTTTACATGTTTCCTTGTAATTGTTCAGGTGCTGACAAGGGGTTTGGTTAATTCATGTTCATATTTGATTCATTTAATATTTTTTGAAGAATCAGGGTTAAGCAACAATGATTCCCCAAATCTGCAATTCCCAAGCTTCTTCCTCATCTGCCCACCTCTTCTCTCCCTCTGCCCCAGCTCTTTTTTAAAGGCAGGCATTCAGACTTCTCCAGGATCTGGCAGATACTACCTGGGGACAGATTTACAAGTGCAGATCCATTGCAGTTTGTTCACAGAAAACCCCTTCTGTATATTTCCTATAGAAATAAAGGGCCAGGTTGTGTATGTAATGTGCTGCTGCAACAGGAGAAAGGAGGAGGTTACCTTGTCTTGGTAAACATGTACCCTTACCCTTGAGCACGTCTCCCTTGTCATGTTGACAGCAGAATAGAGACTGGTATTAACATGCCCCAGACCTCCTGTCCTACAGTCCTGGCCTGCTGCATATCCTGCCATTTCAGCCCTTGACAGCAATAAGCAGTTTGGCCAGTGCACCTTAGACCCCATCTGTGGCACTTCAGCTATTTTAGTCCTTCCTTCCATTCCACACATCTTGTCAACACTCCTGTCCTTCTCAGTGGCACCCCCAGCTACTCAGTCCTGCTCACCCCAAAACCACCCATGTGTTCGGGGACTGAAGATAAACTGATGGCCTGCAGCTGGCCTGACACAACAATTCTCAATTATTCTTCTTCTTTGTCCTCCTCCAGCTCCTTTGAGACATTTCAACCCCAACTTCCCGCTCCCTCCTGCACCCACAGCTAAGTCAGTGCACCCTCCATACTGATGGAGAGCAGCTAACCACAGGCCAGCAATGAATCGTGCACTGTTTCACAGCAGTAATCTGGGAGTTGATCTGAGCCCTGCTGCACTTGTTTCACTTATGACAGAGGACAGGCTGGACAGAAGTGGTCGGGAAGCGACCCGCTGGAGGAAGGAGTCTGAGCTGTGGTCTGGTGTGCCAAGTGGAAGTCAACAACCATGTGCTGGGAGCACACACAAGCTCTAGGCTGAAAGAAGTCAAGCAGCTGAGACCTTTGGAGGAAGGAAGCTCCTCTATAACTACTGAGAGAACAATTAACTGGTATCCTGGGGAAATGGTGTTGTTCCAGGGATGAGCTCTGATGGACAAAATAGCATTTTCATGTACTAAATACCACGTGCACTCTTCAGTGCAGACAAGGACCCAGGTGCTCATCAATTATTGAGCTTGCTTGAAAAGGCATTTAGGAGAGTGCACAAGAGGCTGGTCTGCAGCTCTACCTCAATCCCAGCTGTGCTGCTCTTAGAAACTCAGCCAGTGAGAAGGGAAAGAAAAAAAAAAGAAAGAAAGAAAAAAAAAAGGAAAAAAAAAAAAAAGAATATAAAGAAGTAGAGATGGAGAGGCAGAGAAAAGGAAAGTATCTAGTAGAGCCTTCCCCTTGCCAAAGGAAATCACATGTGGGACAGGAGACACCTCCTTGATGCCTGGTAGTATCATTCCTATAGTATCCCCCCCATCCTCCTACTTTCTGGGATGAGGGGATGAGAACACCTTGGCATGGAGTCAGGGGAAAGCAAGGACACACTGTTGGCTCAGCAGCGCTGTTCCCACATCCCCACTGTTCGGCCGCCCCAGACTTCAGTGGAATTTGCAGCCTTCATAAGAATGCAATGTTTATGCAATTCAATGTGCTATGAAATATCCCAGGTTCTTCTATGCCAACTGCAATAAGGTAAATAGATGCTCTGATCCCAAACCAGCTGCCAGTATTCAAACATATCTTCACATGCAACAAAGACTGTGCCCTGGGTAGAACTGCCCCTAAAATTTTTGTTTATGTTGGCCACAGACAGCATTTAATCTTTATTATTGCTTTAGAGACATAGTACAACTCTCCAGAAAGTCACATGTCCAGGTGCAGCTCTCTAAGGAGATTCACAGCTGATGCGCATTGAAAATGAGAAAATGAGAACGAATCTCAAGGAACAGCTGCAGTCTCAAGGAACATTCATTCACAATCACTCAGAACTTTTCTATTTGTGAACTAGATTTCCTAAGATGTGAACAGACATTTTCCACTGAACAAGAATGTAGTTAAAATGTAACCAACCATAGTTATCTTACCATTAAAAATGGTCTTTTTAATAAAAAGAGCTAGTTATTTCTTTACAATAATATTACTTGAAAAATAAATATAAAGGTCAAATTCTAAGAGCTTTTTTTTTGTTTCAGATTTTTATTGTTATAGTTTTGCATTTTTGAAGAAACTTTGGGTCAAGTGTGTGCCAAAATAAGAGCATTCTGTATTATCATGTAAAAGTGAAAATATGGCTTCCAGAAAGGAAGTGTTTTCTCAACTATGAGCTTGTGGAGGACTAGATACAATTATGGCAAGCAATACATTATGTCTGGAGAGTCAAGTTGTTCAAAGTCCAGGAAAGAAATGCGAGTCTTATCTTCAGAATCAAGAACCTTTAAAAGGTTCTTTTTTTCATTAGTGTCTTTTACTTAGGATCACACATGCAGGCTTTTGAGACCAGAAAATACTTCTCCACACACAGGAACATCAGGTTGTGGAACTTGCTGTCATGGTACAACAGTGAGGGACACAGCTTAATGCAGGTTGAGGAAAGGACTGGGCATTCCCAGCGTCAATAGCAATGCCCAAAGTTGCAATGTCAATGATTAGAAAAAAGAAAAAAAAAGAAAAAAAAAAAAAAAAGAAAAGAAACTTGGAGTTACAAAAGCAGTAAAAACTCCTGTGATACAGGTTATAAATCAAGACCGAAAGAAGTGAAGGTGCATTAGGCAGTGCATGCACATGCAGAGAAGGAGGCAGTGCTCTGCACACACTGCAGGAACCAGTATCTCTAACCAATATATAGTAGTACATGCAGGACGAGGATAAGTGCTTGTCTCTATCACTAAGGTTTTTTTCTTCTCCTGAGCCCTGGGAGATCATACTCAAAATATCCTAGGGACAAAGCCTTGTCCTCTGAATCCAAATCACTGGATATTCATATAACACCAGCATTTTTAACTGCTTTCAGGATCTGTGGAAGAGACTGGAATGACATCCCAGAAATCAAACTCACTTTGCTCTTCAGAGAGCATAAGGCAGTCCTACCTTGTTACTGAGAAAATAAGATGTCTTGAACCACTCTGAAGTCTCCCACATCATGTACTGGCAATACTAAAACACAATGAACATATAACCTGCTGTGGAGATGCTACACTCATAGCCAAGGACAGAAAAGCCTGTTGCATAGAACAGAGCTTTCTTAGCAGATGAAAAAAAAAAATCCCTATTTCTCATCATCACCAGTGAAAGCCTCCTGGGTTGTGTTTGCTACGAAACCAAATGGCAGAGGCCTTTCCCTGAAGGACATCTTCTGGATTTGACACGTTCTGTCAAATAGTACTTCTCTCTGTCACTTCTTTTTCTTGCAAGTTTAATTTCAGCCACCATTTCTCCAAGTGCCTCTTTCTCAGCAGCCAGTAAAGTTGACTTCTGGACCCAGTGTCAAGAGGAGGTAAGTAAGGGAAATTGTCACACAAGGATAGTTTCATCTGTCCTCTGTTTCTCATGGAGAGTTTGTACACAGATTAGAGAGAAAGGAGGAGTGAGTTTGTCTATATTACATGCCTTCCATTACAGACACCAATGGTACTACCAGAAAGACCAAAAAAAAATTAGCATCTCCTTTAAAGAGGCAGTTGCTGCTTACAGTGTTGCATTAAATAGTACCACTGAAAAATATGCAATAAGAAAAGACACTTACCCCAGTCCACAGGCCAGAATACCATTGATACTCAGCATAGCTTCAGGACAGAGAATTATAAAATGCCAAGATGTTCCTTTTTTTCAAATAAATTAATTTGTTGAGAATGGGAGTAGGTAAAAAATTTTCATTCTTGAGCAATAAATCTTGAGCTTATTTATCCCAGAAAGAGGTCCTTTTGTAAACTTCATTGTCAAAGACTGAAGATGGAAATCAAAGCAAATAAAATTGTCTCCTTCAGTAGATTCAGAAAAGTGCTTATCAAAGACAGCTTTAGTGAACTGCACAAAACAGTTTAGAGGCTTTTCTCTGTATGTGGCAAAAGGGGCATCCCTATGAGCTTTCAACCAAATTCTTCTTCCATAGCCATGGTTATGCAGGTGCAGGTATCTCCAGAGGACCATGATATAATGGGAAGGAAAGTGCTGTCTCCATAACATGAAGCACCTTTTTCAATGGCAAGTGATGATAAAAGCAATCTGTGTAGATCAATCCATCCACAATCCAGAAGGTTCAGCCAGATATGATTTTGCTTCTGGTGCACCAGCAGAACAGAGGAAACAACTTCATGCACTGCTACAGCACCAGGGCTTGAAGATTTCCCCAGGCTACTGTGCTGCTCCTCATTTACCAGTCAAGTCTTATTCCCTGGGACTTTTGATGTAAGTTTTCTGCAGTCCATCAGTCTTTTTTCTAGGGAAATTAGAGGCATTGACCTAACCCAGAAGAAGGCCACTTTGTCTGATTGCCTCCTCCTCTCCCTTCCCCTCACCTCTCCAGCTTTTGTCTTCTTAATTAACAAAGAAGTCAACAAATCCCTCAACTTTGTTTTGTCACTTTATATTTCACATTTCTATTTCCTACCTCCTACATCCCCCCAAGTCAAAGTATGCCTCCCTTGTTCGTTGCCTGGCCTCTTGGTCCTCAGCAGCATTTCTGGTGTTTGCTGCGTGTAAGAGAGAGATCCTGTGAGAACCCTTTCTCCAGAAGAGAAGCCAGAGAAAGAAGGACAAATAGTTTATTAACCAACAAGGAGGCTCCAGGCACCACAGACGTAAGGTTTGCCAAACCTCATAAGATCATTGGCTTTATTTATTTCCCATTCAGTACTGTGTATTATTTCAATCTCTTCAAGTGCAATAGCAATAAAATTGAAAAACACCCATGAAAACACTTCCAATTAACACAAGGTCAGAAAATGACATTAGAGACCTCCACAGCCCATAAAGAAGAAATATACCCGACACCTCCCTGTACTACCATTCTCCTCAGGAACAGCCTGAGCAAACAGGCAGGCAGTGCTACTTGTCTTAAAGGTCAACAACCTTCATCTGCATTTTACCAAGGGCATGGAAGAATGTATCAGTATGTAGCACCATGTGCCAAGATCACACCACTGGTAAGATACATGCACAAATACACAGATTTTTAGCTCAATTAATCTAGTTAATTCCAATGTAGGTTGTAGTACAAAACTAAAAAATAGTCAGGTTATAAAGCCAGAGAGGGATTTGGAGAGCAAATTCAGCACCTTCAGCTACACCCAGAGACACAAACAAAGGTAGGCCCACCACTGAAAAAAGGATGTGCTGTCGGATCAGTGCATGAACATCATTCATTGAAATGGATTAACCTTAGTATGACTTCAACACAGGTTCTTGCACAGTGCTCTGTGGCACACAGTAGCAAGAGAGATAATGACCTCAGCATGAAGGGCACAAAACACAAATCAAAACAGAGATGTCTTTTAATAAGTATGGTGCTCTTGTTTGTCTGCCCAACATCAAAAAGATGAGAGACCCCTGTACCTGGAGGTGAGCCATACAGGCTACACAGGCAAAGTGGAACATTGTCGAGTGCTTCTGAGACTCTGTGCCCTCTTCCAGCCAAACCTCATCCTCCTAAACTACCAGAAAGATGCCCCTAGCACTTATATGGAAGTCTTATTCCCCAGACCAAATGCCCTTGCATAGATAAGCAATTACCTCAAACTACCCTGCAGCTGAAGGAAGCAGAAAAGAGGTGTTTATAGAAGGTGTGTAGGCAATCCAGCAACCGAATGCTGGTTATTACAACCTTTACAGCCTTGCCATTCCCAAACTTGGCCTGAAAGAGGTGAAGAAAATCAGAGTTCTTCAGATCTGCTTCCACACAGATATTTCAGCAAGCACCTTCTCCTACAAGGAAGCCCTCTGGCAGGCAAGCAGTCAGAGAGAGAGCTCATCTACTTTAAAAAATAGCTCTGCAATATCTCCTAGAGTTGCTCCTGTGAGGCTGGTAACCTGCCTCCTCCTCTTTCTACAGAGGTCAGGGTGATGTTAGAAAATCTTTGAAGCCAGTTACATTTTTTAGCACTGTTTGTATTATGCTGCAGGTAGATAGTAGACTGGCCACATGACAGCATACATACGGTTCACTGCTCTCCAAACTGCTTCAGAAATAAATGACCAGCAACAGCAAAATTCTAAGCAAAAGTAACCTTTCTTTTAGTCTCTTCCCCAAGACATGGGTTTGGAAACAATGATGTAATCGATCTGCTTTCAGTGCAGATCTCATGAGAGTTGTTTATTTTAACCCTTACACTTCTAGTTCCTTCTTCTTTTCCTTGACTGCCTGCTTGTTCTGGCTCTGCTGACCTTTGCACCATTGTCCAGCCCAGCACTATTTGGAGGTGTAATTTGGAAACAATCCTGATAAGCCATCCCAGGCCTGCACACGTCACATGAAAGAGCAAGGCAAGTGGTGCCAACCCACCATTATACAAAGGTGCTGCTTGGCCCCACAAAGAGGGGTTGCATTGGGAACCGCAGTACCAGTTTTACAGCATCATTACAACACAGGGTAGTCCAATTTGCAGCAGCACAAAAACTTCTGGAGTAAGGAAAGGGGAGAGGGAGAGGGTGCAAGGCAGCAAAGAAAAGATAAAGGCTTTGCATGACTCTCTCTAGAGGTTCATGTTTAGGTGGCCCACAAGAGAGGCCGTTCAAACACAGAGCACCATGTTTTTGCTTTAATTTTTATAAACCATCTTGTAAAGTTGTGAGGCTGCATAAATATTTAGCATTAATTCTTATACCCCATTCCAACCATTTCTATGTGTTTCTGCCACTCAGTTGTGCCCATGCTCACCATACCCTTCATCAGCCCTCAATAGGAAAGAGATTGCAGCTTCAGGACCTTGACCTTGCACTGGTATCTACCCTTAGCTGTTTCTTCTGAAAGCAAGGTTCAGTTATTCCTGTCAGTGTCTGCATGGTTTTGCATTTATCATTGCATAACTTTCTGGAGCAGAGATGGTAATTTCCTCTGAAGGAGGTACACTGGCAAAGAGTACGTTCCTTCTTTTAATACCAGAATCATCTGGTTCTTGGCTTCCTGAAACATACAGAAATATTCATTTGAATATAAATGAGAGGAGGTCCCTGACATCATTTCTTTTGCTGAAAATTTTAAAACTGTATACAAAAATTTGAGAACAACAACAAAAAATCAATTTGTACTGGTTGTAGCAACAAAAGACTCTAGAGTAGTTCTTTCAAACTCCTCAGCTTTCTCACAAAAAGTTGGAATGTCTCAAGAAAAACAAGCACCTCATATGAAAAAGGTGTTTTGTTTTGTTTGTTTGTTTCACAAAAAAAAAAAAAAAAAGTAATCTCAGTTACGTTTGGACAGAGTCATTCAAAGATGCATGTCCCCTCCCTTCCTCCCTTCAGAGGACTACATACAAATGGTGTTGCACACCAACATCGGCAGTTCATAGGATTGCATCACTGAGACAAGCCCCAATGAACATGATAGACAAATGAGTCTTAACCAGTGCTTCTTCCAGGATAACAGTTACACTTTCATAATATTAATATCTTCATTATATTCCATTTGGTGCATTTCTCTAAATTAAATGATACTAGGAGCTTGCCTGCAGAGGACAATTTACCAGGAGAAGCTGTATCAGTTCACAAGTCTTCAGCTTGAAGTCTCTTGCAGACCTTCCATCATTGCTTTAGGAAACCTCTACTGCCTTTCAGTTCCCCTCTGCACAGTTGTAGTTTTCTTAGAGCCAGCAACTGAGGTGGGATGCAGCATCCAGCATCCAGCACATGGGCAGACAGACAGCATGCACTGTCGCAGGAGCTCAAGACACGGGCTGCTTCTTCACTCTGCCTTTCCCACTGCAACCCTGGCTGCATTCCTGGCCAACTTAAACAGCAGTCCTGCAGCATTCTCCTGCCAATGGACTCTACAGAAACGTTCAATGGTCCCCAGTGCTGTTCATGCTGTAGCATCTCCAGAGACTGCGCTCGCTTTTTGGTGAGAACCTATCACTGCAGCTGGCTCTGCAATACCAGCAGGAGTCTTGGCTGTGGACACACACAGCCTACACAGGAGCTGTGGTACCAACATTAAGAGCACTTTGGAGGCAGAGAGGAGACCTTGCTGGGATCCAGGCTTGTCCCCACTTGAGCCTGCTGTGGCTGGTCTCTGCAGGCTCCCTCTGTATCAGAGGAAGCAAAGGGGTTTTCGAGCAGGGGTCTGAGTTAGCCACTCTGAACTGCCTTCTGGAGCAATCAGTCCCACCACTGCTCATAGGTCTGACCTTAGGAGTATCTCCTCCTTTTCCCCTCTGGTCCCAAGCTCTGAGCCTGCCCAGCAGAATTGGGGCCAAATAGCACCACAGCTGCCAGTGAGGCTTTCTGCTATGCTCCCCATGTCCTGTGAGTTTGTGCTTGGAGGTCCTGTCTTCCTCAGCTTCTCTCATCATCTTCCTCATCCTCCTCCCCTACCCACAGCAAATGCACAATAAAGGCAAAGGTCCCCCACACAGTAAGACCTGCTTTCTGAAGCAGGACTGCGAAGCATCTATTCCTCCACTCATGTTTCCTTTCATTTCAGATCCTAACTGAAACTGTGGGGGGCTTTTTCTCTTCCTTACCTACCCCTCTCACTGCCCTCTATCTGCATTTTTTTAGCTCTTTGAAGTATTACCAGATCCACTATATAGGAAAGATACAGCAGAAGAAATTAAATTGTATTGTTAGGTATCTATAATTACCCCAAACCATTTTTTTTTCCACAGTGCAGCAATTTCAAATCTCTCACAGCACTCTCTTTGTAAACCAGATGTTGACCATGTCAGCTGTGTGCTAAGAATGCATTTTCATGAGTTGCGTTTCTGGAAGTTTGCAGAGGGGTGGTGGTGGTGGAGGGGGACGCTCCTGGAAAATTCCACCCGCGCAAGCGCAGGATGGGTGGTGCAGAGCCCTGCCATGCTTGTCAGGGTGCTGGAGGGCTTCTCTGCCCTCTCCCTGCATCTTACCTTCATGCAGAGGGTGAAGGAAATGTCCTCCATGCTTCCACCCGCAGGAGGGCAGAGGGGGTGGCTGGGGGAAGAGCATGTCTGGGAGAGGGAGGATTTCCCTGGGGGTGCTGTGCTGCTGCGCCTCCAGAGCCGCACACAGAACGGCCTGAACAGTGAAAATAAAAAAATCAGTGGATGCCTTTCCAGTCAGTACCACTATGCCTGCCTGCCATTTGGTCTGTCTTGTCCCATATTTGATAGCCACAGCAACCAGGCTCCCACCATGCTCCCCAGACAACTGGTTTGCATCTCCTAAAAGAACCCACCTATACCTGATATTCTGCTTGAATTCACTTTTGCTTTACCTCATGCCTCCCCATTACTCTTTAATTGCACTCATTTAAATTGTCCTAAAGAAGTCCATCCTTTTCTTATTGATTACACCCTTCAAACACTTGCAGAAAATTATCATACTCCCTGTCTGGCAAAAATAATGCCTCGGGAAAATCTGTCCTCAGCAACCAGCTGTGTGTCCGGTAAGAAAAAGGCTACCAAGAGAAAGCAGGTTTTAACTAAAGTTCATGTAACATTACACAGTAAACCCTGGGAATACTTCAGAGTGTTTATCTGAGGCAGGGGACTTCTTAATGGAGAGAGTCCATGGTGTGGATTTCACCAGACTGTACTCTTTTAATCTTTATTTGTAAGACAGCGTCTCCATTAGTCCCAGGTTGGAGCAAGGTGTCTGGGCAATGAGCAGGAAAATATATACACATGCAGGATTTATTCTGGGACCAAACACAGGAGACAGAGCACGAATGAGAGCAACTGTTCGAATACAGACACGGCCTGGTATGGGTTTGTTCCTCGGTCATCCCGAAAGCCAGGACCTTAAACATCAATCAGTTGTAGAAAAAGATACAAGGTATGGAGCAGGAGAAACCTGCAGATGTGGGCTGATCTATGCACACAAGCTCATGGGAAACAGCTGTCCACAGGTAGTCTCTCAGAGGCAGAAAAACTGCAGAAATGTGATGCTGCTATAATACCAATAGTCTTTAGAAAGCAAACACAATTAAATGCAGTGATACAAAGAACTCCAGCCCTAATGAAAAGATAACTGCAGAAGGAAGGACTTTTTCTATTGAAATTCCTGAGTGTCCCAGCTTGGACAGTGAGACTGTCATGTGATGCTGCTCAGACTGGTAAACTTCAAGCACACCTCTGCTGCCCACTGCTGCACCCAATATAAGTTGATTTGACAGCAAAAGCTATTTCTTTTGAAAATACAAAGGATTAAGTAATACCAAGGTGGACTTACCAGGAGAATGAAAGGATCTGCAGGACCTATTAGTGCTGCCCACTCTAGCTTATGTCCTGTTACACAGTGGGTAGCAAGTTTCCCCACCATTGCAAGTGCTGGCCCTGCATGCTCCAACACAGCACTCTGATTAGGAAATTAGTTATGCAAAAACATATTTTTTAAAGCAACATTTGAAGAACACGGGAAAAAAATAAGGTATTGCTTCAGCATAAAGCCAAGTCTGTTTGCTTTTTTTAATTTTCCACTTATCAAACTCTTCCATTCAGCACACACACACACATATGTATTGTAATCAAACATTATTAATAAAAGTGGTATAAATTTAGATGAAAAAAAAAAAAAAAAGAAATCTGAAAAGACCTCCACCACTCACTAGGAAGGAAATAGCATTTTTCAAAAATAATAAAATAAAATAAAATAAAATAAAATAAAATAAAATAAAATAAAATAAAATAAAATAAAATAAAATAAAATAAAATAAAATAAAATAAAATCCCAGTCCCAAGGGTTAGATCTGTGTCCTGAGAGGTGGTAGAGACCTCAGTTTCAACCTTGGTTTTGAATCAGGCAGAATGGATCTGAACACCATTTTCCCACTGCCTAGGATCCTGTCCTCAGCGTCTGGCTAACTGGGATCTGGAGGAGATGCTGCCATCTCCTCCTCCACGTTGCCTCTCCAAACAGCATCTAAAGACTTTTGTGAGCCTACACGAAAACACTCAAATGTCAGTTTTCATTTACAGCAATGAAACTTCCAAAACAAATCCTTCAGATCTGACCAAAATTAATGAATATTTTCATTGATCCCAAACTATGTTTTTTTTTCACAAAATCACTTCTTCCTCCCACCATATTTCTGAGGTTTAGGCAGTATCATCTGGAAAGAGAAGGACAAAGGGTTTATATTTCCTGGTGTTGATCTACGTCACTTTTTCCCAAAAGAGACTTTGGGAATAAAATTGGCCAGGGTCCATTCAAAAACTCACCTCCTTCTGTTTGAGACTCCTCTTTCTTATCCTAGACCGCTTCACGGTGCTGCTTTGCATCACTAAACAGCCTAACCCCATTCCAACACGAGTGCCTGAACGTTACTCAGAGTGAAATGTTGCTTGTATGTTAATTTTGTAAAGTGCTTAGGATCCTTCTCAAAGGAAGGAACAATAGAAATGTAAGTCATTATTGGTACAGGAACTGAGGAAATAAACCTAAGGAAAACAAGCACTAGAAACTGTCACACGAAATGCAGACCAAGTCAAAAGCTTAAACAGGAGCAAGAAAGGCTGTCAAATAATCTTCCGGGCTTGGCATGGTAGGAGACTTTGCAGAATGCAGCTAGCCCAGCAGAAAAAAAAAAATTAAATAAACCTGGCAAACTCCTGACTCAGCAGAAGGCAGTACAACCCCCAGCACACCTTAGAAATAAACCTGGGTCCATAAACGCCAGACCCTTTCCCAAGGAAGAAAGGCCAAGGGGCAGTGACACAAACTCAGGCACCATGGCATGGCAAGGAACAAGTGAGCACTGGCATCTAACGTTAGCGAAGGCAGTCTGAAAAAATTACAGACTCAGGGAAAACACAGTTGAGGCAGAGGGAAAACAAGCGACACTGAACATATTGTACACTCAAATCGATGGCACCAAGCGCATGCCAGAGTTCATGAGCAGTGAGAGCAACTCAAGCACACAGTAGCTGCAGTGATAACCACAGTTTTAACACCAAGATACCTTCGCAGAGTAGCGGAGAAGCTAACACATAACAGCGCAGAGGAAAACACGAGGGAAAAGACTGGTCTTGTAAAAAATACTGCCAAGATGCAGGTCAGCTTTAAGCCAATCCAAGCCAGTAAGCACAAAGAGGATTCAAAATAGAATCATAGAATCATAGAATCATAGAATATCCTGAGTTGGAAGGGACCCTTAAGGATCATCAAGTCCAACTCTTGACACCGCACAGGTCTACCCAAAAGTTCAGACCATGTGCCTAAGTTCACAGTCCAATCTTTTCTTAAATTCAGACAGGCTCGGTGCAGTGACCACTTCCCTGGGGAGCCTGTTCCAGTGTGCAACCACCCTCTCTGTGAAGAACCCCCTCCTGACGTCCAGCCTAAATTTCCCCTGCCTCAGCTTAACCCCGTTCCCGCGGGTCCTGTCACTAGTGTTAATGGAGAAAAGGTCTCCTGCCTCTTGACAACCCCTTGCGAGGAAGTTGTAGACTGTGATGAGGTCCCCCCTCAGCCTCCTCTTCTCCAGGCTGAACAGGCCCAGTGACCTCAGCCGTTCCTCGTACGTCTTCCCCTCAAGGCCTTTCACCATCTTCGTAGCCCTCCTCTGGACACTCTCCAACAGTTTCATGTCCTTTTTATACTGTGGTGCCCAGAACTGCACACAGTACTCGAGGTGAGGCCGCACCAGCGCAGAGTAGAGCGGGACAATCACCTCCCTTGACCTACTAGCGATGCCGTGCTTGATGCACCCCAGGATACGAAAACCAAGTGAGGAGCATGTGAGAACCAAGCACAGGAACACTGGCCAGAACCAACACCAGAGGATTGAAACCAAGCCAAAGACACCACAAACAAGCTACTCCTTACTGAATAAAAAAGTCTGAGCAATTTCATATTAAGAAAAAATTGTTTCAAATGATCTCAGAAGCAAGTGCAGTCTGGCTTCTACTCCAGGAAAAGCAAACTGCCAAAGCCCTTGGAAAAAAATGGGGAGAGAGGAGGAAGAAGAAAAAGAAAAACAAAAAGAAAACAAAAAGAAAGAAAAATGTAGGGCCGTATGAATATGCAAATGAGGGCATAGCATCACCTCCTTTCTCTCAAGCCCAATGGAAAGAAAACAGAGCCTCCAGATCATAATATTCAGGAAATATAAACATAGAAAAAGCAAAGGAATCGCAGGCCAAGCAGAGACATCAACATGAGACAGAGCTTCAAGCAAATGCAATCTAACAGATGAAAACACTCCCTCAGGCAGTGGGGGCACTTCCACTCCTTGCGAGGCTACTTCAGCAGAAGCTACATGTATGTTAGCACTTTCTCCCAGCTCAGTTTGGTTGGTTACTTCCTCTCTACCCTGATGCCTTCATGAATGTCAAGCCTTAAAGCCACCAAAATTCTTGTGTTTTTCTCAACTGTTTTTCTTTTGCATATTTGCGAAGAGTTTTGGGCTAAAAAGAGTGGAAGGGAGAAGGACCTTAAAACGTCAGTACATATCACTTAGATATATCATAACGAAATACTTTGCTAAAAAATGGCAATGCACAAAATGAAAGCTTTAGAAATTTTCTTTCTTATTTGCCATTTTTCTGTCAAAAATTGTCTATGCTACAAAATGGTTTTGATACATTTAGATGACCTGAGAAAAAATATTTTTCAGGTCCAAATATTTTGTGTTGACTCAAACAGAAATTTGAATCTTTTTTAGCCACCAGAAAATACAAAAGAACAGCTACGTTTCTTTCTTTCGTTTCTAACCCAGTCACACCTCCCTTTCCATTTCTTTTGAGGATGTCATTGATTGATCAAGGATGATGGACTGGATTCTTGATAAGGCCTTGTGATAGAAGTATTTAATTACTACACTCGTTCTTTAAAGCTCATCTTCCCACAGGAGCTCAGCTATCATCTGAATTAAGATAAGGGTATTTATTGTCAGCAACCAGGGGCAACACATCCCCACAATCAATGAAACGCTCACAATGAAATGGACACAAGTACACACCAGCAGGGGACATGCCCCAGAAATCTCAAAGCGAGTGGCAAGCAGGAGTGGTTCTGACCACAAGAAATGTGGTTCTGGCACCAGCTCTGCAAAGGAAGGAGGTAATGAATCACAAGGTGTAGCCATACCCTAGGTGGTTTTGGATCTCTATAAAGCTGGATTATAACCACATGTTAAGAAGATTAGAAACTTTCCAGCAATACTGAGTATTTTTGAGTTGTTGCACCTTCTCAGCATTGTGTTTAAAGCATGCAAAAGCACCTTTACTGCTTTTTCTCATCTGCCCTTCATACTCTCAACGAGGCCCCATAAGCCTGCACAAAGTCCGTTATAATATTCCTCTGTCTATCAAACCCTTCAGAAGAGTTACGCAGTTGGTGTGTAAAGCCTGCTGCCTACCATGCTGACTAATGTTGTCTGATTGTTCCCGAGTACTCCCCCGTTAGTCCATCTGTACCCATCTGCTGCCTTTTGTCTTCTAATTAAAGTGTAACAACTTTGGGGTAGAAGCCCCTTTCTGGTTAGCTCTCATGCAGCTCCCTGCAGAGCAGAGTCCCAGGTCCATAACTGGGTGCTGGGGACAGTGATGACAACACACAAGAAGTAACTGCACGTAGAAGCAGCAAAGAGGAACAGTGAGCTCCTCACTGTGTGGCACAGGCAAGTCAGCTGGAAGAAAGCCCCAGACTAGAGCTGTCCTCCCAGAAAACAAAGGCAAGATCAGCCTTCTTTCTCCTCCAACTGGACAGTTTTACAGCACCAGTACACCAGCCATGGTCCTTAGGGTTGCCCTGTCCAAGGAGTCAGGCTGGCAACCCCAGTAAAGGTCAGACAGCTGCAAGCACTCAGATCAGCTCTACCAGCATGGGAATGATAGGCAGCATCCCAATACTGACTGTGCTTAATAAAGATCTCCATATTTTCTAATATCTGATTTGCACTAAAGGACGAGGTCTCTCCAAGAAGCTGTCATTGTTTCAATGTAAGTATTCCCTCTGGTAGCCAAAGAGTAGAGCCTGGTGGAAAAGAGCCAGAATATTTTTCTGCAGGCTCATGAATCATAAAAATATACTTCAAAATTCAAGCAAACAAAGTCAGGAACTGCTTCAGCAAGAGGCAAAGAGAGCAAACAGCTTACACTGTTGTATGGTTAGGAGGGGGCATCCAGCAAGTCTCTCTTTGGTCAAAGAGATGGACTAGCTCATTACTGCAGGCCGCAGTAATCTAATCTAACACTCTGATACAATCAGTCAGCAAAGATACCATTTGATAAGAATGTCCACAAGATTTAAGTTGGAGGCTTTTTCAGAAAGATCATTGCATTTTTCACCTAATAAGGAAAGCTTTGTGTCGCACTTGCAGCTGCCCTTTTCCTTAAGAGTCAGTGTAAGATTAACATGGCCATAATTAGCCATAAATCCATACAGTAGTTGGATCCTGGACAACTGTGAGAAGCCAGTCCAAATCCTGGCAGTGGGTGCAGCATAGGTGCATGAGTAAAGCCATCTGGTTGTCTGACTGAATCAGGGTCATCAACAAAGCTATCAGATGTGACCTAGATCAGGTATCTAAGGGACACTTGCTTGGGAGTGGGGTATCCATAAAATATGTATTCTTTGATGCAAGCCTGCTGTCTAATGAGAAGCAAGGGATTCAGCAAATTTTGATCTCTTAGAGAAATGTCCAGAAAAAAACACTCCAGAAATAAGGGGGCAAATGCATGTACAGAGTCCCATTCTAATTTCAGCTATGTGTGCTTAAATCCAGAGTGATCCATCTGCCCTAAGTGAAGCTATATCCTTCTAAAAACTGGTTCTATGGGAACAGAATCAGTCACTAAATCTGAGTAGGTTTAAGCAAACTCCTATGCCATTTCTCTTCAGGGACAATGAGTCATAAATCCCCATGTACACAAGGAAATTAGCAAAACAAGACTGATTGGCAAAAACAATCCAATCTTGTCTCACCATAAAAGGAACTGGTGGGATAAAAAACATTTCCATTGTGAAGTCCATGGACATCAAGATGCCAGAACTCGGCACACAGAGTAGAACCTGACCCAAGAAAAAACTTCCACCCCAGTGAAAGAAGCATATCTGTGCATGCCTGTATAAGTGATCAGAAAAGGTTGCTCAGGTGGGCACCAGATAACTCAAGGAGGAAACTGCCTCAAACGACCTAGTCATCTTTCCAAAGGCAAGGGAGGGCCTTCAGAGAAGATGCTTACATTTGTACAGCTGCAGATTTCACCTCACAGCCCTACATGCTTGTTCCTCTCTTATTTTTAAAGAGCCTTCTTCAGCACATGAAATAATTAAATAAATCAAAATCCTTCCTTCTCTTGGGCAACTTGACATACACATGATTCATACTGGTTCTTCATGAAGTGGCCAGTACCACACAGATTCTTACTAAAAGCCAAGAATACCAACCAGATTTTCAGTCCTCTTCTCTCCTTCTCTGTTATTTCTGCCACTGGAACACTGAAGGAAATGACTGTGAACACTTATTTTAATGTGCAGAAAGACTCGAGACTAGGCCTATACATCTTTTTCCTTAACAGAGGATAATTCTCTCTTTGAGCTTGTGATTCACAGAGAGATGCTCCCAAACAACATTTGTCACGGTCACTACTGTCTCCTGGTCCCACAGAAGCAGGTGGTGTCTAGTTTCTTACTGCTCTGAAGGCTGCAAAACTATCAAAAGCTACAGCCTCTTTAGCATCTCTGTGGCGTTCATCAGACCTCCAAAGCTGCAGACTCCTGGAGGTGACATGTGCCTCCATAAGGGCTTTTGTTTGCGGCCATCAAACAGCTGCCTGATCATATAAAAGGTACATGATAAAGGATGCAAAAACGATGTCCTCACCAGGTGAGGATTGAAGTTTTTGCTGATCAGTCTATCCATGACCTAGATTTTCCTTCCTATCAAACAAGAGGGCTCTTATGAGACACTCTTTGGGTTCATCTTGCTCACCTAATCACAGAAATGTAGGCTGCCAGAGAACCACATGAGATCATTTACTGCATTCTTCTGCTCTGAAGCAGGACAGGATAGAGACAGAAAAATACCGAACAGTGCAGGGTCTGTGTGTCCTCCAGCAAATGAGCCTCACCAGCAAATGAGCCTTGCCGTGTCTCACCATGCTAATGATTAGACAGCTCCCTACATCTATAACTGAACTATTTCTGCTTGAAAATTTAGCAAGATTTCTTCTTCATCCTACTCACTGTGGACACAAAAGGCAACTGGCCATGAAGTCCTTTGTCAACAATGTTTTAGATGTCCAAAGATGTATCTTTTTCCCCTTTCTCTCTCTCTCTTTTTTTTTTTTCTTTTTTTTTTTCCTAGATAAAACAAATCTTATTTTTCCATTTTACTTTCCTCAATCCTTCTTCCTTCCTGTGGCTCCCTCCTACATCCTGAGGGAACCTTTCCTGAGCACAGATGTGCATAACACATCTCTGTGGTAAGCAGGGAACAGGGTCACACAAGTTCATTGATTTAGAAATTCACCTTATGTGGACTACAACCCAGGCTGAACACAGCTCTGGAAAGCCCATGTGGCAGCAAGCAGTGGGACCACTTTTCACCCTGTTGCAAGGTGGCGGTCATTGAGACTGCCAACAGAATGTCACAGCAAACAGCCTCATTCCCAGGGAGCACTAACGTGTTTAGTGGTGTAGGGGAACAGGCTAGGAGCAGCCTGTCTGTGAACTTGTAATCATGGCTGCACCGATGGCTACAAGAAGCGGAACAGATGCTACTAATTGATTTTCAGGAGTTCAAAAGTCAGACACTGATAATTACAGGAGCAGCAGGCAAACATTTCATCTTCAGAAGGGGTGAGGGTTGGTATGGGCAGAGGATTAGTACATGCATCAGGGAGAATGAAGCTTTCAGCATAAGCTTCCCATCTGTCTCCTCTAAGATGTTTTGTAGTGGTACCCTGGACAAACCCATCATTTAGGGCTTTGCATACCCAGCCAGGAGCAGGAGCTACTGGGTTATTCATGCAAAAAGATGCCCTGGGAAACTTGTAAATCAAAGGGATCTTTTGGGCAGCACAAGAGGTTGCTGTCATTAGCATGTGGAGAGGTGCTCCAAATCCCCAGTGACACACCAGAGGGAAGAAGCAGAAAAGCCTCAGCAAAATGGAAAGGCTGAGATCAACCGGGCGACAGAATTGATACAAAACTCACAATTCTCCTATGTTAATCATTATGCTTTGGAAGGGAAAAAGAAAACAACAACAACAACAACAACAAAAAAGTGTTTGATGGGTAGAAATTAAAGCAGAGAAAGAATCTCAAAGAAAACCTCAGAGAAAGTGAGGTTTGTGTCATCCCCAAGGTCACTGGAGGAAAGGGAGGCAGCAGAAAGGAGGAGCTGAGAGCTAATGGGACATGACTGCTGTGCGTTGCCTCAGCAGAGAAGGTGGATACGAGCAAAAGCTGGAGAGAAGCACCTGCCAGCTCTCACAAAAAGATCACGGACCCCAAAATATGTCATCATCATATGTGGAATTATAGGAGAGTAGAGGAGAAAGGCAACCAGTAAAGAAACTGGGTGAAAACTATTCCTACACAAAACACCACAGACAAAAAAATTAGTGCAGTGCCTAGCCTTTGGCTCACCTTACAAGACCTCTGGCCCCAGCTCATTGCTGTATTGAGGCAGGGCCATGGGGTAGATCTCCTTCACCAGTACTCACATGCCTGTCCCTCTATACTCAATACAACAGAGGCATCCAAGCACCCCAAAACACACCTAGACTACATATGGCCAATGAAGCAAGAGCTCTACTAATCAGCTAATTAAAAGCTAGTGAGAGAAGGCATGTAGCCTTCTGCCCCTAAGGAACAGTTATGCCAAGAAGTGAATGAAGCACAAAACATTTGTTATCATGAGATGAATCGTTACTCGTTGCTGAAATAGCAGAAGACCTTGGGATACTGCCCCTTTCCAGAAAATGGTTCTTCCATGATTGTCAGCTCTACAGGGCTTCAGTCTGTCTGAAGGACACAAGAGATTTGTCAGCATTAGGATCTGGGGACAGCTGTAGCTCTTCTGGAAAATGAAATCCTGTTCTGAAGTAACTGGTCCTTTTTTCAAGATTTTTCTTTCCATATTGGGATGAAAAATCAAAATCTCGGCAAATTTCACAGATCTGAAATATGGTAATAGGTTCATTTACTGTCTGCATCTTTGCTGCTCAGAAAATGGAAGGCTTCATGCCTGTTGTAAAGCTTTCTTTATATATATATACATACCCCATGAGACATACACCTCCCAATCTATTTGCCATCTTTCAAGAATCATCTGCACCACCCCATACAGAGCAGAAAATTGTGCCATTTAATACAGAGGAGACTAATAAAAATGATCAGAAGACTACAAAACATGACCTACCAGGAGACTGAACAAATTCTTGTTTAATCTACAGCAGAGACTGGGAGACAACATGATAGAAGCTTTCAAACATACATATGGAACATAAAAAGAGAAAGAGAATAAACAATTCTCTGTGTCCACAAGGGAGATGCCAAGTAGTAATGGGCTTAAACCGCATTCAGGGAAATCTAGGGTAGGCGTTAGAAAAACTTTCCAGAGTAAGGAGAAAGAAGCCATGGAAGAGATTGCCTCAGGATTTCACGGAGCATCGAAGGACTCTCAGAACAGGTGAAGCAAACATCTGTCAGGAATAATTTCAGTCTAGCTGATCCTTCCCTTGGGCAGAGGGAGGAACTAAATGACCTCTTGATGTTCCTTCCAGGCACAGCATCTGATAATGGATAAAAGTGTGCAGCGATGTAATTAAAGACTGAGCTATTGTGAAAGCACACAAGTGGACTGAATCAGTGTTTCTCATGCAGCTGCTTTCATCCTTCATCTCCTACTGCCTTAGTGTTTGGGAAACTCCCATTCTTTGTGCAGTTTCTTCTGTGTGTTACCTAGAAGGTGTTAGGACCAAACACCTTGCTAATTTAGCAAAAATAGTGAGACTTTGGATGATTTTACGCTGCAAAGCAATGCACTTACAAACTTATTTGGATTGTGTGCTAATAATATATGAATAATTTATGGTTTGTATCATGGCATTGCCTGGGAGCTGCTGTTAATGGCCAGCATTCCACTTTGTCTGACTCTGCAAACATGGAACAAAATTATGATCATTGCCACAAAGGGCTGTTTCAACCTTACATTTTAATGCTTGCATTTCAGGTGAACGGAGAAAATTAAGAACAAGGCTATGATGCACCAGCTATGAAATGTATTTTTCTGTGATCAGAGCATGATGGAGATGACTTCTGTGTTTTCCAGGAAGAAAACATTCAAACACCTCAGTTTGATTATAACAATCTGATCTTCCCACTGAGTGGGACCCCACTTCAAGGTAAAACATTTGTGTTTAAAAAATGCTAAGGGCTTTTCATACAACTAATACCATATCTCATTATGGTCTCATTTCAGTCCAGCTTCTACAAAATGAAGAGCTGTTCTGGCTTAATGCACACCAAGTGGTCCCCATAGACAGCAGGGTTCAGGCAGGTCCTAGGTCCAATCCCTACCACTCAAGCTCACCAGCATCTCTTCCACTAATTGTCTGGCTCAGCTGAGAGACCCCAGATATTCTCTCAGAGACTGAACAGGTTCTCTTACTGCTAATGGAAGACCCTGAGCCGTCACTGAGGGTGCAGCAGGGTAGTACATGTGAGAAGCAGGATGAAAACAAGACTATGTTTATCTGTGCCTCCTCAGAGGCCTGCAATGCATTCCAGCAACCAATTGCCCACAGGCTGCACTGCCAACATACCCTAGCTGGATTCATGCTGCAACTGCCTTGATTTCCTGCTATGATAGTGGAATTTTCCTGTGTGAGAATAAATCTGATGCCAGCTAGAAACAAATCCACTTTGCCTGGTGGGCTTTAGTGCAGTTATGCAAGGGGCAGAGTTTGGCATGAGATACATTCCAGAGCAGCCGGTGCAATATCCAACCAGCCTGCCTCCAAACATGTCCAAGGGTTGTCTGCACATGCTATTGCCATGCTGTATGTTTCCCCATGCTCCTGTCCCACTGAGACCTCTGCTGCCAAGTACTAATGTGATGGCTCTTCTGCTTCCTTCAACACTTGCTCCTCCAGCCCTCTTCTGAAAGCACTTCTCCTGACAGCCCTCTATTTCTTTCTCATTTCTCCATGAATTCTTCCCGACTTTAGCCATGCAGGCTTTTTGCAAGTCCATAGAGGAGACAAGCAGCCAAGGAGAGAAGGGTTTCTCTGCCTGGTGGGTCGAGGGGACATTTTTCTAAGCCATACACATGATCACATCCAGGCTGAGCTCTGCTTCATATCTGTTAAGTGCTTTGCTGAATTCTTCTAATTTTGCTCTGACTTCTCACCTCCATCACTTTTTTATATCTTATAACTACCTCGAGCTACCCCAAGCTACTTAGCTGATTCAACCCCTTTGGGAATGCTTGTTCTGAGCCTGGACCACTGACACTTATGTGGGAGGTGAAATGAACCAAAGCTTTGCACTAACACAGAAATCCACACCATTTCTAAAATGGTGGTTTAGGTTACATGCAAATTATTCAGAAATATGCAAATTTAGATCTTTGAGCAACTTGGTATGATCTCATGTACACATTCTACCTAATGCACCATCCCATTGCGAATGACAGTGGCCAGATATATCAAGCACAGTTAACAGCTGCATATTACGAAGCGTGGCTATAGCTCAGTCATAGCCATTTAGCATACACAACTTCAATGCCTTCAAGCCACGCAGAGAAGTATTTTCTGTCTCTGCCATTGAAACTCATGGCTCAAAGGAGGTCTTTTCTCTGAAAGACAGGGAAACTTATGTTCAGAGGTGACAGAAGGGAAGCTGATTAATTCTTTATGCATGCTAATGGAAAAATGTAAAGGCATCCTGCATGGAGATGACAGCAGCCTGGGTATTGGAGATACCAGTGGCCCAGGATGCAAGGAGATTGCCGACCCTTCCTGAGTGCAGAGGGCAGGAGGATTATTTGCTCAGAGCCTTCCTCTATCCTCCTCCTGTGTGGTACAGTTTGAGAATTATCAAAGATATCCTACCCTCTCCCACTTCCTCTCCTTGGTCAGAAGGATGATCACCAGCTTGGGATGCATCTGGTATCCGTCCTCACTGAATGACAGGTTCCTGCCTTCAAAGGTAACATTGATCAGGTACCTGTAGGAGAGAGAAAAGAGCAAGACGAACATTAATGCTTGAGAACTGAACCCAACACAAGAGCCTGCCTTCCTGTCTGCAGTTTGTGTTAGGACAGTAGGAGCATACTACAAACAACTGTTGTCCAGCTGGGGACAGCAGAGGAAAATCTAAAAGGAAGTGGGTGGTAGAAGCAGGACAAATACTCCAGGAACTGGGACCAAAAGTTGAGGCCGCGCCTCAAAGGGCCTACATTTCCCCCATTTAGGACCAGGATAAAGAAGTGATGTCCCATGTTGGTGCTCACTGAATTCCTGAAAGCACAAGTCACATGCATACACATGTGCCCACAGTCCTTGATTTCCCCTTTCCACAAAGGGCAGAGGGATCCATAGCAATTAGCAATGTCAACATGCTCCACAGCCTACATTTTGCTCACTGTCCAAGGGGGATTTCACATTGCATTTGAGGACAGCGATGGCCCACAGGTAAAGTAGTGGGTACAGCCTCCCCTGCTCAAACATCGAGGCAATGATGACAGAAGCTGCAGTGAGCAGAGGAATGAGCACCTGTGAGTGCTCTGTCCGTATTAGAGCCAGCATGCCTTACGGGGCCCAATATGATCCTCTCAAGCAGCTTAGGAATAGGGCCAGGGGATGCTGGGGTAGCCCAGTGAACGTCCTTTTCCCTAGGGACAGAGTCATGCCATGTACTCTGCAAGATCAAACTACAGGGTGATCAGCCCTGCAGATCCCTGCAGCCAATATTAACGATTCCCTTTGTCTGGAAAGGCTCCGTCGCTTCTGTGCAAGGCACCCCGCTTTGGGCCATCTCATGTCAGCTGTACAAATGGACTATTAAACAGTCCAGGCTTCAGTCTCATTTATCCTCAGGCCTCTTCACTCAGCTCTGGCAGTGGGGAAGACCTTTAAGTGGACCAAGATTACAGCTACACTCATTTCAAGGCCTTTCTACATTGTGAGAGCATGTTGAAGCGGTGTTGCTGTAAAAGAGAATCAAGTCTATTGTTTTCTTAACTGTCAGACCATCCAGAATGACACTGTGGGGAAGAGGGGGAGGCAAATACACATTTCACAGTTCATTGGCTTATAAGACATCTCCGTGGCACTCTGACAGTTTCCCCTGTTCATATATTTCACTTCAATTCACAATCCTGTTGCATGAAGTAGATTTTGCCTTTATACACCTGCTCTAGCACCAGTAGTATCACATCACTGTGAGAAGCAGAGGTGACTGAGCTGCCTGCAGGGCTAGCCCCAGGACATTGCCCACCCCTGCTTCGCCCAGTTCTCCTAAAATTACACAAGCAACGTTTCCATTGCAGACATGAGAGGCTATTCTGCTCTATTACACCACAACAATAGGAAATATTTCCTGATTCCTAGCTTCAGTTTGTCCCTTGTGAACTCCATGTGAACCAATACCAGGAGGGTGGGAGAGGGTGGCACTCAAATTTCTGTTCTTTCAAGGGGTTCACACATTCCACCCATCTGAACACAGCACAGAGAAACCCCTACTAATGTAATAAAGCCTTGGTTAACAGGCAAACATCTTCAAACAAATAGAAAAGTGGATCAAGATTCGAGCTGCTTCCTTTTCCCAAGTCCACTAACCAATGAAACTCAACCACTATTTCTCCATACACGCTGTGACCTTCAGGGGATGTGTGCAGTGTAAGGAACAGCCATATGGGAGCCTGGGGTGAAACACTGCAACAGACCTATCTATTTTCAAAGGCAGACTATTTGGCATTTTCCAAAAGCCAGACCCATTCAGGACCCAAACACTGAGCAAACCCCAAATCATCAGCCACCTGGAAAATCTTAGCCATGTCACCGTTTGTAATGGTGTAAAACAACCAATGATAGCATCACACATGCTCTTCTGGCTCTCCCTTCCCAGCTGTTTGCATTACTTTGGTACAGTGAGTGCCAGACATAGACCGCCATGGGCATGTGCAGCCTAACAAACCTACAAAGGGCTTTGGCACTGAGAAAGACCTTCCAGGGGACCAAGATTACAGCTACACCCCTTTCATGACTTCCCTGCACTGGCAAGTCATGTTAACAATGAAGTTAGGAGTTAACAACGAAGCAAGGCTCTGAACAGATGAGGATGCCATTAGCATGATGGGAATTGCAGCTTTATGTGTCAGTATTTAGAAAGCAGTGCCAATATCTAATTAAACAAACAGCAATATTAGACGGTTCTTGGTCCTCTTTCCCTTCCTACCCAAGAATGATGCCACTGTGGGAATCTCCCTTGCACAGCCTGACAAGAGTTCACATAAATCAGCATAAGAGATGACACAAGAGGGTGTCATTTCTGTTCATTTTCCACTGGAAAGATTAGAACCACTAATAATAATCAAGGAGGGATCATCAGTGCCTCCGATCCTTGGAGCTGCCTTGAGATTTACACTTAAAGCAGCACTAAAATCCCTCACTTCGCACCTTAATGACTGAAATTAGCCTCCAGATTTGGTACAATAACTCTTCAGAGGGTTTTCTCTGTAACCCATTAGCAACATGTTTACCAAAGTTTGAAGGAGGAGAGCAGAAAAATCAGCTCCCCCTGCAGCTTTCCCACATTCCCATAGATCACAGGGTCTTAAACCCTAGAATTCGGGGCAAGTGGCACCCAAGGAGTTGCTGGGCTTGCTCAGGTGCACTGGGCTCCATCCATCCTCCCTCCAAGAGCCCAAGTTGGTGCTGGGCAGCAGCAGTGGGTGGGTCGTGGGGGCATGGGCTTTCCACAGTGAGCTGAAGGCACACATGAACAAGCAATTTGCACAGCCATGGTGGCTACTGGCTATTCTATCAGGGATGCCAGATGGGCCTGGAAGGTAGGTCAGGGAGTGGGACAGGGGCAGGCTGGAGCCAAAGCATCAAGGCTTGAAGGACTCCCTGGCAGCGTGCTGCAAGGCAGACCTGCTTGGATGGCTCTGCCCTCCATCACTGGTATGCCAGCATGATCACTGCCTGTTCTGGCCAGGGGGATTTATTTCGTCCCTACAGCCTACACGTGCAGCAGTCCCTGGAGAGGCAGCCGAGGGGCTAGGAGACTCCCTGACACATCTGCTCTAAGCCACACTGTGCTGAGGCACAGCATGGAGGCAATGGGCTATGTTCGTGGGTGAGGTAACGCAAGATGAAGCTGTGCCTGTAAAACGCAGCGAGGGCTTAATTTGTGATTTCCTGAGTGTATGCAATTCCGAGATGGAGAGAGAAAGAGAGAGATTATTTTAATTAATTTCATTTGCTAGAATCACCTTTCGGCAAAGATTTTTGCTTGCACAGGTGTTTCTGAAGCCACTTACTGCAAGCACAGAAGGGTCCAACCCCTCCCCAGGCTGGCGGAGGTGCAGTAGCCACAATCCCAGCACAGAGCCGCATGGGAGCAAGATGCACATAACATTTGCAGAAGCAGAGTGACATTGTGAGTCCCATGGTACAGATGAGCAGGCAGGAACAAAGCAGGATGGGACATGTCCTTGGGCACAAAGCAAGTCAGGCTCAGGGGGACTGGGCTCTGTACTCTGACCATTAGGTAACATCACTCATCCTAGATGTGAGGTTGTCAGCCCTGTGAGCGAATGAAAAGTGTTTCCAGAGCTGGTTGGCATAGGAAATAGAGCATTAAAACCATATCAGATGGCCAATTTAGGACCAGCAGAGAGATTATGACATTTTAAATGGTTTCAGCTAGTGATGGGGAAAGCCTGGAGAGGCAAATGTGGAAGGCTGAGGGAATGTGGGGGGAGGCAGGGAGGGTGTTAACTGAGTCTTTCTCTGCCCTAGAGACAGCTTTGAAGGGGATGCATTTGAAATTAGCACAAACCGCTCCAACTTCTGCCTCCAGTGCACTGCAGGGAATCAGCTCCTCCTGAAGCTACTGAGCGTGTGGGCAAATTTGGGCAATGCCTTGGTTCAGTCCATAGCGCTCCCTGCCTCACATGCGCACACGCACACACACGTGTGCATGCACACGCACTCCCTTGTGCCCTGTCAGTGCTTGTTACACTCCGATACGACAAGCGTTCTGCCCGAAAAGGCATGATTATCCTAACATCGACCGCCTCCCCGAATAAGACAGGTCATATAAATAAACCAGCCTCTCCACTGTCAGCATCAGGGAGTCGTCTCTGCAGCCCAGCACACAAATAAGGAATAAAAGGAGAAATGGAGTGCAGGTGGAGGGTGGGGATGAAAGGCGACAGGATACCTTTTCCAGAGAGGATTTGCAGGGTAAAAGGCAGATGGAGATTGTTGCAGGATACAGGGAGGGGGACACAGACTATCATCAGCCTCTTTGGAAACTCACAATGTGAAACACTGAGGCCAGTTCAGCAGCATAACAGCAGTGAGGGGGAAGCAGTGCTAGGCCTTTCCCCCCAAAAATCTGCATGGTAAAATAGCCTTTTTATTTCATGACAGACAGGATTAAACAGCCACTGGCGAGAGGTGCCAGCAATGGGCGCAGTTGCCTGCCCAGCCCCACCTCATGCCCAGGGAAGAGCATGGATGGTGCATTGCTGCATCCCAGCACATGTGCCCCACAGCTCCAGGGCACATTCACTGCCTGCTGCAGCTCCTGCCTGCCCCACACACCTGCTGCTGGACCAGGACAGACAGACAGAAAGGTGGGTGGGCTCAGTGGACAGGCAAAAGGGGGCTTAGGACCAGTGTAGTTATCTACAGATGGGAATTCTGATCTTCAGATGGCATGGGATTGACAAACACAGGTTTAACCAGCACTAATTCCACTGTTAATAGCTTCTCTCATCTGAGAGACTGAAATAGTGTAGTTTTTTTTGTAATGAGAAAACTGCAACTGATCCCTTCAACTTCTAATTTAAACCTCCATTCTCCAAACCCATGGGAAGCTTAAAATAATGCAGATATTATTTCTCCCTACTGTTGCTTGGCAGTTCTGTGGCTGCCTGTGCCTCAGAGGACAGCCAATATACGCACCGCAGCCACCCAGACCCAGCTGCGAGCACATGAGGTCCCTCAAGATAAGGCAGTCCAGAGGGAACACTGAATCCAATTGCTCATTCCCAAAAATATGAGAATAGGCTCTTCATGGGCCCTCAGTCAGACTTCCCCACCCCTGATACTGAGCCTGGCCAGGGCTTTCAAATGCTGTCCCAAGGCTCCTTCCCCTGTGCTGCTCCTGCTGCTGCGGTGCTCGTGGAGCTGTGTGAGGCGGGCACATCTGGCCACATCCGTGTAACATCTGGCCAGTGTCAGGTATGATTTACAGTGAAAAGATTCCACGCAAAGGGCATGAGAGCAGCTGATTTAACATAATAAGGGGCATGGACTCTGTTCTTTCTGCGATTATGAGAACAAATTCAAAACAAAATAGACCAAAAAAAAAAAAATAGAAGCAGCCACTGACTGGAAAAATTAAAACTTAAAGGAATAGCATCTCGCTCTTTTTAATTTGCTCCTTTCTCACTCACTGTCAGTGTTACAACTGACTCTGGGGAGATTTGCTGCAAGAAAAAAAGCTAGCGTAGAAAAACAAGACCAAACAAATTCCAAAATACGCAGGTATCCTACAGCAGAAAATCTGTCCAGGCTCCAGCCATTTTGTGCTGCTGAGAACCAACCTGACCAGTAGGCTTAGAGAAACACAGAGAGCTTGGGATTGTTTTCATTAAGCAAAGAGGTTAGGAGAGCAACTAGATTAGGAAATATCCCTCAGGCTATAAGATAACAGAGGTATAAGAGATTAATATGGTTCCTTCTTGCTGTCCACAACTTTTTAGAAGAGAAGAGGACACGTACTGGGCAGGAGTAAATATTCAGCTGATATCAAAGGCGTGATACTGTTTGGTCTGCTGAGGTTCTGGCCACTCACCTCTAGGAATGTTGAATTTTCTCAGTGTTTGCTTCTAACCTGTGAAATATCTGTTTCTGGTGGAAGAGAAATTTCTGTTGATCTGCCTTAGCTGTTTCTCCATCATATTCTGCAAAGTTGTTTTGAAAACAACTTTTGAAATGTACTTGTGTGCTGAAACTTCCCAGTAACACCTTGCATATACAGTGGAAAGGTGAAAATTTTTCATCATTTCCCCCTCTTAATCATAAATGAAACGGTACTTACACTTTCCCTCCCATTTCATCTATTTATCTGCCATGAATTTGTCACTTCAGAAAGACTCTGAGCTGACAGTTCCTGGGGACTGCTAATATATCTATCTGCAGAATGTGCAGGGAGCCAGAGCAATGGCAGGGCCACTTTCCTACATGCATTGCTTGATCCTAATGAGTCAGGACCATTCCTGAGGATGAGAAGTTCACTTTCCACAGCCTATGCAGTCCAAGCTCCCTCCTGAAAATACTAAAAGGAAAGTCAAGCACTGCATCACAGGATTTTGCAGCACAGGCACCTGTCCGGTCACGAAGTGGGGATCACTACCCCACACTGGGAACTTGGGGTCAGCTCCAACCTAGGGCAGAAATGACACTAATGATGCTTAGGTGAAAGGCTGTTTCTTCAGTGAGCTTCAGAGTTTTCAAAACAACCTTTTTTTTCCATGTACATAATACTATCAAGGACCTGATCTTGTTTGCTTTTCATCCTCTGCAGTCAGTGTCTTTAACAGAAAGGGAGAAAGAGATGGTGTCCATCAGGTCCCGTGGCATTTCACACCCCTTTACCAGGGTGCTGCTGACACTACATCCTTTAAGTGCTAGGTCACTTGAAGGAAATACAGGTATAGGTTAGGATGAGGTGACCTGTTTATGAAGAAAAGGGAAGGATAGATCTTCATTTCCCCCATTTGCTATGTCAGTCCCAGCAATATCTTGAAAAGTCAACCAAAGCCAAATTTCTCTCACACACTTCCTGACTAACCTATTTTGACAAATGCCATGGCCAGAAAAATTATCTATCAAAACCACCTTTTTAATGGGAAAGGGGGATAACAACTTGGCAACAACATTTTCTCATGAGGAGGTTAGCATTTTGTCAGAAGGACAGAACCATGAGATCTGAAAACTGTAATGACATTGGACAGAAAATGAAGCTCCTGGCATGGTTGTGCCCTCATACCGTCTTGTCCATTGTGTGACACCTTCTACCCTTTCTTTTTTTGGACTAGAGTCCAAATGCATGTAATGCGCCACCATGAAAAAGTCCTGCAAGGACTAGCACTACCTCAGCTAGGGAAGGGATATCACTGGAAATTCAGTCTGTTCAATTTTCTAGAAAGAGAAATAGGAGCATAAAATTCCCATGCTCCTAATCACGAGAGAGAGCAAATAGGATTTCCATGTCAAAATATTCCATTTTAAACCCAAAATATTTGATTTACAACTTTTGTTCAAAAACTATCAATTTTGCTGGCAAAATGACACAATCCCAACTAGCTTGAGAATACACCTCTACACCTTCTGGCCTCACTGGAAATAAAACTGAAACAAGGAAAAATATTAAGAACATATTCTGGTTAAAGCTGAAAACACCTATAAATCTCAAAGGAAATCATCCTCTTCTCAGAAAGTTTTTTTAACCAAAAAGCTTTGATAAAAATAAATATACTTCTGAATTGACTCATCAAACCTTTAAGTAATATAAAATAGCTAATAGAAAATAGCTTTAAGGTCAGAATTGTTACAGTGACTGGATAAAATAAAAACTAAACATTCAGACCAAAGTTGTATCAAGCCACAGAGCTTTACTGAGTTACTGAACTCCTGCCAATTACTGATTAAGTATATTATTTTTAATTTCCACATTTTCCTGTCCTTCTTTATTCATGAAGAATGGTAACATACCACTTTTCTCCAAAGCAAAAACATTGGAAAAAATATTCCAAGGTATTTCTCCTGTCAGAAAGGACTACCAATCTGCTGTGATAGATTTACATGGGGCAGTAAAAGCACAGAAAATTACATTTGTCAGAACAGCTGACAATAGGTCATAATTAGGTCTTGGCATCTACCTAACAGGTCACTGATGGAAGCCATACTGCTAGGAACAGTCAAATACTGAAAGGTTAAGCACTGTCGTTCAGATCTGTTTATCCATCTTAGGGCATAGTCATACAAACATTCATAGGACAAGCAGTCATAGGACAGAAGTCACATGGGGCTCTTCACCTTGTGATTTTTCACCCAGGATGATTGTTTGTTGATCTTTCTTAATCTGTACTGCCTTAAAAAATATCCCTGTTGAACTGCTGGCCTCATACAGTGAATTTAAACACATAGACAACAGCCTTACTTCTTTCTCTTAATCATTTTTGGTCTAGATAGCTGTGGCCAAGTGGCCAAGTGAACGTACATCTCAACAGCCCCTTTCATTGTCTGAAGGTGAATTGTGTGCTAGAAGTTAACCATAAAGATATCTCCGTATGTACCTAGAGTTCATTCCAGTTTCTGTTCTGGAAGTCAAGACCAATAAATGGGTGAGCACACCAATTTTCCTCTTGAGCTTTCAGGACTTTCTTGTTTGCAGAACCTCCCCCCAGATCTGCCTGAGAGATCCCCCTCACTGCTGCCAGAAGCAAAGCAAGGCTAAAGTAACCGGAGAGATTGAAATAAATCCATTTATTATATTCTTTTGAACAGCAGACTAACTTAACTTTTTTGGCCCACTAAAAAATTCCGTTACTTGATGTTTATTGAGTGTTGAAAGCATCCAAAGTGTTTGCAAGAACAGAAATATCAGCATAGTTCAGCTGGAAGGGACCTACAGAGATCATTAGGTCCAACTGCCCGACCACCTGAGTGCTAACCAAAAGTTAAAGCATGTAATTAGGGACATTGTCCAAATGCCACTGGAGCACTGAGAGCCATGGGGCATCAGCCACCTCTCTAGGAAGCCTTCTCCAGTTTCTGACCATCCTCATGGTAAAGAAATTGTTGTTTAGAAAATTTAGAAAAATTTCTTTAGAAAAGAGTGAATTTGTGGCATTTATAAGAGAAGAGTCATTGCCTGGAAGGACACTTGGTCTGAAAACTGGATTTTCCTCAGTCCATAGCAGTTCTGCCAAGACGGCACCCTATTTGTTTCTCCCTTCCCCATCACATCTCCCAAGGGGAATAGATTAAAACAAACAAACAAATGATCACCCCTGTCAGTGACCGTGGAGGGGTTCATTTGAATTCTGCTGCTCCTCCTTTGTCAGAGGAGCTGCTCTCTGCTCACTCCCTCTCCCTTCCCTTTCTCTCCTCCGTGGGTTGATGTTTCCATGGAAACATGTTCTTTAGTGCCACTGAAATTACATCGCATTTAAAGCATTAACCCTTCCTTGGGCTGAGGAAGGTCTCAGAACAATTTGAATCTTTTTTTTATTTTTTTCCCTCTCCTTTAAACTTCCTTGTGATTTTTTTTTCTCTTGCAGCATTAGGGAAACCTCATTCTTCCTGAGGAGACCTCCCAGCTAGCATTTGTCTGGCGAGGGGCACAGGATGCATCAGCACTGGGATAGCATCTAATTTAAGATTTCTATTATCTTTTTCATTTATTTTTACACAAAACCATTAATGCATTTCTCTCCACACAAGCCACAAATGGGGAAAATGCTGCAATAGCAAAGAAACAGCAAGCCAGCCACAAGCTGGCCCATGGGAAGAACACAGCTCTAATTAATGCCAGAGTCAAAGCACTGAAACCCCTCATAGCAGCACACTGAGCAGTAGCTTCTTCTCTGCAAAGTGTCATAATCGCAGACCCTCACCACTCCTCCTTGAGCCTGCCTCCTCTTCCTCTTCACAATCACATCTGTAATTAGCCACTTTTGTGTTTAGCACTCCAAACACCACTGTAATGCTTGATGCAATCAGTACCCTCATCACCACCAGCACCCGTCCTTCTGCCACTGCTTCTCCACCCAAATTTCCATCTCTGACATCCTTCCATTGGCACTTTAATGCCAGCCACCAGCACTTCCAACAAAGCCATTGCGAAGGTATTGCTGTCTTCCTTGCACCCAGCTCGATCATACAGCCCTTTCTGTGACCCCACTGTGGGCCAACAAGGCTCTGAAAGTCAGAGAATTTCCCTCCAGGTGCTTCCTGGACCCCATGTCTCTACTCAAAATTACTCTACAGATCCTCAGCCTGGAGCCTTTGTTTAGCCTCACCCCAGTCACAGCCATAACCTCTATAAGCCCTTCCTTCACTGACAGCATCCCCTCTTCAAACACTGGGAAGACCTAAAAAGGAGATAAATACCAAGAATCTCCTTCCAGTATTTTGCCAGGGTACCTACATTCACGCATGCCCCCTTTCTGCTCCAAAAGTCCCATGACTTGACAATTTTCAACCCCCTTTTATTACCTCTACCTGCACAGCTACAGGGTCCATATTCCCTTCTATCATCTATTTTGGGTTGCCCAACTCACACTCTGAACACTTCGAGCATATCTCACCGTTCTCAACTCTTGCCCCAAAAGTCAGAGTGTGAAGCCTCCTGCTTTGAGCTGGGTGCATATGTAGTGCCGTGAGGATGGATCAGTGTGGGAGGAGGATGCTATTCTGAAGTGAATGATAAATATGGATAATAAACTCAACCTAAGTCTTTTCTGCCTGTCTCTAGTGGGTTCCCAATATGGGAGATAGAAATATCATGGGTACATTTTGAATATGGCTGGGAAAACTGCCAAAGTCCTACTCAGAGTTCACACATTTACATCATTTATATCACATCCGACTTGTGCTTTGTATTATTAACTTTGTGGAGTGTTTTGTGATGTAGTTTGTAGTCCAGACCCTGTTAAATAAAGTTACACACCCTTTTTACCTTCCTTTTGATGAAAGGGTGATATCTGGGGCTACACAAGCTCTTGCTAAACCTAAGAGGGTGACTGTCCACTGATGTGGTTGGTCCACTCCCAGGTTCTCAAGCAGTGCTCTAGAAAACCTTTGGGGACCTTTCCCTGAAAAGTGCAAAAAGAAAGACAATATTCAACCCTAGGTCACAGGTTCTACTCCTAGCCCAGAGTGGTAGTGACAGAAGATTTTTTCTCTGCTGCTGGATGTTCAGGAACCTCTGTGAAATGCACAGATGGGGTCCACCTGGCAGGTGCCCAACACGGCACAGTGACTACTCAGGCTTCTTCCTCAGCAGTGTCAGAAAAGAGGTTGAAGACAGAAGGAGACCAACACCCCAGGTATAAGGACTGAAGAAATTATGTTAATCTAGAACAGAGTAAAGGTACATTGACAGAGGAAGAGATAGAGCATTGCTGATGCATCAAGCTTTTTGCTTTCTGCAGGACAGACAACAATCTGTGGCAGCCAAAAATCCATCGCCTTCCAGGAATTCATACAAAAGAAGAGGAGTTACAATGACCCAACACTATGACTTTATGGCTTCATAAATCAATAATTTTTCCAACAGTCTGAAAAGACTCTAGGTTATACTTTATCACCTACTCCACATGCCCTATTTAGACTGTGACTATTATGGCATCTGAGGCCAGACAAGCAACAAATGACTCAGATACCTGATACACGCTGACAAAAGGGAAAGGTAACCACAATGTGCATGTCAGGTGTCTGCAGTACACTGTCTGAATGTAGTTGTATATATATTTAAAAAATTGCATCCTCAATGTTTCCTGAACAAGAAAAGAGAGAGAGAGAGTTAACTTCACCCCCACTTGCTGCACCTCCAGTGAAGTAAATGTGCCATTTTACTCTAGGGTTGCATTTGATTCTGAATTACTTCTCTGTTTCTTCTCTGAGAAAAGGTCAGTTTAAAGAAGTCCCAGGCATGATGCTAACATCACCTCCAATAAAAGACTCTCAGGAGGTCTGAAATAAGTACATGGTCCAAATTTGGCCTGTATTATCTGAATTCTTTCCCTCCTCCCTCCTGAACAGTCAGAGTGGGAAATCTCCCAAGAATATTTCTGTGCTCAGGAGACTTCCAAGACTCCTTGGACCTAGAAATACTGTGAATGAGCTTTTGCAACATGCATCTGAAGTTCCCAAGCCACAGTGCCCACTGCGGGAAGCCTGAACACAGCACAGATGGAAACAGCAAGTGTGCTGAGAGTGACACCAGAACATTTCCATGAAGAGTGCAACAGAGGGTCAATTCCCATGTCTAGCACCAGTCCGCAGCTCTCTTCAATTCAACCAACTAGCAGCAATGTTATGAGAGCATGCTAGCATTTATCAAAGATATCTGGGTGGGTTTATTCAAGCTGAGCAGAAACATGCACTTCACTGACTTCACCTTTGACTGGTGCTTAAGTTAACAAACTAAAACATAACTCACAAACCACACACTCAAGTCCTGACAGAATGTGGACATAGCCTGGCAGTTTGGGAATTAGCATGAGCACCAGGTGGGCTGACATGAGCTCTGGTCCTGGTCTCATTCAGTACCTTAGGCTGCATCACTTCCACATTTCTTACCATGCATATATTGTGGCAGTGCATGAGTTGTCTGCATCCCTTTCTCTTGGCAGCACTCACTATGATCATTTCAGAAAAAGCAGCCTCCAGAGGAGGCATCTTTCAGAAATCTCTCACTCCTCCTTTCACTCCAACATGACTTGTTTGCTTAAACGTCACATATCCATGCTCCAGGCTCCAAAAGATGCAGTGCCTTGAAAAAAAAAATGGTCACAGCCTCCACTGCCATGTAAGCACTTCTCTAAGCCATAACCCTGCTGGGCAACCATTGGCTGCAGCTTCCCTCTGCAGCCTCCCACCACCCTCCCTGCAGGAGGACTTCACCAAGACAGAGACTTCCCCCTTGCCCAGGGACAGGGTTTCAAAGATGCATCTAGAATCAACCCCACCAATATAGTAAGATTGAAAAGCAAACTTTTAGCACTGGAAAAGGGGGAAGGGGACATCTGAAATTCTTCGTGGATTATAATTTTTCCATGGCAACATGCTTCAGAAACAGAAGGGATGGGGAGGGGGGCGAGGAGAAGGAGAGAAGCAGAGTGCCGAGGAGGGAGCGAGGAGGGAGCGCGCAGCACTGGTACATTGCCATGGAAACCCTCTTGCATCGGCAGCCAACTGCCAAAGTCAGTCAGGATCCCAGAAACGGACTTGGAAGGGGGCCCAGGAGGGGCTGGGAGTGGCAACCATTGCCCGGTGAGACCTAAGGGTGCCCCGTCCCTGTGAACCCAGGCCCTGCTCCTCTCCCCCTTCCCTGCCAGCAGCACCACTGCTCCTGGTGCCCTCGCCCCCGCCAGACAGAGCCAAATTTGGCCCAGCTGAAGAGTGGGAGGAAATACAGCTCGGCAAGTGAAGCAACCAGGGCGGGCGGTAAGGAGCGAGGCAGAGAGGGATAATTTTTCTGGTAGCCGTTGCTTTGCTTTCCACCTTTCTGGATCGATTTGGACCACGCAGATGTATTTGTTTTCACACCCCAGATGGCTGTAGAAAGAGGATGTCACTCCTAATCACTGAAATCAAGATGGAAATGTTACTTCCCTGCAAACTTAGCTACTGAGGCAAGAAGGAAGGCTGTGCCTGACTACAATTTGGTGGGTGCCCGTTTGTGCAGGGGCATGTTGCTTTCAACTATACCTATCCCACACAGTACAGCAAATGTCCCAGCCTCCCTCGAAGATGTGACAGATATCACCACATCGTGGCCGGGTGGAGAATTAGAGGAGATTCTGCTAATGAAAATGAAGCACGCTATGAAAACGAGATAACACTGCCTTCCAAGCCTCTTCTGCAGCACTCAGAGGGCAAGCAGCTTGGTGAAATGAATGATCAGCCATTCACACCCCTTTGCACATTGTGTTTCAACAGAAGCCTTTTGCTGCCATAAGAAACTGCTAAAGACAGATTTTGGAGAAAGAATTTAAAATGGAATGGCAACTTCAATGAGCCCTTGCTAGTATTTATAGTTGTACCCCTAGGATCGAAGGGATGGATGAGTCGTTTCAGGCTGCAGACGGCTGCAGACGGCAGGAAGGAATTGACTCCTACTCCAACCACACAACTGGCTAAGCAAAGTGTGGAGGAAGATTCCCTTCTCCTGAAGCATCTGTTATCACCCATCTGAGTGCACAATGAATCAGTAGTATGAGGACAGGGCACTCTGAGGGTGGGGAGAGAAGGAGAAAAAGATTGCAAATCAGACAGCTATAAAAAAAGGAGTTGTCAGTTTCCACTTTGTCAGGGCAAAGGACATCAACCAGATAAAGAGAAAGGGTACAGTTTTCATTCTTTTAAGCTATGTGTTTGGAAAACTACTGATAGTATACCACTAATGAAGTAACTTAACTTTTAATGCAACAGTAACTCAGTATTCCCACATGTATTTCAGAGCAAAGGATCCCAAAATGCTCTGTACCATTCATCTCTCTTCGTCATGTGCACCGATGAAAAAAGGCAGACATCTTGCACGGGCAATTCTACAAGGCTCGTCAGCAAAAGAAAAATCTTTACCCTTAAGCTCCATGCACAGTACCCAACCACAGCTCTGTTGGACCACTAAGTGATTCATCTGTACACCTTTGCTTGTTATTGATATTAGAGCCCAAGCCCAGGCCACCAGACCACTTCTAAGCTATCCTCACTGCTGGTCATGTTACCTGGGATAAGGGGTACCACAATCACTGATGTCTTCAAGAACTCAACATCAGGGTGAAAATCATCACCATTGTACCAGGTTCCTACTTGGACTGTTAGTGGGACCTGAAACCAGTCACAGTTTGTGGAACAAAGAGGAAATAATAATGACCATTATGGACTTGCATAGTAAACTGCTCAATGTGCAAAAAGTCTGCGTGGGGTTAGTGTTTTTTTTTTTTTTTAATATGGACAGAGTTCAGGCAGTAACCAATACATCAAATTCAACTTGCTGTTGATTTACAGATCTCTACTGAGAAGATCCTGTTAAGCTGCTCAACTGGGACCAGCTTCAAACAGCTAAGATCATAAGGGCTGTTTCTTCTCAGGCTGAGCTCATTTAAAAAGTTGAAATAGGGTGATAGGTGTTACTCTGCAGGCCAATATGAGAGATGATATTAAGCAAGGTAGTAGGTCCAGATAAGTTCAAGTTCAGTGTCGTAGCTAGCAGTGAGACAGGGTCTGATTCAAAGCCTGGATAAGGTAATGTGCTCTGTGGGCAGGAGAAAGCTGTGAGGACTTCTTCTATGCCCTAATTCTGACCCAGTGAGCTGACGCTGTGACCCTAACTCAAAGAGGCACAAGCATCCTTCTACAGCAAACCTGGATCTTTGATTTCAGCAAAGGAGAGGACAGTACCCAATGGTCACTGCTCTCCTGCAAGGCCAGCTCTCACCCCACAACTCTCTATTGTGAGTACAACAATGAACCGTGCACCAACAAAAAGAGCTAATCCCAAATGTTTTCGCCTTGACCTCACCATCACAATTACTCTCCAGGAGATCTTCAATATAGGACACATGAGCCAAAAGTGAAAGAACCATTTCTTGTGGCACAAAATCTGGTTCCGGAGATGTTCTACTTCTGAGCTCCACTGGCAGCTCACCCCCAGCACCTCTGTTCATTATTTACTGGTCGGAGTCAGGACCAAACAGAAGCCTCTCCATGGAAGCCGGACTCCCATGGACTACCATGTCCCTGTACCTCCTGTGTCTGCCTTTCCCTTCACACAAATGATGAGTCTATTAAATATGGACCCATATCGCTTACAGGAGCTTTGCTGGCAAATCTATGAAATTGTTCTCTGTCTCTTGAAGGCGTACGCAAGAGACATTCTTCCCCCCCACCCCACTCGCCCTCATCCTCCATTGATGGATTGGGTCTGTCAGCTTGTCAGCTCTCATTGGGCACTGTTTGACATAAGTCCACATCAGGGCAGTGAAAATCTGTTTGCAGTCAGCTCTTCCAATAGCTCCTGCAAAAGAGGGGAAGCTGACCCTCTCCAAAAATTGCTGCCTATGCTGGCAATAGGAAGGCCACCGATGACAGATATGTTAGAAAACAGCTTGAGCCAGGGTGAGAACACTAAAGGTTTCTTTAGGGTCTGTTGGTGCAGAGCAGGGGGAAGGCTGAGACCAGGGAAGGGAACTTCATGGCTCTTGGATCCCACTCACAGACACTGCCAGCAAGAACAGTAGCCAGTGACTAAAGAAGATGAGATCTACACACTGGAGGTTGTGCAGGAATGCAGCTCAGTGGTGTGGGCACTGGAATAATGTTCCAAGCATCCCTGGACTCTCAAGTTGCAAATGTCATCTGTCAATCCTAGGCGCTCTCCTTCCTGAGCAGTCCTGCCAGAGGTAGCTGAGAAGGAACGGCAGAGGCTAGCTAGGCCTGCAGTGCCTCCAAAGGGTAAATTGCCATGCTACATCAAGGAGCAAGTCATTCAAAATAGGGCTTCTTGACCCCGCTTTCTTAATGTCTAAGAAAATTGCACAGTTTGATATCCCTGAAAATCCTTCTCAGAGTCTTTATAGAAAGAGAGAATTGAGGTTATGATGGCCATCATGGTGTCTTGGAAGGAAAATGTTAGATGATTAGGAACACTTAAGTTGCCACCATGACCCTCACATCTCCACTTCCCTTCAGTTTATTCTGACATGAGAAAAACCATGCAAGAATACCTGGGTTTCTAGGAAGAAGCTGAGGTGCTACAATGGGCAGTTCAGAGACTAAAGAGACTGAGTGCAGCCCACAGAGATTCCCAAGAGGAACCATTTTGGTGGGGAAAGTGGGAACTGTTTTGAAAAATTTCAGCCTTGTAGTTCCATTTCCAACAGTAAGCCCTCATTTGGCAAACACTCGCTCCAAAAACATAGAGACTTTAACCCCATTTAGCATTGCAGCCCTTGATAGGGAAAACACTTCTACAGATGAGCTCTTCAAACTGTAATTTTGTGCTCTCCTGCAACGTAAGATTTGTTTAGGCAGTAAAAGGAGAAACACTTGATTGGATTTCTATGCCTAGAAGACAAGATTCCAGATACCATCCATTTCCACCACCCCATGTTCTGTGAGGCAAGCAAATATAAACACAGCTCTGGACCAAAATACAACCGTGGCAAACTCTTAGAGTAATAGAAAAATTCAGGTTGGAAGGGACATCTGCAAGTGATCTATTATAGTCCTCCATTCAAACGAGAGCCAACTAAGATCATTTTTTCACACCTGCTTTCCAATGAAATAAACAAAGATTAAGCTATGATCACGAACTTGCTCTTCACCTATTGTTTCATGTCACAGTCACATATGTATCCTCATATACCTGCACAAAACATACACACATACACACAGAACTTTTTAGCTCCTTCAAACATGTATGAATAGAATCAATGGGACTTTCCAGTCACTCTAACAAATAGAAGAATAAAAAATAATGAACAAACAAAAACAGTAAATCGTACTGCAGTCAGGTATGATGGGTAACAAGTAGGATGGAGGCTAGGCAATATAAGAAAATGCGAGGGGCAAAAAGTGAGATTGCCTGACAGGGATGGATGAGGAGGTAGACAGTTGTGGCACAGAGAACCTCTGGATCTGTTCTAGTAGTAGTAAGAAGCACTGGGAATCTTCCAAACAAGGTTTATTTTTTTTTCTGAGTTTCTTAGCTTAGTACTTCTTAGCCAACATGTATGAAAAGTTGAGCTAAGCAGCCATGTTTTGGATACTGAAGGGAACCTCCTTGCTTTCAGATGCTCCTTCTCATGGAGACTCATAGGGTGCCAGCTGCCTATTCAGGACCCTGACCGTACTACCTTCTCTCCACTTCAGTCAGGAGTTACCCTGGGTGTAGGTAGAGGGACCCATGGCAGAAAGGACTCAGGTGCACATATATAAAGCTGAGACAAAAGCTGATATTGACATAGAGAAAGAAGAATCAGTTCCCATCCTCACACCAGGACATACAGAGGGAAACAAAGAGGGATGAGAGACCCAGAGTGAGCGGTGAACATTTGGCCAGGCTGAGTCACTTAAAGATGAGCCTGTTCTCCACCTCACAGCCCTGACCTGTGTGCATCAGTTTCATCATTATCCATGACAATAGTGACAGAGGATTCCCATCCTGGAACAGAGCTATGAAAGCATCTGTGACTTCATCCCATCATAGCCCAAATGAACTTCTTCCTATCTCTGCAGCACTGATGCATCAAGTCCTATCGAGCCTTGTGTAATAGCTGGGGCTAGTCCTATTTAGAGAACTAGCTAATCCATGCTGGTAACTTTTTAAGTTATTTGCCATAATATTCACTTAAGGCAGTAATTTCCATACTTTAACTAGACACTGTACTTTACATCTTCTCCTTTTAGCCTTTTCCCTTTCACGCATTTTACATTTACTGTATCTTAACCCCAGGAAATACTATTTGTTCTAGGACTATTCAAGAAGGCATGGGAGGGTCAGGGAAGGAAATCTTAAGAAATTAATACTGAGATGGAAGAAATATTAGCAAACTCTCTCAAAGATAAAAATGGACCCTGCTGAAGGAGTGGGAAACACATATGAAGGAAACACAGTGCTTTGAGAGCACCTTGCCAAAGGCATAATCATGATGGGGGGAAGAAATACATGGGAGAAAGGGTGCACCCTCTTGGTACATGTGCTGGTCAGTGACACTTGATGGGGAGACATTTCACCACTGCTCCCATAGGAATCCCGTGCTAGGTTTGGTATAGATATATCTTTGTCTATTCCCTTTAATAGCAGGGAGTTCTTATCCATGAGTTTATGTAGAGGTCCCTCACATCCTCCTCTCCAAAGTGAAGACCCCAGGTGTTGATCAACACTGATGATCAACACTTTGATGGTGTTGGCCACCATAGTGCACAGTGAGCCAGTATTTTCAGAGATCTGGCAGTGACCTCAATATCTCTTCCCTGAGCCTCAAGAGTCAGTCCAGCGGTCAGCAGAGAATAGGCATGGTTGAGATGATTTTTCCATAGATTCATTACTTTACATTTGTCTGTGTTGAAGCTCGTTGCCATCATTTTGCCCAGTCACTGAGTTTTATGAGGTTCTTCTAGAGTCTTCAGTGTGGCAGCTGACTATACAAAGGAATTTACTATAAACCACAAACCTGAAGTTTGCTCTTGACTCCTATCTCCCAGTCACTGATGGCTAAGTGGAATAAAAGGAGCTGGGGTGGGAGAGGGCTGTGAGCTCCCATGCACAACAGAGGGTACCCCAGCTCTGACTGACTCTTTGGGGGTATCCAGCATGCCTGAAGAACCAGCTTGCTGTTTCAGAAGAGAGCTTCAGAAAACAGCAAGCCCTGCAGTGAAGGGCTTGGCACTCACTTGGGACTAAAAACAGAGCACTTCTTATTAAGGAGGCTGATGTAAAGCCCATAGCAGGGAAGCGGGGGGATGATGTGTGAAGGGAGGACATGTGATATTCATTCAGTAGAAGAAAAGCAACAGCTAAAAAATGCGCAAGGTTAATATCAGCCACTTTTCCTGCCCTAGAGCTTCTTGGTACTAGGAAGCCCAATTGTCTGGGGTTTTTTCTTCACACACACACCACATGAACACACACCCTATCAGACTCAGCCTCCCACTTTTGGAGAGGAGCAGATATCTAAACCATCGACTAAAGACAAGAGCTCTGTAGGAAGGAGTGCTTATCTCAGAGCAGGACTGGTCCTAGCCCAGAAATTACCACCTTCTCCAACCCCCAAGCAAGCATGCAGCCAGTCAGTGCAAAATAGAGATGGGCCACACAGTTCCCATGGGAAGTGCATGCAGATTGGGAACATCTACATCCTTCCCCATATCTACCTCCCTTCTTCATTCCTGCTTGCAGTTGTCTGGCTTTTGCACTCTCTGTTGGTGCTAGTGTCTCTCACATTTCAACAACCTCTGTGATTCAAGAGACTCAGGGCAGCACAGCCTCTAGTGCCCATGCTCCAGCACAGCAACATCACCCAAGGCAAGGGCCAAAATGGAAACCCTCTCCAGGTCAGGATAGCTACTAATCCCCAGTCTCCACCTTGTATTGCTCCAGTTCTGGTCACTGACATTGCTTTGGTTCCAGTACACATGCCCAGAGCTATTCTCACAGCTTTCTGCCTGGTTTCTACCCTGGTTTCCAGGTGTTTATCATCATAAATTGGTACTGCTTTGCCTTCCTCTCTGTCCAAGGCACAGTGCAGCCTCTTGCAGTGTTACATAGCCAAGAAACCAGGATCAGTCCTAACCATATTTGAAAGGGAGAATCAATGGAGGTAACAAGACAGTCCATTTTAGCTTCAAGTGACAGCCAGGGAGAGCTAATGAAGACAAAGCAGCAAAGGAGGCCAAGAGAGACAGATAGGTAGACAAGGAAGATGGCGCAAAATTTTTATTTTCTATTACCCACATGTAAATGGATTTGTTGCCATGAAGCAACTTACAACAGCTGGAAACTGGTCCATAAAGGCCCAGAGGGAGTTAAAGTGTTGTCATGTCCCAGAGAGCAGAAAAAGTGGATTCAATGCTCAGCTATTGTTCACTGGAAGCCCTGCTATGTTCACCACACGTTCAAAATATTGGTCTGTATTTTCTTCACACTGTGACCAGAAGGACAGAAGAAATCTGCTCCACTGACCACCTTCCTTCCCCTGCCTGACTCAGCCACGTGCAGAACAAACTAATAATTCAGTCATGCGTATTCACCACACTCTCACTGCTACCCACGTGCTCACCCACCTGCTGCCAGAATAGGCAACCCCCCATCGCCAGGGTTGGTCAGGCATGTTTCTTCTCCCACTCACACAGTCCCACTCAGCTCCATCCACACCCCTGGCTCTGTCTGCCTTTAACAATCATCTCCAGCTCTGGGATGGAACACTGCAGATTTGCATTCTAGCATTTCTAACTTCACATTCGCTACGTCACAGAAAAATGCCCTGAGCTGAAATGAAATTTTGCCATGCTGTTTGCCTAAGGGATGGGGAAGGAGGCAGGAGGGTGTTAACAAGCTCTTTAACATGATTCATCTTAGAAATAGAATGGCTGCTGCTATTTGTATCATTATCTTTTACTTGAATGAAAATCAGGAAATGGACCCACATCTGGCTAATTTTCTATGCCCACGTGGTGCGATAGGGATACACCAGGAATTTTGGCTCAGGTGCTGATCCATCATTTCTAAAAGCTAGTTCTCAAATACTAGCCTCAGGTTTTACAGGGGCTAGTATTCTTCACACACACACCACATGAACACACATGATTTCTGAGAGAAAATGGCTTCAGAAACACTTCAGAACTCAATAGAAGGTGATGCTCCAGTGTAGACAGAGCCATTTACAATTTGCATCGTATTCACAAGTCCTCAGTTGCAAACATCCTCCACTCTTTCTACTGCCTTCCTGTCACTCACTAACAACTTTCCTTCCTCCTCCAAAGGCTCCAGCAGTTAAAGACATTAGCCAAATGTACGGGGACCTCAAGTTGGAAATGCTTGGCTGTTCAGATAAGTACGTTAACCAAGCTCTCCCAAGGAAGGTCCCCTAAATTTGAAGTTATTATATATACTAATAGAGTTTCACTAAATCCCTCCTTCTGAAGCATTTTCATATCATTGAAAATATCTAAATATCCCTTGGAGCAGCACCTGGAACCTGAGTCTGCAGTATCCAAAGCGAGTACCTGCACAGCAGGGTATAGCGCCAGTCCCAGTGTGGCTAAGGATAGATGTGATTGTACTGATACAGAAATATGTGTGCCACCCCACAGTGGCTGTCCCTTGGGATGACAGAATTACAAAGCAAGATTTCTTCCCTCAGTCCTGCAAACATCTTGCATACATAAATCATACCAGTCCAGGGGACCAAATCAGTCTTTTCTCCCTAAGGCTCTTCCATCTTCCATCCTTCTCCATCGGTATGTAGCCCAGACCACACAGGAATGTGAGGGGGAAAAAAAAAAAAAAAAAAAAACCTCCTCCAACGCCTCCAACGTTTTTCCTTGGATACTGGTTCAAGAATATGATGCTGAGAAACCAGAATGATATCCTTTCACTCGGTTCACTGAGTTCCCCTTTCTTCTGCTAAAGCCATAGAGATGGATTTTTTCTCTGCTCTGCAGGTGTAAACCTGCCATGGCTTCACTTAGTTTTCCTCTGCTGCCCAGTTCTTCTGTGGGACTCAGTCTTCCTCAGCCTTCCAGGCTCTGCTGTTACAGATCTGCATCACGATAATCAAGGGAAGAGCTTGAGTCTGTCTCCACTAAGGCAGGTTTGCTGTAAAAGTATATAGGGAATTGTACTTCACTGGGCAAATAGACTCTGTGTCCCTAAAGGATCCCACCTGAGACAGAAACCGTGTTTCCAATTCATCTGATTGCTATAGTTAAATGTTCATACCACTCCATTACACACATCTTAATTAATCTGCTGATTGTTCCCATACTCTCCCAGATTAGGATACCCTCTCCTAGAAAACATTAGCTTATTAACCCCAGTCATTCCTTCTAAAGTAGTCCCAGAACAGAACATTGCCTACCCACTAAATGCCAAGGTATTCATAATGTTCTGGTTTACCAAGAGGCATTGCAAAATCTCTCAGAAGTATCTGAGCGGAGGAACAACACACAGGCTCTTTCAGTAGCATCATTAAAACCAGACAAACCTTTCAATCCATTTAGTGAAGTGCCTGAAGGTTGCCTTTTCAGAGAGGGGAAACAGCACACTGAAATTGAATACACGTAGTGCCACAGGCACCAGCCCTCTTGCACATCATTTGAGATGCTGATGTTTTTTCCTGTTTCATCTTTTTCTTCTATCTATGCTCAGTACATTTCAGGCTCGTGGAGGAGGCATCATAACAGCCCTGGAGATTTTTATTTATTCCTAAGAAAGATATAAAGTGGGCAGCAGGTAGAGAAGTTCCCTCTGCTATGTTGAATGCCAGCCGGAAAGGATTACTTATCTGCCATGAGAAGGCAGTTCTTAGTCCTACTCAAGCCCCTGCCCCTTCTGCTGTGAACAATTCAAGTGAACTAAATGAGAAGGGAACTGGCTCAAGGGAAGGGTAATGTCAGCTCTGAGCTGGATGGAGACTATCTTGTTCATCTCACAAGTCCCATCACATTGCTGGTGGTGAGCAGGAATTAATTAGTCAAATAGGAATTAATTAGGCATTGAACTAGCAATTATAATGGCAAGGTTCAAGGCTCCATCACCCATTCTCCAGAACCATGGTGTTTCTGTTCCCAAAACCATCTTCTAGAAAAGACAATGCCTATCCCAGCATCCATGCAAGTGATGCTTCCACTAGGCTTTCTCCAAGAGTATGGAGAGTGCAAAGGAGGGTGCATCATGTGTCAGAAGATGTCAGGGCAGCTGAAGCAAATTGTCAAATCTTTCTTGGCATCTTGACCCCAAACTTGTCCCCTCTTCCAGTCCACCACGTTCTGTAATGTATAGCCATAGGTTTCACCTGCAGTCTGTAGCCTCATCATGCCACTTGTCTCCAAAAAATTTTGTACAAAAAGTGAGAAGAAACAGTAGCTCTGGTATTGCTTTATTTTCATGAAGGTTTCTCGTGCTAGGGGACAAATCACAAGCTGCACGGGTTAAAGCACTTAGGTGAACACAGGACTGCAAAATACAGCCCCGTAGCCAAACACCCATGGCTGAAGCAAAGAGGGAGGGAGAGAAGGAGGAGAAAGAGAAAGATGGCCTGTGGAGGATTGGATTTTTTCCACTCTTTTGCTTGTTTGTTCTAACTGCTTGGCTGGTTGGTTTTAGTTCCATGCTGGGGACTGGCACTGGTTTTCTTTCATTGTGTGACATGCATTTTTAAATGAGTATTAAAGGTGCTGGAAGCCTGGGGTATGGTTTTTTTTATATTTTTTTTAAGGAATTTAGCTTTTAATTCAAATTCAAATAAAACAAATCATTTCTCTGCTTGCTGACTGAGCCCCAGGTTTGAGCCCCTATGTACAAGGACATGTTCATCCAGTGAGAAGACCTTCCCTAACCTCCTAAAAATGCCCCAGGAAGCCCACAGACATAGGTGAAATGTGCATTTGCTGTGGCTGGTACTATTGTCTCATCAGGCTGCCCTCTGCTAAAGCCTTCTTCACAGATTCCTCTGGCTATGCCAAATTTTATTGTTTGGATTGAAATTTTCCACGTGAGATGCTTAACCCGGGTTTGATATTTGAGGAAAATGGATGCAAAAAGGGTCTCTTCAGACTAGAGGAAAGAAGCCGTTTTACCAACATTAAATTGTGACCTTTTTAAAAATCTCTAGCAAGCTCTCTGCTTTCAAGGGACTTGAATTTTTATGAGAGTAGAAAGAAAAGGTTCTGTTTGTGTCACATGCTGATTTTTGCTGTACTTGTGAAAACCTAGACAGGTCATAAGTCTTTGGAAAAACTGCAATTTACACTTGTTCAGCAGGGACTTGATAGAGTTTTTCAAACAAAACCTTTCTAAAACCTTTTCCTCACTGGGCCTTCTTGTAGGCTGAGAGACTTTGTCCACACACTAACTCCAGAAATGTCCATCTCTGGACCGGGGAAGCAAGAGGAGGAGGACTGCACCTCGCAGGTTTGTATCTCCACTCATCCAGCCTGCTCCCCACATATGGGGACAGCTGAGAGAGGAGGCTGGTGAATTCCAGAGGAAAAGGAAAAAGAGCTGTGAAGGTAATCAGGACAGATTGGCCTGGGGCACTGGAAGAAGAAAGCAGGTGACTGAAATGCTGCAGGGGAGAAGAAAACTGGGAGGTGTGACACCTGGGGTGTTTGCGCAAAGATACTGGGGCTTGCTGGGGCTGAGGGTAGGGGAAGACAAGGACAAGGAGACAGAATGTGAGATAAGTGAAAATGGATGAAAACAAAAGCCACACAGTTCAGAAGTAGAAGCTGGGTTTTTCAAGACCCAGGAATGGGACCTTAGATGAGACGCCTGTGAGGCAGATCCTAGGTTTGCTAGGTAAAAACCAGACTGAAGCAAGGTGCCCAAAGGATGGAATAGATGAGGCAAACTGGGGGAGATAAGATATAGGATGTCAGTGGTGGAAAGAAAGGCTGAAAAGTCCTAAACCATTAAACCATGCACTTTGCCAGATCCTGGCCTCCAAGCCTTGCTCCCACGTTTCTTTGCAACCAGCACAGACATGAAATGTGGTGGTTACGTGTACTTTTCAAGACCTGGAAAACAACAACAACAACAACAACAACAACAACAACAAAAACAAAACAAAAACAAACAAACAAATGAGAAAAAAAAAAAAAAAAAGAAAAAAAAAAACAGGCTGGCATTCCCCCTCTGCTACTGAAGCCAGTTAACGTTGACTCGAAGAGAAGCTGTCTTGGTAGGGCACATGGTTGCTGATGCATACAGGTATCAAAATGATGCCACGTGGTGGAATTTCTGAGAGTTTCTTTTTTTGCAACATTTCTGCAGAACATTGGAAATTGTAGGCACATACACAACAGATTCTACATGAAAAAGATTATTCATTACACAAAGTCAGGCACTGCAAAATGGGAAATGTCAGCATTACAGTTGCTCAAGCAGCCTGAATGCAGCCCATTTTGCATAACCACTGTGAGTCAGTCCAGAATGATACAATCAACTACATTTTTTCTTGCAGGACCCCTGTCTCGTTCGGTGCACCAAATGCATTGAATTAGGAATCAAGCCTACTGTTTGGAAAAGTGGGCATTAATCAAAGGATAGGTACAGAATGGCTGGAATAAACTGTACAATCAGATGGCTAAGCCAACTGAAAGCTGCATCCCTACCTCTACACAAGGATCAGGGTGATGCCAGAAAAACCTCTTAAACCAGATTCTTTGCAAGCAGCCACTAAATCTGTACACCTCATTTTCTGGATGCTTGACAAAAGATGGACAAAGCCTCTGGCTTCCTTTTTGTCTGGTGGCAATTCCAAACAATATTAGGTACTGTACTGAGAGTTTGATTTTTGGCAAACCAGGAAGTATTGTTGTATCATTAGTTTTGACTCTGTTGAGAGAAAACATGTAATTCAGCCCAATATCTTTTGAATCTGTACACTTTCAAATACCTTTTTTCAAATAAAAAGAAGAGACATATTGAAATGATAAACTAATTTGAATAAGAAATTAAATGTTACATCTAAAATATATTGAAAGAAATCATTCAAATTAAAATTTAAAAAGGGAAATAGTTCAGAGGCTGTTTTGTTTTTCTCCAGGGTTCAAGATGATTTCTGCAAAACAATTAAACAGGATACAAAAAAAAAAAAAAAAAAAAAAAACAGCCTGTATAACTTGCATGCCACCAAATCTCCATTTTTGCATTAAAAAAAAATAATTATAATGAAAAATGGTGCTCAATATTATTTAATATTTGGGGGTGGGGACTCAATTCAAGGAACTGCTGAGTTGAAGTCAAAGAGAAATTTGCTTTGAACTCAGAAAGCATTCTGTGATGATCAGTACTTTGAATAACAAAATTCTAGGTGTCTCAGATGGGCCATAAAAAATTAATAGATATTTTTGACCTTAATCTTGCTGCACCTCAGTTCTCCGCCTATACAATGGATTTACATAAAGCAGCTTTTGTCCTCTCATCTCACAGGAGTAGGGTGAAAATCCACGAACTTGACGATGTACTGAGATACCACCGTAAGGTGTGCCACAGATAACACCTTGAGACAAAGAATTCTCTCTTTGCAGCAGCCTGTGAAAGCAGGCACAATACAAAGCTTAAGGCTGCACATTAAACACAGAGAAGAAAACAAAATACCGAATCACTGCTCAGTTGGGAAATGTCACCCATCCTGCATACAAAAGCAGGCAGGGGTCCTGTGTTGAAAGATAGTATGCAGTCTTGAAACCATTGCTCTGTAATGCGTAGACACACAAGTGCCAAATTAAGATTGCAACCTTAATTCTGGCATTTTCTTCTGTTTGAAGTGCTTGCCTTCGCAACCTAAATAATATTCATCTGACACAGTTGTGTGTGCGTAATATATGAAAGGCTCTTGGCTCGGGGGCCTTGGACTTCACAGAACATTGCCGCAGTCCCCCTGAGTTTTCCTCCCTGGTTATTTTGCTTCCAGCTCATACCGGTTTTGCAGCACTGTATTAGAGCCTGTCTTTTCTGTCTCCCTCCTTTACTACATGTCCTTCCTCAGCCCTGCTTTCTCACCTCCAGCGACCCACCCCACCAGCTTAGCTCTCCTGTGCCTTCACTGCTGCATTGTTAATTATTTGCTTGGGCAATCATGATCATTGGACTCCAAGCAGACAGAGGTCTCACTGCATTAGATATAAAGCAGCAAATACGATAGTTAGAGGTTCCCTAATTAAAGGACAGAACTGCAATAGTGTGTGTTGCCTTTCTGCATCCCTCCCCGATGTGGTTAATGCAGCAGAGGCTCCTGTCTCCACCATTTCCTCCTTTGTGACCTTCTACCCAGTAGCTGTACTGGTCAGATGCGAAAAGAAAATCCTTGGCTCACCACATCTGCCTGCAACTGCAGTTCTCAGGCTTTTTCCAGCCCCAGATCCCCATCACCGTCACTACTGTCCAGCTACTATGGTCTTGTCGTCCTTTTCCACATCTCTTTACCTGAACAGAAGCTAAACCATCCCCTACTCCTCACCTGAAGAGGACAAAACTCTGGGCACTCCTGATGGGATAAAATCCCATTCAGAGAACTGCTATGGTTTGGTTTATCCTGCAAAATGTACCCATGTAAAGACAGTGCATGCAATGAGCTTGCATCAAACAAAACAAAGGCACCATTTACTTTTCAGATCAAAAAGCTCCAGAGATACTACTTCTGTTTTTAGCCACATCCAAACATATCAGAATGGGAGACTGGAGAAGACCAAACACTTTCTAACCTGCTCTGCTGATATCATTTGCATATGCTGATGTTATTCAGGAAGAAAAGAAGAGTCACAGGAAAAGCTTTCCAAGCCTTTGGGGGTCCCCAAGGCTCCCCAACAGGTCTGCTAAGCTCACAGTCACAACCACCCTACCTCTCATTTCCACCTGCTCTTGTGGCCCCTTCTCCTTTACCACTAAGTTAACATCCTGCTGTCAGTCAGGTCAATACAGACATCCCTCTTACACCTATTTCTTAACAAGGATTGAGAATCACCCAGCAATGTATTTCTTGGCTGCAATTCGGCAGCTTTGCCAAGCCTGAACACATTAGGGTGGGAGTATAGGCTGATGTTTCAAAGACTCTACACAAAGGGAAGGACAACTTGGAAATTGCACCCCTTCCTGCCCCCTCCCCCCCAAAAAAAAGACACACAAATAATCCTCTTCTCCCTGGCATCATGATGCCAGTAAGCGCAGATTCCTCCTTTGCTTACATGCCTAGTCCAGCCCTATTGTAAACTGTTCTACCCCTTTTTTCTCCTTATTCCTTCTTTCCATTCTTCCCTCTCTCCTGGCTCTCCCTGGTGAACTGTGAGCTGCAAGAAGCATTCCTGGGCTAGAAATTAACATATTAATGAAGAAAGAGCCTTGAAAAAAGGGCTGAGAGATGGGGAGAAACACAGAGGCGAAGCAGGCAGAACAAAATAACAAAGGGAAGATATAATGAAGAAGGGACACAGAGCCAAAGCACAAAGGGAGAAAAAAAATGCCTTTCTCAGGAACTTGTGCTACTTCAAACACTTCCACGGGAAGCAGAGATGAAAGAGAGGAAAGAAAGGGGGTGGGGAAAATGGGGTGGTTCTTCTGTTTTAAAACAAGGTTTAATATTTCTGTAGAAGAGAATCACCTATTGAAGGAAGGATGAGAAAGATGGAGGATGGGAGAGAGTAACAGAGACACACAAAGGGGACAGGACTAATAACAAGAACAGTGGGCTCATCCCTGGCAGCTTGCAAATCACCACGAGTACGGATGCATAGATGCATCAGTGCAGTCTTTGCCTATGGGTTATTACCTCCTGTGCAACCCTTCTATTTTTTTCTTCTGCAACGTACTCCTGAAAGCCTGCCCCAAAATTATGTTGAAAAAGCAGAAAACGTCAATTAGCAAAGACTACCATTGATCTGGCAGGCTCACAAGAGTCCTGCTCCCAGCCCCTCTCAGCACTCTCTGAGGAAAACTGTGGGAAACCCATTAGGATCAGTGGGTAGAGGAGGACGTCATGAAATGGTTAGTTCAAATATCTACACACTTGCTCAATCATCTGGTCCTCTACTTGCCTACCCACCATTTATATCCTTGGTTAGATGCACTACATAAGTCACAAAATTGCTTGTTCAAACATCTAAGCACTTGTTTAATCATCTGTTTGTCTACTTGACTACCCAACACTTACATTCTTGGTTAGATGCACTAAAGAAGAATGTATTCTAAATTTGCTCTTGCACCCACCAGCCAGAACAAGCCCACGACTCACATACCTGCTACAATGCAGGAGGGGGGGGGGGGGGGGGGGAAGAAAAAAACAGCCCCACATCTCCTTTCTTCTGGGACACGGTGCTTTTTATACTGGTGAGGGAAGAAGGGCCAAGGACTAGTTCTCACTCAGCCATCTCCATACGAGACCCCAGGTACTACCACACAGCTTTCTTTTCTGAGGCTTAAAAAAGCTTCCAGCAAATCCCTCTGTCAAAAGCATGACAAATTTATATGGCTATTTTCCCTCACCTCTTCCTCTCAGATGATATCAGAAGCCTGCAGAAACTTTCTGGTGTAAGAGTCCTCGTGGCCCAGCTTCAGCAGAATGGCCACAGCCAAGGTCACAACATTTGTGCAGCTCCTGGCTTGTGGCAATTGAAAAGGCAGGCTACAAACCACATGGAAGAATAAAGGTCAGTGCCACCCACAGTCCTCCCACATGAGGAACTGGCTGTGTGCCCACCTTGGCAGTAGTCTACCTGCCCTTCACAGTGAGTGTCATAAAACCAAGCAGTGGTGCTTCTTGTTTCTCCACATGCTCCTCCTTCTGCACCATCACCCTGCAATCCTTCTTCGCCTTTCTGTTAGTGCCCTTCTCCAGGGACCTGCTTTCACTCTGCTGATTGATGGCCACGACAAAGATTTCAGAGCTGCTGCAGCTGAGCACCACCATACAGGATGCCTTCTCCATGCCTTGCAAGGACCCAGAAGGCGGTGTAAAAAAGGAACAGAACTGTGCAAACCAGCCTGATTGTCAGTGGAATATGGTGGGTGCCTCTCATCTAAGCAGTTACCCACTTTCCTGTGGCTTGAAGGACCGCATACCTCCACGCTGGTTTACATGGTACTGCCAGTACCACCCATTGTTGGGAGTGCTATGGTCTTCTCATTCAGTTCCCTCACTCTGCCAAACTTTCTTGTTAAACAAATTCATGGAACAATAATAAGCTATCCCAAATCAATTTTACAGCATCGCTAAGCTTGTGCTTTCATCAATTCAAACTTGAGCCTTCCATGAAAAATTGCTTGGAGAAATAAATACAAATTGGTAAATTATTTTTAAGTAAACTCATTCTAGCCAGTCAAACTCGAGCCTTTCCCAAAACTAGCATCTTTCCACAGCAACCAGAGAAACTGTGACTTTGAGCCATCTCCAAGGTGCTTGTTTCATCTGACCAGTTGTCTCACATTAGCAAGACCTCCTCCACCTCACAGCTGCATTGAATCCAAAATAGATCTGCAAGTAGAGTTCCCTCCAGCCATCTCAACTACATGTCTCAAGGAAAAGGAAACTGAGAAGAGGACAGCAGAAAATGCAGAACCGTGAAAGATTGGCCCTGCTGCACCTCCTGGATTTGGGCAATTCAAGGGCTGGAGAGCTCAGCATCCTACACTCCCCCCCTCCCCAGAACAGCTATTTGACAAGAATACATAGAAGGCATACTGAAGAGCAGTTGCTATATTTTCAGATTTATTCAGAGGCTGTAAGCGTCTGTACTTTGCACCTCAAAGTCTTCACAGTCCCTTGGTGATACTGGAGAGCATTCCTTCATGGCTTAAGCACCAGCTCTTCTGAGCTCTCACCATGCCACACGTCACCACTTAGATGCAGAAGGGCAGTGTCAGCATCTTCAAGAAGAGGATGGAAAGCATTTCTTGCAGCAGTCTGTATTTGAGGTACTTCATGTCACTCATCAGGCTTAATCTGTCAGTGTCGCATTATTTTAAGGGAGAGGAGTGCTATAAAAAGCATCCTTTTGGGGGACCATCTTTTATTTACAGCATCTATTACCTACGTGGCTGCATCCTCCCAGAGCTTCATTACATATGACCCTTTTGCTCCCCATCTGATTCTGTTTCTCATTGTCTATGCCCTGTGGCAGGTACACAGAAGTCTTGTTGGACCTCTCCCTTTGCCAAGGGCTGTTTCCAGGGACAATAAGCAGATAATCAGTGTAGAATCTAGATACATCTGTCCAAAACCTGTCAGTTACGGTCTTGTGATAAAGGAGGTCTCTGAAAGCGCATATCCTCTGCTGGTGAACTCTGCAGGCTGGAAAAGCTGCCAGCCTCCTCCCTGAAACCACTTCTGGAACTGCTGGCTGCCTGCTTCACACAGGCACATGAGGAGCATGTGTGGCACTGCCACTAATCTCTTGTGCTTATTAAACAGCCCCAATGTCTTGGCTAAAATCCACCTCCAGCAATTTCATTCTGCCAGCTGAAACGCCTCTCACAGCTCCAGTGAGGTGCAGTATTCATCTCTGCTTCGTACTACGTGCTGTTAAACCATTGCTCTATTTCACCCCAGAGATGGTTGAATTTTAGTAGTGAATTAAGCCATCCCTTTCTAGTTTGTAAAGTGCTTTGGAATTGCAGACAAAAGATACTACAGCCTGTCATAAATAAATGTTAAGATGCTGACACTGCTTCTGGAGGTAGCCATCTTGCTGAAAAATGATTTCATTTGTGACACTAATAATACAGGCAAGAACACTGGGCAAGACACTGAAAACTCATTTCCATCTCGTTTTAATACTGCTTCAGAAAACAGAGAAAAAAACAGCCTCAAGTCAGCATTTGTTTTTAACCACTGTCAGGCCACAGAGGTTTGTGGCTTTTCAGCCCAGCGTGGCAGCTCTCCTCCACACCAGCTACGCCACTAGTGAGTAGACTTCTCACCCAATTACCTGACGTCTCGCCAGATCCTTAGGCAGACCAACCCAAATCTGTTTTTCAAGCATTTTCCATGCTGTGTTACTGCAGAGAGGAACTCTAATCACCTTACAATCTTTACTTCATCACGACAGGTGTGGAGACCTGTTAAGCGTGATATAGCAAGCTCAGAAGCCTCTCCATGGGGGTGGAAAAGAGTTTTCTTTGTAGAAAGAGGGGTGGCAGCATTCAGCCTGATTGATCATTTCAAGGGCACTATGGTCAAATTTTAATATTCATTTTATATTAAGGTGCTTGCAGGCTTGAGTAGGGACATTCTGTTATTTAAATGAGGAAAGAATATGTTGTAGGAATGACAGAGCAGGTAGTGGACTGGACAAGCTGGCAGGTCTCTGCCATTTCTAGTCTCTTTTTTCCTTTTTCATTTGCATTTGAGCATTTTAAATATCACATGTTTAGATTATCTGTCATTCAAATATTTTGTGGAATATAGTATGCAGTGAATGCAAAATACACAACAGTGACATTAAGGTAACATACACCCCCTTCAAATGTTTATATTTGTTGCAAAATCTATTTTTCTAGCCTTAACAAAACAAGCATTCCTTGTCCAACACTACATATTGATTTTTAAAGTTTGAAGTGCAGCTAGCTTTGAGTTATTTGTCCACACCAACAAAAATCCCACTGCTGGATAATTATTTGAAAGCAGAACAAATGCATTCATTTCACACTTTCATGAATCAAAATTGGATGAACAGGTTTTTTTGCTCAGGTTTTCCAAAATGTTCACCTCCAGACTGACGATGAAAATAAAATTTGCTACATGAAATAAAATGTATCTTTAAAATCATAACTGTTTGAAAATAGACCAGTGCAGAGGGCTGTGAGCTACCGAGAGGTCTGGATTCTGCACACTTTACAAGTGTTTGAAGCCACAGCTCAGTTTGGTCTATTTGAGATAAGTATTCAGCTGTACCACAGATATGCAGATCCATGTTTTCCCAAAATTTGGATGCAAAACTCAAGTACACCCTTAAAGCAATGACTCTGAGAGGAATTTCAGCAGCAGCAGCTAGTCAACAGCACTTTAAGCCTCGATTCAGCAAAGCACTTAACCGTGAGCTTAGCTTGAAATGTATACAATGATTTCTTAGACTAAGCGCATGCAGCAAAGGCCACTTCACCCACCCCTGAGCTGCAGGTGCCTCTGGAGGGGAGCACACCAGCTCCTTAACAGGATTTGGCACCATCACACAGCAGTGTAGGGCAGAAAGGGGAGAAGAATATCCCATCTGAAGTTAAAATCGCAGGGATTGTTTTAAGACTCCAAAATGTCACAAATAAATCTCAGCCCGGACACACCAGGGTTAAATCTTAGAGTTTCTGCCAAGAAAGGCCATCTGATTTTTTTTTTTTTTTTTTCCTTTTATTCATGGATTTCTGCCAGGGATGAACGCTGTCCCAGCCCCACGGGACGGAGCCACTAGGCGGCGTGCCGGGCTGGTGCCTTGTCACACCGCATCGTGAGCCCAACCTGCATCAAAGGGATGAGATAGCTGCTCCGGAGTTGCACAGGGAGCCATAGCAACGCAGCAGTTCCTATTTTTAAAAACTTGAAAGATAGTAAGAACATTAAGTCTGAGGGTAAAAAAAAAAAAAAAAAAAAAAAAAAGCATTTCTATCAGGGAAAAAAAAAAAAGCACACATTCCTTACAGGATCCAGTGATGAAACCACAAGTGGCTAGCCATTGATTTGCAGGTGTGCAGGTCTCTGAAATACCCCCACAGCCGCAACAAGCCAGTCCCTGAAGGAAGGAGGCTGTTTCTCACCTTCTCTCCCCTGATCTGCTAAAGCAGGTTTTCATATTCCCTGGGGCAGTTTAAAATCCACAGAACCCCGGCTGTATTTTGTGACTGGGGGAAGATGCTGCTGTGGCTGATGCCAAACCACAGCCACACCACAGCCAGAGCTGAGTTGGTGGTTTCACACCGCTTCCTTCAGCTGCACCACAGAGGAAGGATTTTTATTCACTTTTTATGAAGAGCATGGAGAGCTTGAGTGCGCAAGTGAAAGCATATTGTCACCAGCAAGTGAAGTTGCCACAGTATTAGCACTAATTGGACTTGGCTGTGGTGCAGGAGATGTCTCAGAGGGCTGGAAGCAGAACATGGACATTTTCCCATCTGGAAACTGATGGCGCATAATGAAATTCATTCCCAGCTGGTGGATTTTGGAGGCCTTCATGAAAGGGCCTGTCCTCTAATCAAAAGATAACCCTTGCCTAAAGCCCATGACTTCACTTGAATCCTCCCACCCTATTTTATTTGCAGAGAAAATGAAAAATCCAGCTGTCCACACAGAGCAGGTGCCTCCTCTCCCACTCACAGAAAGCCCAGCTCTTCAGGACCAAGGCATCTTGCTCCATCTGCTAAGGAACAGACATTTTGCTGTCCTCTTGCCCCAAATCATATATTCTCTTTCAGAAGCCAGGGGTCTTCAGTCTCCTACCAGCATGTCATGCTGGCTTGCATTAGACCTCCCCGAGCAAGACAGCCAGTAGGAGATGCAAGGTGGGGGAGGAAAAAATAAAGAGAGCCACAGTGCTATGCAAGCAACAGAAACCAAGGTGACGTACAGCAGGGGACACAGAGAGGCAGAGAGACCCTGGCAGAGGCAGGAGGCACT